>NC_139458.1:108280000-113080000 GCF_057233095.1 Heloderma suspectum | reverse complement strand
TTCCTGGGGAACTTGAGTGGGAGGGTGCTATTGCACTTGTGTCCTACTTATGAGCATCTCCCAGGCACCTGACTGGTCACTGTGGGAAACAGGATGCTTAACTATATATATTAGGATTCTGAACAGACCTTTGGGAGGGCTGTTCTTATGTGTTTGTGTAATACATACAAATAGGCTTTGAAATAGCTTAGAGTGGAGTACTGATTAGCTGACATGTTCAGGGCCATTAGCAATGCATAGTTTAACACCAGCAAAAATGTGATGCAGGAAGATGCAAAGGACATGATTCATTTTAATAGGAAGAAATTACCCTAAAATGCAAAGTACAGAAATGAAATAAAAGAAATTATGATGTGCTATTAACAGTGATGAAACTATAAATTATTTTGTGAAAAGGAGTGCAATGCCAAAATGCCAATCTTTCTTCCCCACCACATTTTATTCAACCAGGAATAAAAATAATTAGATAAGTTTTTTAGGGGAAAAATATATATCATAGTAATATAGGTTAAAAAGGAAGACGTTCCAGCATGACAAGCCACAGTTGCAGTTGTTATTTACAGCCTTTAAAATTTATTTTGCTTCTAGCTGTTAGGGACAAGTTTGCACCACACTGTGCACACCTAAAAGTGTCCTGGATTGCACCTAGCGTCTGCAGTCCAGTGCCCAGTTCAGCACAAGTTAAGTGTGTTCAACTCCCATTCATTTCAAATGCACCAGTAAGTACTTAACTGCAACTTGGATTGCACCTAGCGTCTGCAGTCCAGTGCCCAGTTCAGCACAAGTTAAGTGTGCTCAGCTCCCATTCATTTCAAATGCACCAGTAAGTACTTGACTGCAGCTTGGACTGCACCTAGCGTCTGCAGTCCAGTGCCCAGTTCAGCACAAGTTAAGTGTGCTCAACTCCCATTCATTTCAAATGCACCAGTAAGTACTTAACTGCAACTTGGATTGCACCTAGCGTCTGCAGTCCAGTGCCCAGTTCAGCACAAGTTAAGTGTGCTCAGCTCCCATTCATTTCAAATGCACCAGTAAGTACTTAACTGCAACTTGGATTGCACCTAGCGTCTGCAGTCCAGTGCCCAGTTCAGCACAAGTTAAGTGTGCTCAGCTCCCATTCATTTCAAATGCACCAGTAAGTACTTAACTGCAACTTGGATTGCACCTAGCGTCTGCAGTCCAGTGCCCAGTTCAGCACAAGTTAAGTGTGCTCAGCTCCCATTCATTTCAAATGCACCAGTAAGTACTTAACTGCAACTTGGATTGCACCTAGCGTCTGCAGTCCAGTGCCCAGTTCAGCACAAGTTAAGTGTGCTCAGCTCCCATTCATTTCAAATGCACCAGTAAGTACTTGACTGCAGCTTGGACTGCACCTAGCGTCTGCAGTCCAGTGCCCAGTTCAGCACAAGTTAAGTGTGCTCAGCTCCCATTCATTTCAAATGCACCAATAAGTACTTGACTGCAACTTGGATTGCACCTAGCGTCTGCAGTCCAGTGCCCAGTTCAGCACAAGTTCAGTGTGCTCAGCTCCCATTCATTTCAAATGCACCAGTAAGTACTTAACTGCAACTTGGATTGCACCTAGCGTCTGCAGTCCAGTGCCCAGTTCAGCACAAGTTAAGTGTGCTCAGCTCCCATTCATTTCAAATGCACCAGTAAGTACTTGACTGCAACTTGGACTGCACCTAGCGTCTGCAGTCCAGTGCCCAGTTCAGCACAAGTTCAGTGTGCTCAGCTCCCATTCATTTCAAATGCACCAGTAAGTACTTGACTGCAGCTGGACTGCACCTAGCGTCTGCAGTCCAGTGCCCAGTTCAGCACAAGTTCAGTGTGCTCAGCTCCCATTCATTTCAAATGCACCAGTAAGTACTTGACTGCAGCTTGGACTGCACCTAGCGTCTGCAGTCCAGTGCCCAGTTCAGCACAAGTTCAGTGTGCTCAGCTCCCATTCATTTCAAATGCACCAGTAAGTACTTGACTGCAGCTTGGACTGCACCTATTGTATGGAGCCTGACTCAAGGTGCAAGGGGAGTGGGCAGACCCTAAACATCCAAGTTCACCTTTACAACAAATACCTCTCCTCAGGGAAAACCACATTCCTTTTCTCATGTCCTTAAAAAAAATACCTTGTCAAAAAAAGTCTGAGGAATGCAAAAGGATACTTCCATTATAAGGGCTTTCAGAGACGGCTCCTTCTTGTCCACCAAAAGTGTAAACAAGGCAACTAATTGAGTCAACACTGCTAGTTATGCCTAATTATGTCCCACTGTATATGATAATAGGCTTCTTGTTGCATTTAACAATATTAGCAAGGGCCATTAGAAATCTCAGGAGGGCAGGTTATATATTTTAAAAACTTTTTGGGCATAATTTATTTCATTAACATGTAATCAAAATCACTTAGAGATTAATTTGCAGCCAGACCCTGCAGTGAAAAGAGCAAAATCTCTTTGCGGACAAGGTATCAAAATTAATATACAGAAGCTGACTATTAATGGCTTGTAACAGAATGAATTAGTTACCTCTTAAGGTAGCCAAGGAGAGAAAATGATAATGCCTGGTCCATTTCATAAAACTATAGGACTGAGTCTGTATTTCTCCTACTGACATATATTGGAATTTAGAGCACCACATACTTGTTCAAGAGCCAAAGGTTCCAAAATTAAATTTAACTGGGTTTGCAATTATTAAACATGTTTTACAGGATATTTTTTTTTAGAAATTGCAGCAAAACAGGTGCACTTAAATAACAGGACATCTTATTTCTACCTTGTAGCAATATTTGTGCTATGCACCGGTATAACATCTCAAATTGCTTATTCTGTAGATTTCCTGGAGTAGTCTTCCTTAGAGAAAGGCATCCTCCATATTAATTAGCTGAGTATGCCTTTCATGATAACAACTAAATGCTCTAACAATGAAACCTAGGGAGCTGAATAATAAAGATTTTGTATTTACCAATAAAATGCACATTGTACAACTTCAGGTGTAGGATGGAAGTTGCTGGATTCAATAGATCCACACAAAGCAGCACTGCAGTCAGAAGGCAAATGCAGCCATTGCTTATGAATTCTTATAAATCCTTATTTAAAAGATAAGCACATTTTAAAATGTAAGCAGGGAAGCAGTGCAGCTGTTCAACCCCATGGCATGCCCTCAGATCAGCTCCTGTAAGTTTAGTCAATGGGATACATCTAAATCATTATATCTGAGAGTTGCACCCAAAATCTTTCACTATTTAACTTGGGTTTGTAAATAATCGCTCACCAGGGCTAGATCTACACTACTGCTTTTATAACAGTATTCAAGTGCACTGATAACTGTTGGGGCACATTACACATTCAATATATCACTTTTAAAGTGTTATTCCCTGCTTTTTATTCCACATTATCCAAAATACTGCAACAAATGTCATTGTGTTGTCCTACAAGGTATAAATGTGCAAGAGGGATATAGTGTTACCATGATGGGATCGTAATGTTATGACACAAGGTGGAGATCTGGCCCAGGTCACCTGTGGGGAGAAAAAATGGTTTGAGGCAACCAAGCAGTTCAGACTTTATAAAGTGAAAGAGATGTGTTTTTCCCCATGTCATTGATGTGCAACAAATGAATATAGTTATGTTGATAAGTTTTTTTAAAAAGTGGGCTAATAACTTTTGTGGACTGATTTGCAAAGCTCAGTTGACCATTTATTTGTGTTTATGACCCATATAGGAAAGGGGGCTGTGTAAATATGGAGGAGTTACTGAGAAGCATTACTGCATGTCCTTGATATTCAAAAAGTGCTGTAGATACTATTATTAATGGGATGCTCTCAGTAAATCTTAGGACTTGAGAGGAGACTTGTGAGTTTACATATGGTCTGAGCTAATTAGGGCTTTATAGGTCATGGTCATGCCTTAATAACCATTAATCCTAAATTGTGCCCAGAAATGTCCAATATGGGCTGTCCCAATTCCACATGGACCTCAGTTAAGAAAACTTAAAATGAGAGGACTGAAAGTGTGTTATATATTGAGACCTGAACGGAAATGGTGTGATAAGCTTTTATCTCAGGTATATATGCCTGATATATTCCCAGGGTGAATACTGATTTTTTTTGTTTTTCTTGTTTTAGAGAAGTAGGATCTCTTTGGGGCACCCTCACTAAATCCAATCATACCTTGCCTCAAGGCTTAAGCTCCCACAAAAATATTCAGTTCTGCAAGCTTGCAACTGAAGCCAGCTATGGATGGAAATGATGGGCTAGTGACCATGCTGTCATCCTAAAACATCCCCCATAGGAAGAAGGGAAAGGAAGGAAAATAATATGTCATGAAACATTAAAAGTGCAGTCAGAATTTTCATTGAGATACAAACATAGTAAAGTTCCTGCTTTCTAAACAAACTGGACCCAGTATACCTTACAATATACCTTACCTATCTTTTTCTACATTCCCCTCCCTAACCATTAAAGATAATCTGGAGCAGCTTTGCTCGGTGTGCCTTCTCACTGTGAGGTTGGATCTATGAGTGTACCAACACTTATTTTGTATCTTCCTGCTACTATAACGGCTCAGAGGCTTTCCTGGGGCTATCACCTTTCCCATACCAGCTTTTTTTAAAAAAAAGTTTTCGGCACCAAGAGAAGCTTGGCTTTTAGTTACTGTTCATTAAATTGAGCATAAAAGGAAAAAATGAGATTTACAACTCTATAAATAAGTAAATACCCACACGTGATGCAGAAATTAGTGTTTGCTAGTGGTCACAAGCAGATGCTTGCCTAAATGCACCTGCAGTTTTATTGCTCATAGCAAGAAAAATAAAGCCACTACTTTGCACAACTGATCATTGCAGAAGACATTTCACTAGATGCTTCACCAGGGAAGGCCCTTATCTCAGTGATAGAGAACACACACTCTGCATATGAAACATGTCAAATTCAATTCCCAGCATCTCCAGGTAGGCTAGGAAAGATTCCTGCCTGAAACCTTGGAGAGCCATTGCTGCCAGACAGTACTAAGCTAGATGGTCCAATGGTCTGACTCAGTATTAGGCAGTTTCCTATGTTCCTACCCATTTTTGAGTATTGAGTGCAAATGGTATCAAACGGTTAAAAGACTGCTATTTCCAGTAGAGGCTGGTGGCTCCGATTTCAGTGGGGCTGCGAATTCACTCTGGCTTTCAGTTAGAACCAGTCAGAACTCTAGAGGAGATATCCAAGGTTCTAAACCCTATCCCCAAAATGGGTTCACCACCCTAGATAGCTCCTTTAGAGTTCTGAACAGTTCTGACCAAAACCCAAACCAGATTCATAGCCCCACTGACTTCAGAGCCACCAGCCTCCACTAGATATTTCTTGGCTTTTAGTTACTGTTCATTAAATTGAGCATAAAAGGAAAAACAGAGATTTACAACTCTATAAATAAGTAAATACCCACACGTGATGCAGAAATTAGTGTTTGCTAGTGGTCACAAGCAGATGCTTGCCTAAATGCACCTGCAGTTTTATTGCCCATAGCAAGAAAAATAAAGCCACTACTTTGCACAACTGATCATTGCAGAAGACATGAAGCTGACAGCATAACCAAGATGAATTTCCAGGGAGAGTACATCCCACAGGATTTATATGTCAGTTGGGCATACTTGTACAGAAATGGCGGCCAACCATGAGTGTCCTTTCATGGCTTCACTTTAGTAGCCACCTTTTCAAAACATACAGACATGAAAAGCCTTGAGTGTTTTCAAATAAGAACTTTTGCCTTCTGTCTCAAGACAAGATTTGTTGATGGATCTTCATGAATACATTTTTCTGCCTGGAAAATAATCCAGCAAAGCCATGTGCATGAATAGTAAGCACCTTTCATAAGTAGGTACATCACTACATTTTCTATGATTGAAAATAAAGCCTGCACTGCAGTGGGAGAGAAAGCAGCCATCTACTCAGATGCTGATATGCATGAATAACCGCCATCCTGATCTGCTCTTATGTGTGGGGAAAGCAACTATATGCACTTAAACAAAGACTCAGGGGAGTTCTCCTCCAATGGAGTGTTAATAATTCAGACTTTAAGTTCAGTCCTGAAGTGCTCCCATACATATGCCGACAGCTTTGGCCAAATCACAACACCGAATAGCTGAGAGCTTTTGAGAGCTTCTCCACCCACATCTTCCACACACATTACAACTGTGAACACACTCATTTTTATGGATATGTTTTCATTTGTTGGAAACAACCCAAGATTATAGAATATAAATATTTTAATATAAAGAAGATGTAGTTGATTATAGATTTATTTTATTTATTTATTTTATTTATTGCATTTATACCCCGCCTTTTTTCCTCTTGCAAGGAACCCAAGGCGGCTTACATTATCCTCCTCCGCTCCATTTCATCCTCACAACAACAACCCTGTGAGGTGGGTTGGGCTGAGAGTCTGTGACTGGCCCAAAGTCACCCAGTGAGCTTCCATGGCCGAGTGGGGACTAGAACCCGGATCTCCCAGCTCCTAGTCCAACACTCTTGCCACTACATCACACTGGCTCTATATGAACTTGAGCACACTCCGGGACAGAGCGGAGGACAGAAGGCCTGGCGTGCTATGGTCCATGGGGTCATGAAGAGTTGGACATGACTTAATGACTAAACAACAAGTTGATTATAGAGTTGAACCTGTATTTATGTTACCTGCTCACTGATTTCATACAGAGATTACCCTGAAATGATTAACTGTGCAATGCTATACATGTCTACTCAAAAGTCCCATTGGGTTCAGTGGAGCTTACTCCCAGGTAAGTGTACTAGGATTGTAGCATGAGTGTTCTAAAGTAGTTCAAATTGTATTTTATTGAAAAGGGAGCTGAATGGCTATATAATAATCTACTTCGGATACTGTCGTAAATACCAACCAATGCAGGCAGCTTCAGAGGTATTTGTACCACCTCGAAAGCAAAGCAGGTCTTATCTGAAGCAGTCTGACATGAAGCAGGATGCTCCAAAAGCTTCAGACCCAATCAGAAGTGTGTTTTTACAGGGGTTTCTTTTCCCCATTTCAATACTTTTCTGAACCTCCTCAAGCTCTCCATAAAAGTAAAATATTAGGAGGCCATGTAACATATCAGAAGTTGTTTCAGTATTTTCAGTGCTCTTTGGAAGCTGACATTCATAGAGGCAGCAATGTTGAAAGAACTGTGGAGTTGTTAGTGTTTGTGTTTTACTTGTGGGACCTTTTTATTCTAATCCAGACCAAAACTCTCCTAAGAAATCCAGTTCCTTGCATCCTAATTCTTATTTACTCTTCTGATTGTTTTTTATCTCTGCTTTGAGTGTTAGGTATTAGGTAAGTCACTTTCGTTCACCCCTGGGCCCTACTCCATTCTGGTCCTAGTTGCACTTGATTTGACTTCAGTGTTAAATATTTATACGTCTGCAAGTCTCTCAATAATAGCATAACGTAAAAGCCCCAAAGTCTGCAGTCTGTAACAGTGTTAAGATGGCAAACAGGAAGTTCTGCAGACTAGCAGCACAATCGTACGCATGTCTACTCAGAAGTAAGTGCTATTGAGTTGAATAGGTCTTATTTCCAGGGAAGTGTGTATAGGATTGCAACTTTTATTAGAATAATAGTTCACAGGTATGAGTCATTTTTCAGGTTGCCCCAAGGGCTGCTACTCCTTATCTTTTTGAAAATATAAAATCTAACAGTTACTCAGTTCTCTGCCCAAAGGCACACAAGGCGACGTACAATATGAAAACCCATAATCCAAAAATGGCACAATATTACACTAAAACCCAAAAACATATTATCTAAACAGCAGCAGCAGTATATTAAAGCAAAGCTAAACAATACAACATAAACTATAAAAAATACTGAGCCACAGCAATTTTGGATGTATTCAAGTTTAAACTGAGAAGACTTTGGGCCAGCTCGCATGAAATGACAGCCGACTGTGGGTTATTTAATCCACAGTGAGGCTGCAGGGCATGTGGGGTGCGTGTATGCCTGCCATTTTGCATATCCAACCCATGCTCGGGGATTGCCATGTCATGCAAACCCAGAGGGTGAGGGTTACACAAGGGTTATTTAACCCTAGAACAAACCATGAGTTATGCAAGCGTTGTTTAACTCTCACATAACCGATATTCACTGGGTTTGCATGACATGACAACCCCCAGACGAGGGTTGGATATGCAAAGTGGTACCTGCAGGCGCTGCAGCTCATCATGGGTTAAATAACCCATGACAAGCCACACTGTGTTGTCCAAACCAGGTCAAAGAGAAAGAAAAAGGCAATGTATTTCAAGATTATTTGTGTGGTTCCTTTTTCCATACCTCAGAATAATCAGAAATGTACATGTTTCTGAGGAATAACAATATGTGGCCCAAAACATGAGACAGAAATAGTGTTCCCTCCTGCTACAGCACCCCTTAGAAGCACTACAGTGAAAGCAAGGTGGTTTGTTCAAATGTGTTGTGAGGAACACTAGAACATCCTTGTCTGAAATCACGCCCTGAGAAAGGAATTATCTTTTTTAAAAAATATAAAAATAAGCCATGCTGTGATTTGATTGAGTTAGCAATTTCAAAATGAATATAACTCCCTATTGTTTTGATGACAGCTATCAATGGTCTTCACAGGGACACTGAATGATTTTAGTCCTTTTTAAATTGCTTCATGTTTGTGTGATATCTTGAAAAGGCTTTGATGAACA
Organism: Heloderma suspectum; assembly: GCF_057233095.1. NCBI lineage: Eukaryota > Metazoa > Chordata > Lepidosauria > Squamata > Helodermatidae > Heloderma > Heloderma suspectum. The sequence goes on along the minus strand of NC_139458.1, from coordinate 113,071,305 downwards.
TGAAGTAGCACTGAGGAAAGATTAATATGAATTTTCTCTGCTTGTCTGTAATGCACAGCTGACAAGCCAGATAATAATCTAGAAAATGGACTGTTTCTCAAATTATGTAATTAGTGGTTATGAAATGGAGTTGTTTGGAAGAGTGTGAGCAGGAAAGCTTGTCTGACAGGCTATCTTGGAAATCATGTAAGAGCTGTGATTCCACTGTGATTTCACACATCTAATCACTTAAGAGCCGGGTAGGGAACCTCTTTTCTTTAGAGGGCTACATTCCTTTTGGGGTAATCTTTTGGAGGCCGTATGTCAGTGGGGGCCAGAGCCGAAGCGGGCAGGGCCATCCCCCCTCTTTCTGTCACCCCTTCTCTTTCTCTCTCCCCCACCTCCCACTCCCTCTCTATCCAATGGGCTGTAAGAGGAAGAGCAAATTGCTCTTGCCAGAGCTCTGAACTGATTGCTTGCAGAGGGCTTTTGGAATTAGGCCAAAGGCTACAGGTTGATCAACCCTGATTTACTGATATTCTGTTGATATTCTGGTTGATATTCTGTTACTGGCACTAGAACACCTGGTATAACATTTCCATCTGTAAAGTGATTAACTATTCACATCAGTGACCCAAATTGCTTGATGCCATCAGCACTGTCAGACACAAAAAAGCACAAGGAATTTGGAAATGCATAAGAATATTTCCATCATTACTCAGTTGGGCTTCCCGTTCTCTGTGCTGAAGCCTTATCGATGGTGGATATGTTGTATCAAAAACACTAGATGTTCATCTGTTTCCAGCTTTACGCCACTGTCTCCACCCTCTGATTGCCAAGAATCACTAATTTTATCTTAAGAATATAAGAAGAGCCATGCTGGATTAGACCAAGGAACGATCTAGTTCAGCATTCTGTTCACACAGTGGCCAACCAGCTGCCCACAAGCATGCCATGAGTGCCACAGCACCCTCCCGCCCACGTTCCTCAGCAACTGGTGAACATAGGCATACCGCCTCTGATACTGGAGGTAGCATAGAGCCATCAGGACTAGTAGCCATTGATAGCCTTCTCCTCCAGGAATGTGTCCAATCCCCTTTTAAAGCCATCCAAATTGGTGGCCATCACTACGTCTTGTGGTAGTGAATTCTATAGTTTATATAGGTGCTGTGTGAAGAAGTACTTCCTTTTATCTGTCCTGAATCTCCCACCAATCAGATTCACGTTATGAACCCAACTTTTAGTGCAACAACCCTGAAAGGGAGATTAGCCTGGAGGAAGTGATTGGGCTAAGGTCACCCAGTGAGCTTCATGGCTGAGTGAGGATCTGAAGCTGGTCCCCCACCCACCCGCCGCCGCCATTCATACTGCAACACTCTAACCACTAAACCACATTGACCCCCAGTGAACACCCGGTGGGAAATCATAGAAGCTTTTGTGAGAAACAATAGGGGCTGTCATCTGGTGCTGCCAGGAAAAGCCCTGGCAATAAGGCATCTGCTTCACCCTCCTACCCATAAATATTACCCCCCCAAAAAAAAACAAAATCCAGCTGAGATAGCACTGCAGAGCATTTTAGTTCAGCCCACTGTCATCCCACACACTGCATAAATGCTCCCATGATTTCACATGGCCATAAGAGGCATCTGGCACTGTGTCTGCAGTCTGAAAGGCAGCTCTTCCAACCCAACCAGCCCTCCACCCCATGCAAAATGGGAGGATTTCAAAGAGGACACTATAATATCAGAGAGACCTCTGGATCTTCCTCTTAAGAAGAGGGGGGCCATTGTGGGAGGAGAAGCCTGAGGGATGTGGCAGTGACAGGAAGGTCACTGCTTGGGAAGCCCAAGAGCTTTGCTGGCCAAGCAAAAGGCATCACCATTTCCAGTCTTTCCCTAGGCAGCATCTACTCCAGGAGAGGTGGGATGGGGACAACAAAAAACTATGGCAAGGAAGGCTAGAATCAGTTTATGGTCTGCCAGTTGGCTATCACTGACCTGAAGGATGGGTTTTTCCTCCCAAGATAATTTCAAGTTACCCCCAACGCTTTAAGCATCCCGATGGGGAGGGGAGAGGGTGTTCCAATCCAATTATTGGTATCATTATGGGTGATTATGTACTTTCAATATTGTAAGAAACAAAGTGTGTATGTGTGCATGGGTACACATGGGTACATATGCACAGACAAAATCATTTCCTTCAGAAGGCTTATAATTAATTTTCCTTTATATGTGACTTTATATGAAAGTTGGGGGTAACCTGAAATTATCTTGGGAGGAAAAACCCATCCGTCAGGTCAGTGATAGCCAACTGGCAGACCATAACTATAGCTATATGAACCATAATTCAGATCATAGCTATATGAACCATAATTCATCCCTAAATCTATTCATTTTATATGAGCTTCTTGTACGAGAAGGCAGTAAGCATTGGTAGGCGGAAGTATGATCCAAAAGGAGCCAAAATGGGACTGTACCTAGGAAAGAAGCAAGGAATGCTAAGAACTCAAAATATAATATGGGCATGTGGGCAGGGTGACTCTGATAGGATAATCTGGTACCTTCCACATATTCCCTGCTGGCCAATGTGCCTATAGCTATTTCCCACTTTCTTTTGTGTTGACTGAGGTCCAAGAAGAACAGGGCATTGCTGGTACAACTTTGGAATTGGATTTGGATTCCAAAGTGAACAGACTAGATTAAGGAGTGAAGTCCGGCCTGTTTTCTTTCAGAGCAACTTCTTGTTATCTTCAAGAATGATTCCAATGAAAATTTTAATGCTTGAGGGAGGGGGGGCAGAAGGATTGTATTGCAGTTTTCAGCACTGCTGGCCTTTCTAATACAAAGAAAATCCACTTGTATATTTCTGTTTCAACTCGGTGCTTTGATTACAGCTATTTTCTACAAGTTGAGAATTACCTTTGCTTGAAACTGGCAAGAAATGCGCAGAGGCCTTGACCTCGATTTCTGAGCAGTGAAACCTCCATTATTCTACAATTCTGTCAGATTGCCAAAACAGTGAATAATTTTATATGCAATGTGGAAAAATGCTATTCTCAAGGGGTTCTGCTTCTAACAATAATGCTAATCATGCTAACTTCCCCCTTACCTCTTTAAATTTAAGACATTCCCATTCTGCTTAGTTTGTTCACAACATCCAATTTTTAAAAATAATTATCAGTGCATTTTTTTATTTAACTCTGTGGCTTGGGCCTCTACTCCCTCCCAGGTTCACTGCAAAGCCAAGTGGAAAAGCTGAGAAAGTTATTGTGGTATGCCTGTTTACTAATACCATCTCAAGTAGAACAAGATGATTTCGGCTGAAATCTAACATCACACAAGAAGACTTCTGCTCTCACAATAGGACTTCCCTCTTGTCTCCTCTCCCTGTAGCCCCAAATCTTATCCAGAAGATTCCCCAGGCTGCAGAGGAAGAATTCTGATGATGGAAGCCCTTCTGTTAGCAGGAAGGGCTACTTGGATACAGCCCGAAGTTTTACTTTTTTTTAGGTATAGAGAGAAGCAGTCCAAAGTTTCCCATCATGGAAGAAAGAAAGAAAAGTTAGAGAAAATTGACATTTAAAAGACATTTTCTTGTGCCCTCTTTTTACACAGCATTACATTTTGCCCCCAAAACTCACATTTGCCCTCATGTCATCCCCACAACCAGAATGGCACTGTGGATTAAAGTCAGTACTTCATAACAACACATAGGATGTATCTAGTGCATTGGCATACATTATCTCAGTGTTCCTTACAATGGTCCTGTAAGGTAAGCCAGTATCATCCCCATATTGAGGCTCAGAAACAGCTGAAGCTTAGAAATAATGGCTTTCCTAATACCACTGAATAAGTTCATGGCTGAGGTGAGATTTGAACTAGGAGCATCACAGCTAATATCTTACACTCTTAGCCAGTACAGGGCTACACTTGTGACCTGTGCTTCTTGCTCCCTTTACACTAGTATCACTTCCAAAGCTACTGGGAACATACTCAATTTAAGCCACCACCCAACTTGGATAGTACCCCCCCCCCATTTTCTTCCAGGATGCTAATGTTAGTCAGGGTGGGGAACAGCTGGTCATATGAACCCATGTTCCATCATTTCTGTATGAAGCTCCCAACAGCAATCTGGCCTCCACATTCTGCAGCTTCTGTGTCATCCTCAAAGGCACCCCCACCTAGAGTGCATTGCGGTAATCAAGCCAGGAACAGGAAGTTACCAGTGTATGAACTACTGTGGTCCAGTTACCCCTTATTCAGCAATGGTTGTAGCTGGCAAGCCAGCTAAAGGTGGCCAAAAGCATTCCAAGCCACTGAGGCTACCTGAGTCTTAAGTGATGAAGATGACTCTGAGAATACTCCCAAGCTATGTACCTGCTCCTTCAGGAAGAGTGAAGCCCTATGCAGGGCAGGTTGCTTACCCAATTCCTGGACTTGGGAACCACTAACACACAGAGCCTCCATGGCAAGCTCAGAAAAAAAGCCAGGTTAGCTGTTGTTGTTATTCAGTCGTTCAGTCATGTCCGACTCTTCGTGACCCCATGGACCATAGCACGCCAGGCCTTCCTGTCCTGCGCTCTCTCCCGGAGTGTGCTCAAGTCCATATTCATTGCATCGCTGATGCTATCTAGCCATCTCATCCTCTGCCGCCCCCTTCTCCTTTTGCCTTCAATCTTTCCCAGCATCAGGGTCTTTTCCAGGGAGTTTTCTCTTCGCATTAGGTGGCCAAAATATTTGAGCTTCGGCTTCAGTATCTGTCCTTCCAATGAGCACTCAGGGTTGATTTCCTTTAGGATGGACTGATTTGACCTCCTTGCAGTACAGGGGACTCATAAGAGTCTTCTCCAGCACCGCAGTTCGAAAGCATCGATTCTTCGGCACTCAGCCTTCCTTATAGTCCAGCTCTCACAGCCATACGTTGCTACTGGGAAAACCGAACAACCGACTGGTTCAAAATTGGGAAAGGAGTACGACAAGGTTAGCTGTACCAAGCTGCTTTTTTCCAGAAAATGTTACTGAGCGTCTGGAGGCATTTGGTTTGCCTTTGGCCAGCTTCTATGGCCTGCTGAAGCTCACACCAATCACTGAAGCTCTTGGTGCTACTACCAACTGAAAACAGAGCAGGGCTCAGCTCAGAGAGTCCTCCGGCTACAACACCTTGGCTGCCCAACAGCATCACCTTTTGGGAATTCCAGCAGCTGTAGCAGATGACACTGCTGAGCTGACTAGAGGAAAAGCCTGGAGAACTAGGCTGAGGACGTGACTTTGTCGGCTAGTATTATCCAAGGGAGTGAACTCTAAGGTTGGATTCTGTACATTCCATTTGGAATGACACTTAAGCCCTGTTTGGGCATTCAGAAAAGTACTTACCCAGGAATACATCTGTGTATACAGTGCAAATGTCTGCAGAGAGGAGGTCTTCGCATGTACATGCAGAGGCCTCCGTGTGAGGTGGAACACTGACAGCGTAGGGTTACAGATCATTTGGATACTCATATAGCTGTATGCACGAAGACCTCCTCTCTTCAGAGGTTAGCCGGAGGGGCTACTTGGCACGGCCACACTTCCCACACTTGCGCTACGGAGAGTACATTTTTCCAAACGAATGAATTTTGCTTTTGTGTTAATAGATACCTTTTGGCGAACCTTCACAAGCATATGGATGCGACATCTTTTAGTGGTGAAAAAACTGAGTAGACTGGAGAAGTAATTTTTGTTAATTGACTAAATTGCAGAAGGCACGATGCGTGTATGAAAAAAGTGTAATGCAACCATAGATCACTTTTGGCAGTTTCAATTAAAGTTCTGTTTAGTTAAGCACTTACCTGTTTTAATGAGCTGCCTCGCAAAATTATTAATTGATGACCGTTTTCTTCACTATCTCAAATTTTTCAAATCGCACGACAGGTAAAGCATTTGTACCCTGCCACTCGCATTAGCTTTCATATCACTGATAAATACTGTGCAAATTCTTTGAACTCCTGGGCAAATAGCAAGTTTGCTATCTGGAGCTTGTTTTCCACTGAGGTAATTTGCACATCAAGAGGTTCTTAAATTAGGTTAAAAAAAAAATAAAAACTCAGGAAAATAATTTTTAATATATTCCCTTTAAAAAAGCAAAGAAATGTAGAGAAGGTAGTAACACTACACATTCATACTCTACAAGGCCATTACTGTAGTGAAAACTGTGGTAATTACAGACAAGAAAGCTTAATGGGCTCCTACTGTGAACTAGCTGCAAGTACTTTCTTCACCTATCGATGCCCTCCTCCCTAGGTTTACTGATAATTCATGCTGAGACTAATGCAATACAAACTCATGTAGGAAGGCTTTTAAAAGCCTTCGCAGTGCTAGTGCTTTTGATATTTATCAGCATGATCTTCACTAATCAACAGCGGCAGACAAATGGAACTGCAAATATTTCCACCTCTATATGATGCTTCTGTTTGCCTTGGAAGTTTTCTTTTCATCTCTTCTTTTTACCTCTAGTATTATTAATCATTAAAAAATCATTTCACTTTTTAAATCAGGAAATATAACTTGGAATTCCTTTAAAATGAAAAGGGGCTCCTTTGTGACCTGAGAGCTTAGGGTCTACTCTTATCTTACATGTCTACTCAGAAATAAGTCCAACTGTTTTCAATGGGACTTACTCCTAGATAAGATGGCAAAGGATTGCAGCCGCCTTCCCCCTAGCCTGTGATTTCCTGGCTCCTATATCAACCTGCTCATGTCTTAATATAACGTCTGGGTGAGGTGAGACAGTTGGTTAAACAGGGGAGAGGGCCTTCTTGTTGGTGGTACCCTTCTTCTGGAACTCCCCCCCCCCCACACCCATAAAGGCTTGCCTAGTACCTACCTTGTTATTTTTCTGGTGCCAAGCAAATACCTTTTTATTCTTCCAAGCTTTAAAAGTTTTGAAGTTCTGAGTTTGAACTTGTTTTAACTAATTTAATAGCTGTTTTTTCCCCCTGTGTTATTGCCCTCTCCAATTTTATTGTATTAAATTTATGGTCTTTATCAACTGTAACCCCTCCTGGGAAACATTTCAGTTGAAGGGTGATATAGAAAAGTTCCAAATAAATACAGTTTATTTGTAGTCAAGGAAGGTGCTTTTTATAAACACTTTTAGCAAGTCTTTTTGCAGGACTGCCGAAAAGCGATGAAAGTGTTCATCTATACAGAATGTGGATGACTGATTATCCAACTTGCTAGGATCACCAATGTGACCAATCCACATTATTTATTTATGTATTTCATTTCATTTCTATACTGTCCAATAGCCAAAAGCCTCTGGTTCACAAAAATTAGAACCACATAGTGCCGCATAAAACGATATAAAATATGGAAGCTTAAACCCACAATATAACATTACAACCAGAATAAAGCCTAGCAGCAATGCAGAGATTTATAATACAGATTTAAAACACCAGAGCTAAAAGACTAGGAAGCTAAAATGCTAAAATACTGAGAGAATAAAAAGGTTTTCACTTGGTGGCAGAAGGAGTACAACGTAGGTGCCTGGCGAACCTCTCTAGGGAGCTCATTCCACAGCCAGGGTGCTATGGAATGAGCTTTAGTCCATTGGTTCTCAAACATGTAGCCAACTCTGCTTTACTAGTTAGCACTGTGACATCACCATGTTCACAGCATGAGCCCTGGTTGGTATAGTTCAATTTTTAAAATGGAAAGAAGCAGGGGAAGAAAGCAAACAACAGTGGTAAGGGCTTAGGGGGACAGCACATGCTTTCCATGCAAAAGATCCCAGGTTCAGCTCCTGGCATCTTTCGAGTTCTATGGTCCCTTGAGGCTTACAGGGGAAGTTGGGAGTACTATCTGATGGCAGTCAGAACAATGCAAGAAAAAAATGGGCCTTGGATAGCTCTAAGCGGGCCCTGCTGACTGGAACTCCCTCCTGCTAGAACCACAGGAAGATAATATCTCAGCAAGGAGCTAAAGCCAACTGAAGATTTATGCAGGTTCGCAAGACCCATGGTGTTTTGTAGCCTGAGAACTTCTGCAAGGTTGGGGAGATGGGGATTCTGCTAGCGACTATCCTCTGAGAAAGATGATGATGTTAGGGCTGTGTACTCTGGCCAGGAGGGCCTTGAATAAGGCAGTAATCCCCAAGAAAGTATCCTGTGTCTTATCCTAAGCAGAATTCTCTGCTGCACACTGGAAGGTCCAAGGGCTGTGGATCATGACAGCATCTCCAAGCAGAGCTGGAGAAGACCCTGTTGGAAACCCTGCAGAGCTGGGTAGACAATCAGTGTAGACAGTACTGAGCAAGATGTGCCAATGGTCTGACTCGTATATGGCAGTTTCTTTGTCACATATAACCCAGTCCCTGCATCAAGTTTGTTAAGCAGCATAGCCAACCTGTTCTTAGAGAAAGAACGCAATGGATGAGTGTGAAATGGCAAAAGACAAACCATGAAGGGTGGAAAACAGGAGAGAAGCTGGTAAACAAGAAAAAATTGTTGCAAGTTCTACAGGCATGAGATAACAGGACTGGCTCTGAGGCTTATTTGCACAGTGCAATCACCAGCTATCCTGAACACGTGGAAAAAGCAAGGTGCACCCATGAAGAATCAGCAGGAATAAAGAACTGAAACGACGTGATCACAGCATGAAAATTGCATGAGCAATGCCTGGATGAGAGGTGAAGCAAGATGATAATGAGCTGATGGGTGCAGACCAAGGCAGAAAGGACCACAAGAATGCCAGGTGATGTAAGACCACATGAAGGTGTTGACATTTCTGGCAGCCATCCAGAGAGGTGTAAATGCAGAAGCAAGACAGTAGAAAAGAGGGCCCTGGAGGAGTAAACTTGAGAAGCCATCCATCTGCAACCAGCTCTTCCTGCATACATGCAGCCTGCTTCTCCAAGTCCCATCCTCCAACACATGAACTTACTGGCTGGGCACCCTAAGTGGCGTGGATGTAAGTATGATTGCAATGCTTAGGGATTAGCTAGGGATTTACAATGCTTTCAGGTGCTTTTGAAACATGTGTATAACTTCCTCAATAAAAGTTATACACAAGGTATTTTAACTATAAATGCTCGTGTTGGTACATCATTCTCCCTAATAAGGTCTGCACAACTGAGTGACATTTAAATCAGCTAAAAGTAGCGCATAATATCTTAATACTCAACATTCAAAAATAATGACCAATTTATTCCTCAGGCTTATTTTTGAAACAAAAATTAAAATAGGTAAAGACTGAGCGCCATTCATGTTTATAGTATCAAGGGAAATAAAGCAGAGTGTGAAGCAAAAGGCAGTGAAAGACCCTCGGAATAATGAACCTTGCCACTTATTTTTAATCTGAAAGCTGGTGTGATGTAGTAGACTAGGATTGGGGAGATCCATATTCAACTGTCCACTCAGCCATGAAGATAACTGGGTGACCTTGGACCAATTACTATCTCTCAGCCTGAAGTGCTGTGAGAATGAAATGGGGCTGAACCATGTATCTCTGAACTCCTAACAGCATGGATGGGCAACCTGTGGCTCCAGATGCTTTGGCCTACAACTCCCATCAGCCCTGGCTAACATAGCCAGTAGTGAGGGATGAAGAGAGTTCTAGGCTAAAACATCTGGAGGGCCACAAGTTGCCCACCCCTGCCTTAGAGGAAAGGAATGGCTTATAAATGTAATAAATATAAATAACAATATTTTCTAGGAATATAAGCTCCACCGCCTCAGTATATTTTGCACATAGACCTTTGATGGGTCTATATGGGGATATGGTTAGGCTGTGGTTCTGTATATGCTTTGGCATGTGTGCACACCTTAGTCCCGCTCAGGTGTACAAACTTATCTGCACTACCCATATAAAAAACTGAAATAGGATCTACCCAGACGAGTGCTAACACACAATCCTCTCTACTATATTCTCATGCCTGCTACATGTGGAGTCTCTTCCCATCCACCCCCAGCCTCACTCCCATCACACACTAAATAGCTTAGTACAGGCAGTTGTTGATGAGATACAACTGGCCCAACTTCTGTTGACACAGGAGCATACAAGATTTCAGCATACACAAAACAGCTGGAGTTTCTCATATGAAGTTCACAGCCCCAGAAGACTCCAGTTACTTCAAGAAAGTCAACTTTCTGATCTTGCCATCTATTTTGTTCATATTGTATAAATAATGAATGAATGTAGAGCTTTTAGCCCTACACTGCCACAGGGTCCTGCGCTGATGAAGGCACTTTATGAATGGTGTCATTTAAAAAAAAAAAAATGAATAAAGATGTAGATTCATTCATCCCACCTCAAAAACAATATGCCATTATGCTTTAGATTATATTGGCTAAAATATTGAAGCCTATATCCAGAGTACTACAGGAAAATTAATCTACCTGATTTTAATTGTGGAATTGTTTGCAATGATCCACGGGGGCTAAAGTGCCTCTCAGAAATGTAAAATGTTTGGGACCGAGAGAACAACTGAACAGAGCTACGTTCTCTTGGCGGATTCATATCAGTGTGCCTCCTCCTACCTATAAATGCTCCCCACCCTCCCATGCAAATGTCAGTGACCAGAACATGCAACGTTGTCATGGTCTGGATGAACGTTCATTCAGCTTCTGATTACACACGGGAATGGATGCCATACTCCAGAGACACTTCACATGCATGTACTCAAACTGCTGGTTTTTCTGTTACATCATACAAAAAGGTAACTAAGAGTAGCTGAGAACACTCAATGTACTGAGCCTCAAATGAATAGCTGAAGTACAGTTGCCCCTAGAATTATACAGAGAGATACCAAGTGCAAGGGATTTCTTCCTCTGAGACAGCTGTAGCTAAAACTAATGTGGAGGCAGCTAAGCATCTAGACCCACCAACACATTTGTAAATATGCCATCAGCACATATCCTCTGCTTCAAGCAAAATGAGAAAATAAATGTAATAATAAACATTAATAATAATATCTTATCATTAATCATTAATGTAAGGGCTGGGGAGGGGGGTTTACAGGCACAACAAGGTGAATTAAAATTAATGAGATATGTAGAGAGTGACCTAGTTTGTACCTGCCAGCCCCTTTCTCAAGCTCCCATGGAGCGCTGAGGTGGCAGATAGTGCTCCACACAAGCGAGTTCTCCGCTCACTTAAATGCCACAGAAAAGTAAGTATGCTGTATGCGCAGAGCCTCCGGAGTCTGAGCACATAAACTGATTCAGAACAGAGACTCGCTAAGGGCTTCATTGGCTTCAAGCGGCAAGGAGAGAACTGTTTTCCACCGTGTTATGTCACTCTTCCTCATTTGGTCCTCCAAGTCCCAGTAAATGGGCTGGGACCACAGACCTCCTCTCAGCAGCCAGACCGTTTGTAGAATTGTCCACTTTACCATGGAATTTCAAAATGCGATAAAAGCTGGGTCCCCTTTGCGATCAGCTGCGTGCGTGGCTCCTGTTCTCCTTTCTCTCCCACAGCACCTTAGTTCCCCACTGCAGGCATGAAGGAAATTTGTCTCTGCAGTCCTAGAGATCAACGTGTGTCAGTCATTAAGTTCCGTAACTATTTAGTTGAATTTGGAATTTTCCAACTGGGCTCTCTGAAGTTCTAAAATAAAATGCTATTGATTAAAAAAAAAATCATGTTTACCCTTTAATTTTCACATTTTGATACATGTATTGGCTGAAACTTTATTATTACGCTATACTGTACTGGTAGCCAAGAAGTTTTTAAATGCTAAAGATGTGTCCTATTTTAATAGCTACAAAGCATGGCAGAACATAGTGCTGGCTATATCTATTCCTCATTAGTCTGTAAATGTTTCTGCTGAATGGGCTGTTCAGAATACCATGATGGGTCTATTTTTAAAAAAAAAATCTGAAAAGTCTCAATCACCATATTTGGGCTCATTCTCCTTTTGTAGCATATAATGAGCATGTCCTCTCTGATCACTGTGAATGGCTGTATCATTAGGATTTTGCCTGAAAGTGTTGCCTGATTAGAGTCCAAGTTCTGGTAAAAGAATGTTAATACTCCATGGATAGTCATGGATGGTCCCATGAATTCACCTGTCAGGGTGGAGTATGAGATGAGAAAAAACAGTTGAATTTGGAGACACAGAGAAAGCGGGGACAGGAGAGCTGAGTTTGCTGGAAGTGAAATGGATTTAACAGGATCTCTCTCTGGAGATGTGACACGGTATAGCACAACAGCTGCAGTACAGCCCCCAGAAGCTCCACTGCTGAAGGAAATGGGGAATATGTATCAATGTATATTTTAAAATCACTCATTTGTTGCCTACGATCTTCGTGCCAATGCAACACATTGGCTTTTGCATGGCAATAATATTTTCTTTCTTACATTTATGCTATAATTAAGAGGGATTTTATTCTCACTCCTCCCTTCTCACATAAACATGCCATAAATATGCCCAGCACAGCTACTTTTCTTTACTGATGTTAGTTAAATTAGGTCTCATCCCACTGAACCAATGACAGGGTGTTAGTAGGAATAAATAAGAATCAGCATAAATGCTACCAGGATATACAATATGACAACTCAATTTGCAGGAAGGAACCCTAAATTCTAAATTATGTTCATCTATATAAATTCACTGCACCTACACAATTTAGTTTAATAGCAACATTTGTAGTTTCATAAAATACATACTTCGACAAGGACTGGCCAACAGAGGAAAAGATAGAAGGGCCAATGCTGGCCATAAGGGGGGTGTGCATATGCCCCCACCATTCAGTTTTGTTTAAGTATGAAAAGGCCAAAACCTGGTTTGACCCACAGTGTAATAATCAGGTATAAGAACATAGGAAGAGCCCTGCTGGATCAGACCAAGGGTCCATCTAGTCCAGCATTCTGTTCACACAGTGGCCAACCAGCTGTCAACTGGGAACCCACAAGCAACACATGAATGCAAAAGCACCCTCCTTCCCATGTTCCCCAGCAATTGGTGTGCATAGGCTCACTGCCTCGGGTACTGGAGGTAGCATATAGCTATCAGAACTAGTAGCCGTTGATAGGGAGAGTAGGGCCATTTCACCAGCCCTGCTGAAATGTCTCCCTCATGAAGGCTTCTCCTCCCTCAGCTGTCACCAGAAGCAGCAATTCCAGCAGCCTGTATGGAGGGATATGAGAGGAAGAGCAAGGCGATCCACCAGTCCTGCTAAAAGAATTAACTTGTTTCCCTCTTCCCTCCCCATTTATTTTTCCTTGCGTCTCATGTCTTTTTAGATTGTCAGCCTTCGGGCAGGGACTGTCTTGCTTAATTGATTATACGTAAGCCACTCTGGAAACCTTTCTGGATGAGGAATGGAATAAAAACACTTCAAATAAATAAATACTTCAAATAAATAATAAATACTTAAGCTAAACTATTCATCCCAGTCACATATACTTGTTTCAAGTCTTAAATAGGGATGCTTATGAAATTGTCATGTAATCACATCAAGATTCCTTTTTGTACATTATGTAAATCACAGCACAGAAAGGGACCTTGACTTGATTGCATAAGAATTTCATATGCGTCCCTACTTAAGACTTGAAACAAGTAAGTGTGACCCTGATAAATACTTAGGTCTTATTATTTAGATCTTGACTGCAAGAAAGAGGCACCATATAATAAAATAAAACTGATACTGGCCTATCCCAAAAGGTACCAAATTGAATGCTGTCTCCCATTAAAATCAGCAGATACATAATTAATAAAAGGCAACAAAGAACTCTTGTGGGCACTTTGAAATTGTAGCATATTATAAGCTGCTCTTGTAAACTCATCCTTGCCTCACGGTGACAGTGAAGGACTCTCTGCAGAAATGACACTCTTTGATCAATATCAGCTTTCAGCAATTTCATCCAGAGGCCATTCCTGTCAATATATTTACATTCTGATCTTAGGCTTACAAAGGCTGCATAAAATGTCCTGCCACAGTGAGGAATATTTATGAATCTCATGCAAGAACACAAAGCAAGTACCAAAGCAATTAACAATTATCTGTTTACCAGAAAAAATATTATTTGCTTTAGCCCAGACTTCTCATTTTCTTAAGAGATACCTAATATAGATTTTAGCAGCCCTATCAAACCAAAAAAATCCAGTCAGTAATTCTGAGGTTCATGTTTATCGCTTTTTATGATAATTAGGTCTTTAAATAAAATTCAATCTTCCAGCTGATCCCCCAATGCTGGAACCTGAGTAAGTTGCCCATCTGTGATTCATATTACTAAACCAATGACATTTAGCTGTCACATAGCCTTGTGCCAAGCTAGTTTGTTTTTACTCAGGGCCTTCTGTATCCTTATGGTATATGTCCAGTGTGTAGCATTATTGTTTAAGGAAATTAAGGTAGAAGAGTATTCATGAGCAAGGAGGCATTACCGGGACCCATCCTACAACTGTCTGTTTTTTTTCATGAAAGTATATAAATCAGTAACTAGCTTGACCAAAGCTGCAAGAGAATTTTCCATCGAGCATGCTGCAGGTGGCCTAGGTTACAAACCTTTGACATCTGAGAGCAGACTCTACAGAAGGTATATAAGAAGAAGGGCAAACAAATGGATAGTTCAAATAGCTGGCAACCATCTTTGATGGGGAATGTTGAATGGGCTACTAGCTATATGACTGTGTTTTCTTAGGAACTGAGATGAACAAAGTCAGATGTGCTGTTGTTATGGTTCTGTCAGGACTGAGACAGTTCACTAAAAGCTGAACACCAAACTATTATGAGGAGACAGGTGAATGGCAGGCCAAGTTCTGATTTGCTTCCATAGGACATCTGGAGTTATTCCCTGGGATGCGTGCATGCAAAACTTTATCTTTGAATAGAACTTGACATGTCCCCTAGACCAGGGGTCCCCAACCCCCAGGCCACGGACCGGTACCGGTCCGTGGCCTGTTAGGAATAGGGCCATTCAGCAAGAGGTGAGCAGTGGATGAGCATCCCTGTTCTTCAAGTAATAGGCTACGTAAATCTTTACATAGCCTATTACTGCAAAGATTTACGTAGCCTATTACTTGAAGAACAGGGACACAAATGGCATCGGCTATGTCGGAAGCCATTTGCATCCGCAGTCTGGGCGCAGCGGGTGGACAGCAGCGGACGGACCTGAACCAGCCGCTGCCAGGTCGGTTCCGTCCCGGGTGGATTTCGGGGGGTGGCGGGGGGTAGTAATAATAATAGAAGTCGCTTACATTTAATCATCCCCTTCCAGTCCGTGGAAAAATTGTCTTCCACGAAACCGGTCCCTGCCCTAGACCATATAACTTGTTTGGGAAGCCAGTGTGGTATGTGGCTTGGCTGTTGGACTTGGACCAGGAAGCTACAGCCCAGGGCCCAGATCTATAGCCATAAAGCTCACTGAGCAGTAATCCTAAACAAATGTACTAGGGCGTAAACACCTCTGGGACTTACTTTTGAGTAAAAATGCAAAGGATTGTGCTGGGAATGACCTTGGACTGGTCACTCTATCAGCCTAACTTATGGAGCAGTGACAGTAAAATTGGATAATCTCCCTCCCCCCCCCCCCGCCCCCAGTATGAAATGCTGGACTCCTTGCAGGAAGAGTCAGGAACGCTTATGATACATACAAATGAAATGAATGTTCAAAACAGACCCTATTCACACTCTGTGATTTTCAGTAACTGTCAGAAGTAGGAATGTAAGATGCCTTTCTATTTTTATACAGCTTGACCCATAGCACTAGGTAAGAAAGAACAAATTTTCCATGAATGGGAAAGATCCATACTCACATGAGGGCACAAGAGGCTATTTCTCTTTCCATAGTGGTAGCACCTATACTTGCAGTCTTCACGTATTAACAACCTCTGTCTATTGCATGATACTTTCAATTTGGCCTTGGCTTTTGTTCACCACTGACTTGCTCTTTGGATTCATTTGGGTTCCCATGCTTCTTTCTTTCACCACAAGGCCCAAGCAGATTCTGATCTGAAACATATGCTATGGCTCCCCGCTATCCAACACCTCCAGATAGCCTCTTTCCTATACAAACTCTTCCCCTTTCCCAGGAGAGATTTATGTAAGTTAAACGTCAAGCAATGACTTGTGCCTTAAGAAAAAATAAACAGTCTGACAGGCAGGCAGAACCACAGAGTTGTTCAGTGTGCTTAATCTCTGCACATAAATGGTCCACTATGCTATTACCAAGAAGAGCCAGTGTGCATTCCTTCACTGTTGACACTTAGCATTTGGACAAACATGCCCCTCCATACTGTCTACTCCATAAAAATAAAAATTAATCTCAAACTGGCTGTGATAAATATATTTATAAAGCAGTTTGTAAAGCAGTACATTTACTGTGTCATGACCCAGTCAGTACTAGATGAGAAGCATTTTGTAGCTCCTTATGAAATACAGCCATGAGCAATGCAAGTTTCCAGATGTCATGGTAGTTACTCATTTCTGACCTTGCAGGTGCTATATGAATCCCATGAACCCAGGGCCTGCAGACTGATTCTCAGGAGTCCCGCTTACGGCAAACAAAATGTTCAGCTGAGTATGCCTCAAACTATCATGGAAAGAACCCACAGAGTTAATGAGCAAGAATTCTCCGCCATCAGCTTGACCTTGCTGAGAAAACAGGGGGAAACAACTGTGAAGTTTTGATTTTGGGATAAAGAGAACTGCCAATGTGACATGTCTGCGTTACAACATCGGAATTACAAATCAGATATGGGCAGGATAATAAAATGCCAGGAGTTGGTGAAGGTACATAAATACTGGCAAAGTCATTTGTTCCAACTGCATTTTAATTAAGCTGTGATACGCAAAAATAGGAAACATGAATTAAGAGATACAGCAATTAAGATGGTATGTTGAAAGAGAGAAAGAGAGAGAGAGAGAGAGAGATTGAGATTCATTATGCTGCTCCAGCTCTGCCCAAGATTGTTGGCTGTACCTTAAAAATGCTGAGTTAGATCATTAATCTAAAAGGAAAGGGAAATAAAACTGGTGAGCAGAATTGCTAATTACAATATGTAACTATTCAAAATTCAAGCACCACAGATTGGAAATACAACCCTAGAGTGATTACCAAATATGTACTATTAGCTTTCTTTGCTCTTACTGTTTTATGAGGCACGTATTGCTGCATCCATGAAAGTCTGGGTGTTTTAAGGAAGCCTTCTCCTACAGCACACTGGCTGCAAGGCACTGGGCTGTCCATACTCAGGGCAGATGGCATCATCAAAGCAACGCAGCTGTACTTTAAGTAAATCTTATGCTCAGTGAATTACTGCTTCGCCTAATGGGAATAATTCTGTATCCGAAACAGAAACCACAGAAGGGGAAGGAAAGAAAAATGTACCAGGGAAACTATAGGGAAGATAATGCTCAAATGTGACTGTTTTATGAGGGCCATACTGCTGCACACATGAAAGTTTGGGAGTCTACATGAACCTTCTCCTACAGTGCACTGGGTGCAAGGAACGGGCCCTATTCGTACTCAGCGCGATGGAGCATTTCTCTTGAAACCAAACAGTGGCATTGCCAGCCTCAAAGTGGACAGTACAATGGTCACTTATGAATCGCCAAAAAGAGTAAATGCATCACCAAAAAAAAGGACAAAAGAGGATATTGTTCTGCATAAAATTTGCATATGCTAATGTATATGCATAGATGCACATTTAGAAATAAGTATTATAATTTTGACAAAAATACAGTCCATCACAGAAGACTGTCACCAGGTGACCTGTGTGCCTGCCTAGTCAGTCTGCTGCCCAGATGCTAACTGTTCATGGGCAACAGTTATTAAGGTTCTTTATTTTTAAACCAGAATTAAACACAATCAAATAGAGAACACCTTCAAATAGAGGACAGTCCTCTGGCAGCCCTTCAAATTGAGGACTGTCCTCTGTAAAAGAGGGCACCTGGCCACCCTCAGTTAGTTCAGCCATTAAATAGCCATTCAGTGTTAACAGTTTCTACCTAACAGATTCCTACTGAGCCGATTTGTAATAGGATATGTCCCACTCATATCTGTCATCTAAGAATGCAGTTAAGAGAGTAATTCGCCTCAGCATAGACAACTGCTATTCTGGAAGGTACTTTCAGTTACATCCATTATTATTGTTAATATTACATTGACCATCTGGAGTAGAAAAGTATATGGAAAGCTTCAAATATGAGCAGTTGTAGAACAATTCAATTTTGTAGGAGTGCTTGTACAGCAAGATAAGACAAATGTTTCCTTTACACCAGATGCAGACAAGCCAGTTTGTATGCCACATCCTTCAAAGACCTCAAACTCCATGTTCTAAATCCATCATGGTTTTTAATCAATGTACTGACTATAGCCATGAAATTAAAAGACGCTTGCTCCTTGGGAGGAAAGCTATGGCAAACCTAGACAGCATAGTAAGAAGCAGAGACATCACCTTGCCGACAAAGGTCCGTCTAATCAAAGCTATGGTTTTCCCAGTAGTAATGTATGGCTGTGAGAGCTGGACTATAAGGAAGGCTGAGCGCCGAAGAATTGATGCTTTCGAACTGTGGTGCTGGAGAAGACTCTTACAAGTCCCCTGGACTGCAAGGAGGTCAAATCAGTCCATCCTAAAGGAAATCAACCCTGACTGCTCATTGGAAGGACAGATAATGAAGCTGAAGCTCCAATATTCTGGCCACCTAATGCGAAGAGAAAACTCCCTGGAAAAGACCCTGATGCTGGGAAAGACTGAAGGCAAAAGGAGAAGGGGACGGCAGAGGATGAGATGGCTAGATAGCATCACCGATGCAATGAATATGAACTTGAGCACGCTCCGGGAGAGAGCACAGGACAGGAAGGCCTGGCGTGCTATGGTCCATGGGGTCACGAAGAGTTGGACACGACTGAACAACAACAACAACCGCAGCAAGGACACAGTGAGGTGGTACATGGAGCCATTGTGAAACACCTTCTAGGACTGTGAACTGCCCAGAAAGCTTCGGCTACTGGGCGATATGGAAATAAATAAATGAATAAATAA
Source organism: Heloderma suspectum (assembly GCF_057233095.1). Taxonomy (NCBI): domain Eukaryota; kingdom Metazoa; phylum Chordata; class Lepidosauria; order Squamata; family Helodermatidae; genus Heloderma; species Heloderma suspectum. Next base: position 113,052,360 of record NC_139458.1, on the reverse strand, counting down.
TAAGATAAGGGCTCAATTTGCCATCAGTCAGCGCACTCTTACCCTGCAGTTTGAACTGAGAGGCAGACTGATTCAGGAAGCAAAGGAATTCATGAAACAGTAAATGCAACATTCCATGACAAACAACATAGCTACCTTGAAAAGCCCTATTCTGGTGGCTCAAATGAGTTGAGTCTGATCATCCATTAAGAACACCTAAAAGATGTTGTTAGATGTGCTGATTACAATGCGTTACTGGTTATTCCATAATTCCCTGTATCAAGCTATATAAACTGATGTTTCTCTGGTAGGATCTTGCCTAGAACAGCGTTCTTCACTGCAAGACCACTCAGGGCCACTGGCGGGTCCCAGGCACCTCAAATCTGTCTCTCTCATTCAAACTATGATTCAAGATCCCAGGTCATTTTGTCCATTAAAAATCACATCAGGTTTGGTACACTGAACACTGAAGCAGTTTTATTTATGTTTTTTTTAAAGTATTTACAAATAAAGTGAGTGACACTATTTACCCCTTGCAAAATACCCCATGATTTACTCCTTGCTGCTGGTTTTATTTTGTGCAGTGTTATTATCATTGTTTTATTTTGATTTTATATTCATGTTTTTAATCTACCTCCACACCGCCCAGAGAACTGGGCAGTCCAAAAGTGAAAAAATAAAATGAAATAAATGTGCGAACCAAGTTTAAAAAGCTCGCATTACAAAGTGCAGTTTTTCCAAATCAGACTTTAAAGGGCACAATTTAGGAAGTATGTCAGGTCAACATTAGATAATTGGCACACAGAAGACAAACTTGGACAGAAGTGTGTTGTTAACTAAACTCCCACCACACACACACAAATATATTGAAGTAATTCAATCTTTTGTAGAAGTAGAAAGTATATTATTTAATTCAACTTGTTTGGAGACAGGACTAACTTCAAAGACATTATTGTGCAGTTGCCTGATATTATTTCAACCTCCAGAGCCTCAACAGCTTTCCCACATCACTTTATGCATAATAGACAGATCCATTGTTTTCTGTCACGGGGGGGGGGGGGGTGTCCACCAGCAATTTACTCTGAACTGGCTGTGTGCTGGGGTCATTAGGGATAGATGATGTCATGGCCATCCAGCAGCCACCCTGAAGCTTATCAGGGAAAAACTGGATTTCCTGAGACTGCTCAAAGTCCAATTCTTTTCCCTAAGTCGGGTTCTCCCTGGTTGCTATGTGTCCTGACTCCCGCATTGACCTCAGGTACGCCAGCCCTATCCAGGGGTGTGCCTTTCACCGTGACCCCAGTGAAGGGGTGTTTCCTCCCATTGTGCTGAATGAGGCTTGCCCTCTGAATGCCCAAAGAACTTTCAGAGATCCCCCTCAATTGACATGGCACAGCCTGATCTCAAGGCTCTGATTCTCCTTTGTTTGGTTTATTGCCTTAGGACGGAACTACGTCCACCCTTTGTTATAGAGATCCTGCGGGTTTTTGTGTTTACTGCTCTCCTTCCCATAACAAACCCATTAGTGTCTCCTGAGAAGTAACTCCCATTGTGGTCAATGAGGCTTGCCCTCTGAATGCCCACAGAACTTACAGAGATCCCCCTCAACTGACATGGCACAGGTTGAAGCCCAATTCCCTAAGTGCGGTAAAGTGCGATCTCAAGGCTCCAGTTCTACTTTCTTTGGTTTATTGCCTTAGGAAGTAACTACTTTGACCCTTCATTATAGTGATCCTGCAGGTTAAAATGGGGGCTGGTTTCTGTCTTTGTGTCCCCCCCCCTTTCCCAGCACAAGCATATGTGTGTGTCTACTCAATGACACTTGCTCCTGAAATGCTGGTACATCTGGTCTTTCAGGGGAAAGGAGAAAGGGGGAGAAGCCTCTCTTATTGGTTGAGCAGCCCCTGCCGGTCAGATGACATTCATGCTAACCCCCACCAGGAAGTATGTTCTGTGAACCGATTTTTACTGCTGCGGAGAACCTGTTTGTGGAGCTCTGCTCACAGCAAAGCTGATCCCTTTTTAAAAATCCGGTACTCCTCCATTAGCTTCTCCTTCTGTTGTCGTGGAAACATGGCCTCAGAGATTAGAATGGAGACAATGGAACCAATTACCTAGGGAGGTAGTGGGCTCTCCCACAAGGCTGGACAGCCATCTGTCAGGGATGCTCTGACTTGGATTCCTGCATTAAGCAGGAGGTTGGACTCGATGGTCTTGTAGGCCCCTTCCAACCCTACTATTCTATGATTCCAGGATTCTATGTCACATTTATGAAGGAAGCTTCACTCCACAAATAAAACCAATTATAAGCTGGAGTTTATGTCCCTATGACACAGTTAGACATAGAAAAAACCATCTTTGCCATGAAATCAGACAATCCTTAAGATCATTATATTGTACCAACTGCCACCCCCACCTTGCCAAAAGCCACAGATGTAGGAGTTGTGGGGTTCCTTCACACAGAGCTTTTATCCTGCAATTGAGATTGCTCCTTCACAGAAGTTTGTGGGCTCTTTACATCATGCTGTGACCCTCCAGGGCATCTGCTGCACTAAATGCCCATTGTTCCATTTTTAAATAGATTGCAGATAATGAGCTATCAAATTACCCCACTGTGTTCTGCTTGAGTTCCCTCCATGAAAAGAGGGAAAGCAGCAAGAAGAAGAGCAGAGCAATGAAAGATCATGGAAGACTCAGATATGGGGAGAAGGAGGGGGAAGGGGAGGGGGAAAAGGAAGTACGTGAAAAAGGTAGTCGTGATCCTGTATTTAAAATGGAAGGAGAAAGCCCATTTTAAATGCAGGGTTTTAGGCTGCTGTAGAGATAGATGCCTGTGATGCGGGGAGGAGGAAAAAGGCAGATGACTAAGTGAAGAGGGAAGCCCCAGGAAAAGCAGTGGCCCTGCTGAGATGATGATGGGCAGTCAGTTCATCCTGTCAGGAGGTTCCCTTTGTTCTGCCCCAACTGGCCATTGTTTTATTTGATTGATTGATTTAAAATTATTTGCTATATTGCCCACTTCCTTGTATGGATCTATCACCTACTTTCATTGAACTTGCCATTTTAGCACCCATTCTTCCATTTGGGGGGATCTTTTTGGAGCTCTTCACAATCCCTTTTTGTTTTAACCACCCTAAATAATTGGGTGTTGTCAGCAAACATGGCCACCTCACTGCTCACACCCAATGCCATAGAATCATAGAATCATAGAATAGTAGGGTTGGAAGGGGCCTACAAGGCCATCAAGTCCAACCCCCTGCTCAATGCAGGAATCCAAGTCAGAGCATCCCTGACAGATGCCTCGTCTTGAATGCCTCCAGTGTGGGAGAGCCCACCACCTCCCCAGGTAATTGATTCCATTGTCGTATTGCTCTAACAGTCAGGAAGTTTTTCCTGATGTTCAGCTGGAATCTGGCTTCCTGTAACTTGAGCCCATTATTCCATGTCCTGCACTCTGGGATGATCAAGAAGAGATCCTGGCCTTCCCCTCTGTGACAACCTTTCAAGTACTTAAAGAGCGCTATCATATCTCCCCTCAGTCTTCTCTTCTCAAGGCTAAACATGCTCAGTTCTTTCAGTATCATTTATGAACAAATTGAAAAGCATTAGTCCCAATACAGATCCTTTGTGGGACCCCACTGTTTACATCCCTCCATTGGGAGAATTTACCATTTATTCCTACTCTCTGCTTTCTGTTCTTTAACCAGTTACTGATGCATAAGAGGACTTCTCTTCTTATTCCATGACTGCTAAGTTTGTTCAGGAGTCTTTGATGAGGGCCTTTGTCAAAAGCCTTTTGGAAGTCCAAGTAAACCACGTCTACTGGATCAACCCTGTCCACATATTTACTGACACTCCCAAAGAATTCTAAAAGTTTTGTGAGACAAGATATATCTTTGTGGAAGCCAGGTTGATTTTTTTCAGCAGGCCTTGGCCTTCTATATGCTTACTAATTTTATCTTTTAATCATGCTTTCCACCAATTTGCCTAGAACAGATAGTAAGCTAACCAGCCTGTAATTACCCAGATCCTTCCTGGATCCCCTTAATAAAAAATGGTGTTATGTTTGTCACATTTAAAATTGGTGTTACCTTGGTACAGAGGCTGATCTTAGAGACATGTTACATATTTCTTTTATTAGAAGATCAGCAATTTCATATTTGATTACTTTAAGAACTCTAGGATGGACACCATCTGGACCCAGTGATTTGTTAGCTTTCAACTATCAATAAGGTCTAGAATGTCACCTCTTATCACCAACATTTCCCTCAGTTCTTCAGACTCCTTTCTGGAAAATATTAATTCAGACACAGGTATCTGCCCTATGACTTCTGCAGTGAAGACAAATGAAAAGAATTCATTCAGCTTCTACACAATCTCCTTATCTTCCTTTAGTACACCTTTAACTCTACTGTCATCCAATAGTCCACTGCCTCCTCAGCCAGTTTCCTACTTCTGATTTAAAGAATTATTTATTGTTGACCTTAATGTTATTAGTGATATGCTCTTCAAAAGACCTTTTTGCATCTCTTATTGTCTGCTTGCATTTCCTTTGTGCAAGTTTCTGTTCCTTTTTGTTCTGCTCATCGGACAAGACTTCCAGTATCTGAAGGAAGCTGTTCTTCTCTAGTAGCTTTCTAGAGCTTCCTAGTAGCTTTCATGCTCCATGCTGGTGATTTCTTGAACTTGGTGCTACCTTTCCTGACCTGCAGTATTCATTCTAGCTGAGCTTCTATTATTGTGGCTTTGAGTAACCTCCAAGCACTTTGAAGAGATTTAACCCTCTTGACTTCTCATTTCAACTTCCTTTTTTCCAGTTCCCTTATTTTAGAAAAAAGTTTCCTCTTTTGACGTCAAATGTGACTGTGTTGGACTTCCTTGGCAATTTTCCGCTCAAATATAAATTAAATTTGATAGCATAGAAGCGGTGAGTGGGTGGGAGACAACATGATTGTTACTGCATGGCCTTGACAATCCATGGGTTGTCGTTATGTCTGAACCAGGCCATTGTCTCCAACTGGTTCAACAATGCTTGCATCTTGTACTAAGTTTCACAGCATGATGAATGTCGTAGGGCACAGAAGTTTAGGCTATCAAGAAATGTAACCTCTTTGTTGTGACCGGAACATGCATTTATCCAGACAATGTGAGGGAGGGTAATGGAAGTCACGCATTACTACAACATTTCTTCATTTGGATGCCTGCCTAATTTCATTCTCTTTGCACAATCCTAAATGTCAGTATCATAAATCTATACAAATCCTAGTAGAAAATATTTGAGTGGGCAGACAAAATATACCACATCACTAAAAACAGATTAGTCCCAAGAATTTTGAAAAGGATTTATAACATGACTGTATGACCCCAAATATGCCATCTACCATTATTTATCAATCACAGAGGATTTTTTTCAGTCAATAAATTAAATATTTTTCCAAGGCATATTACGAATACAAATTAATTTTGCTGATGTCAGTAGAGTTCTTCCAGATTCAACTAATGCAGATGAATTCAAAATCTGCTCCCTGATAGGAAGGATGGGAACCAGGTGCCTGTTCAGTAATTTATTGATGCCAAACAAAAAATTCTAATTATCCCCTAGCTGTGTTGTTCCTGCCTTCCTAATAGAAGAAGTAATAGGCAATCCATCAGTCTAGGCTGGTAAACTTTATAATGTAGAAGTTGTCACAGGCAAGAGCATGAAAAAAAAAAGAGACAGATTAAAAGTAGTTAGCTGGCTTCATAAAATAAGATCAGAGATGAATGTTTAATATTTAAATGATTTGATCATTTAACAGGAATATGTGAGAAAAGGGAGCAGTAAAGTTAACTTGTAAATAATGACTTGCTTTGTGGACTGTGACCTCTCTAGCTGAAGGCTTTTTGCTGCTGTATACAATTATTCCTGAGAAACTTTAAAAAGAACTTTAGCCTCTGTGAAGCAAAACCCATGTTCTTTGTTACAGATAATTAAACCACTATAGATAGTTTTTTTTTCTTTTATTATCAATAACAGGATATTGTTTGATAGTAACAGAAAAATTCACTAATGCTATAAGCATAATCCTTCTTTTGCAAAGAATGTTTAATATGCACGTTTATAGTGAAGTCCCAAGGGCATGCCGTGTTTTTAAATGGTACATGTGAAAACGATCTTTGGGATTATAGTGAATAACAAGCTGAACATGGCTCAACAATGTGATGTGTCTGCAAAAAAGGAGTACTGTGTCCAGTTATGGGTGCCACATTTTAAGAAGTATATAAATTAATTGGAACAGGTTCAGAGGAAAGCAATGAAAATGGTCAGTGGTTTGGAAAACAAGATCTATGAGGAAGAGTTAAGAACATAAGAAGAGCCAAGCTGGATCAGACCAAAGGTCCATCTAGTCCAGCATTCTGTACACACAGTGACCAACCAGCTGCCCACGGGAAACCCACAAGCAGGACATGAGTGCAACAGCATCCTCGTGCCCATATTCCCCAGCAACTGGTGTACATAGGCTTCCTGCCTCTGATATTGGAGACAGCATTTAACCATCAGGACTAGTAGCCATTGATAGCCTTTTCCTCCAGGAATTTGTTCAACCCCCTTTTAAAGCCATCCAAATTGGTGGCCATCACTACATCTTGTGGTAGCAAATTCCATAGTTTAACTGTGTGCTGTATGAAGAAGTATTGAATCTCCCACCGGAACTAAGTACATTTACCCTGGAAAAGAATAGACTAAGGGCCGACCTACATTGCGCCCACTATCGCAGTGAATTCGGTGTCCCATCAGGTTAAACGTTCTCGCATTAAAACGTGATTATTCACACTCACCCATATTCCCCGTTGCAGTGGTTCATTGAATGCGTGAGCTCGGTTCACACTCGAGCGCTGTGCTGTTTTCCTGCGCACGCTTGTCTGATCTCGGATGCTAAGCGGGGTCGGCCCCGGTCAGTAGTTGGATGGGTGACCGCCTGGGAATCAAGCTTCCTGCAGTGAGCAGGGGGTTATTCTATCCCTTCAAATGAAACTAAGTTTTACCCCCTCCTATCCCCCGCTCTGGATGTGTGTGTTCTTTAAATTACGGCATTATCCTCGCAGAATCGGGGCTTCTCCACAATGTTTTTTTTTCCTAATTGAGGCATGATCTTTGAAGATTTGAAGTTGTGAAGCTTCACAGCTTTGAAGATCATGCCTCAATTAGGAAAAAAAACATCACGGAGAAGCCCCGATTCTGTGAGGATAATGCCTTAATTTAAAAAAAAACCATCCGGAGTGGGGGATAGGAGGAGGTAAAACTTAGTCTCATTTGAAGGGATAGAACAACCCCCTGCTCAGTGCAGGAAGCCTGATTCCCAGGTGGTCACCCATCCAACTACTGACCGGGGCTGACCCCGCTTTGCTTCCAAGATCAGACAAGCACACGCACATCCAGCCCTTTGCTTGTTACTGAGGAAATGGAGGCTGCTTAGGAAGCTATGCGATCAGTAGCCGGAAGAAGGCATGGGGCCATTGAGAGCTGTGACTGGACAGGAGGGAAATACAAACATTGCCGTATATAAACAGGTGGGGGAGGGGACTACAACTGGATATGGTAGCGAAGATGGAAAATCAGAGCACATTAAGGGGAAATACTGGGATATTAGGGTATTGAAAGCGGGAGCATGGAAGTGGGAAATTCCGGTTCCAGTTCGAGGCGGGTACTGCGTAGTGTGAAAGGCGGGCAGTGAAACCTCATTGGAAGCAAAAAAAGGTGGTAAGTGTAGATGCAGCCTTAGAGGAAACATGATAGCACTCTTCAAATACTGGAATGGCTGTCACACAGAAGAGGTCAAATACTTGCTCTCTGTTGCCCCAGAGGGCAGAACTAGGTCAAACAAATTGTATCCAACTGTGTCCATCTGGCAGTGAAACCGACACAGCTGGTGGAAAGGATTCCCCTTCCCCCTACAGCCCCTCTCATGTACCCTCAGGGTTGAGGGACCACCAGATCAGATTTGGGGGCATGCATGGGGATAGAGAGAGAAGGAGAGGTAGGGTTAAGTCTCATTGCATGAGCCATTAGAATACACTGGTTTTACATTTCAGAAGTGTAGATATCAGTTGAACATTAAGAGAAATGTCTTGACTGTGTGAGCAATTCAGTAATGGAACTGATTACCTAGAGAGGTGGTGGGCTCTCCCACATTGGAATTCTTCAAGGAGAATTTCTTGAATTCTAGGCAGCCATCTGTTGGGGATGTTTGAGCCCTGGATTTCCAGCATCATGCAGGGCATGGGTATGCAGGCCAAGAGTTGACCTCAACATTTAAAGACATTTAGAGAAATTCAAGAACAGAAACAGCTCTCTGTTTATTTCAACCCAACCATCCTGGAAAGCCAATATCAGAAATGATCAGCACTACATTTAATTATTATCATTAAACCTTTATGGACATTTTACCAAGCTGCCGCTTACTCAGAGTACAGTAGTCAGCTTTCTTTGCACCACGATCTGTCAACCATGCATGTAGGCAGCAAATATCTGCAAATCGACATATGTTCCCAGGAAGGGCAGTCAGCACAAGATCCTGAGGGTGGGCGGGAAAAGCAAAATGCTACTGACATTGCTTGTCTGGAGAACTTTACTGCACCAGGCTCAGAGCAAACTATGATTTCAGTCAAATTGGTAAATAAACCAGGAGGCAGCAGGATACTTGTTAATTCCTGTCCATATGTCAAGAGCCCGATCCAAGGTCCATTAAAAACCACAGGAGCGTTTCAGCAGATTTCAATGAGATTTGGATTATTCTGAATGCAAAATATCAGTCTGGTCAGATATGTAACAGAAAGGATGAGCTGCATAACTGGGCATCTTGTAGATGAGGAATATACTGTGTTGTGTTATGCTATCTCAGGTTCTCTCAAGGGATGCTATTGTCTCACATGAGATGCTGTTGTCTCTCTCTATACAAACGTTGCCTGAATAACTCAGTTTTATTTGCCAAGCGAGGCTCTCTTCATGATCAAAGGTTCTGCATGGAAAGCCTCTTCAGTTCTCCATTTATGCATCAGAGAATAAGAATGCAAATTACAAAAGTGAAATTGAAAGTCGAAGGATACCTTAACTATGAAGTTAATGGGCCTTACAGTACAATTTATATTTATGTGCATTAAACCAATTAATTATTAATACAGCAGCTCTTCGCTTGTGCTCATATCCCAGCTTTCTTACATACAGCAAGAAATAACGTGAGATACAGCTACATTCAACATGTGACAGAAAATATGAATATGTGCTACACGTTAATTTTGTTGCCATCTTGAAGTCTGAGTTTTCTCAGCAAAGTCTGAGTTTTCCAATCATTGCTGTCAATGGGTCCTGAATTAGTAGTACTGGTATAACTGACATACACTATCTGTCTTGCTTTTGAGCTAAATCTCAGCTTTCCTGTCATCCTGTAAGCTTATTTATGGGGCAATGTTGTCTAATTGTACTAACAGAAGTCTTAACTGGTCCCTTGCTATTTTCCACCCACTTCTCCCCACACACGCACACCCTATTGGACACTAAAAAGGGTATTAAGATAGTATGGGATAGAGTAGGAAGGAACTACGTAGGAAAGGTCACTACTTTAATGGGCACTTGCAAAGTTTTATGTGATGCAAGTGCTCAGATCTAGGCTTAATTTGCTGCCCTGAGCTAATGCCACATATTCATCAGAATGCTATTTATGTTACTTTCCATATGCCAGAATTTATGTTTTTTTCTGAATATAACTTTTCTTCAATAATTCCTTTATTTTGCTGTTCACTTAACTTGTCACCAGTAATTCCTTGCCAGACTCCTTCTTGCAGTACAGAGCTTCAATATATGGTGGATTAGAACACACTATATAGATTAATAGGAAAGACGTGCACAGACCTGCATCTGCTAAACTCCTAAGTGTTTGTAAATCCCCAGAAACCTGTGCCTTCCAGGTAGGGATGTCAGAGAATTTCGCCACGAATCTCGGGGAGGCCAAATGCCAGCGCATTCGGTCCCCTGAAATCGGTGGCGAAACGGTCTGCCCCCCCACCCCACCCCGGGACGGGACTTACCTTCAGCAAATCTCCCTGGCGGCGGCTCCGGCAGCAGTTCAGTGGCGGTTCGGCAGCAGCAGCTGCGGCAGCCGGTCTTCCGACCGGCTGCCACCGCCACCATTTCCAAGTTAAAAAAAAACAAAACGTGATAGGCTATGTAAAGATTTACGTAGCCTATCACGGCTAGATTTTTAAAAAATACCGTGATAGGCTACATAAATGTTTACGTAGCCTATCACGGCTGAGTTAAAAAAAAACAAAAAACCACGCGTACGCAAATGGCGGTGCCCATGGGCGCCACCATTTGCGTTCCTTATTTTGGCACGTGTAGTCTGCATAAACATTTACGTAGGCTACGGAGAAAATAAGGGGAACGCAAATAGCATAGCATCTACGCTATTTGCGTTCCCCTTATTTTCGCCGTAGTCTACGTAAATGTTTACGTAGACTACATGTGCCAAAATAAGGAACGCAAATGGCGGCGCCCATGGGCGCCGCCATTTGCGTACGCGCTGGGTTTTTTTTATTTTTTAACTCAGCCGTGATAGGCTACGTAAACATTTACGTAGCCTATCACGGCTGACTGCAGGGACGCAAACGACGACGGCTACAGCCGCCACCATTTGCAGTCCCGGCAGGACAGGATTCGCGGCGGGAGGGACGGGGCGCCTCCCCCCCAGCCAGAATTTCGGGGGGAGGGATGGAGTGCCTCCCCTCCACCGTGAATCAACTTTCGTAAAAGGTGAGTGACATTTGTACATCCCTACTTCCAGGGGGGAAGTGTGGGGTGGCAGCAGCTGATAACAGGAGTTAGGCTGTAGTGCAAAGTATGGTTGACCCACAGCACAATCCAGTTCAGTCTACTCAGAAGTAGGTCCCACTGAATTTAATGGAACTTACTCCCAGAGAAGTGTGGATAGGACAGCAGCCGTAGCGGTGTTATCCGGGCAAGTTAAAAGTCATCCCAGAGCAGTTCTGAGTGTGGGATCTGTGGGATCATCCAGAGCAGTCACCGGACCAAAGCTTAAATGAAACTGAGTCACCAACCTGTGCAGGCACATTTTCGTAACATATATCCCTTTCTGTGGATAGAGATATGAGTGCGTTGCAGGGAAGGATTTTAAAATACGATAATGTAACATATCCGCTGGTCAGGCTTATGTGGCAGATCATTTTCATAACCATCACAACAGAAGAATCAATTCAAGTGCATCATCTGAGTGAGGATTTGGCAAGAGAATCGCTTCCATGTGCTGATGCCAAGCCTGATGAAGCCAGAGTGGTCCTTATCATGTGTTAACTTGGCCTCTCCTCTGCACCTCTGCGCTTCCTGTAAACTGGAAAGTGCCTCTGCTAAGGTGCATACAGTCTTCTCTAACTGTATCTAAGTCCTGGGGCAGAAGCTGTGGCTTCAGTTATATTGGTGGTGGGGAGGGATGTTGTGAGCACCTGTGCAGGGGGTGGAGTCCGGAGGCCTCCCCCCGGCTCGGTCCACCGGACTCGGCTTGCCGAGCCCCCACCCCCACCCACTGAGCTGCGCAAACTGCTGGGACTTACCAGTCCCGGCCACGAGCACCCACAGCCAAGTCGCAAATGGCGACTATTTTCCGTAAATTAAATCTTGCGCACAGTAGCTGGCTGGAAACTGCTGGGCCTTGTGTGCAGGATTTCATTAAAAAAAAAAACAGTAACACACAGTTGCTGTGGGCGCACAGGTCAGTGCGGGTGGGGAGGTGATCCTTTCTCTCCTTCCCATCCCAGCTACCATGAAGGCAGTGGCTTGACAGGAGGAGGGAGATGACAGGGAAGCCCCCCTCGCCGCCCTCCTCCCATCAAGCTGCTGCCCTTGCGTAGCTGGCGCAGGATGGGAGGGGGAGAAAGGAATGATCCTCCCCCCTCCTCCTCCCAGCTACCATGAAAGCAGTGACTTCATGGGAGGGGGACAACAGGGAAGCCCCTTTTGCCACCCTCCTCCCGTCAAACCGCTGCCCCCGCATAGCTGGCCTTGGATGGGAATGATCCTTTCTCCCCGCCTCATTCCAGAGACCCAGTACAAATCTAGAGCCCCTTTTATGCAAGATGGGACTCTAAGGTTGTGGAAATGGCCCTTTCCAGCCGCTGTTGTGCACAACAATAAATCTATGAAAATGTAGAGCCCCATCCTGCGTCAAAGATGGTGGCTCGCACAGAGGGGTGGACAGCTGCAGTGTGATCCTGAACAGCTCACCAAGCCCTCCTACGTCTGCATAGCCTGGCTCGCATGGGCTGACAGCGGCAGCAGCTGCTCAAGTGCACGCCGAGCACGGCCTCTAATGTGTTCATCCATCCCTAGTGGTGGGGAGCTTCAAGAATAGGGCGAGGATCTTAACCCTGCCTTTTTCAGGCTTTAAAAGAAGTTACCAGGTATGTGCACATGTCTACTCTGCTGGAAGAGAGTAATATCTGCCCTGGACATGACTTGTTTCAGTCTGGAGTTGCCCTGTGCTACATAGTTGTTGTTGTTACTGTTGTTGTTGTTGTTGTTGCTGTTGTTGTTGTTGTTGTTGTTTTAAGGTATGATTAGTTATGTATTAATCTTCTCTGGGCATGACACACATTCATTAATTAATTCATTCATTCATTACATTTCTATGACGCCCAATAGCCAAAGCTCTCTGTGCAGTTACAAAGATCATGGGTGACACTTATACTTGTGCACTCCCCCATTCCCTTCCTTTCCCTTCCTCCCCAAATGCTCTGGCTCAGTTCATTACATCCTCTTTAGCACAAATGTACATGTAATGACAAACCATAGCTTAATTAACCATAGTTTGTTGAATCATGGGTTGTCATTACGTGTGAACCCAGAACTATGATTTAACTATGGGTTGTTAACCACGAACAACCCATGAAGAGAACTCATGGTTTGTTGTTGGGTAGTGAAGTGTGGGTTCTTTAAATCATGGGTTGTTGTTATGTAAAAACACAGAATCGTGGGTTGTTCATGGGTTGTTTTGCCAGGCTACAGAGGCAGAGGGAAAGAATGGTAAAAACAAAAACACCCAACCTCTTTGCACGCCAATACTGCAGTGCCAGAAAGGCATTTGAGTTACAGGGAGGGAGCAGGTGAAGGAGGAGGAAAACAAACAACCCAGAAACTGAGAAAACAAACCATGGTTTGTTCAATCTTCCGCCAGGAAAACCCCAACTAGGGAAACAAACCATGGTTTAAATAAACCATGGCCTAGCATTACGTGCGAACCAGGCCATGCTGTTACATTTGAACTGCCAAATTACGATTTTCCCTTGCCCCACAAACTAACATTGCAAACCAACTTCAAAAAGTGGCTAACTTGGAGGGCAAACAGAAACTAGCATTTGCTGGTTTGCATGTATAGCTTGCTCTAAATAGTCACTAATTTAATCTGAGAGCACAGGGCAGGAGGGAATGTGCAAGCGCAAGACTCATTTATGTCAGACCAAACTGTTTGGTCTTATGTCTCCACTGACCTCACTTCAGCCAAAGTGGGAACTTGAGAGCAGTCAATCATTTTGAAGGAACAAATACTGTCTGAATGTCTCCAGGTTTATATCACAATTGGGATCCTGTAATAAGAGAAGCATCATGCCACTTCCCATTTCAATCGCTTGCACCCAAAAAGAACCAATAATATGTCCATTGTTACATCTGACTTTAAATCATGGACGTAAAACATTAATCTCTTGATGAATATCACAAAAGAGAAGAAAATAACTGTGAGGGGGCACTGTTTAAATGAAATGGGAATGTTTTCCTTCAGATGTAGCATGGACAGCTGTTGTTGCTCTGTCTGGATGAACATCCATTTCAGAATTCTCAGATCCTTGACTAAAATACCGTCACAGGACAAATTAACATCTTTTCCACTACAGCTTAATTTCTGAATAACAAAAACACACACACAATGCACAGCTGGCTGTAAAGATATGCATTCCTACAAATGCCTTCCACAATGTGCCTGAAGTGAGCTTTCTTTCCCATTGTATAAACTATTTGCTTTTAAAGAACATTATGACCTACAGGGCAAACACACTAGAAGCATTTCAATAACTACATAAACAGTGCATTCACCACATTTAATGGCTCGTCTAGCTTCTACAATGTGAGACCATGAAGGTAGGTTTTGTCATCTGTTTTTATTGCATTTACATTGTACTTCACATTAAACAGAAGTACATTTTCTTCTGCCCAGCCAATTTCCATGATTTAGCAAACGCTCAATATAATCACTGGTGTATGTGCTGCTCAATGTGTTTAAATATTTCCAGGATAGAGCCTCATTATTTTCCACAGCATAGGACAACTGTTTATAACATAATCTTGTAGCATGATTTTTCCTTGAAGGAGTAGCTATATGCCAACTGCATCGTTGATAACAAGAATACCTCAACGTTTGTATAACACTTTCAAGCACTCAGAACACTTCACATGCATTATCTCATTATCATTTTCTCATTATCTCATTTAGGTTTTTCAGTTTCTGTTTTAAAGCTGGTAATCCATTTTAAATCTTTGCACTGCTGCTAGGTTCTATTTGGTTATTGTCCTTATTTTTTATACTGTAGTTTTAAACTTTTAAATTATATTGTATTTTATTGTCTTGTATTTTATGGTTTTAATTGCTGTGAACTGCCCAGAGAGCTTTGGCTATTGGGCAGTATAGAAATGTAATCAATCAATCAATCATCCTTACAACAGCCCTGTAAGGTAAGTCAAGTCAGTGTTATCCCTGGTGTTGTAGATGGGGGTGGGGGGACGAGACTGATGCTGAGAGAGGAAGGGCTTGTCTAAGGGCACCTAGTGAATTCATGATATAGGGAAGATTCGAACCAGGAACTTCCTGATTCACAGCTCATAGTCACTGTGCTGCATCAGCTCTCTCATTGCAATTTGCGAACCCCCAGGAAAGACCTCTGCACATACATGCACACACACACGTGCACACACACACACACACACATTATCCTTCAAATCGCATTCCTGCATCCTCATATGCTCCATCAACACTGCCCTTTCTTCTATAGTAGCAGAAACTTTGTTGTCTTCAGATTCTTTTTAGCACCACCCCTGACCTGTTTCTAGATGCTCCTTTCCCTGTCATGCCTGATACCTCATGGGATAAGCAATGACATGGCTTTTACGATTCCTGCAGCACCATTCAGAGGGCAACGCTAGGGATGTACGAATCCCCGTACCTGCCAGTCTGGGGGGGGGGGTCTGCGGGGGGGCAATCCGTACCTCCCCCCGGAATCCTCATCAGCCGGCTCCGCTCTGCGGCAATTCCGCAGAGGCGCCAGCCGGCTCCAAAGCGCCAGCGATACAGCTGCCATGCTGTATCGCTGGCTGAAGGGGACTTGACTGACTGTGGATGCAAATGGCATCCAGGACTCTATTTGCAGCCATAAAGGCCTTTGTTGTTGTTCAGTCGTTAAGTCGTGTCTGACTCTTCGTGACCCCATGGACCACAGCACGCCAGGCCTTCCTGTCCTCCGCTCTCTCCCGGAGTGTGTTCAAGTTCATATTCATTGCATCGGTGGTAAAGGCCTTAGTTTAAGGTAAATGCAGCCGTTAATGGCTGCATTTGCCTTAAACTAAGGCCTTTATGGCCGCAAATGGTGTCCTGGATGCCATTTGCGTCCATGCTTTTCATACACGCGATAGGCTATGCAAATATTTGCGTAGCCTATCACGTAAAAGCACAGACGCAAATAGCGTCCAGGATGCCATTTGCAGCCGTAAAGCCCTTAGTTTAAGGTACATGCAGCCATTTACAGCTGCATTTACCTTAAACTAAGGCCTTTACAGCCGCAAATGGCATCCTGGACGCCATTTGCATCCACAGTCAGTCGCAGTCCCCTTCAGCCAGCAATATGGCATGGCGGCCACATCGCTGGCAATCCGTTGCTGGAGGATCCAGCCAAAGAGGATTCCACAGGGAGGTGGAGGTAAGTGTTCCGTTCCGCCGCAGACTCCGGGGGCACAGATTCTTCAGGATCCGGCCTCATTGGAGTCTGTAGCAGAATTCCCTGCCATCCCTCGGCAACGCCCTTGCAGGAGGGCTGTGCGCAGCTCAGAGTGCACATAAAGGACTGATTGGACTGGCCCCAGTGCTTCTCAAGGATCCTAATAAATAACAACTACTCAGGTGAGCATGTGTGGTCATCCAGACCCGAAGGTATCTAAAAGTCACCCTGCTCTCAACCTCATTCTGTTTTAAAAATAAAATAAAAATTATTCTGGCTACACCTGAAAACATAATAATCAACCCCTTTAATTCCACAACATGCCTATATAACTATTCAGTTATATTATTTAGGTATATAATAGTTATATAACTATAAAACGGGTGGAGGAGTGTTTGAGGAAATGCTCAAAGGGCCTTCTTACTGCCTTACCCCATCCCCAAGGGGTGGAACATAAGAAGAGCCATGCTGGATCAGACCAAGGGTCCATCTAATCCAGCATTCTGTTCACACAGTGGCCAACCAGCTGTCAGAACTCATCCTGGGGATTACTGTTGCCAACATACACCAGCCATATCTCTGGAATCAGTTAACGAAAAAAAACAAAAACAGAATTTTGGTTTTGAATCATGATGTCCTAGTTAGATATTGATTGGGTTCAGATTACATGCTATGGCTTGTTGTGGGTTACTTAACCCACAACAAGCCACAGCACCTGTGGGCACCAAACTGCATATGCAACCCCCCACTCAGGGGTTGTTGTGTCATGCAAACCTGGTGAGCATGGGTTATGTGAGCTTAAACAACCCTAAAACAGGACATGGGTTATGCGAGGGTTGTTTAACCCTCACATAACCCATGCTTGCCAAATTCGCACAACATGACAACCCCTGAGTGGGGGTTGAATATTCAAAATGGCAGCCACACATGCCCCACCCACACTGCAGGCTGTCATGTTGTGTGACCAGCCCCATTGTTTTTATGGAATTGTTTGAATATTCTGTACATGGTCTTGGACCCAGTTTGGTGGAAAAGGTGTCTGTGTATACATGTACACATACATACACACACACACTTGTGGGGATTAGGCTGAAATGTCTAATGCTGTGCTGAAATCCATCCTCCAGTTTCCCAAAAGTTTTGTTTCCTATGAAAGAGGCTTCCATTTTTCTGCCTCATTTTCAAGGCACTTCAGAATTTCTTTTGGTGGTGTTTTTGAGATTTCCTTATCATTGTGAAGAGACTAAGGATACTGTGTGTGTTTTTCTTTCTGTTGCTCAGCATCACTTTGCAGGCTGCCTGACTGCCTGCATTTCCTGAGCTGAAAAAGCCCCATGGGAGGAATTACTTCAGGACATCTTCCCCCAGGCCTTAACTGAAGCGCAGGAAGCCAGAGAAGCTGTAGACTACTGCAGAAATTATTGTACAATGAAAGATAAGACACACACACACACACCTCAGCCACCTTGTGACTCCAGTAACCATAAGATTAGACAAAACAAAAACCAGCCTCTGCTAATGGGCCATCTTTTACTGAACTTAGATCTCCATAAAAGTAAGAGTTTGCTCACTCTTGGGTCTTCCATATAACCTCTAACTGGAAGTCAAGATATGCATTCTCAGACCATGAACTCTGAATATGCTCTGAAACACAAGGCTCTATTTAAGTAAATAACATATAACTAGGTAAGTTAGACTGACTCTATTGATTTTATTTGGAATGTTGTTCCTGTGTGATTTGATTATTACCTTCCCTTGTTTTTTCCTTTCCCCCCAGATAATTACTTTTTATATATTTGGACATTTGGCTACATTGTTTTAAAAGTTATCCAAAACTCTTCCCGGTATGAAGGACTGCATAGTTACAAAATGACTCAAGAGCATCAAGGATTTGGATAAACAGCATTTCATACAGAGACTCACACACGAATCATTTAGAGTATGTATGTGATTTTAAGGACACACATAATCTTTACAAGGTTTTGTTAAGTTCAGTGTGGCTGGGCTTTGGGCAAGAAAACCCAAAGTGCCTTTTTACTTTTTTCCTAGGGCTGGACTGAAGGGAGGGGTCCTTGGCAATAGGGTTCAGAACCCACCACCCCTTTACCAGAATCCCTCTCTCTTTACTTCATATTTTCTTCCCACTGGAGATTTTATCCTCTTGTTTTTCATCATCATATAAACAGTGACCATTTTCCTCCCTTCAGTTCCTGATGCTTCCTAAAATGTCATGTTTATAAATGTAACAGCGGAATCATATTAACTCCTGCTGCCTGCCCCTTAAAATGCAGGGTTGCCCTTTAAATGTTTATTTTGCCTTCCCTGCTGCGGAACATCATCATCTCAATGAAGCTTCTTCGTATCTAGGTATATTTCACATCCTGTCCTCTTGGAAGCTTTGTTGCAAACTCATGGCATTATCAATTAGACATAGTAGAAGCTATAAGCCTTTAATGAATTGTATTTCTGAAAAATGTGGCAAAATTGCTAAAGCAGCGTTCTACAGGACTGAGATGGCAGATGGGCTGACTAACTGAAAGACGCCTTGTGCTTCCCACATGCAAACTGTCAGTAAGCGCTGGGAATATCCGAACGCCCTTTTCCACCCCTCCCTCCCACTGTGTTAGCACAGAGTAACTGCTGTTAACAAGAGGAACTGAAGACAGGAGCCAAAACTTGACCTACTATATCCTGTTTCAATGATGCATTAGGATCATCATCCTTCAAACTTCAAATATCCTGATTTCCTGATTCTCTAAATCAGGGGTGGGCCATGTGTGACCCCCCAGATGTTTTGGCCCACAACTCCCACATAGCCAGCATAGTCAATGGTGAGGACTGATGGGAGTTGAAGGCAGAAATATCTGGAGGGTTGCAAACTGCCCACCACTACTCTAAATGATCAGTGTGTGAGTCTCTGTATGAAATGCTGTTTATCCAAATCCTTGATGCTCTTGAGTCTTATGAGGCTACATGTGTGTTGTAATGGTTGGAACATTGAACTGGGACTGGGGATACCTGGGTTTTTATTTTTTAATTTATTTCATTTATTTCCCACCTTTCTTCCATCATGGAACTCTAGATGGCTACATGTGGTTCCCAGATGGTCTCCCCTCCAAGCACTGACCAGACCCAGACCTGCTTAGCTTCAGCAAGGTCGCTGTCTCATCATACCTGGGACCATGCCTGGGTTTTAGTACCCATTTGGCCATGAAGCTCACTGGGCGACTTTGGGCCAGTCACTAGCTCTCAGCACAGCCTATCTCACAGGGTTGTTGCGAGGATAAAATGGAGAGGAAGAGGATCACATATGATGCCTTGGGCTCCTTGGAGGAAAGGTGGGATATAAATGTTACACATAAAATATAAATAAAATGATAGTAAAATGCACCCATTTGCATATAATCCATCAAAATGTTCTCATACCCAAGACCAAGTGATACAAGTAGGAGCCACAAAACAGTGCTCCCAATATATTGAACTCCTCACTGGATTGCATGTGTTAATTTTCAATGATACTAGAGTAAATTAAACTATTTAACTCAGCAAAGGAAGAGGGAGGCACATTACAATCAATAAAGGCTGTATATCCACTTTAATTCCAAGGGCTAGGTTCCAAAAGGCTTGTGTATGCACATGGGAATTCTGCCCATTTTTCTTTCTCCCTACAGCTACTTGTACTGAATTGGATTATGCTCATCTTCTGACTGTCAAGGGTGGCTTTTCTAGGGGATACAAGAAACTGCAATGGAATGAGGAATCCGAAAAGCTCCAGTGACCACACAGAAAGCTCACAGCCAGCCATGTTCTCTAAAGCCACTGTTCTCAAAGCTAGGTCCTCATACATTACCAGAAGAGGAAAAAGATCATCTGTTTCTCTCACACATAATAGTGGAAGTAGACTCATATGCATTCCAATCCTTAGGCAAACATAAACTCGCATCCACGGAGGGAGCACTCCTACCCGGATAGGCGGCTGCCTCTGAACTCGGAGGTGGCCACCTATCCAGCGGAGGGAAGGAGAAGCACGGAGGTGATTGTTCCCTCCGCACTTCAGCCACCCTGCATTTGTGGCTAGACAGCCTATTTCAGCTGTCTAGCCACAGGAAGACGGAGCGGGGGAAGTGGCTACTGGACGATACGTTGGATGTGTCATACCAGCATTTCCGCCTTCCCCGCCCTGGCACGCCCCCAGGAACACCCCATTTTCACCGCTCCGCACTCCTCTTCCAAGCACGGAGCATGGGGCTGTTCCGCGCTGCCTACAAGGCAGTGCGGGAGGGAGTGAAAGTCAGTTCTCAGGGAACCGACCTATCCTATGGCTGTCTAGCTGCTGACTAGCGGCCATAGGATTGTGTCCTAAGTGAACTAGAAGGTTCCGGCCTAGTTCTGACACTTATCTGGATGGTGACCATTTTTCCATAGTGAAGGGCACACTCCTCCAGCCTCTTTACTATAGAGGTATCATCACATGTGGCATTGGCTTTCTGCAAGGACCCCCAATTTGTGCAATTTTTCCCAACAGAAAAGGGTGGGAAATCTTGTGACTCAGGAATCTTCTTGGAATGTCCTCTTCTGAACTGGAGATAATTCTTCAAGAATTCAAGCAATGATAATACTATTCTGAGACGTGCTCAGATTCCATATAGAAAAAGTGTACTACAAGTGGGTCACCTTATCCTCGAAACAATCTAGAGTGAACCACTGGTTTTAAATGTGCATTGTGTTTTGTAAACTAATCATAAATACCAATTTAAAAAATTTCAAGAGGCCTTTTTTTGTTTGTTTTATCCTTCTAAATGCCTTCAGGGTATAAATATCAATTAATCTCTTAGATTTTTATAGCATCTTCCATGTCACGCCTCCAAGGGCATTTATTGTTAGAATGAATCACAGGATGGTGTCACCCACTAAAAACTGACACACTCAAAGCTGTTAGTCCATAAAATTCAGTGTACCTTGCGTGATGGTCTATTTGAGCTGATCACCTTCAGGTGACAGTGAAGCAATGTCATGAGAGCAGTTGCCTAACATAGTTATGGCTTCAGTGAATATAAGCATACTTTAAAGTGACACCAGATTAGCCAATAATGCCTACTGTATATACAATTACCAAATAAATTAGGATTATCTTAAACAATTTTACACATTTTATTGAACACACAGAGGCTGGTGGAAAGCCCATGGGTCTATTTGTCCTTCCTTCATTTTTCACAAATATTTTCCCTTGGATGGTAAAATGGTTGCTACAGATTTATGAAGAGATAGGTGGCTTCCAACAGCTTGAATTTGGCCAGGTTAGTTCTGTAGTGTGGGAATAAGTTAATTTGGGCTAAGTTTAAGTTGTCTGAAAGTTACCTGATACTAGACACACACAAAACATACACACAATGATTTCTATAAATGAAATCAATACTTAGGCCCTATGCATACATACTTCTTATCCATAGTTTGTTTCCCTTAACTACAGTTAAGCATTATACCCCAGCACCTAAACTATGGTTAAAAATTGGCTGCAAACCAGGATGTGAAACCATAGCTTGAGGTCGGTTTGAAAATCATGGATTGTGTTAACCATGGTTAAGCATTACAGATGCACCGAGCAAACAATGGTAACAGCCATTATTACCTCACCTCTCCACTTCCCAGGTGCTAGGTCAGCTCTGCTGATATCATCCTATACATGCCTCCAGGGCATAGCTTCACTGTACCTTTAGAAAGTACACCGAGAATATGATGGATTGATACTATGGTTTATATGGTTTGTTGTCTTTTACTATTTTGATATTTTATGTAATTTTAATATTATTGATGATTTAATTATATTTTTAACTTTTGTATATTTCTATATATATATATATATATGTTTTAACTGTATATGTTTTTAATGTTGTAAAGCCGCCTGGAGTCCCAGTACTGGGGAAAAGGCGGGATATAAATAAAATAATAACAACAACAACAATAATACATTTAGGACCCCAGGCAACAAACTAGAGTTGGCACTAACCACTTCTTACATGTTATGTAGGCACTAGGCATCATCACGATGTGAACTCTGAATAGCCAATTCCAACAAGCAGCAAGGTCAGAATCAGCTAAGAAGCCATACCAAGAAGTAACATGTGTTCCTAAAGTCTCACGCTGGGGGTTATTGCCAATCCAAGCCTAATTTTAGTAATGCAGTGGGTAAGAACGATGGAAGTGCATGGCTGCTGACTGTCGAACAGTGATCAGAACCAGCGGATAACATCAGGAGCCCATGCTCCGTTTTGGAGATAGGGTTCAGCACCTTGGATAGCTCCTTTAGAGTTCTGGCTGATTCTGACTAAAACCCAGAATGGATTCACAGCCGCACTGAAATCAGAGCCACCAGCTTCCAGTGTGGCAAGTTGATAGCCACATGCCTGCATGCTGCAGACCCCGCGGACCCCACTTCTGCCCTGCTGTCCAACTTCCAACAGTACGGGCGTGGGCTCCTCTCTCCTTCAGCCCCTTACAGTTCAGGAGTGATGGCCACTTATTGCCCTCCACGCCACCTCACCAGCCACCACTGACCCTACTAATCTTTGTTCACAAAGGCACAAACCACGGCCAGGGTACCATCCCTCATCATTTCCATGAGCAATACACACGCGCACGCGTGCGCACACATGCACACTTGAGAGGCCACGTTCCAGAGCCCCATGCATGCAAGGCTTTATAATTCTCTCCAAGGAGAGGCGGTTGCTCTACACAGGCATAGCTATGTTTCATTGCATGCACAGAGCATCTCCTTCTCAAAGAAGAGGAAGCCTCTGCAAAAGGGAATGATGCATGCAGTAGAGCTACCGGATAGCAGCAGACACTCCTTATCATCATGATCACTCATCAGTATTCAAATGTTAGCTAAGGAGTGAAAGAAGCGCAAACTACTCTGGCCACCTTCAGCGGCTTCTTAACCACAGAGCATTAAACCTTAAGCTGTAACATGTGAACAAGCTATATTGCTGTAAAACTGCAATTACAGGCAGCTTGCACCAAAGCTGCAAGCAAAGTTAAATTAAGTGTAATTAAATCACCCTTTAATTGAATGAGCCTTATCCACAAATTGAGAGAGATTCACCCAGTTCTCCAGTTCTTTCCTGTTCTGAAAAGATAGGTTAGCCAGTGTAAAGGAAACTTTGCCATCACACTTCAGCAGAATGGGTCTAAAGGAAAATTCAGAGAATAGACCTCTATCAGGCCAGCTACTGGTAAACCCACTAATAGCAGCTACCTCTCCAAGAAGTGAAGTCTGTGTTACCACATAGTCCATCACTTTAGATGACCAACTTCTCTCTCTTAGGGCTTCACCACACAAGGCTAAAATCCCGCATTATTACCGGGGCTTTTGCTTCCAGATTCTTTGCAAGATTAAGATTGGCTCCTTTATACAGGTGGACACATGCTTTGAATCAAGGACTTCATTTCTCAGAAAGTTATGTATGTTCATTTTACAGCCAGTAGATGGAGCTGTTGTTATAGCGCTACTCTGTCATTACACACAGCTGATATATCAGATTAAAGTTCCTTATCAGGTTATCTCCGATCTTTTAAAAACCTGGATATTGTCAGAAAGTGTGGAAGATACCCTGGAAGTCGATGACATCATGTAAAGGACCCACAAATTCCAATGAGTGACCAGTGCTCTTAGAGCAACCACCATGTGTTACTGGGTGCTTCCAGGCAGAGGGCTCCTAGTGTTAACTATCAAAAGGCATTTTGCAGCTATTCCATCTTTTCTTCCTTAACAGACCTTTTCTGGTAAGAAGAAATACAGAAGTGGTGGGCAAACATGGACAGGTTACAAAATGAAGATGATGTCAGCTGGTTTCCCTGTAAAATTCCATGAATGGGGCAGTGCAATTGGACAATATAAACCTCACCTGGAAACACCCACTGGATTATCTGAACCCATCCTAGAGGACATATGAAACAAGACCTTATGGAACACACACACACACACACACCTTTTCTGAAACTACTGAAAACATGCGAATCATAGCAGCCACATATATGCAACACTCATGAAGGCATCCGTACATACAACTGGAACATCCATATAGTCTTCGCTGGGTTTTAGCCTGCCAGCATGGCCTTGCATACTTCTGCCAGCAACTGCAAAGCGGCAATCTGAACTGAGCCTCAGATTTGCCATTGGGTGAGTTTTTAAGCAGCCACCATGTGGTAAGTATTCATGTATTCATCTTACTTTAGATGAGCTAAGAGAGAAGAACAAATCTATATTATCTTCCAAAATGACAAAACAGTAAAAGAAATAAGGACCATTTCCTATCTTCCATCATTTTGAGAGGACAGATAAAAACACTGTTTTATCTCCCATCAGATAATGCCTCCTGTAATTACCACAGTATCTCCTTCTACAGCTTTTGACTTAATGAAAACAGCCTGGATTGTCAGCACCTCTGCAGCTTTGAAGTATAAATCAAGTCAAACTAACAAAAAAGGAGGGGAAGATCTTTGTCCTCTGCTCACATTTTAAACAGATCACAGCAAGTGTTCAAGAAATAGGAAACCTTAATGTACTTGGTAATTAGATTTGGAGAAATGATATTCAAGATCAGAGCTAAAGGTCAAACAAACAGCTTTCTTTCACTCCCTGCTCTCCTACCCACCTATGCCAATATGAGTCTAGCATGGTGCATACAAAAAGAAACTACAGAACAGGGGCGCTGGTTTATAAGTCCAAGGTAAAAGCCATAACTCAACAGTTGAAAACACAAGGTTGTCATTTTAGTTACCCTTCTGAAAGTAATGAATTACACTGTAGAAAGAATTGGTTCACATTCAGGCATCTTCTCTTTTATGAATAACAAGATGTCCTTGGGTTTCTGGCTTCCACTCTGTCTCCATGTGTGGCATATGTTCACGAAAGAGCCAGAAAAGTGATTTTGGCTTTGATTTTTAAATTTTATTACAAGCAAAGCTTGCAAATGATAAAGCTTATTTATTTTGTTGATTTATAAGATTCATCTCACTTTTCTTCAACTACAGAACAGATGATCTCACACATCAAACATGGAGTTCCAAGGCAGTTTCCCATCCAGTCACTGACAAATCCAGACCTGCTTAGCTTCAGCAAGACTGCAGCATCAGGTGCCCTCAGACCACACACCAGGATGATTCTGAAAGGGGATGTGTTTGCAGTGCTCTCACAGGGAGATATATAGGTTTGATTTCAGAATTATATAGCAATTGCAAATACGAATATTGCAAATATGGAATATGGTGGGAGCAAGGGGGGTGGAGGTTTATGGAAGCCATACGCAGCTTGGTCTTCCTCTTCAAAGAGAGAAATTCTCACAGCTCTACTTTAGGCAGAAGCTCTCGACATGGAGACAACTTACATATTTTCCTACAGGTGAATGTCACCAGTTCCCTTTTCACTGGAAGCTCAACGAAAGAGAGTACACTGTGCTAATGTTTCTCATTCCCCTTAAACAAGTACACAGGCTGGGTTGTAAACTTTTACATCAGATGCAGATTTCCAGTGGAGGAAAGCGACACTTGGAGAAATCACCGTCTATCAATATGGGTCCTGAGTGGCCAAATGCGGGGCTGGAAACTTCTGGGCACCTGGAGGTTTGATGGTGGTCTCCAGAAAGTTGAAATATGTATTTAATTCAGCATGAAGCCCAGCCATATTTAAATATTTCATACCACATCCAACAACAGCAAAAATGAAGCTGGCACCTTGTGATCTGAAATGTATTTCCAGCTGTAGTTAAACATGTGCACAATGCCCTGTGGGCTATAACCAAGGTGCTTTGTACTGATTTACTGCTTGAGGGAGGTGGAAGAAGTTAGGTAGGTGCAGGCTCACAGTTGAAACCTGACTTCCCTGGGCACCCAATAGGTGGAAAAACGGTTCCACTGCAGTTTAATACCAATAGCTTACCATGGCAGCACAAATACTAAACAATTGATCTAAGATGCCTTGGGGATCATTTTGGTGGAAGGGCAGCATATAAATATTTGAACTAATTAATGAAATAAGCCAACCCCATTTGGTTGAGTACACATAGGCTGGGGTACTGCAGCAGAAACAGAAGCTTGTGGCTTCCCAGTTTACTGAACGGTGCCTCTAACAGTTGTGTATACTGAAACAAAGTCAAGCTTGAACTATAAAATGCTTGAGATGCTGCTAACAGGCAAGACTTCATGCATATTTAGCATACGGTCTCCTGCAGGTGAGAGTCTAGGAAGCACAGACAACCATCCTCCAGTGAATCCCTTGACAGTCTCAGACTGATCACACCAACGTGGCTTATTAGGCTAGAACTAAGAAGCACAGCATGGGGCCAGCCAGAGTAAAGCCTGAAAAGAGACAGCCCCAGAAAAGGGGGAAAGAAAAAAAAGGTGGTGAGGGGGGTGAGGTGGTTTGAAATCTCCATCCATCACCTAATTGCAAAGAAATGACAGAGCCTGTCTGCCAGATTGAACACACAACCTGCCTGCATGTCTGCCTCCTCATTCATCCTTCTTTCGCAATGAAGCACAGACTCAAGATGAATCTAGTCAATTTTCTGCTTGTCCTTTTGTCAGATTTATTCAGCCCTGGCTCACATCCACTTTGGAGCTGAACTTGCCTGAATTGTCAATGACAGCTGCTTTTGCAAATGTCTTTTCCTGATACAGGCTGCATATGTGCAGGAGTGTGTATGGACACCCATGCGCACACGTACCTGAGAGACAGACAGACACATCAGTTAAAAATACTCAGCGCCACGTGGCACACCTTGGCCCTAACTGGTGTCAAAGTGTTGCTTTAAGACAGGGGTGGGCAGCTTGCTGGCAGAGTCTTTTGGGAGCTGAAGTCCAAAACATCTGGAGATCTATCTTCTGCCCACCCCTGGTTTAAGAGACCAGGCTCTTTAGTTTTCACAACTGGCAAGGGCACTTTAGAAAAGAATTAACATATATTTCACAAAAGAAGTAGTAAATAGATACCTAACAACCCAAGGCCGCTTGTTTCTAGAAACTC
Organism: Heloderma suspectum; assembly: GCF_057233095.1. Classification (NCBI taxonomy): domain Eukaryota; kingdom Metazoa; phylum Chordata; class Lepidosauria; order Squamata; family Helodermatidae; genus Heloderma; species Heloderma suspectum. Next base: position 113,025,329 of record NC_139458.1, on the reverse strand, counting down.
AGCTGAAACTGCCAATTATTACCAACAACAAAGCAAAGCTTCAGCGAATGGATCAAACAACCAAAGGGCAGTCTAGATAAAAGACACAAATGCTAATGGGTATCACAGTTATGCATCAAAGTTCACCCGCGGACTGAAACATGGTTCAAATTACCCTGTCACCAGCAAAGGGATTAAGCTTATGCACATGCCGATGTGGGAGTTCACAGCAGCAGATTACTGCTAGAACTACAGCTGTGAGTTGATGGCGAGGGGGTGAGCATTTCAATAGGTGCTGTTTCCACAGGAACGATCCAGGCTGTCCGACTATGCCAACGTTGTCACACACACTGCACAGGTCCTTCAAACCAAACAACAACAACAAAGAGGCATGGCTGGGTAACCCCAAGGACCACCTTTCGTTTTTGGCAATCAAGGTCTGTAACAGACAAGCTTATAAAGACAACCGCCTACACTGCACACTGAACCTCTACTCTAAATTGTTTCCCTTGTCACCAAAATGCTTTTATTTAAAGGTCAGCATGCGATGCTACAATTGTATTAGTCCTTCGAAAAAAAGGATATCAGGCTACCACCTCATCAACTCTTAGCTCCAAAATAATATCCCCACGTCCCGCATTGTGCTTCAGCTTCTCGGGTGTCCTTTTAATATTTTTCATCCTAAATTTAACAAACACGTGGGCCCATCTATAATTGCTAAATTATATCCAAACACATCTAGAAACATATATGAGGTCAAGGAGATCAAGCAATCGAATTCCTAATGCTCAGCATTAGGAGTATGAATGGAAACCTAATTCATACTTTCAGAATATTCTTCTTTTCATATTTCCCCACTTAAAATTCCATGCAACTGGTGCCTCCAAAAAGTGGGAGTGCTACCAGTGCCACCTACCCCGCCAACCCGGTCCCGCCATGCTGTTCCCCAGCCCCGCCTATTCGAAGCTGCTCCTATCTGCTTCCCCAAGTTCCACCCTCCTATTAGCCATAAAAATCAAAGGAAATCTCTGTGCTCAGAAACAGAATACCAGATGCTGTGGACAAGCAACAGGGGAACACGATCACTCTCCTTGTCAGCTTTGAGTGGCATGTAGCTGGCTGCTGTTGGAAGCCCAGTGCTGGACTTGATGAGACTCTCCTTCCCACTAAGAATTTTTAAATACCAATTTCCCTCCTGCATCACCAGTTCTAAGTTCCCCAGTCTTCTTTAACCTACACATCTGAGCCCTGTTTTTTGATTCATGGTTCAAATCTGTGGCCAGGCTACAGGGCAGGCTCCAAACCTTTGGCTGCCTGACGTGTTCTCCACATGCTGATGTGGAAGCATATCAAGGAGGCATGTCAAGGAAGCATGTCAAAGGCAGCCAAGTTATTCTGGTCCGGGATGTTGGAGAAATCCATTTGGAGGGTGGATTTTGATAAGTGTTCCTAGGTCCAGCCCCCCCAACTTAGTTTCAGTTCCTGCTGCAGTACCCATCCCAGCAAGTCAGGCCAGTTCGAGCATTTGGCACATTTTTCCTGCAGGTTCCATAACTTGCGCAAATTTCTAGCAATTTCAGAATTTCAGCTGTAATTTGCATGAATTTGGCTGTAATGTGAGTGAATTACCTGGAAATTTGCACAAATTGTGGAACCTGCGGGCGGGGGGGATGCACAAAAGAAGTTCCTGGAGTTCGGGGAAAAGCCTGCAGCTTGGCTTGCAAACATAAATCGATCCATACATGCCACGGAACTCCGCCAAGTGAAAAAATAACCAGATTTCCCAGCGACGGACATCCCTAATTCTGGTACATGAAACAGAAAATCCGATAAGCACCTCTCCCCATCCCTGGTGGTAGAAATACAACAATAATAAAGTAATTTGCTGCCCTTTCATGGCATCCCAGATCTGCTGCCTGAAGTGGCTGACTCACTCTGCCTAACTGTAGGGTTGGCCCTGCCAGGAGGAGGAGCTCTCCCCTTCAGTATTCTTGTACGTGGGTCCCCTGTTCTTTCAGCTCAAGCTCCAAGTGTGAGAATAAAGGTGGGAATTTTAACCTGGGAAGCTGCCTCTCCACTCAGCTGCCACCCAGACACCCCGATAGCCAGCCTGTGTCCAGCACCCCTCCCTCCTCCACTGTGGCACAGTGGAGAAGCCCAAGCAGCACTCAGCGCTTACTGTGTGATGTTACCGCTGGGGTTACAACGTGGTGCCCATGGGCACCAATGTGCCCGCATACACCTCTCCTCGCACCCGCCAGGCTCCCTGCTCCTCCTGATTTTTATTTCTTAAGATATTTTTAATTATTATGTTTGAATTGGGAGGCTGGCATGCTGCAAAATGAAGTGTTGCCCTCCAGAACAGTCTTAATTTGGATTCAAAAGTGTGGTTTAGGTGTTTTGGAGTGGAGCTCAGACTCCACCTCTGCCTTGTATGTAGGTTCTTGGGTAGGTGCCTTTTCTTTTAGTTTCACCAGTTTTCCTTCAGGGAAATACGTGTTTTGTGACTGGCCGTGCCCACCATGGTAGCCATTTTGGATAAGCCCCACTCCTATGGCAGCCATTTTGTGAGAACACCCTCAATACTCTCAAAATACAAAATATGCCCACTGACCCAAAAAAGTTGGGGACCCTTGTGTTACTTTACACTGTGCAAGTGCACTGGCACCCAGCTCCTGCTTATAAGGACTCTGTTGTTGTTGCTGTTTCCGAAAACAGCGTGGTGCGGGCATGCTCTGCTCAGTGTATACGAAATCACAGCTGTCTGAAAAGACCAATGCTGTGCATGGTCATCACAGAATTTAATTTTATTTTGTGTTTATTTTATCTACTTATTCTTGGTATTTATATCCCATTCCAAAGTTCACTACCTGTCCGCAGGCACGTTCAGCTTATATTGCTCAGTATTGGTCCAGAGAACACCAAAGCAGACAATCAATGGTTTCTATCAAAAGCTTTTACTTTATTAGCAGCTGGTCACCTGAAGCAAACAGGGACCCATCATGAGTAATGACTGGATTCTCAATACTTGTGACAAATGTGGAATATCAGACGGTAAAGATATTATATTGACAGCTGCCTTTTACCTTTGATGTTCGGCTCCCTGAGGAACATCCATAGGTTCTCACCTTTTGTTTCAACTCATTTACTTTTCTGTTGGCTCCCTTACTGGTGCCCCTTGAACTTGGACCGTGACTGCCTTAAAATCGTGCTGTGAATCACGAGCAGGGCCAGGAGGAAAGAAAACACCAAACTTAATAACAGCATGATATTTTCTAGCAAATATAACAGACTACGTTCTAAAGAGGGCACTCTCATACGGCAAATATGGCCCTACATCAGCCAAATACAGCCAGCCCCAAAGTCCATTTTCTTCCATGTATTTGTAGTAAAGATGGATGACTTTCCCCACTGGCTAGCTCATAAAAATGCAAGAAGAGCCACGCTATATATTTGGCAACTGTGTTTCCCACAGTTGCCAACCAGATATTCTGGGAACTCCACAAGCAGGATATGAAGGCAATAGCCCTTTCCTGCTGTTGTTCCCTGGCAACTGATATTCAGAGCCATGCCGCTTCTGATCCTGGAGGTAGTAGCCATTGATAGCCTCATCCTCCCTGAATGTGTCTAATCCCCCTTTAAAGCCATCTAAGTTGGTAGCCATCACCACAACTTGTGGTAGCAAATTCCATGTGAAGAAGTACTTTCTTCTTCACATCTATCCATAATCTCTCACCATATAGCTTACTGGAAAAAAATAGACTCTGGGACCACTAGCAGGGCTGTGTTCAGCTTGGTGAATCACAAACTGCGCAAGCCGGTTGCAAAAGCACTGTGCCTCGCCAACCAGATATAACAGAGTGAGGAGGGGAGTCTGATTATACCTGATTTGATGGGCTTTAGGGCCGCAATATTGCTAGGAAAGCCAACAAAATCCATAGTGATGCCTTGACGTTAACAAATCCTGATATGAATAAACCTGATCTGCATCTCCTGGACTAATGTGCATGTCAAAACCTAATTGCATACTGGCTTTCATACTTCAGAAATGTTTCGACATACTTCTCAGCTCAGAAATGTATTTAAAATGCTTTGAGAGTTTGAGAGAAAATACTCCAGCTATACGTATTTTGAGGGAAATTACGTTTAGAATTTCTTATTTAAATACGTGTTCAATTGCAGATTTTCAGGGAAATTTTTTAAAAATTGCAGATTAATGTGGACACTGGATGCTATGGACGTAACCATGAACACATGTGAAAATGACCAGAAATACTGATTCATCCATCCCTAATAATGTACAAAACTCTGCTAACAGTAAGGCCATTTTAGCTAGCAAATGGGACAGAATGTTGCTTTGGCTATGTGTTTATTTTGCCACAGCTAAAGCAGCTTCATAGGATCAGGCTGCAAGAGAAGAAAGTAGGAGAATATGAATATATTTAATATATAATAATATGCATACACACACTTACAAAACCATACTCAGAGTCACTATTTTTCATGACTGCAATTTTAAATTAAATAGAAGCTTAGTTCTTCTCCTGCATTCTCCTGCATACAGGAGGAGCAGAAGTGAGTCATCTGCCGTCGTTAAATATGCTATCTGTATGAAATACAAGGGCATTAGGTTGTTACACAGTGCACAATTCCAGTACATCCAGTGAAGATACATTTATTATGACTATTCAAACACAGCACACAATGTTCCTAAATGGTGAGCATTTCAAATAATGGAATGATACCATTGCCACAAAGCTAGCAATCTGTGATATTTCTTATCAGGTAATGGTGGTACTTATATTAGCATGTTCATGCTAAAACTATTGTTAAATGGGTCTCTGCTGCTACAGGGTTGCTAATGGGTTATACTTCACCACTGACATGGAATTTCTGGCCAGTAAGTGGCATAGAGCAAAGAATTATCTTACTCTGCCCATCAGCTCTTCTTCCTATGATCCTTCTCATTTACTATGGCTGGTGAAGTTTTGTTCCAATCAAAGGCCTTCAGATGCTTTGATCTACAAGTCCCATCAGCCCTAGCCAGCACAGCCAATGATGAGGGATGATGGGAGTTGTAGGCCAAAACATCTTGAGGGCCACAAGTTGTCCACCCCTGCTCTGTTATAAGGTGTCCTCTGTTTGAAGGGTTATCTGGTCCCAGTTTGGCTTAAAGTTAAAGAATCGTAAAAACAGAGAGCAGGAGGGGGCCTTGAAATTGCCTATCGAAAGTCAGCACCTGGACAGCAGACTGAGCAGGCACACAGGTCACCCGGTCAGTTTCCCCACTACGGAGAGATGTATTGTATTTCTATTTAAATGACAGAAATTCTTTCTAAATTTGCATCGATACATATAAATTAGTACGGCTGTGCACCAGTTTAGCCCGAAGCCCAAACTCTGAGCTGAAACAGGGTGCTTCTGGCCACTTCGGGCCGCTTCCAAGGTGAGGCAGAGGGGGCACGAAATGGGCTGGGTCACTCCGAAGCGCTTTGGCAAACTTTGGAGTGATCTGGTAGCCCAGCTGCACTACCGCTGCCACCCAGCCCCCAGCTCCTTACCTGGGCACCCAGGATGCATGCCGGCAGCCATCTTCTTGTTCCAGGGAACTGCCCTTTTTTTAAAATGGTGACTCCCTGTATTTCCAGAAATAGATCCTGTGCAAATGACGATTTTAAAAATGGCGACTCTCTGGAAATAGAAGACGGCTGCTGGCACGCGTCCCAAGGATCCAGTAAGGAGCTGGGGGATTGTGCATTGCGTCGGGGGGGGGGGTTCAAAGTGGGATTCAGCCATCCGAATCTCACTTTGGCTTTTGAGATGGGGGCAAATCAGCCCAAAGCAAATCAGGCCCACCTCAGAAGCCCCAAAACAGCCTCCAAGGTGGATCGGAGGATCTCTGCACAGCCCTATAAATTAGTAAAGGTGTCCGCAACCAGTCATGTCCGACTCTAGGGTGCGGTATTCATCTCCATTTCTAAGCCGAAGAGCCAGCGCTGTCCGAAGACACTTCTGTGGTCATGTGGCCGGCATGATTGAACACCGAGGTGCACGGAACGCTGTTACCTTTCCTGCCAAAGCGGTACCTATTTATCTACTTGCAATTTCTTGCTTTTGAACTGCTAGGTTGGCAGAAGCTGGGAATGAAGACAGGAGCTCACTCCATCACGCAGCACTTGGGTCTCCAACTGCTGTCCTGCCAACCTTCCGGTCTGCAGTTCAGCATCTTAACCACTAAGCCACCGTGGCCCCTTAGCCACCGCAGTCCCTTTAGTAATAATAAATTAGTACATTCATTCAAACCTGTGTCCTATTTTGTCTTCTTTTTTGGTGATGCATTTCCTCTTTTTGGTAATGCACAAGTGACCACCTTAGTTGTAGCATCCTCAATGGTTCCTACACTAAGAGTCACAGGACTGTCTCAATAGGCCCTGTTCGCACATCACGGCAGCCCATCGTGGCTTTTACCTGCTGGGGCTATCGCATCAAATAGCCTTAAAACAAACTATGGATTAGTTGAGGTTTCTCTAACCCTCAAACAACCCCTGCTACTTGGGTTCACATGCCATGGCAAGCTGAGCACCCTTGGGTGCCTGCACAATGTGACAGCCCCCATGGGTAAATTAAGCCATGGTGGGCTGTCCTGTCATGCGAACCAGGTCAATATGTTGCTCAGCATAGAATGCTCATTCAGAGCAAACCAAGATGACACGATTGAAAGTAGTTAAATTTCAATCATGGGACTTTGAATGTGGACGTTACTGAAGTGAGGCACTTAAGGATATTATGAACATGGAACTGACAGTAGGAGAAAAAATGAGTGTGCTTAAATACAACCTTTCTGCTGCATTTTTGTGTTGTACTTCAGCATAGCTACATGTTCAATATGTGATGAAGAAACACTGACAAGGAAGCAAAAGAAAAGTTAATGTGATGCAATTTCCTACCACTTCCAGCTCAAGTCCCTTAATAAAGACCTCACTCTGTGAGCTGCTGACTGCCCTCGATTTCCATCCCACTAGTTTTAATCGAAGCAGAGAGCCCTTTAAACACCTCCTGGGAGCTTGCAAATCCCAGTAACATTTCTTTACATATTAGCCTACTTATTGTTGCCATCTCCACTTTACTTTTCATTTTATCAGTGTTGCAGCAACTTGTATTACTTGGAAACCATTGTTAACTAGTTCTTTCCCTAAAGAGCTCACTTTCTTCAAAGGAATCTTATGGCAACAGACTGCAATCTCCCTCAATCATATTTGACTCTACAAAATCCTCAGTCCAGCCAAAAGATGCTCTGGATCACAAGAACAATTGTTTGTTTTGTTTTGCCAAAGCTGGACGAGTTGAAAAGATAAAAGTTGCACACTGCTAATTAGATTGACCCACATATTGTTGACAAGTGACATACTGTAAACAACTTGACTGGACCTACCAGGGGAGATTAGTTTTAGAGTTAAACACCGTACATATTAAGAGGTTCCCATCAAATAATTTCCAGGATATTTTATTTGTTTCTTTGTTTATTTATTTCATTTCTATACCGCCCAATAGCCGAAGCTCTCTGGGCGGTTCACAAAAATTATTTCATTTTCAAATAATCACACCATGCTTACAAAAACCTTTTGTCTCCCTACATTTAGTCCAGTGGAATTACCTCATGCTTTGGAAATGTATGCTAAGAAAGATTAGCTCTATTAAGTTTACATCCTCACATAACCTACAACACCAAACTCAAATGATGTCTGTCTTAGGGTTGGCAACCTATGATCCAGACACTGTTTGGATACCTTTAAATCCCCCTGTGCAATAGGAGATAAGGTAGCTTCCACCATTCCTGTCCTGTTAACCAACCCCTCCTGCACCTACCTGCAGAACACCTGGGGCTCCTCATAGAACAGCAGGTGGGTAACAGGAAAAGAACCAGCTGGAGAAGCCAAAGCCCACATACTGCATGCCACATTTAGAAGTATCTGAACAGTGTAAGGTTGCAAGCGGCCAATCCTGGCCTGTTTGGCTTTTGTAAACACAGCAAGACCATTTGCACATGCCATGCTTTCAAATACACACTAAATGGGGCTTCTTTTTCATAGCTGGTATCTTCCCTATGCACGTTACCAGAAAACACAGGGAATGTGTGATGGTGGTGTGATGAGGCACTACGCACACAAGCGAGCGCTGGCTTCGATACGTTAAGAGCCTGCGCAAGTCTACCCAGTGTTACGAATATCCTGCCATTACATGAAAAGCCTGAAAATGTGGGTTCCGAAGCTCGATGACTAGGCCAAGAGCAAGAAATCAATATTAAACTTACTTGGGGCATGCTTCATAGGTTTTCCATGCTCAGCGATATTGTGCTACAGGTAACCAGATGGGCTTTTAAAACTTTATTATGCAATAAAATGCTTGGCCTCCATTAAAAAAAAAAAAGTCATGCTTGAGTCTCGTCAAAATTAACAGGTCTTAAGCTACAAACTAGTTTGAAAGTAGTTGGTCCCACTGATCTCAGTGGAAGTTTAGCACAACTACCACTATCTGGATTGGGGATGTAAACTTTTCTCTTTTCAGACACAGGACAGTATCCAGTGTGACACAAGTGCTAATGTAAATTAGGATATGCTATCACAAGGGGCCTCTCGCACAATGCTGGTGTGCTAGCATTGCACTAGCATTCATCACGCCAGCTAACAACATGTTAGCTGGCGTGATGGGTTTTCTGAGGGATCCTGTCACGCCAGCTAATTCTGTTGGTACTGATTCCTTGTGCTAGCACAATGTCATTTACATTCTGGTGAGGGATAATGGGGAAGGAAATCACAGAGTGTGACACGGAGTGTTCTCACTGAAAGATCAAGCTCTCCTAGCCAGTCATTACTCCTCACATTAATTTTATTTATTTATTTATTAAATTTATTGGTCACCCAGCCACTCTGGGCGATGTACAAGCATATAATAAAACAGTTTAAAACAATAAAACTCTACAATAAAAACATCTTCTAAAATACCCTAACACACCCCAAATGCCTGCCTGAACAACCACGTTTTTAACGCACGGCGGAAGCTCATTAAAGAAGGGGCATGGCAGAGTTCCTTAGGGAGGGAGTTCCACAGAGTGGGGGCCACCACAGAAAAGGCCCTCTCCCTCGTCCCCACCAGTCTAGCTGTCCTGGCTGATGGGACAGAGAGAAGACCATCCAAGGCTGATCTTGTTAAGCGGCCTGTCTGATGTTGCTGGAGACGCTCCTTAAGATAGGCTGGGCTGGAACCATATAGGGTTTTAAAGGTCAAAACCAACACCTTGAATTTGGCCCAGAAAACAACTAGCAACCAGTGCAACTCCTTCAGCACCGGAGTGATGTGATCTTGCCGGCGGCTGCCTTTAATCAAGTGAGCCGCCGTGTTCTGTACCAGCTGCAGCTTCCGAACCATCTTCAAGGGTAACCCCACATAGAGCACATTGCAATAGTCTAAACGAGAGGAGACCAGGGCATGTACTACCGATGGGAGCAGATGGTCGGGAAGGAAGGGGCACAGCCGCCATATCAGATGGAGTTGATACAGTGCTGTCCGGCTCACAGCTGACACCTGAGCCTCCATGGACAGCTGGGAGTCCAAAATGACCCTCTGGCTGCAGACCTGGTCTTTCAAGGGTAGCCGTACCCCATTCAACACCAGGTCAACATCCTGCAGCCTCCTCTTGTCTCCCACCAAAAGTACCTCGGTCTTGTCAGGGTTCAGCTTCAGCTTATTCCTTCCCATCCAGCCACTCACCATCTCCAGACATTTGGACAGGAATTCTACGGCCAACCTTGGTGAAGATTTGAACGAGAGGTAGAGCTGCGTGTCATCCGCATACTGATGACACCGCACCCCAAACCTCCTGATGATAGCCCCCAGCGGCTTCACATAGATGTTAAATAGCATCGGGGAGAGGATGGAACCCTGTGGCACCCCACAAGTGAGTGGCCACAGTCCAAAACCTCCTTTCCCCATGCTACCCTCTGGTACCTGCCGGAGAGGAAGGATCGGAACCACTGCAATACGGTGTCTCCAATGCCCAACCCCTCCAGGCGGTCCAGGAGGATACCATGGTCAATGGTATCAAAAGCCGCTGAGAGGTTGAGGAGAACAAGGAAGAAGCATTCACCCCATCCAGAGCCCTCCTCATATCATCCACCAAGATGACCAAGGCTGTTTCTGTCCCATGCCCAAGCCTGAAGCCTGACTGAAATAGGTCTAGATAATCAGTTTCTTCCAAGTGTGCCTTCAACTGCATCACCACCACCCGCTCAATCACCTTGCCCAACAATGGCAGATTTGAGACTGGGCAAAAGTTGTTCAGAACTTGAGGATCCAAGGAGGGCTTCTTTAAGAGCGGTCTTATCACTGCCTCCTTGAGGGCTGATGGCATCACTCCCTCCTCAAGGGAGGCGTTCACCACCGCCCTGATCCCCTCACCCAGTCTCTCTCTGCAGCCCATAATGAGCCAAGATGGGCAAGGATCAAGTAAGCAGGTGGTTGGCCTTACAGATGAAAGCACCTTGTCCACTTCATCAGGAGGAGGAAGCTGGAACCGATCCCACAAAACCGGTTTGCCACAGGCCGCCTCTTGCTCACTAACTGTATCCACAGCACACGGAGTAACACTCCTAATCTGATCAATTTTATCTGCAAAGTGCCTTGCCAAGCCCTCTCAGGAGGTCTTAGAATGCACCAGCGGTTCTGGAGCCGCTGGACCGACCAGGCTCCGGACCACTTGGAACAGCCTCCTGGGACAGCACTCTGCACACATGATAGAGGCAGCATAATATTCCTTTTTTGCTGCCTTCACCGCTGCATGATAGGCTGAAGATACAGCTCTAGCTCGTGTCTGATCATCTTTGGAGCGAGACTTCCGCCACCAGCGCTCTAGCCATCTCACCTCCTGTTTCAGAGCTTGTAACTGCGGATTGAACCATGGTGCAGTCCGATCCCTGTTCAGGGGGAGAGGGCATTTTGGAGCCACCCAATCTAATGCCCCAGTGATTGCAGCATTCCAGCCACCCACCAGGGTCTCAACTGAGTGGCCATTGGCGTGCTCCAGAGAATCCCCAGCGTGTTCAGGAATCCATTCGGATCCATACGACACCTGGGGTGGACCATTTTAATGGGTCCTCCACCCCTGCAGAGGGGTTGTGGAACCGAGAAGTCCAACATCACCAGATAGTGATCTGACCATGACAAGGGGGTGGTGGATATACCCCCGACTTCCAGATCATTCCCCGCTTCTCCAGAAACAAACACAAGGTCTAGTGCATGACCAGCTACATGGGTGGGCCCAGTTAGAATATGGTGCAGCTCCCAGGAGGCCATGGTCTCCATGAAGTCCCGAGATGCTCCTGTGAAGATGGCCTCTGAATGTACATTGAAGTCCCCCAACACCAATAAGTTAGGGGACTGTACACACATATCAGAGACCACCTCAAGCACCTCGGCCAGGGAGTCAGTCGTGCAGCAGGGTGGACGGTACACGAGCAGAATCCCCAGACTGCCCTTCGGGCCCAACCTCCAGTACATGAACTCAGCAACCTTGGTCTCCCAGACAGGGGGTCTGGTGAAGACCAAGGACTCTCGGTAGATAACAGCCACTCCCCCTCAGCAATCCCCAGCCCTCGGCTGCTGTGCATACGAAAATCCAGCTGGACACATGGCTGCAAGAGTTGGAGCAGCAGCCTTGGCCAGCCAGGTCTCCGTAATACATGCCAGGTCTGCACCCTCACCCAGGATCATGTCATGGATGAGGGAGGTTTTCTGGGTAACAGACCTGGCATTGCAGAGCAGCAAATGAAGGCCAGAAGATGGAGTCACGCCTCCCCCAGCCATCCTTTGGCTCTGGACAGGCCTGGAGCAGGGGAAAGATACTACACATCTCTCCCTTGTTCCCCTTACCTGGCATGGCCTGCCCCTAGCACTCCGCCAGCGCCTGCCGCCCAGCCTCGGTATGTTCTGGCCCCCAACACTCCCCCCACTGCCTCCATCAGGTGGACACATGCCCCCTCGTTCCCACCTATCAGGCAGGCTACCCACCCCTAAAAACACAACAGAATCCCCCAGAAGTTTAAAAAAAGAAATTAAAAAATCCCCTTAAAAAATAATGCCAGGCAGGAGTCCACAGTAGTGATGGTGGTGGTGGTGGTGGTGGTGGTGGCGGCGGCGGCACAGCAGCAGCAGCAGCAGGCACGTCTCTTCCCCAGTGGTTGTGGCAGCTTCTCCTGCAGGCCCTGGCTCTCCCAGGCCACCTCAGCCAGCCAGCTTATGTAGCCCCTCCAGGAAGGGGCAGGTGGAAGCAGCACAGCTGGCTGGCCTGGTCCTGCAGGGACTGGCGGTCTGCCAGGCAGAAGTCCGCAGGGAAGGCCTGGTGTTGGCGGCGGCAGCAGCCACAGCAGGCCCAGCAGCAGCAGGCACGCCTCTTCCCCAGTGGTGGCAGCTTCTCCTGCAGGGGAGAGTGAGGCCTGCTAGCCCACTATTACATCCCTGCCAGCGCTGCCCCCACCCCATCCATGCATTGGGAGGCACATCTGTGCAGGGGGGGCTGCTCTATACACATCAGTTCCCCTATGTAGAACCCAGAGCCTGTGTGAGTAGAACAGGCTCTGATCTACAAACACCCCCCCCCTCCAAATGTGGCAACACAATGGAGTGCCTGGGGCCAGCAGCACAGCCACCCTCATGTGGTTGTTCATTGCATGAGAGAGACCGACTGAATGCAACCGACAAGTGAAAATCCGACAAGTGGGACTTACTTGTGAGTAAACACAGTTCAGGATTCAAGGTTAGGATTCAAGATATTTTCTAAGTCCTCTTGCACTGCTCTCCCAGCACATTCACAAAGCCTCTAGCATTTTAAGGGGCCTCTTCAGAATGTTTAGTATTCAAACACATAACCTGTATTTTCTATTTGAATGCTAAATGCATCCTGAATTTCAAATGTTTCTAGTCATGTGTGGCCAGCTATGGTCTCTATATGCATACCATCAAATGTAGCTACCTTCCCATTCTACCTAAAATGTTATGCAGCTTGAAAGCCAAGATAACCAACACTGAAGTTCAATTAAAGAAATCACTTTACCTATTTTGCAGTAATGAAATGTGTCATTTCACCTATTTCGTACCTCCTTTCAAGATATTCCTCCCCAGAGACAATTAAACAGCAGTTGGGTGAGATAAACATAACTGAAGGATGCTTTAACAATGCATACTTTGTCAGGCTCTATTCTAGAATCCCCTCCACTTAACTCCCGGTTGCCAGGTATATGAGATAAAGAAAACCAGTCTCTGAACTAGGATTGTGACCTATTCATTTCTGAACCAAACCAGATGATCCATGAAATGTCCTATCGCATCTTTGTATCTGGTTTGGGGTTTTGCTTTAAGTAGTCACAGAGTGCCCAATCAAGATCAGGGCCATGGCTCCCGGGGAGGGGGGGGGAATCTTCCCCATGCCAGGATCCTGGTGCAAATCTGACATATACGCACAAGGTAGCATACCCCCCACTCTCAGGGGCAATAGGAGCATTGGAGGGGGGATTTTCACTGGGACCAAGGTGAACTGTCTTACGCAACATGGTACAATCCTAATCATTCCCCTCTCACATTAAATGTGGTAATTCAAATTTCACTCAGTTTGATCCTGTGAGGTTCAACATGGAGGCCTGGGAGTCCAAGGCAGCTTCCCGCACCAATACACGTTGCACTGTAGAAACGTGTGCAATGTATAGGGATACCATGGCAGGCAGGCAGGAGTTTTGGGGGTGATCCAATCATTCAGGCCTGATGAAACCTTAGGGTTTCAAGGGTGTGGGGCAGTTCTTCAATGAGGGTGAGAACGTTTGGGTAAGGAGTGCTTCCTATTTGACAAGGTGACCAGAGGGGTTTTCCCCCCATTTCTTTTAAACTTTAAACAAGGACAAGTCACTATGTTTAGTAGCCAGCTGTCGCACCTTTTAAAAATCTGTTAAGAATGGCTCTGGGAATGATGCTACGTGATGACATTGTGTTGGATCCAGACTTAGTCTAATTTAGGTCCAATTATTTCAGTGGGTCTACTCTAGTTATGAGTAAGTCTGGCTCTAACCCATAGTATGGTTCCCAGGGACACTGTATATAAAAAAAGATGGCTGCCCCCATAGCCATCTCATCGAATTCTATGTTAATCCCACATAACTGAAGGTGCTGCAACTTTCGCAGGCACCTTGTGAAGGTCATAGAAGTTCTCCCCCATCTCCACTGGAAGTCAGAGGTCTAGTAAAGGTCCTAGGGGGCATGCACAGCCTTATCCAAATTCATATGAACCAGGTTCACTGAGGTTAGAAAGTTTGAGAAACGCTGCCTTACAGAAAAAGTTCACGAACCCACCTAAAATGTACTTTAAAATACTTGAGCATATTCTCCTCCCTCTGAGAATTTGAGCATCCCACTGAAGTTGCCATGACAACTAGTGTGCTTAGAATTAAAGAAACACTTAAGAGCTTTGCTGGCTCAATGCCCAAATCAATCAACATATTACTTAAAATGTTTTATTTCACCCAACCGTATGAATCATATTCAGCAAAAAACAAAAAAACACCCTAGTTCAGGTTTAGCAGACACAAAGGCTGGGCTACACAAAGAGAAAAAGGAACAGTGGCAGTGCAAAACCTGCACATTCTGCTGTTTTCCCCCATTAATTATACTGTAGACCACAGATACCCAGTTAGAATAATGCCAGTTTTGTAATAAAAGAAGAAAGCTTTGAAGATCTGATCTCTGCATCTCTGAAGCCCACAAAACCTTTGGGATGGAAGACAGTATTGTCTCTGTTTACCAATTATTAAAAATGTGCCATTCTTGGGAAGAGAGAATACTCTGTAAATGTCATACCGTAATATCTCTAACTTCAAAAGCTGGCATGGCAGCCTGTCACCCTCTGAATTAAAAATTCACTGCAGAGAGCTTTTCCTGTTACCTCACATGGAAAGGCGCATTCACAATTATTAAACAGGAGCCTAAGGCGTATTAAATGGTTTTACCAGCCGTTTCCTGAAGACAACACAAGCCTTCCCCTGTCACACAGGTTCCTAATTTAGCTGCCTTACTAGTGCTTGTCAGGTTTAATCTATATTTAATATGGAACATGGAAGAGCAGTAAGCATCAGTCTATTTGCATGGGCAGAGCAAGGACTCAGAAGTTCCCCCACAATTTTTTCTTTTTTTTTTTAGTTACACAGCATTGTCTCATTATATGAAGTGAAATTATATTGCTGTGAAGCTTCCTTCCATCAGGGCAAATTTACCTCCCAAGAGATAAGAGGTGACGTGCACTCTCACGCAAGCAGACGTCCACTTGCACAATTGGAGTTGCCCTCTCTCTCCTCCCCCCTGCAACCCAGGAAAAGGAAAGGTTCCTCCTGTGCAAGCACCGGGTCATTACTGACCCCTAGAGGGACGCCGCTTTCAATGACGTTTTCATGGCAGACTATAGTGGGGTGGTTTGCCATTGCCTTCCACAGTCGTGACTACCTTTCCCCCATCAAGCTGGGTACTCATTTTACCGACCTCGGAAGGATGGAAGGCTGAGTCGACCTGAGCTGGCTACCCAAGACCCGGCTTCCGCTGGGATCGAACTCAGGTCGTGGGGAAAGCTTCGGTCGCTATACTACCAGCCTACCATTCTGCGCCACACGAGGCTCAGTCTGCAACCCAGGCCCCTGCCCCAAATCTGCTCTAGAGGGTCCCTTAACTCTCTGGAGAAGATTTGGGGGCCAAGGAGGCTGCAGGGAGTAAGGGGAATCTGTTCCACTGGCCAACAGACACAGTTGGATACAGTCCAGAATTTCTATATGTATACATTTCCTAGCACCCGCCCCTCTCTCTCTCTCTCTCTCTCTCTCTCACACACACACACACACACACACACACACATCACACCCCCAATGCACATGCGTTATTTAGGTACGGAACATACAAACAAAGTTGCCTCCCATTTTACACAGAGATGCTGGTGGATTTTACTATGCTGAAGCCCAGGAATGGACTTTGGGCTCCATCTCAAAGGAAGGGCAGGTTTAATCAGCCCCCAAACTCTCTTCTGAGGAAAAATCTGATCTGGAGCAGAGTTCCTGGCTCCCACCTGCCCAATTCTGGTAGCTCCCATCCTTGCCCAAGCCTTCCTAAAAGTCTACAAAAATACACCCCCCAAACACGCTCCCTCTTATTCATTTTATTTATTTATTTATTTCATTTCTCTACCGCCCAATAGCCAAAGCTCTCTGGGCGGTTCACAAAAATTAAAACCAAACAACACACAATAAAACAATTTAAAATATATAGAACATTAAAACCACAATATAACAACACAACCACAATAAAACCTAGCAGCAGTGCAGGAGTTTAAAATACAGATTTAAAACAGCAAAGCTAAAAATTTAGAAAGCTAAAATGATAAAATGCCTGGGAAAATAAAAAGGTCTTCACCTGGCGCCGAAAGGAATACAATGTAGGTGCCAGGTGAACCTCGCTAGGGAGCTCATTCCAGAGCCGGGGTGCCACAACAGAAAAAGCCCTCCTCCTAATAGCCACCCGCCTCACTTCCTTTGGCGGGGGCTCACGGAGAAGGGCCGCTGATGATGATCTTAAGGTCCGGGCAGGCACATATGGGAGGAGGCGATCCTTCAGGTAACCTGGCCCCAAGCAGTCAAGGGCTTTAAATGTTAATACCAGCACTTCGAATCGGGCCCGGAAATGGACTGGCAGCCAGTGCAGCTGGAAAAGTACTGGCGTAATATGAGCTCGCAGGCCAGTCCCTGTTAACAATCTTGCTGCCCTATTTTGGACCAGCTGAAGTTTCCGGACCGTTTTCAAAGGCAGTCCCACGTATAACACATTGCAGTAATCCAGACGAGAAGTTATCAGAGCATGGATCACTGTAGCTAGGCTATCTCTGTCCAGATAAGGGCGTAGTTGGTATACCAGCCTAAGCTGATAAAAAGTGCTCCGTGCCACTGAGTTCACCTGTGCGTCAAGTGACAGTTCTGGATCCAAGAGCACCCCCAAACTACGAACCTGATCCTTTAGGGGGAGTGCAACCCCCTCCAGAACAGGTTGAATATCACCTAGCCGGGCAGACGAACCACCCACTAACAGTACCTCCGTCTTGTCTGGATTGAATTTCAGTTTATTGGCCCTCATCCAGTCCATTACTGTGCCCAGGCCCTGATTCAGAACAGCCACTGCCTCACCTGGGTTTGATGAGAAAGAGAGGTAGAGCTGGGTGTCATCCACATATTGATGGCACGTCAGCCCACACCTCCGGATAACCTCCCCCAGCGGTTTCATGTAGATGTTAAACAGCATGGGGGATAAAATAGAGCCCTGTGGAACCCCATGGCACAATTGCCATGGCACAGAGCAATAATCCCCCAGCACCACCTTCTGGAATCGGCCATCCAAGTAGGAGCGGAACTACTGTAGTGCAGTGCCTCCAACTCCTAACCCAGACAACCTATCCAGAAGGATACCATGGTCGATGGTATCGAAAGCCGCTGAGAGGTCCAGAAGAATCAACAGGGTCGCACTCCCCCTGTCCCTCTCCCGGCAGAGGTCATCCCACAAGGCGACCAAGGCAGTTTCCATTCCAAAACCAGGCCTGAAGCCTGACTGAAATGGATCTAGATAATCCGTTTCATTCAACAGTGCCTGGAGCTGTCCTACAACCACCCACTCAAGCACCTTGCCCAGGAAGGGGATGTTGGCCACTGGCCTATAATTGTTAACATCCTCTGGGTCCAGGTTAGGCATTTTCAGGAGTGGTCTAATTACCGCCTCTTTTAAAGCAGCAGGCACCACTCCCTCTCTCAAGGAGGAATTTACAACCTCCTGGACCCAGCCAGACATCCCCTCCTTGTTTGATGTAATAAGCCATGACGGGCAAGGGTCAAGCACACAAGTGGTCGATCGGACTTGGCCAAGCACCTTGTCTGCATCCTCAGGCCTCAGTAACTGAAACTCATCCAATAAAACTGGACCAGACGGTGCTCTGAACGCCTCTACCAATGGAACTGCATTAATGGTGGTGTCCAATTCATGACGAATCTGAGCGACTTTATCCTCAAAGTGCCTCTTCCCTTCCAAGCAGGAGTGCAAGTAATAGCAGAAGCACAGGGGTGGGGGGTGGGGGTTAAAAAGGAGGGTGGTTCCCAATGGAGGCTGGTGGCTCCAATTTCAGTGGGGCGCTTAATCCAATCTGGGCTTCAATCATAATCAGCCAGAACTCCAAAGAAGCGATCCAAGGTGCTGAACCCTATCCTGAAATAGCTTCAGCACCTTGGATAGCTCCTTTGGAATTTAGTCTGTGGATCCACTGTGCCTTAAATCCAGAGTGGATTCACAGCCCCACCAAAATCAGAGTCACCAGCCTCCACTAGTGGTTCCCTTTTTATCCCCAATGTGCTGATTAGCAGCATACTGGGAAGCAAAGCCGGGTAGATGGTGGGAGATGATGTTCTCCTTAGAGCTCACCCATAGCAACATAGTGCAATCTTGCACACCCTTAAGAGCAGGTTCCACTGAAATTAAGAGGGCTTAAAAATAATTATCCCATTATAATTTCCACACGAAATGACATTAACTGCACACATGAAAGTCCCCACACATACAAATATTGTTGTTATATGTAAGACATGCAAGCCTTTTTTTGTGATATAGGAATCGTCATACCAGTATATTTTTTCAGCCCCCTGTAAGTCGGACAGCCAGCCCCCCGCACCCAAATCTCCTTCCTATCGCATATATGGGCGTTAAAATTATACATGGCTCAAGGCACTCATGTTTCAAAATACAAACACTCTCTAATCGGAATGTGGACCTGCATGTACAAAGAGTTACATAGAAATTGGCTCTTATTCACAAATAAGCCTGCACAGGGCTGAAGCTATGTTGCAGAAGTAGTGGATTTAAAAAATGGATCCAAAAGAAAAGTATAATGCTTTCAAAGAGAGAAAGTAAACTGACAAAAATATTTTCTATTGCATGCTGTTTTTCACCAGTGTTTTTTAACCCCTAGAAAACTAGGAGCTCTTGACACACCTCTGTTTCATCTTGGGCTGAGTTACTGCATTAAGAGAGGGGTCCTGGCAGTATGCACTTAGGTCTCTTCAAAGATCCATTGATTGTCATGTCAAGATTCCTGGAGAGATCTCATCACTTCTCTTATGAGGAAACACTTAGGAAATGCCCTTCCGTTGTATGTACAGAAGTACTGTATGCATAGTGTGACATAGGCCCATGTGCACGTTCACCACTATGCATATAATGTACCATACACAAGTCACACATGAATATAGATGTATGCATGATATGCACCATGCACACATTATCGTTTATCAAGTATAGTAATGTACACATGTTAAAACTTCATGCAAACGTTATGCCACTAATGCACTGACAGCCATATACACAACTAAGCCCAGTACTAGAATGGAGTTGCACTCCCCTGAAGGAGCAGGTTCACAGGTTGGGGGTTCTCCTTGAGCCATCTTTGTCACTTGAGGCTCAGGTGGCCTCAGTGGCACAGAGTGCCTTCTACCAACTTCGACTGGTGGCCCAGCTATGCCCCTATCTGGACAGGGATAACCTGCCTTCAGCTGTCTATGCTCTGGTAATTTCCAAGTTAGATTACTGCAATGCACTCTACGTGGGGCTACCTTTGAAGATGGTTCAGAAGCTGCAGCTCATGCAAACTGCGGCGGCCAGATTTATAACAGGGAACAGAAAGTCTGAACATATAAGACCGACTCTGGCCCTCTTGCACTGGCTGCCTGTATGCTTCCAAGCCTGATTCAAGGTGCTGGTTTTAAGCTATAAATCCTTACATGGCTTGGGACCACAATATCTGATGGAGCGCCTCTCCCAACACAAACCTACCAGTACACTACACTCAACATCTAAGGTCCTCCTCCGGCTGCCTACTCCAAGGGAAGCTCAGAAGACAGCAACAAGGGGGAAGGCCTTCTCGGTGGTGGGCTGCCAGTTGTGGAATAATCTCCCTGATGAAGCCCACCTGGCACCAACATTGTTATCTTTTTGGCAACAGCTTAAGACTTTTCTCTTCTCCCAGGCATTCGGCAGCATATGATAAATTTTATCAGTCCTGGATTGTTGCATGGTTATGGTTGTTTGCTTGAGATTGCTTGTTTGAAGTTGTTTTAGATATATGTTCTCTTTTGTATATTGTCTGTTCATGTGTTTTTAATGTAAATGGCTTTTAATCTCTGTATACTGTATTATTATTATTATTATTATTATTATTATTATTATATTTATATCCCGCTTTCTTCCCAATACTGGGGCAAAAGGCGGCTTTACAACAGTAAAATTTGTACAGTTAAAACCTATAGATAGAAGTATAAATGGAAATATACAAAAGTAAAAAATATAATTAAATAATCAATAATATTAAAATTGTATAAAATATCAAAATGTTAAAAGACAACAAGGAATATAGTATCCATCCGTCCTATTCTCACAGGTCCAGACTAGCTATCCCCAAAGGCCTGCTGGAACAAGAAAGTTTTTACATGCCTGCGAAAACAAATCAAGGAGGGTGCCACTCTTGCCTCCCTGGAAAGGGAGTTCCAGAGCCTTGGGGCAGCCACCGAGAAGGCCCTCTCCCGCGTTCCCACCAGATGTGCCTGTGATGGTGGCAGGACAGCAAAAAGGGCCTCCCCTGAAGATCTCAGGGCACAAGTAGGCTCATTAAAACATTTTTAATGTTTTTAATCTTTGTAAACCACCCAGAAAGCTTTGGCTATTAGGCGGTATAGAAATGTAAATAACAACAACAACAACAACAGAACAGTATTTCTGTTTCCAGTTTTGTGAACCAGTACAATGGCAGCAAGATTAAGTGCTTCTTTCTAGTAGTGCTGTGCCGAATTCTGTCCCCTTTGGGGGGGGGATTTTTTCCCCCCTGCAAAAGAGGCATTGCTTTTTCTGCCTCTTTCAAAGGGAGGGGGAGAATTTTGTAGAATTTTCTCTATGGGGAGGGAGCCAGGGTTTCCACATACCCTTATTCTTCTCCAGCTGGGAGTTCTTTCTGAATGCCTATTGGAGAGGGAGAGGTAACATGGTCTCCTGGGGGTTCAGAAAGAGCTGCTGGGCTGGAGAAGAGTTCTGGGCTCCTGCAAGTGCAGGGAGTGTTTTTTAAAAAAATAGAAAGAAGACCCCTCAAGAATTGCCAACACTTTAAAAAAAGGTATGTGGAAACCCTGTCCAAAATTCTCCAAAAATTCTCACTCCCCCACCTCTTTCGCCAAAGTTTTCATTCCCACCGCCCCACCCCAATGCTGAAAATTGAAGAATATTTTTTTTTGACACAGCACTACTTTCTAGCCTTGAGCGTCAAAGGGTGTGAGTTCACATTTCTCTAGGCCATTCTGCCTGACAGAAAGATAGCAAAGGCAAAAACAATAATGCCAATTCGATGGGAATTATTGAAATATTTCCCAAGTTGGAGGGAAACTCATCTATTTTTATATCACCTGTGACCTCTGAAGAGAAATGGAGAACAAAGCTTACATTTCTGTGCGCATTGGTATGTGTGTGTGTTTTGTTCAAGAGTAATGCTCCTCACTTGAAGAAATGGAAGCCCACTGCTGTGCTTTCAAAGTTGCAGAGTGGTGGCTGAAATTTATATTCAGAGGCCTTAGGTGAAGTATTCTCAAGGGTATATTCATGCCGGTACAGAAAAACTAGGATGCATGCTGCCCTCGGTGAATGTTGCCTGCCAGGACCAGTGAACAGCAAAGAAATGTGCACCTTAGTGTTCACTGAGCAGAAACATGCCAAAACCATCTGGGAAAGTTTAGCTGACAGTACAGCTTGTCTTGTCTGCCTAGGGGGAAAGAGAATAGGTGCCATCTGCCCACTGTCTAATTCAGTAGCACAGGCATCGAAGGGACAAGCAATCCGGTTTGCATACCAGAAAACCATTGCAGCAGGGGGCAGAACTTGAACGGATTTAGCAGAACATTATGGTTCAGCATGTTCAGGCCTTGAATAAATGAAATCAAGCTACGGAGGAGTTTCTAATTCTAATTCAGAACACCAGTTTTCACGGTGCATTGATGTACCCTGTATCAAGCTTTTTCCCTACGAGTACTTATTCATAGCTAATTCTATTATGTCATCATAATGACTAAAATTGTGCTTTCCCAGTCATGACTACCAGCAGTACTTTGCAGTTTGGTCATCACTGTTTACAGTAGCCATAATAATCCAAATAGACACGATTTGTACCACCTGAGGAAGACTGGGGTGCAACACATTTTTCGAAAATACATATTCCAGACAAAGAAATCACCACACTTGGACAGTAACAGAGTTTGTCTGATTTTTAAAGGGTTGCCCAGAAAATAATGGGTTTCCTGTTGAAATATGATTTAAGACTTGTAAGTGCTGCCTTCTATCCCCAGCCCCCACCCCCGGTTAAAACCTTGGGAGAATGAAACTGACAATGGAGAAGCAGCTGGGGGCTATGGGGATAAGGCTTTTCACCACCTACCATTTCCTTGCTCGAAAACATGACCCTTAGATCCCACAAGGTTTAAAATGCATGTCAGTTAATGAGCTGTGGATGAAATGAAATTTAACCTCGGGGCTTCCCAGTTTATCATATTTATAGTTGTCAATGTCAGATCAGGGGTTGCATTAAGGTAGGAGTAAGGGTCCTCTTTCAGCCTGAGGAGCAAATTCAATGCTGGAGAAGTTCTCAAGGGCTGCATTCCAGTGGGGGCGGGGCCAAAGGCCAAGGGGGAAGGGCCAAAGGCAAAAGGAGGCAGGCCAAAAATGCAACCCCAAAACCCCTAGCGTTTTGTAATTTAAACCAGTTTCTGCCGGTAAATGAGCCACAGGAAAGGCATTTCAACCCTTGAAAATGAAGGGAAAACTGCACAAAAGCCGGGAAACCACCAAAAGATTGGCAGTTGGGGGAAAGGGGGTCTAGCCATCTGGGGAACCTCAGAAGGCCATAATGGGACCCCAGGAGGGCAAGATTTGGCCCTGAGGCCTGAGGTTTCCCAGATTTGGCCCTGAGGCTGGAGTTTTCTTGCCCTGCATTAAAGGTTGCTGCTCCCATTACTCTATGTTTGCCTTCCCCAATCTGGCATCCTTCAGATGTTTTTGACTACAACAACCATCATCCCTTACCATTGGCCCAGCCAGCTGAGATTGATGGAGCTGTAGTGCAAACCCTGGAGAGCACCAGAGTAGGGAAGGCTCCTCTATGCAAATGATCTGTATAGAATCAAAGAACCCAGAAAACACTCAAAGCACAGATTGAGGAGGGAGGAGTTACTCTCTCTTCACAAGGAAAAAGTTTTCTTATGCCAAATCAAAGCATTGTATCTCTTTGCATTTCCTTCTGGAAAACAAAGTGAAACAGTTGTTTATCATCTTTGCAATCTGACACCACACGCAGTTGTTTCTGGGAGTACTCTGCCATTTTATTTTTGGTAAATGATTCAGACCTGGCTTGAAGAGCTGAATTCCAATGTACTCTTCAATAGATAGGCAGACAGACAGACAGACAGACACTTGTAGCACATATCCATTGTAAAGTAGCATGTTTTAGAATCCAGAACAGGTTTAGCTGCACATGCACTGATGAAATATGCTAACTGGTAACGACTGAATGCATGCGGAATCAGAAAGGACCTTACCTCTGCAATCGCTCCTTTTCAGCATGGAAGGTACCAGTGCAAATTACTGCATGTTAAGAAAGAAATCATCAGGCAATAAAGGGGAGAGATAATAGCCATTAATTCTAAGCACAGGGAGTCATAAAGAAAAGCTCAGGGACACATTTCACACTGTCACACTAGATTAGTGGTGTGAAAAACTTCAAATTGATTTCCACAGCCAAGCTCTTCTGTTTTCTGCCATGTGACAAAAGAGAGACAAGCCAGAAACAGGAGATGTCGGGTCTGTATGATACAGTAAAGGTTTACATGGAAATCAGTATTTGTTACTGCTGATGTTCGTACACTGTCAGAATTTGCTTGGTTTTTGAAAAAGGATTTGATTTTAATCATGGAGCTCCAATATTTAGGGAAACAAGATCCTCTGACAAGAACTCCAAATCCCTATTAATCACAAAGACTATATAGGGAGAAAGTGGATAGATACCTAACAAAGTTTGTCATTAAATATATTGTTAAGCGGCTCTTTCCAATAGGATACACCATTTCTTTGAAGCTTTACAGCATTTAAATTGAACGGAATGGCAGACAGGATTCAGTATAAGAAATGCAAGTCATTCACATTGGGAAAGGCGGGGGCTAAACTGGCTCTGATTATCCTCTGAAATGGAGGATAGTCATCTTGAGGTCGAAGGGCCAAACTAGATACTACAACACATGCAGAGTTCCTTCAGAAAAAGGCAAACATGCATCTAGTTTCCCTTTCCTCCTCTGTAATACCTAGTACCATTTAGTTTATGTTACAATGTCATGTGTTTCCTTGCCCTCACCACCCACCCCGCCACCAATGTCAGCCAATGATGTGGGAGCAGAGGAAGATTAGCACAAGGTTAAATTGTGAAGTCATAAAACACAGGAAGTTGTACAAGACCTTACGAAAGGGAAGGCGGGAATGGGGTTGGCCTGTTCTGTGACAGCCAAGCATTTTCATATCGTCTGGTTTAGCTCATAATGGAAACTTCACTGAAAACATCAGCTCAGTGAAAAAGATGAAAGTCATGTTAAGAATCATTAGGAACAGAATTGAATATAAAACAGCAAATATCATACCGCGTTTATCTAAACCTAAGGCGCAGCGGTAGTTAGTGCAGCTTCCCCCAACCTGGTGCCCTCCAGATATTTCGGACTACAACTCCCAGCATTCCTGACCCTTGGCCACACTGCCGGGGCTGAAGTTCAAAACATCTGGAGGGTAACAGGTGGGAGAAGGCTCATATGATGTACATAGTTCAGGTCACTCCACCATGAAAAAGATACCGTAGTGCTAAAAGAAGTGCAGAAAAGGAGCAAATATAATGGCCGAGCCTCGAGAGAAAGGCTAACAAGTTTAGGACTTTTAAGTAAGCCAGGGCACACGATAGGAGTCTATAAAAATGATTAATGCTTTTAACAACACAGGAGAGCAATTTTTGTCCACTGATAATACTAGACCTCCGGGCCATTCAATAAAATTGTCTGACCGTCAGCTTAGGAATGACAAAATGAAGTACACAGCATCACGTGCTCAACATATGGCATCCATTACCAAAAGAGGTCATCATGGCTTCTAGAAAAGTCGGCTTTTAAAAGGAACAGACCAGCCTTCCCCCAAACTGGCGCCATCCAGATGTGTTGGACCGCCACTCTCATCGTGGTGGCCATGCTGGCTGGGAATTTTGCCAGTTGCCGCCTAACACATCTGGATGACACTAGATTGGGGAATGCTACAACTGACAAATCCATGAAGACTATGGTGAACAGTGGCCATGAGCTGAGACAGCTGCATGTAACCTGCATGTTAAAATGCAGGATTTTTCTGATTATCAGGTGTTGGGAATAAGCAACAGGGGCCTGTGCTCTAAATACCAACTTCCAAGGGGCACTGTTAGAATGCAGGATTAGCTGGGCCGTAGCTTGATTGAGCACAGCCGGGCCTTATGTATCTGCTAAGCAGAAACCAACACAAATAGGCCTTAACGGGATTACTGCAGAATAAGCAAATTGGTGATTACAAATTAATTATCCCTAGATTCCTCCCCCAAATGTGCAAACCTGGAGTAATCCTAGCAGTACATTGGCTATGTTGGCATAGCAGGTGTTTTCCTAGGAAATCATCATCCTGTTTTTGGAAATCGATTTTTAACGGTGCACACCTATACATGACTACACAGAAGTAAGCCTTACTGAGTCCAGTGGGTCTTACTCCCAGGTAAATGGGAATAGAATTACAGCCTCAGTCATTTTTGTAAAAAAAATTGCACGTATATCCTCTTTAAACCAATAGGATTTAAAGTTGGTTGTGATTAATCCATAATATTAATTTCAACAGCATTTAATTGTGACTAGCAGAGCAATCCTATTCATGTCTATTCTGATGTAAGTCCCATGGACTTCATTGAGACTTACTCCTAGGATAAGGGTGCAATCCTATGGGTTGGGCCCTCATTATACAGAAGCCTCTGAACCCAGAGGCTTCCACGGATTCAGTGCCCTGCCAGACTACTGCCAGCAGGACAGGAGGAGCAACAGAGGTAATGTTTGCCTCTCCATGCTCCTGCTGTTGCATTTTTACTCTAAATGGGCCTCTGAGCCTGTCTAAAGGATGTGCGCTAGTGGTGGCAGGGCTGGACATGTAGAGGCTATATTCTGGCATCTCACATTCTCCCCTTCCCACCCATTGGCATGCCCCCTTTCAGACCTCTCTGAGGTAGCTTTTGCAAACTCAGAAATCAGCCAGCATGGGTCTTCTTTCCATGGCAGCTACAAGGGGGTGGGGGAGAGGGGAATGATCGGATACCGGAGTCTCCCTTCTGAGGTTGTAGCAGTGTCTATGGCCTCGGGGGGGGGGGTCTCCAAAGAATCCTATGGTCCCTGGGACACTCTCCTAGAATCACTGGATTGCTCTCTAAGCATCTATGATTTCAGCCCAACTTTCTCTGGATGCGTGTCTTAAAGTTTGTATTGGAAATGGAATAGGTTTTTCGTGGCAGGCGTTAAGCTGGTGGATGTAAGGACAGGGTTTAAAATGGTTTATTATTTAAGAAAACACATTTCCTTATGTTTACATGTTATGGTGTATTGTTACCAACAGGAGTCTTAAAGTTCATGTGAACTAAAAACCAAAATGAATAAATACGAGCTTTAAAACTTTTTTTCATTAAATAAGTGTTTTTACTTTGTTTCCCAATACAATCATTCAAGATAGTTACAATACTTCAACATAACACATATATAGTATATCTGTAATTGCTAAATCATCTGGTCGAAACCTCTTCCAAATGATAAATGGCATCCAACTTTCTGGGTCAGTTTGGATGGAGTTCATTCTTTCCTCATACAGCAACTTATAACTTGTTATTTTATTCATCACCATGGCAGTCCAAATCCTCTTTTTCCATTGTACCAGAGATGGGATTCATGTTGATCACTAGTTTTTGCTAAAAGGATCCTTGCAGCTATTAACATATAAGTAAGTCACCATCACCACTAAATCTTTAGGGATCTGCTCTTTAATATCACCCAGGAATATAGTTGTTGGGGTTAATGTTTTAAAACTTTCCTAATTGTCTTTGTCTTTAAAGACATAAAACCTCTTCAATATGACCAGCTGATACTCAAATACAGTTTACAAGTAATCATGATGCATGATGGCATATAATATCTATTATGGTATATAAAATCAGTCAATCCAAAAGGAAATCAACCCTGAGTGCTCATTGGAAGGACAGATACTGAAGCTGAAGCTCAAATACTTTGGCCACCTAATGCGAAGAGAAAACTCTCTGGAAAAGACCCTGATGCTGAGAAAGACTGAAGGCAAAAGGAGAAGGGGACGGCAGAGGATGAGATGGCTAGATAGCATCACCGATGCAATGAATATGGACTTGAGCACGCTCCGGGAGAGAGCGCAGGACAGGAAGGCCTGGCGTGCTATGGTCCATGGGGTCACGAAGAGTCGGACACGACTGAACGACTGAACAACAACAATGGTATATAAACATTATGAATCTAAGATCAGTTACAAATGTACACTCTTCACATATAAAGGCTTTCATCAGTAAAACTGCGTAAGAGAAAAATACGTTAATGTTTCAAATTAACCTTTTCTGCCCTCTGTAACTGCAGAACAAGTGCAGCTACATTTGTTCATTACCAATCTGCAAAGACACACTGTGCATTTTTGCAAATAATAAAAAGGGTTTATTTCACACACCAGTTTTATTTGAAAAATTCAGTAGCAATCTTTTTATTACCAGTTTACAATTAGGCCTACTAGTCCTTAATCTTTCTAGTGGCCTTTCAGTAGTGGCAAGCAAGACCACCTGTATGAAACAAGATTCATTCTGGAGGAGCTTTGAACTGATACAGCTACAAAGGGTCAACCTGAGCCAGCAGCCAGAATGTTGGTTTCATTTCGCACTTGCTTGTTCCTTTACTTGGAAAATTTAGCCTAAATTACCTGCCTTACAACATTTCCCCTGTAGACTGATGCATAGTTCAACAGACTCCCATCTTTGTGTTGCTCACTAAGAGACAAGTTATTTTAAACATTAAAGTGGAAAGAATTACCATTTTTTCCACTACAAAGGTATCTGCTACTAGTTGTGTTCATTATATGGTTCATTAGACACGGGCAGGACTGGTGGATGGTGGGAACTCACATAGGTTCAGGTAGGGATACATGAGGAATTTGTTCTTTGTGAATTCCAATAGGAACTGATCTGATCTGTATCTCCTGGACTAATATGCGGATCATAACGTAGTTATACACCAGCTTTTGCACTTCTTGAAAGTTCTGATATATGCCGAGGTTGTGAGCTGTTTCCCGCCTCCCAGCTGAGCAGAGCAGAGCAGAGCAAGCTGCTCCAGCTGGTCCAGGGACTACAGAAGCAGGCAAGCTCCCAGAGAGCGAGCGAACAGAGCGAGCGAACAGGGGGAGCAAACAGGAGTTGGCCAGGGGAGTTGACCACGGGAGGTCAAGGGGGAGGCCCCTAACATTTTTTTCATTTTTTTATTTTTTTAACTAACTTTTTTCCATTTATTTGTCTTCTAAAACACACTTTCACACCAGCGGGACTCTGCTTTTAACCTCTACTGAGTAGAGGAGCAGGCACAGGCTAGTCTAGAACAATCACAAAGCTAGACACAAAAAGGGAAAAGAGGCTATGGAAGGACAAGACTCTCCAGTGGTGGTGACCTGCAAGGTGTGTGCAATGTTTGTTTTCTTGCCTGAGAACAACATGGCCTACACCTGCAACAAGTGCAAGTTGATCACGCTGCTGGAGGAAAAAGTAAGTGGACTGGAGCGGCGACTGTCGACCCTCCGGGGAATAAGAGAACACGAAGAGTTCTTGGACAGAATGGGGGAACTACAGCAGCAAAGGGCAGACCAGAAGCTTGAAGAGCAACAGCAAGATGAGGCAGTGGGAAATGCTGAGGTGAAGAAAAATGGAATAGAGGATACTCCTTGGAAAACGGTGACAGTTAGGAGAAGAAGAACTAGACGCCACTCTGCACCAGTGGAAGCAGTGGAGCTGTGGAACCGATTCCAGGTACTTGCAGATGAGACTGGAGGACAGCCTGCAGAGGAAGAATCACAGGGAACCTGCGTGAGAGTGAGCAAGAGGCTAAAGGTCAGTCAAACAGAGGCGATGAAACCCAGGCCTACAAGAAGAAGAAGAGAAGAGTGGTAGTAGTGGGAGACTCCTTGCTGCGTGGGATCGAGACCCAAGTATGTCGCGAAGACCCATGGACTCGCCAGGTATGTTGTCTCCCGGGAGGACAGATTAGAGATGTGACTGAAAGGTTGCCTGCACTCATAAAGCCCACTGACAGGTAT
Organism: Heloderma suspectum; assembly: GCF_057233095.1. Lineage (NCBI taxonomy): Eukaryota > Metazoa > Chordata > Lepidosauria > Squamata > Helodermatidae > Heloderma > Heloderma suspectum. The sequence continues at coordinate 112,995,764 of NC_139458.1, read as the reverse complement.
CCCTTTCTTCTCATCCATGTGGGAACAAATAATACCGCCAAGAGAAGCTACGAAGAGATCACGTCAGACTTTGAAGCTTTGGGAAGGAAACTCCAGAACTTTGGGGCCCAGATAGTTTTCTCATCCATCCTTCCAGTAGTTAGAAGAGGGATAGAAAGGGAACGAAAAATACTCCTGGTGAATGACTGGCTACGAAGGTGGTGCCGACAAGAGAGATTTGGATTCTGGGACCATGGGCTATACTTCCTGGAAGATGGGCTGTTGGCTAGGGATGGGTTGCACCTCACAAAGGATGGGAAGAATGTGTTTGGCCACAGCATGAAGAACTTCATCAGGAGGGCTTTAAACTGAATCCTACGGGGAAGGGAGATGTAATGTTGGGGGTAACGATGGACATAGGCGCATGCACTGCAATGGAGAGAACAGTTCTGATAGCGACCAATAATAGTCTTCAGACACATGTAGGAAGAAAGCCAGACTATGAAGCACATGGTCTTCGATGTCTATATACTAATGCCCAGAGTATGGGAAACAAACAGAATGAACTTGAACTCTTAATACAAGAGGGAAATTATGACCTGATAGGTATAACTGAGACTTGGTGGGATGACTCTCATGACTGGAATACAGCAATTGAAGGATATAACTTGTTCAAAAAGAACAGGAGGAACAGAAAGGGAGGTGGGGTTGCACTGTATGTGAAAAATACGTATCTCTGCACAGAAATACAGGAGGAGGAGCTTGGTAGCCCCATTGAGAGCATCTGGGTTGAAATAAATGGAGCAAAGAATAAAAGGAACCTTGTGGTCGGAGTCTACTACCGGCCACCTAATCAAGGAGTAGACGAGGATGAAACTTTTGAAAAGCAAATAGCCAATGTTTTAAGGAAGCATGATGTAGTAGTAATGGGGGACTTCAATTTCCCCGATATTTGTTGGGAGACAAATTCTGCAAAACATGGCCCCTCCAGGAAATTCCTGACTTGTGTGGCAGATAACTTCCTCCTACAGAAAGTAGAGGAAGGAACTAGAGGATCGGCTATCCTTGACTTGATCCTAACCAACAGAGATGACTTAGTGGATAAAGTAGCAGTTACAGGAACTCTGGGGGAAAGCGACCATGTTGTACTTGAGTTCTTGGTTCTAAGGGAAGCAAAAGCCGAGTGTAGTCAAACGCATACCCTGGATTTTAGGAAAGCTGATTTTCATAAACTCAGAACAATGATCAGAAAGGTCCCATGGCAAGCGATGCTAGCAAGAAAAGGAGTCCAAGTTGGGTGGGAGCTTTTAAAAAAGGAAATTCTCTAGGCACAATCACCAGCAATTCCAACAAGAAGAAAAGGTGGAAGACAACAGAAGAAGCCAATGTGGTTTCACAAAAAGCTTAGGGATGATCTGAAAACAAAAAAGGACACATACAGGAAGTGGAAAGAAGGCCAAGTAACAAAGGAAGAGTACAGGCAGGTAGCACAGAATTGCAGGGATGGCGTCAGGAAGGCTAAAGCTGAGAATGAGCTGAGGTTAGCGAGGGATGCTAAAAACAACAAAAAGGCTTTCTTCAGCTACGTGCGTAGTAAAAGACAGAGGAAAGAAATGGTGGTTCAGCTATTAAATAAGGATGGAAAAATGATAACAGATGACAAAGAAAACGCAGAGGTGCTCAATTCCAACTTTGGCTCAGTCTTCTCCCAAAAGAGGGTCTATGACCCCCATGGCAAAGGCGAAGTACAGGCTGAAGGGGCAGGATTGCAGCTTGAGATCGACAGGCATATGGTCAAGGAACACCTCATTACTTTGAATGAGTTCAAATCTCCAGGGCCAGATGAACTGCATCCTAGAGTCATAAAGGAACTGGCAGAAGAACTCTCAGAACTGCTGTCTATTCTCTTTGAGAAATCATGGAGGACGGGGGAAGTGCCAGATGACTGGAGGAGGGCTAACGTTGTCCCTATCTTCAAAAAGGGTAAAAAGGAGGAACCTGGGAACTACAGACCAGTCAGTCTGACATCAATCCCTGGGAAAATTCTGGAGCAGATCATAAAGCAATCCATCTGGAAGCACCTTGACAACAATGCTGTGATTACTCGAAGCCAACATGGATTTGTCAAAAACAAGTCCTGCCAGACAAATCTGATCTCATTTTTTGATCAAGTAACCTCCCTTGTAGACCGTGGGAATGCTGTAGACATCATATACCTCGACTTCAGCAAAGCTTTTGACAAAGTGCCCCATGATATCCTGATGAGCAAACTAGCTCAAAGTGGGCTAGATGAAACAACGATGCGGTGGATCCACAGTTGGCTACAGAATCGGACTCAAAGAGTGCTTCTCAATGGGACCTTCTCAAACCGGGGAGAGGTAACGAGTGGGGTACCGCAGGGCTCAGTCCTGGGCCCAGTGCTCTTCAACATTTTTATGAATGACTTGGAGGAGGAGGTGCAGGGAATGCTGATCAAATTTGCAGATGACACAAAATTGGGCGGGATAGCTAATACTTTGGAAGACAGAAATTCAAGTGATCTGGATAGACTGGAGCGCTGGGCAGAAAACAACAGAATGACATTTAATAGGGACAAATGCCAAGTTCTGCACCTAGGAAAAAGAAACCAAATGCACAGTTACAAGATGGGGGATACGTGGCTCAACCACACTACAAGCGAGAAGGATCTTGGAATTGTTGTCGATCACAAACTGAATATGAGCCAACAATGTGATGTGGCTGTAAAAAAGGCAAATGCTCTTTTGGGCTGCATTAATAGAAGCATCGCTTCCAAATCCTGGGAAGTATTAGTTCCCCTGTACTCAGCACTGGTTAGGCCTCATCTGGAGTACTGCGTCCAGTTCTGGGCACAACAGTTTAAGAAGGATGCAGACAAACTGGAGAGGGTTCAGAGGAGGGCAACAAAGATGATCAGGGGACTGGAAACAAAGCCCTATGAAGAGAGACTGAAAGAACTGGGCATGTTTAGCCTTGAGGAGAGAAGACTGAGGGGAGATATGATAGCACTCTTCAAGTACTTGAAAGGTTGTCACAGAGAGGAAGGCCAGGATCTCTTCTTGATCATCCCAGAGTGCAGGACATGGAATAATGGGCTCAAGTTACAGGAAGCCAGATTCCGGCTGAACATCAGGAAAAACTTCCTGACTGTAAGAGCAATTCGACAATGGAACCAATTACCTGGGGAGGTGGTGGGCTCTCCCACACCGGAGGCCTTCAAGACGAGGCTGGACAGCCATTTGTCAGGGATGCTCTGACTTGGATTCCTGCACTGAGCAGGGGGTTGGACTCGATGGCCTTGTAGGCCCCTTCCAACCCTACTATTCTATGATTCTATGATTCTATGATGCAATCCTCAGATTTGGTCCCGAAATCCTGGTGGATGAGATCTGTGTACCCTGGCTCCAGCTTTTATATTCCTAGGAGTGGTATGATTCAATCCAGAGTTGTCAGCCACATCTTCCATTGTGGCTGACTGGGGGGGGGGGGGCGGGCGCACAGGGGGCAATGACACACCCTTCATTAGTTCTGATGGGAGTGTTGCACTCTTCATTTGTTCTGATGGGAGTGTTTTAGTATTTCACTGTTATCAAGGGGAAGGACCAACCCGAATAAGCAAATATGGTTTGCTCCTCTGTCACAAAGCCATGAACTCTGCACAGGTTTTCCCTTTGCACTAGCCGAGTCCAGCTGGTGCAATGCTCATACTAGCAGTAGCCTTCTGATGAAATAATGGCTGGCACAAGGGAGTTCAGGAGCAATCCTGCCCTGACTAGCAGCCACAGGCTGAGGACTGGATGGATGACTCTGTTAATATGTCTGATGTATTTAACTTCAGCTATCGATATTCACGGTCCCTGTAACTTTTTACACTTCTGCCGTTTTTCTTGAATTGACAGAAGGAGGCTCAGAAGACAATGGCAGTGCAAATCCTCTTTTCCCTCAAAACCTTGATCCATTTTTGGCAGAAAAAAAAAAAAAAAAAAACACCTCTGTGACAGCCAGTGTATTGATCAGACTTCCCAAAGAGGTATCAGGCGGATCCAAAATACACCAGAGTATACCACGAACATGCCACCTAAATACACAAGTTGGCTTGCTTTTGGACAAGCTTTTCAGTATGCATCCATGTTTGGTCACAGAATACAGAGGTACTAGCAAACAGACAATTAAGCCACAAGTTCATTTGCAACACAGTTGCTCTGCCCAGCAGATGCTGCATTAGAAAGTGCTTGCATTATGAAGTGAGCGTTACGAAGTGGGCTTGACTATCTAAGCTTTGGATCTATCATTCTAGAAGTTCATGTCTGCAATATGACTAGGGCCCAGTTCACATGCTTGTTGGTCCTCATGAGACCGCCCATGGGCATATGTAGAAGTGCTGGCAGGCTCCATGCATAATTGGGATCTCATAGACCAGCCTTTCCCAATCTGGTGCCCTCAAAATTTTTCAGACTATAACTCCCATCTTCCCTGACCATTGCCCATGCTGTCTGGAGCTGATAGGAGCTGGAGTCCAAAACATTTGGAAGGCATCACATCAAGGAAGGATGGCACAGACAAACTGGTAGTATGAACTTCCCACCATATCTGGGCTTCTTTTTTTTAGCTGTTCACCCCTCCCCAACATGGAGGCACTTGTTCATATAATCACCACCTCTTTACAATCAGTATTGTACTGCAAGTGAGATAGCGGCCCCAGTGTGCTCCCTGCCACAAGTGCAATACACTCCTGTAATTGGTGTGGGGCTGCAAAACAGTGATGGCAAGGGGCAACTCAGGGCTAACTTCAAAGTAATATTTCACACGCATGCATGTCTTTGTAAAGTGTCCCTGTGAGCACATACCCACGGGCAAACCTATGTGATCTTTCCTTGAAAAATTACGTGAAGAATCTATTATGGCAATTTTGTATATTTAGGTTGTCATGGGAATACCTGAAACATAAAAGTGTCCTATGGCCAAATATTACAGTTGAATTTCCTCTCAGCTTGCTCCCGATAACAAGAAGTCGCAGTACCTCATAGGTTCTTATTTTGCTGAGTGGCAGACTTAGTTCAAAGGCACACGGTATGCAGAGTATAAGAGGCACAAGTCAGTGCAAGACCTGAGCTTTAGACTTGTGAGCACCTGGGTCTTTACAAAAGGCATATCCACGGAGGTTGAAGGGTAGGTCATCTTTCTCAGCTGGTTCAGGTAACACCTTTACAAGAGAAGCTTTGTTGACAGAGGGCAAAAGTTTATTCTCTGCACTTGTAGCCACAACCACTAGGTCAAGAGGAAACCAGCACATGAGAGACAAACCAAGCCTGGAATGCAGGTGCAGGTTTTCAACATTAAAATGTGGAATTCACAGTGGCATGCCAAGACTGAACGAAATATGCTTAATTTCTGTTAACCGTACTGTGAAAGCTCTTACTTAGCTGTTAAGATTTCCCTTGTGGCACTTAATCTTCACTGTGCAGCCCATAACAGACTGGTGGTGAAGCATGGACTTTTTAAAGACTTTTTAGTTACAGTTGCTATCCAAACCTACATAATTGCCCATTTACCTCCGAATAAAGTAAAGCCCCCTTTAAAAGAAAAAGAAAAAAGCCAGGCATACTGACAGATTGTGAAACTGCTGCAGATGAAAAGGAAATGGTAACATTTTAAGCTTTGCTCATTTTAATGCCCCAGATTGCAACTAAACAAAGGCTGTGCTGCTAAAATCTTAAAAAAAAAAAAAACCTATTAAGCTCTGCTTCTGTGCAAGCTAGCTTACAGATATACACTGGAATGCATTATTTGCCCTAAAACTCTAGGCATAACTGATTGGTTCACACATCACAGTGGCAACTCCTGTGTTGTTTAACTCAGGAATTGCTGGGGAAACTCTGGGTTGTTTATGGGTTAAACAGTCCAGAGTTAATCCAACTATTGCCCATGTTTTTTTGTTGGGTTAACTCTAGGTTGTTTAACCTATAAACAATTCCGGGCTCAGATGTCATGAAATAACACAGGAACAGGGGCATTCCTGTGTGAAATTGGAAAAGGCTTGTGCACTCAGCTTGACCCTGGCAATTCCTTGGTTAAACCACCCAGGAACTGCTGCCATCCAGGCAAAATGGAGATACTGTTTGTGGGTGATTGGCTGGCTGGCTGAGTGATGTTTACCCTGTTCTTGAAAGCATTGCCCTCCCCCTAAAGGCCCAAGGGCACAGTTAAGGTGAGGGATCCATCGTTGTCACTAGAGGCAAAGGTGGCCTCAGTGGCTCAGATCACTTATGCTAATATATGAACAATGACCCTACCTGGTCAGAGATAGCCTTGTGACAGTTATTCAAGCTCTGCTAACCTCCTGGTTGAATTATTGCAATGTGTTATGGGACTGCTTTGAAATTATCCAGAAACGTCAGCTAGTCCAAAACACAGCAGCTAGATTGTTAATGGGCACTGGCTAATATAATCATATTGTGCCAGTACACTACTATCTATGCTGGCTACCATTCCATTTCCAGGCCCAGTTCAAAATGCTGGTTTGGACCAGGTTACCTGAAGGAGCATCTCTTTCCATATTTAGCTACCCCTCATCTGAGCCCATTTTCCAGGTGCCTCCAGCAAATGAGGCAAGGTGGGTGGCTACAAGAGAAAAGGCCTTTTCAGTGGTGCTGCCCATCTATGGAACTCCCTCCTAGAGAGGCTCACCTTTAAGGTCTTCCTGGCACCAAGTGAACCCCTTTTTATTTTCCCAGACATTTTAGGAACAGTTTTTAGTGCTTTTACATCTTTGCACTGTTTTACTCCTGTTGCTGGTTTTATTTTTGATTGTATCATGTTCTACTGCAGTTTTTATCTAACTTGTGTTATTAGAAAAAAAAGGAAAGGTTCCTCCTGTGCAAGCACTGGGTCATTACTGACCCCTAGAGGGATGCCGCTTGTTGCGCTGGCGTTTTCATGGCAGACTATAGTGGGGTGGTTTGCCATTGCCTTCCCCAGTCGTGATTACCTTTCCCCCCAGCAAGCTGGGTACTCATTTTACCGACCTCGGAAGGATGGAAGGCTGAGTCGACCTGAGCCGGCTACCTAGGACCCAGCTTCCGCTGGGATCAAACTCAGGTCGTGGGGAGAGTTTCGGTTGCAATACTGCCACCTACCACTCTGCACCACACAAATTTGTACATTACCCAGACAGCTTCAGTTATTGGGTAGTTGGCAAATGTATAAATAAATAAATAAGTGACGTGTGTGTGTGTGTGTGTGTGTGTGTGTGTGTGTGTATTCCTATGGGCTAGACATAGATACTTGAGACCATTTCTCCAGCAAGGAATAGAATTTATATCAATTCCAGAGCTGCAGAATGCTAATGGGTTCTAAAAGCCAACACAAAATCCAGGTTATAGACTCCTGGCTCTTTGAAATATGCCTTGAATTCACCTTTATTTCCAAGCAATGCTTTGACAGAAGTTGCCCACACAAATTTTATCTCTTCACAGAGAAAGCAGTTATTTTTAACTCAAGGACAGTCCTGGATGGAACAGAGAAATTACCTCTTAGCAATTTTCTTTTTCTTTCAAGTTTCACTTCTCCTGCATTTGAACAGCTCTCCAAGCTGCCCAGAATGTCCCTTAAGTCTCAAAATGTGCTCAAGGAACACATTTATTCACACTGACTGTATTAACACATCTGTGATGAATTTGAGAATTCTGTTGTGTTCTAGAAAATGCACTTTCCAATTCTTGCCACCCAATACTTTTTTATAATTATAAATTGATTACCACTCTTGCTTTTCATTACTGGCCACTGGCAGAGTCCCTAACAACTACAAAGAGATTCTACTGTAATGTGTCAGCTAAATCAATCTCCTGTTTAGACACTATAACCTAACTTCATTAGAGTTCCCTCATCTTCTCCCGAAAAACACATCAGGCAACCTTCACATCAGAGGAAAGTTATGGGAGTTCAAGTCAGAAGGTTGATGAAAACATCACCTTGAAGCATAGCCACACCAGATAAGGAAAACAAGATTCTTTTACAGAAGCGGAGAGTATGAAACAGGCAACAATGCTTATTACCGAACAGCAGTGGGTCCAAATGAAGCTGTTAACGCCTAGGAAAACAGTGTGGAAATTAAGCGATTCATCTCAACACCCCTTTCCACAGAGCAAGCCAGAGGAGCATTTTTTATTTTTTTTTTGTAAAGCCACAATCTGAATCTCAAGGAGACCAAATTGCAAAAGTACATAGCTATCAACAATTGAAATAGGTCCAGCCTATTCACTGGGAAAACAAGCCATTCTTCTGGGAGCTGGCCCTGGAAGGAGCAGACGGTCACCTTCATCACTACCACACGGTTCTCTTCTGAAGTTCTGATCTGATTATTCTTTACCAGAAGCACAAATGACTGCCTCCTCAAAACCAGCTGTTCCATATTCCTTACCTATACCACCCACTGCTATTGCTCTTCCAGGTGCACAATTCCCCTAGAGAGATTCTCCCATAGAGACCTTCTTGCTCTCTACGTTCTGAGTGGGGGTGCTCACCACACTGTGGCCTATTGATGTTCATTTGGCCATGGTGTGGAGGAGGGCCTTCTCTACTGTGATGTGGAATGATCTCCCCACTGATATCAGATGGGCCTATAGTGTGGAGTGTTTCTGTCGACAACTTGAGATATATTGGTTTGCCCAGGCATTTCCTAACCACTAGCATTGCTGGCTACCTCTGGTTATTTTAATGGGGGGGGGGTTGGTTTTATCACTGTTTTATTGATTGGTTTTATGGTATTTTATCATGCTTTTTTCTTGTGAACTGTTTGAGTTCGTTTGTTTTTTAAAGTGAAAAGCAGTCTAGAAATTCTCTGAAAGAAATAAATAACATGCCATGCAAAGTGCTCCATTTGCCCACATCAGCCAGCTCAGCCATTTTGTAGTCCAAGAGCAAAGAGAGTGTGTTGCAACTACGACACTTCTCCTGAGATAGCATCCATCCAATAGCAATGAGACTGGGCAACGTGAAAGAACATACCACTAGGGATGTACGGAAGTCACTTACCTTGCCCGAAATTTGATTTGCGGTGGGGGGGAGGCGCCCAGTCCCTCCCGCCACGAATCCTGGCTGGCTGGGAACACAAATGGCGGCGGCCATAGCCGCCGCCGTTTGCGTCCCTGCAATCAGCCGTAAATGTTTACGTAGCCTATCACGGCTGAGTAAAAAAAACAACGCGGATACGCAAAAAAAAACGCGGATACGCAAATGGCGGCGCCCATGGGCGCCGCCATTTGCGTACGCGCGGGGGTTTTTTGTTTTTTTTTTTACTCAGCTGTGATAGGCTACGTAAACATTTACATAGCCTATCACAGTATTTTTTAAAAAATCTAGCCGTGATAGGCTACGTAAATGTTTACGTAGCCTATCACGTTTTTTGGGGGGGGGGTTTACTGGAAATGGCAGTGGCAGCAGCCGGTCGGAAGACCAGCCGCTGCAGCCGCCGCCACCACCGAACCGCCGCCGGAGCCGCCGCCGCCAGGGACATTCGCACAAGGTAAGTCCCATCGCGGGGGGTGGGCAGGGGGGTGGCAGACCGTTTCGCCACCGATTTCGGGGGGGCCGAATGCACTGGCATTCGGCCTCCCCAAGATTCATGGCAAAATTCTCTGACATCCCTACATACCACCCAAGATCATTCTAGATACAGTCAGGGCCAGAAATACTGGAAAAAGGATAACTGGTTTGGCAGTTGGCCTCTGTACATCACATTGAAGTTGAAAGGAAACACACCCAGATAGGAACATCTGTTTCCTCAACCTAATGATGGCCTCCTTCACTCGCATGGACACCTCTTTGGACCTCATGCTGGGAGTTGCAGTGAACAGCTACCAAATGCAAATGTAACTCTCAAAACCACCTCCAGGCCTTTTATCTGCTTGATTGGTCATGGGGCACCCAGGAAACAGGCCACACCTGGCCATGCAGCTGCTTGTCAGCCATTCGTTCCATTACTTATGAGCCACCAATGATAGGGGTGTGTGCATGCCACTGGCTGTCCTTCCTGAATGGTTAGTGCCCCACTTTTGTCAAACCCCTTGAATTACAGCTGAACGTCCTGACTTCACTCCCATCTGGGTGTGTTTCCTTTCAACTTCAATGTGGTGGTGTACAGAGGCCAACTGCCAAAACAGTTATCCTTGTTCCAATATTTCTGGCCCTGACTGTATATTCAGGTTTCCAATCCCTGTCTATTCTTCATAGATATTACAAATGTGATCCCCAGATTGGGACCAGGGCATACCAGTGAGCCATGAGAGGGTGAAAATTGCCTTGGGCAGGGAAAAGCTGCTATGCTGGCCACATTAACCACTTGGGGCAAGGAGACCTCATGAAGCAGTGACATCTCCTCCCCCCCCCCGCTTTCATCCTGAACATGTATTTATATGTGTGTGCATGTGTAGAGTGAAGTATGCCTCCAAATTTAATCTATACTAGTAAAAGAGGATGTGTATCTGTGCCAAGACCATGCAACCAGACAACGATTAGTATCCAATGGAGCTGCTCTGCCTCCACTGGTTCTGTTGTGTTCGCAGGACCCATTGCTTGTGCAACAAGGCTTTGGTGCTTTAAAAAAATAATCCCAGAAATGAGTGGAAAGGCTTGTTTCCAGATTGCGACAGGTCCTTCTGTGAGCTCCGCTCACCTGCCCCAGTCCGGAAATGAGCATTTCCACTAGTCTGGGGTTATTCTTTAGTAGTGCAAAAGTCCCATTGTGTGATCAGTGGGTCCTGTGAGTACCTGGCCACAATAGGATACTACCCATAGTGTCCAACTGAGACCCCTATGTAACTATGTTAGAAGGCTTCACTGTATAAAACTAAGGGCTATTCCAACCTGTGCAAAGCCAGGCCCATTCCCTAGTCTAGAATCAAATTGTGGCCCTGCTATACAAGGTTTGGAAAACACTGGCCTACAATCATCTCTAGAAGAGGACTGGAAAACTGGAAATGGCCTTTTAGAAAACAACATGAACCATAAAGCTTGAGCATGTGTTCAGAGACCAAGTCAGATAGTTGAGGCTCATGATATATTTAACAGAACTAAACTGAACTGCTTTGCTGGTATATTAGAAGCCTGGGATACAAATGGATTCAGTGCAACAGGAACCCCGCAAAATGGGCTTGCTGACATTGGGATTTTTATGATCAGCATCATCAAAACCAGCAGCTTAACCTACAAAGAAGGAAGCAAGCGTATTTTCTGACACTCTGAACTCTGCCGCCAGACAGAATATCCCTGGGCTTCAGACACTCCTTTTTTAATCACAGCCCCAATATGTAAGCAAGGAAAGAATAACAACCACTTAGACAATACAACAACCCTTTCTCCAGGTTATGAGTAAAATTAACATCTGTCAAACACTGTTCCGCTCATGATTACTGCTTAAATATATGCATGCATTTGTTTTCAAATCATCAAATAGTTCTCATTTCAGTCAGATGCACTTTATTTAGGGGTAAAGAACAAAGGTGAGCAAGGTTCTTAGCAATAAGATAAGAACTAAACCTCTAACGTATCCCAGCTCCATTGGCTTTGTTTGCAGAAAGGAAAGATTAAGAACAAAAAATATAATCATGGGACGTATCCAATGGTGTTGTTACACTGATGGAAGCAGTTTCATCAGTGGAGCCAGCGCGGAGGATGTTTCCCCTTTCCCCAAGCACCTTAAAATGTGCTCTGATGGTCTGGGAAATGCACCAGAGAAAATTTTTGAGTGGCGCAGAGGGCTGTGGGGGAGTGGGGGGAGAGGGAGAAAGTGCCATCCCACTAGTATGATACTGGATTTAACCCAGTGCCTCCACCCAATATAAACCAGATATTCCTTCTGGTAGAGGCATAACTGTGTTCACCCCTTTCTTAACTACAGTTTCCTCCATGAGAAGGTATGTGAATATCCAACTGCAAAGAGCAGCATTTAAAAATGACATTCATGCATAGAAAGAGGCATTCAACTCCATATAAAATCAGAGCACCTCTAGGACAACCTCTCCAGTATTTCCCTAGCTTTTCTTAAGTCAAGTAAATCCTGGAGAGGTGTTTACCAGATTTCTCCGCTGAGAGAAATCAACGGAGCTACTAATAGTGGCTTGCGCGTTTCTAGCTACAGAATTCCAGAAACTGATCCTGTAACTGCATTCCAGACATGGTGCTTCCACTTGTGTCAATGCAACTTGAGAGAAATGTGCTATTTTAATTCACTCTCCGTATCCTTGGCATATTTAGCCTTAGGGCATACTCGTGTCATCGCTACTTGGGCTGCACAGTTATACTACCATCACTGCAGCTTAAGACACCTGCCAGTAAAGCTGACAGCTTTTCAAATATGCCCTCTTCCCTTAACATGAATGCCCAAGAGAGCTAAGAGCAGATGACTAATACCAGAGGCTCAAGGACCAGCAAGCCAGCATGGCTGGCATGTACAGCTTGCTGGCTTTCCCCTGTCAAAGCTTTGTTTCCGGCAGGTTTACATTGCCAAAATTTATACACGCCCTGGAATTTGTAGACATACTGAACAGTTGCTGACCTACAAGCCCTTGCATCCAGCCATGATATGATGAATAGTGCCATTAGTATGCAGTGTTTATGTTTGTTTTTGAACAGCTTAGGCTACTAAGCTGTTCAAAAGCTGTGGTACAGAAATGTAATTAATTAATTAATTAATTAATGTGATTAAGTCACTTACAATTACTACAACTGCTTGAAAGTGGAAATGGAGCAGAAGAACCTGAAGAAATGTTTCAATAAAGAACTACTATCTTTATCAGTCATGCCATGCTGACCTCCAATTTAGGTTTATTCAGAAGAAAATTATATTCCACAGTCATTTTTCTCTCCCAAACATTTTGGACATATGGATGTATTTCAAAAAGGCAAATGCTGGAGATGAAGCATTCATAGGCAGCTGGTCCATACGTTTTGGAAGTGTCCTATAACTGAAAAATCTGGGGGAAACATCACTGATAATTTTTTTAACAACAAATGGGATCTCCTGAAGATCCTACCAATAATGCTATAAAATGTGATATTACATGGCTTGTTTTCTTCCAGTAATTTTAGTGCACACAGTGGGGAAAATCCAACAGCCTCTGTCCACCAACAGAATGGACAAAATTAGCAGAACAGATTCTCTCTCCCCCCTTCACTCCCCCCATGTGCTGCCAAAATCTGCCTGGAACAGTCAGGAAAACCTCCAGAGCAGATATAGATGGGGAACAGGAGGAAGGTGAAGTCCAGCTGTGTGAGATTAGATGGAAATCACCCTTCATTCTTTCAAGCTGTTTCCACAAAGAGAGCTCCTTATAATGTCCCACCAATGCTGCCACCACATAAATGCAGCACAGCTATTTCATTTTCTTTTTGGTGACCAGAGTTTAACTGAAATATTAAAAAGTACAGTAGTGTCCAAACATAACCCAAGTCTATGGGTTTAAACGGGGGGGCATTGGAAAAAGAGAATGCTTTCCCCTGGAGCTGTTTTTCAGCTTAAGTATGCCACTGCAACGAATGAAATACCAGCATGGGGAAAGAGGGAATTTGAGTGGGGAAATTGCAAAAGAGCAAAGGGTTAAGCAGCCCCTCCCCTCTTGCTTAAGCTCTCAGCTTTCCATGTCTGCATTCCATTAAAAAAAGCAACAAGGAAAACTAGGATCCCCCATGGTAGAAGCTTTGAACATAAGGGAAGTGGCCCTCTAGGAGAGGATGCTCAACCCTTTCCTTCCATGCAAGCCTTCCTCTGATAACTGATGGCTCGTTTGCTGGGGGGGGAGGGGTTCCTTAAGGACATTTGTCTTCCTGTTTTTCTACATGCCCCATATATATATATATATATATATATATACACACACACACACACACACACACATACAGAGTGGCCCAAAAGTAGGTATATAGTTGTTTAGAGATGGGAGGGAGAGAGAAAGTGTGAGCAGAAGATGTGTGGGTGGAGTCAGAATGACAATTGGGAAGAGTGAGTGACAGGGAGTGGCAGTTAAATCAGTTAAGTGTAGAGAGTGAGGGTATGGTTCTATCCATACCTAGAACGTCCTTGCAACACTTAATGCGTAAACTGAAATTGAAGCCGTACCATCCAAGACTGTTACATGGTCTTCTGGAGGACGGCCCAGACCGTCAATTGCAATTCTGTGAGATGATGCGTAACCAAATCTCTAATGAACCATACCTTCTTGATAAGATCATCTGGTCATATGAGGCTTCTTTCAAGTTGTCAGGCCACGTGAACAGGCATAACTGTGTGTATTGGGCAGATGAAAATCCTCATTTGACTATCACATCTCAACTGAACCAGCCAGGCGTCACAGTGTGGGGTGCACTGTCCAGCGAAGGTGTTGTAGGACTGGTTTTCTTCGATACAACTGTGGATAGTAACAATTACCTAAACATGTTAGGCAACGCAGTAGTGCCACAACTCAGAACCAGGGCTAACTTCACCGAACTGCTCTTCCAACAAGATGGGGCACCTCCTCATTATGCTTTTGCAGTAAGGGACTATCTTGACAACACCTTCCCACAGCATTGGATCGGATGACATGGCAGCACTGAATGGCCGCCACGTTCATCCGACTTAACAGTAAAGGACTTCTTTTGGGGAGGCATAGTAAAGAATAAGGTTTTTGAGAGGAATCCCCAGAGAGTGGACGAATTAAAAGAGTTCATCTCGGAAGCATTTATGGACATTGATGCAGACCGGAATTTGTGTCATACTGTGTGTCACAGTGTTCTGGACAGGTTCAAGGAATGTTGCAACGTTGATGGAATACATTTCGAGCACTTACAAGATTAAACAGTGTTAAACAAATGTAAATGTAATAAACAATGTAATAAAATGCAAATAAACTATACTGTATACCTACTTTTGGGCCACTCTGTATATACCCTTTCTGCCCCAAGGGAACTCCAACTTATGTACACTTTCCATGTGGTCTTCTGTCCAGGTCCTGCCCAGACCTAGACTTGCTTAACTTCACAGAGAGAATCACAATTGGCCTATGTGTACAGTATGGGTAGACAAATCTGTCTGTTTTGCTTTCTACAGTGATCACATTTTATCAAGCACAACTTACTTTCATCCCATTCCCACATCAGTTTGCCATTTTCTTTCAACATCCACACAAATATTTGTATGTATTTTTGTACACTATTTCCCCTAAAGTACATATTTTTGCAAGCACTTCCCCCTAATATATGCCGTTTTGTATGCAATTTTCCCTAATGTACACATTTTGTATACTTTTTTTTATCAGACCACTGTATCACATAATTTAGAGAAGTACAAAAAATGAAAGATAATTGTGCTCCAGTTTGTGTATTAGTTCAGGAAGCGTGAATTAGGTCAGTTTTTATTACAAAGCAAATCAAAGGAATTTCTCCTCCATTCCTACTGTACAAGATGCCAGACCATATGCCCTTCAGATATATTCCAGCTCTACAGCTGTGTGAAGTCCAAGAATTACTGTTCAACAGAAAGGGCCATGGTTCAGTGGTAGACCTGCTTTGCATGCAGGAGGTTCGAGGTCCAAATCTCCAGGCAGGTCTGGACAGACTTCTATCTGAAACCCTGAAGACCAGCTGCCAATTCTGAGCTAGATGGACCAATAGTCTGACTTGAGATAAGGGATCTTCCTATGTTCCTGTGAGTTTTGCAGTTATATTCATACTGATAGGTTGCTTTACCAGCAAGAAAGGCAAATATCGGTAAATTGGAGATGCCAGCAACATGTGTGGCCTGATGAATTGTTTTACTAAACTGACAGAAAGACTTCTGTTGTGTGTTTTTTAAGTAGCCGTTTTCTATGGACCATGCAAGCTACCTGTGCAAGTTATTTCTGGATTCAGATTCATTACTCGCATCAAGCATGATGCTGAAAAGCAACTGAAGGCTGTTTTACTACTAGCCGCCCATGTTGTCAAGATTATCACATCTGGTGGAGATGATTTTCCCAAATGCAACTAGAATCCACAAATTAGTACAGAGCAGGAATCAAGCTTGGAAGCCACTGTCTAATCCCAAGGTTAGAGACTGATAGCGCATAGAAGTGCTGGCACGAGAACACTGGCAACACTTTCTCCCTGTGACTCCCAGCATACTTGCCTACCTATCTGCATTCTGGGAGCCCTGCTGGGATGTGAGAGCTTGAGAACAGTGCTCAGAGACAACCAGCGCTACTTGAGAATTCCAAGCACCTTCAGAAAGACATTGCCTGCCAAGCTCAGCGAGCCACCTACACAGTACAGATTGAAACCAAACCAGAATGAAGACAAGCTGACCTCAAGCTATCTCTACAGGCATGAGGCAGCAGTCCACAAAGTAATTGTCCCTCTGCGGTTGTAAGGGGATACAGATCTGGGAGGAAATTCCAAATGGCTGTAAATTATATATACATATAGATATAAAGCAACTTCAAATCTGTCTCCTCCTGCTGACAAATATAAAGGCAAATTGAAGTGAACTTGTCAGTAAGAGAAACAAAATAATATCTTTAAAAAAAATAAAAGCATAACAGGCTCTCTATCCTATACTAAGCTATTAAGAACATAAGAAGAGCCATGCTGGACCAGACCAAGGGTCCATCTAGTCCAACATTCTGCTCACACAGTGGCCTACCAGCTGCCCAGGGGAAACCCACAAGCAAGACACGAGTGCAACAGCACCCACCCACCCATGTTCCCTAGCAACTGGTGTACATAGGTACCTATGATACTGGAGGTAGCATACAGCCATCAGGAGCAGTAGCCACTGATAGCCTTCTCCTCCAGGAATTTGTCTAACCCCCTTTGAAAGCCATCCAAATTGGTGGCCATCACTACACCTTGTGGTAGCGAATTCCATAGTTTAAGTATGTGCTGTTACCAAACTCTTTTCTAATAGTACATTCCCTAATGGAGAGGATATTGCATTTCAGCACTACTTTCTTAGGAAGATAGGAAGCTGCCTTATACCAGGTGAGATTATTGGTCTATCTAGCCCAGTACTGTCCATAGCTCTCCAGGGTCTCAGCAGAGGTCTTGCACATCACCTGCTAGTTAACCCTTTAAATGGTTGAACCTGGGATGATGTGCTCCACCACTGAGCTATGGTCCCTCCACAATCCAAATATGCGGGTGCTTTGCTGATTCTCTTGCTGCTTTCCTCTCTATCCAAATGGGTAACCTGGACCAGGATAAAACGAGTGCACAGGCTCTGCAGTTCCTACAGCTGGTTTTCTAGCTGTTCACCAGCAGAAGACATGTCCTTTCCCCAGGACACGACTCATGCTCATTCTCAATGGATTACAGCACCACCTCAGACATGTGGGAAGCTGCTCCCTGGAAGTGCCTTAGGTGAGCCCATTAATTCTAACCATTGATCTGAAAGGAAAACTCTTCTGCACTGTTCCCAACACCAACTTATGGCTGGCACACATTTCACCCCACAAGACACCAGTGTCCCATCCAGTCAGTACCCACCGTTTTATATTACTGAGCTCAGTGTTTACATTTACTAAGGGGAAAAGGTATGTTATGAATGATTCTTTACTAAAAGAATTTTCAAATGGATTACCCCAGAACTAGAAAGCTTTAATATACTTGTTTTCATTGAAATTACCATCTTATTTAACTAGCAAAATCTGTCCAAGTTTTTCTTCACATCCAATTACTTAAGCTCTCTCCATAGGCTGCACAGCAACTGTTGACTCTTAAATTGCCCTTCTTTGTGATCTCATTAAGTTTCTTCTCATATTGTTATTTTACTGTGTTATTAATGCAGCTTTTAATATTTAATTTCAAGAGTATCCCTTTTTCAATAAGTGTGGAAGTGTTTATTCTTCTCATTCACGGTCAGGAGTATGAACACTGTGTCTTAACAGAATCATGAAAATGCTTTGCCATGATTTAAATTCAACATTCAAATGCATTTTTAATATGCTTTGTCAGAAAATGAGTAGACACCAGGGGCCACAGCAGACTACATCAGAATACACTGCAATCCTCCAAATTCACATACCATTCCGATAAAATATTTGAGCTGACATGTGATAGGAGCCCTATTCATGCGTTACAGTAGGTGGTAAAACTCACCACATGAACTGGGATGGAGCCATGCCGAATAGCCCCACCCCATGATGTTACACCATATCATCACCCTGCCCATAGGTGTCCACATGAACAGCACCAATGCCTGAAGCGGGGAGGCCTTCGTGCACACAGCTGTACACATGTAGGCTGCCATGCAATTTGGAAACCCCATCACACAGGGTTCTGAACTACATGGAAACTTACATCCATACAGCTGTATGCATGAAGGTCTCCCTGCTGCAGGCTTTCACATAAACATAAGAAGAGCCAAGCTGGATCAGGCCAAAGGTCCATGTAGTCCAACCTTCGGTTCACACAATGGCCAATCAGCTGCCCATAGGAAACCCACAAGCAGGACATGAGAGCAACAGCATCCTCCCACCCATGGTCCCCAGCAACTGGTGTACATAGGCATACTGCCTTTGATACTGGAGGTAGCATATGGCCATCAGGATTAGTAGTCACTGATAGCTTTATCCTCCATTAATTTGTCCAATTCCCTTTTAAAGCCACCCAGTGTGGCTTTAAATATGGCCATCACTACATCTTGTGGAAGTGAATTCCAGAGTTTAACTATGCGCTGTGTGAAGAAGTTGTTGTTGTTGTTCAGTCGTTCAGTCGTGTCCAACTCTTCGTGACCCCATGGACCATAGCACGCCAGGCCTTCCTGTCCTCCGCTCTCTCCCGGAGTGTGCTCAAGTTCATATTCATTGCATCGGTGATGCTATCTAGCCATCTCATCCTCTGCCGTTCCCTTCTCCTTTTGCCTTCAGTCTTTCCCAGCATCAGGGTCTTTTCCAGGGAGTTTTCTCTTTGCATTAGGTGGCCAAAATATCTGAGCTTCAGGTTCAGTATCTGTCCTTCCAATGAACACTCAGGGTTGATTTCCTTTAGGATGGACTGATTTGACCTCCTTGCAGTCCAGGGGACTCGTAAGAGTCTTCTCCAGCACCACAGTTCGAAAGCATCAATTCTTCAGCGCTCAGCCTTCCTTATAGTCCAGCTCTCACAGCCATACATTACTACTGGGAAACCATAGCTTTGATTAGACGGACCTTTGTCGGCAAGGTGATGTCTCTGCTTCTTACTATGCTGTCTAGGTTTGCCATAGCTTTCCTCCCAAGGAGCAAGCATCTTTTAATTTCATGGCTACAGTCACCGTCTGCAGTGATCCTGGAGCCCAAGAAAATAAAATCTGTCACTGCTTCCATTTCTTCCCCTTCTATATGCCAGAAAGTGATGGAGCCAGATGCCATGATCTTCGTTTTTTTAATGTTGAGTTTCAAACCAGCTTTTGCACTCTCCACTTTCACCCTCAACAAGAGGCTCTTGAAATCCTCTTCGCTTTCCGCCATTAGGGTGGTATCGTCTGCATATCGGAGGTTGTTGATAATTCTCCCGGCAATCTTAATTCCGACCTGTGATTCATCCAACCCGGCGCTTCTCATGATGTACTCTGCATATAAGTTAAATAAGCAGGGTGACAATATGCAGCCTTGTCGTACTCCTTTCCCAATTTTGAACCAATCGGTTGTTCCATGTCTGGTTCTTACTGTTGCTTCTTGACCCTCGTACAGGTTTCTCAGGAGACAGGTAAGGTGGTCTGGTACTCCCATCACTTTAAGAATTTGCCACAGTTTGTTGTGATCCACACAATCAAAGGCTTTAGCATAGTCAATGAAGCAGAAATAGACCTTTTTCTGGAATTCTCTTGCTTTCTCCATGATCCAGCGAACGTTGGCGATTTGATCTCTAGTTCCTCTGCCTTTTCGAAACCCAGCTTGTACTTCCGGTAGTTCTCAGTTCGCATACTGCTGAAGCCTAGCTTGTAGGATTTTGAGCATCACCTTGCTGGCATGTGAAATGAGAGCAACTGTGCGGTAGTTTGAACACTCTTTGGCGTTGGCCTTCTTTGGAATTGGAATGTAAGCTGACCTTTTCCAGTCTTGCGGCCATTGTTGAGTGTTCCAAATTTGTTGGCATATTGAATGCAGCACTTTAACAGCATCATCTTTTAGGATTTTAAATATCTCAGCTGGAATACTGTCATCTCCGCTAGCTTTGTTGTTACTAATGCTTCCTAAGGCCCACTTGACTTCACTCTCGAGGATGTCCGGCTCAAGTTCAGTGGCCGCACTATCATGACTATCAGGGACATTCAGATCTTTCCTGTAGAGTTCTTCTGTGTATTCTTGCCACCTCTTCTTAATCTCATCTGCTTCTGTTAGGTCCCTGCCTTCTTTGTCCTTTATCATGCCCATCTTTGCACAAAACGTTCCCTTGAGATCTCCAATTTTCTTGAAGAGATCTCTAGTCTTTCCCATTCTGTTGATTTCCTCGATTTCTTTGCATTGTTCATTTAAGAAGGCCTTCTTTTCTCTCCTTGCTATTCTCTGGAACTCCGCATTCAATTGGATATATCTTCCCCTTTCTCCCTTGCTTTTCGCTTCCCTTCTTTCTTCAGCTACTTGTAAAGCCTCATCAGACAGCCACTTGGCTTTCTTGCATTTCTTTTTCTTTGGGATGGATTTCGTTGCTGCCTCCTGAACAATGTTACGGACCTCCGTCCATAGTTCCTCAGGCACTCTGTCTATCAGGTCTAATCCCTGAAATCTATTCCTCATCTCCACTGTATATTCATAAGGAATATGATTTAGGTCATACCTGAATGGTTTAGTAGTTTTCCCTACGTTCTTCAATTTAAGCCGAAATTTTGCAACAAGAAGCTCATGATCTGAGCCACAGTCAGCTCCAGGTCTTGTTTTTACTGACTGTATAGAGCTTCTCCATCTTTGACTGCAAAGGACATAATCAATCTGATTTCGATATTGACCATCTGGTGATGTCCATGTGTAGAGTCGCCTCTTGTGCTGTTGGAAAAGAGTGTTTGCTATGATCAGGGTGTTCTCTATTAGCTTTTGTCCTGCTTCATTTTGTGCACCAAGGCCATGCCTGCCTGTTATCCCAGTGACTTCTTGAATTCCTACTTTAGCATTCCAATCCCCTATAACGAAGAGGACATCTTTTGTTGGTGTTAGTTCTAGAAGGTGTTGTAGGTCTTCATAGAACTGATCAACCTCAGCTTCTTCGGCATCAGTGGTTGGGGCATAGACTTGAATTACTGTGATGTTGAATAGTTTGCCTTGGATTCGTACTGAGAGCATTCTATCGTTTTTAAGATTGTACCCCAGTACTGCTTTTCCCACCCTTTTGTTGACTATGAGTGCTACTCCATTTCTTCTAAGGGATTCTTGCCCACAGTAGTAGATATAATGGTCACCTGAATTAAATTCGCCCATGCTTGTCCATTTTAGTTCGCTGATTCCCAAGATGTCGATGTTCAGTCTTGCCATCTCATGTTTGACCACCTCTAGCTTACCTTGATTCATTGATCTGACATTCCAGGTTCCTAAACAATATTGTTCTTTACAGCATCGGATTTTCTTTTCACCACCAGACACATCCACAGCTGAGTGTCCTTTCGGCTTTGGCCCAGCCGCTTCACTCTTTCTGGCACTACTTGGAAATACCCTCTGCTCTTCCCCAGTACTATATTGGACACCTTCCGACTTGAGGGGCTCATCTTCCGGCGTCATATCTTTTAGCCTTGTGATACGTTCCATGGGGTTTTCTTGGCAAGGATACTGGAGTGGGTTGCCATTTCCTTCTCCAGTGGACCACATTTTGTCAGAACTCTCTGCCATGACCTGTCCGTCTTGGGTGGCCCTGCACGGCATAGCTTATGGCTTCACTGAGTTACGCAAGCCCCTTCGCCACAACAAGGCAGTGATCCATGAAGGGTGTGTGAAGAAGTACTTCCTTTTATCTCTCCTGAATCTCCCACCAATCAGCTTCCTGGGATTTCCCCAGGTTCTAGTATTATGAGAGAGGGAGGAAAACCTCTCCCTATCCACTTTCTTTACACCATGCTATGGTATGGCATGATATCGGAGGTAGAGTTAATTGGCGCAGCCCCATCCCAACTCACATGTTGAGTTTCACCACATATTGTAATGCATGAATAGGACGGTCCCCATTTAGAATGGGACTGTCCCTACCCCAACACTTTGGGAGGAGAATGTGTACCTACCATAGTCAGAAGGACCTGTTCTATCCATTCATTTCACTCCTCAAGTGAATGCAGACTAATGCTTCAAAGGTCTTCCTCTCTCCTTTCAGTCCTCTTTTCTTGCCTTTTGAAGTGTCACAAATAGGCATGAGAGGGAAGAGGGCCTTATCATTTGTGTAGCCCAAAATTTGTAGAACACCAGTCCCAGGAGACACACCTGGCCCCAGCACACATGGGATTGACTAGCAGTGATTGACTGGTAAAGGGCTCCTGGGCTTGAGCACAGCAGCTGTGAAAAAGGCAAATTCCATGTTGAGGATCATTAGGAAAGGGATCACAAACAAAAGTGCAGTATCATAATCGCTTTATACAAATCTATGGTGTGGCCACACTTGAAATACTGTACATAGTTCTGGTCATGGAACCTAAAAAACGGTTTTGTAGAGCTAAGGCAAGGTGCAGAGAAGGGCAACTGCAGTTATCAAGGGGCTAGAGCAATCTTTCTCTGAGGAACAGTTACAATGCTTGCAGCTTTTCAGCTTAGAAAAAAGGTAAGTACAGAGTGGATAAAATGTAGATAGGGGAGAAGTCATTCTCCTTCTCTCATAGATTTAGATCCTACAGTCATCCCATGAAGCTAAATGGTGAAAGATTCAGGACAAACAAAAGGAAATACTTCTTCACACCACACATAGCTAAACTATGGCATTCACTTCCACATGATGTAGTGATGGCCACTAAATTGGACACCTTTAAAAGGGAATTGACAAATTCATGGAGGAAAAGGCTATCAATGCCTACCAACCATGGTGCTATATATTACCTCCTAGGGATGCTGTGGACGCCTAACTGGGCCCGGGAATGTGTCGAGCTTCCCCCCACCCACTTCCCTGGACCACACCTGCCAAGCCTCTGGCCTCGCTCGTGCTCTCCCAGACATTCCCCACACTCACCCGGAACCATCTGCAAGCACCCCCGTTTTGCCGAGCTTATTTTTACGGAAAAGAGGTCATTAAAATGAGCATATTTAAATATGCACAAATCTGAGCTGGGAAAGCTTGATATATGCAATGTTAAGAGGTGTAAATGAATGATATTCTGGAGGTGACGGACTCGACCTTGGGGGAGCTGGGAGTGGCGACAGCCGACAGGAAGCTCTGGCATGGGCTGGTCCATGAAGTCACGAAGAGTCGGAAGCGACTGACCGAATAAACAACAAGAGGTGTAAATGGGCCGTCCAGGGTGAGTGCGGGTGGCTTGGCGATCTTGTGGGGGCTTGAGCATGGACTCAGGGGGTCTCAAGTGGGGGCAGTGCTTCAGCAGACACCCACCAATACTGGATGGGGATGGGTTCGTCCATCCCTATTACCTCCAGTATCAGAGGCAGTATGCTTCTCATGACAAGTTGTTCTTCTTATGTTCTTAAGACTGTTTTATTCTAGTTTACTTTGTTACATTTTTATGAAAATGTTTTATAATGTTTTAAACTGCTTCTATTTTAATAATTTACTGCTTGTTTTATGTGTTGTTTCATTGCTTTGTTTTTAAATTATGAGCTGCCTTGACTATCGTTTCTGTAGAAAGGCAGGATATAAATATTGTAATAATAAATAATAAACCTAGCTTACATTCAGAAGGCCTGTCTGAATAAAAATGCCTTTGCTTGCTGGCAAAAGGGCACCAGATAGGACGCCAACCTAGCACCTCTTGGCAGGGAGTTCCAGAGCCTGGGAGGTGCCACTGAGGGCCAGACTAAACATTCTGCTAATCCTGCACAACAGAGCTATGCAGAATTGGCTTACTTACTTGAGTGTGAGTGTGTACGGCCTGGCTTCAGATCAGGACCATGGCGATTCAGGTGGGGTGATTTATGTTTCCCTGCCTCCTGTTATTGTCATGAAATTCCACACCCACTTCCCCCACTGGGTGGTTAAAAAAAGAAAAGAATCATTAGAATCAATGCAAACTTTTTTTTTTCTTTTTTTAAACCCCCCTCTCCCCTCATGGGGGGAGGGAAATTTCAGGATGAAAATGGGAGGGGGAAGCTTAAATCTCCCTTCCCGAATCGCCACAGTCCCAATCTGAATCAGGGCTCCGTGCGCTTACGCTCCAGAAAGCCAGTCATGCTCTGCTATGCGTGAATAGCAGAATGTTTCATTTGGCCCTAAGAAGCCCTCTCTCAGGCCCAACCAAACACAGCTCCAATGGCTGTGGGACCGAGAGAGGGGCCTCCCCTGAAGATCTTAAAACTCAGGTAGGCTTGTATGGGAGAATGAGGTCGTTCTAAGTCCCACGGCCTTGGAATGCAAGCCACAGTCTGTAACATGCAGTCATCCGAGAAAAACATGCGAATGGTATGATTATTTTGAGAGAAATTGTACAACTGTGAACACCAAGATTGATTGTGTGGCAGAAAAGCACTGATTCGGTAATGCATTTTCTAAAGTGATTGGTGGCTACAAGAAATGTTCTGCTTCTTACAGCTTATCCAATGCAACAGCTTTCTGCTGCCAGAGTGCCTGGGATTTGGCATTAGGAGCCCCATTGAACAGGAACAGTCAGCTATGCTGCTACATTGCAGTCTGCCATCTTCTTCCTCAGTCCTCATCTGAAGTACTTAAGACTATCCTGCTAGATCAGACTGAGAGTCCTTCTAATTCAGCATCATGTTCTCAAAGGGACTCAGCCAGATGCTTCTAGGAACTTACAAGTAAGGCATGACCTTGTTGACCCCCAGCATCTGATATTCAACATGGAGAGCCATAATTTAGTAATAATGCCTATTAGCTTTTAGTAGACCTAGGCAGCAATCTTATGCACATTTACCTGAGAGTGGGACTTATTTCGGGCAATTGTGTATAGGATTGCACTGCTGTTATCACTATAAAACTTGTGTGTTCTTTTTTTTAAGCCATTGTCAAATCTTGGGGCAATGAATCCCATAATTTCCATAAGCATTGTGTAAAGGAGTGGGGGGGGGGAGGTTTCTTCCTTGAACCTGTTTTAAATCCATTTCATTGAATGACTGAGTTCTTCTAGTACTATGCTTTTATTTGGAAAATCAACAGAAACATATTAGTCACATAGGCCTGTTAGAGAGCTCCTGATACATGTACAGATACCCCAGGATATTTTATTAGTTTCTGGAATTGGACACTGCTGGTTTTGGATATCCTTTTTATAAATGTCTGTTTACATCATTATATATTGATTTTTCTTGCTTTTCTCTGAATCAGTAAACATTTGAAAAACATGAAAGGAAGGAAAGGTTCCTCCTGTGCAAGCACCGGGTCATTACTGACCCCTAGAGGGACACCGCTTTCGCTGGCGTTTTCATGGCAGACTATAGCAGGGTGGTTTGTCATTGCCTTCCCTAGTCATGACTACCTTTCCCCCAGCAAGCTGGGTACTCATTTTACCGACCTCGGAAGGATGGAAGGCTGAGTTGACCTGAGCCGGCTATCTGGGACCCAGCTTCCGCCAGGATCGAACTCAGGTCGTGGTGAGAGTTTCGGTTGCAATACTGCCACCTACCACTCTGCACCACACGAGACTCTTTGAAAAACATGAACAATGTGAAATATGTCAGATCGAATCTCTTACATTATTAGATCATGTTAAGGGAAAATGCCCCTTTCTTGTTGACAGTGTCCTTTTTGTCAGCCAAAATAAATTTCATTTGAACAGACACAGAGAAGCAGTTTTATTACATATAGTATGAGGATCTACAATAGCCAGAGCTGTTCCAATTGTTCTTGGCAGGCATGCAAGTACTTCACCAGGCTCTGTTTGGAAAACCCAGCCCTGGAAAATATTTTGTACATTATTTTATTATTTTTTCTTGTTTTTCTCTCCCTTTTCCTAATTGTGTTGCCGAAGCTGGCATTGTTCCTAAAACATAAAAGGTAAAAGCAGATTTCGAAGCTGGTTTCAACATTGTGACTAATACTTCTCTGGATTAGTTTCCCACCCCTAGTAAAAACTGCTAGAGCTATGAAAGCCCTGGGTGCAGATGTAGCCAGCATTTAAATTCATTAAAGACTGAAAAAAGAAGTGTGATGACTGTATATTGAAGGGTTTTTAAAAATTAATTTTCTACACAGTGGTTGATTTCGCAAAAAGGTTTTTCCAAGATTCAGCTAGCTGCTCCTGTTGCTATCTCCTTACATATATAACATTCGGCACTGAAAGTAGAAATTAAAAGATTCATAATGAAGTATAATATAAGTTTATTGGTTTCAAAATTTCTTGCATTTTTTTCAATATTATTAACTCTCAAGTATTCAGTGAATATATAGTGTTTTAATATAAGGCTGCTGCACAGAGGAGCAAAAGGGTCAAATAATTACAATCAAGCATGAAAAATCAACTGAAGTAGTCATGGCGGCATGGCCATGAAATTTTTAAAGAAGACTGGAAGGGGACTAGATGTAGCACAGAGGGACCAAAATTCAAAAGGAAAGGGAAGAGTCTATAGATCCTTGAGGAAAACTTTGCTGTTCTACTTTATTTAATTATCTCAAATAATTACCCACAGATGGCAGCTAAGACCATGTGAATGCTGAAATTAAGTTCATAAACATCAAAAATTCATTAACACAAGCATTACAGGGCTTGGTACAATGAAGCTGCCCATTATTCCTGGAATGGGTGTATGCATAACTTTTTGAAAGCATAAGAATGTGATCGCTGAGCAGAGACTTCGCTGTTCCTGGCTGTGGATCCCTATAATGGAGCCTGTAGTTACTTAACCCACGATTAACCCACAGTGTCCGGGTTCACACATCACGAATTAACCTCTGATTGGGCCGACCGGAGATTGATTATGCAAAGCAGAATTGTCACACGCTGGGCACGCTTGGGGCAAAACATAATTTGCCAGCCTTATGTGTGAACTGGGCCAATGTGGGTGATCTGTAAAAGATTCTGTTTTAGGGCAAGTTACACAACTAAGGAAATGATTGTCACTGTGAGTTTGCAGTCATCACTTGGGACTCAATGTGACAGGGAATTGACTGTCAATGTGAGTTTGCAGTCATCACTTGGGACTCAAGTGTACTCATGGCAAAAATAGTTATTTAATGTGCTTATTATATTTCTATACCGCCCATTAGCTGAAGATCTCTGGGTGGTCCCCAAGACAAAACTGAAAACCATAAAATACCACCACAAAATAGTTTTCCGAGTCATAGGCATAAACTATAAGCCAGCCCAGATTGCACGCGCGCGCGTGCACACACACACACACACACCCTAAAACAAGTTCCATCAACTAGTTTGTTCACATCAGTGGCAAATACTACAGCTTAAAGGTATCAAATACATTTCTGGTGTCCAGAGAACTGGGCAACTGGAAGTATTCCTTTCCTGGGTTCAGCATGACATCACTCAACTCACTTGGGTTGAAGATGCTTATTTTGTCCATTTTTGCTTCTTTTCTATGCTGCTGAGGAGGTCCAGTCTCTGTAAAAAGGTAAAGGTGTCCCCAACCAGTCGTGTCCGACTCTAGGGTGCGGCGCTCATCCCCGTTTCTAAGCCGAAG
The DNA here is from genome assembly GCF_057233095.1 of Heloderma suspectum. Classification (NCBI taxonomy): domain Eukaryota; kingdom Metazoa; phylum Chordata; class Lepidosauria; order Squamata; family Helodermatidae; genus Heloderma; species Heloderma suspectum. Next base: position 112,968,054 of record NC_139458.1, on the reverse strand, counting down.
AGCCAGCGCTGTCCGAAGACGCTTCCGTGGTCATGTGGCCGGCAGGACTGAACACCGAGGTGCATGGAACGCTGTTACCTTTCCCGCCGAGGCGGTACCTATTTATCTACTTGCAATTTCTTGCTTTCGAACTGCTAGGTTGGCAGAAGCTGGGACTGAAGACGGGAGCTCACTCCGTCACGCAGCACTCGGGTCTCGAACTGCTGACCTGCCGACCTTCCAGTCTGCAGTTCAGCGTCTTAACCACTAAGCCACCGCGGTCCAGTCTCTGTGGCATCCTTCAAATTATACCAGTTAACTGCACTGCAGCACACCGAGTCACTACTTCTTTAACTATGGCTGCCAGCAAGTAATGCAGTTGCTCCATCTAGCACCATTGCAAAGAACGCCCTGGTTAACAGAAAAGCCAACTTCTGGTTGGGGACCTGGGCACCAGCTCGAATATGCGATATAGTTTAACATTTCCCTGAAGAGGGGTGAAGATGCAGGGCTACTCTGCACTTCTATGGTGGAGTATCTATAAGCCTAGGATGGAAGGAGAGATTTACAACTACTGAAGGATCAGCGAGTGAAAGCACACCTCCGGAGGGGTTGCCAATATCCTCTCGCTTTCCTGTATTTTACATCTGATGGCCCTGGAAACATGGTCCAGATAAGTAGAACACGTGGAAACAGGGCTGTAGCTCACTGATTGCCTGCTAGTAGTGCAGCGTACTTGTAACAAGACACGCCGCTACTCAATCACTGCAGTTTCCCCAAAATGTGAGCTCTTGATTAGGTCTCTGATGGATAAAAAAACCTATTTTGCCCTTATCTGACAACTGCACACTGAGATTAGCAGGCATGTTTCTTATAAGGTTACAAAAATCCCTGCTGGTGTTACAAGCAATTTCTGCTGAAGTGGCTAGACTGCGCAGTCTGCCAGCCCTATAGCATGCTTTCATTTTTACCTGCTCCCCAGCCTTAACACCCTACCTTAGAGTTACTTCAAACAAACACAGAGGCATGCATGTGATTGTATTACTCCACATGACCATACCATCTACAACAGGGGTCCCAACCATTTTGGACCTGTGGGCGCATTTGGGAATTTGAGAAACCGCTGTGAAGTACCACCACAAAATGGCTCCCCCGGAGGATGTTGCTTGTCACATCCTGGCTCCTGTAAGGGCATGGCTAGTTAAACGAGAGCTAAAGGTGCACCAGGGCAGTGGGGAATAGTGTGGCTAGAGGCTGGGAAGAAGGAGGAAATAGCAAAACAAAGGGGTAAAGAGAAATAGCAAAGCTAGAGGCTGGGAAGGAAGAGGAAACAAGGCAAAGGGGTAGAGAAAGAGCAAAGCTACAAGCTAAGAGTGGGAGAAACAATGAGCTAAAAGGGTGGGTGGGGGATACAAATGGTGAGACTAGAAAGCGAGAGAAAGTAGACTGTCCTAACATTTTCCAAGGTTTTTATTTAAAAAAAACAACTTTTTTTAAGGGGGCAGACACTGGAGAACTTGGTGTATGCTCTTGGAGGTGCCTGCAGGTGCTATGGCATCTCCGGGCACCACGTTGGGAACCCCTGATCTATGGGGTGGCTGAGTGGGAAGATCACAGTCCTGTAAGTTTGCGTATGTCCAAAATCTCCCTGTATATGAAAAGTCAACATATCAGGAAGCAAATAGGCTAGAAAGGCCTACACCAGCCCGGGGCCCTCCCGATGTGTTGGACTGCAACTCCCATAATTTCCAGCCAGCATGGCCATTGAGAAGGCCCCAGGCTGGGGGAAGCTGGGCTGGAAGACTGCTGTGTTGTGCGTACACAGGCCCAGCATCGGACATCAGAATGGTCAAGCACATGCCAAGGCCACACCAAGTCAGCTGTGACTTACCAGGGTCCCCCCACTCAACCAACTGCTGCTGCTCTTTTCACCACTACTTCACCAGCCCTTTCTCCATCTCTGCTAACTGCTTCTTCAGCCCAATCTAGATGTTTCTTCAAATCTGTGTCTAGCAGCTATGTTTCCCGCCCACCCCCTAATCTTTACTCTAGAACAGGCACAGGGGGCCCAGCCAGATCTTAAAAGCCTGATTACCAGCAGCCCTCAACTCCAGGGTTCTGATCCCGATTGGGAGCCAAGCACCTACTCTAAAGTAAAAATGGGGGAAAACATAGCTGCTAGAGACAGATCTGAAGCCACGGCTGTTTTGGCCCTAGAAGTCAGCTGGAGGAGGAGCAACATCAGCCACCACTCTTTGATTCCTTGCCTGCTCGCTCCGGCCTCATGGGATCCTGGCAACAGCAGCTGCTTCTCCTCACTACCACCCACCAGCATGTCATTGGGCCAAAGGAAGAGAGTGGGCAGGCAAGTGAACTGCGGCAATGGTAGCAGCTGCACCCCTTCTTGTTCCTCCTCTGCACCATCCCAGTGTGATAGGGCCTGAGAAAGATTAGGAGGCAAACTGAGGGTGGGAGAGGGAGCCGGAGCTGGTGAGGTGGGAAGGAAGAGGAACAGCAGCAGCTTCTGCTGACTCTAGATAAGAGGAGAAGAAAGAAGACCAGCCTTCTTTTATGCGTACTTGTAAGGGGGACAACCCAGGCCTCTCAGTAGGGCCCACAAACAGTTGGAGCTCAGAGCACATAAAACACTGGTTCTCTATGTGCAGGCAGATTTTGACATCCCTCAGTACAAGCTGGAATTATAACCATAGGAGAAGTTGTATTATAGAGCTTATTTCAAACTGATAGCCTAAACCCTGACATAACTTGGTTGCTGAGGCGATCTGGTTGGATATATAATGTATATTTGCAAGAGTATATTATAAGTATAAATGTACCACAAATAATGAATTATGGAATCCATTTTTTGTTTGGTTTTTTAAGGGACACTGTCCTACTCCAAGCAAGTTGACTCAAACCTAACATTTGCTGTGCCACTGCAAGGTCACAAATACAACATTACACCAGGACTGCAAGGATGCTTTGGCGCTACTACAGTGAAAACAGTTGTGTTGTTATTATTTTTTATTATTATTATCACAGTTGTCATCAACAATACAATTGTAGGTTAAAAAAAGAAATCAAGATAAGGCCCTGTCCATAAACTTACAATCTCAATGAACAAGAAACACAAATGAGGAAATTAGGTAAATGAGCGGACAGTTGGCATTTTTATTTACCAGTTGACAGTTGGTAAATAAAAAGGAAGACAATCCATTTTGATTGTCTTCCTTTTTATTTACATTTACACTCTTCACAATTTCTTATTGATCTGCCCTTCAACGTAAGTCATTTCACCCGAATCACTCTTTTGACAACCACTTGAACCAAGTGCACATTACAAAATAAACAACAGATTCCTTGGACTGCCCCTGCCCTCTTCACATCTCAAAAATTGATACTTTTCTTCCTCATGCAAGAAATGGCCATTGGCTTTTTTGTTTTGGGATTTCATTTTTGTTATTTTCAAAACTACAGAGTAGTCGATCAGGCAGACACCCTGAGGTCTGTTCTGAGTTTTGGTCTGTTCTTTAAAATGTGTGGCATTGAGATCTTAAAGAAGAGAATGTGCTGTTAACTCCAACAGCTTTAAGCACATTCTTCTCATATGTCATCCTATGTTTAAATGCCAACTGTTTTACAAGCAGGTACTTGCTTGCATGAGAAAATCAGTACATAAGTAGAGCCCTGCCGAGTCAGACCGAAGGCCTACATAATCCAGCATCCTGTTTTGACCTATGCGAAGTCCCAAAGCAAGACAGGAAGGTGATGGCCCTTTCCTATGGTTGTTTCCCAGCAACTGGTACTCAGGAGCACACTGTCTCTGACCCAGGCAGTAGCATATAGCCATCAAGACTAGTAACCACTGACAGCCTTATCCTCCATGAATTTGTTTAATCCCCTTTTAAAGCCATCCAAATTGGAGGCCATCACTGTATCCTACGGTAGCAAATTCCATAGTTTAACTATGCGCTGTGTGAAGAAGTACTTCCCTTTATCTGTCCTGGATCTCCCACCAACCAGCTTCATGGGAAGACCCATGGTTCAAGTATTATGAGAGACAAAGAAACTTTTCTCTGTCTACTTTCTCCATGCATAAGTTTATTCAAGCATCAAAAAACCTGCCGGTTTAAAAGAACAGACAATGAGGCAATCCCATGTTGGTCCAAACTGTACAAAGCCAGGAAATTGAAAGCTAAGGCTGAAGCCCTGTGATCAGTCATGAAGGCTGACATGCCCTGTGATCAGTCATGAAGTTGTGCAACATCACAAATTGTGCTTGCTTACAACTTACCCTCCATGCACCCACATTTTTCCTGAGTCTTTCAGTCTCAAATCCATATTGGGAGGATGGCGTTCCTGGCACCAGGAAAGATGCTCCACGTTGTCCTAGTCCTGTATTGCTTTATGAAGCATCTGAGCCTTACTGTATTGCTACAGGAATCCGACTGTCCATGCATGTTTGTTGCTTACACCAGTAGCTTGCAGGATGAGTTGAATAGTGAGATGGAGCCCCCTTCTTGCACCCCTCACCACCCTTATATTATGTTTGTGTGTCACTACAAGGTAGGCCTGTGTTACATTGTAATTCTAGTTTTTTATTCTGGCTTTTCTATTGCACCAACAGGAATGAAACAAAAAATCATTCAACATCACACTGAGATTTCCAGCAGAAGGCACGCTGCAAGATTTTGGGGGTTGCTTTCTAACACGAGATGTTTGGTTGCGACAGAATAGGTATAGAGTCTGAAAGCAAAATATTCATTCTCTATCATATTGAGATTTCCACTAGCATGCATACTGCAGGACGTACCCATGGTTGCGTTGGATTTGTGATGCTTGGTGACGATAAAACAATTTTGTGGTATAGTGCTGTAGATTAAAACACCATAGTGGGAGGCTTAAACACCCTCTTCCGGCACTCTACTAATTTGTTTCAGACAGCATCTTTCCAATATCACTTCACCCCAGAAAAGATGTATGGGTTCAGGTTTGTGAGTTCAATTGCCTAAATTCATATTCTATGTAAGTCTCTGTGAGTACCTTTTAGTAGGGAGAAGGCACTGCTCTACAAACATACTTCGGAGCCATGGGCTTGAAGGGAAAGCCAGAGGACTCTTCTTCCCCCAAAAGGGAGGCAAGAACCAAAAAAGCTCTCAAAACGAATCAAAATCTGCTAATAAAGTTCAGAGCTAAGCAAAAGGTAAAAATCAAGCAAGGCAGGTTGGAACAAAATGGTTCTTGTCTTTTTCACAGGGTACTGTTGCTTTCTTTAATCCCCTGACAGCCCTTAATTTTCTGCTTTTTGATTGGCTCTTTTCTGTAGTTGCTAACTGGAAAATTTGGTTCTGAATGACATGAGGGTGGGGAGAAACCTGCAAGGACAGCTTCTCATTGTTTTAGGCAAGTGATGTTACTCTAGGCCTTATTAGGGTACATGGGAACACTCCAGGAGCTGCTAGCTGCAGGGAGTAACAAACATAACCTTTTCTCATACTGCTACATTGTTCCATGGCTTGACCACAGCTTTGTCAGCATGACTGCCTGCTTCTCAAACTCCAGGCAGCAAAACTTTTGCCCTCGAGGAAAGACAGTCCTGCTTATGAAACAAAGCTTCACTCCCATTCCATGCTATAGCTTCCTTCTTAGGCCTCTCTTCCCAGCACTTGAATCGAAAAAGGGACCTTAGTAACACAAATGATTAAAGGGACAAGGGGGAGCAGAGGAAGAAGGGGAACAGGTGGGAGTGCAGACCAGTAAACAGAAGTAGTAGGGTCTGATCACACTGAGGGGCTTGACTGTGTACACATGCACAGGGGACCCAGAAACTCAGTTAGCGGCTGCCGCTTTTTCTCTACATGGCAGTTATCCCCCGCCCTCAAACATTCCAAGTGCTGGCTTATAAAATCTCATAGGGATTCATTATACCAATAAAAATTATTTTGAAAATCCATTCCACCAACTACAATAGAAAGGGAATAGGAAAACATATATGGTTTTCATATATAGCTTCCAGCTTTTTGGCAAATGATGGACACAAACAGTTGCCAACACATGTTTTCAGTGCCAAAACTGCGTGACCAAGTATTTATCTTATTTTTTCTGTTCACTGCCCTTTCTCCCTCAATCTTTAACCAATCTTCCTGAAATTTCCAAGTCATGTAAAATAGACATTTCTGTCTGGGATGTGTGGTTTTCAGGAAGACTGGTGAAACCCTTTTGATTTTATTAAGGTTAGAATAACCCATCCCCTGATTTTCATTTAACATGGCAGAATCCTTTTTTGACTGATCACCTTATCTATTGGAGGCACAACTGTGCCTCCAATAATACATCTCTACCATATTCCTTTTTATTCACCTTTTTTCTAAATTAAAAAGCCTCATACATTGTTACTGTTCCCCACAGGGGAGATGCTCCAGCCCCCTAATCACTTTGGTTGCCACTTTCTGCATCTTTTCCAGCGCTACAATATCATTTTTGAGTAAAATAGGATAAGAGGGGTATGCGTGCCTTAAAGATTTTTACCATCAATTTATGCAGGCAGAGTTCTCATAATTGACAATACCAATTTCTTTCTCAGAGACAATGAGTGGTCCAAAGTTGACCATGTGGGGAAGACATGTGCAGAATGGGTGAGACACAAACAAAAGGAAATGAGATTCAGTGGAAAACAGCTTGGAGATTTCCATTACAAAGCACTTTTAGAAGGAAGTGAATAAAAATATGCAGTTTAGATATTAAACTGCAGATACAATACTGTGCACAGAGGTACTGCGATTAGCATTCTGTAAATACTGAAGTTGTCTGGGTTTTAGCCTGGCTGCCTGCATTTTCTCACATAGGCAACTACAAAGGCAGCCTTCATTTTTGTGCAGATTTATTCTTAGCTGTCAGAAGGATAGCACTCCTGCCATTAATAAGGACGTGTGATATTTTCCAAACAAATAATCTCAGTCCCCAGTGAAATTGGGAATGTAATTATCCTATTTACTTGCCTTGCTTTAGTAATAATCAATATGAAATATGCTAGCACTTTTGCCATGTCAGGCCTGGACAGATTTCCTCTGAGAGGATAGATTCTTTGCTAGGTCCATTCAGCTTGTATTAGTAGTAGTATTACTATTACTATTACTAGCCTGTTATATTGAAAGACTCGCTCCTGCCTGTGAATGAATGCAAGTTGTTTAATTAAGTCGAGTGAATGGAAATGGCATGTGATTTATGGTTGTATGTTACAATATGTCCAGTATGCAAGTGAGAATGTTGCACCACAACATCCAATAGAGAAAAAGATAAATGGAAGAGATAAGCCATCCAGAACAGTGATTTATCTTTGCGTCTATTTTATCCATAGGGTATGTTTTTCACACATGTGTGAAACCCAAGGCCTATAATTTTCAGCTGGTTGGGACTCTTCTGTCAGGACATCCTCAAGGGTTCATCAACTACAGCTATGTTGGTGCAATGGCAGCTAGAAATTGATGAAAGATGAGAAGAAAAGGTGAAAAGTGGTAAGGTAAAAGCATTAGTCTAGTGAAAATTCCTTCACACGCGTCAGTCAAGCCAGAGGCATTGTGGTCACTGTCTAGCCAAGGTGTAAGATTCAATATAAAAAGCGCAGCAGAGTTCTTTGTGTGAAAAGATATTCTGGTTAATCTTGCTGCGTAAAGTCTTTCATTCACTTAACAGCATCTTATGAATTCCCATAAGGGAAAGTGTTTATTGCTCCTCAAAACCCTCTCAATTTTCTGGCAATTTGCCTGCACAGAAAAGAATCTTAGTGATGCCAGACAATCATTTTTGAGTCTCAAAATTCTCAGAGCCTCAGAATGTTCAAGGTTTGTTCAGAACCGTCATATGCAGTAGACAAACAAAAAGAAATCCAATGTTAGCTTCCTCCTTTCCCCCTCCCTTTCTCTCCCAGCACCACCATAAGTCATTTCCCCTCAGAAAAGTGCCTAGAAGCAGCACAGAGGCCACATTGCTTGGCAATTTCCCCTTCTCAATTCAAGTAGCAGTGACACCAGGCTTATTATACCTAATAGTTTATAGCAATGTAGGATTCCTCCCTTCTTGGATATCTTCCAGCCGGTCTGCTGTCTTGAAAATACAGACTCAATTTCCCCATTGGCTACATGATGGAAACAACCTACAATCCACCTAGAGAAACTCTGAAGGAAGAGAAAAAAGGAAGTCCCCCCCCCCCGCCTTTACTCCCTGGGCATAGGTGCTTCTATACTGTATCCAATTCCCCTGGACAGATACTTTGTCTTCACTCACCTTCAGCAAGAGCTTCCTTTGCATTGATCTCTACAATTGGCTTCCTGGCTTCTGACCCAGGTTCTTGGCTGCCATGCTTCTGGGTCCCACTGGCCCCACTTCTATACCTCTCAATGGAAACTTCCATCTGGCTGCTCAGGTCTCTCAAAAGGGCTTCTGCCCATCACAGGTAGGCCAAGGACAAATTGATGTATTGATATTGGTTCCAAAAATGGTTTTTAAGATTTGTTTCAGAAATCTTGAGATTTTGCAACGATTAGTAAATACTAGCATCAACAGATAATTTCTTCACAGTATATTTAACCACAAATCCTGAGAGCACTATTTTCTTGCCTAAATGTTTGTTTCTAAAAATATTAAATGAAAGACTGTGAGTGGAACCACAGCAAAATTAGTGATGAATGACCTTGAGTGTAACTGAAGCTTGCAATTTGCAGTTTCTCTAGCATTACATTAAAGTTCACTGTAAACACGTCTGGCCATTTAGTCAAATCCTGTCTATTTCTACAAAGGACCACTTAGTTCAACTTTAATTCATTCATATTATATAGTCCGTAGTATCTACTGGGATTATTTAATTTAGAATGCAATCTTATGAGCCAGAAAATCTCATTTGATGAGTTAGCACATTAAATTTTCAGTTTCTTTCCTAGTGAAGCCATCTTAGGTTAGCATCTTGTGCCTACACAACAGAAGAGCTACACCCATGGCATGTACATTTCAAGTGCATCAGAAGTTTGTATTAATACCTCATGCTCAATAGGCATGTTACTATCACAGCTAGTATGTTGGACTAGGAATTGGGAGACCCAGGTTCTAGTCCCCACTCAGCCATGAAGCTCACTGGGTGACTTTGGGCCAGTCACAGACTCTCAGCCCAACCTACCTCACAGGATTGTTGCCTTTGGAAAAAAAAAGCAGGATATAAATGTAATAAACAAATACAAAAATAAATACTCAAATATGGTGATGCTGGGCTCCTGAGATTTTACCTGGCAGGAGCTCTGCGGAGCAGGCCTTCAGGTTACATACTTTCTGCCCCCATGCCCCCAGGAAAGAATAAACTGGAAAAATCCTACATTTATCTGAATGTGGGATCTTCCTGACCCAGTAAGGTAGAACCTGCTAGAAAGGATTTTGTCCCCAGATCCCCATAAAATCACAAGGGCAAAGCACCACTGTAATAGGCCCAGGGCTGGGAATGATCTTTGCCTCTGAATCCTGGAGAGATGGGCTCAGAACCAGCTGGTTAGTTAGGAAGTACTCCTTAGATCAGCCTTCCCAGCCTGATGCCCTCCAGATACGTTGGGATTCAGTTCCCCTCAGCCCCAGCCAATACAGCCAATGATCAGAAATCCTGAGAATTGTAGTCGAAAACATCTAGAGGGCAGTCTCTAGATCATGGGTGACCAATTTGTGGCAGGTTCCCGAAAGGACACAGGAAGCAGGGGTTTATGACACACCTGGTCAGGAGCAGGAAGATCCACAGACCTGGCTAAGGCCATGGAGTTCTACCTATGGAATCAAGGATACCCCTTGTTCATTTCAGTACTGGATCTCTCCAGTTCACGCATTCATTTCTCAATGTGTTCATCAGAGGAGGAGGAGCCATGAGAGCACACAACATGAGGCCCATTCCCAATCTCCTATCCTGGCACAAGTATTGTGTAAACAGATTCCCTATTTCACAGCATGCCAGGGACTGAAACGCCAGTCTCATATAAGCCAAGTGTGAGCACTATCACTGAGAAATTTCCCATCCTACTAAATATGCATCAGGACTAAGGTGGCTATATGCCCTACCTGACAGAGTATCCTAATTTGACAAGCTGTCCAAGTCAAGTTGAAAGATAAAGAGCCCTAAGAAAGGAGAGCAGGGGCCTTGAAGTTGCCCATCAACAGTTACCACCTGGACAGCAGACTAAGTAAGCACACAGATCACCTGGTCACATTCTTTCCAACTATGGCAGGATGCATTGTTTTTCCTTTTTAAATTAACATACCTAAATTTGCATATGCAAATTTTATGCAGATCTGCTCTCTGTCTTTTAGGAATGTGCAAGTGGCCACCCTAATCAGGACACTCTTCAAGCAATAAGGTTCACACACAATGCAAAAATCCACCAACCATTTAACCAACTTACTAACCGCACAAATAGTTCTTGTCCACATGCTCAACCAATTTGTTCCAGTCCCGTTCACACATTTCCAACATTCTAGACAGAACTGTAGGCAGCTTGCAAGGCCGGACAGGGGATAGTCTGCTTTAGTTCAAAGCAAAATCTTCTCTAAATGAATGAAGCCAATTTAATATTCCAATACCCGACAGAGCCAGGGGCTTGAAGGGAAAGCTAGAAGTATAGTGTTCATATAAATTGCTTTTTTGTGTGCTCATAATGGTTTATTGCTCAGTATTCCCAAGTGGTAAAAGAATCATTTGCTCTACTTCTATAGACTGAAAGCATACAAATTAATAATTCCCAATATGTATGGAAGCATCCTGTTTGCTTACTTGGATGACACCACTTTATGCAACATAGCCCTGTCCTGAGCTTGTTGAATTATTGCAACTGTAAGCAACACAACACAAATCTAATGCCTTCTTGTGGCGAAGGGGCTTGCGTAACTCAGTGAAGCCATAAGCTATGCTGTGCAGGGCCACCCAAGATGGACAGGTCGTGGGGGAGAGTTCTGACAAAATGTGGTCCACTCCAGAAGAAAATGGCAACCCACTCCAGTATTCTTGCCAAGAAAACCCCATGGAACATATCACAAGGCTAAAAGATATGATGCCGGAAGATGAGCCCCTCAGGTTCGAAGGTGTCCAATATACTACTGGGGAAGAGCAGAGGGAATTTCCAAGTCATGCCAGAAAGAGTGAAGCGGCTGGGCCAAAGCCGAAAGGACACTCAGCTGTGGATGTGTCTGGTGATGAAAAGAAAGTCCAATGCTGTAAAGAACAATATTGTTTAGGAACCTGGAATGTCAGATCAATGAATCAAGGTAAGCTGGAGGTGGTCAAACATGAGATGGCAAGATTGAACAGCGACATCTTAGGAATCAGCGAACTAAAATGGACAAGCATGGGCGAATTTAATTCAGGTGACCATCATATCTACTACTGTGGGCAAGAATCCCTTAGAAGAAATGGAGTAGCACTCATAGTCAACAAAAGGGTGGGAAAAGCAGTACTGCGGTACAATCTCAAAAACGATAGAATGATCTCAGTACGAATCCAAGGCAAACCATTCAACATCACAGTAATTCAAGTCTATGCCCCAACCACTGAGGCCGAAGAAGCTGAGATTGATTGGTTCTATGAAGACCTACAACACCTTCTAGAACTAACACCAAAAAAAGATGTCCTCTTCATCATAGGGGATTGGAATGCTAAAGTAGGAAGTCAAGAAATCACCGGGATAACAGGCAGGCATGGCCTTGGTGTACAAAATGAAGCAGGACAAAGGCTAATAGAGTTTTGCCAAGAGAACACACTGATCATAGCAAACACTCTTTTCCAACAGCACAAGAGGCGACTCTACACATGGACATCACCAGATAGTCAATATTGAAATCAGATTGATTATGTCCTTTGCAGCCAAAGATGGAGAACCTCTATACAGTCAGTAAAAACAAGACCTGGAGCTGACTGTGGCTCAGATCATGAGCTTCTTGTTGTAACATTTCGGCTTAAATGGAAGAACGTAGGGAAAACCACTAAACCATTCAGGTATGACCTAAATCATATCCCTGATGAATATACAGTGCAGGTGAGGAATAGATTTCAGGGATTAGACCTGATAGACAGAGTGCCTGAGGAACTATGGATGGAGGTCCGTAACACTGTTCAGGAGGCAGCAACGAAATCCATCCCAAAGAAAATTAAATGCAAGACAGCAAAGTGGCTGTCTGATGAAGCTTTACAAGTAGCTGAGGAAAGAACGGAAGCAAAAAGCAAGGGAGAAAGGGGAAGATATACCCAAATGAATGCAGAGTTCCAGAGAATAGCAAGGAGAGACAAGAAGGCCTTCTTAAATGAACAGTGCAAAGAAATCGAGGAAAACAATAGAATGGGAAAGACTAGAGATCTTTTCAAGAAAATTGGAGATATCAAGGGAACATTTTGTGCAAAGACAGGCATGATAAAGGACAAAGAAGGCAGGGACCTAACAGAAGCAGATGAGATTAAGAAGAGGTGGAAAGAATACACAGAAGAACTCTACAGGAAAGGTCTGAATGTCCCTGATAGTCATGATAGTGCGGCCACTGAACTTGAGCCAGACATCCTCGAGAGTGAAGTCAAGTGGGCCTTAGGAAGCATTAGTAATAACAAAGCTAGCGGAGATGACAGTATTCCAGCTCAGCTGTTTAAGATCCTAAAAGATGATGCTGTTAAAGTGCTGCACTTAATATGCCAACACATTTGGAACACTCAACAATGGCCACAAGACTGGAAAAGGTCAGTTTACATTCCAATTCCAAAGAAGGACAATGCCAAAGAGTGTTCAAACTACCATACAATTGCGCTCATTTCACATGTCAGCAAGGTTAACAAAGCAAGAGAATTCCAGAAAAACATCTATTTCTTCTTCATTGACTATTAAGTCAATGAAGCTAAAGCCTTTGATTGTGTAGATCACAACAAACTCTGGCAAATTCTTAAAGAGATGGGAGTACCAGACCACCTTACCTGTCTCCTGAGAAACCTGTAAGAGAGTCAAGAAGCAACAGTAAGAACCGGACATGGAACAGCCGATTGGTTCAAAATTGGGAAAGGAGTACGACAAGGCTGCATATTGTCGCCCTGCTTATTTAATTTATATGCAGAGTACATCATGAGAAACGCCGGGTTGGATGAATCACAGGTCGAAATTAAGATTGCCAGGAGAATTATCAACAACCTCAGATACGCAGACGATACCACCCTAATGGCGGAAAGTGAAGAGGATCTAAAGAGCCTCTTGTTGAGGGTGAAAGTGGAGAGTGCAAAAGCTGGTTTGAAACTCAACATTAAAAAAACTAAAATCATGGCATCTGGCCCCATCACTTCCTGGCATATAGAAGGGGAAGAAATGGAAGCAGTGACAGATTTTATTTTCTTGGGCTCCAAGATCACCACAGACGGTGACTATAGCCATGAAATTAAAAGACGCTTGCTCCTTGGGAGAAAAGCTATGGCAAACCTAGACAGCATAGTAAGAAGCAGAAACATCACCTTGCCGACAAAGTTTCGTTATAATCAAAGCTATGGTTTTCCCAGTAGCAACATATGGCTGTGAGAGCTGGACTATAAGGAAGGCTGAGCACCAAAGAATCGATGCTTTTGAACTGTGGTGCTGGAGAAGACTCTTACGAGTCCCCTGGACTGCAAGGAGGTCAAATCAGTCAATCCTAAAGGAAATCAACCCTGACTGCTCATTGGAAGGACAGATACTGAAGCTGAAGCTCAAATATTTTGGCCACCTAATGTGAAGACAAAACTCCCTGGAAAAGACCCTGATGCTGGGAAAGACTGAAAGCAAAAGGAGAAGGGGACGGCAGAGGATGAGATGGCTAGATAGCATCACGGATGCAATGAATATGAACTCGAGCACGCTCCGGGAGAGAGCGCAGGACAGGAAGGCCTGGCGTGCTATGGTCCATGGGGTCACGAAGAGTTGGACACGACTGAACGACTGAACAACAACAACATACAAGTCTTGGTGTCCTGACACCACAGCTTCTTACAACAACTATAATTAATTGCTAGCAAGGCAGGGGATTAGGAGAGATGTAACTAAAGCAGTGGGCCATTACGTTAATGCATGTTTATATTCTCTGAGCAGGATCTATCAAAATGCACCTTCTCATATGTTACTATTCTGAGTAGGAATAAATATGATTGTGGCTCTTTTAGATAAAGACAAACAAAAAGTACAATTTATACTCGAATTCCAAGAACAAAATGTCTACACACAGACACATGCATGGACCAGACCAATAAGCATAGTGGCAAAAAATACTTGTAATTTTGTGTCCGATCCACCAAAATGCAGCTTATCAAATGAACTACCTGCTCAGTTTATTGCATGGAAACTGTCAACGGCTAATGGCCATGAAAAAAAGTGTGTTGAAATAGGAATACCCAAGCTGCCTTGAAGGCAAGGCCAGCCTGTGACACCATAACTTCAGTCTGCCACAAAAGGAAAAAGGGATTGGAAGGGAAGAGAAAACATCAAACTCAGGGGCCAGTTTTTAAAATTTAAATTGTTGTTGTTGTTGTTCAGTCGTGTCCAACTCTTCGTGACCCCATGGCCCATTCCGCTGTCTCCCGGAGCGTGCTCAAGTCCAAAAAATTTAAATAGTAGTTCTTATAATGAACAGTTCAGGGTCAGGAGGAGCATAATGAAGCTGGTCTTTCAGCAGAGCTGTTGGAATAGACCTGCTTCCCATTTCCCTCTGCTACAGCTTGCTGGATTGGCTTGCTGCTGTCTAGTGACATTTGAGAGAGAAGGCTGATGGAGCTTGAGGACATCTGGAGTCCACAGTTTATTTACCAAGACAAAGGTGGAAAATGTTATTCAAATGGTCTTATTTAACACTCTCCTGAAACAACAGTTTCTAAGACACAGACAAGAATATTTAAGCTGAAAACAAGGAAATATATATACTTATCTATCAAAGTAATTTTATAGAGAATGTATTTCAAGCTAAAGAGTACTGTTCTAATACTCAACCTAGCTTGAAAGAAGAAAAAGTTGAATTAAAATGTGAATTGCCACAGGAACAATTTGTAACTTTCACTGTGCCAGGGATATCTACAGAGAGAGAGAGAGAGAGAGAGAGAACGAGAGAGAGAAAGAGAACTGTATTCCACTTTTCACTAGGGAAGAAAAAGACAACCATGTGACAGAACTTTGTTTTTAAGTTCTAACACAAAGAAAAGCTCTCAACGCATCATTTCTCTTTCAAGCTTTCTTGCTACATAAGCAAATAAACTGATCCAAAGGAGAAATAGAAAATATTAGCTCTTAATAAGCATGCTTCTTAATAGTTATTTTACTGAAATGCTTGCACATTAATGGTTCTTTATGTGTTGGGAGAATGAATGCATCTTGACAAACTGAGTTGCTATGTACTTTGCTTTATGTGCCTGATAAATAGGACCAAAATAATCCCAGCGTCATTCATTTGATGAATCTGAATTGCATTGTACATTCTGAAATCTTTCACATTATTTTTTCTCTCTCAGTTATGCCCCAACTGATTGATAAAAGAGGATCTTTCAAAAGGAAGAAAAATATGGCACATTGCTGATAATGTGCTGTGTGAATTCAGAAGTGCCCAGCTCATTCTTCTTCATCTTTCAAGAAAATTATTTTTAAAAGCCAATAGCAGGTTGAAGCAAAAACTTCCAAAAGGAAAAACTATGGATTTTTATGGAACAAATCTTTAAAAGTCTGACCTTGATCTCCTCAAAGCCTCATTAAAAGGCAGAAAACTGCTCAGCATGGAAGTAAGTCTATAGCTAGAGTGTCAGGCACAAGACCAAGAAAGGCTAGGATAGATGGATTTCTATTAGAAGAAACACAATCAAGTTTTTCCATAATGCATATTCAGAATGTATGACATTTTAGAGCTTATTTTGTTTTTAAATGTTTTTGAAGAATTGATTCACAAATCAAACTTGTCAAGAAATATGGCTAAACCTGATGACTTCTATACAACATGGTATCTCTTTATCTTCCATGTGAATGGTGAACTCTTGAGTTCCTAGACCGCCGTAAGCTCAGATACTGTTCTGGTAAAATCCTCTATGATTAAAAAAAAATCCCATGGACATTGTGACTGTGAAAATATTTCACATGATGTATTATTTCCACTCAATATTTTTTGCTTGTTATTATTTTTGAATTTTCTAACATATTATACTGATGTAGAACTAAACCCTACGCTCTACTGCAGTAGAACAAAGAAATATAATCAGGGATGATTGTATCACAGAAGTTAGAACATCTGTTAATAAGTCTATCAGACAGACAAACAGATAGATAAACAGATAACTGTAACTATAAGGAAGCTGAGGCAGTGTGCCATAAAACAACTGAAAGTCACAGAATCAAAGAATAGTAAGGTTGGAAGGGGCCTATAAGACCGTCGAGTCCAACCCCCAGCATGACTTCAATTTTCTTGAAAGCAGCGTGGGAATTCATACCAAAAAAAGCGAAAAGTGAGTTTCCCTCATCCTTGCATTGAGGACTTAACTGGAGGGCTATAAAGCAGAGGGGGCCTTACTGGTACTGCCACATTGAAAGGAGAGCTATGGGATCAATGCTTCTTTGGGTATGACTGCTGAAACAGGGGGGAAGGCACTCTGAGTCTCCTTGCCACTTGCTTTTTCTGCCAAAGCCCTGAAAAGACTGCCATAAGACCTGTGTCAAGAGCTGTGTCTCACTGAATTAAACCATTTGTTAACTGGTGTTTCCATGTCTTTTATAAGAAATTTATTTATTGTTTTTTATTGAAAATATTCATTGGCTGCCCTTCCGAGGCAGTGCACAACAACAAAATACATAATAAAAACCAATACTTTAAAAACACAGTAAAAACAGCAAAACCACAATAAAAACAGTGATAAAAACAGCAACAACAGCAAACATATCAGGGGAAGGACAAAGTAAAGTAGTATGTTACTTAAAAGACTGCAATGATAGGCCCTGGCGGACCCCCGATGGCAACTTATTCCATGTGGACGCCCATCTAATTGCTCTCACAGGTGGGCAAATGAGGAGGGCCTCTCTTGCTGATCTTGAAGTGAGGGCAGGCTGCTATGGCTGTAGAGAATGCTTCAAGTAATTTGGTCCCAAACTGTTTAAGGTTTTAAAGGTCAAAACCATCACTTTAAATTGGGCTCGGAAACACACCATTAACCAGTGCAGCTGGTGCAGTACAGGGTTGATAAAAATCAACGGGGGGGGGGGGGGGTTAATCAGATTTTTAAAACGTAAATCAGGGTTTTTTAAAAAACATTTTATCAGATTTCAATTTTCTCTTAAAACAATTAGTAAAAAAAAAGAGCCTATGTCAAAGATATCATCATGAATACTAATTATACAACTTCTAATTATATTCTATGAATATGTTAACGGGAGTTTATGGAGATGGGAGGTAACCTGATCACTCCTATTCTGCACTGCAGGTGGTGTACAGAAGTGCATGCTCTTTCGCTCTCTCAAGGCCTTGCCTCTCTCTAAGTGGAAAGATAGAGAAGGTCAATGAATACAGCATTTGAGAAGATGGAGTAGATCTGAACAAGGAGGAGGAGTCTGGATATAAATGCAAGGGACAGGGAAGGAAACAAAGTGAAACCAAAAGTGGAAAGAACACATCCATGCAGTCTTGACTCTTGAGGAAACCTCTGCTGCATGTTTCCTCCACTGTGTACCTACCTTCTAGTGAAACTTACATCTCTGAATATATGTTAAGGTTATATTAAACAATAATATCCTTCTACTAAAAAAAATGATGATTAAATAGAATCTTCCTCATTAGTGATTTAAACTGTGATTTAAATCATTAAAATTGAGTCCCTCAGAGATGCAATTTAAATCATAGTGTAAATCAATTTGATTTAAATTAAATCAACCCTGGTGCAGTATAGGCTTTATATGATCGAATCACCTCACCGCCACCAACACTAGGGTGGCCGCATTCTGCACCAGCTGAAGTTTCCAAACCATCTTCAAAGGCAGCCCACGTACATTGGATTACAGTAGAGCAGCCTGAATGTCACTAGTGCATCGATAACTGAGGCAAAGTCCGTCCTCTCCAGATAGGGCTGCAGGTGGTGTACCAGCCTAATAGGGATGTATGGGAGCCCCCCACCCCATCCAGGTTCTCCGGGCACCCACCTAGCCCCTGCTCACGTGTCCCTGGACCCACGCTCGAGCCCCACGCCTGCTCGCCAAGACATCCACACTTACACGACCCCATCCACCTCCACTGCAATACTGTTGCTATAGACTTATACACAAAGTAGCACCATGAATCTTGCATATGTGGGCAACTCAGGGTGCCATTTTGCGTACAAGTCTATGTGCGAAAAATGTGCAAATAGACATATACGTAAAATGGCTCTGTGAATTGCCCATATACGCAAGATTCATGGCACCATTTTGCATATAGGTCTATGGGTACAGTATTGCGTTCGCCATGCTTTTTCAAAACATGTTTTCAAAACATGCCATGTTTTTTCAAAACATGGTGATCACAACAGAGGCAAACATGGCCCAGGTAAGTTGCAGGTGGCTTGGTGAGCCTGGGAGGGGGTCAAGGAGAGGGAGGGGTTCGGCGGGAGCGGCTGAGAGGGTGCGGGTGGTCTGCCAGAATACCGAACCAAGACAGGCACCTGCGCCATCCCTGTGCCTAAGCTGGTAAAACATACTCCTGGACACCTCAGCCACCTGGACTTCCCCATTTAGCACAGAGGGCTGTGATTATCAGCCACCATGCATGGAATGACAGCGTTGGAAGGATATCAAGTCCACTGGTTTTCCATCTATGTCCCAGGTAACCCTGGGTTTAATTGAAAGGATATCAGGAGTTCATCAGAACTGAGAAAGTCAGAACTGGCACCCAAGCTTCCCTGAAAGACAGCTTGCCCATCACTGCTGACCTTGCTCTACAATGTCCAGACTTATGGGAGCACTGGATGTATTCTAGGTACTCTCAGTTCATGCAAGGACAATGGTAGAGCCCAACGTTCATGGCCAGCATCCTACGTAAACTGAATGTTCATCCTCAAACACTCCCCAGAAACCTCCACAGTATACAAGGGTTGAGGTTGTGGTAGATGCATAAGGATTCTTTGGCAGACAAGCTAATGTGGAAAGGATTCCCTGAAGGTAGCACACTTGAAAACCATAGATATAGTCCTTGCCCACAGAAACAAGACAGGACCATCCAACTACCAGCCCCCCACAGACCAAGCTACCTAGTTATTTGTGATCCACAGTGTGCCACATGCAGAAAGTAACTGCAAATAGCTTGAGTTGACCTACAAGGGAAGCAGAAGGAAACCCAGAAGAAAAATGCCTTCCCAATCCCAGATATTGTGATGAGTCAGATCCTGAGCATGTGCAAAACCCAACTACCAAAGTGAAATTTCTGCATATCTCCATGCTGCCCAATATTTTTCCTCCTGGTCATGACTGTTCCCAATATGCAAAAAGGGAGCTGAGATGGGGGTAGGGCACTTGTACATTTTTTTAAAAAGAAAATATTCTTCCAACCCAAACAGGCCACAACTGAGGCATCAGAAGAGAAACTACATGACATTACTCATTAATCTGTTCTAATTGTCTCAAACAGTTGTTTCAACACATTGACTGAGTTAGGATGATCAGCAGATGACAAGAAGCCACCGTAACTTCTTTTGCCCCATCCCACGCATGCCGCTCACGCACCTGCCATTTCCCTAATTACCCTTACCATGGTACAGGTTGCTATGTCATCCAAACCCCATGAGAAGCGCAGTGGGGGTGGCTTCCAAACCACCCGAAAACCCCTACAATAAGCCATGCATTGCGGGGTGGTTTCTTTTCCCTGCTAATCATCCAAACTGGCCTGTAGCACTGAGCCAGTTCGCATGATCAAACAGCCCACTGTGACTTATTTAAGCCATGGTGGGTTGCAGGGTGTGTGGGTGAATAACCCTAAAACAGGTCACAGCTGCTGCTTGAATACTGTTTAACCCTCGCAGAACCCACGATCTCCAGATTCGGACAACTTGACAAGTCATGGCTGCTGCTTGATTATTCAAGATGGTGCCCACGAGTGCCGCAGAGCATCATGGCACAGCAAGTGTGTAAACCCGGTCACTGTCTCAAACAGTTTTATAGACTATTTACATTGTTATATTTATTTAAAAACCTTCTTTGGGATTTATGTTTATGGCCATTTTGTAGCAAAAGCGATGAAAAGGCATATGTACAAATGCTGTTTCTCTCCCTCCCCATCCCTGCTCTTGCTTCCTTTTGTGGAACAAGATACAACTGCTGTGTCAGCTCCTATATTGGGGGTGGGGCAGTGGTGGCACTCTATTCTCCAGATGGAATATGGAGTCCAGATAATGGTTCAGGTAGCAGAGATGTATTTTTCTACATTGGCCCAACTCCCCTGTTAGTGGTCAGACTCCACTCTGAGTAGCTATCAGTCACAGAATTATAAAAACACAACCCAAAGACTGTGAAGCATAATAGTGTTAAATATCACAAATTATGAAAACAACTGTATTTTCCTTACAATGGAAACTCTGGAAAAAATTTAAACCATATCTTCAGTAGATCTAGTTGGAATTCCGAAAGCCAATTAAGGGCACAATCCTATGCATGTTTAGACAGAAAAATCCTACAACTTCCATTTGTAGGACTGAGAGTTGTAGGACTTTTTTCTGTCTAAGCAGGCATAGGATTGCACGGTAAGACTACTTTGTGGGCTGCATCCATCCAATGGGCTGTGAAATGGCCATATCCCTTGTGCATAGCTATAAGCCTGTCTATTAGTAGTAGTTGTTGTTCAGTCGTTAAGTCGTGCCCGACTCTTCGTGACCCCATGGACCATAGCACGCCAGGCCTTCCTGTCCTCCGCTTTCTCCCGGAGTGTGCTTAAGTTCATATTCATTGCATCAGTGATGCTATCTAGCCATCTCATCCTCTGCCGTCTCCTTCTCCTTTTGCCTTCAGTCTTTCCCAGCATCAGGGTCTTTTCCAGGGAGTTTTCTTTTCACATTAGGTGGCCAAAATATTTGAGCTTCAGCTTCAGTATCTGTCCTTCCAATGAGCAGTCAGGGTTGATTTCCTTTAGGATGGACTGATTTGACCTCCTGGCAGTCCAGGGGACTCGTAAGAGTCTTCTCCAGCACCACAGTTCGAAAGCATCAATTCTTCGCTGCTCAGCCTTCCTTATAGTCCAGCTCTCACAGCCATACATTACTACTGGGAAAACCATAGCTTTGATTATACAAACCTTTGTCGGCAAGGTGATGTCTCTGCTTCTTACTATGCTGTCTAGGTATGCCATAGCTTTCCTCCCAAGGAGCAAGCATCTTTTAATTTCATGGCTACAGTCACCGTCTGCTGTGATCTTGGAGCCCAAGAAAGTAAAATCTGTTACTGCTTCCTTTTCTTCCCCTTCTATATGCCAGGAAGTGATGGGGCCAGATTCCAAGTATTATATTAGTAATAGCTGGAGGTAAATTCACTAGAGGCAAGTGAGAATCTACAATAATCCAAGATCTAGCCTAAAATGGCCCAGTTCATATCTTACTTAAATCCACATACATGGATAGTTAAGGCTAAATTATCCAAATAAAATGGACTCAATTAAAACAAATTATTTAAAAATAATTAGGACATTATTCTAACATAATAGACAGTAGCTGTGTTTTTTCGTTAGCACAAATGACATTGTGCTAGCAGAAACTAGGTTCTGAACTATGTGCAAGAGGAGAATCCAACTAAAGTTACATTTGCACAAGCACAGTTGCACAAGCGATTTCACATTATACTTGTGCAACCCATCTCGCAACCCACGGTGCAACCTGTTGCGCAATTGTTTACACAGTTGTACAAGCATAATGGGCAACCGCTTGAAAGATATGACACAGCTCCGTTAATGCTATTTGAGTTCATGGAATGACACCAGTGGATACTGTCCAATTTGTTTTATTTTCAGGGCCCATTTTGAATCAAAGCCCTATTGCACTCAAGACATATCCCTAAATGCAAATGGAGCAAACCCAGAGAACCACACATAAGATCACTAATGCATGTGATGAGAAAGCCACTATCAAACTGAACACCTGAATGTTTTCATGTTTTGCCAACATGAAAATCTTGTCTGTGTCTCAGATGATGCTATTTTTTACAATGTCACAAGCCCATTCTAGCACTTAACACTGCACAAGAATGATCAAACCACAATAACTCTCCTAGATTTGAGTCCCATGCAAACTTTTAACTTCCACCATTACTGTTCTCATTGTAAATTCTCCCAAATACAGTTTGCTGCAGGAACACAGTGATCAGCTGGAGCTATCTATTTCTAAAAGAGAGATTGGCGGCCGGGGGCGTGGGGAGAACACACTTATAATTTAAGGTCATTAGTTCTGTAAAGCAAAACATATCCTCTTTGCAGCCTGAGAGCAAAATCACTCTCACCTGCTAATAACACAATTCCTTTTTGTTGTTGTTCTTTTTTCTTTTCTTTTTTACAGAGGAGACTAATTAACACCTACCTCAGACACATTAAAGCTAATATGACTACATCTATTAAAGATGAGTCTTCATATTATCATCTTCCTTCTAATTTAAGAAAATACTTTACATGGCAGACTGTAATAAGAGATGTAAATGGAGATGTACCTTGTATTTCACACATGGACTCTTTTTTGTTGCTGTTCCTCAAGGTTGCTCTGTTCTTGCCTTGTCGGAGGCCACCCTTAAAAATCCCACCCAAGTTCTTAGACAGCAAGAACCAGCAAGCTGCATGTACCTTTCTATCTAAATGTAAGCATATTTGTGACAGCAAAACTTCCACGCTTCACAAGGTAAGGCTGTGGTGTGCATGAAGGCAGTGCACCACTAATCCCTTCCTATATGCAGATTTCTCTGCAGAGAGAACCATCCACGCACACATGTGTTGAACCCAGATGCTCCTGGTGGGCAGGCAGTTGCAGGGATCATTCCACTACGGGGATAACCAACTTTCTGTGATATCTGTTGCCTGAGCCCCAGGATCTTCTAGGTTCTAGAAGCAGCTTCAGAGTTCATGACTGAATGCAAGAATAGCCTTCTGTCTCTAGCATATCTAAAAAAGGTTAAAATGAAGTCATCCAATACCAAAGCACAGGGGAACTAAATATATATTTATGTTTACGTTTCCTACCAACGTGTGTCCACACCAGCTTGCACTGGCCATGGATAGGCTGCTCCATCTGAGAGGCCCGCCTGCGAATATCTTCCAGCATTTTGGAGTCAAATTTCAATGCAGAGCATTTTGATTCATATCGCAGCTGTAGCCTTTTAAGCATTAGCAGTGCAATATATTTGCAAATAATTCTGGCTTGTGTGCTGAGATGACTTTCTATATCCTGGGCATATTTTAAGCAGCAGTGACTTTTAGACAATGACATCACTGTAACTGAAATACCAGGATGGCAGAGTGTATCTATGTCTAATTTTGACTTCGCAGCGCAATTCACAGTGGCTTTACTGCTCTTTCAAAGACCATGGTGATTCACACAAGCTGAGAGAACAGCCCTTCGAGTAGATTTTTTTTTTGTTATCTGTAAATATAGGCGGCTTATTGGGGGACTTTAAAAAATGGGAATGGGGAGCCTCAAAGCCATGGCCCCCATACCATCTGTTCTTTTCTGTGCAGCTTTTGCCCCAGCCATCTATATCAGCCAAGGGACATGGAACATACAGGGCACTCTGCATCCACATACCACATCAGCTGCTCACAGGGTGAGTGTTCTCTTGCCAGAACTGGGTTCAGTCAGTGACATGGAGAACAATGGCATTCCACCACACATGCTGGCAGCAATCCAACATTTGGCTGAGAGGAGCTACGGGCTATATTTAGCATCACTGTCTGCTTCTGGCTCAGACAAGCACAGGACCGAGCTTTCATGGAGAATGAAAATGCATCCATCCATGTCAGGGTTCAGGTAGCTGCAGAAGTACAGGGAAGTACACAATACATGACAGCCTATGCAATAGCTCAAAGAGACCATAGATTATTGGGGGGGGGGAACCTCCAAGTTCTCCTACAGGAAAATGATTCCTCACCCTCTTAGCAGTAAGAGTGTGTCAGTCTACCTTAAGACGCTCAAATGCTTCCCCTCTAGTACACTTATATTAAGCTAGTTTCTTTTTTTTCCTTTTTTTTTAAAAAAAGAAAAACACAACACAACAACAGAAACAGAAACAGAAACAGAAACACAACAACAATACACATACGCTAATATTAGGCTAGTTTCAAAAGAGCTGGAAAAGTCAGCATTTTTTAAATAATACAGTTAATCATAGTTAAAGTTCCTGTTCTGTACACTTCTTTCTGCTTTCATCCTGTAATCAAAGTTATTAGGAAGTGGCAATAAAAGGAGGCCAGAAGCATAAATCCACCATGACTGAATAGTAACATTAGATGCATTCTCTGCTGCTTTGTGCTTTGATCTTCCCTGTAGGACTAGCCATATGTAAAGACCCCTTCACATGTTACAAAAAAATAGTGAAAGAGGAACTGCAGATCTTTCTTCTCCCATATCTGCAGTTAACATGGGATGCGGACCTTATAAAAAACATCTAGGAGTTAGAAATCGCTCTGCCGGGGGACTGTCCTACACCTCAAACTGTGGTTGCTTAGCTCCCAAAGCCTTCTTCTGATGCAGAAGAAAGTAAACAGTGGCAGCTCCAGATTTTTGAGGGCCCTCGGGCAATACACCCTCATTGGCCCCCTCCCTCAGTGAGACTACCTTTTCACCACCATTGTCACCAGCTGCTATTGCTCCTCTTCCTCTGTGTCATCATTGCTACTGCTAGCTTCCTTGATGGACAGAGAGCCAGCAGGCACATAGGCAGTGGCATCTACTGCTCCTATTTCTCAGCACCAGTGTTATCTGGGCCAGAATGAGAGGCAGGTGAACAAGCAGATTGCAATGGTGAAGAAGGGCACCAGCAGAGGCTCTTGTCACTGGACCTCTACTGGGGTGTGGGCCCTCGGTCAGGTGCCCAACCATGCCTACCATTCATGCTGGTCCTGGAAGTAAATAAACCACATCTGAGCATCTGGATGAGTACGAATTCAAGGGAACCATGAATGCTCTCTCCTCAGTTCCCACATATTCAATGCATCGGGGGAAAGGGGTTTGCCAAGTAGGAAAATAATTTTGAATGTCTCTAGTGAATTTTTCCTTACTCCAGTTTTTTTTAGGGGATTGTCCCCAAACAGCAGATGAACAGATGATGTGAAGACTGCAGATTTCAGCTTTTAGAAGAGCAGCAGTACCACTAGTCTGAATGAACAGATGGTATTGAGACAACTCTCAGTCAAGTTCTAAGCTGATTTTAAGCAACTTGTTGTCAGCCTATGAAAGAGACAGCTTTTTGATGAAAATGTGAAAAAGTAAGCGACAGTGAAACATCTTATCCTCAATATTTCATACCAGATCTTCTTCCTCAGTAACTTTTAATGTCTTTACATGCATTTCTGAATCAAGTGTATTCAAAATATGTATGTTATGCAATGCTAGAAAATGCAGCAGAGAACCCACACAGAAGAATGATAGCAACATTAATTGGAAGCCAATTAACTACTTTGATCCTTTTCCTTAAAGGCATGTTTAGACAAAGAACTGGCCAAACATCTTTCAAATGCTAGAATTTCTCCCACACCCCAATTTTCCCAAAATGAGCATGATTCAGACAATGAGAGAATAGCAACTGAAAAGTACAATTCTGTAAATATTATAGTGAGAATCTCAACAAATGAGGGAGTAACTAGTGCTCTTCCAAAATGATTGCCTTCCAAGCAAGTTGTTACATTTTTGACATGCCTGTATTATTCTATATTAAATATCCCACCTCCAAACATTTATTAAGAGGGATTTGTAATTTGCCATTCCACCATTTGAGGAGAACAGATGTTATTCTTCGTGAAAGCCCAGGCATCTAGATTTGGCAAAATTCCTTGAGCTTGCTCAGTTATCAGCTAACCGGCAAGACTCACTGGACCGAGTTACTTCCCAAAAATCTATTTCACTCAAATGGAAGAGAGAGGGACTAAAGTTAATCACTTTTCACCTATGCTAGTGTCAAATTTGACACTGCAAATTACGTTTTGTTTTTTGTTTATTAGAAGGAATATTCTATTTCCCAGATCTGCATAATTCAAAGAAATGAGGGCTTGTTTTTGTTTTTATAATGAAAAGGATGGAGATAGGGAAGAAAGTGGAAAAATGGCAACAGGGAAAAGGAATAGGAGACCTGAAAATTCTTACAGGGCACTTTCCCCCCAAAACTGACTGAGTAAATTTGGAATTCTCTGCTCAGACTTAATCAGCTCTTTGAACCTTCCCCAAAATCAGTTATTGGTCCTTATGTTATATAGTAGGCAAATCAATTTGTGAGGCTTTGACCTGGCTGGCTTTCTTTTTTTGGTATAGCTAGTGTATCTGAAATTTTAAAATTCTGAAAATCACAAGCTTCATGAAAGTCAGATTTTTGAATTAATAAATGCATGAAAGTATTGCACATCTGGACACTTCAGGAGAAAAAGCAGTTTGTGGGGTGATTTGAGCTGGCAAAAACCAGCAGGGGAAAATATATAAGCACACACACAGTGAGGCTGTTTGCATGATATGACTGCCCATCCAGTGAGGGTGGTCCGTGTGCAGGGAGTGTTTGGCCACCATTTTGAATATCCAATCCCCACTCGGGGATTGTTATGTCGTTCGAACCTGGGGGCCATGGGTTATGTGAGAGTTAAACAACCCCTGCATAACCCATGGTCTGTGGTTTAACCCTTGCATAACCCACGCTTGCTGAGTTTGCACAACACAACAACCCCCAAGTGGGGTTCCATATGCAATTTCACACCCATGGGCATGGCAATTCATCATGGGTTAAATACCCACAACAAGCTGCAGCATGTCATCCAAACCCAGTCAGTCAGACACATCTTCTAAAATTGTAGCCTTCCAAAACTGATCTTCTTAACAAAAAGCTGTCCAGAAATTGTTACCTGACCGTAACATATAATTGCTCCTCAGGAGCCATGTTGCACATTACACAGAAGAAAACTGAAATTTTTGTCACAAAGTGTACATTCAAAAGGGAACTGTAGCCCATCATGGTGTCTTTATCAGTCTATCTGTATGATCTATCATTTGGTGGTACTTATAGTCACTAACTGCTATTCAAGCAAGAACACCAGCAAAGGAAGATCAGCCTGGACCAAAGTACATTCAAATGCCTGGTTATAGCTCACCATCTTGTTATGGCCTTGAAAAATGGATCTCCCTCTTCCTTTTCGCCTCCACTCCCCTTCCCTTGTGTGTCTTGTCATTTTAGTTTGTAACCCTGATGGAAGGGCCTGTCTCTTTTCTTATTGATATGAGCCGCTTTGGAAAACAATAATTGTCTGAAAAGAAGGATAAAAATGCAGTAAATAAATACTATTTACATATATTCATATGTTTGAAAGACATGTGTGTTGCATCCATAAGTGGTATTAAACATTGGAAGTGCAGCACCTTAAAAAAGCCAATGTGACCTCACTGAAGATCTGCATGCTACTACTTGGATGTCATAGCAGAAGTGAGAAACATGTGTATGTACCCATGTCAACCATGCTTTTAGCTTTCTGTTTAACAAATGTGAAGTCAAACTAAGTCTTATTTCCATGGTGCACTTCAAAAGGGAGAATCAGTGGGCATGGAAGGACCCTATTTTCTCAGCAAATGCAGGAGACCATGCATTTGAGACCATGCAGTTGCTGAGCTAACATTGTCCTTTTCATTATGTCACCTTATCAACTTATACCAGGCAGAGGTTTCACACACTGATGAAATCGGATAGACATAAGTTTTCTACAGAGGAATTATGCAAAATAAACTAATCATGCAAGTTCCAGATGCAAAAAAAAGTTTCACAGGAATATGACATATTTCTCATTTAAGTTTCTAAACACGCAATCCTATGCATATTTAGACAGAAAGAAGTCCTACAATTCCCAGCTTACCCCAGCCAACATGGCTGGCTGGAGGGATGCTGGGAGTTGTAGGACTTTTTTCTGTCTAAACATGCATAAGATTGCTCCCTAAATGTCTTTAAAAGTTGTAGAATCTGTTTGGAAGTTACTAGGATAGATAAATATACACGCATCTAATTTGTACAGCTTGGATCTTGGTTCCATTTCCTTCCATGAATGGAGCAGAATTCATGGAATGGGGCATTCCCTCCTCCCACTTCCCTTTGCAGCCCTCTCTCCCCTTTGAAAGCCTGCTCCAGGAGTTTGGGAGATCTGGGGTGGGGGGGACTGCAGATGGAGTGTGGAGTTAGTGGAAATCATTCCTCCCACCCCCACCACACACACACACACACACACACACACACACCTCTTTACAGGAATAGATGAGCAACTTAGGATCTAAGCCCTATTATCCCCTTCACTGATAACAAAGTTCCTCACAGCAAATATAAAACAGTCTGAACATGTGCAGACCCTTGGAACGCTGGACGTTATGCTGAAAGTCATTCAGAAGGTGGCCAGTCTGCTCAGTGTTGTGCTATCTTTAGTGTAGTGATATCTTAACCTTGCAATGTGTAAATCAAGGTGCAATAGCCACAGATGACAGGCAGCGGTTGCCAGGGACTGATGTTCCCCTGAGGCACCTAAAGAACTTTGTACAAGCTACAAGGTATACTATCATCTCATAGAGACAGCCACATAGGAAATATACCCATCAACATGCAAAGGAAGATTCACCCACGCTGCAGTCCCAGAACAGAGAATTCTTTCAAATATTTGTAGCATTTCTGAAGTTCTTGCTCATATAAATGTTTCAAATAACTCTGACAGGTCTACACCTAAGAGTAGGGCTGGCCTGTGTATCACGACAAGCCAGGGGAGCCCTGGCTTGTCATTGATACTTGGTGCTTGTGCGCCCTGCCTGATGACTCCCGCTTGGATCCTCCTGCAAGCCAGAACAGCTAAACAAACCAAGGACCCTATGCCTGTGGTCTGTTTATCATGATGTCCGAACTGGGATTCTGGTTTATGACACAAGCCAGAGTCATAAGCCAATAACAAACCCATTTGGAGGACGGCAGGTTGGAGAAGGCCGGTGTACACTGACCGGCAGCGGAGTGCAAGAGTTCAGACTAGGGTCTTTCCCAGCCCTACTTGGAGATGCCCAGGTTTGGACCTGGGACATTCTACATGCAAACCAGGTGCTCTCCCAGTGAGCTACCACCCTTCCCTCTTTGCAGCTCAAGCTACACAGTACCAAAAGCCACACTCACTCAGCACGTTCCTGCTGTGTTACTTATAGAATCATTCACAAGCAGGCTTTAGCTGCCAGGAGAATGGGGTTATGTTGTCGCTGGAGGAAAAAGAGAAGAGAGCTTTCCACTCAGTAGCCACAACCTGGCAGGAAGCTGCCTCTGAGCTAGTCCCAGTCCATGACACAGTGTTCAAAGACCAATGAAGCGTACATTGCCAGCATTTTGACCAGCCTTTGTCCAACGTTGTTGGCTGCGCTGCATATAATTTTATTTGTCTACAGTCCTAGTATCTCCAGCCAGAACATTAGATGTGTTTGTTCCCTCAGTCATCTCTGCACAAAACATACGTTATTTCTCTTGGAAGTGTATTTAGACAAGAATTTTGCTGGGTATTCTTTTAAAAAAAGAAAAGGAAAATATGTTAATTGCCAGAAATGTGCCAATCTGCTTTTAGCAGATGGTTTGCTATTTGATGGCTCCAGGCAAAGTAGAAAACCTTTAATCAATACAATGAAGAAAAATGGTAAGGAATTATATGCATTTTCTTTTCTAAAAATCAAAGACATTTTCTAGGCATTGTCAAGCAGACAAAAATATACTGATGTATAGTTACCGCACATGCCAGGAGAACCGTTTGACACATTATGGCTACATTAGCTTTCCTTTTATGTGTGTGCCATTCATTTCTCAGGCACTGTAGTTAGCCGAATTGTTTTGCTCATTCTGTTCTGTTCTGTTCTGTTAACAACCTCATCCCCAAACATTAACCTCTTTCTTTAATTATGGGCATAACAGGATATAGTGTGGATGTGATAAACTATGAAAATACAGTAACCATTCTAAATCAGCAGCTCTCAAACTTGAGGGATCCTTTCCCACGTCAAGCTTGTGTGCTGAGGAATCCCTGCACATCTGCCATGGAACTCCAGCACACTGCAGAGGGGAGTGGTCTAGGAGATGCACTCCATTCCCATGGAGCACTGACCAAGCCTGTTAGGCCTCACCATAAGCGCTGGTAAACTGAAAATGTGACCTGAAACCAGGAGACCAAAAAAATCCCTCCAACTGCTGGTGGGAGACAGATAGGGGATTGTTGGCGCTGCTCTAAACACCTCCACTGGGCAGCACAAGGGCTCTTGCCCTTTTCCTGGAGGTGTGTAGAATAAGCCACGCACTTTCCTCCAGAAGAGCTCCAAATGCAGCATAACAGGAGGGTTGATCCCATTCCTCCTCCTGAGCTTGGAGCTGGGATTGTCCCTAAACTCACATTGTGTGATAAGAGAAAAGATCACATTTGACGCCCTGCATTCTTGCTCTGAATTATTATCTTGACCTATTCCAACAAAAAATTAGACATGACAGAACCTCAGAGTTACTTCCATTCAGGTCTCGTCAGCCCCCATTTAAACTCTTGGATCACATGAATAAATAACAGACTGAAGCGAGCTAACATGGTGTTGGTTCAAGAGAATTATCCATTCAACTGACAGATTGATTGTTAACAAAAAATCATTATTGCATGGGAAAACCCTGAAAATTATATAGTCTGTTTCAGATTAAATATTTCACTTTCTCTCACAGTCCTTTAAAAGTCCTTTAGTAAGTCTGCTGATTTCCTCTTGACTGTTAAGAAAAACTTCCAGGTACCCTAAAGGTCACAACTTTTTTCACAATCACAAAAAAATTATTTGAGCTCGCCAGTTTCCTTTCATCTTCCCCTTTCTTCTCCTGTGCCGCCTTCTCTGTGCCTTCAAACTGCTAAGACAGACACATTTTCAAACTAGAATTATAACACAAACACAATTCGTATTTATCATTACTAAATAACATCTTATTACTAATAACCAAGAAATCAGTATCTATGCCTCACATTAACATAATAAACAGAGATGAGTCTCTTGGAACACAGAAAAATAAAAAATGATCTTGCCTTATCGTGAGGATGTTATGGCGTTTTGCTATGGCAATCCCTGCAAAGTCAGATAAAAATGCCATGCACCTTAATATTAAGAACAGCAAGCACAGCTCGTTTTGTTTAATCTATACTGGTTGCCAGTTTTCTCTGGGCTCAATTCAAGGCGCTGGCATTAACCTCTGAAGTCCCAAACATCGTGGGATCTTAACTAACACCTTCTACCTTCTATACCTTCCCATGCGCTGCGGTCATGAGCATCCAAGGCTCTGCTTCAGATGCCTCGACCCTATAAGTATGGTGGCAGCTACCAGGAATAGGGTTTTCACTGTAATCGCACCTACACTATAGAATGCCCTGGCAACTGAAGCTCGCCAGCTCCCATCACTCTGTTGTATTAGGCAGCTGGCAAAACCATGGTTATTTTAAAAGGCTTTTGGCTGACTATTCTCCCGATTTATCTTTAATGTTTCCCTAGTTTTGACTGCTGTCCCTAGAAACTTCTCTTGCTGTTGGCCTATTATGTGGTTTTATGATTGTTCCTATTAGGAATGGAAAGTGCTATGTTATATATTTGCCTCCAATTGGTGTAACTCTGATGGCAGAGCGTTTCCTTGAGCAGAATGAAGAGGGAGGTGATTTAGCACTGCGCACTTTTGAGTCAGCCCCTCTAGCAGTCTGCTTAAGAGCAGTGTGATCTGCAGCAATTAGCGATCATGTTTAGCTTCCAGTCACCTGCCAATTTCTGCATATGCAACAGGGGTTAAAGACATAGGAGCTGGCCAGCTAGTAGTAATAGTATTTTTTCTGAGTAGCTATCAACTCTATTTCTTAAAGTGTATTAAGATAATTACTCTGCAAACCATTTTCGGTAGTTGCACGACTGTGCTTTTATCAAGAAAACTAACCCAATTATTTACAGCAAGATCATCTTTAATAGGTGGGCGTTATAACCTGAATTTTCATGCATGGATAGAGCCCTGAAAGCACTGCTATGCAACCAGAGTAGGGGAGAGGAGAAACATTATTTTTATATTGGGATTACCATACCTTCTCTGAAGTCTATGGTATGTTAGGAGCTAATGAGTTGGATGAAAAGTTTCAAAGAATGTGTTATCCATGAAGCAACATCCAGTGATTCATTATTCTAGTCTAATGATTCATAAAACCTCTCATTATATTGTCTTTGGAGGTATGGTATGCAATGAAAGCCTAAACATGCTGGAAGATCGGGTAGTAAACTCGTTTGTGGTTATACTCAGAAAGAGAGATGACTGCAAATGTCCTGTTACCTTCTTTTGTTTTTACTACTCAGGCTTCTGGTATCAAACAGCCGAGGAAAATATTCTTACATGTATTCTTCCAATCCTCAGAATCTAATTCAAACTGGTAGGTTTGGCAACTAACTTTTCCAGAACAATCCTGAAATTTCAATTATCATTTATTATTTATTTAGTAAAGATATCTATAAATCACCTTTCTGCCCACTAGGGGCTTCTCCACACCAGGTGTTCTATCCCACAACTTTACTGGGGCTTCTGCTTCCAGATTCTTTGCAGGATTAAGATCAGTTCCTTCACACACACTTCCTCTTTTTTACATGGACATGTATTTTTTTATTACCTCATTAGCCCTGTTTCAAATAAAGCTGCAGAAAAGGTCAGAAAGCATGGGAGAGGTGCTGGAGGTTGATGACATCATGTAAAGGACCTGCAAACTTCCATGAGTAACCAATCTCAATCTCAGGATAAAAGCTCCGTGTAGAGAAACCCTCAGACCTTCAAAGTGATGTACATTTTTTTTTAAAAAAAGACACAAACAGAAAGAACCAGTGGAGTGTAGTTTTTAGATTGTTGGACTAGGACTCAGAAGACCTGGGTTCTAGTTCCCACTTGGCCATGAAACTCACGGGGTGACTTTGGGCCAATCACTCACTCTCAGCCTGACCTATCTCACAAGGTTGTTGTGAGGATAAAATGGAGAGAAGGAGAATTATGTATGCCGCCTTGGCTTCCTTGGAGGAAAGGCAGGATAGAAATGTAATAAATAAATAAAAACAAAATGCATATCCAAACAACCAATTAAAAGCTAAATGGAGACTAGTTAAAAATCAAAACCGGGGAGCAGCACTAACATCCCATCAAACCCATGGTGGAATAGTGTTTTCACTGCCCACCTGGAACTGATCTAACCTCCACAGACAGGGTGGTGCTACATAAAAAGCCCTACCTTGTGTATCCACCAACCTAACCTCAGGAGATGGTAGGACATATAACAGGACTTCTGATGATAATCATAAATTCCAAACAGGTTCAAAGAGGAGGAGGAGGCGGCGGCAGTCTTTCAGATATCCTGGCAACAAGGGGCTTACGGCTTTATAGGTAAGACGCAGCACCTTGAACTGAGCTCAGAAACAAACTGGAAGCCAGCATATAGGACCAGTGTTTCATGAACTATAAAGTGCATTCCAAACATCAGTCTGGCTACTGCATTTTGCACTAGTCGTAATTCGAAATACTTTTCATGGGCAGCCCCATGTAGAACACGTTGTAGTAATCTTAATAAGAGGTGATTACAACATGAATCACTATGGATCTGGGACTAGCCTGAACTAACAAATCTGTTCTCACAATTTTCCTGGGTGAAGCCTTTCCCAAAGCTGAAGCTCATGACTAAAGTGCATTATGCATTTACAATATGTGTAGTTTTGGAGAAGACTGCAGGGCTGTTCTGTATCTGCAAGGAAAGGCAGATCCTACTATACTGGGGAGGAGAGAAGTTATTAGAAATTAATCCACATCACACTGGATTAGCATTTGTTAGCTAACTTCTAAGGACTTAATAGTTGCCAATTAATATGTTTTAAGCAGTCATGTTCTAACAAGATCAGTTTCAATTTTCACTGTGGAGTACACTCAGAATTCTCACAGCTGCTTTTAATAGATGGTTGCAAGTAAAGACAGAAAGGGATGGGGGTAGGACAATGGCTCAGAGGAAAATATTTGTCCCCAGTTTTTCCCATAAACTCCACCATGGAAACACCGGAAATATGTGTGTGGGGTGGGACTGAACAGGGAGTTTCTTCTTTAAATAATTGTTAAGATCAAATAATAACCTCCTTTTATTAACTACATATCACTTTTTTCAAATTTGCCAGCTGGCAAAAAGCTGTGAGTAGTTATCTTAACATGTAGCAGCTTGTAGCTCCACCTCTGGCACTAGACCTATCTGTATTTATTGTCTAGATAACTAATAAAAAAAAATTCTTTGTAAGTGTACGAACCACCATTATTCTATGTGATAATTGCATTTCACAGTTTTACAAGTAGGTATTAAAGTTTAGTTTCCATGACTGAAGCCATGAACCAGACATAGGTAAGCCTTTTTAACTACAATTTATTTCAGTGGGAGAGATGTAAGCATGTACTCCTTTCTTCCACTGAAGCCAATAAGGATTTAAGTGCTTATCTTTACCTAGATAATGCCTCCAGTCAGGAAAGCGTCTATTTCCGTTTTCCCTCAAATGGAAAAAAAAAAATGTTCTGAAAAATGCCCAGACTGCAGGAGTGAGGGTGGTGAAATTCTGGAGTTTTACTTCTTTAGAGTTTTTATAAGTCAAACCTATGCATGAAAGTTGTAATTCAGGAAGCAGTCTTTATATATGTATGTATGTATTGCTTTTATATCCTGCCTTTTTTCCTCTTTAAGGAACCTAAGGCAGCTTACATGGTCCTCCCTCTCTCCATTTTATCCTCACAACAACAGAACCCTTGGCGGCACACTGTGATACGTTTGCGCGGCACTTTGAGGATAAAGTCGCTCAGATTCGCCATGAATTGGACACCACCATTAATGCAGTTCCATTGGTAGAGGCGTTCAGAGCACCGTCTGGTCCAGTTTTATTGGATGAGTTTCAGTTACTGAGGCCTGAGGATGCGGACAAGGTGCTTGGCCAAGTCCGATCGACCACTTGTGTGCGTGACCCTTGCCCTTCACGGCTTATTAAATCAAACAAGGAGGGGTTGTCCGGCTGGGTCCAGGAGGTTGTAAATTCCTCCTTGAGAGAGGGAGTGGTGCCTGCTGCTTTAAAAGAGGCAGTAATTAGACCACTCCTGAAAAAGCCTAACCTGGACTCAGAGGATGTTAACAATTATAGGCCAGTGGCCAACATCCCCTTCCTGGGCAAGGTGCTTGAGCAGGTGGTTGTAGGACAGCTCCAGGCACTGTTGAATGAAACGGATTATCTACATCCATTTCAATCGGGCTTCAGGCCTGGTTTTGGAACGGAAACTGCCTTGGTCGCCGTGTGGGATGACCTCTGCCGGGAGAGGGACAGGGGGAGTGCGACCCTGTTGATTCTTCTGGACCTCTCAGCGGCTTTCGATACCATCGACCATGGTATCCTTCTGGATAGGTTGTCTGGGTTGGGAGTTGGAGGCACTGCACTACAGTAGTTCCGCTCCTACTTGGATGGCCGATTCCAGAAGGTGGTGCTGGGGATTATTGCTCTGTGCCATGGCAATTGTGCCATGGGGTTCCACAGGGCTCTATTTTATCCCCCATGCTGTTTAATAACTACATGAAACCGCTGGGGGAGGTTATCCGGAGGTGTGGGCTGAGGTGCCATCAATATGCGGATGACACCCAGCTCTACCTCTCTTTCTCATCAAATCCAGGTGAGGCAGTGCCTGTTCTGAATCAGGGCCTGGGCACGGTAATGGACTGGATGAGGGCCAATAAACTGAAACTCAATCCAGACAAGACGGAGGTACTGTTAGTGGGTGGTTCGTCTGCCCGGCTAGGTGTTATTCAACCTGTTCTGGAGGGGGTTGCACTCCCCCTAAAGGATCAGGTTCATAGTTTGGGGGTGCTCTTGGATCCAGAACTGTCACTTGAGGCACAGGTGAACTCAGTGGCACGGAGCACTTTTTATCAGCTTAGGCTGGTATACCAACTACGCCTTATCTGGACAGAGATAGCCTAGCTACAGTGATCCATGCTCTGATAACTTCTCGTCTGGATTACTGCAATGTGTTATACGTGGGGCTGCCTTTGAAAATGTCCGGAAACTTCAGCTGGTCCAAAATAGGGCAGCAAGATTGTTAACAGGGACTGGCCTGCGAGCTCATATTACGCCAGTACTTTTCCAGCTGCACTGGCTGCCAGTCCATTTCCGGGCCCGATTCAAAGTGCTGGTATCAACATTTAAAGCCCTTAACGGCTTGGGGCCAGGTTATCTGAAGGATCGCCTCCTGCCATATGTGCCTGTCCGGACCTTAAGATCATCGTCAGCAGCCCTCCTCCGTGAGCCCCTGCCAAAGGAAGTGAGGCGGGTGGCTACTAGGAGGACAGCTTTTTCTGCTGTGGCACTCTGGCTCTGGAATGAGCTTCCTAGCGAGGTTCGCCTGGCACCTACACTGTATTCCTTTCAGCGCCAGGTGAAGACCTTTTTATTCTCCCAGGCATTTTAGCATTTTAGCTTTCTGAACTTTTAGCTTTGCTGTTTTAAATCTGTATTTTAAACTCCTGCACTGCTGCTAGGTTTTATTGTGGTTGCATTGTTATACTGTGGTTTTAATGTTCTATATATTTTAAATTGTTTTATTGTGTGCTGTTTGGTTTTAATTTTTGTGAACCACCCAGACAGCTTCAGCTATTGGGCAGTATAGAAATGAAATAAATAAATAAACAAACAAACAAACAAACAACAACAACCCCGTGAGGTAAGTTGGGCTGAGAGTCTGTCACTGGCCCAGAGTCACCCAGTGAGCTTCCATGGCCAAGTGGGGACTAGAACCCAGACCTCCTGGTTCCCAGTCCAACACTCTAACCACTGGCTCTAGAGAATCTCTATTTGCTGTTGGAAGTGAAAACTCTTAAGCTGTACATGACAATGGAGGAGAAAAATAAACACAAGGGGACAACGTGCAGCAAGCATGGAACACTTTTTCCAGTTTATATATTAGAAAGCCCATTACCTAAACCACTCAAAGTGAATATGTGAGAAAATTCAGCTATTTATATGGCATTTATATGGCAAACATCATGAGATTTGAACTTCACAACTGTTTGATCAACCCCTTCATTCATTCATTCATTCATTCATTCATTCATATAGCGCCAGCAGTGTGCATGGTGCTTTACAGAATACAAGAGGACGGGTCCCTACCCCCAAGGACCTGACAATCTAGAATTCAACACAGGGGAAACAGATGAAGGGAAGTGGAAGCAGCAGTAAACAGGGAAGCAATATGTGTTTGCTCAGTTACATGGGCTAAGCCTCAGTTACAGTGGGGTATGGGAACTAAGGAACTGTGCTAAAAGCTTTTTTGGGGGAAGATAGATTTTGAAGAAAGAGAAGTGGCATCACACAGATGTTCTGGAATGCAAAAATTTATTTACATAGCTAACCATGAAGGATTGAACAGTATTTTGACATGCCTAACCAGCAAATTTGGTTAGGCATGTCAAAATACTAACATACAGGGCAGCAAGAGAGGGAGGGAGCAAGAGACCTTTGGATGGTGGAACAAAGATCACAGGTAGGGATGTGATGGTATGTAAGAGTGGAGAGATAAGAGTGGGTGAAACCACACAGGGATCTGAAGGCAAGAGCACCTGTACCTGGGAACAGACAGGAAATCTGCCTAAAACAAATGCACCCTCTTTAATGGAAATTGGCAGACTCTCTGAAACTCTTCTCAGATTGGCTTGGGAATTTTCCAAGTTTCCCAGGGGAAAAAAGCCAGAACATGTCCTAAGCCAACTGGTGGCACAGGAGAAGCAGTAAAGGCAGATGGTGAGAAAAGAGGGAGTTTTTCCTCCCTCGCTCCTCTTCGTCACCACATTGCACAGGCTAACAGTGTGCCAGGGCAGAGGGGGTTATGGAAGATGTAGTTGAGCCCTTAGGAAAATTGCTAGGGTGTGTAAAGCTAACCTTTCATTTTGAGGGAGGCTTCAGTTTCTGACCCTGGCCCAGCACAACTTTCCTGGCATCTCTGTTCTTTAATGACAATGCTCTTTTATAGACATGGTAAAACAGTCACCTATCCTGGAAATGTAGACTTTCGGAATGCATTTCCAGCTCTACATTGGAAATCATTGGCATTTCATTTAATACAATATTAATTAACCTTGATTCTTTAAAGTACATGGTCTGACAATAAAGCTCAGTGCAGTCAAAGGCAAAGTTTGACCCATTCATTTCTTAGCTTTATGTATTATGCAAGTGGTTTGTCTCTGCTATCACTTTTAACCTTTTATTCCCACATGTATTCAAGACCCCCTCAAAAAGCAAAAGTGCTCCTTTGTTTGCAAGCTCTACAGGAAGTGGACCTTATTGCATCTTGCAGTGATCAGGTTGTTCTTGTTTACAGTTATACTAAACTAAATTAATAAACTACAACCCTGATTACTGTAAGAAGCAATAACTTCCACTTTCTGTAGACTCCCAAAGAAGAAATCAAATTTGCTGGTTAGGCATGTCAAAATACTGTTCAATCCTTCATGGTTAGCTATGTAAATAAATTTTTGAAACAGTATCATCATTACTGTAGTCCTGAAGTCTTCACATCAATACAAGTCTGGAAGAGTTAAAGGTGAATACTATGCAAGTTCAGACAGAAAAATGTCCTACAATTCCCAGCATGCCCCAACTAGCCACAATGGCTGGGGAAGGCTGGGAACTGTAGGACTTTTTTTCATCTAAGTATGCTTACGATTGTGCCCTAAGAGTATTAACTTAGAGGCATCCAAGGCCATATTGTGCCAGACACGTGTGCCTCGACCTTTATTCACCTCTAGAGTCAGACGTCACAGGAAAGCCATTCTAGGGAACTCCTATATTCATATAATCATGGATACAAAATATATTTCAAGCAAACTGTTTCAAAGAGTCCATGTACTCATAGAATCAAATGAAAATTTAACTAGGATAATCTTATCTGACCCCAGAGACATATAGGAGCCCTGCTTGAAGATTTGCTACAGGAAACCACTATCATGGTAGTAGCATCTCTGGAGGGTTTCTAGATAAGACCTGTCTTGTCTTATTGATTGCCATTATGCAGAATGTTATGAACCCTTTGAAAGCTGTGGTATCTTTGAAAGAACTGCTGTAAGCCATCAACCTTACAATTTTAGATGCCTGATTTTACTTTCCCCCCAGCCACCTTTGATCCCACACAGTGGGAAACCTGTGGCCCTTGGCCTAATTTCAAAAGCCCTCTGTATGTGACCAGTTCAGACCTGGGAGGAGCCGGAGCGCTCTGCCCCTTCCCTGCCAACCCACTGGGCAGGGAGGGAGACACAGAAAAGGGAGTGGCAAAAAGAGAGAGAAAAGGGGAAAGAGAAAAGGGGGTGATCCACCCACTTTTGGCTCTGGCTCTACTCACCCCTGGCTTTGGCACTCCAATTACTGGCATGCAGTCCCCAACAAATTATCCGCCAGAAAATGCAGCCCTCGACAGAAAAAGTTTGCCCACCCTTGATCTACACAATTACACACTATGACATAATCACATAAGAACTATATTTTAACAGTAACATAACAACCTTCCAAAACTCCATCTAATCCTTTTTGTAAGCATTCTATGCTATCAAAACCATCTGTTAGTACTATCTGCTGTTGGTTTGTCCTAAACTTGCTGCCAATTAAAATTGCTATTTCATTACCTTGTCATGATGCATTGTGCCTCATTTCATTCTCAAGACACAAAACACTGTTTCCCCTTACCTATACAATTTACACACACAAACCTCAATTCTGGAACATAGCAGATGTCCTTCTTTGCCCATCAAATTGTGTGAACATAGTTTGCAGTGGGATTCCTCTTGGGGCAGTTTTCCATTCCCTTTGGGCTATTAGCACTATTGAATGTAATTTTTGGTCAAAATACGCCAGTTTGACACCCTCCTTTCAGTTACCTTGAAAATGTTCTCAAATCCTACATCGCGTTATCTTTAGAGTGTAGCCATTCAAAAGTCTGGCCCATGCAACTTCATGCCAAATCGACACTGTGTTCCTGTTTGATATTCTTGAATGTGTCTGCCAGATAAATTTTCCTGCCATTTACTCACAAAAACTTTGGCAAAAGACATTGGGGATTTAAACAGCAAGCCGTTGTGCATAATTTCACTTCGCCTCCACAAGGTCCACTGACAAGTCTTGATCCCCCCACCCTCAGTATTTGCTTAACTCTTTACTGGTTTCCTCCCACATCCAATAAAGGAGCTCATATTTCTAACTGGAAAAGATTTTCACTTCTTGTGTAAAGTTTTTTTTTAATCCTCAGGATTTACGTAGTGCTTTAGAGAGTGTTCTAAAGCACATGCATCACCTCAGGAATCCTTTCAATAACCCTGTAAGGTAGGCAGAAAGTAC
Organism: Heloderma suspectum; assembly: GCF_057233095.1. NCBI lineage: Eukaryota > Metazoa > Chordata > Lepidosauria > Squamata > Helodermatidae > Heloderma > Heloderma suspectum. The sequence continues at coordinate 112,927,451 of NC_139458.1, read as the reverse complement.
CCAGGTAGGCAGAATCACATCTCAGCCATAAACTCACAAGCCAGCCACAGGCAAGTCACTGGCTGGGTTCACATGATCAGGGAAGGAAAATAAGACTTGTCATTACCATAATTACCCCTGCCAGATGCAGTCTGTCATGTTGTCCAAACCCAGCGAGAGTGCACAGTGGGATGGGTTAAAAACCACCCCACAATCCTAGAACAGGCCATGGGTTGTGGAGTAGCTTGTAAACCCACTCACTGCACGCCCTTGCCGTGTTTGGATGACATGACAAACTGCGCCTGGTGATGCAGGCAACTGCTCATTGGAAGGACAGATACTGAAGCCGAAGCTCAAATATTTTGGCCACCTAATGTGAAGAGAAAACTCCCTGGAAAAGACCCTGATGCTAGGAAAGATTGAAGGCAAAAGGAGAAGGGGACAGCAGAGCATGAGATGGTTAGACAGCATCACCGATGCAATGAATATGGACTTGAGCACACTCCGGGAGAGAGCGGAGGACAGGAAGGCCTGGCGTGCTATGGTCCATGGGGTCACAAAGAGTCGGGCACGACTTAATGACTGAACAACAACCAACTGACCCACACAACTGCTTCATCTTATATGGTTTGAGGATTGCAACTCAGTGAAATTACATTTAGAATGTCAAGCCAAGAACAGCATGATTGATGCTTTAAAATCTACAGTTTCCACACTTACTTGGGACTATGTCCTAATAAAAGTACATTTCATTGCTGCACATTATCTATGTTCAGCATAACAGCAGCTTCTAAACAACCCTCAGATCTCTGGCAGAGCTCTTTCTTAGCCTGACTACCCAAGATCCTTTACTTGCCAAGAGTTTGAACCTTAAGATTTTCTACATGCAAAGCATATACTGTGCCATAGAGTCCCTCCTGTGTCAGCCCTTTCACACCAACATAATAAATCACGACTTTGTGTTGCTGAAACTATTTAAGATGGGTTGTCAGGCCAAGTATAGGCCGGAAACCAAATGGAGTGATGTCTCTAAACCTATTGAAATTTCTGTGAGCATGGGCACCTCATGTTTTTTATTCCTCTAAGGGTGAAATTCTATGCATACTTCTGATTGAATACAGTGGGATTCACTCCTTAGTAAACATGTACAGGATTGCACAGCAAGGCTGCAATCCTCCACACGCTTACTTGGGGGTAAGTCCCATTGAATGCAATAAGACCTACTTCTGAGTAGACTTGCATAGAATTGTGTTGTACAAAACCCAGCCATGATGTGCAAAGCATCTCATTGGTATTGCCACTATAACAAGACCATATTCCTCCTTTAAAAATGAGTTCTAGCATCCCAAAGAGACCTGGAGAGTACTAAGAAAGTTTAGAATTGGCACCAACGTCACTCATGAAAGGAATCTGCTTTGCTTATTATTTTGCCCATATTCATCCTATGAAAAAGGTGGAGGAAGGATACATGTACATTATACAATTGTCTTTATATACAGTGCATAATACGTACCATACAAATCAGCAGTACCTTGCAACGCCACCATTATATACAGACATATAGTTCACATATGTACACTGTGCACATTTAGCTTTTTTTTCCCCAGTGAAGCACATGCTTATAGCTCTAGTATTTTAGTCCTGATTGGAAAACAGATTTAGGAGAAAGGAAATCTGTTTACCAGCTGTAGAAAAACAGCCAAATTCCTTTATTAGATTGGGGAGGAAAGACGAGAGAGGAGCTGGATAGCACAGGACACCTGCCCAAGTGGTTCATAACTGATGGAGTTAGCAGACATTCACTATTTTAAGAAGGGGCTTCTCTTATTCTAGTACATCAAAACTCCAGAGCTTAAACTGGACAGTCCATCAAAAGACCAAATAGCTGCCAATGGCCCCTTACTTTTGATCTGGTAATCTAAAGCCCTGGGAACCAAATACACAGTGGAATCTGTTAAAATATGCCAAGCGCTTCCCCCTCCCTCTGCAACAAATCTGGAAAGAAAGGAGAACAGAAATTATTTCACCCTTCCTCAGCCACCAAACCCTAAACCAGTTGGAAGGGATGGAGTTCTTCACCCCCCTGCCCAGTAAAAAAGCATGAACAAAAAGTACATTATATGTTCAGTGCCCAGCAGATGCTAAAAACATATTGGGGAGAGGGGAAAAACAGGTCAGATCAAACAGAGCAGAATCTTGGAAACGAAGTCGTTTATCCAACCACCAACCCTTTCTTAGAGAGATGCAACCAGCCGGAAAACGAATGAAAATGCCATTACACAAATTAAGTATCTGTCTAGGGTTTGGTTCGCAAATGATCCTTCCTCCGAGAAGATCAGCATATTGCAATGAATGAACACGATGCAAAGATCAACCAAAGGCGGTCTACATATAAGGTGCAGTTCACGCTGCTAGGCCAGGGGATAGAAAGGAAGGGGGCGGGGGAGAAACAGCCATAGCACAACCCCCGGGAAACCTGGGACAGTAATAGGGCGCAACAGAGTCCCCCGGGGGATCTCCGCGCAGCGAGCCCTCCCCGAATGCTCCCACCCAGCGCAGCTTCAACCACCAGCCCGGAGCAGGTTTCTTACATGACGGGCACACCGGAGAGCCCCCCCGCTCGGTTCAGAGATGCCGCTCCCGGGGCGCTGCTGACTGCGGCTGACCCCTGCCAGGATCTGGATCCCGCCGGAGCGCGGCTCCTCGTCTTCCCGCCTCGGCGAAGCCTCCGAGTTTAACCCAGCCGCAGGCGGAGGCTCTGCGGGGGAACCCGCCCCGTTGGAAGCGTGCTTCGCGGCCGCCGGCTCTCCAGGAAAGGATCGCGGGGAGAGAAATCGCGGCAGCACCAAGCAGTCCCCAGGAGCGCCCTGCCGCTCGCTCGCTCGCCCGAAGCTCCTTCCGTAATAATCACGGCCAAGCCAGCAAGGGCGTCCCTTGCGCCGTGCCAGCGTGCGAGCTCCGGAACCGGCGGCGGGAAGGCAAGGGAGGAAGGGGCTGCCGACGCGCCCCCCGGCCTCCTCCTCCTCCTCCACTTCTTCCAGCCAGCCCAGCCGGCGGCTCCCGAAGCAGCGAGCTTCCAAAGAGGAGGCAGCCCGGAAGAAGGAACTTTCGCCTGGTCAAGAGGCGCCTTCACAAAGCCCCCGATCCTTCTCGTCGATAAAGGCTGTCTGCTCTCCCACCGCCCCGGCTTCTACCATCCCGGCTCGGGGCAGCCGGAACCTGACCTCAAAAACACACGCGATCCCAATCCAGATCAAACGCAACGCCCGGCAGGAAAAGGGATGAGAGGGGGGTTGCCACCAAAAGCGGGGGGGGGGGCGAAAGGGGCGCGGCGAGGCGAAGTACCTTGTATGTGCTGCTTGATGACATTCTCCAAGTGGTCCAGCCTCTCGATAATCCGCAAAGTGTCCCCTTTGTCTTCCTCTAACTTTTTCTCCGAGATCGGCTCCTGCACTTTCACATAGACAGTGGCAATGTAGTTGGTGACCCAGCCCACGTAGAGCAGGCAGATGATGTTAGTCATTCCACTCAAGATCACGCAGGTGGACACTAAAGTTTTGGTTTTCCTGGTGCAAACCATTCTGAGATCCCTCCATATAGCTCCAAGGAAACCTGGTGGTTCGCTGCCAAAAGGGGGAAAGGGGGGGGGGGGACCGCAGCACGCAATCAGGAAAAAAAAAAATCAATCTCTCGATAGATTATTAATATCCTTCCCTCACTTTCTCCGAAAACTGGAGCGTGCACCACTCAGGTCCGTGAGTTTCCATACAGAACGCGAACTGTTGTGGCACAGAGGAGGAACACCTCTCTCGTCTGCCCAGAAGCCAAGGTGAGGGGAGCGCTGTCTGCTTAAGGATCCCCCTGGTGGTAGTAGTAGTAGTAGTAGTAATAATAATAATAATAATAATAATAATAATAATAATAATAATAATAATAATAATAATAATGGGAAAGAAAAAGAAAACAGCTTAAACTTTTCCTCGGGAGCCGCACCGACGCGAGCAAACGACACGCCTCGTCCGCTCCCGGGCTAGGCTGCTTCGCTGGATAGGTCTCGGCCCGCAGCACGAGCGAAGCGAGAGCCGCGGAGCCCGCCGGGGGCCCGAGCGCTGCAAAACTTTGTTCTCCTCCGCGCGGCTTCCCACCGCTCTCGGCAGCCACCGCTCCAAAGGCAGCCCTTGCGAGCCGCGAGCGGGCGAGTCGGCGGCGTGCGGCGCCGGATTGACAAGCGCCTCCTCCAATGGCTGGGAGGCTCCGGCCCGGAGCGCGTCGGCATCGCCGAGCATTCGGCCAACGGGCGCGCGCGGGGCGGGCAGAGCTTCGGCAGAGGCCCACCTGCTCCGCTCCGCGCTGAGCCGCTCGCTCGCCCTCGCCAGGCGTGCCCGGAGGCGGACGCGGGCGCCGTGAGGCGGCGCGACTCGCGGGGAGCCTGGCCGCGCGGTGCGCTGGGGTGCCGGGCGCTGCTCGGCCACGGGGAAAGGCTGGCCTCTGGGGGCGAGCCCCGCTTGCTCAAGCCGAGCGCTTCCCGTCGCCTTCATGTCTTCCCGGTTGTGCTCGGCGGCGCGGCGCCCGCCGTGGCTGGGTCAAGGAGGGGTGTCGGAGCAAATAAGGCGAGTACCGCGCTGGCGCCTCTGATCGTGTCTCCTCGCCTACAAGACCCGTCTTGATCCGCTGGTGGGTCAAAGCCAGTGAAATCCTCTTGGCTCCTGCAAACTGCTGGGTCCTTGGCCGACCGCAGGTGTCCGACAACTGCCCAATGTGGCAATAAATGGCATGCCCTGTTCCTCGCGAGTTCCGGCGTCTCTTAACCGCGAGCTGTGGCTCCTACCCAGAATCATCATTGTTTTATTAGTGTTATTATGCGCTTTTAGAACAAGAAGGAGGGGATTCACAGTCACTCCTTGCTCCGCTTCATAGCAGCCCAGTGTACTGTGCCCTGTCATTGGTTTGTTTGATCAATTAATTAATTGGTGAATTGCCTTTTAGCCAAAGCTCTCAGGGCATACATACATAATTAAACAAATACAATCAAACCGATGATAAAACACATGAAGGACACAATCCTATCCATGTTTAGACAAAAAAAAAAAAAGTCCTTCATGGCTGGCTGGGGCATGCTGGGAGTTGTGGGACTTGTTTCTGTCTAAACATGCATAGGATTGTGCCCTAAAGGAATTTTGAAAATGTTTTTAAAACATCAACAATAATTTAAAATATTTTTTTAAGAGATCAATATCCAATCAGATAAAACCTGGGGGAAGACCATTTCAAAATGTAGCATCAAAAATATCACCAAAAATAAAACAATCCACAGTCAAAAATTATTTTAAAAGACCTGAGAAACTAAAAAGGTCTTTGCCTGGAGCCGAAAAGTCAGCAAAGTAAGTGCCAGGTGGGCCTCTTTAGGGAAGGCATTCCTCAGTTTGGGGGGCCGCCACAGAGAAGGCCCGCTCATGAATAGCCATCCACTAAATCTCAGTATGTGTGGGCACTTGAAGCAGGACCTCAGATGATGATTAACATGCTCCTTAAGTTCTTATTTCCTATTTTACATATATGGAACTAAAGCAGCAATCCAGTACACATGCTACAGAGTAACTCCCATTGAACTCAGTGGGATTTCTAAGTAAGCATGCACAGGATTAGACTGAAAGGCTGAAAAGTAACACTTATGGCCATTTATTTATTATTTATTAGTCACCAACCTAGTCCTATAGGCAACATATAGTGAGTGCAGGTTTTACAAGTCACAGTCAAACATGATAGCTACTCTCCTTAGCCACTCACAATAGCCACTTCACTGTTTCTGTTGGTATCTCATTTTTGCATGGGACATGCTTACCACTCTCTAGACTTGCATAACCAGATGTCTGTAGCTCTTAGCCAACATGGTTGCATTGTGAAAATGGCTCCAAGCTGGAACTAGCCAAGCCAGACTTTGCTGTTTGGCAAGTCTAGCTCTGCACCAGAGATTTCAGAAAGTCTATGGTGCTCTGAGCCCAGAAACATCAGAAGGGGGTTACGCTAAGGCAGGCGTTGCCTTAGCAGCTTCTAGGATGTGAGTGAACTTATTGCCATTTTATTCTGCAATCTTGCCTCCTCTGATTACCCAGGAAATCAGGTCACAAATCATCATAAGGCCAGTTTTTAGCATCATGTCACTGTATTGAATTTTACTGATAGTATAGCAGAAATTAATTTGCCCCAGTAGAACCAATTTAATATGGTTGTACTAAAAATTATTTGATGATTTTGGTTCCATATTCTTTGGTGCTGTAGGCGGTAAATCAATGCTAACAGGTTTGGAATGCTAACACCTAAGCACATCGATTAAAGGTAAAGACAAATCTGAAACACTAGTCCTGCCTTCCCCAACCTAGGCCCCTCCATATGTGCTGGACTGCAGTTCCCACCAATTCCACCAGCTTGCCCAGTGGGCCTGCTGTGGGATTGATGGGAGTTGTAGTCCAACACATCTGAAGGACACCAGGGTGGGGAAGGCTGCACTAGTCAGTTAAAAACAGCTGAACGTGAAGTTTTGAGGGGAAAGCAACTGGTGAGGAAAAGGTTAAGCACCACTCCCTTTTATTACATCCCTTGACCTACGCAAATAAATTGCCCTGTCCTGGAGGAGTCTTGAAGTGTAGAAGTGGCCCATGGCCACTTTTTTTACATGAAGCTATAGTTCAATGTGTACTTTGCAATGTGGACTCAATAATTCCTCCTGTGTTAAAGGGTTACTCTGTTTATTTTTACACAGCACCTTCCAATAAAAGAGTAACAGTCCCCTACCCATGTTAATGGATGCTGGCTTTCTTAGTCCTATATTTCTAAAACAACTAAGCACTTGCTGTAAAACAATTAAAACCATGTCCAGTGCTTTTGAAGGATCTTACTGGTTCAGCCCTTCAGAAGACTGATCTATAGGTAAAAGAACAACTCCCACTGACCTTGCAACTATCAACCATTTGTTCCCTTCAGCACTTTTTCCAGTTTTTTGCATTGCTGTTACATTTTGCTCCGAGGATTAGATTGCATGTAGGCTTGTACGTGGATCTTGAGGTGGTGGAATGAAACTCAACATAGCACAGACACACACATGAAACCTTCCTGCAATCATGAATTGAACTGATATTGACAGATGTTCATCTAAGTCTGCCAAAGCAGTGGCTGCCAGTCCCTTCAACCAAAAACTGCAGACCGTTCAGGCCAAACTATAAATACTACCTCTGAGACATGGTGAGATGAAATGCTGGTGTGAGGGGGTAGCAAGTTATAGGGTACGAATGTCACCTATGTGGCATTTGTGAGTCACATGTTCATTGGCTTTAAAGTTTGTATGCTGCTTGCAGTAGGGATGGGCGAAAGTCCCTTACCTGTCCTCGAAGCTTGCTTCACGGTGGGGGGGAGGCGCTTCGGTTCTCCCCCCGAAGTTCAGGCGAGGGGGGGGAGGCGCCCCGCCTCGCTCGGCCGAAATTCAGGCCAGGGAGGAGGCGCCCCATCTCTCACCGGTGAAATTCAGGCCAGGTAGAAGTGCCCCGTCTACCCGGCCGTGAAAAAAAAAGTAAAAAACAAAACAAAAATCACCCCCGTGATAGGCTACGTAACGATTTACATAGCCTATCATGGCTAGATTTCCAAAGTCAGCCGTGATAGGCTACGTAAATCGTCACGTAGCCTATCATGGGTGACTTTGGGGGGGAAAAAAAACGCGTACGCAAATGGCGGCGCCCATAGGGCGCTGCCATTTGCGTTCCTTATTTGGTCCCTGTAGTCTACGTAAAGATTTACATAGACTAGGGCGAAAATAAAGGCAACGCTATTTATTAGATTTACGTAGAAATTTACGTAAAGATTTACATAGACTACCAGGACCAAATAAGGAATGCAAATGGCGGCGCCCATAGGGCGCCGCCATTTGCGTACACGCTTTTTTTTTTTTTTCACCCCGTGATAGGCTACGTGACGATTTATGTAGCCTATCACAGCTGACTTTGGAGATCTAGCCGTGATAGGCTACGTTAATTGTTACGTAGCCGATCACGGGGTTTTGTGTTTTTTTTTACTTCACTTGTAATGGCGGCGGTAGCCGGTCGAAAGACCAGCTGCCACCCCCGCCCCTGACGAAAACCCGCCGCCGGGAGGGACATTTGTCAAAGATAAGTCCCATCCCGGGGGGGGGGGGGGAATTTCACTGCCGATTTCGGGGGGCCGAATGCGTTGGCACTCGGCCCCCCAAAGTTTTGGGGAGAAGTTCTCCCCCATCCCTAGCTTGCAGTTGAGAATAGTATCTTTAGACGCAAACAAGCAATCTAACTCGGTGATCCTCACTATTTTTCAAACAGGAGCCACTTTGGCTCCAGGATCCTCCACCGCAGCCACTTAGGGGGCTTTCCTAAGCTGCACCCAACCTTTTTGGTCCTTTCCTCTTCATCTCCCTCCATGTTGTCCAAGCAAGGCCTCTTTAGTCAGTCACCAAGTCATCAGGCGGGCAAATTCCAACAGGCTCACCTATCCCCTGTACTGGGATGGATCTTTTCCTCATCATTGAGAGAGAGCTCTGCTCTTCTCAGTGCTGTAGAATCCCCCACCCCAGGTTCACCTTGCACTCCCTCTCTCACCTGTGCTTTCAAGTTCCCCTCCGCCTCCGATGCCTGCGCAGTGCACTGCTGCTGCAGCTAGCCAGCCACGTGGCACTTTGCCTCTTGGGTTCCTCCCCCCATTGCAGCTGATTAGCTGATTCCTCCTGTATTCTCCTCTTCTCCCTCCTACCCAGCCACCTTATGGCTGAGGAGTGGCAGGTCTCCCCCCGCCCACCCAAGCCTCCTCTGATAGCCCAGATCACAGCAGGAGACCCACCATTAAAGCAAACAACTAGACAAAGCTAGAGCCCCTGCAGAGAGTGAGCAGTTACTGCAAAGGGCGGGGAGGTAAAGAGCCACCCTTGAGGTGATTGGGAGCTGCCAGTGGTCTCCCAGCCTCGCAGTGAAGAACACTGATTTAACTTGTTCATTTAGCACTGGCTGAATCCATACATACATAATTGCATCATTACCGCCAATTGTAGTATATCCAGAACTGGTCCTACCGATAGACAGGATGGGGCTTATCCCCAGGTAAGTGTACATAGGATCACTGTCCTAATTTCCCACATAAAACCTGGGTGGAATTTACCCACAGAGAGCTTTCAATATTACAAAACATGAATGGATTTTCTGCCAAGTTGTTTTTCCTCCTCTCCTGTCAGATCCTTTGTTTGAAAAGATAATATGGATTTTGAGAGCTTTTCAGTAAGGAACACTGTTTTTTCTATTCTGGACAGTTAGAACCAGGCAGAGACAGAAAGTGAGTGAATGCTCATTTACTCATTTATTGCAGCCTAAAGTCAGGGAAATGTTATTCAGGGACAGTCTCACTGAGTAAGTAGAGATATTGATACTATGATTTCACAGGGGCCGCTGAGTGGGATGTGCCTTGAGATGCACCAATGCATAGTAATGGCTAGTGTGCATATAATGCCTGTTCAGTGAGCTCAACAAGACACAGAAAGGTTTCCGGGGTTTTGAAGGTGGAGGTCACAAGTTCAGCCCTCAGAGCAATGAAGTAATTAACTCAGCATGTGCTTCTACTGTACATTGCATTCACTGTTGTGATACAACAGCTGGAGTGAGCTAATAATAAGACTAATTAGAATATGAGTAGAGACTCCCCTCCAAGAGCACTGATCAAAGAAGGAATGCATGAAAGAACCAGCAAAAATGATGGGGTCAGTGGAAAAAATTGCCGTCCTTACTTGCTCGCCTCCTCTTTATTCTTCCTTTCCTTGCAACTTTCCACTCCCTATCTCTGTTTATTCCTTCTCTTGTGTCTTCTTTATCCATTTTTCTTCATGTAACTGTTTAATCCCCATCTGCTAAATGATCATGACTTCATTATAAGGCAGCCTTTAAACTTTACATATTTAAGGGCACAATCCTATGCAGATAGGCAGCCGCCTCCGAACTCGGAAGCGAACGCTACCCAATGCAGGGCAGGAGAAGCATGGAGGGGATCATTCCCTCCATGCTCCTCCTGCCCTGCATTTTTGGCTAGTCAGCCGCTTTCAGCTGTCTAGCCACAGGAGGGCAGAGTGGGGGAGAAGGCTGCTGTAAGACACACTGGATGTGTTATACAGGCATTTCTGCCCTCCCCGCCCCGGAACGCCCCATTTCGGCCGCTCCACCCCATTTTGGCTGCTGGCAGCACGGAAGTGGGGGAAGGGCAGTTCTCTGGGAACCAACCTTGGAGTGCGAGCTCCGAGGTCGGTTCCCAGAAAACAAGATATCCTATGGCCGTCTAGCCGCTGACTAGCGGCCATAAAATTGCTCCCTAAAGCATTTTTACCATGCTTTTCAGCTGAAAGGCTCCAAGAGCTGCTAATGTATAAACAGTAAGACAAGACAGTTTCTGCCCATAGGCTTACAACCTAAAGAACACAACACAACAGGAAAGGAGGATGGAGAGGGAAGAGGAAAAATCAAATTCAGGCACGAATTCCTAAGTTAAATAGTATTCTTACAATGACCAGTTGGAATGGAAATCGGTTCAGGGAGAGGAGGCCCCAATGGAGCTTGTCTTTCAGCAGAGCTGATAGAACGGCCCTGCATCTCATCTCCCTCTTCTGCAGCCTGATGCTTATCACTAGGTTCCCTTGCTAGGTTTATTTTGTACAAAGGATTAGTAATCAGAAAACCCAGCATGATGTGTAATGTAAAAACTGGCCCTAAGATAATTTGGCTTCACTTACAGACCAAGAAACCTTTGCAGTGACTAGCAAATGGTACTGATACCAACAAGTGGTGGATACTGAATAAGATGAAGACTTATCAATTTTGTTTTAGTTTTGTTTGGAATTGTTGCATTTTATTGTTTTTATGGTGTTATTGTAAATCGCCTTGAGCACTCGTTGAGTGGAGGGGCAATTCAGAAATATATTAAACAATTTTACTTGTTCTTGGTGATCCCATAAATCAGAATAAGCAATTTCCCACAATATGTAGTAATGCTAGGGGACGGTACTGGCATATCTTTCACTTTATAAACTGGCAGTAGAATAAAGGTAAATAATGTGCTATATCACTCCTAGCAAGGTCATGCACAGTAGATTTTCAGTTTTAGAATCATTGCTAGATAGGTGTTATTTTGGCTCCATATACTACCAGCTCTAATGTTATTCACCTTAAATGTTTATTTGTTGTTGTTGTTGTTATTATCTATAATTACTCCAAATGGGACTTGCAACGAAGTGTGGAGTTCTGCTGTTCAGTGATCTGTAATTTGTAATGGTAACAAATTTGTATTATATAAATCACGGTAATAATAATATAATCATTGTTAAAAAATAATTAAAAACTGGACTATTTCTTTTTGCAAGAACTTAAGAGTACTTATTCCTTTCGCAGTCTAGCATATTTTCATCTACAAACATTCTCCTTAACTTCTGTGCTGCCACAACAAATTTAGTAACCCTATATATTACATATTTCTCTTGATCACCCAAGAGATATTTCACTTTAAACTGATCATTGGCATTTTGAATATGACATCAATCTAGATATAAATTTCCTGCTTGGTTTATCATATATTGGACAGTAAAGTAAATAATGACATAAATCTTCAACAGTGTGAGTCAGACATGCAAGAGGCACTGTTCCGGCACTCATAAATTGTAACTGGAGGGAGTGCACACCAGCCCAGGCCCCTCTACCCCTGATGCAGAAGGTCTGAAGGGAGGTTGTAACAGTGTGCAGCTGAAGCAGTTAGGGCCTCTTCCCAATTGGAAACCCTGAGCAATTCGAGCTCCTGATCACAGGAGGACTGTATGTCAGGGTGGAAACTGAGCCAATAGAGCCCCAGAGCATTTCTGATTCTGAGGAGGAACAGCAATCTGTGGGAGAGGAGCCAGCTCATCCCTCACAGCCACAGCAGCTGGCAGAGATTCCTCCTGCTGGCATTTCTGGGAGAGATAGTGACCCTGGCAGTGAGAGAGCGCGGGAGGGGGGCTGGCTGGACGCTCAGCGCAGACGCAGGGAGCGACGACAGATGGAGGGCACAGAAAGGAGGCGCTCTGCTCGTTTGGCGCTCAAACAACGGTCGCGTCCCAAGGACCTAAGGGAAAGAGGGAGGATCTCTCCCTAGCCCATAAGTTCAGGGTCTTCCCGTGGTTCCCTTTCAAACGGGGACCAGCTGCCTTACCTGGAGCTTAGGCTACTCTGCTATCTTTCCCCAGTGCTGTTCCTTGCTTTGTCGTTAGTGATTAGTATTCTGAAAGAGTCATAAAGGAATAAAGCCTTGGAAAGAATCCTCATCGTCTGTGTCCTGAGTTGGCTATTGGTGAGGACTGCAAGAGGCAGCTAGGGCACTCCTGGCACTGTAACTGTTTTCAACTTAGGGGTGTCCATCACCAGGAAATCCAGCCTTTGTGAGGCTCACCAGCGTGCCGCGGCATGCCTGACTCGGCTTGCATTTGTGAGCCATGCCATGAGTTTTCCCTAAACTCCGGAGACATTTTGCGTATTTTTTTGCATTTATTTTTAGAGATTTGCACAAATGATGGCTGCAATTTGCACAAATTTGCATACTTTGTGCAAATTGCGGCTGTAATTTGCACGGATTACACAAATTTGTGCAAATGAAAAAACTCCAGCAATCTGTTAGCTGGCCTGACTCGCTGCAGAATGAGTTGGGCCAGCTAGCAGAAGGTGAACCAAAGTCCAGGAGGCCAAGCCAATGAAACCTGATCGAGCTCCGCCCGATTCCTTTCAGATTCAGATTCCTTTCACATCCCTAGCTCAACTGAACACAATCTGACTTCAGAGCCTCTCGCTCAATGCAGGAAGGTAGGCAGATGTACAGACGGGGCTGGTGTGTACACCCCTGTGCCTTCTCCAGAGTTACAATTTATAAACACCTCAATAGGGCTAAAGTGATTGCAGGGCCAGCCCAAGACATCAGGTGAAGGACAAGATGGTGCCCCCACCCCCATTTGAGTTACAGAAGCTAATAGGACTGGCAGTTGAACGTTGCTTCAATACTGGCAATGGGACAATGTCGCCCCCCACGTCTGGGTGCGGCAGGCTCACTCAGGGCAGGCACATGCGTGGCACAAGAAATGCGTGTGTGTGGTATGAAAGATGGTGGGTTCCAGCAGGCCATGAGCTAAGGAGAGAAAGAGTAGGATTCCCAGGGTCTTAGGACAATGACACTGCTGGAGACGAATGCCAAAGACTGGATGTAACTACAGTCCTGGATACTTGGCGAGCTTGTAGTAAAATGTTGCAGCCTTGCAAAAAGGAGGCAGGAAAGAGCAAAGCCTGGGACAGAGAACATGCTGACATAGCAGCAAAGGGGGGCGCTTGCTATTGCAAGGGCATTTTTTCCTGAGCCCTGTTGAACTGTAAAATCAATATAAGGAGACGAAGAGGGCAACATGACAGAGAGCCCCAACCACTGGAGTGGTGCGTGTACCTGGGTCTCCAGCCTCTAGAGTTAAGTCTTGCTGTTGGCTAGCCATTGTAGTAAGTGGTATGTATGAATGATTAGAGCTTTGTATACTTACCTGTAATTGTAGCAATAAAAGAATATTAGCACAGAGGCAATTCTGTGTGGTTGTGCTGTTTATATCCTCCCCTCTACATGTTCCTGGATGTCAGGTCTGATCAGCCTGGCACAAGGGTAAATTCTGGTAACATTAAATTGGTGGAGAATTGTGGAGAGGGGGAGATTGACAGCACACTGTAACAATATGTCACAACTCTTTAAATCTAGAGCAAACAGTACCAATCCAAAGAAACTAGGCATGGATAAAGACTAAAGAGACATTGTCTTATAGCAAAAGGTGTTAAGATGTCAGTAACAAAGCAGCAGACTGTGCTAAGTAGCCTCGGGCCATCACCATGGGATGGTTGAGCTCTAGAAGGGGTCCAGAAGTGGGTAGGGATCCCCACTCTATTTGTCCAATGCTGCACAGCCCATAAACCCAATAAAGAAGAATGGAGGCCTGCAGCCGTGGGGATCGCTGTTTTAGCAGCTGTGGTAGGGTCGGACCGGTGGCAAGCTGGGAAAGTTCAGTTGTGGCAGGAAGAAAAAGAGTTGTCTTCTTTGTGGGAAGAGGCAGGGGAGTTGTGGATACAGCATTCCATTTTAGGAGAAATGATAGATCAACTGAAAGGGAAAATAAGGGAGTTAAAAGACCAATTCATCGAAACTAATTGGTGGCTCGAGAAAGAACAAGGGATGCCTAGGCAGATAACAGGTCTGGAAGAACTGGTCAAACAGTTGACTTTACAAACTCCCAAATGAGGACAGGGAGCCCCAAAGACAGAAATGCAAGCGCTACAGAGAAAATTGCAGTTAGCCCAGTTATAGGATTTTAGCTGCTGTGCTGATGGCTGTAAAAATGTTCCCTGCTGCAACCCACTTGTGGCCATTGAGATCACCACCACCAACTTTCCCATTCCACCCCCACCAGGCGCACCAGAAGGGAAGCCCACCAGAAGGGAACTGAACTACCAGGATGTTTGTAATCTCCCCAGCAGAGGCAAACCTCTTGGGCAATCATATCAGCCCCCTTGACGCTCAAAATCCCCTCGCATGGGTCACTAAGGCACTAAAAATGGTGACTCTGCACAATGAGGACCATCCAACCTAAATTTTGGAGAGATCAGAATGGTCCTCCCAGGCCTGGAAGAACAAATTCATAGTGCAACAGAACAGGCACAGAGGAAAGGACAGCCACTCAAGCACTGGCTGCACACACACACACGGTCTAACCAGTCTGAAAATCATTCTCATAACAGTGCTATTCATGCACCAGAAGAAAGGCAGGCATACTCCAAGGTATCAGAATCTACTGGATTATATACATCATCAGGCTCTGGGCATGCCCATTAGTACACTAGAAATAGCACTGAAGAAGTCAATTGGCCATGGAACCTCTTAAGAGATCTGTCCACTGGACTGTTGCCCTCCATTAGAGGGGTGATGGGTCTATGAGGTCCTGCAGAACTGGCAGGTTGGATGGCCTTCAGAAATAAGGTTTAGAGTGTAAGAACGCAATTCAGATTGAAGAGTGAAGGAAGGAAGGAAGGAAGGAAGGAAGGAAGGAAGGAAGGAAGGAAGGAAATAGTAACAGCAGTACAGGGAGTCACCTACTCCAGTCAGGCAGGAGGGACAGGACATAGCATAGCACAAGGCAGGGGAGCAAGTAAAAGACAAGGGAGGTTTGGAAGTTGTGAAGAAGAGAATAAGATTAGGGGGCATCCTGTGGCCACAGGGCCTTTTCTGTGGTGGCCCCCACTCTGTGGAACTCCCTCCCTAGGGAACTCCGCCATGCCCCCTCTTTAATGAGCTTCCGCCGTGCATTAAAAACGTCATTGTTCAGGCAGGCATTTGGGGTGGGTTAGGGTATTTTAGAAAACGTTTTTACTGTAGAATTTTATTGTTTTAAACTGTTTTATTATACGTTGTACATCTCCCAGAGTGGCTGGGTGACCAGCCAGATGGGTGATTAATAAATTTAATAATAAAATAAAATAAAGAAAGAACCAAGGAGACATATGGCAGAAGAGCCCACATAGACAGAAGGGGTGCTTGTAATAATCCAAAACCCATTCACTCCCCTAAAACAAGTCAAGTGATGCACACTGAACCAAAAAAAAACCCAACTTCAAGTATAAGCTGATGGGATCTGAGCTAGCAGTGACTGACCAAGAAAGAGATCTTGGGGTTGTGGTGGACAGCTCAATGAAAATGTCGACCCAGTGTGCAGCTGCTGTGAAAAAGGCAAATTCCATGTTAGGCATAATTAGGAAAGGAATTGATAATAAAACTGCCAAGATCATACTACCCTTATACAAATCAATGCTGCAGCCACATTTAGAATACTGTGTACAGTTCTGATCACCTCAAAAAAGGACATTGTATGCAGAATGTGAAAAGTGCAGAAAAGGGCAACTAAAATGATCAAGTGGCTGGAGCGATTCCCCTTTGAGTGGGATTGTTTAGCTTAGAAAAAAGACAAATAACGGGAGACACGATAAAGGTGTATAAACTTATACATGGTGTGGAGAAAGTGGATAGGGAAACATCTCTCTCTCTCTCTCTCTCTCTCTCTCTTTCTCTCTCTCTCATAATACTAGAGCCCGCGGTCATCCCATGAAGCTCACTGGTATGAGATTCAGGACAGATAAAAGGAAGGACTTCTGGCCACCACTTTGGATGGCTTTAAAAGGGGATTGGACAAATTCATGGAGAAGGATAATCGATGGCTACTAGTCCTGGTTGCTATATGCCACCTCCATTATCAGAAGCAGAATGCTTATGTACACCAGTTGCTGAGGAACATGGGCGGAGGGTGCCATTGCACTCATGTCCTGCTTGTGGGTTTCCCATGGGCAGCTGGTTGGCTACTGTGTGAACAGAATGCTGGACTAGATGGACCCTTGGTCTGATCCAGCAGGGCTCTTCTGATGTTCTTATATTCTTAAAACATGTTGAAAGTTGGGACTACATTTTGCAAAAGAAAAAGAACAAAGACAGAGAGATCAAAATTACATAGATTAAAGCACACATAGGCAAGGATGACCCCTCTGTCTTTGTTGACTGCAAGGGCAGATAAACTAATAAAACAAGAACAAGAGGCAGCCTTAGAAGCCAATGTCTAATCAAAGACATTCATGATTTAGCTCACCAAAGATAGAAGAGACCCTAAGAAAAATACAGGAGGTAGCCCCTTAGAAAGGACAAAGAGAAATGGTTAAAATGATATTGGAAAATTACATACAGTGCACAATGCAAAATAGAAAATGCCCTGCATTTATCACAAGCTTGCCAACTGTCCAGGACATGTTATTAAACAGTCAGTCTTTGGCATTCCTGTCCAGCAACGTAATTGATCTAAGACCCTGGGGATCCTACTCTTTCTCTCCTTAGCTCACAGCCTGCTAGAACCCACCATCTTTCATACCACTCACACACACATACACACACACTTTTTTGTGCTACCCATGGTACATACACAGGTCTGTCTCCAACACCTTACCACCATTCCCCTCCCCTAATATTGGCTACCTGAGGCATATGTCTCACTCTGCCCAGGGTAGGGTCAGCCCTGATTGAGTCACAGGATCTTACTGAAATGTACCCAAAGGATTGCATTTGCATTGTTTGAATTTCAAATGCCTCCCTATGGAGGAAAATAGGGTTCAGACCTTGACAATAATTCTCTATTGCACATAGAATCATAGAATAGTAGGGTTGGAAGGGGCCTACAAGGCCATCGAGTCCAACCCCCTGCTCAATGCAGCAATCCAAGTCAGAGCATCCCTGACAGATGGCTGTCCAGCCTTGTCTTGAATGCCTCCAGTGTGGGAGAGCCCACCAGCTCCCTAGGGAATTGGTTCCATTGTCGTATTGCTCTAACAGCCAGGGCCTGCAGGAGAAGCTGCCACCATTGCGGAAGAGGCGTGCCTGCTGCTGCTGGGCCTGCTGCTGCTGCTGCTGCCTCCGCCACCAACACCAGGCCTTCCCTGTGGACTTCTGCCTGGCAGACCGCCAGTCCCTGCAGGACCAGGCCCCCAGGTACCGAGCCAGCTGTGCTGCTTCCACCTGCCCCTTCCTGGAGGGGCTACATAAGCTGGCTGGCTGAGGTGGCCTGGGAGAGCCAGGGCCTGCAGGAGAAGCTGCCACCATTGGGGAAGAGGCATGCCTCCTGCTCCCTGCTCCCGCTCCTGCTGCCGCCGCCGCCGCCGCCACCACCACCACCACCACCACCACCACCACTACTACTACTACTACTACTGTGGACTCCTGCCTGACATTATTTTTAAGGGGATTTTTATTTTGTTGTTGTTGTTCTTGTTTTTTTAATTTCTGGGGGATTCTGTTGTGTTTTTAGGGGTGGGTAGCCTGCCAGATTGGCGGGAGCGAGGGGGCATGTGTCCACCTGATGGAGGCAGTGGGGGGAGTGTTGGGGCCAGAACATAACGAGGCTGGGCGGCAGGCGCTAGCGGAACGCCAGGGGCAGGCCATGCCAGGTAAGGGGAACAAGGGAGAGATGTGTAGTATCTGTCCCCGGCTCCGGGCCTGTCCAGAGCCAAAGGATGGCTGGGGGAGGCGTGACTCCACCATTGGGCCTTCGTTTGCTGCTCTGCAATGCCAGGTCTGTTACCCAGAAAACCTCCCTCATCCATGACATGATTCTGGATGAGGGTGCAGACCTGGCATGTATTACGGAAACCTGGCTGGCCGAGGCTGCTGCTCCAACCCTTGCAGCCATGTTTCCAGCTGGATTTTCGTATGCACAGCAGCTGAGGGCTGGGGTTCGGGGGGGGGGAGTGGCTGTTATCTACTGAGAGTCCTTGGTCTTCACCAGACCCCCTCTCCGGGAGACCAAGGTTGCTGAGTGCATGTACTGGAGTTTGGGCCCGAAGGGCAGTCTGGCGATTCCGCTCGTGTACCGTCCACCCTGCTGCACGACTGACTCCCTGGCCTAGGTGCTTGAGGTGGTCTCTGATATGTGTGTACAGTCCCCTAACTTATTGGAGTTGGGGGACTTCAACGTACATTCAGAGGCCATCCTCACAGGAGCACCTCGGGACTTCATGGAGACCATGGCTTCCTGGGAGCTGCACCATATTCTAACTGGGCCCACCCATGTAGCCGGTCATGCACTAGACCTTGTGTTTGTTTCTGGAGAAGCGGGGAGTGATCTGGAAGTCGGGGTATATCCACCACCCCCTTGTCATGGTCAGATCTCTATCTGGTGACGTTAGACTTCTCGTTTCCACAACCCCTCTGCAGGGGTGGAGGACGCATTAAAATGGTCCGCCCTAGGCTTCTTATGGATCCGAATGGATTCCTGAACACACTTGGGGATTCTCTGGGGTACGCCAATGGCCACTCGGTCAAGACCCTGGTGGGTGGCTGGAATGCCGCAATCACTGGGGCATTAGATCGGGTGGCTCCGAAATGCCCTCTCCCCCTGAACAGGGATCGGACTGCATCATGGTTCAATCCGCAGTTACGAGCTCTGAAACAGGAGGTGAGATGGCTAGAGCGCTGGTGGCGGAAGTCTCGCTCCAAAGACGATCAGACACGGGCTAGAGCTGTATCTTCAGCCTATCATGCGGCAGTGAAGGCAGCAAAAAAGGAATATCTATCACGTCTGCAGAGTGCTGTCCCGGGAGGCTGTTCCAAGTGGTCCGGAGCCTGGTCAGTCCAGCGGCTCCAGAACCACTGGACCATTCTAAGGCGTCCTGTGAGGGCTTGGCAAGGCACTTTGCAGATAAAATTGATCAGATTAGGAGTGTTACTCTGTGTGCTGTGGATACAGCTAGTGAGCAAAAGGTGGCCTGTGGCAAACCGGTTTTGTGGGATTGGTTCCAGCTTCTTCCTCCTGATGAAGTGGACAAGGTGCTTTCATCTGTAAGGCCGACCACCTGCTTACTTGATCCTTGTCCATCTTGGCTGATTATGGGCTGCAGAGAGAGACTGGGTAAGGGGATCAGGGTGGTGGTGAACGCCTCCCTTGAGGAGAGAGTGATGCCATCAGCCCTCAAGGAGGCAATGATAAGACCGCTCTTAAAGAAGCCCTCCTTGGATCCCCAAGTTCTGAACAACTTTTGCCCAGTCTCAAATCTGCCATTTTTGGGCAAGGTGATTGAGCGGGTGGTGGCGATGCAGTTGAAGGCACACTTGGAAGAAACTGATTATCTAGACCCATTTCAGTCGGGCTACAGGCTTGGGCATGGGACAGAAACGGCCTTGGTCACCTTGGTGGATGATATGAGGAGGGCTCTGGATAGGGGTGAATGCTCCTTCCTTGTTCTCCTCGACTTCTCAGCGGCTTTTGATACCATTGACCACAGTATCCTCCTGTCAGCTAGGCTCCAGCGGCAGCTTTGGCGGTGGCGGCTGGTCTTCCGAACGGCTGCCGCCACCGCCATTTGCAGTCTGTGTCTCCCCCCCCCATAGACGTGATAGGCTAAAGTCTTACGTAGCCTATCACGTCTAGGTTTTAAAAAAAAAAAAACGTACGCAAATGGCAGCAGCTACGGCCGCCGCCATTTGCGTTCCTTATTTTTCGTCGTCTTAGTCTACGTCAATATTTACGTAGACTAAGACGAAGAAAAGAAAAGGGAACGCAAATAGCGCCCACTACGCTATTTGCGTTCCCCTTTCTTTTCTTCGTCTTAGTCTACGTAAATATCGACGTAGACTAAGACGGCAAAAAATTGGGAACGCAAATGGCGGTGGCCATAGCCGCCGCCATTTTCGTATGCATTTTGTTTTTGTTTTTGTTACCCAGAGCCCTCCGCGGCCGGAAATCCAGCTGTGGACAGCCTGGGCCTGGACCTGGCTGGCGGCTCCGCAGAGCCGCCACGGAGCACAGCCGGACGTCGACGGAACACCTCCCCCCCCCCCCAGAACAGAATCCGCGAAAAGGTAAGTCACTTTCGTACATCCCTAGCTATGCTCGGCTTTTGCTTCCTTTAGAACCGTGAACTCAAGTATAACATGGTCACTTTCCCCCAGAGTTCCTGTAACTGCTACTTTACCCGCTAAGTCATCTCTGTTGGTTAGGATCAAGTCAAAGATAGCTGATCCTCTAGTTCCTACCTCTACTTTCTGTAGGAGGAAGTTATCCGCCACACAAGTCAGGAATTTCCTGGAGGGGCCATGTTTTGCAGAATTTGTCTCCCAACAAATATCGGGGAAATTGAAGTCCCCCATTACTACTATATCGTGCTTCCTTGAAACACTGGCTATTTGCTTTTCAAAAGTTTCATCCTCGTCTTCTCCTTGATTGGGTGGCTGGTAGTAGACTCTGACCACCATGTTCCTTTTATTCTTTGCTGCATTTATTTTAACCCAGATGCCCTCGATGGGGCTACCAAGCTCATCCTCCTGTATTTCTGTGCAGAGATACGTATTTTTCACATACAGTGCAACCCCACCTCCCTTTCTGTTCCTCCTGTTCTTTTTGAACAAGTTATATCCTTCAATTGCTGTATTCCAGTCATGAGAGTCATCCCACCAAGACTCAGTTATACCTATCAAGTCATAATCTCATCTCATTTTAATATATAAATCATGAGGTCTGAATCGCGTCAAGGTATTGCTATGAATAAGAGCCATGTAGGTTTTTCTTAAATACCTACAGATCTTATGGCAATACAGATTACATGGTAATAACCAGCTATTCTGACTGTTAGCTTTTCCAGCTCCAAATAATGTTTCTTAAGCAACATGTGCTTTCCTCCATCTGTTCAAGGTTAAAAGAATACCTGCTGATTGCCACAAGGAGTCATATATGAATCCTTCTTCTGCCCATAAATATGCTGTGGAGGTTTTAAGGGATGTTTTGCAAATTTGCTTGGAGCAACCACAAAATATTTGGTTTCAGCCAAATCCTTTATTTCTGCTCAACATGAGGAAGAATTTTGCCTCAAAAGACCCTGAACCAAGGGGCACTCTTTCTCTCTTTTAGCTCTTGAAAAGCTTTTGAAAAGTTGATAGATGATGGTTTTATATATGAATTTTAGAAAACCAGACTCCCAAATAATTAAAATGCTGGACTTGCTCATTTGCTTGTCAATCAAGGGACCATTAATGACACGGTGGGCGAGTTCTGTATACAACTATTTTGCTCTTACTGTAATTTACATGTAGCTTTGTATGTTTGACAAATGGCTCCATAATCCCACAAAAACCATCTCCATCTAATTAGCATAGCAGATAGTAGAACCATGTCAACAACAGAATTCAAATATAGTTTTATGACAACATCAACACTGGAAAATATGCTGTTTACTACAATTCGTAAACCAGGTCATTTACATAAACTTAAATAAAAAGAGAGCCAACAGTGGCTATGTCAGTAGAGAGCTGTCCTTCCATTTAAATTCTAAGCTTCACTGATTTTTCAGTATAGAAAGTTTTGATTAACATAAATAAAAGTCTGTAATCTTGATATTCCGTAATTTACAGCCATAATTTATTTCAATTTATCCTGTCAAAAAGTTACCTATTTTAATAACATTCCTTATTATGGTCTACAAAGGATATTGAAATATCTCTCTTGGGCATTAGGCATATTATTTATAAGATGCTTCAGAATAAATCAAATGTTTTTTTCCCTTTTCTAAAAACCACCTGCCCCATTTCCCAGTGTGTGCAAAAGAAATGAAGTGCAAAAGGCTTACAGGGACATGTTCTAGCTCAGGGATCCCCAGTGTGGCACACATGGGTGCCGTGAGGCCCGTAGGCACCTCCAATGGCACCCGCAAATGGGTGTCCAACATAGTACCTGAAAACGATTTTAATCCATTTTTAATATACATGCATGGATTTATATGAAATGCATAAAACTTTCTAGCAATTATACATGTGCTTCAACAAAAGCAGACCAAGTATCCATTTGAAGGTGGTGTTTATATGCCACCCGTTCAAGTATTGAAAGCACTGTAAGGTCCTCAATCCATTGCATTATAGGAGGTGAGCGTTTGTCATTTCAATGTTGTAATGTCTGTCTTTCAGCTGTCTAAAGGGTGCAGAGAATTCAATTACACTGACCAGTTGTTAATTCTTATGAAGGAGGTAAATAATTTAAAAGAGTGTGTATAACAGTGACTATTAAAGACTGTTCCAGTACAAAATTTATCTCTGGAATAACACCCCCCCCCCCCAAGAGAAGCAACTACTGGACACTGCCAAAACATATCTTTAAAAGAAGCATTAGCTGTATTGTACCACCAACAATTAGCCAAATTAGACAATCTCTTATTAATGAGACATTTTAGTGTCCAATAGACATGAAACAAACTCTTTTGCTAATTAAGACACAGGCTAAGGTCCATAGATGCTACAGGTAGAAACCAAAGTGGTGCTTTACTGATTAGGCATCTTGTGGTGGTGCTGACAGTCTCAAATTCCCAAGTGTGCCCATGGGTTCAAAAAGGTTGGGGACCCCTATTCTAAATAGTTACTAGGGATGTTTTTGTTCCCTTTTTTAAAGCTTGGTATATCAGATACAGATCTGAGCATAGTTATATATATATGGAAAATATTTGCCAAGATAAAAGACAACCATTGAAAGCAAATGAAAAACAATATCACAGAAAATTGTCCCTTACAATAGAGTCCCTGTTATAAAACAAAGCAATCCAGTGGCTCCTACACTGGGGGGCCATAGGATGCTGGGGAAGACCTACAACCTGGGGGACAGGAAAATTGATCAAGGATTTCCCTGCCCCTCCCAACCCCCATGGAAAGCTCCACAGTGGCTCCTCTCCCAGGGTCAGAGTCGCGACCTCAGAAGAGGATACAGGGGGAGGAAAGATGACGTGTCAGTGGGCAGGGAGGAGAATGTGGATGCTCAGGCCTCTCCGCTTCCATCCCTGCCCACAGCAAGGTAAGTGTGTTAAGTGGGCTCAGAGACCCATCTACCATTAAATGCTGTTTGGAAGGGGCAGGAGGCATAAAAGCCTCTTCATTCCTCCTTCGGGGCTTAGGGTGGGCAGAGGGGGCAGAGATCCTGCTGGATTGTTCACTTAATTATCCTTTCTTATGTCCAGGAGTATTACCACTGATTATGCGCTAGACTCACTCAAATCTGAAATTTTGATTGCAGGTAACTAAACAGTCCTAAAATTAAATACCAGCCCAATATAAATTTCCCACATCTGCCATCATTTGGG
Source organism: Heloderma suspectum (assembly GCF_057233095.1). Lineage (NCBI taxonomy): Eukaryota > Metazoa > Chordata > Lepidosauria > Squamata > Helodermatidae > Heloderma > Heloderma suspectum. Next base: position 112,903,734 of record NC_139458.1, on the reverse strand, counting down.
TGTATATACTATATGTGCAATGCAAGCCTATGCGGTCTATTCAGAAGTAAGCCCCACTGAATTAAATGGGACTTACTTCCTGGTAAGTATGTATAAGATTATAGCTTTAATTTATTTTGATCTCTGGGCCACTGAATGCCAAAATTTGCCAGTATTCTTATGCTCTGCTGTTGTCTGAATAAGGGTTTAGGCTTTACGGATTCTTTCTTTTCTATGATTAAAAAACCCCTGAAACCTTTCTCTCCAGTTTCATATTCTGAACACTAAGCGATCTTTCAACCAAGTTTCTTCCACACTTTGAAAAGTGAAATCTGATGTCCCTTACCTTGGCCTGATAAAAATTTAAATTGGCAGTTTTCTGTATCTACTTTCTAATAGTGAGATCTCAGTGTTCCCCATAAAAGACAAGTGCCACGTTATTCTCCATTTCTGTACCCATTCACCAGGCTCCCCATTTGCTCCCTTCCAAGGCTGCAATCCTAAACACACTTACTAAGGAGTCCATCAATTTAACTTCATGAAGTCACTATTTCCTGACTGCCAAGACTAGAAACAGCAGTCACCCTAGGCAACCTTTGTGGTAGAAATGAAAAAATGCCCTCAACTGAGTTATAATCTTCTGTCCAAGTAAATAGTGGCTGGGTGACCAGCCAGATGATCAATCAATCAATCAATCAATCAATCAAATAAATAAAATAGTAGATTCCAACTTCTTCTAACTAGTAACATTACTAAATCTCTGGGATTTCCTCTACATATTTCGCTGAGGACTAGATCCTTGTTTACAATCTATATTGCTCTTTACAAGTGTCATTTTGAAATTCTACTACTTCATCTTCTATGTCATGAATCAAGCTCTATATCTTAAAAAGAAATCCTACCTTAGGGAGAAGTCCCCCCTAATATATATTTTACACAACTGACAGTGCAATCCTATGTATGCCTATTCCAAAGTAGATCCTACTGATTTCAATGGGACTTACTGTCAAGTAAGTGTGTATAGGACTGCAGCCTGGATAACAGAAACAGCTTTGTTCTCTACAGTGGGCTCGTCCTGAGACTGCTGATGTTTCTGAAGGGCATTCTCATTTGCTTTTGCTATTATTAATTCAATTATTGAATTGATTACTTGAGTTTAGATGTTAGACAGCATTTGCTTAATATCTTTCACCTCAACGAAGAGTTTCCTCATTCATTTTCCTATCAATAGTGTATGAATACCATTTAATATGAATCATTTTCTTCTCTGGTGGTTAACTTTGCTGAGAGAGATTGGTTTAAAGGTGTCCATTTGGACTTCACCCCTCTGTTGTTGGTATAATTGCAGTTCTCAGAAGGAAGCTAGCAAAGGATCAATAGCCCACATGTTTTAACCACAACTGTTTACTGGTAAATTAAAGCAAGCAAATTATAACTAAAGGTATTTTCTCAATAACAAAAAAGGCCTACAAAAGGCTTTAAGAGAAAAAGGTGTAAAAATGCAAGTTCTCAGAAGGAAGCTAGCAAAGGATCAATAACCCTCAATAGCCCAAAGTGAGAGAGAACACTCAGCTCCAACTGACTGTTGCCTCCAGACTGGAGAGCAGAAGGGAAGTGCACTCTGGCTTCTCCTATTTGCCAGGAGACCTAGGGCTGCTGGGAGGCTGCACCCCCTGCTTCCCAGGAATAACATCAGGCCAAGGCGGAGACAAACCTGGCCCATCCGTCCGCCAGAGAAGGAGCAGTTGCAGGCATCTTGGTTCCCCTTCCCTGTGTCCTGCATTGGCTGCAGCAGACTCTGAGTGAAGGGGGTGAACCAAGAAGCAAAGTAATGAAGCAGGCAAAGGTTCTAGCACACGGATTTCAGTCCAGTGGGTTCAGGCTAAGGCAGCAATGGTCAAGATAGCAAGCAAAAGTCAAAACACAGTTAGGCAGTCAGATACTGCAAAGGTTTGAGGCCTACAGAGGTAAGGAAAAGGGTTTTTTGGTATCCCTGAGGGGTATCCCTGAGAGGAGTAGTTTCATTTCTCTGATTAAGTTTCATCTTCCTGAGTTAGGTTTATTTTTCTCCAGGTTTGAAACAGTACTTTTGGTTTTGGGGAAGGAGCGGATATAAGGGGAGAGAAAGACCACAGAAAGGAAGACCAGAGCATGAAGAGAGAGCCAGAGGAAGACCAAAGAGAGGGGAAGACCAGAACACAAAGCGAGAGCAGGAAGAAGCAGCCTGGAGAAGTCTAAGTGCACTAGGGTAGAGGAACTTGAATTTTTACACCTTTTTCTCTTAAAGCCTTTTGTATCAATCAGCTCTATTGAGAAAATATCTTTAGTTGTAATTTGCTTGCTTTAATTTACCAGTAAACAGTTGTGGTTAAAACACAAGTGTCTGAAGTGCCAATCGCCCCACATATATAGCCTAAGCCCCACGTTATTGGGAAGGGGAAGTTTAAAAAAGAAGGAAGGTGGGACTGTTAAGGAGGCAAGAGATCTTCAAGGAGTTGCCCAGGGGGGTCAGATCATAAGGAGATCGCTGACAGATACATTACACAGTCCAGAAACAGAGTCAAGAAGGAGTCCAAGGGTCAGAAGCACAGAGGATCAATCACAAGGCAAGGTCCAGAAAACAAGGTACAAGGCACTAGAGCGGATTTTCTGAAATAAGAAATGCTTCCTAGAGTAGTTGCCTTTCAAAATTAATTACATTTCTGAAATGCAGAACATTGCCCAACTTTCTCTTAAGCCAGATGCATCTGTCTGTGAAAACATATGTAACAACACAGAGCAGAATGTTAACTTTAGGGCCACTTCAGTGACAGCAAACCTGTGTTAGCCACCTTGGCAGGGGGTTGCAGCCAATCCTTGATCCCTGACAAGTGCACTTTCATAACACATGTTAACAAAGCCACGTTTGTCACATTCACACTTCATGTGTCTAGAAGTACTAACTGTATGCTTAACAAACCATAAACAGTGGGATAAAGTAGCAGGTTGAGAATTAACATTTTTAATTAACATAATTATGATGACAAGGCACATTGTACATACAAGAGATTGAAAGACCTATAAAACACTCTTATATGAACAATTGTTCTTTGCCGCTGTTGAATAAACAGATATACTCTGTTAAGGTAGAACGATTGTCAGAAGCGCTATATTGTTCTCAGTTACACCGCTGAAAATCTGACCTTGGTGCATCAGAGGTGTAAAAAACATTATGCTATAGAGTGTGTATATTAACTTTATAGTAACTCTACACTAACTCTATAGTTAGCTGGAAGAATACAAACTGGAGTGAGGCATTAAAAACAGGCCTGTATTCCTCAAGAGGTTTTATTATGTGGAACCTCTTGCCAATGGCAACATTTTTCTTGGGATCCAAGTATTGAGAGAAACTTTAAATGTGTAAGGAACCGGGACTTTACAGAGCAAATGATGACGAAGCGGGACAGTTTCAAGACAAAACATAAATATTAAGCTCTTCACAACGGCAGACCCTTGAAAGGAAATGTGTACATGACAGCCAACAGTGTAGTGGTGAATTTTGTAGTACAAGTGCTCATCGTGATAGTCCCCATAGCTAAGCCCCCAAGGAGAATCCAGAAATTCAGGCAGCTGTGTTGATCCATATCAACAAAGTAGTTCTAGCAGTTTCCATCTCCTTCAGGAGCAGGTCTTTTGTAAAGCTAATGGACTTAATGGCCCATTCAGGAGCAAACCACCCCAAAATACCTTGCAATACAGCAGGGATTGTGGTTGTTCAGTCGTTCAGTCGTGTCCGACTCTTCGTGACCCCATGGGCCATAGCACGCCAGGCCTTCCTGTCCTGCGCTCTCTCCCGGAGCGTGCTCAAGTTCATATTCATTGCATCCGTGATGCTATCTAGCCATCTCATCCTCTGCCGTCCCCTTCTCCTTTTGCCTTCAGTCTTTCCCAGCATCAGGGTCTTTTCCAGGGAGTTTTCTCTTCGCATTAGGTGGCCAAAATATTGGAGCTTCAGCTTCAGTATCTGTCCTTCCAATGAGCACTCAGGGTTGATTTCCTTTAGGATGGACTGATTTGACCTCCTTGCAGTCCAGGGGACTCGTAAGAGTCTTCTCCAGCACCACAGTTCGAAAGCATCAATTCTTCGGCGCTCAGCCTTCCTTATAGTCCAGCTCTCACAGCCATACATTACTACTGGGAAAACCATAGCTTTGATTAGACGGACCTTTGTCGGCAAGGTGATGTCTCTGCTTCTTACTATGCTGTCTAGGTTTACCATAGCTTTCCTCCCAAGGAGCAAGCGTCTTTTAATTTCATGGCTACAGTCACCATCTGCGGTGATCCTGGAGCCCAAGAAAGTAAAATCTGTCACTGCTTCCATTTCTTCCCCTTCTATATGCCAGGAAGTGATGGAGCCAGATGCCATGATCTTAGTTTTTTTAATGTTGAGTTTCAAACCAGCTTTTGCACTCTCCTCTTTCACCCTCAACAAGAGACTCTTTAGATCCTCTTCGCTTTCTGCCATGAGGGTGGTATCGTCTGCATATCGGAGGTTGTTGATAATTCTCCCAGCAATCTTAATTCCGACCTCTGATTCATCCAACCCGGCATTTCTCATGATGTACTCTGCATATAAGTTAAATAAGCAGGGTGACAATATGCAGCCTTGTCGTACTCCTTTCCCAATTTTGAACCAATCGGTTGTTCCATGTCTGGTTCTTACTGTTGCTTCTTGACCCTCGTACAGGTTTCTCAGGAGACAGGTAAGGTGGTCTGGTACTCCCATCACTTTCAGAATTTGCCACAGTTTGTTGTGATCCACACAATCAAAGGCTGTAGCGTAGTCAATGAAGCAGAAATAGACATTTTTCTGGAATTCTCTTGCTTTCTCCATGATGCAGCGAATGTTGGCGATTTGATCTCTAGTTCCTCTGCCTCTTCTAAACCCAGCTTGTACTTCCGGTAGTTCTCGGTTCGCATACTGCTGAAGCCTAGCTTGTAAGATTTTGAGCATCACCTTGCTGGCATGTGAAATGAGCGCAATTGTGCGGTAGTTTGAACACTCTTTGGCGTTGCCCTTCTTTGGAATTGGAATGTAAACTGACCTTTTCCAGTCTTGTGGCCACTGCTGAGTGTTCCAGATTTGTTGGCATATTGAATGCAGCACTTTAACAGCATCATCTTTTAGGATTTTAAATAGCTCAGCTGGAATACTGTCATCTCCGCTAGCTTTGTTGTTACTAATGCTTCCTAAGGCCCACTTGACTTCACTCTCGAGGATGTCTGGCTCAAGTTCAGTGACCGCACTATCATGGCTATCAGGGACATTCAGATCTTTCCTGTATAGTTCTTCTGGGTATTCTTGCCACCTCTTCTTAATCTCATCTGCTTCTGTTAGGTCCCTGCCTTCTTTGTCCTTTATCATGCCCATCTTTGCACAAAACGTTCCCTTGAGATCTCCAATTTTCTTGAAGAGATCTCTAGTCTTTCCCATTCTGTTGTTTTCCTCGATTTCTTTGCATTGTTCATTTAAGAAGGCCTTCTTGTCTCTCCTTGCTATTCTCTGGAACTCTGCATTCAGTTGGGTATATCTTCCCCTTTCTCCCTTGCTTTTCGCTGCCCTTCTTTCATGAGCTACGTGTAAAGCCTCATCAGACAGCCACTTGGCTTTCTTGCATTTCTTTTTCTTTGGGATGGATTTCGTTGCTGCCTCCTGAACAGTGTTACGGACCTCCGTCCATAGTTCCTCAGGCACTCTGTCTATCAGGTCTAATCCCTGAAATCTATTCCTCACCTCCACTGTATATTCATAAGGGATATGATTTAGGTCATACCTGAACGGTTTAGTGGTTTTCCCGACATTCTTCAATTTAAGCCGAAATTTTGCAAGAAGCAGCTCATGATCTGAGCCACAGTCAGGTCCAGGTCTTGTTTTGACTGACTGTATGGAGCTTCTCCATCTTTGGCTGCAAAGGACATAATCAATCTGATTTCGATATTAACCATCTGGTGACGTCCATGTGTAGAGTCGCCTCTTGTGCTGTTGGAAAAGAGTGTTTGCTATGATCAGCATGTTCTCTTGGCAAAACTCCATTAGCTTTTGTCCTGTTTCGTTTTGTACACCAAGGCCATGCCTGCCTGTTATCCCGGTGATTTCTTGACTTCCTACTTTAGCATTCCAATCCCCTATGATGAAGAGGACATCTTTTTTTGGTGTTAGTTCTAGAAGGTGTTGTAGGTCTTCATAGAACCGATCACCCTCAGCTTCTTCGGCATCAGTGGTTGGGGCATAGACTTGAATTACTGTGATGTTGAATGGTTTGCCTTGGATTCGTACTGAGATCATTCTATCATTTTTAAGATTGTACCCCAGTACTGCTTTTCCCACCCTTTTGTTGACTATGAGTGCTACTCCATTTCTTCTAAGGGATTCTTGCCCACAATAGTAGATATGATGGTCACCTGAATTAAATTCGCCCATGCCTGTCCATTTTAGTTCACTGATTCCCAAGATGTCGATGTTAAATCTTGCCATCTCATGTTTGACCACCTCCAGCTTACCTTGATTCATTGATCTGACATTCCAGGTTCCTAAACAATATTGTTCTTTACAGCATCGGACTTTCTTTTCACCACCAGACACATCCACAGCTGAGTGTCCTTTCGGGTTTGGCCCAGCCGCTTCACTCTTTCTGGCGCTACTTGGAAATACCCTCTGCTCTTCCCCAGTAGCATATTGGACACCTTCCGACCTGAGGGGCTCATCTTCCGGCGTCATATCTTTTAGCCTTGTGATACGTTCCATGGGGTTTTCTTGGCAAGAATACTGGAGTGGGTTGCCATTTCCTTCTCCAGTGGACCACATTTTGTCAGAACTCTCTGCCATGACCTGTCCGTCTTGGGTGGCCCTGCACGGCATAGCTTATGGCTTCACTGAGTTACGGAAGCCCCTTCGCCACTATATACTGTTGCTAAGAAAATCCATTTTTCTCCCAGCTACTATGAGGATTTCAGCTAAGCTCAGAGGGGTCAGTGAAGCCTGAGGAGGGTGGCAGATGACATCTGTCATCAAATGGTCCTGGCACTCCAACCACGCGAGCCCTAGCTCCACTGCAACACCAACAATAGCTTTGGTTCATTCATTGGTTGGGGGCAGATTGCTACAAAATTTGTCTGTCTTTGTGACCCTAATAACCTCTCTCTAGTGTTCAAATTACAGGAAGGGCAAAGGCCGGGGAGTGTCAGGAGTGCCTTAGCGGTCTCTTTCAGTACACTCCAATAGCCAACTCAAGACACAGACAAAAGGATTCTTTTCAAGGGTTTAATCCTTTTACAACTTAATGACTCTTTCAAATGCTAATCACCAGCAACTAAGCAATGAACAGCAGAGTAGCCTATGCTCCGAGTAGGCAGCTGATCCCCGTTTGAAGGAGAATCACTTGAAGACCCTGAACTTATGGGCTAGGGAGAGTTCCTCCCTCTTTCCCTTGGGTCCACGGGAGGCGGCCATTGCTTGCGCGCCAAACAGGCGCTACACCTCCTTTCCACGCCGTCCATCGCTCATAGCTCCCTGCGTCTGCGTCGAGCATCTAGCAAGCCCCGTTCCCGCACTTTCTCACTGCTAGGATCACTATCTATCTCAGGAATGCCGGCAGGAGGAATCTCTGCCAGCTGCTGTGCCTGTGAGGGATGAGCTGGCTCCTCTCCCACATATTGCTGATCCTCCTCAGAATCAGAACTGCTCTGGGGTTCTATCAGCTCAGTTTCCACCCTGACAGGGAGGGGTGGGCTGCATCTTTTTGTGAGTGTTTTTAGAAAGTTATGGGAGGGGAGTAATTTGGCTAAAATTGTGTGGGGAGACAGGGTTGGGGCTTGTGGTTTTCATTGCGGGCCCCTCTATAATTTCAGCACCACCTCCCTGCCAGGGCCAAAACACTGACCCTGCCCTAAGTTCAGGATATTATGTTGATCTTCAATACACATTTTTGCACAGCCTGGGCAACCCACCAGTATATTACATTCACTGCAGTAAATAAGGCAGACGCTTGTGCATCACCCAAAAAGAGGAAGTGCGTCACCCCCAAAAATGGACAAAATACGATACAGATCTGAATGACATTTGCATGTGCTAATTTATATGTATAGCTGTAAATGCTATTGGGCGGTATAGAAATGTAATAAATAAATAAACAAACATTAGCATTTAAATAGAAATACAATACATCTCACCATAGTAGGGAAACTGTGACCAGGTGACCTGTGTGCCTGTTCAGTCTGCTGTCCAGGGGCTAACAGCTGATGGGCAACTTCAAGGCCATCTCCTGGTCTCCCTTATCTTTAAGCCAAAGTTAGACCAGACAGCCCTTCAAGTAGAGGACACCTTTAAATAGAGGACAGCCCTCTATAAAGTAGGACATATGGCCACCCTAGCACTCAAGCAGGAACAGGTGGTAAGTAATTCTGAAATTGGGTATAAATATATATACACGCTACTTTATGCCAAAGCTTACAACAACAACAAAACACTGGATAATTTAGCTTTTGGCCCCCTTGTTGAATTTATTCCACATTTTTATATGTGCCTTTGGGGACGGGGGTCTGGATTTAATTTATTAAAACTGCATACACTGAAATCACTCGACCATCAGTCTGTATCACTAAAGCATTTGTGTGGGTCTTCACGTTCAGCTGCAGGAACCACCCTGATGCCAGTGAAAATGGCTTTGGGTCCTACCCAAAGAAAACAGCAGTGTCAGCAGTCTCAATGGTTTCTGTTTGACTTGGCCACAAATGATCCATTGTGTTGCTAATTTTTGAGAACTTTTTATGCTATTTCACAGGTAGTGAGCCAAGCACAAAAAGGCCTCCTGACTCCATGGAATCTTCTGGAAAAAGGCCCATTGACTTTAACAGAGCCAATAAGTCTTCCATACCATGCTTAGAATCCATTCCCATTGGTGGGGCTGGGGGAGGGGGGGAGTGTTGCTCATTTAAAATGGAAAGCTTCCATTCATTTAACGTGACTGTGTTATTTTGTATTCTGCTACCCAGATGGCAAATAAAATATTGAGCAGACTGGTGTGAAGTGCCTATGTTTTTTTTGCTCTGGGATGCCTGCAGATAGTTGTCTGTTTTAAAGCCATATACGCTGCAAGGAGGAGAAGTGATATAAATGACAATCTGTTTCTTTTACAATGCCAGTGATTTCAGGTCTGTGCCACCTGCAAGTTTAAACAATCCGAAATGTCTGTTCGGTCATGTTTCTGTACCCTTGCCCCTGGAAGCTGGTTGCACACAACTGAAAGCAAAAGGGGCTTTTTATGTCTTGCCAACATTTGATGCTAAAAGGCCATAAGTACTCTCCACCCACTTCCACCAAGACTAGACACAGTTCAGAAGGATCAGCGCCTTCCAATAGAGAGGCTGTGATCCTAGGCACTTTTACCTGGAAAAAATAGGCAGTAGGGCTGAGCTGAAAGTGTAAGATGTGTCTCTTATACTGCAGAAAGATCAGTGGAAAAATGCTAACAACAACAACATGACATTTATATCATGCTTACAATTTGTTATTTACTTACAGTGGAAGCTGGTGGCTCCGATTTCAGTTATTGGGCAGTATAGAAGTATAGCTAGTAGTAAGCAGTGGAGGTTGGTGGCTTCAATTTCAGTGGGCTGTGAATCTGTTCTGGGGCTTTCTTCAAATGGAGCTTTTATCATGGGGTTGAGATTGCTCCTTCACGGAAGTTTGCGGGCTCTTTACATGATGCCATCAACCTCCAAGGCATCTCCTGCGCTAAATGCCCTTTGTTCCGTTTTTAAATAGATCTCAGATAATGAGCTATCAAACTACCCCATTGTGTTCCGATTCAGTTTCCTCTGTGAAAAGAGGGAAAGCGGCAAGAAAAGGGGCCAGATCAATGAAAGATAATGGAAGACTCAGATACAGGGAGAAGGAGGGGAAAAGAGGAGGTGGAAAAGGAAGCCAGTGAAAAAGAGAGTTGTTGTGATCCTGCATTTAAAACGGAAGCTGAAAGCCCTGTTTTAAATGCAGGATTTTAGGCTGATGTAGAGATGCCCCATCAGAGATATCAAGAGATATCATGCCCGTCTTTTTGTGCAAAGATGGGCATGATAAAGGACAAAGAAGGCAGGGACCTAACAGAAGCAGATAAGAAAAAGGTGAAAAGAATACACAGAAGAACTATACAGGAAAGATCTGAATGTCCCTGATAGCCATGACAGTGCGGTCACTGAACTTGAGCCAGACATCCTAGAGAGTGAAGTCCCGTGGGCCTTAGGAAGCATTAGTAACAACAAAGCTAGTGGAGATGACACTATTCCAGCTGAGCTATTTAAAATCCTAAAAGTTGATGCTGTTAAAGTGCTGCGCTCAATATGTCAACAAATTTGAACACTCAACAGTGGCCACAAGACTGGATAAGGTCAGTTTACATTCCAATTCCAAAGAAGGGCAATGCCAAAGAGTGTTCAAACTACTGCACAATTGCGCTCATTTCATATGCAAGCAAGGTTATGCTCAGAATCCTACAAGTTAGGCTTCAGTAGTATGTGAACTGAGAACTACCGGAAGTACAAGCTGAGTTTCGAAGAGGCAGAGGAACTAGAGATCAAATCACCAACATTCACTGGATCATGGAGAAAGCAAGAGAATTCCAGAAAAACATCTATTTCTGCTTCATTGACTACGCTAAAGCCTTTGATTGTGTGGATCACAACAAACTGTGGCAAATTCTGAAAGAGATGGGAGTACTAGACCACCTTACCTCTCTCCTGAGAAACCTGTATGAGGGTCAAGAAGCTACAGTAAGAACCGGACATAGAACAACCGATAGGTTCAAAATTGGGAAAGGAATATGACAAGGCTGCATATTGTCACCCTGCATATTTAACTTATATGCAGAGTACATCATGAGAAACGCCGGGTTGGATGAATCACAGGTCGGAATTAAGATTGCCGGGAGAATTATCAACAACCTCAGATACACAGACAATACCACCCTAATGGCAGAAAGCGAAGAGGATCTAAAGAGCCTCTTGTTGAGGGTGAAACTGAGAGTCAAAAGCTGGTTTGAAACTCAGCATTAACAAAACTAAGATCATGGCATCTGGCTCCATCACTTCCTGGCATATAGAAGGGGAAGAAATGGAAGCAGTGACAGATTTTATTTTCTTGGGCTCCAAGATCACTGCAGACAGTGACTGTAGCCATGAAATTAAAAGACGCTTGCTCCTTGGGAGGAAAGCTATGGCAAACCTAGACAGCATAGTAAGAAGCAGAGACATCACCTTGCTGACAAAGGTTCGTATAATCAAAACTATGGTTTTCCCAGTAGTAATGTATGGCTGTGAGAGCTGGACTATAAGGAAGGCTGAGCGCCGAAGAATTGATGCTTTCGAACTGTGGTGCTGGAGAAGACTCTTACGAGTTCCCTGGACTGCAAGGAGGTCAAATCAGTCCATCCTAAAGGAAATCAACCCTGAGTGCTCATTGGAAGGACAGATACTGAAGCTGAAGCTCAAATATTTTGGCCACCTAATGCGAAGAGAAAACTCCCTGGAAAAGACCCTGATGCTGGGAAAGTTTGAAGGCAAAAGGAGAAGGGGACGGCAGAGGATGAGATGGCTAGATAGCATCAGCGATGCAATGAATATGGACTTGAGCACAGTCTGGGAGAGAGTGCAGGACAGGAAGGCCAGGCGTGCTATGGTCTTTGGGATCACGAAGAGTCGGACACGACTTAACGACTGAAGAACAACAAGAGATGCCCCAAGTTTCAGTTGGTACCAGCCAGAATGCTAAAGGAGCTATCCAAGGGGCTGAACCCAAAATAGATTCCGCACCTTGGATAGCTTCTTTAGAGTTCTGGCTCGTTCTGACTGAAATCCAGCATGGATTTACAGCCCCACTAGAATTGGAGCCACCAGTCTCTACTGCTTACTTTCTAACCACACTTCTGTACTGCCCAATAACTGAAATTATCCTGGCAGTTTACAAAATAGAGGTTAATGCTATAAATATAAAAATAAAGAATAAATCAGGCCTAAGATCTAAAACAGATTAAAACAGCTGCAGAATGAAACTGGAATAAAGCCAGCAACAGACGACAGCAGCAATGCAAGGATCTAAAAAGAACTAGTATGTTTTTTTAATGTCAAAGACTAAAAACCCTGGGAGAATAAAAGGGACTTCACCTGGCAATGTCACTGCCAGACAAGCCTCTCCAGGAAGGGCATTTCACAATTGGGCACCAGCTCTGAAAAGACCCTCTGTCTAGTAGCTGAAAGGGAAACTCACACTCATAAAGATCACTGGATTGCTTTGAGCATTTTGCTATTATCATACCACAGTAGGTTGTGAGGATTCATTTTATTTTTATTTTATGTATTATCCTTCCCTGTCTCTGAAGGCTTAGTTAAAAATGTAAAAAGGAGAGGTAATAAAAGCACTTACATCTAATTTTTAAGACATCAGATTCTTAAAAAGGGTTAGGAGCCCCTGCTTATTCCCCACTCTGTGTGATGTGGGGGGGCGGTGTGTGCCCCATCCTCTGATGTCACCAGGTCCCCTGCCAAAGCACCTACTGGCTGGCACTTGGGCCTGGGAGCCGGCCTGGCTTGTCTCTCTCATAGGGAGGGCAAGGGATGAGCGGAGCACATTCTGCCACTGCGTCCAAGGGCTCCTGAAAGTGCCTCGCTCGTCCCTCACCTTCCCCACTCAGGGAGGGCAAGGGACAAGCGGGACATGCTTGGCTGATGTTTCCAGGGACTCCTGAAAGCACCGGCTGAGTCTGCTGCTGGCCTCGCTCACCCCTCGCCTGCCTGCCCCAGGTGGAGCAGCTGAGGGAAAAGCAGAGCACACTTGGCCATTATCATCAGCCAGAGATAACAAGCCGATTCCTCCCCACACCTTCTCCCCAAGTCTCTGGCAGCTTCTAGGCTAGAGGGAGAGGGAGGGGGACAGGCCCATGGAGGGATCACATGAGCCACATTTCGCCTACGGGCTGGAAGTTCCCCATCCCTGGATTAGAGGGACCACCAAAGTTGCTAGTCCATCAGATAAGAACATAATAATTAGGGATGTCAGAGAATTCTGCCACGGATCTCGGTGAGGCCGAATGCCAGTGCATTCGGCCCTCCGAACTCCATGGCGGAATGGCCTGCCACCTCCTGGCCCCCCGCGGATCCCCCCCGGGATGAGACTTACCTGGGGCGGATCTTCTGGGCAGCGGCAGCTCCGGCAGCGGCGGCTGGTCTTCCGACAGGCTGCTGCCGCCACCATTTGCAGTCTTGTAAAAAAACCCAATACCACGTGATAGGCTACGTAAAGATTTACGTAGCCTATCATGGCTGGGTTTAAAAAAACAACAACAACAACGTGATAGGCTACGTAAAGATTTACGTAGCCTATCACCGCTGGGTTTGAAAAAAAAAAACGCGTACGCAAATGGTGGCGGCTACGGCGGCTGCCATTTGCGTTCCTTATTTTTGGCCGTCTTAGTCTACGTAAATATTTACGTAGACTATGACGGCGAAAATAAAGGGGAATGCAAATAGCGTAGCGGGCGCTGTTTGCGTCCCTTTTTGATTCGCCATTTTAGCCTACGTAAATATTAATGTAGGCTAAAACGGTGAATCAAAAAGGGACGCAAATAGCTCCCGCTACGCTATTTGCGTTCCCCTTTATTTTCGCCGTCATAGTCTACGTAAATATTTACGTAGATTAAGACGGCCAAAAATAAGGAATGCAAATAGCGGCAGCCGTAGCCACCGCCATTTGCGTACGCGGTGTTTCCCCCCCCCCCCAGAGCCCTCAGCGGCCGGAAATCCGGCTGCGGACAGCTCTGGCCTGGCTGGGCCTGGCCGGCTGCTCTGCAGAGCTGCCGCGGAGCACAGCCGGCCATGGAGGATTCCGGGGGGGAGGAACGGATCGCCTCTCCCCTGTCGAGGATTCCGGATCCCCCCCCACCATCAACATAATCCATGGAAAGGTAAGTGACTTTCGTACATTCCTAATAATAATGCCCCAGTAAAACTGACACCCCCCTCACACACAGATCCTACTTGATGTCAGCTTTGGCTATTGCCCTGCTCTATAACTGCCACCCATTCACCATCAAACCTCAGGGAAAGGGAGAAATTTAGACCATTTTTAGATGTTGATTATCAGTGTCTGGAAAGCTCTTCCCCTTTCAAACTGCACCGTTGATGTTGTGGCTTGAAATATATTCTGTTCCTCAACATTATTCAGTTCAGTTGCACACCCTTATTACAACTAACAAGTAATATGCATTTATGATTTGATAGTGATCATAGCATGCCGTTATTACAATCAGGGCCAGAAATATTGGAACAAGTATAACTGTTTTAGCAGTTGGCCTCTGTACACCACCACATTGAAGTTGAAAGGAAACACACCCAGTTGGGAGCGAAGTCAGGACTTTCAGCTGTAATTCAAGGGGTTTGACAAAAGTGGGGCACTAACCATTCAGGAAGTACAGCCAGTGGCATACATACACACCCATCATTGGTGGCTCATAAGTAATGGAACAAACCAACATCATTTCAAACTTAAGTGTTGCCTTTAATACCTGGATGAAAATCCTTTGCAGTCAATGACTGACTGAAGTCTGTATGTTTTGGGTCATTATCCATCCGCAATATGAAGCGGCGTCCTATCAGTTTGGCAGCATTCGGCTGAATCTGAGCAGAGTATAGCCCTATACACTTCAGAACGCATCCTGCTGCTTTGATCAGCAGTCAGGTCATCAATAAACACCATTGACCCGGTTCCATTGCCAGCCATACATGCCCATGACATGCCATGTTTGACAGATGTTGTGGTATGCTTTGGATCATGAGCCGTTCCTTTCCTTCTCCATACTTTTCTCTTCCCATCATTCTGGTACACGTTAATCTTGGTCTCATCAGTCCAAAGAATCTTATTCGAGAACTGGGTAGGCTTTTTTAGGTGTTTGCTGGCAAAGGCTAATCTGGCCTTTCGGTTCTTGAGTGTTACCAGTGGTTTGCACCTTGTTGTGAAGCCTCTGTATTTACATTCATCAAGCCGTCTCTTGACTGTAGATGTTGACAATGACATGCCTACCTCCACAAGAGCGTTCTTGACCTAGCTAGATGTTTGGAAAGGGTTCCTCTTCACCATGAGCAGAATTCTGCGGTCATCCGCAGTTGTCTTCCGTGGTCTGCCAGGCCTTTTGCTGTTGCTGAGCTTGCCAGTTAATTCCTTCTTTTTCAGGATGTTCCAAACTGTTGTACTGGCCACTCCCACTGTTTTTGCTATCTCTCTGATGGGTTTATATTATTTCCTCAGCCTAATGATGGCCTCCTTCACTCGCATGGACACCTCTTTGGACCTCATGCTGGGAGTTGCAGTGAACAGCTACCAAATGCAAATGTAACACTCAGAACCACCTTCAGGCCTTTTATCTGCTTGATTGGTCATGTGGTACCCAGGAAACAGGCCACATCTGGCCATGCAGCCGCTTGTCAGCCATTTGTTCCATTACTTATGAGCCACCAATGATGGGTGTGTGTATGCACTGGCTGTACTTCCTGAATGGTTAGTGCCTCACTTTTGTCAATCCCCTTGAATTACAGCTGAAAGTCCTGACTTCGCTCCCATTTGGGTGTGTTTCCTTTCAACTTCAATGTGGTGGTGTACAGAGGCCAACTGCCCAAACAGTTATCCTTGTTCCAATATTTCTGGCCCTGACTGAATATTGACTGATACAAGTGGTCTCTCTGCTGATGTCTTGTACAGGGAAGTCTTGCCTCACAATTCATCTAAACTTATTTGGAGGTGTCACATAAGATAGGTAGATTCGATGGATCTGATGGAATCTATCTATCTAACCCAGCCTTCTCGAACCTGGAGTTCTCCCTTGTTTTGGACTATGACTCCCATAGTTGGCAGGGCAACTGTTGCCGTCCAAAACATAGGAGAGCACCAGGCTTATCTGATCCATCATATGTGATCTCACATGCATGCACACAGCCATAGGTTTTTAGAGTTGGAGACCCCTGCTCTGGTCCAGTCCGAGTCCAGAAATCCCCTGCTCGCTGCAAACTTATACAGCATCCCCTGACAAATGGTTGTCCAGTTTCACTGTTGAACAGCTCTTACCATTAAGGACTTTTCTCATAATGTTTAGCTGAAATCTACTTCTTGCAACTTCCAGCCATTCATTCTAGTCTTGTCCTTTGGAACAGCAGAAAACAAGTCTGCTCCGTGTTCTATGCGACAGTCCTGCAGATATTTTGAAGACAAGTATTTATTTATTTCATTTCTATACCGCCCAGTAGCCAATGTATCATGTCTCCGCATAGTCTTCTCTTCTCCAGGATAAACATATCCCACTCTTTCAACTGTTCCTCATAGGACTTGGTTTCCAGACTGCTCTTGGTTGCTCTTTTCTGGACAGACTCCAGTTTCTCAATGTTCTTCTTAATATGAGATGCCTTAAGGCACCTTAAGGCATCTCTGAGTACCTCCTCAATATGAAGTTCAGAGGGTGGATACACGGGAGAATGTCTTTTTGTTGGTGCGTAACTGGTATAGAATGCTCTCCCAAGAGAGTTATCCATTCAGAACCAGGCTGAGGCATTATTAATCTCCCAAGCCTTTTAAGATCCCGTTATTTTATTCCCTGTGGTCTTGATGGTGGTTTTAGCTTCTGTTACTTGCTGGTTGTTTATAGATCCTGTGATTTGTATATGTATTTTATTACGTTAGTATTTGTGTATTTTAAAGATTTGTTATTGGATTTATTATTGTATTACTGTTAGGGTGACCAGCCAGATGGGCGAGTAATAAATAAAATAAATAAATAAATAAAAATGTTTTAATTGATCTTGTAAAATGCCTAGATAATTTGTTTTCTAGGATGTCACAAAAACATAAATAATAAAATAAAATACATAGGAGAAAATTCACTGAAAATGTTAAATCAGTACACTGTGGCAGTAACAATAGTGAATTCATTATATATTGTATTAGTTATCAGATGTAAGTTTCATAAAAGTTCTAAATTAAAGAATCTGGATGTCAGTGTTTGCATACATCCAGCATGATATGATGCTGTTTGGGAGCTTAGAGTTAATGGTAAAGATTGTTTATTTGTTCTTGAATGCAAAAGCATTGGCTGTATTTCATCTTCATATATTTGTAATAAGGGAAAACAACAATACAAATTTTCAGATAAAAAACTGCAGCAAAGCAAATTCAGTTTTAGAGCTAGAAAGGATACAGAACACCACGCCCGCACACACGCGCGCACACACAAAATGGAGGACCTTTCATTTGAGAAAAAAAGCATTTGAAGCTTTTTAGCTTAGAAAAAAGATGACAAAGGAAGGGCATGATAGAGGGCTATAACGTTGTGAAAGCCGTAAACAAACAGAGCTCTTCCTTTCTTCTTTACAGTGCTAGAAAGCGGGGCCATCCAGTGAAATTGATTTGCATTAGATTCAGAACACACAAAAGGAACAACTTCTCACAAGACATAATTAGCTTATGAAATTCACTCCTACAAGATGTAGCGATGTCAACCAGCTGCTTAGATGGCTTTTAAAAAATGGATTAAAAAAATTCATGCTATTAGCCATGATAGCTAAATGGAACTTCCATGTTCACAAGGAGCATGCCTCCAGTAGCAGGCACAGAAAACAGCAGCCCAAGGAACAGCTATACCTATCACCTTTTATCATCCAGCACAGCTGGACACATAATGCTGGACTAGATGGATCTTCTTATGGACATTCTTATATTGCATGTCCTATGAGGGCTTCCCAGAGTCTTCTGGGTAACAAGATGCTGGACAAGAGAGGCCTTCAGTCTAATCCAGCAGGTCTCTTCTTTTGTTCTTCTGTTCTAAATACTGGTTGGTACTTGGCCTGATCCACATTGAACCTACAATGAAATCTGATCCTGTCCTGCATCTGTCCACAACAGTATACACACACACATCTATAGGAAATGCTATATGTCAGTATGAGATCAGGTTTCTATGACAATACACTGTGTTTGAGTAAAATTTCAATGGTTTTTGCCAAAACCCTGTCCCGCTCCCCACCCACACTTTTCTCTGGAAGCAGGAGCAAT
Source organism: Heloderma suspectum (assembly GCF_057233095.1). Lineage (NCBI taxonomy): Eukaryota > Metazoa > Chordata > Lepidosauria > Squamata > Helodermatidae > Heloderma > Heloderma suspectum. The sequence continues at coordinate 112,885,637 of NC_139458.1, read as the reverse complement.
CATAATTCTGGCCATGTGCCAGTTTCCTTCTTTTTATGAAATTGCACACTCAAAAAGAAATAGTTAACTGCAGATAAGCAGATGGGCTGTGCAAATATTGCTGGATTTATCTATTTTTTAAAAGTCAAACTTGAAACCAGGGGCACACACAAGATGCTATTCTTATGAAGAGCTTGTAGATTCTCAGGTGATTAATGAGTATGTGAAGCAGTGTAGTAAATTAATTTGATGTGAGCAGTAACTGATGAAGGTGAGAACTTGAACAATGGTAAAAGTTTAAGTCAGGGATGGGGAACGTGTGGCCCTCCAATGATTGGACTGCGACTCCCATAATCCCTCACTGTTGACTATGTTGGCTAGAGCTGATGAGCATTGCAGTCTAACAATATCATGTTTTCCACCCTTGGCTTAAGTGATCTCAAACAAGTTTATTTTCCAAGATGTCCATTTGAACATGAAGAGTCTGACTGAACCAGATTCCTCTCTCTGCTACAGCACTGTAAATCCACTGTTGTCATCTCCAACGGATGGAGATTTTTGCTCATTTCCTCTCAGTGTCTCAGTCCAAACTCCTGAGCTGCAGAGTGACTGTTTTCTACTTCCTGTGAGTCAATAGATTTTAGAGCTTACACTTCATGCAACCAATATTGAAAACTTATTCCGGCACCTACTCTTGTTATCTTTTTGGCGCCAGGCAAACACTTTTGCTGTTTTTCCAGCCTTTTAAAGTTCTGCGTCTTAGGCTATTTTAACTGCCGCTTTATTATGACAGATTTATTTTGCTGTATCATATCAATTTTATTGCATTGATTTTATTGTTGTTTCTCTTTTATTGTGGACCAGCCTGGGAGCCATTTGGTTGAAGGGCAGTTACCAAATATATAAAACAGGCAGGCAAGCAGTATTCATTGACTCCCAAGATTGCCTTGTGACACTCAGCAGTCCAAATGTGGCTCTAAAACACATTGGGCCTGTCTCCCTGGCTTTGGTAGCTACAACATGTGGTCTGATGCCTTTTCAGCTTGTTATAAATCACTATCATTATACGCTTCATTTCCAGTCTGAACTCTTGCATTTTATGCAGCCAATATTTACCCATGTCTATCATCTCACAGTTGACTGTCCTGGGAGTGATGTAATTCACAATTCACCACTCATTAAGTTCACCTGCAAAAGCTGACAGGTGAAATGGTATGGCTTCTGAAATGCTTCACCACCATCTCAAGAACAGATCTTTATTTATGAAAAAGGATTTGTCTTCCAACTGTAAAGCAAAATGGAGCATTTTCTTCTTATACTGATCCTACCACAGTCCTGAGCTAGAAGGTTGTGATCTGTCATAAGGAAGAAATCCATAGGGAAGACTTCTCCAACCTGCTGCCCTCCAGATGTGTGGGACTACAACTCCCAGCACTCCTAAGTATTGGCCATGCTGGCTGGGGCTGATGGGAGTTGAAGTCCAAAACATCTGGGGGATGCCACCTTTGGGAAGGCTGCCATAGGATATGAGGATCTGATTAAGTGGGAGGATGAAGCAGAAACTAGGGTACAATATCAACCAGTTCACACTTACGGGTGGCCTCCATCTTTATGTTCTTGGGCTATCTGGTAGAATTGTGTCCAGGCTGTATATGCAATTTCTGATCGGACAGATCAAATTCAAAGTGCTTGCATGATCACAGAAACCAAAGCAGCTGCATAGACAGGTCTCATTTGTCTGTTCACACCAAGGGGCAAGGCTGGCAAAAGCCTTGTAAGGCACTTGGTCACTGTTTGCCACCTCAGTCAGCAGATTTGGGGTGTCATGGAAGGGCAGTAAATGGCTAGTTATTTAGGGTGCAATCCTATCAGTTGTGCCCTTGATGATAGAAGCGTCCAAACTTGGAGGCTTCCAATCATCCAATGCAGGGTGGGAGAGCAGCAGAGGCAATCTTCGCCTCTCCATCCTCTCACCCGGCATTTTTCACAAGATGGGCCTTTTTGTCCAACCAGCAAAAGCACTTCAGAGGGGGAGAGAAGGAGGCTGGAAGAGGCTCTGGATAGCTCATATCCCGGCCTCTCCAGTCTCCTCCCCTCCCCGCCCACCAAAACGCCCCCTTTTTCCCCTCTCCACAGTCCATTTTCCAACCTTGGAGAGCAGCTGGTGTAGTTCTTTCCATGCCGACTGTGAGGGGACAGGGGAGGGGGGTTGGATCTCTGACTCCCCCTTCCAAAGTCAGAGCACTGACCTCGGAGGGGGGAATCCCCAGTATCCCACAGTCCCTCAGACCATGTCTAGGGGCCATAGGATTGTTCCCCTTAATTGGTTATTGAATTTTTACTACCAGGGATGGGGGAAGATGCTTGCTGAATTTTCTGCATCATGTGCCAAAATAAGTCAGCTGGCTTTGAGTACCATGCATCTTGATTTGGATGGGTGGGTGGGACACCATTTGTTGCTCCATCTCAGGCAGAAAATTATCTTGTTACATGCCACAGTTTCAGTGCAGGAGCATATGGACTGGGCTGCCATATTATCTTCCTGAAATGAGCACAAAAAGGGTGGGGCTGTTATTCAGAACTGGAAAATGTGACAACTTCATACCCATCACCTCAATTGGAAAGGAGCCGCATTCCAGTACAGAGAGGGCGTAAAGTTCTTATCTTCTCATACACCAAATGTAAATGAGAATATTTCACTGCAGACACCATTTCTTTATGGGTCTGAAATTCACTTTTGTAAAATAAAGCCTTGCATTCTTTTGCCAGGTCCACTTTTGGAGCCAAAGTGATCGCATTTCTATCCCTTGCAGTTCAACTGAAGTTAAAGCATAAACTGAAAAGGAAAACCAGCAAGCAGAATGAATTATTATTTACACATGATGTCGATGGAAAACAAACAAACAAACATCAGCCCATTTCTGGGTGAGGTGCTTGAGCACGTAGAGGCTGCCCCATGATGTTCTGGATGACACAGATTATCATGATTAATCTGGTTTCCAGCTCAGGTACAGGTCATCCACCAGAGCAGCCAAGGCAATCTCAAACTGCGGGATGACTTTCATCAGGGGTGGGGGGCCTCTTTCAGCCTGAGGGTCGAATTCAATTTTGGAGATGCTCTTGGGGGCCGCATTCCAGTGGTGAGTGGAGCAAAAGGGGGCAGGGACAAAGGCAAAGGGAGGGGGGGGAAATACCAAAGAAGTACAAGAAGATATCAGCATATTGTAGCTTAAAGCTCTTACTGCCATTAAGCCTTAGGGGAGCCCATTAGAATACATAAGAACATGAGAAGAGCCCTGCTAGATCAGACCAAGGGTCCATCTAGTCCAGCATTCTGTTCACACAGTGGCCAACCAGCTGTTGACCGGGAACTCACAAGCAGGACATGAGGGCAACAGCACCCATGTTCCCCAGAAACTGGTGTACTTAGGCTCACTGCCTCTGGTACTGGAGGTAGTACATAGCCATCAGGACTAGTAGCCACTGACAGCCTTTTCCTATTCTAGAATAGGAAAAAACAGCACAGAGCCCCCAAACCTCTAAACAATCAGTGGTTGGGAGAAAGGGGAAGGGGGTGTAGCCATCTGGGGAACCCTAGAGGGCAGGATTGGGATCCCTGGAGGGTCATATTTGGCTCCTGGGCCTGAGGCCCCCCACCCCCTGTAGAACCCCCTGTAGGTTCTACACAAGAAGATAGAAGGAATGAGATTCTTGATTCTTCTGGATCTCCCAGTATCTTTCATTACTATCAACCATAGTATCCGTCTGGGCACAATTTGGCCTTGGTTCTGGTCTTTCCTGGATGGCAGAACTCAGAAAGTGTTGCTGGTAAACTGCTACTCCAGTTCCTGGCTCAGGGCTGGTATCAGGGGTACACATAGTTTGGCACATCCCAGCAGGGGCCCACAGCAACAGCCCCATCAACTTGCTCCTCTTCTTTACCATTGCAACCTTCTTGTTCACCTGCTTCTTACTGTGGCCTGGACAATGGAGGTGGTGAGAAGGAGAAGCAGGAGATGCCACTGCCTACTTGCCCCCTGGCTCTGTGCCTGCAAGCAAGCAAGTAGGAGTGATGAAGATAAAGAAGATGAGGAGCAATGACAGCTGGAGACAATGGTGGTGAGAAGGCAGGCTCATTAGGGTGGTGGCCCATTGAGAGTGTCTCGCCCAAGGGTCTTCGAAAACCTGGAGCTGGCCCTGCAGCCTGACTGGTGGCCTGGGGGCGTATTTTATTGTTCCCATGCCATTTAACATCAGCATGGAACTGCAGAATGAAGTCATCTAGGGATGTGGAACATTGTGTCATTAGTATGCTGATAAATTCGAGCTCTGTTTCTCCTTTCCATCTAGGAAAATCATTCAGGATCAGTGATGGACAAGATAAGGGTGAATAAACGGAAGCTTAATCCAAATAACACAGAGGTGTTAAACCTGTTCTGGACAGTGTTGGACTCCCTCGTACAATGCAGGTTTGAAGCTTGCGGCGCTTCAGGACCTGGCACTGCTCCTGGATGCCCAGGTGGCAGCAGTGGCTGAAGAATTCTTTTCCAGATATGGCCTCACCTGGATAGGAAGCATCTGGCCACTATCACTCATGTCTGGCCATGACCAGGTTAGACTACTGCAGGAGATCCCAACCTTTTCAGGTTGCTGGGCATGTTTGAAATGTTGAGAGTGTCATGAGCACTCTCACAAAATGGCTGCCACGGGGCTTGCAAGTTCATAAAATGGCTGCCATGGTGGGCATGGCTGGTCACAAAAATTATCAAAAGGCACACTGGTGAGGCTAAAAGAAGTTACCTGCACTCTTTCGAACCCAAATAAAGAAGGTGATGGTGGGCAGCCCTTTGCTTTGCAATATGCCGGCCTCCCAGTTAAAAAAAAGAAATTATTTTAAAAATATCGTTAAGAAATACAATAAAAATAAGGAGAGGCAGGGAGCTTGGCAGGTGCAAGAGAGGAGTCCACAGGCACCTCATTAGAGACCTCAGGACTCCTGGCACTATATGGGGTGTGCCAGTCCCTTGTCCAATGCCTAACTTAGGCCAACACACACATTACCATGCAAACTATGGCTTTATGATGCTTTTCTTTTTTTACCCTGTGGTAACTCAGGGCACCTGATCCAGACTGGGGCCCTATTCTCGGGGTAGGATGGCTTCAACCCTTTCTACCCACTATGATCCCAAGCTGGATCAGGGGCTGCACCTTATACATTGTCAAATACTGATCCATTAAAGCAAATTGGAGTCAAAGGAATAAAAAAGAGAGAGAGCTTTTCCTTCTCCCTCTTCAATTCTTGCAAGTTTCCACTTGTTTTATGTATTTCTAAATATTACTAATAATTGTAAGAGATACTAACAACTGCTTCAACACCAACCTAGCAGCTGATCTAATAACATCTACCCAGCAATTTCCCATGCCAACATTTTTTTAAAATTAAAGACACAAAGAAAACCTGAACGAATCACCCTATTTTTTCCCTTGACCAATACACAGTGACAGGCAAAAATGTCTGGATTTTCTTCTGATTCATACATGCATATCACCCCTGAAACCAGTGCACTGATATGGCTGAGTATGATTTCATTTTCTTTTTGCTCAGAAAATAATGCCAAGACCAAGAGCAGCTGAAAAAAAACCTCCACAGATGGCCACTAAAGGAGGCTTAAGACCACTAATTCCTTTTTTCACGTCCTTTATGCTTTGCAGAGCAATTTGAAAGACCGCTTGCCTTCCACTGGACAGCACACAATGAATTTTACATTGGAGACAAATCATTTTATAAACTAAGGATCCTTTTAAAGGTCAGGCTGATCCAAGTTCTAGAGCCAGCCTGTGTATATCCATGATGCATAAGCCACCCTGTCAGGGAGAGGCCTTATGCTGCCTTCCCTTCTTGTTTCCTGCAACTTAGGTTTCCCATGGACAGGACAGACAGGAGCACCTTTCTGCTGGGGAGACTCAGTATTTTCAGTGGCTTATGTTTTTCTGTCCTTTGATGTGAGAGAAGCACCATGTTCTGAGCTGAGCAGGGCATTTTAAATAACTGTATCTAGAGATGCTTATAGACCTCAGGTTATTGCACCATTTGGGCTGGATCGACACTTACTGCCTTTTTTCGTTTCCAATGAGGTTTCACCGCCCGCCTTTCACACTACGCAGTAGCCGCCTCGAATTGGAACCGGAATTTCCCACTTCCATGCTTCTGCTTTCAATACCCTAATATCCCGGTATTCCCCCTTAATGTGCTCTGATTTTCTGCCTTCGCTACTGTATCCGGTTGTAGTCCCCTCCCCCCCGTCCATATGTGGCGGTGTTTGTATTTCCCTCCTGTCCAATCACAGCTCTCGACGGCCCCATGTCTTCTTCCGGCTACCGATCACATAGCTTCCTCAGCAGCCTCCGTTTTCTCAGCAACAAGCAAAGGGCTGGATGTGCGCACGCTTGTCTGATCTCGGAAGCTAAGCAGGCTCGGTCCCAGTCAGTGCTTAGATGAGAGACCACCTGGGAATCAGGCTTCCTGCACTGAGCAGGGGGTTGTTGTATGCCTCAAGATCATGCCTCAATTAGGAAAAAAACATTGCAGAGAAACCCCGATGGGGGGTGCTGAGGAAGCTATGCAATCGGTAGCCAGAAGAAGACAAGAAGACATGCTTCACAACTTTGAAGCTTCGAAGATCATGCCTCAATTAGGAAAAAAAAACATCGCAGAGAAGCCCCGATTCTGCGAGGATAACGCCTTAATTTAAAAAAAAACATCTGGAGCGGGGGATAGGAGGGGGTAAAACTTAGTCTCATTTGAGGGGATACAACAACCCCCTGCTTAATGCAGGAAGCCTGATTCCCAGGTGGTCACCCATCCAACTACTGACCGGGGCCGACCCCGCTTAGCATCCGAGATCAGACAAGCGCGCACAGAAAAACAGAAGGAAAACAGCACAGCAATCAAGTGTGATCCAAGCTTGCGCATTCGATGAAGCACTGCAATGGGAAAATGGGTGAGTGTGAATAATCACGTTTTAATGCGAGAGCGTTTGACCCGACAGGACACCGAATTCATTGTGATGGCGGGCACAATGTAGATCGGCCCTATGTATCAGGGATGAACAAATCTGTCACGTTTGCTTCTGCTCAGTGTCGCATTTTCCCCTACATGAAGTTCATGCCCTCGTGTTTCTACATCAGTTTGCAAATATGTATTATTTTAAAGTCTGCATGAAAATATTTTCATGTGCAGTTATCCAAATATATGCATTTTATGTACTTTTCCAAATATACACATTTTTTGCAAGTGATTCCCCTACTATAATGTGGTTTTGTTCCAACTCTAATATATGGATTTTTGTGTGCACATTTCCCTATTGCATGTATTTTTGTGGACATTTCCACTATTATATGCATTCGTGTGTGCATTTTTTATATGTTAACTGCATCACAAGATTCAGGAAAGTATGAATATCACAGTATCAGTGCATTCTAGTTTGTGCATAGGTCCAGGAAGTGCAAATTTTGTAAGTTCACATTAAAATGCGAACCTCATCCAATTTCTCACCCATCCCTATGTGGCTTTGGTTTTTAATTTCAGATATCATTTTGTCTGATTAATCCAAAGTTGCCTTAATAGGCCAGTCCACAAAGCAAAGATATTTGGCAGTTAGGACATGCTATCAGTCCGATTTAGAGGACTGGACACATGATTACTGCACATCTTGATTCTCTCAGCACACACACAGGTAAGGGGTTCAACCTGCAGTGGCCCTCACTGATACTGGTGCAAATGTCTTCCCATTTGGGGGCACAGGAGTTTTCCTGGCAAGAGAGAGATACCTGCCTTTTCCAAGGCTTTTAACTTTATTTATAGGATTTATATAAACTGCCTTTCGATGTGAACACCCAAAAGGTAGCTTACAACAATCAATAAAAGCAATAAAGGTACAATAAAACCGAAGCAACCAAGAACAACAGTAACATCCCAAGACCACACACACACACAAATGCTTCTTCTAGTTGTACATTACAGTGCTGAACTATGAGTATATGTTGGTTCTTCTACCTTTAAAGTCATGGGCTTATGGTCACAAATGTATTTATAGTCTATTTTTGTAGTCTATTTTTTATAGTCTATTTTTTGTGACAAAATATTCAGATAGCAAATTTTCTAATAAAAGAGATTCCAAAATCCATACTAGTGTAATATCTTTATTAGGCTAACATGGCTATCATAAAAGTATGTTAGCTTTGAGTTGGCCTAATAAAAGTATTACATTAATACGGATTTTGGAATTGTTCTTATGGCCAACAGAGCTACGTTTGCTTTCTGATAAAAGAGGAAGTAGTTATTTTGGATGAGGAAACATCACCACGTGATTTTCGACTTTCTGGTCATAGCCTCTTATGGAGAGTATGCCATAGAATACACCCCTGTGCAGTTAGATCAATATTTAATCATGTTCAGGAAAATGTCAAATGTATCAGTGCTGAGAATCACTGGGGAAATCTAAGCTTTGTGACATTTACCCATCCATAATGACTTAGCCCTTATTTAACTGGGGTTAAGAACAATACAAACTTATCTGGATCTAAGGAACTCTGCATATTAAGAAATTCCATTTTACTGCACAACATAATTCATCTTAATGCTATGGAAAAATGTTTCAAATAATGGAAAGTTAAACTAAAGATAAATAGCAGAGCTATTTACCTAGGGTTAATGTGATGTAACATATCGGTGGAATTCATATGCAGCGAACTCTGATAATGAGCAAATTTAAGAAATAAAAGTTGACGATAGTGGGGCATCTATTATAATAATATGAATACTATATGTAAGTAAATGAGCAAAAAAAAAATGTTTACGGTGATATAATGGCTAACTAAAGCAGAGATGGGAAATGTGTGACGTTCCAGATGTTGTTAGACTTAAATTCCCATCAGCCATAGCCAGCATTACCAATAGTGAGGGATTATGGGAGTTGCAATCCAGCAACGAGGGCCTCACGTTCCCCATCCCTGAGCTACAGGTTCGCAGGAGATGGAGAGCTTAACGTCTTTTTCCCTATTCCTACCTCTACACCCCAGATCATGTTTTATTTTTTTTGGGGGGGGGTACACTGGAAACATAGTTTATTCCCCACAACCATCAACCTGCCTTTAGAATGGGAAGGTGGGCCCTTGCTTCCCAACCCATGATATCTATGTTGGTGGTTTCTAGGTAGGAGTGGACAGATGTGTCGGTCTCACTGAGATTGCCAGGTTTTTGAAGTCAAGCTTGTACCATCCCATTTCCACACAAGCTTGTTATTTATTTATTTATTTATTAAAATCCACATGGAAATTCATACTTTGGCATCAGAAAGTGACATAGAAAACTAATAAATGAATGAATATGGACAGAACTCTGCCTTGGCTAGCTAAAAAGCTCAGGAGGTGCGAATGGGGTAAATTTTTCTATCTATCTATCTATCTATCTATCTACCTATCATCTACCTATTTCTGGGCCCCACAGTGTCGGAGGTGGTAAAGAGGTTTTCCCCCACCACAACATTGTTCCCAAGATCAGCACGTGAAAACAATAATTTGCTTATCTTTCATGAAGGAGGCCTTTCCACTGACATAATACAAATATATACATCTATGCCATGGCTTATAAATATCGCCCTGTCCATCCAACCGCCTCCAAGCTGTATGTAACTAGAAATGTAACACTTTCCTATTTTAAACTAATAGGATTGCCTGACAACTATAGAAGTGTAATATTATTCAACCCGAGACTCTGTCATAGAGGTGCTGTTGAGCTTTTCTAATAGAATGCCCTCTTTCAGGAAAAAAGAAAAAGAAAAAAAGTGAATTGCATTACAAATGTAAATGATGACTCTTTTCTCCCCCTCTCCCCTGTCCCCTTCATTTAATATCACAAAAGGAAGCAAAGCACAGAACATTTTTTTCTGTGTCATTACCTCTTTCTACTGGAACATAAATGCAGATTCACATTACATGACAGCAGCCAAAAGAAATATGAAAGTTACAAGATAATTTAGACAATTAAAAGCAGTGTGCCCTGCCTTCTTTATTAACTTGAATGTTCTGTGCTCAAGCAAAATATAGGTCTCCTTTCTGACAGCAGCTGCCTCTTTTCTTCCTCAGAATGAAATAATATCTCCCCCTGGACAGTCAGAAAACTTAGCAGAGTAAGTTCCCATGATAACACACCAATTCTTTTTTAAGGAAATGTGCACAGGTCTTTTGGCAAGGCAAGCCAAAAAATTTATCTTTGTCCCTAAAGTGTCTTATTGGGGGGTGGGGTTTCTGAACTTTTTTGGTGAGGTTTCTGAACACACTATATTGGCAACCAGTGCAATATAGAAAAGCTTCCCTAGAAATGCATACATTTAATTGGAATGAATTGATGGGTATGGGGTTCTTGTTAACAGATAGGTTCTTAAGGATACACATTAATCATCAGTGTTGATAGCCAACCTTACCATAGTTCAATGTCTCCTCCTGAAGTGGCCAGCCTCTTCTGCACTTGAAAAAAGTGGTGGTGATATAATTATGGTTGTGAAAGTGTTAATGTTGTAACAGATACATCACCAAGTGGTGGGAAATTCAAACAAAGCAGAAAGTTACCTTTAACCTAAGTAGTCACCTGATGCCCTGCTGCAGGAGACCCAGGGCTTCTTCACAGGGAGCTTTTATCTTGCTATTGAGATTGGTTACTCACGGAAGTTTGCAGGCTCTTTAGATGACATCAGTCTCCAGGGCGTCTCCTGCACCAAATGACCTTTATTCCATTTTTTAAAAGATCGGAGGTAATGAGCTATCAAATTACCCCGCATGAGTTCCGCTTGAGTTCCCTTGTGAAAAGGGAAAAGTCACAATAAGAGGAGCTAGACCACAGCACCATCTAGAGGCTGTGTAATGAAACATATGGAAGACTCAGATAAAGGGGGAAAGGAGGGAGAAATGGCGGGGGGAAGAAAGCGCATGTAAAGGTAGTCCATCATGATCCTGCATTTAAAATGGAAGCAGAAAGCCCCATTTTAAATGCAGTATTTTAGGCTGGTGTAGAGATGCTCCCAGTAATACCTGTTTCTTGCATCTATCATCTGGTGAGACTGAGGTGGACTACCCATGGTGGGACATGTTGTCAGGTAATCATGCCTGTTCTCCAGGGACACAAGTGCAAGACATACATTGTCTGACAGCATATGTTCAAGACTTAATGAACCACTCTGCTAAGATTACTAAAGCTATGGAACAAGGGCCCAGCTAAATTGGACCAATGGTTATAGTATAATTCAGCCTTCTTCAACCTAGTGCCCTCTCAATGGTGGCCTGTTCATACAGGCAAACTAAGCGGTCACCTAGGGCACCAGGTTAAGTGGGGCACCAAATTAGAGGAAAAAATACATTTTGAAAAATCTTAGTTTTCTAAGTTTTCTATATTGGAAACTCTGTACTCACATCTATACACACTTCTATATTGGATGTAGTGGCAATGCAGTTAAAGCAGAATAGTGTAATGGATGATTTGGGATTTGTAATAATAAAAATTATAATTAACATTTTAATGCATTTTATCTGAAATCAGACTGAAATATCATCTAGCTGTCATGTACAAATCTATTCTGAAAATGTTGTGTGTCTGTTTTATCTGAGCTCAGAAACATTGATTGGACAGACGGACGGACGGGAAAACTGAATAATTATGCCTCTGTTTAAATAAATACACTTCAAAAACATTAAATGGAAAATCGGGGCAAAACGTTTTCCAGTTTCCCAAAAACCTCAACTTAGATCTGCCCTTGGGGTTTTGGGGTGAGAGCACCGATTTCACAGTTCACCTGAGGTGCCAGTTCCTGGCAGCTAGTGTAGGGCTGCCCCCATGCCCTTCGGGACATTCGACACATGGGAGTCCACGGGAGTGTGGTGATGTGAGTCCAACACATTTGGCGGAAACCAGGTTGGGAAAGGACAGTATGATTAAAGGTGAAGGAGCTTTCTAATGTGAAATGTGCCTATTCTTCAATAATGTTTGTGTTTTCGGTTAACCATTATTTCCCTCCATGGTATTCCTTTAAAATTCCTTGTAACCTAAACATAATTCATCATTTTTTATAAGACAAGGTCCAACAGCCACATCCAATTATTTTTCTAAGTAGGGAATACTAGTAGCTTTCCCTATGCCACAGGTATACAATTTCCCCTGTGTTGCAGCTACCTAAGATGTCATCAGTGATTCCAAGGTCAGGACTAGAGTGGAATCAGGACAGACAGAGGAAATGGGGAAGGGATTCAGGGACAGGGTCTTCTTCAGGAGTGAAGATTCTCAAAAATGCTTGCAGAGATGTCTGAAAAGATACATCTCCGAAATAAATCCCAAAATATATGGCAGAGGGTAGGGATGTTGGAGAAATCCACAACGGAATCAAATTAATTCAAATTTCTATGAATCTGACCTGCAGGTTCCACAGCAGACCCACATTTCCCAAGTTGCACAGATTCTGCAGACTTGCAGAGCATTTTTTTTAGTTTCTGGAATTTTACACAAATGTAGTTGTAGAAAAATACATAAAACAATTTAAAAAACCACCAGCTGAAAGTGCACTTTTCTCCCATAGGCTGAAGCATTTGGGGAGATTTGCTTATTTTGGGGGGGGGGGGATGTGCACTTTTTCACAAGCATGAATTTGTACAAATGTGAATTTGCACAAATTCAAGAAATTGGAAAAAGTCCGATTCTGCCAACAAGCGGACAATGGAACAAAAGGCACCTGACAGTCCATGAAATGCAGACAGAACGGATGTTACAAAGTTGATACGTTCCTAGTAGAGGGCCAAAATGCATTGGGCTACTTCAAGGAATAAAACTGTATATTTTGTTCAACATCCTGAGACGTTGTGTTTTTTCTGCCGGGTTATTTTGGATGTTCTCCAGTTTGTCTGAAACAGGCTGGCTGCACAAAGGTGGCTTGGGCTCCAGCCACAAACAAGTTGCAAAGCTATATCCACATTACCCTAAACGCACACACAGAAAGAGGGGAAGCAGGGGTGGAGGTCTCACGTTTCCCTCTTTCCTGATGCACTCTCACACACAAATAGAGAGGCTTCCATCTCAGGCCTTTAATTCATTATCAACAGGTTTATTACAGATGCAAATCCTCGAAGGCTCTCAGGCTACAAAGGAATGCCTCCAGGGGATTCAAATGGGATTACCAAAAGTTGCCCGCAGTTTGAAAGGGAGGCTTTCTCACTAGGCTAACTTAGGGAAGGAGGTCCCACCCCTCGCTTGCTGCTTCCAGGCGTAGCCTCTCATGCATTGCTAACCGGCTCGACCGTCTGAGCTCCGCCCCTGATGTTTCCCACTTAGCTGTGCGTCTCCGCCTCGCGTCTCTTAGGCCACAGTCCTCAAGCCCCTCCTCCTCCTTCTCACAGAGGGGGGTAAGGAGGAGGCTTCAGGCCCGGCCATCTGAGAGCTGGTAACCTGAGAAGCACACCTGCCCATAGCTGAACTGGCCTGTGAAAAAGCCTCCCCTAGTTCTGGCTGCTCCCCTTCTGAATCTGAGCTGCTAACTATCTCCCTGCACTCACAATCAGTCCTGACACTAAGCAAAGTCCTGTCCATGTCCAAAGGCCCAAACCTGTCTAGCAATACGGTGTTGACTGACATGCAGTGTGGATCTGGTGTTGCAGGAGTGGGCCTTTGGCAGGCACCCATGTAGCATTAGATTGGCAGTTGTTGCTTTGTTTGAGCATAATGGGAACTGGGTGGGTTGGATTCACAACTTCGAATCTTCAAAGATCATGCCTGAATTAGAAAACAAAACATCGCGGCGAAGTCCCAATCCTGCGAGGATAACGCCTTAATTTAAAAAAAAACATCCAGAGCGGGGGATAGGAGGGGGTAAAACGTAGTCTCATTTGAAGGGCTAGAACAACCCCCTGCTCAGTACAGGAAGCTTGATTCCCAGGCGGTCTCCCATCCAACTACTGACCAGGGCCGACCCCGCATAGCATCCGAGATCAGGCAAGTGCGCGCAGAAAAATAGCAGGAAAACAGCACAGCGCTCGAGTGTTAACCGAGCTGACGCATTCGATGAAGCACTGCAACGGGGAAAATGGGTGAGTGCGAATAATCACATTTTAATGTGAGAGTGTTTGACCCGACAGGACACCAAATTCATTGCGATGGTGGGCACAATGTAGATCGGCCCCTAGTCGTGTGTACTTGATAGATTTGCCAATGATTATCTCCTTTGTCAGTATTTTCTCACTCTTGCTGAGGCTGAGGGTGAAGATGTCCACCATTGATACCATTGAGCACGGTGTTCCCAGATGGTCGGTCCTGAAGCCCCCCCTTGCCCCCCTCTGTGAGAAGCTGGGACGAGGAGGAGAGTGGGGGCTGTGACCTAAGAGATGCTAGACTGCAGCACAGAGCTAAGAGGGAAACATCAGGGGCAGAGTTCAGATGGTCGAGCCGGTTAGCGATGCATGAGAGGCTATGCAGGGAAGCGTCACGTGAGGGGCGGGACCTCCCTCCCTAAGTTAGCCTAGCCAGAAAGCTTCCCTTTCAAACTGTGGGCAACTTTCAGTGATCCCATTTGAATCCCCTGGAGGCATTCCTTTGTAGCCTGAGAGTCTTTGAGGATTTGCATCTGTAATGAACCTGGCTGTTGATAATGAATTCTCCTGGACTGCCTCCATGAGTTGTGATTTGGAGACACTGTTCTACAGTGGTTGGACTCATACTTGCAGGGTTGGTTCCAGAGAATAGCATTGCGTGACTGTGCCTTGGCTCCATGGCAGTTGAACTGTGGGGGACCACAGAGCATCATCTTGTCCCCACTGTTATTTCATATCTATATGAAGCCATTGGGAGTAGTCATCAGGAGATTTGCGGCAAGGTGTCAGCAGTATGCTGATGACACCCAGCTCTGTTTCTCTGTGACATCTGAATCAGGAGAGGCTGTGCATGTTCTGAACTGGTGCCTGGATGCAGTTATGGCTTGGATGAGGGTTAATAAACTGAAGCTGAATTCTAATAAGACAGAGACACTCTGGGTTGGCAGTTCCCAGGTCCAGGAATTGGGCTGTTTGCCTGTTCTGGATGGGGTTGCAGTCCCTCTTAAGGAGCTGGTTCGTAGTTTGGATCTATCTCTGTCACTGGAGGCCAGGTGACCTTGGTGGCCCAGACCACCCATTACCAACTTCAGTTGGTGTGCCAACTATGCCTGTTCCTGGATAGGGACAGCCTAGCCACAGTGATCCATGCACTTGTAACTTCATGATTAGACTACTGTAATGCACTCTATGTGGGGCTGCCCTTGTGCCTGGTTCAGAAGCTGCAGGTAGTGCAGAATGCAGCAGCTAAGGTGCTCGGTGGGACAACCAGCTGTGCTCACATAACACCTGTGTTAAAAGAACTGCACTGGCTACCTATTAGCTACCGAGCCACGTGCAAGGTTATGTTGCCATATAAAGCCCTAAATAACTTGGGACCAGGATACCTAGCGGACTGCCTTCCCTTATATATACCCAGCCGTTTTAAGATTATCAGAGGAAGCCTTGCTGGTCATTCCGAAACCAACAGCATGTTGCCATGTAATACCTCGACAGTGGGCCTTCTCAGTAGTGATGCCCACCCTTTGGAAAACCCTCCCCCATGCAGTTTGGGAGGCAGAAAATGTGGCATGTTTCAAATGCCTCCTGAGAACGCACTTGTTCACCCAGGCTTTCCCTGGCTTATAATTCACTGTAATTAATCATGCTGCTCCATCTTTACTGCTCCTTGTATTGCGCTGTATTATTATTATTGTAACTGGAATTGTTTTGATATGTCTTTCAAATGTGAGTTTAATATTTATATTAGAACCGCTTAGGGATTATATTATATTGTTGTTGTTCAGTCATTCAGTCGTGTCCGACTCTTCGTGACCCCGTGGACCATAGCACACCAGGCCTTCCTGTCCTCCGCTCTCTCCCAGAGTGTGCTCAAGTTCATATTCATTGCATCGGTGATGCTATCTAGCCATCTCATCCTCTGCCGTCCCCTTCTCCTTTTGCCTTCGGTCTTTCCCAGCATCAGGGTCTTTTCCAGGGAGTTTTCTCTTCGCATTAGGTGGCCAAAATATTGGAGCTTCAGCTTCATTATCTGTCCTTCCAATGAGCAGTCAGGGTTGATTTCCTTTAGGATGGACTGATCTGACCTCCTTGCAGTCCAGGGGACTCGTAAGAGTCTTCTCCAGCACCACAGTTCGAAAGCATCAATTCTTCGGCGCTCAGCCTTCCTTATAGTCCAGCTCTCACAGCCATACATTACTACTGGGAAAATCTTAGCTTTGATTAGACGGACCTTTGTCGGCAAGGCGATGTCTCTGCTTCTTACTATGCTGTCTAGGTTTGCCATAGCTTTCCTCCCAAGGAGCAAACATCTTTTAATTTCATGGCTACAGTCACCGTCTGCGGTGATCCTGGAGTCCAAGAAAATAAAATCTGTCACTGCTTCCATTTCTTCCCCTTCTATATGCCAGGAAGTGATGGAGCCAGATGCCATGATCTTCGTTTTTTTAATGTTGAGTTTCAAACCAGCTTTTGCACTCTCCTCTTTCACCCTCAACAAGAGGCTCTTTAGATCCTCTTCGCTTTCTGCCATGAGGGTGGTATCGTCTGCATATCGGAGGTTGTTGATAATTCTCCCAGCAATCTTAATTCCGACCTGTGATTCATCCAACCCGGCGTTTCTGATGATGTACTCTGCATATAAGTTAAATAAGCAGGGCGACAATATGCAGCCTTGTCGTACTCCTTTCCCAATTTTGAACCAATCGGTTGTTCCATGTCTGGTTCTTACTGTTGCTTCTTGACCCTCGTACAGGTTTCTCAGGAGACAGGTAAGGTGGTCCGGTACTCCCATCTCTTTCAGAATTTGCCACAGTTTGTTGTGATCCACACAATCAAAGGCTTTAGCGTAGTCAATGAAGCAGAAATAGACGTTTTTCTGGAATTCTCTTGCTTTCTCCATGATCCAGCGAAAGTTGGCGATTTGATCTCTAGTTCCTCTGCCTCTTTGAAACCCAGCTTGTACTTCCAGTAGTTCTCGGTTCGCATACTGCTGAAGCCTAGCTTGTAGGATGTTGAGCATCACCTTGCTGGCATGTGAAATGAGTACAACTGTGCGGTAGTTTGAACACTCTTTGGTGTTGCCCTTCTTTGGAATTGAAATGTAAACTCACCTTTTCCAGTCTTGTGGCCACTGTTGAGTGTTCCAAATTGGTTGGTATATTGAGTGCAGCACTTTAACAGCATCATCTTTTAGGATTTGAAATAGCTCAGCTGGAAGACTGTCATCTCCGCTAGCTTTGTTGTTACTAATGCTTCCTAAGGCCCACTTGACTTCACTCTCGAGGATGTCCAGCTCAAGTTCAGTGACCACACTATCATGGCTATCAGGGACATTAAGATCTTTCCTGTAGAGTTCTTCTGTGTATTCTTTCCACCTCTTCTTAATCTCATCTGGTTCTGTTAGGTCCCTGCCTTCTTTGTCCTTTATCATGCCCGTCTTTGCACAAAACGTTCCCTTGAGATCTCCGATTTTCTTGAAGAGATCTCTAGTCTTTCCCATTCTGTTGTTTTCCTCGATTTCTTTGCATTGTTCCTTTAAGAAGGCCTTCTTGTCTCTCCTTGCTATTCTCTGAAACTCTGCATTCAGTTGGATATATCTTCCCCTTTCTCCCTTGCTTTTTGCTTCCGTTCTTTCCTCAGCTACTTGTAAAGCCTCATCAGACAGCCACTTGGCTTTCTTGCATTTCTTTTTCTTTGGGATGGACTGAGTTGCTGCCTCCTGAACAATGTCACGGACCTCCATCCATAGTTCCTCAGGCACTCTGTCTATCAGGTCTAATCCCTGAAATCTATTCCTCACCTCCACTGTATATTCATCAGGGATATGATTGAGGTCATACCTGAATGGTTTAGTGGCTTTCCCTACGTTCTTCAATTTAAGCCGAAATTTTGCAAGAAGCAGCTCATGATCTGAGCCACAGTTAGCTCCAGGTCTTGTTTTTACTGACTGTATAGAGCTTCTCCATCTTTGGCTGCAAAGGACATAATCAATCTGATTTCGATATTGACCATCTGGTGATGTCCATGTGTAGAGTCGTCTCTTGTGCTGTTGGAAAAGAGTGTTTGCTATGATCAGCGTGTTCTCTTGGCAAAACTCTATTAGCTTTTGTCCTGCTTCATTTTGTACACCAAGGCCATGCCTGCCTGTTATCCCGGTGATTTCTTGACTTCCTACTTTAGCATTCCAATCCCCTATGATGAAAAGGACATCTTTTGTTGGTGTTAGTTCTAGAAGGTGTTGTAGGTCTTCATAGAACCGATCAACCTCAGCTTCTTCGGCATCAGTGGTTGGGGCATAGACTTGAATTACTGTGATGTTGAATGGCTTGCCTTGGATTCGTACTGAGATCATTCTATCGTTTTTAAGATTGTACCCCAGTACTGCTTTTCCCACCCTTTTGTTGACTATGAGTGCTACTCCATTTCTTCTAAGGGATTCTTGCCCACAGTAGTAGATATGATGGTCACCTGAATTAAATTGGCCCATGCCTGTCCATTTTAGTTCGCTGATTCCCAAGATGTTGATGTTCAGTCTTGCCATCTCATGTTTGACCACCTCCAGTTTTCCTTGATTCATTGATCTGACATTCCAGGTTCCTAAACAATATTGTTCTTTACAGCATCGGATTTTCTTTTCACCACCAGACACATCCACAGCTGAGTGTCCTTTCGGCTTTGGCCCAGCCACTTCACTCTTTCTGGCACTACTTGGAAATTCCCTCTGCTCTTCCCCAGTAGTATATTGGACACCTTCCGACCTGAGGGGCTCATCTTCCGGCGTCATCTCTTTTAGCCTTGTGATACGTTCCATGGGGTTTTCTTGGCAAGAATACTGGAGTGGGTTGCCATTTCCTTCTCCAGTGGACCACATTTTGTCAGAACTCTCTGCCATGACCTGTCCATCTTGGGTGGCCCTGCACGGCATAGCTTATGGCTTCACTGAGTTATGCAAGCCCCTCCGCCACAACAAGGCAGTGATCCATGAAGGGGTATATTATATTAAGCAGTATAGAAGTATCACAAATAAAAAATAAATTAAATAAGCGTAGCAACAGGCCTGGATGAGGAATGAACAAACATTCTTTCTCTCCCCTCTCAGCGCACTCATTACTCATTGTATCCCTCTCCTGACAGACGCAGCTAACAACAGAAACCATGGAGATAATCTCATTATGATATCATTACCTAGACCAAGAGGCGACCCTGTTTACATGGGGAAGGAATCAAAAGGGACAGGTTTCAGCTCACGCTTGATTAATTAGTTTATTGATACATTATCGTAAAGACCAGAGCACATTTTGCACAAGAAACACTGCTACATTTGTGATGCTGTAAACAGGGTTTTCCACTGATCATCATGACAGATGGTGGCCAACCCTCCATTTCGAAACAAGTTGCCCTCTCCACTGAAAGCAGTGCAGAAGGCTGTACAGGAGCTTCATGTGCTCATCTCAGCACACCCAGAGTTCTGATGAGGACTGTGACTGAAATGCCCACCCCCATACCCTTTCTTGGGAGGCCCATGTGGGTTTGTTGGCTGGGTGGGTGGCTTGGCTGGGTGGGTGGGCAAACACAGGCTACTCCAGTCAGATTGAGACAGTTAGTATCATTGTCCAAACCTTCAGCAAGTACGCCTTTGGAGGCAATCCACAGATTAGGGTGACCAGAAGTGAAAGAGGACAGGGCCCCTGAACATTTTCATTATTTAGGAGAGGCAATTCTAGTAGCCACAGCTGGAATTACTTGCTAGAATTACTTCTTCTACACAACTGTTGAAGGAGCAGGAAGTTGTATCCTTGTTCTCTTTTGCATCTGGCCACACTATTATTTCTTGTGCTGGCCAGCCCTGTGTGTGTGGATTTAGAAGGTCCAGCAGTTCTAGCTTGTACCTAAGGGATTTTTCTTAATTCTTATGTTTTTTTGCCTACCAACTTTCATAGAATCATAGAATAGTAGGGTTGGAAGGGGCCTACAAGACCATACTCGATGGTCTTGTTTCCTCGATGCAGGAATCCAAGTCAAAGCATCCCCGACTGATGGCTGTCCAGCCTTACAACTTTAATGTATATGGTATTCGCATAGAGATGGATATTGAGCTAGGAACATTATGACAAAAAGAAAGGATGTTTCAGGAAGCATGAATAAGAAATGCATGCATACCCCACACTTCTACTTTTTCTGATACTCTTCAGTTCACCTGAGCCAGTCAACACATTGAACACACATCTGAAACTTGGTCATCTCCCCTGGATGCGTTTCTCTTTCTACAATAGAGTGAAAGCAAGAGAAAGCAGAACAAGCCACTTGCAATTCGCTTGTCAGCATTGCTTTAAAAAAAAGACTCAGTGCAATCTTATACATGGCAACTCAGAAGTATTTATTTTATAAATGAATAAATAAGGCAAAACAAATAAAATTAATTATACACAGCCACTCAGTACTGACATTTAATATAATGGGACTTATTCCCAGGTAAGTGTGTATAGGATTCCATCTTAATGCATGTCCATATACATCCCCTGACCCACCCCAGCTATCCTTTCTGCTTTCAGAACATACGGTATTCTCATCTATATGTTCCCAAATGATATTTGCAATGGAGGATCCAAAAGATGAACACAAACAGCTTTCCACTCAGACGTGGAAGCCTAAGGCTGTGCAGCTATACACAATTACCTGGGAGTAAGCCTCACTGAGTATAGTGGCACTTACTTGCACAGGATTGCACTGCAATGCTGTGCACATGTGTCTATGAGTAAGCCTCCCTGAACACATTGGGACTTAGTTCTGAGTAAACATGTGCAGGATTGGACTGTAAATATCTGGCACAGCTAGCTACTGAAGTCAGGAGATATTACGCTAATAGCATAATGCTATGCATGTTTACTCAGAAGTAAACCCCACTGTGTTTAAAGGGATGCGTCCCATGTAAGTGTGAATAAGTGTTACATTCCTCCAAGGAAAGCCACTCCTAGGGTTTTTATCTCATTCACATCCTTTCACTCGGAATATGTCTTCTACATAATTTCTAAAAATCATGAAAATGTGTGTGTGTAGGGGAGGGTTTGTCCCCTGATCTAAAAAATCTTAGATCTTGTGCTAAATTATACTTTAGAATTGTACTTGTCACTGATCTAGAATTAGATGAAAATTACCCATTAGTTGTGCTAAATGAGTTCTTCCAGAGTTGATTGTTGCATGGAGTGTTTATCTGTTGTCAGCTGAACAACTCATTAAAGCATTTTCCAAGGACCTCATTGCCTGGTTTGCGTTCTGAACCTATTAAGGTCCTAGGGGGAAAAAATACTGCTTCTTCAGTAATTCCTCTTGAATAGCAAGTTCCTGAGTTATTTCCTTTGCCTACATAACAGAAGTATTCCTCTTCTTTTATAATATGGATTTTCTTTGAACTTTGCACTGAAATCTAATCCGAATAATTATTGAAAGACCTTTAAAATGTGATTTGCAGTAGTTCAGTGTTTATATATCCATCCGTGTGAAACACCTTTCATGGGGTTATTCCTGAGAAATTGCTTTTGCCCTGTGAAAACAGCTCACCTAAAGCCACGCCATGGCATCGCTCCGGGGGATCCTCATGTGCGGCACCGAGTAACATTATCCCAGCCGAATATAGGTGTGGCACCCTCACCTCTGACAGTGCTGACCACCCATGGTATATGTGGGGTGTGGGGAGACAATGCCAAGCCAGCCAGCCCTGCCACACAGTAGGGTGAAGCAACCTGCTTCAGGCAGCATCGGTGGGCGGGGAGGCAAAATAGTTGGAGACAAACACTGGTGCCTGAATGGTGCAGAAAGGCTTTTTTCCCTGGTATTGGCCCTAGCCTCGGAGGCATTTGGGGAGGCATTTGGGCTCTGCTTCAGAAACAGCCAGATGTCTTGGGACAGAACCAGTGGAGGCTGGTGGCCGCGATGTCAGTGGGGCTTTAAGTGAGCTGTTTTCACAGGGCAAAAGCAATTTCTCAGGAATAAGCCCATGAAAGGTGTTTCACACAGATGGATAAATAAACAGGTCTGAGTCAGAACCAGCCAGAATTCTAAAGGAGCTACGCAAAGCACGTTGGAAACCCGGAGCAGATTCACCGCCCCACTGACATCAGAGCCACCAGCCTCCACTGGCCGGCACTTATGATGAGGAAGCACCAACAGACTTCAGCTGCATTACTAGATGAAACAAGACAGGACATTAATAATTCCCTTTCACCTCCCTTGAAAGAGCAAGAAATAATGGGAAACCGGGGAGGGGGGTGTAATGCGTGAAACACATTAGGCCATTTTTGAGAATCTAGCTATTTGCAGTGGCTTTTGATGTTTTTCTTTTGTTTTCATCTCCCCCTTTACCACCCATTGGTAAACATGGATTTAAATCAATATACCACTTAAGACAAGTGGTGGGAATTGGAACGTCTTTTTTTGTTTTCTTAAAAGTTGTGAAACTTTTTTTTTTTTTACTACTTACCCTTTTGTTGATATTGATTGTGCCTAACTCCAAGTTTTCAAAAATTCAAGTTTATGAAGTCATTGTTTTCTTAACAGTACTTTCAAAATGGCACTCTGAGAAGCAAAAGAAACTATAGATTTGATAGAGAAATTCATCAATTCGGTGGGAGCTGCTAGCTGTAATCCTGAAGGTGGATAACTCACTGAGTAATAGCTATTTAACAAACTGAAAATGCATATTTATTCTACAGTATTCATTGCATTTGAAACAATGGGTTGGTTTTTATTCCATATTGCTGATTTTGTTCTTTGAAATATTTTTCCTATCATAAATTAAATATTAAACTATCACATGGATTTCTTTTGTGTAAGAATTAAATAAGAAAACTATTTGATCACTGATTTCAAAGGCAAGGTTCAGCACTGGTTTCTAAACTTCCTACTTATGGGACTCACTGTTTATTTTTACCTTTGTTTGAGATCCACATTTTAAGCACCTGCAGTCCCAGAAGGTTTACTCCCCTTTTCTCTTGTGCCACAATGCCTCCAACATGCAGTGTGGGTAGCTTGATAGTTTATGCAACCCACACTTTGGCAGTCAATGAAAGAGAGGATTGTACCTGCATTTTCATTGCAAAAGAAACAGGAGAAAATATACATCCATTCTGACAAGCTGCTCGATACGATAATCTGGTTAGTTCTGTTTTCTCAATCATCCACAGAAACAATCTGGTCTAAATATTTACACAAAAGAACAGAACCGGAGGGCAGTTCACCTCATGCATTGTTTATGCGCCATGCCTAACATGTGGCTTGAATGTATATGGTCCGAGTCTGTGTGTTCAACAGATTTCATGATTGCTTTCACCTTATGCTCAGATTACAATGCATCCAGTCATGCCCATGTTTTATTATACCACTGCAAAGGTTTCCAGTGGTTGATTGACTATGGCATAATAAAATATGGGCTCCCAGTGTAACAACTACCTGACTTGTGTGGCGGATAACTTCCTCCTACAGAAAGCAGAGGAAGGAACTAGAGGATCGGCTATCCTTGACTTGATCTTAACCAACAGAGATGACTTAATGGATGAAGTAGCAGTTATCGGAACTCTGGGGGAAAGCGACCATGTTATGCTTGAGTTCTTGGTTCTAAGGTAAGCAAAAGCCGAGTGTAGCCAAACCCGTACCCTGGATTTTAGGAAAGCCAATTTTAATAAACTCAGAGCAATAATAAGTAAGGTCCCATGGCAAGTGACTCTAATGAGAAAAGGAGTCCAAGATGGGTGGAAGTTTTAAAAAAAGGAAATTCTCAAGGCACAATTACAAACAATTCCAACAAGAAAAAAAGGTGGGAGACAACAGAAGAAGCCAATGTGGCTTCACAAAAAGCTAGGAGATGACCTGAAAGCAAAAAAGGACACATATAGGAAGTGGAAAGAAGGCCAAGAGACAAAGGAAGAGTACAGGCAGGTAGTACATAATTGCAGGGATGGCGTCAGGAAGGCTAAAGCTGAGAACGAGCTGAGGTTAGCAGGGATGCTAAAAACAACAAAAAGGCTTTCTTCAGCTACGTGCATAGTAAAAGACAGAGGAAAGAAACAGTGGTTAAGCTATTAAATAAGGGTGGCAAATGATAAGAGATGACAAGGAAAAGGCAGAAGTGCTCAATTCCTACTTCAGCTCAGACTTCTCCCAAAAAAGGGTCTATGAGCCCCCTGGCAAAGGCGAAGTACAGGCTGAAGGGGCAGGATTGCAGCTTGAGATCGACAGGCATATGGTCAAGGAACACCTCATTACTTTGAATGAGTTCAAATCTCCAGGGCCAGATGAACTGTACCCTAGAGTAATAAAGGAACTGGCAGAAGAATTCTCAGAACCGCTGTCTATTCTCTTTGAGAAATCATGGAGGACGGGTGAAGTGCCAGATGATTGGAGGAGGGCTAATGTTGTCCCTATCTTCAAAAAGGGCAAAAAAGAGGGACCTGGGAACTACAGACCAGCCAGTCTGACATCAATCCCTGGGAAAATTCTGGAGCAGATTATAAAGCAACCCATCTGTAAGTACCTTGAAAACAATGCAGTGATTACTTGACACAACATGGATTTATCAAGAACAAATCCTGTGTCCAGTTCTGGGCACCACATTTTAAGAAGGATGCAGACAAACTGGAGAGGGTTCAGAGGAGGGCAGCAAAGATGATTAGGGGACTGGAAACAAATCCCTATGAAGAGAAACTGAAAGAACTTGGCATGCTTAGCCTTGAGAAGAGAAGACTGAGGGGAGATACGATAGCGCTGTTCAAGTACTTGAAAGGTTGTCACAGAGAGGAAGGCCAGGATCTCTTCTCGATCATCCCAGAGTGCAGGACATGGAACAATGGGCTCAAGTTACAGGAAGCCAGATTCTGCACATCAGGAAAAACTTCCTGACTGTTAGCGCAATACGACAATGGAACCAATTACCTAGGGAGGTGGTGGGCTCTCCCACACTGCAGGCATTCAAGACGAGGCTCGACAGCCATCTGT
Organism: Heloderma suspectum; assembly: GCF_057233095.1. Classification (NCBI taxonomy): domain Eukaryota; kingdom Metazoa; phylum Chordata; class Lepidosauria; order Squamata; family Helodermatidae; genus Heloderma; species Heloderma suspectum. The sequence goes on along the minus strand of NC_139458.1, from coordinate 112,860,548 downwards.
CATGGATGCTTTGATGCAGATTCCTGCATTGAGCAGGGGGTTGGACTTGACAGTCTTATAGGCCCCTTCCAACCCTACTATTCTATGATTCTATGAACTATGTGACCACCACTTCACTATGTGCACAGACTTAGTGCCAAACTAGATGCGATGTTATGCATGCAATTAGCTACACTATTGCTTTTTTTTAAGTGCAGTTCAATGAAAGATTGGTACCATGGCATGGGCCTTTAACCATTTGCTCCTGCCATGGTCCTGATTTGGATTGACTCTCCACCCCAAAGCTGCTGTTTGCATTGGGAGGGAGGTACCAATGGGAGCTTTCTGCCCTTTGCAAATAGCAGCAGTGCCCCCCAATTTGGATCAGGACCACATGGAAAGCAAAGGGTTTAATTCCCTCCTGCCTGACAGTCTTATTCCAGGCAAGCTTGTTTTCACAGACCACAACTGAGATTTGCCACTGCTCAGGATTCGGACATAACACTAAACTGTGCTTGATCAAAGACGGAACTGGAAACTTCCAACCTCCTCCTAATGGCCATGCTGGATGAGAAGAAGGGAGCGGGGAGCATGTGAACATGAGATTCACTGTGGTTTGTCCTCATAAGAGCATAGGAAGCTGTGAAACTGAGTCAGACCCTGGGTCCACCTAGCCCAGTATTGTCAACACTGACTGGCAGCAGCTTTCTGGGGTTTCAGGCAAGAAATTTTTCCAGCCTACCTGGAGATGCTGGGGATTGAACTTGAGACCTTCTGCATGCCAAGCAGGTGCTCCCCCACAGAGCCTTGGCACACACCACCCCAAGCAGGTGCTCCCCCACAGAGCCCTGGCACACACCACCCCCAACTATGGTGTGCAATTCCAGCCAATATACTCTGAAAGAGTGGGTTAATTTTCTCTCTGCATGGATGGAAATTGATGTTGTTCTTTCTTTGAAATATTTTATCCTATAATAAATTAAACATTAAGAAACCACATGGATTTCATTACATAGGAAATACAGACTATAAATATATGGCATATAAGTATTCTTTCAGAATGCATTTAAATCTACAGTCAGGGCCAGAAATATTGGAACAAGGATAACTGTTTTGACATTTGGCCTCTGTACACCACCACATTGAAGTTGAAAGGAAACACACCCAAATGGGGGCCAAGTCAGGACTTTCAGCTATAATTCAAGGGGCTTGACAAAAGTGGGGCACTAACCATTCAGGAAGTACAGCCAGTGGCATACACACACACCCATCATTGGTGGCTCATAAGTAATGGAACGAATGGCTGACAAGCGGCTGCATGGCCAGGTGTGGCCTGTTTCCTGGGTGCCCCATGACCAATCAAGCAGATAAAAGGCCTGGAGGTGGTTCTGAGTGTTACATTTGCATTTGGTAGTTGTTCCCTGGAACTCCCAAAATGAGGTCCAAAGAGGTGACCATGCAAGTGAAGGAGGCCATAATTAGGCTGAGGAAACAAAATAAACCCATCAGAGAGATAGCAAAAACAGTGGGAGTGGCCAATAAAACAGTTTGGAACATCCTGAAAAAGAAGGAATTAACTGGCAAACTCAGCAACAGCAAAAGGCCTGGAAGACCACGGAAGACAACTAAAGTGGATGACCACAGAATTCTGCTCATGGTGAAGAGGAAGCCTTTCACAACATCTAGCCAGGTCAAGAACGCTCTTGCGGAGGTAGGCATGTCATTGTCAACATCTACAGTCAAGAGACGGCTTTATGAATGTAAATACAGAGGCTTCACAACAAGGTGCAAACCACTGGTAACGCTCAAGAACCGAAAGGCCAGATTAGCCTTTGCCAGCAAACACCTAAAAGAGCCTGCCCAGTTCTGGAATAAGATTATTTGGACTGATGAAACCAAGATTAACTTGTACCAGAATGATGGGAAGAGAAAAGTATGGAGAAGAGAGAGATGTCCAACCTCAGAGTGGGAAATCTGGCTTGGGATACCTCCTGCCAATCTCCACAGAAACCTCTCAGGCCCTTTCCCCTCCAATGTCAGAGCACTGATGCTGGTAGAAGCAAAAAGATCCAGTTTTGGTCCAGTGACCCGGAGGTGTTTTGGTCCAATACCCAGACACACCCCTGACACAGGGGGGAAATGTGCACCAGCCCTGGATTTGATTTCCCATTGATTTCAATGGGAGGGAAATCATCAAATAAAAAAATCCCCCCCAATCCCCCAAACCCAATAAATCCCCCGCAAACTCCTCTCCTCCCTCCCTTCTGCCTTGCCTGAGTGAGCCGCCATGGCTGTAGACAAGGTGGTTCCTCCATCTTCATATCTCCCTGCTGCCATTGGGAGGACTCCGCCCACCTTCCATAGTAATATAACTTATGCAACAAGTCAGTTCTCTCCTTAATTCTGTTGCAGACTATTGCAAAATAAGAATGCACTGCTATTTGGAAGGAACTATTTTCATAAGGGAGGTGTGCTGCATCTGCACATAACATGTGGCCAGTTTTAAAGTGCAAAGGAGCACTGAGCTGCTCTTGTGGTTTCTCAGATTTGGTGAGTTAGTTTTTGTATCATCATATTTTCCCAATGCTGTCAAATGATTCATAGCTAAAGTGAGCAGGGCTTAGAAGTCTAAGCCACAGAGGGCATGTAGCACCCACTGACATAACGGTCTTTTCTACACGAGACTGTTAATCCACTGCATCTACTTTCACTTTTGTCACAGAATTAAGACCTGAGCAAAATACGAGGAGCATTTCCTTTCGTGCTTTTCCTCTACATAACCTCTAGGTGGCACCGTGGTATAGTGGAATAGTACAAATTCACAGGAGGAAATGGCACTTTCTTGTGCCATCAGAAATAATACCCCATTTTCCCTGTTCTAAAAAACTCGCAGAAAGTGCTATTTACAAACAGAAGTGAAACTGGAGGGTCACGATATCATCTAAAGAATCCATAAACAACCATGAGTAAAGAGTGATGAGTGGACAACGAATGCCTTGTGTAGAAAAGCTCAACATAAGGATGTTACATGTGAGCAAAATGTGGATGCAGAGGAAAAGTTGCCTGGAGAAGGAAGATAGGAAGGAGATTTTTAATGCTGAGCTAATGCCCCATGAGAGAACAAGATCAATTGTCTAGGTAACTGAGAGTTGAGTGATTGTCTTAGAAAGCTTTATAAGCTTTTGTTGTCTGACTCCAACCAAAGCACGTGAAATCTTCCCATCAGCACTTTTCTGGCCTAAATGTAGCTGACTCCACATCATTTACTGTTGTTGAAATTCAGGTCTTCTTCCTTTGCCTAGGAAATGGTGGCTTGTTGAATGTACTACTCTGGGAAAGACTGATTGCCTTGGAAGGTGGAAATCTTGCTCTATCTCCATCTTGTGAAATTGTTTCAGCTGTTTCTCATGATTCACTGCTGCCTTACAGATCTATTGACATCATACCAGTGGCTATTTCATCCAAATTTGGTCTCTTTCCTCTTTATTTTCTCTTTCAGGCAAAAAAAAAAAAAAAATGTATATGGCAACCTTTGCAGGATGACACGGCTGTTTCTTGTAGAGGAGAGACAGGAAATACATAAATGTGTATTTGCCCATAGCAAACCTGGGACCCACCATTAAATACAGCCTGATTTTAAAAATGTATCAGATCTTTTTATCAATTTCTGTGTTTATTCTAGTTCTTCTTCGCTCTGTCTTTTGCCTATCTTTCTCCTTTAATTAGTACAGCACAAATGCTGCTGCTGCTGCTAGTAGTGACATATTTCAGTTGTGGGTCAAAAGCCACCAGCTAAAGAGGCCAAAGATGTAACCCACAACAGAAAACAGTATAGAGTGAATATATTGTTCAACTCCATCAACAAGGTATATTTTGTTCAAGGTAAAAAGAAGTGCAAAGAAGTTCCCTTTACTCCTGGCTCTGCCAAGCATTCTGGGAAGGTTTCATAAGCACCTTTCCCTATGGTACTCATTTGTTGCTTTTCTACAAGAACTTGCTCTGATGCAGATAATTAATAGAAATAATTACATTAAAAAGGCCCTTCTGACCAATTTCTTTTCTGTCTCAGCTCTAGTCTAAATCATCATTATGTCAACATATTTATCATCACCTTTGTGCTTTAAATAACCCACTCTGAGTCATGATGGCAAACCTAACTAGAATGGAAGTCCATTTTCACTGAGGGGTTATTCTGTTTTGTAACTTGTCCTAAAACAAGAGTAGGCAACCTCGTGCCCGCCAGTCATTTTGGGCTACAACTCCCATAGTCCCTTGTCATTGGCTATGCTGGCTGGGTCTTATGGGAGTTGTAGTTCAAAACTACTCCAGGGGTGGGCAGAAGGTAGATCTTCAGATAATTTGGACTTCAAATCCCTGAAGCCCCAGTCAGCTGGCTGATGTTCAGGAATGCTAGGATTCAAAGCTGGAAACAGCTGGAAATCTACTTTCTGCCCACCCCTATCCTAAACATTCAGCTTTCCCTGAAAGAATATCACCTCAAGTAATCTAGCAGCTGGAAGAAAATACACATCTATGTGCACCCATCTGTGCACAGGCCCCAGCCTTCAGGCCACATGCAGACTTCAGCCATTCGCCAAGCAATCTACAGAGCCCTTGGGAGCCATCCCCCATTTCCCCCTACTGCCCAGCTGATCAAATATCAGCTGGGTGGTGGAGGACAAATTGCTGAACTGCAGCTGCAAGTAGCAGTGGGGAAACAGCAATCTTGATCAGGATGTGGGGGGAGCTTTAATCTCACAAATTAAAAGTTAAAGGATGTGTGTGAGTGTGAATAAGTGTGGTTGTGGCTGTGAATGGGTATCTGTGTATTGACTCTACCCATCCATGCGGCTCTCAAAGGGTTCTGCAGCCTCCTGAAACAAAGTTGACCACTCCTTCATTAGGTACTGTACGTAACCGTGAGCAAGGTCCTTTGAATACAGTGGGACTTACTTCAGTGTAAACTTGCATAGGATCAGGATGTTCCTTCCTCAGTGTTTCACAGATTATTGCACTTTTGTACTCTTAAAGCCAGCTCCTGATAATGTTTACTTGGAGGTAAATCCCATGGAGTTCCATAGATCTTTCTCCCAAGTAAGTGTGCACTGGGATACAACATTATAATGATACACTTTGTGTCTTTGAATCCCTACTGGGGTTTTTAAAATGTCCGATAAAACAAGGAAATGCCTGTTGTACTTGCATACATCACCAAGAGAGATCATCAGAACTGCAAGAGCAGTAATATCTGCACTGTGGCAAACACAGACTAAAACGGTGACCTCAATTGCAACAGACTTCAGGTGTGACAGAAAAGTGCTCCTCCTTGTGCTGAGCAAATAAGCGGCAGCAGCTGCTGAAGTCCTTTGGGAGCTGGGTTATAAAGGCAGGAACATTTGGCTAAATAAATAAAGCATAAGAAGAGCAGTACCCAACTTTCCTTGGCAGTTCTGCCATTTCCCATCTCTCTTTGTGCAGCTCAGTTTATCTCAGCTTCCTTAGCCTTGATTTTTATTCTTCCTCTCAGATCGACCATCTTTTCTTTTGTAGCCAAAGCCATCCCTCAAAACTATGATGGTTTCAAACCAACAGAGTCTGGCATTCTGAAGTCCACTGAAACCAACGGGCTCAGAATGCATCGGACTGCAACTAGGGAGTTTTAGCTGTCATTGTAGTGATTCCCAAACTGTGTGCCGTGAGAGAAATACTAGTGCGCCACAAGCAATTAAAGAATCCCTTGAGTACAGAGTGCACATATACAAGGGGGGCTTTTGCTGGACCTCTACATGATGATCTACTGTTCTGGACTTGTCTCCTTCCAAACAGCCTTTGCTGTTTTGTGGTGAAACAACATTCCACCTCCTCCTAGAGGGGATCATTCTCTGTGTCATGTTCAGCTACGCTATTTGGTCTCTGTGTCATGTTCAGCTACGCTATTTGGTAAACCACTGAACTGCAGGCCAGGACCTGGTTCACTTGTCACACTAAGCCACAGTGGGTTGTTACAATGGGTGGTTGCAAGGCGGCTTAGTATGACATCTGAACCCGGACAATTTTCCCGTCATGGGTTGTTTTTTTTTGCAGACAAGCTACCCTGAGAACCCATGGCTTGTAGGGTTGTTTAGGGTGGCTTGTTCTCAGGGTGGCTTTTCGTGACATCCAAACCCAGCAGGGTGATTTTATCATGGGTTGTCAGGAATGGATGGAGAGCCGGCCAGCAAGAGCGGTGAAAACACCTGCTGCTCCTTATGGTCTCGCTAGTGCCACCACCATCCTCCCTCGTCCCTTCATAGTGCCCTTTGCTCCTAAAAGTCAGAAGGAAGGACACCGGACAGTGTCCCGAGTGCATTCACACATTTTCTTTTATTTATTTTCAGTGCTGTGCAAGTGCGCAGGAGTGAATGTCTGCTGCTAGGAAATTTGTGTAATTTCCCCCTCTGTCTTACTGATCTGCCATGACATTTGTGTAGGCTTAGCAATCCTGCTCACCTCCATAAACCATATGTATGTCTGACAGCTAGCAATGGAGACCTGTGGAGGAAAGCGACAAGCATGAAGGCCAGGGGTGGGGGAGCTGAAGGCGGCTGACGCCTGCAAGAGAGAAGGAGCTTTAGGGGCGGAGAACATGAAGAGAACATGACTCCTCAACATAACTTGAGGAGAACATGAAGCCTCCTCTAAAAAAAAAGGTGTCCCCTAGAAAGGGGAGGATGAAATTGCCAAGGACATTGACAAGAGGGGGATATCAGTATGCTGGACTCAATAATGGACAGGAGGTCTTGCAGTCTTGCACAACTGCGCACCACCCCGGGGGGGGGGACTTGCAAATGCCTTCTTGCAGTCATAAGGGCTCAAAAACTTAAATTGTTTCGGAGATCTGATGCGGGATAGGGGTGGGGGAAGATTCCCTCAGTAGCTGGCAACCCCAGCAGACCAATTCCAGAAATGGTGCTGATGTAGGGAATGAAGACGCAAGGATTTCTGCCGCAAAGCCCCCTGGGATACATGCTGGCAGCAGAGCAGGGGGAGGACTGAGAGGTTGTGGGAAACACAAGCCATGGCAAGCTTCCAAGCAGACAATCTTCTATCAGGCATAAGGGACAAGCCACCCACCCACCATGGGTTATTCCCAGGGTGGCTTAGCATGATGTGCAAACTCACACCATGGGTCCATCATATCCAGGATGTTGTCCACACAGTGGCCAACTAACTTCCCGTGGGAAACCCACAAGTAGAACATGAGTGCAATAGCACCCTCCAACTCATGTTCCCATCAATCAGTGTATATACGCAACTACCTCTGATACTGGAGACAGAATATAGCCATGAGGACTAGTAGCCATTGATAATCTTGCCTTCAATGAGTCTGTCTAATCCCCTTTTAAGGCCATCCAAATTGGTGGCCATCACAGCAGAGTTTAACTATGGTCTGTGTGGAGAAGTACTTCCCTGTCCTGAATTTCCCAACAACCATCTTCATCAGATGATCTCAGTTCCTAGTATTATGAGAGAGGAGAAAATGGGAAAGACTAGAGATTTCTTCAAGAAAATCGGAGATCTCAAGGGAACGTTTTGTGCAAAGACAGGCATGATAAAGGACCAAGAAGGCAGGGACCTAACAGAAGCAGATGAGATTAAGAAGAGGTGGAAAGAATACACAGAAGAACTATACAGGAAAGATCTTAATGTCCCCGATAGCCATGATAGTGCGGTCACTGAACTTGAGCCGGACATCCTCGAGAGTGAAGTCAAGTGGGCCTTAGGAAGCATGACTAACAACAAAGCTAGCGGAGATGACAGTATTCCAGCTGAGCTATTTAAGATCCTAAAAGATGATGCTGTGAAAGTGCTGCACTCAATATGCCAACAAATCTGAACACTCAACAGTGGCCACAAGACTGGAAAAAGTCAGTTTACATTCCAGTTCCAAAGAAGGACAATGCCAAAGAGTGTTCAAACTACCGTACAATTACGTTCATTTCACATGCCAGTAAGGTTATGCTCAAAATCCTACAAGCTAGGCTTCAGCAGTATGTGAACTGATAACTACTGGAAGTACAAGCTGGATTCCGAAGTGGCAGAGGAACTAGAGATCAAATCGCCAACATGTGCTGGATCATGGAGAAAGCAAGAGAATTCCAGAAAAATGTCTATTTCTGCTTCATTGACTATGCTAAAGCCTTTGATTGTGTGGATCACAACAAACTGTGGCAAATTCTGAAAGAGATGGGAGTACCAGACCACCTTACCTGTCTCCTGAGAAACCTGTACGAGGGTCAAGAAGCAACAGTAAGAACCGGACATGGAACAACCGATTGGGAAATTGGGAAAGGAGTACGACAAGGCTGCATATTGTCGCCCTCCTTATTTAACTTATATGCAGAGTACATCATGAGAAACTCCAGGCTGGATGAATTACAGGTCGGAATTAAGATTGCTGGGAGAATTATCCACAACCTCAGATACACAGACGATACCACCCTAATGGCAGAAAGCGAAGAGGATCTAAAGAGCCTCTTGTTAAGGGTGAAAGTGGAGAGCGCAAAAGCTGGTTTGAAACTCAACATTAAAAAAAACGAAGATCATGTCATCTGGCCCCATCACTTCCTGGCATATAGAAGGGGAAGAAATGGAAGCAGTGACAGATTTTATTTTCTTGGGCTCCAAGATCACCGCAGATGGTGACTGTAGCCATGAAATTAAAAGACGCTTGCTCCTTGGGAGGAAAGCTATGGCAAACCTAGACAGCATAGTAAGAAGCAGAGACATTACCTTGCCGACAAAGGTTCGTTATAATCAAAGCTATGGTTTTCCCAGTAGCAACATATGGCTATGAGAGCTGGACTATAAGGAAGGCTGAGCGCCGAAGAATCTAGAAACAATGCTTTCAAACTGGGAAGGATTGAAGGCAAAAGGAGAAAGGGACAGCAGAGGATGAGATGGCTAGATAGCATCACCGATGCAATGAATATGGACTTGAGCACACTCTGGGAGAGAACGCAGGACAGGAAGTCCTGGCATGCTATGGTCCATGGGGTCATGAAGAGTCAGACACGACAGAACAACAACAATCCAGATTCTCCACACCATGCATAATTTTGTACACCTCCATTGTGTCTCCTCTTTTCTAAGCTAATTGTAAGGAGAAAGGTTGGGGCATTTAATGAAATTCTCAAGACCTATCCCTGATGCCTCTCAATGTTAACCAAATCATGCCCCCCTCCTGTAACCTTCTAAAAACAGTAAGGAGTTCATAACAAAAGGTTTATTAGAACAATAAGATTTACAACCATACTTTAACCAACTTTGCTTGGAAGGCCATTTGTCCCAGTGCTTGGATGGGAAACAAAGTCCTTATACATTACTTCAAATAATAAAAGTATTTAAAAAAATCAACCTTGTTAAGGTAAAGAAAAATCAAAATAGCTTGCCACTTTTCATTTAAGTTAATTAACCACTTCATTAAAGATCCCATGGCCTGGATATGTAGACACAGTGGCAGCAATCCTGTGAACTGTAAAGCTGTTGTTTCAACCCTATCGAAGTTGTTTGGATTTAAGCAGCTCATGTGCCCTAAGTATAAAATAACTTAGGGCAAGATTCATCTGAAGTTAAATCTTTTAAATCCCAATGGTTTCAATGGGAGAGTTGAGTATATGTTTTAGGTCTTTCTCACTGAAGTTAATATGACCTGAAATGCTTAACTGGCTGAATTAAAAATAAATAAAATGAAATGACTTCCAGAGTTCTAAATTTGAAATGGACTCTAGAAAATTTAAACTATTCCTGAAAAGCCCAGAACTATCCTTCATACCTGGCAACCATATGGATTATCCCTTAATCTCCTCAGATAACGATAAAGATACTTCTCTATTTCATAGGAGTGGGGTTTAAAGTACAGCTGAAAAAAATTGGTGGGAATGCACAAAAGCCCATCAATAAAATTGCACCTGTCTTTTCAGCATCTGTGCAAGATCTTTCTATTTGAGACAAGCTTCCATTTGCTACTGCTATTCACATCTGGGAAGGAACAGCCAAATGCTTTTTCAATTATTCTCAAACAGTTCAAAGATGAACTGTCCCATTTCACATAACAAAAACGTCCGTTTTCAGATTGAGTGTGGAATTTTTCACCCCGTCTGTGAGAACCCAGCATTTCCAATGGGGAAAAAAAAGTATGATTACTATATCACGCCCTGACTGCAAAACTCCAAAAATGATAAGCTTACTTAAAATGTAATAGATTACTTGTGCCATAATTAGATATTCTTCTAGGAGCTCTTCCTCTGCCTAGGGAAAATTCATTTTTATCTACTTTCCGAACAGTCCAAAGATGAAGCAAGGCCAATCTTTTTAATTGCTCTCCCTTGATTAATAGCATTTGTATTATATCTGACATATCTAACGCTAATTAACTTCTTGGCTATTGCATTGGCCGGGGTATGTGTTCCACTAGGATGAAAGCAATTCCAGGAGAGCTGGTTTAGGGTTTCATCAGTGGTATTTGAAGAGTCTAAATTTCCTATTAATGTTAGATGTACAACCAAACACTGCAGTAGTTATTAGCAGCAATTACAATTACAGTGGGGTATGAAAGAAGGTAACAGAATGCATGGTAAGCAGGGCTGGCCCAAGACATTTTGCTGCCGGAGGCGAAGAACAAGATGGTGCCCCTCCCACCACATGTACAAAAGCTGACTGGACTGGCAGATGAATTTGTCTTCAACACTGCAAGATGGGATAGAGACTTCCACTGCACTTGAAGGCAGCAGGCTAACTTAGGGGGTGCAGAGCAGGCCACATGGAACACAGATCTCTCCTCCAACAGCTTTCTGCTACCTCCCAGCATCTGCTGCCTGAGGCAACTGCTTCACACATTGCCTAATGGTAAAGCCGGCCCTGGTGGTAAGCAATAAACAACACAACACCTATTTATTTATTTATTTATTTATTTATTTATTTATTTTCCTTTCCATACCACCCAATAGCCAACGCTTTCTGGGTGGTTCACAAGAATTAAAACCAAAAAGAGTAGGATAAAACAATATAAAATATTAAAGCATTAAAACCACAACAGAACAATACAACCAGAATAAAAGCAGAATAAAACCTAGCAGCAATGCAAAGATTTAAAATACAGATGTTAAACACCAAAGCTAAAATGCTAAAATGCCTGGGAGAATAAAAAGGTCTTCCCCTGGCGCTGGAAGGAACACAATGTAGGTGCCAGGTGAGCTCATTCTACAGCCAGGTGCCACAGCAGAAAAGGCCCTCTTCCTGGTAGCCACCCACCTCACTTCCTTTGGCAGGGCCTCATGGAGAAGGACTGCTGAGGATGGCATTATACCAACGGTGTTATACCATCTCTGATATTAAGAGAAGTGTCTATAATTATTAATCACCAGTAAGACCATAAGGAGGAAAAAAGCATTAGAATCCTCCTGGACCAGACCGAAGGACCATCTACTGCAGCCTTCTGCTTCCCACAGATGGGATGAGAAGCCCACAGGCAGGACATAAAGGCAACAGCCGTATCCCCACTGTTGTTTCTCGCGAACTGGTATTCAGAGACATTCTAATGCTGATCCTGGAGGTACTCTATAGCCATCAGGCCTAATAGCCACGGATAGCCATATCCTCCCCGAATATATCTAATCCCCCTTTAAAGCCATCTAAGCTGGTGGCCATCGCCACATCCTGTGGTCTTTTATTTATTTATTACATTTCTATACCACCCAATAGCAAAGCTCCCTATGTGCTGTGTGTACCAAGTGTGTACTGTGTACTAAGCCAGCAAGGACTACCATGTCTGACCCTGTCCTGCCTCATGGTTAGAGTAATAAAATGTTTAGAATTAAAAATATGTATTGATTTGATTCATGCCCTGCCTTTCTACCAAAAAATGGCACCCAAGGCAGCCTACAAAAACAATTTAAAACAGATTAAAACAATGAAACACATTTCAATACAATAAAAACATAACAATTACCAAATAAAACAGCACCCAACCCACAGACCCACTGTGAAGAAGCACTCCCTTTTTTCTGTCCTGCATCTCCCTCCATTCAGCTTCACGGGATGACCCCAGGTTCTAGTATTAAGAGAGATGGAGAAAAATGCCTCCCTACGCACTTTCTCCACACTGCATAATGTTATACACCGTGATCACCCTGACTTGCCTTTTTTCTAAATTAAATGGCCCCTAGTGTTGTAACTTTTAATTGCTGTAGTCCCCTGATCATTTTGGTTACCCTTTTCCAGCGCTACCATCTCCTTTCTGATAGACACTATTACAAATCTTATTACCAGCTTTAATTTCCCATGATTTACTCCTCTGGAAGCACCTAGACAATTGTGTGTATGCGAGAGAAACCACCAAGCCGTTCCCTGACTGCCAGTCATATTGTGAATACAGCCCAGAGGAGTCATAATGTCTCTGATTTGCTGCTCCTCTGGAGATGTACACATGGCCAATGAACTGTTTTTTTTAAAGCACCTCACCACCAGTAGTTTGGAGGTGCGTGCATGGAGCCCTAGGGTGCAATCCACAAAGCATTGCTGTTTCTCAGAAAATGCTGTTTCACAGGCTGCCTGAGCCAGCCAAATTCTGCATCTTCAGGCCATTGCCATTCCAGGCAGCTTGTGATGTCCATAGAATCGAGCGATGGATGTTCTGGAAATATGCCGATCAACTCAGCAGTTCACATTTTCCATAATCTCCTGCACATCTTTAATTCAAGTAGGGTATTTTGTGTCATATAAATGTTTATGAAAGCGATGTACTGTTTTTGGAAATAAAGTCATGCAGTACTAAGTACTCTGTGTACTAAGCCAGCAAGGACTACCATGTCTGACTCTGTCTTGCCTCATGGTTAGAATAATAACATGTTCAGAATTGAAAATATTTATTTATTTGATTCTTATCCCGCCTTTCTACCAAAAAATGACACAAGGCGGCTTACAAAAACCACTTAAAATAGAGTAAAGCAATAAAACACAATAAAATACAATAAAAACATAACAATTACTGAATAAAACAGGACCCAGCCCACAGACCCATTTACAAGTCAAAGTCTTTCTTGAATAAAGCAGTCTTTGCCTGCTGACAAAAGGAGTGCAGAGTGAACCTAGCCTGCCTTGGGAGGGAGTTCCACAGCCTGTGATAATAATAGGAACAATAATTCTGAAGCACAAGAAATGGAAGCATATGATTTCTTGTGATGTTACATAAACACATGGAGGGTTGGTGGAGAGAGTTCTTGTTCACGTGTGTGTGTAGGGGGGTGTCACAAGATAATGTGCGAGGGGAACCATGCATGAGGGGGTTCACAGGGTAATGCTGGCTGGTCTTTCCTTGGGCCACTGACACGGGTGCCAGATTCCCCCTCACGAGGAAGGGGCTGGTCCTATCATGAGGCAAACTGAGGTGCCTGAATCAAGTGGCAGAGTGGGAGGAGTGGAAAATTGCACCACCCCCATCAGGAGGGCTCACTGTCACCTCCAGTGGGTGCTCTGGAGAGCCCCACCCTCTGTTCTCCCGCTGTGGCATTTGCCATAGTGAGAGAATGGCTGGCAGGGCTCTTTGGAGCAGCCGCCCATCCCACTTCCCCCCCCCCTCTCTCTGTCTCATAGAATCATAGAATAGTAGGGCTAGAAAGGGCCTACAAGGCCATCAAGTCCAACCCCCTGCTCAATGCAGGAATCCAAGTCAGAGCATCCCTGACAGATAGCTGTCCAGACTCGTCTTGAATGCCACCAGTTTGGGAGAGCCCACTACCTCCCTAGGTAATTGGTTCCATTGTCGTATTGCTCTAACAGTCAGGAAGTTTTTCCTGATGTTCAGCCGGAATCTGGCTTCCTGTAACTTGAGCCCATTATTCTGTGTCCTGCACTCTGGGATGATTGAGAAGAGATCCTGGCCTTCCTCTCTGAGACAAACTTTCAAGGACTTGAAGAGCTATCATATCTCCCCTCAGTCTTCTCTTCTCAAAGCTAAACATGCCCAGTTCTTTCAGTCTCTCCTCATAGGGCTTTGTTTCCAGTCCCCTGATCATCTTTGTTGCCCTCCTCTGAAATCCTCTCCAGTTTGTCTGCATCCTTCTTAAAGTGTGGTGCCCAGAACTGGACACAGTACTCCAGATGAGGCCTAACCAGTGCTGAGTAGAGGGGAACTAGTACTTCCCGGGATTTGGAAGCGATGCTTCTATTAATGCAGCCCAAAAGAGCATTTGCCTTTTTTGCAGCCACATCACATTGTTGGCTCATATTCACCTTGTGATTGACAACAATTCCAAGATCCTTCTTGCTTGTAGTGTTGTTGAGCCACATATTCCCCCATCTTGTAACTGTGCATTTGGTTTCTTTTTCCTAGGTGCAGAACTTGGCATTTATCCCTATTAAATGTCATTCTGTTGTTTTCTGCCCAGCGCTCCAATCTATCCAGATCACTTTGAATTTTGTTTCTGTCTTCCAAAGTATTAGCTATCCCGCCCAATTTTGTGTCATCTGCAAATTTGATCAGCATTCCCTGCACCTCTTCCTCCAAGTCATTAATAAAAATATTGAAGAGCACTGGGCCCAGGACTGAGCCCTGCAGTACCCCACTCCTTACCTCTCCCCAGCTTGAGAAGGTCCCATTGATAAGCCCTCTTTGAGTCCTTTTCTGTAGCCAACTGTGGATCCACTGGATCGTTGTTTCATCTAGCCCACTTTGAGCTAGTTTGCTCATCAGGATATCATGGGGCACTTTGTCGAAAGCTTTGCTGAAGTTGAGGTATATGATGTCTGCAGCATTCCCACGGTCCACAAGGGAGGTTACTTGATCAAAAAATGAGATCAGATTTGTCTGGCAGGACTTGTTTTTGACAAATCCATGTTGGCTTCGAGTAATCACAGCATTGTTTTCAAGGTGCTTCCAGATGGATCGCTTTATCATCTGTTCCAGAATTTTCCCAGGGATTGATGTCAGACTGACTGGTCTGTAGTTCCCAGGTTCCTCCTTTTTACCCTTTTTGAAGATAGGGACAACATTAGCCCTCCTCCAGTCATCTGGCACTTCCCCCGTCCTCCATGATTTCTCAAAGAGAATAGACAGCAGTTCTGAGAGTTCGTCTGCCAGTTCCTTTATGACTCTAGGATGCAGTTCATCTGGCCCTGGAGATTTGAACTCATTCAAAGTAATGAGGTGTTCCTTGACCATATGCCTGTCGATCTCAAGCTGCAATCCTGCCCCTTCAGCCTGTACTTCGCCTTTGCCAGTGGGGTCATAGAGCCTCTTTTGGGAGAAGACTGAGCCAAAGTTGGAATTGAGCACCTCTGCCTTTTCTTTGTCATCTGTTATCGTTTTGCCATCTTTATTTAATAGCTGAACCACCATTTCTTTCCTCTGTCTTTTGCTATGCACGTAGCTGAAGAAAGCCTTTTTGTTGTTTTTAGCATCCCTGCTAACCTCAGCTCGTTCTCAGCTTTAGCCTTCCTGACGCCATCCCTGCAATTCTGTGCTATCTACCTGTACTCTTCCTTTCTTACTTGGCCTTCTTTCCACTTCCTGTATGTGTCCTTTTTGGTTTTCAGGTCATCTCTAAGCTTTTTGTGAAGCTACATTGGCTTCTTCTGTTGTCTTCCACCTTTTCTTATTGTTGGAATTGTTTGTAACTGTGCCTTGAGAATTTCCTTTTTTAAAAGCTCCCACCCATCTTGGACTCCTTTTCTCGTTAGAGTTGCTTGCCATGGGATCTTGCTGATCATTGTTCTGATTTTATTACAGTTGGCTTTCCTAAAATCCAGGGTACGCGTTTGACTACACTCAGCTTTTGCTTCCCTTAGAACCAAGAACTCAAGTACAACATGGCCACTTTCCCCCAGAGTTCCTGTAACTGCTACTTGATCCACTAAGTCATTCCTGTTGGTTAGGATCAAGTCAAGGATAGGCGATCCTCTGGTTCCTTCCTCTACTTTCTGTAGGAGGAAGTTATCCGCCACACAAGTCAGGAATTTCCTGGAGGAGCCATGTTTTGCAGAATTTGTCCCCCCCAAAATATTGGGGAAATTGAATTCCCCCATTCCTACTACATCGTGCTTCCTTAAAACATTGGCTATTTGCTTTTCAAAAGTTTCATCCTCGTCTTCTCCTTGATTGGGTGGCCGGTAGTAGACTCCGACCATCAGGTTCCTTTTATTCTTTGCTCCATTTATTTTGATCCAGATGCTCTCGATGGGGCTACCAAGCTCTCTCTCTCTCTCTCACACACACACACACACACACACACCCTTCCCCTTTAGCTTTGTTGCTGTGAAGGCTCCAGTTGGCTGAGTTCTCACAAGATCGTCATGACTGGTAAGGGATGTGAGGTGGAGGAGAAGGCGGGGGGAAGGGGCATGAGCCGGTGGCCCAGGCAGTGAGACACCTTGGGGTGGGGCTGTACAAGGAGGAGGTGCACGCATAGGGCTCCTTCATACTGTAGCTAAATATGTGCTGGGGATGGGGAGAGATAGGGCCAGCATGCACATTGTGTGTGGAGGGCAGGCAGGGCAGGCCAGATGGCATTTTCCTGCAACCTCCTCATATGTGCTTTCAATGTGTGAGAGGGGTTTGTGACCTCCCCCCCCCCACTTCCCCCCAAGGAAAGAGCTCTTTCAGATGCTATAATGAACACATGGAGGTCAGGTGAGTGTGATCCTGCCCTCCTCCACCATGCATTCACATAATGTCTCATGGTGGCAGAGAATGTTACCTAAAACACATTTTAAAAAATAATATAAGTGGAAATAAGTGGTAATCCATTATGGAATATTTCCATAGGCTGCGCATTTATTTGAAGCATTTGGCCCCATCCATCAAAGTTGTTCTGAGCACAGCTTATACATTAAAATTAAATATATAATTAACATTAACAATCAGAAGCTAGAAGGAACATTTCAAAATGAGTAAGATTGCTACTATATTTATCGTTATTCCCATTTGACAATGCCAAAGGAGAAAGATAGAAGCTAGCAAGGGAGGCAAAGTTTCTTTTGATCAGAAGAGTGTTCCCTTTAATTTAATAGAAAGAGCTGATTCTCAAACTTGTCTCTGTGGGCCTTTCTACACGAGGCATTTATTGTGTGCTTATGACTCCTCATTCACAGTAGTTTGGGGGTGCTTTCCATGATGTCGTCATCCTACAGGGCCTATTCCTGTGCTTTGCAACCATTATAGCGGGGCCAGGCAGATTCCTAATGAGGAAAGTCTGGTATTTCTGTGAATAGTGGCATGAAACCCTGGTGTATTTGCGCAGCTCCACTATTTCACAGCACCACCTAGTGGTTGTGTATTATATACATATAGAAAGGCAGAGAAAGAAAACCCCCAAAGAAAAACACATGTAGAGAAACCAATCTTAAACTGATAAAGAATCTGGAAGCAGAAGGCTCGGTAAAGTGGTAGGTTAAAAGTAGTGCTGTGCTGAAACTTTCACCCACATTTTTTTGACCATTCTCATTCAATTTCATAGAAGAGAAATTGCTTTCAAACAGAAATTCAACGGTGAAGAAATTTCGGAGAAATTCTCATGGGTTAGATATGGATTTCTTGGACTTACCTTACTTAGAAGGGGGCCGAGGGTGAGCAGAAGTGTCCTGTTTTTCATTGTACAATTATCTCTATGGCCTCCTGTGGCCTCCTCAGCTTCCTTCACTTCAACTAAAGCCCAGTTTAAGGCACCATGAGGTAATTCCTCCCAGAGGGCTTTTTTAGATCAGGACATGCAGGCAGTCTGGGAGGCTAGCTGTGATCGGGTAAGCTCAAAAACACCACAAAATAATACATTATACAACATCCTGAATGAGGTGAAATAATGGAAGCCCCATTCATGCGGGGAGAAAACTTCCAGGAAATTTGAGGACAGATTTTGGCAGAGCACTAGCTCCACCTCATCCCTGTAGCTAGACACAATACTACCCCCACCTGAACTGCAGTGGATGCAAAGCGGGGGCCAGCCTTCCAGGAAAGATTATGCTGTTGCAGCACAACCCCTCCCCCCTTACCAAAAAAGAAATAAGCCATGCTACAAGCCCTGCCAATGGGAACCCCTACCTGGGAGAAACTGTTGAGAATTTCTCCTCCCTCTGGAGAAATTCGGTGAAACTGTCTCCCAAATTTCTCTGCCCACAAGTAAGGTGGAGAATTTCAAGAGGCCATCTGTGCACAGCTTTAGTTAAAAGCCTCATGCAGAAATGCCTTATGTCTACAGATCTACTCCTGCACATTCAAAGGCACATATGTGAGCACAGATGGATCTCTGGTTGAGAGTGTACAAGTAGGACCTGTAACAAAATGTTGCAGTGTGCAGTGCTCTCATTCAGGGTTCCAGTCAGTCAACCATGCCCACTTCCAAGACACCCCATTCCATCCCATCCCCTCAGTTTTCCATTTGTAGTCCCCATCGGAGCATGATCAGTCCTCATTAGACTGTTTTGGATGTGTCCCGTGCACCGTTCTTCTTTTCCTCCGTTTTTTTTTTGTACTTCTGCAAGTGTTGGGTTCACCATAGCCTGCTGATGATACCTCCTTCTGGTGTGTGGATGGTGACATTTTGGCTACGTAAGGATCATCACTCAGAGAACAAGTTCACTATTTGTATATATAATGCTGGAATATGAACCAAGGCCTCTAACGGCCTTTTCTCCCTCTCTCACAACACTAGAACCTGGGGCCATTCCATGAAGATGATTGGTGGGAGATCCAGGACAGATAAAAGGAAGGACCTGTTCACGCAGCGCATAGCTAAGCCATGGAATTCACTTCCACAAGACCCAGTGATGACCACTAGACTGCACTAGCTCTACCCAAATGCAATCCTAAATGGAAGCAGAACTTTCTTCATGGGGAGAGCAATCCTGTGGCCACTAGACACTGTCTAGGGGGCCATAGGGTTTTCCAGTTTACTGGCTCCGAGCTTGTCGACACTGCTCCGAGCTCAGAGCCAGGAAACCGCACTCCCCTCCTCCTCGTAGCACCAAGAGAACTGCAGCAGGCATTGCAAAACAGAGCACGGAGGGCAAAAGGGGGAATGTTCCCGGGGGCAGGGAGGGGAGGAGACTGTGGAACCCCCTTTACGTTGTTTTCTATGGGGTCTCTAGGCCCTTCCCTCCCACTCCCTGAAGCCTCAGCTAGACATGCAAAAATGCGTGTCTAGCCACAAATGCAGGGTGGCTGGAGCACGGAGGAGAAGATCTCCTCCATGCCCCGTCTGCCCTTCATTGGGTGGGCGTCAGCCTCTGAGTTTGGCAGCCCACGGCTATCTCGAGAGGATCGCACCCTAAATGTATCTGGAACGGCCAGGCTTGCACTGATGCCTAACCTGCTTGTCTTCTTACAGCCCAGTGATGGAGATTTGTGATTGAATTGGCAGTTTTGTTTTTGGTAAACAGCGGTGTTGCTGGGAGGGCCGATTCAGATTGGGACTGCAGCAGGGGAGGGGAGGACAGATGTTAACTTGACCATGGATTTTGGATTTTCTCCCCGCTCCCCCGCTTCATGGACCAACACAGCTTCCATCGCTCTTTGTGTGTTCTTCACTTAATGTTCACTAACTCTATTGAAGAACAGCCCCAGCCTTAATCTGAGGCTCTTTTTTCACCCTGGGCTTATGTCAGGTCCTATCAATTATGTCATGCTTTCCATCTTTTATGTTTTGTCTCAAACACAAATGTGTAACGGTCAATTTCCTCTAATGGTGCCACTATTTCAGCAGGAGGTCAGGGGGTCCACCTTAGAGTCATGTCACCATTTCCATTATAAACATGCATTTCTCAGAGTTTCTCTGTCTCTGTTTCTGTCCGGCACCGACATTCACACCAGGCAGAAACGAGGCCCTGACAACAAATGATTGAACACAGGGTCCAGATCCTCAGCCAGCATTTCTTGCTCCATTTGCTTTGGTGGCATCAAGCCAGCGCGAGAATCAGGATGTGGCACTTTTATTTAAAAGCCCTTTAGTTTTTTTCATACAAGTGCAGCGGAAACAGATGCTCCAGTCTGGCACTTAGTTTAGGAGACTAAGTCTTCTAAACACTTAGAAGGTGGGTTCTTTGCCCCATTGTGGAGAGGGAAAATGCTAATGGAAGTATGTTTTAAAATGAATTAGCTGCGCTGGAAGAGCCACGGTTCATGGCGTGAAGTGTCATGTGTCCTTCCAAAATGCAGGCGGGCACAAATTGTGCCACTTTAATGGGTTGCTTGTTTTGTTCTTATGCCTTCACAGAGGTGGTCGACATATGGCACCATAGCAGCCCCAGCTGGGAACTGCCTGGACTTTATTGTTTTCTGTTGCAGTCTTGGTGCTTTTGCAATTGTGATAAACCAGAAGAGAAAGAGAGAGGGGGGGAGATTATGAGACACTTTCTGAAAGGAAACGAAAAGTACACAGGGGAACTTGAAGCAATAGCCAACCTGAGACCTGCATTGCAGCAAAAAACAAAAGAAAATAAAATGGTTCAGGAGAAGTTTGGAAAATCTCTTAAACTGTGGAAAATAATAGCTGTGGGGGAGAGAGTGCATCTGTGCTGCTGACGCACTCAGGAAGGATTTGTTAAGATACAATGCTGAACAGCATTTCCTTTCAAAGCTCTTAGCATCATGGGATGATGTAGTTATTCATTTCAGAAATGCAAGTTATGAACAATGCTTTTTTTGGTCATTGTTGTTGTGCCCAAGCCCACATACTTTGTCAGAAGTCTTGCTTTTCTTGTTTATCTGAAGTAATCAAAATACAAAGTCAGTCTAGTACAAGTGTACACAACTGGTTCCCCACCCCTGATGACTTGGACTACCAACTGCCATCACCTCCAGTCAACGTGGCTAATGGTCATGGATTTGGGGAGCTGGGGTCCAAATCATGTGGAGGGCACCAGGTTGCCTACCTCTGATCTAGTATAATGGAGGGAGGCGGTTGCAACTAAAATTAAGCCATACTTTCCTCTGACTCTGTCTCTCCAAGCAGCCTAGCTAGATAGACTAGAACAGTGTTTCTCCAATATTTTGAATTGAGGCTGTCCCCCTAAAATTGTTCTACATTCAGTATACATCTGGTCTTATTCGATCTTTATTAGTTACCTGTTCATTCCCAGCTCAATTCAAGGTGCTGGATTTTAACTTTAACTACTTTTAACTAGTACCTTAAGGACCTCCTTCTGCTGTAACCTCTAGGTGGCACTGTGTTATAGTGCCCTGTGATATATACTGCAAAGACACAAGTGGAAAAAAACGTTTTCTTTCACTTGCAGAAATAATACCCCATTTTCCCTTCTCTAAAAAAGCTCTGGCACACCTGTTTGCCCAGCTCCTTCCCTGCCTGAAAGTTGATTGGAGATGTGAAAGGCTTCGACTTTCCAGGTCTAGTCAGTCTGTATGTACAAACACACTGCACATTTTAAGCCATTCTCAAACCTATTTAACAGTTATGACACTTCACAAGGACACTTTGAAACTATGAAGTGGGTAGCAATCTCTAAAAGGAATTGTGTACCCCTCATAAAACGACAACTCACAGAATTCTTAGGTGGGGTGGGCAGAGAAGCTGTGACAGTAAACTGGTTTCAAAGTGACTTAAATTGGTAGTCTAGGTGTGAAATGTGAGAACCACAAACAGTGTTTGTGTGTGAGGAGAGAATCCACTAGAAAACAAAATAATGAGTATTGACTGATATCTCAAGTTACTAGTCTAGCAGAGGGCCTATAAAGTATATTTATTTGAGAACTGCATCTTAAAATCCCTGCCTCTCTTTAGTTCTCATCCTGCCACAGTTCCCAGAATTAGAAAACAAGACTGTAAGAATGAATCTGTCAGAGACTGACATGACAGGTTTCTGACAGCTGTGTTTGAACACCATTATTCAGAAATGAGAAATATTAAAAATAGCCCTTATGCAATGTACCAATCATTGCCTGACAAGTTCCCTTTTAGTTACAAAGAAACTATTAGGCATGATAATGAACGATGCAAAGGCATCTACCACTGGGAAAAGGCATTATTAATACTCATAAATGAAATACATTTGTATCCATTAAGGCAGGCGTGAGGAACCTATAGCCCTCCAGATGTTAATAGATTCCAATTCCCATCAGCCCCAGTGAGCAGGTGAACTCTGAGCTTAATGGTCTTCTAGCTCTATAACACAGCTGCATGGAGCATTGCAAATGGATCTGAGAAGTGGTTAAAGCTGATATTTATTGGCTGTCCCAAAAAGTATTGGTTATGAAACCCCCGAAATCCAAACATGAAATGTATTTACACCTCTAAATGTATTGGCCTGCTCAATCTCTGTGTGCTGACAGAATGATGGGAACAACAGTATGTTTTAAAAGCAACAACAACAACAACTAAGAATTGATCCATTTGCCAGTAGAATATATTGTATTGCCAATGAAATTCTCCTCCTCCAAATCAATGAGTTAGTTATTTCCAAAAATATGTCCTTGAAGACAAAGGAAAGGCACAAAAGAGAAGGTGTTATTGGCAATATTGAAGGAATGCCTGTGAACAACACTCTGCCCTTTTGTATCAGTCAAGATGTCAGACATATGTCACTCTGACACTGCTAAAGACAAGGAGGGCAAACATCACATCTGAATGGGCATTCTTTGCCTGGTAAATTGACTTTGGTGTTTTCAGGCTTCAAGAATTCTATAAAAGAAAAAAAGCAAATATGCACATTTAATTTCATGGGATATAGGTTTCCCAGTGAAATTGACCACATTCATCCTCTCTGCATCATATCTCATTTTCAGTCTGATTTTGTTTTTGTCTCTTTAGAATAGCTCGAGATTGGGTCTGAGGAAATAGAAGTCATCATACATTTAACTGTGAAGTAAAAGAGAGAGACTAGGGAAAATGCTAAGCATGGATGATATTTTGTTATCTTGTATGCCTTGTATACAGTATACAAATTGCTTGTGGCATTAGCATCAGATATGCCAACATATTATTTTTATTACTATTTTACCACCAGTTATTACCAGCAGCTTCCAATACTATAAAAACAACAAGTAAAATAACAATAGCATCACAACATGCAATAAAACATCAATGCTTTATAAGAATCACAAATTCAAACTAAGAGTGGATGGGGACCAAAATGGCAACTAAACACTTTGAGAGAAAGGGAAAGTCTACTAGCATTCTAAGAACTTGGAGAGATGGAGCCTGGGGATGGGAACTTCCCTGGGCAGGAAATTCCATAAGGAAGGTGCCACAAAGGAAAACAAAACGCTATTGGTTGGATCCAGAGATCCTGTGAGCTGAGATCTGCTCATGGATATCCCCGTACTTGCCAATGGAATGGGAGAGGTGATTTTTGCTGATCCCCCTTCAGCTGCAGCTCCCTGAGCCACCAAAAACCCAGCTTCAGAGGTCTGAGGGACCATCTGGAACAGTGTAGGGGGTGGCGCTGCAGGCAGCAGGAGAATCAGGGAGAAGCCGTTCCCCACCCTTCCATTATCAGGAGCCCCCACTGGAACAAAGACCCTTCCTCCCTGAATGGAATAATCCCTTCTGTGAACAGAAAGGAACCCTTGGATCTAACCCCTTGTAGTTTCTAGTTAAGGCCAACATCAAGGCAGTGATATTCAGAGCAAGGCCTCTCCTGATGATCTCAAAGCATGGGAAGACTGATATGGAAAGAGATGCTCCATCAGCAACAGTTTTGGCAGAAAGGCGAGATATACATTTAATAAATATATAAATCAATAAAATAAGGTATTCTGGACCAAGGACTTTCCCCCTATACAAAATACAGTGTAGCAAGTGTAACTTTTAGACAGGACAAACTGTATTCTGTATAATTGTGCACACAAAACATAGAAAAAAGACATAACTCGTACTGGCAAGATTTAGGCTAGTGCTGTTTTGTCAGTCTACAAAACAGATTTCTTTATTCTTAATAAATACAAATTATATGCTTGATTTCAATAGCATTTTCTAAAGTTCTTCCTCATATTTGTCATGCTCCAGAAAGTGAAGATAGTATTTGTTAACTCTCTCACATACTCCCGCTGCGCCTGATGCCCTGACTTCACTTGTGGCTAACTTTGATGCCTCTGAGGAGGGAAAACTCTCCGCATAATCTTAGAGAAAGAAATCTTTCCTGCTCCCAATACGGCCCTCCTGAGATGCCAGATTAAAACCCCATATGCAAGAGCCCTTGTGCATTTATCAAGTTCAGTTTTTAAACTAATGAGGTGTTGTGTTCCCATGGCAGTGTTTTGACTTCTGCGGAAAGAGCTTAGAGTTCTAGTTAAGTAGAAAGGGAAATGCATAAAAAAAAAAACACGATACAAAAGAAATCCAAAAAGATATTGTCGAAGCCACTGTGAAAGTATCTTGTAGGAAACATTTCTCAAAGTCTTGATGAGCTTATTAAAGGCATTCACGGTAGAATTTCTTTACTCTTCTCACATTGCACAGAAAAGCTAATTAGACTTCGAAAAGAGATGCAGCATTTAAACTAGCTCTCAAATGGTGTCAAAGTGATGCTAATCTTGTGCACATGTACACACACATACACGTGCACAGACACACCAGCAGCACTGCTACTGTTGCCAATGTTCTCATGTGTATCATTAAAATGCTGGTACCTGACATCAGATAGTGTGAGGTAGAAGGCAGGAACATTTTGTAATGCGCTCCTGAGTGTTACTTTATACCTGATAATGATGCTGAAATAAACAAAATAGACCAATACAACAATGACACTTTTCTTTTTCAAATTTAAAATTAAGGGCTGCATTCTCTGATTATTTCGGAGGTGTTGGTGACTGTAGCCATGAAATTAAAAGACGCTTCCTCCTCGGGAGGAAAGCTATGGCAAACCTAGACAGCATAGTAAGAAGCAGAGACATCACCTTGCTGACAAAGGTCCGCATAATCAAAGCTATGGTTTTCCCACTAGCAACGTATGGCTGTGAGAGCTGGACTATAAGGAAGGCTGAGCACCAAAGAATCTATGCTTTCGAACTGTGGTGCTGGAGAAGACTCTTACGAGTCCCCTGTACTGCAAGGAGGTCAAATCAGTCCATCCTAAAGGAAATCAACCCTGACTGCTCATTGGAAGGACAGATAGTGAAGCTGAAGCTCAAATATTTTGGCCACCAAATGCAAAGAGAAAACTCCCTGGAAAAGACCCTGATGCTGGGAAAGACTGAAGGCAAAAGGAGAAGGGAACAGCAGAGGATGAGATGGCTAGATAGCATCACCGATGCAATGAATATGAACTTCAGCACACTCCGGGAGAGAGCGCAGAACAGGAAGGCCTGGCGTGCTATGGTCCATGGGGTCACGAAGAGTCGGACACGACTGAACGACTGAACAACAACAAAAGAGCCCACACCAGGAGCCACAATTTTCAGGACATGCTTTTAGCCATATCTTTCACAGGGCCCACTTAGATCTGACAGAGAATGAGTTGGATTTCTGTAGCTGGCGTTTTCAAGGTGCATGGACTTGCAGACCATTTTTTAACTTTCTGGAAATTTAGTCATACAAAAAGATGAAAATATGCTAAAATATATGCCATTAAAAGACACACACAATGCTTTATACATCTCTGATCTCTCTTCAGCCTCCTTTCAGGCCCTGTTGTGCAGTAATCTTAGATTTGTGCACTCTGCTCATTGATTGTGCACTAAGGTAAAAAAAAAAAAAAAAAGTACACAAAATGTTTCATGCCAGTGAAAGTTCCGTAAATTGTGATGTACTTTTTTGCATAATTTTCAAAGGGAAAAAGAATCCAAAACCATCAGTGAGCAGATGACAGAGTGAAAGACACCTGATAATCTGTGAAACACAGACAAAATGGATTTAACAAAATCCATACATCACTAGGCCCACTTCGCTGTGCAATAAGAAAATGGGGAAATCTCTGTGTGGTGATTTTTCCATCTGAAGAGTGATGATGTTGGCTTATTTTAAATATTTCCAGGAACTGAAAGATTAGCTCAAGTGAAACTCTTAGAACACAATGGGAACTCTTTCCAGAAACTGGAATAGTCAGACTATATGCCATCTAGCAATATTTGACACAGGGTACTGGCATTGATTTGAAAGATTTGTGACAGGATTTCTGATTTGTATGCTACTGAATTCATTTTTCTATTTTTGGCTTACCCCCACCCCCAACCCCACCCCGTGTGTGTGTGTGCGCGTGCGCGTGCACGTGTGTATGGATGTGGCTCAAGACTATTCTAAAAATGTGACTGATGTAAGATTTCTTGGATTCTTAGGCTATTTTTAGTCAGCTTCAAATAACACACACTTCCTTACAAGCCTGCCCAACATGTGGCACGCTAAGCTAGGGGTGGGCAACTTATGCTCCTCCAGATGTTTTGGTCTACAACTCACATCATCCCTCACCATTGGCTATGCTGGCTAGGGATGATGGGAGTTCTGGAGGGCCATAAGGTGCCCACCCCTGCACCAAGCCAAACACAGCCCACTAAGTAGAGTGACCCACTGAGGACTTGATTAACCTTCTATCTTTGCTGCCTGCCTGAGACTACAAAAAGCAGTGGGTTGTTAACACTTGATTTATAGAGAGAGAGTTGTGCAGGCCTGTTTCTAGAATTCATATTTTTACCTTACATTAGCTGAAATATATCACATCCTGATTGTCACAGCACAACTCAGTGTGAAAATAATATTCAGTGTCAGAAAACCCAAGGAAAGGAAGGATCTTAACGTAAGACTAGAAGTAGTCGACTTGAAAATGGGGTTTTGGGGGGACCCTTTGGAGGGGACATTGTAAGGTCCAAGGACCCATCCCCATTTTCTCCCCTTCCCCAATACCCTGAAAGAAAACGTTTTCCCTCTATTCTTCTTCTCTCCTTTTTCTTTCCTCCCACATTTGCCTCTTTTGAGACCCCATACTCTGCTTAACATCAAAACTCTCTGGATCTAGATAGTGTAACTTTTCTATACACCACTAACCTGTACTCATAATGAGACACCTGGTGTTTAGAAATCACAGCTTGAAGATGGAAATTGTGAAAAACAAAGCTCAGGAAGAAGTTGATTCACATAGACACAGAACTAGAGTCTTATCAGAGTACAAGCTGAAATGGTTATATTGATGGTTTGAATAGTACAGAACTAGGGAATAATTTGCTGATCTGTCTTCAGCAAAGGAGATCGTTACCTTGTCGTGGTGCTGGAGCTTGAGCACCTCAATGATGTCGTGAGCTAAACCATGAAGGGACACCCAAGACGGGAAGGTCATGGCAGAGAGTTCAGACTAAATACGATCCCTGGAGAAGGAAACAGCAACCCATCCCAGTATTCTTGCCATGAAAACTAAATGGATCAGCACAACCAGAGATATGTCGATATACCATCGGAAGATGGGATGCCCAGGTCGGAAGATGGTCAAAATACTACTGGGGAGGAACAGAGGATAAGTTCAACTAGCCCCAGATGTGATGACGCAGCTAGCTCAAAGCCAAAAGGACGGCTAGCAGCCGATGGTGCTGGTGGTGAACGACGAATCCGATGTTCTAAAGATCAACACACCATAGGAACCTGGAATGTAAGATCTATGAGCCAAGGCAAATTGGATGTGGTTATTGGGGAGATGTCAAGATTAAATATAGACATTTTGGGTGTCAGTGAACTGAAATGGACTGGAATGGGCCACTTCACATCAAATGACCACCAGATCTACTACTGTGGACAAGAGGACCACAGAAGAAATGGAGTAGCCTTCATAATTAATAATAAAGTGGCTAAAGCAGTGCTTGGATACAATCCAAAAAATGACAGAATGATCTCAATTCAAATTCAGGGTAAGCCATTTAACATCACAGTGATCCAAATATATGCCCCAACCACAGATGCTGAAGAAGCAGAAGTAGATCAGTTCTATGAGGATCTGCAGCACCTACTGGATAGTACGCCAAAAAAAGATGGTATTTTCATTACAGGAGACTGGAATGCTAAGGTGGGTAGTCAAATGACACCTGGAATTACAGGCAAGCATGGTCTGGGAGAACAAAATGAAGCAGGACATAGGCTGATAGAATTTTGCCAAGACAACTCACTGTGCATAACAAACACTCTCTTCCAATAACCTAAGAGATGACTTTATACATGGACTTCACCAGACAGTTGACACCGAAATCAGATTGACTACATCCTTTGCAGCCAAAGGTGGCGGACATCTATGCAGTTGGTAAAAACAAGACCGGGAGTTGATTGTAGTTCAGATCACGAACTTCTTATTGCACAATTTAGAATCAGACTAAAGAGAATAGGGAAGACCCACAGATCAGTTAGATATGAGCTCCCTAATATTCCTAATGAATATGCAGTGGAGGTGAAGAATAGATTTAAGGGACTAGATTTAGTAGATAGGGTCCCAGAAGAACTATGGACAGAAGTTCGCAACATTGTTCAGGAGGCGGCAACAAAAAACGTCCCAAAGAAAAAGAAAACCAAGAAGGCAAGATGGCTGTCTGCTGAGACACTGGAAGCAGCCCAAGAGAGAAGGAAAGTAAAAGGCAACAGTGATAGGGGGAGATATGCCCAATTAAATGCCAAATTCCAGAGGTTAGCCAGAAGAGATAAGGAATTGTTTTTAAACAAGCAATGCGCGGAAGCGGAAGAAGATAATAGAATAGGAAGGACAAGAGACCTCTTCCAGAAAATTCGAAACATCAGAGGTAAATTCCAGGCAAAAATGGGTATGATCAAAAACAAAGATGGCAAGGACCTAACAGAAGCAGAAGAGATCAAGAGAAGGTGGCAAGAATATATGGAAGATCTGTATAGGAAGGATAATAATATCGGGGATAGATTTAACAGTGTGGTCAGTGAGCTAGAGCCAGACATCCTGAAGAGTGAGGTTGAATGGGCCTTAAGAAGCATTGCTAATAATAAACCAGCAGGAGACGACAGTATCCCAGCTGAACTGTTTAAAATCTTGCAAGATGATGCTGTCAAGGTGATCATGCCATATGCCAGCAAATTTGGAAAACACAAGAATGGCCAACAGATTGGAAAACATCAACTTATATCCCCATATCAAAAAAGGGAAGCACCAAAGAATGTTCAAACTATCCAACAGTGGCACTTATTTCACATGCCAGTAAGGTAATGCTCAAGATCTTGCAAGGTAGACTCCAGCAATTCATGGAATGAGAATTGCCAGATGTACAAGCTGGGTTTAGAAAAGGCAGAGGAACTAGAGCCCAAATTGCCAATATCTGCTGGATAATGGAGAAAGCCAGGGAGTTTCAGAAAAACATCTATTTCTGTTTTATTGACTATTCTAAAGCCTTTGACTGTGTGGATCATAACAAATTGTGGCAATTTCTTGGTGGTATGGGGATACCAAGTCATCTTGTCTGCCTCCTGAGGAATCTGTATAACAACCAAGTAGCAACGGTAAGAACAGACCACGGAACAACAGACTGGTTTAAGATTGGGAAAGGAGTATGGCAGGGTTGTATACTCTCACCCTACCTATTCAACCTGTACGCAGAACACATCATGTGACGTGCTGGGCTTGATGAAGCCAAGGCTGGAATTAAAATCGCTGGAAGAAACATTAACAATCTCCGATATGCAGATGATACCACTTTGATGGCTGAAAGCGAGGAGGAGTTGAGGAACCTCATGAAGAAGGTGAAAGAAGAAAGCGCAAAAGCTGGGTTGCAGTTAAACCTCAAAAAAACCAAGATTATGGCAACCAGCTTGATTGATAACTGGCAAATAGAGGGAGAAAACATGGAGGCAGTGACAGACTTTGGCTTTCTAGGTGCAAAGATTACTGCAGATGCTGACTGCAGCCAGGAAATCAGAAGACGTTTATTTCTTGGGAGGACAGCAATGACAAATCTTGATAAAATAGTGAAGAGCAGAGACATCACATTGACAACAAAGGTCCGCATAGTGAAAGCAATGGTATTCCCCGTAGTAACCTATGGCTGCGAGAGCTGGACCATAAGGAAGGCTGAGCGAAGGAAGATAGATGCTTTTGCACTGTGGTGCTGGAGGAAAATTCTGAGAGTGCCTTGGACTGCAAGAAGATCAAACTAGTCCATACTCCAGGAAATCAAGCCTGACTGCTCACTTGAGGGAATGTTATTAAATGCAAAACTGAAGTACTTTGTCCACATAATGAGAAGACAGGATACCCTGGAGAAGATGCTGATGCTAGGGAAAGTGGAAGGCAAAAGGAAGAGGGGCCGACCAAGGCAAGATGGATGGATGATATTCTGGAGGTGACGGACTCGACCTTGGGGGAGCTGGGGATGGCGACAGCCAACAGGAAGCTCTGGCATGGGCTGGTCTATGAAGTCACAAAGAGTCAGAAGCGACTGACCAAATAAACAACAACAAGGAAATATTCTGCAAGCACTGAACATACTGTCACATAATTAATTAAACATGCAGTCAAGAAACTCGGGAAGTGATTCAGTAATAGCTGAGTAATTGAGTAATGTAGGAACTTGCAAAACATACAACTCAAATGTGTGCACACACAACTCTAACACTGGGATACGATCAGCCCACCTTACAGGGTTATAAGAATTTTTGGGATAATGTGTATATAGAACTTTAGAGAAGCATTATGTCTTTATTAACTATTAGTGTGACTCATCCAGAATGGTTGGCCCTTAGCTAGCTTTCACTAGTTCTGTTTCACTGCTGTGTTTTAGTTCTATGAAGATGCTTCAGGCTGATGTTTCAAAACAATGAATAAATTGCTTATTGATTGCTTGGCCAACAAAGAACCTCCTTGCCAGTCTCTCTCCTATCATCAGGAAATTGGCACGCTCAACCAAACTCTGTGCATGCCATACTTCTATTGACTCTACAAGGAAGTAACTTTAATGAGAACATTCATTGCTAAGGTTTCATCCATTAATTCTTCCTTCTCCGATATCATTTAATATAGTGTCTGAACATCAGCGTAAGAAATTGATTTTTAGAACAAGAGATACTTGAGTTCTGTGATTGAATACTTAAGTATCAAAGTTAAGAAGAAAAAAGAATATACTTACAGAGCACTTAGCCCCTGGGAAAAGGTGACATTTTCTAATTTCTACCTTCTGCAGAATGAGGTAATAGAATTCTGTATTCTTTCAGACTGCAGATGAGAAAGGGAGTTATTTTTCATCTTATTTATCTTTAATTGCATTATTTATAGACCACTGTCCAGGGCTCAAACCCTTCCCAAGGCAGTGTACAAAATTCAATAAAAACATAATTGTATAAATAATCATTAATTAAAACCACTTTACATCCCTTATAACTAAACATTAGCAATTAATTTAGCACAACAATTAATACTAAGTGGATTGAAATATAAACGTTTTAAGGTTTTTCCAAAAAATTTACAAGGAGGGGAAGACATATATTTCCTGCAGGGCTGAATTCAAGAGGTATGGGGCCATCACCAAAAAGGCCCTGTCTTGGTACCTGTCAACCTAACACTTTTTAACGATGTGCCAGAGACCAAGTCCCCAGTCACTGATTGTAAAACCTGGGTAGGCTCATATAAGTGCAAGTGGTTCCTCAGTGGTCCCAAACCGTTTAGGGCTTTATAGGACAAGAGCAGCACTTTAAATTGGGCCTAGAAACCAGCAAGCAGCCCGTGTAAGCAGTAAAGCTTGGCCCCTACAAGCATTCTTGCTGATGCATTCCACATCAGTTGACGTTCCTGAGCCATCTTTAAAGGTAACCACATGCAGAGTGCACTACAAAGCACATGTGTCACTGAACCAAGCCCACTTTCTCCAGAGAGGGCTGTAGCTGGCAAACCAGCCAAGGGTGGTCAAAAGTGCTCCTGCCACTGATGCCCCCTGCGCTTCCATTGAGAGTACCGAATCCAGGAGTACACCCAACCGCTTACCTAACTGCAGAAGGAATACAGCCCCATTGTCAGTCCTGCCACCTTCCTGGCAGGACCAACCTGGAACTGGATGAGACTTCAGAGGAAGAGGAGAATCCCATTGTTGGCCCTAGTGCTAACAGGTTTCAAGGGGAGCTAGCAGGTGCTCTCCTGAGACCACCACTTGGAGGAATGTCCCAGATGAGGAGGCTACAGGGATGGAGAAGCCAAAGCACCCTGACAGTCTCATACCCCCACTTCAGACCCATCTGGATCCCCCACCCCCCGGAGCAGAGGCAATGGTGTGCCCGGATGGAAGCCCAGAACCAGAGGTGCAGGGCCCATTAGGCAGCATAAATGAACCTTACTCATGAGGAGGAAGCATACTCTGGATCAGGGCCTTGATGACAAGGCAGGAGGGAGGACTTCATAGGCAACATCATCTATAAATCTGCTCTTTTGAGTCTAACCAAGAGGTCATCTTATGGATCAGTAACTGATTGAAGAACAGAAAGCAGGGAGTAGGAAGAAATGGGAAATTCTCCCAATGGAGGGAAGTAAATAGTGGGGTCCCACAGGGATCTGTATTAGGACCAGTGCTTTTCAACTTGTTCATAAATGATCTGGAATTAGAGTGAGCAGTGAAGTGACCAAGTTAGCAGATGGCACCAAATTATTTAGGGTAGTCAATACAAAAAGGGATTGTGAAGAGCTCCAAAAGGATTTCTCAAGACTGGAAGAATGGGCATCTAAATGGCAAATGTAGGTTCAACATAAGCAAGTGTAAAGTGATGCACATTGGGGTAAAAAATCCCAGCTTCAAGTATAACCTGATGGGATCTGAACTAGCAGCAACCAACCAAGAAAGAGATCTTGGGGTCGTGGTGGAGAGCTCACTGAAAATGTCAACCCAGTGTGCAGCTGCTGTAAAAAAGACAAACTCCATGTTAGGCATAATTAGAAAAGGATATCATACTGCCCTCATGCAAATCTATGGTGTGACTGCACTTGTAATGCTGTGTGAAGTTCTGGTCATCACACTTAAAAAAAGATATTATAGAGCTGGAAAAAGTGCAGAAAAGAGTAACTAAAATGACCAAAGAGATGGAGCATCTCCCCTATGAGAGAAGGTTACAACAGCTGGAATTGTTTAGCTTGGAAAAAAGGAGGGTAAGGGGAGACAGGATAGAGGTCTACAAAGTTATGCATGGTGTGGAGAATGTGGATAGGGAGACATTTTTCTCCCTCTCTCAAAATACTAGAACCCAGGATCATCCTATGAAGCTGATTGGTGGGAGATTCAGGACAGATAAAAGGAAGTACTTCTTCACACAGCGCATCATTAAACTATGGAATTTGCTACCACAGGATGTAGTGATGGCCACCAGTTTGGATGGCTTTAAAAGGGGGTTGGACACATTCCTGGAGGAGAAGTCTGTCAATGGCTACTAGTCCTGATGGCTATATGCCACCTCCAGTGTCAGAGGCAGTATGCCTATGTACCCCAGTTGCTGGGAAACATGGGTGGGAGGGTGCTGTTGCACTTGTGTCCTGTTTGTGGGTTTCCCATGGGCAGCTGTTTGGCCCATGTGAAGAGAATGCTTGTCTAGGTGGACCCTTGGTCTCATCCAGCATGGCTCTTCTTATGTTCTTATGTTCTAACCATTGCTGCAACATCAATTATACTGTGCTCCCTGTTGGAGAGTTCCCCTGCTGACCTGAACTGCATTATCCTTGCCTGCATGGGACTCTTCCTAGTAAGGCAAGATTTGGAATCACATGACTGGGATGGCTGGAACAGGACACCCATCTAAGACACCCCATCTAAGATACCTCACAGGCACTTCTCCTCCTCCGAAACATACTGGACTTTAAAAATCCTTCCCTTAAAAACAGAACCTTAAAAATAGAGCCAATCATCCTTTGATTTATATTCCTCAGTCCAACCGCAAACCAATACCAGTATTGATCCATTAGCCAGCCAACCAATCAATCAGTTCCAACCAATAATTAATAGGTAATAATTTAAGCAGTGGATTAATAACAACAAACTGTTCAACTATCCATCACTCAAATTACAATCCATCTCTCCCAAAGTACCAGCGGAGATTTCGCTTAATTCACCAGCTGACCCAGTTCTCAATACCAGCACAAAAATACCTCGGCCCTTGCTCGCCCCGGAGTGATGCCCTGGTGGCTGGCCTGCTGCTGGCCATGTCAACCCCTAAGTGAGTATCCAGCTCCATGGGAGTCGTATCCCTGCTGCTTCTCTTAGCAGCTCACTGGGAGGACCTCTTTCAGGCTGCTCTGAGCATCGCTGTCAGCCGACTCACCGATATGTGCCAATGCTGTCTGCAGACTCTCTTCCCAGCTGGCTGGTCTCTGCTTGTAATGCAGATTAATGAATTTGCTTTCTATCCCACATTTTGATGATGGTTTCCAGTGTGTGTGAGAGAGTGTGCATGTGAGTGTGTGTGTATTCACATTAGGGCTGCTTATTCCCCCCCCCCCCAACATATAACTCTGGGGTAGGATATCCTCACTGCCCCAAATGCACTTCTTCTTAGGTCATTGTGGCTGTTCTTTTAGATGGCTTTAAAGGGGGGATGGACAAATTGATGGAGCATATGGCTGTCAGTGGCTACTAGTCATGATGGCTATATATAACCTCTGGTATCAGGCAGAGCACTTCCTGTGGGAGGGAACACAAGTAGGAGGGAGGAGCAGTTGCCCTCATGTCCTGCTTGTTGACTTATGATTCTGTGATTCCCACTGGGGCATCTGATTGGCTACTGTGGGAACAGGATGCTGGATTAGAGAGGCCTTTGGTCTGGTCCAGCAGGGATGTTCATTGCCTTTCATCCCATCTCAGTCCCCTGACTACTGGCAGTTGGTTGATCCATTGCCTGGCTTGTGTTCTTTGCTCCCTTTCGCTGAGGACTGTAGGTCTTTTCACAGTCCATGTACAGCAGCTGGGCCTCAGGTGAGCTGCTAAGCACGAGCAGTTGGATGTTTTACTGCCTGGCTACATGTTCTGGCCTTCCCCCAGGGCATTTCACAGTTGCTCCGAGCCTCCGACACATTCAAAGCTCTGCCTGTGTAGTAAACAAGTACATCAGGGGAAAGGTTTAGTGTAGCCCCCCCCCCACACACACACTTTAAAAAATGGCACTCCCTGCATACTCCAGCATACTACCTCTTCATTCCATTCCAAGGGTAAGGCATCCCTTTCAAGCTTTAGAAATGTAGCCTTCCCTGCCACCCTTTTAACTATTAGTCTACTCCCTCTCCTATCTAATTTGTAAAAAGCTTTCATTTAACAGTGTAACACAGTAGCTCTGGGCTATTCAAACAGTACAGAAATAAACACATGGAAGATTAGAAATGGGATGCCTGTTGTCCGACCCCATGTGTTGATCAGAATTGTGTGCAGGGGCCTACACAGGTAAACCTCAATGCACGCAGGCTTTGGACACACTGGGGCTATTCACAACTCACACTCAGTGGTTGAGTGTGGGTGGTTGTTGAACCATGGGTTAGCATGTTGGCTGAACCCAGGACATTTTCTGCAGGGTGATGTGACTTGTTAACCACCCTGAACAACCCAACAATAAGCCATGGGGTCTCAAGGTAGCTTGTTTGACAAAAATAAGCTACACTGCATGGTTAACAAGCCACTCTGTGGAAAATGTCTTGGGTTCAGACAACACACTAACCCACAGTTCAACAATAACCCACACTCAACCACTGAGTGTGGATTAGCATGTTGTGTGAACCAGGTCACTATCTGTACTATCCATTGTTGCAGGGGACAGATTGCATGTTCAGAGCCTATGCACACTGGGATGTACATGAAAGGCCTCTGGGCACAAGTTCTGAGCAACATGCGGCAGTCAGGGGTGGGGCCAGCAAGAGCGATCCCATTCCTCCTCCCTACAAGTTTATTTCTATTCTGTCTGCCCAGAGCTATACACAATTACTATTCTGCTGCTGCCTTTTTTTGCAGTTCTTGCATTGCACTCCTGCTGTGAGCACATATTTGAAACACTATCAGTTACCTTCCTGACTTTAATATTGCATAGTTGTCCTGCTTCATCTTCATTGCTGCATACCTCCGCCCCATCTATCAAAAGCCAGGAGATTCTTGTTTGTGCCGTTTGGGGAGGCAGAGGGAGAAATGATGGTGCCCAGGTTCCGTGCTTTGCTTAAAGAATTGGATGGAAGTATATAAAAGTCATTTTCTGAAGGATCTACATATCCTGAACAGCATAATTTAAAGGACTGGGAAGTTGAGAAAGTTAGAAATGATAAGTGTAGTACCCTACACCTCTTTCTGCTGGGGGTAAACATCATTCAGTGATGGGATGGACACCATATAAGTTTTTAAGTATGGAGGAGGGTGGTATGGGAACTTACTAAGCTTGGCTCATGCAGGAGTGGGAATAAACAGTAGTGAGTGAACTAATTTACATTGCGTGCTTTCTTTTTCTTTCTTTAAAAAGAAAAGGCCTTAATTAGAAATCAACACGCAACTTGGGCACACAAATAATAAATCTTCTTTGAGCGTTGGCTTAAATTGAACCAGATAAGCTTTAAATTTGTGTGGGGGAACTGGAAAGTAAAACAACAACATTTTAGCTCTGTAGTACACTACATTACTTTCCAGTCTCATCCATTTTAATCTTGCATGTCATCATCTGCTTTGTTTCTGAGAACTTTAACTGAAGGGTCTGCTCTTGTTTTACCATTCTGATTTCTCTTGTGGAGACATGCTTGTTTCTTTTGTCAATATTAGACTAAGTTGTTTCAGGATATAATGAGACTTGATTTACTTCTTGTTCGGTGCAATATAATTCCATGGGTTTTGCTGATTTACACTGTTGTAACTTATTGGGGAAATGAAATCCAACAACAGCAAAAAGTACTTTTTAAGGTAATGATTTGGACCAAATGGTGCTAGAGAAGTAAATGGCATTATAAATGCAGCCTGGGTGACTGATTATACCTGCATTAGAGCTGAAGAACTAATCTGGACAGGAAATCTTTCCTCTATTGATAGAGAAGTTTAACTTTCCTGGGTAGTAACAGAATAGAAATAAAATGTGCATAGCCCATTGGAAAAAGAATTCTATGTCATTGCAGGGTAAATTTTTTTCTTGTTAAGGCTGACTATATTTTATTTCAACACCCTGATCCTCTATATCATGGTTGCCAATGTTCCAAACACTAAAAACTGTATATGGCTAAATGCCACAGAACACAGAGTTCCAATGGCCATGTGTCCTATTTTATAGAGGACAATCCCCTATTTGAAGAGCTGCCAGAGGACTGTCCTCTATTTTGCAGGCATCCTCTATTTGACGGCCTGTCCAGTCCAAGTCTGATTTAAAGAACCATCAGAAGGAAGAGCTGGGCTTTGAAGTTGCCCATGGCTCCTGGACAGCAGACTGAGCAAGGCACACAGCTCACCTGGTCATAATATTCCACACTATGGTGAGATGAACTGTATTTCTATTTAAATTATAATAATTCTTTCTAAATTTGCATCATAAATATGCATAAATTAGCATATACACATTCTATGCAAATTGGTGCCCTCTTTTGTCCCCTCCACCCTTTTTGCGGTGCATTTCCTCTTTTTTGGCTATTCATAAGTGGCCATCCTACAGACAGTCCCCGCCCTCAGCCACTTTCACTTCCACCATTCACAATATTTATTTATTTATTTATTTATTTATTTACTTATTTCCTTTCTGTATCACCCAATAGCTGAAGCTCTCCTGGCGGTTCACAGCAATCAAAACCATGAAATACAACACAACACAATACAATATCAAAGTTTAAAACTACAGTATAAAATAAAAATAAAAACCAAAATAAAACCTAGCAGCATTGCAAAGATTTAAAATACAGTAACAGTTTTTAAACAACAGAAACTGAAAGACTAAAATGCCTGGGAAAATAAGAAGGTCTTCACCTAGTGTCAAAAAGACCACAAAGTAGGTACCAGGCGAGCTTCTCTTGGAAGCTCATTCCACAGGCGGGGTGCCACAGCAGAGAAGGCCCTCTTCTTAGGAGCCACCCACCTCGCTTCCTTTGGTGGGGGCTCCCAAAGAAGGACTGCTGAGGACGATATCCACTGCTTGTCCATACCAGCAGTCCAAGCTGCATTAGTTTCTTTCTGTCACTGTAGTTCACTTACTTCCTAAATTGCTTCTGCTCAGTTGCCAGCCCACGATCTGCAAGGGAACCCCCCCTTGGCATCCTATAGACTGCACTGCTGTCCCTTACTTCTTAAGGACATGCTTGGCTCATCATGTCCCTCCCCTATCCTGATTTCTGCCCTGCCTCCCACATCCCCCGTGCTTTCTCAAGCCACCAATCCCAACTCTATGCTGATCTGGTGACCTGACCCAACGTTGTTTGGGGCCTCTGGCCTGAGCTCATTGCAGATAGAGCCCAGCCTCTTTTTAAAACAAAGAACCAAACTTAAATCAGCAGCCTGATTTTAAAATCCCAGAAGGGAGGGGGGAAAAAACCCCAAGCATAGTGAAACAGACAGGTTTGGACAGCACACTGGAGCACCCATAAAGAGACCGCCTAGGAGAGTTTTACAACATGGATACAATTCTCCTTGATTGATTCCTCTAAGCTACCTTATACAAGAAATGGCTCCTCCTTGCACTTACACTTGGCTCTGGCCTTGTAAAAAAAAAAACACCCAGTGTCCACCCCCCCCACCTCCAGTTATTTGGAGCATATTACATCAAAGCCTCCATCCAGAGGAGGGAAGAATAGTCTTGGGACAGCTGACATATTTAAAAAGTTACAGTGTCCCTGAAATGTCTAGCTTTACTATGGGTTTCAAGAAATGACATTATTTTCCAAAATCCATATACTGTAATACCTTTATT
This sequence comes from Heloderma suspectum, assembly GCF_057233095.1. Classification (NCBI taxonomy): domain Eukaryota; kingdom Metazoa; phylum Chordata; class Lepidosauria; order Squamata; family Helodermatidae; genus Heloderma; species Heloderma suspectum. The sequence continues at coordinate 112,821,792 of NC_139458.1, read as the reverse complement.
AGGCTAACCAAAAGATCACCAAAAATGTGCATGCTTTCGAGATCTCCAGATCTCTTCATCATGCAAGATCTTACAAAAGAAAGGTTGGTGGCAGTGGTGTGTGTGTGTGGTGCGGGGGGGGATAGGAAGGTGGGGGGAAGCTGACTGGATATTCAGCCTTCTTTTCTTCTTCTTCTCCTATCCCCCACCCACACTCCTGCCTCCAACTTGCCTTTTGTAACAACTTGTCTGATGAAGAGATCTGGAGATCTTGAAAGCTTGCACAGTTTTTGTGATCTTTGAGTCTGTCTAATAAAGGTATTACACTATATGGGTTGTGGAATTTTTCTTATGGCCAACACAGCTGCCTTGGGCTTTTGAGATTATTTTGTATATAAGTCTATAATGCTAATATCGAACAGTCTATGAATGGCAATTATATGCCCAAGGTGAGAGTGTAGGTATTTTTTTTCTTCTTTTTCTTAGCATTTGAAGAGTATATTTAAGTATAATTTTAGATCACACAGTTTGTTTTCGAGATGGCCTGCAAGCTCTGTAACTGGCTAGGAAGACTTGAGCTCTGCAACCATACTTCATTAAATAGATCCCCTTCTCTGTGGTGAAAAGGCGCAGCAAAAGAATTGAATCTGCCATCGAAGTTGACAGCTCACAGAGCTCTTTCTTGTTTCTATCTTCATTTCTTGAGACCAATATGCGTGAATCATATAAAGTCCTTCCTTTAGATGAGATAGCACTGAAGCTAAAACCTGGTGACATATCTATTCTGTGAAAATCAAACTGCTGACCAATAGCAAGATCCCTTGAAGCAGACTGGGAAAACGTCAAAACACCTGAAGCATTTAAATGTGGAGGCCCTCTGCTGAGGTTTCTTGCATCACAATACATCATACATAGGATAAAATCCAATGTTGTGCTAGTGGAGTCTGCTAGCATAGTGAGAATTTCGTGTTCTCCCATCCCCCTGTGCATGACCTAAAAATCTGCTCCAGAGCAGAGTTTCCTGGCCCTCACCACCCAGAGCAGATTTTGAGGGAGTGGCGCTAGGGAGGTAGGGATTTTGTAAAATCCATTCTGTCTGTGTTTCATGGATTGTCAGGTGCCTTTCGTTCCATCATCCACTCATTGACAAAATCAGATTTTTTTCCAATTTCACAATTCGCTTTTGAACAAATTTGCACTTGCAAAAATGCAGAAATGCTGCCTAAAATGCACCCCCCCCCCAGATATATAAATCCCCCAAAATGCACATTTTCATGCTTCAGCGTATGGGGGTAATGCGTGTATTCGGCTGGGGGGGGTTACATATTTTTCTATGACCAAATGTGCGTAAAATACCAAAAAGTGAAAACAATGGTCCACAAGTCCATGGAATCCATGCAATTTGGGAAAAGCTAGTCCACTGCAGAATCTATGGGTTGGACACATAGAAATCCAAACTCATTTGATTCCATTGCAGATTTCTCCGACATCCCTGCATGGGGTTGTATCTGTGTCGGGGGGGGGGGGTGAACATCCATCCTCCTGGTGGAATTATTTCTGTTGGTGGAATTACACCATTGAATCCAACCCATATGAGTGTTGTTTTTTTAAACGGATGTTTAAAACCCAACACACACACACACACACACACACACACACTTACTTCCCTAGTTTAACAACACACAATTACACTGATCGACAATTACGCTGATCGATTGAGGAGGAACCTCTAAATCCCCTTCAAACTGCACTTTAGGCAAAATCCAATGACAAGACAGAAACCTGGGGAATCCTCCCAGAAATTTTATTAGCCTTTTTTAAAACTCTCAAGATTCCTCAAATGTTTTGCCTGAGGAGGAACCCAAATTTGCATCAAATTTCACTTGAGGTGAAACTTCAATGGTGCCTATAATACATTTTTAAAATTATTAATTGCTTCTCTATGATAAACACCTAAGGCAGTTTCCAGTCAATATTTGCTTCAATTGTGGATATGAATTATCAGCCTTCAACATTACCCTGCAATGCCATTATTTTGGGTTTGGGGAAGCCGTGCTTCCCAAATATATGGTCATATTAAAATAATCTCTACATTCAAATATATTTAATATCCTCTACTGCTGAGAAGCCTTGTGCAGTTATCTATGGTATCTGAATGCAATTTACAGTATGAAATCACAATATCTTCCTTTCAGAAATACAAGTTTCAAAACTCCTATTGCTGTAATGGAATCTGTGTGCTGTGACATATATTAGGGAGATACAAGCTAGGAAAAATGTACTGGTCTTGCTGGACAATAAAATAAGCGTTTTACTTACATTTCCTCCATTCAAATGCTTAGTCTATGGCACGGTCATTTTTGTGAAGCTGAAAGGAATAGAAGGCCACCCTGTTTAAATCTGTCCTGCAAAGCCAGGGATAGTCATCCATCCAACAGCTTCAGTCTATATTACAACTGGTGTGCTCCATGCAGAGGACAACCGTATTAAAGAAAATTGCATGGAGAAAGTTGCATGCATAGTTTAAAAAAGGTAAAGTTGTCCCCAACCAGTCGTGTCCGACTCTAGGGTGTGGTGCTCATCTCCATTTCTAAGCCGAAGAGCCAGCGCTGTCCGAAGACGCTTCCATGGTCATGTGGCAGGCATGACTGAACACCGAGGTGCACGGAACGCTGTTACCTTTCCCGCCGAAGCGGTACCTATTTATCTACTTGCAATTTCTTGCTTTTGAACTGCTAGGTTGGCAGGAGCTGGGACTGAAGACGGGAGCTCACTCCATCACGCGGCACTCGGGTCTTGAACTGCTGTCCTGCCGACCTTCCGGTCTGCAGTTCAGTGTCTTAACCACTAAGCCACCGTGGCCCATGCATAGTTTAGCTCTGCTTAATTGTCACGTCCTGTTTTGTTATGGCCATTTGTTGTTCTTATCAGATCTTATTGTATTATGGGGGTGCAGTATGTTAATGCTGAGTTGGTTGAATCACATTCCACCATTATAACTAGAAACTGGGAGCAGAAAGTGCTATGGTTTATACTCAGAAAATTGTTCAATGGATTGATCTGAAACTTGGCAGTGCAGGACAGGCAGGTTAAAGAATGGTCTAAGCCAATTTTGTGGAAGAAAGGTTAAGAACTAGCTTATTTATAGGAGTTTAAAATGTGATGACTTCCAGAAGTTTTACAGATATTGGCAGTTTCCCCCCCCCCCTATAGTCTTTGCTGCAGTTGGATATCAGCCAGTTTTTCTTTTTGTACTGCATCTTTGGGGAATTTTTGTGTGTGTTAGGTCAAGGGGAATGTCTAGTTCATGTTTTGCCCTAGTAGTTGTGTAACATGTTCGTAGTTTTTTGTGTTTTTTTAAATGCACATTTATATGGTTTGTGTTACTAGTTTTATTCATGCTTTTCTACAGTGCCCTGGGGGGGTGTCTCCATGAGCAATTTACTCAAATGTGGCTGTGTTTAGAGGTCATTAGGGATACATGATGCCATGGCCATCCCGCAGCCACCCCAAAGCTTATCGTGGAAAAAACGGATTTCCTGAGACTGCTTATAGTCCGATTCTTTTCCTTAAATCAGGTTCTCCACAGTATAGCTGTTGTGTGCCTCAACCCCCTCATTTACCTTGGGTATGCTAGCCTTGCCCAGGGATGTGCCTTTCACCATTGCCCCAGTCAAGGGGTGTTTCCTGTCCCTGTGTTTCCCATCCCTGTATTTCCCAGCACAAACATATCTGTGTCTACTCAGAAGTAACTCCTATTGTGGTCAATGAGGCTTGTTCCTGAAATGCGCGCTCCCAAAGTTACTGAGATCCCATGAATCAAAATAGCACATTTTAAAGCACTAATTTTCTACAGCCTATAAAGTGCGATCTCGATGCTGCGATTCTCCATTGTTTGGTTTATTGCCATTCAGTTGTAACTACTTCCACCTTCGATCATCCGATCCTGCGCAGCATCGGGTTAGAAGGGGGGCTGGTTTCCTATCCCTTCGTTTCCCCTCCCTATCTTTCCCAGCACAAACGTATGTGTGTCTACCCAGGAGTATCTCCCATTGTGGTCAATGAGGCTTGTTCCTGAAATGCACACTCCCAAAGTTGCTGAGATCCCATGAATAACACATTTAGGAGCCTTAATGTCAAAGCTTCAATTGATCGCAACACGGCAGGGAAAACACTGTGTTCCTATGTTCTTTGTTGCTTTAAGGGAGTAAGTAATGAGGGGGGTAGAGAGAAGGAACTTGTTCACAGCTTCAGCAGGTTCAAGGCAGATAGAACACTGTGTTCCTTCTTGTAATGATTGCTGCTTTAAGGGAGTAAGTAATGTGTGTGTGTGGGGGGGGTGATTTTATCAAAGGAGAAAGGTGGGAGAGCCTGGATGGGGGGGGGAAGCCTCTCTTATTGGTTGAGCAGCCCCTTCCAGTCAGATGACATTCACTCCAAACCCCCCAGCCCACCCGGAAGTATGTTCTGTGAAGTGACTTATACTGGTGCAGTGCACTTGCTCATGGAGCCCTGTGCAGACCAAAGCCGGCTCCTTGAAAAATCCGCGTAAGCCACCGTTGGCTTCTCCTTCCGTTGTCATGGAGACACCTCCCTCGAATCCTCTGGATGAAGGGTAGCTTAAAAATAGGTTTAAATAAATAAATCCAATAAGGGCTGTGCCTCAGTGGTAGAGCACATGCTTTGCATGCAGAAGATCCCAAGTTCAATTCCCCACATCTCCAGGTAGGACTGGGAAGACTCCTATCTGAAACCCTGGATAGTCATTGCCAATCAATGTAGACAACACTGACCTAGATGGACCAATGGAACAACTCAGTATAAGTCAGCTCTCTATGTCTATGTAAGGAGAAAATGCAAGCGTCGGGAAGTTAGAGTCAACAACCCCTTTTTGTCTTGTGTTTATTCACTTGATTGGATATATAGAGATGATGCTTTGGACATATTTGGCAGCTGCAGATTGCCTTCTGTCTTGAGCTACAGCCGATTTGATTCTACTAGTTAAATTTGAAACAAGTAGGAGAAATGAAGAAAAGACTCCTCTCAGTGGCCAAAGGCAGCATCCCCTGTTTCAGGACTCTAGGAACAGAAGTACAAGATAAGGTCTTAGCTATAGGTTTTCAGCAACAATATACAACTGCTTTTTAATGCTTTCTGGCAGACAATCTGAAATGCTTTTTTGTTGCCATGTTATGGGAGCTTACAAAGGCCAACAGCTCTGTTATTCTAAGATATCCTCTTTAAAACAGCACCATTTCATCATTAAGAAAAATTATTACCTAGGGCAGAGGAAAGCAGTGAATTAATTTGCTCTCTGTGGCCTAGACCCATCAAGGAAGCTTATGTGTTTTTCACTTGCCAGAGTTATCATTCTTATCTAAACTGATCTATTGATCATTAATGATCTAGAAACCCTCAGGGCATGACTGATGAGTGAGAAAAATCCAATAAGCTCCCTTGCAAAGCAGAATACAAATAAGTTAACATGTTATTGTTCCACATGCATAGAAAAACTTGGGAGATGCTGAACGAATTTGTAAACAAGATCATTTGGATGCTGCAGGCTGACCTTGAGTTCTGCTTTTGGATTCTGGCACCTCTGAAATGGAAGCTTTCCGTTCAAAAGAGACATGCAAGCTTATGGTAATCATATTAACACTGTGATATTTATATAGCCATGTATTGTGTGAGGTAGCGGAAAAAAATGCCATTTTGATCTCTGATGCACCTTCATTAGGATATTACTGCCGACTATCCTTTGTAGACACTGTGCTGACATAATTTTCTTCAAAAGGCAAAAAGCTAGTATTTTAACACTTATCTATGCACTCACAGAAAAATTAAATGCATATGGAAATGTACCTGTTGGAAATGAACAAAGGAATTTTGAGCTTTAATAAACTATAATTTTAAAAAATCCTTATGTCTGGGTTTCTTTATCATTTCATTTATTACATTTCTATACCACCTAAGAACTAAAGCTCTCTGGGCATTTTACAAAGATTAAAAATCTTAAATATACAATACAGTAACATGATACAAAAACCATTTACATACTCTCTCTCTCTCTCTCTCTCTCTCACACACACACACACATACACACACACACACACACACACACACACTTTTAATGATCAACAATAAGAAATCCCCAGGCCCGTTAAAAACTCTATCACATGTTGTCAAATGCCTAGGAGTAGAGGAAGGTCTTAACCTGGTGCTGAAAAAATGTTTACACCAGGGAGACATCACTGGGGAGAGTATTCCATAATTGGGGGGCCACCACTGAGAAGGACCTCTCCCTTCTTGCCATCCTCTGAGCCTCCCTCGGAGGAGGTGCTTGTAGAAGGGCCTTAGATGATGATTATAGTATACGGGTAGGTTCATAGCTGGAGAGGCACGCTATCAGGTAGTGCGGTCCCAAGCCATGTAAGGCTTTATAGGTCAAAACCAACACTTCGAATTGCATTCAGAAATAGTTCAAACCTCTGATAAGACCCAACGTTGTAACAGGTAGACAACAATTTGCGCTTGAGAATAGACTTTTGGAACAAAGTGCCCAAAGTAAGTTTCACTTACACTCTTATTGTGGATCTCATTTGCCATGTGCTTTACTATCCTTTTCACGCAACAGATGGGGATGCAGCTTATTCAAATACTGCACTCCAGTACTTATGCAGTGTGGTGTGCTGTGGTGGTTTGTACATGGATTGGATGTATCCCAATGTCAGTCCAGTTCCGTAGGAATATACGGAAGGGGAGGGTGGCATATTTACTTTACTCCGGTAGCTCGTGTGTCAGCTTCCAAGGATGAGCAGTGCTGGCATGCAGGGTAACCACCTCTGCCACTCGCAGATGGCCTGCTTATTTCAACGACACTTGAGCAGCCTGGAAGGTGGCCACACCAAAGCAACAGCCACATCTCCCAGAGTGTATAAGAAGTACCCCAAAGGTATCCCAAGGTACTTCTGTATGACATTTCAGTGCAATGTTTGCATTGATTTCTTATTGATGACTGTTAAAACTGTGTGTGCATAACAAGAATGAGGTCTATCAGTGTGAAATGAATGGTTAAACCAGGTGGAAAAACAGGCTTGGTAATTTGGGCTTGTACAGTTGTTGTTGTTGTTATGAATAATGTAACAGAGGTGCCTGCTGTATTTACCTTCAGACCTCTGCCACTCAGCAGTTTAATGTGCCCAGTGCTGGCTGCAGGATTTGAAGGGCCCTTGGGCAAGACACCCTATTGGCCCCCTCCCTCAGTGAGCCTACCTTGTGACCCCCACTGCCACTAGCTGCTATTGCTTCTCATCCTTTTCCTCATCATTGCTTCCACTTGCTTGCTTGACAGCCAGAGAGGATCTGCTGCTCCTCCGTGTCACCACCACTGTTGTCTGGGCCAGAGCAAGAGGCAGGAGATGAAGAGGAGGGGCAACTCCAGGGGGCTTTTGTCAGTGGGCCCCTGCTGAGGTGTGGGAACCACTACAGGTGCCCAACCATGCCTACCCTTGATGACACCCTTGAATGTGCCACTAGTATGGGGAAATGATCTACTTGGGTAGCTGCATCGCACCTCTGGCATAATATGAAGACAAATGACAATTATTGCATGGTAAAGCTAATGTATTCCTAGATACAGTCTAACAGATCTTATACATATGTACCACCACACACAGAAGTATCAACTTCATCTTGATGTGAGTGGCAAGCAGATACAAGGGCAAGTATGCACGTCTTCGAGCGCAGTCCAACACAGCATTAAGTGCACAAGTAAGTATGTGATCAACTGTGGCTTTCACTTGCTTTTATGTTTGTTCTTTTCATTTCCACTCTGCTTTATCACAAAACTGCTGTAAGTGGCTTAGAAGAATGGAAAGAACTAATGACACCACAAGAAATCCATGACTAATAACCATACGCAAGCCTATCAATTTCAGATTACATTCAACCAAGGCAGACTCTAAGAAAGGGGGTGTAAGATCTCGGTCAAGAAGCTGTCACGATTTTATAAAACATGCTTTAAAAGCTTCCTGAAAATGATGGCCTTGTGGCATGGTTTTCTGAAAGAAAGCAGGGCTCCGGCATGTATCTTGACGTAATGAGTTCCAGAATTCGGGGGGGGGGGGGCATGACAGAGACATAGTTCTCACTAAGGGGAAGGCTGTAGCTCAGCAGTAGAGCACATGATTTGCATGCAGAAGGTTCCAGGTTCAATCCCCATCATCTCGCAGTGAGGCTAGAAAAGTCTCTTCTCTGAAATCCCAGAGAGCCACTACCAGTCAGTATAGGCAATACTGAGCTACTTAGACCTCAGCATAAAGCCTGTTCCTATATTTCCAAGACATACTTACCAAAGCAAGAAGATTGAAACATAAGGAACATTGATGATCACATCAATGTTCAGCAGAGCTATCTCCTTAAAAGCACCAGCCACCCTATCCAGTTGCTCACGCAGTCCCAACTTAAAGTCAGAATGGTATGGAGCACACCCTGCATTACCTATAGCTCATAGGCAGGGATGTATGGATTTTGTAAAACCTATTCCATCTGCATTTCACAGATTGTCCAATGCCTTTCATTCTGCTCAACTGCTCATGGATGGAATCGGATTTTTTCCAATGTCCCAAATTTGCACAAATTTGCAATTTGTGCAAATTTGCACTTGCAAAAATGTGCAAATCCCCCCCAAGTGCAAATCCCTCCAAACTGTGAATTTTCATGCTTTAGCCTATGGGGGAAATGCACATTGTTGGGTGGTGGTTTTTTAATTTTACTTACTTTTCTATGACTAAATTTGCGTAAAATTCTGGAAAGTAAAAAAAAAAAACCCGATCTACAAGTCTGCAGAGTCCATGCAACTCAGGAAAAGCCAGTCTGCTGTGGAATCCATGGGTCAGATTCATAGAAATCCAAACTCATTTGATTCCATTGCAGGTTTCTCTGACATCTCTATTCGTAGGAGAAATGAGATTGGAACTGTGGGGCCTCAAAAGAAAGATGAAACCAGATGAAAGAGAGGCAGAAGCCCTGTTCAGGCATGTGTGAAGGCTAAAAATATGCAGAGGGATGGGGCCGCACATGTTGGACGCACATGTTGACCACATCCCCAATGTTGCTGTGCATACTAGCCCCATCTCCTCAGGCCCCATCTGAAGGGACATTCTACTCGCATTCGCTTGGACACAAGTAGAACTCTTTTCACGATCCAGGGCCTGGCCCTATTACAGTTCCTTGCAAATGCAAGAAGAATGCCCTCTCAGATAGGGACTGAAGGGGGGGACTGTTTGGGGGGGGGGACCAGCATGTATGTTCCCATCCCCCTACCCCGTTTTAGCCCTCACACATTCAGGCTGCAGTACTACACACACTTACCTGAGAATTAGTCCCATTGAGCTCAAATAGGACTTAGTTCTCGGTAGACAGGCATGGGACACAGTATCACAGGTGGGAACTTTGACATAGGAAGCTGTGAAAAGACTAGTCCTTGCCATAAGAGATTTTGAGATAGGAAGAACTTCAAGAGTGTTCCTGGCCTTTCCTGAATAAGTGTTAAGGGATAACAACAAACTTCTGACTGTACTGCAACAAGGAAAAATGCTAATAAAAGGAAAAAAAAGTGTGATTTTGTCTCAAGAAGTTGTTGTTGTTGTTGTTGTTCAGTCGTTCAGTCGTGTCCGACTCTTCGTGACCCCATGGACCATAGCACGCCAGGCCTTCCTGTCCTGCGCTCTCTCCCGGAGCGTGCTCAAGTTCATATTCATTGCATCCGTGATGCTATCTAGCCATCTCATCCTCTGCCATCCCCTTCTCCTTTTGCCTTCAGTCTTTCCCAGCATCAGGGTCTTTTCCAGGGAGTTTTCTCTTCACATTAGGTGGCCAAAATATTGGAGCTTCAGCTTCAGTATCTGTCCTTCCAATGAGCAGTCAGGGTTGATTTCCTTTAGGATGGACTGATTTGACCTCCTTGCAGTCCAGGGGACTCGTAAGAGTCTTCTCCAGCACCACAGTTCGAAAGCATCAATTCTTCGGCACTCAGCCTTCCTTATAGTCCAGCTCTCACAGCCATACATTACTACTGGGAAAACCATAGCTTTGATTAGACGGACCTTTGTCGGCAAGGTGATGTCTCTGCTTCTTACTATGCTGTCTAGGTTGGCCATAGCTTTCCTCCCAAGGAGCAAGCGTCTTTTAATTTCATGGCTACAGTCACCATCTGCGGTGATCTTGGAGCCCAAGAAAGTAAAATCTGTCACTGCTTCCATTTCTTCCCCTTCTATATGCCAGGAAGTGATAGGGCCAGATGACATGATCTTAGTTTTTTTAATGTTGAGTTTCAAACCAGCTTTTGCACTCTCCTCTTTCACCCTCAACAAGAGGCTCTTGAGATCCTCTTCGCTTTCTGCCATTAGGGTGGTATCGTCTGCATATCGGAGGTTGTTGATAATTCTCCTGGCAATCTTAATTCCGACCTCTGATTCATCCAGCCCGGCATTTCTCATGATGTACTCTGCATATAAGTTAAATAAGCAGGGTGACAATATGCAGCCTTGTCGTACTCCTTTCCCAATTTTGAACCAATCGGTTGTTCCATCTCTGGTTCTTACTGTTGCTTCTTGACCCTCGTACAGGTTTCTCAGGAGACAGGTAAGGTGGTCTGGTACTCCCATCACTTTAAGAATTTGCCACAGTTTGTTGTGATCCACACAATCAAAGGCTTTAGCGTAGTCAATGAAGCAGAAATAGACGTTTTTCTGGAATTCTCTTGCTTTCTCCATGATGCAGCGAATGTTGGCGATTTGATCTCTAGTTCCTCTGCCTCTTCGAAACCCAGTCTCAAGAAGTACAGAGTGGCAAGTTAGAGATGGACCACGAACACACCCAGTTGCAAGCTCTTCTTGGGGAGAGAGTTGCTCCCTAAGGTATGTTTATTGCTAAGCTGTTGTTTTACTGTTTGTTAGCCTTTGGCTAAGGATGCAATATCTCCATTGAGCTAATCTTTATTTGTTCATGAGCTGGAACTGAGTAATAGGAAGTCTCAAGGCAGTGAACAATCATGTTTAGCATCACACAGTCCCAGCAAGCATGTTCCCAAACTGTGAGTAAAAAGAAATTAATTCACAAGTGACCCTTTTTGTCAAAGATTAAAGAATCAGAAGCAATTGCAAGATATGCTTATGAGAAGAACTGTAAATGCATTTAAGATCCTTACATTCTCTTTGTACTGGGATGTGTGTCTGATGTTATAGTAGTCATTATTTTGTCAGCCATAAGCTGGATTCTCGGTACAACATGTGTAAGAGTAATGGGGCATTCCTCCTCTTCTTAGATGATAGTTTAATACACTAGTGAGACTTCCTCTTTGAGTTATAATTAAGATAATGAATCCATTCTCTTGTTTGGAAAGTTTTCTGCATTAAATTATTTTGCTGGTTCAAAAATGAACCACAAAAACAGCTCTGCATTTTTTAGAATTGGATATTAATTGCTATACTTTAGAATTTAAAGTACTGTAATACTTAAAACCTGAGGAAAATAGTGTTTTCACACTGATTTTGTATCTGATCATTTTGTATTTGGGAACTAACAAATCTGAAAACCAGTTTAGGAAAGTGTTAATTAATAAATGAAAGCTGACATCTAGGTTCACTCTTCTCTTTCCAAGTAAAACTCCCAGGTAAGCACACTTTGATTCTTTAACCGTATCTTCTTCCCTAGTGTGCCAGTAATTTTAAGCAGCAGGAAATAGAGGTCTGGAGAGCACAAGACTAACACTGTCAAAATGAGTACTTAACTATAATTGGACTTTCTCAGCAGCTAGTGGTCAGGAATACTTCATCTTAACATAATACTGGACACATGAGTTAGAAGTGTCTTTGGCATCATGGTTATGTGCAGTTACTAGCTTTACCTTTTGTTATTTTATTCCAGTTTTAGTGAAGCTGAAATGATTTGATAAATTCATGGCAAAAAGGCCCACAAATGACTGTTAGGGTGCAATCCTATGCATGTTTAGACAGAAAAAGAAATTGGCTGGCTGGAGGGATACTGGCAGCTGTAGGACCTTTTTCTGTCTAAACATCCATAGGATTGTGCCGAGTCAAGCAGCTGCCTCTTAGTCCCTTCATGGAGGGAGCAATCCTACCGGGATAGGCAGCTCCGAACTCGGAGGCAACCGCCTATCCAATGCAGGGCAGGAGAAGCACGGAGGGGATCGTCCCCTCCGCACTTCAGCCACCCTGCATTTGTGGCTAGTCCGCTGATTTCGGCGGTCTAGCCGGGGGAAGCCGGAGTGGGGGAAGTGGCTGCTGGATGACACATAGGATGTGTCATACTGGCATTTCTGCCTTCCCCACCCCAGAACGCCCCCAGGAATGCCTCGATTTCGCTGCCCTGCACTCCTCTTCCAAGCACGGAGCGCAGGGCCATTCCGTGCGGCCTCCGAGGCAGCGCAGGAGGGAGGGGAAGGTCAGTTCTCAGGGAACCAACCTCGGAGCCCGCGCTCCAAGGTCTGTTTCCAGAAACCGATGTGTCCGATGGCCGTCTAGCTGCTGACTAGCAGCCATTGGATTGCGCCCTTAGTGTACTGGGAAATGGCTATCAAAAAGTCAAGCGGAACACACAGTTTCTGAATGCCATTAAGAACTCTAAGAAGAAGCTCGTGTTTCCTTATTTGTTCCTTTTATTGTTCAAATTTATATACCGCTTTCCACAAAAGTATCAAAGCTGTGAAAATAAAATACAAACAACAATAAAAAGAACACAACAGAAATTAATGAGCAATAAAACCACACACTCTACCGTGTGCTACAAACCATAGCTGGCTGGGTCATACTTCAGGGAAAGCCTCTGTAAAGAGATGAGTTTTAAGAAGACGTCTGAACATAAGAACTGCGGGGGCCTGTCTAATGTCACTTAAAGCTTTCCAGATGGTGGGTGCTGCAACACTAAGTGCTCTACTGGAAGTGATCCTGAGAACATCAGGAGCATGTGGCACCATCAAAACTGCTCTCCAGATGATTGGAAAGGCTCTCCTATTTTTGACCAAAACTGTCGTGGCTCCAGGGTTCCTAATAATGACTTCGCCTCCGTTTGGTCTCCTCCTCCTCATCACCCATCCATTCTTTTGGATGGCTGCAGACAACATGGTGCAGCCCATTGTCTAGAAGGCCAGAATGCCTCAGGCTTGCACCCATGTGCTAGGGGGTGGATATACTAACCAACCCATTTTTCTCTTTGGTAATGAATGTGCATGTGTGTATTTTGAGAACAACAATCTGTAAAAAATAAAGTCTATGTTTTGAGGCTTTGAACGAGAGTTTGACTTAATTTTCTGCATTTTAGAAGTAGTTCTTATCCACTTTGTTAAGAGCTTATTGCATAAATCAACTGTGTTGTTGTTCAGTCATTAAGTCTTTCTGGCCTTTCTGTCCTCCACTCTCTCCCAGAGTGTGCTCAGGTTCATATTCATTGCATCGGTGATGTTATCTAGCCATCTCATCCTCTGCTGTCCCCTTCTCCTTTTGCTTTCAATCCTTCGCAGCATCAGGGTCTTTTCCAGTGACTTTTCTCTTCGTATTTGGTGGCCAAAATATTTGAGCTTCAGCTTCAGTATCTGTCCTTCCAATAAGGAGTCAGGTTGATTTCCTTTAGGATTGACTGATTTGACCTCCTTGCAGTACAGGGGACTCGTAAGAGTCTTCTCCAGCACCACAGTTCGAAAGCATCAATTCTTCGGCGCTCAGCCTTCCTTATAGTCCAGCTCTCACAGCCATACGTTACTACTGGGAAAACTATAGCTTTGATTATACCGACCTTTGTTGGCAAGGTGATGTCTCTGCTTCTTACTATGCTGTCTAGGTTTGCCATAGCTTTCCTCCCAAGGAGCAAGCGTCTTTTAATTTCATGGCTACAGTCACCATCTGCCATGATCTTGGAGCCGAAGAAAGTAAAATCTGTCACTGCTTCCATTTCTTCTCCTTCTATATGCCAGGAAGTGATGGGGCCAGATGCCATGATCTTCGTTTTGTTAATGTTGAGTTTCAAACCAGCTTTTGCACTCTCCACTTTCACCCTCAACAAGAGGCTCTTTAGATCCTCTTCGCTTTCTGCCGTTAGGGTGGTATTGTCTGCGTATCTGAGGTTGTTGATAATTCTCCCAGCAATCTTAATTCTGACCTGTGATTCATCCAACCCGGTGTTTCTCATGATGTACTCTGCATATAAATTAAATAAGCAGGGCGACAAAAAGGCCCCTTTAAACCTATGTTCATTCTTGCACATGGATATACACACAAGGTACTTGTCCATGTGATTAAGGATGCATAGCAACACTGGGGAGGGCATTCCATAATTCTGGTGCCACCATTTAGAAGGCCCTGATCTGTACATCTGTGCCTCTGTGGTAGTTCAGACCCTGGACAGATTTTCAGGCTGCAACCTTCTGGAACCAAGATGGATTTCTTGAGCCAGGATGTCAAGGCAAGGTCAACTAAATACACAGTGCACAATATACATGTCAGAGAGGCAGTACATCTAATGCTCCTCGTTAACACCAGTGAGGTTCAGCAGGACCCCCATCCCTCCCCTGTGTTTAAATAGGTCTTGAAAACCTATTTATTTAGACAGGTGTTCAGTCCTTAATGATCTGCTGTGCTAAAATTGTTTCTAACCTGATGCTGCTCTGTCATTGTTCTGTTGCTTGAATTGGTATTTTGTGGGGGGCGGGGGGGGGTAAACATTTTTCTAAGTTGTGTTGGGCACAGATCCACACCACTGCTGAACTCTGCTAGCCACTGTAGAAGCATGGGGCTTATATACCATGCAGCCTAGTACAACCCTGACCCACAGTTTGCATCAAGTTGCTTCAAGAGATGCCATCTGGTAATGGAAGAGGTAATTTAGTAATGCAGCTGGCCCTCTGCTTGCATTTCTACAGTTCTGAAGACAAAATTGATACTTTTGTATTTCATATATATATATGTGTGTGTGTGTGTGTGTGTGTGTGTATATATATATATATATATATATATATTCTCAGTATTTACATTGTTGTCATCTTTATCTGAGAATGTCTTAATTTGATGAAAACTAATAAAGCACAACTTTGAATGGCCCTTACTGTCGTCACCCTTGGTTGAATGGAATCTTGCTTTTGTAGGGACTTGCCCTGCTGTGGGGGTCTGAATGGGCTTTTAACCAGACAGAATTTATAATAACCAAGGCTGCATCCTTTTCCAGAGACTGTATAACTGCTTTTCCTGGAAAAAGGAATTCAATATAATTTTCTAAATCTTAGCTTACCTGAGAGAATTAGTATTGTCTGCACAACTATTGATTTGCTACCATATTCTGGTTGGTCTGGGAATGCCTTTATCGGTTCTGCACAACTCTCTGCTAAGTTGCTTTGTTGGGAAGTATGTGTTTTAAGTCAATCCACATTGGGAAATTTGCAAACTGGCAACAGGGCCCTCCAGAAGGTCTTAAGAATAATTAAACTGGAAGTGCATTGGCCTGGGCACAAAATAACTGTTTGTAAGAGACTTTAGTACTGCAGGGTCCCTTGGTATTTTATTTAGTTATTTATTTAGAAAACATAACCTGCTTTTCAGGCTGCCAACATAAAAATACTGAAAGAACAGAAACAATGAAATATCTAAAATAGCATAAGGACAGGAGCAAGAGAACACCACACAGGTAGGGTAAAACTGCATTAAAGGTTCAAAACTAAAAGGTCTAGGAGATAAAAAGGTATTCACCTAGTGCTCAAAGAACATTAAAATTGGTCTGTTGCTGAAAGGGTTTTTATTTGGTTGGATATAGTTTTATTGTTGTTTTTAATTTAATTTTTCATAGATCTGTTTTTATGTTATGTCTTAATTAAGAATTTATTTTTAACCTATTTTTTATTACTGCCACCTTGAGAGCCATTTTTCTTGGTAGAAAGGTGGGGTACAAATAAAATCAAATAAATAAATATTGCCCTGAGCACCATTTTTGGCAGAAAGGCAGGATATGAATAAATACATACATACATACATACATACATACAATATTTCTTTAATAAATAAAATTATCATATAATATATCCAGTACAGCTCCTATTTCCCAGGGTAGTTGAAAGTAAACCTCAAGTAAGTCATGCTAGCAATACAAGGGTGATTTTAAAAAAGATAGTTGGATCAGAAAAGGTTTGGATCATTTCACTTGTGGATGGTTTTTACAATTTTAAAGTGTTTGACAGGTTTAGAATTTGGAAACAATAAGAGTTCTTTAGCAACCAAAATAGTTTTTTTTAACTCACTTTAATCATCCTTTGTGGTCAGAGCCTATGAGGATATACGCCAGATGTTGTTCGCCTGACGTAAAGGCATTCCCATTGACTTTAAAGGAGTTGCCCTTCCCCTAAATTGAATGGAAAAATGCACACACACCCATATGCACCTTGTGTGCATTCCAGCACATGAGGTAGGGGTGGGCAACATATGGTCTTCCAGATGTTTTGGGCTACAACTCCCATAATCGTCACCATTGACTATGCTGGCTAGAGCTGATAGGAGTTATAGGCTAAAACATCTGGAGGGCCACAAGTTGCCCATTCCTGACATAAGGCATCCTGGGTCAACGGTCAACATTTGTTTTATATTCATATCCAAAGAGCAATATTCTTTTTTTAAAAAAAACAAAAACTTTTTTTTAAGTTTTACCCTTTACAAGATGATTTTGGATCCATCCAACCAGAAATATTTCATATGAAGTGAGTACATTTTTGCTGAGTTTAACAAACAATCTTTAGTCACCCAATGCAAGTCCCCTGGAAGAGCCAGGGAAACTTGGCATAGCTTTAAAATTTATGTGCATAAAATATGCACTGAGTAATTCAAAGCAATTTTAGGATGTTTCAGACTATAAAGTCTCCCTTCAGCTATTATAGATCACTGCCTTTGCTTTACAAGAAACATTGTTTCGCAAGTTTATAACTCTGCTATAAAAATGTGCTCCAGGCTAATCCTAAGCATTCAGGGTCCCTGCCAAAGTGTAATATTTAGTACATTTCACCCAAACTATAGTTAGGCATTTAGAAGCATATTTGCAAGCCATATATACAGAACCAGGATTGAGCCTGTGGATTGTCCTTGTGGATCAGGTTATACCAAGACAAGAGAGGACAACACAGAAGGGAAAATGCTCATATCCAGGGCCTGGGGAGAGGTGTCGCATGGGGCCTTGGCACCACATATTGCCACTACACAGATGTTGGCCATGCCATTTTTAACATCAGCGATACCTGCTTACTGAGTCCAGATTCCATCTTCCCTCATTGCAAGAGATCAGTACCATCACAGTATTGACCATGTGTTCGGTAGAGAAGATCCTCAGTGCTGCTGCCGCATCATGCACACTGTCCATGGATACTTATGACGCTGTCTACATCAGTGTCTATAAGCCGCCATAGCAATTTTCCCCTTCTCAAATATTTGCTAAAAGAAGGCCCATTAGACCATTCCTTCAGCCTTTAGCATGGTTAACTATTCCTTTTTTATTGAACTGCTTGCTGGTGACAGATTTTCTCAACGACACTGATTCTTTCTGAGTTTCTACTCATGGCCCTCTTTCTTGTCCTGTCCCACTCTGCTGGACCAAAGAGCAGCAGCTCAAATCAACAAGCAAAGTTCACAGGGGGTCAGAAGCTGCCTCCTGACCCAGTCTGGCCTACTGGTGTTAAAGAGCTTCCCTGCTGGTGCTGTGCAACGGTTCTCCCTTTCAGTTCCCTCCTTTGACCAGAGCTGTGTTGTGGCACATCTGAGATTCCCCAGTCCAGGAACCTACTGCAGGCACATAGTCCTGATGGTTTGGGGCGGCGACAGTGCATTACCGAAGTCAGGATTCAAAACCCCAGAATAATATCTCTGGATATATGCCGTGAAACAATTTAACACTGAATCAATTGGTGAAAAATGCCAAGAATTTGAGGGGAGGGCACATTCTTTTATTCTGACTATGCAAAGCCCCCTCCTCATCTGCTGTCTAGCCCCAGAGAAAGATGGAATCGCTGCTTCATAGCATCTGAATGTGATGCCTGAGTTTCAGGAATGTTAATTCACATTCAGAAAGCCTTTGTGAAAAAAAATGTTTTAGCCCAAGGCATAGTTTCATGGGTTTGAAATTGGGCTGCTCAGGTGTGCAGGATATAATCTTTGTCCTGCGACAAAGGAGAGAGGAACAAATAAATGGAATCTGAAACATTCCTATATATGCTACCTTTTTTTTAAAAAAAACTTCCTTTTGTGCATAGTTTCTAGACAATGCTTCACCCACCCTGTTATTACATCTTTTGCTGTTCATTGAACAGGACATGGCTTTAATGGCTGTTGTGCCCCTACATTCAGGCTGAAACATTTCCTCTTCTATTTGAAAGTGAAACATAAAAGTGACTATTAGAGGGAGTTTTATAAACTCCCACTCCCATAATACTAGCACTAAATGTATGGAGTTACCCGTTCCAAAAGTGAACTCTCTCCTAAATGTGAGTTCTGAATGTCACCGGGAATATAATACATGCTTGTGTTCCTGCATTAGCCAGCTACACGCTTCTCTCTCAGATATTCCAAAATTACCCAGCCAAGTATGACCCACAGGAAAAGAATTAAGCATTAAGCATTAAAGCATTAAGCATTAAGCATTAAAGCATTAAGCATTTAAGCATTAAGCATTAAGCATTAAGCATTAAGCATTAAGCATTAAAGCATTAAGCATTAAGCATTAAGCATTAGAGCATTAAGCATTAAGCATTAAGGCATTAAAGCATTAAAGCATTAAGCATTAAAGCATTAAAGCATTAAGCATTAAGCATTAGAGCATTAAGCATTAAAGCATTAAAGCATTAAGCATTAAGCATTAAAGCATTAAAGCATTAAGCATTAAAGCATTAAGCATTAAGCATTAAGCATTAAAGCATTAAGCATTAAGCATCAAAGCATTAAGCATTAAGCATTAAAGCATTAAAGCATTAAGCATTAAAGCATTAAAGCATTAAAGCATTAAGCATTAAGCATTAAAGCATTAAGCATTAAGCATTAAAGCATTAAGCATTAAAGCATTAAGCATTAAGCATTAAGCATTAAGCATTAAAGCATTAAAGCATCAAGCATCAAGCATCAAGCATCAAGCATCAAAGCATCAAAGCATCAAAGCATTAAGCATTAAAGCATTAAGCATTAAAGCATTAAAGCATTAAGCATTAAGCATTAAGCATTAAAGCATTAAGCATTAAGCATTAAGCATTAAAGCATTAAGCATTAAGCATTAAAGCATTAAGCATTAAGCATTAAAGCATTAAAGCATTAAAGCATTAAGCATTAAAGCATTAAGCATTAAAGCATTAAGCATTAAGCATTAAGCATTAAGCATTAAAGCATTAAGCATTAAGCATTAAGCATTAAAGCATTAAAGCATTAAAGCATTAAGCATTAAGCATTAAAGCATTAAAGCATTAAAGCATTAAGCATTAAGCATTAAGCATTAAAGCATTAAAGCATTAAAGCATTAAGCATTAAGCATTAAAGCATTAAGCATTAAAGCATTAAGCATTAAGCATTAAAGCATTAAGCATTAAGCATTAAGCATTAAAGCATTAAAGCATTAAGCATTAAAGCATTAAGCATTAAGCATTAAGCATTAAATCATTAAAGCATTAAGCATTAAGCATTAAAGCATTAAGCATTAAGCATTAAGCATTAAGCATTAAGCATTAAAGCATTAAGCATTAAAGCATTAAGCATTAAGCATTAAGCATTAAGCATTAAAGCATTAAAGCATTAAGCATTAAGCATTAAGCATTAAGCATTAAGCATTAAGCATTAAGCATTAAAGCATTAAAGCATTAAGCATTAAGCATTAAGCATTAAGCATTAAAGCATTAAAGCATTAAGCATTAAGCATTAAGCATTAAAGCATTAAGCATTAAGCATTAAAGCATTAAGCATTAAAGCATTAAAGCATTAAAGCATTAAGCATTAAGCATTAAAGTATTAAAGCATTAAAGCATTAAGCATTAAAGCATTAAAGCATTAAGCATTAAGCATTAAAGCATTAAGCATTAAAGCATTAAGCATTAAAGCATTAAAGCATTAAGCATTAAAGCATTAAGCATTAAGCATTAAAGCATTAAGCATTAAGCATTAAGCATTAAAGCATTAAGCATTAAAGCATTAAAGCATTAAGCATTAAGCATTAAAGCATTAAGCATTAAGCATTAAAGCATTAAAGCATTAAGCATTAAGCATTAACCATTAAAGCATTAAGCATTAAAGCATTAAAGCATTAAGCATTAAGCATTAAGCATTAAAGCATTAAAGCATTAAGCATTAAGCATTAAGCATCAATGGGTGTTCACAAATGGTTGTCCCTAATGTTCAGAAACCATGATTTACTTATCAGGAGAATGGGCAACTCATGGAATAGTCCATGGCAGCCCTAAGCTTTGAAAAACAGAAGGAAGTAAAGGCCAGAGATGGTCAGCCGGTGGCTCATAGGCTGGATCCAGACTGCAGATTTCTTCCATCTGGTCCTTGCTGGCCCTTCAATGTGTCGTCAATATTGGCCCACTATTTCTCTGGAAACCAAAAGAGGGCCGTGTTCAAAAGGGGGCGGGGGGCACATATGCAGAGGAGAGAGAGCCCTACACAGAGTCAGACGGTTAGTCCATCCAGCTCAGCACCGTCTGCACCAGCCCTCCCCAACCTGGAACCCTTCAGATGTTTGGACTTCAACTCCCAGGATTCCTGACCATCAGCCATGCTGGCTGAGGCTGGTGGGACTTGAAGTCCCAGACATCTGGAAGGCACCAAGTGAAGTAGAGCTTGTGAGGGTTTCAGACTGGGATCTTTCCCAGCCCTAACTGGAGATGCCCATGACTGGACCTAGGACCCAGTGGGTATAGGGTTGAAACCTTACAGTGCAACCCTATGCATGTCTACTTAGATGTTACCGTATGTCCTCATGTACAAGTGACTAAAATGCACATGTACAGGCATCTAAAAATGTATAAAAATGCCCATGCATCCAAGTGATACATGTCAAGGGTCTTCTAGCCTATTGCCACATGGCACACCAGCATAAATTGATGCACTTGGGTGGAGAAACATACACTATACCAGAATCTGGACTCTTTTTCTGAAATGGGAAATGAGACAAGAACTAAAAATCGGAATAATCAAATACACATTTATTATAGAAACGACTACTGGGCAGGTGCAGCAGCTAATTGATTACACCTATAGAGAGGACTGGACCTGAGAGTTAGACAGAGATAAGCACAGCAGCATGAGAGTGATTTTAGATGAGGAAGGAGGGCAGGCAGGCTACTTCCTAATACGAAGAGGGAGGAAGGCTTTTGGATCTAGATGGACGCATAAAGGATCTAATTAAACTTAGAGAGTTTAAGCAAGGGAAGGAAAGAATGTGAATGTTTGCCCCATGGAGACATGGTCAGTAGCTCTAAAGCTGGGGAGGAGGGGGAGAAGTGAGGGGAGGAGATTACAGATAAGAGTGGGTGTGTTGGAGCACAGATATGTCCTCTTCCAATGCAATAGAGGCAGTAGGGGGATTCATTTGGGGCTTCATCTGGAAGACCAGGTGTGTCTTTATTGCCTTACGAATTATGGATTACTAAGTACACTCTGTTGAGGGAACAGAGAGGCAATGATCTGATGATGATGATGCATCTGAGAAAGGAGAGTAGAGGACATGAGGGAGGAAAGGACAGATATAGGCTAACTACAGATAGGAGGTTAAGCAAAACAGAACTGAGCTAAAGTCTACTAATTCCTCTTTAAAACCTTGGGGTTGGGGAAAAGGGGTTTCCCTAAGAACAAAGAAAAGTGGAAGGAGAGTAAGTGGGGATAATTTGATTTAAGTTTCCTGTCACCGTTTTTTTGTGCAAAAGTGCCAAGTGCAAAAGGCTTCACATGCATAACTTGGGTGGAGATCCCTAGCCTATACTGATGATCGTGAGTGTTAATGTGTTTAGTGGTAGTGGCAGGGCTTTCCGGCCTCTTCTCCTGGCCAATCAGGGGTGTATGGCTTGATTGAGTTCAGGTCTGGACAGTAGAAGGCCGCTGCATATTCAGAAGTCCCAGACCCATTGCTTAGGAGTGGAAAACCCACTGCTTCAGTACCCTGCATGTCCAGGCTTTTACTTGACATACTTTACCTGGTTAATGTGGACATTTCTAGAGTCAAGATGTTAGGAGCATACTTAAAATGGCCATGAGGCTGAGCTCCTCAGACGGTAACACAGAAGTAAGTCCCACTGGTTTCAGTGACGCTTACCCTGTGTAAGTGGGTATAGGATGGCAAACTAAATCTAAATTTCTTTAATCGGGTGACAGCCTTTTCAAAATAAAGTATATGCTACAATCTAACAAACCACAGTTGGTTGCAACTTAACTCTACATACTGTCCATCCTTCTATTTAAATATTATTTGTGCATGCAGTATGTCCATTTTGTGCCACATTTATTTCACTGTCCGTCATTTTATTGTTCATCTTGTACCTTGAATGGAAATGGAGCACATGTCTATGGTTTATGATGGCAGCTCTGAAGTTTGAAGGCTTAGGGTGCCATCGTATGCATGTTTAGACAGAAAGAAAGTCCTACCACTGCCAGCATTCCTCAGCCAGCCATTTCCCTTAGGAAATGAATAATAAGAAGCACCTCAGTGTCTAGTTTTCTAAACCATTCCTCAACAAAATAGTTTATCCAATGTGGCAGACATAATAAATATGCATCAATAGGAGACATCTTTTTCAATTGCACATATCATTAACTCCAAAGACCATAATTGTCTTTTTAGTCATCAAATAAGTAGATAAATAATGCATTCAATGAATTTGATCAGAAATTAAGATACTCTCAAAGTTTCTGTCAGACCTAGAAAAATGTTACTTATAAATGGATTTCAATTATTTAATTATTCTCTAAATGACTGTTGCTAGTTTACTGACATTAATAGCTTTCTTCATGTGAGAGAGTTAAATAAATACACTTTTTTCTCCCCAACTGTCAATGCCAATTCTAGTTTATCTGAGTTATAGAGTTAAAGAAGCAGATGTCAGTTTAGGGAAGTGTTATAGGTCTTGTTTAAAATTCACACAATTACTCACTGGGACTATAATTTGCACAGAGAAACAGCATATGCTAAACAAGAACATAAGAAGAGCCCTGCTGGATCAGACCAAAGGCCTATCGAGTCCAGCATCCTGTTTCCCATTGAGGCCAAAGATGCCTATGGAAAGCCCACAAGCAGGACATGAGGCTAATAGCCCTCTCCAGTCGTTGTTCCCCAGCAACTGGTATTCAGGAGGCATAGTGCCTCTCCTACTAAACCATTTCAGACTGTAGGTTGGGAGGAACACAGGAAGCTGCCTTCTCTTGTCAGACCCAGTACTGTCAACATGGACCGGCAGTGGCTCTCTGGGGTTTTGAAGATCCCAGGGATAGAACCCAGGGCCATCTGCATGCGATGCTATGGCCCCTTGCCACAGGGAAGAGATCATGTGGCCCTACATCTATGAAACAACTTCCTGCACATGGCAAGTTAGCATGTTAAGGAGGTAATGTTGGAACATCTGAAGCTTGCTTTGGAACCTCTGCTTTGCCATTCAATCCTAACCATGGTCATTCAGATGCTCATGCTGTTCATTTAAGATCAGAGGTACAATTCCACATGTAGAACATTTGGGCAAACACGGGTACAGACACACAGACAAACAATTCAACATGATTTAATACTGCTGCAAGCATGTATAGCAGAGTTATACACACATAATTCCTGAATGGGGTTCACTCCTCCATAATCCTGCCAAATTTTGCATCTCATTGGTAGTGTCTAGTGCTGCCACTGCACCTCTGCTATTTGCATTTTGCACGTGACCTACCACTAGAAACAACAGGAAGCTTCCTACAGCAAGCCCAGAAATGAGCCAAAATACTAGTTTCCGGAATGGGACAGGTCAGCAGAGCTCCCTTCTGCTAGCTCCACTGATTTGTTCTGTTCTGGAAGCAAGCATTGCAGTTCATACTTTAGGGAGCGCTAGCAGTGTGCCCTACGGGCGTGGCGGCAGCACTGGATACTGCCCCTTGAAATCAAGGGAGAGCTGTGCAAATGTATATGCCCAAGAGCAGATAGGTCATTTATATTTATAAGAGGAAACCTTGAAATAGATGGCACCCATTACACTGGTATTGCTCTATAGTGATAACAAGAACCAAAACCAGACAGAGAACACCTGAGAAAGGAGCCCTGAATTACTAAGAATGCCAAAGGAATTATCTCGATAAAACTCATTCAATGGAAATTAAAGCTAATATCTAACTGTAAGCATATAAACGGTACAAACATAAGAAGAGCTGTGCTGGATCAGACCAAGGGTCCATCTAGTCCAGCATTCTGTTCACACAGTGGCCAACCAGCTGTCAACAGGAAACCCACAAGCAGGACATGAGTGCAACAGCACCCTCCCACCCATGTTCCCCAGAAACTACTGCCTCTGATACTGGAGGTAGCACATAGTCAACAGGACTAGAAGCCATTGATAGCCTATCCTCCATGAATTTGTCTAATCCCCTTTTAAAGGCATCCACATTGGTGGCCTTCACTACGTCTAGTGGAAGTGAATTCCAGGGTTCAACGATGCACTGTTGTGGAGTGCTTCCGTTTATCTGTCCTGAATCTCCCACCAAGAAGCTTCATGGGATAACCCTGGGTTCTAGAGTCATGACACGGTCTGCAATTATTTTAAAAGAAGCTGTGTGTGTGCTCAAAATCATATAGCATTGAAACCAGTCAGGGAGAAGTCCAGATCATTTGGACCCTATTTTGAAATGATGTCGAGATTAATCAGGGCCGGCCCTGTGATTAATCGGAGTGAGGTGATCGCCTCAGGAAGCAGCTGATGGGCAGTATGGTGGGCGCTGCTGTTGCATCCCAGTCTTCAACACTGGCTGTTCCCCTCTGCTGGAGGACAAAACTGTGTGTTCCCACATGGCCTGGCCTGCACCCCATGAGCTAGCCTACTGCACTCAGGTGAAGTGGAAGAAGCTGTCACATCCCCAGTGTTGAAGTAAGAGTCAGCTACCAGTCTGGTCAGCTTCTCTAGTGGAAGGGGAGGTGTCATCTTGTCATTTGCCTCAGGCTGGCCCTGAGATTAATCACCGATCAAAAATAATTGCAGCAAAAGAGCACAGAAACATTTCTCATGACATTCTAATCGTATATTTTACTAGGGCAAGGGACTGTGCCAGCTCCAGGTTTTGAAGGCCCTTGGGCCAGACGTCCTCACTGGGACGCCTTCCTCGGTGAGTCTATCTTCTCCCAGCCATTGTCACCAGCTGCTATTGCTCCTCATCCTCTTTCTCTTCATCGTTACCACTGCTTGCTTGACAGGCAGCGAGCCAGTGAGCAAGTAGTCAGTAGCTCCTACTGCCCCTCCTCCTCACCACCACCCTTGTCTGGGCCAGAGTGAGAGGCAGGGGATCAAGCAGGTTGCAATGGTGGAGAGGAGCAGCAACTCCAGGGGGCTCTTGTCAGTGGGCCCCTGCTGGGGTATGAATCCTTGGGAGGTGCCCAACAATGCCTACCCTTGATGCTAGCCATGGCAAGGGACCATCTTTTCTCATTGGACTGATTTGGGAAGGCTCCCTGGTCAGTGGAGGGATGATACATTATGGCCTATGTGCTAACCCCAAGGGGGTTTCTAGTGGCCTGTGACTACTGCCTCCTGTCCTCACCTTCAAATCCACACTCACTGAAATAATGGAGATGGAGGAGGATCCACACCATGCATTCAGTGGAAGATGTGAATGGAGCTTTACTCATGTGCAACAGTTCCTGGTTGTTCCTGATGGCGCATGGTTCCTGGCTGCAGGGAGGAGTCTGCAGACCCAGAGGTGTATGCCTGTGGTTCACAGCTTCTGCTTAAAGCACAACGTTCAAGTGTAGGGCCATGTGATTTTGAAAGTGAGAATCAATCAGGGATGTCAGAGAATCAGAGAATTTCTCCACGAATCTCGGGGAGGCCAAATGCCAGTGCATTCGGCCCCCCGAAATTGGTGGAGAAACGGTCTGCCCCCCCGCCCCCCCCCCCGGGATGGGACTTACCTTGCTCGAATGTCCCTGGTGGCGGCGGCTCCGTCGCCGGTTCGGCGGCCAGTCTTCCGACCGGCTGCCGCCACCACCATTTCCAAGCCACCGTTTGCGTACGCGCTTTTTTTTTTTTTTTTTTTTCAAAGTCAGCCGTGATAGGCTATGTAAACATATACGTAGCCTATCACGGCTGACTGCAGGGACACAAACGGCGGCGGCTACGGCCACCGCCATTTGCATCCCAGCAGGAGACGAGGTTTCGCGGCCGGAGGGACGGGGCACCTCCCCCCCGGCCAGAATTTCGGCGGGGAGGGACAGGGCGCCTCCCCCCCAGCCAGAATTTCGGTGGGGAGGGACAGGGCACCTTCCCCCCTGGCCAGAATTTCGGGGGGAGGGACGGAGCGCCTCCCCCCCACCGCGAAGCAAGCTTCAGGATCAGGTAAGGGACTTTCGTCCATCCCTAGTGAGAATGGGGCTAATGTTCCCACCCACCATTGCTGTCCCCTCTGGTGCCGCCACCAGCAGAAACATAGCTCTCACATGTGGCAGTGACACGTAAGAGACTGAGGCAGGAAAGGAGTAAGAAGAGGAAACAGCAGTGCTGGTGGGGGCTGAGGGAGAGGCATACGTGGGTCTAGGAGGGAGAAAAGGGAAAGAAAGACAAGACTAGGTGACACACATTGACCAGGCACCATTCTGGGAACCAGGCAGTCTGGGGTCGAAAGAAATCATAATATGTTCCAACCGGATACCAAGGTAACACGCTGTTCTGGGATGCAAAATAATGATGCAAGCCCAACCAGAGGGAAGGACTACACAGAAGATCCTGACTAAGCTAGTTTGAACTTCCAAATGTTAAGAGATGCAATTATCCGATAGCCAAACATCATTGCCAGATAATCAGTGTGACAATGGAGATAAATCCCTTGGGTTTTTGACAAGCTGCTTAAAAAGTGTCATACTGCATTGGCGCAGGAAGAGAATGCCATTATATGACAGAGAATTACAGAACCAAGGGCAAGAAAAAAATAAAGAGCAAAGGTTGCTCCCAGAACAGAATTTGCAATAGTGCAAATATTAATTTTCTTTTTTAAAAAGCTATACTAAATTGGCATCGTTCATAGATTAGACATAGTCTTTAAATATAGATTAAATCAAGGTTGGAGTAATTCCAAAAAGTGGTTTCAGAGGTTTGCTGTAATATGTATTAAATGAGCACTAAGTGGAAGTTAAAAGTCTCATAAACCTGCCGCAGCAACGGGCACCTGCTGCTCCCAGCCAACAGTCAGCAACATTCGGCCTGCACTGCTTCTCAAAAGACGCCCACATTTGGGCACAGGTGAGTCTTTGGGGAATGGAGTTCCCCAGCTGTAGAGAGACTTCTAAAATGCCGATTAGGCCTTCTGTCTAAACACAGAGTAAGGAAGGAGGTTGTTTGTTTCATATGTACGTCAAGCTAGTAAGGATTTTATAGACCAAACACCAGAACCATAAATTGTGTTCTGAAGATGATTGGAAGTCAATACAAATGCCAGAGCACTGGAGTAATACAATGGTGCTGTCAGGGCAGGATTTGGCGGGCGGGGGGGGGGGTAGATGTCCAGTGTCCCATGTAGCAGAATCAGCAGGAGGGCCCTGAAATGCAACAGCACTGATTTACCACTTTGTGAATGAGGTGATTCATTTCACAGTCTAAATAATGCCACTCCACCCAGTAAAGCCACTAAGTCCAGAGTCCAAAAATTACAATCTAAATAACGCCACCCCACCCAGTAAGACCATTAAGTCCAGAGTCCAAAAATTACAATCTAAATAACGCCACCCCACCCAGTAAGGCCATTAAGCCCAGAGTCCAAAAGTTGTTGTTGAAATGTGGGTGTCTGACCACAGCCACGATAACAAACCACAGTTTATTAACCACGAACAACCCACAGTTCACAACCCAACAACAAACCATGGGTCCTCTTCATGGGTATTGTCACCCCCCCCTTGGGGGGCACTTACTCCTTTGGCTCCCCCCCATTTTTGGTGCTTCTGAATCGCACTACTCGGTCCCTCCTTTCCCTTAGTATTATTTCTCCCCTGTCCTTCGCAACTGTACACAAATTAACCAATACACAACCTCATCTTGTCAATTTCCTGGTATGTTACCTACTTATTCCCTGCTGCCTTTGACAGCTGAAACATACAAGGAAATTGACCAGGCAAGGCTCCACATATCAGACAGCGTATTATGTTGCGAAAGACCTACAGAAACAAATTGCGACCCCAATTGTGAAGCACTGAAAAATAGAATTTTAAAAGCCAGGGAACAAAAAGGGTCACAGATCCAAGCGACCCGAATTGTGCATTTGTGAGGTAATAATAATTAAAGTAATAATTTTGAAGAGCCAGGGAACAAAAAGGCGTAGCAATCAGTCAAGATGGTTTTGCCACAAATTCCCTGGGTTACTGCTGGAGCTGGCTGGAGGAGTAAGGACAAGGAGAGGAGAAGCCAAAGCAAAGCCAATTGTCTGTCAGGCATACTGTGGGTTGTTCCACAAACAAACAGCCCATCTTGGCTTATTCTCAGAGTGGCTTAGCGTGTTGTGCGAACCCACCCAATATTAGTGTCCTGATCCTCTAGATAAACATCCATCTCTAGATAAACATTGTCAATCAAAGCCAGAAACTGGTAGAGATCCCAAATCCTAGTTGTATCCACAAATGTTTAAAACTGAGGGATAATTCATTTGGTTATCCTCTGGGAAAGAGAGAGATGTTGGAAACATAGAAAACTCTTGGAGAATCTGCATTCAGAACTGGATTTTGGGGGAGAATCAGATTACTGGTTTGAGTCTATGTGGCACTTTGTCCTCTGTGAATGATGACTGATAATGAGCCCTCCCCACCCCCTCCCCAGATTGGCTTTTACTGGTCAGTTGGGTATATTACTACAAGGGCCAATGTATTCCCCAGGCCATTCAAACACGGCACAAAAACCACTGCACCTGTTTTTTTTCTGAAATTTGGCAGGCTTAATCCCCTCCTCATGGGCTACTATGAGTGCACATTTCATCTATATCTGTCAAACAGGAAAAAAAAGGTTATAACTATTTATTTCCCATGGTACTTAGTGGGAAGCACAAAGCCTTGGATTTCCAAATCACAGAATAGTAGGGTTGGAAGGGGCCTACAAGGCCATCGGGTCCAACCCCCAAATCTTGACTTGGGTTTGGTACCCAAGTCGAAATGGACTGCCCTTGAACTGGTTCAAGCAGAATTGGACCATTTTCTAAAGCAGCAAACTGGGGTTTGTGCCTAATCTTGTGGTCAGTCACACCTCTGTTGCTTACCTACCATTGGCTTCTTTTTCATGTTTAAAATGCTCCATTCATTCCTAGTCAGCAAAATCCCAAATTTACTGAATCCTGTTTCTGTTCAAAATTGTTCAAAATTCACTCCCAGTTGGATTAAATGTTTCTGTCACACAATGATTATAATTTTGACGTGGGGGGAGCAAGCCTATGGCCACTAGCCAGTGGCTAGACGGCCGTAGGATATGGTGTTTTCTGGGAACCGACCTACCCGCAATTCCGCACTGCCTCGGAGGCAATATGGAACAGCCCCATCCTCCGCGCTCGCAAGAGGAGCATGGAGCGGCCGAAACAATTGGCTGTCTAGCAGAAAAAGCAGGGCAGAAGAAGCACAGAGAGAACGATATCCGCCGTGCTTCTCCTGCCCTGCTTTGAATAGGCAGTCACCTCCGAGTTTGGAGGCCGCCACCTATCTAGATAGTATTGCTCCCTTAGTCTTTGATAAGGGACATTATACAAGTACAGAATGCCACCTTCTGTGCAAGTCTTCCTCAGCCTTATTTGCAAGAGGCAAGTGGGCCTGAAGTGGTTTTATCATGAAATGATATTCACAGTTGACAATCTGAATGGAAAGCAGTTCAAGGCATTGGCTAGGAAAACGGCCATCTCAAGTGCATATGCATTACATTGTTTAAAAACAGTATGTGTTGAGTTACCACTCAGACCTTACAAAACATGAAATACAGCATAGGTAGCAATGAAACAACTGTTGTGTTTAGAGGCATTTATCTCTGAGAAATAACAATCTGGATTCAGGCGAAGATTAAATAGTTGTATTTTATTGGTCTTTCCTTGCATACAGCCACAAGCAAACTCCTATTCTGCTTCCAGAATTCCCCTTGCCCTACCAGTATAGTATAAAACCTGGAGTGGATTAATCCATGGCATTCTGAAATCCAGGTCTGGATTAAGGAATGGATCTGTCACAAATATTAGAAATACCAATAGTTAATTCTTAACTCTAATTTATAAGTTTGTTTGTTTGTTTGTTTGTTTACAATATTTATATACTGCTCCATTTCAGAAGATATTGGAGCAGTGAACAACATGGTAAAAGAATAAAACAGCAGGTTAAGAGAGTTAAAACATTTTTTTATCAAGCCTTTATCAAGCCTTTCTTACTTTCTTTTTCTCTGTTTGCTTCTGATTTACCTTGTTTACTTGTTGACTGTAGTTATTTTGTTTTATGCTTGCTGACTTTTTTTAGTTATTAAAATGTGCCTTGGGGGCTATTCTTGGGGGATTGCATTTGTCTGAAATTTGAAACCTGGGCATCAGTGTGAACATCACTGCAATTTTCTCTATTTCTTCCTGTCCTCCAGTGTTAGACAGGCACGATTCAGTGCACATTTCTTCAGAAGGCAGATATGGAAGAACAATGACAGGAACTTTAGAAGGAGGGTGAGACTAGGCAAAGAAAATAATGGCTGAGCTTTGCTGCTTGACTAGTCTTCAGGATGAAGCTGAGCACTGTAGTGCTTTCAGCATGAAACAATGGAATAATATATTTGGCTGTATAAAGACAGTGAAAGTCACACCGTGGGATGCTAAAGGGTTGACTGGCAATGATTGCTAAGCCACTCGCCTTCAAAATCAGCATCTGTCTCAATGCAATTCCAGTGAATTAACAGGGTTGCACAGGTAGCTTTTTATTAATTTCCCTTACCTGAAGACAGCTGGTATCACTTGCATAATATTCAGGGCTCTCACAGTTCAGATTTTATAGCAACATTTAAACAGAAACATCTGTACTAATTTAGTACTGTTTGCTCTTCAAGAAGGCTGAGCTTATTTTCAGGCCTGGACCCACACCAAGCATAGGGTGTTGCCAGGGACCCACCCATCCCTACAGAGACCACTGGGCTTGATTCCTAACCTGCCTGTGGCCCCATTGCCATCAGCCCCCTGCCTGGCATTGTCATTGGCACCTGCCAGTACACCCAGCCCCCAGCAGGCCTGCAGCCACTGAGCAAACCAGTCACTCAACCCCTCCTCCCAGGCATGCTTACCTGGTGGCACTTTTGGATGGAGGCTGGGTGGCCTCCATCTTTTATGTCCCAGACTGCAATGCCCAATAGCAAAGCCAGGCAGCGCATTTTCAGAAAATAAGATGGCAGCTGATCGGCCCTAATTCAGAAGTACCACTGCTAGGCAAACATGTGGTGGTGGTGGTGGTGGTGGAGCGGGGAGTGCAGGTGGCCACGTGTCTTCTTTTACAGAAGACTGTCTTCGGTTTGAAGGTGCCCTCTATTTTAAAGGTTCTCCAGTCCAATTGTAGTTTAAAGATAAAGAACCGTAAGGACTGTTGCCCATCCATACTTAGCCCCTGATCAGCAGACTGGATGGGCAGGCACACAGGTCACCTGGTCACAGTCTTCCACTCTGTGCTGAGATGCACTGCATTGCTATTCAAATTATAGTAATTATTTATGCATTTGCATCTATACATATAAATTGGCACGTGCCATTTATGCACATTTGTATCCTCTTTTGACCTCTTGTGTTTTTTTGGGGGGGGGGGAGTTCATAAGTGGCCACCCAAACCCACATGCTGGCAGGGACCCAGTGGTGGTGGAAGCCTCCACGCCAAGAGCCCACTCAAGCCTGGCACTGGCCTTGCTTATTTCATCTCTGTTTTCTTTCATATAATGCTGTGGGCTGAGCTTCCCTAAGGAAGTATAATCAGTTGTTTCCAAAGACATGACTGTGCACTGGTTCCATAAATACCTGTAAGCTCTACCTTTTTATTCCATTTGAATTTCTTTTGCTGTATCTTATGGTCATTCCCTTCCACCACACACACACTCCTATGAGGCCATTTTCTCGCTCACACAAATACACAACAGCAAGCAATGGGGCCATCAGGGCAGAACTGTGGGGCAGGCGTCCTGGGTCCCACTCAGCAAAATGAGCAGGAGGTCCCCCAAATGCAGCAGGATGGGCTTACCACATTTTGGAGCGAGTGAAGCAACACACATTCCCATCTACAGACGGAGGCACCCATGAGACCATAAAGTCCTGCGTCGAACATTGTCTAACTGCACCACTGCATGGAGGAACCAATTGCCACTGTGTTCTGTCCCTGGGATACTGCAAAGGCTTCCTTGATGGTTCCTGACCTTCATGCTATCATTTTCCCACTGGGACCACTATCGGTTGTGCAGTTTCTGCCACATAGCTCACACTTTATGAACAGGGGCTTGTCATTAAATCATCGCTGGAAGATCCAGCTCCAGGTTTCAAGGGGCTTCTGGGCAAAATACCTTCAGTGGCTTCCCGCCTCAGTGAGTCTACCTTCTCACCACCATTGTCACCAGCTTCTACCTCCTCCTTCTCTTTCTCATCATTGCTACTGTTTGCTTGCTTGATAGGCAGGGAGCCAGGAAGCAAGTAGGCCATGGCATCTGCTGCTGTTCCTTCTCAGCACCACCATTATCTGGGCCAGAGGGAGAGGCACCATTGTAAATAGGTTACAACGGTGAAGAGGAGGGCTCATGTCAGTGGGTCCCTGCTGAGGTGTGGGCCCTCAACAAATGCCCTGCCATGCTGACCCTTGGTGCAGAACCTGCCTGAAGTAGTTCACTGCTGTTTCCTAGAGCCTGCTTGAAAGAAACAGTGCAAACTCTCACGGAGTAGAGCAGGGAGAAAACGTACAGTAGCCCAGCCTTCCCCAGCCTGGTGCTCTCGAGATGTTTTGGACTTCAACTCCCCTCATCTTCAGCCAACAGAGCCAATGGTCTGATATGTTGGGATTTGTAGTCCAAAAGAACTGGGGGGCACCAGGTTGGGAAAAGTTGCAGTAGTGGTTTGGTTACTCCTTCCCCTACAAAACTGCCAGTGCAAACAGTGCAGAAATGAAGAACTGTCCTGCCCTTGTTAACATGGGATATGACGCTTTGCAAGTTGAAATCCCAAGCACAGCCTCCACTCCTCTAAGCCATGAGTGGAGAATGCAGCCTCTTCTTATCTCAATCTGTCCTCCCCTCCATGCCTGCAGGAGATGTAGAAACTGACCTCCATTTCCCCTTTTCCAGGTCTTCCCCACCAATCTCCAAATAACGCAAGGTGTCAGCATCCTTCATGTTGTAAGCGGCACTAACTACTCCACCAGAAGGATCAACATTTTTATCTGTTCTCAGCTGTTTAAGTAAACTGAGAGAGAAAAGATGATAGGCATGAGATCAGATTCAGGGGTGGCAGGAAGTGAAAGGCCAGACTTATTTGTCACTGTCAAATGCAGGCAACGTTGGAAAAGAAATTATAACTGATATAGAAGAACAGATCATATACTGACAAGTGCTAGAGAGGTGACAGCTGATGATGATAATACCTGTTGTTAACTTGAGGAGCTGCCCGTGGCCAGGGTCTCGAGGGAAACTAAAGATCTTAAACAGCACTGAAAAGTTCTATAATTGAAAATAATAGATACGTCTCTTACCTTTGTACCAAGAGGGGCTCACTTTGTCCTCAACCAAGCAATGTAGTGCTGTAATCTTTCCACTCTCCCAATTTAACATTGCTTCATAGGCAGAGATCAGCCTTCCCCAACTTGGAGCCCTCCAGATGTGTTGGACTATGTAACAAATCCAACCTTAACCATGACCACCACTGTTCTGGAAAAAACTTTCAACAAAGAGCAGACCTGGCCAGGCTGCAACAGACCCCCAAATGTGCATTTTCATACCCCTTCCAGAATGATTCAGCCTCTGGCTATGTAGGTACTAGAGAAATCACCAGGAGGATGCATGACCAGGTCCTCCCAGGGTATGGATTGGCTAGTTTGACTTTCCCTCCCTGGGAGCTGCCCAGCCTCAGAGAAATACCTGTGATGGTGAAATAACGTCTTTGTATCCTTCAGATGGTTGGCAAAGAGTCAAGGCAAAACTTTCCCATGCCTTGGAGTCCCAGGTGGGCCTCATCCCTCCCCCACGCCTGTAAGCTGCCTTCATGAGGTACTCTTCAGATCCTGGTAAGTACAGTTTGGAACGCAATCCTATCGACTGCACTCTCGATGACCAGAAGCCCCCAAATCCAGAGGCTTCCGATCATCCAATGCAGGGCAGGAAGAGTGGCAGAAGTGATCTTTGCCTCCCTGCCTTCCCACCCTCCATAGTTTGCTAGATGGGCTTTTTTGCCCATCTAGCAATGGCACTTTGGAGGGGGGGAAGGAGGCTGGAAGAAGCTCAGGATAGCTTACATCCTGTCCTCTCCATTCTCCTCCACTCCCCGCTCACTGGAATGTTCCCCTTTTCCCCCTCTCCAGGTCAATTTTCTGACTTCAGAGGCTAGCCGACACAATGCTGGCAATGCTGTGAGGAGTCAGAGGAGGGGGGTTGGATCTCCGACTCCCCCTTCCAAGGCCGGAGCGATGTCTCTGACCTCAGAGGGGGGAATCCCCAGTATCCTATGGACAGACAATGTCTAGGGGCCATAGGATTGCTCCCTCCATGAGCTAGTTTGATGTTTCATTTTATTTTTAAAAGCAATGGATTCTTTCTCAGTTTCTCTCCACCTGGTTCTTTAATCAATATTTTTAACTGGAAACTGGTGTTGATTTGATTCTTTTGCCTCATCTGAGGCTTGGCTTCACCCATGCTTGGCAAACATGCTAACCTGGTTCTTCAGGACTCTACAGTAGCCAGCGAACAAGGGAGCCAGTCCTTCTCTGTGTATAAAAGCCATAAGCCTGTCTTCTCACATGGGCAGATATTAACAATACATGTGAGTGACGGCAGAGCTGCCTCTGAGGAATTCAGACAAAGGGAATCTTGCAGCCTGTCCGAGCTCAAAGAGTTGGCGGTGCAGGCATGCCGCATTGTCACAGACTGCAGCTGCCATCATTGCTAGCTGGCATGGCCAAATGATAAGAGCTGTATCTGGAGGGCACCAGGTTGGGGACAGTAGGCACAGAGGAAGATTTGCAATCCGATGTACACTTACACTGAAAGTAGTAGGATTTACCTCTGAGCAAACATGCAAAGGATTGGTCTGCACAAACACCAAACACGAAAATAATACATGTTCCATTTTAATGCTTAATTTTAAAAGCTTGTACGTATCGTAGATAGTAGGAAAGTCCAGAAAGAAAGTCATTGAGGTCAGCGCCTTTATGTGGCAAATCTTTTCCCATTTCAAAAAAAAGCAATGCCAGGGATTGGCAAGATCAGCCTTCCTTCAAGCCTTCCAGATCTGTTGGACTACAACTCCCATCTCTTTAGCTAGCAGTGCCACTTGCCATGCTGGCTGGGCAAGTTGGGAGTTGTAGTCCAGCACATCTGGAGGGCACCAGGTTGGGGAAGGCTGACCTAGATTATTTATTTATTCATTCATTCATTCATTCATTCATTCATTTAATTTCTATACCACCCAATAGCTGAAGCTCTCTAATATAATGAGATTATATTATTATAATGAGATTATATTATATTAGCTCTCTAATATAATGAGATTATATTAGGATGTTACTTCCCCAGAACTGGTACTAAGCCATACCAAATATTTCTGTTCCCAAATCATTCATTTATATTCCCCTAAAATTTAAGAAATGAGTGTAGGCATGGAGGTTGACATTAAGGGAATTTGCATCGCCATGCGGAGAGTCATGCACGGCTTGTTACTACTTGAGATGGAAATAAGGAGCATAGTAGTTGAAAAAGTTGCAATGTGAGCCACAGCCTGTCAGTCCAAACTCTACTGTGTGCCACCTTGACCCAGTTCGCACATCACTGCTTCATTCTCAACAACCTATGGTTTAACACACTGTCCCTGGGTTGTTTATCGCAACCTCCAAACCAGGAATTATAGTTTATTGGTAGAGGAACAATCCAGACTTGTAATCCATAGTTTGTTCTTGGGTTACAGGTCTGTGTAAAACTTGCTTCCACTTGTTAATGACTACTTGGGGTTTAAACCCTGAATAGTCATAATGTGTGAACCAGACCCGTTTCTATGGGAAAGGCCATGGGCTTTTCTACATGAGGCATTTATCATGCACTCATCATACCCAACACACGGTTGTTTACAGGTTCTTTATATGACATCGTATCCCTCTAATTTTGCTTCTGTGTCTAACCAGCACTTTCAATGAGTTTTTGTAGAGCAGGGAAAATGTGGCATTTAATTATGAACATGAAAGAAAGCGCATTTGCTCTTGGGTATTTGTGCTATTCCGATATACCACAGTGCCACCTAGAGGTTTTGAAGCAGAAAAGCAAGAAAGGAAATGCTCCTCGTGTAGTGCTCAGATCTCAATTCTGTGGCAAAACCAAAAGTAGATACTGCAGATTAACAGCCGATTAATAGCCTTGTGTAAAAAAACTCCATAGCTCTGTGATAGAGCACACAATTTGTACACAAAGGTCCAAGGTTCAGTCCCTGATACCACCCTTTAAAAGTATATCAGCTAGCAAGTCTGATTAAAAAATAACTCCACCCTCTTCTGAAGACCTTGGAGGGCCACCTGCTACCATTGGCTGAATAGGTCAATGGGCTAGATGGGACTTCATGCAAGACTGCTACATATATATTCAAGATTATTCAAGATTATTGATCAAGGGATTATTTCAACATTTCCAAGCTCTAGGGGCCTTTTCCAGTCTGCTTTTGACCACTAGGTTTAGCCAGTGGACAACTCATTTCACCTGAGGAAGGTTGGAGACCTTGGCTCCCCTCACCATGTTGACCTCAAATGTCTGTGGCAAAACACCCAAACACAAAATATGCGTATCTTTAGCTGGAGAGCCTAAAATGTCATGCTGCCTGGGGAGACCAACAACACTGTCTGCTATGGCACCCCATCACAGTGACATGTGGCTGCTGGTTCAGCTTTGTGGTAATACTGCATGCAATTGTGGGGTTAGATACCCAACATAAAACAAATATCTGCAAGGTACCTTCATTGGCTTAGTTTTCATTTCCTCACTTTTGGTGATTGTATACTGACTAATGAATTCCATAGCAACTTTATCTCTTAACAAATGGAGGTTTCATCATGTCATAAAAATAAAGGGTGAATGCAAATATATAATGAGGCCAAGGGATGTTTGATCATATAACTCCAGCAATACCTTGGAAACATTGCCATAGGTAAGAAAATACCACTACAGTTGGGACAAACTCTGATGTGTAAGCACCTTGTTCTAAGCAGCAGTGGCCTTAAAATGTCATTCTGAGGTTACGATGTAAAAAATACATAAAAAATAATTCATCACGCTTCAGGTCACTGATGAAGAAAGTTGTATGAATCAATTATCCAACCATTTTAGACTGTAGTGGAAGTTATCAACTTCTTCATAAAAAAGATTAATTATATAATTTTAGTTTCACATATCTTTGAGTGGATGATGATCAAGGTACCTGTAATTGCTCTAAGCCTACTTCATAAATACAGCAGGTTCAGTTGATGGATCTCCAATTCTCTTTCTCTTTTTCTTTTGGCATAGTAATTTAATGTTTCAGTTTCAGAGCAACAGTTTTACTCACAGGCATGTCACAACTTGACAGATGTCCAGTTTACACTCGCTAATAGTAACACTATGAGACCTCAGAACATGTTAGACCTACCTGTGCTTTTCTTTCTCTGAATATAGTACTAGACTCAGGACTTCTTCATATGTAGCGGAGGAGAAATCTGAGCAAGACCTAAATCTAGTTATGAATGATCTTAATAGTAATGCCCACTACTTATTCAGTACTGCCAGTGGTGTAGTGGAAAATGTTGAAGTGCGGGAGCTCATAATGGCAACCTGTAGCCATACTCCCAAACAGAATCCATAGTGTTTCAGAATTCTTTAGACCCAAAGTAACACACACTCTGGTTAAAACTCCATAATAAAGTATAGGCATCCAAAACAAACAAACAAACCACTATGGGACCTGACGGCAACCCTATGCATAGTTAGCTGTAAGTAAGCTCCATTGGACTCGGTGGTGCTTACTTCTGACCACATAGGTTCAACTTGTTAAACACATTGAGCGTTAACAAAAGATCTTCAGCCACCGAAATGCAACCTTTAGCTTTAAATTAGAAATGTACATGGGCATCTGGGGGTGGGGGGAAGCACAGCTGCACATTGGTGTGTGATAGTCATTCGCACAGGTAGCACATACTGCTGCAACACACCTGTGCATTTTCCTTGTGTGTCTGCACATGCTTTGTTGCTTAGAATCATATTCCTTGATACGTGGAAACCTACACAGGGTATCTCTACACCAGCCTAAAATCCTGCATTTAAAACGGGGCTTTCAGCTTCCATTTTAAATGCAGGATCACAACTGACTCCCTTTACATGCGCTTCCATTCCCCCCTCCCCTTCCCCGCTCCTTCTCCCCATATCTGAGTCTTCCATTATCTTTCATTGATATCACTCCTCTTCTTGCCGCTTTAACACTTTTCATGGAGGAAACTGAAGCAGAACACAATGGGGTAATTTGATAGCTCATTATCTGCAACCTATTTAAAAATGGAACAAAGGGCATTTAGTGCAGGAGATGCCTTATGATCACGGCGTCATGTAAAGAGCCCACAAACTTCTGTGAAGGAGCAATCTCAATCACCGGATAAAAGCTCAGTGTGAAGAAGCCCACAGAATGGGAAAAAACCCCTAGAATTTGACAGTACTAATGCAGAATAGTATTTTAGTTAAGCGTCACACAAGAGGCATCATGAACTCCAACTGAACTTTGTTGGGTATGAGGAATGTAAAAAAAAAAAAAACTAAGAACAAGAGGGCGAGGGGAAACAGAAACACAAACACAGAAGAGCAGTCTTAAGAATGTCATATTGGATATTGTATGGCATCACTGTCCTTATCATAACATTTACCACTTTACATGAGTTGTTTTAGAATGACTGCCTTCATCTTGGAAGCAGTTGTGAACACTCTACCAGTGGAGTCTAAGTAAAGTGTCTTTGGCAAGGGAGGGAGAAATGGTTTACGTTTCTAGAAGAGCCTGGACCACTCACTTTACTTTTCATATTATTATCAGCCATTTTTAACATCAGCGTGATACAATATTTGCATGGCGTGAGTTTTGAACTGCCGGACTAGGGGTGGGGTGGGGGAGGGTTGGAATTAATGTTTTTTCCCTGGAACTGCACATCTCCAGGGGGCTACCTCACAATGCTGTGCCTTGAGGAAGGACCCCTAGAGTGCAGCATCAGTCCTGAGCAGTCTCCAGAGAGGCTGCCCACCTGTTCTCTCTTCCAGGAGGGGAGGGGATGTGGTGGCAACAGTGATGGCAGCAGCAGTGGTGGTGGGAGTGTGCTTCCTCCCACGTGAGGTGGCAGGACATCTTGCACCACCACTGCACACTACTGTCCAATCTGAGCTACACTAAAATCCTGAATTTCTGAATTGATTTCTGGAGGCAGCAATCACTTTCCACCAGGAAAGACTACCCCCCCACACACACACACAGAGGCTTTAAATAAACCAAGAAGTTCCTTTCCCAGACAGCTGGGATGTCCAATGTTGCTATGACTTCATTCATTGGCTAAAAACCCTGAAAGGCGGGAGTGAGCTATTTTTGCTTACAAAACAAATAGGCAGAATAGTGGGTGTTCATTTTGCCTCATATCTCAGCTTCTACAAGGGCTAGAGACTTGCTTTTTTTAAAGAAAGCTGGGGAATATGGCTTATCGGGGGTGCTCCTTCCTGTGGGCACCCATGAAATGTTCACAATTTTGCAAAGAGGTCCATTTAAGCTGCTAGTGTGAAGTGGAAGCCCCATTAAAGAAAAGTTGTATCCAGCATATGCTTTAATTATTTTCTTTGTTCTCCATCTTCCCATTTGCTAATCTAACCTGAAAGCCTCATTATCACCTCATTCAATTACTAGAGCAAGGAGGGTCCATCAATTACCATGATGCTTCAGCACATGACATCATTGCTTCTTTAGGCTTCTCCACACAGAGGGTTCTTATCCTGCAATTTTACCGGGGCTTCTGCTTCTGGATTCTTTGCAGGATTAAGATCAGCCCTTTACATGCGCTTCCTTTTTTCCTCTTTCTGTGAGTTCTAAAGGTTTCATTATACAGCCACTAGATGGCACTGTTATTATAGCACCACTTCCTCTTTAGACAGGCAAATTCAACCTGATTCACAAAGTGCTTCTTTTTATTAGGTCATTATTTCCATTTAGGGATGTACGAAAGTCACTTACCTTTTCGCAGCTTTGATTCGCGGTGGGGGAGAGGCGCTCCGGAAGCTTCCCTGGGCCGGCTCTTCTCCGCAGCGGCTCCGCGGAGTAGGGATGTCAGAGAATTCCGCGACGGATCTTGCGGAATTCTCCCGAAATCTGTCGCGGAACGAAGCCCCCGCCCCCCCATGAAAGGCGCGCGAAACGGAGCACTTACCTGTTCCCATCCGCGCTGCTTTGCGAATGGTGGCTGTCCTGCGGCCGCCATTCGCTTCCTCCTCTTCATAGCCATGATAGGCTACGTAAATACTTAAGTAGCCTATCACGGCTAACACAGTGATGCCATTTGCGTTCCTCCAGAGGCTGTGATAGGCTACGTAAGTATTTACATAAACTATCACAGCGGGGGGGGGGGCAGGGTACGCAAATGGCAGCGGCTGGGGTTTTTCCCCCTGCCATGATAGGCTACGTAAATATTTACGTAGCCTATCACGGCTCAATACAGGGACGCAAATGGCGGCGGTTACGACAGCCACCATTTGCATCCCTGCAGGGCTGCCCAGCGGCCAGATGCTTGGTTGCGGGCGGCCGGAGCCGGCCAGCGGCTCCGCAGCTTGGCCGCGGAGCCGGCCGCACAGAATTCCGGGGAGAGGAATGGAGCGCCTCCCCCCCTGTCAAGGATTCCAGGGGGAGGGACAGAGCGCCTCCCCCCCACCGTGGATTGCCTGGCACGGAGCCAGGTAGGTGTTTCATACATCCCTACCACAGAGCCGCCAGCCAGGGCCATCCACAGCCGGAGTTCTGGCCATGGCCGGCTGCTGCGGCCGCAAATGGCGGCCGCCGTAGTGGCCACCATTTGCGTCCTGCCAGGCTGCCATGATAGGCTACGTAAGTATTTACGTAGCCTATCATGGCAAAGAGCAGGGGCACAAATGGCGGCCTCTACGCCATTTGTGCCGCTGCTCTTTCTGTGATAGGCTATGTAAGTATTTACGTAGCCTATCATGGTAAAGGCAGCTACGCAAATGGCGTGGCTGCCTTTACCGTGATAGGCTACGTAAATACTTACGTAGCCTATCACAGAAAGAGCAGCGGCGCAAACGGCGTAGCGGCTGCCGTTTGCGCCCCTGCTCTTTGCCATGATAGGCTACGTAAATACTTACGTAGCCTATCATGGCAGCCTGGCAGGACGCAAATGGCGGCCACTACGGCGGCCACCATTTGCGGCCGCAGCAGCCGGCCAAGAGGCCAGCTGCCACTGCCGCCGCCAGAGCCGCCACTGCCGCCGCCGCCACCAGAACATCCGCCCCAGGTAAGCTTCGTCCCGGAGGGGATTCTGCAGGGTGGCGGGGCGTGGGAGGCCGTTCTGCCACGGGTTTCGGGGGGCCAAATGCCAGTGCATTCGGCCTCACTGAAATCCGTGGCGGAATTCTCCGCCATGCCTATTTCCGTTTCAAATTCAGCCGTGGAAATGGTCGGAAACCACAGGAGAGGCACTGGAGGTCGACAACTTCATGTAAAGAACACGTAAGCTTGAGTAACCAATCTCAATCGCAGGATAAAAACCCCTGTGGAGAAGCCCTTCAGCACCAGTGGTGTAGTGGCTCTCAGAGACACAGCGCTGGCACTTTTTGATCAGCAGGGTTGCTAATGTCATGTGTCACCCCCCTCAGACCTCCCTGTTCCCTCTGAGCTTAGGTGCAATCCTCACCATAGCTGGGGGAAAATGAATTATCCCAGCAACAATACATTGTTCCCTGTTGTAATGCAAAGTACTTTGGGGGTGGCTTGGTGTTGAATGGGCAATTAAGGCCCATTAGATTTACAAAAGATCTGACCACTGTTTTGTAGATACGAATCAATGCAGCTGACTGAATTTCTGGACTCTCCTTGAGGGTGTGTCTATGGGGACTATCATGATGAGTGCCTGCACTTCAAAATGTACCAGTTCTCTACTGTTCAGCACTCCCCTTTGTTCCCCCACCACTTCACCACTGGCTACTGGTTACAGACTAGGGGTGCTTGATATTTGCACACTCTGATCTGAGCTGCCCTGATCCGCAACTCCCCGCTTAATAGCT
This sequence comes from Heloderma suspectum, assembly GCF_057233095.1. NCBI lineage: Eukaryota > Metazoa > Chordata > Lepidosauria > Squamata > Helodermatidae > Heloderma > Heloderma suspectum. The sequence continues at coordinate 112,779,092 of NC_139458.1, read as the reverse complement.
GGATTGTGACATAACAATCCATTGGAATTCACACTTCTCCAAATGTTGCAACATGTTTCTTGGTTCAAAAAAAATTTCTCAGTTCAAAAAAATCCCCCTCCATATCAAAACCTGTTTTTAACTGCATATTCTGAGAGACTATTGGACAACTCAGGGGGTGGGGGAGGTGCCACCATAGCTGTGGTCACGGGCAGGGGGAGGTATGGCGTTGGGGGATTAACAGGCCAGCTGAGGAGAAGAGGGGCTAGACACCTTACAGCTGTCCCCTCTTCTGGTTCTTCCCCCAACCTGATGGTTCCTGGCAGCCTTACCAGTCTGCCCTCGGGTCTGGTGGTGCTGCTGCTGAATGCCAGGTCGGCCCAAAATAAGACCTCCCTCATCCATGATTTGATTGTGGATGAGGGGGCTGACCTGGCATGTATTACTGAGACCTGGGTGGGGGAACTGGGAGGGGTCACTCTCTCCCAGCTGTGCCCTCCTGGGTACTCAGTGCAGCACCAACACCGACTTGAGGGTCGGGGAGGGGGGGTTGCCGTGGTCTATAGGAATTCAATCTCCCTCTCCAGGCTTCCTGCTCATTCGAGTGCAGATCTTGAGTGCTTGTACCTTGCGTTGGGTACCCGGGACAGATTAGGGATTCTGTTGGTGTACCGCCCACCCCGCTGCCCATCAGACTCCCTACCTGAGCTGACGGAGGTGGTCTCGGACTTGGTGTTGAGGACCCCCAGGATGATGGTCCTGGGGGATCTCAACTTCCATGCCGAGGCCGCTGTATCCGGGGCGGCTCAGGACTTCATGGCCGCCATGACAACCATGGGGCTGTCCCAACATGTCATTGGCCCAACGCATATAAAAGGACACACGCTTGATCTGGTTTTCTCGACTGGGCAGGAGGATGGTGATCTGAAAGTAGAGGAATTAACATCTGTCCCTTTGTCATGGTCAGATCACTTCCTGCTGAGGTTTAGACTTCTGGCGGCCTTTCCCCTCTGCAAGGGTGGGGGACCTATTAAAATGGTCCGCCCCCGGAGATTAATGGATTCCGATGGATTCCAGAGGGCTCTGGGGGATTTTCCTGCTGGTATGGCTGGTGCTCCTGTCGAAGCCCAGGTTGCTCTGTGGAATGCAGAGATGACTCGGGCGGTTGACACGATCGCACCCAAGCGCCCTCTCCCTCTGAGCAGAGCCCGGCCAGCTCCTTGGTATACACCTGAGCTGAGGGCAATGAAGCAAGAGGGGAGACGGCTAGAACGCAGGTGGAGGAAAACTTGTGCTGAGTCTGACCGAACACAGGTAAGAGCCCACTGTCGAGCCTACTCTGTGGCGGTGAGGGTGGCAAAGAGGCAGTTTTTTTCCACCAGCATTGCATCTTCTCAGTGTCGCCCGGCGGAGCTTTTCCGAGTGGTTCGCGGCCTGTTACATTCTGGGCCAGGGAGAGAGACGGTGGAACCCTCGGTAGCACGCTGTGACGGGTTTGCGCAGCACTTTGAGGATAAAGTCGCTCAGATTCGTCATGAATTGGACACCACGATTAATGCAGTTCCATTGGTAGAGGCGTTCAGAGCACCGTCTGGTCCAGTTTTATTGGATGAGTTTCAGTTACTGAGGCCTGAGGATGCGGACAAGGTGCTTGGCCAAGTCCGATCGACCACTTGTGTGCTTGACCCTTGCCCTTCATGGCTTATTAAATCAAACAAGGAGGGGTTGTCCGGCTGGGTCCAGGAGGTTGTAAATTCCTCCTTGAGAGAGGGAGTGGTGCCTGCCACTTTAAAAGAGGCAGTAATTAGACCACTCCTGAAAAAGCCTAACCTGGACCCAGAGGATGTTAACAATTATAGGCCAGTGGCCAACATCCCCTTCCTGGGCAAGGTGCTTGAGCGGGTGGTTGTAGGACAGCTCCAGGCACTCTTGAATGAAACGGATTATCTAGATCCATTTCAATCGGGCTTCAGGCCTGGTTTTGGAACGGAAACTGCCTTGGTCGCCCTGTGGGATGACCTCTGCCGGGAGAGGGACAGGGGGAGTGCGACCCTGTTGATTCTCCTGGACCTCTCAGCGGCTTTCGATACCATCGACCATGGTATCCTTCTGGATAGGTTGTCTGGGTTGGGAGTTGGAGGCACTGCACTACAGTGGTTCCGCTCCTACTTGGATGGCCGATTCCAGAAGGTGGTGCTGGGGGATTATTGCTCTGTGCCATGGCAATTGTGCCATGGGGTTCCACAGGGCTCTATTCTATCCCCCATGCTGTTTAACATCTACATGAAACTGCTGGGGGAGGTTATCCGGAGGTGTGGGCTGAGGTGCCATCAATATGCGGATGACACCCAGCTCTACCTCTCTTTCTCATCAAAACCAGGTGAGGCAGTGGCTGTTCTGAACCAGTGCCTGGGCACGGTAATGGACTGGATGAGGGCCAATAAACTGAAACTCAATCCAGACAAGACGGAGGTACTGTTAGTGGGTGGTTCGTCTGCCCGGCTAGGTGATAATCAACCTGTTCTGGAGGGGGTTGCACTCCCCCTAAAGGATCAGGTTCGTAGTTTGGGGGTGCTCTTGGATCCAGAACTGTCACTTGAGGCACAGGTGAACTCAGTGGCACGGAGCACTTTTTATCAGCTTAGGCTGGTATACCAACTACGCCCTTATCTGGACAGAGATAGCCTAGCTACAGTGATCCATGCTCTGATAACCTCTCAGCTGGATTACTGAAATGCGTTATACGTGGGGCTGCCTTTGAAAACGGTCCGGAAACTTCAGCTGGTCCAAAATAGGGCAGCAAGATTGTTAACAGGGACTGGCCTGCGAGCTCATATTACGCCAGTACTTTTCCAGCTGCACTGGCTGCCGGTCCATTTCCGGGCCCGATTCAAAGTGCTGGTGTTAACATTCAAAGCCCTTAACGGCTTGGGGCCAGGTTACCTGAAGGATCGCCTCCTCCCATATGTGCCTGCCCGGACCTTAAGATCATCATCAGCGGCCCTTCTCCGTGAGCCCCTGCCAAAGGAAGTGAGGCGGGTGGCTACTAGGAGGAGGGCTTTTTCTGTTGTGGCACCCCGGCTCTGGAATGAGCTCCCTAGTGAGGTTCGCCTGGCGCCTACATTGTACTCCTTTCGGCGCCAGGTGAAGACCTTTTTATTTTCCCAGGCATTTTAGCTTTCTAAATTTTTATCTTTGCTGTTTTAAATCTGTATTTTAAACTCCTGTACTGCTGCTAGGTTTTATTGTGGTTGTATTGTTATATTGTGGTTTTAATGTTCTATATATTTTAAATTGTTTTATTGTGTGTTGTTTGGTTTTAGTTTTTGTGAACCGCCCAGAGAGCTTCGGCTATTGGGCGGTATAGAAATAAATAAATAAATAAATAAATATAAAAAATACATTTGGAAATACATATTTAAATATATATTTAAATGTGATATTTTGGTATGGATTTTAATTGCTGGTTAATGTGAATACAGGATGGCATGGACTCATGAGTGAACCCATGCAAAAGTGGCATGGGCCAGAAATAGACTGATTCATCCATCTATACTACAGATAACGCTTGAGATTGTGCCAACTTTGCAGGATCATTACAAATGCATTGCAGGAAATTATACTGATGCAGCCTACATTATTTTTAGGATCAAAGCACAAGGGTGCTTTTAGATGTTCTACAGTCGTCTGTGACAATTTGAGTTCAACTGATGCAGGTTGGAGCTTCAAAAGGGAGTGCCGGGTATGTATAAACATACGTGATAAAAATGACAATATATTGGCCTAGTTGCACCAACTGGGAATGACTTAGCACAGTCCTTTCTTGGCTAAGCAGCAACAAACTGATTCTACGTATCAAATCATCAGCCCTATTTTTGTGCCAGATTTCCATAATTTGTTGGCATTCTAGCCAGATTCTCAGTTGCTGACTTCCAGTCTCAGTGGTAGCCTCACTGTGGCGTTCCAGATCTTATTCTTTTACTAACTGGGTTGTAAGTTCTGCAGACAGTGAAGGCAGTAATGCTTATGTGTCAGAAGAAAGCCCGTCCGGAATATATTACAGCTGCAATTCTGCACTTCAAGACCATAACAGGAGCCATGCTGGATCAGAGCAAAGGCCTATTTGGTCCAGCATTCTTTTCCCACAGTGGCCAACCAGATGCTTTGCGGGAAGCCCACAAGTGGCAGATGGGTGCAATAGCACCATCCTGCTATTCCCTAGTCCCACTGTTTCCTAGCAACCACCTTTGATATTGGAGGAAATATATAGCCAACATGACTGGTAACCAGTGATATCCTTTCCGGGGGGGAGGGGGTAGCTGTGTTAGCCTGTTGCAGCAAAAACAACAAAGAGTCTTGTGGCACCTTAAAGACTAACACATTTATTCGGGTATACACTTTCGTGGACACTGCCCACTTTTGTGGATACTGTTGCATCTGATGAAGCGGACAGTGTCTGTGAAATGCTAGAATAAATGCGTTAGCCTTTAAGGAGTCATAAGACTCTTTGTTGTCATTCATACCCTTATGTTCCATGAATTTGTCTAATCCCCTTTTAATAAGAAATCCCCTTTGCATATGGAGAGAACAATTTCCATGGCTCCCATAACGGTCCATTCTAATCTCTTTCTCCTATCAAAGAGCTGTACATGGGATGCCCTGATGCAAACTAGCAATTCATGTCAGCTGGAAGCATTTCTGCACTTGCCTAGAAGTATCTGAAAGCTCCTTCCAGAGAGAGCTCTGGGTTTGAGAGGGCCCTCACCAATTGCCCTCTGGTCGGACCCCTCCAACCTCAGTGGGCCACATCAGTATGGGAGGCATGCCCAGCACAGCAATGGTTAACCCAGCATGGTGGCATGATTGGAGAGGGGAGGGTTATCACAGACTTTATGGGAGCCCCTCTGCACCATGTTCTCTGTCTGCACATGCAGAGTTCCAGCTTGCAGTCTCTATTTTGGTTCATGGGTGTCTCAAAATTTTGTCAGCCTTGTCTTTAATTTTCAACAATGTGAAACAAAAGGTAGTTTTGAAATTCAGCAGCTGTTCCTTCAAATCTACTTTGCCATTTTCAAACAAACATATACGTACATTATCCTATGATTTGGGGTCAACTCTCATTTTGCTGTTCAAGTTCATTTCCATAAGACTTCTTCAACTGAGATTAAAAAAAACTATTTCAGCAGACCCCCATCCCTCCCAAACCAAGCATGTTCACCATTTCCTTGGGTAGAGAAAGATTTTCTTGTTAATGACTAGACATCATAATGGGCTTTACAATGCAAACCAATTTATTATAAACAATAGAGCTTTGTAATAAAAACAAATCTAATCTATTAAAAAGGCAGGGAGGATGTTGAAAACAGTCCTGTTTTCAACCAAAATTAAAAGTTTAAAGAAACATGGGGCTGTCACCAAAACATCATGATATGTTCTCCAGTGCCAGTATCAACGGTAAAGGGGGTGGGAAGGGAAATGACTTGAAATGGGTGGGGGCAGTGAAACGCTAAACACCATGGATAACAGGTATATTTTACTGTACTGTGGAGCTAGCAAATTTAACACAGGGATGCCATTTTTGGCAGCAGCCCTATGGTTGACATAAAATGCCTTTATAAATAAGGAAGAGGTGGGGAAAATAGAAATTTGGATTTTCAGCATTACTAAGATAGCTATCTACAAGAGGTAGACCCATTATTTATTTAACCCATCTGTTAGTTTACGTACCTTGAGCTTCTCTTGCCTCCCAATTGAATTTTATACCCCCTTTTTGACATCAGCCTGGGAGATCATTATTTAATAGAAAACAGTCTCAGCCTGCATAGTATTTCTATCTAAACTGTAATTTGTTTCATTATCATACCAGCTACAGCTCAGAGTCAACATTCATAACTCAAACATTTAAGTTGTAATGAAAATATGCATGCATCCCTGAGAAATTATTTATGATACTTTAAATATTTTAGTCTAAAAATGCTTACAGCCTCTCTCTTTTGCTTTTTTTCCAGGAAGAAAAGATGACCTGTCTGATTAAAATCAGTCTAAGGCAGTCTGACTTCAGTTCCTCTTATATGCAGGATAATGTGGCAGATAATATACAATTAAAATGCAGTTCTACTTGGAGAAGAGAGATCATATTTTTTTAAAAAAGCTACCACCTTAGATCGTATCCCTGTTCACTGTATATATTAAAATATCTAGTTTTCAAACTTTAGAGATGAATGCAATTTGACTGAAGTGCTTGAAACCAGTGGTATTACATGCCTAATGAAATACAGACAACAAACTTTAAATTGTGTTGGGGAATTCTCTAGGATCAGTATCAGGGGGTGGCATTATTAAGCCCCTGCCAAGACCCCCAACCTGGCAGCTGGCCCACTGCCAAACCTTGAAGCCCCCTAAAGCTGCTTCTCACCCTCCCTGCTTTTCTTACTTGGCCACTTATGAGTCACCCAAAAAGAGGAAATGCGTTACCAAAAAAGAGGACACCAATTTGCATAAATTTGCATATAATAATTCGTATGTATTCATGCAAATTTAGAAATAATTATTATAATTTTAATAGAAATACAGTACATCTCAGCATACTGCGAAAGACTGTGACCAGGTGTTCAGTCTGCTGCCCAGGATCTAGCTGTTGATGGACAACAGTTGTTATGGTTCTTTATCTTTAAACTGGAACTGAATTGAACAGAACAGTCTTTCAGACAGGTGACAGTTCTCAGGCAGCCCTTCAGGTAGGGAACTGTCCTCTGAATGACAAGAATGAGCACAAGGAACAGCATCCTTCACTCACCTTGCCTTCTCCTCTGGGTGGTGTTGTAGACTGGGCTCAGAGAATGGGCAGCTGTGACAGCAGTGATGAGCAAATGGGTCCACAAAGGGAGAGGAGCCCACTGAGGGCATCTTGCCAAGCCCCCCCACACACACACACACCCCTAAAGCCAGGGCCACCATTGTAATAAGAATGGTTATTGGTCATGAGACGGATCCCTTCGCCATTGCATGTATGGATGTCATTTCCAGGGACCCAACTCTGAGAATGCAGTAGCCATCCTCCTCTGTCTCAGTTGCGGCGAGGAAGGACTGGCTAATGTTGCCTAGTGGAGAAAATGACTGGCTGCGCCAACATTGCAACACATGCAAGAATTAGGTTTAGCGGAAATTAGACCCAACATCTTTTGCTGCAGTGTCATCCTGGGTATGTTCACGGGGGGGGGGGAGCATGGGGGGGGATATTATTAACTACTGTAGGTAGGCATGTGCATTCTATTTTTCTTCAGATAAGACCAAAGTAGTTCACATGTAAATTAAAACACTGCAAAAATGAAAAAGGTATTATAAAAACCAACGAAACCAATCACAAAATAATGGCAGCTTGTAGCATGAAAGACAAGAGAGACCAAATGCCTTCCTAAAGTGTACAATGGCCACCAGTTCCTGGAAAACTAACAAGGATGTTCATAGACTCATAGAATCAGAATCATAGAACAGTAGGGTTGAAAGGGAACTACAAGACTATTGAGTCCAACCCCCTGCTCAATGCAGGAATCCAGGTCAGAGCATCCCTGACAGATGGCTGTCCAGCCTCATCTTGAATGCCTCCAGTGTGGGAGAGCCCACCGCCTCCCTAGGTAATTCGTTCCATTGTCGTATTGCTGTAACAGTCAGGAAGGTTTTCCTGATGTTCAGCCAGAATCTGGCTTCATAGATGTGCTTCCATGGGTGGCGCCTTTTCCCAAGACATTTTGTTGCCTGAGGTGAAGGCTAAAATGGTGCCCCCATTCCATATACAGAAGTTGACCAAAGAGAAAGTTGAATCTTACTTCAGCAGTGGTGATCAGTCAGTGTCCTCCAGCACACCTGAAGACAGCAAGCTAGCTTAGGGAATGCAGGGCAGTTTGCATAGCACCCACAGCTTTGTCTTCCAACACCTCATCATTGCTGCCCACCCCCCACTGCATCTGCTGCCCGAGGTAGCTACCTCACTCTGCCTAATGATAGGACCAGCCCTGCACAAAACCTGTGCTACTACCAAAAAGGCCCTGTGCCTGATCTTTGCAGGAAGATCTCTTGTTTCATAGCAAGGGAACATGGAGCAAAGCGTGTTCCACTGACCTTGAGCACTGGGGCTTTGAGAATATTAAGGAGAGGAGTACCATTTCCTCAAACTCCCTGCCCCTTCTTTCTTGTGAACCCGGGTCTGTACATCTGGCTGATACAACCACAGGCAGGGGCATTGCTAGGGTCTTAAAAGATCCAGGGCACAGGCCCATAATACAATTTTGCATATACATACATATATATATATATATATATACTTACACACACACACACACATATACAAGTCTAAGCGCACATCTAATGTGTATGTGTGTGTGTGTGTGGTGTGTGCATGCAGTGTGCTTGCATGTGTGTATTTATGCTTCCTCTTGACTACCATGGGAAATTACAAAAAAAAACTGTAACTTTTTTCACTTGGTCAGAACTGGATAATTTCAGGCACAGTAGCACCCTAGAAGGGGATTACACCTGCCCAATGTCAGAAAAATAGGTGCAGGGTTTATATTTTGATTTTCTTTTAAAGGGAACTGCCAATAACATTTTAATTCCTTGGAAGAATTGGATAAAAATGTCAGGATTCATTGCCCCATCAGAGGAGATCATGTCTGCCAAATTTCAGAATGGTAGCCACAAGGGTTTTTGCGCAAAGGTGGCCTTGACATTTTGAGGTCTCCAAAAGAAGACATATGTACTTATCTCCCTATGTTCCTTGTGGACCATTGTTCTGAAAATTACAGACAGACTACAGTTGTCCCTAAGTAAGAAACCAGCAGTTTCAGAAGGATAGGTGAAGCAGTTCATGTGGAAGGGGAGTTCTCCAGTTTGAGGGAGGGAATGATTTGCTTTCCCTTCCCTTCACCCCCTCCCCCAATAATTTTTGGGTAAATTTGTATGAAAATGCTCTAATGCACCTCATTAGAGGTGTCCCCCAGGCAAGAAACCTGCAAAGTTTCTGAAGGATATACATGCATGCAAATTTAGAATTACTAGAATTTATTTACATTTCACCAATGTTAGCAGCAAGGGAACATGGGTGGGAAGGTGCTATTGCACTCATGTCCTGCTTGTGGGTTTCCAATGGGCATCTGGTTGGCCACTGTGTGAACAGAATGTTGGACTAGATGGACCTTGGTCTGATGCAGCATGGCTCTTCTTATGTTCTTAAATATAGCATGCCTCTGAGCATGTGCAGAATGTTTTTCTTTCACCACTGCACACTTACATTCTCCCCCTACCAATTCTATTCCCCTCTATGCAACCATCCCTCCTCATCCTACCATCCTCCAGCAACTCTTCATAAAAACAGATCTCTTGTTTTGTGCAACTGCTCTCTACCTCCTCCTTGTTATGTGCAAGCAAATCTCATTGTATCTTTCTCCCCATAACTTCATTTGTGCCAAGACTTCACCAGGATTCAGCCAATGAGTCTGTTTTCAAAACTAGGGCTAAATTATGGAGAAACTCTGAGCGTGCACCAAGTGCACCAAGTGCACGCCCCCTTCACCACTGAAGCTAGAGTTCATCCCCAAAAAAAACCCCAAACCCACAAATGACAAAACATGCATAGGACTGAACTGAAAGGGTAGTCAATTCATTAGACAGAATTGGGTAAGCACTGTATTAAGCCTGCAGTACCATGCTCACAACTCAGGACTTATTTCTGAGTAAACATGCGGAACATCAAGGTGCAAACTTCCCTACAAAAGTAACTTGTGTTGGAACCCCGTGCACACTTCCCTGAGGGTAAGCCTCATTAAACAGAATGGGGCTTCTGAGTAGGCTTGTATAAATGAGCAGCATTTATCTCCCCTCCACTTTTAAAACAAACCAAAAACAACTGTTTTTTTTATTAAAGCTTTCTGTTCATAGGAACATAGGAAGCTGCCTTATGCTGACTCAGACCCTGGGTCCATCTAGCCCAGTACTGTTGACACTGACTGGCAGCAGCGGCTCTCCAGGGTTGCAGGCCGGATCCTTTCCTAGCCCTACCTGGAGATGCTGGGGATTGAACCTGGGACCTTCTGCATGCCAAGCATGTGCTCCACCACTGAGCTGCAGCTCTTCCTATTGCTGGATAATGGCAACTGACAAACAAAACAGCCCCAGATTTGTTTCTCTGCAACCATGTGAACCCACTTTTCTCAAAGACTTGAGTGAAGAGAAGGAGAAAAAACAGCCCTCTTGTCTGTTTGTATAAAGTCAAATACAGTTCAGAACTGCTCTTGCTCATGGAAGAGAATTCTCTTTAAGAATTCCCCAAGATAGCTCTGGGTGGGATAAAGAAGAGAAGGAAAGAAAGAACAGGATAGGGGAGGGGAGGGGAGGGGAGGGAAGAATAAAAGAAGAATGGTGATAGGAAATGTGCACGGGGGTGGTGGTAGAGAGAATCCCCTAAGCCAAGTGGCTCCTTTCAGGGAGGTAGTACTTCAGAGGAATTTAGGAGGCTGTGGAGGGTTTATAAGGATTACATGTACTTAAATGAGCTTTATGAGGTGAGGTGGCTGAGGGCTTTTTCTAGCTGTTTTAAAACTGTAGAACCTATTTAAAAGCCCTAGCAGTTTCTCGACCATGATGCCACATAGTCCTAATCCTCCCTTTGGGATTATTTGAGTCCTACAGCTATTTAGGCAAAATTAAAGTGGAGGGGGAGAAAGAAGTTTGCGGAGACTGATTGGATCCTTTGCTGTACTGAAGGTACTAAACTTCTTCAGAATCCAAAGGTTCCAGTCTGGGGCAGTAAAATCAGATGCTGTGTGAAATACCACTATTTCACATGAAGCTCTTTCTTCCCTTCCTTCTCCCTCTTCAAAATTTCATTGCAGGCAAGTTCACAACAGTGGGCATGCATGAGCAGAAAAGAAAAGTAGGGGGAGAGAGGTTTTTTGCACCTCAAAAAAACCCTACACCAGATGTTAGGGATACTGACCTCCTAATGGTCACCTTAAACAACTTCTGATTAGGCTCTCTAATCCCCTGGGTGACTTGATAGTTTTTACTTTTTGTTTTAGACTTTGAGAAAAGGAAACTTTACACATGGCTAGTGCAAAAGCCACTGGACCTGTCTGAAATTTGGTAGGTTCAGTGAGCTCCATAGGGCCTGCTAGCTCCCCAAATTCCATGAATTTATATGGAAGCACCAAAAAATATATAGCTCTTTACTTTGACACATTTTCTTGAAAATAGCAAACTTTACCTGTGACTAGCACAAAAGCCACTGGACCTAACTGCCTGAAATTTGGCAGATTCAATCAGTTCTATGGGGGCTACCAAGCCCTCAAATTTAATTTATTTTCATACAAACTAAAAAAGTTATGGCCGTCGTTAAACTTGTCAATGCAAGTCAATGGGAAAATGTAAAAAAAAAAAAAAAGGCAATTAGGACAGCTCAAAAGATCCCATGCCCGTACCCAGGTGGGTCCTCCCTAACGACGCCCCTGACAGGTAAGATAATATTCTGCATATGTGAGCATCTGGTGGATCTGTGGTTATTGGGAGGTTTACATGTCTTTTGACCATTCCCTTTTGGAAATGAAACTGTTAAGATTGTTTCCAATTGAATTACTGTTATCAGTCTTGAATTTCTGTTTCCCCCTATCAGAATTCTCATACAGTTAACCTCTCTTGGATGTTGCTTATTCTAAGTAAACATCAGTCATCAATCCATGCCACTGTTTCACTTAAGCAGTTTATGGTGGGAATAATTTCTCCCTGGGGCACAGCCCATTTTCTCTGAAAAGTAGCATTTTCCTTTGCCTGCCTTGAGACAGAAACAGAGACACAGGCAGTGTTAGTGCTAAATCAGCTTTAGTCAGGAGTACAGACATGTAAGAGCTCAGAGGAATATGAGTCCTCAGAATGTCTTTAAATAGACGATAAATGCTGAGAGAACAGGCAAGCATTCCCCTATACACATGTGTTAACCAGTGCAATGAGTTTGGTTTGATGGACATGTGGGAGAAGGCCTTTTTAGCAGTAGCCCCACATTTATGGAACTCTGTTCCAATAGGGCTTCATATGGCCTCATCATTGCAAGCTTTCAAGTGGGTGTTAAAGACCTATTTGTTGTTATTTCTTGACAAGTATATTATTCTGTGGTTTGATCTGATGCTAATTATTTTATCTGCATTAAGGATACTGTGTTGCACTGGATGCTGCTACTTCTTGTTATTGTTCTGCATCTGTTATATTGTTATTTATTTTTGCTGCAGTTTTTATGCTGTTTCTTACACTGAGTTTTTGATGTTCTGTGGAATGTTCCAATTTTATATTTATTTGATGGAAGCTGCCTTGTGAGGGCTTGGTCCTAAAAGGTGGTTTATTTATTTATAAATGAATGAATGAATGTGTTTAGCTCTGTTTCAGGTTTTGAGAAAATTATGCATTCTGGGAACAGCCCCAAACAGGCTGCAATTCCACTACCCACCAGTCCTATCCTGTTCTGTGGCTATCACATTCAACCACATGTTGAACCTCATGTTGATATTCCCCTGAAGGGAAGCCTGCTTGCAGATAGAAGGAGTAACTGTAAGTGTTAGAAAGGAAGCAAAGAATTTAGTGCTAGGCTACATTTGTGAGTTATCCCTGAGCAATGGCTTCACCCATGCCGCTAGGGTCTGAAACAAGTCAATTTGAGGCCACACACACATGCCTTATGTCTTTAGTTCCAGGTTACTTGAAGGATTGCCTACTTCCCTATGAACCTGCCCAGTGGGAAGCCCTGATCACTGCTCTTCCATTAAGATTGGCAGGCACTGGAGAGAGGGTCTTTTCTGTGGTGGCTCCTAATCTATGGAATTCCCACCCAAGAAATATACAGCTGACTTCTCCTGTAGTTGTTTTACATACCTATTTTCTCTGGCTTTTAATTGATTTTTTCAATTGCATTCACCGCTGCTACATATTTGAATTAAATTGTATTTCATTATATTGTACTTCATTGTCATATTTTATTATAATTTGTCTTCTTTTAACAGGCTCATTTAAAATTGTTTAAATTTAAGGTGGTTGTATAATTTGTTGGTATTAAATTTTACCTTTTTTATATTATAAGCCACCTTGGGAAGACTACAGCTTTGAAAGGCAGCTACAAAATATATTAAATAATTAAATAAAGCAGATCGCACCACATGAAGGTTGCAAAATGCTTACACAGTGGGGAAATTTATCAGCTGAATCTCCATTAAGTGGGAACCTAATGCCCCATTCAGCACAGGCTGTTGATTTTCCACAGAGAATGTACTCCTCCTTGCTTTTGACTTGGAGGTATCAAGGCCAGACAGTGTAGTAAAATAAAAGTCTGCTGTATAGCTGCTGATATTTACTTCACCTTCACACTGTTTGCTACCTGTAGTGGTCTGATTTATAATAGCTGAGATTGCTCTTTTGAAAGGGACTTTTCCAATGCACGCTATTAAATTGCTGGTTAATTTTCCACATGAGGTATTAGATACAATCAGGCACAAAAAAGGAGTGGGAGGTATTGATACTATGTCTCCCTGTGTTATGCTAAGGAAATTATATTAGGGCATGACTCCTTCTGCTTAAGATAGGTTGAACTGTATCTCCCTCGTGTCTGATGGTGGGACTGGAAAGTGCATCAGGTCAAGGCCCCTTCACTACATGGATAGGTTTATTTAAATTGGCTTGGGATTTATGACCAAGTTGTTCTCCTAGTAGTTGATCCTATTACCTATCACAACATTACAACACACAAGCAAGGATGCACAGAAATGAACATTAGTGTTGGTTCCATGGTGTCTTTAATGTGCATTTCAGCTGAGCATGCAGCTGAGTGGGCATGTGTTTGCTCAGTCACATGGCCAGATTATGTGATGAGATATGTGGAAAACGTTACTGGCCTCACTGCAGCGTCGAATCCTATCTGGACTTGTAACAATGCAATCAGATTATTGCTTCCCTGTGCAAACGCATTAAACCCATCTAACATCTAATGCAATGAATTTGGGTATGCAGTACACTTTACACAAAACATATGTACTTGATCATCCAGAGAAATATCTTTGCTGCAGCCTCCCATGTCAAGTTGCCAGAGCATGTTCTCCATCTCATCTATTGCTTCTTTCCCTTCTGTTCATATCAATCATTGTAATCAAATCTTGCTTTTACTATTTGAACACAACATTCCTTTTTTATTACAGGAAAACACCATTCACACATCATACCCCTGTATGTTAAAGCATTAATCAAAAATGGACATTCATAAATATGTACACTGAAGGTACACTGGATGCCTCCATAACCGTGTTTGAAGAATTGTGAGGTTAGAATGGTTTATTGAGCACAATAACTAAACAGAGCACAAAGTACTTCCACACACAAATCCACTCCTGCTTAGCCAAGCTTTTTAAAAAATTTATTTCAGTAGCATAATTAAGGGAGGGGTCATTTTGTGATTGCTCTCGTCAAACAGTCAGCAGTCAGACATCCTTGCCGATCTGCTGCAGATCATCCACAGATCTACCAGTAGATGCTGACCTAATGCCCACCCCATTCTAGGGTCCCCCTGAACCTCTCAGTTGCAGCAATACTGTGCCCTTACTCTGTTCCCTGAATGATGTCACTGACCATATATGGGCAGAGAGACAAGGAAATCAATGGTGTACTGAACCTCCTTACTCCAAGGGGCATGGAGAGGTGGATACATTAAAAAAAATGTGGTTTAATTTCTGAAGGCAGCCATCCACCACTCCCATGGCACTCCATTTTGTAATCACAGCTGTGTTACTCCTTCTAATTCAAGGAGCCATTGTCGTTTAAGTGTGTGGAACAAAAGGAATTTACATTCATTCTTTTTGAAGCCAAGCCAAAGAGGTTGCCACATGTGAGTTGCCACAGAAAAACAGTTTTGACTGTTATTGTTTTCTTTCCCTTCTTCAAACAGCAGTCCTCTGCGATTTTGCTTATTTGCACTGTAATGTTACAAAACCATAGCACACAACATCACAGCATATGTATTAGCTCAGCCTGATGCATGGGTGATGAAATCCTACCCAAACCTGTTATTTTATTGTGACTGATGAGCCCACCTTGACCGAGCTTCCCATCAGTAAATACTTGCCTGTAAGACCAAGAGGGAACGTTTATCATTTATGGTGGACTTGTAAAAAAAGCTAAAACATTTTGGAAAAGAATACAGTCTTTAGGTCATATATTAAAGACTACTATAGAACTAAAGACAGAAACTTTTTATTGGGACTAACAGATAAACATTTAAAAGAGAAGGGGGGAACCCTCTTTCTCTACATGACAACGGCTGCAAGGTTATTGTATGCACAAAAGTGGAAGAATGAAACAATACCAACTGTGAGCAAGTGGATCATGAAAATGATGGAGCTGGCAGAGATGGCAAAACTTACTATTATAATTAAAGAAGGGTCAACAACTAAATTTATGTTAGATTGGAAACCTTTTATAGAATTTGTACAAAAAATAGAGAAACATGATATCTATGTATGTGGATTTTGAACTTTGAGATGGTTGATTCTCTTTTTTCTGTTGTTAAAATTACGAGAAAGGAGATAATGTCTGTGAACTCAATGTACAATATACACAACAACTAGAGAATAATAATAATAATAATAAGCATTTGTTGTGTAAGGGGAGCCAAAGGTAGATATCTTATAATCCTAAGAGATATTTTAGTGTAAAAAAAAAAGGAAAGGAAATACTTGCCTGAAAAGAAAATTCTTCAACAAAAGCTGAAAACAAAGTACTGTGGGTGCATGCCTGATCTCAGCTGGATGGGCTTTCCATCGGGTGGGAGTTGCCACACTAAGGGTTTCGTCACACGGAGCTTTTATCCTGCTATTGAGATTGGTTACTCACAGAAGTTTGTGG
The DNA here is from genome assembly GCF_057233095.1 of Heloderma suspectum. Taxonomy (NCBI): domain Eukaryota; kingdom Metazoa; phylum Chordata; class Lepidosauria; order Squamata; family Helodermatidae; genus Heloderma; species Heloderma suspectum. The sequence continues at coordinate 112,763,192 of NC_139458.1, read as the reverse complement.
GCCCTTTAGATGACATCATCAACCTCCATGGCATCTCCTGCACTAAATGACCGTTATTTCATTTTTAAATAGATTGGAGAGAATGAGGTATCAAATTACCCCGCTTGTGTTCTGTTTCAGTTCCCTCCGTGAAAAAGGAAAAGCTGCAAGAAGAGTAGGCGGATCAATGAAACATATGGAAGACTTAGAGAAGGGGGAGAAGGGACGTTTTCACAGTCCCATCCATGCTTGCTGCATGGAAAGAAAAACACACACATATCCAGGCAGACAGTCCTCAGTGTCCACAGACTAACATCCATAAAAATGTCAGTAGACAATTTTAACGTCATCTCATGAGCGGCAGACTTTTTTATTGATGTTAGCCTGTGAATAGTGATGACTGTCTGCCTGGATATGTGTGTGTGTTTCTTTCCATGTTGCAAGCATGGGGGGGACTGTGAAAAAATTTACACTTGCCTGGGCTTGCCCGGGCGAGTGTGCAGAACAATTGGGCTGGAGAAGCTACGATTCTTCGAAGATTTGCTTCTTTGAAGATTTGAAGATAATGCCTTGATTTATTTATTTTTTTTAAGCTAAAGCAAGGGATAGAAGGAGCTAAAACTTAGTGTCATTTGAAGGGATAGAACAACCCCCTGCTCAATGCAGGAAGCCTGATTCCCAGGTGGTCTCCCATCCAAGTACTGACCAGGGCTGACCCTTATGAGCTTCCGAGATCAGACAAGCACGCGCACATCCAGCCCTCTGCTGGTTGGTGATAAAACCTTCAGTGCTGAGGAAGCTATGCTAGCCTATCAGTGGCAGCTGCCCCTCTTCCTCGTGCTGGCTGTTAAGGGCTGGCGTGGGGAAAAGAGCCTCGGCAGACACCCCCCAGCCTCTCGCCCCGGCCTCCAATGAAAGCAGCCTTCCTTGAAAGCAGGAAAACAGCACGGTGCCAGAGTGTGAACCGTGCTTGCGCATTTGAGGAGATACTGGAACGGGGAAAGAGGGTGAGTGTGGATAATCACATTTTAATGTGAGTGCATTGAACCCGAGAGTGCACCGACTTCATTGTGATGGTGGGCGCAATGTAGATAGGTCCTGGGAAGGGGAAGTTTAAAAGAAACAAGGTGGGACTCTTAAGGAGGCAAGAGATCCTTAAGGAGTTGCTCAGGGCGTCCAGGTCATAAGGGGAACCTTTACACCCAGACAATGATAGCGGTGAGAAGGAGGAGAAGTAGATACCACTGCCTATGGCTTTCTGGCTCTCTGCCTATCAAGCAAACAAATGGTAGCAATGCTGAGAAAGTCGAGAATGAGCAGCAATACCAGCTGGTGATAATGGCAATGAGAAGGTAGATTCACTGAGGGAGGGGGCCCATTGAGGGTATCATACCCAAGAGCCTGCAAAAACCGGAGCCAGCACTGACCACGACCATAACCAGGGTGATCTAAGTGCTCTAAAGAAAGGCAATGCACACTGAAGAAAGCACAGCTCCCTCCCTTCCTGAGCTGTCCTGGGAGCCAAGCACAATGCTGGAAGATAGGGAGTGTCCTGTGTTGCCTAGGGCAGGGACACCCTTATCTTCTGGTTCTGGGCACAGCTTCTGGTGCTGTGACACTATATGAAAGGGAGTGTCCCCCAAGGACAACTGGGTGACAATCCCAACCTTCCTGTGTTGTACTGTGAGGCGTGCAGTAGAGCAGCCTTCCCCAACCTGGTGCACTCCAGATGTTTTGGACTTCAACACCTACGAGTCTCAGCCAGCATGTTCAATGATCAGGAATCCTGGGTGTCGTAGTCCAAACCATCCAGAGGGCGCCAGGTTGGGGAAGGCTGCATTAGGAGATAGGGGGAGTCCTTGCAGAGATACTCCCCCTTCCCACTCCCCCAGGCACAATGGGCAAACATCATATTTGTAGCCCCTCTGACATGAATTGGCAAAAGGGGCTCCATCTGTGCAGCCCATATGAAGTTAAGGCTGATGTTTCAGCTCAGCGCTGGCCACCAGTCTTTTCATGCACAACTGAAGGAGCCAAGGATAATTTATTGCCTTTCCAGAGTGAGTCAGTGTGGTGTAGTGGCTAGAGTGTTGGACTGGGAGCTGGGAGATCCGAGTTCTAGTCCCCACTCAGTCATGGAAGCTCACTGGGTGACTTTGGGCCAGTCACAGACTCTCAGCCCAACCCACCTCACAGGGTTGTTGTTGTTGTGGGGATAAAATGGAGGAGGATTACGTACACCTCCTGGGGTTCCTTAAGGAGGAAAAAAGGCAGGATAGAAATAAATAAATAAATTTCCGCAGTCACAGTTCCTGCTGCTATAAATCAAGTGTCAGTAACAGCTTTGTCCCATCCTCAGTTCTCACAGAGGGAGTCTTGCATTTGGGAAAACCCTGGGAAATAATAGTTTAGATTAGAGCAGTTCTTCAGGAAAGCATGATTTATATTAAAATAGTTCTTCCATAGGAAGCACAGGAAATACAGGCTGCAGGAGTTCCAGAGATGCAAGACGTCTTTTTTCCTTCTCCCATCGTGCCAGCAGAAGGAAGAAGGGAAGTTAGCTCATAATTTGCAATATGTTCAAAAGGAGACCATAATTCCTAATTATGCAATGAATTCTAAACAATCTAATATCAGAGTGAAATTAATATTCAATTAGCCTAAAGCGTCTGCATTTACATAGAATCATAGAATAGTCATAGAATCATAGAATAGTAGGGTTGGAAGGGGCCTACAAGGCCATCGAGTCCAACCCCCTGCTCAATGCAGGAATCCAAGTCAGAGCATCCCTGACAAATGGCTGTCCAGCCTCGTCTTGAAGGCCTCCAGTGTGGGAGAGCCCACCACCTCCCCAGGTAATTGGTTCCATTGCCGTATTGCTCTGACACTCAGGAAGTTTTTCCTGATGTTCAGTCGGAATCTGGCTTCCTGTAACTTGAGCCCATTATTCCGTGTCCTGCACTCTGGGATGATCAAGAAGAGATCCTGGCCTTCTTCTCTGTGACAACCTTTCAAGTACTTGAAGAGCGCTATCATATCTCCCCTCAGTCTTCTCTTCTCAAGGCTAAACATGCCCAGTTCTTTCAGTCTCTCTTCATAGGGCTTTGTTTCCAGTCCCCTGATCATCTTTGTTGCCCTCCTTTGAACCCTCTCCAGCTTGTCTGCATCCTTCTTAAAGTGTGGTGCCCAGAACTGGACACAGTACTCCAGATGAGGCCTAACCAGTGCTGAGTAGAGGGGAACTAGTACTTCCCGGGATTTGGAAGCGATGCTTCTATGAATGCAGCCCAAAATAGCATTTGCCTTTTTTGCAGCCACATCACATTGTTGGCTCATATTCAGCTTGTGATCGACGACAATTCCAAGATCCTTCTCGCTCGTAGTGTGGTTGAGCCACGTATCCCCCATCTTGTAACTGTGCATTTGGTTTCTTTTTCCTAGGTGCAGAACTTGGCATTTGTCCCTATTAAATGCCATTCTGTTGTTTTCTGCCCAGCACTCCAGTCTATCCAGATCACTTTGAATTTTGTTTCTGTCTTCCAAAGTATTAGCTATCCCTCCCAATTTTGTGTCATCTGCAAATTTGATCAGCATTCCCTGCACCTCCTCCTCCAAGTCATTAATAAAAATATTGAAGAGCACTGGGCCCAGGACTGAGCCCTGCGGTACCCCACTCGTTACCTCTCCCCAGCTTGAGAAGGTCCCATTGATAAGCACTCTTTGAGTCCGATTCTGTAGCCAACTGTGGATCCACTGGATCGTTGTTTCATCTAGCCCACTTCGAGCTAGTTTGCTCATCAGGATATCATGGGGCACTTTGTCGAAAGCTTTGCTGAAGTCGAGGTATATGATGTCTACAGCATTCCCACGGTCTACAAGGGAGGTGACTTGATCAAAAAATGAGATCAGATTTGTCTGGCAGGACTTGTTTTTGACAAATCCATGTTGGCTTCGAGTAATCACTGCATTGTTGTCAAGGTGCTTCCAGATGGATTGCTTTATGATCTGCTCCAGAATTTTCCCAGGGATTGATGTCAGACTGACTGGTCTGTAGTTCCCAGGTTCCTCCTTTTTACCCTTTTTGAAGATAGGGACAACGTTAGCCCTCCTCCAGTCATCTGGCACTTCCCCGGTCCTCCATGATTTCTCAAAGAGAATAGACAGCGGTTCTGAGAGCTCTTCTGCCAGTTCCTTTATGACTCTAGGATGCAGTTCATCTGGCCCTGGAGATTTGAACTCATTCAAAGTAATGAGGTGTTCCTTGACCATATGCCTGTCGATCTCAAGCTGCAATCCTGCCCCTTCAGCCTGTACTTCGCCTTTGCCAGGGGGGTCATAGACCCTCTTTTGGGAGAAGACTGAGCCAAAGTAGGAATTGAGCACCTCTGCCTTTTCTATGTCCTCTGTTATCATTTTGCCATCCTTATTTAATAGCTGAACAACCATTTCTTTCCTCTGCCTTTTACTATGCACGTAGCTGAAGAAAGCCTTTTTGTTGTTTTTAGCATCCCTCGCTAACCTCACCTCGTTCTCCGCTTTAGCCTTCCTGACGCCATCCCTGCAATTCTGTGCTACCTGCCTGTACTCTTCCTTTGTTACTTGGCCTTCTTTCCACTTCCTATATGTGTCCTTTTTTGTTTTCAGGTCATCCCTAAGCTTTTTGTGAAGCCACATTGGCTTCTTCTGTTGTCTTCCACCTTTTCTTCTTGTTGGAATTGTTTGTGATTGTGCCTTGAGAATTTCCTTTTTTAAAAGTTCCCACCCATCTTGGACTCCTTTTCTCGCTAGCATTGCTTGCCATGGGACCTTACTGATCATTGTTCTGAGTTTATTAAAATCAGCTTTCCGAAAATCCAGGGTACGCGTTTGAGTACACTCGGCTTTTGCTTCCCTTAGAACCAAGAACTCAAGTACAACATGGTCGCTTTCCCCCAGAGTTCCTGTAACTGCTACTTTATCCACTAAGTCATCTCTGTTGGTTAGGATCAAGTCAAGGATAGCCGATCCTCTAGTTCCTTCCTCTACTTTCTGTAGGAGGAAGTTATCCGCCACACAAGTCAGGAATTTCCTGGAGGGGCCATGTTTTGCAGAATTTGTCTCCCAACAAATATCGGGGAAATTGAAGTCCCCCATTACTACTACATCATGCTTCCTTAAAACATTGGCTATTTGCTTTTCAAAAGTTTCATCCTTGGCTTCTCCTTGATTGGGTGGCCGGTAGTAGACTCCGACCACCAGGTTCCTTTTATTCTTTGCTCCATTTATTTCAACCCAGATGCTCTCGATGGGGCTACCAAGCTCCTCCTCCTGTATTTCTGTGCAGAGATATGTATTTTTCACATACAGTGCAACCCCGCCTCCCTTTCTGTTCCTCCTGTTCTTTTTGAACAAGTTATATCCTTCAACTGCTGTATTCCAGTCATGAGAGTCATCCCACCAAGTCTCAGTTATACCTATCAAGTCATAATTTCCCTCCTGTATTAAGAGTTCAAGTTCGTTCTGTTTGTTTCCCATACTCTGGGCATTAGTATATAGACATCGAAGACTATGTGCTTCATAGTCTGGCTTTCTTCCTACATGTGTCTGAAGACTATTATTGGGCGCTATCAGCGCTGTTCTCTCCATTGCAGTGCATGCGCCTACGTCCATTGTTACCCCCAACATTACATCTCCCTTCCCCGTAGGATTCAGTTTAAAGCCCTCCTGATGAAGTTCTTCATGCTGTGGCCAAACACGTTCTTCCCAGCCTTTGTGAGGTGCAACCCATCCCTAGCCAACAGCCCATCTTCCAGGAAGTATAGCCCGTGGTCCCAGAATCCAAATCTCTCTTGTCGGCACCACCTTCGTAGCCAGTCATTCACCCGGAGTATTTTTCGTTCCCTTTCTATCCCTCTTCTAACTACTGGAAGGATGGATGAGAAAACTATCTGGGCCCCAAAGTTCTTGAGTTTCCTTCCCAAAGCTTCAAAGTCTGACGTGATCTCTTCGTAGCTCCGCTTGGCGGTATCATTTGTTCCCACATGGATGAGAAGAAAGGGATACCTGTCAGTGGGCTTTATGAGTGCAGGCAACCTTTCAGTCACGTCTCTAATCTGTCCTCCCGGGAGACAACATACCTGGCGAGTCCATGGGTCTTCGCGACATACTTGGGTCTCGATCCCACGCAGCAAGGAGTCTCCCACTACTACCACTCTTCTCTTCTTCTTCTTGTAGGCCTGGGTTTCATCGCCTCTGTTTGACTGACCTTTAGCCTCTTGCTCACTCTCATGCAGGTTCCCCTGTGATTCTTCCTCTGCAGGCTGTCCTCCAGTCTCATCTGCAAGTACCTGGAATCGGTTCCACAGCTCCACCGCTTCCACTGGTGCAGAGTGGCGTCTAGTTCTTCTTCTCCTAACTGTCACCGTTTTCCAAGGAGTATCCTCTACTCCATTTTTCTTCACCTCAGCATTTCCCACTGCCTCATCTTGCTGTTGCTCTTCAAGCTTCTGGTCTGCCCTTTGCTGCTGTAGTTCCCCCATTCTGTTCAAGAACTCTTCGTGTTCTCTTATTCCCCGGAGGGTTGACAGTCGCCGCTCCAGTCCACTTACTTTTTCCTCCAGCAGCGTGATCTGGGAGTTGTGTATATTATGTATATTATATTTATGTATATTAATAACATATTAATATATGTTAATATTAACATATATTAATGAGTGATGTTTTTGCTCAGAGAGACGTGGCTTCTTTGAATAGCTTTGATTGTAAAGATGCTCAGTCATTTATAGATTTTAAAGCATGTTTTTTAAAGAAGTAGTTTTAAGATTACTGATCTTCAGAGGTCAATTTCATGTGTCCTCTGGTACCTTTTCTACGAAGCCATACTTTTAAGTCATGTACTTGTTCTATGGATGAATTCACATAACTCTCAAGGTTATGCTTCATCCATACACTCTGAAGTGAAGGGAAAGTATTTGAGGGTTAAAAAAAAAAAAGACCTTTCCCATGGGCTCCTGCATCTACCACCTCTTCCCTATATTCTTCCACCTTTCCTCTCTAAGATCAGAACAGCTTAGTCCATGACAGCCAGAGGCCCTTCTGTGATATTAGAGCAATTTAGGGTGCAATAGCATCACCGATGCAATGAATATGGACTTGAGCACACTCCGGGAGAGAGCGCAGGACAGGAAGGCCTGGCGTGCTATGGTCCATGGGGTCACGAAGAGTCGGACACGACTTAACGATTGAACAACAACAACCTATGCAGGTTTAAACAGAAAAAGTCCCACAACTCCCAGAATTCCCCAGCAAGCTAACCTGCATAGGATTGCACCCTTTGTCAGTCACTGCTATCAGCATATCCACCACCTCTGCCTCTAGAGCATAGTAATATGGATTTAGTGAAGGGAATAGTGCTCCATGTGCACCTTGGGAAGTTGGAAAGCCTAGTATTCTGGGCTTATCATGTGCTAAGAGGTGGTAATGCTTTTGGTAGTGACTGGCTGAGTCACCCCAAATGTCACAAAGGAAGGAACATGGCAGGCAGAATGTTGGGTAGTCTGGTGTAATTTACAACAGAGTTGTCTTATACAAAGAAAGTGTGGTAACACAGCATTTATTATTAGAGGGTATAAACACAAGCTAGAGCCAGTCTAGAAGAAGTTCAGACCAACTTACTTTATTAGTGCTTTTACACACATTGTTGAACAAAGCTATCTAACACTGTTCAACTACAAGCACCCCCTAAAGCTGGGTGTGTGAGTGTAAGTAAGCGAAGGCATGAGGTATGGTTACTTCCTTCTTTTAGGGAGAGAACACATGTTGTCTGGTGCATAAGCAAAAAGGAAGATGAAAGGGAGGGAGTTGGAGAAAGGAACCTATCAAGTTATAGGATGACAAGGGAAATGAAGAAGACAAGTAGCTATTGATACAACACATTCTCTATCGCCCCCCAGTGTCTGGAAGCATGCGGAGTTGTTCCTATTATCCAACATTCCCCTTCTCAATTCTGCATGCTCCAGATTCCCCGGACCTAATTTTTCTCACAGACCATGTTAACTACCTTGGTTAATGGCTTGGTTAGTATATCCGCAGTCATGTTTCCTGTGGGACAATACTGTAACTCAACAAGCCCCTATTGTTGTAGATCTTTTATTATATGTTGTTTAACATCAATGTGTTTGATGCAGGTGCTGTTTTTCTCTGATACAGAGAGTCTTAAGCAACTTTGGTTGTCCACGTAAATCTGTATAGGTACGGCCTCATCAACTCCTAAGTCTTCAGATAGCAGCTTAAGCCATAAGACCTCTCTGCGTGCTTCTGCAGCTGATACATATTCAGCTTCACTAGATGAGTGGGCAACTGTGGCCCATTTGAGGCTTGCCCAACTCACAGCTCTCCCCCATAGAAAAATATATGTTTACTGGTGGATTTGCAGTCTGAAATGTCTTCAGCCTAATCTGCATCTGTGTATCCCACTTGTTTAGGGCTATTGATGGCTGACAGTCTTCATTTTAAGTGTGCAATCCTTTTCCGATATCTCACTACCCTTTTGACTGCAGTCCAATCTCTTTGGCTGGGTGAGATGGTTTTCTAGCACAGTATGCCTACTGCAGTGGCTATGCCAAGCCTAATAGTTGTGTCTAAGTACAACATACCTATAGCCTCTCTGTAGGCATTGTTTTCTGGTAGTGGCTCACCACATTCCCTTTCCTTATGGAAACCTGTTTTGATTGGATTAGCATCTCTTGGATTAGCATCTAAATGGATGGATTAGCATCTCTTGGATTAGCCTCCAATCTCATTGGATTAGCATCTCTTAGTCCTAGGCTCTCTAGCAACTCTAGGATCATTTATTTTTGATTAAGAAGATATTCGCTGTCTCCTTCCCTATCAATTTGTAAGCTTAAACAGTAAACTGGCATCTCCTACAAGTTTGACTTCTACCTCTTCCTTTAGATGGAGCATAATTTCTGCAATGCCTTTTTGATTGTTATGACAGTAAATCAGGTCATCGATATAAATCAGTATAAATGTTCATCTGCCTTCCCTATAATGCGTGTAAAGGCAGGGGTCAGCTTTACTTTGCATAAAGCCTTGGCTGGTCAGCATCTGGTCCAATATTTCATTCCATGCTCTTGCTCCTTCTTTTAAGCTGTAGATCCCCTTCTGCAGCTTGCACACAAGATGCTTGTTTTTGTTACTTGTAAGTCCTGGGGGTCGTTCTATATATAACTGTTCCATTTTTCCATGCAAAAATTCAGTCTTTATGTCAAGGTGTTCTACATGCATGTTTCTTGAAGCTGCCAGGCTTAAGAGCACTCTTATTGTGGCAAGTTTCACAACTGATGCAAAAGTTTTGTCATAGCCTTCACTGTATTTTGGGGAGTAGCCTTTGGCAACAAGCCTGGCCTTGTATCGCTGTATCTCTCCTTCTGCCCTCTGCTTGGCTTTAAAAACCCACTTGCAGCCTATGGCCTTTTTGCCGAATGGCAGTTTTGTAAGAGTCCACATTTTGTTTTTACGTAGTGCTTCTAATTCTTCTTGTGCTGCCTTTTTTCATTACTTGTTTCTGCTCTGCTTCTTTCCATGATTTTGGTTCTTGTGGCAATGATGACCCTGTGAGGTAGATTACTCATTTGGTTGGAACCCCTTTTTTGGACCTTGATGAGCATATGGGGTTGGTTCAGCAGTATCATCTGTTTCCACAGCAACTTCTGGCTCTTCTATTTCATCTGCTGGTTCTCTGGAAGCCTTGGCTTGTACTTTCTCACCTGGTTGTGTTTGGGTGATGGCTGCATCTCTGTATTTCAGGCAATACTCCTCTGTTTGCTGTTGCCATCACCTTTGACACCTTTGCAGTCATCAACAGCATAGTTCAGGTCACTTCTTTCTCGTTCATCAAAGTATACCACTCTGCATACAGTTGTCTTGCCTGTCTTTGGGTTTAGGATCCTGTATCCCTTGCTTCCTCGAGCACAGCCAACCATGATGCCTTCTTCGGCTCTGGAGCCCAGTTTGAATGCCTTTCCTTTGGGATGTGCATATAGACCAAGCTTCCAAACACTCCCAGGTGCTCTATGCTCAGCTTCCACTCATGCTATAACTCATAGGGAGTTTTGTCATTGGCCTTGGCTGGCAGTCTATTTTGTTAGTATGTGGCAGTCATTAAAGCTTCTCCCTAATGTTTGTCATGAAGTTTTATGTCTATCGGGAAGTTCTGTGTCTAGCAGCATACACCTCACCATGTCTGTTAGTGAGTGATTTTCTTTCTGCAAACCCATTTTGTTCAAACTGCCTATGCCACAATATGGAGCAATCCTCTGTTGTACATTATTTAGCAGCATTAGCCTTTTCTTCCTGATAGTCTTGTTCAAAGACTCCACCCTTCTCAAAACCTACCTGGCATATAGTTGGCCTTCAAAAGAAACTGTACATCCTTTCTTGTTAAAGTGTACATCAAACACTTTTCTTGTCAGCAGATTTCTCTTTAGTTCAGGGATGAACTGTACTTCCTCTGCAGTGATATCATTGCACTAGGGATGTACGAAACCCCCCTTACCTGGCTCCACCGGGTTCCGCTGGGGGGAGGAGGCGCTCCGTCCCTCCCCCCAGAATCCTGGCCGGCCAGTTCCGCTCCGTGGGGATTCCGCAAAGCCGCCGGCCGGCTCTGCCAGCAGCTGGACATCCGGCCGCTGGCTAGCAGGGACGCAAATGGCGGCGACCGTAGCCACCGCCATTTGCGTACATGTTGTTGTTGTTTTTTTAACCCAGACGTGACAGGCTACATAAGTCTTTACGTAGCCTATCACGAATGGGGGGGAGACTGCAAACAGCGGCAGTGGCAGCCGGTCGGAAGACCAGCCGCCACCTCCGCCGAAGCCGCTGCTGGAGCCGCCGCCATCCGGAACATCTGTCCCAGGTAAGTCTCGTCCTCGGGGGGATCCACGGGGGGCGGGGGGGTGGCAGGCCATTCCACCACAGAGTTCGGAAGGCCGAATGCACTGGCATTCGGCCTCACCGAGATCCGTGGCAGAATTCTCTGACATCCCTACATTGCACGCATTCTCGATCATGCATCTTAGGACTACCTTTCCTTTACCCTTAATGGCAGCAGGATTTCCATTGGCTAAATGCATGCTCCTATTTGCATCTGGGCTTAGTTCATGGAATAAATAAGCATCAGAGGACATGTGTGAAGACACCCCACTGTTAGTCAGCCATGTAACTTTGGTATTTCTTGTCTGGGTTACATTAAAAGTTCTGTGACCTTTATTTTTATTCTGATTATTATCCTTTTGGCTCTGTGTCTCCTTGGAGGAGTTAAAATTAGTCCAGCAGTCCCTCTGGAGGTGGCCCTTTTTGTTCCATTTAAAGCATGTGGGCAGCTCCTTTCTTTGTGTCTATTTATTTTGCCTTCTGGAACAGTACAGAATACCATGCTAAGGACAAGCAGAGGAGATCAGCAGGCAAGCAGGGGAAGTAGGGGAGATCAGCTGGCAGGTAGAGGAACACAAATCCATGATTGGCTAGAACCCATAGGGGTGGTTCACATGATTAAAACAAGCCATGGTGGCTTGTTATGAGCTGTAGCACATGCTGGGCACAATTTGTATAATCACTGCCCAGCCACAGCTTATCATGTCATCTGAAGTGGGTGGCATGGCTTGTTGGCGGGTTAAACAACTCTCAAATAACCCTACAATAGCCCATGGTTTGATGGTGCAAACACGGTCACTGTTTTTAATCATAAATGAGAGAGAAAAACAGTCCATGTCATTATTATGAAGGAAGAGCCATATGACTTTTCCAAAGGCAAGATGTTACCTTCTGGTGTTATCCAGTCTTTCCAGAGGATATCCCCAAAATACCCCATTGCAAAACCACCCTATAACCCTTTAAGCACTGCTGAACCTGAACTGATATTTGCATAAGCCACTACAAAGAACCTACTTTCATTGTACATTTTCATTAGTCATATAAAAATTGGACTTTGTGGGCTGCTTTGGTCAGAAATGTAATTGAAGAAACTAACTTGCGGGGTTTTATGTTTTAGGTAAAAACAATTCACATACAATTTCTTCAGTTTAAATAGAGTCTTTTTCTCTGCCTAACCACAAACTCAGTTTGATAGCAGAATAAGAAATCAAGTTCTATCCGGGTCACATGTAATCAGCAACAACAAAGAATTTGCTGAACAAATTTAGTTACATCTGTGCTGCAGCAGCTGATGAAACAATTCATCATTTGAAACTGAATTTGGCATGTTCGTGCTTCATTTTTAATGACCCATTTCTACCTGGTATTCTTCCCATGCAAGAATATACACTTCTTGTTACTGATGCATATTCATGTTCATAGGGTGGGGAAAATCCTTGCACTGAATTAAAAATAAATGGGTTTTGTTATTTGCTCAGTACTTTGCAATTCTGCCATAAGCATGACTTGTGGTCTGGATATTTTCTCAGATCCAGAGATGCTTCCCTTAGTATCTGCTGCCTCTGTTGCTTTTACAGCACTAAAGAATGTAATTTCAGTGTGCTGTTCAATGCTGAACAAATTGGTTACCTCAGGCCTAAATCAATTTTCGTGTGTGTGTCTCCTGAAAAGCTGGGCTTCCCACCTGCCCCAAAACTGAAATACTAATCGATGCTGTCAGGATCCCTAGGACATGAAACAGACATTTCATGGCACGCTTGGGCCCAGAACGTAGGCAGGATTGGTACCTGATCACGCTTGTGCTTAGGCCTCAGAGCTTTCTTCAGACACAGAAGAGAAGGCAGCTGTGCAATATCAGCCCTTTGACAGACACTATGAAGACACAGGATTGGGAAGGCCTGGTATAAATACAAACAGCCTGGCCTACTGCCTCTGTCCCACCAATAGAGCCCTCCTTTCTGCCTGCTGTGTCTTGCCCACCCTTTGTCCCCACATCTGGCACTATGCTCTTGGCGGAAGCTGAGGGACCCTAGCTGGAGGGTGTAGGCCAGGGGTGGGGAACCTGTGGCCTTCCAGATGTCCATCATCATCATCATCATCATCATCATCCTTATTTGTATGTCCCTTTTCCACAGTAAAACCATGCTCAAAGTGGCTTACTGCAACATCACAAAAAATACATAAAATACAGCAACATTTCCAAATAACTAACAATTACAAGTCATAACAAAATTGCAATAAGCATACAAATAGGGTAAACTTCTCACAATAAATATACACCAAGCTTAAATGATTCATTACATCAGAATAAGGCCTAACAACAGAGAAAATTCAAAACAAAAATGTAAATAGGGGCAAGAATAATACATCTCATCTGAAGGTAAAGCTTACCCCAGCACCAAAAGCTGAACAAGATCCCCGACGGCCTCTAGGCAATTTCAGAGGCAGAGGCAGAGGCAGCAGCGGCCTTCCTAGCTGGAGTCAGTTGGGGCCCTGCCCTCCCAAGCCAGGCAGGGAACAGGTCTGGCAAGACTCAAGCTAGATGGCCTGTAGGCAGCAGCCTTCCTAGCTGGCCCCAGTCAGAACCCCACCACCCCAGCCAGGCGGAATGAGCCAGGCAGAGGAACAGGGGCCAGGACTTGCAGGACTTGCAGCTAGATGGTCTCTAGGCACCTAGGATGTTGATGGATTGCAAACCCCATCTTTCCTGGCCATCTGCTCATGTTGGTTGGGGCTGATGGGAACTGGTGTACAACTTCAGGTAGGCCACAGGTCCCCCATCCCTGGGGTAGACTTCAGTATTGCTGTCCATTGCCACTATCTAGTCTTGGCAAAAATAGTTTTGGGGAAATACAAATATTAGGTTCACAAAACAAACCAGAAGTGGTGGTGGTGAATACCTTCCACACCAGGGCTGGACCAAGACATTGTGGTACCTGAGGCGAAGAACAAGATGACACCTCTTCCCATACCATGAACATCAGCTGACTGGACTGGCAGTGGAATATTTCTTCAATGCTGGTCAAGGAACAGCGTCCTTCAGTGCACCTTAAGGCAGCAAGCTAACATAGGGGACACAGGACAGGCCATAAGGCACATGGCTTTCTTATCCAACACCTTGCTGCCACCTCCTACCATCTGTTGCCTGAGGCAACTGCCTCACTGTTCCTAATAGAAGGGCCGGCCCTGTTCTATACAGCACTTCAAGTCCAGCCTCCAGATTCAACTGAAGCTTCCTTCCTACCACCCTGCTTGCTGCAGCTGACCTCTGGGCGCTGAGCTGGAGAAGTTCCCCACCCCCTCCCCAGTCTAGATTCAGGACTGACAGCCACAACACAGCCTGGCTTGATAGACACAAAAGTTTATATTCAGTTCTTTCGAAGAACTCTTGTGATCCAAGAATTCAAAATGGGGAAAACAACAACATGCAAATAAAATGAGCGTTATGAAAATTAGATAGGCTTTCAGGAAAAAAATGAGAGGGAAAGTTATGCTTCAGGCTTTTACAGCAAAACAAGGCATCTGCCCTAGATACCAGTGTTAATTAAACCAAGCAGTTCTTCTGCTGCTGAAAGCATTTCTGGGAAATTAATTAAAATTTCACTCTAGATAAGTTTTTACACAGAAGACTAAAAGGAATACACACACACACACACACAGCTGGTATCTCTAAGAGCATAGCTGCAACTTGAGGCCAGGTTACATAGTACTCCTCACACACCCACACACACCCTCCCTTACCCTAGTTATCAATTCAGCCAGTAGAAATTTCCAGATTGTGGCAGCATTTTTCCAGATCTTCTGACCACGTCCATTGCTACAAGCTGTATCTGTGGGGCAGATTGCATGTTAAACACAAAGGGGCATGATGATGGCCAGATAGATGGAGGGATTTTTTTTTTTTTTTAATGAAAAGCAACCATGGAAGGCTGCTTTTTAGAATGGAGGAGTGGTTGGAATAGGATGCTTAGGATGTCAATAAACATGAAGACCAGGATGATCCAGTAGACATCGCTGACTTGGACTTCCCAAAGGCTTTTGACCAGGTCCCTCACCAAAGACTCCTGAGCAAACTTGGCCATCATGGAATGAGAGCACAGGTCCTCCTATGGATCAGTAACTGGTTAAAGAACAGAAAGCAGGGAGTAGGAATAAATGGTAAATCCTCCCAATGGAGGGAAGTAAATAGTGGGGTCCCACAGGGAACTCTATTGGGATCAATGCTTTTCAACCAGATCAATGATCTGGAATTAGGAGTGAGCAGTGAAGTGGCCAAGTTAGCAGATGATACCAAATTATTTAGGGTGGTTAAAACAAAAAGGGGTTGTGAAGAGCTCCAAAAGGATCTCTCCAAACCGGGAGAACGGGCATCTAAATGGCAAATGTGGTTCAATTTAAGCAAGTGTAAAGTGATGCACGTTGGGCCAAAAAATCCCAACTTCAGGTATAAGCTGATGGGATCTGAGCTAGCAGTGACTGACCAGGAAAGAGATCTTGGGGTTGTGGTGGACAGCTCAATGCAAATGTCAGCCCAATGTGCGGCCGCTGTAAAGAAGGCAAACCCCATGTTAGGCATAATTAGAAAAGGAATTGAGAATAAAACTGCCAATATCTTACTGCCCCTATACAGATCTATGGTGCGGCCACACTTGGAATACCATGTACAGTTCTGGTCACCACACCTCAAAAAAGCTATTATAAACTGGAAAAAGTGCAGAAAAGGGCAACTAAAATTATCAAGGGGCTGGAACATCTCCCCTATGAGAGAAGGTTACAACAGCTGAGATTGTTTAGCTTGGAAAAAAGGAGGCCTAAAGGGGTGCAGTGAACCCAGTAGGTATAAAACAAAGACAATACAGGCCTTACACTTGTTTAACCATTGGATGCAACCCAAGATTTATTTATTTATTGTAAAGGCAGTGATCAACATCACTGCAAGATTGCGAAGTGGTGGTCACATGTCCAAACACATTTACCTACCAAAGCCCTTCCCTGCACATAGAAAACTACCATGCCAGGGCCTTTGCAGGAATAAGGAATGGGTGAAATGAATTGAATCCAAGGCTATCTTTTATTCCCAAACTAACTAGCCTGCTGTTATCATATTGGAAGCTGTTTCTTTTCCTCTGAGATGAGGGAAAGCTTGTAAGTGTATGCAAGTTAAACTAGCTGACCAGTTTTGCTCCTCTGGCATATAACTTTGTTGGTACAATCTCTTTTAACTTTGTCAAAAATGCTATTGCTGTGGGAAACATCCTTGCCCTATACAAGCAGGCTCTGGGATAAGAACACAAAATATTTCAGAGAAGTAAAATTAAGATTCCTTGGATGTAAGCAGATGAAATTATTCATGTTTTCAGCATAAAATAAAATACTGGAAGGGGGTTTATCTCTACTGAGTTCTTCAAGCCTACTTCACTAGTCTTATAGAGGTAGCACCAAGCTAATCTGATTTTGGTGGCAATACTAAATAGCCATATTACATCATAACAGGCACATGAATCACAGATATCTGTGTATCAAAAGCCATATATTCCCCCCACCCCAAAACTGTTCCATATAGCAGATAGCTAAGAGAGCAAAACTTTCTTATCAGTGCAAACAAGTTCAGGAAGCTTCAGTGACAACATTCCTAACAACAGAGACATGAAATAGAGTCTGTCAGTGGGCTTTTCTACACAAGGCATTTATTGTGCATTCATTCATCATTCCCTACTCATGGTTGTTTACGGGTTCTTTAGATGATGTTGTGACCCTCCAGTTTTGCTTCTGTGTCTAACCAGCACTCTCAGTGAGTTTCTTTAGAGCAGGGGAAATGCAGCATTTAATTGTGAAAACAAAAGAAAATGTGATTTCCTCTTGTGTATTTGTGC
The DNA here is from genome assembly GCF_057233095.1 of Heloderma suspectum. Taxonomy (NCBI): domain Eukaryota; kingdom Metazoa; phylum Chordata; class Lepidosauria; order Squamata; family Helodermatidae; genus Heloderma; species Heloderma suspectum. Next base: position 112,746,426 of record NC_139458.1, on the reverse strand, counting down.
TATTCTACTATACCAGAGTGCCACCTAGAGAGTATGTAGCAGGAAAGCAGGAAAGGGAACAGTCTTCACGTAGTGCTTCGATCTCAATTCTGCTATGATACCAAAAGTAGATACAGCAGTTTAACAGCCAATTAACAGCCTTGTGTAGAAAAGCTTCATAGCTCTGTGGAAGAGCTATGAATAAAAGCTCAGTGACTGTAATGAAGCCAATCTGAACTGAGCTGCAGACATCATTACTCTGAAATCATAAGCCATTCAAGGGAAGCTCTTCTTCCCCTGCTTATCCTGTTCTGTGCCTTTTTGTGACCCCCCAAAAAATGTTTATCACATTCTATTAGGGGTGGCCAACTTCTGTATTCTCACAAGCCATTCTTCTGTGCAGACAATAGTCCAGAAGTGTTTATTGTCACACAAACTGATTTCTCACCCACGCAGACACACAATGGTCATGCTCCATAGCAATGTTAGCACCATCTTACAGTAATAGTGTTACCACAGTACACATGGGAATAGGGTTGGCACCTTGGTCTACTACAAGGTCTGGTTCCTCTGTCTGTGTCTCTGTTATGTGGTCTGTTGTTGCATGATTGTGCAGTGGGACAGCAAGATAATGTCTTAAGTACCCTTTGTGGGCTTTATATTTACCTGGTGTTTTTCCTCAGAACCTTCAGGGGCTTTCTACACGAAGCTTTTATTGTGTGGTTGTGATTGCTTACTCACAGTAGTTTCTGAGTCCTTTATATGACATCGTAACTCTCCAGGACCTCTTCCATTCTTTGCAACCATTATTGCGGGTTTTTCCTAATGAGGAAAGTCTGATATATCCTGAATGGTGCCATGAAACCCTTCGTGTAATTGCACAATTCCACTATACCACAATGCCATCTAGTGGTTGTATAATAAAACATATAGAACAGCAGAGAAAGAAAAACCCCAGAAAAAAGCAGATATAAGGGATCTTAATCCCTCAAAGAATCCAGAAGCAGAAGCTTCAGTAAAGGTGTGGGATAACAGCCTCATGTAGAAATGCCCTAAATCACAGTTAATATCTTCTAGACTCTAGATACCATCATTTGAACATGACTCACAGTGGCATATCTGACACTTAGAGAAATCTAACTTGAAACCAGATGTTGCATAAGAAAAACATGCAGAAGCCTGTTTCTCCTGTGGATTGGTAATGTCACTAGGGATGTCTTTCAAATCTCACAGATGTCCAAGTGATGATGTAAGCACTACTTTTTAATACCAAGTGATGATGTAAGCACTACTTTTTAATACCTTCTCCTAAAGGTAGAGACAGACATCACTTTCTAAGAATGATCACCACATTCTACATGTGTGGTGTGAGAACCCAGCTTTGCAGCTTGTGTTGCAGATATGGTCATAGCAGGAAGTCAAATGCTGGATTCACAAGCTGTGTGCTATACAAGCAAGTGTGTCCTTCCTCATTCTTGTCCCTTCCCTTATGCATGTTTAGTTTTTTATTGTTTGTGTGTGTGTGTGTGTGTGTATTCAACCTTAACCTTATAACAAAATGACTAAATATAGTTGCAAAACTGCTTTGAGGATCAGAGGTAGTGTGGTGGTGATGATACAGACACTAGCCAATAGGCACCCAGCACAGCCAGCTTTTTCTGAATTCAGATGGAACCATGTAGAAAACCTGCAGAACCATTTTTAGAGCTCTCTCTAAAACATAATCAAATCACCTCCACCACTCAAAATATTATGTCTTTTTTTAACATAAGGCATTTTCTAATTTTGCTACCACCTTACGAAATTCAGATTGTCCAACAATTCTTATATTGAAGTTTTCTCCAGCTTTATTTTCTTTGACTCTTCTTCTAACTTTATTGGATCTTACACTTTCTAGTTTCTACTGCAATTATAGTTCCTTTCCAGCCACTGCTGCCATGGCATCTCTCTATCCCAGTTTCATTGACAAAAGCTGGTATTCAGGGATGTCCCTGGAGAGCTTTGGGGAAGAAGGAAAGACCGCTGTATACTGACTCAAAGAGCACATATTTGACTTCAATTCACAAAGTACTTTAAATGCATAAGTAACATTAAAACATGAATGGACCTATTTAAGTCAATAGGTAGTTCATATATTTAAAGTTATGAATGGTGTTAGACAATTTTCCAGATTGGCACATAAAAATATCTAGTCTGCTAGAATGGGTTGCTTTAAAAAAAAAAAAAAAGATTGTTCAACGTAGCAGGAAGGGGTTTTCAAAAAATATTTTTTGTGAATTTGTGAAATTAATTTTGAGCAGTCAACAGAGAGATCCAGAGACATCTACCAAATAAGTAATAAATAATGCACCCCCCAAAAAAATAGATTTGCTCCTACCATTTCTTGTTTTGTGAATGCTACGCAGAACCTCCATGTGATGTATATGAAATTAAAGCATGAACAGCACAATCTTATACATCATCATTATTATTATTATTATTATTATTATTTTATTACATGTCTATACCGCCCCATAGCCAAAGCTCTCTTGGCGGTTTACAGAAGTCTATCTGATACATATCTATCTCAGAACTAAGTCCCACTGAGTTCAATTGGGCTTATTCCCAGGTAAGTGGGTATACGCTGGGGCAGGGAACCTTTTTCATCCTGAGCACTGAGTTCGACTTCAGAGAAGCTTTCAGGGGCCCCATTCTAGTGATGGGCAGGGCCAAAGGCAAAAGGGGTGGGGCCATGATACCCCAAATACTGGCCTATTTTCGCTTAAGGCTCTCATTGACAGCAACTAGGCCTTGGGAGAGTGTACATATACAGCGTATGTTTTACTAGTAAACAAAGATGGAGGATACCTTGTCATGGCCATCTAGTTCCTGCTGAAATGTACTACAGAAAAGTAGTGATGAGTGGTACTGTGTAAGGCCAGAAAAATGCATTCATTAAGCACGACCACTATCTTACCCTCTCCAATAGATATCTGTGTTACCTGTTAGTGTATCCATCCAGATATAAAACCTCCATGTTATCCCTGAGCAAATATGAATTACACATGGCTTGCAATTAAAACAACAACAATGTAAAACCATTGCTAGAAGCAGCATGGAAAGAATTTAGATCTCAGGAGTAGTGGGGAAGGGCATGCAATAATCTAATGGATCTACATTCAAAATATGGGTGAGTAACCATTTCACAAATAACTGAAGAGGCGGAGTATTCTGAAAGTTGCAGAGGGAATGAAGGGGATGAAAAAGATAGTACTGGGGCTCAGTAAGCCAAAGTCGCAGGCAACATGGCCATAGATGGAAGAGTATCTAGAAGAGCTCCGAAATCAGGGGGAGCGGGCGCAACTTTGATATTCCACCAAAGAGATCAAAATGCCTAAAGCTGACCCTAAGTGAAACCCACAACTGTGGAATCCCATAGGCATAACATTAATACAAAAGAAGCACTGTATCATAATAGAAATGGAGATAGTACAGGTTGTAAATAATACATTACATAAGTTGTGTGCCAGCATTAAACAAGGCATATCATATTAGTCATCTGCACAAGCTGGAATTACTGGGCCATGAATGTTTTCCAATATACTAGAAGAAACTGCTCCAAGAAGATCTCTGACTTTTAACATAACTTGTAATGCAGCAACAACTTGGCTATCACTATTAGACACTTTGATATTGCTCTGGATCTGCAAGATGAGGATGTAAGCAACATCTCTTCTAGATATTCCTCTTCAAATAAAATTCCTCTCCTTGCATAATGAAAAACACAAGTCCAACAGTTTATAAGCCTAGCATAAAATCCTCTAATCTTGGTTTTGACCAAGAAATGTCAGCAAATTTGGGATCCTCTGCTTCTGTTTTGATTTCCTTTCTTAGAAATGTATTTGCATAACATACACTTCTAAGAGCATTTAATGGAAGTCTTTGCCATTCATACATTTCTATTTGCACAAATATAGATTTTCCTCTAGGGAGCCTGGGCTGTGCCAAGATCCTGAAAGACATTTTCATTAACCTTGTGTGACCTTCCATGGCCATAATGCAGACTTTCACAGAACTTATTTTCTGATACTGCACCTCTGTTAGAATATAAACCAATCTAAATTTAAATGTTCGTATCAGCAGCAAATGTCTTAGAAGAATGACCTTTGTAATCCCAACATAAATCCTTAGATAATTGAGAGGTTAAAATATGAGGCAAAAATAAAGCAGCACAATTTGCAAAGAACGGGGAGCACATTGGTGACAGGGTTGCTGTCACCAATGATGTTTCGACGTGTTCCTTTGTTCTTAAAATGAGATAGAGAACTTCTTTACTTCCATATGTTCATAAATATAATTATTTTTCTAAAGACACATCTTTCCATAAAAGATCAATAGAAATAAACATCTTCAATAAAATGAGCCCCAAATTCCTATTTGTGTCTTCTCATCAGGCAACTCATCATCACATGGAGGGCAAGAAGGTGGCTACTCCTGCCAGCCATACCTGCCCCACTGTCCAAGCATTGGGGAAGTGCATAAAAGGGAAAGTTGCATAGGCTCCCCTAATGATATGGGATGCTGCGTGATTGGGGTTCCACATGATGTGCTCACCCAACGTGTGGGCAGTGGAGACGGGATTGTGGCCCTGCTCTCCCCCTCCATGCGGTTGTTAATCATGTGAGGGGAATGCCCAAATACAGCCAAACTATTCAATTCAGATGTCCCATAGGGAATCTTAACTATACAGTCAAACAGACTGACAAATAATATATTTGTGATGGCACCTCAATCAAAATCAGATTGACATAGTTTGATGCCCTGGCTACAAGCAGTAGTATTTTGCTAAAGTATACTCCTCTTCTATGTTTCATAGTCAAGCAATTATTATTTTGCTATTGCTGCCAAATTCTAGAACTGGTTTTGGTATTTATTTTGTTAATAATAATAACAACAACAACCTTCTGATTCTTCTGTCTAAAGAACTAGACCAGCACACACAATTTAAAAAGAGTGGACTGTATTACAAATATGACAATGAAACCAAAGCTAATTAGATTTCTTTCATCTTCCCTGTTCCTTTAAGTGATATGCTTTCAAGATTTTAATATGTATTACATACTTTTCCATTATTTTGAAGACTAACATTCAGTATTTGCCAGGGCACTTACAATACAGTCCCCCATCTATATGGTAGGTAATCTGAAATTTAGGTAAACTGAATTTCAGATGTACAGGAATTTTGTTTGTCCATGAAAGATTAATATGAAATCAAAAGTTATACATAATATATAACAGATCATCCACAAAATGGCTAGATTATACTTTTCACTCTGCCTATTATCATGTGATATTCAGGCTAATGAAAGTATGGATTGTAGTGTCAAACTACATCATATATTAAATAATAAGGATGAGGGACTAATAACAAGACACAACATAACATCCTCTGCCAAAGATCAATTAACAGAGAAGAGAAAAAGAAAGAGAGAGGGAGGAAGAGGGAGTGTGGGGGGGGGGAGACTGGCAGCAGTGCCAGCTCTGGGTTTTTGAGGGCCCTTGGGTAAGACAGCCTGAAGGGGCCACCTCCCTCAGCACCATAGTCACCAGCTGCTCCTCACCCTCTTTCTCATCATTTCTACCATTTGATTGTTTGACAGGCAGACAGGCAGAAAGTAGGCAGGGGCATCTACTGTTCCTCCTTCTCACCATCTCCATTGCCTGGGCCTGAGCAAGAGGCCGGTGAACACGCAGGTTGCAATGGTGAAAAGGAAGAGGAAGGAAGAGGCTCTTGTCAATGGGGCCCTACTGGAGTGTGGGTCCACAGCAGGTACCCAATCTTGCCTACCCTCGATGCTGGCCCTGACTGTCAAAGAATGGTTGCAATTTGTGTTATGAATTGAATTAATTAACTCCATTCTGTACAATTTAGTTTCCCATAGTTGACCAAATGGTAGTGACTTTTAGTCAGTTCAAGTTTTGACCTTGTGATACATCATGACCAGTCCATTACATTCTCTAGTGCTAAGGATGACCATATATGTCTCTAAGAGTGCAATCCTATGCATGCTTAGAAAGAAAAAAAAGTACCAGCCATGAATTGTAGTTTTTTTCTGTCTGTACATGCATAGGATTGTGCCCTAAGCTAAATAACCTCTAACAGCACAATCCCATGCGTATTTACTCAGAAGTAAGTCCCATTGTGTTCAATGGTGCTTACTCCCATGTAAGTGTGTATAACATTGCAGTCTCAAATCTATCCATCTATCTATTTATGAATGTAAAAGTTCAGCACAAAGATGCATAAGAATATACCATTTCAGACTGTAGGAGTACATATTGCAGCACATCCAATTATGGTAATATAGCAGAAACTAGAAGTGTTGAAGAGAGATGTCTGGGCAGAGCCTTCAGTGTGCTGGCTCCCTCTCTGTGGAACTCCCTGCCTGTTGATGTCAAGCAGGTATCTTTGTTTTCAGTGGCTCCTGAAGACATTTTTATTTAAACAAGCCTTCCCTGGCTGACCAGCCACAGTTTTATTAGCATAATCTATTTTGAAATATTTTAACTCTTGTGTTTTATTCTTTTTCTTTCTTTTGTTGTTTACTGCTCAATAATCTTTTTAGATATAGAGAAGTATATCAATCCTGTAAGTAAGTAAGAAAGTAAGTAAGTGAGCAATCCTACCGGGATAGGCGTCTGCCTCCAAACTCAGAGGTGACTGCCTATCCAATGCAGGGCAGGAGAAGCGCAGAGGGGATCATCCCATCCATGCTTCAGCCACTCTGCATTTGCGGCTAGACAGCTGATTTCGGCAGTCTAGCCATGGGAAGTCGGAGCGTGGGAAGCAGCAGCCAGATAACATGTTGGATGTGTCGTGCCGGATTTCCGACTTCCCCACCCTGGCACGCCCTCAGGAACACCCTGTTTTTACTTCTCTGCGCTCCTCTTCTCAGCACGGAGCATGGGGCCGTTCCGTGCTGCCTGTGAGGTGGTGCGGGAAGTGGTGAAGGTCGGTTCTCAGGGAACCGACCTATCCTATGGCCGTCTTGCCACTGACTAGCTGCCATAGGATTGCACCCTAAATGTATGTTTTAAAAAACAGCACCTTACAAAGCCAGAGGTTTTGAACATATCTAATGTGTAGAACTTCAAATTGTTCCACCCACCCAATATTATGGTAGCATCCTTGAATTCTCCTAGTCATTGATCAGTAATATGACCACCCTCCCTAGATTTATCTTAGTTTTCTTTCACGATTTAGTCCAACTTGATGCCGTAGTAGGTATAACGAAGGAGAAACTATAACAGTTATTTGTAACTTCCTGATGCTACAGTTTCAAATGAAGTATATCCTGTAATGTAAGAATATACTATTAACTCTGCCTCTTACAATCTACCTTAAATTATTATTATTATTATTATTAAATTTATTAATCGCCCATCTGGCTGGTCACCCAGCCACTCTGGGCGATGTACAACATACAATAAAACAGTTTAAAACAATAAAATTCTACAATAAAAACATTTTCTACAATACCCTAACCCACCCCAAATGCCTGCCTGAACAACCACGTTTTTAATGCATGGTGGAAGCTCATTAAAGAGGGGGCATGACGGAGTTCCCTAGGGAGGGAGTTCCACAGAGTGGGGGCCACCACAGAAAAGGTATGAGTAAATAACTTATAAGGAATGACTTATATTATTCTGGTAGTATAAAAGGTGGAAGTAATCCATATCTGCATGTCAACTTAGCCAGCAGTAACTGAACCTTTTAAGGGTTTCACTCAGTTTGTCATGGGCAATAATAATTTTTGCATTTCAGGATGAACCAGTCAGTTCCCTGCATTTCTCTGAAAAGAAAAGAAAGATAATGAGACTTCTTCAGCTTGCAGTTAATGATTTTGCCATTTTTCCTGTGAAATGAAATTCACTGTAGTGAGTTTCTGTGAGTTTTTCTCTGTGGGGAAACTCTACTCCATACTTGACAGAATACTGGGGACTTCTCATAGTCTTCAAGAGTTTAATTCAAAGTCACCTTTAAGGCCTTTATTTTTAACCCCACTTTTCTTGTCTGAACGAAAAAAAAACTAGATCCAGCTCTCTTGGGATCCAATCATTTCTGCATTTTGATCAGGTAAAGAAAATTTTGTGAAATGGCACGAAGCATTCTTTCCCCTGGAGAGATTTATGAAGGATTCATATGTCCCCATTTTCCTACTGCAAGGTGAGCTTTTTTGTCTCTCCAATTACCTTGTGTTGAGGTTTCCATCTGAAACCTGGCCTTGCCAATGAATTAAGTAAGCATTTATCATCCTGTACGTTACTGCCCAGCACATGGCCATGAGACTATTTTATTTATTTTTCTTATTTTAAAACCATACTGAGTTCCTAGTTCAAGTGTGTATACAGAATGCATACATTGGCCTTATTTGCAAAAGGATCTGTCCATAAAGTATGATATACTTAAAAAAAAAAATCTACTTGCCTGTTATGATTTGTCACTTTGGCACAGACTGCCCTGCCACAAAAAAATGTCAGTGCCAGGACTGTTGTCAATGGTAGGCATGGTTTGGCAGCTGCCAAGAGCCTACATGCCAGCAGAGGCCCACTGGCAAGAACCCCCTGGACTTGCTCCTCCTCTTCACCATTACAACCTGTTTGTTTATCCAACTCTCACTCTGGACCAGACAATAGTAGTGGTGAGAAGGAGGAGCAGTAGATGTATTTATTTGTTTGTTTGCTTTATTTACAATATTTATATACCACTGCATATCTGGAACAGATTTCGGAGCGGTGAACACAAAAGATAAAACAGTGGGCATGTTTCCACGTTATTGGCTTCACTTTGTTTGCAACTTTGTTGAGATGTTTCCCCCATCACATCTTCTCCTTTTCCTTTTCCCACAGCCCTCAAGGACCTGACTTATCATCGCTGTAGCCTGGGGCTCTGTGCTGTTTCCACTGAGCTCTAATTGAATTGGCTGGGTTGGGTCTGATTACCTCATCAGTGTTCCCGCTTCCTCAGCCATGTTTCCAGGACAATGGAAGGAGAAGCTAATGGAGGTGTTTTATGGAGATTTTTAAAAAGGAATCAGCTTTGCTGTGAAGAGAAGCTTCTCCCCTCTCCCCACTTTTTTCCTTTCCCCTGAAAGTCCAGATGCACCTGCATTTTAGGAGCAAGCCTCATTGAGCACAATGGGAGTTACTTCCAAGTAAACACACATATGCTTGTGCTGGGAAAGGGGGGAGGGAGAACACAAAGAGGGAAACCAGCCTGCATTTTAACCCAGCTGACCTCATTGTCCACAATGCGAGTTACTTCTGAAGAGACAGTAATGGGTTTGTTGTGGGAAAGAGAGCAGTAAACACAAAGACAGAAACCCGCAGGATATCTATCACAAAGCTATGAAGTACTTTCTTCCTAAGGCAATTATTCGAAGCCTTGAGATCCTGCTTGATGGCTTAATCGCACTTAAGGAATTGGGCTTAAAAGTGTGCCATTTCAATTGAGGGAGAATCTCAGCAAGCCTCACTGAGCACAATAGGAGTTGCTTCTGAGGAGACACTAATGGGTTTGCTGTGTGAAAGAAACTGAAACAAGCCCCCATTTTAACGCACAGGATCTCTACTGGAAAGCTGTGAATGAGTTATGTTCTAAGGCAACTGACGGAAGCCTTGAGATCATGCTTAATAGCATTTAAGGAATTGGGCTTTGATATGTGCTGTGTCAATTGAGGGGCTTCTCTGTTATTTCTATGGTCATTGAGAGGGCCAGCCTCATTCAGCACAATGGGAGGAAACACCCCTTGACTGGGTGTTGACTGGGGTCGTGGGCTGTGTTCTAGTACTTATTTTCAATGATGTTTTAAAAGTTGCTGCCTTGGCTCCAAAACTGTGATGAAACTTCTGGAAAACAGGAAGGAAAAGGTTTGGGTCACTGAGGTCAGAGCGACACACCCACACGCCCCATGGTCAGGACTATGATACCAAACCCAGTGCAGTTGTGAAAACAGGTCAGTAATAGAGCTGAAGTAAGCTGGAAAAATCGGACTATAACCAGTCTCAGAAGAAGCGGTTTTTCCGCATTAAAATGCAGGGCTGGTGCTGAATGGCCACGACATCATGGAAACACAGCCAGTAAGAGCATAAAAAGATTAAGGGCATCTCTACACCAGCCTAAAATCCTGCATTTAAAATGGGGCTTTCTGCTTCCATTTTAAATGCAGGATCACAATGACTCCCTTTTTCACCTGCTTCCTTTTCCCGCACCCCCTTCCCCCCTCTTTCTTCCAGTATCTGAGTCTTCTATTATCTTTCATTGATCTCGCACCTCTTCTTTCTGCTTTTACTCTTTTCACAGAGGAAACTGAAGCGGAACACAGCGGGGTAATTTGATGGCTCATTATCTGCAATCTATTTAAAAATGGAACAAAGGGCATTTAGTGCAGGAGACGCCTTGAACGATCACGGCATCATGTAAAGAGCCCGCAAACTTCCATGAAGGAGGAATCTCAAATGCAGGATAAAAGCTCAGTGTGAAGGAGCCCTAAAACACTGCATTAAAATTACACTTGTTTAAAAAAAAACAATGCCAATAAAAAGCATAACAGGTCAATTAAGGAATGCCTCCTGGAAGAGTGATGTTTTCAGGAAGTTCCAGAAACAACGCAGTGTTGGTGCCTGCCTGACCTCCAGGGGCAGGGAATTCCAAAGAAAGGGGGCCACCACACTGAATGCTCTTATCCTGGTGGACTCCAATCAGGCCATAGGTCCATGTGGCACCACCAGGAGCAAACCCTCTGATGGCCTCAGTAGTCAGTAGATGCTACTTACTACTTGCTCATTGGCTCTCTGCCCATCAAACAAGCAAGTGGTAGCAACAATGAGGGAGAGGATGAGGAGGAACAGCAGCTGGTGAAAATGGTGGTGAGAAGGTAGACTCACTGAGAGAGGGAGACCATTAAGGGTGCCTTGTCCAAGGGCCCCCAAAAACCTGGAGCCGGTACAGTGTCAGTCATTTCATAATACATTGCTGCACAAATGTTTAATGCCTGCAGAACATAACCCCATTTGTTGCATGGAAGGAATATCATTTTATTAGGGGGGCAAACTACTTTTTTTCCCCCTGGTACCACCTAGGGTTAATTAAAGCCTGATGTGGGAGTTTCGTGATGTGAATTGCCAATGTCTTTTTCATTTATAAACCATAGCTGTGGGAGCTGAAACCAATGCCATTCCAATTTTCCAATAATTTCATTTTACTGACAGAAGACATAAAAATAACAGCATGTGTGATATATCTATCTGAACTTGTCAGAAGTATCATTTTCCAGAGAGCATTATGAATAAAATGAACACACCCACTGTTGAAACTAAAATCGCAGTGTTTCTAATATAAACAGCTCCACTGTGAGACTATAAAGCTTCTTGGATAGATCAAAAGCTAGTGCTTCCAGAATTTCAAACGTTACTTGATCCAATAAAAGGTATCACCTCATTTGCTCTGCAGGACCAACACAACTGCTGCCATGATTAACTTTTTTTCTCTGTAGCACTGATGCCATCTAGTGGATGAGAAATTACTTAACTAGGAAATCTAGAAAGCAAAAGAAGACTTTGGTCCGCAATTTGGGATTTTGAAATTAACTAGGAAAGTTTATTGTTTTTATAACCAGTTGCTATTTGTGTTTCAAGCTGGTAAAATTTATATCAAACCTAAGATTCATAGCGACTTTTTAAAAAAATGCTACCACTTCATAAAAGTAAGCTAAATGCAAAATATAATTTGTCTCTAGATAATATGTTATATGATATGGTGAGCAGCTATAGAAGGCTACAGAATTCATGGGACATCTGAGATCTACTTGCTGTTCTGTCATTGGTCTGTACTGTGACAGTGAATATATTGTTTCATTTCACCATGATTCATTGTCCTTGCTTACTCTATATCTTAGAATCAGCTCAGCCAACTCTTTTTCCTGCATGAAGCAGTTTTAAGCAAGACAGGGGCTTATGGACTGTAAAGAACCCAGACATGACATAGTCCTAAAGGCAGAAGGAGGTAGGAGTTGACAAAGGAGAGACTGCAGGCAGTGGAGAAAGGTGTGATGCACTGCAAGACACCAGCGCCCCAGAGCAATGGATGAACAAGAAAGGATCTGGTTTACTCCACAAAGGCACAAATAATCTGTGACTCCACAAAAGCATGACACGTTCTGTCACATACCATTGTTAAACCGTTGAATGTATCGAAAACCTTCAATATGAGCAAAATGCAATAGACCAGGGATGGGAAACATGTGGCCCTCCAGATGTTGTTAGACTGCAGCTTCCATCATCAGTCATCGTTGACTAGGGGCTTCTCTAGATTAATGGAAAATCCCACTGCCTTATGGGGGCTTTCTGCTTCTGGAATCTTTGCAGGATTACGATCGGTGCCATTACATGGGCGTACTTGGGTGACCATGTGCTTTGAATTGAAACCTTCCATTTCAGCATTTTTCCCATGTTTTCCTTTAGACCATGCCATATAGGGGCTGAAATGTAGCGCTACACCAGCATTACATGCTACCAGTTCTGCACATTTAAAAAAAAAACCAGCCTGATTTAGTCCAGTGTTTTTTACAGCGAGATAAACCTGAAAAAGCATGGGAGGGGCCCTGGATGTCGATGACATCATGACCACAAACTTCTGTGAGTGGCCAATCATGAGCGTGCAATCAATTGCTGGTGAATTGCTCTAGGACTCACAGGAGTTGTAATCCAATGAAATGGGGAATGTGTGACCCTCTGGTCCCACATTCTCCATCCCTGTAGCCCCACCCACTCCATCAGCCTTCCCCAACCTGGTGCCCTGGGCTACAACTCCCACCATTCCTGATTTTTGTCCATGCTGGCTGGGTCTGCTGGGAGTTGAAGTCCAAAACATGTGGAGAGTACCAGGTTGCGGGAGGCTGCTCGACATGAATTAAGCTGTTGCTGGATTTGCAGAATAAGTCAAGCATTCTTCCTTCTTGATCCAGGCATGGCAGTAGCAGCCCGCAACACTCAAATGCTGCATAGGCCATGAGTCTAAAGTTTACACTGTAAACAAATAGCAAAAAATCCTGCTTCCCCCTGTCCACACTGACACAGTGAAGTTTCACTGCTCTCTGTTCAAACTGGAGCTGCTCTGTCCTGCTGGATTCCATTGTTGGCCAGTTCTCAAGAGCTGTGACCTCTGTCTTCTGTAGGCTCATATCAAGCATCATCCATCCACTGCTAACAACCAGCATTCACTATGGCTGCAGACTGTCTTGGAGCATTTCTACAAGAGGCTTTTATTGCACAGTCGTGACTGGTCACTCACAGATGTGACTGTAAAGGACTCACGGGTCCTTTACATGACGTTGTCAACCTCCAGGGCTTCTCCCGCACTTTCTGACCTTTATCCCACTTTCTTAAAGATCAGAGATAACCCTATAAGGAAAGGTAATCCAATATATTGGCAATGTGTAATGAGGGAGTTGTGCTATAATCACAGTGCCATCTAGTGACTGTAAAATGAAACCTTGAGAACTTGCTGAGAGACAGCCCGAAAGAAACAGCCCATGTCAGCCCATGTAAGGAGCCAATCTTAATCCCACAAAGAATCCAGAAGCAGAAGCCCCGGTAAGTTGTGGGATAAAAAGCTTGGTGTGATGAAGCCCTCAGTCACTCACTGAGGTAACACCCATGTTCAGCCTGGCTCTGTAGCCTCAGGTCCATCAACATTCACTTAGAGACAGACAAATCTGTCAAGTTCAATTCCACTAGTTTCCTATTTTCCAAGCTTAAAGGCACAATTCTATGTACGTTTAGACAGAAAAGACAGTTGTATGACTTTTTTAATGTCTAAATATGCATAGGATTGCGCCCTAAGTTCATTCTGTCCTATTTCCATATCAGTTTGGGAATTTCCCCCCTAAAATTCCGCACAAACATTTGTGCATATTTTTGTGTGCATTTCTCCTCATTATACAATTTTTATACATTTTTCCTGATGTACACATTTTTGCAAGCCATTTGCCCATGTATAATGCATTTTGTGTGGACTTCACCTAATATATGCATTTTTGTGTGCACTTTTCTCTATAATATGCACTTTTTAATGCATGTTTTGATTTGCAAACTGTATTGCAAAATTCAGTAAAGTGCGGAAATCACTCTATAACTGTGCTCTGGTTCATGAGAAGCTTGGGAGGTGTGAATTTGGTAAGTTCACATCAGAATATGAACCAAAGAAATTTCTCATCCATCCCTGCATTCAATATTTCATCCTTCGTCTAACTGCCCCATTCCAACTATCCCTCCATGGAACCTTGGAGTGTCCTCTAAGCTTGTGCAGGAGCTTCTGAGAACATGCAAGCATATTACATAGGCACTTTAATTTGATGTAAAGCTCTTTTGGAATTTAATGAATTTTATTATTGGTTTTAATTGTTAGCCACCCTGAGTGGTGCATAATCACTGGAAAGGTAGGCTATAAAATTTTATAGAGGCAGACAGACAAACAGATAAGGAGCAAATGCAGAGACATAATAAGAAAAGCCACATGATCATAGATAGCAATGGGAGCAATGACTTTAATGAAAGCATGCAGGCTCATAATCAGGGAAATTGGGTCAGCGTGATGGTACGAACCTGGCAGACTGTAAAAATACCACTATATCATGCCTGAAAAGGATCAGGATGTAGGTTCTATGTTTTTTAAAAGAGGGGTGTATCTAATTGTGTACATGTTCACTTTTACACTCAGTAGCATGCCTTGGTAATCTGTTCTTATGTTCACCACTCCAGAATGTGTTTTAGATGTGAAGCAGTATACAAATGCTGAAAAATTAATAAAATGAAAACTAATAAAAGTAAAAAATAAGTCCTCAACCTATTGTAATTCAGTCCTAGGATGGGGGACAAATAAATATGAATAAAAGCACAATCCTATGTATGTCTAATCAGAAGTAAGACCAACTGAGTTCAAACAGCCTACCTCCTAGATAAGTGTGTATAGGATTGCAGCCTAAATTCCTTTATTATTTGGAAAGAAAATATAGATGTTTGACCAGAAGCCTTTAAATGTGCTAATAATGTTACTTATGGAATGTCCCCACTCTATTTTAACATACTGGGGGGGGTGGGGTGCCAATGTCATTTGATGAGTCTAAAAAGACCGGGGGGGATATGGAAATTGACTAATAATAGTTAATAAGGCATATTAATTTGCTCCCATTTCCCTTTGGTTGGAAGCTGGAGGAAGTTGTCTATAATAGGTAGATAATTCAGACCAAAACACTATACATGGAAAGTTATACATGAATCTTTTCCTAACCTAAGATGGACTAGCAAGACCATTTTAGTAGAAAACAGATTGCCATGCTGTCTTTCTTAGTACAACTCTACAAATTAGGTCAGCTTCTTTGAGGGACGGTCAGATTCGTCAAAAAATTGATGTGGACTTTCTCTTTCTTCTGAGAAAACTAAAAAGCACACAGAAATAGATTGTCACTGTTATTGGGGCCTTTTTTCTTCCACGATGGAAATTCAATATTGATCTTTATTTGTTTGGAGCAAGATCAGTCATAGGATTGCACTCCCCTTGGAAGGAAGCCTCTGAAATTGGGCACCTAGACAATGCGGGCGCAGTCCTATGCACACTTACCTGGAAATAAGTCTGATTAAACTCAATGACACTCACTTCCGCATAGACATGCATAGGATTGCACTGTGAGTCATTAATAATTGGGCTTCCTTCTCCCTTTTCAGTGTTGCATTTGTTCAGAGGCAGTTACTGTTTATAGGTGTAATCAAGAGGCAAATTCTAGTCCTTCTACCTGAACAAGAGCCAGATAATCTATTTTCAGCTGCTACCATGTAACCTTCCATGATATTCTTAGATCCATTCCAGCATACCTCTGCCAGTGATATATGATCCGCAAGAGAGGATCATTTAGGCAACTCAAAAGTTAAAGAACCCCCTGAGCTGCTGTCCTACAGTTGGTGAGAAGGCCAATAACCCTAGTGGAATGCAATTGTTTTTTCTTGAAAGGAGAAAGATTGCTTAGAGATTTTTAAAATATGTACAACAGTATATATTAAATAAATAAATAAAATTGCTAGGAATGTCCCACCCACCACCACAATTCCCTGGTGGAGAGGAGTAGAAAAGAGGGGGGTGGCTGAAGTGAGCTTACAACAGTGTTTCTGTGGGCTTTCTTACCCTTAACTCTCTTCTACACACCTTTTGTACTTCATTAGTGTCTTGTCTACTGTGCTTATGGGTCTTAAAAATCAACAATAGAGTCTGTCTAAATTCTGATAGAATTTCTGATTCTGGATTGTTGTATAATTTCAAGAGGGCCTGGAGAATATCTGGTAAAATCCCCACCCTCCTCTAATGTCACCACCTTCCAGTAAGTAGATAATTTCAGATAAAACTGATCCACTTTTAATATCATTATAATATTATTAAAGAAAGCAATGGACTTGGTCCAACTCTCCACTTGTAGCCAATTGTTTCCAACATCCACCACTATGAACAAACAGTAGTTGAGTATACGGTACAATACTTACTTCTTTGGTATTAACTGAGCCAACATTTCTCAGAAGAGAATTTTCTCTCCTTGCTGCCATCTGTTGGAGTATTCTGGAA
Source organism: Heloderma suspectum (assembly GCF_057233095.1). Lineage (NCBI taxonomy): Eukaryota > Metazoa > Chordata > Lepidosauria > Squamata > Helodermatidae > Heloderma > Heloderma suspectum. The sequence goes on along the minus strand of NC_139458.1, from coordinate 112,729,799 downwards.
TATTCTGCCTCTCTCTAGAGGATATTTAGCAAAATGCCCCTGATCCAATTAGAGTAGATAATTTGGGAGCCCATGTTTCCTCAGCCATACAGTATGCGACCCCTTCATGGATCACTGCCTTGTTGTGGCGAAGGGGCTTGCATAACTCAGTGAAGCCATAAGCTATGCTGTGCAGGGCCACCCAAGATGGACAGGTCATGGCGGAGAGTTCTGACAAAATGTGGTCTACTGGAGAAGGAAATGGCAACCCACTCCAGTATTCTTGCCAAGAAAACCCCAAGGAAAATATCACAAGGCTAAAAGATAAGATGCCGGAAGATGAGCTCCTCAGGTCGGAAGGTGTCCAATATGCTACTGGGGAAGAGCAGAGGGAATTTCCAAGTCGCGCCAGAAAGAGTGAAGTGGCTGGGCCAAAGCTGAAAGGACACTCAGCTGTGGATGTGTCTGGTGGTGAAAAGAAAGTCCGATGCTGTAAAGAACAATATTATTTAGGAACCTGGAATGTAAGATCAATGAATCAAGGTAAGCTGGAGGTGGTCAAACATGAGATGGCAAGATTGAACATCGACATCTTGGGAATCAGCAAACTAAAATGGACAAGCATGGGCGAATTTAATTCAGGTGACCATCATATCTACTACTGTGGGCAAGAATCCCTTAGAAGAAATGGAGTAGCACTCATAGTCAACAAAAGGGTGGGAAAAGCAGTACTGGGGTACAATATCAAAAACGATAGAATGATCTCAGTACGAATCCAAGGCAAACCATTCAACATCACAGTAATTCAAGTCTATGCCCCAACCACTGAGGCCGAAGAAGCTGAGGTTGATTGGTTCTATGAAGACCTACAACACCTTCTAGAACTAACACCAAAAAAAGATGTCCTCTTCATCATAGGGCATTGGAATGCTAAAGTAGGAAGTCAAGAAATCACCGGGATAACAGGCAAGCATGGCTTTGGTATACAAAATGAAGCAGGACAAAGGCTAAAAGAGTTTCACCAAGAGAACACGCTGATCATAGCAAACGCTCTTTTCCAACAGCACAAGAGGCGACTCTACACATGGACATCACCAGATGGTCAATATCGAAATCAGATTGATTATGTCCTTTGCAGCCAAAGATGGAGAAGCTCCATACAGTCAGTAAAAACAAGACCTGGAGCTGACTGTGGCTCAGATCATGAGCTGCTTCTTGCAAAATTTCGGCTTAAATTGAAGAACATAGGGAAAACCACTAAACCATTCAGGTATGACCTCAATCATATCCCTTATGAATATACAGTGGAGGTGACGAATAGATTTAAGGGATTAGACCTGATAGACAGAGTGCCTGAGGAACTATGGACGGAGGCCCGTCACATTGTTCAGGAGGCAGCAACTCAATCCATCCCAAAGAAAAGGAAATGCAAGAAAGCAAAGTGGCTGTCTGATGAGGCTTTACAAGTAGCTCACGAAAGAAGGGAAGCAAAAAGCAAGGGAGAAAGGGGAAGATATACCCAAATGAATGCAGAGTTCCAGAGAATAGCAAGGAGAGACAAGAAGGCCTGCTTAGATGAACAATGCAAAGAAATCGAGGAAAACAACAGAATGGGAAAGACTAGAGATCTTTTCAAGAAAATCGGAGATCTCAAGGGAACGTTTTGTGCAAAAACGTGCATAATAAAAGACAAAGAAGGCAGGGACCTAACAGAAGCAGATGAGATTAAGAAGAGGTGGAAAGAAAAACCAGAGAGAAAAAACATACAGGAAAGATCTTAATGTCCCTGATAGCCATGACAGTGCAGTCACTGAACTTGAGCCGGACATCCTCGAGAGTGAAGTCAAGTGGGCCTTAGGAAGCATGACTAACAACAAAGCTAGTGGAGATGACAGTCTTCCAGCTGAGCTATTTAAAATCCTAAAAGATGATGCTGTTAAAGTGCTGCACTCAATATGCCAACAAATTTGGAACACTCAACAGTGGCCACAAGACTGGAAAAGGTCAGTTTACATTCCAATTCCAAAGAAGGGCAATGCCAAAGAGTGTTCAAACTACCGCACAATTGCGCTCATTTCACATGCCAGCAAGGTTATGCTCCAAATCCTACAAGCTAGGCTTCAGCAGTATGTGAACAGAGAACTACCGGAAGTACAAGCTGGGTTCTGAAGAAGCAGAGGAACTAGAGATCAAATCGCCAACATTCGCTGCATCATGGAGAAAGCAAGAGAATTCCAGAAAAACGTCTATTTCTGCTTCATTGACTATGCTAAAGCCTTTGATTGTGTGGATCAAAACAAACTGTGGCAAATTCTGAAAGAGATGGGAGTACCAGACCACCTTACCTGTCTCCTGAGAAACCTGTACAAGGGTCAAGAAGCAACAGTAAGAACCAGACATGGAACAACCGATTGGTTCAAAATTGGGAAAGGAGTATGACAAGGATGCATATTGTCGCCCTGCTTATTGAATTTATATGCAGAGTACATCATGAGAAATGCTGGGTTGGATGAATCACAGGTCGGAATTAAGATTGCTGGGAGAATTATCCACAACCTCAGATACGCAGACAATACCACCCTAATGGCAGAAAGCAAAGAGGATCTAAAGAGCCTCTTGTTGAGGGTGAAAGTGGAGAGTGCAAAAGCTGGTTTGAAACTCAACTAGGGATGTACGAAAGTCACTTACCATTTTGCGTATCTGTTTTGCGATGGGGGGGAGGCGCTCCGTCCCTCCCCCCGGAATCCTCGACGGGGGGGAGGTGCTCCGTCCCTCCCCCCAGAGTTCTGCCTGGCCAGCTCCGCTCCGCGAGGATTCCGCAGAGCCGCCAGCCGGCTCCACCCACAGCCGGACATCCGGCTGCTGGGCAGCAGGGACGCAAATGGCGGCGGCCATAGCCGCCGCCGTTTGCGTCCCTGTACTTAACCGTGATGCGCTACGTAAATATTTACGTAGCCTATCACAGTGAAGTAAAAAAAAAAGCATACACAAATGGCGGCGGCTACAGCGGCCACCATTTGCATTCGCTATTTTTTGCCGTTCTAACCTACATAAATATTTAACAGTGGGGTGTTAAACTATTTTTAGTTTAAAAAAATAGTGAACGCAAATGGCGGCCGCCGTAGTCACCACCATTTGCATAAGCAAATGACCAGCCGCCCCTGCCGCCCCACCGCCGCCCCGCCGCCGCACCCACCACCCCACCGCCGCCCCCGCCCCGGCCACCGCCACCCCACCGCACCCACTGCAGCACCCGCTGCTGCACCCACCGCTCCGCCGCCGCTGCACCTGCTGCCATGCCGCCGCGCCACCGCGCCGCCACACCCGCCGCTCCCACCGCCCCGCCGCAGCACCCGCCGCAGCACCCGCCCCCACCGCCGAATCCGCCCCCACCGCCGAATCCGCCCCCACCGCCGCTGCCACCCCTGCCGCACCTGCTGCCACCGCCGCACCTGCCCCAGGTAAGTGCCGTCCCGGGATTCCGTGGGGGGGCAGGAGCAGGAGGCCGTTCCGCCACGGATTCCAGGGGGGCCAGATTCTACAGAATCTGGCCTCACTGGAATCCGTGGCGGAATTCTCCACCATCCCTAAACTCAACATTAAAAAAACGAAGATCATGGCATCTGGCCCTATCACTTCCTGGCATATAGAAGGGGAAGAAATGGAAGCAGTGACAGATTTTACTTTCTTGGGCTCCAAGATCACCGCTAGGGATGTACGAAACCCCGCTTACCAGGCTCTGCCGGGTTCCGCTGGGGGGGGGAGGTGCTCCGTCCCTCCCCCCGGAATCCTTGCCGGCCAGATCCATTTCGCGGGGATTCCGCAGAGCCGCCGGCCAGCTCCACCAGGACATCCAGCCGCTGGCTAGCAGGGATGCAACCGCCGTTTGCGTCCCTGAATTCAGCTGTGATAGGCTACGTAAAGACTTACGTAGCCTATCATGTCTGGGTTAAAAAAAAAAAAGTGAGAGAGCGGAGGACAGGAAGGCCTGGCGTGCTATGGTCCATGGGGTCACGAAGAGTCGGACACGACTTAATGACTGAACAACAACAACAACAACAACAGTATGCGAGCAGGAAGCCTTTCATCTGGACATGCTCTGACTGGACCTTCTGAAGTTTAGAATCTAAACAAGACTCTTATGAGCACGTCAGATGAGAAAAGGTCTGTTTCTGGGCATGCAAAACTGAGTATCAAATTACTAGGGTTGTTACAAAACCTCTTTATTTAAACCAGGGCTGGCTAATCTGCGGCCCTCAGCTTTATCTCATACAGGTGGTGGGAGGGGGAAAATGGGGGTGGAGAGCCAAAATGGACAAAAGGAGCAGGGGAGACACCCGCTGCAATTTATCGATGAAGCCCTCTGGAAAGAGCCATCCTTTCTCTCCCTTGGCAGACTTCTGGGCTGGGAGGAACAGGGAGAGAGAGAGCAGGCATTGGCAGAAAGAGAGCACAGGAGTTGCTCTCTTTCTCAGAAAGAGAAAGAAAAGAGGTGGCCCTGCCCACTTTTGGCTCCTGCTCCACCCACCACCAGCCTGTACCCTGCTGGGAAGGGGCCATAGCTCGGTGGCAGAGCACCTGCTTTGCACCCAGAAGGTCTCAGGTTCAATCCCCAGCCTTTCTATGTAGGGCTTGGAAACAAGCCGGCTTGAAACCCTGGAGACCTGCTGTCAGTGTTGACAGTCCAGAACTAGATGGGCCAATAGTCTGACTCAGTATAAGGCAGCTTCCTTTGTTCCTATGGGCCCCTGAAGGAATGTGACCCTCAATAGAAGAAAGGTTCCTCACCCCTAATCTAAACCTTTGGATGATTCAGACTTCAGATGCCCGGTCATCTTCTCTCAGTATTGCCTCATAAGCAGGATTTGCATTAGCTCCTGGAATGCTTTGAATATCTTACAGGTGAAATCCCATTGTATTGTAATGTGCACATATTGCTTACAATAAAGGTTTGATTTTAGAATTATTTAACATAAAATAAGTTGTTTTAAAGGAAAAAAGGTATTTGTGTAGAAAAGCATCAGTTCATTTCCATGTACAACAACAGTACACTGAACAACCTTCACTTGTCAGAGATTTCTGTGAAAAGTGATTATAGGCAGAATATAATCAAGCATTGAAGATAACTGCAGGGAGCCGCACACTGGAGCATCGTATTTCTTATTGTCTACCTGGCCCAAGATTTTACACTGTCAGCATCACAAGAAAAATATTGCTAAGGGTGAAAGGATAGAGTTCTGCTTTAAGATTAATAGATTATGTTTGAAATGTTTTCTAATAATAGGAGCCAATGTCAGGGATATAAAGTAGGCCAAACCTTTTGGCTTATATCAGACGGATTTTTTTTTTTTCCTCTTCTACAGCCAAGGCCACAAGAAGTGAGCACTGAATTTAAGTTGGGGTATGGTAGGAATTTCAGACAAATTACCTACATCCAAATCCAACTGCTTAATAAAGTTCTAAATTCACATAAAAGTACCTTCCCCCTGCATCCAGCTTGCCTGGCCATGGGAAGGATTTTGCGGTTGGGGGGGGGGGAGGCAGAGATGAGGGGAAGGCCATTGGTGTTCAGAAGTGGCACCACTGGGGTGGAGGGGCTTACCAAGGATTGTTTCTGATTTATTACAGGTAAAGTATAAGTACTTAGCCATAAAGTCCATAAAGGATCGTCATACAATGAAATAAGTTTTAATTGACTAGCCAATCAAGGCTGCAGTACTACAATCCCAGGATGGGTTCTAGGAGCAATGGGATGTAGTGCAGCTTTCCTCAACCTGGTGCCTTCCAGATGTTTTGGATTACAACTCCCATCAATCCCAGGCAGTGTGGTCAATTATCATGGAATATAGGAGTTGCAGTCCAAAACTTCTAGAGGGCACCAGGCTGAGACAGATTATCTCCCTCTCTGTGCGTGGGGGTGGGGGGATATTTGCAAGCCTTCCCACTGGGGGTACGAAGACATTCACCACCTTTGCTGCTCTACCAATGATAATGGCAAAAAATAGGTGAGCTGGGGCAGATCGGATACATTCATTCCCCTGACATGCCCTGAATGGAGGAAAAGGTAAGCCAGCCCTGGAGGTCGTGTACTTATTTTCCCTCCCGCTGAGAAGAATGGGAGGGAAAATGAGAAAAAAAAACTGGTTAAAGGAGGGAATGGCAAATCTCCCCCCAACACACCTGCACACCCCTTCTGACACAAGCCCAGCAGTGCTTTGGATTTGGTGGAGGCTGCACCATGGATCTTTCAGTGCCCAGGATAGGAATGTTCTGTAGAGCCAGGGCCTGCAGGAGAGGCCACCACCACCACTGGGGAAGAGGCAGGCCTGCTGCTGCTGGGCCTGCTGCCGCCGCCGCCGCCACCACCACTGCTTCCCTGGAGACTTCTGCCTGGCAGACCGCCAGTCCCTGCAGGACCAGGCCCCCAGGTACCGAGCCAGCTGTGCTGCTCCACCTGCCCTCCCTGGAGGGGCTACATAAGCTGGCTGACTGAGGTGGCCTGGGAGAGCCAGGGCCTGCAGGAGAGGCCACCACCATCACCGGGAAGAGGCGCGCCTGCTGGGGCGGTGGCTGCTGCCGCCGCCACCACCACCACCACCACCACCTGGCCTTCCCTGTGGACTCCGGCCTGGCATTATTTTTAAGGGGATTTTTAATTGTTTTGTGTGTGTGTGTGTTTTCTTTTTCCTGGGGGATTTTGTTGTGGTTTTAAGGGTGGGTAGCCTGCCTGATAGGCGGGAGTGAGGGGGCATGTGTCCACCTGATGGAGGCAGTGGGGGGAGTGTTGGGGGCCAGAAGATACCGAGGCTGGGCGGCAGGCGCTGGCGGAGCGCTAGGGGCAGGCCATGCCAGGTAAGGGGAACAAGGGAGAGATGTGTAGTATCTGTACCCTGCTCTGGGCCTGTCCAGAGCCAAAGGATGGCTGGGGGAGGCGTGACCCCATCTTCTGGCCTTTGTTTGCTGCTCTGCAATGCCAGGTTTGTTACCCAGAAAACCTCCCTCATCCATGACATGATCCTGGGTGAGGGTGCAGACCTGGCATGTGTTACGGAGACCTGGCTGGCCGAGGCTGCTGCTCCAACCCTTGCAGCCATGTGTCCAGCTGGATTTTTGTATGCACGGCAGCCGAGGGCTGGGGATCGGGGAGGGGGAGTGGCTGTTATCTACCGAGAGTCCTTGGTCTTCACCAGACCCCCTCTCTGGGAGACCAAGGTTGCTGAGTGCATGTACTGGAGGTTGGGCCCGAAGGGCAGTCTGGCGATTCCGCTCGTGTACCGTCCACCTCGCTGCACGACTGACTGCCTGGCCAAGGTGCTTGAGGTGGTCTCTGATGTGCGTGTACAGTCCCCTAACTTACTGGTGTTGGGAGACTTCAATGTACATTCGGAGGCCATCCTCATAGGAGCACCTCGGGACTTCATGGAGACCATGGCCTCCTGGGAGCTGCACCATATTCTAACTGGGCCCACCCATGTAGCTGGTCATGCACTAGACCTTGTGTTTGTTTCTGGAGAAGTGGGGAGTGATCTGGAAGTCGGGGGTATATCCACCACGCCCTTGTCATGGTCAGATCACTATCTGGTGACGTTGGACTTCTCGGTTCCACAACCCCTCCGCAGGGGTGGAGGACCCATTAAAATGGTCCGCCCCAGGCGTCTTATGGATCCAAATGGATTCCTGAACGCGCTTGGGGATTCTCTGGGGCATGCCAGCGGCCACTCGGTCGAGAACCTGGTGGGTGGCTGGAATGCCGCAATCACTGGGGCATTAGATCAGGTGGCTCCGAAACGCCCTCTCCCCCTGAACAGGGCTCGGATTGCACCATGCTTCAATCCGCGGTTACGAGCGCTGAAGCAGGAGGTGAGACGGCCAGAGCACCGGTGGCGGAAGTCTCGCTCCAAAGACGATCAGACACGGGCTAGAGCTGTATCTTCAGCCTATCACCTGGCGGTGAAGGCAGCAAAAAAGGAATATTATGCTGCCTCCATCGCGTATGCAGAGTGCTGTCCCAGGAGGCTGTTCCAAGTGGTCCGGAGCCTGGTCGGTCCAGTGGCTCCGGAACCACTGGAGCATTCTAAGGCCTCCTGTGAGGCCTTGGCAAGGCACTTTGCAGATAAAATTGATCAGATTAGGTGTGTTACTCTGCACACTGTGGATACAGTTAGTGAGCAAGAGGCGGCCTGTGGCAAACCGATTTTGTGGGATCGGTTCCAGCTTCTTCCTCCTGATGAAGTGGACAAGGTGCTTTCATTGGTACGGCCGACCACCTGCTTACTTGATCCTTGCCCATCTTGGCTCATTATGAGCTGCAGAGAGAGACTGGGTGAGGGGATCAAGGCGGTGGTGAACGCCTCCCTTGAGGAGGGAGTGATGCCATCAGCCCTCAAGGAGGCAGTGATAAGACCACTCTTAAAGAAGCCCTCCTTGGATCCTCAAGTTCTGAACAACTTTCGCCCGGTCTCAAATCTGCCATTTTGGGGCAAGGTGATTGAGCGGGTGGTGGCGGTGCAGTTGAAGGCACACTTGGAAGAAACTGATTATCTAGACCCATTTCAGTCGGGCTTCAGGCCTGGGCATGGGACTGAAACGGCCTTGGTTGCCTTGGTAGATATGAGGAGGGCTCTGGATAGGGGTGAATGCTCCTTCCTTCCTTGTTCTCCTCGACCTCTCAGCAGCTTTCGATACTGTTGACCACGGTATCCCCCTGGACTGCCTGGAGGGGTTGGGCACTGGAGACACCGTATTGCGGTGGTTCCGGTCCTTCCTCTCCAGCAGGTACCAGAGGGTAGCACTGGGAGAGGAGGTTTCGGACCCGTGGCCACTTACTTGTGGGGTGCCACAGGGTTCCATCCTCTCCCCGATGCTATTTAACATCTATGTGAAGCCACTGGGGGCTATCATCAGGAGGTTTGGGGTGCAGTGTCATCAATATGCGGATGACACGCAGCTCTACCTCTCGTTTAAATCTTCACCAAAGTTGGCCGTAGAATCCCTGTCCAAATGTCTGGAGATGGTGAGTGGCTGGATGAGGAGGAATAGGCTGAAGCTAAACCCTGACAAGACTGAGGTACTTTTGGTGGGAGACAAGAGGAGGCTGGGGGATGTTGACCTGGTGTTGAATGGGGTACGGCTACCCTTGAAAGACCAGGTCTGCAGCCTGGGGGTCATTTTGGACTCCCAGCTGTCCATGGAGGCTCAGGTGTCAGCTGTGAGCCGGACAGCGCTGTATCAACTCCATCTGATACGGCAGCTGCGCCCCTTCCTTCCCGACCATCTGCTCCCATCGATAGTACATGCCCTGGTCTCCTCTCGTTTAGACTACTGTAATGCGCTCTACGTGGGGTTACACTTGAAGACGGTTCGGAAACTGCAGCTGGTACAGAACATGGCAGCTCGCCTGATTAAAGGCAGCTGCCAGCGATATCACATCACTCCAGTGCTGAAGGAGTTGCACTGGTTACCAGTTGTTTTCCGGGCCAAATTCAAGGTGTTGGTTTTGACCTTTAAAACCCTATATGGTTCCGGCCCAGCCTATCTTAAGGAGCACCTCCAGCAACACCAGACAGGCCGCTTAACAAGATCAGCCTCAGATGGCCTTCTCTCTGTCCCATCAGCCAGGACAGCTAGACTGGTGGGGACGAGGGAGAGGGCCTTTTCTGTGGTGGCCCCCACTCTGTGGAACTCCCTCCCTAGGGAACTCCGCCATGCCCCCTCTTTAATGAGCTTCCATCGTGCATTAAAAACGTTGTTGTTCAGGCAGGCATTTGGGGTGGGTTAGGGTATTTTAGAAAATGTTTTTATTGTAGAATTTTATTGTTTTAAACTGTTTTTATTGTATGTTGTACATCGCCCAGAGTGGCTGGGTGACCAGCCAGATGGGCGATTAATAAATTTTATAATAAATAAATAAATAAAATCTACATACATTTGCATGTGAATAAAAATTGCTTTTAAATTGATCATGCAAAGGATGTAACAAGCACAGCTGGTTTGCATGGTCACCGTGGCCCACTGTGGCTTATTTAAGCTATAGTGGATTGCAGCGTGTGCAGGCAGCCATTTTGAATATTCAACCCCCAGCGGGGAATCGCCATGGTTTGTTGTGTCATCTGAAAAGTAAAAACCCTACAACAGCCCATGGGTTATTTGATGGTTGTTTAACCCTCAAGCAACCCCTGCTGCCTGGGTTTGGATGACACAAGCTGCGCCTTGAATAGGCAAGCCACGTGCCCATGGGTACCGAGTCAAGACAAGCCATGGTGGGCTGCGGTGATCATGCAAACCAGGTTTCTGCATGAGAGAGGAGAGAGAATGCCTCTTCTAAGATGGTACCTGTTACCTTCAGGTTTTTTAACATGTTTTCCAAATTAATTGGGCTTAATCTTGTGGTAAAATGGAGATTAATGGGGTTCATTAAAGTTTGTGTTTAATAACATTTAGGTTCAACGGATTACAGACGCACATGTACATGAAAAATATAAAATGTTAAGTTGGTTATTATGAAAGAGGGAGACAAGTATACTGTTCTGATTTGCTGGGATGATAGGACATCACTGTGATTGGGATTCTTTCCTGAGATGGGATTAGTCAGTGGGCTTCTGTAGGCAGCTGACAGTTAAAGGGAGTGAGCAGTTAGGACAGCTGGAAGCTGGGGCTTCAGGGAAAAAGGAAAGAATAGTCTTGTCTATCCTGGATTGATATCTACTTGGTGTTGGGAGGATAAGAGTTGCTACTATTATTTAAAAGGGAAATTAAACACATTATTACATATCCAGAGTGCCTTGGATGAAGTTAATTCCCACATAATCAGAGCTGACAGCTTTCACAGCAGCAACAAAGTTAACTTGGTCCCTCAAGTATACCAAGATAACAGAAGAAAATTCCCCAAGTGGGGGCAGCATGCTGGTAATACCAACAATAGACCTTTCACCTCCACCTGATGATGGCATGGGCTACAGCCTGCACTGTGAGAGGGCAGAGGGGAGCAAACCAGCTAGCTTACCTCCTCCTGTAAGCCACACCACTGCCAAGTGAAGGTCTTTCTTTTTCTGCCTTCCTCCACTAAAATATCCCTTTGTGCTGTGACATAAGAAGATCCATGCTAGATCACACCAGAGGCCTATTTAGCCCAGCATTCCGTTCACACAGTGGCCAACCAGCTGTCTGTGGGAAGTCCCAAGAGTAGGACATGGGTGCAACAGCACCCTCCCAGTCATGTTCCCCAGCAACTGTTGCACATAGGCATTCTGCCCTATACTGAATATACAGGTAGCATACCTAGTAGCCATTGATAGCCCTATCCCACAGGAATTTGTCCAATTCCCATTTAAAATAATTCAAATTGGTGGCCATCACTACATCTTGTGGTAGTGAATTCCATAGTTTAACTATGCTTGGTGTAAAGTACTTCTTTTTATCTATCCTCCTGAATCTCCCAGGATTCAGCTTCACTTGATGACCCCAAGTTTGACTATTATGAGAGGGAAGAAAAACATCTCCCTTTTTTTCTACACTATGCATACTTTTATACACCTCCAGCACCTTTACTTACTTTTTCTCAATTAAATTGCCCCAAGGAGAGGGTAGAAGGAACTGTGCAACGGGGTCCTTCAAGAGATCAGGCATTGGCATGGAGACTGTGGATCATGTGTAAATCCCTTCCCCCTCTCTATGGCTGCAGTGCCCTGCATAGTTCCTTGCTATAACTAGCAAAGTTTAAGATACGCAAAATAGTAAATGTGGGACAATAATTACGGGAAATACAAGAAACTACACAAATGTGCTCTATTTGCATCATTTATAAAGGTTGCTGAATTCAGCTTTCTTTGTGGCAGAATTTGTGCTATATTAGCATACAACTTTGCTATTTTTTTAGAGGGGAGTTCCTGCAGCCCTCATGTTGACATTTATTATTTCATGTATATAGCATTACCTGATACAACTGCATTTTTACTCATCTTGTACATAAGCAACGTGGTGCAATTTGGTCATATAAACACTCAGTAGTTTGTCTTCTTCACCAGCTTGTCAGACAGAGACTCCATAAAGAATGCTTCACATGTAATGAATTTTCTTCCACAGATGTCACATCAAAAGAAAAAGTGTACATAATGTGCATTGAATGCTTTGTTGCATGTGGGAAGCTGTATTCTAGATACAGGCTTACTGACAAGAAATGGGTTATTAGACTTATCTTAACTAGCTGTTAAGTATCCTTGCCATTCTCAAAACTGTCATGTTCAGGAGTCAAAGACAAAGCATTTTGCAGGGTCATTTAACAAACCATATTTAATAAGGCACAAGAATCTGAAATAACTAAATATGTCTTGTTAGTTAACTTGTACACAATGCAATATTGAAATGTATGTAATCTGTCACAGTACCACGAAGGACAGAAATAACCCAGTGAGCTGAAATAAACGCATTTTCTTGTACTACTCTCGTACTGAAGAAATTAAATTCAAATATGTTAACAAATGGGATAGGAACAGTATGGAGGTGGACTATGATGTTCATTTAAATGCTAGCCACATGTACACATTTCAGAACTGAAATAAAGAACAAAACAAAAAATCATATTGGTTTGAATTTAGGCCTGAAGCACACACAGCACTGACAGCCTTAGCATCTTCAGCCATGGGTGAGCTTTACTTACATATAGAGTAAGGATGCAGAGTAATATAAAGGGCCAAAGAAGATGGGAATCTTGGACCTCCTTTTTGCAGCATTTTCCTCCATAGCCCCCTTTCCCTGGTGCTTTTCTTTCGGCTGGTTTCATTTCCAGTATCAGAGCCCAACTAGGAGGAAAGCATCTTTAAGGGCAGACTGAAGGCCTAAAAGAGGAGGCAGGGGGAAGATTCAGCAACCTATTACCTCACTGAATCTTTAAGCACCCCCACCTCTGATTTTATACATGAATGGAATGGGCCCACATTGGAAGATGCAAGTCTATTGTCATCGAGACTAATTTGGGCCTCAGAACATGTGGCCAGGTCCTTAAAACAGACTTGACTTCAATGAGCTCAAGTCCGCACAGTTGCACAGACTTGAGTTAAAAGAGCTCTTAGAAAGTGAAACCAGCACAAACCCTGTCAAAACATATTTTAAGATGGGTTTCATTCTGGGAATGTATACATACTTGGAGTGCTCATACTTTCACAAAAACTAAGCAGGATGATGAAAACCACAGCTATCCAGGGTTTAAACAAACCCTGGATAGCAGTGTATTAGCAGGACCAATCAAGCATGCTGGGTTCCACCCGCTCCCACTGAGCTAAATAACCAAGGGACACTCCATCTCAGGGTTGTTAAGTGTGATGTCCAAACCTGGAATTGTGAGTTGCTGCGGGAGTAACAACCCACATTTGTAAGACGTTTTGTCCTTGGGTTACAAGTGTGGGTTGTCCATCCCTGAAACAATCCACAATCCAGGTTTGGACACCACAGACAACAACCCAAGGCAGAGTGTCCCTGGGTTGTTCAGCTCAGTGGGAGAGCACAGGCTGCCAGGAGCCAGCACACTCACTCCCACATCATTCACAACAACCCCCAGTTTAACAAACCATGGGTTGTTGCGATGTGCAAACTGGGCCAATAAGCAGAATATGAATGCATGTAGGGAATTCTAATTAAACTATTTTGTTTACTTCAATATTTATACTAGGTGCCTTCTTTATTAATAACATATTTAATCTGGTTTTAGTGTAACTTGAGTTAACAACAGCCAAAGACAGTATAAACTTAGGTTATAATAGGAAAGCCCAGAAAGAGGTATGGAAGAAAGTTAATGCAAGCATAGACTTATGAATGGTAAGACCAGTAAAAGGAACTTGAATGAGCTGTACTGCAGTCATTACAACTTCAACATGTAAACAGTGAAACTTTTAAAAATTAAATTACCCACTGTCATTAACAGTCAGTAAGACAGCTTTCGGGTGAATCTGTACCACACAGTTCCTTTACAGAACATGGAAGGACAAACTACCCACCTTGTCACTTCTCCTCCTGGAACATTTTGATACTGCTTTTTGTAGGTGGGGAGTCTGCACCTACAAATTACTTGTGCATGGAACATTGCAGGGAAGCGAATTCCTTTAAATGAGGAATTTGTATAGAGTATAAAAAGGGAGTTACCTACTCACCCTGCTCCCTCTCTGGCTTATGCCCTGCCACATGGTAGAGCTATTGCTACACCAGCATATGTACTTGGGTCAGGTCCCAGTGCCTATAAGAGTGAACAGTTTGTCGTCTTTGAGCTTACAAACTGCTATATCAAGAAGCAGTTCAGAGAACTGGGCTGTCAAAAATTGGCATATCACTGTTAACTTCCACAATATGTTAATCTATAAATATATAATGCTATGTTTATTCAGATGCTTATAAATTCCTGATAGATTTGCTCCCATCCCATCCATTATCTACTGTTAGGGTTTTTTCCCCTTTCTTCCCTGTCAGCTGCCCTAGTACATTTCCAGACACTTTAGCATCTGGGTCTTTCAGCTTTACCAGTGGTGTTCCAGATATCACAGCATCTGGATCCCCTTTGAATTTAAAGAAATAGGATGAATTAAGATGCATCTGAATGTATTTTATTTGATCGGACTTCTGAGACTGACAGAACATGAAATTTTCCCTTTCATCATCAGCATCATCAAGCCGTAGAATGGCAGGCTTGAATGTACACCTGGGGAATATATGAAGACCATCACCTGCTCCTCCCTGCAGGAAACATTTCTGCATCAGCAGCACCAGATCAGAGTCAATAAGGCAATCTGAAGTCCAGCTGTTGCTCATTGCAATCTGCAAACTCCTTTTAAATTGTTAAAGAGGAAGCCACCACTGAGGAAATCTTCTGTTTGAATTGCACATTCTCGTGTAGCTGAAAACTGCCTGCTTCTTTTATTTGGGATCACACAGCATGGAGTCAGCTGAGAACATTCCCCAAATGTTTCATTCTCAACCGACATCTGGGAAGACTGCAGAGTGTCAGAGGTGTTGCTGTTGCTGTCGTTGTCGCTCCTTTCTGAAACAGCCTCTTTAGCATTGTTTGGTGGACGAAGAGGCAAGTAGTTGCTGGGAGTTGGCAGTAGAAAGAGAGGCTTCTGAGTTCAAAGAGCTCTTGACTACCAAAGCTGCTGCTTGTTACTTCAGGATCTGAACCCATATGAGAAGGCCTGTTATCTGTGAGATATCCCATATCAAACTCTTCTTCAGAGTCACAAGTTTTAATCTCCAATGTCATTGGACTCGATGACAAAAGGAACTTTGTACTGCCTGCACAGCTGTTTGCTTCAGTGGTGCTGGCTCTGTACAGGATTTCCTTATGCAATTTCATGTTCTGTTTAAAGCCCTTTATAGTGCTACCTCTAAAATAACTCACTGTAGAATCAAGCGCTTCTCTTTTAAAAGGTACCTGGAGCCAAGGGGTTCCTCTCAGACTTAATCCCTTCAGTTCACCTTTCTCATTTACTCACAGATTTGGGGATAAGGGAAGGCAGTGCTGTCTTTCTGCACTCTGACTCTTTGGGCTGCTTTAGACATTTTATAATATTGTTTGCATTTTTTATCTCTAAAGTCTTTTCGATGGCTATCAATAAAGTCAGAGTCCCGAAGAGTCTTTGTTTTCTTGCCTTTCTTTTTAGTGAGAAATTCCTGGACAGCGGAGTCCAGCTTTTTCCAAATGTCTCTTTTATCATAGGCCGAAGAGTTTGCCTCTTCAGCATGATTTTTACCAGCTATAAGACATTTATCCTTTCTGAGAACTGGTTCATTAGTGTTTCCTAATGGGCCACATTTTCTTTTTCCAGGAAAAGAACAGGCTTCTTCTTTTCTGCCTTCCACTTTTGTCTGTGTTTCTTGGTTCCAACTTTCTCTTTTCCTTGATTTTTGGTAGGTTTTTCCAAGTAATCAAGATAGCTTCCAAACAGGCACAAAAGTCTTAGCTTCCTCCTCCTTAGATTCAAAATGAGTAAGCTTAAAGATAAAAAGTCCATGGTATTTATGTATGTGTTTAGCATCATCAACATTTGCAATAGATTTATAGAAAAACAGTAAAAACAGTTTGCATTCTGCAAGGCATAGAAACATACTTGGCTGCCAAAGGAGGGAATTCCTCCTTCACCCATTGGCATCATTGTACCTAAGTGAAGCACTTTTAAATGTCCTATTGATTTAAATTGATTAAGAATGTGATTAAAATCTCCATTAAAGTGGAAGGTACTCAAAATTAACTTGTGTATTCCACATACACACTCATCAAAGTAACACAACCAAAGCCAGCTCTCCAGTTAGTGTATCTAGTTATACAGGTTATGACCTATAAAGCCCTACATGGCTTGGGAGCAGGGTACCTGAGAGATTGCCTTCTCCTCTGTGAGCTTCTCTGGTTCTTAAGATCTTCTGGAGAGGCCCTTCTTTCAAGGCTGCTGACTTCAGAAGCATGTTTGGTGACGATGCAAAAGAGGGCCTTCTTGGTGGCCACTCCCTGGCTGTGGAACTCTCTCCTGAGGTAGGCTAGGTTTGCTCCTTCTCTGCTATCCTACCACTGGCAGGTAAAGACCACTTTATTCAAGTGAGTCTTTGGTGTGTAAGCAGAGCTAGTGTGTAAGCAGAGCTGCTATTCTGTTACTGTTGTGTTTTCAATTGTGTTTAACATATTTCTTTTATTATTTTCATCAAGTTTTATTAGTGATCGTAAGCCGCCTTGTGTGCCATTTTTGGTAGAAAGGCAGGGTACAAGTCAAATAAATACATATCTGTATAACACATGTATTGGCAAATGCACATTGTTCTGCATTCACAGTTTCCATTTTTACGTATACACATTAAGAACCTTGTAGGTGCTTAATGCTTAAAGCAAAATGTTTGATGCAGACCTTAATCTAAGACGGAAAACAACAGGGTTTTAAGATTGACTAAGATAAGAAAATGTTGTCTTCCCTGAGACTTAGAGATGGGAAACAATAGAAATATTTATTTATTATATTTCTATACCTCGCAATAGCCAAAGCCAAATATATTTGCAGGGAAGACTTACTAATAACTAGATGCATAGATCTGCAAAATCATTATCAACATCATAATCTTTGCATAGAGGGGAAAAGAGAAGCAGGATAGGAGGATATTTTTTACTTCTTAACCCTTCCCACCCACCTCCCAGCTACCCCAATTCACGCTCCCGAAATCCACTGCGCTGGGGAAAGCTCCTGGGGTCCCTCTTTTTTAAGCCAGGAAGCACCTGGCTTGAGCAAAGGGTTGAGGTGGATCTCCCACCATAGTTAAGGAGGGCCCCTCTGACAGAGGGTACAGGCAGGCTGGTTCAGGATGAGGCTCCCAAGTTGTATTACCTTTGTAGCTCATTTGACAACATTGACATCTAGTAATGATATTTGGTTATTTTCATGGTGTCATTGATAGCATAGCCCCTCACATGCACACCATTTTACTGGGGCAATGATGTTTCCAATTTTCCCACAAAATAATTATTAATAATAAAAGTGTTAACAGAACAGTGACCATGCAGGCCAGTATTTCTGTCTCTAAAAGTGAAGGTAAACTGTTTGTTTCAGCTACTGGGTAGTAAAATTGAATAGACAGCCGATGACTGGCACCCTTGAGCCTGATAACTAGGGTAGTTGCCTGCCTGTAACTCCAGTCCTGATGCCTCAGAAGTTCAAGACACAGCGGCTGCCTGGCAGAGTCATTTTGCCCAGTGGCTTGTGGAGTTGACGGGCAAGAGGACCCAATAGGCTATCTCAGCCCACACAATTCCACACCTATTGCCCCTCAGTCCCCCTTTGAGCTTAAAGGATTCTGGGAAGGGAATTGTATGCTCAGAGGAAGGATATCCTCCAAAGCAAATTTCCTTTCCTTTTGGCCCTAGGCTGAAGCAACTGACTTGACAAAAATATATATACATACCTGCTCTCCAGGGACACCATCCTGCAGAGATGGCGATGACAAACAAGGGCAGCATTTATACTTTTTCTTCTTCTTTGGAGTCATTTCATCCATCCAGAAGGTGTCTCTGTGTTAAATATTTAAAAGAATCACTTAAAACTCTGATACTACAGTGAACATGATTAAGGCTGCAATCATATATACAATTACTTGGAAGCAAGGGTGTTGTTGTAGTGGGCTCACCTGGGCATGGGCCCCGGATCTTTTTGACCTGTCCTAATTGCTTTTTTTTTTTTACATTTTCCCATTGACTTGCATTGGAAAACAGAAACGACCATAACTTTATTTTGTATGATAAATACATGAAATTGGGAGACCTGCTAGCCCCCGTGGAGCTGATTGAACCTGCCCAATATAGGAAGTTAGGTCGAGTGGCTTCTATGCTAATCACAGGTACAATTTGCTATTTTCAAGAAAATGTGTCAAAGCAAAGAGCTTTAATTTTTTTGTTCTTCCACATACATCCATGGAATTTGGGGACCTGGCAGCCCCCGTGGAGCTGACTGAACCTGCCAAATTTCAGACAGTTAGGTCCAGTGGCTTTTGTGCTAGCCATGCGTAAAGTTTCTTTTTCTCAAAGACTAAACGAATAAGTAAAAACTGCCAAGCCACACAGGGCATTAGAGATCCTAATCAGAAGGTGTTTAAGGTGACCATTAGGAGGCCACTATCCCTAATCTCTGGTGTAGGGTTTTTTTTGAGGTGCATTCCCCCCCCCCTTTTCTGCTCTTACATGCCCACTGTTGGGAGCTTGCTCGCAATGAAATTTTGAACAGGGAGAAGGAAGGGAAGAAAGAGCTCCACGTGAAATACTGGTATTTCACACAGCACCTGATCTTACTTCCCCAAAGTGGAACCTTTGGATTCTGCAGAAGTTTAGTAGCTTCAGTACAGCAAAGGATCCAATCAGCCTCCACAAACTCCTTTCTCCTCCTCCACTTTAATTTCTCCAAAATAGCTGTAGGACTCAAATTCTCCTCATAAAGGAGAACATCTCATAAGGTTAATTTAAATATGTGCAATCCTTGCAAACCCTGCATAGCCTCCTAAATTCCTCTGAAGTACTACCTCTCTGAAAGGAGCCATTTGGCTTAGGGAATTCTCTCTATCTCCCCCCCCCCCGCGCACGCATGCACACACACACACACACACACACACACACATTTCCAATCACCATTCTTTTCTTCTTCCTCCCCCTATCCTATTCTTTCATTCTCTTCTTTATTCCACCCAGAACATATCTTGAGGAATTCTTAAAGAGAATTCTCTTCGGTGGGCAAGATAAGTTCTGAACTGAATTTGACTTTATACAAACAGACAAGAGGGTTGGGTTTTCTCCTTCTCTACTCAAGTCTTTGAGAAAAGTGGGTTCACGTGGTTGCAGAGAAACAAATCTGGGGCTGTTTTGTTTGTCAGTTGCCATTATCCAGCAATGGGAAGGGCTGTAGCTCAGTGGTGGAGCACATGCTTGGCATGCAGAAGGTCCCAGGTTCAATCCCCAGCATCTCCAGGTAGGGATAGGAAAGGATCCTGCCTGAAACTCTGGAGAGCTGCTGCTGCCAGTCAGTGTCAACAATACTGCGCTAGATGGACCCAGGGTCTGACTCACTATCAGGCAGCTTGCTATGTTCCTCGGAACAGAAAGCTTTAATAAAAATAGGAGTTTTTGGTTTGTTTTTTTTAAGTGGAGGGGAGATAAATACTGCTCATTTATACAAGCCTATGTATGCCTACACAGAAGCCCCATTATGTTTGTTGAGGCTTACCCTCAGGAAAGTGTGCATAGGATTCCGGCACGAGTTACTTTTGCAGGGAGCTTTGCACCTTGATGTTTACTCAGCATGTTTATTCAGAAATAACTCCTGAGTTGTGAGCATGGTACTGCAGGCTTAATACAGTGCCTACCCAATTCTGTCTAATGAATTGACTACCCTTTCAGCTCAGTCCTATGCATGTTTTGTCATTTGTGGGTTTTTTTTCATTTTGCATGAACTCTAGCTTCAGCGGTGAGGGAAAGGCACTTAGTTCATGCTCAGAGTTTCTCCATAAATGAGCCCTAGTTTTGAAAAAAGACTCATTGGCTGAAACCTGGTGAAGTCTTGGCAGAAATGAAGTTATGAGGAGGAAGATACAATGACAGCTTGTGCATAACAAGGAGGCGGTAGAGGAGAGTTGCACAAAACAAGAGATCAGTTTTTATGAAGAGTTGCTGGAGGATGGTAGGATGAGGAGGGATGGTTGCCTAGAGGAGAATAGAATTGGTAGGGGGAGAATGTAAGTGCGCAGTGGTGAAAGAAAAGCATTCTGCACATGATCAGAGGCACTCTATATTTAAGAACATAAGAAGAGCCACGCTGCATTAGACCAAGGTCCATCTAGTCCAGCATTCTGTTCACACAGTGGCCAACCAGATGCCCACGGGAAACCCACAAGTAGGACATGAGTGTAATAGCACCTTCCCTCCCATGTTCCCGTGCTGCTTATATTGGTGAAATGTAAATAAATTCTAGTCATTCTAAATTTGCATGCATGTATATCTTTCAGAAACTTTGCAGGTTTCTTGCCCGGGAGACAATTCTAATGACCTGTGCATTTTCATACAAATTTACCCAAAAAACTATTGAGGAAGGGGTGAAGCGAAAGCAAATCACTCCCTCCCCCAAATTGGAGAACTCCCCTTCCACGTGAACTGCTACAGCTATCCTTCTGAAACTTTGCTGGTTTTTTACTTAAAGACACCTCTAGGCTGTCTGTAATTTTCAGAACAATGGTCCCCAAGGAAAATAAGGAGAGAAGTATGTCCTCTTTTTTTAGACCTCAAGGTCAAGGCCACCCTTGCACAAAAACCCTTGTGGCTATCACTCTGAAATTTGGAGACATGATCTCCTCTGCTGGGGCAATGAATCCTGAAATGTTTACCCAATTCTTCCAAGTAATAAAAATGTTATTTACAGTTCCCTTTAAAAGAAAATCAAAATATAAACTCTACATTTATTTTTCTGACATTGGACAGGTGTAATCCTATTCTAGGGGGCTACTATGCCTGAAATGATCATCCAGTTCTGACCAAGAGAAAAAGTTAGTTTTTTAAAAAAAAAATCCAAAGGTAGTCAAGAGGAAGCATAAAGACTCATTTTTCCAAACCTTGACTCAGGTTTGGTGCTGAACTGAAATGGTCCAACCACAAATTGGCCCAAGCAGAAGTGGGATTTTTCCAAAATGCTGAATCGGGGTGTGAATTGAAAGGGGGGTGGTCAGTGCACACCTCTTATGTATGTATGCAATCTATACACACACACAAGCACACCACATGCACACACCACACACACACACACACACACACACACATATATATATATATATATATATATATAGTAAAGGTGCACTTAGACTCGGATGAAAATGTGTGTTATGGGCCTATGCCCTGGATCTTTTAAGAACCTAGCAATGCCTCTGCTTGGGAGTAAGCCCCTGTGAACTCTGTGCTACTTACTTCTTAGTCAACATGTGTAGGCTTTACCTTGGGTCTACATGCAACAAAGGAAATCATAGGCATAAAAAAGGACAGGAGGATTAGGAATTTGTACCTCTTAAATACGGTGCATTCATTTCTACCATGCCTTCATGTATACTGTAGATTCATTTCTACTGTTGTCCAATATTATAAAGCTATTAGAAAATGGAATACCAGAATTTTTAAAGATTGTATGGTTTCAAAACCAGGATACTGCAAATATCCATACCACAAATGGAGTCCCCCTCATACCTTGGTGGGATTAAATGCTGCAAATAATTTCTGCAGCACACATTCCCCCCACACACACATTAAAATTTATATACATGTGCTATTCCTAGGTTTACTAGCACCAGTACGATTATATTTTATGCGAGTCAGAACATGTGAATATGACATCTCAGCATAAAGGATAGATACTTGGGTTTTGTGGTTTTTATTTTTATTTTATTATTTATTACATTTCTATACCGCCCAATAGCTGAAGTTCTCTAGGTGGTTTACAAATGTTAAAACATTAAAATATAATATACAAAGTTTAAAAACAGTTTACATAAAAGCATATGGGCAATATATACAAACAACATATAACTAAAAACAACTTTGAACTAAAAACATTTTTTTTTTAAATCCAACAATAAAACACAGCTTAAAACCCTACTTAAATATAGTATACAAAAGTCAGCAAAAGGAACAAGAGTTCTAAACACGGAAGGCCTGCCAGAATAATGCCTTCAGCAGGTCATTCCACAACTGAGGGGCAGTGAAGGAAAAGGTCCTCTTGTGTGTAGCTGTGAGTCTCACATTAGGCAGCTGTAGCAGAGAGCCCTCAGAGGGCCTTAGATGGCTGACTGGGACGGAGGGGAGAAGGTGCTCCCTAAGGTGTCTTGGACCTAGACCATGTAAGGCTTTAAAGGTAAGAACCAGCGCTTTATATTTTGCTCAGAAACAAATTGGCAGCCAGTGTAAGGATTCTAAAACTGGTGTAATATGGTCTCCACACAGGATGTCCCAGAGACCAACCTGGGTGCCATATTTTGTACCAGTTGAGGTTTCTGAACTAAATATTCAGGCAGCCCCAAATATAGCGCATCGCAGAATTCAAGCCTAGAGGTTACCAGTGCGTGCACCACTGCTACCAGGTCCACATATTCCAGGAATGGGCTTAGCTGGCGTATCAGCTGAAGTTGATAACAGGCACTTCTCACCATTGCCTCCACCTCGGGTGCCAGGAGTAGGGTTGGGTCAAGAAGCATCCCCAAGCTATGAACTTGCTCCTTCAGTGGGAGTGCAACCTCATCCAGAACTAGTTGACAGACCTCAATACTTGAATTAGGGCTCTTCGCAATCAGCACCTCTGTCTTGCCTGGATTCAACTTCAGCTTGTTCTCCCTCATCCAGCCCATTACTGACTTCAGGCAGTCATTCAGGGGAGTCATACCTTCCTTGGATAAAGATGTCAAGGAGAAATAGATTTGGGTGTCGTCAGCGTACTGATAACACTCAGCCCCAAACCTCCTGATGATCTCTCCCAGCGGTTTCATATAGATATTAAACAGCATTGGGGATAGAATGGAGCCCTGAAGGACTCCACATAATAGTTCCTCTTTCGAAGAACAACTATCCCCAAGCACACCATCTGGAACCATCCTGAGAGAAAGGAGCGGAACCATTGCAGAGCAGTGCCCCCAACCCCCAATTCCCAATTCCCTCAGGTGATCCGGAAGGATACCATGGTCGATGGTATCGAATGCTGCTGAGAGATCCAAAAGAATCAACAGGGATGCACTCTCCCTATCAATTCCCAGGCGAAGATCATCCACCAAGGCAACCATGGCAATCTCAACTCTGTATGCTGCTCTGAAGCTGGTTTGAAATGGGTCCAGGTCATCAGTTTTTTAAAATTTATTTATTTTGTTGCTGGTTCATTGGAGATGCGGCAGGGGGGTGCTTCATTTCCTGACCCTTCCTTTGTTTTTGTGCAGGTGATAAGCGGGAACAGGCACACTTTAGCACGATGCACCTATATTCTGAAGTAAATGCTATGGGATGGAGGTGGGGAAGAGAAGGGATATGGCTGCTGTTTAAACAAGGTGCAAACTTCCTTACATTCCCTCTCCCGAGAAAGGTTACGGGTTCAGACAAAAGGCCAAGGGCCACCTCCTTGTTAACTCCACAGAAAAAATATCAAGAGATGGGTGGCTGGGTTAGGGCAGCGATCCAAAGCACACTTACTTGAGAGTAACTCCTGCTGGGATCCACATGCACATCAAGGACCTACCTACCTTATATCCCCCAATGCGAAGCTTTTGTGGAAGGAATTCCCATTGCTTTGCTTTGAATTGCAGCCTGATGTCTGCCAATCCTGCGTGTGTCTGCTTGGACGTAACCTGGCACCCTCCAAGTGTTGTGGACTTCAACTGTCCTGAGCCCCAGCCAGCAGGTCCAGAGGTCAGGAGCTGGGAGCTGTGGTCCCAACACCTGAAGGGCACCTGCTTGGAGGAGGCTGCCCTATTGCATCCAAAGGGACTTGCTCCCAGGGAAGAGAGAGCAGGGCTACAGCCTGCAAGGCAGAACTTCAAATTGTCATACAGCTGAAAGAAGAGAAAAACAAAAGAAAACTCCCCTCATCGCGTGCTGCAAAAACAACCCACTTCAGTTCCCTACCAACGCATATGCATATCAATGTACTTATGCCTTCGCTCATTTTAGAGAAACTTGTTGTTGTTGTTGATGTTCAGTCGTGTCCGATTCTTCGTGACCCCCTGGACCATAGCACGCCAGGCCTTCCTGGCCTCCACTCTCTCCCGGAGTAAGAACCGGAACAACCGATTGGTTCAAAATTGGGAAAGGAGTACGATAAGGCTGTATATTGTTGCCCTGCTTATTTAATTTATATGCAGAGTACATCATGAGAAACGCTGGGTTGGATGAATCACAGGTCGGAATTAAGATTGCCGGGAGAATTATCAACAACCTCAGATACACAGACGATACCACCCTAATGGCAGAAAGCGAAGAGGATCTAAAGAGCCTCTTGTTGAGGGTGAAAGTGGAGAGTGCAAAAGCTGGTTTGAAACTCAACATTAAAAAAACTCAGATCATGGCATCAGGCCCCATCACTTCCTGGCATATAGAAGGGGAAGAAATGGAAGCAGTGACAGATTTTATTTTCTTGGTCTCCAAGATCACCGCAGACAGTGACTGTAGCCATGAAATTAAAAGATGCTTGCTCCTTGGGAGGAAAGCTATGGCAAACCTAGACAGCATAGTAAGAAGCAGAGACATCACCTTGCCGACAAAGGTTTGTATAATCAAAGCTATGGTTTTCCCAGCAGTAACGTATGGCTGTGAGAGCTGGACTATAAGGAAGGCTGAGCAGCGCAGAATTGATGCTTTCTAACTGTGGTGCTGGAGAAGACTCTTACGAGTCCCCTGGACTGCAAGGAGGTCAAATCAGTCAATCCTAAAGGAAATCAACCCTGACTGCTCATTGGAAGGACAGATCCTGAAGCTGAAGCTCAAATATTTTGGCCGCCTAATGCAAAGAGAAAACTCTCTGGAAAAGACCCTGATGCTGGGAAAGATTGAAGGCAAAAGGAGGAGGGGACGGCAGAGGATGAGATGGCTAGATAGCATCACCAATGAGATGAATATGGACTTGAGCACACTCCAGGAGAAAGTGCAGGACAGGAAGACCTAGCGTGCTATGGTCCATGGGGTCACGAAGAGTCGGACACGACTGAATGACTGAACAACAACAAATTCCAACAGGAAGAAAGGGCTCAGAGATATGTATGGTCAGCCAGCAAACTATTTCACTACAAGGTGAAGCTTATTCCGATCCATATTTCTCAGGAGTTTAATCTCACTGACTTTAATGAGACATATTCCTAAGGTTAGTATCCTGTGCATACTTATTTGGGAGTAAGCCACAGCTGCACTGAACACAGTGAGGCTTAAGCCCTATTCAGACATTCATAAAAGGGTTAAAAGATCAATGTGTGAGGAGCATGAACGCTCCAGCCCTGCCCCCTCCGATGGTACATTATTCTGAAGAGCAGAGCCTCGTGTACCTGTGGAGGCTCTCCATGTGAGCCAGAATGCGGATTTTTCAGCATTCTTGCTTTTGTGGAGAGCCTCCATGGATACAGGGGGCTCTCCTCTTCAGACTTGTCACCCTCCATGAGTTGAGGGCGACAAACGCAACAAAGGACAGAGCTGGAGCACTGCTTTTCACATGTAGATTTTAACCCTTTTTTGAATGCCTGAATAGGGCTTTAGACTCAGACTAATAGATCCATGGGTTTTTTTAATATTAAAAATACCTGGGGTGGTGGGTGATGGAATGGGTCTAAAGTCCTTCCACAGGGCAAATTACAGCTGGAGTGGGGGATAGCTAGGGGAAAGACTTGACCTTATGTCCTCCAACATGGATCCTCCAAATCCATGGGGCATGGATCCTCCAGATTCAAAGGGAAGCGCCTTCTGTGAGCAGAGCTCTTCCATCACAGGAAGGCAGATCCTGAATCCAGCCCTGTGCGTGTGCGCCTATGTTATCTATCCATCCATCCACCCACCTAGTACTACACTTCATGCATCTGATGAAGTGGACTCAAGTCCAAGAAAGCTTATGACATAATAAATGTGTTAGTCTTTAAGGTGCCACAAGATACTTCATTGCTTTAAATCAGAAAGTGTTTGATCATTTATTTATTTAAAATATTTCTAGGCCACTTTTTATTGTTGTATACACCGAAGAGAGCATTCAACTATAAAATTCATATCATAAAAACCTGATACAGTAGTAAAAACAGCAAACATCCCAGGAAACAACAAACACCAGCATAAGACAGAACTTACAACACAATTTCAGCTACAACTTCATCTGACAAAACATAATCAGGCGAAGGCCAGAGTAAACAAGTAAGTCTTCAGGGCCTGCCTAAAAGCCTGCAATGATGAGGCCTGGTGGACCCCTGAAGGCAACTTATTCCAGATGGGTGGAGCCACCACAGAAAAAGCCCTCTTTTGTGTACTCGCCCACCTAACTGCCCTCAAGGGTGAGCAAGTGAGAAGGGCCTTTCTTGCTGATCTGAGAGTACAGGCAGGCTGATATGGGTGAAGGACATTCAACTAATTTAGTTCCAAAGTGTTTAAGGCTTTAAAGGTCAAAACCTGCACTTTAAATTGGGCTTGGAAACACACTGGTAACCAGTGCAGCTGGCACAGTATAGGCATTATATGATCTAATTGTCTTGCCCCTCCAACACTTGGGTGGCCACATTCTGCACCAGCTGACATTTCCAGAACATCTTCAAAGGCAGCCTTATGTATAGCCCATTACAGTAGTCCAGCCTGGACATCACTAGTGCATGGATAACCAAGGCAAGGTCCATCCTCTCCAGATAGGGCCATAGCTGGCATACCAGCCTAAGCTGGTAAAAGGCACTCCTGGACACCACAGTCACTTGAGCTTTCCCAGTTAGCACAGGGTCCAGGAGGACTCCCAGACCACTTGCTTGGTCTTTTAGGGGGTGTGCAACCCCATCTAAGACCAATTGTAAACCTCCAGCCAGAGTAGTTGGTTTCTGAACCCACAGTACCTCAGTCTTATCTGGATTAAGTTTCAGCTTGTTTACCCTCATCCACCCCAAAACAGCCTTCAGATACTGGTTCATGAGTTCAACAGCCTCCCTGGGATGCGTAGATGGAAATGAGAAGTACAGCTGGGTATCATCCTCATACCGATGACACTTCAGCCCAAACCTCCGGATGGCTTTGCCCAGTGGTTTCATGGAAATGTTAAAAAGCTTGGGAGAAAAGATGGAACCTTGCAGCACCCCACAGGCTAATGGCTATGCGGTGGAGCAGAACAACATGTAACATGAGTCTTATTCAGGAGTTCAATTTACTCCTGCGATGAAGGAGAGAGGGGTGGAGCACCAGCGCCAGCCTCTCTCTGTAGCTGTCCTTGTCCTTCCATGAGTGGGGCACCTTTTCTACTTGCGTAGGCTTCCTGCACAAATAGCACGCTTGTCTTCACTGTCTCTCATTACTTAAGTAATTTGAACTACTGAACAGGGTGCATTTATGAGAATCACTGTCCAAATGGATGTACCATCAGCCAGCATTTGTGTTTCCCTTTCCACTCAATAAAATGCAGAATATGACCATGGACTGCATAGAGCAATTGATAAACAAGATTTCCACAAGTGCAGGAAAAGGTCAGCATATCCCCAACGTATTTCTTTAGGCTGGCATCATCAATAAAAGCGTTGTACATTTAAGAACAAGATACAAATGGTTGGGGGAATGAGGAATCAAGCTGAAACGATGCACAGTTAATAAAAGATGTTCTGACCAGCAAATTCTCATCTCCCCCCCTCCCCCTTTCTTCTCTTTTTAATTTCCTGGCAGTATTTGCAAATTAGCCTAATCCTCTCAGGGAACTGATAGGTAATATTAATGTTGTAATAGAGCAGAGAGTTAACATCACTGGCCAATATCAGAATGCTTGTTGTCCTGAGAGCAATATTAGAAACCAATTGTAGAAAACAAAGATAGCTTGTAAAAGCTGATGAATTCTGAAAGTAACAAGATAATAATAATTCCTGGGAGGAATTAAATGATTGGAAAATGCCTAGGCCTGTAATCATGAAGCAAGATATAACTGGCAGCCCCAAACCCATTTCCCAGCAAACAGTTTTTTTGCCATCATAGTAAAAAAAAAAAAAAAGTTTGGGAAAGGAACATTTTAGCAGGGAAGTTTACAACAATTCAGCAGGAAGAAGTTAAAGGAAAAGAAGAAAAAATATTGGTAGGCTAATGCCAAATTGCTATGGAAATTGAAGTAGACTACTGAACCTGGGCAACAGGGAATGCTCATATGGGTACAGGTGCAAGGGGTAACTCATTCTCTCATTTGCAGAATATCACATATGGCATATCATAGCATTATATATTCATTCTGCTAGAAGTGAAATCAGAGCTGGTCTTAGACATTTCTGTGCCAATGGTGGCACCCCTCCCTCCCATAGTCAAACAACAGAGGGATCTTTTAGACTCCCCCCATCCCAGCATTGTAAAAAGTATGGGAGAGCATGTTTTGGCTAAGGGGGGGGTAGTTGGGGGATAAATAGTGCTTGTGGGTTTTACTAAGGGCCCCCTATCCCCCCTCCTTAATTTGTTGACCCCTTCCCCTCAAACTCATCCAGCTCTCCCAAACAAGACACAGGTCTACACAGAGGAGAAACATCTCTCCTCAAAATAGGCAGTGGGGGGAGTGTTGGGGGCCAGAACATACCGAGGCTGGGCGGCAGGCGCTGGCAGAGCGCTAGGGGCAGGCCATGCCAGGTAAGGGGAACAAGGGAGAGATGTGTAGTATCTGTCCCCTGCTCCGGGCCTGTCCAGAGCCAAAGGACGGCTGGGGGAGGCGTGACCCCATCTTCTGGCCTTCGTTTGCTGCTCTGCAATGCCAGGTCTGTTACCCAGAAAACCTCCCTCATCCATGACATGATCCTGGATGAGGGTGCAGACCTGGCATGTATTACGGAGACCTGGCTGGCCGAGGCTGCTGCTCCAACCCTTGCAGCCATGTGTCCAGCTGGATTTTCGTATGCACAGCAGCCGAGGGCTGGGGATCGGGGAGGGGGAGTGGCTGTTATCTATCGAGAGTCCTTGGTCTTCACCAGACCCCCTCTCCGGGAGACCAAGGTTGCTGAGTGCATGTACTGGAGGTTGGGCCCGAAGGGCAGTCTGGGGATTCTGCTCGTGTACCGTCCACCCCGCTGCACGACTGACTCCCTGGCCGAGGTGCTTGAGGTGGTCTCTGATGTGCGTGTACAGTCCCCTAACTTACTGGTGTTGGGGGACTTCAACGTACATTCGGAGGCCATCCTCACAGGAGCACCTCGGGACTTCATGGAGACCATGGCCTCCTGGGAGCTGCACCATATTCTAACTGGGCCCACCCATATAGCCAGTCATGCACTAGACCTTGTGTTTGTTTCTGGAGAAGCGGGGAGTGATCTGGAAGTCGGGGGTATATCCACCACCCCCTTGTCATGGTCAGATCACTATCTGGTGATGTTGGACTTCTCGGTTCCACAACCCCTCTGCAGGGGTGGAGGACCCATTAAAATGGTCCGCCCCAGGCGTCCTATGGATCCAAATGGATTCCTGAACGCGCTTGGGGATTCTCTGGAGCACGCCAACGGCCACTTGGTCAAGACCCTGATGGGTGGCTGGAATGCCGCAATCACTGGGGCATTAGATCGGGTGGCTCCGAAACGCCCTCTCCCCCTGAACAGGGCTCGGACTGCACCATGGTTCAATCCGCGGTTACGAGCGCTGAAGCAGGAGGTGAGACGGCTAGAGCGCCGGTGGCGGAAGTCTCGCTCCAAAGACGATCAGACACGGGCTAGAGCTGTATCTTCAGCCTATCATGTGGCGGTGAAGGCAGCAAAAAAGGAATATTATGCTGCCTCCATCGCGTCTGCAGAGTGCTGCCCCAGGAGGCTGTTCCAAGTGGTCCGGAGCCTGGTCGGTCCTGTGGCTCCGGAACCACTGGAGCATTCTAAGGCCTCCTGTGAGGCTTTGGCAAGGCACTTTGCAGATAAAATTGATCAGATTAGGTGTGTTACTCTGCACACTGTGGATACAGTTAGTGAGCAAGAGGCGGCCTGTGGCAAACCGGTTTTGTGGGATCGGTTCCAGCTTCTTCCTCCTGATGAAG
This sequence comes from Heloderma suspectum, assembly GCF_057233095.1. Lineage (NCBI taxonomy): Eukaryota > Metazoa > Chordata > Lepidosauria > Squamata > Helodermatidae > Heloderma > Heloderma suspectum. The sequence goes on along the minus strand of NC_139458.1, from coordinate 112,699,611 downwards.
TGGACAAGGTGCTTTCATTTGTAAGGCCGACCACCTGCTTACTTGATCCTTGCCCATCTTGGCTCATTATGAGCTGCAGAGAGAGAATGGGTGAGGGGATCAAGGCGGTGGTGAACGCCTCCCTTGAGGAGGGAGTGATGCCATCAGCCCTCAAGGAGGCAGTGATAAGACCACTCTTAAAGAAGCCCTCCTTGGATCCTCAAGTTCTGAACAACTTTCGCCCAGTCTCAAATCTGCCATTTTTGGGCAAGGTGATTGAGCGGGTGGTGGCGGTGCAGTTGAAGGCACACTTGGAAGAAACTGATTATCTAGACCCATTTCAGTCAGGCTTCAGGCCTGGGCATGGGACAGAAACGGCCTTGGTCGCCTTGGTGGATGATATGAGGAGGGCTCTGGATAGGGGTGAATGCTCCTTCCTTGTTCTCCTCGACCTCTCAGCGGCTTTTGATACCGTTGACCACGGTATCCTCCTGGACCGCCTGGAGGGGTTGGGCATTGGAGACACTGTATTGCGGTGGTTCCGGTCCTTCCTCTCCAGCAGGTACCAGAGGGTAGCACTGGGAGAGGAGGTTTCGGACCCGTGGCCACTTACTTGTGGGGTGCCACAGGGTTCCATCCTCTCCCCGATGCTATTTAACATCTATGTGAAGCCGCTGGGGGCTATCATCAGGAGGTTTGGGGTGCAGTGTCATCAATATGCGGATGACACGCAGCTCTACCTCTCATTCAAATCTTCACCAAGGTTGGCCGTAGAATCCCTGTCCAAATGTCTGGAGACGGTGAGTGGCTGGATGGGGAGGAATAAGCTGAAGCTGAACCCTGACAAGACTGAGGTACTTTTGGTGGGAGACAAGAGGAGGCTGGGGGATGTTGACCTGGTGTTGAATGGGGTACGGCTACCCTTGAAAGACCAGGTCCGCAGCCTGGGGGTCATTTTGGACTCCCAGCTGTCCATGGAGGCTCAGGTGTCAGCTGTGAGCCAGACAGCGCTGTATCAACTCCATCTGATACGGCGGCTGCGCCCCTACCTTCCCAACCATCTGCTCCCATCGGTAGTACATGCCCTGGTCTCCTCTCGTTTAGACTACTGTAATGCGCTCTACGTGGGGTTACACTTGAAGACGGTTCGGAAGCTGCAGCTGGTACAGAACGCGGTGGCTCGCCTGATTAAAGGCAGCCGCCGGCGAGATCACATCACTCCAGTGCTGAAGGAGTTGCACTGGTTACCAGTTGTTTTCCGGGCCAAATTCAAGGTGTTGGTTTTGACCTTTAAAACCCTATATGGTTCCGGCCCAGCCTATCTTAAGGAGCGCCTCCAGCAACACCAGACAGGCCGCTTAACAAGATCAGCCTCAGATGGCCTTCTCTCTGTCCCATCAGCCAGGACAGCTAGACTGGTGGGGACGAGGGAGAGGGCCTTCTCTGTGGTGGCCCCCACTCTGTGGAACTCCCTCCCTAGGGAACTCCGCCATGCCCCCTCTTTAATGAGCTTCCGTCATGCATTAAAAACATGGTTGTTCAGGCAGGCATTTGGGGTGGGTTAGGGTATTTAAAAAAAAAAAATTATGGTAAAATTTTATTGTTTTAAATTGTTTTATGGTGGGTTGTACATCGCCCAGAGTGGCTGGGTGACCAGTCAGATGGGCGATTAATAAATTTAATAAATAAATAAATAAATACTCACCAGACAAATCCACAATAGGCTGTTTGTTCTCTGCAATTCCATAACATCCTGTACAGCTACAAATATAAAGACATCATAGTTCCCCCACATCACAAGGTATTGCACAAATCCAAACAGTTAATACCAACTGATATTACAAACTCTGTGCTTTTCTGTAGTCTAATTATTTTGTTTTATTTTAAGTATTTTAGACCCCTTTAGAAAGCATAGTCCTCACAAGTCAGCTTAGGGAGCAATCCTATCCAGATAGGCAGCTACCTCTGAACTTGGAGGCGAACGCCTATCCAAAGCACGGCAGGAGAAGCACAGAGGGGATCATTCCCTTTGGGCTTCTCTTACCCTGCATATTTGGCTAGATAGCCAATTGCTGTCTAGCCGTGGGAGGACAGAGCAGGGAAAGAGGCTGCTGTACGACACACTGGATGTGTCGTACAGGCATTTCCACCCTCCCTGCCCCAGAACACCCTTTTTGGCCGCCCCACGCTCCTCTTGCGAGTGTGGAGGATGGGGCTGTTCTGCACTACCTACAAGGCAGCTCAGAAGTGGAGGGAGGTCGGTTCTCCGGGAACCGACCTTGGAGCATGGGCTCTGAGGTCGGTTCCCAGATAACATGATGTCCTATGGCCGTCTAGCCTCTGTCTAGCAGCCATAGGATTGCTCCTTCCCAGAACAAAACACCAATACATTACAACCCTCAAACAGGTTTAAAACAATAATAAAAAAGCAGCTTAAAAACAAAGTTCAGAGCCATTCTACATATATATTTTTTCAAACAGCTCAAACAGCTCAGAGACCAGTTGTGATAACAGAGCTGCCTACAATTCTTTATTTTCCCCACACCAACATATGAAATAGCAGAGGCTCTCCTGCACACGACTTCACAAGTTCCTATAAAGTTGTATTACACCAGCCCCCACCCCACTGATTTCACTCAAATCTTTCTTTACGGGAAAATGGAGAGGGCTGGAAAACGCTGCAAAAAAAAGCGGCAAAAGGTGTCATTTCTGTTTCAGCCTCTCTTCACAATTGATTTCAAAGTCAATTCCAGCAAAGCACTACTAGGCTTTAGGGTGGAATCTGCAGGTGGAGGGGGAATCACCCCCCTTTCCATACTGCTGACAGAAGCGTTCTGTCAGAGCGACACTAGTTGGATTCTACCCTTAAAGTTTTTGGGCAAAATGTAGATTATGAAAACTGCTACATCTTTTTTTTTAAGTTACTATTCCAAATTCTGACTATAACTATAAAGTAGAATTAAGACACAATATAAATAGGGAAACTAACACTTCATTCCTTTTGGGGTTAGGTTCCTTCAGTAATAGCAAGCTTTTTTTATGAACTTGTTTATGCTTAGAATTAAAAAACAACAACCCTGAAATGATACTTGGGGCAGCAAGGATGCCAGTAATGAAAGTAAGTAAATATTTGATTATTGTGTGTTGAAATACTAGCGATTCCCTTGAAAGATATGGGTATAGTTTATATTTATTTATTTATTTATTTATTTATCACTGCAAATTACAGGGACATTATGAATTAAATAATACTGCTAAAAGAGCAGGTGTGATACTATTTTATAACCATAATTTCCTACTTTGAATACTTTCCACAAATAGGACAAGTGTATATTTATTCACCAGAGACATATTTTGCTACAGTTGTGCTATGGATATAAAGTCCAGGCCATGTGCTATGTTTCTGCAGATATGTAAGCCAAGCTAACAAGTCTTTATAATGAGTTAACATTGATCACTTTATGTCCTGATGGCACTGCTAGTTGTCTGATTGCTAAAACAGAAATGGTACTGGGAAAGAGGTGTAGAGTTGTGCAAGAGTTTGCACAAAACCTCTGGGGAATCTATTGTTTTGAACTGTTCCAACTTCACTTTGAGCATTTCTACAAATTCTACAGGCTTTTATTTAATGCAGAAGCCCTGGTAAGGATGCAGGATTTTAGCCTTGAATGGTGATGCTCTTAGTCTGCTAATCCAGGAGTGGGTGCAGAGGGCACATTCCTTCATGCATAACCTTCCAAGGGCTGCATTCCAGTGTTGGGTGGGGACAAAGCCCCCCCACACACACACGCACACCATTCACACACATATACAACTCATCCACACATACAAACCCCATTGCCACAAGCCTCATTTATACACTGAGATACCACTCTCCAGCTGGGCTATTTTCTTCCCCAAACCAAAATGCATTCTCTTTTCTCAGTGCTAGCCACTCCTTCCCTGCATTACCTGTATGTAACCAGGCCTTCATATGAAGCCCCCAGAACTGACTAGCCTGCAAAACATTTACCTGCCTGTTTTTTACTCATAAGTGGGGGGCCCTGGTTGCTCTGTACTTCTCCCCCACTTACCAGGTGCTGTCTCTACTTTGCCAGCTCAATCATCGTCCAAATTGCCCACAAAAGAAGTGCCTCCGTTTCCTCTGTATCTGGTATAGAAGCTGATTGGGCTGGTAAAAGAGGGACAGAGAATTCTTACTTCACCAGCCCGCTTGACTTCTCTACTGGCTGTGGAGGAAGCGAAGCCAAACTCTGCAGCTAGTAAAGAAGCTGATCAGGCGGGGGAAACAAACAGTGCTCTGTTTCACCAGCCTGATAGCCAATGCCTGATTGATATCCTGTTTTGCCACTCAGTCATAGAGCACTTGAGAAGGTTTCAGAGCAGGTTGGTGAGGGGTCTAAGAAGAGGGGGAGTGACTTGGTGAGAGGAGGTGTGACCTAGGGAGAGTCCAGTGGACTGGACTGAGAAGCCTGATGGGCTGCATTTGACCCCTTGAATACCTACAGGCCAGAGGTATTCCATTGTTCTGCCTTTTTGACTAGTTGGGATCAAAAGTGCCCTCACCCCGCGCCCGGCTTGCCTGGCTGCGGGGGGGGGGGCTGTTGCGGGTGGCGGGGGAAGGACGGGACAAGGGGCAGGTCTAGCCGGCCACTATTTAGGCCGCGCTGCCCCGCAGCCTCCTCATTCCGTTCTCCAGGAACTGACCAATCCTATGGCCGTCTAGCTGCTGTCTAGCGGCCATAGGATTGTGCCCTAAGGCGCTAACGTTCTGTGGCTCAAGGGGGGTGACAGGGGTAGGTCTCCCAGCCCAGAACTGGGTATGTCTGATTGGTGGGCGAGGGCGGACGCCTCGCCACAGACAACGAATGCCTCACTCTACACCGTCATATTGGTCTTGTTGTGGTGTGCCCGCCAGTGCTTTCTTCGCAGATTGTAATCTATCAATAAATGTGGCCCTGTTTATCCCAAATTGATTGGTGTCGTCTCGTCATTTCTCCCCTGTCCACTCGAAACGGGCATCATCACCATAAACCTTGTGTGGATTGTGTCTGGTGCTTTGAATCAGCACCAGAGCGATCCTTTGGGTGAAGCGTTCTTACAAACAGCACTGTATGTTTCACAGGACTGTCAGTGAGTTGGCACCTATGAACTGGGCTGTTAAGTTTTAATGATAATTGAAGTTAAGGATATGAAGAGACCAGAAAGGTTCCTCATAGAACAGGCCTGAGAAAGTATCTATGTAGATTTCTCTTTCTGGCTTTGATTAGATCTGATAAGTAGCCCCTTAAATTGTAACAATAACCAGAAGATAAGTTAATTTTTTTGTTCCCCTTGTGCACAAAGCTAGTACCCATATGTTGCCTGATGCCATATTGTTCAAGTGAACAATATAACTTATGAACAAAGATTTCAACTAATTTTCTGACTGCTTATGTTGGCTACTACTGTTTCTTTTGTCTTCCTCTTTATTTATGCCCACATTAAATTGAAATTGTATGAAGAAAAGTTTTCAAAGTTCTGTTAGGTCTGACTTCAAATTTGTGTTTCCAGAACTCTTCAGCTCATATTTGTATCAGGTAGACTCTGATTCATATCTTTATTCTTGAGCTGCCTTTCTTTCTTTTTAGCTCAGTGAGCTATTTATCTTGAAATTCTGTGCCCACAAAATAGTCTGCTTGATCACATTGCAACTACAGTAAAATAAATAGCTGTTGTTCTGGACATATAGATATAACAGCGTTTTACTATTTGTTGCAACCGTCATGTTCACAGCACGTTACAGGCCATGACACAGAGAGAGAGAGAGAAATTCACTTTTTTGTTGTTGCTAAAATGCCATCAAGGCAATGAACAACAATTTGAAACAATAAGGAAGCAATCCTGTGTGGATACTTGGCTGCCTCCAAACTCAGAGGCGACCACTTATCCAATGCACAGCGGGAGGAGCGCAGAAGGGACCGTCTCCTCTGTGCTCCATCCGCCCTGGATTCACATCTAAATGGCCGATTTCAGCTGTCTAGCCATGGGACATTGGAGCATGGGGTGGGAAGGCTGGACGACACATAGGAAGTGTTGTACTGGCACTGACGAACTCACCACACTGCCCCCAGGAATGCCCCCTTTCCCTTTGCTCTGCGCTGCTCTTACAAGCGCAGAGCACGGGGACGTTCCACACTGCCTATGAGCTGGCAGGGGAAGGGGTGAGGAGACAGTTCTCCAGGAACTGACCAATCCTATGGCCATCTAGCTGCTGTCTAGCGGCCATAGGATTGTGCCCTAAGGCGCTAACGTATGCATGTTTAGACAGAAAAAACTCCCCATGCTGGCTGGGGAATGTTGGAAGTTATAGGAGGTTTTCCTGTCTAAACATGCATAGGATTGCACCTTAAAACTATAAAACACAAGGCCATTAAATACATTAAAAAGGCACAAGTCATGTTACATCTTTGCTCAGAGAACAGCACTGGCTGCCAATATATTACCTCAGAGAACAGCACTGGGCCGGGTTCAAGGTTATTGACACGCAAGGCCTTAAACAACTTGGGATCAGGATACCTAAGGGAGCACCTTCTCCCATATCAATCTGCCCGTTCACTGAGATCTATAGATCAGAGCCCCTGGTTGTCCTGTCACCCACACAATTTCATCTGACAACAATTGGAAAAGGGGCTTTTCTGTGTGATGCCCCTCCTTTGGAATTCTCTTCCCTGCAGTGTGACAGGTACCATCTTTGACAGGGTTTAGGCACCTGTTAAAAACTTATCAGTATACCCAGGCATCTACCTAGCTTGGTAGATTGTTGTTGTTTCTGTTTTTGTATATTATTTTAACTGTTTTTTAAATGCATTTTGTACACCCTGTGATTTGATAATGCAAGATGGTATTGTTGTTGTTCAGTTGTTCAGTCGTGTCCGACTCTTCGTGACCCCATGGACCATAGCACGCCAGGCCTTCCTGTCCTGCACATTCTCCCGGAGTGTGCTCAGGTTCATATTCATTGCATCAGTGATGCTATCTAGCCATCTCATCCTCTGCCGTCCCCTTCTCCTTTTGCCTTCAGTCTTTCCCAGCAACAGGGTCTTTTCCAGAGAGTTTTCTCTTCGCATTAGGTGGCCAAAATATTGGAGCTTCAGCTTCAGTATCTGTCCTTCCAATGAGCACTCAGGGTTGATTTCCTTTAGGATGGACTGATTTGACCTCCTTGCAGTCAAGGGGACTCGTAAGAGTCTTCTCCAGCACCACAGTTTGAAAGCATCAATTCTTCGGCGCTCAGCCTTCCTTATAGTCCAGCTCTCACAGCCATACATTACTACTGGGAAAACCATAGCTTTGATTAAACGGACCTTTGTTGGCAAGGTGATGTCTCTGCTTCTTACTATATGCCAGGAAGTGATAGGGCCAGATGCCATGATCTTCGTTTTTTTAATGTTGAGTTTCAAACCAGCTTTTGCACTCTCCTCTTTCACCCTCAACAAGAGGCTCTTGAGATCCTCTTCGCTTTCTGCCATTAGGGTGGTATCATCTGCATATCGGAGGTTGTTGATAATTCTCCCAGCAATCTTAATTCCGACCTCTGATTCATCCAACCCGGCATTTCTCATGATGTACTCTGCATATAAGTTAAATAAGCAGGGTGACAATATGCAGCCTTGTCATACTCCTTTCCCAATTTTGAACCACTCGGTTGTTCCATGTCCGGTTCTTACTGTTGCTTCTTGACCCTCGTACAGGTTTCTCAGGAGACAGGTAAGGTGGTCTGGTACTCCCATCTCTTTAAGAATTTGCCACAGTTTGTTGTGATCCACACAATCAAAGGCTTTAGCATAGTCAATGAAGCAGAAATAGACATCTTTCTGGAATTCTCTTGCTTTCTCCATGATGCAGCGAATGTTGGCGATTTGATCTCTAGTTCCTCTGCCTCTTCGAAACCCAGCTTGTACTTCCGGTAGTTCTCGGTTCGCATACTGCTGAAGCCTAGCTTGTAGAATTTTGAGCATCACCTTGCTGGCATGTGAAATGAGCGCAATTGTGCGGTAGTTTGAACACTCTTTGGCGTTGCCCTTCTTTGGAATTGGAATGTAAACTCACCTTTTCCAGTCTTGCGGCCATTGCTGAGTGTTCCAAATTTGTTGGCATATTGAATGCAGCACTTTAACAGCATCATCTTTTAGGATTTTAAATAGCTCAGCTGGAATACTGTCATCTCCGCTAGCTTTGTTGTTACTAATGCTTCCTAAGACCCACTTGACTTCACTCTTGAGGATGTCCGGCTCCAGTTCAGTGACCGCACTATCATGGCTATCAAGGACATTACTATCATGGCTATCAAGGACATTAAGATCTTTCCTGTATAGTTCTTCTGTGTATTCTTTCCACCTCTTCTTAATCTCATCTGCTTCTGTGAGGTCCCTGCCTTCTTTGTCCTTTATCATGCCCGTCTTTGCACAAAACGTTCCCTTGAGATCTCCAGTTTTCTTGAAGAGATCTCTAGTCTTTCCCATTCTGTTGTTTTCCTCGATTTCTTTGCATTGTTCATTTAAGAAGGCCTTCTTGTCTCTCCTTGCTATTCTCTGGAACTCTGCATTCAGTTGGATATATCTTCCCCTTTCTCCCTTGCTTTTTGCTTCCCTTCTTTCCTCAGCTACTTGTAAAGCCTCATCAGACAGCCACTTGGCTTTCTTGCATTTCTTTTTCTTTGGGATGGATTTCTTTGCCGCCTCCTGAACAATGTTACGGACCTCCATCCATAGTTCCTCAGGCACTCTGTCTATCAGGTGTAAACCCTGAAATCTATTCCTCACCTCCACTGTATATTCATAAGGGACATGATTTAGGTCATACCTGAACGGTTTAGTGGTTTTCCCTACGTTCTTCAATTTCAGCCGAAATTTTGCTAGAAGCAGCTCATGATCTGAGCCACAGTCAGCTCCAGGTCTTGTTTTTACTGACTGTATGGAGCTTCTCCATCTTTGGCTACAAAGGACATAATCAATCTGATTTCAATATTGACCATCTGGCGATGTCCATGTGTAGAGTCTTCTCTTGTGCTGTTGGAAAAGAGTGTTTGCTATGATCAGCGTGTTCTCTTGGCAAAACTCTATTAGCTTTTGTCCTGCTTCATTTTGTACACCAAGGCCATGCCTGCCTGTTATCCCGGTGATTTCTTGACTTCCTACTTTAGCATTCCAGTCCCCTATGATGAAGAGGACATCTTTTTTTGGTGTTAGTTCTAGAAGGTGTTGGAGGTCTTCATAGAACCGATCAACCTCAGCTTCTTCGGCATCAGTGGTTGGGGCATAGACTTGAATTACTGTGATGTTGAATGGCTTGCCTTGGATTCGTACTGAGATCATTCTATCATTTTTAAGATTGTACCCCGGTACTGCTTTTCCCACCCTTTTGTTGACTATGAGGGCTACTCCATTTCTTCTAAGGGATTCTTGGCCACAATAGTAGATACGATGGTCACCTGAATTAAATTCTCCCATTCCTGTCCATTTTAGTTCGCTGGTTCCCAAGATGTCGATGTTCAATCTTGCCATCTCATGTTTGACCACCTCCAGCTTACCTTGATTCATTGATCTAACATTCCAGGTTCCTAAACAATATTGTTCTTCACAGCATCGGATTTTCTTTTCACCACCAGACACATCCACAGCTGAGTGTCCTTTCGGCTTTGGCCCAGCTGCTTCACTCTTTCTGGCGCTACTTGGAAATACCCTCTGCTCTTCCCCAGTAGTATATTGGACACCTTCCGACCTGAGGGGCTCATCTTCCGGCGTCATGTCTTTTAGCCTTGTGATATGTTCCATGGGGTTTTCTTGGCAAGAATACTGGAGTGGGTTGCCATTTCCTTCTCCAGTGGACCACATTTTGTCAGAACTCTCTGCCACGACCTGTCCGTCTTGGGTGGCCCTGCACGGCATAGCTTATGGCTTCACTGAGTTACGCAAGCCCCTTCGCCACAACAAGGCAGTGATCCATGAAGGGGAATGGTGTATATATATATATTATATACCAAGTATATATTATATACCAAGTATATACCAATGGTGTATGTATATATATATATATATATATATATATATATATAATATACCAAGATGGTATATAAATATATTTAATAAATTAATAAAACAATTACATAACTTAAAAGGCTAAATTAAAGAGATGTGTCTTCACACCCTTTGTAAAAGTCAAGTGGAGGCAATAATAACTCTTGCTGGATTGCATTCCAGAGTTTGGGAACAACACAGGACAAAGTGCTTTCCCACGTGCCAGACAAACAAGCCTCTGTGTCTAATAGTACCCTCAGGAGGACCTCTCCTACAGTTCATAATAACCAGACACGCTTATAACAAGACAGGTGGTCCCTTAGATAACCAGGTCCTAAGCTATTTAGGGCTTTAAAAGTTAAAACCAACATCTTTACCCATACATGTATACTGATCAACCAACAAATAACCCTTATGTGGTTTGGGGGGCACCCTGAAATAACCCAAGAACACGATCGTGTATCCAAAAACACAATCAATTTCAGCAAAATTATTTATTTATGTAATGGTTTTATATCCTACTTTTCAGAACGATTTTCAAAACTGCTTACCAAAAAACACCCCCAAACCCCTTAGAACTATTCCCTTTTTATTCTTCCTTATGTTGAATAACTGGGTATTCCCTCCCCCACCTTCACTATTTTATTAACACATTGTGGAGAATTTTACCAGTTGATTCTCTTTCCCATGTCTTCAGTGAACAAGTGGTCCGGAGCCTGGTCGGTAACGTGGCTCCAGAACCACTGGAGCATTTTAAGGCCTCCTGTGAGGCCTTGGCAAGGCACTTTGCAGATAAAATTGATCGGATAAGGAGTGTTACTCCACACGCTGTGGATACAGTTAGTGAGCAAGAGGTGGCCTGTGGCAAACCGGTTTTGTGGGATCGGTTCCAGCTTCTTCCTTCTGATGAAGTGGACAAGGTGCTTTCATCTGTAAGGCCAACCACCTGCTTACTTGATCCTTGCCCATCTTGGCTCATTATGAGCGGCAGAGAGAGGCTGGGTGAGGGGATCAGGGCGGTGGTGAATGCCTCCCTTGAGGAGGGAGTGATGCAATCAGCCCTCAAGGAAGCAGTGAGAAGACCACTCTTAAAGAAGCCTTCCTTGGATCCCCAAGTTCTGAACAACTTTTGCCCAGTCTCAAATCTGCCATTTTGGGGCAAGGTGATTGAGCAGGTGGTGGCGATGCAGTTGAAGGCACACTTGGAAGAAACCGATTATCTAGACCCATTTCAGTCAGGCTTCAGGCCTGGGCATGGGACAGAAACGGCCTTGGTCGCCTTGGTGGATGATATGAGGAGGGCTCTGGACATGGATGAATGCTCCTTCCTTGTTCTCCTCGACCACTCAGCGGCTTTTGATACCGTTGACCACGGTATCCTCCTGAACTGCCTGGAGGGGTTGGGCAGTGGAGACACCATATTGCGGTGGTTCCGGTCCTTCCTCTCCAGCAGGTACCAGAGGGTAGCACTGGGAGAGGAGGTTTCGGACCCATGGCCACTTACTTGTGGGGTGCCACAGGGTTCTATCCTCTCCCCAGTGCTATTTAACATCTATGTGAAGCCGCTGGGGGCTATCATCAGGAGGTTTGGGGTGAGGTGTCATCAGTATGCGGATGACACGCAGCTCTACCTCTCGTTCAAATCTTCACCAAGGTTGGCCGTAGAATCCCTGTCCAAATGTCTGGAGATGGTGAGTGGCTGGATGGGGAGGAATAAGCTGAAGCTGAACCCTGAGAAGACCGAGGTACTTTTGGTGGGAGACAAGAGGAGGCTGGGGGATGTTGACCTGGTGTTGAATGGGGTACGGCTACCCTTGAAAGACCAGGTCCGCAGCCTGGGGGTCATTTTGGACTCCCAGCTGTCCATGGAGGCTCAAGTGTCAGCTGTGAGCCGGACAGCACTGTATCAACTCCATCTGATACGGCGGCTGCGCCCCTTCCTTCCCGACCATCTGCTCCCATCGGTAGTACATGCCCTGGTCTCCTCTCGTTTACACCACTGTAATGCGCTCTACGTGGGGTTACCCTTGAAGATGGTGCGGAAGCTGCAGCTGGTACAGAACGCGGCGGCTCGCCTGATTAAAGGCAGCCACCGGCGAGATCACATCACTCCAGTGCTGAAGGAGTTGCACTGGTCACCAGTTGTTTTCCGGGCCAAATTCAAGGTGTTGGTTTTGACCTTTAAAACCCTATATGGTTCCGGCCCAGCCTATCTTAAGGAGCGCCTCCAGCAGCACCAGACAGACCGCTTAACAAGATCAGCCTTGGATGGCCTTCTCTCTGTCCCATCACCTAGACTGGTGGGGACGAGGGAGAGGGCCTTTTCTGTGGTGGCCCCCGCTCTGTGAAACTCCCTCCCTAAGGAACTCCGTCATGCCCCCTCTTTAATGAGCTTCCACCATGCATTAAAAACGTGGTTGTTCAGGCAGGCATTTGGGGTGGGTTAGGGTATTTTAGAAAATGTTTTTATTGTAGAATTTTATTGTTTTAAACTGTTTTATTATATGTTGTAAATCGCCCAGAGTGGCTGGGTGACCAGCCAGATGGGCAATTAATAAATTTAATTAATAAATAAAATAAATAAAACATGTAATATATTTGGGGGTGGGGTTCCCCATATCACTAGCAGCAGCATTGCTACTCAGTGTTTGCTGTACAGTTTCTAGGCCACTAGGCTTAATTCTTACTACAGGATTACTGGGCAATTTGGCTTCAACAACACTGCCTGTAAGTGGAAAAATCAGCTATAAGGATCAAAAACTGCTTCGTCTTATTTGTGTAGTTGCATATATACCCTCGTCTGTAGGATCATGTTCACCCCTCCCTTCCCTAACTTGATGTTCCCCAGTCACTCCTGGTTGATCTTTCTGTTGTAAGACTCAGGACAGAGGGGCCTTCTTTGATGTTTATGAAAGGTGGGAAGGAATTTCACACTTTGCTGTGCGTCATTCAGCTGCAAGGAAAGAATGTTACAGCTTGCTGGGTGCATTACTTGGAATCAATTATTGACTTGTCTTCTTGGCACAGAATGCCTGGTAAAACTCAGTCTCACAGGAGCCGTCATTTACTCTGGGAAATGTACCTCTTTTGTGGATGAGTGCTAGCAATGTTTACAGCTGAGCTACTGATGAAATAGTTTAACTGGTTATTACTGAAAGAATGCAAAGTGTTATATAAATGTCATTTTCATGCAGAAGCGAATCATCTTTTGCAAACAAAACAAAAAGCAACTAGCACACAGAAAAACTTTTGAATCATTCCAACATTATTTGCATTGACGTTTCAGCTTGAAATGGTGGAAGAGCAAATAAGATCAGTATTTAGTAGACAAACCAGTCAATTTTGAAATATATGAACACAATCAGTGGGCATCAGTCATGTTATCTACCCACAGATGAAAGTATGATGGGTAAATGGCCTTTAATTGTAAAGGGAAAAGAAATGTGCTTTGTGTCACTAAAATATATATATATCTCGGAGTATTCTCAAACATTTTGCTTTCATAGGTTCTTTTGACAGTGTTGTGCATTTCCTCATAAAAGAAAGAAAGATTATAATCTTTCTTTCTGGTCAGGTCCTGGATGGCAGACTTCCTGACACCTCATGAATACCACCTTGAGTTCCATGGAAGGAAGGTGAGATAAAATAAATACATTTCTGCTTGGGCCTCTCAAAATTCTGTCTACATGGCAGCCACAGGATAATCTCAATGCAAACATTAAAAAGTAAACAAACTCTAGTGTTACATAAAAAAGATGTAAAGGGACACTTTATAAATGTGTGCAGTAAATGACGACATTTAAAACAGTATATTTAAAGAGTCCCTTGTAAAGCAGGAGGGGAAGACCCATTTATTCTTGAAAGGATTGTCTTGGATTGAAAGGAGGGAAGATATTAAGAATTTAAAAACACACGTGCAGTTCAGTCCTATGTGTGGAAGTAAGTTAGTGAATTCAGCTAAAGGTAGTTGTGACTGAGCTTTCAGTCTGTACACTTACTTGGAGTAAGCCCCCATTGAACTCTCAGTAGGCCTTATTATTGGAACAAACATAACATAGGATAGGGCTACACGTCCCATTGGGTTCAATGAAAGGTGTAACTCAATCCTGCTCATGTTTACTGGAAGTCCCAGTGAATTCAATAGGACTTACTTCTGAGTAGGCCATAGGATTAGTGCATGTGTGTTTTAAAAAGCGGATGAAGCTCCTAAAAGTAAAACACACACTTCTTTTTTTTAATGCGAGCTGCGGGCCTGGTACGAGAGGGCGGGCGTCATATTTTTTTTTAATTAGAAACAAGGACAAGTTGTCTCCGTTTTTCCACCTCAGAGACAGCGCCGCACATCGCCCGCCTATGACAGAAAGCAGCGGAGTGGAGCGAACAGCCCAGAGCGGCGGCCACCGTTGCTAGGCCAGAGCTGCCGCCGGTAACCCTCCACAGCGAGCGCGGCGGCGAGGGGAAGGGAAAAGGCGGCACCGGAGGCGCCTTGAGAGACGACTCCAGCCGGGCTGCCCACGTCTCGCGAGAAACCTGTCGTCGGCCATTTTGCCATTGATTGGCGCTGGCGGAGGGAGGGAGCTGAGGCGTCGCTGCCCTCGCTGAGTAGAAGGGTGGGGGCGAGTCGGACCGGGGGAGAGAGGGAGTCAGCTAGAAGAAGGAGGACGCGGAGGAAAAGATAATGAGGATGAGGATGAGCCTCCCGCGACCCCCCTGTCTTTCTTCCTCCTCCTCCTCCGGCGGCTCCTCTTGCTGACGAAGACTCCCCGCCTCAGCCTGCCGCGGGCCCCAAGCTGGCTGCGCCACTGGCCATGGTGCCCAGCGAGGAGAGCCGGCTGGTCCCCAAAGAGGTGAGCGTTCTTTGGCGCACGCAGCGAGCGGGCAGGCTGCGCCTTGAGCCGTCGAGGGGGGAAGGCAGGCGGGCAGGCGGGCAGGCAGGCAGGCGAGCGACGACGGCCCACTTCGAGACGCCGGCGGCCGGGACGAGGCCGTCGTATGCGCGTAGTGAAGGCCTGGCTGGGGTGGAACAGGCGTGCCCGGGGCGCTGGGTGGGATAAGTGGGTTAGGGAAGAGGCCTTCCCTGGGCAGCGAGCGGAGTGGCCTGACGGCCTGGGAGTTGGTGGGGTCTCGCGTTGAAGCCGGGTGTTCGTGCGTGTGGGCTCGGTGGGAGCGAGGGCGTGAGAGTGCTTGGCGTTTTGGAAGGGGCCTGGCAGCTTAGGGCCGTGCCGAAGACGTGGGGAAAGACGGTTAAAAACAATCCGTGGGACGCCAAGAGGCAGCGCGCAGGGCTGTTCAGGTGTCGCGGGAAGCTCGGTCACTGGGGGAAGCCTGGGGCGAAGGAAGGTCCAAAGCAGATCTTTCCCTTTCTGGAAGGAATCCTTGGGGCATTTCCCACTTGCCCGTGTCAACAAGGGAAACTTCGATGAAGGCAATTAACGTAGAATCCTTGTTGTCTGTCTTGTTTTCATCGAAAGGGATTGCGGTGGAAGACTCATCAGGAAGAGTTATAGACCTATTGCGATTGTGCGTTTCGGGGATAGAGATAGCCATGATAGTTTGCAGTATTGGTAAGATTTGTGTGACAAGTGTACATAAAAAGTTAATGTGATGTTGAGAGGAGTTGCCTGTCTAAGCAGGGTTAGGAGCTGGGTTTTGTGAGATGGAGAAGATAGCTGTCTACACAGAAACGTAGTTGTCAAACGGCCTTGAAGGAACCATTTCCACATCAACTTGTCTGTCATGGAGCCCCTGTACATTACTGATTATTCTGGGGTATTTTCTATAGCAGGAGTGGCAGACTTTGGGCTTGTGGGATCTACTTTGTTTTTTCCAAGAACCCCAAGATCCAACAACCATAGCCAGGTGCAAAAGACATACACTTAAGAGTGCAACCCTATGTATGTTTAGACAGAAAAAAAGCCCTACAATTCTCAGCGTGCCCTCATGTGGGACTTTTTTTTTCTGTCTAGACATGCATATTGTTGTGCCCTTAGAATAAACAATTTCTGAGACCAAGAATGTGGTTTGTTGTTTTTAGTATTAGAGATAAACAAGAGCTCACCATCCTTCCACACAAAAATCCACTCCTAGTTATTCCCCTCGCAGTTTCTTCATTTCAGCAGTATAATTCAGAGTAAGAAGGGGTCATTTTGTTCCTATTATTAAACGATTGGGAGTAGATCCTTGCTGATCTACAGCAGATCTTCCGGGATCTACCGGTAGCTCCACCTTGCCTTCTCACCTTTGTTCTATGGCACACACTCAGTTAATGTGAGTGCACTGGCCAGTCCTTATGGGTATCACTGGGAGTTCACACTGGAATATATCTAATACTACTTATTCCCTCTATACAGACACACCCCTCCAGCTGTGCATCATAGGGGAAGATAAGCAGTGGTGGAACTCCTGTTTTTCAGGGAAAGTTTATCCACCGTGACTGATCATGATATTGAGCAACCCCTGATAAGTGTTCTCTTGGACACAGTTTAAAAACCAGTGGGTTTAGCTCTTATTAAAGAAAAGAAAATAGAACCATTGATACAGGCTTTCAAATGTAAGGAGTATTCTGGTATTTGTGGTCTGAACCACGTGATGGTCTGAAATGAGACTCTTAGCAAGGATTGTGTAAAAGTTTGTGAAGATGAGAAGAGGCTGGCAGCTTCTTCTTTGTAAAATTTGGGATGGAAGAAGTGAGAGGAGTGTTGTATAATTTAATTGTGGGGGATGGAGGAAGGGAAGGAGTTTCCTCTTATTTTGTACAGGCTGATTTACACTATTATTTAGACTATAGGACTGCTCCCACAAGTTGATGTGTTTTAAGGTGTAACATGGGAATATGTAATCTATTATACTACTAAAGGAAGATGTAGGTATACTGAACTAATGGATTCTTTGCAGGTGAGTATTCTACCTTTAGATGTTGGAGTGGCTTGTGAGAGTAATCTTGCAGTCTAATATAACATGAGAAATGACCCTGACATTGTAGGAACCTCTAAAGGTCCTTTTTGAGGCTAAACATGCCTCATCTTTATTTTTAGTGTGTCTTCTGCAATAATTCAAATACTGGCTAATCGTGATATTGAGGGAGAGACCTCTAAGCAATGTGACGATAATTACAGGAGGATGGTGCAGCATATAATTTCAGTACATTGCTATATTGGAATCCTGACCCTACACTCATTCAGTAAAACATTCAAAATAATGCACCTGTCCAAACCTCTTTGGGTACATCAGTGCAAATATGCAACTCCATAGAAAGATTGCATACATAAAGATGCAGCTATTTTTGAAAACGGTATTGTGTTCCTTGTTCTTACCTCTCCTCCATAATGTTCATCACAACCTATTTGTATCTTGATGTATGTTTTACAACTCCAGCTGGTGTTATTGTACTTTTCTTCCATTCTAACCAACAAAGAGGTAAGTGTGCTAAATGATAACAGGGGAGATGGGACAAACAAGATAATTGGTCTCCATTTTTTGGTGGCAGTACTTCTGGGTTTTTTTTAAATAGGTTGTCGTGCCTATAAAGGTGAAGGCCTTTATTAATCATGTATAATTTTTCAGAGTTTACGTATGGTGATATGTACGGCTATATATGGTGTACATGGATACCTCCTGAATTGTAGCAAAGAACGACAATAATAGTGCAATGTCACATGATGGCCAAGAAGCAAAAGGGACTAATAGCAGAAGGCCTTTGGCAGTAATTGTAGATAACTACCGCAGAGTGGAATGATTAATGGCAGAGTCTGGCTGTGATCATCATTGCCCCAGTACTAACATGCATTGAGAAGCGTATTTTTAACAGCTTGAGCTATGCAGGATTCTATTGCTCTTGCATTTTTGGATATATAAAGGGATTCCTGGGGAGCAGGAAGATAATTCTGTCTTGTCAACTTATGTCTTTTCAAGAAATCACCTACCTACATCCATAGATAGTATGCAGTGTTTTTCATTGCTTTGTTTTATATTCTAATCTATCTTTTTATATTGTGTGTTGGAAATAAACACAGACTAGAATGCACCAAGTGATTAAAAAGAAGTGTTTGCCACTCACTTGAATTGTGAATTGGCATAATCATAAGCATGTTTATTCAGAAGTACTTAATTTCTATTAAGTATGCTTGGGGTAGTAGCTTTAGTGTGTTATAAATGTATTTTTATATGTAAGGGGAAAAAGAGAAATGCACTGTCCATCATTTGTTTCATGATGAGAAAGGCAAGGAAGATACGATGTAAGATGCTTCTGAAAATCCTTCAGGCTTCAGAATTCTGACAAGTGTGCACAATTTATAGTAGCATGTTCTTTCCCACTCTAATAATTAGTCTGCTCCTATTTACTAGAGCATTGAAAAGATTTTCCACTTTAGGGTACAGCAGGGGTTGGCAACATGCGGCCTGCAGGAGTTGTGGTCCAAAACCTGGAGGGCACCAGGTTGGGGAAGACTGATTTAGTGCATAAACACTAAAACACTTTTGCTGTGAAGGCTTAATTTTCTCCTAATATAAATACCACTCACAGAAAGAGCTTCCTTCTCACTTACGTGTTGGTATCATATTGTCAGAATCTTGCTGGAAGCAATCTATAACAGCTTCCAACAACTAAGAATGTTTTTACTTAATAATTATTTCCAATTAATCCCTGAGCAATAGTTCAGAGTGCATATGTTAAACTTTGAACAGCTAGTGCACCACGTGGTGAAGTAAAACAAATCATTGACTTTTAAACTTCAACGAATTCTGAGGCACCAGAACAGCATGTGGAATGAGAGTGACAATTGATATGACTTGGGCAGTCCTAGAGTGCAGGGCTGATTCGAACAGAAATTACGAAAAACCAAAATGCAGCAAAGACATTCTTGTTAGTAGAAGTGTCGTGATTGGAAAATTCGTTTTTCCCAGAATTGTGAAGGTAGAAAATTCTGTGAGGACTGCTGTGTTTGGGTATAAGAGCTCAAAATGTGAAAATAAATCTACTGTGGAACTTTTTGGTAAATCACTGAAGGCTAGATATTATGAATGTATAGAAATGAAAGCGGAGAGTTTTTAGTACTTAAGATTACCTGTGTGCTGTATAAACATGCTGTTGAGTCATGCATGTTAATAAATTAAACCCATTAACCTTTAAAGGTAGTTTTAGCAAATCTTGTTTGGCCATACATTATGAATGTTATTTATATCCTGCCTTTCTGCAAAATAAAATGGTACTCAAGGGTGGTGGGATCCCACTGATTCAAGTGGGATCGAATAATTTAAGAAATTATTCTTTACAAGAAAATAACGTTGGGCTGGAAAGCCAAGATGGAACAACATTAGATATCTGTGCTATATCAATACTTTGACTAGAGATGATTTAAGAACTGGGACTGGCATGTTTAGCCTTGAGAAGAGAAGACTGAGGGGTGATATGATAGTGCTCTTCAAGTACTTGAAAGGTTGTCACAGAGAGGAAGGCCAGCATCTCTTCTCGATCATCCCAGAATGGAGGACATGGAATAATGGTCTCAAGTTACAGGAAGCTCTCCCACACTGGAGGCATTCAAGATGAGGCTGGACAGCCATCTGTTGGAGATGCACTGACTTGGATTCCTGCATTGAGCATGGGGTTGGACTCAATGGTCATGTAGGCCCCTTCCAACCCTACTATTATATGATTCTGTGTCTAAAGTTTTAGGCCCTACAACAGCTTGGGAAGGTACAGGAATAGGAAAATTGGAGCATGGCTGAAAGGATGCATCTGGGTCCACGAAGGCAATACGGTTATATAAAGCTGCCCTCTACTGAGTAAGGCAACTAGTCCATCTAGTCCAGTATACTGTGCTCTGCATGGCAGTATCATTTTTCCATGGTTTACAGGTGGATAGATGTCTTTTTCAGCCTTGCTATATGACACTCTAGAAAATAAACTTGGAAGCATCTGTATGCAAAGCATATGCTCTACCATTGCTATATGGTCACTAAGGGTACAATCCTATGGAGATTCCTGTCAGCCTCCATATTTGGAGGTTGACAGGCATCCTATGCTGTGTGGGAGGAGCGCAGGAGTGATCATCACCTCCATGCTCCTTTTGCCCTGCATTTTCGGTAGTCGAGCGATTTCGGAGAAGGAGGCTGTGGTGGCCAGAGGATTCTTTGTAAGCCGGCTGCCCCATTCTCCTCTCCTCCTCGCCCACAGAACTGCCACCTTTCTGTCCTCTCCATGCTCAGGTTTGCAAGCCTGTAGAGGCAGCTGGCATGATTCTCTCTGCGCCGGCTGCAAGCAGGGAGGGGAGGGGTAGGGACCTCGGACTCCTAGGCCCAAGGTTATAGCGCTGTCTCTGGCCTCAGATCCAGGAATCCAGAATATCCTATGGCCCTCAGACTCTGTCTAGGGGTCATAGGATTGCTCCCTTATTTATTTCTATAACAGGATTAAGGGAGCAATCCTATGGCTGCTAGCCAGCGGCTAGATGGCTGTAGGGTATGTGGTTTTCCGGGAACCGACCTTCCCCCTTCCACACTGCCTCGCAGGTAGCGTGGAACAGCCCCACACTCCACACGCGGAAGAGGAGCATGGAGTGGCCAAAACAAGGTGTTCCAGGGGTCATTCCAGGGCGGGGGAGGCATAAATGCTGGTAGAACACATCCTATGTGTTGTCTGTCACTCCTCCTTCCTGCGGCTAGACAGCCGAAATCAGCTTTCCCAGGGGTTTCATTTATATAAACAGTGTGGGGGTCAGGATGGAAACCTCAAGGCTATTATAGGCCAATGGCCACAGCATTGAACTGGAGTACCCCGGCACTACTTTCTGAAATTGCACCTCCTGGAAGGACTGGAACCACTGTAAAACAGTGTTTCCATGTTCCATGGCAGTGAGACAGTCCAGAAGGATGCCTGGAATAAAAGACATGCAAAGTGCACAAGACACAATAATAGCTGGTAGTTTATACAGGCAGAAAACTAGAGTCTGGCCTGGAAGTGAAATAACTAATCAAAATTGAGGTGAATAGCAGTCTGTGGGTTTACCTTTAGTCATGGCTGCTGAATTCCGTCTTAGGGGAATGACTATTTTCAAGATAGACTGCTGTGAATTCCATCCCTAGAATGCGAAAGTCAACATGGTTATATGTTTTTAACTAGCTTACTTCACAGCTAATATTAACTACCTAAAGGTTTGGCACTGCACTTGTCATGGCCATCCCTCACAGGTTCTTTGACCAGATATGCTAGGATATGAAGTCCCAGTAGAACAGTTATTTATAACTAGACATTTTAAAACTTGGGGTATGATGTACACTAGTGCTTTCTTGTAGTAATACTCCCATCTCCAAACCTGCACAGGCAGCCAAGGCTTAGCAAACTGTAGGCATGCATGGAAGCTGGGTGCTGCAAAGTCCACTTGCAACATTTTCAAGTGATTGCCGGTTTCTGACTGGGAAGCTTGTTGCCTGCTCTGACCAGTCACAAAACTTCCTGGTCTAATGCATGGACGGTAGAAGTGCAGATGCTACATGACTGTGTGATGTCCCTGTGAAGGGGGAGGGGTTTGCGTCATCTTCATTTCATTATCTATCTATATCTACCAGTACACAACACAGTATGAGTTGGTAAGCAGTTCAGTCAGTTGGTGTTGGGTGGGTGTTTGATAATGCTGCATCTTTTATTTGTAATGTGCCATATCCAAAGTTCCCATCTTTTTACTCCAGGGGTGGGCATCATGTGGCCAGATGTTTTTGCCTACAACTCCCATCAACCTTAGCCAGCATTACCAGTGGTGAGAGATCCTGAGAGTTGTAGGCCAAAACATTTGGAGAGCCACAAGTTACCCATCCCTAATTTACTCCCTCTTATTTAGGAGGTGATGGCTCTTTCTCCAGGTAAAAGCAACAGTTGATTGAATTGGGGAGAATAGTTTCTTCCTGAGACAGGTCCATTTTACCAAATCAGTTCTACTAGTCGTTGTGCACCCTGAGTCTCTTACAGAGACAGAATTGACATAAGGGCTCTGAAGCAAGCTCAATTGTGGATGCAGAAGCAGAAGCTTGTGTGTCTTCAGTGATGTTCTTAAGTTTCTTTTTTAATGTTACGGCTCTCACATAGCAACTGACAGCTCCAAGCATCAGAAGCTCCTTCTGACATGTTCTAGTGAGATGCTGTTTCAAAAGAAAGGTCTTGCTGTCAGGGTTGATTTGATTTAAATCATTACTTAAATAACAGTTTAAATCGTGAGTGAAGATTCTGTTTCATCATCATTTTTGGTAGAAGTATATTATTGTTTAATATAACCTTAATACATATTCAGAGATGTAGGTTTCATTAGAAGGTAGGTACACAGTGGAGGATACATGCAGCAGAAGTTTCCTCAAGAGCCAAGACTGCATGAATATATTCTGTCCACTTTTGGTTTCACTTTGTTTCCTTCCCTGTCCCTTGCATTTATATCCAGACTCCTCCTCCTTGTTCAGATCTACTTCATCTTCTCAAATGCTCTATTCATTGACCTTCTCTATCTTTGCACTTAGAGAGAGGCAAGGCCTTGAGAGAGCGAAAGAGCATGCACTTCTGTACACCACCTGCAGTGCAGAATAGGAGTGGTCAGGTTACCTCCCATCTCCATAAACTGCTGTTAACATATTCATAGAATATAATTAGAACTTGTATAATTAGTATTCATGATGATATCTTTGACTTAGGCTCTCTTTTTACTAATTGTGTTAAGAACATTTCAAAATCTGAAACAATCATTTCAATTGTTTAAACTCTAATTTTTATTTTTTTAAGGAATCATTGCTTTTTATCAACCCTGCTCACTGTGCACATTTGAGGTTTGAGCTAGGAAGTAGATAGATTTTCATACAGAAGATGTTGCTTGTTGATGAGTGGGGGTTGACATTTCTGCACCTGTTGCTTTTTCCATTCATGTGCAGGGCTAGAATGTAAACATCTGTTACTTTCAAAAAATTGAGACTAGCTCTGATTTAGAAATACTTCTTTTTTTGAGCCTTGGTGATTAGGTCAAATATTTAAAACAATTGCTTCATTTAAAAACAATGTTTCTGTGTGTATATATGTGTGAATGCTACATCAGTTTTTAGAAATATGGAATCATCCCAGTCCTGTGCTACTGTGATGGATGAAGTAGAGTTGTTCCTTGGCGGTGTGTGTGTCATAGATGAGTGCCCCTCAGTGTTAACAGAGTTGTGGGGGCATAGTGCTTTATGCTCACGGTGTTGAGGGTTTCTTTCTTTGTTTTATTCCATTGAGAGATGGACAGTGACAAGAGGAAGTGATGTCAAGCCTTGTCTTGGGTGTTTACCTTAAAGTCCATGCAGAAGAATATCACTAGCAATGACAATACAATGGAAATTCTCTTTAAGGAAATGGAGCTCAGTTCTTTGGAGTGTGTCTCCTAGGATTTGTCCTCTCTGGCTGTCCTAAATAAGTCAGGTGCACACCAACCCCTTTGTCCCATTTATAACTAGGCATGTGGACCCACCCAACAACTAAGACTGTGTCCACTTACATCTTTACAGAAGGATCCTGAGACTCAAGCTAGACGTGTCTGTGGTAGACCCATTTCTGTAGCAGTCCTGTCTAAAATGAGGGATAGAGATAATTCCATTTAAAGTCCAAAGGGTGGTGGCACTAAGCTGTCTTATCTTCACTCAGATATTTTTCTTTCAGCCAGGCTCTTCTCTGGCATCAGAGCCCTGCAAGGACTTTGGGGACTGACTGTAAGGTAGGAGAAGTGGACAGGGAAGAAAGTTTAGCATCCCCCACCCGTGTGCCCTTTTGGAGCTTTAAATCATTCTGCTATCCTCCACTTTAGACACCACTGGTCCAGGCTTTAGTTATGTCGATTCATCTTCTAGTGATCAGTTCACCCAACACATTTTATTACACAAATATCACATGATGTTTGGGGCTGTCCAGTTCCTGGAAAATGCAAAAATCTTTGCTCCATTCCCAAATCAGCAAATGTTCAAGGTGCACTTATTTAATCCTTTAGGATGTGTTTAGCAGCATCAAGAAAATTGTCCTGATATTACAGTCAGTTATCTTTTTAAATATATGTTGACATTAGATGTGCTGTACTTGCAGACAAACCCTATCTCTGCTGATTATCAGGAGCATAGGTTGAAATCTTAACACTGAGCAGAAGGCAGTTCATACAATTAATCTATTCTGTCTCTTCCTCCACAACCCTTGCAGCCTCCTGTACCCCACAAAAAAAGCCTCTTGAGAAGTTTGTGGGGATCTACGGAATATTGTGGGTTGTGGTTGCAGTGAGAGAGAGGAACACCTGAAATCAGACAGAGGAATCTTGCACTACTTGTGCAAGGTCCCTGATCCTGGTGGTGCTCCCTTCCCACTGCAGCCCTGTAAGACACTACCCAGAATGTTCAGTAGTTCCCCTGAACCTTCTCGAAAGGCTTTTGGGGGGAGATGCACTGGGGAGAAGGGGAAGGGGAAGATCCATTGCACAACCTTGCTTTTTGCTTCTGGATATTGGATTTCACCCATGCTGTGCAAATAATTCTCTACTGTGCATTAAATAATATGAACCAAATCACTTAAATCACATAGATCGTAGAATTGGCTCAGCTTTGTCTATATTACAGTGATAGTGCCAGAAATGTGCATTTTAAGACATAATTTCTGTAATTTTTGGATAAAAGCATTGAAAATGTGTTTGAATTTTGGTATGGGATGCCCCAATAGAGTTTTAAAGGTAGTACAGATACACCCAGCATAAGTAAGCTGTTGTAGTGAATCCATATTTTAAAATATAGAAGTGCAGGGTTTTGTATTGCCTGTGAGATATATTTTATTACTTTGGCAGGCCAAGAGCAGATTTGGAATATCTTTGAGTTTGAGATCTTGCCATTCTTTATAACGAATTGGCTTGCTATTTTAATTTCACAGCAAGAACATGAAATCTCTTTATGTTCTGTCTCTTGGAATTCACATAGATGCTGCTTAAATGAACTGTTGGGTATTGAAATGTGTAATGAGTTGCCATTTTTTAAATGTAATATGTATATTCTAGCTCAATAATTTTTTGCAGTATTTCTGCAGTGTTTTTCCATTTGGAATGAAAAGGTATAGATTGCTGAAGGTAATCTTCATTTTTAAAAAATGACATTTTTAAAAAAAGCACTTGCTTACCCCTCCCCACTTTCCTATGACTCAGAAGGGAAAAAAACTTAACATGCTGCTTGTGGTTGGATCTGTGATGAATTCAGTCACCCTTTGCATTAGGTTCATCTAAAACTTCAAGACAGTAAAACAAATGGTTTTTAAGTTTTGACATATGGAAGTAACTTCAAAAGCTGTATAGATGTTGTTGGATAATTTGAAGATAGTTCTCCAGTTTGAGGTAGTATAACTTTACTATTTTGTGTTTATATACCGTAGGATATGCTTTGGAGATGCAGACAAAATATCTTTGATGAAATGAAGAAGAAATTTTCACAGGTAGTTAGCTGAAGTAAAATTTTGAAATGGCTCTATGGTAACAGCATGAGACTTTAGCATTTGTTAACTTGTGCATGAAAGAGTGAAATGTCTTGTGAACAGATTTTTAGTATTCTTAACTGTAGTTCTAACAGTGGAAGCTGGTTTGGATATCTGTATTCTACAAAATTGTAAGGTGTTTTTTCTGTAGTCTCAGCATGAGTTAAAAGCATGATTTTGAAAGTTCTAAAATTGGATAATTTGCCTGATATTTTTATATAAAGTTATATTCTATTTAACCAACAATTCTTTAGTATAAAGTAGTCAGTGGATGTGCCTTCTGAGCTTGGAGCTACTTTCCTCAAAAGCAGTAGTCCTTCATATCTGTTACTCACACTGCCATTACAGTGTTGATGTGAATCCTTGGTAGATAGGGAACACATGTCTGTTTTTGTGCTGAATATATTTTTTCCTACCAATAAAATGTTTCTTCAGACATGTTGATTGCTGAGAATAATCTTTTCAAGAGTGAAACAACAAGTGTGTTCATTTACTGGTGTGGAGCTTCGCTTTTGCACGTTTTTGGACACTTAACATTTGAATGTGCATAATATGGGATGGTTGAAAGTCTTGCAAGTGAAGTAATTCTTTAAAATGTTGAAGTGATACTGGTGATGGGATTGGCTGCTAGTTTAAATATTGTAATTTGATGGGCTATTATTTAACCACAGCCAAATATTCCAAGGAATTGGGAATGCCCTTTTCTAGATAATGGTCTGCCCTCTTTAATTACTATTATTACCATGCATAATGTGGGACACCATGATGCAAGGTCAGAAATGAGGACTTCTTGCTTTTAGGCCCGGCAACAGCTTCTGGGGATGTGTACTTACTCTTCATTTAGAAGCAAGCAAATTGCAAACATTTAGAAGCAAATGTTGTTCAGAACTCCTACAGTTCTGAACAACAACATTTAAAAATGGACATTTGGCTTGTAAGGTTCTTGCCTGTGCATCTTATTTAATTTCATTTTAAATAAAGCTTGTAATGGTTTCTACTATCCATGTTTTGTATATCACTTCACCTGTTTTACTAGAAAGAACACCAAAGAGTAGTGTAAATGGTAATTTCATTTACAAAACTCATAGCTGTGCTATTCTTGGACTTTCAGGATAAAAGCTAAGAACTATTTATATACATCTGTATTTGCAGAAATTGTTAGTTATAAATAATTGATTACAGTAGTTGTTCCCTAAAAAAAGTTAACTAACTTGGGTTTTGTTAGTCTGGCACTCTTTGCTACTGTTCCATTAAATCAGTGTCTTAAGGCTTGGCCATAGTTGACTAGCTTTTAATTCTGTTTTCACCTTACTGTTTTATTTTCTGCTCTTTGTATTATAGATTGTATTTTTTGTTTTTTATTTTACTATCAATGAATTAGTAATTGTGATGGTTTATGTTATAAGCTACATGGATAACTTTTTATTATAAGGCAGCCTATAGATGCCGTTAATAATACATTTCAACCTTGTTAGTAAGCCCCCAAAGGTTTCTAGCCTGCTGAGAATTCTATTCACCTACTTTTTATTCATAAGAGGGTCCCCCTCTTATGAATAAAAAGAGAGTAAAATATTTTGCAGGCTAGAAGCACAGCAGGCTGGCAGTAGAGAAACAGAACACTCTGTTTCTCCTTCAGTAGTTGTGCTGGCTGCAGAGGAAGTAAAGCCTTTTCTCCACAGCCAAAACATAAGCTGAACGGGCTGGTAAAGAGGGACAGGGTAATCTGTCCCTCCTTCTCCAGCCCACTTTGTTTCCAAGCTGGCTGTGCAGGAAGGGTCTTCACTTCCTGGCCCTTCAGCAGCCCATTCACTCACTTGGAGGGAATTCCATAGACGCCTATGTGGAATTCCTGGTTTCCATTGGCAACCAGGCGAATGGTTAAAAACAAGACTGATAAGAGTGTGCACGTGCATGCACATTATGAAAACTAGGTCTTAGAAATGTTGTAGTCTAGGTAGTGCTAATTTATAACCAGCTGAGTCTACAAAGCACAGCTGGGCTTGGTAACCAACAATATTAGTACTAGCCAGCTGGAGCATACAAAAAGTATGTGCTTTCTGAGCACAGGCACAGAGAGAGAGAGGGTGTGCTTTTCCCTTTCTACTGAGCAAATGCAGCCTGACTCTTTCCTGTTCCAATGAAAGAAAAGAGTTTATGACAGGTGGCATGGTTTGTTTCCCCACAGTTCTGAGTCCCTGCACTTCCCCTTTTAGAAATTAAACACAGCCTCCACCTTCTTTGTAAGTATCCTGTTCACAACTAAAGAACACAGATGCTATCATCCCTCTCCCCAATCAGTTCTGATTTTTCCCAAGTCTTCTGTAGCATCTTGTACAAACTATTTTCCCAACAATTCTCCAACTCCCTTATTTATTTACTCATATCCCACCTTCCCTCATAGCTCAAGGCAGCCAACCTTGCATTTGGCAAGGTTGTTTCTTGTCCCTATCCCTACAAAGGACTTAAATTTGTGTCTGAGCACCAGAACAAAAGGCCCATGAACACAATCCTTTCCTCAGAAATCAGCACCAGTGGAAGGCAGGAGGCTGGAGTTGCTATAAAGCTTCCATTTTCTCTTCTTGGACATAAGCTGATAATGGGGGGGACGACGACAAAGAGAGACAGCTTGTTTTCTTCCATGAATGCACCCCCATTGGAGAACAACAGAAAAGGCCATACACATGGAAGGAGAATCAGTGGTGTGGCAGAATTAGTGACTCAGCAGCAGAAGTTGTTCTGGCATCCTAGTCCACAGCCATGCCTCCTCCATCAGCCCACCAATCAGATATGCAGTATTCCCAGAACGGGAGGAGAGATGAAAGGAAAGAACCCCGCTGAAGCCATTCAGAACTGGGGGACATAAGACTCCCTGCCAAAAATCCCATTCCAGGTTTTTCTGGAGAACTAATTTAGTTGCTGTAATGCAACCTTCCTCCAGACAGCTGTCTTGTTCACCAGATCAAAGATTTTCTTATCCCTGGTGTGTTGGCAAGTGATTTCGTCCGTAGCTGTTTATAATGCTGCTGTCTCATTGGTGTAACTCCTTATTTTTAGAAGCTTATGCAGGCATTGGGAGGATACTCTTAGTCGGTTAATTGTGTATCTGATAGCTTGTTTTTAGTGAATGTATACCATTACATAGTGTGTGTTTTTTTAGC
Source organism: Heloderma suspectum (assembly GCF_057233095.1). NCBI lineage: Eukaryota > Metazoa > Chordata > Lepidosauria > Squamata > Helodermatidae > Heloderma > Heloderma suspectum. Next base: position 112,670,920 of record NC_139458.1, on the reverse strand, counting down.
ATGGCATGTAATACTGATTTGTGAAGAATAGAAGATTAATAGATGTTAGCTTATCTACTATGGGTAAAAAGCATTTTAGTAGTGATAATTTAATATCTTGAAGGAGGTGATTTAATGAATGTCTTGTCTCTTGCTGTGGAGCAGCACTGGGCATAGGAAGGTCATGAGATCTGTTGGTTTCTTTTGATTACACATACACATGATCAAGGCCTCTTTTGTAAACACTACATCCCAAATTATATGCATTTTTAGTAGATCTCTTTGGTAAACCAAAGGTTCATCTAATTCAGTAGCCTATTTCCAGCAGCGGTCAGCCAGATACCCATAGGTAGAACATAAAGGCACAATGATTCCCAGACAGCTAGTGTTCAGAGGTATAGTGGCTCTTAACCTGGATGTTTAATTTCGGTATTGTGGCTAGTAGTCACTGATAGATCTAGTCTCTGTGTATCTACGTACTCTTTTAAATGTGTCTAAGCCAGTGGCCATCTCTGGATCTTGTGGCAGAAAATTCCTTAAGATAATTATGTCTTGTATGAAGAAGTGTTTTATTTCCTTTTTCCTGAATCAACTGTTGAATCAATTTTACTGGGTAACCTGTTAGTATTAAATGAGAGAGAGAGAGAGAAAAATCCTTATGTTTTTTCCACACCATGCAGTGCTTAACTTTTATAAACTCAGATCAGTTTTCCTGCTAGTCGTGGGTTTTTGCTAGACTAAAGGTGCCCTAACCCTCTGATACTCCTTTTCTACATCATTTCCAAATGTATATAATACTTTTAAGCCACTTAATATACTGCAATCCCTAAGCGGTTCCCATTAAAAATGCAGTATAACAATATAAAAACAAGATCAACAGATACTGTATCAGTTGTGACATTCAGGTCGACATGAAGGTGAGTGAGTTTACCTACAAATGTTTGACAAACTCATCACCACAGGCCTCCAAGCATTCCAGCACCTGTTTAATACCCTTTTGAGATGGAGCAACCAGAATGGTGTGCTATCTTCTAAGTGTAACTACACCATTGATTTCTACAAAGGCATTATAATACTGGCTGTTTTATTGTGAATACCTCAGTAATTCCAAGCATGGAATTTGCCTTTTTCACCACTACAGAGTTGATGGTTTCATTGAGCCATTTTCCACATCTCCAGGATCTGTCCTGGTTAGTCACTGTCATTTGGACCCCTTTGTTATATGTATGGAGTTAAGAGATTCTATCCCAATACATATGTATCATTTTACACTTAAAGTGAACTTCATTGACCACTTGTAGCCCATTCACCTAGCTCTTTGCAGCCTGGTTGAGTTTGTTTGTTTATTTATTTATTTCATTACCATACTGCCCAATAGCTGAAGCTCTCTGGGCGGTTCACAAAAATTAAAACCAAAGAGCACACAATAAAACAATGTGAAATATATAAAACATTAAAACCACAGTATAACAATACAACCAGAATAAAGCCTAGCAGCAACGCAGGGATTTAAAATACAGATTTAAAACAGCAAAGCAAAAAGTCTAGAATGCTAAAATGCCTGGGAAAATAAAAAGGTTTTCACCTGGCACCGGAAAGAATAAAATGTAGGTGCCAGGTGAACCTCACTAGGGAGCTCATTCCAGAGCCGGGGTGCCACAGCAGAAAAAGCCCTCCTCCTAGTAGCCACCCGCCTCACTTCCTTTGGCAGGGGTTCATGGAGAAGGGCCGCTGAGGATGATCTAAAGGTCTGGGCTCACGGAAGAAAGGCCGCTGACAATGATCTTAAGGACTGGACAGGCGCATATGGGAGGAGGCGATCCTTCAGATAACCTGGCCCCAAGCGGTTAAGGGCTTTGAATGTTAATACCAGCACTTTGAATCAGGCCTGGAAATGGACTGGCAGCCAGTGCCGCTGGAAAAGTACTGGCGTAATATGAGCTTGCTGACCAGCCCCTGTTAACAATCTTGCTGCCCTATTTTGGACCAGCTGAAGTTTCCGGACCGTTTTCAAAGGCAGCCCCACGTATAACGCATTGCAGTAATCCAGACGGGAAGTTATCAGAGCATGGATAACTAGCTAGGCTATCTCTGACCAGATAAGGGTGTAGTTGGTATACCAGCCTAAGCTGATAAAAAGTGCTCTGTGCCACTGAGTTCACCTGTGGCTTAAGTGACAGTTCTTATCATCCTGCATCATTTGCTGCCATCTTCAAACATGGCTACTTACATTCACCCCTGACTCCAGATATTTTATAAATAAATTAAATGGTCCCAGTACTTGTGGGAGGAGGAGCTCTCACTGCTTGTTTGCCTCCATTGTGAGAACTGTCAGTTTACTCCTTGGCTGGGTTGTATCTGAGCCCATAGAGTCCCAAAGCAGCTCTGATTCTGAGGAAGAGAGGCAACCCGTGGGGGAGGAACTCTCTCAGACTTCAGAGGTGCAGCTGGAGGGGGAGCCCCCCCTTCTCACATCCCTGGGAGTGACAGTGAACCAGGTGTGGAAAGGGAGGGACAACCTGAACTTTTAGGCGCGAGGCGCAGACGCAGGCACAAGCGAGAGATCGCAGGGGCCAAGCTTTGGCGCTCAGCCCGATTGGCTCGACATCAACAGCTGCGCCCAGAAGCATCATGGGAGAGGGGGAGATCTTCCCCTCCCACCCCTTAAGTTCAGAGAATTGCTGCCCTTTTCCCAAAGGGAGATCAACTGATGTACTAACCCTTTGAACCTCTAGATAGCTGTTCCTTTGTAGTTTCTGAGTCTCAAGCAATTAGCATCTGTATGCCCCATTAGGATAAATGGAATTAAAGCCTTGGGAAGCAGCCCTTTTGTCTGAGTGTTGATTTTGGCTATTGCAGTATTCAGTAGGCAACAGGGGAACCTTGACACCCCTATCCTATGTATTTTGTAGTTTAACTAGCTACTTATTCATAGGGAGACCCTTTAATCCCATAACTGCTAAGTTTGCAGTTTTAGCCAGCCTTCATAGCCTGATAAAATGTACTGTTTATTGATGCTGCCCTTTTCCTGCAGTGGGATGTATGGAGTCTTATCTTTGAGATCCCACTGATTTTTCAGGACATTTTCAAAACATCCAGGGCTTGGGGCTACATCAAGTGTTGCACTAGTGGGCTTCTGCTCATGCAGCAGGACCTTCCTTTCCCCCTGCAGTCCCTTGTGTTTCCCTAAAGATGCCCCGGGGGGCAGGGAGCAAGTCTCTGGAACAGATTTGGGAAGTGCACGTGTGGGCTATGGTGGAGAGGGGCAATCCATTCCACTAGCTGTGTACATTCTGCTGGAGGTTAGACACCATTGGAGATAGCTATCAGTGCAACTGTGAGGGATACCCCCCCTCTGGGTAGGGGGCTGTGGGCTTGCCCCTGTGTTGAGCCTTGGAAGATGCTTAGAAATGTGTCCTTCCACTTTCTGAACCTTTCCAGTGTATCTCGGGAAGAGCCACCACCGTTCTGCAGGCTACAGAAAAGAGAGTGGATTTTCTACAGATTAGAGATGTGAAGATGCAGAAAAAAACCTGGAAAGATTCAGGAAAAAACAGGACTTGTCTCCTGCCGCCCCCTGGACCATTTTTCTTTTTTCTGAAAATCTGAACAATTTTATATGTTCAATTTTTCTTTTCAAAAGATGAGTAAAATGTTTAAGACAAGCTGTACATGTATGTCTACCTGCCTTTACTCTCCTAAAATTATTTCTAAAAACTATATAAAAGGAAGACTTCTATAGGAAGACTATAGGTGTAAAATTCCTAGACATTTTGAAGCCATGAGAGGGAAATGTTTTTCTTAATCCACTCTGTAAGATTCCCAGCGTAGTTATTTTTTCCATTCCTTATCAAAATTATTGATGGGTCTTTTACTGATTCCAGGGCCGCGGTGGCTCAGTGGTTAAGACGCTGAACTGCAGACTGGAAGGTCGGCAGGTCAGCAGTTCGAGACCCGAGTGCTGCGTGACGGAGTGAGCTCCCGTCTTCAGTCCCAGCTTCTGCCAACCTAGCAGTTCGAAAGCAAGAAATTGCAAGTAGATAAATAGGTACTGCCTCGGCGGGAAAGGTAACAGCGTTCCGTGCACCTCGGTGTTCAGTCATGCCGGCCAAATGACCACGGAAGCGTCTTCGGACAGCGCTGGTTCTTTGGCTTAGAAACGGGGATGAGCACCGCACCCTAGAGTCAGACACGACTGGTTGGGGACACCTTTTACCTTTACCTTTTACTGATAGGCATTTAGGGATGCACCAAGTCATGCTCAATTTCCCAATGTGTGACTAGAGTGACTATATCATAATATATGAAGTGAATATGCATTCTTGACTGTTTGAACCAGGTTTATAGAACAAAACCCAAACATGCACCGCAGCCCACCGTGGCTTATTTCATAGAATCATAGAATAGTAGGGTTGGAAGGGGCCTACAAGGCCATTTAACCCTACAACAGGCCATGGAGTATTTGACAGTTGTTTAACCCTCAAGCAACCCCTATTGCCTGGGATCAGACAATACAACAAACCATGGCAAACCATCAGAGGGTAGAATACTTAAAATGGCTGCCTGCACATGGCTTAAATAAGCCACGGTGAGCTGTGGTGATCGTGCAAAGTGGCCCATAGATTCCTGTGTTTCTGGGCTTGTGCTGGCACCCCACTTACAGGATGTCTTCCCAGTATGGGCCTGGCACCTACACTGTTACCTTTTTTCTCTTGCACCACTTTTCTTTTCTCCAAGGCATTTTAGATTTTCTGGCTGTTTTTAAGATATTTTACATTGTTTTCCTGTGCTGTTGTTTTTTGTATCGTATTTTAGTGTTTAGATTTATGTAATCTGCCCGGAGAACATTTGTTGTTGGGCAGATTAAAAATATAATAATTAAAAATATAATACATGCAGTTACATTGATATACATTTGGTTATACTTGAGGACGAGGATTAACATGTGAAGCAAGGCTTATACCATTTTTGAACCACCAAAGCAAATATCACTTACCAGCCGGTCAAGTGCTTGGCAGCCCCATGTTTTCACTGTCCAAGGTAGGCTGCAAAACCAAAGGTGCATTGCCCTGCTTATTGGCTAGAATTAGATGGCAAGTGAACTGCATTTGACTTGATGGGTCGAAGTTGTGCAGGCTAAAGGTTTTGAGGCAAAGAACATTTTTAAAGGAAATTTGAGGGAGATATAGATGACACCATTTCATGTTCATTTTCAATATAACATTTGGGGTTATGCTAAAATCAACAGGCAATAGTTTAAGACAACCAAGTGCTCAAAAAATGTATAGTCAACTTTTGGGTCTTACTGCCATCAGACTGTGCAGTGCAACTAGCAAAATTAACAAAACGTTGACAACATCTTTTGTCATTGAATGGCCATGATACCCAGAACATAAGCGTTTTCCTCTTCTTTTTTCAGAGACAGGAAATGGGAAGCTAAGGCTGATACCTTAACTGATGTACCCCATGATCAGTAATGATGATGTGCAGTGTCACAAATTGTGCTTCCTTACAACACCCTCCATTCCCCCACAGTTTTCCTTGGTCTTTCAGGCCCAAATTGAGATGGGGAGAATGGAGTGCCTGGGACCAGCTAAGTCCCATGTTGTCCTGGTCCTGGATACCATGAAGCGGTGATCCCCGAGATGTTGGAGGGGTGGATTGGCTCGGGAAGAGAGGAGGCCTTGTGCAAGGCCTTCTCCCTTCTGCAGCCAGTCTGATTGGATCACCACTTCAGCATCACCATGAGCAATAGTCTCCACAGCCTTGGAGGTTGGTTGGGGTGGGGGCTGGCCAGGGAAGTGAAGGGGTTGCCCACCTACTACTAGGGTGAAGGAAGTGGTAAGGCAGCAGTGGGCCCTCCTGCCCGAGTCTGTGTGAGAAAGACTTGGCCTGGCAGGGCAGGGCTGGCTTGGGAAACATCCCTTCTCTCTCTGTTAAATGCAACAGTTTCGTCCTCCCTCCCAAATGTTCTAATCCGCTGTGAGACAGCTCAGTGGAGAGACACGTTCTGTGGCTGTGCGTCATTATGAGAGTCCCATAGACTCTCATTAACCATTAAAAAGCTTATTTTAAAAAATAAAATTAAAAAGTATTCCAACTACAATACAAGAGGAATAGGAACACAACAGTGCTTTAGGTGAGAAGCCCTGGGGTTGTTTCTTTTTCATAAATGGGCAAAGAGTTTACCAATGCTTTTTCCAAAGTAACTTTTGACAGAGGGAAGGTGGGGTTTTTTGCTTTTGCTCTTTAAACTGTTCAGTCTCTGTCAAAACTTTCACCAAACTTTCTGAAATTTTCAGGGTTTGTAAAACCAACACATTGTCTAGTACCTGTACATTTCAGAAAGATCGGTGGAACTATTCCAATTTTGTAATGATTACAATGACCACAATCACCGTTTAAAATTGTGGAACTCTTTTTAAAAAAACAACCTGACTGGCCTTAACTATAGCTTCCACTACTGTGGCAGCTATAACAATATCTGCCTATGGTATAAATATAGCTATGACACTTGTATCTATGCTAAGAGAAACTGAAATTGCATAAAGTTATTGAGAACATATCTCTGAAACATAAAGTATTTTATAACCTGTTTTCTCATTACAGATTGAAAGTGCTGCTGATGAACCTAGAGTGCTTTGTATAATACAAGATACTACTAATTCTAAGACAGTGAATGAGCGCATCACTTTGAACTTGCCAGCGTCTACTCCAGTAAAAAGACTGTTTGAGGATGTAGCCACCAAAGTGGGCTATGTTAATGGAACATTTGATTTAGTTTGGGGAAATGGAGTCAGTGTTGCTGAAATGGTAAAAACAGCTATTTCACTTAATTTCTTCACTCTCTGTTTAGGCATTTTTGGTGGAATACTTCAAGGATTGGATGCAGTATTTCTGTCCAGCTCTTACAATATTTCTGAACAGTGTAACAGCTCATTAGGATTCTAATGAGCCATATTTTTTGCTTAACATTGCTTGAAGTCTTAAATACTTGTGCTTATATGTGCACACACACATTGGCATGTTTTAGTTTAATCACGTGAACTGTGTAAGAATAAATTTTTAAAGTATTGTTTGGTTAACTAAAAGACAAGGAGTGAAAAATTCTTGCTTGTGTCTCTAGTGACGAGGTTGGATCTGTGAACACCCCCAAACTATGAACGTGATCCTTAACAGGTTGAACACCACTCACCTGGTCAGACAAACCATTCACTAACATTAGCTCCATCTTGTATGGAATGACCTTGAGTTTATTGTTCCTCATCCAGTGCATTACCACAACCAGGCATTGAATGAGCACTTCCACTGCCTCACCTGGTTCTGATGAGGAAGAGAGAATGGCCCTGTTTGCATGACACAAGGGTGGTTAATAAGCCACAGTGGCTTGTTAACCACCCCCACATGTGCCAGCTCATCTCCCTAATTATGCTCGCTAGGCACAGCTTGTTACGTGCAAACCTGGCAAGAGTGGGTGGCTGGGGTGGTTCACAAACCACCCGCAACCCATGCTTTGTTGTAGGGTAGCTGGGTGGTTTGTTAACCCAGCGGTCCACCTTTGCCAGGTTCGCACGTAGTGACAAGCCTCATCCAGCAAGGGTAATTAGGGAAATCGGACAGCATGCATGAGGTGATTAAGAAGCCACTGTGGATTAACCACCTGTGCATGTGCAGACCCGGTCATAGAGTGATGTGTCATCAGCATAGTCACCCTGCACTCTAGCCTAGTATGAACCTTTAAAAAATTATCTATCTTTCTAGAGATTGGGGCTTATTAGCCAACTTTCTTATCATCACCCCATACTTCCTTCAAACTAGAAGCAAAACAGTACCAACATCATCCTGGCTATAGTTTGGATGTGAACGGTGGAGAAGTCTCAGCTATATGCTAGTGATAAAATGATCTTCTCTTCAGTTTTACTCTCAGAATTTTTGTGTTCTGTAACTTAGCCTTTCAGTTGATTTTTAAAAAATGCCTAATCTAAGATATTTATATTGTTTACTAGTGTGTCAGATTAGATTAAACTAGGTTGTCAGTTTCTTTAAATGGATTTCTAATCAGGTCACAGATTTTTCTTAAATTCAGCGGTTGGCGTACTATGAATCATAAAATATGCATAAGGTTGAAAGCCCCATACAAATTTTCTGGTCAGCTGATAGAATGGAGTGCAGACTTGCATTTTATTTAAGGTATTTATATACTGCTTTTACTAAAATCAAAGCAGTTTACACACAAATGAAACCATATTTTAAAAAATCCCTGCCAACCAATAGTAATTAGGTGCTGACAGTATGAGCTCCCTACCTTGTGCTTTTACTCTCTTGCCTACCCCTCAAGTCACTCAGGTCACTATTTATTCTGCCTCTCTATGTTATAGCTAGCAAACTATAAGTACAACACTTTCAGTGACTGTGAACTTAGTATTTGATATTTAGTTGCAAGTGCTGTTACACGGACCATTAAATATATTGCTATTTAGGAAATACACTAAATGGCCATTGTGGTGGGGTAGGAGTCAGGTACATTATAATGGGAAATACTTGTGTGGTCCATGGGGTCCTGATAGAAATGTGAGGAATCTGGATTTCCTATTAAGGAAAAGCATGTTTTATTCCTCCCCGTCCCCCATCAGTGCTAAATTCAGCTAAAACATGCTGATTAGCAGTAATATTCCATCTTCTGAGTAGATTTCACATGAGGCCTACAGTGCTAAAAAAAAATGCTGTTCTCCTCTTATCTGTATTTTCAAATTCTGTCTGGTGAAGAATAATTTTGTTCTGTTTTGTTATAGACACCATTGGATCAGTCTAGTGATAAATCTGTTGTTGAAGCTGGTTTTGAACCTGGGAAAAAGAATTTTCTGCATCTGACAGATAAAGATGGAGAACAACCTCAAATAGTGTTGGTAAGAGAATTTAAAATGAATTAAATGTTATGAATTTGCATCTTCTGTGTGCAGCACTTGTCAGGAAGCTCCCTGCATCGATCTTCTCACACCAGAGAGAAAACCAAGGGGCTAGTTGCTGAAGTACAGAGTGATTGCTATCTGAGGAAATATACATCTTCCTTTTTCTCCACCTATACCTGAGCCCTAAGTAGAAGTGAGTCATTGGTCAATTGTGTGGGAGAAAGGCTCTGTTCCTCAAGGACAAACTTCATAGTGCGCAACCAAACTGTCCCCAGTGCATGAATCAGTTGCTGTATGTCACAAGAGTTTGGTGAGCTTTATAAACAAGGTTATATTTCAAGTCTATATACTCTGGTAAGTAGAAACTAAGGGTGCTTCCAGATGAGGCTTTTGTTGTGGAAGTGCCCTGCCTCATTTACAGATCTAGGCTGCCTGCTTTGGACTGCTCTTACTTATTTGGTAGGATCGGGGTAGCCAGGCTGGTCTAGGCAACCCCCATCCCCTAACTCATCACCTTTAGGTAGAGAGCTTTGTGTGAAGCCGCCTATAGCACTTGTGGGTGGGACTACCATCCTATGTGAATGCACAGTCCGAGAGTCTAGACTTACTTAAATAAAACATTTTGTATTGATGGATTTGTATGAACAACATCCTTTAAAATGCACTAATTAATGTATCTAATCTTTTAGGAGGAGTCCAGTGCAACAGATGACCGTAATCCAGATCGATTTATAGGTCCTCTTCCACGAGAAGGTTCAGTTGGTTGTTCCAGTGATTATGTCAGTCAGAACTACTCTTATTCATCAATTCTGAGTAAATCAGAAACTGGTATGGTGGTCTGTTTTATCTCTTTTCACCATGTATAGTAATGTTTTAACAGGTTTTTTTTAATTGTGTATTGGCAAGATGGAATGCAACTACAACACCTCACTCTTCGGGTTTTGTGGGAGGAGGATCGGACTAGAGAAGTGGCAATGCTACTGCTGCTGCTAAGAATGGTGTGGGTGAATAAGATGTGGTGGCAGCACAACTATTGGGCAGGGCGGTGCATTTACCTTCTACAGTTCGTTTCATTTTTAATTTTTTCTGGCTTTCCTTTATATCTGGGCTGTATGATGTCTGTTTCTTGAACCATATACATACAGCTTTCACTTGCAGTATGCAGTTGGTCAGGGATCAATACCTCGTGTCCAGGCTTGGGAACCAGCAATGATCTCTCCTAGCCAGCAGGAATGTAGTCAAAGCACCATGAGACATGCAGAGTGTCTTTCCATGTCTACTGAGCAAATGCCACATGCCCTGCCCTTCCAACACAGATTTTAGATGTAGTGCTTAATAGCCTTGATGCTTTTGGTATCCCACAAGTATTGAGTCCCATTTTTTTTCATTTTTTTTAGAAATTAAACACTTCCTGGCAAGTATTCCACACACAACTATAGAAAAAATATCTCTCTCCCAAAAATTCAGTTCTGGTTTTTTCAACTCTTGTCCAGCAGCTCTTCACAATTAAAATACCTCCCTCTTCTCTTGCCATAGGTAGGCCTTTCATTCTGTGCATCAACACAGGGCTTCATCTGTGTCAGGAAACAGTCAAGCAGAAATCTGTTTCACCATTGCACTAATAGGCTGGTAGTCTTTCCCACCACAGACATCCAGCCCAATTCCGCTGCTCTAGTGCAACCTCCCTCCTGCCTCCAACTCTGCCTACCCCTGCTGTGCATAGAAATAATTAGATACACCTCCACCCATTGAAATAAATGGGCTTAAGCATACCCAGCTCTGCATGAGATCAGGCTCCCATGACACAGTTCTCTAGTCCCTGGGCATCCTTGCTCACCAGGATAGCGAAACTTCTCATCGTTGGGCATGTTAGCAGGTAGTTTTGTTGAAAACTGCAACTGGTATCCAAATATATTTGCACTAAGTTGCTGTGCTATATGGAAGTCGGGTTAAATAGTTATACGCAGTATCACTATCTATTTCCCCATCTCAGAAATATCAGGGGAAGTATTATTTGTCTAGTGGGTGTCAGATTTGTCCTTATTTGTTGATAAGTGGTGGACTTGTAATACTTGCAGTAGAAACAGCAATGAGTGTTAACAATCTTCACTGAAGTTGAAGATCAATAGAACATCAATAGAGCAATATTATAAGAATTGCTGCTAATTTCCATTGAGCCAGAAAGGTGGTTTTATTTGTGCTTTTGGAAGCTAGCATGATTACTAATCCTGTTGGAAACTTATTTTTTAGGATATGTGGGTCTAGTAAATCAAGCAATGACCTGCTATTTGAATAGCCTTCTACAAACACTTTTCATGACTCCAGAATTTAGAAATGCATTATATAAGTAAGTACATGATATTAAAAACATTTTAATGATGTCATAAGTATTTTTGTACTCTGAATTTCAGATATATTCTTACACTGTAATTTTCTGATAGATACATCATATTTTTATTTCAAAAGTGCATGAAAACCTTCTTAACATTTATTATTGAAAATTATTTTTGTTGTTGTTGCTGCTGTTTTCTTTTTTTATTTTCTTTTATTATTTTCTTTTGCCAGAGCGAGTATGCTCTTTGCAAATGATACAAAGAAATCCTTAAGGTTTATTCTGACAACTTGAAATTATCCTACTAGATAAAGCAGTAGTGTTTTTTATGTGGACAACTAGTGAATACAACTGGGTTAAGAGTATATTCATGTTCCTATAATAGATTCTGCTATTTGAAGTAACATGACCTGCTCCCTCCACAGCACAATAGGACAATAACTTTTTTTAGGCAATTGACTGTCAGAATTTAAACACGTATTTAGAACGTATCAGTAGTTATTAAACCTTGGAGTCCTCAGAAATAACAGTAGAATCTGGGGGCGGGGGGATAATTCCCCAGTAGTAATCCTAGTATACAACCCAATTCAGTATCCCAAGAGAACTCATGAGATGAATACAAAAGAAACGGAGATAGAGAGCTAAAATGATCTTGATGCCTTTCTGTCCACTTGAACTAAATCACAGAAAGATTACATCCTGAAAATTGCACACTTGTTGGCACAGTCCTTTTTCATTGTGTCTTGATGAGCGCAGCCAATGATGTATATATAGTTATGAAAGAAAAATATGAGATTTTTCTCATATTTTTATATGAAGTCTTTAATATAACCCCTTCATGGGGAAGTCCTTAATACAACCCCTTCATGGATCACTGCCTTGTTGTGGCGAACGGGCTTGCGTAACTCAGTGAAGCCATGAGCTATGCTGTGCAGGGCCACCCAAGATGGACAGGTCATGGTGGAGAGTTCTGACAAGATGTGGTCCACTGGAGAAGGAAATGGCAACCCACTCCAGTATTCTTGCCAAGAAAACCCCATGGAACGTATCACAAGGCTAAAAGACATGACGCCGGAAGATGAGCCCCTCAGGTCGGAAGGTGTCCAATATACTACTGGGGAAGAGCAGAGGGAATTTCCAAGTCGCGCCAGAAAGAGTGAAGCGGCTGGGCCAAAGCCGAAAGGACACTCAGCTGTGGATGTGTCTGGTGGTGAAAAGAAAGTCTGATGCTGTAAAGAACAATCTTGTTTAGGAACCTGGAATGTAAGGACAGTGAATCAAGGTAAGCTGGAAGTGGTCAAACATGAGATGGCAAGATTGAACATAGACATCTTGGGAATCAGCGAACTAAAATGGACAGGCATGGGCGAATTTAATTCAGGTGACCATTATATCTACTACTGTGGGCAAGAATCCCTTAGAAGAAATGGAGTAGCACTCATAGTCAACAAAAGGGTGGGAAAAGCAGTATTGGAGTACAATATCAAAAACGATAGAATGATCTCAGTACGAATCCAAGGCAAACCATTCAACATCACAGTAATTCAAGTCTATGCCCCAACCACTGAGGCCGAAGAAGCTGAGGTTGATCGGTTCTGTGAAGACCTACAACACCTTCGAGAACTAACACCAAAAAAGATGTCCTCTTCATCATAGGGGATTGGAATGCTAAAGTAGGAAGTCAAGAAATCACTGGGATAACAGGCAAGCATGGCCTTGGTGTACAAAATGAAGCAGGACAAAGGCTAATAGAGTTTTGTCAAGAGAACACGCTGATCATAGCAAACGCTCTTTTCCAACAGCACAAGAGGCGACTCTACACATGGACGTCACCAGATGGTCAATATCGAAATCAGATTGATTATGTCCTTTGCAGCCAAAGATGGAGAAGCTCTATACAGTCAGTGAAAACAAGCCCTGGAGCTGACTGTGGCTCAGATCATGAGCTTCTTATTGCAAAATTTCGGCTTAAATTGAAGAACGTCGGGAAAACCACTAAACCATTCAGGTATGACCTCAATCATATCCTTTATGAATATACAGTGGAGGTGAGGAATAGATTTCAGGGATTAGACCTGATAGACAGAGTGCCTGAGGAATTATGGACGGAGGTCCGTAACATAGTTCAGGAGGCAGCAACGAAATCCATCCCAAAGAAAAAGAAATGCAAGAAAGCCAAGTGGCTGTCTGATGAGGCTTTACAAGTAGCTGAGGAAAGAAGGGAAGCGAAAAGCAAGGGAGAAAGGGGAAGATATACCCAACTGAATGCAGAGTTCCAGAGAATAGCAAGGAGAGACAAGAAGGCCTTCTTAAATGAAAAGTGCAAAGAAATCGAGGAAAACAACAGAATGGGAAAGACTAGAGATCTTTTCAAGAAAATCGGAGATCTCAAGGGAACAATTTGTGCAAAGACGGGCATGATAAAGGACAAAGAAGGCAGGGACCTCACAGAAGCAGATGAGATTAAGAAGAGGTGGAAAGAATACACAGAAAAACTCTACAGGAAAGATCTGAATGTCCCTGATAGCCATGATAGTGCAGTCACTGAACTTGAGCCGGACATCCTCGAGAGTGAAGTCAAGTGGGCCTTAGGAAGCATTAGTAACAACAAAGCTAGCGGAGATGACAGTCTTCCAGCTGAGCTATTTAAAATCCTAAAAGATGATGCTGTTAAAGTGCTGCACTCAATATGCCAACAAATTTGGAACACTCAACAGTGGCCACAAGACTGGAAAAGGTCAGTTTACATTCCAATTCCAAAGAAGGGCAATGCCAAAGAGTGTTCAAACTACCGCACAATTGCGCTCATTTCACATGCCAGCAAGGTTATGCTCCAAATCCTACAAGCTAGGCTTCAGCAGTATGTGAACAGAGAACTACCGGAAGTACAAGCTGGGTTTCGAAGAGGCAGAGGAACTAGAGATCAAATCGCCAACATTCGCTGCATCATGGAGAAAGCAAGAGAATTCCAGAAAAACATCTTATTTCTGCTTCATTGACTACGCTCAAGCCTTTGATTGTGTGGATCAAAACAAACTGTGGCAAATTCTGAAAGAGATGGGAGTACCAGACCACCTTACCTGTCTCCTGAGAAACCTGTATGAGGGTCAAGAAGCAACAGTAAAAACCGGACATGGAACAACCGATTGGTTCAAAATTGGGAAAGGAGTACGACAAGGCTGCATATTGTCACCCTGCTTATTTAACTTATATGCAGAGTACATAATGAGAAACGCCAGGTTGGATGAATCACAGGTCGGAATTAAGATTGCCAGGAGAATTTTCAGCAACCTCAGATACGCAGATGATACCACCCTAATGGCAGAAAGCGAAAACGATCTAAAGAGCCTCTTGTTGAGGGTGAAAGTGGAGAGTGCAAAAGCTGGTTTGAAACTCAACATTAAAAAAACGAAGATCATGGCATCGGGCCCCATCACTTCCTGGCATATGGAAGGGGAAGAAATTGAAGCAATGACAGATTTTACTTTCTTGGGCTCCAAGATCACCGCAGACGGTGACTGTAGCCATGAATTAAAAGACGCTTGCTCCTTGGGAGGAAAGCTATGGCACACCTAGACAGCAAAGTAAGAAGCAGAGACATCACCTTGCCAACAAAGGTCCATATAATCAAAGCTATGGTTTTCCCAGTAGCAACGTATGGCTGTGAGAGCTGGACTATAAGGAAGGCTGAGCGCCAAAGAATTGATGCTTTCGAACTGTGGTGCTGGAGAAGACTCTTACGAGTCCCCTGGTCTGCAAGGAGGTCAAATCAGTCCATCCTAAAGGAAATCAACCCTGAGTGCTCATTGGAAGGACAGATACTGAAGCTGAAGCTCAAATATTTTGGCCACCTAATGCAAAGAGAAAAGTCATTGGAAAAGACCCTGATGCTGGGAAAGATTGAAGGCAAAAGGAGAAGGGGACGGCAGAGGATGAGATGGCTAGATAGCATCACCGATGCAATGAATATGAACTTGAGCACGCTCCGGGAGAGTGCGCAGGACAGGAAGGCCTGGCGTGCTACGGTCCATGGGGTCACGAAGAGTCGGACACGACTTAACGACTGAACAACTTTAATATAAACATAAGCATCTTAATGAGTCACTTGTACATCATACTTCCCAAGTGTCATTCACAGTGAGAGACCTAATGAATATGTTTGTTCTCCTAAAGCTGTTCCACCTTCCAATGCCTTTGCAAATTCCCAGATACTCACCTAATTAAAGTTGGAATGCATTTATGCAGTGGTACTACAGCAGTTTACAAACTTCTGTGCTAAAGAACCCTTTGCACTTAATTTTTTCTATTGAGGAACTCCTGCATACTGCAGAGTATTCCACGACATATTGTGGGGTGCACACTTGGTCAAATTGGGCAAGAGCTAGACATGTTAGACCTTCCTATTGCCTTGGTGTAACTTGATAGTATGCCCTGCACACAGCTCAAAGTCCCCTGCTGCTGCAAATTATCAATTTACGTAATAGTTGGGAAGATGGTGTTCAGGGAAGCTTGTCACTGTGTTACCTAATCTCTGTGAGCAGAGGTTTACAAATGCACTTGCCAGCTCACCCTAAAACAGCTTGCTGAAGTTCAGTTTGACATAAAGGATAGCTCCTGACTTCCCTAGGCTAGGGTTCACTGGAACATGGTTTGTAAACACTTTGACTAGATCCGTTACTGGATTGTCTCACTGGTGCTGGGTCGATGCAATGTATGTCAAGGGGACTTCCTATGCTATCCTTTCTATGCTTAAGTCTAATATCCACTTAAGTGCTGGCTTACAGAAGGTTTTAGACTGAGTAGTAGAAATGGTTCATGGCTAGTATTTATGAGGACTGGGATATTGCTCTTTACAGTAAAAAAAAAAAAAAAAAAAAAGCAAAGAGGATATTTCAGAAGCAACTACAGTCTGTAATAAAGACCAAATAATTTCCTGACCAGAAATGTTGCTTCCTTTGTTTAATAGTGTAGATAGAAAAATGTAACTAAGGCTTTTATCCGCTGTATGGTTCTTTGTGTAAGTTCTAGGCAGTGTTTAATCCTATTATCACAGTCCTCTCTCTTAGCCTTCTCCCTTAGCCATAGTTTTACCCTGAAAGACAGCTCAAAAATAATTTTAAATAAATAAATTTATGTGGGAGTTCAACAAGGCTTGATCAATTTGGAATTGACTTGATTAGTTTATGAATGTCTACTTTCAAACATTTGTCTTTGAAAAACAATTACGTTATAAAAACAATATTTCATAATATTTCTTCTAAAAACAGGCCCAATGATAATATTAAATGCTTAAATGTGGTTGGGTATGGTTTCTTTAAAGTTGTATTAGTATTAGGCAATGACAAACATGAGTTAGATCAGTGGCTTTTCAGATTTCTACCTTGAACAAATATTTCCACATCAGCTGGTCTTCTATGGAACATCTCCGTCTAGAAATGTATGTTAAGAGAGTATCCCCTTTTCAACATGTGTTGTAACGTAATTATTTTGTATGCATGATGGTACTAAGATGCCTCATTTTGTTAATAGATGGGAATTTGAGGAATCTGAAGAAGATCCAGTGACAAGCATCCCTTATCAGCTTCAAAGGCTGTTTGTTTTATTACAGACCAGCAAAAAGAGAGCAATTGAAACAACAGATGTTACACGAAGCTTTGGATGGGATAGTAGTGAGGGTAATTATAACAAAATGCTTGGTTAAACTGTAATTATGTTAGGCTAGATAATAACTGACACTGGCTGCGTTTGGGTGATCAAATCCTTGCTTTATAAGCCAGGATATGAATGAGTTCCGTGTACCTGCACACAAGCCCTTTGCCGCCACTTTGTTTCTCCTTTGGTGCAGCGGAGAAACAATGAAATCGCAGTTTTTTGTTTTTGTTTTATCTTTTTATTTGCAACACAATATTAACAACAACAAAGAAAGAAAAAGGTGCATGAAGTGGGGGGGGCGGAACAGTGAAAAAAAATGATATCGTGAAACATACCAATATATTGTAATTATTACCTATGGGAAAAATTAAAAAAGAAAACACAAGGAGGAGCAGAAAAAGGATTAACTTTTTCATTTCAAATATATAAATTAATATAAGCAGTCCATGTATCTAAATAAACATCCATACAACTTTGTAGGAGATACGCTCATACGTAGCAAGAGCAGTAAGATCTTCAGTCTGTTGAGTAATAGGTGCTGTGTGTTTTTCCTTTCAAACTTGGAGTATAAGTCTCTTGAACTGTGGTTAACTGTGAAGCCATAGTTAACCATAGTTTCCTGTTCCACCCAAACTGGAAAACTATGGTTAATGATTTACAAATAATCCATGACCTGATGCCTTCTCCTGGATCCTCACTGTGCTTGAAATTAGGAATGTACGGACTTTGTAAAATCCACTCCGTCTGTGTTTCGCAGATGGTCAGGTGCCTTTTGTTCCGTTATCTGCCCACAGATGGATGCGGAATTTTTTTTTCTATCGTGGAAAAATATGCAAATAATTACGTAAGTATTTACGTAAGTATTTGCATAATTTACCTTGGTACATAACATTTATTGTTTTATATGTACATTTATATAACATAACATAAGGAAGGCTGAGCGCCGAAGAATTGATGCTTTCGAACTGTGGTGCTGGAGAAGACTCTTACGAGTCCCCTGGACTGCAAGGAGGTCAAATCAGTCCATCCTAAAGGAAATCAACCCTGAGTGCTCATTGGAAGGACAGATAATGAAGCTGAAGCTCCAATATTTTGGCCACCTAATGCGAAGAGAAAACTCCCTGGAAAAGACCCTGATGCTGGGAAAGACTGAAGGCAAAAGGAGAAGGGGACAGCAGAGGATGAGATGGCTAGATAGCATCACGGATGCAATGAATATGAACTTGAGCACGCTCCGGGAGAGAGCGCAGGACAGGAAGGCCTGGCGTGCTATGGTCCATGGGGTCACGAAGAGTCGGACACGACTGAACAACAACAACAACAACAACATAACATTTAGGGTATTTTCCCCCATTCCGTTCAATGTTTCCTCAGCAGGAACTTAGGTATCTTCCTACGTATTTATATGCGTTAATTTCAGGAAAGTAAAAAAATCATCTGGAAGTCCACGGACTGCACATGGCCTGAGAGGGGCGCTCAACAGTGGATTTTGCAGGTTGGATTCTTAGAAATCCAAGCTCATTTTAGTCTGTCTCAAATTTCTCCAGCATCCCTACTGGAAATGGCCAAGTCAGGGCAGCTGCGGAGGGCAACAGACCAATTTGATGGGATGGATGGCCTTTGGGGGCCATTCCAACTTCCTGGAGGTGCTCAGCTCAGAGCAGACAGGGACACAGGGGTGTGGCCAGACAATCCAAAAAAGGAAGATAAAAGGGAAGAGGGTTGGAAAGGAGAGATGGGAGGAAGGAAGGAAGAGAAAGAAAAAGTGGAGGAGTGTCATTACTTTCCCTTCTGTCATTGGGAACCAGGAGAAGAAAGCTGCTGGCTCTCTCAGACATCCCCTCCTAACCACATCCCAACACCCTGTGGTGAGCGAGCTACTCAAACTGGAGAACTAACTCCAGTGTGGGGAGAACTGAGACCCCAAACAAGAAGCGTAACCAGGCAAGGACGATGGCGTTGGCAGTTAGAGATGAGCTATATAAAAAAGCATCAGGCAGAACTACAAGAGAAAGAATTGTCTTAACCTGTTTTCTTAAAGGGAGATCCTAGCTCTACCTGTTGTGGAGGTGAGGACAGAGAGGCTCCTTTTCTTAACTCTGGGAGTATAGATGTAAGGAAGAACTGGATAAGAAGGGAGCTACTGAGTGCCATTTTTTTGGTAGAAAGGCGGGATATAAACCAAATAAATAAATATGTTAATGCCAATGCTGTAACTTGGCTAAGAACAAATAAAACAACTATTCAAATGTAACTGAGTCATTGCCCGCTTTATGAAAGCTATGGAACAAGGAGGGTTTGATGTGACTCTCCTTAATGACCTGCTCAAGGTATGAAGCCATTGTTTAAAGTTGGCTTCTGATTCTTGGTTTGTTTGAAAGCAATTAACCACATTTCCACTTTGCATGTAATAGGACATTGTGGTTAACTGCACCTTCTTGGCTTCTATAGTTGCTCGTGTGAAGGGAGGAACAAAGCAGCAGCACAGGGGCTGCATGCATTGTATGGAGCTCATACGTATTCTGGTTTATTAAGCCAAAATCTAATTATCTGAATGTGGCCATTATATGTTGAATGTGCACATCTTCTACATAAAGAATCCCAAGCAGCCTATTAATTTTCTAAGAGAAAAATCCTCAGAAATCCCAGAGCAATCCCTGGGCGAGTGTCCCAGGGACCATAGGATGACTCGGAAAGCCCCTCTGAGGTCGGAGGGAGCACACTGACCTCGGAAGGGGAGAGATCTGACCCCACACCCCTCCCCCTTGCAGCTGGTGTGGCAAGAACTGCACTGGCTGCCTCTCTGAGGTCGGAAAAGCAGTGTTGGAGGAGGAGGAAAGGGGGTGTTCCGGTGGGCATGGGGGGGAGGAGACCGAAGAGGCCAGGATATGAGTTATCCTGAGCCTCCTCCAGTCTCCTTCCCTCCCCCTCTGATGTGACCTTGCTAGAAGGGGTAAAAAGCCCGTCTAGTGGAAATCACCCAAGACAGAGGACGGGGAGGTGAAGATTGCCTCTGCCACTCCTCCCATCCTGCCTGGTTCATCCCGACAGGAAATAAGAATCTGGAAGCCTCTGAGTTCAGGGGCTTCCAAGCATCTAGGACACAATCAATAAAATTGCACCCTAGGGCTTTATTTTTATTAAAAGCAGTTCAACTTTCTAAGGAAGTGGAGAAAGCTCTAAAGCTGCTGGCATTGCAAGTTTTTGTGGTGCTTTACAAAGTTTTGTTTTAAGAACATAAAGAGTCCTGCTAGATCATCTAATCTGGTATTTTGGTGACCACAGTGGCCACCCAGATGCTACGAGGAACGTGTAGAAGATACTTTAAATTACTAAGTCTAATTGTTGGATGCTAACTTATATGTACCTCATTCAGTAGGCAGCAGGGATCAATATTTGTTTTACTTTGGCTACATATGTATTCATTCAAGGAGCTCAGAGATGAAGGCATGGGGTTCTTATATATGAATTCCATGTGTAAATTTGAGTTGTCTTCATTATTCATTACATAGCAGTATATTTCTTCAGTGCAGAGTCTTCAAATGTTACTGTGAATTCAGAAGTCAACTTTTTGGTGTGTTTAGTACATTTATTGCTTTCTGTGATTCTTTAAAAAACATTTTATTTCTGAAGTAGAAACTAAATTGATTGAGGCTAAAATAGAAGTGTTAGAAAGATAATGTACACCTCTTTCTTTTTAGTATTGCTTAAAGTCCACTGTGGCTTCTAAGATGTTAAACTACAGTTGTAAATGCTCAACTTTAAAAAAATATGTTAACATGTTTGGAAAGAAGTGTTAGATATTAGTCATGCATGAGGCATGGAAAATTTCAACTTAAAAACTAGCTGGATCCTAAGCAAAATCAGTTTAATGAAACATAGTAGATATTTATTCTGTTGCTTTTGTGACTAGGTTAACAAAGTGCTGTAGTGATGTCTGTCTTAGCTGACTAAATGAAGTCACTTTTATGTTACAACAGCATGGCAGCAGCATGATGTGCAGGAACTCTGTAGAGTCATGTTTGATGCTTTGGAACAAAAATGGAAACAAACGGAACAGGTATAACACTTTGGGTTTATTCTGGGAGTAATGGGATAAAGAGGAATGACAGTTAACTGCTTGAACTAGAAATAAGAGTGGAGTAGCTCAGTAGGTAGTATTGTATTAGACCTGGGCTCAGATGCCAATTCAAGACACTGAGGTAGAATAGAGAAACTCACTTAGCTTGGATTAAGCATGCTTGAGGAATTTGATCTTCACAATTTCTTATGCCAGCAGACCTGATCTGCGCCTCTGGGAGTATTTTATGTAATGTAATAGAATTTAATTATTCAGATTTTGCACTTCTCCAAATATCGCAATGCAGTTCTCTGTTCAAAAAACATACCAAAGTACATTTATAAATGCATACATGTAGATAAAATATATCTATAAATGTGTATTTTGGGAGATAATGCATTCCAAATATGTATTTCAATATTTGATTACAAGTAGTCATGTGGATTTTTCAAAATTGCACAATAATATAGAAATGGAAGAGACTAAAGAATGAAGTCAGCAAATTGATACAGATCAGAAATAGACTGGTCCACCTATTCCTGGCTGGAATAGAAATAGTGATCTACATAAGAGATGTTAAGATGAATTGGGTAAAGAAACATTTTACTTGCCCTGGATAGGTGATGGTTTTATTTTCAGTTTAGAAGGCAACTAACTGAAAGAAATAGGCTGCAGTAGGAAATAGTCACTGTACTGCAACAGAAGTAAGTTGTGTTAGATAGAAAGGGAATTAGAATATGTTATATTTTATGAATAAAAGGATATTGTTAATGGGCTGAAGGAAAATGATTGGGATCTCTCTCTAACACACACACACACACACACACACACACACCCTAAGCTAGTCTTTTATGTCTCTAAATGTTTGCTTGTACAATTCAGAATAAATTAGCTACACTTAAACGCCACAGGAAAACGTATTGCAGAAAGTAAAATAAAATGTCTTGTTTGTATCCTTTTGGGCTATGCTAAAATATTAAAATTCTTTAATTACAGGCTGATCTCATAAACCAACTCTATCAAGGCAAGCTGAAGGACTATGTAAGATGTCTGGAATGTGGCTATGAGAGTTGGAGAATTGATACGTACCTGGATATTCCATTGGTCATTCGGCCTTATGGCTCCAATCAGGCTTTTGCAAGCGTGGTGTGTACTGTTAAACTGACAGCTACTGCATCTATACACACATTACATATATATGCAACATTGGTGTCACTTTCTTGAAAGGTAAGTATCATCCTAGATATTCTATCTTGGGTTGTCCGTCTTTGTTCAGTAAAACAGCTAGCAAGTTCTAAAAGGTTTTGACCCTTCAATAAGTCCTACTGGTGCATGTTTTAAGAGGAAAGGAAGTTCAGCCAAGTAATTCCATGTATACGATATACCAGTATGTTCTTTCTCAGAACACTTCTAGAATTAGTGTTACTTTTATATTGGTATGCTAATAGGTGTTTTATGAATAATCTAAACTCTTAATATTGCTTACAGTTGTAATGAAAACAGAGCAACTCCTTGTGCTCTCCTCTCACTCTCCTATAGAAAGTGTTTTGAAATGAAGAATAAGAGATGGGGTGGGCCTTGCCTTAGAATAGTTACCCTGAAATTAGTAGTAGCTACTGTATTTGTATTTTTTAGTACATTTCTAACCTGCCCAATAATACTGTACAACAAAGGAAAAATTTATGGAATTCTAATTTGGAATTTGAAGTGTGCTTTTGGGTGAGCGGGAGAATCTAAAGCAGAGATCATAAACAGTAGTATGAGAAAATAAGCCAAACACCCTGTGGTGAGCAAGCTACTCAAACTGGAGAACTAACTCCAGTGTAGGGAGAACTGAGACCCCCAAACAAGAAGCGTAACCAGGCAAGGACGATGGCATTGGCAGTTAGCGATGAGCTATATAAAAAAGTATCAGGCAGAACTACAGGAAAAAGAATTGTCCTAACTTGTTTTCTTAAAAGGAGATCCTGGCTCTACCTGTTGTGGAGGTGGGAGCAGAGAGGCTCCTTTTCTTAACTCTGGGAGTATAGTGGTAAGGAAGAACTGGATAAGAAAGGAGCTACTGAGTGCCATTTTTTTGGTAGAAAGGCAGGGTATAAACAAATAAATAAGTATGTTAAAGCCAATGCTGTAACTTGGCTGAGAACAAATAAAACAACTATTCAAATGTAACTGAGTCATTGCCCGCTTTATGAAAGCTATGGAACAAGGAGGGTTTGATATGACTCTGCTTAATGACCTGCTCAGGGTATGAAGCCAAACAGATAATATTTTTTGGGTATTTATACTACAGTATCCTTCCTTATAGTGCAGTAGGTGATTCACCCACTTAGCTATCAAAATTGATGTGATTAAATTGTCAGTTTGCATATCTGATATTATTATTATTGTTATTAATTTATGAGCCTCCCTATGGCTAATGTACATAATAAAAATACAGTAAAATCAGTATTTATTAGTGATACTTCTATACTGTTTAATATAATAAAACCCCAAAGCAGTTCACATATAAATATTATAATCACATTTAAAATACATTATTAAAAATAATTCCAATTGCAGTAGTAGTACTGAGCAATGCAAGGAACAATGAGATGGAGCAGCATGATTAATTACAATTAATTATAAGCCAGAGAAAGCCTTTGTGAACAAGTGCATTTTCAGGAAGCATTTGAAACATAACACATTTTCTGCCTCCTGAACTGCATGGGGAGGGTTTTCCTGAGGGCGAGTGCTGCTGGAAATAATAAAACCATAACATGAAGTAGAACACTAGACGTAGTTTTTTTTTATTATCTCTAGACATGTTGGTAATAAAAGATCTTAACATAGTTAACAACATTCTAGAAACATTTTAAATATACTCTTTTGAAATGCATTTGCAACCTTAGAATTGTAAACCATTGCTATGTTTCTATCTTCATTGTGGGTTTTTTCACAATGTTAAGGCATTTTATACAGAGCAAAAGGAGCTTGCTGTTTGCAAAAAGAAGAATGATAAAAGGCTTTTAACGATTGAGATAGGTCAACTATTTTCCATAACATACCCTTTAAAATGGATAGGCTGACTTTGATCTTGTGATCTATTTTAAAAACCAAACCAGGATCCTGTGGTCTTCTGAGTGTTTAAACATACAAAGCAAGAGTGCATACCTCATAATCCCTTCACAGTTAAAACAGAAGTGATCCTGAGTATATGCTTTTGCTTATAAGCTTAAGAAATGTCTTGTAGGATCAGGTGAAGGCTCACCCTAATCCAGCATTCTTTGCAAGAATCCCAACAACAAGCAAGGCAGTAAGAGGTCAACTAGTGATTGGCCAGTGTACCATGATTTATCTTCTGCCCACCCTGGTTTATGGTAATTAAAAACTGTGTAGTTCCATCCACTGTCATGTTTAGTTAAATTTAGCTTTCAGTTTAAGAAATAATATATAAATGAAATTAACCCAGTAGTTTATACTGCAGTGTGGTTTGTAACTTGTGGGCGCATATAGGTGACATTTTCAAGTAGATAGAACTATTTTGAATGCCTTCATATTTTGAACCAGGTCAGTAACTGAATGAATTCCCTGGCCTCTACTGGATTTTTAAATGGTATAATATTAAGGCCTATTACCTTGAAAACCTTTCCTCTGAGATGATAGAAAGAAGTAATTCAGTTAGATATCACAGGATGTTTATTTTATATACATTTTAACTTCTAGACAATTCTCCTTATCCTGTCTAGTTCAGACAACATCTGTTTCTGTTATGAATATCTGAACATGAGAATCAAGTTTTTCATGAGCTAAGTAACTTCTAAAGCTATTATGTTGGAAACTGTGTTGATGCTCCATTCATCTGAGCTATCTTATACTTTTTCCTACATTGTACTGCAAAGTTGGTTTTCTGGTAGAAAATATTTTAGTTGTTTAGTCGCCAACAGTTGGGAACTATGGAGGATACTTGCTTTTGGAGAAGGGGAGAAATCGCCTGTTTCTAAATGGAATTCTCTGAAGGTAGTATCCTCCATTGATCCTCCATTGATGAGAATAAGTAAAGATTGGGCTCAGAGGTCATAACAAGCATATAATTGGATCAACACATGCGCTAATAGGGCTTGTGGAAGGGAATCTAAAATTCTTTCGATCTTGCTAGTCAGTTCCTGAGGGGATTTTCCACAGGCGGCACTACCCAAAATAGGGAATCTAAGGAGGATACTACCTTCAAAGAACTCTAGTTAGAGGTAAGTGATTTCCTATTTCTTTAAATCATGACAGAGGATGGATGTTAGCAACAAATGTCAATACCTACCTCCCCCCCACCCCGGCTAGTCTTGCCACTGCCTGCAATTCTGTACAAAATATTTACATTCAAAAATTCTAATTCATTCATTCTCTCTCTCTCTCTCTCTCTCTATATATATATATATATATATATATGGGAATTTTGGGAGAAAGCTTAAGATACGTCACGTTGCTAACTGCTGGCTCTTCAAATGAAGACAGAGCTTCAGTTTCTTTATCTGCATGCATTAGGACTTCAACTTTGTATTGCCATGTCTTGAAGAAATACCTTATTTAATTTTTCTGATCTCCTTTTAAAAAATCCTTGTTTCACACCATAGTATGGCTTTACTATCATTTGTTTTTTTGAAATTACAGAGGTTTTGTTTGTATTCCACACAAGTCCATGTAGAAATGCAATTTTAAAAGATTAAGGGAGCAATCCTATGGCCGCTAGACGGCCATAGAATATCTGGTTTTCCAGGAATCGACTCTGAGGTCGGTTTCCGGAGAACAGACCTCCCCCTACTTCCACACTGCCTTGGAGGCAACACGAACCAGCCCCGTCCTCCACTTTCGCAAGAGGAGCACTGAGTGGCTGAAAAGGGGCATTCTGGGGCGGGGAGGGCGGAAATGCCTGTACGACACATCCAATGCGTCGTACAGCAGCCTCCTTCCCCGCTCAGCCTTCCCGTGGCTAGACAGCTGCAGTCGGCTGTATAGCTGAAAATGCAGGGCAGGAGAATCGCGGAGGGAACAATCCCCTCCATGCTTCTCCTGCCCTGCACTGGATGGGTGGTCGCCTCCAAGTTCGGAGGCAGCCGCCTATCTGTATAGGACTGCGCCCTTACTATCTTATGAGGAAATAAGTGATTTGTCATTGGGATAAGCTAATGATGAATTGACTCTAAATATAAAGCTTGAAGAAAATTTTAAAGAGGAAGCTTGTAATGTTATCTCTTGTTCATAGCTAAGAGAAACTATATTTTATGGGATCTATAGCTGTGCAGAAAGCCAGCATAGCTGCAACAGTTGCTAATATTGGTAGTCCTTCATCTGCTTCATTGTGATCCAGATATGAGCTTTCTGTTTAAAATAGCTTAAAACTAGGTTCAGCGTATGTAAGCTATTTCAGTAAAGACAGACTGTCTTTACATTGCAGAGTGTGCATTGATTAATCTGTCATTGTATTATGGAACTCTCATACTTAATTCACAGTGCAATATATTGCCATCACATATACTAATCTAAAATTAAACTTATTTTTTACATAAGAAGCCATAAGCTGAGGATTTAGGCTGTCAATGGCTATATGGCTATCTGTAGTAAGTTCCAGGGATGTGATGTGGTAGGCATTATTGAACAACATATTCTCTTGCCTAAGACCTGGTCCAGAACAAGCGTTCCAAAGAACTTCTCAGCTCTGGGAATCTACCTTTTTGTAAACATTTTAAATTAAAATAGGCCTACACAGCCTGCAACAATCTTGCTGAAGCTAAGCAGGTTTGGGTCTGATCAGACTGGGAACTTTACTTACCACAAAAGAAAGGTGGAAATGAAATGAAATAAGTAATAAACTGCTTAAGTACAAAGGATCTCGGTCCAGGCCTGCATAAATGAACAGCTTATGTATTTTAGGCCCTCCTCCTCATACCAGTCTCTACCCTCAAATAAACCTTCTGATAATATTGTACAGATAACTAGTTTTGAGAGCAACCTAGATTTGATAATAGGAAGCTCCATTGAACCTAGTGGCAACATTTGCTGACAGCTGCCCCTACCTCAAAGTCCTAGAAAGCATCATTCTGTACATGTGGATTATCTTATTACCCACAAAAACAACCTAAAACAGTAAATATAGGTGTTTCTACACTTTATATTTGAAAGGTCAAATAAGCAATAGTAGTTGATGGAAATGTATTACAAGCCTATGAATGTGCAATTATGAAAAGGTTGTGTTTTGTTCTTATAGTCAGATAGTATTGTTTTTCAAATGCTGTTACCCCATTTGTTTGTAAGGAAGGTTTAAATACTGCTGTTCAGAGCGGTAGTCTTAAGCAAGAATCAGCAATCTTGGAAGTAATTATAATTTGTGGAAATACAGTGTTTTAGACTCAGGCTAATGATATAATCCTAGACACATCAACTCTGTTGAGTTCAATGGGACTTACTCCCAGGTAAGTGGGAGTGGGTTTAGAACTTTAGTCTTAAGTTAGTTGAAATTAATTCCATTGATTTCAGTGTGAGGAAAGTTTAACTTACTTAGGCTGGAGGTATAGACTTTAATAGTACAAGGCTCCAACCTTGTACTGTCTGGCTCCAGCCATTTGTACATAACAGTGATATGAGAGTGTGAATACTCAGCCATGAAATATATAAAGACAATGCATATATTTTGATGGAAATACTGTTAATTCCACTGTAAAATATTCATATGAATGAACTTAAAAATTACACAGTAGAAGCAGTGTTGTAGAAATTATAGTGAATTCTAGAAGTAAGCAAAATCAGAATGAAAAAAATATGAAGAAAAATATACACAGGACAAAATATAGCACTTAAAAAATTGAGCTGTCAAAATAGAATTGAAATAATTATTTCAAGCATCACTTCCTCCTTGGTAAGCAATAAAGTCATTAAATAATACATTACCATTCATAGTTTTTCATTCGATTTTTTGAAGATTCATAGGAGCATCATTTGTTTTTGTTCATATCTGTATATAAATCTAGAATAGTATGGTTCCTTGTTGACTTGCACATCGCACAGAGTCTACATAAATTTTGCATTACCAGTTTTGTCAATCATTCACATGCCATTTATTTGTTAATGAAAGATGTAATATTTTTTGCTACGTTGCATATATATCTATATTTGTATATAATTGCTTCCCACATAACAATAAGGAATTGCTGTGAAATATTATACCTCAGAAATACTTTGGTACAGACTTCTTAATAATTCTAGTCAGCAATTGTTCCCTGAAAAGATATTCAGGCCATAGTTGTCATCTAAAAATCTACATTTTGTCTCAGTGACATGCATGCTTGCTTCAGATTGTTTTTGTGTGTGATAGAGTTAAACTACAGAATCTGTCATCTACTTCATAGTTTTCAGTAACTGCCCTTCTAATAGAAATTTTGCTGTTTTTCATTGTTTAAAGAAATTGATTTGGACTATATGGTATTTAGGACACAATCATTTTCTTGATTTTTTGATGGGCCAGTGACACAAAATAAAATAAAGCAGTGTGATACTGCATTTCTGTCTGTAGTCTCTCTGATCCCCCATCCCCCCCCCCCCCGTTGTTAGCCATTGGTCTGGAGACCAGCCCTTTTGTAAAGAGTTTCTTCTCTTTCAAGTGACAGAATTTTTGTTCATGTGGAAAAGCCAGGGCTGTAAACCTTTGTTCTGTTTATTCTTAGTGCTTCTCTGAGCTCTCAGAAATGGAGGGAGAAGGGATGAATTGGAGGCTTTTTGAAGACCTTCCCATATCCTTGATCTCCTCCCAAAGTGGGATCCATCAAACAACATGATTTAGATAGTAATCTTATAAGCTGTGTACCAGCCATTTTGCAATTGGTGAGTCTTCTGCCCGACTAAGCCCCCTATTACTTATTTAGGCATCAGGGAACAACTGTTGATCATGAAAGAAATTGATTTTCAGGACTTTTTTTTATGACCTTATCTGCCTTTTAAAGTACACATTTACTATCATGCCTGTCTCTGTTCTAACCTTCACAGGTGAAGGTGCTTCAGGAGTTCATGAGCCCAGTCTTCTGTCGGCTTTCAAGCTAACTGGGTTAAATGTCTTATTTTTTTGTAACTTTTGAGTAAAAGCCTCAACTAATTTGAAATAGAAACCAAGAGATCCCTTCCCCCTACTTACAGATTTGCCAAGTTATTTCACACAACATATTATTTTAATTATTATTAATTGTAGTAGTAATATTGTTGTGAAGACGAAATGGACAGTACACTAAATAGAAATATCTTAACTTCTTATTGCAAGGATTTCCAAGGCTTTATGTAGGTGATATGTCAAAACATGCCTCAGCTGCATTTTAACCTTTATGAAATAGTAATTCCAGTTTCAGGACAAAGGAGATAGTTCAATATTTTATTTTGTTAATGAATTTCTATACAGTCCTTCAACAGCCATTTTAGAACCATTTACAAAAAAAAAGATTAACATATCAATACAAAATAATACAATACAGTCAAAACATTATAAAACCAGCAGTTAAAAGCAGCATAACAATTCAGATCAAAAAATGTTTAAACGTCATTTTAAAAGCCTGGGGAGAACAAAAGAGTCTGGCTGGACCAAAAGATAGCGCTGTCAGCCCTGGAGAAAGCTCCAGAGATGGACACCACAACCAAACCTTCCCCATACCTGGTCACTACTTGCATCACATCAGACAGTGGGGTCACTTGGAGGAAGGCATTGGTGTAGGGTCGGGTTGACACAAGAGCAGAAATTTGGCAGGTAGCTGGCACCTAAGCTGAGTAAGCACCAGGACCTTGAACTGAGCTTGGAAGTGGACTGGAAGCCAATAGAGTTCTTTCCACACCACAAGATACATTCTCAGTTACCATTATTCTAGCAGTTGCACCCTGCACCAACAGTAGTTTCTGGACTGTATTCAGTGGTAGACCCATATATAATGCATTGCAGAAATCTAAATTGAAGTTTACTAGAGTGTGGATAACTGTGGCAAGATTATCCCTATCCAGAAGAGGTCACAGCTGCATATACAGTGGCATGGTGAAAGGTCCTCCATGCCACTGAGGTTGCTTGAGCACCTAGTGACAAGCACCACCAAACCGAGATCCTAATCATTCAGGGAGAGTGCAGTCCCATCTGAAATAGGTTGTACCCCATTTCCCTAGACAAAAGAACCATCTGCAGGACCTTGTCTTCTCAGGATTAAGCCTGAGTTTGTTAGCCCTCATCTAGCACGATCTGGTTCCAGGCATCAGTTCAGCACCTCCACTACCTCAACTGATTCAGATAGCAAAGAGAAATAGAGTTGGGTGTCACCAGTGTATACCAAATCCTTGGCTGGCCTCTGCCAGTCATGTCTTGTAAAAAAGTATAAGGGATGAAATCGAACCCTGTGGGACCTCATAGCACAAGTGCCATGAGGCAGAGTAGTAATCTCCCAGTATAGTCTTTTGGAAACTACCCTGTAGGTGGGAATGGATCCACCGTAACACCATGTTTCCACTTCGTAACCCACCGGGCTTATCCAGAAAGATACAATGGCTGATGTATCAAGGGGACTTAGAAGATGAAGAGAACCAACAAGGCCACACTTCCCCATCTACCGGATCAACCAAAGCAGTTTTCTTGCCAAAATTAGTCCTGAAGCTGGATTGCAATGGGTCCAGAGAACCAGATTCACATAGAATGCCTGATGTTGCACAGCCACTACCTGCTGAAGCATCTTGCCTAAAAAGGGGATATTTGTGATCATTGTTATAGTCCCTCTGGGTCCTAGGATGCTTTCTTACAAAGCAGTATACAACTGGATATCTAGTCTACTTAATAGCTTTTAACTTTGCTACAAATAGCTATCCTTCTGACTTCCTCTCCATCCATTTTTGGGGCAAAATGTTGGGTATGAAATTCCACAGTGCAGCAGTGGGAAAGCTCAGCTTCCAAAGAGTGGATTTATATTTGAGCTGAAATTACCTTACTCTAAAGGCATAGTCCAGAAGTGTGCATTGTTTCATTATGGAAGTCTAACTAAAGTAGTGTGTTCCATACTTCTGATAGCTAAAGCACACTTTTCTGAATTTTAAAATTTGAGACATACTACACTCTTAAACCCCCAAAAGGATTTTGCATCTAGAATGTGTAAGAATTCCCTGTCCTCAGGAGAGTCCACCCCCCTACGTTTTTGCACAAGTCACTGATCTGGTGTACCTCCCAACTGGGAGGAAACAAAACAAGCAGTGACTTGTATTTCTATCAGATTGGCAGCCTGCTCTGAGGACAATTCATTCTGCAGCATCTTTTCATAAGGAGTGATTTAATTATGCCCAGTGCAGACACACTGCAGAATTTGTAGCTCCCAGCAAAGACTAATTGGGAGGATAGAAGCCCAGAATAGTGATTCATGCAAAAATCCACTGGGTAGCCTTCTCTGTGGTTTTGGGCTTGCTAGCAAAATTAATTTCTTATGCTGCCTTTCACACCTAACAGTCTGTATGCTTTTTCTTAAGTGGAACTTATATCTGTGTTAGAAAAGTGAAAAACATAAAACAACACTCACATATAGACATAAAAGGACATCGAGTTTAGGTTATTGGCTTTTTGTACACTGAAATGTGCATCTTGTGTTTAATAGTACTTAAATGCACATCACCTGGTGCAGAGCTGAAACCTAAGAGTTTAGATTAATAAGGCAATATGCTTTGGAGATGAAAGGGTACCATTATACCTTTTTAAATACCCTATGTTTAATGTTACACTTGGTCCTCAAAGGACAAAGCCAAAACCAAGAGGGTGAGGACTTAAAGCTGATCTTCGTGACTTACTGTGCCACTGTGACTTAATGTGATGTGCAAGATAACAGACTTACTTGGCTTCCGATTATTCACAAAACCTAATCCTGATGGAACCATCAACCGCTTAATAAAATGCAATGTGTTATTGATCATGATTTGGCTGCTTACCTAAGGCAGAATGCAAATGTTGTTTACATTTAATATCTTTTCCTTCCTGACCATTTCTCTGTGCATTTTTACTATTTTCTTTTGTTTATAGAATTCAAGATTGTTTGGTTTCAGTCATGCAGTTCCATATTACACATATAATCTGTCTCCTAACAGCGCTAAAATCTTTTTTTAAACTAGGAGGAAGCTCTACATGCTTTCATTCAACCTGAGATCCTCGATGGCCCCAATCAGTATTTCTGTGAACGGTGTAAGAAGAAATGTGATGCAAGAAAGGTAAATAAACATCTTCTGACACAGCTATGAAGTGGCTATAGCAATATCCCTGAAATGAAATTCATCATTGCCTATTGGGGTGCCTTTATGTTTTTCAGGGCTTGCGGTTCTTGCATTTTCCGTATCTGCTGACCTTGCAGCTAAAGAGATTTGACTTTGATTATACTACTATGCACAGGATAAAGCTTAATGATCGTATGACATTTCCTGAAGAGCTAGATATGGGCTCATTCATTGATATTGAAGATGAGGTAATGATCAAAATACAGTTCTGTGTATTGTTTTTTTAAGAATGCCCTTTATCTCTAAAATGTAATTTTGTTGGCAAAGTATCATGGACATATCAGTTTAGATTTGTGGCATGCTTGGCTTCTTTATGGGATGTAAAATAGACATGAATACTTTTATTCTTTGTAGAAAACCCTGATACTTGTTCTGTTTTTCTTGGAGAGGTTAAAACAAAGGGTATCTGAAGTGATGTAAATATGTGCTAGACCAGGATTGGGCAGATTCAGGCTTGTGAAATCTACTTTGTGTTTTTCTGCAACCATGACATTCATATACTAGTGACTCAGTGGTGTGAATGTATTCTTAAAATTAAAGAATAGGGTATTTAGGCACATGCTCACCCCAGGAGTTTTATTTTCAGTACCAGAACTGAGCTCACAGTCCTTTCACACAAACATCTGCTCTTGGTTTCCCCTCAACCCAGTTTTTCTTTGTGTAGTCTCCAACTGTGCTCCAGAGCTAGCACTAATGATGTAGTGCTAATGTAAAGCAGTGCTTGCACAACATACCTAGAGCTTGCTCGGGCGATGGGAAAAAGTAGTACTGGGCCACCAAAATAGCTTCAGCTGCGTAATTTAAGAAAAAGTAACAACGTTGTATTTTAAGGTTATAATCTTTTGTAAAGAGCCCAGAGAGCTTTAGCTATTGGACAGTATAGAAATTAAATACATACATACATACATACAAATAAAAGGCTGCTATTTATTTGTTGCTATTGTGAAGCAATGAGTACTGGAAACCCTTGCCAATGTAATAATACAAATTGCCTAGAAGTTTAGTAGATCCTAATCTATCTTCTGCCTGCTCTTGCACATAATATAGTGGTGTTGTATAATCTTGCATCGTTTAAATACTATTTGCATGCTTAAACTGAAATTAAAATGTTATGTTGGGCAATATAAAGTCTGATCTAGTCAGTGCACAGGTGCAGGTCCCCTAGGTCTCTTTATTACCAAGTTTCTCCTTCCCACCTATAGGTGTATATGGGCATGCATGCAGGTAATGCAAGGAGCCATTGCAAGGAATGGTGAGAGGCACACAAGCCTTCCATTCCCTGAAATGCCCCTTGCAGTGCCTGCAAATACACATGCGTAGGTGGAGGGGGGAAGGGAACAGGTCTCTGAGTCTAATGGGAACCCACCTATACTTGGATGGGGTCTGTATAATTATTTGCGTTGGAGCATAATGAGTTTCTAAGAAAACTGCCTAATCGTTATGTAATATACAAGTATACAGTGTTCACTTTAGATTAAACAGTTTTAAGTATTTCATCAGATATACAGACATTTAATATTTTTAAAAACTAATGCTTATGGCTTGTTTTAAGAAGTCTCCTCAAACAGAGAGTTGCACTGACAGTGGAGCAGAGAACGAAGGCAGCTGCCACAGTGATCAGATGAGCAATGATTTTTCTAATGATGACGGAGTTGATGAAGGAATATGTCTTGAAAGCAACAGCACTGCTGAAAGGATTTCAAAAGTTGCCAACGAAAAGGTACCTTTAAAAATGGTTGTTTAGCTGTTTTGGTGTGTCTTAAAGATAAAATAATTCTGCCTTTTGCTCCACCAATACTATTGATTATGTTTTAAAACATGCACCTGATTGATGGAATTCTTTTATGCTATTAATAAACAATGCATATTGCAAAATTAAGGAGACTCCAAATCTCTGTAAAAGCTTGTAGTGTAAAAGTCGCCTGAGGGATGATGAAAAGGCTAAAGAAAAACCCAGCTACAAAGTAGTGACAGCTTAATGATAATAGACTATATAAGTTACGATCAAGTCAAAGTTACAGTGCTTGGAGAAGAAGGGCAGACTAATCTTAACAATATTCCAGTGAAAACATTTGCTATGTTGTGTGAGGATGGCAAAAGTCACTAACTGATCTGACCTATAGGGAAGGCTCCTTCCCAGACCCTAAAAGCCCATCAGTAATGGCTTGGAAGAGGAAATGAAATATGCAGGTGTTAGAAGGGTTTATGATAACTTGGAAGGCAGTTTAATAATCTGAAAATTCTCAGCAGTGTTTGGAAATCTCTATTCTGATAAATGCCTAGACATTTATTGCTGACTGCTTAGGGAAGTGAAATAGCTACTGAGGGTAAAATTCTAAGTATTAACATTAACCTTGTGGTGCGTGGTTGCTTTAATAGACAAGAAATGGACATCAGGATGAAGAAAATGCTTTGCCCCAATTAAAAATAATCTTATGTAATATGAAAATGGACTTGGAACTGTAGGCTTTTTTTTTTAACAACATACTGCTTTGTTGTTTCCCCCATCTCACAGAATTCATTGTTATATGAACTGTTTTCTGTTATGGTCCATTCGGGAAGTGCAGCTGGTGGCCATTACTATGCATGCATAAAATCTTTTAGTGATGGTCAGTGGTACAGCTTCAACGATCAACATGTTAGCAAGGTAAGTTATCATATATAATAATAGCAAATTCGGTATCCAGGTGTTTAGCTTTATGTAGTCAAAGTGGCATCACCCAATGCCAGCTCCAGGTTTCTGAGAGCCCTCGGCCAATGGGCACCCTCAATCAGTGACTCTACCTTCTCACCACCATTCTCACCAGCTGCTATTGCTCGTCATCCTCTTTCTCATCATTGCTACCACTTGCTTTTTTTGAAAGGCAGAGAGCCAGGGAGCAAATAGGCGGTGGCATCTGTCACTTCTGCTTCTCGCCACCACCAGTACTGTCAGAACCAGAGCAAGAGGCAGGTGAAGCAGGTTGCAGTGGTAAAGAGTAGGAGCAAGTCCAGGGGGCTTTTGTCAGTGGGCCCCTGCTGGGGTGTGGGCCCTTGGCAGGTGCCCAACAATGCCTACCCTTGATGCTGGCCCTGGATCCACCCACAAATAAGAAGGTGCCTGGAAGAACCCCAGAGTTTGTATGAGTACAACAAATCTTTAGGAAAAAGAACACCTAAGTGGGCAAAAAACAAAAAAAAACAGAACAGCCTGGTGAGGACTGAACATGCTCAGTGGGCTTGGAAAGCTGTCTTTCGTAGGGGGGGAAATGGAAAACTGAGGGGGAGGGCAAATAGAATGGAGTATCCTGGAAGAAGGAATAGCTGACTGGCTAGAATACTAAACAGGAGCAGTCCACACGGCACCATTTTGTTACTGGTCCTACTTGCTTTATTAGGTTAATATTCCATTCTTACCTGCACAAGATATTGCTGCTCATATAACTGGGTGATCTCCCACAAGGCTAAATATCCCCAGAAAAGGTGGCAGGAGCTGGGAGCGAGCAGTCACTTAATCTAGTAATCTGTTCAGCAACACGTGGGGGCTATTCACACATCACAAAACGTTCAACAGCAAATTGTGAGTTAATTAACTGATGATTTGTGGGGATGTACACTGTACTCAAGCTGCCTCTGTTTTCTATAAACCACCTCTGATCGGTGTGATTGCAGGTTGTCAGTTTGATGTGTGAACCCGGACTGATGGTTATAAGAACTAAACAGCCCAGAGGTTAATCCAACAACAGTTAACCCACGATTTGCCACCATGATGTGCAAACTGGTTTGCATACTGAACAGCAGGGGTGGGCAACTTGTGGCCCTCCAGATGTTTTAGTCTGCAGCTCCCATCTTCCCTCACCATTGGCAGTACTGGCTAGGGATGATGAGAGTTGTAGGCTGAAACAACTGGAGAGCCACAAGTTGCCCACCCCTGCTGTACAGGATGCATGGTTCTCCTCCCTTGTCACCAGCTTGCACATGCGGGGTCCATACCAAAGAACAGTTCACAAACAGAAGCATGGTTTCCGTATCTAGCTTGCTTTTGTTGTTTACTGACATGTACTTGTGTAAAACATATATGAGATTTCCAGTAAAGATAACTGCAGATGAAATGGCTGACTGGGAAAATAACTGCCTGTCTAATTTTCTAAATAGATAACTCATGAAGACATTAAGAAAACCTATGGTGGAACTTCTGGAAGCAGAGGATATTATTCCAGTGCTTTTGCAAGGTTAGGAAACTTTTAAATACATCATAGTACTTCTGTAGTCCAGTCCAGCAGGTTAATTTTACTCCTTTACTGAATTAATATAATTAGTTCAACATGATGGTTAAAAAGTTTCTCAGTATTTTCAGCTAACTTGAACATTTGCATGCCCCCAAATGGTTTTATCCATAGGTAGTCTCTTGCCTGAGACTTCTTTTTCTTAAAAAAACGCAAACTTGTCAGGCCTATTTACAATGGCTTGGATTCAGGGTCTTTCTTCTGTGGATGGAAGGGCTCCTTTCATCTACAGAAGGCTTCTGATCCAGCAGAGCATTTCCAGTGGCAGGATGTGGGAGGAGGCAAACTTGGTTGATTTCCCTATCCCATCCAATATCTACTTTTTAAGGTTAGGAGAATTTCTGGAGCAGTGGGGGTGGTGATGGAGGAGGTGGGAGCTGTACAGAGAGGGGGAATCAACAAAGATAGTCTCTTTTCCCTTCCCCTTTCTGCCAGTGGGAACATTCTCAGTAGAACTGAAAGAGGCAGTGGTGAGACTACTCCTGAAGAAATCCTCCCTTGACCCAGAAGATCTGAATAACTTTAGGCTGTTGGCAAATGTTCCTTTCTGGGGCAAGGTCCTTGAGCAGGTGGATGCTCTTGGATGAGACTGTTTATCTGGGTCTATTTCAGTCAGGGTTCAGGCCAGGTTTTGGCATGGAAACAGCCTTGGTCACCCCGTATGATGACCTGTGTGTGTGTGTGTGTGTGTGTGTGCGCGCGCGCGTGTGTTTTTTATGTTTTTATGTAAATGGTTTTTATATTATATTACAGTGTTGTATTTTTAAGGTTTTTAATCTTTGTAAATCACCCAGACTGCTTTGGCAGTTGGGTGGTATAGAAATATAATAAATGAAATGAAACTATGCTCAGGGAATGCTGCTGCTGACAGGAAAGATTCGAGATCCATCACAGTGTGCTGAGTTCCACTTAAACACTAGTGCCAGTTGCAGATATTTTGGCAATGCAGGTTTAATTTTTTTAATGCTTGTATTTGTTAAGACATAGGTTATATTATACATGTTTAATTTTGATATTGTAAACAGATGCATTTTATTTTGACATCGAAGATGCAAATACTGACTTTTCAAAAACTCTCTCCAATAGCTCTACAAACGCATATATGCTTATATATAGACTGAAGGATACAATGAGAAATGCAAGTAAGTACTTTGTTTTACTAGTTTTCAGATTAATTATGCTTTTAAAATACAAAGTTATCAAAAATTAAATTGCATAACTGAGTCAAGCTATTCATCCTTTCTGAGGGAAAAGGGAAAGATTAATTCACAACACTACCCTTTTCTTTAATTTTCCAAAATGTTATAAATCATGCTAAATGCTTACTGTTGCGGAGGGGTGGGGAGATAAAACCCTGTATATGCAATGTGTTCACTTACAACTATACTTTAACATACATGTCTGGTCACACAGATTAAACATGACCAATTTTGTTCTTCTGGTTTGTTTGTTTGTTTGTTTTTTACAAACATTAATACATCAAATCATACTTCATATATAGTAAGTGTGTAATAAGTGTAAAGAGAAAACTTTTGTGATCTGGGCCTAGAGATGATCTGAAGGCACATGATGCACTTCTACTGCTGAAGCTAACAGGGTATGTCTCTGTGTGCTTTCTAGGTAAGAGACTAGATGGGAATCATATGTAAGGTGCTCTGCACTCAATTTTAGTGGAAGAATTGGTCACAAATCAACAAAAGCTTACAATACACTGAATGTTCAAAAAACCAGCTCATACTTTAATTTTTGTCGGTTTGCATTGTTAGAGTTCCTAGAAGTGAATGAATATCCAGAGCATATTAAAAGATTGGTAGAAAAAGAAAAGGAGTTAGAAGAACAAGAAAAGAGGCAGCGTGAAATAGAGCGCAATACTTGCAAGGTTTGTTCTGGCATTTTTCATAATCTCAGCAGAAATTCTACTTAGAGTAAGGAGAAGAGATGTTTTATGTATACTACAGTATTTGTCTACACAAAATGAGGTATATTTTATTAGTTACATCAGAGCTGATTGTTACCTGAATTATCTGCATCTTCTCTCGGCACTATGTGTTGCAAATTACTAATGGTGAAGTTGTAACAATCTCAATCTAATAAAGCATGATTTATCAGATCAGGAAAAAGCTATGTGCCTGCATGCTTCTTTTTCGCCGCTCCCATTATGTGTCCAGCTTCGGTGAAGATAACCTGGTTTTTTTAAACACATTTTCCCATGATGTTCAAGCCAGGTTTAAGGGATCCCAGCAAAGTGGGATGAAAAAACAGGATATCTTCATGAAAGTTTTATGTAGGAAAGGAGAAGGGATAAAGCATGGCTTATTGGACCAGGATTATTATGTGTGAATTGGACCTTTGGCTCTTCCTTTCAGCATTGGTCTGGTTTGAACTTGACACTAAGCTATGGTTTAATGCAGGGGAAGGCAACCTGGTGCCCTCCAGATGTTTTGGACTCCATGTTGCCTATCCCTGCTTTAGTATTACTTGCACGAATCACAGGCTAGTGAGTTCTCTGCTGCGGCCTCAAGGAGGAGATAGTTCATAAAGCTACTGTGGCACTCTCTAATTTTATTGAGTAAAATAAATAGCCATGGGGTGGAGCAGAAGTCCCCTAGCGCTACCTTCTGAGACTGCTCCTTCAGAAAGGATCAGAACCACTTTAAAACCATGCCTTCCAAGCCCAGTCCAAATAAACAGTCCAGAAGGATACCATGGTCAATGGTATTGAAAGATGCTGAGAGGTCCAGAAGAATCAACGGGGTTGCACTCCCCCATCTATTCCCCAGCATAAGTCAGCACCCAGAGCGACCAAGGCTGTTTCCGTCACACAACTAGGCCTGAAACCTGATTAAAATGATTCTAGGTAATCAGTTTCATCCAAAAGAGCTTGGAGTTGTGAGGCCACCACACACTCCAGCACAACCTCAGGTTGTTGACTGAAAGCAGAAGCGATGACTGTGCAGGAGGCAGTGTACTCACTCAACTACTGGTTAAATAACCGATAGTGTTATGTGCGAAGTGGGTCATGTAGTTAGTTGAGTTAACTCTGGGGATTTTCCTTCAAGAAATAGCTGCTATCGGCAGAAAGGAACTGTATTCCCAGACCTGCTTTCTCTATTGAAGTGAATAGAAAAGCCATGGGAACTTTTGTGTGTACCCGTTGGAGTACCAGACTAGCTGGATGGGCCAAATGTCAATCCTCAGCTGGAGACTGTACTAATCCTAATAGCTGGAATATGGTGTTAAAGTTTAAATAACGCTTTTTATTCAGAGACCTGGTACAGGCTTGAAGTTTTTATTATACTGATTTTAAAATAGAAACTTGTATAACCATACTTTGAGAAGCTGCATGAAATAACATATTGTTGGCTCTTTAGTCATCTGATGGTATGATTTGTGAATTCTAGACCTCCACTCCAGCTTCAAGTGGCACCACCCTTTTTGAATGCTCATTGATATAAAGCCTATGTTGATAGGTTATGAGATGTAATTTGTAATGTCTGAAAAATTATTTGACATACATAAAGCATGTAAGACAGGAATGACTGCTCTCCAGTTTGCATTTTACTTTCCTTGTAATAGTTGATTATCTCAATTTTGTTCTGACCTAAATATTTATGCATAGACTATATTTTACTAGATACCTATTTATTGTGTATGTTATTACTTCTGTTGGATCAGAGTTTGTTTGTTTGTTTATATCATCCAATAGCTGAAGCTCTCTGGGCAGTAGACAAACTTCAAAATATAACAGAAAATACAATATAAAATATAATAGATTAAAACTACAGAATAAAAATACAACCAGAATAAATCCTATTATTAAATGTATTTGAAAATCTGTTTGACTTGCTGTTTTTGTTATCGGCTGTACAGATAAAATTGTTCTGTATGCATCCTATGAAACAAATAATGATGGAGAATAAATTAGAAGTTCACAAGGACAAGACTCTGAAGGAAGCTGTAGAGATTGCTTATAAGGTATAGTACAATGTTTATCAGATGATAATTGATACATTTGCTGGGATACTAAGGGCTGCAACTAGTGTTCTGTGCAGAAGTGTCGGGTTTTCTGGTCCCATCTTTCTATTGCATCTTCTTGCACCTCATGAAAAGCCATACTTGAGAACTTTGTGGAAAGCACTTCCATGAATACATGGGGAATGTCACCAAATTCCTCTCTCCTGACTATATGTTGTTGTTGTTTATTTGGTCACTCACTTCCAATTCTTCGTGACTTCATAGACCAGCCCACGCCAGAGCTTTCTGTCGGCCGTCACCACCCCCAGCTCCCCCAGGGTCGAGCCCGTCACCTCCAGAATATCATCCATCCACCTTGGTCAGCCCCTCTTCCTTTTGCCTTCCACTTTCGCTAGCATCAGCATCTTCTCCAGGCTATCCTGTCTTCTCATTATGTGACCAAAGTACTTCAGTTTTGCCTTTCATATCCTTCCTTCAAGTGAGCAGTCTGGCTTGATTTCCTGGAGTATGGACTGGTTTGATCTTCTTGCAGTCCAAGGCACTCTCAGAATTTTCCTCCAGCACCACAGTTCAAAAGCATCTATCTTCCTTATGGTCCAGCTCTCGCAGCCATAGGTTACTACTGGGAATACCATTGCTTGAACTATGCGGACCTTTGTTGTCAGTGTGATGTCTCTGCTCTTCACTATTTTATCAAGATTTGTCATTGCTGTCCTCCCAAGAAGTAAACGTCTTCTGATTTCCGGGCTGCAGTCAGCGTCTGCAGTAATCTTTGCGCCTAGAAAGACAAAGTCTGTCACTGCCTCCACGTTTTTTCCCTCTATTTGCCAGTTATCAATCAAGCCGGTTGCCATAATCTTGGTTTTTTTGAGGTTTAACTGCAACCCAGCTTTTGCACTTTCTTCTTTCACCTTCGTCATGAGGTTCCTCAACTCCTCCTCGCTTTCAGCCATCAAAGTGTTATCATCTGCATATCTGAGATTGTTAATGTTCCTTCCAGCGATTTTAACTCCAGCCTTGGCTTCATCAAGCCCAGCACGTCTCATGATGTGTTCTGCGTACAGGTTGAATAGGTAGTGTGAGAGTATACAACCCTGCCGTGCTCCTTTCCCAATCTTAAACCAGTCCGTTGTTCCGTGGTCTGCTCTTACCGTTGCTACTTGGTCATTATACAGATTCCTCAGAAGGCAGACAAGATGTCTTGGTATCCCCATACCACCAAGAACTTGCCACCATTTGTTATGATCCACACAGTCAAAGGCTTTAGAACAGTCAATAAAACAGAAATAGATGTTTTTCTGAAACTCCCTGGCTTTCTCCATTATCCAGCAGATATTGGCAATTTGGTCTCTAGTTCCTCTGCCTTTTCTAAACCCAGCTTGTACATCTGGCAATTCTCGTTCCATGAATTGCTGGAGTCTGCCTTGTAAGTTCTTGAGCATTACCTTACTGGTATGTGAAATAAGTGCCACTGTTCGATAGTTGGAACATTCTTTGGTGCTTCCCTTTTTTGGTATGGGGATATAAGTTGATTTTTTCCAATAGCATGCTGCTATTGAAGATCCACCAAGTTCTTCTGCTATTGAAAAGTTTCAATTTGATCTAGGCCATACTAATTTAATACTAATTAAAATAATTAGTATTTTCTTATTAATTATTACCTTTTCTGTTTGAGATGGAAAATAATTGGGTGGTATCTTCGGAAAGCAACAATTAGTGTAATGGTTAAAAAGCTTGTGCAGTTTAAGATAACATTTTGAGAGTATGTTGTACTTTATGAAACTTTGTATGGATTCAGTTCCCTATGCTACTCTATCTATATCAGGAAATAACACTACAATCCTTAATGGAAACATCAGTAATCTTGCAACCAGAACTTTGCCAGTCCTCTTTTTAATGGTGAGTGGGGGAATCTTAGCATTACTACTTTTAAACCACTGAGTAAGCATGCACATTATAACGTTTTATTTATTTCTATTTCCTTTATGTAGCAAGGCAACTCAAAGTGGTTAGGACCACTTTGTTAAATTGCAAAACTTGAAATAATAGTACACTTTCCTCCCAGTTTGACTGCATACTTGGTCAGATTTACTGGATATTTCAAAAAATTCTTAATTTTACATTGGTTTTAGATAATGGATTTAGAAGAGGTGATTCCTCTGGATTGTTGTCGTCTTGTTAAGTATGATGAATTCCATGATTATTTGGAGCGATCATATGAAGGAGAAGAGGACACTCCAATGGGAATCTTGCTTGGTGGTGTTAAATCAACATACATGTTTGATCTCCTTCTGGAAACAAGGCGATCTGACCAGGCTTTCCAGTGTTATAAACCTGGTGGTGAGTTATATTTGATGGAATTGTTTTGTATTTTGAGAAACAGAAATTCATTCAATAAACATACTTAATTTAACTAAGTTGAGACAACTCTGAACAGGCTACTTAAATCATTTTTTTAAATTTACACTTAGTTCTTTATCTGAAGAAGTATTTAATTGGGTACTTATTAAACAGTGAAGCAACAGTTGAGCTGATAACTTCACTCTTTTCATTTAATGTATTTTCATGTGTGATATTTATTTTCTTGTTCTGACAGAAGTCATGGTAAAAGTTCATGTTGTTGACCTAAAGCAAGAAACTGTGGCTCCTCCTATTAGTGTTCGGGCTTATTTGAACCAGACAGTTACAGAATTCAAGCATCTCATTTCAAAGGTAAATTAATTGCATCATCCTGTATTAGTGTGAAGGGTGGCATGACTGATTTGTTCTCCATGTAACCTTTCTTCCCCTCCCCCTTTCAGGGTATATGCACATGACCCCTCTG
Organism: Heloderma suspectum; assembly: GCF_057233095.1. Classification (NCBI taxonomy): domain Eukaryota; kingdom Metazoa; phylum Chordata; class Lepidosauria; order Squamata; family Helodermatidae; genus Heloderma; species Heloderma suspectum. Next base: position 112,627,635 of record NC_139458.1, on the reverse strand, counting down.
GATTACAAACAAAAATTAACATTTCATCTTCTTTTCTTCTCCTGCTTTAGGCTATACATTTGCCTGCTGAAACAATGCGGATTGTACTGGAACGTTGCTACAATGACTTGCGTCTTCTCAGTGTGGCCAACAAAACACTTAAAGCAGAAGGCTTTTTTAGGAGCAATAAAGTAAGATAGTTTGCCTTCCAATTTGTCTTTGAAAGTATATGTGCTAATATTGAATTGAAAACATTAAAAAAACCCACTGTATCTCAACACGTGATTTAAAAAATCCTGTATCTCAAATAGCCTATGAAATAATAAAATGGGGTGGTGCCCAGCTAATAACCATTCTCTTGAATTCAGCTTCATTAGGGCTAAGATCATAAACTTGTCCTGTAAGAATATTTCAAGTGGCAGATACATCCTATTTATACTTCCATATCTTGAACTCTAGGTAATTTCCTTTAAATATCTAAAAGATTTTCTTGTACGTTGGCTCTCTACTTTTATATTTTAGGTATTTGTTGAAAGTTCAGAGTCTCAAGATCGACAACTGGCATTTACGGATTCACAGTTATGGAAACTCCTGGATCGCCATGCAAATACAATCAAACTGTTCATTTCATTACCTGAACAATCTCCTGGATCACAATTTCGAAGGAATGTTTTTCAGAAAGCGAGTGGAGATTCTGGCAATTTAGATGAAATTTGTGAAAGCGTGAAAGGACCTATAGGTAATATGAAATCAGTAGAAGCTATTTTAGAAGAAAGCACTGAAAAGCTTAAAACCTTGTCTCTGCAGCAACAGCAGCAAGAGGGAGACAATGGAGACAGCAGCAAGAGTACAGAAGCAAGTGACTTTGAAAACATTGAGTCACCGGTAGATTCATCAACATCAGCAGAAAACCGAGAACTTGAAAACCAAATTCAGGTTTCTGATCCAGATAATTTCCAGTCAGAGGAGCGGTCAGATTCTGATGTGAATAATGACAGGAGTACAAGTTCGGTGGACAGTGATATTCTTAGTTCCAGCCACAGCAGTGACACATTGTGCAACGTAGACAATACCCCAATGCCCTTGGCTAATGGACTTGACTCACACAGCATAACAAGCAGTAGGAGATCCAAAGCCAATGAAGGAAAAAAGGAAACCTGGGATACAGCTGAAGAGGATTCTGGAACTGACAGTGAATATGATGAAAGTGGGAAGAGCAGGGGAGAAATGCAATATATGTACTTCAAGGCAGAGCCCTATATTGCAGAGGAAGGCTCAGGAGAAGGACAAAAATGTATGTATGAAGAAAGGCAAAATGTAATGACTTGAAATATAGAAACGTACATGTTTGTTTATAATTATGAACGTTTCAACAAAACTTGTTAATTTACATACACAGGCACACACATTTTTTACTCAACAGGGAAAGATGTTTCTAGATATTTAAAGTGTGTGTTAATGCATGCATGTTTTTAAAAAAAAGTTGGAGTCAGGCAGAGTTACACCCACAGGACTCTCCCATTGGCAGAAGTGGGGAAAGGTGATTTTTACTGATCTTCTCTTCCTCCTGCAGCCCCCTATATCTCCTGAAAATAATGCACCATGGGAGGTGGTGCTGTGGGCTTCAAGGGAAAAAGAAGTAGGGGTGTACGGAACTCACCTTTCCAGGTCCGCTGGGGGGTCTGCGGGAGGGGGGGGCGATCTGTTCCTCCCCCCGGAATCGTCCCCAGCCGGTTCCACTCCGCGGAGAGTCTGCGGAGCCGCTGGCCGGGTCCATCATCTGCCGGACTGCCGGTCTTCAGACGTAAATGGCATCCAGTGTAGCAGACACCATTTGCGTCCCTGCTCTTTGCCATGATAGGCTACGTAAAGATTTACATAGCCTATCATGGCAAAAGGCAGGGATGCAAATGTCGTCCGCTATGCCGGACGTCATTTGCGTCTGAAGACAGGCAGCAGCGGACAGACGGCGGCAGGTAGGATCTGGATGGCGCGGATTCCCCCGGGTGGTGGAGGTGAGTCTTTCGTTCCCGCTGCATACTCCAGGGGGCCGGATTCTTAGAATCCGGCCTCATTGGAGTCCATGGCGGAATTCTCCGCCATCCCTAAAAAGAAGTAGCAAAAATTGCCTCTTCAATCTCCGTACACCAGTTCTGTTCATGGAAGGATAAATCTGGATTCAACCAGTATACATACACATACATGTGTCTGTGTGCATGTATATGTGTGTATATAGTGTAAATATGTATAAAAGGCATGTGCTTCAGATTTAGCCAAATCCAGAACCAAATCAAACTGATTTGGACAGATTCAGGAGTTGCTGAAATCGAAGCAGGGCTCTTCTGAAGTGGATTGAATCTGAATGCTCCTGGGGCTTTGAGAGTCAGAGGGGCACAGAGTGTCTCCAAAGGCTGATATATTTCTCCAAGCTCTTTATATAAGGAAAACACCAGGGTGGGGAAAAGGGGGAGGGAGTATAGTTTTGTGACTGGCAGGCCTAGTTTCTAATCACAGTGAATGGCTTTAATACAGCTCTCCAATCCCAGCATTTTGAGGGAAGGATCCTGCAGTAATACATTGAAAGACTGATCCATTGTTCAGTGCTCTTTGCTAATTCTTTCGCCCAGCAGTAGGACAGTTTAAAGAGGTTTAGTGGTGTCTGTGGAACCTGGGAGCATGTAACACTGGGTGCTTGCTTGGAAAAAGCTAGATGTTCAGGTCCTTCTCCCTCTGCCACCATATGTTCCATATCCATCATCCACCCCTATCCTGTTGCACTGTCTGTGACTTTGGCGCCAACTGAGCAGGAAACAAACAAGTCTTGAACTTTTTTTATTCATCATAATTCCCTGGTCCCCTCATGAAAATTTGTAGGTTTCTTGTCTAGGGACATCTCTGTGACATATGCCATCTTCATAGAAATTGCCAAAAAAAAAACTCATGGAGAAGGGGCAAGGGGAAATGAATCTCTACCTTCCCCCAAATATGAACATTCTCCTTTTATGAAAAACACAACAAAAACAAAACCCTGCACCTATAGTGAAATTTTGCAGGTTTCTTAACTAGGCCCACCTCTATGCTGTATGCCATTTTCATAATAATTGTCCAAAAAAAGCATAGGGGGATAAGTTCTTTCTTCTTTGGAAATGCCCAAATGGTAAAGACTGCTCATGCACAAAATTCCCTGCATGTATTTATCTGAAATGTGGCAGGGTTCATCCACTCAGAAGGGGCCACTGTCCTTGCAAATTTCATCCAATTAGAATCATAGAATAGTAGGGTTGGACGGGGCCTACAAGGCCATCGAGTCCAACCCCTTGCTCAATGAAGGAATTCAAGTCAGAGCATCCCTGATAGATGGCTGTCCAGCCTCGTCTTGAACGCCACCAGTGTGGGAGAGCCCACTACCTCCCTAGGTAATTGGTTCCATTGTCGTATTGCTCTAACAGTCAGGAAGTTTTTCCTGATGTTCAGCCGGAATCTGGCTTCCTGTAACTTGAGCCCATTATTCCATGTCCTGTACTCTGGGATGATCAGGAAGAGATCCTGGCCTTCCTATCTGTGACAACCTTTCATGTACCTGAAGAGCGCTATCATATCTCCCCTCAGTCTTCTCTTCTCAAGGCTAAACATGCCCAGTTCTTTCAGTCTCTCTTCATAGGGCCTTGTTTCCAGTTCCCTGATCATCTTTGTTGCCCTCTTCTGAACCCTGTCCAGTTTGTCTGCATCCTTCTTAAAGTGTGGTGCCCAGAACTGGGCACAGTACTCCAGATGAGCCCTAACCAGTGCTGAGTAGAGGGGAACTAATACTTCCCGGGATTTGGAAGCGATGTTTCTATGAATGCAGCCCAAAAGAGCATTTGCCTTTTTTGCAGCCACATCACATTGTTGGCTCATATTCAGCTTGTGATTGACAACAATTCCAAGATCCTTCTCACTTGTAGTGTTGCTGAGCCACGTATGCCCCATCTTGTAACTGTGCATTTGGTTTCTTTTTCCTAGGTGCAGGACTTGGTATTTATCCCTATTAAATATCATTCTGTTGTTTTCTGCCCAGCGCTCCAGTCTATCCAGATCACTTTGAATTTTCTTTCTGTCTTCCACAGTATTAGCTATCCTGCCCAATTTTGTGTCATCTGCAAATCTGATCAGCTTTCCCTTCACCTCCTCCAAGTCATTAATAAAAATGTTGAAGAGCGCTGGGCCCAGGACTGAGCCCTGCGGTACCCCACTTGTTACCTCTCCCCAGTTTGAGAAGGTCTCATTGATAAGCACTCTTTGAGTCCGATTCTGTAGCCAACTGTGGATCCACCGGATTGTTGTTTCATCTAGCCCACTTTGAGCTAGTTTGTTCATCAGGATATCATGGGGCACTTTGTCAAAAGTGCTTTGTCGAATTCTGCCAAGATATCAAAAAGTTATCAGCAGTTCCCTTTTAAAATCAAATTTTATACAGACGTGTGTGTGTGCATGCATGCATGCATATGTATACACAGAGAGAGAGAGCCTAATTAATGCTCCAACAGGAGTGTCCTCTCAGTGGAGTTCTCATGGGATTCTCCTGCCTGGAACATACATAGAATAGGTTGGATCCTGAATTCTTTTCTGCAAATGGAGGAGTTCCTTCCATCTGTGGAAGGGACCCCAATCTAGTGAAGGCTTCTATAGAAGGAGAAAAGATGGAAAGGCAACGTTTGCTCATTACACTACCCTCTGAAGCGTCAAATGTCTGCTCTGGAGGGTAGGGGGACCCTCTAGAACAAAGTGGTGTGTGGCACGGGGGCTGTAGACGGGAGGAAAAATAGGTGAAAATCGCCACCTCCTTCTGCCGAAGCCTCAACTGGATCTGCAGATGGAAGGAGCTCTTGCATTTGTGGAAGAAACTTCAGGATCCAACCCATTATACTTACAAGATAATGAGATGTGAAGAATTGTTCACTGCCCAAGATCTTATTGGGAAGCTACAGAGATATTCTAGATACTTTGGCAAGATACTTGCATTTGTGTGAAAATGGTAGGTGCTGATGACAGAAGCACTGCATATCTGTGATGCCTTTTGTGCATCTAAATATTGTGGAGATCACAATGTCCTCATATTGTATTATGTGATCATATTGTATACAGTATGAACTGAAGGCTAAATTGAAAAGCTGCCCAATATGTGCTACACAAGAGAAATCTTTTTGAGGAGACAGCTGGTTACATGTGAGCTTTTCAGATTTCCTAAACATACAGCAATCAAGTCTTTCAACATAAAACAATGTTCCAAAATATTTTGGAACTTATTCTGAAGGTCACACAAGATATCCCTTCAGAAATAAGAGATTGTCTTGGAAATCAAGACGTATGCAGAATTCCTTTTATATTTTATGGTCTTCTAGTTTCTAAGTCTTTACAAAATTTTGTTTCTGTGTTAAAAAATATGCATCCATAAACCAATGACAGTTGGAGTACATACTGGGTAAGATGAACAAGTAGTTGACCTAGAATAAGGCAACTTCCTGTGTTACTTGATGGTCACAGTTTTCAGTATCATATCTAATCAAATAGGATACTAGGAACTGTGTCTATCAAGTAACACACGAAGCTGCCTCACACTACATTAGAAGACACTCATCCTTATAGCATTACTTGTCATCAGATCCATTAGTTTTTAATGCAAAGAATCAAAAGACTTTGAAAATATTATAATTTCAGTGTGCCTCTTAAGTACTAGGTTAAGAGAGAGATCTACAGATTTAGATCACCAAGAGCCTGAGACTTCAGCCCCTTCCAAGATTTGTATACTTTCAGCAGAAAGCAAGAGAAAAGATGCACAGGCCAGTTTGCTCATAGCATTGGGTCCCAGTTATTTAAAGTAATGTAAAACACACTATTTAAGATTAACTTCTTTCCACCAAGTGGTTTACATAAAACACACACACACAATCTCTTTAAAAAATCAGTCCATTGCATTGCATAGTACCCTGTTGTAAATTATTGCTTAAGGACTGGTTGTTCATTTGAGCCATTCCCTCGCTCACTCCTGCTGCAGAACTTTCCTTGCCCATTAGCAAAGATACAAACCTCCAAGGGACTCTGATTGCTTATAGCTGTACAGTAAGGGAGCAAGTCTATGGCCGCTAGACAGCAGCTAGATGGCCATAGGATATTATGTTATCTGGGAACCGACCTCAGAGCCTGCGCTCCAAGGTCAGTTCCCTGAGAACCAGCCCCCCCCCACTTCCATGCTGCCTCAGAGGCAACGCGGAACATCCCCATCCTCTGCACTCGCAAGAGGAGCGCGGAGGGGCTGAAAAGGGGCACGGCTGGGGGCGTTCCGAGGTGGGGAGGGTGGAAATGCTTGTACAACACATCCAACGTGTTGTACAACAGTCTCCTCCCCCACTCCGTCCTCCTGCAGCTAGACAGTCGGAATCAGCTGTCTAGCCGAAAATGCAGGGCAGGAGAAGCTCAGAGGGAACAATTTCTTCCGTGGTTCTCCTGCCCTGCTTTGGATAGGCGGTCGCCTCCAAGTTTGGAGGAGGCCACCTATCTGGATAGTATTGTGCCCTAAGAAGCTCTTTAAGGCTAGAAGAGAGAATAAGGGCACAATCCTGCATATTTAGACCAAAAAAGTCCTACAACTTTTAACATTCCCTAGCCAGCATGGCTGGATGGGGAATGCTGGGAGTTTGACTCCTTTCTGTCTAAATATGCATAGGATTGCACCCTAAGAGGATTGCATGTGCAATCCTCCTAATGGAGTTGTTTGTGAACAAAGGACAGCACTACAAATTGTTGCATCTCTGTGGCAGTGGAGAATACGCAAAGGCTATTTTCTTGACACAGGTGACTACTAAATTACAGGAATGGCATAATAAATATTTGCAAGTATACATTCAAAATAAAGAGCTGATGTGTTTGCTTTTCATACCAACATGTTTGATATTCACACTGAAATATCTTTTTATGTGTCCCTAGGGCTGTTGATTCATGTTGATAAAAGAATTACGCTCTCTGCCTTCAAACAACACTTGGAGCCATTTGTTGGAGTTCCGTCCTCTCAGTTTAAGGTCTTTCGTGTTTATGCCAGCAATCAAGAGTTTGAGAGTGTTCGGCTGAATGAGACTCTTTCATCCTTCTCAGATGATAACAAGGTTAGCAAAATATGCTGTTGAGTATTGAAAAGCATGCAGAAAGGCCTAGAATACAGAGATTTATTTAGATATTCTGCAAGAGATGCAGTGTTTGGTTTTTTAAATTCTTTTAACATTGGGAGGCGGTATCTGCATTTTAAAAATTCTAGCTTCTACAGTTGGATTAATTTTAAGAATTTTGTACAAATTTACTGAGTCTTCCCAGGGTATTCCAGTTACAAATGTAACTTTTTGCAGAGTTGAACCTCTTTCCTCCTCACCATACTAATGACAGAGAGACTTGGATGGGTCATATAAACTTAATCCCCTATCCCCCAAGAGTGTAACCTGTATGTAAAATATCCCTGACGTGAGTCTCTCCAACCATGTTTTTAGAAACGTTTTTGGCTTTCTTCATTAAATTTAATGGATCCAAAAGTGACTTGTGCAGGTGGAAAGGCACTTCCATATATACAACAGTCCTGCTGCAGCTGGCCCCTGTGCCCCATCACATGCTGTCCTAGAGTGTCTCTTGACCTTCAGAAGCTGCTGGGGTGGTGCAGGGGTTTTGAGGGAGCCATGAAAGCCCTGTTACATGAGTGCAATTTAGCATCTCATTCTCTAGATCCCACCCATTATGTCTTGTAAAGTTTTCCGCTTGACCTGAGAAGCTCAGTAAAAGGACAGAAGCATTCATAATTCTTTTTCCCATTTGTTTTTGGGAGGCACCACATCCATGAAGGCTCGCGCTGCTCCAAAAGCTGATAATCCAGATTTGCAGTGCAGCCTTTTCCCATGCCTTTCTGTGCTGCCAAAACACAAAAATATAGTAGCTGGAATTCTTATATTAACAGTATTCTGTGTTGAGGGAAAGAGATGTATTTTGGGATTGTAACTTTTGTGAACCACCCAAAGAGCTTTGGCTGTTGTGCAGTATGAAATGCAAAGGTACCCTCTAACTGTTTTTGCTTCCCCCCCCCTCGCAATTTAAAGATAACAATTAGGCTTGGGAGAGCACTGAAGAAGGGAGAATACAGAGTCAAGGTTTATCAGCTCTTGGTAAATGATCCAGAGGTAAGTGAAGCTTGAAAGCTCCTAAAATGAATTGGATACCTTAACATATAAAAGGTGTATCTTCTACAGTTTACTTATTTGAGTGTGTGCTCAAATGTTTTTCTTAATTTTTTTCAGACCACTGAGGGCCTCTTAGTTTTTTCCAACAGAAATTAGCCATGCGGGAAAGTTTGTGTTGAACACATTAAGTAAGGAATTAATGTTTCCCAATGTGGGAATCAGATTAGTAACAAATTCTAACAATGGCTGACCAAACAGCACAACCTCAGTGATATATATTGTTGCGCTCCATATATTATAAAATCCCTTTTCTCTATGTGAAGTTGTCATTCTCATTAATGTCTCTCTAGAAAAAATAAGGGGTGCACACAGCACCATTTAATTTGATCTGCATTGGAGCTTGCCTGAAGAGGGTGGGTTATTGTTTGTTTGCAGCCTGGATCTTACAAGTCATTGCTTCACCCTAGCTGTTTGTACCAGGACTCTTCTTCCCTCCTCCCCATTTCTCTTGGTAAATTTGAAAACCCAGTGTTGGGAGGCAGGATATTTATTAACAGTGGTATCTGCAGGATGAATAGGGACAAAGAATAAAATGAAATTTGAAATTAGAAATGTTCACGTGCATGTGTCTTAAGTGGGGAAAAGAAGTAAGTGGCAGGTTCCAAAGGTGTGAAGTTGGTTCTGACATTTCCTAGCTTTGTTTGTTTTATGCTTGAATAGAAAGATTAAAATGGCTGGTGGACTAGCACACAATCATATCTCTACTTATTAAGCTGAGATATGCACAAGCCTTTTGCCTGCACACACAGTTCCTTCCCTCTTCCTTTATGTGAACCATGACTAAACCAGGAAGCCTCTAACCATAGTTTCCTGTTTCTTCAGATCCAGGAAACTATGGTTATCTACTTCAGAACTGACAAGGATATTAAACCATGGTTTGAGGTTAGTTTAGCATACTGGTGAAAAGCTTGTGCATATCTCAGCTTACTAAACCAAGGTATGATCATCCAAACCGGGCTTTTATGAAAAACATGGGAGATGCCACGGAAGACAGACCATGCTGAGTTCTCCCTCCCATGTCCTGGCATCACACTGTGCATTCACACACACACACACTGCTGCTGGTGGGGGTGGAAAATGACATTTTTACTGCATGTTACAGAGGAAGCGAAGTAGACATGGCAGCAGCCCTTGTTTTATAATTCCACCCTTTGGGCGGTGGGGGGGGGGAAGCAGTCATTTTTCTAACAAGTTTAATAATTCTACATTTGTTTTCACAGCCCTGCAAGTTTCTTCTAGATTCTGTGTTTGCTAAAGGAATGACTGTGCGGCAGTCAAAAGAGGAGCTACTTCCTCAGCTCAGGGAGCAATGTGGACTAGATCTGACAATTGACAGGTAAAGAGCACTGCAATGAAGTTCAGATCTTAGATGCTTATAAGATCTAAGATCCTAACAAGATAGCGAACTACTGATTTTGTCCATTTAAAACAAAAAGTAGGAAGAATTACACATTTTACTAGTGTTTCTGCTAAACTAAATCTTGAGCAAATTATGTCCTTTACTGTCGCCTTTCATTTAATCAAAATTCTCTAGTTTTTTCTAGTCTAATTCTCTTTGTTTTCTTCAGTAATTCAAATGAATTCTTGTAATTGCACTCTGTAGCACCTAGTGACAATCTTTGCACCATTCTTTTATATTACATTTTGTGGGACCAAGGCATTACAGAATTTCTGAGATTTAAACCTGGTGCTCTCTCTACAAAGGATTCTAGGGAGACGAAAAGGAGTTTGAGAAGTTTTATTTGCTTCTTTTTAAAGCTCAAATTTCTTAGGACTATACAGTAGAAAACATGCCCTTTCCCCAATGTAAACAAGACACTGACCAGGTTTGGATGACATGCCATGGCTCGTCGTAGTTTTTTTAACCCACAATGAGCCATAGTGCCCATGGGTGACATATTGCATATGCAATCCCTGCTCAGGGGTTATCGTGTCATGTGAACCCGGCAAGCATAACCCTCACATAACCTATGCACACCAGATTTGCACAACATGACAAACACCAAGCAGGGGTTTCCTATTCAATATGGAGGCCACGCACACCCCACATGCACCATAGCCTGACTGTTAAATAACCCATAGTGGGTTGTCGTGTCATGCATACAGTCCCATTGTCTTAAAACTAAATTTTGTGGCTTTAGCATCACTTATTAATATTACAAATGGCTGTAATGACTAAATTTATTATTTATGGACATATGCTAACATTTTCTGCAAATGTTGTTCCTATAGATTCCGTCTGAGAAAGAAGACTTGGAAAAATCCCGGAACTGTTTTTCTAGATTATCACGTCTATGAAGAAGATATTAATATTTCAAGTAACTGGGAGGTGTTCCTAGAAATACTTGATGGTAATAACACTGAACAGTTAATGATTTCACTTTAGAAATGTCTTTGAATCATATCAAAGTTAACAAGCTATGTTATCTTAAATTTAGCTGTTTTTAAAAATAATTTTACAGTGCAATCCTATATATATCTCCTCAGAAGTAAGTCCCACTGAGTTCAGTGGGGTGAGTTCACATGTGATATGAGTTCACGCGTGCTGAGTTCACACATCACGCTAAGCCACAGAGAAGCCACAGTGGGCTGATGGTTTGCTTGTTACTCCCGACAGATGGTCGGGCGCTCTGTGCCTGGCTGTGGCTTGTTTCCCCCTCAGGTCTCCTGCCTGCTGTCTGCACATATCCCAGGCAACTTTGCAGTGGAAATCCTTGTTTTTTTTGTTCCCTGAATCAGCCCCTTTTCTGCAGTTGTTCCACTGGGGTGCCAACTCACAAGGGACTCCCCCCCCCATGCATACAATTTTCTAGTCCTGATAAATGCAGTAACACATTTGCAAACAAATACATTCTTTATTTTATTTGTGGTCTTGCGCAGGAGCAGAAGACTGCCTGTCCACTACGAAACCCAGCATACCAATATGCCCCTCTTGTCAGTGTGCTTGTCAATTTCATCCTCCACTTCAGCACTTGCCTTTTTTATAAAAGGCTGCTTCATGTACTATTGAAGCAATTACACCTGCCCAAAAACTCCTTCTCCTGCAGCTGCCAGCTGCTTTTGCCTCACCCCCCCCCCCTTTGTGTTTGTCATTTCCCTCCACTGGTCTCCATTGTTAGCTGTCACATATACATATGGGTTACACATCAGTGACAGGATTGATAACGATACACAAATCTCAAGACAGAGCGGTGACAGGGATCGGTAAAGATACGCAAATGTCAAGATAGAGCAGGAAGTGAGGGATATCAGTAAAGAGTAAATTTTAAAGTAGGCACGTGAGGTGTACATACATGCAGATTTCAAGGCAGAGCAGTGAGTGGGATTAGTAAGTATATGAAAATTCTATGGCAGAGTGGAAGGGAAAATTACACAAATTTCATAGTGGACTTTCAAATGTGAGCACTTGCACAAAACTGTTTAAAAAAGAAGTTGTGAACACGTTGGGGACACTCTTCAGTGTCCTTTCTTCTCGATTTTTAGGAGCACAGGGTGGAAGGCATTGACAAGGGAGGATGGAGGTGGCACTAGCAAGATCACAAAGAGCCACGGGGGTTTTCACCACTTTTGTCCGGTGGCTCTCTAGCTGTTCCCAACAAACCATGATGAAGTTGCCCTGCCCAGTGAGTGAAAAGTCCACTCCAGGTTCGGACATCATGACAAACTACCCTGAAACAATGCACGTTGACAACTCACCTTGGCTTACCGTGTTGTGCAAACCTGGTCATAGTGAGCAGGTTCGCATGATCAGGGAGAGAAAACAAGCCATGGTGGCTGATTTTCCCACCTCAAGTGTGCCAGTTGCAAGCTGACAAATTTCCATAATTGCCCTCACCGGGCATGGATTATTGTGATGTCTGATCCTGGCAATGGTGGGTGGCTGCACCCAGCGAAGGTAATTATGGAAATTAGGCAGCTTGTGACTGGCATGTTTGGGGCAGGAAAATAAGCTACCTTGGCTTATTTTCAACCCCCGATTGTGTGAACCCGGTCAAGTGTGTTGATGCATTATAGTAGTCCAGAAGTCACAAATGAGTGGCAGGAGCTTTATTAAATTACTTGGCTGCAAGCAAGATGTCTTGGACAGGACAATTCATTATGGGAGGTTCACCTTCAGGTCAGAGGATCAAATCAGAAGTAAGGTTAAAACAAACTGTATTTGTACCCTTAATGAGCTTATGACTATCTGTTCTATGAATGATTTAGATTTAAATACAAACATTTAATTCTATGTCTGTCTCTGAAACATCTTGCTTAAAGCCCTTAAAATACTTCAAATCACTTTGGTAGGAGCAGAAGAAATGAAATCTATGTCGCAGCTTGCTGTTTTGTCACGAAGGTGGAAGCCATCGGAGATGAAGCTCGATCCTTTTCAGGAAGTAGTTTTGGAGAGCAGCAGCATTGATGAATTAAAAGAAAAGGTGAATTAATTAAACATGAATACGCTTATTTTGCAGAGTATGTAGCTGTTTCCTTATTTTGTGAAACTCGGAACGCGTCAGGACAAAATCATACTAGTCATTAACGGAGCATTTTGTTTATGTTTGCTAGAGCAAAATGAACAAAGGCTCTTACCATGAATTTTTCTTTTTTTAATGAAGAGTTTGCATGTAAAAAAACCTGTCTACTTTTTTTACACTAAACATCATACAGGGAAATCATGTTCTTAAGAGTTTGGAGAGTGTAAACTTGCAGCTTGAGATAGAAGCGTCTATGGTCACCATTGTAGACAGTTTGTGTACAGGGACAGAAATGTTGGGAGTATGGCCCTCTTCTCTTGGATCTCTCAGCGGTTTTAGATAACATCAGCCATGGATTCTTTCTGGACTGTAGCTGAGTGTGGAAGGCACTGCATTGCGTTGCACTGGCGCTCCTACCTCAGAGAAAGGTTCCAGAAGGTGGTGTTAAGAGACTGTTTACTCTGCTCCATGCAAGTTATACTGCAGAGTTTTGCATGGTTCTAAAGAGTTTCCCATGCTCTAACACAGCCTTTCCCAACCTGGGTCCTTCCAGATATTTGGTCTACAATTTTCACCAGTACCAACCAGCAAGACCAGTGAGTGGTCAGGTGATGGGACTTGTAGTCCAAAACATCTGGAAGGACCCTAATATCTAGCTCTAACATCTATATCAGTGTTCCCAAGCTCTGCTTTTTATTTCTGTAATCATTGTGGTAGTGACCTACCTTGAATGAGCTCAATAATGAGGGAGAACAAACCAAAGCTTTCTCCAGATGAGACAGGTGCTGATGGTGGCAGTTCTGTTGATTGAGGTTTAGGGGAAATAGTTCTTGAGGGAAAGCACATTTCCCCATAAGGATTAGACTTGCAGTTTGCCAGTACATATTTTACTCAGTTTTTACTAGGGATGTGCATCGGATTTGGCTGAAGCCTGAGCTGCATCAGGCCCCTTCAGACCATTTCTAGCGCTTCTCTCCTTCTCTCCGAAGCCACCAGAACCAAAGCTGGACTTCGCCTTTCTGAAGCCTGCACAAAGCCTTGTGCAGACAGTGTATCTCCAAAAATAGCATGCCTTGCTTTCCTTTCTCTAAATGCTGATATGATAGAGCAGGGGGGTTGAGCTATTGACAGGACTGCCTTTAATCATAGGGCATGTTTTACCGGGGGTTCTCCAATCACTGTGCTTTGGGGCTTGGGCAAGGAAGGGATGGGGCAGTGGCCATTCTCCCAAAACCACCAGTCTTCATGAAAAAAGCCTTAAGCTGGTTTTCAGTCATCATAACCCCTAGCCCCTGCAGTTATTGTTCTGAAATTTTGCAGTTATCTTGCATGGGGACACCTCTATGATGTGCAACATTTTCATACAGATTGCCCCAAAAACGTGTGGGGTGAGGGAAGGAGAAGTGAATCACTCCCCCACCCCAAAAAAACAATTGAGGGCTGGCCTTCTCCATAAACCGCTGCACCTATCTTTGTCAAATTTTGAAGGTTTCCTATTTGGCGCCACCTCTAGGTTGGCTGTCACTTTCAGAACAGTTGTCCACAAGGATTGTGGAGGGATAAGTGTGTGTTATTTTGGCTACCCTCCAAACGGTAATGACTGCTGTTGCGTAAACGCCCCCCCCCCCCAAGCCTACTCACTTCAAACTTGGCAGGCTTGATCTCCTTCAAAGTGATAACTATTCTTGCATATTTCATCCAGTTAATAAAGTTATTCGCAGTCCCCTTAAAAAAAACAAAAATATGAAGGTGCATAGCACAAAAAAGTGTACTTATTTTTCTGAAATTTGGCAGGTGAAATCCCCTCTTATGGGGCTACTATGCCAGCAAATATAATCCAATTCTGGAAGGCGGGGGAGATTATAGCCTTTTTTTAATTTCCTGTGATAGTCAATGAAAGGTACGAAACTTTGGGTTTCCAAATCTTGACTCAGATTTGTTACCTAAATGGAAGGAGACGGCCATCAAATGCTTTCAGAAGCTCAGCCTGGGTGGACTCTGGGGGTTGTTACACACCTCTAGTATTTACAAATTACATCCAGTGACATGGTTTGCACAATCACCGCAGCCCACCGTGGCTTAAGCCACAGTGGGTTGCAGCGCATGCCATCATGTGCCAGGTGGAATTTGAATATTCAAGCCGTGACTTGTCATGTTGTCCAAACCCAGCAGGGGTGGGTTGTGTAACGGTAAACAACCCTGAAATAACCCCAAAACAAACTATGGGTTATGTGAAGGTTGCTTAATCCTTGCAGAACCTACCCCTGCTGGGTTTGGACCACACAAGCCAATGTCGCAGCTTAAATATTCAAAATGCCACCCACACACACCACAGCTGTTTTGATCGAACTGGCCCAGTATTTGGAAAGCTGGATTCTGTGTGTTTTAGAGAGTCTAACCTTTTTTAATGTATTTTTAACAATGCAAAGAGCTGTGGAATGCAAAGCAGAGAGGCAATGGAAGGGATGACAAGTTATCATACTGAACTGGGGTCCCTTTTAGAGCCCTTGCTTCCATATTTTTAAAGACATCTGTGCAAGTGATAGAAGTATATGTGTGTATAAACTGAAAGCTAGGGTTCCCAGGTTTCTGTGCCTGTTGAGATTTTGCATAGAACTTTACATATGCATAAAAAGTGAAACTACCAGCACACTTGTTTGCATTTTATCTTTCATTTGTCTCCATCAAATAGACTCTGAGGGGTTTTTTTTGGTTGTTTTTTTTTACAGCTTAGTGAAATAAGTGGAATCCTTTTAGAAAATATTGAATTTGCAAAGGTGAGTTTTATTTCTCCAAGCTACTTGGTGCAATCTGGGTTCTGCTCACAGGGCACTCCACTGGAGGGAGGGATTTTTGCTGATTCTTCCTTTTTCCTGCACAAGAGCATATTTCAGGGAGGGAACATAGGGGGCTGAAAGGAGAATCTGTGAAGAGCATCCATGAAAATCACCTATCTCCTCCCCCCCAACCCCGCCCAGGGAGAGCCTCTGCTGAATCAGAGTCTTTTCCACAAACAGGAGGAGTTCTGTTTGCATAAATAGGAGGAACCATTCTGTTTGTTTGCACAGTGGGCAGAATCATCTGTTGAAGGGAAAGGAGGGGAGTGAGTGAGTGAGTGAGAAGCAGGGGCCTGGATGATGAGCACTATCACTGGTGGTCTTACCAAGCCTAGTTTGAGCATGTCCAGTAACTGAGGTCTTCAGAAGAAGCCCTGTTGAGGGCACCATTACCTGCAGAGGCCCAGTTGTTGGGCATGCATGAAAGGACTTCTCCTGTATCGCTCTGAAACTGGGAATGCACACCATCAAGAACTACAGTTGGACCCGCTTTCTTGGTGTGTGAAGATAATACTTACTTACTTACTTACTTATTTTATTAATCGCCCATCTGGCTGGTCACCCAGCCACTCTGGGCGATGTACAGAATGTATAATAAAACAGTTTAAAACAATAAAATTCTACAGTAAAAACATATTTCTAAAATTATCCTAACCCACCGCAAATGCCTGCCTGAACACCCACGTTTTTAATGCACAGCAGAAGCTCATTAAAGAGGGGGCATGGCGGAGTTCCCTAGGGAGGGAGTTCCACAGAGTGGGGGCCACCACAGAGAAGGCCCTCTCCGTTGTCCCCCCCAGATAACATCTTTTTAATGTAGCCTTTTAAATTACATAGTTTTAATGCTTTAATGTTTTACTGGTTTTAATGTTCTTGACTTCTGTTGTTTTAAGGGTTTATTGTTTTAAATTACTGTGCACTGCCTTGATGCCTTTTTAGCAAATAAGGTGGTATATAAATGCTTAATCTAATTTAATTAATAGCTGCAATGTAAATTCGTGATGTATATATACTCTTATTGCTAAGGTATTCTGTTCTTTCCAGGGCAGAGGAACTTTTCCATGTGAGATCTCGGTTCTAGAGATACATCAGGATTTGGACTGGAATCCTAAGGTTTCTACACTGAATGTATGGCCTCTCTACATTTGTGATGATGGAGCAGTGATATTTTATAGGTATATCCTTTTATGTTAACCCCCCACCAATGGAAAAACTGTTATGTTTTCAGTACCAAACTGAAAACAAAGTTATGGATGGAATTTTGGAGTGTTTTAGGGGAGTCAGTAATGGGCCATGGATAGAGAACAGCCTACCACTTTGCTATATTCTGTGTGGCTTTGCTAATCATTTTTCAAAAAAACCCAAGTTGGTGCTTAATCGTGTTTTCCAGACGTTGATATCTGTGGGCTAGCACAGTAGCCATGATGCAAGTGGTGCTGTCAAGCCCCACCATCAGGATTGTTGTAACTAGGTAGGAATAATATGGAGGAACCTTTTAAGTGAGCCAGTGCCACTAATCAGGAACTGTATCTGCACCTGCTGTGATTTACATTGTTGTGGCAGCTCACAAAACTGCCACTGCAATTGCAGAAATGTGTCAGAGTGTGCAGCCTCTGTGTTTGTGCCCGTTCACATACTGGCAACAACTCTACTGACTAATGTGTTCTTCCCCCACAAAAAAATTCTACAAAGCATCAGATCCTGCAATTGTTTCCTCAGAGTTATGCTTACAGCTCTTAAGAGCAGATTCCATAGATCCATATCAAGTATTGTTTTTGTAAATGTTTTGATCAGGTGCTCACCATCTGAGGATAATTACTTTTAAGGTGGCTTCACACAGTTGCTTCCTCCGGTTGTTTTTCTTTTCATAAGGCAAAATAAGGTCAGTATTACATTTGCTGGCAGGCTCTCTTTGGGGCCTAGGGACTTCGGGAAGAGGAGTATGGGCCCAAAGCCCCTGTTCAAAGCGGCCCTCTGAGAAGTCCCCTTGGAACACCCTCCTTTTGCCTCTGGTCAGACAGTTTGCCGTACCATCTTAGCGCTGGATAGGAGCTGCCAGTTCTTGACTCTCATTACAAGGTGACCACATGGAGGACAGGTGATTTTAGCCAGTATTCATGGTTCCACCTCTACTATGTGACCTGCATTATACAGAAGAAATATTTCTTTAAAATTCTGGCTCTGTCCTCATCAGTTAGATTAAAAAATGAGCAAACCCTTTCTATTTTATTGTAGATATATAAAATATATACACATCTATATGTGTACAGGGGAGGGGTTGTGTGTGTGTGCATATACACACACATACATGTGTGTGTGTGTGTACTATTATGGAATTTAACATTTGTTTTATTTATATAAAAGGGATAAAACTGAAGAAGTGGTGGAATTGACAGAAGAACAGAGAAATGAATTAATGAAAAAAGAAAGCAGCAGACTTCAGAAAACTGGACACCGTGTGACCTACTCCCCCCGTAAAGAAAAAGCACTAAAAATATATCTGGATGGAGCACCAAATAAAGATTTGACTCAAGACTGATATTTATTTCAGCAATTTCTATGGGGATGTTTTTGTTAAGTGTGAGAGAGTTTCACTACTACTGTGTAGTGCTGTTATGGCAGGATGTTAGGTGTAAAGTAAAGACACCAGCACTGATTGGTAAAACTGCAGCCCAATCAAGCTCAGTGCCCAGTCAGGTCACTGTTTGACTTTGAATCATGTTGTGCACTATAGTCAAATGTACTGTAAAGAGAAAAGGGATGTGCAAATAAAAAAGAAAAATACAAAAATGGGGCAGGGAGGGTAATAAGCAAAAATTGAGGACAAAGTGCACATAGCAGTAGCTAGTAAACTAGCCACAAACAGGATAGTCATAGCTTGATAATAAAAGCTGTGCAAAGGCCATGAATGAATTCTTTTCTGTTTGTTTCACTGATACACACATTACCTCATTGAAGATTTCTGAAGTAAATGTGACAGTGGCTTTTTAAAAAGCACCAGGGTGGAAATGGACTGAAAATGGGATGGAATTGGTAGAACCCAACCCTCAAAGTTAAATTTTTAGCTGAATCTCGGTAGTTTTCTCTTCCACAAAGCAGAACATCGGAAAAGAAAAAAAGTATTTTTTAGCAAAAGTTACCATTACCAGCAGGTGGTGTTTCATTTTGCAGAAGTGTTATAACTGATTTTTTTATTAGGTTATAGATACAGGCAACTTCACTGTTCCATTCAGTGTGTAAATACAACTTTGCCCTTCTGAGTTAGCAGGACTACATTTCAGCTGCTTACTATGGTATTTCTTTTCACATATCAATATTCACTGTGTACATTTAAAAGCATAGCTGCCTATTTAAATTTGTATTCATTTTATGTTTGGCAATGCTGGGTACTTAAGATTTGTAATTTTCCCTTGTTAATGAGTTTGGGGGGGTTGTTTTGTTTGTTCAGCTACTTATTTTTGTACATTTTTGTTTTGGGGCGCTTAAAAGTTTGCATCGTCTAGTACCATTGCAAGTCATACTTTATTTTTTTCCTGGAGTTGATTCATAGTTTTTATATGTAGGGTTTTTTTCAAGATGGACATATTTCAACACCTCCCAGTTATAAACTCACCAGTAGTTCAGAATGTGGTACAGGCTGATGCAGTAAACATAATTTCATTGCAAAGCTTAGACAAGTAAGATTTTGCTTTGCTATGTTATAAGCTGAATTACAAACAATTCTGTAGGGGTTCTTTCTCTGTTTTGTTTTTGAAAATACCATCTAATTTATATCAATCAATAAAAGGGTTTAGTAAACTTTTCCATGCCAGATTGTTTACAACAATGAACATGCCAATAAAACATTTGTTCATTTTGTTGTTATTAACCATACCTCTGGACTTGTTTTTAATACTCTTTTATGGAAAGATAACTTTCAGAAGAAAAAAATTTCTGTAGTTGTTGATGGCATATTTTTCCCCCTTTTGAATTTAAGTTGAGGGGCCTGAAGCCAGTTGTAGAACAGTGTCAAGTACTGATTTGTGCCATTCCTTGTGCGTTCAGTCTGCCTTTTGAGTGTCTTCCTAATCTTCAAGCACAGGGGTGTCAAGGTGCACATTGGCATGCCACAAGAGGAGCCAAATCAAGCTTCCTAGGTTTCCACCTTTTTCCTTATCACCTTTATGTTGGAGATAATGGCTTTGAAGGGCCCAAATTATGAAGAATGTCTTCTGTTTCAAGTAATTGAGCAGCAGGTTTTATTAGAGAAAAAAATCCAGCTTTCTCCTACCAGCTTTCTATAATGTAATAGACGGTTCTGAAGCCTTGTGACCTTAAAGAGTTTAAGAATAATGTATCAAGGAATTTGTTTAAGTAAGTAGTGTTTCCCCAAGCCAACAGTATAGCATGACAACCATGCAAGGTGCGGATGCTCTATATGGACTGGGCTGTACAGACAACTGTTGCCAAGTATGCAGCTGTTCCCCCCATCAGCTGTACTAATGTACAGCCTCGTTCACACTACTCTCCTAAGGAATGTGTGTTGCCATTCCTTAAGGTGATGATCAGTTCCCATTTCTTTGTGTACCAGATTTTTGTGCAAATTCACCATAATTTGCACCTCTGATGGGTTTATTTTGTTTCCTCAGCCTAATGATGGCCTCCTTCACTTGCATGGACACCTCTTTGGACCTCATGTTGCAGTGAACAGCTACCAAATGCAAATGTAACACTCAGAACCACCTCCAGGCCTTTTATCTGCTTGATAGGTCATGTGGTACCCAGGAAACAGGCCACACCTGGCCATGCAGCTGCTTGTCAGCCATTCATTCCATTACTTATGAGCCACCAACAATGGGGGGGGGGTATGCCACTGGCTGTCCTTCCTGAATGGTTAGTGCCCCACTTTTGTCAAACCCCTTGCATTACAGGTGAAAGTCCTGACTTCACTCCCATCTGGGTATGTTTCCTTTCAATTTCAATGTGGTGGTGTACAGAGGCCAACTGCCCAGTTATCCTTGTTCCAATATTTCTGGCCCTGACTATTTGTAATGCATTGAAAACTACCCTGCTAAAGTTTAAGATAAGTCACTTAGAAAGTCACTACTTCTCATTGTTGTGGGCGGGGGGGTTCTTCACTGCTGGGAAGGCCCTCCTCTTGGCCCCCTAGTTAGGTAGGGTCCACTGCAAATGACACAAAGGGGGCTAGCTCTCAGGCTATGCCCAGAGCCTGGAGAAGCACTACACATGGATCTAAACACTTCTAATCTCTATATGAAATGTTCAAACCGGAAGGACGGAAGGACGTCTGACAAGGCTCACACCAGTGATAAATTCACAGGCATGGTCAAGCTGTCCTTTCTCCACTGGTACTACAGTGGGGCAGTTTGGGCTAATGGGTTGTAGAAAAGTGGTGTATCCTGAAGGCAGCAGCTTCCAGGATTACTTTCTGATGCACTTGTCTCCCAAATGCATGTTGCACAATCAATTCCTATTGAATATGATAGTGTTTAGTGAAGGCCATTGATAGATTGCCAAGTTGTTGCCTTCGGTGGCTTCTATGGAAGGAGACCGTTTAATGCTACAGAATTAGTGCCCTTTATAAAGAAAAACTGGACTGCGCTGCCTGGGGGGTGGGTTAACTGCCTTGAAATAGGCTATAAATGCTGTCTTGCAACTATGTGTTAATGATTGAAAAGGAACTCCTTTGAAAGTCCTTATATTAAAAATGCCCTTCCCTCCAAAGTAGGCAATTACTTTGGATAGGAAGGACAAGGAGAAGCACCAAAAGAAGGGAAGAACTATTTTTTCTTTCAAAGTAGGAATTGTCTTCCTACTTCCTATTTGCATGGGCGAATTTAATTCAAGTGACCATCATATCTACTACTATGGGCAAGAATCCCGTAGAAGAAATGGAGTAGCACTCATAGTCAACAAAAGGGTGGGAAAAGCAGTATTGGGGTACAATATCAAAAACGATAGAATGATCTCAGTACGAATCCAAGGCAAACCATTCAACATTACAGTAATTCAAGTCTATGCCCCAACCACTGAGGCCGAAGAAGCTGAGGTTGATTGGTTCTGTGAAGACCTACAACACCTTCGAGAACTAACACCAAAAAAGATGTCCTCTTCATCATAGGGGATTGGAATGCTAAAGTAGGAAGTCAAGAAATCACCGGGATAACAGGCAAGCACGGCCTTGGTGTACAAAATGAAGCAGGACAAAGGCTAATAGAGTTTTGCCAAGAACACGCTGCTCATAGCAAACACTCTTTTCCAACAGCACAAGAGGCGACTCTACACATGGAGACAGATGGTCAATATCGAAATCCGATTGATTATGTCCTTTGCAGCCAAAGATGGAGAAGCTCTATACAGTCAGTCAAAACAAGATCTGGAGCTGACTGTGGCTCAGATCATGAGCTGCTTCTTGCAAACTTTCGGCTTAAATTGAAGAACGTAGGGAAAACCACTAAACCATTCAGGTATGACCTAAATCATATCCCTGATGAATATACAGTGGAGGTGAGGAATAGATTTCAGGGATTAGACCTGATAGACAGAGTGCCTGAGGAACTATGGACGGAGGTCCATAATTGTTCAAGAGGCAGCAACTCAATCCATCCCAAAGAAAAAGAAATGCAAGAAAGCAAAGTGGCTGTTTGATGAGGCTTTACAAGTAGCTGAGAAAAGAAGAAGCGAAAAGCAAGGGAGAAAGGGGAAGATATACCCAAATGAATGCAGAGTTCCAGAGAATAGCAAGGAGAGACAAGAAGGCCTTTTTAAATGAACAATACAAAGAAATCGAGGAAAACAACAGAATGGGAAAGACTAGAGGTCTCTTCAAGAAAATCGGAGATCTCAAGGGAACGTTTTGTGCAAAGATGGGCATGATAAAGGACAAAGAAGGCAGGGACCTAATAGAAACAGATGAGATTAAGAAGAGGTGGAAAGAATACACAGAAGAACTCTACAGGAAAGATCTTAATGTCCCTCATAGCCATGATAGTGCGGTCACTGAACTTGAGCCGGACATCCTCGAGAGTGAAGTCAAGTGGGCCTTAGGAAGCATTAGTAACAACAAAGCTAGTGGAGATGACAGTATTCCAGCTGAGCTATTTAAAATCCTAAAAGATGATGCTGTTAAAGTGCTGCACTCAATATGCCAACAAATGTGGAACACTCAACAGTGGCCACAAGACTGGAAAAGGTCAGTTTACATTCCAATTCCAAAGAAGGGCAACGCCAAAGAGTGTTCAAACTACCGTACAGTTGCGCTCATTTCACATGCCAGCAAGGTTATGCTCAAAATCCTACAAGATAGGCTTCAGCAGTATGCGAACCGAGAACTACCGGAAGTACACGCTGGGTTTCGAAGAGGAACTAGAGATCAAATCGCCAACATTCGCTGGATCATGGAGAAAGCAAGAGAATTCCAGAAAAACGTCTATTTCTGCTTCATTGACTATGCTAAAGCCTTTGATTGTGTGGATCACAACAAACTCTGGCAAATTCTTAAAGAGATGGGGGTACCAGAGCACCTTACCTGTCTCCTGAGAAACCTGTATGAGGGTCAAGAAGCAACAGTAAGAACCAGACATGGAACAACTGAGTGGTTCAAAATTGGGAAAGGAGTACAACAAGGCTGCATATTGTCGCCCTCCTTATTTAACTTGTATGCAGAGTACATCATGAGAAACGCCAGGTTGGATGAATCACAGGTCGGAATTAAGATTGCTGGGAGAATTATCAACAACCTCCGATATGCAGACGATACCACCCTAATGGCAGAAAGCGAAGAGGATCTCAAGAGCCTCTTGTTGAGGGTGAAAGAGGAGAGTGCAAAAGCTGGTTTGAAACTCAACATTAAAAAAACGAAGATCATGTCATCTGGCCCTATCATTTCCTGGCATATAGAAGGGGAAGAAATGGAAGCAGTGACAGATTTTACTTTCTTGGGCTCCAAGATCACCACAGACGGTAACTGTAGCCATGAAATTAAAAGACGCTTGCTCCTTGGGAGGAAAGCTATGGCAAACCTAGACAGCATAGTAAGAAGCAGAGACATCACCTTGCTGACAAAGGTCCGTCTAATCAAAGCTATGGTTTTCCCAGTAGTAATGTATGGCTGTGAGAGCTGGACTATAAGGAAGGCTGAGCGCCGAAGAATTGATGCTTTCGAACTGTGGTGCTGGAGAAGACTCTTACGAGTCCCCTGGACTGCAAGGAGGTCAAATCAGTCAATCCTAAAGGAAATCAACCCTGACTGCTCATTGGAAGGACAGATAATGAAGCTGAAGCTCCAATATTTTGGCCACCTAATGCGAAGAGAAAACTCCCTGGAAAAGACCCTGATGCTGGGAAAGACTGAAGGCAAAAGGAGAAGGGGACGGCAGAGGATGAGATGGCTAGATAGCATCACCAATGCAATGAATATGAACTTGAGCACGCTCCGGGAGAGAGTGCAGGACAGGAAGGCCTGGCGTGCTATGGTCCATGGGGTCACGAAGAGTCGGACACGACTGAACGACTGAACAACAACAATCAGATTACGGTCTCTACCACTGAGGCTAGCTCCCATGCAAGCTAAAGCTCCCACACAAAAAAGGGAGACATCCCAGCCTGTTTAATTGTGACGTTTACTTATCTTCGGTATGTTTCAAATGTTGGGATACATTTCTTAGGGTGGCAGTCCACTGCCTCTTTGAACTGGCTTGTAGAATTAATGTACAGCAGTTTTGGCTGGGATGGAAAATTAGGGTCAAGGACAGTTAAGCTCAGCAACGTTGTGTTTAAAAGCAAAGGAAATGCTCCCGCCTGCACAAAAGCAGCTGAATTCAACCCACTATATTTATGGGCCTAAGAGAAACATTTTCATGTCAAAGCAGTATTCTTTAGAACAAGCTGACTGCATCATGGCAACCTAACATAGTTTGCTGTTCCTGAAAAGCACAGACCTCTTACTTGTTACTTTGTAAACCATCTACATTTATGGCACTGTTAATAATATACATCCTTCCTAGAGAAGGCAGTAGGATCTACATGCCTAATTTCAGCCACACTGCTTTATTGTAAGTGCTCAGTTAGAAATCAGGCGGTGTAATACTTGCTTTTTGGGTGGGCAATATAGCTAGCTAGAGGTATGATTGCTACCATCATCCTCTGAACGTTATTGCTCCATTCCACACAGAAGGATCCTGAGAGTTCAGGGGTGTTTCTTTTTACTCCTATTAAATGCCACACTGCCATTTGTGTTTTCCAATGGGCATGCAAAAAGCATGCAAATTTTAATCCTTTATACCTTATCTCAAAGGATAAGGATCTGTAGTTGCTATTTAAAAACATACACAAAACAATGGTACTTACTGCAATTCTGTGGATTATATTTTTTAAAAAAGGAAAGTATACATAATTAAAAACCAATGCCCAGTCTAAAAATCAAGAAGGTTCTTGTGAGAATTATTTTTTTTAAAGAACAAACAATATATACATAAAATGCAGAGCTCAAACCACCACCAATTATCTTAAATAGACTTAAATTAATCTATTGATTAACAAGCTCAAAATATGTCTGGTAAGAACTTGTCCATAAAGGAAGCCACTGCCCATGTTTGAAGCTTTAATGTAGAATTTGGCTTGAGCTTTAGAAGATCAAGTGTCAGCTGATCATAAAGGGCAGAGGATGATAACTATGTAAAAGATATTCTCTGTTATTGCACTTCTATCCGAGAGAGAGAGAGAGAGAGAAAAGTATGTGTGCGTGCGTGCGTGTGTGTGTGTGTGTGTATATCAAACAAGGCGTTATCTCAATTGCTAAGTTTGTGAGTGACCAATTAACTTGATTCACTAATTTAGATTTCATCTCCAAAAAGCAGATCGCTAGCCATATCCAGTTCCTTTGGATCAGTCCCTTCTTCCTCCAAACCTTTCTGTACTTCTTTGATCAGTTTCTCTTCATAGTCACCAGGAATATCTTGGGTTACAAAATCCAGAAGTGATATTCCATCCAGTAGCAAAGGATTTTCCTTGTCCCCAGTTTGGTTCTTGTTAAAGGATAGTTCACAGACAGAATCGCTGCTATGGCTGTGGGGAAAACATACATTCTACATGTTACTAAACAACACACATTTCTATTAGATAATTTGTAAAACTGTATGCAAGCAGCCATATGAGAATGAGACTATACATAATTCTGCATCAGTTTCTCCCATATCTGTGGTTATTATGGAGGTATTTTAAAAAATTCCCACAGCTTAACTCCTCAGAATTGCAATGCTGTTTTTGAAGTTCAATCTTAGAAAATGTTTAGTCATGACTAAGTTGTTCAACAAGATGTAAGCCTGAATAACTAGTTGGATTGGGGCCCTGGCATATATTTGATTTATGCCCCACCTTTCTACTAAGAAAAATGGCACTCAAGGCAACTTTGGAAGCTGAAACTCTGCATGCTGAAATAACTGCCTCTAGAAAATAGTAAGAACCTAGAACTTTAACTCAGGCTTCAAAAAGAGGCCCCATAAGCACCAGTAGACCCAGCTCTTTCATAAGATAAACATATATGAATCCAAAATTCAGAGGGATAGCCCTGTTAATCTGTGACATCAATTACAAGAAAGAATTGTGGCATCTTAAAGCATGATGGATTTATTGTGGCCATTATTTGTGGAGTAAACCCTAGTTTATAGGTCAGGGGTTCAGACCCTCTTTCAGGCCAAAGGCTGAATTCCATTCTGGAGAAGCTCTCAGGAGCCTTATTTCAGTAGTGAGTGGACCTAAAAGCTAAAAAATACTGGCATATTTTAGCTTAAAGCTCTTCCTGCCAGCAGCTAAGCCTTAGAAGAAACATTCCAACCTTTCAGAATGGGGAAGAAACTGCACAAAAACCAGGAAACCACTTTGGTTGGGGAAAATGGTGTGCGCTGGGGGAACCCCAGAGCACTGGACTGGGAACCCCAGAGGGCCCTGGGCCTGAAGTTCTGCACCCCTGTTGTAGATCCATGGTTATCCTCAGTTGGCTATGTACCTGCATGTAGAGGGGAAAGTGAAATGGTGGGATCAAAGGGCTATCAATGTCAAGAGATGCAGCCTGGCATTTTCATGCAAAGCTCAAATGTATGCAAGACAAGCACAGTGCTCTAATCAAACCAGCAGTAATTGGGGATAACACAATCTTCCATGCATAAAGGCAGGGCATTACACATGTGGAGATGAGGTCAGACTTCTATATTTCAGAAGAAGCAGTCAGTGTGTGTGTGTGTGTGTGTGTTTGCGTGCGCACGCACGCGTGTATAAAAAGCCTTGCATGTTTGCTCTAAATTGCTCATCTAACACTGTGGCAAAGAAAAAATCGATTGTAGAGAAAGCTAACAAAAATGCGTGCTCAAATCTTCAAAAAGTTACAACAAGGTTCTCTGGAACTCATCATGCTAGAGTTGGAAGGTGAATGAAATACTCATTCATTTTCTCAGGCCCAAACTAGATGTGAGGTTTACTGCATGAATGTGATGAAAAGGTATGATTCAATGTAAACAACAGCCAAGGGGAGGCCTGAGCAGCTTAGGGCAGCCTTCTCCAACCTGGTGCCCTCCAGAAGTTTTGGGCTACAATTCCCAGCACTCATGATTGGCCATGCTAGCTGGGGCTGGTGGGTACCTCTTTGTTTGGTGGCTTCTTGAGGGAAGAGGATTTTTACAGATTAAGTTCAAAGCATCTGGAGGACACCAGGTTGGGAAAGGCTGCCCTAAGAACTGCAGTGGATAGGGAGGGGAGCAAATAGCTTTGGAGAAGAGGATTTTTACAGGCAGGAAAAGAAAGTGCCCTCCAGATGTTTTGGATGTCAATTCCCATCAGCCCCTGCCAGCTTGGCCAGTGGTCAGGAATGCTGGGAGTTGCCCTCCAAAACATCTTGGAGGACTCCAGGTTGGGGAAGGCTGCCCTAAGCTGCTCAGGTCAATGTGTGGGTTAATTAAGCATATGCAGTTAACTTCATGACTAGTGTGGCCCTCGTTTACACACAAGTCTTGGTCACCACTTTGGCCAGCACTTCTGGTAAGTCAATACATAGCCAATTCTTTTAACTCTGCAGTCATCTTACCTCTGCATCTGACAAATCAATCCACGTGCACATGGGCAGCGGTCAAGGGCTCCATCTGGCTCCAGTTCCCATGTAATTAGGTTCAGAAACCTGTTTGAAGGGTCATGGCAAGGCTCACTCTCTCCAGGCAACGGCGTGCACACAGGGAATAGAAGGTCTGCAGGCAAAAGTTGGAAAGCCCAATTAGACTTCTTGGGTTGGATCCAGATTTAGTCATATGCAGAGAAGACCCACTAAAATCCACAGAACTTAAGGTAGTCATGACTAACTTAAGTTCCACGGATTTCAGTAGGTCTACTCTAAGTATGACTAAATCTGGATCCATCACTAATGACAAGTTAGTGATGGATCCAAAGTGATTCCAACCACCATGACACAAATGTAATTGGTCATATGTACATTTCCTAACATCATCTTCCTTTCTCCTCCTAACAAGGAGCCTTTAACATTCCTCTTCCCTCAAGAAGCCACCAAACAAAGAGGTACCCAAACTTCATCCAAAGGGCAGCTTGTCTCCATCCTGCAGCAACCAAGCTCACTGTAACTTCAATACACCTAAAGCAGACTTCCCCAACCTGGTGCTCCTTCCAGATTTGTTGGACTGCAATTCCCATCATTCCCAGCCAGCAGGGCACCAGATTGGGGAAGGTGGTCCTACAGCATGTCCAGCTCAAAGTGCAAGCAACCAGGTAAATGGATGACGCCTACAAGGATGTACAGAGAGCACTGACATGCAGATAACTCCATTCATTTTGACATAATGGAAACTAATTTGCTCAACCAAATTAATTTGGTCGACCAGCCTCAGTTTTATTTGCACTCTGTTTTTTTTAAAGAATAAGTTTAATATCATGTCTCATTTCTTCTTTTTATCTTTTGTTCATTTTATCTCTTGTTGCTCACTGCTCCGGAATCTGTTTAAATGTGGAAGGGTATACAAATGCAGTAAGTAAGTACAGATACTAACATCATCAGCCTCATCCATTTTGTGTAAACTACGTTACAGTCTTTGGGCTGCTTTGCACATCATGATAACCCACCCTGAGAGCAAGTCACCATGGGCTGGTTATTCAATCACTAACCCACAACGGTGCCAACAGACAATCAGCCTCTCCGAGGCCGGTCATGGCTTGTTTCCAACTTACTCCTGCTTGCTCCCTGCATGTATCCCAGAGGCCTTTGTGGCACAACTCCTCTATACTCCTGCCATGATGAGATTCTCTCCCCCACTCACCCTTCTTGCCTTGTGAAGCACCTGTACATATGTCATAACATCAAAGTAGAGGAATGGCTTACCTTACTTTTTAGGATGAGGTAGCTGAGCATTCTATTTTCTTTCTTTAACACTTAACAAAGCCTCCTTGGCTGCTCTTCACAGCCTGTACC
Organism: Heloderma suspectum; assembly: GCF_057233095.1. NCBI lineage: Eukaryota > Metazoa > Chordata > Lepidosauria > Squamata > Helodermatidae > Heloderma > Heloderma suspectum. Next base: position 112,598,645 of record NC_139458.1, on the reverse strand, counting down.
TCTTCTTAGCACAGCTATGTATGTATGCATGATTGATTTATCTCTGGGTAAGCAAACATATCCCCCCCACAATTTGGTACCATGGTGACTTGGGAGGGGGGATTTAAGCTTTCCCCCTCCTGTTTTCATGCCGAAATTCCCCAACACCACCAGGAATGGTTACAAAAACAAAATGAGACTTTTCTTCTTTTTTTTAAGTATTCCTGGGATGGGGGATTTTGGCATGAAAACACAAGGGGGAAGATTAAATTCCCTCCCTCCTGAATCACCATGGTCCTGAATTGGGGTCATGCATGCTTACCTATGCTTTAACTTGGGAAGTCCCCCTAAGTCAGGTGGAAGTTTACGGGGCCACACTACTATTCATGGTTAAACTTAGGGGCACTTCCCAAGTTAAAAACACAACACAACAAATCCCCTCCTCCATAACGGTACCAATTGACAATCCCAACCACACTGCCTAATAATGCCCCGAAGTAGAATCTCAAGAAACATACAGTCAGGGCCAGAAATATCGGAACAAGGATAACTGTTTTGGCAGTTGGCCTCTGTACACCACCACACTGAAGTTGAAAAGAAACACACCCAGATAGGAGCGAAGTCAGGACTTTCAGCTGTAATTCAAGGGGTGTGACAAAAGTGCTAACCATTCAGGAAGTACAGCCAGTGGCATACACACACACCCATCGCTGGTGGCTCATAAGTAATGGAACGAATGGCTGACAAGCAGCTGCATAGCCAGGTGTGACCTGTTTCCTGGGTACCCCATGACCAATCAAGCAGATAAAAGGCCCGGAAATGGTTCTGAGTGTTACATTTGCATTTGGTAGCTGTTCACTGCAACATGAGGTCCAAAGAGGCGTCCATGTGAGTGAAGGAGGCCATCATTAGGCTGAGGAAACAAAATAAACCCATCAGAGAGAGCAAAAACAGCGGGAGTGGTCAACACAACTGTTTGGAACATCCTGAAAAAGAAGGAATTAACTGGCAAGCTCAGCGACAGCAAAAGGCCTGGAAGACCACGGAAGACAACTAAAGTGGATGACCGCAGAATTCTGCTCATGGTGAAGAGGAAGCCTTTCACAACATCTAGCCAGGTCAAGGATGCTTTTGCGGAGGTAGCATGTCATTGTCAACATCTACAGTCAAGAGACGGCTTGATGAATGTAAATACAGAGGCTTCACAACAAGGTGCAAACCACTGGTAATGCTCAAGAACGGAAAGGCCAGATTAGCCTTTGCCAGCAAACACCTAAAAAAGCCTGCCCAGTTCTGGAATAAGATTCTTTGGACTGATGAAACCAAGATTAACTTGTACCAGAATGGTGGGAAGACAAAAGTATGGGGAAGGAAAGGAAGAGCTCATGATCCAAAGCATACCACATCATCTGTCAAACGTGGTGGAGGCAGTGTTATGGCATGGCCATGTATGGCTGCCAATGGAACCGGGTCACAGGTGTTCATTGATGACCTGACTGCTGATCAAAGGAGCAGCAGGATGAATTCTGAAGTGTATAGGGCTATACTTTCTACTCAGATTCAGCCGAATACTGCCAAACTGATAGGACGCTGCTTCATATTGCAGATGGATCATGACCCAAAGCATACAGCAAAAGCTACCTAAGAGTTTCTGAAGGCAAAGAAGTGGGATGTTCTTCAATGGCCATGTCAGTCACCTGATCTCAACCCAATAGAGCATGCTTTTCACTTACTGAAGACAAGACTGAAGGCAGAAAGACCCACAAACAAGCAGCAGCTGAAGGCAGCTGCAGTAAAGGCCTGGTAAAGCATCTCGAGGGAGGAAACTCAGCATTTGGTCATGTCCATGGATCCAGACTTCAGGCAGTCATTGACTGCAAAGGATTTTCATTCAGGTATTAAAGGCGATCCTTAAGTTTGAAATGATGTTGGTCTATTCCATTACTTATGAGCCCCCAATGATGGAGGGGGGTGTATGCCACTGGCTGTCCTTCCTGAATGGTTAGTGCCCCACTTTTGTCAAACCCGTTGAATTACAGCTGAAAGTCCTGACTTCGTTCCCATCTGGGTGTTTTTCCTTTCAACTTCAATATGGTGGTGTACAGAGGCCAACTGCCAAAACAGTTATCCTTGTTCCAATATTTCCGGCCCTGACTGTATCCTCCTGTATTGACAAACTTCCAAGTATAGAGAAGTTTGTGCCTAAGGAAACTGCTTTTCGTTGGCAGGCAATCACACAAGAATCACCAAGATTAAAATATGCTGTTTTGATGGCTTGATGCTCAGTTGTCAAGCACAACTGCTTTTCCATTCCATCAAATCTCAGCATATGGCAATATTTATATTTTATGTCCACTGTAATGTTCTATGGTACAAACCTCGCTCCTATAGGCACAGATTAAAAAATACTGTAGAAATACAGACTCACACATTGATGTAGTTACTTGGTTGGCCCCTCATCCTGGGAAAAGAATAGGAACACCAGAAGGTCTACTGAAGTGACTGACCTTTTGAAAATGCACAACACATTCCAGGACTGCAATCATGCTGGTTCTCACAAATTGTTCCATTTTCCCCTTTTGAGGCAGCTTTCACACATTCACCCCATACACAGAGCTGGTGTCCACAACACTCTACATCTCGAGAGCAATGCTTAGAAAGAGAGAAGGAAATGCATAACTGAACAATTAAGCCTTCATCATCATCAAGAAAGTCAATACAACCTGGTTACAGTAAAGTTATGTAGCGCTTGAACCTTCATAGAGCTATATTAAACAGCATTGTTGACCTCAGCTGTAAAAAACACACATCACCACTGCTGCATCAGTAATTATATAGCAGATTAAAATGAAAGCATGGCCATCTGCCTGGCAAGCACACCCACACAAACCATGGAGATACAGCATGTCTGACTGGAGCTGGCAAAGCAGATATAATGGGATGACTTTACATTGATCAAAATGTAAGGACTTCATCCTAAATGATGATCAGAAAACTAAATGTAATACTGCTCTTTGCTATATTACACAAAAGGCAGTAATCAATTTCCAGATGGTTAGTGTCTTGCAGCATAACCAACAGAGAGTCTTGTGGCACCTTAACGACTAACAAATTTATTTTGACATAGTCCATGAAATCTTATGTCAGAATAAATTTCTTAAGTGCTCCAACAAGGATTAAAAAGGATCAAAATGAATCAGAGAGAAGATCAAAGATTCTAGCTGGGAATTAAAGAGTAGAGCATCATCCACACATATGAGTGCATCTGCATGCTCATTAATATTAATCACTTGAGTGTCACAAGCCAGGGGCAATCAACAAATCAAATATTAAAGGCGGATAAAGAACACGCCTGTTTAGTACCCCGTTGTAGTTTACTTTTATAGAAATATATTCTGAATATTACTTTAAATGTTGAAGTAACGTATATAATTTTGATCCAGAAATAAATCTGAAGAAATGTTAACTTTTTCTAATGTGTTTAGTACATTTAAGGAACTGGGAACCAGATGTTCCCAATTCCAGTTAAGAGATCAATGGACATTTTTCAATATTTCCTCAGTTTCATCTTGGGCTTCTTGTACATAAAACTAATTGAACAGTACAAGTGAGGGGCTATTGCTAATATTGCCTAGGCATCGCACAATTAATATACTGTCAGTCCTTTAAAAAACTTCAGCCTACCACATTAATAACAGCTTGACAGAGAGCAAGAGGGAAAAACTACAATGCTCACTGTATGTTGAGTTTTGCAAACATGACACTTGTACACCAAACCAGAGAATTCGCAGTATTTTCCAGTCTCACAATCTTCATCAATAATACACTCCTGAGAAAAGAATTAACATATCTTTAGTAAATGCAGAACATATGGTTCTTAGGAAACTTTACATGCAACTAAGAGAATTTATTTTTGCTTGAAACTTTTAAAACTTTGACTAATATTTTATTTTGCAAAATTCTATACTGTTTTTTCATCACCGCAATGTATGCTAGGGTGGTGTATATAAAATTATAAAATATAACAGTAAAAATTAAACATAATTTTTAAATTATGTTTAATTTAAAATGCCATAAAAACCACAAAACCAGCAAATAAAAATCAATCTAAAATCAAATTAGATTTTGAACTTAAATGACATTTCCCATTTCAAAGTTCTCAAAATGCCCGGGCAAACAGAAATGTTGTAAGCTGGCATCAAAAAGAATACAGATCTTGGATTGGATCCACCAGTAGAATGAGTACCACCACCACCACCACCACCACCACCGCACCAGTGGCATAGGGTAAATTTTGAAGTCCAAGTCCCTCATGATAGTCCCCATAGCCACACCCCCAAGAAGTCCAAAACTTCAGGCAGCTGCACTGATCCATATCAGCAAACCAGTATCTCCACCAAAAGCAGATCTTTTGTAAAGCCAGTGGGTCTTAATTTCCCATTCAAGACCAAGCCACCACCAAATACTTTGCATTACAACAGGGAACAATATATTATTGCTGAAAAAATCATCCTTCTCTCACCCCCCGCCTGCCCCCCCCCCCAGCTATTGTGAGCATTGCAGCTAAGCTCAGAGGGATCAGGTTGGTCTGCGGGTGAAGGTGCGAGATGGCAGATGACGTCAGTGTCCCCGCTAATAAAAAGTGCCAGGGCTGCATGAACCTTGCCTTGACTACACCACTGCCCCACACACCCTCTAAATCTGCTCTGGAGGGTCCCCCAATCTTCTAAAGCAAATCTGCAGGGTGCATAGGTTCTGGCTGCAGGGAGGAGAGGATAAGACAGTTCCATTTTGCCAATGGTGCCTGTTCCACTAGGGCAACAATGATGTTGGATCCAACCCCTTCTTCCCCTTGGGAGTGCATTCCAAAATTGGGTATGCCACCACAGAGAAGGCCCTCCCTAGATGTGTAGTGCATTTCTCCCAATGATGTTAGAAGGAGAAGGGCTTCCTCTGATGATCTCCACAGCAGTTTGTGGCACCTCAATCCTACATTATTGCTTTGTACACAAGAGATACATGATCAACCCATTGCTGGAAAGTATCTTTTTACAATGACCTATTTACAGAGTGGCACCAACACAGTTTTCCAGTGGCCAAAATGGCTTTAGAATGTCACATGTGAGTTGTTTCCAACCCTTATGCCTCACCTCACATCATTACCCCACTCCAGCCAGCTGCCTGCCAAACAGAAAGCCCCATCATCCTCCATGACAGAAACAGGCAAAACAGCTCTGTATGCACAGATCCCTGTGAACATCAGTGTGGCAAACATTTACCACAAAAAGTGCCTTAAAAGTGCATTTAAGAGTGAATTCAAAGCTTTATCCCAAATTTGAATTTTGGCACAAGGTGTTTTATTGGGGATGTACAACATGAGAGATTGCACTTATCAGTCCTGCAACAACAGCACTGATTTAAAATCCCTTTGAGCTCACTGGAAAAATAAACAGATCTTTCACAACAGAGACCAATGGACTGGCCATGGATGAAGAGCTGACATAGGTAGTTAGAATTTATTAAATGTATAATTACTTTTCTAACAATGGAGAGCTTCAGGCTTAATGATGCAGTTGGGTAAATGGGAGTTTATTGTGCATTTTTAAAAGTTTCTTCAGAAAGATTTACACTATCAAAGCCCCTTTACAGGTAGTCTACCTTTGCACATTTGTTTTCTGCCCTTGGGGATATATGCAGTCACTATTATTTAGTCATCCTTGAGCTTCTACAGCTTTTCGAGCCTTACTGTCACATAGCCGTAGCTATGAGCACTTCCCAGCTGTATCTGAGGCAGCCACTGTTTTATTTGTATTCCATGTGCTCTCACTCTATAGCCAAGTTTCATTCTGTCAGTCTTTCCTGCTCACTCTTTGTGAAGGAGGGCAGTGATACCACAGTTTTAACTTTCTACAAGACTTCTACCCAGATCTACCCACTGGCCAGCTCTAAGCTTTCCACCCATCCTGTTTTGTGCAATTGAGTATTTTCAGCTCTTTTTAAGTATCTTTTCCCCTGCCCTTTTTGTTTTGTTTTGTTTATTTTTAGGTGCTTTGGAACTGGTGGATCATGAGTGCTTTTACTGCAAGACATTTGAGTTTCAAAAGCCTACCTAGTTTATGAAAAAATGTTGGACTTTGGCAAGCCTCCATGGAGGGGTCTCACATCTGCACAGGCAGCCATGAAAAAAATCTGGCACAGATTCTAATTTAGTATGAAGATTTTAGATAACATGTGGATAGATGGTGGAGGTCACAATGCAGTCACTATGCATGGCTACCATACACTGTGGCTGTGACTACATATCTATACTTGTGATCATGAAGAGCCCACCACATACCATGGATACAGTAGCAGCAATGTCCACAACAGCAGCAGTCCTGTTGTTACACTCCCAGGAATGGCGGTAATTCATTGCAGCTGTATTTATAGATGAGCCAAGTCTCATTCTGTCCTCCACACTACTGTATTACAGGGGGGGGGGGTCCATCACATGGTGTTTTGCCAATTGTTTTGTCAAAAGGCAATGGTTCTTTTTGGATATTCAGGGGCAATCAACACACCAACGGGTGAAGGAAAGACGTTTATTTAGCTAAAATAGGCGAATAAACCAAGAAATTACAAGACAAGGTTAATATGTTTATGCCCCTCCAGCTAATGGGAGTCCCTTCCAGCAGCAAGCGTACCCTGAGAATCAGCCTTGCTTGTACACAACACTTTCACAATTAGTCTGTGTCGAGTCTCCTCTCAATCCTTCCACAGAGCTCCATGTAGTAAAACATACACCCAGCGGGCTCTTTCTTCCTCCCTTCCTAAACCTCACCTCAAAAGGAAAATAGCAGCAGCATCTGGCTGCTGTCACCCACCTCCGTTCCCTGTATGTTCAAGCTGGGAGAAAGAACCAACCTCAACCATTGGCAGCCAGCCCAGGCAGATGATGCTAACAAACAGCGACTGACCTTGGGTCTTTGCTACAGATAAGGCCTAAGTGTTTCCCAGGCAAACATCTAAAGCTAGCAGCTGGTGAAATGCATGCAAGTGAGGTGGGATAATACAGAAGGCCCACTGGGCCTGGTCAAGAAATCCAGGCACAGACGTAAGCCGGGCTGTCATGTGCATTTGGGCCATGGAAGAGAATAACTGTGATGTGCAACTAGATGTGACTTTGACTTGATCAGCCAGCCCTTGGTAACTGCTTAATCCATTTCAAAGTCTTGTTTCAGCAGGATTTGTTCTTTAAACCATGAAAAAAAAACTCCAGCTAAGCTTTCACTACTCAAACCTTATGCAAATATCCATTAGCTTAAGTTAGGTCTCACTGTTTGCAAAGTGTCCTACGTGACATCTGCTGGTGCTTGTACTCAGCACAGATGAATGAGCTTAATTTCTAAAAGGCACATAACAGCCTCTAGTACAGAGGTTCATTGCTGTGACTCTCCAGAGCAGTGAAATGATAGAGAACCTGTAGCTGGTTTCCCCTTAGCTGTGAAATGCTAGAGAGGCACAGCTAGCTCTACATCACGTTCGGGAAACCTGTGGCTTTCTAGGTTTGTCAGGCTTGAATTCCCATCAGGCCTGACAACTGGGGCTGATGGGAGTTGGAGTTCAACATTAGCTAGAGGGCCATTGGTTCCCCAAACCTGCTCTACTTTCTCAGACTACTTTTCTTCATCATCTTGCCTCACCTTCTTACAATGGCTCTCATTTTCTTTTAGAAGACTAAATTAAATGCTGGACACTTTGCACCACAATGCTGAGTAAAATATGTATTACACAGGCTGAAATCTTAGTTATTCACAGTCAAATCCCAGTTATGTAAGTTGAGCATAAGAACTGATTCAAACTTCTTTTTTACCTTGGGTATCAAAATCAAAGTGCTGCCAATTGTGACTCATGCACATGTTTAATGCAAGGAAGGACGGCAATCTAAAATTGATGACTGGAAAAGGACTGGACTCCTATTTCCATAAATTAAACTGGGCCAATTAAATGTGAATGTACAACTTACAACTGAGAATAGGTTTTTGCCATTTAAATCCATGTACTTTAAATCATTTTTTTAATGTAGTACCAATCATGATGTACACACAGTTAACTGCAAGACTAACAGTACTATTTTATTACACTTGGCATTATACTTATGGATTCCAAGCCAATCTTTTTGTAAAATACATGCCAATAGTCATAAGCTAAGGATGCATCTCAATCTGGCACTGGACGATAAGGTATTATGTCACTGCTTTGCCATATGTACTGGCTTCCAGTCCATGTCCGTGCACAATCTGAGTTACTGCTGTTAACCTTTAAAGCCCTAAACAGCTTGGGGCAAGGTTACCTGAGGGTGTATCTCCCATATATACCTACCCATGCTCTAAAGTCATTTTCTGAGGCCCTTCTCTGGATATCTTCCCTGAATGAGGTGTGGTGGGTAGCTATTGAGATGGGGCCTTTTCAGCAGTGGCCCTCCCAAGAGGCTCACCTGACCCCAAACTGTGATTTTTTTTGGTGCCAGGTGAAGACTTTTTTTTTATTCTTCCAGGCTTTCTAGTCTTTCAGTTTTAACAATGTGTTTTAAATATTTAGTGCTTTTTAAAATCCTTGTCCTGTTATTGATTTCACTTTAGTTTTATTCTGTGGCTGTTTTACTTCATGTTAATTTTATATTATGTATTATTACATTTGTGTATTTTATAGTTTAACCTTTATTTTGTGAACCATCCAGAGAGCTTCAGCTATTGGATGGTACAGAAATGCAGTTAACAAACCGAATGTGACACTAATGCCAACTGTGAGCTGCATTTCCCAAAACCAGTGTTGAGGCTCTTATTGCATAGCTGTTTATTATTTAAATTTGTATTTTAATAATATATATTTAAGTTTGCCATTTTCCCTGTGCCTCGGGCTTGGAGCAGGCTTCAATTTAAGACATTTCCAAAAGTTAGCAGTCAGCATACTGAAGGATTAACATCTTAGAAATATTACTATAGACCTCATCAGATGCATTTTAGCTTAAATATTTTCCAAGTACTTCTGCAGACAGTAAAAACTGCTGAGTGATGCAAAAAAAAGGCATAGAGTGGCATTTGTACTACTGAAATTATATGGATGGTAATGTTATAGGAAAAAGAATGGTTTAAATTACTGCATTGTAAGAATGTTCTCCTTCCTTGTTTTTGGTGGTGCAGATGGTAGCATACTGACACAGAAATGCCAATGCGTAACAGTGAAAGTGAATCAATTGGACTTGACACAATTTATATTTTTGGCAATTCAGTCTTTTAAAACAGATTCACTCATTTCTGAATTGCCAAACACTGGAAGAAATGAGGAGATGAAACACAGACTACTTTCAAATAAGACATACTGGATTTATGAGATATGACATTCCTTAGCATCAGGAGAAGTGCGCTTAAATTTACAGAGACTCTGCAATGTGCTGAGATATTTTCTAGAACCAAAACCAAATTGACCTAATCAAACATAAGGACAACACACTTTTCATCAGGGCTCTCCTAACTCAGTCCCTTTGTGTTTGAAATGGATAGATATGTGGTATCTGTCAAAAACAAACATCATCACCTCAGGAAATCTTGAAAACACCTCATTTTAGAATCTTCTCCAGAAGGCAGTCCAGAAAATTTAGTTTTCCATCTGGGAAGCCTCAAAGATAAATTTATTTACTCTTGTACCAGGAGTACAAATTGAGGTGAACTGGGCTTTGCAATTTCATATTTTAATCCAGAATCCTCTTGGAGGAATCTAATTATTGACTTTCCTAATCTTACAGTGAGGAAAATGTGATGCAAATATAAAAGATTTGCCACAATCTGTCCAGAAAGCGGGCAGCGCTTTCTGGACAGATTGTGGCAAATCTTTTATATTTGCATAGGGGATATTTCCATATTTGCAAATATCCCCTATGCAAATATAAAATCTTTTATATTTGCATAGGGGATATTTCCATATTTGCATGGGAATGCACTTTTGTTCCCCAGCCCTTTTAGGGGACCATATTATGTAAAATGCAGACAGGGGACCATATTATGTAAAATGCAGACAGGGGACCATATTATGTAAAATGCAAAATTTACCATATTATGTAAAATGCAGACAGAAGGTTAGTGGTATCTAATGCAGGCTGCAGCTAGTTCCTGAAGAGACACAAGGGTGATCAAGGTAGCCTTGTGCTAATAGCACAGCCTATTTACAGCCTATCTCCCCAAAGGTAAAGAGGTCAGTCAGCATAAAATCTACTTTATTCAGTGTATTCCACTTCTGGTGGCAGTATAAGAAGTTGGCCTAAATACAGAATCATTCATAAAATAATAACTGATATCCCTCCATCTATGGTCTCAACTTAAGGGAAGCCATGATAACATGGCATAAATTACCCTTTGAGTTCAGGGACAGAAACAGAAGCTGTCACTCACAAAACTCCTAAGCAGAAGTTTTATTTAACATCTTTAGAAAGATGGGAGTGACCAGTAACTTCCTTCTAATGAAGCTCTCTTCAAATGAGCTTCAGTTAATTAGTTGTGCCTGGGAAGGCAGAAAAAAATAGGAGAGAATTATTTTCCAGGCAACTGCACTGGAAATTGATACAAAATGCTTATGTTCCTACTACTCAGACATTCTAGCTATGCTACTTGAAAGAAGTGAAATTCAACCACAAGAGTAAAGGCGGGCCATTTTGAAAAGCTATACCTAACATTTGCAATTTAATAATAATCATAAATATAATATAACAGAGAATGCCTAGACCATTGATCAGGAAAGGAGACACTGAAGTTAATATTTCTGTATAGCATGAGCCATGTTACATGGCTTTTCCCCTATATTATTTATGGATCTTAAAGTCTATGGGTTGCATCCAAACACTGCTGACGTGGAAGGCCACTCCCACGAGGGTTTTTCCCAGCCTTCCTCCTCAGTGCAGGCCACTGCAATGCCTCTCTGGAGGGTCAGGAAACTTCCTAAACACAGTCCACATTGTTAGGCCCCCTGCCTTCTGAAGAAACTTTGCAGGGGGTGAGAAGAGCTGCACAAGGGAGGAAAGGACAGAAAAGATAATTGTGCAAACAGCTTTTCACTTGCAGAACCTTTGGAACTAACCTATTTTCTTTCAACTTAAATAGAAGCAAAATTTTGATTGTATTTAAGTTGAGAGAATAGACTAAGATCCATAAATGTAGAATATATAGGAAAGAGACTTGTGGGAAATTAAGCACAAGCCAAATCCTTAATTTCATATAATATAATATTTTACTGTAATCGGAATGTAGGAACATATATATATATTATATCAAATTATATATTATCTTTTGATGCAGATCAGACTAGGGGAAAAAGTCAGAGCAAGACCCACTAAATTGGGCAAGCACCATTTACCCCAGGTCTGTCAGTTCACAGTTCAAGTTCATAAAATTCTTGGATGACAGCCTAACATCTGTGTTAGTGCCTATCAATCCTAGCTGAAATCTGAGTAAGGAATAGTTAGTCTATGTAAATGGCGCCTCTCAACAGCACAGCACCTTCCAAGAACTAGATTTTTGTGCCAGTACTGGCAAAAAGCCCAGTTCCTATTCTAGGACTAGAAACAGATATTTTCACTTGGAGGCCAGAAGGACATCAGTTGACTTGTCACCAAAACTGCAGTATGAAGTATGGTCTTTTGTGATGGAGAGCTAAAATAAGGCTTTGTGTCTACTCCCAAATAATTTCAGAGTTGGAAGGGACCTCAAAGGTCATCTATTCCAAACCCCTGTTCAGTGCAATCTTGCAACTGCAGCATCTATAAGAGATCACTGTCCAGGCTTGGCTTAAATGAAGGACAACCTTCTGAACAGCCTGCTCCACCCCAGTCAAACAGCTCTTAGGTAAGGAATTTTCTCTTTAGATCCATGTTATTTAAAATGGTATTCTATAAAGCTTACAAATTATTTTTCCCATTTATTGGTATTGGTCCACATACAGCTTTACCTCTAAAACCAGACTTGGACATCAAGCCTTATCCTAGGAAGAAGTGAAGGGAAAATAAAACTCAGATGCATCTCTAAGTATCAATTACTGGAGAAAGTAAAGTTTATTTTACACCACTAAATGTCAGTAACTATTCCTACTTAGTAAGGTTTTCAGATTTGGGTTTCGGGTTTGGAATGCAATCTACTCCCTATAAGAAGTTTGCCAAGATGTTAAATTTCATTTAAGATATGCCCTTGAAGAATTAAACTAAGAGCATCCCTCCCACCTTTTTCAATTGCCATATTTATGGTCAGCAAGAAATTTGCCCACTAGTCAGATTACCTAGCAAATCAAACAAGGGAAGGATTAAAAAAAAAAAAATCAGGACAGAAGATGATTTGCCCTCCCCAGCATCACATGGTTCATGTACTGGATGGGTTAAACTCTGGCTTGGTTCAAACACTGGGATGCACAGTAACATCTTTCATGTGATGGGTACCAGGAATGGGCCTTGGGAACCCTTAAGCATGGTGCCATGCAAATGACACTTTACGCAAGCTAGGCAAATCATGCTATGCTGGGTGCACGGTTTGCCAAGTCTGTATAATCCTTCCCCAAAGGGGCGGAATAATCACATAGATTGGACCAATTATGTATATATTTGTATGAATAATTATCTTTCCACATGCCATTCATGTGGCGCCAGGCATTCATGTTCCCAAGGCCCAGCCCTGTCCTGCATCACACAGAGGAACAAGCACCTGAATTGGGCCTTCGGCATGAAGCATATTATTCACTTCAGTTCTCTGCATGTGACATAAAATAGCCCATAAAGCATGAATTGTTGTAACAAATGGGCTGTTGACCCCCTCTCCCACTCCTAACATTTTAGTCATTCCATCCAGGGCTTGACAACTTTGATTCTGGAAAGTTACTGGTTTCTCATTTTACTTTTGAAAAGGAGAAGTTACTTACATGATTCTTCTTGGGCTCCCCTTCTTGTATTGATGTAATAACTGTTTCAGAATAGCTAGTAGATCCAGTTTGGTTATCTGTTACCTAATATTGCAATGGAATATAGCAAATCAAAATTTTAATCCATTTTAGTCAAACAGTACCACTATATGTGTTTTTGCTTCCACAAACAAAAATAGTACTTTGTAGCAAATCTGAAATGGACATGTCTTTTGAATTGCCACAGACTCGATGCTGCTTATGGAAAGTTTGAAGGCTCATTTGTTATGAAATATAAAACCATGAAAGACATGCAGAAATCTTTTATCCTTGAAACAAGCAAACAACATAAAGCTCCAAAACATCAATTAGTGGAGGGGTGGGGCACTGTGGCAATCCAAGGCTGTAATTCTGGTAGTTGTATCTTTAAAGCAATTCCCACAGATGTGAATGTGATTTGAGAGGAGACTACCTGGGAGAAATCTCCCTGAACACAGTGGGACTTACTTTTGAGTAAACATGTATAGGATTGTGCTATTAGCATACAGCTTGTGCATTTATCCCAGCTGTTCTACACTCAGTTCCTGCCTACTAAATTTGCATTTTTACACTTCACAAATTTCTTTTAAAAAGTCATACCATGAACACATACTAAAACAGCAACTGCTAGTCTTCTTTAAAAAGATACCAACCCAACAAAACCCACATTAAACATATGTGCACACTGAAGTAAACAGGAAAGAAGTATTCACCTGCCACCTAAAATGACACAGCAAGGCAGTAGTTCTTCCACATATGCTGGCTCAGGCCATTAAAGGCTTTACAGACAATAGCCAGCATCTTGAACCAGACCCAGACAGTGATAATTAGTGGAGATTGGATGAAATGAGTACACTGCAAGGAGGTCAAACTTCTTTCAGCCCAAGGATTGAATTCAGTTTCAGAGACATTCTTTGTACTCGCATTCCAAAAGCCAAAAGGAGGTGTGGCTAAAGACAATGGGGGTGGGGGCAAAATACCAAAAATTCCAGCATATCTTAGCTTAAAGCTCTTACTTCCAGTAGCTAATCCTTAACAGAGGCATTTCAACCTTTTAGAATGACAGGAGTGGGGAAATACACAAAAGCCAGGAAGCCACAACATGACCAACGGTCGAAGGAAAGGGACCGGGACCCTTGGCAAGCCGGCATTGCCCCTGGTTCACTGTGTTGTCAGGAGAGGAACAGCATAATTCTACCATTAGTTGAAACTTTTGAACTAACCTTTAGGGGCAGTACAATGTAAAAGGCTTTAAAGCAATCTGTTGTTTTCAGAGCATGGACAAAATGCATAATAATACATTATTATGTAGATTGCATACAAAATACAGCTGCTTACCTTATTAATTTCTTGGTGACTATGTATGGTTTTATTTCCAATTTTTGTATCTGTGTAGGATTCATTGTGGTAGTTGGCAGGCAGCTTCTCAAAATCAATTCCTGTTATCCTTTTAGAACCTTCTTCCTCTGCCTCCATCTAGCAAAATCATGATTAAAACAAGGTATAAATTACTTATATAATGTCAAAACCAATGAACTTATAGTTCCCAGATACCACTCAGGTGGTTATATATACACTACTAGAGACTGGTGTCATCACTCACAGAAAGCCATCAAGTCTACACAGAGAACCTCTCCCAATTCAAATATTTAATACCTGTAGAAAGGTCATGTTAATAAACCTCTCGACCCATAGTCCTAAAATGTGGCACATCAGAACTTCTATAAACAGTATAGGAGGTGATATGTTTTGGAGAGCTTTGCATTTTTGGTGTCAAAAAAACAAAAGATCTTTTTGAAGGCAAGAGGTATAATTCTGGATGGCGTTTTGGTAGTGAAAGCAGACTAGAACCCAGAAATAAACAAGTTTCTCTTACAGTTCTACTTCTGACTACTCAGTTACATCTGTTGCTCTCTCTCTCCCTCCCCAACTCCTCTGTTGCATCCAAGGCAGCTACCTGAGCAAAGATTCTTACACAATAAGGGTGCATTTGACTATTTCCCCACCCCCACCCCCACAATTCTTGAAGTGGCTGTCCTTGGGGATCCACCTCCAGATGTTTTAATGAATAAGGGCACAATCCAGTGGCTGCTAGTCAGCCTTTCAACCCCTCCTGCACTGCCTCATAGGCAGCACAGAATGGCCCCGTGCTTGGAAGAGGAGCGCAGAGCGGCGACAAGGGGGTGTTCCTGGGGGTGTGCCGAGGCAGGGAACTCGGAAATGATGGTACGACACATCCAATGTGTCATCCAGCTGCCGCTTCCCCTGCTCCAAGTTCCCGCAGCTAGACAGCCAAAATCGGCTGTCTAGCCGCAAATGCAGGGCAGCTGAAGCGTGGAGGCGGCCGCCTATCCTGGTAGGATTGCTCCCTAAATGTCTTATTAAAAATATTTTACCCAAGATGCGCCTTTAGATGTATAACTCTCACTTTGGAAAAACTTAATTTTGTTTTTAACTACATTCTCTGCTGTCCACCTGCTGCATACAAATCTGTTAATATTCTGATGGTATACTACAGATACAGGTAAAGTAACATAATTTCTGTTGTCCATTTGAGAATACTGATATAAATAGAATTTGCTCTGTAATCTTTGCATCAGAAATTAATGTATGGATGCATTACCTATCTTTACCCATTTGGGTGTTGGATGTAAACTAGACAGATATAAACTGTAACGTACCGCCACTGCTGTCTTGGTAAACCTAGAAATGGTGCAATTCAAAAGCTTCACCATGGAACACAACTCCAGAGAAGGAAAATGTATTTGTCATACAAAGGTCTAGAAACATACCATTCATGAAGGGCAGTACAGAAAAAGGATAAATAGACAAAAAAAAGTATATACAGAATGCATCCATTGATAAGAGATTGAAAAAAAAGAACTTCTGTGTTTAGATCTCTGTTGTCCCCTCTCTGCTGCTATCTTGTCCAATGTCTGAACAGGAGTCAGTGTTCTATGCTTCTGTTATTTATTTGTTAAAAGGAAAGAATAATCTACCCTTCTACTTCCATTATTTGCCTATTCCTGTACTTTCACAGATTGATAGCTGGACTTTCCTAACACAAGAGAACTGAAGAACAGTGCTATGTTTGCTTTTAGCAAACACAAAGCAAGCCTGTAAGCAAGTTATGACAGCTGGTTATATGCATTCTGGAATCAACCATCCACTCACCAGGAAACATCTTGCTAATCATCTGCCACATATTCAAATCTGAAAACTTCTTTGTCCTGAATTTCCACAATGAAGGACCATTAGGGTCCAAAATGTGTTGGATTATAGCAAACATTTTTTCCTCTTGTTCCCCATTTTTTACTACTTTGGGTGGCCTATTTTGGGGTTCCCATCTTGTCAGATTTAGAGTACAAATAGCATACCAACCAAGAAGATCTATTGGCAGTACAGAATATTACTGATCAGATAAGTCCTCCAAATTCAAGTCAAACTCTACCCATGGGTGAACAGTCTCATCTTCCTGGGTGTGCAACATGGTTCGGTTCTTGAGCACAAGGTACATAATGCAGAGAACTTTCACCTTCAGGGTTGCAGAAAATTTTAACAATGCAACTCGGTCCACCTTTAAGACAATATACAACTAACTACAGCCCAGAATACTTGTTGAAATACTTCCCAATTTCAGTTAAACTGACTGCCAGATAAGCATGCCTAGGATCACTGCCTTGTGATTAAAGTTCCATTTAAACCAACAGAGCTTGTGTCAAAATAAGCGTATTTAGGATTGGAATGTTCAAATTTTGAGGATATGGAGAAGAAAGGCAGGATGTTGGACCTGTCAAAGTATTTGTTACTTTGGTGTCAGTTACAACTTAGTTAGAGACAAACAACAGCTGCAGGAAAGACATGCGTTGATTAAAAAACCGTAACTGTATTAAGAGGAATTCCAAAAGCTCCAATAAAGTTTAGCTCTAGTTTTTCAGCTATGTATGTCTCCAAGGAGAGAAGGCACGCTTAGCAGATCTAAATAGGCAGGCACCCAAAGCATATTGGCCTATCAGAAGTGGCCATCAGGGCTTTAGGACATGCATTGGCTTGTCAAATATCAATCAGCTATAGCTATGGGTGTAAGAGCCAATTTTGAATAGCAGCTGCAATATGAATCCATATCCCAGCGTGGGTCAATCACTACCTCATAGCCTGATCCACGTCATGGCATTGTTGTACAAAGAAGGAACCAATCATCTATGCTGAGCTCACCTTTGGTGTGTTATAAATAACATGATGTTTATTCCCCACCACCATTTACTGGTATAACAAACATTATTTTGTGCTGAAATATACAAAATCAAGTTTTAGTGTTAAGGGGGAAAGGGAAAAAGTGTCCTTTCAGCATAATCATAAACCACTGAAGCAACATATGATGAAAATTCTGCCATATGCTTAACAATATGTTAAGCATAAAATGTTAAAAAAATTAACATTTTTTTTAATTATTTTTATTTTTTATTTTAACTAACTTTTTTCCATGTATTTGTCTTGTAGCACACACTTTCACACCAGTGGGACTCTGCTTTTAACCTCTACTGAGTAGAGGAGCAGGCACAGGCTAGTCTAGAACAATCACAAAGCTAGACACAAAAAGGGAAAAGAGGCTATGGAAGGACAAGACTCTCCAGTGGTGGTGACCTGCAAGGTGTGTGCAATGTTTGTTTTCTTGCCTGAGAACAACATGGCCTACACCTGCAACAACTGCAAGTTGATCACGCTGCTGGAGGAAAAAGTAAGTGGACTGGAGCGGCGACTGTTGACCCTCCGGGGAATAAGAGAACACGAAGAGTTCTTGGACAGAATGGGGGAACTACAGCAGCAAAGGGCAGACCAGAAGCTTGAAGAGCAACAGCAAGATGAGGCAGTGGGAAATGCTGAGGTGAAGAAAAATGGAATAAAGGATACTCCTTGGAAAAGGGTGACAGTTAGGAGAAGAAGAACTAGACGCCACTCTGCACCAGTGGAAGCAGTGGAGCTGTGGAATCGATTCCAGGTACTTGCGGATGAGACTGGAGGACAGCCTGCAGAGGAAGAATCACAGGGGAACCTGCATGAGAGTGAGCAAGAGACTAAAGGTCAGTCAAACAGAGGCAATGAAACCCAGGCCTACAAGAAGAAGAAGAGAAGAGTGGTAGTAGTGGGAGACTCCTTGCTGCGTGGGATCGAGACCCAAGTATGTCACGAAGACCCATGGACTCGCCAGGTATGTTGTCTCTCGGGAGGACAGATTAGAGACATGACTGAAAGGTTGCCTGCACTCATAAAGCCCACTGACAGGTATCCCTTTCTTCTCATCCATGTGGGAACAAATGATACCGCCAAGCGGAGCTACAAAGAGATCACGTCAGACTTTGAAGCTTTGGGAAGGAAACTCCAGAACTTTGGGGCCCAGATAGTTTTCTCATCCATCCTTCCAGTAGTTAGAAGAGGGATAGAAAGGGAACGAAAAATACTCCGGGTGAATGACTGGCTACGAAGGTGGTGCCGACGAGAGAGATTTGGATTCTGGGACCACGGGCTATACTTCCTGGAAGATGGGCTGTTGGCTAGGGATGGGTTGCACCTCACAAAGGATGGGAAGAATGTGTTTGGCCACAGCATGAAGAACTTCATCAGGAGGGCTTTAAACTGAATCCTACGGGGAAGGGAGATGTAATGTTGGGGGTAACAATGGACATAGGCACATGCACTGCAATGGAGAGAACAGCTCTGATAGCGCCCAATAATAGTCTTCAGACACATGTAGGAAGAAAGCCAGACTATGAAGCACATGGTCTTCGATGTCTATACACTAATGCCCAGAGTATGGGAAACAAACAGAACGAACTTGAACTCTTAATGCAAGAGGGAAATTATGACCTGATAGGTATAACTGAGACTTGGTGGGATGACTCTCATGACTGGAATACAGCAATTGAAGGATATAACTTGTTCAAAAAGAACAGGAGGAACAGAAAGGGAGGTGGGGTTGCACTGTATGTGAAAAATACATATCTCTGCACAGAAATACAGGAGGATGAGCTTGGTAGCCCCATCGAGAGCATCTGGGTTGAAATAAATGGAGCAAAGAATAAAAGGAACCTGGTGGTCGGAGTCTACTACCGGCCACCCAATCAAGGAGAAGACAAGGATGAAACTTTTGAAAAGCAAATAGCCAATGTTTTAAGGAAGCATGATGTAGTAGTAATGGGGGACTTCAATTTCCCCGATATTTGTTGGGAGACAAATTCTGCAAAACATGGCCCCTCCAGGAAATTCCTGACTTGTGTGGCGGATAACTTCCTCCTACAGAAAGTAGAGGAAGGAACTAGAGGATCAGCTATCCTTGACTTGATCCTAACCAACAGAGATGACTTAGTGGACAAAGTAGCAGTTACAAGAACTCTGGGGGAAAGCGACCATGCTGTACTTCAGTTCTTGGTTCTAAGGGAAGCAAAAGCCGAGTGTAGTCAAACGCGTACTCTGGATTTTAGGAAAGCTGATTTTCATAAACTCAGAACAATGATCAGTAAGGTCCCACGGCAAGCGATGCTAGCGAGAAAAGGAGTCCAAGATGGGTGGGAGCTTTTAAAAAAGGAAATTCTCAAGGCACAATCACAAGCAATTCCAACAAGAAGAAAAGGTGGAAGACAACAGAAGAAGCCAATGTGGCTTCACAAAAAGCTTAGGGATGACCTGAAAACAAAAAAGGACACATATAGGAAGTGGAAAGAAGGCCAAGTAACAAAGGAAGAGTACAGGCAGGTAGCACAGAATTGCAGGGATGGCGTCAGGAAGGCTAAAGCTGAGAATGAGCTGAGGTTAGCAAGGGATGTTAAAAACAACAAAAAGGCTTTCTTCAGCTACGTGCATAGTAAAAGGCAGAGGAAAGAAATGGTGGTTCAGCTATTAAATAAGGATGGCAAAACAATAACAGATGACAAAGAAAAGGCAGAGGTGCTCAATTCGTACTTTGGCTCAGTCTTCTCCTAAAAGAGGGTTTATGAGCCCCCTGGCAAAGGCGAAGTACAGGCTGAAGGGGCAGGATTGCAGCTTGAGATCGACGGGCATATGGTCAAGGAACACCTAATTACTTTGAATGAGTTCAAATCTCCAGGGCCAGATGAACTGCATCCTAGAGTAATAAAGGAACTGGCAGAAGAACTCTCAGAACTGCTGTCTATTCTCTTTGAGAAATCATGGAGGACGGGGGAAGTGCCAGATGACTGGAGGAGGGCTAACGTTGTCCCTATCTTCAAAAAGGGTAAAAAGGAGGAACCTGGGAACTACAGACCAGTCAGTCTGACATCAATCCCTGGGAAAATTCTGGAGCAGATCATAAAGCAATCCATCTGGAAGCACCTTGACAACAATGCCGTGATTACTCGAAGCCAACATGGATTTGTCAAAAACAAGTCCTGCCAGACAAATCTGATCTCATTTTTTGATCAAGTAACCTCCCTTGTAGACCGTGGGAATGCTGTAGACATCATATACCTCGACTTCAGCAAAGCTTTCGACAAAGTGCCCCATGATATCCTGATGAGCAAACTAGCTCAAAGTGGGCTAGATGAAACAATGATCCGGTGGATCCACAGTTGGCTACAGAATCGGACTCAAAGAGTGCTTATCAATGGGACCTTCTCAAACTGGGGAGAGGTAATGAGTGGGGTACCGCAGGGCTCAGTCCTGGGCCCAGTGCTCTTCAACATTTTTATTAATGACTTGGAGGAGGAGGTGCAGGGAATGCTGATCAAATTTGCAGATGACACAAAATTGGGAGGGATAGCTAATACTTTGGAAGACAGAAACAAAATTCAAAGTGATCTGGATAGACTGGAGCGCTGGGCAGAAAACAACAGAATGACATTTAATAGGGACAAATGCCAAGTTCTGCACCTAGGAAAAAGAAACCAAATGCACAGTTACAAGATGGGGGATACGTGGCTCAACCACACTACAAGCGAGAAGGATCTTGGAATTGTTGTCGATCACAAGCTGAATATGAGCCAACAATGTGATGTGGCTGCAAAAAAGGCAAATGCTCTTTTGGGCTGCATTCATAGAAGCATCGCTTCCAAATCCCGGGAAGTACTAGTTCCCCTCTACTCAGCACTGGTTAGGCCTCATCTGGAGTACTGTGTCCAGTTCTGGGCACCACACTTTAAGAAGGATGCAGACAAACTGGAGAGGGTTCAGAGGAGGGCAACAAAGATGATCAGGGGACTGGAAACAAAGCCCTATGAAGAGAGACTGAAAGAACTGGGCATGTTTAGCCTTGAGAAGAGAAGACTGAGGGAAGATATGATAGCACTCTTCAAGTACTTGAAAGGTTGTCACAGAGAAGAAGGCCAGGATCTCTTCTTGATCATCCCAGAGTGCAGGACACGGAATAATGGGCTCAAGTTACAGGAAGCCAGATTCCGGCTGAACATCAGGAAAAACTTCCTGACTGTTAGAGCAATACGACAATGGAACCAATTACCTGGGGAGGTGGTGGGCTTTCCCACACTGGAGGCCTTCAAGATGAGGCTGGACAGCCATTTGTCAGGGATGCTCTGACTTGGATTCCTGCATTGAGCAGTGGGTTGGACTCGATGGCCTTGTAGGCCCCTTCCAACCCTACTATTCTATGATTCTATGATAATACTTAGGTGTTCCCACATTATAAGAAACTGCCTAGAGCCCTGTCTCCACAGGCAGAGAATTCATACATTATAGAGAGATTTACATGGACCCTAATCAAGCTGGATGCCTGTAGCACAGGTATATTACGTACAGCCAATAAAGGGTTCCATTGCATTAAAGGTGTTTGCATATTATACAGAAGAGTACACATTCTTTAACAGCATAATCTTTTTTAGCACTGTTTTACACTTTATCTTGTGGTTCACTGCAAAGGGCTGTTGCTACACCAGTTCTTGCAATGATTCAAGCTACTACCAGCATCCTAGTCCTAGCCAAGTTATAACTTTGGTTGTTTCTTACTTACATGTTCAATATAGACTCCTGTTTTATGATGCAACATTGTAATGAAGCAGCAAAGAAGGGGGAAGCTGGTCCTAAACCCTGTGGAACTGGATAGGTTTGTACATGCCACATCTTACTCCATCTCTACCATGCCCCTGTTTCGCCCATGTGTATGTCTCAGTTTTAACACCTTGCAAAAATTGGGTTGGATTCAGACATAGTCATACTTGGAGCAGATCCACTGAAATCAATAGGACTTAGATTAGACATGACTAACTTAATTCCCATTTATATGAATTGCTCTACTCTAAGTATCCACTTCATGGATCACTGCCTTGTTGTGGAGAAGGGGCTTGCGTAACTTCGTGAAGCCATAAGGTATGCCATGCAGGGCCAACCAAGAAGGACAGGTCTTGACAGGTTCCGACAAGATGTGGTCCACTGGAGAAGGAAATGGCAACCCACTCCAGTATTCTTGCCAAGAAAACCCCATGGAACGTATCACAAGGCTAAAAGAGATGACGCCGGAAGATGAGCCCCTTAGGTCGGAAGGTGTCCAATATACTACTGGGGAAGAGCAGAGGGAATTTCCAAGTAGCGCCAGAAAGAGTGAAGCGGCTGGGCCAAACCCGAAAGGACACTCAGCTGTGGATGTGTCTGGTGGTGAAAAGAAAGTCTGATGCCGTAAAGAACAATATTGTTTAGGAACCTGGAATGTAAGGACAATGAATCAAGGTAAGCTGGAGGTGGTCAAACGTGAGATGGCAAGATTGAACATCGACATCTTGGGAATCAGCGACCTAAAATGGACAGGCATGGGCGAATTTAATTCAGGTGACCATTATATCTACTACTGTGGGCAAGAATCCCATAGAAGAAATAAAGTAGCACTCATAGTCAACAAAAGGATGGGAAAAGCAGTACTGCGGTACAATCTCAAAAACGATAGAATGATCTCAGTACGAATCCAAGGCAAACCATTCAACATCACAGTAATTCAAGTCTGTGCCCCAACCATTGAGGCCGAAGAAGCTGAGGTTGATCGGTTCTATGAAGACCTACAACACCTTCTAGAACTAACACCAAAAAAAGATGTCCTCTTCATCATAGGGGATTGGAATGCTAAAGCAGGAAGTCAAGAAATCACTGGGATAACAGGCAAGCATGGCCTTGGTGTACAAAATGAAGCAGGACAAAGGCTAATAGGGTTCTGTCAAGGGAACATGCTGCTCATAGCAAACACTCTTTTCCAACAGCACAAGAGGTGACTCTACACATGGACATCACCAGATGGTCAATATCGAAATCAGATTGATTATGTCCTTTGCAGCCAAAGATGAAGAAGCTCCATACAGTCAGTAAAAACAAGATCTGGAGCTGACTGTGGCTCAGATCATGAGCTACTTCTTGCAAACTTTCGGCTTAAATTGAAGAACACAGGGAAAACCACTAAACCATTCAGGTATGATCTAAATCATATCCCTTATGAATATACGGTGGACGTGAGGAATAGATTTCAGGGATTAGACCTGAAAGACAGAATGCCTGAGGAACTATGGACGGAGGTCCATAACATAGTTCAGGAGGCAGCAACTCAATCCATCCCAAAGAAAAAGAATGCAAGAAAGCTGTCTGATGAGGCTTTACAAGTAGCTGAGGAACAAAGGGAAGTGAAAAGCAAGGGAGAAAGGGGAAGATATATCCAACTGAATGCAGAGTTCCAGAGAATAGCAAGGAGAGACAAGAAGGCCTTCTTAAATGAACAATGCAAAGAAATCGAGGAAAACAACAGAATGGGAAAGACTAGAGATCTCTTCAAGAAAATCGGAGCTATCAAGGGAACGTTTTGTGGAAAGACGGGCATGATAAAGGACAAAGAAGGCAGGGACCTAACAGAAACAGATGAGATTAAGAAGAGGTGGAAAGAATACACAGAAGAACTCTACAGGAAAGATCTGAATGTCCCTGATAGCCATGATAGTGTGGTCACTGAACTTGAGCCGGACATCCTCGAGAGTGAAGTCAAGTGGGCCTTAGGAAGCATTGTTGTTGTTGTTGTTGTTGTTCAGTTGTTCAGTCATGTCCAGCTCTTCGTGACCCCATGGACCATAGCACACCAGGCCTTCCTGTCCTGCGCTCTCTCCCGGAGCGTGCTCAAGTTCATATTCATTGCATCAGTGATGGTATCTAGCCATCTCATCCTCTGCTGTCCCCTTCTCCTTTTGCCTTCAGTCTTTCCCAGCATCAGGGTCTTTTCCAGGGAGTTTTCTCTTTGCAATAGGTGGCCAAAATATTGGGGCTTCAGCTACAGTATCTGTCCTTCCAATGAGCACTCAGGGTTGATTTCCTTTAGGATGGACTGATTTGACCTCCTTGCAGTCCAGGGCACTCGTACGAGTCTTCTCCAGCACCACAGTTCGAAAGCATCAATTCTTCGGCGCTCAGCCTTCCTTATAGTCCAGCTCTCACAGCCATACATTACTACTGGGAAAACCATAGCTTTGATTAGACGGACCTTTGTTGGCAAGGTGATGTCTCTGCTTCTGACTATGCTGTCTAGGTTTGCCATAGCTTTCCTCCCAAGGAGCAAGCGTCTTTTAATTTCAGGGCTACAGTCACCGTCTGCGGTGATCTTGGAGCCCAAGAAAGTAAAATGTGTCACTGCTTCCATTTCTTACCCTTCTATATGCCAGGAAGTGACAGGGCCAGATGCCATGATCTTCGTTTTTTTAATGTTGAGTTTCAAACCAGCTTTTGCATTCTCCTCTTTCACCCTCAACAAGAGGCTCTTTAGATCCTCTTCGCTTTCTGCCATTAGGGTGGTATCGTCTGCATATCAGAGGTTGTTGATAATTCTCCCAGCAATCTTAATTCCGACCTCTGATTCATCCAACCCGGCATTTCTCATGATGTACTCTGCATATAAGTTAAATAAGCAGGGTGACAATATGCAGCCTTGTCGTATTCCTTTCCCAATTTTGAACCAATCAGTTGTTCCATCTCTGGTTCTTACTGTTGCTTCTTGACCCTCGTACAGGTTTCTCAGGAGACAGGTAAAGTGGTCTGGTACTCCCATCACTTTAAGAATTTGCCACAGTTTGTTGTGATCCACACAATCAAAGGCTTTAGCGTAGTCAATGAAGCAGAAATAGACGTTTTTTCTGGAATTCTCTTGCTTTCTCCATGATGCAGCGAATGTTGGCGATTTGATCTCTAGTTCCTCTGCCTCTTCGAAACCCAGCTTGTACTTCTGGTAGTTCTCGGTTCACATACTGCTGAAGCCTAGCTTGTAGGATTTTGAGCATCACCTTGCTGGCATGTGAAATGAGCGCAATTGTGCAGTAGTTTGAACACTCTTTGGCGTTGCCCTTCTTTGGAATTGGAATGTAAACTGACCTTTTCCAGTCTTGTGGCCACTGTTGAGTGTTCCAGATTTGTTGGCATATTGAATGCTGCACTTTAACAGCATCATCTTTTAGGATTTTAAATAGCTCAGCTGGAATACTGTCATCTCCGCTAGCTTTGTTGTTACTAATGCTTCCTAAGGCCCACTTGACTTCACTCTCGAGGATGTCCGGCTCAAGTTCAGTGACCGCACTATCATGGCTATCAGGGACATTCAGATCTTTCCTGTAGAGTTCTTCTGTGTATTCTTGCCACCTCTTCTTAATCTTATCTGCTTCTGTTAGGTCCCTGCCTTCTTTGTCCTTTATCATGCCCGTCTTTGCACAAAACGTTCCCTTGAGATCTCCGATTTTCTTGAAGAGATCTCTAGTCTTTCCCATTCTGTTGTTTTCCTCGATTTCTTTGCATTGTTCATTTAAGAAGGCCTTCTTGTCTCTCCTTGCTATTCTCTGGAACTCTGCATTCAGTTGGCTATATCTTCCCCTTTCTCCCTTGCTTTTCGCTTCCCTTCTTTCGTGAGCTACTTGTAAAGCCTCATCAGACAGCCACTTGGCTTTCTTGCATTTCTTTTTCTTTGGGATGGATTTCGTTGCTGCCTCCTGAACAATGTTACGGACCTCCGTCCATAGTTCCTCAGGCACTCTGTCTATCAGGTCTAATCCCTGAAATCTATTCCTCACTTCCACTGTATATTCATAAGGGATATGATTTAGGTCATACCTGAACGGTTTAGTGGTTTTCCCGACGTTCTTCACTTTAAGCCGAAATTTTGCAAGAAGCAGCTCATGATCTGAGCCGCAGTCAGCTCCAGGTCTTGTTTTTACTGACTCTATAGAGCTTCTCCATCTTTGGCTGCAAAGGACATAATCAATCTGATTTCGATATTGACCATCTGGTGATGTCCATGTGTAGAGTCGTCTCTTGTGCTGTTGGAAAAGAGTGTTTGCTATGATCAGCATGTTCTCTTGGCAAAACTCTATTAGCTTTTGTCCTGCTTCATTTTGTACGCCAAGGCCATGCTTGCCTGTTATCCCGGTGATTTCTTGACTTCCTACTTTAGCATTCCAATCCCCTGTGATGAAGAGGACATCTTTTTTTGGTGTTAGTTCTAGAAGGTGTTGTAGGTCTTCATAGAACCGATCAACCTCAGCTTCTTCGGCATCAGTGGTTGGGGCATAGACTTGAATTACTGTGATGTTGAATGGTTTGCCTTGGATTCGTACTGAGATCATTCTATCGTTTTTAATATTGTACCCCAGTACTGCTTTTCCCACCCTTTTGTTGACTATGAGTGCTACTCCATTTCTTCTAAGGGATTCTTGCCCACAATAGTAGATATGATAGTCACCTGAATTAAATTTGCCCATGCCTGTCCATTTGAGTTTGCTGATTCCCAAGATGTCGATGTGGCCATCTCATGTTTGACCACCTCCAGCTTACCTTGATTCATTGATCTGACATTCCAGGTTCCTAGAGAATATTGTTCTTTACAGCATCGGATTTTCTTTTCACCACCAGACACATCCACAGCTGAGTGTCCTTTCGGCTTTGGCCCAGCTGCTTCACTCTTTCTGGCGCTACTTGGAAATTCCCTCTGCTCTTCCCCAGTAGTATATTGGACACCTTCTGACCTGAAGCATGGTCTTTAGGAAACATGACTAACAACAAAGCTAGCAGAGATGACAGTATTCCAGCTGAGCTATTTAAAATCCTTAAAGATGATGCTGTTAAAGTGCTGCACTCAATATGCCAACAAATGTGGAACACTCAACAGTGGCCACAAGACTGGAAAAGGTCAGTTTACATTCCATTTCCAAAGAAGGGCAATGCCAAAGAGTGTTCAAACTACCGCACAATTGCCCTCATTTCACATGCCAGCAAGGTGATGCTCAAAATCCTACAAGCTAGGCTTTAGCAGTATGTGAACCGAGAACTACCAGAAGTACAAGCGGGGTTTCGAAGAGGCAGAGGAACTAGAGATCAAATCGCCAACATTCGCTGCATCATGGAGAAAGCAAGAGAATTCCAGAAAAACGTCTATTTCTGCTTCATTGACTACGCTAAAGCCTTTGATTGTGTGGATCACAACAAATTCTGGCAAATTCTTAAAGAGATGGGAGTACCAGACCACCTTACCTGTCTCCTGAGAAACCTGTATGAGGGCCAAGAAGCAACAGTAAGAACCAGACATGGAATAACCGAGTGGTTCAAAATTGGGAAAGGAGTACGACAAGGCTGCATATTGTCGCCCTGCTTATTTAACTTATATGCAGAGTACATCATTAGAAAAGCCGGGTTGGATGAATCCCAGGTCGGAATTAAGATTGCTGGGAGAATTATCAACAACCTCAGATACGCAGACGATACCACCCTCGTGGCAGAAAGCGAAGAAGATCTAAAGAGCCTCTTGTTGAGGGTGAAAGTGGAGAGTGCAAAAGCTGGTTTGAAACTCAACATTAAAAAAATGAAGATCATGGCATCTGGCCCCATCATTTCCTGGCATATAGAAGGGGAAGAAATGGAAGCAGTGACAGATTTTATTTTCTTGGGCTCCAAGATCACCACAGACGGTAACTGTAGCCATGAAATTAAAAGACGCTTGCTCCTTGGGAGGAAAGCTATGGCAAACCTAGACAGCATAGTAAGAAGCAGAGACATCACTTTGCCGACAAAGGTCCGTATAATCAAAGCTATGGTTTTCCCAGTAGTAACATATGGTTGTGAGAGCTGGACTATAAGGAAGGCTGAGCGCCGAAGAATTGATGCTTTTGAACTGTGGTGCTGGAGAAGACTCTTACGAGTCCCCTGGACTGCAAGGAGTTCAAATCAGTCAATGCTAAAGGAAATCAACCCTGAGTGCTCATTGGAAGGACAGATACTGAAGCTGAAGCTCAAATATTTTGGCCACCTATTGCAAAGAGAAAAATCACTGGAAAAGACCCTGATGCTGGGAAAGATTGAAGGCAAAAGGAGAAGGGGACAGCAGAGGATGAGATGGCTAGATCGCATCACCAGTGCAATGAATATGAACTTGAGCACACCCCGGGAGAGAGCGGAGGACAGGAAGGCCTGGCGTTCTATGGTCCATGGGGTCACGAAGAGTCGGACATGACTTAACGACTGAACAACAAATCCCTAATCTCTGGTGTAGGTTGTTTTTTGTTTGTTTTCTTTGTGCTTCCACATAAATTCATGGAATTTGGGGACCTAGCAGGCCCTATGGAGCTGACTGAACCTACCAAATTTCAGATAGGTCCAATGGCTTTTGTGCTAGCCATGCATAAAGTTTCCTTTTCTCAAAGTCTAAAACAAAAAGTAAAAACTCTCAAGTCACCCAGGGGATTAGAGATCCTAATCAGAAGGTGTTTAAGGTGACCATTAGGAGGTCACTATCCCTTTTGCAGCCAAAGCTGGAGAAGCTCTATAAAGTCAGTAAAAACAAGACCTGGAGCTGACTGTGGCTCAGATCATGAGCTACTTCTTGCAAAATTTTGGCTTAAATTGAAGAATGTAGGGAAAAGCACTAAACCATTCAGGTATGATCTAAATCATATCCCTTATGAATATACAGTGGATGTGAGGAATAAAGGGATTAGACCTGATAGACAGAGTGCCTGAGGAACTATGGACGGAGGTCCATAACATTGTTCAGGAGGCAGCAACTCAATCCATCCCAAAGAAAAAGAAATGCAACAAAGCAAAGTGGCTGTCTGATGAGGCTTTACAAGTCGCTGAGGAAAGAAGGGAAGCAAAAAACAAGGGAGAAAGGGGAAGATATATCCAACGGAATGCAGAGTTCCAGAGAATAGCAAGGAGAGACAAGAAGGCCTTCTTAAAGGAACAATGCAAAGAAATCGAGGAAAACAACAGAATGGGAAAGACTAGAGATCTTTTCAAGAAAATCGGAGATCTCAAGGAAACCTTTTGTGCAAAGACTGGCATGATAAAGGACAAAGAAGGCAGGGACCTAACAGAAGCAGATGAGATTAAGAAGAGCTGGAAAGAATACACAGAAGAACTCTACAGGAAAGATCTGAATGTCCCTGATAGCCATGATAGTGCGGTCACTGAACTTGAGCCGGACATCCTCGAGAGTGAAGTCAAGTGGGCCTTAGGAAGCATTACTAACAACAAAGCTAGCGGAGATGACAGTCTTCCAGCTGAGCTATTTAAGGTCCTAAAAGATGATGCTGTTAAAGTGCTGCACTCAACATGCCAACAAATTTGGAACACTCAACAATGGCCACAAGACTGGAAAAGGTCAGTTTACATTCCAATTCCAAAGAAGGGCAATGCCAAAGAGTGTTCAAACTACCGTACAATTGCACTCATTTCACATGCCAGCAAGGTTATGCTCAAAATCCTACAAGCTAGGCTTCAGCAGTATGTGAACTGAGAACTACCAGAAGTACAAGCTGGGTTTCGAAGAGGCAGAGGAACTAGAGATCATATCGCCAACATTTGCTTGATCATGGAGAAAGCAAGAGAATTCCAGAAAAACATCTATTTCTGCTTCATTGACTATGCTAAAGCCTTTGATTGTGTGGATCACAACAAACTGTGGCAAATTCTTAAAGAGATGGGAGTACCAGACCACCTTACCTGTCCCCTGAGAAACCTGTACGAGGGTCAAGAAGCAACAGTAAGAACCCGACATGGAACAACCGATTGGTTCAAAATTGGGAAAGGAGTACGATAAGGCTGCATATTGTCGCCCTGCTTATTTAATTTATATGCAGAGTACATCATGAGAAAGCCGGTTTGGCTGAATCACTGGAAAAGTCACTGGAAAAGACCCTGATGCTGGGAAAGATTGAAGGCAAAAGGAGAAGGGGATGGCAGAGGATGAGATGGCTAGATAGCATCACCGATGCAATGAATATGGACTTGAACACACTCCGGGAGAGAGCGCAGGACAGGAAGGTCTGGCGTGCTATGGTCCATGGGGTCACGAAGAGTCGGACACGACTGAACAACTGAACAACAACAACTCTAAGTATGACTACATCTGGATCTAATCCATTAACAACACTTTACCTGAGATGTACCTGCACAAATTCCAGGGAGCTCTTTCACATGGAGCATGTGTACTTAATCATTCTTCTTTGCTTTATATAACATTTCATTGCATTGTGCTCCTAGAACACACCTGCAACCCTATTGCGTAGTTTTACCTGGAGTGCAGTTCCTCCTCCCACCGCCAACACATGCACAAATTGCCAGCATGGAGACGTAAACTGGATTGGGACCCTAGCATAGAAGTAGGGGGCTTTAACTCCTTGCTTCCTAATTTGTTTCCAATCCAGACTGAGAGCCCTACCCTGGCAATTTGTGTGGGGTGGCTGGGGTGGGGGACTGTACTGAACTACATAGTTAAGGTCAAGTATAGATTGGCCCTAACATAGCTGTGAGTTCTGAAGTAAGTATTTCATTCCACATCAGAGGTGAAGTGAACTGGTAGGCTTTATATGACTCCTATCAAAGCTCTGTTTTGCAGCCTGTGGACTCTCCATCACATAACTTCCATTACACTGGGCAGTATCCAATGGTGCTGTTGCACAAGCAGACCCTCCCACCAATTCCACTGCACAAGCAGGAACCACCACTTGCACAACAGATTTAATGCTTCCTATAAGAAACCTTGGAATGAGCAGAAATGCTCGTTTCTGGATTGGGACAGGTTGGCAGAGCTCCTTTATGCGAGCTCCACTAACCTGCCCTTTTCCAGAAATGAGCATTTCTGGTTGCTCCCAGAAGCACTAAATCTCCGTTGCGCAAGCAGCGAGTCTTGCTTCCAGAATAGAATTGGTGGGGGCACAGCACCCCATCGGATACTGCTTTTTTTTGTTGTTAGTTCTTAACGATGCAAAGAAAAGCTTGAAGATGACATTTTTCATGTTTTGAGTTCCCTGTTCTACACTTTTAATTAAAAAAACAGGCTGTAATCATGACAACTTAGTAAACCTCGAGTATTTTCTTACAAGCTAGAACTGCATCCTCAAAACATCTGATGGAGTGGTCTGTAGTCCATGAAAACATATGCCAGCCTCCCCCAATTGGATGTCCTCCAGATGTACAGCTCCCACTAGCCCCAGCCACCATGACCAATAGTCAGAGATGATGGGCAGTATAGTCCAAAACATCTGGAGAGCACCAGGTTGGGGAAGATTGGCTTATGCCATAATAAATGTGTTAGTCTTTAAGATGTCACAAGACTGTGGTGTTTTTACTGAAACAAACGAACATGGCTATTCCTCTAGAAATCCTGAAACGTACACATTATACTGGCGAGCTTGCTTCCAGAAACAATTCAAAGTGCTGGTTATGACTTACAGAGTTCTAAATGGCTTGAAACAAAGTTACCTGCAGGACAGCTTCCTCTCTTATAAGCCTGCTCTATCTTTCAAATAGGTCCTTCTCTCTCTCACTCCAGTATCTCAGGCACAAGAAAGCCCAAAATCCTTCCCTAGAGAGGTTTGTTTAGCCTTTTCCTGTCAGGCAGACTTTTGAAATGTATTTATTTAGACAGGCCTTTGGCCCTCTACCTCATTTGTCTTTATTTATGGCTTGTCATAATATGTTTTAATGTACCTTCTGTTAGTATCGTTGATGGTTGTACTGGCTTTATTTTATTGATAGACTTTTTTTTTTAAATGTCAGACTTTAAAATGGTTTATTATTTCTTGTATTATTATTACTGTTAGCTGCATTGAGTTCTATACGCAGAAAGGCTCTATATAAATTAAAATAGATAATTCCCATTTTTAATTTCACATCAGTGCCATCATTTTCAATATGGTTCCATTCTGTAATATTCTTAAGATAGGTATTACTTACTCATAGTGTGCAAGCCCATTTTAGGGCTGTTATTGGACAATTCATTTCAAAGCAAATTTACACAAATTGTGCGCAAAAGGCTAAACATCCCGTAAAGAGTATAAAAAGTTGGATCATATAAAGATGCATGAATCAGTAATTCAGTTGTAGCACTGAACACTAATACATTTGAATAAACATTGTAACTGCTACAGTGCACATATTCCATTAGCAAGCTTAAACAGGACGCAAATCAAAAGTTATGAACTAGAAACTATCACTTCAGATTATGCTAATGGAAGGTTTAAAAAGTGTAAAAAGCCAAAGGGCTGGAATCAACATCATGCAAGTGTCCGCTAGCACAATGGGACTTCTCCATCCTCTCCTCACTCCAGCAGCCTCCTGCAGGGGCAAGGGTCCCCCAACCCTCTGGAGCAGATTAGGGGGTGCATGGGGGGGGGCTTCAGGAGGGGAAATTTGTTCCACCAGTAATTTCTCTTCCACTGGTGGAACAGTATCACTGGATCTACCCAAAGTGTTTTGTGAGCACAGATTGAAAGTGTTAAAGGTAGAACTTTTAATCAGACTATCTTCTATCTTACAGTTTAAGGGCGCAATCCTATGCATGTTTAGACAGGAAAAAAAGTCCTAAAACTCCCAGCATGGCTGGCTACAGCCTGCTGAGAATTGTAAGACTTTTTTTGTCTAAACATGCATAGGACTGTGCCCTGTGATTTAATCCATCTAATGTTAACAAAATCCCCTTCAACTATGTAATAAGAAGGAGAGAGATAGTGTTTATCAGATATGGGAAAAGGGTTATTGTTGTTCTCTCTTATCCTAGGAAATATTGAAGAGTGGGAGAGGAATGGCAATGATGTCCAGGATTTCTGCAGCAGAATGAAAAGCCATAGCAGAAACAAGTCCTTCAGTTTTTAACACATGCTGGAAAACAGGCCCACTGATTTCAGTGTCATTTATTTCCAAGTGGTGCAGGGTGCCAAGAAGAGAAAGCAGGGCAACAAAGATCTGTCACCACAGTATCAGTAGAGAATACTTTTGAGAGTGCCAGAAGCTGAAGTCTCACAGAAATAGTTTATAGATACGAAGACTTTTACAAAATGATGCTGTGCTTCTGGCACGTACTCAATGCCTATTGCCTGAAACGAGGTGCCAAGGGTCAACTACGCCTGGACATCATGTCTTCTGATATGGACATGCTTTTGCTTAATCACAGATGTGTGACTATTAGTTGCTTCCAGATGCAGAGATAGAGAAGACACGCTCCATACAGTCAATGGTATTTGTCACTGCATATATTCCCCTACTAGAGACAAACTTTAGGCTGAATCTGGGCTACAATAAGCAATGCATGTACTTTGAATATTAAAGACTTGATCTATGGATGAACTACCTCCAATCTAGACTTCACAGAAGCAATGCCATTCTGAAAGTATAAGTTGCTAGTATTCAGCACAAAGAAAACTGCATTCTTTTCAGACTCTCAGGAAAAATAAATTTGAAACAGCTGGATTACTCTCAGCTATACAAACAAAAACCTTGTTCTCTCCCTCCCCTTCCCCTTCATGAATACTGAACTCCACAAGACAGCCTAATAGCTTTTTTCACCCCAAAATTGCATGCATTTATCAAAAGAGAGAAAAATCTGGTCCTAAAAATAAAACAGCAGTCCTTTGCCCTCTTTTCTGCTCCCTTCCCAAACACAAGCTGATTTTAAAACTCAAGATATTGTTTCTTCCATGCTTCTTTGAATTGTGGCCAATGTGAAAATGAGGAAACAGACAACATGGACATGGAACCTTAAAACAAACATTTCTTTTAAGAAGCCCAGTTATAAACAATTGAACTGACTGGTAAGCATGCAATGGTAGACAGGCAATTCCTAATGAAGTAGGAAAGAGGGAGGGGACAATCTAAATCTGGAGAAACAAACATCATGATACTCTCTCAAACAGAACAATTATTTCAACTCAATATTGTATTGGTGGGGGAGGATTCCCAAACCCAGAATCATAAACAGTGGACAATGAGCAGGGATTTTAAGGCAACTATTCAGTAAGATCTTTTCCAGTCAACTCCTAGCACAACTAATGCGCAGTGGTTGCGCATTTGCTGTGGGAAGCAACGGAGCAGTGCCTTCCAATAAGAGAAGCACTTCTATTGCAGGGTTACTACATTTTCCCAGTGACAAAATGTGTGGGAACAAGTGTGTTTTCATGTTCTTTAGTTAATATATCAATTGCATATGAAACATAGTGGCATGAATATAATCGGTAGCAAGTTGCTGAACTAGTGCAAAAACAACTACTAAAAAGTAAAACTTCAGTCCATGCCCATGCCATCTGTGAACCAACCAGTTCCTTGCTCATATAAACATAAGAAAAAGTGACATCACCTCAAGGCCACTCTTTCATCCTGCAAACAACATCCCTCCCTGCCCATCAGGTCATGGATCTTTTTATTTGCATCGCAAACATATGCACGTCTATGCCCTTCCCATTGTGTTTGATAGGTAAAATAGGGGTTATATGAAGCAGTAACATCTAGGCTACATTGTTCCCAGGACTACATGTATTTCAAGCAGCCATCTCTAGGTTTCCCTTCAGTTTTTGCACAAACTTTCTTTTGATAGGTGCATTAATTCCCATGGTCTTAAAAGAGGACATCCAACCAATTTTATCAAGATGTATGAACAGATCACACAAATCAGTGTATTCCCCAAAAACTATGGTAAGCCCGCCTGGTGCAGAATAGGAGGCCCCCTCTTCAGCCCTGCAGGACACAGCTTCCCAAATTTAATAGTTGCGGTGAGCAAGTTCCTCCCTTGCACTAGGGCTATTCTCAGTCATAATTTGGTGTGAATGGGATACACTAGTGCAAGTGTGAATGCAATACTACACTTGGGGCCATATCTATAAAGCAGGGAGGGGATGTGTGGCTCTCCAGATGTTGGCAGACTACAACTGGTCATGCTGGCTGGGGTTGATGGGAGTTGAGAGTCCAACATCTGGAGGATCACAAGTTCCACATCCCTGCTATACAGGCCTGTTTACTTACATGCTACATTTTTCATCACCATTTCATCTTATCTTCAGTAGCTCAGACATGAACACACTATGGCCATTTTTTTAAAAACTGCTTTAAACTGAAGGGAACTCAAGCATCAGAAGCACAAGGACTTTCTACAGGACTGTGTAAACACATCTCCAAGATGTCCCTGCACCAGGAAACTATGCACATGCTCTGAACATCCTATGCTAGGTGATGTGGGAGATCCAGTGTTTAGGCTTTTAAAAAAAAAATAAAACAGTTTCAGGAGAAGCAGCATGCATTGGATTGGGGCTGCACATTTGAGGGGGGAGAGGCTAATACTCTCCCCTGTACCTTTTCCCCCAATCTAACCTTCTTCCCCTCAAGTTGCCATTTACCCTGCTGGGGAAAATATACAAGAACCCACATGGCACTTGTAAGTTTTTCCCCACTGGGCAATTTGCACCTGTCAGGTTCCAGAAAGACAGACCTGGACAACAGCATGGAGGAAAGAATAAACACTTCTCTTCCCAGCTGTATAGCCCAATACAATTTGGGAGCCTCCAGAGTGGCTTTAATTAAAAACCTCACAGAAGCCCTTGTTCATAGATCTCCCATATCAAGTTTGGTTTGGCCCTAATGTCCTTTTCCCCAGTCAAGAAACAGCTCTGGCCATTTGCTACTGTAATGATATATCACTAACACTGCTAGAATATTTCCTTGGGGTGGGAGGAAAGAAAGAGCAGATTACTAAACCATATTTCTCTTCTATACTAGCAAAGCCACAAAAAAGCCACTTAGAAATTTCCAAAACTGAAATGTAGTGTAAAAATGCATATAAAATGTAAATTAGGCTATACAGCAAGCCTGCCAACAGGTTTCTTGTTTTAAGAAGCAGACCAACATCTTTCCACGTTTACAGATCTTATACATCATGAAATTAGCAGTGGGGAGTACCCATCTTGGGATGCCTAGACAGCAGTTTTTCAATATGCGAAATACAATAAAGAGCTGCAGAAAATCCTTCATATTATTAAAATGTCTAATGAGGCTGAGAAAGAAGTTCAAACTACACCCCACCCTAACATTACTGGCCAGAAGACACATATGCAATGCCAGGGAAAGAAAAGTGGAATAGGAGTAGCAGCTAAAGTACCCGCCTTTGTGCAAAGTGAAAGCAGAGATTTGTAGACGACAGGAATGGGGCCTAAAGCCTGCTGTTTCTGAGGTCTGCACCTGGATTCATGTGAACAAAAATGAATGGCTTCTTTGTAAGAGAACTGCAGTGTTCATGGAGTGTGCATTTTAGAATTATGGCTGCTGTCTTATTCTCTCCTATTCTCCCTTGCCCCCCTAATTCTGGCTCAGGCATCTACTATTATGTTAGACTAAGAGATGCTGTTAGATTCATTGAAACTATTCTGAAGGGTTTTTTAAAGTTACTGCTGCTTATACAGCAAAATATTTTATATAAGGCACATTGGACACAAAAACAGTTCAAATGGCTGGGCTTCTCACAGGATAGAAAGTGTTGGAGGTGCAACAGGTTGTAGCCTAATCTAATTAATATGATCTCGAGTTACCCAAGAGAGATGCCTTTCTGGCTTGAAGTCCTAACCAGGATTGACATGGTTCTGGAAACCCCACTCAATGTAAAAGATCCCCATACCTTACTGGGGTATATTCTGGGCAAATAGGACTTGGCAGAGGAGCACGCTGCATTGTTTGGTAAGGCTACGCTACTGTATTACTCTACAACACTGGAAAGCAAATAAAACCCCAAATATATAAAATCGGATTCAAGATCTGTTGACTTTAAGCCATCCATGAAAAAGTATATTACTGAAAGAAAACAAACTCCAATTAACATGGGGACATTTTCTTGAATTATATGATCCACTTGAGTAATATGATCCACTGCAAAACCAGGCACGCAATGGGATGTGCATGACACAGATCTTTTATTTTTCTATGTAACTATTTAATTAACCAATTTTTGTTTAATGAATTTACTTATATGCATGACACTTTTATTCTCTAAACACAGGGTGATATGAAGAAGGGAAGGGGAAACTTAAAGGAGAGGGAAAGGGAACAGGAGGGGGAAGGGTTTGCTGTTCGTATTGTGTGGGGAAATAAAAAAATGTAATGAATTGTTAACAAAAAATATGTCCTGCAGTAGGAACTCCTCCACCACTCACATAACAGTGAAATAAAGTGAATCAAAGAGCAATAAATGAGTTGCTGATGCTGGTGATATTGAAAGTTGGAAACAGCACAAAACAAATTCAGTGTCCCAGTTGGTTCCATCCTAAAACACTCATTACCCAGATGAGTGGCTCAGAAAAAAACAACCTATTAACAAAGGCATAATGCATTCGAGAGCACATCTACCCTGACCAGATTGGTTCTGTTCTTGACAAAACTTCCACCTTTTAGGGAACTCTATGTTGAGTATCCCTCATGTTTTATCAGGTTTCCATTTGATCAACCCAAGCACATCCCTTACTGCTAGTACTCAAATATTATAAATTATTTTAGTAACTCTGGTACTAAGTTTTGTCATTTTGTTTGCCACAACTCTGAACCCAGCAATGGCACTAAGATTCATCCCCAGGCTAACACAGAAGGTAAACCCTCACCCCAACATTCAGCTTTTATCCAGAACTATACAGACTGATTTGATTTGGAGGGGGACTCCCACCTCTTTGACTGCATTCCTCAGCTTGTACTGAGTATCCTCCATCAGCTCTTCTACTTCACGGAACATTTCGTTCAGACTGGCTTCATCCCTGGGAAAGCTTAGAACTATGTCCTCTGGCTGCTCTTCTCCACCACCATCTGAAGCAGGAGCTGTGTGCACCATTCCAAAAAGGAGGAGAAGGAACAGGAGTCTTGAGTGAAGCAGGAACATCCTCAGAACTGCCTTGACCAAGTCCCTGCAAGCAAAGGCCAAAAAGGAAAAAACTGAGCCTGTTTTTAGACAGAGGGAACACATTCCTCCAACTTCCTATGCCAATTCCTCATTAACAGATAGGAAAATTCCTCTGCTGAAGGTGAACAGGATTACAGGTTAGAGTTGTAGAGCTACATTCTATCTGGATGCCTTCTAGTCCAACCTCTTACATAAAGGCAGGAACCATTAATCCAGCTAGCTACTGTTAGTAGAACTGCTATTTTAAATAGAATCTAGTGGCTCCTTGAAGACTAAACGGAAGCGTACAAGTAGGGCCTGCAACAAAATGTTGCAGTGTTGAATGCTCCTTTTCAGGATTCCAGCCACGCCTTCTTCTACAGTATGCCAATCCATTCACCCTCCCACCTGGTTTTCCATTTTTTCCTCCCAACAGTCAGACTGACATGGAGCAAGCTCAGCCTTCATCTGGCCATTTCTGAGGTCCCCACCTCCTTAGACTTTTCTTCCCCCTAAATATTTTTGTATGTCTGCAAATTCGGGGGTTCCCTTCCAAGCCTGCCAATACCTCCCTCTTGTGCATGGTTGGTGCCATTTAGCTACATAAGCACTGGTACTCACATCTGAACTTGAGAAATAGATGTTATGTTCATGCTTACTTGGCATAAGCTTTCAGGGACCAGATTCAACAGATCAATTGGGCTCTGGTCCACAAACATATGCCACAATAGTTACATTTAAAATGCCACTGAATTTTGCTCTGGTTTTTTTTTTTGCTTTTGCTGCACCAGAGTAAAACAGCCACCATTCTGGAATTTGACTGCTATTTTACATTTTATTTAGCTCCAGTGCTAGGTGCTGTATTCAGGGCTGAAATAATACAGCTCCCAGCCAGAGACTTAAAATCTAGAGACTACTTCCACAGATATGGTAGCAGTGATAGATTTTCAACACAGAGATGTCCTCCAGCTCACAAGCTGGGCAGTAGCAGGATATGCACCAGACTACCTGCAACAGCTACAATACCTGTGATCAGAGCAATTCCAAGAAGAGATGTCATTAAACTGCTGCAGTTAGAACACCAGACCCTTCCACATTTCCAGCTCAAACACCTCTTTCCCCTATGAACGTGGGCTATTGTGACTGCCTGCAAAGCCATTCATGTCTAGGAAATGTGCTGCTGCCACATATGTGAACAAACCGTAAATCACACCCCAATCCAAAAACACATTTGCTTGGAAGGTTGTCTAGGATTTAATTTTTGTTAGGGCATCTACCAAACCCTATTAAACACATGGCATCTGTTTAATGCCAGCATTTAATCCTAGAATTTGTGAAGAACAGATCACAGTATGCCTGAACAAGTTCAGACTGCATTTCCCTTACCAACTATGCAGAGAATACCCACCCACATCATGGATTAGAGAAAGTACCTCCAAATGAAAAGGTGCTGCTACAGAGACTTGGGCCAAAGCACACACTTTTCTAGAAATTAAGCACTATTAATTCCTACGGGAGGACACTGGAATATTCCTTCAAGTAAAAGTTGTTTTGGACAGCAGTCTTCATGGGACAAAGGGGGACACAGCTTTAGGTGACAAGAATGGGGTACTCTTCTCCCAAGCTGCATCGAACTTGAGGCTATAGTGATGGCTTCATTAGAACTGCAGCAGCACCTACCAAATGTAACAGAATGGCAGATGTAACAGAAAATTAAGCATTGAAGTTAGCTCACTAAAAATACATATTGCAGTGGAAACAACTAAGAGTCCTGCGGCATTCTAAAAACTAACACATTTATTCTAGCAAAGATTCCGTGGACACTGTCCACTTCATCCGATGCATGCCATGTTGACCTCAAATTGGCAGTTCTCTAAACAATTTGAGTTTAACACTCCATGCATCAGATGAAGCAGGTCATAGTCCACAAAAGCTTAATCCAGAATGAATGTACCACAAAACTCAGGGTTTTTTTTAGCTGCAATGCTCTGGATGTTGCAGTGGGACATCACGAACCCACATATGTACTCTGCTAAAAGAGCCTGGCAGATATTGAGCAACAGCAAGATGGTTCATGCTGGAGAAGTCTGCCACATATTATTGGGGGCGGGGGGAAGAGTAGAAGGACTCACTAGATCAGCCTTCCCCAACCTGGGGCCCTCGAGATATGTTGGACTGTAACTCCCAGCATCCCCCAGCCAGCCAGTAGTCCAACACATCTGGAGGGCGCCAGGTTGAGGGAGGTGCAATAGGCTAACCATGCATTTCCGCCCACCCAGCCCTAATAAGCACAGAGGCTCGGAGCTCTCAATCCAGCCTTTACACTCCCGAGTCTGAGAATCTCCTTCCCGATCCTACCACAACGTTAACTCGAAAGCAAGTCCTGCCGAGTTCACCCGGGCTCAGTGGGTGAAATCCAACCGAAGTCCTACTTAGAGTAGACCCACTGAAATGACCTCATGACTAACGTAAGTCTCAGTCATTTCAGTGGGTCTACTCTAAGTAGGGCTTGGGTTGGATTTTACTCTTTCTTCCCGCGTCAGCGCGCACAGGGTTCCACTATGAGCCGTCCTCTGACGCCGCCCGCGCCCGGATATCGGCTTCTTCCAGAGCCCAGCGCTCCTGCCCTGTCCCGCGCGTACCCTTCACTGCAAGCCCCGAAGATCCCGGTCTCCCGCCGTCCGGTAACTTCCTTGAGCTGCCCAGGCAAGCGCGTGCGGAGCGCGGGACGGCCTGCTGCCTGTCTTCAGCCGGTACCCGGTGCCTGCCTGCAGAGGCGAGGGATGCTTTGCCGCCGCCTCCTTTCCGCTACTGTTGAAGCGACCCGTCCTCGGACTCAGCAATCTTCACTTCAGCGCCGCCTCAACCCAACAAAAGCAGGCGGCGGCGGCGCAACATTCGCCGCTATTGGCTATAGCGCAAGGGAAGCCAACCACGCGCCAGGAGACAACAACGGGTGAGGAACGGAGGAGGAGGCGCCAGGTGGACGGAGGGTGAGGGGCCAATTGGCAGCCCCGCTTCCACCCGCCTCGTGCCCACGTTGATTAATTGGTGAGGGGCTGAGGTGGGGGACGTCATGCGGGAGGAAGGTTGGGCGCGCGCGCGGCGCTCCGGTCACTGCAATGGAGCACGCGCCATCCATGTGGCACGAGAGGGACCTGGGATTGGAAGGCCAATGCGGGGGGGGGGGGCGGGGGAGGTCAAGGAAGGTCGAGAAAGAAAGCAGCCCTGGCCTGTAGCCATGTTCTTGCCAGAAAGTCTCGTTGGTGTGAATGGGTTGTACTGCTGAGTTAGTGCCTTACATTGCATACTTCAGTGTTTACCTCAGGCGCAAGATGTGTGGGTAGGAAGGGAACGTGACCCAACACGCAAATTAATATTTGAGGCTCGAACAAGTGCAACCCTGTTTGATCCAGGTTTACTCAGAAGTAAGCGTTATTGCGTTCAATGGGACTCTTTTGCAAGTAAGCGTGCATAGGATTGTACACTTAAAATAGCTTCTGAACCTGGGCTAAAAGCAGGTTTGAGGTCCATAGGTCAGGCCAGAAACGTTTTTATGTCAAACCTGGCACCTGTGTAGAACTGTTGCTCAGAATACCAGAGTAAATTCACTACTGCAGAGATTATGTTGCCTTGCATATTTTTGAAGATAATTTAAATACGAAGAGAAAGGTAGAATTCCATGAGCCTGAGCTTCATGGAATTCGAAGCTGCTATTGGCTATGATTTGCTGTAGATGCAGACTGGTGTTGGTCCAAGCCATTTTACCATTTCTGTGGAGAAAACTCTGTATACCTTGCATTGAAAGCCAGAGTGGAGGATAGTTCCATTTTAGACCAGAAGTGCCAATAAGGTTTGAAATGGTTTCTAACTTTTCCTGCCTCAGGTTTTGAAGTGAACAGGAAAATGTAACATTCTTAAAGGATTTTTAAGTAGACTAGTACCACCTTTTTCTACATGCCACTCAATTGTAGATCTTTTTCGAATTCAGTCAAAATGAACTAATATGACATGAAAGATGTCAGAGAATCACATGGAGTTTATGTTGCCAGGGGTTGTGACTGAAAATTTTAGTTGTACAGTAGTTTATTACTATATGTGGTAACAGATGTACAATAAATTATATTTGAATAAGGCTCTATGTTGTTACAGCATAGAGCCTTGTTCAAATATAATTATAGCATACAGGAACTTCCATATCCCACCTGATATTTGCACAACATTTAGTAAGAAGTTTCTGTTACGTGCTTGAAATGTGGATCTTCCAGAACAACCAAAATAATTACTTTCTCTCACTGTTCCTAGAACTGTAGCTTGCTGCAAGATCTCCTGAAGTTCACTGGCTTGCTCTTTTAAAAAAAAAAAAGGAGAAAAAGCTAGCTTCTGGTGGGCATAAAAACAGAATGGGCAGACAGAGTAGTGAGTCACCCATTATGTACTGCAAGAGCTATGCAATTAACTGCAAGGAAACATTAAACCTCTGAATCATTTTCTGTCTCCCAGACCATGGAAACCTGGCAGTTCACACATGGACATAAGAAAACGTTTCTCTCTACATGTGATTTTTAAATATGGAGAATTTTGACCCCAGCTGTTTTTAAAGTGCCACAAAGAGTTATGAAAGTATTTTTATGTATTTTAATGAACTTAATCACTTTCAATAGCCCATGCAAACAGAATTCCCATTCTAATGTTCAAACTGATTATTACTATTATCAACCTCTGTTGTCTATTTTGATGTGCAACATGCTCTACAGTTATTATGCCATCATTCATCTTCATGATATTCTGTAACATAGGTAATTAAGGTTGCAATTCTGTGCATGTTTAGAAATGCTGGGAGTTGTAGGACTTTTTTCTGTCTCAACATGCAGAGGTTTGTGCCTTAATAGTATCTTTTTACAGAGGGAGAATGAGAGGCAGAATGAATGAATGTAGTGTCCCATCCCACCAACAGGTGGCGTAAGATCAACAACACATATTTCAGTGTAAATAAGAGTCACAGTGAGCACCATAATAATCATTGTCAGTGCTAATTTAGAATTGGCAACCAGGGGAAATTAGTGCAATCAACAAATAGAGTTCATTCCTAAGCTAGGAGTTAAATCAAGGGAAGGACCATAGCTTAGTAGCAGAGTTCATGCCTTGTATGCAGAACAGTCCAGTTCAATCCGCAGCATCTCCAAGCCTCCAGGTAGACCCTGTCCAAAAGCCTGCTGCCAGTCAATGTAGCCAAAACTGAGCTAGATGGACCAATGATATGATACAGTATAAGGCAGCTTCCTGTGTTCCTAAAACAGGCCTCTTGTTACTTACATCCAGCTTTCTAACCACTGGAGAGCCAGTGTGGTGTAGTGGCAAGAGTGTTGGACTAGGAGCTGGGAGATCCGGGTTCTAGTCCCCACTCGGCCATGGAAGCTCACTGGGTGACTTTGGGCCAGTCACAGACTCTCAGCCCAACCCACCTCACAGGGTTGTTGTTGTGAGGATAAAATGGAGAGGAGGAGGATAATGTAAGCCTCCTTGGGTTCCTTGCAAGAGGAAAATAGGTGGGGTATAAATGCAATAAATAA
Organism: Heloderma suspectum; assembly: GCF_057233095.1. Taxonomy (NCBI): domain Eukaryota; kingdom Metazoa; phylum Chordata; class Lepidosauria; order Squamata; family Helodermatidae; genus Heloderma; species Heloderma suspectum. Next base: position 112,555,001 of record NC_139458.1, on the reverse strand, counting down.
ATAAATAAATATGCCACACTGAAAAGGCACCTATCACCTTTATGCTGTGTTTCTGAAATTCCGGAAGCATTAGGCTGGCTGCTATTGAAAACAGTATCCTGTACTACATAGACACTGACATGATCCAGCAAAGAAATTCATTCATCTGCATTCATGATCTTACATTCATCCTGCATTCATCTAAGGCTGTGATCCCAAGCACTTTACTAAGGATTTCCATTTCTAAACCCAGGTAAGCCTTGAAGCATTACAGCAACACCATGGGAGCTGTTTTAATGTGGATTCATGATTTTTTGAATTTATTTTATTGTTACATTTGTATCCTGCCTTTTTGCCTCCAAGGAACCTAAGGTGGCTTACTTGGGCCTCCTACCCATTTTATCCTCACAACAACCCTGTGAGGGAGGTTAGGCTGAGAGTCAGTGATTGGCCCAAAGTCAGCTTCATGGCTGAGTGGGGACTAGAACCCAAATCTCCCAAGTCCCAGTCCAACACACTAACCACTACACCACTCTGGCTGCTGCTGCCCTGGCATGGGATCTGGCTCCACCTTTCCTTTCAGGTGTGAATCAGGGAACTGGCCAGGTAGCAACACAGGATCAGGAGAGACAGGCAGCATTGGCTCCATGGCACATCTACAGAGACCGCTGGCATGTAGGCAGTTCTCCAAGTGAGTTTCACTGGCATAGCAGAGCTTCTTCCAAATCTTCAGCTGGAGGATCTCAAGTATAAGATGGAGGGCATCTCTACGCCAGCCTAAAATCCTGCATTTAAAACAGGGCTTTCTGCTTCCATTTTAAATGCAGGATCACAATGACTGTCTTTCACCCTCTTCCTTTGCCCCCTCCCCTTTCCCCCTCCTTCTCCACCCCCCCATCTGAGTCTTCCATTATTTTTCATTGATCTCCCTCCTCTTCTTCCTGCTTTAACTCTTTTGAGGGAGGGAACTGAAGAGGAACACAATGGGGTAATTTGATAGCTCATTATCTGCGATCTATTTAAAAACGGAACAAAGGGCATTTAGTGCACGAGGGTCACAGCAGGGTCATGGCGTCATGTAAAGAGCCCACAAACTTCCGTGAAGGAGCAATCTCAATCACAGGATAAAATCCTGGTCTGAAGGAGCGCTGAGTCTTAAATATATCTGAAAAAGACCACAGATTAATGCAGGAATGAAGCAGAATTATGGGTGGGAATTGTGGCTGGTGCCCACTGGGACTGGTGGGGCAGAGAGCAGGGTCACCAGAGGTGGAGCCATGGGATCACCAGAGAGGGAGCAGTCTTTTGAATCCCCAGCAGTTAATACTGCAGAGAGAGGAAATTAAGCCATATGAACTTTAAGACCATGAGTGGAAAGTTGGGGGTGGGGGGCATCTTTTCACACAAAAGCACTCCTTTGGAGGAGGAGGTGCAGGGAATGCTGATCAAATTTGCAGATGACACAAAATTGGGCGGGATAGCTAATACTTTGGAAGACAGAAAGAAAATTCAAAGTGATCTGGATAGACTGGAGCGCTGGGCAGAAAACAACAGAATGACATTTAATAGGGATAAATGCCAAGTTCTGCACCTAGGAAAAAGAAACCAAATGCACAGTTACAAGATGGGGGATACGCGGCTCAACAACACTACAAGTGAGAAAGATCTTGGAATTGTCCATCACAAGCTGAATATGAGACAACAATGTGATGTGGCTGCAAAAAAGGCAAATGCTCTTTTGGGCTGCATTCATAGAAGCATCGCTTCCAAATCCCGGAAACTACTAGTTCCTCTCTACTCAGCACTGGTTAGGCCTCATCTGGAGTACTGTGTCCAGTTCTGGGCACCACACTTTAAGAAGGATGCAGACAAACTGGAGAGGGTTCAGAGGAGGGCAACAAAGATGATCAGGGGACTGGAAACAAAGCCCTATGAAGAGAGACTGAACGAACTGGGCATGTTTAGCCTTGAGAAGAGAAGACTGAGGGGAGATATGATAGCGCTCTTCAAATACTTGAAATGTTGTGACAGAGAAGGAGGCCAGGATCTCTTCTTGATCATCCCAGGGTGCAGGACACGGAATAATGGGCTCAAGTTACAGGAAGCCAGATTCGGGCTGAACATCAGGAAAAACGTCCTGACTGTTAGAGCAATACGACAATGGAACCAATTACCTAGGGAGGTAGTGGGCTCTCCCACACTGGAGGCATTCAAGACGAGGCTGGACAGCTATCTGTCAGGGATGCTCTGACCTGGATTCCTGCATTGAGCAGGGGGTTGGACTCAATGGCCTTGTAGGCCCCTTCCAACCCTACTATTCTATGATTCTATGACCCACATTCTCCTATCCCATTGCACAGTGAAGTATGATTTTATGAGTTTAAAATGGGTGGTTGGGAATTCTCACAGCCACACAAATTCAGCGGCATCTATTGCAACCCATGGCAAAAAGGGGACACAGAAGGCATGCTTGCAAAACAGAGTGTGCAGCCTGCAGAGGGTGGAATACTACTAACTACTAATTATATCCTCAAAGTCACAGAAAAATGGTGTTTAGAAACCAGTAGCAAGTTCGGAGAGAATCCCCAGTCAATCCCTTTGCATGTCCCATCAGAAAGCATCTCAAACTATCCTCTGCATATCTACTCAGAAGTAACTGTGGAAAGCAGCACAGCATAAAAACCATCTGATGCATGTTTACTCAGAAGTAAGGAGGTCTGGATTACTCTGGTAAGCAGAGGCAGCAAGTTCAGAACATCCAGTATCCGCCTCTTTACATGCTCACAAAATCCATCCACAAAACCACCCCTAAAAGAGAGCAAGGAGCTCTTGAGACACCCAGACCTACCAAAAAAAGAAAAAGTAAAAAACCAGTTTCTCCTCTGGTCTCTCTGGATTACGTAACACAAAATCAAACTCTGTGCTCTTGCTTGCTCTTTCTATCTCACTCACTCAACAAAAAATCAATTAAAAAGGAGGTTGCTGCTAAGGTTCCATACTTCTACCCTACATACTGTGCTCACTCAGAGTGAAAAAGAGACAAATACATTGATCCATAGGAAGAACTGCAACAAAACTGAGAGAGAACAGCTGATTAGTTCTTGGAAATGTACAGTCAGGGCCAGAAATATCGGAACAAGGATAACTGTTTTGGCAGTTGGCCTCTGTACACCACCACATTGAAGTTGAAAGGAAACACACCCAGATGGGAGCGAAGTCAGGACTTTCAGCTGTAATTCAAGGGGTTTGACAAAAGTGGGGCACTAACCATTCAGGAAGGACAGCCAGTGGCACACACACACACCCATCGTTGGTGGCTCATAAGTAATGGAACAAACCAACATCATTTCAAACTTATGGATTGCCTTTAATACCTGGATGAAAATCCTTTGCAGTCAATGACTGCCTGAAGTCTGGAACCCATGGACATGGCCAAATGCTGAGTTCCTTCCCTCGAGATGCTTTGCCAGGCCTTTGCTGCAGCCACCTTCAGCTGCTGCTTGTTTGTGGGTCTTTCTGCCTTCAGTCTTGTCTTCAGTAAGTGAAAAGCATGCTCTATTGGGTTGAGATCAGGTGACCGACTTGGCCATTAAAGAACATCCCACTTCTTTGCCTTGAGAAACTCTTGGGTAGCTTTTGCTGTATGTTTGGGGTCATTATCCATCTGCAATATGAAGCAGCGTCCTATCAGTTTGGCAGCATTCAGCTGAATCTGAGCAGAGAGTATAGCCCTATGCACTTCAGAATCCATCCTGCTGCTTTTATCAGCAGTCAGGTCATCAATAAACACCAGTGACCCGGTTCCATTGCCAGCCATACATGGCCATGCCATAACACTGCCTCCACCATGTTTGACAGATGATGTGGTATGCTTTGGATCATGAGCTGTTCCGTTCCTTCTCCATACTTTTCTCTTTTCATAATTCTGGTACAAGTTAATTCCAGAACTGGGCAGGCTTTTTTAGGTGTTTGCTGGCAAAGGCTAATCTGGCCTGTCTGTTTCTGAGTGTTACCATTGGTTTGCACCTTGTTGTGAAGCCTCTGTATTTACATTCATCAAGCCGTCTCTTGACTGTAGATGTTGACAATGACATGCCTACCTCTGCAAGAGCGTTCTTGACCTGGCTAGATGTTGTGAAAGACTTCCTCTTCACTATGAGCAGCATTCTGCGGTCATTCACTTTAGTTGTCTTCCGTGGTCTTCCAGGCCTTTTGCTTGCCAGTTAATTCCTTCTTTTACAGGATGTTCCAAACTGTTGTATTGGCCACTCCCACTGTTTTTGCTATCTCTTTGATGGGTTTATTTTGTAAACCTTTACAAAAGCACCCATTATTTTGTTTCCTCAGCCTAATGATGGCCTCCTTCACTCGCATGGACACCTCTTTGGACCTCATGTTGGGAGTTCCAGTGAACAGCTACCAAATGCAAATGTAACACTCAGAACCACCTCCAGGCCTTTTATTTGCTTGATTAGTCATGGGGCACCCAGGAAACAGGCCACGCATGGCCATGCAGCTGCTTGTCAGCCATTCGTTCCATTACTTATGAGCCAGCAACGATGGGGGCGGGGTGTATGCCACTGGCTGCCCTTCCTGAATGGTTAGTGCCCCACCTTTGTCACACCCCTTGAATTACAGCTGAAAGTCCTGACTTCGCTCCCATCTGGGTGTGTTTCCTTTCAACTTCAGTGTGGTGGTGTACAAAGGCCAACTGCCAAAACAGTCATCCTTGTTCCGATATTTCTGGCCCTGACTATATGTCATCCATGAGAAAGTGATTAGTTAATGGGCATTGTCCTTACTGCCCATTTCTTTCTTATTCTCCTCAAATCCCAGATTGCGGGGGAGTGAGTGACTGATATAAGGCATCCAGCCAACTTGGTATGCCTGAAGCTCTTCCTAGTACCTTGTGCTGCCTGCAGAGGAGCATGGGCAAAGCTTTGCTCTTTAAAACACATGTGTAAAGCCAAGTTCATCAAGACAGCAAAGGGAGGAGGTGGCTGAATGTGTGTGGTGGGTGGTGCCAAGAAAATGATTTTGTTCCATTTTGGGATCAGCCTGGGAGGTTGTGGCAGGGAATTGGGGGATCCCCTTTGCCCTAATAAATGGATCACCTCTGGTAAAAAAAAAAAAAAAAAGTAAAGGTATCCCCAACCAGTTGTGTCCAACTCTAGGGTGCGGTGCTCATCCCCGTTTCTAAGCCGAAGAGCCAGCGCTGTCCGAAGACGCTTCCGTGGTCATGTGGCCGGCATGACTGAACACCGAGGTGCACGGAACGCTGTTACCTTTCCCGCCGAGGTGGTACCCATTTATCTACTTGCAATTTCTTGCTTTTGAACTGCTAGGTTGGCAGAAGCTGGGACTGAAGACAGGAGCTCACTCCGTCACGCAGCACTCGGGTCTCAAACTGTTGACCTGCCGACCTTCCAGTCTGCAGTTCAGCGTCTTAACCACTAAGCTACCGCGGTGGAAACATGCAAAAGTGAGATGGCCCAGAAATGGGCAGGTTTGTCCATCCCTTCTAGAAGAATCAGATAAATGCTGGAATTGCAGTCAATTTTCCCCTGTGCAGTAAACAAAAAAGCTGATCTTCATATTACATGTGGTGAAAGTGCTCCTTGATAGATTGTGAGAGATAGTAATGTGGTGGAGACCCAGCGAGGCTGTTTCCCCATGCTCTTCCACCTGAAGATGGTTACAGCCTTCTGGAAATGGGTGGTATGCCAGGAATGAGCAGTGAGTCCAAACTGCAGAAGCTCCTATATAAACAGTGTGGGAGAGACAGACTATGGGCTTCATCACATGGAGCTTTTATCCTGCGATTGAGATTGCTCCTTCACGGAAGTTTGTGGGCTCTTTACATGACACTGTGACCCTCCTGCACTAAATGCCCTTTGTTCCATTTTTCAATAGGCCACCAATAATGAGCTATCAAATTACCCTGTTGTGTTGTGCTTCAGGTCCCTCCATGAAAAGAGTTATGGAGGAGCAAGAAGAGGAGCGAGATCAATAAAGATAATGGAAGACTCAGATACTGAGAGAAAGGGGAGGGAGGAAGCACATGTAAAGGGAGTCAGTGGTGGTCCTGCATTTAAAATAGAAGCAGAAAGCCCCATTTTAAATGCAAGATTTTAGGCTGGTGTAGAAATGCCCAAAGAGAGGTAGGGAAGAGCGAGAGCTGGAAGTTCAAACTGTGGAGTGATGAGGACCAAAGCAAGCATTGTTTTCCTAGGGACTGGTGGAGTTTATGATGTTAGGAGATAGATTTATTGAGCTAGGGATGTGGTATAGTAAAAACGTTGATCTCTGTGGTAACTTAGCCCTCCATTGGCCAAGTTTGAGGCTGGGAGCTATTTAGCTCTCTAGAGGATGGCAGAGATGCTAAATTGGCTTTGAGAGGTCTAGGTTTTTCACATTTTGGTCTTCCAAATTGTTAAATCCATGATAATACAATTCACAATGGGTGCTCCCAGGTGAGGCTTTTATTGTGCAATCACAGTGCAATTCATCAAATTCAATGGGAGGAGGGTCCAGATGATGAAGTCTTCCATTTTTAGTCCTCCTGTGTTTTCCCACCACTTCTCTCATCTTTTTTTTTTTTACAAGAAAAAAATCTATTAAGTAAGAAACAATGGAATCACTGAATAATGCCTTTTTACTGTTAGCACTTGAGGTTGATCGGTTCTATGAAGACCTCCAACACCTTCTAGAACTAACACCAAAAAAAGATGTCCTCTTCATCATAGGGGACTGGAATGCTAAAGTAGGAAGTCAAGAAATCACCGGGATAACAGGCAGGCATGGCCTTGGTGTACAAAATGAAGCAGGACAAAAGCTAATAGAGTTTTGCCAAGAGAACACGCTGATCATAGCAAACACTCTTTTCCAACAGCACAAGAGGCGACTCTACACATGGACATGACCAGAGGGTCAATATCGAAACCAGATAGATTATGTCCTTTGCAGCCAAAGATGGAGAAGCTCTATACAGTCAGAAAAAACAAGACCTGGAGCTGACTGTGGCTCAGATCATGAGCTTCTTATCGCAAAATTTCGGCTTAAATTAAAGAACGTAGGGAAAACCACTAAACCATTCAGGTATGACCTAATTCATATCCCTTATGAATATACAGTGGAGGTGAGGAATAGATTTCAGGGATTAGACCTGATAGACAGAGTGCCTGAGGAACTACGGACGGAGGTCCGTAACGTTGTTCAGAAGGCAGCAACGAAATCCATCACAAAGAAAAAGAAATGCAAGAAAGCCAAGTGGCTGTCTGATGAGGCTTTACAAGTAGCTGAGGAAAGAAGGGAAGCAAAAAGCAAGGGAGAAAGGGGAAGATATATCCAACGGAATGCAGAGTTCCAGAGAATAGCAAGGAGAGACAAGAAGGCCTTCTTAAATGAACAGTGCAAGGAAATCGAGGAAAACAACAGAATGGGAAAGACTAGAGATCTCTTCAAGAAAATTGGAGATCTCAAGGGAACGTTTTGTGCAAAGACGGGCATGATAAAGGACAAAGAAGGCAGGGACCTCACAGAAGCAGATGAGATTAAGAAGAGGTGGAAAGAATACACAGAAGAACTATACAGGAAAGATCTTAATGTCCTTGATAGCCATGATAGTAATGTCCTTGATAGCCATGATAGTGCAGTCACTGAACTTGAGCTGGACATCCTAGAGCATGAAGTCAAGTGGGCCTTAGGAAGCATTACTAACAACAAAGCTAGCGGAGATGACAGTATTCCAGCTGAGCTATTTAAAATCCTAAAAGATGATGCTGTTAAAGTGCTGCACTCAATATGCCAACAAATTTGGAACACTCAGCAATGGCTGCAAGACTGGAAAAGGTCAGTTTACATTCCAATTCCAAAGAAGGGCAATGCCAAAGAGTGTTCAAACTACCACACAATTGCACTCATTTCACATGCTAGCAAGGTGATGCTCAAAATCCTACAAGCTAGGCTTCAGCAGTATGCGAACCGAGAACTACCGGAAGTACAAGCTGGGTTTCGAAGAGGCAGAGGAACTAGAGATCAAATCGGCAACATTCGCTGCATCATGGAGAAAGCAAGAGAATTCCAGAAAAACGTCTATTTCTGCTTCATTGACTACGCTAAAGCCTTTGATTGTGTGGATCGGAACAAACTGTGGCAAATTCGTAAAGAGATGGGAGTACCAGACCACCTTACCTGTCTCCTGAGAAACCTGTACGAGGGTCAAGAAGCAACAGTAAGAACCAGACATGGAATAACCGAGTGGTTCAAAATTGGGAAAGGAGTACGACAAGGCTGCATATTGTCACCCTGCTTATTTAACTTATATGCAGAGTACATCATGAGAAATGCCGGGTTGGATGAATCACAGGTCGGAATTAAGATTGCTGGGAGAATTATCAACAACCTCCAATATGCAGATGATACCACCCTAATGGCAGAAAGCGAAGAGGATCTAAAGAGCCTCTTGTTGAGGGTGAAAGAGGAGAGTGCAAAAGCTGGTTTGAAACTCAACATTAAAAAAATGAAGATCATGGCATCTGGCCCTATCACTTCCTGGCATATAGAAGGGGAAGAAATGGAAGCAGTGACAGATTTTACTTTCTTGGGCTCCAAGATCACCGCAGACGGTGACTGTAGCCATGAAATTAAAAGACGCTTGCTCCTTGGGAGGAAAGCTATGGCAAACCTAGACAGCATAGTCAGAAGAAGAGACATCACCTTGCCGACAAAGGTCCGTCTAATCAAAGCTATGGTTTTCCCAGTAGTAATGTATGGCTGTGAGAGCTGGACTATAAGGAAGGCTGAGCGCCGAAGAATTGATGCTTTTGAACTGTGGTGCTGAAGAAGACTCTTACGAGTGCCCTGGACTGCAAGGAGGTCAAATCAGTCCATCCTAAAGGAAATCAACCCTGAGTGCTCATTGGAAGGACAGATACTGAAGCTGAAGCTGAAATATTTTGGCCACCTAATGCGAAGAGAAAACTCTCTGGAAAAGACCCTGATGCTGGGAAAGACTGAAGGCAAAAGGAGAAGGGGACGGCAGAGGATGAGATGGCTAGATAGCATCACCGATGCAATGAATATGAACTTGAGCACGCTCCGGGAGAGTGCGCAGGACATGAAGGCCTGGCGTGCTATGGTCCATGGGGTCACGAAGAGTCGGACACGACTGAACGACTGAACAACAACAACCGTTAGCACTAGGAGCCCACCATCTGGAAGCACCCTTTGATCCTGTCAAATGCTCTTTTAGTGTACCCCCAAAATAAATGTGAAGGTGAAGCAAGTTAATTTGAACCTATAGACAACAGCTAAAATATTGATTGCCAGTCAAAGGCAGAAACCCAAACTCTCTTCTAGAGAGCATCTTGGTAAAACAAAAATAAATAGCAAAGCTTTGTGGCTATGTATGCATGAGGGAAGGCAGAAAACATACTGTGATGCACAAGAGATGTGGGTTTATTTTTTATTACGGTCTTGATGAATAATATGAATGCATATAATTCCTAATTTCAAGTATGATTGTGGTCTCTGGATAGTATGTCATGTTGACATAAAAACTCATCAAATATAAATAATAACACCATTGTGATTCTATATAATCATGGAATGACGACCACATAGTCACAACACTATTTCTAACAGCAGGCTTCATTTCCCCATATCACTACCATTGAAATAAGCAGTAAATAATATGACATTCAAGCAATATCACTGGCATCAATTTCAGAAGATGACTCAGTAGGTCAGCCAAGGCTTCATTGATGACAGCAGTGTTATTAACATCTTTCTCATTGTAGAGTCAGTGGAAGTAGGGCTTTGCCTGTATGCCAGGCACCTCATTCCCTATCTTTAAAGTCAAAGACAGAGACAGAGAGAGAGATGCTATTAATAGATTATGCCATAATCCACAATGGCTGTTGCCGTAATGATGGCCTAATATGGGCAATCCTCATAGATCATATCAGCAAAGTGATACAGTTGTTCTCTGATGAGTAGTTCCATTTTAAGAACTATCTTTTCATATCTCAATCCTTCTGTGCAGTGTAAAAAGAATGTGCTTGGGATCCTGGTTTGTGAGCTGGGAACTGTAGGAACTCCTCTCACCTGATCATACTTGATAGTGGTGGTATGCCCATGGCATTCTGTTTTGTGCAAGTATATGGTACTTATTTAAGTTCAACCACACAGAGTATGGGGGGAAAGGGCAACGTGATTGTAACATACTTATTTATGTAGTCTGACTTTCGTCTTCAGTGCAGCCCATTCGTCTTTTTCCAGGGCTGTTTCCTTTCATGAAGGTGGCTTCCCCTTGGGGAACTAACATTGCAGATATCTAATGCTATGTCATCTGCTTTCCATGTGTTGTATCTCATGTTAGTCTAACTTAAGTCTCATTCATTTCAGTGGGTCTGCCCTGAGTAGGACTAACTTTGGATTCAACCCCATGTCTCTGTGTTATGGATGTGGGTGCAGCTACCCTTGCAGCTAGAGAATAATCTAGCTGGGGTTGGAAAATAGCTCCTGTTAAAAAACCAACTGTAGGAGGTACTGCAGAATGTGAGCACACATTCTCCATGGAAAGTGAACTTGGGTGCAAGGGGAGATGTTAAACCAGGGGGGGAAAGTAGTTTAAATCGGTGTAGAGATGGTTTTGGTCAAGTGGCATCGAGAAGACATTTACTTCTCTTCCCAGAACTGATGCCCCCCGGATCTGTTGGACTGCAACTGCCTGGGGCACGCGGGGAGTTGCAAGCTTTTTTTCTGCATAGACATGCATAGGATTGTATCTTTAAGCATTTATATCCTGGCTCTTCAGCTGGAAAGGCTCCCAGAGGAGCATCGATAGCAATAAGAACAAGACGGTCCCTATCCTCAGCCTTGCATCACTTATACCAGGGGAGGGCGACCTGGCATAACACCTGCCCCGCAGATGTTTTGGACCAACTCCCATCATCCCCATCTAGCATGGCCAATGGTTGAGAATTATGGCAGTTGTAGTCCAAAACATCTGGAGGGCACCAGTTAACTACCACTGACTTACGCCATCTCACAGTTGCTTGTGACAGTAGAGTGACAGACTTCCCCCCAGGGAAAGACAAGCTGAAGTCCCAGTTGCTGGGGCAGATCACTGCATGTACCAGCAACCTGGTGTATTAACCTGGAGACCTGATCCACTCAGGGCCCAGTCAAAACAGATTGACTGTTTTAGTTACCAAGATGAAACAAGACCACTTGTTTAAAATAATGGCATGTTGTTTTTGTTCAGTCGTTCAGTCGTGTCCGACTCTTCGTGACCCCATGGACCATAGCACGCCAGGCCTTCCTGTCCTGCGCTCTCTCCCGGAGCGTGCTCAAGTTCATATTCATTGCATCCGTGATGCCATCTAGCCATCTCATCCTCTGCCGTCCCCTTCTCCTTTTGCCTTCAGTCTTTCCCAGCATCAGGGTCTTTTCCAGGGAGTTTTCTCTTCGCATTAGGTGGCCAAAATATTGGAGCTTCAGCTTCAGTATCTGTCCTTCCAATGAGCACTCAGGGTTGATTTCCTTTAGGATGGACTGATTTGACCTCCTGGCAGTCCAGGGGACTCGTAAGAGTCTTCTCCAGCACCACAGTTCGAAAGCATCAATTCTTCGGCGCTCAGCCTTCCTTATAGTCCAGCTCTCACAGCCATACATTACTACTGGGAAAACCATAGCTTTGATTAGACGGACCTTTGTCGGCAAGGTGATGTCTCTGCTTCTTACTATGCTGTCTAGGTTTGCCATAGCTTTCCTCCCAAGGAGCAAGCGTCTTTTAATTTCATGGCTACAGTCACCATCTGCGGTGATCTTGGAACCCAAGAAAGTAAAATCTGTCACTGCTTCCATTTCTTCCCCTTCCATATGCCAGGAAGTGATGGGGCCAGATGCCATGATCTTCGTTTTTTTAATGTTGAGTTTCAAACCAGCTTTTGCACTCTCCTCTTTCACCCTCAACAAGAGGCTCTTGAGATCCTCTTCGCTTTCTGCCATTAGGGTGGTATCGTCTGCATATCGGAGGTTGTTGATAATTCTCCCAGCAATCTTAATTCCGACCTCTGATTCATCCAACCCGGCATTTCTCATGATGTACTCTGCATATAAGTTAAATAAGCAGGGTGACAATATGCAGCCTTGTCGTACTCCTTTCCCAATTTTGAACCAATCGGTTGTTCCATGTCTGGTTCTTACTGTTGCTTCTTGACCCTCGTACAGGTTTCTCAGGAGACAGGTAAGGTGGTCTGGTACTCCCATCACTTTAAGAATTTGCCACAGTTTGTTGTGATCCACACAATCAAAGGCTTTAGCGTAGTCAATGAAGCAGAAATAGACGTTTTTCTGGAATTCTCTTGCTTTCTCCATGATGCAGCGAATGTTGGCGATTTGATCTCTAGTTCCTCTGCCTCTTCTAAACCCAGCTTGTACTTCCGGTAATTCTCGGTTCGCATACTGCTGAAGCCTAGCTTGTAGGATTTTGAGCATCACCTTGCTGGCATGTGAAATGAGCGCAATTGTGCGGTAGTTTGAACACTCTTTGGCGTTGCCCTTCTTTGGAATTGGAATGTAAACTGACCTTTTCCAGTCTTGTGGCCACTGTTGAGTGTTCCAGATTTGTTGGCATATTGAATGCAGCACTTTAACAGCATCATCTTTTAGGATTTTAAATAGCTCGGCTGGAATACTGTCATCTCCGCTAGCTTTGTTGTTACTAATGCTTCCTAAGGCCCACTTGACTTCACTCTCTAGGATGTCCGGCTCAAGTTCAGTGACCGCACTATCATGGCTATCAGGGACATTCAGATCTTTCCTGTATAGTTCTTCTGTGTATTCTTGCCACCTCTTCTTAATCTCATCTGCTTCTGTTAGGTCCCTGCCTTCTTTGTCCTTTATCATGCCCGTCTTTGCACAAAACGTTCCCTTGAGATCTCCAATTTTCTTGAAGAGATCTCTAGTCTTTCCCATTCTGTTGTTTTCCTCGATTTCTTTGCATTGTTCATTTAAGAAGGCCTTCTTGTCTCTCCTTGCTATTCTCTGGAACTCTGCATTCAGTTGGGTATATCTTCCCCTTTCTCCCTTGCTTTTCGCTTCCCTTCTTTCGTGAGCTACTTGTAAAGCCTCATCAGACAGCCACTTGGCTTTCTTGCATTTCTTTTTCTTTGGGATGGATTTCGTTGCTGCCTCCTGAACAATGTTACAGACCTCCGTCCATAGTTCCTCAGGCACTCTGTCTATCAGGTCTAATCCCTGAAATCTATTCCTCACCTCCACTGTATATTCATCAGGGATATGATTTAGGTCATACCTGAACGGTTTAGTGGTTTTCCCGACGTTCTTCAATTTAAGCCGAAATTTTGCTAGAAGCAGCTCATGATCTGAGCCACAGTCAGCTCCAGGTCTTGTTTTTACTGACTGTATGGAGCTTCTCCATTTTTGGCTGCAAAGGACATAATCAATCTGATTTCGATATTGACCATCTGGTGATGTCCATGTGTAGAGTCGCCTCTTGTGCTGTTGGAAAAGAGTGTTTGCTATGATCAGCATGTTCTCTTGGCAAAACTCTATTAGCTTTTGTCCTGCTTCATTTTGTACACCAAGGCCATGCTTGCCTGTTATCCCGGTGATTTCTTGACTTCCTACTTTAGCATTCCAATCCCCTATGATGAAGAGGACATCTTTTTTTGGTGTTAGTTCTAGAAGGCGTTGTAGGTCTTCATAGAACCGATCAACCTCAGCTTCTTCGGCCTCAGTGGTTGGGGCATAGACTTGAATTACTGTGATGTTGAATGGTTTGCCTTGGATTCGTACTGAGATCATTCTATCATTTTTAAGATTGTACCCCAGTACTGCTTTTCCCACCCTTTTGTTGACTATGAGTGCTACTCCATTTCTTCTAAGGGATTCTTGCCCACAATAGTAGATATGATAGTCACCTGAATTAAATTCGCCCATGCCTGTCCATTTGAGTTCGCTGATTCCCAAGATGTCGATGTTCAATCTTGCCATCTCATGTTTGACCACCTCCAGCTTACCTTGATTCATTGATCTGACATTCCAGGTTCCTAAACAATATTGTTCTTTACAGCACTGGATTTTCTTTTCACCACCAGACACATCCACAGCTGAGTGTCCTTTCGGGTTTGGCCCAGCCGCTTCACTCTTTCTGGCGCTACTTGGAAATACCCTCTGCTCTTCCCCAGTAGCATATTGGACACCTTCCGACCTGAGGGGCTCATCTTCCGGCGTCATCTCTTTTAGCCTTGTGATACGTTCCATGGGGTTTTCTTGGCAAGAATACTGGAGTGGGTTGCCATTTCCTTCTCCAGTGGACCACATTTTGTCAGAACTCTCTGCCATGACCTGTCCGTCTTGGGTGGCCCTTCACGGCATAGCTTATGGCTTCATTGAGTTACGCAAGCCCCTTCGCCACAACAAGGCAGTGATCCATGAAGGGGAAAATAATGGCATACAGTTTACTGAATACACAGTTGCGATATGGATGCAGAATATAAACAATAAATGCAAAAGAAAGCTGACGCATACGCTTCAATTGGTAGATCACAATCCCCTCAGTTGATGTTGCATTGGTTCCCTGGATGAAACGGTGTCTTTCCAAGGGCCTTGGGTTTCTGGGCAGGCGGGCACCCTTCCCCCTCCTCCCAAGATGAGAGCAAAGAGCGAGTCACTGTGTTTGGGTTTTATAGGCATCTCTCCTAAATCCCAGAAACTGTCAGAAGACACACACACATCCCTCTCTTCATCAAGGAGAAAAGGGGGTGTCTTAACTTCTTGGCGGGAAAGAGAGTTTCTCACAGCAGAGAAGAACAGTCTTATGAGAAGGAAAGTATGAAATGTATAGAACAACCACTGAGCGTTATCCGCTTGGTGTTAGTAGCAAGAAACACTGACCTTCGCTATATTTGCGTAAACCAGCTCTAACTTCGTAACAGTTGCCCACTACCTTACTAAATGGATATACATATGCTACTAGACACTAAATATGGTTCTGTGAAAAGTTCACACTTAACTCCTTGCCACTCTCTTCTGCGAAAATCTACCACACTTGGTGACCACATTTGTGAGCTTGAAGTTATGGTTGATTGCTTGAAGTTGTTTTAGATATATGTTGTCTTTGTGTATATTGTCTGTTTGGGGGGGGGGGTTATGTGAATGTTTTTTAACCTCTGTATAATGTATTTTTAATGTTTTTGATCTTTGTAAATTGCCCAGAGAGTTTTGGCTATGGGGCGGTATAGAAATGTAATAAATAATAATAAAAGAGGGGCACTTGCTGAGCTGAGGTCGTCTGGCTGGTTTATTTATTTATTTAATGCATTGCTTAGCCACCTTTCAGGACTGCACTCTTCCTAAGGCAGCATACAATATAAAACATATTATTGTATATTGGTATAACAAGCCTGTAAAATCATTAATATCAAAGCCAATTTAGAAATGAGCCAGTAACAAAAAAAACCTTTCAATTAAAAGCCATAGAAAACAAACAAGTGTTTAAAGCCATCTTAAAAACTGCTGGACCATCTATTTGGAGGGAGATCCAATTGGCAGAGGCCACCACTGAGAAGGCTCTATCTCTAATGCCCTTTAACATTACAGATTTTAATGGCAGGCCAGTAAGTCGGGCCTCCAGTGATGTTAGTTAGTTAGTTAGTTATTACATTTCTTGGCCGCCTTTCAGGGCAGAAGCTGTCCCAAGGCAGCTTACAGCAATAAAATACATAGAAACAGTTAAAATATTAAAAGTGGTAAAACATAAAAACAATAAAAACAACAATAAAAGCCAACAGTAAAACCAGCAACAAAGTTAACAGCAACAATAGCAGTCATATCAAGAGACAGCCACGGTAAAATAATATGTTTTCAAGGCTTTTTTAAAAGTCTGCAATGATGGAGCATGGTGGACCTCCGATGGCAGCTTGTTCCAAAGGTGTGGGGCCACTGCAAAGAAGGCCCTCTCACATGTGATCACCCACCTGACTCCTCTCACGGGTGGGCAAATGAGAAGGGCCTCTCCTTCTGATCTTAAAGTCCAGGCAGGCTGATATGGGTGTCAGCGGTCCTTCAAGTAACTTGGTCCCAAACCATTTAAGGCTTCAAAGGTCAAAACCAGCACTTTAAATTGAGCTCGGAAACGCACCGGTAACTAGTGCAGCTGGCGCAGTATAGGCATTATGTGATCGAATCGCCTCGCCCCCACCAATACTCAGGTGGCCACATTCTGCACAAGCTGGAGTTTCTGAACTGTCTTCAAAGGCAGCCCCATGTATAGTAGTCCAGCCTGGATGTCACTGGTGCGTGGATAACCCAGGCAAGGTCCATCCTCTCCAGATAGGGCTGCAGTTGGCATACCAGCCTAAGCTGGTAAAAAACACTCCTGGACACTGCAGCCACCTGGGCTTCCCCAGTTAGCTCAGAGTCCAGGAGGACTCCCAGACTGCACACTTCATCTTTCAGGAGGAGTGCAACCTCATCTAAGACCAGTTGTAAACCTCCATCTGAAGTAGCTGGTTTCCCAACCCACAGTACCTCTGTCTTATCTGGATTACATTTCAGCTTGTTCACCTCATCCATCCCAAAGCAGCCTCCAGACACTGGTTCAAGAGCTCCACAGCCTCCCTGCGATGTGCAGATGGAAATGAGAGGTAGAGCTGAGTATCATCTGCATTCTGATTACATTTCATCCCAAACTTCCTGATGACTTCCCCCAGCAGTTTCATGTAGATGTTTAAAAGCATGGGGGACAAGATAGAGCCTTGCATCACCCCACAGGCTAATGGCCATGGAATGGAACTGAAGTTCCCCAGCACCACCTTCTGAGAGTGCTCCTCCAGAAAGGACCGGAGCCACTTTAAAACTGTGCCTCCTAAGCCCGATCCAGATAAATGATCCAGAAGGATACCATGGTTGATGGTATCGAAAGCCGCTGAGAGGGCCAGAAGAACCAACAGCGTTCTTCTGCACTCTCCCCCATCCATCCCCCAGCGTAAGTCATCAACCAGGGCGACCAAGGCTGTTTCTATCCCATAACCAGGCCAGAAACTTGATTGGAATGGATCTAAGTAATCAGTTGTATCCGAAAAAGCTTGGAGTTGTGAGGCCACCACACACTCCAGCACCTTGCCCAAGAATGGCAAATTTGACACAGGACAGTAATTATCTATATCCATAGGATCTAAATTTGGTTTCTTCAGCAAGGCCCTCACCACAGCTTCCTTTAAAACTGCGGGGACCTCAACATCCCTCAAGGAGGCATTACCACCTCCGAGGTCCAGATAGCCAGCTGAGCTCTGGCAGATTAATACACAGGCAAGTTCACATGGGTGAAGGCCAGAGGTGTAGAAGCTCAGCCCAGAGGCCAAATCTGGCCCTCCAAGATTCTCAATATGGCCCTCTGGGGTTCCACAGAAGGTTGGTGATGATTTGGTGATGTGTCCCCCCCCCCCCCACAAACACACACAAGTCTTAAAGGCTGAAATGCATTTCCTAAGGCTTAGTTACTGGCAGTAGGTGCTTTAAGATAAAATATGCTGGTATTTTGACCTCACCTTTGGCCTGTGCCTACCACCACTTTTGCCTTTGGCCCTGCCCACCACTGGATCGAAACCATTGAAGGCTTTGAAGGATAAAGCCAGTGCTTTGCATTGAGCCCAGAAATGCAGCAGCAACCAGTACATCTGGTACAGAATTGTTGCAATATGATCCAACTATCTAACCCCAACAAGGACTTGAGTGGCCACATTCTGTACCAGCTGAAGGTTCCAAGTTGTCTTCAAAGGCTGTCCCATGGAAGCTACATTACAATAGTTCAGTCTGGATATAATTAGTGCATGGGTAACTGAGGCTAGGTCCACCTTCCCTAGATAGGGTCGCAGCTGACACCAATAAAAGTTGGTAAAAGGCATTCCTACCTACTTCCACCATCTGTGCTTCCACAGACAGCACTGAATCCAGAAGCAACCCCAAATGATGAACTTGATCCTTCAGGGAGAGTGCAACTCCAACCAACACCAATTGAATCCCTCCTGTCAGGGTGGACACTAAGCCCATAGAATCCCAGAGTAGTTCTGATTCTGAGGAAGAGCAGCTGCTCCTGGGAGAGGAGCGCGCTCATCCTTCCCAGGGCCAACAGCTGGCAGGGATTCCTCCCACTGGCATTCCTAGCATAGATAACAGTCCTGGGAGTGAGAAAGCGCGGGAAGCAGACTTGCTGGATGCGCGATGCCGACGCAGGGAGCAGCGCCAAATGGAGGGCGTGGAAAGGAGGCGTAGTGCCCGGTTGGCGCGCAAACAACGGTTGTGCCCAGAGGATCCACGGGAAAAGGGGAGGGACTCTCCCTAGCCCATAAGTTCAGGGTCTGCCAGTGATTCTCCTTCAAACGGGGACCAACTGTTCCAACTTAGGGCATAGGTACTCTGCTGCTCATATCTAGTTGCTAACAGTAGAGTTGTTAAGTTGTAAAAGAGGAATAAAGCTTTGAAAAGAATCCCTTTGTCTGTATCTGGACTTGGCTACTGGATTAGACTGAGAGAGGCCTCCAAGGAGCCGTTGACACCTCCATCCTGATGGGCACATTTACCCACCCACAGTACTTCTGTCTTGTCTGAATTAAGCTTCAGGTTGGTCACTGTCATTCATCCCAAAACTGCCTCCAAGTATCAATTCAGGAGTTCCAAGCTTAGGTAATTACAAGGTAAAAAAACACAGGCAGAGCTGTGTGTCATCCACATATTGATAACACTGTAGCCCAAACCTTCAGATGAATTCCCCAAGTGGTCTCATGTAGATGTTAAGGACCATGGGGAACAGAATGGAACCTTGTGGTACCTAGCAGGCTCTAGGAAGCCAAGTCCTGTTTAAAGCTCAGTCTGAGTCTGCCAGTTGCTGGGGTGACATACAAGCTGAGTTTGCTTAGTCTCACTTGGAGTTCTCTGTGGTGCTGTCCATCCCTTGCTTTGCTTAACCAGTATCTGACCTTGGCTTTGGCTGACCTTGCTTCTGGAATCTCCCTTGTGTGGCTTGATCCTTGCTATGCCTGACCTCACCTATTGGATCGGAACTCTTGATTCAGTACTCCAAACCAGACTCTGCTCACCAAACCCTGGAACTGAGCTTGCTGATCATCTCCCTGGGAAACTGGGTGCAGCAGTATCCTTAGATGAGCTAACCCCCATACTCAGCAGAATGTGTGACCTGAAATGGTACACCTTTATCCCATGCTTCAAATAGGCTGCCTTTCTGCTTTTGATGTGGGGTGGGGGTGGGAGTTGCTTGTGTGTCCCCTACCTGTCTACATACTTCAGCCCTCATGCGTTTAGGCAAATGCCTGAATGGGGCATGTGCCTAAAATACAGTGTGTGTAGTTCCATTGCAGGCACGGTGCTAAATTATAGAAAATACATCAATTTTCTTGATGTATTTTATATAATTCAATTTTGTGCTTAAAGTCAGCCTTCAAGACTAAGCTAAAAGCTATCCTGTCTGCAATGCATGTTTGATTTCTCATCTGTAGCCTGTCCTGAATTTAAAACATTCATATATTTCACAAATCACACAAGAAAAGCGAAAAGGTTCTTTTCGGTGTCACACACAAAAATGGTAATAGATTTAGCCTTGCCTTGGAAACACTGATGTCAGGAAATGAATCACAAGTATTATTATCATCACTGTCTGTTCTGGATTAGCAGGTGGATGATGGATAAAGGAAGAGAGCCAAGCTATACTATTTCATGTAGTTTTTTAATGTTGCGTCCCTCATCAAATCAGTGTTCCACTGCTATTGATTACAGAAACATAGCAGTAGCTGAAAGTATCAATTTGCAGAAGTTTGGCAGTGACTTTATCCTCAAAGTGCCTTGCAGACCTGTTACAGCAGCCCCCTGAGGGTTCTAATATATCTTTTTGAGGGTCCTAATATATCCTTTTGAGGGTCTAGATGTAATAGTCCCTTCACTACTCAGAAAAGTTGTGTTGGATGGCTACTTCAAGACCCAGGCCGGGTTCTCACATAACTGGAAGCCACTGTGGGTAAATTTCCCTGGGGAGCTTCTCATTGCAGCAGCAGCTGCCATTTTGAATATTTGAGCTGCAGTAGGGGGCATCCCAGTGTGTCCTTACATACAAACCTGGTGAGGGTGGGTTGTTGGGGTGGTGAACAAGCCACCTGCAACCCTAAAATAGGCCATGGGTTGTGGTCCTTCAGACCTTTTCCCTTCATTCAGAGGGCTCAAAGCAGTGTGTCCCCTAACACACAGGGATGTATCCTGTTTGGGCATTATGCTTGAACAGGATACATCAATGTGTGAAATGGGGACACATACAGTGGCCCCACCCCCAGAGTCTGGCCCACCCTTGTAGAGCCCAGCCTACCCATGTTGGGGGAGAAGATCTCAAGGAAGCTCCTGCCTGTATTAACCTGAATGGAAGTAGAAACCTCTGCATGAACAGGAACCTTGATAAAGCAGTACCCTTTACTCACATTCATGTATCCTGTTCAGGCATAATGGGGCTGAAAGAGATGCCAAGAACACCTGGTTCAAGTTCCTTTCTTAAGGCAGGACCCTCTATTTGTTAAGCTACAAAGTGATTTATGCCCAGAAAGTGCCTGAACAGTTCAAGAAAGGAACATGGTAAAACAGTGATCAATGTGTTGGTGTCAAGAAAGTTAAATTATGCTTAGGCGTATTTGAAATCAGTGTTTGTCTGCAGAGGTAAATGCTTCAGTTTCACTGATTTTATGTGATTTACAGTGCAACCCTATACATGTCTACTCAAAAGTAAGTCCTATTGAATTCAAAATGACTTACTGCCGGATAGCATGTATAAGATATGCATACTTACCAAGGAGTACGTCCCAATGAACTCAATGGGACTTCCTTCCAAGAAGACATGCGTAGGATTGCACAGTTAAACACCAGTTAAACCCATCTCCCATCTAATATATAATGATTCCATGCAATTCTGTTCTTTGGATTTGCCATTTTAAAACATTGCTGTACATCCTCTCTCTCTCTCTCTCTCTCTCTCTCCCCCTCCCTCTCCCCCTCCCTCCCTTTTTTTTAAAGTTAGTAAAGGTTGTTGGACATAAATCAATGTATTTTTCAACAACAACAAAATCAGGAGAAAACAAAATGTCCAAGGAGTTAATGACTCCCCTGGAACATCCACTAATACATTCTTTCTGAAATGCTAACTGAGAACTATTTCTGCCTGTCTGGAATCCACCCCAAGCAGCACAACATGAGATTCCAGGGCAGAATGAAATAAAAGTGTGACCATTCCATACACTGATATAAATGTACTCTAGCAGATTGAGCTTGATTGCTACTTTACAGCCTGAGGTTGTCTACAGACAATCATTTATTTGGAGAAGCTTCTCCATTACTACTCCTGTGACATTAGCCCTGATCCAACAACGGCAGCTTGGTAATGATACAAATCAAATATGGGTTCAGCAGGAGGGAAGAATTAGATGTCCAGTGAGTCTCACTGATGTGGTTAAAAAGCTTCTTTGCTCTTTTTCCTAATTCCAGCTGCTCCCTCCTAGCTCCACAGAATCCAAAAGAGATGGGATGCTTACTACACCAAGAGGTGTCCACCAGCAATTTACTCCCAGCTGGCTGTGTGTTGAGGTCGTTAGGGATAGATGACATCGTGGCCATCCAGCAGTCACCCCAGAGCTTGTCAGGGAAAAGCCAGATTTCCTGACACTGCTTAAAGTCAGTTCTTTTCCTCAAGTCAGGTTTTCCCCAGTATAGTTGCTGTGTGCCCCAACCCCTGCATTGACCTCAAGTTTGCTAGCCCTGCCCAGGGGTGTGCCTTTTACTTTGACCCCAGTCAAGGGGTGTTTCCTCCCACTGCACTGAATGAGGCTTGCCCTCTGAATGCCCACAGAACTTACAGAGATCCCCCTCAATTGACATGGCACAGTGCAATCGCGAGGCTCTGATTCGCCTTTGTTTGGTTTATTGCCTTAGGAAGGAACTACTTCTGCCCTTTGTTCTAGAGATCCTCTGGGTTAAAATGGAGGCTGGTTTCCCTCTTTGTGTTCTCCCCCCCCCCCCCGACTTTCCCAGCACATGCATATGTGTATATACTCGGAAGTAACTTCCATTGCGCTCCTGAAATGCAGGTGCATCTGGACTTTCAGGAGAAAGGGGGAAGCCTCTCTTATTGGTTGAGCAGCCCCTGCCAATCAGATGACATTCACTCCAACCCCCACCCCCACCCCCACCCGGAAGTATGTTCTGTGAAGCGATTTTTGCTGGTCTGGAGAACCTGCTTGTGGAGAGTCCTGCTCACAGCAAAGCTGATTCCTTTAAAAAAAAATCTGGTACTCCTCCGTTAGCTTCTCCTTCCATTGTCATGGAGACACGGTCCAGATTATAAACAGCTGCTCTAGTAAATTTCAGTTTTAAGGCTACAGTTCTATACCCACTTACTTGGGAGTAAGGCCCACTGAGTTCCTGTCTTCTGAACAGACATCTTTATGGTTGCACTGTTAGTAATATAAGCCTTTAAAAAAAAAGTTGGGGCAACACAGATACAATGTGAACACATCATTATAATCTGTTCATTTTTTTTAAATAAAAATAATCCCAACAAGCTCCAGGGTGTGAGTGACTTTTATGAGCAATATTCAACTAAAACCCACCAAATAACTGGATACATGGTGGAGGTTGTTGTCCTTCTGTCACAAATACAAATTGTATTAATGACATATTTTATAAAAACAACATTCACTGTTGGGGTTAACATGCCAAGTATAAAATAGGAGCTCTTAAAGTATGCATCTGATTGCACAGAGAAATATTTTATGGAAAGACTTAAAGCACGAGATTGCAGCCGGTGGATTACAAATAAGCCTCAGATACACTCACTAAGGATGTGAGCATTAGATAGAAGATAGCTGGATTGTACTGACTAGATTTATGTGGGAAGAAACAGCATTTTTGAAAGCTTTACTGCTTCATAAGCACTAAAGAGAGACTTAAGTCTGTCTCTTGCCAAGTTGCTTCATGGGAACATGTTGATGTCAATTATGGAATCTGGCTAAGTACAACAACCACATATACAACATAATATAAAAACAATTTACAAAACAATTTAAAACACTCAACGGGAGAAGTCCCAGGACCAGGTAAACCCTTTTCATATGCTGTCAAATGCATGGGAGTAAAAGGAAGTCTTAACTTGGCACTGAAAGAATGACAATGTTGGTGCCTGGCGGACCTCAGTGGGGAGAGCATTCCACAATAAATGGAACATTTGGTGACTTTCTTAGACCTGTGAACACTTTAAATTTCAGAAAATAAGAAGTTTCTAGTCCTTGCAGTTATGGAGAATATAGTTGCCAAGTCTAGACCATAATAGGGCTCCTATACCTATGAGAATTGGATCAAAGGGAACATTCTGCTAGGGATATCGTTTCCCATCATTGCACCACTGAAATGGAAAAATCTGCATCTTTGGTGCAATTTAAACCTGGTGCCTCAGGTGTAGTTTCCTACCACCACAATTTCTGCCCCAAACATAAAGAAAACAACAATAATATGACACCAAGTAAAACAGCACGCAAAGCAAGACGTTCATGCAAATTAATCTAGTTTAGTTAAAAGTCAATGCATCTAAATATGTTTATAAAGCTGGCATTTCTTCACTCTCATTAATTGATGGTTGTGGGCCAAACTAGGCATGATGTAAATTGCATGATACAGTTAATGTGTTTTTTTGTGTCAGGTAAACAGCAGCAAAGGAGGAGCCTGAGTAACCTCTGCACTGGGAGTGGGGGGAGTTTAACTCTTTATCTCCCTGCCACAGTCCTAAGAAAAATATTTATTCCCTGAAGCCACTATTTGTATTTCAAGGGAAATGTGCCACTGCAGCTTCAGAGAGGGTTAATTTGAGCAAAATGCAATTTCTACAGCCAAAGAACAATTAACTTGCATTTCCTTTCTCTGGAAAATAAATGAAATATTGGGGAAAATAACCCATGAACATATATAAAGGAGGAGAGTCTTTTCTGCTTTTCATACTCCCACAATCACATGGTGGCAGCTGTATGCTACCACAAAGGTACTAATTTACAGTACAATAAATAATAGAAAATAAAATAGGGACCCTTTTTATTTTAGGAATGCATTATAACTTTAGTGCCATCTGGTGGACTCTGCTTGTAACAGGTTTAAGTGTCTCTTGAACTTTAACACCAACTTTAACACCAACTTAGTACCATGATGCAACAGGCCTGTTTATTTTAAGGGAAAGCATGGCTGAGAGGGTTGATTGTTCTAATATAGAGAAAATGAAGTTTCCAGCTAAGTACAGTATTAATTAACAGTTCATTAAATTCTCTAAACACAGCAGCAGCAGCTACAAAAATGCCCGTTTGAGAAGTCTCTTTATATAATGCATTATGTTTTATTTTCAGCAGAATTCTTAATGATACATTGACAGTATAGCTGCAGGGCACCTTCCTGAGTCCATTTCTATGTCCAGATAAAAACTTTGCAGAGCCTTTAAGGAAAGTACCAGGTTTGGGGGTTGGGGAAAGACTTGTAGACATCTGGAAATTTGACCATTTAGCAGATAATGATGTCACTATGAACTGACGTGTTTCTAGTTCAGTACATACATACATAAGCTCCCATATTTCATTATGTAAGAGTGTCATGCTTAGTGTGAAACGTCCAAGTCATATTGGATATTTATTTCAGAAGAGGAATGTTTTATAAGTGTAAGTCACATTTTAATACCTTGTCTTCCATTTCCCAAGTCATAAGTGAGTACAAGACTGAGGCAAAAGGAGTAGCACTGGTACAGAGCAATTAAGATGGCAGGCTGCCAAGATTGAGGGAGGTGGGTGAGGTTGCCATTTTGTCACCTTAAGTGTCTCCTTGGTGGCACTCCTTAGATAGCCTCTGTGGGTCACTGCCTTCCTCCAATGAGCCTTCATGGTGGTATGGTCCCCCCTTCCCACAGGCTTCATGGCACTTCAGGCCCTCCCCCAGCGAGTTCTGTGATGGTCTAGTTCCCCCATCCCCCATGAGTCTCAGGGCAGTTCAGTTCCCCCAGTGAGCTTACCGGGAGTGGAGGTGGAAGGAACAAGTAACAAGTAACACAGAGGGGCCACTGCAGAACTGCCTGGCCCAGTGCTCACCCTTTAATGCCAGCTTTGACGTGACAGTGGAATTGTGCAAACTCAAGTAGAATTCCCATCAGAGCAGCACAATTTGTTTAGGTTTTTGCTTTCAAGGACCCAGCACTGAAAGGAGAAACACCAGGCCGGCTGGCCCTGCAATAGTCACCATCTTCTTTCCCCCAAATGCCTCTGGCCAAACATAGTGTTGCTATGCTGGGAGTGGGGCCTGGAAGCATTTGGAGAGGAAAATATGGTAGGGCTGCAGCCACCTAAGCAGGCACTTTCTTTTCAGCACTGGCCTGAGATTTTAAAAATGCTCATAAAAGCTAGGGCTGTGCATGGGCCCCTCCCCAATCCGACTCGGAAGCCGCTTTGTGTCTTCCGAGGTGGACCCAATTCGGCTCGTGCTGATTTGGAGAGCCCCTGACCCAACTCGGCCCCAACCCTGAAGTGGGATTCAGATGGCTGAATCCTGCTTTGTGCACCCCCTGACGCCCCCGCACAAACTCCTTGCTCCTTCCCTGGGCCGCCGCCGCTGTCGTCTCCTCCACCACCTCCTCCTCCACCACTGCTGCCTCTGCTGCTGCCACCATCGCCACTGCCAGGTCCTGAGCCTTGGACACACGCCAGACTTCCGGGAAGTTGCCATTTTAAAAATGGCGACTGCCTGCAAAAAGAGCCGGTGCACGTCCAGGGCCCAGGAGCTGGTGGCGGCGGGTGCTGGTGGAAGGCGCAACGGAGGTGGTGGTGGTGACAGTGGCGGCAGCGACGACAGCAGTGATGGCTCAGGTAAGGAGCTGGAGGTGCCAGTGCAGCTGGGCTGGGGTGCCAAAGCTCCGAAGTGCCCCAGAGAGCCCCTGACCCACTTCGGGTCACTTCATGCCCCCTCCACTTTGCCTCGGAAGGGACCCAAAGAGTCCAGAAGTGGCCCGCTTCAACTTGGGCTTCAGACCTGCGGCCGAAGCGGTGCACAGCCCTAATACTTTAAATAATTTAAACACTTTTAAAATAATCCTGGTGTTAACCCCAGTGGGTCCTCTGGAGCCCGTAGGCCTTGGCATTGGCCCAACCATACCAGATGCTGACGCTGGGTCTGGAAGGAGGAGTGGGTGAAAATGAGCTCCACAAGTGTGCAATATGCCAAAGAGTTGGCTCTTGCAAGCCTGTAGTGAAAGAGGTCGTCAATACATCCACTAGGGATGTTGGAGAAATCTGCAATGGATTCAAACGAGTTCAGATTTCTATGACTCTGACCTGTGGATTCCACAACAGGCTGGCTTTTTCCGAGTTGTGTGGATTTGCATACTGGTTTTTTGCTTGCACAAATCCGCACTTGCATGAATGCACATTAGCACTAATTTGCACTTGCTCTTATGCACATTAGCCCAAGGGGAACAGAATTCTTGTGCATCTCTAAAAAAAAAAAAAGTCCAATTCCATTAATGAGTGGACAGTGGAATGAAAGATGCCTGGCAATCTATGAAATACAGACAGAAGGGATTTAGCAAAAGCTGTACATCCCTATCTGTCATTATATGACATGAGAGAATTGCCAAATGATGAACATTGGTGGCAAGTACAAAATTTGTATGCTGTTTTAGCAATTATTGTTATAAAGCGTGCATGACGAAGACAGACCTTGATAGAATAGCTTTGGAGCCCAGATGAAGGAGACAGGTGAAGGAGAGGACAATCCACATTGTTGAGATGAGGACTCTCCCCTGCCACAAAGTCAGAGGAAGGAGGGGGGCAGGGGACCAGTTCCCATAGCCACTACCCTGGTCACTAGAAGGGCTTCCAACTTCCCTCTTGCTGCAGAGGAGTGGAGGGATGGCAGAGCCATAAATTACGTTACAGGAACCAATGATCAGGGGAGGGGAGGGGGCAAGGGCCAGCAGCCACCTTCTGTCCTGATTTTTCTGTTCAGCTCCACCCAGCCATGAAAAGGTATAGAGTGAAGGGAAGTGCTATGAGAGATGCCAGTCTAAATCCCGGAAAGGATCTGGAATTAAAAGGGCTGGTTTGTGTGGGATAAAATGCCAGGTGTGATGAGAGCCCATATGGAATATTTCTTTACTGAAACCCTAGGACTTCTTGTTTGAGAAACAAAGCAGCATGCCTTCCTATGAGATACAGTCTCCTAGGGCGCAAAACTATTCATGTTTATGTGCACACAAAAAGTCGTACAACTCCCAGCATCCCTCCAGCAAGCCATGCTGGCTGGGGCATGCTGAGAATTGCAGGGCTTTTTTCTGTCTAAACATGCATAGGATTGTGCCTTTAAAAACTAAAAGTCCCAGAGTTCCTTAGTTCATGCAAGCATTTTCTGTGCACTTGAAGTCAAGAAACAGCCAACTGGCTGCAGGACAGGCAACAAGCACAAGCAAGCAGAGTCATTGATCCCAGTAAGATCAATGGGAGGGAGCCATTCCTGCTCCTAAATGTACATAGATCTGTGAGTAAATAAGCTATCCTTAATTTTCACGTTTATAAGCCTATCACAGATTTTTGCCAATAGGATGTTGTGATAAACATTCTTTCAGAATTCTGGACATTTTTAGAGTTTCCTTAAATAACAATAATTGCTTCATATTAAAATACACTGTTGTTGTTCAGTCGTTCAGTCGTGTCCGACTCTTCGTGACCCCATGGACCATAGCACGCCAGGCCTTCCTGTCCTGCGCTCTCTCCCGGAGCGTGCTCAGGTTCATATTCATTGCGTCGGTGATGCTATCTAGCCATCTTATCCTCTGCCGTTCCCTTCTCCTTTTGCCTTCAGTCTTTCCCAGCATCAGGGTCTTTTCCAGGGAGTTTTCTCTTCGCATTAGGTGGCCAAAATATTTCAGCTTCAGCTTCAGTATCTGTCCTTCCAATGAGCAGTCAGGGTTGATTTCCTTTAGGAATTAAAATACATACAGTACATCAAAATATGTCTTTCTTGAAATAAATGTGCTTTCAAATGTAAGTTAAAATGCAAGTTAAAAGCAAGCTCTGAGTAAATTAGGGTGCAATCCTATGCATGTTCAGACAGAAAAAAGTCCTACAACTCCCAGCATGCCCCAGCCAGCATGGGGAAAGCTGGGAGTTGTAGGACATTGTGGGGTGGGGGGTGGGTCTAAACATGCATAGCAATGTGCCCTTAGAGTGCTTCTGTGGGCTTATGGAAAAGAAACCCACATATTGCATTTGATAATGAAAAATAAGTAATAAGCAATCTCTCATGAATAAATTCATGAATAAATGATCTAGGCATCTTATTTTCAACTTAACTTTTTACTAGTTGAAAATGGAAATATTTAACCTTTAACTTCTTAAGCTAATTTTAAAGGCTGCGAACTTTTAACTTTAAATAATTTTTTCATTAACTTTCCCCATGACTGGCTGTTGGAATAGTTCAAAACATATTTAGGCTGCAGGCTAACCCCTTTGAAAAATGATAAAAAGTTCTTGAAGACTTCCAAATGTGTGGTGACCCATAATCTGAGCAAATGGAACAATGCATAATACAATCATATCTGACATAGGTCCACAAAGAATCAACCTTCAATGGGAAAATAATATTGGATTGGATCCAGTGTTGCTGTTTATGAACAATAGCGTTCCCTGAATGGAGTTCTCAGGGAACACTATTGCTGGTGGCAAATGTGTGTGTGGGGGAGTCAATATTTATCCATTTTTCCATCCTCCTGTAGCTCTCTGCATCACCTCCCTTGCTATTCCAGAGGGTTCCCTAACCCCCAGAGCAGAAATTCAGGGGAAGCGTCAAAAAATGGACTCTTCCCGCATTCCACCAGTAGGATCCCTCTGCCAAATCAAAAGCCTTTCATGGATGGAAGGAACGTTCTGGATCTAACCCACAGACTGTGTTTACACAATAATACCTTGGTTTAATATATTGAGATATGAACAAGCCTTTTGACCATTCATCCATTCGCTAGAATGAGCAAATAAAGCAGGAAGCCTTCCATGTTATCAATAGTTTCACATTTCATCTGAACTGGGAAATTATAGTTACCAGCTTATTAAGCCATGGTTTGAACTTAGCTTAATATCCTGGCTTGTTCCAAAGCTGTTAACCATAGTTTCCTGGTTTTGATGAAATGGGAAACTATAGTTAATCGAACACTTCTCAGTTTGTTTGTTTCTATGATGAAGGGAGGAGCAAAGACTTCTACTCCAGTTAGTTTCCTGCTTTCTCTCTAAGTGCTGAGAATTCTGGAAACATGAGCAAGTGGGATTTCCATAACCAGTGTGAAAAGACCAAATAACTCCAAAGAACGGAAATATGTGTGGGTCAGACTTAAACCGTGGACACTGGTTTGTCAGTAGGGCGGTGAATCTGCTCCAGATTTCAGTCAGAACCCTGACTGGTTTTGATTGAAACCTGAAGTACCTTGGATAGCTCCTTTAGAACTCTGACTAGTTCTGACTGACACCCAGAGTGGATTCACCACCTCAGTAACATCGGAGCCACCAGCCTCCACTAGACATAAAGACAGGAGAGACATAGGGAAGGCCTGTCGCTTTGCATGCAAATGGTCCAGATTCATTTTCTG
This sequence comes from Heloderma suspectum, assembly GCF_057233095.1. Taxonomy (NCBI): domain Eukaryota; kingdom Metazoa; phylum Chordata; class Lepidosauria; order Squamata; family Helodermatidae; genus Heloderma; species Heloderma suspectum. The sequence goes on along the minus strand of NC_139458.1, from coordinate 112,525,291 downwards.
AAAGCTCCTCTTAAAGGATCAGATAGCAGGGCTGGAAAAGCCCTGTACCTGAGACCTTGAAAAGCAGCTGCCAGTCAGAGTAGACCGTGGGCCAGACAAACCAATGGTCAGACTAAGTATAAGGCAGCTTCATATGTTCAGATATGTCAAGAGCATCAGCGGTACAACTGCTTAATATACACAGCAGAAAATCCACACTGTGCTGACCCTTGGTTGTGCCAATCCAGGGATAATTTGGGCTGGGGAAACCTCTTGGTCATTACATTCTTTTGGGCTCAATCACACAGGCCAAAATTATCTACAGCAGAAATTAAGGAACAGATTGTTCCCTCTTCCAACCAGCCTCTGGCTGTGTTTGCAACACAACTCTCCCCCCTCCCCCGCCTTCCAGATCTGAATTTGTAACTCATTTAAGCCAAAGTTTTCCCTCAAGATTTAAGAGTCAAGGTATAGGCGTTCACAGCCCAGACTGTACATCTCCAGCAACTGGCCCCACTGTCTGGAACAACTATTTCCCAGTCTTGTGTCTACTAATCACAATTGATGACCCCAGCAGCCACAAATCTTATGTTTTTCTGCAGGAGTGGAGTTTGCAATAGCACTCTGGGGATCTATCGCGTAGTGTCGTTGGCTGCTGCTAGGGATATCACAGGGATCTGCTTCACCTACCATTTTGAATGACCTGCTTTCTCATTGAAGATTTCCCATCTTTTTCACCTTTGGAGGCGACATGCTCCTTTTCTCCACTATTTGAGCATACACACTAAAGCAAAACAAAAACAAGGAAAGAGAAAAAGCACCCCCACGCCCAAAAGCAATGATGCCCACTGCTATGTTCTTTCATAGGAACACAGGAATACCATCTGTCCATCCAGCTTAATATTGTATACACTAACTGACAACAGCTTGGTAAAGGAAAAGGAGCTGATTACTATCAATCTGCTGTGGTCCTTTGCTATTATCCAGTGGCCACATATATTCATGAGTAACAGGAAGAAAAACAAAGGGGAATCCTGTGGCCCAAACAAGAGACATCTGTAGGGGATGATGGACCACCACTCGTCCATGCTGGGATGTTCATGCCAGGTACCAGCAGAATCTTTCCGCTGCAGTCCCAAAAACAGCTGTTGGGTCCTGAAGGTGTCACCAGCACCTCATGATCAAACGGTATCAAATGCAGCTGATAGATGTAATAAGATCAACAAGGTACAATTTCCTGTCTGTCAATCTTCAAGCACAGGTTGTCAGTAATGCAATCTCTGTGCCATACCCAGGTCACAAGCTGGACTGGCATGAACTTAATATGGTCCAGGTGCTTTTAGAGTTGCTGGAGAACAACCTGGAGTTTCTGATCAACTACCAAAAAAGCAAAGGAAAGAGAACAAATATCTTTCAGGAGAATCTGGAGATTATTCCTTTAATAGAAGCTGAACAGATTTTGATATCCCATCCTTCTGAGGTGGAAACACTGATAGCAAGGAGTCTAGCTTCCATGTATTCTGGCCTATAACACTACTATTACACAATATATAGAGTGGCCCAAAAATAGGTATACAGTATAGTTTATTTGCATTTTATTACATTGTTTATTACATTTACATTTGTTTAACACTGTTTAATCTTGTAAGTGCTCGAAATGTATTCCATTACATTAAGTTTATTACATTTACATTTACACTCACTCTTCCAAACTGTCATTCTGACTCCACCCACACATCTTCTACTCACACATTCTCTCCCCCTCCCATCAACGTTCTAAACAACTGCATACCTACTTTTGGGCCACCTGGTATTATACAGTGAGCTAGTCACTTCAGGTATAGTTATATACAAATAACTAGCACTGATCCTAAGCTATCCACCTCCTAAGCTAGTTACGGAATAGAGGTTCTTGTTCTACAGTTGTAATACTGCAGCTTAGTAGTGCTATATAACTGTCTACAGCTACATTATGGAAGGAAGTCAGGTTACTCTTGCAGCGGGAAGGCACTCATTCCTGGCAAGACTAGCAGCCTTTAAAAAAATGGTGTAGGAGTTACCATCCCCAGTGGGTAAGCGCCATAAACATTCAGTGCTTACAACTGGTGCCATTCTTCTACACATCGGTAGTAACTTGAGCAAGTTGGCCATGGAAACCCTCCATAAACATCACTACACCAGCAGCATTCCAATAATACTTTAACTACTGGCAAAACATGCTTGTGTCTTGGTAGCTTAAATTAGGGAATACTCTTAAGCAGCAGGTGCATGCTATGCGCAAGGGTGCATGCAGGAAACATCCTTTCCAACATGACTGCAGAGACAGAAGCTGGAAATGCTCATACTGTTTATGCAGCAAAAACTGTCACACAAACAAAAAGAGAGAGCAACTAGCATAGGTCATCGAGTTTATAGTTGTCCTGTGTCCTGACCTCACTTTCTGCAGTGCCACTGACCATGCTGACACAGCCCATGGTCAAGGGACAGAGTAAATAATCTCTCTCTAGATCTTAACAGTGACATCTGAGAGTCCATCTGGCGCATGGTCAATATGGCTAAAGAAATGCTCTTAGGCATTTCAGAGATTTCAAACAACTATAGCATTCAGCACAATGACTGACATGTGGCCAAGTATTCTGACTTGGTGTTTACAACTGACACTTCAGCACTAACACTATAGGAAACCAACATATGCCTCTGTATAACAAGAGACGGACCTTTTGCTTCTACTATTTAAAACCTTCCAAGTTTTAAATAGTAACATTCTAGACTATTAGTTCTGCAGAGTATCCAGTGGGTGGAGCCAAATAATAACTGGAAAGCGACATCTCTTTGAAAAGCGTACAAAAGCAAATACAGATTGCTGTATTCTCTTCTGTGCCGCTTTCTGTGCTGGTTTCTCCCTGACCCCCCAAATTCATTTGACCACTTTTACCTGATTAATGTAGCAGGGTAGGATCTGCATTGCCTCTAACCAGCAGATGCTGGTGATGAATAACAGGAGAAAGCTGTGTCTTATCTAGGCATGCTTGAGGAATCTGCTGTTTGCCAATTCCAGTATGAACTGAACTGATTTGTGACTCCTGGACTAATGTGCACACATTGGGACATAGTTAATCATATTTCACTTTTCTCCAAATTTTATAATACAGTTTTCAGCTAAAAAATAAATAAATACTGAAATGCATTTAAAATGCATATGTTGGGACACAATAATTTATTTATTTATTTATTTATTGCATTTATATCCTGCCTTTTTCCCTCTTCAAAGGAACCCAAGGTGGCTTACATGATCCTCCTCCTCTCCATTTCATCCTCACAACAACCCTGTGAGGTAGGTTGGGCTGAGAGTCTGTGACTGGCCCAAAGTCACCCAGTGAGCTTCCATGAACGAGTGGGGACTAGAGTCCAGATCTCCTGGCTTCCAGTCCAACACTCTCACCACTACACCACGCTGGAAATCCATACTTTGTGAGAAAATATATTTAATAATTCACATGTAAATCTGTATTTAAACACAAAATTTTATGCAGATTTGGGAGGGGGTGGAACAGACTTATAAATGAACATGTGTAAGTGATACAGAATGGAAATATGCCACTTCATCCATCCCCTATTTGTCAGTGCCTAGAGCAGCTTTCCCCAACCTGGTGTCCTCCAGATGTTTTGGAGCACAATTCGCAGGATTCCTGACCATTGGCCATGCTAGCTGGGGCTGGTGGGAGCTGTAGTCCAAAACATCTGGAGGGTACCAGTTTGGGGAAGGCTGGCCTGGAAGCATCTGACCAGAAGCTGTTGGAAACAGATTGGACTGATCCAATAAGCCTACTTCTTACATTCCTAAGATTTTATTGTTGTTGGATATGTTTTAAGGAATGATAAAAATGTGCACATATGGACTTTGCATTCTTGGGTATTTCTTTTGCAGTATCAGATGCTCCATTATCAGATGTACTGCCTAGGACAGTGACATTGTTTATCATGGATGGTAGGAGTAAGTCACAGTGCCTACTCTAGGTGTCTACTCAGAAGTAAGTTCCACTAAACTGAATGAGACATACTCCCAGTAAATGTATATATGATTACATCCTTAGGGAGAAATCCTATGCAAGTTTAGACAGAAAAAGTCCTACAATTCCAAGCATTCCAGCTGGCCGTTGCAGGACCTTTTTCTGTCTAAACATGCATAGAATTGCACCCTTAGTGACCTCCTTTTCTGTTATGTTCTGCTATTTAAAAGAAGATATCTCTGTTCTTCAAATGTGAAAAAAGAAGGGAGAGTATGGACCAGTGCTACATTTCCTTCAGTTAATATTCAGTGCTCTAATATTTATAACCTAACTACATTGTTTCCCATTTTGAATTATCCTTCTGAAGTTTGCTGGCAAAAGTTAACGCAAGGGAATGGGTCTTTGCTGTTGTTGAGGCTTGAGGTTATTTGTGATGTGGACTGGATGAGCTCCTTGCTGATGCTAAGGACTGTCTGGCTCCAAAGGAGATCAACTCTGGCCCCCTGGAGGACGTTCTGTCTTTCATACGGTACTTAACCACAGGTGTGATAATTTTATAAAGGTCATTTCAGTCCCACCTCCTGGTGAGAGGCCTGCCACACACTGAAATGTTTTCCACAGCATGATTATATCACATTGTATGTTGCGCAATGCTTGCCCTTTGCTGTGATAAAAACAGGACAGATGAAACATCTAGATTACCTCTTTGCAGGATAGGCACAGAACAAGCCAAACACAAGAGTCCAGGGTGAAGAGTCTATGTGAGTCACACTTTCTTTTGACTTTGGACCTTGGGCCATACTGATATGCAATGACTAATGGGATCACACTAGCGCACAGTGACGGACACTTCCCTTAGTTAGATTCAAGCACATTATAGGGTATATCACTGCCTGAGCAGGCTGAACAAGCAAGTATCAAGTAGAGCCAGAACTGTAAAAAAAGACAGAAAAAAGATTATGCTTTGCTCACATATATATGGGCTCGACAAAATAGCAGCTTTGATTAGAATTTTGGCAAGTGTAATGTTAAATAATGGGTGCGCTCCTTTCACAAACCTTAGACATTATGTATTTCTTCCAAACTCCAACCCACTTAAACCCTTGGGCACCTTCAGCAAATTACAAGTAAAAAAAATCAATGATATGTCTCAGTGGGTAACAAAGATGGGAGACTGTCTATCCTCTCTTTGCCTTCTGCGTCTCCCTTTCTCCAGGCAAGCCCATCCATGGAAGCAATTTGCAGAAGGAGAAACGGATACTGCCACTGCAGCAGCAAGCCTCCTTATCTTGGGGTCTTCAGGATACTGTGGATCAGCCTCTGTGATCTCTCTCCATGGAGAGAAGTCACCAAAAGGTCAAATGTGATGGTACCATCATCTCAAGACCATTTAGATCAAGAACTCTTTGAGTTGAACAGGTTTGCTGCAGTGATAGTGGCTGGTCCCTGTGTCACTCCAAGGAGGAAGACACAGTGGCCTAACATACCCTTTCACTGCCCCAAAGTGGACATGTTTCTTCAGTGAGCATTCTGCTCTTGGCTTGTGGAAGACAACTGGTACATTCACTAGCTGCAGGATGCTTGGTGACTGATGAAGCCTGTTTATTTAGATCACTTGAGACATACTAAGTGACTAGGCTTCACAGTCATTTTTGTCAATAAAAGTGGCACCTGTTCAGGTTCCTTCCCTACTTCTCTTCATGCTCTTGTATCATCCTGGCTATATATTGCCAACCTATTTTTTCCTCTCAGTGCTACTTGGCACTCATAAATAATGGCTAGCAAAAAGCCAAATCCCACCATCGAAATTCTACTAATTCTTACCATCTCCAGGGTGAAAAAAGATTACAATTTACCAAGTTGTAACTTATCATGTGACTGTTTGGTAAACTCATCTGTTTTGTCCTGAAAAATGGTGAGAACGTTCTTCAACTCCTACTTCCCCGGGTTTCTGATCAGGTATGGAAGAACCGCAGGGCAAAGCAGGTGACTAGTTTACCAAGTGGAAGCGTGCACACCACAGTAAGTAACACTAGAGGTGCAGTTAGGTAATTTTAGAATCTGGACTTAATGGTCTTAAAGGGGTCCACCTCTTTAGTTAGTGAGCTGTATCACTTCACTTACTTCAAAATATGGTAAGCCCACCCTGCTGCCTTTGGGGGCCCTCCTAGTCATTCTGCCGAGTGGCACCCTAGACATCTGCCCCCAAAGCCTGCCCTGAATGCACCACCAGTTACCACCTGGGAAACAGTTCAGTCTTTTGGATGCTCAGGTCCCTCAGAAGGTTGCCAACTCCTTTCGATAGTTATTTTATATAAATTTCTATCCAGCCCTGAGCGAACAAGAGCATGCAGGTGTCCACCTTGGGCAGAAAAATTCAAAGGACACCTATGGTAACTTCTTCAGCTCCAGGGAACCCAGCCTCACACCTGTATTCTGGCATGGCAGAAGCATCCCATGTGAACTAAGGATTTTGCAAGCAGGATGAGGAGCTAAAGCTAAACCATCTGGACGCGGACATCTTTGTGCGCATGCAAAATTCATGACAGCATGTCTAACTCACTCTAACGTCAACACAAACGCCCAGAAGGTTGTAATACTAAAGTCTGAGCTTTAGTTTTCAACCCTAGATCAGGAGGAAGCAACCTGGTACCCTGCAGATGTTTTAGACTACTACTTCCAGAATCCCTAACCATTGGCTATGTTGGCTGGGACTTATGGGAGTTGTAGTCCCTACTTTCTGGAAGGCACCAGGTTGCCTATCCCTACCCTAAATGTTTTCCCACTGGGAAAAATAACTGGCTGCTGGAAGAAAACACATGGCACTCTCAATAAAAATACTGCAGGCAGCATTTTTATGAGAATTCCAACAGACCAGCTAGCTTTACTTGTTAGACACCTGGAGGCCATGGCTGGTTACTGTAAACATGCACTGAGATGCGCGTAACAAGTCACCCTTCAACAGTTTGACCAGGACAATTAAAAGCTCCCCTGGCTTGTTTTGCATCATGAACTTTCTGCACTATTTGTTCCCAAAGATGGCTTTGAAGTCTTGATACCAAGTCGAGCCTGTGTAAAAGAAATGTAACAGCGCAGGGTGCCATGGCTTCCTTCATGAGCAGCATTAGCACCCCAGGGGATGCAGGCCTGGGAGCATATCAGCCTAGGCCTGGGTTCTAAAACTGCATGTCTAGGAACTGTTAGTCTGATTTAAATAGGATGTTGGCCCTATATAACCCTGCATGGATGTTTTTATTATTATTTTATGTGCTCAGCATCCTGTTTAAATCAGGCTAAAGAAGAATTACATTTTAAGCAAGAGCGTACTGGCCAATCATCTTAAACATAGCTTCAAGGCCAGATTTCACATGAAAAATGTGCACAAAATATGGTTAAAGCTTTCCCCCCCCATAACATGTCTGCCAAAAAACCCCAGTCACTTCTTTTTATCAGTGATATCCGCAGCAAATGGTTTACCATTTCTTCTCTGGTCTAAGCAGCTGTTCTTATGAATGTAATAAATGAATAGTACGAGGCTTGACAGAAGCAGGAACAGAGTGACATATATTTCATAATTAAATGATTTTCCTGCTACAGTTCACTAGTCTTAATATGCAGGCTTGTTTGGGGGGGAAAACGCACACTACATCTCAACACTGGTTTATCGTGCCCATTCTGTTTCCACAAAGAATGGCATGAGGCCAAGTTTGGCTTAAATCCATACAGGCTTTCCGCAACAAGTAATAGAAGTGTGCTTGTGTAGGAGCAGTGAAATCAATATACACACATGGGGAAGACATTTTTAGATGCGAACTTGCTGCCGAAGCGACTGTCTCCTTGCAGGCACATGCTGCTGTGAAATAGTTTGTGTTTCATAACCTAAGATTTATAAGCAATATTGCTCTGCAACCTATAGACTGTTCTAAGTTTTGGTGGTAGATATTGTGTAACATATGCATTATACATTTCAGTTAACAAGATACAGATACATGTTTTAAATAAACTTCACTGTTGACGAAAACTAGCAGGCCTTTGGCCCATAAAAGATGGTATAGCTAATTCTTCCCTTTGTCTTGAATATAATGCTATTTGATTATACATTATGAACATAAAGTCAATTGATATTCTCCGCCAGAACCACTCCTGCCAGTCTACTTAAATGTTGATTGGAATTATTTAACAATATTTTGTAAATGTTTAAACCACAGGCAAAACTATAAATACTTTTTACAAAATGGATGCTACCTAAATTCCATATTGCAAGATTCCAGCCATAATCAAGCCCAGTACCTAGAACTTTAGTGATGTCATGCAGGGATTCAGCATGTACCTCCACTAAGCTGTCAATTAAGACCTTCAGCAAAAAGTCTCCTAACCATCCACAGGACAGAGCAGTTCAGACTGCAAGGCCTACTCCTTATATAAGCTTCCAGGCTGGTCCTGCTTCTTCGGTCTGAGCAGTCAGCTGACTGCTACAGTCTCATGTTATTCCCCACACCTCCAAGCCCAGGTGATTCAGCATGAGCCAGAGCAGATGTCTTCAGAACTGTAAAGTCACAGCTGTGCATTTGGGGCCTGGGATGCAATACATCAGAAAGCTCTTCTGTTAAATAAGATAGATATATAACTGCAATTGCACAAGAACACAGGGGTGGATTATGAACTGTCAGTTCCTAAAGCCTACCCAATTGGCATGGTGCTGATTTGATCAGAAACCTTAGTGGGCACTTAATGCCAGGCTGACTTTGTTGATATTGGGTTGTCCCTTTTCGCCTGGTCTTTTCCATTAATTTATTGCCCAACACTTTTGCCACCATTGTAATATATACGTAAATAAAACAGAGGTTTCCCTGAATTAACTCTCACTTAATAAACCACATAATCCCAGCAGTAGGATTATATAATTTATTCAGTTGCTAAAGAGGGCATCGATAGAGGAGGGAGACAATGAAACAAAGTATTTATTTTGACTTTGACAAATCTAACCTCACCAAAATCTAGTTTGCCATATTTCAGAGAGATGCAAACCTGTCTCCAGTTTGTACCACTTCAGACTACAAGTGTGGGCTCACAAGACTGAATGGTGCTTTACAGAAAAAAAATGCTTATATACAGAAAACTGGTATGTCTTGGCAAAAGTTAGAAAGTACACACCTGCTTGCGGAACAGACACTGGTGCTGGTGGAACAGAGCCCACTACCCCTTGCAGCTCTGCTCCAGAGAATTGGGGAACCCTCTGGAACAGATTTGGGGGGCCCACTGAGTGTGTGGATATCCACTCACATGACTTTGGATGAAGCCCAAACTCTTCTCCATAGGAAGCTGCCTTATACTTAGTCGGACTATGGGTCCAACTATCCCGGTATTGTCGACACTGACTGGCAGCAGCTCTCCAGGGTTTCAGCCAGGCGTTTTTCCAGCCCTACCTGGAGATCCTGGTGATTGGACCTGGGATCTTCTGCATGCAAAGCAGGTGATCTACCACTGAGCCACAGCCCCTCCACTGAGTTCCCTCCCATTGTTTTCTATGTGGAGAGATTTATGGGTGGGAGGGATGTATTCAAACATGTGAGCCTCCATCTGCAGTCTGAAGTGATACAACCCAGAGGCAGCTTGCTACCTCATTTGCTCTTTGTGAGAACTAGGTCTATGTTGTGTACATTCGAAAGGGCTTATTTGCAATGTATAACTCTAAGCATGAGGTGACATGTTTTATTGGATGATGTGATGCAAAGTTTGTCACACGGCAAATGACTTACGTTGTTCTTCATTTTTTTAAATATCTCAGGCTGTGCTACAAAGTGCCATTTCTGTGGGAAACACTGGTGCTCCTCACAGCAAAGATGTAAAATGCAAACGTAATACATGTACATATGCACATATCTCGAAAAACCCATGTACATTCATATGGGAAGCTTGGCCCAGTCGGGTTGTGCAGATGCATGCACAGTACTTCGGGTGTATTTAAATATGTTATGGCAATGGTCCCACTCATATTGGGAATCACACAGTACATTCCTCCCCAAATTCAGCAAACTCATTTATAATAACGTTGCTGAATTTTCATTAGCCCACAATCCCAGCACTGTGGAACTACAAACACAGGGGCAAAGTACTGTGTGAATCCATCCTACATTTCCTTTCTCACCCTGTCAGTTCCATGGAAGTGTGTGGGGACTCTCTCTCTCATCCTGTTTTCCCTCCCACAGCTCCCCCTTTGAGCTTCCTGCCAGTCTGTTTCCTTTACCTGGAATATGCTGCTTCTTATCTGTCAAGCCAACTTATCAGTCTCCTCCTCTAAAACTCCTTTAACAACAACATTCTGTATAGTGTGATCTTTTCTCTGGTATCTAGTTCACCTTCCATTACTTGCTCCTTGATTACATCACATCCTTTTCCTCTGTTTTAACCCTGTCAGAATATTTTCCCTTGTCAGAAGATTCCCTGCCAGGCACAGGAGTCTCTTTCGGAACAAGGGCTGACAATCTTATCATAGTATCAGAGAGTTGGAGGTGGGCTTGTAGGCCAACTAATCCAACTCCCTGCTTGATGCAGGAAAACCAGAGCTGGAGCATCCCCCACAGATGGTTGTCCAGCCTCTATTTGAAGTCCTCTGGTGAGTGAGAGCCCACCAACCCTCTACGCAACTGGTTCCATTGTAGAAACACTCTTACCATCAAGACATTCCTCCTAATGTTCAACCAGAATTTATCTGTCCAGATCAAGAATTCATTGACCATAGAAACATCCCATAATACAGCATTCTCTTTTGTACTTCAGAAACACTTTTGAGAGATTGTCAAGAGCATCCCTTTCTTTTAGAATATAAAAAGTAAAGCTTGTTCTCATATCATCTACTACTACCACAGTACTACTACTACCAGCAGCAGTAGTAGTCATAATAATAATATATTTATATCCTGCTCTTCTGCTAAATGTATCCAGAGCAGTGTAAAGAATAACTAAAAGAAACTATGCAATGCAGTTAATACTCATTCCTATCTAAGAGAAAAACATGGGTTTTTCTAAATTTCTGATAGTTTCCCAAATTAGAATTCTTACACTCCAGCATTTTGAATTTCATTTCTTACACTCAAACTTTTAGAGTCTGTAAGCGAAAGAACTAGATGGCCATGGAGAAGCCCATCCACTCTGTTTCTGCCTGAGTAATTATTCCATATGTGCCTCCTCCAAGGACATTCTACACTGGGAATCTCTGAATGATGGAAGCCCTCTTCAGGTGAAATGCTCCCCTGCTGAATCAATACCTGAGCAGGGCAGCAGTAACTAGCCACCTTCCCAACATTGTGCATGCAAGCTTGCCCTGCCCTGCCCCCTGCGTGAACATCTGCAGGGAGAACACCTCTGCTGTATGTGCAAAGGTGTCTGTGCAGTCTGGAACTCCATTGACACAGTGTTCCAGACTGTGTGTATGCCTTTGTGTGTACAGTTGTATGCACAAAGACTTCTTCCCCGCAGATGTACTCCTACCAGGTGAATGCCGGGGGGCACAGAGTAGCAAGAAGCTGTTAGAAGACATTGCTGTGTGTGCCATGCGGCCTACCATCCACCCCCTAAGCTAACCTGTTGCCCTCAAGTGTGATAGAGGATACTGTCCCATCATTGGTGTTGAACTAAGACTGAACTGCCAGTCCAGTCAGCTTCTGCCTGTGAAATGCGGGGGGGGGAGTGCCATCTTGTCCTTTGCCCCAGGCAGCAAAATGTCTTGGCCCAGCCCTGACGTTCATACTGTATGTACAGACATAGAGGTGGGGCAAGCTGGTGTCCATAATGTCAGGTGTGGAGCTAATTGGTGTGGCCCTGCTCACATGTTGATTCAGTGACCTGGTTCACACAACACGGCTGGCTCACTGTGGGTTGTTTAACCCCCAATGAGCCACAGTGTGGGCTGGGTGCCATTTTGAATATGCAACCCCCAACTGGGGCAATCGGGGGGCTTGCTGTGTTGTGCGAACCTGGCCACCATGGGTTATTTGCAGGTTAAACAACCCTAACATAACCCTCAGTTTGTTGTATGGTTATGTAAGGGTGGTTTAACTCTCAAATAACCCACAGTGGCTGGTTTTGTCTGACATGTCATTGCCCCAATTGGGGGTTGTATATTCAAAATGGTGCCCAGCATGCACTGCAGCTCATCGGGGGTTAAACAACCCATGGTGAGCCCAGCATGTCGTGAGAATCAGGTCAATGTGTGAGCATTTCATCTGAAGAGGGCATCTGAGGAAAAACAGAGTTACATACTGCCAATGCAGGTTGATTAGAAGGAGTCATGGCCAGATCAGTAAATCAGACAGAGATCCAATAGGCTGCCTCTTTAGTAACTGAATACTTGGGCTCAGAGCACAGTAGCAGTTCTCCCACAACATACAATTTGTGAATTACTCCTCGCTCCACACAATAAGAAGAGATACCAACTTCCTCTTTTATCAGACTTCAAAAATATTTGATGTGTGAACAAAAACCAAACTTAAATTAGGGATGAAGAGAAGTGCATGGCTGAAAATGCAAGCTTTAAGTGACTATTGAGGCTTGATCTGAAATCTCCTTAAGTCAAAGGAATTATTGGATAAGCCTTGAATAGTAAAGGAAGTTGCTGTTTTATAACCGACTTAAATAAACGATTTCTCCAAAGCACAAGAGTGTTTCTTAAGCAAGTGGGACAGCATGTGTTATTACTTACCTGCTCTTTGCCTAAACATAACTCTGATGGTTTATAATAGCTCCAGTAGCCGCCACTGCATTTATATGTTAAGAGTGTACTTTTAGCAAGAAACAGATACACTGTTTTAGCCATTGTGCAATTCTATGGAGTGTGGGACCCTGTAAAATGTTTTATTAGCATCTGTTTCGAATGACGATATTGCAAGAAGCAGGTTATTAGGCAGCCACGTCATGATAAAGAGCCATGCACAAATGTAGCCAGGTTTTATTCCCCACCCCAGTGCCCTTGGCAGCAACCTACACAGCAACACCCACACAAATAATCCCTGCACACAGAACCGGTCCCAGTCAAAGGAGAACAGCATATCGTGGGCTCAGCATGATGTTCTTTATTTCATTGGCCTTCGTAGCAATGCTTCGTAGTCCAAACAGGGTTAGCACCAGTAGCGCCACTGCCATTTCCTTTCTTTAGAAGCTTCTTTAAAAATGAAAACTCTTCCTATACCAATCCCCCACAGTCATGCTTGCTGCAATTCTTAGCTGCCACTGCTGAGCTGTGGCCAAGGAAGGGGAAGGGTCTGTGAACATTCCAGCCGCTACTACCTGAAACCTGAAGACAGGAAGGGGTAGTGGGAGGTAGCGGCAGCTTTGATCCATGTGGCACAGATACATCTATGCTCTGCTTGCCTGAAATGTCTAGCCACCAATGAAATCTTGTGTTAGTGGAGCTTCAGACGTGCCGGCTCTCTGGCAGGCGTATTGTGCACTACGGATTTAATTGGCATCACCCTGACTCCTTAGTGCAAGGTTTCATTTTGGTTCTGGAAGGCAGAGCCTTAAAAGCTGCCAGCAGGGCCAGCCTCAAGGGTAAGCATGGTCAGGCTCCTGCCAAGGGGCCACACCCAAGCAGGGGCCCACTGACAAGAGCCCTTGCAGTTGCTCCCCCTCTTCACCACTGCAGCCTGCTTTTTCACCTGCCTCTCACTCTGACACGGACAACGGTGGTGGTGAGAAAGAGGAGAAGCCAGTGGAGGCTGGTGGCTCCGATTTCGGTGGGGCTGTGATTCCATTCTGGGTTTCAGTCAGAACCAGCCAGAACTCTACAGGAGATATCCAAGGTGCACCTTAGATATCTCCTTTGGAGTTCTGGCTGGTTCTGACTGAAACCCAGAATGGAACCACAGCCCCACTGAAATCGGAGCCACCAGTCTCCAGGGGAAGAAGTAGCTGCCACTGTCTACTTGCTCCCTGGCTTGTTGCCTGTCATGGAAGCAAGTGGTAATGATGAGAAGCAGGATGAGGAGCAGTGGTGACCATGATGGTGAGAAGAGATGGGTAGGGGGCCCACAGAGGGTGTCTTGCCTAAGGGCCCTGGCTGCCAGGAACACCGTCAAGGCTCCAAAACCACCTGAGAGCCATAGAATATAGTAGCTCCCTCCTTGATTAGTTTAAAGGTCTTCCTGTGACCACTGGAGACATGAATATGCTAGTTTATGCCACAGTAAATTTCTTAGTCTTTAAGGTACTCTCTCCCTGGCACCCCTGCAAATAGGCAGGCAGTTGCATTCTGGATCAACGGAAGCTTTCAGACAATCTTAAAATACAACTCCATATTGATGATGATGAAGATGATGATGATATCCATGTATATACCACTTATCATATCAAAAGACATCACAATAGTTTTTTGGTTTTTTTTTTAAAGATACAAACCAAATGCAGGCAGCTTATTAATATGGGCAAACAGTGCTCCAGTCTTAAATGGGGAGCAGGAATACCCACAGAGTGAGTGTACATACGGAGTGCAAATACGAAGAAGAAATGGAAGCCAGGCCTAGTGTAGTTCACCACTGTCATTGTCTGCCACAGAAGTAAAAATTTATCTGGATCATAAAAAGATAAATGAGAACAGTTTTGATTGACCACACCAAGGCCTATCTAGTCCAGCATTCCGTTTTCTACATCAGGCAGCCAAAGCATCCGGGAATCCCCTTCTAGAGTACAAAGTGATGGCCACTCCCTTCCTCACCCACCACCCCTCCACCTTAAAGGCAGACTGCTTCTGCACTTGGAGGTTCCATCGAGCTCTCTTGCCTGATATCCGCTATTAAAGCTGTGCATTGATGATGACTCTAATGCAGTCTTCCCCAACCTGGTACCTTTCCAGATGTTTTGGACTACAACTCTCATTCCCCCAGCTGGCTATGGGTGATGGGAGTTGTAGTGCGACATGTCCCAAGTGCACCAGGTTGGGGAAGACTGCTCTAATGGATGTATATAATGTAGCCACTAGCCACTGGCCCAGTCTGTCCCTCTCAGAGCCGCACAGTCAGCAGTTCAGCATTGGGAATTCGCACCAGGAACACGAAAGAGGAAAAGCTGCAGTTGTTTAGTACAACCTTGAGCCAGAGGATGAGGAAACTGTGAATGTCTGGGGCAAAGAAGCAGCAACAACTGGAAACAGTATTGCAAGGAAGCATAAGTTGCTTTGGGGAAGGAGAGACATTGCAGGAAAGTCCCTGCCCTTGGGAGCAGGTAATATGCAAGACAATAGTGCTGGTGACTGACTGGATTATGAGCGGTCCATGCCTTACTGGCAGAACACTGCATTTCTCCCTGCCAACCCCCGCCCCCCCAGGCAAAAGTGGCATTCCATCTTGTGTTTGTCTTTATCACCTTCTGCATAGTTAGAGTGAATGTGCACAGATTTCCTGCTGCTGTGCATTGGGAGAAGCATAACTGAACATAATTCATGCTGTAGTTGTAGAGAAATCAATTTAGCTTACCTTGCAGTTCAAATATTCCTTGAAAATAATGTGTTTACCTTCATAACAATGAATGCCTTTATGCAAAGTGGGCAGTTTTATTTGTGATGATTTCTTATTAGATACAAATCTTTATCTTTTTATTTTATTTTATTTTTAAGTTATACCCTGTTTCTCCCCTCTGAAAAAGGAATTGCTCAAACTGGCTTACAAAACAGAAAAAGCATTTTTTAAAATAACCAATTAAAACACATTTACAACAAGCTAAAAGCAGCAGCAAAGTCATAAACACAGAATCAAAACTAAGAATCAATCAAAATTTGTTTTATATTGTTTTGACGCTCTGCGTGCCTTTGGATAGAAGGAACTCATAATGGAGGAGGAAGTATTGGCATCACTCAAGGCTGCTAAATATAATCTTGCTAAATTTACTGACTTCTTCCTTTCTTTGGAATAACTGCTGCAGTTATATAGATATACAGTCTCATTCAGAACACAAATATAATTTTAGATCTCACTCATCTGTCATCTGAGAACCATATTTCAAACATTTCATCACCATCATCATCGCCATTTGTGGATTTCATGCTTTTCACTGTGAAGTCCATTACTTTAAGCATCACCTTTATTTCCAGCAAGCTGGTTCATTGCAATTCCTTCCTAAATGGCCACCCACAGGATCAAAGCTAAAGCTACCTTCCTCTCTGCCATTCAAGAGGGAATCAGCATGACCCCCTTTGAAAGGACTGGCCAAATTTAGCTGCCATGTATCTAGAGATACGATCATGCAGCAGCTTTTTAACCGCCCAACAGCGCCTGCTTTTTTCTGCATATCAAACTGCAGTTAAAGAAACAAGGGCAGAACAGGCCATTGTTTGTGGTCATTTGGCAACCCTAGCAACACTGCTTTCTGCACTGAGTAAGTGTGTGAACTCTAATGCTAAACAGGGCTTTTAATATTCTTGTGTGCAGGGGAGGGGGTTTGGACTAGATGACTTCTAATGTCTGGTCTGATTATGATTCTATGATAGTTGAGGTCTGCACAAGAGGATGACTGCCAAGGTGGTCATACCAGTTGGACAAGTCTGGCTGGGCAAATTCTTTTGTTAGGAAATTAAGGGGATATGTGTGGCCATGGGAACTAATTGTTATACTAGTGAGTTTAAGCTGTACCTCCACCTATGCTCAGATAGTAAATTTGTTTATAAACCAAATACTACAAAATGCCAGTAAGGCTTCCGTAATCCCCTCCCAAAGGAAACCAAACCTGGGTAAGCACTTGCTCCAGGAACATCTCAACATGCAAAGAAGTAGGGTAAGTGTAACAATATAAAATAATCTCAAATGTTTTTAGATATTCTCTTGGTTAAAAAAAAAAAAAAGGCAGCTATCCCTGGGCCTTCACAGCCTTTGGAGCAAAAGGTCTCACAGGGTGTGGCTAAGGAGAGTCTCTGCTCTTACAAGAATAATACAATACAACGAATGATCTGCCACACACTGCTTGAGCTGAGGACATGTGTGACGTCTTAGAGCCAAACTAAACATTTTCCCTAGCATGCATTCTGGAGCTATGCATACTGGATCTTTCTACCTCCATGTAAGTGCTTGCTGCCCCAATTCAGATCAGAATCATAGAATCATAGAATAGTAGGGTTGGAAGGGGCCTACAAGGCCATCGAGTCCAACCCCCTGCTCAATGCAGGAATCCTATGATTAGGACCATAGTGCTTCAGGAGAGGAGGCTTTAAGCCCCCCCCACCCCATTTTTTCATTCTGAAATTCCACACGCCCCTGCGAGGGCGGTGGGGGTTTAAAAAAAGAAGGAAAAGTTCCAGGGGGGGTTAAAAAACGTTTTTTGGGGTTTTTTTTTTAACACACACACCATGTGGAATTTTTAACAAAAATGGGGGGGGGGGGCACTTAAAGCCTCCACTCCAGAAGTGCCAGAGGTCCACAATGTATACTAGAGAGAATATTAGTTTGGCCAGAAGTGTCACAAACAGGATGACCACTTGTGAATTGCCAAAAAGAGAGGACAAAAAAGGGCACCAACTTGCATAAAATGTGCATATGCTCATTTATATGTACGGATGCACATTTAGAACTAATTGTTATAGCTTAAATAGAAATACAGTACATCTCACCATAATGTGGAAGCCAGTGACCTGGTCTAGATCTACACTTTGTGTCATATCGATACGGTCCCATCATTGTGACGCTATATTCCTCTTGCGCATTTATACCTTGTAGCACACAATGACATCTGTTGTGGTATTTTGGATAATACAGAAGAAAAAGTGGGAAATAATGCTAGAAAGTGGTACACAGAATACGTAATGTGCTCCAACAGTTATCAGTGCACTTTCAATACTGATGAAAAGCTCTAGTGTAGATCTGTGTGCTTTGCTCAGTCTGCTGTCCAAGTCCTATTGATGCAAAACCTCCAAGGCTCAGCTCTTCCTTATGATGGTTCTTTATCTTTATGCTGGTCTTCAAACAGAGGACATCTTCAAAATATAGGACAGTCCTCTGGCAGCCCTTCAGATAGAGGACTGTAAAGAGGACACATGGCCATACTCACAAAATGATTACACCCTCACACTGCTGCTAGGACTCTTACACTGGTTTCTAGATGTTCCAGAGTGATACACAGGGCTGGTCTTTAAAGCTGAAACAAGTACATTAACTTTGTACTGAATGCAGGCACAGCTTTGCTCCTCAATGTTTGCAGCCTGTCCCTTTCCTAGCCAACAGCCTGGCTTTGGGCCTGCACACTGAACAGAAAGGTGCATTGTTGTATGGCTTAATTGCAATGTGATTAGCTCACATACTTCCCCAAATCCTTATTTTCCAACACAGTTTAAATAAGCTAAGGTTTGTCTAGCTCGTTCAATTATTCCACCACCTTATGTGTATTATTAGGGCCTTTTTGTTGTTGTTAAATATCCACTCTCCCTGGTTTTTGTTTCTAGAGTGAGACCTGAGGCACTTATAGTTTGGCATTTCTCCAAACCTAATATAAAATAATGTTTTAAGTAAAACATTGTTTTGAACCACTAGGCTGTAGTCACTGTTTGTCCAGTATCAATAAGATAATGGCACTGGAGTGTTTGCGGAACATTTTTCCTCTTCTACACAATTAAAGGTGCAGGAGCAAAGGGCCTCCTTTGCATCTAGCAACCCCACTGATGTGTGACTATTAGATCTGCAATATAAGAAGGAAAGTTAACATGTTCTAGATTACTTAACACATACACTTTTTAGATTCATGCTGTCGATTCACATGTAATGCCAATCCCATTTTGTGCTATGGGAATGAACCCTGTGCTTACAGGCTCCATTTTATCAGTTACTTCCTGATTGCCAGCAAACCATAGTTTGTCATTACATCCAAAGTAGCAACTGTGGTTTGCGTTTGCCTTACAAGCCAGGATCAAACCAAGATGTACAATTCTGGTTTGCAAGATGAGTGCAAACTGTCATTTCCTGATACAGGTATAGCAGCAAAATATGGTTTGCCGCAACCCAGGAAGTAACTAATTAAGAAAGCAATCCTGTGGTCCCCTGGCAAGCTCAGAAAACCCATCTAAGGTCGAAGACAGCACTCCAACCACAGAAGCAGGAGTCGGAGATCCAACCCCAGACCCCTCCCCCTGCAGCCAGTGAGGAGGCAACCAGGCTGGCTGCCTCTACGAGTTCAGAAGAGTGACTTCAGAGGAGGAGGAAAGGGGGCGTTCCTGTGGGCGGGGAGGAGAAGAGACCAGAGAGGCCAGAATATTAGTTTTCATGAGCCTCTTCCAGCCTCATTCCGTCCCTCTCTGAAGCACCCCCTGGATGTGCTAAAAAGCCTATCTAGCTAAATCTGCAGGGTGGGAGGATTGGGACGTGAAGATGCCCTCCACCACTCCTCCTGCCCTGCATTAGATGATTGAATGCCTCCAGGTTTGGGGGCTTCCGATCACCAAGGGTGCAATCAATAGGGTGCAATCCTATGCATGTTTAGACAGAGAAAGTCTTATAACTCCCAGCATGGCTGGCTGCGGAGTGCTGGGATTTGTAGGACTTTTTCTGTCTAAACATGCATAGGATTGTGCCCTAAGGGAGTGTGTGAGGGAAGGACAGAGAAGAGGAGCTGATCCATGTAGTACCTTAATCATGGTTTGGTATTATGTCTCAACCAACCAGCCAGCCAGTCCACAGTCAGGGTACTAACTGAATGTCCAAAAGGCCAGATCTTTCTATCTTTTCATTGCAGAGCTGTGAGTGGAGTATGAGTTTTGAACAGTGTTAGTGAAGCACAGGCTACCCAGGAGGTCTGAGGAAAAGAAGGGTTTGTTGCAGGTCCGGAGTGGGAGTCATTGCTCCTTCATCCTATCTTGCAGCCTTGGAACTGTTGAAGTAACAAGCACTGTCCCTTGAGTCAAGAGCTGGCAAGCTCCGTGAAACAGTCATCAAACTGTATGCTGTGCTTCGTTTTAAAAATGGGAAGTCTGGGACTCATCCCTTCTGACCTGGACATTCTTTCCCTTTATACTAAATGTGTGGGAACTGCTTGTGGTTACTCACATCTCAGCACGAGGCACTCTGATACATGCTGCCTGCTCATAGTTTTTTCTGCCTTTATTACCTCACATTTTCCAAAGCTGACACTGGAACTAGCTTCTGGAACTTATCCGTGGTGCAATGTTACCATCTGCTATAAAGGTTAGACGTCCAGTGACGACAGTCGCCGATACATAGCTTTGGTCATTTTAGCTGTGCCCTATAACAGGTCTGCAGGAGCCATTATCAGAGGACGTTAATTAGTCTTGTCTGTAGGCAGCTTGCTTTATAACCCTGACGTCCTTTCAGGAAATGTTCAGAAAAGATTGCATCCAAGGGAGATGTGTGTGAGTCGAAAGAATCGCATCGCTGAGGCCTGAGCCTGAAACACAGCTGGTCATCCCAATCTGATGGAGCTAAACATTGCTTCATTTGAAAACATCCTGTTTCCCATAATGGCCAACCAATAGCTCTCTCTTGCTGTTGCTCCCCCAGCAACCGGTGTTGAGTAGCATACGGCCTCTGAAGCTGGAGATTCTATATAGCCATTATGGCTAGTAGTTACCGATAGCTTTATCCTCCATTAATTTGTCTAAGGACACAATCCTATGCATGTTTAGACAGAAAAAAGTCCTACAACTCCTACAGCATGGCTGGCTGGGGAACGCTGGAAATTGTAGGAGTATTTTCTGTCTAAACATGGATAGGACTGCGCCCTAAAGGGTTGCTCCTGCTTAGAGTAGTCACATTGAATTTATTGGGACTTAAGTTAGATTAGCATTGGATACAACCCAAAGCCATCTAAGTTACAGGTCAATGCCACATCTTGTAGCAGCGAGATCCATAAACTAATTCCACACTAGCTCTATGCAGCATTTAGCCTGCTCACATGAGGGCTAAAAGTGGAGAGGGGATGTGGGTGTGCATCCAAGCCCTGTCCCATTCCCATTTAATCCACCTGCTCATTCCTTGACTTTCCTGAGTGGAGGGGGAAGGTCTGGAGGAGTCTTCAAGCTGTGTTTGTGAGTAGCAGCATCCATGTAATTGGAAACTTTGTTTTATCAGGCATACACAAATAGAGCCCCCCTGGCCCACTGCCCCACACCTCCTTGATCAACACAGGAAGGTTGAGGACTGAGGAGATGGAGCTGTTGGGGGTAGGAGCTGTCCACACCCTCTTCCCACTTTTAGCCCTCACATGAGCAGACTGAACACCTACACAGGGCAACTGGCTGTGATGGATACACAGAATTCCAGTTGTTTCCTTGGTTCTTCTACTGTCTTTAACAACAGTCTGACACCCAGAAATTAGCGAGTTAAATGTTTGCTGGCACAAATGGGAAAAGCTTCTCCTGTTGAGTTACTGTAATTCAGATTGCCCTTAAAGGTCCAGGAGCAGGGTCAGGGAAAAAAAGGGGGCCATTGTGTGGGTACTGAGCTCAATTTCAATCTGCAATGAGACCTGGAAAGAGAATGTTCAGCACTTGTTATTAGCTTACCAAAAAACTTCTTCCAGAGTCTTTTCATCTGCCTTTACAGTCATCATCATAATTTTATTTAATTCTATGGCACCCCCTGGGTACACGGCCTCACAGATTGTCATATGCAAAACCAGACCAAACTCAGCCCCTCTCCTTCTCCCTTTTCAAGGAGCTGATACCCTCAAACAGACAATGGGGAAAACTAACAGAAGGAGGGGTTCACTGGAAGAAACAACATGGGCAGATGCATTGTACGCTGACTTAAAACTCAGTTTCTGTTGGGAACGAAGGGATTACGGCAAAGGCTAAATGGAAAAGCTAGGCTTTGAGGCGGGAATCAGAGCTGCTGTTGTGGGTAAAAGGTCAATCCAGGGATGCTCCCGGGTGAACATTTATCAGTCTGATCTTCCCAACACTGGCTGTAATTTGGAAATCACTGAGTGTTGCTGGGCACGCTCTGGTATCAACAGGATTACCCTGTAATAAGTGACTTCAGGAGGAATGTGGCCATTTTGATTTATCAAGCAGTTTGGGGCTTAGAGAACTGGTTTTCCAGCCTCAGGAAAGAGCCAAATGAGATGTTGCAGCCGCCGCCACTGCCACATTTGCTCTTCATTCATGCATCTGTTCCATTCACATCTGAAACGGCATGGGGCCTGCTTTGTACAACAAAAATGTGTGTGCAGGTAAAGACCTCCTCTCCCTCACTTCTTGCTATGTTCTCCTGGCTTGAAGCACTTTTCTCCCTGCTCAGCTCTAATTACAGCTTGGGTGCTGAACTTTTTTCAGCCGGAGAGCCGAAGCCCATTCCAGAGAAGCTTTGAGGGGCTGCATTTGGGTGGTGGGAGGAACCAAAGCCAAAAGGGGTGGGGCCAAAAATCCCAGCCTATTTTAACTTCAAGCTCTTCCGGCCAATAACTAAGCCTTAGGAGAGGCATTTCAACCTTTTAGTGCTGGGGGGGGGGATTGCACAAATGCCAGGGAACTACCCACTACCCAATGGTTGGGGGAAAGGGGAAGGGGTATGGCCTTCTGGGGAACTTGAGAGGGCTGGATTTAGCCCCTGGGCCTGAAGTCCCTGGATTACAGGAAGTGAGCTGGGCTTGGGAGAACAGCGGTGCTTGAAGCAAATAGTGTGGGGAGGGGAGGCAGAAGAGCAGGGGGAGTTCAGGTCCCTTCACCTATTTTACATTTGTTGTCAAAATTAGATGCCATTTCCATTTAATGCAGGACTGAGGCAGACATATTAATAAAACATTAATGAGCATTTCTACACAAGGCTAAAATCTTGCACCGTTACCGGGGCTTCTGCTTCCAGATTCCTTGAGGGATTGAGACCGGCTCCTTTACATGATTTCATCCAGGGGCTTTCTTTCTGGACAAGTTCTATATGTTTTGTTATACAGCCACTAGATGGTGCTGTGATATAGCAGGATTCCGAAAATTCCCTGGAAATGTATTGTGTTTTGAAGTCCGTTATCACATTTTCCCCTTAGAGAATTAAGCCACTATGATGGCCAGAAAAGACAGGAGGGGCACTGGAGGTTGAGAACATCATGCAAAGGACCCACAAAAAACTGTGAGTGACCAAACATGAGTGCACAATAAAAGCCTTAAGTAAAAATGCTCTATATCTTGCCTTTCTGCTAGGATGTAACCCAAGGGACTATAGATAGGGTCCCTAGTGGTCTCCCTTCCAAACATTGACCAAACTCAGACCTGTCTGGCTATAACAAGTATGCTGCGTCATGTGGCTTCAGACCACATCTTAGGAATAAACAAATGTGGCCACTGCCAGCCCCACCTGTCTAGTTTGGCATTCAGGTTTCACAATTCCTGTGCTAAACTCAAACCCATGCCTCTAATGTGCATACTCTAGGATCCTTAAACTATTCCAGATTTCTTCCTAAATTAACCTGGTCACTCTACAAGGCCTAAAAAGCCATATATATATTATATTGTATGATATTATATTAGAACAAATGTATGAACCCATATATACATTTGTTCAATTGCATTGTTTGTAACATTTTTATTGTCAGCCGCCTTGTGAGGGCTTGTTCTAAAAGGCACAGTAGATACAAATAAAACAAATAATATAATAAAATAATAAAGGCCTCTCTAATACCCGAGTGCCAAATTCACTAAAGGTGCAACCCTATGCAGGTTTAGACAAAAAGAAGTCCTACAACTCCCAGCATTGCCCGGCCAGTCATGTTTGTTTATGCAGAACCATGCAATTCTATCCATGTTTCTGTATAAACATGCTTACGATTGCGCTGTAAAGGAGCGTTCCCTAATTTGAATTAATCACACTGGCTTCTGCCAAGCTTATTTCCAGGTACAGTGCTTAGGACCATGGGGAGAAGGATTTATTAAAAATTATAAAGATTTGGATAACTACTTCCGATTGCATACAGTGGCAATTATTGAGAAGATCAACTGATGCATGCAAGTTTTCTGTAGGCTGAATTTCAACAAACCAACAGCCATACCATGCAAGTACAGCCTCATGTTCAAATGATTTCCCAATGACTGTGTAAGGATTTAAGCATATCTAACTTTCTGTGGATTATATCTAGTGGTCTTGATTTTGTAAGGCATGATCTGCATGTGGGAACCGGTAAATAGTAATATGAATTCAATAGCCCAACTGGTGCGGTCTTCCAATCCAGAGAACCACAGTGGGATGCATGGCTGCTGCTGTGCCCATAGCACACTCCCACTCTTTCCCTTCAAGACTGAACGGCACCAATTTGCTTACATGGGGAAAAGTAAGTGGTGTACTCAGGGGCTTCATTGAGAAGGGGGCTAAACATGCTCTTTGCCCACAATAACTCTAGTGTTTGTCATGGAAGGCAGAGGACACACCAGTCAGGAAACTAGACAATTTTATTTAGAATTTTATTGTCCCTCTCAAACAAGAACAGAATAGCAACAGGAAAACCTGACTCCATTCAGATAAAACTACGTCTTCTGCCACCTAGTGAATAAGCAATATAATGACACTATCCACACTGTGAGCTGCAGAATGAAGGCATCTCCCACTCTGAACCCTATTTGCTTCATTTCCATTTCTTAGTTGTGCTAGGTGAGGAGTGGGGAATCTGTGGTCCTCTAGATTTTGTCAGACTTCAACTCCCATCATCCCTGACCATCGGCCATGCTGGCTAGAGCTGATTGGAGTTGCAGTCCAGCAACAGCTGGAGGGCCACATGGACCCCACCATTGCAGCATGATGAAATATTGAGAACTGGCTCACTGAATGGAAAGCCCTCCAGATATTTAGGTTTTGTGCTGGTAGTATTGTTTGGGGATGGTACACCTGATATCAAGGTAAGCTGCAAAATAATCAAGGTCAAGCCATAGGGTTGCTATATGAATTAACAGCCAGCTTTAACCACATGTTTAATTTTATATTATGCAACTTGATCTGAAGGAATGCCTCACAGGTTTGAAGACAGAGTTCAAATGCTTTTTCCATCAGCTCAAACTAGGCCGCTTAACTCATGGTTGAGCCCAATCCTTATATGCAGGATGTATGTTCCATGAGTGAAAAAGTTTGGGAATATAAATAGATGGAAGCCAATCTAAATTCTGCATCACTAAGATACCCTCTGCTGAGCAGTCCCTTACTCTGCAAACTGTAAATTATTTTAGCATTAATGACTTACTTCTTTCTGCTTATGGATAGGAAAGTGCATACTCTCAAGAAAGCAACATCTCCAAGACAGGTTTTAAATATAACATCTTAACAAGATAAAATTTCACATATGGCTTTTCTACATGAGGCTTTTATTGTGCGCTTGTCATGCCTCACACTTATTTATGGGCGCCTTAGACAACTTCATGACCTTCCAGTTTTGCTTCTGTTTTTTAAGAGCACTTTGCAGGGGGTTTCAGAGTGGGGAAAATGAAGGGTTTTTTTTTTCATCCTGAAACAAAGTTCAAGTCCCCACTTGTGTAATTGCATTATTCTGCTATACCACAGCACCACCTAAAGGTGATGTAGCAGAATGTACAGAAAGGCAGGAAAGGAAAAGTTCCTTGTGTAGAGATCTGATCTCAATTCTGCGACAAAACCGGAAGTAGATATACCAGGTTAACAGCCTTGTCTAGAAAAGTTCATACTTCCATTCACTCCATCATTTGCAACTGATGATGGAGGAGGGTGCTTCAGAGGCAAGATACAGGAATTACTGTCAGAAATGGGAGTGGGGGTGGTTCAGAATTAGGTTTCAGATAGTTTGGAATATATTAATTAATAGTTAAGCTAGAATTTTAGTACATGAACACTTTTGCAAACCATTTATAGAACCTATTTCTTTTACTTCCTGATCCTGGAGCTGGAAGCTGGAGGGTGTGAGTGCACCTCAGTGGCTTTTGATACTTCAACAATTGTATCCTTCTGGACTCGTTAGATGGGATGGAACTAGAAGGCAATGATTCCTGGAGGGTGGATTGACATCCCAGATGGTAGTGTTGATTACAAAGAAGAGAAGCAAGTTCTCAGGATGCAAAATTTAATTTATTTTTGGTTGACAGTAGATTGACACAGGAGACACTCTTTTGCTGAAAAAATTCTGCAGACTTATTTCTTTACCCCTTCAAGAAGGCCTAAATAAGAAAAAAGGCTGAAACACATTTGGGCTCTTACAATAAATTCAGTTTTGCATCCTGAGAACGTGTTTCTCTTCTTTGTGATTTACTTTGGATGCTCAAGTACTTCTGTTTTCTCAGTGCTGAGTGTTGGCCTCTGGAATTCCGTAAGTTCCATCTTGTCTCTCATGATATTTAAGGAAAGGAAAAGTTCCTCCTGTGCAAGCACTGGGTCATTACTGACCCCTAGAGTGGTCAGTAATGACCCGGTGATGACCAGTTTACGCTGGCGTTTTCATGGCAGACTATAGTGGGGTGGTTTGCCATTGTCTTCCCCAGTCGTGACTACCTTTCCCCCAGCATGCTGGGTACTCATTTTACCGACCTCGGAAGGATGGAGGGCTGAGTCGACCTGAGCCGGCTACCCAAGACCCGGCTTCCGCTGGGATCGAACTCAGGTCGTGGGGAGAGTTTCGGTTGCAATACTGCTGCCTACCACTCTGCGCCACACGAGGCTCTTTTCATGATATTTAACATCTGCATAAAACCACTCAGAGAGGTCATTGAGAGGTTTGAACTGCAATACCATCAATATGCTGTTGATTCCCCACCCTTCTTTCTTTCTGGTCCAGAGAAGCTGTGAAGGTCCTGAACTGGTATCTGAGATCAGTGATGGACTGCATATGGACAAACAGGACAGTATGCACCTGTGTCCCAGCATTGTTAAAGACATTGCACTAACGTAAACCAATGCTTGTGCAACGTACCTAGCCCTTGATAGGGCAATGGGGGAAAGTGGCAATTTGCATTTAGCTCTGGCTTTTAAACAGTAAACTGTTGTGTTTTATCCACTGGTTGTTTTAATTTTGATCTTTTTAATGTGTTGATAGTAAATTGTGTTGGGTGTCTTGTCGGACATAACGGAAAAGCAGGATATAAATATTTTTTTTAAAATAAATAAAAATAACTTTCCCAATTCTAACTCAGAAATGTAATATTGTGCTTTGTTTGTCAAGTGTAATATCTCACAAAGAACATGTAATAAGTGTTCAGTTTTCTTTCTTACATCTCATTCTGGCTACGAGTTTATAGATTTTGATACTATATCTTCCATTTGACTCATTTTGTGAGGAACATGTGAGGATTGTTTCTAACCAATGGTTTGCCGTCTTTACACTTCGTGAGAGTATTTCCGGAGTCCACTGTCACCAGCCCACCAGAGGGTGAGCAGCCAGCCAAAGACTGCCATGGTTGCTTTTGAATACCTGTTCTGAGAGCATGTGTGGACACAGGCCACTTGCAACCACGTTTTGCTGTGTAGAAGGAGTAGATTTAATTGAGAGTAGTTTTGCTGGTATGATATTGTTCCCCTCAGGAGTGTGTGGTAAACAAAGTTAGAATTGGGTGCTCTTGTCAAAAATTTTGGAAAACTGTACACTACACAGAAGAACCTCTGTTCTTATTAGAGTTGACAGACTTGAGGAATGGTATCGAAAAAGTTTGTTTTATAGCAAAATTCTACTAGTAACATTTGAGTAGATTTGAAAGCATGTTATGGTCAATTCTGCTATAATAATCAATCCTGAACAGATCGTGTGTGTGTGTGCGCGCGTGGTGTGTGTGCACGCACACATGTATAAAACAGTTGGACCACCCGAGTTGGGCCAGGTTCATAAATGCAGAGGATTTTCCTCACTTTCCTGAGCCTCGCCCGGAAAACCTGGGAAGCAATTTTGACCGGATGTCTTGCCACACTACTTGCATACCAGGAGTGTATAATATCAACCATATGTTTACTTCACATAATAAGTAAAAGAGAAAAAACATTAGAATAGTAAAGAACAATTTCTTCACCCACTCCTTCCCAGTGCCCCAGAGTGTGCTAGGTTTCTTGCATAGTAGCAGCCCAGAGGTAACTCAGCAGCTCGGGCTCACATACTCCAAGTAGTAAATCAGCCAACATGCAATGTGCTTTAGACAGAGCCACAGCTACAATCTGGAACAGCCTTCACTAACCTTGGGGGTTGAGCAACTTGTGGCCCTCCAAATGTTTTGACCTACAACTCCCATCAGCCCTAGCCAATATAGCTAATGGTGACAGATCATGGGAGCTGTAGGTCAGAACATCTGGAGGACCACAAGTTGCCCACTGCTGCCCAACCTGGTGTCCTCCAGCTGTGCTTGAATACAACTCCTTCCATCCCCAGCCACTGTGGTCATGGTGCCTGGGGATGATGGGAGTTGTAGTCCAACACATCTGGAAGGCGCCAGGTTGGGGAAGGCTGGTTTAGAGTTTTAAAAGTGGTGCGGGGTCAAGGTTTCAGCTTGCTCTTCATTAGGAAAGAGAGCGTTCCCCTTGAGTTGCCTTGGCCCTGCAGTCTTCTTTCCCCTGCAGGTTGTTTGTCCAGCTTCTACTGCTGGATCTTGAGAAATTATCAGCTTGCTGAGTCTTCCATACAGAGTGGTCTACCTTTCACCCTAGTGGCCTTCTAGCACTAGCACTGTGATTTCATTCAACAATCAAGAAGAAGCCTTCAGGTCCTCAAAGCTTTAAGCAAGACTCCCTTGTGCTCCCCAGGATTGCTTCCATGGAGACAGTTTAGGCAGATCCCTCTGTAGAAAGCTGAGCCACATTGCAAACACCCCAAATACAGTTTTGAAAGAGTACAACTAAATCATAAACAGGTAGCTTTCTTGATCCTCAAGAGACTCAAATTCCAAAAGCCTTCCATAATTAGAACCAAGTTTCAGAGCGAGGCACTGCACTCTCCAAGAAGGGGGGTGGAGCCAGGATTTGATGAGGGTGGGAGAGGCAGAGTTGCTCTGAACACCTTTGGCTGACAAGCATGGCAGGATGGATCATGGGTGGATGGGCACAAGGGGGCTCACTGGGTGCCTGAACTAGAAGCATCATGAGTGGATTGTATTGTAAATAATGTGGAAGCATTTGCCCTATTCAGACATTACTTATGCGAACAGGGATAAGGGGCAGTGGCGTTCTATATTTAGCTGCACTCCCAAAGTCACACCACGCTTTATATCCCCACCACACTGAGCTTAACATCTGAAGCAAGGATCCTCCTGTACTCATGGAGGCTTCTCAGAGCACAGCCGTGGTGGTGGTGAGCAGAGTGACATGACTTTAGGGGTGGGGTCCAAACACATGACCCCACTGCCACATTCACCACAATTTCCTTGCTCACGTGAGTAACACGTGCATGGGGCTCTAATGTTCCTGCCTATGTACATTAAGGTAAACTATCCTACTATGCATATGAAGGCAGTTATTTTTTGCAAGCAGGCTTGGAAGGGCCTTGCTATGGAAGGCAGCACAGAAGTACTATAAATAAATACGCAAGCCAACTCCCATGGTTGTTTCGTCATCTCTCCCAGGCTAGTATGTAAATATACCTTCCTGAGGCTGGCTTGCATGCACTAGAGTGCTTTTTGTTTTAGGACAGCCTTCCCCAAACTGGTGCGCTCCAGCTGTGTTGGACTAAACTCCCATCATGTTCAGGGGGCCATGCTGGCTAGGTTTGATGCAGGTTGTAGTCCAACATATATGGAGGGCACCAGGTTGGGAAGGGCTGCTCGAATGTTTCTTCTTTCAGAGGCTTAGATATAAATCACTCTGGATCAATTCCCATGATGACTAAACATGTCTTCAGTTACTTTTTGCCTAAATAGATCATGTGGGGCCTCTGTCACAGGCACAGAGTGTGGTAGGTCTTCTGTTGTTGGTCAACCCATTTTTGGAAACCTTGCTGCAGCACACCCAGTCAGTCTGGGCCTCTGGTGAGATCCTTACATGACCCATTTGCAGCAAGCAAAGTGTAGCCCAGGGCAGTATTACAGCATGCCATCACATGCTCAATGCCTACATGGATGCCCATGATTCATAACCACAATGCAACTCATTTATAGAGAGGAATTACTTCTAAAGGAATCTTGTTATATTCATGAGCCAGAATGTCATGAGCTAGCCTTCTCCAACCTAGTACTCTCCACATATTTTGGACTTCAACTCCCGTCAGCCTCAGTTAGCATGGCCAATGGCCAGGAATTCTGGGAGTTGTAGTCCAAAGTATCTGGAGCACACCAGGTTGGGGAAGCCTTTTCTATGGCACCAAAATACAAAACAAATTAATGTACTGAGGTGAACGCAAGCAGGAAAAGGCTGTATCATGTTTGAAACTGGTTTCCAGATCTGCAGAGGAAAACATGCTTTTCTTAGCTAGCTCTTGAGCACTTCAGCTTGCAACTACGCTGCCCAAATAGTCTCCTGGATTTACAGTGTATGTACCAGCAAGTATCTGGAAGATTAAACAATTTATATAAGCAATCATCTGAATCCAACTATCTTTGTGTAATTAGTTTGGGATCCTCCTCCTTGTTACAGAGATCAGGAAGTGACTGGATATAGAGCTTGAGACACTTTCTGATGACTAGCAGTTTGTCTGAACAGGAAACATATTGCAAAAAGCTTAAGGAACTATAAATAACACATGTTTTGATAACAGTTTGCTTTCAGGACAACACATTTTACAGCCTTTCGGCAAGAATCATTACAAAAAATAGGCATGACTGGTAAAGCGAGACCAGAATTTATCTCAGAAAAAAATAAAAGGATGTTTTCCTTTCAAGCTCATTAATACATGCATATAAACATCCAGGAATACCATAATGAATGCTGGATTTTAAGATTAATTTGTTTTGGCAGCTGATCTCTCGATCTCTCTCTTTTTCTTCTCCTGGGCGTATGTTAAGAATTCCAGGAAGAAATTTTTGAAGCCTATCCTTGTTCTGTTACACAGGATCCAAGCTCTTGAGTCGATACACATTCCATTATAAGTAGGCTCATAGATGCTTCTTGTAAAAACTGAACCCCCCAAACCCAAACCATGTACATGGAACTATGG
Organism: Heloderma suspectum; assembly: GCF_057233095.1. Lineage (NCBI taxonomy): Eukaryota > Metazoa > Chordata > Lepidosauria > Squamata > Helodermatidae > Heloderma > Heloderma suspectum. The sequence continues at coordinate 112,494,314 of NC_139458.1, read as the reverse complement.
CAGAAATATATTAACCCTTCGAAATGATAACGGCTAGTGCCTCTTAATTTACACTGTAAAAGTGAGCATCACCGACTGCACACTGCTACGGTGACACAATCATGTAAAGGAAGACTGGGATATGTGTCTTTAATAGTTTAACAGAAAGAAGGAATTCCAGCAGATGCAGCTTGTTGCAGGTGGATGAACATTTTCTTGCCAAAATTCTCTCCTTTGCACAAGGATTAAAGGTACAGGAGCCCTGATCTTCATGGCATCCAATCATCCAACCAGTTGGTGTGGATGTGCTAAGTCAGTGGCAACAGACTGGTAGGGAGGCAGGAAGGCCTTTGCTTTTATTGGTAAATTCTTAAGGATTGCCCCTGCTTCCCTGCAGGTGACAATATTAATAGCCATTGGACCTGTGGCTCTGGGAGAAAAATGAAGGCACAGTTTGTCCTCACCTATCTGCCTCTACTGAAGCAAGAATATCAGTTGCTGTTTGTGGAGAGGATCATCTGAGCCAGGGCTCAGTCCTAGCATATTTAGGGCACAATCCTATGCATGGTTAGACAGACAAAAGTCCTCCAGCTCCCCGCATGCCCCAGCCAGCCATATTTGTGCAAACATGCATAGGATTGCACCCTTAACCTCCATCCTAAAATCACTTTTCAGGGACAGGAGTCAGGACTCGGCCACAGTACATAAGATGTATTGTGTTCTAAATATAAGGGTATTCAGGGTATATGCAGAGTGAGATGAAAAGGAGATCAGGCAGGTAGGGAACATGGGATTTCATTTGACAGTATGTGAGAGGACAAGTACAGGGTGGGCCTAGAAGAATAGGAATGAACATAGGCTTTCTTCTTTTTTGGCTTTCCCCCAAGTATGTTAAAATAACAACAACAATACTAGTCTGTGACAATTATTTGACTCTTGTTCTGTAAAAAGGAATTTGTAAAAATATGCAATCTGCTTAGAGAACTTTGGATGGAGCTGGCAATAGGCCTAAATACATTAATAAGAGGGGTTTTGGTTACTCTGTGACCTTGTTCCAGTCTGACCAAAAAATAACAGTATTGGAGAAGATGGCATACTCCACCCAAACAGATATGCCAGAAAATGAAAGCTTTGTCTTCCAAGACACACAAGGACTTGACATATTTCCATGGTGATATTACACTGTTCACTGAAGACAGCTGGGATGGCCAGATAGCCCATGTATAAAAAGATTTTATCCATTGTTTCCTAACGCCACGGTTACATAAAATGCAAGAGGAAAGTCACCACAGCCCAGGTTTTCCCTAATTATATCTGGCAGTGGAGTCATGCATATGCCTGGATTTCAAAGGATGTTTCAGTTCTGAACTGATATTTTTGTAACAGTTAGAAAAACAATTCTAGTTTCTAAAGTGAAATTTGAGTACTCAAAGCCTCACTATTTTTTATTCATAGGAGCTTGAAAGAATCCATTCCTTCTTTGGGGACAGTATTTTGAATATCGGGGACTGACATTTATGTATATAGATAAATTCAGTATCATTCTATCTGAAATCCAAACACAAGGTTTAAGCAAGCCTGTACACTCCGACAGGCCTATGGGGTGCCATTTCTGAAGGCAGGCCAAGCAGTCTTCTAGTAAGTGGCAGCCACGTTATGCCCCTTCCTTGTAGCCTGGCAAGATGACTGAACTGTACCCAACAGGCTAACAGCCACCCAGAAGGCAAAGTTATCAGCAGTACTATAATTATGGGGAGAAAGGTGGTTGGGGCCATTATGAAATCCACAAGCCCCAAGCCCCAACTCCCTCATAATTTTAGCCAAATCCCTGTACCTTTCCCCAGAACCGTAGGTAAGAGCACAATAATCTGAGCACTGTAGAGCTATCAGTGGGTGAGGTAGGAAAAAGAGTTGGGGAACAAGGAGAGTAGAGAAGGAGGAGGAGGAGGAGGAGGAGGAGGAGGAGGAGGAGGAGGCAGCTGGGATAGAAGAATCTCTTATTGATGGCCTTCTCAGTGGTTGCTCCCAGCTATGGAACTCCTGGCTGAGAGACACTAGCTTGGCCCACTCTCTGGTATGCTCCCGCCAGGAGTTAAAAGGTTTTTTTATTCAGGCATATAGGCTGGTCTGTTGCTGAAGCAGGTTTTAATTGGTGCTGTGTATTTCTTTTATTGTTGTGCTTTTAATGTATTTGTTTTTATGTTATGTTTTAAGTAAGATTGTGTTTTTCAGCTGGATTTTGTTAGGCACCATGAGCACCATTTGTGAGGGGAAGGGCAGGATATTAATTAATTAAATAATGTTTGAGTGATGCGGCACTCCTTCCATGCTTTCGTGAAGACCATCAGGTTGTGTCAAGCTCTCCTATGGCTGGTGCTCTGCAATAGCTTAAAGAATTCCTATGGAATGTTGTCACGATGTATGTCAGATTTTACTGGGGTGACCAATGCACTATCTGTACTGGATTTGTAGGATCAGTTTCAGTAGTTGCAGTCCAAGGATGTGGACAAGGTGCTTGTAGCTGTAAGGCTGACCACTTGCTTGCTCAATCCCTGACCATCATTGCTAATTAAAGCTAGGAACCAGGGGTGGGGGGAGGTACTAGCTGGGTGGGTCCTGAGAGCGGTAAATATGTCATTGTGGAAGGAGGTCTTTAAACTGAATCCTACGGGGAAGGGAGATGTAAAGTTGGGGGTAACAATGGATGTAGGTGCATGCACTGCAACAGAGAGAACAGCTCTGATAGTGCCCAATAATAGTCTTCAGACACATGTAGGAAGACAGCCAGACTATGAAGCACATCGTCTTCGATGTCTATACACTAATGCCCAGAGTATGGGAAACAAACAGAACAAACTTGAACTCTTAATACAGGAGGGAAATTATGACTTGATAGGTATAACTGAGACTTGATGACTCTCATGACTGGAATAGAGCAATTGAAGGATATAACTTGTTCAAAAAGAACAGGAGGAACAGAAAGGGAGGTGGGGTTGCATTGTATGTGAAAAATACATATCTCTGCACAGAAATACAGGAGGATGAGCTTGGTAGCCCCATCGAGAGCATCTGGATCAAAATAAATGGAGCAAAGAGTAAAAGGAACCTGGTGGTTGGAGTCTACTACCAGCCACCCAACCAAGGAGAAGACAAGGATGAAACTTTTGAAAAGCAAATAGCCAATGTTTTAAGGAAGCATGATGTAGTAGTAATGGGAGAATACAATTTCCCCGATATTTGTTGGGAGACAAATTCTGCAAAATATGGCCCCTCCAGGAAATTCCTGACTTGTGTGGTGGATAAATTCCTCCTACAGAAAGTAGAGGAAGGAACTAGAGGATCGGCTATCCTTGACTTGATCCTAACCAACAGAGATGACTTAGTGGATAAAGTAGCAGTTACAAGAACTCTGGGGGAAAGCGACCATGTTGTACTTGAGTTCTTGGTTCTAAGGGAAGCAAAAGCTGAGTGTAGTCAAACGCGTACCCTGGATTTTAGGAAAGCTGATTTTAATAAACTCAGAACAATGATCAGTAAGGTCCCATGGCAAGCGACGCTAATGAGAAAAGGAGTCCAAGATGGGTGGGAGCTTTTAAAAAAGGAAATTCTCAAGGCACAATCACAAACAATTCCAACAAGAAGAAAAGGTGGAAGACAACAGAAGAAGCCAATGTGGCTTCACAAAAAGCTTAGGGATGACCTGAAAACAAAAAAGGACACATATAGGAAGTGGAAAGAAGGCGAAGTAACAAAGGAAGAGTACAGGCAGGTAGCACAGAATTTCAGGGATGGTGTCAGCAAAGCTAAAGCTGAGAATGAGCAGAGGTTAGCGAGGGATGCTAAAAACAACAAAAAGGCTTTCTTCAGCTACATGCATAGTAAAAGGCAGAGGAAAGAAATGGTTGTTCAGCTATTAAATAAGGATGGCAAAATGATAACAGATGACAAAGAAAAGGCAGAGGTGCTCAATTCCTACTTTGGCTCAGTCTTCTCCCAAAAGAGGGTCTATGAGCCGCCTGGCAAAGGCAAAGTACAGGCTGAAGGGGCAGGATTGCAGCTTGAGATAGATAGGCATATGGTCAAGGAACACCTAATTACTTTGAATGAGTTCAAATCTCCAGGGCCAGATGAACTGCATCCTAGAGTCATAAAGGAACTGGCAGAAGAACTCTCAGAACCGCTGTCTATTCTCTTTGAGAAATCATGGAGGATGGGTGAAGTGCCAGATGACTGGAGGAGGGCTAATGTTGTACCTGTCTTCAAAAAGGGTAAAAAGGAGGAACCTGGCAACTACAGACCAGTCAGTCTGACATCAATCCCTGGGAAAATTCTGGAGCAGATTATAAAGCGATCCATCTGTAAGCACCTTGAAAACAATGCAGTGTTTACTCGAAGCCAACATGGATTTGTCAAAAACAAGTCCTGCCAGACGAATATGATCTCATTTTTTGATCAAGTAACCTCCCTTGTAGACTGTGGGAATGCTGTAGACATCATATACCTCAACTTCAGCAAAGCTTTCGACAAAGTGCCCCATGATATCCTGATGAGCAAACTAGCGAAAAGTGGGCTAGATAAAACAACGATCCGGTGGATCCACAGTTGGCTACAGAATCAGATTCAAAGAGTGCTTATCAATGGGACCTTCTCAAACTGGGGAGAGGTAACGAGTGGGGTACCGCAGGGCTCAGTCCTGGTCCCAGCGCTCTTCAACGTTTTTATTAATGACTTGGAGGAGGAGGTGCAGGGAATGCTAATCAAATTTGCAGATGACACAGAATTGGGCGGGATAGCTAATACTTTGGAAGACAGATGATCAGGGGACTGGAAACAAAGCCCTATGAGGAGAGACTGAAAGAACTGGGCATGTTTAGCCTTGAGAAGAGAAGACTGAGGGGAGATATGATAGCGCTCTTCAAGTCCTTGAAAGGTTGTCCCAGAGAGGAAGGCCAGGATCTCTTCTTGATCATTCCAGAGTGCAGGACACGGACTAATGGGCTCAAGTTACAGGAAGCCAGATTCCAGCTGAACATCAGGAAAAACTTCCTGTCTGTTAGAGCAATACAACAATGGAACCAATTACCTAGGGAGGTGGTGGGCTCTCCCACACTGGAGGCATTCAAGACGAGGCTGGACAGTCATCTGTCAGGGATGCTCTGACTTGGATTCCTGCATTGAGCAGGGGGTTGGACTCGATGGCCTTGTAGGCCCCTTCCAACCCTACTATTCTATGATTCTATGAGGTGGTACCAACTGCCCTTAAGGAGGCAGCTCAGTTTGGAAAAAAAACAGTTTTCAAGACTCATTTCAGTCTGAGTTCAGACCTGGTTGTAGTACTGAATCAAAAAAAAAAAAAAAAAGGAAGAGGGGGCGGCACTGATATATCACTAAACAGAAGAGAAAAGAAGTTCTCAGGTGCCCAAACAAAATATTTTATTCTGCCCGATGTATTTTGGAAGAAATTCCCTTCTTTGAGGGCCATTTAGCCTTCTTTAGATACATCAAAAGTAATTCTTCCTATGTATCTTCTGTTTTGAAATAGTATTGAATTGGCCTTAGTTAGCCTTTATCACCCCTTCATGGATCACTGCCTTGTTGTGGCGAAGGGGCTTGCGTAACTCAGTGAAGCCATAAGCTATACCGTGCAGGGCCACCCAAGACAGATATGTCATGGCAGAGAGTTCTGACAAAATGTGGTCCACTGGAGAAGGAAATGGCAACCCACTCCAGTATTCTTGCCAAGAAAACCCCATGGAACGTATCACAAGGCTAAAAGAGATGACGCCGGAAGATGAGCCCCTCAGGTCGGAAGGTGTCCAATATACTACTGGGGAAGAGCAGAGGGAATTTCCAAGTACTGGGGAAGAGCAGAGGGAATTTCCAAGTAGCGCCAGAAAGAGTGAAGCAGCTGGGCCAAAGCCGAAAGGACACTCAGCTGTGGATGTGTCTGGTGGTGAAAAGAAAATCCGATGCTATAAAGAACAATATTGTTTAGGAACCTGGAATGTAAGGACAATGAATCAAGGTAAGCTGGAGGTGATCAAACATGAGATGGCAAGACTGAACATCGACATCTTGGGAATCAGCGAACTAAAATGGACAGCCATGGGCGAATTTAATTCAGGTGACCATCATATCTACTACTGTGAGCAAGAATCCCATAGAAGAAATGGAGTAGCACTCATAGTCAACAAAAGGGTGGGAAAAGCAGTACTGGGGTACAATCTCAAAAACGATAGAATGATCTCAGTACGAATCCAAGGCAAACCATTCAACATCACAGTAATTCAAGTCTATGCCCCAACCACTGAGGCCAAAGAAGCTGAGGTTGATCGGTTCTATGAAGACCTACAACACCTTCTAGAACTAACACCAAAAAAAGATGTCCTCTTCATCATAGGGGATTGGAATGCTAAAGTAGGAAGTCAAGAAATCACCGGGATAACAGGCAGGCATGGCCTTGGTGTACAAAACGAAGCAGGACAAAAGCTAATAGAGTTTTGCCAAGAGAACACGCTGATCATAGCAAACACTCTTTTCCAACAGCACAAGAGACGACTCTACACATGGACATCACCAGATGGTCAATATCGAAATCAGATTGATTATGTCCTTTGCAGCCAAAGATGGAGAAGCTCTATACAGTCGGTAAAAACAAGACCTGGAGCTGACTGTGGCTCAGATCATGAGCTACTTCTTGCAAAATTTCGGCTTAAATTGAAGAACGTAGGGAAAACCACTAAACCATTCAGGTATGACCTCAATCATATCCCTGATGAATATACAGTGGAGGTGAGGAATAGATTTCAGGGATTAGACCTGATAGACAGAGTGCCTGAGGAACTATGGACGGAGGTCCATAACATTGTTCAGAAGGCAGCAACGAAATCCATTCCAAAGAAAAAGAAATGCAAGAAAGCCAAGTGGCTGTCTGATGAGGCTTTACAAGTAGCTGAGGAAAGAAGGGAAGCAAAAAGCAAGGGAGAAAGGGGAAGATATATCCAACTGAATACAGAGTTCCAGAGAATAGCAAGGAGAGACAAGAAGGCCTTCTTAAATGAACAATGCAAGGAAATCGAGGAAAACAACAGAATGGGAAAGACTAGAGATCTTTTCAAGAAAATCGGAGATCTCAAGGGAACGTTTTGTGCCAAGATGGGCATGATAAAGGACAAAGAAGGCAGGGACTTAACAGAAGCAGATGAGATTAAGAAGAGGTGGAAAGAATACACAGAAGAACTCTACAGGAAAGATCTGAATGTCCCTGATAGCCATGATAGTGCGGTCACTGAACTTGAGCCGAACATCCTCGAGAATGAAGTCAAGTGGGCCTTAGGAAGCATTAGTAACAACAAAGCTAGCGGATATGACAGTATTCCAGCTGAGCTATTTAAAATCCTAAAAGATGATGCTGTTAAAGTGCTGCACTCAATATGCCAACAAATTTGGAACACTCAACAGTGGCCGCGAGCCTGGAAAGGGCAGTTTACATTCCAATTCCAAAGAAGGGCAACGCCAAAGAGTGTTCAAACTACCGCACAATTGCGCTCATTTCACATGCCAGCAAGGTGATGCTCAAAATCCTACAAGCTAGGCTTCAGCGGTATGCGAACCGAGAACTACCGGAAGTACAAACTGGGTTTCGAAGAGGCAGAGGAACTAGAGATCAAATTGCCAACATTCGCTGGATCATGGAGAAAGCAAGAGAATTCCAGAAAAACGTCTATTTCTGCTTCATTGACTACGCTAAAGCCTTTGATTATGTGGATCACAACAAACTGTGGCAAATTCTGAAAGAGATGGGAGTACCAGACCACCTTACCTGTCTCCTGAGAAACCTGTACGAGGGTCAAGAAGCAACAGTAAGAACTAGACATGGAACAACCGATTGGTTCAAAATTGGGAAAAGAGTACGACAAGGCTGCATATTGTCACCCTGCTTATTTAACTTATATGCAGAGTACATCATGAGAAATGCCGGGTTGGATGAATCACAGGTCGGAATTAAGATTGCCAGGAGAATTATCAACAACCTCCGATATGCAGACGATACCACCCTAATGGCAGAAAATGAAGAGGATCTAAAGAGCCTCTTGCTGAGGGTGAAAGAGGAGAGTGCAAAAGCTGGTTTGAAACTCAACATTAAAAAAACTAAGATCATGGCATCTGGTCCCATCACTTCCTGGCATATAGAAGGGGAAGAAATGGAAGCTGTGACAGATTTTATTTTCTTGGGCTCCAAGATCACCGCAGACAGTGACTGTAGCCATGAAACTAAAAGACGCTTGCTCCTTGGGAGGAAAGCTATGGCAAACCTAGACAGCATAGTCAGAAGCAGAGACATCACCTTGCTGACAAAGGTCCGTCTAATCAAAGCTATGGTTTTCCCAGTAGTAATGTATGGCTGTGAGAGGTGGACTATAAGGAAGGCTGAGCGCCGAAGAATTGATGCTTTCGAACTGTGGTGCTGGAGAAGACCCTTACGAGTCCCCTGGACTGCAAGGAGGTCAAATCAGTCCATCCTAAAGGAAATCAACCCTGAGTGCTCATTGGAAGGACAGATACTGAAGCTGAAGCTCAAATATTTTGGCCACCTAATGCAAAGAGAACACTCCCTGGAAAAGACCCTGATGCTGGGAAAGACTGAAGGCAAAAGGAGAAGGGGACGGCAGAGGATGAGATGGCTAGATAGCATCACCGATGCAATGAATATGAACTTGAGCACGCTCCGGGAGAGAGCGCAGGACAGGAAGGCCTGGCGTGCTATGGTCCATGGGGTCACAAAGAGTCGGACACGACTGAACGACTGAACAACAAGTCTTTATCGGGAGAGGGGGGAGTACAATCCTCCTACTCTTGCTCAGTCTCTTAGTAGCTTTTGGTATGGTTGGTACCAGTGATCACTAACTGACTATGCTATCATTGACCATGGTAGCCTATTGGAAGGGGGACTGTTTAACAGTGGCTCTGCTCTTACTGGTGGGACCAGATGAAGTGGGAAGCATTGGGTGATTATGACCCCCACAAGATACCCTTCTGTCTCCAATGCTATTCAACATCTCTATGAAACCATTGGGAGCAGTCATTAGGAGATTTGGAGCATGGTGTCATCACTATGTCGATGACACTCCGCTCCATTTCTCTGTTACATCTCAATAAGGAGAGGCTGTGCGGTTCTGGACCAGTGTATGGATACAGTGGTGGGATGGATCGGGGCTAAGAAACGGAGACTGAATTTTGGTAAGAAGAGTTTCTCTTGGGTAGGCAATTCCCAGGTCCAGGACTTAGGCAGTTTGCCTGCTCTGGGTGGGGTTGTGCTCCATCTATAGGAGCAGGTACATAGCTTGGGGGTGTTCATAGTACCATTGTTGTCTCTGGAGGCTCAAACAGTTGCAGCAACAAGGAGCATCTTTTACCAGTTTGGGCTGGTGTGCCAGCTGTGGTCACTCCTGGACAGGAGTAGCTTAGCCACCGTGACTCATGCATTACTAACCTCTTGACTACTGCATCTTGACTACTGTAATGTGCTCTATGTGGGGCTGCCCTTACGCATGGTCCAGAAGCTTCAGCAACGAGATTGTGTGATGCAACTAGCCACTGCCATATAACGCTACTGTTTTAAAAAAAACAGTTTATTGCCAATTTGCTACCAGGCCAAGTTTAAGGTTTTGGTATTAACCTATAAGGCCCTAAACAACTTGGGACTTGAATACCTGAGAGAATGCCTTCTCCCATATAGACCTGCCTGGCCTCTGCACTCATAATCACAGGCCCTCTTGGTTGCACCACATCCTCCAGTTGTCCACCTGGTGACAACCTGAAAGAGGGCTTTTTTTTTTTTAGGTGGTGCCCATTCTCTGGAATACCCCTCCCAGAAATAAAATATATGACAGCTCTGAGGCAGTTCAGGCACATGTTGAATACTTTTTTATTTGCTCCGGCTTTTGATGATTGGCAATGCCTGTCATTTTGATCTTTTGAGCTTCTCTGCATGAGGCTTTTATCCAGCGATCGAGATTGGTTACTCACAGAGGTCTGTAGGTCTTTTACATGGTGTCATCAGCCTCCAGGGCCTAGAAATCCTTTGTTTGTTTTCTGATGGCCACTGGTTATGTTTTAGTTATAGCGTATATTTAGATGTTTATGTAGTGGTTTTAATTTTGAACACTGCCTAGATATGTTTTAGATGATAGGCAGTATAGAAATATTTACAAATAAACAAACAAATAAATAAATGGGTCCAATGTTAAATTGCTTTCAAATATTTCCCAAGCCTTTTACCTCTGTCTCTCTACTGGGAATGTTACACTGTACCTTTTTTGTAAATCAGTTTCTTTGTCCTTGGTTCAAGGAATTCTAAGAGTCTATCTAGGACATATACCAGATTTTCCTACTTGGGTCTACACCATCCCAAGCAGCTTCCGAGTAGATAATATAGTGAGTTGGCTCTCACCCTCCTGATCTTTCTCTTATCTCTATTATTTTGGCAGTAGCCAGGGAAAGGTTGTAGCAACTTGGCCATTTTCCCACCATGGACAACTGTCCCTTCCAACAGAAAGAACAGCCTATGACAAAAGAGAAGAAACTAAAACCTTGGTTTCTTAAGGATCAGCCCTTTTACATGTCATTTATGGAAAGTAACTTGCAATTTGTCTTTCTGATTATTAATATTGCTATTAATATTTCTGACTATTAATATTGCTATTAATGTTGACTGTTAAGATGGGCCATCTTTTACTGGATAAAACAAGTTTACCACACACACACACAATGGCAGAAGATTTGTCAAACACAGGAGGGAGGATAGAGGCATTATGGAGCATGCCTTTTTTCTTCCTAAATAGGTGGGCACCTGAACTTACTTTCCTATGACTTTCTCCACACAGGGCTTTTATCCTGCCATTGAGATTGGTTACTCACAGATATTTGTGGATCCTTTACATGATGTCGTCAATCTCCAGGGCGTCTCACATGCTAACTGACTTTTATCTCAGTTTTATAAAGATTATAGATAACTTGTTAAGGAACATTAATCTGCTATATCAGGGGTGTGTAATTGCCTGGTTCCACTACACCACAGCGCCATCTAGTGGCTGTATGATGAAGCATATAGAACTTGCAGACAAAGGAAGTCCCCAAATGAAAGCACGTGTCTGCCTGTGTAAAGGAGCTGATCTTAATCCCACAAAGAATCTGGAAGCAAAAGCCCTGGTAAAGGTGCGGGATGCTAGGCTCATATAGAAAAGCTCTAGAGCATATTTCAGATATCACTGGATACAGAAGACTCATTCCCTGAATAACATTTGGATGAAAGGTCTGAAGTTGCATCATATTTAAACTGTAGAAGAAAATTTGTTTGCATTGATTTCAGATGACTTTCTCTAAAGTAAAACATGGGAGGAATCTGCTACGAGGTGACAGCAATTCATAAGACCTGAGGGAAATCTTGAACAGTTAAGCCAGTGGTGTTCAACCTGTGTTCTGAAGAACTCTGGGGTTCCTTGGTAGCTTATTTGTGTGTCCATAAGTAGAAGACATGCTTCTGTCTGGGCAAGCTTCCTGAAAGACAGGTTGCCCATCATTGCCAATTTCCCCCATCAACTTGCAGCTATAGGAGAGTAGTGGGTGTGTTCCAGAGCACATTCTTGAGTCCACATGGAGGCAGGGATGGGGTGAGAAGGGACCAGGGGTGCTTGGCTCTGCGAGCATCCCAGTTTGAATGTTAAAGAGCAAACACAATCCGCCCCTCCTCAACTGGGCTTGTAACCCACCTTGGGCTGCCTGTTAAACCTCCCCCCCTTCCCCAAGGGCTCACCTTAATGAAGGCAAGAAGATAAGTGGACAAGATCTCCTTGAAGCGAACAATAGACTTGTTCAGAGGGTGGTAAATGATATGAAGGGCATCTTTTTCCTGCCTGGGAATCCTGGGCTAGCTTCCACACCCTGTGATTGCCCAGCAGGAAGTAAGGTGCACAGCATTATTTGCAGCCATTGAGAGGCCCATGCTTTTAGCCAGGAAAAGCTAAAAAAAATTAAGATTAGAAACCATGACAACTGAACAACAGAGCATATGTTTGCTTTCTTTGCATGATTTGCTCTGTTTCTGCTAATCCTGGAGAGAAGGAAAGAGGGAACTGAAATTCAATCCTCTTAATATTGGAAATGTTGCTTCCCACTTGCTCTCACCAGTGTGTGGTGCGATTTCACCACACACTTTCACGCTCATCTTTGTAGCCTTAAGGACTAGAAACATGGGTTGGGGTCAGGGTCAAGGAGACTCCTAGGATGCTGGATTCTCTGCTCAATATCCAATTCTGCATCTGCGTAGCATGGTCACAGAATGACAAACATACACATGATTTATACTTGATGACAAGGAATCATTTATTCTGTTAAAATCAACATCTTGATTGTGGACTTCTACTTAAAATAAATGGGATTGTTGCTTTCCAAATAACTGGGCTCACAAGTGTACATAAACATTTTCGAAGTTCAGAATTAAATAATTTATTACTGTAATTTGAATAAATTCCCACTGTTTTTAGTATCTAGTATAAATGAATAAACTAACTCTAGAAAACATGAAGGAAAAAGCACAGTCTTATTTAATGAGTGATTAAATAAGTAAGTTTAAATAACAATTTGTAAAAACTTTTGTTTAAAATACTGGGCAACCATTTTCCTTAAATATTTTACAGTGCAATCTTACCTACTCAGAAGTGAGTCCCATTATCTACTAATGTCTGCTCAGATGTGAGTCCCATTATCTACTGATGTCTACTCAGAAGTGAGTCCCATTATGTTCAGTGGAGCTGATTCCCAAGTGAGTGGGTAGAGGATTGCAGCCAAACTGCAATCCTACACCCACTTACCTGGGAGTAAGCCCCTTTGAATTCAAAGGGATTTGCTTCTGGACCATGCTGAAGTGGCTCCCACATTGCAGGACACAAAAGTGAAATGGGATTTACCCCAGACTTGATCCAAAATAAGATGAGCAGATTATATATAATGAATTTTGAATACAAGGTTTTTCTTCTCACCATTTTTCTGTGACTCATTTGCAGTCTTGAAGAGAATGTAAAAGCATGTCTCAATGATTAATCTGAAGTTATTTGTGTAGCTGCAAGTTAAGGTGACATGGAGAAGCAGTAAGAGTTTATATAGACAGTGATTACCTCAAACAAAAACACCGCACCCCTAATCCTACAGCTCAGTTGCCATTTATCAATTGAGAATGAATGCCTGCATATGCAGCTGCTATTCTCCATGCTCCATACATTTATCAAACACCCTCCAACCATGCTATGCTGACATAGTAAGCAGACTTTAAGTTGTCTCCCACAGTAAAATCAGAGGGCAAATATGCTGGGCAGCGCAGTGGCTACATCTTTGCCCAAAGCTTTAAAGCAGGGATGTGGAAACCCTGGCCTATGAGCCTAATTTGGCCCACGGAGGTTCCATATCCAGCCCATTGAGTGCCCTGGAGGAATCCAATATGTAGATGCCACCCATCTCTATCTCTCCTTTTCATCAAATCCAGGTGAAGCAGTGTGTATTCTGAATGTCTGGATGCAGCAATGGTCTGGAGGGCCATAAACTGAGACTCATGACAGACAAGATGGAGATACTGTTAGTAGGTGGGTCATTTGCCCAGCTGAGCAGTGCTCAACCTGATCTGGAGGGGGTTCCACTCCTCCTAGAGGATCAGGTTCATAGTTTGGGGGTGCTCTTAGATCCAGCACTGTCATTGGAGGCATAGGTGGCCTGAGTGGCACAGAGCACCTTTTATCAGCTTAGGCTGATATACCAACTGCAACCCTAGCTGGACAGAGATAGCCTAGCTACAGTTATCCATACTCTGGACACCTAACATTTGGATTCTTGCAGTGAGTGAGGCTGCTTCTAAAAACAGTCCAGAAACTTCAGCAGGTCTAAAATAGAGTAGCAAGATTGTTAACAGTGACCAGTTGATATGATCATATTACATTAGGGCTTTGCCATCTATATTCACTCCCAAGTCTGTTTCTGGCCCTAATTCAACATGCTGGTATTAACTTTTAAAGCCCTAAATGCCCTGAGGCCAGGTTACCTGAAGAATAATCTCCCCACATATTTAACTACCTAAGATCATCTTCAGAGACCCTCTTCCTGGTGACCCCATCAAATGAGGTGAGGTAGATAGCTACTAAGGACAGGGTCTCTTCAGTGGTGGCACCCAGTTGTCGAATGCCCTTCTCCGAAAGGCCTACCTGAACTCTGGTCTTTTTGACAGGCGCTGACCTTTTTATTCTCCCAGGATTTCTAGTTCTTTCGGTTTATTTAAAAAAATTATTATTGTGTTTTTACACTGCTGATGGCTTTTCCTCTAGCTTTTACTTTGGTTTTATTTTGTTTTAAACTTTTAAAGATTTACATAGTATGTTTTATTATCTTGTTGTATTTTACATTTTAAGTGATGTGACCTGGCCAGAAAGCATTGGCTATTGGGCAATATAGAAATGTAAGTAATAAGTGACAAGCAGAAAAACAAACATTATAGGACTGAATAAAAATTGGGCAAATGGCAATTATGACCCCATCAAAACATATATGATTAAAAATATGGCAATTGAAAAGTTGTTGTTTTTTACTACTAATAAATTGTAATGATGAGTTACTATTAGATTTATCATGTTTATACAGTTACAGTGTCACCTTCCTTAAAAGATAACGGTCTTATTATCATGTTCTGTTTGCAAGGAATAGCCAAATTTCACTGTCAGTACTTTCTGCATTTAATTTCCTTTGGACCTCACTGTAAACATTTCTTCCCCCTACCCCTGCCCCAACCACCACCACATGTACAGTACATATTACCTGAAACTCTCAATAACACTGATGAAGTGGGCTACAGTCACGAAAGCTTAGGCCAGAATAAATGTGTTAGCCTTTAAGGTGCCACAAGACTCTTCATTATTTTTGCTGCAGCAGACTAACATGGCCACCTTCTGGGTACAGTTATTACAGTTACAGGCCAAGCTAAGAGATCCTTTGGAGCTGGTACAAAAGAGAAGCCAACAGAAAACCTCCCACAGACTTGAAAACCAAACATGTCCAGAAATTATTTATTTTATTGTAAATCCTTTCTTCTTCAATAATCTTGAAGAGATGGCCACTACATTTTCTTCACATCCTTTTTACCCTTTAACTCAGTCAGGGCTGAGCCATAGGCACAATCTTAACTAAGGCTGGAGTGGCACCAGAGGATCAGAGTTAACAGACAAAGCAGAAGCCACTCTGGTGGTTCATAAGATAGGGCAGCTGCACACAGATCGACACTTATCAGTTCAGTTCCCAGCAGTTGCTGATGTGCTCCAAACTCTTGGAAAGTTCTGTTTACACATACAGCCTTGACGTATCCTTTTCCAACTCGTCTGCCAATCTGCCCTTACTTACTCACTTATGTACTGCTGGTGTCTTAAGATCTTCCACTGAGGCCCTACTCCAGCCTTCCACAATCTGGTGCCCTCCAGATGTGTTCGTCTAAAAGTCTAAGAATCCCCCATAGTTGTAGAAACAGATTGGAGAAGGCTGCCCTACTCAAAATGCCTTCCATATCAGAAATGCAATATGTAATTACAAAGGGAGGGGCCTTCTCTGTGGTGGCTGTGGAATTGCCTCCCTAAAGAGATACACCTAGCACCTAATTTACAATGTTTTCAACACCAGGTTAAGACATGTCCTTTTACCCAGGCATTTTAATTTCTGACCTCTCAATCTGTCTGTGTAATTGAAATTTGACTGAAGTTTTTTTCTCAATTTTAACTAATTGTATTGTATTATACTTTTAAAGTGATTGGTTATTTATATTGTACATCAACCTGGAATATCTTGTGATGAAGGGTGGTATAGAAATGTCACTGCCAAATCTCAAGGCCTCTATTCTGTCCTTATCTTCTATCCTCGTTTTTACAGTTACTTTCTCCTCCACAATTCCTTCCACGCCCTAGATTTCTATGACTCTTTTCTCAACTGATTGACCTCCTATCTGGAAGATTAGTAATTCAACTAGAGGAAACAGCCCCACCAGCCTTCTCCCTCCCTGTCAGTTCGGTTCAAAGTTTTCTTCTGGACCCTGTACAATTCTCTCTCTATGTACTGTCACTGGTGACAGCATCAAAACTTGTGCCATTCAGATGATATCTAGCTGAAGTTCTCCACCCTTTCTCCCTCCCTTCAGTCCCACATCACCACCTTTCTCAACACCATTAAACTCAACTATGTCAAAGTCCAAACATCTTTCCTGCCAAGTCATCCTCTTCTCAGTCACTTCCTTTACCCATTGACAATGTCACCATCCAGCCTGTTGACCAGGTACAACAACTTGGTTCAATATTTTTATTCCACCTGTCCTTTGCTCCCCAAGTTCAGACAGCCAATAAGAGTGCTTCTAGACAGATGGTTCCTAGTACTACCCATCCAAAGACATTGTGCAGTGCAGCTATTCTGTCTTTTCCTCCTTAACAGATTTTTGTTTTGTGGAAAGAAAAACGACAGAAGCAGCAGTGGGAAAACTCAGAAGGGTTACAAGTGGAAGGCATAATTGCTTGAACCCCCCATAAAGCTCCATGGATGAGCCTTCCTTATCCAAAAGTACCCTAAGTAATTCACTTTTCACAGCACAAGATTGCTGAAATGTGTCCATTTCTCTTTAAGGACTTGGCTAATACCAGTGGTGTAGTTAGGGATGGTGGACAAATCCGCCACGGACTCCAGTGCGGCCAGATTTTTTAGAATCCGGCCCCCCAGAGTCCGTGGCGGAACGGACTACCCCCCCCCGCCACCCCGCAGAATCCCTCTGGGACGGACCCTACCTGGTCGTCAGCAGGTCCGGTCCGTCCAGCTGCCCTCTACCACTGCTTCTCTTCGGACACAAATGGTGTCCAGCGTAGCGGACACCATTTGCGTCCCTGCCTTTTGCTGTGATAGGCTATGTAAATCTTTACGTAGCCTATCATGGCAAAAGGCAGGGACGCAAATGGTGTCTGCTACGCTGGATGCCATTTGTGTCCGAAGACGGGCCGTGGCCAGAAGTCAGGCAGCAGCTGGCCCCAGCCGGCACCTCCGCGGACTCACCGTGGAGCGGAGCTGGCCAGGGAGGATTCCGGGGGGCGGGATGCATCGCTTCCCCCCCACCGTGGATGCCCCCGCTCGGAACAAGGTAAGGGATTTGTACATCCCTAGGTGTAGTGGTAAATTCTGAAGTGCAGGTGCTCAGTCTAAAAATTCAGGCAGCTGTGTTGATCCATATCAACAAGTCTGTTCTAGCAGTTTTCATCTCCACTAGGAGCAGGTCTTTTGTAAAGCTAATGGTTCTTAATTGCCCATTCAAGACCAAGCCAATCCCAAATACTTTGCATTACAACAGGGAACAATGTATTGTTGCTGGGAAAATTCATTTCCCCCCAGCTACAGTAAAGGTTTCAGCTAACCTCAGAGGGAATAGGGAATTGGGAGGGGGGGCGTGACAGATAACATCAGCATCCCTGTTTGTGAAAAGGGCCAGCCCTGGACCCCGTGAGCTCTGGCTCCACTACACCACCGGCTGAAGTCTCCTGCTCCTGTGAGCATTCTTTCTTGATGCCCTTTGAAAACAGCTTTGTGGCACCACCACTTTCTTCCTTCACATCCCTCAAGTCCTTCCAATTCATCCTATGTCTTAACCCTCAGGTTCCCCAATGTAAATTAAGTGTAAGGCTGCAATCCTATGCCCACTTATCTGGGATAAAGCCTCATTGAACTTTTGAGCTGACATGTATAGGTCCGCACTGTCAATATGTGCAATTGAACTTCCTTGTCTTCATCCCTTGTCTTCATGTCTCTTTGTAAGCTCCATGGGGCAGGGAGGTTGACCTGGCTCACATGCGCAACAGCCCACAGTGGCTTAATTTACCCATGAGGGATGTTGTATCATGCCAGGCATCCGTGGGTTGTGCGAATCCAGGCAGCAGGGGTTACTTGAGGGTTCCATAACCCTAAAACAAGCCGTGGGTTATTCGACGGTTGTCTAACCTTCAAACAACCCGTCATCTGGGTTCACACAATATGACAAGCCACGGCAAGCCAGGCATTATGCCAAAATGGCACCCATGGGTACCTGGCACAATACAACAATCCCCACGGGTAAATTAAGCCAGAGTGGACTGTCATGTGATGTGAACCATCAGGTCATTGTGTTATTGTTGTTATGTCACTCTCTGGTTCAAACAACACAGAGTGTTTATCACATATACTTCTCTCCCCATGCATACCCCCTTAAACTCTTTGCTAGTTTTCCACCTCCCACACTGATTTTAGCACTATAAGTTTGAAGAAATATGGATGCATGAACATATATGGATGTGTGTATCAATGTATGGTACAGGCAGAAATTTCCTTCACATGTAAAGTGAAATGATGTAGCTTGCTTGCTTGCTTATTTAAGACATTTTTATGCTGTCTAAGGCAGTTTACAAAACAAAATACCACCCACCACAAAAAAACCAATAAAAATTGAAACAAAGCATAAAAACTAAGCAGAGTTCAAACCTTCTATGTTCAAATTAAAAAACATTAAAAGAAAGGCTGAATAAGGGTGCAATCCTATGGCCACTAGACAGTGTCTAGATGGCCATAAGATTTTTCAGTTTTTCGGAACACTCTGAGCTCGGCGCTCTGAGCTCGGTTCCGAGAAATCTGACTCCCCACCCCTCCCCCATCACCTCGTAGGAGGCACAGTTCATCCCCAGCTCCATGCTTGGAAAAGCAGCACGGAACAGCTGAAAAGGGGGTGTTCCTGGGGTGCGGTGGGGTGGGGACTGCAGAATCACAGTTTCGATACTTCCTATGTGTTGTCTGGCCTCCCCCTACTGCTCCAAGGTGCCCCTGTTAGACAGCCGAAATTGCCCATCTAGTTTCAAATGCAGGGTGGCCAGAACACAGAGGAGAAGATCCGCTCTGCACTTTGCCCACCCTGCATTGGATAGTAGGTGGCCTCCGACTTCACAGGCAGCTGACTATCCCCATAGGATTGCACCCTAAAATATTTTTGTTGCCTACCTAAAAGTAATCAGGGATGGGGCTAGTCTGACCTTCTTCGGGAAGGAATTCCATAACCAGGATGCTGCCACAGAAAAGGCACTGTCTCATGTTCCAACCAAACACCTTGTGTCTTTGACTTTTCCGACCTCTGTGGGTAGCTTACAATGGATTCCAGGCCTAGTTACCAAAATGTTGAAGGTAGAAGTTATATTGGTTTGATTTTCTAGGTTGCTGTAAGCATATGTGCCTATGTGACTGTGAATAAACTATTTTGGCTTTTACTTTGTAAATTGGTGGGAATAAATGACTATTAAAATAAGTTGTTCATTAAGTGCAACTCATCTTGGGAAAGTGACCTTGATTCCTGTGCTCACAAATGGTTATTTATGTCTGAAAGTGATATTGAATACAAATGGTTCTAATCTATTTCTAGGAAGAGATAATACAAAACATTCCATGAATAGTTGGGCAATTTTATCACCTGCTTCTCAACATTGTCCGCAATGAGATATAGATGATGGCCATAAGCAACTTTATTTCAGAGACCAGTTGAAATTACTAAGCAGAAACAATGTCCTTAATTTTCTGCTATTTACAAGAAGCAAGCATTCCAAAGTAAGAAAATGGAGACTGGATCTTTTTGTAACTAGTTCAGGGTACACACAATAAATACATTTCACTGGAACAGTATTAATTCTGAACAAGGACTGATTATAAAGTTTGGATTCATTTGTATCACATTTTTTTGAAAATGTTTTGTGCCATTAAAATGTTATTTCAAATCTGAATGGATTTTGTCACATTCATTTCAGCTGTAGCTGTCATGTCTCAACAAAGCTAATGTTGCTGGAATGATAGAGGCCTTATTCTGAATTACACTTATGATTGGTTATTATCTGACAAAAAAGTTATTCAGGTTGCAGTTTTGAATGTGCATATATGTTAAATGAATTAACATATGTGTAATACCTACACCATTTACATGGCCCTTGCACTCTGTAAAGTATTCCTACAGGTTTTGACCATTCAGACTTAGAGCTTTTCTACACAAGGCATTTATTGTGCACTTGTGATTCCTTAGGCATTGTTGTTTATGGGTTTTTTAGGCGGCATCATGATCCTCCACTTTCGCGTCTGCTTTTTAAGAGCACTTTCCTGTTTTGTTTTTTTTAGAGTGGAAAAAATGGAGTATTGTTTCTGAGAGCGAAAAAAGGTATATTCCTACTGGCATAATTGTGATATTCCTCTAAGCACAGCCCCTAGAAGTTATGTACAGGAAAAGGAGGAAAGGAAAAGCCCTTTGTGTAGAGATCTCAGTTCTGCAAAGAAATTGAAAGTCGATACAGTGATTAACAACCTTATGTAGAAGAGCACTTACAGTACAATCCTATATATGTCTATTTAAAAGTAAAACCAATTGAGTTTAATGGGATTTACTCTCAGGTAAGTGTGTGTAGAATTAGCAACATTATGGGCCAATCCTATACATCTTTAGACAGAAAAAATTTGGCTGGGGGCATGGTAGGAGTTGTAGGACTTTTTCCTGTCTAAACAGCCCAGAGAGCTTGTGAACCGTCCAGAGAGCTTTGGCTATTGGGTGGTATAGGAACGTAATAAATATATAACCTGCATAGGATTGTGCCCTTAGTAGCTCAAACAGTCAAGCATTTTTTCTATTGACTTTAGAACACCCACTTTTTAATTATTTAGTTATGGCAGAAAAACCTCTTTCAGCTTGAGGGTGGAATTCCAGTTTGGAGAAGGTCTCATGGGCCACATTCCAGTGGTGGGCAGTGCCAAAGGAAAAAGGGGTGGAGCAAAAAATAAAAAAAACCCTGCATATTTTAACTTGAAGCTCATACAGCCAGTAACGAAAGTAACGAAGTCATTTTGACTATTTAGAATGGAGCAAAACCTGCACAAAAGCTGGGAAATCACCCAACCAGTTGTTGGTGGAAAGGGAGCGGGGCCTAGGGAAGGAGGCATGATCTGCTGGGGAACCCTGGAGGGCTGGCTTCAAGCCCCCAGAGGACCAGAGATTTATGTACCCCAACCCCCAGTTGGTACAGACTAAAGTGTGGGTGCACCACCTATGATGACTGATAATGGATTCCAACTTAAGGCTACAATCCTATACATGCTTACTCAGGAGCAAGCCTATTGCACTCAGTGGCACTTACTTCAGACTAGAAATGCATAGGGTTGGTCTGCCCAATTGCAATTCTAACCACACTTACTAGACAGTAACGGTCAGTTTACTTAACACAGGGTGGGCAGAAAGTAGATCTCAGAAGGTTTTGGACTTCAGCTCCCACACATTCCCCTGGCCATAATGGCAGGGGCGTCTGAGCGCCGAAGTCCAAAACATCTGCGGACTGACCTTCTGCCCACCCCGAATAACAGAAGCAAGCAACTTTTCCCGGACTGGAGCACCTCAGGCCAGGCAACGTAGAAAACTAGTTTGTCAGGGAGGAAAATGCATTCCCATGTTTGTTATGTGCTGGAATTTCCTTCACAGAGGAACATTCAAAAAAAGGCCGAGGATCTCCAGCGTGCAGCCCGAAGTGGCCCAGGAAAAGCTTTACGTCTTGCTTCTACTGGATGTGCCCGCGCGCGCTTGCGCGCTTACACCCCCCCCCCCCAGCCCCATGGGACTCGTTGATGCCACGCTGAGGACTGCGCGGGAGAACAGAAAAATTCGCAGGCCCTGGCTAGCCTTGCCCCACGACCTCGTCTTCCTGGGCTGGCCGAGGAGAGCCACGCCAAGGCAGCCGCCCGGGCGCTCCCTTCGCAGCGCCCGCGTGCAGGCCCGCGGTGACAGGGCTCCCCTCTGCCGTCTCCTGATTGGCGGCAGCGCTCGGCTCGAGCCACGCCCGGCCCCAGCGCTGGGCTCCGGCGAGCGCGCAGCCCCGGCAGCCAGAGGCGCGCCGGGCGTTTCGCGGAACGCCGCCGTGCGCGCAAGCGAGGAGGAAGCAGCAGCAGCAGCTGGGGGGATGCGCCAGACTCCCCGGGGGGCAGCAGCAGCGGCGCCGCGGCCGGAGCGCTCCTTCCCCAGCCCGCCCCCTGGGCTTGCCGGCTTCCCCCCTGCCTGAACATGCGGAGCGGGGCTCTGGGTAAGTCGCCCTGGAGCTGGGCGTTTCGGTTCTTCTGCCCCTCGAGCGCGGCGTCCTGAGGCGCCCCACAGGAGGCAGGGAGAGGGCGGCGGCGGCGGCGGCGGCGGGTGGGCACCTCCTTGTGCGAGAGAACCGGCGGGCGTCCTCGCGGCGCAGGGGCCCGGCTTCCAGGCGCTGCGGGCCAGCCCAGGCAATTCTCTCCCTGCCCCTGATCGCGGCTACGCAGGTGGCGCTTGGCCGGGAGGCGCTGGGGAGCAGCTAGATAACTTACCCTGAACGGGGATCTAATCTCGCTCGGTTGCCCTGCGGAACCCCGTGAAGCCTCCAGCTGGGAGGGAATCTCTTTCTCTCTTCCGGCGCTCAAGAGTTGTTTCGCCACATTTCCATCTCCTTGCGGGTTTTAAATAAAGAACAAACAGGACGTGATCGAACAACACCGAAGCCGCATCCTGACAGAGGCGGAAATAAAAGCAAATATTGTGTGTTTTGTTACTCAGATGGGAGGCATTTTAAGCCCCGGCATTCAAACCTTAAATTTTAAGGTCTCTTTGAATGAGTGGCATCAGGTTCTTCCTAATACAGGTGGATTTCCAGGTGTTCCCTTCTCCCACCCGAACATAAAACCTAGGGACAGGCTGTGCATCTTTTTTCTTTTCTTTTAATCTTAAACAAAAACTGGCAAGAGTCTGCAGTTGACACAGCATGTTTTTCCTTCAGGTGCCTGCTATTGAGGATGACTTAAAATCTAAAGAAAGCAGAGTCACAGGATTGCACTTCATTTTGGGGTGAGGAGCCTACTGGGTGTTGTGCAATCTGCTCAGTGGTAAAATCATCGAATTCAATGGGGCTTTCTTCAAGGTAAATGGGTGAAGGATTCCCAACTAACAGACTGATTGGGACCTAAACCTTGCTAGAGTCTACTTCCTTAGATGCATGGAGTATTCTGGATTGACAGGTGTGTGTAATATATATAGGGGGAAGGAAGAATAATTCAACAGAGAGAAGGAGAATTCTACACTTTGGGCTCAAGCAGTTACAAAAAGCAAAAAGTACAGTCTCGGTTGGGTTGTGTTTCTTTGGTCATATGTTAACTCACAGATCCTTACAGGATTGAAGGCTCCCTGAAATGTTAGTGACACACTTCTTAGTGTCCTAAAAATGACAATTGGGCATTTCTTCAGTACAGTAGTCCTATGAAGGTTTACTGTCGCTGATAGCAAAGACAGGCTGTTAATAGTAGAACCTAAAGGGAAAACGAGGTGCGGTAGATAAAGAATGCAGATAGAAGCTGGCTGGGTGTGGAGGGGAAGTCAGAAGTTGTTTACCTGCAGTTGTGAGCATGCTGTTCCTTGTTATGGGTGAAGGAGGACAGCTTAAATACTATGCTAAGCCACAGAAGTAGCACATCCCTGTAATAAAAAAGCAAAACAAAACATGGCAGTGAGGAATACTGGCAATGCAACTCTTGTTATTCCTCAGGAATGGCTCCTATACATGTCACAATGTTCAATTTGTAATGAATACCCCATAGATATGACAGGGACGTGCAGGCTTTAAGAAGAAACCTTCCAAAGACACATGAGCAAATTTCTTATGGTACTTAATGCAGTCTTTGTTAATCTTACTGTCAACATTCTCCTTGGCCATGTGTATGCTATGCATAGTGTGAAATGGTGTGTCTATTTAAGGAGGTGTGTGCCTGTGCAATTTGCGGGGTGTGTGTGTGTGTGTAATGTAGACTCTCTGACCCCATATGAATTCCTTTTTGACCTGTTCTTGCTTCCTGCACTATATGCAGTTGAAGTGGCAGTTTAGATTGGTGGAAGTCTTTAACTCTCAAGTTCTAAGCGCATTGTTCTGCTTGTTGTGGATAATCTCCCTATTTCCCATTCACATCTTTTTATCTGTAATTCCATTCCATTTCCAAATTAATCTGCACATTAAAAAAAACCCTTCAAAATAGGCTTTAAAACCTATTTAAAAGCATATTATCTCTCAAAATATGTATTTATTTTACAAGTGTATTTTTGTTACATTTAAGCAGCTGAGAACTGCGTTGCCAGATTCAGATAAGCGCAAAATCTGGCAAATACCTAAGTTCAAATCCACACATTAGTCTGAGAGGTGCAGATCAATGTAGGAATTCCCAGAGTTTGAACTCCTCAAGCATCCCTACTTTGGATCCTACTTCTGCTCTCTCATGTTACACATTGTCTAGAGATCTCCCTAAGAAATATATTTTAAAATAGCTGTTGTGGCTACTAGAAGGATCAACAGAAGGATGCATGTTCCCAATTGCTGGGCATTGTCTTATACTAGGTGTTTTTACTACTGTATGTATTGTTCCAGTGTTGCATCAGTTTTACAATGTCAGTATTTTGGGTCATCTCCCAACACTGTTTATTCCTTATACCCTGAAAAAATGATCCTTAAAATCTGCAGCAGGTGGTATTTCCTTTTTGTCTGCCAGTTACTTAAATAAGATCTGCTGACAATCTTTTTTAACTACTGAAAAAGGTTAGCAGCAGCTGCTTGAGTAGGTGACTTTTTTATCTGAAAACCCACCAGTTTCCCTAGCCTCTGGGGAAAGCCATAGTAAAGTGGAATCAATTCTAAAAAAAGAGGCCTTGTTATGTTCATTTGAATGATGATGTTGGGGGTTTTCAACGTCTTGAAAATTGAAGTATTATTTTGTCCTCCATCTCTTCTCACAGCATTAATATAGGTTTACTCAATAAGTAGTACTAAGTCTGTTGCAATGCTTGCACAACATCAGGCTTGTACGTATTATGTGAGTGGCAAGAATGTGAAGTTATCACTCTGATCTGTGAAATTCAGTGGAGATGGCTCCCTTTCAATTATCAATTTCTTCAGCTCGTTTTAACCCTAATCCATCCTGGTTTTGAAGTGTGGATTAGTGTTTGTTATTGTCTTGCTACTTCTATTGCATGTATTTAAACTGAAAGTGGGTGGTTTAAAAAATGCAAACTGTCTGGTCCTGAATATCCCAGCAGAGCAGCACTAGTAGACTTTTATCTGCAGACTGCTGATTTAAATTCACCATCAGCTACTAACATTCTGAGTTACCACCCAGTTAACCTAGAGCAATTGGGTGTGCATCATTTCTGCTCAGAAGTAGGACTAATTCCCAAACATGCATTGTATTTCAGGACATTTTGGGGCTAAGTACGCGTAGGATCACACTTCTAACTTTAAACCCTGTTTAGGTGTTTGGTACCCATTGTGCTGAATGTATGAAAGGGCTAAAAAGAGCATAGCTGGCATGTTCTCTAGATGCACATGCCAGCTATGCCCTTGGGCATTAGATATTAATTTGAAGAGGGCCCATGCATGTATAGCTCCCACCACTGGGATGGCAACCCTGACCTTCTGTAAAGACTCTCTTCAGACCAGCTCCAAGGACATAGTGGCTGAGCAGCATGGCTAGTGCATACATTGGTGTCTAGGGAGTGGGGCTAGCCTGTACATTCTCATTGCTTGGATGGCTGGTTAGGGCTTTTGTCTCCTTTCTAAACACATTGATTTGATGTCCCAATGAAATATGGGACGGTATAGGAAAGAAATATGCTTTCATATATGTACTTAAATGGCAGCTTTAGCTGAACTCCTACGTATGATTGGTAATGGCCAGATTTGCTTGAAAGCAAATATATTTTAAGATTGGGGCATTGGATCCAAAATGAATGCATGTGGAGTAAGCATGTAGAGATACTTTGGAAGACAGAAACAAAATTCAAAGTGATCTTGATAGACTGGAGCGCTGGGCAGAAAACAACAGAATGAAATTTAATAGGGGTAAACGCCAAGTTCTGCACCTAGGAAAAAGAAACTAAATGCACAGTTACAAGATGGGGGATATGTGGCTCAACAACACTACAAGCGAGAAGGATCTTGGAATTGTTGTCGATCACAAGCTGAATATGAGCCAACAATGTGATGGGGCTGCAAAAAAGGCAAATGCTCTTTTGGGCTGCATTAATAGAAGTATACCTTCCAAATCCCGGGAAGTACTAGTTCCCCTCTACTCAGCACTGGTTAGGCCTCATCTGGAGTACTGTGCACCACACTTTAAGAAGGATGCAGACAAACTGGAGAGGGTTCAGAGGAGGGCAACGAAGATGATCAGGGGACTGGAAACAAAGCCCTATGAAGAGAGACGGAAAGAACCAGGCATGTTTAGCCTTGAGAAGAGAAGACTGAGGGGAGATATGATAGCGCTCTTCAAGTACTTGAAAGGTTGTCAAGACAGGAAGGCCAGGATCTCTTTTTGATCATCCCAGAGTGCAGGACATGGAATAATGGGCTCAAGTTACAGGAAGCCAGATTCCGGCTGAACATCAGGAAAAACTTCCTGACTGTTACAGAAATACGACAATGGAACCAGTTCCCTAGGGAGGTGGTAGGCTCTCCCACGCTGGAGGCATTCAAGATGAGGCTGGACAGCCACCTGTCAGGGATGCTCTGACTTGGATTCCTGCACTGAGCAGGGGGTTGGACTCAATAGCCTTGTAGGCCCCTTCCAACCCTGCTATTCTATGATTCTAACTGCAGTAAAATAAGCACAACCGCTAGACTGTCAAGCTGTGTTGGCTCTCCATGAGAATTCTTGGCTTTCCAGTTACCTAAGTGAAGATATCTGAAAATCATAGGGCCACTTCACATATTATAGGTACGACCCAGCAAAAGTTAAGAAATTTAGGGAGCAGCTCAAGCCCACAGGATTGTTCAGTTTCCTGCCTCCAAGCTCATAGACAGGGCTCCAAGCTTGGAGCCAGGAAACTACACTCACCCTCCCCCTCATAGCTGGCATGGAGAGAACCACGCTGGTACCTCTCTGCACTTGCAAAATGAGTGTGGAGATGGGGAAAAGGAGGTGTTCCTGAGGGAGGGGAGGAGACTAGGGCATTCAAGCCATTCAAGAAATCCTATGGCCACCCCAGCCTCCTCCCCTCCCCCCGCTCCCCAAAGCCTCTACTAGATGGGCAAAATTGCCCATCTAGCTTAAATGCAGAGCGAGAGGTTCCTCCTGGCATCATAGAATAGTAGGGTTGGAGGGGGCCTATAAGATCATTGAGTCCAACCCCCTGCTCAGTGCAGGAATCTAAGTCAAAGCATCCCTGACAGATGGCTGTCCAACCTCATCTTGAATGCCTCCAGTGTGGGAGAGCCCACCACCTCCCTAGGTATACTTGTAAACCTCTGAGTTCAGAGGCTTATGAGTAGCCAGGGCACATCCCATAGGATTGCACTATTAAGATTTAATTAATTTCACTGTGGAAATAAGCACATGCTTAACACGTCCCTTGCTGAAATCAGTGTGACTTAAACTGCTTATGTTTAATTTTTTAAGGCCTGCATTGAAGATGTGCTTGTCCACCAAAGATAAGTTGAGAATGCAACAAATACATATTTGTAATTATGTATCATAAAGTACACTAATACATATTTGCAAATATGTGTCATAAAGTACACTAATACATATTTGCAAATATGTGTCATAATGTACACTAATTGGAAGAGCATAATTGACTGCATCTGCCTGCCGTGTACACAGTTGATGGTGAACCAGAGTTTTCTGCAGTCCAGTGTATGAAACGGCCTTCAGTGCCCAAATGCACTTATTAGGCAGGATGGTGGGCTGATAGGTTAAATGCGTGCTTAGGATCATAACCTAGCATTTTGATCTTGAAGCCTGCAGCCTCGTTATCTGTCTGAAATGCTGGAATAACATGTGTTGAGGTTTGTTTTGTGTTTGCACAGGGCTGCCATAGCTGTCAGTAGACTCAAGAGCCACATAGTAAGCACTTTACATGCTAGTGCAGAAAGTACGTAAACTCGCTTTACAGTTGGCACCCAGACCAATAATCACAGCCAAGAAGCAATTTGAGTATGGAATCTCAATGATGTTCTCACCACTAGAGATGGCCACTCTAGGTCAGAGTTGAGAGAGAGTCATGGGAGTAGAAAAATTTTTATTCTGTTTATGAGCACTTGTTCCCTATTTATGACGTTTTATATATTATGAAATCAGTATGGGATGAAATGGTAAAATAATATTCTATCTTTCCTTCCCACTTTGTTTCCATCTTACTGTGAACTATGCACAAGCTTCTTAACCTGTTTGACTTGGTTCCTGTTTTTTACATATGGAAGTAAGACTTGCAGGGCTTGCTTTCCAGGCATGCTAAGCTCTAATTAACAATGCAAAAGTATTGTTATCTTGACAGAAGGAGGCTATATAAGTATTTTATTGCCCTTACAGGCTGAGCCACTTGGTAATTGTAGTGAAAAATGTTTCTTGCATGAAGAAATAAATTATAAGCAGTATTTATTCAAATTTATAAAAGCATAGCTATCAGCATACATCACAAAGCCCTGACACACAGATCTCTCTTGTTCAGAACTGCTCTTGCATTTATTTTTAAATAGTAACTTTACTGAATGAATGCTCCAGCTAGATTTGGCAAAAGCTAACTTGGAAATACAACAACTTTAACTTGATAAGCCCCACCCCCAGGACCAATCCTGGAAGGTTCTGTGGGCCAGGCGGGCAATCTCTATGGGTTGGATTAAGCCCGTGGAGTGGAAGCTGTCCTCCCCTGGCCTATCGAGTCCTGCTTCTCCAGTCCAGGGGTCCAGTTGGGAATGTACTTAAGTTTAAGCAGTTAAAGGTATGGAAGAGGGCTGTATGGCAGTCACTTCATGGGTGTGCAGCTGTGCTCATACCAAGAGGGATTGTGTCTATAGTAAACTATCCATATAATTCTGGTGGTCTTTTCAAGGACATTTGTTACCTGGATTTAAATTACTGATCACTTTTGAAACTGTTAACCCCAGGATTCTCACTGAAGCTATGATGCAAGTGAGAAAGCCCATTAATATCTCTATATGTATGTGTCCCAGCTTAGGGTTCCCTCATCATTGGGATAGATGGAGTTCAAAGTCTTTGTCAGTCCTGCTATTTTGGTATTTTCTCCCAAAAGAAATCTACCTATGAACATCCCTGCGGACATCCAGGAAGGAAAAACTGTAAAACTTTTTAAACTTAGCAAAGCTTTTAATACTATCTCTCTCTCTCTCTCTTGTACTCATTTTGGCATGCCTGACACATTGTAAGAATGAGCTCTTTTAAGTAGTTCTGTAATGCTGATGGATTATGTCATTGCTTCTGTATCTTGGCTTTCTGTAAATGCAACCCTAGTGGGTTATAAATTGTTTAATAAGTATAACGAAGGACTAATAAACCTCCAAAGATATACATTTGCTGGGATGTCCTGTTAAACAGTGCAGAAATACGATATTGAAATACTACGTCCTTTCCCTCATTTATATTATCCATTACAGATGAAAAATTGTCCAGCATTAGTTTAGGCAACTTGTGTGTTTACAGATGTTTTGGCCTACCACTCCCATCTTCCTTCACCATTGGCTATTCTAGCTAGGGATGATGAGAGTTGTAGGCCAATACATCTGGAAGGCCACAAGTTGTCCACTCATGGTGTAGGCAAACTGTATATATCTAAAGTAGGTTTATTTGATAGTATTGTTACTATCATACGTTGGCTGATGTGTGTGTACATTCATACATTCAGCACAAACACATATATGGGTCTTTAGACTTTGAGTACATGAGGGCCATTGGGAGTGGGTACCTTATTTAGATGAATAAAGCAGCTGGAAACAAGGATTTCCAAAGGAATAATTAAGAATTAGAACATATAACGTTAAACAGTTTAGGGTGCAATCCTATGCATGCTTAGACAGAAAAAAAGTCCTACAGCTCCCAGCATTCCCCAGCCAATATGGCTGGCTTGGTCATGCTGGGAGTTGTAGGACTTTTCTCTGTCTAAACATGCATAGGATTGCACCTTTAAATTATTAAGAGATACCATCCAGAGGTAAGAGTAGCCTGGTGATGTTTCCATTGAGGTATCTATTGGAGGGGGTGTTTTAACATATAAGTAGGATCCATTCCCTGCCAGATTTGTTCTTTAGAGGAGCCACACCAAAGCATCTTTTAACTTTTAGCAAATAATATAGCAGAAGTGGCAGGATGCAGAGGATTAGGCGGGGAGTTGAAACACAATCTTCCACCAGAAGATGTTGTATAAGTGACAAGGGTGATGTATCATCCCTGAATCCTTGTGGTGGAGGCTTCTCCTTGCCTTTTTGAGTCTTGGAAGGAGCTTCCTAGACCAGGTCCATTCCACCATTTCTGAAACAATGGTAGAAAATGCATTTGGCAACAGTATTTTGCCATTTTCTTGATGGGGATACAGAAACTACCTTTGGGCTTCAATCCTATATGCACTTACCTGGGAGTAAGTCTGAGTGCATCACTGAATGCAATAAGATGTCTGAGTGGACATGCAGTGGGTTGCATTGTTAGGCATGTTCAGCAGCTTCTGATTCCACCTCCCCCAACTGCTTCGGATCCTCTCCCAAGTTTCACAAGAAGCTTGAAAAAATAATTGGGTGGGATTTCAGGGTGTAGGCCAGAAGTCCTGCTGTAAGTATTGAGTTCATACTTGGTTATCTGATTCTGGCCTGATCTGGTAAATAGGATTATACTCTTCTCTCCCACCCCAATTACCAGTGTAATCTTATCAAAGTAAAGTTTCTTGTAAGAAACAAATACCTGGTGTGGTACTGTCATAACAATGCCAGCCAAAATCACTTTATGTTTCTTCTCCATGCATGATACCATGATAACCGTGGCTGAGATTCCTCTTAGCTTTCATTTAATTTTTTGAATACATTTTACCTCACAGGTATGGACAGAAGCTTGGACATGCATGGGGCAGGTCTACTGAAAGCTTTTATTTAAAGTTGTTCATAGTATGATTCTGTTGATACGTTTGAATTGTTTTTATGCTGTAAGCTGCATTGGGAAGTCAATGGTCTTGAAAGGCAACTTAGAAATGGATTATTATTATTATTATTATTATTATTAGAAAATACAATTTCAAAACATCCACCAGCAGCAAGTAACTTAAAAATATTAAACTGAAAGCCAGGGAGAAGCCATTATGTCTTAAAGGGCCTTTTCTGCTGTGGCACCCCGGCTGTGGAATGAGCTCCCGAGAGAGGTTCGCCTGGTGCCTACATTATTCTCCTTCTGGCACCACGTGAAGACCTTTTTATTCTCCCAGTATTTTAGCATTTTAGCTTCCTAGTCCTTTAGTTCTGGTGTTTTAAATCTGTATTTTTAATTTATGCAGTGTTGCATTGCTGTTTTATTCTGGTTGTACTGTTATATTGTGGTTTTAAGCTTTCATATTAAATGAAAATATGAAAGCTGCACTTTCTGGTTTTAATTTTTGTGAACCACCTAGGGAGCTTCGGGGGTATAGAAATTAATTAATTAAAAACCCTCTTTAAAGCAGCTACAGATGGGACCTGCCATATGTCTTTCAGGAGGGAGTTCGATAGGATAGGGGCCACCAGTGATCAGGACCTCTGTAGATGATCTTAAAACATGGGCAGGTATATACAGGTGTGGGCAGTCCTTCAAATCACCTGGACGAGCAGGTTGGGAAGACTGACCTGGACCCTTCCTGGGATTGGTAGGTGGAAAACAGAGATAGAGCTGTGTGTCATCCAAATATTGGTGGCACTGCAGCCTGAACCTCCAGATGACTTCCGACAGTAATTCCATGTAGCTGTTAAATGGGGAACAAGATAGAGCCAAAGGCCATGTGGCAGAACAAACGTCTCTTTGTACCACCTTCTGTGACAGGCTAGCCAGCTGGGGCTGGAGCCACCATAGCACATGCCCTCCAAACCCAACCCAGCCAGGCATTCCAGAACAATATCATAGTTGATGGTTTCAAAAGCTGCTGAGAAGTCCAGGAGAACTAACAGGGCCATGCTACCCCCTGTCCATTTGCTGGCATCCATCAGGGTGACCAGTACTGTTTTTGCCCCAAACAAGGCCTGAACCCAGTATCCTCCCAAACTACCTGCATTTGAGAGGCTACCACCCACACCAGAACCTTGGCCAAAAATGGAAGGATAGACATAGGATGATCGTTATCACAAATTGAGAGTGTCTAGGTTTTATATTTTTCATGAGAAAAAATCTTGGAAATCAAAGGGCGTTCTAGAGGCGTGGATAGCTGCTTTCTTTCTCCTATGACTTTTCTATTGATAAAAATGCTTAAGTCCATTTCACATGTGACTCATTTCCTGAATGGGTATTGTCTCTGTGTTGAAGAAAATACACAAACATGTATGCCACGTCAGCTTGGCCACGTGCATGTGGTGTTCACCGATGATGATGATGAGCACCGATTTTGTTCCCTTTTTTCATACACAGAAGTTATATCTATGTAGGAAAATGTCATGAGTGAAGCAGCCGAGATCAACCCCCTTGAAGCATTTTATCTCACTGTTCTGATTGTTGTGTATATACCTTCTGATAGGATGCTTTCTCTTAATTTTTTCCCTTTAGAATAATGCTACATTTGCACTGCTTCACCAGTGTGTGTGTGTGTGTGTGTGTGTGACAGAAAGACAGTGAGGAGAGACAGGCACATTCTTTGGATTTGCTAGCTGAAGATAAAACCTACTCAGACTTCTTCAACCTGCAGATCATTTCTTGGCTGTGTTAGTGTAATGCTTATAGGAGCTTTTCTAATGTCTTGCAGCATTCATCTATTACTGTGTCATAGTGTATGTTACAATGATGAGAAGAAGGGAAATCATGATTCTTTTTTTAGATTTGTAGTAGTCTTTAAACCAAAATATTTAAACTAAAGTGTTTAATTGTCAGTTAAAAGTCTATTGGAATCTAGATTTTCTTAATACTTGATTCGAGCATACCTTAAAGTATTTGTGGGTGATTGCAAGCATTATACGCTAATCACTTGCTTACTCATACCACAGGAGTAAGCTGTGGAGAGGCTGATGAGTGGTTCTCCTGGCTTCTCCCCTCACTAGAGCATCCATGTGCTGCTCAAAAGCCCCTCCTGAGGGTCGTGGGACCCTCTGAAATGGTGAGTGACTCTCGCCTCCCAATGGCTGCTTTGATGTTGGGTGGGTGGGGGATTTTCTGCCATCTTGCCTTGCTTGGCCCCTATTAGTGTGGAGATGAAAAAGATTATCTTAATACTTTGAAGAACTTGGTATGAAACTCTTCATTTACATAACTAGTAGAAAGAACGGGATAATCCTGGTTAATGCCCAAGTGAGTCCATCGGTTAAGAGAGCTATATGCTCTCTTCTCTCAACACTATTATCATTATCTCGGTATGCATGCACAGAGGGTCTTAGACTGCCTGTCTAAGACTATTTGCATTAATTGTTTTACAAATATGTGTTTAAAAAGGTATGTAGATATGAATGCTCTGTATTGAAAAAGTCTACCATCATAAGCTGGCTTCAACTAATGTTAAACTTTTTAAACATGAAGGGTGGTTACACTGTAGGAAGGGAGGGAGAACTATATATATATATATATATATATATATATATATATGGTGATGATTTTTTTTATAATTACCTGGTTTTGATGTTGTATATGGATGAAGGACCTACACAACACGGTTTTAGCATCTTAAAAGGGATGGGATGGGAGATGACTGTGTGAGTTACTTTTTCATATTGTCCCTTGAGAATTGAGCAGCTGCTGCACATATAAACAGTGAAGCATTGTGAGCCCTCTGCCAAGGTGAAAAAATAGCTATGGAACCTGTATAATATCAAGAGTTACCACACATCTATCAACTTGGATGTCCTGCCAGATACTGGAAAGCACAACAACTCTTCAAGATATTCTTGGGAAGAAAGGGATAATTGTCTCATGTCATAGAATCATAGAATAGTAGGGTTGGAAGGGGCCTACAAGGCCATCGAGTCCAACCCCCTGCTCAGTGCAGGAATCCAGGTCAGAGCATCCCTGACAGGTGGCTGTCCGGCTTAGAATCATAGAATAGTAGGGTTGGAAGGGGCCTACAAGGCCATCGAGTCCAACCCCCTGCTCAATGCAGGAATCCATTCATCTTGAATGCCTCCAGTGTGGGAGAGCCCACTACCTCCTTAGGTAATGAGTTCCATTGTCGAATTCCTGTAACAGTCAGGAAGTTTTTCCTGATGTTCAGTCGGAATCTGGCTTCCTGTAACTTGAGCCTATTATTCCGTGTCCTGCCCTCTGGGATGATCGAGAAGAGATCCTGGCCTTCCTCTCTGTGACAACCTGTCAAGTACTTGAAGAGCACTATCATATCACCCCTCAGTCTTCTCTTCTCAAGGCTAAACATGCCCAGTTCTTTCAGTCTCTCTTCATGTCCCTTAGTTACAGCAGGAAAATGGGGTGGGGCAGATCTCTGTATTGGAAAGATGGATGCTTTAACCACTTCCTGAGGCCCCTGCATCAGGGAAAGCCCAATATATATGTGCACAGAGTGGGCTTCAGTGTGTTCCGTGAGTGTCAAGGAATTAGCTGGTGACATTCCAGCCAAAGGAAAGGTCCCCCTCCAAACATTTTTTTTTTAAAGCTGGACGGTGGGTTTGCATTATCATGGAGGGAAAATTTTTCCCTCCCTGTGTCAGTTGCGAGCCACCTAATTAGCATAAATCCCCTCGCTTGGCATGGCTTGTTGTGACATCCGTACCCAGCTAGGGTAGGTGGCTGAGGTAGTTTACAAACTAGCCTGAAACCCTAGAATAAATCACCATGCCTTATTTTCTCTCCGTGATTGTGCGAACACGATCAGTGTTGATGTTTGACTTGGTGAAGGTGTAATTCCAGTTCACCTATTCACTCTGTATTAAGCGAGTTAATAATTTCAAGGTGTCTGGTATCTGAATTTGAATTTGTATTGTTGGTGTGAAACCAGCTCGTTAACTTAAAAAACAAGGATTGCTCAGCTATTCCAAGAGGTACAGAGGGATTTACTCAAATGCATTATCATTTCAAAGCTAGGATCAAGGTGCAGTCTGATATGAGGTCACAGAACACACATGAGCCCTGCCCTTCTGTTTGATAGGCCATTTTTCAGGCAGCTTTTTGTAACAGGGTAATCTGATTACACCCTTAAAGTGGATAAGTAAAACTGATAATTCTGTAAAGAAAGACAAGAAACTAATTTATATTTTCAGTGCTCCACGTGACAAACTATTTGTACAGATTCCTGCTTTCTTACTTTACTTACTTATTAAAAACAGTTCACAGTGCTGCCAGTTATAGGCCTTGGCAGAAACCACCAAACAAATACTTTATCACTGGTTGAAGAAACTTGCTATCTTCTTGGTTTCACAAGGGAAGTCCACTACTCAAGGTTGCTTAATTCGTAGAAGATTGTTCATAGGCAAACTTCAGACTGCCATGCACTGCATAACACACATAAAATTCAAAGACATTAAAAATATATCTCACCAACTTAAATATGGCCTGTCTGGGGAAAGATCTTTCTGGAGGACTAGTAGTAGAGATAACCAGCAGCTATTAAGAAGGGCACCACCCACTAAGGGACTTTGTGTTGCAGCATAGCCTACTCCAGCCTTCCTCAACCTGGTGCCCTCCAGATGTTTTGGACTTCATCTCCCAGCATGCCCCAGCCAGCATGGCCAATGGTCAGGAATGCTGGGAGTTATAGTCTAATACATTTGGAGGCACCAGGTGGGGGAAGGCTGGCCTGCTGCTTTTGAAATATAATTCTAGGTGCCAACAACTGAAAAGGCATAGATACCATCAGTCAGCGAGACCCTTAATGTCTCTTCCTGCTACTTCATACTTTGTCTAATGAAAATTGGTTTCTGAAAGTGGGTTTAAGAGCATTTCCAGGCTCATTTTTAATCTGGGCTTTAATGGTTTCATGTTGGGCTAAATCCAGATAGAGAGGGTGGAGAGAGCTCATGGATAAGAGGGAAGTGGGTGGGGAGAACATGCCATCTCAAAGTCTTCTCCCAGTCTGTAGACTCCAGTTCACTATACATTTTTACTGGACATTACCTTAAGGAGTACAGTTGGGACAGACCAGATCTGGGCCACTGCTTTCCAAAGTAGAAAAGCTGGGTCAGAATGTGAAGTGGCTATTCGTGCAGTCAAGGTCATGCATTTTGGGAAGCAACCTCTGCAGTACTTTATCTACTTCCAGTTCTCAAGGGACTGACAGTCTGAAAGGTTACCTGCTTCTCCCTTAACCTATCATCTCATCCATAGTTTTATTTCCAAATACAATGTAGGATGAGGTGAAATCCATAGATCTGTTCAGGCAACCAAATTCTAATAAAGACGTTTATTCTTGTGTAGTCATGGCACACAAAATAGCCAGACTATTAGATACTATAATTAATTTCCACAGTCACATGTGTAATTTTTATTGATAGGTATACATGCTTGAAGAAAAAAGCCAACTATTATTTTTCCTCAACTGGTAAGACTAGTATTATAATAAATGCAGGGTAAATGATATACCATTATTTAAGTAACTGTTAATATTAGTTGTTTTGCAGTTTGCTAAAATAGTATTGTTAAAGCCCCCCCCCCCCCCCCCGGTAACAGCATATACAAAAACTTTTTTTTCTTAGTTACATGTTTTCCTTTTTTCCATTCAGGTCTGGGTAGCTGTTCTCCTAGCTTGAAGTTCCTTTGAACTCAGATTTGAAATGCTAAATTTGGATGTTTATGCAGGGGAAAAGATTATTTCATTGCATTAATGGCTTGACCAAAACTCCAGGGAAACATTTTGGAACAATATAATAAGATGTGTAGACTGTCAATCTTTTTAGTGAAACTATTTCAGCTGTTCACATCACTTCCAGAAGAGGGAGTCTCCTTTTGCTTTGCCATATAATTACACACTTACCTTGCTCCTACTGTGTTATTTAGAAAGTGTTTCAATAACATGGTGTAAATCTAGAAATACCTAAAGAACCTGTCATTTCCTATATGCACTAAATATTAACTTACCATACAAATATATGTGGAGACCTAACCGGGTGCAAGCAATTTCTGATTGGCTTAATATTAACTCATGTCACCTGGCAGCTTTTTTCAGGCTACCAGTCTTCCCTGAAATTAACTTCTGCACCATGGTGGATTGGTACCTAGGGTGACACACAAGATGATGGCATCCTTAATAGAAGGAAGTAGGAGACGTAGTGGGCTGGGTTTCTGTAAGCGCTGGCTCGTATAGCATTTCTACTAAATGGCAGTATAATTTTGTAGCACTGCAGTATACAGTCTGCTTGTTTTGAAACGGAGCTTCTCTTTAGTCTTTCCACATAGAAAGTTATGGCTACCCTTCTGCTGTTTGTATATTATCTTCTTTCCAGCTGACACAGTCTGTCATAATCCTACGAAGTTACCCAGAACTATGGATTAGATTCTAGGAGTGAAAACACCAGTCATGTGTGATGATGAGCAGCAATGCTCGCAGACACTGTTTGGAGAATTCAGGTTGAGTTGAGGGATAAATGGGGATAGAACCGCAGGCTGTCCTGTGTGAGTGAAACTGGTATCCTACACTAATAATCCAAGTCTCCATTTGGGACATCTAAACATGATCAGTCTGTTGTGCTTGCTTGGCATGTTGCCCTTGTGTGCTTGCTTTAAGGTTACAGCCGCTCTTTAGTTATCTCTCACTTTGCCCAACTGTGCATATAATTGCTGGACCAATCTACTTTATATCCAAGGGCTGAAAATGTTGACACACTGAACTTCCTTGATGGCTTGTCAAAACAACTCTTACCAAAAAAAGAAGGCTTAACCAGTGTTCAAGTCCTAATTAGATGATGACCTGGTTTACATACCAGCCCTGCCTTGGGGGCATGCACATTAAGGAGTTTGCTAGTCCATCAGATCCAACCTTTTAACCTGCTGATGACTAAGGTTCAGCGAGCAGCAGGAAGGCTGGGTTTACATGGACAAAGATGAACAGCATTAGGGAACTTAGGAGTTATCAGAAGCCAGTATTTCTCATGCTGCAGATAAGATTTACAACTGGGACCTGCAACAAAGTGTTGCAGTATGGAGTGTTCCTGTTCAGGATACTCCATTTCATTCTTCCCCCTACTTAGTTAATTGTTTGTACTTATGCAAACTTTGGGATTCCCCCGAACCTGCAGATGCCTACTTGTTGTGCGTCCCATTTCAGCTGCATACGGACTGGGACTCAGAGAACTGAGTTTGCTATTAGTACATATGCTTTTCCACATCTCCTCAAGAAAATCCTAAGTGAACTAGTGTGAAGGACACCTTCCTCTGCCCTTCTTTTCTAGAAAGCAGGGTTAGGCATTTTATACTGCACAAAAAGATTGTGGGAAGGGTTGGAGAGTCTTTCTCCTGATTTTGAATCTTTTTCATGGTTTTTAAAGTTCTCTTTAGAAAGAGAAATAAATCCCCATATCCATGCTAACTTCCCTCTTTTCAGATTCACAATGATGCTATTTGAAACCTGATTATTTTTTGTGTGCATGCATGAAACTTTTTTTAGTTCGTTGCTCCATGCTGGCTGGGGAATGCTGAGAGTTAGAGGACTTTTTTCTGCCTCAAGATGCATAAGATGCCCTTAGTGCTTGATAAATGGTTAGTGTGAATGTGGCATATGACTAATATTAGCACTTTTTTCTACTAAATATCTAGGGCTGGTTTGGACGTTCACTTTCAGCTTGGCTTAGCAAGCCAGGAGTGAGTTTCAGGCCTCTACACTCTGCCCTCTCATCCCCCTTTCATCAACACGTTAAACCTGGCGCCCTCCGGATGTTTTGGGCTACAACTCCCAGAATTCCTGACAAGTGGCTATGCTGGCTGGTGCTGATGGGGGTTGAAGTCCAAAACATCTGCAGGTTGGCAAAGGTTGTCCTACACGTAGCTGTTAAGAGGCACAAAGGCTGTCAGAAGGTTGGGAACCCTAACTAGGATTATTAAGTAGTCTGAATTCTGAGATAATACACTGCCTTGTTCCCTACCTGTGAAACTAATTTTATTGTCTGCCCACTTTTACCTTTAATATGCTCAAGGCTGGCTCAACTGATGACTTGTCACTAATTCTATACTGGGCAACAAGTGAAGTGATTGCAGTATGGAGTCATGTGACTGCAGCTTATGGTCTGATTTCTCCCTCCACATTCAAAGCTTTATTACAAATACTTGGAATCTTTTGTTGCAACAGAAAACAGTGAGTGCATTGTGAACTGTTAACCATAGAAAAGCAGAAAACAACTTATTTTCATGATGTGACAATTGCCTTCTGTCCTGGAGCCTTGTACTAATTTTTGCAGCAGGTACTTGGTAAATGGAATGGCACATCACAGCATCCCGTTTGTCAAAAACCCAGCCTAGATCAAGGCATGCAGTTGTTCAATGTATTCTCTTAAGCACTGAAAATAGGTATATACATTTTCTCTTGAGCAGCAATCAGAGGAAAAGGCATGCCTTCCCCTAGCTGAATGCACTCTCTACCTAGTTGAATTCTTACAAGATTTCTTTTTAGAATTTAAAACACACATACGCATGCACACACACACGCACACACACTCTGATATCTGAAACTTACTCTGGCACATTGCAGTAATTGTTGCAGAACCACCTGTCTGTAGCTAGTTTGCCAATTGCCCTTAACGCCTGATTGTGTTAAACAGAGGCATGCATAGTGCCTGCAGGTGTAGAAGCCTCACATGCTTCAAGTATGGAGATGAATGTTGAAACAGAGAACTAGTTATTTGTGGTTTGAGTAATGTTTGGATTCTGTTGAAACACTATCAGGGGGAAATGCTTTGGACACTACGTGAAACAAGAAGTGTGGCTTCATATTTTCCCCAACCTATGTCGGACACGACTTAACGACTGAACAGCAACAATGCAGTGGGAGATGAGAAGGAGAATCGTCGGCTCTCTCCACAATACTCCATACAGTATTAGTAAATACTGAAAGAAAATAAAAGTATCTGATGTATATCAATAAGATTCTTGGGTAAATTCAATAAATAATCTTTCCACTTTCATCAGTCACTACAACGTTTTTCTCTTAATTGGTTCTTTAGTTACTCCTTATGGAACTATTTTATTTCTAGAGCATTGAAGGCCATACCATTTTTAAAAGTTTTGGGCTTACAACCAAGATACTTTTGTCCTATGTTTTGATATTAAAAGAATAAAATAAACTTGATTGTGATGGGAGTGGAAAGGCTAGCTTATTAGATGTTATCTCACTTGGTATAATGAGCCTTTGGTATTCACACTTGGTAAAAGAGCCTAGACAAGCGATTTACTTTATTATTAAATATTGTTGGTTAGTTCAAAAAGAAGTATCTATCATTAGAACAAGGATGGGCAACAGAGCCTGGCCTCTGTAGCCTTCTCCCTCTTCACAGTAAAATGGGCTAGCTGTGTGAGCTGTTGGCTCCACAGTAATGCTGGCTGGTCTATAGCCTTATCTCCTAAGGACAGAGTTTCAGCTTTCCACCTGTCCAAGTTGCCCACTCCACTATGAAACGTATCAGTATCAAGAGAAATAAAAACATTTACACTTCTGTTTGGTAAGCCCATGCTGTCTAATGCCATTTACACAATGACCAATAATTAGGCTGACAAGCCATGTTGCTATTCCTCACCCATATTTCCAGTTGCTGCTTCCTCACCTATGCCATCATTGAGGAAATGGAGTTGGGTGGAAGTGGAACTGGAAAAGATTTATTGAGAGCTTTCCTGCACTGACGTTGTTCAGACACAACAGGGGAGCATAAAGTGGCTGCTGGGGATCTGTTGTGTTTGTGTAGGATTCTCCCCCCCCCCATCTCCTCTATTACTGCCTGTGGGTGGTTGCTGGAGAACCTGAAGAGACTCGTTTTGCCTTTACATGGAAGAAATAGATGGCAAGATTGGGCCTGTTATCCATATGTTTGTGTTAAACTTGTTTCTGACAACTATTTAGCAATATTGCAGCCCCCCAAATCTGATAATCCAGGCTAATTTTTAAGCCTTTTAGTATGGATTATAGATTAATTATATAGCATCAGTGTAACAGTTTTCTTTCTTTAACACAGGCTGCAATCCTAAACACGGGGAGTAAGCTCCATTAAACACAGTTGGGCTTCATTCTGGGTAAATTTGCATAATTTTCTAATTTTCAAGCTGATTTCAGTTATCTAAATTTTGATGCCCTCTCCTGATTTGTGATACATGTCATCTATCTTTCACTTCCTCAAGGCTATATAACTTCAAGAGTAGCCAGCCATAAAACCTTTGGTCTCTCTTCTTCTTGTGGGAAGATCAAGATGTGGATGAAAGATACCCACCCAGATGGATTTAGTTCCGCTTTACGCTCCTTTAAAATGGGATGTGACTGCCTGTGGTTTTTCACTCAGTCATTGCTACATAGTGATATACAAAGTATTCAGCTTATTAATAGAGCTTCAAGTTCTAGATAAAGCTTTACAGTATAACCCTATACATGTCTACTCAGAAGGAAGCCCCATTGAGTTCAATGGAAGTTATTTCCAGGTAAGTGTGAATAGCCTTGGTAACTGGTTGATTAAATTTGTTGAATGGTGAAGACAATTTTCAACTAATGGGGCTGAGTAAAGGCACACATTGTGTCTATGTTTTATGAGGTTATTTTGGTTCTCGTGGGTTAATATAATAGGAAATGTTAAAAGGGACATATTTTATTTCTCAATAAATGGCAACTGAAATATAATAATAGCTATCTTAATGCAGTTTTCAGTATTTCCCAAAAGCATCTATAGCGACATTTGGAAACCATCTACACTAATTTAAATTTAATTCATAAATCAGTTATCTGTCTTTGAAGAGAGTAAACTAAAACATCTCTGATCATCTGACAACCGTATTTAGCACGCTTGTAGTCAGACACATTTTTCAATTATTTAGTTGATTGAAAGAACTCCAGGCATGAGCTCTACCTTTTGGCTTCCCCAGTCCAGTGTACAAGGCCATACCACAAGTTATGGTGGTGATTATGAGACTGGACAGGATTAAAAAGAGTGTAATGAATTCATGGAGAATTTGTGCTTTCAACTGCTGTTAGGTATGATAGCCATGGGCTTCTAATTGAGCTTCTGTCTTCAGAAGCATCATACTTCTGTCCTTAGCAACTCTGTTACTAGGTGATGGCAGTCACCTTAATCCTACTTGTGATCTCTCAGGAGCCTTTGGTTGGCTGCTGTTAAAATGGAGTGCTTTGTTAAATGGGCTTTAATTGCCGGATCAGACCGTTTTAAGTATTGCACTGCCAATTTGGACTATAACAGTTTACTTTAAGACCAAGCCTTAGTTCCCGCTGGAGGTGTTAAATTTGTGTATGGGCTTTATTGTAGGTTGGAGGCTTGCACGATTGAATGCTCCTCCATAGAAAAAGGTCAGTATGTAGAAAGCTAGTACGTCAGGGAGAAAGATTGTATCCTAATGTTAGCTTTCTATGGGGAATGATTTTTTTAATGGAGGAGCATTCAGTTGTGTGAGCTTCCACCTGCAATCTGAAGTGGCACAGCCCAGACATGCTTACCATCTCCATGAGAACTGGGTATATATTCTGTTCTCAGAATATTCTGAGTAATATTCTGTTCGAAGCACTTGATAATGCAAATAAACTGGGTTTATCCAATTGTATCCCTCTCTTCACAAATGGCTCTTTGCTTCTGTAGACGTTTCTGTGAACAGAAGGGGCAGGGAGGTGGTTTTCACAGGTTCTTTCTCCTGCAGCCACCTGAGCCACCTCCCATACTGTTTTTAAAGGGTCTTCTTTCTGGACCAGACAAGAGGGTGGAGGGGGATCTGCAAGGGGAAGGGGAAACTAGCAAAAATTGCCTTCCCCCCTTTCCATTCATGGATGCTTCCATTGGAGCCTTCTGTTAGTCCAGGGACACTTGAACTTGGGACTATCATTTTGTTCTTCAGCAGCAAACATCATGCCATTACTTCTGATTGTGTAGTGTGGATGTTTCAGCTAGGGATGTACGAAAGTCACTTACCTTTTCGAAGGGTGACATTTGTGGGGGGGGAGGTGCTCCGTCTCTCCCCCCCGAATCCTGGCCAGCCGGCTCTGCTCTGCAGGGATTCTGCGGAGCCGCCGGCTGGCTCCGCCAGCGGCCGGACATCCAGCCGCTGGCTAGCAGGGACGCAAATGGCGGTGGCTGTAGCCGCCGCCGTTTGTGTCCCTGCAGTCAGCCGTGATAGGCTACGTAAATGTTTACGTAGCCTATCACGGCTGATTTAAAAGGAAAAAAAAAGCGCGTACGCAAATGGATTTGCATTTGCATTCCTTATTTTGGCACGTCTTAGTCTATGTAAACATTTACATAGACTAAGACAGCAAAAATAAGGGGAATGCAAATAGCGTAGACTAAATGTTTACGTAGACTAAGACGTGCCAAAATAAGGAATCTTCCTGGCCCATGGGTGCCGCCATTTGCGTACGCGCGTTTTTTTCTTTTCTTTTAAATCAGCCATGATAGGCTACGTAAACATTTACGTAGCCTATCACGGTGTTTTTTAAAAATCTAGCCGTGATAGGCTGCTTAAATCTTTATGTAACCTATCACTTTATTTGTTGTTTTTTTTTAACTGGAAATGGCGGCAGCGGCAGCCGGTCGGAAGACCGGCCACCGCAGCCACCGCCGCCGAACCGCTGCTGCAGCCGCCGCTGCCAGGAAGATCCGCCCAAGGTAAGTCCCATCCCCGGAGGGGGTGGCGGGGGGGTGGCAGACCGTTCCGCCACCGATTTCGGGGGGCCGAATGCGCTGGCCTCCCCGAGATTCGTGGCGGAATTCTCTGACATCCCTAGTTTCAGCTGCTCCTATTAAATATTTATATAGCGCCATCTAGCAATGAAGATGACCAGGGGACTGGAAACAAAGCCCTATGAGGAGAGACTGAAAGAACTGGGCATGTTTAGCCTTAAGAAGAGAAGACTAAGGGGAGATAGGATAGCGCTCTTCAAGTACTTGAAAGGTTGTCACAGAGAGGAAGGCCAGGATCTCTTCTCGATCATCCCAGAGTGCAAGACACAGAATAATGGGCTCAATTTGCAGGAAGCCAGATTCTGGCCGAAGATCAGAAAAAACTTCCTGACTGTTAGAGCAATATGGCAATGGAACCAATTCCCTAGGGAGGTAGTGGGCTCTCCCACACTGGAGGCATTCAAGATGAAGCTGGACAGCCATCAGTCAGGGATGCTTTGACTTGAATACCTGCACTGAGCAGGGGGTTGGACTCAATGGTCTCATAGGCCCCTTCCAACCCTACTATTCTATGATTCAGTGATATATGGACATGGCTGTTTTCAAAGAATGAGAAACCCCAGGGGACTTAGAATCTAGAAACAGTCACAAGGAGATAAGAGGAAGGGGAGAAAAATGAAGGCAGGGGTAAATGGGTACGAATATGTGATTTATTTTAGTTACAGTGGGGTTTTGGGACTAGCACTACTTGTACTCCAGTGTTCCTTTTTCCCCAGTTTGGTTGATCAGTGAGCTTCAATTTATTAATGTCAATAGTCAGAACTACAGTAGTAGCTGTTGCTAAACCTGTTGTTTGAAACTAC
This sequence comes from Heloderma suspectum, assembly GCF_057233095.1. Classification (NCBI taxonomy): domain Eukaryota; kingdom Metazoa; phylum Chordata; class Lepidosauria; order Squamata; family Helodermatidae; genus Heloderma; species Heloderma suspectum. The sequence continues at coordinate 112,449,634 of NC_139458.1, read as the reverse complement.
CAATAATTGGAATTATCAGCATTTATAGATATAGTCCCATTCCACTGGAACCCATAAGTTGTTTTCATGCCTCTGAATTCTTCAGTGAGCTAAATCTTCTGGAAGTCTTACTGCTTCTTAAAGTCTAATGTGTCAGAAAAAAAGATAATTACGTGGTTATTGGTTTATCAGGATTCTGAAATAAATATGCTATGTAAGAATGATCCCTCTCTGTAGATTAGCATTTGAACTATTTCAGTACTCTCAAGCATCAGAGCTAATATCGGTGTACCTTTTTAATAAAAAGTTTTATACCTAGCATATACACTGCCCTTTAATGTTCCAGTATTGTTTGTTGCAACAATTTACTTAGAAGGATTTTAGAATAAAGTTTTCTGTCCATGTGAATGTCTTACACATCTTGATAGCACTTCGCATGTGAATTTTAATACCAGACAAACCTTTTTCAATAAAAAAGGGTGGCGGATAGCTTGCTTATTTTAAAACCTTTAAAATTAAAGGTTACTCTGGTTTTAAAGTTAACGTTAGGTGGCCTTACTGTGTGTCTTGGATGAGATTTAAAGCAAAAGCAGGAAATAGGCAGAATGAGTGCTTAGCTGTGTAATAAAAAGAAATCTGAGCACCACACATGGACTTGTTTCAGTTGTGCTGACAACATCCCCAAAATATAACATGGAAAAAGCATTATGTCCAGGAATTGAACTAAAAGTTAAGATTACTGTAAATGAAATTGCCTGGTGATAAAAATATACAGCGACCCATAAATAGTCTTTAGTAGAGAATATTATGTGTTAACCACTGGAGTATAATGGCAGTGTTTCCCAGACTTCTAGTCCTAGAGCATAATGTTTTCCCCCCTAGATTTAATTTGGAGGCACACTTCATTCTGTACTCATAGAGAAATACATGTGAAGGCTCAGGGAGAACACTGGGCGTTCTGGGCAGTGGAGGTGATCCAGCCTGTCAGCTGTAACATGGGCTGTGTTGGAGCGTGCTGGCATCTTTGCTCCCTCCCTCAGGATGATAACATTGGTCATAGATCCATAACTCACTCCCTCCTGCCAATATTACACTGGGTCTTGGTGCCTAGCCTCCTCCTGGTTCAAGCATCCCCCCCCACACACACACACACCTCTCCTGTTGGGAGGAGTTGGAAGCTTTGCTTCCATTTTTGCTTAACCACAGTTTCTTGTGTTGTCTGAAATGAAACTGTGGTTAACATTATGGTTATTTTTTAAAAAGCAAACTTCAGAACCGTCAGCAAGATGGATTGAATCTCTCTCAGATCCCAAGCCTGAGTTTCAACCTTACATAAATATTTAAAATTTGGATTTGCTGTGATATTTATGGTGTTACTTGCAGATGCTTACTTGTCTAAATAGCTCAGTCATACCAATATGAACAAGTATGGTTTGTATGTGCAGTTTCTTTTTACAGTTCTAATTTCTGACCATAGGCTAATTATTCTTTGTAACTTTGTAATAGTTTTAAGCTCCCTTAACATTTTTAAGGTGGTGATTTTTTTTAATAATACAAACATAACATAAGATCCAGCCCTGCTGGATCATGCCAATGGCCCATGTAATCCAGCATTCTGTTCCCACAGTGGCCAATTAGATGTCCCAGTTGGGAAGCCCACAAGGAGGACATGAGTGCAATAGTATCATTCCTCATATCCACCAGCAACTGATTCCAGAGGATGATTTCCAGAGGATTTCCAGGGGTGTTGCCAATCCCTGGTCTAGGTAAACAATGTCCACAGGATCACTCCTATGCACATACTTGTTTTCACTCTGAAAGAACTCTAAAAGGTTAGTGAGACAGGACTTAACCTTTGCAGAAGCCATCACAAGTCTTCTTCAGCAAGACTTGTCCTATGTACTTCATAATTTTATCTTCAATAATGGTTTTCACCAGTTTACCTGGAACAGATATTAAGCTAACCAGCCTGTAATTTTTGGATCCCCTTAAAAAAAAAAAAAAATGGTGTTACATTGGCTACTTTCCAGTCCTCTGGCACAGAGGCCAATCTTCAGGACATGCTATATATTTTTCTTAAAAGCTGACAAATTTTACATTTGAGTTGTTAACGAACTCTCAGATGGATGCCATCTGGGCCTGGTGATTTGCACCACCACATTTTTCCACTCCAACCTTTTTAGAAGGTGAGATTTTTGCTCTTCTTCAAATAGACTGTGCACAATTGTGCTTAGATGGGCATCATTGTATCTATGATGACAAACATGAAAAGAAAAGGAGAAGAAGCTTATTTAAAAAAAATTACTGCACCATCCAATCAAACACTGAGCTATTGTTTTTTAAATAAGGACTTAGGTTTGTAGCAAACCAAACAGTGGTCCTCCCAACTCTAGGAACAGCCTAATGCAGCTTTCCCCAACCTAGTGCCCTCCAGATGTTTTGGACTACAACTCTCACAATCCTCAGTCAGCATGGCCAATTGCTGAGCATTGTGGGAGCTGTAGGTCAACATATCTGGAGGACACCCAGTTGGGGAAGGCAGCCCCAATATGTGCAGGCACAAGTTGTATGGTACAGTGAAACCAGGCAAATGCTTAACACCCAATGAAATGTAGGAAGCTGGCTTACACCAGGTCATACTATTTGTACATCTCCCCACTGCTGTCTATTCTGGCTGACAGTGGTTTTCCAAAGTATTGGGCAGAGCTTTACCACCACGTGTTACCTGATCCTTTTAACTGAAGATGGCAGGGATTGAACCTGAGACCTTCTGCATGAAAGGCATGAGCCACACCACTGAGCTAGGGTCACTACCTAGTGTTCTCTAGAGAATTTGCCACCCTACCAGGTTTGTACTAATTTTTGTCCAACTATAAAATAGACTGATCCCTGAATCTAGAACCATTTCATTTGGGCTTCAGGGCTAGTTTTGGAATGGAAACTGCCTTGGTCGCCCTGTGGGATTATTTTCTCTGAGTGAGGGACAGGGAGAGTGCAACCTCTGGGTGGCTTTCAATACAGTCAACCATGGTATCCTTCTGGGATAGGCTGTCTGGGCTGTCGTGGTGTTGGAGGTACTGTCTGGGTGTTGGAGGTACTGCACTGCAGTCTTGCCGCTCCTATTTGGATAGCTGATTACCGAAGGTAGTGGTGGGGGATTATTGCCCTCTCCCTTGGCAGTTATGCTGTGGAGGCCTACATGGCTTTATTTTGTTCCCTGTGCTGATTAACATCTACATGAATCCACTGGGGAAGGTTATCCGGGGATGTGGACTGAGGTGTCACCAATATACACCAAAATCAAGCTTTGTTTCTCCTTTTCATCAAATCCATGTAATGCAGTGGGTGCTTTGAATCAGTTCCTGGGTGCAGTAATTGCCTGGATGAGGGCCAATAAATTGAGACTCAGTCCAGACAAGACAGAGGTTCTGTTAGTGGCTGATTCGTCTGCTCTACTGAGTAATGTTGTTGTAAGAGGTGGCTGCATGCCTCCTTAAAGGATCAGGTTCATAGTTTAGAAGTGCTCTTAGACCCAGCATTGTTACTGGAGATGCAGATGGCCTTGGTGGCATGGAGCACCTTATTTCAGATGATGGTGATTACATTTATACCCCTCCTTTTTTTTCCTCTTGCAAGGAATCCAAGGCAGCTCACATAGTCCTACTCCTTTCCCATTTTGTCTTCACAACAACCCTACGAGGTAGGTTAGGCTAAATGTCAGTGACTGCCCCAAAAGTCACCCAGTGAGCCTCATGGCTGAGTGCAGACTAGAAACCAGATTTCCCAGGTCCCAGTCCAAAACTCGAATCACTACACCACACTGGCTCTCCAGTATACCAGCTGATATGCCAACAACAACCCTATCAGATTTCTGCAATGCATTAAATGTGGAGCTGTCTTTGAAAATGGTCCAGCAACTTCAGCTGTTCCAAACTAGAGCAGCAAGACTGATAACAGGGACTAGTCGATATGACTATATTACGCCAATGCTTTGTGATCTCCCCTAGCTTTCAGCCTATTTCTGCACCCAATTCAAAGCACTTCTAAAGCCTTAGAAACCCCACAGAGTATCATCTGGCACCTATGTTATGGTCTTTTGGCACCAGGTGACAGCTTCATATTCTCCCACACCTTTTTGTTATTCAGTTGTTTGAAGTGTTTCTGTGTTTTTGAGATCTTTACACTGCTGCTGGCTTTTATTCTTTCTTTTAATCTGTTTTAAACTTTTAAAGGTTTTTATATAATGTTTAAAATATTGTCGCATTCTATGGTTTCACATTTTGTGAACTGGCCAGGGACCTTCAGTTACTGGGCTGCGTAGAAATACCCAAAGACCTTTCATAGAAATGTTTGTAAAAGGAGCACTAGAAGATGGTGAGAAACACGTGTGCTGTAAGAAATACAGGGGTAATCAAAATTGCACAGTATGCACATTAATGTAGAATGCATTGCTATTCCAAGTGTCAAGCAAGAGAAATTATCTTTTCAGAACGGTTGCTGACTGCTTGTAGTGCTTTGCTTACTGTATTATAAACACTAGTTCAACCAGAAAAATAGCAACTCGTCTCTTTTTTCTTTTCAAAGAAGTAATGGAGAAAGGCCAAAGAAAACAATTTCTACTGAGGCCGTTTTGTTGCTCCCGATAATACTATCTCAATGTCAATTTTTTTTCTCAATTCAGGCCGGCAGGAAGTGCAGCACCTGTGAACAGAAGGTTTCCAAGTGTGCTCTATTTCCCCTCCTTCTCCTCCACAAAGTGCACAAATGGGCACTCAGTGCACCAAGCTGTTATGGGGATAGGCCTGTGTGTGTACCGCCCATATTCCTTTCCAACTGCCCTCCCTCTGATTGGTCAAGGAACACTCAGGGAGTGGGTTCATAGAATCATAGAATAGTAGGGTTGGAAGGGGCCTATAAGACCGTCGAGTCCAACCCAATGGGTTGGATGGGAACATGGGAGCTCAGCACAGGCCGGCTGTTCATTTGCGTATGTATGCATGTGTTTCATTTTTATACTGCCCAATAGCCGAAGCTCTCTGGGTGGTTCACAAAACTAAAACCACAGAAATACAACAGAAAATAAAATATAAAATAGAATAGATATTAAATCTACAGAACAAAAATACAACCAGAGTAAAACCTAGTAGCAGTGCAGATATTTAAACTGCAACAGCAGATTTAAGACAGCAGAGCTAAAAAAAACCTGGAATGCTAAAATGCTAAAAATGCCTGGGAAAATAAAAAAGTCTTTACCTGGCACCAGAAAGAGTACAAAGTAGGCATCAGGCAAACCTTTCTAGGGCGCAAGTTCCACAACTGGGGTGCCATGGCTGAAAATGCCTTTTTTCCTGATAGCCACCTACCTTACCTCTTTTGACAGGGGCTCCTGGAGAAGGACCCCTGAAGATGATCTTCGGGTCTGAGCAGGTACTTATGGAAGGAGGCGATCCTTCAGTTAACCTGGCCCCAAACTGTTTAGGGCTTTGAATGTTAATACCAGCCCTTTGAATTGGGCCTGGAAAGGGACTGGCAGCCAGTGCAGCTGGGAAAGTACTGGTGTAATGTGATCTCATTAGCCAGTCCCTGTTAACAATCTTGCTGCCCTGTTTTGGATCAGCTGAAGTTTCCAGACTCTTTTCAAAGGCAATCCCATGTAATCCAGACGAGAGGTTAGCAGAACATGGATAAGGCATTATCTATGCCCAGATAAGGGCATAGTTGATATATTGGCCTAAGCTGATAAAAAGTGCTCCATGCCACTGAGTTCAACTGTGTCGCAAGTGACAGTTCTGGATCCAAGAGCACCCCCAAACTATGAACCTGATCCTTTAGGGGGAGTGCAGCCCCCTCCAGAACAGGTTGAACATCACCTAGGCAAGCAGACGAACCACCCACAAACAGGACCTCTGGCTTGTTTGGATTGAGTCTCAGTTTATTGGCCCTTATCCAGTCCATTACTGTACCCAGGCACTGATTCAGAACAGCCACTGCCTCATCTGGGTTTGATGAAAAAGAGAGGTAGAGCTGGGTGTCATCCACATATTGATGGCACCTCAGCCCACACCTCCGAATGGCCTCCCCCAGTGGTTTCATGTAGATGTTAAACAGCATGGGGGATAAAATAGAGCCCCGTGGAACCCCATGGCATAGTTGCCAAGGCACAGAGCAATAATCACTCAGCACCACATTCTGGAATTGGCCAACCAAGTAGGAGCAGAACCACTGCAGCACAGTGCCTCCAACTCCCAGCTGAGACAACCTATCCAGAAGGATACTATGGCTGATGGTACTGAAAGCCACTGAGAGGCCCAAGAGAATCAACAAGAGTCTCACTCCCCCTGTCCCTCTCATGGCAAAGCTCATCCCACAGTCAACCAAGGCTGTTTCCATTCCAAAACCAGTCCTGAAGCCTGATGGAAATGGATCAGATAATCCGTTTCATTCAAGAGTGCCTGGAGCTGTCCTACAACCACCCTCTCAAGTACCTTGCCCAGGAAGGGGATGTTTGCCCCTGGCCTATAGTTGTTAACATCCTCTGGATCCAGGTTAGGCTTTTTCAGGAGTGGTCTGATTACTGCCTTTTTAAAAGAGGCCAGCACCACTCCCTCTCTCAAGGAGGAATTTACAACCTCCTGGACTCAGCCAGATATCCCTTCTTTGTTTGATGTGATAAACCATGAAGGGCAAGGGTCAAGCGCACAGGTGGTCAACTGTACTTGGCCGAGCTCTTTGTCTGCATCCTTGGGCCTCAATAACTGAAACCCATTCAATAAAACTGGACCAGATGATGGTCTGGACACCTCTGCTAATGGAACTGCATTAATTGCGGTGTCCAATTCACGATGAATCTGAACAACTTTGTCTTCAAAGTGCTGTGCAAACTCGTCATAGCGTGCTACCTAGGGTTCCACAGTTACTCTCCCTGGCCCAGAATGTAGCAGGCCATGAACCACTTGGAAAAGCTCTCCTGGATGACACTGAGAAGATGCAATGCTGGTGGAAAATAACTGTCTCTTTGCCACCCTTTCTGCCACAGAGTAGGCTCTATAATAAGTTCTAACCTGTGTTCGGTCAGACTCAGCACGAGTTCTTCACTATCTGCATTCTAGCCAAATCCCCTCTTGCTTCATCACCCTCAGCTTAGGTGTATACCAAGGAGCTGGCTGCACTTGGGAGAGGGCGCTTGGGAGTGATCGTGTCGACTGCCCTAGTCATCTCTGCATTCCACAGAGCAACCTGGGCTTTGACAGGAGTACCTGCCATACCAGAAGGAAAATCCCCCAGAGCCCCCTGGAATCCATCGGAATCTGTTAGCCTCCAGGGGCAGACCATCTTAATAGGTGCCCCACCCTTGCAGAGGGGAAAGGCTGCTGAGACTCTAAACCTCAATAGGAAGTGATCTGACCATGACAAGAGGACAGATGTTAATTCACTCACTTTCAGATCACCATCCTCCTGCACAGCCAAGAAAACCAGATCAAGCATGTGTCCTTTTACATGTGTTGGGCCGATGACATATTTATGTCATCACTACAGATCAAAAGGGAAAAAAGAGGGCTCTGTTATGTCCTCTAGGAATTGTTCCTTGTATGAGCACCTTGTATGTAGAACAAGGTCAAGATCAATGTGTTTATATTAAAAACATGATTATAGGACACACAAGCTAATGCTTGTCATGTTGGATGGCTTTATGGAGATTGCAAGTTTTTTAGTATGTAGTCCTCCGAGTACATTCAGGAAATTTGTTCTGATTTAGTAAAGAGTGTGTAATGCTTATCCTTTTATTTATATAAAATATTTCAATTGTAAACTATTTGCCTCTCCTTTTCCAACTTCAATTCCAAGTCAAGTACAGAGTGAAACTCCATGAAAACTTAAGTTCATGTGATTTAAAATTGTAACTCCATTATAGTAATGCTGTAGTGATACTATGAGCTGGGGAGAGCAAGGGATTAGGATTGTGTGATTTTCCAATGAAAAAAAGGGGGAACCATGGAATCTTTTATGGAAGAGGAGATATTCCTCACCATTGTGAAATAGGGAGCATTGGTTAGTATCATAGAATCATAGAATAGCAGGGTTGGAAGGGGCCTATAAGACCATCGAGTCCAACCCCCACTCAGTGCAGGAGTCCAAGTCAAAGCATCCCTGACAGATGGCTGTCCAGCTTCATCTTGAATGCCTCCAGTGTGGGAGAGCCCACTATACTGTGTAGAGCTGATGCTCTGTTATAAAGAACAATCTCAGCCAAGTAAGGAATGTCTGGCAACCCTACCAGTGAAGAAAGATGTGATACTTTGTCTAATTCACTGCAGTTATTTGGCAAGGCCTACGTACTGCCTCTTAATTCTGCAAAAGTCTTCTACAGTACTGTTGGGCAGCATTGCTAAAAGAGGACATTAGCAGTGTTGTGTTTGCATACCCTGTTAAGATATTCATCCAGCCAGCATGGCCAATGGTCAGAAATGCTGGGGGTCGTACTCCATCTGGAGCATGCCAGGCTGGGGTAGGCTATCAATGCAGAAGAGAATCATGTCCTAGAACAAACAGCCTGGTGCAAACAGGAATGTATTCTTTCACAGAGTGATCCTCAACATGTCACCATAAGCACTTTTGCCTATCCAACGATGTGCATGCAAAAGAGGGTGCACCAATAAAGTGTGTGTCAGGTAACAACTATCAGGATTTTTTTTTTAAGTGTGTGGTGGATACAGAACCATGTAGTAAAGTCGGATGTTTAAGCAGTGGATGTTGTTCCTGACCTTTGATATGCTTAGAAAAACATATAAGCCACGAGTAAACTTCTGATTTGACTGTACTTTGCCCTTATTTAAACAATATCCCCAAAGTTGTTAAATTGTAACTTAACATGTGCTGCTCACATAGAACAGCCCATCGGAAGAGTATAAAGGCAGGGAAACCATTTATAGTTGCCACGGTATGCAGGGAGACTATAAAGCTTGTTGCCTTTATGTGATGCTTCCCAAGGACATATATTTTGGCAATAGCATTGCTTCTTTGGGAGCCAGATGACCTTTGGTTTTGTGGGAAAGCAGCTTTATAGGGAGTGGAGTGATTTTGATAAGACAAGTGGCAGGAAGGGGAAAAGTTAAGAAGCTCCTTCCCCTGCCACTCTTCCTACTCTCTGTTACATCATTAAAACAGTCAAGTAAACAGTCAAGGAAAAGAATTTCACAACTGAGCAGTGAGTGTAGTTTGCATCTCGGTTAATGATTACTGAAGTAAATATGTAATACAGAAGTGGTCAGCGTGTGGCCCAGAGATGAGAATTCCAACTTTTATGATTTCAAGATCAGTATGTTTACAACCCTTTATGAGAAGAAAAATAGATGTCCAAATTGATTTTGTACTTAAACATTTGAAAGCTACACTTAGGAAAGAGAGCAAAAATAATCTGTCACTGGAGAAGCTAGATGTTCCACAGCCTCTATTGTAGCTTTGAAAAAGTAGTATATGAAAGTGTTGGAACAAAAGTTTTATTTTGAAATTCTGTTTTATAGCGACACAATCTGCTGGAAACATTTGGTCTAAACACGTGCTCTTGTGCAACTTCTGTAGTTTTATTGAGTCTTCTGTAAGGTACCTTTATTCAGCTGTTACTGCACCTCAATGCTGTATAGATTATTCCTGTTTTGTGTTTTGTAGACAGCTTGCTTCTTAACTTGCCGTTTGTAAGGATTTGATTCTTGTCTTGAGCTGGCACTAATTTGACCTATATCTGTCTCTTCCTAGATGTTACTTGCTTGGAAGATCTTGATAACATCCTTCAGGTGAACCTCAGCCTAAGAGTATGCCATTAAAATATTCTGCTCTTTCTTCTTGGAACATGGGGGAAAAGGATGATGAGAAATATAACCAAGCTGGCCAAATATTTGAAAACTTTGTCCAAGCCTCAACATGCAAAGGTACAATCCAGGCCTTTAATATTCTCACTCGTCAACTTGAGCTAGATCCTCTGGACAACAGGAACTTTTATACAAAACTTAAATCAAAGGTGACCAGTTGGAAGGCCAAAGCTTTGTGGAACAAGCTAGATAAAAGAGCAAGCCATAAAGAATACAAGCGTGGAAAATCTTGTTTGAACACTAAGGTAAGGCAATAGACTTTGATTCTGAGGCTGTATTTTGAAGGGTAGATCCTTGGTTCTTTCCCCTCCTAAAGTAACATATCTGTATGACTTCATATGTGACTGACAAACTTGCAAATGGTGTCTTGACATCCATAATTGGGGAGTTATGAACACTCACTGAATCTGATTCTGCTGGGGTTTACCTCCCTCGCCTTTGTGGTTTTATAACTTTTCCTGGTGTACCCTCCCCCCCCCTGCTAATAAGAAGTCTTCTCCAATGCTCACCACTCATACACACTGACTGGGTTTGCACAGTTGCAGGAGTAAAAGAAGCCATTGTGGCTTCTCTCCCTGCCTCTGTGTCTACTGCACATGCATTCATTGTTTACATAATCACCTTTGCTGCAGCGCAGGTTAGCGTGTCATCTGAACTTGGTGCGGCGCAACAGCGGTGGCTTTGTACCCACAACCCATGCTGCGTGTCGTGGGTTGTAGGGTGGGTACGAAACCACTCATGCTGTGGCATGCACTGGGTTCGGATGACATGCGAACCAGCGCTGCAGGACAGGGAATTATTAAACAACGGGCACACATGCAGCATGCACAGGGGTGGGGGGAGAACGCACAAATGGCTTCTTTTATCCCTGCGATCCCTGGCCATTGTCTATCATAATATCAGGAGTACATTAACCTGCCTTCCATCATTAGAAATGTAAGCTGAATTTATTTTTTATGTTTCCAATTACTTTAATCTTTGTAATGATGGAGCAAAATGTAACCACATGATCTTAACAACTTGAAATGTTAATTTTACTGCACTAAAAACTCATGTGCCCATCTGCCCATTGTTGCCTCATCTTTTGAAGAGGCTTATCAGCACATTTTACTTAGACTCATTAATTTCAAAGCCAGGAAAGGAAAGAGTGTGGGAAACACTTCTGACTGATATGAAGCTTCAGCAGCTTTGCAGTTTCCGCTGATACCCTGAACAGGAAGTTATCAGTGAATGATCACCGGCTAAAGGGAAGGGAAACATCTTGTCAAAAGTCTGAATCTGTGGTGTGTTGGTTAAAAACCTGTGAACCTGACTTTATCTGCCCAGGTAATGTTGCCAAGGTGGACAGGGTGATATAAAGTACACAAGTTAAGCACATGGGATGTGTTTTCGTGCTTAGAAAACTTGGATGCTGGTTCAGTCAGCATCCTTCTCTAATTTGAGAAACTTTATTATATCTGTAGTTTGCTGCTTGAGCTCTAAGCAGTGTATATGGAATTATCCTGTTTTTGATCATAAAGAATGGCTCCTCATGCGATAAATAAAAATGGAAACAGTGGACAGAACGTGGATAAACTGTAGAATGAATGAATAAAGCACAATTTTGGCTAATGTATTAGACATCTACCACTTTTAATTATTCCATAAAGACTCAAGTTGTTTTTACTGGTATATCAGAATAAGCAGACTGCATATATGAGAATACTTAATCTGGGGAATGCAAATGAAAACATTCACTGTGGACTGCAGGTTTACTGTGGTTATCAAGCAAGCATTCCTTCCTTATGATTCATAGTCTGCTGTGAAAATATATTGATGGCATATGAGTGATAGGAAGCACATCCAGAGAAAAACAACTCCCTAGTGATTACTTTGACGTAATGCTGGTATTGGGAAGCTAAATGTACCAGCCTCTCAACTAGCACTTTAAGTAGATCCTGAATGGTAAAATGGCATGCCAGCATATATGTCATTGCAGAAAGGCTAATGTACTTCCACAAATGGAGGGAGGGAGAGAGAGAGAGGGAGAGAGAGAACTTGTGTTTTGGACAGGACTGATTCTTTCTTTGGGTGCAAGAGGTCAGGGAATTAAAGTGAAGAAGTTATGCTTGGGTGTGGGGAAGTCAGATTCAAATCCTCACTTGACTGTGAAGATTACAGAGTGGTCTTGTGCAAATCTCAGCCTAAATTGCTTTGCAACCTGATCTACTTTTCTTGCATTTGATTCATTATGATGCTAAGCGAAGTATATTGGGAAGCAATATATTGCTTCTTCCAAATACAAAAAATAAGGCAAGAAGAATTTTTATGGATTAAAAAAATTGCTACTCAAATTAATATAAACTTGCAGTGGAAAATAATCTTATTTACAATAGTTAAAGTAATTGTCAAGCTAAAACATTACTCAAAGTTCCTTGGAGAAAGATTAACAGAAATATAACAAATAAGAGATTATATTCTGTTTTGCACAAACATATGTATTTTCAGAAAGCAGACATTCCTGCACCTATTATATTTATTGTGTTTTCATTGAGATATATGATTCATAATTAAGCATTGCAGAATGCCATGACTGATATCCAAAACTAGCTTAACTTGTGTGTTTCTTTCTCTGTTCCTAAAGATTAGGGTGCATAGGATATTTTCATAAGAAATTAACATGATGTAGATATCCATCCCCTCCCATGTGTTTGAAGGAAAGGATAAATCATGCTGATAGTCCATTGAGCCATTCCCTATTTAGAATTTTCACAAATTTATGAAAAGAACACCACTCAAAGTTCCGACATGGGTTCATGGAATGTTCGTGGTTAACAAACCATGGTTTGTTAGTGCAGCTGGGTTCAGAAACAGATATCCCATGGTTCAACAACAAGCCATGGTTCAACAACAACCCACACTCAACCCTTAAGTGTGGGTTATCGTGTTGTATGAACCCAGTCATTCTGTATTAAACTTTATGAATAATGTAACATTGAGGACGAAAATTGTAAAACTGTAGTTAATGAAAACAGCCCTTGGTGACCATTTATCAGACCAAACAATAATAGGGATTAATAGTAAAGGGAGAGTCAAACTAGACGTAACACTAAGTGTGTGATCAGCAATCGAATCTAAATTTTAAAAACTTAATATTAGGCACCCTGCCCCTATTTTCATCAGGATGATCAGACAATGAGGGGGAGATCTAACCTTCCCTCCTGAGCCACAATCCTGGTGAAATAGCCCTTGGTGTTGCAGTTACCCTTAGGACAAGGGTGGGCTATCTGTGGCCCTCCAGGTGTTTTGGCATGCAACTTCCATCTCTCACCATTGGCTATGCTGGCTAAGGCGGATGAGAGTTGCAGGCCAACCCACAAGTTGCCCACCCCTTGCCTAGAAGAAAAGCTCCCAGTGCTACCAATGGAAGTTTTTTTTTTTCCTAAGGCTAACTGTAGCACAGAAGGGAAGGTTTTCTCAGGATCACAGCTGAGTTGGAAAGAGTTAAACCACCCCTTCCCACATGCAGCAGTTCCAGTGAATATTGTGGGAGAGGCACGCCAAGTATTAAATCCTTTACAAAATCAAAATGTGGTTGCTAACCATCCAGTTAGAGTAACATCTAGGTTGATCCTGAGCGTATTGTAAGTAAAAAAAAGGACAATAGTGTTTAGTTGCCAACTTGCTGAAGGCTTTAGGGCTGACAACCTTGAATTTGTCTGGCTAATCTATTATTTATTCATTTATTTAAAATATTTATATTTAAAGTAGTAAACTGAAAAATCTCAATTTCAAATTGCGTACACTTTATTTAGCACATTCTAGTATCAATGTTTTGCTACCTGGTTTAATATGAATTTTTTCTGTTTTTTCAAACACCTAATATTTAAAAGTATGCTTGTAAAATATGTTTCGAGTGTAGTAAAGTCCATGAACTGTAGCAGACATATTTAACAAGCATTGGCAAACATTTATGTTAAAAGGAGGAAAACAAATAACAAGACAGCAAGTTCTTATAAGTGACACAGTCCAGTCTGACACACAGCAATCCTACACTTTTAGTCTGAGTGGAGATAGCTGCAAACCATAATCCTACAGTGCATGTTTAAGTCATCTGTGATGAAAGAAGTTCTTTGAATAGAGAAATGTAACACATAATTTGTTGGTTTATGAGTGTAGCACTTGTAGAATTGTAGGCAATTTCAGGAATTTCTAAAGCAGTGGCAGAAGTGGTTTCTGGCTGTGTCCCTGGCCTCCTGGTTCACACATTATATTTTTCTGTTCCAGAAAATTGTAGAGTTCAGCCTGCTTAGGTGTAGAGGAGGTGGGGTAAAGCACTGTGTGAATGGGCCCACTAGTGCTTCTGTTATTAGTGTGGCTTTTATGAGATCAGGCTTCCTTGAATTATTCATATCCTGGACAGCTGGAATGAAGTAATGTTCATAATGTTCATTCTGCTGTACTGCTCTGAGGGTCAAATGAAACATTACTTTAAAGACATAGATAGCAGTTATGCCTTTTTTTCTTACTCAAAAGTAAGCATGGGGAACCTGATCTGGATTGGGACCCTAGTGTGTGAGGGGTAGGAGGGCTTTAACCCTTTGCTGTCATTCCAATACCTGTGCCTGCAATTTGTATTGTCAAACATGGATCCTTTTTTGGCAATAGAAATTTCAGGCACAGGGGCATGATCCAGATTGGGACACTAGTGGGGGTCAAAAGGTTAAAGACCCCTACCCCCATGCTAAGGTCCTGATTCAGATCAGGGCCCTCACATCTACTTTTGAGTAAGAAAAGGGCATAGCTGCTAGTTTCACCTTTAAAGTAATTTTTAGTTTGACCCTGAGAGCATCTTCCATCTGGTGAAAATGTACACTGTAGCAAAAGTATGTGGACTACTTTCCTAGCCAAACTAGATGGCAAGTAGTGTGTGAAGCTTACTCATGTCTGCTAGTACAGTTAATTCTGTGCCGATCTCATAACATTTCTCCCCCCCTCCTCTCCACCTCAAGTATTACTCAGGCAGTTTTGTCATGCTGAACAATTAGAACTAATGCCTTAGGGAGAAAAAAATGTCCCAAGTTATTTCATTATATTCATTTTTCATTAGAGTTAATTGCTTGTTAAGAAGTAGCTGTACTATGATCTCCAAAAGAAGAAAAAGCAATGGAAGGCCTTTTCTGTTTGTGGCTGATATTTGCTGACACAGGCTAGGCAGGTTGTTGTGGATCTTTCCAAATGAAGTGTGGAAGGGGAAAAGGGGCACACTAGGAAGAGAACCTCTCCAAGGCTAGCCTGATCCAAATTGACAGCATAATATCTTGCTCCAGTCAGTGTGTATGGGATAGTTAGGTATGTTGTGGCAGTGTGGCCTGATAAGAAGTTCTTTTTTTCCCCTTGGCAATGTCTGTGCTACCAAGCAGTTGTGGACCTTGGTAATTTTAGACCCTGGTCTTAATGGTTGTACAGGGCAGGGGGAGGCAGCCCAGGTGTGACGTTGCTGCTCTCTGGGTAGTAATTTGAGGGCCCCTGGACTGTGGGTCCGTGGACTTTGTCCCTGAGATCCAGTCATAGCTGTACCATTGCTACCAAATGTGATGCCTCAGTGAGACAGGCAAAAGACACAGACTTGGGTTAACACAATACAGTAACCCAAACTTAGGGGTTGAGTGTGGGTTGTCATTGAACCATGGGTTGTTTTTGAACTGTGAGCTGTTGTGTTATCTGAACCCAACCATGATAACAAACCATGGTTTGTTAACCACAAACAGCCCACAGTTCACAACCCAACAACATGTTCTATTCACAGGTTGTTCATGGTTAACAAACCCTGGTTTGTTATCACGGCTGGGTTCAGACAGCACAATAACCCGTTTCAACAACAACCCATGGTTCAATGACAATTCACACTCAGCCCTTGTGTGCTGTGTGAACTCTGTCATGGTGAGGTATTGAGGCATTTGCAGGTGACAGGAAGTGGGTATGCTAGTGCTAACTCCATCTGTGCTATCTCCGGCCATTGTGTCTATATAGAGATTACACTTTTAATTCTGTGAAAATGACTAGGGCAAAGCCATTGCTTAACTTGACAGGAAATATGAAAGCAGTTGATTTAAACAAAAAAACATAGACCAACATGCTTTCTAATGGGGGAAAAAGTCAACTCAGCTTATCCAAACCAACCAGAGTATCTGGATGAGAACACAAAGTGAGATGTTCTGAGAGTAACACTGTCCCTATTGTTTGTATTAATAAGGGCTGATGCTGTTGAACTAGTCTCCTGTACACAACTGTTAAATGAAACAAATTATTGCTTGTACATCTTTAGTTTGCCTTATTTTAATTTGCAGCTTTAAAAAATCTTCTGAGTCAGTGAGTAACTGGGAATTTATATTGGCATGCCTTTTATTGCTCTCTCTAGCTAATGTCAAAGCGGTTGTATTTTTAAATAGTGGAGACTAGTGTTTTGGGACCTCTTCAGGATAGGCTGGTTACATGCTCAAGTTAAATGTATAATTTGTTTATAGGGGTCTCTGAAGACATTAGTTAACTTAAAGAAATTTCAATATGACCTCCTGCACACTTCAGTAATGATAAAAAGGGGGGAAATAATTTGTATTCCCTTCTTACAAGGTGAGTAGAATGGTGTACCCCTTCATGGATCACTGCCTTGTTGTGGCGAAGGGGCTTGCATAACTCAGTGAAGCCATAAGCTATGCCGTGCAGGGCCACCCAAGACAGACAGGTCATGGCACAGAGTTCTGACAAAATGTGATCCACTGGAGAAGGAAATGGCAACCCACTCCAGTATTCTTGCCAAGAAAACCCCATGGAACGTATCACAAGGCTAAGAGATGACGCCGGAAGATGAGCCCCTCAGGTCGGAAGGTGTCCAATATGCTACTGGGGAAGAGCAGAGGGTATTTCCAAGTAGCGCCAGAAAGAGTGAAGCGGCTGGGCCAAAGCCGAAAGGACACTCAGCTGTGGATGTGTCTGGTGGTGAAAAGAAAATCCGATGCTGTAAAGAACAATATTGTTTAGGATCCTGGAATGTCAGATCAATGAATCAAGGTAAGCTGGAGGTGGTCAAACATGAGATGGCAAGATTGAACATCGACATCTTGGGAATCAGCGAACTAAAATGGACAGGCATGGGCGAATTTAATTCAGGTGACCATCATATCTACTATTGTGGGCAAGAATCCCTTAGAAGAAATGGAGTAGCACTCCATTTCAACAAAAGGGTGGGAAAAGCAGTACTGGGGTACAATCTTAAAAACGATAGAATGATCTCAGTACGAATCCAAGGCAAACCATTCAACATCACAGTAATTCAAGTCTATGCCCCAACCACTGATGCCGAAGAAGCTGAGGTTGATCGGTTCTATGAAGACCTACAACACCTTCTAGAACTAACACCAAAAAAAGATGTCCTCTTCATCATAGGGGATTGGAATGCTAAAGTAGGAAGTCAAGAAATCACCGGGATAACAGGCAGGCATGGCCTTGGTGTACAAAACGAAGCAGGACAAAAGCTAATAGAGTTTTGCCAAGAGAACATGCTGATCATAGCAAACACTCTTTTCCAACAGCACAAGAGGCGACTCTACACATGGACATCACCAGATGGTCAATATCGAAATCAGATTGATTATGTCCTTTGCAGCCAAAGATGGAGAAGCTCCGTACAGTCAGTAAAAACAAGACCTGGAGCTGACTTTGGCTCAGATCATGAGCTGCTTCTTGCAAAATTTCGGCTTAAATTGAAGAACGTCGGGAAAGCCACTAAACCGTTCAGGTATGACCTAATTCATATCCCTTATGAATATACAGTGGAGGTGAGGAATAGATTTCAGGGATTAGACCTGATAGACAGAGTGCCTGAGGAACTATGGACGGAGGTCCGTAACATTGTTCAGGAGGCAGCAACTCAATCCATCCCAAAGAAAAAGAAATGCAAGAAAGCCAAGTGGCTGTCTGATGAGGCTTTACAAGTAGCTCACGAAAGAAGGGCAGCGAAAAGCAAGGGAGAAAGGGGAAGATATACCCAACGGAATGCAGAGTTCCAGAGAATAGCAAGGAGAGACAAGAAGGCCTTCCTAAATGAACAATGCAAAGAAATCGAGGAAAACAACAGAATGGGAAAGACTAGAGATCTCTTCAAGAAAATTGGAGATCTCAAGGAAACGTTTTGTGCAAAGACGGGCATGATAAAGGACAAAGAAGGCAGGGACCTAACAGAAGCAGATGAGATTAAGAAGAGGTGGCAAGAATACACAGAAGAACTCTACAGGAAAGATCTGAATGTCCCTGATAGCCATGATAGTGCGGTCACTGAACTTGAGCCGGACATCCTAGAGAGTGAAGTCAAGTGGGCCTTAGGAAGCATTAGTAACAACAAAGCTAGCGGAGATGACAGTATTCCAGCTGAGCTATTTAAAATCCTAAAAGATGATGCTGTTAAAGTGCTGCATTCAATATGCCAACAAATCTGGAAGACTCAACAGTGGCCACAAGACTGGAAAAGGTCAGTTTACATTCCAATTCCAAAGAAGGGCAACGCCAAAGAGAGTTCACACTACCACACAATTGCGCTCATTTCACATGCCAGCAAGGTTATGCTCAAAATCCTACAAGCTAGGCTTCAGCGGTATGCGAACCGAGAACTACCGGAAGTACAAGCTGGGTTTAGAAGAGGCAGAGGAACTAGAGATCAAATCGCCAACATTCGCTGGATCATGGAGAAAGCAAGAGAATTCCAGAAAAACGTCTATTTCTGCTTCATTAAGTACGCTAAAGCCTTTGTGTGGATCACAACAAACTGTGGCAAATTCTGAAAGTGATGGGAGTACCAGACCACCTTACCTGTCTCCTGAGAAACCTGTACGAGGGTCAAGAAGCAACAGTAAGAACCAGACATGGAACAACCAAGTGGTTCAAAATTGGGAAAGGAGTACAACAAGGCTGCATATTGTCACCCTGCTTATTTAACTTATATGCAGAGTACATCATGAGAAAAGCCGGGTTGGATGAATCAGAGGTCCGAATTAAGATTGCTGGGAGAATTATCAACAACCTCCGATATACAGACAATACCACCCTAATGGCAGAAAGCGAAGAGGATCTAAAGAGCCTCTTGTTGAGGGTGAAAGAGGAGAGTGCAAAAGCTGGTTTGAAACTCAACATTAAAAAAACGAAGATCATGGCATCTGGCCTATCACTTCCTGGCATATAGAAGGGGAAGAAATGGAAGCAGTGACAGATTTTACTTTCTTGGGCTCCAAGATCACCGCAGACTGTAGCCATGAAATTAAAAGACGCTTGCTCCTTGGGAGGAAAGCTATGGCCAACCTAGACAGCATAGTAAGAAGCAGAGACATCACCTTGCCGACAAAGGTCCGTCTAATCAAAGCTATGGTTTTCCCAGTAGTAATGTATGGCTGTGAGAGCTGGACTGTAAGGAAGGCTGAGCGCCGAAGCATTGATGCTTTCGAATTGTGGTGCTGGAGAAGACTCTTACGAGTCCCCTGGACTGCAAGGAGGTCAAATCAGTCCATCCTAAAGGAAATCAACCCTGACTGCTCATTTTTGTTCAGATTATAAAAGTCATTGTCAAGCAATTTCAAATGTCATTTTTTAAAATTCAGATACTGAAGCTGAAGCTCCAATATTTTGGCCACCTAACGCGAAGAGAAAACTCCCTGGAAAAGACCCTGATGCTGGGAAAGACTGAAGGGAAAAGGAGAAGGGGACGGCAGAGGATGAGATGGCTAGATAGCATCACTGATGCAATGAATATGAATTTGAGCACACTCCGGGAGAGAGCGCAGGACAGGAAGGCCTGGCGTGCTATGGTCCATGGGGTCACGAAGAGTCGGACACGACTGAACGACTGAACAACAACAACAACAACAACAAGAATGGTGTGAGTCTGCAACATAGGCTTGTTGTGGTACCCTGAGTACGCAGAAGGGTCTATGAAAACAGAAATGAAAGCTTGTTAATATTTTTTTTTTTTTTGGAAAGGTGTTAGTTTTATTAAAATTCTAAATACAAAGTGTATGTACGACAGCAGAGAGAACATTGCAGTTTGGGCACGTTGTTAAGAAACTGTCCCAAATATAAAGTATGAAGGCAGATTTAGGCAAGAGTTTCTGGAACAGTAGCCCCCTCCACCTGCATTCTCTCAATTTTGCAACAGGAGTACTAACTGAAAGTTTTCAAAGAGAAAGGGCACATCAGAGGTGTGGCATTTGAAATGAGAGACATCTATTCTGTTATATCTGATGACTACAACTTCATAGAAGCGATATTCCATTAATATTGCGGATGCATGGCATTATTTTTTAAAATTTGCATATATAACCCTGAATAACTCATTCAGGGTTATATTTACTCTGCAAATTAAAAAAATCTCTAAGCTGAACTCAGCAACTTTTAAAAATCTATGAAAATTTAGCATGTTTGTTATGAATAAATTACTCTGGTTCTGCTAAACACACAGGGGCCAAGGAGTGAGGAAAACCACTGAAACTATGCTTCCTGAGTAGAAAACAATTCTGGGATCTCCACTCACATCTGAGACTTTTCTAGCATTGCCTACGTGTTTTCAAACCATCTTCATAGCCAAAGGATCACAGAGACGAATGTTGCAGCCTTGGAACGCAGCTTCTGACATTGTCAGCGTTTGCATTGTGTAAACATATGCAACCCTAAATGCAGATGTAGAAGACATTTCTGGTATTGCCAGGTTCTTTCAGTGACAGAAGTGTAAGGGCACAGTATCTTAACAAAGGTGAAGTGAAAACCTAGGAATTGTGTTAAATATGTTCCGTCATTGTTTTATGGATTGTCTGGTGTCTTTCATTCCATTGTCCACTCATTGATGAAATCTGATTTTTTTTAGGCATGCATGACAATTCTGTTCCACTTGCACTAATGCACATTAGTGCTAATTAATGCAAGTGCAAATTAGAGCTAACGTGCATTAGCACAAGTCTGAATTTGTGAAAATCCCCACACATTCATGTGGGATCTGCATGACTCGGAGAAAGCCAGTCTGCTGCAGAATCCACAGGTCAGATTCATAAAAATCAGAACTCATTTGAATACATTGCAGATTTCTCCAGTATCCCTAACAAAACCATAGTCATTGCCTGATGCTTAGAAAATATGAAGTGTTACTAAGAAGTAAGGGAGGAAGTTTAGTGAAGGAGATCAATCAACAGAAAGGATGGGAAGACTGTCAAGGGCTAACTTCAACGTTGGGAGATTCCCAACTGATAGCGGAGCAGAATGCAATGGCCACAAAACAGGAAAGATAAAGCATGCACAGTGTAACTCATCAGCCTGCACAACAAATGTTCTGGAAGAGCAGTTGTACGTCATATTGAGGTGATGTGCTAGGAACCAGTTGCTAGCCTGCTAATGAATAACCTGGTTTAAGCAGGCATTGGCGATGAAAAGAAACATAAGAGAAAACATTCTCTGAAAAGGGGACAACGTACCTGACTTCTGGAATAAATTGTTTTAAGATATTAAATTATGTTTAAATTAAATCATTGAGGGCAGCTTTTTTTGGCATTTGATTATTACCTAATGAGATCACTACAGATCATGCATAGTACAGATACTTTGTAAGTATATTGTTTTTAGCCTTCCAGCACTATGGTTGTGAAAGGCATTTTTTCAGACAGTTCAACTAATGTTTGCAGGGGTTTGCAATGGAATCACTTTTTAAAGAGCTAGTCACATTGAAAATCTATTTTACTGAGTGTTATATGTAGTGCTGTGATCAATATATGTGGCACCTTGGGAGCCTTTCAAGCATGGGGTGAATGAGGCTGTACTAGAACTTCAAATTCTTAAGTAATGGATACATATTGCCATATACATGCTGATATCGCTAATAGGGCATGATTTGCCACTGAAATCTTGGGGATTTGTGTAAAGCTGTTTGGAAGGGTGTGTAGCCAAGCAAGCTCCAGAGTAAAAGCTAACCGTTTTGTCAACGGCAAAACAGAAATGACAATGAGATGGAACAAGCGCCAATGTAACCTGTTTTTGTGGGAAATATGGAATGCTAGATAACTAACAGTTATGATTAGAGTGAAGTTGGGGGGAGAACTCTGTAAGATGAATGCACTTACAATGATTCTGTGATCGTGAACTTTGATAAGACATCATTTGTGATCATGGAACATCTAAGTGCATTCAGCTGAATGTGCTTACAGCGCCCTTTACAGACAGCTGGGCTCACGGGGACATTGGTACAGGGCTTACGTGTGCACCCACGTCTCCCTCCACACCTTTTCCCTACAGGTGAGCAGGTAAAGCCTGGGTGAACAATTAGGTCTTTATTTGGTGCTAAAAGCTTGTAAGACTTGGGGTACCTGTATCAAGAGTGCCCTCTCTTGGGTTGCCATGTACTGAACCCCAGGTAAATGCAGCACTATCAAGAGGACATCCCCACTAGAGTCAGGCAAAGACAGATGTGGTGGGGTGGGGAAGGGGCACCTGTAATGGGTGCACGGTGGTGGCAGTGGCGGGCAGCAGCACATGTGGTCTCCCACCTCAGGCAGCAGGAGTGCTTGCGCCTCTGATCGTTCAAACGAACCACAGTTCTGAGTTCATACAAAATGTGGCTCTAAAGTAAAGCAGAAGCTTTCCCTCCTCCTTGTACATGGAGTAAGGGAGAGGGGGATTGTGCAAGCCAGATGCCTGTGCAGGCTTGTTCACTATCATACAACCCAGGAGTGGGCAGCCTTTTCCTCATCAAGGTAATTTCCTGGGAGGTGCATGCTGGCAGAGCAGGGCCAGACCCTCCCTGCCCCCTCCCAGCTGTGCTCATGTCAAGTAAGTGACGTCATTGCTTTGTCCTCAACCATTTGTCTTCTACTTTGTACAGCAGCCTTCCTTGTCCTGGCGCCGTTGAGATGTTTTGGACCCCTAGTCACCATGGCCATGCTGACTCGGGATGCTGGGGGTTGAAATTCAAAACATCTGGAGGATACCAGATTGTGAGAGCCTGTTGTACAGAATAGTGCAATCCATCTTTTATGTTCGGAGGCATGTGCCTATGAAGAATAAGTAGCATAGTTGTTTAAGTAGAGGGAAAGCAACCTCTTGGATTTCTGTTTTCCAAAGTTAGGAAGTAGTTGGACACCTTGAGAGGCGTTTTGTCTGGAGAATGTTGTCATTGCTAGGAGTGCCAGTTTTCTCTGATTAAAACCTGTCTGACCTGCCTCGGCATTTAAAATTCCACTTTATATATTCTTGTCACAAAAAAGACTTTGCTTTGCGGTCCTCTCTGATGTAAGAGTTTCATTCTGTGCTTCCAAGTGTGCTGACAGCCTTGTTTAAGATATACAGTTCTACTACTTCTCTCTCTGTGTGCTTTACAAGCTTTTAGAAAGAAAATTATACACTACCAACTCCTTAATATATAGCAAGCGACATACCTAAATGTCCTTTGCCTAAGATGATGTCTGCCTGTGGGAGAGGAAGGTATGCTCAGTCCCCTCTGTATGTCGCTAATAGACCCTACTTGCCTCCAGTGATTTATGCATGGTCATTTCCTCCCTCTGACAGATTCTCTCTCCCACACCCCCCAATAAATGTTTATGCTTAACATGTTTCAAGTTCAATGTATGTAGAAGCTGCTGGAGGAAATGTAGCTTAGTAAGCCCCAACTGTGCATGTGTTGCTATCACATAGATCAGCCTTCCCCAACCAGGTGCCCTTCAGATGTTTTGGACTACAACTTCCATCAGCCCCAGGCATGATGACCAATGGTGGGAAATGATGGGAGCTGTAGTCCAAAATTTTGGAGGGTGCCAGCTTGGGGAAGGCTGACAGAGGTACTACTTGGTCAATCAAAGCTTAGAGTTGGTGTAACTTCAGTTTTCTGAATTCAACACTTTTTCTACCCTTTGCACTATGTAATAGCTAAGAGAACCCGCTCTGAACAATGGATGTGTGCAGCAGATGGAATTCTAATTATACTGGATGTAAACTCGGTTAAATCCTTCATAACGGAGAGATGCAAGGTAGTATTGTGGTACTGTCAGTTCCTCCTCGATGGACATGACTGCTCTACCCATCAAATGGGTTATCTTGTGCGAGAGGATACTATGCTTAATTCTACGGCATACCTGTATACTAGGGGTAGACAACACCAGGCTGCACCTGCTCCTATGGCCCTGCTGACACCAAATTCGTTGCTGCTGCAGTGGCAGCAAAATCATTGGTTGTTTGCTGCTGAATTCAGTAGCAAACTGCTGATTGTTTTACTGCTTGTCACCACCAAAATTCAGCAGTGTGCGACTTTTGGGGGGATGAAATTAGCCCCCAGAGCCTCCGAAGTTTCCCACCCCAGCTAGCTCCTGTCTTCAGTCCCAGCTTCTGCCAACCTAGCAGTTCGAAAGCAAGAAATTGCAAGTAGATAAATAGGTACCGCCTTGGCGGGAAAGGTAATAGCGTTCCGTGCACCTCAGTGTTCAGTCATGCCAGCCACATGACCACGGAAGCGTCTTCGGACAGCGCTGGCTCTTCGGCTTAGAAATGGAGATGAGCACCACACCCTAGAGTTGGACACGACTGGTTGGGGACACCTTTACCTTTTACCTTTTTTATGAGGCCAATGACTGTCATAAAGACATTCAGTTGCTAGTGATACTGTCTTGTACTGTTGCTTGTATTTATCAGCAACAAACCTGGAAGTCCAAACTGGAAAAGACTTCATAAAGCACATTTCCTAATCCTAGCAAATAGCTGTAAATGCACAGAATAGATTCATTATTTCTTCCACCCCACCCCACATAGGATTATGTCCTTAAATGCTTTGTTGTCTGATACTTCAACCAATATTCAAACACTGTTATCTGTCAATAAGCCTAGTTAGATTTGTTTGGGTTTGATATTTTAAGGATGGTTTATCAGGCTCTTTAAGGAAGTTTGACTAGTGTTGTTTAAAAGCAAAAAAATAGATTCTGTGGATTTCTCTCTTATTACAGTAACAACTATACTGGGTTTTAGTTTTGGTTGACTCATGATCATTCCTTGTCAACCAGTGACTGGCTTATGGACTTAAATAGAAGCTTCAGCTGAGACAGAATAGCCACTTAAAGAACCATGAATCTTTGAAAGAGGATTTATTATTTTTACTGCTCACCCTTCATTTTCTGCATATAGGGTTAAAGTATGAGAAAAAGACCTCTGGAAGGGCAAAGGTTAGAGACTTCTCATTGGAGCGTTGCTTAACTGTCTGCTTTTAGATACTGTAACAGCTGCTCTTCTTTGGAGACAAATTGGATTAATTCCATGGAAATAATCTCTAATTATCCTGTGAAGTAATTGCTTTTTATTGTGACTGTGGCTATGGTGAGAATCTCGCCAGAAAACGTTGGACCAAATTGATGCCTTCTACCACTGGAGGCTGGTGGCTCTGATTTTGGTGGGGTATAAATCCATTCTGGGTCTTAGTCAGAACCAGCCAGAACTCTAAAGGAGCTATTCAAGGTTCTAAACCCATTTGAGAGATAGGGTCCAGCACCTTGGAGAGCTCCTTTAGAGTTCTGGCTGGTTCTGACTGAACCCAGAATGGATCCACAGCCCCACCAAAATCAGAGCCACCAGCCTCCTGTGCATCGTGCCATAATATACTGAGAGTTCACAAGCTTCTAATCCATCCTTCCCCAACCCAGTGTCCTCGATGTTCTAGACTACAACTCCCATCAGCCCTAACCAACATAGCAAATGGTCAGGAATGCCAGGAATGGGAGTTATAGTCCAAAACATCTGGAAGGTACCAGGTTGGGGAAGGCTGTTCTAATCAGTTTGTTGACTGTGTGCTTAATTTTGCGTTCATATTTGCAGCAAAACGTAGGATTAGCTTGAGGAAATAAAAAATCAGATCCAGTAATGGAAATGCTAATAACAAAATTGTCAACATAATTTCAGACTTAACTTTTCAGATGAAAGGGTTTAAAAATTTGTTGTTATAATTTTCCGGATGCTGAACATCATACCGAATACCAAAATCTAGGGTTCTGTGAATATGACAAGGGGTTACAAAGAAATAACACTGTTAGCTTTTGAGATGTGGTGTATGAGCTACTGTGCATCTTAATACTAAAAAAAAAATTGGTTCTAAATATGCATCTGTATGGAAGGGACCATAGCTCTGTGACAGAGCAAATGCTTTGTATGCAGAAATTTCCAGAGTTCAACACCTGGCATTTCCAGTTTTTTTTAGAAAAGGATCTGGTAGTACTACATCCTGGAGAGCTGCTGCTTGTCAGGATAGGCCGTACTGTGTTAGATGGATGAATAATCTGACCAGGTACAAGACAGCTTCTTATGTTCCTGTGATGACCATATCTCTGTTTTGCTCTGCTATGATATTTTGACTTCTGATAATCAAATATTCTGAGAGTGCCTTGGACTGCAAGAAGATCAAACCAGTCCATACTTCAGGAAATCAAGCTAGACTGCTCACTTGAGGGAATGATATTAGAGGCAAAACTGAAGTACTTTGGCCACATCATGAGAAGACAGGATACCCTGGAGAAGATGCTGGTACTAGGGAAAGTGGAAGGCAAAAGGAAGAGGGACCGACCACGGGCAAGATGGATGGATGATATTCTGGAGGTGATGGACTTGACCTGGGGGGAGCTGGGGGTGGCGACGGCTGACAGGAAGCTCTGGCGTGGGCTGGTCCATAAGTCACGAAGAGTCGGAAGCGACTGAACGAATAAACAACAAACAAATCAAATATTGGGCAGTATCTAACAGTGTCATTCCACTAATTTCACAAATATACCGCATAACCGCTTGCACAACAGAAATATTTGGTGGAGCTCCTCTAGTACTATTTGAATTCGCAGGATGACACCATTGGCTACGGCTCTTAAAGTTTCACTTCTGATGTTTCTACTATTATGGAAATTTAGATGTGCATGAGACATGAGGTCATCAAGAATCCACAAATACAGACACTGGTGGGTACCATAAATGTAATTCTGGTGTCTAGCAGGGAAAACATCTATTATGCAAGAGTAACACTGGTGGCGGGGGGGGGGAGGGGGAATGCTGCTGGTGGCTACACAGGGAGGCAAAGAGCATCTCTTCTAGGTCAGGAGTTCAATGGAGGGATTGCTTTCTACAAATGCATATGGACGCATGCTCTGTCTGCAGCTGTTCCCTGTAAACAAACAAAACTTGTTGGGCAGCAGACATGCCTTTCTGGAGCAGGAAGCGAGAAAGCCAAGCCTCATTGGGTACTGATTACCAAGCCCAGCAAACACTTGTAAACCCCCTGCAGAGGGTGAATGTTTTAGTTTTGACTTGAGTTGGGGCTCCACAAATCCATTTGCCTGGTCACCAGTAGTGACCACTCATCCCTCGCCACAAACTGCTCCTTCCCTGAGTTTGTGCTAAGGGCTTGAAAGAGAAGCAGGGCCTTTTCTCTCACTTCTGAACCAAGCTTTGAAGGAAAGAGAAGCAGTGTGAATCCCAGACATTTGTTTTGCCCCTCCCCAAAATGTTTATGTCAAGCCTTCCGCCAAGCCGCACACATTGACAGCTGTTACCCCTCCCACCTCTCTGGCACACGCAGGGGACTCTGGGGAGGGGTCAGTGGTGATGACAGCTTTTGCAGTTCAACCCTCATCCAGTAGTGTCCCTTTTGAGGAGTCAGCTAGTGGGTTTTGAACTTTATATATGTGAAGACCCACGCAAGAAGTTATGGGAGAAAGAACGAAGAAGTCAATATTAGTCCCAGAAAGGGACATTCTGTTCTGGGCATGACTTTCATTGTATTTCATAGGAACTGGACAATTTGGGGGTACCCCTATTTTAGGTAGGTGGAAACATCTCTATATTTGATAAATACTGCATGAGCCTTTATACAAAGATAATCATGCTGATATACAGCTGGAAATAGCAACGGCTCATGAGTTAAACTCAGCGGAAACCAGAAAGCTAATTCTGTTGCCCTTTGTTTCCCTGACTTTAAACTAACAGAGCATGGGTCAATAATTTTTTGAGGAAAAGACTTTACATAGAAATAGTACTTATTTTGTATAGATGCCATGGAAACACAATATTTGTAACAGATAAAATATCTACAATTTACAAAAGATGTGTAATTTTGCCATATTTATTTAAGATATATAATGGAAGTAGTCTGTTAGGGGGCCGCGGTGGCTTAGTGGTTAAGACGCTGAACTGCAGACTGGAAGGTCGGCAGGTCAGCAGTTCGAGACCCGAGTGCCGCGTGACCGAGTGAGCTCCCGTCTCCAGTCCCAGCTTCTGCCAACCTAGCAGTTTGAAAGCAAGAAATTGCAAGTAGATAAATAGGTACCGCCTCGGCGGGAAAGGTAACAGCGTTCCGTGCACCTCGGTGTTCAGTCATGCCGGCCACATGACCACGGAAGCATCTTCGGACAGCGCTGGCTCTTCGGCTTAGAAATGGAGATGAGCACCACACCCTAGAGTTGGACATGACTGGTTGGGGACACCTTTACCTTTTTAGTCTGTTAGACTACCATAGTTAATCTTTTAGTGTAACCCAACACAAAAACCCCCGTTGTGGATTTAAAAAAATGACATTTGAAATTGCTTGACAATGACTTTTATAATCTGAACAAAAATGAGATGGTGGAGTGGGGTGGGGTGGGGAATTAATTCATAGACAAGGTTAGTAAGTATTTTTGAAGTGAACTGAGTTAACAATGATGCATTCACTGCATTGGTCACTCTGATCATTGGCAGAGAGCACAAGAAATAACTTGGGAACAAATTGCTTACTTTGCCATTTTGTGCAGAGATGCTAGTTCAGATTTAGTGGGCAGGCAATATTTTCTCGAGTTAGTTTTAAAATATATACTTTATTGTAGTTTTAAAAAAAATACACCATACTTTAGAAATATTAGCAATACAGATCGGTCCTTTTAAAAAATAAAAAGCAAAGGGTGTTGTTGGCTTTGGGCTGCATATCTATAGTCCCATTTCATTGTTTATAATATGGTCTTCTTGGTGGTGGCACCCTGATCGTGGAATGCCTTCCCCAGAGAGGCTCACCTAACACCTTCTTTATGGTTATTTCAGCACCAGCCAAAGATTTGTTGGTTTTTTATTTACTTTTTAAAAAATCTTAGTGTTCTGAACTACTATTGTGTGCTGCATATTTGTTACTTTTTAGCATATAGAACATAGGTATGTAATATATGAATCAGTGGTGTAGTGGTAATTGTTGAAGTTCAGGAACTCATCACAACCTCCATAGACCCCAAGGTGAATCCATAGTCATGCCTCCAGGATAGATCTCCCCCACCCCGCCCCCGCACTCTGTGTCTCTTATATAGAGCTCTCTCATTCGCTTTTATATTATATATACTCAAAGGTGCTACGGCTCTGGTAAAAGCTCCTTCATAAAAAACATCCAAAACAAACAAATCACTAATACAATCTCACAATCAAGTTTATGACGCATAATTGCGATCCTGTGTGTAGTTACCTAGGGCTAGGCTCAAGAGAGCACAGCACAGGCCCCTTGGCACACAGCAGTCTCTTCCAACACCTTACCGCTGCCTCCCAGCATCTACTGCCTGAGGTAATAGTCTCACTCTCTGCCTAATGATAGGGCCAGCCCTGCACAGTACTGCATTAGGGAGTCTTAGGAAATATTTAAAGCAGTGAACTATCCAGAATAGCAAGCCCAGAAAAAAAAAATTGCCTAAAGAATGTAAAGCATAAATGGCTGTAATGTTATATAGTCTCTGGAATTCTTTTGGACATAACAAATCAATGCGCAAAATGTATATCTACTTTGCAACAACAATACACAGAGTTTTTAGTTTTACTCCACTGATCTTTGTTCTGTATCTCTGAGCTTTATGAAGCATCCTGTCACAGCAGTAATATGTATGCAATTGTCTCTTTGATTTGCTCAGAAATAGTGGTCAAGGTTTTTGATCTGTAAAACATATATGTAACCGCAAAAGATGTCA
Source organism: Heloderma suspectum (assembly GCF_057233095.1). Classification (NCBI taxonomy): domain Eukaryota; kingdom Metazoa; phylum Chordata; class Lepidosauria; order Squamata; family Helodermatidae; genus Heloderma; species Heloderma suspectum. The sequence goes on along the minus strand of NC_139458.1, from coordinate 112,419,798 downwards.
GCATGTACACTGCTTGGAAATTACACAAGGCAACGTGGGGCCATCATACATTGAAGTCCTCACATTGTTTATTTAGCATAAACCTGTATTTACAATAAAATTCACATTTGCATCTTCAGCAGTTGAAGCTATAATAAAGTGACTGCAGTTAATTGTTATTTTACTCTTCTTTCTTTTTAAAGTTTCTTTCTTGGGGAATCAAGCTAATTACTGGCCATCCATTATTTGTGTGACTGTTGCTTGTTGCATTTAACATGTGAATGGTCTCTGTAAAGCAAGGTCGGGGTAAATGCCTTTTGTAATAAACACACATGCACGATGCATAATAGTGTCAGGCTGATGCGCCACTTGTTTCTGGTAGGTGCTGGAAAAAATAATAGCAGGGACTTCTTGCATTCATCAGATCCATCAGTGGAGGGTATACCATGCAGTCAGTCTGCTACTGTGTGTTCTTTTTGTTATCTTGTGTGAGTGTGGAACGGTATAGTTTAGCTCTGCTATGTGGTATGCTTCTTCTGCTGTAAAAATCTATGTATCCAAGAAAAATGAAGACATTGTACCGTGTACACTGTACAAAGATGAATGACTCTGGGGCTGGCATGAGGGCCATCCCTCAAAAATGTTCTCTGATTTCACACATGTGATGCATAATAGTATCAGACTGATGCGCCACTTGTTTCTGGTAGGTGCTGGAAAAAATAATAGCAGGGACTTCTTGCATTCATCAGATCCATCAGTGGAGGGTATACCATGTAGTCAGTCTGCTACTGTGTGTTCTTTTTGTTATCTTGTTTGAGTGTGGAACAGTATAGTTTAGCTCTGCTATGTGGTATGCTTCTTCTGCTGTAAAAATCTATGTATCCAAGAAAAATGAAGACATTGTACCGTGTACACTGTACAAAGATGAATGACTCTGGGGCTGGCATGAGGGCCATCCCTCAAAAATGTTCTCTGATTTCACACATGTGTTGCCTAATATGCTGTGATTCATGAGCCTATGCTATGTGTTGCCTGTCATGGTTTAGGTAATGTCTAAATGAATTTGTTGATTCATTACTTTTTGTTTGATTTGGAGCTCGTTTAGGGTGCAATCCTATGGCTGCTAGTCAGCAGCTAGATGGCCATAGGATAGGTCTGTTCCCTGAGAACTGACCTCCATCCCCTCCCGTGCTGCCTCGTAGGCAGTGCGGAATGGCTCCGTGGTCAGAAGAAGAGCACAGAGTGGCAAAAACAGGGCGTTCTGGGGTGGGGAGGGCGGAAGTACCATTCTGATGCTTCCTATGTGTCATCCAGCGTCTGCTCCCTCCCCCCTGACTTCCTGCGAAATCGGCTGTCTAGCCACGAATGCAGGGTTGCTGAAGCGCAGAGGGGACGATCGCCTCCGCGCTTCTCCTCCCTGCATTGGAGAGGTGGTTGCCTCCGAGTTCAGAGGCGGCTGCCTATCCCGACAGGATTGCACCCTTAATGTCCTAATGTTGTTATGCATCTTAATGTTCTAATGTTGTTAAGACTGAGAGATGGCATACAAATATTCTAAGTATAATATGAAGTATAATTTAAAAAAATTAAAAATCAGCCAATCATCTTAAAAATAATTATCTTCTCCAGATTACATCCTAGCAAACAGACAAGAGTAAGTTAACGGGGAGGGCAACTCTTCAGCCAGCAGGTCTGAAGGCAGTCCTCACTCCCATCCCAAACTGCCTGTCAGGGACAGTGGGACCAGGAAGCCTGTATGTTGTTGGATGTTGCTGCTGGGATGTTGCTGGAGGGATCCTTTTGCCAGGTGTTCTTCCTTCTTGCAGGTTTATTTAGCATTGTGTCTCTAACCCACCATTTCTTCACTAGTGAATTCTGCTGGGATTGGAAGAGAAAATAAGCCTGGATTTTCTGGCCTAGTCCAGAAGGCCAAGGAAAAAAGAATGCTTCACTTGTAGCATTTATTTCCTTATGTAACTTCAGATCAAACGGGAATGTTCACCTTATTTTCCTTCCTTCCCAAAGTTCTGTCCCATTCATAACTTAATAAATGTAGTAGAAACTAAACACAATTAAAATCAGTTTTGTGAAAGAGTTCTGCTTTGTCTCTGGAATACTTGAGCATGAGTTAACACATGGCAATGTGCAAATGGTATTTCAGTGGGAAATCTGAACAAATAAACCAAAGAGCAAATAATTTAGAAGCAAAGATGAATATGTTGCTAGATGGTAAGCCCAGATTATGGCTTTAAAAGGTTTGTTGTCTGCAGTGCTTTGGAGAAAGCAGGCAGGGCTTTTCCTCTGGTCTTGTGACTGCTATAACAAACCATGCTTGGAGGGATGAAGGAGTTATTCCTTGGAAGGCCTATTTTTGAATGAGTCACTTTTTATAAGTGGCATGGTTTATATACATGCATCTTTGTTTTCTTGTGGGACCAAAGTGGATTAAACCATTTATGGTATGCATTTGTTGAGTGCAATGAAATATTGTGTACAACTGTTCAGCTGTCCATGTGTTGTTTGTCAGAACTCGGAGTTCTCATGTTAATCATAGCAAGTATGTGCTGAGAAACTGTAGGAGCCCTTGCCAACTGTCCTGCTCTCCCAGACTTGATAGCATCTTGGTTGGATCTTGTTCTTCCGTATAATTAGGTCAATTGGCCCATTTTCGTACGCACCTTACCCTGAAAATAACTGCTTATAGAAGTACGCCAGGCCCAAGAAGCCACCTTCAGGGTTATTACTTTTAAAAATAGCAATAGTAATACACCATTGTAACCATCAGTGTCTTTTTAAGACAGTTCTTGGATTTGAAACTATAGGGTTAATACAGTGGGGGAGACATATATGTGCAGAGATGGATTTTTGCAAGTACATCTTGCTCTGATCCAGAGATTCACAAACACAGCAGAAAGCTGTGTACATGTTGGCTTCATAGTTCCCCCCATCTCCCCCTAGGTCAAGGTGTAAACTTTTCCATCTTTCTGCCACCCAAGCTTACTGGTACTATTAAAGGCAATCATGCTGGTCACTTGTTTAGAAAAAAAGGAGATAGTCTTTGCATATAAAGCCACACTTGCAGTTCTGTGGATCCGGATGACCACTGCAAAAGCTGTCTATGTTCTTGCAAAGTAAAACTGAGTGAGTTAAGTATCATTTTGCTTGAAATGTGAGACTTAAGGGGCCTAGTTGAACAGCTTAAGAGCATTGTAACACCTAGAGCAAGTTCTTGTTTTGGTTTCTGTAGTACAGGAGCCCCAACTTTTTTGGACCCATGGGCACATTTGGGAATTTGAGAAACTGCTGTGTGCACTACCACAAAATAGCTCCCATGGAGGATGTGGTTAGTCACATAATGGCTGTCATGGGAGCCTGCTAATCAAGAAGTGGAGGTGGGAGAGAAATAGAGTGGCAAGAGGCTGAGAGGAAGGGGGAAATGGAAACAAGTATTTCTGGCCTGCCCAGTCTTCTTCCATCCACACAGACTTTTCCCCTTTGCGCTCTCTCTCTGCCCCACCACTCCCAGTCTCTAGCCTCAGTATTTCTCTCCTGAACCCCACTTATTGACTAGCAAGCTCCCATAGCAGCCATTACATGACTAGCCATATCCTCCATGGGAGCCATTTTGTGGTGGTGCCCGCAGCAGTTTCTCAAATTCCCAAATGTGCCCATCGGTCAAAAAAGGTTGGGGGTTAGGAGGAATTCCTATTGTGCCAAACTACATGTGACATTAAACCACCCTTTAAAAATAAAAGCATGCTTAAACTGGCCACCTTTATTTTGAAAAACAAAGCAGCTATGGGGTTCCCAATATGAATCTGGGACCTCTGCAGTTTCTGCCTGAAAATCTCTGGCTCTGAAGGGCTGTTAAATGCAAATCATTTTCAACAAACTGTGGAAATGGAAGACTTTCAGGAGAGAACTGACATAGGGCTCTGATCTGGATTGGGGCCCCACGTGTTCACTTTTCTTTCCAAAATAAAAGTGGCTGTGTTACACCTGCTTTTGGGGGGGGGGGAGTTAACCTTAAGGGCTTGTTTTAATGAAATTTGTAGTTTGGCCTTAACTTGTCCTTGGTGGTAAGGCAGCCACCAAGGACACACCTCTAAATAGATGAGCTAATTTCTGAGTAAATATATTTAGGATTGAGATTATTCAGTTGACTTTTCCCCCCACACCTTGATTTTCACACAAATAGGTCTGGGGGGGGGGGGGTTCCCTGAATATTTAGGAAGATCTTTTTCATTATCAACTGATTGTGTAATATGTTTAAAATCTATTTCCACAGGTCTTCACATAATTAATTTCCCTCTGTTTCCTCCTCCAGTGTTTGATTGTTGGAGGTGGCCCCTGTGGTTTGCGGACTGCCATAGAACTTGCCTTTCTAGGAGCCAAAGTCATTGTAGTGGAGAAACGAGACACTTTTTCAAGGAACAATGTGCTTCACCTCTGGCCTTTTACTATTCACGATCTTCGAAGTCTGGGAGCAAAAAAATTTTATGGAAAGTTCTGTGCGGGATCCATTGATCATATTAGTAAGTATCATTGACTATGGGAGATGACAGCAGATTTGCATTCTTTCACAGAAAGTTGCATGTTACACAAAGATTTGTGTTGAATATTTTTGTAGTTACGTGGCAGAAATGTTGGCTACAACACATTATACAGTTGTGTGCTGTTGACATATTCTGTATGTCAACAGCACACAATTCAGTTGAGCTTTTGCAGGGTTGCAGCTCTTGTCCTGATATGGTATGCCAGTGTCTCACAACCGATTTAAATGCTGAAGCCAGTATCAATTGCAGAAAACAGCCCATGCCAGGTATTTTTGGAAGGGGATGAAAGAAATGCTTCAGAAGGTAGTTAATAGAATATTGCATCCCACTCCCTTTCTGTCTGTGTATCCTATCAGTATTTTCAGTATGTTTTGTTTAATCTGGATGCCAAAGCATTCCTTCAAATTTTCAGCAAGCTTAAGTTGACAGAGCTTATTCTTAAATCTAGTTTTTATGCACAATTAGCCTTATAGTTTTATAATAGTTGCAATGCCATAGACTGTAAAGTTGCAATGCCAACTTGTTATTTTAAAATAAAACGTTTATCTTCTTGAGACTGTTTTTTTTTTCTTTTCAAAATCTTTTATTTTGGGTCTGCACATAATGGGATGGATATTTTGCCTGGCTGCTTCTTACATGGACATAAAGTATTGAAGCCATCATGTGGGCTAATACTCTGACATGATTCAAGGTCACAATGTGCTATATTCTCAGATAATATAAGAATATCAGTATAAGAACATAAGAAGAGCCTTGCTGGATCAGACTTAAGTGTCTATCTAGTCCAGCATTCTGTTCACACAGTGACCAACCAGCTGTCAACCAGGAACTCACAAACAGGACACAAGCGCAACTGCACCTTCCTGCCCATGTTCCCCAGCAACTGAAGTACATAGGCTCATTGCCTCTGGTACTGGAGGTACCACATAGCCATCAAGGCTAGTAGCCATTGATAGCCTTCTCCTCCAGAAATTTGTCTAACCCCCTTTTAAGCTGTCCAAACTTGTGGCCATCACTACATCCTGTGGTAGCGAATTCCATAGTTTAACTATGCACTGTGTGAAGAAGTACTTCCTTTTATCTGGCCGGAATCTCCCACCAATCAGCTTCCATGGGATGACCCCAGGTTCTCCATGGGATGACCCCGGGTTTGAAAGAGGAAGAAAAATGTCTCCCTATCCACATTCTCCACACCATGCATAATTTTGTACACCATGACAAATCATGATTTATGGTACCATATATAAAATGCATGTATTGCAGTTCTATAGACTTCTCTACTATGTATTCATTGTACCATTTTAGGACATATGTGAGGGATACAGAGTATGGTTTTTCCTTTGATGCAAAACAAATTGGCAGGCCATCCAATACCATCACTAATTTTTAACTTGAAAAAGAAAATGAAATGGCAGATCAGCTGGCTATACAGTGGTTCTCCTCGTAAAGGCAGTCTAAACATCATTTTAAATAAAACAAAAATAAAAAATAACAGAAAAAAGCAACAGATGTGCATTTGGTTCTGATGGCTTTTCATTGTATTAATAAGTATTTCTTTCACCTTAATATTAGTGATGAAACCATATTCAAACATTGAATAATGTCCATTCTAAAAGATCAACCATATTATTTCTGTTTCACAGGCATTAGGCAGCTTCAGCTTATACTATTCAAGGTTGCACTGATGTTGGGAGTTGAAATCCATGTGAATTTAGAATTTGTGAAAGTTCTGGAACCTCCTGAAGATCAAGAAAATCAAAGTATGGCATGATTCTTATTAAGTAATAATTATACAGAAAATAAGCCCATTGGTGTAAATCGTTATAAAATAGGGCATTTTACATGATGTGAGAGAGTACAGTTGATCTGAAGATATGCATGATTTGACCTGTTGCATATTCTTATATTGACATTTTAAACTTTATGCCAAATACCTGTTCTCAAACTTGCGCAGTGGGACTGTAGACTCCATCCCCCTGTGCACACTTACTCCAAAACTCTCAAGGATGCATGGAAAGGAATGAGCCGAAGAGGTGTGTTGAATCTTCAAGAACCTCTATTATCTGATAGAGAAAGGGGGTTGGTAACCTGAGTTGTGGCCCAACCTGAAAACTGGCTGATCTATTCTTGCTTGTTAATGTTAATCATCCCACAGCATGTTCTTGAGTATGACAAATGTATTGTGTTGCCAAGAGCTGCCTTTGCCCTATGACCATATATGCATGAACTTCCCTGAAGTATTACTCTGATTCATGCAACCTGGAGATTGATAGGGATGAACAGATCAGTCTATTTCTGGTTCAAGTCAGTTTTGCATGTGCTCAATCATTAGTCTGTCTTCCCCATTTTCTGCCAAAATATTTTTTAAAAACCTAAGCTTGCATTTAAATTGTACATATTTTCTCTATAATATACAGATTTTTGTACATGATTTCTCGTAAAATATTCATTTTTGAGCCAAGAAGTGCATCACATAAGTTGGAGAAGTGCACAATCAAAAGGATAGCTTTTTTTCCAAATTGCACATTAGTGCAGGAAGTACGAACTAGGTCGGTTTACCTAAAAATGTTGACGAAAGAACCTTCTCCCCCATGCTGGAGGGGGACTTTTTCCAAACTATTGACTTTTCTTAATGTGGCCCATTGCTGTAAACATATCTGTTGCTGACTGACTTTTTACTTTCAGAAATAGGCTGGAGGGCTGAATTTCTTCCAATGGATCATCCGTTGTCAGAATTTGAATTTGATGTTATTATTGGTGCTGATGGCCGCAGAAACACTTTGGAAGGTATGTTGTAATGTATGCTAAAGCTCAACTCAGGGGAAGACTTGGTAGCAAAGAGTCTGCTTCTTTTGGTCATCCTGATGGACAGTAGGGTTGATCATGACTGGTTAATAAAGTGTACGTTTCTTAGAAAATATGTAGTAAGCTACATTCTTGATTTTTGAAATGTTATTATTAACATTTATATACTGTGTAATTTGCTAAAAAGCCATCAAGCTGGTGCACAACAATTTAAAACAATAAAACTGTAAAACAATAGAAAAGCAGAAAATTAAAAATAGAAGAACATTAAAACTACATAATTTAAAAGGAAACGTTAAAAAGATATGTCTTCACAGCCTTTCTAAAAGCCAAATGAGTGGGGGTGAATTGTAGCTCTTGGGGGAGTGCATTCCACAATTTGGGAAGGACACAGGAGAAAGTGCTTTCATGCAACAAACAGGCCTCTGTTGTTCTTGGACAGGTTCATAACGAGACACATGGTTCCTTAGATAGCCAGATCCTAACCCATTGAGGGCTTTAAAAGTTAAAACCAACACCTTGAATTGAGTCCAAAAAGCAACTAGCAGCCAGTGCAGGTCTTTCAAGACAAGTGTAATATGGTCTCAGTACCATGCACTGGTTAGCCGCCTCACTCTTTGTCACTGCCACCAACTGAAGATCCAGGGTCAAGAAGCACTCAGACTTGATCCTTCAGTGGAAGCACAGCCCCTTCCAGAACAGGTTGAACACCAATCCCTGAGATAGGTTTTCTGCTGACTAACAATACCTCTATCTTGTCTGGTTTTAACCTCAGCTTGTTCACCCTCATACAGCCCATTATCATACCCAGACAACATTCAAGGGTTTTGACTGCTTCCTTTGTGTTAGGTGACAAAGAGTCATAGATCTAGGTGTCATCAGCATATTACCCAAAGCTCCTAATGATCTCTCCCATGGGGCACAAAGTAGAACCCTGTGGGAGACCATATGCCAACAGCCATGGAATGTAACGGTAACCCCCCAACACCACCTTCTGGACACAACCTTACAGAAGAGACCAGAACCACTGCAAAACAGCGCCCACACGTTCTAGAAGGATACCATGCCTGAAAGTCATTTTGCTGCTGATTCAAAGTATAGTCATTGTCATCCACTTGTGGATATTACTTAATTGCAGAATAATACCTGATACAAAGTTTTCTGGGTTTTATCATGAATAACACAATCAGGTCAGGAAGGGCACACTTTTTGTGTCATGGTGTCTCAGTTCAGTTTTTGTGCTCAAAATGAGTACATGCAGTGCCTGTCAGGTATTTGATTAAGATCTCTGACAAAGTAGATTTACAAGATTTGTAAAGTAGGAAGAGTAAAAAAAAAAGTAAAAAAAAACAACCCACAGTAATTTTGGGAAAAGGGATTTTGAGAGACAATAAACAACTGGAAAGAAAGGAAGTTCCTGTTGCAATAGCTACAATTAATAATGGTGCAATATTCCAACCCTCTGAGTTAGCTTTTCTCAATGAGACATTAGTTAAGGTGCTCTTGCCATGTCACATGAACCAACCTAATTATGTGCATACTCCCATAGTTTTAATTAGGTGTATTTTTAGTTTGGTTTATCAAGTAGTACTAGACTGCATTTTAGCAGTTTATACCCTGATTATTCTGTAGTAGCCTTCCCCAACCTGGTGTCCTCCAGTTGGACTTCAATTCCCATCAGCCCCAGTCAGCATGGCCAATGCTCAGGAATGCTGAGAGTTGTAGATGAAAACATCTTGTTGGAGAAGGCTGTTCCACAGAGAGCTGCACCCACCTAAGCACAATACAGGTAGTGGAGTGGTTATTGTGTACACACAGCTGCACAGATCAATCAGTCCCAGCTCAGGGGCAAATTAGATACATACCATAGTAGGGTTGAGGACTGGATAGGTCAAAGAGTAAGAAGGCGTAAGAGCAATCTGCTGTGACAAATGCCCGTGAAACACCAAAGGCAAAGGATGAAGGTGAAGGAGGTGAGATCCTCGGCACAAGGACTAGATACATTCCAGGGGGGCATGGATAATTGTAGCTCCCCAGTGCATGTCTGTCTTCCGTCTCTGCAGTGTGTAAGAACATGTATATCCTCCCTTTCCTTCACACATTTATTGCAGAAAGTGCCAATTAAATATTAGTGCACTGAAGTGGCTGAGTAGTGTTAAGTGTCTCATAGGTTCAAACTACACATGATGCTCACTTGCATGGACTGTCTGTATCTCCCCACCCCCATGTGATGGAAGCCAGCTTTAGGGGTATCTTGAGTGGACAAACAGCAGGCAGGGGAAAGGGTGGAGCAGCCTGTCCAAACTATCAAGGCTGCTCTTCATTAAAAACAACCCCCCACACACACAAATTATAACTCTCACAGGCGGAAGACTCGTGTAGCATGCAAGTGTTGCAGGGATGGGCAGCGGGGGGTGGGGAGGATCATCATGAGTAGCTTGAGCCTCAGTTTGGTGAGAAACATGTATTGGGAACCAGGGACAGAACAGTGAAAGCGGAAGAAAAGCTTTAAGGAGGTATTTGAGAGATGAAAGGAGGTGACAGCAAAATTGTTCATGGATGAAATACCAAGTTTAAGAGGCAGTAAATGAGAACAGGCACCATTGACTTGGACAGAGAGAGAGCAAAGGAGGCTGGTCAGATAATAAAAACAGATAAGAGCCAGACACTCTTGGCAAGAGGCAAAGCCATTAACAGTACACTCCTATGCATCCACTCAGAAGTAAGCCTCATTCAGTGGGGTTTACTCTCAGAAAAGTGTGCATAGGGTTGCAGCCTAATTGACTTCGAATGTACAAGGATAGTATTGGATGTCAAAGGGGAAAAGATGCCGCTGGTGAAATAGAGAGGAGCTGAGGTTTGACAGGGTGATTAAAATGAGGAATCTGCCTTAAGATAGCTATTTGTAGAAGTTATGGTTTCAACTAATAAGGTGTGTATTCCAATAGAGAGAAGCCAGGAAAGAGGATGTTATGATAGTCAAAGCAAGAGATGGCAATGTTATGAATCAGAGTGTTCTAGTAGAAGTGTACACCTTAGTAATATTGTAGGAGATGATGCTAACTTATGTGTCCCAAAACAATATTGGGGGGAAAGGATATTCCCAGCCACATGCCAAAGAGATATACTCTAGCACTTGGAATCTTTTAGCCAGCTGTCCCCTAAAGTTTTTACTATTAGCAACCAACTGTTGTGAACTTTTTGATTACAAATTTATTCAATGAGCTACCATGAAACAACCCACGGTGACAAGCCACGGTGGCTTATCATGTCATGAGAACCAGGTCATTGTGAAGGTCATTGTGATTTTGTTTTTAGTCTTTTTAACTTGTGAAAAGGCTTTAGTTAGACTAACAGACAAATGTTGATTTCTTTTCTTTCTAAGGCTTTAGAAGGAAAGAATTTCGTGGGAAGCTGGCTATTGCTATCACTGCCAACTTTATAAACAGAAATACAACTGCAGAAGCTAAGGTGGAGGAGATCAGTGGTGTTGCTTTCATCTTCAATCAGAAATTCTTCCAAGATCTGAAAGAAGAAACAGGTGGGTTCTCTGTTCTCTGTTTAAGCATGGCAAAGTAAAATAAGGCAGTGACCCTAACTCTCCAGTAGCTATGTTTCAGTTATTCAATTGAATGATGGCAATTTTGTTGATTTCCTCTAGCCTATCTCAAGGAGCGCCTCCAGCAACACCAGGCAGGCTGCTCAACATGATCAGCCTTGGATGGCCAAGGCTGTCTCTGTCCCATCAGCCAGGACAGCTAGGCTGGTGAGGATGAGGGAGAGGGAACTCCGCCATGTCCCCTCTTTAATGAGCTTCTGCCATGCACAGAAAACGTGGTTATTCAGGCAGGCGTTTGGGGCCCTGGGTTAGGGTATTTTTAAATAATGTTTTAATGTATAATTTTACTGTTCTAAATTGTACTGTTGTACTTTGCCCAGAGTGGCTGGGTGACCAGCCAGATGGGCGATTAATAAATTTAATAAATAAATAAATAAAATAAAGTAAACAAACAAACAAATAAAAATAAACTAATAGAAGCACATGAGTTTATTCCCATTCAGCTTTGCCTATAGCATGGCTTGTTGGCACAGCATTAATGTTTTTCTTAAAAGTTGTACAAATATTTTAGATAGCAAAGACTTTTGCTAGTGCCTAAAATGTGTGTTATACGGCTCCATCCTATATGTTTTAGTCAAGCCACAATGAGCTGTTTAGCAGGCTGGTGGGAGCCAGCTTCATCTAGGAAACGTGGTACACAAGGATGACTCTCCTCACGTGCCCTGTTTCCCAGCAAAACCAGTTCTCCTGGGAAACAGGGTGCATGGGGAAAGTAATCCCCATGCACCTTCTTTCCCAGCAGAATGAGGTTAAAGCCTTGCCCTCTTCCCAGCAATCTGGAGCAGGATGTGTGTGTGCCTTTGGCCACCCACCTACCATGACATGTGGCCCTTGGGCTCCAAAGGTTGCCAACCTGCATTAATGGATGCATTTTTATTGGCAGAAAGAAATGATTGAATTTCACCCTAACAAATTTATTCTGGCATAAGGAATCTTAAGGAGCACCTCCAGCAACACCAGACAGGCCGCTTAACAAGATCAGCCTCGGATGGCCTTCTCTCTGTCCCATCAACCAGGACAGCTAGACTGGTGGGGATGAGGGAGAGGGCCTTTTCTGTGGTGGCCCCCACTCTGTGGAACTCCCTCCCTAAGGAACTCCATCGTGCTCCCTCTTTAATGAGCTTCCACTGTTCATTAAAAATGTGGTTGTTCAGGCAGGCATTTGGGGTGGGTTAGGGTATTTTAGAAAATGTTTTTATTGTTGAATTTTATTGTTTTAAACCATTTTATTATATGTTGTATATCGCCCAGAGTGGCTGGGTGACCAGCCAGATGGGCGATTAATAAATTTAATAAATAAAATAAATAAGCTTTCATGAACTAGAATTGGACACTAGACCATAAAGGCTTATCCCATTAAAAAAAAAGTTTTGGTCTTAGAGGTGCACAAGACTGTTGTTCTCATTATTATTTGGCATCACTGTAACCTCTTCTTAAAAGTAGAGCTGAGACTATTCTGGGTTTGAACAAATTCAAATTGTTTAGAGCTTTGTACAAGTAGGAACTACTGATGTCATGTCCTATGAAAGCCACTATCACACATGACTCGAGAATCATGTTGATTATAATTGCTTCCATCCCCCGTGCTCCTTCCAAATCTGCTCCAGAAGGTGACCCTCTGCAGCAGATTTTGGGGTGCACAACACTTTGAAATGAACATGAGGATCTAAAATTCTGCTGTGCCCCTAAAATAAGGGAAAAGGTTTCTGCTAAATTTGCTGAATGTTACTCAAACAAGGAGATGAGAGAGGCATTTTTGCTGCCATAAATTTATATTTCTGTTTTTCTCTTCCCTGTGTCATTTTTTAAATCTGTCTTTACAGATTAAAGAATGTGTTTTTTCCTCCCTAGGTATTGACCTTGAGAATATTGTTTACTATAAAGACAGCACTCACTATTTTGTGATGACTGCAAAAAAGCAGAGCCTTCTGGACAAGGGAGTCATTATTAATGTATGTATCCAAATGTGGGTTAAGGCCTTTCTATATAGAATATAAAGGGATCCTGATTTCCGATCTTCGAGGGAGCAGTTAAACTACAGTTTCCAATTCACATGTCACAGGAAATTGTGGTTTAAAAAATCAAGTTTGCTTCACTGAAGCTAGGCACACAAGGGAAAGGGCAAGAGCATGAAGGTTTACTCATTCCTTGTTTTACACCACACTTATTTGTGCTGTCCAATTATATACCTTTTGTTCTTTTCACATTTCGTACTAAAAGAGTAGGGAAACACTTGAAAAGCAACTATTTTGAGACACATAAGGAAAAACATATTTTTTAAAGTAAAATTTAATGAAGCTTCAGTATATTAATAAACTTTGTAATAGTCTAGTAACTCTTCACTCATTACCTTGTTGAATAATGCTGACCTCTTTCTGCCTTGTTGTAATGGAATTATAGGTTGTATTGGATTTTAGATAGATTTAAAACAGGGGTAGGCAACACCAGAGGCCCAGGGGCCAATTCGACTCCCTGGAACCTACTGGGGGCCACACACACACCCGCCACCACCAGAATCGCCACCAAAGTTCCACAGCAATTCAGTGGTGCAGCAGTAGCCATTTGGGTGCTCCAGGTGCCACAAGAAAGGACTTGATCACATGTGGCCCATGGGCCATATGTTGCCCACCCTGATTTAAAAGAAAGTAAAGCTAACTATTCAATTTGCTGCTTTGTTGTTGTTGTTCAGTCGTTCAGTCGTGTCCGACTCTTCGTGACCCCATGGACCATAGCACGCCAGGCCTTCCTGTCCTGCGCTCTGTCCCGGAGTGTGCTCAAGTTCATATTCATTGCATCGGTGATGCTATCTAGCCATCTCATCCTTTGTCGTCCCCTTCTCCTTTTGCCTTCAGTCTTTCCCAGCATCAGGGTCTTTTCCAGGGAGTTTTCTCTTCGCATTAGGTGGCCAAAATATTTGAGCTTCAGCTTCAGTATCTGTCCTTCCAATGAGCAGTCAGGGTTGATTTCCTCTAGGATTGACCGATTTGACCTCCTTGCAGTCCAGGGGACTCGTAAGAGTCTTCTCCAGCACCACAGTTCGAAAGCATCAATGCTTCAGCGCTCAGCCTTCCTTATAGTCCAGCTCTCACAGCCATACATTACTACTGGGAAAACCATAGCTTTGAGTAGCATAAAGTAAGTACTTCTGCTGATATAACCTTTAAAAAGTAAGGCAGAATATAACCGCATGCTGTAGTTCTTCCCATGTGGAACAAGATGGTCTGTTTTATGTAGCAGTCATAGAAATATGTAAAGATCTCAAATGATACAGTTTCGTCTTTCCATTTAGGATTATATTGATACTGAAATGCTACTTTGTGGAGAAAATGTGGACCAAGACAATCTACTATCCTATGCAAGAGAAGCTGCTGACTTTGCAACTGATTACCAATTGCCTGCCTTGGATTTTGCAATTAATCACTATGGGCAACCAGATGTAGCCATGTTTGACTTTACTTCCATGTATGCCTCTGAAAATGCTGCATTAATACGAGAGAGGCACAGACATCAGCTGTTGGTTGCACTTGTCGGAGACAGCTTAGTAGAGGTAGAGTGAAATGTGTGTGTGTTCCAAATATCATTTAATGCTTAGGTGACTTGTTCAGTATTAAGAAATACTTTGAAGTTTTTAGGTATCGCATGTTCAAAGCTGTGTAGCCATGAGAGCTAGACAGTTGCTTCCTAATTTAAAAGCTGGTGGCTTCAGGAGCATTTCATGGTCTGCACCGGAGCGCAAACTAGATTTTTGAACTTGGCCTGTTGGCTGCAACTGAAGTGAAGGGTTTTGTTATAATCAAATACTGTAGACCTTCACTGCGCTCAAGAGAACAGAACTAGGATTTGAATTTTACCTGTTCAGGCTAGCCTGACAAACAAGTTAGTTTTCATCTATAGGTTCTATCAGGCATCCTAGTCTTTAGCTTAAAGCTGAGCAACTTGTTCAGAAAAGGATCGCTTCCGCTACATCTTCTGTGCTTGTCAACTAACTCCACCACTTTCCATGGGAACTTGCCAGGGGGATCGGCATGACGGCACCGTACATTCAGTAGATACTTTCCCTGAATTAGGGAATATATGTCTTGTGCCTGTATGGAGTTGTTGATCTGTAGTATGTAACTGTAATAGCTTTGTGATGCTTTGAGAATGGCAATAGTGTCAGATGTCATCTAAAATGTAAATATCACTTCACAGCCATTCTGGCCCATGGGCACCGGTTGTGCAAGAGGGTTTCTGGCTGCATTTGACACAGCATGGATGGTGAAAAGTTGGGCACAAGGAAAGCCCATGCTAGATATCCTTGCGGAAAGGTAGGCACATCTGTTCTTTTCAGCCCATGCATTTCTGTGGAAATGAACACATTCTGCTTCTCCTGGGGCCTGGGTTGATCCCACATCCATCTGCAGCAAATATTCCCCTTTGTCCACTCTCTTAACATGATATGAGCAGGCAGCTGCTGCATATTTACCTTCTGATCTATTGCCAGTTTAAAGCCATATTAAACTACATATTAAATTACCTTTGAATGATTTTGTAGGATGATTGCTAAATTGATGATGGTAACTGATGATGGTAATTGATGATGGTAACTGAAGGTGATTGTCCCCAACATGGGGCCTTCTTTACACATATGCCTGAAGGGGCATCGCATCATTGAAGAGGATGCAGGGCCATGCCTCTGCCCTCACCCCTGAAATCACATGGCTTCCCCTTGCCCCACACATCAGTGCATTAAGCAGGGATGCTGAGCTGAGGAAGCCTATTCAATAGACCTCTCTGGGAACTAAAACCCTCACAGGTCAGCCTTTGAATGTTCCACAGTATGACTTCTTTTCCTACACTGGTGCAGGAAAAACCATACATAAAATGCACAAAAATGTTATATACTCAATTATATTCCATGCTGTTGTTACATGGATTTGGAACCCATTTAACTGTGTGTGTTGTAGTTTACCTTGGAATGGGGGCACAGGCTCTATGCATACTGTTAATTTATTGTAGCAACAAGGGCAGTAAAGCTGTAATACGCTCATTATTTTTATTATTAAAATCTTTATTTAATTGTCTATGTGCTTGGAAGCTTGCGTGTCATAATATTAATTAGTATTCAGAGGCAATCATTTTTGCAGCATAACAGTCCTGTCTTTAGTCCTAAACTAAAAGGGTTCTTAAGTCTAAGAACTTCATACTAACATCTTCACTCAGCCAAGGGTACATGATGCAAAGGTCCTGTCCAGTAGCCATCTAGTAGCCCAGTAACTACTTCTCTGTTCCTACCTCACTATACCTCAGCATCCCTTACTGATACAATTTTTCTATTCTTCCTACCCCACCTCTGTTTTTCACTGCTATCCTATTTTCTCCTTTTTTTTCCACAGCTTCACCTGCAATCTTTTCCCCTTCTGAGGGTTGGGGGTAGAGCTGCTGAGAAATCATTTGGGGGTGGTATTGTTTGTGGTAGCGATGAAGTCAAGAGTCTGGACTTGGAAAAAGGTCATATAGGGCTGAGGAAGCATGTTTGTGGATGACAAAAACATAGTGCAGTCTTAAATGGAAGCCTGACTGACTAATAATGATTGGTTGACTCTATATCCAATGCTGCTTTGTGGTTAAAGGAGGAGTTGTTTCTTGTGTGAAGGAAAAATCAAAGCCAGATGATTCAGGATGATGTAATCTTTTCTACATAGCTATTTTCCTGCCTCAGGAAGACATACTTATGTCTGTCTCTTCTGTTCTCACCCCAAACATTTATCATGCTTAGACAATGTATTCAGAGGTTCCAAAGTTCTAAATATAGGCATGAGCACCTAAGGTAAGGAAAATACTGTATGCCTCATAAAAACACACACAACCCTTTATTTTATACCTTCCAGAGAAAGCATTTATAGACTCCTACCCCAAACAACACCTGAAAATATCACTAAGAACTTTGACCAATACACCATTGACCCTGCAACACGGTATCCAAACCTGAACTCAAGCTGTGTTAGGCCTCATCAGGTAAGCTGAGTTACATATGATGCAAACAGTAAAGTAGTTTGCATATTGAGGAACACTGTGAAAATTATTGACTTTTGTAGAAAGCTTGTATCACTCAATTTTGAACTCCCAAGAAAAAAGTGTCTACACAAAGTAAATCCATGTGAAATTTGGAAATATAGTCAAACTACTTATAAAGAAAAAAATGCAGTCTAGCCTTATTTCCATGAATATCTTGGTGTTCTCAAGTATTTGTAGAATCAGGTTGCATGTTACATTGACAGGGTAACATTAGCATGGCTTGTTTATTGTGAATTTGGATAATTGCGTCATTGAAAATTCAGAATTGTGTAGTAACGACCGTACTGGATTTGACCATTGTTATTTTATGAGGTATATCTTCCCCTAGGTGAAGCATTTATACATTACAAATGAGCTGCAACCATGCCTTATGGAAAGAGCAAACACCATTAGAAGATCAATTGGTCTTTCAAGACATGGTATGAAATGTGTGTTCTATTAGTATGACTTTTACAATTTAAAATAGGAGAGCTTGCAAAGAACAAGTGACTATACCTTTAACAAAAATTAATCTATTATTTCAGAATCTGACATAAGGCCAAACAAGCTTTTAACCTGGTGTCAGAAACAGACAGAAGGATACAGGAATGTTAATGTTACAGATCTCACTAGTTCATGGAAGAGTGGCCTTGCCTTATGTGCAATTATGCATCACTTCAGACCTGACCTCATGTAAGTTTTTATATAAGTGTAATGCTTGCTAATTGTAGGTTATGCCAGGTTCCTTATAAAAGTATAGACTTGGGTAAGGCCAGTCAAAACAGTGTAGAGATTTTGTTTCCTTTTTTAACATCTGTTTTGCAACCATATGCATGTCTTTGCTCTGTTCTTTCCCCCTAGATGTCCTTGGCCCAGTACTAAAAAATGTACAATATACAATTTCAAAGAACTACTTGAGATTTTCATCGTATCGTTTTTGCTTACTTTAGTAGAAGTCTACATTGTGTTTTTAAAAGGAAGGAACTACTATAGTGCTTTGAAAATATAAATGGGGAGATGATGTTTGTGGAAAAAAGAATAGTATAGCTTTATTTCTGTACCAAAAGGGTTCAGTAAGCACAAACAGAATATCTGCACACAAATTCTGGGATTGGTGTTGGATTACCAAGTTCATATTACTGGCTGCCATGTTAAGTGTCCAAACTCTCTTTGAAATTTAGTCCAATATCTATTTCCCTGTCTGCCGCTCACAGAGTGGTCTCTGTCACACCTTTTCCCTGCCAGGCCCTCCTAAGTTGAATGTTTGTGTATTCATCCAAATTTTCTTCCTTTCCTGGAATTCCCAATTTAATTGCCAATAAGCTTTGTTACCAAAGGAAGCTTTGCTAGCCAGCAATGATGTATGATGATATTGATGACTTGCCCAGCTTGCATGGGACTTGACAGCATGGAGGTATAATCTTGTTTCAAAGGTATAACTTTGGATTTTTTTTTAAAAAAAAAGAAGCACCACTGGTTCACTGTCTTTGTACTCATTTCATGGATCCTTGGCTGGATCCTTGGCAGCTCCAAGTTGGGAGCTGTGCAATCAGTGCCATCTTAGGTTTTTTTGTTAGTTTGTTTTTTGAATGGCCTCCATGAAGGACTTTTAGAATGTGTGTGTTAAATCTTCAACCCTACTTGGTACTATCATCACCTAAGAACATAAGAAGAGCCATGCTGGATCAGACCAAGGGTCCATCTAGTCCAGCATTTTGTTCACAGTGGCCAGCCAGCTGTTGACAGGAAACCCAAAAGCAGGACATGAGCTCAACAGCACCCCCGCCCAATGTTCCCCAGCAACTGGTGTACATAGGCTCACTGCCTCTGTTACTGGAGGTAGCATAGAGCCATTAGGACTTGTAGCCATTGATCACATATCCCTAACTCACCTTGTCTAAATTGCTGTTACATACTGTTTTGAAAAGAGAGGAAGGAGGTTTAAGTGACATTAATATGCTTATGACATCTAACTCTACCTTTTTTATGTAATCCAGGTAAGTATTAGATGAGGATACTGATTCTAATTACAAGTTGATAATGATGAGATGGTTGGGGCCTGATGAACTGAAGCCAAATCCAGATAAGATGGAGGTGTTGTTGATAGTGGGAGGTTAGGTGCTTTTATGTAGTCGGGGAGGTGGCTAGATAAAACCACTGGTTCAGGATAGCATTGCACCCAATATCAGATTTACAGCTTGGTAGTGCTCCTTAATCTAGCTTTGCTTATGGTTCCTTAAGTGACATCAGTAGCATGGAGTGGCCTTTTTCTGCTTTCGGTCACCAGCTGTGTGTCCCTTCCTGGATGGAAATGATCTTGCCATGCATATTAATGCTTTACTAACATTCACAGATGAAGGCTGTGATTAATTGTACATGGGGCTAAAAAAAATCTTTGGAAGCTTGAGCTGGTTCCATAATATGCTATGTTGACTAGATCTTGCTATAAAAGGCATATTTCACTGATACTGAGTCTTAATAACTTCCTTAAGATTTTCATTAACTTCCAGTTTGTTGAAGAGAATAATTGAAAGTGCTGGTTTTGATTATAAAGTCCTAAAATGTTATGGGGTACCTAAATTCCCTGCATATGAGATTAAAAAATATTTACCTGGTGCACACTATACAGTATACACTAGTCTTGGTGACCTCCTTTAATCTCCTCCCACCCAGTTCCATAACAGCTACATCATCATATAGTAAATGGTATTTTAACCCTTATTTTAGTCAGCTTGTTTGTGTTGGAGAGTTGAAAAGTGGGGAGGCTCTTCCTGCAGTTTGCAGAGGTGGGCAGGGAAAATCATTAAATGTTTTGGCAGTGGGGTGGGGGAATTTTCATTTCGATTTAATGGCAGCAGAGGCATTCTTAAAAAAAAAAAATCACTTTTTGCCATTGTTCCAGGTGGTCCTTGGGGCTATCAAATCGATGTCGCAACATACATCCTTCCAGTGGCATGGTTGATGGGGAAAATATGGCTTGCAGGAATGTTGCTGAAAAAGTTTGGCACAACACCATGCCTTCTTATGTTGGCACGTTACAAACATCCCCACCATGGCTAGTGGTTGCCATTCATCTGCAAAAGGAACAGGAATACTTTGTAGGGATGACATGAATTCATGTGATAGGAGAGTCTACATGTTATAGCTTGATACATATTGTTCTGTGGCATATCGTCATGTACATTTTTTAACTTATGAAATAGTTGTCAATGTCATGAAGGATAGTTAAGTCAATTTTAGGATTAGTTTCCCCCCGCCCATAAACTGGGATTAAAAATGAGATGGAAACCTAAGTTCAAGATTTAGGCATGATTTGCACCCAGAGCCAAGGATGACTCTCAAACATTCAGTTTTCTTCTATTAGGCAACATTTACAATTTTGATAACTTGTTTAGATTTATCTCAACCACAATTTGTGCCAAAATACTTGAAATACATTTAAAGCAAACTGCTTTTGTGTGGCAGGTATGCTGTATCACCTTTGTTCTTAAACAGAACCTTTGTGGAGGGTCGCAGCAGATGTTTCTAAGGGTTAGTTATAAAATATTTCAGAAAAAGAAGGTATTACTGAAGAGGAAGAAGTTGCTGAAATATCAGAAGGAAGCTCTTCTCTGACAATATGACTTTTTTTTAATCCCCAAGTGACTTTGACTCCCTGAATGAAGAAGATATAGTCAAAAACAACCAGCTGGCATTTGACATTGCAGAGCGAGAGTTTGGAATTCCTCCCATCACCACTGGGAAAGAGATGGTGTCTGCTGGAGAACCTGATAAACTCAGCATAGTCATGTACCTCTCAAAATTCTATGAGCTATTTAGGGGAACACCTCTGAGAGCAGTGGGTAAGACAATTTAGGTTCTCTTACTCTTAAGAGAAGTCAGGCTTTTGTTTTACAGCCTGCATGACTGACTCTGAAGTTGAGCCAAAATTTGCCTTGCAGTTTCAGTATGACTACTCTGGAATGTTTCATTGTTTTTAGCTGAGTACTGAAGTTATCCCAGGCTATAAAAGGAAATGGGGACATGTTCAATGTTCATTGGCTATGTTTCCTTAAATTGTGAGCGGAGGGGAGATCAAGATGACGCAGCCATCACTATTTATCTTTATTTAGTAGGTCACTGTAATGTTCTGTAGACAGTTTTTGTACACTTATTAGTTCCCTTTTTTGTCCATATATTTAATTCTATCCTATCAAAGTGAATAATTGAACTGTATACCAAGCATGCAGAATGCTGGAACATGTAGTTTTCTCATTGCACTGATATTTGTTAATAGCACTCAGAAAACTGCATGTCCCCATGTATTGCACCTGGCATACAGCCATCAGGATGGGAAGACTTTCTTCCATTGCACCATGGCTAGAACTGAAATGAATGTAAATTGGGGATGGGAGGGGCACAGAGGGAGGATTTAAAATCTTCTCCAACTTGGATTAAAATCTGAACTTTCAGAGATGCAGTGTTTTGGAAAGAACTTTCAGGGATGCATTACAAACTGCTGAAATTAGACTTTTCAATACAAATACAAATTTGTATTGAATACAAATTTCAGTAACATTATTAGTCAAGATACAATGAGGTAATCTCAGATAGCTTCCTAGATAACTGGCTGCAATCCTGTTCACACTTACCTGGGGTAAGCGCCATTGAATATGGTAGTCCTTCACTTTTGAGTAAGCATGGGTCTGATTGTGCAGTTTGGCTCAAACAGTAATGTTGGTTTTATATATGTTTGCATTACAAAGCTAGTTTTAAAAAGAAATTACTTAAAAGAAATACTTCTCTAGCCTAATATGAATGTTACAGTTGCTAGACAACATCCTTAATTTCATTTACTTGTTTTATGTCTGAACAGGTACTGTGGACAAGCAAAATGGAGAAAGAAATGATGTTTGTTCATCAAAATCATCCAACTTCATCTTTAATAATTACATCAACTTAACCTTTCCAAGAAAGAGAATACCTAAAGTAAAAATCCTGTACCTTTACTAGCTCCTGTTTTAGAAGGTTAACAAAGGATTTCAAGCATGCATTATTACTATATGGAAGTCATTGCCAAAAAACATTATGGTGACCAGCAGATTATGAATTGACAGAGGGGCTACACTTGTGAATTAGCTATCAGTCATGATTCCTAAAAGCAGGATTTGAGAGTCACGGTGTCTCTGAATATGATGATTAGATTCAGATGGTGAACAGGGAATAGATATCTCCATCACACTTTCTTTGTGAATTTCCCTTGAGCATCTGGCTGACCATTGCTGGAGAGAAGAATACAGTACTAGAAGAGGCCTTTTCTCTCATCCAACGAAGCAATTCCTAGAGCTGTTAGAAAATGTCCCCCCAAAAACTCACTGCCCCATTCGGGTTAACTTGATGAACTGGGGGATTGTTCTAAAATTTCAAAAGGGGTTTATTGGTTGGCAGCAGAAACTCTGGTGTGTGTGTGTGAGTGTGTGTATGTTTTAAACCTGTTTTGCCACTACCAGCACCTTCTGTGGTAGCAGAACTCCTCTCAGTGGTTGTCCACTGGCAGGCATTGTATTTCCCCCCAGCAATGCTACCCTGGAATGACACTATGCTATGACAGCAGCGACAAGAGTATGCTGCCAAAACCATTGCAACTTCATAGGGTGAAAAAAAACCATTGCAACTTCATAGGGTGTCTGTTGGTTAGGGTCTCTGACTAGGATAGGTGTGTGTTCCTTCTCAACAGCAGTTCCTCACCTACAGCAAAAAGAGGGACTGTTCAGTTGTGGAAGGGGAGAAAAGTTTGTACAGAGATCTCACTTAATGGCCAAAAGCATTATCTGGGCATCACAGTTTAAGAAGGATGCAGACAAACTGGAGAAGGTTCAGAGGAGGGCAACAAAGATGATCAGGGGACTGGAAACAAAGCCCTATGAAGAGAGACTGAAAGAACCGGGCATGTTTAGCCTTCAGAAGAGAAGACTGAGGGGAGATATGATAGTGCTCTTCAAGTCCTTGAAAGCTTGTCACAGAGAGGAAGGCCAGGATCTCTTCTCAATCATCCCAGAGTGCAGGACATGGGATAATGGGCTCAAGTCACAGGAAGCCAGATTCCGGCTGACAATCAGGAAAAACTTCCTGACTGATAGAGCAATACAACAATGGAACCAATTCCCTAGGGAGGTGGTGAGCTCTCCCATCCTGGAGGCATTCAAGATGAGGCTGGACAGCGATCTGTCAGGGATATTCTGACTTGGATTCCTACATTGAGCAGGGGGTTGGACTTGATGGCCTTGTAGGCCTTTCCAACCCTACTATTCTATGATTCTATGGTCTTGTTTAATTTTTCAAACAGGGTTTGATTCCTAAAAATAAAATAGGATCCTAATAAATCCTTTTATCTTCTAGGAAATGCACTACTAATATTAACATGCATGCTTGGGATTCTCAGTGTTTGATGAGCTTGAGCTTGCTACACTATTAACTAGGCTGGCTGCTCCTCCATCAGCTTCAGTTCTACTATACTGCAAAACGATAGAGCACATTTGGATCATATTTGTCATTTGTCAGCTGGATCCAGTCAGTTTAACTTGGTTCCCAGAGAAATCAATGGGACTGAAGTCATGACCAACTTGTCCCATTGATTTCAATGGAACCCAAGTTCAGCTAACAATGGGCTCCCTCTAGCACCCCACAGGTGAACTTTTGCTCACACAATGGGATGTCCTCTTGCTTTCTTTCCCCCCTGCACTCCAGAGAGTCCCAGTCAGTGGGGATAAAGCCTTTAGTCTGGAACCAATTCTTGGTGTTTAATGATGCAAAAGTAGATAGGGTTTTAACCTCTTGCCCCTTTTACATTTAACATACTACTCCCCCCCACCAGATGTAGTAATTTTCTAGCCAAACACCAATAGTGCTCACCAGTGGTTATTCAGATATAACTGCCATGTGTGTGTGTTAGCCACCCTAACACAGCTGCCTGCAGCTCTCTAGGATGTAAATAGCTGCTATTAATTTTTCCTAGATAGAATAATGCAAGCCATTTACAGAGTTAACAGTGCAATCCTATACATGCCTACTCCAATGTAAGCCCCACTGATTTCAGTAGGACTTACTCCCAGGTAAGTGTGTATAGGATTGCAGCCCAATTTAAGTTAACTTGGAGTTTTATATTCCACACCCAAAGTTTCCCCTGTTAGCAATAAGATGCTATAATTTCATAAATTAAATTTTCATTTGTGGGGAAATAGCCCTATGATTTTTCTTTGTATCAAATCACTTCACATTTTTGTTAGTTTTAATTTCCATTTTTTATTGTTCGAATTTTATTACTTTCTGTATTCATGATAATCTCAGAATGTGGCTTTTTGTGATGCATTCACTGAGATGTAAATTACAACTAGAATACGTAAAGTGTATGCATTTTGTATCCTTTTTAAGAAACTCCTGAATCAGTCATGAAAAGGTTAGGAAATATGCTTAGTCACTTGAGAAACTAGAAACTAAAAGAAATGAAATAATTGTGTTGCTTTTAAATCCATTAAATAAAGTTTTGAGCAAACACTTTGTAACACAAACTATAAGACAATTCTTATGTTGCCCATTCTATAAATAACATCCTCAAATCATACGAATGTTCAGCTTCCAGCAAGTAACCTCATGCCCTTTTTAGGAAACAACACTTCTTCACTCAGCCATGCAAACAAAACAGAACTGGCACATTTACTCAACAGAAGCCCAACTGACAAAAATCAAATTTGCTAGAAAGAGAAAAAACCCTACAACACCCTTCCTAAGCAATCTTCCAACAGATTAATTTGCTTAATACCTGAAATGGTATGTTTCAAAGTGTCACTTGTAACTTTCCTATTCATGGTGAGAGCATCAGCATTCAATTGTTACAATGCTGTGTACTTCATAAACATGTATCCTGTAGCGATGGCCACCAAACTGGATGGCTTTCAAAGGGGCTAGACAAATTCTTGGAGGAAAAGGCCATCAATGGCTACTAGTCCTGATGTCTCTATGCTACTTCCAGTAATCAGAGGCAGTAAGCCTATGTACACCAGTTGATGCTGTTGCACTCATGTCCTACTTGTGGGTTCCTGGTCGACAGATGGTTGGCCACTGTGTGAACAGAATGCTACACTAGATAGACCCTTGGTCTGATCCAGCATGGCTCTTCTTATGTTCTGTTTTTGCTAGTACCATACATTAACATTAATTGGAAGAGCATCTTGAAGCTTTTCAGAGGGCCCTTCTTGGACTTCCACAGCTCTTTGTGGCATTAAATCAGGAAGCTAAGCAATGGCATTGTCTACTATAAGTTTAGGACAGTAAGCATAGCGTTAGGATAGTTCAAAAGAAGTATACTTGTCTTATATTAGAGTGGGCAACTTGTGGTCCTCTAGATATTTTGGCCTACACTTTTTCTCAGCCTTCACCATTGGCTATGCTGGCTAGGGCTGATGGGAGTTGTAGGTCAAAACACCTAGAGGGCCACAAGTTGCCCATCCCTGTTCTATATGGAAAACAATATGGCCTGCAGTATTAGCTGCTAGTTGGTGTTGATCCTTGTCAATATCACCGATTTTAAAAAAAACCAGTCTTTTTTTTTTTAAGTGACTGTTAAAACACCAGTTGAAAAAATGTATCTATGGGAGACTTAAGCCCTAGTCAGGCATTCTGTTTGTAGGTTTAGTAAACACATGAGGAAGGAGAGCACGCTAGCCCTGCCCCCTCTGTAGTCATTTCCATCACCCTCTACAAGTGAAGGGTGACTTTCCAAAAGGGAGAGCCCTCCTGTATCTGTAGAGGCTCTCCATGCAATTTGGGGGCAAGATTGGTGTGAAAGAGGGGGGCAGGGCTAGTGCCTTTCCCCTCCTCATGTGTTTACTAAACCTGCAAACAGAATGCCTGAATAGGGCTTCATTCAACAACTGCCACAATGTAAAAGTATTCATTGGAGACTGGTAAAAAGGTTTCCACCTGTTTAATAGTGATTTATGTTTTAGTGATAAGTGTGTGTTCGACTGCATGAAGTCCGGCATTTTCTTAGATGTCAGTAATATTCAGCAGGGAATTAGACTTACACACTACAGATGATAAAATGGATTGGGGAGGGCACAGAATTGATAAAATAATGAAAGGTAAGTTTCACAGTTGGTTGTCAAAAGGCAAGCAAAGGGCATTGTGGCTGGTGCCTGTATTTGGAGAGAGGGGTAGGAAATCTCTTCACTGAAGACTACTGATGCGTATGATTTTGAAAAGTAGTGTTCTATTGTCCTATGAGAGAGAATGTACGAACTGGAGCAGAACGAATTGTGCCACCGCTGTGTTTAGTCTTGTTAGGCAGACTAATGCTTACGCAGGACATGACGCTATGTTAGTGAGAACTGATTCTTGGACGACGTAGTATTAACGTACTGTCATCTGTTTCTTTTGGGATTAGCCCAAAAGTTAGCGTTGGGATAATTCTTGTTCCCTCCATTATGATTTATTATAAGCAGTGAAAATAGAAAAAGGAAGCCTGTGTTTCTTTGATGTTGCTCTCTGTTTTTAATGCTGGCAATGCAGCTTACAAGGCTGCAACCTGTGGTTGATCTTGACAGCTGCAGATTCTTGGGCAGAGTTGATATTTTCCAGAAAAAAATGGCTGAAATAGTTGTAATCTATATTTTTCTTAAAATATGCCGTCATTTATGATAAACTGATCTAGATCCTCTGGTATGTTTTAATGGGTGCTAGAACATTTAAATCACTAGTGTAAATAAAAAGATAGTTTCTAATATGCCATGTCCATGAAATGAATCTGTTGATTCATGCAGGCCCTGCATTAGGCAGTAGTGTAGTTCTCGTTCTCTGAACTAAGTTACCACAACTGAAGTAGTAACTGAAGTGAAGCGTAGCTTAACGATCTGTATGCTTCAGGCCTTCATGCCACTGATGGCCTCAGGCAAAACTTTTAAGATACTTTATAACTTTAGAAAGCTGAAGAGTCTAGACTTCTAAACGTGTTTATTGTTATGAATAGGACTGGCATCAAGGGTATGCATGGCTGGGCACCTGCTAAGGGCCCACACTCCAGCAGAAGCTCACCGACCAGAGCCCCCAGAACTTGCTCCTCCTCTTCGCCATTGCAAAGTGCCTCTTCCTCTGGCCCAGACAACTGTGGTGGTGGTGAGGAGGAGCAGTTGATGCCACTGCCTGCCTGCTCACTGGCTCTCTGCCTGTCAAGGAAGCACGTCAATGATAGCAATGATGAGAGAGAGGATGAGGAGCAATAGCAGTTGGTGACAATGATAGTGAGAAGATAGGCTCACTGAAGGAGGAGACCCATTGAGGATGCCTTGCCCAAGAACCCTAAAAAACCTGGAGCCAGCACTGATTATGAAAGATTAGTTATATCATTATGGTTCTATGCAAGGAGCTGTTGGCCTTGGTCCAAACTAATATCTGTGAGGGCCTGGCTCAGTCTTGAATCCGCTAGATAGCCTTGGACAGAAGACTTCTCAGTTCCTGTTTCCCCTATCTGTAAAATAGGAATTGTGTGATTCCAGGGCGATTATTGATCATGATCGCAAACCACTCTGCACATTTAAGCTGCAATCCTGAACACAGTGGCTCAGTTCCATTTATTTCAGTTGTGCAGAGGCACTCACAGGATGGATGTTGTATTATAAGCCCTTCTGAGATTTATTTGGCTATTGACAGTGGATAGAATGTTGAGTTCCTGGTTCATTAGTTGGACAGCCAGTATGGTACAATGGGTAGTCTTAGCCTTGGAAATCCCAGTTCAGATCTCTGCTTAATTATGAACCTCATTTGATGACCTTGGTCTACCCAACCTCACCATTCTTTCAAGGTAGCTAAGAAGCTAAAAAACAAATGCTGAGCTCCTCACAGGGGAGCTGGGATGCAAATGTTATAAAATCATCTGGTGAATAAGTGCTATAAAAGCTTGAATTCATTGTTCTATATGATGAGGCACCAAAAGTATAGGATTGGCCCAAGGCCAGTAAGCACTGAACACATGCTTAAAGTTATGTTGAAGGGTTACAAGGCCCAGTTCAGCAAAGCCATTGTACACAAGCCTAATGGTACTTGGGGAATGTTAGAATGATTCCAACTCTCCATTATGGAATATGGTGTTGCTCTCAGCTGACTTTTGCGATACGTAAAAGCACATGTTCTTTGAGAAAAACCATGTGGTTGCTCTGACAGCCCTGGGTTGTGACTCTGTATTTTAGATAAGGTGATAGCTTGAGGCTGTTCACCAGGCCTGTTTATCAAGGAGCTACTGTGTTAGGGCAAAATGACACATGACTTGACATCCCTGTTTGTTGTGTGTGTGTGTGTTCCCATTCATGTAAAAAAAAAAAGTATGGGGTTTTTACAGCAAAAGAAGCAAATGGATGACAGGAGATGTGACTTCCAACCATCCCTCACTTACATTCCATTGTTTCAGGCACTGTTCTCAGTCCAGTTTATTCCTGGTATCTTAGCTGACTGGGGAGAAAAGTCCTTGGGCTGACAAAGTGTAGGGAGGTGAGGCAAAGGAGGGAGTGGGTTCCACTTCCATCACCCACATACTCTTCTGATAAAACAAATCAGACCCCCCACCCACCCTACTTTATATATGAATAGGGCAGATAGGAATAAACAAAGGTAGCCGCCTTGTTGAGTCTAGTTTGATCCTTAGATTAAAAAGTTTGCTGAGAAGAGGAGGGTATTTATGGTACAGGGAGAACTAACTTCAGCTGATTTCTATGATAACTTAAAGTAGCCTAGAATTGACAAATGGAAATATTTACATGTTTAGTTATTGATTGAATTAAGGCAAGTGCCTAACCTTAATACCTCTCTCTAGTTCTTCCATTCATTTTTTAATTGACCAGAAAATTTGTGGGATGTCATCATTTTAGCAGCCCTTATTGATAGGTTGTTGATAGATTCTAGATGTATATGTTGTTGTGAATGATATCTTTTTTGCTTGATTCCATTGCTTTTAGGCGGAAGAAAATGAAACCAGTAAAAGGCGCCGTAAAAGTCTTATGAATTTTGAAGAGGTTGGTACTAATTTTCATTGCTAAATTTGTTCTTGCCATATAATAGGATTGTTTCTAATAGAGAAGGATCAGAGAGAGCTTCTACATTCAGGCTTTTAACACATCAACGTGGCCAAAACAAGCATTCTTGTATCGTTATCCATCAGGAGTGTAAACAGAATGCAACATTGCTTTGGAACCTTCTTTGGACAAGGGGCCTCTTTACTTTGGTCTGCTTTGGGCAAGACCTACTTCACTGCAGACCCAAGACAGAATGTCGCTTTTGTTATTACTGAGAGCCAGTGTGGTGTAGTGTTTAGAGTGTTGGACTAGGACAGGGAGGACCTGGGTTCAAATCCCCCCTTGACAATGAAACTCATTGGGTTGCTTTGGGATGGTCACTGACTCTCAGCCTAACCTACCTCATAGGGTTGTTGCAAGGATAAAAGGGAGATGAGGAGGAGGATCGTGTACACTGCCTTGGGCTCCTTGGAGGAAAAGGCAGGATATGAATGTAACAAATCAGCAAATAAATAACAAATACATTTTCTGAAGTTTCGAATGTCTCTCCATTGAATGACTGTATGACAGCTGCTCCTGTCAGCGCAAGCAGGGACTGTCCTGTAGGCAGATATGAGGGCAGCTGTCAGAGATCAGCTTCTGTCAAAGATGCTTTCCCCGCCCCTCCTACATCTGTCTTGAAATTTAATTTCAAATGTTTACATTGCCCCATTTCAAATACTTAGGGAAGGTAATTCTAAAATCCTGTTTACATTTTTAATGTGTTTTACTATCATACATTTAATAACCCTTCTGTAACTGGCATGCAAGACCAGTTTAGACAAAAAGATGACTAATTAACAAGGACCATCAACACTAAGCAGTGAAAAAAAGAAGGTGGTTCCTTAACAGTACTGGGAGGGTCTTTATTCTGCATGAGAACAGCTGTTCTTTTCAAGCTATCAAATGTAACAAAGAAAGTCACTGGCATTGAATATTAGTCAGATGCTATGTTAAGCTGTTTCTAAGTCTGCTGTAGAGTACAAACATCAGACACATTTTCCTTTTCTTGTTTGGTTGCAGTCTTCAAGTTCTTTGAATCGAGGAACAAATTCTGGTAACCAACTAGGGGACGTGAAAGAAACAAATCAAAACAAAGTGAAGTCTATGGCAACTCAGCTCTTGGCCAAGTTTGAAGAAAATGCTCCCAGTGCTTCACTACGTAGGCAAGTGAGTAAAAAATAATTGTCTCCATTTCCAAATGGGATAACAAACCATTCTGAGATCTCCCCTCAAACCCAAAGCCTGAATTGCCTTGAGCTCAAAGCTGGAATTATTTCAAAGGAGAGCTGCTAGTAGGGTCTGTTTGAAATACTTGGCACATGACATGTTTATATGGTGTAAGGAGACAATGCCCCAAAGTTCACATTTGCTCCCAACCAGCAATCTCAAGAAGTATTCACATGGATCTGTGCCCTCATAGAACAATTCTTCTGGACAATGGAGTTGTGTGGAGTTCCCACATACATAGAAATAGCTAAATCATAGCCAGGAGAGGAGACTGTGTGTAGGCAGTGACAGCTATCACATGATATAGGAGGAGAGAAAACATGAACATCTTCCACTTCCTAGTTTTTTAAAAAATGTCTAATGACCAAAGTGCAAAATTGAGTATATCCCCTGAAGTTAAATATATGTGGTCCCACTTCAGACACTAGACAGGAGCTCTCTTCAGGTGTTCTACTGGGCCAGTTCACGCAGTTGCAAGGTGGTTAACAAGCCACTGTTAGCAAGCCCAGAACTCATGAGCTGTTGAAGGGTAGCGGGGTGGTTTGCTACTCACCCCAACAAGACACACTTGCTTGGTTTGGATGGCACAAGAAACTGCGCCGGCATGGGTAATTATACAGATCTGGTGAGCATGCACAGAGTGGTTAACCACCCTGCAATCATGTGAACCAGGCTGCTGTGTTGAAAGAACACATGAGGAGAGGAGCGCACCCCCTCCATTGTCACAGCCCCACCCCCTCCATTGTCACATCTGTTGCCCTGGATGCTTCAAGGGCAGCAGTCCGAACAGCAGAGCCTCCATATCAGTAGAAGCTTTCCAAATCAGGGTTCTTAACTGTGTGGACAGCCCGCATGGATAGAGGTGTCTCCTCTTCAGACAGTTGCCCTCCACGTGTACAGGGTGATGAGAGCAACGGTGGAGGGGGACAGGGCTGGAGTGCTCCTCTCCTTTCAACGTAGTAAGAAGAACTCCTGGAGAGGGCTAGTGTGACATGCTTATGTGACCTCTACCTCCATTTTGTTGGGAAGCTTTGACGTGAAATTGCATTGTCTGGCAACTTAGTGTTAGGCTGGTTCTGTATCCAGCATGGCTTAATACTGGGATTTTATAGCCGCTCATTGCTATCATGATGCCTAAGGTAGAATAGCTCTAGCTCAGTGGCAGAGCACATGCTTTGGATGCAGATGGTCCCAGGTTCAACCCCTGGCATTTCCAGGTCAGGCTGGAAAGAATCTTGCCTGAAACCCTGGAGAGCTGCTGCCAGTTGGTGTTGACAATACTGGGTTAGATGGATCAATACTCTTTGATCAAAAAGATCAGTTGCCGTTTAACTGGTTCTTCCTCAAGAATGCTTTTGAAATCATTTCTGTGTAGGATTACATAGAAAATATGTCAAAACTGCAAACATAGGTTTTTTTAAGGCAAGATCTATGAGTAGGATCCAAATGTTACACAGCAAGAAAATGTTTTGAAATGCAGCATATACATGCCTACATAAATTAATCCCACTCATGGAAATAAATAACAGGGATCCCCAGTGTGTCACCCACCAGCGCCATGGCACCCATGAAGGGGTTCCCAACATGGCACCAGTGGACAGCCACTGAACTTTGTTATTTTTTGTTTGTTTGTTTCCATTTTTAATATACATATATCGATTTGTATAAATCCAGAGGAATGAATACATTTGAAATGCATATAACTTTCTAGCAATTACACATAGGCTTCAGCAAAAGTAGACCAAATATCCAAATAAGTATCCATTTGAATGTGGCATCTATATGCTATCCATTCAAATATTGGAAGTGTTGTAAGGTCCTCAATCCATTGCATTATAGGAGGTGAGTGTTTATCCTTCTGATTTTATTTATTACATTTTATTTATTACATTTATATCCTGCCTGTTTTCCTCATTTAAGGAGCCCAAGGCGGCGTACATAATCCTCCTCCTCTCCATTTTGTCCTCACAACAACAACCCTGTGAGGTGGGTTGGGCTGAGAGTCTGTGACTGGCCCAAAGTCACCCTGTGAGCTTCCATGGCCGAGTGGGGACTAGAACCCAGGTCTCCCAGCTCCCAGTCCAACACTCTCACCACTACGCCACACTGGCTCTCTGATGTTGTAATTTCAGTCTTAGCTGTCAAGAAGGCATGGAGAATCCATTTACATTGGCCATTTGTTAATTTCCATGAAGTAGGTAAATAATTTACATCAGTAAATATTAAAGACTGTTCCAGTACAAAATTTATCTGTGTAATAACTTCCTTCCCAAAAGAAGCAACTACTGGACACTGCCGAAACAGATGTTTAAAAGCAGCATTGGTTGTATTGCGCCACCAGCAATTAGCCGAATTAGACAAATCTGTATTAAAGAGATATTACAATGTCCAACAGACATGAAACAAAAATTTTTGCTGAATAAGATGCAGCCTAAGATCCATAGATGCGACAGGTAGATGCCAAAGCGGCAATCCACTGATGAGGTATTTTGTGGTGATGCCCACGGCAGTTTCTCAAATTCCCAAATCTGCCCGTGGGCTAAAAATGTTGGGGACTCTGATATATAATATAATAGAACCCATTTTTATCCATATGGATAGCCAACTAGAGATGTAAAGGCCCAGGGGAAAAATGGAGGAAACTCTATTTTCTCCCAAGCTCTTTACATTTCTACCACCTTATTCCGGTATAATTTTGGAACCCTTTAGCATTAAAGCTGAAATCCAGAGAACTGTGCAATTCCACAGATATGGGGGGGGGGGAGAGAGAGAGAGAGAGAGAGCGAGACTGTGCTGGATAGCAAGCTGCTTTAAAGTGCACCATGCAAGGCTGCTGAAAAAAAATGGTAGTTCTATTGCACCAAAATCAGCTATGTTAAAATAGCATTAAAATTCATCTTAAACATTCTGTCGAGGTCAAGGTAGGTGTATCAATCTTTTAATTGTGCTTATCAGTTCTCTGTGCATTCATGTCAACAAAAGTTCATGCTTATAACTAGACACACACTATGTTACATTCTGATGAATGGCTTGAAAATGATGAGAACAAATTCTCTTCCAGTTTGCAAATGATTCTCTGCCTGGTTGCTTGGATCCTTACTCTAATCAAGAC
Source organism: Heloderma suspectum (assembly GCF_057233095.1). Taxonomy (NCBI): domain Eukaryota; kingdom Metazoa; phylum Chordata; class Lepidosauria; order Squamata; family Helodermatidae; genus Heloderma; species Heloderma suspectum. Next base: position 112,386,384 of record NC_139458.1, on the reverse strand, counting down.
TACCATTTTGGCACAAATAGCAGCTTAGCAGAGGTGGACGTGAATTTAGTTGGGACTGCAGGTGAGGAGAAGGCGTAAACTCTCCCTCCTCACACCCCACCTTCCCAGTTCTGCTCAGACCCCTCCATAGCTGCTGTTTACATAACAAAACATGTGCATGTTAATTACATTTCACACCTAGCTTAGCCATATGATTCTATGATTACTGGCTATTCAGTGTGTAGCAATTTGTGTATTCCAGATACTGTTACATTTGTAGATATCAAAGTACAAACTATGGTACCTTCATGAACTCCAAATATCTCTTGTAGAAGCTCTGACATAACACCACTATTGGTCTTCAAACGTGTTTTCTCCTCCCTTCTGTCTCATAATGTCTTTTTATCCTGTTCCTACTCTTCATAAAATATTCCTTTCTCTCCTTGGGCTATTCCACTTTTTATATTTAAGGAGCTAGTAGATAAACCAGCTTTGCAACTCTCTTCCGAAACTCCTGTAAACCCTCGCTTTGCTAAACCCAAGGAGCCAACCTGTAACCCACCACCTCCACCAAAAAGTCAGGTAGGAATTCATAAGGGCATACCTTCTTTACTGACAGTGCTTTTTAACCTTACTGCTGCATGATGGATGATGCCAGTGACAATTCCTTATTTCCTTCAAAAACATTGAAATGATCATTTTGAAACACAGTGAACTACATTAAGACAGTGATACAGTTGGCAGCGATGCTTAGCTGCCTATTAAGATTGAGTGCCACTATTCCTTATCCCAGATGTAGGAGTGCACAGAGAATGGTATACAGGAGTACACAGAGAATGAAATGAGTCAGCTGAACTGTGTTGGGCTTTGCTGCCATCTTTGGCTTTTCAGCACACTAGGTTGAACAGCCTCCATGGTTGCTTTGTTCATCGTGAAATCATTGCCAGCTGCTGTGCTGCAATGCACACTGTACTACAGGTTGCCTTACTTTTTAAGAGCACCATGCTAAAACAGTCATGAGGATTGGTTATGGGTAAAGGCAGAGGTAGAAGTGTTCTGGTTGCAGAAACAGTCTAGAGCTGTAAGGGGCAAAATCCATGGCTCCTAAAGCAGAGCCAACACAAGGGTAGGGTTCATCATAATTAAGTGTAAATTATTGTATGTGTTGTTTCTAAAGCCTGCGAAATACGAATACATTTGGATGTGGCATATTCCAATGCATGATGTCTGTTAGAATACTTAGGCAATGGAGGTTTGATCCAGTGGTTGTCTGTCTTATGGTTAGTTGACTCAGAAGCCAATAAAAGATCTAGAGCACATCTCCAGGGAAATAAACACGGTTATCCTATTTTTCCAAATTCCACTAAACAATCTTGTGGTTAAGGCTGTCTGAATAGCTTCCCATGCATTACAGCCTGCCTTTAAGTCACCCACATTTTGATTACACTTTTGGATTGGCATATGCCACAAACAAAGGTGGCCTGCTAAAGAATGTGACCTTAATCTCCAAACTCCCTACTTCTACATGAAGGACAAGTCAATGACATGTGCCCGATCTCGTCTAATCTTGGAAGCTAAGCAGAGTCAGCCCTGGTTAGTACTTGGATGGGAGACTGCCTGGGAATCAGGCTTCCTGCATTGAGCAGGGGGTTGGACTTGATGGTCTTGTAGGCCCCTTCCAACCCTATGATGCTGTGATTCTATGGTTCAGTTGCATGAACATGCATGCTTTGATTTTAGAATCATTTATGAATATTAGATTCTCCCCTCCCCCAGTCTTATTAACTGTATGCAAGCAGGTGTATTGTAAAGCTGTCTTCCTACTTGATAAGCATGTATTCTTTATTCTCACACCCTTTAAATAGAGGAGACTTTATGGCAATACTGGTTGACGAATGACTTATTACTGTTAATAACTATAGCTGAATATTATTCTCTGCAGTTTGTTGCCTGTTTTCTATAGCAGTGGTGTTTCTACAACAGGGCTTCTATTATGTGGAAGTACATTCCCTTCATTTGGGTGCAAGACTTCCATTGAGGCTGCCAGTAATAAAGTTACTTATTCAGTACACTGTGTTCTTAAAGCATTTCACAAACACAATCTCGGTGATCCCAAACGTGACCCTCAGTGACCCTGTGGGGTATTAGTATCGCTATATTGCAGATTGGGGTAAACCGGAGGCTGAAAGGGAGGAGCTTGTGTAGGGACACGGAGTAAGTTAGTGGATGAGGTGAGATTTTAATCAGGGACCTGCTGCCTCTTAGCTTATTCTCTGTCCTAAAAGAAAAAAGAAAAAGGTGTGAGCCATTGAAGGTCCAAGTGGTAGAGATCTGCATGTACTGTTCATTTTATATGCTATAGTCCACTGATAACTACATGAGTGATATGCACCCCTGCCTAGTGACTTCAAAATCAGTTAAATCCTGTTGAATGGAATGTTCTTGTGCACGAGGTGCCTATTTGCATACTTGCGCAGGGATTATGGCCCATTCTAGTCAATTTCAATACAGAATGTGCTTTGATGGAAGAAAGAAAACTTTTTTCATTTCAAGTGTTTCCAGTTTCAGGCAGTAGCTAGGGCTAACTGTGCGGTCGGGGAGCCCATGCAGTCTTTGCCTGGTGCTCCTCCAGCGGCCAGGCATTTGCGAAGTATAGACCGAACTGAACTGAAGCCCAGCCTTTCTGAAACACTTGCGTCTTCCTGTCCTGCTGCGTTTGCGCTCTCTGGTGTGCTTCTGCGCCTTCAACACGTGGAAGAAATATGTAATCAGGTGACAAACTCTTCCTCTATTTCTCTCCCCACCTCTCCCTTCCCAGCTTCCTTCCCCTCTATTGCTGGAACAGGCCCAATAGTGGGTCATCTTTAGGCCAGTTTTGAGCCATGTACATCCAAGTTGATTCAACCATGCAAGGCACTGTTTCTGTTTCTGTCTCATATACTTTCACATCTTGCTACCTGCTGTTTACCACATCTTGAATACTGTACATTGGGTGAAGATGAGCATAATATCTCCAGAATAGCAAGACTGGTTTGCAAGCTTCCTCACCATGTTGTGGTCAGTACAATGTACCCTTCTCTCTCCAGAGTTGAACAGGGTGGGGGGCATGCAGGAGGGGAGTTCGGCAGGTTTTTGTCCAAAACTGTTTATGGAAGCTACTGGTCTGGTTTTGTTAAGTGCTGCAAGTATATTAATTCATTTCATTTATTAAACAAATGCATGGCTCAACTTTTTGTCAGAGGACCCTCAAGGCATCTCGCAGCACCAGTCCCCAGAAACCTGGGGATGCACCCATGATATCACCAAGACTCCTTCCCGCAATCCCCAGAGTCTGTTTGCAACTATTTGAAAATGTTTCCTTCTCCCCGTTATATCCTTAGATATAGCATTACTTTGTATCTGTTCCTTTTTTTGTTACTGTTTTTTGAAAGGTCTTTGAGACTCTCGTTCACAAGAAAAGACCCCCTTCCCCCCCTTCCTAGTAATACAGTTGATGATACATGAAACAATAAGCCCTTATTTCTTGTGGTTCCCCCCCCCCAGGGCCCGCAATCCCTTCAGGTCACTGGCATGTGTTCAGTTCTGTGTCTTACAAATTAAACTATTTGCAGTTATTGCTTTCACATTTCCTTGTTTGCTTATTCCGGTGTTATGTTTTTTAAGACAAGAAAAAACACTGCAGGAAAAAACAAAGGATTTTTTTAAGGGAAAGAAAGATAAGAAAAAGTAAAATAAGTAACCCAGCATTTGTTGATGCATAGTAAAAGGGGAAGAATGTGTCTTCTAAGGCGTTACAGGAAGGAAGGATTGACATTTCCATGAATAAGTTCACTTGGAGACCTTCATGGATTAAAAAAAGGGGGTGGGCAGCGTGCCTGAGCCACTGAGGAGGAGCAAGGGGAAGATCGGTGGCTGACCCAGTATTCAACTTGGTAGAATGTCTGTCTGTCATGCAAGCTGCACAGCTGGGAGGAAGCCAAGCTCAGAGCTCAAGTAAAGAACCCATGGTGCCTTCTCCTGTAAAGATCACATCTGGCTTCAGGTGTACCCCATTGCAGAATATTCAAGCATGAATTCTGTCCACTTTTACTTCTCTCTGCCAGTATGTTCTTTCCTATGCTGCTTTTCTGTTCACTGATTACTCACTTTTTTAAAAAAAACTACTGTATTTCTGAATAGTTACTGTTTCTGTCTTTTCTTGATAACCAAAACTTTTATTCCGTTTCCTTTTCTCTTCCCTGTTGCTGCAGAAGAGAGCTCAGGCCTTAGCAAATAGAGAATTCCATAAAAAGAGCATTAAAGAAAAAGCCGCCCATCTTGCCTCGATGTTTGGCTATGCCGACCTCCCAAAGGTGAATACTGTGTTTGCTTTGCAGATGCAGATAAATAAATTGGGGGGCAAGTGTTGGTGCTTTCCTCTCAAATACAGCTAGCTCACTAATAACTTTGTTTCATGTCACTGAACAGGAATAGGAAAATGAAGAGCAAATGGGAAGTTAGTCCACAGTCTAACGCAAAGTGGTGCAAGCTCAAACCTGTTGGAGTTGGCCTAACTCTGTGATAGAATGTGGCTTTAGGGTGCAATCCTATGGCCACTAGACAGTGGCTAGACGGCCATAGGATTGTTCAGTTTCCAGAAACTGACCTCGGAGCCCATGGTCCAAGGTCGGTTCCCAGAAAACCACCTCCCTGTCCCCTCCCCCACCACCTCATAGGCGGCGTGGATCATCCCAGGCTCCAGGCTCTGAAGAGCAGTGTGGAGTGGGAGGAAAGGGGGCGTTCCTGGGGGTAGGGAGGGGCGGGGATGGCAGAAGTGTCATAACGATACTTCCTCTATGTCGCCCAGCCACACCCACCCACCCTCACTCTGAACCATTCCAGCTAGGCAGCCAAAATCATAGAATAGTAGGGTTGGAAGGGGCCTACAAGGCCATCAAATCAGCCATCTAGCCCATAATGCAAGGCAGCCGGAGCACAGAAGAGAAGATCCCCTCCGTGCTCTGCTGCCCTGCACTGGATAAGATTGTTCCCTCCCTCTTTTCTTCAATAATTTAGTGCATGGTGATGCAATGCCATTTTTTTTTTTAACACTCATTAATATGAAAATCATCTGGGATAATTTTCCTCTTTCTGCTCTGTACAGAATAAACTTCCTACTAAAGGTCTCTCCTATTCTCAGCTCCCATCTCCCTCTTGCCTTCCATCTCATGATTCAGCTGCTTCCTCTTCATCCATTGATTCTGCTTCCCCTGCTATTCATTCTAAAAAGGTATTCCTTAACAGGTTTCCATGTCAGATTCATATTGTCACTAAAAAAATAAATAAGTGAACTGCACACAGTTGGCATTGACCCTTAAGACTTAGCTTTGCACGGTATGTGTGTGTATCTATACTGCATTTCACTTTAATAGAGCCGAGCTTGTTAATTTGCATGCTAGCAAAAATAAAAGAAGTGGAAGTAATTCATGGGCTACAGGGAATTATACCAGTTCCTTTCCCTCCCATCCCTATCTTTTGAAAAGCATCAGAACGATGACTGTCATTATGATATTTTTAAAAATTAATTTAAATGGATATCTGATAACTTCTCTCACTGCATTAAATATCCCAGAGGAAGAGGGATGACAGGATGTTGACTGTGGATCAGAAATATATGGTAAACAAGTAGTACTTGATTTACAGTCTAGAGGCATATCAAAACTTCAGTGGTAAATGTCTTCTCTTCTGAAGCCTGACCCTCCCTTACCAAGACCCAAAGCCAGTTCCATTTTAATTGTCCAAGCAAACTTTTCACCTCTTCTTAACAAAGACAGGGCAAGAATAGCTTGCTAGAGAGCCACTTTTTAAAAGCAAAGAAGCGGCTTTTTACTTTAGTCAAGCGTTTTGGGTTGCAGTTGGTTTATCAAGCAGTCGTGGGAACTCAGCTAGCCTGGAAGGTCTGCTCCTTCATCTCAGAGCTCGAAGGAAATATCCTCTGGATATGCTCAGAAGTAGTGTCTATTCAACATGTTCCAGGACTGCACCCTAGTGAGCCCTGCCTTTAAATTCTAGTTCAGATTATCTCCAAGACCCATTCTGCATTTGGGAGGCTCAAGCCCCAGGAAGGGTGAGCACTGCCCCTCTCTACCATAATAATTATCTTTCTCTGAGCTTGGAGTATACTATACATATAGATCCGGTGAAGTATCAAGACTATAAAACTGAATAATGTAAGTTGCATAATTGGATTTGACTGCTTTGTTTGCATGGAAAATATGGAAAGGGGTTCCTCCCCCCTCCCATCACGTCACACGCTGATTACCCTTTTTAACACACATGTTTCCTTACTTATTTTGCTTCTCTACAATCCTGGCAACTGAAAACCGCTCCCTTGGCTTTTTGTTTTCATGGCCTGTTCTGCACCTTTATCTTGCCTAGCCTAATCTTCACACATGAAATAATCTCACTGGAATTTTGCCTGTTTTTAAAAAGACCAGGAAAACATTGTCTGTGTATTAGGCCAGACTGTGTTTTCCTATATCTTAAAAGTATATTTTAAATATTAGATTCTATTTTTTAACAATGCAGAACTTGCAGAGTATTTGTTTACTAGCAGAGTTAAGTACTGTGCTGTACTAGTCTATGTAACTAGTATTTTTTAATGAATTAAGTGTTGGTGATTTTCTTCCCTAATTTCCCTTATAAAATGGAATTGGAAAAACTGCAAGTATCAGTACTTGGGTTTACATAGAAACCTATGCTTCTGTTTGGATGGAAAGTCTGTTTGTCAATTTGTTGCCATTTAATTCCCTGGACTTCGGCAGTGGGAGGTGTACAGACACACACACACACACACACACACACGAAACTAAGGCCTAGTTCTCAAAAATAGCAAATGATGAGGTAAACCTCTGGGCTTTATCTCTTCAGATGGCAGGTGGATTTACAAGCCAACAAAATCCTTGCACATAGAACATTGCTCCCTGAGATGCTTGCTTTCTGAGTACAGAGATTTTTGTATCCATAAAATACAATCCATAAAAGAAGCTGATGTGGCAGGATTTGGCATTGACATGGGTTCTAGGAAGGAAGGGGAGCATTAATATGCCTGCTTGAGTGTCAGCAAAGATGACAGTAAATGAAAAGCAACTGGAGGATTCTGCTGTGCAGAATATTCTTTCTTGTGCCACATCTTGAGGCTTTATTAGTCTGTTAGAGAATTGACTTCATTTTTCCTTGGAAAATGGTAACTTGAACATAGTGGTTAAAAAAAAAAAAGGTGTCCTGATTCTTTGTAGTTCAGACACCAAAAGGGGTTTGAATGGGCTTTCAAGTGGCCAACCTATGTGTGTCTGACTAGGTTCTGCCCCATTGTACCAGTGGACCAGTCCATCCACACTTCCATTGTTCTCTGCCATTTCATGTACTTTTTAAACAAAAATCAAATTTATGCATGACACATGTGCACACCTTCTGTAGTGTAAACTGATAGTTGCCTCGTAAGTAAAACTAGGCTTAAGCAACACAGTTTAGATTGTAAATACTTGAATGGAATCTCCCTCCCTAATATAGAATGTAAAATTCAAGCTTTTATCTAGAGATGGGCAATGTGGGGCCCTAGAGATGTTGTTGGACTACAACTCCCATCATGCATCACCATAGCCTATCCTGGCTATGGCTGATGGGAGTTGCAGTCCTACAACACCTGGGCAGCCACACATTGCCCACCCCCGCCAGAATATGGCACTGCTGTCAGAGTCTATTCCAATGTTGAAGGTGTTAACTTCTGGTCTTAATTTAATTGTACTCTATTTAATAAAAACTGCTTTCCCCCACTATTTTAATAAGTGTAGGTATGTTGCTCTACCAGCTGCCATTATGACTGATGAAAAGTTGACATTGATTGTTTTGGTGGGTGGGGCAGCTAATTTACTTCAAAGGGTGAAAATCATCCTTGGTTTAGTCATACATGTCTTTTCAATACTTAAGCATGTTCAGCAGAAAAACTCTTGTCTTAAATGACATTTGTTGCATTCTGGATTATTCATTGTAATATTTTTTAAAATGTATTTAAAATAAATTATTTTACAATAATTTAATAATTTAATAATTTAATAATTTATTAAATAATTAATAAATTATTTCAGTTGTTTGTAGTATGGGAACACATGGCAAACTAGTCAAAGTTTAAGCCATTTCTGAGAAGTGTAAACAACTTACATTGAGGACTGTGATATTATGACTATAATTTCTATGCTTTTATTTAATGTGCCCAAAACTGGCATTGGCATTGCAGAACATCATTCTGTGAAGGTGTCATTATGCCTAAGATTTATGTTAGGGCTGTGCATGGACGCCCCCAATCCGACTTGGCTCAGGCTTGGTCTACGAAGCCGAAGCGGGATTCGGACATCCGAATACTGCTTTGCCTCCCCCCAACACGCTGCCCAGCCCCCAGCTCCTTATCTGGGCCCTTGGTCCGGAAGGGGGGGTACCACTGCCTTGGGAATTGCCACTGCTGCTGGGGAAGCCGCTGCCAGGGGAAACGCCGCCCTTTGCAGCCCACCGACCGCCAACATACACTGGGCGCCCTCCCCTCCTTCCAAGGAAGGGAGAGAACGCAGTTGGAGGGCAACTCCTGCTTCTGCCCAAGCCTTCACGGGCTCCTTGCTTGCAAGGAGCCCGTGAAGGCTTGAGTGAGGCCAGCAGTGGCAGCTTGCAATGAGGGCGGGGTGCCACCACCATTTCCTAGGCCTTCTGGACACCAGCAGCAGCTGTCTTGTTCTGGGGAATGGGAGGAGCCATTTCCCCCTGTTTTTGTGCCATGGCTGAGCCCACAAGTGGCGGATCTGTGTTTTTTTTGGTTCAGTCCGCAGAGGCAGATGTGCTTTGTGATTGGATGGTGGTTTTGTGGGTCTCCCCTTTAAAAAAACATTTGAAATCGTGAGGATCCCTTTTTGATTTTATGGATCCTCGTTTTACCCTGTCCCCATAGCACATGCTTTCTTCTTGGCTTCATTCTGTCAAAGGGGAGTGGGAAGCTTTGTCTGCCATGCCTGGCAGAGACTGGGGCAGTTGCTCCCAGTGGCTGCAGCAGAGGCAGGATAGGACTGGAACAGAGAGAGAAATGTCATGGACCTTCCCTCTCGGCTCCCATCCTGCTGCTGACACCACCACCATCATTGCACACAACGGCAGCTCATCAGGGCAGCGGCAGGCTGCTGAATTATCAGGCAGCTTGAACACCCCAGTGGATCATTTTGTGCCCTCCCTGGGGTGTGTGCATCCCACTTTGGAGACCACTGCTCTAGCCAAATAATGTCCAGCCAGCCCTCTCCTCTCCAGTAACACCATCTCTCTCACAATGAGCAAACGGAGGCTGACTCACAGCAAAGCTCCCTCCCTCCTCCTCCTCCCTCTCCTTTCACCTTTCCCTGCCTCTCCCGGTGGCTGGATCTCTCTCAAATTGATACATTTGGTGCTTCTGTGTCCTCTCACCTTTGCCCTTCCTCCTCCTCCTCCTGCCCACCCCCCTGTGTGATCTTTCAGAAGTTGATACATTTTGGAGACTGTCTGGGCTGCTCAGAAGGCATAAGAAGAGCTCCGAATATACGAGGCAGACAAGGCACTTCGTGGAGGAGCCGCTTTGCTTCGGGGTGCCTCAGTGCTGGTCTGATCCACTTCGTATCATGACGAGGCACCTCCGAATCAGCCCACTTCACCTCGTTATTCAGGCTTTGAACCGAAGCGGTGCACAGCCCTAATTTATATCAAGCAAGTTGGCTAGGAATTACATGCAGCCATGGCTTACTAGGGTTGTCCTCTGTGTCAGGAAAAGTGTGCGGGCATTCAAGCACACACCTAGTAATTCAAAATGCAGAACAGGTTTCCAATCTGTGTAGCTAAAATGCTGCTTCCACAATAAGGCATGAATCATAGAAGATAATTGCATAATACTACCAAAGAGACCCTTTTGGAATAGCTCTTAGTATGATACATCAAAGCCTTCGAGCAAAGCTATGCAGCTGTCAGAATTGGACAGATTGTGCCTGGTCTGTCTGAGCGAAGCCATACCTGTTGGCACCCCCAGGTATATGGCCTGTGCCATGGGGCATATATGTAGACACCTGAGGGAAGGACCTCTCCACTCCATTCCCTTAAGGGGCTTCCCTAGTAGGGGAGCAGGGGCATCTGTATAACTCTGTCCCTCAAACTACTCACCTCAGGCTTCAAACTGTGTCAATTGCAAAGCTAGGGAATTCTGCCAGCTAGTGACTGAAGATGGTACTGCAGGCTTCGAACATACGGACACATTTCAATTAAAATTAATTAATACTTTTTTAAAAAAACAAACACAAGGCATAATATGCATGACAACTTTTAGGAGTCTGGGTTTCACAGTCTTGGCTCCATGGCGTGCACGCGCTCTTTCTCTCTCTCTCTCACACACGCACGCACACACAATTATAGATTACTTTGTATGCTTCTGTCCTGTAATTGTCAGCCCAAACAAGAGCTCCCATAGCAGCTTTTACAGAATTAAAATATGTACAAACAGAGAAAAAATAAAATCATAAGTAGGTCTACGTATACTGTAACTAAAGCAGTAACACATCTAAAATACCTTGAACTTTTAACAAACAGCAGCAATGTTGTTGTTTGCCATCTGACAGCACATAGACTGAAGATCTTTGCTAGTCTATGGGACGTAGTTGTTTTATGGTTTGGTGAGATTTATTAGGTACATTTTATTGTATCTCTTTATTCTTTTAACCGTAGACCACCCTGGGAGCTTATGCGGAAGGGCTGTTCATAAATTCCCTTAATAAATAAATAAAATTAAATATGGGGTTGTCCAAGAGTATCTCCCACTGAACCTGAGATCTCACTGCCCTCATCTGTGTCTCCACAACTGAGGAAACTATTAGCAGAGCCACCTCCTGATCTAAGAGTTTGGGGAAATAGGAGCATTCCTTCAGATATCCAGTCCCTAAAGGTGAAGGTTAGGAACTGAACCAGCAGTTTTGACTGTGGCTAGAAATGTAGAGGCATCCAGTGTAGATCTTTTAAGATCAATGTTATATGGTCTCTGTGGGTCAAACCACTGGTGGGAAATTGCATTTTCCACCAGTAGTTTGGCCTTAAGTTTACCATGATTGTGTCCTGTCAAATATTCTGCTGTAACTGTGCAACACTCTAGAAAACTTGCCTAACACACAGGGGGGCTGGCTGCGTCTTTAAATATGTACCAAGTTAGGATAAGAAATTAAACAACCAGCACTCAAGTAGTAAACATATTACCAGAATCAAGTAGTTCCATCTGCAAGCTACAGCTGCTTCTGTGGGATCACTCTGTATCAGCTGTAAGTTAAATAGTTTGACTGTATAAAACAGAGTTGAAGATCTAGCACAGTTAAAGATTATGTTCTGAAAACATGTGTCTAACGTTCAAAAGTTAGCCTTCAGTTAGATGCTTCCCTTTCTCCATGAAACAAATTTTAAAAGAATCCTAATACCAGAAATGCAAATGATGCAACTAAAAAAGCAAATTGAGAAGTAATTAGCACATTCTATTGTCTTTTCTCTGTTCATAAAATGTTCTTGTGCTATTATTGCTATTTGACAGCAATATGCTACTATGTTTTGAGAGGTAACTGTTATGGAGAATAATTATTATCAATGGGAATTTTCCCCCATTCCATTCCTGCTCATCAGAGTATTCATACAAGCATAGATAAATTTCTACAGATGTTTGTGGGAAAATAAGTATAGGCCTGGTTTGCACATAATGCTTACCCATAGTTTCTTTAACCCAGGGTTTGTTGCCCTACCCAGGGTTTGTCTGGAAGATGTTCATACAAACCGTGGTTTGTTTTCTCAGTCCCTGGAGTGTTTGTTTCCTGCCCTCCTTTTCCCGCTCACTCCATGTATCCTAAATGTCTTTGTGGAACTGTAGTACTGGCATCTAGGGCAAATGTTTGGTTCTTTATTTTTTTACAGCTTTTGCCTGCTGCCTCTGTAGCCTGGCAAAACAACCTATGAAGTACCCACAGTTCTCAGTTCCCATGTAATGACAACCCATGGTTTAAACAGCCCAGAGTTCACAACCCAAAAACAAATCATGGTTCTCTTTCTGGTTTTTTTGTGGTTAACAAATCATGATTAGCATGGCCATATTCACACATCAGTGACAACCCAGTATTAAAGAACCTGCACACCATGGGTTAGCATTATGTGCAAACCATGTCTAAGAGACATTATTGTATATTACCAATTTTAAAACAAAATGTCTACGTACTAAATCCTTTGACTTTATGAAACACAGGGAGGAGGGTAGAATTAGAGAGTTGTGATTTCTGATGCATGAAAGTCTTCTAGATGCTTTTGTGTCTTTCTAATGTCAAGCTTGTTGATCACTGCTTTGTTGTATGGTTTGCTCTGATCTACTGTCTCCTTCCATTTTTGCTTAAATTGTATTCTCAAAAACAAAATCTCTCCATTCTCCTCCTTTTCTCTTCCCTTTCTGCACCTTTGCTGGATGATAGGTGACTGTAGGGAAGGTATCACAAGGAATAGGTGCAGTGGCGCAAGTTCTTGTCAATCTGTACATGAGCGATCACAGGCCAAATCCATTGTCCACATCCTTGCAACCGGTAAGGCTTAAAACTACACATAACTGAATTGGGAGTCATTTATACTGAAGGAGTAACATTTTCAGGACATGTCCTTTAAGTGTTTTAGTTTTTCACACTCTGCTACTTGAGGTTATACAGTGGTAAAGATGCACTGCAACTGTTCTTGTTGATACTTCTTTCTTATAGCTTAAATTCAGCATAGGCTTCTATTACAGGTAGTTTCTAAGCAGTTAATAACCTGGAGTGAGGCTTCTCAAGCCTGGGGTTGTAGTGCTTGGGTGTGTACATTTAAAAAACAAAACAAAACACAGTTTGTGGTGGCAGGAGAGGGGGACATGATGTTCAGAACAGAAAAGGAACTAGCTCTACTGTGTGTGTGTATGTGTGTAAGCCCATGCATACACATCAAGGGTCGCCCTTTTTGCTAGGCACTATGCATTCATTTTACAGTTGTCGTTTATTCCAAAATATAGTTGAGCAAATTAATAAAACCCTTCGGAATAAACACATTCTCTGTTAATATTGTGTTGACTTCAGAATGAATCAGCGGATGGAGCTGCTGTTGCTTCTTTCCCTACTACTGCTTCTTCTTCTGATACCTCTCAGACTTTTCCGTCTGCTACTCAGAGCTGTCAGGTATCGCACAGAAATTTACTGCAGCGGTCAGCACAGCAAGAAATGCTGTTTTGTGTGTTTTGCTTAGTTGTGGAAAAGAAGTGTGAGTCCTCCAACAGAAAATAGCAGACAAATTATTATGACACAGAGTATATATATATTGTAGAATTATACCCCCCAAAATCTACTGCAATGTAATACAAAATCACCATCTGTCCAAATTTATCCCTCAGTCTATAGAACTTCATAGGTCTGATTTCCTGTGTGTACTCTATATTTCATAGTCCATTCATTCTCAAAGCTTTTTCAAGCTGGCAGTGAGCTGGAGTCCAAATCTATTTATATTCCATACTTCACCTGCTGCATGTTGCCAGTCTTTACCCTGTTTCAGTATATGCCATAATAGTAAAGTTCAAATGAAGGTCATTAATGGTCCAAAGCAGCCTTCTCTAATCTGGCAGCCTCCAGATGTGTTGGACTATAACTCCCATCATCCCCAGACAGCATGACAGCATGACAATGGGAGTTGTCATCCAAGACTGTGCAATAAAACTCAGAATTTTTAAAACAGTCATTTGTACATTATTTTCACTACTTAGTCTTAGGACAAACAGCTCCTTGGAAATTTAATCACTACTTTCCATCTGCCCAGATCTTGGGAGTACCATTTCCTCCCCCTCTTTTTTCTGTTTGCTTAGGTTTTCCTTTAATAGATCACAGTGGCTATTTCATTCACACAAAAAGCAAATGGCTTTGTGCGTTCTAGAACACATGTGCTTCTACCATAGCATGCATTGTGTGCATTCGTATATAATTGTGTGCATTCGCATTTGTGCAAATGATTCTGGAGATAGAATATGTGCACTTAGAGAATCTAAATGTGTGATTGGGCAGGAAGATAATGCTCCATTTTAGCATGGCTTACATACAGTGTGAAAACCACAGTGCAAGGCCTGATCCTCACTTTGACCACAATCTCATTAAGATCAGTAGGAGCTTTGCTGTTGGTCTTCAACATGGAAATGGGTGTAATTCCATTCCTATAAAGAAGGAGTGCAGGACCCCAAGACTAATCCAGCCCACCAGGCTCCCTAGTTGGCCCATAGATCTTCTTTGGGTACCTCCAGGAGGCAGGGCTTGGCATTCAAGCCCCACCCCTTGGAGAATTTCCCAACAGAGGAATCCCAACTATTATCTCCAATGTGCATTTCTCCTGTGTCTCACTCCCCCTCCCAAATGGAAGATTCCTCTGAGCCATTCCCATATCTACAGGGCTTGGAGTAAGTAAATAAGGTTGGCTCCCGCATGGTCCATACAATGCAGCTCTCCAGAAGCAACCTGATACATCCAGATATGTTTGCTTTCTTAGCACTCATTCCTATAGGTGTTACACACAGTGCTGTTTCCCTTGCTTGTATCCCTTTTGACCAAGGCTTTCAAGCAAGTTTGAGCTGGACTTTGCATATCAGACTCATTACATAGGGGCTGTTCATGCAACATGCTAACCGACACTCAGTGTGTCGGTTGAGTGTGGGTTGTTTTGAATCCTGGGTTGTTGTTAGTGTGTTGTCTGAATGCAAGACATTTTTCTGCAGGGTGGTTTATCATGTTGTCTGAACTCAGCCAGGGTAGCTTGTTTAGGAAAATAAACCACACTGTATGGATGATAACCCACCCTGGTTGCATTCAGAGAACACACTAACCCACCGTTAAAAACAACCTACAGTCAACTACTGAGTGTAAGTTAGCGTATTGTGTGAACAGCCTCATAGATTGGGTTCACACAACAGAATAACCCACACTTAGGGTTTGAGTATGGGTTAAATGTGGGTTGTTGAACTGTGGGTTGTTGTTGAAATGTGGGTTATTGTGTTGTCTGAACCCAGCCACGACAATGACCTGGTTCGCACGATCAAATAAGCTATGATGGCTTGTTTCCTTGTTTAACAAGGAAAACTGAGAGGGAAAGCACTATGTGCAAAAAACACCAGGAAGGAAAAGATCCCAAAGCGCCACTGTGTATGGTCTACAGTAATTGTTTCCTCATTGTGCAAAACTCTAAAGACTTTTTATATTATTATTATTATTATTATTATTATTATTATTATTATTATTATTATTATAGACCATACTCAGTGGTGCTTTGGGTTGTTTTAACATGGCCTATTGTGGGTTATTTGGGGGTGGTTTCCCCCTCACACAGGCTATGCTACATGCATTCAGACGACACAACAAGCTGCGCCTGCGCCTGGGATTAAACAAGCCACCGTGGCTTATTTGATCGTGTGAACTGGCCAAGTCTGTGTTATTAAAGACTTTAATCTTTAAATAAATTTTAAATTTTAATAAATCTACAACTTGTTAGCCATGAAACCAAACAAAGACCAAACAGCCATGTACTGAAGCCTCCTGTGTGCTTTCCACTGCTCCTGTTCTTGCAGTCCCAAGCATATAGTGAATACAGGAAGTTATCATGCCTCTGTTGAGCTGCACTCAGCTTGGTTGTAAAGGTCTGTGTTCTTGGTATGCTATGCTGCATGGCGTGGCATGTAGCCATAAGATCTGTTGCCTAATGGATCCCTTGGCTTTGCACTGTGTCAGTACATCTCTTTCATAGAAGTATAGCTTTGTGGGTATATTCCTTTAATATATTAGTGAGGCAGTTATGGGTATGTTGTAGTTTAAAGTATTTTAAATGCATGTTAATTTTATTAACAGGCTTCTCTGAGAAAAGATTTTCCTCAGTCAATAGGTGGGAGTGACATCTGCTGCTTCTGTAAGAAAAGGGTGTATGTCATGGAGCGTCTGAGTGCAGAAGGCCGCTTTTTCCATCGAGAATGCTTCAAATGTGCCATATGTGCTACAACTCTCCGACTAGCAATGTATGCTTTTGATGAAGAAGAAGGTAATAAGGAATTGGAATATTATATCTAGAGTTGAGTATTTTTCAGCTGTCATTTGTATAATATGGGTCTGTCATATTTGAGTCCTTGGCTTCTCTTGCACAAGAATAGTAGGATTAACCAAATGGTGATAGCAGTTCTCACCTGAAATTGAGAAAAGACCAAAAAGGGGGGGTTTACAAATTATGGGATTTTGGCTGCCTTTGCCAAGAATTGTTGACCCCAGTTTAGGGATGTTGGAGGAAGCCATGGGAAGGGGCGGGAGGGACGCTCACTGAGCTTTCATCAGCTCAACCCCTCAAACTTCAGCTTGTTTCCCCATGAACTGGCCCAATTTGATCTTCATTGAGTTCAGCCAGTTTGCAGATTTTCTGATTTTTTAAAAATTATGTAAATAGAAATTTGCACAAATTACACCTGCACTCTGCATAATTTGCGCAGATTTCAGCCATACTTCGTGTGATTTGTGCAAACTGCAGCTGTAATTTGCACAAATTCCTGTTTATGGATTTTTTTTTTTTAAAGAACCAAAAGTTTCCAGATTTGGGGGAAACCCTCATGGCTCAGTCCACAAATGCGAGCTGAGTCAGGTGCTCTGTGGGAGTCTGTCGAGCCCCAAAAGGGACGGATTTCACAGTGACAGACATTGCTAGGATAGTTCCATTGAAGTCAGATGGAACTAATATGACATGAACAGAACCTAGACACTCAAAAAATAGGAAAGTACATTTTCCTTCATAGTATGTAAAGAAATACTCCCTGAGAAAGAGCAGTGCTTAAAAATGCATTAAGCTGTGTACATTAAAATGTATTCATAGCACTTTTGGGTTCTACCATAGTATGTTCAAGTCTACCAGTCACTTGATACCATTCAGTAGGGAAAAGTAAATCATGTCATTGCTTCTGTCTTTCAGGCAAATTTTACTGCAAGCTTCATTTTGCGCAATGTAAGACAAAGAATATGCACAGAAAGAAGAGAGCCATGAAAAAGAGTCATGAAAAGGTATGCATATTTCTACTGGTGTGGAAAAGCCTGACCTTTTAATAGACTTGTCTTTTTAAAAAGTAAAGTTTAATTTGCAGTTTAGTGTGCGTGTGCGTGCGTGTGTGTGTGTGCGTGAGAGAGAGAGAGGGGAGAGTGTAAGGATTGCTTGGTTTAAAGCAATTCCCATTCTTGAGTCTACAACATGGGAGGGATTTGTCCTTGGATTTGTGCATACCTCCACAGGCACTGAGAGGGACAGATGCTCTTCCCAGTAATGTCAGTCCATTCATGCAGTGGGCACTGTCCCCATGGGGATGACACATGCTGTCAATATTTTTCATCCATATTTTCTCTGTTTCTCAGTTTCCGCGGCAGCAGCTGCTGCTGCTGCTGCTGCTGTTGTTGTTAAGTAGATTTTTTTTTTTTAAAGTCATCGGGAGAAGTGATGGGACATAACTTTTGTCTGCTTTTGCTCTGAAATTACCATCTTGAAGCCGTCTTGAAAAGAATAGAAACTGTACAAGCCCATCCAAAAAATACATTTGTGCCTTCTTGTTTTGGTGCTTGGCCATGAGGCATTCATGAGGCCTTTTTAGTTTGAGACAGTGATATAAAGTGAACAACTTCCTAGGCTTTCATTTCTTTTCTAACCCTTCCTTGAAAGAAGTGTTCTTGGGTTTGAGAAGATGATGATGATGATGATGATGGGTACAATGTTAAGGTGTCTCTCTTTAAAGGAGGAAGCGGAATTGTGGAGGCAAGAAGAACCCATGTCTGCAGAAACCACCCCAGAAAGTGCTTTCACTGCCAATAGCAGCTCAGAGGACCTGTCCCCAGGTATCCTGCCTTCATTCTTTAGGAAAACTCTAAGCTGGCCTCTTAAGGTGACAAGGGATCTGCTTGACCTTCCAAGAAACCTCTCTAACTGGATGCATGGTTTCCTGCACTCTACCAGACTTCATTTCAGGGACAATGCATACAACTATACCTACTTGTATGAACTCCTAAGCTTCAGTATGCCATTCCTTTTTGCGCTTCAAGAGTTACTTGCCCATATTTACTGGGAAGTGGAGCTGTCATATGACAACATGCTTGAATTGGTGAAGAAGTTCTTCAGGGTTTAAAGCTCTTCTGAATCTTAGTTGTGCCTTTCAGATTTCCAAAACAAACAGACTTCAGGTTACACATATACGCACAAATATAGATATTCCAATTCAGCATGTGCTTTAAATGAGCCAAAAACGCCATTTGATAACCATGGTGCATGGTACAATCGTTAGATCAATCATTTCAAGCTTTTATTGGATCATGAAGGTCAGTGTCCAGATGCATTTCCAAATCATGCAGAATATATGAAGGATATTTTATAGATTTTTTTTTTAATCTGGATCTATTTCCAGTGAAGACCAGATATTCTTCTGGGTTTACATTTTATTATCCTTATTTTAAAGACTGTGAAAGAATGTTCTTTCATACATTTCTAGGGAAACAGCAAATGTTGACCGTGTGTGTTTTTGAAAACTGAATATGGCACATACTTCATTTTCCTCCCCTCCCCTCTTGCTTTATCTCTGCTATAGGGCTACAAAGTCTGTTTACTTGCATAGATTTTCTTAAATGTAAAAAAAAAAGTACTACTAGCCCTTACATTTTTACGGACTTCTCTTTGATATACCCTTTGTAAACACTGGGCATTTCCTGTAATATTTATGAATAAATTCAAAGAGCAAATCTTAGACTCATTAGTTAATTAAAATAAGCAGATTTTTTAAAAGTACAGCAGCTTATATTTATTTTTCCCAAGTCATGTCAGTTATACCATGAGAGCCAGCTTATAGCTGATTCCCTCTCCCCCAAACCATCCTTTTGAGACTTTTAGACATGTTAGAATAATTAATATATAACATTAAATTGGAGGGGCGCGGATGTTAATTGAGAGATTCTGGAATCCAGCTGATATTTCACTGACAAGTTTTTTTTAAGCACTAGCAGGTCTCATAGAAATTAGGATGTGGCTCTGAGAGATAACAAATACTCACTCAGCATTACACCCATAGGTTGAAATATTATATGCACAGATTTAAAAGCCATATTTGACTGAAATAGAAGTAACGTACAACACAGGGTTTTAAAACTATTTTAACATTATGAAAGTCTTGTGAAGGCTTGCAGGAGGTATATGTGAGATACGTCTAAGCACAAAACTACTTGATACTTGTGACCCAAGCACAATCCCTTTTTAATTGGCTGTCCTTTGGCTGGGGTTTATAATGGAGCATACGTGTCACCTTGAGATCTTCTGGAACTAGAGTTTCACTCTGGAGAGGGTGCATAGAGCACCAGCTTTGCATGCAAAAGGTCCCAGGTTCAATCCCTGGCATTTTCAACTCAAGCTAGGAGTGACTCTTTCCTAAAACCCTAGAGAGTTGCTGCCTGGAGGTATAGACAGTGTTGAGCTATATAGGCTAATGGTCTGACTTGATAAAAGATAGCCTCCTTTTTATGTTCTTTGCTTCTATGTGTACCCAGTTTGCTGTGATCTGACATTTAAATACATTTAGAGAAATGGTACACAGAAATTAGTATTCTAAATAAGGTGTGGCATTTTTTTCTAAGTAGAGAGTAGCTCGCTGATGTTCTTCTGTGCTTCTTGGCAAGCTGTTGTGAGTTTTCTTTTTGAAAACCATAACATTCAAAAGTAGTTTGTCATGCCATGTAAAGCTGTACAGCTGTACAGTGACCATGTACAGCTGTAAAATGCCCCACTGCAGGTCTTCAAGGCCTTATGCACATTGAAAGGGCTCCTGTTAGGATCACTGCTGTTAGTTTCTGAAACAGCAACCATTTTGCCTTTGGCAGACAGAAAGATAGCACTGTTGGTACATGCCTGTGCTGTGTAATCATTCTGTAGATTTTCAATTGTGTTTGCATCATTGCATAATACTCGTCTGCCGTTAAACAGGATACAGACACCTTCATAAAATCCATAATTTTATAGCTGTACGGAAGCATACATCATTTTCAGTTTCATGACCATATTAAAGTTACCTTCGTAAAGAGTTAAGTGGTACATTGTTTGGATGGTTTTTAAGCGTGACATGGCATTCTGTTTTACACGGCAATCCTAAACAGACTTACTTGGAAGAAGCTCCCATTTGTTTTAGTGGAACTTCAAGATCTAATACTAAGCACACTTACTTGAAAGTAAGGTCTATTTCAATGAGTCAGGATATTAAGAAGTTTAGGGCTGCAATGGTTCCTACTAAAATAAAGAGGTTTGATCCTTACTTTACCACCATCAAGGATTTGTTTTAAGTGTATGAATTTGTATAAGTCTCATATGTTAGGAGGTGAAAGGTTGTCTTTAGTATTGGTTATATTTAATATAATTTGCTCTTTTTAGTTATGAAGCACACTTCTATGTGAGCTAATTCACTAACCGTGCAATCCTGTATGTGTCTGCTCAGAAATAAGTCCCACTGTGTTGAGTGGGACTTATTCCCAAATAAATGGGTATAAGATTGCAGCCTGAGGCATATAGTAGCCATAGGAAGACTGCTTAAAACTTGTGCACATGTTGGCTTGTTGTGGCCAGCCATTCTTATGTATCACCTGCCATTGCTGCATTCAGCACTTTGTATGTCACAGCAAACACTCAGGGAAAGAAAACTTCAAGCATTTTTAAGTGGCTGCTATGCACCCAAATATTTATGAATCGCCCTTAGAGCAACTAATCATTGCATTTGATGTGATGTTGAATAATGCCAACAAAGCCTTTGGCAGCCTTCCCCAAGTTGTAGTCCAGATGTGTTGGACTACAACTCCCATAAGTCCCAGATATCATGGCCATTGGACATGCTGGCTAAGAATTATGGATGTTGCAGTCCAACTCCCATAATTCCTCAAATGTAGTGCTTTTAAATGGAGGCAGCCTACCTATTCCATTTGTAAGTCACCGATACTGATGGTGTTGATGAAAGCATAGATCAGTCCTTACTCTTAAGGCCTCTTGTCCTCTGTTGCTGTAAAGTTCAGAAAGGAATGCAAGTTAAACCGAAGATAAGCAAGCATCCCAAACAAAATGATCTTTGACAAATGCATATAACTGCTGCTTAGTGATCTGGACTGTAGCTTGCATTCATGTTTTAACTATCATTATATTTGGAACGTGTCTCACATTGGTTGGTTACAGTACAACTTTATTTATCCAATTCTGGGGTAAGAGGAAAAATGTAATTAAAAAATCACCTTGGGATCATTTTAAGTATGCATTTAACCACTCTGGCATATGTCATGTGTACAAGCAGATGTCCATCCCCCCCACAGAAAAAGGGGGGGATTGATCATGGTGGTGCTTCTTTGTCACTTGAACATTAAATGTGGGTTTGATTGAAGAAACACAGTTTTGAAGATTGATTTGAGAAACAAAAATGGGGGACTCCATATTTAGCCAATGTATGTTCAGAGTCGTCATCAGATAAAGGGAGTATTGTATACTTTGACCAAGGCTTCTTTCAAGACAATTGTTGTTCTTTCAAGACAATTTCTTTCAAGACAAATTATATGCTTGTTCAATAATTTAAAATAACAAAGGGTCCTCTGTAACTTTTATATATTTGATACTTGAAATTCAGCAGTCATGGTTGTGAATATTCCTCTTGGTATATCAGAATGAAGGAAGGTAATCTCATTGCATCATACTTTTCTTTACTTTGCAATAACAGTTTTGTGTCTAGTACTCTTTCTATAAGCAAAGGCTTATTGTTAGCTTGTTTTGACTATCTTCTTTTCCGATTTCTCACGTTGTCTTTAGTGCATTTCAACATTCCAGTGCTACACCCACTCATTGGCTGAACCATTTCTGCTGTAAGACTATTGTTCTGTTGGCTGTCATTTCTGAATGTTGTGACTAATCCGTAATATTTTCTGCTGGTATTATGAAGACCACTTGAAGCAGTGAGTCTGTGCGTGGTAACCAAGAGATAAGATTCTGCATGATCATTTAACCTGTCTTGTAGTTAACAATTCAAAACACATGGATGATTTCTTTCCAACTCCACCATGCTCATGCTTTGCTTCTGCATGCATTTCCAGCTTTTCTTAAAAAAAAAAATGGATAAATTGAATCATAAATAGATCTTAGCATAAAGACAATTCCCTTTGCAATGGGTAACATTTAGATGTACATTAGGTCAAGGAAAGTTTGTGTTTGCTCATCTGGATCTCACTAGACTGCAGTTCTGTCAATTGTAAATATGAGAAGAGGAGAGAATAGTGAATTGTCTTCTAGCTTTATGGGCCACTTTTAAAGATCTCCACATGAAAAATAATTTAGATGTGCAGAGTTATTATTCACCTGGCAAACAAGACTTTTCAGAGTACAAATTATTTTGGAACAAAACCTTGACATGTGAATATTTTATTGTTTCAAGCATTAAACTGCCAGTGTTGGAGAGTTTTAAGAGAGAGTGAGCTTTACTTGCTGAAGATTAGCGCCCTTATTCTTTAATGTATTTGCCTCAGATGCCAGTGTAATGTTGCCAATGTAAGATCAGCAAAATATGTGGGGTTATGCTGGTTTACCTGTTGAAACATCCCATTAGTATGCATTTTCTTGTCAGTTCCATTGACTTTGATGGATCAGGACACCTGATCAAATGTCTGTAATTAGCCCAAAATAGCTTATAAGGCTTTGCAAATGGCCAGAACATACCAACCGTGTCTTAAACATGGGAGGACTTTAACCTGGCAAGTTATCACAGGATTGTACGTACTGCTACAGCTCCTGGGAGCTTAAAGGACCATTATGGTGGTTAAGCAAAGGGATGCGGGAAAACTTGCTTCTTCCCTGGACCCACCAACTGGCTTGAAGCAGAGGCAATGCACAAGCATCAGTATCGGGGAGAGACATCCCAATGTGGGAGTGAGGGCATTCACTGACAGCTTTAAATTCAAACCTATAAAATGCTGCATGAGTTCAAACAAACAAGATATAAAATTGTGGCTATCAAAACATGTCTGTTAGAGGAGCACCATTCATTTCCAGGGCATCTAAAGTTGATAAACTTTTCAGAGATAAGAACAACTTTTAGAAGGACAGCTGTGTTAGTCTGTTGCAGCAGCTTAACAAAGTGTATTGTGGCATCTTAAAGGAAGACACATTTATTATTGCATGAACTTCAGAAATACTCTTCTTGTCTCCCTGGTAGTGTGACATGCATACATTTTAGTTGCACTGCTGTCACTGACAAACCTTTTGGGGTTTTCTCTGCATTTTTGAGGCTCCCCAGAGGACGTGTAGCTAAAAGCATAACTGGTGATGCTGAATTGTAATGTGCTCCACTGCTGGGCTATTGTAATTAGCACCCACTGGACAATACCTAGTGGCGACCCTAGTGATGAGAAATGCACTTACCCCTCCTCTACACGATGCAGTTCTAGAAGTTTGTGAAAAGTTGATTGTTAGTTTAGTAGATTAGTAGATTAGAACAAGTGTTGTGCCTAAAAATTATCCCACATGTTTTTTGACCATTCTGATCCAATTTTATAGAAAATAAATTGCCTTTGAAAAAATGTTCAAGGGAGAAGAAAATTTTTGGAGAAATTTTCATGGGTGAAGTTCAAGGCTCTTCTGCTTTCTGTACTTATGAGGAGGTCAAGGAGTGTGTGCTGTGTCCTGTCTTTCATTGTACAATCATCTCTCTGTCAGCCTCCTCGGCTTCCCACATTTCAGTTAAAGCCCAGACAAAGATGTTGTGAGGTAACTCCTCCCGCATCGAGCTTTCTCCAGTCAGTAAGCGCAGGCAGCTGTGGAGGCTGCAGAACTGTGGAGAGGTGTATAATAGAAAGAAAAGGGCTGGATGCACCTGATCTCCTCTGATCTCAGAAGCTAAGCAGGGTCAGCCCTGGTTAGTACTTGGATGGGAGACCACCTGGGAATCAGGCTTCCTGCATTGAGCAGGGGGTTGGACTTGATGGTCTTGTAGGCCCCTTCCAACCCTATGATTCTATGTGCTCTATGTGCACCCTTGGCCACCTTGTCATAAGGTAAGCTCCAAAGTGCCACCAAAAGAAATTCTAAAGTGTCCTGAGAGTGGGGGAACAGACTTTTCATGGGAGAAAACTTTAGGAAAACTGGACAACAGATTTTGGCCCAACACTAACTGATCACTACAACATCAACCCTCATGTAGCCCTTTTAAAAGAAGAAAGAGATGTAAGGTGTCTGGCAGCAGTGGCTGATACACTGACATTTTTCTTTAAAGAATATGCTCGTCCCTTCATGTATGCTGGAACAGACAGTTCTTGAGAGTTTTTGTTAGAAAGGGCATGCTTTTTCCCTTGCATGGTAATAATCACATTGCTATTGCAGGAATGGGGCTAGGACTAAAGTAGGACTAAAGGAAAAGCTGTTCCCGTTAAGAGAAGTTGATTTACTCTGTACAAATATCCAGAAACCACTTGCAACTGCATAAGGCTTTGTATATTATGAGCACTGAACATTTAATTGAAGGAAACAAGATGTATGTTCTTGTACGTTCTAAAACTTCCTTCTCTTTTCCCCTCTGTCACCAGAAACAAGTGTCAGGAAAGGGTTATAGGCGTTTCCTAACAGAGTGGTTCTTGTCTGCTGTGATGAACTTAAACTCTCTGCATGTTTCAGCAATTTGAAGCTTGTGAAGTAAAGGTCTTTGTCTCTCTGTCCATTGCTATACTTTATTCATTTCTGTTGCAGATCCTTCATCTCTTAAACAATGCCAATGAGGACTCTGTCCCTCTCCTCCAAATCATTTCAATTTTTTTTGCCTCTGGAATTTAATTGAGCATTTTTATTAGGGTAGTTTTTAAAAAATAAATATGTATTTAAAACTATCACATGGAAAATTGTATTTTGCACACAGTGAATGTTTAACTTTCTAAGTTTGCTGTAAACAAAAAAATAAATGTAGTTCTATATAAACATTATTGCATCCTCTCTTCCTTTTAAAACTGTATTCTGGAGAGACACAATTTCAGACTTTGGGGCTGCTGAGGTTCTTATGCGATGCTAATTATTCTCAACTTGTACTTGCATATTCTGTAGCTCAAAGGCATTTAAAATGTTGCTGAATGGTAACATTTTAGAACGTTGCTGACAAACTTGTCATGTGGTCCTTCCCGTCTCTCTAGAAACTGAGAACATTGGTTAAACATGAAATGCATTCTGACAGATCATCACTTTGCCTTTTGCAGTTTCTCATCTGGATCTTGGGAAATCATGGGTCTGATTAACATCTCTATCACTGAATTTTTAATAAATGTGTTTTTCTTTTCTTTGATCAGGGTAAAATGATTTTTAGAATGGATACTATCTTAATCTGTTCAAGAACAAGCCTCAAATTCTCTTTTTTCCAAATCCTTATCGAGATAACTTGATTTAGCTTTAACACTGGTTGCTGTGGTTGTCGATGTAATGCTTTATTGTGGTTAAAGGTGCAATCCTATGCATGTTTAGACAGAAAAAGGCCCAGCATGCCCCAGTCAGCCATTTCTGTTTAAACATGCATAGGGTTGCATCCTAAGGATAGAGAGAGGAACATTGTCCTTCACAGAGGGAGGAAATTTACCTCTACAGGGGGAGGATGGTATGCACAGTCATACAGCCCATGCATGATTATTTAAAGCAGGGACAGGCAAACCAGGGATAGGCCCATGGGCACATCTGACAATTTGAGAAACTGCCCTGGGCACCACCAGAAAAAGACTGCCATGAGGTGTGGCTAGTCAAAAAGGACAACTAATCTGCTCAAAAGACTAAGTACAAGGCAGAAATAGTGTCTGAGCCCCAGGATGCTAAACAACTCCTTTAAACCCACAGTTTTCAGCACCAACAGAAGCCTATTGCACAGAAGGCAAATGCTTTTTCTCTCCCACTTGCCACTCTGCCAGCCAACTAATTTCTCCTATCTCTTTTTCTCTCACATTCTGGATCACCACCCATACACTCTCTCTGACCCCAGCACACCACCCATTGACATGTTCATTCCACCCCTCTGTCTGACTGTCTCTCTGTCTCCCTCTCCCACCTCGCTCTCTCTCTCTCTCTCTCTCTCTCTCACACACACACGCACACACACACACACACCATGTGCTCTCATCCATTCCTCCATTTGCACACAAGCACCCCATGTATCCATCATGCATTCATACATGCATAAAGGTCCTTTCCTTCTCACTGCAAGCACACTCATCTTTTGGTGAGATTCCTCCAAAATCCCACCTAAATCCTGTCTCCCTCTTGCTTTCTCACACACATGCAGCCCTCAGACATTCAAGCAGACAACCCCTCCCCAATCCCCAGGTTGCTCCCAGCTGGCTTCCCCAGTCTCTGCTGGCTTCCTGCAGCTCCCCCTCCCCGGATCCCCTTGCCTCCTGCTGCCCTTTTTAGTCCCCTCCAACACACTCCCAGCTTACCAGTTTACCAGCTTACCTTACAGCTGCCCCTTTTAATTTCCCCCTTTTTGTGGATGGCTGGGTGCGTTCAGTCTGCACCACCCACCATCTTGATTTCCTAAGAATGTCTCTGAGCCCCACATGTGGCCCACAGGCATTCAAGGGAAATTAAGGTTGCAGTGGCTGCTGGCCCTCACTTTGCTTTGAAACAATCCAATGATGGTAAGAAAATGTGTTAATTAAAACAAGATTAAAGTGGCAGGGCACTTCAGTGGGTGGTAAGGAAGTTGTCTATGGGCATCATGTTGACTACCTCTGGCTTAAAGCATAGTATGCAAAAATATTTTGAAATAGTTTTTTGCTGAATAAATTCTCATTTGTTTATCTGTTCCTAATCGTATATATTCAGATGCACAAGGTAAACAGGTTGAGGGAGGGGCAGAATAGATCTCCTGAGGTGTAGGGCTTGTAGTAGGCCAGGAAGAAGCAAGGCTCCCTTCCCCACCCCCATCTTAGCCACAAAGTTTCCATACACCAGCAGACCAATGGCTAGCACCTGAAAACTGCCCTTTGCTGCTGTGAATATTCCTAGCAGATACTCCCTACCTTTGCAGGAAAACAGAGGCATCAAAATTACTTTAGCTCCTGTCCGAATCACAACGGGTCTAGTTTGTGCACTGCCTTTATGCACTGCCTGGGGGATATCCCAGGCAGCGGAGTGTGTGACATAACTAGCCATTGGCCCGATTTGGGCAAGGAATCTTGCTAGCTTAGGCAGAAGGAAAGCTCCTTGTGGACTTCTCTGGGCTGGATTAGGACTCTAGTGTGAGGAAATGGTGGTAGTGGCTTTTAAGGTCTGGATTAGGGGACCTGCACCTATTCTAGAGTAAAAATGAAAAGAAGGCATAGCTGCAGGACACACATTAAAGTAATGTCTGTTCTGAGTTCTTTGTAGCAAAGCAAAATCCCTCTGACCAGTTCTCTGAGCTGTGGCCAAGCTCAGACAACTCGTAACCTGTGGCATGCTTCCCCTACGCCCATTTTTTTCTCTCCCCCCTTCCCCCATGACTGTTTGGGGAGAGGAAGCTGAATGGCCACAGCCACCCTTTGTCTTCAAAGTATTAATGAAGTATTAATGGGGGCAAGGAATGGTGCTTGAAGGAGCTGCACCTGACCCTTTCCGACTGCTAAACGCAGGGGGAACTAGGGCACTTTACTCCCCTCTTCCTCCCTTAGGATTCCCCATTTTTAGATTATTATACTATTTAAAATGGTGGTTACCAAGTATGCTTACTATTATAAGGGCTTCAGTATCAAATTTAATCCTTTTTTCAGGAGCCCACCTAGTTGGTTCTAATCACCAGTCAGTCATCTATTTTTCCTAACAACCCCAGCTGATAGACAATAAAGCTTCCGCATACTCAATCCCAACTCACTTACTGGAATGGGCTGTGCTAGAACAAGATGTAGTTCAGCATCTGGATTACTTTATCGAAGCGTAATTCATAAGTCCTGTCTCTTAGGTGGTGTTTTTTCATATAGCTAGACCACACAGTAGAGAAGAAAATAACTCCTGTATACATTGGATTTCTTTCCAGAACGATTCTTTCCCTCTTCTCCCTCTTCTGCAAAAAACTCTTTGAATCTCCACCCTAAAACTTTGCTTGGATAAACACACAACAGTGACTTTTTCTTTCTTCTTGGACAGTTGGAAGTGAATGTACAATTTGGGAGGTTTTCATTTTACGAACCTGCTACGCTTTCAACAGCCTTATTACTGTAATACCATTACATATTCCAATTTCTTGTTTATTATATTTCTGTCCTGACTTTTGGCACCAAAGACCCATCAAGGTGGTTTTGATAGTTCACAAGTAACAATACAATCATATCAAGAATTTAAAACATAATCGCTTCTCAACACAGAATAATAAATGACAGTTATGCATCTCTTGATACTGACATTATTCTTTCTAATATTCTCTTCTTTCATATATGCTTTCGCTTTTAGGCCTTGGTATTTTTTTTTTTTTTAAATGTGCAACATCATCCTCTTCCCTCTCAACTAGTCAATTTTCGAATAGTGCTTTGAACATCCAAGGTTTTTACACTTGGGCCTCATATTTTTATGTTTTTTAATACAAGATTTGCCAGCTTTTTAAATTCCAATCCAAATTGTATAAAGTTACTTTTAATAGTACACTTTTGCCTTCCTTCTAGTTCTCCACAATGTTCAGGTGCCTCTTGTTATGAATGTATTTGCTGCCTTGTAAGGTGCTAACCTTGGGAGTGAATGGAAGATTTGGTCAGAGTATAAGAAGTAAGATTAGAAGACTATCAAGTGCACATTAAGTTGCTGTTGTGTTATATAGCACCTTTTTAACGTGCCAACGTATAATGTACTTTACAGTCTGTGGCATGTTCATAGCTGAACTTTAGGAAACAGAGTGTGGCTATTCCTATTGCTCACAAAGGGAATCGAAGTTGAGGGACTTCAAAGACTATGCATTGGTTCTGCTGCATAAGTGGGATGGGACTTGACTTGTAGCCCGTTCTTCAAGATTAAGCCCAGCACTGTCTCTTTGATCAAAATGGTGCTCAAGCTATTTTAAGATAATGGTGATAACTATCTGCTTCAGTCTTTGTTTGAAATATAATTGGCTGCTTTAAAAACTCTTTAATTTAACTTAATGCATGTGCATTGCCTGTATTTCTGCCCACTTACCCCTGGCTAACAGCAGATTGAGATTGGGGAAAATGCTAGGGAGTGAAAGGGCAAAACACTCCCTTCCCCAGCCCCGCTGCTCTGATCAAATTTGGAGCACCCTGTAGCTGATTCAAAGTAGTAGCTGATCACGGCTCTCCTATGAAACACATAGTTTGACTCTGCTTGGTTCTAGAGAATGACAACCACAAAGAGGCAGGTCATACTTCACAGTGACGTGTGTTTTTGCGGATGTGGGAAGATTCCTTACCCCAGACCTCAGTAGGTATGTGCCAGAGAAGCATGGCCAATCAGAGCTCTTTGGTATTCATCTATCACATGTCCTTGAGTGTTGAGGGAAGATATCTCACTTTTGTATATTGTGTGGAAAACCAGTGTTCACGTAGCACACACAACTGCCACAGTAAATGTGGATTGTCTCATGGTCCACAAACCCATTTTTAAAAATTGAATCTACTTCTGTGACTGGTGGAATACGAAATAGTTGAATCAGCAATTAAAAGCACATAGTGCAGAGAACTAGAATTCTGGCTCAAATAAGCTGCCTCAATGAGGTATCAAGATAGAAGCCATGTTCAACATAGTCTCTACAACTGCCACAAAATGACAAACTGACAGCATTGCTAATACTTTACAGCCTACAAGGTTGATCAAGACACTTAATATTCAACATGAAATAATGGCTTCTTGAAGGCCCAAATGCATTACCCACCTTCTCTCCCCCAGGGATTGCTGGAAGACCCTAGTTAGAACACCCTGGTGTGATAGCCCAATGTGTGTTTGTTGTCAATGAATTTTGATCTTGCTATAGCTAACACTGCTGTCACTTGGCTGAACTGTCATTTCTTAGCCTGATAATGATTTATTGCTCTTCATTTACTTCTTATTAAGCACTGCATGTAATGGCCTTGAACATTGCAGCTCCACGGCTGTTAGGTTGTGACTACAGCTATTAATGTGCCAGACTAACACAAATGGCTCTAACGTGTCTGCGTAATGGCCGCCTTCAGGTGAAAGCAGTATATTAAGTATGTGATTCCTGTCCTCTTCACCCTAGCTTCTAATAACAATTTAACAAATTGCTGCAGTTCTGGCACTGTTTAAATTTTATGCTTGAACACTTGTTCTGCTTTTAAGATAAACTGGAAATGTTTGTGACTATTGATTATATCCAATGCTAGTGCAAGCGGAAAGCACATTACATAAGGGAATTAGTGACCCTCCCGTCCTCCCTACTACAGTCCCCTGCACCCCAAAAAAGCTTCTCCTGGGGGTTGGGGACCCTCAATAAAGGCATGGGGTATGGGATGAGGGGCTGGTAGAGGAAGGGAATAATCCAAAGTCAGGAGGATGCATCTTCCACACAGAATTCCACTCACAGAATATGGGCTATTCCACCCCCCCCCCATTTCTTCCCCACATCCCAGGCCTTTACTAAGGGTCCCCCAGCCCTCAGCTGTTTTCCAGGAGGTGCAAGAGACTGCACATGGGGGAGGAAGAGGAGGTTGGGAATCCCCTTGCAGGAGAGCAACTTCCCTTTGTGCTAGCATTGGATTAAACCCTTCTGTGACAAACTAAATTGCTGCGGTTTTCCTGTGTCAAGCAGGTAATATCACTATGATAAGTATTGTGGTCATGTGCATGAGGATACATAGTGATTTGAACTAGACTGGGTGAGTCCGTGTCACAGTTTTTGTTAGGAATGGTTGGGGGAGGCCTTACATTTTAAGCATTATTTGGCTTTTTTTCAAATAATCCACTAGCGTTATTTGCATGCTCTTTTGTCATGTCAGAATGAAGAAAGTGCCCTGTGTCCTTTTCAAATGAAGGGTCTTCTGAAATCCTATTGGTTGGATCTAAGGAGCTAGTTCAGGCATCCCCCTTAGAAAAAGCGCTAAACTTCTAACAATATAGATTTCATTGCAAAGTTGGAGTTCACTGTTCTGGAATTGTCAGATTATATAGTCTTACACAAAGCTTTCATTTGCCAGCAGGAAATACACAGTTGTTGAACTCTTTTCATGAGAAATACATCAAAAAGAATCCAGTTGTGGTGTTGTAATACAAGCAACCTCAATGCAGAATAGAGGGAAGATCCCTCAAGTGCTGACATGGCCAACAGAAGACGCACAGCTTCTATGTGGCCCCCAAAGCTGCTCTATCTGCCCCCCCCCCCCCGGGAGCCTAAGTATTAAAACATTAGGTTTTCAGGTTGTAAAACATAGCCTCGGTCCTTCATCATATAGCTCTTTTGGATTTTATATGGAACACACACATGTCCATGTCCATCTGTACCTGCCTTTACTGCTAGTGCTAACTTTATTTTGAAGCTGACCATTCCCAGCTCTGAGTTTTTCTGTGTGCCAAGCAGATAATGTCACTATAAGAGAAGTACTGTGGCTGTGTGCATGAGGATTCATAGTGATTTGAACTGGACTGGGTGAGTCTGCAACAGTGTTTTTATTAGGAATTAGGGTGGGGGTGGCAAAGGCCTCATTATCTGGCTTTTTTCAAATGATCTACTAGCATTATTTGCATGCTCTTTCTTCACGTTAGAATTAAGAACATGCCCTGTGTGCTTTTCAAATGAAATCTAATTGGTTGGAACTGTGGGAAGAATAGAGCAACCAATTTTGGCAGCCGTGCGTGTGTAAGCAGAGGGAGTACCTTTTTGCAATTCAGAGTACCTGAGATTATTTGAATTGGGACTTTTAGAAACCATTCAAAGTTAAATAGAATTGCATATGATATTTGATTATGTTCTGCCCCAAATATGGTTTAGGGTTAAGTGTTTGACCTGCTGGGTAGCACCCCAAAAATAAAACCAACAGCCTAGAAATGGCGCTGTGTCACCCCTCCCTGGCAAATTTTAATAGGTTAGACTTTGAATGAACTAATGGCATGGTGGTGCAGTATTTTCAAGTATCCTCTTACTACTAATTCTCCACATGCTCACCTGAATAAACATCTCTAAAGTTACAAACCACACAAGGACGTCTTCTGAACTGATGTAAGGTAAGCAGGTGCTTCTCTCTCATTATAATTAGCTGGGGGCAGTTTCTCATACAACTAAAGGTGCTGTTACGCATGGTGCTAGCAGGGCCCATCCCACGTTTTGCAAATTATTGTAAAACTGGGATAGGGCAATTTATGAAGTGCGGGAGGTGAAAGTGAGCTAAGCCTTCCCTCTGTGTTTTTCCCTCCCTCCCTCTCTCCCTCTCTTTCTGTGTGTGTGTGTGTGTGTGTCTTTATCTGTTTCTAACCCAACTACTTCAAATCTCTGAAGCTGACAGTGAAGAAAAGTGCTCCCATTGCTCTTCAACATTTTTATGAATGACTTGGAGGAGGAGGTGCAGGGAATGCTGATCAAATTTGCAGATGACACAAAATTGGGCAGGATAGCTAATACTTTGGAAGACAGAAACAAAATTCAAAGTGATCTGGATAGACTGGAGCGCTGGGCAGAAAACAACAGAATGACATTTAATAGGGATAAATGCCAAGTTCTGCACCTAGGAAAAAGAAACCAAATGTTACAAGATGGGGGATACGTGGCTCAACCACACTACAAGCGAGAAGGATTTTGGAATTGTTGTCAATTACAAGCTGAATATGAGACAACAATGTGATGGGGCTGCAAAAAAGGCAAATGCTCTTTTGGGCTGCATTAATAGAAGCATAGCTTCCAAATCCTGGGAAGTACTAGTTCCCCTCTACTCAGCACTGGTTAGGCCTCATCTGGAGTACTGTGTCCAGTTCTGGGCACCACACTTTTAAGAAGGATGCTGACAAACTGGAGAGTATTCAGAAGAGGGCAACAAAGATGATCAGGGGACTGGAAACAAAGCCCTATGAAGAGAGACTGAAAGAACTGGGCATGTTTAGCCTTCAGAAGAGAAGACTGAGGGGAGATGTGATAGCGCTCTTCAAGTACTTGAAAGGTTGTCACAGAGAGGAAGGCCAGGATCTCTTCTCAATCATCCCAGAGTGCAGGAAACGGAATAATGGGCTCAAGTGACAGGAAGCCAGATTCCGGCTGAACATCAGGAAAAACTTCCTGACTGTTAGAGCAATACGACAATGGAACCAATTACCTGGGGAGGTAGTGGGCTATCCCACACCGGAGGCCTTCAAGATGAGGCTGGACAGCCATCTGTCAGGGATGCTCTGACTTGGATTCCTGCACTGAGCAGGGGGTTGGACTCGATAGCCTTGTAGGCCCCTTCCAACCCTACTATTCTATGATTCTATCTATGAAAATGGTTTATAAAAGGGCAGGGCCAGCCCAAGACAATTTGCTGCCTGAGGCAAAGAACAAGATAGTGCCCATTTCCCAGACTGGACTGGCAGTTGAATCTTACTTCAAGGCTGGCTATAGGATAGCATCCACCACTACACCTGAGGCAGCAGGTTGCCTTAGGGAGGCCAGGACAGGTTATACGGCATACTCAGCTATGTCCTCCAACAGAAGGGACAAGAAGGAGGCTACTGTTGCTGCCCCCACAACATCTGCGGCCTGAGGGAATCACCTCACTCTGCCTAATAGTAGGGCTGGCCCTGTAAAAGGGCTTCAAGGGTTTCCATCAATACCACATTTATTTGTTTGTTTGTTTGTTTGTTTATAGTCTACATGTTAGGGCAGGAGCACTACCAAGGCAGCATACAGCATTAAAATGCATATAATATTCATAATAACAAATGGATAAGATAATAAAAGCAGCAAAAGTTCCACAAAGCAACAAACATCAGCATAAAACACAACCTACAACACAATTACAGCTGCAATCCAGTCTGATAAAACATAATCAAGGGAAGCCCAGAATAAAGAAGTCTTCAGGGCCTTCTTAAAAGCCTGCAGTGATGGGGCATCCCTATCTCTCTCTTCTGCCCCTACTTTATATAGGGATTAGCTCGACAGTGGTTCCATCCTGCACTTGGATATAGGCTTCCCTCTGTGTTGACAGTTGCTGACAGCTTGATGTCACAAACCTGCTTTTAAACACCCTTTTAAAAGCTGCTGTTTTAAAATGTCAGGGAAGAAGAATGGTGGCATCTTTAGACATGTTCCCTGGGGACAGCATGACATGGTTCACATTTCAAGTTCATTTTTTTGCACCTTATTTGACATAATCTGCAAAACAGGAAGTAAAACTAGGCAGATGTCCAGCTGAGTCTTGCTGCAATTATTCCCCACCCTTGTCTGATGTTAAAAGTAGAACGATATCAAGATCTTCTAGTGCCATTCTTTCAAATTAGCTTATATGGAAATACACTAGTTCTTGTTCATCACTGTGTAATGCAGTGAGTTGTCTTCCAGGACAAGTATTACAGTCTTAGCTGTGTACAGATGTTTTTGGGTTATCATTTAATTGCCATGACAAACTTTCCAGAATGATAAGAACAAGGGAAAAGTCAGAATGACAAATGCATCAGCAAAACAAATATTGGCCATATGTTGAACAGTTAGTAGCAAACTGTTGAAAATCTTCATGCTGGTACAACCAGACCTATAAATAAGGATGGGAGCTCTGAAAAATGGTATACTGCCCTTCTGAGACACGTCTCTCCAGTAGAGGGAGAATGCAGGGGAGATAGCTGGGGGACTCTTTTCAGAGCAGGAGCGATGACATCGTCTATCAGAGCACCCCGGTAATTGACAACAAGTGAGGGCCAAAACAGACAGTACTTTAAATGTGTGTCTAGCATCAACATCTTTTTTTCCCTTCATTTTTACTCTAGAGTGGGCACGGGGAGGTGATCCAAATCAGGCCCCCTGCACCTCCTCTATGGTAAACATGAAAAAGCTGCTACATACACATTCAAAGCCAGTGTGAGATGATAATGAGGCTTTTATGCTTCTACTACTGGTGATGAGGTAATGACGAGGCTTTTAGATTTTGCTGTTGTTTGTGACAGACTAGTTCAAATTCAAAAGGTTTGGAGAAAGAGATAATGAGGAAAATAATCAAGCAGAGGATGGGTGCTACTTTTCTTTGACAGGGTTCCTACCAGTGGAGGCTGGTGGCTCCGATTTCGGTGGGGCTGAGATGCCATTCTGGATTTTAATCCGAATAATAGGGTTCAGCACTTTGGATAGCTGCTTTAGAGTCCTGGTTGATTCTGACTAAAACCCAGAATGGATTTACAGCCCCACCGATATTCGAGGCACCAGCCTCCACTGGTTCCTACTTCACCCAGCATGGTAACTAGCTCTCTTTTTTTCTTTTTTACACATTTCTAATTAAAAGCAAAAGGTTGCATTTCAGCTGGCTGTAGATAAGTGTGTATGTGTGTGTGTGTGTGTATACATATATGTATGTGCACATATATGTGTATATGTATGTACACATATATGTGTATATGTATATATATACACATCACTGAAAAAGACCCTGATGCTGGGAAAGATTGAAGGCAAAAGGAGAAGGGGACGGCAGAAGATGAGATGGCTAGACAGCATCACCGATGCAATGAATATGGACTTCAGCACGCTCCGGGAGAGAGCGGAGGACAGAAAGGCCTGGCATGCTATGGTCCATGGGGTCACGAAGAGTCGGACACGACTTAACGACTGAACAACAATATATGCACATATATATATATATATATATATATATATGCATGCACGCGCACACACACACACATATATATGCACACATGTACATATACAGACAGACAGACAGACAGATGCATGCCTGCATTATTGAACTCTCCTTGGGACACAGCTCTGGGGCTGTCATATGAGCTCCTGCCCTTCAAGATTTAAGGCTACACCACTGCTTGTCTCTCTCTGTAATATCAGATACTTTAATTTCCTAGTTTTGAGTGCAACTTTAATATACTGTATGAGTGAAAAGGAATATTAACTGAAATCAATGTTGCTACTTATTTATGCAATTTATAGGCCACCTTCTAACCAAATTTCAGTTTTAGTACTACTGTATTGTGGAGTAATACAAGCTACGAATGCAGCAAATGGGCTGGCACATCTGGAGTTTTCAAGTTCCAGTTGGCTGCCACTCTTAAGAGCAGATATTCTTGGAATATGCCATCTGGCAAACTGGCAAACACCCTGACCGCAATTACATGACAGACTTGGCTTGTGAAGTTCCACTCAAGGATTAACGCCTTCTAACTGCACAATGTGCCTGCACCCTCCAGGGTGAATTAAACATCATTTCTGGCAAGCGATGTGAGCTGCTGTCCATCCTGCAGGCTTTTTTCATTCTTGAGCCTGAAGAGCCAGAAAACGAAAAGGAATTCATAATTTTTACTATGCGCACTGGATACTTTTCAGAGTGGCTAGATACTTTAAATACAACGAAGCCAAACCATCTCTTGGTTGTATTGGTCTATGAATGTCAATGTATATTAGCAGATAAATTTAAGTCCTCTTATCCCCAAACAGCTGGCGATTTCAATGATAACATTATTTCAACCTAAGCAGTAACCAAATTTGACTTTAGTCCCTCTCTCTTCCTGAAATTGTACAAGGTGACAGGTTTGGATCTCCGATTTATTTCTCTTATGTGTCACACTTGTATCCCACCCTTCCTCCAAGGAGATCAGAGTGATATACACAGCGGTTCCTTTGAGATCTCCAGATCTTTTCATCAGGCACGATGTTACAAGAGCAGGTTGGTGGGGGCAGGGAGAGTAGAAGTCCGTGGGGGACAGTTGACTGGTTGCAGCAGTGAGGATGTCTGCATAGTCAGAAGCCCCATTCAGGTGTTCTGCTTCTGTGTAAACGTGCAACAAGAGGGAACACACCAGACCCACCTGCTCCATTGTCCCATTTGTCACCATCTATACGTGGAGGGTAACAGTCTGAAGAAGTGAGCCTCCTGCGTGGAGGCTCTCCACACATTTCAGAACACTGGAATATCAGACGTTCCTCTTCAGAAGTTCACCTTCCATAAGTACAGGATGATGGAAATGAGCAAAGAGGGGAGCGGGGCTCTCCACCACAGGTGGACAACTTGTGGCCCTCCAGATGTTTTGGCCTACAACTCCCATCAGCCCTAGCCAGCATAGCCAATGGTGAGGGATCAGGGGGGTTGTAGGCCAAAACATCTGGAGGGCCACAAGCTGCCCATACCTGATGCAGAATCAGAATGTCGGAATAGGGCTAGCATCTTAAGATTGTAATGGAGGAGGCACCCAGAGCAAAGAGTGGCAAGGTTAGCGAGCCATTTTGCTGCCGCTCTCAGGGTGGCCACAGATCTCACTCACTTCACAGAAGACTGCCCTCCATCTGCAGGCATCCTCTGTTTGAAAGGTTGTCCTGTTCAAGTCTGGTTTAAAGGTAAAGAACATAAGAAAGGAGAGCAGGGGCTTCGACTGGTCGCAGTCTTCCCCGCTATAGTGAGAAGTATTGTTTTCTTACTGAAATGATAGTAATTACGTTTAAATGTACATCTATATGAGCATGTGCACATTTTATGCTAATCCATGCCCACTTTTGTATTTTTGTTTTTGGGTTATGCATTCCTATGGGCAAATGCAGAGTGTCCTCTTTTGGGGAGTGATGTGTAAGCGGCCACTCTGCTCTCATCTCAGTTCTGTACTTTTAGTGAGAAATAGGGCATGTAGGTAGTAGTGGGAGAGGACTATCAGGTTGGAGTGGAGAATTGTATGCCAACGGTACTTCTTCTTACGTGTGAGCAAAGTCGCCTTTTGTGCTGGCCTTTTTCCTAGCATTTGGTGTGTGGGAAGGTTGGGGAAGCCTTTGGGGTGCTGTATTTGAGTCTCTAGGAACTGAATGAATGTGTTTCTGGAGTATGTATGCAGAAAAGGAAAACATCTCTGGGGCTATTTAGAAAAAATTACCTCAATTTTCAATTTTGTTTAAAAAAATATTCCTTTCAACAGTTGGACCTAAGGGGAATGGCTGTTGTCCAGGTTAATAACTAATTTGATTTATTTTTGTTGCTGTGAAAGTGTAGATAATGGTTTAACACACGGATTCAAAATCTTTGTAGAATCCACCCTTTTGTTTGGGTTGGCTAAGTTGCAATGTTTACAGGAACCCAGCAACTGCTGGTCACTATTCAGTTAAAATGGTTCATGCAGTTTCAGCTCCATGAGAACTGAATGTTTCCCTTGCCTGCCACGTTACTCATATGTCTAGCTTGAATATCCTGACTCTCTCAGAGCAATATTAATGGAATAGGTTGGGCTAAACTTTGTATAAGCAAGAAACGGGGAAGTAAATCTGCCCCTCTTCAGATGTTCAGACCATATATAGGCCTGTGACTTTGGGCAACTCTACACCCCCAGTTTACTGTACATTCATGACTCACCACTCACTGAATTGTGTGGGTCCATTACACGACGTCATCATCGTCCAATCATTATCTCAACATTTTTCCCCATGTTTTCCTCAAACAGAAAAAATGTGGTATTTTTCCAGATATGCGCAAACGGAGCACCATGACCTCCCCGTGTATTTCTCCCCTAGCACAAATGAACCGCTGTGAGTTGGCAGCTGTGGGCAGTTGTTTTAGGTTGTTGGGGGTGCGGTCATGATGGGGAAGGTGGTGACGACGGGCTGTGGGATGTGTCGCCTTCCTGTGCCTGCACCACTTTGGGTCCTTGCCATTTTCGGCCTGCAGCGTTCTGAGCAGGGCAGCAGAGCGGCGTGCTGGTCTTCTTACCTGCCGGGATGCCCCCCTGCTGTGCATTCCCAGCAAGTAAATGGCTGAGTAAATGGCAGAGATTGCCAAAAACACTGAACGGGGAGGTGGGGGCCCCGGGGAGGTCATGGGGGGACTGTCTGCATGTCAGTCCCCATCCACCAGTAATGTGCAAAGGGAGGGAAAGGGGCAGGAACCAGGGAGGAATTATCGCCACACCCCGAGCGCGTGTATGCCTCTGAGCGGCATCACCACCCTCGTGAGAGGGAACGAAATGAAAAATAACACGACGGGGACAGCTATCTAAAGAGAACGACCCAGTCCTGCAACGATACTGGATGGGGAAAGAACCAGCATTGATGTGGAATTCTCCGCCTGTGTGATGGAGCCCTTATATCTGCAAGCATTGTTTGAATGGTAGTCTGCAATGAAACCTAACTCTCAGGTTAATCATATTAGTTCATACAATCCTTTTCCTCCTCCCTCTGTGTTGCCAGTCTCATCGAAATTGTCCTTTTTTTGTCATGTCTCCATGAAATATATTTTCCATAAAAAGGAAATATATTCCATAAAGTGTGTGTGTGTGGCAGGGGGGACAGTTTTGCAGTGCTCTCTTGAAGCAGCCAAGAGAACCGTGACTCCATTCTTTGTAGGAGAACATGCACTCTCCTCTTTGTAGTAAATCTAGTATACTTGACATCACTGTGAAGCAGTGTTTTATTTGTTCCAGGGCTCAGCCCTGTAATCTGTTTTCCATACCACGGCTGAGTTTTGGAATAAGTGAAACAGCATAAAGGAGATTCCATTGGGCGTATGCGAAGTGTCCGTTATGCAGCCTGTCTCCACCCACCTAAAATTTCAGGAGCAGCCACCACTAACAGCTGCCATTTTTTCACCAGGAGCCCCCTCGGAATGACGCTATGTCACGATGTCGCATCATTCGGAGGGAGGGGTCAGGCCCATAAAGTGGCCACTGGGAGTTCTGCCATTGCCACAGAGAGTGGCAAAAATCAAGTTAAAAAAAGAGAACCACTGGTGGATGAAGCCACTCTCCTGGAAAACTGGGATTACAAAGTGGAGCGGGGAGATGGTATTTAATCTCAGCCCAACCTGCAGCCTTCATTCATTGCAGTGGAGATTCTCTGAAATGTGACTGATTTCTTACGCTTGCACGGAAGTTTAACAAAGTTATGTTCCAACCAAGTAACACATTACTCCATGTACTTTTGGTGGGAACAATATGCGCTGTGTATGTTTCGGCCTTAAGCTTATTCCGTATAAAGTGAGTATTTTGCTGAAATTCGTTACTGGTGGATGTGGTCAGATTCCATTTAAGGACGCAAGCAAGGTTTGTGTATTAGCAACAGGAAAATAGTGGGGACTACAAACAGCTGATGGATGAACACCCTAGAAATAAGTCAAGTTCGTGCTTGAAGCACTGACGTGTACATTAATTATCTTTGACTTTCCAACTAAATTATACACACAATGGATTCTCGTTTCCAGAGGGAAGCTGTGTATGTTTTGCAGTGAAAACAACAGAGAGCTTTCAGTCAGGTGGCTGCTAGGGCTGCCAGTCAAAAGACAGGGCGCAGCTTTTCTGTCTTGCCCTCCTTACCTTCCCCCTGTAAATGAGGCGGGGTAATTGCAGGATGAAAGGCACCTTAAAGGTAATAGTTTCCACTAAGCAATACAATTATTCTAATGCAGCATTTACACAGATTCATCCCAGCACGGTAATGATTTTAAAATGTGTATGTCTGTTGCAAGGTTGCTAACAGTTCCACGGGAGGGTGGCGATTGGGGT
Organism: Heloderma suspectum; assembly: GCF_057233095.1. Taxonomy (NCBI): domain Eukaryota; kingdom Metazoa; phylum Chordata; class Lepidosauria; order Squamata; family Helodermatidae; genus Heloderma; species Heloderma suspectum. The sequence continues at coordinate 112,345,689 of NC_139458.1, read as the reverse complement.
TTGTGTGTGCGTGTTGCTGTTGCTAACAGTGGCATGAGGCTCATTAGCTCCAGGCCATGACTCAGTGAGGATTGCTTCCTTCCCCACTATCTGAATTTAATGGAGAAGGGATGTGCCTAACAAATACAAGGAGAAGGAAACTATTTCCCCCCACAAAGTCTACAAAGGCAGAAAACTGGAAATAAGTCAGGAAGAGTGATACATGTGCAGCACAGCTATCCTTACCACCCTGTCACGCCACATGCTTCCTTCCCCTCCAAATTCCCAGAATGCCTTGCTTTCTATTGGGCCTCCCTTATTCAGCTGCTTCATTTCTTCCACCTTCCCTTCCCCGCACTGCATCCTGCCATATAACTCTTTTCCCCATACCAGTGTAGACTTGAAGTGTTGGCATGTCTGGAAGCTGTACTTATAAAAGGTGTGTGTGTGTGTGTGTGTGCGCGTGCGCGTGCACACTTTCCTGGTTTAATTTTAAAGTCAGCAATGTGCTTTAACACTGAGCAATCTCTGTCTGTCTCTGTCTGAGAGAGAGAGAGAGAGAGAGATCCCCGGTCTGTGATGTAATTCAATCTTCTTCCAAGGATCGTTGCATGTAATTTACTCAGCTCTTGGTCATTGCATTGCCTTTTGTAAAGTAATTAACAATATCTCCTTATCATCTCAGCTTCTGCCCTGCTGTGAGCAAGAAGTTTATGGCTTTGTGGATTTCCTCTCTGCAGGAAGATGTCATCTCTAATTTATTCACAGTGTTTACCAGGATCCTGAAAGCCTTTATGGCAGTAGGCTATAAAGATCCCATTTCGAATTTTTAGCCTAGTGGCAGTCAGAGGCAGTGGTAGTTTTATGCATGGGACAGGCTCCACTTTCTTTCCCTCATGCCCTCCAGAACTACACAAATTTATTTTTCTATGTATATATCAGGTGAGAAGGAGGGGATGTTATCCCTGGATTTTGTAAAATGGTACTGCTCCTGAAATGCTAAGTTCTCACACTTTGTGCTGTTTTCTGCTCTGTTGTGAGCTTTGCTACAAACCCCTTCTGGATGCTGGGGCTGACTCTGCCTTACTGCACTGAGCTTGCAGACACAGAGCCAATGAGAAGGTGTAAGAGGCCACAATCTACTTGGTCAGCTGCTCCCATTAAGCCTCACAGCAAGCTGCTACCTTGTTTTTACCTACCAGCTTGACAAAATGTCTAGCTATTTCAGCTGAAAAGAGAGCATTCATTAATAATAATTTAGTTGCTGCAAATATATGTGAATTCAAGTTCCTTTCCGTATCCCTAGCCAGATTCCATATGGTGCAGGTTCCTTCATGGTCTAACACAGCCTTACCCAACCTGGCACCCTCCAGATGTGTTGGACTACAACTCCCAGCATCCCCAGCCATCATTACATCATTGGTCACAAGTGCTTCAGAAACAATAAGTCTAGTCCCAGCAAATACAGCTAAGGCTGGTCTTAACGGAGAACCTTGGCTGACAGCACAAGAATACCAGAAATATTTGGACTTGTGGCATTCCCTTACACATCCCTGTCTCCAGCACTCCTCTCAGGACTTTGATCTGGCTGTCATCCTGTCTTGCAGCCAATAAGCTAGTTCTGTCAATTATAGCCTTGTTTTTTCAGCTTCTCAAAACAAAGATTTTTTTAAAAAATCAGAAATATTTTGCTTAGTCATCATGTTTGTCCATCCACTACCATATTAATATTTATTTATTTATTAAACTTATATCCCCCTTTCCTGCTGAAAACAGTACTGCATAAATAGATATGAAGCATCTGTACACCAGCCTAAAATCCCACATTTAAAATGGAGCTTTCTGCTTCCGTTTTAAATGCAGGATCATGACGGACTCCCTATAGATGTGCTTCCCTCCACCCCCTTCTCCCTCTCCTTTCCCCCCTTATCTGAGTCTTTGATATGTTTCATTATACATCCACTAGATGGCACTGTGGTCTAGCTTCTCTTATTGTGAGGTTTCCTCTTTTCACCGAGGGAACTCAAGCAGAATTTAAGAGGGGTAATTTGATAGTTCATTATCTCCAAACTTCTAAAAAATGGAATAAAGGTCATTTAGTGCAGGAGACGCCCTGGAGGGCGTCTCCTGCACTCTCTCAATAACAGGATAAAAATTTTGTGTGAAGGATCCCATGGTGTTTCCCAGATGGCCCCACCCCCTTTCCCTCAAACTTGGTTGTTTCCAGCTTTTGTGCAGTTTTTTCCCCCATTCTAAAAGCTTGAAATGCTTCTCCTGAGCCTTAGTGACTGGCAGTAAGAGCTTTAAGCTAAAATAGGCTGGGATTTTGGCCTGCTGCGTTTGCCTTTGGCACCACCCACCACTGGAATGCAGCTCCTGAGAGCTTCTCCAAAATGGAATTCAGCTGTCAGGGTGCAAGAGGTTCAACACCCCTACAGTAACGTCATGGTCTAAATCACTATTTTCCAAATAAATGAAATTACTCCTCAAAAGTTCCAATGATCCAAAAACAAGAGCTGTTCAGTGATATGAATAAGAACAGCCATGGTGGATCAGACCAAGGGTCCATCTAGTCCAGCATTCTGTTCACACAGTGGCCAACCAGCTATGAACCAGGAAACCACAAGCAGGACATGAATGCAACAGCACCCTCCTGCCCATAATCCCCTGCAACTGGTGTCCATAGGCTCAGAAGACAGTTCGGAAGCTGCAGCATGTGCAAAATGCGGCAGCCAAACTGATAATGGGGACAAGAAGGTCTGAACATATAAGACCGATTCTGGCCCACTTGCACTGGTTGCCTATATGCTTCCGAGCTCAATTCAAACTGCTGGTTTTGACCTATAAAGCCCTACACAGTTCAGGACCACAGTACCTGACAGAACATCTCTCACGGCATGAACTGACCCATATACTACGCTCTGCACCCAGGGCCCTCCTCCGGGACCCTCCTCCAAGGGAGGCTCAGAGGGTAGCAACAAGGGAGAGGGGCTTTTTGGTGGTGGCTCCCCATTTATGGAATAATCTCCCTGACGAGGCTCGCCTGGCGCCAACATTGTCATTTTTCAGTGCAAGGTTAAAACTGCCCTCTTCTCTCAGGCATTTGGCAGTGTATAATGAGTCTCTGATTGTCTCTGGCTGATTGTTTTAAATAGGTTTAGATATTTGTTGTTGTTGTGCGTTGTTTGTTTTATGTCATTATGTGAATGGTTTTTATATTTTATATAATATATTGCTGTTGTTGTTGTTCAGTCGTGTCCGATTCTTCGTGACCCTATGGACCATAGCACGCCAGGCCTTCCTGTCCTGCGCTCTCTCCCGGAGCGTGCTCAAGTCCATATTCATTGCATCTGTGATGCTATCTAGCCATCTCATCCTCTGCCGTCCCCTTCTCCTTTTGCCTTCAGTCTTTCCCAGCATCAGGGTCTATAATATATTGTAATGGTTTGTAATTTTTATGAACCGCCCAGAGAGCTTCAGCTATGGGGTGGTATAGAAATTGAATGAATGAATGAATGAATAGGCATACTGCCCCTGATACTGGAGGTGGCACATAGGCATCAGGACTAGTAGCCCTTCATAGCCTTTTCCTCCATGAATTTGTCTAACCCCCTTTTAAGCTATCCAAATTGGTGGCCATCACTATGTCTTTGTGGTAGTGAATTCCATAGTTTAACTATGTGCTATGTGAAGAAGTCCTTCCCTTTATCTGTCCTGAATCTCCTACCAATCAGCTTAATGGGATGACCCAGTTTCTACTATTATGAGACAAGGAGAAAAATGTCTCCCTATCCACTTCCTGCATGCCAGGCATACTTTTGGACACCTCTGTCAGAAAAAGGGCTACTCACTGATGTAGTTTCATAAGGAAAGGTGGATCAGACCAGTGTCCTGCTTCTCACAATGGCCAACCAGATGTCTCCAATAAGGTCACAATCAGTACATGAGAGCAATAGCCCTCTCCCACTGTTGCTGTGCTCCCGGAGACTAGTATTCCAAAGCTCTGAATCGGAACGTTCTGTATAGACATCACGACTAGTGCCTATCGATAGACCCATCCTCGGTGATTTTGTCTAACCTCCTTTTAAAACCATCCAAGCTAGTGGCCATCACCACATCTTATGGCAGTGAATTCCATTCATTAATTTTGTGTTGTGTAAAGACCGACTTTCTTTTATCTGTCTTGTAAGTCCTGTCAATCAGTTTTGTTAGACAAGCCAAAGTTCTGGGATCATAAGAGGGAGAAAAACTCCTCTCTGTCTCCTTAGTCCACATGACGTATAACTTTCAGGGCCAGCCCAAGGCATTATGCCGCCTGAGGCCAAGAACGAGATGGAGCCACCTCCCATCAAGCGTACCAGGGCGACTCCCCTGCGCAGGCAGCATATCACAAGGGGCAGCAGATTGTGGCTCCCCCCACCGCCAGGAGGCCCCCCGCAGGCACTGCTGCACCCGCATCTCCTGCAGCACCTGCTGCAGAAAATGCCACAAAGTAAAAGAGGCAAGCAGAGATCCTTGGAAGAGCAGCTGCCTCCATCTCTTGCTCTGAGCTCTCTCTCAAAGTGAAAGGCCAGGGAGGCTCCCCGGAGAGGTCGCTCACCCAATCTCTCACTTTGGGAGAGGGAGAGGGCTCCGGAGAGCCTGTCCTCCCGCCTGATCGCGTGCTTTCAGGACTCTGCCAAAGTGAGAGATTATTATGTCAGCTAGAGAGCCATGTCAGCTGCACAAAATGGCCGACACTTGTATGTCCTCCCACCTCTGGTGGTAGAACACCTTGTGCTCCTGCCATTGCAAAAGCCAGCTGGACTGGCAGTTGAATCTTTCTTCAACCCTGGGGATAGGATAGCATCTTCTAATGTACCAGAAGGCAGCAGGATAGCTTAGGGGATTCAGGGCAGGCTGCCTGGATCACAGGTCTTCAACACCTTGCTGCCCCCTCCCAGCATCTGACACCTGAGGCAGCTGCTTCACTCTGTCTAACGGTAGGGCCAGCTCTGATAGCTTTATAAATTTCTATAATTCCTTTGCCTTTTTATAAAAGTCCCGAGCAATGTACGTTTTCCTTGTAGGGAATGTGCTGCAGCCCCCGAATCATTCTGGTTGCCCTTTTCTGCACCTTTGCCAGATCTGCAATATATTTCTTGAGGTGGGGTGGCCAAAACTGCCCACAGTATTCCAAGTGTTGAGCACACCAGAGATCAGAGGGGTTAAATGTCCTTCAGCGCCAAGGGCTGCATTCCATTTTGGATAAGCAGGTTGGGCCACAGGCAAAAGGGCGTCTAGCCCAAGCATCACAAATTCCCCAAACACCAGCATATTTTAGCTTAAAGCCTTAGGAGAGACATTTCAACCTTTAGAATGGGGAGAAAACTGCAGAAATGCTGGGAAGCCACCAAATGACTGATGGCTAAGGAAAAAGGGCGTGGCCATCTGGAGAACACAGGAGGACTGGATTTGGCCCCTGGGTTTGAGGATCTGCATGCCTGACATAGATTAATATAAGCACATTATATTTTAATGTTTAAGGTTTATGGATAACTGAACTGTCTACAATAACAGCTCTACTGCTATTGGTTTTATTTTTGTGTCCTTTAAGAAGCACCTGGTACGTGTATTTTCCAATCCAGATCTCAGCGTCATGTGCTGTGCTAGAACCTGCCCCACTGAATTCAGCGGGGCATATACTAGGGCATAGGATTCGTGATCAGAGGGGATTTGATGGGCCTTCCAAGAGGAAGTTAAGTATACTTTCGGCCCATTTAATTCAATGGAGCTGAAGCTTGTGGGTAACACTTAAATCCCATTGATTACAGGAGCACCGGCATAGCTTCTGGCCTGCACCAATGCCTCCTTATTGCTCAGTGTCGGTGAGCAGGGGTGCTTAATTGGGCTGGAAAAAAAGTTAGAGCTTTCTTGAAAATTACTTCTGCTGCTGAGTATTGATTCCTGTCTTCTTTCAGTTTTGACCTGCTTTTGCAAAGTGAACAAAATGAAACCTTTTCTGTCTCTGTTTTGGGGGAAAGGGAGGGGGAAGGCATCAAAATAATCAGATGTGTGCATTTTCTTTTTTGTCTGTGACCTGCTGAGGTTTTTCTGTACCTGTAACAAGGAGGCTGCATGAGGTCAGTTTGTCGCGAACATAACCCGTCGTTCAATATATATAAAAAAAAATGGTAGGAAGATGAGGGCTGAACGATTCGAATGGCAAACCATTGTCCCAGTTCCAGTTGAGAGCTGGATGATGGCTAGGTATAACAGCTCTGCACTCTGTTTCCATTGCCAGCTGGAAAGCTTTCTCAGAGCCTGCCTTTTGTGTACAGGCCAAAAGATACGTAGGATGGCAGTTTGAGAATGCAAGGAGAGAGCTGTGATAATTATAGGCATGGAACAGCTGCTCAGAACCGTCCCCCAGGCAAACATTTGAGCTGCATCATACTCTCTTGTGTGCAGCCCTTTGCCCATTACACTTCTGCTTTCTGCTCTTTGGCTCCCATTTCTCTTCCATGTCCAAATCACATGCGTAATTAGTTAACGTTGCATGTTCTAATACGAAGCCACGCGCTTTGGGATCTCTCTCTCCCAGGTCACCACCTGCCTGACCTCTGAAGATGTGGGCTTCTGAAGATGATTATATGTTAATTAGGATCACTCAGTTTGGGTTCCTGGATAGGTCATATCTAAAGGCTTTACAAATTCACTGCTCAGATTTAGCTAAGTTTCTTAGGGATTTGTAGTCCGACAACATCTTGAAGGCCACACCATGTTATAGAGTATTGCAGCCATGACCACTGCAGGCAAGCTCAGGCTTTGAAGAAGCCTTTCTGTGCATGTGCACTGCCTGTCCCCAAGGGTACATTTGAATAGTGAATGTAACGTATGAACATGAGTAATTCCCAGAACACCTATAGTTTCCCAGAGTGATTTCTACTATCAAGGCAGCATGTTTAGCCTGGGCCCAGGAATTTGTTTCCAGTTCAACTTTCACAGAGTGTTCACTGTAGCCATCTCTTTGCAGGGAAGTCACACATGTTTTCACCAGGTAAGAGAAGAAGTGCAAACTGGAGAAGTGCAAATTGCTCACACTTCCTCTCTACCAACTGCTGTTAATGTCTGAAGCATCCTTGAACAATGGAACCAATTACCTAGGGAGGTGGTGGGCTCTCCCACACTGGAGGCATTCAAGATGAGGCTGGACAGCCACCTGTCAGGGAGGCTTTGGCTTGGATTCCAGCACTGAGCAGGGGGTTGGATTCGATGGCCTTGTAGGCCCCTTCCAACCCTACTATTCTATGATTCTACTGTATGATTCTATGAATAAACTATGTAGTATCACTGCCTGAGGGTGCACTCCTATGCATGTTTAGACAGAAAAAGTCCTACAACTCCCAGCATTCCCTATCCAGCATGGCTGGCTTGGTCACGCTGGGAATTGTAGGACTTTTTTTTTTGTCTAAACATGCATATGATTGCACTCTAAGCTATGATATGATGAAGCATGTTTTCATGTCTTTATTTACTCTAGAATGCTACAGCCATCCAACAGATGAACCAACCTCTCCAAAGAAGTTCATGAATGTCCCTGAACTCAAATTTAGAGGACAGGCCCCCTCTGTGTCTTCTGAGTGGGCCTTGGTAAGAGTTATTCCAGAGGAAGAGATGGCTGAATACAACCTTCTGGCTGTTCGGGTGATGGTCACCAGTGATGGAAGCAGGTATTCTGGGATACTTGTATTTGGTAATTGAAACTAGCCTATTTCCCAGAAGGAAGGGAAAAGCAAGTTTAAGGAAAATCCTGGCATTGTAAAGTCCATTTGTTAAAATAAACACGAGAGGTGGTATGGGAGAAGGAAGGATGATGAACCAGGATCATAATTTTTTACAGCTGCCATGAACCTCTTGTAGGCATATGATTCATTTGCAGGAAATCTTTGCATCCCACACAATGGTCTGAGTCACACAGAGGAGGGGTGGTAATTGAATCAAGGTTGGTTCTGATAAAAATCACAGTATTTAAGGATTTATTAGAGATTTCTGGAATGAGAGCATATTGCAGGTTGCAACCTTCACCATGATAAATATGTAGGTGCCCTTTGCATTGAATTACTTTAGCTTTTGTCCCCCACTCCCAATGTCTATTGATGACAGCTATGTGGTCTGACGTACCATCCATAAATTCTGATGTCGCACATCAAAAGAGGAAAGGTAGCAAAATAGGTCAAGGGGCTAAAGGGTTTGAACTAGAGTGTGTTACACTTTGTAGATGGCCCCAGAGAACAATTGAAATTAGCATGCAGAGGGTAGTACCCAGTGTTAGTTCTAGACAGAGCAGGCCTATTGAAATGAGCAGGATGAGTCTTGACCAACTTAAGTCTCATTCATTAATTTGTGGATAAAATTGATCAGATTAGGAGTGTTATTCCGTGCGCTGTGGATACAGTTAGTGAACAAGAGGCGGCCTGTGGCAAACCAGTTTTGTGGGATCGGTTCCAGCTTCTTCCTTCTGATGAAGTGGACGAGGTGCTTTCATCTGTAAGGCCGACCACCTGCTTACTTGATCCTTGCCCATCTTGGCTCATTATGGGCTGCAGAGAGAGATTGGCTGAGGGGATCAGGGCAGTGGTGAACGCCTCCCTTGAGGAGGGAGTGATGCCATCAGCCCTCAAGGAGACAGTGATAAGACCACTCTTAAAGAAGCCCTCCTTGGATCCCCAAGTTCTGAACAACTTTTGCCCAGTCTTGAATCTGCCATTTTGGGGCAAGGTGATTGAGTGGGTGGTGGCGATGCAGTTGAAGGCACACTTGGAAGAAGCCGATTATCTAGATCCATTTCAGTCGGGCTTCAGGCCTGGGCATGGGACAGAAACAGCCTTGGTCGCTTTGGTGGATGATATGAGGGGGGCTCTGGATAGGGGCAAATGCTCCTTCTTTGTTTTCCTCAACCTTTCAGCAGCTTTTGATACCGTTGACCACTGTATCCTCCTGGACCGCCTGGAGGGGTTGGGCATTGGAGACACTGTATTACAGTGGTTCCGGTCCTTCCTCTCCAGCAGGTACCAGAGGGTAGCACTGGGAGAGGAGGTTTCGGACCTGTAGCCACTCACTTGTGGGGTGCCACAGGGTTCCATCCTCTCCCCAATGCTATTTAACATCTATGTGAAGCCTCTGGGGGCTATCATCAGGAGGTCTGGGGTGCAGTGTCATCAATATGCAGATGACACACAGCTCTACCTCTCGTTCAAATCTTCACCAAGGTTGGCCGTAGAATCCCTATCCAAATGTCTGGAGACAGTGAGTGGCTGGATGGGGAGGAATAAGCTGAAGCTGAACCCTGAGAAGACTGAAGTACTTTTGGTGGGAGACAAGAGGATGTTGATCTGATGTTGAATGGGGTACAGCTACCCTTGAAAGACCAGGTCTGCATCCTGGGGGTCATTTTGTACTCCCAGCTGTCCATGGAGGCTCAGGTGTCAGCTGTGAGCCGGACAGTGCTGTTCGAACTCCATCTGATACGGCGGCTGCGCCCCTACCTTCCCAGCTATCTGCTCCCATCAGTAGTACATGCCCTGGTCTCCTCTCGTTTAGACTACTGTAATGCATTCTACGTGGGGTTACCCTTGAAGACAGTTTGGAAGCTGCAGCTGGTACAGAACGTGGCAGCTCGCCTGATTAAAGGCAGCCGCCGGTGTGATCACATCACTCCGGTGCTGAAGGAGTTGCACTGGTTACCAGTTGTTTTCCAAGCCAAATTCAAGGTGTTGGTTTTGACCTTTAAAACCCTATATGGTTCCGGCCCAGCCTATCTTAAGGAGTGCCTCCAGCAACACTCAACAAGATCAGCCTTGGATGGCCTTCTCTCTGTCCCATCAGCCAGGACAACTAGGCTGGTGAGGACGAGGGAGAGGGCCTTCTCTGTGGTGGCCCCCACTCTGTGGAACTCCCTCCCTAGGGAATTCTGCCATGCCCCCTCTTCAATGAGCTTCTGCCATGCATTAAAAATGTGGTTGTTCAGGCAGGCATTTGGGGTGGGTTAGGGTATTTTTAGAAATATGATGTTTTTAATGTAGAATTTTATTGTTTTAAACTTTTGTATTAATGTACATCACCCAGAGTGGCTGGGTGACCAGCCAGATGGGCGATTAATAAATTTAAGAAAGAAAGAAAGAGAGAGAGAGAGAGAGAGAGAGAGAGAGAAAGAAAGAAAGAAAGAAAGAAAGAAAGACCATTCCCTACCTAAGTCTGCATTAATGAGAGCTTCTGCACACGAGGTAAATATTCTGCACCCTTTCCAGGGCTTCTGCTTCCGGATTCCTTGCAGTATTAAGATTACCTCCTTTACATGTTGTTCCTGGGGTTTCCTTTCTGTGCAAGTTCTATGTTTCATTATACAGCCACTAAATGGTGCTACGATAAAGTGGGATACCGGAAATTTATCACACTTCAAAGTGTGATAATATCTCTGATTGCATTATCCCCCTTGAGAATTATGCTGCTATAATGGCAAAAAAGCACAGGAGGGCCCCTGGGGGTTGACGACGTCATGTAAAGGACCCACAAAAGACCACAAGTGACTCATCACGAGCGCACAATAAAAGCCTTGTGTAGAAATGCCCTGAATCATTATTGAACTTGACCACAACCCTGCAAACTCTGTGTAGTTCCCAATGTTAGTCCTATGTAGAGTAGACCCTCACAGGAGGCCACAGGATGCTCCACTGGACCGACCAGGCTCCAGACCACTTGGAATAGCCTCCTGGGACAGCACTCTGCGTACGTGATAGAGAAAGCATAATATTCCTTTTTTGCTGCCTTCACCGCCACGTGATAGGCTGAAGATACAGCTCTAGCCGGTGTCTGATCGTCTTCGGAGCGAGACTTCCGCCACTGGCGCTCTAGCCAGCTCACCTCCTGTTTCAGAGCTCGTAACTGCGGATTGAACCATGATGCAGTCCGAGCCCTGTTCAGGGGGAGAGGGCGTTTCGGAGCCACCCGATCTAATGCCCCAGTAATTGTGGCATTCCACCCACCCACCAGGGTCTCGACCGAGTGGCCGTTGGTGTGCTCCAGAGAATCCCCAAGCGCATTCAGGAATCCATTCGGATCCATAAGACGCCTGGGGCGGACCATTTTAATGGGTCCTCCACCCCTGCAGAGGGGTTGTGGAACTGAGAAGTCCAACATCACCAGATAGTGATCTGACCATGACAAGTGGGTGGTGGATATATCCCCGACTTCCAGATCACTCCCCGCTTCTCCAGAAACAAACACAAGGTCTAGTGCATGGGTGGGCCCAGTTGGAATAGGGTGCAGCTCCCAGGAAGCCATGGTCTCCATGAAGTCCTGAGGTGCCCCCATGAGGACAGCCTCTGAATGTACATTGAAGCCCCCCAACACCAATAAGTTAGGGGACTGTACACGCACATCAGAGACCACCTCAAGCACCTTGGCCAGGGAGTTAGTCGTGCAGCGGGGTATATAATGGCATAGCAGCTAGGGGCATGCATTTGTTCTCTAAACCAAATTTGTTTCTAACCTACTGTCATTTCTAAAATGAAATGAATGCACCATCATTAGTTTCTAATGCTTTTCTAAGATAAACACCTGAAAATAAAAAAGCAAAGAGGAGAAATGAGTCAAAATCCTTTTGTTTCTTTTCTCTCATTCATTTCTCATAAGAGAGGGATTGCTGAAACTGACAAGACAGCATTGGGTTGCATTGTTTAGTTCTGCAAATTGATACAACCAAGGGACTTCCTGTAAGGGGTGGGGAATCTCTGAGCACTCTGAAGGTGGCAAGATACAAAAACACAAAACAATGGGTAGCTTAGAGGATGTCACTCCTTATTTAATTGCTTCTCAAATGGGAACCCTTTGTCCAATCTATCTGAAACTGAGCATGTCTGATGCCTTAAGAGGTTAACATAATACCTGAAAACTTCATGCCATTTGGATGGAAAATTCCAAAGTTATAGGAATCAGGAGACTGATTAGTTCTCCATTGTAATCAATGTAGGGATGAAAACAGTAAGATAAATTAGATGAATGAATCAATGTCGAATGGAAAACAAAATGAACGGGACTGCCAGAAATGACCTGAAAAAAGAAAACCAAAAAAAGAAAAGAAAGTGTCATGTGCACATTCCTAATAGCAGTGCCAAGGCCACCCAGCCAATTTATACTTTTCTTGGTAGTGACCTCTGATGGAAAGGGGCCAAGGATGTGAAATATCTGCCTGGCCTTGTTATATCTCCTATGCATTAGCACAGAGACATCGGAAAAGCCTAGTGGTTCTATCATCAAGCTGTGTGTGTGTGAGAGAGTGTATGTCCGTGCGTGCATGCATGCGTGTGTGTGTGTATGGCATGAATCAGATTTCAGTGTAAAATTCAGACCACCTCAATTTCCCCCAAAGCAGGAAAACAAGTGTAAAATTGATGTAGGGAATGCCTTTTCAATCAAGATTATTAAGTTGCTGGGAATACTTAGGTTGCAGCACACACATTAATTGTTATAAAACAAAATAAGTACAGCTGTGAAATATTGGTTAGCTGTTCAGTACCACTTGCTTGTTGTTGTTCAGTCGTTAAGTCGTTAAGTCGTGTCCGACTCTTCGTGACCCCATGGACCATAGCACGCCAGGCCTTCCTGTCCTCCGCTCTCTCCTGGAGTGTGCTCAAGTTCATATTCATTGCATCGGTGATGGTACCTAGCCATCTCATCCTCTGCTGTCCCCTTCTCCTTTTGCCTTCAGTCTTTCCCAGCATCAGGGTCTTTTCCAGTGACTTTTCTCTTCGCATTAGGTGGCCAAAATATTTGAGCTTCAGCATCATTATCTGTCCTTCCAATGAGCACTCAGGGTTGATTTCCTTTAGGATTGACTGATTTGACCTCCTTGCGGTCCAGGAGACTCGTAAGAGCCTTCTCCAGCACCACAGTTTGAAAGCATCAATTTTTTGGCGCTCAGCCTTCCTTATAGTTCAGCTCTCACCGCCATACGTTACTACTGGGAAAACCATAGCTTTGATTAGACGGACCTTTGTCGGCAAGGTGATGTCTCTGCTTCTTACTATGCCGTCTAGGTTTGCCATAGCTTTCCTCCCAAGGAACAAGCATCTTTTAATTTCATGGCTGCAGTCACCATCTGCAGTGATCTTGGAGCCCAAGAAAATAAAATCTGTCACTGCTTCCATTTCTTCCCCTTCTACATGCCAGGAAGTGATGGGGCCAGATGCCATGATCTGAGTTTTTTTTAATTTTGAGTTTCAAACCAGCTTTTGCACTCTCCTCTTTCACCCTCAACAAGAGGCTCTTTAGTTCTTCTTCGCTTTCTGCCATTAGGGTGGTATTGTCTGCATATCGGAGGTTGTTGATAATTCTCCCGGCAATCTTAATTCCGACCTCTGATTCATCCAACCCGGCATTTCTCATGATGTACTCTGCATATAAGTTAAATAAGCAGGGCGACAATATGCAGCCTTGTCGTACTCCTTTCCCAATTTCAAACCAATCAGTTGTTCCATGTCTGGTTCTTACTGTTGCTTCTTGGCCCTCGTACAGGTTTCTCAGGAGACAGGTAAGGTGGTCGGGTACTCCCATCTCTTTAAGAATTTGCCACAGTTCGTTGTGATCCACACAATCAAAGGCTTTAGCGTAGTCAATGAAGCAGAAATAGACGTTTTTCTGGAATTCTCTTGCTTTCTCCATGATCCAGTGAATGCTGGCGAATTGATTTCTAGTTCCTCTGCCTCTTCGAAACCCAGCTGGTACTTCCGGTAGTTCTCGGTTCACATGCTGCTGAAGACTATCTTGTAGGATTTTGAGCATCACCTTGCTGGCATGTGAAATGAGCGCAATTGTACGGTAGTTTGAACACTCTTTGGCATTGCCCTTCTTTGGAATTGGAATGTAAACTGACCTTTTCCAGTCTTGTGGCCACTGTTGAGAGTTCCAAATTTGTTGGCATATTGAGTGCAGCACTTTCACAGCATCATCTTTTAAGATCTTAAATAGCTCAGCTGGAATACTGTCATCTCCGCTAGCTTTGTTGTTAGTTATGCTTCCTAAGGCCCACTTGACTTCGCTCTCTAGGGTGTCTGGCTCAAGTTCAGTGACCACACTATCATGGCTATCAGGGACATTCAGATCTTTCCTGTATAGTTCTTCTGTGTATTCTTTCCACCTCTTCTTAATCTCATCTGCTTCTGTGAGGTCCCTGCCTTCTTTGTCCTTTATCATGCCCATCTTTGCATAAAACATTCCCTTGAGATCTCCGATTTTCTTGAAGAGATCTCTAGTCTTTCCCATTCTATTGTTTTCCTCGATTTCTTTGCATTGTTCATTTAAGAAGGCCTTCTTGTCTCTCCTTGCTATTCTCTGGAACTCTGCATTCAGTTGGCTATATCTTCCCCTTTCTCCCTTGCTTTTCACTTCCCTTCTTTCCTCAGCTACTTGTAAAGCCTCATCAGACAGCCATTCTGCTTTCTTGCATTTCTTTTTCTTTGGGATGGATTGAGTTGCTGCCTCCTGAACAATGTTAGGGACCTCCGTCCATAGTTCCTCAGGCACTCTGTCTATCAGGTCTAATCCCTGAAATCTATTCCTCACCTCCACTGTATATTCATAAGGGATATGATTTAGGTCATACCTGAATGGTTTAGTGGTTTTCCCTACGTTCTTTAATTTAAGATGAAATTTTGCAAGAAGCAGCTCATGATCTGAGCCACAGTCAGCTCCAGGTCTTGTTTTTACTGACTATATAGAGCTTCTCCATCTTTGGCTGCAAAGTACATAATCAATCTGATTTCGATATTGGCCACCTGGTGATGTCTATGTGTAGAGTCGCCTCTTGTGCTGTTGGAAAAGAGTGTTTGCTAGGATCAGCGTGTTCTCTTGGCAAAACCCTATTAGCCTTTGTCCTGCTTCATTTTGTACACCAAGGCCATGCCTGCCTGTTATCCTGGTGATTTCTTGACTTCCTACTTTAGCATTCCAGTCCCCTATGATGAAGAGGACATCTTTTTTTGGTGTTAGTTCTAGAAGGTGTTGTAGGTCTTCATAGAACCGATCAACCTCAGCTTCTTTGGCCTCAGTGGTTGGGGCATAGACTTGAATTACTGTGATGTTGAATGGTTTGCCTTGGATTCGTACTGAGATCATTCTATCGTTTTTGAGAGTGTACCCCAGTACTGCTTTTCCCACCCTTTTATTGACTATGAGTGCTACTCCATTTCTTCTAAGGGATTCTTGCCCACAATAGTAGATATGATGGTCACCTGAATTAAATTCTCCCATGCTTGTCCATTTTAGTTCACTGATGCCCAAGATGTCGATGTTCAATCTTGCCATCTCATGTTTGACCACCCCCAGTTTACCTTGATTCATTGATCTTACATTCCAGGTTCCTAAACAATATTGTTCTTTACAGCATCAGATTTTCTTTTCACCACTTGCTAACCACACTTAATTCCAATGGAGGTCTTTCTCTGTTTGCTTCTTAGCTCAGAACTAGAACCTGATTTTTATGGCAATTCGACCATTTCTGAATTGAATGAAGGGTTATTGCCAATGCCTGAGACATGGGGTTACACTCCATCTCCACGAAGGCCTTTGCTGTTAAACTCAAGTTTGGTGAAAGGGGAAGAATGCCATGAAAAGTCCAAAGCTGCAAATGGTAAGTTAATGTAAGCAGCAATTATCTGTTTGTGTATTTGTTTGTTTTTATTAAGAAGCTCCGAAGCAATTCAACCAATCCACACCAGCAAGGTGTCTTTTAAAAGCTATCAGTGTCCAGAGAAAGAGAATGTGGCTTAATGTAACAAAGGTACTTGTGGACTTCGAAATTCTAAGTTCTCTGCAAGTATCCAAAGTTCTCCCCAGTATTCAGCTGCTTTGACCTTTGTCGCCTCAACCCCACTGCGACATCAGGGTAGCTAAGGGCACAATCCTATGGCTACTCATAAGCTCGGAAGCTTAAGAGTGTCCTATGCAGAGCCTTGCACCTGCCTCTCTGCAGTTGAGCTAGATGGGTAATTTCGCCTGTCTAGCGGAGGCTTTTGGGAGGGGGAGGGACGGAGGCTGGGGTGGTGATAGGAAAAGCCAGACACCCCGTCCTCCTCCTGCCCTGCCCCCAGGAACGCCTCCTTTCCCCTGTCTCTGAGCTCCATTTACCAAGAGTGGAGAGGCAGTTGGCATGGTTCTCTCAGCACTAGCCATGAGGGGGAGAGGGAGGGGAGTGTGGTTTCCTGGCTCCAAACTCGGAGACAGGAATCCAAAAAATCCTATGTCTCCCAGACGCTGTCTGGGGCATATGATTGTTGCCTCCATCAATGGGACTGTGACTCAAGAAGAGGTGGGGATGTGATGCGGAATAGCATCATACAGTATAATTTAACAACTGAAAAAACCTCCTAAAATGCAAATGACTGAACTTGCGTATTTATAATGCAGGCAACATAAAGAAATAATATTGACAGAGATAGTCTCTCTCTCTCTCTCCTATAACAGAGCCTTGTTTTGTTTCAAAATGCCTGGATTTTTCAACTTGACCTGTCCTCACTGTGCAGCCACAGGCTTCTAGATATTATTACCTTTGATGTGAAATTGCTCAGAGAAACATCAGGTGGAGGCTCCTGGCCTGAAAGTATGTTGCAAAGACGAGTGTGCAGAGCAGTAACTTGATTTTTTTAAGCAATATTTTAATCCAAATACCCCAGGCAAAGAACCTTGAATGAATTAAGTCGCTGTTTTTATAAAGATTATCTTTTGAAATGTAACATTGAACTAAAGAAGTGCCCACATGAAGGCGCCTACATGAATAACAGCAATAGATTTTCTCTCTCCCATGCATTTTGTCCAAATGACGTTAACTTTGTTTCCAAGATCCAGCTGTGTTCCAAAGTTCATTCCCATCAGCTTCCAGTTCTCTTATCTCCAAAGTCTTTATTTTCATCTAGGGGGGTAACATTGTACATCATGCACTTTTCCCCTTTTGGCCTCACCCTCCTTAGTTGTCTTATATATGCATCCAATGTTTTCACATTTTCATTGTTTATTGGGTTGAGCGGTGGGACTAGCTTTTTCCTGAAGCAACTTGCAAGAGTTGTGTTTATTGTGTTCTCTGTATTCCCATGGGAATGGTCATGGTGGTAAATAATTTCTACCAAGAAAGACAAATGTTACATTTTCTCCCTTGTTCTTTTTTTTAATGTGAAAGCCCACATGGAGGAGAAACAATAAGAGCTATAGAAATGGCAGTGCACAAATGAGCTCTTGTGTGATGTAGGATTCTGCAAAAGTTAATAACATAGCGTTGAATAGCAAGAGCAAGGAGTTGAAAAATATCGCTTTCTTTTTTTTCTGGGGGAAACACTGGTTGGTGAATGTTGCCCTCTAGTGGCTAATCAATATTTAAATATTCATCTGCATGCCCACCCCAACAGTTACCAAATTGCAAAAGAGAAATTGTCAGTTTTTACTCTACTACTTGGAGTGAAGGCATCTATACTGTTGTTAATGGTGGATGTCTCCTGTGTGCAATGCAGTTTTATGTTAATATTACAGATGCAGGAAATGCAACAAAATGAAAAAGTGTGTCATGTGAAAATGCTCTGAATACTAACACTTTCTGTGCCACCTAGGGTGCTTCCATACAAGGGGTTGTATCCAATGTTAGTCTTGCTTACGTCCCAACCATTTCAATGGGCATACTCTAAGTAGGACTAACATTGGTACAACCCAAAGCTTTTAATGTGCAATCAATAAATTGCCTTATTCATGGAATTTTACAGAGGTCTAGATAATATCATCTTCCCATGTTTTTCCACTGCTTCTTCCATCTGCTTTTCTTCCCACAAAATGTCCATTAAGGGGGAAAAGATGAAATAGCTGCACAATATCTTTTGATTGGTAGCAAAAGAAGCCATCCATCTGCCAGCACCCATATGCTGTAATCCAGGGATGCTTTAGTGGTGGGTTTGGTACTGCTAGTGTGCTACAGAAGCCTTACAGATGGATTTCCAAGCATGGATGCTGTAGTGCGCTGGGCAACAGGTCATGAAATTTCACATCCAGGTCGGGGAATAGAATTTTAAAAAATAGTCTCCAAATAAAAAAAATTGCTCATCTGCTTAGTGAAAGGTTTGGGACCTCCTTTGGTTTTAATAGAAATCTTTTGTAATTGATCATTTTTCAGTGTCCTTTTCTGCCTTTTCCTCTAGCTCTGCAACGAGCCTATAGTCTTCGAGACTCTTCTACATCAAAAAAATACCAGAACTGGAAGAAGAAAATTCAATCAAGTAAGATTTAGAATTGGTGTTTCCTGATTGTCATATGCTCATTTTGCTGCATTCTTCACCAAATCTACTATTTAGTTCAAGTTCAATTTTAAATTTCTTGTTTTCTATTAAATGCAACTTTTCAGCTGAAAGGCTAAATGCAAAAATGTGCATATTAGAGGCCTAATGTTCTTTTTCCCCATTTTAAGGAAAACTGCCTTGACAATAGAGAAACAATATGGGAGAGGTCACTTTACTCTCTCTCTACCCCAGGGGTCCCCAAATGTTTGGGTCTGGTGGGCACATTTGGGATTTTGAAAGTGTGTCATGGTCACTCTCACAAAATGGCTACCATGGGGGGCATGCCAGCTCATTATGACTGGTCACAAAATACTCATTTCCCAGAAGGCTAGCTGATGAGACTGAAACAAAGATAACCTGCCCCAAAATCTAAATACAAGGCAGACGTGGGTTCTGAGCTCCAAAACACAAAACCACTCTTATGAACCCAAAGTAAAGGTGGCACCGGTGGGGAAGCACTCCACTTTTGAGCATGCCAGCATCCCAGTTAAAAAAAAAAAAAAACTTAAAAAAAATAAAAATCAGATGTGGAAGGGAGCCTGGGGAGGTGGGTGGCCTGTGGCACACTGGTGCGCATGAGCATAACGATGGTGACCCCAGCTCTACCCATTGTTTCCCTACTCCAAATCACTCCCCAAATAGCTTTTCCCCCTTGTAGTTTCAAATGTGCGAAAGCCAAATTCTTGGTTCCTCCACAGATCACCTTTTGGCCCATCAGATCTGGAAAGCATCTGGGTTAGGGCCTGATGCTGCTCTGTTGTCTCCATGTTGTCCCCATGGTCTGCTGTGGTGCTCTGTATTCTACTGTATACAGGTGGGCCTCTCAGCATCATGGGAAACATGGTCCTGCGGTCCACAGAGTCCTTGAATCCACCATCTGCACGCAGTGGACTTCAGAGACCCTTCGCATGGTGCACTAAGAGTGACATGCTCATTCGGCAGGCGGTGCTTCATGTAAGCTCCAAAGCTGCTCTCGGGCACAACAGTGGTAGGGAAATAGCCAGAAGCCACCTCCTACAATGATGCACCTCCAGTAAACCCTTGCTGCAACCTCCACAAAGAATTGTTGGTTGGTTTTTTCATTGTTGTAGTTCCATCCTCTTGTACTGAGGAGTATAAAAACCCAGTTTTGTCTAGCTGCCCTTTCATCAGCTGGCTAAAGAGCAAAGTGTAGGCAAAGGGAGCGAAGGGCCGGTGGCACGCCTCCTGCTAGCTCCTGTTTGCTTGCTCTTCATAATTCAATGTTTGTTTAAACGTCTGCCTATAATGTTGCTTCCATTTTATATATAATATCCCATGTGTGTCTGGTGAGGAGTCTCCAGAGGGAGCTAAAAGCCAATTGGAAGAAGGCAGTGAATGTTAGGAACAGTCAAAACCAATTTACTGGCTAAAATGAATTGTAACACACTCTGGAAGCACCCTGCCCCTACTCCAGCCACTATGTTGTGTTCATTTCTCTTACTCGACAACAAGTGCGGTTTTAATATCTGTGTAAAAATTCAGTGCGTCTTTATTATGAACAGAATTTGTTATGCTGTCACTTGTCACCGGAGCTTGCATTTGGTTGGGATTTCTTCCCTCAAATGAAGGCACTTCATGGTGTCAGTGGAGAAAGAAGGGGAGCTGCGATCTCTTCCAGAATTTCTTTCAAGTATAGTCACATACTGTTCAAATAGGCCTTGATGCAGTGGAGGCTCGTGGCTCCAATGTCAGTGGGGCGGTGAATCTGCTCTGGGTTTCAGTCAGAACTCTAAAGGAGCTCTCCAAGGTACTTCTCCCACCCCACTGACATTGGAGCCACCAGCCTCCACTGCCCTTACATCAGATCAGTCAGACAGACAGACAGAGTGTTTTTGTTAGTTTACAGCAGCCTTCCCCATCCTGGTGCCCTCCAGATGTGTTGGCCATGCTGGCTAGGAATTATGGGAGTTGTCATGCAATACATCTGGTGGGTGCCAGACTGGGGAAGGCTGCTTCCTGGTTGAAGCAGAGTTTCAAAGGCTCAGGTGCTCACATCCACTGGATTTATTCCCCCCCCCCACTGCAAGCTTCTGTTCATGCAAAATTCATGCTCTCTCTCCTGTGCAATTCCAGTGTATACACAACCACACACCACTCTTCAGTTGTCTTGAGCCAGTCCTGAATATTAATCTGAGGCTGGTGGGCATCTGTCACTGTTACTTCTATTCTGCTTCCTGCTTTCCACATTAATTTGGGTGACACAGACTAATGAGGAAGAGGAGGAGAGGTGAAGATGAAGATACTCTCCTGTTACTGCTGCCGTGTGTAACAAGATGACTCGTGATGTTCACACCATCTCAGAAAAGGATATTGTAGAGCTAGGCAAGCCACAAAAAATGGCAACCGAAATGACTGAGTATCTTCCCTATGAGGGAAGGCTCAAATGTTTGGGACTGGTTAACTTTGGGTGAGGGGAGACAGCTGAGAGGGGAACATGACCAAGGTTCATAACACTGTTTGGTATGGAGAGGATTGATAGAGAAAAATATTGCTCCCTTTCTAGAGTGCTAGAAGTCAGGGTCACCTATTGAAATTGATGGCAGTTTTGGGACAGACAAAATAATTCTTCTCACAGCACGTAATTAATTTGTGGAACTTGGTGCTGCGCAGTGTTGGTAGTGACAAGCGCTGGCTTAGATGGCTTTCAGATGATTTATTTATTATCTGCCTAGTACATTCATATCCTGCCTTTCCTCCAGGGAGCTCAAGGTGACATACATGGCTGTTCCCACCACCACCATTTTATCTTCACAAAACCCTGTGAGGTGGGTTAGGCCCAAGATCATCCAGTGAGCTTCATGGCTGAGTGAGGACTTGAACTTGAGTCTCCATAGCCCTAGCCACTACATTCTAACCACTATACTACACTGGTGTAAGTGACATATTAATGAAGGATAATCTTTACTTTTTAACCCTTCCTCTCTTAGAATCTGGAGATCCTAAGATTAAATTAAGAATATAGTTTATATTCTTAGTGGAAAGGGGGATCTCTACATCAGGAATGGACAGAAGGTAGATCAGGATCTATTCATAGATCTCTGGGTGATTTGCAGTAGATCATCAAGGGGTTCTGATTCCCAAACGTCTAACAATAGCAAGTAAAACTGATTAAAAAAAAATCTATACCATGGTTGGCCTTATGCTAACCACATATCTCTTAGCCTCTGTGTTACTCATCTGTAAAATGGGAGTGTTAACTGGTTGCCTTTGACCACTTCTTTGGCAGATTGCAGCTCTACTGTTCACTTTGAGAGTTCTGAATAGTAACTTCACATGAAGCTTTGTATTTGTATATACAGTATATGGCTCATGGAGTACAGGAGATAATTAACTGCACTGCGCTGCACTGATTAGTGGACCCCATGGGTTCTAGTTAAAAATGAAATAGATCCCACAAGCCCAAAGTTTGCCCACCCCTGCTCTTGATAAACCAGCAATGGTGTAATCATCCAGGCAAGTAAAAGCATGACTTTAGGAAATTTCATCATGTTCAGTCCCCATTGGCCTTCTCAACTCCCCTGAAGATGCTTGGGTTCCCTGACATATTGAACCAAAACCTGAAGTGCCGCATCTGAAAATATTCTTTTTTTAAAAATTCACTGATGGAATGTATAACAAGAAAGGGGTGAAACCAGTGTAGGTTGGTGGCTTTGATGTCAGTGGGGTGATGAATCCGTTCCAGGTTTTAGTCCGAACCAGACATAACTCTAAAGGAGCTATCCAAGGTGAGAAGCACTGTGGATAGTCCCTTTAGATTTCTGACTGAAACCCAGAGCGGATTCACCGTTCCACTGACATCGGAGCCATCAACCTCCCATGAGTGAATCACTGAAGAAGTGAGTAGGTCCTTACCTTTGAAGGATGCTTTTGCATGTGAAGTTTCAATACGTGGGTAATCATTCCCAGGAAGTGCGAATGAGAGCTCCTTTCTCCTCGGAGTCACCTTTTACCGTTTTGAGTTGTTTGTTCTACCAGTAGAAAGTGTTTGTCAGGAGGAGTTCTATATTGAATATGTGGAATCTCTCTCTCTCTCTCTCTCTTTGTGTGTATCACACACACACACACACACACACACACACACTGTTTTCCCTTGAGGTGGGCTCACAAAGCATAACTCCCACCTTGTGTTGAACAAAAGCACTATAAAATGGACCTATTGTTGCTTACACTTTACAGATGTGAGGGAAATGGTTGTTCCCTTAGGAGATGAAGTTGGCATAGAATTATGTGGTTGGGAAAGTTTGCAGGATCGAAGCTATATCTTATTTATTACATACGCAGGCACTAGCTGAAGCCATTTTACTTGCTTTTCAGGGCACTGGACTGTAACGACATGCATATTGATAAATGTTTTGATTTTAACCAAAGCTGTACAAACAATTCCTTTGTTTACTATTCTGTAGACAAAAAAATAGAAATGAAACCTTAAGTTATGTGACCCAAGAATCCATATTGGGGGGTGGGGGGGAATGTTGTCTCCCATGTTGCAAAGAACAAAAGCATTTCCTCGGTTATGTTTGAATTTCGCTTTAAAGTCTTTGACAGCTGCTGTTCTTGTCCCCTGCTGAGCTTAATTGGCGCCACCAGGAGGAGAGCTCAGCCATTCAGTCAAGGCTGGCTTCGAATTCCATTGTGCCGACTGCTGAGCACTGAGGTTTGGTGGGAAATAACAGGACGGGGAAAATTCTGCTGCACCAGTTCTTAAGGGGTGGTTAGAAACACAGATTAAAAATTTCTTGATGGCAGGATGGTAATGATGAATCAGGCAGCATTGTAGGCTGGGAAGAGTTACTGTTCTAGGGACAAGAGGGAAAAGTCTGACCCCCACTAGGACCCCCAGTAGCCAACCTGCAAAGCTGTGGCAGAAGTCAATAATATTGAACATTTGATATTGAATTTTTTTTATTAAGGACATAGAAATGACATTCTACAAGCGTCCCACAGAGTGAGCAGTTTTCTATAATATTCATTACACCAGAATGGGAATCTACATAGCTGATATGGGCAGCATTACAAACTTGATCAGATCTATGAGGGGGGATAATTACGAGGGATAATTAGCATTAATAGCATTTTGTTTGAGTAAATCCACTTTTTCTCTTGTAGATTTTCCTCTATTGTATAGCAAGAAAAATGGGCCATCTTCAAAGGACACCTCTCCCAGCCTTCAAAGTGATTTTGAGGATGATCTTGTTGAGACAGAGGTATGAGGCAAAGCATTTTTAGGAACACATTTTTTTTTGACCTACTGTATCTTGCTTCCTGTGTCCAGCCCATTTGTCCATTTCCCAGCAATGGAATTCTGTGGAAAGCCATGGTGATAGTGGAAATCCTTGATTTCAGAGAGCCATAAAATGAGGATTATCAGGGCACTTTATATTAAAGGTGTTTTGGCACCTTTAAGTGAGAGCTGCATGGAAGGCAATACAAAAAAAGAAGATTCCATGCCAAGTAGTCTTAAGACGGCTGTCCCCAACCTGGTATCCACCCGATGTGTTGGCCTACCATCCCATCCTTCCCAAGTACAACCTTCCTCCAACCTGGTGCCCTCCAGATGTATTAGACTACAACTCCGATTCCCCCTAGCTGGGGAGCATGAAAGTTGTAGTCCAAAACATCTAGAGGGCATCAAGATGGAGAAGGCTGCTATAGGACTTGATCTCCACACATGGCAAACCATTCATAAAAACCAGATCAGAATCTCCAAATCGCTGAATGTTCACTTAGGTTCACTTCAGACCATCCACGAATCCACACTTAATGGATGGGGAAATGTGGAAGTATTCTCAGAGTTCTTCTGGGTACAAGCAATTCTTCATTATCATGGAAATCAATGTCGCACATTTTGTGAGATGATGTTGATGATGATATAGATTAAAACTGTAATAAATAAAAACTTATCTCATCCTCCCTGGTTTTCCCGTGCCAGGATGCTAAGCTGGACTAGTTTAGGTATTTCAAAAGTGACATTCTAGTTTGTACTGGAGTCTTCAACAGCATCAGTGAAGGTTGCCATGTCTGGCTTTGAACATTTGTGTCATTCTCAAAGCAGTGAGGTGATACAAAAATCTATTCTTGAGCTTGTGCTGCAATCCAACATTCACTCCCCCCCCCCACACACACACATTGGAAATGTGGAACAGGAAAGGCAGTTTTGTCCCCTCACAATTTGACGGAAAGTTCTAATTTCAAAACTTTTAGCCTAGGCCTAGCTGTGCAGTAGAGTTTCACTGTCTGTTTTTTCTTTTAACATGGAATGCTTTTCACAAGTCTAGCTGTGTATCTGCTAGATCCATGTAATTCTGTGGAAAGAGAACTCCCACAGACATCTGAAAATCCAAATATCTTGAATGTCTCCCAGGGGCATTTGGATAAAAGAAATAACCTACAGTTGTTCTACTGTATTCCTTTTCCATTTTTTTAAACTGGGATGTTTTTTCAAAGTCCATTGTTATCTTGATATTTATATGAGGGTGGTGTGTTTCTCATTGATTTGTTTGAGAATATCCTCTAAATAGAAGCATTGGATGACTAGCTACATTTTCCTCTAAAAATAATCATTTTATGCATTCCTTGCAGCTGACATCTCCAAACAGGATTCCAGAACTCAAAAGAGAACATTTCAAACCCCACAGCCCAGCATTTAAAATAAAAGCAAAAGTCACAGATGTACCAGGAGAAATCCCTTCCTATGTTCCCCATTATTCATTTTACAACTGCATGGATACCTCTCCATTCTCACATAGCAAATCCTTTTGTCATGTTGATCAGAGTTTAGCTCCCAGTGACCCTAAGCTTGGAGTCAAAGACTACAGTGTTGAAGACCAACATTTAGGAAACCAGACAGTGAATGCTGTGCAACTGACCTCAGGCTTGTTTACAAGGAATTCAGATGTATCCTCTGTAAATCCTGATGAGGGAGATAAAACTGCTTCAAGGTCTGCCAAAGAACAGCAGGACAGACATTTAAACAAAGCTAAAAACAAGATAATGAGGAAATTAACTCTTTCGATGGAGCAGCAATCCAAGCTACTTGCTCTGATTGATGCTAAGCTAGATGGGACAAGAGTCAAAGAGCAAGGCCAAGAAATTCCAGAACTGGAAAATGCTTCTTTTCATAGATATGAGAACATACCAAAGCAATCTAACTGTGGTAGATCTCTTAAGTTCCCAGATAGTAATTCGCACATTTTGTGTCCTGAACACAGACTTCCAAAGAATGTTGAAAATTGTCCCAAAGAACACATGGCTGCCCACCCTAAATCACCACTGAGGCTAATTGCCAATGCTATAAAGAAATCCATCATACAGCCGCTTATTTCTCCTCCAGAAGGTTTGAAAAAGGGCCAGGACATGCATGCCAAACTTCCTTCGGAAAACACATTCTTCAATTTCCCTCATCCCCTGGTTCACTCTGCAAGTCTAAGAAACAGCAAGAATCATAGAGATGTTTGTGATGTACAAACGCAGGAGCTCCATTTGTTGAGCAGTGCAGAAAAAGGACTTGGAATTAGATGTTCAGATATGTCTAATTTTTCCAACAGTCCAAGAGAGGAATATTCATCTGATGGCAAATGTACATCTTTTCCTGTTTACAGTGTGCATACCAGCCCTTCGAAGAGCCCTCATAAATCCGAACATTCTTCTTCTGCCAATGTGGCTGATGTGCCAACACTTCTAGAAAGGTTTACCCTGAAAGAGAACCTCTGGAAGACTGCCAAGGATGATTGGCGTGCTCATAATCAAAAGAACATTCTTTATTCCTCTCTGAGGCAGAGGAACAAAAATGCTGATGCCATTTTAGATAGTCCTGTACAAAGGAACAATGTGTGGAACCTGTTCAGTAACTTCAGGAATAAAGTAGATGACAGAGTTAAACCCCCTTCTTTAATGCCAGCTGTGTCACCCTGTACCATCTTTGATGTTGATGAAGTACTAAATAATGTTTCCAAAGGAGAACATTTGGGTAAGCAAATTGTTTCTTTTAAGATATTGTACTACCATTTTGAAAGGCAGTTACTTATTATGAAGGCTTCTGCTGTGCTAACTTTTTTCTGGGTATTCAGGAAACTAAAATAGAAATTACAAGCTGTATAATGTACTCAAAGAGTGCTTATCAATGGTAACTTCTCATATTGGAGAGAGGTAATGAGTGGGGTACCACAGGGCTCAGTCCTGAGCCCAGTGCTCTTCAACATTTTTATTAATGACTTGGATGAGGAGGTGCAGGGAATACTTATCAAATTTGCAGATGACACAAAATTGGGTGGGATAGCTAATACCCTGGAAGACAGAAACAAAATTCAAAGTGATCTCGATAGGCTGGAGTACTGGGTAGAAAACAACCAAATGAAATTTAATAGGGATAAATGCCAAGTTCTGCACCTAGGAAAAAGAAACCAAATGCACAGTTACAAGATGGGCGATAGTTGGCTCAACAATACTACAGGCGAGTAGGATCTTGGAATTGTTGTAGATCACAAGCTGAATATGAGCCAACAATGTGATGGGGCTGCAAAAAAGGCAAATGCTCTTTTGGGCTGCATTAATAGTATAGCTTCCAAATCCCATGAAGAATTGGTTTCCCTCTACTCAGCACTGGTTAGACCTCATCTTGAGTACTGTGTCCAGTTCTGGGCACCACACTTTAAGAAGGATGCAGACAAACTGGAGAGGGTTCAGAGGAGGACAACAGAGATGACTGGAACCAAAGCCCTATGAGGAGAGACTGAAAGAACTGGGCATGTTTAGCCTTGAGAAGAGAAGACTGAGGGGAGATATGATAGCGCTCTTCAAGGCCTTGAAAGGTTGTCACAGAGAGGAAGGCCAGGATCTCTTCTCGATCATCCCAGAGTGCAGGACACGGAATGAGAGCCAGTGTAGTGTAGTGGCAAGAGTGTTGGACTAGGAGCTGGGAGATCCAGGTTCTAGTCCCCACTCGGCCATGGAAGCTCACTGCGTGACTTTGGGCCAGTCACAGACTCTCAGCCCAACCCACCTCACAGGGTTGTTGTTGTGAGGATAAAATGGAGAGGAGGAGGATAATGTAAGCCGCCTTGGGTTCCTTGCAAGAGGAAAAAAAGGCAGGGTATAAATGCAATCAATCAATCAATCATGGGCTCAAGTTACAGGAAGCCAGATTCCAGCTGAACATCAGGAAAAAATTCCTGACTGTTAGAGCAGTATCACAATGGAACCCATTACCTAGGGAGGTAGTAGTGGGCTCTCCCACACTGGAGGCATTCAAGATGAAGCTGGGCAGCCATCTGTCAGGGATGCTTTGACTTGGATTCCTACACTGAGCAGGGAGTTGGACTCGATGGTCTTACAGGCCCCTTCCAACCCTACTATTCTATGATTCTATGGTACTGTAATGTACATACTCTTTGTATGTCTTTCCATGAAGTTCAACAGAGTAGGCCCAAATTTGTAATTATTCTTGGTAGTCATTTACAGGGGCGGGGATAGGGGGGAGTGCACCACACTTTGGAAATTGCCCTCAGTTGCATGGGCTGTGACCCCTTCCTAGACAGGGATAGCTTGGCAACAGTTACCCATGCTTTGAGAACCTCCAAATTAGGCTGCTGTATCATGTTGTATCCTTTGAAGACTGTTTGGAAATGGCAGTTAGTTGAGAACACAGCTATAATCCCATTAGGTTGCTGACTGGAGTAGTTCAACGGGAATATATCTTGCCATAGTTTTCACTAGCTCACAGTCCCTTTCTGAGCACAATTCAAAATGTTTGTGCTTACCTTTAAAGCAGGGGCAGGCAAGCTGTGGCCTTCAGATATTTTGGCCTACAACACCCATTAGCCTGAGCCAGCATAGCCAATGGTGAGTGTCAATGGAAGTTGGAAGCTGTAGGCCCAAACAGCTGGAGGGCTACAAGTTCTCCACCCCTGCTTTCAAGCCTTGGGACCTGGGTACCTGAAAGGGTGCCTGTTCCAGCATGAGCCTGCCTCAAAGCATCTTTTATGGCATTCCTTTGGCTGTTCCTGCCAACTGAATTGGGGCAGGAGGAGGCAGAGAGAATACCACCTTGGCAGTGGAGTCCTGTCATGGAACCTTTCTCCAGGAGGCTCACCTGGCACGCTCTTGTCTTTTTAGTGCCAGGTGAAGACCCTTTAAAGGTCTTCCCAGGCCTTTTAATCTCTGGAATTGTGTCATGCATTTTTTTTTATTCCTTCCATTTTTTAATTACAAATGTTATTGTTCTTTGTTTTTCTTACCATCTTGTTGTAAGCCAACCTGGAAATGTTTTACATTGAAGTATGGGATATACATGTAAAAATTAATGTAACCTATTAAAGCAATATGGTTTACACTAGATGGCTATGCTGGCTGCAGATGATGGAATTTGTAGTCCAGCACATCTGGAGGACACCAGGTTTGGGAAGGCTGGTCCAAATTCTAGAGCCCACATTAGAATTGCTATGAGGATGCCTTGCCTCTCACAATAAGTTTCCACCTGGTTGTGACATATAAACAAGCGTATATATGCATTTTCCACTACTTTAAGAGTCTCCATGCACCCCCCTCCTTTGTTCCTGGTGATTGCTGGTAGAAAGATGAGGACTCTTGACACATGGCAGATGTCTATGTGGTTAAGTACTTCATATATATATTACGGCTGAGAGCCATTTGGCGCAAGGAGACTATTGTCAACAGCATCCCCTTGGCAACTGTAATATGTGCTCTGGTCTTCCGAGATAGCAGGCATACTTCTTCCAAACATACTTAATGCCACTTGTAATATTGATAATGAAGTCCAAGAAGTTCACTGTGGCTGAAAGAACCCATAATACCCCCTGGGAATCCTAGGATACTTTCCTTTGCGTCTCACGGCATCCATACACTAAGATCTCACAAGGTGTGGCTAAAGCTATGATGGAATGTACTGCTGCAGTTGGCTGTCTTACTTCCATGGTTGTGAGTGGCTTCTAGAATTGCCATTCTTGTTGAATTGTCTTGTTGAATCCCTGCAACAAGACATTAGGAGGTGCTATAGATTACAACAGTGTCCCCGTTCTTGTAAAAGCCTTTACAAGACTGAGCTGAAGGAAAGGGAAAAGAAAAGGAAGAAGGATCTGGATATACCTGCTTCCAGAAGAAAAAAAAGTTACCATGGTTGTACTTGAAAGCCATCTTAACATATCTTGGGCATTGTAGCTTTTTCTTTCAATGTACTTCAATGGCTTTGAGCACAAGGGAGTTTTGAGAAATATTTGTACGCTCAATTTCTAAGCAATGCTGTTCAGTGCATGGGCATGGAAAGTGAAGCTGATAATTAAATAGAATCACAGTGTGAATCTAACCATATAAAACACATACTCTCAATTTGGTTTGAGAATTTGTTAAACCTGTTTTACTGCAACTGTTAACAAAAAGATATTCCTGTTAACATGTCTTTGCCCTCATTGTTCACCCTTCATAATTCCAGCAGTGCGACACTGACTTATATAGCCAGCTGGCCTCAGAGGTGTCCAGTGGGAACTGAGTAATGGTATTAAGCTACACAGTTGGCTTTACATCATCTAGTTTAGCTCCACAACATTGGAGACATGTGGGATTCCCAGGAGTCCTTGATCAGCTGAACATCTCAAAGGGGATGTTCCAGGTTGTTTCCCCCTCACTTCCAAAGATGGTAAAGGAATGAAATTCTTTGGACATGCAGCCTATAACTCAACTTCACGGCCTCTACGAGTGCTTCTTGGCACACTTTAATTTCATGTCCAGGTATCCCAGGTGCAATCTAATGGGCTCACGAAGTTGGGAGTAGGATGAATTGCTTATGCACACATCTGTTTGTGTGTGGAAGAGGGGGAGAGGACAGAGGATCCCCTGATCCTCAACCCACGGTTGGTTGGTTGGTTGGTTGGTTGGTTGGTTGGTTGGTTGGCTGGATGGATGGCTGGCTGGCTGGCTGGCTGGTTGGTTGGTTGGTTGAAGGGATCCTTCTGATGCTACCTCCCAGGGCAGGGAACCATAGCAGTGAATATAGTATTATTGTGGCAAGATTATGACTACATCATGAGCTCCTCCATGTAACCCAGATATCCTAGGATTACTGGAGACCTGCAGGGGAGCCATGTGCTGCAATGGCTTGAATGCCTTAAAAAAGCAGGGATGGGGAATGTGTAGATGTTATTAGATGGCAACTCCCATTATCCCTCACCACTGGCAATGTAGGCTAGGGCTGGTGGAAGCTGCAGTCCAACAACATTTGGAGGGCCACACCATCCCCCTGCCCGAAAGGGAA
This sequence comes from Heloderma suspectum, assembly GCF_057233095.1. Taxonomy (NCBI): domain Eukaryota; kingdom Metazoa; phylum Chordata; class Lepidosauria; order Squamata; family Helodermatidae; genus Heloderma; species Heloderma suspectum. The sequence goes on along the minus strand of NC_139458.1, from coordinate 112,315,077 downwards.
CACCAGTTTTTATTTAGGCATAATAAGAAACTTGATGTCATTTTCATTTTGTCCTGCTGTCCATAATTTGCCAGAGATTGGCTTGGATGAAGATGTACTAGTCTTCCTCCACTTAAGGCAATGCTGATTATTTAGTGTGTATTTTCTCCAGTCTGTCTCTGTCTGTCTGTCTGTTTTTCTCTCTCACACACACACACTTACTTACTTATTTGTAATACTCATATACCACTTAATATAATAAAATCCCTAAGCGGTTCAAATATAAATATTAAAATCACATTTAAAATACTCTATTAAAAATGATTCCAGCTACAATTGCAATATAAAACAATACAAGGAGCAGCAAGACAGAGCAGAATATGATTAATTGCAATTACTTACAGGCCAGAGAAAGTTTGTAGTATGTTGCAGTGTCTGTTCCCTCCCAAGATGGTTCTGCCAGCCATTTCCTCCAAGCAGGGCATTCCACTCCCCCCCCACCCCAGTTTCCCATTCACATCCCCCCATGGGCACTAAACATGCAGTGGGTACTGGGCAAGCTCAGTCCTCTTTATGCTGTTTTTGACAATGTTTTAAAAATATTGTTTATACTTATATTTTTATACTGCACAGTTTGGGATTCCCCTGAGCATGCTGAGACCTGTCTTATTTCTCAGAGGCCCCGTTAGCACTCACCAACTGAGTTCACTATTCAGAGGAGGTTATATATGTATATACGGTTGAAATCCAGACTTAGAGGGCAATCCTACAGTCCCTTGGTGAGCATCCCAGTGACGATAGGATGGCTCAGAACACCCCTTCCAAGATCAGAGACGGTGCTCCAACCTCAGGAGGGGAGTCAGAGATCCACCCCCTGCCCTGCCCCTTTGCAGCTGGCCCAGAGAGAGCCACGCTGGCTGCCTCTCTGAAGTTGGAAAATTGACCTCAGGGAGGGGGAAAAGGGGGCGTTCAAGTGGGCAGGGAGGGCAGACCGGAGAGGTCAGGATACGTTTTATCCTGAACTTCCTCCAGCCTCCTTCCCTCCCCCTCCAAAGCACTCTTGCTTCAAGCCTGTCTAGCGAAAATATAGGAGATCAGATGACAGGGAGGCAAAGATCACCTCCACCGCTCCTCCCACCCTGCTGGCTTCACCTCAGCAGGGCAAAGGTATCTCGGAAGCCTCCAAATCTGGGGGCTTCTGAACAGCAAGGGTGCAGTCCATAGGATTGCTTCCTTAGTCATACTTAGAGTTGATCCACTGAAATGAATGGGACTTCTTAGATTAACAGGGACATCATTATAGAAAGGCCCACCTGGGCATGGGCCCTGGATCTTTTTTGAGCTGTGCCCCAGATGTTTTGAGCTGCCCTATATGCCATTTTTTTTTACATTTTCCCATTGACTTGCATTAGAAAACAAAAACGGCCATAACTTTTTTAGTTTGCGTGACAGGTACATGAAATTTGGAGCCTTGGTAGCCCCCATGGAGCGGATTGAATATGCCAAATTTCAGGCAGTTAGGTCCAGTGGATTTTGTGCTAGTTCCAGGTAAAATTTGCTTTTTCCAAGAAACTCTGTCAAAGTAAAGAGTTATAATTTCTTTGTGCTTCCACATAAATTCATGGAATTTGGGGACCTAGCAGGCCCTATGGAGCTGACTGAACCTACCAAATTTCAGACAGGTCTAATGGCTTTTGTGCCAGCCATGCATAAAGTTTCCTTTTCTCGAAGTCTAAAACAAAAAGTAAAAACTCTCATGTCACCCAGGGGATTAGAGATCCTAATCAGAAGGTGTTTAAGGTGACCATTAGGAGGTCACTATCCCTTTTGCAGCCAAAGATGGAGAATAAAAACAACACCTGGAGCTGACTGTGGCTCAGATCATGAGCTTCTTATTGCAAAATTTCGGCTTAAATTGAAGAATGGAGGGAAAGCCACTAAACCATTCAGGCATGACCTAAATCATATCCCTTATGAATATACAGTGGAGGTGAGGAATAGATTTAAGGGATTAGACCTGATAGACAGAGTGCCTGAGGAACTATGGACGGAGGTCCCTAACATTGTTCAGGAGGCAGCAACTCAATCCATCCCAAAGAAAAAGAAATGCAAGAAAGCAAAGTAGCTGTCTGATGAGGCTTTACAAGTAGCTGAGGAAAGAAGGGAAGCGAAAAGCAAGGGAGAAAGGGGAAGATATAGCCAACTGAATGCAGAGTTCCAGAGAATAGCAAGGAGAGACAAGAAGGCCTTCTTAAATGAACAATGCAAAGAAATCAAGGAAAACAACAGAATGAGAAAGACTAGAGATCTCTTCAAGAAAATCGGAGATATCAAGGAAACGTTTTGTGCAAAGACAGGCATGATAAAGGACAAAGAAGGCAGGGACCTAACAGAAGCAGATGAGATTAAGAAGAGGTGGAAAGAATACACAGAAGAACTATACAGGAAAGATCTGAATGTCCCTGATAGCCATGATAGTGTGGTCACTGAACTTGAGCCGGACATCCCCAAGAGTGAAGTCAAGTGGGCCTTAGGAAGTATTACTAACAACAAAGCTAGTGGAGATGACAGTATTCCAGCTGAGCTGTTTAAAATCCTAAAAGATGATGCTGTTGAAGTGCTGCACTCAATATGCCAACAAATTTGGAACACTCAACAGTGGCCACAAGACTGAAAAAGGTCAGTTTACATTCCAATTCCAAAGAAGGGCAACGCCAAAGAGTGTTCAAACTACTGTACAATTGCGCTCATTTCACATGCCAGCAAGGTTATGCTCAAAATCCTACAAGCTAGGCTTCAGCAGCATGTGAACCGAGAACTACCGGAAGTACAAGCGGGGTTTCGAAGAGGCAGAGGAACTAGAGATCAAATCACCAATATTCGCTGGATCATGGAGAAAGCAAGAGAATTCCAGAAAAACGTCTATTTCTGCTTGATTGACTACACTAAAGCCTTTGATTGTGTGGATCACAACAAACTCTGGCAAATTCTTAAAGGGATGGGAGTACCAGACCACCTTACCTGTCTCCTGAGAAACCTGTATGAGGGCCAAGAAGCAACAGTAAGAACCAGACATGGAACAACCGATTGGTTTGCAATTGGAAAAGGAGTACGACAAGGCTGCATATTGTCACCCTGCTTATTTAACTTATATGCAGAGTACATCATGAGAAACGCCGGGTTGGATGAATCACAGGTCAGAATTAAGATTGCCGGGAGAATTATCAACAACCTCCGATATGCAGACAATACCACCCTAATGGCAGAAATCGAAGAAGATCTAAAGAGCCTCTTGTTGAGGGTGAAAGTGGAGAGTGCAAAAGCTGGTTTGAAACTCAACATTAAAAAAACAAAGATCATGGCATCTGGCCCCATCACTTCCTGGCATATAGAAGGGGAAGAAATGGAAGCAGTGACAGATTTTATTTTCTTGGGCTCCAAGATCACTGCAGACGGTGACTGTAGCCATGAAATTAAAAGACTCTTGCTCCTTGGAAGGAAAGCTATGGCCAACCTAGACAGCATAGTAAGAAGCAGAGACATCACCGTGCCGACAAAGGTCCGTATAATCAAAGCTATGGTTTTCCCAGTAGCAACATATGGCTGTGAGAGCTGGACTATAAGGAAGGCTGAGTGCCGAAGAATTGATGCTTTCGAACTGTGGTGCTGAAGAAGACTCTTATGAGTCCCCTGGACTGCAAGGAGGTCAACTCAGTCAATTCTAAAGGAAATCACCCCTGAATGCTCATTGGAAGGACAGATCCTGAAGCTGAAGCTCAAATATTTTGGCCACCTAATGCGAAGAGAAAACTCTCTGGAAAAGTCACTGATGCTGGGAAAGACTGAAGGCAAAAGGAGAAGGGGATGGCAGAGGATGAGATGGCTAGATAGCATCACTGATGCAATGAATATGAACTTGAGCACACTCCGGGAGAGAGTGGAGGACAGGAAGGCCTGGCGTGCTATGGTCCATGGGGTCACGAAGAGTCGGACACGACTTAACGACTGAACAACAAATCCCTAATCTCTGGTGTAGTTTGTTTTTTGTTTATTTTAGGTGCAAAAAACCTCTCTTCCCCTAATTTTATTTTCTGCTCTTACATGCCCACTGTTGGGAGCTTGCCTGCAATGAAAATTTGAAGAGTGAGAAAGAAGGGAAGAAAGAGCTTCATGTGAAATACTGATATTTCAAACAGCACCTGATTTTACTGCCTCAATGTGAAATCTTTGGCTTCTGCAGAAGTTGAATAGCTTCAGTACAGCAAAGGATCCAATCAGCCTCCACAAACTTCTTTCTCCCGCTCCACTTTCATTTTTCCTAAATAGCTGTAGAACTCAAATTATTCCAAAAGGAGGGTAGGACTATGTGGCATCATGATCAAGGAACTGCTAAGGCTTTTAAACAGGTTCTACAGTTTTAAAAAAGCTTTTAAAAAAGCCCTCCATCACCTCACCTCATAAAGTTAATTTAAGGACGTGCAATCCTTGCAAACCCTGCATAGCCTCCTAAAATCAAGTACTACCTCTCTGAAAGGAGACCCTTGGCTTAGGGAATTCTGTCTACCCTCCCCCCCCTGCATTTCCAATCACCATTCTTCTTTTCTTCTTCCTTCTCCTATCCTGTTCTTTCTTTCTTTCTTTCTTTCTTTCTTTCTTTCTTTCTTTCTCTTCTTTATTCTACCCAGGGCATATCTTGGGGAATTCTTAAAGGGAATTCTCTTCGGCAGGCAAGAGAAGTTCTTAATGGTATTTGACTTTATACAAGCAGACAAGAGGGTTCGTTTTTCTCCTTCTCACTCAAGTCTTTGAGAAAAGTGGGTTCACATGGTTGCAGAGAAACAAATCTGGGGCTGTTTTGTTTGTCAGTTGCCATTATCCAGCAATGGGAAGGGCTGCAGCTCAGTGGCGGAGCACCTGCTTGGCATGCAGAAGGTCCCAGGTTCAATCCCAGCATCTCCAGGTAGGGCTGGGAAAGGATTCAGCCTGAAACCCTGGGGAGCCGCTGCTGCCAGTCAGTGTCAACAATTCTAGATGGACTAGGGTCTGTCTCAGTATAAGGCAGCTTCCTATGATCCTATGAACAGAAAGCTTTAATTTAAAAAAAAAAGGAATCTTTGGTTTGTTTTTTAAGTGGAGGGGAGATAAATATTGCTAATTTATGCAATCTTATGTATGCCTACTCAGAAGCCCCATTATGTTTAATGAGGCTTACCCTCAGGAAAGTGTGCATAGGATTCCAGCACAAGTTACTTTTGCAGGGAGGTTTGCACCTTGATGTTCTGCATGTTTGCTCAGAAATAAGTCCTGAGTTGTGAACATGGTACTGCAGGCTTAATACAGTGCTTACCCAATTCCGTCTAATGAATTGGCTACACTTTCAGCTCAGTCCTATCCATGTTTTGTCATTTGTGGATTTTGGGGGCGGGGGTTTGCATGAACTCTAGCTTCAGTGGTGAGGGAAAGGCACTTGGTTCATGCTCAGAGTTTCTCCATAACTTAGCCCTGGTTTTGAAAACAGACTCATTGGCTGGATCCTGGTGAAGCCTTGGCCTAAATGAAGTTATGGGGAGGAAGATACAATGAGAGCTTGTGCATAACAAGGAGGAGGTAGAGAGGAGTTGCACGAAACATCTGTTTTTATGAAGAGTTGCTGGAAGATGGTAGGATGAGGAGGGATGGTTGCATGGAGGAGAATAGAATTGGTAGGGGGAGAATGTAAGTGCTCAGTGGTGAAAGAAAAACATTCTGCACATGCTCAGAGGCACTCTATATTTAAGAACATAAGAAGAGCCATGCTGCATTAGACCAAGGTCCATTCTTTTCACACAGTGGCCAACCAGATGCCCATAGGAAAGCCACAAGCAGAACATGAGTCAATAGCACCTTCCCACCCATGTTCCCATGCTGCTGACACTGGTGAAATGTAAATAAATTTTAGTAATTCTAAATTAGAATGCATGTATATCCTTCAGAAACTTTGCAAGTTTCTTGCCTGCGGGACACCTCTAATGACCTGTGCATTTTCATACAAATTTACCTAAAAACTATTGGGGGAGGGGTGAATGGAAGGGAAAGTAAATCACTCCCACCCCCAAATTGGAGAACTCCCCTTCCACATGAACTGCTGCACCTATCCTTCTGAAACTTTGCTAGTTTCTTACTTAGGGAGAACTGTTGGCTGTCTGTAATTTTCAGAACAATGGTCCACAAGGAACATAGGGAGATAAGTATGTCCTCTTTTGGAGACCTCAAAATGTCAAGGCCACCCTTGCACAAAAACTCTTGTGGCTAGCATTCTGAAATTTGGCAGAAATGATCTCCTCTGATGGGGCAATGAATCCTGAAAATTTTATCCAATTCTTCCAAGGAATTAAAATGTTACTGGCAGTTCCCTTTAAAAGAAAATCAAAATATAAACCCTGCTCCTATTTTTCTGACATTGGGCAGGTGTAATCCCCTTCTAGGGGGCTACTATGCCTGAAATTATCATCCAGTTCTGACCAAGAGAAAAAAGTTAGTTTTTTTTTTTTTTCCTAATTTCCCATGATAGTCAACAGGAAGCATAAAGACTCATTTTTCCAAACATTGATTCAGGTTTGGTGCTGAGCTGAAGTGATCGTACTACAAATTGGTCAGAGCAGAAGCGGGATGTTTTCCAAAATGCTGAATCAGGGTCTGAGTTGAAGTGGGGTGAGGGGGTCAGGGCACACTTCTTATGTATGTATGTTATCTATATACACATGCAAGCACACTGCATGCACACACCACGCACACGCGTGTGCACACACACACACAAATATATATTAGACATGTGCTTAGACGTGTGTGTGTGTGTGTGTGTGTGTGTATATATATATATATATATATATGCAAATTTGTGTTATGGGTCTGTGCCCTGGATCTTTTAAGAACCTAGCAACTCCCCTGAACATTAGTAATGACTATCTTAAGTCCCATTGATTTCAATGGGCCTACTGTAAGTATAGCAAAGTCTGGATCCATGTATATATATAATCACAGAATCACAGAATAGTAGGGTTGGAAGGGGCCTATAAGACCATTGAGTCCAACCCCACCATATATATATATATATATATAGAGAGAGAGAGAGAGAGAGAGAGATCATGTGTATGTTTTAATATTCTCCATTTCAAAAAGTAGGATATAAAAAAATCAAATGAATTTGACAATTTAAAAGATGGCAACTCTGTTCCTAGTCTTAGAATAGAGTCATAGGGTTGGAAGGGGCCTACAAGTCCATCGAGTCCAACCCCCTGCTCAATGCAGGAAGCCTGATTCCCAGGCAGAATCCCATCCAAGTACTAACCAGGGATGACCCTGCTTAGCTTCCAAGATCAAACAAGATCAGGCGCATCCAGCCCTTATCTCCTGAGGGGTGCCATACAATGGGCTTAGTTAAATGTTTTACTAGTGGCCTGTTACAAAAGAGTTTATTTTACCAATGCGTGACTTGTGTGTGTTTGAATAAAGTTCCCCTAAAACAGCCTTCCCGGATCTGGCAACGCGCAGATGTGCTGAGCCACAACTCCCATCACGCACAATCAGCATGCTTGCTGGAGATGATGGGCCCTGTAGTCCTACACATCTGGAGGGCTGGGGAAGGCTGCTGCTAAGTATTCAGCCAAACATGAAGATAGGCAGTGGAGGCTGGGGGCTCCGATATCAGTGGGGTGGTGAATCCGCCCCGGGCTTCAGTCAGAACCAGCCAGAACTCTTGACAGTTCTTTTAGAGGTGCTCCGCCCCTTGGATACCTCCTTTACAGTTCTGACTGGTTCTGACTGAAACCCGGACTGCCCCACTGGCATTGGAACCACCAGCCTCTGCTGGAGATAGTATACGTTATATAACGGTGGACCAGGTAGGATACTTAGATCCTGCTTGCCCATTGCTTGCTCTTCCTTGCAGTTGAAAGAAATACTGCTCTGCCTGAAAACTGTTGATGCCTCTTCAGTTTACCTCCCTCTGTAATGTGGGACAAATGGAACTGCAAAAGGTTTGTCTTCTACAGGCTCCAGCAAGCAGGTATTCCCTGCTCATTGTGGCATGCTGTGCTCTGGATGAGCACACAATGTACTCCTCTACTATTTGGATTAGTCTGTCATCTTTAAAGCTGTCTGACTCAGAGCTCATAACTGACCCCAACCTCTAACAGGGGACCTCCCTCTCTTTTTCTGGTGGGATGTTTTGTGAAAATCAGGATCGAACAGGTCACTTTCTCTGTCTGCAGTTCTGTGGCTAAACTGCAGTACTGTTTTTTAAACTCCTGTAAGTGTAAAATGCAGCCTAGTAAGGTATACTGCTGAAGGTGAAAAGGTTCAATAAATGATGATGTGTGTTCATTACTGTTTGTGAGGGCACAAGTAACGTTGCTGGGTTGCAGCCGTTGCCATCAGTTTGTGCATGTCAAATTATATATAAAAATAAACGTTTTGATACTCCAGGGAGAAAAATGGACTTTCATGCATTCTCTGATAAATATATTCACACAATAAATTAGAGTAAATCAACCATTACCTGGCTTTTATATTAAACAAGAAGCCCTCAGTCATCTTAAATAACATGTGCTTGCCACTCACTGTCTAAACAGAGTCTAATCCAGGTGTTAATCATTAATCCTGCAGCAGGTTAAGAGTACTAACAGATGTTCACTGCGCCTATTCTGTTTTTTTTAGAGAGGAGAATGATATGAATTAGACAAATAAATTGTCAAGCGGAAATGTTTCATGCCTTTTAAAACATTACCCTGATGAATGGGGCAAAAATACAATAATAGGCACAAAAATAAAGTCAATTTGGATCTTTAAATACAGATTTCTCCTAGAAATCTTGCATAAATGTCCATTTTGGGGACGTTTGTGGAAGAATCCACTGTTATGGTGTATGTATTTATATTTACCCTTCAATGGTGTGATAATCTTGAGAGAGAGAAAATATAAGTGACATTTGTTTAGACCTAATTAAAGAAATATTTATGTTGCATAAGGCTGTATGATAAAACCTCCTTCGTGAAGTCCATTTGCTTCTGATTATATTTGTGCCTTTTTTATATGACCAGACATTCTGACGCCAGCTATTTTACACTGAGCAGATGTCACAGAGTAAAAATGGGTGCCAGATGCTACAAGCCACATAAGGGTAATTTGTTTAAGAGCTGGCTCAGACTTTGTGCATTCAATTACGTCGCATGGTGAGTCTTAGACAATCATTTAGATAACATGGCTAACTTCAGATATGCATTTTAACAACAGACCTGATTTTTGAATGCAGGCTGAGCCATCATTCAATGGGAATAGGAATTAACAGTGATTTGTACATAAAACTTGATATGTTTGTGGGATGGGAGTGGTCACAGAATTGCCAAGTAGTGAAGGCCTTGAACAGTAGCCAAAAACATAATTAATATAATCAGACAGTTCTTCAAATTGCTGTTAGGTATAGCCTTGCAAAGCTACAGGCAGGTGCAATGTAAGTAGCCATGGTGAACATCCATTCAGAGTCTAGGAAGAGAATAGTGTCTGCTTCATTGAGCTTTTTGTGTCCTCTCTTAGGTTCTGAACGTCAACCTGTCAGAAAACGAGTAACCGACTATTGCTCTTCATCCTCTGATGATGAATTAGAACACAAGTCTTCATTGCCACGGAAGGTAACCTTTTCAACACTATCCTCCAAAACCCTTTGGCCTTTACAGTATATTTTAAATATTAAAGTTTGGGTCTAAAATGAACATTATACACACACACACAGAGAGAGAGAGAGAGAGAGCTCTGCAATATAATGAGTGTTGAATATGAAAATGTATTATGACTAGTCATCTCTTCCACAAAGCTGACACAAATGGCTAGGTATTTTTCTAGAATACTACCTCTATTCTAGGGCTGCAGGTAGCAAAAAAGCAGAGAAAGACAGAGAGAGAGGTTGAAGGAAGGAAGGAAGGAAGGAAGGAAGGAAGGAAGGAGGGAAGGAAAGAAGTAAGTGGTGGCAACCCCAGTAACACACTTCACTAATTGCACACTAGGTTTGCCAATGTCTTTGTGGCAGGGCTCCAATGACAATAGCACATTCCTAGCACTAAATTAGTTTTGGAGCCTGTTATTGTCACCCATAGCGCTCCTGTGGGAGAACCTGCCCCTTTTAGGTGTTCCAGTCCACTCAACGCTATGCACCCTTTGACATACAGGGCAACACCTCCCCCAGTACACCTTTCCCTGTCCTTCCGGTAGAGTTTACATCCAGAGATGACCATATCACACTGGTTCTTTCCGTTCCACCGGGTTTTTTGTAATGCCCACTATGTCCAGGTTTTCCTTTAGAACCAAGCACTCCAACTCTCCCATTTTTGCTCAGAGGCTTCTAGCATTTGCATAAAAACACCTATACACAGTGTCCCACCCCAGATGCCTCTGGCACGTGCATCTTTTGATATGGGACGTTGGCCCTTTTGGTTGGCTATTATGTTCTACTATGTACTCCTGGCCTATTCCCTCCCCTTCTACATTTGGACAATCAAAAATATTTTCATTTTCATCCCTTTGGGATGATTTAACCCAAACCAGATGCTTCCCAGCTCCTGTCAGCTTTCCCCCAGGGTTTAGGTTCAAAGCTGCGCTGCCACCCTTTTTATGTTTAGCGCCAGCAGTCTGGTTCCATTTCGGTTCACGTGGAGTCCGTTGCTCTTGTACAGGCCCAGCTTGTCCCAAAATGTTCCCCAGGGCCTAACAAATCTGAACCCTCCTCCCTGCATCACCATCTCATCTACACATTGAGATTCCTCAGCTTCACCTGTCTAACTGGCCCTGTGCGTGGAACAGGTAGCATTTCAGAGAAAGCCACCTTGGTGGTCCTGGATTTCAACTTCCTACCTAGCAACCTAAATTTGGCTTCTAGGACCTCACAACTACATTTTCTCGTATCATTGGTACCAACATGGACCATGATCACTGACTCCACCCCAGCACTATCTTCTAGGCTATCTAGAGGTGCGTGATATCTGCAACCTTTGCATCAGGCAGGCAATTCACCATGCGGTCTATACGCCCATCACAAACCCAGCTGTCTATGTGTCTAATGATCAAATCTCCCACTACCACAAGCCCCTCTCCCCTTGGAGGAACATCCTTGGTGCGAGAGGATATTTGTTCATCTTCTGAGGAATGGGTCCCTTCTAAGGAATCATTTCCCTCTTCTCAGAATGACACCCTCCTTCCCCGAGATCTGCATTCTCCATGGCAGCAGAGAAGCTGTCACCCTGGGAGTGGGACACAGCTAATAGGTGCCTGACGGTCTCATCCACCAACCTCTCTGCCTCTCTTAGCTTCTCCAGGTCAGCAACCTTGGCCTCAAAGGGAACGAACTTGTTACCTGAGAGCCAGGAGCTCATTACACCAAGCACACACTCACGACTTCTGTCCAGCAGGCAGATGGTCATATATGTGGCACTCAGTGAAATACACTGGATAGCCCCCACACCCTACTGGCTTTCTACCTTCATAACTGGTTTTTTTATTTGGGTGTGTTTTATATGGAAACCCAAGTTGTTACTACGAGAAAGTAGGGAATTTAATTATAGTTATTTATTTACAGTTACTTACTATGAGTAGGGAGGGGAGAGTCAACTGCCCTGGCCTCCTCACCCTGTTGCTAAACTCACACAGATGCTTAACTTGCTTGTTTGCTGATGCTTTGTCCCTGGGGCAGAGCCCCTTTGGCCCTGGGGCTTGTCATGCTTGGAGAGCTGGCTCCCTTGCAAGCCTGCCTCCTTATATAGATAGGTCCAAATGGTGCTGCGGCCAGTCCAATTGGAGGGCCTCATTTGAAAAGCAAGGGAGGCTGTATGTGAACTAGATTTCAGAGGGTGGGAATGTAGGTCAGATTTGCCCCCTGGGAATGGAGATTTCATATTTAGACAAGAAGACAATAGAGAATGGGAGACCTATTTAGGGGAGATCTTCTATTCAATGGGTCACTGGTGGGGACAGCGGACAAAGGGTAGGGGATTTGGCAAGGGATGCTGTTTAGCCTTCCCTGAGGAAGCAAGAGGCTGAGGGGCTGTGTATCCTTCTCTCTCTCTCTCTCTCTCTCTCTTTTTATTTATTTATTACATTTCTATACCACCCAATAGCCAAAGCTCTCTGTGCTACTTCTGGAATCAGAGGCGGTATGCTTACGTACACCATTTGCTGGGAACTTGGGAGGAAGGTGCTGCTGCACTCCTGTCCTGCTTGCAGTTTCCTGGCCCAGTGCTGTTTGGCCACTGTGTGAACAAAATGCTGGACTTGATGGACCCTTGGTCTGATCCAGTATGGCTCTTCTTATGTTCTTGTGACTTTGGGTGAGAACAACAATTTAGCAGGTGAAGGTTTACCTAGTATAGAAAAGCAGCGATAGAAATATGTTCACCTGCTGAACTGCTTCTTGTCATACAAACATGTCAGAGAAATAATGGTTGGCCACTCTCTTCCTACACACACCAGTGTATGAGTTGTAAGAGGCAAGTCTGCTTCTGTCTCCCATTGTTCTACCTGAAGAAAGAGGTCACCCTTGTGATTGACCTAGAAGGGAATTGCATGTATTGCCCAGTGGAGAAGAAATAAGGTTTCTGTATTTGCCTGCTAATCTAATTATAGCCAGTATTATAGGCAGAGACATGGACATCTGCATAAATTTCCCAAGGGTTTGTGGGGCAAAGTATACATAATAGAGAACTAGTGTCAGAAAACACTTGTTTTCTGGTAGATCTGATGACTGAGCGGCCTGGCACCCAGTCTACCGAGTTGAGTAGATCTGGGGTGCTTCCAGATGGGCGGCTGTTAGCCCTAATAAATCATTGCTCTTCTACCATAAACTACAAGCAGAACTGCAGCTGACATGCCACAGTATTGGGGGATATTGTGCCTTTTCTCTGTGCACATCCCACTGTGTTTTTCCCACAGCAGTGCCCTTAGCAGTGGACTGTTAATGGGATGAGGAAAGAGAAAATGGGGGTAATAAGAGTGCAAAGACCTGGGAATATGGAAATAGGAAAAAATCAGGTAACAGATGGTGTGTGGGATCATGGTGAAGAGAGAGCACAATAGAGTGCAACGAGAAAAAGCGGTTAACAGAGAATGATATGAGGAGAATACTATGTTAAAAGTGTAACATGCACTGTTAACGTACTACATATTAATGTAGTAGTGTAGTCCTCTTGAATTAATAAAAATATCAGAATTATTTGACCCTTGCATCTCTGGTTAATAGCTGTTAGCAAGTGAGCTGTGTTCAGCTGATCTGCTGGAGCTTTGGGCTGATATGTCAAAAATCTGATTTCTGTTTGTACTCAAAGCAAACGTCTCACTCAATTTTAAGACTGCAGTCCTATCCATGATTCCATTTGAAATATGTCTCATTCAAGCTAGTGAAATCAAGGAAGCTCTGAGTCAAACTACACATTATGTAAATTGTGTAGCACGTACCTCAGCCTATTGTTTTTGTACTCAAGAGTAAGTGTGCACAGCACCTATTTGTATCAGGACCAGCACACATCTGGAAGGGAGGATTAAACCTCACCCCCACCCATTTGCTCCCAAATTTGCCAACCCTCCCTCATGCAGAGATTTTTTAAAAAAGAGAAATTGCCTTAATTGACTACAATGGAGACTTTTTCTCATCATTTAATCCCTGCATATGGCTGCAGGGGGAAGGTTTAATCCTCCCCCTCCGGTGCATGGTGGTCCTGATCTGCACTGGGGTAGCACACACTTCTTGTTGTTGTTCAGTCGTTAAGTCATGTCTGACTCTTCGTGACCCCATGAACCATAGCACGCCAGGCCTTCTTGTCCTCCGCTCTCTCCTGGAATGTGCTCAAGTTCATATTCATTGCATCGGTGATGCTATGTTTTCCTCGATTTCTTTGCATTGTTCATTTAAGAAGGCCTTCTTGTCTCTCCTTGCTATTCTCTGGAAGTCTGCATTCAGTTGGATATATCTTCCCCTTTCTCCCTTACTTTTCGCTTCCCTTCTTTCCTCAGCTACTTGTAAAGCCTCATCAGACAGCCACTTTGCTTTCTTGCATTTTTTTTTCTTTGGGATGGATTGAGTTGCTGCCTCCTGAACAATGTTAGGAACCTCCGACCATAGTTCCTCAGGCACTCTGTCTCTCAGGTCTAATCCCTTAAATCTATTCCTCACCTCCACTGTATATTCATAAGGGATATGATTTAGGTCATACCTGAATGGTTTAGCAGTTTTCCCTATGTTCTTCAACTTAAGCCGAAAGTTTGCAAGAAGCAGCTCATGATCTGAGCCACAGTCAGCTCCAGGTCTTGTTTTGACTGACTGTATAGAGCTTCTCCATCTTTGGCTGCAAAGGACATAATCAATCTGATTTCGATATTGACCACCTGGTGATGTCCATATGTAGAGTCGCCTCTTGTGCTGTTGGAAAAGAGTGTTTGCTATGATCAGCGTGTTCTCTTGGCAAAACTCTATTAGCCTTTGTCCTGCTTCATGCTGTACACCAAGGCCATGCTTGCCTGTTATCCTGGTGATTTCTTGACTTCCTACTTTAGCATTCCAATCCCCTATGATGAAAAGGACATCTTTTTTTGGTGTTAGTTCTAGAAGGTGTTGTAGGTCTTCATAGAACCGATCAACCTCAGCTTCTTCGGCCTCATTGGCTGGGGCATAGACTTGAATTACTGTGATGTTGAATGGTTTGCCTTGGATTCGTACTGAGATCATTCTATCGTTTTTGAGATTGTACCCCAGTACTGCTTTTCCCACCCTTTTATTGACTATGAGTGCTACTCCATTTCTTCTAAGGGATTCTTGTCCACAGTAGTAGATATAATGGTCACCTGAATTAAATTCGCCCATGCCTGTCCATTTTAGTTTGCTGATTCCCAAGATGTCAATGTTCAATGTTGCCATCTCATGTTTGACCACCTCCAGCTTACCTTGATTCATTGATCTTACATTCCAGGTTCCTAAACAATATTGTTCTTTACAGCATCGGATTTTCTTTTCACCACCAGACACATCCACAGCTGAGTGTCCTTTCGGCTTTGGCCCAGCCGCTTCACTCTTTCTGGCGCTACTTGGAATTACCCTCTGCTCTTCCCCAGTATGGTTATAACATATATAACATATTTAACATATTTAACATATATAAATATTTGTGTGCGCGCGCATGCGCACCAGCAAATACCTTCCCAGGACAAATTAGATTTGAGGCTTCTTGTCACAGGAAGTTCCTGGCCTACACTCAGCATACATATTGTTCAGAACATAGGAATTATTTATGAGCTGGGCTACATGTGTGCCCCTCTTAAAACACCACCACTGCCACTGCCAGACAAAGCCTCAGATTCTTTCCCCACATAATTACTATTCTTGACCATGGAAAACTGAACTCTACAATCTGTGTAGATTGAGCAAATATGCATAATTTCTCTTTTTTGCATCATTCATTTAGCAGTCTTTTGCTATTTTGCGTAATTTATTTTGAGGACGCTGAAACCCTGTCCCCAACCACTGAACATCCTATTCAGTCACCTCTCTACCTTCTAATAATTTCAAAGACATTGCCTACTTACATAGCTTTGCAGCCATGAGTTCTAGAAAAGAAGTGGGCAAGTTGTGGCTCTCCAGATGTTAGGTCTACGACCCCCATCAGCCCTAGTCAGTGTAGCCAGTGGTGAAGGATGATAGAAGTTCTAGGCCAAAACATCTGGAGGGCCACAC
Organism: Heloderma suspectum; assembly: GCF_057233095.1. Lineage (NCBI taxonomy): Eukaryota > Metazoa > Chordata > Lepidosauria > Squamata > Helodermatidae > Heloderma > Heloderma suspectum. The sequence continues at coordinate 112,299,356 of NC_139458.1, read as the reverse complement.
TCCTGGTCTCGAAACATGCCTGCTCCTGGTCTACAAATTTGCTTTTTTAAAAGAATGCAATCAAGAAAGTGAATTCAGCATCTGCTACCATATTCTGTGCTACTTCTGCACTCATATAGAATGGTGGCATGCACACGGTCCTGCTTATGAGAGAGCACTACAAATACTAGAGATTTCTCATTATTGACCAGCATGCTCCATAATAGTATAGGATCAAGGCTAAATTTAGGGGCAAGTGACCTAGGCATTGACCATTCAGCAGGTGGAACAAATAGTATGAGCAATTCATCTGCACTTGTAAAGCTGGCAACCTGACCTGTGTGGGTAGCATTGCATAAGTTATTTCTTTTATTGTTATCATTTATATGCTGCCTTATTCAGAGCCAGCCCTACCATTAGGCACAGTGAGGCGGTTGCCTCAGGTGACGGTTTTGGGAGGAGTGGCAAGGTATTGGAGAGCAGAGTTGTATGCGTACCATGCAGCCTGCTGTGCACCCCCTAAGCTACTCTGCCACCCTCAGGTGCAGCAGAGGCAGCCAGAGCTGAAGTAAGATTTAACTGCCAATCTGGCAGGCTTCTGTACATGGAATTGGGGACAGACTTGTTTAGGACTGCAATTGAAATACTGTTGTAAAAATAATCCTGCAACATTCAGGGCAATTTAATGACGATACTGTCTATAAAACTTGCAAGCAGCTGCCAAAAGATACAGGCTGGCACCTGCTGATGCATGGTTTTAGTGGAGTCTAGTTTTAATTTTTTGGGGGGAAAAGATCCATGTTGGCATGGATGTTATATGAGTAACAGTCTGGTCTAAAACATTTCAGTACAGTAATGAGTGCATTTGTGTCGGCAGGCTGTACTCATACCTTTATCTGTGATGACTGTCTGCCAACTCACAGATGTTGTCATCCATCTCCCATTGACCAAGCTAATAAGAAAACAAAATTATTGTTACAAGATTGCTGTCTGATTACTGTGAATAGGGCCATCACTGTGGGTCTGCCTTGAAGCAATGCTGGATCATAGTGTGGAGTTTGAACAAAAGAGTGTTATGGGCCAGAATGACTGGTGAATCTTCCTTAATGGCTAGTGAGTGTATCTTTATGGGAGTTAATTCATAAAAGATGGTTTATCGATACTGAGAACTCTCTCTGGAATATTGTGGCTTGTGGGGGAAGGAAGGTGACAACATCTTTCCTGAGCCTCCCTGACTTAGAAGAGGGGCTGATGAAGGTTTTGTGGAAAGGAACAAAAGAGAAACTATAGTTTTAAGTCGGAGGGAGAGCAGACCCGGGAGCTGTAAACTGAAATTATCAGGCAGGGGTGCCTCTCTCTGGAGGTCTGATGTATGACAGTGCATTTGGTGCTTGGAAGGTGAGCTGTGTGGCCTGCCGCCACCTATGTGCAACTTGTATATTTGAAAATAAATCCAAAGGTAACATCAGTCTTGTCCAATGTGGCGCTATCCAGATGTCTTGGACTACAACTCCCATCAGCCCCAACCAGCACGGCCAATGACCTGTAATTGGGGAGCTGTAGTTGAACATAATCTGGAGGGCACTAGGTTGGGCAAGGCTGCAGTTACTCAACGCCCTCAAGTCTCAAGTGATCTCTCCTCTAAAAGAAACCAAACATGAGTAAGTGCTGCCCCTGGAACATCTAACCATTGGGGAATTTAGTTATTTATTTTTATTATTAATTTATTTCATTTCTATACCGCCCAATAGCTGAAGCTCTCTGGGCGGTTCACAAAAATTAAAACCAAAAAGCACACAGTAAAACAATATAAAATCATTAAAACCACAATATAGCAATACAACCAGAATAAAACCTAGCAGCAATGCAGAGATTTAAAATACAGATTTAAAACAGCAAAGCTAAAAACTAGAAAGCTAAAATGCTAAAATGCCTGGGAAAATAAAAAGGTCTTCACCTGGCACCTAAAGGAATACAATGTAGGTGCCAGGCGAACTTCACTAGGGAGCTCATTCCACAACCGGGGTGCCACAGCAGAAAGGGCCCTCCTCCTAGTAGCCACCCGCCTTACTTCCTTTGGCACGGGGCCACTGAGGATGATCTTAAGGTCCGGGCAGGCACATATGGGAGGAGGCAATCCTTCAGGTAACCTGGCCCCAAGCCATTAAGGGCTTTGAATGTTAATACCAGCACTTTGAATCGGGCCCGGAAATGGACTGGCAGCCAGTGCAGCTGGAAAAGTACGGGCGTAATATGAGCTCATTGGCCAGCCCCTGTTAACAATCTTGCTGCCTATTTTGGACTAGCTGAAGTTTCCAGACTGTTTTCAAAGGCAGCCTCACGTATAACGCACTGCATTAATCCAGACGAAAAGTTACCAGAGCATAGGTAACTGTAGCTAGGGTATCTTTGTCCAGATAAGGGCATAGTTGGTATACCAGCCTAAGCTGATAAAAGTGCTCCGTGCCACTGAGTTCACCTGTGCCTCAAGTGACAGTTCTGGGTCCAAGAGCACCCCCAAATGACGAACCTGATCTTTTAGCGGGAGTGCAATCCCCTTCAGAACAGGTTGAATATCACCAACCGGGCAGACGAATCACCCACTAACAGTACCTCTGTCTTGTCTGGATTGAGTTTCAGTTTATTGGCCCTCATTACCGTGCCAGGCCCTGATTCAGAACAGCCACTGCCTCACCTGGGTTTGATGAGAAGGAGAGGTAGAGTTGGGTGTCATCTGCATATTGATGGCACCTCAGCCCACACCTCTGGATAACCTCCCCCAACAGTTTCATGTAGATGTTAAACAGCATAGGGGATAAAATAGAGCCCTGTGGAACCCCATGGCACAATTGCCATGGCACAGAGCAATAATCCCCCAGCACCACCTTCTGGAGTTGGCCATCCAAGTAGGAGCGGAACCACTGCAGTGCAGTGCCTCCAACTCCCAACCCAGACAACCTATCCAGAAGAATACCATGGTCGATGGTATCGAAAGCCGCTGAGAGGTCCAGGAGAATCAACAGGGTCACGCTCCCCCTGTCCCTCTCCCGGCAGAGGTCATCCCATAGGGCGACCAAGGCAGTTTCCGTTCCAAAACCAGGTCTGAAGCCCAATTGAAATGGATCTAGATAATCCGTCTCATTCCAGAGTGCCTGGAGCTGTCCTGCAACCACCCACTCAAGCTGGGCTCTGCCCCAAGGGGGAGGACGCTTGGGCGTGATCGTGTCAACTGCCCGAGTCATTTCTGCATTCCACAGAGTGGCTTGGGCTTTGACAGGAGCACCAGCCATGCTAGCAGGAAAATCCCTCAGAGCCCTCTGGAATCCATTAGAATCCATTAGCCTCTGGGGGCAGACCATTTTAATAGGTTCCCCCCTCCCTTGCAGAGTGGAAAAGCTGCCAAAAGTCTAAATCTCAGCAGGAAGTGATCTGACGGTGACAAAGGGACAGATGTTAATTCCACCACTTTCAGACCACCATCGTCCTGCCCAGTCAAGAAAACTAGATCAAGTGTGTGTCCTTTTACATCTGTTGGGCTGATGACATGTTGGGACAGCCCTATGGTTGTCATTGCAGCCATGAAGTCCTGAGCCACCCTGGATACAGCAGCTTCGGCACGGAAGTTGATATCCCCCAGGACCATCGTCCTAGGGGTCCTCAACACCAAGTCCGAGACCACCTCCGTCAGCTCAGGCAGGGAGTCTGATGGGCAGCGGGGTGGGCGGTACACCAGCAGAATCCCTAATCTGTCCCGGCTACCCAACACAAGGTGCAAGCACTCAAGATCTGTACTCGAATGAGCAGGAAGCCTAGAGAGAGGGATCAAATTCCTATAGACCATGGCACCCCCCCCCCGACCCTCCGGTCGGTGTTGGTGCTGCACTGAGTACCCAGGAGGGCACAGCTGGGAGAGAGTAACCCCTCCCAGTACCCCCACTCAGGTCTCAGTAATACATACTAGGTCAGCTCCGTCGTCCACAATCAAATCATGGATGAGGGAGGTTTTATTTTGGACCAACCTGGCATTCAGCAGCAGCAGCACCAGACCCAAGGGCAAGCTGGTAAGGCTGCCAGGAACCATCTGATTGGGGGAGGAACAGAGGAGGGGAGAGCCATAAAGTGTCTAACTCCTCTTCTCCTCAGCTGGCCTGTTAATCCCCCAGCGCCATACCTCCCCCTACCCGTGACCATAGTTATGGTGGCACCTCCCTGACCCCGAGTTGCTCAATGGACTTCCCCGGCACATTAAGTTACAATGTAAAATATTGTAAGTTACAATGTAAAATATAAAACAATATAAAAGAGAGCAACAGCTAAGCAGGAGCAGATAAGATCTGCGTTTGCCCCTTTCTTCCTGGTCTTTAAAGCTGCTGCCCTCTGCTGCTGGTAGCTGGTTGTTGGTATCTCTGGAGAGGCAGCGGGTGGGTCGTCATGTGCTCCTCAGTGCGTCTCCAAGTGCAACGCTAAGTGTGCACTTAGCGTCGCACTTTGTGTGACGCAGAGGCGCGTGCAGAGGAGCTGCCTCTGGCAGCCCCCGCTCTGAAATACCTGTGAAGGAGAGGAGTGGCTGGTCAGGTGGTGGTAGTAGCAGCCAGTGGGGGAGGTCCCAGCAACAGGCTTGTGATGACAGGCCCCACCCCAAACTCACTCCAATTAAAGAGTGCATAACATTTCTTTTGGGAATAGCTGATGTTTCCTCTTCTGTTTTTCTCGTTCACCAAACAAGAGATTAATTTCCTTTCCTAGTATATACTCAGATCGAGTCCGAGGAATAAAAGTAATACAGTGTGTTCTGTTTCCTTCTAACCCTCCAGCAACCTCCAGGCACAGAGGCGGTATGCCTCTGGGTGGCAGTTGTTTAGGAACAACAATTCAAGAGGGCTACTGCCTTCATGCCCTGGTTCCTGGACGTCCTGGAAGCCCCTGGTTGACCACTGTTGGGGACATGAGATGCTGCAGTAGATGGACCTTTGGCCTGATCCAGGAGGTCTCTTATTCATTGCAAGATAAGAAGCGTGCTGATTCTTGGCCTACTAACTTCCTACATATGGAACGTTGGCTCATTTCAAATATATGCAGTCCTCACCTCTGAAAGTCCTGCTGTGGCTTACTTTCCTGTCTGACCATTCTCTCTCATTCTATTTTGTTTCCCTTTCAGATTCCTCCTTCAGAGGTTCCCTCATATTCTTCTGGAACACTCCCTCTCCTTTTCTAAATATCTTTGACTCTCGGGCCCAAACTGAATGGGCAAGGCTATGGGCAATATCCAATGTGACACTATTGCTAATGTAAGTTATGTTGCGTTTGGCATAATGCCAATAGTGTTTTCTGGCATGATGGGTTTTCTGGGGAAACCTGTTGTGCCAGCAAACGCTATTGGCGTTGTGCTGGGGTTGCTTACGCTAGTGCAACGTAATGTATGTTAGCAGAAGTATTGAACTGGATATTGCCCCATGTCCTGTTTTCTTAGCAGTAAGTGTGGGAGACCTAATCTGGATCATGATGCTAGAGTAGGAGTAGGGAGGACTTTAATAGAGACCTTTACCCTCTGTTGCAGTCACCATCCAGCCCTAGCAATTTGCATGGCCAAGCAAGGATCCATTGAAATGTGTAGCTTGGCCCTCAAGCTCCTGGCCTCTAATTTCCTAGATCCATGATTCTCCTCTCCTTCCTTTCTCATGCTCTTCTGCCTCCCTAGAATCTGAGCGGTTGAGTCTCAAGGAAGCCAGAGTCTGCCCCACCTTGCTTTGAGCCAATCCCAGACAGTAGCTTGATTACCAATAACACAATCCTTCTCCTGCTCCCAGATTTGAATATTATTGCATTTGAAACCTAATTGAACCTTCATCCTTACCATGCCTTACCTCCCCACAGTCTGTTGCTCCAAGTACATTTCTCCTTTCCTGGCTCTGTTGTCAGCTGGTGTTGTGTAATGCGAGTGTCAAGTCTTGGGAGCTACACTTCTGAACACCCTTTGCTGTGACTTGTGTCTGTGAACTATATTTATTTATTTATTTATTTATTTATTCATTCATTCATTCATTCATTTCATTTCTATACCACCCAATAGCAGAAGCTCTCTGAGCGGTTCACAAAAATTAAAACCAAAGACCTAGGGAGGAGGGTTGGCTACCTGAGAAAAACGAGGAAAGAGGAGACAGACCCTGAGAGGGGACAGGTCTGTAAGAGCTGATGACACACCCCTGGAGACTCAGAAGAAAAAAGTTAGGAGATAAAGGCAGCTCTGGGAGTGCTACTATACAACTGGGGTTTCCAATGTGGGACCTCTTGGCACCAGTGTGCCCACCAGGCTCCCTGTTATTTCTGATTTTTATTGAAATCTTTTTCAAATTAATTAAATCTTTAATTTGGAAGCTGGCATGCTGCAAAGCGAAGTGCTGCCTTCCAACATCATCTTTATTTGGGTTCAAAGGAATGGTTTTGTGTTTGGACCCCACATCTGCCTTGCAATTAGGTTCTTGGGCCAGTTACTTTTCTTTTAGTCCGATGCTGTAAAGAACAATATTGTTTAGGATCCTGGAATGTCAGATCAATGAATCAAGGTAAGCTGGAGGTGGTCAAACATGAGAAGGCAACATTGAACATCGACATCTTGGGAATCAGCGAACTAAAATGGACAAGCATGGGCGAATTTAATTCAGGAGACCATTATATCTACTACTGTGGGCAAGAATCCCTTAGAAGAAATGGAGTAGCACTCATAGTCAACAAAAGGGTGGGAAAAGCAGTACTGGGGTACAATCTCAAAAACGATAGAATGATCTCAGTACGAATCCAAGGCAAACCATTCAACATCACAGTAATCCAAGTCTATGCCCCAACCACTGATGCCGAAGAAGTTGAGGTTGATCGGTTCTATGAAGCCCTACAACACCTTCTAGAACTAACACCAAAAAAAGATGTCCTCTTCATCATAGGGGATTGGAATGCTAAAGTAGGAAGTCAAGAAATCACGGGGATAACAGGCAAGCATGGCCTTGGTGTACAAAATGAAGCAGGACAAAGGCTAATAGAGTTTTGCCAAGAGAACACGCTGATCCTAGCAAACACTCTTTTCCAACAGCACAAGAGGCGACTCTACACATGGACATCACCAGGTGGTCAATATCGAAATCAGATTGATTATGTCCTTTGCAGCCAAAGATGGAGAAGCTCTATACAGTCAGTCAAAACAAGACCTGGAGCTGACTGTGGCTCAGATCATGAGCTGCTTCTTGCAAAATGCCGGCTTAAATTGAAGAACGTAGGGGAAACCACTACACCATTCAGGTATGACCTAAATCATATCCCTTATGAATATACGGTGGAGGTGACGAATAGATTTAAGGGATTAGACCTGATAGACAGAGTGCCTGAGGAACTATGGACGGAGGTCCATAACATTGTTCAGGAGGCAGCAACTCAATCCATGCCAAAAAAAAAGAAATGCAAGAAAGCAAAGTGGCTGTCTGATGAGGCTTTACAAGTAGCTGAGGAAAGAAGGGAAGCAAAAAGCAAGGGAGAAAGGGGAAGATATAGCCAACTGAATGCAGACTTCCAGAGAATAGCAAGGAGAGACAAGAAGGCCTTCTTAAATGAACAATGCAAAGAAATCGAGGAAAACAATAGAATGGGAAAGACTAGAGATCTTTTCAAGAAAATTGGAGATATCAAGGGAAAATTTTGTGCAAAGACGGGCATGATAAAGGACAAAGAAGGCAGGGACCTAACAGAAGCAGATGAGATTAAGAAGAGGTGGAAAGAATACACAGAAGAACTATACAGGAAAGATCTGAATGTCCCTGATAGCCATGATAGTGCACTCACTGAACTTGAGCTGGACATCCTCGAGAGTGAAGTCAAGTGGGCCTTAGGAAGCATTACTAACAACAAAGCTAGCAGAGATGACAGTATTCCAGCTGAGCTATTTAAAATCCTAAAAGATGATGCTGTGAAAATGCTGCACTCAATATGCCAACAAATTTGGAACACTCAACAGTGGCCACAAGACTGGAAAAGGTCAGTTTACATTCCAATTCCAAGAAGGGCAATGCCAAAGAGTGTTCCAACTACCGCACAATTGCGCTCATTTCACATACCAGCAAGTTTATGCTCAAAATCCTACAAGCTAGGCTTCAGCAGCATGTGAACCGAGAACTACCGGAAGTACAAGCGGGGTTTCGAAGAGGCAGAGGAACTAGAGAGCAAATCGCCAACATTCGCTGCATCATGGAGAAAGTAAGAGAATTCCAGAAAAACGTCTATTTCTGCTTCATTGACTACGCTAAAGCCTTTGTGTGGAACACAACAAACTGTGGCAAATTCTTAAAGAGATGGGAATACCAGACCACCTTACCTTTCTCCTGAGAAACCTGTACGAGGGCCAAGAAGCAACAGTAAGAACCAGACATGGAACAACTGATTGGTTCAAAATTGGGAAAGGAGTACGACAAGGCTGCATATTGTCGCCCTCCTTATTTAATTTATATGCAGAGTACATCATGAGATACGCCAGGTTGGATGAATCACGGGTTGGAATTAAGATTGCCGGGAGAATTATCCACAACCTTAGATACGCAGATGATACCACCCTAATGGCAGAAAGCAAAGAGGATCTAAAGAGCCTCTTGTTGAGGGTAAAGGTGGAGAGTGCAAAAGCTAGTTTGAAACTCAACATTAAAAAAACTCAGATCATGGCATCTGGCCCCATCACTTCCTGGCATATAGAAGGGGAAGAAATGGAAGCAGTGACAGATTTTATTTTCTTGGGCTCCAAGATCACCACAGACGGTGACTGTAGCCATGAAATTAAAAGACGCTTGCTCCTTGAGAGGAAAGCTATGGCAAACCTAGACAGCATAGTAAGAAGCAGAGACATCACCTTGCTGACAAAGGTTCATATAATCAAAGCTATGGTTTTCCCAGTAGCAACATATGGCTGTGAGAGCTGTACTATAAGGAAGGCTGAGCTTCAGAAGAATCAATGCTTTCGAACTGTGGTGCTGGAGAAGACTCTTATGAGTCCCCTGGACTGCAAGGAGGTCAAATCAGTCAATCCTAAAGGAAATCTACCCTGAGTGCTCATTGGAAGGACAGATCCTGAAGCTGAAGCTCAAATATTTTGGCCACCTAATGCGAAAAGTCACTGGTAAAGATCCTGATGCTGGGAAAGATTGAAGGCAAAAGGAGAAGGGGACAGCAGAGGAGGAGATGGCTAGATAGCATCACTGATGCAATGAATATGGACTTGAGCACACTCCGGGAGAGAGCAGAGGACAGGAAGGCCTGGCGTGCTATGGTCCATGGGGTCACGACGAGTCGGACACGACTGAACAACAAATTTGCCTTCCAGGAAATGCTCGCTGTGCTGGCTTGAGTTGACAGGAGTTGTAGTCCAACACACCTGGAGAGCATGAGGTTGGGGAAGGCTGATCTAATGTTGCTGAAACTGTGCAGACCTACAGCTGAACTGGCAAACGCAGAGCCTGAACTGTTACATTTTGAACCCAGTTCTTTTGTGTCACCCTGTAGCTGGCTGCACGCTTTCCTGTTTACCTACCCCATAAAACCACCTGTTATTTGATAGCTACATGCCTGTGTGTTTTTGCTGGAACTCATTGAATTGCCTTCAACGCTTGCCTTCAATCCTGTTTGCACACTGCTGATATATCACCTTATTACACTGGAAATGGGGAGAAACTGGGAGTGCCTGAAGCAATGCACTAAAAGGGAAGTTTCAGAGCCCCTCTTCCATGCATTTCTTGCTAAAGACAGACCTCCATCTGCCATTCTATATGTGAAAAGGGGTATAGATTTGAGGAGAAACACGTCTGGCACCATCTTGTCTAGTTTGGCCTTTGTTCTGGTTTGGGAAATGCTATCAAGTCTAGCTCATGTCCAGTGTGAATAGCCTTTGAGTCCCATTTCAGAAGCTCTTCATGCTCCATCCACCTTCCTTCATTTCTTCCTTCTAATTTCAAAATGGGCATGAAGGTACTGATTTAGTGGTGCACCCTCATGATCCTTAGATCTTCAGTTCTCTTTAACCATCCCTCTCTCTCTCTCATGGTTACACAGTCAGCCTACCCCTGCTTCTGGGTTAAGGCCTCCCTCCATGTATGGTAGGCTGTCATCCAATAATCCTAGATCAAAACCTATAATCTCAACCCTGATTGCATTTCACATCAAAATACTATGTTTCTGTTCATCCACAATGGACTGAATGATTTATATTTTGCAGATGTGATGAATAGGTCAAGGAAGCCTTGAATGGAAACTGTACACTCCCAAACATTTACTTTTTAGTCACCAAGGTAATTTGTGTTAGGCTTATAAATGTGCAGTTTCATCTTCATTGATGGAGCATTACCGTTGTCTTTATCGACAGAAAATGCTAATGCTGAACTAAGATTGCAGCACAGCCCCTATTGATGAGTACAAATGGCTTGGAATGTGCCTAGACAAGGCAGTCAAAAACTACTTAACATCCACATTTAAAGAAAAGCCATGGCTAAGTACAAAGTATTGATTATCTTTTGTGTGTTTTCTTTGTTTTTGTAGACAAAAAGAACTCTTAGAAGAAATAGAAAGTTGGAAAAGGAAACAAAGCAACTGCTTAAACAAGAAGAACTAAAAAGACTTCATAAAGCACAGGTAAATAAGAGTTACTTTAATTGGTAACTCTTACCTTAAGAGTTACCATGAAACAAATAGGCTAACCAAATGGATTAGTGGTGGACAGTTGGTTAATGAAGGCTTTGTCCCTGACTTGGTGGGAACAACCAAAATATCATTGCCTGGAGCTAATACAAAGCAGCCAATCCTCCGACTTAATTTCCCTTCATGTGCTTCCCTACAGTAATTTGTATTCCTTGTTTTAACCTATATCACTCAGGACAGTTCCAGGCATGAATTCTTTTGACTAATGGAAAGCCTTTGAACCTATTTGCAATCTAACTCTTGTATATGCTATTGTGGTGAATAAAGTTATTGGATTTTCCAGACTGGATAGGTTTTACCAATTATCATAGCTGTACAACTACCAAAGAGCACTTCTGCAGGTTCACTTGTAGCGTGGATTCTAGTAGTACTGGATAATGCAGGCATATTTTAAGACCCCACTGCATTTCCTGCACCTCCTTTTCTTCCCAGCATCATGTTCCTATGCCCAGAGCCATTTAGAAAAGTGCACTTGGTTATATTTAAACACAATTTGCTGGATAATTAAGGATGCAATCCTATGCATGTTTAGTTAGAAAAAAGTTCTACAACTACCAGCATGACCCAGCCAGCCATGCTGGCTGGGACACACTAGGAGATGAAGGACTTTTTCTGTCTAAACATACATAGGATTGTTCCCTAAGATGATGTAGGGAAAATAGGGAGTGGCCATTGTTCAGTCCCCTTCATGGATCACTGGAGAAGGAAATGGCAACCCACTCCAGTATTCTTGCCAAGAAAACCCCATGGAACGTATCACAAGGCTAAAAGATATGACGCCGGAAGATGAGCCCCTCAGGTCGGAAGGTGTCCAATATACTACTGGGGAAGAGCAGAGGGAATTTCCAAGTAGCACCAGAAAGAATGAAGTGGCTGGGCCAAAGCCGAAAGGACACTCAGCTGTGGATGTGTCTGGTGGTGAAAAGAAAGTCCGATGCTGTAAAGAACAATATTGTTTAGGAACCTGGAATGTAAGATCAATGAATCAAGGTAAGCTGGAGGTGGTCAAACATGAGATGGCAACATTGAACATCGACATCTTGGGAAACAGCAAACTAAAATGGACAGGCATGGGCGAATTTAATTCAGGTGACCATTGTATCTACGACTGTGGGCAAGAATCCCTTAGAAGAAATGGAGTAGCACTCATAGTCAACAAAAGGATGGGAAAAGCAGTACTGGGGTACAATCTCAAAAACGATAGAATGATCTCAGTACGAATCCAAGGCAAACCATTCAACATCACAGTAATTCAAGTCTGTGCCTCAACCACTGAGGCCGAAGAAGCTGAGGTTGATCAGTTCTATGAAGACCTACAACACCTTCTAGAACTAACACCAAAAAAAGATGTCCTCTTCATCATAGGGGATTGGAATGCTAAAGTAGGAAGTCAAGAAATCACCGGGATAACAGGCAAGCGTGGCCTTGGTGAACAAAATGAAGCAGGACAAAGGCTAATAGAGTTTTGCCAAGAGAACACGCTGATCATAGCAAACACTCTTTTCCAACAGCACAAGAGGTGACTCACGAGATGGTCATTATCGAAATCAGATTGATTATGTACTTTGCAGCCAAAGATGGAGAGGTTTTTACAGTCAGTAAAAACAAGACCTGGAGCTGACTGTGGTTCAGATCATGAGCTGCTTCTTGCAAAATTTCGGCTTAAGTTGAAGAACGTAGGGGAACCACTAAACCATTCAGGTATGACCTAAATCATATCCCTTATGAATATACGGTGGAGGTGACGAATAGATTTAAGAGATTAGACCTGATAGACAGAGTGCCTGAGGAACCATGGACGGAAGTCCCTAACATTGTTCAGGAGGCAGCAACTCAATCCATCCCAAAGAAAAAGAAATGCAAGAAAGCAAAGTGGCTGTCTGATGAGGCTTTACAAGTAGCTGAGGAAAGAAGGGAAGCGAAAAGTAAGGGAGAAAGGGGACGATATATCCAACTGAATGCAGAGTTCCAGAGAATAGCAAGGAGAGACAAGAAGGCCTTCTTAAATGAACAATGCAAAGAAATCAAGGAAAACAACAGAATGGGAAAGACTAGAGAACTCTTCAAGAAAATCGGAGATATCAAGGGAACGTATTGTGCAAAGATGGGCATGATAAAGGACAAAGAAGGCAGGGACCTAACAGAAGCAGATGAGATTAAGAAGAGGTGGAAAGAATACACAGAAGAACTATACAGGAAAGATCTTAATGTCCCTGATAGCCATGATAGTGCGGTCACTGAACTTGAGCCGGACATCCTCAAGAGTGAAGTCAAGTGGGCCTTAGGAAGCATTACTAACAACAAAGCTAGTGGAGATGACAGTATTCCAGCTGAGCTATTTAAAATCCTAAAAGATGATCCTGTGAAAGTGCTGCACTCAATATGCCAACAAATTTGGAACACTCAACAGTGGCCACAAGACTGGAAAAGGTCAGTTTACATTCCAATTCCAAAGAAGGGCAACGCCAAAGAGTGTTCCAACTACCGCACAATTGCGCTCATTTCACATACCAGCAAGGTGATGCTCAAAATCCTACAAGCTAGGCTTCAGCAGCATGTGAACCGAGAACTATCGGAAGTATAAGCAGGGTTTCGAAGAGGCAGAGGAACTAGAGATCAAATCACCAACATTTGCTGGATCATGGCGAAAGCAAGAGAATTCCAGAAAAACGTCTATTTCTGCTTCATTGACTACGCTAAAGCCTTTGATTGTGTGGATCACAACAAACTGTGACAAATTCTTAAAGAGATGGGAGTACCAGACCACCTTACCTGTCTTCTGAGAAACCTGTATGAGGGTCAAGAAGCAACAGTAAGAACCGGACATGGAACAACCGATTGGTTTGAAATTGGGAAAGGAGTATGACAAGGCTGTATATCCTTATTTAATTTATATGCAGAGTACATCATGAGAAACTCTGGGTTGGATGAATCACAGGTCGGAATTAAGATTGCTGGGAGAATTATCCACAACCTCAGATACGCAGACGATACCACCCTAATGGCAGAAAGCGAAGAAGATCTAAAGAGCTTCTTGTTGAGGGTGAAAGTGGAGCGCAAAGGCTGGTTTGAAACTCAACATTAAAAAAATGAAGATCATGGCATCTGGCCCCATCACTTCCTGGCATATAGAAGGGGAAGAAATGGAAGCAGTGACAGATTTTATTTTCTTGGGCTCCAAGATCACCACAGACGGTGACTGTAGCCATGAAATTAAAAGACGCTTGCTCCTTGGGAGGAAAGCTATGGTACACCTAGACAGCATAGTAAGAAGCAGAGATGTCACCTTGCCGACAAAGGTCCGTATAATCAAAGCTATGGTTTTCCCAGTAGTAATGTATGGCTGTGAGAGCTGGACTATAAGGAAGGCTGAGCACCGAAGAATTGATGCCTTCGAACTGTGGTGCTGGAGAAGACTCTTACGAGTCCCCTGGACTGCAAGGAGGTCAAATCAGTCAATCCTAAAGGAAATCAACCCTGAGTGCTCATTGGAAGGACAGATCCTGAAGCTGAAGCTCCAATATTTTGGCCACCTAATGCGAAGAGAAAACTCCCTGGAAAAGATCCTGATGCTGGGAATGATTGAAGGCAAAAGGAGAAGGGGACGGCAGAGGATGAGATGGCTAGATAGCATCACCGATGCAATGGATATGAACATGAGCACACTCTGGGAGAGAGCGCAGGACAGGAAGACCTGGCGTGCTATGGCCCATGGGGTCATGAAGAGTCGGACACGACTTAGCGACTGAACAACAACAACATTGTTCAGTAGCTGAGCACATGCACTGTATTCCAAAGGCTCCAGGTTCAAGGACCAGTATCTCCCTTTTTAAGGTTCTCTGATTGGATGACCAGTAACCCCCCCCCCACACACATATACACAAACACCACAACCTGCCTGTGACAAAGCAGAGCATTGCACTAGATGGACCAACGTTGGAGCTTCATATGTTCATAGCTATTCCTTTGACAAATTTCTGGTTTTTAATCTGTGTACTTAATCTATGTCCAGGCTATCCAGCGGCTACTAGAAGAAGTGGAGGAGAAGCAGCGAGCTCTGGAGGTGTATGGTGTTCAGCTGGAGAGGGAACTACGAGGCGAATCAGGTAAACAGAGCAGGAAATATGTGAATATTTGAAGAATATGCCAGCTTTCTTGAAGATGTTAGAGCTTATTTAAGGAAATTCCACAGAATTTAACTTTCTGTTATTTAACTTAACTGTCTGAGGTTTGGTATGGGCCCATTTGGGAATCTGATACATTATTTATAGACACCACTGCATATTTCCCTAGGTGTGTTACTTCCCTATAAATGTTTATTTAATCCTATTAACAGAATTTTCATTCCACACCCCCACCCCCATAATCTTTCTTTTCTTGTTATCTTGCTTGCTTGTTCAGAGCTTCTTTGTTCCGTTTTAACCTTTCTGTAATTGGCATAGGTGGTGGTGTATTGGTGTTTCTAGTTCTAATGCAGCCCTGAAAGTAAAACCTGAGGGAGCGCTCCCCCTACCCCACCAACATTCCCTGCCCTGGTGGAGACTTTCATCCCTACTATCAGACTTTTTGCACTTCTGTATTGCTTAATAGCTGAAGCTCTCTGGGTGGTTCACACATTTTTTTGCCTTACACCCAGCAGCAACAATTGTTGCTGGCACATGATAGCAAAAAAACAAGGAGAGCATGAAGGCTGATTCAAAGCCATTCGCCCCTGGGGCCTAGCAAATGCCATTGTTCAACACTTCCAATGTGTGGAAGGATGAGCACCAAGACAAGACAAGACCACACAAGACAAGAGGGGAAAAAATGTTTGCCATATGGGAGGTCCCCATGGGTAATGGCTGTAGGCACTGCATGGGGCAAGTTATCACACCTCCAACAACGTCAAGAATCTGAATGTTTAGTGGGGCTCAATAGTTCAAAACAAAAGTATTTTATTTTGCTAAGGTCCACTAAGACATTATGTCCTTAGAAATGTAATAAATAAATAAATAAATACTGGCCTACTTGGTTACGTTATGTTATACTTTATTTCTATGCCACCTTTCGGCCAAAAGGCCCCCAAAGTGGCTCACAAAAACAGACAAATACAATATTCAAACAATACACTAAATACAAGTTTAAAGTAGAAATATCACAACAGCTGTTTAAAACTAAAATCACTAAAAACCCTGCAGCCTGAACACACCTTCTACATACCTGATGTATCTTGAGAGATTGAGACTTCTTGTTCCCTTCCCTATCTTTAGTAATTTAATTCTTTTTATTAAGGTTACTTAATTTATCCTCTCTGTTGATTGGTAGAGAGCTACAGATGCTGGTGTTCTAGAAGGGTTAGTGATTATTCCTCATCTGTAAGTCTCATACACAGAATTTTTCATGGACTCTGCAAACCACCCCTGAAAATTATCCATTTGGGGCTTTTGCTTAAAACAATATTTATGTGAATGTACAATTCCAGTGGTTACTGTTCCATTCACTCAGCCTTTAAAAATATTGTGCATTATAGTTTAATGAATTACCAGTTCTCATTAGGTTAAGTTGTATTTAAGCAGGGATGTGCTTATGGAGTTCAAGTGATTTAATAGGTATTATTACGGTAATTAGAAAATCATCACAGTTAAGCAATATTATTGAGCTGCAAAGGTTCTGAATAACCAAATTTAGAGACAGGCCTGCAAACACTAGTCTTCCATGACATTAATGCAACTCCCCTCTAATAATTGTGTGAGTGCAGACTGAAAGCCTCTTTTGTTAGAGGGAGTTACTCATTAGCTACTGGACTGAATAAGAAGAGGATATGTGTGTGGGCGAAATAAAGTGGTCTGAAGGTGATGAGCAAACTGTGGCTTTGACAATCTCATAATTGGAGCAACAGCAATATATGCTTTAGAAGGACTAGAAGAAAGTTCAGTCCTGTGAATAATGTTGAGTATTACTAAAGAACAAAGACCAGGTTAATTATGATCTGTCCATTAGTTTGCTTAATATTTCTTTGCTATTTTCATGCCTCATGCTTTCTTCTAAAGTTCAGAACAGCTTACATGGGGCTCTATTGGCCCTCCATTTGTGCACGGAGTTTATGTCCACATCACTTAGCTTCAATAGCTTCAGCTGTTCCAGGACCACTCCCTAGGCTCCTGTCACATTTCCTAATCTGCAGGTCGCTACTGCATTACTAGCAATTGGGATTTCCAAATAGAAAATGTAATTTCCTCTACTTAGAGATGGATGAGAATTTCATTGATTCACATATTAATGCAAACTTACCGAATATGTACCTCTACATACTAGCTGAAACTCAGTTATATAGCAATATCTGCACTTTTCCAAGTTTTGTGATGCAGTTTACTATTTATTTATTTACTTACTTACTTACTGCATTTTAATCCCATGTCTCAGACAATTATTGTCTCCTAAAGCAGCTCACATCAATTAAAAGAGAGAGAGAGAGAGAGAGAGAGAGTTCCTGCCTTACAAACTAAATGGTGAGATACACAAAGAAGGGAAGTGGAGGGAAAAGAAAGAGGAGTGAGATCCATTTTTCAAGGCCAGAGCAAGCTGGTGAACTGTAAGTGGTCATTTAAATGCACTCTGGGCTAGGGTGATTTTCCCTTGCTGGTGTTCATGCTTGAATGAGGCTTATGTTCGTTTAGCTAATGGATTGGCCCTTACAAATGCAGTCCCAGAGTATTAAAACAGATATTAGGGGAAATCACTTCAAAAAATGCACACACAAGGAAAAGTGTGTGCAAAAATGCATATATTAGGAGAAATGCTCATGAAAACATGTACACATTTTCATGTGGAAACAGAACAAACTTCATGTTGGGAAACTGAGAAACTGAGCAGACTTGAACTTGACACATTCATCCATGCCTCCTTCCACTACATATGAAATATCTTGAGAGCAATTAGGAAGGTTATCCTAATGTAGTGGGTTAGGATCAGGCTTGTCATTTGGCTGCACAGCCTGAGCAAGTAGCCATGGCCCCAGGGCAAGCAGCACCCATGTGACAAACTACTACCCCTGTGCATGCAGCCAGGAAATGGTAACTAAAAGGTGCAGGACACAACTAAATGGAATCTTCACATCCAGAAGCAGTTTACTTCTGGATATCAAGTACTGGAGACAAGCAGTAGGAGTGGGTGGTTGCCCTCATCCTCTGCTTGAGTTTCTTGGATGCATCTGGCTCGCCACTTTTGGAAACAGTGTTGAAAACAACCACCTTAAAGGCCATCACTGATGGAAATGCACTTTAAAAAAATAGACAAATAAATAGTGTGACAAGATGCCACAGTAGATGGATGCTGAGTCTTCATCCAGCAGGGCACTTAAGAATGTAAAGGACAATCTGGAATACCAGCAGCTGGCTCCCTTAAAGCTACTACTGGTCCTTGAAGGCAGAAGGAAGCTGGAGTAAGACAGAGCCTTACATGGAGGTAGCAAGGCAATGGAGATCAGTCCCTGTGCGCATTTTCCCACTGTGATGAGAATGGACTTGGCAAAGCATCATTCTACTGCTATAGCAGTAGAATGAGCATAGGGAACGATTGCCACTACCTCTCCTGGGTTCTTGGGTCCAGGGAGACAGCCATGATAAACTAATATGCAAGCATAACATGGCATGGCATGGCATGGCATGGCATGGCATGGCATGGCATGGCATGGCATAGCATAGCATGGGACAGCCATAATAATAGCTGTATGTTCCAGTTCTTCTACCTTTCTTCTAGCCTGAAGGCAACAGAATGCATGATTTAAATGTAAAAGGTCCCATGGTTGTGTGACAAATATTTGCTCCAGAAGCCTTTGCATTTTGCAAGACTCCTGCAGCAACTTGTATAATACCTTGCCAATATTTATCCAAAATAGAATTATTGATCTTTTACATTCCTCTCATAAATTGCTACACTCCCCATAGCTATTAAGATATATTCCTGTATTAAGTTTGAATGTTGTGACGTTTCACTGACATCTAAGCTTGCTGACATGAGGAAAGCAAGGTAGAATATTTTCCCAGCTCAACTCAGGAAAAGCAAGGTTTGCCAGGAAAAATGTGCATTAGATATGTGTGGGAGAGTGCTGTTGCACTCATGTCCTGCTTGTAGGTTTCCCACAGGCATCTCGTTGGCCACTGTGTGAGCAAAATGCTGGACAAGACAGACCTTTGGTCTGATCCCTCATGGCTCTTCTTATGTTCTTACGTTAGATGAGAAGGAAAAAGAATAATTGCTTACTGTACTATGGTCAGCTTATGACACAAAAGAGTTAAGATTACATGAAATATTTTAGAAGTAAATAGAACTTAAAGACACATCAAATTTAAAATAACGAAACAGGACTTATGAAAGAGAACCAGGTTGCATACTGTTTTGAAGGAAATGTTTGGCTCAGAATGCTGACAAAACTGTGAAGTAAATATATCACTTCCAAATCATAGCTGGGAATGTTGGAAAAATGATATCACATTGTTAAGGAGTCCTGCTCTGAAATTTCCATTTGGAGAAGTGTCATGTAAACTGCACTAATAAGAAATCATATAAATATGAAAGCCAGAGGACAGGGACTCCAGAACCAAACATTAGTCATCACAGGACCAAATATCAATCCTCATGGGAAGACAATCTCATTGGTCCTCAGTGACTTCTCTGCTCCTTTTTGCTTCAGGTCAGAAATGTCATTGGGTAAGAAACATTAACCTTTAGAAAGGGTTTAGAACTAAACTTAGAATGCTTGAACATGTGTTTTGCTTGTAACAATAATGTGTTTTGTTTTGGGGCTATGTTCTTATATCAAATGTGAATCATGTAGAAACTGTTTAAGATTTTAAAGTAAAAAATGGAAAGGCACCCCTGACCTCAGAGTCCTCTATCAAAAAATTATGTGAGGTAATACCAGGAATTTTGTAAACTTACAGTGTCTATGGTGGCACTTTTTTCTTAGGATATGGCATATGATATGTTACCCGCTGATCCATGATCCAGCTAAATACAAAAATCTCATATCATAGAATCCCTAGACAAAGACAAATCTGTCACAGTTGATTTTCAGCATCTCCAGTTAAGAGTAGTCAAGTAGCAAGATTGGGCAATACCTTTGCCTGGGAGCTTCAAAATTGGAGTTGGACACCCGCTGGCACTTAGGGTCAACACTACTGGATTGGATGGACCATTGTTCTGACACCTTATATCCTACTATAAGAACAAATTTATTATGAAGAGAGAGAATCAGGATTAGGAATAATTTAACATCAGCTGGATCTGAAACATAGAACTTTACTTTTTTATTCATCTTCTAACCTACTGTTCAAGTACTTTTAGTTCTAGTGTTTGACTACTACAAAATATTCAACAAATTAGGAGTGCATGTGTAATGAATGTGGTACTTTTTAGACAAAGAAACTTTTACAAACCCTGTTTCAGTCTCTGCATGGTGTAACATTTTGGATGATGGGAAAGAAAACCTGATCTTGCAATGTTTTTTAAATATCTTAAACAGATTCAAGCACACAAGATGAAACTCAGCTGTTACACAAATGGTTTGAGTTGATATTAGAGAAGAATAAATTAATGCGCTATGAATCTGAACTGCTGATCATGTAAGTAGGAACTCACAGTTTGTCATTAGTAGCGAAAATGTCAGAGCTGGGGAGAATATATACATGTTCCAGGCCGAAGAATTTATTTCTGATGCACGCAGATGTCCATTATTGAACTAAATTGCTGCATTATGCCTTGCATAGCATAGCATCATTAGTGTACAGAGATAGAGAGTTGTTGCTTCTTAAGTTATTGTCATTTGCAGCTGGAAGTGTTTTACAATAAATGCGTCTGAATGCTACAATCTGTTTTAGAAATATATTTTCAGTGGAGCTAAGGTACTGTTAGTAAAGGCAAATACATTCTCCTGTGATGAATCCTAATGAATCTTTAGGCACTTAATCCACTGGAAGACAAACAGGTGAAAGTGCCAGATGAGCACTTCAAACAGCACCACCCCCACTCCCTGCAAACACACCACTGGCAATTTGTCACAACGTAAGGAAAAACAAAGGTAGTGTTTTTTCAGTGGCGGAAACTGCTTCATTGCTCTTTAAACACCCATAGTACTTCAGCTCCACTGTATGTGCTTCAGAATAATAATACTGATGGTTGTTGTTGTTCAGTCGTGTCCGACTCTTCCTGACCCCATTGACCATAGCACGCCAGGCCTTCCTGTCCTGCGCTCTCTCCCGGAGTGTGCTCAAGTTCATATTCATTGCATCGGTGATGGTACCTAGCCATCTCATCCTCTGCCGTCCCCTTCTCCTTTTGCCTTCAGTCTTTCCTAGCATCAGGGTCTTTTCCAGAGAGTTTTCTCTTCGCATTAGGTGGCCAAAATATTTGAGCTTCAGCTTCAGGATCTGTCCTTCCAATGAGCACTCAGGGTTGATTTCCTTTAGGATGGACTGATTTGACCTCCTTGTAGTCCAGGGGACTCGTAAGAGTCTTCTCCAGCACCACAGTTCGAAAGCATCAATTCTTCGGCGCTCAGCCTTCCTTATAGTCCAGCTCTCACAGCCATACATTACTACTGGGAAAACCATAGCTTTGATTAGACAGACCTTTGTCGGCAAGGTGATGTCTCTGCTTCTTACTATGCTGTCTAGGTTTGCCATAGCTTTCCTCCCAAGGAGCAAGCGTCTTTTAATTTCATGGCTACAGTCACCGTCTGCGGTGATCTTGGAGCCCAAGAAAGTAAAATCTGTCACTGCTTCCATTTCTTCCCCTTCAATATGCCAGGAAGTGATGGGGCCAGATGCCATGATCTTCGTTTTTTTAATGTTGAGTTTCAAACCAGCTTTTGCACTCTCCACTTTCACCCTCTACTAGAGGCTCTTTAAATCCTCTTCGCTTTCTGCCATTAGGGTGGTATCGTCTGCATATCGGAGGTTGTTGATAATTCTCCCGGCAATCTTAATTCCGACCTGTGATTCATCCAAGCCGGCGTTTCTCATGATGTACTCTGCATATAAGTTAAATAAGCAGGGTGATGGTAAAGCTCATTAAACCATTTGTGCTGGTTTGAGTTGGGTTGGAATGAGTATGATATGTCTGTGGGTGGATTTGGGGGCACTTATTGGCAAGAGGTGTGAGGTCACGGGTGGGAGATTCTATGTATGCTGCCTTGACCTCTCTGGAGGAAAAGCAAGATATAAATGTAATACATTAAATAAAAGCCCTTCTATGGCTTTTGAGAGCTACATCTCAACTCAGTCAGTCATGCCCTTGTTTAAAGAGATGTAACCAAGGGAGTGGAGGTGGAGGACCTAATAGCATGGTGCTGCTTTTTTCAGAGAGAAGAAGATAAAAAATGCTTACTTTTGAAAGACTGTACTAGAAAAGCTGGAACGGAAACTGCCTTGGTCACCCTGTGGGATGACCTCTGATGGCACAGGGACGGGGGGAGTGCGACCCTGTTGATTCTCCTGGACCTCTCAGCGGCTTTCGATACCATCGACCATGGTATCCTTCTGGATAGGTTGTCTGGGTTGGGAGTTGGAGGCACTGCACTGTAGTGGTTCTGATCCTACTTGGATGGCCGATTCCAGAAGGTGGTGCTGGGGGATTATTGCTTTGTGCCATGGCAACTGTGCCATGGGGTTACACAGGGCTCTATTCTATCCCCCATGCTGTTTAACATCTACATGAAACCGCTGGGGGAGGTTATCCGGAGGTGTGGGCTGAGGTGCCATCAATATGCGGATGACACCCAGCTCTACCTCTCTTTCTCATCAAAACCAGGTGAGGCAGTAGCTGTTCTGAATCAGGGCCTGGGCACCATAATGGACTGGATGAGGGCCAATAAACTGAAACTCAATCCAGACAAGACGGAGGTACTGTTAGTGGGTGGTTCATCTGCCCGGCTAGGTGATATTCAACCTGTTCTGGAGGGGGTTGCACTCCCCCTAAAGGATCAGGTTCGTAGTTTGGGGGTGCTCTTGGATCCAGAACTGTCACTTGAGGCACAGGTGAACTCAGTGGCACGGAGCACTTTTTATCAGCTTAGGCTGGTATACCAACTACGCCCTTATCTGGACAGAGATAGCCTAGCTACAGTTATCCATGCTCTGATAACTTCTCGTCTGGATGACTGCAATGCGTTATACGTGGGGCTGCCTTTGAAAATGGTCCGGAAACTTCAGCTGGTCCAAAATAGGGCAGCAAGATTGTTAACAGGGACTGGCCTGCGAGCTCATATTACGCCAGTACTTTTCCAGCTGCACTGGCTGCCAGTCCATTTCCGGGCCCGATTCAAAGTGCTGGTATTAACATTTAAAGCCCTTAACGGCTTGGTTATCTGAAGGATCGCCTCCTCCCATATGAGCCTGCCCAGACCTTAAGATAATCGTCAGCGGCCCTTCTCCGTGAGCCCCTGCCAAAGGAAGTGAGGCGGGTGGCTACTAGGAGGAGGGCTTTTTCTGCTGTGGCACCCCAGCTCTGGAATGAGCTCCCTAGTGAGGTTCGCCTGGCACCTACATTGTATTCCTTTCGGCGCCAGGTGAAGATCTTTTTATTTTCCCAGGCATTTAAGCATTCTAAACTTTTAGCTTTGCTGTTTTAAATCTGTATTTTAAACTCCTGCACTGCTGCTAGGTTTTATTGTGGTTGTATTGTTATATTGTGGTTTTAATGTTCTATATATTTTAAATTGTTTTATTGTGTGCTGTTTGGTTTTAATTTTTGTGAACCGCCCAGAGAGCTTTGGCTATTGGGCAGTATAGAAATAAATAAATAAATAAATAGCTGTGTCAATAAAAATGGTATTGGCTGCCCCACTTTTTCTGACCTTGTATTTCGTGTGCACAGTTTGCTTGCTAATTTTGTTACCAGGAGGTCTCCAAAACCTCCTGCTCCAAAAAGAGCAGGAATGATGTAGAAAGTCTTGTGGTGGCCAAAAAAAAACAAAACTGTTTTCAGTTGCACACTCTAGGCTAATTTGACATGCCACAGTTCTGTTTTGGAAAGGCAGATAACTTGGGAGGTTTTAAGTTGCATTTTGTAGTTCACTGTCATGTTTTCAAGGGATATATTGAAAATCTTTTACATAGACAAAAAAATAATAATGATAACGATATAACGATGGTAGTCAGCATTGTGCATAACAAACTCATGTTTTCAACTGTGAGTATGGTGGGGGCAAATTCACCAAGCAGCTGTTGGACACCTGCTGTATGTACATTCGGTGGAAAACACATTTGTATTTATTTTACATTTGTATCCCAGCCTTTCTCCAAGATGCAGCATCCATAGGGACTATCGCTTTTTATGTTCACATGATATACACTGGGGCCTGAGAGGGTGACTGGTCAAGGCTACCCAGTAAGCTTGTTGGCTGAGTTTGGTCCGAGTCCCACAATTCCATACACTGCACCGCACTGGCTCTGTCACTACATACTGCGTGTAGCAGCCTTTATTCTCAGTCATAGGTTGTTCTTTATGTATGTTACCTTTTTCTAGAGCACTGCAATTGATCAGACATTGCTATTTTCGAGTGGGCAGTTATGGGTGTTGGTGGTAAACATGGGAATGGATTGGACTTGAGGGTATGGCCCTGGTTTGTCTGACCATTAAACTAGCAGATCAGGACAAGAGTCTTGGTGCCACCTTTTCTATAATATATTGATGGTAATATTGAAGATTGATAGTTGTCATAGCTGAGTCTCTATTATTCTTGTGTCCAGAGCCAAAGAGCTGGAATTAGAGGATCATCAAAACTGACTGGAGGAGAACTGAGACAGAAAAATGGGACACTGATGGTAAGAAAAGTACTGAATTAATTGACCCAGATTGCACATAATGGCAGCAAATCATGGATTAATCCTAGCACGTGCTAGGCATGTTCTGCAGCCATTTTGAATATTCAACCCCTGATTGGGCCTGTCAGGGTGGAAACTGAGCCGATAGAACCCCAGAGCAGTTCTGATTCTGAGGAGGATCAGCAATTCGTGGGAGAGGAGCCAGCTCATCCCTCACAGGCACAGCAGCTGGCAGAGATTCCTCCTGAGACAGATAGTGATCCTAGCAGTGAGAAAGTGCGGGAGGGGGGCTTGCTAGACGCTCGACGCAGAGAGCGACGAGTGATGGAGGGCACAGAAAGGAGGCGTAGCGCCCGTTTGGCGCGCAAGCAACGGCCGCCTCCCGTGGATCCAAGGGAAAGAGGGAGGATCTCTCCCTAGCCCATAAGTTCAGGGACTTCAAGTGATTCTCCTTCAAACGGGGATCAACTGCCTACTCTGCTGTTCATTGTTTAGTCGCTGGTGATTAGCATCTGAAAAAGTCATTAAAAAGATTAAAGCCTTGAAAAGAATCCTTTCGTCTGTGTCTTGAGTTGGCTATTGGAGTGTAGAAAAAGAAGCCGCTAGGGCGCCCCTGACACTATCATGGGTTGCTACATGACATCCAAACCTGGACTCTATAGGTTAGTCATGGGTTAAACAACCCACAGTTAACTTACAATTAGTAGTTACATTCAAAAAGGCTGCAGAATGCACCCAGCATGTGCCATGGCAAGTTGTAGGTTAATTAACCCATGATTTGCTGCCGTTATGTGCAAATAGCCCTATTGTGTTTTAAACCTGGGGTGGGCAGAAGGTAGATCGGGATCTACTCATAGATCTTTGTATAGCTTGCAATAGATCAGCATGGGTGTCTGACCCCCAATTTTTTAACAACAATAACAGAAGAAAAAGACTCCTGCACCCCAAATTAGGCTGCTAAGCTGCAGATGCTTGGGGAAAACCAGGAGTGGATTTGTGGGTGAAAGAACTGTTAGCTCAGTTCCAGTAATGAAAACAAATTCCTGAGCTGAGCATGAGCTCAGAGGTACCCTGTTCCTTAATTCTGAGTGTATGTCTGGCCCCTGAACCACTATTTTTCATTAAAGGTCTAATAAAGGTATTACACTAATATGGATTTTGGTATTTTTCATCTGGGTCTGGTTGGAGGATCAAGGGGTTCTAGGAAAAAAACACTCTGCCCACTTCTATTGTGGACTATGAGGCAAGATATACTTGTATACGAAGTCAATTTTATTTTAGATGTACACATCCTTGAGACTATTTGGGCATGTTTGATGCATATTAAAAAAGCATAAGAACATAAGAAAAGCCAGGCTGGCTCAGACCAAGGGTCCATCTCTGTCAGGAGTGCCCTAGCTGCCTCTTGCAGTCCCCTCCAATAGTCAACTCAGGACACAGATGATGAGGATTCTTTCCAAGGCTTTATTCCTTTATGACTCTTACAGATACTAATCACTAGCGACTAAGCAAAGAACTGCACTGGGGATAGATAGCAGAGTAGCCTAAGCTCCAGGTAAGGCAGTTGGTCCCCGTTTGAAGGGGAACTGCGGGAAGACCCTGAACTTATGGGCTATGGAGAGATCCTCCCTCTTTCCCTTGGGTCCTCGGGACGTGACCGTTGTTTTAACACCAAATGAGCGGAGTGCCTCCTTTCGGCGCCTTCCATCTGTCGTCGCTCCCTGCGTCTGCACCGAGCATCCAGCAAGCCCCCCTCCAGTGCTCTCTCACTGCCAGGGTCACTATCTATCCCAGGAATGCTGGCAGGAGGAATCTCTGCCAGCTGCTGTGCTTGTGAGAGATGAGCGAGCTCCTCTTCCACGGATTGCTGTTCTTCAGAATCAGAACAGTTCTGGGGCTCTATGGGCTCAGTTTCCACCCTGACAATCTAGTCCAGCATTCTGTTCACACAGTGGCCAACCAGCTGGCCATAGGAAACCCACAAGCAGGAAGTGAGTGCAACAGCACCCTCCCGCCCAAGTTCCTCAGCAACTGGTGTACATAGGCATACTGCCTCTTGAGTGCTGGAGGCAGCATATAGCCACCAGGACTAGTAGCCATTGATAGCCTTTAATAGCCTTATCTTCCATCAGCAGTTTGAAGGTTTGGTGCAGGACCTGCTGAAAAGTAAACTAACCGTAACAGTGTGTGTGCAGATATTGAACTGAGCCATTCTTTTCATTAAAGTGTGAATTTAATTTTTTTAAGCCATTTGGGGGTGGGGATATTTGGGTTAAAAGGGATCCCCACCAAATAATTCCAGTAGAGGACTGGATGGTGCATTTTCACCTCTGGATTACAGACACAATCTTAAACTAATGTTATAGTCTTTAAGATTAATAAAGGTGTATGTGCCATGATTTCCTCTGAATAACCAAAAGATGAAGCTTTTGCAAGTTCTTTAAGCTGTTTTATACATTACAAAGAAATGGGGTAGAAATAGATGAATATACCTGAAATGTCTTCTTAACAGGACCAATTTTCATATCCACATTCCCAAATGCAGAGATCAGTGGGTATTATCAAGTCAAAAATGTACGATTTGTTTTGTAATTACTTTATACATAATTTGGGGGTGGGGTTATACATATTAATAAATAAATAAATTGGAAATGTGAAATTTGGCCCATGGTATGAAACGGAACCATCAAGTGAATGATATGGAACTTTCAAAAGCAGTTTGTGTTATGGCATGGTAGTCTATATTCAAAATCATTTTTTTTAATCCTACTGGCCAAGTTCTTCGGTGTGTTCAATCCTATTGTCTGGATCCCCATCAGATTAAGCTTGACTAAGGGCCAAACTAGATGTTTTTAATCCAGTTGATATGTTTTTAGCACCTTAATATTTTAACTGTTTTTATGTATTTTATTGCTGTAAGCTGCCTTGGGAGGGCTTCTGCCCTGAAAGGCGGCCAAGAAATGTTTTAAATCATCATCTTGATACCAGAAGTGATCAGTATGTTACTTGCAGCCAGATAATCTGAAGGCACAGGGAGGGTTTACCTGCTCCTTTTGTTCTAAAAAAAATTAGAGCTGTCCAGCTCTATACATGATTCGGACAGAACCACCTTTAAATAAATGGGTCTGCTAACATCACATCTAGTTTGGCTGCTGATTTTAAGTGTTTTTCCAGAAGGAGCTTTGAGGGCCCTATTGTTTAACCCCACCCACCACCCAAGCCCTGCTGCAAACCCTCCTCTGACACATTAAATCCAAAGATAAATGAATACAATATACCATTTATTGTAATGAGGAAACCATTTTTTGACCATTCTGTTTACATTTGTTATAAGGAGCTAAGTGATGGACATGAAATGTTGGATGTGACAATAAGAGGCAGAAGAAAGTTGGAGGAGCAGAAGGTGGTGAAAAAAGAAGAACAGCAGTATTTTGAAAAGCTTATACTATCTCAGGGGTACAAATTCTGAGGGACATACTCCAGCTCCAGGGAAATCTTTGTCCTACCAGCATGGTGAACACCGTTAATGCAAGATTATGGTTAGCTTATTTTAGAGGAAAGATCTGTGTGGTTGCTACAACTCCAAGGGGAAGGAATGGTGTTCCCATTAAGCATGATAAAAATAGCTTTTTTTCTTAGATCAACATATATGCAAAAAGAGTGAATAAATTCTATGTGTGCCTTATCTGATATGCTTCCAGTGTGGAAATGACATCAGAAGTGTTCATTGTTTTCTATGTCCTGGCATTTTAATATTGAATGTTCTTGAAAGTTGCAGAACTACAGCACTGCTTTTGTTTTTCTTGCGACTATAGCCTTTCTATCCATCTTTCTATATTTGTAAATGTGTCATGTATATGTTTTCTTTCCACCTTTCATAGGTGGGTCACAAAGAAAAGTGTTCCAATTTTTAAAACAAGCATCAACAGTATACCAATACGTATACTTCAACGTTAATTCTTATAACAGAGGATATCTTTGTGATTCCAGATTATATATGAATATTGTAAATAAGTAGCAGGAAAAATGTCAGCACAGGGCTGAGCAGATGTAATTTACAAGATGTGTTTACAAGGTAGAGGGTGCTGTGTATATTAAATGGTGCTTTAATATAGTGGTAAATATTTGCAGTTTGTAACACTGTAACTTAATATCAAAGGGATTATTTTTAACAATATGTAGAAGGATCAAGTGAACCTTTTTCAGCTGGCAGAAGTATTAGTGTGATAGATTGTACAGGGTACTTTCACATAATAAATTCTGCTGCTATATAACCTTTAGCTGGGTATAAAAAGTTGTGGCACTCAATGTTAACAGTTAAAAAATTGCTAAATCCTTTTTGTATGATGCTGGCGGTATTCACAAGACCATCTGTAAAGATGTATAAGCTATACTTACGCTGCTGCTCCAGATGAATGCACAAATAATATGTTCCAGATTAATACTTTGCCAAATCAGCTTGTGGTGCTCCTACCTTGAGCCCAGTTCACTGAAACCCTGCTGAAACCACTGGATGTTCTGTGTGCTAAACTGGTTGCAGGATTGCTGCTCACTGGGGAAAAAAAAACTATCCCTCAAACATTTGTCACTTTACTTCGAACAGTCTTTGATAGTTCATTGATTTATATAGCTGAATTTTTAAAATGGTATGAGGGATCTGGGACAACACAGGATTGTTTCGGAATATTTTTGTCTTGCATTCTAACAGGAGAAATTAAACATTAATTAACTATGTAAAAGGTGCTTAAATGTTGCCTGCCTGCCTGCCTGCGGCTGAGCAATAGCAAGAGTAGGCAAAAAAGCGAGTAAATCTCCAATGTGTAATCCAGGAACGGGCAACTGTGGGAGGTCTAGAGGCCATTTTCACACATCTCTGGGCACCACACTCTGTGGGGTGCTGCACACTCCTCAAAAAATGGGCACTCCTCAAAAGAAAAAAGAAAGACAACATTGCTGGTTTGCTGCTGAAATTTGATGGCAAATTGCTTTGTAGTGCTGTGGAACGCTACAAGGGTTAAATTTAGCTTATAGCCCCCCACACAAGTTTTCCACTCCTGTTTTAATCAAAGAGCAAAGAATAAATTCTATTCTGTAACAAATCATGCATAACCCAATTCTGTAAAATGTAACAGAAACTAAGGCGCATTCCAGACAATAGTGGTTTAGAAGCCACAGTGAGACCCATACCCAATCCTCTTTGAGCACGAGAGGACAACAAAATCTTTTTTTCCACTTTAGAACAAACTGCAGTTCCCTTTTACAGATGAAAATGAAATTGTGGTGTGTGTGTGTTTTTTTTTAAAAAACTAACTTTGGTTAGAGCCAAAGTTAGAGCAAACCAGTATTCCCTGAGTTCGTATGTAATGTGGAACTGCAGTTTGTTCTCAAGCCAAAGTGGATGCTTTTCCTCTCCTCCTCTTGCAAATGAAAATGAGCATGTGGATCATACCTGATCATTTTAGATGTCTGAAGTGGACCTAAGAATCCTATTAAGAAACATGGAAATGCCTCTGAAGGTGGTAGAGAAAATAAAATTGTGTTGTTTTCAATATGTATGTATTCATTTTTGCATGTTTACATACAGCAGGAACTTATAAACATATTTATCCTTTGGGGTTCACTTTTCTGTTTTGGTCAGTAACTAAAATACAATAATTAATAATGTTTAGACAAAGCTGCTTTATTGTATAAGACAGGATTATACCAGATGTTTTAAAAAGAGATGTACAGTATCTGAATTTCTCATTTGTACTTAATAGATGCATTCTGTTCATAATTTATGTGTATTGTGAGAGTTACTGCATTATTGTAGTATAAGCTATTTTCCATGGTGGTATTAAAATATATTAAAACTAAAATAATATTTGGGTAATTTAAGTGCTTATTGTAGGCATGAGGAAATATATGCAGAACTCAGACTTGCATTTTTAATCAAGGAGGCTTAAAACTCCTCAGTAGTAACCAATACTTTTCTGTGACCAACGAAGTCTGGGAAATGTTTAATGGAATTTCACGTTCCTTTTGGTTTGCATAAAGGTTCCTGTCTTCATGATCATTGATGGGACAAGCAGCATTGAAGTTGCAGTTGAACCTGGGTGGTGTCCAACTAACCCACTGAGCTGATGGAACAGCTTCCGTCAGTGGAATGGGGAGATTATCTGTCCCCCTGCAGATCACATGCAGAAGGTTGGAGACCCTCTGGAACAGGTTTTGGGGAGGCTACGGGGCGGACAGGAAGGGAAATTCTCATTGTGCAAGCGGAAATCCTCTCAGTCTTGTCTTTAATTTTGTTTTACATCTGCAAGTGGAAAAAGCAGTTTTCCCTTTCCCTAGTGTTGCTACCTGTGTAGGGGGAAAGTCAGTACAGTTCATAGGAAACAAAATGTATTTTCTTAATAATCCCCCAAATAATTTCCCAGAATGGAATCTGATCATTCAAAGGGTATTGTATGTGTTAAATAAACAAATGTGCATTGTCAGTTGGGAAGAAGTTTGATTTCTATTTACAGGGGATGTCTTCTATGCAGACACAATTCAAGACAGAGCTGGTTTGCACAGTTTGTAGTTGGATTATGTGAAGGTTGTTTAACCCTCAAATAACCTACGGTGGCTGGGTTTGGATAACATACCACAACCCCATTGGGGGTTGCATATTCTAATGGCAGCTGCATGTGCCTGCTATGCGCTGCGGCTCGCTGTGGGTTAAACAACCCAGAGCGAACCCAGGGCATTGTGCAAACCAGAGTGTTAGATTAGAAGGTGCAGCAAACACTGTGGCCACGAAACAAAGCTTCACATGCACAGGGATTCCTCTATTCTCTGTTGCTGTTTGCTTATAAGGAATATTCTCTGGCTTCTAAAATAGGTAAGACAGCTCTTGCACACAGGCGTTTCTATATGAACACCAGAGCTCCTGAATTGTGTGATATTTCTGTGCTAAATTCAAGAAGCAAAAGCAGTACCTTTTTATTTGTGGAAGGGAAACTGCACATTACGTGCAAATGTGTAACAGCCCTGAAAAGCAGCTTCAGGTGGGAAAATTTGGAAGAGAGATGTGTGAAAGGCCATGGCTCACCTGCTTTGTATGCGGAAGGTCCCAGGTTAAATCCTCAGCATCTCCAGGTAGATGCCTGAAACCCTGGACAGCTGCTGGCAAGTCAGTGTCAACAACATGGGCTAGATAGACCAATGATCTGACTCAGTATGAGGCAGCTTCCTATGTTCTTATGTGGTGGATCAGGGGGAGTTTGTTAATCTTTGACCTCCCTGCTGCTTCTCTGATCCAAATTTATTATCCATCCTAGTTGTCCCCCTGCTAGAGAAAATGCATGTTTGGAACCAACCCTGGGGAAAAGAGATTTGAGGAAAAGGATCAAACAGGGAGTTTAGTGACACTCCCACTTCTTTGCTCCGAATTCCACCTCTCAAAAAATTTTTTTTTTTTAAGTGGGTGACAGCCCTGTGTCTGCGTGTTTTAAAACCGAAAAAAAAATCAAAGGTGAAAAACAGAATGGGGAACACATTCAAAAGAGAACATACAAAAGGGAATTTTAGCAGGTGCCCCCACCGCATGACAAAACTCTCTCCTAAAAAGAGGAGACAGACACAGACAATAAAAAAGGATCTATTTGCAGAAGCAGGAGGTACAGACCAGCAGTGTGTATCAGACTTGGATGACTTCGGTGGGAGAGACGGGAATGGGGAGCAGCGCGGGCCCGGCGAGTTGCAGCCGCAGACTGGCTGCTCTGTGTCCGCGCGTGCGATGAGAGCGAGCGAGAAAATCCGTCCCTGGGTGTGCGCGGGAGAAAGAGGGAGGGAGGGAAGAAGGAAGGCGGGCGGGCGGGCGAGCAAGAACAGCCTCAAATGCTTGGAATAATTCCGCTTCCGTTGGGAATAGGGACCAGCAGCTTGTGACTGGCTCGAGCGGGCTCTGCTCGGCGGCCGCTCTTCTCCCCGGGGCTGGGGCGCGCTTTCGCGGGACCACCACCATGGCAACCTCTCCTCAGAAATCGCCTTCGTCCCCCAAGTCTCCAACCCCCAAGTCGCCCCCTTCCCGGAAGAAAGACGACTCCTTCTTGGGCAAGCTCGGGGGCACTCTGGCCAGGAGGAAAAAAGCGAAGGAAGGTAACCAGGCGCGCGCGCGCGAGCGAGCTTCGCCCCAGGCTTGCCACGCATTCCGCGCGGCGCCTTTAACGGCGCAGGGGGAGGGGCGTGGAGGGAGGAGACGCGGGGAGAAGCCAAGGGTGTCCCGCGCTGCCCTCGGCCCGGGAGCGAGCGGCGCCTCAGCCGGGCGAGGCCGCGACGCCGCCGCGGGGCTGGGTGTGCCGCCGCGGGGAACGCGCGTCACGCCCGAAAAACGCTGTGCCCCGGAGGAGCTGCGGCTGCTGGGCTGGGCTCCTTCAGCTGTTTAGTAGGGCCTCTTCCACCAGGAAGTTCCCTCTTTCCCCAGCCCGCCTTTCCAAAAGACAGAGTTGTCGCCCCCCCCGCGCCGCCCCCCGGCTGCTTTGCGGCATCTTCGCCTCACTTGAGGTTCTTCGCCGGGACCTCGCAGGCCCCTGCACGGGGCGGGCGGGCTGGCCGGCTTCCCGGTCTGGCCCGCGTTTTCGCACGTCTCTCGGAATTCCGAGGCCTTATTGTAAACTGGCGGCGCCCTGCGCTGCCTGCTGGGAAGGAGTTTCTTCCTAGAATGGGAATGCAATGCTTCAAGGACCTTTCCTTGTTCCCTAGAGTGAGGAGATGGGGGAAGAGGAGTGCTCTTGGCTACCGTACAGCATTCTCTTGCGAAGCGCAGGGAGGCTTCTGTAGGCAAGACTAGCACCGATCAGGCTTTCTGGGCCACGCGTGTGGCCCGTTGCCTCTACTGCAGTGCCAGGTTCTATGATAACAAGTGTATTTGTTCTTTTTTTATTATTTTTTGGGGACAGAGGCTTGCACCTGAAAGGCTTCTTGTATCTTACCTCATGCAAGGTTCAGCCAATGTATTAAGGATGCCCCCAAACTAAGAGGTGTTGCAGAGTCTCCAGACACCGTTCTGGTTCACTCGCCCAGCCTGCAGCACATCAGAGCTAGCGCACAGCTCTGTATAGTAGCGCACGGGCAGGCAAGCGGCAGCCGTTCTGCTGTTGTTGGACTCCAGCCAGCATAGCCAATGGTGAGAGGTGACAGGAGCTGGAGTCACAACATCTGGAGGGCTGAAGGTTGCCTGCCCCTGCACTTAGGCGTGCTCGTGAGGGAAATGATGGACAAGCAAGTGCCCTGCAGACAGCTCAGTTTCAAGGACTCCCTCTACCTCTGTGTCTCCTCTGCCCTTGGATCTGAGAACATCCTCCTGTTGCAACTACTGGTCTCATTTTTGAGCAGGGTAGGGATGGGGCCCTCTTGCCTCCCGCTCCGCAGTTCTTCCTGTTGCTTGTTTGGGGCTGAGCAGCACAAAGTCCCTTGTGCGCTTGGTCACACTAACAGTCTTGATCATCTGCAGATTTATTTATTTAAATTCTTCTATGCCGCACCTTCTCCAAAAGGAGCACAGAGTGACTTACAATATTTATAAAACAAGTACCAGTGAGACAACTATACAATTCTACTGTCACAATAAAACAATTTAAGATACAACAATAATAATCTAACCTAAAAATATCAAATACCAACAAGTCAGGGATTAAATGCTTTTGCAAATGAAAAGGTAATTAAAGTACTGTTAAAAGTATTTGTAATGGGGGTAACTGCGCCTCTCCTGGAAAAAAGTTCCACAAGGGGGGGCGGGCTTCACTAAAGATGCCCTATCTTGGGTTCATATCCTCCTCACCTCATTTATGGCAGGGGGTGGGGGAACAACAGCAAGCCAGACATCTGCAGATCAAAGGAACCTAGTTGGCTGGCAAGGGGTCCCAAATAGCTAAGGGCTTCATACGGTGGGCACATTGGGCTTGCTAGCTCACTGGCTGCTGGTTCAGCTTTCAGCATAAGTGTAATATGATTCCTCTTAGCTACAGCATTTTGTACTAGCTGCAGTATCTGGGCCGTCTTCAAGGGGAGCCCCACATATGGTGTGTTGCAGTAATCTAAGATGTTTCCAGAGGTGGTGCCATGGATGTTACTAAGGCCAGATTATCTTGATCCAAAAAAGGCCAGAGCTGGCAAACAGCCGGAGCTGGGCAAAGTGCCCCTTGCCACTGCAGCCACCAGCGACAAATTGGAATCTAGGAGCATACCCAAGCGACATACCTGTTCCTTCAGTGGGAACGCTACTCCATCCAGAACAGGCTATCTACCCAATTCCTGAACCTGAGAACCCGTGGCCCATAGTGCCTTTGTCTTGTAGGGATTCAGCTTCAGGTTACTTCAGGGGGCATGACCATCTAGGGAACTTAGAAGGGCTGAATTTGGCCCCCAGGGCCTGAGGTTCCTGACACTTGTTTAGTTGATTTGTTTTCCAAGAACTTCTGTGTTGCATTAGTTTCAAAAGTGACGTATGCTATAAACTAGTCATTTGCCTAAAACAATGACAGTATAATTACACTTAATTAAACTTGAATAACATTGTTCTGATAAAGGAAGCACTCGTTATCAGAACTATTTTTTTCAGTCACAAGGGAGAAGGCTTTTTCAGCAGTGGTGCACAATTATGGAATGCCCTCCTTAAAGAGGTTTGCTTGGCTCCAGGCAAAAATGTTTTTATTTAACCAAGCATTTTAATCATTGTCATTTTAAACTCTTATTTTTAATTACTATATTTGCTGTTTTATTGTGTTTATATTATGATACACATTTTGACTGTACACCATCCTGAAATCTAAACAGAATGTTAGGCAGTAAATACATGTTTTAAAACTAAACAAATAAATGAATGCAGTCTGGGTTTTTTTTAGTGAAATCAAACTTCACAGGTAATCTCTGAAACACTTTTGTAATGAGTGTAACTCTGTACTTGGGACCAAAACAGACATTACTTTAAAGATGTAGGTAGCAGCTATGTCAGTTTTACCCTAGAATAGGTGCAGGGGACCTGATCCAGATTGTGCCCATAGCAGGGAAGATTTAAAACCCCTGTACCCTCATGCTAAGGTCCTGATCTCGATCAGGACCCCCTATGCCTACTGTACAGTAAATGAAAAAAGACTTGGCAGCTAACAACATCTTTAAAGTAATGTCTGTTTGGCACTTAGCTATTGGAAAAACAAAAAAGAGTCTGGTGACAACTTTTAACGCATTTATTATTGCATATGCTTTCATGGACTGGAGTTATGCTGAGTTATAGATATATACATAGGGGCGGAATTGTAAACGGCGCAGTTAGGTAATGGAGTTAGTGTATGAATACGGTAAGAAGTATGACAAGATTTACTGACACATTCATGACATAACTAGCACAGGCTCAAGCCTTGTAACAAGGGGACATAAATCTATAAAACCCATGATAATAGCAGTGATGATTTCTGGCAGTTAGAAATGCAGTATTTTAAAAACCTCTTTATGGTGTTAGGACCATTAGCAGGGAAGTCTTTGAGATAATGGTAAAAGAAAATAATCTTTTCCTGCTCCTTTCCCCCTTCTCCTGGAGTATTTCATTATCTTATATTATGGGTTTCCAGGGTGAGTAAAGCCACATTGATTGTGCTCCTTCAGCATTTCTGGGCTTGACTGATGGACATCAAAAATCCACACCTTGTAATAACCTGCCTTAGAGAATCTTAACAATTGGACCCTGACATTCTAATAAATCTGTGATGCATTCACCAAGGGAGAGCAAAGTTCAAAATTGCTTAAATTGGAATAGGAGCAGATGGAAAACAGACAGTTTGGACCCATGAATTTGATGGAGGGCAATTATGTTGCAGTGCATGGTCTCAGTCAGCTTCCCAATTGATATGACTTCAATTGAAGTAATTTGCCCACTCCTTGGCTTATTTGGTTTTGGTGGTGCAAGAAAAAATGAATTTTGCTCCTGCTTTTGTAACACACTCTTTCTCTCATTGGCCTCACTGTTATCTTGCTGTTGAAGTTGAAAAAGCTTGCATTTTGACCTAGCCAAGAAGTGAACCTGGTGTTGCTAGAGATGATATGGTGTTTATCTGAATGGCCTGTAGGTCATAAAAATATCAGATAATGAGAAGGCTGAATAAATTGGTTTTCCTATTTCCTTAGCATTACGTGGACAGTGGATGATATTTGGGGGTGGGGAGGGGAATCAGTAGCTTATGCTAGTTTAATGATTTGCTCTGCCTACTTTCTCTAGGGTAATAGTACTTTAAGCAGTTGCGTAAGCCAGTCGGTTGCAGGCAACAGACAACTTGAATTATTTAAATGATTCTAACCTTTCATTGGTGGAAAGTAAACAATGGGGTCTTCCAAGGATCTTTATTGGGACTGGTGCTTTTTAACTTGTTCATAAATGATTTGGAATGAAGGATGAACAGTGGAGTTCATGAAGGATGAGGCTATCAATGGCTACTAATCTTGATAGCGATATGCTACCTCCAGTATCAGAAGCAGTATGCCTCTGTACACCAGTTGCTGGGGAACATGGGTGGGAGGGTGCTGTTGCATTCATGTCCTGCTTGTGGATTTCCCATGGGCTGTTGGTTGGCCACTATGTAAACAGAATGGACTAGATGGTCTAATCCAGCATGGCCCTTTATATGTTCTTATGTTTGCTGACAACACCAAATTATTTAGGGTAGTTAAAACAAAAACGGATTATGAAGAGCTCCAAAATGATCTCTCCAAAATGGAAGGGCATTAAAATAGCAACATCTCCCCTCCCTTTTAAAGTTTTTTTTAATGCCATTTGTAAGCAAGTATAAAGTGATGCACGATGGGGCATAAAACCTAATGGCAGTTACTGATAAAGGATATTTGTGTTGAGATGGATAGGTGGATGAAAATGTTCACACAGTGTGTGGCTGCTGTGAAAAGTGCAAATTCCATGTTGGACTAGATATGCTGGTCTGATCCAGCATAGCTGTCTTTGTGTTCTTATTTAATATAAATGAAGGTAGCAGAATTTGACTTGTGTTATATATTTGACAGAAGTGAGGTTACATTTTTACCTGTGCTGCTTTTCGTCATTTGGAGGTAGTCATGCAGAATATTAAAACTTCCTTCCTCATACATGGTTACCGGGAAATAACTTCTATTTACACAGAGTTTCTTTCAAGTACATGTAACTTAGTATAGAGCTGTAAGATGCTCTTGATAGATTACTGGACCTTTTATCAAAGTTAGTGGCTTGTGGTAGTTAATGATCTTGGACCTCCGACTAGCAAAGGTAAAATATCTGAACTGCAAAAAAAAGTTGCTTTTATTGGCCGCATTTTGTCAGTCTGTGTACAGCGAGCCCCAATAGACCTCTGGTGTTACTTCCTTTTCTTTCATATACCCCCTTCATTTTGTATATTTATATGGGCTGATCAAATCTGGCACAGTATCCAGTAATGAGTAGTGGTTACTGCTATAGCAGCCCTGACTAAACACATTGGGGTGCGTGGGGTATTATTCAGTTCTTACATTACCAAAGACTACAGATTACTATACTAATTTCCTATGCCAAGGAAGTGTTAAACTCCTTTGTTCTGAATGTACACTGGATCTGTCAGAATGCCTAGTTCCATATGACTCTCCAGAATTAAACAAAATTTTCTTGTGGTTATGTAACTCCACACAGAAAAATGTGCTTGTGGCTATGTATTATTTATTTATTAAATTTATTAATCGCCCATCTGGCTGGTCACCCGCCCACTCTGGGCGATGTACAACAGTACAATTTAAAACAGTAAAATTATACATTAAAACATTATTTAAAAATACACTAACCCACCCTAAATGCCTGCCTGAATAACCAAGTTTTCAGTGCGTGGTGGAAGCTCATGAAAGAGGGGGCATGGCGGAGTTCCCTCGGGAGTTCCACAGACTGGGGGCCACCACAGAGAAGGCCCTCTCCCTCGTCCTCACCAGTCTAGCTGTCCTGGCTGATGGGACAGAGAGAAGGCCATCCAAGGCTGATCTTGTTAACTGGCCTGTCTGGTGTTGCTGGAAGTGCTCCTTGAGATAGGCTGGGCTGGAACTGTATAGGGTTTTAAAGGTCAAAACCAACACCTTGAATTCAGCTTGGAAAACAACTGGTAATCAGTGCAACTTCTTCAGCACCAAAGTGATGTGATCACGCTGGCGGCTGCCTTTAATCAGGCGAGCCCCCATGTTCTGCACCAGCTGCAGCTTCCGAACCGTCTTCAAGGGTAACACCACGTAGAGCGCATTACAGTAGTCTAGACGAGAGGAGACCAGGGCATGTACTAACAATGGGAGCAGATGGTCGGGAAGGTAGGGGCGCAGGCACTGTATCAGATGGAGTTGGTACAGCACTGTTTGGCTCACAGCTGACACCTGAGCCTCCATGGACAGCTGGGAATCTAAAATGATCCCCAGGCTGCAGACCTGGTCTTTCAAGGGTAGCTGTATCCCATCCAACACCAGGTCCACAACCCCCAACCTCCTCTTGTCTCCCACCAAAAGTACCTCGGAATGTAATTCCTCATTCTTTCACAGTACTCTAAATGGCACCCCAAGAAATATCTGTCTTTGTCCTTTGTGCCTTTCCTGCCAACATTGACTGTTGAGTGATAGTCACAAGGCAATGGTGTAGGTTACCTTTGAAAAACAGACATTGAATCTGAAACATACAGATAGAGCTGCCTCATGATTAAGATGCTGGTGAGATGCTTGAGCTGCCTTTTCAGACAGAATGTGATTTTTTAAAATATGTGTTTTTCTTTTGTTTTTGTTTTTTTGCTGTCTTTTGGTTTTCTGCCTCTGGCATAGGTTGATCCATTTTCGAATGAGGGCATGTTTAATCCCTCTTGAGGTTTCAATAAGACTTTTGTGGGAGACGGTTTCTTGAGTCACTCTGTTATGTTTTCCTTAAATCTGCATGACAGGCTTTAGGATTACAGTCAGTAAACTCTCCTTGGAGCTGAGCTTCTTCAGTTAGACTTGAATTAAATGGACAATCCGCCTCATGCAAATAAATATGGTTTAAAAAATGCTGAGATTATTTTGTCCTCTTTCATGTTAATTGATTTAAAAACAGATTAGAATGGCAGAGAACATACTGAATGAGTTGTAGTGTGCAGAAAGAGTAGGCTGTTGGATGCTTGTGGACAGAAATTGCTTGCTTATCTTAAAATGCTGCAAAATGTCACTCCAAAGCCCATCAGAGGGTCAGATGCCTATATTGGTAGTATTTATTTATTATATTTATATCCCACCTTTCTTCCATCATGGAACTCAAGGTTCCCAGACCCAAACCTGCTGAGGTTCAGCAAGGTGGCTGCCTCATGTTGCCTTCAGACTATGCCCTAGTAGGTTATATTCAGATGTGTTTGTTGTTTACTTCATTGTTTAACAACTTGATTATTGTTATTTTTACTTCTGTTGTTTGGTTTTTATATCTTGTTTGCTGTTTCCATTGGAGGGGAAAGTAGAATAGAAAGTTAAGCATAACTAAAAATAATAATAAATAATAAATATTTTAAGTAACTACAGTGAGTTGCCTAAGGATACCTACTGAATACTTGGCTGAGATCATGAGATCTAAATTGGGACTTCCATTTCTCAGTTTATGAAGGGATAGCTGTTTAATCAACAATGAAAATCTGTCAAGTGTAGATTTACATGGATGTGGAGTAGAGCAATGTCTACCTGCTGCCCATATGGTTCTGACCAGTTTCCTGTGCAACCAGTATGTTTGTGGAAATTATATGCAAGTTATGCTGGCTATGCCAGTAATCCACAGAACAAATTTATATAAAAAGTTCTGTTCACTAAAATCAGTCAGTATAGCTAATTAAGGGCACAATCCATTGCATGTTCAGACCGAAAAATGTCCTACAACTCCCAGCATTCCCCAGCCAACTGGGGGAATGCTGGGAGTTGTAGGACATTTTTTGGTCTAAACATGCATAGGATTGTGTCCTAAACCAAGTTTGTGAATACTGCAAACTTGCCAGATTGTTTGCAGCAATCAAATACTGGTG
The DNA here is from genome assembly GCF_057233095.1 of Heloderma suspectum. Classification (NCBI taxonomy): domain Eukaryota; kingdom Metazoa; phylum Chordata; class Lepidosauria; order Squamata; family Helodermatidae; genus Heloderma; species Heloderma suspectum. The sequence continues at coordinate 112,258,825 of NC_139458.1, read as the reverse complement.
CCCAGATAGGGAAGTTCTTACAAACTGGAAGAAAAATTTTTATTTTTTATTTCAGGTTGACCATTTGGAACAAAACTAACATAGGTTAATTTTTATCCTCAGTTTCCTCCAAGGAGTTTAGACTGGCATATCTCTATTTTATTTATTTATTTATTCCTAATTTTCTGCCATAGCATTCAAGACTATAATGCTTAATATTAACATATAAAACATAAGAGACAGTTAATTAAAACAGCAGCAACAATAATTAACATGCATCTGTATAAGAGATTACAATCAAAATAGCTCATATTATATGAAAAGTATTATAAAAGAATTGACTTGAGCTGACATCTCAGTGATTATAGCATTGGTACCAGGGAGAATACTGCTGGAAGATTAAGACCATGGCACTTTAAACCCTTAAGAGCATGGCACTTTACAGATCCAACCCCACCATTAGGCAAAGTGAGCTGGATTGCTCAAATGTCACATGGGAGCGACAAACCCTTGCCCCTGCTCCCATTCTACACTATTCCTTCCAGACTGGTCATCAGGCTTGTTGCTGCACCACATGCATGCTGCACAAAATGGTATGGCTGTCAGGAGGAGGCAGGCAGAGGCAGCAGCAGGCAGTTCCTTTGCCAGCAGGATTCCAGCTGCTGCACACATTGCATTTCTGTGCTCAGGACTGAAGCCTTAGAAAGTATGTTTTAGAAAGGATTTGGGTGCAATCCTAAGCATACTTACTTGAGAGTAGTTCCCACTGAAGTAGGTGGACCCTACTTTTGAATAAGGACAAGCTGCAAGTTAAGTTGTATTTTTTGCATACCCTTTGACAAAATCTCATACATAGTTAAAACCAACTGAATCAAGGTGCTGCTTTCCATGATCTTCTCTTCCAATAACTGTTTTACTTCTGCATGCAAAATACTATTAGAAGCTTTTCTGCTATTTGCTTAATGATGCATTTAACTCCACACTTTAAACTAATCCTTACAAATTTTCACCTGGCAAATCTCTGTGCCTCATCAGAGGCCATAAAGATGCTCTTAGGAAGCCTAACCAAGGGCTTGGCAACTCCCTTGACACTGTTATATGTTGGTATGTAATTCACGTAACTTTTGATCACGGCTACATCAGTTCCGGCAGCAACCACCCACCCTTCTGCTGTTATAATAAGAGTATCTGTAATAAGCAGACACTTTGATTACAACATCTGGCAGAAAGAAAAAAGAAAAACAAATCTGGCCCATCTGATGCAACTTTCTGCCCTACACCCCTCTCCCCAATACAACAGTAGGAAGTTAAACGAGGGGGATTGTTGCAATGGACCATCCTCTGACATCAAAGCAGCAGTTAAATCAGCTCTAACAATAGCTGTCGCACTACTAAGGGCACTTGTTGAAATGCTGTCCTAAGAACTCATCAGCGTGTCCATTCCAAGTGGACCAGCCGCAATGAGTGTCCATTCCAAGTGGACCAGCCACAATGACCTGGCTCTTATGGTAGTGCATTCTTCCAATTGTTTTTACCTTCTGGAGCTTTGGGAAGATGACAGAAGGTTAACTGTAAGTGGACATATCACTTTCAAATATTTAAGGAGCAGTATGATTCTCTCTCTTTAATCATGGAGATTTAACTCCAGACCTGAAGAATTGATTAGATAGCATTCTTATAAGGTCTTAGTTTAAAGGTTGCTTTAATTTGTTGAACTGACTATATCTGAGAGGCAATTAAGGGATGAATTAATGAAGGATGCTAAGTAAGTATATATTCATCGTTATTTATAGAATAGACTTGGAAGGAAGGAGTTAATTCAGCCTTGAAAATATGTCCACTGAAGTTGCTAGCCTACAAAAAAAATTCTAATCCACTTGTCAACAGAGACCCATTGTGGGGTTATGGAGAGAATGTCTGACTAGAACTGGGGATACTGCATTCAAATCCCTATTCAGCCGTGAAGTACTTTGGATCACCTTACAGGGGCCAGTCACCAGCACAATTTAGAGCAGTGGTCTCCAACCTTTTTAAGCCCATGGGCACATTTGACATTTTAAAAAAGTGCCCTGGGCACCACCAGAAATTGGGTGAAGCAGGATGGGGGAGGGCAGTAAAAAAGGGTGGTTCTGTGTTTGTGTGTGCATGATTGTGAACCCTGTGTGTCTGTGTGCGCTACTCGTTCTGGCTTCACTCTCTCTCCCTCTGGGGAAACAGGGTCCTTGGTGGGGGTGGACTTTGCTTCCTCCTCCAACCATTTTTCAGTAGGGAGTACTTCCCCCCCCCCCAGTGAATCATTCCATTCACTAGCAGAGGGGGGAAATAGCTTGGTGGGTGCCTTAACCTGGCTTGCAGGCACCACATAGCATAACGCCTGGTGTAGGATGTATGCCCTAGTGCCAGCCAAATAGACAAGTATAACACTAGGAAAAGTGTTGAGTGCTAAAAAAGACCATTCATGTTTGTCAAGCGTTAAGGCTTAATGTCAAGCTGTGTTGGAGATAAATGTCTACATTGCTGTGTTGTAGCTAATTCAGCTGTAGGCTTAGTTAATGGTAGATAGAATTAAGGGAATATTGAGAATGGACTGATTGAATTGGTCAGAAAACTGATGAGAGTTAAAAAGGTACAATGAGATTTCAAGGCTATAGTCACTCTTTTATTTATATGGAGGAAATTCCCTTCGGAAGGGGCTAAACTAACCCTCAAAAGGCTCAAAAAGGTTTTGTGGCTGTTAACTGTTCATTTATGTTGCATGTATCTAGGAAGTGTAAATAATTTGAGTATAACTTTGTTTTTAATGAGGTCTCTCCCCCCAAATCAGTTCAAGGTTTATATGAAACATAGTGAAGCTTGGTCTACACACAAGACAGTCCTAGCGTAGCCAACAGGAATACTGGTGTTCAAATGCTTTAAGGTTGCAAAACATGCTAAATAATTCAGGTTATTCATAATGAAAATAAAATTACCAGAACTGTAGTAGCTGCTAGGCAAAGTGTAATTGGAAATAAACCATATTTGAAGCACTGGATTCAAAAAATAATATCTTGTTTCTATAATTACATGGGTATGAAGGCTAGTAAGACAGCAAAATGTCTTCTGCACTTAAATAAATGTATGTTCAAGTAGCATTACATCCCATTCCATCCTAAAGATGCTGATGTTCTATATATGATCGTTTTAATAACAAAGTCATATAAAGGTTTATTTATTTATTTATTTATTTATTATTTAATTAAATTTATTACTCACCCATCTGGCTGGTCACCCAGCCACTCTGGGCGATGTACAACAATAAAAACAGTTCAAAACAATAAAATTCAACAGTAAAAACATCGTATTTCTAAAATTACCCTAACCCACCCCAAATGCCTGCCTGAACAACCACATTTTTAATGTGTGGCGGAAGCTCATTAAAGAGGGGGCATGGCAGAGTTCCACAGAGTGGGGACTACCACAGAGAAGGCCCTCTCCCTCGTCCTCACCAGCCTAGCTGTCCTGGCTGATGGGACAGGGTTTTAAAGGTCAAAACCAACACCTTGAATTTGGCTTGGAAAACAACTGGTAACCAGTGCAGCTCCTTCAGCACTGGAGTGATGTAATCTCGCCGGCAGCTGCCTTTAATCAGGCGAGCTGCCGCGTTCTGTACCAGCTGCAGTTTCTGAATTGTCTTCAAGGGTAATCCCATGTAGAGCGCATTACAGTAGTGTAAACGAGAGGAGACCAGGGCATGTACTACCGATGGGAGCAGATGGTCGGGAAGGTAGGGGTGCAGCAGCTGTATCAGATGGAATTGGCTGACACCTGAGCCTCCATGGACTGCTGGGAGTTTAAAGTGACCTCCAAGCTGTGGACCTGGTCTTTCAAGGGTAGCTGTACCCCATTCAACACCAGGTCAACATCCCCCAACCTCCTCTTGTCTCCACCAAAAGTACCTTGGTCTTCTCAGGGTTCAGCTTCAGCTTATTCCTCCCCACCCAGCCACTCACCGTCTCCAGACATTTGGACAGGGATTCTACGGCCAACCTTGGTGAAGATTTGAACGAGAGGTAGAGCTGCGTGTCATCCGCATACTGATGACACCGCACCCCAAACCTCTGATGATAGCCACCAGCGGCTTCACGTAGATGTTAAATAGCATGGGGGAAAGGATGGAACCCTGTGGCACCCCACAAGTGAGCGGCCACGGGTCCGAAACCTCCTCTCCCAGTGCTACCCTCTGGTACCTGCTGGAGAGGAAGGACCGGAACCACCGTAATACGGTGTCTTTAATTTAAAACCAGTGTAAACCCTAAGTTCCCAAATAGTAGAACAAGATCCACTGACTGGGCTCAAGACAACTCGTGGAAATTTGAGAGTGCTCCACTGTTGCCACCACAAATAAACGTTGGGTGTCTCTGTCTCATATAATCTCTCTGAGATCTGGAACAGGACTGCAAGCAGCAGTTAGGGGGAGACACTGTTCAGCATACAGTCAGGCTCCTTCTACCTCCAGAATCAGTGGGGCTATGGATTTATTATTTCATTTCATTTATTACATTTCTATACCGTCCAGTAGCTGAAGCTCTATGGGCAGTTTATGAAGATTAAAAATAATTAAAAATACATTATACAAAGTGTAAAAACCATTTACATAGTAATATATAGACAAACAGCACAGACACACTCATATGTAAATTTTAAACAACAATAAGTTCAAGAAAGGTATAGAAACAAGAGCTACAATACACAAATGTCTATAATGCTGCTCTAGACTAGAATTATTCCATGGCATCTTAACTGTGATGATTGCAAGGCAGCCAACAAGACAGACTTGCAGCTGTTCAAGAAGATGTTCAAGCTTGACGTTTTCTGTTTCCTATCTATGGTATAGTCATGAAAGTGCTCTCAGTTGATCAGAAAAGGCACAATGGAATATTGGAAGAAACAGAGTCGAGGTACAAGCTTCCTACCAAAGCCCACTATCTCGAATTGTTCCTATTGGCAGCACATTCAGGCCCTGAACTGCTGTAATGTGATTTCTGCATGCTACCTTGTTCCCTACTGCCACCACCAGCCTCTGAACTGTTAGCAAGGGCAGCCAAAAATAGAGTATTAGTCATTTACCTTTGTTTATGGCATTCACGTGGCCAAATTGGAAAGCAAGGATTTCAGCCTTTTCACTCCAGAAGAAGCTGATTGCTGGACTACAGCCTCAAGTTCCAGGCATGGTGATGGATCCAGGAACACTTTGAGTCCAAATCTGAGTCATTCTTGTGTTCTTTGCCATCTTTATTTCAGTTTTGCCTGAATTGGATACCTATATTCAACCCCCAGCCCACCCCCCATATCACTTCACATCTAGAAAATAAGTAAGCACCAAGATGGCAGGACATGCAGCAGGCAAAAGAAGGGAAGTGGGAGGGGCCATCTCCTTCAGAGGTTCTACATCAGGTTCTATATCAGGAGTGGGCAACATAGGGCCCTCTAGATGCTTTGGTCTACAACTTCCATCAGCCCTAGCCAGTATCACCAAGGGTGAGGCATGATGAGAGTTGTAGGCTAAAATATCAGGAGGGCCACAAGTTGCCCTCCCCTGTTCTATATGATTTCCCTCCAGTTGCCTTATGCACTGAAGAGGGGATCAAGATGGGAAGAAGGGAAGATCCTGGGGAGAACATAAGCCTATCTCCACAGTTTTGGATTTTCCCTATGCATGGACCCTGTAGACTAGGGGTCCACAACCTTTTTGGACCCCTGGGCACGTTTGGGCATTTGAGACCATGCTGTGGGCACCACCACAAAATGTCTAATCTGTGGATCGCTGCTTTGGTGTCTACCTGCCAGGTCTATGGTTTTTAAGCTGCATCTTATTCAGCAAAAACTTTTGTTTCATGTTTATTGGATATTGCAATGTCTTTTTAATAATGGATTGTCTAATTCGGCTAATTGCTGGTGGTGCAATACCGCTAATGCTTCTTTTAAACATATGTTTTGGCAGTGTCCAGTAGTTGCTTCTTTGGGGGAGAAGGTAATTACACAGATAAATTTTGTATTGGACCAGTCTTTAATTTTAACTGATGTACACACTCTTTTATTTACCTGCTTCATGGAAATTAACAAATGTTCAGCATAAATGGATTCCTGCATCCTTTTGACAGCTAAAAGACTGATATTAAAACACTGAAAAGATAAACACTCACCTCCTATATGCAATGGATTGAAGACTTTACAACACTTTCAATATTTGAACAGGTGGCATATAGATGTCACTTTCAAGTCGGTACATATTTGGATATTTCATTCATTCATTACATTTCTATACCGCCCTATGGCTGAAGCTCACTGGGCAGCTCACAAAAATTAGAAAGCATTAAAAAAACATTATATAAATTAGATAGTCAGTCCACTTTTGTTGAAACCCAGATATAATTGCTAGAAAATTGTATGCATTTCATACAAATACATGCATGTATATTTTTAAAATGGAATTTTAAAGAAATAAAAAAAGTTTTTGATGCCCTCAGGCACCACATTGGGGACCCATGTGTGGGTGCCATTGGAGGTGCCCTTGGGAGCTGTGCTGGGGACCCTTGCTGTAGACCAGTTTCATGACTGCATGTCTTTGTGTTGAATCACTATCTCCTCATGTCTTGAAAGATCAAGTCATTTCTACCAATTCCTGATTTTTATACTGATGCTGTATTGATTATTTGACTGAAGCCACAATAAGGCTCAGTAACCTATGTGCAAAATCAGTGGCCAAATCCTGATTAACATGGATTTTTTTTTAACAATTCACTTTCCATTAACTCCACTAAAATATCAGGAACCCGGTAGTCCTTTAAACAGCACAAGACAAAGGAGACACAGTGGGGAAGGCCCTGTGCAAATTGTTGTTCTTGTTCAGTCGTTCAGTCGTGTCCGACTTTTCGTGACCCCATGGACGATAGCACGCCAGGCCTTCCTGTTCTCCGCTCTCTCCCGGAGCGTGCTCAAGTCCATATTCATTGCATCAGTGATGCTATCTAGCCATCTCATCCATCTCATCCTTCTCCTTTTGCCTTCAGTCTTTCCCAGCATCAGGGTCTTTTCCAGAGAGTTTTGTCTTCGCATTAGGTGGCCAAAATATTTGAACTTCAGCTTCAGTATCTGTCCTTCCAATGAGCAGTCAGGGTTGATTTCCTTTAGGATGGACTGATTTGACCTCCTTGTAGTCCAGGAGACTCGTAAGAGTCTTCTCCAGCACCAACTGTGCAAATAGTTTACAATAATTACCACCACCACTCATGAACAAGTCCTCTAGTCTTGATCACTGCCAAAATGTTGCCAGCAAGTTATTTTTAAAAATTAAAATAAATTTTAATGTAAGATAAACACGCCTTTTGTGTGTTGTGTTATGTTCACAATTGGCATATTACCAAATAGAAGTTCTCATAGATACAAGCTAGTTCTTCAATTTATCAAGGTCATATTTTAATCTCCTCCTAGAATGTTTGTGATTTTCCCAAGGTTTGTATTAGATGAAGGTTTCCATACTGTCAGTGCAATCCTATGCATGTCTACTGAGAAGTAAATCTCATTGAGTTCAGTGGGACTTACTCCCAAGTAAGTGTATACAGGATTGCACTGTGTATCTTCAATTTTTTTTAAAGTTAATTAATTGGATGACTTTTTTTACATGGATATTTTGCTGTATTTATACTGATATATATCAAATATATATAAATTCAACCAGTTTTCATAACTTTGGCCACAGCAATATTACCTAATGGGTTTCTCCCTTTCCAAAGACTTCACTAAGTCTTTGTAAATGTACAAATTACCTTTAAAACCCAACCCTTATAACTCCTGTTTTGCAGACTATTACTATTAATTGAAGTTTGCTGAGTGTAGTTGACTATCTGTTCAGACTTGCTTGCTGTCATATCCTGTCCTGTGGATGATTTTCTAGTCCAAGATTTATAAGCTGCAGGTGCTGCATAGGGCACAAGGTGGCTCCAGTAACCAGTGCACAAGGAAGTCTGGACAGATTGGAACAGTAGGTGGAATAGATTTTCATAGGAACTGATTAAATATGTGTTGTCATGGAGAGCAGTGTTTTTTAAATACAGTGTTAATTTGGGTTTCTTTGGAAATGCAGTACATCTGGTCTTGACGTGAGAGTAAATCCCCCCGCTTCACGTTTCTGTAATTCACTATATGATTGCGTATCTCCTGTTATATGTGAGAAAATTTTTCGCCTCTATTGTTTTTAGTTGGTTTGTATTTTATATTTTCTTCAGACAAAGTTGTTAGCTACTTTGAAGAACCAATATGTTGGAAAGGTAGATTTTTAATAAATAAATAGCCTGCTGGATTTCTCTGCTCAATTTTTAAAGATAATTATAAAGATGGATACAGGTAGAAAAGCGTATGCATCTTAATGTGTCCATATAAAATCCTTGTTAAGTAATTTACAATGCAAACTTATGCATGTTTACTCAGAAGTATCACTATGTACTTCTAGTTAAGTGTGCATATTTTAAGGCTGCAGTCTGAAGCACACTTACCTGGGATTAATTCCTATAGAACTCTGTGGGAGTAGACATAGAATTACATGTTCAATATAATATGCATCTATTATCCAATTAAGTTATGTGGGCTGTTTTAAAAGGATCAGGAGAAAGCTGAGGAGAAAGTGACTAACTAAGGCTATTCCTTCTCTGTGCGATAACCATACGTGGCTGCCAGTACATATGGAAGATTTCCTGTTCACAGCACTGCTACTATCTGTGGGGAAACTGCTCCTTCACTGGGCAATCCCATCTATGGAGTTTCTTATTTATAGCAAATGCTTATATTTCAGGGTCTAAGGAACTCTTTACCACTATAACTCAAAGCTCCACAAGCTGCCCCTTAATGATGTATTTTACATCAAGCCAAATTCCCTAAATGCCCACGCCAGCCAAGCACACTCACAGCTAGGTCCGGTTTCTGGGCGCAGTCTTCCTCTGACACCAAAGCTCCTCTTATTGTGCTACTGGCTGCATGGACAGTTTATCTGGGTTTTTACTGCCTCCTAACCTTCTGGCAAGATTTTAGGGCAGCCTCTTGGCATAACACAGTGACCTGTTCTTATATCTGATCTTCCCTAGCTACATATACTTATTCCATAGAGGAGGAATACCTGAACATCCGGTTCTTGGCTATTCACTTCCTCCTCAGCTTCCTCCTAGTCTTTTCTCCCGGTTCTAGACCTCCTTCCTCTCTGACTACCACAAACTGATTCCTTCAATTGTCAGCTCCTTAACTGGTATTTCCCAACTTCTCTTTTCCACCTAGTTAGAATCTCCAGCCAATCAGAAATGAATTTACCGGATCTCACAATATTCAAAGCAATTGTCTCTCTCTCCCCCACTTCAGGACATCACTAAGCAACTACTACACAGGCCTTTGACAGCAACAAAGTAAGGCCTCAGGCCAACTCGTACAGTGTAGCCTCACAGAGGCCACACAAAGTAAACATTACACAACAACAGTTATATACAAGGCATTTCTTCACAAGCTATATATTCTAAAATGAAAAACAAATTTGTTCAAGGGTTAAGGCTTTTACCAGTTAACTTTTGCTCCAAAAAGCTTTTAACTTCTAAGTTAATGCTCCTGTTTACATGGCATGCAGGTGAAGGCAGGAAAGAGGTTCTACAATCTAACTCAACATTCCCCTAACTGGTGTCCTCCAGATGTTTTGCATGACAACTTCCATCATCCTTGACCATTGGCCATGCAAGAGAGTTGTAGTATAAAACATCTGGAAGGCACCAGGTTGTGGAATATTTCTCTTATTGTTCTCATGTACAACTGAAGCTGTATGTATCCAGATAGCAAAGTGTGGATGCCTGGAGCCTAATCTGAAAGTGAGTACAAAGTGGGCAGTAGAACCTCTTTACTGCTGCTGCCACCCCTGAAATCCCAGCAGATTCAGGCTCCCCCACAGCCCATTAAACAACTGTGGGAAACCCAATGCTCCCTGCACACCTTGTTTATCAAGGGAATCAGTGGGATTCCAGTGGTGCAGCCCCTTCCTGAAGTGGTGGGGAGGGGTACAGCTTCCACAGGTTTCCTGGGTGGTGGCCAATGTGATCATTCGACCCTCCGAAGTTGCCCAGGCCTGCTCAAGTGTTGAGAACACACAATCCAAACAATTGCCTTTCTGGACCTACTAAATGGTTCACCTCATCATATCACAGCAGTCGTGATGAAATCCAGCTATACCTCTCCCCAGAACGTTCTCCTTCCATTCCATTGTACCCCGCATTTCCGCTTGCCTCTCTGATATTTCTGCTTGGCTGCTTCATTATTGTGTCAAGCTCAGCTGTGCAAGACCAAACCTCTCAGTTTTTTTTCTCAAGCCCTCCTCTCCTTGTTAATTCTCCTTATCCACTGATAACATCACCATCCACCCTGTTTATCATAAAATAGAATAGTAGGGTTGGAAGGGGCCTATACGCTTTTATAAGCCTTATCTTTGACTTCTCTCTCGCCTTCCCCCCCCCCCCCGCACACTCCCATATTCTGTCCATTGCCAAATCATGTTGTTTCTCTTTTTATAACATTATAAAATCCAGCCTTTTCTCTCTGGCCTATTGGCAAAAACTCCGGTTCACATCCTGGTCATCTCTCACTTCACTACTGCAATCTTCTCCTCTCTGGTCTTCCACAGTTTCACCTTGGTCCCTTCACATCTACCAAGCACTCTGCTGCCAATTCACCTCATTGCTTGGACCACATGACACCACTCCTTAAATCCCCAGTCTAGCTCTTTCTAGGCTTAAAAACTGTAGGTTCACAGGGGCACCCAGAAAGCTATTCCACCCTCTTCTCTAAAGCTAACATGCCTCTCCCTCTGGACTTCTCCTTTGTCCTCCCTCTTTAGATACTCTTCCAGGGCTTTTAAATAATAACTCCAGTTGTTGCTGTTGATGATAGAAATGCAGTGACAAGGGGGGAGCATGGCAGGGAAGCAATGCCCTCTCTTTCCCACTCTCTTCCCCTTCTTCACAGGCCAGCCGCTTTCCATGCTGCCATGCACTGCCAGCAACTTCGAGACAGAAGGGAACTGGGGATGGGCCTGCCCACTGCCAGCCCTTTGAGATGTCCCTTGTCTTCATAGTTGCTGTAGTGTGGGCTCAAAGTGGTGTGGAAGAATTCTCTGAGCACTGGCTGTTTTTGCATATGCTGAAGCACAGGGAAAGCCAGTCAGCACAACCTAGAAGTGCTGGCTGGAGGTGCGCAGTAGAGGCAAGTGGCTCCTGGCTGCATTTATTAAGTCAGAATATATTAAAAAAATAACCGTGAGGCACAAGAGGATTGGGGGAACTGTGGGACTTGCAGAGCGAAATGGGAGCTCAGTTGGTACCACAAAAATGGCAGCTGTCACTACGCCTGCCTGACACAATTCCATCTACCTTCTAGTTTTTAACCTGCTGTAATGGAGTCATATTTCATCTGATTTCTATGCAATATGGACAGCTTGTATTTCTCACCCAAGTGATTTTACAGACGTAACTTCATTTTGATACGTTAAATCGCCACGATTGTGTAAGGAATAGAATTCTTACGTTCTACATGCCTTACATGTTGCTATAGAGTTGCTTCTGCAGTTCTATAATTATAGCTTCAAGGTAAGTTCAGTTGTGAGTTTGGCTGTGTGAATGGAGATGAATGTGAATCTTTTCATTTTTGTGTTTCTTGTCTTATTTGAATTAAATGAATGCATTTAACCATTTCCCCTTTACCAGCGACTACAGACGTGCATTAGACAACATATTTTCAAAATGCTCTTTCTTTACAAATTCTTTAATATAACAAAGCACAATCAAAATTGAATTAAGAATAAATCAATATCTCAGTTTCCTTATATTACAGATAACATTCCCCCCGCCCCCAAGTTAATTGGAGAGATATTACCACTAAACATGAAGGACACTTGCTGTTTCATATCGCTAGCATTTCTCAAGTACATTATAAGATCCAATATTTAATGTTGTAATAAATAGTGAGAAGCATCTTGTGTATATGTTAGTGTTTTTGTGGTTTTGCTTTCCTCCTTTTTCCTCTTCTCCCCCTCCCCCCCGTGTCTGTTTTTTTTTTTCATCATGGTTGTTTGTTGTATGTAATTTGTATCACTGAAATAAATAAACTTCTATAAAGTGCTTTTTCAAAACTCACACAAAATATACATTATAAGTACATTATTAAGCTAACATTTCTCTGTGTTGTCTATTATAATTGTTATTTTAAATGCCAGTGATAGGCCATTTGAATTTATACACAGAATAGCTGCTATACCACATGTAAAAATTAATGGCTCTTTGTTACTTGATAACCTAACCATTCTTCTGAGCGAGTCTATTTTCTATGTTTTCATTGTTTATTAATCTCCCTCTGTACAGTTGGACCCTTCAGTCTTGATATTCAAAAAGGCTTTAAAAACCTACCTATTCCAAGTGGCTTTTAACTAATGCATTTTTATTGGACATGCTGCTGCTTATTGCTGTGGCTTCAGAAATTGTTTTGTACTGACTGAATTATATTTTAATGTATAATTGTTTTTCTGTATTTTCTAATTTCAAAGTTTTAAATATGTTATATTATTGTAATTTTATGTGTATATTGTTTGCTGTCTAGGGTGAACTTTGTCTAGAAAGATCTATAAATATTAAACAAATTAAGTGTAGTACTGAACACAGAATGCTGGATTAATCTGGATTGAAATGCTAATCAAATTAAGATTAAATAGTATATTGAGCAGTGGAGATTCTCCTGAAAAGGGCTTTATAGAATGAACAGTTTTGCTTAATTCGGTTAGTTAAAGTTTGTAAAAATGAAAAAAACCCTATTATTTCAGTCCTTTGACCCATGCTTAGAGGGAATTTCCTTTTAAAAGTGTTTTAAATGAAACAATTAAGGGCACAATCCTATGGCCGCTAGTTAGTGGCTAGATGGCCATAGGATTGGTTGGTTTCTGGGAACCGACCTCGGAAGCAGTGTGAATTGTCCCCGGGCTCTGTGCTCATAAGAGCAGTGTGGAGTGAGCCAAAAGGGGATGGTCCCAGGGACGGGGACTGCATAAGTGCTGGTACAATGCTTCCTATGTGTTGTCTGGCCTCCCAACCCTGGGTTCCGATGTCCCATGACTAAACAGCCGAAATCAGCTGTCTAGCCGCAAATGCAGGGTGGCTGGAGCATGGAGGAGAGTATCCACTCTGCGCTCCTCCCATGGTGCATTGGACTCTTAGTTCAGAGGCGTCCGCATAGGATTGCGCCCTTATTTGGTTAACCTATTTTTTATGCAGCACTGTGTTCCCCCTTTTAAAATGGAAGGTTCTGAAGGTAACACGCAAAGTTTATGGCAATGAAATGATGGGACTAGTTTATGTGACTCTAAAACCTTTGGCCTAAATCCAACATATGATTAGCAGAAGGAATTGTTGCACTAGCGGAGGTCTCATTGCTGACCTAAGATCTGCCAGCAGTTGTGCAAGTGGTTGTGCAAGTGAAACTTTAGTTGGATTCTCTCTTTGCACATACTTCAGAACTTGGTTTCTGTTCGCACAACATCTTTTACACTAGTGGAATGACACTATTGGATACAACCCTTAATTGTTGATCCATTTCACTCATTATGCAGCGGTACCAAATGGCTACTCAGTAGGGAGCTGCAAGCATTTTTTAAGTGTGCACCTAAAAATACAGTATATGAAATCTCCCATAAACCTGTTTACATTGAATGTATCCCTTCTGATAGTAAAATTTACTTTCAAGTGAATTGTGACTCAAGTAAAGTGTATCACAACTTTATAGCCTTCATTGCACCAGTGAATAGATATAGGATGGATGACACATCATGACTCTTGCAGTTTAGAACTGCCACATTTGCAGCAACGGTCATTTCTGCACGCAGCATAGCAGTGTTGTGTGCAGTATTAAGGTGATTAATGAGCACAGTTGAAATAGGTCTAGAGATTATTTGTAAATGCATCTTAGACTTTTTGGGTTATCATGGAGCAAAATTGCAATGTCACATTTATACTTATCATTCCACTGTGAAGTTCTTTTGTTTCATTATTCAATTGTAAATATAAAAGCCTACCGTCTACTGTTTGGTAGTAAACTTTTTAATGGGATTACATTTGACAGACAGCATAACAAGATTAACTGGCTCTACTTAGTTTACAGAGGAAGGCTATTGTGGGGCATCACAGCTCTGTTTTCGGCCAAGAGGGTGGGTTCATCACCCCCCTCCCTCTAGACACACACACTAGTTGTGATCATGCCATGATATGTAATGTTGGCAAATTTGCAAAGAATCTGGCATATCGTTCTTCTCAGTATTTATTAGCATACTGTGATTGAGAAACAAAAACATGAAAATATGTCTTCAAAATATTTTGTTGCTTTCATGAACTAATTAAGAAAATACAAGTAATAAAAATGGGCTGGCATTTGGCCATATAATAGATCTGGAAATGCAGCAAGCAAAATCTGTTATTTGAAGTTGGCTTTTAATATTAGCTTAATTTTAATTAGCTGGCTTCCATCTGGATGGGTACGCTTTGTATGAAGCCTTGAGTGGGAGGGAGTCATAAGCTGCCATTTTGTTAAAGGAGCTAATACTGAAGATTAAAGATAGTAGGGTTTTGTTTTTGTTTTTACAATTTAAGGAGTAGGTGCATAACATCTGGAAACAAGGCACAGCAACAGCACTGGTAACTTGGGCTAACCCCCTAACTTGATGACCTCCAGACGTTTTGGACTACAAAGTCTTTTAGCTCTGCTGTTTTAAATCTGTATTTTAAATCTCTACATTGTTGCTAGGTTTTATTCTGGTTGTACTTTTATATTGTAGCTTTAAGCTTTTGTATTTTATATTGTTTTATATTGTACTTTGTGGTTTTTATTTTTGTCAACTGTCCAGAGAGCTTCAGCTATTGGGCAGTATAGAAATGTAATAAAATAAATAAGTAACTCCTAGCATTCCTGACCAATGGCTACCCTGGCTGGGGGTGATGGGAGTTAAAGTCCAAACATCTTGAAGGCACCAAGTTGCAGAAGGTTGTCCTAGTTGATAAAGTCTCTCAATCTCTTGCTTAAATAATAAATACAAAACATGCAAATTAATCTGTAGTTTAGCACAATGTTAAGAACATAGGATCCATCTAGTCCAGCATTCTGTTCACAGTGACCAACCAGCTGCCCATGGGAAATCCACCCTCCTGCTCATGTTCCCCAGCAACTGGTGTACATAGGCATACTGCCTCTGATACTGGAGGTAGCATACAGCCATCAGGACTAGTAGCCATTGATTTGCCTTATCCTCCATGAATTTGGCCAATCCCCTTTTAAAGCCATCCAGATTGGTGGCCATCACTACATCTTGTGCAAGTGAATTCCATAGTTTATTTATTTATTATATTTATATACCGCTCCATATCTAAAACAGATTTTGAAGTGGTGAACATAAAAGGTGAAACAGTAAAAGGATAAAAAGATTAAAACACCATATTAAAATTATGCTTTTAAAAAACAGAATGCCAATAAAGCCATGGCTGGTCAGTTAAGGAACGCTCCTGGAACAGTGCTATATTCAGGAGGCGCTGGAAGCAACACACTTTTGGCGCCTGCCTGACCTCCAGGAGCAGGGATTTCCAAAGAAGGGGGCCCATGACACTGAAGGCTCTTCTCCCGGTGGACTCCAATCGAACCATGAGGAGCATGCCCTCTAGTGACTTCAGTGACCAAGTAGGATGATAAGGGAGAAGACGCTGTCTCAGGTATCCTGGTCCCAAGTCGCTTAGGGCTTTGTACACTAGTACTAGTACTAGAACCTTAAACCTGGCCCAGTAGTGAATAGGGAACCAGCGCAGTTCTCCCAGCAAAGGATTTGCCTGCTGAAAAGGGAAGCTCCCGACAACAGCCAAGCTGCTGCATTGTGCACTAGCTCCAGCTTCCGGACCAGCTGTAAGGGCAGCCCCGGATAGAGCGCATTGCAGTAATCCAGTCCTGAGGTTACTAGTGCCTGTACCACTGTGGTCAAGCTGTCCCTTTCCAGGAGAGGCCGTGGTTGGCAAACCAGCCAAAGCTGGTAAAGGAACTCCGAGCCGCCATGGCCACTTGGGCCTCCAGCGACAATGATGGATCTAGGAGTACCCCCAAAGTACAGACCTGTTCTTTCACAGGGAGTGCAACCTCATCCACAACAGGCAATGAGCCTATCTCCCAGACCAAGGAACCACACACCCACAGGGCTTCTGTCTTGCTAGGATTCAGTTTCAATTTATTGGCCCTCATCCAGCCTATTACTGAGTTCAAGCACTGGTCCAGGACTTGCACAGCCTCTCCTGATTCAGATGTCACAGGGAGATAGAGGTGTGTGTCGTCAGTGTACTAATGCCCCTTGGCTCCAAATCCTTTTATCTGTCTTGAATCTCCTACTAATCAGCTTCATGGGATGACCCCAGGTTGTAGTATTATGAGAGAGGGAGAAAAATGTCTCCCTATCCACTTTTTCCACACAAAGCATAATTTTGTACACCTCTTATGATGTCCCCCCCACCCTTACTTGCCTTTTTTCTAAGCTGAACAATCCCAGCTTTCCTTTACAATCCTTGTAACCTTTCCTCATAAGGGAGTTGCTCCAGCCCCTTGATCATTTTAGTTGTCTTTTCTGCATTTTTTCCAACTCTACAGTATCCTGTTTTAGGTGTGGTGACTAGAACTGTACACAGTATTCTAAGTGTGGTCACAACATAGATTTGTATAAGGGGAGTATGATCTTAGCAGTTTTATTTTCAATTTCTTTTCTAATTGTACCCAAAATGGAAATTGCCTTTTTCACAGCCGCTGCACATTTGGTTGACATTTTCATTTTTCATCGAGCTGTCCACTACAACCCCAATATAACTTTCCTGGTCATTCACCGGTAGCTCAGACCCCATCAGCTTATACTTTAAGTTGGAATTTTTTATCCCAATGTGCATCACTTTATACTTGCTTACAGTAAACTGCATTTGCCATTTTGATACCTATTCTCCAAATTTGAAGAGATCCTTTTGGAGTGCCTCATAATTCTGTTTTCTTTTAACCACCCTAATAATTTGGTGTCCCCGGCAAACTTGGCCACTTCACTGCTCACTCCTAATTCCAGATCATTTATGAATAAGTTGAAAAGCATTGGTTCCAATACAGGCTGCTGTGGGACCCCACTGTTTACATCCCTCAATTGGGAGAATTTACCATTTATTCCTACTGTCTGCTTTCTGTTTTTTAACCAGTTACTGATGTATAAGAGGACTTCTCCTCTCATGAGTTTGCTTAGGAGTCTTTGGTGAGGGACTTCGTCAGATGCCTTTTGGAAGTCCAAGTAAACAGTGTCTCCCAGATCAACCCTGTCCACATGTTTATTCACACTCTCAAAGAACTATAAAAGGTTAGTGAGACAGGACTTACCTTTGTGGAAGCCATCTTGATTCTTTTTCAAAAGGGCTAATCTTTCTAAATGCTTACTAATTTTATCTTTAATAATGCTTTCAACCAATTTACACAGAACAGATGTTAACCTAACCCGCCTGTAATTTCTTGGATCCTCCCTGGATCCCTTTTTTAAAAATGATGTTACATTAGCCATCTTCCAGCCGCTGGTATAGAGGCTGATCTTAGGGACAGGTTGCATATTTTGGTTAGAAGATGAGCAATTTCATATTTGAGTTCTTTGAGAACTCTAGGATGGATACCATCTGGGCCCAGTGATTTATTTGCTTTCAGTTTGTCAATAAGGTTGAGAACTTCATCTTTTGTCACTACTAGTTGCCTCAGTCCCTCAGGCTTCCTTTCTGAAAACATCAGTTCAGGCACAGGTATCTGTCCTATATCTTCTGCAGTGAAGACAGATGAGAAGAATTCATTCAGCTTCTCAGCAGTCTTCTTATCCTTCTTTAGCACTCCTTTAACTCCATTATCTTCTAATTGTCCAACTGCCTCCCTAGCTAGTTTCCTGTTTGTGATATATTTAAAGAATCCTTTATTGTTGGCCTTGATGTTGTTAGTGATATGATCCTCAAAATGCTTTTTTGCATCTCTTATTGTCTGATTGCATTTCCTTTGTGCAAACTTGTGCTCCCCTTTGTTTTCCTCATTTGGGCAATACTTCCGTTTTCTGAAGGAAGCTCTCTTTTCTCTAATAGCTTCCTTGATGCTGCTTGTTAACCATGCTGGTGACCTCTTGGAGGGCTCACTGATTTTGTTTTCCATCTCAAGATCACTGTGAGTGTTCTGGTCTGGGGGGCGATAGCACGTTCCTAGTACTAGATTAGTTTTGGAGCCCGGTAATGCTTTCACAATCTAGGAAAAAATACAGCGAAATGATCTCCCTTCATAGCTCCATGTTTAGCACTCAGCAGTCAAACAGACTCAGGGGAGAGAGCTGTCAAAGACTGCGCTGACTGAGTCACCACTCTGCCAGCTCCCAATCTTTGCCCACCCAGCTGCCTATGAAATTAATGCAGTAGCACTGATGTGACCTGCTTCAGTATATTGGCAGGGGTTATTTAGTGGTCAGTCAACATTTACTTTTGCCCCTCCCTCAGGAAGACATGTTGGGATTTGAGTGCAACAAAAGTTCAGAACAGGCTTATACATTTATAAGTACTTTCTAGAATTCTACAGATCTCTTGTATCCTGACTCTCTGTGACAGCCATATAAGAATTGTGTAGTTAGTGTTGATAATTACTCTACTTTAAACTGGTTTGACCAGTGTTTGCTTGTTTGCTTTAATATTTTTTTTCCTTTTAGCACATTCTCCGTGAATGCTGTTGAATTGGACCAAAAGTCCATCTATGCCAGTATCTATGGTGGCCAATCAGATGTGTCTGGGAAGCCCACACGGAGGCTTGAAGGCAGCAGCCCTCTGCCATTGTTGAACTCCAGCAACTGGTATTCAGTACCACATTGCCTCTGAACCTCGAAGTTCCATATAGCCATCATTACTAGTGATAAACTGACCCTCCATGGATTTGTCTAATCTTTTAAAACCATCTAAGCTAGTGGTCATCATCCCGTTCTTATGGCAGCAAATCCCATGAATTGATGATACATTGTGTGAAGAAGTACTTACTTTTGTTTGTCCTGAATTTCCTGCCAATTGGTAACTTTTTTTTTTGTACCCCATCTTTCTACCAAGAAAATGGCACTCCAGATGGCTTACAGTCACAAGAACTAAAAAACATAAAACTTGATTAAAATAATAATAAAACAAATACATTAAAAGCACAATTAAAAACACAACAACAGCAGAATAAAAACAGCAACCAACCCAACAGATGAGCTTACATGCCAAAGGCCTGCTTGAATAAAAACATATTTGCCTGCCGGCGGAAAGACAGAAGATTGGGAGCCAACCTAGCTTCCCTCAGCAGGGAGTTCCACAGCCTGGGAGAAGTCACTGAAAAGGCCCTCTGTCATGTCACCCCCAAACACCTCTGAAGGGGTGGTGTTTGGTGGTGACATCCCAATAATCCCAGAAACCTTAAAACCTGGGCAGGCTCATATGGGAGAACCCAAATCATATAGGGCTTTATAGATCACAGCCAGCACTTTGAATTGTGTCTGGATACAGACCGTAACCTGTGAAGCTGTTGTAACAAGGGAGTCATATGTTCCCTGTAACTGGCCCTTGTTAGCAGTCTGGCTGCGTCATTCTGGACCATCTGAAGTTTCCAAACAGTTTTCAAAGGCAGACCCATGTAGAATATGTTACAGTAACTAAGGCATGCATGACTCTGGCCTGATCAGACATCTGTAGGAATGGGTGCAGTTGGCCTGCTAGCTTCAGCTGTGCAAAGGTCTTCCAGGCCACTGCTGAAACCTGGGCATCCAGGTTCAAGGTCAAGTCCAGGAATATACCAAAACTGCGAGACTGAGTCTTCAGGGGGAATGTAGCTCCATTCATCACAGGTTGAGTCCCTATTCCCTGATTTGCCATTGGACTTGGTTACATTGGTTGATCTCAAGTTCTGGTATTTTGAGAGAACATCTTCTCCACATCCACATTTTACACACCATGCTTAATTTTATAAACCTCTCACATGTCCCCCATTAGTGCCTTTCTTCTAAAGTAAAAAGTCCCATATGTTGTTGGAGCCTTTATTTTGGTTGCCCTTTTCTTCACTGTTTCCAACTCTGCACCTTTTCTACCATGTGTGATGGAGGGACCAGAACTGTACACAGTATTTCAAAGTGTGGCTGCACCATAGATTTGTAGAAAGTCAGTACACAATCCTAGCACTTTTTAAAAATCTTTTTCCTTTATGTTTAAAATTGTCCTAGTGAAAAATGATCGTAGAGAGCTGCAAACCTTTATCTAGTGGGTGCAACCTTTTGTGAACACTTATTACAAGTTCTGATCTTGTATTCTGTGCTGTCTTTGCAACCGCTGCTAAATAGTTAAGCTAGTTCTTATGGCTAGTTCTTATGCCAGGCGTATTATAAATTCACTAGAGAAATATGTGTGTCTTCTTGGAGTGGAACAGCAGATACTAAAAAATGAAAAAGACACATCTGCTGTTGAAGTCTCAACACCACTTTAGAAAACTAATATAAGACACACTTGAATGTGCATGTGTATAAACCTGTCATGCTTATAAGAACTGATTCCAATGCAACATTTTGTTGTTGCATAGAAAAATATCCTTCAAAACCATCTGTGTTGGAATGAAACATCCATATAGATTGCTCAGGAAATGTGCATGAGCTGGAGACTAGATTCCTGCTATCTTGGTCTCTCTTGCCAAATTTGTATGGCTTTTGTATTTTCTTCCTGTCAAAACATTACAGTGGAATCTGCCCTGGTTTTCATACTTCATTTAATGACATAATATTGTAGATAAGGGGAATTAGGACAGTTGTATTTGCAAAGCCAGTATTTGCTGATATTTGGCTCAGAGTTGTATTTGAGATGCAGTTATTAACCCAGTTGGCTAATAGGTGGTAGTTCAAAAAATGAAATATAGTTGATGAGAAAGTTAATCATTCCACTTTAAGAAACACCCTATACTGTCAATTATACTCCTGCTGCAGTTTTAGTAGATTTGTATATATGGGTTTTCTGACAGTGTATTGAAACATTTCTATACTGCCCAGTAACCAAGGCCTTCTATGCAGTTCACAAAAAATTAAAACCCTTAAAATTCAACATGACAAAACATGTCGTATTTTCCAAGAATGTTCCAAATACACTGTGCCTAGTTTACACGATGGCTTGTTTAAGCCGCGGCACGTGCTGGGCACCATTTGCCTAATTACCTACCCAGGCATGGCTTGTCATGTTGTCCAAATTTGGGCAGCATGACTTGTTTGAGCCCTCAAACAGCCCTCAAATAACCCAACAGCAGGTGAACTGAGTCCGTGAGACAGAAGCCCTCCTGAGGTATTGTTCTCCATGCAATCGTAGTTCAGTTCAGTTCAGTTAAATTTTATTGCACTGACAACCAGTCATTTGCAAAACAGTGAACCAGTCCATAAAGCTAAAACATACATGACTAAAATGACATACACGGACCACTGGTTACATCCAGAAAAACAACTCCTAAAATTTAATATTTAAAACCTAAGGCCACGCCATCTTGTCTTGCCTTATATTGAACTAAACAAAATTTGGAGGTTTGAATTCAAAGCAGAATTAATATATTTTGTCATTCTAAAAGAAACATAATAATCTGATCCATTTAAAAACCTAAACATCTTTTCCCTTGATGTTTCCAACCTCTTCTTCTTCAGTAGTGGGAAAATATATTTGAGTCTCAAGTCATCGTATTTATTTGTTGTTGTTCATTCGTTCAGTTGTGTTTGACTCTTCGTGACCCCATGGACCATAGCACTGTGGCAAACGGACACAGCCAAAGTGGCTAATTGTTTTGTGAGCTATTTGGCCATATCATAACCCTTTGGTTTGTTGTATGAATTTCTTTTACCAATCTGGGTCACATTCTCTTTTGTTATACGTAACCATGACATGGCCACATAATTAATCTATTCAAAAGCAGAATGACTTTGTCAGCAATGGTGAGGTTAGCTGGAAAATCAATCTGAGCCAGAGGTGAGCCACTACCTTGATTACCAGGCCCCAAATAGGTAAAAAAAACTTGTTTCAGTTCTTATTATGGCCCAAAATGTTTTTTTACCCATTTCAGGCCTGGTAATGAAGGGAGCAGCTCACCTCTGGCTCAGATTGATTTTCTTTTTTTCCCTTTTTTTAAAAAAGAAAAACAAAACATAACAACAGAAACACAACAATACACATACACTGAAATATCTCTTAAGATTGTAAGATATCTACCTTTGGCACCCCTTACACAACAAATGCTTATTATTATTCTCTAGTTCTTGTCTTACTTGTATACATTGAGTTCACAGACTCCTTTCTCCTAATTTTAACAACAGAAAAAAGAGAATCAACCATCTCAAAGTTCAAAATCCACATACATAGATATCATGTTTCTCTATTTCTTGTACAAATTCTATAAAAGGTTTCCAATCTAACATAAATTTAGTTATGTTAGTTGTTGATCCTTCTTTAATTATAATAGTAAGTTTTGCCATCTCTGCCAGTTCCATCATTTTCATGATCCACTTGCTCACAGTTGGTATTGTTTCATTGGCTCAGATTGATTTTCAGCTAACCTCACCATTGCGTCAGTCTGCTTTTGAAGAGATCATAATTGCATGGAAGAAAAGAGTGCCCGCTGGTCTGCCACTGTGTCCCCACCAGCTCTGCCATCCTCCCCACTGTCCACATATTGATGAATAAATAAATGTCTGAACAGGGGAGGCTGTGCTACCCATACAGGCACCCTCTGGCATTTAGAAACCTGCGCAATCAAGGTTCTATATCATCAGAGGAACCTACATGGGCAGAGCAGCATTTCCTCTTCAGGTGTGTCCCACACCCTCTTGCCCTGTGCATGGACAGCAGGGGTGTGAAGGCAGGGCCGGTGGGCATGGCCCCACTCTCCTTCTCCTTGTGGGTATGATTACAGGGAGACTAATGCCTCAAGGGGGCTAATTTCTGTCCTTCTGTACTTATGGTACAATAGACAATTTCAATAGGAGTTGTGTAGAAGTAGCCAAGAATATAAATTTAGGCCACAGTCCTATGCTCGCTTCTCTGAGAGTAAGCCCCACTGAACTCAATGGAAGTTACTTCTGAGTAGACAAGTATAGGATTGCATTTCTGTATCTACTAATACGGTTCTATTAACATCACGGCATGGAAGAAATAGCAAAGATCACGTTTAAATATTGCCCTTTTGGTGCAGTACTATGTAACTTGTGTCGTGCCAAAAACTAATGGATCCTCTTATCGGAAATTGAAAATTAAAGAGGATGAGTCAGTAGTACACGCCAAGGTTTCATAATATGCATTCAACTTAAATAATGAATGCCAAAATCTGGAGACAACCAGTTAGCTTCAACCTTTTCTCTGCAATAATCTTTTCTACTCAGTCTCTAATTAGCGGTCTCGTTCTTCCTCTTTATTTCACTGGATAAAAGGTGTGTGAAAATGCAGATACTCTATGCTTTGAAAAGGGGTGGAGGAATAATCCAGTGTATTATTTCACTAGCAGTTATCACCAAGAATAAGTTTAAAATGTATAATTTCTGCTTTCAGTGATTGCATTCCACCCCACCCACCTACCCACCCGCCACACAAAATCACACACTTTTAAAAAACATGTGAAGAACAGGATTATGTAATCTGGTGGCTAAACTGACTATTAACAAAAGATTCACACTTTCTTGTTCACAGCATGTTTAATGTCAAGTACAATCGAAGGACTTTTAGTACCATTTCTGAAATACAAAGTATCAGAAATTATGAAATCATAGCGCATCAGACTCACAAGGAAAAATACTAGGTAGAACAATTCTATACTCACATTATGTTGGAGCTGGGGAGAGATACACCACCACTACACTGGCAGAATAGCCTCAGTATTTTATTCATGTTCAACCCAGGAGGGGAAGGGAAAACACACCACTTAGGAAATCAGAATGTGGCATAAAAACAGCAGACATACTGCTGGTGTCTGTAGAAAAACCAAGCTCACCAACAAGGCCACCTGTGCTTAGAATAAACCAATGAACTCACAGTAATGAGGAGACACCCCCAGCACACACATAATCCCCCTGCATTATGCACACAACAACACAGCCTCTCCATCAGTCTCAGTGGCACAGCAAGCAATGACCCCAGTATTGCCAGTTCCAAGGTATCCCGAAAGGTAGGGGTATGACTCCCCGTTGATCCCTGCTGTGTGAATCCCTGCTGTTCACTGGAGCACAATACACGAAGGGGCAGAATGAGAGCTCACAATACAAAATACACATTACCCACCCTTTCCCAGGCAGGACTCCTTCAGAGAGCACACACAGCAGCCGCATTTGGATGTCACAATAACCCATGATGGGGTAATAAGCTACTCACAGTAGCTTATTTTTTTAAATAGTCCACGATCCTCCGCCACACCAACAGGCTAATAAACTATTAATCTACGGTGAGTAGTTTATCAAGCTAGTGCTGTGTAATTTGACTCACTGACTCCCCACCCCCTGTCCTGCTGCAATCCTGCTGCAGTCCTGCTGCCTGAGCAGTGGCTGTTTCACCTCTAAAGTGCTGGAAGTTTGCAGTCAGGAGGCACCCAATCCAATGTCAAAGCCCCACATGACTACTCAACAAGGAACAAAAATCCCAAGTGCACCAAAAAGGTGGTGGTGGCGGCTATAAAACCTTGGGGGTTTGCAGGATCAGGACAACACTTCGTACACAGCCTCCCACAGCTCCAACAAGAAAAGCCTGGGCAATTACCGCAGAGGAGTGAAAATCCCAAATGTACCAAAAAGGGGGGGGGGGTTGGCTATAAAACCTTGGGAGTTTGCAGGTTTGGGACAAAACTTCACACACAGCCTCTCCTAACTGGGAGGCACCCAATCCAACATCAAAACCCTGCACAATTATCTCAGAGGAGAAAAAATTGGAAGTGCACCAAAAAGGGGATGGCGACTATAACACTTTGGAGGTTTGCAGAATTGAGTCCAAACGTCACATTCAGACTCTGCTAGTCAGGAGGCACCGAATGCACCATCAAAACCCTGTGCAATTACCCCAGAGGAGGGGAAATCCCAAGTGCAACAAAAAGGGGGTGGCACAAATAAACCCTTGGGGATTCACTGACTCGGGACAAAACCCTCAATCACATATTTCCCCCCATAGCCATTGCTGGTATAGACACTTTTATTGTCATCAAAGTCAATAGCAATAAAGTGGAGTTGCATAGCAATTTAGTGCTATAGCGGAATCGCGCAAAAGTGTAATTGCGCATCCTCCCCAATACCTATTTTGCTTCTTCATGGGAAAGTGAACAGAGATGGAAAAAGGGGGTGGATGTTATAACTCCCTGACAGTTTGCTGGAATGGGGTGAAATTGCACCGGTGGGGTGCCTTCATGGGAAGTCTTCAGACGCTGTAGTTGATAATTGCGCAATTTAGCTTCTTCATGGAAAATGTGCATAACAGGAAAAAGGGAGTGGGAGCTACAACTCCCTAACAGTGTGCTGGAATGGGGCAAAATTGCACCAGTGGGGTGCCTTCATGGGGAGCCTCCAGATGCTGTTATGGATAATTGTGAAATTGCGATTCTTCATGAAAAAGTGAGCAGTTCTTTCCCTATTCCCCTATTTCCCCCTATTTCCCAAATTGCACAGTTTCAAAGTAGTGATCAGGGAAGCCTGTCATTGTGTAACTTCACTGTAGCAGGGTAGTGTAATAGTGCGAGGCTGTCACTGTACTAGGGGAAAGCTGCCATTTTATAACTGTAACATGATATCAGGAAAGGCTGTTCTTTTTTTTGCTGTGGTTGTCCCTGGGATACTTGTCAGATCTCAGAAAAAGGGCTCTGCAGGCTAGAGCAGAGCGGCCACAGTGGTTTTGGCTACTCTTTACCAGCTGACTCTGGTGAGACTCTGGTCAGAATAAGCTATGGTGAATGCTAGACGACACAGTAACCCACAGTGGGTTAAATAACCCTTACTGCAGACTGTGGGCTATCAGAGTGGGTTATTTCAGCCAAATAAGCCATCATGGTTTTAAAAATTCTCTACAGACGACACGATAACCAACTATGGCTTATTTAACCCATGGTGGCTCATCATGCCATCCAAACCCAATCACCAAGAGTTCAAGAAGGGAATGACTCTTGACAAGCAAGACAGGTACAGGACAGGCAATATTCTTTGGGTTATATCCCACCTGTCTGTTAAAGTAATAAAACAGTCAAATGTACAATTGTTACACTTGACAGTGCCTGGGAGCTTTATGTGTCATTTGTGTACAAGGAAGTACTATCGTTGGATCCAGACTAAATTGTACTTGGTTCTCATGGAAATTAATGGGACATAAGTTAGTCATGATTAACTTTCACATTGATTTGAATGGGATAAAAATATGACTAACTTAGTCTGGATCTAACCTATGGTTGCATATGAAATGGTGGTATGTTAAAGCAGACCTTTATCTCTTCCCAGATGAATTCTAGTCATCCCTCTATAACAAACTTGTGCCGTGTTTGTTAATTATACTGTAGATCGCTCAATACTGTAATTTAGTTCTGTTTTGCATAATTTTTCCTAGGAAGTATTACTGTTTTTCCTAGTTACTACTTTAAAAACATAGGGCAGTATCAAATTTGTCCTAGCGCTAACGCAAATTACATTGCACTAGCGTAGGTGACCTCTAGTGCAACCCAAATAGCATTTGCTGCCATGATGGGCTTTCTGGGGATAAATCAGCCTGATTTTCAAAATGAAGAGTCCTAAATTGTTGACCCTTATTAATCATATCATTATTACTGTAATTCTTGAGGTTCTGATTGCCAAACATATGTGAAAGGGAAATGTTGTTTCTCTGTGAGAAATTCCTTTGTGGGTGGGGGAAGGAGAAATCAAATAATTTAATATACTTGTAGTTATGTGTATTTCAGTTAACTTTTAACAGAATGGCTTCAATGTAAATAAAAGCCAGTTTTATGTAAATAAAAGCCAGTAAATAAAACAAAAAATTAAAGTGGGGGAGAAGGGCAGAAGTTAGCATGCACAGATTACGTAGGTGAAAAAAATATGGCAGAGTTGAATGAGGCATGTGCACTCTACCTCAAAATCAGATATGGCAATGTTTCCATTTAATGTGGCAATAGAGAACTAAAGCCAGAAACCCAATGAATATGAAAATTCCCCCTTTATGCTCTTGTTTACATTCAGAGAAAATGTGTAAGCTCTCATTTAACCCTTGTTTTGTTTCCACCAAAACACAATTACTTTTGGAAAGAGATACAAAAGGAAAGTTATGAAACTGTCAAAGTAGGCTTCATAATTTTCTTTACCAAAGTAATTAAAATGGGGGGGGGGACCCTTTGGAGCCAATTTTCACTGTTTTGTTAAGCTAGGCAGCCAAAGTTTGCACAGCTGCATCTTTGAAGATAACTTTAACCCCTTTCTTGCAATATTAGCCTTGAGCATATTCCTTCGTGTGTCTGTTTTTCTGATGTGATGTTTGTCTTTTTCAGATAGCAGCAGCTGATACACATTTTGAAATCATATCAGGGCTGGTGTGGATGTAGCACCAAGCCGTGGTTTGACACTGCAAGAATGAGCTTGTGGCTCTCTTCCTCCTGCTACCACTTCCCCTCATGCATGCCAATTTGCTCTGACCTTTTGGAGCAAACCTAACTTGCCATCTCGTCCAAGCTGGTAAATCATGGTTGTAGAATTAGACACCAGGTTCAAACCTAGTTTGTTCATATGAAACAGTAAATGATGGCTTGCCTCAGACCAGGGAGGGAGAAAACCACTGTGTGCAAGAGGAAGATGGAGCATGTGAAGCTGAGGCTCCTCCAATGCTCTGTTGCAGTTTAGCATTGCATCTGAACCAGCCCACTGTAGTCACGTTGCTTCATTTGCAGCGGTCTATGACTGACAGCAGTAAAACTGAACTGACTCTGATACCAAAACAGTAACTGAAATAGATACTGGGATTTGTTGTTTGTTAGGATGTTTGCTGCTGTTGCTGTTTCTACTGTTTTTATTACCGTATCAGTTTTTATTTTGTGAGTTTTATTGTTGTATGCCACCTTAGGAGAGCTCCTGCCCTGCAAGGTGGCAAAGTTTTTAAATAAATAATTAACTTTCAACTAGTGTTGAAACCCAGCCCCAAGTCAGCCCAAATAAAAAAGGTCTAACACTGCTTCAAACTTTTTATCCATTGAAAGCATCATCAAGATATCATCCGTGCAATCTGCATATTCAAATCAAATGATCTGTATGTCGAATGTAGCGGAGCAGTTTTGGTGTGTGTGTGGGAGAGGGAGAGAAGGGTTACGAAAGGGGAAAAACAGTCCACCTCTCCCATGTGTATGTTTGTATATGTATGTAAGTGCAGTCATTCATGAAAACTTGTACTCATTCATGGAGGGGAGGAATCCAAGCCATAGTTTTAAAAGTAAATACAAAACATAAAAAAAAAACCCATAATGACCTAACTGTAGGAAACTATAGTGACAGAGTTTCCTATAAAAGAGCCTACAGAGTATTTTTTAGGAAAAGCGATACAACGTTTTCCATCAGCTCCGATTGCAGTATCAAAACAGAAGAGGAATACAAAAAGTCTCTTGAGTACTGTGAACTATTCAGTTTACAGGTAGCTACAACAAGCCTACTACCCAATTTTCACATTTTACTTTATGTTTTACTTCAAGGAGTTAAAAATCCTGAGCTGTGCTGGATGAGCCAGATGGTCTTTAACAGTAACATTGTTCATATTGTTTAGATTATCCTGTTGCAAGTACAGTGCCTCGTTTACCTTTTATGGAAGTAAGTGTGGAAAATTGACCACAGATGTACGTAACTAGGAATGATGGCTGAGGCAATGCTTACCAGGCCTCCCTCTCTAATACACTTGATCCTATAGATAAAAAATAAATACAGAAATGTGAGGAGGCAGCAGCAGAATTTTCTAGTGTTACCTATTGAAGTATTTACTTTAGATCACTGAGCTGCTAAAGCTCTCATTTCCTTAAATCAAATGCCATTTTTTCACTCTTACATTTCATTACATTTAAGCAGCTTCATCACAGATATTTAGCCAAGTACTAAACAACACATGATTTATATGAACCTTATATAAATTATTCTACTTGTAAAGCATGTAGGAGGAAAAGCCAAAGATATTAGCTTCAAACATAGTTCATAAAAAAAGTGGTTACTCTTTTTTTTGTTCTATGTAACAGAGAACATGCACTTGCTATTAATATAGCTTTGATAACTATCAGAAGCTAAGCTTGTGCCAAATTAATTATCTAGACCAATGCTTATTCTTAGTCATGTGTTATTGAATTTGCACTGAAACTTCAAAGGCATATCT
Source organism: Heloderma suspectum (assembly GCF_057233095.1). Lineage (NCBI taxonomy): Eukaryota > Metazoa > Chordata > Lepidosauria > Squamata > Helodermatidae > Heloderma > Heloderma suspectum. Next base: position 112,229,357 of record NC_139458.1, on the reverse strand, counting down.
GAATAAAAATGTGTTTCTTCTTGCGTTGGGTCAGATCTTGATTTTGAATACGGAGCATTTAAAATGGCATAAATGAGAATTATAAATGAAAAGCTACGTACTCTGTTCTATAAAATCCCTTTGTTCCTTATCACTTTCCTTTCTATCCCTCATTTCCTTCCTTCTGATGGCTCGTGTCAAGCTGCATTTACTTCTGGCAAGTGGGTTCTCTTTTGGAGCCTCAGTGCTGACACTGCAACATTTGCATGCAGGTGCTCCTGCCACAGAGCACAGCTGCTCAAACTTGCATAACCCTTGGGAGAAGAGAAGGCCAAATTCATAAACCCGTTCAGTATCTTAAGCCACTGAAGGTGAAAATCCAGAGTTAGTTTTATATGGCAGAACCTCTTAACACATGATAAGCTGGTTATCGGTATTTACCCAGTACCTGTGCTGCATTCGGAAAATAAGAAATAACCTATAGGCAGAGCAGCTGCCTCAGAAAAATGAGCCAATCTCCATACTACAGAGATCACACATGAGATGCATTCTGTGATCAAGGATTAAAGCGTGTAGAAGATTTTCTAGAAAACATTTATCAACTTTAGAAATATGGGGAACATGACAGCAAACCCTGATAGATGACCATACACAGCATTCTCTACCTCCCTCTCTCATGTGTGAACAAACAGGGATCATAACAACCACATGTATTTTTAAATTTTATTTTAAAAATGTATATACCTTATTTTGAAAAAGTATTCAAGGCAGCTAGCAAAAACAAGAACACAACATAATATTTGAAAACAATGCACAAGAAGTAAAGCCTTCTCTCTGAGTATACAAGGCAAATAGATCTCTCTGGGTAAAAGTGACAATGAAAGTAGTTCATTAAGAATATGGGGAAGTCTGGCCCTAGAAACATGGGATAGAATGGAGCAGAGAATTGTACTAAAAAAGAACCATGAGGAGAAGCCAAACAGACCCCAGGTTGTTCTTAGAACTGAGACCCATAAGCACAAAGGATACTCAAGCAAAACGAATGAACAACTGCTTCCCACACAGGGCAAACTAACCAATCCAAAGGTTATACATAGGCTTCAACAAAACTGGAACAGATATAAAATCATAGAACAGTAGGGTTGGAAGGGACCTATAAGACCATCGAGTCCAAACCCCTGCTTAATGCAGGTATCCAAGTCAAAGCATCCCTGACAGGTGGCTGTCCAGCCTCATCTTGAATGCCTCCAGTATGGGAGAGCCCACTACTTCCCTAGGTAATTGGTTCCATTGCCATATTGCTCTAACAGTCAGGAATTTTTTCCTGATGTTCAGCCGGAATCTGGCTTCCTGTAACTTGAGCCCATTATTCCGTGACCTACACTCTGGGATGATCAAGAAGAGCCTGGCCTTCCTCTCTGTGACAACCTTTCAAGTACTTGAAGAGCGCTATCATATCTCTCCTCCATCTTCTCTTGCTAAATGTGCCCAGTTCTTTCAGTCTCTCCTCATAGGGCTTTGTTTCCAGTCCCCTGATCATCTTCATTGCCCTCTTCTGAACCTTTTCTAGTTTGTCTACATTCTTCTTAAAGTGTGGTGCCCAGAACTGGACACAGTACTCAAGATAAGGCCTAACCAGTGCTGAGCAGAGGGGAACTAGTACTTCACAGGATTTGGAAGCTATACTTCTGTTAATGCAGCCCAAAAGAGCATTTGCCTTTTTTGCAGCCCCATCACATTGTTGGCTCATATTCAGCTTGTGATCGACACCAATTCCAAGATCCTTCTCGCTTGTAGTATTGTAGAGCCAAGTATACCCCATCTTGTAACTGTGCATTTGGTTTCTTTTTCCTAGGTGCAGAACTTGGCATTTATCCCTATTAAATCTCATTCAGCCCAGCATTCCAGGCTATCAAGATCACTTTGAATTTTGTTTCTGTCTTCCTGGGTATTAGATATCCCGCCCAATTTTGTGTCACCTGCAGATTTGATAAACATTCCCTGCACCTCCTCCTCCAAGTCATTAATAAAAATGTTGAAGAGCACTGGGCCCAGGACTGAGCCCTGTGGTAACCCGCTCGTTACCTCTCCCCAGTTTGAGAACTCCCATTGATAAGCACTCTTTGAGTCCGATTCTGTAGCCAACTATGGATCCATCTGATAGTTGTTTCATCTAGCCCACTTTGAGCTAGTTTGCTAATCAAGGTATCATGGGGCACTTTGTTGAAAGCTTTGCTGAAGTTGAGATATATTATGTCCACAGGATTCCCATAGTCCACAAGGGAGGTTACCTGATCAAAAATGAGAACAAATTAGTCTGGCAGGATTTGTTCTTGACAAATCTATGTTGGCTTTGAGTAATCACTGCATTGTTTTCAAGGTGCTTACAAACTGATTGCTTTATAAATTGCTCCAGAATTTTCTCAGGTATTGATGTCAGACTAACTGGTCTGTAGTTACCAGTTCCTTTTTGCCCTTTTTGAAGATAGGGACAACATTAGCCCTCCTCCAGTCATCTGGCAATTCACCCATCCTCCATGATTTCTCAAAGAGAATAGACAGTGGTTCTGAGAGTTCTTCTGCCAGTTCCTTTATTACTGTAGGATGCAGTTCATCTGGCCCTGGAGATCTGAACTCATTCAAAGTAATTACGTGTTCCTTGACCATATGTCTATCAATCTCAAGTTGTAACCCTGCCCCTTCAGCCTGTACTTCGCCTTTGCCAGAGGGGTCTAGACCCTCCTTTTGGAGAAGACTGAGCCAAAGCAGGAATTGAGCATTTCTGCCTTTTCTTTGTCATCTGTTATCATTTTGCCATCCTTATTTAATAGCTGAACCACCATTTCTTTCCTCTGCCTTTTACTATGCACATAGCTGAAGAAAGCCTTTTTGTTGCTTTTAGCATCCCTCACCAACCTCAGCTCGTTCTCAGCTTTAGCCTTCCTGACGCCATCCCTGCAATTCTGTGCTACCTGCCTGTACTCTTCCTTTGTATCTTGGCCTTCCTTCCACTTCCTATATGTGTGCTTTTTTTTGTTTTCAGGTCATTTCTAAGCTTTTTGTGAAGCCACATTGGCTTCTTCTGTTGTCTTCCACCTTTTTTTCTTGTTGGAATTGTTTGTAATTATGCCTTTAGAATTTCCTTTTTTAAAAACTCCCACCCATCTTGGACTCCTTTTCTTGTTAGAGTTGCTTGCCATGGGACCTTACTTATCATTGTTCTGAGTTTATTACAGTTGGCTTTCCTAAAATCCAGGGTATGCATTTGGCTACACTTGGCTTTTGCTTCCTTTAGAACCAAGAACTCAAGTATAACATGATCACTTTCCCCCAGAGTTCCCGTAACTGCTACTTTATCCACTAAGTCATCTCTGTTGGTTAGGATCAAGTCAAGGATAGCCAAGCCTCTAGTTCCTTCCCCCACTTTCTGTAGGAGGAAGTTATCCACAACACAAGTCAGGAATATCTTGGAGAGGCCATGTTTTGCAGAATTTGTCTCCCAACAAATATCAGAGAAATTGAATTCTCCCATTACTACTACATAATGCTTCCTTGAAACCTTGGCAATTTGCTTTTCAAAAGTTTCATCCTCGTCTACTCCTTGATTGGGTGAACAGTAGTAGACTCCAACCACCAGGTTTCTTTTATTCTTTGCTCCGTTTATTTTAACCCAGATGCTCTCGATGGGGCTACCAAGCTCATCCTCCTGTATTTCTGTGCAGAGATATGTATTTTTAACATATAGTGCAACTCCACCTCCTTTTCTGTTTCTTCTGTTCTTTGAACACGTTACATCCTTCAACTGCTGTATTCCAGTCATGGGAGTTATTCCACCAAGTTTCAGTTACACCTATCAAGTCATAATTTCCCTCCTGTATTAAGAATTCAAATTCATTCTGTTTGTTTCCCATACTCTGGGCATTAGTATATAGACATTGAAGACCATGTGCTTTATAGTTTGGCTTTCTTCCTACATGTTTTTGAAGACTATTGTTGGGTGCTATTAGAGCTGTTCTCTCCGTTGTGGTGCATGAGCCTTCGTCCATTGTTACCCCAACTTTACATCTCCCTCCCCTGTAGGATTCAGTTTAAAGCCCTCCTGATGAAGATCTTCACGCTGTGGTCAAACACATTTTTCCCAGACATTGTGAGGTGCAGCCCATCCCTTGACAACAGTCCATCTTCCAGGAAGTATAGCCCATGGTCCCAGAATCCAAATCTCTCACATCGGCACCACCTTCGTAGCCAGTCATTCACCTGGAGTATTTTTCTTTCCCTTTTCTAACTACTGGAAGGATGGATGAGAAAACTATCTGGACCCCAAAGTTCTTGAGTTTCCTTCCCAAAGCCTCAAAATCTGACTTGATTTCTTCATAGCTCCGCTTGGTGGTATAATTTGTTCCCACATGGATGAGAAGAAAGGGATACCTGTCAGTGGGCTTTATGAGTGTAGGCAACCCTTCAGTCACATCTCTAATCTGTCTACTTATCCATATAAATGTCCATTTGCAAGTGATGTCTATATGCCACCCATGCAAATATTGAAAGCATTTAAGGCCCCCAATCCATTGCATTATAGAGGGTGAGCATTTATCCTTCCAGTATTATTAATATTAATAATAATTAATAATAATTAATAATATTAATATTAGTCTTTTAGCTGTCAAAAGCTTGCAGAGAATCCATTTACGCTGACCATTAATTAATTTCCATGAAGAGATAATTTAATACAGCACGTGGTCCAGCAAATATTAAAGATTGTTCCAGTACAAAATTCATCCGTATAATAACCTCCCTCTGCCAAAAAAACAACAACTATTAGACATTGCTAAGATATATGTTTAAAAGAAGCATTAGCTTTCATTTGCACCATCAGGAATTAGCAAACTTAGGGAATCTCTTATTAAAGAGATGTTGTGGTGTCCAATAGACAGATATTTGGTCTGCTGTTGTTGAAATGTATAGTTTTTAGAAACCTGTATTTTCAAACTGATATATTAAAATATATGTAGCCACATTTGTTCTTTCTTTTGTTGAAATTGTATAATAAAAAATAAGTTAAAAAAAGAAAAGAATCCCTCTGGATCTCACATAGACCCAGAGAAATTCTTAGGAAGTAAAGGTGGTGGCTGACTGGAAGCCAGAGCTTTTTTTTCAAGCACTTCTGGCTGCGTGGTATTGCGTGAGGGTTGGGGATGGAAACAGGGCAGATGGGGGAAGGCTGAAGTAACGTGATGAAATGGGAAAATCTGAGAGACTGGAGATGGGATAGGATGGAACGGATCCAAAGGGGGGAGAGGATGAAGTGCAGAGAGCGGCAATGGTGTGGGGAGGGCTGGGGAGTGACTCAGTGTGGTGGTGGAGGAGAGGGGTGGGGAGGGTTGCAGAAAACAACAGGTGGGATTAGGGAGGCCTGTGGGGCAACCTGATCTGGGGGATGTGGGGAGGGTGACTGTGTGTGTGTTTGGGGTTGCAAGTGTGTTTGTGCATATGTGAGTGAGGGTGTGTGTGAGAGAGAAAGTGTGTGTGAGAGAGGGAGAGAACGAGTGAGTTTTGGAATGGTGATCCTGAAAGAGAGAGAGAAATTAATGCGTTGGATGAGTGGATCTTGTTTTGGGGACTATGGTGTGAGACGAAAGGAGACAGTGGGCTTCTCTACGTAAGCCTTTTATCATGTGCTCATGATTGGTCACTCACAAAAGTTTGCGGGTCCGTTAGATGACGTTGTCAACCTCCAGGGCCTTTCCTGTGCTTTATGACATTTCTCCTGGCTTTTTTAAGATTGGGGAAACTGCAGTATTTCCCCTAGAAGTGCTTTAACAGCTGCATGAACTCCCATAATTGTACTATACCACAGCACCATCTAGTGGCTGTATAATGAAACATAGAACTTGCAGAGAAAGATCCCCCCCCCCCCGAAAAATAGCCCATGTCAGCCCATGTTATGGAGCTGATCTTAATCCCACAAAGAATCCGGAAGCAGAAGCCCTGGTTAAGCTGCAGGATAAAATCCTGGTGTGGAGAAGCCCAGTGTGTTTGGGTGTGATCCTGAATGAGAGAAAAACTGTAGTTTCAAAGGAGTGGGTTTGTGTTTGGGGGCTGTCAGACCCAACTTCTACCATGTATTTAGGACCTTGGGCAGAATACTTATCTTTTAGCCTCATCAGTTTGCCTTTTTGTGAAATGGGTTTCTTTTGGAGCAGTAGTGGTTCAAAGTAGTGGGTTTGTGTTCAGGATCTCAGACCTCAGCTCTGCCTTGTGTTCAGGTTCTTGGGTGAGTTACTTGTCTTTTACCCGCACCAGTTAGCCTTTCTGTGAAATGAGCATGTTGTGATTGGCTACACCTGTCATGGCAGCCATTTGGTGAATGGGCACCCCATGGTGGCCATTTTGTGATAGCACCCATGATTCTTTCTCAAAATTCCAAATGTGCCTTCCCCAATGCAAAAAGGTTGGTGACCTCATGCTATACTCACATTTGTTCTCAAGAGTTCAGAAGCTCTGTTAGCCTTCTGAAAAAACAACCAGTATACTACTTGAAATTGGAGGAATGTGTCTTTTACATTAATTCTCAACTGCCTTTCCCACCATTCACACACACACACACACACAGAATATGGAATTAACACACTAATTAACACACTTCGTAATAGTCTACTTACATGAAGGAAACCATGATGACACCATCTCCCAGCTAGTATATCAGGAATAACCCACATGTCTGCTGTAATCAGCTCAAGATTGTTACTGAGATGAAAGGTTTGGGCTAATGTGCAGAACAGAACAACAACAAAAATTGCCTATGTTTTCATTGTTGAGATAGTGGCTGTACAATTGTATGAGTGTGTGTGCAGAGGGTGTGTTTGGTTATAGAATTAAAATAAATAAATAAATTCTTAGATTCAACACTCACTAAAAATGTTAAATTATTAAAATTACTCATTTAAATGGATCAGTATTCTAGGTTTGGTGATAGAGACAGGGTAAAACAAATTCCAGTATGTTTTATGTTTTTTTCCCCCTCTGCTGTTTATTTTTGTTGCAGTGATTTCAAAAGATCTGGCCATTCTGACATACAAATACTTCTGTCTAATTCATAAAACTGCACAGGAACAGTGATGTGTCAGTAAGTAACTTCTTGTGCATCAGGGAGTTAATTTCTAGGGAGCCATTGGATACAGGGTAGTATCCAATGCAGTCACAGCGCTAGCGTAAACCAATGCTAGCGCAATGTCATTAGCGCTTGCTAGGCAAAGGGAAAAAGTGGTGATTTTGCATTCACCATTGCATTTCAGTGGCAAACTATCACCTTTTCTCTTTGCCTATTAAATCCTAATAATGTTGGCACTAGTTTAGCACTAGTACAATATTATTAGTGAGAGCATTGGATACTACCTACTGTAATAATCTGTATAAAAAAGTGAAAGTAAGTGGTCAGAAGACAACACAATAGTGTAGAAGAGTTGAAAGAAAATTAAGAAAAATAAAATTCTAAGCTCATTTATTTGCTGAATTTTGGGGTCTTTTCAGGGCACATTGTCCTCACAAGGCAGTTTACAAAAAGAAATTTAAAATACATAAAACATCAGAAACACAATAATTACAGCAAATTACAATTCAAAATCATTAACTAAAACCAACAGCAGTTAAAAACTTTCAAGTACAGCACATTAATACTTTATTTATTGAAATCAACTAATATTGATGGTAGTCAAGGCTGTGCCAAATATATTTTGCCTAATCATAGTCAATGTCAGTTTTGAGTAACTATGCTGCAATAATAAATATTGAGAATGAAATAAACACTTATGGAGGATAAGGCTATCAATGGTTACTAGACATAATGGCTATATATTACCTACAGTATTGGAGGCACTATGCCTTTTCTTTCTTTCTTTCTTTCTTTCTTTCTTTCTTTCTTTTAAAACACTTTTAATTCTATTTTTTATAAATGAAATAAACAGTACCAACAACCTAATCAATAATTACAATTTCCGAACAATACAGTATTCTTAGGAGGACACAGCAATAACGAAAAAGAGAAAAAAAAGAAAGAAAGAAAAAAGAAGAAGGAAGAAGAAAGCATGAAGTAAAAAAAATATTTAAAAGGATTAAGTTTAAACTCCATTACACAAACTTCAAATCCCATTCTACTTAAAAATTATAACATTGGCAATATTACAATTCAATACAGCATAAATAATCAACCTTACATTTCAATATCATATCATCAGTCTTATAGCAAGGAAGCAGGCCTACAATTCATTTCCAGTAACCATGTATTGCCCTTCAGTTAACATATAATAGTAAAGCTTAACAATTTAACCAGCCAAAAATCTTACTAACCAGTCTCATAATAATAATAATAATAATAATAATAATAATAATGGTGATGGTGATGGTGGAAGGAGATTAAAAAGGATAGATAATAATAACAAATCACTAATACATTTTATAATGTTATATAATAATAAAGCTTAAAAGCAACCTTACAACAATCACTAATGTGTTTTGTACTAGATATATATGTGAGTGTGCACATTTCTATACACCCTCAAACAGTAGATTTAGATACAGTATATCGTATTCATTTTAAAAAGAAAGGATTTAAAGAAAAGATAGAAATATTTATATAAGCAATTATCTATGGCTTAGCCTGAATCTTACAGACTAAACATAGCCAGTTTACAAACATGTTTGTAGATTCCAGTTCATGGGGCTGGAACAGAAATCTCATGCAATTTTCCATTTAGCCACACCTCCGCCATTTCATGATTTAGAAACTTCTTCATCTGACCTTCAGAAAAAATGCAAAATGTAGCAGGATATTTTAAGTGATATTGTAAGTTCATTTGTTTTGCTATATTTTTCACCTTGCCAAATTGCCTTCTTTTATCAGCAACTTCTTTGGTGTAATTCAGAAATAACATAACTTTATCTTGTTTCCAAAAAAGATTTCCGCTCTCTCTTGCCAAATGCAGGATATAATTTTTTGTGGAGATTCTTGCAAATTGGACTATAATCGTATAACCAGTCCGTTTGGCATTTGACACACGGAATGCCTGCTCAATATCAAGTGAATAATCAGATGGCACAGGGAGTATCTCATGCAAAAGCTTATCTACAAAAGTCGACAAATTTACATCAGTAGGTAAATCTTTAATACCAATGATATACACATTTGCCCTGCACACAAAAGCCTCTAGTTGAGAGATTCTGACAAATTGTTGAAAAAAGCTTGTGATGCAGTCTCGTTCACTGCCACCCGATCTTGCAGCTCGTTAAACTTTCCTCCATTTTTTGCCAAGAAATGTTGATTAAATCTACAGCCCCTTGCAGGGCGATGATGGAATTTTGAATTGTATCCAGCCTCTTAGCCTGTTCAGCAAATTGCGAAGACAAAGTTTTTATCAGAGCAAGTAGCTTCCCTGTATCTTCGGTTCTAGGAGCCTTTGCCAAAGGAGGTATTGGGAGGGGGGGGTAGGCAGAGATCCTTTTTTTCTCCTTGCTGTAACCATCCTTCTCTTCAAACAGATCTTGTAGGTCCTCAAATATTGTTGATATTTCTTAATCCATTCCTCAAATATTGTTGGTATTTCTTAATCCATAAACTACAATGGAGCACGTCAGCCCTGATTTCTCCTAATTAGATAGGAGGTTCAAAACAGCTTTGAGCAATGATTAAGCTCTGGCAGACTAGTTTCGGAGCCCAGCCCCCCCTCCTAATTCGCACAGAGGACTAATCTTCCAAAACTTCATCCAGATGCTGCTCCTGTCTCCCCTTTTAATTCCAGGGGAGTGATGAAAAGGTTTTTCAACCTTTTAAAAAGCTGTTTGAGATAGTGTCCTGCGGAGGCTCCGCAGAATGCTGCCAGGGCGACATTGGCTCCGACCGGAAGTTCCAGAGGCACTATGCCTTTCAATACCAGTTGCTGTGGACCACGAGCGAGAGGGTGCTGTTGCATTCATGTCCTGCTTGTGGGAACCGGATACCAGCCTAGATGGGCCTTTGGTCTGATCCAGCAGGGCTCTGCTTATGTTGTCTGAAGAAATAGTTCCTTTTGTCTGCCGCAAATCTATGAATGAATTTCATTAGGTAACCTTGAATTAAGAGAAACTGGCAGAAATTTCACTTTTCCACTTTCTCTACACCGTCTTCCAAATATGGCCACATCTTAGGGTTGGTTTTTTTTTGTGATACTAAACATTTTACGTTCAATCTTTTTTTTCTAATCTTAACAGGAAATTTGCCCTTTTCACTGCCATTGCTTGCTTGCTTGCTTGCTTGCTTTATTTTCTATACTGCCCGATAGGCAAAGCTCTCTGGGCGGTTCACAAAAATTAAAACCAAAAAGTACACAGTAAAACAATACAAAAATATAAAAGCATTAAAAACACAATATAACAATGCAAACAGAATAAAACCAGAATAAAACCTAGCAGCAATGCAGAGATTTAAAATACAGATTTAAAACAGCAAAGCTAAAAACAAGAAAGCTAAAAGACTAAAATGCCTGAGAGAATAAAAAGGTCTTCACCTGGCCCCAGAAGGAATATAATTTAGGTGCCAGGCAAACCTCACTAGGGAGCTCATTCAACAGCCAGGGTGCCACAGCAGAAAAGGCCTTCTTCCTAGTAGCCACCCACTTGACTTCCTTTGACAAGCAGGGGCTCACGGAGAAGGGCCACTGAGGATGATCTTAAGGTCCGGGCAGGCACATATGGGAGGAGGCGATCCTTCAGATAACTTGGCCCCAAGCTGTTACAGGCTTGGAATGTTAATACCAACTCTTTTAATCAGGCCCAGAAATGGACTAGCAGCCAGTGCAGCTGGAAAACTACCAGCGTAATATAAGCTTGTTGGCCAATCCCTGTTAACAATCCTGCTGCCCTATTTTGGACTAGCTGAAGTTTCCGGACCGTTTTCAAAGGCAGCCCCACGTATAACGCATTGCAGTAATCCAGATGAGAAGTCATCAGAGCATGGATACCTGTAGCCAGGCTATCTCTGTCCAGATAAGGGCGTAGTTGGTATACCAGCCTAAGCTGATAAAAAGTGCTCCGTGCCACTGAGTTCACCTGTGCCTCAAGTTACAATTCTGGATCCAAGAGCACCCCCAAACTATGAACCTGATCCTTTAAGGGGAGTGCAACCCCCTCCAGAACAGGTTGAATATCACCTAGCAGAGCAGACGAAACACCCATTAACAGCACCTCCGTCTTGTCTGGATTGAGTTTCAGTTTATTGACCCTCATCCAGTCCATTACTGTGCCCAGGAACTGATTCAGAACAGCCACTGCCTCACCTGGGTCTGAACCTAGGTCTGAAGCCCGATTGAAATGGATCTAGATAATCCGTTTCATTCAAGAGTCCCTGGAGCTCTCCTGCAACCACCCGCTGAAGCACCTTGCCCAGGAAGGGCATGTTGGCCACTGGCCTATAGTTGCTAATGTCCTCCGGGTCGAGGTTAGGATTTTTCAGGAGTGGTCTGATTACTGCCGCTTTTAAAGCAGCAGGCACCACTCCCTCTCTCAAGGAGGAATTTACAACCTCCTGGACCCAGCCGGACATCCCCTCCTTGTTTGATGTAATAAGCCATGACAGGCAAGCGTCAAGCACACAAGTGGTTGATCGGACTTGGCCAAGCACCTTGTCCGCATCCTCAGGCCTCAATAACTGAAACTCATCCAATAAAACTGGACCAGACAGTGCTCTGAGCGCCGCTACCAATGAAACTGCATTAATCATGGTGTCCAATTCATGACGAATCTGAGCGATTTTATCTTCAAAGTGCTGTGCAAACGCATCACAGCATGTAACCGAGGGTTCCAAAGTCTCTAGCCATCTCCCCTCTTGCTTCATTGCCCTCAGTTCAGGTGTATACCAAGGAGCTGGCTGGGCTCTGCCCCGAGGGGGAGGGCGCTTGGGCGTGATGGTGTCAACTGCCCGAGTCATTTCTGCATTCCACAGAGCAACCTGGGCTTCGACAGGAGAACCAGCCATGGCAGCAGGACAATCCCCCAGAGCCCTATGGAATCTATCAGCATCCATTAGCCCCCAGGGGTGGACCATTTTAATAGGTCCCCCACCCTTGCAGAGGGGAAAGGCTGCCAAGAAAGTAGCCTTTCACTCAACAGGAAGTGATCTGACCATGACAAAGAGACAGATGTTAATTCCTCCACTTTCAGACCACCATCCTCCTGCCCAGTCGAGAAAACCAGATCAACTGTGTGTCCTTTTACATGTGTTGGGTTGAAGACATGTTGGGACAGCACCATGGTTGTCATGGGGGCCATGACGTCCTGAGCCGCCCCACATACAGCAGCCTCGGCATGGAAGTTGAGATCCCCCAGGACCGTCATCCTAGGGGTCCTCAACACCAAGTCCGAGACCACCTCAGTCAACTCAGGCAGGGAGTCTTGATGGGCAGCGGGGTGGGCAGTACACCAGCAGAATCCCTAATTTGTCCCGGGTACCCAACACAAGGTACAAACACTCAAGATCTGCACTTGAATGAGCAGGAAGCCTAGAGAGGGATCGAATTCCTATAGACCACAGCAACCCCCTCTCCCTGACCCTTGGATCAGTGTTGGTGCTGTACGGAGTACCCAGGAGGGCACAGCTGGGAGAGAGTAACCCCTCCCAGTACCCCCACCCAGGTCTCAGTAATACATACCAGGTCAGCCCCCTTGTCCACAATCAAATCATGGATGAGGGAGTTTTTATTTTGGACCAACCTGGCATTCAGCAGCACCACTACCAGACCCGATGGCAAGTTGGTAAGGCTGCCAGGAACCATCAGGTTGGGGGAAGAACCAGAAGAGGAGATAGCCATAAGGTATCTAGCCCCTCTTCTCCTCAGCTGGCCTGTTAATCCCCCAGCGCCATACCTCCCCCTACCCGTGACCACAGTTATGGTGGCACCTCCCTGACCCCCTGAGTTGCTCAATGGACTTCCCAGGCACATATTAAAATGTTACAATGTAAAATATAAAACAATATAAAAGAGAGCAACAGCTAAGAAGGAGCAGATAAGATCTGTGTTTGCCCCTTTCTTCCTGGTCTTTAAAGCTGCTGCCCTTTGCAGCAGCTATTTGCTGCTGGTAGCTGGTTGCTGGTATCTCTGGAGAGGCAGCGGGCGGGTCTTCATGTGCTCCTTAGTGTGTCTCCAAGTGTGCCGCTAAGTGCGCACTTAGCGTTGCACTTTGTGCGATGCCGATGCACGCGCAGGGGAGTTGCCTCTGGCAGCCCCCGCTCTGAAATACTTGTGAAGGAGAGGAGTGGCTGGTCAGCTGGTGGTAGTAGCAGCCAGTGGGGGAGGCCCCAGCAACAGTCTTGTGATGACAGGCCCCACCCCAAACTCACTCCATAATAAGTTGTCACTAGATGCAAAGAGGATAGCAGCAAAGTTCTGAATATGGAATTACATGAAAGAGCGTGCACGCATGCACACACACAGAGACACAGAGAGAGAGAGAGGTTGGTGTTTAACATGGACATAACAAAGCTGAAGAGGAAGGAAAGTTCTAGATAATCGAGGGATGGATCATTTGAAAAAAAAAAAACAACGGCTCAGAATGTCCATGAGGCTAGTGGTGTTTTGAGGAAAGAACTAAAAAAGAAAAGTTTTGAGAAGAACTGAACCAAGGCAAGAAAGATGCTTTGAAGGTTCAAGGGTGTTTTAGGCATAGGAATCAGCCTGTCTATTAGGCATGATGACTAGAAATAAATTTTCTTTGTTCAGAAAGATAGTATACCACAGGTTGCCAAAAGTGGAGAGCAAACATCTCTGGTTGTGAGCTTCCCTAAAGTAATGAACTAGTTACCATTGATCCTATCCTATCAAGCATGAAAGTTTTTATGTTTTAAACTTCGAAGACTGACATGGTAAATCAGAACAGATAAAGAGGTTAGGGCCTAATTTTGCTGGATCAGACAAAGGATCGTCATTTTCTCCCCAGCAACCATTCAAGTGCCTCTTAGAGTTCACTAGCAATTCATGAAGATTCTGGGCCAGTTCACACAACACAACAGAGAGGCTGCAGGGCGTGTGCAGCCGCCATTTTGCATATCCACCCCCACTTGGGGATTGTCGTGTCATGCGAATCCAGCGAGTGTGGGTTATGTGCGGATTAAACAACCCTACAACAGACCTTGAGTAATTGTTGTTTAACCTTCGCATAACCAGTTGTTGATGATTAAACAACCATAAAACAGTTGTTTAACCTTCGCATAACCCACACTTGCTGGGCACTTCAGTTCGTCATGGGTTAAATAACCCATGACAAGCCATGCTGTGTTGTATGAACCTGGTCAATGGATCGTATCCGATGTTAGGCCTACTTAGAGTAGACCTATTAAAATTAATAAGAACTTCAGTTAGGCTAACAAGGAATACCACCCAATTATCTCCCCATGTTGTTTGCCCCAGCATCTCATATACTACAACTGTACATGGAAATTCAGTTCTATCATGACGAACGGCCATTGTTAGACCCAAACTCCATGAATGTTTCCGTTATTTTTTGTACAATAATTTCATAGCTCCCATCATGTGCATTGGTTTTATAATTTTTCTTTTTTTCATTTCTATACCCCCCTCCTGCCATAGCTGAAGCTTTCTGGACCGTATACAACAATTGAAGCCATAAAATACAACATGATAAAATACAATATAAATGTTTAAAAATTTAAAACTACAATATAAAATAAAAACCAAAATAATATCTAGCAGCAGTGCAAAGATTTAAAATACAGTAACATATTTAAAACAACACAAACTGAAAGACTAAAATGCCTTGGAAAATAAGAATGTCTTCACCAGGCACTGGAAAGACCATAATCTTCCCCTTTCTAGGAAGCGCTACTTTGGGCTCATAGTTTTTGTAACTCTGTGAAGTTTCCATGCACACAGGAACAAATTAAATCAGTTTCTTAATCAGCTACTTTAATTCAAAAGTATATTTCGTACCTTCCTCAAGGTGAAATGTAACTTAATAAAATGAATTTTCCTTAAAGACTGTTCAAATCCTTGGTTAGAAGAACTTTTGTAAATGCAAACCGCAAGAATTTTTTATGTTCCATCATCACCAAATGCTGGTATTAGATGAGCAATATATTTTATTCAGCTTTATATATTCTGCCAGGTACCTAAAAGTGGCCTTAAGGCTAAGCAGACACACTTCCAATGATTACTTTGGGATTTACCAGGTGAAAATGCCCCATAGATTTTCTGTAGAATGGCATTCCTCCTTCTGTTGAGTTTGTTCAAGATAATACACGGTATTATCTTGTCATGTTGAATATAAGAGCAGGTTCTTCACGGTACTTGAGGAGGAAATACTTCCGTTCTTTCCTCATCTTCCTGTCTGTTTAGCCAACTTGTTGTCTCTTTTTAAAATCATATTGTAAGCTTGTTCTTTAAGCAAGGCTGTGGAACGTAAGTGCTTCATCTGTAGTTGTGCATGGCCCATTTCTAGTCAAACTATAATTACCTGATTGTCTTGCTTCAAAGCCAAACTTTGTATTCTCTCCAAAATGTTCTGTTCAGTTACCCAGATAGCAAACTCAAAGGCATGTAAAGCACTTAAAAAGATTATTAAATGAAAATTAAGCAGCAGCTCAAAACCACCCCGCTACAGTCTGCCATGAAAACGCCAGCGCAAGCGGCGTCCCTCTAGGAGTCAGTATCTTACAAAGCTGCTTTCACAATAGCAGAAGTACCAAATTCTGAATTCATTCTCTTGTGATGCTACTTTGAGATTCGTCTATCTCAGCTATACTTTGATAGCATAAGAAAAAGAAAGTGGTTGCGGTGGACAAGATTTCCCTTGTGGTTTTTCCTACTAAAACTAGCAGAGTATATTATCAAAGGCTGTGAAGTGAGGTAGTTCTGGTACTTTCCATAAAGAGAAAATTTGCCAGTATACTTTAAAAATAATCCTGCTTGTTTGCAGAATAAAACGTTATCATGCTAAATGCTTGGCACTGGCATATATATAGGAAGCATATTACTTCTCATGTAATCAGCACTTTGAAGAAGATCTATTAGTAATTAAACTGGACAATGTATGATGTTAGATAAAAATGCATTTTCACTATCTGGATTTTGTCATGACCTAGATAATTTTATCCTATTAACTTCAAACATGCAGGTAACTTTAGAATCCTGTATCTGCATTATTTCTAGGAAGGCATAATATAATTAGAAATGACAGTAATTGGTATTACATGGTTTAATTAAATTTCCTCCTCTGTGAACAAAACCTTTTAACCAACCATTCCAGTGCTATTTCTGTATTTATTTGTTATGTCTCTAAATGTGTTATGTGGCAGATACGGTATTTATCCATTTTCACAAATTAAGCTATTAGTATTATGTTGCCTCTAAATCGTTTCTTCAACTGATGGGCTAAACCACCTGAGAGAGAGAGAGTTCCCACCCCTCCTTGCTGAACTTCCTGTTTTCACTCAGCTGCAAATTATGGGGTTGAGAAAGCATATAAAAGATGGAAAGACCAGGCTTTGAGTAATGTTGTGGACTTTTTCTGCTGGGGGGAAGAGTAGTAGAAGGCTTACTTTCATCTTAAATGGAAGTGTCTTATATGAACTGGCAATGTATCAATGAAAGCTCAAAGAAGACAATACAAAAATGTTTACAGTGCAATCCTATACATGTCTACTCAGAAAAGTAAGGAGGTATAGGATTACAGCCTGGGTCAGCCTTTCTTGAGACTAATGCATCACAATCAACAATCCAGTACATGTTTTTCCAGTTTATATGAGCAAAACATCTTAACCCATCTTTAAGATGCCCCCCTATCCTATTTTAGCTCTCCCCTTTTACTTTTTGTTTGAATTTGTTATTTCCTTTGTATTGTTAAAAAAAAAACGTGCAGTTAGAAAAACCATGAGCTTCAGGTTTTAGAAACCTGACTTTGAAGATGAGTTAGATCTCAGTAAGGTGGCATCGCCACATGACTAGTTCTTGCCCAGATGGATGCAGCTGCCATGTAATGAGTCTATATTTGGCCACCAAACAGTGCTGTGGCCCTGTAACAATCCATAATCAAATTCCACATTTTGTTAATGGGTACTATTTACCTCAGTATTTCAAAATCTGCATTTGAATAGGTTTTCACTTTGTCTTCACTGGTATTTTTTGAAGCCCATTAGCTCTTAGTTATAGCATTTCCCACTTCTTGTTGATGTGTTTCCATTCACTGTTGCCACATCTTTCTAGAACACTTGTGGTTATGGGCACACAAGCCATTGTTCCTGCAGTAGACGAGCAGCCCTGTTCTTTATCCAAAATCTGTTGCACCAGTCACATGTCACAACATCTTCCTTTCCCCCCTCCATCATGATCTCCCCATTAGCAATGTAAAACATAGTGTGGGACATGACAACACAGAAATTCACAATTGGGCTTGACGTAGCTCTTTGATTCCTTTGAACTGTGCAGCTTTTCCACAAATGCACACATACAGATATGTTCAATAGCATGGGGGACACAACGGAACCTTGAGGAACTCTACAGGCCAGCGGCCAGGGGATTGAACAGAAGTCCTCCAGCACCACCTTCTGGGTCTACCCCTCCTAGAAGGAATGAAGCCACTGTAAAATAGTGCCTCCAAGTCCCATCCCAGAGAGGTGGCCCAGAAGGATACCATGGTCGATGGTATTGAAAGCTGCTGAGAGATCCAGCAGGACCAACAGGAACACATTCCCCCTGTCTAGTTCCTGGCGTAGGTCATCCACCAAGGTGACCAAAGCCGTTTATGTCCTATAACAGGGTCTGAAGCCAGATTGAAATGGGTCTAGATAATCTGTCTCATCCAGGAATCCCTGGAATTGGGAGGCCATCATGCACTCCAATTTCTTGCCCAGGAATGGAATATTGGAGACTGGCCAATAATTATCCGATACGGTGGGGTTCAGGGAGGGCTTTTTTAACAGAGGTCTCACTACTGGCTCCTTCAGGCAGACTGGAACTCTGTCTTGACCAAGGGTGGCATTAACCTGAGCCAGGAAGGGCAAAGATCTAGAACATACATGGTGGCTCTTACCTCTCCGAGGATCCTGTCCACATCCTCAGGCTGTAGAAACTGAAAAGTATCCAATAACACTGGACAAGCAGGGGCCAAAGTTACATCCACAGGGTCTGTATCAACTATAGCATCCACGTCAGAGCGAATCCAAGCAATTTTGTCTGCAAAGTGCTGAGCAAATTGTTCACAGCCAGCTGTCGAGAGGTTTAAATTCTCCTCATGTGGGCTAGTGTATAAAAGACCCCTTACCACTTGAAACAGCTCCAATGGATGGCTCTTTGCAGACACAATAGTGGCAGAAAAAATATTTTCTTCGCTGCCCGTATTGCCACAGAATAGGCCTTCAAATAGACGCTAGCCCATGTTCGATTGGATTCACTCCAAGTTCCCTACCAACATCGCTCTAGTCGTCTTCTCACTCGTTGCATCACTGCCAGCTCCCTAGAAAACCACGGTGCTGCTGTGACTCCTAAAAGGTAGAAAAGCCTTCCATTGGCACCATATTGGCTCCTCTTGAGTCATACAGATCTGCTGATCATACAGAGCTGTAGCTAAGCAACAACCCCTGAATTCTCCCTTCCTTCCTACATAAATACCCCCCGCCCCCAATCTTGAGTGTGTCTTTTGTTGTGTTCTCTTCTCCACAAAAAGGATTCTTTGGCAGGGCATCGGAGTCTTTTCACTGCCATCCAGCTGCAAGAGCGGGAGGAAGAAGAGGGAGAAAGACAGACATGATATTTTAGTATAATGGACATGGTTTGAACACACACTTGCTGCATTCTGAGGCATTTGTTTTTCAGAGCAGCCCATAGGTGTTCAAATGAGTGTTTGCATTGGCAAAGTGATGGTAAAGAATTGGGAAAGAAAAGAATAAATGGGGAGGAGGAAAACAAAGGGGATGAGTGGCAAAGGCGAGTAGGAGATGATGCGGTGGATAATTCTGACAACTGTGGTGTGGGGTTCCAGAACTCTTGTCAAGTACATATTGGGTAAAATCCATAAGTCCTACTAGAGTAGACCAGAGGTAGGCAACCTTTGGGGTCCGTGGGCACATTGGGAAATTTGAGAAGCTGTCCTGGGCACAACCATAAAATGGCAGCCATGGATGGGCATGGCACAAAGTAACCTGCCCAGAGGCATTAATGGGAAATTCAGATGGCATCAGCTAGGGGCTCCCACTTCACTTTGAATAAATCTCAGCTTCCAGTAAGAAAATATAGAAATATTTTTAAATAAATATTGGGAGGAGTAGGATGTCTTGGTGGGCACCAACAAAGGTATCTGGAGTAGACCCAATGAAATGAATGGGACTTAAGTTAGTCATGACTAATGTAAGTCCCATTCATTTCAATGAGTCTCCTCTAAGTAGAATTTACATTGGATTTTACTCATTAACTGGACAGTGAAAAGAGGGTTGAAGGAAGGGGAAGTTTTTCCTAGTATCCTTCACTTATTTCTCAATATGTGCTTAACAAGCCCCCTCTCCCCCGACTGCTGCTGTAATTATATTGGACTTCATACCATTTAAAAGCCAAAAGACTCTGCAAGCCAATTGAATAAAGGAGGTTGCACTGTATGTCAAACATTCAACTTTCTAGAATGAAATTTGCCAAGATGGGAATGGCAAACTAAGTTTGTTTTGCAGATGGTCTATGAGTCTCATGTGGCATCATATTAAATTATATAGGCAGTCAGTCAGTTGTTCTACGATGCATTGAGCTAAGAGTTGCAATGTGCATTGAGTATTCTGTTGAGAAACGGACTCGAAAGCATAATACAGCTACACAGGACAGCAGAATTGAGAGCTTTAAACTGGGAGACTTTTTAGTCAGCTGATAAAATGAGGGCTTGGATAGTGTACAATGGGATGTGGAGCATTATGCCCCAAAGGTAAGGGATGCTACAACCCTTGCTAAACTACTTTTCATGTTGAATTGCTGTGACTCTGAATTATTATCTATCTTAAGCACTTAAGATCTGTTTCAGAAGTGATGTTGGCTTTTGTTTGGTATATTTCCGTTTTTCAGCTGAGTGGTATTATTTTGATGTTGCATTAGCTAGCTTTCACATTGTGATAGTGGTAGTGTAGAAGTCAGTAGCTTTATAAATATATATTCTGCTAACAGATGTTGTACTAAGGAACTGATTCTTTTCTTCCATTGAAATGTGTAATGTTAACTCTAGTAATCTCCAATCAGCAACATCCGAACTGCACAATAATACAAAATATACTTTAAAATCTGTATTTTTCACAACCTGCCAAAAAATGTCTGTTATCAAAATTGTTTCATGTTTTGTTGTAATAAAACCTTTCATAACCACACTGCCTTTTAATTTCAGCTCCTCTTTATTCTGGGAGTAGATAACCTTTCACAATTGTATTGCTATGTGCTTTATATTTTTATGTATTCTGAATATGTTTGATCAGGTTTCCCAGTGTGGGTGTCAGGGAGAGTACTTGATAATGTTCAAGAGGCTTTATTGTGAACAGCTGGCATGTGTTCTTCACACTTTAACATAAGAAACACTGGGGAATTATAGTGGATAAACTGGCATTTGTAAATTCGTATTTATGGCATTCGAGCTGATGTTTCTTAAGATTGAAGATCCTGGTTAGAAATAGTTTTTTTTGACGTTTTTTGCAATCCTGCTACTGTAATAAAATTATATGGGTAGAATTTGTATCAGAATTATTTATTAAGCGCAGTGGGTTGGACCCAGAGTTCTTGTGAACAAGCTGCTCCAGAGGGTTGGGGGACCCTTCAGAATAGTATGGGATGTGGTGCTGGGAACTACAGTGGAAATCAGTGGAAATTGCCTGCCCACCCTTTCCTCTAGCAGAGCCTCTGCTGGACCTCAATCCCATCCACAAATGGAAGCAGCCCATTCAGAGTTACCTTTCACAGAAAGGTAACTCTGAATCCAACTCAGTAATCTGGACACTGAGGGCTGTTCCCAGTGAGGCTTTTATTGTGCAATCACCCTGCCTCATTCATGGAATTTATGGAGGGTCAAAATGACACTGTGTTTTCCCCCTGTGTTTTCCCATCACTTCTTCCATCCTTTTTCTTACCATATAAAATCTGTTAAGGAAGAAAGACAGAATAGTGAAACAATGCCTTCTGATCGTTAGCACTAGAACCGCTGCGTATGGAAGCATGCTGAAAAGTAACCTACATGTGGGTGAAGCATTATGGCTTTAATTCTGAATTCAGTTACATGGCTTTAAATTTAACTAAAACCAGCAGGATTGTTGACAAGTGAGTGCAGCATTTCACCCTATTTATATGTAGCTGAAAGCAATTCAGTGTTTCAGTGGATGCTCTGAGTAGGGTCGCCTACCCGATTGTGTGTGTGTCTTTGACAATAGCTGGTGTCCATTGTTTGTACAAATTCCCTCTTTACATTTATTTGAAACAAATAAAAATTTGGAGCTATCTTATCTTTCCCATTCACTTCTCTGACTTGACTTGGCATGCCTCTTATGCTCTTTAGGTGTAGAAGTGTTGACACTATTGTCAAGTGAATGCCCAGCTCCAATGTTCTGTAGCAGGGTGACTAGGGCTTTAAAATACATGTATTAGAGATGGGAAAGGGAATATGTCAGTCTGGTGCTCTCCATATATTTTGGGCAACAATTCCCATCAACCATAACCATTGACCATGCTGGCTAGAGTTGATGGAGGCTGTGGTCCAGAACATCTGGTTAGAAGAAAATGGAAAGTCTACATAATCAGCTGAAGTAAGACTTAGGCTGCTGTCCTGTGCAAACCTATCTAGAGTACGTTCCTTTGGTTTCCAGGAAACTTGCTCTAAACAAAGTATGGAGTAGGACTGTATCCTTACTATCGAATCCTAACTTAATTCAGAAGTAACCTGCGAGGTTCACTGCACCAACAATTAGAATCTGAACACCAAAGTACAATACAAATAGAATCAAGATTTCTAATAGTGTTAATCACCATCATCATCATCACATAGATTTATATACAGCTTTCCAACGCAGTTTACAGAAATGCTAAAAACATAAAAACATAACAATAAAAACACAGTAAAATAGTCACTAGTCAATTGTTACTGGCTGGGTTACCTTTCAGGGAAAGTCTGCATGAAGAGGTGGGTCTTGAGCAGATGTCTAAAGATCAAGACTGAAGACACCTGCTGTCAATGGGCAGCAAGTTCCAGAGGGCAGGTGCTGCAATACTAAATGTTCTATTGCAGGTACTCATGAGGTAAATGTCAGGTGCATGTGGTATGTCAGGAGTACTCCTTCTGAGCACCATAAGGACCAGGTGGAGACATAAGGGGTGATATGGCCCCTAAGGTAACCTGTACCAAATTGTTTAGGATTTTATATGTTAACAACAGAACCTTAAACACGGCCC
Organism: Heloderma suspectum; assembly: GCF_057233095.1. Taxonomy (NCBI): domain Eukaryota; kingdom Metazoa; phylum Chordata; class Lepidosauria; order Squamata; family Helodermatidae; genus Heloderma; species Heloderma suspectum. The sequence goes on along the minus strand of NC_139458.1, from coordinate 112,206,942 downwards.
AGGAGCTTATTGGAAGCCAGTGCAGTTCTTTTTACAAAGGTGTAACATGCTGCCGAAGAGAGGCCCTGTTAGTAGCCTCGCAGTTGCATTCTGCACAAACTGCAGCTTCTGAACCGGGCCTAAGATAGCTCCACATAACGCACATTACAATAATCCAGTTTTGAGGCTACTGATGCTTAAACCACTGTGGCCAAGCTATCATGGTCCAGGCCATAGCTGGTGAACCAGTCGGAACTGGTAAAAGGTGCTCCTGGCCACCAAGGCTACCTGAGCCTCTGATGACAAAGATGGATCCAGGAGCACCCCCAAGCTACGCACCTCTCCCTTCAGGGGAACCCCATCCAGGACAGACAACTGACCTATTTCCCGGACCTCTGAGCCACCTCCCCACAGTGCTTACATCTTCCCAGGATTCAAACTCAGTTTATTGGCCCTCATCAAACCCACCACTATATCCACGCACCAGTCCGGACCTTGCACGTCCACGTATCAGATGTTATGGAGAATTAGAGGCTGGGTGTCATCTGCATACTGATGGCACCTCATTCCAAATCCCCAGATAAATCCCAGTGGCTTCATATCAATGTTAAATCGCATTGGGGACAGAATGGTGCACCACATAGCACAAGTGCCAGTCAGCTGAACTGCACTCCCGCAACACCATTCTCCAAGTTCAGTCCCATAGGTAAGAATGGAACCACTGAAATGCAGTGCCCCGATACCTGTCCCACGAAGCTGGTCCAGGGGGATACCATGGTCAGTGATATCAAAAGGTGCAGAGAGATAGAGTAAGAGGAGCAGGTTGTACTTCCCCCATCCCTCTCCCGACAAAAATCATCCAACGGGGTCCCAAAAACCAGGCCTGACTCCAGATCTAGATGATCAGTTTTATCCAATAATACTTGAAGTTGCCCAGCCACAACCTTCTCAATCACCTTCTCTAAAAACGGGGAATTCACAGCTGTGCGATAGCTATCATAAATCCTTGGGTCCAGAGAGGGCAGTTGAACTACCACCTCCTTCAAGATTCCATCTTTTTTTTCCAACAATGCCTCTGAAAATGATACTACTTCATGATGTAGTGTCATTCTATTCTAAGGAAGACATTGTGGAGGGAAATGGCATCCCACTGCTGGTGACCCTTGCAGCTCCATCACTGCTTGCAGTGGCTAATTGATCTAAAGAAAGAATACCTCTCTCCCCACCTTGCAAAAAGGACTATGCCACCAAGCCTGAATATGTTTAGAATTTCTCCTTGCCCCCATTTCCCATCCTCCAAAATCTCCAAATCCCCTTTTGTACCCTGAGAATGGGGCCATTTTCAGTTCAGTCCAATGAAGAAAATATGTAATGAAAGCATACTCTAGAGATCAGTAAGTGGAAGTTCACCAAGTAAAGACTAGGTGCTGTTTAATGATGCTATTGAATCAAACTAAAGGAATCTGTGGAATCCTTGGATCCTATTTTAAATAGATTCTGTTTCACTGTCTCCTTTTTGTCAACCACAGTGGAATGCTTAGCAGAGCCTTTGTCCAGGAGGGCATTTGTCCAAAAGCTTAATTTGAAAGAATGAAGTTTAAGGCGCAAAATATATTGCTGGGAAAGAAAGTGCAGCAGAAGTAGGTATGGATAAAGTGGAAACTGTTCTGAGCTATTTGTGAATTTGAAAACTCTTGACATCTCAAAGTCTCTTTTCAAATTTGGCATGCCCATTTTAGTGCCCCAAGTTATATGTTGGCACGGTGTACCTTGGTGGTAGTTGATGTAGCCTTACTCAACCTGGAGCCCTCCAGGTGTTTTAGACTACAACTCCCAGCACCCCTGACCATTGGTCATACTGGCTGGGGATGATGGGAGTTGTAGTTTAAAACATCTGGAGGGCAGGGACCAGATTAAGGAAGGGTGGACTGCAGCCACCTTCTAATGGCTTCTCTCTCATTGAAGAACCCTTTGGTGACAATAGCAGCATGCTCCCCGTAGGCCATCTAAGTTTGGGTGATCTAAGTTTGGGTGATCTTAGGTCATCTAAGGTGAACTTTTCCTGTAGGTTGGTGATGTTTCAGAGTCACCCTGATGCCCAGTTCCAACCCCTAGGATCTCCACTTTGTTGTGCAACCTTACAAGATTCATGCAGATGAAGGATAAGGAGTTTACACAGCTGGGAATGGAATTTGTGCAAGGTTACTATGCACTACCTCATTCTGTGTAAAGAGGAGATGTTTGTCTTTCTACCCTTCCTCCCTCTTGAGTGAGAATAAGAGTAACTTGTAGGTATGGTGCAAACAAAATCATAATGAAGCATTGGTGAGAACTGAATGAGTTCATTCGTGAAATTTTACCACAGGAATAATTTTATAGTGAACATCATTTGGTTATTGTCCTCTTGGTCAACAACTTCGTAATATTTATTAACTCCATTTAACTGAAGGCTGGAAAAAAATAGTGGATCAGCCAGATGCCACAAATACTGCTCTGCTGAACAACTTTGGGCAGTTGAGAAAAATTCAAGGCATTAAGCCTTTAATTTGTATTGTACACAAAACGATTAGATTGTGTTGTTTTGTCTGCCTTCCTTTTTGTTATGTTTTATTTAAGTGAGAAATGAGGCAGCTGCAGAAAATGGGTCCTTTCTGGAGAATGTGTACTAATGCATCACCATCAGATTGATGCATGCTGTTTGCATATTCACTTTTACAAGTGATTGGCTAGGAGTCAGCAGTTAATGGATTAGGGACAGAGTTCTGCTACAGATGGTTCCCTGAAAAACATTTTCAATTGTAAACATATCTGTGTTCATTTATATTATGTCTTTTGAAAATGAAAGGATAGTTACTGCATAACAATGTCAGGTTTACATTCTGAAGACACAGTTTCAAATGATCACCTCATAAAAAGCCCATCTGTGTAGCTGCAAATATATGCTTACGAGTTTTGTGAAGTCAATATTTAATTTCCGATCACACATTTTAAAATTTAACCATTTGTTCTGTCTAGAGCTGTGCACAAATGGCCTCTTGAAATTCTCCACCTCAGCTGCGGGCAGAGAAATTTGGGAGATAATTTCACCAAATTTCTCTAGGGGGAGGATAAACTCTCAGCAGTTTCTTCCAGGTAGGGCTCCCTATTGGCAGGGCTCGTAGCACAGCTTATTTCTTTTTTCCTAAGGGTTTCGGGTATTTTTGTGCTGCAACAGCATCAACTGTCTTGGCAAGCTGGCCCCCATTTTGCATCCACTGGAGTACAGGTGGGGGTAGTGTTGTGTCTAGCTCCAGGGATGAGGTGGAGCTAGTGCTATGCCAAAATCTGTCCTCCAATTCCCTGAAAGTTTTCTCCCCCCATGAAAGAGAGTTCCATTGTTCTGCCTCATTCAGGATGTTTTATAATTATTTTTGTGGTGCTTTTGATCTTACCTGATCACAGCTAGCCTCCCAGGCTGCCTGCATGTCCTGATCTGAAAAAGCCCCATGGGAGGAATTATCTCATGGTGCCTTAAGCTGGGCTTTAACTGAAGTGTGGGAAGCTGAGCAGGCTACAGGCGGCTAGAGAGATGATTGTACAATGAAAAACAACTGCTCACTGCTTGGCCCCCTCCTACGTAAGGTAAGCCCAAGAGACCCAACCCCAACCCATGAGAATTTCTTCACCATTGAATTTCTTTTCAAAAGCAGTTTCTCTTCTGTCAAATTGAATGGGAATGGTCAGGAAAAAATGTGGGAATTTTTTTTGGCACAGCACTATCATTTCATTACTTCTCTCAAAGCAGTCTTTTCAGTGCATGTGATAGCATTGTGTTTCCAAAAGTATGCATTTAGATGAGGTATCTAGTAAAGATAATTTATCTGTAATTTAAATGAAACCTAATGCATGGACATGTGCATTTATACTACAGCTTGATGGGTGGCATCTTCTTTTTCATTCTTACTTTGATCTGCCTTTCATTTTTACATGGTCCATGGGATTTCTCAGAGTTTAGCACAGAGCGTTGCCACAGAATTTTCCTTTCATCCTGAAAAGAAACAGAATCAAGAGAAATGAAAAGCATGTTTTATATTGCCCTTGTCCAACCTGGATCCTTTCAGATGAGTTGGACTACAACTCCCATTGGCCATACAGTTCCCAATGCTGGCTGTGGGCGATAGGAGTTATAATCCAACCCATCTGGAAGGCATCAGGTTGGCAAAAGCTGTTCTATATCATTAGCGTTTACTTTTTAACCAAGTGCATTAAACCTATGCTAAAGGCAAGTTTTTTTGCAGGGGGGGGGCTTTTCCTCTATGTATTTCCTCTATGTATTTTTTCTTATTTATTAAAGATAGTTGTATACTTACCTTTATAAAATCTTGTGGTGGATAGCTCGATGAAAATGTTGACCCAGTGTGCAGCTGCTGTGAAAAAGGCAAATTCCATATTGGGGATCATTAGGCAAGGAATCAAAAATAAAACTGCCAATATGATAACGCCTTCATACAAATCTATGGTACAATCACACTTGGAATACTGTGTACAGTTCTGGTCACTGCACCTCAAAAAGAATATTGTAGAGCTGGAGAAGGTGAAGAAGAGGTCAACCAAAATGATCAAGGGGTTGGAGCAACTCCCCTATGAGGAAAGTTACAGCAGTTGGGATTGTTTAGCTTCGAAAAAAACAATGGGGGAATGGTAGAGGTATATAACATTATGCATGGTGTTGAGAATGTGAATAGGGAGGTTTTTTCCCTCATAATAATAGAACCTGGATTCATCTAATGAAGCTAAATGGTGAGAAATTCAGAAGAGACAAAGGGAAGTACTTCTTTACACAGCACATAAACTATGGCATTCACTTCCACCAGATTTAGTAATGTCCACCAACTTGGTCTCAAAGGAGATTAGACAGATTCATGGACGATAAGGTTATCAGTGGCTTCTAGGGGGCTCCACTCTTAAAGGTGGCCTAAAAAGAGTTATACCTAAATAAATAATGGATATATATTATCTCCAGAATTAGAGGCAGTATGCCTTTCAATAGCTGTTAGTAGGGAACGCAAGCAGGAGGCTGCTGTTGCACTCATTTTCTGTTTGTGAGCTTCCGAGGGGCATCTGGTTGGCCAGTTTGAGAAGAGAATGCTGGATTAGATTGGCCTTTGGTCTGATCTGGCTGGGCTCCTTCTTACGTTCTTACTTTCTGTACTGAACAAAGACCAAATAAACTATTGCTGCCTTTGGAGGAAGGACAGCAATCATAATGAGCTTCCCAAATTTTATCAAGAAGAGGTTACGCCACTCTTACAATTTCCTTTTTGTTTCTCATGAGGCCAAGACAGGCACTTCACTAATCCATTTTGCATCTGGAGAAATTGTGGTTTTCCAGTTTCTCCTTTCGGCCACTAGAAATCTATGATTCAGCCACAGCTGCACCTGCTGCTCATATGGTAAACACTCCAACTATCACATGCATAAAAGAAAAGGAACAAATAGCGTGCCGTGTACAACTGGAATCTCCAAATACATCTTGCCAAAATGGCATCCCAGTAGGATAGTTTGATAACGTGTGTCATCGAAACCTTAGAGTAATGTAACGCCAGCCTGTGTCAGTATATAATTATTTTTTTTAATTGTAATGTAGTCTAGTAATAGACAAAACATCAGTGTTCCTTGTAGAAGTTTTAGTCCAGTGACAGACTGAACAATTAACCAATACATTTAATATAGAATCTTGTTATCCATTTTTGTAGCTCATCTAAATAAATGATTTGACTAATCTTTAGTACCTTATAGATAGTATTTTAAATGAAATTGTAGATCAACTCCATTATCACAACAAATATTTCAGAGATTGCACCTATTTCTGGGTTGAATTTTTTGAATCGGTAAATGATAAAGTTGCATATATTGCTATATAGCCTTCATTATTAAATGTCATTTCTCACATAGTTCTTCAGATAGTAACTAAATAATGGCCTCTTTCATCAGGTCCTGCAAAGCAGTTATACCAGTGTTAGCCCATTCTATCAAAACCAAAGGTTTTCTATCCATGTCTTAATCCTGGATTATCCTATATTTATAATGTTTAATATAAAGGATTATATGGGTCAAATTCAGGCATGTTGTCGCATTGTAACCAAACTTGTCTTATTGCTTTGATAGTGATAAGCACTGCAGCGCATGTGACTTATCCAGATGACATGAAGTTAATGCAAGTATAGCCACCAGCTATTGTCGATACCAGTAGTATTAGACCATCTTGTTGCTTTTGGTAGCAGAAATGCACAATAATATGTTTAAATACCCATGTTGTGGCTATATTATCTTTTTCTGTTCATAGTTCCAGCAGCTGTCTGCAACTCATTAGGGAGGCCCACTTCATATTAGTAACTGTAGTGTAAGCTAAAATCCACAGTTACATTGGTATAGAACTGTCATTAAGTAGATAGTAAATACATTATAGCCAGTACATAAACAAGACAAATCATATTTACAAAGGTTCTGAAATATATCTTGCCTCCTCTGTTGGCAGCTGCCTTTGCCTAGTCGGGCAAGATCAGCTACTGCCAGAAGAAATGAGGAACTGCTCCTTAAAAGAAGAAGATAACTGTAGCTGCTTAGGAGGTGTAGGTCATTAACAGCAGCTTCCCCTCCTTTCTCATCTCTGGTAATGTGAAATAAAGTGACGGTAAGCCTTCAAGGTAGAAAGTTTGGAAATCACTGGTTTAGGGAAATAGAAGTCAGTATCAAAATATATGAAAAAGGTCTAATAAAAAGTAGTATGGAGCACAAGTCAGCATATACTAAAGGAATTAAGCTAATTTAAACCTTGTGGGCAGCAGGATTTGTGCCTTCTGATAGACTCATCACTTTCCAGAGACTTTAAGGGGACTTGTCCCTATGCATTATTCAAGGGAAAAATGTGGTTCACTTGTTTAGATTTCATATTGTAGGCTTCTGACCTTGTATTCCTGGATCTTCTCGTTAAGAGAGAAGCTAAAAATAGTTGCTTCAGCATAGAGTAGTAGTAGTAGTTGTTGTTGTTTTTGTATTCTGCATGTTTTAGATCAGCTTCATCAAATTAGGGTCAGCTGGTCTGTTTTTCCTCTGGTGCAAAGACAGAAGCCCTCTAAATGTGTTAACTGCATGAAGGGGCTCCATGGATACAAAAAGGCAAGAGGACTATGCCACTGGGACTGTCCCCTTTCCCAGTTCCACATCTGATATCTCCATAGATGACGCCTATGTGCGTATACTTCCATGTGAGCTGGTAGGCTTCACCTACACAGACAAGCATGCTCAATGTGCAGGAGTCAGGGTGGCTCCCCCTTTTCAGACACAAGGACCCTTCACACAATGAACGTGTGAAGGGGGCTTGTGTTTGCTGTAAATGGGATGCTGCCTGATCCATCATTTCCAAATAGGCTCAAGTAGCATGCATGATCACCCAGCCAGCTTTGTTTTTAAGAACTATCGTTGCCTCCAGATCTCATTCCTAGGAGTAACAATAGCTTGTACCTGTTAGCACTTCCATTTCAGAGCTACTGTCACTGCTTAGGCATGATGATAGCTCCTTTCCTGGTGCTGAATTTGCTAGGCCATGTGGACTAGAAGTAGTTGGAACAGAAATGGCTCCAACTGAACATGTGTTTTTCATGTGATTGGCAGCACAAAAGCAGCAATGCCAGCCAGACTTGACAGGAGGATGGGGGGGGGGGAGGCTAAAGCCTCCTCCTCAGCTGGGTAACCCTGCAGCAGCCGCTGAAGGAGCCTCCCTCCCACCTCAGCAGTATGTGTGTGTATGGGTATATGTTTGCACACATGTGTGGCCCCCTGGTGCTGCCCAATGCAGCCCTGAGAGCCAAAACGTTTGTACAAAAAGTAGCTCTCCTAGTTGGAGATTCAAGGGGTTGAACCTGGTACCTTTTGTATGCAAAGAATGTGTTCTACCTCAGAACGAAAGCCCTTAATGTTATTTCCATGCCTCCTGTGGCTACAGGTGTTGTATTGCATCTTGAATAGGGTAACATAGTGAAGACAAGGGATATTAGGATGAATTCACAATATATACCGTTTGGCAGATTCAGTTTATATATGGACACACACATTTTTTGCATGATTATTTCAGTACAACTATTTTGTGAATGGCTGTTAATAACATGATTGTCACTGCCTGTACTTTGTGCACTTCATTTCCTTCTAAGCGCACTTTTTACAATCCTCCCCAAGCATGCGTATATGTACCTATAACACAGGATAACACTTGATGCATCTGATGGAGGAGTGGACTGTAGTCTGTGAAAGCTTGTTCCAACCTTCCACAACCTGGTGCTCTCCAGATGTGTTGGACTACAATTCCCATTACATCATGGTGGGAATTGTAGTATAGCACTATCTGGAGGCTAGGAAAGGCTGGCTTATGCCCTAATAAATCTGTTAGTCTTTAAAGTGCCACAAGATTTTGTTATTCTTGCTTCAGTAGACTAACACAGCTATCAATCCAGAAATGTGGAAATTAGGCTTTTAGTTCATGTCCTTACCGCTATTGAAAGGCGTTAAGAAAGTAACACCTAGGGGAAAAAAATAAGACAAATTTCACTAAACTATTTTCTTTTCCCCCTTCAGTGTCTGAACTACAAGAAGAAGGAATAAATGCCATTAACTTACCACTCAGTCCAATTCCTTTTGAACTAGATCCTGAAGATACTATGCTAGGTAATTTGAAATAATATTTTTCCTTAACCTAAATGTAAACAAAATGTCATAAGTTGTACCTTCTTTGTAATGGGTATCTATATATTTTTCTCCAATATTTTTTTCCTAAAGAGGAAAATGAAGTCCGAACAATGATTGATCCCAATTCACGGAGTGACCCAAAACTACAAGAGCTGATGAAGGTAATTATATAAATGCTTCCAAACTCTTTTATAAAAACAAAATCAATTAAGCTGTGATTCATAGTACCACTTCTGTGTTTATCTTTACTGGCTATGTATTGCCAGTAGACCAGATCCAACCCACCTTTCTCCACCACCTCCACACATCCTTTACTTGAAAAACATATTCTCTGTCTTCTGGAACAATTGGCCTGTGGCGCATAGGCTTCCTTAAGAGAAAATGGTTTGAGGACCACAGACTTAGTGTTGAACGGTCCGTACACTACTTTTTAATCTATCTTCATTTCTAAGTGGGCTGGGTGTTTATTTATTATATAAGGGTCATTTCACTCTTATCAGGGTCTCTAAGGCGGTGGCTTAGTGGTTAAGACGCTGAACTGCAGACCGGAAGGTCGGCAGGACAGCATTTCGAGACCTGAGTGCTGCGTGACGGAGTGAGCTCCCGTCTTCAGTCCCAGCTCCTGCCAACCTAGCAGTTCAAAAGCAAGAAATTACAAGTAGATAAATAGGTACCACTTCAGCGGGAAAGGTAACAGCATTCCGTGCACCTTGGTGTTCAGTCATGCCGGCCACATGACCACGGAAGCGTCTTCGGACAGCGCTGGCTCTTCGGCTTAGAAATGGAGATGAGCACCACACCCTAGAGTCGGACACGACTGGTTGGGGACACCTTTACCTTACCTTTAAGGCTATGTACAAGATAAAAAACAAGCGAACTAATATAGAACAAACACACAAAACCCTCACAGCAATGGTGCTATTCAGATTTATACAGTAGAAACCAAAACTGCTGCCAACAAGAGAAGAGCAAACAAGTTGCATTTTTCAGAACTGGCTTGGGAGAATCTTATTCTTCAGGATGCAGAGGGAAAAGAAAGTATTTCAGTTTCACTTGCTCAAATAGTGATGGGGATTCTTCCAAGTTTGTATTCCAATATATGTTTTCATTATAACTCTGCCTGTTTATTTAAATTTTAAACCTGCCATATTGCAATGCCTTAGGTAGATAATGCTATTTTATATATTTGATGTAAAACTCCGGGGGGGGGGGGGACCATGTCCACACAAACAAAATGGGGAAAGCAAAGAAGAGGAACAATTAAAAAAATTAAATTGAAAAGATTATGAGTTGGATACAAAGGTGCCCTTACATGAATGGAAGGGTCTTTGATCCAGCAGAGGCTTCCACTAACAGAATGGGCTGGGCGAGGGCAAGCAATTTTTTTCCAATTTTTTGTCCTCCCTGCACCACTCTCCCTATTTTGGAAAGTCACCCAACTCTCCCAAACAGATTTTCAGGAATCTATAAGAACATAAGAAGAGCCCTGCTGGATCAGACCAAGGGTCCATCTAGTCCAGCATTCTGTTTACACGGTAGCCAACCAGCTGCCCACGGCAAACCCACAAGCAGGACCTGAGTGCAATGGCACCCTCCTGCCCATGCTCCCCAGCAACTGGTGTACATAGGCATTCTGCCTCTGATGCTGGAGGTAGCACCCAGCCATCAGGACTAATAGCCATCAATTAGCCTTATACTCCATGAATTTGCCCAATCCCCTTTTAAAGCCATCCAAATTGGTGGCTATCATTACATGTTGTGGAAGTGAATTCAATTGTGGAAGCACAGGGGAGGGCAGCCTGCAAACGCCAGCTGAGTCACCTCCTGCTGATTAGGATGCGAGTGGGTCTAGAAAGAGATGTGCTATTCAGCTGGGGCTTGCAGGACCCAGTCCACCAGCTGAGCTCCTTCCTGCCCCACTCACACCCTGTTCAGGAGTTGGTGCTCCATGCAGGGAGAGACATAGAATTTTGTGCCTCTCCCTGCATGGAGAAAGAAAAAGAAGTGGGTGGTGTACGATGACATCATGGGAGGAGCTTTGATGCGGGACCGCACCTCATGATGTCATCTGGCCTGCTGGCTTGGTCCAGTGGGGCAATCCGCCCCCCCCCCCACAATGAAAATAGGTTGCCCACCTTCTCTGCTCTAGAGGGAAGGTAGAATCACCAAAACTCACCTCCACCTCAAATAAGTGGGCACAGGAGCACCCTTTCCATGAGTACATCTTTATTCGTTAAATTGGCTAAGGAAGTTTTCAGCAGGACTGTTAAGTTTCAGCTCATGTGATGGACATTGTCGTGTCTGGCAATAGCCCTTTTGCCTGTACACAATGGTCTATATCAGTGGGAAGAAAGCTTGCACATCATGATAGGACTCCATGATATGAATGGGTTGTTAGCATTTCGCCTGAATCTAGTGTTAGTGAGTTTTGAAGTGGAAGGAAGAATCATAGAATCATAGAATAGTAGGGTTGGAAGGGACCTACAAGGCCATCGAGTCTAAGCCCCTGCTCAGTGCAGGAATCCAAGTCAGAGCATCCCTGACAGATGGCTGTCCAGCCTCGTCTTGAGTGCCTCCAGTGTGGGAGAGCCCACCACCTCCCTAGGTAATGGGTTCCATTGTCGTATTGCTCTAACAGTCAGGAAGCTTTTCCTGATGTTTTACCAGAAAAATCAGGTAAAATACCAACGCTGCTGAAATCAGAACGGGACTGTTCTTTCTCATTCTGTACAGTAAATATTCTGCCAACAGTGCAATTAAGAACTAAAACAATCCTACTATTCACGAGCCCTTTCTACTAAGATAATTTAGGTTGCTTCTGAGGGCCACATTGCACAAAATGGAAAATAGTTTTTTCCGCCATACTGAGCTTCCAGGTGCTTACAATATATTTGATATCAACATGTGTGTCTCCATCCAAAATTACAGGCTTAGATCCTAACTTTTGATTCCATGAGTTGGATCCAACGGTGTCTTCCACTGGGGCAGGAAAACTGCTGGTAAAACAGATTTCCTCTTTGCCCTGCAGCTTGCAGTGCCCCCCACCATATGCTCTGGAGAGTTGGAGGACCCTCCAGGGCAGATTTTGTGGCCATGCAGGGGCCAGCAGAGAAGAAAAGAGGACGAGGAAGTCCTGTTGCACTCGACATCTGATCCGGCCCCGTGAACCCTTTCCATGAGCGCAACTCTGGTTTAGTAAAGAGAGCTAAAAGATAAGATCCAAGCCATAGTGTTCACTGAGGGTGTGTGTGGTGGACATTCTTAAAAACACCTGTTTTGTATCATATAAATTAAATCTTCAGTCTAGCTTAATTGTGCTTAAATTGTATTGAATTCAATCAGAATTAGGTGCATTTAACTGTGCTCTGGATTTCAGCCATTACATTTTAGTTGTGTGTGTTTTTTATCTCTGTGTGTGTTTAACTTGTGTGTTTATCTTTAAGTAGCTGTAAGCCTATCTTTAGGCAATGGCTATTGATCTGTCTGTCTGTCTCTCTCTCTCTCTCTCTCTCACACACACACACACACACACACACACAGAGGCAAAAAAGAAGAAAAAAGTCCAGGTACTAAAAAATAAATGTATTTGTTATGCATTTCACTGGAATCACGACAGTGTTCCTTGTATTTCAGAATTGTTGCTGAGGAAGGATTTCTCTCTGAAACGTGTTGGGCGTGGAATACATTTCTGACATGGGGAGTTTTTTTCCTCTTTTTTGCCTGCTAGTGGTGCCATCCTAGTTTTATGTTTGTTTTACTTACACACACACACACACACACACACACATTGCGTTTTCCCCACCCAAACAGGGAAGGCTTTGGAAGTGCAGATCTTACCAGATCTGTGCTTTCAAAGTGTTGTTCTCTCCCTGCTCAAGCAGGGAGCGGTCTAGCGCAGGTTGCACACTCCTGCTTTATAGAGCAAATTAATTTGCCCTAATGTAATATATACATAATATGCACATAAGCTCTCATTCATATGCATTAATGCCTTCAACATATACGTATTCTTTTTAATTCCTCTGATTTCTTCTTCTTCTAAATTCACATCAATTACTTCTTGATTCATCGCACGTTTGGTGAACTATTTCGAGTTTTTCTATTGTTTCCAAAGCTATGCTTGTTCCGATACCACATATGTATTTGGGATTGTACTTGTGTAGTATTACTAAAATGCTGTCTTTTGCACAGGTGCTAATTGACTGGATTAATGATGTGTTAGTGGGAGAAAGAATCATTGTAAAAGACCTAGCTGAAGACCTGTATGATGGACAAGTACTGCAGAAACTCTTTGGTAAGAAGTAATTTTATGTGCACTGTTGGAGACATTGTCATTGTGTGGGTTGCTTATTTGCAGTTAGTTGCATATAATCAATGGACTTCAGGATACTCCCATTTAAACAGCACTTTCTAGTATACTATATATGACGTTAGCGGGGATATATCTAATCTTAAACTATTCCTCTGTTTATCTTACACTTTCAGGATAGAATCTGTAAGAAGATTTTCTTTCTTTCTTTCTTTCTTTCTTTCTTTCTTTCTTTCTATCAAGGGATAAATCTCAGTGATAGAATAATCAAGTCTAGCTCCAAAACTAGGATATTTGATCATCCATCTATCTAATACTGCTGGGTGATAACAAATAAATAAATTTGGTATTCCAGAACCTCCACTTTAACATAATATTTTAATATAATGTTCTTGTAGACCAGGAGTGGGCAACCTGTGGCAAGAGGGCCACATGTGGTCCACAGCCTAATTTCATGAGGCCCTCAGCCTAATTTCAAAAGCCCTCTGCATATGATCAGTTCAGACCTCTGGCAAAAGCAATCTCGCCCTTTCCTGACACCCTGCTGGGCAGGAAGGAAGAGGAAGAGAGAGAAAAGAGGGTAGCAGAAAGAGAAAGAAAAGGGGTGACTGAGAGAGAAAAAGAAAAGGGGTGACCCACCCACTTTTGGCTCTGGGCCTGCCCACCACTGGCTTCGGCCCCACCCCCTGCTGACATGAGGCCTCTGACAGATTACCCATGAGACAGTGTGGCACTTGACAAAAAAAAAGGTTGCCCACTATGCTTAGTTATTTATAATTTCCCCAAAGATTCTAGCAACAATTTCCAACATGTTTCTATCACACTTCTATTTATGTATACTAACAGAACAATCCTATGGCCCCTAGACAGCATTTGAGGCACTATGGGATGCTGCAGAGCCAGAAGCAGAGCTCCAGCCCTGGTGGAGGAGATCCACTTGTGGATCTCCCCCCATTCCCAGCCACTGCAAAAAGCTCAATGAGGACATCCTGATTTAAGATCATGGTTGGTGGAAACAACATGCTGAATACCATTGAATTCTGAATGGTGTCATGTATGGCCCTCATTGGCAAATACTGTGTTTTTAATAGTGCTGAGTATAATATTTAAGAGAAATAAATGGAAAATGGGTTGGCAGTATTGTGCTTTGCTAGAAAAAACAGAGATCTGTAATGGAAGACAAACGTGTCCAGGGCTAGAGAAATCATTGTTAGTTAATTCTGAAACTTCAGACTACTTTTCTACAGAAAATCCATTGTGGTATGCAGAACAGAATGTCTTCACACTGCACTTGGTGCATGGAATTGAGGTGTGGACTTGCTGCTTTTTCTTCCATTATCACTTCAGAGAAGCTTGAGAGTGAGAAACTCAATGTTGCTGAAGTCACCCAGTCTGAAATAGCTCAGAAACAGAAGCTACAGACAGTACTTGAAAAGATCAATGAAACCCTTAAACTTCCTCCAAGGAGCATCAAATGGAATGTTGACTGTGAGTTATGCATTTTGCAGTGGAATTTTCACTTACTGATGATGTCAAAAGTTACATTTTCCTATTGCATTTTGTAAAATCTGTGAAATTAGACAAAAGCTAGAATGTACTCCTAACTAGAAGGAGATTCAGCAATGTGCAAGTGTGCATCCAATTTACATCTAAAATTGCGATTTAATGTGTACAAACATATCGATAATTACTACATTACTACATAGTTAGTAATGTAGCTACCATTGACAAGCATACACAAAGTACTATGATGGATTTCTTAAAAGGCTGAATATTTAAGTTTGTTGTGCATGCACAGTATTGTGCAAGGGCTCCATATGCACATGGCAGGGATTGATTTCCCTAAACCTGGTAGAGTGTTTTCTTTGTTTTGTTTCTGTTGCAGCTCCCTATGAGATTTGTAGAAACTATAAATAAGAAAAATTATGTATGTAGGATTATGTCTTCCATTCCTAGTAATATATATCCCACTTTTCTATACAAGGATACTCAAGACTGGTTCACAGCAGAAAGAGAAATAGGCATATGTGATTTCATATTCAGGGATATGTTGTTTTACTACTAGCTGTTTCATCCAGGACTGCCATCCAGGGTCAACATCCTCTGGCAGCTATTGAGGCCCCAGCATCCTGGGCAGGGCCCAGCTGCTAACCCTGACACAGCTCTGCCGAGGATGAGCAATAGCAGCCACTGGCTTCTGCACTCCTTCTCTCGCTCTGCACAGCAGAGAGAATTTCCCATCTGGGACCTAGAATCACAGAATAGTAGGGTTGGAAAGGGCCTACAAGACCATTGAGTCCAACCCCCTGCTCAATGCAGGAATCCAAGTCAAAGCATCCCTGACAGATGGCTGTCCAGCCTCAACTGGAATGCCTCCAGTGTGGGAGAGCCCACCACCTCCCTAGGTAAATCGTTCCATTGCTGTATTGCTCTAAGAGTCAGGAAGTTTTTCCTGATATTCAGACAGAATCTGGCTTCCTGTAACTTGAGCCCATTATTCCATGTCCTGCACTCTGGGATGATGGAAAGAGATCCTGGCCTTCCTATCTGTGACAAGCTTTCAAGTACTTGAAGAGCACTATCATATCTCCCCTCAGTCTTCTCTTCTCAAGGCTAAACATCCCAGTTCTTTCAATCTCTCCTCGTAGGGCTTTGTTTCCTGTCCCCTGATCACCTTTGTTGCCCTCCTCTGAACCCTCTCCAGTTTGTCTGCATCCTTCTTAAACTGTGTTCTTAAACTGGACACAGTACTCCAGATGAGGCCTAACCAGTGCTGAGTAGAGGGAACTAGTACTTCACGGGATTTGGAAGCTGTATTTCTATTAATGCAGCCCAAAAGAGCATTAATTGCCTTTTTTGCAGCCGCATCACATTGCTCATATTCAGCTTGTGATGGACAACAATTCCAAGATCCTTCTTGCTTGTAGTATTGTTGAGCCAGGTATCCTCCATCTTGTAACTGTGCATTTGGTTTCTTTTTCCTAGGTGCAGAACTTGGCATTTATCCCTATTAAAGTTCATTCTGTTGTTTTCTGCCCAGCAGTCCAGCCTATCAAGATCATTTTGAACTTTGTTTCTGTCTTCCAGGGTATTAGCTATCCCACCCAATTTTGTGTCATCTGCAAATTTGATCAGCATTCCCTGCACCTCCTCCTCCAAGTCATTAATAAAAATGTTGAAGAGCACTGTGTCCAGGACTGAGCCCTGCGGTACCCCGCTCGTTACCACTCCCCAGCTTGAGAAGATCCCATTGATAAGCACTCTTTGAGTCCGATTCTGTAGCCAACTATGGATCCACCTGATAGTTGTTTCGTCTAGCCCACTTTTAGCTACTTTGATCATCAGGATATCATGGGGCACTTTGTCGAAAGCTTTGCTGAAGTCGAGGTATATTTTGTCCACAGCATTGCCACAGTCCACAAGGGAGGTTACCTGATCAAAAAATGAGCGCATATTCGTCTGGCAAGATTTGTTCTTGGCAAATCCATATTGGCTTCGAGTAATCACTTCATCGTTTTCAAGGGGCTTACAGATGGATTCCTTTATCATCTGCTCCATAATTTTCCCAGGGATTGATGTCATACTAATTGGTCTGTAGTTCCCAGGTTTTTCTTTTTTGCCCTTTTTGAAGACAGGGACAATATTAGCCCTCCTCCAGACATCTGGCACTTCACCCATCCTCCATGATTTCTCAAAGATAATAGACAGTGGTTCTGAGAGCTCTTCTGCCAGTTCCTTTTTTAATCTAGGATGCAATTCATCTGGCCCTGGAGATTTGAACTCATTAAAAGTAATTATGTGTTCCTTGACCTATCAATCTGAAGCTGCAATCCTGCCCCTTCAGCCTTTATTTCGCCTTTGCCAGGGGGGTTCTAGACCCTATTCTGGGAGAAGACTGAGCCAAAGTAGGAATTGAGCACCTCTGCCTTTCCTTTGTCACCTGTTAAAATTTTGCCATTCTTATTTAATAGTTGAACCACCATTTCTTTCCTCTGTCTTTTACTATGCATGTATCTGAAGAAAGCCTTTTTGTTTCTTTTAGCATTCCTCACTAAGCTCAGCTCGTTCTCAGCTTTGGCCTTCCTGATGCCACCCCTGCAATTCTGTGCTACCTGCCTGTACTCTTCCTTTGTCTCTTGGCCTTCCTTCCATTTCCTATACATGTGCTTTTTTGTTTTCAGGTCATCTCTAAGCTTTTTGTGAAGCCACATTGGCTTCTTCTGTTGTCTTCCACCTTTTTTTTCTTGTTGGAATTGTGCCTTTAGAATTTCCTTTTTTTTAAAACTCCCACCCATCTTGGACTCCTTTTCTCGTTAGAGTCGCTCACCATGGGACCTTACTTATCATTGTTCTGAGTTTATTACAGTTGGCTTTCCTAAAATTCAGGGTATGTGTTTGGCTAAACTCGGCTTTTGCTTCCTTTAGAACCTAGAACTCAAGTATAACGTGGTCACTTTCCCCCAGAGTTCCCGTAACTGCTACTTTATCCACTAAGTCATCTCTGTTGGTTAGGATCAAGTCAAGGATAGCCAATCCTCTAATTCCTTCCTCTACTTTCTGTAGGAGAAAGTTATCCACCACACAAGTGAGGAATGTCTTGGAGGGGTCATGTTTTGCAGACTTTGTCTCCCAACAAATATTGGGGATATTGAAGTCCCTCATTACTACTACATCATGCTTTCTTGAAACATTAGCAATTTGCTTTTCAAAAGTTTCATCCTTGTCTTCTCCTTGATTGGGTGGCCAGTAGTAGACTCCGACCAACAGGTTCATTTTATTCTTTGCTCCATTTATTTTAACCCAGATGCTCTCGATGGGGCTACCAAGCCCATCCTCCTGTATTTCTGTGCAGAAATATGTATTTTTAACATAGTGCAACTCCACCTCCTTTTCTGTTCCTCCTGTTCTTTTTGAACAAGTTATATCCTTCAGTTGTTGTATTCCAGTCATCGGAGTCATCCCACGAAGTTTCAGTTACACCTATCAAGTCATAATTTCCCTCCTGTATGAAGAGTTCAAGTTCATTCTGCTTGTTTCCCATACTCTGGGCATTAGTATATAGACATCAAAGACCATGTGCTTTATAGTCTGGCTTTCATCCTACATGTTTCTGAAGACTATTACTGGGCACTGTTTGAGCTGTTCTCTCCACTGTGGTGCATGAGCCTTCGTCTGTTATTACCCCCATTAAATCTCCCTTCCCTGTAGGATTCAGTTTAAAACCCTCCTGATGAAATTCTTCATGCTGTGGCCAAACACATTTTTCCCAGCCTTTGTGAAGTGCAACCCATCCCTTGCCAGCAGTTCAGCTTCCAGGAAGTGTAGCTGTGGTCCCAGAATCCAATCTGTCACGTCAGTTCCACTCACCCGGAGTATTTTTCTTTCCCTTTCTATCCCTCTTCTAACTACTGGAAGGATGGATGAGAAAACGTATCTGGGCCCCAAAGTTCTTGAGTTTCCTTCCCAAAGTTTCAAAGTCTGACTTGATTTCTTCATAGCTCTGCTTGGTGGTATAATTTGTTCCCACATGGATGAGAAGAAAGGGATACCTGTCAGTGGGCTTTATGAGTGTAGGCAACCCTTCAGTCACATCTCTAATCCATCCTCCCGGGAGACCGCATACCTGGCGAGTCCATGAGTTTTCGAACATACTTGGGTTCCGATCCCATGCAGCAAGGAGTCTCCCACTACTGCTACTCTTCCCTTCTTGTTCTTGTAGGCCTTGGTATCATTGCCTCTGTTTGACTGACCTTCAGCCTCTTGATCGCTCTCATGAAGGTTCACCTGTAATTCTTCCTCTGCAGGCTGTCCTCCAGTCTCATCCTCAAGTACCTGGAAACAGTTCCATAGTTCCACTGGTTCAGAGTGGCTTCTAGTTCTTCTGCTCCTAACTGTCACCCTTTTCCAAGGAGTATCCTCTACTTCATTTTTTGTCACCTCAGCAGTTTCCTCTTCTGCCTCAGCTTGCTGTTGCTGTTCTAGCTTCTGTTCTTCACTTTGCTTTTGTAGCTCCACCGTTCTGTCCAAGAACTCTTCATGCTCTCTTATTCCCTGGCGGGTCAACACTTGCCGCTTCAGTCCTCCTACTTTTTCTTCCACCAGCGTGATCAACTTGCACTTGTTTTAAGTGTAGGCCATGATCTCAGGCAGGAAAACAAACATTGCATAGACCTTGCAGGTCACCACCACTGGGGAGTCTTTATTATTTATTATTTAATTATTACATTTGTATACTGGAATAGCCTGTGCTTTGTCCTCTATTCACTGGGGGTTAAAACAGTGGCAACTGACAGACAAAACAGTCCCAGATTTGTTTCTCTGCAACCATGTGAACCCACTTTTCTCAAAGACTTGAGTGGGAAGGAGAAAAACCAACCCTCTTGTCTGCTTGTATAAAGTCAAATACAGTTCAGAACTTCTCATGCCCATGGAAGAGAATTCTCTTTAAGAATTCCCCAAGGTATGCCCTGTGTGGAATAAAAAAGAGAAAGAAAGGACAGGATAGAGGAGGGAAGAATAAAAGAAGAATGGTGATTGGAAATAGGGCGTGGGTGGGGGTGGGGATAGAGACAATTCCCTAAGCCAAGTGGCTCCTTTCATAGAGGTAGTACTTAAGAGGAATTTAGGAGGCTGTGGAGGGTTTGCAAGGATTGCATGTACTTACATTAACTTTATGAGGTGAGGTGGCTGAGAGCTTTTTCTAGCTTCTGGAAAATCTCTAGACCCTATTTAAAAGCCTCAGCAGTTCCTCAATCATGACACCACATAGTCCTAACCATCCTTTTGGAATAATTCAAGTCCTACAGCTATTTAGGAGAAATTAAAGTGGAGGGGGAGAAGACGTTTGTGGAGGCTGATGGGATCCTTTGCTGTACTGAAGCTTCTAAACTTCTGCAGAAGCCAAAGATTCCAGTTTGAGGCAGGGAAATCAGATGCTGTGTGAAATACCGGTATTTGACATGGAACTCTTTCTTCCCTTCCATCTCCCTCTTCCAAATTTAATTGCAAGCAAGCTCCCAACAGTGGTCATGCAAGAGCAGAAAAGTAGAGGGAGAGAGGTTTTTTGCACCTCAAAAAAAAACAAAAAACCTCCACCAGAGATTAGGGATAGCGACCTTGTAATGGTCACCTTAAACACCTTCTGATTAGGATCTCTAATCCCCTGTCTGGCTTGACAATTTTTACTTTTTGTTTTAGTCTTTGAGAAAAGGAAAATTTATGCGTGGTTAGCACAAAAGCCACTGGACTTGTCTGACATTTGGCAGGTTCAGTCAGCTCCAGAGAGGCTGCCAGGTCCCTAAATTCCATGCACTTATGTGGAAGCACAAAAAAATTATAGCTCTTTGCTTGTACAGATTTTCTTGAAAATAGTAAATATTACCTGTGACTAGCACATAAACCACTAGACCAAACTGCCTGAAATTTGGCAAGTTCAATCAGCTCCATGGGGGCTACCAGGTTCCAAATGTCATTTATTTATCATACAAACTAAAGAAATTATGGCCGTTTCTATTTTCCAATGCAAGGCAATGGGAAAATGTAAAAAAATTACAGGACAGCTTAAAAGATCCGGGGCACAGCTCAAAAAAGATCCAGGGCCTGTGCCCAGGTGGCCTCTCATCCAACGACACCCCTGTCTCATTAGTTCTTCTGCTACTTTGCTTGTGCAGTGAGATGTGGGCAACCTAAAGCTGAAAATGTGGTCAATAACATGCCTAAAATCAAATGTTTTAGAACAGTGCTTGAGAATTCAGCGATAACTTAGACACAGGAAAACAATAATAAGACAGCTACTTCTGTAGAATAGTTGCAAATTATTTCCTTTGATGCTAGGCATTTGGTCGTGGATTAAAAGTTTCCTACAGTAAGTCTTTTGATATCTTGCAGCCTTGTTAGCGTTAACTACACGTACAAAACCTGCTGTGAATAAGCTACAGTAACAAGAACTCTTAACAAGTTCATGAGGAATGCTTGAGTCATACAGTTTAGTAAGTTATTGCTCAAGGGTACAGGCTAAATAGGCTCATTCATCTTCCTGTAGACATTGTGACACTTAAAAATGAATTAAGTGCATGTTATGAATACAAAAATATCCTTCTCTTAGTTCATAAATCGACACTGGAATAGCGAGGATAAAGGAACAGCACAGTGAGTACATAGATAGTACTTAATACAGCTGTATAATAAAATCTGCCTTTTGAATAAAGCTTAGATTTCCATCTTTCAAGCCAAAGGAATCTAGGCGTGCAACAAAATCTAACGTGAGGAATATTGTTGGTTTAGTTGTTTTCATAGGACCAGTTGATTTATGACAGGAAAGAGAAACAGTTAGAGGAAAGTACCCATCTCTAGTGGACAGAGACGCTAAAGGATAAAATATCCCTTATAGTTAGGAAAGGGGGCACTGCATGTGAAAATAAATATTTCTTTTAATTTGTCTTGCATAACTTGAGTTCTTAATCTATTTCAGCTGTCCATGCCAAAAGTCTAGTTGCAATACTACACCTTTTGGTTGCGTTATCACAGTACTTTCGGGCCCCAATCAGGCTGCCAGATCATGTGTCTATTCAAGTTGTGGTTGTCCAGGTATGACTGACATATCGTTAAAATTTCTGTGCCTTTGGGGCGGGGGGGAGTTGAGAGACTACACGAAAACAATCAGTTTAACATGTATAAGTTGGTTCTGGCCAACGTTTCTTCAGTAAGGAAGAGTAAAAAGAACCACCACTTCTTAAACAGAACTAAGCATACTGTTGTCATTTTTTTCATAGCTTAGCAGCCCAACTGCTAACACATTTACTGAGCAATCCTATGGCCCCTGGGAGGGCATCATAGGATTCCCCCCCGCCGCCACAGGACCGTACTACCTTTGGGGGGGATCTGAGTGGGGATTCCCCCCCACCCCTACCTGCCATGGAAAGCTCCATGGAAGCTCCTCTTCTAAGGCCAGTGCTGCGGCCTCAGACGAACATGGGGATGGTGGAAAGGGGTGTGCCAGCGAGCACGGAGGGAGCGGAGAGGCCATGGCTCTGCTGATTCCACAAAACTCTCCATTCCCATTCCTGCTCACTGCCGGGTAAGCAAGCAACACAGGCTTGGGGTCCGGTCTAGCTCTAAATGCTCTTTAAGGAGGAACAGGAGGCGAAAATGTCTCAGTTCTTCCTCCTGCCCTGCCTGGGTCTTGCCAGCGGGGATTGGGTTCTCAGAGTGCTCCAGCATCTGATGCCCAGAGGAATGCTCTGTTATGGTCAAATATATGATTTTAGCTTAGAGTGTGAGTATACAGTTATCAGGACATGATCTCAATATTTTTCACATTCCTGGTAGTCTTCCTGTACTGCCTCTTCCTTCTTTAAATATTCAGATAAGGCACTGTGCTGCATACTCTGTACTCAATATTTGTTCATTGGACACAACTTTAATAAATGCCCTTCTCAATGTTATATATTGTAATCCAATCTGACAACAAATTTAGACTTTTTCACAAGACTGGTAAAAGCCTGTCAATCATGCTCCATAATGCTACCTGTCTAACATTTCAAGTCCACTCCTAGTTTTTAAAAATGTTTTAATTGGACTTAGTTCCTTTTGGATCTTGCTGTTTTGTTATTGCAGTGTGTGTTGTTTTGGTCATGTTCAGTTTACTTTCCTCCCAGCAGCGTATATGCACGTCTGCCTACATGAGCAGAGGTCCAGTCACAAAATGTTGGATATTGGATGTCACCCATACATGTATATAAAAGCACTCTAGTGTTATAAGCATTAGAAATTATTGTATAGTATAAATATTATGTAATATCTTTTCCAGAAGCGTGAAGGAATCCTCCAGTCCCGACAAATCCAAGAGGAAATAACTGGTAACACTGAGTATGTCAACATCACTGCGAGATGAAAACGCAAACATTTGCCAACATTTGCCAACATCATTACTGGGGCTGTGTGCCTGGCTCTTATATATTTTAAAATATATTTTTTTCCAAATCTGAATTCCAAATTTTAATACATTTCTGCTTGTAAAAAGTGTCCAAAAACTGAGACAAATAGATACATTTCCTTCCAAATATTTTTAGTCCTTGGAAAATAAAGTTTGAATGATCACCCCTTTAACTAGAAAAGAAAAAAGACTTTAGTCAGATGGAAGTTTGTGATCTTGCAAAATAATCTAGTTTAATTGAAGTCAGTGGAGATTATGGTATGTCGTTGAAAAGCCTGTCTGGATATTCTTCAATTGGTATGAATATAAATCCATAAATACAGTCAGGGCCAGAAATATTGGAACAAGGATAACTGTTTTGGCATTTGGCCTCTGTACACCACCACATTGAAGTTGAAAGGAAACACACCCAGATGGGAGCGAAGTCAGGACTTTCAGCTGTAATTCAAGGGGTGTGACAAACGTGGGGCACTAATCATTCAGGAAGTACAGCCAGTGGCATACACCCCCCCCCCCATCATTGGTGGC
The DNA here is from genome assembly GCF_057233095.1 of Heloderma suspectum. Lineage (NCBI taxonomy): Eukaryota > Metazoa > Chordata > Lepidosauria > Squamata > Helodermatidae > Heloderma > Heloderma suspectum. Next base: position 112,183,471 of record NC_139458.1, on the reverse strand, counting down.
TCATAAGTAATGGAACGAATGGCTGACAAGCAGCTGCTTGGCCAGGTGTGGCCTGTTTCCTGGGTACGCCATGACCAATCAAGCAGATAAAAGGCCTGGAGGTGATTCTGAGTGTTACATTTGCATTTGGTAGCTGTTCACTGGAACTCCCAACAGGAGATCCAAAGAGGTGTCCATGCGAGTGAAGGAGGCCATCATTAGGCTGAGGAAACAACATAAACCCATCAGAGAGATAGCAAAAACATTGGGAGTGTCCAACACAACAGTTTGGAACATCCTGAAAAAGAAGGAATCAAATGGCAAGCTCAGCAACAGCAAAAGGCCTGGAAGACCACAGAAGACAACTAAAGTGGATGACCGCAGAATTCTGCTCATGGTGAAGAGGAACCCTTTCACAACATCTAGCCAGGTCAAGAACGCTCTTGAGGAGGTAGGCATGTCAATGTCATCATCTACAGTCAAGAGACAGCTTTATGAATGTAAATACAGAGGCTTCACAACAAGGTGCAAACCACTGCTAACGCTCAAGAACAGACAGGCCAGATTAGCCTTTGCCAGCAAACACCTAAAAAGCCCACCCCATTCTGGAATAAGATTCTTTGGACTGATGAAACCAAGATTAACTTGTACCAGAATGATGGGAAAAGTATGAAGAAGGAAAGGAACGGCTCATGATCCAAAGCATACCACATCATCTGTCAAACATGGTGGAGGCAGTGTTATGGCATGGGCATGTATGGCTGCCAAGCGCCAATGGAACCGGGTCACTGGTGTTTATTGATGACCTGACTGCTGATAAAAGCAGCAGGATGAATTCTGAAGTGTAGAGGGCTATACTTTCTGCTCAGATTCAGCCGAATGCTGCCAAACTGATAGGTCGCCGCGTCATATTGCAGATGGATAATGACCCAACACATACAGCAAAAGCTACCCAAGAGTTTCTCAAGGCAAAGAAGTGGGATGTTCTTCAATGGCCACGACAGTCACCTGATCTCAACCCAATAGAGCATGCTTTTCACTTACTGAAGGCAGAAAGACCCACAAACAAGCAGCAGCTGAAGGCAGCTGCAGTAAAGGCCTGGCAAAGCATCTTGAGGGAAGAAACAGCATTTGGTCATGTCCATGGGTTCCAGACTTCAGGCAGTCATTGACTGCAAAGGAGTTTCATCCAGGTATTAAAGGCGATCCTTAAGTTTGAAATGATGTTGGTTTGTTCCATTACTTATGAGCCACCAATGATGGGTGTGTGTGTATGCCACTGGCTGTCCTTCCTGAATGGTTAGTGCCCCACTTTTGTCAAACCCCTTGAATTACAGCTGAAACTCCTGACTTCACTCCCATCTGGGTGTGTTTCCTTTCAACTTCAATGTGGTGGTGTACAGAGGCCAACTGCCAAAACAGTTATCCTTTTTCCAATATTTCTGGCCCTGACTGTATGACAAGGTGCATATTTACCCCATATATGCAGTTTTCTTTCTGCACTGACAGAAGTATATTAAATTACTGTAGGAGTGTGTACATTTATAATTGTATTATTTCCTCTGGAATGGATGACCTCTGCCGGGACAGGGACAGGGGGAGTGCAACCCTGTTGATTCTCCTGGACCTCTCAGCGGCTTTCAATACCATCAGCCATGGTATCCTTCTGGATAGGTTGTCTGGGTTGGGAGTTGGAGGCACTGGACTGCAGTGCTTCCGCTCCTACTTGGATGGCCGACTCCAGAAGGTGGTGCTGGAGGATTATTGCTCTGTGCCATGGCAATTGTGCCATGGGGTCCCACAGGGCTCTATTTTATCCCCTATGCTGTTTAACATCTACATGAAACCGCTGGGGGAGGTTATCTGGAGGTGTGGGCTGAGGTGCCATCAATATGCAGATGATACCCAGCTCTACCTCTCTTTTTCATCAAACCCAGGTGAGGCAGTGGCTGTTCTGAATCAGGGCCTGGGCATGGTTATGGACTGGATGAGGGCTAATAAACTGAAACTCAATCCAGATAAGACGGAGGCACTGTTAGTGGGTGGTTCGTCTGCCCAGCTAGGTGATATTCAACCTGTTCTGGAGGGGGTTGCACTCCCCCTAAAGGATCACGTTTGTAGTTTGGGGGTGCTCTTAGATCCAGAACTGTCACTTGAGGCACAGGTGAACTCAGTGGCACGGAGCACTTTTTATCAGCTTAGGCTGGTATACCAACTACGCCCTTATCTGGACAGAGATAGCCTAGCTACAGTTATCCATGCTCTGATAACTTCTTGTCTGGATTACTGCAATGCCTTATACGTGGGGCTGCCTTTGAAAATGGTCCGGAAACTTCAGCTGGTCCAAAATAGGAAAGCAAGATTGTTAACAGGGACTGGCCTGCGAGCTCATATTATGCCAGTACTTTTCCGGCTGCACTGGCAGCCAGTTCATTTCTGGGCCCGATTCAAAGTGCTGGTATTAACATTTAAAGCCCTTAACGGCTTGGGGCCAGGTTATCTGAAGGATCGCCTCCTCCCATATGTGCCTGCCTGGACCTTAAGCAGCCCTTCTCCATGAGCCCCTGCCAAAGGAAGTGAGGCGGGTGGCTACTAAAAGGAGGGCTTTTTCTGCTGTGGCACCCCGGCTGTGGAATGAGCTCCCTAGTGAGATTCCCCTGGCACCTACATTGTATTCATTTCAGTGCCAGGTGAAGATCTTTTTATTTTCCCAGGCATTTTAGCTATCTAGACTTTTAGCTTTGCTGTTTTAAATCTGTATTTTAATTCCTGCACTGCTGCTAGGTTTTATTGTGGTTGTATTGTTATATTGTGGTTTTAACGTTCTATATATTTTAAATTGTTTTATTGTGTGCCGTTTGGTTTTAATTTTTGTGAACCGCCCAGAGAGCTTCAGCTATTGGGTGGTATAGAAATGAAATAAATAATAAAATAAATACAATAATGTCTTTTTCTACAGGGCATTGTCAGGACGGCATGGTAAGTCTCATTTGATTTCAACCTTTTAAAAAAGTTTTCTTCACTTAATTCTGCTGCTGAATTCATTCAAAACCAGCTGAATTCAGATTCATGGTTGTCTTAGTTGATGTGTGGATGTGTCTGGTGGTGAAAAGAAAGTCCGATGCTGTAAAGAACAATATTGTTTAGGAACCAGGAATGCAAGATCAATGAATCAAGGTAAGCTGGAGGTGGTCAAACATGAGATGGCAAGATTGAACATCGACATCTTGGGAATCAGTGAACTAAAATGGACAAGCATGGGCGAATTTAATTCAGGGGACCATTATATCTACTTCTGTGGGCAAGAATCCTTTAGAAGAAATGGAGTAGCACTCATAGTCAACAAAAGGGTGGGAAAAGCAGTACTGGGGTACAATCTCAAAAACAATAGAATGATCTCAGTATGAATCCAAGGCAAACCATTCAACATCACAGTAATTCAAGTCTATGCCCCAACCACTGATGCTGAAGAAGCTGAGGTTGATCGGTTCTATGAAGACCTACAACACCTTCTAGAACTAACACCAAAAAAAGATGTCCTTTTCATCATAGGGGATTGGAATGCTATAGTAGGAAGTCAAGAAATCACGGGGATAACAGGCAAGCATGGCCTTGGTGTACAAAATGAAGCAGGACAAAGGCTAATAGAGTTTTGCCAAGAGAACACGCTGATCATAGCAAACACTCTTTTCCAACAGCACAAGAGGCGACTCTACACATGGACATCACCAGAGGGTCAATATCGTAATCAGATTGATTATGTCCTTTGCAGCCAAAGATGGAGAAGCTCCATACAGTCAGTAAAAACAAGACCTGGAGCTGACTGTGGCTCAGATCATGACCTGCTTCTTGCAAACTTTTGGCTTCAATTGAATAACGTAGGGAAAACCACTAAACCGTTCAGGTATGACGTAAATCATATCCCTTATGAAAATACAGTGGAGGTGAAGAATAGATTTCAGGGATTAGACCTGAGAGACAGACTGCCTGAGGAACTATGGACAGAGGTCCGTAACATTGTTCAGGAGGCAGCAACTCAATCCATCCCAAAGAAAAAGAAATTCAAGAAAGCAAAGTGGCTATCTGATGAGGCTTTACAAGTAGCTGAGGAAAGAAGGGAAGCGAAAATCAAGGGAGAAAGGGGAAGATATAGCCAAGTGAATGCAGAGTTTCAGAGAATAGCAAGGAGAGACAAGAAGGCCTTCTTAAATGAACAATGCAAAGAAATCGAGGAAAACAATAGAATGGGAAAGACTAGAGATCTCTTCAAGAAAATCAGAGATATCAAGGGAACGTTTTGTGCAAAGACGGGCATGATAAAGGACAAAGAAGGCAGGGACCTAACAGAAACAGATGAGATTAAGAAGAGGTGGAAAGAATACACCGAAGAACTATACAGGAAAGATCTTAATGTCCCTGATAGCCATGATAGTGCGGTCACTGAACTTGAGCCGGACATCCTAGAAAGTGAAGTCAAGTAGGAAGCATTACTAACAACAAAGCTAGTGGAGATGACAGTATTCCAGCTGAGCTATTTAAGATCCTAAAAGATGATGCTGTTAAAGTACTGCACTCAATATGCCAACAAATTTGGAACACTCAACAGTGGCCACAAGACTGGAAAAGGTCACTTTACATTCCAATTCCAAAGAAGGGCAATGCCAAAGAGTATTCAAACTACCATACAATTGCGCTCATTTCACATGCCAGCAAGGTGATGCTCAAAATCCTACAAGCTAGGCTTCAGCAGCATGTGAACCGAGAACTACCGGAAGTACAAGCGGGGTTTCGAAGAGGCAGAGGAACTAGAGATCAAATCACCAACGTTCGCTGGATCATGGAGAAAGCAAGAGAATTCCAGAAAAATGTCTATTTCTGCTTCATTGACTATGCTAAAGCCTTTGATTGTGTGAATCACAACAAACTCTGGCAAATTCTTAAAGAGATGGGAGTACCAGACCACTTTACCTGTCTCCTGAGAAACCTGTATGAGGGTCAAGAAGCAACAGTTAGAACCAGACATGGAACAACCGATTGGTTCAAAATGGGGAAAGGAGTACGACAAGGCTGCATATTGTCACCCTGCTTATTTAACTTATATGTAGAGTACATCATGAGCAACGCCGGGTTGGATGAATCACAGGTTGGAATTAAGATTGCCGGGAGAATTATCAACAACCTCAGATACGCAGACAATACCACCCTAATGGCAGAAAGCGAAGAGGATCTAAAGAGCCTCTTGTTGAGGGTGAAAGTAGAGAGTGCAAAAGCTGGTTTGAAACTCAACATTAAAAAAATGAAGATCATGGCATCTGGCCCCATCACTTCCTGGCATATAGAAGGGGAAGAAATGGAAGCAGTGACAGATTTTATTTTCTTGGTCTCCAAGATCACCGCAGACGGTGACTGTAGCCATGAAATTAAAAGACGCTTGCTCCTTGGGAGGAAAGCTATGGCCAACCTAGACAGCATAGTAAGAAGCAGAGACATCGCCTTGCTGACAAAGGTTCGTATAATCAAAGCTGTGGTTTTCCCAGTAGCAACATATGGCTGTAACAGCGGGACTATAAGGAAGGCTGAGCGCCGAAGAATTGATGCTTTCGAACTGTGGTGCTGGAGAAGACTCTTATGAGTCCCCTGGACTGCAAGGAGGTCAAATCAGTCAGTCCTAAAGGAAATCAACCCTGAGTGCTCATTGGAAGGACAGATACTGAAGCTGAAACTCAAATATTTTGGCCACCTAATGTGAAGAGAAAATTCACTGGAAAAGACCCTGATGCTGGGAAAGATTGAAGGCAAAAGGAGAAGTGGACGGCAGAGGATGAGATGGCTAGATAGCATCACTGATGCAATGAATATGGACTTGAGCACTCTCCGGGAGAGAGCGCAGGACAGGAAGGCCTGATGTGCTATGGTCACGAAGAGTTGGACATGACTGAACGACTGAACAACAACAAATGTAAGTGTTGTATACGACGACGTCCAAATTACTAAGAGAAATAAGCAGCGATATTTCTTAATACTGTTTTGGGCTTTTCTTAGATATATGGTCCACTATCAAAACACTGCAGGTTGCATCCCTGTGTTGCATCCCTGGATCTCTGTTCAGGTGTCACTGCCCCATTCCTTTCAATACAGGGAAAAGCATTCATCAACACTGAATAGAACTGGGCAATGTGCATGCATATGCAGATCTCCTGTGTGAACACCAAAGCCAATGGATAGGAGCAATGAGGTTCAGTCCTCCCCTCATGATCCAGAACAAGTCCCATAGATTTGTGGAACCTACTCTAGGCATATGTATAGGCAGACCTAATTCCCAAAGGATACCAACCTTCTGCTGCTGAATGTTCTTGTACAAAATTCTTACTGCCTAAAACTGTTAGAGACTGTAGCTCCTCTTTCTGAGCGATTTCAGTTCTATTAGATTTTAGCTAATTGCTGTGGTTTATATGGAAAACTCTTTAAAAATCATAATTACAGTCCTCATATTGCACCTTCATAAATGCTAATTGCTCTTGATCATGGTGCATCATTAGGGGAGGACCACTGTGGTACAGGACTGAGAATAATAATCAGCAATTACGCACAAGATGAACAATACAAATTTAAGATTGTGGAACTACTTTTATCACTGCTGGATGAAATTTATATATACCTGCTGTTTTTGTATACACTATTCCGCTGAAAGTTATTTTTTTTTTAAAAGATCAAATATTTGTGGGTACTCATAAAAATAAGGGATTTTATTAGACTTTCATCTTTTCTGAGACTATGTAGTGTCCACCTCAGAACGAGATTACTTTAAAGAATAAACGACACCTAATATGCTACCTTTTCTGGAGTGAAATTAACATGATGCACTCCTGCGAGTCTAGCACAAAATTTCTATACTACAGAATTTGAGTGACAAATACCTTCTTTTATAAAAGGCCTGTTTAAGATTCTGCTAATAGTGTTATATTCCTACTATCTTTCTTTCAAGCTAATCTGCTTCATGTGAGAGAAACCCATTTTAGAATAGGTCAGCTTGTGACCTATTGTGAGATTGGTAAACAAAGTTCAAGGAAGATTTTTGTAAAGCAAATTTAGTCTCAGTTCGTCTAGATGACACCTAAGTCCCTTCCAGCCTTGGAAATCTCATCCTTCAGTGTTACGTTATCTAACGGGTTGTTGTCATCTCTTGTATTTCAGAAAGGGATGCATTTGACACACTGTTTGATCATGCTCCAGACAAACTTAATGTTGTGAAAAAGGTTGGAAAATGTCTTTGTTTCTGATATACTATATTTAAGTAGTACAGAAATACGCTGCATATAATTAAAACTGAAATGGTGAGGTTGCCAAGGAATTCCACATGGTTCAGCTTTGATGCCTGTGGTCTTGCCTGCTGTGTGCTTCATCATTACCTAATATCAATAGATTCAAAATATAGGTTGGACACAGATCAAATGAGCTTAATCTGAGTTGTTTGCATCTCACCTCCTGTCCTGATACTTAAGAGGAATTCTTCAGTTGTTTGCCACAAGACCCAAGAGGTCTTGCCAGTTGCTGGGGTGGGATGTGTCTCTGTAGCTTGTGGAAAGCATTCAGCAGGTGCACTGTATTTTCCTCTATATTTCACGCACTGCATATATTACGCCTTCCTCTATGTAACGTCAAAACAGCTGCCAGCCTTCCCCAACCGAGTGCATTCCAAATGTGTTGGCCTACCATTCCCATCACCCATGCTGCTGATGGGAGTTGTAGTTCAAGATATCTGGAGAGCATGAGGTTGGGGAAGGCTGTGCTAGAGCTCTAGCAAAGCACTCCATCCTTGGGCTCTTTGTGACTTGTGAGTAGCTCACATACTTTGTGAATTGTGAGTAGCTCACATAGCCTGAACATCAGCCGATCATGGAAACTGGACCCGTCAAGGCAGGGTTGGGGAACCAGCTGCTGTGGGGCTATAGCTTCCATCATTCCTGATCATTGGCCATGCTGGCTGGGGCTGAAGGGAGTTGGAGTCCAACAGCATCTGCAGGGACAACAGGTTCCCATCCCTACCTTAGGGAATAAGGAGGGGAAGTGCCAACAGGGCATGTGCAGAGAGAAGGAGTGCCTGTGTCTCTCTCACACTGAGGTTTAGCTATATCAGCTTCCTGGGGCACAGGCCTGACTGTCTTCTTTGTTACTCAGTAGATCCCATGTACATGTGATGGTGCTGTGTGAATAGCTATAGCAACAACAGTGAACAGTGTCATATGAAACCCTCACTAAATCCTTGGATGTTGTACCCAGTTTTTCTACTTTAAATGAATATCTCTGTTCCGTAACAATTTGAATTAAAGCGAGTTGTCAAAAAAAAGTTTCTGCCATTATAAGACTCAGACTTCTACTGCTTATAAAAATGACACCTGTAGAGTGAAGAACATCAAACGTGGCATCCATAATCATGATGTCTACAATCATGTAAAAGTTCAGACTGATCTGATACAAATTGCCACTGATACAGCAAGTTATAAAGTGCTGAAAACTGACACATTTGTACTTTTTATGCAAACTGTGCCTCAGTATATCATATATTTCTTTCACATTCTGAGGGACACTACTGATATACTTTATTCAGGCTTGTTGAGGAGGTGTGCCTTTAATTGGCTTGGTGATAACCTTAACTCCGGTCTTTAACCAGCAGGTTCTTTGATAATTGAATATTCTGCTGTTTTCTTCAACATTATCTCTTACAAGAGTTGGCAGTGGAGAGTGAATGAGACATAGGAATTTCCATTTTAGAGATTTTGCCCCATGATCTCCTGCTGATATGGATCAGCACAGCTTCCTTGAACAGAACATTCATATTCCACTTTACATCAACTTTCCTCTTGGGTCTAATGTTATTTTCTCTACTCTAGTCTTCATTAAACTGCAGCAGTAACTTCATAGTTTTTAAAGTGATAAACATTCCACAGCAGTATGTATTCCTTATCTGTTCTGTGTTTGTGATAGGGTTTGACAGGATATTCCTGCCTCTCATAAGCCAATAAATAGAGGAATTAAATAAACCTTTTTAAACATTCTGACCTTTAAGATTAGTGTTTGCATGTTTTACATTACTGTATTTTTCAAACGTTAAAATTTGCTGATCTAAAATCTGCTACATGTGTTCTTAATTTTCAGACCCTCATAACTTTTGTGAATAAACACCTGAATAAGCTGAATTTGGAAGTTACAGAACTAGAAACCCAGGTAGGATTATGTAGTCATGTTTAGGAGAGGGAAGCAATTTCCAGTGTTCTTCATGTATTCCAGTTTATTTTGGAATAAACTTCTATTACCCTTTCGATTAATGAACATTCAATGTGTGATCTCTTTGCTCCAATCTTAATAGTGGCTTCTGGTGAAACTCTTCCACTACATGCTAGGAAGAGTGGTGGGTGGGGTTTGGGTGAGGCATTGTATAGGAGTTGTTGATGCTTCCTACTCATGCATTTGGTGGCTGCAACAGCAGATAAAATTATGAGTGCTAAACACGAACTCCATAATCTCCTACCGCGCATCATATCACACCCCAGAAAGAGGCACCCTAAGAAAATTCCAGCCTAGAGCTAACTCTTCTCTGTCTCTGCTCCTGTGTCTGTCTGTCTCTGTATCTCAAAGTGCTGCTTCTTTATACATCCACATTGCCTTGGGGAGGGGGAAGAGTGTGTCACCTTCCCCAAGCTCTGATAGCTTTCACTCCAGAAATTCCAGACTGCACACGGCGTGCACGTGTGTGCACTCTCTGTCTGTCTGTCTGTCTGTCTCTCTCTCTCATTCAAAACCTCTCAAGAAAGATCTCCAGCTATTTCCTCATCATTAGCTCCCATTGAGAAAATATCTACCAGGCATTAACAAGCCATTTGCCTGACAAAAGCTACCAGCTCTTTTATTTTCTATTTGCAAGCTGCAAAATTAAATGGTTCACTTGGAAATGCAGTTTGCCAGAGTGGTTTCTCCAAGGGGAGGAGGGCATTGTATGCGCAAAGCAGTTTGTTTGGACATCTTTCTTCTTCTCTGCAACAAATGTGAAGGAAACAATTTTCATACTTCGCAGGCAGTTGGTATGTGAACCACCCAATTTTACATATTGCAAACAGAGAATGAAAATGCCACAGAATTATCTCCATAGCTTCTGCACATGGAGACCACATCAGGGAGCTACTTGCCATAGGTAGCAAGTGTTTCCAAGATAGTAAAAAGCTACCATCTCTTGGCACAGGTACCTTGAAAGCATCCCATAAATCAGGCATTATCCCACAGGTGTAAGAACTGCTTGTTGGAGAAGGGGAAAGGAAAGCTTCACCTTCAGATTAATCTCCTCTGTATTCTGGAATGTGAAGTAACAAGAACTGAGCAGTGATAACCTTGGAGAGATGGGCACAGATTGGGTTTTGCAGGGCAGCATGCTTCAAACAGCTTTGAATATGACATTGCAAAAGGCTTAAAAGACAGGAGAGCCCTGTGTTGTACAGGATATTGCTGTTGGCACCAAAAAAAGGTTGCACCCTTTTGTCAGTCAAAAAAAAGTATTTGGAGCCTCCCGTTCAGAGGAACTATTTTGGACTTACTGGTGAATAGCTGCATACTGTGTTTGTCATTTAACACAAAATATTAGGCTAAGTGACTGGGCCTGTGAACCAGAGGTCCACAGTTCAACTGTCACCTTTGCCATGAACTATATAGATAGATTTAGGCATGCTGCAATCTTTCAGTTCCACCACTTAAATCTGAAATATGCAAATAATAATATTGCTCTGTTTAACAGGGCAGTTGATTACTGATTACAGGTGAAATGCTTTGAAACTATAAAGCACTATAAACATTTGTTGTTGTTATTATTGTCATCATCATTAACATCATCTGCAATTTGGTATTTTCAAATTGCGGTATAGTATATTTTTGTATTAAATATATATTTGATGTCGCTGTATAACCATGTTTTCAGGATTTAAGAATACAATAAATAAATAAGCAAGCAAGCAACCCTATGGTTCCTGGGAGAGCATCCGAGGAAACAGGATTGTTTGGAGTCCCCCTCCCGAGGCCATAGATACTGCTATGACCTTGAGAAAGGGACTATGGGTTTTGATCCCCTGGCCCTTGCAGCCACCATAGAAAGTACCATGTTGGCTGCTTCCCGAGGTTGCAAATGCAGCCTCAGAGTGGAGGAAAAAGGGTGTTCTGGAGGGGAGGGGAGAGGCTGCGATACAAGAAATCCTATGGCCTCTCCAGCCCCAGCAGTGTGCTTTTTCTAGATGGGCTCAGTGGTGAAAAGGAGAGGAGTATGGGGAACGGACAGAAAGGAGGACAGAGAAGCAAAATCTCCTCTGTCACTCCTCCCACCCTGCTGGCAGCAGCCCAGCAGGGCATTGGGTACTAAGAAGCCTCTGAGATCGGAGTCTTCTTTCTAAAGGGAGCTCCTCTAAACATATCTTTAAAGCCATAGCCCTTATAAAATGAATTTAAAGTAGGCAAACCTCTGAAGGGGCCAGGTAAACCTCTGCAGAGGGCACTTCACAACTAGGGTGCCACCACCAAAAAGACACTTTCTCCAGCAGCTGTACATCATATCTCACCTGGCAGCGCCACCCAATGAAGGCTTTCAGAAGCAAATCTTAAGGTCCATGCAGGTGTATATGGAGGCAGGTGGTCCTTCTGGTATAATGTTCCTATTAAAGTCTTTAAAGATCCAAACCAACATTTTGCATTGGGCCTAGAAATGGACTGAGTGCCAGTAACGTCTGCAACTGTAATCTGAACTAACTAGAGTTTCCAGACCATCTTCAAGGCAGCCCCATTTACAATGCATTGCATTGCATCAGTATGCATGGGAGGTTACCAGAGCATGGACAACTGAAGCTGGCTAATCCTGTCCACATAGACTCATAGTTGGTGCACAAGTCTAAAGTGGTAAAAGGCACTCCATGCCACAGAGGTGACCTATACTTCCAGTGGCAAAGATTGATCTAGAAGCACCCCTGAACCATGTACATCAACTTTTAGGATAGGGGTAGGGAACCAGTGGCTTTCCAAGTGTCTTTGGACCCCCAACTCCAAATAGTACCTTCAGATTTTAAAAAAAACAGGGTTCCAAATACAAAAGTCAAAATAATATATAACGTGGAAGTATATTTTATAGATTCCCAGACATATCACAGTGACATGCACTTACTTGGGAGTAAAAGCACAGCAGTGACCCTTCGGACTTCCAGAATTGCGCAATTCCCGAGAAGAAGGACCCCCACAAACCACCTTGGCACAAAGAACGTGGTGGGAGGGAGCCACAAAGGGAGGGAATTACTTTGGCTACATCTCCGCTTACTGCTGTGGACAGAAGGTTGCAGCATGTAGTGGCAATTTGCCCTGGCGGTGGGCAGTACACGGAAATTCTGCTTGTACTTTACAGTGGAAGCCCAGTGACTGGGGGTGCTAGGAGCCCTCCATCTGGAAGAGCCCTCAGACAGCCTATCCAGAAGAATACAATGGCTGATGATATTGAAAGCTAGAACACACAACTGGTGTCATTCTCTTGTGTCTAGTCCAGAGAGGGGCAGTTTGCGAGACACATGAAGGTCCCCATGGCCGGTTTTGCGGGCCCCAATAGCTGCCATTGAATTTGCCACTGTGGCAGCAAAAGCAGCAATTTTGCAAGCAGAGTGAGTGGAGAGTGTGCACCCTGTTTGCAAGCAGAGTCATGCTCCTGGAAGCCTCCTGCGAGAGCAATTCTGCTTGCAAACAAAATCACATTGTCACCACAGGGGTAAATTTGGCAGCAGTTGTGGCAGCTACAATTGCTGTATGGGGTGCAGACCCAGTGGGTTCCAGGGGTGGCCCCTCGACCCCTGGAGCTTGCCTATCCCTTGTCTAGTCCCAAAGATCCTTTTTGGTACAACTGCCCACAGCAAATGTAAATACCTCTAATCAGTTGTCTATTTTACCCGATAGGCTGGGTCACATTGTTTTGACCTGTAAAACCTTTCCCCCTAATTCTAGGTGTGCGACAATAGTCTGGGGCTGCTCACACAACATGCTAACCCACACCACGGGTCGTTTGTTGAACCATGGGTTATCATGTTGTCTGAAGGCCAGGATGGCTTGTTAACCATGCAGTGCAGCTAATTTTCTTAAACAAGGTATGTTGAGAACCCATGGTTTGTTGTTGGGTTGTTCAGGGTGGTTAGCAAGCCACACTGCATGGTTAATAAGCAACCCTGGGTGCTTTCAGACAACACGCTAACCCACGGTTCAACAAATAACCCATGGTTCAAAATAACCCACACTCAACCACTAAGTGTGGGTTAGCATGTTGTGTGAACAGCCCCTCTGTGTTTATACACTGCCAAAGAAACACACACCATACGTGTCCAGAGTCATTGTGGTTATTATTATTATTATTATTATTATTATTATTATTATTATTAACTTATACCTGGGCTCTGGCACTGGGCCATCCAGGTCCACATACAGAGGTGTCTCTATTTTCATTTGTGAAATGTTGCAGGGTATAATCTGAAGGAAATAAAATGACAGTGTTTATCAATGAAACTTTCTATCTGAAAATAACAAGGATTTTCTTATGCTGCGGTTTGCACTCAAACAAAACAAGATGATCCAGCTTAGAATACTTGCTCATTTCCCTGCGTCCTTTTATCTGAGTAACTGTACATTTCCTTTTGGTAGAGTGAGAGGGGAAGAGGGAGATTCTGCAGTCTGGTCCAGTCAGTCCTCTTCAGCAACAATATATCCTGGTCTCTGAAGCAAAAGAGAGATGGACAGGAAATCCCCGTAGTCTTGCATCTAAAAGATCTTCTTGTTCTCTGAGGGCACAATCCTTTGGGGATAGGCGGCCACCTCCGAACTCAGAGGCGGACGACTATTCAATGCAGAGGGGTCGGAGCACAGAGAGGATTTTCTTTTCTAGCATTTGCGGCTAGGTGGCCGATTTTGCCTTGGAGCAGGGCTCCTCGGAGAGGGGGAGAGGCCAGATGGTGCATAGGATACATCGTAACGGCGCTTCTGTGGTCACTCTCCTCCCCACCCCCAGGAATGCCCTTTTTGGCTGCTCCCTGCTGCTTTTCTGAGCGTGGAGCCGGGGATGAACCGCAGCTCCTACGAGGCAGTAGGGGAGGACGGGAGTCGGATTTCTGGGAACCGAGCTCGGAGCGCCTTCTCCAAGCTCGGTTCCCATAAACCGAAGAATCCTGTGGCTGTCTAGATGCTATCTAGTGGCCATAGGCTTGTGCCCTACAACATTTACCTTATGTTTGTTGTAAAAGCCATAAACCCCAGTTTTGGAATTTCTTGCAAGGCAAAATAATAATGCAATAAAAGTTTCAGAAATTTCCGTGGAAAGGAAGATACCATTCTCAGCCAGAACCTGAACTGATGATGCCTAATTTGAGGGTGGAACGATTATGCACTGTGAGCTTTTCATGTCCTGCTTCAACATTGCAATGAATTTTTTTTCCTCCTAAGTAATAATTATATCTTTAATGCAAATGCCAAAAGAAAGTTCTCCTCTTACTGAATGTAACACGAGTAGTCAATGATAGGGATCCTACCCGCCAGAATTCTTCATCAATCCTGTCAGCAGAACAGCTGAAACAATTTGCCTGAGAGCTGGTTACTCAGGAAATAACCCAGGGAAGGGAATCCTTAGCAGGAAGTGAGCTGCCTTTTCCTTGAATATGAAGTCATTTGTATGGATTTGGAAGAAGGGAATAAGAAGATACTGAGAAAGATTATATCAAGGTGGTATTAAGGGAGCGATTAGAGTGTTGGAGTAGGACTGGGGAGATGCAGGTTTAAATCCCTGCTTGGCCATGAAGCTTTCTGGGTGACCTTGGGCCAGTCACCACGTCTCAGCCTAACCTGGCTCACAGGATTGTTGTGGAGACAGATCCATGTCCACCACCTTGAGCTGCTTGTAGGAAAGGTGGGTTATAAAGGAAATACATAAACATTGGTATTTATGTAGCTCATTGTTTTCCTGATTGTTGGCTCAAAATGTGCTGGAAATCACCCAAAATGTACAGCTGAAACTGGCATTCACCGGATTGTTTGCATGACTAGAGGCCAAGAGAAGGGTCAGTAGAATGTGAAAGGCAATGGTTCAAATAATTGAGGTTTAAAATTAAAGCTGATCTATTACAGGGGAATGAAATATTCAGGTTTTGAGCGAAGAGGAATCTAGTGCTGACGGTTACTGTTAGTAATAGACCTATGATACTGGCTGAGTTTGGACGATCAGTGGGGAAAACAAAGTAACATTAATTATGTTGTTTTCCCCACCCCCGCATGCTCAGGTTGCACAATCAGGATTACCATAATTACCTCTGCTGCATCGCGGGTTGCTGTCATGCGAACCCAGCGCACAGCAGGGGTGTAGTTTGTTTTCACCGTCCCTACAACCCATTCTGCAAGGTGTGGGTTGTAGGGTGAGCAAAAAGGAACTACACCCACACCACACGCCGGGTTCGCACAACACGGCAACCTGCAGCGCGCAATTAGAGTAATCCCAGGCATGCGGCCAGTGTGCACAGGGGTGGGGGAAAGAACCTACATTGCATAGTTTCTCCTGCTGATTGGAAATCAGCTGGAAATGGCCTTTCCAGTCTAACACTTTGGGCCACTTTGGACTTCACAATAAACTATGGTTATCATGATGTCTGAACTAGCTCTTTGTGGAGCACAAAGAGTGCAAACGTGGGTGTTTCTTTCAACAGCAATTGCCTTTTAAATTAGAGGCGAGAGACTCGTGTCCGTTCTCAGATTGAGTTTAGAAAATTAATCTACTCATGAGACAAAACAAAACCCCTCAGATATTGTGTGGTAATGTATACCTTTTTTAAAAAAAGAAAAAAGAATGTTATCCTTGACATTTTCCTGCAGCTTTTAAATATGATACCTTTGATTTATAGGGGGCGAGGGGATTTCTAGAATAACAAAATTTGTATGTTCACAGATCCTCATAATAATAATTTTGCTTCTCATCTTCAGGGTAATGATTTCTTTTCAATATTTCCACTGTCTTTCGGAAGGATGTACATTTTAAACATAAAAAACATATAAGGGTTGGTTCGTCACACACATACGCAAAACACTGAGGGAAGATTGTTTTTCCCATCAAAATTGACAGGGTTGGCAGTCCAAGACTTCTCGTCCAATGAGTTCTGGAGAAACAGGGAAAACCTATATTAGCTCTTAGAATCTTCTACTGGGGGATGCAGCATTGTACACACAAAGACCCATGGCTTGATGTAAGAGGCAGTCATTCACACACTGGGGCTATTCAGACAACATGCTAAGCCACGCTCAGTGGTTGAGTGTGGGTTGTTGTTGAATTGTGGGTTGTCGTGTTGTCTGAACTCAGCCAGGATGGCTTGTTAACCATGCAGTGTGGCTTGGTAACCACCCTGAACAATCAAACAACAAACCATGGGTTCTCAAGGTGGTTTGTTTGAGAAAAATAAGCCACACTGCATGGTTAACAAGCCACCCTGTGGAAAATCTCCTGGGTTTAGACAACATGCTAACCCACAGTTCAACAAACAACCCATGGTTGTGGGTTAGAGCTTTGTGTGAACAGCCCCACAATCTAGAGGGTGTGTAGGGGCACTAAGCATAATTTGATTAGGCTGCAGTCCTGTATACATTTACCTGGGAGTAAGACCCATTGAACTTAATCGGACTTACTCCTAAATAGACATGCATAGGATTCCACTGTAAACAATTAATATTGCTTCAGTAAATTTCACTTCTGGTTGGATAGTTAAGCCCTGTTTGGATATCTTTTCTCCTTGCTTGTATCTGAGGAAAGTGCATGAGATTGCATACATGTTCCTCCCCTGCCACCTCACTTCACATAAAAGTTAATAACGGACCAGAATATCTTGTGCTCAAAATCTCCATGTCCCTAAAAAATCAAAGCAGAAAAACCTGCTTGCATTTGGTTTCTTTTCTGGGGTCCGGGAAATTTTCATTGTGGGACCTCTGTTTGTGCAATAAATCAATAGCTGCTTGAATGCATACACACAAGGCAATTTGTTGTCTATCAAGTTTCTTCAAAAATCAGTTCTAGGATGAAGTAGCCACCTAGCTTTCAGAAACTCACATGTTGTCTTGTAATTTATATTCCGTGTATGTGTTTGTGAACTTCAGTGAAAACATGATCTTTTAAAATCTCACATTTTAGGATGCCATATTCCCAGTTTTTGAAAAATCCAAAACCTTTTCTCGTATTCACTGAAGTTTAAAACTTCTTGATACGAAGTTGAGTGAAAATGGCCAGGGATGTTGCCTTTAATATTATAAATTCTAGGTTTCTAGAGTGGGCAAACATCCTATGCATGTTTAGAGTGGCTGGGGCATGCTGGAAGTTGTAGGACTTTTTTCTGTCTAAACATGCATAGGATTTCCGTTCTAAAGCTATGAAAAGTCTGGTTAGAATTGAGATTTATCCTCTTCTTTGAGTAAGATGCATTTGTTTATATAAGCTTGCGTAGCAAAATAACCAAGCACCAGAGAATCCCTGCTTACCTTTGGTTATGGCTTATGTTTAATCAGCATTTTTTCCCTTCTGCCAAAATCTTTGCACAATTAAATGATGTGGTCATATCTACTTTTTGAGATTCTCTCTTCTGACAAAATGCGTTGCTTCGCTTATGCTTCGCTTCTTGGAATTTAAAACCTCTTGAGGAGTAATATGTGAATTGTTCTGCCAGCATAGTTTTACAAATATTGGAAGATCTCTAGTTGGATCCAGACAAAAGTGGCATAACGGGGCTACCAGAGGCTGATTTTCCCTCCCTTGGCAGCATCCCCAGATTCCTGAAAATTGGGAAGAGATTACTTCCGAAAGAAGAGCTCCCACTTGCAGAATTTGCCTCCACCCAATTTTCAGGGACTTCCCCACCCAGCCCACCCTATTCAGCATGGTCTCCCAATCCTCGAGGGGGCTTTTGGCAGGGTTGTGGGGGAAGGAGAGGCAGGAAAGTTGGTTTCCACCAACCTCGTTGCACACCCTTATGTTCGCATCCAACCCTTGGTCTTTATGTTCTTTGATGTTCAACCACCATCTTACTTTTAATAAAATAGTGCTGGTGGATAAATCAGCCAGTTTTATGGGCTGGAGCTTTAGATGGTCTGGATTGTTTTTTACAGGTAAAAACAATGGTAGATGAGGTGAAGATACAATTGATAATTGTATTGTATACAATTAATTGTATTGTATACAATTGAACAAATTGAACAATTGTATACAATACAAATAATTGTATACAATTGAAGATACAATACAAGGTGAAGATACAATCAGGTAGATGAGGTGAAGATATAATTCATAAGGACTTCAGAGGTAAGGAAGAGGCTTTCAATAGGGTTATGTGTCAGTTGTTTAGCCCTCAAATAACCCCCACTGGCTGGGTTGACGTGTCATGACAACCCCTGGTTGGGCATCGCATATTCATAATGTCGGCTGCCATGCACCACAGCTCTTCAAGCATAAATTAACCCACGATGGACTGTCATGTCATGCAAACTAGGGTAGTGTGTTCCGGAGAGGGAACAGTCAATAATATACAGAATCAGTGTGGTATACCAGATACACAGCATCACACTAGGACTAAAGAGGCTGAAGTTCAAACCCCTGCTGAGCTATGATGCTCGCTGGGTTATCTTGAGCCAGTCACTCCCTGTCACCTAACCTATCTCACAGGGTTGTTGTGAGGGCATTAAACCTGAAGGAAGGGCAGGATTAAACTGTAATAAAGAAATGGCTTGTTTATTCACCTTGCAGTGATGGGCAACAAATTGTCTGTCCCGTGTGATAAATATGTCTCCAGGTATATGATGGTTTCCATCTTTTTCTAGGGCTGTTACAAACAGACCAGTAAGTTTGGAAAATATCTTAAATATGATATGTAAACAAAATAGAGCATCATCTTGCTGTGAATTCAAATAGTCTTGTAGATCAGATCTTTATAATGTCATTAAGCTTCTTTGTTTGGGCACCTCAATTCTTCTAATCATATTTATTTGTGCTTAAGTCCCACCCTTGTTAATGAAAGATACTTCCATGCGTCTTACAGCCTTATGGTTGTTTATTTCTTTAGTACTAGGCAATATCTGTGTATTTTTTTTCACAACAGTGAGAGACCATTTGAGAGATTATGCTGAAAAAATTATGTCATCTTAAAGTTTGCAGATGGTGTGTACCTGGTGCTCCTGATGGGTCTTCTTGAAGGTTATTTTGTGCCTCTTCACAGCTTTTTTTTGACGCCTGATAGTTTTGAACAGAAGGTAATTCTTTTGGAATACATATTTGCATTTAAAGAACATCTAACCTCCCCAGTCTACACTACGTAGTAAAGAAGCAAAATATAGATGATTAATTGAACATTAAGGCGGAAAGTTCTTTCAGTCGTTTTACTTTATACCTGTAGTTTTTATAATCTCCTAACTTTCTAAAGTATTCGTACAAAATTAATTACTCTATATGAAAGAGATCCTTGTATCTTTAGGTAGCCTTGCTCTGTAGAAAATCCTAGAATTGTGAATGATTGCTCTCTTTTACTTAAATCACCAGGTACTCAATGTATCCTTTGCATTTGAGCTAATGCAAGATGGAGGGCTGGAAAAACCCAAACCAAGGCCAGAAGGTATCTTTTTGAACTTTTTGCAGTTCATCTTCCTAGTGGTAGAACAGATGCAAAAATGATAGGAAACCTTTAAATTAGGATAAAAAGTAAAGGGTTAAGTACTGTAAAAAGGGAAGGCATGGAGAATAAATGCCTCTTTTCATTTGAAACTACTGTAATTATGAGGATTACATCCATTTTCCATAGCTTTTTATGTTCCTTGAAACACATAAAGTGAAATGTTGACACATACAGTAGATTTTCAAGGGTAGATTTTCCTGCTTTTTCTCAGTAGTCACAAGGCATAGGAATTTAGCCAGAGGAATTTAGATAACTTCCCAATTCAATTTTAGCAAAGGGGTTTAAAACAAGATGCCTCAGGTATTCTATGCAAATTACAATCTTTGCATTTCTGAGACACCTGGAAGAATGTCCAATGGGCAGAATCCAACGGGGTGCCACACCAATTCTTTTCCACCCACTGGTTCCCTGCTGCAAGTGGTGGGTCCCGCCGATCATGTAGCACAAGAGGGACCCACTGCTTACACAAGAAAGACTTAGCGCTTCATAAAGGAAGCCCCAAAACAAACAGAAACACTCCTTTCAGGAAGGAGGCGGGTCAGCAGAGCTTCCTTATATAAGCTCTTCCATCCTCCCTTCTCCCAGGTCTGCGAGTTGAGTTGTTCCAGAAGCATTAAATCGTGGCTGCACAAGTGGTGGGGGCCACTTCCACACCGAGTCAGTGGTGCAGATGGTGCCGTAAGCACCCCTTTGGATTCTGCCCAATAGGACAGAGCTTAGCTGTTCAGGCGGATTTGCCCAGCACTTGGTTAAACAATCTCCGGGATTGCATAGCGTCTTTTCCCTCAAGATTTGGGAACTTCACTCGACTTGGTCACCAGTCTCTAAATCTTACAATCACCTTGGAATTTTTGTTTTGCTCTCTGTGAGAACCTAGTGTCCAGGCCTTGGACTAAAAATAAATGAGATTTTAAATAGCATTTAGACTGTATACCTGTATGCCTTTTTAAGTGCCTAAGAAATGGTTGTCACCTTTCTGGCTGAAACTTGCCAGGCCTACTCTCTTGGAGGGGTAGTTGAATGCTTGAAAAAAATCTTATGCTGGTTGGATGGAGTGCACCAAAGTTAAAGACAATGGCAGAACACCTGGCTCTCCCATTACAAATACACACCAAAATGTTGCTTTTTCTCTGATTCTTTTCTCCCTGTAACTTCAAGCTGACATCAACAATGAACAAGAATGAAATACATCCATGATGCCCATGACACTCATTTGTTTCAATTTCCTTCATTTCCATTTTAAAAAATTGTTATGAAAGAAATGCACTCCCCTAATGTATACCCTAAGACATACTAATATGGTACTCTTCCATATGTTTATACCTCATTCTTTACTTCCAACAGCTTGGGATTTTTTGTTTAAACACAGAAAACTGAAAATATTGCAGATGTAATGACAGAGCATTAGAAAAACAGACTGTTAATGTTGGTGGGAACTGTTCTATGCTATCTGCTTAGTTGGATTAATTGTGACTTTTAACAACTGGCCTCCATCAAATTGAGTGGAGATAAAATGGGAATTCTAGAGCCACAATGAAAATGGAGAAGTGCTATGATTCCATATCTCTTGTGGACAGTTGATGTCATAATACTATTTCAGTTTTCCAGGTATTTATTGCTCAAAGAGATGGCTGGTGTAAATCAAACCATACGGACATTTCAGCATTCATTTACATGTTTGTGTGTGTGTAGGACATTTCACGTGATTATTGAAAAGCTTAATATGAAACTTCCTGCATAATACAAATGGAAAAACACATCTGTTTTATATGTTGTTACGTTGGGCAGAATGCCCATGCTTAAAACGTCCAGCAAGCATGAGAATAGTGAAAAGGATCTTAATAATCTAAATGTGAATGCAAAATAGCTTTTAAATTCCTTATTGACTTTGATGAACAAAATTTCTAAAGCAATTGTCTACTGACATAAAAGTACCTAGGAGCAAAAATATAATATGAAATTGGGCATCAGATTTCCCCCCCTAGACATAATGGCTTCTTCTGTCACCAGTACAGTGAAATGTTTCCCTTCCAAGCCTTCATTTTGTATAATGTGCATCATATTCAAAAGTTTTTTTTAAACTCTAACAGAAAATCCCTAGAACATGTGGGCACCTTGTAGCCCTCCAGATGTTTTGACCTACAACTCCCATCATCACTCACCATTGACTGTGCTGGTTAGAGCTGATGGAAGTTGCAGGCCAAAACATCTGAAAGGCCATACGTTTCCACCCCTGCCCTAGGAGCTACATGGGGGTTCCATGCCCATTCACACAGGAATTATTGAAGATTCTTGGGGATGAGACCCACAGTCATCCAGTGGTTTCAGAGTGTTGCATGCACTGGGCCAAGTGTTGTGCAAAAGCCATTTTACTGCTTCCCAGCTCTAGAATCAGCTGGTGAACTTTGTCCACAGGCAATAACATAAGTCTTGATTTTTACACAGCAACAGTGTTACAGTCCTGTCAAGTTTTCTATTAGAGATAGTGTGTGTTGTCTGTAATACCTCTTTAAGGTCTCCTAATATCCAGGCATTTTTTTAAACTGGAGGTGCATAGGTTGTTTTACTAGCTTCATAAAGAAATAGGTGCTCTCCATTTTCTTTCAATTGATAACATCAAGAATGTAAGCTGCCTCTCTTAAAAGCAAAGTACAGTGAACACATCCAGCCTCAGATTCAGTTCCTGTCTATATCTTAAATAATAATATATTTATGAAAGTTATCACACAGTAAACAGGAATCTTTCAGTAAGCAGTCCTAGCATTACCCAAGTGTAAATCTGCTGATTCTAGAGCACATGGAACCCAAAGCTTCAAAGGAAAAAATAGTTTACAGCAATGCTTTCTAAATTAATATTCCATTTTTCAGCAATATATACTAGACAGAAATAGAATGGAATCTAATCTTCCAAACCTCAATTTCTATCCCATATTGAAAAGATCATAGCTCAGTGTGCAAACATATATTTAAAAAATGCTTTCTTTGATTCCTGATAAATGTTAAGCATCTGAGTAGTTGGAATTATTAAAGAGCCTTTGAATAAATCAGGAAATTAACATACCAATCCTAAATTCATGTACAGTTTAATGCCAGCTGTGTTTTTGAGAAGCAATTCCCACTGAGTTCAGTGGAATTTACTCCCAAATAAGAGCGCACAGGAATGTAGCCTTGAAATCTGCTTGATACCTTCAGAATCAGGGTGCTGCAAACCTAGATTGCATCCACTGTGAATCATCAATTAATTAATATCAAGGTCCTTTACCATACTTGCCAGCCTGAAATACTTGGGAGGGGGAATTGTCATGATGTCCTAGAGAAGGCTGTTAGCCCAGAAAGATCTTGAGAAACTGCCGTGGAACTTTAATATTCACTAATTTCTTCTTGGGGCTTTATTGCGCATTGTTAGCCTAAGCCAACTGAATTGTGTAATAAACATGTTACAATATCCTTAGACTTGCTAGCCTACAAAATAGTTCCTGGATCCTATAAAGACCTATGTAACTATGGATTTGGGATGCCAGCAATATCATTTAGTTATTACAATCATTCCATTTTTGGAAAGCAGTTGTTTGAAACCAGCCACCATTTTCCATAGATATGGTGTAACCAAAATCTGCAATGTGGCCTGCTGCAGTTTGAACTAAAGAAAGGTGTAGATTTTACTCTGGTGTTTGAGATATAAAAAATATATTTCATAGAGAAAACACTAAGAAAAAATGTTAATAGGATGGTATTATTTCATGATCTCTCAAAATTTAAGAACGTTAAAATGAACGTTACATACAGCCTAGGAAAATATTAAACAAAATATTGATTTTCCGTATTTTCCTTGAGAGACAATTACCATTCTCAGGAATCAAATGGATATCACTAACAAGACTTGAGATGAGTTTTTCAGTGACAATACTGAACAGGAACAGAATGGTAATTTTTAGAGGCTTCTAATTTTTTCAGGTACTGCTGGCCTGAATACAGGTCACCAGTCAAGCCAAATACAGGTCACCAGTCCTTTATTGCAGCCTGCCAGGTGGTTGGCAGTCCCATGTTTTGCACTACCAGGTTGGTTGCAAAACCAGCAAGTTTATCACCCGCTTAGAGCACAAGCCTATGCATGCTCAGACAGAAAGAAGTCCTACAACTCCCAGGACTTTTTTCTGTCTAAACATGCACAGAATTGTTCCCTTAGTGGGCCATAATTAGATAATGGGTGGGCTGCATTTGGCTTGATGGGTCATAAGTTGTCCAAGCCTGGTCTGAATGAATACCTCTTTCACTTGTAGCTAGTATACCTATAATCCTCTACAAAGATTGCTAAAATCCTATTAAAGTCAATTGGCTTTCAACAGCATAACCACACAGAAAGATTGCACCCTTTGTCTATAAGAAGGATGGGGAATGTGTGGCCCTCCAGATGTTGTTGGACTGCAGCTTCCATCATTCCTCACCATTGGCTATGCTGGCTAGGGCTGATGGAAGCTGCAATGCAACAACATCTGGCTGGCCACATGTTGGCCATCCTCTGGCCTATAGAACAATCGCTGTGCGGTTATGCTTCTTCCAAATTTGGGCCCTTTCATTTGCTCACTGTATGTCATTTGAATTGCTCATCCTTTTCCTTTATTTTTCTCTTTTTAGACATCGTAAACTGTGACTTAAAGTCAACCCTGAGAGTGCTGTACAACCTGTTCACCAAATACAGAAACGTGGAATGAAAGAGTGCAGTGGGATGCCACAGGTGGCTGTTAATGAATCAACCAAAGAGCCACTCTTTTCTTTGCAGTCATTCTTCTTTTTTACACTTTGCTTTCTTCATAGGAGATGGCATAATTCTCAGACTATTCTTGCTATGTTTGTTTTCCATCGGATGTTTTAAATCAGGAATGTTTTAAATCAGAATGATTATAAAGTGAAAATCTGTTGGAAGATTCAGATTTCTACAAGGGACTCCATGTTGCTATATTATCCCTTTGTTTTAACTATCTCTTGATTTCTTGGATAACAAGCAACACAGACAAACACTGATCCACAACCAGCTTAAGAAAAACAACTGACTTGAATAGAAATAATAGCCTGTTTCTATGAGCTGTGCTGAGGCAATGACCAAGAAATTCACACATACAGGTCCTTGCACTGCCGCACTGGAAAACGTTGTCTCCTTATGTAGGACCCACTCCAGTCAGAGTGCTGATACATCTGCTTTCTTTGGCACTCTTTCCCTTTCTGTGTGTGACTTGGCTATGGCACACAAAGGACATAATCAGGCTGGGAAGATGGTGGACCATTCTCTCAATGCTTTGGGCTGTTCATCAGCATTAAGCTGATACAACAGCACAACTCTGTATTGTTTTCCCCATACATTAAGGGAGTTGGTGGCAGTAGGGAGCAAGTCCCCATACCCCTTGCTCACCTGCGATTTTAGTAGTCATGGTGCAACAGGTTTAGAAGCTAAGTTGGTCCATAAAATCACTTAAATTGAAATACTTCTGTTTAAATAAGTTGTGGATTGAGCTGCAGAATAATTTCTCCATCTGTGTGTATTAAGTATTTATTTCAGAGAAAGGATCCACTGTGTTCACAGTAAGATATAACAGAGCAATTGCAAAAATAATGGAATATATATAGAGAGAGAGTGCGCGCACATAAGTAACATGATGCAAATTTGAGCTTTAAAGGGTCTTCAGAATATCATTATAAGGAATCAGGTTTGTGTTCCCTGTGCAAACATTCCTTATAAACTTTCATTCCCTAAAAGTCTGCAAATCATAAAGTATTCCTTTAAATATATGTTAGAATGCATTTAGAATAACACACCTTATATTATTTTTTGTAGTAGGATACTTTTGCTTAGTTGCAAAGGCTATGGTACGAAATATGTACATAATTTCAAAATTGCAACTCTTTTACAACAAAGTAGATAGCAGTATGGTGGCATACATCCTAGAATAGAGGTGGGATTGTTCCTGCCAGGGCATTGAAAGGAAATAGAAATAAGCTTTGTTTACTTAATTGAACTGAAACATAAAATAATATAAATGATGTAACTGGTATCAGTAAGACACAGAAGGTTTATAGATAGAAACGAAGTTATATATTGTTGAAAGAGATCTGTATTTTCCTGTACTCTGGTTTCTGGAGAACTGAAATGAATGAAATATGTTGATCAGTTATTGAAAATCAATAGTATTGATTTGAAAGTATAATGCTATGCTGTATTGATGAGCAACAGAATTTGGCAAAGAATATATACAGAGACAGTGAACTGTCTTAGTATAATGCATTGTGGTTCCACTTTTTCCAAATTTACTTTGCACTGAAATTTTAGTAAGAGCAGCTTACATTTTGGGGGGTGCATCCTATGCATGTTTAGACAGAAAAAAATCCTACAACTCCCAGCATCCCCCAGTCAGCATTCATGAATGAATGAATAAATAATAAACATGCATAGGATTGTACCCTTAATTATTCTCTACCGAAAATGATCGGAAGAACTGAGAGAAAGGTTAACGCACCCAGGTAAAACTGTTGTTTGTTATATTTGGATATGATTTCTTATACATACATACCAATTTTAGCACATGAGAGTGCATACAAACAGCATAATCATTTAACAAAAGGGATGTGTGACCAGATGCAAAGGGCCCTGTGCAAAAGGGGGTAAGGTGCAGCTTCTCCCACTTCTAGTTGACAAGCTGGGGTTCCCATTTTTACCCAAGGTATAGGAGCCCAGTATTCCTTTGTGTCTGATCACCATAATGACTTTATTGTGTAAAAAATGAACACCACAAAAATTAGCCCCCCAAAAGTATATGAATAGATTACATATACAAGCAATAGATACTCTTTACAATCTGGATCTAGGTACTTGTTTCCATTGCAGTCCTAATCAGTTGTCTGCAACTGTAACTCTGAATACAGTTACTTGAAAGTAAGATCCATTAAAATCAAGGAGAGGGGCTTACTCCTTTGTAAATAATCTTCAGTTCAGTGTTTTCAGTATACGGTGCTTTCTGCTGTCACATATTCAGCCCATTCTGTTAAACTTTTTAAAGTAAAAATGGAGTTGTTCTGAGATGATTTTGTAATATCTGCAAGTACTTGCCTCTTGGTAAACACTAAGCAGTTACAGGGTGACATTGCCTTATTAAAGATGGGCAGGGCTCCTGTGCATGGTGTATTTCCACAGATGGGAGAATTTCAGCACATTAATCTCCCATCATATAGTTGTAGTGGCAGGAAAATAACAGCATCTGTCAAAACTCTATTTTCTACAAAAGTATTAAATGGAAAGGACCCCTCCCCCATATTTAATCTGGCAACACAACTCTGTAGTTGTTTCTAGCAAGCCTGAGGCAGTCACTTAATATTTTCTCAGGCTGACTTCCTGGCACTAGTCACCAGCTTTTTAAAACCTGCTTCTGTGTCTTTTAAAAGCACAAAAATGTTAAAAGGTGAATCTTCTCCTGGGGTGAATATAAAAAAAACTGTACCTGCCTAATTTCTGTATGTCAGGTTTAAATTGTTATGTCCTATATGGTGCTGTCACTAAAAATGGTAACTGTGTTTCGTTCTGCCCTCATCTCTGTGATGTCTAGTAAAACTCAACATGTGACAGGAGGAGCATCACCTTACTATAAGACGGAGGGGGAACCTCTGGCCCACGAGCCAATTTGGCCCACCAGGCATGCCCATCCAGCCCGTGGGGCCTCCGCAGAGGCTTCGCCCCTGCCCAAACCCTTCCTCTTCAGGGCAAGCAGGGAGAGGAATAATTGAATGGAGATAATAGTGGAAATTCCCCTGTTTGCCACTCCCCCTCCCAATTGAGCAGGGGGTGAGCGGCACATTATGGTGACTAAACATTTTCCCAGTTCTGCGCTATATCACTGGCTGTGCAGGTGGGGGCAAGAAATCTCTGGGTGGCATGATGTCCTATTACACGGTGAGTTTCACTGTGCATTAGAGGGAAGAGGGGATATTTCCCCATAATATCGAATCCTGCTGTCAGGTAAAGACAAATGAGAACCAGTAAAAATGTGGGAGTGCTACCCACTGTCAGGCTAGATTCAGACATCCGTAATTAGAACAGTGAAGCTGCTGTGGAACTGCAATCATCCTATTTGGGTCAGATGTACAAACTTCCCAGAAGCATCAAACCTGAGAGCAACGAGTTGTTCTAGTTTCCAGCAGAAGCCATGCTGATTGACTGAAGACTTTAACATCATGCTTCTACTTCACCCCTATAAAATTACCAGGACAGTTCCTGTCCTCCAGAACTGTGTCAATCGTATTTGGCTGCTGATAGGAGAGAATGACTTTCAGCCCCCAAATACGCTTTCTCTGTTAACTTACATAGTGGGAATGAAAAACACAATTTTATTCCATTTCAGGAGTTTTAAAGGAAAGAATAGGGTGTTTCAAACTTTATAGTTTAGAAAGAAGATGGCTAAGGCTGAAATCCTATACCCACTTACCTGGGAGGAAGCCCCACTGAACTCAGTTGGGCTTACTTCTGAGTAGACATGCATAGGATTAGGCTGTAAGTGGATGGTATGCACAACAGAAGTTTTTAAAACTATGAATGATATAGAGAGAGTTAATAGAAATGTTTTCCCTCGGCTCTCATAATATTAGAATGCTGGATCTCATAAAGTTAATGGGCAGTCGGCTCAAGACAGATAAAAGGACATACACATGGCACATAATGAACTTATGGAATTCACTACCACCGTCTGGGAAGATGTGGTGATGGTACTAGTTTAGAAGGATTTTAAAAAGTTTAGTGGACAAATTCATGGGCTAGTAAAGCTAAAGATTAATATCTGAACTAGTCAGATACTTTTGACTGAAAAAATCAGTTTAGTAACATTAGCTTTTTATTTATTCTCCCTTGAGAAAAGCAGCTGGTATTATGAGTTGAGGTAAATGTAGGAGACGAGAATTAACTATTGCAGAATAGCACAGGAGATGGTAAAAAAAAAAAAAGTTGGCCACTCTACCAAGAACTCTGTCTCTCTCCTATATTCCTCTCTCTCTTCCTTTCTTCTTCAATAGAAATTTTCCTGGGAAATTTTGAATGCCTGTCTGTGGTTGGATGAGAAAGAAAGAGGTCCCTCTGTCCAAAAAAAAAAAAAATAATTAAATTTAAAAATCTTGGTTTCTAATTATTAGACACCTTGTGTTGAGCCAGTTGATTTTTAATATTTAGGGGAGTCAGACTGAGTTTGAGGCAACAAAGAGATTTTAGGTTTGGTTCTACTCCAGCTCACCGCAAGATACTTCTCTGAATCAGTTTTTGGGTTTGGAGAAAAGCAACGATTACACCAATTGTTGAGGGGTGGGCTAAATACAGCCTTCTCCACTCCTCCTCCTGCACGCAGTTGCACGTTTTCTAACACAGCTTTGTGTGGCAGTTCTGGCAGATAGATCTGTGAAGGACTCATGAGTACAACACTCATTTACACATGAAGTTCTTCATCAAACCAGAGATATGGCCCCTTAATAGATCAGGCTAGATATGAGCACTTGGCAAATGGACCTCTGATGCATAGGCACTTCTCCTTCGCATAGCTAGCAACAGAAGAACTCTGCTTGAACACCCAGGGTTACATTACCGACTTTTAAAATAGTTTCCACTGATAATATTTTTTTCTGATCGCACTTCCTTTCTGGAACAAAGTGAACTTTTCAAGAAGCAAAATGAATGATTTCTTGGATGTGCATTTTGACCAAATTCTAAAGTGCTTATTTGAGAAGAGAATGAGTAAAGACATTTCTGTGTAAATCAGAGTTGATTCTGTCTTCAAAAATACAAATGGTTGACACTTGGGATAATGAAGCTGATTTCTTTGATTTTGCAAAAGAAACTAAATCAGTAAGCATGGATATGTTTTGTAGTATGCCTTTGTTTTAACTGAAGAGCTGTTCTTGCAACCATATATTATAAACATATATATTGTAAACATGAAATGGTTGAATAATTCTCATACCCAAGCACTACATGTCTTATATAAATAGATCCTAGTTTATATTTCTAATAGAGATTTATCACCTATATGAAATTAATATGAAATAGAATCTACAGATTATATCTAATATTTATTGCATCTGAAAAACATTGAAAAATATATTACTATAGTAGCAGGTTTATTTCTGTATCAAATATAGATTTTTAACATATTAAAAGTAGTTTAACCTAGTTGGGTAAAATGGTGGTATTATCATAAAGTCCTGACTTACACAAGATTCGTCCTTTTGATTTTTGTTGAAGTAAAAAGAGTTTTAGAGCCTGTGTGGCCTTATTTATAATACTAGTGAAAAAATGATTTTGAAAACTCACAATAGAAATATAAGAATAGCATTGCAATTACATTATACCTCTATAGGACCAGTACAGTAGACGCTCTGGATTCTTAAAAGCACAGGCCCATAGGCCAATGGCCCAGATAAGGAAAACGAAAGCAAACATTGCTGCCAGGGAGTGCTCTAAAACTGCCAAGGGGAACAGCATTTGGTCTGTTTCCAAGTTTTCCCTCTGGCCTTGTTCAGCACTGGGCAAATCTAACGTGCAACTGCCTATGAGAGTGCCTGTGGACTCACAACCCAGCCAGAATCGCATGGGGGGCAGATTGAAGAACCACTGTCTCTACATGGGGAGTGGACACACAATTGCTGCAATTTGCACCTGTTCATGCTAGATCTTATAATCTGTTCCTCTATGATACTACCTGGGTATCATATAATCCCTGCTAGTCATTCCTCATACTCCTGCAGGCAATCTTAGTTTGGAAGCTGCCAAGCACCTGAACTGGACAACAGTCTCCTCCATTATTTCTAGGGAGGGTTGCTCTTTTCCAGGCTCTTTAATTATAGTGCTGTTCTTTCCTGCTAACTGCCATTTAGGAGGAGGCCCTCTTAGGTGAGCAGTCTGTCACTTTGTGTTACAGTTTTGTCTCTTTTTAAAGTTCCTATCATTACATCATCTGAAAAGTAACATACAGAAAAAGTCTCAGGGTGAATTCACTGACTCATGCTACATCCTGTCTGGTGCAGTGTTACTTTAGTGTACCGAACTATAGGTGGATCCCAAGCTTGGCTCAGACATTAAAATCCTGAGAACCTAATCTTGCAAAGAGAGAATAAGTTCTTAACCTTCATAGCTTC
The DNA here is from genome assembly GCF_057233095.1 of Heloderma suspectum. Lineage (NCBI taxonomy): Eukaryota > Metazoa > Chordata > Lepidosauria > Squamata > Helodermatidae > Heloderma > Heloderma suspectum. Next base: position 112,152,599 of record NC_139458.1, on the reverse strand, counting down.
TGAGAAGATATAAAGATTTTGTGAGAAGACTCTTCTGAAGGCTCAAAACTAGCTAGGTTAGGTTAGTAAGGAATGAGGGCGTATAGGTTTCCTAGCCTTTGGCCTCCTGTCTTTTCTGCTACAAAAATTTGCCAGTACCCTCCTCACCTTTGCTTTAAAAATTGAACATTGCATCTGGTAGGAATTTTTATAGCAGGCTTTCAGGTCAGATTTGTTAATCAATACAGCTTGTATGGGAATTAAGATAAATGACACTTGATCAGTGTAATTGACCCTAGCCTATTTTTAATAATGGGGGGTGGGGATGGTAATTCCAAATGAATCTTCGTGATTCTTTTCATGTATGCTTTGTTCCAAGCCAAGACTAGCACTGCTAATGGAATAGTTTATTTTTAAAGTGATGTTTTTATTTCACTAGTCAGAAATCTGTATAATTTTTAATACACTATATATTAAGCTGATTTTGTTTTGCTTTGTTTGCTACGGTTCCTGTCCGAAAATGTTCCCTAAATATTCTAAGCACTATAGAAAACAAAAGCACCTTGAAATTATAGTCTTTTAAAAAATGGAAGTAATTTACAAGTTAATAGGGAATACTCTGTCAAAACAGATAAGCTTGCATAGCTAAATGCGTCCATCCTTTCACAAGCCATCTAATGAGAGCAAGAGTTTGGAGTCTAAGAATTTGAAGTAAGAACTTGCATCCCCTCCTGTGCACTAGGTGGGGTCTAATCAATAATCATTTAACCCATTGAACTGATCTAGCAAGCAACATGTGATAACTGCTGCTCTGTGTCTGTGTGTTGTTAATTTAATACACATTTAAAATCAATTGTACATCAGCAAAATTATTCAGCTTAGAATACATACATATTTGAAACTCCTCTGATGTGGAAAAATAAATGAGCTGGATTTTGTGAGCTGGTATTGGAAATACTTCTAAGTTAATAACTTGAAAACTTCAGGTATTGTATCTTCCAAATACTGTTAATGATCTGTTTAACATTAACTGGTGTTCTGTCCTGTGCTTTTGAATCTGAATACATTGTTGCTTGTCATCTGTGTATTACCTGTTACACATTACAAAGGTTGCATTTGACTGGTTTTTTTAATACATCACTACACCTTCAATCGCAGATTCAATACCATTTATAAAAATAAATGTTATGTATGCTGCAAAACTGTATGTGGCACCTTATTTTTCTTGTGAGTTTGATTATTTTTATAACTTATAAGTTGTGGGTTTGATTTTTGTTTTTAAGTGCTTCATCAAAGACCAGAATAATCCTCTGATAATTGGCATGGATGGCTATATAAGTTAAATTATTTGTAACGCAAATTCATTATTTGGTTTCAGGTTTCTATTATACCATCAAACTTAGGTCTTCCTTATTTAATAGGATCTTTGTGAAAACTGTTAACATTTGGCCTAATCCAACCCCCCCCCCCCCACACACACACACATAATTGGTTCTATATACAGAAGGGAGGTTTAGATTTTTCTCAGAAATCATGCCACATAGCAAGCCATTTTTGAAAGACTTTGAGAAGATTTTCCAGCGCTATTTGTGATATTGCCATGGAATATGCCATTCAAAGAGGATTTCACCAGATGTGCCCTAGTCTTTGGAAATACCTAACCTAGGATTCTGGATCTTGGCCATCTTGATTCTTGGCCATCTAGATCTTGATTTTTATCCTCTGTATTAATAAATAACTGAAAAGGGGGATGAGGAGAAACCAGACATGTTATGCATATTCTTCCACAAATTATAACAATAGCATTAAAACATTTTTAATTGCTTGCTATCATATTCATTAAATGCTGTTTGACACTATAGTGGGAGGCAACTTATGGCCTCCCATCATTATGGCCTCCCCACCATTGGCTATGCTGGCTACACTCTTCAGAAATCATATAACTGATGGTCAGTAGCTATAATTCTAGAACAGTCCAAAGCTAAACACTACTACTATGACTGAGATCTTATCAACATGGTTTCCTTGTTGTCTCCACAGTTCTAAACGCAAGGGAAGGGACCTAATCCAGACATGGAAAGGGAATGATTCCTGGAATGAACCCATTGGGCAATCAAAGGATAACTTCTTGAAGGGCCTAAAAAAACAACACCCATAGGGAGTCCAACTTTGAATCTTTTGTTGATAACTCTAGGCTACATGGTCAAGGCCTATCAAGATCAAAGGAAGGGTAAACCAAGACATGCAGGGAGTTCCATGCCACCATTTTCGCATTGGTAACTCCACACTGCATGCGTCTAGGCAGAGGAAAGTCCAAAAGTCGTAGATCAAACCTAGCCTGCCAGTATGCTGAGCTGACAACAAACAGACACATACAATCCACAGCAACGAGAGTTTAAGTCTATGAAAAGCATCACAGTACTTTTCAAGGCAAGTTCTTCCAAAGTTCCAGCCTATGTGCAGAGTGCCTCCAAAAGCCCAGACAATGATAGATCCAAATAGACAAGGCTTCGGCCAATGAAGATGAGATGTTCCTAGCAAAGGCTCTTCGCCTTAGCATCAGCTTAAAAGAGAAGGTGTGACTGTAAGACACCCCTCTGGATCCCTTGACAGACAAGGGCCTTTAGCCTTTCAGCAAAGCCCCTGTCTAAACAGGGTGTCATTGCTCAGCCCCCCAGCAGTGATGTTTTGACCTGGGTGACCCTTCTGCAAACCCCACCCCACCTCTGTCAAGTTCTCACGGACAGCTTCCAGCCTCCCTGCCTGCCAAGGCCAGACCAGCAGGTGGATAGGGAGTTGGGTGACTCCCCCTGGCTCTGCCCTGAGAACACTGATAGAGATAAGCTCTCACAGACTCTGACATTCCAGAGGCTGAATAGGCCCAAGTCCTTCTAGGCTACTTCTAATAAAATCCTGGCTATAACCTACAAGGCCCTGACACAGGCCCCTTAAAAATCAACTTTGCTCTTCAGGGCTATTCCTAAAGCAAGTTTTGTTTCTACGCCAGGCAGCAGCAGTGGTTAGGACTGCTTTTTACCAATTTTGGCTGGTACACCAGCTGCACCCTTTCCATGACAAGCCAGATCTGACCACTTTCATTCATACCCTACTCACCTACAGGTTAAATTACTGTAACATGCTCTACAACTCCCAAGTGTGTTAGTATCTAATATTACACAAGTTTTTCACACTTTTTATGTAAATCATGCCTTAGCAGCATCTCACGCATCTGACATATTTCAGCATCTGACATATAGATGTAGTGACAGCTAAGATGTGGGAGACAGAAAAATAGATGGAATCGAAGTTGAGTCAAAGGTTAGGGAGAAGGGAAGAGTCGTCAGAATAGTGGGAGAGAAACTACAAACTACATTAACAAACAGTTTTGTGCATGGTTATGTGAGGAGGTTTAAACTTTTCCTCCCTAGCTATGATCACGATAAAACACACACATAGAGCAATTAGCATCAGGGAGGAAAAACTCCCATTAGCACTGATGGGAGGGTTTTTCCCAATGCTGGTTACTTCACAGTGGGCAATATTTTTTTTTTTTTTACCAAGAACACAACTGGAGAAGGATGGCTTAAAACCCCCTCCCTGTACACTACATAGCCAATCACAATTCCCCCCCCCCCACCCCGGTATGTGATTTTTTAAAAAACTTGCATGTGATTGTTAAATCACGTCCCTGACGGAATGTATAGGTAGGCCCTTGACTGCCGGGGAGAAAAGGGAATTAAGGAAGATTAATAGATAATACATGTATCAGACATGCAACAGAATGTGTTAAGCATTCTTTTCATTTTGTTGTTGTTGTTGTTCAGTTGTTAAGTCGTGTCCGACTCTTCGTGACCCCATGGACCATAGCACACCAGGCCTTCCTGTACTCCGCTGTCTCCCGGAGTGTGCTCAAGTTCATTCTTTTCATTTTGGCATTCCATTAATAATTAACTTCTGATTTCCATATCGTTATGCCTTCCAAACCCACACATGCATGCATGCATAATGCAAATCAGAGCCTACCACGCTAGCAATAAAGTTTGAATTAACTTGGCCTACACACAAACACTTTTTACAAGGAAGAGATATTAGATCAGTGGTAGCTTACCATAAATTTTTATGAGGTCATGTTGGAAAAACACATTCTAAAATAGAATTTAAAAGGATGGGAAAGCCACAGCAGTTGATCTCACTGGTTGATTCCCTTAATGAGTCACTAAGACATTTGAAATAATTTTCCATTGTATTGGTAAATTTATGGGGGGAGGGAGGAAGTAGATGTTGAAAAAATGGAATAAATGAAATTCTCATCTTCTTTCTCCACAGACGAGAACTTGTTTTATCTGGAGGATGAACCTGACACAACGGGGCAGCCATGTGTGTCTTATTTACTTCTCTGTCCTGTTCACATTTAAAGTGGTGGGTGGGAGGAAGTCTTCTTTCAAACATGAAAGAGCATGTGTGATCAATGGTAAAGTGAAACTATCACCCCCCCTTCCCCCCCCTACCTTGTTGCGCTCAGTTGCATCCATTATTTCCCTCACACCTGCCCTGACCTGGGTAGCTTCTGATATTGGAGCTGGGCTGAAAGAAAAGTATTGCCTTCAAGAAACAGGTGTAAGGTGGGAGAAGGATGGTTTTGCGCCCCTTATCTGTTCCTGTTCCATGTAAAAAATAATAAAAAAAAGACCCCATCCTTCACTTCATATGTGAATAAATGCATGTGGCTGTTCATCAGGTCTCATTTGGCCCAGAGATTTCCAGCATTTCAAATGCTGTATGAAGGAACAATGAATAGGAAGCTCAATGAAGAAGAAACTCAGGAATAATTGGAGGTATATACCAGGTCTAGCTTTTGCACTTAGCCTTATCCAAATAGTATCAGAAACATTTATTTTATTAGGTCTAAACAGATGTTTTACCAGATGTTTTTGCAATAATCTGTGGAAGGAATGCCTAAGGTTTTAAGTTAGCGTTATCCTTCCGTACTATGTCTAAGGATCAGGCACCTTTTCTTTATCTCGTTTGTCCTTACAAAAATCGTGGTCAATAAGTCCTACACTTACAGGTGGGGAACTGAGCCTAACAGTGGCTTTGCTAGCCTAGATTTCCATCCCCTTTCCCTATCCCCAGTGTGTTAAGGTGAATGATGGATGTTTAGGTTATCCTAAAAGACTGTCATTGTCACAGTGGTGGAGAGGGAGACATGGTCAAAACTCCTCTTTGAAACAAAGTTGCACCTCATCTTGGGTTTTAAAAGATCCTCAGGGTAAGTGATCTGGTGCTGCTTCAAACTGGGACAGCAGCAGCAGCAGCTCTCTCCCATCCAAACTCAGTCTTTTTCCCCTCATGTCCCTTCAAATGAATGTTTGATTGGGGGTGAAGGAGCAGCAGTACGATGAACCTACCCCCTATGCCACAGATAATGGACTGGATCCAGGATCTGTCTTCTGCTGATGGAAGGTGCATCTGAATTATTTTCAGGAATCTCCCCTTCCACCTCCCCCATGGCTTACCCCATTCCGCAGGGTCTCCTGACCCTCTTCTCTGTAGCATTTTCAGGGGGCAGGAGGGGTTGCTGTAGGGAGGAAGGGGCATGGAAGCCTGAAAAGTCATCCCTCCTCCCGGTCGCATAAAACCAGCCTGGTTGCACATGCCTAAACATGGATATCTGATAAGCTCAAGTCTGATATCTGATAAGCTCAAGTCTCTTTGCCATGTTTCTCTGAAAGACAAATGGTCCATTCACACAGGCATGTGCATCACTTGTCCTCATTGTTGGATGACCCACAGCCAAGTGTGTGAATTGATTCCACTGAAAAGCATTGAGACTGAGTTGATTAGAGACTGGGTTGGATTAGACTGACTATTTATTTTATTGGGGGATAGTTTTACCCTGCCACTCCACACCATAAAGAATACTCAATGGGACTTACACTACTCAAAATTAACACAAAATTACTATAAAATATGAAAGGTATGGCTGGATGATGTATCCTTCCTATGTCCAACTCACCAGTTGATACTGCAGTCGAGTGATGAAGTTATATATCTGAACCAACTCACCATAGTGCACACAGGAGGCTTATGATTTGCTCCTGACATCTAGATCCCATTCATCACTGATCTGGAAAAACTGTATTGATGGGTGCGAAGCAAATGTCCAGTCAATAGAAGTTGGGGGTGGTAGTTCTGGATTAATTATAAATTGGAAGGGGGTGCTGGTGTTCCCATCTCTAATGTTAACAAAAAATATCATGCAATAGTTAGCATTTATTTAGTGCTTTTGAGCATGCTAGCCCTTCATATATATTAGATCAGTAATCCTTATAGCAGCCCTGCCAGATACGTTATTATTCCCTTACTGCAGAAGTGGGGCTGACAGTACAAACAGTGGCAGAGAGTTGTTTGCCTAGGGCTACCAACTGAGGCAAGCTTTGAACTAGGGGGCTTGCTGGCTCTCAGCTCATACTCTTTCAGCATAGTCATTACACATGCCCTTGTTGTTAGTCAAAGCGTCAAAAGGGGATGAATATAACTAGCTGTGACATTTTACAATCAGAGAATATCTTCCCTTAATAACGAAGGAGTTCTCTCTGACTCCATGATCTTCATTCAACAGCTTTATTGGAGGCCACTTGCATTACAGTCTCTGCCAAACTCAGTCAAACAAGCTTTTGCCTTCCAAGATTACATAGGAAACTATGATTTTGTAACCTTGAAGACAGGAGCAAACCTTCCAGTTTGTCATCTAAAGGAAATTAAAGCAACTGCTGGCTAGAACAAATTAACTTTCCTTTGATGTGCCTGAAATTACATTTTTCTGACTGAACATTTCATTTTACCAATATTTGGTTTATTTCCTGGGTTGTTTAAAGCTTTAAAAAAAAATATGGGGAAGCATTCAATCACCCAACTGTTTTCTGACGTACTACTGACATATAGGGCCAGAACGGACACTACTTTGAATGTCTCTAGGAGCTATGTTTTAAAAAACAAAAAGTAGGGACAAGGGCCCTGATCCATATCTTTAAAGCCCCCTACTACATCCTAAACCTGATCAGGGGCTCTATACCACACTAGGTCCTGATCTGGGGCCCTATACCTACTCTAGAGTAAAAATTAAAAAGAATAGGTAGCTGCTAGACACACATTTAAAGTAACGTTTGTTTTGGCTGACAGGCAAGCTGTGCCACATGATTCTCTTCTGTGTAGATTAGCCCTCAGTAGCAAAGTATAAAACTCTCTTGTTCTTAAAGGCATATGATGATGCACATGGTGCCTTCTATTGGCCTATCTACAATGGCACTCCATGCTCGGGGAAGACCCTTGTATTAGGCTCCCTATTATTTGCCTTCCTGTTACGATTATCAGGCATGCAAAAAAAGAAAAGGAAAAAGGCAGAGATGTGTTTGCTCCATGGTGGAATATTATGCCATGTAATGAGTCATTCTTGGTCATGGTCCTCCTGTCACAACCCTCAGAGGCGGGAAAATGGGGCCAGGGAAGTAAAGGGGCTGCTACCAGGGTGAAGGATATGGCGGAGGCCCTCCTGCCCAGATGTACCTGACCAGGCATGCAGGCGAAGCAGGGAAACAGGTGGCTTGGGAGACATCCTTTCCTTCGCTATGCCTAGTAAACACAGCAGCTTTTCCCTGCCTGCCACCCCCACAACATTCGAATCAGTTGTGAGATGGTGTGAGGCAGAGAACCTTCTGCAGCTGTGTGTCATTATGAGCATCCCATAGACTCTCATTACGTGTTAAAAAGCATATTTTTAAAAAAGTGAAATTGATTTTTTTAAAAAAAAGAAATAGCATTTCGTCAACTACAAAAAGAAGAAGAAACTATCAGTGTTTTAAGTAAGTAGCCTATAGGGTTTTTTCAAAAACAGCACACAGAAAAGATCACCAATCAGTTTCTCAAAGTCACATTTGACTGAGCAAGCTGTTGTTTGCTTTTTCTCTTTAAACTGCTCTTTCTCCCTCAAGCTTTCATCAATTTCAGAGAGACTGGTGAAACTGTTCCAGTTTTATAAAAGTTAGAACAACCTCCCCTGACCACCATTTAAAATGGTGAAACTCTGTTTTTACTCATCAGCCTTAACTATAGTCAATCAACTGTGGTTGCTATAATATATCTCGTTATAGGGGTGCCATATAGGAATGCTATTTTCTTGGTAGAAAAGTGGGGTGCAAATCAAATCAATCAATCACACTTTAATTTAAGTGGCATTTCACTATTATTTAAATATTTAAAAACTATAGCTGGAAAAGTGCTTTAGTGCTGCTTAAAATGACAATGAAAAATAAATGAGTGATAAAAATGGTGCCCACTGCAAAGGTTATACAGAATGTCTGCTAAACTATGATAGGTTCACCTGCCCAATAGATCACTACCCATGTCAAAACCACACCTTTTTAAAACGACGAATGAGTTTTAAAGGGCATCTACACCTATGGAGATTGCATTACTCTTCCATCAATCTCAAAGAAGTCAGACTTCCTGTGATAAGAAAAAGCATGGAAGCAGCAGTGGGAAAACATGGGAAGTTTACAAATGGATGATGACATCATGTGGATACCCCATACAATGTGAGTGAATGATCCACAGCAATTCCACAATAATTCTCTGGAAGCAGTCTTAGGGTGCCTCCAGATGGGCAGCTCCTAGAGCTACCAATCAAAATGGCGTTGTGCAGCTATTCTGTCTTTCCTTTCTTAAAATATTTTTGGTGGGAACAAAAAAATCCCAGAAGGGAAAACACTAATGGAAGGTGATATTGATTGGGCCCCCTGTATAAGGCAAGGCGGTTGTACAATAAAAGCCTCATCCAGAAGCACCATCAGTCTATGTGCTTATTCTTAAAGGTAAAGGTAAAGGTGTCCCCAACCAGTCGTGTCCGACTCTAGGGGGTGGTGCTCATCTCCATTTCTAAGCCGAAGAGCCAGCGCTGTCCGAAGAATCTTCCGTGGTCATGTGGCCGGCATGACTGAACACCGAGGTGCACGGAACGCTGCTACCTTTCCCGCCGAAGCGGTACCTATTTATCTACTTGCAATTTCTTGCTTTCAAACTGCTAGGTTGGCAGAAGCTGGGACTGAAGACGGGAGCTCACTCCATCACGCAGCACTCAGGTCTTGAACTGCTGTCCTGCCGACCTTCCAGTTGCAGTTCAGCGTCTTAACCACTAAGCCACTGCGGCCCCCTCTTATTCTTATCTGTGCAATATTCATATGCCAACAATTTAGGGCTCATAAAAAACCCTCCTAGCATCTAGACGCTATGCTATGCATGGGCCAGGGCATGGGTTGAGAAGTCTTTAAAATGATGCTGAGACATCTGGAATCCTGCACAGGCCAGTTCTTGTCATATATGTAACATCAACATCTCATTTAAATTGAGCCTAGGCCACTTTAGATCAAAATTCTAACCCACGTTTATTGATTTGTATATGTGTTGATTGGAAGTCCAAATTGTTTTATGGAACAAGATAATGAAGCAAGGCTAACATACAAATTATCATACCATTCTTGAACTATCATACCATTCTTGAAATGTGCCCTCAATTTAATACAGACTGTGCTTAAAAGCTGCAAATACTTTCAGAGTGCCAGCTGTGCTGAAAGAATGGATTTCTCTTAGGTTGCTATTTTAAACATGTAAACATTGGAAAACACAAATGTTAAGATTGCCATCACTCATCTCCTTTTAATTTAATAGCCCAGTTATGTTACACTTTTTTTGTACCTGTATTGTGTTGCTGATATTTAAGAAGAGTTCCCAATTTAAATCAATGATCAAATGGCACAGTATGACTCATAGGACAGAGTATCGACTGCCTTTTTGTTCAACTCACATTGGATTGAAGAGGCATTATTTATGCCTAGCTACAACAAAAATCTTGCTCTTCTAGTTCTTCAAGTTCAGAGAGTCTAGGGCCAGAAAAGGTTGCTAAAAGAAAGATAGTCTAGATCTCCTGCATGACAGAAGCCAAGCTATTTTAGCAGTTCCTGCCTCCAGTCCAGAATATCTAGTTGTTTAAAATTAAGACTACAGCCCTATGTCTTACCTGGGAATAAGCTCCATTGAACTCAATGGAACTTACATCTTAGTAGACATGTATAGGCTCGCGCTGTAAATGTAGGATATTCAAGTAGTTACTTTTAAAATTAAAACAACGTAAATATCAACATTTACAGTCCACTCTATCCCAAAGGTTTAGTGCAGATAGCAAAATGGCAGGAAACAGAGAAAGGAAGACACTCCCCCTCCAGACAACCAAAATAAAATGTCATCCATTTTAAAATGTAATAAAATACACGGTTTGTTGACATTTCCCAATCCTTTTCTGACTTAACTCTCAGTCCCTTTTTAGTTTTACGGTTGTGACTGACACTGAAACCTGCCATTTCCGACTCCCCATCCAAGATGTTCACGTGTTGTCAGAAGGGGCTCTCCCTCATAGCTGCATTCTGTGGCACGGTGGGTTGGCTTCCCTATGCTGGGGCACTGGCTCTTCTTATGACATACACTTTTTGTTGCACGTTTCAGACTTAACCTTTTCTAATAATCAGGGTATACTGAAGTCCACTTCCATCAAAATTCAAGGGGCTGGACCCAGATTTAGTCATACTAAATGTGTGGTGTAATGGTTCCAGTGTGGTGTAATGGTTAGAGTGTTAGACTGGGACTCAGGAGACCCAAGTTCTCATCCCCACTCAGCCATGAAGTTTGGGCCAGTGACTAACTATCGGCCTAAACCACCTCACAGTGTTGTTGTGACAATGAAATGGGGAGCTGCCTTGGGTTTCTTGCACAAGGGAAAAAAGGTGGGATATAAATGTAATAACAACAACAATAATTTGAGTAGAACCCCTGAAATCAATAGGACTTAAATTACTTCTAATTTAAGTCCCATAGATTTCAATGGGTCTCCTCTAAGTATAAATCTGGATATAGCCCAAGGTTTCCTATATGTAAGGAAGCATCCTGACAATAATGAATTTGTTAGACTGCAGTCCTAAGCACAGTTACTAGGAAGCAGAACAGTTGAAAGCATAGGACTTCTGAATAAGCTTGTATATAATTGTGCAATTAGCCCTATATACACTTACCTGGGGGTAAGTCCCATTGAATTCAACAGGGCTTACTTCTGAGTATATGTCTATGCGACTGTACTGTTAATAACTGAAACAGTTAATAAGGCCCAAGGGATCTGCAGTACAATCCTAGGCATGTCTACTCAAAAGTAAGTCCCATTGAGTAAAGTAGGGCCTACCCACAGGTAAGTGTGTACAGAATTACAAACTTAACATGTGTGATTTTATTGCTGTATACACTGAGACATTTATGAAGAAACCCATTTTCTCCACTTTCATAGTATCTGGAAAGTGCCATCATCTAGAGCTGCTCTAGGTGGTGAATGACAGAGTATATTTATTCACCTTATAGTAATTCACAAGAAAAAATATGCCTCAAAGAAAGTCACATTTTTGCATATTTCTGAGGCAAACATTGCTAACAAATAATGTTCATGTTTGTAATAGAGCCAAGGGGTTTAATTAAATGTTCATGAGAATGTCTGGCAAGTGGCCACATTCCTATGGGAACACTGCTGCAGTGAGGTTTAACAGAGCATGAGGAACACCAAGAACGAACGTGGTGGCATTTTAGGATGAACTGGAAATGATCAGAACTCTACTTTAAAACATAGTTTTGTCTGTGAGGGTTTCTCGTGTATCTTTAACTCCAGTGAAACCATCAGACTGCGTTCTCTCTGATCCTGCTCCCACACAAGAAGCTTCTATGGCTTCTTTCTTTCAAAATTACAACAGATGGTGCATGCAGAGAACTACAGTCCCACAACCTCAACAAATACTTTCCCTTTATTGTGTGCTATTAAGCCATACTCAATGCCTTATTAATCTTCCAAATTCTAAATACTACCTGCATACAACTTTGTAATCTTTCAGATAAACTAGCACAAAAACTACAGTATGCAGTGGACTATTAATTCTTGCTATACAACTCCAAACAAGCAACTACCCTCTGTGTGCAAAAACAGCCATCTGCCTGAGGATCGGCTGTAGTGGGTACATATCACTTGTGTATTTATATAAGCCTCCTTCATGCATTTATTATTCACATGAAGAGGTCTTCACATGATGATCATGGAGCGGTGCCTTGCCACTGGCCCCATCCCTTGGGTGCCTGTGCATTGGTGCAGACGTCTGCAAGGAAGAAGCCTACACATGAGCAGCTGCTTGTGACAGGCTCCCACTTGATCAGTGGCCTGGTTCATACATTGCACTAACTCATGGTTTACTTAATCCATGGGTAGTTGAATTTTGGATTGTCGTGATATGTGAACCCAGCTGCACTAACAAATCGTGGTTTGTTAACCATGAATAACCCAGAAAAAGAACCCACTGTTTTTTGTTGGGTTGTGAATTCCAGCTTTTTTAAATCAAGGATTGTCATTACATGTGAACCCAGAACCATGGATTGTTCATGGGTTGTTACGCTAGGGTACAGAGGCAGCAGCAAGAGTGTTAAAAGAAACCAGCCAGTTTCTACAACACCACAAAGGCTCAATAGTTTGTCAGATAAACCGTAGGTAGTACAACAAATCATAGGTTAACATAGTTAAATTAACCATGGGTTAGTGTTATGTGCAAACCAGGTCAATGTGAAACAAGAATGTCTGTTTGCAAATACAGGAAGTAGGATAGGTCATGCAGCCTTAGTTGTGTTGCTAATATGACACAACTGTTGTTCATAAGAATGTGTCTATTTCACATTTTATGATGTTTATCACTGTGATCACTGGTGTACCTGTGACAAATTGCCTTACTGCATAGCATGTGAATTGGCCCTGAGAAACTACACATAGCCTGCTTTGTCAAAAAGTAGCTATCTGTCTGATTGCCAGTAAGCATTTTAAGAAACAGAATAGCCGTTAACCACAGAAAAAGTGGAAAGTGGTCATAAAGAAATATCAGGGTTATCTGTCTCAGATGTAGTCAGTCTTGAGAGTCAGGAATCTTACTTTAGCTTAAAACAAAAACTTGCATTCTTAACTTACCTTTCCACTAGATGGCAATAGCACATGTAGCTGCATGTATTTAGAGTGGTTTCAGTATAGCAAGCTCTAATGAGAAATGTCACATCGTACTGAATTTGGACATCATCAGAACCATTGAAAATTGCCTCCTCAAGAGTCTTTAGTAGCAAGCATAATTCACTTTGTGTCCATAAAATAAACCATTCACATAGTGGATTATAATTTTCTTAAACCAGCCTTCTTCAGCCTCATGCCTTTCAAAGGTTTTGAACTAAAACTCCCATCAGCCCCACCTAGCATGGCAAGGGTTGGGAATGATGGGAGTTGTAGTCCAAACAATCTGTAGGGCACCCAGTTGAGGGAAGCTGTCTTAAACAGCAGCCTAATTTAGGATGCAGTCACTGCTTTCCTGTACTTTTTATTGCATATTTTAAACACAGTAGGCAATGTACATGATCCAGCCAAAGTTAAGCACCTTTAAGCGTGAATCTTCCCATTGAAAACAACAGGGCTTAAAAGCAGTTTGGTTAGATTGTATTGAATGTGGTGTTGCTCACTATTTGCAATAGAATCAGGCATTTCATGGGTAGATAAATTTACTGGCAGTTCAATGGTTTTGGACTTTGTTGTTGTTGTTCAGTCGTTCAATCGTGTCCGACTCTTCCTGACCCCATTGACCATAGCACGCCAGGCCTTCCTGTCCTGCGCTCTCTCCCGGAGCGTGCTCAAGTTCATATTCATTGCATCCGTGATGCTATCTAGCCATCTCATCCTCTGCCGTCCCCTTCTCCTTTTGCCTTCAGTCTTTCCCAGCATCAGGGTCTTTTCCAGAGAGTTTTCTCTTCGCATTACGTGCCAAAATATTGGAGCTTCAGCTTCAGTATCTGTCCTTCCAATGAGCACTCAGGGTTGATTTCCTTTAGGATGGACTGATTTGACCTCCTTGCAGTCCAGGGGACTCGTAAGAGTCTTCTCCAGCACCACAGTTCGAAAGCATCAATTCTTTGGCGCTCAGCCTTCCTTATACTCCAGCTCTCACAGCCATACATTACTACTGGGAAAACCATAGCTTTGATTAGACAGACCTTTGTCGGCAAGGTGATGTCTCTGCTTCTTCCTATGCTGTCTAGGTTTGCCATAGCTTTCCTCCCAAGGAGCAAACATCTTTTAATGTCATGGCTACAGTTATCGTCTGCAGTGATCTAAAATCTGTTTCTGTAAGTTTGAACCACCAATTAAAACCAACAACAACAACAACAACATACTTTGGAATGAGAATGGGTAAAGCAATCATATTTCCTTGAAGAAGGATATTTGAAGTTTACACTCAAAATATCTGAAGAGTGAATGCACCAGAGATGCGGGGGGGGGGGGCATTTGTCATACAGGTGCACTCATCAGACAGCTGGGACTGGCCGCTGCTCCCTGATGTGGGTACACTCAGTGGCAAATCTAAGTGTCTTGCTGTGTAATGTGTGAAACAACACTTATATTCATTGTGTACCTCCAGGTAGCCTTTTGTAGGTATAACTCTAAATGTATCATTCCTGTTTGATAAATGTCTGATTATTCAAATAATATTTATGGTCCCTTGGACATTTGAATTAATACTTATTTATTATATTTCTATATCGCCCAATAGCTGAAACTAATATAATTGTTATCCTTAATCTACTGTACTCAGCTACCATGAGTATACATGGAATGAGGACTGTAAAGCATTTGTATGCTGGAAAACAATCTCTCAGAGATGCTCCGAGATGATGACATTACTTGGTTTGCCTAGAGCTCAATTCTACATAGTAAAGGCTAATCTAGATGTTATAGCAACCATCTGGAAGCTGCTGTAAATTGCTCTGTGCTGTGGCAGTTATCACATGATAAGCAGCTCTCCACACAGACTGGACATTTTTTCTCATGCCACTGCAAGCATCTAAAAAAAAAAAGTTAGCGATGGTGAGGTAGGATTTGCCTGATCCACAGGGCAAGTTAGTTACCCCCCACAAACAACATACCTACTATATGAAGCCACTACAAGTTGGGTGATTTATAGTTGTTTCTATTTGTGGTGAAAAGGATAAAGCAGAAGCCTCGACAACAAAACCAGCTTGACCGGGAGAGCGTGGGCAAGCGTTTCTTATCTGGATCAAATCTCTGTGTGTACTTACATATACATACTTACAGCTATTATGTTACAGGAAATAAACAATTACAGTAAATTATTTTCTGCTTATTCAAATTCTTGCATCAATATTTATGCAAGGTTTGGAATTGGGGACTTTCTGCATGTGAACAACATTTTTCATTTTTCTGTTAGAGGAGATTTGATTTCTTTGCCTGCTCCCTGGTTTTGGATGAAATTACATAGCCTGGCATAGTTTTTTAAAATCCTCTGTTCTCATGCTGTGTTTGAATTGAATAAGGCTTGCTGGAGCTATTATTTCCTTATTTATTTTTGTAAATGTTTAATCGTCTAGGTAACCTTCTCACAAATAAGCTCTTTTTCTCAATATCACATTTGGTGTTCCTGAAGCTGATTTAGCTGATGCTTTCATTGTCATGGATATTTGACAAGGATAATATTAATACAACAGGAGAAAAATAAGCGAAACAGCCTGACATAGGTTCTGAATCATGTTATTCAATGTCTACCAAGACTGTGCACTTTTGACACTTCCCCAGTTTCTCTCTCTCTCTCTCTCTCTCTCTTTCTTTCTTGGTGATTATTTCCCTGGGTTTCCAGGACTTCTTCAGTGTTTCAGAAGTTGTTGTTGTTGTTCAGTCGTTAAGTCATGTCTGACTCTTCGTGACCCCATGGACCATAGCACGCCAGGCCTTCCTGTCCTCTGCTCTCTCCTGAAGTGTGCTCAGGTTCATATTCATTGCATCGGTGATGCAATCTAGCCATCTCATCCTCTGCCATCCCCTTCTCCTTTTGCCTTCAATCTTTCCCAGCATCAGGGTCTTTTCCAGGGAGTTTTCTCTTTGCATTAGGTGGCCAAAATATTTGAGCTTCAGCTTCAGTATCTGTCCTTCCAATGAGCACTCAGGGTTGATTTCCTTTAGGATGGACTGATTTGACCTCCTTGCAGTCCAGGGGACTCGTAAGAGTCTTCTCCAGCACCACAGTTCGAAAGCATCAATTCTTCGGTGTTCAGCCTTCCTTATTGTCCAGCTCTCACAGCCATACATTGCTACTGGGAAAACCATAGCTTTGATTAGACGGACCTTTGTCGGCAAGGTGATTTCTCTGCTTCTTACTATGCTGTCTAGGTTTGCCATAGCTTTCCTCCCAAGGAGCAAGCGTCTTTTAATTTCATGGCTACAGTCACCGTCTGTGGTGATCTTGGAGACCAAGAAAATAAAATCTGTCACTGCTTCCATTTCTTCCCCTTCTATATGCCAGGAAGTGATGGGGCCAGATGCCATGATCTTAGTTTTGTTAATGTTGAGTTTCAGACCAGCTTTTGCACTTTCCACGTTCACCCTCAACAAGAGGCTCTTTAGATCCTCTTCACTTTCTGCCATTAGGGTGGTATCGTCTGCGTATCTGAGGTTGTTGATAATTCTCCCGGCAATCTTAATCCTGACCTGTGATTCATCCAACCCGGCGTTGCTCATGATGTACTCTGCATATAAGTTAAATAAGCAGGGCAACAATATGCAGCCTTGTCGTACTCCTTTCCCAATTTTGAACCAATCGGTTGTTCCATGTCCGGTTCTTACTGTTGCTTCTTGGCCCTCGTACAGGTTTCTCAGGAGACAGGTAAGGTGGTCTGGTACTCCCATCACTTTAAGAATTTGCCACAGTTTGTTGTGATCCACACAATCAAAGGCTTTAGCGTATTCAATCAAGCAGAAATAGACATTTTTCTGGAATTCTCTTGCTTTCTCCATGATGCAGCGAATGTTGGCGATTTGATCTCTAGTTCCTCTGCCTCTTCGAAACCCAGCTTGTACTTCTGGTAGTTCTCAGTTCACATACTGCTGAAGCCTAGCTTGTAGGATTTTGAGCATCACCTTGCTGGCATGTGAAATGAGCACAATTGTACGGTAGTTTGAACACTCTTTGGCATTGCCCTTCTTTGGAATTGGAATGTAAACTGACCTTTTCCAGTCTTGTGGCCACTGTTGAGTGTTCCAAATTTGTTGGCATATTGAGTGCAGCACTTTAACAGCATCATCTTTTAGGATTTTAAATAGCTCAGCTGGAATACTGTCATCTCCGCTAGCTTTGTTGTTAGTAATGCTTCCTAAGGCCCACTTGACTTCATGCTCTAGGATGTCCAGCTCAAGTTCAGTGACTGCACTATCATGGCTATCAGGGACATTACGACCTTTCCTGTATAGTTCTTCTGTATATTCTTTCCACCTCTTCTGAATCTCATCTGCTTCTGTTAGGTCCCTGCCTTCTCTGTCCTTTATCATGCCCGTCTTTGCACAAAACGTTCCCTTGAAATCTCTGATTTTCTTGAAAAGATCTCTAGTCTTTCCCATTCTATTGTTTTCCTCAATTTCTTTGCATTGTTCATTTAAGAAGGCCTTCTTGTCTCTCCTTGCTATTCTCTGGAACTCTGCATTCAGTTGGATATATCGTCCTCTTTCCCCTTGCTTTTCACTTCTCTTCTTTCCTCAGCTACTTGTAAAGCCTCATCAGACAGCCACTTGGCTTTCTTGCATTTCTTTTTCTTTGGGATGGATTGAGTTGCTGCCTCCTGAACAATGTTATGGACCTCCATCCATAGTTCCTCAGGCACTCTGTCTATCAGGTCTAATCCCCTGAATTTATTCCTCACCTCCACTGTATATTCATAAGGGATATGATTTAGGTCATACCTGAATGGTGTAGTGGTTTTCCCTATGTTCT
Source organism: Heloderma suspectum (assembly GCF_057233095.1). Taxonomy (NCBI): domain Eukaryota; kingdom Metazoa; phylum Chordata; class Lepidosauria; order Squamata; family Helodermatidae; genus Heloderma; species Heloderma suspectum. The sequence continues at coordinate 112,134,687 of NC_139458.1, read as the reverse complement.
TTAATTTAAGCCGAAATTTTGCAAGAAGCAGCTCATGATCTGAGCCACAGTCAGCTCCAGGTCTTGTTTTTACTGACTGCATAGAGCTTCTCCATCTTTGGCTGCAAAGGACATAATCCATCTGATTTCAATATTGACCATCTGGTGATGTCCATGTATAGAGTCGCCTCTTGTGCTGTTGGAAAAGAGTGTTTGCTATGATCAGCATGTTCTCTTGGCAAAACTCTATTAGCCTTTGTCCTGCTTCATTTTGTACACCAAGGCCATGCTTGCCTGTTATCCTGGTGATTTCTTGACTTCCTACTTTAGCATTCCAATCCCCTATGATGAAGAGGACATCTTTTTTTGGTGTTCGTTCTAGAAGGTGTTGTAGGTCTTCATAGAACCGATCAACCTCAGCTTCTTCGGCCTCAGCGGTTGGGGCATAGACTTGAATTACTGTGATGTTGAAAGGTTTGCCTTGGATTCGTACTGAGATCATTCTATCGTTTTTGAGATTGTACTCCAGTACTGCTTTCCCCACCCTTTTATTGACAATGAGTGCTACTCCATTTCTTCTAAGGGATTCTTGCCCACAGTAGTAGATATAATGGTCCCCTGAGCCCATGCTTGTCCATTTTAGTTCTCTGATTCCCAAGATGTCGATGTTCAATCTTGCCATCTCATGTTTGACCACCTCCAGCTTACCTTGATTCATTGATCTTACATTCCAGGTTCCTAAACAATATTGTTCTTTATAGCATCAGATTTTCTTTTCACCACCAGACACATCCACAGCAGAGTGTCCTTTCGGCTTTGGCCCAGCCACTTCACTCTTTCTGGTGCGACTTGGAAATTCCCTCTGCTCTTCCCCAGTAGTATATTGGACACCTTCCGACCTGAGGGGCTCATCTTCTGGCGTCATCTCTTTTAGCCTTGTGATACGTGCCAATTCAGATATATATTCAGAGGCAATTGCCCATGGTGTATGCAAATAGGAGTGTTATTTCTATGAAGATGCCTCTTGACATGTAACAAGGGCCAGCCACACAATGTGGTTCTAGGTTCCAAAGCACACTGAAGTCAAGAAGTCAAGCAAATGCTTAAAGTGTCACATGCAACTAAGACAGAGCAAAGCAATCCTACAGGAGATGGAGAATATATGGTAGAGGAATCGGTACTTCTTAAGCCAAGGCAGAAGTGGGGCAGTCTTTGCCCTAGTTTTTTCTCTCTCTTCCTCTCTCCTTGTGCCAGTCTTTCCTTTTTCAAATTTTCCCTCCCATTGGTTTCAGTGGTTGGAAAAATAACTTCATGAGGTTGAGACCTGGAGTAGCATCTGCCACTCCCCCCATTCAAGGAGTGTGTCCAAACATATAAGACTGACTCTGGCACACATGTACTGGCTGCCTTTACACTTCCAAGCCCAATTCAAAGTGCTGGTTTTGACCTATAAAGCCTTACACAGCCCGGGACCACAGTACCTGACAGAACGCTTCTCCTGGCATGAACCAACCCATACACTATGCTCTGCATCTAAAGACCCCTTCCGGGATCCTCCTCCAAGGGTGGAGGGTGCTCAGAGGGTGGCAACAAAGGAGAGGGCCTTCTCAGTAGTGCCCCCCCCATTTAGGGAATAATCTCCCTGACGAGGCCCACCTGGTGCCAACATTGTCATCTTTTCGGTGTCAGGTTAAAACCTCCCTCTTCTCTCAGACTTTGGCAGCATATAAGGAGTCTCTTTGATTGTCTCTGGCTGATTGTTTTAAATTGTTTTAGATATATATTGTTGTGTGCGCTATTTGTTCTATGTCATTACATGAATGGTTTTATACTTTATATAATGTATTTTAATGTTGTTGTTTTTAAAAATTGTGAACCGCCCAGAGAACTTTGGCTATGGGGCGGTATAGAAATATAATAAATGAAGTAATGATTGAATGAATGAATGAGGGAGCTTTGGATCTGGTGGATCGGAAGCTCCCCCATCTGCCTCTGACATGCCCCCTTTCAGCACCTACTGCTTTCAGGGGAGCAACACCAGTGGAGCGGTTTACTGGAACAATGAGGAGGCCTCGGGGGCAGACCTCTTTCTCTGCCTACAGACCTCCACCTCCACACGGGGAGAGGAAGATCCGTAACATCCAACAGCACCTCAGTCACCCTCCCCAGGAGTTTAAGATAGTAGGGTGACAGCCTTAGAGAGCACTCATTTACCTGGCAGTAAATCCCACTAAACTCGGTAGGACTTATGTCTGAGCAGACATGCAAAGGACTGCACTGCAAGAGAGTTTTGAGATTGATGTTTCCTTCAAGTGTTCAACTTAATATAAATATTTGTATTCTTATTACTTTGCAGTACAGCAGTGTGTGAGAGAGAAAAAACAGGTGCCATATGTTGTAAAACCTGTTTCCTTTCTGAATCTGAAGGAGTTTCCAGCTGGAATGGAGCAGCAAATACATAAGGAGAGTCCTGCTGGAACAGGCCAAGGGCCCATGTAGTTCAGCGTTCTGTTTCCAACAATGCCCAGACAAATGTTCCTAGGAAGCCCTCAAGCAGCGCATGAAGAAACAAACCACCTCTGTCCTGCCATTCTGTTCACCAGCAACTGGTATTTAGAGGTACACTGCCTTAGAACCTGGAGATTCTATTTAGGTTTTGTAGCTAATAGTCAATGCTAGAGAAATGCTCCATGAGTTTGTCTAATTCAGTGGCGTAGGGATACATTTTGAAGTGTTGGAGTTCATCATGGCATCTCCACCCCCCATAACCACAACCCCAAAGCTTTATTTATCTATTTATAATCAAAGGAGCTAACACTTTGGTTAGCTTGTATGTTTTTTGTGAACTTTTGGTTGGCCTAATAAAGCTATTATGCTGATTTGGATTTTGGAATTCTTCTTACGGTCGACATGGCTACCTTTGTCTTAATCTCATTAAAAGCTCTCAAAAAACACAGACATCCCAAACAAGCAAATAACACTAATAGAATCTCATGATTAGTCTATGTGCTATGACTGCAGTCGTACGCATAATTACATGAGATCAAGCTCTGTTGAACTCAGTGGAGCTTATCTCTAACTGCATAGGTTGGTTCACTTTGGAAAACACATCGAGCCTTAACAGGAGAGTGCCACCTTTCGCTTTCAATCAAAAATGCACACCATCTGTAAACTGCTAGCTTTTAAAGACAAGGAAAAGAATACCCAGGATCTACTTGATAATTTCCTTTATTCTCTGACTTCCTCTATACTAATCTGCCACAAACAATAGCAGAACTTGAAAGCCTTGTTATCTCCTCATTCACTCGCCAGAACAAGGAGAATCTGTCAATTACCCTGCTGCTCCAGCCAATGATGTCATCGCTTCTGCTCTGAAAAAAGGTGCTGGAGTTGTGCTCCCCTGCAATCCCCTACAACTACACCACTGGATGAATCCCCTTTGAAACCCAGTGGCCATCACCATATCTTGTTGTTTTTTAAGTCTGTAACAGTGCAATCCTATACATGTCTACTCAGAAGTAAGTTCCATTGACTTCAATGGGGCTTACTGCCATGTAGGTAGGTATAAGATTGCAGCCTTACACAATTGTTGGGCCAGTCACCTGATTAAAGACATATTGCTTGAAACAGTGTATCCCTTTTAGTTGATTCATTAATTAAATTTGCATTGTTGTTGTTCAGTCGTTCAGTCGTGTCCGACTCTTCGTGACCCCATGGACCATAGCACGCCAGGCCTATTTATAATTTTATAAAATTTTTATAAATTTTTTTAAAATTTATAATTTGCATAAATATCCTTAAATTTGCATATGCATAAAACAATGGGCAGTGTCCAATGTGGCACAACTGCTGATGTAAATTATGTTGTACTACCATAAACTACTCTAGAGCAATGCCAATAGCATTTGCTGGTGCACTGATTTCTCCGAGTAATTTGCACGCCAGCTAACACTAGTCATATTGCGCTAGAATAGTTTACGCTAGCATGACTTAATTTACATTTGCAATTGCACACTGTTGGATACTGGCTCAATAGTTTTGAAGGAAAAGAACACACTTTCTACACCCAGCTACTCAGAACTAAGCCCCACTGCTTTCAGTGAGAGTTATTTCCAAGTAAAGCTGTACAATTGCAGCCTTGCAGTTTTTTAGCCATTATATTTAAATGCACAGCCATGTGAGGGTGGGAGTGCGACACTTCAGGGTTTAGTGGCTGTTTTGTATTTTAGGGGTTCTTTTGTGTCTGTCCATTCCTCTTGGTAAGATGTGGGTAGTCTGCTCCTTGGTTACCATGCCAACCTTTTGACATGGTTATTCTTGCGATGGTTTGCACATGCGAAGGGGCATGCCCACGTGAGAGCTACGAGAGCTACGTGCCTGCCCATCATTCCAAAATGGATACCTCTGTGTTACTGCGCAGTTGCAAAGGAACGGGGAGGAACAGGGAGGAGTGAAAAGGCATCAGAGTGACGCAATCACTAAGCACACCTACCCCACGCCCACCGCAAACTGCAAAGCCAGTTTGAGGAAGGGGCAGACACCTCAGCAACCGCAGTAAACCCCAGCAAGCTAAAAAAACACACAGCAAAACATCTCTGCGGAAATCCACATTTGCCCTGTGAAAACCATGGTTAGGCTGCAAAGTGGCGACTGCATTATATTTCCCGAATGTCCTCGGATCTCAGCAGCCCTGGAGTAAATGGCTCATGTATATGGGGCCTGGCTGGGAGTGCTTGGGGTGATGATTTGCCTTGGCCATCAGGGAGGCTAGTTGTCCTTTTTCCTTGCTGAGCGGACTCCTCCAAGCAGTGAGGACAGGATTAGGGCAGAGAGGCTGTCAAGATCCTAGAATCAGTAAAGGGCTGGATGTGGGCAAACAAACTGAAACTCAAAGCTAGAGAAGAAGTGTTCCTAGTCAGCCAGAACTGCTGAAACAGCTGTTGGGGGGGGGGCGGGAACTAGGTTTGCAATTTGGAGTTACTCCTGGATCTGATGATGCAGAATGACACAGATAACCAGCTTACCAACTGGCTGGCTATATGTCTGAAATGGAGCACATGGGCTGTGGAGCCAATTTGTACGAATATTACAATTTTACATGGCTAAGCAACTCATGTACTTGCTACCTCTCTCAAAGAGGGAGTCGGGGGAGGGAAGCTGACTATTGTCATTCATCTTTCCTGGTCAGTTAAAGGAATGCACATTTTTCAATGTCCATTGAACAACACTGGGGCTGATCTCCCCTGCATGCCTTCCCCAAAGAAGTCCCTTGTTTGGAAGTAACCCTGGCAATTCAAGCCACCTCTCTGACTTCCTTCCTAAATCTGGGGTTGAGAAAGTCAGATCCAGTACATGAGCCCTTTACAGATGTCAGGCTTATGTTCAGTTAATGCACATATGGTGGGAAGGAGTATTATAGGCTCCACCTCCCTTGATATTCACATTCATTGGCACGTCTACAATGTACATACAACAGTATCATGCAACAGGATGTATCCTGAACATCTGAAGATCGTAACATATAATGTGGAACTCTTTACTGAGGGAAGTTTAACGGGCCCACATCTTTTATGGTGTTTAGTCTGGCAGCCACGACATTAATGTTTTTTAAATAGTTGTTAATCCTATATTTTGATGCTGTTCAAGTGAATGTTTTAAAAATGTTTATTGTTCTCAGTTTTTATTGTATTAAGATGTATTTTTATGGCTGTAAATCGCCTTGTGAGTCCTCTTGTGGGCTAAACGGTGATATAGAAATATTTTTATTAAATATATGAATGAATGAATGAATGAATGAATGAATAAATATATGTCTGCCATATAATATTTGGTTAAGAACCATGGGTCCCATCATAACCACACCCTTGAAGTCAGAATGTGCAGAAGGGGAGGGGCCATGCTCAGTGGCAGAGTGCCTGCTTTGCATGCAGCAGGTCCCAGGTTTAATCCCCGGCTTCAACAGGTAGGGTTAAGAAAGAATCCTGCAAGACACTCTGGAGAGCTGCTGCCAGTCAGTGTCAACAACACTGGGCTAGGTGGAACGATGGTGTGATTCAGTATAAGGCAGATTTCTATGTTTCTATGTTCAGTGCCATAAATGTGATGATATCGTAATCTGTGTGTTTTTTCTGGCATTAGAGAGTGTTTGGGGCCCACGCATAAGATTAATTGGGCTGAAAAATCCTCAAGACAAACTCTTATTAGAACATTCATTATTTACTGCATTTACAAATATAACTAACAAACGTTATAAAATTAATAAATTAACATGATGCATTTTTCATGAACATCATACTGAATAGTAGTTGCTATGATGTTGTCTAGGTGGTCCCTTTCAGAACCTTACTTCTTCACATGTGCCAGAAACAGTGACAGAGGGAATAAAATGTTTTTAGTCCGGGTTTTTGATGGTTGTTTTTGCTCATCTTTGCGGCTCCCCAGCTGCTGTTTTGTAGAAAAACCAGCTGGCCTGCCCACATTTCTGGCTCCTCATGTTCTTTGCCTACATAGTCTTCAAATGCATGACTCCCTGGTACAATACAGGGGTAGTAACAACTTTCATCCAACTCTTCTTGTGGAGAGAGCAATGAGAAAGGAAGAAGGTGCAGTCATTTGGCAGTAGGGAGGCTCAGGGCATTTTGAGATATATCTACTCAGTGCAGCAGTAGTGGAAACCATTATGCCCTCCAAAGATAGATAAGAGGCCTAAAGTTGGAATGTGCTCAATTAATTGTTTCATTATCTTACTACATTATACAAATATCTTTATCCAGAATGATTTTAAGACTTCACAATCTCACCACATGTGAAAACGGTACCCAGGTTGCTACAATCCCACCAACATAGTAGTCTAATTGAATGACAGATATGGGTGTTAGGTGCCTTCTCTGTGTTACTTTTAATGTATTTCAATGTATTTTTGCTGAAATTGATTTCATTGGTTTTGCTATCCAAATTGTTTCCCAGTGTTTTGGTTCTATAGTAATGCCTAGATCTTTCTTCCATATTTGCTTTAAGCCTTCCATCTTGCTGGATATTTCAGTATTTAAATTTTTGTAAATTTGTGACATTAAGCCTTTTTGATGAGATCCTGATCATAAAACTATATTTTTGAGTTGTTTTAATGACTAACTATAGGGTTTGATATAAAATGTACAACTTGATGAATTTGGAGCCCATTTGTTTTTAGTCCTTGTAGTTGAACTTTTCTTTGTGCTCTGATCATCAAAGGTATTTATGTATTTATTATATTTCTGTACAGCCCATTAGCTGAAGCTCTCTGGGCTGTTAACAAAACAAATTTAAAACCATAAAATACAGTAACAGTCAACAATGAAAAATCATCCAATAAAACTAGACCAGTCAGTCCTCTGGATACCTCTACTGATGGAACTGCATTAACTGTATTGTCGAAATCATGACAAATGTGAAGTATTGCACAAACTCATCAGGGCATGCTACCGAGAGTTCCACTGTCTCTCTCCCTGGCCGAGATTGCAGGAGGTCATGAACCACTCAGAAAAGCTCCACTGGATGACACTGAGAAGATTCAATGCTGGTGGAAAAGAACTCCCTCTTTGCCACCCTCACCGCCACAGAATAGGCTTGATAATGAGCTCTAACCTGTGTTTGGTCAGACTTGACACAAGTGTTTCTATACCTGCATTCTAGCCATCTTACCTCTAGCTTCATTGGTCTCAGCTCAGATGTATATCAAGGAGCTACCCAGGCTCTGCTGAGAGGGAGAGGATGCTTGGTTACAATTGTGCCAACTGCCCTAGTCAACTCTGCATTCCACAAAGTAGCCAGTGTTTCAACAGAAGCACCAACCATACTGGCAGAAAAAATCACCCAGAGTCCTCTGGATTCATCAGAATTAGCTTCTGAGGCAGACCATTTTAATAGGTTCCCGCCCTTGCAAAGGGGAAAGGATGCAGGGAGTCTAAACCTCAATATGAAGCAATCCAACCATGACAAGGTGATTGATGTTAATTCCCTCACTTTCAGATCACCATCATCCTGTCCAAATAAAAAATGTGTGTCCTCCTACATGTTTTATGCCAGCAATGTGTTGGGACAGCCCCATGGTTGTCACGGCAGCCACGAAGTTCTGAGCCGCTCCAGATCTGACAGCCTCATTATGGAAGCTGAGATTCCCTAGAACCATCATCCTAGGGGTCTTCAACATCAGTTCTAAGACCACCTCTGCCTGCTCAGGCACGGAGAATGATGGGCAGCAGGGTGGGTGGTACACCAGCAGAATCCCTAATCTGACCTGCATATCCTACACAAGATACAGGCACTCAAAATTGGCATTCAAAGGAAAGAGAAACCTAGGGAAGGAGCTAGAATTCCTGTAGATTATGGCAACCCCCCTCCCTGACAGTCATGATGGGTCTATTAGGGTAAAGGTGGGTGGAGCCCTGCCAGTCAAATTCCCTACAGCCAAAAAAGAATACCTGTTTCCCCCTGCAAGCTGCTGTGTGCAGTTTCCTTTACTCTTCTTCTCTGCGTCTCACCTGTTCTCTCTCTGTTCCCCACCATTGTCCTTGATGAACTGAGCTACCTAATCTTCAGATAAAAGTTAGGCATGCCTCTTTCTGCTTGCCTTGTCATCGTCCTCCTCCACTACAGGGCAGTGCTGCTGGGAAACAGGCAGACAGCTTCTTCAGGCATCTAGATGGGGCAACAACGGCATTGCCCCGCCCGGATGCTATATATGGGCATAGTCTGGCCCCTAATTTCCATTTTTCATCTGTAGGTATTAAGGCTAGAAATTGGTGATAAGGAGCCCACAAATAGCCACTCCCTGGGGTTTATTTTGGAATGCTGTAAGTAGTACAGAGGAAAAAATGTTTTTTAAGGTTTGGGGTGAGCTCTGGGCTCTGTAGTATTTTTTAAGGCTTGGGTGGGCACTGAACTCTGTAATATTTTTCTTAAGGCTTGGGATAGGGTCTGGGCTCTCTGGTATTTTTTCTTAAGGCCTGGAGTGGGCCCTGGGCACTATAATATTTCTTTATTTAGTTCTTGGGATGAACTTCTGAGCTACTTTTTAAAATTCTTCCCCAGTGCCTTGACTTTGCACTGCTGATCTTGATGTAAATGTCCATGGCTTAGTTTCCATTTCCTGTGCAATAGATTGTAGAAAACATGGAGAGTGTTGTATGGTTTCTGTGGTGTAGCTGGCAGGTCTGCCTTTGGCGACCCCTTGGCTCCACCCCACCAGTCTTGGTGGGTACCAGCCACTGCTGGGGGGTGGGCAGTGGTAAGCTGTTAATGATTGTGCTTTACAGATAATTCCTGAAAGCCCATTTCTGGTGCTTGTGTTGTGGGCATTTAAAAAAAAATCAATTTCTGATGCTGGGTGTCCTTGTATGTATTTTTAAATCAATTTCTTGGGTGGGGGACTGGAGGGGTTCTAGGGGGGACATTTCATCTTTTCCAAAGTTCAATAATCTATATTGTTATAATAATGCCTTGGTTATGCCAACCAAAATATCAGAAGACACGTGCAAGCTTTTGAGTTCTCCAGACCACCTCATTGAGCAAGATGTTAAAAGGCAGGTTTGGGGGATGGGGGTGAGGAACGGGGAGAAAAAACACTGACTAGATGGTAAAGCCACATTTTCTGCAAGTTCAGGCTAGTCCCAAGGTGCAACATGGGACTAGTCCCAAGGTGCAACTACTACATAATGCTATCAAAGTTGGCTTCAATTTTCTTTTAATATTTTTTAGTAAAACATCTAAAATTATCTCCTGCTTGCGATGTTACTCTAACGATTACCTAATCTTTCTCTCCAGAGGAGTAGCTGTGGGAAATCCCCAGTGTTATCTCCAATCTGTGATAACAGTGTGGATTCCTCTTCCCATCTGTTCCCCAACTCCTGGCAGGGGTGGTGTTTATGGAGGGGGGGGGTTGGAGTGCCAGGGGCAGGGCCCACAGAAGTGGCACAAGCCTCCACAGGCAGGAGGTTCGGACTCTCATGGTCTGAAGGGTCACCTACTCCCTTCAAAGTCTCAGCCTTTCTCTCTTGCTGCCCCATATGCTTAGAACAGCCTCCCTGAACACCTGCATCATGACACCTCTCTTACTTACTTCAAATCCCTCCTCCAAAACCACCTTTTCCATGAAGTCCATTCTTCCTATGCACTATTGTAACTCAATCTGTAACTAAAAGCATCTCTGTTGTTGTTTATTCAGTCAGTCACTTTCGACTCTTCGTGGCTTCATGGACCAGCCCATGCCAGAGCTTCCTGTCAGCCATCGCCACCCCCAGCTCCCCCAAGGTTGAGTAAAAGCATCTCTACACCAGCCTAAAATACCGCATTTAAAATGGGGATTTCTGCCTCCGTTTTAAATGCAGGATCACAGACTTCCTTGACACACGCTTCCTCTCCCTCCTTTTGCCCTCCTTTTCCCCCTTATCTGAGTCTTCCATATGTTTCATTATACAGCTGCTAGATGGTGCTGTGGTCTAGCTCCTCTTACTGCAGCTTGAGCTTTCCCTTTTTCACAGAGGGAACTCAAGCAGAACTCAAGCACTGTAATTTGATAGCTCATTATCTCAGATGGTTAAAAAAAATGGAATAAAGGTCATTTAGTGCAGGAGATGCCCTGGAGGTTAATGATGTCATCTAAAGGACCTGCAAACTTCCATGAGTAATCAATCTCAATAGCAGGATAAAAGTTCCATGTGAAGAAGCCCTAGATCTATGTATTTGAAACCACTGATCACTGTTCCATTATTTCCTTGTCTCCAGTTCCCTCTCCCTTTTCTATTGTTTTCCATGTGCTGAATTCCAAACTAGAAGCTCCTCAGGGCAGGGACTTCTCTTCTTGCACTCTTTAAAGCTCCATGCACACTGATTGCACTATATAAATAAATGATCATAATGAGTTGGGTCATCTGCCTCCCATGGACAGAAAGGCTCTACTCACGGAAGTTGCCTATGCCAAATTTGGGGGGATACCCTTCCCCCCTTTTGCACCACAGCTCACTCCATTAAGCAAGGTCCCCTGACCCTTGTGTAGCATTTTCATGGGGCTTGACAAGGTGCCATGGGGAGGAGGGAGAGGAAGTCCACATCCATCAACCCAGTTGCACATGCCTAAATCTGGACCCAGCCGAATAATATTTCCCAGCTCAGGAGTCTCTGATGAATTCAGATGATGTATATTACAGTTCCCACAAAACCAACTGATGGTTTCAACGTTTATGGTTTTTTAAAAAACAACCTATTGCATTAGGCAAGCTGCAGAAGAAGATTGCCACATATGGACTCTGGTCTTGCTCCTGCATCCCATCACTGTTTTTCAGGACTCCTGGACTAATTGACACATCAATGATGATTCTCATTGTGAATCATTTCCACTAAAAAGTATTGTTTGTGTATGGACTGGTTGATTTGAAAGTTGCCCTTATGAGGAAGGCTAAATCCCCCACGCAAGTCACCAGTTGTGCACATGTATCCTAAAGTGGCTCCTACCATCTATGTTCTTCCCCAAAGCCTACAAGTTCTTCTGCGTTAGAGTACTTACCTTTCCCTGTGATATCTTGACTGAAAACAAAAAAAAGAGGGTTTCCTTGTGGCACTACCATCCCATGCATCCATCCTACTCCTCCTCTTCCCCAGACAAGGCGGAAATGGGGATCTTACGCTATGAATGACTTCAAAGCAACCCTTCACTTTTATTTTAGATAACTGAGTTTCTATTGTGCTTCTAAAATATAGTGCATATTTTTATACTGGGGGGAGTTAAAGAAGCTAAGTAGCATTGCCTAATGATCTGAAGCAGAATTCAAAAATAGTTAAAATAAAATTAAGCAGCATGCCCACAATGTCCTTCTGTACCTGTTGCGTATTGTTTATATATTTTCCTTTGCATATTTTGCTTTTAAAATCCCCAGAATAACATTGGGGTAGAATGTTCCACCCTCACATATTTATTTTTTCCCAAATGCCTCTTCAAGCTGGTATTTGGTGACGTATTGCGCCACCAGCTCCATCTGTTAGAGAGTGACATTTTCAGATATTGGCATGTGACAATCTAGACCATAGGCCTTGTTCTATCATTGCAACTGCTTAGTGACAGCAGGAACAGCGATTTCTCTAATGAAGGCATGCAGGAAAATTACAATGATTTGCCAGTTCTTTCTAGGGACGTCCCCCACCTCTTGCTTATTCATATGTGAATTTGCTATGGGTCAGGCCTTGCAAGTGCAGTTCAAAGTCATTATCATTAACTGTTGTGAACCTGCTCCGATTAGGAGCTGTGATACCAGAACATGGATAAGGTAGTGACGGAGAATGGGAGCCTATCCATACACTGCTGCCCCATTCCTGCCAGCAGGGGAGCTGTCCAGCATGGAGCACCGGAAGGGAGATGTTGTTTCAGCAATAGCTAGGTTCTCACTGAGCAGCTTTATGGCTGATGTTGCCTCCCCAAGCCTTCCAGGCTCATCATTAGGGCCCTGTTCCAGAGCATGCTTCCTCCTCATGAGTAAGGCTCAGGGATATTTGGCGTGCTGTCAGATGAGCACTGTGCCTCCAACTATGTGCCTCCATCCAGACACGCTATTGCCTTTGCTCTTGGGATCCCAGTTGGTGGCGGGGTGGGGCCAAAGCGAGCAGTGGACAGGGTGAGAGCCAAACATGGGTGGGTCACCCCTTTTCTCTTTCTGACACCTACCTTTCTTCCTTCCTGCCCAGTGGTCTTCCAGGGAAGGGACAAGTCACTTTTGCCAGAGGTCTGAACTGATTGTATGCAGAGGGCTTTTGAAATTATGCTGAGCGCTGCATGTGGCCCTAGGGCCATAGATTTTCCATCTGGTTTAAACTAACCACAATTTGGCCCAGTTCTGATGTAACAGCAAACTGCAGATAATTTAAAATAGGAAGCAGATGCTTCCAGTCTCTTCCTCTGGCACATACTGAGAGGGAAGGGGAAAGCACATGAACTTAAGACTTGAGCAGGCTTATTCTCATAACACTAAAGTATGGTTTTTAGTGTTACATCCAAACCAGGTCACTTTGTGCCTCTGCTCTTAAAGGTCATAGAGCTAGGTTATAAAACAAAGAGGTTAACACCAAATGTTTAAATCTTCTAAAAGAACCTAGAAAACATTTTAACTGCCTATGTGCCTGTGTGTCTCTCTTTAATGAAGTAGTCTGGTTACTGGCAAATGACGAATGCAGAAGAAATTGTCACTCACACTGACTGAACAGCTAACTGTTAAGTCACAGGCACAGTTTGAGGTAAAAACTGGCTTGATGTTACTGGGAGGAGGGAATAATGGTAGGAAGCTTAATCCTGTACAGTTATATGACCCTTGCTCTATTTGAACTACTTGGACTGATTATTCCAAAAAGCAAATATCATCTCTATTTAGCACTTTAATAGGCTTTAAAGGTGATTCAGATGCAATGGGTAGCGTTGAGGCCAAGCAGACCTGGGTTCCGATCCCCACTCAGGCCTATTAAGTTAATTGGCTCTTCTTTAGCCAGTCATTAACTGTCAATCTAACCAAGTCACAGCATTGTTTCAAGGATAAAACAGAATTGTCCCATGCTTGCTGCCCAAAGCTCTTGGAAGGACCAGATACAAATATAACAAATAAGTTATCATATATTCCTCTGAATTTGTGTATGATCATGTGAATATGGGAAGGTTATTAATACATTTAAATTCTTCAAACTGCAGAAAAGTAAAACTAGAACTGGAGCAAAAAGTAAAACTGAAAAGTAAAACTAGAACTGGAGCAAAAAGTACAGACACTCCAGATAACCTGAGCAAAGTGGTAATCAGCAATGAGGATTCTGAAATGGCTCTGTTCCACTGGACATTTAATTAAATTAAAATGCTCCCATCCAAAGCTCATTTAGCACCTGATTTTCAGCAGTGACCTCTAATAAATTGAGCCTGTAATTCTGTAACCACAATGATTTGAACAGTAATTTGCTGAGTGAATTAACAAGCTGTTAGACATCAGAAGCCACTGGCAGTACCTGTGGTTTACAGTGGATGCAATAATTTATGAGCACAAAACTTACACCCACAAAATTAGGGATAACTTGAGGCTAATTCCTGTACACAAACACACACACAAAAACAGAGTTGGAGCTTAGGGGCTTACATTTAAAAACCCTTCAAAAGTAGGATGTGGTAGATGATCATCCACTGCCTTCTCAGTGCCCATTGTGGCTCCCACACTGAAGCTGCCAAAACTGCTTCCATGAGGTGATGGCTCCGCTTGGGCTCTGTAAGAGCTGCATAACATGTAGCTCTGACTGCATGGAGTGTCACCACAGAGGACTGTGCACTGGTGTGGAGGCTCTCCATGTTATTGGGCCAATCCCCGTGGCAAGCAGCTTATAAACACCGGCATCCCTGCATGAAATGAGAAGTACAGGGAAGCAGTTTGGATGGCCTTTATCTTCTTTGAACTGGTCCTTAGAAACCTCAGTGGAAGAACATTCCACAACTTCACCAGACAACGTATTCCTCTGTTGAACTGTATTTACAGTTTAAGTTAGACAAATTCTTTCACCATTTACTTTGGTTTCATGACAGTCCTTTTCTCTTCTTATACTGGTTTCAGTTGTGCCTTCAGTTCTGCCTATTACCAGAAGGGCTGGCAACAGTTTTCTTTCCAGTTTTTTCAACACTGTTATTATTTTCTAATCTACCTCCTCAATTTAATGTAATACATTTTGAAACATAATCTTTTTTATGTACTAGCCTCACTGACTGATTTTCTTAATATATCAGATCTTCAGTTCATGATCACATACCTGCAAGGGGTTCTAGAGTACCGACATTTCAACTAGTTTGTCTGGTTCAATGTCAGTATCAGATATAAACTAAATTGCCAACCAAGTTCTTTCCCAAACCTATAGTACAGACAAAATGGTAAATGTACTGAAAACTATCCAAACATTCTCACCAAAATTCTAGGCAGGAACACATTTCCACACACAGATTAATTTTTCTGGACCACATCCAGCACTCAGGTAGCATACACAATGCGCCAGCATCAGATTATTCATATTATCAGTGTTGCACTGGAGTGGGGTCACTGAATCCAGGTGCCCCTTTCCCCCAAACAGATGATTTATGCTGTCAGAGCCAATTGTTTCATGAGATCTTTGATCTTGAAGATGGTCTGGAACCAGCTGCCCATGGGAAACCCACAAGCAGGACATGAATGCAACAGCATTCTCCCACTCATAATCCCCAGCAACTGGTGTACATAGGCATACTGCCTCTGATATGGAAGGTAGCATATAGCCATCAGGATTGGTAGCCATTGATAGCCTTCTCCTCCAGGAATTTGACCAATCCAGCTTTTAAAGCCATCCAACTTGGTGGCCATCACTACTTCCTCTGGTAGCAAATTCCATAGTTTAACTATGCACTGTGTGAAGAAGTATTTCTGTTTATCTGTCCTGAATCTCCTACCAGTCAGCTTTATGGGATGACTCCAGGTTCTAGCATTATGAGAGAAGGAGAAAAATGTATCCCTATCCACTTTCTCCACTCCTTACATATTTTGTACACCTCTATCATGTCTCCCCTTACTCACCCTTTTTCTAACCGAAAAAGTCCCAGATGTTCTAACCTTTCCTCATAGGGGAGTTGCTCCTGCCCCTTGATCGTTTTAGTTGCCATTTTCTGCACTGTTTCCAACTCTACAATATTATTTTTTTGGTGCAGTGACCAGAACTGTACAGTATTCCAGGTATGGTTTCATCACAGATTTGTATAAGGGCAGTGTGGTATTTTCAATGCCTTTTCTAATTATGCCTAACATGGAATTTGCCTTTTTCACAGTAGCCAATCACTGGATCAAAATTTTCATTGCGCTGTCCACAACAGCCCCAAGATCTCTTTACTGATCAGTCACCGTTAGCTCAGTTCCCATCAGCTTATACCTGGAGTTGGGATCTTTGGCCTCAATGTGCATCACCTTGCATTGAACAACATTTTCCATTTTGATGCCCAGGGGAGGAGCTTCATGATGGGGAGGAGCTTCATGACAACGGAATAAGAAGCGTCTTGGAGTATTACCTGGATTTTCATGGAATCGGCTTTGGTCTGTCAAGGAAAGATAAAGTAAGATAAGTGGAATGTACCGTACCTTTAAATTCTGGTTTTCAGGGGTCACACGGTGCTTGAACATACTTCTCGGTGGGGTGGGGTGGGGTGGGGTGGGGGAAGTACAACTGAATGTCATCAAACTGGCAGGGGCTGCTCAGCCAATGAGAGAGGCATGTTTTCCACCCCTGTCCAGGCTCCCCCCTGCTACTACATTATTATGAATGGAGAGCAACTAATTTTTACCATGTGTGCAAATTTCCCTGAAGAAGCCAAAACCCCCAGTTCTCGAGTGCAGCATTTGAGGGTTCCCCCTTAAAGCTTCCCCCCCCATCTCAATTTTGCTGCATTCCAGCAATCTGCCATGAAGTTATGGCTCCTACCCTATTGTTGTCCATATGTGCACTTTTGCTTATTGCTTCCAATACCCCCCCTTTCTCCTTCTCCCTGCTTGCAGTGAGAAGTTTTTGAAGCTCTCGTACGCCAGAAAGATCGTTACTGCGCTAAAGCAATAAAGCAGAGAAGGAACTTTACATAACAACAGAGAAAGGACTTTATATCAGAGAAACCACAGAACATCAAAGAAGCACAGCATTGCAATGGCAATTTAAGAGAGCATCGGAGAAGCGAAAGAGTGCTTTAGGGTGAGTTACTAAAATTAGCCTTTAATCCTTTCACTGCAGGGGAGCAAGATTTATTTCTTACTTCTGAGCAAACATGCACAGATGGGGGGGAATATGTTAAAGATTAAAAGCAGGCTACCTAAGGTGAATGAGTGTCCCCACTACTGCGGTAACGTCAGGGGTTGCTGCGGCACTCCTGGGGATTTTCTCAATAGGAAAAACTACTTCCACCAGGGAAACAAGACGGAATGGGGTGTCCCATTGCCTTAACCACATCACTGCCAGGTCACAGATGCATGGCCAGGATTTAATGCAGGAGGGACATGGCACCCTGTGGTTAAACCGCCAGGGAGCCGCTTTCAGTAAAAAAAGTTGGAGTAAAAGGAGTTTCAGAAAATGCGGCTTTTCAAGAGGGCTGGCAGTGGATTGGTGACAATGTCATCTGTTGTGAAGGAACTCAAACTGCTCTAACTTCACACTAAATAGCTTGTGAAGCCAGCCCTCAAATTTGGAGAGATCCTTTTGGAGCTCCCCTCAATCCTTTAAAAAAAAAAAAAATTTAACCACCCTAAATAATTTGGTGTCATCTGCAAACTTGGCCACTTCACTGCTCAGTCCTAATTCCAGAACTTTATGAATAAGGTGGAAAGCATTGATCCCAATAGAGTTCCCTGTGGGACCCAACTGTTTACATCCCTCCATTGGGAGAATTTACCATTTATTCCTACTTTCTGCTTTCTGTTCTTTAATCAGTTACTGATCCATTAGAGGACCTATTGTCTTATTCCATGACTACTAAGTTTGCTTAGGAGTCTTTGGTGAGGGACTTTGTCAAATGCCTTTTGGGAGTCCAAGCAAACAATGTCCACTGGATCACCACTGTCCACATGTTTATTGACACTCTCAAAGAACTATAAAAGGTTAATGGGACAGGACTTCCCTTTGTGGAAGCCATCTTGATTCTTTTTCAGCAGAGTTTATCCTTCTAAATACTTAGTAATTTTATCTTTAATAATGCTTTCAACCATGGCTATCAGGGACATTAAGATCTTTCCTGTATAGTTCTTCTGTGTATTCTTTCCACCTCTTTTTAATCTCATTTGCTTCTTTTAGGTCCCTGCCTTCTTTGTCCTTTATCATGCCCGTGAAATGTAAGTAGTAGAACATATTTATTTCTGCACATTTGCCATACTATGATATAGTGCAAATTTAGTACTTCTCACATAATAGCAAACGTAAAAGCCATGTATGTTCTCTGGGCATTGTCTTTTCCCTCATGAATTTAGAAGCAACTGAGAGACATTTTTATTTACCTCAACCCCCATTGCTGCTCCAATAACATCCACAATCCTTCCCTCCCATAGCTAAAATTCCATTTTAAAAATGTTGGAAGATTTGTCACACTTTTTTTTTTTCTAGTTTGCCCTGGCAATGTACATTTTATGTTCCCTAAGATAGAGGTGGATGTGGGCAAAGGAAATTGTCATTCTGACAAAGTAATCATAGTCAGAATGACTATCTGTGCCTATTAATTACAGGGAACAACATATGCAGAAGAAACCAGTATCAAACAATACTGGGTGAGGGTGGTTAAGTTTGCTGTGCCAAATGCGAGTGCCAATTTTGTCCTCAGAGGGGCCTAACAATAGCTCTGCACCAATTGCCAGGAGTCTCTGACAGGGAATAACTCTATTAGAGCCTCTAACAAATAGCTTAAGACATCATCAGAGCCCTCCATATCACAGATACTTTCAGCAGTCCTCCACACATCCATTCAGAAGCAATTCCCATTTCCTTCAATGGGGCTTACTCCCAGGTAAGTGAGTATAGGATTTCAGCCGTTAGGCCAAGGGCAAGGAACTTGTGACCCTCCTGAAGTTGTCCAACTCCAGCTCCCCCAACTAGTATGGCCAATGGTCATGGTCAGGGGAGATGGGAGTTGTAGTTCAACAAGATCTGGAGACCCACAGGTTCAGCAGCCCTGTTTTAGGATTTTCTGTGATTCTAAACACACCTACGTGGATGTAAGGCCACTGCAGCAATATGGTTTCCTTCCAAGTAAATGCATTCTAAAAACTAAAGTCTTTGTCAGGAAGTGGTTAAGTTTCTGATGATACAAGTTATAAATCCAGTCTCATCTGCACATTTCCATGTCACGTGCAGTTAGACCATTTCACATCAAGGGCATACAACCACGTAGAAGGACTTGACACCGTTTTTTTCTTTTTAGAAAAACCCCTTTGGAAGGGAACTATTGAAAGCAATGAAGTGTTGGGAGAAGGGAGTGCCTAAACTCTTCCTTGTCTGCTGTTTTATCTCTCCAAATTACCCCCTAAGTAGCTTTCCCCCTCACAGGATTCCAAATGGGTGCAAACACAAAATCCTGGCATGGAGGGAGAGGGAAGCCTCTTGGGACAGAGGCCAGTTGGAGCAGGGAAAAGAATGGGCCAGGAAAGGATACAATGTCCACTTTGAATCTGGAGGGCCACAAGTTACCTGCCCTAAAGACTGTAATCTTTTCAAACCTTCCTCCTGAAATGGCTTTTCTAAAAACAACAATGGTGTTGGTGCATAATGTATAGTTAGCCAATAGCCACAAAGGCCATTACTTAAATACTACAACACATTTACCAAATTTACTGAATTATTGAACATTTATTGAAATAAAAGCCCCATTGCTTTTAAACAGAACGTAGGGAAGTAAGCATGTTTAGGATCAAGAACCGTAGGCTGCAACTTATTTCTTAAGTGTGTCTATGTACACTTGCATTGAAATCAATGGGATATATCTTCAAGTAAACCTGCATAGGAATGGGCTGCATGCCCCCTATCACAATGTTTCTAAAGCAGAGGTGGGGAACCTTTTTTCTGTCAAGGGCTACATTCTCACAGGGGTAATCAGGAGCCACAGGCTGGCAGTGGACAGGGCCAAAGCCAGTGGTGGACAAGGCCACACCTTCTCTCTCTCTCTTTCTGCCACACCTTTTTCTCTCCCCCTGTCACCCCCTCCTTACCTTCCTTTTCTTCCCCACCCTAGTGAGCTGCTGAGGGTGAGACAGATCATTCTTGACAGAAGTCTGAACTGAACACTTGCAGGGGACTTTTGAAATTAGGTCACGGACCACAAAGTGGTCACCTCATTCTGAAGGAATGATGGGAAAATGCTATCTTGAAAATACGTTGCTCAATTACTAATTTATTTAATTATTACATTTCTATCCTGCCCTCCCCCCACCCTTCTTGTAAGGGACCCCAGGTGGCTTACATGGTCCTCCTCCTCTCTATTTTATCCTAACAACAATCATGCGAGGTAGCTTAGGCTGAAAGTCAGTGACTGGGCCATAGTCACTCAGTGAGCTTCATGGCCGAGTGGCCAAGTGGGGACTAGAACCCAGATCTCCCAAGTCCCAGTCCAACACTCTATCCAGTACACCACACTAGGGCCCAATCTACATGGAGGCGTCTTCCAACGCTGATGCAGTTTAAAACGCATTCTCTTGTATTTGCATCGACTCCTCCCGTAGCCAATTAATGCGGTGTAGACAGGATATAAATCTTGTTTTTGTGAGGCAAATGTGTAATCTTAAACCACATTCATTTGGCTGTGTAGGCAGAGTCGCAGGACATCAAGTTTCCTTCCTTTTTTTTTTTTTTTTAACATCCATTAAGGAGTAGAGATTGAAAAAAAAAAAAGTGATCCTAAAAGCAAATTGCTGACTTTCTCAGGAGTAGGCCTCATTAGCAAACACTACTTAAACAACCCAAACACCTGATCTTGGTCGGTGAAGGGTGAACCTGAAAGGAAGGGATTAACTCCTCTCCTTGGGTCCAACAATTGCTGATACATCTCTCCCCACATCCATAGTACCATACCTTTAGGATACACTGAGTCCTGAAATTCAGGGAAGTAGCAATACAGGGAAAATCCATCACAAAGAGACTTTGCAAAAATCTGCTATTTACAACAACAAAATCTGGGACTCATTCAGGCATGGGGTAACATGTGTTATGTCCATGTGTGAGGCACAGTAGCACCACAGTGGATTCCTCGTGTAGATCAGGCCTGACTCTCTAATAAAAAGAGATGCCAGAAACATGGGCAAGCTCATATCCCACTATCCTTACTTGGTAAACAATACCAAGGTCCTAGGAGTATTATGCAGCACAGAATTTACTGGGCATCTCTTACAGGAGAACTTGAGGGGCTGTATCTCTATCACAGAATGCATGCTTTGCAAGCAGAAGGTCCCAGGTTCAATCTCCAGTCAGAAAGAATTCTGTCTGAAACCCTGGAGAGCCGCTGCCTGTCAGTCTCAACAATATTGGGCTATATGGACCAATGTCTGACTTGGTATAAAGCTTCCTATGTTTCTAGACTGACTTGCAGGGCCAGCTCAGACATTTTGTGGCCTGAGGTGAAGGACAAGATGGCACCCCCTCCCTAGTTCATGTACAGAAGTTGACTGGGCTGGCAGGTGAATCTTACTTCAACATTGGTGATGGGATAGAGCCCTCCAACACATCTGAGGCAGCAGGGTAGCTTAGGGGGTCCAGGACAATATGTGGCACACACAGCTCTTTTCTCTGACAGAGGGGAACAGCTAGAGAGTACATGAGGAACAACTATTTCTTGGATTCAAGAAAACTGGAGATCTCAAGGGAACATTTTGTGCAAAGACGGGCATGATAAAGGACAAAGAAGGCAGGGACCTAACAGAAGCAGATGAGATTCAGAAGAGGTGGAAAGAATATACAGAAGAACTATACAGGAAAGATCTGAATGTCCCTGATAGCCATGATAGTGCGGTCACTGAACTTGAGCCGGACATCCTCGACAGTGAAGTCAAGTGGGCCTTAGGAAGCATTAGTAACAACAAAGCTAGCGGAGACGACAGTATTCCAGCTGAGCTATTTAAAATCCTAAAAGATGATGCTGTTAAAGTGCTGTACTCAATACGCCAACAAATTTGGAAGACTCAACAGTGGCCACAAGACTGGAAAAGGTCAGTTTACATTCCAATTCCAAAGAAGGGCAATGCCAAAGAGTGTCCAAACTACCGTACAATTGCGCTCATCTCACATGCCAGCAAGGTGATGCTCAAAATCCTACAAGCTAGGCTTCAGCAGTATGTGAACTGAGAACTACCAGAAGTACAAGCTGGGTTTCGAAGAGGCAGAGGAACTAGAGATCAAATCGCCAACATTCGCTGCATCATGGAGAAAGCAAGGGAATTCCAGAAAAACGTCTATTTCTGCTTCATTGACTACGCTAAAGCCTTTGATTGTGTGGATCACAACAAACTGTGGCAAATTCTTAAAGAGATGGGAGTACCAGACCACCTTACCTGTCTCCTGAGAAACCTGTACAAGGGTCAAGAAGCAACAGTTAGAACCAGACATGGAACAACCGATTGGTTCAAAATTGGGAAAGGAGTACGACAAGGCTGCATATTGTCGCCCTGCTTATTTAACTTATATGCAGAGTACATCATGAGAAACGCCAGGTTGGATGAATCACAGGTCAGAATTAAGATTGCTGGGAGAATTATCAACAACCTCAGATACGCAGACGATACTACCCTAATGGCAGAAAGCGAAGAGGATCTAAACAGCCTCTTGTTGAGGGTGGAAGTGGAGAGTGCAAAAGCTGGTTTGAAACTCAACATTAACAAAACGAAGATCATGGCATCTGGCCCCATCATTTCCTGGCATATAGAAGGGGAAGAAATGGAAGCAGTGACAGATTTTACTTTCTTGGGCTCCAAGATCACCGCAGACGGTGACTGTAGCCATGAAATTAAAAGACGCTTGCTCCTTGGGAGGAAAGCTATGGCAAACCTAGACAGCATAGTAAGAAGCAGAGAAATCACCTTGCCGACAAAGGTCCGTCTAATCAAAGCTATGGTTTTCCCAGTAGTAACGTATGGCTGTGAGAGCTGGACTATAAGGAAGGCTGAGTGCCGAAGAATGGATGCTTTCGAACTGTGGTGCTGGAGAAGACTCTTACGAGTCCCCTGGACTGCAAGGAGGTCAAATCAGTCCATCCTAAAGGAAATCAACCCTGAGTGCTCATTGGAAGGACAGATACTGAAACTGAAGCTCAAATATTTTGGCCACCAAATGCGAAGAGAAAAGTCACTGGAAAAGTCACTGATGCTGGAAAAGATTGAAGGCAAAAGGAGAAGAGGACGGCAGAGGATGAGATGGCTAGATAGCATCACCGATGCAATGAATATGAACTTGAGCACACTCTGGGGGAGAGCGGAGGACAGGAAGGCCTGGCGTGCTATGGTCCATGGGGTCACGAAGAGTCGGACACGACTTAACAACTGAACAACAACACATTTGTAATATAGGTACCCGTATATTACGCAAACCTACCCATATACTATGTGAACCTACCCATATACTACTCTCAACATCTAAGGCCCTCCCCCGGCCGCCTACACTGAGGGAAGCTCAGAAGATGGTGACAAGGGAGAGGGCCTTTTTGGGTGGTGGCCCCCAAATTCTGGAATGATCTCCCTGACGAGGCCCACCTGGCACCAACAATGTTATGTTTTCGGCACTAGGTTAAGACCTCTCTCTTCTCCCATGCATTTGGTAGCATATGATAAGTTTCAATCGATCCTGGAATATCTTATGGTTGTGGTTGTTTGCTTTTGAGATTGTTTGTTTGAATTTGTTTTAGGTATATGTTTCTTTTGTGTATATTGTCTGTTCATGTGTTTTTTAAAATGTAAATGGTTTTTAATATCTGTATATTGCATTTTTAATGTTTTTAATCTTTGTAAACTGCCCAGAGAGCTATTGGGCAGTATAGAAATGTAATAAATAAATAATGTGAACTAAGCTGTTCACTGTTGAATCACAATGTATTCAACAGTATGCAGTTTTATTGGCTTACTATTGGACATTATTTTGATTCTGTCTCTTTCCCTCTTCCTCTCTCATTGTTTATAATAGATTCATCCATCCCAAGAGCACAATCCAGTCTGCTATGTATATAAGAGCATAAGAAGAGCCCTGCTGGATCAGACTAAAGGCCCACGTAATCCAGCATTCTGTTCCCACAGTGGGCAACCAAATGCCTATGGAAAGCCCACAAGCAGGATTTGAGCACATTAACATCCTCCAGCTTGTGTTCCCTAGCAACTGGCATTCAACTGGCATCAGGGATACTGTGCCTGATACTGGAGGTAACATATAGCCATCTTGACTAGTAGCCATCGATAGCCCTGTGTTAGAGCAGTGCTTCATAAATTTTATCCCAAACTCTATATTTCAATACACCAAATGTTTAGGAAGAAAGTTCTCCAAGAGCTGAACAAAACAGCAGGATCCATCACAGATCTGAATAAAACTGAACTTTGTAATGTCTGGCCATACAAGAGGGCCTCCAAAGATTATCTCAACAGGTGAGCAATGTCGTACAGAAGAAGGCAGCCCTTCAAATATCCTTGTCCTAAACCATTCAGAGCTTTAAAGCTCATCAGCAGCACTTTGAATTGCACCTGAAAAACAACAAGGAAATCACATGCTCCCTGTATGCAAACCCTATTAACAATCAGGCTACCGCGTTCTGGACCAATGGTAGTTTCTGAATACTTTTCAAAGACAGCCCTATTCATCGTAATAATCCAGATGTTATTTAACTACCATGCCTGACCTTGGCCCAAGCCAGGAAGTATCTGATGAAGATACTGATGAAGAAGCTGAAGAGCCCATGACACCCCTCTGACTTCAGCACTCCCATACTCCTGTAGGCACCCTCACATGTCTGAAGAGGCTACACAAGGCCCTTCTGCAACACTTGTCTTTGAGGCACCCATAACTGAGGCCTGCTTCACCTGTGGAGTCAAAGGAGGAGGCCAAGTAACCACCCAGACCAAAAGGTGCAAGTGGCCTCCTGTCAGTGAAACACAGAGGCCCAAAGTAACCAGACTCCTCCAGAGTAAGAGGGCTCTTCAGGAGTAGGGGGCTCCTCAGGAACAGGAAGCCTGGACTGTTTGCAGCTGGGTCTGGGCGGAGCTCTGAAGAGCAGGCGACATAAGCCTTCAGTTCTGAGCTATCAGCTGCTGGAACAACACCAGCCCTATGCTCTGTTAACCCAGTTAGGTGGTGAACAACCCATCTTTCTGACTCTTACCTAGCAGCTTTACCTTGTTCCTGAGACCATGCTCAGTTTACCCTCTGTGTTTGACTTTGCTCAGTGACCCCACTAGTGGATAATGCTCTCTGTATAAACATAGGGTGCTACCTCATAATGAGTCAGGTCATTGGTCCATCTAGCCCAGTATTCTCAACACCGGCTACCAGCAGCTCTCCAGGGTTTCAGCAAGCAATTTGTCAAGGGCTCCTTGGAGGGCTCTCTCAGTCTAATCCAGTAGCCAAGTCCAGACGCAGACAAAGGGATTCTTTTCAAAGCTTTATTCTTCTTTTACAACTTAACAACTCTACAGGTAGCAACTAGATCTGAGCAGCAGCATCCCTATGCCCTAAGTTGGAACAGTTGGTCCCTGTTTGAAAGGCAGGTACTGGCAGACCCCTGAATATAAGGACTAGGGAGAATCCCTCCCCTTTTCCCTTGGATCCTCTGGGCGCAACCGTTCTTTGAGCGCCAACCGGGCGCTACGCCTCCTTTCCGCGCTCTCCATTTGGCGCCGCTCTCTGCGTCTGCGCCGCGCATCCAACCAGTCTGCTATCGGTGCTGGGTCACTCCCTGGACTGCTTACTAATCTAGGAATGTTGGTGGGAGGAATCTCTGTCAGCTGCGGGCCCTGGGAAAAAGGGGCGCGCTCCTTTCCCAGGAGCGACTGCTCTTCCTCCGAATCAGAACTACTCTGGGATTCTATGGAATCAGTGTCCACCCTGACACAATTTTTCTAGCCCTACGTGGAGATGCCAGGAATTGTACCTGGACCTTCTGTGTGCAAAGCACGTGCTTTGCCATTGAGTCACAACTTCTCCCTGACCTTGGTCTCTGTTTGAACTTTGTATTTTGGCTGCTCCTACCATCCAAGCAGACAGTGGAGGATGGTGGCTCCAATGTCACTGGGGTGGTGAATCTGCTCCGGGTTTCAGTTGAACTAATCAGAACTCTAAAGGAGCTATCCAAGGTGCTTTGCTCCTTGAGAGCTCTGACTGAACCCCAGAGGGGATTTGCCGCCCCACTGACACCAGAGCCATCAGCCTCCACTGCAAGCAGGCCAGTACCTAATGGATGCGTCACCCTGGACAGATTTGCATTCTCCAGGAATGGGTGTAGTTGGTATGCTAGCCTTGGCTGGCCAAAGGCATTCCTGGCCGCTGCTGAAATGAGATCATTCAAGTTCAGTTCCAGCAGAACCTCCAAGCTTCAAGCCTATGTTTTCAAGGGGAGTGCTACCCCATCCAGCACAAGCTGACCCCCAGTTCTCAGGTCAGCTCTACTTACCAAAAACACCTCTGTTTTGTCTGGGTTCAGTTTCAATTTGTTAGCCCCTATCCAATCCAATCCATTTCCATAAGTGATACAACGAAGCTCCCTCCATCAGCTTCGTGGAGCTCCATTTAGCTCCTTCAGAACTTTGTCCATTAGCAGCCATTCCACTTGCTATGTAACATGTATGTATGTATGTATGTAACTTTATTATATACAGTATGAAGGATCTGGCCCCTGAATATGCTTATTTTGCACTTCTCCCCCTACCTTAGCTTAGTATAGAAAGCCATTATTATAAAATATAAATTGTGTGTGTGCTTTTGCAGAAAGGAAAGCTTCCTCCTGTGCAAGCATCGGGTCATTACTGACGCCTAGAGGGACGCCGCTTACGCTGGCATTTTCATGGCAGACTATAGCGGGGTGGTTTGCCATTGCCTTCCCCAGTCGTGACTACCTTTCCCCCAGCAAGCTGGGTACTCATTTTACCGACCTCGGAAGGATGGAGGGCTGAGTCGACCTGAGCCGGCTACCCGAGACCCGGCTTCTGCTGGGATCGAACTCAGGTCGTGGGGAGATTTTCGGTTGCAATACTGCCACCTACCACTCTAAATAATGATGAAGTCCCACTGAAACCAAATGGAGCTAGTTGTTCACAACTTAACCAAAGTTCCATTGCTTTAAGCGCCATTGAACATAGTGGCAGATAACTTCAAGTAAACAGGCAACTGGATTGCACTGTTAGTTATGACTAAATTCAGCTGTACTGTGGCCAATATAAACTAGCAGTCCCTTCCACTGTTTTACATGTTGCATTTGTCTGGGTAGCCTTCCTCCTGCTCCTGCATTGGGCACTATTATTCCATTCTCTAGAGTGATGTTGAACGAGGCCACTTGCTCAAAGCACTATTTTGCCTCCCTATGGCATTCTGCCCCATCTTCCTCCAGTTCCTTGTGTTACAATAACTAGTTAGAAGCACTGCAGCATTCACACAGCTTTTTCTCCATGGAACACATGAATAACAACAAGCTCCGCTTATTTATTTTATCATTTATTTCCTTACTTTCCTTTTCTAGATTGACACAGACCTCCTAAATAACCAGTGTCACATCATGTGTAACACTAATGGAACAGTGTTGACAACCAGTCTCAGATGATCACTACTTGTTCACCACCAGTAAGAAATCTAGCAGTATGTGAGGGGCAGGCTACTAATTTCCTGATGTTGTTCCTCTAGAAGCATGCATCTCTCTCTCTCTCTCTCTCTCTCTATATATATATATATATATATGAATGAAGGGGAAAAAATGGCAATGGTTTCCTTACAGCTATTGTCATCTATATTGGGCCTCTTTCTTCTATATTCTCTTCTTTTATTCTTCCCTATACATCACACTCTATTTTTTCCTCTGGCCTTGCACTTTCCCCTTGCCTTCACGTATGTGCTTCTGTTCTATTTCTATGTTTTCTTCTGCATGATATTATTTATTTCCATCCTTGGTCACCTGACTTTTTAAAGGCTTTATCTGAACCTCTCACTGCCACTGTTCCAACACATCAGGAAGAAGATGGGTTACAAGGAACTTTGTACCACAGAAACCAGTCATAGTGTGTGGCAGCCCTCCTGCCCCAATGCTGCTCTGAAAGTCAGACAAGAAACAACGATGTAACCCACATTAAACGTTGCATGCTACTGAAGGACAATTGTGAAAAAATAAAAATAGAAGCTGTCTGTAATGTGGAAGTTAATGGAGCTAGAAAACAGCTGAAGACACTTCAGCATTATGAACAACTTATATTGCTACTGTGTTTATAACTTTGAAGGTATGTTTACAGCTGACCATGATATGCAAAGTTGTACCAGGATGCAATCTACTGCGGTACAGTTAGGAAATGCAGAGCTGCAAACAAAGAGCTAGGGAGAAGCAGACTGGAGTTAAGAGAGGCACCATTGGCCACAGGCTGTAATCTAAGAGGTAAGTTGAAGGCCCAACGGATGGGAAACAGAAGGTAGGTTCAAAGGGGAGACTAGCGCAAGAGAATCACAAGACCTAAGGTTAGAATGAGTTCAGAGATAGGTCTCTAGGAAGATAGCTACAGGTAGGAAAATGGAAACAGATCATTTTTCCATGGCCTGTTTCACTCTACGCTCCTTTACTGGGAAAGCGCTTCCAAAATGGGACTGATCACATGCACATTTCTTATACTGGTTGCTTTGGTGGAGGGGTGTGTCCGATCTTGTCCAATGCTGCCCTTTTAATTTCTTCCATAACAGCGTATCCTGGCAATAAAAGTTGCTCAGTATCTTTTTGGGTTGTAGCAACCCAAATGCTAGAAACATAAAGGGAACAGAGACTATGGAAGGAAAAGATTCTCCAGCAGTGGTAACCTGCAAGGTCTGTGCAATGTTCATTTTCTTGCTTGAGATCAACATGGCCTACACGTGCAACCAGTGCAAGTTGATTACACTGTTGGAAGAAAAAGAAAGAGGACAGGAGCGGCAAGTGTCGACCCTCCAGAGAATAAGAGAACACAAAGAGTTCTTAGACAGAACAGTGGAACTAGAGCAGCAAAGTGAAGTACAGGAGCTAGAAGAGCAAAAGCAGGCTGAGGCAGAAGAGGAAAATGCTGAGGTGAGGAAAAATGGAATAGAGGATACCCCTTGGAAAAGGGTGACAGTTAAGAGAAGAAGAACTAGAAGCCACTCTGCACCAGTGGAAGCAGTAGAACTATGGAACCATTTCCAGGTACCTGAGGATGAGACTTGAGGACAGCCTGCAGAGGAAGAAGTACAGGAGACCCCTCATGAGAGTGAGCAAGAGGCTGAAGGTCAGTCAAATGGAGGCAATGAAACCAAGGCCTACAACAAGAATAGTAGTAGTTGTGAGACTCCTTGCTGCGTGGGATTGAAACCCAAGTATGTCGCAAAAACCCATGGACTCGCCAGGTATGCTGTCTCCCAGGAGGATGGATTAGAGACATGTCTGAAGGGTTGCCTACACTCATAAAGCCCACTGACAGGTATCCCTTTCCTTCTCATCCATGTGGGAATAAATTATACCACCAAGCAGAGCTATGAAGAAATCACATCAGACTTTGAAGCTTTGGGAAGAAAACTCAAGAACTTTGGGGCCCAGATAGTTTTCTCATCCATCCTTCCAGTAGTTAGAAGAGGAATGGAAAGGGAAAGAAAAATACTCTGGGTGAATGACTGGCTACAAAGGTGGTGATGACACAAGAGATTTGGATTCTGAGACCATGGGCTATACTTCCTGGAAGCTGGACTGCTGGCAAGGGATGGGTTGCACCTCACAAGGGCTGGGAAGAATGTGTTTGGCCACAGCATGAAGAACTTCATCAGGAGGACATTAAACTGAATCCTACAAGGAAGGGAGATGTAAAATTGAGGATAACAATGGATGAAAGCTCACGCACCACAATGGAGAGAACAGCTCTAATAGCACCCAATAATAGTCTTCAGAAACGTGTAGGAAGAAAGCCAGACTATAAAGCACATGGTCTTTGATGTCTATACACTAATGCTCAGAGTATGTGAAGCAAGCAGAATGAACTTGAACTCTTAATATGAGAGAGAAATTATGACTTGATAGGTGTAACTGAAACTGGATGGGATGATTCCCATGACTGGAATACAGCAACTGAAGGATTTAACTTGTTCAAAAAGAACAGAAAGGGAGGTGGAGTTGCACTATATGTTAAAAATACATATCTCTGCACAGAAATACAGGAGGATGAGCTTGGTGGCACCATCGAGAGCAACTGGGTTAAAATAAATGGAGCAAAGAATAAAAGAAACCTGGTGGTCGGAGTCTACTACCGGCCACCCAATCAAGAAGATGAGAATGAAACTTTTGAACAGTGAATTGCCAAGGTTTCAAGGAAGCATTATGTAGTAGTAATGGGGGAATTCAATTTCCCCAATATTTGTTGTGAAACAAATTCTGCAAAACATGGCCCCTCTAAGACATTCCTGACTTGTGTTGCTGATAACTTCCTCCTACAGAAAGTGGAGGAAGGAACTAGAGGATCGGCTATCCTTGACTTGATCCTAACCAACAGAGATGACTCAGTGGATAAAGTAGCAGTTACAGGAACTCTGGGGGAAAGTGACCATGTTATACATGAGTTCTTGGTTCTACAGGAAGCAAAAGCTGAGTGTAGCCAAACCTGTACCCTGGATTTTAGGAAAGCCAATTGTAATAAACTTAGAACAATGATAAGTAAGGTCCCATGGCAAGCGACTCTAATGAGAAAAGGAGTCCAAGAAAGGTGGGAGTTTTAAAAAGAAATTCTCAAGGCACAATTACAAACAATTCCAACAAGAAAAAAAGGTGGAAGATAACAGAAGAAGCCAACGTGGCTTCACAAAAAGCTTAGAGATGACCTGAAAACAAAAGAGGACACATATAGGAAGTAGAAGGAAGGCCAAGAGACAAAGGAAGAGTATAGGCAGGTAGCACAGAATTGCAGGGGTGGCATCAGGAAGGCTAAAGCTGAGAACGAGCTGAGCTTAGTGAGGGATGCTAAAAGCAACAAAAAGGCTTTCTTCAGATATGTGCATAGTAACAGAAAGAGGAAAGAAATGGTGGTTCAACTATTAAATAGGGACGGCAAAATGATAACAGATGACAAAGAAAAGGCAGAAGTGCTCAATTCTACTTTGGCTCAGTCTTCTCCAGAAAGAAGGTTTATGACCCCCCTGGCAAAGGCAAAGTACAGGATGAAAGGGCAGGATCGCTGCTTGAGATAGGCATATGGTCAAGGAACACGTAATTACTTTGAATGAGTTCAAATCTCCAGGACCAGATTAACTGCCTTCTAGAGTAATGAAGGAACTGGCAGAAGAACTCTCAGAACCACTGTCTATTCTCTTTGAGAAATCATGGAGGACGGGTGAAGTGCCAGCTGACTGGAGGAGGGCTAATGTTGTCCCTATCTTCAAAAAGGGTAAAAAGGAGGAACCTGGGAACTACAGACCAGTCGGTCTGACATCAATCCCTGGGAAAATTCTGGAGCAGATGATAAAGCAATCCATCTGGAAGCACCTTGAAAACAATGCAGTGATTACTTGAAGCCAACATGGATTTGTCAAGAACAAATCCTGCCAGACTAATCTGTTCTCATTGTTGATCAGGTAACCTCCCCTGTGGACTGTGGGAATGCTGTGGACATAATATATCTTGACTTCAGCAAAGCTTTCAACAAAGTGCCCCATGATATTTTGATTAGCAAAGTAGCTAAAAGTGGGCTAGACCAAACAACTATCAAGTGGATCCATAGTTGGCTACACAGTTGGACTCAAAGAGTGCTTATCAATGGGATCTTCTCCAACTGGGGAGAGGTAACGAGCAGGGTAGTGCAAGGCTCAGTCCTGGGCCCAGTGCTCTTCAACATTTTTATTAATGACTTGGAGGAGGAGGTGCAGGGAATGCTGATCAAATTTGCAGATGACACAAAATCGGGCACGATAGCTAATACTTTGGAAGACAGAAACAAAATTCAAAGTGATCTGGATAGACTGAAGCACTAGGCAGAAAACAGAATGAACTTTAATAGGGATAAATGCCAAGTTCTGCACCTAGAAGAAAGAAACCAAATGCAGTTACAAGATGGGGGATACTTGGCTCAACAATACTACAAACGAGAAGGATCTTGGAATTGTTGTCGATCACAAGCTGAATATGAGCCAACAATGCGATGTGGCTGCAAAAAGGCCAATGCTCTTTTGGGCTGCATTAATAGAAGTATAGCTTCCAAATCCCAGGAAGTACTAGTTCCGTTCTACTCAGCACTGGTTAGGCCTCATCTGGAGTACTGTGTCCAGTTCTGGGCACCACATTTTACGAAGGATGCAGACAAACTGGAGAGGGTTCAGAGGAGGGCAACAAAGATGATCAGGGGACTGGAAACAAGAGAGACTGAAAGAAATGGGCATGTTTAGCCTTGAGAGGAGAAGACTGAGGTGAGATAGGATAGCGCTCTTCAAGTACTTTAAAGGTTGTCACAGAGAGGAAGGCCGGGATCTCTTCGCAATCATCCCAGAGTGCAGGACACAGAATAATGGACTCAAGTTACAGGAAGCCAGATTCCAGCTGAAAATCAGGAAAAACTTCCTATTAGAGCAATATGACAACGGAACCCATTACCTAGGGAGGTAGTGGGCTCTCCCACACTGGAGGCATTCAAGATGAGGCTGGACAGCCATCTGTCAGGGATGCTCTGACTTGGATTCCTGCATTGAGCAGGAGGTTGACTCAATGGCCTTGTAGGACCCTTCCAACCCTACTATTTTACGATTCTGTAAGTACAATGAGATCCATTCTATTAAATGTTATGTTTCATGTGTTTATTTTTAAAGACAACTGTTCTGGTCATACCTCGTATGAGAAGCCAGTGCCACATAGTCTACTGCAGAGTAAGTTTAATACAGCACAGAGAAGCCTTCAGCAATGTGTAACGTTGTGAGAGGAGTTATATTTAGTGCCATAATTACAAAGGAGTGCATGATGTTGGGTGTTCCATGGCATCCGAATATAATGATCCTGTCTAAAAGTCTGTTCTCCAAGTAAATGCCTATGCCACCTACAAACAGAAAAACACTTGCCTTGTGCTTTTCTTCTTCTTTTTAAATAACTTGCCTCTTTTTCCGCGTGGAACTCAGACAGTTAACAGCAGAAGAAGTATGTTGTCATAATTCTCTAAGGATCAGATTTCTGGAAGGGGGAAATCACACTGATTTCGAAAGGCTGAGAAAACAGACAATGTGGAATCCTCCAACAGGAAGTGTTGTGAGTTTCCACACTTAGATTTAAAATAACCTTAAAAAAAAAAGCCACCGCGGTTTTTATCCAAATCTCTGCAGAGTAGGCTGCTATCCCATTTTTATTTGAGCTTCTAGTTGGTTTTTGGCTTGCTATTCAAAGGGCCATCCTTTCTCCCAAAATTTCTAATTTTTATATTTTTTAAAAAAGCGAGCTGGCCCGTTTCTTTTCTTCCTTCCTTCCCCCTCCGATTTCCTCGGTAGGATCGATTCCAGCTCTCACGAGCGCGCACAAAGCCAGCCCTAGAAAGTTTGCATCAGCCTCCTCTTTCCCCAGGGCGCTGAAATCGTCACTCTGCTGCCTGCGTCCCGCAACGGGAGTCGCGGCTGGAGCGATCTCGCTCGCCCGCCCGCTTTCTGCAAAGCAGCCTCGGCCCCGCCTTCCTGATTGTGCCTCGGCATGTGAGCGGGATCCCATTTCAAGAGACGAGCTCTTGCACTGCGCCTGAGACTCAGGCGGCGGCTCTCCGTGACCTCTCCGCCCGGCCCCCGCCCTGCAAGCGCCTCCGCCCCTCCCCATGTGATCTGATCTCCCTCCCAAACTCCTCCCCCTCCCCTCCCCTCCCCTCCCCGCTCACACGGCTCCCTCCTCCCCTGGACTTTCCTATGAGGTCACCAGCTGCTCCCCGGCTCCTCCCCTCTGCATCCCCTGGCTGTGGCGGGCCGTGGCTCCGCCTCCCCTGTAGAGAGTCCGCTCCTCGCGTTCATTTCATTCCTCTTCTCATTCCGAACATTCTTAGCATCGCTCGCGCCGCACAAGCCCATTCGAAAGCCCAGCCCGCCTTGCCACCACCGGTTTGGGGGCAGTAACTAATCACTTGAAGGGCTTCAATAATCCCGCAAGCCAACAAGCTGTAGAGCCCAGGCACACACACTCACTAAGAAATATATATATATATATATAATTATATATATTTAAAAAATAACAATAACAACAACAAGCAACACCCCCCCCCCACCAAGCCTAGAAATTAAGCAAGCAAAGTCCCCAGGGAAAGCTGGAAGAAGTTT
The DNA here is from genome assembly GCF_057233095.1 of Heloderma suspectum. Taxonomy (NCBI): domain Eukaryota; kingdom Metazoa; phylum Chordata; class Lepidosauria; order Squamata; family Helodermatidae; genus Heloderma; species Heloderma suspectum. The sequence goes on along the minus strand of NC_139458.1, from coordinate 112,100,715 downwards.
GCAATTGAATTGCAAAAAGACTGGTGGTGGTTGCAAAGGTGGGGAGTGGAGTGGAGGTAAGTTTTGTGCGTGTCTGTGTGTGTGTGGTGGCTGGAGGGAGCTGCTTCTCTGCACATTTCTCTCTGCTTTGTGTGGCAGGGAAAGGAGGAGGGGGGCGGCCTGTCCTCTGTTATTTACTTGGGAGGAATCATGTCGATTGCTCCCCTCGCCTCCCTTCACGGCCCCCCCTTTCTCAGTCTCCGCAGGTGATCTGGGGAGGTGAGTTGTGGGAGCGGGGGAGGGAAAAGAAGGAAAGTAGCCTTGGGAGACGGAGGGGTGGGGAAGTTGTTTCCAGTGGAGTTTGGGCTGCTTTGGGGTTTAGCCAGAGCTGCAACAGGCGGCCGTTCCTCTCTCTCTCTCTCTCTCTCTGTGTGTGCTCCTTATTGCTGTTGCTGCTTTAGTTGCCTGAGTCACTGCTTTGCAGCCTGGCGCGCGCGCGCGCGCGTTCTGTTTCTCTCACACACACACGCTCTCGCGCACACACAAATCTTTGGCATTTTTCACATTTTTCGCCAAGAAGGAATAAGTTGGGAGCAGATCAGGCCTTGCAAAGTAAAATGATCCTATCCCTCGAGTTTCTCTTCCTAGTGCTGAGCTTTGGAAAGTGGCTGGATCTGAGATTTGACCGGCTTTTCGAGCTTTGAGTTTTTGCTTTTGCTTTTCTCTCTCCCGCCCCCTCTTCCCTGTTTTTACTTCAAAGTCCCCCCCCCCTCCCCAAGATGAAAGAAGGAATGTTCTCTTTCGTTGCTTCTTTGCTTTCTCCAGAGCTGCTGTTGCTGCTACTGCTGGTTAATTGCACATTCAAGTGGAAAATTTTCCGGAGTCAGCAGAAACATTGTATCCAAAAAAGACAAAGTCGCAGTTCCAACAAAACGAGGATATTGTCCCTGGAAAACTTCCTTTCGGTAGGAACCCTAGGATTATTTATTTCCCCATAACCTTTTAAAGGGATCTTGTGCACCCCTTCCTTAAACGATAATAGTGCTACTGCCCAAAGGCGAGCAGTAGTCTTTGTTCACAGAATTTACACTTTCAAAGAAAGGAGGTTCTCTTACATGGTGGTGGTGGGGGGAGAGAATTAGTTTATCCAAATCCAAAACAAAACACAAGAAGCAAGAGAGCTCCATGTTAGTCCACCAGCCAAACTCTAGCCTTTGAAAAAACACAATCCTGGACTTGATTTAATGGATTTATTTAATGCTGAATGGTGTCACTGTATAAAAATATTTATGAAACAATGAAATGCCAGCCACCTGTGTTTCTCAGGGGAGTTGTTAAGCAATTAGAAGCAAGTATCTGCTTCTGATTTGGAGAAAGGAAAAGTGGCCTCAATAAATGTCTCAAAAGTTAGTGAGCAGGTATGTTCCTTATTTTCTGATTGTAAATGACTATATGACAAAGTATAGAAATCTCTTCATTGCCAAATATTTCCTAGATTTTAAAAACAAAGCATATTGCATGTAACACTGTGACATAAAATATGATAAATGCAGATTTGGGTTTAAGATGGCCCATAGAAAAAAGTAGTTCAGCTAACTCTTATCAGCAGTACTTAACATTTTATTCTGTATCCTGATAAAGTTAGAGAGATATAGCATCCTTAGTTGCAGCTTTTCAAGATGCATGTGACTATCAAGATGGATGGCAGTTTAAAATAATATGTATTACATTTTTAAAATTTAGTATATGTTTTATCTTGATGGTAGCTTGAATTCAGAATTATTTCCCTTTCATCTACAATGCAATAGGAGGGACACAAATAGTAACTGTAGACATGTTCTTATATTGTGCAAGTTTTTAAAAAATGTATTACTAAATTTGGAATTGTTGCCCTTGGGTACATAGTGTATTGCCATCTCTATAAATAGTTGAGGGATACCACTGCAAGGACATTAGACTGTATTGATGGTGCATGCTAAAGGGATTCCAGATAATTCAGAGGGCAACGTTGCACTGCCTTATTTCTAGAGGCTGTGTCTCTGTATATGCACACATACCACATACCTATTTTTCAAATGGAATGTTGAGAATTCATATCTCACTTCAAAAGATGAAGAGGAAGATCTTGAACCCTATCTGAATTTTAGAACTGATTCAAGGGTGTTATCTTTTTGAATGGATTCTGTTGGCATTTAAACAACTTTTCACAGTTCATCTCAGATTTTTTGCTAATGGCAAGCTTGGACAGTCCGGATTTGTTAATATAACTTGTAACTTGGGAACACTAGTTGCATTAAATGTTTTGGATGCATGCAAGGGGTATCAGATACCTGGTATATTGTTTAGCAGTGTATTTTTGACTGCTGTAATGATTTTGATTTTCTCTATATGGAATAAAGAAAAGTAACAATTAGACAGTAGTATCTTATTGTTAGGTTTGCCTCGTGTTAAAAAATAAACACGATGCCCAGTTCTGCTGAAAACAAATCTATGAAAAGCAACTGCATCACATGTTAGAAATATGTCTTCGTATTATATTCAGTACCAAAACCTGGAATGTTCCCACTAAACTTATCACAAGGAGGAGACTAGATTGAAACCCTGGTTTTATATGAGCTTTTTGGAAGAACAGCATCTACTTTAAGGAAGTTTGGTAAACAGTGGAAAAGAACAGTCCTAGCACCACTGAGAACTGGGTTCTTAGTAAATTCCAGCTGACAAATTTTTGGTGTTTGAAAAATGTATGTGTGACTGGAAAGATACTTTGAAAGTATTAAAGTAGCATCCCCCCTCCCTTGCTTAGATAATGATCTAGATTGGGGAAGAGATGTAGTCTGCTGTGATAGTTTCCCTTGATAAAGAAAGTTAAGCTCAGCTATTTGAAAGCAGAAAACACTAAATGGTAAAATATGTAATTCCATAGGTAACATTTCAGCAACAATACTGTGCTCTAAAAATCTTGGATTTTTAAAAGAAAGTTTGATGTTTTCTACAGGTTGTAAAGCAGCAGGGGGGCACTGTCAATATTCCAGCTATTCAAGAGTAGGAAAGTATTAAATAGGCCTGCCCAAGTATGTACTGGGGCCAGGATGCAAATGGAAAGTTGAAGAGTAAACATACTGTTTTTGTTTTGTAGCAAAATGTAATTGTGAAGCCATAACCTTGGACACTGAAATGGCTGTGTAGTTTGTACTTTTTGTGGAAATAGCTGACTTTATTTAAAATGGTTTTGGAATGTGGAGCTTTGTACACAGCCTGGATTGTCTATGACACGTAGGAATAAATATCTTATAAATGTGTACTTTTTAAAGAAAAGATGCAGTATGTGTTTAATCCAGCAGTCTTTCTGGCACGATAATGTGTCTCGTACTGTATTTCAAATGGTAGAAGTTCGTGTCTTATTTCTTAAAGCTACTTCATAAGTTTAGGATTTAAATATTGGCTGCATCAGGGGACTCGTGTTAAAATGGTGTGTGTGGGAGATCATGTGATCAAAACTTTGCTGATTTGATCCTTAAGATGTTTATGTAGTAAGATTGTATGATTTTTGTGACTCATTGGAGAACAGGAATGTCACTAAACATATAAGATGAATCTTAGTTGTGAGCAATGTTTATGTTACCTGATTATGTCACCTGGATAGCTCTGTCCCTGAAGTACCATTCTATGTAGAAGCATGGATTTGAGAGGAAATTAATTCCTAGATTTTGTATCTCCATGGACTAATAAAGGAATTTATGCTACTGTACCTAGGAGCAGCAAGGATAAACTGTTTCTTAAGGGGACCTTAATTTATATACAAGTCAATGAGAACTCGTTATGATTACTCTGATAAGTCTTCCAGTATCACCCCCCCCATACACACACACACACACACACACACTGGGGTGCGTGTAGACCGTCACAATTACAATACTTTGCAAAGAAGTTACTAGTTCCTGCCTTTCCAAATATTATCTTAGCTCTAAATTATTGCCAGTTAATATTTCAGAATGGCCCATTTTACTATGAGAGACATTCTGAAAGTTTGGGTCTTCTATTGTCAGAGGAGCTTAAGGACTATTACTGTAACTGATACTTGGGAGTAAATCAGTTAACTGGGGGAAAGCCTTAGGTGTGAGTGTGTTTCATTTCGGTTTAAAGTAATATTGCACTGTAGAAATTATAAACTGTTCTGTGTTCAGAAATGAGACAATAATATACTTCCCCCTAAAAGAGTAATGGTAGTCTCATTGAGTCCTCACATTTAAAAACCAAAGTCTCAATGCAGCTCTAGTTATGCATGACAGCTAGTTGCTCTGAATGTCCATGCAATCCAATCCACATCCAAAAACTCATCCAGCAAGTTCAGTGGGATCCAGATGAGGATACATCTGTGTGTGTGTGTGTGTGTGTGTGTGTAAACCTGCTTCCACATGAAGTTCTCTCCCTTGTTTGACATGGTGCAAACGTCTTAACAAATGCTTTCACTTTCTAACACTTTCATGCATTTTCTTTGGGGAAGAACGAAGTGGTGTCAATTTCCAGAACAGTCTCATTTTTGTGTTCTTATGATTGTGAAGTTTGTTTTTGGATTGTCAGAGAACAAGAAGCATGACAAATGCAACGTTTATATTCTGGAGCCCCATAGTCACTTTCTGAGGCATTTGTACCAGTCTAGAGGTGTAATGCCCCTTCCTTGCTAGTGTAACATCACAGCTTGTGATGTTGGACTGATGGAACTATTGGTATGCCCCATCCTGGCAGTGATTAGTTGGTGCTGTAGGATTTAGTATAGGTAGACTAGAGATTTCTCCCATAGTGCTGCATGTAGTGGAAAAACTTAGTCTGGGATTTTAAAAGAAAGGCATATTGCACATGGTGGTGTTTCTAAATCCTGAATTAATTTTGATGGGAGGATTTAGGATTGCAATATGTACCGAAAAATAATCTTTGTATTAAATAGTCATATTCTTGAGGGAGCATAATCACAAATAACTGTCCATAGGATCACAGACATATGGTGTTGGTTGTTAATTATTCACCTTTCATAGGAAATATTTGTATGTCCCAAGGAAACTTGTTTTTTTTTTTAAAAAAAACTTCTGCATATATTTCTTGAACATGGATGTTCTCTAATTTATAACTTAACACAATTGAAGAGAAAGTATTGATTGTTTATAGCATGCACATTGTGTGTAAATGTCAGGTCTCTCTTCTAAGGCATTTGCAGCCTACATTTTAATAGTGAGAGAGACTGCAACAGGGGCAGGAAAATGGGCAAGGGTAACGAGGGATACTTATGAGCAAATTCAATTTTGTATACTTAAGGTACTGAAGTTTCAGCTGAAGAAAAGGGTTAAGAGGTTAACAGGGCAATCCTATACATGTCCACTCAGATGTAAATCCCACTGAGTTCAATGGGCCTTACTCCCAGGTAAGTGAGAATAAGATTGAAATCCAAGGAGTAGACTTTACTGAAAGGATGGGTTTTGAGAATAAATTTGAGAGAGAAGTGGCTTGTCAAACAAATAATCCATATAACCTTAAAATTATGGAGTTGTTTAAAGCTTGCCTATTTTCTTTTGTATCTAGCCAAATAAAATGGAGCATCTGTGATTTTTATTTCTTGTTTCCCCCCTTATTCTGACAATGTGACCGATTCTACTCCCTGCTTTACAGTTCCAAGGCCTTATAGTTCTAGCTTTTCTCATGTGTTAATGTGATTTGTTCTAGCCATAGACACAAAACCTCATAATATTTTTGCAAACTGACATCCCTTTCCTTTTTTCTCTTTTTCGAGAAGAAAAAAAATCTGGAAGCTCAAAATATTGTCAGGACCAAAAGCTAAGCTGTATTCGTTTATTCATTACATTTCCATGCTGTCCAATAGCCGAAGCTGTCTGGATGGTTAACATTATTACTAAAGTGATTAAAATTCTATTGCTTGGAATCTAAAACAGTGATAAATGCTATTGTTTTTATTGGTACATAAAACAACAACTGAAAAGTGCTACGAATGATGGGAAGTGTTAATTATGTGAGAACATACTGAACTTATATTCTCTGCAGTGAACTATTCTTTTAAAAATGCATTAGTTGCACTCCTTTTATGCACACAGTTTTCTAATTATAATTCAGTGCAGTACTGATTTTTGGAAAGAGTTCAAGGCACAATCTCAACTTAACATGAAATGGATCCCAAAAGATAACCCCAAAATTCATTTTTATAGTAAAACTTGTATTTTAAAATTTCTATTGTTGGCAGGTCATATTAGGGCAGAGGCCTTTTAGTTTATGTGTGTGTTGTGCTCTCCCCCCACAAGCACACATATTAGACTTGGTTTATTAGAGTTTACTGTCAGAATAAGTGAAATCCAGCTCAAAAGTCAAATTAAATATTATAGATTACTATTCTGGATTTTGGTGTATGTTGTCTTGACAAAGTTTTTGAGATATTGAGTATGTGTATTGCCATTAAAATCATAAGAAGCATCAAAAATAATTACAGCATGGAAAAAGAGCATTATGATTCTGCAATGTAAACCAGATGTGAAACTGTCATTTGTACAAAAGCCCAACTGCAAATCATTCTTATCACTATTCACACCTTGCCTTTATGGCATTAGATAGGGTTGTAATGTTCACCCAGTTCACCCTAATGTTAAAAAAGTTTGGACAGAAGAGGGTAATAACTTCCATTTTATTTAAAATGAAATTATCTGTTCACAGGATTTGTCTGTACTGTAGAGAATCAAAGCTTTAACTTGGTTTATGTATTGGATTTTGTGCTTAAAAATGAAAAGTCATTTTTAAAAAAATCATGTGTCTCATTCTTTGCTACAGTACGCACTACATTGCTAAAATGCAAAGAAACCCCCAGTGAAACAAAATGACTTCATTTGGGCTGGCACTTAAGAGCAGAATTCACTTCCACAGTGCTGAAATAAAAGAAGCCAAGTGTTTTAAATAGCCACTCCCCTAGGCCAGAGTGTTTTGAGAGAAGCTCATTGTCTAGCTTTGAGCTCTAGCAGTTTGTCTGCCTCTGTTAACTCTCCCAAACCAGACAGCTCGCTTTCTAAAGTTGACATCTGGTTTATTCTTTGTTCACCTGGTTTAAAAAAAAAATGCAAATAGACATGCACGCCATTGCCCCAGAGCTCTTGGGGTGGGGGCTGCTGTTGACAGTTTTGTCAAATAGTGCTTCCAGTAGAAGTCTGCAGTAGCCTATTGTTATGCTGGCAACAGAAGTTGTGGCACCATATGGCTAGTATATGCTTCAGATAAGCTATCTGTTAATTTAGCTTATCAATAGCATTTTGATATGCTTCGTGTTTGAATCACCAATGAGCTTGGCTGTTTCAGGTGTCAAATATTCCTTTAATGCTACAGGAACCACAGTTATCCTTTCAGTGGAATTTGTCTCTTATTTGCTTCATTGATGCATGTGAACAATGATATTGTGCTTTGGAATTATTTCGCTGCTTCAGAGTTACCAACCACTGCATTTTTCCTTATCAGACATTTTTGCTGTGGCTCTAGGTGGTCTTTCCAGTCTACAGACATGTGGTCATTAAAATAAGAGATAGAATCTATGGATTAGTTGCAACTTTCAAATAACTGGGCACTGTCCAATGGTGGAAGGATGGTGGAAAGTTCTGAAATTCTTCTGACTCTCATGGAAAGATGCAGCTTGCCTCAAACTTTCTGGTATTATCAGCCAATTTTGCTCATCAAAACCAGGTCTGGTGTAAGTGTGTTGAAGGTTGTATAGATGCATCTATGCTTACAGAGAATCTAGACTATAAGATACTAAGGGCGCAAACCTATGCATGTTTAGACAGAAAAAAGTCTTACAATTGTCAGCATGTCCCAGCCAGCCATGGCTGTCTGAAGCATGCTAGGAATTGTAGGACTTTTTTCTGTCTAAACATGCATAGGATTGCACCCTAATTGCCTAATGGCGACCTCCAAAACTTGGGAATTGGATTTAAAATGGGTATGACTTTCATATTTCCGGCCTCATAGTTTCTGAAGGTTAGATTAGGATTTGCATTTGGTACTTCACTTTTCTGCCCAGCAAAATATAATATAAAAAGCTATTCTCATCTAAAAGTAATAAACTATTGCAATAAGTTTGAATATATAAGGCATACTTATTTAGGATTGTCAGAGGAAGTTGCCTACTGCAGGAGTGTTCATTCTAAACAAACAGGGTCTAAATCTATCCATTTATCAAACCAAAATAATATGATCTCTAAAGAGTCATGAAAATTATTTTGAGCAAAAAGTTGTGTGTGTATCGATTAAATGTTTAATTAAACCCATTTAATTAAATTATCTAACTAATGCATCTTTTCCTTATCCCTAATCTTACCTTTAATTGTGTCATCAATTTGATTTGATTTTGTTGTGGGACATTTGAAGACTACAGTGATTTTACAGTAGATACAGAATGCAGTGGAAATCCTTTTATTGCCTATTCTGTATTTTGTGGCAGAAAATATAAGTTATAACGTTTTCCGTTCACATTCACTGAACGGCCTTGGAATAGGATCCTTCTATGTTGCCCTCTGACCCTGCCAAACATTCATTGCCTCAGGGGGCCTCTTCCTTGGCCCCTTCAGCTCATCACTATTCTTGTTTAAAGTTATACACTATACCCTCTTCTACCTTCCTTGCTTAGCTTTTCTTAGACTACATGCTCATGGGTATCTTTCTCTCTTAGCAGTGTTCTTTTTTTAGTGCCACCATTCTTTTTCTTTTCAAGCCACTTTCACTCCACCCCCCACCCCCAGCTGTGTATGGGTCACCCCTTTTTTCTTTCTCTTCGAGGCCTCTCTTTTTCTTCCGTATCACCTGCCATCATTTTGCACTTTTTCTTTACTGTACTTTTTACTGTCCTATAAGTAGCTATTAATTATGTCTGATCCAAATGCGTCTTAATTATGCTGTGTAGTGTTGTTGATGTTCAGAACAAATTAGAAATCTTTTTGTTTTGGAATAAGTAGTGGGTTTATCTGCTAGTTTAGCAGTCTCATTCTCTCCTATTGTGAGTCCCATAGCCACATTTTCTAAATATTTTAGCATATCTGAATGCTCAGTGAATAAGAGAAAACCGGGGGGGGGGGGTGCGTGTGTGTGTTTGGCCTTGGAAGAGTCAATGTTTCTTTTTTCTGAAAAAAACACAAGTCTTTTAAAACTAATTCTGAATTACTAGTTGAAGAAATAAGAATTTAAGAGGGAGCAATGCTCGTGCTGGCCGTACCCAGACAGCATTGTAGAAAGTTGGCAAAGTAATTGGACCAATAACTGTGATCCGTTGTGATCACCTTTTAGGAATGCCCTGCCCAGGTTTTTCTTGTTCTAAAAGTAATTGAATCAATAACCATTGTGTACTACTTGTATATTGCCATATTTTGTTTTTCTTTTCTTTAAGTCTTTTTTTTTTTTTTTTAAGTCAGTCCCACAGCCAATTTTCATAATTAAGGCCTAGGTCCAAAGAATTGCACAACTAGATCTGTGTGCCCAACAGAACTTTGGAGATAGGTTTCTTAAATACCAGTCTACTCCATGCTGCATTAGCAACTCCTTTCTGAAACTGAAGAGACTTTCAGGGATGATGGCATGTTGAGGGTGGGGTAGGTAAGAAAATTTAAGGGAAGAAAAACATCAAAGGAAGAAAACTTTAAAATTCCACTTTGGGCATGTTTTGAGGTAATGATTTAGGTCCCAGGCTAAGTGACTGATGGAGAGGAAAATATTAATGGGTCCACTTTGGGTCCACTTGCCCACCAGGCATGAGCAACTGGAATATTGTGGAGCCACTGCATTAGGCTAGTGTAAAACAACATCACACTAGTCCTTTAAAGATATTTTGATATGTACAATGAGCATATATGGGAGGAAGGCTCTATCCCTCATATAATGGGTTGATTTTACTATAAGGATCCCACCCCCCACTGCATTTATAGCTCTAGGCAAGGAGGACTCTTCTCTGTGCATTCAAGAACCCTGGAAATGTGCTTTTGAATGTGTGGAGAATTCTTTTCAGCTAATACATTGAATGCACATATGATGGATGGATCCTGCTGCTGAAATACGCATTCATTGTATGGATGTTAAAAAGGCTAGTCATGCATCCTTATGTAAAATGAATTCAGTGTATATCTTAAGCTATGGAACCAGGTCTGGTATCTAAACCGCCTGAACTATTTCTGCATGCCTAAGAACCTTGGGCTTCTTACTACAGCTCCATCTTTGTACCATGTGGGAAACTGCTTTTGAAAATTAAAGGGGACATTTTAAAGTTCATCTGCTCTTCAAAGCCACGGGAGACCCTAAAAAACACCACTTGTTTGTACCGAAGTGTTTTGGGTGTGCTTAAGGAACCTCTTCAGATTTTGGCCTGTGTTAAGGAAGCAGGTAATTTCAGCTGTTTCGTATTTGGGTCAAATATATATGAGTTTCTGTAATCCTGGCTTGGATGCAATTAATATATTGCACCAAGGATAATGCTGAGAGGAAAGTGCAGTGTGTGAAGTCCAAACCAACAACATTTGTATCATTTGGACCATACTGCTGGCACACACCTTGATTGCAGCAGGGGTGTGGGGCTATAGAAAGCCAGGATGGGTGTGGGGCCTGTCCAGTTTATTGCACAGTGTCACATATATGACTGTCTGCCTGCTGGAGAGAAGTTGTGGGTGTGTCCTCAGTGCAAATTGCTCCTGGCTCTTGGGGAACAAGTTTGTTCCCTTGAGGCCAAGGCTGCTGACCTAGAGAAGCTGAGAAGTTTGTGGGCAAGGCCTTTGGGAATGTTGTAATAGTATCCCACTCCCATGTCACAGCTGTTCTGATGTCATGTAGAACAAAGGCAAGGAGGGATTTATTCCGAGGAAGAGGGAAATGATTCCTGAGATGGGACCCATTCCTTGAGGGACGTGCTGGTATCTTCTTGTGCTGAGTTGCACTTCAGGGGTTGTGGGCTTTTAGAAGTGGATGATTTGATCATTACAAACATGGATATATAGTTTTGTGAAAGGTGTGTAGACTGTATGGTGACTAGCCTGCCTGGTGCAAAGGTTTTGGATGTTGTGCTTCATCTAGCTAGGCTAGTAGATAGTGCTGGGGAGGAATGCATGTTGGTAGCATGACATGGAAATATGTTGTCCTGAGGTACTGGAAACAAAATTTATGTTTTTAGGTAGGAAATTGAGACCCAGAACCTCCAGTGTCACGTTCTCTGAAATGCTGTTCATTCTACATGCTGGTCCAGCTAGATGTGCAGAGCTGAGAAGACTCAATGTGTGGATTAGATGGTGGTGTTGGGAGAAGGAGTTTGGATTTGTTAGGTACTGGGGAATGCTTTGGGACAAGCTGGGACTGTACAAAAGGGGTGGGCTGCTCTTGAGCAAAAATGGACCCTGATTGCTGGTGCTTAATATCAAAACGTAGCGGGAGAGCTTTCAAACTGACCTTTGGAAGAATACCGACAGGAGCTGGGCAGTGTCCGGTTTGGAATGAATAATTCCATAGGGTATGTGGGTGGAAATGTTCATCCAGATGGAGATGAAGTAAAATGTAAAACTAAGCAATGAGCATACACTAGGACATGAGAGCCAGTCAAGGGGTGGTAGGGAAAAATGTACACTCCACAGTCATTTGGAGAGGGAAACCAGGTGTCTCTGTGCTTATGTTGAAGCCTCTGAGCAAAGCTGGGGGAGCTTGGTTTTAAAGGAGAACATAGAGATAGTGAACATAATAAAAGCCTAGTCCAATGGAGAGAATCAGTGGGATACAGCTATCTCTGTATATAAACTCTATAGGGAGGGCATACTGGGAGTTGTCAGTCTGTACATCAATAAGGACATCACAGTTACAAGATGGGGGATACTTGGCTCAACAATACTACAAGTAAGAAGGATCTTGGAATTGTCGATCACAAGCTGAATATGAGCCAACAATGTGATGGGGCTGCAAAAAAGGCAAATGCTCTTTTGGGCTGCATTAATAGACGTATAGCTTCCAAATCCCGGGAAGTACTAGTTCCCCTCTATTCAGCACTGCTTAGGCCTCATCTGGAGTGCTATGTCCAGTTCTGGGCACCACACTTTAAGAAGGATGCAGCCAAACTCGAGAGGGTTCAGAGGAAGGCAATGAAAGTGATCAGGGGACCGGAAACAAAGCCCTATGAGGACAGACTGAAAGAACTGGGCATGCTTACCTTGAGAAGAGAATACTGAGGGGAGGTATGATAGCGCTCTTTGGGTACTTGAAATGTTGTCACAGAGAGGAAGGTCAGAATCTCTTCTCAATCATCCCACAGTGCAGGACACGGAATAATGGGCTGAATTTACAGGAAGCCAGATTCCAGCTGAACATCAGGAAAAACGTCCTGACTGTTAGAGCAATACAGCAGTGGAATCAACTACCTAGGGAGATAGAGGGCTCTCCCACGCTGGAGGCATGCCAGATGAAGTTGGACAGCCATCTGTCAGGGATGCTTTGACTTAGATTCCTGCATTGAGCAGGGGGTTGAACTATGGTCCAACCCCCTGCTATTAGGGTTGGATCCTTCCAACCCTACTATTTTATGATTCTATGATCAAGTCAAAGTAGGAAACTAAAATGGGGCTGATTCCACAAAATTACTGCTGGTCCCCATATCTGGTTGCAAAGCAATTTACTACTTGGACATACTATCATCCCATTGACCAACTTGCTCATGGTGCTATTGAGAAGGAGAATGAAATCAAGGAAACACACAAAGGAGAAAGTGTTGCAGTAGCTGGTGACTTCAGTCAGTATAGACTGGGTAAATGCATGTTCCTGTTAAACAAAGAGATAATGCCTCTGTATTCCTTAAATGACTGCCCCCTAGAACAGTTGGTGATGGAATCCATCAGAGGGGAGGCAATCCTTGATTTAATCTTAAGTGGCGCTCAAGACCTGGTGTGAGACGTGATGTTGAACTAACTTGACTCAGTGACCGCTGTGCTGTCTAATTCAATTTGCATATAAATGGACAATTGGTGAAGATGTCCAACAAAGTCATACTTGACTTCAAAAAAGAAACTTCTAAAAAATGAGAGGATTGGTTAAAAGGAAGTTGAAAGTGAATCAAGATGGCCAATTTTCTCAAGAAAACTTGGGTTTATTAAAATCATAGTAATAGAAACTCAGTTAAAATATATACCACAAATCAGGAAAGGTTCATCAGGTCCAAGAGGAAGCTGGCATGGTTAATAAGCAGAATCAAGGAATCTATTAGAGGCAGGAATGTTTCTGTCAGAAAATGGAAGTTTTGCCCAAATGAGAACAACAAGAGCACACACTTGCACAGAAATGCAGGCAAGGCCATAAGGGATGCAGAAAAAAGAATGAGGGGCATATTGCTAAAATATTGTATCTATATTTAGTCATAAGTAGAGAGAATCCGTTAACATCAATGGAACTTAGGTTTGTCATGCTTAACTTAGGTCCGGTTGATTTTAATGGGTTATGGAGTGGATCTGAAATCCTGGTTAAGGGAGAGCCAGTTGGCATTAATCATGGCTAACATCAGTGCAGTGGTAATGCTAAACCATCATTACGGTTGATGACTAAAGCTGAGGTAAGTAATATGTTCCACAGAAGGAGGAGGGAGCACATGTTTGGGAGGATGGTGTTCCAGTTTCCAAACCATGGTTTGCAGGAAATCAGTGCTTATGTCTTGCACTGGGTTGGTATGTATTTGATCTGGCAAACGCTAGCAGCTATGAAAAGATCTGGCCCAAACTACCTCCTACTGTCAAAGCACTCCTGGTGGGAGCTTGCTACCTTAGTATTTTCCAGGATTAGTTAGACCACTTTTGGGGCACATGTTTTAGAGCCAGGGGCATAATTAGAAAAGGGGCCCCCTGGGCACGGGCCTCGGATCTTTTTTGAGCTATGCCCCGGATCTTTTGAGCTGTTCTAATTGCCTTTTTTTTTTTTTACATTTTTCCATTGACTTGCATTGAAAAACAGAAATGACCATAACTTTTTAGTTTGTGTGATAAATACATGAGATTTGGAGACCTGGTAGCCCCCATGGAGCTGATTGAATGTGCTCAATTTCAGACAGGTCCAGTGGTTTTTGTGCTAGTCACAGGTACACTTTGATTTTTTCAAGAAAATCTGTCAAAGCAAAGAACTATAATTTTTTTGTGCTACCACATAAGTGCATAGAGTTTGGGGATCTGGAAGCCACTACAGAACTGACTGAATCTGCCAAATCTCAGACAGTTATGCCTAGTGGCTTTTGTGCTAGCCACAGGTAAAATTTGCCTTTAAAGAAAATGTGTCAAGGCAAGGAGCAATCGTTTTTTTTGTTCTTCCACATAAGTGCATGGAATTTGGGGACCTGACAGCCCCCATTGAACTGATTGAACCTGCCAAATTTCAGGCAGTTAGGTCTGGTGGTTTTTGTGCTAGCCACAGGTAAAATTTGCTTTTTTCAGGAAAATCTGTCAAAGCTATATTATTTGTGTGCTTCCACATAACTTCATGGAATTTGGGGACCTGGCAGCCCCTATGGAGCTGACTGGACCTGCCAAATTTCAGACAGTTAGGTCCAATGGCTTTCATGTTAGCCATGCGTAAAGTATCCTTTTTTCAAAGACTAAAACAAAAAGTAAAAACTGTCAAGCCACACAGGGGATTAGAGATCCTAATCAGAAGGTGTTTAAGGTGACCATTAGGAGGTAGTTATCCCTAATCTCTGGTGTAGGCTTTTTTTTTTGAGGTGCAAAAAACCTCTCTTACTCCTACTTTTCTGCTCTTGCATGCCCACTTTTGGGAGCTTGCTTGCAATGAAATTTGGAAGAGGGAGAAGGAAGGGAAGAAAGAGTTCCATGTGAAATACTGATATTTCACACAGCATCTGATTTTACTTCCCCAAACTGGAACCTTTGGCTTCTGCAGAAGTTTAATAGCTTCAGCAAAGGATCCAATCAGGCTTCACAAACTTCTTTCTCCCCCTCTGCTTTAATTTCTCCAAAATAGCTGTAGGACTCATATTATTCCAAAAGGAGGGCTAGGACTACGTGGCATCATGATTGAGAAACTGCTAGGGCTTTTAAATAGGTTCTACAGTTTTAAAAAAGCTAGAAAAAGCCCTCAGCCTCCTCACCTCATAAAGTTAATTTAAGTACATGCAATCCTGACAAACCCTCCACAGTTTCCTAAATTCCTCTTAAGTACTACCTCTCTGAAAGGAGCCACTTGGCTTAGGGAATTCTCTCTACGCCCCCCCCCCCCAGCACATTTCCAATCACCATTCTTCTTCTTCCCTCCCCTATCCTGTTCTTTCTTTCTCTTCTTGATTCCACCCAGAGCATATCTTAGGGAATTCTTAAAGAAAATTCTCTTTGGTGGGCAAGATAAGTTCTGAACTCTATTTGACTTTATACAGACAAGAGGGTTGGTTTTTCTCCTTCTCACTCAAATCTTTGAGAAAAGTGGGATCACATGACTGCAGAGAAACAAATCTCGGACTGTTTTGTCTATCAGTTGCCATTATACAGCAATGGGAAGGGCTGTAGCTCAGTGGTAGAGCACATGTTTAGTATGCAGAAGGTCCCAGGTTCAATCCGCAGCATCTCCAGGTAGGACTAGGAAAGGATCCGGCCTGAAACCCTGGAGAGCCGCTGCTGCCAGTCAGTGTTGACAGTACTGGGCTAGATGGACCCAGGGTTTGACTCAGTATATAGCAGCTTCCTATGTTCCTCTGAACAGAAAGCGTTAATAACAATAGGAGTTTTGGGTTTGTTTTTTAAGTGGAGGGGAGATGAATACTGCTAATTTATACAACAGACTGAATGAATAAACAGCAACAACAAATGTATGCCTACTCAGAAGCCCCATTATGATTAATGAGGCTTACCCTCAGGAAAGTGTGCATAGGATTCCAGAACAAGTTACTTTTGCAGGGAGGTTTGAGCCCTGATCTTCTGCATATTTACTCAGAAATAAGTCCTGAGTTGTGAGCATGGTAGTGCAGGCTTAATGCAGTGCCTGCCCAATTCCGTCTAATGAATTGACTACCCTTTCATTTCAGCCCTATGCATGTTTTGTTGTGTGTGTGTGTATGTGTGTTTCATTTTGCATGATCTCGAGCTTCAGTGGTGAGGGAAAGGCACTTTGTACTTGCTCAGAGGTTCTCCATAATTTAACCCTGGTTTTGAAAACAGACTCATTGGCTGAGTCCTGGTGAAGTCTTGGCACAAATGAAGTAATGAGGAGGAAGATACAATGAGAGCTTGTGCATAACAAGGAGGAGATAGAGGAGAGTTGCACAAAACAAAACATCTGTTTTTATGAAGAGTTGCTGGAGGATGGTAGGAGGAGAAGGGATGGTTGCATGGAGGGGGATAGAATTGGTAAGCGGAGAATGTAAGTGCTCAGTGGTGAAAGAAAAACATTCTGCATATGCTCAGAGGCACTCTCTATTTAAGAACATAAGAAGAGTCGTGCTGCATCAGACTAAGGTCCATCTAGTTCAGCATTCTGTTCAGATGCCCACTGAAAACGCACAAGCAGGACATAAATGCATGGCATCTTGCCACCTATGTTCCCCTGCTGTTAACATTGGTGAAATGTAAATACATTTTAGTAATTCTAAATTTGCATGCATGTATATCCTTCAGCAACTTTTCAGGTTTCTTGCCTGTGGGACAACTCTAATGACCTGTGCATTTTCATATAAACTTTGTTGTTGTTCAGTCATTCAGTCGTGTCCGACTCTTCGTGACCCCATGGACCATAGCACGCCAGGCCTTCCTGTCCTGTGCTCTCTCCCGGAGCGTGCTCAAATTCATATTCAAGTTCATATTCATATAAACTTACCCAAAAACTATTGGGGAAGGGATGAAGGGAACGGAAAGCAAATTTCTTCCTCCCCCAAATGGAAGAACTCCCCTTCCACATGAACTGCTGCACCTATCCTTCTGAAACTTTGCTGGTTTCTCACTTAGGGACAACTCTAGGCTGTCTGTAATTTTCAGAACAATGGTCCACAATAAAAATAGGGGGATAAGTATGTCCTCTTTTGGAAATGTCAAGGCCACCTTTGCACAAACCCTCCCAAGGCTATCATTCCGAAATTTGGCAGACATGATCTCCTGTGATGGGGCAATGAATCCTGAAAATTGTATCCAATTCTTTCAAGTAATAAAAATGTTATTGGCAGTTCCCTTTAGAAGAAAATTAAAATATAACCCTGCACCTATTCTTCTGACATTGGGCAGGTGTAATCCCCTTCTAGGGGGCTGTATGCCTGAAATTATCATCCAGTTCTTGCCAAGGGAAAGAAGTTATATTTTTTTCTAATTTCCCATGGTGGTCAACAGGAAGTATAAAGACGTATTCTTCAAAACTTTGACTCAGGTTTGGTGCTGAGCTGAAGTGGACCGACTGCAAATTGGCCAGAGCAGAAGCGGGATGTTTTTCAAAATGCTGAATTGGGGTGTGAGTTGAAGTGGAGTGGGGGGTCAGTGCACACTTCTTATGTATAGATGTATGTAATCTATACACACATGCAAGCACACCACATGTGCACACGCACACAAATCTGTATTTTGGGCCTGTGCCCTGGATCTTTTAAGAACCTAGCAACGCCCCTGTTTAGAGCTGTACGTATGCAAACCTTCCAGGATGTATGAGCATTTCCAGATCGAAATGAGGCACTAACAGCCCAGAGTATTTATCATAATACATGATAGGCTTGGAATATTAAGTAACTATTCTGGCATGTGAGATTTCTGGGAGCAAATAAAAAAAACTTTTAAAAGGTAGTAGGCTGCTTTTAATGGTTATTCTGTACTGAGGAAAGTACAGTATTGTAGGCTATTTATTTCTAGGCATGAAGTGCAGGGTGAAGAGCCTTCAATTCAGCTAGCTAGGCCTGTGTGCCCTGAGGTAAACTCTATTCACAAAGGGAATTTTGATTATGGTCTGCTGCTCTGTAGCACAGTGGAGGCTTCAAGAGGCAAGTGGTAAATGCTACCAAAGAAAAAGCTGGATTGGAGCCACTGACGTCATCTAAGTAAATCTGCTGTAGGACTAAAGCCGTAAAATGACTGCCAGCCACAGAGTGCACTTTGCCCTTTCCTTGTCAACTGTTACTCTCTTTTTTATAGCATGCTACACTTATTTGTTTCTTTTTAAAACATGCTAATAATGTACATCCTAAAATTTAAAAGACTGATCGAACCTCCCGCAGCGGTTCCCCCTTCTACCTTCCCAGCATTATTGTGCAGTGACATGTTAGTGACCTGCAGCCTTCATTTCAGAAATGGAAGAAATAAGCCAGTACTTTTCCATATATAACTCACTTTTCCTTCTCAAACATCATCTTAGGTAGGAGGAAGACTGCAGTTCAGGTTGCAATATATTCCTTCCCCCCCACAACCAAAGCATTTGGACCTACAAAGTGGTGGCTAGTTATGAATTCTGTATTTGCATTTGGATGTATCTCTGCTTTCAAGAGCACAAGTTCCTTCATTCAGGCAGGTATGTGCTAGTTTCTGTTTTCAAGCTGATCATTACAGAGCTGTGGAAATGGAAGTTCTCTCAGTTGGTTGTTGCCAGCTGGTCCTTGATTAGAAATAGTTACATAAATCTTGTGGATCAACAAAAGCAACAGTGGATTTTGTTGATTAAAAATATGTCTGTGGATATGTTTATTTCTAGGATACAGATACATTAAAACATTTGATATCCCACCTGTCATTTGTTTCTTCGAAGTATGGACATGTCATGATTGCAAGGTAGTGTTGCGTTTTGATGGTGGCCTTTGCATTGATAGTCCTTTTCCTGAAAGGCTTTCTCACATTTTATGTTTTATTTTTAAGAAGGCTTTTAGAATAAAAAGATCGTAACCGGAAATAATGAATGAACATATATATATATATTTATATAAGCTGAAAGTGAGCATAATTTGTAATGTTTGGGTTTTTTCCTTTGTTCATAACATAAATTTGTTCTGTTGTAAACTAGAAATTAAGCCTCATCTAGGCTAATTGTCAAGGTTTTTTTGTTTTTTGTTTTGCATCTTGTGATTAAGAGCATATTAAGACCAGTATCTTATCCATGAATCATTAGATGACTCAGTTCCTGAAACCACTACAAGCCTCTCAGATCTTGGCTACAACCAAAAGCAGGAAATCCAGACTTGAATAACTTCCTTTCCTAGCGCTGGCTATAGCAGTGTTAGTGGTTAGTATATGCTGCTTTTGTAAGCAATAGGAAGATGTATGTCTGAGGAACAAAGGCACTCGACTCAATTTGCTGAAGCTGTTTATAATCTGTGGTCTTGATTTTGAATGTCTGGATACCTTGGCATATGAAAGAATGAATCAGAGCTGCTATCTGGATTTTTCAAGAAGAAACCATCAGAATGTTAAAATGAGTGACACAGAACTTTCTTAACTTGTACTTCTACTTCTTCCAAAATGGCTATGTCCAGTTTTTTTTTTTTAGAGAACCTAGAAGCAAAAAATCTAAAAGATGGAGAGGGCAAGAATAGTGGCTGAAGACAGGAAAGAACGCTTGGAAGAAGTAAAACAGAAGCAGTTGTCTTCCTCCCACCCCACCCCCATCCTGGTTTGCCTTTTGCTGTAAGAGCTGTTTGGCTCTACATAACCAAGGACACTCTATCTAAGTCTATTGGCTACATAATCCATCTCTGAAACACAGCATATACTGTGACTTGCGTTCAGTGAATGTAATTTTTACTTTCCACTAAATAGATGCCATTCATCTGTCAGGGTAACTATACTCATAACATCAGGACAGAGTTAGTGCTGATATTTCTCCCTCATGTAGTCTGCAATGCATATTTCTGTGATAGTATTGGCAAAAAAAAAAGCAACAACCCCCAGTAAGCTTTTCCCTTTTTACTGCTATTCTTATCCATTCTGAAAACTTTGAGCCAAAACAAATATGGCATTCTAATGGTTTTGTGATTGATTAGGACTACACTGTGACACTATGCTTTGTGTATTGGTCTGATAGTTGCCTGCCTGCCATAGAGAAATGTTAAAACAATGCACTGATTTGAAAAAAGAAATAAAGTTAAATCTGCTGTACCTTTACAAAGCTCTGTAACCAGTAGTCTAGCTTTTAAAATATTAATTGTATTTATTAGAGGATTTATACTTGCCTTCCTAAATTCTGAAATGGAAGTTCTCAAGGTGGATTTACACACCTTGAGAATATCAGGCAAGTGGAACACATCTGCATTTCTTGTAGCCCAAAGCAAGGGGGTATGGCATCTCCTGTTAATTGGCCCATGCACAGTCTCCCCCTCCCGCTTCTCCTTTCCTGCTTTGGGAAGTTAGTGGAGGACAGCCTTTTGCCTGCAGCAGTTTGTGTGTGTGTGTGGGGGGGGGGAGCAGGCTGTCTGGTGTGTGTGTGTTTCTGTGGGGGAAATGAGGTTTCTTTTTTTTTTTTAATATGTGGGTGCTTGTGTGTGTGTTTATTTGTGCCCATATGTAATCACCCTTTATTATCCTTTAGTGATCTTGTAAATATCCCCTTTTTATTATATTTATTATTTTGGCCCTGTGATCGAAAGTGTGCTTTAAAAATACACCACCATATGTATTGTGGGTTGTATTCAGTGGTGGCCTTGTGCTAGCAGAAAGCGTTTCCACTTGGTGGGGCATCCAGTTTTTGTTAATCCGCCCCCCTCCCTTTTACCTATTGCAGCCTTCCATGTCATATCCTGTACTGTTTCAGACGATCCCTTAAACCTCAGGAGCAGCCCTTCAGGGAGTGTGTTGGACTGTGGTATGTAGGGGAGATTAGTGAAAATTGGGTGTCCTGCATTGTGTGAATGGAATTGCTTTCTGCTAGTGCAAAGCCACCTTTGGATATGAAACCCTGTAGGTATATTCTGCATTTTTGTAAGGCTCCCAGTGATCTCTTACCTAGATTGCTGATAAGGTACACAGTTGCTTAGCTTTGCTAATGCTACAGAAGCTGGTGTTCCTGGACGATTCATGAGGCCCAATAATGTGCTTAAAGAAGTAAGGGATAGCTTATAGAATAGATTCTACTGAATCGTTTTGTCATGTTCAGTCAAAGTAGCTAAAGGAGGATTTTTTCATGTTCTGTTGAGTACTGAAAGGATGATAGCGACTGAAAAATCTACCCTAAACCAGTAGAAATCTTGGGTGAGCAGAGCTGGGCATTTGGCAGGTAGTTTGGAGCATTTGGGGAGGGGGCATTAACCACTTCTGATTTTTTTTAAAGGTAGAAACATTTTGTTCTAGAGACCAGCATTATTTTTTAAATGGGAGCTGTCATGTTCCAAATTGTTAAAAGCCAGATGTTAACTTTTTGGGTGGTGGGGCTGAGAGCTTCTTGGGTACTCCGTTGGGCTTACTTGGTGGCATAACCATGGGTCCATCTAGCTTTGTACTATGTATTCCAATTAGGAATAAAAGTAGTCCTGCTAGTTGGGATCTTCTAAATGAGAGATATCAAGGATTGAACCTTAAAACTTTTTAGGGCATCCTTCATTTCACAACAAATTGCCAACAAGGTTGGAGTAATGGCCTTTTGCTCCCTCAAGCCTTCTTGCTGCTGTCTCAGGGCGGGTAACCCTTACTCTTGTACATTCTAAAAAGGAAGTGGATGTAACAGTAAAGTATCCTTCCAGCTTCTTCAGAAGTGTCCACACTAACCCATGTCATACAGGCAGGATGAAAAGTCATATGTTCCATTTGGACTGAAACAGCAAGTACTATTATGGTACAGCTCTTAGAAGTGTCGTGAACAATGAAATGTGTAATTGAAGAATATACAGAGAACCCTGCATTTCAGGCAGCATAAAGGGTAACTTTACCCTGAAGAGGTTAAATAAAATCTTTGAGGTTATACAATTCACAACTATATTGTTATGCCAACTAAAATGTGTGAAGTTATTTGCTTACTACTATTTCAGTTCTGTCCAATTTGGAATTTTTAAAATTTGGGACTTCCCAGTCTGTTTCCCAGTTGTGTGAACAAAACATTCTTAACTTGACTTAGAAACAGCACAGGTCAATGTCATACCAAGAAGCAACTTATCACTATAATGTGGATTTCAGGTGGGAATTAAGAGGCCTGGAGCATCAAGTTATTCATTGTCCATAAACCCAGTCGTCAGTGGCTGGTGATTGATTCCTTAATTAAAATCAATTTAAATGGATTTGTAAGCCTCCTATAAAAGCTTATCTTGTTAACAGCATCAAAGCAACATGGTCTTTGAATATGTTTATCTTAGACAAAATATAACCAAGCTATAAGAGATGATTTCTCATATTTGCATAAACAGATGCTTCCTGTTGAACATACATG
Source organism: Heloderma suspectum (assembly GCF_057233095.1). Taxonomy (NCBI): domain Eukaryota; kingdom Metazoa; phylum Chordata; class Lepidosauria; order Squamata; family Helodermatidae; genus Heloderma; species Heloderma suspectum. The sequence goes on along the minus strand of NC_139458.1, from coordinate 112,078,389 downwards.
TAGTTTTTTCATGAGTTTTCCTCAAAACATGGTCTTTATTTATTTATTTTGTTTCTATACCGCCCAATAGCCGAAGCTCTCTGGGCGGTTCACAAAACTTAAAACCAAACAGCACACAATAAAACAATTTAAAATATATAGAACGTTAAAACCACAATATAACAATACAACCACAATAAAACCTAGCAGCAGTGCAGGAGTTTAAAATACAGATTTAAAACAGCAAAGCTAAAAGTCTAGAAAGCTAAAATGCTAAAATGCCTGGGAAAATAAAAAGGTCTTCACCTGGCGCCGAAAGGAATACAATGTAGGTGCCAGGTGAACCTCACTAGGGAGCTCATTCCAGAGCTGGAATAAATGGTCCTTTAATCTTTGTGTGTATGCATGGTTGCCAGGATTGATTCCCTGAACTATTTAGATATACTGATCCTACAAGAAATTTTTTATTAAAAATTATAAATATCCTAGTGTTATAGTGCCAGATACTATATACATATATCTTCTTGAAACATTATTCTTGATATTGTGACTCAACAGGATTGGGCTGACCTATACATTCACCACAGTCGTATGGTATAGAATTGAAATGTTATCAGTCGGAAGTAAGGGTATGTGTGTCTTATTCGCCAAAACTCCCTTCACAGAGAAAACTAGCAAGCTGAGGACAAGATTTCTACATCTTTCTTTCCTGCAAACATGCTAGTTTGCTATGTTCAGATGGAGTTCTTTTTATGTGAGCAAAGCATTCATAATAGCTGTACCTGGCCTGCAACCTACATTTTGAATGGCACAGTCCTATTCTAAGACCAAAAGCACATGTTACTTTAAAGACGTGGCTAGCAACTATGCCTTTTTTACTCTAAAGTAAGTACTGGGGTTCTGATCCAGATTGGGACCCAAACGTGGGGTGTTGAATCACCAGTGGATCACTATTTGGCAGTATTGCAAGGGGGAAGAGTTAAAGCCACCTATCCCCCTTGATAGGGTGCCAATCTGGATTGGGCCTTTTGTGAGAGTAAAATAAAGTAATCTGTGCTTTGGCTTGCACTATGTAGATCAGCTCTAAGGGCCTGGTGAAAACAGCATCTGAGTGCAGAAAACAACCCTTTGGACTTAAAACATAAACACCCATAGTAACTTGAAGAAAAAAATGAGTAAAGCTCCAACTTTAGGTTTAAAAAGTCAATTATTTTACACATTGCAAATCACTAGGAGATATCGTCTGTCAGTACTGTACTTTCTTGTGTTATTGCCTTATCCTGTCGTTAGTTTGATTATGCTTCCAAAGTGTCCAGTTATTGATGTCAGTGGGAGTGTTGCTGTTGTCATCTATGGCAGGTGCACAAAATGTGTCAATGCACGAGAACCAGTCCATGACTTACAACTGCCACACTCGTCCCTTACTGGCTATTCAGTTCTACTTCTTTTCAAGCATCATATTATTTTAAATTTCTTCTGGGCATTTAAATGTAGCATTGATTACATTTCATTTCTCCCTGGAAAAATTCCTTGATATTTGGGATCTCCCAGTGAGAGAATGGAGATGTTCTTGGCTGCAATCCATCAAGGAGTTAGATGTGCTTAAGTACATCAAGTTCATTGAGCATCTACCTTTGTATTAGATTTTGGTTGTTAAATTCAAATGCTCAAAAAGAACATTCGGCATAATATATGAGAGAGCAATTAAAACCCAGTGTTAGTGGTTTAAAGAAACAGGAGTAGATTGATGATAATGACTCTTCTGTGATTTGAAAAGAAGCGGTTTTATGTTAATCAAGCCTAGCAAGGCATGGCAAGTGGCTCACGTGCAGTGGCATGGCTTTTTGTTGCCACTGTAAGAATTGCAACTGTTATTACATAATTTCTAGCACTTGATTTATGGAGATTTATTTATGAAAATGGGGCAAGGGTATTGAAGAGTGGAAGCAAAGGCCCTAAATAATGCAGAGCTGACTCATGCAGAGCTACCTCTTTATATCAACCCTGCATTGTCTGTACAACATTGGCCCACATGCACATGTTTTAATGGCTGCTCTGGAACAATGGGATTTTCCCTTTTCCCATGCAAAATACTGAGCCAAAGTCACCATCTTTCTTTGCAAAATACCTGGAAGAAAAGGAAAGGTTCCTCCTGTGCAAGAACCAGGCCGTTACTGACCCCTAGAGGTACGCCGCTTACGCTGGCGTTTTCATGGCAGACTATAGCGGGGTGGTTTGCCATTGCCTTCCCCAGTCATGACTACCTTTACCCCAGCAAACTGGGTACTCATTTTACCGGCCTCGGAAGGATGGAGGGCTGAGTCGACCTGAGCCAGCTACCTGGGACCCAGCTTCTGCTGGGATCGAACTCAGGTTGTGGGGAGAGTTTTGGTTGCAATACTGCTGCTTACCACTCTGCATGGGCTTTTTGTATTTTGCTGAGAAATATGGCAGTTTTAAATGTATGTGTGCCAGTTGTATCTGACGTGAGGCAAGTATATTTTCTACTCCCTTGTTTGTATAGGAGAACAAGGGGTATAGTAAGAAATAGCACTCACTGGAACTTGAGCTAGATCTAAATGTCATGGTTGCATATGGTAATTTTGAATTCAGTATAGTACAAATTGATTTTTTGCTCATTTTAAAACCCTACTTAAGGCCCAGTTCAGATGCTTAGCCTAGCTGATGGATTTGTTCCATGGTGGAAGAATGGGCAGACATTTCTTTATCCACCATGCTGCTGCTGAAACATATGATCCATGGATTTGCCATGGTTTTTGTTAATACCAAATTGCCTAATCTTCTGCCTCTTTCTGAGGAGAAAGAAAGGCACAGTTTGGGCTTCAGCACACATGGATGTCTGCACAGAGCATCCATGCCACATGTTATAGGATGAGTGTGTTAGAGGGGTGCATGCACATGCCTGCTCCTTCCCAACAGAAACAAGATCAGCATCCAAGGTAAACATCTGAACTGAGCCTTAATGTTGTTTACCTCGGGATGGAACTGATCAGAAATCTGAGTCAACTAATTATTTAAGATATAGCCTTATTTACTAAAGCCAGTTCAGAATTTTTGCCTTGGTCGAGAATCATGTTCCTGGGTTAGAGGAACAGGCCTGCACATCCCCGTCACCATGATCATAGCATAGGCTGTAATGCGGAGACCCTTGTGTGCAGCAGCCTGAATTGTGCACCCCAAAAGTGTTAAACGGGGTAGATCTTTGTTCTCATTGTTGATATGCTGACTTGTGATCTAAGGGCATCAATTTCAGAACTGTTTGTCATCTGTTACATTCATGAAAATGATACTCAAACTATCTTCACCATTGTCCTCAGGTCTAATCAGATTGCCTTATACCTTACCAAAATCATCCAGTGTTTTAAACAATTATTTATGTGGCATTTTATGACATTTCCTTTAGCACTGTACGAAGGTAAGAATGAAGCTGATTTCCACAGTAAGCCCCCATTTGACACATGTTCTTGAACCACAATCAAAGTAAACGAACACGTCTAAGATAATTGCAATTTTCTATAACACGAGATTAGAGGTGATTATTTGATATTGCTCAAAGTGTTGGGGAGAACTCTTGTGTACTCGTAAAACCCCTGTTTCCTATTCTCACACTTAAAATCACTATCTAAGCAGCCTACCCCACCCATTATGCATTGCTGAATGCTTTTCTTTGACTTCTATATGTATTTACTCTGCAAGAGTCCATACTGACTGGCTTTGGAAGCAGACTGTATGAGTAAACTCACCTTAATATTTAAAAACAACTTAGCAATGTTTTAATACAATGAATGCTTGCAGCCTGAGCCTATACATGTTCAGTCAGAAGTAAGTATGCATAGGGATTTCAGAGGAAGTATTATCCTGTCTGTCTTTATCCTAAGATTAGTAATTCAACTGCAATCTCATGCACCCTTAAACTGGCATAAATCCAATTAAACTTGGGAATTTCCTTTTCCCCAAAAAGGCAAATCAGGGGCATATACCAGAAAAGAGAGTCTGTCCTAAGCAGCAAATAGAAGAAGTTCATGTACTTCCAATTCTATCTAACTAGTGCAACATCTAATTATTCCTCCAAAGATTTCCGTATTTAAGTGGCAATCAGTTCCTGATTTTTATTAAGGTGCGGTGGGAGAGGCACATGTGTGAGACAGAAGGAAAGAAAAATCAGAATAGTTGCATACACATGGTGCAAGTCATTGAAACAGTAAGCATACCTAATGAGTCATTTTTAGACATGGGGAAGCTGGCATTGGTGAAGAACTGCAGCTGCTAGAATCAAGCAGGTGCAGTTGGGGGTGTTAAAGAGAAATCTGAGATGAGGATTGCTTGCTTTTTAACATGGATCTGGAAAAAAAAAAAAAAAGCCTGGAAGCTAGCTTTTAAAATTAGACTCTCCTTTTTGTGTTTGTCCTCTTACATAAACTTAACCCCCACCCATCTCCTCTACAATGTGTAAAATAGAAACAACATCTATACATTTGCTTTACAGAGACCTAGGCATATAAAAACATCAGGTACTCAGAAATTGTATTTATTGACATCTGTACTAGACAAAAAGTTCTGCAATGCTCAAATATTAGAAATTTCATTCACCCATACCATAGAGTTAGCCAAAAGGCAAGCTTGTTTCCCCAGTGCTTATTCTGAGATACAACCTGGCTTAAATGGAAATTGTTTTCAATACCAGGGCTAAATCTCCAAGCACATGAAATACTATAATCCCCCCTTAGCAATGGCAAAGGGCATTTCCTTCTGTACTGAGAAATTGCAGCCTACCTGTATGCGCATAGGATAATGGAATAGTGCTCAGTCAGTAGGTATGGTTTCTGAGCAGGTCTGAGTTCTGGTTCTACTATGTTTGCTACGTTGGCTAGAACATTCAAGACTTGGAGTCTTGGGTACAGTCCACTCAGCCATCTCATTCTGCTTTGGATCCAGCCTCTAAATATCAGAGTCTGTAAATAAAAGGAAGACATAATCACATTGCCAAGCTGCTTGTTTGATTTGTGTAGCAAAATCCACTTCTTGCTAACCAGAGAGGATGATGAAATGGTCTGTGGCATTCCTTTTTCCTGTGGATCTTGTATTTGTAGCCAAGAACCTTCCATATTAAACCTTACTGTTGTATCCTGTTAACTATTTGATTGAGTGCTGGGGATGGAGCTAGAGATAATGAATACAGGGTCCTTTAGAAATAGTGGATTTTTCTTCTTATGGAGGAAGGGACACACAAACCTTACACTGGATTTTACTGATCACATTGGGGTCTGTAAGCTAGTAGGAACATAAGGAGCAAGGCTACACTTCCCTTTCCATATGGGTTCCATGTTCTGCACATGATCAAAACTGTCCATATGCATTTGAATTGCTACATAGGATGTAAGATACTCCCCCAAACTAGTTAAGCAAACATCCTTTATGTTCATTAACTCTTGCACTGCCCATGGTTCAATTGAGAAGAAGCAGGAGTAACCAAGGATACTATTTGAAAGAGAAGTAGGAATTACTTATGTATTGTTACTATTCACATAAACAGAATTAACAACCAGTCCTTCTGTGCTGGCTGCATGGTCCTACACCGCTTTGGGTGATAGTTGTCTATTTTGGTGAGAATGATCTGGGTATGAAGAAAGGCAAATCTATTTGCATACAGAGACAGAAGGAATTGGTACAGATTAAATCAAGATTCCCTTGGGTTCATTTAATTTGGCCTGACATGTTGTAACACAGAGTTTGGCATTTTGGTTGTTGTTGTTGTTGTTGTTGTTCAGTTGTTAAGTCATGTCCGACTCTTCGTGACCCCATAGACCATAGCACACCAGGCCTTCCTGTCCTCCGCTCTCTCCTGGAGTGTGCTGAAGTTCATATTCATTGCATCGGTGATGCTGTCTAGCCATCTCATCCTCTGCCGTCCCCTTCTCCTTTTGCTTTCAGTCTTTCCCAGCATCAGGGTCTTTTCCAGTGAGTTTTCTCTTCGCATTAGGTGGCCAAAATATTTCAGCTTCACCTTCAGTATCTGTCCTTCCAATGAGCAGTCAGGGTTGATTTCCTTTAGGATGGACTGATTTGACCTCCTTGCAGTCCAGGGGACTCATAAGAGTCTTCTCCAGCACCAATTCAAAGGCATCGATTCTTCGGCGCTCAGCCTTTCCTTATAGGCCAGCTCTCACAGCCATACGTGGCTGCTGGGGATAGGGCCAAGGGAAAGACTAAAAAGTATGTGAAAAGGCTTCCGCTGCCCCTAGGAAGGAGGGTCATTTCTCATCTGGGAATTGTTCATTTCTTGCCTCAGTTGTTTAGGAATGATGATATGCAACTTTCAGATGAAGGGTACTACATCTTCCTGGAGGATTTACAGTGCTGTTTGAAGGAATGTTTGGCTGCTTGGTGGGGTGAAGGGAACTAACCAAAGGCTTGTCCTCTCTAATTGCAGGTGAACTGTGGGTTTAAGGGGAGAAAAATGTAAATTTAACCATTTGGCGAACACCCTGAGGCGTATTAAGATGAAGGTGGGCTTCCTTAGACCTGCCCATTTCAGGGCCACAAGTCTAGAGAGGGAGGGGACAGGTCCTGTTCTTGGGAGTTGCCTGATTTATCCACACAAAGCTGTGAGGGTGGGGTGGGAGAGTGGCTAGCTCCTTTAGCACTTTAAGGTGCAGGCTGTGAATGTAGGTGAGAAGCTGGTCATTGGCTCTGAACCAGGGGAACTCACCCAGAAAGATTGGGGTAGAAGGAGGGAAGCTCCTCTATCACAGTCTAATAGGGTACTCACACTGGAGGGGTGTGTGTGCAATTATTTATGTTCTGCAGTTTGCCCATTACAGACCCCATACGTAAGCTTAAATAAAACTGTTGCTCTTTAAAACACCAAGGAACTGATGTTATTTTTTTATTCTGGGGGCATGGGTGCAAACAGCATTAACGCCCACTTTCCCTGTCCCTAACATATGAATATTTGTTCTTTGGGAGGCAGAACCAAGAGGAACTTTGGGATTTCTCCAGAATTGACTGAATTTGGCATTCATTACAGGTGGGGGAAGAATAGCATTATACATTCCTTTTCTTGAAACATGTTAACATGGCTGAAGGGAGGTGTGCCTCATTCTCAATAACGCAAAGTATGTACTTGTCCGTTTTTAGTTTATGTGAATGTGTGAGGGGGAGAAGGGCCTTGCAGGTGCTAAGAGAAGTGTCCGTGGGCATACTGGTGCTTACAGCACCATGTTAGTCCAAAATGCATCAGTACAGATAATTCTGGAAATCCTTGTTCCCGCTATTATGTTCACTGGTGTGTGTCCGTGTCCGTCTGTCTGTACATATATGCATAATTACATACTGATCTCTAAACGTCTAAAAGTGGATTTTTGCTTTTAAAATTCTAATCATATGGATAATGATCCTTTGAACTACATTTATATATTAAAGTCTAGGTCCTAGACAAATAACAAGCAGTATTTTATAGTACGTCAGATTTCTTACAATGAGGGGCTAGCTGCACATCATGCTGGCATGACCCAAGTGCTAGAATGTATGTTACACTGTATTCTTTTAAAGCCTGTGAGTGTACGATTTAAAATGCAGCCATGGTGGGTGGTGTGTGCTTCCCATCTGCATTCCCCCCTGCAAAGCCCCCTCTCCCACTTCATTCCATCAGATGGTGTTTCTGGTCCATGAGCCCCACCAAGAGAAGAAAAACTGCTTATGGAGGTTTGGTATCCCTGTCTCATCCCTTTTGTGCTTTATATTGCTTCTTCCTCACTTGGCTACAACCAGTGTTGTAGCACACAGTTCTGCTGCCATCATGCCTTGTTAGCCCCTGTTTGTTCGCAAATGGGAACTTTCTGGACAAGTGATGGTAAGGGAAAACAACCTTTAGGATCTACAGTGCTAATCTCTCTTCCCTCGCTTGTGCACAGACACTTTGAGTAGTTTCTGCTTGTTGGCTCCATTTTTAGAGGGATAAATCTAATTTGTGTAGATACTTCAGACCTATTCAAGCATTCTTCAAGTGTATCCATGAAGAGCTTGCAGCCCCATGGATGCCGGCTCCATCCCCAACCTTCCTGGTCTGAGCGAAAAGGTCTGAAGGAAGATTTGTAAGCATGTTCAGTTGGACATGGCTACAGTCCGCCCATGATGGAAACTCCTAGGAAGGCCTGTAGATTGCAATATACATCATGTCTCAGCATTCAGAAATGCATCATGTCTATGCACAAAAGCCCTGAGCAGATGACATTCCTCATGCAGCTGAATGTACCAGTGAGGGCAAAACCAGGCCAAGCTTTACTTTGGAATGAAAGGTGAACTGTTCTGCTGCTCTCAGTATCTTGCACAGTTCTAGAGAGCCAACCTTAATACAAAACTTTTTCCTCCTGTTGCCTTAAGTGTAGCCTTGTGGATGCTGTAGTCCAGTTTTTAGATGCTCCCCTATGGCTTGGCATGGAAATGGGTTTGCAGATTCTTGGGCTCCATGCCCTGTGTCAATCTAGGAGTGCCTGCGGGTGGATGCTTTATGTCAGGAACACTTTTTTTGCACCTTTATAAATAGCATGTGTGCACGACAGCTGTAGGACTTTGTCGCTCAACTTGAAATAGTAATCTTAAACAGAGATATTACCAAGCCCTCAATGAAAGCATTGGCTGAAACTATTATTATCCATGTGTTACTCCCTTGTAGGGTATAAGTGCTTTACCGCCTTAATTGAATTGTTTTCCTATCAGTCTTGTGTGTGTGGGGGAAGTCATTATTTCCTGCAACTTGTAGACAATGTTCCTTTACGTCTTGTAATAACCCTTTGGGGAAGGCAGTTATACCCACTTTACAGAGTGAGACCTGAGGCTGAGAAGGATTAAGTTTGCCCAGTGGCACCTGGAGATTTGAAAGGCTAGTCAGGGATTTGAATCCAGCACATCAAAGACTGGCATACTGTACACTGCACCATCTCTTAAAGCACCCTTCCCTAACCTGGTGCTCTCCAGCCGTTTTGGGCTTCAACTCCCATCAGCCTCAGCTAGCATTGCCAATGGCCAGGAATTCTGGCAGATGTAGTCCAAAACACCTAGGCAGAACCAGGTTGGTGAAGGCAGTCTTATAGAGTGAAAATGGGATTGAGAAAAAATGCATTGCCGTAGGCCACCCAGTCAATCAGAGAGGGGCTCTCGTGGCAGGTTTAGGTTAGGCATCTGATCTGCTGGATCCATACTGCCACTCAAAAGGTCTAGCAACTGTTATCCTGCTGTAGCTATTACTAGTAAATAGCACATAGTCTTTTTCTCCCCATGTTAGCTGCTTCATTTTATGTTTCCAATTCTAGTGTACTGCCATCCACAATTTCAATTAATTGACTTTTTCCCCCAGTTGAATTTATACAGTAGGATTCTGGCTAAAAAGAAAAGGACATTGTTGGTGAATAGCTTTTAAATGACATCCTGCATAACCCCACCATTATGACTTCAGGGAATATTTTCAATTCTACATCTGTCTGTATATACTGCGAGCCACACTTTGTACTGAAATGGCAAAAACTTCGTTTGTTGCAACCATTGTGAAATGGTTCCAAGATTTGGAGAATTATAGGTAGTGCAATTAGTTCAGCTCCTCCTTTGGATAAAAACACATTAAAAAAAAAGAGTGTGTGTGTATGCGGGGGGAGCATTGCTGTAGCTACAGTTCAGTGTTTGCATGAAAAGCAATTTGGTTTTCTAGTAACATTTCCATGATGCTTTTATATAAAGGTCAGTGGTATGTAATTATGTGGTGGACTGGTGGCAGGTGCTGTGTTGAAGCAATCGCCGCCCCACATGTTAAATGTAATAATTACGCTAAGGAGCTACTTTGCAAAGTGTAGGAGAATATAATACACCTACAAAAAATTAATGTTGGATTTGTCATAACATCTAATTTAGTAATATGCATTAAGAGTAAACCAGTGTTTTTAATTTTGCACTGAGAAGTTTATGATCTGTCTATTCAAAGAAAATACATTTCGTTGCAACACATTTACATGTTTATGAATGCCGCATTCTTGTTACGGAGTATTGGCTTGTATTTATTTTAAAGGCAGAGCTTTGACATCTTTTTGCCTGACCTACATGAAAAGGTAGCCACGGCTTGCTTCTAGTGTAAAGAAACATTTAACAGCTAACAATAAAATTAAATATATAAAAGGAAGGGATTTTAAGTCATTGAATTGGGAAGGTATTTTCTTTTAAAGGAAAGCATGTGATTCAAAAACACTTGAGATTTTTTCCCTCTTTTATCAGATTTTATAAAGGCATTCCTATCTTACTTCAAAGTAAAAGCTTATTTTTACATAAATAAAATCTTTGAGTTGAAGTCTTTTTTTAAAACAACCACACTGTAATCATATGAGATGGTCTTAATACAAGCTTGGCTTTATTGTTTTCAGTTTTGCAGTACTGCATTAAACCTGAGAAAATCAGAAAAAAGGTTAAGTAGGCAGAGCAAAGTAAAAAAGTGTGTAATTTTCTCCTGGGCTGCAGAACTATGCATACTTACTTGGGAGTAAGTCCTAACTAATTAAATGTACTTCTGCGTAAAGATGCATAGGATTGCATTGTCACGATTACAAAGTATGAAAGGCTTGGTGAAGACTAGCATTTGTAAATGGTGTGGTGGGGAAACTCAGCATAACTTTAAGAAGTATTAAAACTACGATTTTGACTGTAGGTGTGGCTTGCAGTGCTCATATTTGCATCACTGGAAGAGTAAATATTTACGTCTGCTGTTTCCTACAGCTAAAATGATACAAAGCAGGACAGATGGCAATTCGGAGGCTATATTTAAGCAGGTGTTGAAGTTAGGAAAGATATGAGAGCTACGTTTTCCGGTCACTGGAATGTAGGAAGCTGTCATATACTGAGTCAGAGCACTGGTCCATCTAGTCCAGCATTGTCAGCACTGACTGGTAGCAGCTCTCCAGGGTTTCAGGCAGGGGTTTTTCCAGCTCTGCTTGGGGATGCCGTGGACCGAACCTGCGATCTTCTGCATGTTAATGATGTGCTCTGCCGCTGAGTTACAGCCCTTCACTTTTGGTAAGGAAAGGCTGCAGCTTGCTCACTTAGTATAAGAAACCTTCAGTAACTACATTTTTCTAGCCCTCTTAGCATTCATGGAAACAGTCCACAAAGAGGTCAACGTTAAGAGAAGGTTAGCGTCTCTGAGTGCAGCTCAAGGGCTCAGCAGATTTACTGAGGGTTGCCAGCAGTCAGCAGTGGGAAGCAGATTGGTGAAGACATCCCAACAGAAGGACTAGATGGTTCTCAGAGTTCCAGAGGAACAGTGATATCGTGGTAAATTCGGAAGTGCAGGCGCTCATCATGACAGTCCCCACAGCCATGCTCCCAGGGAGAGTCCAAAAATTCAGGCAGCTGCATTGATCTGTCTCTACAGACCAGTTTTAGCCATTTACATTTCCACTAAGAGCAAGCCTTAGTGCTATTAACTAAGTATTAACTACCCATTCAAGACCAAGCCACCCTTACATTTGTATTGCAACAGGGAACAATATACTGTTGGTGGGAAAATTCATTTCCCCCAACTACTGTGAGGCTTGCAGCTAAGTTCAGAGGGAACAGGGAGGTCTGAGGGGGGTTGCAGATGAGGTCAGCATCCCTGCTAAGAAAAAAAGTGCCTGTGCTGCATCCCATGTACTACATGCGGGGGAAGTCAAGGTGTAATGTTGGAGGAGAAGGTTCAGGAGCAGGAAAGCAGGATCATGGAAGTCAGTGAATGAGGTGAATCAGAACCTGGCAAGGTAGAAAGCACAGGGTGAAGTTTGTGCCTGGACAATTGCTGGAGGTAGGGAACAGCAAATGTTGGAGTGCAGAGATGAAGACAAACCAGTCTCATCCAGAGTTGGGTGAAGAAAGTAGTAGTTTCATCTGCGCCACTACCACATTTCTCCTTCTCCTCCTCCTCCTCTGGTATGGATGGAAAGTGGCATAGGTGGGATTTCATTCAGTTTGGATGCTGCATAGAGGTTGGGAAGGAGGACGTGAGAGTCACTTCAACTTCCTATGAGTGCAAAATGGGATGCATCTGTCTTGCAGAGAGAGAGCTTCTGGAGCTCACACAACTTACCACAGAAAAGGTGTGTGTGTGTGTGTGTTTTACAATGGATGTTATACAGAAAGAAAGAAAAAAGAGGATATGTTTGTGTGTAACATCTGAACCTACCCTTAAGACACAGCATCTTCTCGTTAAATAGGGCACGGGATTTGGAATGATAAAGACGTAAGCATGAGAGAGTGGATATTTTAAACTTGAATGTAGTGTTCATTATATTTCAGTTATCAAAACCTTAGTTTTATGCTGCATTTTAAACATGCACCAATTAACAATTAAGAAAGAGAAATGCAGTGTATAATTCCTTCTGTTATAACTCTTTGTACAACTCTGTATAAAAAATGTTCTATGTTAAACTCGTAGGTCTGCTTATTCAGTCATCTAAAAATTATGCAAATATTTACGCAACATGAACTAGTAATAAAACTGATGTTTGGCTATTCTGCTATGGTTGACTTAGGGCTTTCATCTCAAATTCAAGATGTTTCCAAGAAATGTAGGAAAGCAATTAACAGGATGGAGGTTGGGAAGGAAGGAGTAGAGGAGTTCTGACTGGTGGAGGTCTAAGAGAAAGGGCTTTGGGGTGTACATTGCTCAAACCTTATCTGCATATTCAAAGTGGTTTTTATATATAATCCAAGATGAGATACATATTACATGGAATTATATTAAATCAGATAAGTGTGTACGGAAATAGATTCTGTAGATTACATATAACATTGAAATAACCATTAAAATGGACTATTGGATTAATCTAGATAATTTGTATGGACAATCAGTTTGGGTAATGGTACTTAAATTTGATAAGTGTTAGGAATTATTGAAATTAGAAGATGTGTATTAGTTTAATTAGTAAAGATTGGGCTTGTTGAATGGAGTTGGAGTGTGCGATCAATTGAATTTGAAGTGGATAATTAAGAAAATATTAATAACTGTCTTAAAAAGTAGCCAGAGGAGTGGGAAGTATAGGATGAGGATGGAGCAACATGACCAATTACTCACCTTGGCTGATGTTACAAGGATAATCTTTACTAAAAACTGAGATTATTTGGAATTTTGTTCAGTGAAGGGAAACAATAGTTTGCGGAAAATATGCAAGGAAGATAAAATTAGAAGTACAAAAGGAAGGTAGAGTTTAGAGGCAAAGAATACCAGTATCAAGAAAAATGATCACATACATTACTAAACTCTAATCAGACACAATGGTTGGGAAAATAAAATGGAACAACAGGATAAGATTAGAGGTCTGATGGAGATTAATATTGATTGAAGATTTAATGTGTTAAAATGATAATTGAGGAGCTGGATAGCAAGATTAGGAAAAACAATTTTCAGGAGTAACAAATGTTATAGGAAGTTGGTCCTCTTTCTAGAGAAACCACCACTGATTTGTTTGAGATTAGGCAATGCCTGCACTGTCAGCATAGACACAACAGTTGGAGGGGCCACTCAATTTTGTCTTTTGAAAAAATTGCTGTCGTAGAACAGAGGCCTGCTTTGTTCTGCTTGCCTTTTAAAAGCAGTAACATTCTCCCTTTTCCCTTTTTATTGTGTAGTTGGTGGGTGCAACCTTGTTTTGGTGCTGGGAAGGTGGAGATTGTCCTAAGCAAGTGGCATAAAGTAGTCTTGGCAATTCTCTGTCCTGCTTTCTCCTTTTTTTAAAAAAGCTCCTTCTCTACCATTCAAAAAAGCAGCTACTGGGAAAACATCTGTGCTTTCTAGGATCTTATAGCTAGTCTTGGTATAGCAATATTGAAAGCTTGTGCCACCCACAAGGTCTAATACAAACGGAAAAGGAGAAATTTTCTATAACCAACAATTAGTAGGTAATAATAAAATCAGGGTAAACACACACACACACACACACACACACACTGCAAACAATTTTGAGAATTAATGTATAAGTATATTTTCAATTCAATGTTGCACTCCAAATAGCTTGCTGATTACTTCTGAAACTTAAATTCTTCTATTGCTGTCATGTTTAACTGTTCACACCACATAGCATATTTTCTTGGGCAGGGGTAGAAGAGTACTTGTTGTTGTTCAGTCGTTCAGTCGTGTCCGACTCTTCGTGACCCCATGGACCATAGCACGCCAGGCCTTCCTGTCCTGCGCTCTCTCCCGGAGCGTGCTCAAGTTCATATTCATTGCATCCGTGATGCTATCTAGCCATCTCATCCTCTGCCGTCCCCTTCTCCTTTTGCCTTCAGTCTTTCCCAGCATCAGGGTCTTTTCCAGGGAGTTTTCTCTTCGCATTAGGTGGCCAAAATATTGGAGCTTCAGCTTCATTATCTGTCCTTCCAATGAGCACTCAGGCTTGATTTCCTTTAGGATGGACTGATTTGACCTCCTTGCAGTCCAGGGGACTCGTAAGAGTCTTCTCCAGCACCACAGTTCGAAAGCATCAATTCTTGGGCGCTCAGCCTTCCTTATAGTCCAGCTCTCACAGCCATACATTACTACTGGGAAAACCATAGCTTTGATTAGACGGACCTTTGTCGGCAAGGTGATGTCTCTGCTTCTTACTATGCTGTCTAGGTTTGCCATAGCTTTCCTCCCAAGGAGCAAGCGTCTTTTAATTTCATGGCTACAGTCACCGTCTGCGGTGATCTTGGAGCCCAAGAAAGTAAAATCTGTCACTGCTTCCATTTCTTCCCCTTCTATATGCCAGGAAGTGATGGGGCCAGATGCCATGATCTTTGTTTTTTTAATGTTGAGTTTCAAACCAGCTTTTGCACTCTCCTCTTTCACCCTCAACAAGAGGCTCTTTAGATCCTCTTCGCTTTCTGCCATTAGGGTGGTATCGTCTGCATATCGGAGGTTGTTGATAATTCTCCCAGCAAACTTAATTCCGACCTGTGATTCATCCAACCCGGCGTTGCTCATGATGTACTCTGCATATAAGTTAAATACTCCCAGTGAAACTATTTTGCTGTCAGAGGTGATGCTATCTGGGAGGGTGACGGTAGTCAGTCATGAATCAACATTTCAGTGCATTTGGAAGTTCTTGCATTGGAGTACCGTTCATTCCCGTTGCAAGATAAGAGAATCTAAAATACCCAAATATTTATGTTACTGAAGTGTTATTAGTGCAGAATTAAATGTGAAGCCTTTTATTGATAATAAGCCTGGTAGGTCTTGGTGACTCACATTTGAACTTATTACATTGCCGCCACTGATCTTCATATCCTTGGTAAAAGAGGGCATACATAACCTTCCTTCCTGGTTTTTATAAACTGTTACCATCATGCAATAACTGTAATGTGTATTAAAAAAATACCAGAACTAGTGAGGTGATTTGGATCGAGCGTCGGACTTGGCCAAGGTTCAAACTCACAACATTCAGCCATTGTGCCTCTTGGCTAGTTATAGACTTGTTGCTATCAATTGTGTTGAAGACAGAATGGGATAATCCCCCATTAGGAGGAAGGATGGGATGCTAAAAATGATGGATAAATGAATGAAAGTAAATTAGTGTCTTAAAGCTTTGTTGCCATAAATACTGTGATAAGAAAACATGAAGAAATCCCAAGTGGCAATTTCTTGGGTTGGATCCAGATTGAGTTCAGCTGGGCTGGAGGAAGTAGACTTCCCTGACCCCACTTCCCCATGGCCACCCCTCCTGCTTCCTTCTGAAAATGTTACACAGAGAGTCAAGGACCCTTCAGAATTTGAACTGTGGTGTGGGGGGAAAGGGAACTCCCAAATATTAGGCAAAAGCAACTTTTATGAGCAGAGCCCTTCTGTTCATGGAAGGCAGATTCTAGATCTAACCCATTGTACTCTCTTACCAGTTATACGAGCCTTCCCCAACCTGCCACCCTACTTGGGACTACAATTCACAGGATTCCTGACAGCTGGTCAGGCTGGCTGGGGCTGATGGAAGTTGAAGTCCCAAACACCTGGAAGGCACCAGGTGAGGGAAGACTGTTATACTGTAGTAGAGTCAGCAAAGCTAAATGCTGGTAAGCGTTTTGGGGCAATGGAGGGAAAAAATGGGGAGGGGGTAGTGAAATTTTCATTTTCTCTGCAGACTAGGATAATCTAGTGTTCCTCTGAATATTAGCTCTCCTTGACCCAGCAAGTTATGGGGTTTACTGACATCTGAGCAACCTTGTGTGGATTAGCAGGCAGAGAGACATTCTGCACAAGTAAAGCTCACAGTCTACTTGTAAGGGGCTTGCCAAAATATCCTTAACGGCTGCTAGAGGAAGTTTTCAAGGAACATAGCGCAGGTCAGGCAGTGGTAAAATTTTGTGAGTTCCGATGTAGTATGAATCAAATGGGAGGAAGGGCATGTTAATCTGCTGGCAATCCACAGCCTTGATCGTATATTGACGCTGAAGGTAAGCAAAGGCTTTTCATGCACAGATGGCTTGACAAAAGAAAACACTCACATTTCAGTCTGTGGGCTGGTGAACTGGCCTTTCTGCAGAAGAGAAGTGTTTACACGGCTATACATTTTCTTATCTGCTCATCTGAATTTTTTCTCATTTCTCCTGAAGAGAAACGAGTAAACCGGCATGCTTTGATTTCACCTCCAAGAGTGCTGGCTAATTAAGTGGTTAGGCCAACGTATCTGTTGAACTTAAGAGAAAGTAAAAGAACATTCTGCCCTTTCTTTAAGGCAGGGGTGGGCAACTTTGGTGGGTTGGGGTGCTGCATTGGCCATCCGAAACCCACTGTAGGCTGCACCCTTCCCTTGGAGGAAGTGTTCAAGCTGCTGGGTTCTCAGCGATTCTGCTAGGAAACAAGGCATGTACAAGTCCGGAGGGACAAAACTCACCCTTCCCTATGCCTTGATTTCCAGCTGAATTGCTGGGAATCCTGTGATGCAGTGGCAGCTGGGGACCTAGTGGGTACTCTAAAACCCCCACGGGTGGGGCACATTTGCTCTGTAGGTTGCATGTTGCCCACCCCTGCTTTAAGAAGACATGTTGATAAAGCTAAAACATCATAACAAAAGGATGATAAACATGATCTCCTACTTGGACAATTCGTTAGCCTTCAATAAAGGATTTTTCAGCTATACTGAAAAAATGAAGTGGGGTAGGGGGAAGGATTGTAATTCTTTTGGGAACCTTCAGTTTGGCTTTTACCATAGTGATTTTCCCTCCTTAAAATCAGATGCCATTACTTTCAATAATAATTCAGTTTATGGGCATTGTATGTATTGGGCAGAGTGCAAACATACTGCTCATGAGAAAATCTTCCCTGATGGCACTTGTCCAAGATGACTTCAGTGCTTTGTTATCGGAAGCCATGCATTTTTTCTGGAAGACAGTTCCTTTTAAAATTCGATTGTCTAGGTTGTGGAGCATGTTCATTGAAAAAAAAAAATCCTGCCAGGTGATGAAGTAAGATCTGTTTCACACTTTGTGCAGCAGTTGCCACACTGCTCTTTTCCAAAGTAAACACAGTGACCGCCTTTGCATGATCGTGGCAACAGTGGCTTGTTAACCACGCTGCATGTGCTGGTTGTGAGCTGGCCGGATTTCCCTAATTACACTATTGTTGTCCCAACCTGGGCTTGCTTGAGGGAGCAACAGCCCTCAAATAACCCATGGAATGTTGTTGGATTATTTGAGGGTTGTTGCCCCCCCCCCCCCAAGCCATGTCGCCCAGGTTCGGATGACATGGCAAGCCATGCTAGCAAGGTTAACTAGGGAAATCCAGCTGGCATGCGATCTGGATGCATGGCTGCAATCTTGCAAACTGGTCCAGAGGGAGGGGCAAACGTGCATCCTTAAACATGCAATGCATACGTGCCTGGGAGCCTTGCACGTGACTGCACATGTCCACTGACTGGGGTGTGTACCTTCTTTTGTGTTTTGTCTTTTTTGTAACAAGCACTGGTGTGGCTGTGTCAAGCATGATTGCTGTGTAAAATTAATATACTATGCTTATACATTTTTATACCAGGTGAAGTCTTTTTTAAAGTAAGTAATATTATGAGTAATTGGATTTTATATTGTCAGTGAATGGATTTCTGTATTTATGCGGTTCCTGAGGAAGAGCCTTTGTTGCCTGAAATGCATTGGACATTTCAGGTAATTTTGCATTAAGGCTATTTCTAATCACCTTTGTTACACTACCCTTTGTTCTTTTTCCATTCCATTTTAAATGGATCTGATCAGATTAAATCTTCTAGTAGAAGATAATGGACTCTCTAGTGAATTTGCCTTTTGGAAGAAACAGTAAAGAAAAAATCCAGGCAGAAAATTTGTCAAAAGTGTGGAGGAATTGGCAGGTTCAAAAAATCAACTTGCTGACTTTTTAAAGTTTGATGAGACCTTTGTGCTTCATATCTTTGCAATGAGGGAGGGAAGAGCATGTTACTGTAACCTCCTTATTACCTTATAGCATAACACAGACAGGCTTTCCCTCCAGTGGTTTAAAACTTTATTCTCAATGTGTCCGGGGAAACAGAGGCTGTATGCATGTGTCATGTGGCTAAACTATGGTTTAGTGCAACATGCACAAGTAGGAATGAGAAGCAGCAAGTCTTGGGCTTAGGCATTTCCACCTCCCATTTCCTCTTCCCATGTGGCCAAGGGGAAGAGTTCAGAAGCCTTCGCTCCTGCTCTTAGTTAATCACAGGTCTGTCCAGACCTGAAATTGTGGTCAACATTAGCTACGGCTAGTTTCAACGAACTAGCCTCAGAAACTATTTTGAAATTGGCTTGTTGGGACTACATCAGCATTGTACAAGTATATTTCTGCTTACACAGTGGGACTTCTCTTCCTCTTCTCCTCACTGTGTGGATCCCCAACCTTCAGGAGCAGATTTGAGGGCACACAGGGAGCTGCAAGGCGGAGGGGAAATGTCTATTCCATCTGGAGAGAAGATAAGACAGACAGACATAATTTGAAACAACCCTTTGAAATTAATCATGGTTACCATTAGCCACAGTTTTGTCTCAGCAAGTGACATAGCAAACAGTGATTAAATTAAAGTTTCCAAACTCCTTCTCCCAGCTGCACAGGAGGAGAAGAGGGAGCATGCGAGCCTGAGGCTTGCTGCGGCTCAAGCACATTGTGCTAAACCATGCAGCCAATGGCAAGGAAAGGCATTTATGTTTAGGGTTGGGAACATGTCTGCATGAAGCAGTGCAGGAAGGGTGAGCTCCTAAAGTGAATTGTATAGATCCAGAATTAGCTAGACTTCACTTCTCAACAGAGCATGGTGATGAAGCTAAAGCTAATGAGACTATGTGTAGCTCCCTGTTGCATATCTACTCTGTGGCAACTCCAGGTTTGCCTTGAGTAATGTGTGAAACTGCCATATGTTCTAACACTCGGCGAATAATGAAAACTAGATGAGAACGTAAGAGCCTGACCTTGGTAGTTTCACATAATTAATTGTGAATGAATGGTTTTCTTTGCCCAGCATGAGTAACAGGTTTGTTTTCTTTATCATTTATTAATAGAATCTGATGATGATATCCTTGTTTTCTTTTCTTTTTTTGTTTTTTTGAAGCTGAGAATCAAATATAGCAATGGCAAATTCATGATAAACTATGCAATCAGTTCTGCTAACTTGTTACAATACTTGGAATGTTGCTTGATGATTATTTACTTCAGAATTCATGAACTTTGCAAAACCCCTGCATGGAGTAGGTGGGAAAATCTCCAAAGTGTTTTTGGATGGTATGGGGAAGTCAGTATGGAAATACTGCTGCTGCCCCATACATGCCTTACATTTTGTATCTGATAGATTAATGATGATCATGTCAAAGGTAGAGGTTTGCTGCTGAATACTTCAAACTACTGAAAAGAAATGTGGGTAGCACAGAGCTTCTTAAACTGAAGATCCTGACATGTTGGCTGGGTTGCACAATGAGGGGCAGATTTCCATATCTAGGTCCCCCCCCCCCCCGGCCGGGCTGGCAGCACTCCGTTACTGCTTTGAGACCCCTTTAAGAGAAAGCTCTGTCCCTTTCTGTCATGCTTAAATTCTGTTCAAATACATAGTGGCTGTGTTCCGGCAATCATATCTTGGCTATTAAGCCTTGATGGGTGCAAGCTTTTCGCCTGCACATAGAGCTGCTTTGCTTCTTGCTTCACAGTGCACAGCAATTGTGACAGGAAACCTCTAGTTAACCATATTTCCTGTTTCATCTGAACCAAGCAACTATGGTTACTAGCTTCAGAACAAACCAAGATACTAAACCACAGCTCAGACAAAACAGAAACTATGGTTGAGAGACTTCCTGATCTAATTGTGGCTTGGGCAAATGGAAAACAAAGAGCCAGAGGCTTGTGCATACTTACTAAGCCAAGATGTGAAACAGGCCACTGACTATACATGTTAACATTAAAAATGACAAGATATTTATTTAATTTAATTACTGACACAACATGCTTGCATTTTGTGTTGTAGAGTGGTAGGGCTTGAAAGATGGTGTTACTTCATAGATGGGTGGGTCCCAAAAGGTTGAATAAGTTTTAGAAGTTCGTCCCATTTCAAGCACTGGGGTAGCATCTTGTGGTTCCTCTGTAGTAAAGAAACGGTGTGGTATCAAGCTAAGCTCTCTAACGTGGGAACAATTCCTTGGTCGCTAATCTTGCCTGGGTTACATAGGGCTACCTTTACTTGAGGTGGATTCCAGTGAGCAAAAAGTAATGTTGCAATCCTATCCAGATTTCTGTGAGAGTTGTTGTTCAGTCATTCAGTCGTGTCCGACTCTTCGTGACCCCATGGACCATAGCACGCCAGGCCTTCCTGTCCTGCGCTCTCTCCCGGAGTGTGCTTAAGTCTGTATTCATTGCATCGGTGTTGCTATCTAGCCATCTCATCCTCTGCCATCCCCTTCTCCTTTTGCCTTCAATCTTTCCCAGCATCAGGGTCTTTTCCAGTGACTTTTCTCTTCGCATTAGGCAGCCAAAATATTTGAGCTTCAGCTTCAGTATCTGTCTTTCCAATGAGCAGTCAGGGTTGATTTCCTTTCGGATTGACTGATTTGACCTCTTTGCAGTCCAGGGGACTCGTAAGAGTCTTCTTCAGCACCACAGTTCGAAAGCATCAATTCTTCGGCGCTCAGCCTTCCTTATAGTCCAGCTCTTACAGCCATACGTTGCTACTGGGAAAACCATAGCTTTGAGTATACAAACCTTTGTCGGCAAGGTGATGTCTCTGCTTCTTACTATGCTGTCTAGGTTTGCCATAGCTTTCCTCCCAAGGAGCAAGCATCTTTTAATTTCATGGCTACAGTCACTGTCTGCCGTGATCTTGGAGCCC
This sequence comes from Heloderma suspectum, assembly GCF_057233095.1. Taxonomy (NCBI): domain Eukaryota; kingdom Metazoa; phylum Chordata; class Lepidosauria; order Squamata; family Helodermatidae; genus Heloderma; species Heloderma suspectum. The sequence continues at coordinate 112,057,060 of NC_139458.1, read as the reverse complement.
AAGAAAATAAAATCTGTCACTGCTTCCAATTCTTCCCCTTCAATATGCCAGGAAGTGATGGGGCCAGATGTTATGATCTGAGTTTTTTTAATGTTGAGTTTCAAACCAGCTTTTGCACTCTCCACTTTTACCCTCAACATGAGGCTCTTTAGATCCTCTTTGCTTTCTGCCATTAGGGTGGTATGGTCTGCGTATCTGAGGTTGTTGATAATTCTCCCAGCAGTCTTAATTCCGACATGTGATTCATCCAACCCGGCGTTTCTCGTGATGTACTCTGCATATAAGTTAAATAAGCAGGGCGACAATATGCAGCCTTGTCGTACTCCTTTCCCAATTTTGAACCACTCGGTTGTTCCATGTCTGGTTCTTACTGTTGCTTTTTGGCCCTCGTACAGGTTTCTCAAGAGACAGGTAAGGTGGTCTGGTACTCCCATCTCTTTAAGGATTTGCCAGAGTTTTGTTGTGATCCACACAATCAAAGGCTTTAGCGTAGTCAATGAAGCAGAAATAGAATTCTCTATTTCTGGAATTCTATTTCGTTGTTCTGGAATTCTCTTGCTTTCTCCATGATCCAGCAAATGTTGGCGATTTGATCTCTAGTTCCTCTGCCTCTTCGAAACCCAGCTTGTACTTCCGGTAGTTCTTGGTTCACATACTGCTGAAGCCTAGCTTGTAGGATTTTGAGCATCACCTTGCTGGCATGTGAAATGAGCGCAATTGTACGGTAGTCTGAACACTCTTTGGCATTGCCCTTCTTTGGAATTGGAATGTCAAGTGACCTTTTCCAGTCTTGTGGCCATTGTTGAGTGTTCCAAATTTGTTGGCATATTGAGTGCAGCACTTTAACAGCATCATCTTTTAGAATCTTGTGTGAGAGTAACCCCATTTAATTCTGAGTAGACATGCATAGGGTTACACTATATATAGATAATCTTAAAGCTGGTTCACACCTTATTTTTTAAATTCACGCACAAAGTGTACCAAACTTGAAGTGGCAAGATACTGTGGCATCATCAGTCGTGAATGGCAACTGATTCATTTAAAATAGATTATTTTTCTTCAATATACTGAAAGTAGGGCTCAGTTCTAATCACCACTGCCATTTTATTTCAGAGAAACTTGATCATTTAAATATGTTGGTGCCATTCACAACTTTTGTTCAAGAGTTTAATTTTAAAAAGTGTAAATATGCTCTAAATCAGGGGTATGAAATCCTTTTTGGTCAGTAGGCAGATTTAGAATTTTGAGAGAGTGTCATGAGTGCTCCTACAAAATGGCTGCCATCGGGGGGCTTGCCCATGGTGGGTGTGGCTGGTCACAAAACACCCATTTCACAGAGAAATGGAGAGACAAAAGCAAAGTAACTTGACCAAGAACCTAAATATAAGGCATAGATGGGCTCTGAGCTCAAAAATCAAAACACACTCTTGAACCTACAGTTTCTGCTCTAACACCATTTTGCAGAAGGCAAACTGCACCCTAACCCACCATTTTTCTGTTCGGAGAATGCATCTGGGGCCCACATGGGGCCTGGAGGCAGTCTTGGAAATAGAGGTTCTTGGAAATAGAGGTGGTGCTGGAGGCCCACACTTCATTTTGTAGCCTCCCAGTTAAAACATAGTTTAAAAATACTTCTTAAAAATCTGGAAGGGTAGAAAGACTGTCAGGTGCCAAGAGAGGCATCTGCAAGCACAATGGTACACATGGGCACTAGGTTGGAGACCCAGCTGTAAGTATATAATGTACAATCTTTTCTTTGGAAACTCCATTGGTTTGATTCAGATTTTAGTTTTTGATGTTCTGAATGCTATGATGTTTTGGGGTGATATGGATACAAAATTTGAATGAATATGGATTATGGTTGAGGGTTCGTGTTTCCAAAGGCTTTGGCAAGCTATAGATTGGTCCCTATAAAATTGTTTTGGAACAATCTGCTCTGTACACAATAACTTTTTAACTAGTTTTTCTTCCTTATAAAGTAATTTGTGGTTGAAGATTATTTTATCTGGGGCATACAGCTGCATTGATTCCACAGTACTTATCTCTGTCATAATATTCATTTCTCTGTCCATGCAAAGACTGAGTTCCAAGAAAGAGGTTTAGGAAGGTGCATGATGTTGTTTGGCTGGATAACTCCATAAGTGGATTTGTATAAAGCACACTTCCTAAATTCCTAAAACCTTCCTAAATTAAGAAAATGAAGGGTTGTGCTGTTGGTTTTGTGAACAATTCACAAGCAAGCAGGCAAGCAGTAGATGTGAAAAAACAGCTTCTCTTGCCAGATGGCATGCAATATCCAATCCGAGTAGGCACTTTTTTTAAAAAACTGAAAAATCAGATTAGCTTTTGACTTTGTCTCCAGATGGTGTACAGTATGGAATAGAATTGAGGATTATGTGACATAACTTTCACTCCTAGGTAACCAGGCTGACAAAGGCCATGTACTTTATGACGATGTGGCCCTCTGGGATTCAACGGATAGAGGAATTGCTCTTTCGGTAGTGTATGTTTTCCTTGACCCAGGAAATAGGTTTACACTTTTAGCTTATAGTGGAAGAAGAAATTACTGTTTTGTGAGTAAATTAAGCTCCGTTTTGAGTGGCTACGTCTTTGGACATACAGTCTTAACTAACAAGCAAGTTGCATTTCTTCATGTAAAAAAAAAAGACAATAACTTTTTCTTTTCTTTTTTAAAACGAGTAAAGGATGCCTCACTATGGTAGCAAAGTAATTCTGTTTAGCTTATCTGTGCAACATTAGTATGCCTGTTTGGCAGCTTGAAAGAAGTGTAAAGGTTATGCTCTATATAGAAATGAGGACATGAATGCCCCCGTTATAGCTAAACGAGCTTCCTGTCACCAGCTTTGGTTCCCCCAGTCAAAGTTGCCAACAGGTGGTGTTCACAGTGGTGTTTCATGCTGCTTCTGGGATTGGCACCAGGATTTACCTGCGAAACGGCTACAATTCCCAAATATCCCATCCCATGCAAGCAGTAGTCTCATGTTAGATCCGGTCACTTAGCAGATGGATGAAGAAAAGAGGAGTAACAGGGGTGTGGGGGTATTTATGCTTAATTATCTGTCATACCACAAAAGGGCATTCACTTGTAGTAAAGAGCTGCAAAGTCTTGGGAGATTTATCTGTATTTTACGCAGTTTATAGGCCCAATCTAAAGAGCTCATAGTAGGCTAACTAATTTGCAAAATGCCATAGTGATCACTTCTTCAGAATATTTCTGCTCTTTATAGTCACTCAAATCTCCTGTGTAAAGGCTCTCTTCTGTGCTGATGAATTTTCAGAACAGTAAATAGAGTGGGCAGAGGGCAGGCTTACATACATAACAATATGACTAGATTGTAGTTCTGCATGGCTTTTCTTTCTTAACTAATATGCAGTCATGTTACAGAATACACATTTAAATAATGCAAAGAGGCAAATTATTAGAGGCATGTGTGGTTTTAGCTGGTGAGTCGTGCTGCTTTTAATGGTAATCACTCAACAAAGGTCTTGCACAGTCACCCCCTGGGGCAAGTGTTAACCCCATGAAAGAAAGGAGATCTATGCTTACATATCAGACATTTCATGTCTCATCTTAATGGGTTGTGGTTGGGTCACATTGAAGATGGAGTCATACTTCTAGTAGCTGGTGCCTGTTGTTCTTTTTTTTCCAGAAAAGATAATCCATGCCATTTTATAATCCATATGAATAATTGCAGCAGTTGATTATGTATTATGTATTAACTACCTACATCAATTTGAAATGAAGAAATATGTTTGAGTAATACAGAGTTATGAAAATGTAAGTGGTGCTATATACCCATATTAATTCTCTAAGTGGAGAAAAAATTGGAGGTTTTCTGACCCCCCCCCCCCGTGAGAAGGATCTTTCGCCCATTAGTCTACCCTCTAACCCCCTAATATTTTGCTGTTTCTATAGTTGAAAACATAGCAATCTTGGATAACTGAATATTTTTACAAAAATAACTTGGTATTTGTTACCATTGTACTAATCCTGTCAAGAACAATGTCCCTTTGGTATATAATGTCTTGTTGCAACAAACACATTGTAAAGATAATGAAAAGGGAAATTGGAAACTTGTCCTGATCCCACTTATGTCATCTGTGCACAGTAGCTGCTATTCACAAAGGAAAGTAAAATGCTGCACTGTATGTGTGAAGCCCTTGCGGGTATGTACACACATGCATTCGTGAGCTCATGCATGTGCGCGCACACACACACACACATGTCTTGAGCCCTGCCCAAATAATGTAGTTCAGCTTTTATATGCTAATTCAGGGATCCCTAAACTTTTGGGGCCAGTGGGAACTTTTCAGATTTTGAGGTGTGTTGTGGGAGTTCTTACAAAATGGCTGCTGATCAGTTTTCTGCACTAACACCCATTTCACGGTTGGCAAACTGATCAGGCTCAGAGATAAGTAACTTGACCAAGAAACAGTACAAAGCAGAGGTGGCATCTGAGCCCCAAATGCCACATTACATATAAACCCCACAATAAAATACCATTTCAAAGCAGGAAAACTTGTGATGCTCAGAGAAACACACACAGGTAAAACACCCACCCTACCTACATAAAACCAGGCAACCCACAGATGCACTTGCAAGTCAAGCAAAACACATAAACACACCAAAAAATCAAGCAAGACACACAGTAGGCAAAACACATACCCCTTCAAAATAAACCAGCTCATACTGCACCAAAACAAAAAGGCAACCTCCCTTCAATCCCCACCACCTTGTCTAGCCCACCAGGATGCTCACTCCAGAATACCTTTGAAACCATGCTCAGAAATGAAGGGATGTGTTGCAGCTGCTCATCATTATTATTTTCTAAGGGCGAAACGAAATGTTCTTGGATTATTTGCATCAGTATAAGCATGACCTGGCAGGGAAGTTTTTATAAATAAGAAGAGAGTTGGTTCTTTAAGGCTATTGGTATGCCTTACTAGTGCAGATGTGTGGGCAGACTAGGAAAATTTTTGTGTACTAGTAACGTTTGTGGACATTTTCAAGGCTAATGCATCAGAATATGTTTCTATATACATATGTACCTGTGTACACATGCACACCACTGTGCATGTATTTCTGTGGAATGAAACAACAAAGGAATGGATCAGAGCTGCTCTTTATTTAGCAGTGTTGATCAGGTAAGTAGTTCCTCAAGTGTAACTGAGGTAAAAGGCAAAGATCCAGGATGCTAATCTCTATGTGATTTTTGGAATTATTCACCATTTCTCTTAACCTTCCATAAGGGAAAAAGGAAGACATGAAAACTACTGAAGAAATATTATAGAAGTATCATTTCCATAAAATCAATTTCATTTTTAAAAAACATAAATTTATAAAATTAGCATATGGCGAAGGTACATTGCGTTCAGCTGTAAATAATCGCCGAAACTGGAATGCACTAGCTGTCTGCACAAAAGAAATTTTAGAAAGGTGTGTTCGAGGGTGTAATATTAGCTTGTGGGCAAGTAGAGTTAAACTTGTTTTTCAAGTTGGCCCTGCATAGCTGTCTAATGCTAAAAACTGAGCATTCCAGAAGGAACATAATTGATTACAGTATGTTGACATGCTTCAGTACTAAAGATCCCAGTTCTAGAAAAATAAGTATATCCCCATCTATCTTTCCATCATAAGTGATTGTTAGTTGCAGTTAGCTTTTGTAGAGTTTGATATTATTTAACCAAGTTCTGTATTTCTTTCTCAAAAGTCTGTTATTCTAAAGTTTTACCAAAAAACTTTAGAATTACTTGATGGTAAAACTTTAGAATTATTTGATAGCATTTCTTGGGGGATTTCTTTTGAGTATTTAGAAAATATTTTTATTACAGTTAATATAATACATTAGGTAAAGGTAAGGTATAGATATTAGAGGAATTGCCTTGCAGTAATATGAAAGAACATTTTAGATTCACCAAACCATGTTTATGTACATAACAGGAGTGTTGATACTCTGTTACAATTTAATTTGTTAATGAAATAAGATGGAGTCTTTACTGCACTCCTTTGGATATTTAAAGCCAGGTGCAATTAATTTATTTGTACTGTCCGTGTAGGCGTATTCCAGCTAATGTAGTGTAAGAGCTTTTATCTTTACGTTCCTAATGAAGAGGGTTAGGTTTTCGGCCAGTAGGCAAGGATTTACTGATGAGTCATCCTTTCCGGATTGCACAATGCTTTCTTGTGAGATAGGGAGAGCAGACGTAGTTTAATTTAGAGTGGGCAAAAATATTTTGGAATAACAACTAAATATGGGAAACAGTATGAGCACCTTGCTCAGCCACTTGATTTTCCTTCAGGTTCTAATGATAAAACATTTTCAGCTGGTCTGTCTAAAAATGAAATGGGAGGGGAATTAACTGTTTGTGGATGAACAAGTGTCTTTGGTGCTAATGTGTTTCAAATAGTATCATGAAGTCAATATGCTTATATAAGCAAGCTTTCATCCAGTAGTGTGCGTTACATCTGTGATGTCCTGGAAGTCTAGTTAATCTCTAATAATGTTCTCAGAGTGTGTTGAGGATTATTGAAAATTAAGTAATATTACTTTTTCTACTCTCTCTCTCTCTCTCTCTCTTTTTTTTTTACTTTTTCATACTACAGTTGCAGATAAATACAATAAATAGTCAAATTAATATGCAAAATTGCACTATATACATGGGGTGAGCAATCCTATGGCCTCTAGTCAGTGGCTAGACGGCCGTAGGATATCTGGTTTTCCAGGAACCGACCTTGGAGTCCACGCTCCGAGGTTGGTTCCCAGAGAACTGACCTTCCCCCACTGTACTCCTCGCTCGCAAGGAGTGCAGAACGGCCAAAATGGGGTGTTCTCAGAGGGCATTCTGGGGCAGGAAGGGCAGAAATGGCTGTACGACATATCCAGTGTGTCATATGGCAGCCTCCCCCACCCATGCAGCCCTCCCGAGTCTAGACAGCCGCAATTGGCTGTCTAGCCAAAAATCCAGGGCAGGAGAAGTGCGGAGGGAATAATCCCCTCCATGCTTCTCCTGCCCTGCATTGGATAGGCGATTGCCTCCGAGTTCGGAGGGAGATGCTTATCTGCATAAGATTGTGCCCTAAATTATGGTATTATATATTAGAATATTCCAGAGTTGTACTCACTTCATGTATTTCAAAATACTAGGAAATCAGTTTAAATATTTCTCTGTTTCTTGTAGCCATGTTCAGTTGTTACATTAAACCATTGTTCAGTATGATGAGAATGAGTTGCACTGAGTAACCCTTCCCTCTTCTCCAGCCTGGGCTGTAGGAAGAATTCAGAAGCTTTTGCTTCAGTTTTTGCTTAATCACAGTTTTTGTGTCTTTTGTGTTAATGTTAACTACAGTTTATTTGAAACAAGCCAGCTTGAAGCCATGCTTTCAAGAGACTTGTTTCAAACAAATGTTTTTTAACATTAACGGCAGTTTATCAGTTCGGTTCACATGACTAACTGTGATTAAGCAAAAGAGAGAGCAAAAGAAAGTTTCTGAATTTCTTGTGTTCATACTGGAGGAGGAGAGGGGAGTCCACAAGCCTGAATCTCACTACGGTTTGTTCTTGTCAAGCCAGACTATGGTTTTATGTGCTGTGCTATGCTATGGAGTATCATATTTTATAGTAGGCTGGAAAATTAATGCTTCTAATCTGGAGTATGTTACCATTCAGTTAGTGTCCTGAATCTTGAGTACCATATAAATAGTCAAACCCTGGGAGAATTTTTCCTTTCTTGGATTGGAGTGGAGTAGAATAACTTATTTCTCTCTAACTCTGTACTGGGCCTCCGATGCATGGCTCTTTAATCATTGCTGGCAAAAGATGTGCCAGCAGCATTTGCCTATGTGAATGCTGTTGTATCCTTCACTACCCCCTTCATGTTCAAACAGCCCATTCATCTTGTAGCATTAGGATCCCTGGTAGGTGCAGTGCTGGCATGATGATGCTACATGTTGTAAGTGCATTTAACAGAGCTTGCAGGAGATGTTTGCACAAGCAAGCACTTTATCTGTGGGTGCTGGCACTTTGGTCTGGGCCCTAGTTGACTGGATGTGCAAAGTAAGTGTGTGCATGCACGTGGATTCCTCCTTATACGGTTGCTTCCGATGGGTATTTCTAGTCCTGTTACAGTAGCATATACAGGACTGGGCCCTTTTTGCCAGCCAATGTGAAAATGGAGTTGTAAAAAAATTAACTGGGTGGATTAGAGATATGAAGGCCTGAAAAAAAACCAGAAAAATTTGGAAAAAAGCCAGGTTTTTTTCCATTTTTTCCGAGGTCCGTTTTTCTTTTTTTCTGAAAATTGAAAAAACTGAACAGCTTTGGATTATGAAATATTTTCTTTTCGAATTTAATACAACAGATTTATATATGGTTACCCAGCCTTTACTCCCCACCCCCGGTAAAATAATTTTTAAAACTATGTAATAAGAACACTTTTATAGAATGACTAGAGATGTAAAATATCTGGAAATAATGAAGCTATGGGGAAAACTTTTTTTTTTAATCCTCTCTGTAAGATTCCCAGCATAGTTACTTCTTTCATTCCTTATTAAAATTATTGATCTAAAGTATATTTTACTGATAGACATTGATGCTCAGTTTCCACACATGCGAGTAGAGTCAACATTGTGCGTTCTTGACAGTAAATGTGCTTTCTTGACAGCACATTGGGTTTTGTTCTATAGAGTCCTGTGTTTCTGATGCTGTAGCAGTCATTTAATGTAGTTCTAATTATTCAGACAATAATTGCAAATTTACTAACTGAGTTTACTTTAAAAAGTTTTAAAATATAATCTAATTTTATGAGCAAACTAAGTCATACATAACATAACTTTAAGAACAGAAAGGCTGTTTTATGTTTCTAAAGCAGCCCTCCCCAACCTGGTGCCTTGTAGATGATTTGGACTACAGTGCCCAGCATTCCTGACCATTGGCCATGCTGCCTGAGACTGATAGGAGCTGAAGTCCAAAATATCTGGAGGACACCAGGTTGGGGAAGGCTGCCTTACAGCAACGCTTTAGAACTGTAAAGAGCACTAATAAAAAAGTATTGCTTATTTTTCAATTTTTCCAAAATTTCCATTTTTTCCAGACCCCCCCACCCCCGGGAAAAAAAACAACAACCTTTTTTTCATGGCCTCAAAATTTCTAGAAATTTTACATCTCTAGGATGGACTAGTATTGATAACTTTTCTGTATATTGAGCAGCAACTACAGTGTTTGTTAAAGCAAAAGTTTATCTCCATGTTTCTTTCTTGCTTTCCCCTTTGCTGTACATGTTCCTAAAGCCAGGCAACTTCCCACATAAAAAGCACAGAGGTGCCATTTCAGATTTCAGGGAAGTGATTCTCACCAAGGTTTACAACCCTGTTGTTAGAATTATTCAGGACTAAAGATTTTAAATTATATTCTCTGTCACTTGTTTAGTGAAGGTTTGACATTTGAAGAAAATCTACATTTTCACGTTTACAACTGAAAGCAAGAGGAAAAAACCCTTGCATAACCTATGGTCTGTTGCTGGGTTATGTGAGAGTTGTTTAACCCTACACAGCCCCGGCCGCCTGGGTTCGCATGACATGACAAGCTGCAGCTGGGCACTGACTGTTCAGAAGGGCTGCTACACTCCACAGCCCATTGATCGTGTGACCTGGCCAAAATGGGAAAAGGCCCAGGACTAGGGTCTCTACAGATAGAAAGGACACCCGAAGTATGCAAAAAACCCTTAATTGTTAAAACACACAGACACCCCCTCTCACTCCATCCCTACTAACCCATGTTGGTTATGGCTGAGGACTTTTCACACATGTTGCCCCATAGTGCGAGCAAATGTTGGCAGCACAAAGCAGCGCGCAGGCCCAAGCCCTCATTTTTTTAGATTTAGGAGTAAGGCCAAAGGCCTTGTTGTCTGTGCCATGGAATTTCCGTTTGGTGAGGACCTGGAGACAAGTCTACAATGTGTCTGATTTTCTGTGGATGAAATAAGGAAGAAACTTTTGGCACCTTGTTGTTGTTTATTCGGTCAGTCGCTTCCGACTCTTCGTGACTTCATGGACAAGCCCATGCCAGAGCTTCCTGTCGGCTGTCGCCACCCCCAGCTCCCCCAAGGTCGAGTCCGTCACCTCCAGAATATCATCCATCCACCTTGCCTTGGTCGGCCCCTCTGCCTTTTGCCTTCCACTTTCCCTACCATCAGCATCTTCTCCAGGGTATCCAGTCTTCTCATTATGTGGCCAAAGTACTTCAGTTTTGCCTTCAATATCATTCCCTCAAGTGAGCAGTCTGGCTTGATTTCCTGGAGTATGGACTGGTTTGATCTTCTTGAAGTCCAAGGCATTCTCAGAATTTTCCTCCAGCACCACAGTTCAAAAGCATCTATCTTCCTTCACTCAGCCTTCCTTATGGTCCAGTTCTCGCAGCCATAGGTTACTACAGGGAATACCATTGCTTTAACTATGTGGACCTTTGTTTTCAGTGTGATGTCTCTGCTCTTCACTATTTTATCAAGATTTGTCATTGCTCTCCTCCCAAGAAGTAAACGTCTTCTGATTTCCTGGCTGCAGTCAGCATCTGCAGTAATCTTTGTGCCTAGAAAGACAAAGTCTGTCACTGCCTCCACGTTTTCTCCCTCTATTTGCCAGTTATCAGTCAAGCTGGTTGCCATAATATTGGATTTTTTGAGGTTTAACTGCAACCCAGCTTTGCACTTTCTTCTTTCACCTTCGTCATAAGGTTCCTCAGCTCCTCCTCGCTTTCAGCCATCAAAGTGGTATCATCTGCATATCGGAGATTGTTAATGTTTCTTCCAGTGATTTTAACTCCAGCCTTAGCTTCATCAAGCCCAGCATGTCGCATGATGTGTTCTGCATACAGGTTGAATAGGTAGGGTGAGAGTATACAACCCTGCCGTACTCCTTTCCCAATCTTAAACCAGTCTGTTGTTCCGTGGTCTGTTCTTACTGTTGCTACTTGGTCATTATACAGATTCCTCAGGAGGCAGACAAGATGACTTGGTATCCCCATACCACCAAGAACTTGCCACCATTTGTTATGATCCACACAGTCAAAGGCTTTAGAATAGTCAATAAAACAGAAATAGATGTTTTTCTGAAACTCCCTGGCTTTCTCCATTATCCAGCGGATATTGGCAATTTGGTCTCTAGTTCCTCTGCCTATTCGAAACCCAGCTTGTACATCTGGCAATTCTCGTTCCATGAATTGCTGGAGTCTACCTTGCAAGATCTTGAGCATTACCTTACTGGCATGTGAAATAAGTGCCACTGTTCGATAGTTTGAACATTCTTTGGTGCTTCCCTTTTTTGGTATGGGGATATAAGTTGATTTTTTCCAATCTGTTGGCCATTCTTGTGTTTTCCAAATTTGCTGGCATATGGCATGCATCACCTTGACAGCATCATCTTGCAAGATTTTAAACAGTTCAGCTGGCATACCGTCATCTCCTGCTGCCTTGTTATTGGCAATGCTTCTTAAGGCCCATTCAACCTCACTCTTCAGGATGTCTGGCTCTAGCTCACTGACCACACCGTCAAATCTATCCCCGATATTATTATCCTTCCTATACAGATGTTCCGTATATACTTGCCACCTTTTCTTGATCTCTTCTGCTTCTGTTAGGTCCTTGCCATCTTTGTTTTTGATCATAACCATTTTTGCCTGGAATTTACCTCCGATGTTTCTAATTTTCTGGAAAAGCTCTCTTGTCCCTCCTATTCTCTTCTCTTCTTCCACTTCCACGCATTGCTTGTTTAAAAATAATTCCTGATCTCTTCTGGCTAACCTCTGGAATTTTGCATTTAAGTGGGCATATCTCCCCTATCACTGTTTGTTGCCTTTTGCTTTCCTTCTTTCTTGGGCTACTTCCAGTGTCTCAGCAGACAGCCATCTTGTCTTCTTGGTTTTCTTTTTCTTTGGGATGTTTTTTGTTGCTGCCTCCTGAACAATGTTGCGAACTTCTGTCCGTAGCTCTTCTGGGACCCTATCTACTAAATCTAGTCCCTTAAATCTATTCTTCACCTCCACTGCATATTCATGAGGAATATTAGTGAGCTCATATCTAACTGATCATGCAATAAGAAGTTCGTGATTTGAACTACAATCAGCTCCAGTCTTGTTTTTACCGACTGCATAGATGTCTGCAACCTTTGGCTACAAAGGATGTAGTCAATCTGATTTTGGTGTCGACCGTCTGGTGAAGTTCATGTATAAAGTCGTCTCTTAGGTTGTTGGAAGAGAGTGTTTGTCATGCACAGTGAGTTGTCTTGGCAAAATTCTATCAGCCTGTGTCCTACTTCATTTTGTTCTCCCAGACCATGCTTGCCTGTAATTCCAGGTGTCGTTTGACTACCCACCTTAGCATTCCAGTCTCCTGTAATGAAAATAACATCTTTGTTTGGTGTACTATCCAGTAGGTGCTGCAGATCCTCACAGAACTGATCTACTTCTGCTTCTTCAGCATCTGTGGTTGGGGCGTATATTTGGATCACTGTGATGTTAAATGGCTTACCCTGAATTCGAATTGAGATCATTCTGTCATTTTTTAGATTGTATCCAAGCACTGCTTTAGCCACTTTATTTTTAATTATGAAGGCTACACCATTTCTCCCCTTCATGGATCACTGCCTTGTTGTGGCGAAGGGGCTTGCGTAACTCAGTGAAGCCATAAGCTATGCCGTGTAGGGCCACCCAAGACGAACAGGTCATGGCAGAGAGTTCTGACAAAATGTGGTCCACTGGAGAAGGAAATGGCAACCCACTCCAGTATTCTTGCCAAGAAAACCCCATGGAACGTATCACAAGGCTAAAAGATATGACACCGGAAGATGAGCCCCTCAGGTCGGAAGCTGTCCAATATACTACTGGGGAAGAGCAGAGGGTATTTCCAAGTAGCTCCAGAAAGAGTGAAGTGGCTGGGCCAAAGCCAAAAGGACACTCAGCTGTGGATGTGTCTGGTGGTGAAAAGAAAATCCGATGCTGTAAAGAACAATATTGTTTAGGAACCTGGAATGTAAGATCAGTGAATCAAGGTAAGCTGGAGGTGGTCAAACATGAGATGGCAAGATTGAACGTCGACATCTTGGGAATCAGTGAACTAAAATGGACAGGCATGGGCGAATTTAATTCAGGTGACTATCATATCTACTACTGTGGGCAAGAATCCCTTAGAAGAAATGGAGTAGCACTCATAGTCAACAAAAGGGTGGGAAAAGCAGTACTGGGGTACAATCTCAAAAACGATAGAATGATCTCAGTACGAATCCAAGGCAAACCATTCAACATCACAGTAATTCAAGTCTATGCCCCAACCACTGAGGCCGAAGAAGCTGAGATTGATCGGTTCTGTGAAGACCTACAACACTTTCTAGAACGAACACCAAAAAAAGATGTCCTCTTCATCATAGGGGATTGGAATGCTAAAGTAGGAAGTCAAGAAATCACCGGGATAACAGGCAGGCATGGCCTTGGTGTACAAAATGAAGCAGGACAAAAGCTAATAGAGTTTTGCCAAGAGAACATGCTGATCATAGCAAACACTCTTTTTCAACAGCACAAGAGGCGACTCTACACATGGACATCACCAGATGGTCAATATCGAAATCAGATGGATTATGTCCTTTGCAGCCAAAGATGGAGAAGCTCTATACAGTCAGTGAAAACAAGACCTGGAGCTGACTGTGGCTCAGATCATGAGCTTCTTGTTGCAACATTTCAGCTTAAATTGAAGAATGTAGGGAAAAGCACTAAACCATTCAGGTATGACCTAAATCATATCCCTTATGAATATACAGTGGAGGTGAGGAATAGATTTAAGGGATTAGACCTGATAGACAGAGCGCCTGAGGAACTATGGACGGAGGTCCGTAACATTGTTCAGGAGGCAGCAACTCAATCCATCCCAAAGAAAAAGAAATGCAAGAAAGCCAAGTGGCTGTCTGATGAGGCTTTACAAGCAGCTGAGGAAAGAAGGGAAGCGAAAAGCAAGGGAGAAAGGGGAAGATATATCCAACTGAATGCAGTGTTCCAGAGAATAGCAAGGAGAGACAAGAAGGCCTTCTTAAATGAACAATGCAAAGAAATCGAGGAAAACAACAGAATGGGAAAGACTAGAGATCTCTTCAAGAAAATTGGAGATCTCAAGGAAACGTTTTGTGCAAAGACGGGCATGATAAAGGACAAAGAAGGCAGGGACCTAACAGAAGCAGATGAGATTAAGAAGAGGTGGCAAGAATACACAGAAGAACTATACAGGAAAGGTCGTAATGTCCCTGATAGCCATGTTAGTGCGGTCACTGCACTTGAACTGGACATCCTAGAGCGTGAAGTCAAGTGGGCCTTAGGAAGCATTACTAACAACAAAGCTAGCGGAGATGACAGTATTCCAGCGCAGCTATTTAAAATCCTAAAAGATGATGCTGTTAAAGTGCTGCATTCAATATGCCAACAAATTTGGAACACTCAACAATGGCCACAAGACTGGAAAAGGTCAGTTTACATTCCAATTCCAAAGAAGGGCAACGCCAAAGGGTGTTCAAACTACCGCACAATTGCGCTCATTTCACATGCCAGCAAGGTGATGCTCAAAATCCTACAAGCTAGGCTTCAGCAGTATGCGAACCGAGAACTACCGGAAGTACAAGCTGGGTTTCGAAGAGGCAGAGGAACTAGAGATCAAATCGCCAACATTCGCTGCATCATGGAGAAAGCAAGAGAATTCCAGAAAAACGTCTATTTCTGCTTCATTGACTACGCTAAAGCCTTTGATTGTGTGGATCACAACAAACTGTGGCAAATTCTTAAAGAGATGGGAGTACCAGACCACCTTACCAGTCTCCTGAGAAACTTGTACGAGGGTCAAGAAGCAACAGTAAGAACCAGACATGGAACAACTGATTGGTTTGAAATTGGGAAAGGAGTACGACATGGCTGCATATTGTCACCCTGCTTATTTAACTTATATGCAGAGTACATCATGAGAAACGCCAGGTTGGATGAATCACATGTCGGAATTAAGATTGCTGGGATAATTATCAACAGTCTCCGATATGCAGACGATACCACCCTAATGGCAGAAAGCGAAGAGGATCCAAAGAGCCTCTTGTTGAGGGTGAAAGAGGAGAGTGCAAAAGCTGGTTTGAAACTCAACATTAAAAAAACGAAGATCATGGCATTTGGCCCCATCACTTCCTGGCATATAGAAGGGGAAGAAATGGAAGCAGTGACAGATTTTACTTTCTTGGGCTCCAAGATCACGGCAGACGGTGACTGTAGCCATGAAATTAAAAGACGCTTGCTCCTTGGGAGGAAAGCTATGGCAAACCTAGACAGCATATTAAGAAGCAGAGACATCACCTTGCCGACAAAGGTTTGTCTAATCAAAGCTATGGTTTTCCCAGTAGTAATGTATGGCTGTGAGAGCTGGACTATATGGAAGGCTGAGCGCCGAAGAATTGATGCTTTCGAACTGTGGTGCTGGAGAAGACTCTTACAAGTCCCCTGGACTACAAGGAGGTCAAATCAGTCCATCCTAAAGGAAATCAGCCCTGACTGCTCATTGGAAGGACAGATACTGAAGCTGAAGCTGAAATATTTTGGCCACCTAATGCGAAGAGAAAACTCTCTGGAAAAGACCCTGATGCTGGGAAAGACTGAAGGCAAAAGGAGAAGGGGACGGCAGAGGATGAGATGGCTAGATAGCATCACCGATGCAATGAATATGAACTTGAGCACACTCCGGGAGAGAGCGCAGGACAGGAAGGCCTGGCGTGCTATGGTCCATGGGGTCACGAAGAGTCGGACACGACTGAACGACTGAACAACAACAACAACACCATTTCTTCTGTGGTCCTCTTGTCCAGTAGTAGATCTGGTGGTCATTTGATGTGAAATGGCTCATTCCAGTCCATTTCAGTTCACTGACACCCAAAATGTCTATATTTAATCTTGACATCTCCCCAATAACCACATCCAATTTGCCTTGGCTCATAGATCTTACATTCCAGGTTCCTATGGTGTGTTGATCTTTAGAACATCGGATTCGTCGTTCACCACCAGCACCATTGGCTGCTAGCCGTCCTTTCGGCTTTGAGCTAGCTGTGTCATCACATCTGGGGCTAGTTGAACTTATCCTCTGTTCCTCCCCAGTAGCATTTGACCATCTTCCAACCTGGGAGTCCCATCTTCCGATGGTATACTGACTTATCTCTGGTTGTACTGATCCATTTAGTTTTCATGGCAAGAATACTGGGGTGGGTTGCCGTTTCCTTCCCCAGGGATCGTATTTAGTCTGACCTCTCTGCCATGACCTTCCCGTCTTGGGTGTCCCTTCACCGTTTAGCTCATGACTTCACTGAGGTGCTCAAGCTCCAGCCCCACAACAAGGTAACGATCTTTGCTGGAGTTTGGCACCTTAAGGGCTAACAAATACATTATAGCATGCATAGGATGAACTGGCCTCTGGTACTCGAAAGCTTATGTCATAATAAATTGGTTAGTCATAAGACACTGTGTTGTGTTTGCTGCAACAGACTAATGCAGCTTCGCCTCTGGAAATTTTCTGTGGCCATTTGCTATAACATGGGATACATGTTTATGCATGGGGAAGTGTGTGGCTGGCCTCTTTTCTTTCTAGTACAGTAGCCTCCAAATGCCTTAATCTCATAGCATCACAGAATCAAAGAACAGTAGGGTTGGAAGGGGCCTACAAGGCCATCGAGTCCAACCCCCTGCTCAATGCAGGAATCCAGGTCAGAGCATCCCTGACAGGTGGCTGTCCAGCCTCATCTTGAATGCCTCCAGTGTGGGGAGCCCAACACCTCCCTAGGTAATTGGTTCCATTGTCATATTGCTCTAACAGTCAGGAAGTTTTTCCTGATGTTCAGCCGGAATCTGGCTTCCTGTCACTGGAGCCCAATATTCAGTGTCCCGCACTCCGGGATGATTGAGAAGAGATCCTGGCCTTCCTCTCTGTGACAGCCTTTCAAGGACTTGAAGAGTACTATCATATCTCCCCTCAGTCTTCTCTTCTCAAGGCCAAACATGCCCGGTTCTTTCAGTCTCTCTCTCCTCATAGGGCTTTGTTTCCAGTCCCCTGAGCATCTTCGTTGCCCTCCTCTGAACCCTCTCCAGCTTGTCTGCATCCTTCTTATAATGTGGTGCCCAGAACTGGACACAGTACTCCAGATGAGGCCTAACCAGTGCTGAGTAGAGGGGAACTAGAACTTCCTGGGATTTGGAAGCTATGCTTCTATGAATGCAGCCCAAAAGAGCATTTGCCTTTTTTGCAGCCCCATCACAATGTTGGCTCATATTCAGCTTGTGATTGACAACAATTCCAAGATCCTTCTCGCTTGTAGTGTTGTTGAGCTACATATCCCCCATCTTGTAACTGTGCATTTGGTTTCTTTTTCCTAGGAGCAGAACTTGGCGTTTATCCCTATTAAATGTCATTCTGTTGTTTTCTGCCCAGCGCTCCAGTCTATCAAGATCACTTTGAATTTTGTTTCTGTCTTCCAAAGTATTAGCTATCCCTCCCAATTTTGTGTCATCTGCAAATTTGATCAGCATTCCCTGCACTTCCTCCTCCAAGTCATTAATAAAAATGTTGAAGAGCACTGGGCCCAGGACTGAGCCCTGCGGTACCCTGCTCGTTACCTCTCCCCAGTTTGAGAAGATCCCATTGATAAGCACTCTTTGAGTCCGATCCTATAGCCACCTGTAGATCTATCTGATTGTTGTTTCATCTAGCCCACTTTGAGCAAGTTTGCTCATCAGGATATCATGGGGCACTTTGTCGAAAGCTTTGCTGAAGTCGAGGTGTATTATGTCTACAGCATTGCCACAGTCCACAAGGGAGGTTACTTGATCAAAAAATGAGATCAGATTCGTCTGGCAGGATTTGTTCTTGAGAAATCCATGTTGGCTTCAAGTAGTCACGGCATTGTTTTGAAGGTGCTTCCTTGAAATTCACTTTTGCAGCTTTCATGTGATGGGATGCCAAGGGATTGCTGTGCTTGGAAAAGGAAATCGTCCTGCTGTATGCATGCTCCCCTGTGCCATTATTCATATGGGTCATATGAAGCTGACTTGTATTTTCAGACCATTGCTCCATTTAGTAGCATATTATTGTCTGCTCTGACTGGCAATGTCTCTCCAAGGAATAAAGTGGAGGTTATAGCTCTGCTGCCTGAGATCTTTAACTGGCTATGCCAGGTACTGGGCCAGTTCACACAGTCACTTCATGCAATCCACCATGCTGTATTTAAGCCATGGTGGGTTGCAGTGTGTGCTGGTGACCATTTTGAATATTCAAGCCACGGCAGGTGGTCATTGTGGCTTATCGTGTCATGTGAACCTGGTAAGGGTCAAACAACCCTCAGATAACCCATGGGCTGTTTTAGCCATGGTGGGCTGTGGTGATTGTGCAAACCAGGTCATTGAATCGTGAGCTTCTTGTGTTCAAAGCATGTATTGTATCGCTCAGGTATTCCTGCCCCTAATTCAGTGGCATGTCACATATGATACTCCCAACCAAAAGCATTTATTTACTGGCATGATAAGTGTTAAGGTGCTTCCACCTTAACACCTTCCGTGTTTATACCATTCACTTGAGAATCCAGATATTATTTTTCTCAAACTGGTCCATTCTCAGGGACTACATATTGTGTAGTTAGCATTCAGCTTGTGGAATATTGGAAAAAGCAAATTCCCCTTTCTGTTTTCATATGGAAGCAGCATTACACTCAGGGTCAAATGTTCTTTGAGTGACCTTGGTGAGCTATAACTATGCACTGGCCCATGTACAGAGTAAGGTAAGAAACTACTCTAGAGCAAATACAATACGTAGGGGTGGGAAAAGGCCTTGAAAATGTTGTAAGATAAAAACCATATTATGCATAAAATATTAATGCAATGTTGAACTGGTAATTTATATCCTGCTGGTTGCCATTTTGCAGTGTGTTTCAAAATGGTCAACAACAATGAAAAAACCAACTGTGATTGATAATCACATTTAGACTACCTCAACTGTAGATCTGGGATTAATCTGGTTGAAAATTGAAGGTCAGCAGTAAAGTCTGTGTAGTGCGTGCTTCAAAGGGAGCATTCAAGTGCTGTCTACTGTTATTATCCTTAAGAGGAATTTCAAAGTCTCCAGTCCTGGGTACAGAACAAGGGGATTACATTTACAAGAACAAAGACATATGGCCAAGGCAGCAGCTTGTTTATGTTAAACAAAACCTAT
Source organism: Heloderma suspectum (assembly GCF_057233095.1). Taxonomy (NCBI): domain Eukaryota; kingdom Metazoa; phylum Chordata; class Lepidosauria; order Squamata; family Helodermatidae; genus Heloderma; species Heloderma suspectum. The sequence goes on along the minus strand of NC_139458.1, from coordinate 112,037,788 downwards.
TTTAATTGGCTTTTCCACTGTGTTTTCCTTTTGTAAAAATTACTAAAAGTTGAGTCATGTCTGTGAAACCTAAGTTTGATTTCTCACTTAGCGAAGATTTAATTGTATGTCTTCTCAGGGCAAAATAGTCACCAATGGTCTAAACCTCCTTTGACCAACATGATTAAAACAGGTGGATTTCTCCTCTTTTATTTATTATGGGTTTTTTCCAATCTACTGAAGGAAGAATTCCCTTGTTCGGTAGTATTTCCATCCAGCCCTGTTTTTACTCCCCTCCAGTCATTACATGTGTTCAGGCACCATGTCAAGTTTTTATAAGAAATGTGAGGCCTTTGCTTGTGTTCCTTGTTTGAGTGGAGCAGGGATGGGCAGGATGGGTGCAAATGGGAGCTGGGCACAGGCCTCATTCTCCATAATGGTCCAGTGTGATATCTGAGAATCCAGTAAGCACATGGATGGTGAGGAAGGGGAGAAAAAACAGGGTTCTATTGACTTATGGAGATTCCTCTGCATGTGGGGCCTGTGCCTACATTTGTATCCTGATCCCCCTCAGTTCTTCCTCCAGTGAGTTTGGAGTATGGATTTTGCCTTCTGAACTGGATTTGTACCTGGATGTCCCACTTCTAGCCCCAATATTATAGCCTTACAAGAGTGAGTGTGTGTGTGTGTGTGTGTGTGTGAAAGAGAGAGAGAGAGAAAGAAAAGGAGGTGGGAAGAGATGACACAAAGAACACTAGAAATCACATTCATCTTGGTGCATCTTAATTGGTGCCCTGATATCATCCTCTGTCCTGTTAATTGTCAAACACTCCTAAAAGTGAGTGCACACAAGAATGGACCATTGCTGGGTGAATCTGCAACTTGTGAGTAATATGTTGACTGCAGACTTTGTCATACTTAGAGTGGACCCATTTACATCAGTAGGACTTCAGTCATGACTAAGTTGTTCCATTGATTTCAATGGGTCTAACTGTAAATATAACTAAGTCTGCATCAAATCCAATGTTAAGACAGTAACTTGCCATGGATGATAATGTAGTTGCAAATAAGTGTTTGGGAACTGGTACAGGAAGTAGTTGCTGGGTTTCTGAACAACTTTCGCCCAGTCTCGAATCTGCCATTTTGGGGCAAGGTAATTGAGCGGGTTGTGGCGATGCAGTTGAAGGCACACTTGGAAGAAGCCGATTATTTAGACCCATTTCATTCGGGCTTCAGGCTTGGGCATGGGACAGAAACGGCCTTGGTCACCTTGGTGGATGATATGAGGAGGGCTCTGGATAGGAGCGAATGCTCCCTCCTTGTTCTCCTCAACCTAATCAGCGGCTAAAATCTAAAATCAGTGGCTTTTGATACCGTTGACCATGGTATCCTCCTGGACCACCTGGAGGGGTTGGGCATTGGAGACACCGTATTGCGGTGGTTCCGGTCCTTCCTTTCCGGCAGATACCAGAGGGTAGCACTGGGAGAGGAGGTTTCGGACCCATGGCCGCTCACTTGTGGGGTGCCACAGGGTTCCATCCTCTCCCCCATGCTATTTAACATCTATATGAAGCCGCTGGGGGCTATCATCAGGAGGTTTGGGATGCGGTGTCATCAATATGCAGATGACATGCAGCTCTGCCTCTCATTCAAATCTTCACCAAGGTTGGCCGTAGAATCCCTGTCCAAATGTCTGGAGACGGTGAGTGGCTGGATGGGGAGGAATAAGCTGAAGCTGAACCCTGACAAGACCGAGGTACTTTTGGTGGGAGACAAGAGGAGGCTGGGGGATGTTGACCTGGTGTTGAATGGGGTACGGTTACCCTTGAAAGACCAGGTCCGCAGCCTGGGGGTCATTTTGGACTCCCAGCTGTCCATGGAGGCTCAGGTGTCAGCTGTGAGCCGGACAGCGCTGTATCAACTCCATCTGATACGGCGGCTGCGCCCCTTCCTTCCCGACCATCTTCTCCCATCGGTAGTACATGCCCTGGTCTCCTCTCGTTTACACCACTGTAACGTGCTCTACGTGGGGTTACCCTTGAAGACGGTGCGGAAGCTGCAGCTGGTACAGAACACGGTGGCTCGCCTGATTAAAGGCAGCGGCCGGCAAGATCACATCACTCCAGTGCTGAAGGAGTTGCACTGGTTACCAGTTGTTTTCCGGGCCAAATTCAAGGTGTTGGTTTTGACCTTTAAAACCCTATATGGTTCCGGCCCAGCCTATCTTAAGGAGCGCCTCCAGCAACACCAGACAGGCCGCTTAACAAGATCAGCCTCGGATGGCCTTCTGTCTGTCCCATCAGCCAGGACAGCTAGACTGGTGGGGATGAGGTAGAGGGCCTTTTCTGTGGTGGCCCCCACTCTGTGGAACTCCCTCCCTAGGGAACTCTGCTATGCCCCTTCTTTAATGAGCTTCCGCCATGCATTAAAAATGTGGTTGTTCAGGCAGGCATTTGGGGTGGGTTAGGGTGTTTTAGAAAATGTTTTTATTGTAGAATTTTGTTGTTTTAAACTGTTTTATGGTATGCTTGTACATCTCCCAGAGTGGCTGGGTGACCAGCCAGATGGGCGATTAATAAATTTAATAAATAATAATAAATAATAAAAAAACGATTATGAGTTGGAAGATACTATTGCTATGGTCTATGTCAACAGAACAATAATCATTCCAGTAGCACTGAATACAGTATAAGTTATATCATAGAGCATATATATGAGCTTAAACCTTTTCCTTGCAAAGCTATTTCACATTAATAATTGCTGGAACAAAAGGTTTTGGTATCAAGAACTTAAGTCCTTGTGTGCTGTTTTTATTTTATTATTGTGTTTGTAATGTATTTGTTATTGTTTTAATTGTTTTATTTTAAATATTGGCTTTTATTGTTAGCGGCTTTGCATGCCATTTCCTGGTAGAAAGGTGGGGTGTAAATAAACACGTTTCTGGAAATTGCATCCATGCAAGGGAATAACATGTTTGAATTTTAACACTTCTGTTCTTGTAAAAAGGCAGCCCCCTCCTGCCTTGTACAGATTAACAGATAAATGAACTGGGCAGTATTTCATATTTATTAATAAAATGTTTGTGCTATTTTTGTTGCAAGTCAGAAACCTTTGCAAAGTAATCTTTGCTAAGTGAGATCAGACTTCGCATACATAGATATGACTGAACTTTTGCAAGGTGGTGAACAACAAAAATACCTCTTTAAACATTTATGGGCTTAGGAAAAAAATAAGGATATTTGCTAGACTCTCATAAGAGATTACGTTTTCTTTCATGGGAAATCTAAGAGTAGTTTTCTGAAGAGCAGCATTCCATCCGTGTTTTATGAGACAAGAAAGAATTCCTGGAATTCAACCCTTGCACAAAACCTCCGATGAACATGCACCAAACCAGCTTTTTTTTTTTTTTTTTTTAGTACTAGACAGTGTTTTGCGAAAAATGTGAAACACTGACACCTGCTAATCATTTTAAAGATATGGTTCAGCACTAAATGCTTTGTTGTGTGAGGATATATTTCACAGAAATTACTTAGGCACTTACAGGAAAAGATAGAAAGTCTAAGTTTGTTAATTAACATAATATTACGGGTTAATTACTCTTTACCCATTAACCTTCTTGGAATGGCTAATTGCTTCTTTAATCATCCATGCATCATGCATAAAATAATGAAAAATTAAGCAGGCATGGTAAATTTGTTACACAGCTTTTCCTCATCCCTAAAATATTGAGGTGGTACCTGTATAAGGCATTCAAGTGCTACTTAAGGTTACAGTACTTCTGATTATGCTTGTGAAAGACATTTTGCCTTGAAGTGCAATATGAAGGTTAAAATATGAAACAAAATACTTGACAGTTCTACTTAACGATTCAAATAACTTTTGGTAGTTTCAGGTGGATGTAGCCTTAATCGCAAGCCCTTAGGATATCAATGGTAGTCAAGCTATTCTTACTTTTGTTCATGTAACAAACTCTACATGGAAGGCACTTCTAAGTAAGAAATAACATGAAATGTGGGTATTATACTGACATGCCTGCATGCTGAGATGATTGGCTGATGCTCTTCTTTAAATCTCCCCTCTATCAGTGGTTTGTTTCAACAAGGGCATAGGCTTTCTCAGCAGTAGTGCAACAGCCATAGAATGTCTTTCTCAGGGAGGTACACCTGGCACCAATTTTGATGTGTTTTAGGCACAAGGAAAAAGTTGTTTTTATTTACCCCGACATTTATTTATTTTTACACCTTTTATGGAAAGGTGAACAGTATCTAATACATGAAGCTGTGCATGTCCCTGTGTCCAGATATCAGTTGGTTTCAGTCCACTGCACTTTCACATTTAGAGCAAGTTTGATTCAGGATTGGCTAATTTTGGCTGCCTCAACAGTGCCTCTAGAAGTTAAAATCCTGCCCAGTTAATTTTATCAGAGAGGCTAATCAGTGGGCTAAATCATGTGTAAAACGATCAGGAAGCCCAGGCTATTAAGCACCTGCAAGCAAATTTTGTTGTTTTTTGGAAGAACAGGACATGATGTGGGTGGGTCTGCCTGAGTGCCTCTTAATTTCCCCCCCTGAAGTATAGTCCCCTAAGCCAGATGTATTTGCTTGGTATCTGCCTCCCTTCCCCAATACAGCTTGATAGCTGGACTTCTTGAAAGGACCTGGCAAACAGTGCAGAGAGAAAGATGAGCATTTATTCCTCGAAAAAGAAGGGAGGCACTGTTGGAACCAAACTGTTGTTGGGTGTCTTCCTCCAATGGCAGCAGTTCAGGGCTAATGCCAACCTGCTTCACACATTATCCAGTTAGTGGTGTTTTGCCAGGAACCCAAATAATGTGGGCATCCCTAGGAACATAGGACTCTGCCTTATACTATGTCAGACCACTGGTCCATCTATCTCAGTAGTATCAACACTGACTGTCAGCATTGGCTCTCCAGGGTTTCAGGCAGGAATCTTTTTCCCCAGCTCTACCTGAAAATGCCAGGAATCAAATCTGGAAACTTTTGCATGCAAAGCATGTCCCCTGCCACTGAACTACAATCCCTCTGTGCAGTAGGATGTTTGTTTAGGTTGTTTTTATCTGTACTGGGAAAACCTCCTGGAACTGAGATTACGCTGGGCCACAAACTACAATAAGTGGGCTACAATATCCACTTCTTTGAATTGTAGTTTATTTTATTCACTCCAGATAGATTCCTCTCTGGTAAAATATGTAGTTCTTTTCCTGGCAATATTTCTTGGATACTTTTAAAAAGCACTCTTTATGTTTCTGTTAGACAAGTTGAAGTTGACTTTATAAGGACATGACTGTATACCCCTGTTTTCTGTGACGGCCCAGTCAAATTGCTTGTATAAATATGGAGCGTTTGCTTGCTTTTCACTTCATATAGTAGTTCAGAACTGTGACAGAAAATTTGATAATGTTTCCCTTCTTATCTCTCAGTATCTTATCCTCAAAAAGTAAGAATAATCAGTTCGATAGGAGTATACTCTGTGAGCAAATATCCCTGTTTTAATCTGCCATCACAGTGTTCTGCTAAGAAGGTTTCTTAGAAAATATATCAATAAGAGCTCATGCATTTTCCCAGTTTTCTATATTTAGTTTTGTGCCAATAAAGACTGAAAATGACTTAATTTAATTTAGTTAATTTAACTAACCAGAGCGTTGCTTAACCCAAGAATTTAGGAAATGGTATCTGTATCTGCAAAGTCGTTAGGGGGCTTCCTAATGTATGAAATACATTATACATTCTATAATCTTAAAATCCAGTGATTTGTGGAGTGCCCCACCCCCCATTTCTATTGAGATTAAGGCCAAGGGAATATTTTCTAGAATGGGAGGAATGTGGGCCCAAGCCTACCTGGATCTTAGTCTGAATGGGATGCCTTTCTCTAATCCCAAATGTGGGCTAGATGTTGTGAAGGGATGGCACTATCTCACTGCCATAGTTGTTTAGAGGCAGTAAGCCTATGTACACCAGCTGCTGGGAAACATGGGCAGGAAGGTGCTGTTGCACTCATGTCCTGCTTGTGGGTTTCCTGTCGACAGCTGGTTGGCCACTGTGTGATCAGAATGCCGGACTAGATGGACGGTTGGTCTGATCCAGCATATTCTTATGTTCTTATGATACTGTTGCCATTGTTCATTTATTTATATTCTGCCTTTCTACAAAAAAGGGTATTCAAAGCAACTAACACTAAGACCAAGATTAAAACAAAAACTTAATTAAAACAATCATAAAAACAAATAAAAACACAGCTAAAAATATAAAAATAAATAAGAGAGAGAAAACAATTAACAGCACGCAACCAATTACAACCCTCCTTCAGCAACAGGCCAGCTTACATGCGAAAGGCCTGCTTGAATAAAAATGGCTTTCCCTACTGGCATCATCATCATTTAATGTATATCAGGAAATGTCTCTTTTAGTAGGTAGTACTACTTTAGTAGTAACAGAGATGATTCTTATACTACAGATACTGTGGGAGACATATTTTGTCTTCTCCCATCTGGATCAGCTCCTGGAGACTGGTTCACCTTGTGTCAGGAACAGAAGGAGGGACAGGTTTTGCTGCTATTGTAGTGGTGTCCCCAAATAGTGTTTTACTTACAATTAGGTTGGAAGACTAAAGTTGCCTCCATGATCACAGTTTCTTAGCAAAACCAGTTTTCTCCTCCATAGTGGTCTCACAGAATGTCGCCATTTATTTTGTTCCATAGAACTTAATGAGAACCACTGAAGATTGAGCCCACTCCTCTCTGGATAGCCGTACCCACAATTCTGATTCTTGATAATGCTGGTGTGTAACAAGCTGGAACCCAGAAATTGTCTCTTTATATTAGTGCTGTTCTGAATCCTGCCCCCTATTTTCGGGAACCTTTTCTCTCCCTGTGAAAGAGGCATGTTTTCTTCTGCTCCTTTTTCAGGGAGGGGGAGATTTTTGGAGGATATTCTCTTTGGGGAGGGGAACAGGGTTCCCACATACCTTTTAAAAGTGTAGGTGATTCTTCAGGGGTCTTTTTTCTATTTATATTTTTAAAATGCCCCCTGCTCTTGCAGGAGCCTGGGACTCTTCTTCAGCCGGGAGTTCTTCCTGAATGCCTATTGGAGAGGGAGAGGTCACATGATCTCCTGGGAGTTCAGAAAGAACTACCGAGCTAGAGAAGAGTCCTGGGCTCCTGCAAATGCTGGGGCATTTAAAAAAAAATAGATGACCTCTCAAGAATTGCCTATACTTAAAAAGGTATGTGGAAACCGTGTTCCCCTCCCAGAGGAGAATATTCTCCAAAATTCTCACCTCTCCTAGCCTCTTTTGCCAGAGTTTTTGCCGCCCCCCCCGAAATGCTGAAAATGGAAGAATCAAAATTCTCAGCACAGCACTAGTTTATATATCTGATACCTTTCAGGGTTGGACTCTGGCACTGAAATGGGGTTCCAGAGTGGAGCTCTGGCAAGACCTGGGTAAAAGTAAAAGGTCACCTGTTTGGGCAGCTAAAATCCTTGAAAATGTACCTTTGCAGAAGAATACCTGAAGAAGAACACACTGATTATACGTAGTACCTAATTTAGAGAAGTCAAGATAGATAAAATACATTAGCCAGCTGGTTTTAGTAGCTTAATCAAATTCAGCTTATCCACTGTCTTCTACAATTCCCCCTCCCCAAATGTATCTCTATGCTTTATCAAATAAGATGCTATTAATATTGGCCTGAGAAAGTTCAAGGGAGTCATAGAATCATAGGGTTGGAAGGGGTCTACAAGACCATCGAGTCCAGCCCCCTGCTCAGTACAGGAAGCCTGATTCCCAGGTAGTCTCCCATCCAAGTACTAACCAGGGCTGACCCTGCTTAGCTTTTGAGATCAAACGAGATTGGGCACATCCAGAGTCAAATTGCTGCATTGATTTATGAGTCAAGTTGATAGATTTTTGGTGGGCCTGGGTTGCGGATGCTGCTATTATACATGTAGTTGGGACTTGATGCATGTGAACACCACTCAAGTTTGAATTTGCAACTCTTTAGAATTCTTACATTTGAATTTAAGGATTTGGAAATGGGCTAGATTTCCCTTTCCCTTTAGCCCAGTACTTTGCCTCTTATACTCTGTTGAGTGCTTAAGGAAAGTGTGTAATGGCATCCAATTCTGTAGATCCGTCTAATTTCCTGATAGATCAAAGTTATATAGATAGTTCCTGATAGATCAAATATAGATAGATAGATCCTGATAGATCAAGGAAACCTTGTCAGTAATTCTTTGAACACTATCAGTTTCTTGTCCCACTGTTCGCCCTTTATATTGTCCCTCTCTTCTGCCTCTCTGGACATTTTTTGATCTCAGCGCAGCTGTGCGGATGACACCTGACCTGTTCTCAGCTCCAAGCTAGAGAGAAAGGCTACATCTTCTCACCACACTTGCCAGAGGGAGGTGAATCATAAGAATGGTAGCGAGTGGAAGTGTGGACCCTTGGTCTTACCAAACAAGCAAGATGATTCAGAATTAATGAATGGAACTAATAAGGAATAACCACACATTGCAACACACTATACTGTAAATGTAAAGCCATTTCACAGAATACACAAACTAATTTGCTTATCCAGACACACCATCATTATGACATAGACAGTTTCAGATGCTAATGTTATGTCCTGATCACTGATTCGCATTCCTTTTTGAAGAGATGACCTTTGCTGGTGGCAAAGGAAACCTGGGTTTAAGGCCAACTCTCTCCATTGTTTGTACTGCACTGTTAGGATCAAGGCATCTCTTCTGCTTTTTAATATATGTGACCAGTCCATAATGATTTAGTATATTGGAAATTAAGGGCTTCTCCGCACTGGGCTTATATCATGTGATGAAGATTGGCTACTCAGAGAAGTTCGTGGGTCCTTTACATAATGTCATCAACGTCAGGATGTGCCCCCCCATGATTCATGACCTTTATCCCGCCGTTGTAAAGCATGGGGAAGTCTGATTTTTCTCTAGGAAGTGCTATGAAGTGCTTTACTTGCTGTACTAGCACTATAACAGCAGCACCATCCAGTGGCTGTAAAATGAAACATATAGACCTTGCTGAGAAATAAAAACAGCACGTCAGCCTGCGTAAGGAGCGGATCCTAATCCCACAAAGAATCTGGAAGCAGAAGCCCCGGTAGGGATGCAGGATTTTAGCCTCGTGTGGTGAAGCCCTAAGTCCCATTGAACTCAGCAGGATCAACTCCCAAATAACTATCCATAGGATCAGGCAATATGTTTTGGACTGGCGTATGAAAAGTTCCTTAGGGCCACATCACCCTAAGGAACTTTTAGACATACAATAAACAGAATTTCTTAAGAGCTCATTAGGGAAGCTCTTAAGCGTGAAGGCTTTAAACTGGTCTTAAGTGTCAAGGCTTGTAATAGTTTCAAAGAATCCCATTATCTTATCTTAACACTTATAGGAAATATTTAGAGGCAAAAATTAATCAGCAGTTTGAACTTGCTTTAAAGCCTTCGTCTTTCCATAAGAATCTTGGGGATTTAAAACTGGAAGGCTGCAATTATTCTAACTGCACCAAGGCTCTGAAAGCAGTTTTCACTGACTCTTTCCTGACTCTTTTTTTGCTGTGTTGTAATAATGTGAAAGTGTATAGTGTTTGTTTTGCTTGATACACAGCAATAAAGATACTGTTAAATAATAAAAACCAGAGGCCTGGGATATTTTTCAGAGCTTCCCAAAATACTCTCAAATCTTGTCCCAAAGTTACTTCACCAAATGGAGTTTGGCTCTCTTAGCCTGTGAAAGTTTGGATTCTATCCTATCAAAAGAGGTAGACATTTTTAAAAGAGGAGATTGTTTAAGAGTTAAAGCGGACAATATCAGTTTTCCCTGAGAGTCCATTTATATAATAATGGAAAATTAGTTCACCTTGCAGATGAACAACCTCCTCCAATGGTTTTATGTAGATGCTAATTAGCATGAGGGAACAAATAGAATCCTGTAGGACACCATAGGCTAATAGCAATGGTGTCGAACAGTAGTCCCCCAGAACCATCTTTTGAAACTGCACATTCAGGAAGGAATGCCAATACCACAAACACAGTGTCACCCAGTCCTTTCTCAGCCAGGAAACCCAGAATGATGTCATGGTTGATGGTATCAAAAGCTGCAGATGGAACAGGGATGTCTAGTCCCCAGTGTAGATCATCCACAGATGTGACTAGAGCTGATGAGGCTCTCCTGGCGCCAACGTTGTTATCTTTTCGGCACCAGGTCAACACTTTTCTCTTTTCCCAGGCATTTGACAGCATGTGATGAGTTTTAATTAATCCTGGTTTTATTTGGTTTGGCTGATTGCTCAAATTTGTTTTTAGATATATGTTGTCCTTGTGTATACTATCTGTTTGTGTGTTTTTTATATTTTAAATTTTGCAGATTGTACTTTTAATGTTCTAACCTTTGTAAACCGCCCAGAGAGCTTTGGCTATGGGGTGGTATAGAAATGTAATAAATAATAAAATATAATAGAGCTATCTGTGTCCCATAACTGGATCTGAAAGATTAAAATGAGTATGCTTCTTTTCTGGATAATTGAAATAAACAGCATTTTCTCCTATTTGCCCATGTGTGCCTAGGTTGAGAGCCATTTTGTGCAATACAGCAACATAGCTCTAATAATACTCTTATATCAAGAGTTAAGATGGAAGGGATGTCTTGCACTGGGTTAGAACAAGTGCATATATAACCCAGTAGTGTGAGTCTGGATTGGAGTCAACAGCAGCTTTCTAGAGTCTTAGTTCTTGGCTAGCCCATATCCCAGAGAATGCTCCTGAAGCCTCATTAATATAAAATATGTGTTCTGCCACCATGTATGGTCCCATCACCATCTTGTACGAAACATAATGTTTCATACAAACACATAGTGTAGCCCCTGGTTTTTCTTGTACACCTTAAACATGCCAGCATCTTAGATGCCATTGATCAAGATAGCTCTGTCAATAAGAGATGGTCGAAGAGGAATAACCTGGAGATATAGATACTGTAAGGCTGCAATCTTATATACCCACTTACCTGGGAGTAAGCTCCATTGAACTCAGTTGGTCATAACATCTCAGTATAGGATGAGGGTTATGCTGTAAGTGGATTTTACTTTCCTAGAGCTGTTTCCTGGCCCATCACCAAAATCAGTTATTTCGGTGATGGGCCAGGGATGGTTGATGTTATCAAAATACTGTCATTCTTGCTTTCTTCAATGCATTATTATTTTTAATATCAACACCCAAATAGAAGAAAAGCATTGCTCCAATGACATGAATGTGTGGAAGTTTGTTTGCAGCTAATGGCATAGTCTTAAGGAAGAGTGAGTGGTGTGTGTGTGTGTGTGTGTGTGTGTGTGTATGTTTATGGGTTTTGACTTGGTAGTTCCTATTGCCAAAGACAGAAGCTGCCTTTTAAGTCAAGGAGCGTGGGTTACCTCTTCAGCAATGGGAAAGAGAAAATTGGAGCTAGCTAGTTGTATGTGCATAGCACTTCTTTAGATTATAGTCTAAATCTAAGTTCAACCTGGGATCAGATAGGCATGCTGTATTAAATGAAGCTACACTAATTTATTTATTTATTTATTTATTTCATTTCTATACCGCCCAATAGCCGAAGCTCTCTGGGCAGTTCACAAAAATTAAATCCAAACAACACACAATAAAACAATTTAAAATATACAGAACATTAAAACCACAATATAACAATACAACCACAATAAAACCTAGCAACAGTGCAAGAGTTTAAAATACAGATTTAAAACAGCAAAGATAAAAATTTAGAAAGCTAAAATGCTAAAATGCCTGGGAAAATAAAAAGGTCTTCACCTGGCGCCGAAAAGAATACAATGTAGGCGCCAGGCGAACCTCACTAGGGAGCTCATTCCAGAGCTGGGGTGCCACAGCAGAAAAAGCCCTCCTCTATAATCTAGCTTTATAGCAGCTGGTGTAAGAGCCTAGGTACATAATGGCCTGTTTCGGACCTAATGCTAAACTATGGTTTAGTGTTATATGAGTGAGCCTCAGGCTTGTGTGCTCCCCTTCCCATTTTCTCTGGTGTTGCCATGAAGAGGTAATCGGAAACTTTTGCTTCCATCTTTAACTTCAGTTTAGTTAAATCTTTAAGTAAATTCCATCTTTAAATTAAATTCCCTCTTTAACTGCAGCCTGATAAACTGCAGTTTATAACTATAATTTAGGGAAGCAAGCTAGCTTCAGAGTGTGGTTTATAATCTTGGCTTATTTCTCTAAACCAGGGTGGATAAAAATCAATTATTAATTTTTTTAAACAAGATTTAGAATCAGTTTTCAGATTTTTTAATAATTTATATCATTTAAAAAATCATAAATAAAATACTGAATTTCTCTCACTTCAAAAAAACAACATAGTTGCAATTAAATCTAATCGTAAACATGCTAAACCTGCACTTACAATATCATAAAAGTGAAGTTATCAATCAAACTTGGGCATTAATTTCAATTTTTCATGTAATTAAAATGGCTCTGTCCAGCCTAGTTCCTTGCTTCTTGAAAGATGGGCATTCAGTTCTCTGACTAATGTCACATGTGCAGAGACCCAGACTAGATAGTTTTGTTGTTCTGTGCTTGTGAGGTGGTGAAATTGGGTCAAGCAAGGCAGAGCAAATAACATGTCCACATTGTCCTCACATTCAATTTCCTCTTCGGCTCCTGCACAGTGCAACACTGCAGCTAGCCAATCACATGGCTCCTCCCCCAACACAGCTAATTGGCTGGTTTCTCCTGCGTTATCCTCTTCCCTCCCCACCCGAGCCACCTTACAGCTGATGAGTGACAGGTCTCCTGACTCCCCACCCGCGAAGCCTCCTCCACCAGCCCAGTCATAGCAGCTGGCCACCGCCTAAGCTAATAAGGCAAAGCTAGAGAGCCCCTTCTGAAAGTTATCAGGTGCTGCAAAAAGAGAGTAGGAGAGTGAGTGACTGAGAGAGAGAGGTGGAGAGCTGCACTTGAGGTGATTGGGAACCAGCAGTGGCTCTCAGTGTTGCAGTGAAGAACACTGCAATAGAAATACTAAGCTCATAATACAATAGCAAAATGAAACTACTAATATAGCAACACACATTGAAAATTGTGTTCCCTGGAAGAGGCAAAGCCATGGATTAGAGCTGAAGGAAGAGAATTTATATATTAGGTAGAAACAAGCTGGATTTTTTCAAAATGCTTAGGTTTTATGCAACAAGCAGCTGCATGAGTAGAAAAAGGAGTGGAAAATCAATTGAAACTTCTGTGAAACTCCCAGTGGGGTCATAGAGATATGAAGGCTCAGTGCAAAGTGGCTAGAAATAGCATTTCCTAACTTTTCTAGTTGTTTGCGGAACTTGTGGTTTTAAGATGAAGAGTGTATCTCTGTCTCTCACTCAGAGAGACTGCTGAAAAAGGAGAAGGTTTGTTTATATTTTGTGAGACTGAAGCCTAACTTTGTAGATAGCTGGTCCTTATAGGACAGGTTTCATTAGAGTTACAAGAATAAATTATGTGAAGTTTACAACACATTGATATTAAAGAAACCGTTTCAAGATACAAGGTAAAAACTTTTAGCACCCTTGTATGAGATAGAAAAGACCAGCAGAATTTCAGAGGCCTCTGTGAACCCTTTAAAGCATGCCTAGGAAACTTCCTGATACAAATCACTCCAGTCGTAACCATGTTGAGCCAACTGTAAAAGCCAAAACTCCTTGAAAATCAAAAGGCAGCTTTCTTGGAAGAGGATGCAGAGATTAAGCATTCACTGGTCCATAGTGGATGCAAAATCATCAAGGTATAAAAAGGGTTTTTAAAAAACACGCACTTCAGTTTGTAAAATCAAATCTCTATTCCCAGTGGTATGCTTGTGTGTATAATGCATGTTTCCATTAAGGGTTCCAGTATAGTGTAGTGCTGTGGATTGGCACACTAGCTGCAAAATCTCAAATAATAATAAAAAAAATAGCATGCTGAATGGAAATAGCTGATCATTGTATTGTAAAATTGGGTTGGAACAGGACAGCAGTTTGCCTTCAATATGGGAATAATTTGGGATGTCAGTTTGATCTTAGGCCTTTTTTTTTCATAGTTTGCTACTTTCAGTGGTAGCTACAGATGTGCAAGGAACTTTTTAAAACCCTATTTTATAAAGTGTTGGCGTGTATGAAGCCTTAAACAGTGAACAAATGATGTGTTCATAAAATAAAACTCTAGCATCTGCCTTAGCAGCTAACTAGAAGTGGCCTGAAGGCTGCTGATTACTGTTTTTTCAATACACATGGATGCATTTGTGTTTGGATGGAAATGAAAAGACTGAATGTAAAGCATGTATAAGGCAACTGAGGGAGCAGTCCTATGGCCACTAGGCAGCGGCTAGACAGCCAGCCATAGGATATGTCAGTTTCTGGGAACCAACCTCCAAGCCCACACTCCGAGGTCGGTTCCCTGAGAACCAACCTCCCCCCACCCCCCGGCGCTGCCTCGCAGGCAGCTCGGAACGGCCCTGCGCTCCGTGCTTGGAAGAGGAGCACGGAGCAGTGAAAACGGGGTGTGCCTGGGGGCATTCCGGGGTGGGGAAGGCATATATGCCAGTATGACACATCCTACGCGTTGTCCGGCAGCCGCTTTCCCTGCTCCGCTTTCCTGCAGCTTCTCCTGCCTTGCATTGGATAGGTGGTTGCCTCTGAGTTCAGAGGCGGCCGCCTATACCGATAGGATTGCACCCTCCGAGTATTTAAGAGTTTGCATGTTCCCCCCCCCCTTCACGGATCACTGCCTTGTTGTGGCGAAGGGGCTTGCGTAACTCAGTGAAGCCATAAGCTATGCCGTGCAGGGCCACCCAAGACGGACAGGTCGTGACAGAGAGTTCTGACAAGATGTGGTCCACTGGAGAAGGAAATGGCAACCCACTCCAGTATTCTTGCCAAGAAAACCCCATGGAACGTATCACAAGGCTAAAAGAGATGACGCCAGAAGATGAGCCCCTCAGGTCGGAAGGTGTCCAATATACTACTGGGGAAGAGCAGAGGGTATTTCCAAGTAGCGCCAGAAAGAGTGAAGTGGCTGGGCCAAAGCCGAAAGGACACTCAGCTGTGGATGTGTCTGGTGGTGAAAAGAAAATCCGATGCTGTCAAGAACAATATTGTTTAGGAACCTGGAATGTCAGATCAATGAATCAAGGTAAGCTGGAGGTGGTCAAACATGAGATGGCAAGATTGAATGTCGACATCTTGGGAATCAGCGAACTAAAATGGACAGGCATGGGCGAATTTAATTCAGGTGACCATCATATCTACTATTGTGGGCAAGAATCCCTTAGAAGAAATGGAGTAGCACTCATAGTCAACAAAAGGGTGGGAAAAGCAGTAGTGGGGTACAATCTTAAAAATGATAGAATGATCTCAGTACGAATCCAAGGCAAACCATTCAACATCACAGTAATTCAAGTCTATGCCCCAACCACTGATGCCGAAGAAGCTGAGGTTGATCGGTTCTGTGAAGACCTACAACACCTTCTAGAACGAACACCAAAAAAAGATGTCCTCTTCATCATAGGGGATTGGATTGCTAAAGTAGGAAGTCAAGAAATCACCGGGATAACAAGCAGGCATGGCCTTGGTGTACACAATGAAGCAGGACAAAAGCTAATAGAGTTTTGCCAAGAGAACATGCTGATCATAGCAAACACTTTTCCAACAGCACAAGAGGCGACTCTACACATGGACATCACCAGATGGTCAATATCAAAATCAGATTGATTATGTACTTTGCAGCCAAAGATGGAGAAGCTCCATACAGTCAGTAAAAACAAGACCTGGAGCTGACTGTGGGGATCATGAGCTGCTTCTTGCAAAATTTCGGCTTAAATTGAAGAACATAGGGAAAACCACTAAACCGTTCAGGTACGACCTAAATCATATCCCTTATGAATATACAGTGGAGGTGAGGAATAGATTTCAGGGATTAGACCTGATAGACAGAGTGCCTGAGGAACTATGGACGGAGGTCCATAACATTGTTCAAGAGGCAGCAACTCAATCCATCCCAAAGAAAAAGAAATGCAAGAAAGCCAAGTGGCTGTCTGATGAGGCTTTACAAGTAGCTGAGGAAAGAAGGGAAGCGAAACGCAAGGGAGAAAGGGGAAGATATATCCAACTGAATGCAGAGTTCCAGAGAATAGCAAGGAGAGACAAGAAGGCCTTCTTAAATGAACAATGCAAAGAAATCGAGGAAAACAACAGAATGGGAAAGACTAGAGATCTCTTCAAGAAAATTGGAGATCTCAAGGAAACATTTTGTGCAAAGACGGGCATGATAAAGGACAAAGAAGGCAGGGACCTAACAGAAGCAGATGAGATTCAGAAGAGGTGGCAAGAATACACAGAAGAACTATACAGGAAAGGTCGTAATGTCCCTGATAGCCATGATAGTGCGGTCACTGAACTTGAGCCGGACATCCTCGAGAGTGAAGTCAAGTGGGCCTTAGGAAGCATTACTAACAACAAAGCTAGCGGAGATGACAGTATTCCAGCCGAGCTATTTAAAATCCTAAAAGATGATGCTGTTAAAGTGCTGCATTCAATATGCCAACAAATCTGGAACACTCAACAGTGGCCACAAGACTGGAAAAGGTCAGTTTACATTCCAATTCCAAAGAAGGGCAACGCCAAAGAGTGTTCAAACTACCGCACAATTGCGCACATTTCACATGCCAGCAAGGTGATGCTCAAAATCCTACAAGCTAGGCTTCAGCAGTATGCGAACCGAGAACTACCGGAAGTACAAGCTGGGTTTCGAAGAGGCAGAGGAACTAGAGATCAAATCGCCAACATACGCTGCATCATGGCGAAAGCAAGAGAATTCCAGAAAAACGTCTATTTCTGCTTCATTGACTACGCTAAAGCCTTTGATTGTGTGGATCACAACAAACTGTGGCAAATTCTTAAAGGGATGGGAGTACCAGATCACCTTACCTGTCTCCTGAGAAACCTGTACGAGGGTCAAGAAGCAACAGTAAGAACCAGACATGGAACAACCGATTGGTTCAAAATGGGGAAAGGAGTACGACAAGGCTGCATATTGTCACCCTGCTTATTTAACTTATATGCAGAGTACATCATGAGAAACGCTAGGTAGGATGAATCACATGTCGGAATTAAGATTGCTGGGAGAATTATCAACAGTCTCCGATATGCAGACGATACCACCCTAATGGCAGAAAGCGAAGAGGATCCAAAGAGCCTCTTGTTGAGGGTGAAAGAGCTGGTTTGAAACTCAACATTAAAAAAAACGAAGATCATGGCATTTGGCCCCATCACTTCCTGGCATATAGAAGGGGAAGAAATGGAAGCAGTGACAGATTTTACTTTCTTGGGCTCCAAGATCACTGCAGACGGTGACTGTAGCCATGAAATTAAAAGACGCTTGCTCCTTGGGAGGAAAGCTATGGCCAACCTAGACAGCATAGTAAGAAGCAGAGACATCACCTTGCCGACAAAGGTCCGTCTAATCAAAGCTATGGTTTTCCCAGTAGTAATGTATGGCTGTGACAGCTGGACTATAAGGAAGGCTGAGCGCCGAAGAATTGATGCTTTCGAACTGTGGTGCTGGAGAAGACTCCTACGAGTCCCCTGGACTGCAAGGAGGTCAAATCAGTCCATCCTAAAGGAAATCAACCCTGAGTGCTCATTGGAAGGACAGATAATGAAGGTGAAGCTCCAATATTTTGGCCACCTAATGCGAAGAGAAAACTCCCTGGAAAAGACCCTGATGCTGGGAAAGACTGAAGGCAAAAGGGGAAGGGGACGGCAGAGGATGAGATGGCTAGATAGCATCACCGATGCAATGAATATGAACTTGAGCACGCTCCGGGAGAGAGCGCAGGACAGGAAGGCCTGGCATGCTATGGTCCATGGGGTCACGAAGAGTCGGACACGACTGAACGACTGAACAACAACAACAACAAATGTATGGCTGTGAGAGCTGGACTATAAGGAAGGCTGAGCGCCGAAGAATTGATGCTTTCGAACTGTGGTGCTGGAGAAGACTCTTAGGAGTCCCCTGGACTGCAAGGAGGTCAAATCAGTCCATCCTAAAGGAAATCAACCCTGAGTGCTCATTGGAAGGACAGATACTGAAGCTGAAGCTCCAATATTTTGGCCACCTAATGCGAAGAGAAAACTCCCTGGAAAAGACCCTGATGCTGGGAAAGACTGAAGGCAAAAGGAGAAGGTGACGGCAGAGGATGAGATGGCTAGATAGCATCACAGATGCAATGAATATGAACTTGAGCATGCTCCGGGAGAGAGTGCAGGACAGGAAGGCCTGGCGTGCTATGGTCCATGGGGTCACGAAGAGTCGGACACGACTGAACGACTGAACAACAACAACAGATGTTTCCCCCCCAAGATGTATTATAGTATGGTCATGTATATGTTCCTCTCATAAAGAGCATAAGATACAGTTAGGAACATAGCAGTTGGTTTGCAGGATGAGGCCAAAGGCCCATCTAGTGTAGGTGTCTGCCCGTCAGTTTGCCCTGCTACCATAATGGGCTGTAGCAGTTCTCTTTTTGTACCTGGTATCTGGTAATGCATACGTATGCTACCTACCTAGTTTTCGTGTTTAGTCATCATGGCTAATCCACTGATGGAGCTAACTTCCATGAATTAGTCTAGATAGGGGTGTGTGTGTGTGTGTGTGTGTGTGTGTATAGGCTGCAGTCCTATACACATTTGCCTACAGTCAACAGAATTTATTTCTGGGTATAGGATTGCACTGTTAATCTAGTGGCCAACACAGTTATCTGCGGAAATATATTCTATGCAAGTTATGTGGATGAGTTAAAAGACAAACAATTTTGCAGCTTTTGACAATATGAATCACAGATAATTAAAGAACGAGAGTGATTAACTGATCCAGTACCTGATCTTATGATAAAGACTCTCATTTTCTGTGGGTTTAAAGGCACCATGATCACCAATGGGTAGTTTTATTTTACCCACATTCACCAAAGGTGTTTTTGACTGACTACAAACGGAACTCTGAGGCAGGGGACCTGATTATACCATTGTACCTTAGCTGTACAGAGTGGCTCAAAAGTAGGTATACAGTAAAAAACTAAACAACTGTATACCGACTTAAGGGCCTGACTCCCCTCACTCTCTACACTTAACTGATTTAACTGTCACTCCCTGTCACTCACTCTTCCCAACTATCATTCTGACTCCACCCCCACAATTTCTACTCACACATTCTCTCCCTCTCCCATCAACATTCTAAACAACTGCATACCTACTTTTGGGCCACCTGGTATAGACGGCATGTTTGGTTTTACAAACCCCATAAAATAAAAGGTTGCCTTGGAGATCATGATATATGTAAGAAAGATATAATTTGGATTTCTAATAATTGTAACCTGAAACATTAGGAAATACATTGCAGCTAGGCAGAAACAGAGAAGCTTTAAAAAAGTAATATGGTCCATTTCTGTGTACTCTGACAAGATCTGCAATAAAAGCATCCTTGACGTTCACTCTCACCCCTGAGGAAGAACATTTCAGAAATTTCTAGGCAGTTTGTTTTGTCTAATTGCTCTTACATTCAGGAATTTTGTCCACAGAATCCTTGTCCTTTCTTGAGGGTAGATCTGGGAAGTGTTGCTGGGGGACTAGTGCTCTATATTATGTTTGTTTTTTTTGCTGAAAAGGTGCTGCAGGGTTCCATCTTGTTTACCATGGTGTTACCATCTAAGCTTCTGAGGGCTGCAGAAGCTCAGGCCCAGGAAACAAATACTCCTTGGCCATGCTCCCTTCCTGTGGCCCCACCTCCTTTCCCCCAACCAATCATTTTCCCAACCCCAATTGTTTTCCTGGCTTTTGTGCCACTTTTTTCCATTTCTAAAAAGTTGAAATGTCTCTCCTAAGGCTTAGTTACTGGCAGTAAAAGCTTTAAGTTAAAATATGCAGCCCCTGAGCTTTAAGCTAAGGAATGCAGCCCCCAAAAGCTTCTCTGAAATGGAATTTGGCCCTTAGATTTTAGGAGGTTATGAGGTTGTGCAGCCTAGATCTAGATGAAATCACTGGGTGGTCAGCCAGAGTTTGGTCTTGGGTGTCATCTGTATATTGCTTTACATCTTCCTTCCATTGTTCAACCCCAGGGAGGCTGTGGAAGTTCTGAAATGGAGGTTTTGGACTGGATGTGGGCAAACAAACTGAAGCTTATTTTTTCTGATCCAAAAGGCATTTCATTCAAGCCCCCAAACAATGGCAATCACATGACTGGTTTCCGTTGGAAAACCTGTTGTGCCAGCTTATGCTACTTGAGCATAACACTAGAGCATAACACTAGCATAACACTACTTGAGCGTAACACTAGAGGTTGCTTATGTTAGCGCCATGTCAATGGTGTAAACAGAGTGGCAGTGTTGGATACTGCCCATAGTCACTTTTCAATAGAACATTGTCATAGGGTTGTATCCAGTTGTTGCATGAGCAGAAAGCAGCTTGTATGACCAATCTTTCTCTTCTCTTCTTCTTCCTTCAGTCCCCTATACCACCTGAAACAGCCTTTCTAGAGAGCTATGGGGCGGGGCCTTGAACAGTGGTGTTGAATGGGGTTGCAGATGTGAGGAGGGAATTGCTCACGATCAGGCACAGGGATTTTGCAGTAATGAAGCTCCACCAGTTATGGGATCCACCAGTTAGCCCTCCTTAGATTGGAAACTTAGTATGTAATCAAGAACTATGGGTTTTGATCAGGAGATCATGGTTTCTGGGCTAGAGCAAAATATTTTTTTTTAAAGGTATTGCTATCCATTGATATAATCACTAAAGGTATTAAAAATAGAATGTATCCTTTTCAGAATGTATTAGTCTAATCCCATGTTAATAAAGGTATATTAACTCTAATTCCTCCATTGCCACTTGATCAGCAGCCCTGTTGTCTAGTCATGCCACAAGTAGAGATTTTCACTTTTGCATGTGCTTACTCATATATTCGTCTGTCTCATCTCTGTATTATCTTCTGTTTTTTGTGTATAAAAAATTCCTGATGAAAAATCACATATAAATCACATATATTTTGAATGCATTTTCTCTGAAATACATTTCTAAACATAGATTTTTTTCAAAATAGGCTACGACACATTTTGGTATATTTTGAGCTGAAGCTGTCATGCAACATTTGGAGAAGTGTGAAAGCTGGAGGATAGCTTTGTTCCAATCTATACATTCATCTGGGTCAGTTTGTATTGGAATTTGCAAAGACTAAATTCCTCAAGTATCCCTAGACACAAGTGGTTGAAAGCCTGGAGGATACTACACTTTTCTGCTCTTCCTATTTATGATTGTCCTTCAGAAGCTGCTGCTCCCTGTTACTACTATTCTTCCTCTGAGTGAGCCATTTAGAACCTGTTGTCCAGCTCAGATGCTTGTGATTTAAAACTGTCCCCTCCTTTCTGTAGTCTGGCCAATACTGACTCTACCTATATTGGGCAAACTCCACTGTCCAAGAGCAGTTTCTCATATAACTGCAAGTGACTAGGAAGCCTGAAGGCTGGCCCACTTAAATGGATGAACGTATTTCATAAAAGGAGTCTGAACCTGTAACATTTGGAACAAATTGTATAAGCCATTTGCAGTAGCATATTCCATCAGAGTGATCTTTCCACAACTATTGATGGCTATCTGTGAATTCACTCAGGCCTCCTCTCTCTCTCTCTCTCTCTCTCTCTCTCTCTCTCATGAGAAAGAAAGAGAGAGAGAGAGAGAGAGATGCCACAATTCCACATGGCTGTGTGAGCGAATGCTGCAAGCATGGGGATAGGATGAGAATGACCTGTGCAGGTGTGTGCTGTAGCCACCTCCATACCACAGCTGTGTGGGATCCCATTATGGGAAAGTTGCTTCCCTGAAACATGTACATGCAGGAGGACTCATCCCTCTATAATTCAAAATTATCAAAAGTGAATTGTTGTATATTATTTGCTACCCAGAACCTTAGAAGAGGGAGGCTAGAAATTAAGGTAATCAGTAAACCTTTGCATCTAGCCCCTTTTAGGAATTGAATTCCGTTTGTTTTTGGCACCCTTGGCTCTTTTTTTATGCAACTGTATTTTTTTTAATGCTTTGTGTTGTCTCCTCCATCTGAGTCTCCAAGGTTTCACAGTCCTAGTGAATGCCAGCAGAGTTATTTTTATAGTAAACTGATACCTTTAAAAACAAGACTAAACTGTATAAGCAACAAGGAGATGAAACAACGCTGCCCACATAAATCTGTGCTGGTGACAGAGGGAGCTTCACTGACAAGCGATAACTGCAGGGGGAAATGTAGGCTGAATGCATAACCTATGATATTGGGTTTGGTAAATGTCATTGCTGGTCATAGAGTAGGTTGTACTTAAAGTGGATAGCAATTAAAAGTCACCACAGTGTGGGATTGTGATGGTGTCTCTGTAAGACAGTAGTCTATGTAAATCCATGTTTATAACATAGCTGTGATATTAGAATTTTCTCTGAACAGATTTGTATGTGCATAGGTGTACATTTTCCAGGGTTGGAAAATATGCGTATTTTCTAGCACTACATGTGATGAGTTTGTGTCCCCTCCACGCGTGCACCCCCCTCCTAAGGAAGCTGATAACCTATTTGCTGCTTGGTGAGTTTTTGAAGAGAAAAATGTAGCATAAGTAAAAGGGGGAAAGAAGCTTGGAATTTAATAGCAGTGAATTCTTTGGAGGCAATCTTTTTAGTGCTGAAACTATGAATTCACCCTCTTCATTTCCTAGGAGCTCACTATTAGTGGGTTGTACCTTTTCAGCTAATGAAGACGTTCTTATTTCCTGACTGATGAGTGCCATTTTTTAAATTAAATTTGGTAGGTAATTACGCGGTAATATTGCCCAATCCTTTTTAGTAGTTCTGGATTTCCATTGACAACCCTTGTTCACAAAATGTTTTTTTAAGTGTTTCTTTACACTTAACATGTCAGTGCTAGAGATAAGATTCCAGATTATTGAAGGTTTTAGAAGCTCTCATGCCAGGGGTTTCAAAGTCTCTTCTGGGGTGCCCTGGGATTCCTTGGAGAATTATCAACAGTTCCTCAGTTGGATGATCAGTAATTGCAGACAGGGCTCCATGAAAGAAAGTAGCTTACTCAGTGCTACTCTTCACCAGCAATGTCTAGACTCATGGGAGTATTGAGCATATTCTAGGGCACACTGCCTGTTCTTGTGGGCCAACAGTGGGCCAAGAAGCCTGACCAGTGTTATGCATGAAGTTAAAGGATCGCCCTAGAACATGCCACAATCCTCTTGAAATGCACAGGGATTCTGTGGCAGAGTGTGGAAAATGTTCTCTGTAGGTAGAAAATCTCTGATCTGGTGGATTAATTCCATTCTGTGAAACTATTCCAACAGCAGCAATGTGCAGAAATTAAGAACTTTAACATCTGGTATTCTATAGGACTTTTCTTTCTACTGAGCTGTCAGACAAAGAAATGTTGTTTGTCATTTAGTATTTAAAAATGTGAAACATACAATTATGCTGAAGTCTATGTAAAATAAAGTACACAATGTTCATATTTGTTTTATAATGGCCATTCCTGTATTAACATTTTCAAGTCAAACTGGTCTCACTTCTGTGCCAAAAACAATAACACCGTAAACATTTGTACAGTTGCTTGCTTCTGAGAAGATGAGACCCATTCACACATGTAATAGTGCTGGTGATTTCCTGCATGTGGAACTCCTTTAGGCTTACACCTTTCTGAATTTACAATTAAATCAGACATTACATGTTACCGATATGTGTGTGCTGCTTCCAAACAAGGAAGCAGGATTCTGAAGACACTTTCATATAGGAAATTGCCACCTCAAGAGGGTCTCAGAATCTAGATTGATTTGGCAGTGCTAGCATTATGGAAGTAGACATGGAAATGGTTTCCATGTTGTTCCTTGGATATGGGAGCATTCTTTTGAAGTAAAAACATGGGGAACAATTCAAATAGAGATAATTAAAATAGTCAGCATAAAAAATGCTTTCAACAATTATAGGTATACAGTCCCAACACTTTAAGAAGGGTGCAGACAAGCTGGAGAGGGTTCAGAGGAGGGCAACAAAGATGATCAGGGGACTGGAAACAAAGCCCTATGAAGAGAGACTGAAAGAACTGGGCATGTTTAGCCTTGAGAAGAGAAGACTGAGGGGAGATAGGATAGTGCTTTTCAAGTAGTTGAAAGGCTGTCACAGAGAGGAAGGCCAGGATCTCTTCTCGATCATCCCAGAGTGCAAGTCACAGAATAATGGGCTCAAGTTAGAGGAAGCCAGATTCTGGCTGAACATCAGGAAAAACTTCCTGACCGTTAGAGCAATATGACAATGGAACCCATTACCTAGGGTGGTAGTGGGCTCTCCCATACTGGAGGCATTCAAGAGGAGGCTGGACAGCGATTTGTCAGGGATTCTGTGCCTTGGATTCTTGCATTGAGCAGGGGGTTGGACTCGATGGTCTTGTAGGCCCCTCCCAACCCTACTATTCTATGATTCTATTATCAATCTGTTTCTCCACAAATGGTGGGTGGGTGGCTCCATCTATGCTGCTAATAATGGCTAGGATCCAGTGGTGGCTGTCTGCTAGTGGAATGGAAACTGCTGGTAGAATGGATTTCCCCTCCCCCTGCAGCCCTCAGCATGCCCCCCAAATCTGCTATGGAGAGTTGGGAGACTCTTTGGAGCAGATTTTAGGGGTGCAGAGATGGCTGGGGGGGAGGAATTGCATGAGCATCCCCTTCTATGCATCCTCCCACCTTTCCCACTTCTCCATTGAAGGGGGAAGAAAAGAAAGCAAAAGAGTGAAAGAAGAAAGGAATGGCAAATATTTTGTTTAGATAGTTCCCTGAAATGTCAGCACCTCTCCCAGTATAGGGAGCTGCCCATTGGACTGCTTTGGTAGCAAAGATACCCACGCTTACCCATCTATAGACAAGAGTGGGCTATTAGAAGCATGTTCCTTTGTGATTATTTCTTCCTAGTTTTACAAGAGAGAAAATTGACCTTCTGTGTTCAATGGAAACTCCCCTTTGCTTTTCCTAGAAAGGGTTGGGGTTTTCTTTAGGATATGGGTTGAGCCCATTCTCTTTTCTCCAACTGCGCTTTTTAATGACGGTGTCTAGAGGTCTGGCTTGGTTGTCCATTGTTGTGGAAATAAATAACTAGCCAAAGGGCTGTTGTAGCAACCTGTTTTTGAAATATTGAATACAGCTGGCAGGTTCAAAGGGTGGCTGACCCACATGGTTGGCAGGCTGCCAGAAGGCTTATATAGCTATCAAGTGCAAGACTGGGCTCTCGCACCTCTTTGCACCTGCTGCCGGAAGGCTTTTTCCACCCATGTGCAAAACGTAGAGAGGGATTTGTAGACAGCTGCTACCAGCATAGTCTGGTTTGCCTGTCTTACTAGGAAGATATAGCTCAGAGCACCGTGTGTTGGCTGAATTCAGACATCATGCCAAACCAGTTTGCAATACTCATAGTTCAGAACCTAAACCATTGTCTGAGCTTTCAGATGTCAAGGCAAACCATGGTTTAGTTTACCATGTGAAGCCCTGTCCTCCCATTACAGCATTCTTTGCCTTTCTAGCATTTTTCCAGAATTCCAAGTTGTTCTCCCAAACTGCTTCACCATACTCAACTGCTGTCAAAGTGACACTGTGTGTGTGGCAATATTATAATTGGCTAGCTACCCAAGGTCTTCCTTGCTTAGAAAACTCTTTGCTTTTTGGTTCATGCAGCATGTTCCTGCCTTTTCCTAAGTCCCTTGAGAACTATCTCCTCTACCCAGTCAGTCTCACAGCCCCGTACTGATTTATCCTAAAAATTTGGCATAAAGCAGTATAAAGCATTTTTATCCTCCAGCACTGCTGCCTTTCTGCTCCCACTTTTCTTCCCTGGACATATGCATGACTGCACCTGTTCATAGCTGGTCAACGGCAAAGATCAACTGTTCCCTAAACCTTCCTTGACCAATTTCCATATGTTGCCTTTTCCAACATGTGTTCGATTCAGTTGTTCTACCCCCTCCCCCTTGTGACTTCCCAACCCAGCTGTGTCAAGCCTACTGTATTTTGGAATAGTTTCCTCTTTGGGTAGGGTTCTCACCACCACTTTTACTGTCTCTTCCCTAGAGTCCACATTTTCACAACAGGTAGCAAATGCAGCAGGTCATGCTTCTGCACACCTTGGAAAAGGTGTTCACGTACTTGTCCATCTGCAAAGCAGCTGGGAACCCAAATAATAAACAGTGTCCATAACCTGGCGTCCAGTGCATCTCCCTCATGTTCTGTTGCAATGCATGTGAGCACTGATATGCCAAAGTTGGACCTGGCACAGCCAGAGGTCTCTGAGATTTGTACTAGAACTCACCGTGATCAAGTCCTGGAATCTGTTTTCAGTCTTAACATTCAGCTCTGGGACATATGATCTAAGAATGCACTGAAAGTGCCCTGAGCAAGCGCATTTCTGTTCCCAGCAAGTTAGTACCTAGTTTAGAATCCCATTTCCAAGGTTTGGGGCAAAAGATTCCAAATTGGAGATGCTGTTTCCAGAAAAACCTGAGCCTTAGCATGTCTTGTTTTCTAGGGGGTGTCTCCATGACAACAGAAGGAGAAGCCAGTGGTGGCTTACCCAGATTTTTCAAGGAGCCAGCTTTGATCCGCGCAGGGCTCCACGAATGAGTGCACCACACCATTCTAAGTCCTTTCTCAGGCACATGCTTCTGGGTGGAGTGGGGGTGTGTGTGGAGAGAATGTCATCAGACTAGCAGGGGCTGATCAGCCAAAGCTTCCCCCATCCTTCTTAACAGCTGACAAAGCTGTGAATGATCGAAACTTCGCATTAATTACTCCAAAGCAAGCATTAAAGAAACACAGGTGCAGCCTTTCTCCCTTGAAGCTCCTGATGCTGCGAAAAGCTGAGAAAGCAGCATTGACATAGTGCTTCATAGCCTTTGGGAGAGTTAACCGTCTGAATACTTGAAGCACTGTGGCTCCAACCAGCCCCATTTCTAATCCTTTTTCTCCTTTCCACTGAAGCTCCTGATGCTGCAAAGGATAGAAGCTGTGAATTAATTAATTCCAAAAAGCAAGGCAGCAAACATCAAAGACACACAGCTTCGACATTAAGGCTCCTAAATGCGTTATTTCAGTGCATGGGAATCTTGGTATCTTCTGGAGTGCACATCTTGGGAACAAGCCTCACTGACTACAGTGGGAGTTACTTCTGAGTAGATTCATATATGTTTGTGCTGGGAAAGACAAGGATGGGAAACCAGCCCCCTTTCTAACCTGATTCAGTGCAGGGTCAAAGGTGCAGATTAGTTACTTCAGAACAGCAATAAACCAAACAGTGGAGAATCCCAGCTTCAAGATAGCTCTTTACTGCCTTTAGGGAATTAATGCTTTAAAATGTGCTATTTCGATTGAGGGGGATCTCTGTGAATTCTGAAGTGTGCATTCAGTGTGTGCTGGGAAACACAGTGATGGGAAACATTCCTTAATTGGGCTCACGGTGAAAGGCATACCCCTGGGCAGAGCTAGCATACCCAAGGTAAATGCAGGGGTTGGGGCACCCAACAGCTATACCATGGAGAACCTGACTTAAGGAAAAGAATTGGACTATAAGCAGTCTCGGGAAATGCAGTTTTTCCGCGAAAAGCTGCAGGCTGGCTGTGGAATGGCCAAGATGTCATGTGCCCCGAACGACCTCGAAATGGAGCCAGCTAATCTACCGTGGAGACACCACCTTGGAAACAAAGCTCTGCCTGTGGATTCTTCGTTCCCTTAGTCCCACATGTGTACACACTTATGTACATCAGTGCCACTGATTGCAGTGGGGTTTACCTCCTAGTTATTTAAACTGCTACTAAAAATGAGCCTATGAAGCTCTTGTCAGAAGTTCCTACTGGCATTAATGAACGACTCTCAACCCTCAAATAAAACTCGCCAAAAACCAGCAGGCAACTATTTTAAGTGCCTGTGCACCAACATTAGATGCTGATGAAGACATCAAAGAAAAATTTTACTCCTAGCTAGGGGTGTACAAACCCCTGCTTACGTGGCTCCGCCAGGTTCCGCAGGTGGGGGGAGGCTATCTGTTCCTCCCCCCGGAATCCTCGACGGGGGGAGGCGATCCGTTCCTCCTGCCCGGAATCCTGCCTGGCTGGCTCCGCTCCGCGGCCAGGCTGCGGAGCCGCCAGCTGGGCCAACCCGCAGCGGGGCCTCCAGCCGCTGCTGGGCTGGTGCGGATGCAAATAGCGTCCTGTGTAGGGACATTTGTGTCCCTACACCGGCCCGTGATAGGCTACGTAAATATTTACACAGCCTATCACGGCTAAAGCAGGGACGCAAATGGCGTCCCCTATGCCATTTGCGTTCCCACTTTAGCCATGATAGGCTATGAAAATATTTACGTAACCTATCATGGAAAAAAAAAAGTGAATGCAAATGGCGGCGGCTACGACGGCTACCATTTGTGTTCCCTTTTTTAGCTGTGATAGGCTATGTAAATATTTATGTAGCCTATCACAGCCTCCGCAGGGACGCAAATGGCATCCTTGCGTTAGCCGTGATAGGCTACATAAGTATTTACATAGCCTATCACGGCCATTCGAAAGACGTGAATGGCGGCTGCAGACGCGGCCGCCAATCGAGGAGCACTGGAACGGCCAACCAAGGTAGGCTCCGTTCCAGGCCCATTTCGTGGGGCGGAGGGCTTCGTTCCGCCACGGATTTTGGGGGGCCACGAATGCCAGAGCATTCGGCCTCACCGAGATCCGTGGCAGAATTCTCCGCCATGCCTACTCCCAGCTGGACACCATCAGAGATACCTAAGGAGGATAAAATTATCCTTCTGGGCGATTTCAATGCAAGAGTTGGGCGTGATTTTGATTTGTGGCCAGGGATCAATTGGGAAAGGAGTCAGCAATAGTAACCAGAATGGAATTTTACTTCTGTCTAAATGTGCAGAGCATAATCTTGTTATTACCAACACACACTTTCGCCAGAAAAATAAATTTAAAACATCATGGAAGCATCCTTGGTCGAAGCACTGGCATCTCTTAGACTATGTAATTGTCCGTGCCAGAGATCGCTGGGATGTACTCCTCACTAGAGCCATGACGAGAGCTGATGACTGCTGGACAGACCACCGATTAATTTGTTCTACGATAGCCATTAAGATTGTCCCTCAACGTAGGCTCCAAGGAAGAAAACTAAGACATAAAATCAACACCCAAGCCCTTCAAGATCCTATTAAGCGAGCCTGCTTTCAAACAACTCTCAAATAACATCTATCTATGGAAACCCCTGAAAATGTTGAGGAACACTGGAATAAACTGAAGACCTCCATTATGGCAGCCTGTGAACAAACTATTGGATACCAAACTAAGAAACATCAGGATTGGTTTGATGAGAATGATAGGGAGATTGAACATATTATTGATAAGAAGAGGAAAGCCTTCCAAATATGGCAAAAAGACATCAACTGTGCCGCTAAGAAAAAAATCCATGCCAGTGCAAAGGCTGAGGTCCAAAGAAGAACTAGAGAACTTAAGAACACCCGGTGGATAAAGAAAGCTCAAGAAATCCAGCATCTTGCAGATGTCCATGATGCATGGGACTTTTTTAATTCCACGAAGGCCATCTACAGACCAACAAAGCATGGTACAAACCCCTTACGCTCAATAGATGGTGCCAAACTTCTAAAGGACAAAGAGTCTATTGCACTGCGTTGGAAAGAGCATTATCACAACCTCCTTAACCGTAACTCTGTTGTGGCTGATGAGGTCTTCTCGCAAATTCCACAAAAACAAACCAGAGATAAGCTTGCAGTATCCCCTAGTTTGGAGGAAGTCAGTAAAGCCATCAACCAAATGAAAAATAACAAAGTTAGTGGACCCGATGGGATCCCTGCTGAAGTTTTTAAAGAAGGTGGGCCTGAAGCTACACAACAGCTTCACAAGCTCATCGAAAAATTCTGGATGAGGGAGGAGATCCCAGCAGACTTCAGGGATGCCATAATTATCACTCTCTTCAAAAAGGGTGATAGAACAGATTGTGGAAACTATTGAGGCACCTCCCTTCTAACTACGGCAGGCAAAATCCTGGCAAGGATCCTCACAGACCGCCTTCTGTCTATCTCAGAAGATATCCTCCCTGAATCCCAAAATGGCTTCCGCCCCTCCAGGGGGACAGTGGATATGATCTTCACCGCACGACAGCTCCAAGAAAAATGCAGGGAGCAAAACCAACCTTTGTACATGGCGTTTATTGATCTGATTAAGGCCTTCGACACTGTAAACCGAACTGCTCTCTGGACCATCTTTCTGAAAACTGGATGTCCACAGTAATAAATTTGTGAACATCTTGCGGCTCCTCCATGATGACATGATGGCAACAATTTTGGATAACAATGGCTCTCAAAGTGATCCATTTAAAGTGAGATCAGGCGTTAAACAGGGATGCATCATTGCTCCAACCTTATTCGTTATCTTTATCGCTATGATTCTACACCTTGTTGAAGGGAAACTTCCCACTGGTATAGAAATCATATATCGAACAGATGGAAAACTTTTAAATCTCAGTAGGCTGAAAGCAAAAAGTAAGGTAATTACAACCTCTGTCATAAAACTTCAATATGCTGATGATAACGTAATCTGTGCACATTCAGAGGAAGATCTCCAAACTATCCTAAACATCTTCGCAGAAGCATATGAAAAACTCGGCCGCTCGCTTAACATCAAAAAAACTAAAGTGCTTTACCAGCAAGCACAAACCAATCCCTCTATAGCGCCATCAATCCAGCTTAACGGTGTGATGCTGGAAAATGTTGATCACTTTTCTTATCTTGGCAGCCATCTCTCCACAAAAGCTGACATCGACGCTGAAATTCAGCATCACCTGAGCTCTGCGAGTGTAGCATTCTCCCGAATGAAGCATAGAGTGTTCGAGGATCGGGACATTCACGAGACTAAAATGCTTGTTTACAAAGCCATTGTACTACTGACCTTGCTGTACGCCTGTGAAACATGGACCATCTATAAACGCCATTTCCAACTTCTCGAAAGATTCCATCAACGCTGCCTCTGAAAAATTCTGCAAATTACTTGGGAAGACAGACGGACTAATGTCAATGTACTGGAAGAAGCAAAGATCACCAGCGTTGAAATAATGATTCTCCAACATCAACTCCTCTGGACCGGCCATGTTGTTCGAATGCCTGATCATCGTCTCCCAAAGCAGCTACTTTATTCCCAACTTATGAATGGAAAACAGAATATTGGTGGACAGCAAAAGAGATTTAAAGATGTTCTCAAAGCTAATCTAAAAAAATGTAACTTAACCATTGAGAACTGGGAAGCTCTAACCCATGAACATTCCAACTGGAGGTCAGCCTATATTAAAGGCGCTATGGGCTTTGAAGAAGCACAAGTACAGGGCGAAAGGGAGAAACGAGCTCAACGGAAGGCACATCAAGCAAACCCTCACCGTGATCGCCTTCCACCTGGAAACCTATGTCCTCACTGCAGGAGGCTGTGTGGATCCAGAATTGGCCTTCACAGCCACCTGCAGACCCACTGTTAAGACTCTACTTTTGGAAGACAGTCTTACTCGGTCACGAGTGATCGCCATGATCACCATGACCTCCTAGTGAACATCCGTGTGTGTGTGTGTGTGTGTGTGTGTGTATAATCAACCCACAGTTCTGTTTGTGGCAGCAACCATAGGCATGCAAAATTGGGACTAATGAGCACATTTTCTGTACGATTTAAAATTTTCTACGGGGGAAAAAGCTAGTGCCTATTATCTCCCCCTTTTAAGCCCACGTGATTTTAAACCATGTATTCCAATCAAAAAGTTATATTACAGATGATCTTCTACAGCTGTGACCACCTTTTACTTTAGTGAACTGGGGGTGAAGGATGTGCAGCTATAACATGTTACCTTAGCTTGGTGACTAGGTTGTCCAGAACCCCTATGTGTTCATGGATTTCCTTTCAAAGCCTGCATCAGACTCTCATTGTAAAGCACGCAGCTAAAGCCAGGGTCCCTAATGGCTTTGAACATTCTTCTGACTTGATCAGAAAGCCGTATCATCACATACATTCATCCTGTTGCTGATCTGAATCATGCAGGTCAAAAATCCTGCAGTTCCTTCTGCAATGCTTGATTGTTCCTGGACAAAGGCCTCTAGCGATTTTTTTGCAGGTTGATCCCGATGCCTCCTGAAGGACCTTTTGGAGGTCCTTTTAAAGTGTTTTGACTTGTTCTTCCGGGGGGAGGGGGCATGCATCTTGTGGAGGCATTTGTGTTGGGCTAAACTGCTTCCAGGTCTTCAGCTATGTCCTTGCATTCCTTTTCCAACATTACTGGTGGTGGCTCCATGAGAAAATGAAGTCTACATATGCTGTATCAAGGGTAGGCAACCTGGTTCCCTTCAGATGTTTTAGACTACAACTTCCATAAGACCCAGCCAACATGACCAGTGGTCAGGCATTTTGGGAGTTGTAGTCCAAAACATCTGGAGGGCACCAGGTTGCCTACCTTGTCCTATTTCAGTAATCTTCACTATTTTTCAAGCAGGAGCCACTTTGGCTCTAAACACAACCTCTGAAGCCGCTTTCAGTGGAGGTCCAGGTTTCTCTTCATCTCTCCCATGCATTCAACTTTCCCATTATCTCCAGTGGCTGCATGGTGCACCTAGCCAATCACATTGCTCTTGGCCTCCTCCCCCACTACAGCTAATTGGCTTGATTGCTCCTCTCCCCCCCCCCCGCCACCTTATGGCTAAATAAGAGCTGGTCTTCTGACTTCCCACCCCTGAAGCCTCCTCTAGAAGCCCAGATTATAGCAGCTAAAGCAAACAAGACAAACATAGACAGCCCCTTTTGAGAGTTAGCAGTTACTGCAAAAAGAGAGCAGGAGAGTGAGTAAATGAAAGAAAGAGGTGGAAAGGCACATTTGAGGTAGTTGGGAGCTGCCAGTGGCTCTCTGGCTTTACAATTAAGAACACTGGCCTCATCATCGTAGTTGTATCACAAGAAAAAATGTTGTGCATGGGATGTTAACTTAGATTTATAGAGTTGCAAGTGTAATTGATACAGCTGCATGTCAGACAACTGGAGTGGGAGTTGGCTGAAAGGGGAGGGGAATGGGGCACCTGGGGTGGAATTTACCCTCCTCCCGGTTAAAAGACTGAAATGGTCAAAGGTTCTGTTATTATTTACATGACTTTTGTGAGATACCGTTTGTACCTGAGCCCATGGGAGTAGTCAAACTAGGAAGCCTGAACTCATGGACACATTTTAGTCCATTTGCCTGTTGAGACACTTGAAGAGGTAGCATGTATGTGGTGTTGTGGTTTCCCAGAGAGCATGGGAAAGTTCAACTGTGTATGTCAGAAAACATAGTCTCCTTGATGCTACATCAAGGGAGGCACCCCAGTATGATGACTAGCAGTCTGTGTCAGTTACAAGGAAGGGAACTTCAATTCTACCTTAACATGGGTTGATGACAGGAAAAGCTGATCCAAAATGAGATGGTCTTTTCTCAGGGTTGTCTTGGGAAGCATGCTTCTGGTGTCAGAGCCTGAGAATGTAGTGAACAGCTCTAATCTGATAGCGGGTTATCAAAGCATAGTAGACACTTCTCCACCTCTAAATCCAAGAGTGATAAATCAATTGCTGATTGCATTTGTGGATGGATTGGTCCTCCAACGGCTTGACTCTTCCACAGATCTGCTGCACATGCTCCTACATCAACGTAAGGTCAGCAGGAGCTCCCTACTTGGCTAGATAATGTGGCTTTGCCAAGATGACCCCTCATCTATCTTTTTTTAAAAAAACAAACAACCGAGTAGCTAAGGAGGACAGCACCCAAAATGATGACACTGGGTCCTCTCTGGCTCTTATAATTTGAACCCTTCACCCTGGACAGCTGTTAAGAGATGCTCTAATATGCCTATTAATTTTGCTACAACTCTAGCCAGCTGCTGCTGCTGAAGGGTGTGCGTCAGGGTGGACACTGAGCCCATAGAATCCCAGAGTCGTTCTGATGCTGAGGAAGAGCAGTCGCTCCTTCGGGAGAGGAGTGCGCTCCTTTTTTCCCAGGACCAACAGCTGACGGAGATTCCTCCCACCCACATTCCTAGTTTAGAAAGCAGTCCAGGGAGTGACTCAGCTCAGATAGCAGACTGGGGGGGATGCGTGGCGCAGACGCAGAGAGCGGCGCCAAATGGGTCGCGCTCAAAGAACGTTGCCCCCAGAGGATCCAAGGGAAAAGGGGAGGGATTCTCCCTAGTCCTTATATTCAGGGGTCTGCCAGTAATTGCCTTTCAAACGGGGACCAACTGTTCCAACTTAGGGCATAGGGATGCTGCTGCTCAGATCTAGTTGCTACCTGTAGAGTTGTAAGTTGTAAAAGAAGAATAAAGCTTTGAAAAGAATCCCTTTGTCTGCGTCTGGACTTGGCTACTGGATTAGACTGAGAGAGCCCTCCAAGGAGCCCTTGACAGTGTGGATGCTTCTGCTTTCTTTCAGGTGTTGATTGCCGCACTGGCCAGTGCATCTGTATACGCTGCCAGAGTAATGGCTAGCACGGTTGGACAGAAACATTCATCGTTGTCTGCCACAAATACCACCTGTGCCTGACCCAAAGGAGCTGGTGGAAGGACCATAACTTAGCTTGCTTGAAAAGTATATCCAGCTGCAGGGTACCACTGCTGACAGTATGACCAGGGATGGATTCTCCTATCCTTGAGGAGGGAGGGGTTTCTTACAGCCCACCCCAATGGACTGTTGTGAGTAGCAGCACCTCTGAACCTTTTCTTGAGGAGATTGCTTTTCTTGCAGAATTGGGTAGAATTGAGTCTTCACTATCTTCTCAGACATCTAGTTGAAGATGCCACAGCTAGGAACTGTGACATCAGTCCATACTGAACATAGGAAGCTGTCTTATACTGACTCAGACCACTGGTCCATCTAGCCCAATATTGTCAATACTGACTGGCAGCGGCTCTCCAGGGTTTTAGGTAGGAGCCTTTCTAGCCCTACCTGATGGTGCTGGAGATTTGAACCCTAACTTTCTAAATACAGTGTTGAACCTCGTCTCCCCATTTGTGTGTCTCACTTTGGCTTGGCTTTCCTGACTGTGGACATTTCAGATACCTGATAGGTGAAGGCAGTGGACACTTGGGATAGCGTTTTCTGCAGACTATGATCTTCTCCTTGGGGAAATCTCTGTGCATTTAATTAGGCAGGCATGTTTCTTAGGAAAAAGTCCCCTCTCATAAACCCATGGAAGGAGTTATGCTTGTGTGTGTGTGTATTCTAGAACTCTCTCAGAGAATTACATCAAAGATTTGACCCCCGAGGCTCTGTTGTGTTGATGGCTTGTTACACCTGTTCGATAGCAAGTTGACCTTCATTTTCGAAACTCTGTCATTAGGTATGGTCTCCCAGTGTAGCAGCCATACAAGTTGTCTGCTATATGAAGCCCTTTGGAGGAATGGAAACTTTTTCTTTTTTCTTTTGGCCTAAATCACTTTCAGCTGGTCTCATCAACCAATACAGAAGGGGTATTGCTTCTTAGCCCGATAATCTTGCATGTGCAGTTTCAGCCCTGATCAGTATCTCTACTTTTATTCTTTGGCTAATTATTGTCCTGTATCTAATCTTCCTTTTCTGTATAATGTAAGTTAAATCTCTAGATATATAATATTGGGTTCATAAATTCATAGCAGTCTTTTTCCTTCATCCTAAGTGTGGCAGCAGCATTATCTACTAAAACCAAATGGAGGGGTGATCTGAGCTGGAGGCAGAATTGCTTTCTTTGCGATGCCTCACCTGGGACTGTTTGCTCTGTCATTTATCTCCATGTCCCCTTTAGACCCATGGCCACAAGGGCAATCCACATCTGTAGAGCACCAGATTTCACTACATCTTTCAGATACATGTGATCCTTTTGATCACAAGGTATTAGAAATACAGCTACAGGAACAAGCAGCTATCCCAGGGGTTACCTTTGAACGTTATGTTTTGGCCTGACAGAGAGACAAGGCACTGCTCATTGCTCCTTTGGGGATCTCTGTAGTGGGGATTCAAAGGACTGTGATTCATCCCTTTGCCATCCCTATTCAACAGGACAATGTGGAGGTTAGGAATGAGGTGCTACCCATAGATATTTGTTTGGAAAACACAGCTCTAGGTTTTACAGTCTAGATGTAGGTCACCTGTTATGAAATGTCAAAGGAAAGAATTAATCCAAGGGCTACATTCTATTTCAACATGCACCAGAGTAAATTATACAGTCATGTCACTGTGGTCTTTAGAGTTTTTTTAAACATAGAGACAAGGAAATATATTGAGTGCATAGTGCCATGTGAACCATAACAGAAGGGCACTTTTCACAACACCTTTTGCTCCCTTAGAAAAATATTCCCCCCTCACTTATTTTTTGCACCTCATTGCTGAAGAGTGGAAAGTGTTCACAACGGATTTATGGGGGGAAAGAACTCCATTCCTGTTGCTGAAGCAACCAGCTGACACTTTGTCTCTCTGATCCGGCTGTGCATGGCTTATTAGCTACATCAACATGGGGATGATGTTGCATGAATGGCATTGATGAATGCCATGGATGAAATCTCCCACAGCAAAAGGAGTGTTGGCCTGGTTGCCTTGGCAATGAGTACCTGTTCCTTCCTCCCCTTTTAGACTTGGAGCAATGTGAGGATTTTGCCCTCAGTTATGTAGTCAGATAGCCAAATCTAGTTGGCTACATGGCACTGTGTTGTCATCACGTTCATGACATGGTCCTTGATTGGCCGGTATCACATGGCAAAGAAAGACACCTAAAAGTCTAATAAGATAGGGTTTTCTTCAAGGGGCTTTTCGCACCTCTTGAAAGCCTACTTTTTTGCCTTGAAGATGAGTGTGAAAATTTAGCAGAGCTCAAAAAAATATGTTTTATCTGAACAATTGCAAGTGAACTGATGAGATGGTGGGCCATCTCTTGAAAAAAAAAAAAGTTCTTTCTTCACAAGGCTTTATACCAAACTATTCAAGAAGGGGGGTGCCATGCCATGACTTGCAATGTGTCTGATGTTTTACAGCCAAGTTGAAAATAATACTATTTAAATGCAAAACAAGCATGTAGTTATATGCTGGAATTAGGCAAGCAAGACTAAAAAATGTCGTTTAGACTGAGAAGTTTTATCTTTAAAAGCTCCATGGTGAGGAAGCTGGGCATGTCTGTGAAGAGCACATTGGTAAGCAAACTGTAGTCATAGCAGAGGGCTGGGCTGGGAAGGTGTGAGGGCTGGACTCTGCAGTGGTACTAATGCAGATGCCGGGGCAACATCTGATAATCTCAGCCATCATTGTTTTACATTATTTTGGGGTGCAGTTCTATTGATTGCATGATGATCATAAGCCCTGAACTCGGAGACTTATGATCATCCTATGCAGGGCGGGAGAAGTGGCAGAGGTGATCTACACCTCCCTGTCCTCCCGCCCTGCATGTTTTGCTAGACGGGCTGTTTTGCTCATCTAGCAAAAGCGTTTTGGAAGGGGAGGGAAGGAGGCTGGCAGAGGCTCAGGATAGCTCATATCCTGGCCTCTCCAGTCTCCTCCTCTCCCTGCCCACTGAAACACCCCCTTTCCCCCCTCCCCAAGGTGGTGTACCTCACCTTAGAGGCCAGCTGGCGTGGTTCTTTCTGCAAGGCGATGGGGAAGGGTTTGGATCTCCCGACTCCCCCTTCCAAGGTTGGAGCGGGGGCTCCGAACAATCCATTGGGCCTTCAGATGCTGTTTAGGGGCTGTAAGATTGCTCCCTCCAAGAATGGATTTAAATGTGATGATGCAAAACCACATGTACTTCTGAAAGTTATATGATTTTTAAATAAGGAAAAAATGGCTAAGAACAACAACAAAACCAAGTTGTGTGACGTAGTGTTAGTAGGGTAAAAAGGAGGAACCTGGGAACTACAGACCAGTCAGTCTGACATCAATCC
Source organism: Heloderma suspectum (assembly GCF_057233095.1). Lineage (NCBI taxonomy): Eukaryota > Metazoa > Chordata > Lepidosauria > Squamata > Helodermatidae > Heloderma > Heloderma suspectum. The sequence continues at coordinate 111,999,738 of NC_139458.1, read as the reverse complement.
CTGGGAAAATTCTGGAGCAGATGATAAAGCAATCCATCTGTAAGCACCTTGAAAACAATGCAGTGATTACTCGAAGCCAACATGGATTTGTCAAGAACAAATCCTGCCAGACGAATATGATCTCATTTTTTGATCAAGTAACCTCCTTTGTGGACTGTGGGAATGCTGTGGACATCATATACCTCGACTTCAGCAAAGCTTTCGACAAAGTGCCCCATGATATCTTGATGAACAAACTAGCGAAAAGTGGGCTAGATGAAACAATGATCCGGTGGATCCACAGTTGGCTACAGAATCGGACTCAAAGAGTGTTTATCAATGGGATCTTCTCCAACTGGGGAGAGGTAATGAGCGGGGGTACCGCAGGGCTCAGTCCTGAGCCCAGTGCTCTTCAATGTTTTTATTAATGACTTGGAGGAGGTGGTGCAGGGAATGCTGATCAAATTTGCAGAGGACACAAAATTGGGCAGGAAATTGGGCAGGATAGCTAATACTTTGGCAGACAGAAACAAAATTCAAAGTGATCTTGATAGACTGGAGCGCTGGGCAGAAAACAACAGAATGACATTTAATAGGGATAAATCCAAGTTCTGCTCCTAGGAAAAAGAAACCAAATGCACAGTTACAAGATGGGGGATATGTGGCTCAACAACACTACAAGCGAGAAGGATCTTGGAATTTTGTTGATCACAAGCTGAATATGAGCCAACCATGTGATGTGGCTGCAAAAAAGGCCAATGCTCTTTTGGGCTGCATTAATAGAAGCATAGCTTCCAAATCCCGGGAAGTACTAGTTCCCCTCTATTCAGCACTGCTTAGGCCTCATCTGGAGTACTGTGTCCAGTTCTGGGCACTGCACTTTAAGAAGGATGCAGACAAACTGGAGAGGGTTCACAGGAGGGCAACAAAGATGATCAGGGGACTGGAAACAAAGCCCTATGAAGAGAGACTGAAAGAACTGGGCATGTTTATCCTTCAGAAGAGACGACTGAGGGGAGATATGATAGTGCTCTTCAAGTACTTGAAAGGTTGTCCCAGAGAGGAAGGCCAGCATCTCTTCTAGTTCATCCCAGAGTGCAGGACACGGAATAATGGGCTCAAGTTACAGGAAGCCAGATTCCAGCTGAACATCAGGAAAAACTTCCTGACTGTTAGAGTAATATGACAATGGAATCCATTACCTCGGGAGGTAGTGGGCTCTCCCACACTGGAGGCATTCAAGACGAGGCCGGACAGCCATCTGTCGGGGATGCTCTGCCTTGGATTCCTGCATTGAGCAGGGGGTTGGACTCGAGGGTCTTGTATGCCCCTTCCAGCCCTACTACTCTATGATTCTATGGTTCATGGATGGCTGCTGTCAAATAAAAGTATACTCCCAACTCTGTGGAAGCTTTGAAATAGAGGCTGGACAGCCACCTGTCAGGGCTGCTCTGACTTGGATTCCTGCACTGAGCAGGGAGTTGGACTCGATGGTCTTATAGGCCCCTTCCAACCCTACTATTCTATGATTCTATGATTCTAGTGAGGGAGAAAGCTCCCACATAGTAGCAATATACTCAAGCACTCAAAAGGGAATTACCATTTATTATGATTTCTTTCATGGTGACCCTTATATCAGGAGGTTTGTTGTGGAATCACTTCCCTGAGATCTGACCTCATTTCTAGCACCAGTTGGCATGGAGGAGAATACATCTATGGCAGTTGGCTCCATTCAAGCCCATTTGGGTCTTCCTGAAATTGGTGGCATCCCAGTTGGTAGCACTGGAAAAGGTGCGATGTTTGCATATTTCATAAGTCAGTGGGTGAAACTGTGGGGGATGTAAAACTAAAATCATAAACTTTACATTTAAATGATAAATTCTTCCAAATTTTCCACATTAATTTTTTTTAGAAGATTCAGAGTTGCTTAAAAGTAAATAAAATAGTAATTGTCTTATATATTCTGTCTCCTGATACAGAGGTTACAGTTCAGAATTTTGCATAGACCAAGAACCAGGAATTGGGCTCAGTTGCATAGTTAAAAATGAAATAAAATAATAATGTAATTACAGTTAATAGGTTTGTGAACTCGAGAACTAATTTTGTTCACATTCAGCGTTAAAATGATGGAGATCTTTGCTTGCTGTGTGTATTTGTAAACAGGGTTTGCGTGTGTACACAGTGTTCTGTAGAAATAGGCTGAAAATCCAGTGCTTGCTAATGAGGTCAGGCTGTTAAACATGCTGATTTGTATATATTGAAGCTGTAATCAACTGAACAAAATGTATCTCAAATGAGAATATAAGATAACTTATTGAGTATATTCCTCTGCATTTTTTAAGTATTGAGGATTATTAGTTTTACGACAATTAAGTTTGCCCTGAACATGTCATGAATGAGTGTGTGTCATGAAAGAGAAGACTCATGTATTTGCCAGCTTGTCATCTTGTGTCTCCATAGGAAGACCCTTCTCACACCTGAGAACCCAAATCTTAGAGGAAGAAAAGTATGGCTGTATGTTTTAAAAAGCCAAGACAGAACTAGGAGAGTGCAGAGGTTGAAGACATCAGCCATGCTGGAAATATTCAGACTGAAGAGTATAAATCTGTGAACTAAACAAATTAGTTAGGATTAAAGATGTTCAGGCATTTGCTATGGGATTAAAAATGGCTTTGTCTGACATAAGCAACTGAAAACAGCAGTGAAGCCATCCGGTTAGATGTGTATTTGAATGATGTTTTCTAGTTGTGAAATTCAAATGCAGCACACTTCCCCCACCAGACCCACACATATTGTTCAACATGCAAATACTATATTGTATGTTTTGGATTTGTATTGAGGTGAATATCTAAATATATTTTGACTTATCTCTCATATATCTCCCCCAGAAAACCTTATTGATATTCACTTCTCACTTATGAAAGTGTAGTATAATTTTTAAAATTGGCAAATAAAAGGTGCTTTCCTAGAGCGTTTCTTCGCAGACTAGCACAATGCCAGTGAATCACTGCAGAGGCCTCAGAATTAAAAAGTAGTATGAATTGAACTGGCCTCTTAATACATGGTCCTGAGCTTGAAGTGATGAAGTTGTTATTCTCTGGAAAGAAATAAAACTATTTAGCAGTTGAAATCCAAGATTTTTATATCCTTGTCAACCTGCTTCTTCGATCAACAGTGTCAATATTCACACAAAAATGGGATCTGTTAAAAGCTTTCTTTGGAACATGAGAACTAATTTCCATGGGGTAGTTCACCCTGGCTGGTAACTTCACATTAAGCACCTCAGGGCTTGGCTGACTAATTCTGATCCATAAGGAGCTCACACTGGTACATCCAGCTGCAGGAGCAGGGGTGTCCATATCTAATCCCTGTGATTTTTGTAAATGTGGCAGCTCAGAGAGCCATAGCAGCATGATTCATATTAATATAATCAGTTCTTACTTTTTATTTAAGAATATCCATCTAGGTAAAGGGTGCACAAACCTTTTTGTCACCTAGGGTCTCATCAGTTGTTGTCCAGGGTGCCAGAGGGCGTATGTGTGTGCGCGCGTGCGTATACATACATACACACACACGTGCACTTGCACTTGCACTGATTCACATCCCCCCACACACACACACACACTGTTCTCCCCTGCTACGGACACATTCCCATCCTCGTCAATTCCCTTATCTCCAGTCTCTTAGGAGAGATAAGGGGAGAGCTTTCCTTGTTATTGCTAGCACTGGCAATAGAAACCCCCGGTTTTCCCTTGCAAACACTAACAAGGAAAACTCTGGGTGAGGTCCCATGGCTCCGTGGGCCACACTGGAAGTGGCTAAGATTCTGTACCCCTGATCTAGGTAAACATAATCCTAGGTTTTTTTCCATGACAACAGAAGGAGATTTAAGGAGAAGCCAATTGCGGCTTACCCAGATTTTTCAAGGAGCCAGCTTTGGTCTGCACAGGGCTCCATGAATGAGTGTATCACACCAGTAAAAGTCGCTTCACAGAACTTTCAAGTATGGTGGGGAAGTTGGAGTAAACGTCACCTGACTGGCAGGGGCTGCTCAATAAGAGGCTCCCTCCCCATCCAGTCTCTCCCCCCACCCCATTTCTCCTTTGATAAAATCCTGGGAGGTTTCCTTCCCTGTATCCACAGACATCACTCTCTTTCTCTCTCTCTTGCTCCCCCTGCATTAATTGCTTCCTTATCGCGACAATCAGGAAAGGAACACAGTGTTCTCGCTGCCATCCTGCGATCAATCAAAGTTTCAAAGCTTTGACATTAAGGCTCTCTAAATGCGTTATTTCTATTAATGGGAATCTCAGTAACTTTGGGAGTGCGCATTTCGGGAACAAGCCTCATTGACCACAGTGGGAGTTATGTGAGTCTACTTCTGAGTAGACTCACATACGTTTGTGCTGGAAAAGACAGGGAGAGGAAACAGGGATGGGAAACCAGCCCCCTTTCTAACCTGATGTTGTGCAGGAACGAAGGTGTGAATTAGTTACTTCCGAAGGCAATAAACCAAACAATGGAGAATTGCAGCTTCAGGAAAGCGCTTTACAGCATTTAGGGAATTAGTGCTTTAAAATGTGCTATTTCGATTGAGGGGGATCTCTGTAAATTCTGAAGTGCACATTCAGGGGACAAGCCTCATTGACCACAGTGGGCGTTACTTCTGAGTAGACACTAATTGGTTTGTGCTGGGAAACACAGGGATGGGAAGCACAGGAAACACCCTTTGACTGGGGTCACGGTGAAAGGCACACCCCTGGGCAGGGCTAGCATACCCAAGGAAAATGGAGGGGTTGGGGCACACAGCAACTATACAGAAAGGAACCCGGCTTAAGCGAAAGAATCGGAGTTAAAGTAGTCTCAGGAAATCCGTTTTTTTCATGATAAGATCCAGGATGGCTTCTGGATGGCCACAACATATATCTCTAATGACCTCCAAACGCAGCCAGCTTGGAGTAAATTGCTCATGGAGACAGCAGCCTAGAGAGAATTGGATATATCTGATTTTTGCTTACAAACAGAAAGCAGAGAGTAGTAATAAATGGTAAATTCTCCCAATGGAGTGAAGTAAATAGTGGGGTCTCACAGGGATCTGTATTAGGACCAGTGCTTTTCAACCTCTTCATAAATGATCTGAAATTAGGAGTGAGCAGTGAAGTGGCCAAGTTTGCCGATGACACCAAATTATTTAGGGAGGTAAAAACAAAAAGGCATTGTGAAGAGCTCGAAAAGGATTTCTCCACCTGGGAGAATGGGCATCTAAATAGCAAATACACTTCAATGTAAGCAGTGTAAGTGATGCACGTTGGGGCAAAAAATCCCAACTTCAAGTATAGCCTGATGGGATCTGGCTAGCGGTGACCGACCAAGAAAGAGATCTTGAGGTTGTCAACCCAGTGTGGGGCCACCGTAACAAAGGCAAACTCCATGTTATGCATAATTAGAAAAGGAATTGAGAATAAAACTGCCAACATCATACTGCCCCTATACAAATCTATGGTGTGACCACACTTAGAATACTGTGTACAGTTCCAGTCACCACACCTAAAAAAAAGATTTTGTAGAGCTAGGGATGTCACGGACACCTGACTAGGTCTGGGAGTCCATTGCCCACCCCACCCCTGCAACCCCCTGACTGCACCCACCCAGCCCCTGCCCTTGCTTGCACCCTCCCAGACTCACTGCGACCCATTTGGTGAGCGCCCGCCATTTTGCTACCTTTTTTTTTTTTTTACGGAAAAGAGTTTAAAAATGTGCATATTTAAATATGTGTAGTTTAGGGCTCAGAAAGCTTAATATGCGCAATATTAGAGGCATTGCACTTCTAATATTGTGCATATTAAGCTTTCCCGGCTCCGACCTGCACATATTTAAATATGCACGTTTTAAAACTCCCCTTTTTCCGTAAAAAAAAAAAAGCAGCAAAATGGCAGGTGCTTGCTGGACAGGCCCGGGGTGAGTTCAGGCAACGTGCCGAGCTTGTGGGGACTTGAGCAGGGGTCTGGGGGGATGAACGGGGGCGGTGCTTCAGCAGGCGCCCAGATGACTCAAGCTGGGGTGTGTTCACACATCCCTATGTAGAGCTGGAAAAAGTGCAGAAAAGGGCAACTAAAATGATCAAGGGGCTGGAGCATCTTCCCTATGAGAGAAGATTAGTTACAACAGCTGGGACTGTTTAGCTTTGAAAAAAGGAGGGTAACAGGAGACATGATAGAGGTCTACAAAATGATGCATGTTGTGGAGAATGTGGATAGGGAGACATTCTTCTCTCTCTTTCAAAATACTAGAACCTTCATCCTGTGAAGCTAATTGGTGGGAGATTCAAGACAGATAAAAGGATTAAGGAAGTACTTCTTCACATAGCGCATGGAATTTGCTAGCACAGGGTGTAGTGATGGCCTCCAATTTGGATGGCTGTCAAAGGGGGTTGGACAAATTCTTTGAGGAAAAGGCTATCAGTGGTTACTAGTCCTGATGTCTATGTGCTGTCTCCAGTACCAGAGGCAGTGAGCCTATGTACACCCATTGCTGGGGAACATGGGTGGGAGGGTGCTGTTGTGCTCATGCCCTGCTTGTGGGTTCCCAGTTAACAGCTAGTTGGCCACTATGTGAACAGAATGCTGGACTAGATGGACCCTTGGTCTGATCCAGCATGGCTCTTCTTATATTCTTATGTTTCCTGAAGCTCTGAGTTCATAATATGCAAGGATTTTGAAACAAATTAGTTGGTCTAATTAGTTTTCTCATTTTTTATCTGCTTTCTTGAAAAAAAAAAGGATATACATTCCAATAACTTTTCCTTAGTACTGCAATCTCGATTTTTAAAAAGGTTAGGTGTAAATGTATGGAAACAGTTCCTGGAGCTTTTAATTTATATATATATATATATATGTATGTATGTATGTATGTATGTATACCTAGCCTTTGTCCATTTATATACATTTCGTCTCTAATACGAGTCAGCTATGCTTCGGCAGGTTGTGACAAATTCATTCCTGGTGCTTTCTTCACCATCTTCAGTAGGCTTACCACTGTGAAGAACTCAGCCTGGTACAACAGACTCTTTCCTAAAGCACACCTTTATATCAGCAGTACATTTCCCACAAATATAAGAGAAACACTGAAGTATATGTGAGTGGAGTAGAGTTAGCAGGTGCTGTCATATTAGATTATTTTTTATTAAATTGATTCCACATCTGGAAGCAAGGTTTTTCTTCTGTTCCATAGCTGACACTCTGCTGAAACAGGTGTAAAATGTGGTATGGTTATCCTTTTTGTGAGACATCATGTATTTATTTTTAAAATACTGGCCACCCTTTTTTTTTTTCAGGCACAATATGTGCCATTCATATAGGTCAAGTAAGGAAAGTACAGTATGCTCATTTTCCATCTGTGTCAAAAGTCCTTGGGAATTAAAACAATGACCATTTTAAAATGTAACAATTTCCTTATATTTATTGGGGACTAGAACTTAAGCTTCTAGAAACTGTTACAGTTGTAATGAAGCCAATGTGTCCGACATATTCCAAAATCGCCAGTGTTTTTAATGCATATATTACACTTTATTGGATATGCACCTAAAGTATAACTCATGAATGTTAATTTAACTCATTTATTGTTAGTTATGGAGAAAGTAATCTGCACCCTGGTTCCATGGATACTTTTAGGTGCTAGAACTAGGCTTATTGTCTGTAAGTTCTCCGTGTTGGGTTCTAATAACATCTGTCATAATGTGTGCTTCTGCTGTAATGATTACTAAGACAAGTCAAGGAAAATTTACCTGAAACAATTCCTTTGCCCTTTCCCTCCTTTTTAGATTTATTCTCTTAAAGCATCCAGGCCAAGGCTTGGAGAAACCAGCCGTCACCATTGAGCCCAGCAGCTGGAGCGGCAGTGAGAGTCCTGCCGAGGACATTGAAAGAATGAGTGATTCTGCAGATAAACCAATTGACAATGACGCAGAAGGTGTCTGGAGCCCAGATATTGAGCAGAGCTTTCAGGAGGCGCTAGCTATATATCCCCCTTGTGGGAGAAGGAAAATCATATTGTCCGATGAAGGCAAAATGTATGGTAAGTCATACAGATCCAACCATTTTGAAAACAATTCAATAACCTTGTATGAAGTCACCTGTATGTAGAGGCAAAAGAACAGATTCTTTAAAAAAAAATGACATAGTGGTGGGAATTGTCAGGAGCGTTAATGAAATGAGGGGTGTTCTGTGCTGTTTTGTATTGGAATCTATCAGAAAGGAGGAGGGCCACACCAATATATGGAGAAAAAGTATTGTTATGCTGGTCAGATCTACTGTAAAAGTACAGCACAATCTCAGGCTAATTATTGGTGTAAGGAAGCTTTTCAGCAAATGAACTATGTAAATAATGCAACACATGTTAGCTCAAACTCGTGTGCACCATTTTGCTTTATCTCCATTTTCCTATTTGTCTGTGACTCAAGTTGAAAAATTCATGGAAGTGAGTGTTAAGTGATTTTTAGAACGCATAAACGGTAATTTTATATTAAATTTGAAGACTTCACCAAAAGCTAGAAACATTTTCAAACAGTATGGCATGCCTAAGACAAATTAATGCTTAATGAATTTATAGAGCACTTAAAATTAAAATCCAACTTGAACTTGCAATTAACAATGCATTTGTAAGAGATCAAGGAGTAGATAAAGCACTTTATTGCACATATCTTATTGTGAAGTTCCCTTACTTCCACACTCAGTTTCTGGGAGCAACTGCAAAGTTTTCCCTTCCAACTTGGGCTGCCATAAATTATCAGATGTGCTGACAGTATTTCATAAATATATTCGATGTTTATCCCATCTAGGGATAAGAAGTTTTTACTTTTTTGTTCTTTCCAAGTTGCTCCAGCTAATCTCTTGACTTCGGAGAGTTAAGCTGCTTTTCCCTCTCCCTCACCCCCCTCCCTTTCCTTTAAAAAAAAAATATTGCTGACTGTAGAGTTTTAGTTCTGGCTTCTTGCATTGTGGAAAGCAGATGGCAGGTTGTTGCTCTGCTCTTTATTCTTCCCTAATCACTGAGTGTTTAGCGATTTTGTCTTTTGTGCAGTCAGGCTTTCTGAGCGATCAGGAATCCTTACCTGATGAATCTTTTTTCTGGGCATTAGAGAGTAACTTATTCCTCCACAATTGCAAATATGTTTCACACAATGGGGTGTTTTGTCTTGAGACGGAGGCTCTTCCCCAGAAAGGTTCAGTAGGAATCTGTAGAGCAAACTAGCATGCACTGTAAGTGGAAAGCAGATGGTACTGCAGCTGCCACCAGCTGTGTACCCCCCTCCCTCTCCCCCAGTACTGGTTGGATGATGTAATGGAAACAAGGGGAAAAAAATTCTTTCTGTGGTGTTGGAGTCTCTCACAGCCTGTCAGTGTCACAGAGAGGCAGAAACAGACCTTAAGGCGTTAGTTTGCAGCTGTCATGTGACCCTTGAAGCCAAATGAAACATAATGTCTGGAAAAATAGGCTTGTGATGAACCATCTCAGCTGCTGTTGGCAGAAACTTTCTGGGCCTTTCTTTTCCTGCTGGATTTTCCCCTCTCTCATTTAAATCTAACACTGCTGTTTTGCTTCTTCCCTTGGCTCTCCCTCTCCACCCTGGTACTTTTCCATCTTGTTTGTTTGTTTGTTTAAATGATCAGTGATAGTGTGGTTTGTCATCGTAAAATTAGGGGAATTTTAATGTGCTTGTTAAATTTCTTGAAGAACAACACCTAGAAGTAGATACATTGGTGTGTGCGATTAATTATTCCTCAATACCTGAAATCTCCACCCTCCTCAACTGCACTTATTACTGTAAGACTTTTGAAATATGTGTTTTACAAGCAATGCCTTATGATGGATCAATAATATATCTGTAGCATTATTTTTTCTTTGTTTCCTGACAGAGAGCACATAGACATGTTATGAATAGATTTATCTCTACAGTCTTTTCCACTAGAGCATGAATCGGAAAATATTATTCAACAGTAAATACTAAATAATTGTACCGTGGTAAAGTTGAGAAAAGTAAAATGTGTGTGTGGGGCGGCGGCAAAGAAGGCTACTGTGTAAATACGACTGGTGAATATGTCTAGCATGCATTTTTATTTCATTAGTTCTACAGAACCGCTATACCCAGTGTGGTTTTAAAAAAACCATTCTTACAGTTCAGTTGGTATTTTTATGTTGTGTCAATTAAATGTCCAGATTGTAGCTGAACTTTGATTTAAGGTACTGCCGTAATTTGATGGGGAGGGGACGGGGGACTCGGGGGAATTGCAGATGGTGTGTTAGTAGAATTTATATCCTGACTCTCTCTCATTGGATGAACTCATGTTTTCATTCTTCAAGCTGAGCACTGCTTTGTAGTGTTTGAGGATTTATTGAGACCATGCTATGTTTTTGAGGACTTCATAATAGAGTCTTATGGCCCTAATAGCATAATTGTTCTCCGAGGAGTTTGAAATCAAAACATTATAAGTGTTTTAGATACCATGAGCAATAATAGTAATAAAAAGGAATACTTTTTGGTGGCATACCAAGTTTATTTACAGCAGAGATGTTACTCTATTTCAAAGCTTCCACAGAGTTGGGAGTATACTGTTATTTGACAGCAGCCATCCATGAACCATAGAATCATAGAATAGTAGGATTGGAAGGGGCATACAAGACCATTGAGTCCAACCCCCTGCTCAATGCAGGAATCCAGGGCAGAGCATCCCCGACAGATGGCTGTCCGGCCTCGTCCTGAATGCCTCCAGTGTGGGAGAGCCCACTACCTCCCGAGGTAATGGATTCCATTGTCATATTGCTCTAACAGTCAGGAAGTTTTTCCTGATGTTCAGCTGGAATCTGGCTTCCTGTAACTTGAGCCCATTATTCCGTGTCCTGCACTCTGGGATGAACTAGAAGAGATGCTGGCCTTCTTCTCTGGGACAACCTTTCAAGTACTTGAAGAGCGCTATCCTATCTCCCCTCAGTCTTCTCTTCTCAAGGCTAAACATGCCCAGTTCTTTCAGTCTCTCTTCATAGGGCTTTGTTTCCAGTCCCCTGATCATCTTTGTTGCCCTCCTCTGAACCTTCTCCAGCTTGTCTGCATCCTTCTTAAAGTGCAGTGCCCAGAACTGGACACAGTACTCCAGATGAAGCCTAACCAGTGCTGAATAGAGGGGAACTAGTACTTCCTAGAATTTGAAAGCTATGCTTCTATTAATGCAGCCCAAAAGAGCATTTGCCTTTTTTGCAGCCACATCACATGGTTGGCTCATATTCAGCTTCTGATCGACAACAATTCCAATATCTTTCTCGCTTGTAGTGTTGTTGAGCCACGTATCCCACAAATAAGACAGAAGGTCAAAGTTCATACCCATTCATTTTCTGATTGAAATTGTCTTTGAATAAGTTGAAGTCTGTGGAAAATTGTGGAGAGTGGTGGGGGGAGATTGGGGGAGAGGAGGAGCTGGAGAAAGGTGACCCAGCCAATTAACTACCGCTGTTAAAGTGGAGGGAGATCTCTGGAATGAGCAAGGCCTGCTCATAGTCAAAATCTTGTATTCTGCATGTGTAGGAAGATGGCACCCATCGAAGCTGTTTGAAAAAATGTCACTGTGATCACAGAAATGGCTGCTGTCTCCCCACATATGTGGCTTGGATCATGTGGTCCTTCTTGACACAATTGTATCGAGAGTTGCCAACTTCTGAAATAATAATTCTGGTACTGTGATTAGGCGTGGAGGCAGACCTTCTGGTTGCAGGGGTGGCACCTAGAGCAGTTCTGCAGGGGAGCACCATGGTTTGAGGCAACCGTGGAGTAGAGTGTAGCACAAAAGCTGTCTATTTACCCATGATGAAAAGGTTTAAAAACAAAACAAATCAGCCCAGACTTTGCCCCACGTTTTCCTTGCAGCTGGCTGAGAACAGCAATATTCCCAAACAATGCAGGGCGTTTTTTCTCTAGTTGACGAGCTATTGTGGTTATATGTGGCGATAACACACAGAGAAAGGTTCATATGAAGCAGACTTTTAAGTAGGGGAAACTGGAAGCCATTTTTGTGAACGTGGCTGATTTTTCTTTTTCAGAAGAAAGAGACATAGTTGGGGTATGTGAGTTCATTTGATGAGTTAGTGGAATATGCCCCGGTGGAACCCATGGTCATTACTACAGGAGGAGTCGGGTGGGAATGCAATATCTCTTAAGGTGCAATCCTATGGGTTGTGCCCTTGCAAGATGGAAGCCTCTGAACTTGGAGGCTTCCATGTATCCAATGCCCTGTCAGGAGGGGCTGGCAGGGTGGGAAGAACGACGGAGGCAATCATCACCTCCCTGTCCTCCAATCATTGAGTTCTTTGCTAGATGGGCTTTTTTGCCCATTTAGTGACAGTGCTCAAAGGGAAAGGGTGGGAAGCTGGAAGAGGCTCAGGATAGCTTGTATCCTTGCCTCTCCGGTGTCTTCCTCTCCTTGTCCACCAGAACACCCCCTTTTCCCCCTCTCCGAGGTTAATTTTCTGACCTTGGAGGCCAGCTGGTGTGGTTCTTCCTGCATGGCTTGTGAGGGGTCGGGGTTAGGGAATCAGATCTCCAGCTCTCCCTTCTGCGGTTGGAGCACTGTCTCCAACCTCACAGCACTGTCTCCAACCTCACAGCACTGTCTCCGACCTTGGGGTGGGGTGGGTGGGTGGGGCGGAATCCCCACTAACAGAGAATGTCTAGGGGCCATAGGATTGCTCTCTCCATGCCATATAGGAAACTAGTTTTGGGTGCTTCACATGTAGTCACCCTGTAGCTTCTAGATACCAACCAAAAGATTTAAATTTCAATCTGTTAATCATGTTGAAGTCCACTTCTGAGCCCACCTACTCTTCTTCAGGTTTTTCTTCACACTGTAAGCAAGCATTCACCTAGTTGGTTCTCTATTTCCTAAATATCAGGCTCAGATTTTATCCTAGATGTACAGAAGTGGAGACCTGTGAAACGTTATACACATGGAGGACATCCCTTAGCACAGGAGAGCCATATTGATGGCTCACAAGGTGGGAGGGAGGATTCAGGAGTAAGTGAGCTTAGGATCACACTTTGTGGAATGGTTCACACATTACCCTCTTACCTCCTCTGCTTATAGAGGCCTCCACAAGAGGGATGGGGTTTTCTTTCTTTGGCAGCAGAAATAGGCAGCATGGCTTCCACGTGCTTATGCTGCTTGCTTGTCCCTCCTCATGCCCTTTGCTCCTGGCTAATAGGGATCCGTTGCAGCTGTCAGCCCTCCCACACAAGACAGAATCCAAGCATCTAGATGATTTTGGCAGCAGCCTCTAGGTCCCCTCTTTTGCAGCAATAACTTGTTTGCTCTGGCAGTGTCTCCCCTAAGCAATCTAGCTTTTTGTGGTGGAGGATGGGAAATGCAGGTTTAAGGGAAGGACTGTAGATCAATGGGAAATCCTGGATTCAGTCCTCGACATCTCTAGGTAGGGAAAGACCTCTGTCTGAGACCCTGGAGAGCTGCTACCACAATCCTGAACTACATGGAAAGTAATCTGACTTAGCAGCTGCCTACGTTCTTAAGCTTCCTGAGGCTGCTAGGTCATGGCTCAATAAGTAGTGCTAGTGGTGGATTTGGCCAGGCGCATGGGGCATGACAAAGGGGTAAGCAGTCACAAGAACTATGGTTGCCTGTGATAGCCTCAGTTGTTATATTAAATCCTATTTATTTTTTATTTATGTTTTATTTATCAAATTTCTTAATCGCCCTTCAGGCTGGTTACCCGGCCACTCTGGGCGATGTACAGCAGTACCATTTAAAACAGTAAAATTACACATTAAACTTTATTTAAAAATACCCTAACCCACCCCAAATGCCTGCCTGAATAACCAAGTTTTCAGTACGTGGCGGAAGCTCATTAAAGAGGGGGCATGGCGGAGTTCCCTAGGGAGGGAGTTCCACAGAGTAGGGGCCACCACAGAGAATGCCCTCTCCCTCATCCTCACCAGCCCAGCTGTCCTGGCTGATGGGCCAGGATTCATTTAAATCTGAAATAGTACAGCTGATATAAAAGCTTGATTGGTTGTGTCAAGAAAGTGGGCAAGGTACAGTTGCTCAGCAGATTTGGAGCAGGAAAGGCAGTGCTTCTAAAGATTTTCAGGGTGCTTTCAGGTGGGCTACATAATCATTTTTTAAAAATCTACCATAGTTTTATGATGACATCACATCCACCTACATGATGCTTGTTCAAAACTGTGTCTCTCAGATTAAATACTATGCTATTGCAAAACGGTGATGGTTCACCATCTTTAAGTGTATATCTATTCACAAAAACAGGAAAATGCACATCTATGAGATCAGGCAGATTAAACACCCACATTGCTGGGAATCTCCTCTAACTACTTCCATTGTTTAATTTGGGGGTGCAGCATGATTGGGGTGGGGGAGTCAGTTGTGGCAGTAATGTTAGCATTATTGTAGTCAGACGTCTTAGCTTCCAGTATTTATGGAGTTTTGGACCTGGTGCAATATAGTCTATTAAAATTGTGTATTTTCTTCCATTAAGAAGATACTGATGCTACCTTGTATGAGATATGGTGTCTCAACATGTGTAGAAATCTGCTTCTTTATTGATGAACTAGTTTTCGAAGTCCTGGGTTGGCTAAAGTACAAAACAAATTGAGCTTTCTCTGCCATAATAGGAGCACCAGAAGAGATTCCCATGCCCTAATGTGGTACAGAAGATCCCTATTCCTCCTGTCTCTGTGTTGATTGTGCTTGCTGCATTTGTCCCACTCTACATTACACATTTGAACCCTATTCATGCATTACGTGTGTGTAGGGCACTCTGTTCTTTTGCAGACAACCACACTCAATGTGCAGATATCAGGCCTAGTGTGGGGATGCAACACTGGGGATGAGGCCAGAAGCACACTCTGCTTTATCATGAACCTGCACAACATGCGAGTAACGTATGAACAGGGCACTTGAAGGGGAATGTGGGCTGAACACGAGCACAGTGTGGGAAGGGCGTGGTGAACTTTTGACCACAAAATAAGGCTTATGTAGACATTATAAGAAAGCAGTTTGTTGACTGTAACAACAGTAGTTTCCCTCAGATTTGTCTGGTTAATTCCAAGTGATTGCTTATAAAGGCCCCTCCGCTGCTCTTTCCACTCCGTCTCAAGATCATATTGATCTAGCATCCAACCATTATCATGGCTGAATATTGTGCTCTTTCCCCAAAGGTGTAACCACACTTTTGCTTCTAGAGACAAGAGGCAAAAGAGTAAATCTTACCATCTTTTTGTACTTGTCTACCACCTTTTGAGCGGCAGGTGTGCCACCCAGAGGTAATTGACTGTTAATCACTAGCATTTCACATGTCATTAATTAATAAAATCAATTGGCAACCTCAGGAAAAGAAATTCAACTCCTCTTAAATACAGCAGTCAACATTGCCTTTGTGAAAGCTTTATTGTATAGTTGGATCTTCTACTAATACCACTCTTTATATCATGAGAAGTATTGATTAAAATATAGAACTTTTTCTTTGAATATAAACGCTTGGCTTTGATACTATTTTTCTCATTCATAAAAGCCAGTAGTCCTTGTGTTGTAATTCTGTCACATAATAAAATCTGGAACTGAGTTAAAGGACATTGGCTGATCTGTATTTGAGCCCCAACAAGCTCAAATTGTTAGCCTTTTTGTTGATGGTTTAGTTTCTTCTAGGATTCCTGTGAACTTTCTTATTGCAAGGATACTTGTCTGCACATGTCTCTGCTTCAGGAAGGACTATATTAGGAAAAGGCAGTAAGAATGAAGGCTGCAGACATAACATGTTCTGTAAAATACAACCCTCACTCATCCTTAGCGAGGTTAGTTTTACACCACTGCAAACTGATTTCACTACAGTGTGTGTATATCCTTTTTCTTTTGTTATTGATTTGCAATTTGAATGTGCCAAGGAGCTATGGATTAGAGTTGCATTGGGCATCTGTCACCTACAGGAGCGGCCTGGGGCTCCAGGTAAACTTCATGCCTTGAGAAGCAGTGGGCTCTTGTAGGGGCTACAGGATACCCAAATAGCGAGCTGTGGAGACCCATCAGTCGACCCAGAAGTTGGCTCCTGGGTTGCCTGGAGGACACTGAAGTAGCACTGGTGGTGTTACAATATACTGCAGAGCCATTTAAGCCCTTAACAAGGAGAGATAAGGGGAAAGGCAAAAGGATGGGACAGGATACTGAAGGCTGGGGCGAAAGGATGTAGGAAAGCCCAGGGGCAGATGGAGGCAATAGCAGAGTGGAGTGACAAAATAGGTCAGGAAGAACCAGAGAGTAGGAAGGAGACAACAGTGGAACAGAGCAGGGAGACAAGTCTAGGGAAATCAGAAAGGTGAGAGGAGGAAGCAGTGGAACTGAGAGGGGAGCAAGACTTAAAAGAAGTACCCTAGACCTAATGTGGAGTGGGGAAAAGCAAGTTAAAACCCTTGAAGGATCTGAGGATGAAGCCTCCAGCAGGAGCTCACATTACAAGCTGCAAAGCCCAGTGGGGAGAGACTTCAGACCCCTTATACTTATCTGAGATTCCCAACACAAGACTCTTGTTCAGTGTCCTGGGGACCAAGGAGATGTAGGGATGTACATCTTAGCTGAGGAACTCAGATTCTAGGAATGCCTTGGCAGAGAAATTGTCAAGATTAGAATGACACTTAACCAGGTGCTCCAAGAACGAGACCAGTGCTATTACTGGTGCTTGCGCTTTCCCCTTGTGCAAGACCAGTGCATGAGGGGGAAGTGGGATCACTCAGCTGGGGCAATGGCTGTTCTTACTTTAAGGTATGCTCAGCTGCACATAATACATCTCAAGAGATGGGATCAAGACATTGGATTGCTGTGTAACTTCCAATAAATCGCCTAATCTAAGTGTAAGTGCATTTGTTGATGGGGGGCAGGGTTGAACTGTTCTTGCCCCCTGGAGAGATCACCACATTTGCATGGTCTTTATGTGATGCTGTGAACATAAACCAAGAGAGCGATTTACAAAGGATTGGCACAGGTGAGAGAAGACAGTTTTATGATGCCTTGATAACCAGAACTTATGTAATGGTGATTCTACTGTAGTTGCCAATGGGAGACAAGTTTGACATGAATGGTCAGTGAAGTAATGGCTGACCTGAATTACCCCTCTGCATTCATCATACAAGTACTTTGGACCTTTTAGGTTCAGCAGTAGGGTGTGTCTGTTTGTATGTTTTCATTTTGGAGAGCTGATACAAAGACCTGGTTTGCATGTAAAATGGATTGTTTAACCCAGGAATTGTTGTGGCTGAGTGGGAGTGAGTGAGCATGCTTCCTGCTGAGTGTTCACTGCTTCCGCTTTCAGTCAGCAGCCCAGGAATGCCCTGTGACATCTGAACCCAGGAACTCTGGGTTGTTTAAGGGTTAAACAACCAGAATTAACCCAACAACAAACCATGTGATTGTTCCTGTGTTCCTGTGTTGTTAATTGAAAGCGGAAGCCACGAGTATGCTTGTTCACTCCCACTTCCCCATGGCAATTCCACAGCAAGTTTATTTATTTATTGCATTTATACCCCGCCTTTCTCCCTCTCGCAAGGAACTCAAGGCGGCTTACATTATCCTCCTCCTCACCGTTGTATCCTCACAACAACAACCCTGTGAGGTAGGTTGGGCTGAGAGTCTGTGACTGGCCCAAAGTCACCCAGTGAGCTTCCATGGCCAAGTGGGGACTAGAACCCGGATCTCCCGGCTCCCAGTCCGTCACTCTCACCACTACACTACACTGGCTCTCTCAGTTTGTTTAACCCAGGAATTTCTGTCATGTGTGAACCATCCCAGTGATTGACTGACTAGAAGGGAACAGACTTTTAAAGAAAAAGTGTATTCCTAAGGTAGTTGTATTCTGAGTTTCTGTTGTACCTGATTACTGGCCTCAGTTATTATCTTTCCAGTCATCAAATAAAAGTGCTACTCTTGGGGAAGCCAACTTTTACATTCCTAGTGTGAGGCATGTTATTTTAAAAGCTTCATTCATATGCAGAATTCTTCTTAAAATGTTTTGTGCATGTCACTTTTTTGAAACATGAGGGGAAAAGATATTTAAAGATGCTTCTATAATTGTCTAATTAATTGCTAATGTATTCAGGGGGTTCCTTGTTGGTTTTAACTTGAAGAAGTTCCCCTTTCATTACTACCTCCATACAAATGTAAGTCATAAAGTTTGCACAGTATTAAGGACAAGTAGATCAGAATCCAGAAGTATTATTGGGAAAGATGAAATACCAGATGTGAGGTATTGGGTTGCATGTTTATCCAACTGTTACTGCAATCATTGTACAAAGATGTAGTCTTGCAAATTTGGTCTCACAGCAACATACACAAAATATACCCCAGTGATGGGGCCTCTCTGATGGTAGCTGGTGGATAAGTTACAGTGCGCAAATCTGTGTAAACTTATTTTTACAAACCTTAGTATGTTTATTATGTTGCATTTTAATATTTTGTTTATTTGTCACACTTGCACTCCATCTTTCTACTGAGGAGATCAGGACAGTATACATAGTTCCTCACCCCACCATCTTGTCCTTACAACAAGCCTATGAGGTAGGTTTGTGTGTGTGTGTGTGTGTGTGTGTGTGTATGACTTGCCCATGTTCATTCTGTGATAGTCGTAGCTGAGCAGGGATTCAACCTAGGTCTTTTTAGTTCCTACTCCAACATAGTGGGCCTGTTCACACGTCATGCTAAGCCACCATGAGTTAATTAATGCCCAGGACTTAGCGGTATATACAGGCCGCCATTTTGAATTTTCAAGACTCAACTGTGGCTTGTCATGTTGAATGAACCTGGTGAGAGTGGGTTGTTGGTGTGGTTAATAAATCACCCAGAACCCATGGGCTGCTTTAGGGCTATGGGTGGTTTGGTAACCATGCCAACAACCCACCCTTGCTCAGTTCACACAACATGACAAGCCATGCCTGGGACCTGAATAGGGAATGATGCAAGCGGGCACCATGCTTTGTCATTGGTTAAATAAATAAGCTGTGGTGGCTTGTTAACCACCCTGTGGACATTGGTCACATGCTGCTGGGATTAGCATAACTACCCACGATGAACCACAGTAATTGTGTGAACCCTGTCAGTGAGCCTGTTTGCACGATCATGGCAGAGCATAACTACCCACGATGAACCACAGTAATTGTGCAAACCCTGTCAGTGAGCCTGTTTGCACGATCATGGCAGAGGAAATAAACTTCGGTGTCTTATTTCCCCCACCACATGTGCCAGGAAGATTAGCATATTTAACCCCAATAGCATGGCTTTCTGTGTCATGTAATTCCAGCCAGGATGACTTATTGCTGTGGTTAACAAGCCACCTCAGAACCTACTACATCCATGGGCTCTGGTTGGCTTGTTAACCATGGCAACAAGCCACTCTGGTTGGGTTTGAAGGTAATTATGCTAATCCCCGCTGCACGCGACCAGCATATGCAGGGTGGTTAACAAGCCACTGTGGCTTATTAACCACCCTACAATTGTGTGAACCAGGTCACCATCTATTATTCCAGACCAGCTATAATATGTTGGCCATATGAATCAAATAAAGTTAGACCTATCCTTCAGTAGCAGTTGTACCCCTTACATTACTGGGACCATTGTTTAATAGTAGAACTTGGTACATTGAAAGTAAATAATTTATAGGACAAGGGGTATGAGCAAAAGAATAGAACAGATTAGAAAATAACAAGTAGAGGGCAATATGGATTGGGGGGAAGATTACATTTTACCTTCATGGTCCCTTCTACTGCCTTTGTATGCACATAGGTGGAGAAAGTGATAAACAGCAGTCTATTGGGTCCTCAACACAGGGACATAGTCTATCCATGATAGAGTGGGCTGAGCCCTAAAGGTTTTAAGGGAATCTGCTTGCTCATTTTAGCCACTTGAGCATCATCCCAGATAATAATGAACTGAGCTGTAATGGAGCCTTAATCTTGTGGGAGAATATGAATGAGGACAATTCTATTTTTGGCTTAGTTGAGAAACTATCAGCATTAAAATGTCTCACTAGAATATCCAAAACATGTGTTAAGAGGCTGTTGAGCTTTAAATTAAACTAATCCAAGCATCATTTTTTCCCCACTGAGGTTGATTTCACTGCTTGAACTCATCATACTGTTTGTTGCAGCAAGCGCAGCATTTCTAGAGAACTGATCTTCCAAGTGTCACAGTTATGAGTATTTGGGAGAAAACATAACTAATATTCTGTTGAGATGTACTGGAATGTGTTAAGGGAACTTACAGTCCAGCCTCAGCATTTAGGAAGGTGAATTGGACATCTGGAAGAAACGCTCTGTTGAACACTGTTGGTGGAACTCCTCTTTCAATGCAAACAACATTCAATTCAGCTAATACAATTCCAGAAGAGAGATTACATTACTGTGAACTTCCTCAGTGGCCTGTTTCAGGTGTAATGTTTCCAGTCCAACACACCATGGTTTGTTGGAGTACGAATGAGAGACAAGCCCAAGCGCTCTCTCCTCCATCTTCTTCTTTCCTCCTATGCCTTCTGCACTTGGCTTCAAACAAGACTTTCTGGTTTGTTGAACTATGGTTTCCCATCACATCTAAACCAGAAAATGGTAGTTCAAACTCTCCCCACAAACTACAGTTTGATATTGATTTGTAGGGAGTGCTTAAGCCACAGTTTCCAGTTTAGAAGTCACATGAAACTGGTTTTTGGGGAGCACTGAAGCCATAGTTTCCTGCTTTGGCTATCACAGGACATTGTTCAACAAATCAGAAAGTCTTCTCTGAAACTGAATGCATGAGAGGGAGGAGGGAAGACTTGAGCTTGCTCATACCCACACTACTAAACCATGGCTTCTTGGACTGGTAAAATTGACTTGGCTTAATTTACCCATGGGGGCTGTTGCATTGTGTTGGTACCCATGGGCACCATTTTTGCATGGCGCCCATGGGTGCCTGTCTTGCCACAGCTTACAGTGTTGTGTGAACCCATGCAGCAGGGGTGGTTTGAGGGTTGGACAACCCTCAAATAACTGTAAAACCATGGAATCTTCCATAGCTAAAAGGTGCTATTGACCTGTCTTTCAAAATCCAAACTTGGATCAAAGAATGGCCTGCAAGAGTTTCACGGGGAATTTTTTTTTTAAAGTAGAAAATACGTGTCATAGGGAAAGGATCCAATAAGTGTCCAGCCACTAGCGCTATTTACATTCTGCTAGTAGAAACCAATGTTTCCGTAACATCAATAGAGCTTGCTAGTGCCATGGGCAGGCTTCCTTTTTAAACAAATGTACAGTGTGTGGAATTTTTCTGTAACTGGGTTGGGGGAAGGGGAAACAAAGTGAAATTATTATTTCCCTCGATGTACAACGTGCCACACATCTTGATAGCCCTTGGAAAACTATGTAACTGTCACAAAGCATACACCAGTGAGATCATCTGTCTTTTGCATAAGCCTCTGAGGCCCTGTTACATGCTTTTTAAAAAATTAACTACTTTTAAGACGGTGCTTTCCACTTCAGGAGTTTTCCATGATACACATGAACCTCCCCCTGCCCCATCATCATGAAACAATCATCTGTACAGCTTGGTATGAGAAAAAAACCACGGAATAGCCCAGAAATTTCATTTGTGAAGTGGGGATCTTGTTTTGTTTGTTTTTGTGGCTCTTTAAGGGGGTTACATCCTGATCCTATGCATATTTTCTCAGAGATAAGTCCCTCTGGGTCAGGAGAGAACAAATCTTTGCCCTTTTCTGTGTGAGAGCCCTTCAGGAATTTGAAGAGTGTTCTGTCCCGCCACAGTCCCTTCTTCTCTCCAGGCTAAATAACCAGTTCCTTCAACTTTTCCTCATCAGACTTATTTTCCATATCCCACCCTTGGAGGGAATGACCATATAATAATCAGGAGATGGAATCTATAGAACATGTCCCTGCTTTGTAACTGTTACGATGGAGCTTGGTAGCTAATGATTGTTCCTTCATTAGCCACACTACCACTTAGGCCAGTCAAATATGTGTTGATAGATAATATTCCATCAGTATCATTGGTTGTGGCCAAACTTCTGTAGGTGTTAGCAAGCAAGAAAGCAATTAGTTATCTGGCTCTGGATAGCTGCTTGGGGGATACCTCATGTCATATATTTTGTGTAGCTGAAAGTAATTAAGGTTAAAGTGTTTGCGTTTTTTTCACTCTAGTCTGTTGTCCATAATAAATTATTTACACACGCACATACCCTGACCACCTTTGTTGCCCTCCTCTGAACCAAGTCCGATTTCTTCAAAGGATGGCACCCAGAACTAGACAACATCTTCGTGGCCAACCTTGTAAAGCATTGTCTAGTGCAGGCCTGGGCAACTTGTGGCCCTCCTGATGTTTGGGCCTGCAGTTCCCATCAGCCGTAGCCAGCATAGCCAATGGTGGGGGAAGATGGGAGTTGTAGGCCAAAACATCTAGAGGGACACAAGTTGGCCATCCCTGGTCTAGTGGAAGAGAGCTGTAGAATTATTAATGTACAGAGCACCATATAAAATGATTGTTGTATGTTAAGGGCACCAGTTTATAGGAACAGTAACTTGAAGGGTGGAGGGATGAACAGAGTGATTCGGTGCAGTTACTGCAATAATCTAAGATATAATGATTCACTATGGGAAAAGTATCCTGTGCTTTTAATAGTTATGTAGAACAGATGATTCTTGAAGATAATTCTGCCTCTTTGCAGCAGCGCTATGGTGGGACATGCTGCACTGTACAATTGCGCTCATTTCACATTCCAGCAAGGTTATGCTCAAAATCCTACAAGCTAGGCTTCAGCAGCATGTGAACCGAGAACTACTGGAAGTACAAGCTGGGTTTCGAAGAGGCAGAGGAACTAGAGATCAAATCGCTAACATTCGCTGCATCATGGAGAAAGCAAGAGAATTCCAGAAAAACATCTATTTCTGCTTCATTGACTATGCTAAAGCCTTTGATTGGATTGTTGTGGATCACAACAAACTGTGGCAAATTCTTAAAGAGATGGGAGTACCAGACCACCTTACCTGTCTCCTGAGAAACCTGTACGAGGGTCAAGAAGCAACAGTAAGAACCAGACATGGAACAACCGATTGGTTCAAAATTGGGAAAGGAGTACGACAAGGCTGCATATTGTCGCCCTGCTTATTTCACTTATATGCAGAGTACATTATGAGAAACGCGGGGTTGGATGAATCACAGGTCGGAATTAAGATTGCCAGGAGAGTTATCAACAACCTCAGATACGCAAACGATACCACCCTAATGGCGGAAAGCGAAGAGGATCTAAAGATCCTCTTGTTGAGGGTGAAAGTGGAGAGTGCAAAAGCTGGTTTGAAACTCAACATTAAAAAAACTCAGATCATGGCATCTGGCGTCATCACTTCCTGGCATATTGAAGGGGAAGAAATGGAAGGAGTGACAGGTTTTATTTTCTTGGGCTCCAAGATCACCGCAGACGGTGACTGTAGCCATGAAATTAAAAGACGCTTGCTCCTTGGGAGGAAAGCTATGGCCAACCTAGACAGCATAGTAAGAAGCAGAGACATCACCTTGCCGACAAAGGTTTGTATAATCAAAGCTGTGGTTTTCCCAGTAGCAACGTATGGCTGTGAGAGCTGGACTATAAGGAAGGCTGAGCGCCGAAGAATCGATGCTTTCAAACTGTGGTGCTGGAGAAGACTCTTACGAGTCCCCTGGACTGCAAGGAGGTCAAATCAGTCCATCCTAAAGGAAATCAACCCTGAGTGCTCATTGGAAGGACAGATCCTGAAGCTGAAGCTGAAATATTTTGGCCACCTAATCCGAAGAGAAAACTCTCTGGAAAAGACCCTGATGCTGGGAAAGATTGAAGGCAAAAGGAGAAGGGGATGGCAGAGGATGAGATGGCTAGTTAGCATCACCGATGCAATGAATATGATCTTAAGCACACTCCAGGAGAGAGCGCAGGACAGGAAGGCCTGGCGTGCTATGGTCCATGGGGTCACGAAGAGTCCGACATGACTTAACGACTGAACAACAAATGGGGTTTTCACAGTCATCCTCTCAGCATCCCCGTGAGGTAGGAAAGGCTGAGAGAAAGTTGCTGGCCCAGTGTCACTAGGTAAGCTTCAGGGCCGAGCCTGTGTTATACAAACACAACAATTTACCCACTACATCATCCTGGCCCTTTTGAAAACTATCTGCATTATTTTCTAGACTAACAATTCACAAAACATAGGTGGAAGAACGTATGAAAGCAGCCCTGTACAATAGCATGCAGTAGGCTTATTGAATATTCACAGTATATAGATAAGCTTGCTGTGGTATTCAGAGCAAAACTATTTCAAGAGGCTATTTTCCTGTTGAATTGCATGTTTTAGACTGCATGAGTGTAGGAAGAAAATAAGT
This sequence comes from Heloderma suspectum, assembly GCF_057233095.1. NCBI lineage: Eukaryota > Metazoa > Chordata > Lepidosauria > Squamata > Helodermatidae > Heloderma > Heloderma suspectum. The sequence continues at coordinate 111,975,316 of NC_139458.1, read as the reverse complement.
CCTGGCATTTTAAATTTATCTTCCTTAGTGGATTAATAAATTATTGGTTCCGAAGGCACTCCTTCTTTAGTTTTTGTAAAAGAATAAGGTGTTGCTCTGGATGAACCTAAATAATGTCTCAAACTGTCTTGACCCAAATACATTTTCATTGTTTAGAATATTTTGATTAGTAATTGCTGCTGACGAGCCAAATCTGGTTAAACTTGAAGGAAGCCCTCAAGTGTTTCTTAAGGTATTTTGCAGCTGAAGCAAAGGCTCAGGTATTTCAGATATGAGAGATGTGCAGATTGCATAAGATGTTATACATTGCTCACTCTAAGATACCGAGTCCTGTCTGCCCTTAAAACCCTTTGTTCTCTTGGCTGAATGCAGTTAATTAGCAACTGTCTCCATAGCAACTGCCTCATAGTCCAAAAACATTGTCTAGTTTTTGCAGTTTAGCTTATCACACTGTTTACCTGAAGGGCTTTTCACCGCTCTGGGTCTCATTTGAGTTGGCTGCATGCCTGTTCACGGAAGTGAATTGTCAAGACTGAAAAACACCATGGCAGCGAGACGCTGAGCAGGGGTCTGCTGTGTGAAACCAGAAACATATTTTTAAAAGAAGTTCTACGGAAACAGAAGTTGGAGTTTTGCAGTGATTTACATTAAGCCTTAAATTATTGGGTTTGCCAGGATTACGTTGCATTTTAATAGAAAGACCCTTATTCATCTCTTTCTGCATGCAGACTATAGTCTGACCTATTGAAAGTTCCCTTGTTTTTAAGAGCATGGAATAATTAGTAATCTCTCAGCCCTGGCTGTCTACAATTAGAGCACCTTCCACACACAGAACAACCCCCCCCCCCACACACACACACACACAAAAACCTCAAACAAAAAAAACTTTAAGAGCCCTGCCATTTCAAAAGCTCATTTCTTGGGCATTAAGAAGGTTTGATAGTCAGTTATTCTTTGTAAAATTACATACTTCATTTACTTTGGTTTCAGCATAAGATAAAAATAATTTTGTGTCTGCTGCTATGATACAGTTCTTTGTAAAATATTGTGCCTGAGACATATGCAATAGTATTTTTAAAGAAAAGAATGTAAAAATAATGCATTGACCTCTCTGTCTCTCTCTCCACAATTAAATGTACAGACTGACCTAAATTTAACATTTAGTATTAAATTTAACGTTTAGTATTATTATCTAAATAACTCAGAATTCTTACTTTAATAAAATCTGAAATATGGAACACTTAGCTGAAAATAGTTATTATTTAGTGACAGCTTCTTTAAAGGTGAACTGGTTTACTTTTAAATTTTAATCTGAAAATAGGCTCCAAATGCTAGAGGATATCTGCTTGTTTGTAGATTGCATTGATTCTTGGTTCCCCCCCCCCCCACCCCTTACACACATTTTGTTCTTCAAAATACAGTGAGGTTATGGGGACGGAATCCATTTTAAGATGATGTATTCCACCCATTGATACATAAAGCATTCAAACCAAACTAGTCTGAAGTTGCTTAGTGCCCTGATATATTTCTAGTTAACAGAAACAGAATTGTGTGGTTTTCTTGGTGTCACTAAATTGGATTTAAGAAACTCTGATCAGAGCAGTGTTTTCTTACAACACAGGTAACAAACTGTGTTTTTCAGGATTGTTGCCATATATCCTCTAGAGGCTGTGATGAGCTGAATGTAGATTAATGAACTGAGACATAATCCAGACAAAACAGAAGTGCTTTTGGTCAGTAGGAAAGATAATCTGGGAATGGGTATTCAGACAGTTCTGGAAGGAAGAGCACACCCTCTGAAAGACCAGATCTGGGAACGCTTTTGGACCTGGAGTTGTTTAGGGGGTGTGGCAGGGGGAGGTTGCTGCTGCTTTTGCACATCTGCAGCTGGTGCACCAAATCCACTCTTTACTGCGGAAATATAGATCTGGCCATTGTCACACATGCTTTCGTTACATCCAGACTGGACTACTGCAACACACTCCATTTAAATCCGACTTTGAAGAATGTTCAGAAAGTACACCTGGTATAGAAAGGCTGTTGCCAGGGGCCTGCTCTTTGGAGTGCATTTACTCTGATATTTTTCAATCTGCATTGGCTCCTGGTCTGTTTCTGAGCCAAATTCAAAATACTGGTTATAACCTTTAAAGCCTACATGATTTGGGGCCAGGGTATCTAAACAACCACTTGCTCCCACACAGTTCTTCCTGCCCATTGAGATAATCCAGAGAGGCTCTGCTCTGTTGTTGTTGTTGTTCAGTCGTTCAGTCGTGTCCGACTCTTCGTGACCCCATGGGCCATAGCATGCCAGGCCTTCCTGTCCTGCGCACTCTCCCGGAGCATGCTCAAGTTCATATTCATTGCATCGGTGACGCTATCTAGCCATCTCATCCTCTGCCGTCCCCTTCTCCTTTTGCCTTCAGTCTTTCCCAGCATCAAGGTCTTTTCCAGAGAGTTTTCTCTTTGCATTAGGTGGCCAAAATATTTGAGCTTCAGCTTCAGTATCTGTCCTTCCAATGAGCACTCAGGGTTGATTTCCTTTAGGATTGACTGATTGGGCCTCCTTGCAGTCCAGGGGACTCGTAAGAGTCTTCTCCAGTACCCCACCTTTATTTGAGGTCAAATGAGTGGATAAGCAGGACGTGACCTGCTAATGGTAGTACTAGTGCCTCAGCTCTGGAACTCACTTTGCTGTCAACTGTCTGAAAGACTGAAAAAATCTGTGCTTTTAGGGTGAGCTTTTAAATGTTGCTTAACCCTCTGATTTTAAGTGTCTGGATGCTGTTAATATGTTTGTTTTCCTGGTTTTGTGTGTTTGTGTTTTATTGTATCATATTTTATTGCTTTGTAAGACTTGGGCCTGGGTTTGTGTCACTGAAAAATTACCATATAAATGCTGGTATAAGCAAGCATTACTTTCTGGTCTTTCTATTTGCCTAGAGCCCCAAGGAGGAAATGCAACATATGTAGCCCAAGTGAGAGTCGCTACATAAGGGAGGAATTTTTCCCCAGTTATGGCTAAGCCTGAAGATAGCCAGAGTTGTCCACCTGTTTCTGGTTTAGAAGTTTACCAATTGGGGTTTCTTAAAATGTAGGAACAGAATTCTCCAAAAACCTGCTAAAGCTTAGTATTGTTCTATTATTGAGGAGTTTTAGTTGTTGTTTTTTAATTGCCAAATGTTTTAGTTTATAAAATGTTAAAAATATAATCTTAAAATGGGCCCTGGATCCAAAGAACCATTCAGCTTATATTCTGTGCATACAAGGCGGTTTATGTGTGCTTCTCAAACTGTACTTCCCCTGCCATACCAGGTTTACAAACTGAAGGCCATTTAAAAAACAGCATATGTTAGGGCAACGAGATCTGTAGAAAGTCAGGATACAGACACCTCCTTTGGGCGCATCCTGGGCCTGTCCTTGGACTTTCTTACAGGAACCACAAAGGGCGTATTCTGGTGATTGCACTAGTAGCAATAATTATATTTTCATTGACAGATTTTGGAATAGTAGGGTTGGAAGGACAGAGAGTGTTCAAACTACCGCACAATTGCGCTCATTTCACATGCCAGCAAGGTGATGCTCAAAATCCTACAAGCTAGGCTTCAGCAGTATGCGAACCGAGAACTACCGGAAGTACAAGCTGGGTTTCGAAGAGGCAGAGGAACTAGAGATCAAATCGCCAACATTCGCTGCATCATGGAGAAAGCAAGAGAATTCCAGAAAAACATCTATTTCTGCTTCATTGACTATGCTAAAGCCTTTGATTGTGTGGATCACAACAAACTGTGGCAAATTCTTAAAGGGATGGGAGTACCAGACCACCTTACCTGTCTCCTGAGAAACCTGTACGAGGGTCAGGAAGCAACAGTAAGAACCAGACATGGAACAAATGCGTGGTTCAACATTGGGAAAGGAGTACGACAAGGCTGCATATTGTCACCCTACTTATTTAACTTATATGCAGAGTACATCATGAGAAATGCCGGGTTGGATGAATCACAGGTCGGAATTAAGATTGCTGGGAGAATTATCAACAACCTCCGATATGCAGACGATACCACCCTAATGGCAGAAAGCGAAGAGGATCTAAAGAGCCTCTTGTTGAGGGTGAAAGAGGAGAGTGCAAAAGCTGGTTTGAAACTCAACATTAAAAAAACGAAGATCATGGCATCTGGCCCTATCACTTCCTGGCATATAGAAGGGGAAGAAATGGAAGCAGTGACAGATTTTACTTTCTTGGGCCCCAAGATCACCGCAGACGGTGACTGTAGCCATGAAATTAAAAGACGCTTGCTCCTTGGGAGGAAAGCTATGGCAAACCTAGACAGCATAGTAAGAAGCAGAGACATCACCTTGCCGACAAAGGTCCGTCTAATCAAAGCTATGGTTTTCCCAGTAGTAATGTATGGCTGTGAGAGCTGGACTTTAAGGAAGGCTGAGCACCGAAGAATCGCTGCTTTCGAACTGTGGTGCTGGAGAAGACTCTTAGGAGTCCCCTGGACTGCAAGGAGGTCAAATCAGTCCATCCTAAAGGAAATCAACCCTGAGTGCTCATTGGAAGGACAGATACTGAAGCTGAAGCTCAAATATTTTGGCCACCTAATGCGAAGAGAAAACTCTCTGGAAAAGACCTTGATGCTGGGAAAGACTGAAGGCAAAAGGAGAAGGGGACGGCAGAGGATGAGATGGCTAGATAGCATCACCGATGCAATGAATATGAACTTGAGCACACTCCGGGAGAGAGCGCAGGACAGGAAGGCCTGGCGTGCTATGGTCCATGGGGTCACGAAGAGTCGGACACGACTGAACGACTGAACAACAACAACAAAGGGTTGGAAGGGCCATTGAGTCCAACCCCTGCTCAATGCAGGAATCCAATATGAGGGAGCAATAAGGAGTTTCTCAGGGCCATCCCCAACCCCCCATCCACACTCTGCCTCTTTCCTTCCCTCTCCATTGATGAATATCCATTATAAGAAAAAGTTCTTCGTGCATACATATGTATGCATGGGAAGCTGTTATACCTGAGGAGTGACCCTAATTGGGCAGCATTCCTCTTCGAGTATAACATATACATTTGTACATATGGAGAACTCTTTCTTATGAACGTCCATTGGATATTTGTCAGGGGAAGGGGAGAAGCAGTGTGCGGTTCTGTTGATGGGGAAGAATAGTTCACATCGCCCTGAGAACCCCTCTGCACGTTCATTGAACATGTGAAAGCATTCATGTGAACCTCCTATAGACACTGAAAATGTTTGCATGTGATGGCAGCATCTGACAGCAAAACATAGGTTACTTAATTAACCCATGATTTGTAGGGATGCACAGAAGCTGCTTCCAGTTTGCAGCAGCCTATGAACTCTTCATTTGTAGATGGTAGGATGACATCTGAACCTGAAGACTTTGGGTTATCTGTAGGTTGAACAATCCAAAGTTAACTTACGAACAAACCATGGGTTAACTTTGGGTTGTTCAACCCATGAACAACCAAAAGCTGTTCAGACATCACACTGACAACCTATGAATGGAGTGTTCACAAGTTGTTGCTGTAAACCACAAGTGGATCGCAAGCTCCCATGATTTGCCACCAAATGCTGCCACTACGTATGAACCAGTCATACAGTTTAGAGAGCTTTGTTCCTATATAGTTAGACTTGGTGACTTTTGGAGAGTGGGGAAGGAAAAAGATAGCCTTTTTTCTTCTATCTTGAAACATTCCCATACAGTGTAGGGAGGGAAATTCTTTTAATTTCCTGATTCCTATCCTTCTGAGCCTAATGCTCCTTAATTCTCACCCCTCTTCAACTAATGTTCAACTGCTCTCAACATCCCAGAGGTTCTGGAGCAGTAACCATTGGGCTGTTTCTCCACTTTCCTTTCCTTTTAATTTACACATGAATATACTTCTGCACACCTGGGGAATCTCCTGAGTATGCAGAAAGTTGACTTATTGTTGGGTGGTCATGCATCTCTCCTAAACTGATAGGATTGGGATTTAAAAACAAATTGAATTAAATTATTTTATTTGGGGGAGATTTAGTATAACTTTGTAACAACGGGTTGAACAGATGGAACGCCAGTTGAATGTTAAGTTAGATGTTAACTCTTACAGAACACATTGAACTATAAAGTGAACCTGATATTTCTACAGTTTGGGGCTTATGTGCATTGATAGATAGACAGACAGACAGACAGACACATATACACACACACATACATACATACATACATACACACACACACAAACACACACACACGTGTGTGTGTGTGTGTGTCTGTCTGTCTGTCTCTATATCCATATCTCTATATCCTATAATACAAAGTTTGGTGTTAGAGGGGAAATGATTATAAAGCCAGCCTAGGTAGAGTACTAGACAAAGATGGCTAGGTTCAGATCCCCATTCAGACATGAAGCTCACTCAGGTTTGGATGACATGCGAACCTGAGCGGCAGCACGGGTAATTATGCAAACACCAGGTGCACACGCAGAAGCCACAATGGCTTCTTTTACCTGGACTATGACTTAGTTAGTTGGGGCCATGCTGGAGCAAGTGAGCGTGCTGCCTCCTGCATGCTTGCTGCTTCCCCTTTGCATCCACTTTGCTAAACAATCTAAGAATGCCCCAATCCTGAGTTGTTCATCATGACGTGTGAACCTGGAACTCTTGAGTTGTTGAGGGTGAAACAACCCAAAATTTTAATGCATATTTTTGTTGGGTTAAAACCCTGGATTGGATCTTCCTCAACAATCCAGTTCTCTTTTCACATGTCATGACGAACAATCCAGGAACAGGCATTCTTGGGTTGTTTAGCAAATCGGATGCGAAGTAGAAGCGGGGATCGCACAGGAGGCAGTGCGCTCACTTGCTCCAGTGCGGCCTTGACTGACTATGGGTTGTTTAACTCATAATTAGCCATTGCTTGTGAACCAGGTCAGTCTAAGGTTCTTGGAATGCAATACCTATGGATTAATAACATAAATATAGCGTGTGGTAAAAGTAAAGTTTAAATAAAGCTACGTGTAGATGTGTAAGACGATGTCTCCATTCTGGAATTTGATTGCCATCGCACTTTGCAGAGTTACGGGGGGGAAATGCACACTGCACCTTCATGTCCGGTGATGGAATTTGTTTGAATGGCTGTGGCACTTTCATAAGAAGGATTATGCAGTGGCTAAAGTGGCACTTTGGCATTAGGGAGACTAAAGTTCAAACTACTTTTGTCACATACTTGCTATTTGACCTTGGGCAAATCACACAGGCTTTGTTTGTATTGGCTTGTGCCACTGAGAAGATTGCTCAAGAGCTAAGTCTCTTGTTGCTTCATAATGAGGAACAATGTGGATGTATAGGCCTGGTGCAATATTTATTCGTTTTGAATTTATTTCCTCCTCTACCCCAGGGCGGATTTCAGTATAATCTCACTTTATCTTAATATAAAATGTGAAGAAGCCTAGTCTAACATACAGGCCTGGTTTGCAGGTCACAACAGTCCAGAACTCTGGTTTGTCTCTTCCCTGACAAGCCAGAGAAATAACCCAACAACAAATGGTAGGGTACTTTTTTGGCTTGTTGGCGGAGTTCCTAGTTCGCACATCATGAGAAACAAGCCAGGGATGAAGCATCCCTAAGTTATTCAGCTTCTCTCTCTCGCAGCAGGAATGATCAGACAACATGCACGAACACACTTGCTTGTTCTCAACATCCCAGGGTTTAAAATAACCCTGGGTTGTTGTGATTTGCAAAGCGGGCCACAGTGAACTATCCCAGACCTCCACAACTTAAGGCCAGGGCTTTCTGATTCACCGTACACTGGAAGCCTTGCTTTTTTACTATCAAATTGGTGGCAGTGGGGGTTGACTGGTTGTTTAGTAATTCAGGGAAGGTACTTGGCTCATGCTCAGAAGCATTTCAGAGATGACCTAATGCACATTTTCATGGACTTCCACTTCTTATTTTTGCTATTTGTATTTTTTACAGAGACTGTGGTTGAAAATGTGGCATCTGAGAAGCAGCAAACTGCTGAATAGGAATAATTTTATCTAGACTGTTTTTAGAGCTGTATTTTTGCACTGCTGGGGAGATGAGGTATTTGTCTTGTTGGTGGGTCAGGTGGAAATAAAGCACCATTGTATTTTAAGAGGTTTGATATGAACGTAATCTCCCTTGTCCTGCCCTGGAACCTAGCGTGTACCAGGAACTCATGAATATGTAGGTTTTACCATTCACTTGAAAATGTTTGTGTCATTTTTGTCATTAATATTTTTTATTTAATTGAACAGGAGGTTAACAAAAGACTTCAACAGTATAATCAGAGTCAAAATGAGAGAAGTTGTGACATGTCCAGATTTATGAAACCCTCCTCCCCTTATTATGCTAACAAATCAGCATTCTCTAGTGTATTATAATCATTTTTGAAAATAATAGAAAGAGTTCTAACACAATGAGAAAATATTAGCGGAACGAAGAAAGAGGTAAACAGGTAGGCTTTTTACAGATGGCGAGCATTAATTAACATTCAGTTGGGGTGCAATCCTATGCATGTTTAGGCAGAAAAACTCCTCCAACTTCCAGCAGCCCCAGCCAGCCCTTCTGCACTGCAGGACTTTTTTCTGTCTAAACATGCATAGGATTGCACCTTTAGACAACAATTCTAGAGATTACTTCAATAATACAACATGATAATACAAAGCAAGGATAAATCACACAAACATACAATGTGGAAAAAACAACACAAAGCAAAAACCATAGGATTTCATAACAAGTCTTGACTATATCATGTTTTGTATAAAGAATAATGGGTGAAAAAATTATCAGGTACTATTAAAAGCTCAATGATATCTTTAAGTATTTACATCAAACATAAATTACAACCACAATGTTTCTCCTCCTCATTTATCCAAACAAAATAATGTAATTACATGTTTAAAGCACTAAAAAACCCCACCAGCAATCTGTAAGAGAAAAACTTTCTTATTCACCAACAGTTCATTCCACTTTTTAAGGCCATTGTGTAAATCAGGGGTGGGGAACATATGACCCTCCAGATGTTTCTAGAATGCTACTCCCATAAGCCATGACCACTGGCTGTGCTGTCTGGGGCTGATGGGAGTTGGAATCAAACAACATCTGGAGCGCCATAGGATTTCCGTGCTAGGTATAAAAGTAACTGTAAAAAATACAAGTGAGTTACATTTTTAATACAAAAAGAAATAAAAATAGACATATTTGGAGTATCCCCCCTACCTTCACACGCACATTTATCCAATTAAATACTTGTAGGGTTGTAGCAACAAGGAGGCAAATAGGGGCAATGCCTCCCCAAATGATAATTCTGCCTCCCCATATGAAATTTGCTTTCAGTCCTTAAACTCCTAACATTTCAGTAACTTAAAACGTCCGGTTTTAGAAATATAGCTTAGGCATCCAAAGAGAGAGGGTGCGGGGCAAAATTAATTGGTCATACTAAGGAAATGTGAACACAGATAACAAGTACAAGTGATTAAGGTGTGAACTATCTTAATTGTCTCACTTTGCAATCAGAGGAATTCCAGCACAATGCCCATTGCCCTGAACAAATAAGGAAGAAGAGACAAACATTGTAAATTATAGAGTAAAATACTGCAGCCTTCACAGCAGCTATGGTTGCTGATCCCTTGGGTGGGTGTGTATGTGTGTGCTTGTTAAGCATCATTAGCACCCCCTTCAGTGCACTTATGACTACAATACAAGACCGAACAGCATAAGACATACCTGATGCCTGTATCAAATGGTCTTTACAACACAGTACAATGAGAACTACAGTCCATGTAACTGTAAAATGAAGTAGGAATATGTAGTGCAAATTTACACACAACACTAACTTCTAAGTACAGAGGACATAAGGGATTTGGGAGTAATTGTTTTTTTATTGGTTTGGGCACACTTTAATCTGAATCCAGAAATTTCTGAAGGACTGGAAAAATACAGTAAGCTTGCATCTTACCTGCTCTTGGACCACTCCACTAATTTCAGTGGAGGACCTGAAAATGCATATCTCCTCCTTCCATTGAAATGAGGTGGGCAGCTCATGCATACAAAAATTCTACATATATACTGGAGTGCACAAGGGACTCTGTAATGTGGCAAATATATGTAATTGTTTTATTCAGCATACAAAGCATGTACCATCAAACAGCAGAAAGCTTCTAAGAAGTGGATGAAACTAAGTTTCTAGAGTGAACTGCACCCAAAATTGCCTCCAGACTTAAAACTCATAAACAAATGTGCCCCCGCTACACTTGGGCAGTAAGCTACCTGGCAGCATCAGAGTTGCCAAGCCAATGGCAGTCAGAGGAGAATGTAACACCTGGAGCATTCATCAGGTTCACTTGTACCACAGAGCCTTGCAGAGCTTGAGCCAGGCAGTGATCTCATGTGCAAGAGTAACACAGGTGCACTGTGACATCAGAACATGTCAGCCAATGAAACTGGGAGGTGGTGCAAGCATAGGGAGAGTATGGGAAATGTAGTCACCAATGCAGCCCAGCTTAATAAATTTTCCATGCTTCCCAATGGGTATGGACAATCCCTATCATGTTCACAGAAGCATCTTAACCCTTAATCCTGAGGCATCTCTTTGGAGAGGGAAGACTTGAAGGGGAGCAGTTGATGGTGTTTGTTCAGTTGCCTTCTAAAGAGGGCCCCAGTGTGTGTGTGTGTGTGTGATGTCCTAATTGAGAAGGGATTTCGAGAGAGGGGTACCCTTCAATTTATCTTTCCAAGCCCCATCCCTATTCAGATATTCGGCAATATGATTAATGCCATTAGTACTACTGTATTTTAATGAGTTGAATTTTGACAGAGCAATTGAAGGGCAGAGATCTCGGCCACCACAACCATTTGGATATTATAGGAGACCTGACAACTTCATCTGCCATTTTGTTGAAATATGTAGTGAGATTTTAGAGTGATAAGACACTACATCATTTTAAGCACAGCAGAGCTCAGATGTATATTTACCGAGTTGGGTTGTATATACATTGTACATATTCACAAATACCGTGTAGAATAATTTTAAACAGACACAATACACTGGAAAACTTCCTGTGGATAAGATATAGATGTCCTAATTCATTCCAGTTATGCTTCAAATTTCTCCCTAGATTATTTTTTTAGATGCATCACAATGTCTAATACAAGCTACAGGACACAGTCAGCAAGAGCTCCTGAAGCTAGTCACACTTAGAAATAAAACTGTGGGTAATTTGATGTGACTGCTACCCTATTCACCAAACACAGATCTAAGGTAATTCAAAGTAGGAAGAAAGATAGTCATGTTTACAGGGGTGTTGTTTTATGGGGAAACATTCTTTTCGCAAACCAAAGACCCAAGACGCCCAGTGTATGAAAATGAGAATTCAATCGCGATACCATTTATAATGAAATAAGAAACAATTCTGAGTTTCTGCTGCTCACCTTCCATCGGAGGAATGCTTCCACCATGAGCTAGGTCCACTGGGGGCACACAGTCAGCAGCAGTACAGAGGTGCTGGGCCTGATTAGGTATGGGGGCCTAATTGGTGTCACGATCCATGGCACTGCATTGGGGAGGAGGCCACAAGTGGCAACTGTGCCAAAGGCCTCCTGAATGTAGACATTTAAACTCTGCCTAGCCCACTTGTTCAGAACAAGGACTAAGACTTCCAGAAGGATAGGCTTCAAAGGAAGAAGCAGAGTGTGTCCTGGAGCCATGAGGAAAAATATGCTGCCTACTGTAATCATTGACTACATTGACGCTGATGTAGTGGTGTAGAGGTATCAGGGCTTGCTGAATCAAGTCACCAGGGCTTTTTGATTAGCAGGGACAATGACATCATCTGCCACTCCCCTCAGATTTCTGTGTTCTTTCTGAGCTTAGCTGCATCCTCACAGTAGCTGGGGGAAATGGATTTTCCCAGCACATGCACACACGCATGCACGCATGCACACAAACACGTACACACAGATGGATCAACACAGCTGCGTGCATTTTTGGACTGTCCTTCTTGAGGATGTGGCTACTGGGACTGTTATGATGAGGACCTGCACTTCAAAATTTGCCAGTACACCACTAGCTGTGGGTAGCTTCAGTCTGTTACAGCATCAGTTGCCTACAGGTTCTGGATGATTTCAGAGGAGCTGCCAGGCATGAACTGTCCAGGAGGGGGAATGTTTCCACTGAATGAAGCTTTGTAAAAGTCTTGTCACTTTGGCAACAGATAGTAGAGCAAGGTGGGCAACTTGTGGTCCTCCAGATGATTTGGCCTACAACTCCCGTGATTCCTCACTATTGGCTATGCTGGCTATGGTTGATGGGAGTTGTAGGGCCGTACATCTGGAGGGCCACAAATTGTCCATCCCTGCACTAGAGCCAGGAAGACCTAAAGCTTGGTGCTGGCCCTGCTAAAAAACATTTAATTTCTTCACAATTCTGGGATGCATCCCAGATCAAATGTTGGAAACAGAAGGTTAAAATAGGTGACTTACTGAAGGCAATTGTGATCCTTAGTATGTACTAGTGAGTATAAGAAATCGTTATTAAGGTTGTTTTCAGCCTTTATGCAATAAAAATTGGGTTATATACAGTTGGTGTCCTTCTGCTGATGGAAGGTTATTTTATCCCATGGAGGCTTCCATCAATGGAATGGGGAGAGAGGAAGGAGGCACATTTTAGTGATTTCCCTCTCCCTTGCAGCCCCCCCCCCCCCGACCCAGATCTGCTCCAGAGGGTTGAAGGACTGTTCAAAACAGTATGAGAGGTGGTGTGGGAATTGAAGAGGGAATCATTAAATATCACTTCCCTCCTCTTTCTGCTGATTGAAGCCTCTGCAAAATCCATCAGCATAGTAGTACAAACTGAATAAAACTCATTGGGCCAGTTCACATGATTGCAGCCAGGGAAGTAAGCCCCAGTGGTTTATTTTCCCTACTTTCGTGCTGGCTGGATTTCACTAATTACCCTCGCTGGCCCGGTTTCCCATGTCTGAACCCAGGCGGCATGGGGGGTGGGGGCAGCAACCCTCATATAACTCAACAACAGCTGATGGGTGTTTGGAGGATTGCTGCTCCCTCAAAGAAGCCATGCTGCCTGGGTTTGGATGACATGGCAAGCCGAGCCAGTAAGGGTAATTAGGGAAATTGGGCCACCATGTGACTGGCACACATGGCAGTGTTAACTAGCCACCATGTGATCTTGAATGAAGTTCAACATTCATAAAGTTCTGACATTTACCTTGACATACTTGTTGAATGATTTTAATTTACTGAGTGCCATTAATAGTACAATCTTTGCTGTGTGTGATGTTACTTAACGCTTTCTTTTACATGTTCACTTGTAATGACAGAACAACCCCTACATTTTAGCCTTAGATTTCTTTGTGCAGTCAAGTTGTACATTAGAAATAGGAACAAGTTTAGAGCAGGAAGAGGAGCCATGTTCAGAAAGACACTGAATCCATGTAAATCAACGCATCCAGTTTTGGTTTGGTTTTTGCTCCAGACACTGGCAATTTGTATCATCTTGTGGTGGATCCCATGTTTTAAGAATGAATGATCAAGTATGTATTTTATTTATTTAAATTATTTTTAGGCTGCCTTTAAGGGAAAAGCCCTCTCAAGGTGGCATAGGACTCTCTCAAGGCAGTGTATAATGATTGTAGGTCATCTGAATATATGTTATACTGTTCACAATATCAGCATTTGCATTTGATATGAAGTGATTAATTGTAAAGCATTACAGTATGACTGGAGAAAAGAGTGAGGTAAATCCTCCCACAGAAATTCCAAAAAAGCCAACCATGAGTGGGAAGCCCATATCATGGTGGGCTTCCTTACCTGCATTTCTATCATTATTGATCTGAATAACTGAATACTTTCCAAAAGTTATTTTTGCCCTTCCATTCCTAAAGGTGGGGTGAGGTGGGGAAAGAACCAGAACTGGAATCAGCTGTAGGAATTGGATGTATTCAGCTTTAGCAAGTAGTGTGTTCAGTCACTTCACACCTTTGTATTAAGCAGTACTTTGAAATGTAGCATCAATGAAAGATGACTTGTAGCTTTGAATAAATACATAATTACCATGTTTTGAACCCTTAGAACAAAAAATATTATAATGGCATACGTTTCAGCTGCCATTAATTTGAGCCTGTGCATGCCAACCTGAAGCAAATAATGGATGCTACTCTATGTTAGAACAGAGTTTGTAGCTGTTGTGTTGCTGGTGTATGCCAGCCTTCTCCAATCTGGTGCCCTCCAGATCTTTTGGACTTCAGCTCCCATCAGCCCTGCCCAGCACGGCCAGTGGTCAAGGATTCTGATAGTTGTAGTCTCCAACATCTGGCGGGCACCAAGTTGGGGAGGCTTTGGGGGGCAGATCAAATATGGAAAATGATGAATGATGTAATTCATGCCTGTTACCTATCACAAGTGATGCTGCCAAAGTTCATATTAACTTTGTTTGGAATACAAATGTTCCCAGCTCATAATGATCAGAGATATTAGGAACTGGGTGTTATTCCCTAAGGACGTTCTTCTATGGCTCAGCATGTAAAGCTAGGTTCCAAATTTGCTGAGTTGGCTTTCAGGCTGCTTTGTGGGTGCATCTACAAAAGACAGAAAGAGGGAAAACCTTTCATAGAACTGCTAAGAAAATTGTACAAAAATGGTAAGGTGCCCCATCCTGTGCTTTCACTTTGACTGGTAGTTTTGGCCAAGTCCTGGAGTCTCATCACAGCTCAGGCAGTGCTGTGAAAAATAACCTCTGGAAGGGGACATTTAAGGCATTAAGGAATTCTGGGCAAGCCTAGGTAAGTTTGGGAACAAGGAGCTGTGCAATACCTAAATTTGCACAGGGACACTCCCCAGCACAATTTTATTTATTTATTCATTCATTTCATCCCTATGCCGCCCCATAGCCGAAGTTCTCTGGGCGGTTCACAAAAATGAAAACCAAAAAATGCAGGATAAAACAATATAAAATATAAAAGCATTAAAACCACAATATAAGAATACAACCAGAATAAAACCTAGCAGCAGAGATTTAAAATACAGCTTTGAAACACCAAAGCTAAAAGACTAGGAAGCTAAAATACTGGGAGAATAAAAAGGTCTTCCCCTGGCGCCGGAAGGAGTACAACATAGGTGCCAGGTGAACCTCTGTAGGGAGCTCATTCCACAACTGGGGTGCCGCAGCAGAAAAGGCCCTCTTCCTGGTAGCCACCTGCCACACTTCCTTTGGCAGGGGCTCACAGAGAAGGGCCGCGGAGGATGAACTTAAGGTCCGGGCAGGCACACATGGAAGGAGGCGATTCTTCAGATAACCTGGCCCCAAGCTGTTAAGGGCTTTGAATGTTAATACCAGTACTTTGAATCAGGCCCGGAAATGGACTGGCAGCTAGTGCAGCTGGAGAAGTACTGGCATAATGTGATCTCATTGGCCATTTAACAATCTTGCTACCCTATTTTGGACTAGCTGAAGTTTTCGGACCGTTTTCAAAGGCGGCCCCACGTATAACACATTGTAGTAATCCAGACGAGAAGTTATCAGAGCATGGATAATTGTAGCTAAGCTATCTCTGTCCAGATAAGGGCATAGTTGGTACACCAGCCTAAGCTCATAAAAAGTGCTCCATGGCACTGAGTTCACCTGTGCTTCAAGTGACAGTTCTGGGTCGAAGAGCACCCCCAAACTACAAACCTGATCCTATAGGGGGAGTGCAACCCCCTCCAGAACAGGTTGAATATCACCTAGCCGGGAAGGTGAACCACCCACTAACAGTACCTCCATTTTGTCTGGATTGAGTTTCAGTTTTGAGCCAAAGCTTAGGTTGAGTCTCTTCTTAGACTTTCTTTAAGCAATTGATTTTCTTGATTTATATTTTTAAATTCTTGCTGAAGCAAGCAAAGACAGTAGCATTTTTTAAACACAACTGCCAGTTTTCCCCCTCCTCTGAACTGTCCTCCCTAAAACTTCATGTTAAACGCAAATTAGGGTGTTTTTTTCCTAATAAGAGCTGGTAGATTTTTTTTAAGCTGCTAAAGTTGTGGGGAGAACTCTAAGTCACATTGGCTGAGACGCCTTACCGAGAGCCATATAAAGGGAGGCTGCCTAACCTTTAGCCCTTTCTATTCCCACAGGCTTGGCTAGACAAGCTCAAGGATTTCACAAAACCCCTGTTCCCAAGGCTTGGGAGGTTCCCTGAGGTTGCCTACAGTTTCCTGGAGCCTTTAAAATCATCCTCTGTCTTGCCCATTGTTAAGAAGTGGGAAAACAAAGTGTATGAAGATAAAGTTACTTCAAAAATGACAAATTAATTAGAGTAAAAGAAGGGAGAATTGCAGTCCTCCGCACCATGTTTATGAATGAATATGTAAGATAAATGTAAAAATATATTTTTAAAAAGTGTTTTGTGCCATTTTTTAAAAAACACAAATCCTTCTGTAGGAGTGCATTAGTCCTCCTGCGCAATATAAAAACAACAAAATTAAACCAGAAACGAAATATATACTTTGCTGAAAAATATTTTTAATGAAACACCCATTAACAATATTAATCAAAATGGCTTTGTTACCTTATTTTTGCAAGGCAATCTATTTTATGAATTTTCGGTATTCTTCCCTGAAATGTAAAATCTGCACCATCCTATAGGCAGCTTCGGAGGCTTGAAGAAATCCCAGCTTCCTTGGAGTCGTTCCATATGTTTGAAAAGATCTGCCCTCATTTCCCTTGCAGTAAAACAGAGCTATTGCATGATAACGCCATCTAATTTCACGTTGCAGTAATTGTTTAATGATCACAATGAGGCTTTGTCCCCAGGGATTTTTTTTTCTGTCCCTGTTTCTTACCCACTCAGTGTAGTTATTAACAGGCAACAATGCTGTCATTTGTTGCAGTGACATAATGTATACCTGTCATCTTAATGAAAACGTCAAAGATAGAAAAGGGGCATTAGGTGGTGAAATGCAATCGCTTTAAGAATTCTGGAGCCTATTTTATACACATGTGAACACTCACACTCTCTCCACCATGGCAAATGGTCACATTTCAGCTTTCCGTACATCATAAATGAAATTGTATGTCACACATTCACATGTTCACCATTTGTCCTTACCATTTGTAAGCCTTTTTGTGCATAGAAAAGTTTCAGTTATTTCAAAGCAGCTTTATATTGATTTTAATAAATAACATCTTTTTAAATAACATCTGTTTAATTAAGCTCATGCAACTATTTAGTTTGGATTAAACTCACATTGCTGTTTAGTTACTGTGGTGTACATAACTTGAGACCGTGTGGAATCAATATGATTTGAAGACCAGTATGCCAGTTAGGTTAATTATGCATTGCAAATTTAGACAGCACTGATTGTCTTGCTGTTGCAACCTTTTAAAAATTGGATTTCATGTAACTGATATTCAGTGGAATTAATTTAGATGTTGAAGGTGTCACAGCCAGTGCAGAGAAGGATTATAAATCTAGAAGTTCTAAAATCAAAATAATAAAAGCAAGCATTTGAGTCTTCAATTTAATGAAACAGTGGCATACCATTACAATAGATAGGGGTCTTTGTGATGGAGTGGCTGGCACAGCATATATCCAAGAATTCTCCATGTGCTTTTAAAGTGGGCCAAGGCCATTCTATATATTAGTGCTGTGCTGAAAATTTCTCCCACATTTTTTTTGACCATTCTCATTCAATGTGGTAGAGAAGAAATTTCTTTTGAAAACAAATTCAAAGGAGAAGAAATTTTGGAGAAATTCTCATGGGTTGGGTTTGGGGTTCTTGTGCTTACCTTACTTGTGTGGTGGCTGAGGAGTGTGCACGAGTGCCCTGTCATCTCTGTGGCAGCCTGTAGCCTCCTCAGCTTCCCGCACTTCAGTTAAAGCCATCATGAGGAAGACATCATGAGGCAATTCCTCCCATGGGGCTTTTTCAATTCAGAAAGTGCAGGTGGCCTGGGAGGCTGCAGAGCAATGGAAAGATGTGTAATAGAGAGAGAAACCACACACAACACCCTTGGCCACCTTGCAGTGATTAAGAAAGCTCAACAATACCATCAAAAGAAATTCAAAATTCTGCCTCAAAAAAGTGGAAGACTCAGTTGATGCTGTCACCACCTACAGAAGCAGTGCGATAAACAAAAAACCCTTAGGGAAAGAAAGAAAGAAAGAAAGAAAGAAAGAAAGAAAGAAAGAAAGAAAGCTGTGCTATAACCCCTGCCAATTGTGAATCCAATCTGTGAGAAACTGCTGGAAAATTTCTCCTCCCCTAGAAGAAATTCGGTGAAATTGTCCCTTCCCCAATTCCTCTGCCCACAAATAGGCTGGAGAATTTTGAGAGGCCATTTGCACACAGCTCAACTATATATTGCCTGACAGTTACAGTCCCATTCTAAAAGCTTACTCCATTATAATGGACCCTTCAGGTTTCTGCCAACTTGTAAATAACTCTGGTGGCTGAAACGCCCCTCGGTATCTTGTAGGTCAGGAGTGGTCAACCTTTTTTCTGTCAAGGGCCTCAGGTAGGTGGTAAAGCCCAGTAGAATGTAAAAGTCTTAACTGCCCATCCAAAGATCACCAATGAGGGAGCTAGTTGAAACTGTCTTGGGAGGGAGTTAAACAGTTAGGGTGTCATAAGCAAAAAGGCCTTTTTCTGAATCCTTGCCAAACACTCCTCTCCTGGTGGCAGAACACAAAGCAAACCTCCCAGGTGAACACCATTGGCAGGTAGGTTCATATGGGAGTAGGAGGGACTTCAAATCACCTGGTTCCAAAATGTTTAAGGCATTATAACCAGCTCCTTGTATTGGGCGCATAAATGAACTGGAAGCTAGTTCAAGTTAAACAAAACTGGAGTGATATGATTTAAAAGCAAACATCAGAAATTACCCTAGCCTGTGCATTTTGAACCAGCTGTGGTTTCCAAATGCTTTTTTCAAGGATAGCCCAATGTAAAGTGTATTACAGTAATCTAATCTGGATGTAGTGAAGACATATATAACAGTGGAATGATCTGCTTTTTCCAGGAAGGGATGTAGTTGGTTCAACAGCTGAAGCTGAGCAAAGGTTTTCCTGGCCAGAACAGCTATTTGGGCATATAGGAGCAATACTAGATCTAGGAGTGCAACTCCATATAGCAGAGGCTGTACACACTACCACTGATCACTTTTACTATTAACCAAAAGTACTTCTGTCTTGTCTGGATGTAGCCTCAGCTTGTTATCCTACATCCAATCCATCACTTTTTAACCAATGCCTAGAAATAAAAAAGAAACGAACAATGGATCGTATCCAGACTAAGTTAGTTGAATGTATTTCCCGTTGTTGTGGGACTGCCCAGAGAGCTTCAGCTTCAGCTCAGGGTGGCATAGAAATGTAATAAATAAATTATCAGACCTATGCCCTGCTGCTCAGCTGCATCCCTTTTCCAATTCAGGAGGAATGTGCAACATATTTGAAGCATTTTCTTTGCAAACCATATCATATTATTTTTTATGTTACTGTGTTAAAAGTAAGATTAAAGTCTTTACCTAGTGCAGAGGTAGGCAAACTGGTGCCCTCCAAGTATTTTGGGCAACAACTCCCATGACACTGGCCATGCTGGCTGGGAGAGACTGATGGGAGCTGTATGCAGAAATGTCTGGAGGGCACCAGGTTTCCTTTTCCTGACCAAGTGGGACAGTTTCTACATTACAGACAACCATAGGCTTTTTAATGAACCCACAGAAAGGGCATGCTGTGAAATTTTATTGTCAGATCTTTTTAAAGCAGGGAAGAATATTATATGGAAACAGTTTAGCAGTTTAGGACTGGTTTCCCCTTGGGTGCACCCTCACGTGGAGAAAGGAACTAGGAAGTACAGGGAGACTTTTGCTGTAATCCATTGGGACATGAGCACACCTAAAGGTGCTCCCATAGGAACTCCCAAACTATTCTTTAAGCTGTTATGAATCTTAAACAAGCCACAATGGAGACAGGGTATCAGTTTGGGGGTCTTAACTCCTGGAAGAACCTACATTAATACAAATTATATATCCCCTCCCTCTGAATACCTGCTCCATAACTGAACTGACTGAAGTACAATGCCATTCTGCACCCTCCTTTCAACCCAAGGTTTTCCCTGCTGTCATCCATGGATTAATTTGGTCCTAAATTTGTTGGTTGCTACTTAGCAAAAGAACCCATGACTTGTAGGGTTATTTTCACCCATGATGGGTTGTTGTGTTGTCCAAACCCGGGAGACCAATTTTTTTGTGGATTGTGGCAATCGGCTACAGAGCTGATCAGCAACAGCGTCAAAAAAGCCCATGCTGCTCGCTTTTCACAATCTTGCCAATGATTGCCCTTCCAAAGTGCAGAAACGGCACTTTGGAAGGACCATCACTCCTTCCCTGGCATTTTTAAAACAATTTTGGTGCCTCAAAAATGTGAAATTGTGGTTGCTGCAGGGAAGGGGAGTAGGTAACATACAAGGAGATTGACAAGATAAGGTTTCCTTTTGGCTCATTTGCATATGGTTGTGAAGGACCAAGGGAGAAATGATACTAAGAGGAAGGAGGGATCTGGTGCCACAGTTAAGAAGCACTGAAAATGTGGGGAGTGGAGCCAAAGGGGTAAGTGCACCAAAAGTAGGAGGACAAGCCATGAAATTTGGGTAGATTTCCCTTCCAATTACTTCCCCGTTCCAAAAAAGTGAAAATTTCCCTAACATTAAAAAAAATCTTAAGAGGGTTTCAGAACGGGACAGAGCAAATGACGTGCCAGCACCAACAGTCCCTACACCCACCTGCCCCCCAATGGGGGCCCACTCACTCCGTCCCATGCAGCCACCTTCTCAGGGTTTTAAAAAACTGTCAGGGAACCACAGTAACCTCAGCAGTAGGTAACTGCTCCGAAACTGCACAGTAACCTCCGAAAAGGAGACATGAAAAGGGGTGGGGTTAATATCTTGCCTTTCTGGAGTAGCTGGAGAGTCAGGAAAGTTTGAAAAAGTGAAGGACACTGAGAAATGTGAGTCCAGCACTTAAAATTGAAAGGATCACATCACCAAGGAGGAGATGTACTTACTCGTTTTGGCTCCACCCACCCATTTTTGATGCCTCTTAGTTACGGCACCAGGTCCCTCCTTCCCCTTTGTATTATTTCTCCCCTGGACCTTTGTAGCTGTGTGCAAATCAGCAGATAAGGCAACCTCATCTTGTCAATTTCCTTGTATGTTGCCTACTCTCCTTTGCTGCTGCTTTTGACAGCTGAAACAGACAAGGAAATTGACCAGGCAAGACTATGCATATTGGGCTTGTGCGTTTTTGAGGCACCAAAAAAGAAAAGAAAAGGCAGTGAATGAAAAGGGGTAGCAATCAGAACAGGGAAGGGGAGACAAGACAGGCTTTGCTGCAGAGTTCCCTGGGATACGTGCTGGAGCTGGCTGGAGGACTGAGGGGGAAGAACAACCTGCAGCAAGCCCGATTGCTGAACAACCCACACCACATAGCTTATTCACAAGGGTGGCTTAGTGTTACATGTGTGGTGTTCCTACTGCTGATTCAGGTGCATTATTTTTCTCTTTGCATCTAGTTTTCCCAGGCTGTGCTGGGGCCTTCATTGGAATGAAGGTCAAGTGGCAGACGGACCCAGAGGGGATATCACCAGCTCCTCTAAATACTACTCGCATAAGTCAATGCCCAGTGAGCAGGGTTTCTAGAGGTCAGGTCACGCAGTGTTTAGCAACACTTAGCTAGAGAGGCAGTTGGATTGTTGGATGACAGTAGATTTAAAGGAGTACTGAAGGAGGACAAGGAGATTGCAGAGAAGCTGAACGAATTCTTCGCATCGGTCTTCACTGTAGAAGATATAAGACAGATACATATGTGTGAACTGATGTTTTAAGGAAGGGAGTCTGAGGAACTGAGGCAAATAGTGGTGACAAAAGATGATGTTCTCAACCGTATGGACAAATTGAAAGTAAATAAATCATCGGGCCCAGATGGTATCCATCCTAGAGTTCTTAAAGAACTCAAATATGAAATTGCTGATCTTTTAACCAAAGTATGCAACATGTCCCTAAGATCAGCCTCTGTACCAGAGGACTGGAAGATGGCCAATGTAATGCCAATTTTTAAAAAGTGATCCAGCAGGGATCTGGGAAATTACAGGCCAGTTAGCTTAACATCTGTTCTTGGTAAATTGGTTGAAAGCTTTATTAAAAATAAAATTAGTAAGAATATAGAAGTGCAAGCCCTGCAGAAAAAGAATCAACATGGTTTTTGCAAAGGTAAGTCCTGTCTCACAAACCTTTTAGAGTTCTTTGAGAGTGTCAGTAAACATTTGACACTCTCAGATGTTGACCTGGGTGATCCAGTAGACATGGTTTACTTCAACTTCCAAAAGGCATTTGACAAAGTCCCTCACCAAAGACTTCTGAGCAGACTTAGCGGTCATAGAATAAGAGGACAGGGCCTCTTATGGATCAGTAACTGGTTAAAGAACAGAAAGCAGAGGGAAGGAATAAATGGTAAATTCTCCCAGTGGAGGGAAGTAAATAGTGGGGTCCCACAGGGATCTATATTGGAACCAATGCTTTTCAACTTGTTCATAAATTATCTGGAATTAGGAGTCAGCAGTGAAGTGGCTAAGTTTGCTGATGACACCAAACTATTTAGGTTGATTAAAACAAAACAGGATTGTGAGGAGCTCCAAAAGGATCTCTCCAAACTGAGAGAATGGGCATCTAAATGGCAAGTGTGGTTCAATGTAAGCAAGTGTAAAGTGAGGCAAATAATCCCAACTTGATGGGACCTGAGCTAGTGGTGACCGACCAAGAAAGAGATCTGGGGGTTGTGGTGGACAGCTTGATGAAAATGTCAACCCAGTGCATGGCCGCTGTAAAAAAGGCAAACTCCGTGTTAGGCATAATTAGAAAAGGAATTGAGAACAAAACTGCCAATATCACACTGCCCTTATACAAATCTATGGTGCAACCACACTTCGAATACTGTGTACAGTTCTGCTCACCAAACCTAAAAAAAAGATATTGTAGAGCTGGAAAAAGTACAGGAAAGGGCAACTAAAATGAACAAGGGGCTGGAGCCATCTTCCCATGAGGGAAGGTTACAACAGCTGGGGTTGTTAAGCTTGGAAAAAGGAGGGTAAGGGAAGGCATGATAGAGATGTACAAAATGATGCATGGTGTGGAGAATGTGGATAGGGACACAGTTTTCTCCTCTCTGATAATACTAGGACCTGGGGTCATCCCATGAAACTGATTGGTTGGAGATTCAGGGGCCTGTTTCCAGAAGCGATTTAGTCTGAATTGCCTGCGTGTGGAGATGGTGGAGAGGGATACATGATGTCATGGCCATCCAGCAGCCACTCGGGAGCTTGTCAGGGAAAACTGGATTTCCTGAGACTGCTTAAGGTTCGATTATTTTCCTGAAGTCGGGTTCTCCTCGGTATAGTTGCTGTGTGCCCAAACTCCCGCATTTACCTCGGGCATGCTAGCCCTGCCCAGGGGTGTGCCTTTCACTGTGACCCCGGTCAAGGGGTGTTTCCTGTGTGTTTCCCATCCCTGCACAAACCGATTAGTGGGTACTCAGAAGTAACTCCCATTGTGCTGAGTGAGGCTTGCCCTGTGAATGCCCACATGAGTACTTACAGAGATCCCCCTCAATTGAAATGCACAGTTTAAAGCCCAGTTCCCTAAGTGCGGTTAAGTGCAGTTACCTTGAGGCTCTGATTCTCCGTTGTTTGCTTCATTGCCTGAGGAAGTAACTACTTCACAGTTTCGTTATACAGATCCTGCACAATATCGGTTTGTTTAGAAAGGGGGCTGATTTCCCATCCCTGTGTTCTTCCTTTCCCCTTTCCCAGCACACGCATATGTGTGTCTACTCAGAAGTAACACCCATTGTGTTCAATTTTGTGAACCGCCCAGAGAGCTTCGGCTATTGGGTGGTATAGAAATGAAATAAATAAATAAATAAATAAATAAATAATGAGGCTTGGGGCTAGTTGGGAGGCTTGTCTTACAAATGTGCACAAGGGAAAGTAACTACTTCGCACCTTCCTTACGGAGCCTGGAGGGTGTGGGTAAGCCTCTCTTATTGGCTGAGGAGCCCCTGCCACTCAGATGATGTTAACTCCAACCCCTCCACTCTACCCTGAAGTAAGTTATGTGAAGCCACTTAGAATGGTGTGATGTACACCCTTGTGGAGCCCTGCCTGGACCAAAAGCAGCTCCTATAAAAATGCAGGTGAGCCACTCCTCCCTTTTCCATCCGTTGTTATGGAAACAGGGCCCAGGACAGATAAAAGGAAATACTTCTTCACACAGTGCATAGTTAAACTATGGAATTTACTACCACAAGATTTAGTGATGGCAACCAATTCGGATGGCTTTAAAACGGGGTTAGACAAATTCCTGGAGGAGAAGTCTATCCATGGCTATCTGCTATCTCCAATATGCTTTTGTACACCAGTTGCTGGGCAACATAGGCAGGAGGGTGCCCTTGCACTCATGTCCTACTTGTGGGTTCCTGGTCAACAGCTGGTTGGCCACTGTGTGAACAGAATGCTGGACTAGATGGACCCTTGGTCTGATCCAGCAGGGCTCTTCTTATGTTCTTAACACCTCTAGTAGGCTTTCTTCACATGTGCTGTTTCCAGTGCCCATGACCTCCAGTGCTCACAGCACATTTTGGATAAAATATAACAGTGTCGCAGGACATGCCTGTGCATAAGGCTCACATTCAGGGAAGCACACCCTAAGGGAACATTGTCTACAGTTGCCAACCACTAAAAGTGCTCACGAGTGACCTTCGGTGCCAGAGTCCTTTAGGCTTTGTGTGTTTGCCAAAGTACATGTTGAAAACGATGTAAGTATTAGTAACCCTGTGTTTTAGAGGGCACAGATAAACATGTAATTATTGTATGATCCCATTTAATTTATGCTTTTTACAAGTATGGTTGTGAAATCCTCAGAGCACACAGTGATTATATGCTGTGCAAACTGCACGGATATTATACTCCGGAGTGGCTTTTTTGGTGTTTCTGCTGAGCAATCTGTAGGGGTTTTTTAAAATGATGTTTACAATGCATAATACTGCAGCCAGATGATTGCTGTTTATGCTAATTTTTATTGACATGTTACACACATTACAACAGAGGCAGATAGAGAAAGTGATGGCTGTTATAAATAAAATACTTTGGGCCTAATTTTTCCCTGTTGCTCTATTAGGCTGTTCTCATGCCCTCAAATGCTTAGACGCCAGTTAGAAATGGACTTTTGAAACGGTTCACCAAGCTGGCTTTGCTGGATTCATAGGATACCAATTAGGCCTGCAGCAAGTGCTCAACTACTTTGATTCTGGGCACAAAAGTAATGCTTTTGGAGGAAGGGTGAAATATTCACTGAAAAACTCAAGTGATGACCCTTTTCCACTTGGGTACTGCCTTCTTTGGCTGCTGCTCCAGAGCTCATTTTTTAAATCAAGTCTTTTTCTTTCTGCTGATAATGGATTTTGAAGTGAGTGTGATGTCACCATGATGCCATGAACCACCAATCAGTTTTTGCTCATGATGTTACTAAGATCAAACGAAACCAGCTGTAAATAGGAGGCAGAAGAATGGGGAGGGACTAGGCTGACATACCTGGTCTTTCTGCCCTGCAGCAGTTTCAGTGTAGTATAGCGGTTATCACATTGGACTGAGACTCAAGAGATCCGGGTTCCAGTCAGTCACTGGCTGACTTTGGGCCAGTCACTGATTCTCAGCCTAACCTACCTCACAGCGTTGTTGTGAGGATAAAATGGAAAGGAGGAGGATCATGTACATTGCCTTGGGCTCCTTGGAGGAAGGGTGGGATATAAATATAACAAATTATTATTATTATTATTATTATTAGTATTATTATTAATCATTGTCCACTGTCACCTCTTCTGCAAATTAGTGAATGCTTTTACCCCCTTCTTTCAGCCGTCTATGAATAATCAGTGAAAGGAGTTATACTTTTCTTGACTGCCCAAGCTTTTTCAAAAAGCTTCCTCCTCTCCCTCCAACTTCTGGCTCAATGGTACTGCAGATATTTACTTTTAAACCTCCAAATGCAGGAGCTGTAACATAAAGATTCATAAGTACCAAGTCTCTTGTTCCCTAATCACTGGAAGCCTCACGCACCCTTCCAGGTGTCTGAGCTTGTAGTAGGCGCTAAAGAAACCTTTTGCTGTTTTTGTCTAAAACAATGAGGGACAGAAACTGTTCAAACATGAAAGATGAAGTTTTCAGGAGCATTACACATCAAAGGTACCAGCTTTTCCTCTGTCTTGATATAGTTAGTGAGCGATTCCCCATCTACATTGTTTCCCCCCTGTGGTATGAGGGCAACATCATATTTTACCATGGTTGCTGCTTTCCCTCAGTTGTTGTTGTTGTTGTTCAGTCGTTCAGTCGTGTCCGACTCTTCGTGACCCCATGGACCATAGCACACCAGGCCTTCCTGTCCTGCGCTGTCTCCCGGAGTGTGCTCAAGTTCATATTCATTGCATCGGTGATACTATCTAGCCATCTCATCCTCTGCCGTCCCCTTCTCCTTTTGCCTTCAGTCTTTCCCAGCATCAGGGTCTTTTCCAGAGAGCTTTCTCTTCGCATTAGGTGCCAAAATATTGGAGCTTCAGCTTCAGTATCTGTCCTTCCAATGAGCACTCAGGGTTGATTTCCTTTAGGATGGACTGATTTGACCTCCTTGCAGTCCAGGGGACTCGTAAGAGTCTTCTCCAGCACCACAGTTCGAAAGCATCAATTCTTCGGCACTCAGCCTTCCTTATAGTCCAGCTCTCACAGCCATACGTTACTACTGGGAAAACCATAGCTTTGATTAGACGGACCTTTGTCGGCAAGGTGATGTCTCTGCTTCTTACTATGCTGTCTAGGTTTGCCATAGCTTTCCTCCCAAGGAGCAAGCGTCTTTTAATTTCATGGCTACAATCACCATCTGTGGTGATCTTGGAGCCCAGGAAAGTAAAATCTGTCACTGCTTTCATTTCTTCCCCTTCTATATGCCAGGAAGTGATGGGGCCAGATGCCATGATCTTCGTTTTTTTTAATGTTGAGTTTCAAACCAGCTTTTGCACTCTCTTCTTTCACCCTCAACAAGAGGCTCTTTAGATCCTCTTCGCTTTCTGCAATTAGGGTGGTATTGTCTGCATATCGGAGGTTGTTGATAATTCTCCCAGCAATCTTAATTCCGACCTGTGATTCATCCAACCCGGCATTTCTCATGATGTACTCTGCATATAAGTTAAATAAGCAGGGTGACAATATGCAGCCTTGTCGTACTCCTTTCCCAATTTTGAACCAATCAGTTGTTCCATGTCTGGTTCTTACTGTTGCTTCTTGACCCTCATACAGGTTTCCCAGGAGACAGGCAAGGTGGTCTGGTATTCCCATCACTTTAAGAATTTGCCACAGTTTGTTGTGATCCACACAATCAAAGGCTTTAGCGTAGTCAATGAAGCAGAAATAGACGTTTTTCTGGAATTATCTTGCTTTCTCCATGATCCAGCGAAAGTTGGCGATTTGATCTCTAGTTCCTCTGCCTCTTCGAAACCCAACTTGTACTTCCGGTAGTTCTCAGTTCACATACTGCTGAAGCCTAGCTTGTAGGATTTTGAGCATCACCTTGCTGGCATGTGAAATGAGCGCAACTGTGCGGTAGGTTGAACACTCTTTGGCGTTGCCCTTCTTTGGAACTGGAATGTAAACTGACCTTTTCCAGTCTTGCGGCCATTGCTGAGTGTTCCAAATTCGTTGGAATATTGAGTGCAGCACTTTAACAGCATCATCTTTTAGGATTTTAAATAGCTCAGCTGGAATACCGTCATCTCCGCTAGCTTTGTTGTTAGTAATGCTTCCTAAGGCCCACTTTACTTCACTCTCTAGGATGTCCGGCTCAAGTGCAGTGACCGCACTCTCAGGGACATTAAGATCTTTCCTGTATAGTTCTTCTGTGTATTCTTTTCACCTCTTCTTAATCTCATCTGCTTCTGTTAGGTCCCTGCCTTCTTTGTCCTTTATCATGCCTGTCTTTGCACAAAACGTTCCCTTGAGATCTCCAATTTTCTTGAAGAGATCTCTAGTCTTTCCCATTCTGTTGTTTTCCTCGATTTCTTTGCATTGTTAATTTAAGAAGGCCTTCTTGTCTCTCCTTGCAATTCTCTGGAACTCTGCATTCAGTTGGATATATCTTCCCCTTTCTCCCTTGCTTTTCGCTTCCCTTCTTTCGTCAGCTACTTGTAAAGCCTCATCAGACAGCCACTTTGCTTTCTTGCACTTCTTTTTCTTTGGGATGGATTGAGTTGCTGCCTCCTGAACAATGTTAGGGACCTCTGTCCATAGTTCCTCAGGCACTCCGTCTATCGGGTCTAATCGCTTAAATCTATTCCTTACCTCCACTGTCTATTCATAAGGGATATGATTTAGGTCATACCTGAATGGTTTAGTGGTTTTCCTTACGTTCTTCAATTTTAGCCGAAATGTTGCAACAAGAAGCTCATGATCTGAACCACAGTCAGCTCCAGGTCTTGTTTTTACTGACTGTATAGAGCTTCTCCATCTTTGGCTGCAAAGGACATAATCCATCTGATTTCGATATTGACCATCTGGTGATGTCCATGTATAGAGTCATCTCTTGTGCTGTTGGAAAAGAGTGTTTGCTATGATCAGCGTGTTCTCTTGGCAAAACTCTATTAGCTTTTGTCCTGCTTCATTTTGTACACCAAGGCCATGCCTACCTGTTATCCCGGTGATTTCTTGACTTCCTACTTTAGCATTCCAATCCCCTATGATGAAGAGGACATCTTTTTTTGGTGTTAGTTCTAGAAGGTGTTGTAGGTCTTCATAGAACCGATCAACCTCAGCTTCTTCGGCATCAGTGGTTGGGGCATAGACTTGAATTACTGTGATGTTGAATGGTTTGCCCTGGATTCGTACTGAGATCGTTCTATCGTTTTTAAGATTGTACCCCAGTACTGCTTTTCCCACCCTTTTGTTGACTATGAGTGCTACTCCATTTCTTCTAAGGGATTCTTGCCCACAGTAGTAGATAGGATGGTCACCTGAATTAAATTCGCCCATGCCTGTCCATTTTAGTTCGCTGATTCCCAAGATGTCGATGTTCAATCTTGCCATCTCATGTTTGACCACCTCCAGCTTACCTTGATTCATTGATCTGACATTCCAGGTTCCTAAACAATATTGTTCTTGACAGCATCGGATTTTCTGTTCACCACCAGACACATCCACAGCTGAGTGTCCTTTTGGGTTTGGCCCAGCCGCTTCACTCTTTCTGGCGCTACTTGGAAATACCCTCTGCTCTTCCCCAGTAGTATATTGGACACCTTCCGACCTGAGGGCCTCATCTTCTGGTGTCATATCTTTTAGCCTTGTGATATGTTCCATGGGGTTTTCTTGGCAAGAATACTGGAGTTTCCCTCAGTACAAGTGGATAATGTGGGAAGCACCTGCCTCAGCATCACAAACCTCCCAGTAGTGCTGGTGTGACAATGTCCCAAACGTTCAACTCATCTCTCACAAATTACCTGAGCAGCATGGGATCTAGTTTCAGGGAAGCAGCAACCACCAGACTACCCAGGTAGCATGTGGCTCATCCCTCAGCTCAATCATCTGACTTACACCACCGCATCTGTGTTATCACTGCTTGTGTTCCTGAAATCCACAAGCTGTCCTGTCCTCCTCCATAGACAGAGATTTATGTATTAATTAAAATCATGTAGAAGCCGCCTTTCATCATAAAAGATAACAAGGCAGTTTAGAAAATAAGACCAGTACAATAAAGTGTACAGCATATATCCAGAATTCAATAGGCCAGTACGCAAAATCAGTGTATGGCAATGCCTGCATGAATAAATACGCTTTTACTATCCAGCAGAATACCTGCACCATAGTTGCCCCCAGATCTCTAAGAGTGAACACTTAATTCCAAGTAAATAGGCATAGGAAAGGATTGTGCTACAAATTCAAATTAACATGCAGTAGGTAGATTGGAGCTGATTTACTCTTGTTCATTGGGACTGTAGTCTTGTTCACACAAACATGTACATTTACTGAACACTTGCTGATTTGCAAGGTGAATGTGTGATTCTGTTGAGGAGCATTGTGTCTGGGGTGATATGGAAGTTATATCTATGTTGTCTGATCTATGGTGTCTCATTCATAAATGCAAGGTACTACTTGATGCCGCAGTCCTCAAAAGGGGAGCATGTGTGTGTGAGCCAAAGCAGTCTTTTCAATTTCGCAGTCACCTTTAAAATTACGAACTTTTTTTTTATCAGTACTGTATATCCTTGAAGATATTTAAAAGATAAAGAATGGCATCCGCTGGGGGAGATGTGAGGATTAAAATGTGAGGATTTCTACTCTATTTGCATGTATATTCCTTCCTCCAAAATTAGTTTCAAGATGGTCTTGAAATACCAAAGATCTCACAAACTTGATACATGGAAAAGTCCAATTTTGCAAAGGATCTGTCTGGCACTTTGAAATAGTAGATGTCTTTCAGTAGTAAATCAATGTGATAAAACCACCTTTAACGAATCAAAAGTCCACAGGGGGTTTCTCTGCAAAATGCAAAGAGAAAAACTCGATGTTGTACAGAGTATGAGATGTCCTTACCTAGGTTATTTTATTTTCCTGAAGATGGCTTGCACAACTGCTGAGAGGTGGCAAAATTTCATCTGTCTTGATAATTAGAATATGCTTTGCTAGTGGGCTGCAATTGATCCGATTAGCTAAGTATACATGCTGTACATTTAAGGCTCATAATTAAATTTCCTTGAGTTACTTTCTCTCCATGGTGTGTATACCTTCCCTGAGGGTAATCCTCATAGAAATCTTACACAGAATCATTGATTTCCAGTTTAAATGAATCACACATGAACTTTAAGGCAAGACATGTTGAGAAGTAGCCAGAAGGTGCACATATTTGTAGCTTGCCAATAGTCAGAACTGCATCTATCTCCCAAACTCTGGAAGCCACTCAGCCAGATGTGTAAAAACATATGACTGACACCTAGGAAGGTAACTATCTTTCTTTGACAGAGGGCCTGAATCACGTTGGTAACTGACATTCTGTTTGGAATATTTTGTACTGGTTTAGCCTAACCTGTTGAAGTGATACTTGCATTCCTTATAATGTCACTACTATTGAACCTTTCTTTTTTATGGCTGTTTTATCTCTTCAGTCAAGCAAATAAGTAGGGAGCTGTGATGTTGACACTGTCTTAAAAGGAAAAAAGGGAAAAGAAAAAAAAGATATTCCCCAGTGTTCTTATGTTCGTTTTGTGCATGTCAGAGCATTTAGTAATTACTAGGAAGCAACAGTGTTTAAATCCCGTTGGCAAGAGGCATGGAAATTTCCCCAAATAATAGAAAACCTGCTCAGCTCAAAGTTCTTTGCCAGATGTTTGTATCCTAGATGCTTCTCTGAATAAGATTAGTTGAAATGTAGCATATATCTAGAAACAAGATATAGCTCTTGACAGATGGTTTATTATGGGTTAACTTACATTCGGAAAACTGGATATGAATCCAGCTTGTTCTCCTCTGCTCAAAAAGGCTTTCTGTTTATTTTATCTTTTTAAAAAGGGCTTCATGCATGTAGCTCTAGCTTTTGGATTGGGAAGCTCAATGAAACATGAGGGACCTGTTTTCACATGAGGTTTCTCATCTAGCTAATTACTTGTGTGTCTATATCCCTCAGTTGGATTAGATCACTTATGTGTTTCAATTCTGTGAATTAAGTCAAAGGAAGATAAAGGCATTAGAAAACAACATAATTGTAAAAGTTGCAAGTCTCTTTTCACTGGAAGAGATATTGACAGGGTTGCTACATAGTGCAAACCCATGGTTTGGGTTGTTGAATTCTGGGTTGTTGTGATTTGTGAACATGGCCATGCTAACAAACCATGGTGTGTTTACCACAAGCAATCCAAGAACAGAACCCATGGACTGGGTTCTCATGATCACAGAGGGAGAAATAAGCCAGGGTGGCTTATTTTCCACACTGGATGTCAAATCACATACCTTTTCTGCTGTGGCACCCCAGCTGTGGAATTAGCTCCTTAGAGAGGTTCGCCTGGCACTTGCGTTGTACTCCTTTAGGTGCCAGATGAAGAACTTGTTATTTTCCCAGCATTTTAGCATGTCTCATCTTTTAGCTCTGCTGTTTTAAATCTGTATTTTAAATCTCTGCATTGCTGCTAGGTTTTATTCCAACTGAACCTTAATATTGTAGTTTTAAGCTTTCATATTTTATATTGTTTTATGCTGTACTTTGTGGTTTTAATTTTTGTGAACTGCCCAGAGAGTTTCACCTTTTGGGTGGTATAGAAATGAAATAAATTAATAATTTGCATAATTACCCTCTTTGGTGCGGCTTGCCATGTTGTTGAATCCGTTGAGGGTGGTTTGATGCCATGGTTAACAAGCCATCCCAGAACCCCAAAACAGCCCATGGGCTCTGGGTGGCTTGATAACCATGCAACAAATCCATGGTCATGCGAACAGGCCCTCTGTTTGTTGTTGGGTTATGAACTCTGGGTTGTTTAAACCATGGATTGTTGTTACATGTGAACCCAGAACCATGGGTCGTTCATGGGTTGTTT
The DNA here is from genome assembly GCF_057233095.1 of Heloderma suspectum. Lineage (NCBI taxonomy): Eukaryota > Metazoa > Chordata > Lepidosauria > Squamata > Helodermatidae > Heloderma > Heloderma suspectum. The sequence continues at coordinate 111,942,625 of NC_139458.1, read as the reverse complement.
TGCCAGGCTATAAAGATGGAGGGCAGGAGAGGTAAAAAAAAACCCAGCTGCTCTACATGCTGGTCATACAGCATGCAAAGGCATTTGGGATACAGGCAGGGAGCGGGCAAAGAAGGAGGAAAAAACAATCCAGAGATTGAGAAAACCCACCATGATTTGTTCAATTGCCTGCCTGAGAAACTCTGGTTGGGAAAACAAACCATGGATTAAATAAACCATAGGTTAGCATTATGTGCAAACCAGGCCACTGACTTTTTGTCCTTTTAATATCCTTTTACAGTATTAGTGATTTTTTTAGACTGGTTGTCTAAAAAATTAAAGCTGTTGTCCTAAATATACATAGTAAGATGTAGGTTGCAATGAAATCAGTTGGACTTTCTTGCACCTAGAATTGGCTTGGCTTGTAAGTGGCACAATTGGTGTGTTCACAGACAAATGGGGATTGTTGATATGGCAGACTCAAAAGAATAAAATAGATTTGATAATTCATGTCAATCTTTAGAAAGTGTGCTAATAAGAGCTGGACATAAAGCCAATTTACCATTGTATAGAAAATGTATTTTATGACTGGACATACAGTTTTCAGTTAAGTTATGCATTCTTCATATGGTGTGGCAATGGGATGAAACAATTCCTCCCTTTGTTCCCTGATCAGTGCCATTGTTAAACAGTAAACCCTTGTAATGCCGTTAAAAGGGCTGTATGTTCATATTGTTCTCCGTGTCTTTGTTTTCTTCTTCTTATACAGTAGACAACTGAGTCAATTAGCTTTTTGGCTTATGAACAGAATATGTGCTTTTCTAGAATAGAAACTGGGGTGTGTCTGAGCTGAGTGGGAGACACAAGCTGTTGATTTTTCTTGGACAGTGTGTGGGCTGGTTTCAAATTTCACATTTTTTTCCCTCTTGGCCTCCTTTTTACTGAACATGGATTTGAAATAGTAGAGCCTGGTAGTTGATCACCTTAAAGCACAGAAAGGGTCCATTTTATTGGGACCAAAGTAAGGCAAATATATAAATATATTTTTTTATGTTATTCATGGGTGCTGCTTAAATATAGCTCATATTTTGCCATGTCTCTGGACATAAATGTAAAAATTGTTTAGCATACTTAGGGATAATGATATAAAATATAACTGTTTCTCTGATAAAGCAACAACTTCCTATGTGTGACTAACATCTTTCTCTTCTGCATCGTTAATTTATTTTGTGCCTTTAAGAATGATAAGCTATCACTGTCATGTTAATGAATTTATTATCCAAATTACCAGAGATTTTCTTGTATGATGATGAATGTAGGAAGTATTTCCTTTGCCTTATTTAACAGGAAATACTTGCTACCTGTGGATTCAGCAGACTCTCAGATGTTTTAAATACAATAGTGACTATATACAAGACCGAGCTAAAGAGGCTTTTTTCTTCGATGAATTTGTCAAATGTGTGTCAAACCTGCATTTCAACAATCAGCAAGGTGATGGACATGAATGAAATGTGCAGGGCTGCAATGACTGTCTTTTTATCTCTCTCTTTCTTCCAATTCTATCTTTCTGCCCCAATAGATTGTCATATTACAACCTGATTAATATCATGCTATATCATAACTGACACTGATCATTCCTTGACAGCCCAGGGACCCAGAAAACCACCTCCGCCACACCTTTTAAGCTCTGTTGTTTTGACTTTGAATGCTTTTAGTTAAATGGTTTCAAATAGTATGGGAGGTTACACTTGTACTTTAATAATCGTACCCTAGTATTCTGCTGCCCTAAGTGCTCATTAATTTCTGCAAGTTTTTTTGTATAAAGGTGTACTTTCATTTGCTATTCCTAAAGGCACATACTAAAGATAGTTAATCAAAGAGCTTAAACTACTGATCACTCTGTGAAACTATCCATGTGGGACATCAAGAATGTATGTGACCAACATGGTAATTATTTCAGGGTGCAATCCTGTGCATGTTTTGACAGAAAAAAAGTCTTACAACTCCCAGCATTCCCCAGCCAGCTATTCTGATTGGGGAATCCTGGGAGATATTGGGCTTTTTTCTGGCTAAGCAGGCATAGGATTGCACCGTCAGTCTTTTATCAGCACCTGAGGGCAGGTGGCAGGGGCTGAAATACCCACCCCCAAATTAATGAGAGTAGCATTTCTGTAACCAAAGGAAACACTGAGGTTTGTAATCAATGCATATGTTTCAAGTGCCTGGAGTTAGGCATTCTTTGTAAGTTCATTGATGTAAATAAAAGGCAATGGAATTTTGTCTTTACTCAGATGGCTTTTCAGGTTTGCTTACATTTGAATTTTGCATATAAGTGATATAAACCATGCTTCTTGCATTTCATGGTGTTGAACGCCATTGTTGAAATGGGGGTTGATTCAGGTTTATTCCTTCATGAATGGAAGAGCTCCTTCTGTTGCAGAGGAAACCAGGATCCAGCAGATGCTTCCAGCTGGAGGAAGGGGGCAGGATGGAGATTTTTGGTGATTATTCCTTCCCACTGCAGCCCCCAGCACCACCTCACATGTAGTTCTGGAGGGTCCTTCAACTCTCCAGAGCAGATTTTCAGAAGCATAGCAAGCTGTAGAGCAGTCTTCCCCAAGCTGGTGCCCTCCATGTTTGGGACTTCAACTCCTACCAACTCTAGCCAGCATTGCCAATGGTCAGGGATTCTGGGAGTTGTAGTCTAAAACATCTGGAAGGCAGATGCTTGGGGAAGGCTGCTGCAGGGGGAAAGGGGAATGATGAAAATCACCACTCCATTCCCTTCCTGCATTGGGACCATCCTGTTCATGGAGTTCTGCTCCACATAACTCTTGATCCAATCCAATTCTGCCTCCCCCATCCCTCTGTATACCTATATAAAATTATAGATATCTGTCAACTGAGGATAACGCTTCATGCATCTGAGAAAGTGGACCCTAGTCCATGAAAGCTCAGGCCACAATATATCTGTTAAGTGCCACAGGCCTCTCTCTTGTGAATATTCCACATAGTGCTTAATTTCATTTTGCAAATTATGTGAATGTAAAGGGCTTGCTATAACATTTAATCAGCACATATAGGAAAACTTAAGTCACTCCAGATCTATTTCATGCGGAAAAGAAGAAATGTGAAGTAGTGTAAAATATTAAGCTGCCTGGCTGATAGGACTCTTTTTCTTTAAAGCAGCCAACTATTTCTTTTTCTTGCTGGTTCTTGCACTAATCATTAATAACTGTACTGTTGTCACACCTCAAAAACATTCCTATTGACACTTCAATCATTTTTAAAGCTCTTGAATTGTCAACGTGTATACAACTAACCTTTTGCACTCTATTAAAATTTAAGAACTGCTTGATTCTCAGTGAATGCCCAAGCAACTGGATCATGAAAGCACTACTTTGTGCCAAGGGCATGACGCAGTGCACCCATTCCCTTTTAACAAATAATAAGAAGTTTGACTTTTCATTTACACATTCTGCCAATTGCTAACAAGTTTCCATCTCGTTCAAACACTGAATTGATCCAAAGAAATTGAAAATATTGATTTAACCCTCTTCCTGATTTGTGCTGTGGGCACCTGCTAGTGCAGTCTTAGCACATTACAATTGCTTGGCCGTAATTCCTCAGGGGACCACTAATAACTACCACATTTGTCTTTTCATCTTCTGAAATTATGCTAGCGGTTGTCCAAGTCAATTGTGATTCATTTGATACTGCTCTCCTTCAAGACATATTGCAACCAAATAGACTTGCTCACCAGTAATATATCTGATGACATAGTTAGTTCTAGTTAATTGACAGAATGATTCAGGCTTTTATGGATGGCATTAATTGGTCCCCAGCGTCCATGTAATAATTGACCAGACAGTGTAGACTACATTAGACTCTCATCCAGTCAGAATAGTGGTAAGATGAGGTAAATGTGGTACAAATGATAAAATGGCTATATTTTAAATCAAACATTTATAAACTATGAAAGTAGTTGCATTAGTAGGGTTTAAATAACGGAAATACATAAATGTCCACATTCAAGTATTTTCCCCCCAGTTAACACAAGTTGCAAATGATACCGAGATGCCTTAATGGAGTTTGCTGATGATGGTCTAATGTGTAAAGTGCAAAGGCTGAAAGATAGTTGGGGGCTTTATCTTTGATGCAATTTATTTATTGATAATTTACATGTGAACTTATCACTATAGAGAGGCAATTGTTATTCATGTCAGTTCAGAGTCTGAATCTGTCTTCCTTATTTGTATATGTTATCCTTTGAGACATTATAACAAAATGTGCAAAAGCAACTTGTATGTTATGGCTTTTTGTAACATACTGAAGAACTTTAGAATTAGAGTTTTTTAAAAATGCAGGTATCAAGATCAGGAAATGGTGCAGCAAGCTTATCACTGGAGCAACGAAGACTGGGTTCACACAGTATGACAACCCACCATGGGCAGGCAGCCATTGTGGGTTGTCATATTGTCTGAACCCAGCATGTTTTCCTCAGGGTGGCTTATTTTTCTGGAACATGCCACCCTGAGAATATATAGCATTTTGCATAGCATAGCATGTTGTAGGGTTGTTCATACCCATGGTGGGTTGTCATGTTGTTCAAATATAGGAGAGCAATTTTATCATGGGTTGCCAGGATTGGCTGCAGAACTGCTTGACAAGAGCAGCAAAAAAGCCTGTGCTGCTCTTTGAGATCTTGCCAGTGCCACCTCCAGGCACCCTTGCCAGTGACTGACCCTCTGCTGATGTCCAAATAGCACTTTGGAGGGACCAGCACTTGTTTACCACCTTTTCCCCCCCAGGGCTTCAGGAGCATGCAAATGGGGCTGCATTTTTTCCATTATTTTCCCCCTTTGTGCAAGTGCACAAGAGCACAGATTCACTCATCTGATATGTGTAGCCTAGCCTTGCCTTATCAGTTTCCTTGTACATTTCAGCTGTCTCTAGCAAGTCCAGAAAGGGGAGATATTGGCTCCCATTCCCCTGTGAAGCACAGTAACCACAGCAGTAACTGCTTCGAGAAGGAGCCACAAAAAATGGGGGAGCCATTGTCTCCGCTTTCTAGACTTGCTGGAAACTTGGGGAAGTGTTGAATGGGAGGAGGACACTTAATAGTGTCAGTTCAACACTTAATAGTGAGAGGATTTCATAGAAACGTGAGAGATACTGTCATCTCCCCTTTTTTTGGGTGCACCAACTGCTCTTCTATTCCCCTCCCTCTTTTTTCGGAGCTTCTCAGTTGTGCAAATGGGTTGCCCCTCTCCTTTAGTGTATGTTTTCCTCAGTCCTTGGCAATTGTGCACAATTTAGCCTCTCTGCAGGCTCGGCTTGTCAATTTCCTTCTATGTTACCTACTTTACTTCAAACAAAAAGGGGTAGTGATCGGAACAGGGAGGGGACCGGGATGAGGAGACAAGATGAGTTCTGCTGCAAAGGCGCCTGTGATACCTGCTGTAGTTGGCTGGAGGACTGAGGAGGAAGGCAGGGGAGAACAAGCCACAGCAAGCCCTATCGTCTGTTGGGCGTACCGTGGGTTGTTCTGCGAACAACCAACCTACCATGGCTTATATGCAGGGTGGTTTAGCATGTTGTGTGAACCCAGCCAGTGTGTTGCTCTACCTAAAACATTAAGAAGAATTGGCTCAATTTTTTTTTTTTTTACTATGCTTCCTTTTTTCTTTGAAGACCTTATCAGCTTGGATGGAGGAAGAAAATGGGGCAAAAAGGCTGAGGATGGGTGGTAGGTCTAGGGAGATCCTGGCTATAGAGAAACTTGATGTTGCTCAATGCCAAATCTTACTTCCTACCATAAGAAAGTAGGTCAGGCAAGGGCACACCCAAGCTTGAAACTCACTCCTCTCTCATTCCAAGACAGTATTGAGATTTCTGGACCAAATCAAACTGTTTATGTCCTGCATCTAAGAATAACAATGCACCTGAATTGAGTAGGGCGCTAAAACATGTACTGTACATTGTACCGTCTCAAAAACGTTGATAGAGTAACTGATCATAATTATTGCCACTGGCTCTTTTTCCTAAGCATTAATCTATTTTCAGTATTTGTGCAATGCTGTTTGTGACATGGCAGTGGCACCACTGGTGGAATGCCTTATTTTGTCCTTACTTGCTGGTGCAGCTACTCACTGGACTGGACTGTGAGTCACTTTCTAAGCTGCATTGAACTACAAAAAAAAAAACCCTCCAGAACTCATGAAAAGTATTATAATGACTGCAACAGTATGAGGCAGGTCTCCTCGGAGAGATGTGAGTTTCTCACTGACTCTCTGTTATGGTCTATCTTCGTTGCACAAGGAGATAGAGAGGAGGCCCACCTGAATGCAACATATACAATACAAGGGTGTGTCTGCCCTTTCCTGTTGTGTTACTTGTCAGAGCTTGACAGCAGTGACTGGTACGTTTCAATAATGGGCCTGTGTGCCCCTTACTTTTCCTTTTCTCTGCTTCCAACTCTGCAGTGGGTGTTGAATTACTGTATTCTTGAATTAGATACTCTAGCTGTTTTCTCTGGAATTGCCACTCTTTTTTCAGTACCGGTTTGTGCACTCTACACCCCTCCCCCTCCTCTAGCACCACCGCGAGGAGGAGATTGGAAGATTTCACTTCTGTTTTCAGTTAACCGCAGTTTCACATCAAATGCAAACCTGAAACTGTGGTTAATCTTAATTATGGTTTAAGAAAACAAGTCAACGTGGTTTGAAGCTAGCTTCGTTCCCTAAGCTATAGTTAAGACTAGGGATGGGTGAGAAGTACCCAAATTAGCGAATTTCTTCATAAATGGAACAGAAGGGACTTGAGATTATAAAAAACAGAATGTGTAAGAAAGCAAAATTGACGGATTCATCCATCCTGGTAGAGGGTTTTGAGTGCTTAGCTTTTAAAAGTCAGAGTCTGAATCCCTGTATATTTAACCATGTGTGTAGTCCTGATTTAGGGTTGCTACCTTGTTTCCCCTGGCAGTCTCCCCATAAGTAACAGCTACATGGCAAGCAGGCACAACATGGTCCTCTCCATGTTGGGAATAGCTGCAGTTTTGGCCAGGTGAGAGTTTTGTTCAACTCTTTTTATGATAAGATCTTACCAAAACCTGTACGCTTCTTCTTGAAAGAGACAGAAAGAACCTGAGGTTTTAAAAAAGAATCAATTTGTTTGAAAAAAATTGAAAGATTTAAAATTTCAAGAGATTTTTAAGGATTCAAATATGTCCATTTCAGAAACTGAAACTGACAGATTAATTCATCTTTAAATTAAGATATTCCACAGTGTACCTGTGTTCAGACATAAAGATAAACTGCAGTTAGTTAAAATCAGAAGTGAAAGCTTGTAATCTGGTGCATGCAGCCACGCCAGAGAAAGAGAGGAGGGTGGGAGAGCTGACAAGCCCAGGGTTTGTTCATGTAATGCTAAACCACAGATTAGTGTTACATCCAAATGAGGCCATTGAGTGGCACATTTTGGGGGACTACTGTTTTTGGTTGGCGGCCACACATTCTTCATGGTGTCTAGTTCAAACTATAGGCTTATCTACCCTTTTTCCTCCTTCCATGGAACCAGTGTGGCTGCTAATATACTGGTCAAAATCCTGGGTAATTCGAGTCTTTATTTTAGCCTGTAACTTTAAAGTCTTTTATTTAAGAGCAGGAAGGAGGGATCCTGATCAGGCAGGATCAGTTCTGCAGTTTGCTCTTAAGATACTTGACCCTTTTGATTCTTTGTGATTTGTTCTCTTTCTGCAAAAATCAGGATGGTGGTTCTCAAAATGCTAGATAAGTAGGTAGGACCAAGTGCAGGCTAATGTGCAGAATAGAACAATGTGTTCTCAACAAGCTCTTCACAGCTTCATTGGGTGCAAGCATGAAGAAACTGTGCAGCTTTGTTGTTTAAGAACACTGATGCTTGAAAGTCCAGGTATTTTTTTTTTTTCTAAATGGGAGAGAGTAGTTCTTCTGAAGTTAAAGCAACTAGGCCACATGTGTTTAAATGATAAATACATGTTAAAAGCTTGCTTGTATTAGGGTGATAATGTACTTTAGTCTAGTTGTAGAAATGAAAAACCTGACACATGGCACCTGGAAATCCTTGTGACTCACTCTTATGCTTGACAGAGGACTATAAATTTTCTCTGACAGAAAACACATCACCGCTATAAGCTCCACCAGAAACAGCCTTTCATTTTGTTCCTAACGAATATGTATTCAGTTCCTTTCTTTTTTAATGCCTTTATATAAATTTTTACAACCCAGTAGGGTAACTACGCTTCACTTCACTCCTTTTGACTTGTGTGCCCTGTAAGCAACCCTGAACTGAGGGTGATGTTACTGTGGTAGGGCGAGGCAGGTGTTGCTATAATATAATTCATAATAAAAATGTGCTAAAATGAAGTTTACGGCTGCAAAGCTAACTATTCAAGGTGTAGGAAATGCTGGAAATAAGGTATTAAGCGGACTGCCTGTGGAGCAATTGGAGTTGTGCACTATGAATACCATTAGACAGTGAGATGCATGTTGGTGGTAGAACTGGAGTACAGTGGTTGCTGAAGAGTGAGAGCAGCCAATAGGAGGGTTGCTGCTGTTTAATGAGATCTCCCAGCCTGAGAAATGTAGAGTAATGCAGATGCAACAGCTGTTAAAACCTATGGCATCTAGTTTTACCTTCTGTCTTGGAGTTTGGCATGCATGCTTTGTAACATTCCCATAACCATACAGTACTGGAATTATTTTAATGCCTCTCTCTTAGAAGATTAATCAGAGACTGAACTGTGCACTTTTAATAGGTTAAAACCCAGTTTTGCTGGCATTTGTTGGCTGGGATGTACACTAGATGGGATTTGTTTTTAATTGGCTATATTGTATTTTTATATTTGAAAGAATATGTTACATTTTCTACCTTTCTGCCCTCAGCCTTTGGGTTAATGCTGAATACATATTTAACTAAAGCAATAAGAAAGAATTTTCAAGGCTTCCGTTTTACTCGATATTTCATCACTTGGATTGACTGTTAAAATTTGGCCCAATAAGTATAGATTTGCTCTCACATATGCATGTTCTTTCTATTGCCCCACATCCTTGATAGCTGGGTTGGGTGTTGTTTTTTTCTACTAGGAAAAAAACAACCCTGGAATCTATTTTTATAGATTGAATTTCTGTGTCTGCTTGATGAAATAAACAGAAATAAACTTAGGATGTCCATGAGGAATTGTTAAAATAAACAAACACACACACTTGTACATTGCCAATAGCACAGTACAGATGAGAATGTAATAAAAAATTGTCCAAAGACAAACATACAGTTTTGCACAATATTATGCAGTGTACAAAAACCTTGTACTGATTTAGATCAATGCTCTCCTAGCCCAGAGGGGTTTTCCACCTGTATTACCTGAGGGACTTCAGTTGGAGATGCAAGAGGTTGAACATAAATGGCACATGCAAAGCATGTATTCTATCCTTATGTTCCCTGAGTTGCATTGGGATACAATGTGATAATACATTTTGGGTGTGCGGTGTTTTATAGTAAACAGTATTTATCACTACTTTATCATCACATTGCTTCTCTCTAGGAAATTGCTGTTTTAACTAAATTATCGTGCTGTGTGTATATGTGTGCACACGTGTATAGATCTGGGCAATGAGTGGGGAACAAAGAGGTATGAAATATAGAAGATTATTTTCCTTGAGCAGCTTTAATTTTAGAGTGGAAGTTGCTGAGAAGACACATGTTCTGGTATTTTAGTATTGCAAGAACCATGGCTGGCGTCGAGGAGACGGAGGGACCTACTCACAAAAGTTCCTTAGATTTGCTCCTCATCTTCATCATTGCAACCTGCATGTTCACCTGTTACTTACTCTGGCCCACACAACAGGAGTTGTGAGAAGGAGGAGCAGTAGATGACACTGCTTTCTTGCTCATTGGCTCTCTGCCTATTAAGCTTGTAAAATGGTATGATGAGAGAGAGGATGAAGAGCAATAGCAGCTGGTTACAATGGCAGCGAAAGAAGCCTTGCCCAAGGGTGTCTTGCCCAAGCACCCTCAAAAACCTGAATCTTGGTAAGACTCAATCCACAGACTGAAGAGGGCTTGTGAGGATAAGGAGAGATGATTTTGGAGGGAAGCTAGCTTTGACCCTTAATGTAAGGTAATTGTATAATCTGTGGAGGAAGGTAAGGTTAGGGTTCATTTTGATTGCAAGATGGAGGGAATTAAGCGGGATTTGCTCTAGTCTTTAGTTCATATTAATAAACAATTTGATTGTGCCCCCCCCCCACACACACATCCTTGAGATATATATATATCTCCAGCTCTTTATTTTAATGTCACAAACTGGATGAGTGAAGTTGAGATTTACCATCTTGCCATGACAAGCATATGTAGATGATAATAGCAGAATTCCACCTCACCTGTTAGCTTACAGGGAAAACACCCCCGCCCCTTTTTTATCAGAAGATAAAATGGGCAAAGTATTATTTCAGTATGGATTGCAGCTCTTCTCTTTGGTAAATTTGCTTGAGGTTAATATTAAAATCTGAGAGTGAGCTTGCATGTTACAGCAGTTGTACAAGGCACAATCAACCTGTGTGGCAAAGGTTTTTGAAGGTCACTGTCTTAAAACAAAGTTTTACAAAAGGGCCTAAATATATGTTGTGTTCACAAATACTGGATTTTAATATATCATATGTATACATGTGCCTAAAAAATTTCCTGCATAACTCCTGTACCATTGACAGACTTAGCAAGTATGATTGCATTACAACATTCTCTCATATATTCTTGATCCATCTAAGAACTTTCCCCCTCATTGCTATCACGCTGTGTTTCTAAACTCTGAAATGGAATCCTCTGGTCATCTTGAAATATAAGTTGCTGCTGTCAAGATGTTAAGCTACTGTCAGCTAAAGCTATTGAGCATGATAGCTATGCTGAAGAGAATGTGAGTGGAAGGGAGATATGTCATGCGGATGATAGCATTAATCTCTCCTGCTCGCTGAATCTGTTGAGCCATGTCTTTGGGAGATGTTAGTGCAAGAGCTGTTGGACTCTTTTTTATTCACATTTGTGCAAAGACAAGGTTTAATTGTGGTTGCTCACCTATTGCCTTTTCTTTCTAAAGGGCAAAGAATATTTACTTCCATGGCAAGCTGATTTCAGACTCATTATCTCACATTCTGTTGTGTGAAGGGGGCTGACACATGGTCATCTGTAAGCAAGGCCAGGCAGCATGTCCGGTGCCAGCAATGGGGCCAGAAGTACAGTACTGCTCCCCAATAATCATGTGATACTCTCTTCATGCGAGTACTGTGACCTTACTCCTTAGTATTAATGTGATAAAGTGGTCATGTTGTAGAAGTCCCCCTTTTCTCCACCCCAGCTATTTTCAAGATATGGTAAGTTGCAGGCTCATACTCTGGTGGGGTGGGGACTTTTATGGAACAATTTTAAAACATGAAAATTTTAGCCCCCCAAATGGTCTTGATCTGAGTCTATTCTGTACCTAGATGGCAGACCACACAGGATTCCCAAATATGTTACGCTAACATTCTTGGAGAAAGGACAAGATATCTAACACATTTAATTACTCTTTATAATACATCCTGAAAAATATAACTTCTACAGAGGGTTGGATCACACCTTCATATTCTGTTCCTCTCTTCCTGGCTGCTTTATTTTAAAAGTAAAAGGAACCACCTGAGTGTAGTTATCTCAGGGGAGTTACAGCAACACGTCTTCCTTTTCTCAGTTGCTGTTTCAAAGCTTTTGTGGATAAAAGTAAAGCATTAAAGTCTATCTAGTTGGAGGGAAGGTAGTGTGCCTATCTCCCAAGTGAGAAAAAAGTATTATCTGGCTAATGTTCCTGCCTGGTATATTGCATTTTCCACCCCTCTTCATCCTCTGTCCACATTCAAACCCATCCTGTTCATTCAGAATAGTATTGTTAAATTTCTCAGCTTACCCCTCCCTCCCTACTCAAATGATAAAGGGAATATGAATAGTTGGTGTCAAAGATATGTAACAGAGAATTATCATTCACCAAAGTACTTCTGCCCTTGAACTGTAGAAAAATGCTAAAATGCTTGTTTATAGATATGTGGGTTTATAAATAGGAGCAAATCCTTTTTTGTACTTCTACTGGAGTTAAATTTGTGGACAAAATATCTCTAGAAATTGTGTTCAGGCAAAATAAGCAATGCCCTATTCTTAGTCCTTAAGAAACCAAGGTTGGGTTGGATACATAAAAACCCTACATACATTGATTAAATGCCTTCCGCTTGGCCCCTGTTGGCTGTCTGAACTTATCATCCTGTGTAATCTGATTCCAGAGCTCTTGCATAACACAATATGAGTTTAAATATCTCTCTGCACCTGCTATAAACGCAAAATATCTTTTCCACAGTGGGCATATACACCAAATAATTAATGTTAAATAAACAGCTTTCCCAACACAGAAGGGTCTTTGGCATAAAAACCACATTCTCAGTTGATGGTCCTAGCATTTGATTTTTGTTTTTGTTTTTTTACTAATTGGAAAAGGTATTTCACAAACTCATTATAGCAATCATTGGGCTAAAGAAAACAGAATTGCTCTTTCTGTTTTTAAAGCAGCCCCTGGAAGAAGCTTCCATTTGTAAGACAATGGCTTTGGACTGAATTGATGGTGGGTTTGCTGCAAATAACACTGTTAACATTTTTGAAGCAACATTGCCTCATGAAATGAAGAAAGCTGAGGACAGAGTGGAGAGTGCATGGGGTAAAGTACAGGTAATAGCCATGAAAAAGAAATCAACACAATAAATAATGTTGGGATGTCACTGAAGGCACATATACTATATTTCTGCTATCGGAGGGAGACATACAGCACAATCCTATACATTTCCACTCAGAAGTAAGTCAGATTGGGTTCAATGGGACTTACAGATAAGTGTGTATAGGACTGCTGCATTAGGTACTGCTAAAGTATATATTTACCGGTTCACAGAAAGATCTTCATGTGAAAGACTTTCCGATTATTTCTCTAATTTATACTTGGGTCCATCTAGATCAGAGCTTTCCAAACTGTGTGCCGCAACACATTAGTGTGTCGGCGGCAGTGTGTAGGTGTGTCGCATGAAATGCAGAAAATTGTGCGGAAGGGCACCGCAGAGCTCCCTTACTCGCATTTGCTTCCCTTGGCCCCTCCCCCGGAACTTCCTAAAGCAGCTAATGTTAAAGCAGCTAAGGCTTAGCAGCTTTAACATTAGCTGCTTTAGGATCATGTGGCGTCTTGACGTAGGATGCACATGACTGGCGGTGTTGGAGCAGTATGGCGAGGTAGAGGCATGGGGCGAAGAGAGGGGAGGGGAGGCGCCACCCTGGGAGCAGAGCTTGGCCAACGCTGGCGCGGAGAAGTGACAGTGGCCACCAGCCCTTGGAGATTTCGAGCGCACCCTTCACGGACTTCTGCACTGCGCTCCTGTGCGGCCAGGCCAGAGTAGCGTGTGGGTGGAAACGCCGCCTGGGACTGGGACTGCACCAAGAGGGCCGTCCGCCATCTTGGCCAGTCAGAACGGAGCTCAGTGGAGGCCAGAAGCCTCAGAATCAGCGTTCTCCCAATCACCCAGGCGAGGGCAGCTGCAGGCTGTCACCCAGTCAACCCACCTGCTCCTGGCTGAAGGGAGGCCACCCTCCCAAACCCAATGTGGCAAACAGCAAGCCACCCACCACGTGGCACTTATGATTTGATTTCTACCATTTATTTTTATTTTTACTCTGCTGTAATTGTGGATTAACCACCCACTGGCAGTGTACCACCAGAGAGTGCCGGAATTGGGCTCTGGACATAGGCACTGCAAATATTTACAGAAATATAGCTTTGTAGTGAGACATATATATTTACACCATTTTTGTTGGACTTTTGCTTCTCTACTTCATGTGTTTTTGCAGCTGAGCCCCTACCTGGGCCTATGTGTCCTAATATGTATTGTAAATACTTTAGTTAATTTTGTTTATTTTTCACATTTTCTTGCACATATTTACATACTGTTACTCATAAATGATAACAGTGTATGTTATTATCTTACGGGGCTGCGGTGGCTTAGTGGTTAAGAGGCTGAACTGCAGACCAGAAGGTCGGCAGGACAGCAGTTCAAGACCTGAGTGCTGCGTGACAGAGTGAGCTCCTGTCATCAGTCCCAGCTCCTGCCAACCTAGCAGTTGCAAGTAGATAAATAAATAAATGTTATTATCTTACAAATCATATATATTTAAAAATATAAATGAAAGGTTTTCATGAGATATGTTCTATCCCCATACATTTCGTTATTACAATTATGTATGTGTCCGTATCTCTTATAACGGGTTAGTTTAACCTCCGGTTTGCTAGTAAAACTGAATTTGCCGTGTCACGAAATGATGCATGTCTAAAAAGTGTGTCACCAACATGAAAAGTTTGGAAAGCTCTGATCTAGATAATCCCTGTGGAAGTTGTGACATGCCAATCGCACATCCTGGTGTTTGGTTTTAATATATGTGTAGTATTTTGATATCCCCATGCACATCTTTTTCTATAATTTGTAACTGATTGTTTCTTTAGAATGGCATTGTTTTCTTCCAACCAACATGACTAAGTCATATACCTCACTTTTTGGAGCGACAGAGAAAACTTTTTTAATCTTGCAAAAGTAGAATTTACCTTTCAAATTAAATCATTCCTTTTCACAAACATTTTCTTTATGCTATAGTGGAATCTAATGTAATGAAATAAACCTGTACATTTCCAGATAGTCATACATAATGTTGGTCATTCTTTAATACTATAATATTTGTTATTGACCTAAAAAAAAGTTTGTATGATAATCTGAAACTTCTCCAAGTTAATCTTTCTTCCTTCTTCCCTGAGAAAGTTAATCAGCATTTAGAATAAAGGCTTTTCAAATTAAGATTGTAAACCAACTGTAATTCTTCTAAAAAAAACCCATCCTCCTTTTTCCTTGAGGAATAAGTAGTACTGAAGCCACCTACTGAGAAATTCTATTTTGCTAATTTTTATTTATTATGATGCAAATACTGATTTTAATCCCCTCAACTCATCCATCATGCATGACAGACAAGCCAGCCTATTGTCTGCATTTTTGAAAGATTTCTGTCCAAGTTGGACTTTTCACTCCTAATTTTTGCCAGAAGAGAATTTGCTTAAAATTGGTTGATACTCTGTATAAATCACCGCTTTCAAAAATTAAAAGTTTGTATTTAACTAGCTTATTAGCATACTCTAATAGCAAAAAAACCCCACCACCTCGTCATGATCTTTCTACAGCCAAATTTGAGTACCAGCCTTGGGCATAGATAGGTAGCAGTACTGCAATTTGCTGGTACCTAGGGTTGTGTTTTGTTTTTCTTTTGAGAAGTCACTAAATGGACATTAATTTTGCATTAAATTCTTAATGGAATAAAATATAGTTAATATTACATAGCAAAGTATATAATTGCATATTATCTTCAAAACTTTGAAATCAAAATAGATTGTGCTGTTCTAAATTGTAAGTATTCCTTTGCTGAAACTAACAGCACACTGAATCAGTAATTGTAGAAGGTGAGATGTTTCCAAGCCATTATTTATTGTATTCTTATTCCGAGGAGTAGCTGTATTTAATTGCAAGATGTATTTGCAAAAGCCACAATATGATACAGAGTTAAAATCATTCCAATTAATGGGCTTAAGTACATCTAACATTGTGTTGACTGAGAAGAGTTTCTGAAATTATGGGTAACAGAATTATGTGAATGGCATACCACACTGCAGGGCAAGGATACTGAGGGCAATGAAGTGGAGCAACAAGGAGGTTTGAATCAGATCTGTGGTAGGTTCCTGTGTGCGTGTGTGTGTTTTGTTTTTTAAAGCAATTCAGGCTTGTGGGGTCCGTAGCAAAATGCCTGAAAACCAGGAGGCATGAAGACTGCCAGTTCTGGTTTCATAAACTGTTCAGTTACATTTCTGGAGCTGTTTTTATTCCAAACTGTAATGACAAAGAGACAATGAAATGTATTCTTTTTCATTTTTTTTTTTTTTTACATCCTAGATAGTATTTCATGACCGATCAAATGAATTTCCATTAATTTTTCTGTAGGTGCACAGCAAATGACATTTTGACCACATTCTTCTGGAATGATATATAAATGTGTTATTTTACTTGACGTAATAACACACTGGCAGGTCATTGTTTTCAGTTTGCTTATTTTTGCAATATTTAGTTTATGCATGCTTTCATAATATTGTAATACTTGACAGTGTGTGTGTTTTAAATAACTGCTGGGACAGTGGTTCCAGAAGTAAACCTGTGTTCTTTCACCTCAACTGGGGAAATCCAATAGAAATGAAAACACAACAGAAATAGAAAAAAAGAAAAAACATGGCAGAAGGATATTGCTGACTTAACTGTGCAGGATCAACACCCAATATTTTTCCGGGGATGCTAAACCTCTTGTAGCTGCTAAATTGGATTTGCAGCTGAATGAAGTATCAGCTGCTGCTGGACAAGCCCATAAAAGCAGGATGGCTTGCCTTTTGTAGGCAGGGCTTAGAGGACGATTGATATGTTTTAGCACTTTTAGGATTATTGTGATTAAGAGGAAACCACTCTGAATGATAGGAAAAGGGTGTAAAAATACACAGCCCACAGCTGGTAAGCAGCATGTGTTTGCTATGAGGGGAGGTCATGACTAGTTGATCCTGCTGGTTGTAGTGTTGATTGACAGATAAGAAAACTTGATATTATGAAGCAGGGGATGTCCTTAAAAGAACATGCTTTGAGGGGCTAGGGATGTAAATGTATCAAAATACAGTCAATGCAATTAGAAGGGATTCAGGATGTTTCTGTGACTATTAAAATTATAGCTGCATGGATTTTAAAATGCCTGTAACAAAAATCTTCTAGTAAGGCAAAAAGAAGAAAAACCAATTGGCAAATCTGACCAGCTCTTTATAAAGAGTGTCTTTGGTGTCCTGATTAAGATAACAGAGTTCTTTATATAAAGCCGAGGTTTTAAAGATAAAAACTTTTAAAGTTACATTTGCTTATCTTGTGAACTGTTAGGCATGCTGTAATGCAGAAATATTTTTGTAGATGCAATTTACGCAGGGCCCTTCAGAAGAAACCTGCTTTATTTTATTTTTGCATTAAACACCTGCCTCAGAAACACAAGTGTGGTTTTGAATCTGCCTGCGCTCTGTCTGTCTTAGCCTCATTTGGAATTGTAGCTCATTCAGTTGACTGTTTTTATTTATATATTTGAATCCTTGCAAATGTTCATTTAAATAGTTGAATCTCTAGTTCCCCCCCTCTTTTTTTTAAAGTGGGGCTGCACCTCTTTCAAAATTTGAGTTTAGCATACCACACAGGAAAGAACACAAGCTTGCCAAGTCCTGCTGAGCGTTTTTTCAAGCCTGTGAAAAGAATGAATTATTCAGCAGTAAGCATGCTTACAGCTGGCCATTTGGGAGCTTTGATGTGCGAATCAGGCGGTTGCATGAATGCCCTTATTGTCATGTTATGTGTACACAGTGTGTGAATTATTGAAAATAGTGAGGCCTGAGCCTCATCTGGTAGAGATTACAGTGCAGGCATGCTGGGTGAAGGTCTGTAATTGAAAATCCCCAGATGCTGTTTATTTGGCCTATGTCACATGACCTTCTGCAGTAAGCTTGTCTGAACAAAACGCTGCCTGCATAGGAAAGCACTGCCCAATCTCCCACCCCCTCCATTTCCATAAGCCTTCTCAAAACTCACTAAGCGGACCACTCTCAAAACTCACTGTGGGGATGACTTAACACCTGCCTATAATATTTTTAAGTGCTTAAAATAGATTTTGCTCATGGCTTTTAAATAGCGGGTGTCTTAGTGGTTGAAACTGTTTAATCAGTTGTTGACTTTTATCTACAAGAGGTTTCTTGGCTAATTTGGATTTAAAATGTCTTCCCCCCTCCCTGCACGCACACACACCCTTCAAGAAGTGTTTTCCTCCTCTGACAGAAGCATTGGAAGCATTTTATATAGTTCAGTCCTATTCGCCTATAAGCTGCTGAAACCTTTGAAGGCCTGGGACTTGTTCCAGGCCCTGAATTCATTCCGACATTACTAACACTGGTTTCAACTGTACTTTGAAAAGCTGCTCCTGAGGAACAGCCCTTTAACACCACCATTCCAGAAGCCACTGAAATCTGTATTAAAAACTAGAAGAAACAAAGAGATCAGATCTAGGATTTTGAGCAAAAATTGGGCTTCTTTTACACTCCTGAGTAAATTTGAGGTTAATGCATATGTAAGATTTGGTATTGTATATCTTTCCAAATGAAATGTAAGGCTTCCCTATTTGCTCAAGCTTTTATGAGCAGAGATAAGTGTATGTTTTTATCAAGTCTAGGGGAAAAATGCTTAAAAATTAGATAATGGCTCCTAAGAATTTTTCCACTTTCCCACCAATCTTCATGCAACAAGTAGAATAGATAAGAAAGTTGTGTAGCACCTTAAAGACTAATGAGTTTATTATAGCATAAGCTTTTATCAGCTAGATGCATCTAATGAAGTAGACGCTAGTCCACAAAAGCTTATGCCATAATACAGTTGTTAGTCTTCAAGGTGCCACAAGATTCTTCGATATTTTTTCTGGAACAGACCGCTCTGCTAATAGAATGGATGTTGGCTTCTAGGGTTTGAAAATATTTTTTCCAACCTGATGTTGATAATGTATGTTCTTTGTTTTCCTTTCATAAAAATCACTTTTTACTGAATTGTGTATTTTTTGCCAAGCAAAGTGAAGCTCTTGGTTTAACTGCTGACCAGCTTGGCATTCCATTTGTAAGTGTACCAGTTTATTTGT
The DNA here is from genome assembly GCF_057233095.1 of Heloderma suspectum. Lineage (NCBI taxonomy): Eukaryota > Metazoa > Chordata > Lepidosauria > Squamata > Helodermatidae > Heloderma > Heloderma suspectum. The sequence continues at coordinate 111,923,773 of NC_139458.1, read as the reverse complement.
AATGTGATAACTCAGTTGAATGTTAAGGTACCGTGGTAAAATTTAGTATGTGCATCCAAGGCACAATTAAGCATTTCTTTTTTAACTATTTATTTACGTTTTTAGAACATTATATAATAAACAATAATTTTAATATGTTGACACCATAGCAAATATAATGATAATTATATCTTGATTACACTCTTATACATTCTTTTGCATCTTGCCTGATTTCTCTTATGTTAACACTAATTAATAAGTTACCTGATCTTGATTCCCTCATGAGTTCCAGGAGTGCATGGGGCTTCTCAAACACTGTATTTTACTATTTTACCAGTTGGTTCTCTGCAAACACAGTTCACAGAGAAAAATCAAATCTAACAGAAAGTTTAACTTAATTAAGGGATCAATCCTGTCTAGATAGGCGGCCGCCTCCAAACTCGGAGGCAACTGCCTATCCAAAACAGGGCAGGAGAAGCACCGAGGGGATCATTCTTCCCATGCTTCTCCTGCTCTGCTTTTTCAGCTAGACAGGTGATTACGGCTGTCTAGCTGCAAGAGGACAGAGCGGGGAAGGAGGCTGATGTACGATGTGTCATACAGGCAGTTACACTCTTCCCACCCCGGAACACCCCCAGCCATGCCACTTTCTGTCTGCTCTGCACTCGTCTTGCAAGCTCAGAGGACAGGGCTGTTCCGTGCTGCCTCTGAGGCAGCGCGGAAGTGGGGGGAGGTCGGTTCTCTGGGAACTGGAGGTTGGTTCTCCAGAGCTTGCGCTCCGAGGTCAGTTCCCAGAAAACAACATATCCTGTGGCCATCTAGCAGCTGTCTAGCAGCCATAGGATTGCTCCCTAACTGTGTTTATTGAAACATTTAAAGTGTAGGTGTCTCTTAATCCCTTCATAATTTGTTTACAGGCCATATGTTCCTGGCACATCATTGTACTTTGGCCTGCACCTGTGTTTATAAAGGTGTACAAACACTTTGTGTTCAAATTTCATTTTGCTCCATTTGCAATTAATTATGTTTGTTTAATTATACTTGACATTTTTTATATTAAAAATAAAACTTTATAGTACACTGATATAGAAGAGAACCTAATTCTTAAAAAAAAAGAGAAGCTTTATGGACATAAAAAAACCTGACTTTGAATTATAGTGAAAACCACAGTTATTCTTGGAATCTGCATGTAAAGAGCTTTCCAATGAAGTGTGTTTCATGAGAATTGGTTAATGGGAAGGCAGTCAAAAAGGGATGACCAACTAACTCCCAACTTTAAACTATATATATAGGATATCATAATATTCTCATGGTTTTACTTGTGTTTCACTAGACTTCATGTTATATTACAACAATTCGATTAAAAACCTTACTCTTAAGAAAATTAAAACCACCGAAGACATAGATCCATGAGGAAATACACTGGAGAGGACACACACACAGATTAAGAGAAGCAGTTGAGAAACAGCATTTTAAATACTGAACTCAAAAACAAAACAAACAAAAATGGAAAGCAGACATGCAACCTCTCCACACTCAGAGAATGTTTATTTCCTCTGAAAGTGACAACTCTCAGCTGACTCAGAAGTAGGTGTGTGATGGTGGCTTCACTGGCCATTCTCACTCTCCTGGTTCTCTGACACAGGTCAGTTGGTCCTATAAGGCCATTGTAGTGAGGAGTAGGAGATTCCTGCTTATCTAGGAGCAGGCATCTGTTGTGTTTTTGCCTGATTCTCTCCCTCTCCTATTATTTGTCAGGATGTTGCCCACCCAAGTTTGTTAAAAATTGAGCATATTGTCTGATTGTCTCAGTACCTGACACTACTAAGTCTGTCAGATGTTTAAAGGAAAGATCTTGTATGCAAGAGGCTAAAATAGTAGTGGAAAATATTCTAGACTTCCTGGACGTCAACCAGGAAGATGGAGTTCTGAAACAAAATAGGAAAATAACCTACTTTCCAAACAAACATGCCTTATGCATCTCTCCTGTATAGCCCTGCTGGATCATATTGAGGACACTACGGTGATGGAACAGATAGATAGGGAAGTACTGGAAAGAAGGAGCCGTTTCCACTCATAACCTACCTGCCCATGCATTAAGAAAATCAGAGGAGGTTCTTCTCTGTACTCCTTCCATAATAGAAGTCCATTTAACATTTACAAAAGAGAGAGTCTTCTCTGTGATGGCACCCTAACTCTGGCACGTCCTCCTACAGGAGTTAGGCTTAGCATCAGCATTGTATTCTTTTTGGTGCCAGGTGCAAACTTTTTTATTTGCAAAGGCATTTTAAAACAAACTTTCAAAATGCTTACATTTTTAGATGCAAGTTTCAAAATTCATCTTTTTAGCTGCTTCAAATAATTTCATGCTTATCGATTTTACTTTTTGATGTTTAGAGGGTTTTTTTATTGTACTGTACTGTACTATACTGTATTGCATTGTATTGTTTTTAGGTTGTTTTATGTATACCACCCTGAAATCCTTTTTGAGTTGTAGGTACAGTCTATAAGTGTTGAAAAATAAATAAATGCCTCTGTGGACTGATACAGACTTCCCCAACCTGGTGCCCAACTCCCATCAGCCTCAGCCAGCATGGCCAATGGTCAGGAAGGCTGGGAGCTGTAGTCCCAAATATCTGGAGGGCATCAGGTTAGGAAAGGCTGTTATAGAGCATTACTGTGATAGGAAGGAAAGAATTGTTAAGTGGAGCCAAGTGTCCACAATCCAGGGGCATTGTGTAGTGTTATATTTTGAAACAACATAGTGTTGCCAACAAGTTCACACAAGTTTTTTGCTCACCCACCAGCCTGCCCACCCACACTTGGCTGTATAAGTCATTGGTAGCATACTGATGGCCTAAGAGAGGAAAAGAACAGACTCTCTTCCAGTTTACAAAAGCTTACTTGTTTAGCCACCATTTCTTGTTTATTTGCTACAGATGAACAAATGGATGGTGGTTTATAAGTCCTGTAGTCCCTTTTCCAACTCTTCTCCATAAGAATCATGATTCCAAAGATTCACACACACACAAGTCCATGTTGGTAGTTTTCAAACAGGAGTATTTTGGGCAAACCATATCTAAGCTCTTGCAACTGGGAGAAGACTTTGATATTTCACATCATGCCATATATTAGTCCAGGAGTAAATACAAATATTGTAAAAATGAGCCCTTTTTATGCCGGCTCATCCATGTTTCCAGCTCCACACGTGCCCCTGCCCTCCACATACAGAGTTGAAGACCTGAAAAGGCACATCTCTGCTAGTGCAGCTATACCCTTGTAGGTGCCCCTTTGCACACTTTTGGCTCTTCGAGCAGAGGGCATTGGGTCAACGCAGCGGGACGCGGTGATGTTGGGGAAGGGATCGGCGGCGTGATTTCAGTCCTGCACATGCACACTCTGTGCATGGAGAAAGTATGAAAAGGGCCATGGAGCCTTCTGTGAAGAGAATTTGACGTGGGTTCAGTATAAAAGAGACAACAGTGTTCATTGCTGAATGGATCTTTTTCCTGTGCCTCTTTCAGTCTTGGACTAAGGTGCAGTTTGAACTATACTTGGCTTCTCAGTTTGGGTCTGAGTGGAGATTGGGAGTAGGCTTTGGGATTGTGTGCTGTTTTACTTGACTGTCCCCTGCTTCCCCCACTACAGGAGAAGAATGAATGAATGAAAAGGGAGATCCCATGTTTATTTGAACATGAGACTTGCCCTTTTCATTCATTTGCTTCTGCGATGGAGATGAGGGCCATGATATGGACTATATCAGCCTTTCCCAAACTGGCACCCTTAAGATGTGTTGCACTACAACCCCCATCACCCCCAGCCAGCAGTGGCCATGTGTCAGGGTTCTCCCGTATGACCTGGACCTCCTGAACAACTCATTAACGATCTCTTGTCTCCTTAAGAGTTCCACTTTCCTTCTTTTAAACTTCCCCTTCCTAATAACGTGGGGTTTAGGCTGTAGACGTGGGGTGATGGATGCACCAGATACTTCGGGTTTAACCACAACAGTTTACTGGTAAATTTAAAGCAAGCAATCATATATATAGATATTTACACAATAGAGCTGAATGTTAGAAAAGGCCTTAAAAGAAAATAAAAGTTGCAAAATGCAAGTTCCTTTACTGTAGCTGTACTTAGACTCCTCCAGGCTGCTTCTTCCTGCTCCCTCTTCAGGCTCTGGTCTCCTGACTCTGCTCCTACTCTTTTGCTCTCTTTTTATACCCTCCTCCCTCAAAACCAAAAGTACTGTTTCAAATCTGAAGAAATGAAACTGAACTGGGGAAATGAAACTATTCCTCTCAGGAATACCCCCTCCCAACAAAAAAACTCCAGGCCTCTAAGCCTGACCTTTTTTCCTTTTGCCTCTGTAGGCCTCAAACCTTCACACCATGTTTGCTGTGGATGGTGGGAATTGTAATCCATCACATCTGGAGAGTAGCAGGTTGGGAAGGCTGGTCATCTGCCAATCTCTTCCTGGATACAGTCCTCTAGGCAAAGTATCAACCACACAATTCCTAAAGTGTGATGTTTGCTTTACTTGTCCCAAGAAAGTAATGTCTTCTTACGCTTTTTGACTTGGGAAGGTGAAAGGAGAAACAAAAAAACAGCTTGTTTTTCCCCACTTGTTTTCAGTTGTGCTCATTGCTGCCAGTTGGTAGCCATTAAAAGAACTGTAGTTTCATATCCCAAAAGTATTGTAATCATCTGTTTGTGTTGACCTCACTGAATTTTGCTGAATTTTGGAACAGCTCTTGTAGGAAAATTGTCATTTGACTCAGTCTCTAATCTACATTAAAAATGTTTAAATAGTTTTTCCCAGTTTCAGTCTCCACGCCAGCTTCCCTGTGCTATTTAATTTGAAATACAATTTTGGACAAAGGACTATGGGTGAAATCCAACAATGTCTGTCCACCAATGGAACAAACACCCTTGGTGGAATGGATTCCCCCTCCCCACTGCAGCCACCTGTGCACCCGTAAAATCTGCTTCATTGTTTTCGGGGACTGTCCAGAGCACATTTGGTGTAGGTGGTTGGGTGGGGGACAAGGAGGCTCATGCAACATTGGATTTCAGCCTGAAAATATACCTGATAGATGGTTCTTATTGCACGTGGTATCTTGTGATCTGTATTTTTAAACAGTGCAGTTTAAACATTTAGATATTCCTGCTGAATTGCCACTTTTAGTCTTCATTGTAAGTTTATATTTTTTCAGGTAGGAATGAACTGATAGCCAGATACATCAAACTTAGAACGGGGAAGACACGGACCAGGAAACAGGTAAGACAATCCTACAGAATAAAACTTGCATGTCAATGAATGACAGAATGTAGCAGTCTTGGCTGCAGTGGCTGTCTTTGCTTTAGCTCTGGTTAGGTACTGCATTACCTTTTCTTTAATTTGCTTTCAAAAATACTGCTGTTTGTGCCATTCATCACTTCAGTGACGGTTCCCTACGCACACTGTACAATTGCAGCTGTAAGCTCCTGTGTTTGAAAAGTAGCCTGGAGACATTAATCAATTACTTTCAGAACAAATAAATATGTATACCCTGTGATGGACCAGGGCACACACAGTTGTATTTTCATAAGATCCAGCCTATTTATCTGACTGCCAAATGGTCAAACTTATAAAATCTTTTGTTAGACTACGACCATTTAGTTGTTCTTTTTGCCTAGAATGCATTATTTAGATCCTCTTAAGAGGAGAACCACAATAATATCTGGAGTGCAAACCTAGTAACATGAACCCAGTGATGATACAGGTAATCTCAAGACACAGTATTAAATTTCTTTAAGAACACAATCCTATCAGGATGACTGTAAGCCTCCAAATTCGAAGGCTTAAGGTCATCCAATGCAGATGCTAGACTGGCTTCTTTGCCCATCTAGCTGGGGTTCTGTGGAGCGGAAGGATGGAGGCTTGAGAGGCATGGGGATACATCATAAGCTGGCCTCCATAGTCCCCTCCCTGCCCACCAGCACCCCCCATCCCTCCACTCCGAGGTCTCATTTGTGACCTCAGTGAGGCAGCCAACACGGTTGTCTTCATGCTGGCTGCGAGAGGGAGGGAGCAGGGAGCCTAGATTCCTGGCTCTGAGGTCGGAGTCTCTGACCTCGGATCCAGGAATCCAAACTATCCTATGGCCCCCTCAGACCCTGTCTATGGGCCATAGGATTGCTCCCTAAAAAAAATATTAAAAATTATTTAAGGAAATCAGATTTCACATTACATTTAAATGTAAAACGAACAGAATGCTTTAAAACTAGCAAAAAAAGCATTAACAGGTAGCAAAATGCATGTTTTCTTGCATAAAGTCATTTACACTGCAAGGTTCTAGACTAGGCAGGGCCCAAACTAACATCGTTTCCCAAATACCTTTTTCAAACCGTTTCAAATAGAGAGAGATCTCAGGTTGGGCCAGTTCTCATGATATGACAACCCATCAAGTGTTAATTTACCTGCGAGGAGCTGCAACATGTGCTGGCCACCATTATAAACTGGGGATTGTTGGGGGTTGTCATGTCATGCAAACCCTGCCATTCGGGGTTATTTGAGAGTTAAACAACCCTCACATAACCCTTTTCCCAGTAGTAACGTATGGCTGTGAGAGCTAGACTATAAGGAAGGCTGAGCACCAAAGAACTGATGCTTTCGAACTGTGGTGCTGGAGAAGACTCTTACGAGTCCCCTGGACTGCAAGGAGGTCAAATCAATCCATCCTAAAGGAAATCAACCCTGACTGCTCAATGGAAGGGCAGATACTGAAGCTGAAGCTCAAATATTCTGGCCACCAAATACGAAGGGAAAACTCTCTGGAAAAGACGCTGATGCTGGGAAAGATTGAAGGCAAAAGGAGAAGGGGACGGCAGAGGATGAGATGGCTAGATAGCGTCACCGATGCAATGAATATGAACTTGAGCACACTCCGGGAGAGAGCGGAGGACAGGAAGGCCTGGCGTGCTATGGTCCATGGGGTCACGAAGAGTCGGACACGACTCAACGACTGAACAACAACAACACATAACCCTACAACAGACCATGGGTTATGCAAGGGTTGTTCAGTTCTCAAATAATCCCCGCCAGCTGGGTTCGCACAACATAACAACCCCTGGTCAGGAGTTGCATGTTCATAATGGTGGTCTGCACACACCACAGCTTCTTGAGAATAAATTAACCCTTGATGGACTGTTGTGTTGGGCAAACCAGGTAGTTGTCTCAGGGCAAAGGAGCAAGAAGAAGCAGGACATTTACCCCATGATTAGCAAGTTGCAACTAGAACTTTGCCAGACTAAGAAGAAGTTCCCCAGGATCTTCTGCTGAGAGATCCTTATTTGTATTTCCTCTGATTTTTATGTTGTTGAAAGTATATTCAACCAGGTATGGCCAGGAGGAAAGAAATGAGACAGAGGTTTGAAATATTAGCTATAATAGAAGAACAGGCCAATGAGTTTTTCAGTTCCCAAGGAAGATTGGCAGGAGGGAGCTTCATCCTGTCTACATGACACAGAATACACATCTGATGACCTGTATAGGATGGGATTTGGGATTCTTTTCATTTGTCTTTTTAAAAACTGATCTGCTTCCTTCAACTATTTACACTGCTGTTTGATTACTTCATGCCTGTAAAATTATGAGAATTACTTTCCACTTCACAATTTTATGTCACAGGAAAGCCACAGGAAATTCCTAAAATCTACACCAAATGTTGCAGTATTAAGTTTCTAACAGACTTATCATCATACAACTCTTAGGGCGCAATCCTATGCATGTTTAGACAGAGAAAAGGCCTACAACTCCTAGCATTCCCCAGCCAGCTAGGCCTTTTCTCTGTCTAAACATGCATAGGATTGTTCCCTTAAAGTACCAAAGTGCATAGTTAGATACCTTTATTAGGACCATCCAAAATTCCTAATAAAGGTATTGCCCAACTGTAGATTTCGGGTTTTATTTCCCATGCACCAGCATGGCTGCCTTTGTTTCCGGTTGTTTGTTTTTTCATTATAAAGTTATAAATCCCCAGGTTTCTCTCTAGATCCAGATATTGGAACTATCTTCAGGGTGGATAAAGCAGGTTGCAGCTCTGAGCACATTTACTAAGGAGTAAGACTCCAATCCTACCTACACGTTCCTGGGAGTAAATCCCATTGAATTCAGTACGCCTTCTATTTTCCCCCAAGGTAAGCGGCCTGGGCCAGTTTGGAGGAGGAAACAACAGATGAGGAAGGCCTCTGTCACTCCTTTTGATAGGTGAGCAGCCAATGTGCCTGCTCTTACTCTTGTCAGGGCCTTGCTGCCTACAATGGCCCAGGGCACGTGCAGTTGTCCAGTAGCAATTGTCTGGACACATCTCTGCAGAGTCAGGCACACTCCCAGAAAGCTGGGTGACAGTGGTGCTGCTAGGCTATTTTGAACTGTTGACAATGAAAATAATGAGCAGAATGTTCAAGGAAAGGTGGCAGTCTCACCTCTAGTTTAAAAGGCTAGTGCCTTCATGCTACATTCCCTATTAGACTGCCAAGGGAGTGAATCCTAAGGTTTCCTAATAACTGTAAGGCTACTGAAAGAAGCAGGCTTGTATTAAGACAGATGATGGCAATTGGGGCAGCTCTAAGGATCCGGGGCATTGCTCAAAAAAGGTCTGGGGCCCATGCCCAGGTGGACCTTTCCTATCACTGCCCATGACTTGTCCCAATTTTTAAATAGGATTTTTTTGTTACAATATTGAATATTTTGTACTCACGGTTCTTGTGATTTGGCACTTTTGAAAATCTCTTGTGTTCAGAATAATTTCTTTTAAATTGGTGACTCTGTACTATGCAAGAATTTTCAAATATGGTCACAGAGGTCACTTCACTGGATTTTAGTGAGGTTGCTAGATAGGTTTGAAAGGTCAATTGCATCAGATTTTGGGCTGGAAGGTATACATTATTACTGGTCAATATGGAAATGTGGGGAGAACTTTCTGTGGTGGTATCCTTGATTCTTCTTTCTACGATGCTTCTAATTCAAACTCATCTTACAATGGTTACTATGTAACTCTGCTAATCTGGGCCAGAACCACAACTTCTGGTGGAGGTGGAAGCATTTTGAGACTGGGACCTGCTGCTAAGAGGTTCTAGGCCTTCTTCAGACACAAATGGAGGCCTCTGGTTCTAGGAGTGGGAAGATGTTTTTGCTCTTTTCCCTGTCTCACATGCCCAATGGTTCTCCAAGATAATGAAGGGTGGTGACCTTACGGCTGCCTTGCTGCATCACAAACCTTCTGTGCTGGGATACAGAGAAGGTCTATGATACAGCAGGTGCCACAAAAACAGAGGACCATTGAACATGTGCACAGAAGTTTAGTTACGCAAAGCAGAGTGAATTATGGAAGCCATTCCAGCTCCTGAAATCCATGTTGGAATTGTAATGGAATAGAATTTCATTCAACATTTCATCCAAGGTTTTCTTCCACTTGGTTCTGCTCATCCCTACACTCTGTTGTTTAAAAAAGATGACATCGTCCATTTGTATTTTAAACGCGTATCACTCATATGTAACTATCATGCATTGAATATTAGTGTGTGTAAATAGAAAAGATGAAGTCCCTACTCAGGCATGCTGTGCCTGTTCTGTGGCATGGTGAAAAGTAATGCCAATTCAGCCCAAAATGGGGAAATGGCCAAATGCCAGTGGCTTAGACTCAGCCATTTATACTGAATATTTTTGGTGGTGAAGTTCTTCAATGTGGCAAAAATCAAATTACAACAAATTTTAAAAGTGAGAAGCAAGCAACAATAAAATGTCAACTAATCCCCCCCTCCAAAATGCATAATGTGAATTAAGTTTCTGGGTAAAATTAGGATAATGTGTTATCTGCAAATAATTTGAAGATTCTTTCCAGTCTACTTTGCTTATACAACTGGGTGGTGGTGTTTAGCTTTTTAGGTACTACAAAATTTGTAGCTTAAAAGGGTATAATTGATTTTGTTAAGGTGTCTGTGAAAAAGTTGTCTGGAATCAGAGTTTTACATACAAATATACCTTTCATATTTACTACTACATTTAGGTATCATTGTTACAACATTTCTAGAAAATGTGGCAACATTTTGAAAAGGCACAATGGGCTTTAGGATGTTTTCACAAGTAACATAAAGAACCATGATCTAATTTCCCATGTCTGAAAATCAAGCAAGAGAGGTACATGGCTTAGAACTCAAGATTCATTATAAAAATGTCTCTCATTCCCTTTCTTTTTCTCATTAACACATATCAGTGGTTCACTGAAGACTTAAAAGGCAATCTTAGCATCATTTGCCTTAGTCTTTTCCCTGGAAAAGTCTTATTGGGTTCAATTTAGACATCATGCCAACCATGGTTAAAGAAGCTTAATTATGGTTTAGTGTGATGCCTGAATTAACAAACCAAGATTTGCAAACTCACAGACTTGAAATAAATTTGCAAATCATGATTTTTGCTAACTATGGTTTTGACTGATATCTCAGTTGACAAACAATTGTTGTTGCTCAGTCATTAAGTCGTGTCCGACTCTTCATGAGCCCATGGACCATAGCACGCCAGGCCTTCCTGTCCTCCGCTCTCTCCCAGAGTGTGCTCAAGTTCATATTCATTGCATCGGTGATGCTATCTAGCCATCTCATCCCCTGCCGTCCCCTTCTCCTTTTGCCTTCAATCTTTCCCAGCATCAGGGTCTTTTCCAGAGAGTTTTCTCTTTGCATTAGGTGGCCAAAATATTTGAGCTTCAGCTTCAGTATCTGTCCTTCCAATGAGCACTCAGGGTTGATTTCCTTTAGGATGGACTGATTTGACCTCCTTGCAGTCCAGGGGACTCGTAAGAGTCTTCTCCAGCACCACAGTTCAAAAGCATCAATTCTTTGGCGCTCAGCCTTCCTTATAGTACAGCTCTCACAGCCATACATTACTACTGGGAAAACCATAGCTTTGATTAGACGGACCTTTGTCGGCAAGGTGATGTCTCTGCTTCTTACTATGCTGTCTAGGTTTGCCATAGCTTTTCTCCCAAGGAGCAAGCGTCTTTTAATTTCATGGCTACAGTCACCGTCTGCAGTGATCTTGGAGCCCAAGAAAATAAAATCTGTCACTGCTTCCATTTCTTCCCCTCCTATATGCCAGGAAGTGATGGGGCCAGATGCCATGATTTTAGTTTTTTTTAATGTTGAGTTTCAAACCAGCTTTTGCACTCTCCACTTTCACCCTCAACAAGAGGCTCTTTAGATCCTCTTTGCTTTCTGCCATTAGGGTGGTATCGTCTGCGTATCTGAGGTTGTTGATAATTCTCCCGGCAATCTTAATTCCGACCTGTGATTCATCCAACCCGGCGTTTCTCATGATGTATTCTGGATATAAGTTAAATAAGCAGGGCAACAATGTGCAGCCTTGTCGTACTCCTTTCCCAATTTTGAACCAATCGGTTGTTCCATGTCTGGTTCTTACTGTTGCTTCTTGACCCTTGTACAGGTTTCTCAGGAGACAGGTAAGGTGGTCCCATCTCTTTAAGAATTTGCCACAGTTTGTTGTGATCTACACAATCAAAGGCTTTAGTGTAGTCAATGAAGCAGAAATAGATGTTTTTCTGGAATTCTCCTGCTTTCTCCATGATCCAGCGAATGTTGGCAATTTGATCTCTAGTTCCTCTGCCTCTTCGAAACCCAACTTGTACTTCCGGTAGTTCTTGGTTCACATACTGCTGAAGCCTAGCTTGTGGGATTTTGAGCGGTTAAGACGCTGAACTGCAGACCGGAAGGTTGGCAGGACAGCAGTTCGAGACCCGAGCGCTGCGTGACGGAGTGAGCTCCCGTCTTCAGTCCCAGCTTCTGCCAACCTAGCAGTTTGAAAGCAAGAAATTGCAAGTAGATAAATAGGTACCACTTCGGCGGGAAAGGTAGCAGCGTTCCATGCACCTCGGTGTTCAGTCATGCCAGCCACATGACCACGGAAGCGTCTTCGGACAGCGCTGGCTCTTCGGCTTAGAAATGGAGATGAGCACCACACCCTAGAGTCGGACACGACTGGTTGGGGACACCTTTTAGAGCGCCTAGAGACTGGAGTGCTGAACAGATAGAAAATGAAATTAGACAAGCTATTCAACATGGTTTTCCTATACATTTGGAAACTTATGCCTTTTTTTGGTTTGGTGTAATGTCTGGATTGAGCCAATGTCTGCAACAAGGTAAACAGTCTTACACGCAGGCTCAGTTTTCATATTAGAAACATAGGAAACTGTCTTACACTGAGTCACGCTACTGGTCCATTAAGCTCAGTATTGTTTCTACATTTCATACAGGAGTATTTCCTAGCTCTATCTGAAGATGCCTGGGATTGAACCTGGAACTTTCTGCATGCAAAGCCTGTACTCTGCCATTGAGCAGTAGCTTATTTTCGAAGGGGGTTAAACAAGGATTCTAATTAAAGTGAAGAGACAGCTGTGATTCATTTAGGAATTATTACTGAAATATTGTACATCAGAAGCCAGTTTTGTGAAAGGTGACCCAGCATTCTTTGATCTCAGTTGTTCACTTAACCTGGTAACTATTGGTATATTCTAGACCTTCGGGGAACTTTCAGAGATCTGAGGGCCATTTTCGTCTCCTGGACCCATGACACTAGGGCACCACACATTCCATGGTGAGCCCCCCCGAAGGGTTGAAATGCCCCTTAATTTGGCCCTTTGGGTGCTCTGTAGCCGCTATGGATGCTATTTGGGGGCCTTTTTTAAATGGAGGGGGCAACGGAGGAGGTTGTATGTGGCCCACCCCTGTTTTAGATAGAATTTTTCCTTTTGAAAGGTGCAGGTCCCTTCATTTAGAAAAAGTGTTTAAGTCAAGCCATTGTAATGCAGGATTGAGCCTCTTGTTTGCACATAGTTTATGCTTATGGAAAATCAGTCTGGTCCAAATTCCAAGGAGACTGCACTCTCTTTCTCTTTTTCTCTCTTTCACACACACATCTCTCCCACATGTGCAAGATGTTCCGCACTGATTTTGTCAGGAAACAAGTATCCCTCCTATTGCTTGCATGTGTTTGCTTCTCAAACTGAATTCAGCAGAAAAGCCTGTTTGTGTGGCTTTCAAAGTGCTCCTGAAAATGTGCATCAGAGACATAGAAAGAAATAATCCAACAATGAGAAATGTCCACAAAAAAATAAGAAATTATTGTATCACAGGACTGGATTATACAGTAGCTGTTGATATCTGTGATGCAAATTCTACAGTTGTAAATTTGAATAGATGCAAGATGCACTAACTTCCAGTAGTATATCTTTTATGTTGACTCTTGGGAAAGTATTTAAGGGGAGTGATTTCCATGTCACTTCATCCAATTATCTGACTGCCTCTGAGGTGAAAGTTCTGCAGGTTTCCTTTCACAATAGACTGTTTCTCGTCATGGAAGGTGTTGTATAAGAACATTGAGGGGAGAAATGCAATCACTTGGGTTTCTATTGTTTCTTGATTTCATTGTATTTGGATTATTGGGGAGGGGGTACACCATGTGATACTTATTATGGAAGCAGATCAAGGATACTTTTAGATACAGATATATTAGTGGAGGTCTTAATTTTTGTTTATCTTATATTATGTTCTGCAGATGCCAGAGAACCCTGTGGAAGTGGCTATACCTCTTGGTTTTTTTGAAAGTTGAGATATGTATTTGAGACTGGTGCTCTTTTCTACATTATTATTATACACTATTACAGAGAATACTGATACAGGCTATTAGATTTGTTAAATATCAAGAGAAGGAATTTTTAAATTTGTTTGGACTTCACAATAAGCACCGGAGGATTTTTTATATCACTGGTCAACTGTGATTTTCTCCTTTCAGGACCCATCAGAAGTTTTAGTCTTCCTGGGGTTGCATTATTGTTGTTGTTGTTGTTGCTACTGCTACTGCTACAGTGTTTTGTATAGCCAGTATAACAACAGAGGCCTCTTTCAGTTGTATAGCATGCAGTGCTGTGTTACTCCTACATGGTTAGTAGAGCGTATCAGGGAAGTCTGAATTCAAATCTCAGAAACAATGAAAACACAGGATGGTCTTGGGACAATCTTTATATTTCATCCGAAACTACTTCACATGGTTGTTTTGAGGATGTTGCAATAATTCCTGTGGGTTGTATCCAGTGGTTGCATCTAATGTTAGTCTAACTCAAGTCCCATTCATTTCAATGGGTCTACTGTAAGTAGGATTAACTTTGGATACAACCCTGTGTACACTACCCTGAATTCCTTGGGAAAAGGGTAGCATGTGAATGTACAAAATAAATATATATTAAAAACCATTGTATAACTAGCCCTGGAATATGATTATTTTTGGTTCATTCATTACGGTGATGCCTAATTATTTGACTATGTTCTCTTTGAAATAATGTGTTTCTCCCCTTTTTCCTTTGGTATCCACAGTCCAGCCAAAAAACGCCCCCTTCATTATAATGAATTCAGTATTTAAAATATTTTTGTGCAGTATTTATTCATGCTCCATTTGAAATCTGATGTCATTTCATTAGTTGCGACAGAATTCAGAGATAGTAATAGGGTAAAAATAAAACTTCCTTGCCATTCAGTGTGTGTTTTGCTTTTTATATAGTGTTGCCTGATAATTAAACTCTCATTTGTTCACTTTTGAAAAATCTGCAATTGTTTATTATTAAAAAAGGCTTTGATATAACACTACAAAGACTGTAGTCAAAAAGGTTTTAAGAAAAGAACATGGAGACTTTATCTTAACTGCAGGCAATGTCGCAGTTTTTATTTGATAGAAAACAAAATTAAGTAGTCTAAAAAAATTCTTAATCAAGTCACTGCAGTGATGATCAGCATTTGGTAACTTCTTTGCTAAAGCGTGGTGTCTGGCTGGGAATGTGGTCTCTTAACAGCAAAGCTTACTGAAGATGCAAATAACTTCCCCCAAGAAACTTTTAATTTTCCCGCCTGAACAGATATTTGATTTTTGTGTGTTTCTTTTGTGTTTTTTCTTTCCCCCCCTTTTTTTCTTTCTTTTATAACTCTGAACAATGTAGGTGTCTAGTCACATACAGGTCTTAGCAAGGAAGAAAGTTCGAGAAATTCAAGCCGCCATTAAGGTACGTTTGGCTTGCCCAGTTGTAGGGGGCTTTTCATCTCCATGGTTACAGGCTTTTCCTTTGTTTCCCTCCCTTCCCCTACCCTGCAGGTGTCTAGTCACATTCAGGTTCTTGCCAGAAGGAAATCTCGTGATTTTCATTCCAAGCTGAAGGTATGCGCTTTTCTGCTTTTGGGCTTGTGGTTGCTATGCATTTCACTTCCTGTTTTCCCTGGTGATTGGTGAATGCCTGGTGCTGTGATTCTTGTAACCTAGTTTCCTTGCATGTGGTAGCTGTTTACATTTCTTTGTGTTTAATCTCTCTTCTTCCCTCTGATTTCTGCACTAGCATCTATATTAAATTATTTTTAACACGCTTGGAAATGTTACTAGCTGTATGCATGCATATTCTGTACACAAATATGTGGCTCTTTCTTTCTTTCTTTCTTTCTTTCTTTCTTTCTTTCTTTCTTTCTTTCTTTCAACCCTATTAGCTTAGAGTTAATTTTAAAAAACAAAAATGTTGCACTTAAATCAAAGGACAGTTTTGTATGTGCACAAGCACACATGCAGTTCTGATAACTGAGAAATAGATGAGATCAGTTTTACTGTAATCTAGGTTTTTTATTCACTTGTAAGAATATATATTCTGATAAACATTAGATTCCCACTCTACCCCAGGCTATTATTCTTTTTTGTGATTTTCAGTTCTTCTAATTTGCAAAATCTACCTTTTATGAATCACTCTACCCCTACCTCCGTTACAGTATATATACCCTGGCACAATCGAGTTAAAATGAAGCACTGTCAGTTCTCATTGCCTTCAGTGGGAGAGTTAGGCACATGCTCTCAGACTGAAATAAACGGGACTTAAAAAGTGCTTAACTTTGACTGAGTTATGTCTGTTAGCTGCAATCCTAAACTCACATAATGGGGAGTAATCTCTATTGAGCACAGTGGGACTTACATTTGAATAAACGTACATGGGATTGTACTGTTTGAGTGATTTCATCTTGGTAGATTCTTAAATAACAGATCCTGGAGAAGATAGTCATTGCTTTAAAAAAAATTAAACTAAAGAGTGATAGCTTTTTTCTCTTACACACAGTCATTTCTGAGAGCCAACAAGAAGCAACAGGAAATACGTTATTTTCTGAATTTTTAATCACGCAAATTTTAGATGAAAGAATCTTTGAATATTTTTAACCCAACATCTTATAAGTGTAGAGAAGTTATAGGCTGAGTGGTTGTTTCTAATTTTTAGTAAAACAAAGTTTCTTGGATATCACCTAAAATCTTGCTAACATTTTTTTGGCAGGGCCTTTTAAGAAAAAAAAGAGAGGGAAAGAATAAATATGTTTTTTTTAACTCACTTGACAGCCAAACATTATACTACCCTAAGTGGTAAACACTCTGTGGACGATGTTTGCCACAACCCTGGAGCTGCAATATGTAAATAACAGGCTGGCTTTGTAACTGTCCTACTTGTCAGGAGCTTTTGGTTTTCAGTACGCTGTGGGCAGCATGCTGGCAAGCTTGTATGGCTGTTGGTGGCTGGCTTGGGAACTGCAATGGCTGAGCAGTGGGGTCGGTGAAGAAGAACTAAGACAACTTCGACATACTGCTTTTTAACCCTGGGTGCAACAATACAGAAGGCTGCAGCATTTCAGACTAAAACTATCAAATCTGATGGCTAAAATTAGGCATCTTAGCTCATGTTTAGAAAATGAAGAAGTATACTGACACCATGTGCATGCCTAAATTCATACTGGGCACCTGCAGCCTCCTTTGTTGGGGATAAATTCTATAATTTGTTAGTATGGACTACCTGCTAAGGTTTCTGCCAAATAGCCCATTCAAATAGGGTTACAACATGGCTATTCTGTTTTATGGGAAAACCATAAGAATATTTCCTTTGCCCACACCTAAAATATTAAGAATATTTCACTTTTAAAATTACATTTATTTCTTATTGCTGCACCTCCTTTATGATGATGGAGCTTTCTGCAGAGCAAAGCAGCAAAGTAAACACCAGTGATACCTGCAAGTCTTCTTTCCTGGTGGGCTCACTGTCTCTGCTTACATTGAATTGAATTTAGTAATGTTCTCTGCTGAATGCATTGGTTCTATGGAATTTGCTTAAAGAATCTACTGACACATCTCTTGAGTAATAATTTCTGCTACTCCTACAATTGCAGTATGTACATCAGTGCAAAGAGACAAGCTGCAACAGTAAAATGTGTTTGAATGACAAGACACCAATGAACGTTAGTTACTGATTCTCATACCATAAATCTTGCTTTCAAATCTCCCTGTCGCTCCAGTGAAGAAATAACTATTCCAGGAGCTGTTTTCATAGCAAGGATAGGGAATAAAAATACCATCAATGCAAAATACATTATTTGATGTGAAGCAGAAAGAAAAAGAGAGAGATTGTTCTCCATGATAAGGAAGAAATAAGAGGGCCAAATCAGGTGGTACTTCACCTCCACAATTGTATCCATAGTGAATTTGGGGATGGGCATCGGTTTGTACATTTTTCCCATCCTCATTGGTGCACTGTAACAAATGAATTGGGGATATCTTGCATTTACTTGAATGTGGGAGCTCCTTGACCATGTCAAATAGAAGCTTTGGGGGATTCTGTTGCCTGGGGCCCTGTATTCAAATAAATGTAGGATCACCCTACATATTACGTCAGTACACTGCATGCATGATAAGGAGGACAGCAGAAGAACATGGGAAGGTCAGGGGAGGGAATGTGTGAGATTGAAAGGAAAAAGGAAAAGTTCCTCCTGTGCAAGCACAAGGTCATTATTGACCCCTAGAGGGATGCCTGCATTACGCTGGCGTTTTCATGGCAGACTGTAGCGGGTTGGTTTGCCATTGCCTTCCCCAGTCATGACTACCTTTCCCCCAGCAAACTGGGTACTCATTTTACCGACCTCGGAAGGATGGAGGGCTGAGTCGACCTGAGCTGGCTACCCGAGACCCGGCTTCTGCTGGGATCTAACTCAGGTCATGGGGAGAGTTTCAGTTGCAATACTGCCGCCTACCACTCTGCGTCATACGAGGCTCTGTGAGATTGAAGCCTATTCCCAATTCAATACAATAGAATCCTGGAGGCTGGGAATCACCTTAATCAGCCCAGAATTTCAGGCCTTGAGTAAGGAGAAGAAAAATGACATACAACTGATTGTGACATGCCTTTTCCCAGAGCTGATATTTGCTACGAAATAGTTGGGAGGGTGGGATAGCAAACAGTGCCTACTCTAAATCTGTGTGCTCCAGGAAGAGCACTGAATGCATTAACTTCTGCACAGCCTGATTCTTCTAAGGACCAATGTCCCTTATAATTCTTTTGGGACTCATCAACCAAGATGCAGCCAATGCTCTTTAATTACTTTGTAACACCAAAACAGAAAGGGAGATGTTTTTGGTCTTTCTGTAAAGCTGCAGCCTTACATGCAAGATTTGACTTACTCCTCCAGCTTCTAGGCCAGGAAGGGACCAGTGGACAGAGGATGTTGGTGGTAGATGTGATCCTGCAACTCTCGGTTCCTTGTACATGCCTTTTGTGGGAACAGGACTAAGGTCCCTATCCCTTGCAGCTTCAGCACTAATGCCTCTCAATCTCTTCAGGGGTTTGTAGATCTAGAACTGCCACTGAGGGAGATACGGATTACTTGTCTTCAGGATGAAGGCAAGCAGCATCAACAACAACAGACCTGTTTTCTCTCTGGTTGAAATATCCTAGAGAAGGTCATAATGAAAGCCAAAGGCTTTATCGCAGTAATCCCAACTTAGTCAACAAAATACGTCTGGGAGTACAGTGCCTGATTGCACATGATATGGCGCACAGCCGCCAGGTGCAATGAAGACTTGTTTTTCATGGGTCTCATAGCTGTCATGGAGGCCACCTGCAAGCTATTGCCAATGCCTTTGTATGGACACTTGCCTTATGCTTTGGGAACTGCAGCCCAGAATCTAAGTGTAAGATTATAATCAAGGCATGTTATTGCAATCTCTACATTATTTGTTAGGATTTTTAGCCCAAGGTATCATAATAGTTCAAGAGCAATCACAGCATACACAAATAAAAACGGAAATTATAATTACAGGGACCACTTATGAATCACCAAAAAAAAGAAGAGGAAAGGCATCATTAAAAAAAGGGGACAGCAATTTGCAAATACTAATTTATATAAATAGGTGCACATTTAGAAATAATTATTATAATTTAAGTAGATATACAGTACATCTCACCATGGTGTGGAAGACTGTGACAAGGTGACCCGTGTGCTTGCCTATTCAGTCTGCTGTCCAGTACCGTTGATGGATGACAGTTCTTATGGTTCTTTATCTTTAAAGTGGAATTGGGCAGGAAACCCTTCAAGTAGCATAGAGGTTGGTAACTTGTGGCCCTCTAGATGTTTTATCCTACAGCTCCCATCATCCCTCACCAGTGGCTAAGTTGGCAAAGACTGATGGAAGTTGTAGGCCAAATCAGTTGGAGGGCCACAGGTTGCCCACCCCTGAAATACAGGATGGTCCGCTGGCAGCCCTTCAGACAGAGGACTGTCCTGTGTAAAAGAGGACTCATGGCCACCCCAAAATATATAAAACAACATCCTATAAAATTAATTTTAAATATATTGCACACACAAGTAGCTTCTGTTCTCTCTTCTCTATTATGAATTCCTTAACATCTGTATTTGTTGCATACAACTTGCCAATTGTGCAGTTCAGATTTGAAATAAGAATGTAGCCAGACCATATCCTCTGTTTTAATATAATTAAGAATATAGCTAATTTAAATACAAGCAAGTAATTTCTATAGTTGTGTTTATATAAGAACCCTACTGTACAGGTTGATATTTCTAAACATGTGGTATACACGTATTGAAGGGCACCCCCAATCCGTGGTCCTAGGTGCATGACCCTGAGTGTTTAGGAACACACTTCCTGCCTTCACTGTAGAGAAAACCTCTCAAATATTCCAAATCTAGATCTCTGCAGAGTTTTATACATTCTAACCTAGGTTAGAAATTCAGTCCCCATAAGTGACTGAAGCTTCTTGAACACTATTGATAATATCTTTGACGGTTGCTTCAGAAATAGAACTAGCTTTTATCGCTCGCTAGGAAATGCTGTAACTCCTCCTTTTGCACTGGTGTACCATAACATTTTACTTTCCCAAACTCTGGAACAATTTCATACTTCAGAAAAATAGATGTGAACTTCCCTAAGTATATGAGCAGGTGTACAGATACGGAGAATGATTTTATCCTTGAAATAACTAAATCTTTGACTTTGATTTCCAGTATTCATTAACAGATGATTTAAAAATTCATTAAAGGAAGCCAAAAAATTAAAAATGCCTACAGTTCAGATATATGTAGTGTTTTAAAATCCATTAGTGGATACATTCCACACTGCCTGCATGTAAAAAGAAAATACTGTTGACAGTTAGGATGCTAAAGATAGCTCTATATAGCTTCTTAAAAAAAAAAAAAAAGAACAATGATAAAAGCCTTGAAAAATTCCCTTTGATGTGAATGGAGTCTTCTGCATTTTGAAATACAATAAGTTGGATTAATTGCTCCTCATTAGGCAGCAAGTTGGGACAGCTTTGAATGTGCATTCTCTTTTAGCATTAGCTATTGCCTGGCTGAAATAGCCAGCTTTTGTATTTACTACTGTCCTCTCTAATAATAAGCAAATTAGAGATCATGGCTACAATTACTCAACTGTCTTTTGTGCAGAACTATTGTATACATCCATGGTTTGTTTATCTTCTTTTTTTTAGTTATAACAAATAATTTCAAAGGTTATTCAAATCAATACAATATGTGAGCAGAAATAAGATTTGTGAAATTACTTATTAGGAAACTATTTTATGTTAGTATTTTATACTCTACTGTAAAATCCATTTTAAGACCAAATTGCAGTTTCTTTGGCTTCACGTCATTTTCTGAAGTTATATTTTGTTAGATTTCTGTGTTGGTTTTGATGAAAATGTATAATACTACAGGTTTTTTTTTTTTTTTTAAATACTTTATATTGTCCATTCTTTTAATTATACCAGGGAGATCTTTTCAAGTTACACTGAATGTCCCTTTCATCTCCCTGGGACACACAATCATTCTCATTAGAGCAAGTTGGGGTGACTGAATTATTTCACAGAGTATGGAGGTTTTAAACAGATTATAACCAAAAGTCTGATTTTCTTGCTATATGAAATTAATTGCAACGAGTTTGGCCACTAGTTAAAAAAAAATGGAATCACTCACACCGATAATGTTCCTCTTGTGTGGCAATTATTTCAAAATCACTGGAAACCTAGGGGTCTGATTCATTAAAATATATTTTTTTGTTTATATTAGATTTCCCATATAGCTTAATGCTCTTGAATGGCTTGCAATTTAAAAACAAGTGGAAATCATGAAAATATTACAGTCAACTTAGTAACAGCTGTAACCTCAGAATTTAATGGAATTCAGAGGGTGACCACTTGCATCCTATGCGCTCCGCAAACTCTTTTCTTCCTCTTTTCCCCCCAGACTCATGTTTATGTCTCACATATATGTACAAACCTATTTTCTCCTATCACCCTTATCTCACAGAAACCCATTTGGTGACTCTAGGGGACCCTTTGAGAAAACTAAAAGTGTTTGCGGCTTTGAAACTTAGAGGGGAAAAGATAATGAAAGGGGGCTATTAATGGATACTATAAAATTAAGAAGCATGGAGAAGACGGATAGAGAGAAATTTTACTTAGACCTGGGTTGGATGTCATGGCATTGTGGGTTAATTTACCGTCGAGGAGCTGCGGCATGTGCCGGCTGCCATTATGAATATATTGTCATGTTGTGTGAACCTAGCCAGTGGAGGTTATTTGAGGGTTAAATAACTCTCGCTTAACCCTAAAACAGACAGTGGGTTATGAGGGGGTTGTTTAGCCCTCAGATAATCCCTGCTGGCTGGGTATGCATGACACGAATCATAATGCCAGCCGGCACATGTCACAGCTCCTTAATTAACCTACAATGGGCTATTGTGTCGTCCAAACTGGCCCTTACTCTCTCTTAACCCTAGAACTTGGGATCCCCAAATTAAACTGACTGACAATAGAAACAGGACAGATGCAGCAAGCACACAGTGCCCAATAAAGTTATGGAATTCACTTCTGCAAAATGTGATAACTTTAAAAAAGAATTAGCCAAATTTGTCAAGGGTAAGCCCATCAGGCTAATGGCTATGATTAGGGATGTTGGAGAATCAGCAGTGGAACCAAATGAGTTCAGATTTTCATGAATCCCACCTGCGGATTCTGCAGCAGGCTGGCTTTCCCCCATTGGGTGGATTCTGCAGACTTAAGGACCGTTTTTCTAACTTTCCCGAATGTTGTGCAAATTTCGTCATAGAAAAATACACAAAATATTTTTTTAAATGGCCAAAAAATTGCATTTTCCCCATAGGCTAAAGGGTGAAAATGTGCATTTGGGGGGAATTTATGTACGTGCGCATTTGCGCAAATTCAGAACCAAAATCTAATTCCGTCAGTGCTCAGACAACGAAATGAAAGGCATCCCACAATCCACGAAACAGGGATGGAACAGATTTTACACAATCCAAACATTCCTAACCATGATACCTAGATGGCGCCCTTCATGTTACACAGGCAATAAGTTCTGCATAAAAGATGCTAGACATACAGAGTGAGGGAGGGTTGTTGCCTTCAGGCTTGCTTCCGGTTTCCCAAAAGCATTTGACTGGCCATACTGTGAACACCTCTGTTAGCATGAAAGCCTCTCTCTGAACCAAACATAATCTCTCTCATATCACCCTCTTCCAAATATCTTCTTTCCATGCCCATTTCCCTGACACACTTCTGCCATTCCTGATCTCCCTGCTCCATCTGAATACTATTGTTTCTTTGTCCCCACTCACTCTGTTGTTACTGCCTCTGTGATGCTCACCACCATCCTATTCCTCATGGAGTTCCCACAACTGTTCCCATGCAGTGCACATAACCACTTGTTCTCTAAGGAATTCTTTTAGACTCCTCTGAACCTTGTGCCAGTACCCTTTCTTCAGAAGCTCTCTTCTCATGTTCAGTTTTATGTGTAGCGTGAATGTGTGAAGAGGAAGTGGGATCGTGCCAGTTGACCCCACTGTCTGAACTCTGTGCATTGGGTGAAGGTGAGAATGGAGTTTCTGTATGTGTAAACCCTTCCACGTCATCAGGAATCCTGTATGATCAGGGTCCCCGGGCTCATAGGAGTGTGTACCACCATACATACATAGAAACTCCATACCTTAACTTCAGCCCAGTGCATGGAAGATGTGAGCTGGGCCAGGGGTTGTGACCTCCTTACCCCTCCACATATTCACTTTACATGTGGAGCTGAATGCGAAGCAGGCTACAGAGAAGTAGCAACTTGAATAGGTAAGCCACCCATTGAGTCTACTTTTTTTTTCTTGCACAAGCTTCTCTCAACCTAGGCATCTTTCCCATCTCTCTGAACTCTTATAAAAATAGAACTCTTCCTGGGGCAGAGGAATTTGAATGAAACCATAATCCCCCAAGCATTTTCTCCATGGTTTAATAGAGATGATGCCTCATATATAAAACTCTACCAGGAGCACAATCCTATGTCTACTCAGCAGAAAGTCCCATTGAATTCAATGGAATTTACTTCCAGGTAAGTGTGCATAGCATTGCAGCCTAAATCCCTTTTACCTTCTCAGAAGTGGGAGGGGATTCACAGGGACCAGGGCCATGTAGAGAGGTGCTGTACTACATCTGATTTGGCTGAATGTAATTTTTATTTTGGGAAGAAAACTGCTACTCAGTTCAGTCAATAATTTAATTATTGTTATTGAGCTCAGAAATGGGGATTGGATTCGATGGCCTTGTATGCCCCTTCCAACCCTACTATTCTATGATTCTGTGAAATTTATGGATAAAAAAATACAAAGTACAAAAACACCCCCCCCCCCAGACACACACCGACACGCACCATTAAAAAAGATTTATTATTATTACTGGTTTGTTCCAAAGTTTTAGAGAAGGTTAGGCCAGACTAATACTAGAGGAGAGTTAGCCAAGGAACACTTTAAACTACAGGAAATAACATTAGAAGTGATGGCACCAGTATCTCATCATGGCACTTTAAGGAATAATATTGTAAGCCAAATTTCTGTTCACATTCGCACTAGTGATTGCATAATTTAATTTGACTCCAATTAAGCTATTTAATATTTACTGCAGCATAACTGACAGTGGAAACAGACACTCATTTTCTTAAGAAGCCAAGGTCTTGATCACTTGTGTTCATTAAAGATCCCAGTGCACTCAGAGGTGGAGAATATGGGTGTTAAGTCATGTATCTTGGCCAAATTCCAGTTTAGGTAATTACTGCTAATCTGCCTGCCTAAATTCCCCATCCAGTTTTAATTGGATGTAGTCTTCCTCACTAGCTGCTCAAACTGTCATGCAGCATTTTCATATATGATTAATCAGTTGTTATGAGTTACCCCAGAAATAGCTGCATATGAGTGGAGGAGGTAAAGCTGCCTTTTCATTATGTAGAATTGAGATGATCATAAAATCATGGACTGACTGGCAGGGACCTTTGATGTTACCTAATCCCATCCATCCCCAATGACATGTTAGAATCCTTCATGCATGAACTCCTTTACAAATAAACCATATAATCCAGATTATAGTGGGTCATCAGTGGTACTATTAATGAGTAAGGCACACCTTGCCAGAGGTTCCTTCAAGCAAGAAATGGCTTTGGAATAAGAATATGAGAAGAGCCATGCTGGATCAGACCAAAGGCCCATCTAGTCCAGCATTCTGTTCACACAGCGGTCGACCAGCTCAAGCAAGCCAGATGCAGCAAGCAAGGCACCCCAACTCCTCACAAGTGTCACTTGGTTGAAAATTCCTTCCCCAAAGGACAGATTTTTGAAACAAATTATACTGTTGTGTTAGCTGCTCCGCTTCACCTTCACTCTCAGACAACACAGACACCCGTATACATTCCATATTTATGAAAAAATATGATCCTGCACCTGAACTCAGTGTCATAGGATCTGACACTGAAACATAGCCTAGTGAGCTACTTGGAGTCAGGTCTGTATGTGCTCATGTCCAAATCTCTCTTACGGCACAGAAGGGAATTGGGGTATTGATTGGCCAGGGCTGATGTAAATAGTATAGGAGCATGGCCTGCTGTTGCCCTGCCTGGTTACAGAGCTCAGTCTCCCACTCTAGTTGTCAGCATGAACACCTTGACACTCAGATGGCTGGGATAACTGGGCTCTGACTGTGATATCCTCTGCAGCAGGAACAAAACAAACAAGGCCCCTTTACTTTAAATTTGGTTTAGAAATGGAAGGCAATTTTTTTCACTCCAAAGAAGGTTCCCTCTCTAGCCATTTAAAATAATAATGCATGACCCAAAAGCTTCGGAGCCAAAAATAGGTCAGGCAGTTGGGTCAATTTTTTGAATAAGTAGATTTCTCACTGTACTGCATCCCTGCTGCTGCTGAAAGCACGGTTTCTTCAGCAGCCATGTTGCTCCCAGCCAGTTCCCCTGTGACTGTGCAGGAGCAGCTGCAGATGGGTCCACAGGTGTTAATGTCGCTTCTGGAAGCATTAACACCTGATCAGGTTTCTGTCTTGTATCCTGCACAGGATGGAGGGGAGGATGTTAGTGGAAACAGCTGCTCCCCCTGCTGCCAGACCCCCAATAAGATGGCTCAAAATAGGCAATGTCTAGTTTTTAATATAGGAGTTTGCACTGTTTCTAAGCAGCCCAATGACCTAATAGTTGCCAGATTAGGCATTTAATTTTATCAGCATGGTAGGCATGAATATGATTAGTCCTTTTATTCTTTTGATGAATCAGATCCTTGGTGAAAATTAATAATTCCTTTTAAACGGTTATGGATGAAACGATTAGGAACACCCTCCATTTGTAATTGTACTGTAGAATATTTTGCTAAGAAATTGCACTTGTACAAAAGCCTTTTAACAAACTTTTTGTTGTTACATCCAGGTAACAAGCATGGTAAGTATTTTCAGTAAAACAAGTATTATGTATCAGCTGTGCTTGGCAGATATACATATATATAGATATATATATATATTCTTTTTAGCTAGCTTTAACTGTACTATTAGCCTGTGCTGTTTCTAAAGGAGCTGTTCAAATGAAGAAGCTGCTCACCCTTTCATTACTATGTATGGGCTTTCAAGGGAATATGTGTGTGAATTTGTATACCGTACTGGATGGCATGCATTCCTGACCAGCATGCTTGCGACTTTGCTTGTAACAATGAACCTGCCTCTTAGTGCTTGTGTTCCCTTCATGTCTTATACCCAAAGTTTAGCATTTCCTAAATCTATTATTTTTCCATGTGAGGAAACTGGTGATCTGAAATATTATGTAAACAGCACACTTGAGTCACCTTAATTTCACTAAAGTCAAATTAGCCTGTTCCTAGCGGCCAGAGTATGATCCCAGAAAAAGATCTGGGGGAAGATGCTATAGTTCCATCTGTATATAAATCTGTGCCTGGCCAGTCTCTGTTCAGCATAGAGCCCCATATCCACTGCTTACAGGCCTTTTCATACAAAGCTGCAGCTACATAGGGGTCCCTCTCCCTATAGAGATCCCACATGGGGGCTGTATATGTGTGTGTGTGTGTGTGTGAATGGTGCACCTGTATGGGCAGGACCAAACGAATGTGTTTTCCCCATGCAGTTTGTTCTACCCACATGGTTGCATTACTCACATGCAACCCCCAGTTCTTGACATGTAGGCCCTATGCAAACGTACAGTCAATTTTGCAAACCTCAGGTAGGTGTGTGCTGGACATGCCACAGGGTTGGGCCAGACTGGTGCTTTTCCAGTCCTCTGTAGGATTTGAAAACCTGCACTGGGTTTGTCTATATTTGTTTCCTATTTTAAAACAGTTTCCTATTTTAAAATAGTTATCATCTGCCCCGATTCTATGAGAAAGGAATCCTATGCCCTGATCCTATGAGAAGGGGAAGGATTTTAAGGGCACAATCATATGGGATGCGCCCTGGGTACTTGTAAGCCACCAAACGTGGAGGCTTGCGAGTATCTGATGCAGATATTCTGCATTTTAGCTAAATGTGTGATTTCACCCTTCTAGCGGAGGCTTTGGGGAGGGGGAGGGAAGGAGGCTGGGGATACTTTGCAATCCCACATCCCCAGTCTCCTCCCCTCCCCGCCCCTGAGACCACTCCCCCCCCCCCGAGCTCATGTTTGCGAGCTCATAGCAGCAGCCAGTGCGGTTCTTTCCGCACTGGCTGCGAGGGGAGTGTGGTTTCCCAGCTCCAGAGCTCTGGCTCGGAGCCAAGAAACAAAATATCCGATGTCCCTCAGACACCGTATAGGGGGCATCGGATTGCTCTCTAAAACTACTTCTAGTTTGGTGACTGCAGAAGTAATTTGTTTGGTGACCGCGGAATTAATTTGTTAGGGACTATAGGGCTTGAACTTTGGCTTAATGGTCAAAGCCTAACCCTAATGGTTAGGGTGAACAGCAGCCTTTAAAGCAGGAGCCTGCCTGCTTCCCAGGCTTTGAAGAGGGCTGGATATACAGGCAGGTGAATTCTAAATAGTGGAGGATGGTGGCTCTGATTTTGGTGGGGCTGGGGATCCATTTTGGGTTTCAAGTCAGAACCAGCCAGAACTTTAAAGGAGCTATCCGACATTCTGAACCTATTTTGGGGATTGGGTTCAGAACCTTGGATAGCTCCTTTAGAGTTCTGGCTGGTTCTGACTAAAACCCAGAATGTATTCACAGCCCCATCGAAATCGGACCCATCAGCCCCCACTGATTTCAAACATGCATAAAAATAATCCCAGATACTACTTTTTTCTTCCCATCTGCTTGAGTCCAGTGACTTAATAACCCCATCAGGGTAGTTGGGTTTTTAAAGTCCAATCTTCATCTTGAACTAGTAACCTTATTTTGTTACCTTATTTTGTTGCTGCTGCTCTGTTCCAATTTGGGCTCAACAAAAACTTTCAAATAATGGTTAAGGCTCTGTTCTGGTATGTGAGAAGAAAGTAAATGAAGTAACAGTCCAGTTTTCAGTTCCAATTCAGTTGACTCCCTATTGTTTTGCAGTACAAAATTGTATTCAGAGTTAAACTGAGTCATGATAATATTGAGCAGATAACTTTGCCTGGAGGCAATATTAATGTATTTTGGCTCCTGTGCTACATTTTTCTGCATGGTATGCTTTTATTTTTCACATTTCCTGTGCCGTTTTAATTTTAGCATATGTGCTTTCTAGCTGTGCTTGCTCAGTGTGATTTTTTGTGTCCAGTGTATTAATGATTGCCTGTAATTGTCATGTTAAAGGATCAGACTGCAAAGGACAAAGCACTCCAGCACATGGCAGCCATGTCATCAGCTCAAATAGTATCTGCAACAGCGATTCACAATAAGTTGGGCCTGCCAGGAATTCCCCGTCCTACATTTCCTGGAGCACCTGGAGTAAGTTAATTGGCTGCAATAAAAAGTACATTTCAGAATGATGATTGGCAGGAAACAAAGTCTAGATCAATTAATTTATGCATAAATTGTACTTCCCTCTCTCTTTATAATGTTCTTTGGTGGAAAAAAATGAAGGAAATGTGCCCTTCAATAAAGCAATTGAGAAAAAAGTTTCATTTTTTCTTTTTTACTTTGTCTAGTTTTGGCCAGGGATGATACAAACAGGACAGCCTGGATCTTCACAAGAGTAAGTTTGGAAAATAAGACCATACTTCTGTGTTTCTATGTATGTAGTAGTACACATTTGTAGTGATGTTTATTTGAATGTTTGTATATCCAAAATGATGTGTACCTAGCCAGAGGAATTCAATACCAGAGGCTATAACTGAAGCAAGTAATGAGCAAACTGAAAACATAGATTAAGGACTTTATAACAGGAATGTTCCTGAAATTTAAACGTTTTCCAAAACATTTTTCCTTTTCATGATACTACATTGACTTAGAATCATAACCACTGGATTATGAGGGTCAAATCATAGGCTGTTTTGGTGCAGGATTCAAGCTTTTCCCCCCAGAAATTAATTCCAGCTCCTCCCTTCTAGATGCATGAGATCAGGAGCAGATCTCAAGCTTACTCACGTTGGCCTCAACATGTTCCATCCTGGGGCTAATAGGGGTGCAGTTTTCAAAGGGAGCTTGGGGTGGGGGAGGGTTAAACCCTGCAAGACAAGATACGAATCCCCACCATCACTACAGTGCTTTTTAAAGAACAAAAAAGAGGCAACTTAAATGCTTTTACATTGATTTTAGGTTTGGTTTAATATTCAAAAACTGCATTCAGATAATGATGGACTCTCTCAGTTCAGGCATTTATTGGAACAAATATTACGTTTTTATACATCCGTGTATGCCGTTCTGAGCGCTGTGACCAAACAGAAGGTGGAAAACATTTAAATAAACACATGTGCTGAAAGGAACTGAGTAGATGTCGCAACACTACATGTTGAGATAACAGCAGGGAGTTGTGTCCAAACATCCCCATGATACGTTGCTAGAAAGACATTTCCTAACCCAGTTTCGTGCCTGTCTTGATTTGACCTGTGAACCGGAAAACTGACCTCACCATCCTCATTAGTGCAATCTGAGCAGCTATGGCGTGTTCTTTTGCTTTGAGTATTATATGGCAATAATTCACAAAGCACTTCATGTATACAATGACTGTTTTCCTTACAAAAATCTTGTAACGAGGCCATCGTCATCACTATCCCCATTTTACAGATAGGGGGCCGAGTCTACTGGTTTGCCCGAGGCTTCGTAGCATGTACATGGCTGAACTGAGATTTGCACCAGATACTTCCTGCTCATAGCTTGTACTCTTTAATCAATATACTTAGCACTGTGCCGAGTTTTCCGATCTATTCATTCTTGACCATTTGATGGAGGGAGGGGCGAAAAGAAATTACACCCAAAAATTGTGGGAAGGGGTGAGAATTTTGGAGAAATTTATCAGGGTGCAGGCTTCAGTTCTTATCTTACTGTAAGGAGGTGGATGAAGGGTTTGTGTGCACTCCTTATTTTACTATTTCTGTCCTGCTCTGTCCTTGCAGCTGCTTGAGCTTTCTGAAAAGCCCCCTAGGGGACTTAGCCAGGACTTCCTCCCTTGGCGCGTTCCAGTGCAGCTGTCTGCTGCGAGTGAAGAGTTGTTGTTCTTCTTGTGGTTGCTGTGAAAAGGGATTTTAACAACAACAAAACAAAACCAAAAATGCCTGGCTCAGCTTTCAGGCATTCAGCAGGCAGCAGTACTGGAAAGCTCCAAGGGAGGAAGTCCTGGCTAAGTCCTCTAGGGGGCTTTTCAGAAAGCTCAAGCAGCTGGAGAGGCTGCAAGGACAGAACAGGGAAAAATTATAAAATAAAGAGGATGCGCGCGAACCCCCCCCCCCCACACACACACACACACTTCAGCCACATCCCTATAGTAAGGTAAACACTGAAGCCCTGGACCCCGAGAAATTTCTCTGAAATTCTCAAAATCCCTGCAAAAGAGGCAGAAAAACAACTGCCTCTTTCACAGGGAAACAAAGAGGTTGTGAAAAGGCAGGTGAGGTTTAGGCACAGCACTAAGTATGCTATACCAGCTCCTACTAGGACTTTGCTTTTTTTGTTTTTTTAGACCATGACTATACAGACTTCGTATGTATTGTACACCGACCAGATAACTTTGGTTATTGGGCAGTTTAAAAGTACAGTAAATCAATACATACGTATATACATACATACATTTAAGGAACCCTGCTGTAGAAGGAAGTTTACAAGAAACACTGTTATACTGTACCAGAAACCATCTACCATGGGAACAAAAGATGCTTATTTTTTCTTAATATCTATTGTTATTAATAATGTCTGAATTCATTGTCCAATGGTTTATTTCAGCATAAAGCCATTTGTTCAGCAGGCCTACCCTATACAGCCAACAGTTGCAACTCCCATTTCAGGTAACATTTACTGATTTGATTGTTTGTTTCTAAGTTTCTTGTATCCTGTCTTTGCAGTCCTTCAGAAGATTCATAAAGATGCATTTATTCTCAGTGGTCTTATCTTAAGGGTTTTATGGGGCTGCTTGATGGAAATTATTTTAGTGCATATTTATATTTGGTTAAAATAATAAATAAAATAATAATAAAAACAAATAATGTTTGTATTTGGTTGGTTTTAGTCTTGCTGTTTGGCTTGTATTACTTATTAAGTTGTTTAATTGGATTTTAACTGTATATTATTGATGTTTTATTAATTTTGTAAGCCACCTCAAGAGGGATCTTTTGCTCTATAGGCAGCCTATAAGCATACTTAAATTAATTAAAATATCACCCCATATTTAGGGCTTCATGCAGGCTGCAATCTTTAAACACATATAGAAATATGCAAGGTAATTTGATAGTCTCTTTGGTCAATTACTAGGAATTAATATGCATGTATATGAGTTTTTGTACAGGATTATTTGCATATTCATCAGAGTTTATAAAATATGCAAATGGATTATGTAAGAGCGCTCCCGGCTTCTGAGCACAGCAGTGGTCTACCGTGTATACCAGAATTCCTCACTGAAGGTGCATAAGAGAGAGAATGGCACACAACTCTGGCCTTTCTAAAGCTAAAATCATACCCATTGGCCTTGTTGACAAGAAATCAATTAAAATAAAAACACCTGATTGGCCTGATCAGTAAAGATGGAAAAATGGTGATGGGTGACAAAGAAAAGGCGGAACTGCTGAACTATTTTGACTCAGTCTTCTCTCAAAAGAGGATCCGTGTCCCATCTGGCATGCATGACAAAAGGCTAAAGGGTTAGGAAGGAGATGATCAGGGAATATCTAAGCAGCTTTAATGAGTTCAAGTCTCCCAATCCAGATAAATTCTATCCTAGGGTGTTGAAGGAGCTAGTGGATGGACACTCAGGTCCTCTCTCTATTGTCTTTGAGAAATCCTGGAGAATGGGTGAAGTACCAGAGGACTGGGGAAGGGAAAATGTAGTCTCTATCTTCAAAAAGGAAGATCCAGGGAATTATAGACCAGTCTGACATCACTGCCTGGGAGGATTCTAGAGCAGATTATAAAGCACTTGATCTATAGACACCTTGACACTAATGCAGTGATCACTGCAAGCCAGCATGTTTTTATTTCATTTTTCAATTGGGTAACTTCCTTAGTAGATCGTGGAAATGCTGTAGACATAATGACTGGGTTCAGATTATATGGCACGGGTCATCATTTAACCCACAACGAGGTGCAATGCCCACAGGCGTCAAGTTGCATATGCTTGGCAGTTGTCATGTCATGTGAACCCAGTGAGCATGGATTAAGTGAGGGTTAAACAACACTTGTATGACCCTAAAACGGACTATGGGTTATTTCAGGGTTGTTTAACTGTCACCCAACCCCCAAGTGCCAAGTTCGCACAGCACAACAACCCCTAAGCAGAAGTTCCATATACAAAATGGTGGCCACGCCCGCCTTACACGTGCTGCAGCCTCACCGTGTTGTGAGAACAACCCCACTATATCTTGACTTGAGCAAGGCTTTTGACAAAGTGCCCTGTGATATTCTGTTTAGCAAGCTGCTTAAGTGTGGGTTGGGTGGCACAACTACTAGGTGGATACACAGCTTGCTGGAGAACTTTACTCAAAGAGTCTATATCAA
Organism: Heloderma suspectum; assembly: GCF_057233095.1. Taxonomy (NCBI): domain Eukaryota; kingdom Metazoa; phylum Chordata; class Lepidosauria; order Squamata; family Helodermatidae; genus Heloderma; species Heloderma suspectum. The sequence continues at coordinate 111,890,967 of NC_139458.1, read as the reverse complement.
TGGTTTCCTCATCAACCTGGAGGAGAGGTATCAAAAGGGGTGCCACTAGGTCCTGGGCCCTGTACTCTTTAACGTTCTTATTAATGAATTGGAGGAACAGGTGTGGGGAATGCTGATCAGATTTGCAGCTGAAACAAAATTGGATGGGATAGCTAATACCTTAGAAGACAGAAACAAAATTCAAAATTATCTTCATAGGTTCAAAAACTGGGCAGAAAAGAACAGAATGAAATTTAACAGAGGCAATTGCAACATTCCTCATTTAGGAAAGAGAAATCAAATACACGGGTATAAGATGGGTATACCTGCCTTGGCAATAGTATGTGTGAAAAAGATCTTGGAGTTGTAGTCGATAACAACCTGAATATGAACAGTGTGATGTGGCTGCAAAAGAGGCAAATGCAATTTTCGGTTGCCCCAATAGAAATATAGTTTCAAAATCATGAGAAGTAATAGTTCCACCCTACTCTGCATTTGTCAGACTTCACCTCAAATACTGTGCCCATTTCTGGATACCATGCTCTAAGAAGTATTCAGATAAATTGGAATGAGTTCAGAGAGGGGCAACAGAGATGATCAGGGGACTAGAAACTAAGCCCTGCAAGGAAAGATTGAGTATGTTTAACCTTGAGAAGTGGGTATGTTTAACCTTGAGAAGAGAAGACGGGAGGGAGGATATGATGGCACTTTTCAGGTACCTAAAGGGTTGTCACACAGAAGAGGGCCACAACCAGTTCTCCATCATCCAAGACTGTAAGATATGAAATAGCAGGTTTAAGTTACAGGAAGGCAGTTTTTGGCTGAACATTGGGAAAAACTTCAGTCAGAGCAGCCAGACAGTGGAACCAATTGCCTAGGAGGTGATGGGCTCTCCTTCACTAGAGGTATTCAAGCAGAGACTGGACAGCCATCTGTCAAGGTTGTTTTAAACTGGATTCCTAGACTGAGCAGGGGGTTGGTCTCAATGGCCTTAACGGCCCCTTCCAACTCTATGATTGATCTCATCACTGGTTACATAAATATTGGTCTCTCCCTTATGTGTACAGACATAGCCAGCAATGAATGCACATCCTTTGAACCGAGTTAATCATGGGATATATGATTTTGAGTCATCTTGTTTTGGTTTTTGTTGTTATATTTCGGGGGAGGGTATTTGGCTGTCAGATAAGATTATTTGGGGCAAGTGTTTAAAGACATTACTTATAAACAGTGCAGGAATTGCACAAGTGCAGAACAATATCTTTGATGCTGTTTCCATTGGTTTGCAAAGAAGAAAGAAAAAATGTGAATAAAAATATGATTTTAACAAAAAGCACAACAAATAGTAGAAATGTACAAGGTCTATATTTACAAGCTATTGATAGCATGCATAAAAGCAGCTGAGTTTGTAACAGTTATAATAGGGCCATTTTGCTCATCTGCAAGGATAAATAATGCAATCTAGAATTTAATGACTTCATAAGGACGATTATTTGCTCTTCAGGATTTGAACCTGCATCAGCTCCAGCACCCTCAGTTCCTGCTTGGCAAGGTCGATCTATTGGAACAACTAAACTCAGACTGGTGGAATTTTCAGCTTTTCTTGAACAACAAAGAGACCCGGATTCTGTAAGTGCTGCTCTGAAATATGCCTTGTAAATGTCCTGTATAGTCATTGCTGTGCCTCTTTCTCCTCACAGTTTTGAAATTACATTCTGAATTCTTTTGATTTTGTGTACTGCATTCTTAGAATTGTATTGTAGATATGCCCTGTCTTGGTAAGGTTTTGCTTTTCACTGTGGAACATTTTTATTCTAACTGTTGGTATTGAAGCTATTGCTTAGTAAAGTAAAGGATTTCTCTGAACACTGGAAGCTCCATCTTTCATTGTTGTTTTGTACCTACTTTTATATCCTACTATAATGCTTTGCTAAACTAATTTAGGCCAGTATAACTTAACTGTGAGTAGATTTGAGCTAAAAAGCAAGATACAGAATACACTTTGAACTTTTTCCAAGAATACCCTGCCTTCAATATTGCTTACTAGAAACATTAACATTTAAAACAGGTTAGCATGCTGTGCTCAACAGGGATATATTCGAACAAATGCTTAATTTGAAATTAGTGTGATCATATTCTGTTGTCATTTGCCAGGACAAAGAACATATAACTTCTTGAATCAGAATGCTGAATAAACTAGTTCAGCATATCCCTTGGCTTACAGTAACAAGGAACTATGTAGAAGAGAACATGGGGGAAGGCTAGAAAAGAAAAGAGAGTAGTTGTACAAACTTGAAATCCATCATGAGAAATGGACAAGTTTGTACCTTCCTCTACCACACCCCTTCATGGGTGCCTTGTGCACTTGCACAGTCTGTCCAGTGGCAGGGCCATGTCCAATGTCAGCTCCTTAAAAACACTTTCACACACTATGTACTGGCCAGTCTCACCTTTTCTCTTTGCCTCCAAAGTTCTGGAGCATTCTGCTCACTCCAGCTGGCTTGACTTTCTTTCTTCCAACTTCAGTCTTTACGCCCTACAATCTGGCTGCCGCACTCCGTGCTCCAGTGAAATTTCTCTTGTTATCTTCACAGATGATCTCACTGGCAGATCAAAGGTATCTGCTTTGTAGCTGCCCTCCTTGATGTCTCCATTTCCATTGATTACAGTGAATCAACCTCTGCCTTCATGTCTTAGGTACCTATGACAGTTTCTAGTGAGTTCTCCTCATACCAGTCAGAGCATTTCAGTTTTTCCACAGGGGAAAGCTTCTCCTCTGCCTTTCCTCTCTACATTTGTGGCCCTTAAGGTTCCATTACTGGTCCCCTGCTATTCTCTAAACACTTTTCCTGGGTAACCTCATCAGTACCACCTCTATGCTGGAGATACCCAGCTGAACCTCTCTACCCTACGCTGGAGATATCCAGCTATACCTCTCTACCCTAGACTTCTCCCTCTTTGCCATCCTGCTTAATATATCCACTTGGGTATCTCATCACCATTCACACTCAATATATTCAAGACTGAGTTTTCACACTCAATATATTCAAGACTGAGTTACTAACCTTTCCTCCTAAGTCTGCCTCTTCTTGGTTCTTCAAATCAATCAACAACATTTACCCTTTTGGCCAGAAACGCAGCCATGACTTCAATTCTTATTTTTTGCTTTTCTCTGTCCTTTGTCTCTCCACATTCAATCAATTGCCAAGTTGTATGGCTTTTTCCTGTTCAACATTGCAAAAATCTGCCCATTCCTCTCTGTCTCCTTGGTTACAACCGGTTCATGCTCTAGTAAACTTCTGTCTTGACTGCTGCAACCTTCTTCTCTTTTGCCTTCTTCTCTCCTATCCCTCTTCCTCTGCCCAACACTCTGCTGCCAAAATCATTCACTTCTCCCATCTCTCAAACCATGTGATGACCCTCCTTTGGTCTCTTTGCTGGCTTCAATTCCACTTCTATATCCAGCAAACTCATAGGCCTTGCCTTCAAAGCTCCCCAAGTTCTTGCCTTACCTTATGTCTCAATTCTTGTTTTTCATTATGCTCCTGCCCATGACCTCCATTCTTCCATATCCGCTACCCTCAGTTTCCTGAAGACCTTTTGTTCTCTCTGACAACAATTCCTCTCTCTCTTGCTCTCCTCTGTGGATGCAGCTCCCTCACTGGACATGTACATCATGTCACCACATTCTCTTCCTTCAAATTGTTCCTCAAACCCTCCTTTTCTACATGGCTTTGGCTTTTCCCATTAATCCTCATTCCCAGCTGCAGCCAAGCTTGAAGTATGTGTAACTACATTCATCCACATATCACTCCCTTACTTTGTCTCTCTCTTCTCTTTCCTATTGTTTCCCTATTTTCTCTGTTACACTGTAAATTTTTTTGTGGGGTAGCAACTGTCTGTTTTGTCTGTGTATCTCTAAGGCAGCATATACAATGATGGCAAGGTATAAATAAGAATAAGTAGTAGAAATAATAAGAATAAGTAGTCGTAATATAATGGCTGCAGACAAATGTAGAGGAAAGAATCTGTCTTCCTGAATTTGGAACTTGTTTGAATTTTCTGCTTTGGAGCAATGTTTTTAGCGGTCTGGATAACCCTAGGTTTTCATGGAACATCATCTGGGTCTCAAATGAGGAGGTAAGTAATGGCTGACAATACTCCCTGAAAGATTCATTACCAATCTTCTTTTTCCAGTCATAGGAGAACGTTCTTGATCATATACTCTGTTCATGTGTCAACGGGGCTAACCACTGCTTCACATGAACTGTGTGAGCCCTAGAACACACCCTACAATCCTCTTCAGTGTGCTAGGGTTCCATGGCACACATACGTGGGTTCCTCTACAGATTAGAAAATGTAAAAAGGCACTCAGGGCCTTTCTCTACCTGGAATCTTGGAAAGCCAGCACCAGTCTGAGTAGACAGTGCTGGGCTAGATGGTCTGACTCACTGTAAAGGAGCTTCCTTTGTTCACATGGATTCCCTGAAGGCAGGAAGTTGGGAAACCGCAGCTTTTGAGGAATAAGTATATGCAGTTATAATGATTTTTATTGTAATCTGCTATAAGTATTAAGGAGCAGACTGGTATACGTTTTTTTAAAAATAAATAGCACGCGTGCTTGCTGAACATAAAAGTCTGAGGGTGATTTGGTCAATATTTTTTATTTCATAACTTGGAAGCTGGATTTTACACCACACACTCGCAGGAAAGGCTATGACTTTCATTGAAATAGTAATGACCTCATTTAATGAAATCATTTATAATGGTTATTTTTATGTTCATATATTTACATTAGAAGTGTTTTCAGCATCAATTGATATCTATGAGGTATGTCACAAAGGAGCAGAAATCAAAGCATTAGTTTATTTCGCAGTTGGGAAACCTGTTGTTAAACCTGCCGTTTTATGTAGATTTTTTTTTTCTGAAAAGCAAATACACTCAACAACACATGGAATATACAGCCTTTCTTTTCTTTAAACAGCTTGTAAAATACAATAGTCTGCAAAGCCATTATATGCTTTTTATAATTCTGTTCTGGAAACCAGTGAATGTATGTACCCTTGCAAGAAGACATTATCAAAAGAATGTTTTCCTAGAATAATGGAGATCAGAGATGTAGCACAGTAACCTTACATCAGAAGAATCTTCATAACAATATGACTATGAGTGAAAAATAGTACAACAGTACAGATATTAAGACATACAATATAGTTCCTTTTCCAATGGTGCTTTTCAGAATGCTGAATAAAGTTCAAATTTAGAAGCAGGGATGACTTGCCTCTTAGAAGATAACACACAACTATTAAGGATAATCCATTGAAAGAGAGCCCTTGGGGCCAGATGTTTACAGTGATTGTCTACACCCTTGAAAGCTATGAGATTTCATACCTGAAAGCACCAGCCTATCCTGTTGTAAATAACTACATAATCTGGTGACTTGGTCCTTTCTGGTCATCGCTTCCTAATCAGATCTTCATATTCTCTTCAACCAATGAACAAGGGCTAAATTGCTGCAGACTGTCTCTAGAGGAGTTGTGCTGCCATTGCTGTAATTCTTTGCATACGAATATACTTAGAGCTGCTGATACAGCAACACAGAAAATAAAAGCCACCTGAACAAAGATAAAAGTGGGTGGTTTGTGAAGCAGAAAGACAAGGGCAGGGCAACAGGGAGAAATTCCCTTTCACAAAGAACATTTCTTTCCTTTTCTAACATAATTGAAGAGAGACTTAGAAGAGATTGTTTGCCAGCAGGAGAGGATGGAGGTGTATGCTATAGATACATGTCAAGAGATTAATCTTCATTGCTTCTATTCAGAGCCAAATCTGATACTAGACTTGGATAACCCATTGAGCAGAAGGGCCCAGCTGTTCCCTATATGCAGTTGAACATAGCACTGGCCATGGCTCTCCTTTTTAGGTACTATAGGCCCCAGAATATAGGCCCCAGAATATAGGCTCCAGCAATTCATGGAATGAGAATTGCCAGATGTACAAGCTGGGTTTTGAAAAGGCAGAGGAACTAGAGACCAAATTGCCAATATCCGCTGGATAATGGAGAAAGCCAGGGAGTTTCAGAAAAACATCTATTTCTGTTTTATTGACTATTCTAAAGCCTTTGACTGTGTGGATCACAACAAATGGTGGCAAGTTCTTGGTGGTATGGGGATACCAAGTCATCTTGTCTGCTTCCTGAGGAATCTGTATAACGACCAAGTAGCAACGGTAAGAACAGACCACGGAACAACAGACTGGTTTATGATTGGGAAAGGAGTACGGCAGGGTTGTATACTCTCACCCTACCAATTCAACCTGTACGCAGAACACATCATGCGACATGCTGGGCTTGATGAAGCCAAGGCTGGAGTTAAAATCGCTGGAAGAAACATTAACAATCTCAGATATGCAGATGATACCACTTTGATGGCTGAAAGCGAGGAAGAGCTGAGGAACCTTTTGACGAAGGTGAAAGAAGAAAGTGCAAAAGCTGGGTTGCAGTTAAACCTAACCCCCCCCCCCAAGATTATGGCAACCAGCTTGATTGATAACTGGCAAATAGAGGAAGAAAACGTGGAGGCAGTGACAGACTTTGTCTTTCTAGGCACAAAGATTACTGCAGACGCTGACTGCAGCCAGGAAATCAGAGGACGTTTACTTCTTGGGAGGAGAGCAATGACAAATCTTGATAAAATAGTGAAGAGCAGAGACATCACACTGACAACAAAGGTCCACATAGTTAAAGCAATGGCATTCCCTGTAGTAACCTATGGCTGTGAGAGCTGGACCATAAGGAAGGCTGAGCGAAGGAAGATAGATGCTTTTGAACTGTGATGCTGGAGGAAAATTCTGAGAGCGCCTTGGACTGCAAGAAGATCAAACCAGTCCATACTCCAGGAAATCAAGCCAGACTGCTCACTTGAGGGAATGATATTCAAGGCAAAACTGAAGTACTTTGGCCACATCATGAGAAGACAGGATACCTTGGAGAAGATGCTGATGGTAGGGAAAGTGAAAGGCAAAAGGAAGAGGGGCCGACCAAGGGCAAGATGGATGGATGATATTCTGGAGGTGATGGACTCGACCTTGGGGGAGCTGGGGGTGGTGATGGCCGACAGGAAGCTCTGGCGTGGGCTGGTCCATGAAGTCACGAAGAATCGGAAGCGACTGACTGAATAAACAACAACAAGGCCCCAGTAATTGGTCTGTTTTAATGAATCTACCCATTCTGGAAGGACCTTGATACTCTGGCTGGGTTTGCACGACACAATAAGCCACGATGGTTTATTTTTCTGAATAAAAAAATAATTGTGTTTATTGTGTCATCTGTGAGCTGTTTTCCCCAATCACAGTGGTTTATCTAGCCAAAATAAGCCACCCTGATAAGCCATGGTCTGCACTGAGGTTTATTTTAGCCACCCTGGCTTATCGTGTTGTCTGGCACTCCAGCATGGATAAAGGGCATCGGGCAGTGAGCCGCTTGGCAAGAGCGACAGAAACCAAGCCACTGCCCATGTCCCCTTCCCGGCTCTGATTGCAGTTGTGATTGGGGTCGGGTCCGTTTTTTAAAAAATGTTCCTGGCCCCTCTTTTGTGAAAAAACAAGACCGGGAACCTTGCCCACACTTCTCCGTATTTTTTTCCCATGTCCACATGTGGAGAATTGTTTCATTTGTTCCTTTAGGACCAGGATGGAAGGCAAGCCCGCTGCTCCTAAGAACCCACCTCCCAGTGTGATCTGCAGTCCTCTTGGGCACCCCCTTCCCCCGCACCACACCTCCCTCTGATTTTTGGCTTTTTAAAAAGGTCCACAGCCCTCTTTTGCATGTGGGGAGGTGCGGAAATTTTTTAAAAGCCAAACATTGGGGTTGGGGAGTGGCCAAATCCAAGCCCACCCAAGGACTCTTGGAGCAACACAGTCCAGGGGGGCAGGGTTGGATTTGGCCTCCCAACCCCCAATTTTCATGACAAGCACTTTGAATATGTAATGGAAGTCTATATGCAATGAGCTCTATTGACTTCCATTAGATTTTCAAAGCATTTCTTGTGAAAATCGGGGGTGGGGGGATGAAATCCAGCCCCCTGACAAGGACTCTGATGCCCGCATAGTCCTTGGGGGCATTGGATTTCACCCCACCACCATTTTTTTTTAATTCTCCAGTCCTGTTGTGTGCAAACAGGGGCTTGGGGAAATAAAAAAGGGGGACACAACCCTGATCACCTTGCTTTTGGAGCCAGGAAGGGAGACTTGGCAGCAGACAAGATGGGTCTGCTGCCAGGTCCCCTGGGATGCAGGCTGGAGGACTGGGGGGGGGGGAGAAGTACACTATGCACAGTAGCTTATTTGCCTGATTATGTGATGGGACGCAGTCATCTATTTGTAAAATCAAGTGACGTGCGATCCTGCCCTCTGTCTAATTTGTTTTGTTTCTGTGATAAAACTGTTACCTGAGGTATCTTTCTTTTGTGGTAGAAATGCAGGGGGTAGGAACTCCCTTCAGAAATAAATTATTCTACAATACTTAGTCCTACCTCTCTTACTTCATAGCTTGGCTTTTAATTGAGGCATGAAAAGGCTATGGGATGAGTAGCAGAAGGTCTGTCAGATTTATTGCTTGCTGTAATAGCTTCCCCTCACGCCCTTCTTTCTTCCTCTGTCTTCCTCAGAAGCCAGGTTTATCCCTAGCATAAACTTTCCAAAGCCTTCCAATTTGTGTGAATGTCCTGTATAATCTTTGGAGGTAACAGCTGATCACATCTGCTTTAGAATGCGGGCTTAACAAGCACCAGTTCTAGCTGAGGGCTTTTCCAAGCTCCATTTTGCTCTTAGAATACATTTTCTTTCTTCATGCTGTGTAAACTAATATTAGCTGAATATATTTCCTTCAATCTGCTCCCTCCTCACCTCTGGCCAGTATGTTTCACGTTGTCATCGTATCAGAACAAAACAAAACAAAAAATAAAAGGGGGAAGTCTTCACTGGAATTGCATCATTGTTTAACTTCTTAAAAAAAAAAAAAGCCTCAGCTCATGGTTAATGACAAGGAGTCATATTGTTTGTTGACTGTGTTAGAATGAAAACTCCTAAGTTGGATCATAAATTTTACATATTAGCTTTGGATATATATGTTTAAAAATCCACAGTAGGTTGCAGATTTCAGTCTTTTTTCGTTAGTAGTTAAAGGATGGCCTTAGTACCACCCACAACTTCAGATTATGCAGGCTAATCTTATATAGAAATATAGATTATTTACTCATGCATATTGCTCAACAAATCCTTTAATTCCTTATTTATAAGTCTGAACACAGAAGTTGGTGATCATCCTGAACAACCATTTTGGCAAAGAGAGGTATCTAATAGGAACCAAAGATGATTATACCACACATCTTAAACTATAACTCCTGTTAAATAAAACTACAAGGTTATTCACTAGCTTCAAGCTCTGAAAGAATTCCAAGTCTTTAAAATTGTAATAGACTAAAGCAGTTTTTTTTAAGTCTTTACAGTCACAGAGGAGAAATTGCTGCTTGAGCCATCATATCCAAGAACAATGTAATACCTAAGGCAGCTGGGCCTTCCCCAGCCTGATGCCATCCAGGTGTGTAGGATTACAATTCCCTTAATTTCCAGACAACGTGGCCATTGGTTATGCTAGCTGGGAATTAAGAGAATTGCAGTCCAACACATCTGAATGGCACTACGTCGGGAAGGCTGATCTAAGGGTTGAATTACACATTACATGGAAAATCCACAGTTGGGCAATACCATTATTAGGATCAACTAAAATGGTACAAAAGACTGTGCGAGCTTTTGAATTCTCCAGAAGTCTTCATCAGGACAGGCAGTTAAAAAAACAAACGGGGGATGGGAGACCAACAGAAAAGTCCAAAAATTAGGCTAGATGTTGTAGTCATGAAGTCTGCAGTTTAGACTTGGTCTCAAAATGGAGATTGCAGAATGAATGAATTAGTCACTGGTAGGGGTTGCAGGTATTGGGTTCCACCTAGCGTTCTGAGACAAAGAAGCAGTAGCTGGCCCCCATTTCTGAAAACATAGCAGTATCCTTACTGTGTCGTTGCGCTAATACAAATTCTGTTGCACGAACGTAAGAGAGCTCTAGCGCAACACCAACAGCATTAGCCTGTGCGATGGGTGGAGGTCCCTTACACTAACGCAACATAATTTGCATTAGCGCAATGCGTTGGTAGAATACTGCCTGTTAAGGTTGGCTGTAACTCAGATCTGGCTCTTGCTCTGGGCAAAACACACAGGTTCCTGGGTAGGCAGAGAGCAGGAGTAAAGGGAAACATGACGTTCTTCCTCATTATATGTGAGTAACATGTAAAACCCTGCTGTCTACCTCTGTTAGGGAAAGCAGTTTCAGGAGGGGATGACTAGGGGTGGAGAAACAGTAGGGAGAGGAAGAAGGTGTGCCGAACGCTTCCTCTGCCAACTGCATCTTAATTCCAACAGGTGCTTTCCCAGTATGGAAAGGGAGTACACTCCAGTGACTTTTAACTTGCAGCTGAAGGTCAAATTCATCAGGATTCTCTTTGTCTAAATGGTTATGGTTGAATGTCATTTAAGCACTGAATGTTCTGAAGTCTTTCTTTTACTCACTGTAGTTTGTGATGCACAAGGGATGAACTAGGGTTAATAAATACTTCTATGGCATGCTGCAGCAAGAAGACCTTGGGGAAATAAATGGTTTCTCAGATTCTTTTTGAAAGATGGAAATACATTCATCCCCTACATAAAAGACAACTGTGGCCAAAGGCACAGAGATCATAATTACATTCCTGACACTTGTGAGTTTGATTATCAGTAATCCAGTTATCGGTAAGCAAAAACCTGATCGTTGACCATTGATTTAAGAAAGTCAAAAGATGGTAAGATACTCTGACTGTGTTGTTTCTCGTTATGCAGTCTCTTGTAATAGCTGGTGAACTTTAATCGTGACAGCCCAATAGGCCAAAAGTACTTTGGATTGCACCTAGTCTGTGTCCAAATGAATTGATCTGGGGATAGCACCTGATCCTCTCAAATTGTCATCCTAGAAAGTAGAGTCGTGTATGTGGATGAAGGAAGACAGAGTTCGGTATCAAAGTGAAGAAGGGACCTTACCTTGTAGGACAGGAGTGCAGAACCACCCTGGAGGCCAAGACTGTCCCTCCTGGGGTCCTAATCTGGCCAGCTCTGCCCACCACTGGAATGCAGCCCCTGAGAGCTTCTCCAAAATGGAGTTTGGCTCTTGCTGAAAGAGGTTCCGTGCCTCCATCGTAGGAGAGGCAATGAGAGACCCAGCTTTTCCTCGGCACTCCTGTCTTTACCTCACATGAGTGAGAGAGAAAAATCACTTCTGACCTTGCCTGCCATCTCCAGCCATTCCCATCCCCTGCCTTTTTTCATAGAATGGGAATGTATAGAGACATGTGATGAGGGGTTTCCTTACCCTTTGGATAGCCTAGAAACAATAGTTTGGGCTATTGCTAGCCAACATGTGGCTAAAGTCGATCTTCATGGGAGGGGCAGAGGAAGAGAGGTTGTTGGTTGGTTTCCCTTTTCTGGCGAGCTGCGGTGTGCGTGCATGTGGAGAGTGGTGATGGATTCTTCCCCCTCCCAATACTCTATTGCAGGGATGAGGAACCTCCAGCCCACAGACCTAAAATGGTCCAAGGGAGGTCCCCATTCGCCCCACCAACCTCCTGCCTTATCTCTGATCACTGATTGCAGCAGGTACCAATGGAGGCTCTTTAAAAGCCTGATTGCAGTGTGTGCATGCACATGCGTGAGTGTGTGGGCATTCACATCGCAGAGACATATGCCAGCACCCACTTCGTAATGTGGCTCTGCCCATTGTGAGAATGTGGGCCCTGACATTCGTGCCTGGAAACAGTTTGGTCCTGAGGCCAAAAAAGACTCCCCACCCCTCCTCTATTGGCTCTTCAAAAGGACCCCAGGCACAACCATTGCTAAGTAGGATCCTGCTAGTCACAGTGGGATAGTTTGGACAGGAAGCAGCAAGTATCCTGGTCCATGCTCCCTGATTGCTCCTGCTTCACTCCTCCCTGCAGCGGGGACAGCTCAACAAACCAGTGGGGAGTCTGCATGGAAACAGAATGAGAAGCACTTCCAATATTATCCGGATTATCGTGAAATTGCTTTTAGTCCACCCAAGGCACATGAAGCAAAAAAATGTGGAGCAAACATTACCTTAAAACCCGCATTTCACAGTTCAAACTGCACTTTAATCCACTTTACTTTGCGGTTGGATGGGCGGAGCCCCACTAGTAGAAGTGAATGTCATCTACCCCATAGATGGTACTCAGCCAATGAGAGAGGCTTGTTCCCGCCCCTCTCCATGCTCCACTGCTCAGGGAAGTTTAATGGAGGAGATGACTAATGTTGGATAGTTTACCCTACACCTTTCCCCCTTGCATCCACCAACTGTGGACCAGCAATATTGAAACCCAGGGACAGACTGACGGGTGGGCAGACAGGAGGTGCATAGGTCCTGATGGAGGGAAAAGACTGGAGTCTCCTCCCTCTGCTAGCACTCTGAAGTCAGCAGTGGCGGTGGCAGCTTCACCAACCTGAACTAAGCCTCCTCCTCCCCACAAAACACACAGGAAAATCACACACAAAGGGGACTATTCTGAAGGGGAGACATGAGTGAATCAGCAACTGCTATCTGTGAATGGAAAAAACAAAGTGCTGCATTACTGTGAAGGGGTGAACCCAGCGCAATTCCCTGATTGGGGAGGTTTGTTCCCAGTGCTGTCCATGCTCCCTTGCTGTACTAGCCACTCTTTCTCCTTCCCTTCTGGGTATTCCTTAGTTGTAGGTGTATTGTTATTGCCAAGTTGCAGAAGTATCGTGACTTTGAAATACTGAGGCTGGCTTCTTTGTCTCCTTCCCTTCTAGGTATACCTTAGTTGTAGGTGTATTGTGCTATTGCAAAATACTGTGCCTGCAGGCTCCTGCTACTGGCTGGCCTTTCTCCTTCACTGTGTATTCTTTATTGTGCACTACATATAAGTGGGCTACTCCGCTATTATGAATGAAACAGTGCTACGGCTATTACGAATGGGAAAAGGAGGCTACTTATTGTGAAAGCAGCCCTACTGCAAATAAGGAATTGGGGGGGCACCCCTTGACCATGTCACTTGCAGATCGCAGCCATGTCACAGAGGCATGCATACCCATGATTTAGTGCAAGGGAACAGAGCACACTGCCCCAAAACTGCTCTGGCGCTGCATTTAAGAAAAACGGCATAAAAGGGCTTTCCAAAAATGCACATTTTCAGGACCGATGCTGCGGGATAGCAGTAAATTAGCGACAGCATTGTTTATTGCAAATGACCCCAATGCACTCCACAACTGTATTAAATCAGCTGTGTAAATTGGTCCCATGAAAGCGCTGTTCGGGGTTTGCTTAGTGTTATATCTGAACCGGGATCCCTGTCTTGTTGGTCTCCTAACAAGCTGGAGTCATAAGCCTGAACAATTCTGGCTTAATGTTACATCCAAAGCAGCCCAGTATCTTTTTATGTGTTCTTCTGGTATCAAATGTGTTCTTCAATAATTATAGAAACACGTTTTGTATATTTATGAACTGATGGAAAAATATTTCTTTCTAATATTCAGTGTGTGTGTGTGTGTATATTTTCTGCCAACTACAAAAAGTAAAGGATGGCATGTTTTAGTTTAGCCTTTGCATCTACCTTCTGGAGAGCAACATGAATTTAGCCACATTTATTTTCAGTAGATTAGCTGTGAACACTGGTTACACCACAGATACCATTAATGGAAAATCAGCTGAGTGAATCATTTGCATCATAATTGTCTACAAATATTTCAGAAGATGCAACTTCAATGACTGTAGGTAGCAAGATGGCACATTGTATTGTTCTTTCTTAAAACGGATGTGCAGTAGCTCAACATGCAGCCCATTGCACTGAAAATGTACATATGAGGCTGACGCTTATTTCAGGCAGGTATAAGCTCAATGAGAACATTATGCATTGCACTTGCACAAAACAGTAGAGTAAGAGAATTAAATGATCAATCAGTAGAAAATGCAACTTGGATGAATATTGTTCAGTGCTATGTCTTTCTGTCTTGTACATTCTCTTCCTCTCATTCAGTGGTGGCCACTAAGATAATGTGGCAGGTAAGGATTTGTTGTTGTTGAGCAGCAGTGGAAGAGAAAAGTGCCCCTGGACCCTAGTACTGTGCAGCCATGGGTCGTTCATATCATTGGCCCATGTGGGCACTGCTGGCTGGTAAGGAGCTACGTACTTGCATAGTACAGCACTAGCCACCTGCTACCTCCAGTGTGCTGGCGACAGCTATTTCCTACCTGCCTCACCATCTCAGCAGATGCCATTGTTCTCATGAGATAGAGGAACCAACCAGTAGGGCACTAGAGATGTATGAGAAATTCATTACAGTTCATTTTTGATCAGGATTTACCCAGTTTGCACTTTCCGGCCCAAACACAGACTTACAAATCCCTATAGGGCACACCTGGAGAAATGCAGGCAGGATCTTTCTTTCTTTCTTTCTTTCTTTCTTTCTTTCTTTCTTTCTTTCTTTCTTGTTTTTCCTTTTTATTTTTAAAGATGGCATCGGCTCCAGGGGAAGACCCCAACAACCCACACTCACAGATTTGTCCTGCCCTTTATTTTTCTTGGCTATCTTTCATATTCCCATAACTATAAAGGGGCTGCAGCAGAACTTTTGAATGGATGATTTATTTAAGACATGACATGATGACCTATGAAGATTTTCAGAAAAGGCAACTCTTCCTCCCAGTTCATTTGACTAACCCAATTAATGCCATTAGAATAATTAATGCATGTGCAACAAATGACAACAATACCCATGAGACAATGATGGTGGACTCAGTGGCTTCTCACTGGAGCATCAGGTGTTGCTTGAATGGGCCTACATATAAGACGACAAGCCATAACTTACTCTAGGATTAAGTGTCTGGCATATTGGCCAAAAAAAAGCAATATAGCAGTGTACAATAACTGATTTGCTCATGTTAACCTACTTTAAAATGAGGAAGAACAGGTTTGGAAGATTGTTAAAAGTTTACCATTGTAGCTGAGACATTTTTGAAAAAGCAGCTGCCATTTTGGTACACCTCACTAAGATAGCAACCCTATACACACTTATCTTGGAGTATGTTCCATTGTACTCAGCGGGACTTACTTCTGAGCAGACTTACTTTACAGTATACGATTGCACTACAAATATTCTCACTCCCCATGTTTGTTCTGCGTCAGTTGATCATTAGAAGACTGCTCATGCAAGTCCAAGGAAGAACAAATTTATGTTGGCTTCAGAAGTCATAAAATATCTTATGGCTCCATCCAACACTGCATGTTGATTTACTCTTTTTCTTCCCCCCTTCAGACACACACGCACACACTCTTCCAAATATACTCCAGACGGTCCCCCAAACCTCCAGAGCAGATTTTGGGGGCAGACAAAGTGCTGCAGGGGAAAAGGAGGAGTCTGCTCCGCCATGGTGTCTGTTCCATTCGACAGACAGTGTTGGATTTCACCCTGCACGTCAAGTAAAAAATATTAAGAAAGAGGGAAAGTTTAATGGAGAGTCCTAAGTGGATACTGGAAGTGGAAGTCATTTTCAGAAATCTAAGAAATAGATGTTAGCATGACGCAAGTACGTGTAAGGATTCCCCTCTGCCCTTTCTTAGGGCTTCTTCACATGGAGCTTTTATCCTGCTATTGAGATTGGTTACTCAAGGAAGTTTGCGGGTCCTTTAGATGATGTTCTTAACGTCCAGGGCATCTTCTGTACTGACTGACCTTTACTCTATTTTTTAAAAGATCGCAGATAATGAGCTATCAAATTACCACGCTTGGGTTCCGCATCAGTTCCCTTGTGAAAAAGTAAAAGCCGCAATAAGAGGCGCTAGACCACAGTGCATCTAGCGGCTGTATAAGGAAACATATAGAAGACTCAGATAAGGGGAAAGGAGGGCAAAAGCAGGGGGGGGAGCACATGTAAGGGGAATCCATCATGATCCTGCATTTAAAATGGAAGCAGAAAGGCCTGTTTTAAATGCAGGATTTTAGGCTGGTATAGAGATGATCTCAGAAGAAGAATATAGGAATTTGAGCTGGTTTCTTCCTGATGATTAAGTAAGCCTTAAATGGACTGAATACCAAGTCTTGATATGATCAAAATCCAACAGTGCCTGTAACGTTGGAAGCTCATTTGTCTACATGAGAAAAAGCAGGATACATAGCATCTCTGACTTCACTGTAGATCTAGATGGCTAGTGTGAGTCACAGTATTCCTTCAGATATCCAAAATGTGGGAAAGAATGTAGTCTCAGGATAACATACTTGAAGTTATTTCTCCTTTAAATTCTACACAAAACCAAGATGTCAGTAACTGAAGCAAGCCTGCTTTGTCACAAGTAATAAGTAATTCAAGTAGGAATTTCAAAAGTAGTTTTCATTAGTACTGCAACTACCCAACTGCTAAACTACATTAAAACTACACAGAGTCAGAGCGGATGTGGGAGTTTCTTACCAAAAGTAGTTTCTCTCCTCCTGCTTGGTTTTCGTAGACCATAGGTGGGTCAAACTAGACAAGGTGGCAGGAGATCCACGATTTTATCTCCCTCTTTTTTTTTTTCTCTTCTGAAAGGGTAAACAGTCTTGGAGGGGTGAGACAATTTGGCTTAGAACCATGGTTGGGAAAACTGAATTTTAAACTTTCCCCCCTCTCCAGCTGTTTTCGCAATCTGAAACTCTTTCTCAGTCCCAGAGTATGTGTGTTTGGGACTGGATAAGTAGCATGGGAGGAATGAGCAGTTTTTCGTTTGTTTCTTAAATTTCCTCAACACTGTAGCCTCAATCCAAATTTCCCCTATGGCTGTACTTACCCTTACAAAGAAACAGAGGAAATCAGAGTACAGATAACCGATTACCATCTCATTTAGTTGGACCCTGACATCCCCTGTTTTAATTCTCTTCTAATGCCAGTATGAGATTAATGGCCAAACGATCATCTATAGCAAGGGTAGGCAATGTGGTACCCACAGGCACCAATGCCCCCCCCCAGCACACCTTTCTTGGTGCCCAGACAGGTGCCCTACTCCTCCCACTTAAAACACACACACACACACACTGTATTTTCTTACCAGCATCTGGGATTATTGTGAAACACATTTCTGTTGGTGCTAAAAACTGTGGGTTCAAAGGACTTGTTTAGTGTGTTGGGGCTCAACCCCACCTCTGCCTTGTCCTCAGTATTTGTCCTTTGCCACACCTCCTATGGCAGCCATATTGTGCTGGTACCCAGGACAGTTTATCAAATTGGCAAATGTGCCCACAGCCCCAAAAGGTTGCTTTCCCCAGATCTGTAGTTACATGCATGAATCTAGATGCAAAGATGCTGTGCACTCCCTTGCCAAAGAGATCAATACAGAAGGTAGAGCTCAAAAGGCAGGGTAAATTTAGAAAGGGGGGGGGGCGGTCCTGACATCAAAAGTTTGAAAAGCACTGGGCTAATAGTATATTATGATGTAGTACATTTTGGCTACTTGGGTGTGTTGCATTCATATAGTATTAATTAAGATGGTTCCTAACTTAACTTCATTAAAGACATATTTACAACAGTGTATACTCTGACTACGACAGTGGGAAATACCTTTCAAAGAGTACCATAAGCTAAGTTAAAGAAAAAGAGACGCTTTATAAGCTGTTGCAACTGGTGATTTCATCCTGAAGGTTAGGAGTATCACATGCAGCTCAGCTGTGTTGCAATTGCTAGAGATCACGTAAAGAGCAGCCAGTCCATGATGTATCACTTAATGGCCCTTTTTAAGTCATGAAAGAGAGTCATGAAAGAGACGGCCATGGAATGCTACCACCCACCATCAAATCTTGGAAGCCACTATGCACCTTCTCATGGTTCCTGTGCTAAACATGGGTGTTTAATAAACAGGAACTTTTTCTCACTGTTAATGGTTCTTCTATACACCATGTGGAGAAGTTGTTCAGGCTCTAATCCAAGGGCTTTCTAAAATACAATTATATTGGCAATATAGTTGGACTAGCAATAAAATACAGGTGGGACAGCATTCTTACATTACATTTTGACATAACATTTCTTGTCAGCAAACAGTGAGCCTCGTCAGCTTATTATGTTGTAACGATAAAGCATGATCCTTGTATTTTTAGTGATTTTCCTTGCACAACAGTGCTAAAACCAAAACACCGGATTTTTTTTATATGAATAATAAAGCAATTGTGCCATTTGTGGCTTTTTATCCTTCTTGTTGGGCTTGGAGTGGGATAGTTGTTTTAAATTACAGAAAAACATGGTGATATGCTTAATTGTATGTTAGCAAGTGAAACAAATGCAGGTGATTTGTCTTTGTTTTGTATGTTAGCATCTGCTGACACCAGCAATTTGTCTCGGTTCCTTTGAATTCCTAAATGGATTATAATTGTTTTCTCCTGATATTATTAGACAAGAGCCATTTTTCATGGCCTCACTGTATTCTTCAAACACAAGAGAGTTTAGTAAGAGGCAGCCTCCTTGAGGTTGTATAGGCTACTTTAGACTGTACAGTTCATGAATGTACATTGTCAACTTCTTTGTACTCTGTCTGCCCCCGAGTGCAACAATTTAACCTTTTTTAAAAACAACAACAGCAACAACAATGGCTATAACGTTAAAATAGCTTTGAATCTCAAATGCAAAAGCATTGCATACTGTGATGGGCAAATTTCTCCTTAGAAATAGATATCGGTAAATCTGGAATAAATAAGACTGAAAGGATAACAATTAAATGAAACATATTCACAGTCTTTTCAAACGGTAAGGTGTGTTTGACTTGAAACCCAGTTGTAAGAGGTATCGTTACAGATGTGCTTAAGTGCGTTTCTGCTCTTCTGCAGGAGCTCAGGGAGCACAGGCTCCTGCCATGCTGTGGTGCTCCTGTCTCAACAGGGCATGCAGCAACCGACAATCCATATGCCAATATGTTGCCTGCCAGAGTATGCATCACATGGAATGGCTTTGGGTCTCTCTTTGCCTCAGAGGAAGCCAGCAAGTGAGACCTCGAATGAGCAGGATTGGGCAGGATAATTGGGTGGACTAGGCAGGCTGTCCCCTCTCCCCTCCGTTACCACTTTGTGGCAGCCTTTTGGGGAGTGGTGTGGCCCTCACCATCTGTTATTGATAAACATGGAAGGGAAGAAGGCAGGAAGGAGTGAGTTGGCTAGTCTACTCCTTTTAGTGAATCTCCCTGCTTGCTTCTATTTCCTTGCACATATAGAGCCTCTATGCCCTTAAAAATTACACTCTTAGGTGTGTGTGCGATCTTGCAAGTGTGTGTGCGTGCAGCTGTCTCCCAATCAACACGAATTCTTTCAGAACCTACTCACTGAGTGCCTGTATTTTCATTGTCATTCATTAGAACCATGCTGTAACTAAAGGGACTAGTCATCATTCTGTTTAGCGTAGGAATTACTGTAACATAAGGAGAAAATAATCACACATGCAATGTCAAAATAAACATTTATGTCCTAAGAATATTGTCAGAGGATGCCATACCATCTGTCCCTCTGAAACACATTGGAATTTTTGCTGCTGCACTAACAGCATCTGGTACTTCTGGCAAGATGTGCAAACAACTGTAGTAGCTTTACAGCTGCCTTTAACTTTGCTTCACATTTAAAAAGCACACTGTCTTCTGTCATGTATCTTTTACTTCTCTAAATCATAATTTATATTTGATTGCCATAGACTTAAAAACCAAGAAGTAACAACCTAAAGAACGGCTGATGGACATCAGTATATGCAACTGTGCCCTTGAAATTGTATTCACCTAAAATCAGCTTTTGTGCCTCTATCATATCTGTGGCTTTCAAAGCTAAGCACACCATAACACTGCAATCACTTTGTAGCTTTCAAAATTCCTTTTCTATACCTTCTCAATTTTTCCTATATGCTTAGGAAAGATAATAATTTAAATGTTGGGTTCATTATTTATATACTGATGCTTGGGATTGATTAAGATTGACTTAGGGCACAATCCTATCGGATCCAGCCTTGGTACTTGTAAACCTCCAAACTCAGAGGCTTACCAGCATACAGTGCAGAATGGGAGGTGCTCCTCACCTCTGCTGCACCTCCCTCGCTGCAGTTTAGCTCGATGGGCTTTTCTGTCCATCTAGCTGAGATGTCAGGGATGGGGAGGGAAGGAGGCTGAGGAGGCCTGGAGATATGGTGTAAGCTGTCCCCTCCCCTCCCACCTACTAGCACGCTCCCTTTTCCCTCCCTCGACCTCAAAGAGGCAGTGGGCACAGTTCTCTCTGCACTGGCTGTGAGGGGGAGGGGAGCTTGGACTCCTGGTTCTGAGGTCAGAGCGCTGCCTCCGACCTCAGATCCAGGAATCCAAACTATCCTATCCCCCCCCCCAACAACAACTCTGTCTAGGGGTCATAGGATTGCTCTTCCCTTCATGTGGGTATGAAGGTTATTAGAAAACTACCACAAAAGTTGTTAGAAAACTGAACCTGGTAACTACCAAGATGCCTGAATAACCAAGAAAAAAATGTTAGATGTGTACAATCCACACAACCCAGAAAGCTAAATTAAGCATAATGGCTAACAATATCTTGGCATCCCAGACTAGCCAGAAATGCAGTGCATGTGTAACCCTGAACAGATTGAACAGAGGACACTTTTTCACATCTAATAATCAAAACTTAGGACATGCACCTCCTAAGACAAGGCAGCAGTCCAGAAAGGACCAAGCAAAACTCTAAATGGCATGCAGCATTGGGAATTTTATTATCCTTTCACACACTTTGGAGATTTCCAGTAGCAGTCAGGGATGTGGATCTATGCTTGCCACCCACAACCAGGCAGATCTCTTAAAAGAAGAACATATCACTGTTGTATGACAGCCACCGGGGACACTTCTACATTATTTCAGAGTGCAGGTAATATTACAAAGGATTGCTTTGGAGTTATTTGTAATTGCAATGTAAGGAACAATACAGTCTCTTAGGTATGTTGGTCCATTATGAGACTTAGGTTGTAGTCCTATATACACATATCTGGGAGTAAGTCCCATTGAAGTGTGAATGTATTTTAAGGGTTTAGTGCCCACAAAAAGTAATCATGGATTTCAACCATCTTTTTCCCACCCGTGAATTGACCTTCATAGAAAAGCTAACCTAAAGAAGAGAAAAGCATATTTAGGACTGGTGTACCTGGTAAGACTAAGAGAGTATGCTGTGAGCCAGGAAGTCCTGGGTTTATATCTCATACCGTAGCCACTAGGGGTGCTTTCATGTGGCACCACCCTGCCTCACTCACAGAATTGTGTAAGAGGTCCAGACATTGTTTTCTTCTGCTTGTAACCCACTTGTGTTTCCTCATCTCTTCCGTCATTTTTCTTACTGCGCAAAATCTGCTTAGTAAGTACAGCACATCACACCTTTGCTAAAAGAACTGTGATGGCTGCCAATAAGCTACCAGGCCAAGCAAAACAATTGTTGTTTACGTATAAAGCCCTAAACAACTTGGGATCAGATTACCCGAGGGATCGATCACTTTAAGCCTTATGTCCCTGCCAGGTCCGGTCTCTGTGATCTTCACAGGGAGCCTTTCGGATGGTGCCACATGGTTCTGAGGTTTGCCTCAAGAGCATTTGCAGCAGAGCATTTCATGTAGCAGCACCCGCCCACTGGAACACATCGCCAGTTTTCATTAGGCAAGTGCCCAGTGCTTTGACGTTCAGATGCCTTCTTAAGACCCATCCCTCCATACTGGTTTTCCGTGAGGTGTGACCCAGCCAGATAAAGTCTGCAGTACACTAAAAAGTGTATTGTTTTATTTGCTAATCAGTAATTATTCATTATTGTACTGTTTGATCGTTGTGTTTGTTGTATTTTAGTGGTAATGATATTGTACATTCCCTGCTTTGATAATTTTGTGGAAATCATTATACATTTATATAATAAATAAAATATGAAATAGCTGCACAAAGCCTTCTGTTTCTTAGTGCTGGGAGCACCCTAGGTAGATTTAGACATGCATCTCTCAGCCTCAGCCACCTATCTGAAGAATGGGGGACTCTGAGGCATGCGATGCAGCAGCCTTGCTGGGGCTAAGTTGGTTCTATGGATGCCACCTTCTATTGGACACAGAAAGGTGAGATATAAATTTAGTAAATAAATAAGCAGTTCCACCCCATAGAATTGCTGGAAAGATTCCTGAGATAATATATGTGGAGAAATGTGTTCCCTCTCTAAAATACCATGTGAATGTTGTTGTTTTAGGCTCTGCCTTATACATAGAATATTCCAAAGTAAAATCTTAAAGCAAGCTCCTAGGAATGTAAGTGATTTTCAGAAGCTCCAACAATTATGCCAGCCATATTCCTATCCTGTGATAGTTCCAACATCTACCCAGTTTGAGGCCCTCATGATGTGAGAAAGTCTATCACGCAACAAGTGACACCAATATTCTAAAAGGGTTGTAAAGGCAGAAAAAGCTGAGTGGTAGTCCAGTTAGCATCCCTGCTACAATTATTTCAATATAGGTGGTTTCAGGATAGCAATTTGAAGCCTAAAACTCAAATTGAATTATGGTATTAAGGGTACAGTTTGGTGCATATAGGAAATTTTTCACATACATAGTTTAGAAGTTTGAAGAGGATAACAAGCTTGTTGCTTTTGCAGTTGGCCCAGCATTTGTGCAGATGCTGTATGGTAATTACTTATTGTTACAGAATAGGATGATAATTACTGTAATTCTTGTGTAACTGAATGGTATGCAAGTTAAGCCTGCCCTTTCAAAGGCTTTTACTCATAAGCATTCATTCATTCATTCATTCATTCATTCATTCATTCATTCATTCATTCATGTGTTTGTTCATTCATGCGTTCACTCCCTCCATTCATTTGTTTATTTTTCTGACCCATGTACTTTACTCTTTAAAGTAGAAACACTCTCTTTCGGCTGACACCGCCTCTCTGATGTATAAGCAAAGACTGGGAAAGTTTTCCACTTGTACTTGGAGGTAATGCGATTCAGGTTATTAGGAAAGGAAGCTTTGAAGAAAATCTTCCAGATTGATTAAAATGCTTTGGAACTGGCTCATAATTGTATGAATTGAGTTTAGATCTGATAAAGTGCAATCATTCTGAAACTAGAAGCCTTAGGGAAGCTACTGAATTACAATGACTCTGGCTACAGATAGAGATTAATATGTGGTTTTCTTTGTTTACATTTTATCATGCTGGGGCAGTATCCAACTATGTCATTCCACTTGTGCAGATGACATTGTGCTAGCAGAAACTAGGTTCCAAACTACGTGCAAGAGGGGAATCGCAACTAAAGTTGCAGTTGCACAAGCACAATATGCAAGCACTTCAGAACATAAGAAAAATTTTGCTGGATTAGACCAAAGGTCCATCTAGTCCAGCATTCTATTCACACAGTGGCCAACCAGTTGCCCACAAGCAGAACATAAGTGCAACAGCACCCTCCCACCCATGTTTCCCAGCAACTGGTGTACATAGGCATACTCCCTCTGATAGTGGAGGTAGCATATAGCCATCAGGACTAGTGGCGATTCACAGCCTTCTCCTCCAGGAATTTGCCCAGTCTCCTTTTAAAGCCATCCAAATTAGTGGCCATCACTACATCTTGTAGTAGCGAATATCATACTGTAACTATGTGCTGTGTGAAGGAGTACTTTCTTTTATCTGTCCTGAATCTCCAACCAATCAGCTCCATGGGATGACCCCGGTTTCTAGTATTATGAGAGGAGAAAAATGTATCCCTGTCCACATTCTTCTCCACACCATGCATAATTTTGTACACCTCTATCATGTCTCCCCTTACCCTCTTTTTTCCACGCTAAACAATCCCAGCTGTTGTAACCTTTCCTCATAGGGGAGATGCTCCAGCCCCTTGATCATTTTAGTTGGCTCCTTCTGCACTTTTTCCAGCTCTACAGTATCTTTTTTTAGGTGTGGTGACCAGAACTGTACACTATATTCCAAGTGTGGTCACACCATAGATTTCTGTAAGAGCAGTATGATATTGACAGTTTTATTCTCAATTCTTTTCCTAATGATTCCTAACATGGAGTTCGTCCTATTTACAGCATCTGCACACTGAGGTGACTTTTTCACTGAGCTGTCCACCACAACCCCAAGATCTCTTTCTTTATCAGTATTGCTAGCACAGATCCTATCAGCTTATACTTGAAGTCGGGATTTTTTGCCCCAATGTGCATCACTTTACATTTACTTACACTGAACTGCATTCGCCATCTAGATGCCCATTTTCCCAGTTTGGAGAGATCCTTTTGGAGCTCCTCACAATTGCTTTTTCTTTTCACCTCCCTAAATAATTTGGTGTCATCAGCAAACTTGGCCACCTCACTGCTCACTCCTAATTCCAGATCATTTATGAACAGGTTGAAAAACATTGGTCTGAATACATTGATACCCTGTGGGTCGCCATTATTTCCAGTATATCCCTCCGTTGAGAGACTTTACCATTTATTCCTACTCTCTGCTTTCTGTTCTTTAACTAGTTACTGATCCATAAGAGGACCTCTCATCTTACTTCATGACTGCTAAGTTCTCTCAGGAGACTTTGATGAGGGACTTTGTCAAAAGCCTTTTGGAAGTCCAAGTAAAGGATGTCTACTGGGTCACCCGTGCCCACATGTTTACTGACACTCTCAAAGAACTCTAAGTAGAACTATGGTGGATTACAAAGAAGGCCTATCTACTTCAGCATCCGATTTGAAACAGTGGCCAACAAAATGCCTCTGGGAAGCCACAAGCTAGACATGAGGGCAATAGTACCTAGTAAAGTACTTTTTATTTATCCCACTGTTGGCCAAGTTTTTTGACAAGTGTTCCACAAGTCAGCTCCAACATACAAGAGATTGCCATCCTGGGCAAATCACAGTATATATGCAGCCCACCACCACCAAATACCCTGCAAAATAAAATACCACACAAAACCTCAATACCACCAAAAGTTTGATCTAGAACGTACACATATTAAATATAATCAGCCATGGCCAGTATCCAATGCTGCCTGTGCACCTCCCCTGGCTGGATACATTGCTCCAGTGGGACCCACTACAATCGCAACATGAAGCTAACACTTCCTAGAGCAATCCTGAAAATGGGCTGAAATTCTTGTTTGTGGAACAGGACAGATCAGCGAAGCTCCTTTCTGTGAGCTCCACTGATCTGTTCCAGAAACAAGTGTCTTGGCTTGTTTCCTGTTGCTTTAAGAAGTGCTAACTTCCTGTTGTGCCGGCGGTGCACAGGCAGCTTTGGATACTTTCTCATCTTCAATATAATATCCATCTACAAACATACAAATGAAGAGAAATAAAACCTATCAGCTCAGTAGAACACTTCCAAATATAACCAGGATCCCAGGGCATGGTCTTGGGGGCATATGATACAGTAATCATACCGAAAGCTAAATAGATCAGGGTCTGTTCAGTGCTTGAATGGGAAATCTCCTGACAACCCCATGTACACCATGTTGAGCTCCATGGAAGCTAAATGCAGAAAAGGAAGAACTAGGCTATAAATGCAGTATATAAAATAAATGAAACCACCCATTTGAATATTTTTTTTTACAAATCAAAAAAGCCCCGAACTCATTCAATTTTAGGTCCAATTAAAAACTGCCAGATGTTGACTTCCATCTTTATCTGTGGCTATAGTATAGCATCGCAGCATAGTCTTCACTTGGTTATCTTTGATACATGTTCATGAAGAATCTCTTTGTTCACCTGCAGAGAAATGGGAGCATATACAGCTCTGTTCCTCCACCTCCTCATGCTTTGCTGTAGTTTTTTCTCTAGCCTACTGAGCTGGTGAGGCAGGCAGAAGTTCATGGCTGATTCTATGCCATAGCCTGCAGACCCTCCTCTCTCACTTAAGGGTTTCCACACATTCCCCTGGCCCATGCCACTTGTGCTGGCCACCGGAGGCTCTCTCATTCCAGTTGTAAGTTTTGTTACATGTTCAGAAAAGAACAGCTGGCATAATTTCACTCTTCTATTCTTCAGCTGATCACTTACAGTGTCTTGCATGGTGATCCCTTTGAGGAGAGAGATCCATCTCTTTTTCTAAAATTCATACTAGTTATTAGGCAAACCCCAAAATGTGCAAGCTTTCAAGATCTCCAGATCTCTTCATCAGGCAAGGTGTTACATAAAGCAGGCTGGGGACAGGGGAGCAACTTGATGGTGAAGTGTCAGCGTCTGCATGTTCAGGGTCCCAAGGTGGAATGGGGGAAAGGG
The DNA here is from genome assembly GCF_057233095.1 of Heloderma suspectum. Classification (NCBI taxonomy): domain Eukaryota; kingdom Metazoa; phylum Chordata; class Lepidosauria; order Squamata; family Helodermatidae; genus Heloderma; species Heloderma suspectum. The sequence goes on along the minus strand of NC_139458.1, from coordinate 111,864,625 downwards.
GTCTGCAGACATTCAAATTAGGCTCTGCAGGTGATCTGATGGTTACAGGTTTGACCCTGAGTGTCATCCCCCCGCCAAGTTGCTGGCAGCAAGAAGGGCAGAAATGTTGGATGCCCCATTTGGGGATTATTATTTTTTTAAAAAACAAACAAACCCTTTTTTGTATTTCTTTATGTTTGAGCATGTAAGTCTGTTTTTATAATTTCCCCTGAGCCCTTTGTTATGGATGTCTAAATAAAGGATGTACTAGATAAAGCTACCTCAAATAGTTTGAAAGGCATGCCTGGAAGCTTAGTTTATTTAAGTCCTAATCATGTTTATTTTTATTAACCATGTCCAAAGTAGTTCTCAACGACAAACAGCTTCACACTTCCTAGCCCATCTGAAGCACTGTAGACCTCCTGGTTTGCTCCAAGGCCGCCTAGTGTGCTTGAGTGGGCAACTGCACTTTGGACTCCCATGTTTAAACCCAACACTCTGTCTACTGAACTACACTGGCCTGGCACCCAAACAGAGTGAACAGGAGGGTATTATTCATCATAATCTGCTACTAAATGTTTACTGCAATGTAGCTGTTGTATCTGGAGGTTTGTAGGAGTGTATGACAAAAAAGCAGCTGTCCACTTGGATAGTTAGTTGTTTTGCCTTATTCGTTAACAATCGCTACGCTTGTTAAATAATATAGCAGAAGTAGTCAGTGATAACCATTCTGGCTACTTTCAGTCTTACGTTGACTTATGCCAACTTCAAAGCATTATGTACAGAACTGAAAGTTCTGGGTGCGAGTTTTACTTATCTCAGGCTAGAAAACTGCCACCAGTTCATTAGGCTGTAAAGATCAGAGGGAGTATAATACTCATCTGGCCATTTCTTTCTCTGCTTCTTTTACTTGGAGTCTTCCACTCTGTACTACACATTAGGTGCTTATACGGATAATGAAGTTGACTACCTATGACATGCTTAAATCATTTAATGTAGTGGGGTTAATTTTTCAGCAAAATACACAGTCAGCAGGTTCCTGTGATATGTCTGTGGCTGGATTGTACCATGCAGACGGTGGCTTAGAAGACTGAATGTTTTAATGTTCCCTCATGTAAAAGTCAATAGCATTGCACATTCGTAACTAGGCTGTGGTGGGAAAGCCTAGGATAAAAGCTTCTCCTTGACGTGTAGATTTGATCTGTGCAGCGGAAGCATTCGAATGTTGGATCTTCCACCTGCAATCAGAAGTGATATCTAACAACAGATGCTTCATCTGGAGATGTTGACTGCATGCATTTTAATTTGATTTCTTGAAAACGTTGCTGTACTAGAAGTCTTGTTAAGAATAAAAAGTTGTCCAATTTATATCAGTTAATTTTTATAATGCTTTTTATTTCTTTACTTTGTAGTATAACAAACACCTCTTCGTGCACATTGGACATGCCAACCATTCTTACAGTGATCCGTTGCTGGAATCTGTGGACATTCGTCAGATTTATGACAAATTCCCTGAAAAGAAGGGTGGCTTGAAGGAGCTGTTTGGAAAAGGACCTCAGAATGCCTTCTTCCTAGTAAAATTTTGGGTATGTTCTCTGTTTTGTTTTGCATTGTCGTATGTGTGTGTATTTCACACGCATATTCATTCATTCATTCATGGCTGGTGTGACGGAGGTGGATAGAGACAAGCATGTGTCTCCTAACACTAGAACCCAGGATCAGCCAATGAAATTCACTGGCAGGAGATTCAGGAGAGATAAAAGTAGGTATTTCATCACACAGCGCATAATTAATTGAACTTACGGCCCCAAGATTTGTTGCGGGGAACTAGCTTAGATGGCTTCAAAAGGGGATTAGACAAATTCATGGAAAAGAATTTTTTCAGTAGGCTAACCCACTTTTCAACAAACAACCCACAGTTCAAAACAGTCCGTATTCAACCACTTAGTATGAATTAGCATGTTGTGTTCCCAAGGAGAAGTATTCAAGGATGACTATTATCTTCATGCCCTGCAGATGGGCTTTCTGGAGGCATCTGATTAGCTACCATTCTGGAACTAAATGGGCTTTTGGCCTAGTCCAGTAGGGGTCATCTTATGACTACTAGGCAACCTAATGCTCTCCAGATGTTTTGGATTGCAATTCCCATAAGCCCGGCCCAGCTTGGCCAGTGGTTTGAGAATAATTTTGACTGCACCATGGTTCACCCCACAGTTGCGAGCTCTGAAGCAGGAGGTGAGACGGGTAGAGTGCCGGTGGCGGAAATCTCGCTCCGAAGACGATCGGACACGGGTAAGAGCTGTAGCTTCAGCCTACCACGTGGCGATAAGAGCAGCAAAAAAAAATTTTATGCAGCATCTATCGCGTCTGCAAAGTGCTGTCCCAGGAGGCTGTTCCAAGTGGTCCAGAACCTGGTCAGTCCAGTTGTTCTGGAAACAATGGCGCATTCTAAGACCTCCTGTGATGAGTTTGCAAAGCACTTTGCAGATAAAATCGACCGGATCAAGAGTGCTATTCCGTGCACTGTGGATACAGTTAGTGAATGAGGGGCGGCCAGTGGCAGACCGGTTGTGTGGGATCAGTTCCAGCTTCTTCCTTCTGATGAAGTGGACAAGGTGCGTTCATCTTTAAGGCTGACCACCTGCTTATTTGATCCTTGCCCATCTTGGCTCATTATGAGCTGCAGGGAGAGACTTAGGAAGGGGATCAAGGTGGTGGTGAATGCCTCCCTTGAGGAGGGAGTGATGCCATCAGTCCTCAAGGAGACAGTGATAAGATCACTGTTAAAGAAGCCCTCCTCCAAGACTTGAACAATTTTCGCCCCGGTCTCAAATCTGCCGTTTTGGGGCAAGGTGACTGAGCAGGTGGTGGTATTGCAGTTGCAGACACACTTGGAAGAAGCTGATTATGTGAATCCATTTCAATCTGGCTTCAGGCCTGGGCATGGGACAGAAACGACCTTGGTCGCCTTGGTGATAATTTGGGGCGAGCTCTGGATAGGAGCGAATGCTCCTTCCTTGTTCTCCTTGATCTCTCTGCGGCTTTTGATACTGTCGACCAGGGTATCCTCCTGGACTGCCTGGAGGGGTTGGGCATAGGGGACATCATATTACAGTGGTTCCGTTCCTTCCTGTCTGGCAGGTACCAGAAGGTAGATCTGGGGGAGGAGACTTCAGACCCTTGGCTGCTCACTTGCGGGGTGCCCCAGGGTTCTATTTTATCCCCAATATTATTTAACATCTATATGAAGCCACTGGGGGCTGTCATCAGGAGGTTTGGGGTGCAGTGTCACCAATATGTGGATGACACGCAACTCTACCTCTCATTTAAATCGTCCCCAAGGTTGGCTATAGAAACCCTGTTCAAGTGTCTGGAGTCGGTGAGTGGCTAGATGGAAAGGACTAAGCTGTAACTGAACCCCAACAAAATCGAAGTACTCTTTGTGGGAGACAAGGGGAGGTTGGGTGATGCTGACCTGGTGTTTGATGAGGTACGGCTACCCCGAAGGAGCAGGTCTGCATTCTGGGGGTCATTTTAGACTCCCAGCTGTCCATGGAGGCTCAGGTGTCAGCTGTGAGCCAGGCAGCGCTGTATGAACTCCATCTGATACAGCGGCTGCACCCCTACCTCCCTAACCATCTGCTCCCCTCAGTAGTTCATGCCATGGTCTCCTCTAGCCTAGACTACTGTAATGCGCTCTATGTGGGGCTACCCTTGAAGATGGTTTGGAAGTTGCAGCTGGCGCAGAATGCGGTGGCCTGCCTAATTAAAGGCAGCCATCGGCGAGACCACATCACTCCAGTGCTGAAGGAGTTGCACTGGTTACCAGTTGTTTGGGGGCCCAATTCAAGCTGTTAGCATTGACCTTTAAAACCCTATATAGTTCTGTCCCATTCTATCTTCAAGATCGCTCAATGAGATCGAACTTGGTAGGCCTTCTGTTTTTCCCATCAGCTAGGGCAGCTAGGCTGGTGAGGACCAGGGAGAGGGCCTTTTCTGTGGTGGCCCCCACTCTGTGGAATTCTCTCCCTAGTGACCTCCGCCATGCCCCCTCTTTGATGAGCTTCCGCCGGGCTTTAAAAACCTGACTGTTTAGGCAGGCATTTGGGGTGGGTTAGGGTTTTCTGGAGCAGTGTTGTTTTGTTATGTTGTTTTGTTCAGTTGATTATGTAAATTTGTTGTTAGTTTTGTACGCCACCTAGAGTGGCCAGGGAGCTGGCGAGATGGGTGGCTAATAAATATAATAATAATAATAATAATATGGAATATGTAGGCCAAAACATCTGGAGCTACTGGGCTGCCTACTCCTGACTTAACAGATAAAATGGAATTTATTGCAAAGACCACCATTACCCCAACCAAATTACAAACCTGTGTACCCATGTATAAATCGGTTACCTGTGTGTACTGTAAGCAGTTATCACAATTATAACTATTATAATCTTAAGGGCCGCTGCTAATGAAAAGCATCCATTTGATTTAATGTATTTATTCTCACTCTTTACAGTTGATATGCAAAATAGAGAACTGTTGTAGTAGTATAGTGGTACAAATCAGTCAGCAAGTACCCTGGGGTTTTCAAAGGTAATACTAAAGTAATAATCTTGTTCAAAAACTGGGGCAGCATATTAGTTTGTCTTTTTCTTTCAGAACAGTAGTGTGACAGGTTTTCAACCTCAACCTCCCCTGCCCCGGCCCCCCTGTCCCTCACAAACACATGGGTAATTTATAGCTAACTTTAGCATGTTACTTAGCACAGCATTTTATAACTACATCCTTTGTGTATACTGGTCATGTAAAAGTTAATGCAAATCCAGTTTAACAAGACCACACTGCCATAAATACTACTGCTTGTCAGCATTTTGCTCGCTTCACAAAGTAGGTACTGAAACAATTTGTAAACTGTCACCTGCCATCTAGTGGCAGAGATGAGTAGGACAAACCGTATAATGAAGACATCTGTGGAAGCACTCCTCGGTGTGTCAAAAATGCCATTCATGACTCTGGTGTAGTCAGTGTGTTTGTAAAGTCAAGTAAGTGTAAGTACCCAAAATCTAAATGTGAGTATATATATGATGGTTTGTGCTGATCTAATTCAGCTGATCTAATTCAACCTCCCCCCTACATTTTGATGAATGTGTTAGAAACCTGGAGCACTTTCTGAAAGATGCATGATTTATCAGAAGGTGGGGGAGGAGTGTTGTTAATAAAATGCAGCTGGATTTTAAGTAAGAGGTGTTTGAGGAGTTGCCGAGGAGTTTAAGGCAAAAAAGATGATCAAGGTAAGGAAAGTATTTTGACCCGTCATATTATCGGCACAGCTAGAATGACCAGTTTTGACAAGTATGTCCAGACACATTGGAGCCCCTACTGCTTGACTTCACTAAGGCACCTGGAAAATGGAGGAAACAGCAAACTAGCACACTTATTCAAGGAATCAAAGCCCTAAGGGAGCAACGCACAACATGGGTTGAGTCTTTTGTGTCTACTTTTGTGTAAGGAAAGGCAAAAGACGTGACTGCTGGCTGTGTTTTTAAGGTAATGCTAAATTGGGACCCTAATGTGGGTGGTAGGGTGTTTAAACCCTTTGTGGTCCCAGTCCGGATCAGGGGCCTCCATCAGCAATTTTCACTGCCAAAAAAGAATCCGTTTCAATATATTCTTTTTTGGTGATGCAGTTTGGAGGCACAGCCCCCCAATCCAGATCAGGAGCATAGTGGGTGGCAAAAGCTTCAAGCCCCCTTACCCCCCACCCCAGTTAGGGACTTAGTTCACATCATAGCATCTTTAAAGTAATGTGTAGTTTGACCTTGAGTCTTAGCAAAACTAGGCATACCTTAGACCATGATATGCATAGCCCGTTGGCTGTACAGCCACCACCATTAGTTGTTTCTGGTTCACTGGAGTAGTTGCAGTTTGCAGTTCCTAGCCTGGATTGGTGATATTGGCACGTTAAAGCAATAGCAGCACTGACAGTTGCATAATGCTGAAGGGAGGCACACAATGAAATGACATGTAATGCAGAGTCATAGATGATAAGTGTGCCGGTTCACACAGTCAAACAACCCATGGTTATCAGCCAATGGTTTGTTTGCAAGCACTTCTGCTTTCCAAAACAACCTGGGTTGTTGTTGTGACATGTGGTTAAACAACCCAGAATTAACCCAACAACAACCCCCTAAATAAACCAGAGTTCCTGGATTCACATGTCATGACAACAACCAAGGAACGAAGCATTCCCGGGTAGTTCTGAAAAGTGGAAGTGGGGGAAGGGTGGGAGGCAGAGAGAGCTCACTCACTCCCACATGGCCACACCAATGCCTGGGTTGCTTAATCCAAGAAATGGCCATCATATCCAAACCAGGGCAGTGATAGCTTTATTAAGCATTTTAGGAATAATGAAAATAGAGAATCAAGACAGATCCTAAGAAATGATTTAAACTACACTCTAGAGCAGGGGTGCACAACTCAGACATGCCCAAGGGCCGCTGTTTATGCTAGCTGCTAAGAAAGGGGCCATGCGTGCTCAACAACCGGCATTAATACGGAGTACACCAGCAGGGAAAGGGTGGTTCGAGCACTGTCGCTTTGCTGCTGGTGTGCTCTGTGTTTATGCTGAGCTTGGAGGAAAAGAGGGAGGGAGGGAGGGAGGGCTGGGTGGGTGGGTGGGCAGCTATTGGGCAATGTTGCCAACCCTGCGTAGGCTTCACAAAATGTGTCCAGTGGGCTGCACGTTGTGCCCCCCTGCTCTAGAGGACATCATTTCCAGTGCAAAAAATGTGTTGCATGTATTTATTTCTCACTTCATTGATATACATTTACCCCCAAACCAAGTGAGATTTTCAGTAGCTGCCACTGAAGTGTGCCTTGGATATGGCATGGGCATAAAAGGCCTATTCATACAAGCCGCAAACAAGGACATTGAATGGAGGCAGCACACTGATGTCCCCCCATCAGTCCCTACACCCGTTGTACACATTTGCCAGAACATCCCAGAGCCAGGCTGCATGCTGCCAGTAGCATGTGAAATGGAGTCTGACTTTGTCTGTTTTGAACTGTGAAGGCTCCCTTCCTACAGGGAAAGAAAGCTCACTCCACTTCTTTCCCAGCATTGAGTCATACTCACAGTGATGGAGGAGCCACTGCTTGGGCTTTTTCTTCTGCTCTCTGTCTTGTGGCTAATTCCTTTAATAGTTGGGAGGGAGCAGCCGAGAAGATTAGCCACCAGTGAGTGCTTCAAGCCTGCACAGCTTTCCTTGCCTATAGGGAGTGAGCCTTCAGAGTTCTGAACAGGCAAAGCCTGGGCTTTTTTGTTCAAGTGCTAATGCAGCCCTCAGTAGCCATTCTGGCTGGGAATTATGGGAGTTGCCGTCCAACACATCTAGAGGATGCCAAGTTGGGGAAGGCTAGTCTAATCCACAGATTTTGTTAAATCCATTCCATCTGTGTTTCGGGGATTGTCAGGCGTCTTTCGTTCCATCATCTGCTCATTGACAGAATTGGATTTTTAACATCAGAATGTTGTTCTGCTTGTGCTAATTCGCATCAGCGCTAATTCGCATTATCATTAATGCGTACTTGCACAGATGTGCTAATCTGCTGTAGTTAATGCACATTCGGGCTAGTGTGCATTTGTGCAACCCTCACCCCCACCCAGTGAAAAAAACGGTCTGCAAGTCCTTGGAATCCACATGACTCTGATAAAGCTGGTGCGCTGCGGAATCCGCAAGCTGGATTCACAGGAATTCGAACCCATTTGAATCTGTTGCAGATTTCCCTACTAACGTGTAGCGTGAAGTTTGTAAGCCTGGTGTATTTCCTGCCTTTTATTCTGAGGTTATGAGATTTGGCATAAATACATGCATATGTGGCATTTAGACATTACATCGAACTCACAGAAGCAACAGGAGAATGTGGCTGTTATCCTGTTGCCCTACTGTGTATTCAGAGTACACAGTTTTCTGTATGTGCAAATAGGCATGTACAGTTGTCATCATCTACAATAGTATGTTTTCATGATGAAAAAATGTAGTGTTTCCAACATAGGCATCTGATAGCCCCCAGCTCGTTCTGTAAGATGGGTAAAAATAGTAAAGACCTAGTAGACACGTTCAAAAAGGGCATCAAATGGCTATCTTGAGATGGAGCAAAAGTTACAGGACACAATTTCAGGCACTTTGATGTCAGGCACTTTCAGACAATTTGAGCTTTGCATATACTGGCTCCATTTGGATCCACATGTTTTGGCTTAATATACAGGCCTGGTTCAGACATAATGGACAAATAGTCTTCTAGGGTAATTGTGGTACACTGAGCAGGGAGGAGGGAAGGGGTGCCACACATGGGAAGAAGGCTCATTAAGCTGAGATATGCATGTCCGAACCAGCCATAAAGTATTTCCCGTCTCTGGCCTCTTCCTTTCATGTGCACGGCTTTTTTGATCAAGCAACGTGTGTTAACTGTACATCCTAATATTTGTGCACAAGATTAAGATCTTTGGGCAGTATCTGGCATAGTCTCCTAACAATACCAGTTAGTGTACGTTAGAGTAAAAGGCTTCATATCAGGAAAAATCAAAGATTAGGGTATTAAAAAGGTACATAGGCACTGGCTCAGTGGAACAGGAGAAGGCATAAGCCTTTTTTAAGGACTGATCACTTTTATATCTGCATAAGCAACTATCTCAAACCGCAGTCCCATGCGTATTTGTGTAGGAGTAAGTCCCACTGAATACAGTGGCCTCACTTCTGAGTAACTATGCTTAGGGCTGTGCTGCTACAATGTTAAATGATTGCAATATTGCTTCATAATGAGGAAAACCTGTTTGTCTGAACACCCCTGTGAAATGGAGAACAAAACTCCTGTAAGAAGTATGGGTGATATTAATATTTATATTTTAATGAATACCTATCTTTTCAGGAATCTGCAATGCAAACAAGCAGTTCTAGAAAAGAATGCATATTGTAATTAGTGCAAGCTTTTTTTAAAAAAATGCTTTGAAGTCCAAAGCATTTTTGAAATTCAAATGTACAATGGAAATAAAGGAATCTGCACAATAAAAGGGCATTAAATCATGTCCAAAAATCTCTCCTATTTTATTAATGTAAATATATGCCATAATTAGTGGCAAAGTAACATGAGTTGGATGGTTAAGTTTATTCTGATTCTTATTATGTAAAATAGCTGTGACCTGAAAAACAAAACAAAACATAATGCTGTTTCTTTGTCAGGCACAGTTAACAAATAATGAATTCAGTATAGTTAGTGTTCAGAAAGAGTGCAGCCACATGGTCTCCTCCCACGTCCTTCATATGTGTCTGCTGCAGTCTTTAGAGTCATGTAGATTCTTTGTCTCTTTCATTCACAAAAAAGCTATTGTAATATTTCCCCCTTCTTAGATGTAATTTTTATTGAGTAACAAAACGAGACTTGGCAAACAATCTGCAGTTGCGAGGCGAGGTTGATGATGTGGACAGGTCATCTTTAGACAGTTTTTCAGACATGTTTAAAACACGTTTGAAATGGGCGGGAGGAATCCACGTCTGCTTTTTCCTGTCGCCCCAGAGAGGATCATTCCTGCATGGTGACCTCCATGGCACTAGGTGTAAAACTCTTTCTCAAGTTGGTGCAGCAAGTGTGTTAGTTCTTCTGAATGAGTCAGAGAGCAGCTGGGAAGTAGAGTAGCTTGGCCTGGCCATCAAAAGCTCAGCCATGTGGCAGGCCTGGAAGCGATTCCAAAGCTGCAGCTCACAACTGGCAGCGCAGTGTGCCAAAGATCCAGATGCTGCTGTTGGAAAAAAAAATTGCTTCACAATTTGGAATCTCTGCCCTTTGATCACTGTTCCCTGAGAAGGAGGGGAAGCGTAACGCACTCATATGAATGACTCCTCACTGCGGTCCACAGTAATTGAAGGAATCCTCTGTGCTGTTTAACAAGTGACCCTACGTGTTCAGTTTTAACTACTGAATATTTGTGTTTTAATTATGCTGCTCCCGCAGGAAATGCCTCTGTGTGTTGCTACTTCTCCCACTCCTTTACGATGGAGGGGCTTTATCATGTTTCTGCATTTCCTGGTGCTGCTGTTCCTTTAAAAAAAAATCTATTTAGCCAAGTCTTTTGTAGCACATGGAGGCTGCCTCCTCCTTTCTCTTAAGACTGAGAACTTATCCATGGGGAGTGTTCTCCTTGTTTGCAGCCAGCTCTCTTTCAGAACATGCTATGGGTCTTCTGTGGGGGCCTTTTTGATGCATCATGTCAAACAGCTGATAGTCTTGATATGTAAAATTTTCAAGACTCCATACTGACAAGCCATATTATACTGATGGATGAATGCATTATACTGTAATCACCAGACAGAGAGAACAAATGCCTGTGAGGTGGCCAATACCATTTCCTAAGATGTCGATCACTAAAAGGAAATCTTGTGCTGAAACTCGTGTTGTGATTTTTTTTCTTCAGACCATAATTTGTCCTAACAAATGCTGAAAGCAGAGAATAACCTGACTCTCTTGACTCCAGTTTGATTTGATCACAGTGCAGTTCAAATATTGTTTGGATATTATTATACTTCCTCCTCACCCACCGTTCTTATTTGGGGCACAGCGCTCTTGAATACAAGAAGCAGAAAGGATAGCATCCAAAAAGCAAGATTCATAAGGTATATTGATTAATAACTCCTTTGTAAGCCCCTCTGGGAGATCCTTGGGGGACTGAAGAGGGGAGTATCAAATACCCTAAATTGGGGATGGGCAACTTCAGAGAGCCTGCAGGATACCCCACCCCTCACAGTCTGCACTCCTGCTGCTGCTGCCACAATGTCAAATTTGGCAGTGGCAACAAAAAAATAAACCTGTGGTTTGCTGCTAAATTTTGGTGGCAGACTGCTATGGAGTGCTAAAAGGGTCAAATTTAGCTTGTTCTGAAGCTAAATTTAATCCTTTCTGCACCTTATAGCTAAAAGGATCTTTTTAGTACTCTGTAGCACTAACACACACTGGGGGGGGGGGTGCTGCTGAGCTGCATGCAGTGCATGGCCTGTGTGTTGCCCACCCCTGCCCTAGATAAAGAAATGCATTTGTTCTTGATTAATAGAACAACCCCATGCTTGCCAAGGGCTCTCATCAAGTTTGGTAGGAGTTTGGAGAACCTGAAAAAGATCAAATAGGCCACCCCAGCAGGATCAATTCAGTATGATAGTTCAGAATGAGGTCTGATTCACCCCCTTCATTGAGGACAGTGTCAAATCTTCCAGTGGTTCTTAATGGAACTGGAATTTTACTCTCCATCATTTAATGTTCCAATGTTCCATAATTTTAAGACTGAAAATGACAAGATATTAAATCATTCCACCTTGCGGGTTGAATCTGATGGTAGTCCTAAGAGTAGGCCCATTGAAATTAATGGAACTTAAATGAATTATGATGAACCTAAGCCCCATACATTTCAGTTAGAATCATAGAATAGTAGGGTTGAAAGGGGCCTACAAGGCCATCGAGTCCAACCCCCTGCTCAATGCAGGAATCCAAGTCAGAGCATCCCTGACAAATGGCTGTCCAGCCTCCTCTTGAAGGCCTCCAGTGTGGGAGAGCCCACTACTTCCCCAGGTAATTGGTTCCATTGTCGTATTGCTCTGACACTCAGGAAGTTTTTCCTGATGTTCAGCCGGAATCTGGCTTCCTGTAACTTGAGCCCATTATTCTGTGTCCTGCACTCTGGGATGATCAAGAAGAGATCCTGGCCTTCTCTGTGACAACCTTTCAAGTACTTGAAGAGTGCTATCGTATCTCCCCTCAGTCTTCTCTTCTCAAGGCTAAACATGCCCAGTTCTTTCAGTCTCTCCTCATAGGGCTTTGATTCCAGTCCCCTGATCATCTTTGTTGCCCTCCTCTGAACCCTCTCCAGTTTGTCTGCATCCTTCTTAAAGTGTGGTGCCCAGAACTGGACACAGTACTCCAGATGAGGCCTAACCAGTGCTGAGTAGAGGGGAACTAGTACTTCCCGGGATTTGGAAGCGATGCTTCTATGAATGCAGCCCAAAAGAGCATTTGCCTTTTTTGCAGCCACATCACGTTGTTGGCTCATATTCAGCTTGTGATCGACAACAATTCCAAGATCCTTCTCGCTTGTAGTGTGTTTGAGCCACATATCCCCCATCTTGTAACTGTGCATTTGGTTTCTTTTTCCTAGGTGCAGAACTTGGCATTTATCCCTATTAAATGTCATTCTGTTGTTTTCTGCCCAGCGCTCCAGTCTATCCAGATCACTTTGAATTTTCTTTCTGTCTTCCAAAGTATTCCCTCCCAACTTTGTGTCATCTGCAAATTTGATCAGCATTCCCTGCACCTCCTCCTCCAAGTCATTCATAAAAATGTTGAAGAGCACTGGGCCCAGGACTGAGCCCTGCGGTACCCCACTCGTTACCTCTCCCCAGTTTGAGAAGGTCCCATTGATAAGCACTCTTTGAGTCCGATTCTGTAGCCAACTGTGGATCCACCGGATCGTTGTTTCATCTAGCCCACTTTGAGCTAGTTTGCTCATCAGGATATCATGGGGCACTTTGTCGAAAGCTTTGCTGAAGTCGAGGTATATGATGTCTACAGCATTCCCACGGTCTACAAGGGAGGTTACTTGATCAAAAAATGAGATCAGATTTGTCTGGCAGGACTTGTTTTTGACAAATCCATGTTGGCTTCGAGTAATCACGGCATTGTTGTCAAGGTGCTTCCAAATGGATTGCTTTATGATCTGCTCCAGAATTTTCCCAGGGATTGTTGTCAGACTGACTGGTCTGTAGTACCCAGGTTCCTCCTTTTTACCCTTTTTGAAGATAGGGACAACGTTAGCCCTCCTCCAGTCATCTGGCACTTCCCCCGTCCTCCATGATTTCTCAAAGAGAATAGACAGCGGTTCTGAGAGTTCTTCTGCCAGTTCCTTTATGACTCTAGGATGCAGTTCATCTGGCCCTGGAGATTTGAACTCATTCAAAGTAATTAGGTGTTCTTTGACCATATGCCTATCGATCTCAAGCTGCAATTCTGCCCCTTCAGCCTGTACTTCGCCTTTGCCAGGGGGGTCATAGACCCTCTTTTGGGAGAAGACTGAGCCAAAGTAGGAATTGAGCACCTCTGCCTTTTCTTTGTCATCTGTTATCGTTTTGCCATCCTTATTTAATAGCTGAACCACCATTTCTTTCCTCTGCCTTTTACTATGCACGTAGCTGAAGAAAGCCTTTTTGTTGTTTTTAACATCCCTCGCTATCCTCAGCTCATTCTCAGCTTTAGCCTTCCTGACGCCATCCCTGCAATTCTGTGCTATCTGCCTGTCCTCTTCCTTTGTTACTTGGCCTTCTTTCCACTTCCTATATGTGTCCTTTTTTGTTTTCAGGTCATCCCTTAGCTTTTTGTGAAGCCACATTGGCTTCTTCTGTTGTCTTCCACCTTTTCTTCTTGTTGGAATTGCTTGTGGTTGTGCCTTGAGAATTTCCTTTTTTAAAAGCTCCCACCCATCTTGGACTCCTTTTCTCATTAGCGTCGCTTGCCATGGGACCTTACTGATCATTGTTCTGAGTTTATGAAAATCAGCTTTCCTAAAATCCAGGGTACGCGTTTGACTACACTCGGCTTTTGCTTCCCTTAGAACCAAGAACTCAAGTACAACATGGTCGCTTTCCCCCAGAGTTCCTGTAACTGCTACTTTATCCACTAAGTCATCTCTGTTGCTTAGGATCAAGTCAAGGATAGCCGATCCTCTAGTTCCTTCCTCTACTTTCTGTAGGAGGAAGTTATCCACCACACAAGTCAGTCTACACACAAGTCAATGCTGGTCTACTGTAAGTAGGACTAGCATTGAATTCAACCCTGTGGTCTTAACATTGACAGAGGCCAGTAATGCCCTGATGATAAAACCAGATAGGTAGGTAGTTGTGACCAAAATGACTACTCTGGGTAGACTGACTATTCATTCACCACAAAATGACTGCTTTCAACATAATCTTAAAGAAATTTCAGTCGGATGGCTTTGCATGGTTGTCTTGGCTAAATCACGATTCTTTGTTTTCAAATGTAACAATCAGCTGTGATAACGATTTAGTTCTGTTTTGCTAGCTTTTAAGAAGAGTCTCTTGCACATCATTGTGACCACACAGTATTCTATTTATATTAGTGGTAGAACTGAAAGAGGAAAAAAGGCTGTGACAAAGCTGATCTGTAAGAAAAGAAAGAAAGATGGCGTTCACCTCATCATGTATGCATATGGTATGATTACAGGATTGCTCCCATCTGCAGAAGCTTTCTCAATCCTGACTTTGTCCATCTGCAATCCATAGCAGCAAGTTCTTTCAGTCTGTCATAGTGCTGTACAGGATATATGGTACTGGAGTCTGGGCTGAGGACTGTTATTCAAATTTCTGGGACTGATCCTCTGAATCAGCAGGACCAGATAGAGTCATCCAAATAAATAGTGTATTTATTGAGGAAATCCTATATCCAAAACATAATCCAAAAACAGGTAAGAATTCCCAGGGCAAAACAGTAGCCAGTTTTGAGCAGCCAGGATTCATTCCCTTCCTCATACTTTTCTAAACACTTTCATACAGCTCCTCTCACCGCTCTGAAGAGGCGGCCTTATTAGCTTCCTTCTTTTAATCTTAGACTCCTGATACATGCACCTTCTTTCTCTCTGGACTCCATTAACTCCGGCAGGAATCTTTGCGTTAAGTCTTCTTTAGAAAAATACACATGCATATACACACATCAGAGTATGGATACAATGACAATACTGGAGCATAAACATAAGGACAAACCTCACACTCATTCTACCTGTTAACAGAAAAATATTCTTCCTGTCACCAATAGTTGGGGTTGACATCATTCTTTAGTCCATTCCTTTACTTTAAACCCATCCCACCTTTGCTCTCTTGACAAACACTCTCTTCCAACAACCTAAGAGATGACTTTATACATGGACTTCACCAGACGGTCGACACCAAAATCAGATTGACTACATCCTTTGTAGCCAAAGGTGGCGGACAGCTATGCAGCTGGTAAAAACAAGACCTGGAGCTGATTGTAGTTCACGAACTTCTTATTGCACAATTTAGAATCAGACTAAAGAGAATAGGGAAGACCCACAGATCAGTTAGATATGAGCTCACAAATATTCCTCATGAATATGCAGTGGAGGTGAAGAATAGATTTAAGGGACTAGATTTAGTAGATAGGGTCCTGGAAGAGCTACGGACAGAAGTTCACAACATTGTTCAGGAGGCGGCAACAAAAAACATCCCAAAGAAAAAGAAAACCAAGAAGGCAAGATGGCTGTCTGCTGAGATACTGGAAGCAACCCAAGAAAGAAGGAAAGCAAAAGGCAACAGTGATGGGGGGAGATATGCCCACTTAAATGCAAAATTCCAGAGGTTAGCCAGAAGAGATAAGGAATTATTTTTAAACAAGCAATGCGCGGAAGCGGAAGAAGAGAAGAGAATAGGAAGGACAAGAGACCTCTTCCAGAAAATTAGAAACATCGGAGGTAAATTCCAGGCAAAAATGGGTATGATCAAAAACGAAGATGGCAAGGACCTAACAGAAGCAGAAGAGATCAAGAAAAGGTGGCAAGAATATACGGAAGATCTGTATAGGAAGGATAATAATATCGGGGATAGATTTGACGGTGTGGTCAGTGAGCTAGAGCCAGACATCCTGAAGAGTGAGGTTGAATGGGCCTTAAGAAGCATTGCTAATAAGAAGGCAGCAGGAGATGATGGTATGCCAGCTGAACTGTTTAAAATTTTGCAAGATGATGCTGTCAAGGTGATGCATGCCATATGCCAGCAAATTTGGAAAACGTAAGAATGGCCAACAGATTGGAAAAAATCAACTTATATCCCCATATCAAAAAAGGGAAGCACCAAAGAATGTTCAAACTATCGAACAGTGGCACTTATTTCACATGCCAGTAAGGTAATGCTCAAGATCTTGCAAGGTAGACTCCAGCAATTCATGGAACGAGAATTGCCAGATGTACAAGCTGGGTTTCGAAAAGGCAGAGGAACTAGAGATCAAATTGCCAATATCTGCTGGATAATGGAGAAAGCCAGGGAGTTTCAGAAAAACATCTATTTCTGTTTTATTGACTATTCTAAAGCCTTTGACTGTGTGGATCATAACAAATGGTGGCAAGTTCTTGGTGGTATGGGGATACCAAGTCATCTTGTCTGCCTCCTGAGGAATCTGTATAACGATCAAGTAGCAACGGTAAGAACAGAACACGGAGCAACAGACTGGTTTAAGATTGGGAAAGGAGTACGGCAGGGTTGTATACTCTCACACTACCTATTCAACCTGTACGCAGAACACATCATGCGATGTGCTGGGCTTGATGAAGCCAAGGCTGGAGTTAAAATCGCTGGAAGAAACATTAACAATCTCAGATATGCAGATGATACCACTTTGATGGCTGAAAGCGAGGAGGAGCTGAGGAACCTCATGACGAAGGTGAAAGAAGAAAGTGCAAAAGCTGGGTTGCAGTGAAACCTCAAAAAAACCAAGATTATGGCAACCAGCTTGATTGATAACTGGCAAATAGAGGGAGAAAATGTGGAGGCAGTGACAGACTTTGTCTTGCTAGGCGCAAAGGTTACTGCAGACGCTGACTGCAGCCAGGAAATTAGAGGACGTTTACTTCTTGGGAGGAGAGCAATGACAAATCTTGATAAAATAGTGAAGAGCAGAGACATCACACTGACAACCAAGGTGCACATAGTTAAAGCAATGGTATTCCCCATAGTAACCTATGGCTGTGAGAGCTGGACCATAAGGAAGGCTGAGCGAAGGAAGATAGATGCTTTTGAACTGTGGTGCTGGAGGAAAATTCTGAGAGTGCCTTGAACTGCAAGAAGATCAAACCAGTCCATACTCCAGGAAATCAAGCCAGACTGCTCACTTGAGGGAATGATATTCAAGGCAAAACTGAAGTACTTTGGCCGCATAATGAGACGACAGGATACCCTGGAGAAGATGCTGATGGTAGGGAAAGTGGAAGGCAAAAGGAAGAGGGGCCAATCAAGGGCAAGGTGGATGGATGATATTCTGGAGGTGACGGACTCAACCTTGGGGGAGCTGGGGGTGGCGACGGCTAACAGGAAGCTCTGGCGTGGGCTGGTCCATGAAGTCACGAAGAGTCGGAAGCGACTGACTGAATTAACAACAACCTTTGCTCTGCTACTTTTGAAAGGGGGGGGGGATGCTGATATCCAGACTATCAAAAGCTGTCTTATACTGAGTCAGACCATCTAGCCCTGTATTATTTACATTGACTGGCAGCAGCTCTCTATGGCTTCTGACAGGGGTCTTTCCTAGCCTTACCTAGAGAAACCAGGGATCGAACCTGGAAACTTCTCACAAAGCATGTGCTCTACTGCTGAGCTACAGTCCTTTGGGGGCGTGGGGTGATGGTTGAATGGGAGGCTTTTGCTGCAAGTCTTCTCCTTCCCCAACCATACAGTAGCCATCTGCCTTTACTGCACCCTTCCAGTTATACACACACCCTGCAACAGGTCATCTATTCTCCTTTTTGCTTCTGTCCCAAGGAAACTGATGACTGAGAGGAATTTCAGGCATGCACCCATGACCATTGTGATTTTCAGAAGCACGGCAGTGGCTGCTTTGAAAACCTGTATCAGGCAATCTTCCTCTTCCTCTGCCTTCAAATCGCATGTAGCTGTTCTTTCACTCAAGTAAAATTAACCAAGAGTTTCAGCTGCCATTTTGATGCTGAACGTAGAACTGCATCTTTCTGACACGTAACTCATCCTCTTTGTGTCCTATACCAGGTCTTAATGAGTTGCATTTAACTAATTATAATTAGTTGTTAGAAACTGGTTTCCAGGTGATCTGAAATAATAAACTATTTTAATTTTTCCAGAAGGCTTGCTGGCAATGTCTTGATTATTTGCAGTTGGTTGCAAATGGTTATTATAAATTACAGTAGAAATGATAATTTATACTATGTTCTTTTAGATTGATTTGCTAACAATGTAAGTACAAATGCAAGTCTGGTAAACAGCTCTGTTCAGGCAAAATATTGAAGTGAGAGGATTAGTAGTAGTCAAGTACCTAAAAATGGGGAGTAAGTAGTACAGAATTACAAAAATTAAGCAACCAGTGTAGTGATAGCAATTTTAAATAGTACGTATGAACACAGTTACCACAGTCTAATATAGAGTTAAGCATACTTAAGTCATTCAAATAAGTACACTTATCTCTGTGATGGATTGTGGCCAAAGTGTTTTTAAAAATACTGTTATGCATCACCTCTGCAAATGTTATGTATAGGGGAACTTTTGCATCTGCCTTTTATTCCTCAGTATGCAAAGGAACCAATCAAACGTGGAATAGGGAGCATTCATCATTCACTTGAAGATCTTATTCCCAGCCAAAACAGGGAGCTGGAAAATACGTGTTTCTAATTCTTTCAAGTTAAAGGGATGCGTTATTTTTATAGATCCCGATTACTTGGTACATATCTGAACATGATTCCAGGCTGATGCTTCAGTCCAAACTGGGGGAAAGAGAAGTCCTTATTCTTCCCACTGAACTGCTGTATCTTGTTATTTTTAATTGCTTTGGTTAGAAAATGGGTTGTCAAAAGCTCTTATGATTTGGAAGCTAAGAACCAAAGCCTTGGATAAATATTGCAGCTGTTCTCCTTGGCAATATGAACTGTTCAAGGCATTCCCTTGAAATATGCCTTAGGCTGCAGGTGTGTTCTCTGCATCTCAGCCCTGTCTTGAAAAGTTGCAGTACAAAATCTGCTGGCAACTCTTGCTGCTGCAGTGGGAATCAAAGAGGTTTCTTCCTTTTGTGCTATAGGTTTGTTTTTAAAATAGGCTATTAAACAGACAATGGGTTCAATTTATATTTCAAGTGTGGCATTTATAGTGGTGTATGCTAATAGTTACTAATTATTGCTCACAATAATGCAGACAGTTGAAGAAACATCTGTTATCTCTTCCTACAGGCGGACTTAAATTGCAACATCCAAGATGATACAGGAGCATTCTATGGCGTAACTAGTCAGTATGAGAGCTCAGAAAACATGACAATCACCTGTTCCACCAAAGTCTGCTCATTTGGGAAGCAAGTGGTAGAAAAAGTAGAGGTATGATTTAGAAACTGCTGCTTAGATTATTGCTGTCATCTCGCTCTTTTCTCTAAAATATATTCTTCATTGATGGTCTTTCATTTGAATTGGTGAACTTACAGTTGCATTACTACAGAATTTTGTTGCGTGCACCTCCTCTAGGTACGTGTGTCATTTTTCGAGGAAAGTGGTGGGGCACCTACAATAAGCTAATCAGTCTTGACATGCTTATCTACTCGGAGGAGAAAAAAGAGATTCTTCCATGAGTCCACATACAAATTCTTGAACCAATCTGTCTGTGTGACAGCTCTGATATTCTGTATGGCAGCTTGCACACTATGTAGTAATACCCTGCATGTCCATGTTCCTATGGACATACCCTGCACTATGTAGTAATACCCTGTTGGAGTGCAGCCTTTTACATCTGCCTCATAAAATCTAGCACGCCCCTTGGGTAGTGCCACAAGGAAGGTAGCAATTCTTCTCAAAATCTTTATGTCCTTATTTAAAAAAAAAAAACAAAACATGAAGTCTATCTTCTGGCAAGACGTGTGTGTGTGTACAGTTCTTGGCTTCAAAAGTGGATATGACATAGCGTTCCTGGAGCTGCAAAGTAGAAACAAGAGTTCCATGCAAGTAAGGGCTGCCCCATTCTCTGTGAGTCTGGGAACACTCTATACATAGAATAGGGAATATTCATTGCATATTTAGAACATTCCTCGATTCAATAGAGATAACAGGGAAGCTCCTATAGAGCAGATTGATATGATTCCCTATAATGCACTTTTTCTGGAATGTTGTAGCCAACTGAAACTGAAACTATTAACACATGTTGTTTATACTATATGTATTCTTCTTTCTTTTTTATTATCTGTATCGTTTTGTTGAAATTTACAATTAAAAATTAATATCAAAAAATGATTCCCTCAAGACCTAGTGTCTATCAGAACATTGTACCAAGGCAGCATTTAACATTGTTATCTGAACAATAAATTATTTCCCCCTGTGCCTTTTATGAGAATTCATATTTTAACAGCATTATATATTTTATTTAGAAAGAAGAGGCTTCTGCATATCCAGTAACCTGCTGGACTGCTGCCAACAGGGTGGCAGGAGCGATGGAAGTGATTTTCACCTCTTTGTCCTCCTTTTAAATATTTTTCCTCTCAATGGGGGGCCTTTGAGCTGGCAGGGGCTGGGTCAGGGCTGAAGAGGCCATAGGATTTCTCATATCCTGGCCTCTCCCCTCCCCTCCTACCGGAATTCCTCATTTTCCTTCCCTCAAAGGCCATATCTGCAACTTCAGGAAGCAGCCTGCACAGTTCTTTCCACAACAGCTGGGAGAGGGTGGGAAATCGGAACTCAAGAGTACCCCTCCCAAGGTTGTAGCAGTGTTTATGGCCTCAGGTTGGGGACTCTGAACAATCCTATGGTCCCTGGGATCTTCTCCCAAGGGACCATAGGACTGCTGTCTTAAATACTTTAACTAAATATCCTAAGATGTCATGTTCCCATAATATTTATTTTATGTAATTATTCAATGGATCCTTTAAAAACAAAGCAAAAAGAGGTTTTTTAAATTAATTTTATTGTAAAATTTCCACAAAACAAAACCATAAAGAGGAAAAGAAAAATGATAGCTGCATAGATTTGAATATATGCATATGAAATGAGTGTATGTGTGTGTGTGTGTGTTTGTGAATAGACAGATAGATAGATAGATAGATAGATAGATAGATAGATAGATAGGAATGAAAATACAGCTTTCTAAGAATGATACATAAACTTCAACAGGGTCAGACCAAACATCCATGTAAGTATCCATTCACAAGTTATGTCTATATGCCACCCATTCAGATGTTGACAGCTTTTTTGGTCCACAATCCATTGCGTTATAGGAGGTGAGCATTTAGTCTTCCAATGTTGTAATATCAACCTTTTAGCTATCAAAAGCACATGGAGAATCCATTTGTGCTGATCGTGAGTTAACTTCCAGGAAGCAGGCAGATAATTTAAGAGGACCTGTACATCAGTAAATATTAACAATGTTCCAGTACAAAGTTTATCTGTATAATAATCTCCTCTCCCAAAGAGGCAACTATGGGGCACTGCTAAAACATATGGTGAAAAGACGCATTAGCTGTGTTACACCTTCAGTAATTAGCCAACTTAGACAAACTTTTATTAAAGAGACATTGTGGCATCCAGTAGACATGGAACAAGAGTTTTTGCTGAATTAGAAATAACCTGAGATCCATAGTTGCTTCAGATACGGACACTAAAACAGGTTAGGCAAAATGGGAAACAAAAAGAGTTTTTAATTCCTTGAGAGATCCAGTTTGATTATTAAGGTTCCAACCTTTATCTTTGTTTTTTTCTTCTTTTTAGACTGAATATGCACGGTTTGAGAATGGCCGGTTTGTGTTTAGAATAAACCGCTCTCCAATGTGTGAATATATGATCAATTTCATCCACAAGCTCAAGCATTTACCAGAGAAATATATGATGAACAGCGTGTTGGAAAACTTTACAATTTTGTTGGTAATGTTTCACTTTTATTTGCTGGCTGCTTTGTGCAGTACTTTGGGAGCAGGTGGATTTTTATTTGGTTCCATTTGCAGGATTAGAAATGCCATGTCCTTGAGTCAAGTAGCAGGCTACTTCAAAAGTAGGTGCTGTTTTTAACATTTCCTGAAGGCTACCAGCCATCATGCAACTTTGCCTGCTGAGCATCCATTCCTGCCATTGTAGCTCCCATATGCTAGGCAGTTTTGCATGTTACTGATGTGATGGAGGAGGCAAGTATGGGGATGTAGCATTACTGTGGCAAATCTACCATGGAGGTAATGTGTAAAGTGAGCCTCTATGGTGGAAGTGTGGATGCATTCATAGCTGCAGCTGGCCACTCTTCTGCTTCTCTGCCCCGACCCCAGACTCCAGAACCTTTGGTGAAGTACAGTGGGGAGGGGGGCTAAGATTCAGATGTAACACCTAATAAATAATAATCCTACTTCTAGGATGACCCAACCACTCATTTTAGCAGTAGTTTTGCAGTAACAGGAGGGCACTCATGTTTTCTTCGGTTTGACAGTAACAAAGCAAGGCCTCAGGCCTATTCAGATACACTATAGCCTCTCATAGGCCACACAGAGTATTTACAGAACTTTTCACCCCATGTATAGTTATATACATGGCATTTCATCACAATGGGGCCATGGGAATCGGGGTAAGGTCATTGTCCATTTGGTTCAGAGAGCCAGGAGACTAGTGTTTCCATGTTTCCTGTGTTTCCTAGCAGTTTACTTTTGTGAAACTACTCATTTCAAGTTATGTTTGATGTTTATCCATCTGTTTTCAGCGGATGTATCACAGTAGCTCTTGAATACCCTGAGAACTTTGTGAGAAATATTGGACACTGGGAAAACTGACATACTTAGGATTCCTATTTACAATTTGCCCTACCTCTGCTTTGCCCCCTTTTTCTTTTTTCCTTCCCTCTCTTCTCTTCTGGTTCCTAACCCACTCTCTCTCTAAGACTGGGAAAGGCAGCTAAGGTAGCCCTGGCTCTTTCCAGAAAGGGGGGGAAAACAGACCTCTATAGAAGCTGTACTTTCTGTCTCCTAGCCTTAAAATTAGACATGAGTGGAATGAAACAGTTCTGCTCCATAACAGTTTCAGGATTCCAGCAGCAGATGGGTTATGCTTCAGTTAAATTCTGGTCAGAATTCCAGATTTCTGAATGTCAGAATGGAACAGATTTTGCAGATGCACTGTTTCTGTTCTCCGGGTTTGTTTGTTTTTTTAAAGCAAAATGATTGCACTGTTGTAGCATTTTGCGAATTTCAAAAATGGAGTAAATACCCCAAACTATTATTTTAAAATTTTAGCAACTTAGCATTGTATCTAGTTGTGTTGCTCCCTTGGCAGAAGACTTTAATTCAGCAGAAGCTTCCATGAACAGAAAAGGGCCAGGGGTAGAGGTAATTTTCACAGATTTCTCCCTTTCTCCTGCAGTCCCCTGCACCACGTCCCATGCAGTTCCAAAGGATACCCCAACTCTCTGTAGCAGATATGGGGAGCTGCAAAGGGAAGAGGGAATCTGCAAAAAGCACACTCACACACCCAGCCCCATTTCTGCTCATAGAAGCAAAGGACCATCCAGAATCTGACCCCAAACCAAATTCCACTTTGCCATGTTCTCATCCAAGAACTGTGCCAGAAATGAGTAACTACAGAACTTCAGTCAGAATCTGACTGAGAGGGTTTCCATAGGGAGCCCTACTTAAGATGCCATAGGTTCTAAAGCAGGAGTTGGGGAAGGGAGATGGGATATAGTTTGGGGGTAAATTAGCCCACCTCTCCTGTTGTCAGAATATTCTTTAATTTCTATATGTCATGAGCAACATGTCAGTATTAAAGAGGTATTTAATTAAGAGGCTGTGGTAGTTGAGAAGTGTGTGTATGTTTATGTGTGTGTGAGAGATATTTTCATATGTTTTATAAAACCTGTAAATTAAAATTACATACTTTGCTTTTCTGTCTACAGTAGTAAATGGCCATGTTTCTAACTTGCTATCTTCTATCTTTTTTTATATATATAAACCCAAACAGGTTGTAACAAACAGGGACACACAAGAAACCCTACTTTGCATGGCATGTGTATTTGAAGTTTCAAACAGCGAACATGGTGCCCAGCATCACATCTACAGGCTTGTAAAGGACTGAACCGTTATTTATAGACATGTTTCATTATTATAACTCCTTCTGAAAACACAGACTGTCAACCTCAACACTAAGTGGCAGTTCCTCTGGCTGAGCTATCCCCAACATTTTTCTAAACCTCATTTTAGTGTGTCAATATATATTGTAGCTGTGAAATTCTGGTACAGTTGTACAAATTCTTTCTAAAACAAAGTGTTCTTCAAATTTATAAAACCACCATTCTTTGGGGAGACTATATTTAAGAATTTCAAGGCCTTTGTGGAAGTTTTAATTTTTGTTGTTGTTGTGTTAGGAAAAAAAATATAAGACAGAGCATTTGCCATGGGAAAACTTAACAGCAATTATAAGAGTTTATGAGGTGTTTTGTCTAAATTAACAAAAACTTGTTTTTAAGATGCAAGTGAAATTGAATTGAATTTTAACTATAAGCATAAATTAGCACACAAATTCTTTTTAGAATTATCTTCATAACTGATTACTTTGGAAGATACAAACGAATGTAATTCACTAAATTATTTTATAACTACAACTCGATTTCTGTTTGAAGCCAAATGACAAACATAGCCTTAAGAAATGCCTGATGGGAGCAGACAGGTTCTAAAAGTAGGCAAAATATTATTTTTTTCCTTCCCTTTACATTAAAACTAAACTTCTAATCCATTGAACTTTTCAAGCAGGTATTGCAAAGCGAGAAGATTTCCTCCCTTTTACTAATTATATCTAGTGCATATAAAGTACTGTACTAATAAGGACATTTGATTATTTAATTAAAAAGATGGCTCGTTTTGCAATAACTAGATAAATACTGAAAAATTAGACCTATGGTGTATGTAATCTTGTGTGTGTGGTTATATATTATATGAGAAATTTTGTTTTGTTTTTCCTAATGACTCATGAAATTGCAACACCAAAATTAGCAATTAGCAAATGTAAGGGGGGTGAGAATTAAAGTGCTGTAATCCAATTATATTGTCAGCTGAAAACCACAGAAGAACTGTGGTTGAGAAGATTATAGGTATACAGACAAAAGGTTCATCTGTTTTAATATCTTTAGAATGCTGGAAAATCACAGACATTACCAGGCAAAAAGACAGCATGATTTTCTTACAGTAGCCCTGCATGACTAGTGACCCACTAAGCTGAACACAGACTAATGGCCATGTATGGCAGCCCATCAAGGACATCTTCCTTTTCCAGACTTCTCAGAATATCCTAGCATATCTCTCCCCTTGCTGTTCAAACATTTGGTGCTCATGGAAATTACTGAGGAAGAGTTTATATCAAGGATGGAGACATTTTTATTGCAGGAGGAGGGACATTCCTTCAGGGGCTGGGCAATGCATATTGGCGGTGGGCTAAGCCACCCCTTCTCACTGGGGCTGTTCACACAACACATTAACCCACACTCAGTGGTTGAGTATGGGTTGTTGAACCGTGGGTTAGCATGTTGTCTGAACCCAGGACATTTTCCCCAGGGTGGCCTGTTAACCATGCAGTGTGGCTTATTTTTCTCGAACAAGCCACCTTCAGAACCCATGGTTTGTTGTTGGGTTGTTCAGGGTGGTTAACAAGCCACACTGCATGGTTAACAAGCCACCCCTGCAGAAAATGTCCTGAGTTCAGACAACACACTAATCCACAGTTCAACAAACAACCCACGGTTCAACGAACAACCCACACTCAACTACTGAGTGTGAGTTAGTGTGTTGTGCAAACCAAGTCTCTCTTTCTGTCACTTGCTTTCCCTCTTTTTTTCTCTTTGCCATGCCCACTTCTCTCTCTTTTCCTCCTGCTTTCTCCTTGCCAGCAGGCTGCCAGAGGAGAAATGGATCGCTCTTTCTGGGCGTCTGAACTGATCCCTTGCAGAGGTCTTCCCAGGTCTCCTTCCTCTGCTCCATTTATTTTGGCTTCCCCCTACTTTCCCCTGCTATTCTTCTTCTCTCCCTCTGGGCTCTCCCCACCTGCACAAAATTGGGCCAAGGGCCACATTAAATTAGGCTGAGGGCTGCAGGTTCCCGCACGCCTGGTTTATAAGCATACAAATTATTACTAGGTGGGGTTTAATTCCATTTCAGAGGCAGCTTTCCTAAATGTATGTCCTTCTTCATACGTTATAAAAAGTGAGAAGTAGCTTAATCATATTTATATTAGTAAATGTTAAGCTATGTGTGGTACATACTAATAATGCGGTACGTACATACTCTAAATGAATATTTCTAAGCATATCATCACGTTTTGACCACTGCCTTCTCTCTTCTGTATGTACCACTTCTTCTTTTTTACCATAACTATAATTCAGCTCACTGATTTGAAGTATTGGCACATCACAATACCAAACACAAATAACAAGAGTCAAACACACCTAGTTTCTTCATCTGTAAAAACAGAATTAATTGAGAAGTTTGTAGGGTTTGATCAACCAGGAGCACAGCAGTGCTGCTTCACAGTTTCCATTCTAGCTATATGTTTTGCTTTCCTTTCAGGCCTGTGTCTTCGGCCTTTAGAACCTTGGATTTGACCCTCCCCTCCCAACTTGCTCCCCAAGATATGAAAAGATACATATCATGAACTAGTCAATATCTGTGGGGGGAATTCCCTTCTTTACTAGGTCGATAGCTAATGCACTTAAAAATACAGCCTGTGCATACTTGAGAATATTTTCAGGGTACAGGTATTTGTAAGAAAATAAGCAGGCTGTTAGTCATCATGTCTGCATAAAAATCATGGAAATCTTTCAGTTAGAAATTCTCATCTTAATGATGGGGGAGGGAATGCTCAGAGTATAAAGCTTCTTACCTGTCTAACTAAAGTAGCCTGGAAATTTATGTTACATCTAATTGTCCCAGGAGGGTTATGATATTCAACTTCTGAAATGCTGCACAAAGTAGCAGGTAGCACCTGTAGTCTTCCATTCACTGCTGCATCCAACCTTTTCCGTAGCTTGCTGTGGTACCCCTATAACATCTGAAGAGGCAAGCGACAAAGTATCTGTGTGGCAGAAGGTACCCAAACAGCTTCTTAGGCCCCAGGTTTGCATTCACATAGAGCAGCCATTGAATGGGCAGCTTATTGAACCTTAGAGCCTTCTGCAAGTGGAACATCTTTTGATGTACAGATATTAAAACAGATGAACTGCTCGGGCTGCAATCCTGAGCATATTTACCTGGGAGTAAGTCATATTGAACTCAGTGGGACTTACTTCTGTGTAGACATGCCTGGGATTTGTGCCATCAGTCATTTTAACTCTGTGAACTGTAAAATTGGATGTTTATGGCTGGGTCTCTTCATCAGTTTTTAATGCTAACAATGAACTCACAGAAGCACTGCATCTTACCCATCTAAAGTTGCCCTTTTTTAAAAGCACTTGGTGTTACAAATCTAAAACTACTCTTCTTAAAATGTTATCGTTTATGAGGCTTTTGGTTTAGATGGATTTATTTTTTAAATGAAAAATGTTTTCAAACGTTGGAATAATTATATAGCTCAAGGCAATTCCTTGAGGTGTATAAAACAGCAGTCAGTTTGCCAACCAAGTACACTCCCTTTTTTCCTGTTAATACAGTCTGTGACACTATGTATGTAATAACTATACGGTCTGAAGAGTCACAACGTTTCTTGTTGTTCATTTCTGTAAGACACATGGGGAACTGTTTGCCTTGTCATTAACTTTACGTGGATGTAAATGATTCAGTCCCCTCCCCTGTGCATGTTTCTTCTGGAAAGCCTTAAGTCCGTCAGATGTTTAGTGTGGATTGTGTAGTCCAAAAGGCTGCCTGTAAACTGTGAGCTCTTTTGTAAGCTGGAAGCTTCTCTCTTGTTACTGTTACTTTGTCGTAGGAACTTCTCAATTCCGAGCTGCCAAAGCATTACAATATGCAGTGCCTTAGTGCTATATTAGAAGTACCTTTTCGCCTATCACGCCAATCTTATGTAGTCCATTAATTGGTTTACCTGAAGAAGAAAAATCTCCTAGAGAGAAGCCTTTTGTCTACTTTGTCTAAGACACCTTCATATATAAGTCAGTCCCCATTACTACATAGTTGGAATACCTATACCAAAATGAAACTTTAACAGCTCTAGAATTTTCTGCAGAAAGTGAATTGTATGAATAATGCTGCCTTCTTAAATTCTCATGACCAAATACTTAACTTTTGTGACTCTCTGCACTCTTGCATGCAAGTGCCTTTGGTTTTGAAATTCCAGCTTAGAAAAGTGCTGCCATAATAATGACAATTTGTAGAGACCAAAAATATTTAGAGATCACCATAATGCCTTTGGTTTATTGGAAACAGTCAAAACTAACAGGCCTCCATTCTCAAAAGAGTACCTTTTTATAGTAGCGTGCTTTTTGCAAATCACAAGAGTGCATCATGCTGGAAAACTATTCTCCGTGTTATTCAGCTATTTGTCATTGTTTCTGCAGCATTGCTGACTAGCAATGATAGGAAAGCGGTCAGTTTTTCACCTTTGCCACATCTCTTTCCATCCAATCTTGCATCTGAGTAATATGAGTCTGTATAAATAGCAGAATTTCAGGCAAAGGACAAATGTGACTTTATTAATATAGTAGTTCTAAATCTGTGAAGATGGTTTTCTTCTTTATCTTAAATTTGCACTTATTTTGTTTACAAAGTTGGATGCCTAAAATTGAGAATAAAAGTGCAGATCAAAATGTAACAGTCATTTGACCTGTGCTTTTTAGCACCAAATTGTTTGGAATGAATGACAAAACATCATTGGAAAAACCAATGGACCGGCACCATTCAGCACTTTCCTGTAGTCGTTGCAGGAAATACAGTATCTTCAAATAATTTGTGCCATTTTAACACCATTTGTGAATTTAGACAATACTGTTTATTTCAGGAGACATTGACATTGATTCAGAGGGACACAACATAATTTAAAATCATCAATGAGAAATAATAGCAGTAAAACCAAAAGCTGGCAGAGATTTGTAGCTGTTTTTAATAGACAAACATTAAATTTTTTATTTAAAATTAGTGTGTGGCACAAAGTAATACATATTTGTGGTTATAAGCGCCTCCCAAACTCTGTAACAGTGCAATCCTGTGCATGAATACTCAGAAGTAAACCCCATTGAGTTCAATGAGGCTTACTCACAGATAAGTGTGTATAGGATTGCAGCTTAACTTGCATTCATATTGGGGTTTTTTACTCAAGGATCCAGATCTCATTCACTGGGGCTGTTCACACAACATGCCACAACTCATTGTGGCTCATTTAAGACACAACGAGCTGTGCGGTCCACAGGTACCATCCTGAATATTCAACCCCTGGCCGTGGGTTGTTGTGTTGTTCAAACCCGGCCAGCGGGGGTTATGCGAGGGTTGCTTAACCCTCGCATAACCCCCACCGGCTGGGGTTGCATGACACAATAACCCACGGTCAAGGGTCGAATGTTCAGGATGGTGCCCATGGGTGCCGCAGCTTGGCATGGCTTAAAGAAGCCATAACACGCTGCAGTGTGTTGTGCAAAGCAAACCCAGTCATTTTCTTCATGCATCTAATCTGGGTTGGTTGGCCTCAAACGTTCACAATATATATTTACAACTATTGAATATGTCTGCTGAGACAGATATAGGTAAGCAAGTGGCTGGAGTATATTTTATTGCAAAGGAATCATTTTTATTTATTGTTGTATGTACAACATTGAAAAAAGAAATAATGGTACAATTTGTGGCAGTTGAACTATAGCTTACTTTACAAATGTAATTTTGTACTTACTTGAATTCTAGAATGGTTTATTTAGGTACTGTACCACTATTTTATATAATTTGCAACGTTTATATCTGTTTTCCCACTTTCCACCAGTGCTAGATAGAGCCTGTTCAGCTTGGCAACTTCATTGAACTCAACCTTCCTGTTTTTGTCACCTTCTAGTCACAGTTAATGATTACACTGAATGGAAACAACTGAGAGTCTGAAGTCGGCTTACAGCATTTGAAAAGCTATCAAGCTTTACTTTCCTGATCTAATTCCTAGGGCATTCTTGCTTTTCTGTGACTCAGTTTGGACCTTATGCCAAACTGTGGTTTAGGAAGCTTAACTATGGTTTAGTGAATTGACCAAACCATGTTTTACAATATGCTAGTAAGCTAGAATCAGAAACCATAGCTTGAACTGGGCTTGCAGATAACTGTTTATGCTCTCTGTGTGGCTTGGTGAGATCTCCGAATTGACAAACCATAGTTACGGCCATTGCTTGGCCTGCAGAAGCTTATGCATCATGGCAGTGGGAATAAACCTATGAAACACTGATCTGGTTCACATGTAATCGCAGCAAATGATGGGTTAATTAACCCACAGTTTGCTGCAGTGCTTGCTGGGTGCATTCTGTGGCCATTTTGAATATTCTACCCCCAGTGGGGGTTGCTATTTGATGTCCAAACCCAGACACTATAGGTTAATAGTGGGTTAAACAGCCCACAGTTAACGTACAATCAGTAGTTAGGTTCAGACATCACGTAGCAGCCCCTGATTTGCTGCCGTTATGTGTGAACAGCTCTAAAGTATCCAGAGATTATAAATAAAGTAGTAGTTTTAAATCAAGTAGCTCAAAACCATGGTTTGTCCGTTGTACATTTTGAAACTCAGACCACAGTTGGGACTAAGCAATAGCAAGTACAAATCATGGTTTGGCATGTTTTCTAAACTGAGCCTGTCTTTGACAGTTTTGGATTATTCAATTACAGACCAATGCTATGACTTTTAACATGACCGACATCAAAACATGTCATATAGCATATATGATTCTATAGGGACCAGTACATCCAGAACATATCATCTGTGGCAGCAGCTGCTGAGAAGCTCTTCTACATGCTAGTGATCCATACAGCAGGGAATAACACTCCATGGCTGCCGCCACGTGTGGTGTCCTAAATGCATTCAGTGTTTGCACACCAGTGCTGCCCAACCTTGACAGCCCCAGATGCACTGCATAGTTGGGACCACAGCACATGGTAAAGCATTTAAGCATCACTGCCTGCCACATTGATCACCAGCGTGGGGGAAGATTTGGGGGCAGCCACCATGGGTGGTTAGTAATGTGTAAACTGGTCTGCATTTCAGTCCGTACTCAGGTTGATGTTTAATCTATTGTTCCTTTACTTCTTCCCAGCTGTCCCCCTGAAAACAAGGACTGGATAATTCAAAGTGTAAAGAAGTTTGGAAGTCATGCTCTATAGCTTAGCAAGTTAGTCTGGCTGTAAGATTTTTTTAAGAAGTATTTCTACTGTGTCATTTAACTCTTAAATGCACTCAGTTCACAGAGAGGATATGCCCCTGTTACCTCCTTACACAATGGTTTTATTTTTGTTTTGCATTTTGTTTTTGTTTTCTTTATTTTAAGTGAGCCTCTACTTCAGGCTCATGACTGCAGAAAAAAATACAATATGTGCCTGAAAAAGACAAAAGTATTTTATAACAGTTTTAAAAACCTGAATAGCCTTTAATTCTTTAATAGTACATTTTATGGACAGTTTTCTTTTTTGGTTCGTTTTAATTTGCCACATGCATTTGTTCACATTTGTAAATGACTTAATGGAATTCTCACTTCGTTTATTTGTGTAATGTGTATAAAATGGGTTTGTGACTTAAGCATATTCATATATGGTCAGTGGTTACTTTAATATTGTACTGCTGCTGGTTATTTTGGCAGGGGGGTATAGAATCTGCCTTTGGATGACAAAGTACCTCTTGCTTAGACACAGAGGGAAAGCTCTTTTTTTAAAAAAAAATGAAACTTTTCAAATCTTGTCTTAACATATTTTGAGGTTTTCAAAATGAGTTTCAATCAAACCTTTTGGCAGTACAGTATTCTTGTATTTGTTGTCGTCTGTGTGTAGGTACTGGTACCTTTTTTGTTTTTAAAAATGTTTTAAGTGTTGGCTTTAAAGTGAATTTATCTTTAGTATGATAGTAATATGAAAATTATAGGGTTTGTGTGCAGAGAATTTTTTTATAAAAGTGCTTTGTAAAAAAAAATGTATTCTAGCTTTCGCGGTACATATGTGTGATAACTTTAATATCCATGACAGTTAAGTGCAATTATTTCATCACTCTAAAAATGCTATTTTTGTGTCGGTTACTGCAGGTGTTCCATGTCTTTGCAAAGTGACACATTTTGATGCCTTCTTGATAAAGTGGTAGATTTTTTGTAGCTTTCTAGAAACTTTGTATTCATACAGTATCGATTGAAAATAAAGAAAAGAAAAGTCATGCTTGTTTTTGTTTTAATTTGCCTAGAAACTACCAGTTGGGCACTGAAGGAGAAAATTGTATGTCACCGGATGTCACTGGAACTGTGTACACCAGGTGCCCATGACACGGGTGCAACAATCACATTTCAGGCAGTGCTGCAATTGCAAGGGTCTCAGTAGCCGACATGGGAAGTTATATTACTCTTAACAGTGCAACCGTACATATATCTACTCAGAAGCAAGGACCACTGAGTTCAATGGGGCTTTCTCCCCAGTAACTGGGTATAGGGTTGCAGCCTACGACTGTGATATCTTCAAAAGAAAGCATTTCCTCAAGGGAAGATGTCAAGTGAGTGACAGCTCTGTAGCTGTTATAGAATCATAAAATAGTAGGGTTGGAAGGGGCCTACAAGGGCCAACCCCCTGCTCAATGCAGGAATACATTCTACACTGATCATCTCAAAGGCCTTCTGAACAGCATCTCCCAGGTGTTGTTAAAAGAGAGGATGTTGGGATATCATTAGGCCTCTCAAGACATTTTTCTCATGTGTTGGATGTGTGAGGGGGAAGCATTGACCATCCCTTCCTCCAAAGTCACGCTTGCTGAGTAGCCTCTCCCTTACATCACTGCCTGTAGCAAGGGGGCCTCTGTGCATATAGCTGTAGGCCAAAGGGTTCCACATGACCTGGAACCTCAGCTGTGTTTGTGGAGGCACTTCCCTGCAGACACTCATGCTGTGTGCACATACACCAGGGGCAGAGACTACTTGACATGCATCATGCCAGGCAAAGCTCGTTGTGGCCTGCTCCCCTTTCACATGTTTGAGGGAGCCATCTGAACGGGGCTACAAAGACAGGATTAACTCCACCTAAATCATATTGAGCTGATCCTTAGGCTGCAATCCTAAATGCCTTTACCTAGGAGGAAGCCCCACTTCTCAGAAAATATGCATAGGGTTTGATTTCTTTAAGATTAAAATGACTCTCCAGCTTCTGTTGGACCTCTTGATTCACTAGCCAACTACTCCCAGAATTTGGAAAGCCTTTTTAATATATATTCGGATCCACACTTCCTCTTCTGCAACCAGAAGGGCTCATTCCATTCCAGAAGGGTCTTTGATCCAGAGAAGGCTCCCACTGGTGTAAGAGTGGTGTTTTTTTATGATCCCCCCCCCCACTGCAGCCCATTGTGCTCCAGCACTGTTCCAAAGCATCCCCCAACCCTCCAGAGCCGATTTTCAGGGGTATTGGAGAATCTGCAAAAAAACACACACCTTTCTCCCCACCTCCAGCCATAGGAGCATCCCATGAGAGGAGTTCCACTCACCAGGGGGGTGCTTCCACCAGTGATTTACTCCGAGCTGGCTGCATGTTGAGGTCGTTAGGGATACATGATGCCGTGGTCATCCAGCAGCCACCCCGGAGCTTATCAGAAAAAAACTGGATTTCCTGAGACTGCTTAAAAATTCTTTTCCTTAAGTCGGGTTCTCCCCACTATAGTTGCTGTGTGCCTCAACCCCTGCATTGACCTCAGGTATGCTAGCCCTTCCCAGGCGGGTGCCTTTCACCATTTATTTACTTAATATTTATTACATTTATATCCCTCCTTTTTTCTCTTTAAGGAACCATGACCCCAGTCAAGGGGTGTTTCCTCCCTTTGTGCTGAATGAAGCTTGACCTCTGAATGACCACAGAAATTCCAGTGCACCCCCTCAATTGACATGGCACATTTTAAAGCCCAATTCCTTAAGTGCGATTATGCACGATCTTGAGGCTCGGATTCATTGCCTTAGGAAGTAACTACTTCACAGCTTCCTTATAGAGATCCTGTGCATTAAAATGGGGGCTGGTTTCGGTCTCTTTCCCACAACAAACCCATTACTGTCTTGTCAGAAGTAACTTCCATTGTGGTCAATGAGGTCCTCTGGGTTAAAATGGGGGCTACTTTCCCTCTTTGTGTTCTCCCCCGCTTTCCCAGCACAAGCATATGTGTGTCTACTCAGAAGTAACTCCCATCGTGCTCAGTGAGGCTTGCTCTTGAAATGCAGGTGCATCTGGACTTTCAGGGGAAAGGAGAAGCGGAGGGGAGCCTCTCTTATTGGTTGAGCAGCCCTTGCCAGTCGGATGACGTTCACTCCAACCCCCACTGCTATCAGGAAGTATGTTCTGTGAAGCGATTTTTACTGATCCAGAGAATGTGCTCCTGGAGCCCTGCTCACAGCGAAGCCAATTTCTTTTTTAGAAATCTGGTACTCCTCCATTGGCTTCTCCTTCCATTGTCATGGAAACACGGCCCAGATCTCTGGATCCAAGCAGTAATATATAAGGCCATCAGCAGAACTTGCTGTGGGATTTGGCTCTTGATCTCTTGTACTCTTAAGTAAGGCTTTTATCTCCAGGCCACAAGCTAAATACTGAATGAGAAGGAATAGTGGGAGCAATGTGAGATTTAGGGAGTAACAGCTACAGCATTGCATCATTTGAAGTAAGAACATAAGAGAAAAACTGTATTCGCTCTCTACTCCTTTGAAAGCTCTGGAATCAAGTAGTCCTGTTTTAACAATATAATGGAACTGATTGATACATTAGTAGATGAGGAGGACCGTATGTAATCCTAAATATATTGAGACAGCAATCCTATGGCTGCTAGACGGCCATAGGAGCCAACCTTGAATCTCGCATGCCGAGGTCAGTTCCTGGAGAACCGACCTCTCCCCACTTCTGTGCTGCCTCAGAGGCAGCGCGGAACAGCCCTGTCCTCCGCGCTTGCAAGAGGAGCGCGGAGCAGCAGAAAAGGGGCATGTCTGGAGGTGTTCTGGGGCGGGGAGGACGGAAATGCCTGAACGAAACATCCAATGTGTCTTACAGCCGCCTCCTCCCCCATGCAGCCCTCCCACAGCTAGACAGACACAATCAGATGTCTAGCCGAAAAAGCAGGGCAGGAGAAGCGCGGAGGGAATGATCCCCTCCGTGCTTCTCCTGCCCTGCTTTGGATAGGCGGTCGCCTCCGAGTTCAGAGGCGGCCACCTATCTGGATAGGATTGCTCCCTTATTCATTTATTTATTTGATTTGTACGCTGACTTTCTAACAAAAATGGCACTCAAGGCTTGAGTTGTTATATTCCGCAACACATATAGGGGATGTAAAAACAGTACCCCAGGCAATGAATGGAAAAGGGACTGGCAGCAGGCCATGCTAGAAAGGTTAAGCACAGGGGTAACTATTTTAGTTACACTGTGAAACATTGTGGCAAAGATGTTGTACAGCAGGTGGACTTGTATATGTGGAAAATCCAGTTAAGGGAGGCAGATGGAAGGTCAAGAGGTGATGCTGGGGAGAAAAGCCAGCTATTGTCACCAGGATGATGAAGAACTTTGGACTGGTCTGTCATTGCAAGAGGAAAAAAGGCGGGATATAAATGCAATAAATAAATAATTCCTAAGCAACTCTTTCTGTGTGGAGTACTGAACTCTGATGTTAAATTTGTTTCAGGAAGAGGTGGGAGGCAGGGGAAAAACAATTGTGTTATCATATTTTTTAAACCTGCAATCTTATATCCATTTATTTGAGAGTAGGCCCCATTGAACTCAATGGGACTTACTTCTGAGTAGACATAATCCAGGAGGGATTAATTTGGCATGACAGTTTAATTTGGCATAACTCTTGAGAACTGAAGGCCAGTCATAGAAATATCTCTTTAGATACATAATCTAAATCTTTCCTTTTGCCACTAACATACTTCGAAAATCCCTTCTTGTTGCTTTCCCCATCACTTGCTATACGAAGATCCTGTTCAAGTTTCCTGATATTCTCTCCACGTATTCATAACACTGGATTATATTTGTCTGCATAACCCGTCATCATCACACTACCTGGGGTTGTTTTCTCTTTTTTCTTTTTATTCGGTTTGTCGTGTGTAGCTCTGCAAATCTTCTGCAATTCTTCTGTTGTTTCTTTTCATACATTGCACAGCAGTTGTGGCAAAACTGTTTCAGTAGAACCATTTGAATTGCAGGGGAAACAATGCTATTTTGGAGAAGTGGAGAGCATTAAAATATTTCAGAAATATGTTTCCCCTTCAAAATAGCTCTGCTATTTAGAAATGGTTCTATGCTTCTATTTCTGCTTCCAGTGTTCTGCTCCATCCCTGCCTAGATCACTGTTGTACTTGAAAGAGTTATTTATTTGAACCAACATGTTAGAGCAATAATTGGAAACTGACCTATATACATTTTTCTTACTTTTTTGTTTTGTTTCCTTCTCCAGATAGCCATAGTGCATTCTGTGGTCAGTAGAGCTCCCAAAGGGGAGAGGGCGTTGTGATGAGGGAGTGATGTGTGTCTTCTTACCAGGCTGTAGAGCTGCAGCCATCTGTGCATTGGAACCTGGAAGAAGGGCAAACTCATATTTGCTATGGAGCTCAGAATTCCTCTTAGCAGACCCAAATTTCAAAATATAGGTTTTTTGATGAAAAACCCAAAGTCTTGAAAGATATCAAGAGTTCGCAATCTAATTCTAAACATGCATGCGTGTATGGACTCACACACAACCCCACCCACCAGAGAGGAAAGTGCTGATACTCGTGTTTTAGTGCTCTGTAGCAGATACTAGACTTGGGGCCGCGGTGGCTTAGTGGTTAAGACACTGAACTGCAGACCAGAAGGTTGGCAGGACAGCAGTTCGAGACCCGAGTGCCACGTGATGAAGTGAGCTCCTGTCTTCAGTCCCAGCTCCTGCCAACCTAACAGTTCAAAAGCAAGAAATTGCAAATAGATAAATAGGTACCGCTTCAGTGGGAAAGGTAACAGCGTTCCGTGCACCTCGGTGTTCAGTCATGCCGGCCACATGACCACGGAAGCGTCTTCGGACAGCGCTGGCTCTTCAGCTTAGAAATGGAGATGAGCACCACACCCTAGAGTCAGACACAACTGGTTGGGGACACCTTTACCTTTTTAGCAGATACTAGCAGCCTCAGATCTATGCAGTCATTGCACAAGGACGGAAGCAAATCTCAGGTCTCACGGTCCTCACTAGTGTACAGTTTATTATTTTATGTGAGCCACCCCTGTGATCTTTGCTGTCAGGGGAGGGAACAATAATTAATAGAATTCTGGATTGTTCCACTGCAGATTGCCTGATCATTTCTTAATGCTGCCCTACCTTAAAGGCTCCCTGCATATGAAGTAAGCTAGCACATCACATAAAAGATGACACTAAACCTGATGTGCTAGTTTTCTATATGCAGGGCAGTTTGCTTCGTGTTTCTTAAATGCAGGAAAGCATTCAAAATACAGTCTCCTACCTGCAGCCCAAGAACTCTAGTGCTTCATTTGTTTCACTTTCTTATTGTTGTTGACCCATGCGTACTGCTGAGTAGCCCCTCTGTGTCCATTTCCTTAAATCTACCAACATCCCTGAGCAGGACAACTGGCCTCCATAGGGCTCCTTGAACAGTATATGGATTTCCCTGGCCTCTGAATCCACGCAGCAGGAAGCCTTTTGTCAGAGCTAGCTAAAGCAGCGGTGGGGAACCTGTGGACATCCAGATGTTGGACTACAACTCCCACCATCCCTGACCATTGGCCTTGCTGGATAGTGTTAATGGACATTGGAGTCCAGCAACATCTGGAGGGCCAGAGGTTCTCCACCCCTATGCTAAAGCATATCTCTTGTAAGTAACACCATCCCGGCTTTGTCTCCCAACCCCAGAAGGTGAGAAGGAGTGGGTTCTTGTTTCAGTAAAGCTTACTGGGCAGCCACACCTGCTAACCCTCTTGCAAAACCCAACAACAATGAAATAGGGCTCTTTATTCCCTCTGTCACTACCGCATGTTGTCACGCAGAATCCCTGCCGCCTCTCCCAGCCAACCAAGGAGGCGGTGTGCTTCCCAGTTCTCCATGTGCCCCCTGCATTATGAATGTAATACCTCAAAGAGTTTCGTGGGGATTAGCAAGTTGTGTTGCTTATTTATTTATTGCATTTATAGCCCGCCTTTTTTCCTCTTGCAAGGAACCCAAGGCGGCTTACATCCTCCTCCTCCTCCTCTCCATTTTATCCTCACAACAACAACCCTGTGAGGTAGGCTGGGCTGGGAATCTGTGACGGGCCCAAAGTCACCCAGTGAGCTTCCATGGCCGAGTGGGGACTAGAACCCGGATCTCCAGGCTCCCAGAGGCTTGGAGTGATCAATTCTGACCAAAAACGAAGAGACTGCATCGCCAGCGCCCACAGCCTGGCCACGTCATTGGTGTTACCAGAGCACTTGGAGGACTGCTGACAGGGAAGTAAGGGGGAAGCAGGCTGTCCTCCTGCAGCTGGGAGGCTTTAGCTGGTTGCTCCTCCATCCAAGGCAGGGAACCGGCTTGTGGCTCCGGCATCCCCTTTACACAAGGTCAGAGGACAAGAAACGGGGTGGTGGCAGTCACTGCCAAGTGGAAGAAGCGTGTGCAACTGGCCCGCTTGGTTTGCCATCACACCCTGTCACCTCAGTAGACCCCCACAAGATGCTCTGAATTGTACTGACCTTTGGCACGAACAATAAAGGAATATCTGTTAGAACTGTGCAGTGAATATGGGTGCTGTGGCAGAGATTGTGTTGTAGAGTGACTAATGATGCTGCTGGCCCATTCTTGGACACACACCCAGAATCCGATGCCTGTTTAAACTTAGGAATAAGGAAAAACCATTGTCTTCATCAGGGCCAGGGCCAGACTCTCCTGGTCCATCAGTACAGTGTTGCCAATCAGCCCCTGCTGTGCCCCCCCAAGCCTCCCACCCAGTGCTTGCCTCCCACCCACTCAGCAGCCAAAGCCCCCCCCATCTGCTGAAGCCACCCACCCGCCAGGCAATGCCCTCAGCCTGCCCACCCACGTTGCTCAGCCGCCCACCCATTGTTGTCCGCTCCATTTTTTAAAAACCTGGTGCTGGTGCAGTAGCGCCGGCTCCCCCTCCCCCTCCTCACCTGGCCTGGCTGGCCTGCTGGCCAAGCGCAGGCCCTCCATGCAATTCTAAAAGTTACTTCCCTTGGCTTCTGTTTTGAGCAGCAGTGCGGTACTATTTAAAAGCACATCTTAAATGGGTAGGCTGAGGGACAACTGTGGAACAGAGAGACTTTTCTTTTCTAGAACTGTACCTTTTATTAAAAAATAAAATAAAATCCCTGTACTTGTCTTAGCGGGCAGCGGGGGGGGGGGGATATCTGAAGTGTTTTCATGGGAAAGCTCATTTCATTCTACAGCTCTCAGTAGAGATTCTCTCCCCCCCCCCCGCTTCTTTTTTTGCTTTTGAAGGACTTCCAAGCTTAGTGCAGCTGAACTATATTGGAAGGTGTGTAGCAGAAGAAGGCAAGCCTCTTTAAGCCTCTTCACTGGCTACCTCCTAAATGGGTCGCCCATCAGTTCAGCACCGCTTCTTCACATCCCCTTTGTTCCCCCCGAATGCTGCCGATTGTACTAGATGATATAGCAGCAGTTCCCTTATATTCAGATAAGCCATTTCTATTGTAGTTTCAGCACATCATAGTCTGAAGGTGTTTGATGAAGCAGGTCTGAGTCTGGTCAGTGTCTGTGTGGAAAACCACCCGCAAACCTTATATACAGGAGCACAAGAAGCTGCCTTCAACCGAATCAGATCACTGGATCATCCAGCTCAGTAATTTTTCGCATGTAATACTCCCCCCCCCCCCACAAAGTATACAGATAATATTCCCCCAGAAAGGTTACAGCTAGGAAATCTATTACACAGTATTTAGAATTTATTGGAGAAATTCTTCATACGATTTTATTTTGTTGCAGTAAAACATGAAGGATCTCCAACTGTCCGTGAGTGTAGATTGCTTTTGTAAGGAGCTGCTGACCATTGCCCCATGTGATGAACTGTGTCACTGTAGTTTCTCAGTGAAGAACCATCTTGACTGACTCACTCGGACGACTTACTGGCTTCTCCTGAACTGGAAGGACTATAAGGGGCTTCCTGTCTCAGTGCAACTTTGCTTGCACAACAAGGTTTACTTGAGTTCTGGTGTTTCTGGTCTTGCTCTTTCATCCTGACTTTTGGCTTCTTCTGTGGTCCTGTCTTCTTGTTACTTTCTGATCCTGATTGCTCTTCAGTCCTGTTTCCAAGTTTCTGGCTCCTGACTCACTCCAGACTCACGCCTGCCCGCAGCCCAACCCTGACAGATTGCTCAAACCAAGCAAATGAATCCTGAGTTGGAACATGATGGACATCACTTCAAGCACCTCTATGGACCCATCCCACATGTAATTTTTCCAGACCTTGCAGGCTTATAGACTGAGGTACAGTCCTTGCAGGCTGGGTTTCCTGTAGGTACTCCTACAGTCACCGCAGATATTGCTGCTGGAGTTGCTGGAATATAGCTGCTTTTACCACCTCTGCACCCATTACTGAAAGGTTTGACAAAGACCATAGGAAGCTGTGAGGTTTTCTTAATCAGTGCGAATGCCTGCTTTAGGTGTGTCCTCAAGCCTACCCTATGAGCATAGCCAAATATATCTCATAGTGAGCCTACATACAGCAACTGACCTCAAGTGGGCCCCCACACTGTTGGAGGAGGTTGATGCTTTGTTGGGTATCAACAACTTTTTAGAAGCCCTTATGAGCATTTCTGACTGAACTCATACAGCAGAGATGACCTTACAAGTAATCTTACCCTATGCTTTTTAACATTTACATGAAGCCATTGTGGGAGGTCACATCTGAAGTTTGTCGGTTGGGCCTCATCACTTTGATGATGATACCCCCCTCTCTTTCTTTCTAGGGGACCAACACCCCTTGGGGCACATCTCTCTTTCTGCTCCAGAACTCAAAGCCCTGTGGGACTTACCTACAAGACAATCTAAAAAGGGAGTTCATTCAGCTGCCCACCTCCCTGGGAGCAACACTCATTTTCTCAATGGGGAAAAGGGGTGGTGGCCTGTGCCCTTGCATTAACTATTGGGCACTTAAATTAATAAACCAAATATTCCCTGACACTCATCCTGGAAGTCTTTCAACCATTGCAGGAGGTCCAGTGTTTCACTAAGCGGGAATGGATTTGAGGGGGAATGAATGGAAGGCAGCACTCTGCACCCATTATGGACATTTTGAGTACATTGTTATGCATTTGGCTTCTATAATGCCTCTGAAACATTCCAACACTTTATCAATGATGTACGCAGGAACTTTCTAGATAGTTTCATGGTGATATATTTAGGTGAAATCCTAATTTTCTCCAAAAACTCCAAGCAACTATGACCATTTAGTCCTTGAGTGACTATGGCAGCACTGGCTGTATGGGGATCAAACAAAATGTTTTGGAAAACATCCAAAATAACCCAGCGGAGTGAAGAGACAAAGTCTCAGGATGTTGACTGACTGACTGACTGACTGACTAAATAAATTTATTTTATTTTATAAAATATAAAAATTTTATTTCTTGAATTAGCCCAGCATCTTTCAGCTCTGTATCATATAATGATTCAGGGATCATCCTTCTTCAGGGATCAATTGTTCTAAAAAAAAAAATGCCTGCAGAGATCTCTAAAAAGTTTGTCTCCAAGATGAATCTTGTGACTGGTCCAGACAAACCTTTCAGAGATCCCTACAGGCATTTTTTAAGAACAGTTGACCCCTGAAGAAGGCCCAATTATATCATATAGGGCCAAAATGCATTGGGCTACTTCAAGAAATAAAACTTGACATCCTGAGATTTTGTCTCTGCATTCCCTTAAGTACTGGCTGTATGCAAAACTAGAGAAATGTCCTTTTGGCCAGGAAGAAATAGAGTTGCTGGGATATAGCATCAGTTCCAGCAACCTTCAGATGGAAAGGTGCAACCATCTAGTCTCTACCCACAGTCTCTCTACCCATCTAGTCTCTACCCACGGATGTATGGGGAATCCAGAGGTTCTTGTGGTTCACTAACTTTTACTGTTGGTTAATCTGCAACTTTTCTCAGTGGATCTCCACTGTCACAATGCTCCTGAAGAATAAGAGCCAATTCTGCCCGACATCTGTGGCACAGGATGCATTCAACCAGCTGAACACTGCTTTCACCTCTGCCTTTATCTTGGTTGACCTTGTCCCAAGTCAGACATTTGTAGTTGAAGCTGATGTGCTTCAGATCTAGCATTGGGTGCCATCCTGTTGCAATGCCATGGGCCTTACAACATCCTCCATCCTTGCACCTTCTTCTCTCACCATCTGAGCTATGCAGAAAGAAACTACAATATTTGGGACCAGGAGGCCTTCACGGAATGGAGGCACCTGTCAGGATTGGGCTCAGGCTCCCTGGTTTGATTTCTGACTCTGATTCAGATTCGGAGGTGGACCTAGAAGAAGCCTAGCCAGGACAGGGAGCAGGGGAGAAAATTCCCCAAGACTCTCCAGGAGTCAGCAAACCTTCCCAAGGGCTTATCAAGCAGGAGGGCCAAGCTCAGAGACTGACTTCCCCCCCATTGCATGGGAACCCAGACTCTGTTGGAGGGGGAGGAAGCACCAGAATTGACAGATGCCAGAGTCTGTTGCTGAGTTAAGTGGGTGGAGCTGAGAGGAGGTGGGAGGTGTTCCACAAGATTGGCTGCAGTCAGAAGCTGGGAGGATCCTCCCTGAAGAGAGGAGCCCAGAAAAAGCCTGTTGAGCATGGTGGGAAACCCATCCATTAGTTGAAAGGCAACTGCCCTGCTTTAAGTAATTCCCTTAAAAGCCCTGTTTTGCTAATTAAGCCCAGAGGACAGCTCCCAGCCTTTGCAGATGCTACAGGTGTGAAGAGGCACTTTTAACGTAATAAAAGAGTTTGTGGATTGCACAGTGAGTCTTTGTTGCCTCACTACTCAGTGGGAGGGCTTGGAATTCCTGACAGCACCTCCTCAAAGTGGCCCAGCATTCCATCCAGGTACTGATCAACCATAGGAATCTAGAATATTTCCAAACCATGAAATGCCTAAAACCATGTCAATGCCAATGGACACTATTTCTCACCCATTTCCAGTTCATAGTCATGTTCCAACCAGGTACACAGAATGGCTAGACAAATGCCTTATTCTGGAAATATGAACATTGCTCCTGTGAGGACATCTCCCAAGCCCCTATGTTGCCTTGAGCAACTCCAT
Organism: Heloderma suspectum; assembly: GCF_057233095.1. Taxonomy (NCBI): domain Eukaryota; kingdom Metazoa; phylum Chordata; class Lepidosauria; order Squamata; family Helodermatidae; genus Heloderma; species Heloderma suspectum. The sequence goes on along the minus strand of NC_139458.1, from coordinate 111,821,457 downwards.
TACTGGGAATGTCAATAGGAATTTTCTTCCCAGATCCAGAGGACTTTACCAGCTGACTCAGGCACAGCTGAACTTTGGGCAAGATCACAGGTGTTGGATGATGCGTCTTCTCCAATTCATGAGACAGGCTCTTCATTCCTGAAGCATTATGTACAGTCCTGGGGCACTTGTGCCCGGACCAAGGTATTATGTCACAGTCCCCAGGGCTTTGTTTCTGCCCCTGCTGACTTCCCAGAGACTGTGAACTAATATCACACTTGATTTCATCACTGAGCTTCACTCAATGACCTTCACTAAGGCAAACAGTAGTCCTGGTCATAGTAGATACCCTGACCAAAGTGGTTGTGTTTCTAGTCTTGCTCTTTTGTCCTGACATCTGCTTGTTCTCTGCTTCTGCCTTCTGGTTTGCCCTCTCATCCTGATTAGGGATGTATGAAAGTCACTTACCTTTTCGAAGGGTGACATTCACGGTGGGGGGGAGGCGCTCCGTCCCTCCCCCCGAAATTCTCTCCGGCCAGCTCCGCTCCGTGGAGATTCCGCATAGCCGCCGGCCGGGGCCGCCCGCAGCCGGACATCTGGCCACTGGGCAGCCTGCAGGGACACAAATGGCAGCTGCCATAGCCAGCGCCATTTGCGTCCCTGTATTTTGTCGTGATAGGATGCGTAAATATTTACATAGCCTATCTCGGCAAAAAAAACCCCAGCATTCCCTTTTTTTTTGCCATTTTAGTCTAAGTAAATATTTATGTAGGCTATTACGGTGGGGAAAAAAGGGAACACAAATGGCAGCCACTACGCCATTTGCGTTCCCTTTTTTTCCACCGTAATAGCCTATGTAAATATTTATGTAGGCTAAAATGACAAAATACAGGGATGCAAATGGCGGTGGCTATGGCAGCTGCCATTTGCGTCCCTGCAGGCTGCCCAGAGGCCAGAAGTCCGGCTACGGGCAGCCCCGGCTGGCAGCTCTGCTGACAATGGACTTTGCCTCAGATCTGCAGAAGGTGCTGTGTGCAACAGCCATTGACTGGGGTCTCCCTGTTGTCACTCCTGGGGTCCCCAACAACAGAAAGGAGAAGTAAGTTTCCTTGTATCTTTTTGCCTGCTATGGAATAAAATCTTTGACTTCCATGCACTTGTGTCCTCATTGCCTCTGTTGCCTAAAAAGAACCTCTGCCTCTTAGCAGAACAAATGTCAAACATTGTCACCAAACTACAACTCCTAGGATACTTTGGGGGGAAGCTGTGACAATTAAACCAGTGTAAAACCATTATCTATGCCTTGGTTACATCATGATTAGACTATTGCAATGGGCTGTAGCTGGGGCTATCCTTGAAGAGTGTCCAGAAGCCACAATTGGTATAAAAGGAGGCAGTTGGGCTGCGAACCAGTGCACAGTTATCAGGACCATATTACACCTGTCTTGGAAGAGCTGCACTGGTTGCCAATTGCATTCCAGTCTCAATTCAAGGTGTTTGTTTTAACCTTTAAAGCCCTAAATGGCTTAGGATCTGTCTAAGGGCTGATCTTGCCCAGCTATTAAGCTCTGCAGGACAGGCCCATTGCTTGGGCACTTGTGAAAGGGCTTTCTCCTGTGTTGCTCTCAAATGGTAGAATGTGCTCCCCCAAGAACTACAATTGGCCCCCAGTATCTTGGCTTTTAGATATGAGGGCACATCTTTTTAATCAAGACTTTTAAATTATGTAGTTGTCTTAGGGCGCAATCCTATGCATTTTAGACAGCAGTGAGTCCTACAACTCCCAGCATTCCCCAGCCAGCAATGCTGGGAGTTGTAGGACTCACTGCTGTCTAAAATGCATAGGATTGCGCCCTTAATGTTCAAACGTTTTACTGTTTTTATTCTTATTTTTATTGTTTTAAATTGCTGTGCACTGCCTTGACGGCTTTTTTTCTTTTTTTTAGCAAATATGGTGGTATATAAATGTGACTAACAAACCTGATAGAATCTTGGTGATACCGACATGCTGTAGCTCTCCTTCTGAAAATGTCTTAAGTTGGAGTTCAGGCAATTATATAACTTACATGTCTGTTGTACGTAAGCTGTTTTTCCAGTTCCGTTGCTTATTTATTCATTTATTTAGGAACTGATATGCCGCCGCTCCAAACACAAGTTTTCTCAAGGCGGCTTGCAATTAATATCATAAAAACGTTTAAAACCAGCATCTAAAAACCTTTAACTTAAAACATCAATATAAAACAATTTCTGATCAGGGCAATAAAACCATATTTCACACAAATATAATGCATTATAGAAAACAGATGCATATTTCAACAGCCTGCAAAATGCTGTTAGCTACGAGTCTTTATCTACACCGATCACCCAAAATGGCCTCTTTTCCTTTACTGTTATATATCCATATCTATCTTTGTACTTTCTTCTTCTTCAAAGGACAACAGGAATATGGTGGGTGTTGTCCTGAATCAGTAACCTTGTCTTGCAGTACAGCCTCCACTTCACAACTTTGGGTCACTGTCTTTATCTGCTGTGCAGAGCTTTCTCTGCCTCCTTCAAAATACCGCTGTGTCACTGTCTGCAGTCAGCTACCACAAATTGAAAACAGGGATGAGGATTAGCTCCCTGTAGCCTCACATTCACCCTTTGCTTGTGTAAACAAATCTGAGTTTAAACTGAGAGAAGGGGTTGTTTCTTTGGGATTATCTGAACAGGTTAGAAAGTAGGGCCCTCAACAGCTTAAATAATTTTAATTGATTAGTCATTGCCTTTTAGCCATTGCCTTTTTTTAAAAATACGATTGGATTGCAAGACAGAACAGGATAATTGGCAACCCGTTCCCACTGATTTGGGTGTATCATTAGAATACAGTTTGTTATTACTGTGTTTCCTTTGTGCCGACATTGCCTTTTTCACATGTGTTACTTTTGTATTCTTTATGCCCTAGTGTATTGGGATATGCATGACTGTTTTGTTTTGTTTTAAAAATGAATAAGCATCGTGTTGGATCCAGGTTTAGGTATGTGCAACTGGACTGGATGAAGCAGGGTTCTCTACCCTTTCCTTCATGCAGCAGGCCTTCCTCTACACCCCTTCCCTACTCCTTCCTCCTCCCTCCAGCCTGCCAAAATGCTATGCAGAGGGTCAGGGGACCCTCCTGTGTTGCAGGAAAGGGGGGTTGCCAAAATCAGGCAGAGATACCTTCCGTGAGCAGAGCTTGCCCTCTGACCACTCCGCCCCCTCTACCATAGTCTACTCTATCATCATCTTCATCATTATTTACATTTATATTCCAGCTTTCCTTCAAGGAGGCCAAAGTGGTGTCCATGATCCTCCTCCTCCTCCATTTTATCCTCACAACAACCCTATGAGGTAGGTTAGGCTGAGAGTAAGTCACTGGCCCAAAGTTAGCCAGTGAGCTTCACAGCTGAGTGGGGACTCCAGAGTCCCAGCCCATCACTCTAGCCACTACACCACAGCGGCTCTCAGCAGGGTCTCCCAACCTTTTGCGTAACATTTTTGGAGGGCTGGAGGGGCTGCCTTGGGCGGGGGGGGGGGGCAGGGAAGTTTGCTTCTGCCAGCCCAGTTCCACATGTCTAACTCTGGATGCAACCTAAAGTTTTTTGGTGTGTGTGTTTTTTTTAATGCACATTACCACACCCTCAGTATAGGTGTCTCTGAGATACTGAAGGAAGTGTGAGAGTTTAACATGCATTAAACAAAAACTTCTACTCCATTTTAGAAAGATTACCTTTCATATTTTCTTTTTCATTCCCTATTACATAACACACCAGCACCAAAGTAGTTTCCATAAATAAACCTTAGCAATCAAGCCCAGTAATTAAAAATTGCCTTCATTGATTAATCATCTGCTGATTCCTTACTTAACTAAAGATTTATCAAATCCCTGTTTAAAAGCTATTCATTTTACGCAAAGCACTTACATTTGCTTGAACAAATCTTCACTCTGGGGTTTAGTACTTTAGTCCTGAATCCCTGCAATGCTCATGGCATTATTATTTCATGGCAACAGACAACCAAATTCTGCTGGAATCAAATGGCATTGTGATTGGAGAAGTCACAGCACAGTAACTAAATCAGGCCATCTGATCCCAATATAACTGTGTCAGAATCTCTGGCATGACTGCAAAATGGAATGGAACGCAGCTGAAATAAGATGTGAAGAGCTTAGCATGATTACTAAAAGGAACTGGATACATGAAAAAAAAAAAAACAAGTTTATTCTGCCATGTGGTTTGTTCTGAGACAACAGACAAAGTCATTGGCATGTAGTCTGTTTAAAATGGAGACTCTGAGAACAGCTGCTCTCGAAAGAACCACAAATCAGAATACCTCACATGGCTAACAATAAGGTGCCTCCTTTGTGGTCCAACAGGCTGCGTCAAATGTGACAGCAGAGCTTCCACTCTTCTAGAGCAACAGATTGCAAGGCATCCGGCAAGTTACTCTTATGTGGCAAAATGTGCTATACTGCACAAAGCTGGGCGACGTGTGGCAATATGGCAAAACAGATTGCATAGCATTAGCATGGCTGACAATGGGGCATTCATTATGTGGGACAACAGGGTCATGGAGGAGTTTGTAGGAACTCCATTGGCCAGGCCCGTGTTAGCATATGCATATCGGAGCGACATATGGCAGCTGGTAACTTTCCTGTCACAGATGTGAAAGCTTTTGTTTTGATAGAGTGTTTCATGATGATCCAGTACATCTTTTCTCTCCTGTTTCATGGATGAGCAGAATGAATAAGATTAAAGTTCACGATCTGTACTCTGGATTTGATTGCAGGAAATATCTCTTTTTGTTTCATTTTGTAGTCTGTCAGCTACGAAGTCCTACTTATTGGACAAATCTAATAGAAAAGTAAATTGATCCACAAAAATGTGGAAACAGAAACTTTATTTTTGAAAACCATGTACTGTTTAAATTTTCTGCTTGGCACTAACTGGACTAGAGTGTGGTGGTGTTTTTTTTTTAGTTTACTTTTGTTCTCTAAAATATCCAATCAACACCTCAATTAGTAAATTATCCCTAAAAGGATGATCAGTTCACCAATGTCTCTTTTATAAATGTAGAATTTTAATCAGACATTTAACCAATGTGTTTCTCTGTGGGAAATATTTTAGTGTTGAAAAGAGTGTTATCATTATACCTAAATTAGATATTCTGAAAAGCTGGCATGTTTAAAATGCTACAATGATTCTGTTTTAAATAAATGAATGAACTGTATTGTTTAACAAAGTGACTAATATTTCAGTGGAGGATTTCTAGGGTTCTAAAAAATTATATTGCCAATTCTGGTTAGAGTCAACAGTAAAGTATACTTGTTTGATGGTAAATCATGGTTCTTACTTTAACTCAGACTAACCTTTAGCAGAATGTTTATTTCCATTTAAATAACTACTATGCCTTTATGCATGAACAAAGGCAAGCAAAGTTCTCTTCAGTTACAGACTAAGGCTGAGGTCATAAACATCTTTGGTGCACCTGCCAATATATTACTCTATTCTGGAGAGACCATCTGTAAGCATGAAGGGATAATTCCTTCCTCCAGCCTTCCTTCTGCCCTGGGAACACTCACTAAAGTGCCTTCTAGTGTCTATTGCTATATTGCAATTGATATTGTAAAACTGCATGGATCATTTTTTAAAATTGTGGCAACACACAAAACAGCAGTGACGCTAGATCAGAACTATCCATTTTGATTCGTAAGTGAATGTGATTGCAGAATGGGCTGAGATGAGCCAGGGAATCAAAGTATTTGCTGCTGCTGTTTTAACTGTTTTGGAGCTCAGTCTTGTGCTTCGCTGCTCTTGCTGCTACAGAGAGCCTTTTGAGTGGGGTTCAGCAGGCCCAGGAGTAAAATGTGGCTTTCTGGGGGTCCTTGGGGCTCCTCACTTCCTTGACCACTGATTGGGTGGTGGCTTCCCAGCTTTTGTGCAGATTTTTCCCCATTCTAAAAGGTTGAAATGTCTCTCTTAAGGCCTAGCTACTGGCAGTAAGGGGTTTAAGTGAACATAGGCTGGTATTTTTTGCCCTGCCCCTTTTGCCTTTGGCCCTCCCTACTACTGGAATGAAGCCCTGGAGAGGTTCTCCAAAATGGAATTCAGCCCTCAGACTGAAAGAGGTTCAGCACCCCTGCTTTTGAGGGATGAGAAGTAGCTAGGGTCACACCCAGAGCCTTGCACACATTCTAAGGTTGCTGTCACGTTCCTTTGTCCTCTCCCTTCACAATCAACACACTCCAAGATACCAGGCTTCAGGCTCACTACTTTATTAGTTAACAACCAGGTTCCTTACAAATGCAAATTGTAGAAAATGCTCAGGCTACAAAGGACACAGCTACTCTACACAATTACAAATACCAATAGAGGAGCTGAAGTAGAAGTTAGAGAAGTTGCTGGCTGTTTGGCCAGACTAGCTTAGGGGGGATGCCCCTCCCTTACAGTGGCTTTCTCCTACTTAGGCTTTCACACATAGCCAGTCTGGAGGAGCGTCTGAGCTCCGCCTCTAACTTCTCCTGCTTCGCTTCCTGACAGACCCTAGCATTCCTCAAGTCATGCCCCTCACTCCCCCCCCCCGAGACCTGGGTTCTCATGCAGGAGGGGAGGGGGGGGCCTTCAGGTCGAGCCATCCGTGTGCCAAGGTCTTGGGAAGAAGGCCTTGCCATATCTGAGCTCACTAGGGAGGGAGCCTCCCCCATTTCTGGCTGTTCCCATTCTGAGTCTGAGCTGCTAACTATCTCCACACGCTCAGATTCATTCCTGACAGTCAGCACAAATGATGGGGAATGAATCTTGTCCATGGCTATTACTTGTGATAACTAGCTTGTACCCCTATTGCTCTGATTACCAGGTGCTGGGGGCAAACTATCACGATCATGCCCTAGTAGTGAGCTTCTGGAAGAGACTAACTGGCTGCAGTTGAAGACAGAATGTTAATTGCAAACAGTAGTGAGGTAGCAAAACCTTCAGTCTGCTGATGGGTGATTAAATTAGGCCTGGCCATACCATTAGACAAAGTGAGATAGTCACTGCAGGCAGATAATCTGGGGTGTCATGAAAGGGCAGTGAATTGTATTATTGTTGTTGTTGTTATTGCCACTGCCAGGAAAGAGGAGGGCCCCTGGTGGTATTTTCTGCCTCAGATTCCAAAATAACTTGACCAGCCTTGGGTACTATGCACGTTGACTTTGGGGTGGAGGGGATGACATTCGCTGCTCTCCTTCTGTCAGAAAAAGGTCTTGAGCTGGAATCACCACGTTAAAAATAAAAACCCTATACTAGCGTGATTAGTATTAGAAAGCTAGATTAGGACAGTTCTCCTTGCCACTTAGATTCTATGCATAGGATTTTTTTATATATGGAAGTGCACTCAGTCATACATTTTATCACCTTGCCTGCTGTTTATGCGACCTAGAGATTCTGATTCAGCAAAGATCTTTTTATGTTACATCACAGAGCAGTCCCGCTTCAACTGTATTTGATGAAGTAGATAGTTATAAACTCACGCCACCATCCATTTGTATATACTACTGTACTATTTTTAGTTGCAAGATCAGCACACATGATGGGATTTATTTATTTATTTATTTATTTATTTATTCATGCATGCATGCATGCATGCATTCATTCATTGCATTTCTATCCCACTTTTTTTCCTTTTGCAAGGAACCCAAGGCGGCTTACATCCTCCTCCTCCTCCTCTCCATTTTATCCTCACAACAACAACCCTGTGAGGTAGGTTGGGCTGAGAGTCTGTGACTGGCCTAAAGTCACCCAGTGAGTTTCCATGGCCGAGTGGGGACTAGAACCTGGTTCTCCCGGCTCCCAGTCCAACACTCTTGCCACTACACCACACTGGCTCTCACACTGGGATTCACACACTTGTAAGGAAAACATCATATGCAAAGGCACCTTGTTAGTATGACGTCACTGAAGGAAGTCAAGGGTCAGACCTATTCCATGCATTGAGATACTGCAGAGGTAGGTAAGCTGGTCATGGATCACTGCCTTGTTGTGGCGAAGGGGCTTGCGTAACTCAGTGAAGCCATAAGCTATGCCGTGCAGGGCCACCCAAGACGGACAGGTCATGGCAGAGAGTTCTGACAAAATGTGGTCCACTGGAGAAGGAAATGGCAAGCCACTCCAGTATTCTTGCCAAGAAAACCCCATGGAACGTATCACAAGGCTAAAAGATATGACGCCGGAAGATGAGCCCCTCAGGTCGGAAGGTGTCCAATATGCTACTGGGGAAGAGCAGAGGGAATTTCCAAGTAGCGCCAGAAAGAGTGAAGCGGCTGGGCCAAACCCGAAAGGACACTCAGCTGTGGATGTGTCTGGCGGTGAAAAGAAAATCCGATGCTGTAAAGAACAATATTGTTTAGGAACCTGGAATGTAAGATCAATGAATCAAGGTAAGCTGGAGGTGGTCAAACATGAGATGGCAAGATTGAACATCGACATCTTGGGAATCAGCGAACTAAAATGGACAGGCATGGGCGAATTTAATTCAGGTGACCATCATATCTACTATTGTGGGCAAGAATCCCTTAGAAGAAATGGAGTAGCACTCATAGTCAACAAAAGGGTGGGAAAAGCAGTACTGGGGTACAATCTTAAAAACGATAGAATGATCTCAGTACGAATCCAAGGCAAACCATTCAACATCACAGTAATTCAAGTCTATGCCCCAACCACTGAGGCCGAAGAAGCTGAGGTTGATCGGTTCTATGAAGACCTACAACACCTTCTAGAACTAACACCAAAAAAAGATGTCCTCTTCATCATAGGGGATTGGAATGCTAAAGTAGGAAGTCAAGAAATCACCGGGATAACAGGCAGGCATGGCCTTGGTGTACAAAATGAAGCAGGACAAAAGCTAATAGAGTTTTGCCAAGAGAACATGCTGATCATAGCAAACACTCTTTTCCAACAGCACAAGAGGCGACTCTACACATGGACGTCACCAGATGGTCAATATCGAAATCAGATTGATTATGTCCTTTGCAGCCAAAGATGGAGAAGCTCCATACAGTCAGTAAAAACAAGACCTGGAGCTGACTGTGGCTCAGATCATGAGCTGCTTCTTGCAAAATTTCGGCTTAAATTGAAGAACGTCGGGAAAACCACTAAACCGTTCAGGTATGACCTAAATCATATCCCTGATGAATATACAGTGGAGGTGAGGAATAGATTTCAGGGATTAGACCTGATAGACAGAGTGCCTGAGGAACTATGGACGGAGGTCCGTAACATTGTTCAGGAGGCAGCAACGAAATCCGTCCCAAAGAAAAAGAAATGCAAGAAAGCCAAGTGGCTGTCTGATGAGGCTTTACAAGTAGCTGAGGAAAGAAGGGAAGCGAAAAGCAAGGGAGAAAGGGGAAGATATACCCAACTGAATGCAGAGTTCCAGAGAATAGCAAGGAGAGACAAGAAGGCCTTCTTAAATGAACAATGCAAAGAAATTGAGGAAAACAACAGAATGGGAAAGACTAGAGATCTCTTCAAGAAAATTGGAGATCTCAAGGGAACGTTTTGTGCAAAGATGGGCATGATAAAGGACAAAGAAGGCAGGGACCTAACAGAAGCAGATGAGATTAAGAAGAGGTGGCAAGAATACACAGAAGAACTATACAGGAAAGATCTGAATGTCCCTGATAGCCATGATAGTGCGGTCACTGAACTTGAGCCGGACATCCTCGAGAGTGAAGTCAAGTGGGCCTTAGGAAGCATTAGTAACAACAAAGCTAGCGGAGATGACAATATTCCAGCTGAGCTATTTAAAATCCTAAAAGATGATGCTGTTAAAGTGCTGCATTCAATATGCCAACAAATCTGGAACACTCAACAGTGGCCACAAGACTGGAAAAGGTCAGTTTACATTCCAATTCCAAAGAAGGGCAATGCCAAAGAGTGTTCAAACTACCGCACAATTGCGCTCATTTCACATGCCAGCAAGGTGATGCTCAAAATCCTACAAGCTAGGCTTCAGCAGTATGCGAACCGAGAACTACCAGAAGTACAAGCTGGGTTTAGAAGAGGCAGAGGAACTAGAGATCAAATCGCCAACATTCGCTGCATCATAGAGAAAGCAAGAGAATTCCAGAAAAACGTCTATTTCTGCTTCATTGACTACGCTAAAGCCTTTGATTGTGTGGATCACAACAAACTGTGGCAAATTCTGAAAGAGATGGGAGTACCAGACCACCTTACCTGTCTCCTGAGAAACCTGTACGAGGATCAAGAAGCAACAGTAAGAACCAGAGATGGAACAACCGATTGGTTCAAAATTGGGAAAGGAGTACGACAAGGCTGCATATTGTCACCCTGCTTATTTAACTTATATGCAGAGTACATCATGAGAAATGCCGGGTTGGATGAATCACAGGTCGGAATTAAGATTGCTGGGAGAATTATCAACAACCTCCGATATGCAGACGATACCACCCTAATGGCAGAAAGCGAAGAGGATCTCAAGAGCCTCTTGTTGAGGGTGAAAGAGGAGAGTGCAAAAGCTGGTTTGAAACTCAACATTAAAAAAACTAAGATCATGGCATCTGGCCCTATCACCTCCTGGCATATAGAAGGGGAAGAAATGGAAGCAGTGACAGATTTTACTTTCTTGGGCTCCAAGATCACCGCAGACGGTGACTGTAGCCATGAAATTAAAAGACGCTTTCTCCTTGGGAGGAAAGCTATGGCCAACCTAGACAGCATAGTAAGAAGCAGAGACATCACCTTGCCGACAAAGGTCCGTCTAATCAAAGCTATGGTTTTCCCAGTAGTAATGTATGGCTGTGAGAGCTGGACTATAAGGAAGGCTGAGCGCCGAAGAATTGATGCTTTCGAACTGTGGTGCTGGAGAAGACTCTTACGAGTCCCCTGGACTGCAAGGAGGTCAAATCAGTCCATCCTAAAGGAAATCAACCCTGAGTGCTCATTGGAAGGACAGATAATGAAGCTGAAGCTCCAATATTTTGGCCACCTAATGCGAAGAGAAAACTCCCTGGAAAAGACCTTGATGCTGGGAAAGACTGAAGGCAAAAGGAGAAGGGGACGGCAGAGGATGAGATGGCTAGATAGCATCACGGATGCAATGAATATGAACTTGAGCACGCTCCGGGAGAGAGCGCAGGACAGGAAGGCCTGGCGTGCTATGGTCCATGGGGTCACGAAGAGTCGGACACGACTGAACGACTGAACAACAACAGGTAAGCTGGTGCCCTCCAGATGTTTTCATCTACAGTTCCCATCATACCTGCCCATTTGCAATGCTGGCTGGGGCTTATGGGAGTTATAGTCTAAAACATCTGGAGGACACCAGCCTGTCCTTGAGATACTGTATGGTCCTTTACTGAAGTTAAAATGAACCCAAGTGAAAGTAGGTTTATGTAGATTCCCAATGACCTCTAGTGGATTTTAAAACATGAATGTTCAAGACTTTACCTGCTAGGACCTGCTAACTCACAGTCAATTCTATACATTACTGTAAGACACAACACTAGTTACTTTTCTGGAAACCCCAGAAGCATGATGTTTAATCTCGGTAAACTTAAAGCAAAATACTGCTGCTTTCTGGGTAAAACGGAGTTTTGCAGTAATCAGAAAGGACAGGTACTCATCCCAGGAAGATGTTTTCTCCAAGAATGTTCCTGGTGGACAAAATCACACATGCATGTTGAGCACTTGATGAATGCAACAACCATTGCAGAGCAGATGACCATGACAGAGGAAAACGCTGCAGCCAGAGCTGACATATCACCTTGCATTACTTTACACAATACTCCCCAGCAGCAGAGAGCTCATATACTTAGCTGTAAATCACTGGGTGATCAGCTGTTGACTGGTGCCAGTGCATAGTTTGGGGAGAAGTAGAGGTCCTCCCTTTGCCTGTGATTCTGTCAGGTTGTGGGAGTCATTCTTGACACCTGTCCATATTGGCAGGAGGGAATGGCAAAATGGCTGTTCTTCAAGCTTCAGTACCTTAAACTAGCCTTCCCCAGCCTGGTGTCCACCAGATGTGTTAGACTAAAACCCCCATCATCCCCAGCCAGCATTGCAAATGGCTGTGCTGGTTGGAGATGATTACAGTTGTCCAACACATCTGAAGGACGGCAGATTGGGGAACGCTGCCTTAAACTGTCTCACTGGCCACAGTATTTTGGATTTCCCCGCAGTGCTGTTGAAGTTACACAGAAGCGCGCACACACGTGAGTAGAGTGTGAGATGGAAAGACCTTGGTGACCGAGATGATTACTCTCTGAAGATCATTACATGTAGCATATATATTACATATGTATAATTAAGTGCTGGCTCAGAGACAGTACATTGCATTACAACTCAGTGTAGTTGTCCCTATGTGCATTAAACCAGTTTGTCTGGGGCATCACATCTTCAGGAAAGAGAATATGATAAGCTGCAGGTGGGCTTTGCCATATTTGTTGAGGCAGTGAATGAGTTGCCATGCAAATGGGGCCACCTAGTGGTTATCCATAAAATTATAAAAGCACGTACGGCTACAGGATAACTGGTCATATCAAGCCTCCTGGGCCTTTTGAATGACGTAAAACTGGGAATGTAAACTGCAGCGTGAAAATCTGTGAAAACTAAATTCAGACAACACAGCTGGAATTGCCTGAAACAATAAGCCTGTTCTCAAGTCCACTATTTAACCTAGAATCTAGAACAGATTCAGTAAAATAAGGCATTATTCTAAGGGAATATTGGTGTAGGGAGACAGTGTTTCATATCTGCCAATTAATGATCTATAAGATTCCAGGCAGCGCTTTGCCAGAGCTTTGGTTTTATTGCAGAGTGGCAATATTTGCGAAACTCAGGGAGGCTAGGATTTTAACATGGCTGGGGAAAAACATGTCCAATCCACTCTGGATTTTGAAAGAAGGACTGATTATTATTCATTGCTTCTGGCTGCAATCCCATACATGCTTATCCATGAGTAAGTGCCATTGGACAAAGTTGGACTTACCTCCGAATAAACATGCGTGGGATTGCACTGTGTGTAAACTGAGAAATTATGTCATAGCTCCTGCAGTGGACAGCTGGCAGTGCAAAGAAGGACTCTGGGTAATAAGACAGAACCACCCAACTCTGGTTCCTGTTAGATCTATCCCTGTCTTTGTTGCAGTGAAAGCTGCATACAAACTCATGTATCTTATTTGGTGCTAGTTTTGTTGGTAGTCTGTTCGTGTTTATGGCACAGTCTACACTCAAACCTTTGGCAAGTACGAATTCCAAGAGTAGCTGCATCTGTCTGCTGTGGCAGCAGCAACAACTTAAACAGTCCTGTAGCAGTTTAAGGACTCGCTCATTTATTGTGGCATGCATTTTCATATATTTATCTGAAGACTTTCCAGAACTGAAGCCCTATTAGTCTATCACAGCAAAAACAGCAAAACAAGGTCTTGTGGAAACTCAAAGACTAACAGAGTTATTGTAGCATACATTTCTATGGACTAGAGTCCACTTCATCAGATGCATGAAATGTGATCCTCACCTGGAAGGTACAAACAGGTAGGGGGGCTGGGGTGGGAGGGGAAATTGCCAAATGGCAATTAAATGTAAAAAGTACACTGCGACAATTCTATGTAAAACTCAGGCAGAGTGACCATTCAAAGCAGCAGTAACCATGCTAGTTAACACCTGTAGTGGGACAGGAAACCATTGTCTAGATTTTGAGCCCCAAACAAATCCTACTATATCTGCCAACTGTGGGTAACGCTTCTTGCAACTGATGAAATCATCTCTAGTCCACAAAGCTTGTGATACACTAAATTGGTGAGTCTTTAAGGCACCCTTCCACAAACTGAGGCCCTCCAGAAGTGTTGGACTACAACTCCCATGGGCCCCAGGTTGGAGAAGAATGCTTCAGGGTGCCACACACCTCTTTGTTTTTTCATCTGAAAAAATAGGTCATTCCCCCAAAAGTTCACCTCACAATAACCTGCTTCAAAACAGCCCACTGTGGGTTGTTTAAGCCATGGTGGGCTGTGGTGCGTGCCAGCATGTGCCACTGACTGCAGCTTGTTGTGTCATGCGAATCCAAGGACTGTGGGTTATATGAGGATTACACAATCCTCACATAATCCGACAGACCATAGGTTATGTGAGGGCTGTTTAACCCTTGCATAACCCACAGTCCCTGAGGTCGCACATCACAAGCCATGGCTAGGCGTTGACTATTCAAAATGGCCGGCAACATGCACTGGCATGTGCCAGAGCCAACCATAAGCCATGGTTTGGCTCAATGAGTTACTGTCTTTAGAATGTGTCAGTGTGATATACACAACTAATGCAAAGCAGAGCCCTTCGAAGGCTGCAGATTTCAATGCAATGCAGTTATATGGAAAACACTGCTGGGGGCAGGGAGGGGGAGAAATGAGCACAAAGATAAAGGAAAGGTTTCTGTGTGTATGTGGGAGAGAAAATGGCCTCTGCTACAGATGGGAGGAAGTGGACGTGCCAAAAAATCCCTGGGATGCCTTTTTGATTGGAATCCCAGGTTCCCAAACACTGAATGTTGTTTATAACCACAAAATTGCTGAGTGGCATCACTCCCATTGTTTGGATGTTACTGCCTAACTCCCAAGGCAATGGAACAAGCTGTGGAAGCCACAGTGGGGGTTCCCTTTTAAACATGAAATCAATGTGCTGCATCTGTCAAAATCCTTGAAAGCCACAGGCAGCCAAGCCAAATTCCAGATTGCCAGCTCAGCAGGGGCTGTGGGGTAAACCTGTGCATGCAGCATCTGAGTTTGCCTTATTAGCTGTCATCGGCTGGCAACCATTTAGAGGATCTTCAGTCGGAACTCAGGGAACAGGAGATGTCCTCTTACTCTCTCTGTTCTTTTTCTAATGTTGGAAGGGATACAACATATCCTTATTAGAACTGATTTCCTGACTTGGCATTTAGGTGCAGCACAATGGCAACTCTGGAGACTTGTTAGCACAAATGACCTTTGGCCTTGATGGACAAACGCTGACTCCCCCCTTTTTTGTTTTTAGTGTTAAAATGTTTCCAGGAATAGGCCTTGCGTAGATTGTCTACCCACTACAGGAATTGAGATTGCTATAGACAAAGAGCTATGACGGAAGAGGATTGGCTCATCGCGGCCTGGCTTTTAGAGGTCCTTTGCCTTGCAGCATAATAATCCTGGCAGGGACAAGTACTGCTTCACTTATTACAGATTACATGTGTACATTTATTTATTTATATTTCTATCCCACTGTTCTTTGCAAGGAGCCCAGGGTGGATAATGACCCACGAAAAACAATACAGTGCAAGGACACCATTAAAATCATAACTCTAAAATTACAAATACATAATAAAATGCAATAAAAACATTACCACAACACCAGAAAACTGAACAAACACTTGCCTATATCCCCAAACCCTGAAATAAATACATCTTTAACTGGCACCTGAATGACAATCTTCAGTATCCATGAAATTATGTTCTCATCTCTGGCATGGCTGCATTGTACACATAACTGAGAAACCACAGCCATTTCCAGTATCCTGCCCTGTTTGTGCACACATAATGGAATAGATGCACATAAGCCCTTTTCAATGTGACAACAGTCTTCACTATTACGTGCATATATGAGGGCAAGGGTGTTGAACCTCAAGCCCGCGGGCCAAATCGGGCTTACCTGGAATCCCAATTTGGACCTCTGAGGTTCCCCAGCTGGTCACACCCCTTTCCCCCAACTGCCAGTTGTTTGGCAACTCCCATTGTCAGTGTTGAAGAGACTGTCCAGTTGGTTTTATATATGGAATGGGAGAGGACGCCATCTTGTTCTTCTCCTCAGGCAACAAAATGTCTTGGACCGGCCCTGGGCAGCTTCCTGTGTTTGTTCCTATGTTGGTGTACACCAGCCTTCCCAAACTGGTCCTTTCCAGTTGGATGAGAATTCCCATCAGCCAGCATGGGTGTATACTCTTAATACATGATTCATACAGTCTTAGGTGTGGCCCAGTTCCTTGAAATGCTCAGAGAGGGTCATTCTTGACCTGCAGATATTCAGGAAATGGCATAAAGCTTTCCTGCTTGAAGGCCTTTACAAATCTGTTACCATCAGCAAAAGTATTTTGAATGAGTGTTTGCATTTACTTCCTCCAGGGTAACTAATGGAGTCAGTTTGTTCTTTGCATAATATCTGGGATTCGTCTGTATGCGTGAATAATATTGGTATATTACTCTTTGAGTTTACTTGACAAAGAAAAGCAGGAAATAAACAACAATCTATTATTTAAATAGATTGTAATCTGCTTGTTTTTGGGGTTGTGGCAGCGTAATTTAAATGAACCAAACAAATGTCCAAACAAGGAAAATGAAGGGTGGGGGGTTCTGTGTTGTTGTTGACAACCTTTACTTCTTTAATGTACAAAAAGGTTTTCTTTTAAATAGAGGAACAGCCATTCATGCTTTTTCTAATGTGACCAGCACTCAGATTATAGAGATTACCTTCTGGGATGGCCCTGAGTTATTGTTTTTAGAAGGCTGCAGGGCACATTTGTCTAAAATTAGAAGGCGGGAAATGCCGGGGGGACTTGCATTTTTCATCAAACCCCTCCCTCACTCCCCTCCCCCATAATGATAGAATGATAGAATCATAGAATAGTAGGGTTGGAAGGGGCCTACAAGGCCATCGAGTCCAACCCCCTGCTCAGTGCAGGAATCCAAGTCAGAGCATCCCTGACAAATGGCTGTCCAGCCTCCTCTTGAAGGCCTCCAGTGTGGGAGAGCCCACTACCTCCCCAGGTAATTGGTTCCATTGTCGTATTGCTCTTACAGTCAGGAAGTTTTTCCTGATGTTCAGCCGGAATCTGGCTTCCTGTAACTTGAGCCCATTATTCCGTGTCCTGCACTCTGGGATGATCAAGAAGACATCCTGCCCTTCTTCTCTGTGACAATCTTTCAAGTACTTGAAGAGTGCTATCATATCTCCCCTCAGTCTTCTCTTCTCAAGGCTAAGCATGCCCAGTTCTTTCAGTCTCTCTTCATAGGGCTTTGTTTCCAGTCCCCTGATCATCCTTGTTGCCCTCCTCTGAACCCTCTCCAGTTTGTCTGCATCCTTCTTAAAGTGTGGTGCCCAGAACTGGACACAGTACTCCAGATGAGGCCTAACCAGTGCTGAGTAGAAGGGAACTAGTACTTCCCGGGATTTGGAAGCGATGCTTCTATGAATGCAGCCCAAAAGAGCATTGGCCTTTTTTGCAGCCACATCACGTTGTTGGCTCATATTCAGCTTGTGATCGACAACAATTCCAAGATCCTTCTCGCTTGTTGTGTGGTTGAGCCACGTATCCCCCATCTTGTAACTGTGCATTTGGTTTCTTTTTCCTAGGTGCAGAACTTGGCATTTATCCCTATTAAATGTCATTCTGTTGTTTTCTGCCCAGCACTCCAGTCTATCCAGATCACTTTGAATTTTGTTTCTGTCTTCCAAAGTATTAGCTATCCCGCCCAATTTTGTGTCATCTGCAAATTTGATCAGCATTCCCTGCACCTCCTCCTCCAAGTCATTCATAAAAATGTTGAAGAGCACTGGGCCCAGGACTGAGCCCTGCAGTACCCCACTCATTACCTCTCCCCAGTTTGAGAAGGTCCCATTGATAAGCACTCTTTGAGTCCGATTCTGTAGCCAACTGTGGATCCACTGGATCGTTGTTTCATCTAGCCCACTTTCAGCTAGTTTGCTCATCAGGATATCATAGGGCACTTTGTCGAAAGCTTTGCTGAAGTCGAGGTATATGATGTCTACAGCATTCCCACAGTCTACAAGGGAGGTTACTTGATCAAAAAATGAGATCAGATTTGTCTGGCAGGACTTGTTTTTGACAAATCCATGTTGGCTTCGAGTAATCACGGCATTGTTGTCAAGGTGCTTCCAGATGGATTCCTTTATCATCTGCTCCAGAATATTCTCAGGGATTGATGTCAGACTGACTGGTCTGCAGTTCCCAGGTTCCTCCTTTTTACCCTTTTTGAAGATAGGGACAACGTTAGCCCTCCTCCAGTCATCTGGCACTTCCCCCGTCCTCCATGATTTCTCAAGGAGAATAGACAGCGGTTCTGCGAGTTCTTCTGCCAGTTCCTTTATGACTCTAGGATGCAGTTCATCTGGTCCTGGAGATTTGAACTCATTCAAAGTAATTAGGTGTTCCTTGACCATATGCCTATCGATCTCAAGCTGCAATCCTGCCCCTTCAGCCTGTACTTCGCCTTTGCCAGGGGGGTCATAGACCCTCTTTTGGGAGAAGACTGAGCCAAAGTAGGAATTGAGCACCTCTGCCTTTTCTTTGTCATCTGTTATCGTTTTGCCATCCTCATTTAATAGCTGAACCACCATTTCTTTCCTCTGCCTTTTACTATGCACGTAGCTGAAGAAAGCCTTTTCGTTGTTTTTAGCATCCCTTGCTAACCTCAGCTCATTCTCAGCTTTAGCCTTCCTGACGCCATCCCTGCAATTCTGTGCTATCTGCCTGTCCTCTTCCTTTGTTACTTGGCCTTCTTTCCACTTCCTATATGTGTCCTTTTTTGTTTTCAGGCATCCCTAAGCTTTTTGTGAAGCCACATTGGCTTCTTCTGTTGTCTTCCACCTTTTCTTCTTGTTGGAATTGTTTGTGATTGTGCCTTGAGAATTTCCTTTTTTAAAAGCTCCCACCCATCTTGGACTCCTTTTCTCATTAGCGTCGCTTGCCATGGGACCTTACTGATCATTGTTCTGAGTTTATTAAAATCAGCTTTCCTAAAATCCAGGGTACGCGTTTGACTACACTCGGCTTTTGCTTCCCTTAGAACCAACAACTCAAGTACAACATGGTCGCTTTCCCCCAGAGTTCCTGTAACTGCTACTTTATCCACTAAGTCATCTCTGTTGGTTAGGATCAAGTCAAGGATAGCCGATCCTCTAGTCCCTTCCTCTACTTTCTGTAGGAGGAAGTTATCTGCCACACAAGTCAGGAATTTCCTGGAGGGGCCATGTTTTGCAGAATTTGTCTCCCAACAAATATCGGGGAAATTGAAGTCCCCCATTACTAATTCAACCACTGAGCACTGTTCTGCAAATACGATTAAGTAATTTGGAGCCCCCAAACCCGGACAGAGAAACCAGACATTTCTAATCCCTTTATGTGGTTATTTAGGATACCAAAGCAGCAGTGAAAGGGGATAACTGTCTTAGAGCGAGATTTGGTCAGTTCATAATGTTTTAACTAACGTGCTTAGAACTATTTTCAGAAAATAGCACGTGAAGGGGCAAGTAGCACCTGGGGGGGTATTTTTGGCAGGAAAACAGTGCGAGGAAAGAGTGTGAGCTGGATGTTGCAGGGGGCACAGCTGCATTTTCTATAGAAAGAGGCATGGCCAGTTGTAACCGTATTCAATGTAAGTTTAACCTAATGTCCACAATGGCCAGAAAATTGATATAAAGGTCATCCTGTGTGCCTGACTGTCGTTACTCTGTTGAGTAGGAACACAGGAAGCTATCTTACACCGCCTCACACGATTGGGCCATCTAACTAAGTACTGTCTACACCAGGGATGGGGGATGTGTGGCCCTCTGGACGTTGTACTACTAATCCCAGATTTATATGTATAGATTGCAGCCAGATTCCTCACCATTGCCTATAACGGCTAGGGCTGGTAGGAGTTGCAGTTCAACAATGTCTGGAGGGCCACACGTTCCTCACCTGTGGTCTACACTGACTAGCAGTAGCTCTTCAGGGTTTCAGACCAGAGTTTTTCCCAGTCATATATGTGGAGATGCCAAGAATTAGACTTATTACAAACAAACCAGTGGAGGCTGGTGGCTCCGATATCATCAGTCTGGTTCGGTACAGCTGAACTGCTGTTATGGCATCTATAGCTCCTTTAGATTTTGACTGGTTCTGACTGAAACCCGGAGCAGATTCACCACCCTACTGACATCGGGGCCACCAGCCTCCACTGTCTACCACTGATCTATGTCCTTTACCTACTATACATTTTGTCTGAGTTGTGTTTTTATTACACAATAATATGCGTCAGCACAGAAAGAGGAGGCATTCTTCAAAGAAGGAAAAAAGGGCACTTCCGTCGATTTGCTTTGACTTTAGATACATTCATATGCACTAACTACCCCTCACCAACTGATCAAAAGGCAGCGCTGCGACAGAAACCTAGGAGAAGGTTCTAGTCCTATTGATTGGCATACAGGTTCCACGGCAGTTGGAGGCTTCTGGGACAAGAGAGGAGGGATGCCACAACAGCAGTTCAGCTGTACCAAACCGGACTGTGATGCTGTATGTTGTCTTCATAAGGAGAACAACTGACTTCCATCTCCCTGTTCCTGCTGAATCATTGCTGGACCAGTACATAGCAAGCGCAGTCCTTTAAGTGCTGTAGTGTTTCCTTAAAGCAGGTGGGCAACTTGCAACTCCCAACAGCCTCAGCCAGCACTGGTGAGGTCTCATGGGAGTTGCAGGCCAACAGTACCTAGAGGGGCACATGCTGCCCACCCCCGCCTTAACAGGACATACATTGATCAGTGTAAAGGGAGAAAGGGGAATGCTCAGAAAGAACAAGTCCAACTCTGATTATTGTAAGCCATGTAGCATAGCTGATCCTTTTGGTCTACACATCCTGTGGCTTCAACATCCACTGGTCCTCCGGTCCATTCACGCTGCTGGCAAAAGCGATGGTGGGCAGGCCATGGGCTCAGCAGGTTGTGTGGCTGGTTTTCCACTGGCAACGAAGAGGTGTCCCAAGCCTTTGCCAGGAACCTTTCCCAGGGCTTCAGTTGTGTGCTACAGTGCTTAGCTGGCAGCAGGAGCCTAACCTTAGCCATCATCTGGCACGCGTGTGGAACGCAAGGTGATATTCTTCAGAAGAGACAATTTCACACTGCTTAATTGTTTAATAACAAATTTAATTTTTGCAGCAGTCTGGACCCCTACCTTCCATCCCACTGCCACAGCAGCACCAAGCACTGATGGTGGGTGAGGGCAGGGGGAGAGACCTCCCTCTCTTCCTCGCTTTCTTTGTTGCCAGAGCAGTAGTGGCAGCCATGTAAGCATGCAAGAGAGTGGAGGTTGGAGAATTTCAGGTGAGGAGTATTCACAGCAAGCTGCTAAGTAAGAATGTTTCAGGGGCAAAGGGTGTGGAGGACATGCAGTCACATAAACTGAATCAGGCAGATCTTTTTTGGTGATTCCTTAGACGAAGTGGCCTTCCCTGAAGGGTCCAGAACCAAAGCTAGACCTTGCACAAGACTTAATTTGCAAGTCAGCTTCAGAAAGGCAGCTGGGTTCATACAACATGACAACCCACACACTCAAGGCTGAGTATGGTGTGAGTGTGGGTTGTCATTGAACCATGGGCTGTTGTTGAACTGTGGGTTGTTGTGATGTTTTGTGAACCCAGCCACACTAACAAACCATGGTTTGTTAGCTACGAACAACCCATGAAGAGAACCCATCTTTCGTTATTGAGTTGTGAACTGTGGGTTGTTTGTGGTTAACAAACCATGGTTTGTTAGGGTGGCTGTGTTCACGCAACACAACAACCCATGGTTCAACATCAGAGTGTCTCCAAAAATAGGTCCTTTGTGTTTGGGGGGAGGACATGGATGTATCCATAAGATAGCCATTCTTCCAATGCCACCAGGCTTCACTACAAACCCCCCCGCCCCTGGTTTTTAGTCATCACAACTGCCTAGTCCTTGTACCTATCCTTCTGAAACTTCGCAGGTTCGTTTCCTGGAGACACCTTTTTGATGTGTGCCGTTTTCATAACTAAATGTCCAAAAAGCCACAGGAGGAGGGAAGGGGAAGAGGATCACTCACCCCGCCCCAATTAGAAGATTCTCCATCCACATAAACTGTTGCACCTATCCTTCTGAAACTGTGTTGTTGTCTTACCTAGTCACTTCTATGCTGTCAGTCATTTTCAGAAGAATGGTCCACAAAGAACAGAGGGGGATAAACACACCGTTTTTTGGATACCCCCCCAAAAAAAACATAGTGGCTGCTGCTGCACAAGAATCCCTGTACATCTGAAAGTTGACAGACTTGATCCTTTCAGGAGAAGCAACCATCCCTGCAAATATTATCCAATTATGTCAAAAAATAAAAACTTTTGGAGCAGTTCCCTTTAAAAAATCAAAATGTTAAGGTGCATAGCACAAAAACCACTGCATCATTTTTCTGAAATTTGGCAGGAATAATTCCTTCCTAAGGCACTATTATGCCTACAGAGTTCATCCACTTCTGACAAACAGAAAATATGTCATACCTCTTGAGTGATGCACCATTATAATCAATTAGAGGCATGAAGGCCCAGATTTCTGAAGGTGGACTAGGGTTTGGTACTTGAGTCGAAATGGACGGCCTCCGAATTGGTCTGAGCAGAATTGAGGTATTTTCCAAAACGCTGAATTGGAGTCCAAGTTAAATCTTGTGATTGGTGCACACGTCTAAGATAGGAGGAGAAACATTGGAAACAAGCAGGTGGGGGGGGGTGTTGTTGGGACGGAGGGAGAAGGTCAGTTCTTGTCGAGTTCTGTTTAAAATCCAAGCTGAGAAAGACCTCAGGAGTTGTAATGCTTCTCTCATATTCAAGGCAAGCAGTGTGAGTCACCAAGATTCAGTTTCCAAGCCAAGGCATTATGGAGCTCAGCAATATCTCTGATCAAAATTGTTGACAGGAGTTCCTTTGCTCTTATACAATCAGTCAGTGTGGATATTCTTTCTGGCATATCAACAGCAATCTACATTCAACATTCTTACTTAAGGTCTGAATCTGGCCTGTTGTCCCAAGTAGGCTTGCATTCCATATCTAAAAGAGAAGGTGGCTTTGTAATTTGTTGATTAGCTTTCCCCAGTGTGGTTTCCTCCAGATGTGTTGGATTACAAATCCCATCACCCCAGCCAGATCAGGTTTTGTGAGTATAATATGAGTGTGTACACCTGACTAAAAAGAAGAAATTTTCTATCCCTTTGCTTCTAAAAGATTTATTTAGTGCTTGCCATTAAAAATTGTGTTAAAATAGAGTGGCATACTTTAAAACATAAGAACTGTCATTTTGATATGTTTTCTTGCCATACCCCAGACTATTAAGACCTGTTATTTCTATTTAAAAGGACTCAGGGTGAAAATTACAATGAAACATTGGAACTTACCGAAGTCACTAGCCTGCTACAGGGGAAGCTTTTCCAGGTTATGTTTTCTGCTAGGACTCTTCATTATATTGTTTGCCATTATTTGGAAGCAAAACAAAGAGAAATGCAAATATCGCAAAATGGAAGATCCTGAATTTATGGTAGGTAACTAAAACAGCTGTGGGCAAGATTTTCCACAGGGTTATCTGCATGTCAAAGAATTTGTTGTTGTTGTTTATTCGGTCAGTCGCTTCCGACTCTTCGTGACCTCATGGAACAGCCCACGCCAGAGCTTCCTGTCAGCCGTCGCCACCTCCAGCTCCCCCAAGGTCAAGTCCATCACCTCCAGAATATCATCCATCCACCTTGCCCTTGGTCGGCCCCTCTTCCTTTTGCCTTCCACTTTCCCTAGCATCAGCATCTTCTCCAGGGTATCCTGTCTTCTCATAATGTGGCCAAAGTACTTCAGTTTTGCCTTGAATATCATTCCCTCAAGTGAGCAGTCTGGCTTGATTTCCTGGAGTATGGACTGGTTTGATCTTCTTGCAGTCCAAGGCACTCACAGAATTTTCCTCCAGCACCACAGTTCAAAAGCATCTATCTTCCTTCGCTCAGCCTTCCTTATGGTCCAGCTCTTGCAGCCAAAGGTTACTACGGGGAAGACCATTGCTTTAACTATGCGGACCTTTGTTGTCAGTGTGATGTCTCTTCTCTTCACTATTTTATCAAGATTTGTCATTGCTGTCCTCCCAAGAAGTAAACGTCTTCTGATTTCCTGGCTGCAGTCAGCGTCTGCAGTAATCTTTGCGCCTAGAAAGACAAAGTCTGTCACTGCCTCCATGTTTTCTCCCTCTATTTGCCAGTTATCAATCAAGCTGGTTGCCATAATCTTGGTTTTTTTGAGGTTTCACTGCAACCCAGCTTTTGCACTTTCTTCTTTCACCTTTGTCATAAGGTTCCTCAGCTCCTCCTCGCTTTCAGCCATCAAAGTGGTATCATCTGCATATCTGAGATTGTTAATGTTTCTTCCAGCAGTTTTAACTCCAGCCTTGGCTTCATCAAGCCCAGCACGTTGCATGATGTGTTCTGCATACAGGTTGAATAGGTAGGGTGAGAGTATACAACCCTGCCGTACTCCTTTCCCAATCTTAAACCAGTCCGTTGTTCCGTGGTCTGTTCTTACCGTTGCTACTTGGTCATTATAAAGATTCCTCAGGAGGCAGACAAGATGATTTGGTATCCCCATACCACCAAGAACTTGCCACCATTTGTTATGATCCACACAGTCAAAGGCTTTAGAATAGTCAATAAAACAGAAATAGATGTTTTTCTGAAACTCCCTGGCTTTCTCCATTATCCAGCGGATATTGGCAATTTGGTCTCTAGTTCCTCTGCCTTTTCAAAACCCAGCTTGTACATCTGGCAATTCTCATTCCATGAATTGCTGGAGTCTACCTTGCAAGATCTTGAGCATTACCTTACTGGCATGTGAGATAAGTGCCACTGTTCGATAGTTTGAACATTCTTTGGTGCTTCCCTTTTTTGGTATGGGGATATAAGTTGATTTTTTCCAATCTGGTGGCCATTCTTGTGTTTTCCAGATTTGCTGGCATATGGCATGCATCACCTTGACAGCATAATTTTGCAAGATTTTAAACAGTTCAGCTGGCATACCATCATCTCCTGCTGCCTTGTTATTAGCAATGCTTAAGGCCCATTCAACCTCACTCTTCAGGATGTCTGGCTCTAGCTCACTGACCACACCATCAAATCTATCCCCGATATTATTATCCTTCCTATACAGATCTTCCATATATTCTTGCCACCTTTTCTTGATCTCTTCTGCTTCTGTTAGGTCCTTGCCATCTTTGTTTTTGATCATACCCATTTTTGCCTGGAATTTACCTCCGATGTTTCGAATTTTCTGGAAGAGGTCTCTTGTCCTTCCTATTCTCTTCTCTTCTTCCGCTTCCGCGCATTGCTTGTTTAAAAATAATTCCTTATCTCTTCTGGCTAACCTCTGGAATTTTGCATTTAAGTGGGCATATCTCCCCCTATCACTGTTGCCTTTTGCTTTCCTTCTTTCTTGGGTTGCTTCCAGTATCTCAGCAGACAGCCATCTTGCCTTCTTGGTTTTCTTTTTCTTTGGGACGTTTTTTGTTGCCGCCTCCTGAACAATGTTGCGAACTTCTGTCCATAGTTCTTCTGGGACCCTATCTACTAAATCTAGTCCCTTAAATCTATACTTCACCTCCACTGCATATTCATGAGGAATATTTGTGAGCTCATATCTGACTGATCTGTGGGTCTTCCCTATTCTCTTTAGTCTGGTTCTGAATTGTGCAATAAGAAGTTCGTGATCTGCACTACAATCAGCTCCAGGTCTTGTTTTTACCAACTGCATAGATATCCACCACCTTTGGCTACAAAGGATGTAGTCAATCTGATTTTGGTGTCGACTGTCTGGTGAAGTCCATGTATAAAGTCGTCTCTTAGGTTGTTGGAAGAGAGTGTTTGTTATGCACAGTGAGTTGTCTTGGCAAAATTCTATCAGCCTATGTCCTGCTTCATTTTGTTCTCCCAGACCATGCTTGCCTGTAATTCCAGGTGTCATTTGACTACCCACCTTAGCATTCCAGTCTCCTGTAATAAAAATAACATCTTTGTTTGGCGTACTATCCAGTAGGTGCTGCAGATCCTCATAGAACTGATCTACTTCTGCTTCTTCGGCATCTGTGGTTGGAGCGTATATTTGGATCACTGTGATGTTAAATGGCTTACCCTGAATTCGAATTGAGATCATTCTGTCATTTTTTGGATTGTATCCAAGCACTGCTTTAGCCACTTTATTATTAATTATGGCTACTCCATTTCTTCTGTGGTCCTCTTGTCCACAGTAGTAGATCTGGTGGACATTTGATGTAACGTGGCCCATTCCAGTCCATTTCAGTTCACTGACACCCAAAATGTCTATATTTAATCTTGACATCTCCCCAATAACCACATCCAATTTGCCCTGGCTCATAGATCTTACATTCCAGGTTCCTATGGTGTGTTGATCTTTAGAACATCGGATTCGTCGTTCACCACCAGCACCATCGGCTGCTAGCCGTCCTTTCGGCTTTAAGCTAGCTGCGTCAACACATCTGGGGCTAGTTGAACTTATCCTCTCTTCCTCCCCAGTAGCATTTTGACCATCTTCCGACCTGGGAGTCCCATCTTCTGATGGTATACCGACATATCTCTGGTTGTACTGATCCATTTAGTTTTCATGGCAAGAATACTGGGATGGGTTGCCGTTTCCTTCCCCAGGGATCGTATTTAGTCTGACCTCTCTGCCATGACCTTCCCGTCTTGAGTGTCCCTTCACGGTTTAGCTCATGATGTCATTGAGGTGCTCAAGCTCCAGCACCACGACAAGGTAACCATCTCCTTTGCTGGAGATGTCAAAGAATATATTTTTGATAATACATCTCCAGGGGCAAAAACCTGTTCCCAAACTATTGATTGGGTCAGTCATACTTAGAGTAGACCCACTGAAATCCTTTGATTTCAATGGGTCTACTCTAAGTATAACTAAGTCTGGATCCAACACTATTATTCCATTGAATTACATTAATTAAACACTTTTTTAAAAAACAAAATACTCAGTGCAGGATTTTGCTTCTTTACCATTTCTAGGGAATGTTTATGACTGGGGCAACTTATGCTGAATCTATACAATCTTGATATACAATTGAGTGTGGTGGGATCCTGGAGGGAATAAAGACACTTGCCATTCATGGTACTGAACCTTCCATTGTCACTCAGCTTCCATAGCCTTGGGATCTATTGCTATGATGGTGGTTAGGTTTCCAATCCATTTGGTAAGATCGATAGGCCCTTCTCTCACTTAGCCTTTCTACACAAAGCTTTTATTGTGTGCTCACTCACAGTGGTTTGTGGGTCCTTTATACGACATCATCATCCTCCAGGGCCTCCCCTGCTCTTTGCAGCCATTATCACAGTTTTTTTTCCTAAGGAGAAAAGTCTACTATTATTTAGAAAACATGTTATAAAGCCCCGTTTGACTGTGCAATTCTGCTATACTACAGCGCCGTCTAGTGGTTGTATCATGAAACATATAGAAAAGCAGAGAAAGAAACCCCCCAGAAAAAACATGTGTAAAGGAGCCGATCTTAATCCTACAAAGTATCTGGAAGGAGAAGCCCCAGTAAACGTGGTGGCATCGTAAAATATATAGAAAAGCAGAGAAAGACCCCCCCAAAAAAAGCACTTGTAAAGGAGCTGATCTCAATCCTGCAAAGAATCTGGAAGGAGAAGCTCCGGTGAAGGTGCATGATAAAAGCCTCATGTAGAAATGCCCTTAGATTCAAACCTAGAAGCTATAACTTATGCAACTGTAACACTGAAACTTGAGAACTTGACTGAATTTTCATAGGAGTGCTCTTAAAGACTGCCTAGAAGCTGCAGCTTCATACTCTGCATTTGTAGGGCTGCAGTGTTTATTGATTAACCTATTAATTATTTTAAAATAATTTTAACTGGTTAAAAAAGTGCTCCCAATTAATTGAGTTGCAGATTTATAGTTTTATTACTATTTTTGATACAGCATGTATAAAAGATGGCATATGGTGAGCACCATCTTAGAAGAGGTATTCCTTCTTATTTGTGAGACAAAAAGAGGGTGCCTCTTTTAAGACAATGTCATCTCGAGACCAAAAGGATGGTGTGTATCCAGGTGTGGCTTTGTACTAATGGGAAGCACTTCCACTCGCACAAGGTCCAGCACCTGATTTTGGCCAATCCTCCCCAGGTGGTGCAGCCCTCTGTACCATATCTCATAATGTTGCTGAGGGTCCTTGAATCCTCAGGAGCAGCTTTGGGGGGCCCAGGGGGCTGCAGCAGGCAGGTGAGGTTGGCAAAAATTGTGTGCCCCTGCTTTCCACTCGCACAAGAGCCACCATTGGATATAACCTTCTGCTTTCTTCTTTAGAATGGTTGTTTTTCTCATATGCAAATTAGAGCTGTATCAATTGGCCTTCAGGAAACAAATTTGCCCCCTCCCCAAATACCACTGTTTCGGAGAGTAGAAATGGACACCTAAAATGGAGAACTAGATTTTGAGGGGGAGTGAAGATACTGAATCATTTTGAAATGTTTCTCTCCCCCTCCTGCTCCTGTTGCTCTTGCGGCAGCTGCAAGAGACCACCTCAAGGTGCGGGCTTCCCTCTTGCAGCTGCAGCCGTGAAACAGCCCCTGGTGTGGCCCCTTCCCATGGCAGTTACCCCGTTCCATGCAGCTGCATTCTTCTGGAGCATCAGCACTCTGAAATGTAGCCGGGGAAATGAGGCGCAACTCTGTGTCCTGTCAAGCTTGCAGCAGGGCTCCCGTTTGTTTGGAAAAATTTTGATGCACACACCCCTTTGAAAGACGAAATGAGACCCTCCCCTTTTGAAGCACAGAGAAATGGGCCAAGAAATTAGGATCATTTAGAAACTGGGCTAATGCCAGTATATGTCCTGAATGGATGAGTGGTTGAAAAATCGTATGCCTCACCCAATGCCATTTTCTTTTGTTGGCCCTACTATTTTCAGCAACAGTCAGTCAGAGTGACCTATTGCGGCTATCCTGAGTTTGAGCATCTCTACATCAGCCTAAAATCCCGCATTTAAAATGGGGCTTTCTGCTTCCATTTTAAATGCAGGATCACAACGGACTCCCTTCATTCCCCCCTCTTTCCCCCCTTATCTAAGTTTTTGATATGTTTCATTATACAGCCACCAGATGGCGCTGCGGTCCAGCGCCTCTTATTACAGCTTTTCCCCTTTTCATGGAGGGAACTCAAGTACTGTAATTTGATAGCTCATTACCTCCGATCTTTTAAAAAATGGAATAAAGGTCATTTAGTGCAGGATACACCCTGGAGGTTGACAACGTCATCTAAAGGGCCTGCAAACTTCTGTAAGAAACCAATCTCAATAGCAGCATAAAAGCTCCATGTGAAAAAGCCCTTTAAGGCACTGCAGCCTTCCTGTCCAAGGGAGAAATAGAGTCAGTGCTACGTATGGCTACAGTATCATAACCAAGATGTGAATGTGTGTATTCAATTACTGTGTGCATTTCTCATTTTTGGTAGGGGCATCTATGGAACAAGCCTATTGATCATTAATTTCAATGAATAGTATGTATATTTTTACATTAAAACCCAATTTTGTTGGGATATACAAAATATCAAATTGCAAAACAAAAATGACAAACCACCAACTATCCAAAATTAAGTAGCAAAATCATGAACACATTGAGGACGCAATACTATGGCTGCTAGACAGCAGCTAGACGGCTGTAGGATTTTTCAGTCTGGGGGAACCTACCTCAGAGCCAGCACACCGAGGTTGGTTCCCAGAAAACCGCCTCCCCACGCCCACCCACGTCCCCTCATAGGCGGTGCAATTTGTCCCTGGCCCATGCTTGAAAGAGAAGTGTGGAGTGGGGGGAAAGGGGGCTTTCCTGGGCGCGGGGTGGGGAGGGGATGGCAGAAGTGCCAGTATGACGCTTCCTATGAGCCAGCGGCCTTCCCACCCCCTGCTCCAAGCCGCCCTGGCCAGACAGCCGAAATCGGCCATCTAGCTGCAACTGCAAGGCGGGCGGAGTGTGGAGAAGATGCCCTCCACACTCTGCCCACCCTGCATTGGATAGTCGGTCACTTCTGAGTTCAGAGGCAGACGACTGTCCCCATAGGATTGTGCCCTGAAGATCTCTATTACCTATGTAACCATATTCATTAAAAGGGGCCAGGTCTCCTCAAACAATGCCTATTTGTTCTACTCTCTTGAATATTTACCCAGTATATTTTGTCTGCTATTATCCCAGATTTCAAAATCCATTATTTCAAGGAAAAGAGCTGCTAGCCTGTGTCATTTTCATACTGATCACACCTTAGCTATCATTAGTAAATTGAAATGAACTTTTCATGCTCTGGCTTTACTAATACTTTACATTCTGACATCAGTGTGTTTAAGCATGCCTACTTCTGCATAGGCTTGTAGCCTGTTGAGTAAAATAATGGGATCACATAAAATGTCCTGCCCTCCATGTTTTTTTAACCCCAAATATTTCCCTCCGGAATATCTCAACAATTGAACATGCCCACCTCATAGTGTATAGAGATCGGCATAATAATTGAAATGTAATGATATGATTCAGATGGTGATGACATTATAAGCAAGAAAACCTCACAGTTGATGTTGGAAAAAAAGTATACTGTTTTATATCTCAGGGTACAGATGAAAAGAAGACAATCAGCCTGGAGGATATTATATGGAAGATGCCGCAGAATCCAAATTTCAATGTAGTGAAAAATACTATGGGTCCTTTACCAATTCCATATAAATATCTCTTGGGATCTCCTCCCTCTAAAAAGAGTGAGTCTAAGATATTATTGGTATGGCAACCGCTGATGTATGTTGAACAAAATTATGTTAAAAAAGAGCGCAATTGATCTGTCTTATGAGCCACCTAAGTGCATCCTTAATTTGAAATACATCGTTTATTTATTAATAACACTTATATACTACTTAATATAATCAAACCTCCAAGTTCTTTACATATAAATATTATAAATCACATTTAAAACACACTATTAAAAACAGTTTCAACTACAATAACAACAAAAGCAAGAACAGTATGATAGAGAAGCATATGATTAATTATAATTTATTAATTATAAGCAGAGAAAGCCTGTTTGAACAAGTGTGTTTTTAGCGGGCATTTAAAACATACATTTTCTGTCTCCCAAACTGCATGCGGGAGGGTTTTCCAGAGGATGTGTGCCACCACCAAGAATGCCCACCTTCGAGATATTTTGTGGTGACATTTTGTTGGTTGCAGAACGACCAGCAAGGCCTCCTTTGAAGATCTGAAATGTTGGCTGGGTATATATTGGGGAAGGTGGTCTGTTAAGTACCCTGGTCCCAAGTTGTTTAGGGCTTTATATGCCAAAAACATAACCTTGAGTGTGGCTTGATAGCCAATAGGCAGTCAGTGCAGTTCTTTTAACATAGGTGTTATGTGAACATGGCTGGGTATCCCAGTGAGCACCCTAGCTGCTGCATTCTGCACTAGCTGCAGCTTCCGAACTAGGCACATATAGAGTGCATTACAGTAATTGAGTTGTGAGATTACCAGTGCATGAGCCATAGTGGCTAGGACATCCCTATCCAGAAATGGGGACAGGTGTTGCACCAACTGAAGTTGGTAATGGGAGCTTCAAGCCACTGAGGCTACCTGGGTCTCCAGTGACAAGGATGTATCTAGGACCCACCCACCACCACCAACGACTGACTTGTTCCTTCACAGGGACTGCAACCCCATCCAGAACAGGTAAACAACCCAATTCCTGGACCTGGGAACCACCCACCCACTCCTGTCTTATCAGGATTCAGCTTCAATTTATTGGCCCTCATCTAGGCCATAACTGCATCCAGGCACCGGTTCAGAATGTTCATGGCCTCTCCTGACTCAGATGTTACTTGGGGCCAGTCTTCATGG
Source organism: Heloderma suspectum (assembly GCF_057233095.1). Lineage (NCBI taxonomy): Eukaryota > Metazoa > Chordata > Lepidosauria > Squamata > Helodermatidae > Heloderma > Heloderma suspectum. The sequence continues at coordinate 111,789,747 of NC_139458.1, read as the reverse complement.
AAATGGAATGAGAAGCACTTTCCAGAGAAATAGAGCTGGGTGTCAACAGCATACTGATGACACCTTGTCCCAAATCTCCTAATAACCACTCTCAACAGCTTCATGTAGATGTTCAACAACACTGGGGGAAAAATAGTGTCCTGTGGCACCCCACAGTTCAACTGCCAGGGAACCGAGGCACAGTCACCCAACGTTATTTTCTGGAACCCACCCGATAAGTAACAGTCGAACCACCAAAAAATGATGTTCCCAACTCCCAAAGTTGGTTCAGAAGAATACCATGGCCAATGGTATCAAAAGCCACTGAGGGACCGAGAAGGAGTAACAGGGTTGCACTCCCCCTGTCACTCTCTCAAAGAAGGTCATCCATCAGGGTGACCAAGGCTGATTCCATCCCCAAACTGGACCTGAACCGAGACTGGAATGGATAAAGCTAATCAGTTTCATCCAAGAATGCCTGGAGCTGGATTATCACCACTCTTTTGAGCATCTTGCTCAGGAATAGGGTTTTTGGGACCAGGTGATAGTTAAAGCTGTGCACAAATGACCTCTCGAAATTTTGCATCCTATTTCTGGGCAGAAAAATGGGGGGGGGGGTCAATTTCTCTGAATTTCTCCAGAGGGAGGAGACATTCTCAACTGTTTCTCACAGGATTGCTGACCATTGGCAGGGGTTGTAACACAGGCTTCTTTCTTTTTTTGTAAGGGTTTTGGGGTGCTATCACTCAAAGTGGCAACAGCATCAACTGTACTGGCAGGTTGGCCTCCATTTTGTATCCACCACAATGCAGGTGTGAGAGAGGCAGTTTTGTGTCTAGCTCCAGGGAAGAGGTGGAGGTAGTGCTGAGCCAAAATCTGTCTTCCAATTTCCTGAAAGTTTTCTTCCTCCATGAGAGTGGCTTCCATTGTTCAGCCTCGTTCCCAGAGTGTTTTATAATTTCTCTTTGTGGTCTTTTTTAGTTTACCTAATCACTGCGAGGTGGCCAAGGGTGCTGTGTGTGTTTCTTTCCATTACACATCTCTCCATTCTCTGCAGCCTCTCAAGCTGCTTATGCTTTCTGATCTGAAAAAGCCCTATGGGAGGAATTGTCCCATGATGCCTTCCCCTGTGCTGCTGCTGCTTCTGCTTCTGCTATTATTATTATTATTATTATTAATTACCTTTCTATACTGCCCCATAGCTGAAGCTTTCTGGGCAGTTGACAGAAGTTAAAACATTAAATACAATATACAAAGTTTAAAAGCCATTTACATAAAAGCACACAGACAATAGACACAAGCAACATATAACTAAAAACAACTTTGAACTGTCAGTCATAACTAAAGACATATCCAGGACCGATTAAAACTCATCATGTGCTGCCAAATGCCTGGGAAAAGAGATAGGTCTTAACCTGCCGCCGAAAACATAGCAATGTTGGTGCCAGGTGGACCTCATCGGGGAGCTCGTTCCACACATGGGGGGCCACAACTGAGAAGGTCCTCTCCCTCATTGCCGCCTTCTGAGTTTCCTTGAAAGAGGCACTCGGAGGAGGACCTTAGACGTTTAATGTAGAGTAAGGGTAGGTTCATTTCGGTACAGGCGTGCTGTCAACTATTGTGGTCCCAAACCATGTAGACCTTTATAAGTTAAAACCAGCACCTTGAATTGAGTTCGGAAGCATATAGGCAGCCAGTGCAAGTGGGCCAGAGTTGGTTTTATATGTGCGGACCTTCTAATCCCAGTTATCAATCTGGCCGCTGCATTTTGCATGAGCTGCAGCTTCTGAACTGTCTTCAAAGGCAGCCCCATGTATAGCACATTGTAGTAATCTAACTTGGAGGTTTGTTGTTGTTGTTCAGTCGTTCAGTCGTGTCCGACTCTTCGTGACCCCATGGACCATAGCACGCCAGGCCTTCCTGTCCTGCGCTCTCTCCCGGAGCGTGCTCAAGTTCATATTCATTGCATCCGTGATGCTATCTAGCCATCTCATCCTCTGCCGTCCCCTTCTCCTTTTGCCTTCAGTCTTTCCCAGCATCAGGGTCTTTTCCAGGGAGTTTTCTCTTCGCATTAGGTGGCCAAAATATTGGAGCTTCAGCTTCATTATCTGTCCTTCCAATGAGCACTCAGGGTTGATTTCCTTTAGGATGGACTGATTTGACCTCCTTGCAGTCCAGGGGACTCGTAAGAGTCTTCTCCAGCACCACAGTTCGAAAGCATCAATTCTTGGGCGCTCAGCCTTCCTTATAGTCCAGCTCTCACAGCCATACATTACTACTGGGAAAACCATAGCTTTGATTAGACGGACCTTTGTCGGCAAGGTGATGTCTCTGCTTCTTACTATGCTGTCTAGGTTGGCCATAGCTTTCCTCCCAAGGAGCAAGCGTCTTTTAATTTCATGGTTACAGTCACCGTCTGCGGTGATCTTGGAGCCCAAGAAAGTAAAATCTGTCACTGCTTCCATTTCTTACCCTTTTATATGCCAGGAAGTGATGGGGCCAGATGCCATGATCTTAGTTTTTTTAATGTTGAGTTTCAAACCAGCTTTTGCACTCTCCTCTTTCACCCTCAACAAGAGGCTCTTGAGATCCTCTTTGCTTTCTGCCATTAGGGTGGTATCGTCTGCATATCGGAGGTTGTTGATAATTCTCCCAGCAATCTTAATTCCGACCTCTGATTCATCCAACCCGGCGTTTCTCATGATGTACTCTGCATATAAGTTAAATAAGCAGGGTGACAATATGCAGCCTTGTCGTACTCCTTTCCCAATTTTGAACCACTCGGTTGTTCCATCTCTGGTTCTTACTGTTGCTTCTTGACCCTCGTACAGGTTTCTCAGGAGACAGGTAAGGTGGTCTGGTACTCCCATCACTTTCAGAATTTGCCACAGTTTGTTGTGATCCACACAATCAAAGGCTTTAGCGTAGTCAATGAAGCAGAAATAGACGTTTTTCTGGAATTCTCTTGCTTTCTCCATGATGCAGCGAATGTTGGCGATTTGATCTCTAGTTCCTCTGCCTCTTCTAAACCCAGCTTGTACTTCCGGTAGTTCTCGGTTCGCATACTGCTGAAGCCTAGCTTGTAGGATTTTGAGCATCACCTTGCTGGCATGTGAAATGAGCGCAATGGTGCGGTAGTTTGAACACTCTTTGGCGTTGCCCTTCTTTGGAATTGGAATGTAAACTGACCTTTTCCAGTCTTGTGGCCACTGTTGAGTGTTCCAGATTTGTTGGCATATTGAATGCAGCACTTTAACAGCATCATCTTTTAGGATTTTAAATAGCTCGGCTGGAATACTGTCATCTCCGCTAGCTTTGTTGTTACTAATGCTTCCTAAGGCCCACTTGACTTCACTCTCGAGGATGTCCGGCTCAAGTTCAGTGACCGCACTATCATGGCTATCAGGGACATTCAGATCTTTCCTGTATAGTTCTTCTGTGTATTCTTGCCACCTCTTCTTAATCTCATCTGCTTCTGTTAGGTCCCTGCCTTCTTTGTCCTTTATCATGCCCGTCTTTGCACAAAACGTTCCCTTGAGATCTCCAATTTTCTTGAAGAGATCTCTAGTCTTTCCCATTCTGTTGTTTTCCTCGATTTCTTTGCATTGTTCATTTAAGAAGGCCTTCTTGTCTCTCCTTGCTATTCTCTGGAACTCTGCATTCAGTTGGATATATCTTCCCCTTTCTCCCTTGCTTTTCGCTTCCCTTCTTTCCTCAGCTACTTGTAAAACCTCATCAGACAGCCACTTGGCTTTCTTGCATTTCTTTTTCTTTGGGATGGATTGAGTTGCTGCCTCCTGAACAATGTGACGGACCTCCGTCCATAGTTCCTCAGGCACTCTGTCTATCAGGTCTAATCCCTGAAATCTATTCCTCACCTCCACTGTATATTCATCAGGGATATGATTTAGGTCATACCAGAACGGTTTAGTGGTTTTCCCGACGTTCTTCAATTTAAGCTGAAATTTTGCAAGAAGCAGCTCATGATCTGAGCCACAGTCAGCTCCAGGTCTTGTTTTTACTGACTGTATGGAGCTTCTCCATCTTTGGCTGCAAAGGACATAATCAATCTGATTTCGATATTGACCATCTGGTGACGTCCATGTGTAGAGTCGCCTCTTGTGCTGTTGGAAAAGAGTGTTTGCTATGATCAGCATGTTCTCTTGGCAAAACTCTATTAGCTTTTGTCCTGCTTCATTTTGTACACCAAGGCCATGCCTGCCTGTTATCCCGGTGATTTCTTGACTTCCTACTTTAGCATTCCAATCCCCTATGATGAAGAGGACATCTTTTTTTGGTGTTCGTTCTAGAAGGTGTTGTAGGTCTTCATAGAACCGATCAACCTCAGCTTCTTTGGCCTCAGTGGTTGGGGCATAGACTTGAATTACTGTGATGTTGAATGGTTTGCCTTGGATTCGTACTGAGATCATTCTATCATTTTTAAGATTGTACCCCAGTACTGCTTTTCCCACCCTTTTGTTGACTATGAGTGCTACTCCATTTCTTCTAAGGGATTCTTGCCCACAATAGTAGATATGATGGTCACCTGAATTCAATTCGCCCATGCCTGTCCATTTTAGTTCGCTGATTCCCAAGATGTCGATGTTCAATCTTGCCATCTCATGTTTGACCACCTCCAGCTTACCTTGATTCATTGATCTGACATTCCAGGTTCCTAAACAATATTGTTCTTTACAGCATCGGATTTTCTTTTCACCACCAGACACATCCACAGGATGTGGGTTTTTGGGTTTGGCCCAGCCGCTTCACTCTTTCTGGCGCTACTTGGAAATACCCTCTGCTCTTCCCCAGTAGCATATTGGACACCTTCCGACCTGAGGGGCTCATCTTCCGGCATCATCTCTTTTAGCCTTGTGATACGTTCCATGGGGTTTTCTTGGCAAGAATATTGGAGTGGGTTGCCATTTCCTTCTCCAGTGGACCACATTTTGTCAGAACTCTCTGCCATGACCTGTCCGTCTTGGGTGGCCCTTCACGGCATAGCTTATGGCTTCACTGAGTTACACAAGCCCCTTCGCCACAACAAGGCAGTGATCCATGAAGGGGAACTTGGAGGTTACCAGAGCATAGACAACTGAAGCCAGGTTATCCCTGTCCAGATAGTGACATAGCTGGGCCACCAACTGAATTTGGTAGAAGGCACTCCGTGCTATTGAGGCCACCTGAGCCTCAAGTGACAAAGATGGTTCCAGGAGAACCCCCAAGCTACACCTGTTCCTTCAGGGGGAGTGCCAGAACATGTTGAACACCCTCCATCCGGTCAGCAGAACCACCCACCAACAGCATCTCAGTGGAGATGCTGGATTGAGCTTCAGTTTATTAGCCCTCATCCAGTCCATTGTCATAGCCAGGCACTGATTTAGTACATCCACAGGCTCACCTGAAAAAGATGAAAAGGAGAAAGAGTGCTGCATGTCATCAGCATACTAACTACAAAACTCCAGATGACTGCAGTCAATGGTTTCATGTAGATATTGAACAGCATGGGGGACAAAACTGGCCCCTGAGGAACCCCATATTGGAGAATATACAGGGCCAAGCAGTGTTCCCCAAGCACCACCTTCTGGAGCCGTCCCTGCAAGCAGGAGTGAAACCACCACAATACAGTGCCTCCCACTCCCAACTCAGGGAGCTGTCCCAGAATGATACTATGGTCGATGGTATCTAAGCCGCCGAGAGACCAAGGAGAATCAACTGGAGCACACTCCCCCTGTCTTTGTCCCGACACAGGTCATCATACAGGGCAACCAAGGCTGTTTCTGTGCCAAAACCTGGCCTGAACCCCGATTGAAATGGATCCAGAGAATCGGTCTCACCCAAGAGTGCCTGGAGCTGGTTGGCAACTACTCGCTCAAGGACCTTGCCCAGGAATGGAACATTTGCAACCAGCCTATAATTATTAAGGTTTTCTGGGTCTAGGGAGGATTTCTTCATTGAAGTGTGGGAAGGTGAGGAGGCTATAGGCTGCTGGAAAGATGGTTGTACAATGAAAAAAAAAGTCATGCTCCTCAACCATCAGTAAGGTAATACAAGAAACCCAAACGCAATCCATGAGAATTTATCCAAAATTTTCTTCACCATTTAATTTCTTTTCGAAAGCAATTTCTAGAGACGACTTGCAATGCTGACGTAACCCGTAGTCAAGACACAGCAGCAAGTTCTCAGAACATTCAAAAGCCATCCTTTTGCATGCTCTAACAACAACAATAGTAATAATAATCCAAGCAAAAGCACTCCTTTGAAGCCACATTTTTTCATTTCAACAACAACCCACATTGCACAGAGAAGGAAACTGAATAAACCGTCTTTGAAATCATGAGTGCCAATTGTGTGTGTGTGTGAGAGAGAGAGAGAGAGAGAGAGATCAGACAACACAGCCCACACAAAAGTGCACACACAAGCCTTAAACCATTCATGTGCATTTACACACCCAAACCACAAGGCATTCACACACACGGAGACACACACTCACACAACACGGCATTTACACCCAGTGACACTTTGTCCCCTTTCCTTAGGGTTTCAATCCTCTGCATACTTACACTGAATTCAGTGAGACTTACTTCTTAGTAGACCTACGAAGGATTGCTCTATATATCCCATCAGCCCCTCCCCCTTCTCTCTTACACACACACACACACCATTTTTCCAGAATTTATAACAGCACAAAGAAAGCAATTTGTGACAGAGCTCAGATTTAAAGTGAAGGGGATGGGAGAGCAATCACAATCGTCATCATCATCAGTGGTGGTGGTGGTGGTGGTGGTGGTAGTAGTTCTATACCCCTCCACCTCTCCACACTCTATTTAAGGAAGTTGATATATGAGGATTGTGGTGGGCTGGGCAAGTAGGCTCACACGCACACAGACGCACACACTCTCATTCACTCATTTCTCCCCCCCACACACACACACACCTCTTTCCTAGCTTAATGATGGCTGGTTGGCTCAGCCAGTGATCCAGCCAGCACTGTCCTCATGGGTACCATCCCCATCGCACAAAAGAGCCCATCCCTTGTGGAGGGAAGGGTTCTTCTCCAATTGGATAGCTGAGCACATTTCATATTATTATTATTATTATTGGTGTTGTTGTTATTTAAAATGTTCCTCAAGGCAGCAGGCTTGTCCTGCAACTGGCAGCCTCTGTATGGCGCGTGCATGCACAGTTTAAAAAGGGATGCTGCCTCGCTGGGGAAGGATGCTTTCAGTGTGCTGGTGGTAGCAGCACCCACCACTGCCAAAGAAGACAAAGGAGGAGAGCAGCCGGCTGCCACAAAGGGAAGCCTGTGGCGGCTGGGCAAAGTTGTTGTTTTTTAAAGAAAGGTAGGCAGAGAGGCGGTTCAGCACCCAGGCTCCCTAAGGAACGATCCGCCTCTGCAACAGAGACTGTATCAAAAGTGGCATTCAAGTCAGCATGAAGATGGGAGATTGTGTACTAGACGTGTTCTGCAAACTTGTCACAGTGAGCCTTTGAGGGCTCCAATATTAGGTTCGCTGGCATAGATGAAAGCGACCTCTGAACCACTCAGAAAAGTTCAGCGGGATGGCTACTCGAGGATGCGATGGAAGCAGCAAAGTCAGCCATCTTTGCCACTTTCGCCATGCAGCAGGCACAATTATGAGCTCGTATGTGTGCTCCAATCACCTTCATGATGAGTCTTATGCTGCTTGCACTCGAGCTCGTGCCTTCTGGGATCCATCTTACTGTCTTTCATCCCCATATTACAGCTGGGGAGCCAAGACTAATGCTAAAAATAAGCTACCTACATGGCTACTAAAATAATGTATGTGATGTGCTTTGTACACCTAGAAAATGCTACGCGTTCTAATTTTTATCTCTTCTAGGATTCTTGACCATTGGTATCTCTTCTGTCTACAAAAAAAAGGAGCAGCAGTTATTGAAGACAATTGAGTCCATTTTCAGCCACTGCTCCCCAGAAGAATTATGGCTGTTTACCCTAGTTATATACCTAGCCAATAACGACTCTCAGATGAATGAGCAAATTGCCAAAGAAATTGAGGCTCAGTTTAGCACACATGCCAGTTTAGGAAGACTGCTTCTAATACAAAGCTCTCTAGCCAGTTACCCCCCTTTAAGCAAGCCGAGAGCAGATTTCTGGGGCAAAAGGAAAAATGTTGGGACTCAAGCCAAACAGAACGTGGACTATGGTTATTTAATTAACTTCTGTGCCAGTCTCTCGCAATATTATCTGATGCTGGAAGATGATATTGTCTGTGCCACCAATTTTGTATCCATTATACAAAGCTATGTAAAGTACAGGAAGGGATCTTGGACCACAATAGCATTTTCGAAACTGGGCTACATAGGGAAACTCTACCATAGCGCCGATCTGACTAAACTGGCCCGGTTCCTCTTAATGTTCTATAATGAGATGCCTGCGGACTGGCTTCTAGAATTTTTCCATAAATCCAGTGCTCAAGAAGATGCCATAATCTTCCGGCCTTCTCTCTTCCAGCACATAGGTCGAATTTCTTCATTTCACAGTGTGGAAACCCAACTCAAGGATCCAGAGTTTGAAGAAGATTTTGCTGATTTTGGAGACTTCCCTCCTGCGTCATGTTTCACAAACATACCCATATTCTTAAATTACGTACCGGAAAACGTGTGTCCCCCTGGAAAGGGTATCTTCTGGGGCAAGAATGTAACATCAGAGAGTTTCTTCACCATTGTCTTTACACAGCCAATTGTTCCGCAGAAGATTCAGATTTGCACAGGGTCAGCAGAATTTAACAGAGACATTCTCTATTATGGTTATGTAGAAAAGGGCAGGCTCAAAATCCATTCACACGGGAGTGAAACATGCCTGACTTTCAAACGACTCGGCAATTTTAAGGACGGGCTTTTTGAAATGGAAGACATGAGTAATGAAGATGATATCGACTGCCTTCGAATACAAGTCACAGCTCCACAAAAGCAATGGCTGAGAATAAGGAGAATTAATATTTGGGTGAAGAAAAACTAATGTTCACATTCTGTTGTACAAGTATGTTGTATTCAATGGCTTGATATTGTGGAAAGCGACAGTAAATCTTGCTAGCTTTGATTTACATATATCACTTTCAGTAATTGAAAGGCAGCTTTGTTTCTCTTTAATTTACAAAATAACTTGGATGGAAAGCAAAAAGCAAACACCTTATGCAATAAATTAGCATTTCCTCACTAAGCACTTATGTCTATCAATGTCTATGAATGCTTTTTACATATGAAACCTCTTCATATAATCCCTTAACAATTATGTACAACTTTCACATACATTATCAAAAGATGAGAAACTGGACTATACGATTAAGATCAGTTTCACCGGAGTGAATTTTAAAAATTGCATGGAATTATCAAATTTGGTTTCTGTATTCACTGATTATGGTGGGGTTTTTGAACATGCATCATGGACAATAGGTTGCATCCAGATTTATCCTGGATCAACTCCACTGACAGAAGTGGACTTCCCTGCCTCCTTCTCATGGCAGTCTCTCCAGTCCCCTGAAAGTCTACACTGTGGGCTGGTTCACATGATTGGCAGCTGGCAGCATGGCTTAAATAAGCCACGGTAGCTTGCAGCACATGCCATCCACCATTGTGAATATTCAGTCCTGTCGGGTAACTGCTGCAACTTATCGTGTCATGTGAACATGGGGGGGGGGGGCTTGTTATCATGGTTAACAAGCCACCCAGTACCCAAGAACAGCCTGTTTAAGCCAAGCTTCTAGCCATTGATTGTGCAAATCCTGTCAGAGAGTAAGGAGACCCTGCTGAATGGGGTGACCTGTGGAGGGAGGAGGATCCCCCCAAATTGGATGGAGGAACTTCCTGTGAGTGGAGTCCGGCCTCTTGAGGAAGGCAGATCCTGGATCTAGCCCATAGACTAACTTGTATAGAAGAAAGAGGTGGAAGATTCTATTCTATTCATTTCTGAGTGTGTGTTTTTTAATGGAATCCTTTTGGCAACCTTTGGAGGGTGTTCCAGGATCACAAGATTGTGCAGATTGCTCTTCCTGGGGGCAGAGAGGGCAGTGCACCCTCAGAAGTCTCATAGTGGCAGCCTTGAAGTCTGCCATCAGTACTCTGATGGCCAAGGGGACAAAAAGGGAGTGTTGAAGTGCATTAGAGAAGGGTTTAGATCCAATGGATCCCATTCCCCTGACACTTTTCTGAAGAAACAGAAAAAAGATGCTGACAAAAGTGGGGGGTAGCACCATCCTGTCCCTTCCACCCTGCCAGTGTGGGCCCACGGGGGCTTTGGATTGGGGGGTTCATCTGCCACAGCATCTTCCTCTTCCGCCCGGTTGGACTGATCTACTAGTCTAGCATTTTGTTTCCAACAGCAGCCAGCCAGTTACTTGAGTGATGATCATGACCTGTTTGTACCCACATCCTGATTCTCAAAGCTTTTAAATGTTAGAGGTTCCATCAAAAAGACAACATTCCTTTGATGGACCAATGAGCGAACCGCAAGGTGGCACGGATAGGGTCACGGTCTCCTGTATCTGTCAGATGCAGGAAACCTAATGCACTGCCCTTGGCAGCACTGGCCTTCTCCCTGGACACAGAGTGGCTCAGCCCTTACTCACAGGGATCCCACAGGATGTGTTTGTGTGCGTGCACAATACGTAGAGAGCACAATGGGATGCCTTGCACTCCTCAGGACGTTTCTTTTATCACAAATTCTCTTTTTTCCATCCACCGTGATTCACTAGAGGGCAGCAGATCCTCACTATTTGACTTTCCCAGGCAGGCTGACCTCTTTTTCTGCTACTGTTAAGTGTAGCATCGATTTGGGGGAAGGCACTATAAGCAAGTTGCTTGACTGAACAACCTATTCTTTACACTCAAAGAGGGTTGGATCTACATTTGGTTGGGTCTAGATTTAGTCACACTTAGAGTAGGGCCATTGAAATCAATGAAACTTCCGTTAGTCATGACTAAGTTGTCCCATTGATTACAATGGGCCAACTCTAAGAATGACTGCATCTGGATCCAACCCACTGTGTATTATTTAATTTTTAAGATAGATTTAGATACACAAAGGATTGGATCCAGAATCTGCCTTCCATGAGAGGCAGGGCCCTGCTCATGTAAGGTCCCTCTGCCTGATTTTAGGGGGTCCCCCATCTCCCCCACACCACAGCTCACCCCATTCAGCAGGGTCTCCTGACTCTCTGCCACATTGTCAGGGGGCCGAAGGGCTGCTATAGGAAGGAAAGTGCACTTCTGCTGGTACCGTTGATCCTGTGTAAATCTGGATCCAACCCAAAATATGTAATAGATGGATTTTTATCAGTACAGATAAGGGGGAATTCAGCACTCCCAGCCCCCACCAACCAGCAGCTGTTTGAATCCAACTCACCAACTAGTAGCTTTAAAAGCCACAACGAGCATGCTTTCCTGCTAGTAGAGGGTGCTCCTTGGCTGTCCTTTCAGCACTGAACTCTGATGGCTGCTTCCCAGCCTTCAAGAAGCTTCTGACATTGTTCCTTGTCAAGAACCCTGATAAAGGGAGACATTGCTTGGGTATGCCTTTCCTCTCACCCCAATACTCCCAAAAAGCCACTCTTGCACCTGCTGTGGAAGCAGAATCCCAGCCTTGTTTCCTGGCTAATAGGATTGTTGACGTCTGGCCCCTCCAGTTCCATTAAGAGCCTGTTCCCATACTACAGAATAGGCACATGAGCTTTTGAAAAAGAACATGAAGGTTTCCTTGCCAAAGTAGACCAATGATGACACCTAGTCCAGCGACTGGCCAGATACCTTGGGCAGGTCATGATAAAAGAGCCATAGCCTCCTTCCTACATAGCTCATCAGTGTCCAAATCTTCCTCTAAAGATCAGAATGTAAAATGAGGCAGGATTGCTGGCACTGCTTCCAGGCATTATGGGATTGTTCAGTTGCATGTTTAGAACCTTCAACTGAATCTCAAATAGTTGCCTCCTACAACAAAAGTTGGTGTTAGAGACGGGTGGATGGATCGATGGATCAGTCAATCCCCATTCCTTGTCAGTTTTGTATATATTCCGTCGTAAGTCTGTTCTGTCTGATTTCCACATCAGTCTGCCAATTTTGTTTTTAAAAAATGCACAAAAGTTCACTTTTATCTTCTTATGAAACATCCCCTAACCAATGCATTTTGTATACAACTTTTCCAAATAGACACATTTTTGTACATGTTTCTCTAATATGTTAGGGTACTTTCCCTAATATATGCATCTTTGTATACAATTTTTTTAGCTGAAAACTGCATTGTAAAATTAGAAGGGTGCAGTCTAAAGGATAAACACGTTTTGATCCACATGGTCATGCGGGAAGTGGTTGGTTCGCTTAAAAATGTAGACCAAACAAAATCTTACCTCATCCCTAGTTGGTGTAACTCATTTTTATGACTGTGGCTGGCAACAGGGCCAGCTCTACCATTAGGCAGAGTGAGGCAGTCACCTCAGGGGGCAGATGCTAGAAGGCAGCAGCAAGGTGTGCAATCAGCGCACTGTGTGCTATGTAGTTCTCTCTTCACCCCTAAGCTAAACTGCTGCCTTCCGGTGTGGTGGACACAGTCCCATTGCCAGTGTTGAAGAAAGATGCAACTGCCAGTCCAGTCAGGTTTTGAACATGGAATTAGAGGGGTCATAATCTCATGGGCCAGCCCTGACCGGCCCACAACCTGAGTGAGACATTGTGAAGAAGCTGAAAGGGTGTGTTTGGCAAAGTCCTCCTGTTTCTCAAAGTGGCCTGCAAGCAAGGTCCACCTCAGTGCTCTGCCAGCTGATCTGTGGTACATGGCAGTGTGCATGGGAAAAGTGCAAATTAATTTATCCTTTCTTAAGAAATGCAGCTTGGTTTAAACTTGCCACAGAATGACAGACCAACACTGACTTCCACAAGAAGCATGTTCTGCTGTATTGTGATGTCAATCCAAGTCACAGGGAAACATTTGTTCTCCCTCCCCTTAGGGAAACTTTCAAAGCAACAAGCTCTATGTTACACACCTACATCCTCTTATTTGTGAGGAAGATTTGTTTGTACTGGTAATGTGCCCCTGTTGCTTTGAAAATGTATCCTTTAATACAGGAACAGAAGGGCAAGATTAAAAGCAAATGTCTCTTGTTGAATGCCGGAGGCTCTGGAAACTGTACAGTCAGCAAGTTTATAACATTATCTCCCTTCAGAAGACGTTTTCAGCACTGACTGAAAAGGAAGAAAAAGGAAAGTAATGATAATGGGAGTCAGAGTTGGTGCCTGGCTCTACCGCATACAGATATTTACTTTCCAGCTTCCTCACTCAGGCGTTGTCTTCCTTCCTCAGCTTTCTCCTGAGGTTCCAAACCCTTGTTTCAAATTCACCAGGCTTCCTGTTGACCAGATCTGACTTGTACGCCTGATGGTTTGATCCTCTGGACCACAACTTACTGAGGCAGTCACTCCAGGATCAATACAGGTGTCACTTTAAGGGGACAATTTGCCTCTTCATGATGGTACAGAGATCCAGGCCTAACCCAAATACTGGCATGGCAGCAGCTGGTGCCAAGTCCTACATCCATGCTCTTCTTCACCTCTTTGATACAGCTAGGTGTCTATGTGCCAGCGCTGGACACGTGGCGTTGTCTGAGGCTGGCCAGGGCCTTGTAGCTTCAAGCAACTTCACTTCATCCAGGGGTGGGAAACCTCTTTCAGCCCGAGGTCTGAATTCAATTTGGGAAAAGCTCTCAGGGGCCACATCTCTGTGGTGGGCAGGGCCGAAGGCAAAAGGAATATGGAAAAAGAACCGGGGGGGGGGGCAGAGTGGATTTTTGTGTGAAAGGACTTGCAAACTTGGCTCTGGTACTGATCACAAATTCCTGGGCTAAGCATATGCTCAAGAGGCACTCTGTTCCTTAATTCTTAGCACATGTCTGTCTGCCTAAACCACTGTTTTGCACCTGGTCCAGTTGTTGGACCTCAGGTTTCTCATTAAAAAAAAAAAAAAAGATCCCACAAGCTTGACATTTGCTCATCCAGGGCAGGAGTGGGTGGAAAGTAGATCCTCAGATGTTTTGGACCAATTCCCAGCATTCCTGACCATTGGCCATGCTGGCAGGGGCTCCTGGGAATTGAAGTCCCAAACCTCTGGAGATCTACTGTCTGCCAACTCCTACCCTGGACATGGGAGGAGAATTAAAGGCAAGTGAAGCAGAGCAGGGTAAATACGCCCCATTTGCAAATTGGAATGCAAGACTCAGAAGACCATTTGTTGCACTAGAGTAGCTAAAGCCAATGCAAATGATTAAGTGCTTTCACTTCAAATACTTCAGAAAAGACATGGTCAACCTGCTATGGGAAGACCCATCCTTTTTGTAGCGTCATTTCCATTCACGTTCAACTCCTTTCAAGAAGGCTTTAAAAAATATATTGGGCTAATAATTCAATAATTATTCTTGTGAATATATTAATAATTAGATGTGAATTCCTCCAAGGGGAGAGAGCCTTGAAGGTTGTGCCATATGGCTCAGAACAGTTGCATCCCCAACTGAACCCACAGCAAGGGCCCATAAACCCTTGATTTAAACCCTTAGTCATTAAAAGGTAATTATTCATGAAATTTTTAATGAAGTCTTTGTTTTGAATTCTGACTGGGAGAAATGATCCCCAGCACTTCCTCTCTCTCTCTCTCCTCCCCTGCCCCCATATCTCCCTCCAGTTAAATTCGGATGTTCCTTCTCATCTTTTTCTTTCTTGTTCAATTTATTGTTTGGTCCTGTATAGCTAGCAGCAGGAAAACTGGAATTCCCCCTTTTGAATTCAGTGTGCTCTTGGATCATATGTGTGTGTGTGTGTGTGCGCGCGCACAGGGGTCCCCATTAATTTCAGTGGAGAAACCTGATCCATGCACGCAGATCAGCTCTATTAATTTAAATGCATGAAGAAACTGTTCAAGGTGGTGGAGTGCAACCCAGCACACATATCTTAAACAGACTGCTGGATCATGGTGACTGTAGGGAACGTCACAGTTCATGAGCATGATGATGGAGTGAAGGCTGTATGCTGTATAATAGCTGTTGTATGTTGATACATGGTTTTCATAATGTATTGAGCTCAAATTATTTGCATTGAAAAAAGGCAAGTGTTAATTGAAATTTAGCCCCATTGAATGCAACAGAATGGGATGTGCAGTATGATCATATGCATAATTACCCAGAAGTGAATCACACGGAAGTCAGTGAGATTACTTCCTTGTATGCAGCTTTAGTTAAGATGAACTTTCGTCTTTAGTGAACTAAAAATGTATAGGGTTGGATCCAGCCATAGAGATACTTAAGAGTAGAGCCACTGAAATCAATGGGACTTAAGTTAGTCATGACTAACATCAGTCCCACCAGAGTGCAGGACACGGAATAATGGGCTCAAGTTACAGGAAGCCAGATTCTGGCTGAAGATCAGGAAAAAATTCCTGACTGTTAGAGCAATACGGCAATGGAACCAATGACCTAGGGAGGTAGAGGGCTCTCCCATACTGGAGGCATTCAAGATGAGGCTGGACAGCCATCTGTCAGGGATGCTCTGACTTAGATTCCTGCTTTGAGCTGGGGGTTGGACTCGATGGCCTTGTAGACCCCTTCCAACCCTACTATTCTATGATTCTACTCCTAAGTATCACTTGGAGCTTCACCACACCAGGCTTTTTATCCCGCAATTTACCAGGGCTTCTGCTTCCAGATTCTTTGTGGGATTAAAATTGGCTCCTTTACATAGGTGGACATATGCTTCGTATCAGGGGATTCCTTTCTTGGCAAGTTCTATATGTTTCCTTTTACAGCCACTAGGTGGCACTGTGGTTATAGCAGAACTGTGCAATTTCACACAGCTGATATATTGGATTAACATTCCTTATCAGGTTATCTCCGATCTTTTAAAAAGCGGGGATAAAGGTCAGACAGTGTGGGAGACACCCTGGAGGTTGACAATGTCGTGTAAACGACCTGCAAACGTCCGTGAGTAACCAATCATGATTGTGCAATGAAAGCCTTGTGTAGAAATGCTCATGGTCTAACTCCAACCCACTATAGATTTAAAATGTTCAACAGATGTATATTTACAGTGAGCTTAAATTGTTATCATAAATTTATCTCCAACTCACTGTGTAGCTGTTCTTGTCTCTGCTCTTTTCCTATGGACTATTGTGCTTACCCATTATTTTGGTGTATGGTACCTCCATTTGGCATAATTGGGAGCCCTGCACTTTTTAAACTGAGCATACAGAGAATATTCAGCCTCCTTATCTAGTTCTCAGCGCCACACTTTAAGGATATAGGGTTGCATCGAGTGTTACTCCTATTTAGAGAAGACCCAACTGAAATGAATGGGACTTAAATTAGGCTAACATTGAATACAACCAATGATGGAACACATTCAGAGGGCAACAAAGATGGTCAGTGGTCTGGAAAACAACTCCTGTGTGGAAGGGGTTGAAGGAACTGGGTATGCTTAGCCTGGGAGAAAAGATTTGGGGGGGCATGTTAACACTCTTCAAGAGGGCAAAGACTTGATCTCTGCTACCCAAGAGGGCATCACTGGATCTAAGTTACAGGAAGGTAGATTTAATTTTCAACTGAACCTCAGCAGAAACTTAACAGTAAGAGCAGTCTGACAATGGAACCAGTAGCCTAGTGGGTCAGTGGACTCTCCTTGCAGCAGATCTTCCAGCAGAGACTGGACAGCCATCTGTTGGATACACCAGAGCTCTAGATTTCCTGTATTGAACAGGCTGGACTAGATGGCCTACCTGACCCACTCCAACCCTACAGTTTTGTGATTGTAAATGTAGTCTGGTCCTGATCCTACCAGTCTGTCCTGATGGTCTGACACATAACACGATCATAATGTGCTATACCCTAAGTGTCACATTTCATATTTGTTTTGCCTTTAACCACCAGTGGAAGGATACCACCTGCAAAACTGGATTTCAGCATCCTTTCCCTCCCCTGTATGCCCTCCAAATCTACTCCTGATCCTCCAGAAAAGATGTTGAGAGTGCATGGGGGTGCCGCTGCAGGGTGGAGAAAAGAACGCAAAAGTCCCGTTCAGCAAGCAGTGTCCTTCCACTAGTGGAGTGAAGGATCTGGATCCAACCCTATGCGTTTTTGGTTGTTTTTTAAATTACAAATTACATAATAGAAAAGAGATATGCCCATTAACAAGAAAGGGGACTAAAAAAGCAGAGATAAAACCACAACAAATATATTTCCTACAAAAATCCAGAGAAAAATCATCAAAAGAAATTTAAACATAAAATACACTGTAACTAAGCAAAGGTTTGGTTGCAAACTAGTCTTGGGAACATAAGGCAATCCGTTTGGAGATCATTTTGTGATTCAGTGGAAGTTGCTACTCACAGAAAGCGAGGCCATTTTTCTTGATATCCTCTCCCCCTTGCAGCCTCCTGTACCACCTTCCATGCTGTTCTGGAAAATCCTCCAACATCTCTACCCCCACCCCTTTCCATGAGTGGGAGGGTCCATTAGCAGAACCCTGCTCACAGCTCCAGATCCAACTCACAGCAACATGTTTTGTGCTGCACAGATTCAATTCATGCAATGTGTATTATTGTGATATACAGCTGCTGGAAAACTCAGTAAGCAGCTGGGCAATTCAACCATTACATACACTTGACCTGCTTCTGGGCTTCCTAGTTGGATTAGAAAGGCCTTTGGTCTGATCCAGCAGGGCTTGTTTTATGCTCTTACATACATATCCATGAGTCTGCCAAGTCTTCTATCTTGTCACGCCATTCACATATAGCAATATATTTTCTATAATTGATATTGATATGGCTCCATTTATGCCCACTCAGGGTATGGATTTCTGGTAATCTGATTGTACTTATAAATGAGGGAAATGCAGATATATCCTGCTAGATCAGTGTAAATTCCGGAGTTTTCAAGTTAGGGGCAAACATTCAACACAGGGTTGAACAACTCTGAGCAACTCCCCCACACCATGCATTTTAATGTATTTTTTATCCATTTACCGGATGCTGCAGAACATCAGAAGGGCAGGGTGATATACTTACAGTCCTGAGGTCTGCACTTCTACAGAAGTGTCTTCAGTTACAGTAGAGAGAGGCGGGCGAAGAAGACCTCATGAACTGCTCTAGCTGGACTCCCTCCCCCCAACTGCACAGGGCCATCTATGTTCCTGCCCTATAGGAAGGATTCCAGGAGAGAGAGAGGGCCTATTCACATGCGCATGAGGGGAGGGTGGTTAAAGTAACTACAGATGGGGGGGGGGTTAACGAAATAATGACACGCGGGCCCATCACACAACTGGGAACCACACGGTGCCACTTGGTTCCATTAGCCCCCGCTCTCCAAAGTTACCTGGCTATCTTACCAGAGTGGTTAGCATGCATCCCAACATCCTCCATGGCGCAACAGGTTCCCAGTGTCTGTTCCAGCACCCCTAACGGCCGCGCGACCACAGAGAAAGTCTGTGGCAGCTGGAGTGTCACCTGCAGTGGCAGACGCTCTAGCTGGCAGACTCTACGGTCACGGCCTGGAAGTCCTCTGGAACCCGTTTAAACCACTGAGAAGCCCGCCAGACAACACAGTAAGCCACCCTGGGGGCCCTTAACCCTTTTGCAGGTGGGGGTTGGTGGTTAGCAGGGGTGGCTTACTAACCACGGGGAATGTGGTTTTATCCCCCCACATGACACACGAAGCTACCGTGGTTAGTGGAAATTCCACAACCATCATGGCTTAGTGTGACATCTGAACAGGCCCAGGGACAGCGAGATAGAGAGAGAAAGGGAGGTAGAAGAGGACAACACCAGATACCTGCTCCTGCTCTATGTGGGTTCTCTCTGCCCCCAGGGCCATCTTCCATCTGTTGCACTGTGGGAAGGATCCTGATGATTCATTTTCAATTCATTTTTATTTTTCATTAGTTAATATTGTTTATTTAGATTTCATTATTTTTATGTTAATTGTAAGCTGCCTTGGTAGGATTTATATCCGGAAAGGTGGCATATTAAAGAAAATGGTAATAAATAAATGATTTGCAATAAGGCTCTGTAAACCTGAAAGCAGATTCAGGACCTGCGACCCTTTAATTTGGATAAATTAAAATCAAGTTCCCTTTCCCTTGAAGGGCTGTGTTGCAAACAAACAAACAAATGCTACAGCCTATACTTGTAAGCACATGCGAGTTCACAGTGTGCCCCAAACTCCGCTAAGGCCAATACTGGGTCCCAGCTGCTGCAGCAATTATACTATGGATGGGAGGTCGCTGTTTCATGTTGCCAACGAGTCTGAAAAGAACCTGTGGATTTGTAGCGCACACACACACGCATACACTTCTTCCAACATTCATGCATTTGGGTTCTATCCAAAACCAGCTCTGAAGTCAATAGACAACAAGGAGGACACAGAAAAGGCACAAGGACAGAAAATGGGTATGCAGACTTACATATCTGTGAAAGCAGTACTAATACTTCACAACCATTATATTCTTCTGCCCTTGAAACTTGGAGGGGCAGGAAGGCAGTTACCATATCCTCTTATAACCTGCAGGCACATGTAACCTATCAAGTGTTATTAATGTGCAAGATTATAATGCCATGTGGAGGCAACCTCTGGCAGCATCCCCCCACCCCCCACCTAGGTTGAGAGTATTAAAAAGCTTTCCCTTTCTTTCTATGCTCCTTCCTAATTCTTCTGCCTTTGGCTGGTCTCCAAGAGTGTTGATGTGACCTTCTCTGAATTCTAAAATAGCCTACAGAAGATACGTTGCTCATTCATTCGGCAGGTAATCGTGGATGATCTTAGAAATCCCAATTCTTGTGTTTCTATTCTTTTCTTAATTGAGGAATTACTAGCAGTGAAGAAAAGTATAATGAGCTGAAATATTAGAATATTGAACCAGGAATTTTTGCTATGCATAATAGGGGTGCACATTCATTTTAGAACTAATGAAAAATTGAACTGAAGGGGGGCTATTTGGTTCCATTTTCATTTGTTCCAAAACAAATGCAGAGAGGAACAGATGAGTTAGAACTCGCAGTGGTATCCACTTGTTTCTCATTCATATAATTCAAGGAGGGAGGTTTACATGACTCCAATGGTAGCAACTGTACTTTCTCTGATCTCATTTCTAGCACCTGCCATTTTTTATCCTCTCAGAATGCCCCAGATGTCCACCAGTGGGGGCTGCCACTTTTCTTCTGGAATGTCCAGGAATGACACATCCAGAGCATTCAGCAAGGAAAAAAAATCTCTCTGGAATGGTTGCAGAAGACTGCAGCCAATGTGGTGTAGTGGTTAGAGTGTTGGCCAAGGATTCAGGAGACCCAGTTTCTAGTCTCCACTCGGCCATGAAGCTCACTGGGTGACTTTGGGTCAGTCACTGACTCTCAGCCTAATCTGCCTCACAGGGTTGTTGTGAGGATAAAATGGAGGAGGAGGATCACTGCTGCGGGCTCCTTGGAGGAAAGGCAGATATAAATGTAATAAATAAATATGTCAGCTTCTTTTGGTGCCACAAGCAGCAACAGACTGCTTAATTAAAGAAAAGTAAGTAAAGGAAAAAAAAATCTCTCTGGAATGGTTGCAGAAGACTGCAGCCAATGTGGTGTAGTGGTTAGAGTGTTGGCCAAGGATTCAGGAGACCCAGTTTCTAGTCTCCACTCGGCCATGAAGCTCACTGGGTGACTTTGGGTCAGTCACTGACTCTCAGCCTAATCTGCCTCACAGGATTCAGGAGACCCAGTTTCTAGTCTCCACTCGGCCATGAAGCTCAGAGAGATTTTTTACCCCTTCATGGATCACTGCCTTGTTGAGGCGAAGGGGCTTGCGTAACTCAGTGAAGCCATAAGCTATGCCGTGCAGGGCCACCCAAGACGGACAGGTCATGGCAGAGAGTTCTGACAAAATGTGGTCCACTGGAGAAGGAAATGGCAAGCCACTCCAGTATTCTTGCCAAGAAAACCCCATGGAACGTATCACAAGGCTAAAAGATATGACGCCGGAAGATGAGCCCCTCAGGTCGGAAGGTGTCCAATATGCTACTGGGGAAGAGCAGAGGGTATTTCCAAGTAGCGCCAGAAAGAGTGAAGCGGCTGGGCCAAACCCGAAAGGACACTCAGCTGTGGATGTGTCTGGCGGTGAAAAGAAAATCCGATGCTGTAAAGAACGATATTGTTTAGGAACCTGGAATGTCAGATCAATGAATCAAGGTAAGCTGGAGGTGGTCAAACATGAGATGGCAAGATTGAACATCGACATCTTGGGAATCAGCGAACTAAAATGGACAGGCATGGGCGAATTTAATTCAGGTGATCATCATATCTACTATTGTGGGCAAGAATCCCTTAGAAGAAATGGAGTAGCACTCATAGTCAACAAAAGGGTGGGAAAAGCAGTACTGGGGTACAATCTTAAAAACGATAGAATGATCTCAGTACGAATCCAAGGCAAACCATTCAACATCACAGTAATTCAAGTCTATGCCCCAACCACTGAGGCCAAAGAAGCTGAGGTTGATCGGTTCTATGAAGACCTACAACACCTTCTAGAACTAACACCAAAAAAAGATGTCCTCTTCATCATAGGGGATTGGAATGCTAAAGTAGGAAGTCAAGAAATCACCGGGATAACAGGCAGGCATGGCCTTGGTGTACAAAATGAAGCAGGACAAAAGCTAATAGAGTTTTGCCAAGAGAACATGCTGATCATAGCAAACACTCTTTTCCAACAGCACAAGAGGCGACTCTACACATGGACGTCACCAGATGGTCAATATCGAAATCAGATTGATTATGTCCTTTGCAGCCAAAGATGGAGAAGCTCCATACAGTCAGTAAAAACAAGACCTGGAGCTGACTGTGGCTCAGATCATGAGCTGCTTCTTGCAAAATTTCGGCTTAAATTGAAGAACGTCGGGAAAACCACTAAACCGTTCAGGTATGACCTAAATCATATCCCTGATGAATATACAGTGGAGGTGAGGAATAGATTTCAGGGATTAGACCTGATAGACAGAGTGCCTGAGGAACTATGGACGAAGGTCCATCACATTGTTCAGGAGGCAGCAACGAAATCCGTCCCAAAGAAAAAGAAATGCAAGAAAGCCAAGTGGCTGTCTTATGAGGCTTTACAAGTAGCTCATGAAAGAAGGGAAGCGAAAAGCAAGGGAGAAAGGGGAAGATATACCCAACTGAATGCAGAGTTCCAGAGAATAGCAAGGAGAGACAAGAAGACCTTCTTAAATGAACAATGCAAAGAAATCGAGGAAAACAACAGAATGGGAAAGACTAGAGATCTCTTCAAGAAAATTGGAGATCTCAAGGGAACGTTTTGTGCAAAGACGGGCATGATAAAGGACAAAGAAGGCAGGGACCTAACAGAAGCAGATGAGATTAAGAAGAGGTGGCAAGAATACACAGAAGAACTATACAGGAAAGATCTGAATGTCCCTGATAGCCATGATAGTGCGGTCACTGAACTTGAGCCGGACATCCTCGAGAGTGAAGTCAAGTGGGCCTTAGGAAGCATTAGTAACAACAAAGCTAGCGGAGATGACAGTATTCCAGCCGAGCTATTTAAAATCCTAAAAGATGATGCTGTTAAAGTGCTGCATTCAATGTGCCAACAAATCTGGAACACTCAACAGTGGCCACAAGACTGGAAAAGGTCAGTTTACATTCCAATTCCAAAGAAGGGCAATGCCAAAGAGTGTTCAAACTACCGCACCATTGCGCTCATTTCACATGCCAGCAAGGTGATGCTCAAAATCCTACAAGCTAGGCTTCAGCAGTATGCGAACCGAGAACTACCGGAAGTACAAGCGGGGTTTAGAAGAGGCAGAGGAACTAGAGATCAAATCGCCAACATTCGCTGCATCATGGAGAAAGCAAGAGAATTCCAGAAAAACGTCTATTTCTGTTTCATTGACTACGCTAAAGCCTTTGATTGTGTGGATCACAACAAACTGTGGCAAATTCTGAAAGTGATGGGAGTACCAGACCACCTTACCTGTCTCCTGAGAAACCTGTACGAGGGTCAAGAAGCAACAGTAAGAACCAGAGATGGAACAACCGATTGGTTCAAAATTGGGAAAGGAGTACGACAAGGCTGCATATTGTCACCCTGCTTATTTAACTTATATGCAGAGTACATCATGAGAAACGCCGGGTTGGATGAATCAGAGGTCGGAATTAAGATTGCCGGGAGAATTATCAACAACCTCCGATATGCAGACGACCACCCTAATGGCAGAAAGCGAAGAGGATCTCAAGAGCCTCTTGTTGAGGGTGAAAGAGGAGAGTGCAAAAGCTGGTTTGAAACTCAACATTAAAAAAACTAAGATCATGGCATCTGGCCCTATCACTTCCTGGCATATAGAAGGGGAAGAAATGGAAGCAGTGACAGATTTTACTTTCTTGGGCTCCAAGATCACCGCAGACGGTGACTGTAGCCATGAAATTCAAAGACGCTTGCTCCTTGGGAGGAAAGCTATGGCCAACCTAGACAGCATAGTAAGAAGCAGAGACATCACCTTGCCGACAAAGGTCCGTCTAATCAAAGCTATGGTTTTCCCAGTAGTAATGTATGGCTGTGAGAGCTGGACTATAAGGAAGGCTGAGCGCCCAAGAATTGATGCTTTTGAACTGTGGTGCTGGAGAAGACTCCTACGAGTCCCCTGGACTGCAAGGAGGTCAAATCAGTCCATCCTAAAGGAAATCAACCCTGAGTGCTCATTGGAAGGACAGATAATGAAGCTGAAGCTCCAATATTTTGGCCACCTAATGCGAAGAGAAAACTCCCTGGAAAAGACCCTGATGCTGGGAAAGACTGAAGGCAAAAGGAGAAGGGGACGGCAGAGGATGAGATGGCTAGATAGCATCACGGATGCAATGAATATGAACTTGAGCACGCTCCGGGAGAGAACGCAGGACAGGAAGGCCTGGCGTGCTATGGTCCATGGGGTCACGAAGAGTCGGACACGACTGAACGACTGAACAACAACAACAAGTAAAGGAAAGAAAATGAAGGTGAATAACAGAACAAAGCAAGTTAATGTACAAAAAATCAAATGCAAACAGTGAATGGACGACAATACAAATGAGGGTCCTACTAATGAAAACAAAATAATGAAACAAAAAACTTCTTGCACACCAGTGCCCTTGTAAAGTTGATGTCTTTGAATACCGAACTCCTTATTTTATATATTTACTAGATTATGGATTACTTTTAGTAGGTTTTGTTCTCAACTCCTAGCTAGATATGTACTGAAGTTACAATCCACGCGCTGCCCCACCCCCCACTATATTCATATCACATGCATCTCAACTGTTACATAAAAATAGCCTTAGCTTCTGATGCCGCATTAGAAGCAAGTGACAGAGACACTATAATTAATGGGCCCAACAAGAACTTAAAATCCAGCAGACTAATGTTCAAATCACACAGAAGCTTTCCTCAAGGAAAGGAAAGGAAAGGAAAGGAAAGGAAAGGAAAGGAAAGGAAAGGAAAGGATGCTTCCGTTCCAATATATCCTGTATTACCTGGTGAACCATGCCTGCAGATATTTTCACTGCCAACGTTTTCAGCTCCAGGTTTTATTTACGTATTTATTTATTCATGCAAACATTAGAGGAGACAGAATTACTTGCAAACTAGCCTTGCTAAGGTTTCAAATTACACAAAGCCCTCTGGCATCAAATTAAAAAATGGAAAAATGTTTATTCCCTTTAGAAATAGTAAAAAAAAAAATAATTAGACTGACATGCTTGAAAATATATTTCTTATATCCATCAATAAATTAGCTCTGTAATATAACAAAATTAACCTGTAAATTAGGTTAATAGATCATGAATGCAGTGCATCTATCCTAGATGGACTCTCAGTTATCACAGTGCAATCCTATATATGTTTACTCAGAAGTAAACCCCATTAAGCCCAAATGTGCTTACATTCTATCTCAGGAGGCCCATGTTAGTATATACTATTGTAAATAGTACTAAGGTATCCAGTTGTTTTATTATCTGGATGTTTGGGTTCACCTTCCAGACTATTTATTCAGATAAGATCAGTTTCTACTGTATGTATGGCATGTGTGTGGGTGTTGTGTGCAGGTGTGTAAGCAAAAAATACACGGAAAATGACACAGAACTACAGAAACTAGTATCAAAAATTATTACCTAACAAAAAAGCAACTTCTCCAAGTTGCCATAATTGCACAATGTTAACTACATGTTTAGCGGAAAGTCTAATTTTCAGACTGTTTGCAAGTGGGACATACTTTCTTTTCAAAGGATGGTACAAGGCCAGGGTGGGAAATTGTCTCAGTTTTGCTCCACACATGCTATTGAGTGAGAGGGGTTAGAGTTTCATGATGTTAACTTCTAAAGGGGGAGAAGAACTGCAGATTTCCTGAGTCAACACAAGTCAGTCATTCTCTTGTTATGCTTTCAAAAACAAATAGGTATGAAAGAAAATAAGGCATCTGTGAAAGAGTGATATGTATGCTCAGGTAGCCTCTTCCCTATTCATATATCTCAAACCCAGGCAAGGTTCTCCAAGAGCCTGTAACAGATCTGATTAATGGTCTCATTGTGCCTTAGGCCTGCACCGATGTTTGCCTCGCGCTTACAAAAACAACAAGTTCAAGGCCTCTGCTGCGAAGCCTCGTAAAAGAAGATTAACAGGAACGCGGGGAGGGACACAGAACAAATGGCACTGCTGTTCAAGAAAGGAACAAAGCCCAGCTTCACCGCAAAGCGAAGGATTGAAGCTCAGCTATAGCTCACCTTGGCTCATCTAAGTCTGACAATATTCCCTTTCTGAAAATAAAACCCCCAAAACATATTAAGGTAACTACACACAGCAATATGTTTGCTTTCAGGTGATCATATTCAGCAAAGCATTTTAAATCATTCAGAAGAGATTTTTAAAATATGTCAGTTAATTCAAGAAACCAAGACACAATCCAGTACTGAGTGGCATGTGCTTAGTCCTCACTGATTTCAGTAGGACTTCAACCTATGCATATCTACTCAGAAATAGTAGGTAAGTGCGTATAGGATTGCAGTGTTAACTGTGTATAAATATGAACTGGATTGTAGCCAGAATCCTCCTGACACCATTAGCTTTTGGCTGCTTAAAATTAGGAGGAGCAAAAAATATTTAGTGGCAATCTGTTTATTCATGTATTTTAAAGCAGCAAATCATCTAATAAAAACGCAAACACCAGACCATGATTTTTTTAAAAAAAGAATGGATAATTGCAAGGTAAATATTTTAAATACCTTGATGAAATAAAAAAGATGAGAGGATATTTATGAATAACTATAATAGAGTAGATATTTTCATACTCTGAATTTATTTATTTATTTGATTTGTGCCCCACCTTTCTGCCAAGAAAATGGCACTCAACCTACTTCGCACTTCTAGAGGAATTTTCTAGAAGTCTAATCACAATTAATCAGTGTCTAATCAGAACTTTTTCAAATGTACTGAGAAATCTTGTAGAGTGAGATCTGCAAAGAAAGCTATTGATTTAGGAACTGGCATTAATTTCCATTAAGACAAACCAGTTAAAACCAAAACACCATCACGTTGGTATAAGGCTGCAATCATATACACACTTACCTGGGAGTAGGCCCAACTGAAGTCAACGGAGGTTACTTCTGAGTAAATATGTACAAGATTATGTTGAAAGGGAACCTTATAAAAGCTACACGCCTACAAAATCTGGATAATAATTATTAAATGGCCTCAGTTCACATACATCTGTGCTAAGCAGCACAATTCAAAGCATGTTTACTGAGAAGTTCCACAGTGTTCTTTCATAAGTGTATTTAGGATTGTCACTCAGGAATCTTATGCATACTTAATTGGTAAGTCCCACTGAACAGTGGGACTTTTCAATGAGCATGCATAGAGCTCCACTGAACACCCCACTGAAAGCCATGTATTACTGCTAGGTTTAAGAGTTATTTAGGATCCCCTCTCAAATATGCTCATACATAGAAGTTAAACCCACAAAATAGCACTTTCTATTCATTTACAGGGAGGAATTTAACTCCAACATTTGCATAGTATAAGGTAGAAGAGATGTAGCCGGAAGTAAATATGTAGTTCTTATTTGCTATCAATAATACCCTCCAGAAACAAGATCATTCTAAACTATACATACCTGGACTTGGAAGATGGTTGTTAGGAATGTTTTGATACTGCAGATCCAGTATCTATGTCAAAATGAACATCATCACCCTTTGGAATAATGCCTTCTTTTGACTGGTAATTAAAAATTAAAAAAATGTATTTAGTAGCATTTAATTCAGGATATATATACATGGGAACATATTTTTCTTTCCTTTAGATACTGTTCTGTCTTGCTAGTACTTCAATGGAGAAGTGAACACCTGTGATGGTGTTCAACTGGGAAGAAAGAGAAGTTCTGTCCTCCCTGGGGAAAGAATGCTACTCTATGCATTAGCCTGAGCACTACTGCCCCCTACTGGAACAGAGGAAGCCTACTAACAGATTCCCAATATCGGAACATAGGAAGCTGCCTTATACCATTGGGCCATCTTGCCCAGGTACTGTCAACACTAACCAGCAGGGGCTCTCCAGGGTTTCAGGCAGGAATTTTACGTGTCCTACCTGGAGATGCTAAGGATCGAACCTGGGACCTTCCGCATGCAAAGCAGGTGCTCTGCCACTGAGCTGTGGCCCCAAACTGAGGGTACTCAATTTTTAGCAAGGACCTTGCTTTCTGGAAATATGAGTGACATATTTTTTTCTTTGGGTGGGGAGAAGTGAGGTTAAAATGAGAGGCGAAAGAGGATGGGACTAGAAGAGACTGCCAAACCTAATGAGTAAAGAAGTTTATGGGGTTTGGGCCATACTACTCTAACACTTTCCAATACCTTCTGTGTTTTCCTGTCTTGTCCAACAATGCTGCTACCTTCTGCCTTTTTTCTCCATCCCAACCGCCAAAACTCTGGTCAGTGTTCTCCTTTGGGAATCCACACACTGTGGCTGGCTTTGGGCTTTCTGTCTCTCTGTCTCTCTCTCTTTCTGACAGCTCCTATCCCTCCCTCCCAGCCACCCAACAGGCTTGCCAGAGGGCTGCTCGCTAGGAGGCTGAATAATGCTTACAGATGGCTTTGGAAATCCCCCATATCCCATCATGAACTCAGGTGCTGAGTAATGACCATCTAGACAAAAGGAGAAGCAAGAATGCAGCATCAGCATGCTGGAGGGAATCACAAGGTTGGCAGCAATAGAAAAAAACCTTTAGGGAATAAACCTAAACTGGGGTAGGACTACCTCCCCTCCCCTGCCCCAATAAGAACTGAGCATGCTCAATAGCTGCAGAATAGTCAGTGTCTGTGAGGTGGGGATGGAAAACACAGGGGAAATTAGATGAAACAAGGGGAAATAGAGTGAGTTACCAACTTTTATAGAGGGAGGTACCACTGATGAGGTACCATCAGATCAGTCAATCAATTCTAACTTGTGTAGAGTGAGGTACCGTTAAAGAAATGTCTTAAAGTAACTATCTTTCTAATTCATTCCTATCAGTTTCTTAGCTAGCCTTCTGCCAAGCTATTACTATACTTTACGTGATACCTCCGTACCCAACTCCCTTTCCCATTTTTAAAAATATGGTGTTGAACAATCAGTTCTGGTGTTAAGAAAGGTCACACAGACTTTACCAATTAAGCCTTTACTACAGGGGTGGGGGACCATGTCGTTCTGAACCAAACACCATTCATAGACATATACGCGCCCTTCCCAGCCCCATTTTCTCAGCGGATCCATGTAGATCAGATGGGGGGGGGGGATTTTCCTTGCCCAGTGCTGAGAGAGGCTCCTTTCTCTGGGCTAAGCAGGAGAAAGGGCTTATCTCTGATCTGCTATAGCTTGGAGATTTCCCCTGTCTCAGTGCTGGAGGAGTGGGAAGGGGTGGGGTGGCCTAGGGAAGAAGCTTGGAAGGCTGGAAAGGGAACCCCCCCATGGAGGTGTTTGGAGGTTTCTATCCATGATTTACTGGATGGGAAATGTAAACGAAGCTTCTAGATGTGTTGGTGTCTGAATACGGTCATACTTCCTGATTAACGCACCAACAGCATGTCTTCTCTCTTAATACTGAATCAGTCTAGGCATATGCAAGTTCAACTTTGTTTCTACTTGCTGATAACATAATATTATGAGTGGGTTGATTTGTAGGATTTGATGCCTAGAATGCTCAGACCTTGCCTGCTTGATTCTGAGCACGGATCCTGCAGAGGAGTGCAAGGCCCAACTCAATGCACATACTTCCAGAGTACCATCACTATGTTATATCTCGCATTCTACAAGTCCTTCCCTACTTCTTGTGCAAAGCCTTTCTAGAATTTTCCCCTTCCTGCTTTGTACTCCATAATGTTCTAGCTAATCTATGTATAACCATTTTTACTTACAGTCATCATTCCTTCCCAGTCTCGCCCAAAACTGTAAGCTGCTCTAGAGAAGGGTCAGGCATCTTAAAATAAGATGTAAAACATAGGGTGGCCAGATGCAACAAAGGAAAGGGCTCCTGCTCCTTTAATACTTGCGCAGAAGAGGAAATTTCAGCAGGTTTGGCTTGCATGACAAGCCACACCTGCTGAAATGTCCTCTTCTACACAACTATTAGAGGTGCAGGAGCCCTTCCTCTTTTGCATCTGGCTGCCCTCGAAAATACCACACGTGACTATGCTGTATAAATATATAATGAATGGCTTGGCCCTTCAGACTACAAGCAAACACCTTCTCTTCCCAGGGCAGCAGCAAACAGTTAGATTCTGAAATTACAGATGTGGCAGTAGCATGTGTTGTTTCAAGAAACTCTTTTAAAAAGAATATTATGGTTCCTGCAGCTTGAAATGTACATCCCCCCACACACACACCAAAAATGAATAAATCCTGAATTCTGAGCCTCTTTAATGGGTCTGATGAGGAGGCCCAAGTTTCACAAAACTAACAAGCAAGGGCCAAAATCTGATTGTGGAAATTTTCTTGTTCTTGTTCTTTTTTTTTAAGTGCTTATTTGCTCTAAATAAGCAGGCCTGAGTAAGGATGCTGTTCTCTTCTGCAAAAGGGAAGGGAGATGGAACTTAAACGGAACACCCTAGTTTTTAGGGGAGGAATATTTGCCAGCCGGGCCACTTACCCCACCACAGACCTGCTCCTCAGATTCTTTTTTTTAATTTATTTAAAATGTATGTACGTGTATGTTACGCTTTTGAAGAAACTTTTCCAAATAAAAATCTAGCATGACCAAGCCAATAAAATCTGCCTAAGCCTGCAGACAGCCTAAAGCAACCGCTGCAGAGATGTAACAAAGCACCTTGTACGTCACTGAAGAGCACTTAATTAACCCTCCTAGTGTGCTCCTTTTGCAAACTACAACTGCCCCAAAGTTTCCAAAGTCTACTGCTATTCTGCTAGACCACCCTTCCTCCCCAACACAGGAAGCACACACTGTAACATGGGCTGGATGCAGTGCCTCACAGTGGGGTGGGCATAACTCAAAATGGAGATATTGTGGTCAGAGAGATGCTTTATTGTTAGGGGGTCATAGCAGCTCATTCAAACATTGAGGCTTGGGGGACAGTCTTCTCATGGGAAACGACCACCTCAGAATGCAGGTTAGAGGGCAGTGGCATGAGAACTGCCTTTCTGGGGCTTCTTCTCACACAACTCTTATAAAAAAGAATGGTCTAAAGCAGGGTAAGGCAAAGTGGTGCCCATAGGCACCAATGCACCCCTGGTTACCTTTCTTGGCACTCACCAAGATGCCCTGCCCTTCCAACTATTTTTTTTTTTTAACTAACACATTTTCTTGCCAGCAGCTGCGATTGCTGAAACTTGTGGGTTCAAGGGAGTTGTTTAGTATCTTGGGGCTCAGACCCCACTTCAGACTGACTTGTACTCAGTCTTTTGGGCAGGTTACTTGGTACTTGTCCTTTGCCATGCCTTCAATGGCAGGCATTTTGTGTTGGTGCCCAGGAACAGTTTCTCAAATTGCCAGATGTGCCCACGGACCAAAAAGGCTGCCTATCCCAGTCTAATAGCACCTAATGCTGTTTCATTGTCGAAGCTAAGCAGATCTCAGCCTGGTCAGTGCCTGGGAGACTACCTGGGTTTCTGAGTTTCTTATAGGAAAAAGATGTACATGCAATTAATAATATGCTTGAAGGAAACACCCTAAATAGTTTGTGACCAGGTTATTTCAAGGACCGCCTGCAGCCATACGAACTTGGTCATATGGGTGCACCCATACAAACCAGAGGCCTCAAGATCAGCCTCTGAGGCCCTGGTGGCAGGCCTGCCCTCAAGATCCATCAGATCCGCTAGAGCAGTGGTCTTCAATTGGTCAAGAGCTGAGGCCCACTTGGAATCCCAACCTGAAACATGGGATGCATTTCCAAGAGTCCATACACCTGGGGTGTGAGGCCCAGTATTAAAAGGGTGGGGTGATCTGCCCCACAAAACAAAATGGTGGGCAGCACTTCCATGGGGCTCCTTCACACGGAGCTTTTTTCCTTCTACTGAGATTGCTCACTTACAGAAGTTTGCGGGTCCTTTTCATGACGTCGTTAACCTTCAGGGCACATCCAGAGATATTTCCTGGTTATTTCACTCCAAAAAGATCCAGAACTAATGAACTATTTTTAAAAGTTGGAATGTAATGTGACTGAAACAGCCACTAGATGGAGCTGTTTCATTGTATTCTATGGAACCTTGAAAATTGAAAGCTTCTCCTCTCAGCAATCATGTGGTCGCTGTCTGGGAGCCTGCCATAAATGCAGAAAGGCTCCAGAACGGGAGGACTGCGGGGGGTTTCTTTAGTGTAAATGCAGCCCTGCTCTATCTGAGGGTGGCTCACAACTCATCTCAGGGTCCCAACCCACCTACTGAAGACCACTGCACTAGAGACAGGGCCTTTTCAGTTGCAGCCCCATATCTTTGGAACTCTCTCCCAAAACAAGTCCATATTGCCCCATATTTGATCATTTTTAAACAACCCTTTAAAATGTATTAGTTTTGAAAGGTGTTCTATTAGAAGTGCTGCAAGCTGGGTTTTAAATTGCTGGTATTTATAGTTTTTGTAACTGGACTGTTTTATTTGAATTGTAATCATTTTTACGGTTTTTATTATTTTTTTGTAAGCTGCCTTAAGAGAGCTTTGTCCTAAAGGTAGCATATAAGTATTTTAAACAAAAACAAAGCAACATGCAGTTGGGGCTGATGCAGAATGCTTCATTGAGACTGCTTGTTTAAGAACACTCCCATTTCAAAAGCCGTGGGAACAATGGAAAGCAAACACATCAAGAAAACTTGCAGATTGAAAAATGTAAGGAATTTAAAATGCCACACTATCACTATTATTAACAATTTTCAGGAAAAAAACAACAATCAGAAATTATTACTGTAAAAAACAAAGTGAAAACCAAACCCACAAACCCATTCCATTCAGTTTTCCAAATCTATACTTAGAGCACAACCAGCGATGTAGTGGTGGCAGGTTGCTCCAGGGCTTTGCTCCAGCACTTTTTTTGAGGCCAGCCCCCAGCCGGGTCCCAGTCTGCTAGGGAAGGAGGAGGGAGCAGAGGGAGTGCGGGTGGCTGTCTCTTGGCTGCTGGACAGACAAAGGAAAGGAGCGAGCAAGAGAGGGAGCCTGAGGTTGCTCTGTAGCCCCCTCTCGCCCCCTCTCCTCCTCCTCAGCTCTTGGGTTCTCCGCCCGTCCCTGCTCCATGCCTGCACACCTGGCGCTGCCCCCGTCTCCTGCAACACCAGCCACCCGTTCAGGGCTGCTGCTGGCTACAGCAGCAGCAGGAGAGTGGGGAGGGGGAGTGCTGCCACCATGATTTACTTATGGGACAGGGCAGGTAGCTGGTTTGTGCCAGTTTTTAGGATTTATCACACAATCCTATGCATGTTTACTCAGAAGTCAGTCCCACTATGTTCAATTGCCAACCGGGCTTTCTCTTAGGCAAGTGTGTGTAGGACTGCAGCCTTAGCTGCCTTCCCAAGATCTCTGTAAATTTAATTCGAAATAAACACCCATTGGATTGCACTGTTAATTCTTGAACACTCATTTCTACAGTAAGCAGAACTGCCAAATGCAACCTGCTGTGTCAGCTCCACTTTTTGGTACAAGGCTGGCATGTATCTGGGCAAACAAACCCTGGTGGAGGGAAGGGAAACAGAAGAAAATCAGTTGGGGGGAGAGGAGAAAGAAGGTGTGTGTGTGTGGGGGGGGGGTTCAATCCAGCTGGGTGTGTGGACATTTCTGTTGCGGGATGGGAGAGATATAATGAAGGAGCTTAGGAAAGGCTAATGGGTAATGTTAGGGCACTAAGGGAGTGTGCAAGGGGGCTGTGTAAATTAGAAGGGATCTGTCCATGAGGGCTGAGTTGAGAGGGTGAAGCTTCCATAGAGTATCATATTTTGAAAACCTAACATGTTTGTGTTTGTGTGAGTGGGTGGGTGGGTGAAAAAGATTAACACCCCTGCATTTTTTCTCTGACATCCAATTGAAATACCCCTGCCTTACTCTCAGCTGCACTGTTTTTGGATCCCAGTGAGACCGCGGTGGCTAAGACGCTGAACTGCAGACTGGAAGGTCGGCAGGTCAGCAGGTTGAGACCAGAGTGCTGCGTGACAGAGTGAGCTCCCGTCTTCAGTCCCAGCTCCTGCCAACCCAGCAGTTCGAAAGCAAGAAATTGCAAGTAGATAAATAGGTACCGCCTCGGCGGGAAAGGTAACAGCGTTCCGTGCACCTCAGTGTTCAGTCATGCCGGCCACATGACCACAGAAGCGTCTTCGGATAGCGCTGGCTCTTCGGCTTAGAAACGGGGATGAGCACCGCACCCTAGAGTCGGACACGACTGGTTGGGGACACCTTTACCTTTATATCTTACAAGGTTGTACAATCTTAGAAGGGGCGTGGCTGTGAGGGGCATGGCTATGACTGTCATGAAGGGACCCCGCACTTCTGAATTTGCCACTACACTACTGAGCACAACCCTATGCATGTTTACTGGGAAGTCTCTGTGTTTAATGGGGCTTACTTCCAGGTTAGTATGCGTATCACTTGGAGCCTTCTAGTCTAATGCAGTCTTCCCCTATTTGGTGCTCTCCAGATGTGCTCGGCTGCAACTCTCATTATTCTCAGGCAGCATAGCCATGCTGCCTAGGAACTATGGGAGTTGTGGTCCTGCACATCTGGAGGACACTGGTCTAATCATTTTTCTCTTATTGGAATAAATGGCACATTCTCGCTTTGAATCCTGGCAGCAACCAAAGGCTTTAATAACACTTAGTTTTACTGTTCACTGTGCATTTAATCTGCAAAGTGCTTTGGCGCACATCAACTCCTTTTAATTACAGGGCCGGGGATTTTACTTGAAATGAAATAAATTTTTTGACGGGTTTTGGTTGCTTTCTTTGAAGGGCTGTCTTCAGGAGGACGGCTCCCCCCACCCTGCCCTCCTTCTCCCTCCCTCCCTCCCTCCCTCCCAAGGGGCCTCCCTATTCCCATTCTGAAACAGCTAACAGGCTTCTTTTCTTGATCCATCAGACAAGTGTTCAGATGAGCACATTTCTTGTTTCAGAGTGACCTGGCCAAAGACTAAGGGACAAATCAGGAACAGGAAGATAGCCTTGGATCAAACAGCAGGGCTGCTCGAGAATTAGAGAGAGATTGAGAGAGAGAGATTGAGAGAGAGGGGGCGTGCGTGCGTGCGTGTGTGTGTAAAACCACGTGATAGAGGACGAAAACGCGGCGGCGAAGCGAGGGCCGTGTCAAAGCAAAAGGAGACTGGGAGACGGAGGCGCTAATACCAGCAGAAGGAGGAGGAGGAGCTGCAACTCTGAAGTTCGCCGTTGCCCGGGTCTCCACCGCCGGTTGATCAGACGCACCGGGTGGGCGGAACGGAAAGGACCGCCGACTACACGGGAGGCGAGCGGCGACGGAGCGCTCGGAGCATGGCGCGCCCCTACTTCGGATTAGTGTAACAGCCCTCCGGGGAGGGGGAGCCGAGAACTATGCTCGGCTCCCGGGCAGCGCGCGTTGGCCCGCGGCTCCGCTGAGCGCTGCTCCTATGGGGGATCCTGCCACGCCTGCTGGGAGCAGCCGCCGCCGCCGCGGGCCCCGGCAGCGCCAAGCCGCCGTGCCCTGATGGAGCCGGAGGAAAAGCAGATCTCGGTGTGGATTTGCCAGGAGGAGAAGTTAATCTCGGGGCTTTCGAGGCGCACCACTTGCTCGGACGTAGTGCGAGTGCTCCTGGAGGACAGCAAGCAGAGGCGGCGGCGGCAGCAGCAGGGAGGGCAGCAGCAGCAGCTGGCCTCGCTGCAGGAGTGCGGTGGGGGGATGCTGTCGGGCGCCCCACAGTCGTACTGCATGGTGGAGAAGTGGCGGGGCTTCGAGAGGATCCTGCCCAACAAGACCAAGATCCTGCGGCTCTGGGCGGCCTGGGGGGACGAGCAGGAGAACGTGCGCTTCGTGCTGGTGCGCAGCGAGGCGTCCCTGCCCAACACGGGGCCCAGGAGCGCCGAGGCCCGCGTGGTGCCCAGCAAGGACAGCCCGTGCCAGCATGGCTCGGGGGCCGCGGCGCGGCGGGCCGGCCTGGCGCTGACCCAGGAGCGGCAGCGCCGCGTGGTGCGGAAAGCCTTCCGCAAGCTGGCCAAGATCAACAAGCGCAAAGGGGGGCAGCCGCCGCACGAGGAGGAGCCGCCGGCCAAGGAGGCGGCGGCGGCCACGGCGGCCACGGCGGCCGAGAGGATGGAGACCTTGGTGCATCTCGTCCTCTCGCAGGATCACACCATCCGGCAGCAGATCAAGCGCATCCGCGACCTGGACCGGGAGATCGACCGCTACGAGGCCAGGATCCACTTCGACCGCATGAAGCGCCACGGAGTCAACTACGTGCAGGACACTTACTTGGTCGGGGGCGAGCTGGAGCCCTCCGGGGGGCAGGCGGACCAGGCGGAGCCGCCCGCCGAGGACGAGGCGGCGGCCGGCAGGGGCGGCGGGGACTTGGAGGAGTGCGCCCGGCGGTGCGAGCAGGTGCTGCTGCTGCAGGAACAGTGGCGCCGCCAGGAGGAGCTCATCGAGCGGCTGGCCGGCGAGATCCAGGAGGAGCTCAACGAGCGCTGGATGAAGCGGCGCCGGGAAGAGCTGGCGGCCGCCAAGGGCTCCAGCACCAGCCTCTCGTCCGAGGCGGACTGCAACACCACCGAGCTGATCGGCGGCGGCGGCGGCGAGCTGCACGAGGAACAGGAGCGCGTCAAGACGCAGCTCAGCACCAGCCTCTACATCGGGCTGCGCCTCAGCACCGACCTGGACGCCGTCAAGACCGACCTGGAGTTGTCGCAGCGCGCCTGGGCCGACAAGGAGCGGGAGCTGCAGCGCCTGCTCGACACCCTGCAGTCCCTAGACCAGGACGGGGAGGAGGCGCCGCCGCAGGCCCCCCGGCTCCCGCAGGACGGCGAGAGCGCCGTTCCGGCCCCGATCGCCTCGGGGGCGGAGGTCTGGGGGGAGCAGGCCTCCCGGGCCTTGCGCAAAGACTGCGAGGACAACGACGAGGATTCCGACACGGGCCTGAGTTCCATGCACAGCCAGGACTCGGACTCGGTGCCCGTCTGCGAGTCCCTGGTATAGCAGCAGCGCCTTTTCCTCCGCATCATCTCAGGGTCTACAGAGCTGCGCTTCCCCCTAGTTTTTGCCTTCTGTGCAATAAGGCCCCGTCTTTGCAAAACGCTGGGAAGAGGAATTGCTGGATTTCTTTCCCTGCCCCACTCTCTTCTCTCTCAATTTCTTTTTAAAAAACAACACTCAACGAGTGTGTTTTCATTCTGATACAGTATCATAGCAATAATCATGATTAATTATAGTTAATTGGTGATCATTCAATTACCTCCCTGGAAGGATAGCATACATTTCTTTTTTTAAAAAGAGTGTTGTTGTTTTTTTCCTTTATTAAAGAAGGATTCCATCTTACTTTTTGGTTTAAACTTTTAAAGCAAAGAAAATCTGCATTTCGATGCATACTGACTGCAGAAGCGGCACTTGGTTCTCTAAAGAAAGACTTTTGGGGGACAGGAGATTAAATTGTATTATAGCCATTTAAAGGAAATACCTTGCGTCTTAATTGCGGCTTTGACGTTGAAACATGTTAAAGTTAGCCACTGGTGAGCAGACCTTAGTCTGTCTCCTTACTATTTTTATCTTTTAGTAAAGAAAAGAAAAAAAGATAGATGAATACTTGCATTTCATTCAGTATTGGAATTACCTGTTTCCTTACATTCAAACCTATTTATTTCACATCAGAGATTTTTATTTTTGAATGGAAGTTCTAATCCTTGAGTTACCTGTTGTAAACATGGGGCAGTGTGCATTTCTTTATATAATTCATTTGATTAATCTGTTTTCTAGTTAAAGCAGAACGTTTAGTATCTTGATCTTTTCCATATAACACAAAGGCAGCTATCTAGTTAATAGCACAGTAACTTCCCCTGAAAGAATTAGTTTGCTCTTCTGATAAGAAAATAAAAACACTGATGACACAGCAGCAACACTCTGGGTGACTAATAACAACACACAAGAATGTCTTTCTGTCATTCAGAAATAGATTCTGAATGACATTCAGAAATAGATTCCCGTTTACGTCCATATGAGAAATATATGCCCTCATAGCAGTAATCGTATGCACAGATAGACCTGGGGGCAATGCATGCTTTTGTGTAATTTAAATGATAACTGACCACTAATGGAAACTAAAAAATTATACAGCTTCTGTTCCTCAGAAAATGGATGATGCATGAACAAGACCTATGTTAATATGCTCAAAACCTACGGTAATATGCAGTGGAGGACCATTGCAATCCTGTGTGCATTTACCTGGGATTAAGCCCCATTTAAAACAATGAGATTCACTTCAGAGTAGACATGTATAGGATTGTGCTATAATGTGCTATATAATGCATCTAGCAAGACATCTGACATAATATGTATATTTTAAATAGGACTGACTTAAATTAAGCTTTCACATATGCATTGGTTATGCTGGCTAGGGCTTATGGGAGTTGTAGGCCAAAACATATGGAGGGACCACACGTTGCCCACTCCTGGCCTAGGCCAAAGAAATCTGAAGTTAGTGCAGAGTAAGGGCCATTCTGCAGTTCTGGTGCCTTATTTTAGCTATTTCACAGTGCTCCCCCAATTGATGTTCCAGTAACAATATTACAAGTGGGTATCTCTCCAAATCTGGCAGCGTGTCTGAGCAACATTTCTTTAAAGTCTAGTTAGGTATATATTCATGGTCTAGAGTATACCTCTGTATACCAGTCGCTGGGGAACCCGGGCAGGAGGGTGCTATTGCACGCCTCTCCTACTTGTGGGTTCCCAGTCGACAGCTGGTTGGCCACTGTGTGAGCAGAATGCTGGCTGGACTAGATGGACCCTTGGTCTGATCTAGCAGGGCTCTTCTTATGTTCTTAAGTTGTGCAGCAGCAGGATGCAAAGCCTTCAAACAATTCTTAAAAACTTAAAACATTTACAACTGGGCAGCTAATGAAATAAATTCCATTTGTGGGGCTGATTTTCACCAGGATCATGGCACCGGAGGAAACGATTAACCTTCTCTTTCCTGTACAACATGGTGACCCAATCCTGGTTGGGGCCCCTGAAATTGCTATTTAACTTTTTAAAAACAGTAATTGCTTAGTTTGGCCCTAATAGAACATGATTGTGCGAAGGGAGGAATCGTTACCTCGGTGCTAACATCATAGACTATGACTGCAATCCAAAGAGCTACTTTAGACACAACCAAGGACTTCTGACTTTCCTCCTCCAAACAATAGATCCTGTGCTATATCTATCACAACCTACTTTTGAAAGTCTTCATGGTTTCAAAAGAGGTTTGGGCAGCTTTTTTGAGAAACACAGTTCAATGCTCCTTTGCTCACATGGAACTGGGCATGTGATTCTTCGGAAACAGTAAGTGTCTTGTTATGTTTGTGCTACCACCTTCTGCCTTGCAATTATAATGGTAACTACAATTATGCAATCTGGGGGAAGTTTTTTAACTTACATTCAGATCACGAGTACAACAGGATGGCCTGGCGTGCTATGGTCCATCGGGTCATGAAGAATCGGACACGACTGAACAACAACAACAACTATATTAACTAGGGAATCCTTAAGAAAGTTTAATTTAGCCTTTTCGGTTATTCCAATTAGAAATTTTCAAATTAGCAATACCATGTATTTCAGCTAAATGACAGCACAATCCTATCCATGTCTGCTCAGAGGTAAACCCCATTGAGTTCAATGGGGCATACTTCCAGGTAAGTGTGTATAACAGGGATCCCCAACATGGTGTCTGAGGCTGCCATGGCACCCACAGGCACCTCTAATGATGCCCACAAATGGGTGCTGAATGTGGTGCCTGTGGGCACCTGAAAATATTTTTATTTTTAAATTATTTTAATCATGTTTTTTTTTCATTTTTTTAACATACATACATGGATTTGTATGAAATGCATACAGCTTTGTAGCAATTATACAGGAGCTTCAACAAAACTGGACCAAATATCCAAATAAGTATTCATTTGAAGGTGATGTCTGTATGCTACCCTTTCAAATACTGAAAATGTTGTAAGGTCCTCAATCCATTGCATTATAGGAGGTGAGTGTTTATCCTTTCAGTGTTGTAATAACAGTCTTTCAGCTGTCTAAAGGGTGCAGAGAATCCATTTACGCTGACCATTTGTTAATACCCATGAAGCAAGTAAATAATTTAAAAGAGTGTGTACATCAGTGAATATTAAAGACTGTTCCAGTAAAAACAACTGTGTAATAACCTCCCCACAAAAAGAATGAACTATTCAACATTGCCAGAACATATGTTTAAAAGAAGCATTCGCTGTATTGCACTGCCAGCAATTTGCTGAATTACACAATTCCCTTATTAAAGAGACATTGCAACGTGTCCAATAGAAATGAAGCAAACGTTTTTGCTGAATAAGATGCAGCCTACAATCCATAGACGCAAAAGGTAGACGCCAAAGCGTCAATCCACTGATGAGGCATTTTGTGGTTGTGCCCACTGCAGTATCTCAAATTCCCAGCTGTGCCCATAGGTCCAAAAGGTTAAGGACCCCTGGTATATAGAATTACAACCAGTCATCCTTAGCTGCTGAACATTTTCTAAAGGTGAATGGCCTGCATTTACCATACAGAACTTTATGTAGGAGGCTATTCTTACAGCTGATTCTGGTCATGGTTAAAAAAATCAGATGTGAACAAAAAACCTCAAGAGCAACAGATTTTAAAATAATAATTAGATACTTTTTTAAAGGGGACATATCTTTCATTTGTATACATCAGTGGATATGTACGGACATCAGTAAAAGCTACATTCATTTACAAAAACTAAAGATTTGATTCTCATGGAAATCTCATTGAACTAAAGGTACAATATTGCGGCTTTCCACAGTACATGATGTCTAATTTCAAATCAAGCTATTAATAGCCTGTTAAAGATTGTTTTGAGTGATTATATGAGTACAGTTTTGTAATGTTAATATGGCTTGTAAAATTTATGTTTACTATATTCCTAAGATTAGATAAGTAATAGAATTGAAGGGGGAAATAGTTGGTTAAATCCAGTGGTGCCCTAGCGACAGGACTTTCTCCCTCTCTCTTTCCCCCTGTAGCCCTCTGTACTGCCCGAAAATTTGCTCTGGAGGGTTTCCCAGATCTCTGGAGCAGATTTTGAGGGTGTGTGCGGGCACTGCAATGGGGGAATCACCCCCCTTCCAGCTCCACTGGCAGAACTGTTTCAGTCAATGGAATGGCTATGTTGGATACAGCCCAGTGTCTCTAGAAGTCTAACATTATTTATTTCAAGGCTTCTGATCAATGCACAGTTCCTTAGGACTTACTCCCATTGAACTCTGTATGATTTATTTCCAAGCAAACATGCACGAGATCAGCCTGCAAGATTTGGTTACTAGGAAGTTGGTTTCAATGGTACATACTTCTGAGTAAATACGGTTAGTATCAGGCTGTACCTTACTTGAACTTGGTTGAGTGTTGTTGTCTTTTAAAGTACCTGATAAAAAGTCCCTTAACTTGTCTTTGGATAGTAGCATTTCATACTCACTTTACACAGCTAACAATGCAAAAGTGGAGCGCGATGGAGAAGCAAGTAAAATTGGCATGTGAATTTAAGGCTTGAGAATAATTGCACAGAATAGTTTTCAGAGAGCAGGAAGAGTTCAGTCCACCTAGGAAGATGGTAGTAGCACTTCAGATAGTTAGTGGGCATAGTACTGACTCCTGAGCGAAATCCTGATCTCCCTCAGTACCCCATATAAATAATTAGCCCACCTTCACTGCAGTTGTAGTATGAGGCAGCTGCAAAGCTGGTAGACGTTAAGATGAGGTAATGACTTGTGGCCAAAAAGACAGTGACCCTTACAAATCAGATTAAAGGTGAGGGCAACCCCCTGCCCCACACACCCACTGCAAAATGCTCACAAAGCTTTGTTAGGCCTAAAACCTTTACCTAATCCGCTTTTTTAAAATGTAAAGTACTTTGGGAGGACTCCATTTGAGGGTGGAGGCCATTTTGGTTTGCTGTGTGATTATAACTATTACAGACATAATGAACAGGTAAGAAAAGTGGTTGAGGATAGCGTCTATTTTTTCCACCTAACTTTTGTAAAGACTCCTCTTAGCTACACTACCAAGCACATAAAACAAACCACATGATAGAAACACAAGTCAGCGGCAACAGAATATGCCGTAATGTGCTGTTGATACATATCGTTGAGGAGTTGTGAAATGTGAGATGAAAGGCGCCAAAGCCAAGAAACTGAAATGTTGGGAAGCAAGAAGCTCACACTGTTTATGAAAGTTCTTACATAGCATTGGCTCTGTCTCAGGGAACAGCATGTCTGCATTGAACTGCATTGTGGCCTCATCTCTGCATGACTTCTGACCAATCATGGTTTTGAAGGGGTGGCAGGGCCAGTGATCCAAGGCTGTTTTCAGGGGTACTTGAGACAAGGAAGCTTTTTGTATCGTGTCATGGCACAGCCCACACTGAACCCTTGAGATAGGGTGGGATATCTATGTCAATCAATAATCTTCCTTAATGTTCTGTTGGTAGTGCAGGTTTGTGGTTGCCATTGTTTGCTTCTGGATCAATTTGGTGCGTTCTCTGTGCGTACTCTGTATTATTCATGATCTTTTGTTCAAGGACCACATCCATTTGCCTGAGAAGTGTAATCCCTTATGTGTCACTGTGCTTATTTCAGTGGGCAGAGCTTAACTTTATTTTATTCACAGTTGGTTTGCCAGATGTCTGCTGCCCTAAAACCTGACTCAGATCTCTCAGCGACTGGTACCTGGAAAAGTATACAAAACTGGAGGAGGGTGGGGCAGGTAAAACCCACAAAGCTTTGGTTCCTGTATGATTCCTTACTGTTGTGATATTCTACTCTAATAAACCAGGGTTTTTCAGATCTTCTGCTGAGGAACACTTAAGCATCAGCAGGGCATCCTTGCATGCTGTAGAGCACTCAGGAGCATGTTCTAGGGCACATGCTCTGTTCTTGTTGGAACAGATCAAACACTTGCCTGCAACTCTGGATTTTAAAGCAAGATCATCAGTAGTTGTGCTCAAGCTGTTAAAGGATGGGACGTATCGCAGTGCTAGAGCACATGCATTACATGTAGAAAGTGC
Organism: Heloderma suspectum; assembly: GCF_057233095.1. Classification (NCBI taxonomy): domain Eukaryota; kingdom Metazoa; phylum Chordata; class Lepidosauria; order Squamata; family Helodermatidae; genus Heloderma; species Heloderma suspectum. The sequence continues at coordinate 111,746,975 of NC_139458.1, read as the reverse complement.
TAGGTTCTATCCCTGGCTTCTCCAGGTAGGGCTAGGAAAAAATCCTCCTGCCTGAAACCCTGAACAGCCATTGCTGCCAGTCAGTGTCAACAATACTGGGCTAGATGGACCAAGGGTCTGACAGTATAAAGCAGCTTCCTGTGTTCCTATTTATGCTGGCTTTTGAGGAAGCTTCTCTGTCTTTATTGATCTTCTCATCAAGGACACCCTGATAGGTTCCCAGGGTTCCTCAGAGAACAGTTGGAAAATTTGCCATCCTAAAGAAACAAGACTGAGGTTACAAGCCTATAATGCTTATGGGAGACTGAATTTAACAAAATGAGAAGAGGCACTCAGGTGCATGGGTTTGCTTCAAAATGTCCTGTTCAGTGGGACTAACAGTGTAGAATGTAGGTTGACCATGGATTCCAACAATGAGTTGCATGTGACCCTGCACTCGCTTTCTGAGATTTCTAAGGGGTCCTGGGAATACAGTAATGCTTCATTTACTGTGTGTTTAGAATCAACAGATTTAAGGGGTTTCTCCAGTTAGAGCCACCATTTGGGATAGTATGTATGAACATTATTATCAGAGCCAGCATTTGGGATATTATAAGTGGTTATTGCTTTTAATCTTACATCTGAACCTGAAGACAACATTCTATGCAGTTCAGTTTCTGAAAAAGAGTTGCTAGTTCTTGCTAGGACTTTCATATTTGCCTCAGAGTTCCTTTCCTAAACATCTGCATTATTCCCGAAATTCATCAATGTGTCTTGAAGCACATCACATCGTTGAAAGCTGGTATGGTGTAATGGGTAGAGAGCTGGCCATAGAACTCCATGGGTGACACAGGGAAAATCTCTCTCTCTCTCTCTCTCAGCCAAAACTGCAGAGAAAAGAAAGAACTTCTTCATACAGTGTATAACTAATTTATGGAACTCTCCTGCCAGAAGATTTGGTGATGGCATTGGCTTAGGGTCAAAGTACATATTACATTATTTGTCCTTTTAAAAAAAAAAGTGTGCTTAATGCTGTCACTTTTATTTTGAAGGAAAAGCAGCTGCATGGCCCCCTGATCTGGGCATGCAATGCCAAAATGCACTACACCAGTTTCCCATCAAGAGTCCCGTGCACCCATGGCTGTTGTTTGCTCCAGAAGGTGCTATTTGCTGCAGCTAGCATAGGGGAGTAAAAAGCAGCTGTAGCGGAGTGCTTTTTGGCAGGACATCAATATGAGCACCTCGATTGGAAGCCCAGTGCTGGCTTTGTGCTCTGTGCTGCTGCTTTCCGTTAAAATAAACGTGGCAGTATCTTAAAGTACACTTTTGTAAAAGAGTGTGAATAACTTAGCATGTAGTTTGGCCCCTGGCCGCCTTTAAAAGGGCTTTAAATGGAGGACAAATACATGTCCTACTAGTCATAATGGCTATACGGAAACTCCAGCTTCAGAGAAAGTAGGGCACTGAACTCCAGGTGCTGTGGAGCAACAATAGGAGAGGGCTATTGCCATCATGCTCTGCCCATAGGCATCCTCCAGAGGCAACTAGTTGGCCATTGTGACAAGCAGGGGGGTGTTTCCACCAGCGATGTACTCCGAGCTGGCTGCATGTTGAGGTCATAGGGATACGCGACACGGTGGCCATCCAGCAGCCGCCCCAGAGCTTGTCAGGGAAAACCCGGATTTCTTGAGACGGCTTAAAGTCTGATTCTTTTCCTCAAGTCGGGTTTTCCCCATTATAGTTGCTGTGTGCCCCAACCCCCACACTGACCTCGGGTATGCTAGCCCTGCCCAGAGGGGTGCCTTTCACCATGACCCTGGTCAGGGGTGTTTCCTCCCATTGTGCTGAATGACGCTTGCTCTCTGAATGCCCAGAGAGATCCCCCTCAGTTGACATGGCACAGCCCGATCACGAGGCTCCGATTGTCCTTTGTTTGGTTTATTGCCTTAGGAAGGAACTACTTCCATCCTTCGTTATAGAGATCCAGTGGATTAAAATGGGGGCTGGTCATCTTCGTGTTTACTGCTCTCTTTCCCACAACAAACCCATTAGTATCTCCTCAGAAGTAACTCCCATTGTGGTCAGTGAAGCTTGCCCTCTGAATGCCCATAGAACTTACAGAGATCCCACTCAATTGACATGGTACAGGTTGAAGCCAAAGTCCCTAAGTGCAGTAAAGCGCTGCGATCTCAAGGCTCAGATTTTCCTTTGTTTGGTTTATTGCATTAGCAAGAAACTACTTCCACCGTAAGTTACAGAGATCCAGTGGGTTAAAATGGGGCTAGTTTTCCTCTTTGTGTTCTCCCCCCCTTTCCCAGCACAAGCATATGTGTGTCTACTCAGAAGTAACTCCCATCGTGCTCAATGAGGCTTGCTCCTGAAATGCAGGTGCATCTGGACTTTCAGGGGAAAGGAGAAAGGGGGGGAGGGGGGAAGCCTCTCTTATTGGTTGAGCAGCCCCTGCCAGTCAGATGATGTTCACTCCAACCCCCACCCAGAAGTATGTTCTGTGAAGTAATTTGTACTGCTGCGGAAAACCTGCTTGTGGAGCCCTGCATGGACCAAAGCGCAGCAAAGCTGATTCCTTTTTAAAGAATCTGGTACTCCTCCATTCCAGAGCCAGGGCCTGCAGGAGAAGCTACCACCACCTGGGGAAGAGGACATGCCTGCTGCTGCTTGCTGCCGCCTGCCGCTGCCGCCACCACCACTGTGGACTCCTGCCTGGCAGCATTTTTAAAGGGGATTTAAAAAAAAATTGTTGGTGGGGAGTGAGTTTTTTGGGGGGGGATTCTGTTGTGTTTTTAGGGGTGGGTAGCCTGCCTGATAGGTGGGAGCGAGGGGGCATGCGTCCACCTGATGGAGGCAGTGGGGGGAGTGCTGGGGGCCATGCTATATGGAGGCTGGGCTGCAGGCACTGGCGAAGCGCTAGGGGCAGGCCATGCCAGGTAAGGGGAACAAGGGAGAGATACGTAATACCTTCCCCTGTTCCGGGCCTGTCCAGAGCCAAAGGATAGCTGGGGGAGGCGTGACTCCATCTTCTGGCCTTCGTTCGCTGCTCTGCAATGCCAGGTCTGTTACCCAGAAAACCTCCCTCATCCATGACATGATCCTGGGTGAGGGTGCAGACCTGGCATGTATTACGGAGACCTGGTTGGCCGAGGCTGCTGCTCCAACCCTTGCAGCCATGTGTCCAGCTGGATTTTCATATGCACAGCAGCCGAGGGGTGGGGATCGGGGAGGGGGAGTGGCTGTTATTTACCGAGAGTCCTTGGTCTTCACAAGACCCCCTCTCCAGGAGACCAAGGTTGCTGAGTGCATGTACTGGAGGTTGGGCTCGAAGGGCAGTCTGGGGATTCTACTCGTGCACCGTCCATCCCACTGCACGACTGACTCCCTGGCCGAGGTGCTTGAGGTGGTCTCTGATGTGCGTGTAAAGTCCCCTAACTTATTGGTGTTGGGGGACTTCAACATACATTCAGAGGCCGTCCTCACAGGGGCACCTCGGGACTTCATGGAGACCATGGCTTCCTGGGAGCTGCACCCTATTCCAACTGGGCCCACCCATGTAGCCGGTCCTTGTGTTTGTTTCTGGAGAAGCGGGGAGTGATCTGGAAGTCGGGGGTATATCCACCACCCACTTGTCATGGTCAGATCACTATCTGGTGACGTTAGACTTCTCGGTTCCACAACCCCTCCGCAGGGGTGGAGGACCCATTAAAATGGTCCGCCCCAGGCGTCTTATGGATCCGAATGGATTCCTGAACGCGCTTGGGGATTCTCTGGAGCACACCAACAGCCACTCGGTCGAGACCCTGGTGGGTGGCTGGAATGCTGCAATCACTGGGGCATTAGATCGGGTGGCTCCGAAACGCCCTCTCCCCATGAACAGGGCTCGGACTGCACTAAGGCTCAATCCGCAGTTATGAGCTCTGAAACAGGAGGTGAGATGGCTAGAGCGCCGGTGGCGGAAGTCTCGCTCCAAAGACAATCAGACACGGGCTAGAGCTGTATCTTCAGCCTATCACATGGCGGTGAAGGCAGCAAAAAAGGAATATTATGTTGCCTCTATCGCGTCCACAGAGTGCTGTCCCAGGAGGCTGTTCCAAGTGGTCCGGAGCCTGGTCGGCCCAGTGGCTCTGGGACCGCTGGAGCATTCTAAGGCCTCCTGTGAGGCCTTGGCAAGGCACTTCGCAGATAAAATTGATCAGATTAGGAGTGTTATCCCGTGCGCTGTGGATTCAGTTAGTGAGCAAGAGGCGGTGTGTGGCAACCCGGTTTTGTGGGATCAGTTCCAGCTTCTTCCTTCTGATGAAGTGGACAAGGTGCTTTCATCTGTAAGGCCGACCACCTGCTTACTTGATCCTTGCCCATCTTGGCTCATTATGAGCTGCAGAGAGAGGCTGGGTGAGGGGATCAGGGCGGTGGTGAACGCCTCCCTTGAGGAGTGAGTGATGCCATTAGCCCTCAAGGAGGGAGTGATTCTCTTAAAGAATCTTTCCCTGGATCCCTAAGTTCTGAACAACTTTCGCCCAGTCTCAAATCTGCCATTTTGGGGCAAGGTGATTGAGCGGGTGGTAGCGATGCAGCTGAAGGCACACTTGGAAGAAACCGATTATCTAGATCCATTTTAGTTGGGCTTCAGGCCTGGGCATGGGACAGAAACAGCCTTGGTCGCCTTGGTGGATGATATGAGGAAGGCTCTGGATAGGGGCGAATGTGCCTTCCTTGTTCTCCTCAACCTTTCAGCATCTTTTGATACCGTTGACCATGGTATCCTCCTGGACTGCCTGGAGGGGTTGGGCATTGGAGACACCGTATTGTGGTGGTTCCAGTCCTTCTTCTCCAGCAGGTACCAGAGGATAGCACTGGGAGAGGAGGTTTCGGACCCGTGGCCACTCACTTGTGGGGTGCCACAGGGTTCCATCCTCTCCCCAATGCTATTTAACATCTATGTGAAGCCGCTGGGGGCTATCATCTGGAGGTCTGGGGTGCGGTGTCATCAATATGCGAATAACACACAGCTCTACCTCTCGTTCAATTCTTCACCAAGGTTGGCCATAGAATCCCTGTCCAAATATCTGGAGACGGTGAGTGGCTGGGTGGGGAGGAATAAGCTGAAGCTCAACCCTGACAAGACCGAGGTACTTTTGGTGGGAGACAAGAGGAGGCTGGGCGATGTTGACCTGGTGTTGAATGGGGTATGGTTACCCTTGAAAGACCAGGTCCGCAGCCTGGGGGTCATTTTGGACTCCCAGCTGTCCATGGAGGCTCAGGTGTCAGCTGTGAGCCGGACAGCGCTGTATCAACTCCATCTGATACAGCAGCTGTGTCCCTACCTTCCTGACCATCTGCTCCCATCGGTAGTACATGCCCTGGTCTCCTCTTGTTTAGACTACTGTAATGTGCTCTATGTGGGGTTACCCTTGAAGACGGTTCAGAAGCTGCAGCTGGTACAGAACGCAGTGGCTCGCCTGATTAAAGGCAGCCACCGGTGAGATCACATCACTCCAATGCTGAAGGAGTTGCACTGGTTACCAGTTGTTTTCTGGGCCAAATTCAAGGTGTTGGTTTTGACCTTTAAAACCCTATATGGTTCCGGCCCAGCCTATCTTAAGGAGCGCCTCCAGCAACACCAGACAGGCCGCTCAACAAGATCAGCCTTGGATGGCCTTCTCTCTGTCCCATCAGCCAGGACAGCTAGACTGGTGGGGACAAGGGAGAGGGCCTTCTCTGTGGTTGCCCCCACTCCGTGGAACTCCCTCCCTAGGGAATTCTACCATGCCCCCTCTTTAATGAGCTTCTGCCATGCATTAAAAATGTGGTTGTTCAGGCAGGCATTTGGGGTGGGTTAGGGTATTTTTAGAAAAATTATGTTTTTACTGTAGAATTTTATTGTTTTAAACTGTTTTATTATATACTCTGTACATTGCCCAGAGTAGCTGGGTGACCAGCCAGATGGGTGATTAATACATTTAATAAATAAATAAATAAAATTAGCTTCTCCTTCCGTTGTCGTGGAAACATGGCCCAGGATGCTGGAAGAAATGGAGTTTTGTTCTGATCTAGCAGGCCTGAACTTATGTTGTGATCAGTTGAGGTTGGTGGCTCTGATTTCAGTGAGGCTGTGATTCCATTCTGGCTTTCAGTCAGAACCAGCCAGAACTCTAAAGGAGCTCTCCAAGGTGCTGAACCACACACCCCAAATAGGTTCAGCACCTTGGATATCTCCTTTAGAGTTCTGGCTAGTTCTAACTGAAACCCAGAATGGATTCACAGTTCTGCCGAAACCAGAGCCACCAGCCTCCACTGGTTCTGTTGCCACACTGAGTTGTTCTGTGAACAAACTGGGTTACCCCATGTCTGATAACCAGAGCTCTCCTTGGAGGAAGGGGTGGACACACATGCAGTAATAAAGAAATAACCAGCTCCCTCTTAGCAGCCTAGAAAGGAAGCACAAGTTCTTCTTGTGGAGGGGATCTGTCACATGGGGTCTCTTCCCCCACTCCCCATGGCAGTTCTAAAAATGCCTGGCAAGGTGTTAAGTCAAGGCAGGGCCCTGGGTAAGTGTCCATCTTGTCCAGTTGGCAGTCTATGCTTCATTCTAGGGGACAAATGCTAGCATCTGGCAATTTAAAACCACAATTTCTATGCACGCTAACTTGTCTAATGTGATAAAAAGTAGTTAGAAAAGATCAAAGGGCATTTTCGTGCTAGACCATGATTAGTACTTTTCCCAGCCTCTTCTGTGCATTCTTTCTTTGTTGGATCCCAGAGCCAAATGAAAGGGAGCTGAAAGTTTGGCTGAGAACAGAGGTTGGGAAAGACTGTTCTCCTGTCCCAGATGAGCTGAGTGCTACACTTAAGAAAATATGATGGAAAAACAGGATATACTGTCTGCTTATTCATTATGGAAGAAGGCTGTACACAAGAAAACAAAACAAAACAGTGGAGGCGAAAAATAATGGACTGATCCAGCTTGTTTCCTCATATTAACAAATAACAAGCACCGTTCTAGCCATTTAAAAACAACAACAATGGAACAAGCACATTTTTCAGAATCCTGGCACATAGGTGAGTCCTTTAAACGTTCTATATGATTTCTATTTCTCATGCTGTATTCAGCTGCTATGCAAACACTGAAGGCAAGAGAGGCAGCTGTAGGGCAGAAGATAGATCGGGATCTACTGGTAGATCTCTAGGTGATGTGCAGTTCATTGGCAAGGGTTTCTGACTCCCAATAGTTTAACAATAGTGAGTAAAATGGAAAGTGTAAAAAGATTTCTGCCATGGTTGGCCTTGTCTCTTGGCCTCAGTGTTCCCTGTCTGTAAAATAGGAGCATTAATTGGTTGCCTTTGATCAGGTTTTTGTGCAGCTCTACTGGCCACTTGGAAAGTATTGCGCTGGAATCTGTGATTTATAGTAGCAGATGTAAATTGGTTTTTGTATACACAGTGTAGTATGGCTCATGGAATGCAGTAGATAACTGACCCTACTGCACGCAGGCACGCACGCACGCACGCAGGCTCTCTCTCTCTCTCTCTCTCACTCATATGCATCTGGCTCTGATTAGTGGACTTCAGGATCCTGGCAAAAAAGGAGGTTTATCCCACAAGCCCAAAGTCTGCCCACCCCTGCTGTAGGTAACCACAATGTGTAAAATTCTTTGGCCACACATAAGATCAGATCCGTGATTCGGGCAACATCATCCTTAACATCGTTCTCTAGCCCAAGTAGCCAAGAAACTATGATGATGAGTGGTGATCTTAAAAAAATAAATCAATGACTGCTCTAGTTTACTTTTTAAGAGGGGGTGGGAGGGAACCACTCTACTTGCTTTACTAGAACAAATGGAAACAAAGCTGAATTATAAATAGGAGTCCCATTAAGAAAAAACTTTTGAACCAAGCCCTACATTTCTGACCAAGTTTGAAGATGTATTAGGGTTTGTTAGAAGGTGCCGCTTTGTTGACTTGCATGCATTTGCACCTTCATATACTAGACTTGAACTAGAGCCAGGTACTTTGGCTTTATTATTTTTACACTGACTTAATTCAGAAATCATAACCTTCACCTGCAAAGCCTGTTCAAGGTGATGTACGTGGAATATAATAATACTGATAACACAGGTAGATAAAGGGAGGTTAGAACAATTCAGAACACTGAAGTGTACTGCATTTCTTGGGCTACCTCTTGCAACCCATAATTATATGAAGGATGATCTTTCCACAATTAGCATGTTGTAAACCTTGTCAGGCTGCAGGCAGCCTGTAGAGCAGCCTTCCCCAACCTGGTGCCCTTTAGATGTGCTGGACTACAGTTCCCACCATCCCCAGCCTTACATAGCCCTTCTGTAGATTGTATGTCTTACTTTGACAGACATGGAAGCAAAACTACAACATGCAAGTGTGTTTAAAGATATGTGCTGTACACAAAAAAAGTAGAATGAAGGTGGTGAGGGAAGGGAGCAGAAAGAAGCACAGAAAATCAGTAGGCTGTGGGACCAGGAGAGGAGAGGTGTCGTATTAGATGTTGGCATCTAATAACCAAGATGTCAGGGGTGTTTCTGAGCACAGGAAGTGGGATAGCAGTTCAGATTCTGAAGGAGAACCATCAGACATGGGGGAGGTATTTTCCCAGGCTAGTCCAGATATGCGTAGGCCTGCTTCTCAGGTTACAAACGTACAGATGGCTGAGCTTGAGGGTCCCTCCTTACCCTCCCCTCACCCGTGAGAGGCAGCGAACAGAAGATGGATCTAATAGATGCCAGGCGCAGAGCAAAGAGAGAGAAGGCAGGGGCGGAACTTAGACGGTCTACCCGATTGGCCTTGCGTGAGAAGCTGCACTTTAGAGTCCTCACGAGAAGAGGGGACCTCCCCCCCTTAAGTTAGGCTAGCAAGACCACTTCCCTCTTCAAACGGTGGAAAACTTCCATATATTCCATTTGAATCCCCTGAAGGCATTCCTGGTAGACGGAGAGTTTCTCTGAGAATTTGCATCTGTATGACCGTGTGAAGTAATGGATTAAAAGCTGTAGACTGAAGCCTCTCATCTGTGTATGTTTAAGCATTGAAGTGAAGTGGGGGCTAAGGGAATTGTGACACAAGAGCCCATAGCCGCTTCATACCATGGCAGCCATATTTTTGAGTGTATCTTTCAGTGTTGCTGTTAGTGGTATGGAAACTGCTGTGTCATGGTTCTTGCCTCCACTGGTCAGCAGTTTTGGACATCTGAGGTCACATGGGAGGAGTTTATGCGGCAGCTCCTTTCCACGTCATTGGTGTTGCCCAGTCACATGTTTTATTTATTACATTTGCTTCAGCTCACGGTAGCATGCCTAAAACCTATCACAAGCTGGCAAAAAACCACTTGCTACCACAGGTGGTGATGTGGGCAGCATTTAAATATATGTGCTATTAGAAATATATGTAAGTGACATCACAGTTCAGCTAATACTCTTTCTCCCACTTGTCACAAATGATCACAGCTTTGACACAAGACATATGCCTTCCAAGTGAGAGAGCCTCCAACATAGAGACTTTATAATTTTGTTCCTGAACAATGATCTTTAGAAAGAGCATTTTGAAGCCCAGGGAAAGTGCACAGATGTTACTGTTTGCCAATAGGTCATTTTAATCTGAACTTTTCCTAAATGACTTAGAAGCTTAGCCAAAGAGCAGGAAATTAAATAAACTTACAGCAAAAATGAGGTCAATATAGAGCACAACTGAAATAACTTCTAGTGGGAACTGCAGAGAATGACCTTAAAAATATCCATTGCATAATATCTTATGATTACTTAGCTGGCCTTTAGTTTTCTGAGGGACAGATTCTAATGGTCTCAGGCTGTAATCCTATGCACACTTACTTGGGAGCAAGCCCTATTGAACTCAGTGGGATTTACTTATTATTTAAGAATATGTATATACCACCTTTCATTATCAAATCACAGGGCAGTGTACAAAATTAATTAAGACAGCAATTAAAATAAAATACAAAGAAAAAACAAACGAAAAATCTGCTAAACTAGGTATGAAAATCAACAAATGTTTAGGAAAATGGATGCCTTTACAACAGTGCTGGAACACCTTCAAGGATGGCCTTTGTGGAACTGCAGGGGAGAGAGAATTACAAAGGCAGGGCCCCACAACAGAAAAGGCCCTTCACCTGGTTGCCATCAGATATACCTGTGCAGGCAACAGGACAACCAGGAGGTCTGTAGATCTCAGTGAACAGGCAGGCTGATATGGGAGAAGGCGTTCACTCAGCTAACTTGGTTGCAAATTGTTTAGGGCCTTGTATGCCAATACATCACCTTGATCCTGGCCCAGTAATATACTGGCAGCCTGTACCATCTCTGAGCAAAGGTGTAACATGGTCACGGTGGGCTGTCCACTCAGCAATTTACAGTCAGGGCCAGAAATATTGTAACAAGGATAACTGTTTTGGCAGTTGGACTCTGTACACCACCACATTGAAGTTGAAAGGAAACACACCCAGATAGCAGCGAAGTCAGGACTTTCAGCTATAATTCAAGGGGATTGACAAAAGTGGGGCACTAACCACTCAGGAAGGACCGCCAGTGGTATACACCCCCCCCCCATCATTGGTGGCTCATAAGTAATGGAACGAATGGCTGACAAGCAGCTGCATGGCCGGGTGTGGCCTGTTTCCTGGGTACCCCATGACCAAACAAGCAGATAAAAGGCCTGGTGGTGGTTCTGAGTGTTACATTTGCATTTGGTAGCTGTTCACTGGAACCCCCAACATGAGGTCCAAAGCGGTGACCATGCGAGTGAAGGAGGCCATCATTAGGTTGAGGAAACAAAATAAACCCATCAGAGAGATAGCAAAAACAGTGGGAGTGGCCAATACAACAGTTTGGAACATCCTGAAAAAGAAGGAATTAACTGGCAAGCTCAGCAACAGCAAAAGACCTGGAAGACCACGGAAGACAACTAAAGTGGATGACCGCAGAATTCTGCTCATGGTGAAGAGGAACCCTTTCACAACATCTAGCCAGGTCAAGAACGCTCTTGCGGAGGTAGGCATGTCATTGTCAACATCTACAGTCAAGAGACGGCTTGATGAATGTAAATACAGAGGCTTCACAACAAGGTGCAAACCACTGGTAATGCTCAAGAACAGATAGGCCATTTTAGCCTTTGCCAGCAAACACCTAAAAAAGCCTGCCCAGTTCTGGAATAAGATTCTTTGGACTGATGAAACCAAGAGTAACTTGTACCGTAATGATGGGAAGAGAAAAGTATGGAGAAGGAAAGGAACAGCTCATGATCCAAAGCATACCACATCATCTGTCAAACATGGTGGAGGCAGTGTTATGGCATGGGCATGTATGGCTGCCAATGGAACCGGGTCACTGGTGTTTGTTGATGACCTGACTGCTGATAAAAGCAGCAGAATGAATTCTGAAGTGTATAAGGCTATACTTTCTGCTCAGATTCAGCCGAATGCTGCCAAACTGATAGGACGCTGCTTCATATCGCAGATGGATAATGACCCAAAACATACAGCAAAAGCTATCCAAGAGTTTCTCAAGGCAAAGAAATGGGATGTTCTTCAATGGCCAAGTCAGTCACCTGATCACAACCCAATAGAGCATCCTTTTCACTTACTGAAGACAAGACTGAAGGCAGAAAGACCCACAAACAAGTAGCAGCTGAAGGCAGCTGCAGTAAAGGCCTGGCAAAGCATCTTGAGGGAGGAAACTCAGCATTTGGTCCTGTCCATGGGTTCCAGACTTCAGGCAGTCATTGACTGCAAAGGATTTTCATCCAGGTATTAAAGGCGACCCTTAAGTTTGAAATGATGTTGATTTGTTCCATTACTTATGAGCCACCAATGATGTGTGTGTGTGTATGCCACTGGCTGTACTTCCTGAATGGTTAGTGCCTCACTTTTGTCAGTCCCCTTGAATTACATCTGAAAGTCCTGACTTCGCTCCCATTTGGGTGTGTTTCCTTTCAACTTCAATGTGGTGGTGTACAGAGGCCAACTGCCAAAACAGTTATCCTTGTTCCAATATTTCTGGCCCTGACTGTAACTGCTGAATTCTGCACTAGTTGCAGTCTCTGGACCAGTCTCAAGGGGAGCCCCACATACAGTTCACGTGGCAGTAATCCAGTCTTGAGTTTACCAATGCATGGATCATGGCGGCCAGATTATCCCTGTCCAGGAACAGCTGTGCTGGAGTACCAACTGAAGCTGGTATAAGCATCCAGTCCACCTGAGCCTCTAGTGACAAAGATGGTTCAAGGAGTAAGCATGTATAGGGTTGTGTTGTAAGTGCTTAATTTGAACCAGGCTGGAACCTATTCAGTACAGGGCCCAGCCCTTGAACATGAGAACAACACAGAGATTATCTCTGAGCATGTGCAGTGTCCTCTTTCATCACTCCAAAGAGCCCCCACAGATTTTGAGGAGGGACAACAACTGCAGGGCAACAATGTCATGTAAAGTGCGCAGGAAAAACCATGACCAAAGAAGGACAATGGCACAAAAAAACCCTCCGTGTGAAGGAGCCCAAGGAGTAGGGATGGAGGGTGGCAAATGACATTACACATGCTTAAAGCTTGTTTGCAATTGGGAATTAAGGTGATAAACCAAAGGCTATGTAGAAAAGGTGGGTTTTGAGGAATAATTTGAAATAATAGAGAAAGGTGGCATCATATATATGTAAGTGGATATGGTCTCAATCCCAATTGAGATCAGGACCACAGGAGTTCAGGAGAGGTGGGTTTAAGCTTCCTTGCCATTTTTCTCCTCCCCCCCAAATCCCACCATTTTCAGGAGGGAGTAAAAAAAAGGAGGGGGGAAAGGGGAGAAGTCCATTGTTTATGTACTCTTTATTTTGTGAAGGGTTTTTAGCAGGCGCTGGGTGGTTCATTGCCCCCAGCACCCCCGGTGGCCACAACTGAGGTTAATAGTAGCACATTGAATTGTCCCAGAAACAGACTGGCAGCCAGTAAACATCATAAAGCACTGGTTGTAATATGATCAAATTGGCCCATCCCCGCTAACAATCTTGCTCCCATATTTTGGACCAGCTGAAGTTTCCAGACCGTTTTCAAAGGCACTCCCACATAGAACACATTGCAGTAATCCAGACGAGAGGTTGCCAGAGCATGGATAACTGTAGCTAGGCTATCTGTGTCCAGTTAGGATCATAGTTGGTGCTGGATTCAAGAGTGACCCCAAACTATGAACCTGATCCTTTAGGGGGAGTGCATCCCCCTCCAGGACAGGTTGGATATTCACTCAACTGGGCAGAATAACCACCCACTAACAGTACCTCAGTCTTGTCTGGATTGAGTCTCAGTTTATTGTTACCACATCCAGGCAATGATTCAGAACACTCGCTGCCTCACCTGGATTTGATGAAAAGGAGAGATAAGGCTGGGTGCCATCCACATATTGATAGCAGCTCAACCCACAAGTCTGAATAACCTCCCTCAGCTGTTTCACACAGATGTTGGGAGATAGAATAGAGATAGAATAGAGAGAGTCTATTCTCTCCATTCTATTCGCATGGGAGATGGACTAGAGCCCCGTGGAACTCCGTAGCATAGCTGCTAAGGAACAGAGCGATAATCCCTCAGCACCACCTTCTGGAATTGGCCATCCAAGTAGGAGCAGAGCCAATGCAACACAGTACCACCAACACCCAGCCTAGATAGCTTCTCCAGAAGGATACCATGGTCAATGGTATTGAAACAGAAGAGGAGAAAGAACCTACCACAAATTTAAAGTGAGCGAAGTCAGATAGGTATTTTGATTTCCTCTCAAGGTACTTAGCAACCCAAGATGACAAGCAGAGATGGAGGGAATAAACCAAGGCTGGGGTTGGTGAAGTGAACAGCTCAATGGGGCAAGCAAGTAAAAAGCTGAGGCTAGGAAGGTGTTGGAAGAAGAAACTGCAGAATATAGGGAGTGGACAGAAGTAAGCGAACAGATGTGTGTGGGGGGGATGACTTCAAGTAAGAAAACAGAAGGAGGTGAGCATCCAAAATAAATCACAAAGAAGAGAAAGAGTTTCTCAGGATGAAAAAAAAAACAATTATTGTAGAACGCCCAATGTGTTTCAGCCTTCTTATTTTAAGGCCTTCTTCGGCGGTAGAGAAAAAAAATCTGCAGCATTTTTTCGCAAAAGATTGTCTCCTGTGACAATCTACTGGCAACATTGAAAGCAACATGACAATGGCCAGAAAGGGGGAATTCCACAGCAGACTGAACCTACATAGAGCCTTTCTTGGATAACAAAATATCAAAAGAATGGCCATTGCAGTGAATGGGGTTAGGGGTCAATTGAAAAGTGCCAACAGAGAAGGTAAGGCAGAAAAGGTGGGAGGCAGCAACAAGGTTGCCAACATGAATATTGAATCATCAAGGAGTAAAGTGAGAATATTATCAGAAAAAAGGCTAACTAAGCTGGACTCAGAATAAGAAGTTGAAGGGCCAAACTAGGCAAGACGCTGGAGATAGGTGGTGACGGTGATCAGATCTCCCATCTTTAATATAATATAATATAATATAATATAATATAATATAATATAAATATTTGTAAGAAGTCCCCTCACCCCACGTCCGGCTTGCCTGGCCGTGGGGGGGGATGTTGCGGGTGGGGGGGGGAAGGGCGGGACAAGATCGAGGGCCATTCACCCTCGCTCCTGACGTCCAGGTGGGGTGGGGGCTGAGCTGGCCGATATTTAGGCCTCCCCGCCCCCTTTCCTCATTCGTTCTGGCTCTTCTGGCTAAGGAGAGCGGAGCGAAGAGCGCATGCGCCTCAGGATGGGGTCGAGGAGAGCGAGGGCTGACTTCACCTGTGCGGGCCCTTGGCTCGCCTTCCCTGCTGCTCTGTCTAGACTCTTCTCTGTCCGTGTGCTGCCGCGGCTTATTCGCGCGCGAGGGAGCGCGAGCACGAGGGCCAAGATTCATTCTCGCAGCAGCAGCGTCGAGGAGGCGGTGGTGAGCGTTGTGGAGGAAGCGACGGCGCTCGGCAGCGACGGCGCTCGGCAGCGACGGCTCCAGCGAGCCACAGGAGGGTGCCAGCCACTCTTAGGGCGGGCTGTTTTTGTTTGTTTGTTTGTGTTTGTTTTTCCCCGGACCTCGTGGGGCCATCACTCTCGAGTGGGGGGAGGGAGTAGTTCCCTGCATCCCCCCCCCGCTTACCCCTAGGGCCGCTGACTGCAGGCCCTCGCCATGCCTATCGAGGGGGGGGGAGTTTCCCATGCCCCGTATGGCCCGGATTCTGCTGCGCTTTGCAGCGGGAGGCTGCAGCGCTGCCTTGCCGGCCCAGCAGTGGGATTTTCACAAGCTTGCTCCCTCCGGGCTTCCTGCACCTTCTGTGGAGCCCCATTTTGCCCAATGAGGGAGTTTTCCCTCGCCCCGAGCAGCCTGGAATTGCCACCTTTCTCGGTGGCAGTGACGGCCTCCCGCTCCAACTGGAGGAGGGGGGAGTTTTCTCCCGCCTCGCCCGAATTGCCGCCTTTTCGCGGGCTTTTTCCTGCTCCTCAGAGCAGCCCATTTGCCGCTGACTGAGGCCCCTGTATTGCTGCCTTTCTTGGGGGGATTCCCCCCCCACACCCTGGAGTGGCTGCAGCCAACGGGGGTTCATTCCCTGAGGGTTCTTCCCATTTTGCGGGTAGTGTGGCCTGTTTGGCCAATATAGCAGGTCGGCCTACTAGCTAGCAATCACCCCTGAGTAGCATGGCCTTGCTGCGCTACAGGCGCTTCCTGCACCTCCAGTGAGGCCCTTAGGGCTGGGGATTTCAGTGGGCAGCAGCTAAGTGGCCTTGCCGCCCCTGCAGAGGGAAGGGGAGTTTTCAGTGCTACGAAGCAGCCTGAATTGCCTTTGCTGTGGGTGGCAGCAGAGCGGCCTTGCCAGCCCAGAGAGGGGTGGGGGTGTTCGCCCATGCCTCCTGAACGGCCTGCAGTGCAATAATAATAATAATAATAATAATAATAATAATAATAAGCATGCAGCGGAGTTCTTTCCCCACACCTCCAAGCAATCAGTCAAAGGGCTGGATGTGCCCGATCTTTCCTGATCTCAGAAGCTAAGCGGGGTCAGCCCAGGTTTGTACTTGGCTGGGTGACCGCATGGGAATCAGGCTTCCCACATTTAGCAGGGGGCTGGTCCCAATGGTCTTGTAGGCCCCTTCCAACCCTATGATTCTATGATTTTTGGTGGCCTTATTTTCTGCATGGGAAGTCCACGTATTTTGTTTGTTATTAGTCTCTCCCTCTCTTCCAGAGAGATCTGTTAGACGATCTCTGGAAGAAGAGATAAGGGCTTTCTTTTATTTGGCCAAATGAATACATAGCATCAGGGCTATGCACTGTGAGCAGATTTCTTCCTTTCTCACCCTCATAGGAAGGAATGGGGACATGTGCATGTGGCCCCATTGCTGCAGGGGAAATTGTGTTTGGGTGGGGAGGTGAAGACATAGATCCCCCTCTACAATTCAAAGGGTTGTTTCCATCCATTCCCACCCCACATAGAAGGTCTCCTTTCCGCAAAGAGGCAGCTTCGAATTGTGGTCTTAATTTTTCAGGTCGGAGTGCAAGGTCCATAGACAGGGAGGAAAAGGGACAAAAGGAAATGAGAAGAAAAGTGAGCAGGGGGGAAGTTTCAGACTCGGGCCTTTGAGCATATCACAGAGCCCCCTTATTTTTAACAAAGTCTGGGGCTTGATACCCAGCTTCCCTGGGTAGGGCGTGGTGAGAATCTTGACTCACTCCCCTGGTAGAGCCATTGCCAACCCCCGCGAGGGAAGACTGGTAGCTATGTGGGTTTGGGGTTCTCCTGTTTTCACTCCTCCCTGGCAGCTTAGAGTACCAGCTTGATGCAGTGGTTAAAGTGCCATAATGGGACTTGGAGATATGGGTTCTAGTCCCCACTTGGCCGTAAAGCTCACTGTGTGACTTTAGGCCAATCCCTGGCTCTCTGTGTAACCCGCCTCACTGGGTTGATGATTGTAAGGGTTGTTCTTTGTTCATCTTGCAAGGCAGCAGCTTTAGCATTCACTCCAAGGGCATGCTCAGGAGCAACAGGTAGCTTCTGCTTTGCTGAAGCTAAACAAGGTTGCCCCCCCACCTTTTTTGTTTACTCCACAGTCAGTGGCAGGAGTCTGTGCCAATTCAGCTAACTGGTTAAATTTATTAAGGTTACAACTGTGCAGTAACACGGGAGGTATGAAACACTACCCTGTTAGGGTCAATGTATAGGATCATCTGGTGCGTAGTGACACGCCCAAGGGCTGCCCTGTGATCTCTTGAAATCCTGTTTTTCAAAATTCTCTTATACACAGCATTGTCCATGCAGGCTGATTCAAGGCTTTACATCCATTCTTAAATTCCTTGTGTGTGAGGGGCAGGCCTCCATTCAGGTTATTAAACCACAGTCCTCCCGCAATCCGATCCTTATGGATCGGGTAGTGGTATTGAATTTGCAACACACCTCCTGTGTAATGCCTGTTTTTCTCATGAGGCATACAAACGGCAGGCTGAGCACCAGTGCCAATATTTCATCTAATACCCAGATGCTGGAAATTCCAGAAACCACGCTAAGAGGCTCTCGTTGAGTGTTGTGTATTTAAGTAGTGTAAGCCATGCTGCGCTTCATGTCTCACAGGACAAGGGCCTTCTGTATCTGGGTTGACAGGGAGCCCTGGGGTGTTGCTCTCTCATTGAGCTGCAACCGTTGTAGCCCTCCCGGTAGTTTACAGTTATGGTCTTGTGTCCATTCCTAAAGTGTGGACTTTACTGCTCAGCATCTCTTTTCTTGTCCTTATAGTTATTTATTTATTTATTTTTCTTTGATCAATGTATTGGACATCAACCCGTGTGCACACGTTCTCATGTCCGGACACAGCTTGTTGTTTCGAGCTGGTCGTAGCGCATATACGTCAAGATGCAGCTCCTGGAGCAGCCTGTTCCACGGTGCATGTGTTCGTGGATTGACCGGCCCAGCTTGTAGCGAGAGTGCTTTCTTCCCACTCCATTCCATTATGGGTTGGTGGCAAGGACCTTTCCCAGATCATGCAGCACAATTTGCCAGCTATAATGATAATCGGTCCAGCTTGCTTCCTCAGCTTTACTGGAGGAATGCGCTTGGTTAGATGGTCGGAGTGTTTGTGAACCGGTGCGGGTGTTCGACTGTGAGCGCAGCATGGTTTTCTGTGCCCGTCGGAGGGCCTCCTCAAGCAGTGGATCCCAGCTTGGGCTTAGCTGGTATGCCACCATTCAGTGATTGGCAGATGCGGCATGCATTTGGAGCACCTCCTAGAAGGTAATGGGCTCCTAACCCAACTTATATCATTGCCAGCTTCGGAGGGTGTGGTTAGCAGAATTTGCCTCACTGGTTGCTGACCAAGGGCAATGGGCTGGAACAATCACAGGCCCCTCAGTCCACCTTCAAGGTGGACAGGCCAGGGAAAGCTCAGAACACCAACTTGGTGTGCCAGTGTTGAAGCCAGGGTGGCATCACCTCGAGGGTGGCAAAAGCTGATGTCTTCCAGTTTTAGCTGTACCCAGCAGCTAATTCCTGTTGTTAATTTTTCCCCTGATCTTTGAATTGGATATTTATAAGCCCGTGTGTTAATCAGAAAATAAAAGTCAACTAGCTTCTTTTAAAAACTTAGAGGTTTGCTGTGCTATGCTTCAGCATTAAGTAGCAGAATGGTTAACAAACATTTAGAGTGCTACACGCAGGTCTTAATATTAATTTTGTGTTTCATTCTGCGGCTTCTAACTTACCTCGCATTGCTCCCCCTGGTGACTTTTGAATGGAGACAGTCTTGGAGAGTAGATGACAAATTGTTAAGATTTTCTCTGTGGCAGTTGATGGGAGCTGTTTGGGCTTATATGTATAGCAGGAGTTTTCTTATTATTCAGCTTCCTGTACTATGCCCAGTGCTATGGCAGTACAGGAGATGTGTCCAGTCCTGGCCTTTAAGTAAGATCTAGTCTAGGCTCTTTTGCTCTTCTCTTACCCTACCCATAGGGTATCCTGCTAGAGTAACTATAGTTTTGGCTTCAGCTTCTTCCCAAGCAAAGGCCTCAGCATCCTTTTCAGCTGGAACTGATTCAGGACTACGATCAATTTTTAAACATGAAAGGGACTGCCCAGACTATTGGGGCAGGCTTACTGCACTGGCCTTCTGGGCTAAAGATGAAGGGTGTGGCCGACAACACTGCTGACTTCCTGGTCTGGCAGGTGCTCCAGGGTTGGGCTCGGGGTTCCCTGGCACCTCCAGACTCCAGACCCCTTCTGCTGCCAGACATATTGCTGGGTTTACGGGCTCTGTGGCCTTTGGTTACCTCACCACACGAGGCTTGGCAGTTTAGTGATGTGCAGTTTCCCCAGCAGGTGGTCTTTATTCTGCTGAGGAAGTCCAAAACCGACCAGGTCGGGAGTGGGGTTAGCGCGTTGCTGTTCCCAGCCAGGGTGCTGGACCTTTGTCCGGTCACCACCCTGGGGGCCTTTTCTCTAGGTCTGGAGGAGTCTCCCCGGCCCTTTCTTCTGCCTTAGTGACTCCTCTCCCCTGACCAAACATCAATTCTGGGTAGTCACTCTGTGGCCTTGAAGGTGTTGGGCTTGCGCCGTGTCTCTGGGGCTCACATCAGACAATGTACAGGCTGGCGGCAGGTGGAGCTCCAAGGCGTATTGGGCCTCCGCAAGGCCCCTGCTGGGCCTTTTCGGACATGAGGATGCTGGGTTCACATGTTTGTCTCTTGTTCTTTCAGATGTCTGGGTGCGATGGAACCGGTATGCGTGCTCATCTGGGGGCACAGCATGGTTCTCTGGGCTAGTCAGAGTCCCTCCTCAAGTGGCGGAGCCTAGCTGGGGCTCAGCCGGTGTGCCACCATCCAGTGGCTGTGCAGAAGTGGCATGTGTTGGTGCGCCTCCTGTCCACGTTCCTCCAGCAAGGGCTGGTGAAGGTTCCCCCGCAGATTCTGGTTCTGCACATGGGGGGGAACGATTTATGCCTGCTGAAGGGCAAGGCCCTGACTCTTCAAGCCTGCGATTTACAGCTGATTTGGTGCCGCTGGCCCAGAATTGCCATCATTGGGTCCATCCTGCTGCCGAGAGGGGCATGGAATGACGGTTGGGATCCCTGAAGATGGTGGTCATCTCTGACCTAGGCAATGTTTTCTTGTAGGAGTTTCTGCGAAGGGGCATATTGGAGTGTTTTGCTGCGTAGGTTGAGGGGAGGGTGACTAAGCAGAGGCTTGTCGCCCTCCTGTGGCGGTTCCGAGTGGGCACTCCACTGGGGGAGAGGACGGGTGAGCATTTGTGGGCACCGTTTCAGGTGACTGGTAAGGCCCAAGGCTCTCAGCTCCGGGTTTTGTGGCCCCAAGTTGGGAGATAAGGCTTACCTTTGAGGCTGACCCTCCTCACCCACTCGGGTTCCGTGGCTTGAGGGGTGGTGACAGGGGAAGGTCTCCCAGCCCAGAATTGGGTGGATCGATCTGCAGGGTGGCTACAGTAGACGCCATGCCTCAGACGACGAATGCCTCACTCTATACCTGTCATGATTACTTGTTTTCTATGTGCCGGCCGGTGCTTCCTTCCACAATAAATGTGGCCCCGTTTTATCCCAACTCTATTTGTGTTGACTCGTCATTTCTCCCCCCTATGCACCCGCAATCAGCTGAAGGGAAGTTTGATTTAGTTCAGCACCACAGCAATGGAAATGGGGTTATTCTTTCTGTCTGTGCCATTTTCTTGATAAAAATCACTATCATTTTCCCCTAAATGCACCAATACCTTTAGTATGCAGGGAGACTTCCTTTGGGGAAACTGCATGGGAAAAGGGGTTAAACCCCTTCCCCAAGTGTCATGGTTCCACAGGCAGCTTTTTACAAAATCGTAAAGAGATGAGAGTTCCCATAATGGTGTCATCTAATTTGCCCCTAAAACATTACAGAAATATAAAATATATGATAGAAATTCTGTATGCTGCATACTCTTTTGTGCCTTATAGAGCCATAGATATGTCACTACCGGATTCTATATAAGTAAGCAGCTTTCTGGCAGCTGTTCTGAAATAAGCTGTGTTTTCTCCAAGATAATGAGCCATTTTCTGAAGAGAATTGGCAGGCAATTTTCTGCCCTGTACTTTGGTATTACTGCTGGCTTTTAAGTTGGAGTGTTAATAATAGGCCTTTGATTGGCTGTCTGTGCAGAAGGAATAGTTGAGACGTGAAGCACGTCTTGAGAATCAGCATGACCTGCTATGGCATACAGTCCTAGGTTAGGAGGCATGATGCCAGATTTCTTATTTCCAGCTCTGCCACTGATCTGAAATTTGACCTTGGGTGTGTCCCTTCATTTATTTTATGACTGGTGGGATATATCCCTTTACCTCTTTCTGTCAATTGCTTTAGTTAGACAATGAGGATAATCATAACCTTCTTTCTAATGAACATTTATATCAACAGATGAAGAACTCTGTGTACTAGTTAAGCGTTATTTCCACAATGACCTATTGATGATAGACGTAGACCTATTTCCTTAATGTTTCTGGAGAGAGGTAATTTACTGATGACAGTATTTCTATAACTGTGACTCACAGGAAGAGCACTTTGGTATCTCTGGAACATACTGTCACCAGGTTAACCAGGTGCAGAATTACCATGGCTTAAGTATTTGGTTATTTAAGTTATTATCTACAAAAGATAATACTTTGTATCAATGAAATTGTGGTTCAAAGCAGCTTTTTAGAAGACATGTTAGTAGCTGTAAGGAAACTATTTAATCCATGTTCCAATTCAGATAAGATATAATACCATTGTTTTAATCTCTTAATGCACAATTGTTGACATGAAAGTGATTACTCAGGTATGCATTTAATGACTGTAATTCAAGTTTTTGTTTTGAATGTCAAACATTTTAAATATCTACTGAACATAATAGCTCTAAACCAGCAAGAGTATTCCGCACACAGAAGCAGGCTTCTGTGTATACAGTGAGTACAGATGTGAATAAACATCTGGAGGTGCAACCACATTTCAATGCTCATCTCGGCCCCATTGAACTGGCTGACTGCATTGTTTGAAGCAGCTTGGGATGCACACCAGCATATGATATGACTGAAGCTAGGTTGGGCCAGTGTATGTATAGAAAATAAGAAGATGCTGCAACATTATCTCCTATCCAGAATTTGGAGGCAATTCTTTTTTGAAGTTTGAGAATCTTGATCTCCCAGATTTTAAACCTTCCTGCACCCCGCCCCATCAGCCCACTTCTTTTGTTTAGCCTTGCTTCTGTCTCAACAGGTCCATGTTCTGGTTTGTTCAGAGTCCTCTGCATCCAGTATAACACTATTGACTCGATTATTGACTTGAGAAACACAATACTTTATAATACTTTACAGTCTGGCATCTGAATTACAGCTGAGATGGGATCTCATCATTGAGAAGTAGTGTGATTTCCAGGAAGCTCCATAGTTACCGTTTCAGGCTGGCCCTAGGTCTGTCTTTGATATCTCATATTGTTTTTCACAAGCACTGCCACCTTTTGATATTTTTGCATAAAACCAAAATTATTCCCTCCCCTTGTTAAAAACAATTACAAAGCTGGGGGGGAGGGGGTTAAGAAAATGGTTTCTCTTCTAGCACATTCTGCCTATTTCATATTGACAGATTTGCCTGATCACGGAGGGAAAATAAGCCATGGTGGCTTATTTTCTGTCCCCCTACATTCCAATTGCAAGCCATGGCTTTTTCTAGGGTTTCAGGGTGGATTGTAAACCACCCCAGCCAGCCACCCTTGCTGGGATCGGATGTCATGACAGCACACATGGTCAAGGGTAATTATGCTAATTAGATGGCACGTGTGCGCGCAGAGGGAACATAAGACCAAGACTCAATGGCCTTCTAGGCCCCTTCCAACCCTACTATTCTATGATTCTATGATAAGCCACAAATGCTTATTTTCCCTCTGTGATTATGCATACCCGCCCATTGTTTAATAGTAAGGCTGGCCCTCTTTGCAAGGTCACCAACCCTACAAATGCAGTATTGGTAATAATGAAGGAAGAAGAGGGAAACCTATTCATATTTCACTCCATTACCTACTTCCCTGGGAGTAACCCCCACTGAACCCAGTGAGACCCCATTAAACTCAATAAGAAGCAAGCAAGTCCTATATAGGACTGTGATTTATGCCTATCATCAATTACTCCAAGTGAACTGGGAGAGAGAAGAGTGACTGACTGCCAAGGCAAGGGACACCAACAACTGATATGAGGAAAAAATATGGGGAGAGATGTTGGTATGAGTAAACTGAATTCAGAGAGGAAGTGATCAGAACAAAGAAAGACAAGGTAGGATAGAACAAAGAATTATGTTTATGTTTACATATGAAGCAAGTGATTGTTGCTTAATGACATGGAGATAAAGCTTTGTTGTTGTTGTTCAGTCGTTAAGTCGTGTCCGACTCTTCATGACCTCATGGACCATAGCATGGCAGGCCTTCCTGTCCTCTGCTCTCTCCCACAGTGTGCTCAAGTTCATATTCATTGCATCGGTGATGCTATCTAGCCATCTCATCCTCTGCCGTCCCTTCTCCTTTTGCCTTCAGTCTTTCCCAGCATCAAGGTCTTTTCCAGAGAGTTTTCTCTTCGCATTAGGTGGCCAAAATATTTGAGCTTCAGCTTCAGTATCTGTCCTTCCAATGAGCAGTCAGGGTTGATTTCCTTTAGGATGGACTGATTTGACCTCCTTGCAGTCCAGGGGACTCGTAAGAGTCTTCTCCAGCACCACAGTTTGAAAGCATCAATTCTTCGGCGCTCAGCCTTCCTTATAGTCCAGCTCTCACAGCCATACGTTACTACTGGGAAAACCATAGCTTTGATTATGCGGACCTTTGTCGGCAAGGTGATGTCTCTGCTTCTTACTATGCTGTCTAGGTTTGCCATAGCTTTCCTCCCAAGGAGCAAGCGTCTTTTAATTTCATGGCTACAGTCACCGTCTGCGGTGATCTTGGAGCCCAAGAAAGTAAAATCTGTCACTGCTTCCATTTCTTCCCCTTCTATATACCAGGAAGTGATGGGGCCAGATGCCATGATCTGAGTTTTTTTAATGTTGAGTTTCAAACCAGCTTTTGCACTCTCCACTTTCACCCTCTACTAGAGGCTCTTTAAATCCTCTACGCTTTCTGCCATTAGGGTGGTATCGTCTGCGTATCTGAGGTTATTGATAATTCTCCCGGCAATCTTAATTCCGACCTGTGATTCATCCAACCTGGCGTTTCTCATGATGTACTCTTCATATAAGTGAAATAAGCAGGGTGACAATATGCAGCCTTGTCATACTCCTTTCCCAATTTTGAACCAATCGGTTGTTCCATGTCTGGTTCTTACTGTTGCTTCTAGATAAAGCTTAACCTCACACAAATTGCATTAATTTATCCACCATTTAATATAATTAATATAATATAATATAATATAATATAATATAATATAATATAATAATCATGTGAACCATGGCAATGTACATACCAGGTGAGCCTAAGGATATTTGGGACATTTTATTATTGCTTTGAGGGTGATTAAGAAAATGAATTCTTTGATCTATAGTATATTGTTTAGCGGGTTTGACATTTTTGAGCATTTTTGTCAGCACCCAAACAGCACTGAAAGTCTTATGTGATAAACTGAACTGGAAAAATCAATTTGGGTGGCTATTGGAGATAATTGGGGTTTGAAAAGCCATATTCTCCTGCAGAGGAGCATTCTGGTTTTGTGCCTTTCTGTGGGGCTGCCACTCTCACATGCCAGAGACATTTTGGAAAGGGTCCTGTATACTCTACCTGGGCTGTGTGGAAAAGCATCTCCCAGGTGATTTGCAAACTCCCATATGCATACAACTTTCAGCTGCAATATGCAGCTGGTAACCGAAAGTGAACTTACCTGGCTTTATACTTCTGTACTACTTTCTTTAATAATACTTTAAATTTTAGGAAAGATGCTATTCATCAGTGCTAAGCACAGGACAATCTGCCCAAAGGAAATGCCAGGCACTGTGATGCTTCAGCAACTAAGCAAAACTGCCTTCTCTTTGTTGCCTTCCTACTTTAATATGAAATGTTTAATGGAACATAGGGGTGCCAATTTGCTCTAGCAAATGGAGATTCTTTTGCTTTAGAACACACCTGATGTGCTTTGAGTGTGCTTTGGAAAAATGCCACCAAACCAACTTGATGGTATTTCAAGGTGTGTGTTATTTTTAATGTAATGTGTCACCTATGCAATCCACCTTTAAAATACTTAAATTAGTTAAGGAACACAATTACCTTGATTTGAATGTGTTAATTATATGTGTACTTAAGCCTACCTCTGCATTTACTGCAATAACAACTGCCTCCATAATTACAAATGCCTATGCCTTTGAAAAGCCTTGTGGGGATCTTCCTCACGTTTGCTTATTTATTCCTCTTACTTTCTCAGCTCATTCGTTTTTCTTCACAATTTTGCAATGACTGTAATTTCCCAAAGTGCTTTATGGCTGAGCGGATAATAAGGGCTGGAGCTTTCCATCTGGATACACAAGTCACAGTCAGGCTTTTCCTTTGTTTGATGGCTTATGCTTTGCTCTTCTGAATTCTTCTAGTAATCTTCTTTTACGGTTATCTATTCATTTGTTTATTCCATTTCTGTACTACCCAATAGCTGAAGCTTTCTGGGTGGTTCACAGAAGAGCTTAACTATAAAACAGAGGACATAATAAAACATATCCCAAAACCTAAAAATGTGAAGCAGCTACAGAATAAAACCAAGGTAGAACACAGCAGTGTAAAGAACTAAAAAGTGTGAATGTTGTTTTTAAAAACCAAAGAAATAAAGAGTCTGGGACAATCAAAAGGTCTTCATCTGGCACTGAAAAGACCACAATGTGAGCAGCAGGTAAACCTTTCAGGTGAGGGCTTTCCACTGAAAAGGCCCTCTCTTTAGGGCCACCTGCCTTAGTTCATTTGTGGTGGCTCCCAGAGCAGGTCTCCAAAGATAATCTTAGGATCTGGGTAGGTATATATGGGAGGACACAAACTTTCAGGCAATATCGCCCCAAGCTGTTCAAGGCTTTAAACACCAGTACTTTGAATTGTGCCCAGAAATGGACTGGCAGGCAGTGCTGATCATACTGCACTGATGTAATACAATCTTATTGACTAGTCCCCGTCAACAATCTTGTTGTTCTGTTTTGGACCAGCTAAAGTTTCCGGACCATTTTGAAAAGCAGCCCCATGAATAATGCATTGCAGTAATCTGAATGAGAGGTTACCAGAGCATGTAGAAATTGTTATTGCTGCTATGGCTACGATGATCATTTTCCAAGTTACAAAGTTCACTGCAGTTCTTATGTATACTGCAACAACCTTGTGAGATGAAAAAGAATTACATTGGCCAGAGCTATAGCATGTGGTCAAATTAATTAGACCAGCTCCATTTTTCTAAGGTCCCAAACTCCTATTGCAGGTGTTACACCTGAGTGGAAATTTTTGTAATAGCGGACCTTTGGCTTGAAGTAGGTGGGGGGTGGGCTAAAATGCCCGGAAATTGTTCCCCGGTCTAACCGTTTTTGCCATTGTCTGGCATTCCTCTAGAGCTCATGGAGGTTCCCCATCCAGCCTGCCAGCTTCCACAGGGCCCACCCCTTCTCCCTGCAACCATACCTTTACATTTTATAATTGAGCTCTACTTTGAATGCCTGAAAGCTGTTGCACTGGGGCTTTCTCCTGAGTAGAGATGTGTAAAACTGAGTGGTGGCTTGTATTTTTGGTGGGAAAATGTCCATGTTGGTACAAATGACAGCTTGCCCTGCCCACTTTGCTTTTGTTCCATGGGATTACTGCGGTCTTCTCCAACCTGGTGTCCTCAAGATGTTTTAGGCTGCAGCTCTCGTCATCCCTGACCACTGGCCATGCTAGCTGGCGCTAATGGAAGTTGTAGTCCAGCACATCTGGAGGGCACCAGGTTGGAAAAACTTAACTATAACATGCCATGAACTTGTAGTAAGTTCATGGTAAGCTGTAGTTAAGTTTCTCTTTCACCTTTTAAAGTAGCTTCAAGAACACAAAGCGCCTCACAAGGAACAGTAACAATCATGACCATTTTTCTCAGTCCTATTCATGCCCTTCTCATTTGCTCACCCATGAGAGCAGTCAGGTGGGTGACCACACATGAGAAGGCCTTCTCTGCAGTGGCCCCACACCTTTGGAACAAGCTGACATTGGACGTCCACCATGCTCTATTATTGCAGACTTTTAAGAAGGCCTTGAAAACATATTATTTTACCTTGTCCTTCTATTGATATGACTGCTATTGTTGCTGTTGCTGCTGTTAACATCGTTGTTGGTTTTATTGTTGGCTTTATTGTTTTTTATATTTTTATCACTTTTAATGTTTTAATTGTTTTTATGTATTGTTGTAAGCTGTCTTGGGAGGGCTTCTGCCCTGAAAGATGGCCAAGAAAAATTTTAAATAAATAAAATAAATAAATGCGGCACTGGAGACCCTCCAGTATCAACTGCTGAGAATTACTGTACAAATGTATGAATGTGTAATTTAATTCATTTTATTATTGAAGTTTAACTTTTTTTCATTTAAACATTGCAATCCGATATACAGAAACAGATACATACTTGCATACATATATTTGTCCAAATGTGAAAGCACCATGATGTACTGGTGTATTTGAAATATTAGATTTCAAAATGTAGAAGCTTTACTGCTCAGTTTTATGCATATTTACTAGGTAAGTTCTCCTGAGTTCAATGATACTTACTCCCTAATTAGCCCTAAAGTGTGAATGTTAAGGTTTGAAACCTTAATTAAAGTACAATCTTGAATTTTTCTAAATTGCCTTCCTCCAAAATCAAGTTTGACATTTCAAAGATATTTGATATTTGCTTCACGCAAATATTGAGTGCACATTGGGGGCCCTCTGGAGTTATGTGACCCAGTCCACGCAGTCAGAGCAAGAAAGCCAAGGCTCTGAGATGTGACCTAACACAAAAAGCCCATAGCAAGGGCTGGAAATGGGCCACCTTTTCTGATGTGGCGTTCTCTTTCACCCGTGCAAAACCACACTCTCTCTTCCCTGCTAATAAAAAATGCAGGTGGTGCTGGATGATCAGTCTTGGCATTGATAGTGGACCCATTCATAGCCTTTTATTGAACCTAGAGCATGAAACCTTTGATAAGCTTTAAAAAAAGCAAAAAGCAATATCCTGTCCTCTTGGGGCAGTAGGTCTGCAGAGAACTAGACAAAAGGATTCTATACCTTGCCAGCTATCTATCCTATAAGCCCACCAGATGGAATCTGACAACGATGTGGTCTCATGCCCAAGCAGCTGCTCCACATATTTCCTTCATGCGTATGCTTCAAAGACAAGCTACAGAGGCTGCCTTGGCACTAATGCAGTGAGTCTTAACGCCCTCAGGAAAATCTTTCCCTGCCAGCACAAGCATTCTGTTCTCCCGGATGCCTATTATACTGCAGCCACATGTAAGGATGCCCTTACGGTCCCCCGCCAATTGCTTTCCCCTTCAATTCCCTATAGCTAGCCTATTGTGTGAAAAACCACAGACGCAAATGGCGTAACAGACGCCATTTGCAGCCATAAAGCCCTTAGTTTAAGCTAAATGCAGCCATTTACGGCTGCATTTAGCTTAATATGAGAGCTTTACGGCCACAAATGGCATAGTGGATGCCATTTGCTTCCAGAGGCAGCCTCAGCCAGCGATACGGCATAGCAATGGTGGCCATATCGCTGGTGCTCCGGAGCCACCAATGGGGAGGATCTGGCCGGGGAGGATTCTGCGGGGAGATATAGGTAAGGGATCCTTTCCCCCACGGACTGCGGAGGCTGGATTCCTTTGAATCCAGCCTCAGTGGGGTCCATGGCGGAATTCTCTGAGATCCCTACTTCTGGGTGGGGGTTATAGTGAACATCACCTGACTGCCAGGGGCTGCCCAACCAATAAGAAATGCTCCCCCCCAGGCCCTCCCCCTTTCTCCTTTGATAAAATCCTGGGAGGTTTCCTCCAGTGTCTTGCCAAAAATCACCCTCCTTCTCTCTCTCTCTCTCTCCCCCCCCACCACATTAAGTACTTCCTTAAACCAACAATCATCACAGTAACACAGTGTTCCCTTTGCCTTGAAGCTGCCTAAGCTGTGAACAATCTCCTTCTTTCTCTCTCCCCTCCCCCTGCATTACTTACTTCCTTAAATATACAATTATTATAGGAACACAGTGTTCTCGCTGCTGTGCTGTGATCAACTGACGCTCCGAAGCTTTGACATTAAGGCTCTCTAAATGCGTTATTTCAATTCATGGGAATCTCAGTAACTTTGGGAGTGCGCATTTTGAGAACAAGCCTCATTGACCACAATGGGAGTTACTTCCGAGTAGACACACATATGCTTGTGCTGGGAAAGAGAAGGGGGGAACACAGGGATGGGAAACCAGCCCCCTTTCTAACCCAGTGCTGTGCAGGAATGAAGGTATGAATTAGTTACTTCTGAAGGGAATAAAGCAAACAATGGAGAATTGAAGCTTTGGGAAAGCGCTTTACAGCCTTTAGGGAATTTGTGCTTTAATGTGCTGTTTCAACTGAGGGGGATCTCTGTAAATGCTGGTGTGCACATTGAGGGGACAAGCCTCATTGACTACAATGGGAGTTACTTCTGAGTAGACACTAATTGGTTTACGCTGGGAAACACAGGGACAGGGAACACCCCTTGACCGGGATCACGGTGAAAGGCACACCTGTGGGCAGGGCTAGCATATCCAAAGTCAATGCAGGGGTTGGGGCACACAGTGGCTATACTGCACAGAACATGACTTAAGGGAAGAATCAGACTTTGAGCAGTCTCAGGAAATTTGTTTTTTCCATGATAAGCTCTGGGGTGGCTGCTGGATAGTCACGATGTCATGTATCCCTAATGACCTCCAAACTTAGCCAGCTTGGAGTAAATCGCTGGTGCAGACACTCCCAGAGTCACGTCCATGAAAATTTGATATGCAACACTGAACAGGAAAGCTGGTCCAAGATAAAGGACAACCCTGCCTTTATGAAACCATCAGAAAAGCATTACAGACAGATCCTCCAAATGTGCTGTTTTTTCTGATCAATGGAAAACAACAACAACAACCTTTTCCACAGCAGATAACCTGAAGAGGCCATGGAAAAAATAAGCTTCATAAACATCAATACCATGCTTACATTTCAACAAGTTGCTGGGAGCTCCTCCTGTCAAATCTATTTGATACATCCCTTAAAATTTCTGTGAATTCTACTCCAGATAAGTGAAAAAGGTGCTGATAAATAAGCTGCTGCTGCTGCTTCGTTCATTCGTTCGTTCGTTCATTCATTCATTCATTCATTCATTTATAGAACAGAGTTAAGACTGTGATCATTCAGGTCCAAAGTACAGTTAGAGATGGAACTAGTTCCTGGCTTTATGTCAGGGATGGGGAATGTGTCAGCCTCCACAGGTTGTTGGACTGCAACTGCCATTCTCCTTCACTATTGGCTATACTGGCCAAGGCTGATGGGAGCTGCGGTCAAACAACATCAGGAGGGCAACACATTCTCTATCCCAACTTCATGTTTTTGAGAAACAGATTCTTTAAATTAAAGCCTCACTTAATGACACCAGTGTTCATTTCTTGATTTCTAGGTGACATTCTTCACATCAGCTGTCCCCAGCCTGGTGCCCTCCAGATGTGTTGGGCTGCAACTCCTATCATGCCTAGCCAGTATTGGCCATGTTGGCTGGGCATGATGATGATGATGATTTATTACTATTATTTCTATACCGCCCCATCGCTGAAGCTCTCTGGGCTGGTTTACAGAAGTTGTAAACTCCATGATGGGAGTTGCAATCCAACACATCTGGAAGGTTCCAGGGTGGGGAAGGCTGCCTCATAACCTCAAAATATTTAGGCCAATTCCCTCTGCCCAGGGAATCGTCAGAGTCTGGGAGTCCTAGTTCCATTAGAAGAAGTGTAACAGAATTCCCAGCACCAGTCTACAGGTCCCAGAATTCTTTGAGGGTAATTACTGTAATTATAGTGGTACAAATCCAGCATATGCTTGTAGCATAAATATGGCCTTCCTTTGTTTTTATGAGTACGTTCTTGAGAAATGCAGTGTAAGAGGCTCATGTTATGACATCTGCTGCAAATTGAATTGTAAGGCCAGTCTCATCCACAACATAATAATAATTTGGCCATTAAACTGTGTGATAAATCTCAGATTTTTTTGATTAGATGGAAGCATTGTAAATATCTGTGTCCCTTATGCTCCTTGACCAGAAGAAAGGTAATCTCTAGAGGATTATTACCTTTTCTGCATCCCCAGCTGCAATTTTAAGAGAGCCTTTTACTCACAGAGTCAGTTCACACATCACACTGCAATTCATGGGTTGTTAAACCCAGGAAGTGCTGGGGAAGGGCAAAATGACAAGCACACTTCCTCCCATACACTCAGCATTTCCACTTTCAACTAACAACCCAGAAACACCTGCATTCCTGGTTTTGTGACATGGAAACCTAGAAATTCTGGGTTGTTTATGGCTTAAACTACCCAGAGTTAACCCAACAACAAACCATAGGCCATAAGCAACCCAGAGTTTCCAGGTTTGTACACCATGAAACAACCCAGGAATGGGGGCGTTCCTGTGTTGTTAACTGAAAGCAGAAATGACAAGCATGCAGGAGGCAGTGAGCTGTCACTTTGCTCGTCCCCAGCAATTTCTGGGTTAAATAACCCAGGAATGGCAGTGTGACATGCAAAGCAGATCAATAAGTCAATGTAGGTTTAGTAGGGCTTTCCTTAAAACGCTACGTAGGGAAGAACAGCATCCAAAGATACCCCCAGACCAGTTTCTACACAGCAGTTTTACATTCAGCCATTGCAAAACTTATCCCATCTGCCATAAAAACAAACCATTCTGGAGCATCAAATGTGCATAAAAGCAAATAAAATACAGGCTTATGGAACATAATATCACTCTTCACTATGAACTGAGCTGCCAGCAAAGGGCTGTCTTTGAGCAATGGGGGATGTGTGTATGCTATACACATATTTACACATCTCTTACAATGTGCTGATTGGAGCCTTTGCATCCTCAGATGATCTGTTCAGGAGCTGCACAGTGACAGTTTGACAGCTCAATGATGCCATTCTCTTCACAAGGATAAATATTTATACTTCTTTGAGAAATAGAGTGAGGGATGAGTAGCAAGGCAGCCACAGCTTTGCCAAAAGAGACAGACTTATCATGAGACAAGATGAGGCAACCGCTTCAGGCTGAATATTTATTTTGTTCATTTTATTTCATGGATGTATACCTACTTTTCACAAAGTCTTCTTATAAGGTGGCTATTTGGGAGATCATTAAAGGTGGCAGATATTGTTTATTTTTAAGAAGGTTCTTAGGGGGGGAAAGAAACATTAAAACTAGCCTTTCATTGTAGTTTTATGTATGGAACTCTTCTGTGCATAATTAGATGACTTATTCTAAAGTGACACCATCTTGGGCAAGAAGGCATCACCCTCGTAACCACTCTAGGAGGCCTGTATGTAAAGTATGTGCCCAGCAACCTCTTGGAAGCTCCTCCCTACTGCCACTAGAAGGACAGGGTGCCAACCAGGTGTATGTGAGGGGAGGAAGGAAGCTGAGGAGAACATCAACTGGTTATGGGTAGAGAATGCCAATGGGAGGATAAGGACCATCCTTTTGCCACCTGAGGTGAACAGACTTAAGAGGTTGCCTGTTACGTTGTCCAATGTTGCTTGCATGCTGGAAGCAGCAAAAGAGGCAGGACCGGCGTTGCTATTAGATAGCTGCTGTGGGGCGTCATGATAGGGAAAATCATCATCATCATCATCATCATCCTCTCACAGAGAGACACTTCTGGTATTTTCTTCCCCAGGTGCCAAAATACCTTGGTCAGCTTTGAAGTACTAATGCACCTTGACTTGGAGGGTGTCTCCATGACAACAGAAGGAGAAGCGAATGGTGGCTTATCCAGATTTTTCAAGGAAGCGGCTTTGGTCCGCACAGGGTTCCACGAATGAGTGCACCACACCATTCTAATTTGCTTCACAAGGACCATACTTCTGGGTGGGGTGGGGGGATTGGAGTGAACATCATCAGACTGTCAGGGGCCACTCAGCCAATAAGAGAGACTCCTCTCCACCCTTCATCCAGGCTGTTCTCCCCCTTTTTCCTTCCCCGAAGCTCCTGTAATGCAAATGAGCGAAACTTCACATTTACTTCTTTACAGCAACAAAGCAAACCGTAAAGAAATGCAGCATCAATGTTTAGGGAACAGGCTCATTGACCACAATGGGAGTTACTTCTGAGGAGACACCTGCTTCCCCAACCTATGCTTGATTCCACCAATTTTTTAAAAAAATATTTCCCTTTAAAACCACATTAGCAAGCACTACACCCTATCTCACTATTGTGCATTTGCCAGCAATTCCTATACCCCCTATCAAGCTATCGCACAATAGTGCTATTGCATGATAGTGAGATACGGGGTGTAGGTACTGCTGACAAAACTGCTATTTTACTTTAATGCTTTACTTTAAAAAAATAAAAAATAGAGGCTTCCCAGAGCACACCTATACTTTGCGGAGATTATGAAGGATATAACTTTTCCAAAAAGAACAGGAGGAACAGAAAGGGAGGTAGAGTTGCATTATATGTTAAAAAATACATATCTCTGCACAGAAATACAGGAGGATGAGCTTGGTAGCCCCATTGAGAGCATCTGGGTTAAAATAAATGGAGCAAAGAATAAAAGGAACATGGTGGTCAGAGTCTACTACTGGCCACCTAATCAAGAAGACAAGGATGAAACTTTTGAAAAGCAAATAGCCAGTGTTTCAAGGAAGCATTATGTAGTAGTAATGGAGGATTTCAATTTCCCTGATATTTGTCGGGAGAGAAATTCTGCAAAACATGGCCCCTCCAAGACATTCCTGACTTGTGTTGTGGATAACTTCCTTCTACAGAAACTAGAGGATTGGCCATCCTTGACTTGACCCTAACCAACAGAGATGACTTAGTGGATAAAGTAGCAGTTACGGGAACTCTGGGGGAAAGTGACCATGTTATACTTGAGTTCTTGCTTCTAAAGGAAGCAAAAGCCAAGTGTAGCCAAACGGATACCCTGGATTTTAGGAAACCAATTTTAATAAACTCAGAACAATGATAAGTAAGGTCCCATGATAAGTGACTCCAATGAGAAAAGGAGTCCAAGATGGGTGGGAGTTTTTAAAAAGGAAATTCTAAAGGCAAAATTACAAACAATTCCAACAAGAAGAAAAGGTGGAAGACAACAGAAGAAGCCAATGTGGCTTCACAAAAAGCTTAGAGATGACCTAAAAACAAAAAAGGACACATATAGGAAGTGGAAAGAAGGCCAAGCTCCAAAGGAAGAGTACAGGCAGGTAGCACAGAACTGCAGGGATGGCGTCAGGAAAGCTAAAGCTGAGAACGAGCTGAGGTTAGCAAGGGATGCTAAAAGCAACAAAAAGGCTTTCTTGAGATACATGCATAGTAAAAGACAGAGGAAAGAAATGGTGGTTCAACTATTAAATGAGGATGGCAAAATGATAACAGATGACAAAGAAAAGGCAGAAGTGCTCAATTCCTACTCTGGCTCAGTCTTCTCCCAAAAGAGGGTCTATGACCCCCCTGACAAAGGTGAAGTACAGACTGAAGGGGCAGGATTGCAGCTTGAGATCGATAGGCATATGGACAAGGAACACCTGATTACTTTGAATGAGTTCAAATCACCAGGGCCAGATGAACTGCATCCTAGAGTAATAAAGGAACTGGCAGAAGAACTCTCAGAACCACTGTCTGTTATCTTCAAGAAATCATAGAGGACGGACGAAGTGCCAGATGATTGGAAGAGGGCTAATGTTGTCCCTGTCTTCAAAAAGGGCAAAAAGGAGGAACCTGGGAACTGCAGACCAGTCAGTCTGACATCAATCCCTGGGAAAATTCTGGAGCAGGTTATAAAGCAATCCATCTGTAAGCACCTTGAAAACAATGCAATGATTGCTCGAAGCCAACATGGATTTGTCAAGAACAAATCCTGCCAGATGAATCTGATCTCAGTTTTTGATCAGGTAACCTCCCTTGTGGACTGTGGCAATGCTGTGGACATCATGTACCTCGACTTCAGCAAAGCTTTCGACAAAGTGCCCCATGATATCCTGATGAGTAAACTAGCTCAAAGTGGGCTAGATGAAACAACTATCAGGTGGATCCACAGTTGGCTACAGAAACGGACTCAAAGAGTGCTTATCAATGGGATCTTCTCAAACTGGGGGGAGGAAACGAGCAGGGTACCGCAGGGCTCAGTCCTGGACCCAGTGTTCTTCAACATTTTGATTAATGACTTGGAGGAGGAGGTGCAGGGAATTCTTATCAGATTTGCAGATGACACAAAATGGGGCGGGATAGCTGATACCCTGGAAGACAGAAACAAAATTCAAAGTGATCTTGATAGGCTGGAGCACTGGGCAGAAAATAACAGAATGACATTTAATAGGGATAAATGCCAAGTTCTGCACCTAGGAAAAAGAAACCAAATGCACAGTTACAAGATGGGTGATACTTGGCTCAACAATACTACAAGGAAGAAGGATCTTGGAATTGTTGTAGATCACAAGCTGAATATGAGCCAACAATGTGATGTGGCTGCAAAAAAGGCAAATGCTCTTTGGGGCTGCATTAATAGAAGTATAGCTTCCAAATTCCGTGAAGTACTAGTTTGCCTCTACTCAACACTGGTTAGGCCTCATTTTGAGTACTGTGTCCAGTATGCACCTCTTGGCAGGGAAATCGTGCCGGAGTAAATGCGGAGGGTGGTGCACACCACAACAGAAGAGTAGACAAGCTGAATTAAGGAAAACAATTGGACTAAAAGTAGTCTCAGAAGAAACATTTTTTCAGCGCAAAACTCTGGGGTGGCTACGAGATGGCCACGATATCATGTGCCCTGAATGACTTCCAAACACAGCAACCTTGCAGTAAACCACCCAGAGAGCTTCAGCTATGGGGTGGTATAGAAATGCAATAAATAAATAAATAAATAAATAAATAAATAAATAAATTGCTCATGGAGACAGCCCCTTGGAGTGTGGGTGCCCTTTATTGTTCCACTTCAGGCAGCAAAATATTTTGGGCTGACCCTGATCAAAAGAACTTGCCTGTGGAGGAAGGGGGAAAGCTGACTGTATACAGGACTGCAATACCTGACAGAGCACCTCTTCCGGCTCGAACATATCCATACACTATGCTCACCATCTAAGGTCTTCCTCCAGGTGCCTCCTCTGAGGGAGGCGCAGAAGACAGCAACAAAGGAGAGTGCCTTCTCAGTGGTGGCCCCCCCAATTATGGAATGATTTCCCCAATGAAGCCTGCCTGGCACCAACATTGTTATCTTTTCAGTGCCAGGTCAAGACTTTTCTCTTTTCCCAGGCATTTGGCAGCATGTGATGAGTTTTAATTGCTCCTGGATTTGCTTTATGGTTTGGCTTATTGCTGAAAGTTGTTTTTAGATATATGTTGTCCCCATGTATACCGTCTGCTTGTGTGTTTTTTATGTTTTTAAATTTTGCATATTGTATTTTTAATGTTTTCAACCTTTGTAAACCATCCAGAGAGCTTCAGCTATGGGGCAGCATATAAATGTAATAAATAAATAATAATAAATCTCTTTGCCTCACCTCCACCAGCACTGTGCTTCCTTCTCTTGTGCCAGCCTTTGAGTGAAAAAGAGCCTATGTGTCTCTCTGATCTTCCTGCTCCCTGTCCTGTACAATGCTCTATGTAAGGCTGGTGCAGTACCTAGCGCACCTAGCCTTTTCTGCAGCCAGTGCTGTGGATTGGTCTGTATGAATATTAAATGGCAGCAAACCTGTTCATGGGACAAAATGAAGAAATCCCTGCTCAGAATTGCAAATGGAAGAGCAGCAAGATTTCTCTTCAACTCTTCCTTGAAATCCAGCAGCTAGTCAAGGACCCTCTTTTTTAAAAAAGTAAAGATTCTGTTGGCATGTTAATGCACATGACCCATTGACGAAAGAGGCTAAAAATTGCCTCATGCTATTCTACAAATTATACCAACAGTGTAGTCAACACAATAAAATCCAAACGCAATTTGAATCACAAGCACCTCAAAAATAACAGGGGAGTACACAAAGAGATTAAGCTGTCTTTCTTGACCTGGTTTTGTGAAGGGCAAAACTTATTTAAACATCATCAGGGGACTTAAAAAGTATGTCAATGAATGATGAATACAAATTAAAATTACTGGGGGGAGAAATTAAGTTAATTTCAGCGGAGAAAGTGTAATCAGATTCTTCTGTTCTAATGACTGTTAATTAAAACATCTATTATGTTTGCTGAAGTATTCCAGCCCAAACATGTGCAAATGTTAAATCTGACAGAATCCAACTGCCTTCAGCATTAAGAATAAAAGCAACATTTTAGTGTGTTATCATTGGCAAAATATATGTCTATAGTTTTCTTCACCCTTAGGTATCGTGTGTAGTTGAATAACCTAGGAAGCACTGCCATTGCAGGGAGAGGAGGCAAATTCTGGCTCAACTGGCCAATTACAAATGAAACAAAGTTTTGCACAAATTTGAAATCTGGAAAGTTTTCAGAATTAAAAATTGACATTTTAAAAACTTATCTGAAGGGATACTTTTAAAATAATTACAGATATGGCCTAGCCAAAACACTGATGTTTCATTGATTTCAGCTGAAGTTATTTAGAGTATATTCCTAAGGGATTCCCTTTTGATAGACAGAAGGCTTCAAGTTCGGAACCCTCTGTCTATCCTAGGGATGTACGAACCCCCCACTGTCCCGTCCAGGGGGGTCCATTGCAGAGCAATTCGGGTTGCTTAGGGCCCTGCGGAGTCCTCCAGAGCCCTGCTGCATCTGCCCGAGATGGTGGAGTGGCTCTCCAGCTTTCTATAAAATGCGATACACTAACGGCAGCTGCCATTAGCCTATCGCGGGAAAATTACAGCCATAAATGGCATATTTTATGCCATTTGCGGCCATAAAGCACTTACTTTTGCCTAAATTGCAGCTTTTTACGGCTGTATTTAGATTAAAGTAAGTGCTTTATGGCCGCAAATGGTGTACAATACATCATTTATGACTGTAACTTTCCTGTGATATGCTAATGGCAGCCGCCATTAGCGTATCGCATTTTATAGGAAGCTGGCAGACCACCTTGCAGGAACTCCACCAGACCCAGAGGTGAGTGAGGGCAGTCCGCTGTGGTCTCCGGAGTTTGGATTCTTTGGAATCTGTCCTCATTTGTGTCCGTGGTGGATTTCTCTAGCATCCCTAGTCTATCCTATGCCCTAGCAGCAGGAGCCAGGCATGGTGGGAGGAGGGCAGAGGCTAAAATGTCTCTTGTCTCTCCGTTTCATTACAGTTTCAGCTAGACAAGTCTCTCAGCTTATCTAGTTTACCTACCATATTGTGGGTGGGTCAGGTGACAGAGAGGCTCAAGGGTCTTGAGGATTCTGGCCTCTCCCTCTCTCTCCCCTGCCCTCCTAGTGTCCTTTCCCTT
Source organism: Heloderma suspectum (assembly GCF_057233095.1). Lineage (NCBI taxonomy): Eukaryota > Metazoa > Chordata > Lepidosauria > Squamata > Helodermatidae > Heloderma > Heloderma suspectum. Next base: position 111,708,339 of record NC_139458.1, on the reverse strand, counting down.
TTCCCTGTGCCTGAGCTCTTCTGAGGTCACTGTTGTGAATGCAGCTGTTGTGCTGCTTTCTGCAGCGGCTTCAAGAAGGTGGAGGTAACAACCCAATCTTGGATTCTACCTCCCAAGCTTGTAGCAACATCTATGGCCTTCGGAGGGGAGAGCCACCATATCCTATGGTCCCTGGGACCAGTGCCAGCTCCAGGTTTTTGAGGGCACTTGGGCAAGACACCCTATGGGCCCCCTCCCTCAGTGAGGCTACCTTCTTATTGCCATTGTCGCCAGCTGCTATTGCTCCTCATCCTCTGTCTCATCATTTACTTCCTTGCTTGACAGGCAGATAGCAAGTAGAGCGTGGCACCTTCTCCCCACCACTGTTACCTGGGCCAGAACAAACAGGTTACAGGGGTTAAGAGGGGGAGCAACTCCAGGAGGCTCTTCTCAGTGGGTCCCTGCTGGGGCTTGAGCTCTTAGCAGGTGCCCAATCATGCCTACCCTTGATGCTGGCTCTAGGATGCTTTCCCAGGGACCATAGGATTGCCCTGCCCAGCATGTGCTTACCTCTGCTACTGAAATCAATGACATTTCAAAGTGCTTAGTTCTAACTGAACTGTTGCAGGATCCACAGCTTGAACTGGGAATCAAATGATCTGAGACTTAGACCTAGCCTAGCAAGCTACCCAAGACTGTACCTGTTAAGGATCCAGGGAGCTCTTCTGGCAGAATAAGGGATAGCAATGTGCAGTACAGGTGCTGTATTTTGGCAGACAGTATGAGGCTTCTGGATTGGCCAGGAGAGTTGTAAATACTGGTTTCCTGGTTGACAGAGAAGAATATCTTTTCTGGTCCACTCTGGGCCCTGGCTTGCAGCGCAGGCATCCTGGGTGGTGAATACCTACACCCGATCCGGTTCCTGCTATGGCCATCTAGTTGGCCCTGGTAGTAGTTTTGCAAGCAAATTTGCTTGTGAATTTAACATCCTGGTATTTTTAAATAAGCAATTGACTGGTGCATGTCTAGCATGTTGTAATGAACAGTGTGCTATGGCTAATGACTAAAACAATAGAAATGAGCCAAACTGATTGGGAGAGAGGGATTTGACCTGGCAAAAACAGCATGGCTGTGTGTATTGGCCTTCCCTCCATCACCAGTAGTATCTAATTTTGTTTGGAACAGTGGAAAGCTTTTTGTTCGCTGCAACGATGTACCCATGTACAGGGCTTTACTTTTCCCCGTGAAAATGAATGGTAGCCATTTACTTACAGTATATGGGGGAAAGTAAAGAAGTCCATTTAGAGACACCAGTGGAATGGGAACTAAACCTGATCCATGCCCCTGATGGTTGAGAATCACATTTGCTCTTATCTGCATAGCTACATCACATGCTGTGTGTGCACGCAAGAGCGTTTAGTGTGACGGAATGTTGGCAACTTACAGAGATCTCAGGTTTTGACTGGTATAAACTGATATTCTGAAATTATATTTGTTCTCAGGAGATTGTTGTGTGGTGGTGGTGGTGGGTTTTTTTAAAAAAAGAACGAAAAAGAAAATGGGTAAATAACACATCTAAAAACAAACAAAGCGAATGTGATCATTTTAGATTGTAGTATATTCCAGATGTCTTGGAGAATGTCCAAAGTAATAAAGGCTGCTTCCCTTTATGTTTGAACAATATGGGAGTGTTCCTGCAAGTCACATCTCTGTCTGAAAGCATAACATAGGTAATATGAAGTTACATAACTAAGTCAGAGAAATTGTTTTGGTCCTGCAAGAACCGTGGCAACTGTCACTGATCTAGTACCACAGATTTATCCATCTCATGTTCCATTTTAGACGTGGAATGACTTGCATTCTCATGAGGTGTAACATGGCAGATGTCTCGTAAGGCCATCACAAAAACTTTGTTAGCTTTGTCTTCAGAAAATGGAGCCATGACATATTGAATTCAGGTGACGCTGTGTGCTGATTGGAAGCTTGGTGGATTGCAACTGATATGAGTCAAATGGGCAGCAGGCAGGTAAGGAAAAATACATCAGGATCCCACCTGACCCAGACCCCAGGAAGACCTCATAGAATCATAGAATAGTGATTCTATCCCCACCTCCTTTGAGGAAGGGGATGTGAAGCTGTGGAGAACCCCTGTATAATGAAGGATCTAGTAGAATTCCCTGAAGCCTGAAGTGCCTTGTCTCATGGACATCTCACCTGGGGCTCCTGATAACTGCACTGACTGCATCCTAAGCCCTGCCTTGATCCCCAATTTTCAACCTTTGCTTCCCGAGCTTCAACAGCAAAAGTGGCAGTAGACACAATGGGAAGCCCAGGGCTAGTGTAGGAGTGCACGTTTGCTTTATTGCCTGTGGTCTCCTTGGGAGAACGGTCTACTCAAGAAAAGTCAGATGTCAGGGGAGATCCAGCAGAAAACAATGACCAAGCAGATGACCAAGAAGGAGAGGAGCTGATGGTAAGGATATGAATTTCCCCTAGATCTTTGCTGGGTTAACAGCCCTCCAGGGGAAAGGCCCAAGACATTTTGCTGCCTGAGGCAAAGGACAAGATGGTGTCCCCTCCCCATTCCATATAAAGAAGCTGGCCAGACTGACAGTTGAATTTTATTTCAACACTTTAACTACACCTGAGGGCAGCAGACTAGTTTAGGGCCCCCGAGACAGGCTATGTGGCATACAGAGCCTTGTTCTCCAACAGAGGGGAACAATAATGAGGCAGCCCAACAGAGTGAGTAATTGTCTCACTCTGCCTAACAGTAGGGCCAGGCCTGCAGCTCTCTGCTTTTCAGCTCCTGCTGCCGCATTAGGTGCTGGTTATGGATTATATAGCAGTGAACACGGAGCAGCCTTCCCCAACCTGGTGCCCTCCAGATGTGTTGAACTACATCCCCTATCATCCCCAGCCAGCTTGGTCAGCTAGCTGGGAATGGTGGAATATGTAGCCCAACATATCTGAAGGGCACCATGTTGGGGAACACTGCAGATTCCTACAACCCTCTCAAACATAAATAATGACAGACTTATTCAGGAATGGGCATTTGTGACATGATACTGGCATCAAACCTCAAAAATCTACCCACATAAAAAGATCAAAGAGTCTACTTTCCACGAAATGTTTCCCATCCAAATGGTGTATGTAAATGATATATTCAAAAACATCTTTGCTGACTCAAAGCCAACGCCATTGGAAGCCTCATAAGTTATAACTAAAGACTTGCTCCATTTCAGTATTTGGGATGGGTCTATTTGGATGACTGCTATTGCGAAGCACATTTTCCCAGGACTTTTATGAATCCCCAAAGTCCTCCTTAAAAATGTTCAAATATGATCACCCAAACTGTAATGCAGGGGAGCAGAACCTCTTCCAGCCCGAGGGCCAAATTCCATTTTGGAGAACCTCTTGAGGTCCACATTCCAGCGGTGGGCAGGACTGAATGCAAACGGGATGGGACCCCCCCTCAAAAAAAATACCAGCATATTTTGGCTTGCTTTATTTATATCCTACCTTTCTTCCACTGTGGAAATCAAGGTGGTTACACGTGGTTCCCAGGGGATCTCCCCTTCAAGCACTGACCAGGCACAAACCTGCACAAGGTGGCTGCCTCATGTGCCTTCAGACTATGCTCTGGGAGCTTAAAACTCTTACAGCCAGTGGAGGCATTTAAACTTTTTAGAATGGGGAAAAAGCTGCACAAAAGCAGGGAAACCACCAAGCCATCAGTGACTGAGGGGAAGTAGGTGGCACTAGGGGAAGGCGGCATGGCCTGAGGAAACCCAGAGCACTGGATTTGGCCCTGAGGCTCTGCAGCTCTGCTCTATTGCAATACTTCAATTTTTAAAAAAGTTGTATTTAAAAATGTATTCCACCTGATCATGCTTTTATTCCTTCATTTTCAAAGTGTATCACAGTCACTGATCTCAAAGGATTAATAGCACTTGAGGTTAGAACCTAAGAACCTAAGAAGAGCCATGCGGGATCAGACCAAGGGTCCATCTAGTCCAGCATTCTGTTCACACAGTGGCCAACCAGCTGTCAACCAGGAACCCACAAGCAGGACAGGACAAGAGATCAACAGCACCCTCCCACCCATAGTCCCCATCAACTGGGGAACATGGGACAGCTGAGGCAGCAGGGGAGATGGATTGGAAAACTGGGGCAGGGTGGATAGAATGGAGTATCCCGGAAGAGGTCATGGCTGGCTGGAACCCTGAGCTGGAGCACTCCACACTGCAATATTTTATTGCAGTTCCCACTTACATAAAGTTAACATTCACTATGCTACTTTCTGAACTATCTACTACTGGGCAATCCCCAGGAATGTACACACAAAACAAAATAGAATTATGAGTCACAAATGTGGAACACAACGGGGTAATTTGATAGCTCATTATCTGCGATCTATTTAAAAATGGAACAAAGGGCATTTAGTGCAGGAGGGTCATGGCAGGGTCACTGCATCATGTAAAGAGCCGGCAAACTTCCATGAAGGAGCAATCTCAATTGCAGGATAAAAGCCCGGTATGAAGGAGCCCCTAGTCTAACCCCAGCAGAATCTCTCCAATGTTTCAGACAGGAGTATTTCCCCACCCTACATGGAGATGCTGGGGATTGAATGGAGCTTCAGCTTTTGGGTGATATAGAAATGTAATAACTAAATAATTCAAACCCAGGCCTTTCTATATATAAAGCATGTACTCTACCACAGAGCTGCAGTCCTCACCCCTGTTGTTAGTCCTTAATGGATTTTTATAGAACTCCTGAGGGAAAATATGGAAGTAAGTAACTATTCAGATTTTAAACTATATTTTATGGAAGAAAAGGTACATTTTCTATGTGGGGAACAATAATTTCATTAATGTTTTAAATGACATTAATGAAGCATATTGAAAGAGGAATGCTTTCAGTAAAACCTTGAAAGTAAGATTCCATTTTAGTCCTGGTGTAGGAGGACACTATTTGTATTAGAATTGGGGTGGGCAATTTGGGACCCTCCAGAAATTTTGGCCTATTGCTTGCATCATCCCTCAACATTAGGTATGCTGGCTAGGGCTGATGGGAGTTGTAAGCCAAAAATCTGGATGGCCACAAGTTGCCAACCCCTGGAGTAATGAAATGTGAAGAGAGAGAGGATGCTTCCCTCCCACCTGGTTTTCCCATACAAAATCATCCCCTCAGCTGCATCCTCCTGGGGAGTTCCCAATTGGAATAAATGCCCTGAGCTGGGTCTCTGAGCCCATCTAGCTGTGCCCCACTGGTGGGGATGGAGAGTGGGAGACTATTGGATCTGGCAGATCCATAGTCCCACCCTTTGGCATGCCTCCCTCCATCCCAATTCCTGCCATCTCTGATGTTGGAGCTTCGACCATGGGCCAGGCAGCCGATGCATAGCTTTCCATGGTGGTTGAGGTGGAGGGAGAAAAATCCCTGTTCAGCAATCCCCTCCCCCAAGGTCACTGCTGTATCTATGGCTTCAGGGGGATCCACACCATACTATGGTCCCTGGGACATTCTTAGTAGCTTTTAAAGAAGGTATTTGCTTTCAGGGAAAGAGATCCAAAAAGCCTAGATTCAGGATGAGCTGCAAACTGTACCAGCTGTTTATTCAGGGATGTATGGATGCAGCTATACCAAAGGTTTACAATACCAACAGGGAAGAATGCTCATAGCAAAACAGTACCAACATTTTTAAAAGAAAAAAAAAGAGAGGTTTTGTAGGGAATTATACCCCTCTTGGAATGTTGGTTTTCTTGAGCCATTTCCTGTGGCACTGAATTCCACAGGTTATGAATGTACATGATGTTAGGCATGACAAAGAGGAGATCAGCAAAAGGTGTTAATATAATTATATACAAATTCATAACATTACAACTTACTATCAAGAAAATTATAGCTTGCCACAACCATAGAACAGGAGTGGGCAGGGAACACTAACCACTGAGGTGTCTGGTCTGGAAGAGAGACAATAAGAAAATTTAGAACAGCGAGATCATGCTGATGCAAATGTAACCCACTGGTATATTTTTCTTCAAGAATTCTGAGGGAACAGACTTCCTGCACATGCTCAGTAAAGGAGCGAGACAGGGAGCAGCCCCCATTTTAGGCAATTACCAGAATTGCACAGTGGAAGAAGCTTGTTTTCTCTGAAGAAAAAGTGTTACACAAGCAAAAACGAGCTGGGTCCTATGCTGCAGGCAGTGGCACAAATCCCCCAGTCATCAGTCTGCCCTGGGGAGTTATCAGAGGTTAGAGCAGACAACCCCTTTTCCTGGTGCTGGACTCAGGCTGACTGACATGGATAATTAGTAAAAGAAGAAGAAGAATGACCAGAAAAATGCTTTATTTAACTCGTTGGGTACAATGATGAGATTATTGTTCTAATGGGTCTAAAGAATATAAAGGGGTATGTGCATAATTCTGTACCGTACACACACTGTCTGTCATTCGGTTGTTCTAATTATTATAAAAGATCCATAGTGACTGACCTGCCTTTGTATACCCCATAATACTAATGGATTTAACCCATGGAACTGGGAGTCGAAATTGGGCAGATAATAAGGTTTGTTTTGGTTCCTTCTGGTGCCCCAAACTTCTGACTGGAAGAAGAGCTATTTTGAGGGATATGAGGCCAGAGATGTCATGAAAGTCATTAGTATGTGAAATGAAATGAGAATATGATTAGATCATACTCGACTGTAATTTTCGCGAGATGGCTTCCAAGTGTTTTGTCTATACATTTTACCAGAATGTATTATTTTTTCCCCCTGTGGACAATTTTTTTTTTTTCAAATTGGAGGGAAGAACAGGCTAATATTTCAGAATCCGTTGTTTGTATTGTTACAGTAAAACCAACCTCATAGCAAGATGAGAGCATAGATAAGACAAGAACACAGAAGGTATACAATGCAGCCAAGGTCAAGAAATTTGAAGTTTCATTGATTTCAATGGGACAGATGTCAGCAAGTGGTTAAACCCTGAGACATGGTTTGTGTGACTCTGGAGTTCCATGAATTGTGGGTGTGGTCTAGATAACATCATCAGATAATCCATATTGTTACAGATTGAGGATTTAATTCTTTATCTTAATGACAGTTTGAGGGTGCAGTCCTGCATACACGTGCCTGGGAGTAAGCCCCACTGAACTCAGTTGGACTTACTTCTGAGTAGACACAGACAGAATTGCTCTGCAAATGCAGTAAGAATTGCAGCTGTATAGTGTGAGTCCTGGACTATGAATTGGATACATTGTTCACTGAGGCAGTTGTGCCATTGTTTTGCTGTTGTGTATGAAAGGGAAAGCATACAGAACTGAGTGAAAGCCCTGTGCTGTAGAACTAGCCATGAATAACAGCAGGAATTGAATGCCCCTGTTGTTTTAGGACAGTGAGGTTTTAAAAACCCATAATAGAAGTCTCTTGATAGTTCGGTAAAATGGACTGGGACACGGGGTCACAATTGTTACCAAGAGTAAAAACAAAAAATTGCTTTCAGTCAACTGTTATTTCAATCCCTAATCAACATTTCTACAGTGCAAATAATAATTTTACCCTCATTTTACAGATTCTAGGGGGCTAATACATCCTATAATGTGTGTGTGTGTAGATGGAATCAGGTCTTTAAGTGCTCTGTGGTCTCAACAAGTCTGTGCTTATGGAGTAATGATGAATAGGCATAAAAACACCTTTAGCTATACAAGACTATTAATTAACATTATAGTGAGGGTAGCCTGGATTGGGGTTTGGGAAAGTAAAGAGAGCCACTGCCATGAATACTCTACAAGTGTGCATTCTTTTAAATATAGGCCAGTTAAGAACACTGCTGTAATATAGGCAGGTACAAATATCAGATGTAATTTCAAAAGGCTATTCTAACCATTGAAGTGTCCTAAAAGCATACTGGGCTACTGATATTGGATTGAATCTAGATTAGTGCTTAGCAGAGTTCCACTTGCACTGGAGGAAGGGGGCAGGGAGGCAATCTTTGAGCTTCCTCGTTCCTCCTGCAGCCCTCTGGAAAAGCTGCGGGGGGGGGGGGGCTCTGGAGCAGCATGAAAGATGACACAGGGGGCACTGGTAAAGATTGCCTCCCTACCCCCTTCCTCCTGCAGGGAGGCTTCTCTAGATCCCGGTACCCTCCATGAATGGAAGAAGCTCCTCCATCCACAGAATGGCCAATCTGGCCTCTTATTAAAAATATAGTTATCACTACCAATTGTTTCAACACCACATCAGATGACTGGAAAGATCAGTGTTAGCTAGGACCATTGGTAGGTTCTTAAAAGATCCGGGACACAGGCTCATAACATAAATTTGCACATATATATGATATATATTTGAGTCTAAGCGCACCTCTAGTGTGTGTGTGTGTGTGTGTGTGTGTGTGGTGTGTGCATGTGGTGTGTTTGCATGTGTGTATAGATTACGTGCATACATACATAAGAAGTGTGCGCTGACCCCCCACCCCACTTCAACTCAGACCCCGATTCAGCATTTTGGAAAACATCCTGCTTCTGCTTGGGCCAATTTGTAGTCAGACCACTTCAGCTCAGCGCCAAACCTGAGTCAAGGTTTGGAAAAATGAGTTATGCTTCCTCGACTACCATGGGAAATTAGATTAAAAAAACCCTAACTTTTTTTTCTTGGTCAGAACTGGATGATAATTTCAGACATAGTAGCCCGCTAGAAGGGGATTACACCTGTCCAATGTCAGAAAAAAGGTACAGGGTTCATATTTTGATTTTTTTTTTTAAGGGAACTGCCAATAACCTTTTTATTACTTGGAAGAATTGGATAAAAATTTTAGGATTCATTGCCCCATCAGAGGAGATCATGTCTCCAAATTTCAGAATGATAGCCACAAGGGTTTTTGTGCAAGGGTGGCCTTGACATTTTGAGGTCTCCAAAAGAGGACATACTTATCTCCCTATTTTCCTTGTGGACCATTGTTCTGAAAACAGCCCAGGAGAGCCCCTAAGTAAGAAACCAGCAAAGTTTCAGAAGGATAGGTACAGCAGTTCATGCAGAAGGGAAGTTCTGCCATTTGGGGGAGGGAGTGATTTGATTTCTGTTCACCCCTTCCCCAATAGTTTTTGGGTAAATTTGTATGAAAATGCATAGCTCATTAGAGGTGTCCCCCAGGCAAGAAACTTGCAAAGTTTCTGAAGGATATACATGCACGCAAATTTAGAATTATTCGAATGTATTTACATTTCACTAATATTAGCAGCAAGGGAATATGGGTGGGAAAGTGCTATTGCACTCATGTCCTGCTTGTGGGTTTCCAGTGGGCATCTGGTTGGCCACTGTGTGAACAGAACGTTGGACTAGATGGACCTTCATCTGATGCAGTTCGGCTCTTCTTATGTTCTTAAATAGAGAGTGCCCCTGAGCATATGCAGAATGCTTTTCTTTCACCACCGAGCACTTTCCCCCCTACCAATTATATTCCCCTCCAGCTTCCATGCAACCATCCCTCCTCCTCCTACCATCCTCCAGCAACTCTTCATAAAAACAGATGTCTTGTTTTGTGCAACTCTCCTCTATTTCCTCCTTGTTATGCACAAGCTCTCATTGCATCTTCCTCCCCATAACTTCATTTGTGCCAAGACTTCACCAGCATTTCAGCCAATTAGTCTGTTTTCAAAACTAGGGCTAATTATGGAGAAACTCTGACCATGTACTAAGTGCTAGAATTCTAGCATGAAGCTAGAATTCATGCAAAATGAAAAAAACACAAATGACAAAACATGTATAGGACTGAGCTGAAAGAGTAGTCAATTCATTAGGTGGAACTGAGTAAGCACTGTTTTAATTAAGCCTGCTGTACCATGCTCAGAACTCAGGACTTATTTCTGAGTAAACATGAGAACATCAAGGTGCAAACCTCCCTGCAAAAGTAACTTGTGTTGGAATCCTATGCACACTTTCCTGAGGGTAAGTCTCATTAAACAGAATGGGGCTTCTGAGTAGGCATACAAAACATTGTATAAAACTCCCCTCCACTTTTAAAAAAACAAACCCAAACCTCCTATTGTTATTAAAGCTTGCTGTTCATAGGAATATAGGAAGCTGCCATATACTGCATCAGACCCTGGGTCCATCTAGCCCAGTATTGTTGACACTGACTGGCAGCAGCAGCTCTCCAAAGGAGGATTCTTTCCTAGCCCTACCTGGAAATGCTGGAGATTGAATCTGGGACCTTCTGCATGCCAAGCATGTGCTCCACCACTGAGCTACAGCCCTTCCTATTACTGGATAATGGCAACTGACAGACAAAACAACCCCAGATTTGTTTCTCTGCAAGCATGTGAACCCATTTTTCTCAAAGACTTGAGTGAGAAGGAGAAAAACCAACCCTCTTGTCTGCTTGTATAAAGTCAAACACAGTTCAGAACTTCTCTTGCCCACCAAAGAGAATTCTCTTTAAGAATTCCCAAAGATATGCCCTGGGTGGAATAAAGAAAAGAAAGAAAGGATAGAGGAGGGAAGAAGAAGAATGGTGACTGGAAATGGGGGTGGTAGAGAGAATTCCCTAAGCCAAGTGGCTCCTTTCAGACAGCTAGTAGTTCAGAGGAATTTAGGAGCCTCTGGAGGGTTCGTAAGAATTGCATGTACTTAAATGAACTTTATGAGGTGAGGTGGCCGAAGGCTTTTTCTAGCTTTTTTAAAACTGTAGAACCTATTTAAAAGCCTCAGCAGTTCCTTGATCATGACACCACATAGTCCTAACCATCCTTTTGGAATAATTTGAGTCCTACAGCTAATTAGGAGAAATTAAAGTGGAGGGGGAGAGAGAAGTTTGTGGAGGCTGATGGGATCCTTTGCTGTACTGAAGCCACTAAAAGTCTGCAGAAGCCAAAGGTTCCAGTTTGGGGAAGTAAAATCAGATGCTGTGTGGAGCACCAGTATTTCACATGGAGCTCTTTCTTCCCTTCCTTCTCCCTCTTCCAAATTTCATTGCAAGCAAGCTCCCAATGGTGGGCATGTAAGAGAAGAAAAGTAGGGGGGAAAGGTTTTTTGCAACTCAAAAAAACAACAACAACCCTACACCAGACAGTAGGGATAGTGACCTCCTAATGGTCACCTTAAACACCTTCTGATTAGGATCTCTAATCCCCTGTGTGGCTTGACAGTTTTTACTTTTTGTTTTAGTCTTTGAGAAAAGGAAAATTTACGCATGGCTAGCACAAAAGCCACCAGTCCTGACTGAAATTGGGCAGGTTCAATCAGCTCCATGGGAGCTACCAGGTATCCAAATTTCATGTATACGAACTAGGGATGTACGAAAGTCACTTACCTTTTCGAAGGGTGACATTCGCGGTGAGGGGGAGGCGCTCCGTCCCTCCCCCTGAAATTCTGGCCGGGGCGGGAGGCGCTCCGTCTCTCCCCCCCGAATCCTGGCCGGCCGGATCCACAAATGGCGGCGGCTGTAGCCGCCGCCATTTGCGTCCCTGCAGTCAGCCGTGATAGGCTACGTAAATGTTTACGTAGCCTATCACGGCTGATTTAAAAGAAAAAAAACCCCGCGTGTACGCAAATGGCAGCGCCCATGGGCACCGCCATTTGCGTTCCTTTTTTTGGCATGTCTTAGTCTACGTAAACATTTACGTAAGACTAAGACGGCGAAAATAAGGGGAACGCAAATAGCATAGATGCTACGCTATTTGCGTTCCCCTTATTTTCGCCGTCTTAGTCTACGTAAATGTTTACGTAGACTAAGACGTGCCAAAATAAGGAATGCAAATGGCGGCGCCCATGGGCGCGTACGCGCGTTTTTTTTTCCTTTTAAATCAGCTGTGATAGGCTATGTAAAGATTTACGTAGCCTATTACGGTGTTTTTTAAAAATCTAGCCGTGATAGGCTATGTAAATCTTTACGTAGCCTATCACGGTTTTTTTTTTTTTTACTGGAAATGGCGGCAGCGGCAGCCAGTCAGAAGACCGGCCGCCGCAGCCGCTGCCGCCGCCAGGAAGATTCGCCGAAGGTAAGTCCCGTCCTGGGGGGGCGGGGGGGGCAGACCGTTCCACCACCAATTACGGGGGGCTGAATGTGCTGGCATTCGGCCTCCCCGAGATTCGTGGTGAAATTCTCTGACATCCCTAATACGAACTAAAAAAGTTATGGCTGTTTTTGTTTTCCAATGCAAGTCAATGGGAAAATATAAAAAAAAATGGCAATTAGGACAGCTGAAAAGATCCGGGGCAAGCCCAGGTGGTCCCATCCCTAGCACCGCCCCTGGTGATGGCTCCAGATTTTTGAGGGCCCTTGGGCATGACACCTTCATGGGCCTTTTCCTCAGCAATGCTTTTCCACCACCATTGTCATCAGCTGCTATGGCTCCTCATCCGGCTTTTTCTCATAATTGCTCCCACTTGCTCGCTCCCACTTCACAGGGAGAGAGCCAGTGGGGAAGTAGGTGGTGGCATCTGCTGCTCCTCCTTCTCACCACCACCCTTGTCTGGGCCAGAGTGAGGGGCAGGTGAACAAGCAGGCTCCAGTGGTGAAGAGGAGGAGCAACCCCACGGGCTCTTGTCAGTGGGCCCCTGCTGCAGTGTGGCCTCTCAGCAGGTGCCAGACCATGCCTAACCTTGAGGCTGGCCTTCAGAAAGACGCACTGTGAATTGCATCTCAACTGTAAGATGCAGTTACCTGTAAATATGGGATCGACCTGTTTTGGCTAAGTCGATGTGGCACAGTATGGCTGGTTCTACATATGAGTGATAAGCCAGGAAGTTCCCAGTTCAAATATCTTCTTGGCTATAGACTCATTCAGTGGCTTTAGGTAAGACACTATGTCCCCATCTACAAGGAGATGCTTTATGATGCAATTCTGTTTAAAGCTGGATTTTCATGGATTTGAATTTGCTCCTACTGTGGCATACGCAGCCAGTAAAGTGGTGTGTGCATTTTTAAAAAAACCCTGCTTTCACAGGGTGAATGGCATCCGAAACTGCATTAGTTCAGGGTTGGGTGAACAGAGTCCCGCGAGTAGAACAGAATGCCATCAACTGCATAGGAGCGGTGCAGCAAATGAGTGGAGGCTTGCTCCCTAGCCCTCTCCCTGCTCCTGTACTCATTGAAGTGCAATTGAAAGCAATGAGCTACTTTTAAGTAGACGTGTTTAGCTCACTCCTCTCCTTGTGTCCACCCTTCCTCGGCAAGAGTAAGGGACATTTGGGGGTGATCACCTTTTAAACTCATTAATGTTATGCACTAGGCCTGTGCAGAAACCCCCCAACCCACTTTGGAGGCTGATTTAGAGCTTCTGAATTGGCCCCGACCCACCTCGGCCCAATTTGAACCCTGTCTGACCCACTTCAGGCTCCAGGTCTGAAGCGAGGTTCGAATATTGATCATCCTGTTTTGTCTCTGTAATGATGACAGATTGTTTTCTAAATTACCCTTTTTCAATGTATGCCAATCTAATTTTAAAATCCCAAGTGATGATGATGATATCTTTCTCTCTCTTAATATATGTAACTGGCAAGAAATAATACATTATTGTCCAAATTTTTCCTGTTTCAAATGTGTTGTTTTGTTGACTTACCTCCTTCCTTCATAATTTTTTCTCATTCACTGAAAGTCAAATGTATCCTTTAGTTTTCATGGTTACCACTTAATCACATAGTTTCTGGATCATCTTCAAAGAAGCCCTGTTCAAGAGTGCATTACATTAATCCAACCTGGAAGCTACCAGAGCATGGATAACTGTGGCCAGACTATTTCTTTCTATGTTGGGTCACATTTGGCATGTAAGCCTAAATTGATTAAAGGTGCTCTATGCCACTGAGATCACTTGTCCAATGACAGAGATGAATGTGAGCAAATACCTTCAAGAACTGGTTGAACACAGTGTCACAAACAAACCACCCACCAACATGATATAAACCATTAAACCTTGACTACTGCAATTAAGAACATAAGAGCCATGCTGGATCAAATCAAGGTTCCATCTAGTCCAGTGTTCTGTTCACACAGTGGCCAACCAGCTGCCCATGGGAAACCCACAAGCAGGACATGAGTGCAACAGCACCCTCCTGCCGATGTTCCCTAGCGACTGGTGTAAATAGCCATACTGCCTCTGATGTTGGAAGTAGCATATAGCGGTGAGGACTAGTAGCCATTGATAGCCCTATCCTCCATGAATTTGTCCAATCCCCTTTTAAAGCCATACAAATTGGTGGCTATCACTACATCTTGTGGAAGTTAATTACGTAGTTTAACTATGCGCTGTGTGAAGTACTTCCTTTTATCTGACCTGATATCCCCCCACTCAGCTTCATGGGATGACCCCAAGTTCTAGTATTATGAGAGAGGGGAAAAAATGTCTCCCTATCCACTCTCCACACCATCCATAATTTTGTACACCTCTATCATGTTTCACCTTACTCGCCTTTTTTCTAAACATGATAGGGCAACAGAAATGCTTTATGACAGAAGAAAGAGAAGTGATAACGTACTGTAATGGGAATGCCATTGTGTGGTGTCCAGTGAAATGAGCCCTGGTGCTCAGATGTTTGCAGTTAGCTGGAGATGCTTGCTCAGTGGTTTTGATGGCTTGAAAATACTTCTTTAATGAGCATAGATGGTTAGTGGCTACTAAGCCATGTTCAGGTGAGTGATAGAGAAACACTTGGGACCAAAAATGGACAGAGTTCTGCAACTGGTTTGCAAATCCATGCTGTGTTACTTTTGGTGAACACAATTTGTTGGGTTCATGATGGCAGGAATTACTTTACAATGATGTGTAGGTGAGTCATCCTCTGTTCCAGTCCTGCTGTGCTTTGATTCCAATGGTCCATTTGCTTTATCACTTGACAGCTTTGTCCAATACTTCAGCACTGCATCTGCCATTGGCCCCTGTTGCCAATATGCTGGCCTAGCATTCTGTGCCAATTCAACTTCCAATGCAATATCACCACAGTACAAGAAGCCATGATGTTACACTTGCATGGCAGCCATTGTGGCCCATTCTAGACATATACTTGCTGATGATACAGGAAGCTTGAGTGTGCCATATATATGAAATAATGTTAACTTACAGTTACTTTGAAGTGAGTCATCCCTTTTTCTAGTCAATCTTCATATCATCCTATATGAATAACAAAAAGGAGTATCTTTACATTTCACTCTTCTGTCCCATTCCAGACATATATAAGCTCTTCAAAGATAGATAAGAGCTCTTGCATGTGTGTATCATGGCCCATTCATTTTAATCAAGGAGTAGTTTCATATATGCAAAGGGATGTGTTCACAGAGCTGTTCCCTCCATTGAAGTGAATGGTGTACTAGCCCTTCCAGAAAGCAAAGTTCTCTGTGAACAACAGAACCTTAACCTCACAGCTCTGACTAAAGAGTTTGTTGTTGTTGTTCAGTCGTTCAGTCGTGTCCGACTCTTCGTGACCCCATGAACCATAACATGCCAGGCCTTCCTGTCCTCCGCTCTCTCCCAGAGTGTGCTCAAATTCATATTCGTTGCATCAGTGACGCTATCTAGCCATCTCATCCTCTGCCGTCCCCTTCTCCTTTTGCCTTCAATCTTTCCCAGCATCAGGGTCTTTTCCAGTGACTTTTCTCTTCTCATTAGGTGGCCAAAATATTTCAGCTTCACCTTCAGGATCTGTCCTTCCAATGAGCACTCAGGGTTGATTTCCTTTAGGATGGACTGATTTGACCTCTTTGCAGTCCAGGGGACTCTCAAGAGTCTTCTCCAGCACCACAGTTCGAAGGCATCCATTCTTCGGCACTCAGCCTTCCTTATAGTCCAGCTCTCACAGCCATACGGTGCTACTGGGAAAACCATAGCTTTGATTATACTAATCTTTGTCGGCAAGGTGATGTCTCTGCTTCTTATTATGCTGTCTAGGTTTGCCATAGCTTTCCTCCCAAGGAGCAAGCGTCTTTTAATTTCATGGCTACAGTCACCGTCTGCGGGGATCTTGGAGCCCAAGAAAGTAAAATCTGTCACTGCTTCCATTGCTTCCCCTTCTATATGCCAGGAAATGATGGGGCCAGATGCCATGATCTGAGTTTTTTTAATGTTGAGTTTCAAACCAGCTTTTGCACTCTCCACTTTCACCCTCAACAAGAGGCTCTTTAGATCCTCTTCACTTTCTGCCATTAGGGTGGTGTCGTCTGCGTATCTGAGGTTGCTGATAATTCTCCCGGCAATCTTAATTCCGACCTGTGATTCATCCAACCCGGCATTTCTCATGATGTACTCTGCATATAAATTAAATAAGCAGGGCAACAATATACAGCCCTGTCGTACTCCTTTCCCAATTTTGAACCAATCGTTTGTTCCATTTCCGGTTCTTACTGTTGCCTCTTGACCCTCATACTGGTTTCTCAGGAGACAGGTAAGGCGGTCTGGTACTCCCATCTCTTTAAGCATTTGCCACAGTTTGTTGTGATCCACACATTCAAAGGCTTTAGCGTAGTCAATGAAGCAGAAATAGACGCTTTTCTGGAATTCTCTTGCTTTCTCCATAATCCAGCGAATGTTTTCGATTTGATCTCTAGTTCCTCTGCATCTTCGAAACCCAGCTTGTACTTCCGGTAGTTCTCGGTTCACATACTGCTGAAGCCTAGCTTGTAGGATTTTGAGCATCACCTTGCTGGCATGTGAAATGAGTGCAATTGTACGGTAGTTTGAAAACTCTTTGGCATTGCCCTTCTTTGGAATTGGAATGTAAACTGACCTTTTCCAGTCTTGTGGCCACTGTTGAGTGGTCCAAATTTG
The DNA here is from genome assembly GCF_057233095.1 of Heloderma suspectum. Taxonomy (NCBI): domain Eukaryota; kingdom Metazoa; phylum Chordata; class Lepidosauria; order Squamata; family Helodermatidae; genus Heloderma; species Heloderma suspectum. The sequence continues at coordinate 111,691,604 of NC_139458.1, read as the reverse complement.
TTGGCATATTGAGTGCAGCACTTTAACAGCATCGTCTTTTAGGATCTTAAATAGCTCAGCTGGAATACTGTCATCTCCGCTAGCTTTGTTGTTAGTAATGCTCCCTAAGGCCCACTTGACTTCACTGTCGAGGATGTCCGGCTCAAGTTCAGTGACCGCACTATCATGGCTATCAGGGACATTCAGATCTTTCCTGTAGAGTTCTTCTGTGTATTCTTTCCACCTCTTCTTAATCTCATCTGCTTCTGTTAGGTTCCTGCCTTCTTTGTCCTTTATCATGCCCGTCTTTGCACAAAACGTTCCCTTGAGATCTCCAATTTTCTTGAAGAGATCTCTAGTCTTTCCCATTCTGTTGTTTTCCTCGATTTCTTTGCATTGTTCATTTAAGAAGGCCTTCTTGTCTCTCCTTGCTATTCTTTGGAACCCTGCATTCAATTGGATATATCTTCCACTTTCTCCCTTGCTTTTTGCTTCCCTTCTTTCCTCAGCCACTTGTAAAGCCTCATCAGACAGCCACTTGGCTTTCTTGCATTTCTTTTTCTTTGGGATGGATTGAGTTGCTGCCTCCTAAACAATGTTACAGACCTTCGTCCATAGTTCCTCAGGCACTCTGTCTATCAGGTCTAATTCCTTAAATCTATTCCTCACCTCCACTGTATATTCATCAGGGATATGATTTAGGTCATACCTGAATGGTTTAGTGGTTTTCCCTACATTCTTCAATTTAAGCTGAAATGTTGCAACAAGAAGCTCATGATCTGAGCCACAGTCAGCTCCAGGTCTTGTTTCTCCTGACTGTATAGAGCTTCTCCATCTTTGGCTGCAAAGGACATAATCAATCTGATTTCGATATTGACCATCTGGTGATGTCCATGTGTAGAGTCGCCTCTTGTGCTGTTGGAAAAGAGTGTTTGCTATGATCAGCGTGTTCTCTTGGCAAAACTCTATTAGCCTTTGTCCTGCTTCATTTTGTACACCAAGGCCACGCTTGCCTGTTATCCTGGTTATTTCTTGACTTCCTACTTTAGCATTCCAATCCCCTATGATAAAGAGGACATCTTTTTTTGGTGTTAGTTCTAGAAGGTGTTGTAGGTCTTCATAGAACTGATCAACCTCAGCTTCTTCAGCCTCAGTGGTTGGGGCATAGATGTGAATTACTGTGATGTCGAATGGTTTGTCTTGGATTCGTACTGAGATCATTCTATCGTTTTTGAGATTGTACCCCAGTACTGCTTTTCCCACCCTTTTGTTGACTATGAGTGCTACTCCATTTCTTCTAAGGGATTCTTGCCCACAGTAGTAGATATGATGGTCACCTGAATTAAATTCACCCATGCCTGTCCATTTTAGTTCGCTGATTCCCAAGATGTCGATGTTCAATCTTGCCATCTCATGTTTGACCACCTCCAGCTTACCTTGATTCATTGATCTTACATTCCAGGTTCCTAAACAATATTGTTCTTTACAGCATCAGACTTTCTTTTCACCACCAGACACATCCACAGCTGAGTGTCCTTTCGGCTTTGGCCCAGCCGCTTCACTCTTTCTGGCGCTACTTGGAAATTCCCTCTGCTCTTCCCCAGTAGTATATTGGACACCTTCCGACCTGAGGGGCTCATCTTCCGGTGTCATATCTTTCAGCCTTGTGATACGTTCCATGGGGTTTTCTTGGCAAGAATACTGGAGTGGGTTGCCATTTCCTTCTCCAGTGGACCAAATTTTGTCAGAACTCTCCGCCATGACCTGTCCATCTTGGGTGGCCCTGCACGGCATAGCTTATGGCTTCACCGAGTTACGCAAGCCCCTTCGCCACAACAAGGTGAGTTAGCCCTCTTTAAATGCACTAAAGTGCAGAGTGCTTCTGGGATTGCAGCCACCTGGAGGAAGTAACGTATGAAGCTCCTTGGGGTACATCTGAGCACAGCGGCATCATGCTTGAGCCAAGTCCTGTCACACACATTGTTGTTTCCTTCTCATGGTTGTAGTTACAGGTCTCTGTGGAGGAGGAGGAGGATAAAGTTTTAGGATTTCATTCCCTCTGAAATGACGGTTCTGAATGCTAAAACAAATATATATTTCCTTCTATTTCAGAATGTCCTTTTCTTAATGATTTCATAAAATGCTTATGTATACTTTAATAGCACAATTCTATATTTCTACTCAGCAGTAAGTCCCATTGTATTCAAGACTCTGTTTGAGCATTGCTTCACTACAGCCTCAAATAATTAAGAGCGCAATCCTTTTCACATTTAGACAGAAAAAAGTCCTACAACCCAAAGCATTCGCCACCCAGACATGCTGGCTGGGGCATGGTGGGAATTGTAGAACTTTTTTCTGTCTAAACATGCATAGGATTACATCCTAATTTGACTATATTTTTTAGCATCAGTTTATGAATACTTCCTTTTAAAACTAAATTGATTTTATTTATTCAATTTGTTCATCGCTCTCACCATAACTTCATCAGTGAAATAACTGAATCTGAGTGTTCATTATGCATTGAAGTAGTACGCTGTTTGTTGTGAACAATAGGCAAGATCCAGAAATTTTATTCCAACAGCAGGAGGGTGCCCAAGTGGAATTCCACTGAGAACACTCCCATTGGTGGAAAGGGGGGAAAGAATGTTTTTGCTGAGTCCCCCTCCCTCTGCAGCCTCAGTCCACCTCTTTCACTGTTCCAGAGGGTCCACCAACCCTCCAGACAAATTTTCAGACAATATAGAAGTCTGCAGGGGAAGGGGGGGGGATTGGTGAAGATTGTCTCCTGCCCCATTCAGCCACTGGAAAAGCTCTGCTGGATCAAAGACTTCTTGCTGACTGAAGGAACTGTTCCATCTGCAGGAGGCTTTTGCTGGATGCAACCCAACTATATAGAGATACCCAATTAAGAAACATTTCTCAATATTTGGGCTGTTCTCTGAAAACATTTATAAATGTCAGGTTTTGAAAGCCCTTCATGTTTTGTTTAAGGGAACAAAAGACTGCATTCACAAAAGCCCCTATATGTGGACCTATGCATCAATAGGCTGTAATTATCTTATATTTTTTAATGACAAAAGACAATGTTTTTGGCTAACTGTGGTGTGTTCTAAGCAAGCAACACCATGGTGAGTGGTAGTGACAATTCTGGCTGTCTCTCAGGACAAAAAATCTGGGATCTTAACTTTCCTTTCCTCCACCTGGCTCCTAGGACTTCAAAATCTCTTGCACTGTGGTAGGCCGTGCTGTCTCCATACTCGTCTTTGGCAAAATAGTAGGCGTGGTTGCCTTTGTCTTCCTATCCTCATAATATTGTGAAAATTAGAAAGGTCATCACAGATGCACTGCAAAAGCCTTTAGCCATCTCTATCCCTTTTGTCCTTGTAAAAATCGTGTAACAAGATAACAAAACCAGCACACTCAAAAGGGCAGAAGCCCACTGACACACATTCTTAAGCAGGCGCCTACAGCTGATGCAGAGGGCACAGAGCAACAGCCCACTGAGTGGCCTCCCGCAGAGCCTTTGTCCTCTGCTTTGCTTGGGTCTGAAGATGTCACACACTTATGCTCTCAATAGGTTTCAAGTGCTGGTGGTCAGCAACTGGTCAGTCTTCCTGTCTTGTTACTGCTCTCTGCTATTAACAGCTCTTTTATTTTCAGTGTTGTAGTTTCAATGACTCATCACAACCCTCTTCATATAGAACAGATGATGTGAATGCCCAAAACGCAAGGAGTGTTGCCCTAGAGAACATCAACATATGATGCTCAAGACAAGTGAAAATTTAACATTCTCCTGTAATCAATTTTCCTATGATAAAATACATCAGATTAGATATCAAGACTAATGATAGCTACTCTCTGTGGGCTAATTTTTAAAATCTGTTTCCTAATTAAACAAATCTTATTTGGTTCACTGTATGGCTTTAAACTGGTTAACCATTTGATTAAATATATAGACGTTCGCAGAGTATGAATGCAAAGCACCCTGCTGCTCATGTTCCCCAATAACTGGCATCCAGAGGCATACTGTCTCTGATACATGATGTTATATATAGCCAGCATGACTAGTAGCCACTGATCCCTTTATCCTTCATGAATTTGTCTAATCCCCTTTTAAAGCGATCCAAGTTGGTGTCCACCAATACATCATGTAGAAGTAAATTCCACAATGCAGCTATGTGCTAAAGGAAACACCATGCTCTCTTTGTTTCTCGGTAATGCTGACACATGTCACATCAGGCACCACTTTAGAAGAGACATTCTATAATATGTGTGTGAGAGAAGGTAGAATACCGCTTCTGAAGTACAACTGCTATCTGTGACTGTTGTACATAATTACATTAAAAATATTTCATTAAAAAAAATTGATGTCCAGTTACCCAGGGGAACATTAGGGGCAGCCACTCCTGCCACCCCACCCCTCACCCCCAACAATACCCTGTAGTATCCACAGAGGCATTGCAGGGGGCAAATGGCCTGGAACTGGCTAAGAGCACTGCTGCTGCTTGCTGCCATGGCAAAAAGTGCTCTTTGAATGAAAGAAAATAATGAAAGAAAGAACGAAAAGAATGAAAAGAAAGAACAAAAGAAAGGAAAGAACAAAAGACAAAAAGAAAAGAAAAGAATGAAAGGGAAGGAAGGAAGGAAGGAAGGAAGGAAGGAAGGAAGGAAGGAAGGGAAAGAACAAAAGACAGACAGAAAGGAACAAACGAAGGACAGAAAGAAATGAAAAGGGAAGAGAATCTCTACTGCCTGACATTAAATGGAACTCCCATGCCCCTGATTTTTTAAATGAATTTCTTCACCTCACCTCTGAAAAGTGCTGAAAGTGCCTCCCCACTTTTGCAGCCAGAGAATAAGAGCAGTGAAGACGAAAAAGCACTTTGAGCCCAGCACAAAAAAGAGGCATTAATACTGTGATATTTAATGCACATTTAGATCCCATTGCCTTTAGTGGAGCTTGAGTGTTCATGACTGTATGACAGGATTACAGCATAGCAAGTGATTTGCCCAAAAAAGAGAATTAGTGAAAACAGTAACTTAGGAAGCAACCTTATACCTACTTCCATGAAGGTAAGCCCCATTGATCTCAATAGGACTTGCTTCTGAATAGGCATGCATAAAGTTGTGGTGTTGGGTACATAGCAGCAGTGTTGTGAAGCAAGAAACTAGACCGGGGGAGGCAACAATGGAACACAGGCCTCTCTGTTCCCTTCCATTGTTCAGTTCAATAGTATTCCTTCCCTTATTGTTCTGCTTATCCAAAATCTCTGCTTTGTTAAAGTTAAGAACCCACTAACAACATAATTTGCACAGAACAAATGAAATGGAGACTTTTTTATGTTTTTATTTGCTGTCTTTTATTGTTCGTGTTTTATTGTATTAGATTTCAAATAATTTATTATTTATATTGTTGTACACCACCCTGGAATCTGATTTGATGAAGGGCGGTATAGAAATGTTTTAAATAAATAAATAGATATAAAATGTTCAGATCAGATAAGGTCTGCTCAAGCACTCTTACGATGAATATGAAAGCTATAAAAAGATGAGCATTTTCCTCCAATCTCTTTTACACTTCTAACAATAAGCAATCAATTTGCAGTACAGAAAAGAAAACAAGAGTTTAATTTTATGATGGACTTTATTTTCATCTAGCCTCTTGATTCTTGAAAGCTGTAGTCAAGCAAAATGAACATTTCTATAATGGGACTATGATATGATCATATGATGATAACAACAGCAATAGCCAGTTCATTATAGGATGCATCAAAGAAATACGAGAACCTGAAATGCAAGAATTACCACAGCAGAGCAGGATATTCCCGTCGCTCCAGTGCTCAGCTCTAGGTTGGCCTGCCAGTCAATCTAGTTGCCAGTTGCAAACCTTTGAGTTTCATGTCCTTAACAGCAACAGTTTATTGATGGACCCCAAAAGGGCTCACTCCAAAAGGCCATCTTACAGTTTCTGGGGATTGGCTTTCTGCTGACCTCCAGACATCCACAAAGTTTTATTTAGGTCGATGACTGCATTACGGTGGGATCCTGTCACTAGCAAACCACCATAGAGAGCCACATGTCTATTTCCAAACAGGCTTCACCCCACATGATTTTCTAATAAGGGGAAGAAAGTCAGCTTTGTTATAATCAGAAGGGCGTTTCACTAAAGTGCGGCAGTGGTAAAGTACATGCTTTGCATGCAGAAGGCCCCAGGTTCAATCCCCGGCATCTCCAGGTAGGGCTAGGAAAAACTCCTGCCTGAAAACCTGGAGAGCCACAGCCAGTCAGTGTCAACAATACTGAGCTAGACAGAACAATGCCTTGATTCAGTATAAGGCAGCTTCCTATGTTCCTATGAGATCTGCACATGAAAGCAGGTTCTCTGTATGCAGCTGAATTGCAATGTTCATCTAGACCTTATTGAAATGGCTTGTTCATCATTTGATATGGAAGAGGATATGTTTCCCTGTCCAGGAGCTATTTGAGCAGGCCTAGAACTAGACTAGGTTTGCTGTCCAGACCAAACCTAGACAGCATAGTAAGAAGCAGAGACATCACCTTGCCGACAAAGGTCCGTCTAATCAAAGCTATGGTTTTCCCAGTAGTAATGTATGGCTGTGAGAGCTGGACTATAAGGAAGGCTGAACGCCGAAGAATTGATGCTTTTGAACTGTGGTGCTGGAGAAGACTCTTATGTTTCCCCTGGACTGCAAGGAGGTCAAATCAGTCCATCCTAAAGGAAATCAACCCTGAGTGCTCATTGGAAGGACAGATACTGAAGCTGAAGCTGAAATATTTTGGCCACCTAATGTGAAGAGAAAACTCTGGAAAAGACCCTGATGCTGGGAAAGACTGAAGGCAAAAGGAGAAGGGGACGACAGAGGATGAGATGGCTAGATAGCATCACCGATGCAATGAATATGAACTTGAGCACACTCCGGGAGAGAGCGCAGGACAGGAAGGCCTGGCGTGCTATGGTCCATGGGGTCACGAAGAGTCGGACACGACTGAACAACAACAACAACAAAAGAATTAGACTGGGCAGTTAACTATTTGAGAGGGGCCAAAATTTTACCTAGGCATGAACCTCAAACTAGGGGTGAGCATAAAATGCTCACGTTTCATCTGATGCTAAGTCCCTGATACAACCTTTGGCAAGCCACTTTGCATTCTGTGTGTGTGTGTGTGTGTGTGTGTGTGTGTTTCCTCATCTGTTAATCCTGAGTAATTATTTCCTGTATTCTATTATTACATAAAAATGAATTAGGTTTGATTAAGTGTATGGTTAATTAAATGCATTACATTTGAGGGAAAATGCTATATAAATCATGTGTGAAATGTATGTGTATGAGGAACTGCAAACAGAAAGCCTCCTTTTGAATCTCCATTCACCTGATTTAAGCCCCTAATGGTCAGAAACTCTAGCATGTCTGTAAACAGGCCTTAGTGCATGTTTGATGTTGCTGTGCTGCTTCAATAAAAGCTCTCCTTTTGGTGTCTTCTCCCTGCATACAACTTCCGCTGTACTGTACAACAAATCCCCTTGTGTATCTTACAACTGGATTTGAACCGTACCTTTCTGGGATTTCAGGTTGGCTTTTGAGACCCAGAAAAATGAGCAATTGTAGAGATTTTGGCATTTTGCCTGGATTGCAAGTGGAGTGTGTGTGTGTAGTGGTGGTGGGGATACAGAATGCTTTGCCCATACTTGTGCAATTTTAAAGTGTGTTTAAATTATTATTGCCAATACTGAGCTAGTGCCAGGTAACAGTCTTCCACTCATTTTTTTTAAAAGCTAGCATTGTTTGTATCATGGAAATTCTGAACTGCTAAAGTGGGGGAAAAGTTTATATATCACATTGTGGCTTTTGTATGTGAAAAGCACATTGCTTTGCTGTGCAGAACATCTCATAGCACAGCAAATCAAGGTCCCAAAGTGTACACAGCATGGTTTAGTAAGAGAAACACACTGAACTACATACCCACAATAGGGGCATCTGAGAATGGATTCACACAATTTCCTCTGCTGTGGAATTATTATCTGTTCCAATATTTTTTAAATGTATTCTAGCAATCAAACAATAATTTATTGATCAACTACTAGCATTATAACCTTACCAAAATTATGAAGATTCTGAAATGCGGCTCATGTTTTTGCCATAATGTTTACTCCAAAAAGGACCAGCAGGTACAAAGTTAGATTGTGTCTCCTTGCTTCCAGAGGATACCATCCCCAGATCTGAATTTGGGAGGGGCACATCCTTTAACAAATATATTTTTATTAATTTTATTCTGTTTCTTTGAAAATTATATCTATATTTATACTTCAGCATCTAGGTCCTTTTTTTTCTCTTGGTGTGGATGAACCAATGTGGTCCGCTGGATGGAGTTTTGGACTTAGATGTGGGAAAGTCAGAAGCCCTGTTAAGTCATTGTTCCTCCTGTGCTGAATGAATGCATGAGGAGAGGAGCACTCCAGCTCTGCCTCCTTCTGTTGTCACTGTATCTGTCGCGGATCTCCACATGATTAAGAACTCTGATTTTCCAATCACACCAAAGATGCCTGCTGCTAGTGGGTATTAGGAAGCAAAGCTCATGTAAGCACACTAAAAATGAAGCTGGTTACAGGGATCAAAGTGGGCCTCTCAACAGCCTGGCAAATGCCCAACCCCACTGGGATGTATCTAGGGGCCCCCTATAAGGCCATGGCCCCTAGAGGTCACTGGCTCCCGACTTTTCCTAGGACTTTCCAGAACACCAGCTACCACCATCTACAGTTTTATAGAGAGCAGGAGGACTCTCCTCTTTATATCTGTAGCATGTGGGGTAAGATATGCCAATCTTCAAATCCACCCAGACCAGAACATAGGTATTCAAAAGTATAAACATATAGTTATTTAACTGGTCAAAGTTCAGAACAAGCAATAAATGATGATGATATTCTAAAAACCTAGTTTTCAATAGTCTCTCTTCTTCCCTTCCCATTCACACAATGACCTGGTTCGCACATAACAAGAAGCCACCATGGGTGAGTTTTCCCACAGGGCTTCTTGTTGTGGTGGTGGCCATTTTGAATATTTGGGTCATGGCAAGGGCATGCCATAGCTTCTCATTATGTCAAATCTGGCAAGGGTGGGTTGCTGGAGTGGTTGATAAGCCACCCAGAACCCATAGGCCATGTTATGGTTGCAGGTGGCTTGCCAACTACTCCAACAACCTCGCCAGATTCGCACGCAACAAGAAGCTACAGTGTGCCGTTGCCGCTCCCCAGATATTCAGAATGGCAGCTGCTGCCACTGCAACAAGAATCCCTGCAGTAAAATTCACCCATGGTGGCTTCTTGTTATGTGAGAACTGGGCCACTGTCTCTTATTCTATTGACTAACTTAATTAACTAACTCTGACCCCCAATTCCTCTCACTAACTCCACCCTCTTTTCCTGACTTCTTCCTAACTCTAACTGACTCTCTTCAACCATCACTACCTCTCCACAACATTCCATTCTGGCCTCAGCTGTCAAACATTCCTCCACTCTCCTGTTACAGCTATGCTCTGTTGGTGTCAGCCACGTGCCAAGGGCATTTAGTGAGCTGAGCAGTCGTCTGAACCTTCAGGACCCAAATCCAAACTAGCCACTGCCCTATGCTTTCTCTGTAAGTAATGAGACAGTGACCATAACACACTGTAGACATAAACATGCACAAATTATTTCCAAGATTTGCCTTTAAGAAAATAATGTTGTGGGGAGAAACATAGATCAAAATTAAAAATCCCTTGTATAAACTGAAGCAGGACTTAGAGGAGATTAATTCCATTCTCTTCCCATCATTACAGTTCTGCTTAGAAATGGCAAGCTCTTTCATAGTAATAAATGTTCTTAAAAGTTTAATCCAAGTTTCTAAGCAATTATGATAAAAGTCTGAAATGTGGTGTCATATAACCTAGCTAGTGTTTTACGTGGTTTGACTTAATATAGCAAAATATTGCCTGTTGTAACATGCATTGAATAAACACAGAAAGCATATTTCCGAGTGCCACATTGCTGTGTTCAGCTCACACGGTTATTGCTCTGGGGAAATGGGCTCGAACAAATGAAGTCTTGCTTACTTATATGCAAGAAGTGGAGACAGATTATTTATGTGACTGACTCGACGCCACCAGCAGACCCCACAAATGGTGAGCTACGCAAGTTTGTACATTGATCTGAGTCGACGTTCATATGCCGGTGTGGGTGGCAAGTGCGTTCAAATGGGAGATGGAAGAATTTTTTGCTCCAAAAAGGCTTACAACTTCCAAGGGACCAGACATTAAAAATATGTCCTACATTAAAGGAGGAGTTAAAAGGCCCTTTCAAAGTTAGATATACGTTATGGACAGTCCCCTGCAGGCTTAAGACAATTATCGCTGAAGTTACGTATCATACGGGACAATGTGAGCCAGCTTCAGAATTTGCTTTCACTGCAAAAGATTTATCCTTGGATGATGTGCAGTTATTAGAAGACAGATCTCTGAGCATGTTCAGAGTGTCATTCCCTTACAAGTGAGTAACTTCAACCTGCCAATCCCCATCCAGTTAGGGGATAGGTCTTCTGTTTCATAAAGTATGGATTGCAGGAAGAGCCCTCACGCTTCTCTTTTTTAGAAATCTCCACTGGACATGAATGCAAAAAACTGTAGCGTCTCCAAAAATGTATTTTGGATTTGCAGTAGTAGGGATTCTGGGGCCACAGCATGCCCAAACAGTTTTATTTGAAGTCACCAGTGTAATCAGCAGTTTGAGTGATAACTTCTATTTGGACTGTGAGATACGTGATTCAATGAATAACTGCATATATGCATAACTGATAATGGCTTTTTCTAATTCATAATTCATCTTACATACTTCTGGTATTGCAAGTATAAATGCAAACTCATCTTCTCTGATATAAGCAGAAGGTGATATAACTGGCCATCTTTTGTCATTGCTATCTGTGGTTTAAAAAATATCATGCTTTTGTGTGAAATAAGCAGAAATTTATCCATATCCTTGAACCAAGTGTCCGATCCTATGAACATTTTTTGTTTTTCACCTATTTCTAAAAATATGCCTAGCTGGATTACCACTGGTGCTAAGAATGCTTCGTGTGTGTGTGTGTGTGTGTGTGTGTGTGTAGGGGACGGGGGGAACACGGATATGGCTAATGCTTTGGTTCCCACATAGGTGGAATTGCCTTAATTTTTCTAGTACTACTTGCTTGCACCGAGTGTGCCGAGTTACCATGCGTATATCTCTGCTACATTCTGGTTTTATGTCCTACTGCTAGGCTGTATTTGGCTGTCCTGTTCTTCATCTTCTGGGCAAGGCAGGGGAGTAGGGGTTCTGTGAAGTCAGCTAGGTTCACACACGAAGTCAGAAGGCCAGGTGCTGAATTGCAGGAAACCTGCCTAAGATGCAGCAGGATTAAGGAACTGGTCCAAACAGCTGCTGAGTTGCAGTTCTAGGTCTTATTTTGCTTAAACAACTTATTTTAAGCAGCACGTTATAGAAAGCAAATAAAACAAAACCCAGTGTTTCATTAAACAGAAGCAAGGTTTAGGATCATGAGCATTTTGCCAACGTGTTTTTAATTTTCCTATCTCAAGCATTTTATATTAAAGTCTACATGAGACTAAACTTGCTTTCTCTTCTATTTAATTATGGTATGAAATCAAACAAATATGACCTATTCATCAAAAAACAAATGAATCAAGGAGAGGCCCATATCAAACCCCTTCAACACTTTCTTCCTTCCTCTAACAATTTATTAAAACACTTTTTTTATCTGATGTTCTACTGCTAATCTCTGCTTTGGCGAACTTCCTTACCACTCCCGTATCCATCCTTCATTTAAGAATAAATCTAAAGCAACATAAAAGCAAAATTATTAAGTGCATTTACTTATCCCTTCTTATTTTGTTACCCCATTGTTTTCAATCCATTATCTCCTGAGGCAACCCTGTGCCTTTTGTAGTGCATGTTGATTTAGGTGTGTATGATAATACCTCTAATTATCAAATGCTATTAAGAGCATAAATAGCAGAATTTGACCTGTAAAACTGTGTCCTTATCCTAAGATGAGGTTGGGGGCAAGTAGGTTATAAAAGCTACATTGCAAAGAATTCTGTGTTCTGCAGTAGAAAAATTCCAGGAAGACAACACCCCTCTCCAACATACAAAGAGGTGTAAATAGAGTAGATAGAATGGGGCCCCTTTAGACCATTTCTGGTGCTTCCTGAGGCAAAGTGACCTTCTCCTGAAGTAACCAGAACTGCAGCTGAACCCTGCAGGAGGCTTCGATTGCAATCCTGCTTCAGAAAGGCAGACAGCATGTCTCCAAAAATAGCGTATTTTGCTTTCGTTTCTCTAAATGCTGATGGGGACGGAGGAAGTGGGGTTGAGTGACTGACAGGTCCACCTTCTAATCATGGAACATATTTTACAAGGTGGTGTCCAATCACTGTGTTTTGGGGGAGGGCCTGTGAGATGGCCATTCTTCCAATGCCATTGAGCTCCACTATGAAAAAAGAACTGGTTTTCAATCATCATAACACCCTAGCCCCTGCATCTTTCCTTCTGAAACTTGGTCATTTTCTTGCTTTTAGACATTTCTATAATGTGTACCATTTTCATACAAATGGCCCAAAAATCCACTGAGGGAGGGAAAGGAAAGTGAATCAATTCTCATCCCTAAAAATCTTGATGACTGCCCTTCTGCATGAACAGCACACCTATTTTTGTGAAAGTTTGCAGGTTTTTTTATGTAGGGAGTCTGTCATTTTTCAGAACAATGGTCCACCAGGAACACAGGGGATGAGCCCAGCCTTTTTTGAATACCCTAAAAATGTCAAATTTGCTCTTGTACAACCCCCCCCCCCGTTCCTATTCATCTGAAATTTGGCAGGCTTGATCCCCTCAGAAAAGGCAACTATCCCTGCAAATTGCATTCAATTTTGCTAAAAAAATTAAAAGTTATCTGCAGTTTCCTTTTAAAAAATCAAAATACAAAGGCACATAGCACATAGCATCCTGCACCTATTTTTCTACCATTTGACAGGCATAATCCCTTCCTAAGGGGCTACTATGCATGCAAATAGCATCCAGTTCTGACCAAGAGAAAAAGGTTATAGCCATTTTTAAAAAAAATATCCCATGATAGTCAGTGGGAGGCATAAAGCCTCAGCTATCTGAATCTCGATTCAGATTTGGTAGTGAGTAGAAGCAGAAGCCAGACAGCCTCTGTGAGAGTCTGAGCTGAATCGGGCCATCCTGTAAAGCACCAAATCAGGGTCCAAGTCAAATCTCGGGGTTGGTGCACACCACTAGCAGATTATTATTTTTTAAGTAAAGGGCACAGCTAGGGCAAAAACTGTTTACAAAACTGTTTGCTTGGGTTAACTCAGGAGATCATTGACAAGAAAAAACAAGTAGGCAATTGTAGACTTTTAATTGAAGACAATTAGAATTCATTTATAGCATGTTGCTCAAGCACTGCAGCCGAGATCTGATACTATTTGAATCCAGGTTCCACTCATGAAGTTCACTGGGTGACCTTGGGCAAGTCATTCGTTCTCAGCCTAATCTATCTCACGGGGTTGTTGCTGTGATGCTCAAAGCTGCTCTGAGCTTCTTGAAGGAATGACCCCCTTCCCATTGTCCTCCCACCTCCAAAGCTCTCTTGCTTCCCCAGTTCTCTTTTAGTCAATAGCACACCATCCATTCTATCTCCAGACCCTAGGTAAGGGCACTTGCTGACAGGGCTGGAGGATGGTAGGTGGGGTGAGGGCCGGAGGATGACACAGCTGTTAACTGTCTGGGCCATGTTCCCCTTGCCTGGCCCTCCTCCCAACACCATCCCTCTCTCTCAATGCCACGGGCATCATGTTGGCTACCCCTGCAATAGGATATGGGAGTCTTATGCACTGCAGGTTATTTCTAGGCAATGAAGCCAGAATAGTGGGGTAGATGTGCACCTGTGTGAGGGATTGTCTGATATAAACACAAATGTTTTCCTATTCTCATTGGGGGTGGGACCCATAGCTTTTGGGAATAAGGATGATGGCTCCAGCAGTGGCTGCAGCTGCCTCACCCAGCATTGTGAACATAATCACTGGGTGAGAGGCAGCCACAGCTAATTGGCTTCGAAACCTCCCTGCCTGCCTCATCCTTTCAATGCATGAGGAGGGTTGTCCAAAACCTCTTAAAGGGATTGCTGGAACCCCTACCTCCAGGGTTAGTCCAGAGGTTGTAAACAGGGAAGTGTCTTCCTCACTTCCCTGCAGTCCTAGTTACACATGCACTCTGCCAATTTATACACTTGTCCCCTGGGGCTTTTCCCCTTCATGGATCTCTGCCTTGTTGTGGCGAAGGGGCTTGCGTAACTCAGTGAAGCCATAAGCTATGCCGTGCAGGGCCACCCAAGACGGACAGGTCATGGCAGAGAGTTCTGACAAAATGTGGTCCACTGGAGAAGGAAATGGCAACCCACTCCAGTATTCTTGCCAAGAAAACCCCATGGAACGTATCACAAGGCTAAAAGAGATGACGCCGGAAGATGAGCCCCTCAGGTCGGAAGGTGTCCAATATGCTACTGGGGAAGAGCAGAGGGTATTTCCAAGTAGCGCCAGAAAGAGTGAAGCGGCTGGGCCAAAGCCGAAAGGACACTCAGCTGTGGATGTGTCTGGTGGTGAAAAGAAAATCCAATGCTGTAAAGAACAATATTGTTTAGGAACCTGGAATGTCAGATCAATGAATCAAGGTAAGCTGGAGGTGGTCAAACATGAGATGGCAAGATTGAACATCGACATCTTGGGAATCAGCGAACTAAAATGGACAGGCATGGGCGAATTTAATTCAGGTGACCATCATATCTACTATTGTGGGCAAGAATCCCTTAGAAGAAATGGAGTAGCACTCATAGTCAACAAAAGGGTGGGAAAAGCAGTACTGGGGTACAATCTCAAAAACGATAGAATGATCTCAGTACGAATCCAAGGCAAACCATTCAACATCACAGTAATTCAAGTCTATGCCCCAACCACTGAGGCCGAAGAAGCTGAGGTTGATCGGTTCTATGAAGACCTACAACACCTTCTAGAACTAACACCAAAAAAAGATGTCCTCTTCATCATAGGGGATTGGAATGCTAAAGTAGGAAGTCAAGAAATCACCGGGATAACAGGCAGGCATGGCCTTGGTGTACAAAATGAAGCAGGACAAAAGCTAATAGAGTTTTGCCAAGAGAACATGCTGATCATAGCAAACACTCTTTTCCAACAGCACAAGAGGCGACTCTACACATGGACGTCACCAGATGGTCAATATCGAAATCAGATGGATTATGTCCTTTGCAGCCAAAGATGGAGAAGCTCCATACAGTCAGTAAAAACAAGACCTGGAGCTGACTGTGGCTCAGATCATGAGCTGCTTCTTGCAAAATTTCGGCTTAAATTGAAGAACGTCGGGAAAACCACTAAACCGTTCAGGTATGACCTAAATCATATCCCTGATGAATATACAGTGGAGGTGAGGAATAGATTTCAGGGATTAGACCTGATAGACAGAGTGCCTGAGGAACTATGGATGGAGGTCCGTAACATTGTTCAGGAGGCAGCAACTCAATCCATCCCAAAGAAAAAGAAATGCAAGAAAGCCAAGTGGCTGTCTGATGAGGCTTTACAAGTAGCTGAGGAAAGAAGGGAAGCGAAAAGCAAGGGAGAAAGGGGAAGATATACCTAACTGAATGCAGAGTTCCAGAGAATAGCAAGGAGAGACAAGAAGGCCTTCTTAAATGAACAATGCAAAGAAATCGAGGAAAACAACAGAATGGGAAAGACTAGAGATCTCTTCAAGAAAATTGGAGATCTCAAGGGAACGTTTTGTGCAAAGACGGGCATGATAAAGGACAAAGAAGGCAGGGACCTAACAGAAGCAGATGAGATTAAGAAGAGGTGGCAAGAATACACAGAAGAACTATACAGGAAAGATCTGAATGTCCCTGATAGCCATGATAGTGCGGTCACTGAACTTGAGCCGGACATCCTCGACAGTGAAGTCAAGTGGGCCTTAGGAAGCATTAGTAACAACAAAGCTAGCAGAGATGACAGTATTCCAGCCGAGCTATTTAAAATCCTAAAAGATGATGCTGTTAAAGTGCTGCATTCAATATGCCAACAAATTTGGAACACTCAACAGTGGCCACAAGACTGGAAAAGGTCAGTTTACATTCCAATTCCAAAGAAGGGCAATGCCAAAGAGTTTTCAAACTACCGTACAATTGCACTCATTTCACATGCCAGCAAGGTGATGCTCAAAATCCTACAAGCTAGGCTTCAGCAGTATGTGAACCGAGAACTACCGGAAGTACAAGCTGGGTTTCGAAGAGGCAGAGGAACTAGAGATCAAATCGCCAACATTCGCTGGATCATGGCGAAAGCAAGAGAATTCCAGAAAAATGTCTATTTCTGCTTCATTGACTACGCTAAAGCCTTTGATTGTGTGGATCACAACAAACTCTGGCAAATTCTTAAAGTGATGGGAGTACCAGACCACCTTACCTGTCTCCTGAGAAACCTGTACGAGGGTCAAGAAGCAACAGTAAAAACCAGACATGGAACAACCGAGTGGTTCAAAATTGGGAAAGGAGTATGACAAGGCTGCATATTGTCACCCTGCTTATTTAACTTATATGCAGAGTACATCATGAGAAATGCCGGGTTGGATGAATCAGAGGTCGGAATTAAGATTGCTGGGAGAATTATCAATAACCTCCAATATGCAGACGATACCACCCTAATGGCAGAAAGCGAAGAGGATCTAAAGAGCCTCTTGTTGAGGGTGAAAGAGGAGAGTTTAAAAGCTGGTTTGAAACTCAACATTAAAAAAACGAAGATCATGGCATCTGGCCCCATCACTTCCTGGCATATAGAGGGGGAAGAAATGGAAGCAGTGACAGATTTTACTTTCTTGGGCTCCAAGATCACCGCAGACGGTGACTGTAGCCATGAAATTAAAAGACGCTTGCTCCTTGGGAGGAAAGCTATGGCAAACCTAGACAGCATAGTAAGAAGCAGAGACATCACCTTGCCGACAAATGTCCGTCTAATCAAAGCTATGGTTTTCCCAGTAGTAATGTATGGCTGTGAGAGCTGGACTATAAGGAAGGCTGAGCGCCGAAGAATTGATGCTTTCCAACTGTGGTGCTGGAGAAGACTCTTACGAGTCCCCTGGACTGCAAGGAGGTCAAATCAGTCCATCCTAAAGGAAATCAACCCTGAGTGCTCATTGGAAGGACAGATAATGAAGCTGAAGCTCCAATATTTTGGCCACCTAATGCGAAGAGAAAACTCCCTGGAAAAGACCCTGATGCTGGGAAAGACTGAAGGCAAAAGGAGAAGGGGACGGCAGAGGATGAGATGGCTAGATAGCATCACGGATGCAATGAATATGAACTTGAGCATGCTCCGGGAGATAGCGCAGGACAGGAAGGCCTGGCGTGCTATGGTCCATGGGTTCACGAAGAGTCGGACACGACTGAACGACTGAACAACAACAACCCCTGGGGCTTATGTTGAAAATTTTTAGATGTTCAAAAGAAGGTCAGAAAGAACCTTGTGTGGGGGGGTACTACTTTCGAATGTTCCACCTAATTTAAAACTTCCTGTAAATAAATAAGCCTCATCCCCACCAGATTTTTTTTTAAGCCCATGGTCTTGGAGGAACATTACAAAGTCTCTTTCTCTCTCTCTCTCTCTCTCACACACACACACACACCCTGATTCCAGGCACCAAGAGCAGAGAAATAAAAAATTGTACATATATGTGTGGAAAAGGCCACCTTTTGGGTTGCCACCTTTAAACTGTCAAAATATGCAGAATTATTCCATTCAGCCTATCCGTGGGACAAAATTAAGACAGTGGTATTGATTGCTATGACACCTCCTTATTCTCCACACAGCATTTATTCATTGTTTTTATGTCAAGATTCCCTCCCTTGCTAGATAACACGAGTACATAAACAATCCCAGACAGTAAGATTAAAGGATAAAAGTGACTAATACTTAAATCTAGACTGTAAAAGTTGTATACAAAAAGCAGCTACATGATTTTCCTTGTCTTCTGAATAAACCGGAAGTTACCTTTTCAACCTGTGCAGCAAACGGTAGGGACCTATGCAGAGGTAGCTAAGCTGAGTAACAGGGGAAGATATGTGCAAGCTGCATCCAAAGGCCTGCACAGGCTCATGATGTCATTGGTTCATTCTGGCACAGGCCACTAGAAGCCTCCTCATAACCAAAGTGTGGCTTGTGCTAAGTCCCTCCCACCACTCAGTGGTGATGTGTACTATATATTCAATTTCTGACCTTTCCCCATCCTCTGCCCTCTCCTAACAGCTGGAGCAAAACATTTTCCGGGGGTTACTATGGGTGGTGGGATGGTTCAGCTCACTCCACCTGCCCATCCATGCTGTACTTCTGAGTTCTCCAGCATGGTGCCCGTGGACACCAATACGTGTGCGGGCGCCTCTCTTGGTTTCCACCAGGCTCCCTGCCTCTCCTGATTTTGATTTTATTTCTTAAGATATTTTAAATTGTGTTTTTTTAAAAAAAGGGGGGGGGGCTGGCATGCTGCAAAGCAAAGGTCTGCCCTCCCGTACCATCTTGAACCTTATATGTATGTTTTGGGACAAGTTACTTTTCTTTCAGTCTCACCAATTTGCCATATGGGAGATAAGTGTTTTGTGACTGGCCATGCCCATCATGGCAGCCATGCCTATGAATGGGAAAAACACCCCCAGGTGACAGCCATTTTGTGAGAGCACCCATGACACTCTCAAAGTTCCAAATGTGTCCACCAACCAAAAAGGTTGGGGGGGCCCTGCAATTCTGCTCCCCACACACAGCTTTCAATGAATTTGTCTGCAAACTGACACACATGAGTTTGCCACTGCAATATCTCATTTGGCCTGCAGTCAAATGTCCTCTCAAAAAGGTAGCTGCAAATCAGAACTGATTCCTTGGATATCATATTTCTCAGGGAGCTTCTACAAAGAATTTGACACCATCCACTTTTTTTTTTTTTTTGGTCTGGCTTGGTAAATATCCAAGGGAGCATAGCAATGAACCTGCCTGGAAACACCTCCACACAATGTTTTTACATAGATACCGTTGACAGAAAAGTGAATAGAAAGACAAATGACAATACAACAAAAAAAGAAGAAGAAAAAGCAGGACCTTGCCAAATGTTTTTATTATGCGGTAGAGCCATCAGAAGTGGGCCCCAAAGCCCATAAGAGCAACAGTCTCCTTTTTCAGCATGAAATAATATTCTTTCAACACAGTCATAAAGAAACAATGGCAGAATAGGACAAATAGTGAGGCTTTCCCATGGTTCTTGCTTCACTTCCTTCCTTCACACCTCTTTACCTTTAGATGTTTTTGTTTAACAGCTAGTGCATTCATCCTATAAATGACTTTACCACTATAAATCACAGCTAGCACACATCGACTTAATTCTCATGTAAAAACAGTTTCTTTGTAAAGTACTATTAGAAGCAATTGGTTTAAAAAAAAAACCTCTTAAAGCAACAATCCTGAATTGTAATAGTATGATTACAATTGTCTAGTTTACATAGGATTTTTCTTCCTGTTAATTGCTTGTGTTGGGGTTGGAGGACATACACAAACCTTTAAGTGCCCATTTTACCTGGTTGGGAAGGTAAAGTGAGGCTTTTAGTTTAAACCAGCTGATAAGCATTAACTTTTTGACTGTTTTTCAGTTTATAATGCTATAATTTGCCTGGAAATTAAGATAGATACAACGTGGTATGCATATTCATGGTATTATTCTTCACGACAAGTTTCCAAAGGTTTTTTTGTTTGTTTTTAAAGCCACACAGCTAGCCATTTACAAAAGGAGCAGGGAGGCTGAAGAAAGAGGAAACAAAGGACATTGGATTAAAAAAAAAGACCTAGGGAACTTCAGGGAGAAATAGGTGGAGGAAAAGAAGGGCAGAGGATACCAGGAGCAGAGTAAGAAATGGGACAGTGGAGAAATATTCCATGGACTGAGGACTGGAAGATATGCAGTGGAGGCTGGCGGCTCCAATTTTGATGGGGCTGTGCATTCATTCTGGGTTTCAGTTAAAACGACTCAGAACTCTAAAGGAGCTATCCAAGGTGCTGAACCTATTTTGGGAGTGGGGTTCAGCACCTTGGATAGCTCTTTAGAGTTCTGGCTGGTTCTGATTGAAACCTATAATTCATAGCCCCACCAAAATCGGAGCCACCAGCCTCCACTGAAGATCTATTGTTGATAGTAGTGAAAGGGATGGAATTCATTTGGTTCACATTTTAATATAAGCTACCCTAATTTGCATGTGCAAACTAATATATGAACCAGACTGCAATTCTACTTCTGTTTTTGCACTTCTCCGAATTTTGTGAAATAGTTCTCTGATCAAAAAATGCATAGAAAAATGTGTATGTCAAGCAAAATTGCATATAAAAATGCAAACATTACAGAAAGTTGTGTACAACAAGGCATATATTAGTGGAAAGGTTTGGTAACAATTACATATATTAGGGAAAATACTGTTTTTTACATATATTAGGGAAAACAGCTGTGTTTTTGTGTGACTTCCATTCATTTCTTGGCCTGTCCAGAAGATACTGCCAATGGATTGTGCCCACCTAATAAAGGAGCATAAGCACCAAGTGACTGAGTAATCTTAGCAGGCTTGCAAGACAGCTTTTGTGGTTCTGACCATTGTAACAAGATCCAATTTATTAAGGTTGAGATCCCTTCTCTATTAATTTTACATACAAAATAAAGCAGGCCCTTTATTCAGCCCTTAATTTTATTCACCATCAGCACAGATGGGAACACTCCTTTTTATGGCTTTAAATTTACTAAAATGGCAATTGGAATATATTAACTGAAATAATAATTTCATTTATGAGAGAGAGAGAGAAAGAAAGAAAGAGAGAGAGAGAGATTGAGAGAGAGTTGCATTATGATGCCACTACTGCGTGGTTTTCTAGGGGTACTATTTCCCTCCCAGAATTTTTATTGGGCTTCTGAAGTGGAAAGTTGTTGAAATATATCTCAAATAACAGCTTTACAATGATGCTTCTGTGAGCAGCTTGATTGTGTTATGAATTCTCAAGCTGTTGGCTCCTGTCTCCAAGATAATCCCTGATCACTCCTCCAAGTACCTTTGTTAACATGTTCACTGAAGATCCTGCCTCCCTCCCCAACGTTCTTGTTACTTTAGGTTCAAATGACAAAAAGGGAAATCCACAAAAGAATGACTGTGGAATATCTATGATGAACACTGTGCCAAAATTTTCTATCTGTTTATTTTCCACCATTCATTGGGGGGAGGGGCGAAAAGAAATTGCACCCAAAATTGTGAGAAGGGATGAGAATTTTGGAGAACTTTCTCAGGGTGCAGGGCTTTACCGGAGGAGGTGGCTGCAGAAAGTGTGTGACCTCTTTCATTTTACCATTTTTCTCCATTCTGTCCTTGCAACCTCTCTGGCTGCCTTGAGCTTTCTGAGCAGCTCCCTGGAGGTAAGCAGGACTTCCTCCCTTGGGGCTTTCCAGCACTGCTGCCTGCTGAGTGCCTGAAAGCTGAGTGAGGCATTTTTTCCCTGCCAGCCCCAGCCAGCAAATCCAATGGTCTGGAATGCTGGGAGTTGTAGCCAAAAACATCTAGGGGGCATGAGGTTCAAACATGCTGATCTACAGCTAAAAAGTGCCCGTGAATGTATATTGATTTCTGAATGGTGGGGAACTATCTGGAATCTGGTGGAAACTATCCGATGGGTTGTATCCGAAATCGTATAATACTGTTTCTGTCAGAACAAGATTGTTTGGTGCTAACTTATTCTGGCCCTACTGTATAATGATATTCTTAAATACATTATCAGCAATAGTGTTGGGACTGAAGTAGTAAAACCTCCAGTGACAGACTAACAAATGTGCCTGAATTGTAGTTTGGATTTTTTTAGCCAGCCATTCTGCCTCCAAAAAAGCAAAATCCATCTCAAAAGTAAAATCCTCGATGAGGAGTTTTATGTGATTCAGGTTGTCAGCTTTCTACCTCATTCACAAGTAGATCCTGCTGACAGACACTGGCATCCTAGAGTCAGAAGGTATTTTGGTTTTTAACATCTGGGTTAAAGTCAGAATGCTATTTTATGTTTCTTTTCTTTTTTTACATGCATGATTTTACTTTTGGTTTTCCAAAATAAACATCACTTTTAATAGTTACTCCCCCACCTCTCTTTTGTCTTTTGGCCCATTTTGCTCAAAATTCCTTCCACCCACAAAGCCTTGACAGAAATTTGAAACACGTTGCTCTTGATATAATATAAAGGAGTGCAAAGGAGTAGGTTGGAAAGCCACATGAATAAAATCATGAAGTTATTTTATATATTTATTTAAAACATTAAAAAATGAATTGGTCTTTAAGGAAGCTCAGTTTTTTAAAAAATTATTTAAAATCCTAAACTTATAGTCAGTAGTAACCAGCAGTTATAAGTAATAAAGAAGATCCATGTCATTTGCTATCAAAGGCAGGCTTGAACGGACAGTGGGTTGGATCCAGTGGTGTAATTATGGAACTGCTTCTGTAAGCAGAACTGGGAGGGAACAATTCTTACCCCACAGCCCACCACACACCCTCAATGGCTGAAAACACCCTGAAGCAGGTTTCAGACAGCACAAATGACAGCAAGTAGAAAGGGTGGGGGGAAGTCCCATTGCACTAGCAGACTTCCAGTAGTGTGACATTGGATTTAACCCACTACTACTGACAGTTGAAGATGCCCAGAAATCCATACGTGCCTGGGAAAAGCTACCTTGATTCTGAGAGTGATCAGCATACATGGCTGCCCAGAGCATAACAAAAGTATAATTCAGTACAAATAGCTGTTGCCAGTCTGGGCTGCGGAATGGATATGAAAAGCTGGGGTGTGGAAAGGGTAAAGGTTCCAAAGAAACAACCATCATCAGAGAATACATCTCCCAGTATTGGGTCATTTAGATGATAGAACAGGCAGTGTAAGAATTCCAAAAGGAGCGAGGATGAGATTCAAGTGTACAGGTAATGAGAAATTCAACTTAAGTAGAAGTCTTCGTGTTGTCTGAGGTTTGCAGAGACAAGGGACTGCCTCATCATAGAATGTCTGCCCCATGGCCATGATGTGTTCTAAGAAGTTTGTAAGCAATGTGGTGCACCCAAGAAATGAAAGGTAAAGTTTAGTACTCATGTGTCTCCATTGGTGGACATCAAGAGATCACATGCATTAAGTCAGCATTTTTATTTGCTCCCTTGGAGTAAGAATTAAGTCAGATGTTTGTAAATCCTGCCAGAGAATGTAGAAGCTAAGAGACAAGTCAAGTATGAGTTCCAGCATTCAATAGATGCTTCATTCCAGCAAGTAGTTATCAGCATGATGGGCAGTCCCACCTGTACATTTTCTTATTTTTAGCAAATGCTTATATTTCAGGGCCTAAGGAACTTTCTGCCCTATAAATCAGAATTCCACAAACTATCCCCTTTCCCCTGCCACCAATTCTATTAGAATACTTTAAAACCTCCTGGTAGCTGGTAGGGATAGGTTTTTCCAAGTCGTATAGATTCTGCAGATGTGCGAAATTCTGTGTTTCCAGAATTTTATGCAAATTTAGTTGTAGAAAAATACATAGAATAAAAAAAAAGTTGAAAATGTGCATTTCCCCCATAGGCTAAAGCATGAAAATACATATTTTGGAGGGATGTGCACTTTTTTTGGGGGGGGGGATTTGCACATTTTTGCAAGTCCAAATTTACACAACGTGAATTTGTGCAAATTTGCGGAACTGGAAAAAATCTGATTCTGTCAATGAGCAGATAACGGAGAAAGGCACCTGACAATCCATGAAACGTGGATAGAACATCCCTATAGCTGGTATAAGAGGCTTAGGCATGAGATGGGCACCAGTACTTGAGACCAGATGCACTATTAAACCAGTTAATTTATTAAAGGGATATTTTACACACAAGCGAATACTAATATTTACTTTGGGATTTTCAAAAGACTGCTTAGTGACAATTCTTAAGGGCTCAAGAGACACTGTTGCTGCTACAAGCCTCTTAATAACTTCTTTTACCTCAGGCCAAATGACCTCCATGCCAGCCAGATAGACTTACAACCAGGTCCAGCTTTTGCATAGTCTTTCTCTGACTCCCAAAGCTCCTTCTGTTGAATTTCTGGCTGCTTCGACAGTTTATTTGGGTTTTTACTGCCTACTTGTGCAACCTCGCTCTGGCAAGAACTTAGGGTAGCCTCCTGGCGTAACATACTGTAGCTGCCTGCTCCCAACTCCCGATCTTCATTAGCCATTTAAGACTATCCCAAAGAGAAGGAACAGCTTAATATTCAGGCCATGGCTAATCACTTTCTCCTCAGCTTTCTCCCAGTCCTTCTATAACACCAGGATCCCCAGCCAATCAAAATTGAATTTACCTGATCCAGGCCCCACCTATAAATATTCAAAGTGATCGTTTCTCTCTCCCCCTGCAGAACGTCACCATCCAACTACTACGCAGGCCTTTGACAGTAACAGAGCAAGGCCTCAGGCCTACGCAGATACATTATAGCCTCTCAGAGGCCATACAAAGTAAACATTACAAAACAATAACAGGTATATACATGACATTTCTTCACACGGGGCTTTTTAGAAAGGCTACTTGAACTGGGAAGAAATATATTAGAATTTGTTACCAGGTAACTGGAGCATTGTCTTCTGCCAAAACTTTTTCAGTGACAGAGCCCATGAGCCCAAACTTGTCTTACATAAACTTTATAGGAAGTTGTCACTCAACTTTGGTTTCTTATCTATACAGTAGTAGTAGTACTTATATACTTCATGGGGTAATTGTAAAGGTGTATGGTATATTGCAGGAGTGCAGAACCCCTGGCTCACGTGCTTAATCTGTCCCGCCAGAGTTTTCAGTCCAGCCCATGGAGCTTCCCTGGGTCACCATGCCCTCTCCTGACACGCAGTCATCACACCCACGTTTCTTTGATCACCACTGAATTGTAATGTATTTGCACGACAGAAGTCCTATTAATAAAAATTAGAAATGCTTCTTCAGCTCCTGAATCAAAATTACTTTACTACTCTAAGCACTATTTCAAAGACATTAAGGAACAAAGGAACTGTAAAGATTCCTAAAAAGTTATTACAAAAAGCCCAGACTATAGACATGTAAATCACTCCTCATTCCTTATTTGCCTGCACACAGACCTGTTTTGGATACCAGTAGTGAATTATCTGAAAGCTTGATGACAATGATTTAAACAGGAAACTTTTAAAAAGATACCATCTGAAGAAGTTTTAGTCTCCAACAAAAATAAAGCAGAGCAGGCCCAACTTCAGGTTGAGGAGGGGGTCCTGGGTAAGCTGTGCTCCATGGGCCTCCAGCAGCATTATGTGTCCTCCCCCTTCAGTGCCCACCCCCTGCCACTTACTAATTGGTGGGAAGGCAGCAGTGCCAAGTGGAGTTGCCACATATGAATCACCAAAAAAAAGGACACTGGTTTATATTAAATTTGCATATGCGAATATATATGTATAGATGCACATTTAGAAATTATTATTATACTTTAAATAAAGTATGTCTCACCATGGTGTGGAAGACTGGGTCCAGGTGACCTGTACTGCTTTGCTCAGTCTGTTGTCCAAGTGCTCACTGTGGATGGGCAACTTCAAGGCCCCTCTGTGCTCTCCCTTCTTAAGCTTCTTTATGTTTAAACTAGACTTGCAGTGGACAGTCCTTCAAACAGAGGTTGCTTTCCAAATAAAGGACAATCCCCTGGCAGCTCTTCAAGTAGAGGACACATGGCCACCTTAGAAGTGGAGCTTTGCATGGTGCACATATCATGGCTGATGGTGCCATGTTAATGGTTCATTGAAATGTGTTTGTTGCTCCCACTACCCAGTTCAGCTGCAGTAGTAGCCCAGCTGCAATGGCAGTGGGCTTTGCTGGGGCCCTGGTATTTGCCCCCTCATGGTGGGTTTTGGCACCAGTCATAAGGCAGAGTTTAGATTGTGTTACTGAAATGGGAATGTAAGGGAAAGACACACTAGAACTTACTTCCAGAGAGTGTACGTTAAGGATCAACAAACCTACTTTCAACTAACAACATTGAATATGCTTTTCACTTCATTTAAAGTACTGGATATTTTGGTCTCCTTCCCACAATTAAGGCCCTAAGTATGAAGTTTGGCAAGCAATTTTGTGTTCATCAAAGAACACTTTAACAGTCAACATATTCAAGATGAGTTCTCATCTTAGGATAAACTGACTCCCCCCACCCCGCTGCCCTGGCTGCCCTCCCCCCAAAAGACTCGTTAGCACAGACACTTGGTATGTGGAGCTCACCGCAAAAAGATTTGAGAAGCACGTTGAAGGAACATTTCATATAATCCTTGTGGATCATTTAAAGAATTAAATATTTTACTCTATTCAGGATTCAAGATGATCTTGACAGGATGGAGAATTGAGCCAAAACCAACAAAATTAATTTCAACAGAGATAAATGGAAAGTTCTTTACTGAAGTAGAAAGAATCAGATGTAGAAATATATAGGATGGGTGACACCTGGTTTGAGGCAGTACATGTGAAAGGGATCTAGGGGGAAAGGATCTAGCAGTGTGATGTTGCAGCTAAAAACGGTAATGCAATTCTAGACTGCATGAACAGAAGTACAGATTGTGAGAAGTAATGGTACCAGCCTATTCTGTCTTGGTCAGACCTCACCTGGAGTACTGTGCCCAGTTCTGGGTACCACAGTTTAACAAGAATATGGACAAATTAGAATATTTGTCCAGACAGGCCTAGTCCTATCATGGATGGTTGGAAGAGTTGGTTATGTTTAGCCTGAAGAAGAGACTATTAATAAGCAATATAATAGCCATCTTCAAATACTTGAAGGGCTGTCACATAGATGATGGACCAAATTTGTTTTCTGTTGCCTCAGAGCAGGGATCTCCAATACAGCACCTACAGGCACCCACAGGCATCACCAGTAGTGCCTGCAAAGTTCTTCACTCCCTGCCCCCTTCAAAAATATTTTCCACAAAAAAACGGAAAACATTAGGGTGCCAGGTTCTCTTTCCTGTTCCTGGACCTGCCTCTGATCAGCTGTTCCATGGGCAGGAAAAGAAAGCAGGGCAAAGGGGATGAAGGGAGAGAAAGAGCCAGGCTAGGAGTGGGGAAAAACGCTGAGGTAAAGAGGTGTGTGTGTGGTGGCGGAGAAATAGCAAGGCTAGAGGCTGGGAGTGGAGAGAAGCAACAAGATAAAGGAGTGAGTGGGAGAGAAAGAGCAAGGCTAGGGGCTACAAAGGGAGACAAAGAAGAAGGCTAGGGATGAGGAAGGGAAAGATATAGTGAGGCTAGAGGCTAGGAGTGGGGAGGGAGAGCAAAGGGGAGATTTCCGTGTGGACAGAAGAAGATTGGGCAGGCCAGGAAGCAACTCTTTCCATTTCCCACTCCCTCCCAGCCTCTAGCCTAGCTATTTCTCTCACCACCACCTCTTGACTAGCCAGGCCCCCACAGCAGCCTTTTATGTGATAGCCACATCCTCCATAGGACCCATTTTGTGGTGGCGTCCACAGTAGTTTCTCAAATTCCCAGATGTGGCCCCGGGTCCAAAAAAGTTGGGGACCCATGCCTCAGAGGGTAAGGCCCAAACAAATGGGTTTAAATTCCAAGAAAAAGAATTTAGATTAAATTTTGGGAAGAACTCCCTGATGGTATGAGAGGTTTAACATTGGAACAAACAGCCTCAGAAGGTGGTGGGCTCTCCTCATTAGAGGTCTTTCAGCAAAGGCTGGATGGCAGCCTATCACAGTAGTGGATTTCCTACATCAGCAGGAGGTTGGGCTAGCTTACCGTTGAGGTCCCTTCCAGCTCTATGAATCTATTCCTAGGTTTGGGATTGATTTTTTTAAAAGTTCCCAAAGGACTGGTTTTCACAGGCATGTAAGCCTGTGGATCATTTAATTTCCCTTCACTTGAATAGTATGGGTTGAATCCAGAGTTTTATTCTGCTAACAGACGTGTCCTCAAAAGGAGTTCTGCTGAGAAAGCTCCTGCCAGCACAAAGGTGCTATTTGTACCCAGGGCAGGAGGAGGACTTCCATACAAATAATTGGGTTGTTTGGGTTTGGGGGCTTTTGTTTTCATTTTGGTCATCATAGTTTACTTAGGGAAGCTCAAAGAGCTGCTTTCTTGACTTTGGAAAGCTTACTCTGACAATTCAGAGTAAGCCTCCAAAAAGTAAGCCTCCCAAATTACTCTGGTCTCTAGAAGTCATGTTTCTCATCAGCAAACACAGGAAGATGCGGTATATGCATTCATGCAATGAGATCGACTGGTGAGGTTACTGTGGGTGTGCCCGGATGAGGCTTTTATCATGGAATTGCACTGCCTAATTTACAACAGAATTTTACAGGGGGTTCAGACATCATCATCGTCTGTAGTCCTCCTGCGTTTTTCCATTGCTTTTCCCTGTCTTTTTTTCCTTACCAGAAAAAATTCCATTAAGGAAGAAAAGACAGAATAGCTGCTGTACAATAACTTTTGATTGGAAATGCTAGGAGCCCTCCATCTGCAGTACCCCGTTTCACAATCCGCATCATTTTCTGGGTCGAAGTTTGGAGTATGATTTAGGGAAGGCTTCCCCATTCTAGTGCCCATCATTCCCAGCCAGCATAGCCCCCAAGAGGGCTGTGAAAAGGGATGCTGAATCCTTCCCCCACTTGGCATGTTTCCCTCGCAACACCTGCCTGAGTGCATTTCTCCTGTCTGGGCCCTGAAACTGGAATTCTCTTGGCAAAGAAAAAAGTAGCCTGGGGAATATGGTTGCAAGGAAAAGCGAGACAGGAGACAGAACAATTCGTTTGTCCACTGCTTTTCCACTTTAAATCCCTCCTATGTATTCAAATAATTAAAAACATCTCCAGTTTCCCCCCCTTCCTGTGTCCCTTCGTAAAACTTTCCTCAACATATCCCTCAAGGAATATGTAAAATGAAAGGAAAGGGAGCCAGAATATCTCAACAACCGCATGGAAAAGCAAAATAAGTCACATTGCAATTAAAGAAAACTTTTAACAGTCCCTCTAATGAAGAGACACAACTTCCATTCAGTCCAGTAGAGCCTGCATGTGAACAGAGCTTGGTGGATTGAGCACAAGTCCCCCTTTAAGCTTACACAATGACCACCTCGATTTCCTCGCCTTAGAACAAGTTTGCACAGGCAGGCCTTTCACAAGGTGATTGCAATCTTGGCAAGTCTTGAAAGGAGTGGGAAATCCATTTTGAAACCACTTCTCTACGAAGGTCTTCTATTGTACCACTTGCGTAACCTCTCCAGTGTGTGTGTGCGTGTGCGTGCGTGCATGCGTGCATGTATATATAAATGTGCCTCACCTCATTGTCAATAAACACCATCTTCCCTATAAAGCAACTCTGGGGCTTTTGCAGTAATCTCCCTTAACCTTTGATTAAGCCCTTGATTCAAACACAAAGCTGTCTGCTGATAAAATCTCTTAACTCAGCACACTGTGAATTCTTCAGAAAGAGGAGAGGCCCTGCATCTATACTATAAATAATTGTGAACCAGATTGTGCCAAAGTTCTGCCACATAATTCTCTTAAACAAATAGCAAACCCAGAGTAACTGGAGTGTTCTATGCTATAATAAGCATGGTGTCAAAGGAAAGGGGAAAAAAATCTAAAATGTAATACTAATAATCAGACATAAGTCACAATATTTTAAAAAAGAAGGCTGACCAACAATATGCTAAAGAGGTAGCAAAGTTAAGGACCTGCTCTCTTGATATATTAATTACATTTTTTCAGATACTCAACAGTCAAGCAGTGCAAAACAAAAGCTCAGTTCAGATATCACACCAAATCCTGGTTAAGTGTGATGTTTGGATTGAGAAACCATTGCTTGCGATCAGCTGTCAAGCCAGAACAAGAAACTGGTGTGAAGTGAGTTTGTAGATCATCATTTGCAGAACTATGGTTTGGCATGACATCTACATTGGTTGTTCATCCATATCTTAGAGATTGGAGTACTGAGTAGATGGGAAATGAAAACTGGCAAGAACCTTGAAACTACTAGGGCAGTATCCCTTTTAGCGAAATGCCAGTAGCATTTGCTGGTGTGATGGGTTTTTCAGGGAAACCCATTGTGCCTGCAGACACTATTGGTATTGTGCTAGAGGTTGCTTACACTAGCAGAATGTAATTTACATTGGCGGTAGTGTTGAACTGGATGCTGTCTCCAGTATTTGCCTGTATGTTTGGAAGCTCTAAACATAGGTTGTACTCTCAATTACTGTTAGTGCAAACCATAGTTTGGTATGATATACAAACCATAGTTTGGTATGATGTCTTAACTGAGCCATATTGGAAAAACGGTAAACATGTTCAGATCAGAGCTAGTATCATCATGCTCACAAATCTGTGGAAGGAATGTCATGAGCATTTCGGAGAGGTGTTCACATAGAAGAACACCCGTCCTCAGTTTCTTGTGATCAGGATCAGGTGAACACACCGGGCTGTTTTCACTTTGATCCTGTGAACTGCTGCTGTCACCCTTTTCCCCTTCCCTTGCCCCAAGGTGAAGAAACTTACCTTGGGATAAGCAAAAGGAGGCAGATGAGGTGTGGCTGGTGGCACTCCCAGCCTGCAGTGGAGCACCATTTTCCTGCTAGGAATTCTGGGAATTACAGTCCCAGTCCCTGAAGGGAAAAGTCCCAGGCTGGAGGTTGCGAGTGGCCACAGCCACTGCCTCTACCATTCCTATCCCAGGGCAAATTTCTTCCCTTTGGGATAGGGCGAGACAGAGGCAGTAGTAGCAGTACAGCTCTTCTTGAGCAAGCCTTGCCCCTTTTCAGAGTGAACATGGCGATGTTTGTGTATTCCTAATCTGTGAGTAACTAGATATTTATCTTATATTCTATACAATAAGTGCTTACATGCATAATACCCAGTTTCCTCAAGTTTTACATTTGGTTTTTTTTCTTCTCCTTCTGATATACACCTGGTGCTCTGAGAACTGCCAGTCACTTTAAGGGAGACAGCCAATGCCCTTGTGTGCAAATTGACTCCTGACTAAAATGAAGGGACAAATCCTTGTGGATGGGTGACATTCTATAGGGCTCATGAAAAATGGTAGTGCAAGGAGAGGTTATTAGTTTATAAGGGGAGGTAAACCATAAAACAAAAATTAAAAACCCAACAGGAAAAAGGGTAGCAGAGTTGATTATTAAAATGTTAATGAAAATCATTAAAATCATGAATAATGATTAATACTATAACTTAAAACTTATTAATAAAAATTGCAAGTGAAGTTGTGAATCAGCACTTGAATAACTTTAATTAGTAATAGGTATCTATGTTAGTATTTAATGGAAATATAGTTGCTAATAGATATATGACTGTGGTTCATATACTGGTTTCTTTTAGAGGTTGGGACAGTCAAGGAACCATGATAATTTAATGCTTCTTATGTGCTGGTAGCTTTTGAAAAACTCTACTTCACTCCCCTATCTAACTTGTCTTGCAGTATTTATAACACGTTAGATATGGGAGTGATATGTATACATCACATAATCCATTCAAGCTAAGTTAGCCGCTTTCCAAATTTCGATATCATGAATATCAATATCCGTTTCTCATAAAATTTGACAAATTAATACATGTTCTTTATATTTTAATTTTTCCTGTCCAAGACTTTAAGACATCGCACATACATGTGTAGACAGTGGTGACTACGGACAATAACATGTGAAATATGTAGAAGAACTTTGTCAGCAGTTCCATTGTCCAGACCCAAGCAATTTTGTTAAAGAAGATGGATGAATACTTTTTTCCAGGATGTTTTTAAATAACAATGATACTTGGTTAGTTAATTGGCTTTCTTTGAACCCTTTTTCCTGTTTATGTGTTAAGGGAGAAATGAAGGTAACAACATCATGTGTGGAGTTGTTTGATTGGCTGCCCTTGATATCCATGGCCACGAGATATTTAGTTACAAAACCTGATAGATAGGAATGATTAGATGAAGATGAGTTGAAATACCTATTCTTTCCTTGCAGAGAACCAAATGGCTTCTAATACACAACTTGTGTGTTCAAAAATGCATCCTCTTTTGGAGTGAATGGAAAAGCTCCTTAATACTTTAATGCAAAGGATTCCTGTAATTCTACAGTGAGACACAAATTAAGATATTGACCTACTTCACATATAACACTAACCCATGGTTTATTTAACCCATAGGTTGTTGAATTCTGGGTTGTCATGATGTGCAAATGCAGCTGTGCTTACAAACCATGGTTTGTTAACCACAAACAACCCAGAAAGAGAACCCATGATTTGCTTTGGAATTTTGTACTCTGGGTTTTTTAAATCATGGGTTATCGTTATGTGTGAACCCAGAACTGTGGGTTGTTCCTGAGTTGTTTTGCCATGCTATAGAGGTGGCGAGCAACAGCAGTCAAAAAAGCCAGTCACTCATGCCAGTACTACAGCGCTGCAAAGGCATTTGGGATAGAGGGAGGGAGCGGGAAAGGAGGAGGGAAACAAACAACCCAAGGATTGAGAAAACAAACCACAGTTGTTTGATTGTCTTCCAGACAAATCCTGGATAAGGCAACAAACTATGAGTTAACAATGGGTTGAATAAACCATGAATTGGCATTATGTGTAAACCAGGTCAATATGTGCGGTGGAAACTGTTGGATTAGAACTGGAGAATGCTGGCTCCAAATCCTTTCTCAGCCATGAAAACCTTGAACAAGTCTTGAACAAGTTCAACAATTCCACTCTCTAATATAGGAATTTTTATGACCTACTTCACAGAGTTGCTATAATGATTAAAGAGAAAGTGCTTGCAATGCACTTTGTAGTCTAATATGTCTTGTATGAATAATTTCTTGTTTCCTAATAGACATTAGTGTAATGATAGAGGCTCCTATTTGGCTTGTGTAACATGAGTAGAGTTGAGACTGGGAATCTGGAGCCAGATTGTACAAGCAACTTGAAAACATGTGTCATTTTGAACCAATAGTTGCCCCTTGTTTTGGAGGATCAGGACCCAGATGAGGAGGAGCTTGCTAGCAGTCAGCTGAGATGATATGAGAAACCTAAGTATTTAGAATGCCATGCAGACTTTTTTTGCTTCTGTGTGGTGCAGAGTGGTAGGCGGCAGTATTGCAACCGAAACTCTCCCCACGACCTGAGTTCGATCCCAGCAGAAGCTGGGTCTCGGGTAGCCGGCTCAGGTCAACTCAGCCTTCCATCCTTCCGAGATCGGTAAAATGAGTACCCAGCTTGCTGGGGGGAAAGGTAGTCACGACTGGGGAAGGCAATGACAAACCACCCCGCTATAGTCTGCCATGAAAACATCAGCATAAGTGGTGTCCCTCTAGGGGTCAGCAATGACCCGGTGCTTGCACAGGAGGAACCTTTCCTTTCCAGCCCAGTAAACGGACAGCAATCTGTCATATAAGACAGCCACCTTAGTGTGAAGCTTGTTTTGTTTTCTACTGCATGGGACTTCATTATGTTGACAATATCACCTTGGGATCAGCCCAACATGGGATTTAGGCAGGAGTCACAATTTCCTGATTTATAAATTTGGCTTATACATCAAGAAAGTGTTGGGAAAGGCTATGCTTGCCCCTCATTATTTAAGAGTGATCTTATGTCTTTCAGACGCCCACCATTTTTATTTGCCTTCTGTTCATGGATTTGACTGACATCAGCCAGAAGAGCTTTTCCAGAAGGACCAATTTTGCCCTGATCCACAGCCCCATGTGTGCTGCAGATGCACATGGAACATTTCTGTTAATAAGGCTTCCTTACTAACTTGCATGCCCCTTTGGTAGATGGGGAAGCTCTGTGTCTGAAACCATGAGGAATCATTGCATTAGAGAAAATCAGTGTTTCAGGTGTTTTTCATGTTGGATCACAACCTGCTTGATATTTTAATTTATATTCAGTTCATATCCATGGAAGTGTTTGATATGAGAAAAAAAAAATCCAGCAGGGGAGGTATTCAAATTTCCTCTTTGGAATTCATTTTGTCATCCCTACTGATACATTCCCCTTTATGGATCACTGCCTTGTTGTGGCGAAGGGGCTTGCGTAACTCAGTGAAGCCATAAGCTATGCCGTGCAGGGCCACCCAAGACGGACAGGTCATGGCAGAGAGTTCTGACAAAATGTGGTCCACTGGAGAAGGAAATGGCAACCCACTCCAGTATTCTTGCCAAGAAAACCCCATGGAACGTATCACAAGGCTAAAAGATATGATGCCGGAAGATGAGACCCTCAGGTCAGAAGGTGTCCAATATACTACTGGGGAAGAGCAGAGGGTATTTCCAAGTAGCGCCAGAAAGAATGAAGCGGCTGGGCCAAAGCCGAAAGGACACTCAGCTGTGGATGTGTCTGGTGGTGAAAAGAAAATCTGATACTGTAAAGAACAATAATGTTTAGGAACCTGGAATGTCAGATCAATGAATCAAGGTAAGCTGGAGGTGGTCAAACAGAACTAACACCAAAAAAAAGATGTCCTCTTCATCATAGGGGATTGGAATGCTAAAGTAGGAAGTCAAGAAATCACCGGGATAACAGGCAGGCATGGCCTTGGTGTACAAAATGAAGCAGGACAAAAGCTAATAGAGTTTTGCCAAGAGAACACGCTGATCATAGCAAACACTCTTTTCCAACAGCACAAGAGACGACTCGACACATGGACATCACCAGATGGTCAATATCGAAATCAGATTGATTATGTACTTTGCAGTCAAAGATGGAGAAGCTCCATACAGTCAGTAAACACAAGACCTGGAGCTGACTGTGGCTCAGATCATGAGCTGCTTCTTGCAAAATTTCGGCTTAAATTGAAGAATGTAGGGAAAACCACTAAACCATTCAGGTATGACCTAAATCATATCCCTTATGAATATACAGTGGAGGTGAGGAATAGATTTCAGGGATTAGACCTGATAGACAGAGTGCCTGAGGAACTATGGACGGAGGTCTGTAACATTGTTCAGGAGGCAGCAACTCAATCCATCCCAAAGAAAAAGAAATGCAAGAAAGCCAAGTGGCTGTCTGATGAGGCTTTACAAGTAGCTGAAGAAAGAAGGCAAGCGAAAAGCAAGGGAGAAAGGGGAAGATATATCCAACTGAATGCAGAGTTCCAGAGAATAGCAAGGAGAGACAAGAAGGCCTTCTTAAATGAACAATGCAAAGAAATCAAGGAAAACAACAGAATGGGAAAGACTAGAGATCTCTTCAAGAAAATGGAGATCTCAAGGGAACGTTTTGTGCAAAGATGGGCATGATAAAGGACAAAGAAGGCAGGGACCTAACAGAAGCAGATGAGATTAAGAAGAGGTGGAAAGAATACACAGAAGAACTATACAGGAAAGATCTGAATGTCCCTGATAGCCATGATAGTGCAGTCACTGAACTTGAGCCGGACATCCTCGACAGTGAAGTCAAGTGGGCCTTAGGAAGTATTAGTAACAACAAAACTAGCGGAGATGACAGTATTCCAGCTGAGCTATTTAAAATCCTAAAAGATGATGCTGTTAAAGTGCTGCATTCAATATGCCAATAAATTTGGAACACTCAACAATGGCCGCAAGACTGGAAAAGGTCAGTTTACATTCCAATTCCAAAGAAGGGCAATGCCAAAGAGTGTTCAAACTACCGCACAATTGCGCTCATTTCACATGCCAGCAAGGTGATGCTCAAAATCCTACAAGCTAGGCTTCAGCAGTATGTGAACCGAGAACTACCGGAAGTACAAGCTGGGTTTCGAAGAGGCAGAGGAACTAGAGATCAAATCGCCAACATTCACTGCATCATGGAGAAAGCAAGAGAATTCCAGACAAATGTCTATTTCTGCTTCATTGACTACGCTAAAGCCTTTGATTGTGTGGATCACAACAAACTGTGGCAAATTCTTAAAGTGATGGGAGTACCAGACCACCTTACTTGTCTCCTGAGAAACCTGTACGAGGGTCAAGAAGCAACAGTAAGAACCAGAGATGGAACAACCGAGTGGTTCAAAATTGGGAAAGGAGTACGACAAGGCTGCATATTGTCACCCTGCTTATTTAACTTATATGCAGAGTACATCATGAGAAACGCCGGGTTGGATGAATCACAGGTCGGAATTAAGATTGCCGGGAGAATTATCAACAACCTCCGATATGCAGACGATACCACCCTCATGGCAGAAAGCGAAGAGGATCTCAAGAGCTTCTTGTTGAGGGTGAAAGTGGAGAGTGCAAAAGCTGGTTTGAAACTCAACATTAAAAAAACGAAGATCATGGCATCTGGCCCCATCACTTCCTGGCATATAGAAGGGGAAGAAATGGAAGCAGTGACAGATTTTACTTTCTTGGGCTCCAAGATCACCGCAGACGGTGAATGTAGCCATGAAATTAAAAGACGCTTGCTCCTTGGGAGGAAAGCTATGGCAAACCTAGACAGCATAGTAAGAAGCAGAGACATCACCTTGCCGACAAAGGTCCGTCTAATCAAAGCTATGGTTTTCCCAGTAGTAATGTATGGCTGTGAGAGCTGGACTATAAGGAAGGCTGAGCGCCGAAGAATTGATGCTTTCGAACTGTGGTGCTGGAGAAGACTCTTACGAGTGCCCTGGACTGCAAGGAGGTCAAATCAGTCCATCCTAAAGGAAATCAACCCTGAGTGCTCATTGGAAGGACAGATACTGAAGCTGAAGCTCAAATATTTTGGCCACCTAATGCGAAGAGAAAACTCTCTGGAAAAGACCCTGACGCTGGGAAAGACTGAAGGCAAAAGGAGAAGGGGACGACAGAGGATGAGATGGCTAGATAGCATCACCGATGCAATGAATATGAACTTGAGCACGCTCCGGGAGAGAGCGCAGGACAGGAAGGCCTGGCGTGCTATGGTCCATGGGGTCACGAAGAGTCGGACACAACTGAACGACTGAACAACAACAACAACTGATACATTAGGAATGTTGTCCTGATTGCGCTGAAAAATGTGACTTTCTTTCCAGGCTTCTTCTGAGAAAGTGGGATCAATGGGCTGTAATGAATGAAGAAGGCATACAATGTGGCTAGGCTTATCATATTTTACTGTGTTCATCCAGTGTTAAATAGCAAGACAATAAAAACATTAAAAAGCTAATTGAAATACGTCTCTTGGTGATCATCCACAAGGACTGCCAAAGTAAATCAGTTACCAAAACTAATTAGCATCAACTAAGACTTTGATATCAGACATGTGAAGCCCTGCCAATATAAGATGCATTTGCACTAATGGTGTCTGCTGTAGCTCAATAAAACTGAATTCAATTAGGCCTCGAGCTTGAGACAGACAGACAGACAGACAGACAGGCTGCTGGTTATGCATTCCTTCTTTACTGCACAGACGGCCTTCTTTTATCTTAGTTGCCTTCAGTATTCTATCTCTTTATCTTTTTAGTTGGGACAGGCAAGTGTAATTAATGCTAAGGCAGACTAGTCAGTAATGCAAAGCGCGCACCTGAGCACTTTTTAAATGTTGCACCTGAGCCCTTTTTGCCAGATCCTCATGCCTGAGACCACTTTCCATCTTTTCTTTGGCTTTTAATATTTGCAAGGTAAGCTGAGCACTGAGCCGAGGCTTGGCAAAACAGCGCCCCCCAAATCCTAATAATTTCAAATGAGGCAGAAGTGGCCATCGCTGCCTAGCTTAGTGGGTTTTTTCCTCTCCCGAAGTTCTGCTTCCTGAGAAATGCTACCTGCTCAGGTTTCTTTTCCTCCCTTTCCAGATAGCCAGACACTTTGATTTCCGGAACTGGGTGACATAATGGCTGCCAGAGGTACTGATGTGCGAGCTGAGGATGTGGAGGAAGATGCTTGTTGGCTCATCTTTCCCAAGGACACTGCCAAAACCCTATTAAATTCAAAAGTGTGCATGCTACTTGAACATCAGCAGCAGCAGAATGAGAGTGCTAAGAAGACAAAGAGGAGCTCTCTGAAGTCTTCATGAAAACTTTGAGCTACTTCAGGAGAACCCTTTACACACTGACCTGTCTGCCAAAGCCTCAGACACACCTTCAAGGGAACCACAGTGCTTTGCAGAGAATTCTGGGGCATGTTTTAGGGCCCCTGTTCAGTTCATGGAGGGCATTGAGGCGGCCTCTTAGCCTCACAGCTGCCCCACTTGATATGAGAGAGTGCCAGTGTTCCCCTGTGGCTTAACTATGTAGGAGAATATAAACATCAGCAGTGGTGGCAAGGTAGCCATGTAACCTACTTTACAGAGTGCAGTTCTCATTTTAAAGGGCTGTCAGGGGACAGTCCTCTATCTGAAGGGCTGTCTAGTCCATGTCCAGTTTAAACATAAAGTATAAGGAGGGAGAACATGGAAGGGCCTTGCAGTTGCCCATCCACAGTGGCCACCTGGACAGCAGACTGAGCAGGCACAGAGGTCACCTAGTCACAGTCTTCCCCACTATGATGTGATGTATTGCATTTCTATTTAAATTATAGTAATTGTTTCAAAAGTTGCATCTATACTTATATATTAGAACATGTGCATTTTATGCAAACATGTATCCTCTTTTCTCCTATTTTTTGGCAGTGTGTAGGTGGCCACCCAAAATGATGGGCAAGCTACCTTTCAGGAAAACTTGTCTGCCATTATGGAGCTTCTCTTGAGGAATCCCAAAGTTCCTCAAGAAATGCCAAGGTTCCCTCGAACAGAATTTAATAATCACCTGTGCAAGCTTAATCAAAACTGGACCTCCTTCTGTAACATAATAAAACAAGCTGTGTCATCAACACATCAGATGACTGCTGCACCCCACACACTGCCTTTCAAAAATATCAATATATCGCTTTTGTAACGGAAGTGGTTCACTCACATGAAGGTCACACCCAAGCAGAAGTTAATATAAGGCTTTATTACTAAACAGACATAGGGCTTCTCTATGTGAGGCTTTTATTGTGTGTTCATGATTGTCACTCACGGGTTTGTTTGGGTTCTTTACATGACGTCATCAATCTCCGGGGGTCCTCCCGTGCTTTCTGGCCATTATGGTGGCTTTATTCTCAACGGGGTAAATGAAATAAGATATTTTATCATGCTTTGAAGCACAATAAATTTCCAGTGAATTTCCAGAATCCTGCTGTATTGCAGTTATACCACAGTGCCATCTAGTGGCTGTATAATGAAACATATAGAACTTGCCCAGAAAGAATAATCCTGGAAAAAACTATGTGTAAAGGAGCCAATCTTAATCCACAAGGAATCCGGAAGCAGATGCCCTGGTAAGTGTGTGGGATTTTAGCCTCATGTAGAGAAGCCTATAGCTACAAAACAGCTTTCTGATGGAGCTCCTCTCTCAGTCTGTCCCACCCCCTTCCTCTAGGGATAATCTTTAAATTCCGTTCCCAATGTTACCAGTAAGGAAGTATCTTTAAATTACAATTGCTACAGCAGTGGACTTGCAAATTGACAACTGTCAGGGCTTGACCCAGACAGTTTGAAGTTTCTGCCATTGCTTCTCATAAACTTCGATGGTCCAGGAAAGCAAAAGGAGCCCTTGATGCTGCGCCAGTGCCATTGTGTGTGTGTGTGGTGGGGGTTGCCAGGGCACATGAGGGAGGCAGCACATTTTGCCTTACAGCAGGTGAGATGCCAGGCTGTGTTTGCTCAGGGTCACACAAGGCTCTGTGTGAAAGGAAGAGGGCAGGAAAGCAGCCATCAGGTATAATTCAGGCTTGACCTTAGTGGCATCAGGGGGACATCACAGCTCCATTCTCTTGGATTGTCTTGTAGGCAGGTGTTAGAACAGTCTTCCCCAACCTGGAGCCCTTCAGCTGTTTTGGACTACAACTCCCAACATCCCTACCCACAACAGGAGTTGTAATCCAAAACATCTGGAGGGCCCTCAGTTGTGGAAGGCGGGATTAAAACTGCTCGATCCCCATTGGTTTTATCTGATACAGGTATGCTGTGTTCTGTCAATAAAGCTGTGATCCCATTTTAATCCCATCAGTGGAGGCTGGTGGCTCTGATGTCAGTGGGGCTGTGATTCCATTTGGGGTTTCAGTCAGAACCAGTCGGAACACTGAAGGAGCTATCCAAGGGACTGAACCTATTTGGGGGATTAGTTTCAGCACCTTGGATGGCTCCTTTAGAGTTCTGACTGGTTCTGATGTAAACCCACAACGGATTCACAGCCCCAGTGACATTGGAGCCACCAGCCTCCACTGAATCCCATTTATTGGCACCTGCCTCTTCCTTCCTTCGGTAGCAACCTGTTACCATCAATGGTGAGTACATCCTATGAAGAGAAGAAGCCCCTGACTTGGGCATACCCACTGCAAACTGTGGCTGCAGCAGCGGGGGTGGGGTGGGTGGGAATTGTTGTTGTTGTTGTTGTTGTTGTTCAGTCGTTCAGTCTTGTCCGACTCTTCGTGACCCCATGGACCATAGCACGCCAGGCCTTCCTGTCCTGCGCTCTCTCCTGGAGCGTGCTCAAGTTCATATTCATTGCATCGGTGATGCTATCTAGCCATCTCATCCTCTGTCATCCCCTTCTCCTTTTGCCTTCAGTCTTTCCCAGCATCAGGGTCTTTTCCAGAGAGTTTTCTCTTCGCATTAGGTGGCCAAAATATTTGAGCTTCAGCTTCAGTATCTGTCCTTCCAAAGAGCACTCAGGGTTGATTTCTTTTAGGATGGACTGATTTGACCTCCTTGCAGTCCAGGGGACTCGTAAGAGTCTTCTCCAGCACCACAGTTTGAAGGCATCAATTCTTCGGCGCTCAGCCTTCCTTATAGTCCAAGTCTCACAGCCATACATTACTACTGGGAAAACCATAGCTTTGATTAGACGGACCTTTGTCGGCAAGGTGATGTCTCTGCTTCTTACTATGCTGTCTAGGTTTGCCATAGCTTTCCTCCCAAGGAGCAAGCGTCTTTTAATTTCATGGCTACAGTCACCGTCTGCAGTGATCTTGGAGCCCAAGAAAGTAAAATCTGTCACTGCTTCCATTTCTTCCCCTTCTATATGCCAGGAAGTGATGGGGCCAGGTGCCATGATCTTAGTTTTTTTAATGTTGAGTTTCAAACCAGCTTTTGCACTCTCCTCTTTCACCCTCAACAAGAGGCTCTTGAGATCCTCTTCGCTTTCTGCCATGAGGGTGGTATCGTCTGCATATCGGAGGTTGTTGATAATTCTCCCGGCAATCTTAATTCCGACCTGTGATTCATCCAACCCGGCGTTTCTCATGATGTACTCTGCATATAAGTTAAATAAGCAGGGTGACAATATGCAGCCTTGTTGTACTCCTTTCCCAATTTTGAACCACTCAGTTGTTCCCTGTCTGGTTCTTACTGTTGCTTCTTGACCCTCGTACAGGTTTCTCAGGAGACAGGTAAGGTGGTCTGGTACTCCCATCACTTTAAGAATTTGCCACAGTTTGTTGTGATCCACACAATCAAAGGCTTTAGCGTAGTCAATGAAGCAGAAATAGACGCTTTTCTGGAATTCTCTTGCTTTCTCCATGATGCAGCGAATGTTGGCGATTTGATCTCTAGTTCCTCTGCCTCTTCGAAACCCAGCTTGTACTTCCGGTAGTTCTCGGTAGGAGTGCACGAAAGCCACTTACCTGGTCTCACAGCTTTTCGCGGTCGGGGGGAGGCGCTTCGCTGCTCTCCCCCCGAAGTTCAGGCCGGGGGGGGAGGCTTCCCGCCTCGCCCGGCCGAAATTCAGGCCGGGGGGGAGGCTTCCCGCCTCGCCCGGCCGAAATTCAGGCCGGGGAGGAGGCGCCTCACCTCGCCCAGCCGCAAAATAAAAAGTTTAAAAAAAAATGCCCCCGTGATAGGCTACGTGACGATTAATGTAGCCTATCACGGCTAGATCTGCAAAGTCAGCCGTGATAGGCTATGTAAATCGTCACGTAGCCTATCACAGGTGACTTAAAAAAAAAGCACATACGCAAATGGCGGCCCCCATAGGGAGCTGCCATTCGCGTTCCTTATTTGGTCACTGTAGTCTACGTAAATCTTTACGTAGACTACGGCGAAAATAAGGGCAATGCGAATAGCGTTGCCCTTATTTTCACCGTAGTCTACGTAATCTTTACGTAGACTACAGCGACCAAATAAGGAACGCGAATGGCGGCTCCCTATGGGGGCCGCCATTAGCCGCACGTGCTTTTTTTTTTTTTTAAGTCACCCGTGATAGGCTACGTGACGATTTACGTAGCCTAACTATGCTGACTTTGCAAATCTAGCCGTGATAGGCTACGTTAATCGTCACGTAGCCTATCACGGGGGCGTTTTTTTTTTTTTTTAACTGTTATTGGAATGGCGGCGGCGGTGGCAGCCGGTCGAAAGATCGGCTGCCGCCCCCGCCCCTGACGAAGACCTGACGAACCGCCACCGGGACCCGCCGCCGGGAGGGACATTCGCCAAAGGTAAGTCCCGTCCCGGGGGGGTGCGGGGGGCGGGGGGGTGCAGAGAATTTCTCCCCGAAACTTCTTCGGGGGGCCAAACACGTTGGCGCTCGGCCCCCCGAACTTTCGGGGAGAAATTCTCCGCCAACCCTAGTTCTCGGTTCGCATACTGTTGAAGCCTAGCTTGTAGGATTTTGAGCATTACCTTGCTGGCATGTGAAATGAGCGCAATTGTGCGGTAGTTTGAACACTCTTTGGCATTGCCCTTCTTTGGAATTGGAATGTAAACTGACCTTTTCCAGTCTTGCGGCCATTGTTTAGTGTGCCAAATTTGTTGGCATATTGAATGCAGCACTTTAACAGCATCATCTTTTAGGATTTTAAATAGCTCAGCTGGAATACTGTCATCTCCACTAGCTTTGTTGTTAGTAATGCTTCCTAAGGCCCACTTGACTTCACTCTCGAGGATGTCCGGCTCAAGTTCAGTGACCGCACTATCA
Source organism: Heloderma suspectum (assembly GCF_057233095.1). Classification (NCBI taxonomy): domain Eukaryota; kingdom Metazoa; phylum Chordata; class Lepidosauria; order Squamata; family Helodermatidae; genus Heloderma; species Heloderma suspectum. The sequence goes on along the minus strand of NC_139458.1, from coordinate 111,648,576 downwards.
TGGCTATCAGGGACATTCAGATCTTTCCTGTATAGTTCTTCTGTGTATTCTTTCCACCTCTTCTTAATCTCATCTGCTTCCGTTAGGTCCCTGCCTTCTTTGTCCTTTATCATGCCCATCTTTGCACGAAACATTCCCTTGAGATCTCCGATTTTCTTGCAGAGATCTCTAGTCTTTCCCATTCTGTTGTTTTCCTCGATTTCTTTGCATTGTTCATTTAAGAAGGCCTTCTTGTCTCTCCTTGCTATTTTCTGGAACTCTGCATTCAGTTGGATATATCTTCCCCTTTCTCCCTTGCTTTTCGCTTGCCTTCTTTCTTCAGCTACTTGTAAAGCCTCATCAGACAGCCACTTGGCTTTCTTGCATTTCTTTTTCTTTGGGATGGATTGAGTTGCTGCCTCCTGAACAATGTTACGGACCTCCGTCCATAGTTCCTCAGGCACTCTGTCTATCAGGTCTAATCCCTGAATTCTATTCTTCACCTCCACTGTATATTCATAAGGGATATGATTTAGGTCATACCTGAACAGTTTAGTGGTTTTCCCTACGTTCTTCAATTTAAGCTGAAATTTTGCAACAAGAAGCTCATGATCTGAGCCACAGTCAGCTCCAGGTCTTGTTTTTACTGACTGTATAGATCTTCTCCATCTTTGACTGCAAAGTACATAATCAATCTGATTTCGATATTGACCATCTGGTGATGTCCATGGGTGGAGTCGTCTCGTGTGCTGTTGGAAAAGAGTGTTTGCTATGATCAGCGTGTTCTCTTGGCAAAACTCTATTAGCTTTTGTCCTGCTTCATTTTGTACACCAAGGCCATGCCTGCCTGTTATCCTGGTGATTTCTTGACTTCCTACTTTAGCATTCCAATCACCTATGATGAAGAGGACATCTTTTTTTTGGTGTTAGTTCTAGTAGGTCTTCATAGAACCGATCAACCTCAGCTTCTTCGGCCTCAGTGGTTGGGGCATAGACTTGAATTACTGTGATGTTGAATGGTTTGCCTTGGATTCGTACTGAGATCATTCTATCGTTTTTAAGATTGTACCCCAGTACTGCCTTTCCCACCCTTTTGTTGACTATGAGTGCTACTCCATTTCTTCTAAGGGATTCTTGCCCACAGTAGTAGATATGATGGTCACTTGAATTAAATTCGCCCATGCCTGTCCATTTTAGTTCGCTGATTCCCAAGATGTCGATGTTCAATCTTGCCATCTCATGTTTGACCACCTCTAGCTTACCTTGATTCATTGATCTGACATTCTAGGTTCCTAAACAATATTGTTCTTTACAGCATCGGATTTTCTTTTCACCACCAGACACATCCACAGCTGAGTGTCCTTTCAGCTTTGGCCCAGCCACTTCACTCTTTCTGGCGCTACTTGGAAATACCCTCTGCTCTTCCCCAGTAGTATATTGGACAGCTTCTGACCTGAGGGTCTCATCTTCTGGCATCATCTCTTTTAGCCTTGTGATACGTTCCATGGGGTTTTCTTGGCAAGAATACTGGAGTGGGTTGCCATTTCCTTCTCCAGTGGACCACATTTTGTCAGAACTCTCTGCCATGACCTGTCCATCTTGGGTGGCCCTGCACGGCATAGCTTATGGCTTCACTGAGTTACGCAAGCCCCTTCGCCACAACAAGGCAGTGATCCATGAAGGGGTGGGTGGGAATAGCCTTCTGTTTAAAACGTTATGGTTTCATGTTATTATTCATGTTTTGGTTTCCTTTCTTTTTCCTCTGGGTTATATTCATTTATTGGCTCAGAACTGTTTAGTTCCTGTGTTGTTGTGTTTTAGTCAAGGTTTGACTTTAATGACACCCTGCCAGTATCTATGACTGCATTTTTTATATATCAGACTAATGTAAACAAAGTAATGCTTGACAGGCTGCACTCTGCTTTGCGGCCTGGGTTAAAATGCTGCATTATGTATATTCTGACCCACTGTGTTCTGAATATAATGCAATGAGAATTTTGTTGGAATATTACACAAAAGAAAATAATGTCCTTAAACAGGAAGCACATAGAAGGATCATGTGGATAATTATTTATTATTAATTACATTTTCATTCCACCCTTTCTAGAAGAAGCTCAGGGTGTTGTACATGGATCTCACCCCCCCCCCCCCACCATTATATCCTCACAATAACCGTGTAAGATAGGTTAGGGTGGGAGTTACTGGCCCAAGATCACCAAGTCAGTGGCAGAGTTGGAATTTGAATCCAGGTCCCTCAAATCGTAATCCAACACTCGCACTACACTCTGACTGCCAGAGTGGTGTAGTGGTTAACAGTGTTGAGGTTAGAGTGTGAGGTCCTCAGATAAGTCCTTGTCTGGGAACCATGATAGGCTGCTGCTCTTTGCCCATATATCTGGGCCAACTGGATTCTTCTCTGAACATGTCCAGCCGCAGCTAAGACCCTTTTAACCGGATGTCACCTGGTCCCTTCCTTCCATATAACTCCATGCTTTTGCTTTTTCTGAGAAATTTTAAAAAGTGGTGGCCCTGGGCAGGAGGTCCTAATTACAAAATGCTGCATAATTGGGCAACGTTGTGTGCTTTCTCTAGAGTACTTCTGTTATCAGCTGCCCACAAATTAGCATTGGCATCTGAAACTCTAGACGCTTCATTGTTTCAGCAACAGATATGGATATATATATATATATATATATATGCGCCAGTATTTGTTGTCACAAAAAGTAATCTCCTGTCAATCACCTACTGAATTATTACCATTTGCATCTGCTGGCTGGAAACAAAACAAATCACCTAGCAACCAAGCACCAGTGAAGAACAAGGTGGCTGAATAGCCCTTCAGTTTGCTCTGCCTTGTCCAAAGTATTCAGCAGAAAACTAGCCCTTTCTAAAAACTAGCCCTTTCTAAAAGAAAGAAGCAGCAGCTTTTGAAGTTCAAGCTAACCGCTATTGTTTAATGGTTTTGCTTTCACAAATTCACCTCGGTATATATACATCCATACATTTAATGGGTTGGCTACAGATTTAGGTGCATGAAACTGGGTTGGCGGAAGTCACCTTTCCTGCCTCCTCTGGAATTCCAGAACTACTCAAAGTGATGTCACTTCACATGTGAAACTATTTCTTGGCCTCCAGAGGGTGTTAGCTGACAGGCTTTTCTGGCTTTCAGGAGGGGAACGATCCAATGGCACATGCAAGGAAAACACTTGACTCTTCAGCTGGTAGTTTCGGTACAAAACTACTGGCGAATGACTTAGCTGGCCACAATATGGGGATCAGCCAGCTGGCTCAGAACTGAGAAAAATAGGGTCAGTGCCTGCTTTATAGTACAAAAAATATTCTATGTCAGTAGAGTGCTTAGGGTGCATATATTATTCTGAATTCGGTTGGCTTCAGTTTAGATGGTCACCTGAAGCAGTGTTTGAGGATGCATGAGTGACACTGTTGCCACTTCCAGACCTTATGTGAAATGGGAAGAGTGCATCAATCCTTGTAGCAAGATGCTCATTCTCCCTTATGCAGAAAGAACGTCTTCCCCCCTCGCCACCTTTGCATGAAACCTAGCAGAAGTGAGGATCACTCATGTTTGTGCTACTGCTGCTTTGGGTGAATATCCGAAGCCATGCTTTGTGCGACATTTGAATACCAACAGCCACTCAATATTAATGAGAGTTGCAGAATAACCCAGATCACATAGTCAGCTTAATTTCTCTCTTCTCTTTTATTGACTATCTGATTCTGGACTCATTCCAAGGTAGCATTTCAAACCTATACAATGGGATTTTGAAGTGCTTCTCTGTGGCTGAGGTGGAAATTATGTCACAATGACTTTCCCCAGGAAATCTAGGATAGCAAGCTTCCTGTTGGATCCTGGTCAAATGTGTTCTTGGCTGAGTTATAGGAATAACCACATTTTAATGTGACTTCGACCTGTATGCACTCACAGAATCACTTCAAAAAGTAATAGGATGGATGCCAAATGTTGGGCCTCTGTCACCTTTTTTCAGACTTGATGTGTCCACCCAAGTGCACTGTTGCCTCCTAGCAGCCACAGTAAATACTGCAACCTCAGCTCACAGAGTTGTAGAATCAGCAGAAAGCCGAGGCAATGTAATCTACACTGTATATTGGGACAAGACTGATTATACCTCAATGTTCTTAACCAATTGGAAGGGCTTTTCTACCTGGGGCTTTTAACCTGCACGTTTATTGAGGCTTCTGCTTCCGGATTCTTTATGGGATTAAGATTGGCTCCTTTACACATTTTTTCCTGTGTGTGTGTGGTGTGTCTTACTCTGCCTTTCTATATGTTCCATTACACAGCCACTGGGTGGCACTGTGGTACAGTGGAATTGCACATGAAAAATGAGAGTCACATGCTGCCATTCAGAGATATACCAGACTTTCCTTGTTAGGAAAGAACCCCCCACCACCACCACTAAAATGGTTGCAAAGCATGGGGGTGGCTGATGGTGTCATTTAAAGGACCCACAAATTACAATGAGTAAGGAATCACGAGTGCACAAAAGACTTATGTAGAAAGGCTTGAAGACAACAGATGATATCAGGCAGAAAAGGGGAGGAGACAGTTCACCAAGCACTTCACTAAAATTACTATATGTTTCAGTGATGAGACAAAATAAGGTAGCAGACCATGAATAAAGTCTCTAGACATGTGCAAGATTTTTTTTTAATTTCAGGGTTGGTTTTGTGAGTCTATTGCTAAAATCTCATTCATTTTGGTATGCACACACTCATTCGACTTTGGGTGTTTTTTGTTTTTCTAATTTTTGACAATTTTTCACCATTGCCTGTGATGGCAATGGTGGGAGAGCCCTGGTAGCCACCATTTTGTTTTTCTCAGAATTCCCTGGATTGTGTGTCATTCTGGGGCATTAAGGAGAAATGGCAGCCCCCACTGGTGGTCTCCATTTCCCCATTAGAATGATGCAATGCTCAGGAAATTACGGGGAAAACAAAATGGCACCTGCTTGGAAAAAATGGCACTGAAAAAAGCTCCTGCTGTTGTCACTGCCAGAGAAGGTAAGACTCATGCCGAATGGAACAAACGGGTGTCTATTAATTCCCCTCAGAACTTGTTTTTGGGACAAATGGAAATTGACATGAATGGGACCCATTTGGTTAAGTTGTCCACTTGTCTTGAAGCAAATGCACTTTATTGGGCAGACTTGCAGTGATATAAATGACCCTGTTATCAAAATTAATGTTTTTATTTCAAGTGTTTCCAGATCTGTTCCCTTTCAAACCCAAAACCTTAATGAACTGGCAACAAATTTTGAACAACTATATACACTTGAATAAATAACCCAGGATCTGCAAAAGGCCACTATACAAGAAAGCTAGTCTATGTGGTTGCGGATCCCCAAATTTAGAAAAAATAATAATTATATAACCAAACAATTAAGCCCTATGCAACTTTACTGGATAGCAATTTGAGGGGTATCTCATATAATGAATGGCTTAGTTCTTGGGATGGAGTATGATAAAACTTTAACGTGTGTGTAATTTTTACAGAGATGAGCGAAATATATGACTTATTACCAGGAGTCTACTTCTTCTACTATTACTTCTTAAGGGAGTCTGGGGGGACATAGCATAGTTCAGGTTCCTGGATCTGAGGCCAGGGTCAGAGGCCAACCTTCAAGCCAGGAATCTGAGCTTCTTGCCCCTGCCCCCTCAGAGCTGGCATGGAGAGAAATGCTCCAGCTGCTTCTCCAAGGTCACAAATGCGACCTCAGAGAGGAAGGAAAGGGGGTGTGCCGGTCTGCGGAGAGGGGACTGTGGAGGCCTGGGGATACAGTGTAAGGCGGGATACACAATATCCCCAGGCCTCCCCAGCCTCCTTCCCTCCCACAAAAAAAGCAAACATGCAGAGCAGAAGGAGCACAGAGGCGAAGATTGCCTCTGCTGCACCTCCTGCTCTGCACTGGATGCCTGATAGGATTGCACCCTAAAATACCCAGCAAGGACTTTTGAGTGGTATTTGGCTTGTTTTACTGGCTGATGCCAACAAAATAGTAGTGGAAACAGTTGCCAGATTTCTTTTTTCTGCTGTAAAGATTCATAAAAGTATTCCAACAGTTTCAGCGTAGTTCAGCCTTCTCATGTTTTAATTTTTAATGTTTCGTTTTCCTCTTTTCATTTTATACGTGCATTTTAATCTCATTTTATGTTAACGAAAGGATGTCTTTGACGTTCTGTTTTGTCTTTTGAATGAATCTGTGACTGTATAATAAATCTGAACTGAACTGAATTAAGGGTGCAATCCTATGCATATTTAGACAGGAAAAAAAGCCCTACAACTCCCCACACTCCCCCCCAGCCAGCATTTTTGGAGGACAGAGAGACTAAAAAAAGCCTCTGCTATTCCTTCTGCCCTGCTGGGTTCTTGCTGGCTTAGGATACTAGGAGCACTCAGACATCACAGAGCTCTGTCTGTCCTAGGGGCTAAACACCCATAGGGTTGCTCCCTAACTGAATGATTCCTATGCACTATGGGGATTTCTACACCAGCCTAAAATCCTGCATTTAAAACGGGGCTTTCCACTTCCATTTTAAATGCAGGATCACAACTGATTCCCTTTACACACGCTTCCTTCTCTGTAGATGGCCATTCCCATAGCATTATGTTTTCGTGAAGAGGCATTACACACGCTCCAGGTTCAGCAATACTTGCTCCTGGGTTCCTGCCCCTTCCCCCCCCCTTGCACATTATTGGTGGATGGGGACTGACATGCGGACAGCCCCCGCACTGATCTCCCCCGGGCCCTGCATGGAACCCTCTTCCATGCTTTTGGCCAGTCCCTGCTGCTCAGCTCCTCTGCTTCTCCTCCGCTCTCCCGCCCCCCCTTGATGCCTGTCTGCCATTCTGCTGCTCTGCTGCTCTGTTTTGAACAGGTAGGCTGAAAATGGCGAGGAGCCAAAATGGCACAGGAGCAGGAAGGCTGAACGCCCATCAGACCTTCGTCACCACCTTAGACATCATGGCCTCGCCCCCAACAGGCACACTCAGCGCTTCATTCACGCAAGGGGAGAAATACACGGGGAGGACATGGCGCTCCATTTGCGCATGTCTGGAAAAATACCCCATTTTTTCCTTTTGAGGAAAACACAGGTATAGGTGGGAGGAAATAGTGGAATAATGACTGGACAACGAGGAAGTCATGTAATGGTCCCACGCAATTCAGTGAGTGACCAACCATGAATGCACAATAAACTTGATGTGTAGAAATCCCCCCAATTTCCTTGGAATGTGCTTTCATTAACTGAAATGTCGATTGCCAGTCCAAATTGTGTCACATGTAAATCCTGTATACAATGAAATGAGAGCTGTGAATTGAGTTTTGCTATTGTTATTGTTTATTAAATGAAATAAAACAATTTAAAGAAAGAAATGCTTAACAGCCTCTCTATTCTGATTTTGGAAGAAGATCCCCACCTCCTTTTGTTTCACCATTGCTCATGTTCTCTGTCCAGGTAATCACACTTCTAGGCCAGGGGTAAATGTGTTGAAAACCCAGGGTTAATCTGGATTGTGTCATTCTCTGCTATTCACGAGTGCTCAGTGGAGACTAGCAAGAAGAAAATGATTCAGATGAAATACTAGTAACCTAGTTCAGCTTGTGTTAGCCAATAAAATAAAAGGGGCCACTTGAAAATGCCTTTAGTCTACTTTTTAAAGCACATAACATTATGAGAGCATTAGGAAGCTGTTCACAATATCTTGTGTTCTCTGTATGTGTTACTGTAACTAAAATGATCAAGGGGCTGGAACAATTCCCCTATGAGGAAAGGTTATACTATCTGGGACAGTTTAGCTTACAGAAAAGGCAAGTGAGGGAAAACATGATAGAGGTGTACAAAATTATGCATGATGTGGAGAAAGTTGATTGGGAGATATTTTTCTCCCTCTCTCACAATACTAGAACCTGAGGTCATCCCATCAAGCTGACTGGTGGGAGATTCACGATGGATAAACGAAGTACTTCTTCACTACCACAAGATGTAGTTATGGCCACCAATTTGGATGGCTTTAAAAGGGGATTGGACAAATTCATGGAAGGTAAGGCTATCAATGGCTACTAGTCCTGATAGCTATATGCTACCTCCAGTATCAGAGGCAGTATGCCTATGTACACCAGTTGCTAGGGGACATGGGTGGGAAGGTGCTATTGCACTCATCTCCTGCTTGTGGGTTTCCCATGGGCAGTTGGCTGGCCACTGTATGGAGAGAATGATGGACTAGATGGACTTTGGTCTGATCCAGCATGGCTCTTCTTATGTTCTTAATTCTAGCTGGCACAGATCAGCTAAATTGCAATATCAATATCATTTGGGCTGCAGACACTGAATGTTAGACCACTTCCTATTAATCTGACATTTCTTTTAGCACATATTATTCAAGATAGGAATTCCAGTCATGTGCTTAAAGTGTAGGTACAGCCACTTTCTGGATGTATCAGAGTGGTGAATAGCTTCTTCCAATCTTAAAACAGTTCAGGCAAGTCCCACTAAAGCTCAACAAATTCCAAAGGTAAGAAGTTTGAAATTGTGCTGGTTTTGGTGGAAGAACTAAGCACATGCCTAAATCTCTCCTGCTGAAATTAATGGGACTGTAACGTTCTTAACTTTGGCTGGATTGTGCTCTATATTTTTTATAGAAGTGTAGATTTAATTGACAGCAAAGTAATGGCTTTGTGATGAGATTTGAGGTTTAGAAACTAGTCCTTTCTCCAACTTATATTCAATTGCTATGTTTCGTCATTCTTGGACAAATGATCTCAAAATATATTACTTAATTGCAGTAAAAGGTGTTATGCTTGGTATGTTACCAGGAAAGACTGCAAATATCTCTGCTTCATATTTTGTATCTTCAAATATTGACACTGACAAGAAAACTTGATTAGAATTATTGGGATGAAATCCAACAGAACTGTATAAAATCTTAAATATTTCCCCTGTTTAATCATATGAAATAATAAAGAATGAATACTGATCTCTTTTAGCTGTTTCTCGGTCTATTTCCATTCAAACAAGCCATATCGCAATTTTTGTCAAAACTATCATTTGTAATCATTCTAACTGTACAAATTGCAAATATTTTCACTCATCAGTATCTTGCTGACACAGCAACAACTTACAGAAGTATTTTGTACAGCCTTTTCACTCCTGTAACCCTAGAGCAGTTGAATTTGTTCCAAGAATCTGCTTCAGCTTTACTTTGAGACTCTCGGATTTACTATTCAAGTGTAAAAAAAATCTCCTTCTTGCCTTTGGGTTTTTTCAGATTACATTTCAAAATTAGTAGATGAAACACTGTTTATCTAAGCCCACCATCGAATGATATCTTCAGTGTAATTGTAATTAATTGTGAACTGAAACATACAGAGACTATTTAATTTTAGGACTGCTATTTATTGAATAGGCCAATCCCAGGTGGAGATTATGGAAATCGTGTCCTGCATGCGCCCGGCATGTGCTACAATTTATATAAGCCACTGTGGCTTATTTTGATCATGTGAACCAGGTCATTGTCTCAAATTGAAAAATTCAGAATATGCTCTAAACCTTTGATTATGAAGTCAAGAAATGATTTTAGTTATATTTCTTTCTCATTTCTCTCTGTTCCTACTCATGCTTAGAGTTTATTGATTAGCCATAGGCTGTACAAGAATAATGGATAAAATGCAATACACGAGTAGGCAACAAACAAGAAAAAACTCAAGAATCATGGTATATATTCTAGTAAATCTGATTCAGACACGCAGTTCATATTATTCTTTCTAAAAGCATATATCAACCTGTAGGCAAATAGAGCAAATTTTGCTATCCCATAGGTAATTAACTTACATTGATTACTCAAAAATATCTTAATTTTTGTTAAAATACCCATATTTGATAACCCAATTAATGGTCTAGCCAGACATTTTCCCCCTAGGGGATACCTTAATATTACAGCATAGTAAATAATGGAAAATATCCTCCACATCCTTTCAGATACACACACACACACACACACACACTTTTGTTCAAAGGTATATTTGACAAATAGCCAACTATACTTTGGACCTCAGTGCTGTAAGGGCATTGCATAAATAAGAATGTTATGAAAATAGCCATGAAAAGCTGCAATCCTATACACACTTACCCAGGAGTAACAGGGCATCCTCTATTTATCTTCTCAGAAGTAAGCACAGTTGAGTTCAACAGGACTTGCTCCCAGTTAAGTGTACATAGCAGGGATGGGGAACCAGTGGCCCTCCAGATACTGTTGGACTACAACTCCCATCATCCATGACCATTGGCCATGCATGTTGGGGTTGAGGAGAGTTGGAGTCCAGCAATATCTGGACACCCATAAGCTCCCTACCCCTGGTGCAGGACTGCAACCTTGAGCCCATTGAACTCAGTGGACCTTACATCTGAGGAGATATGCATTGGACTGTGCTGCATATTATGCAATCATTGTAGAATCAAATATTACAGGAAAATGCAGACAGCTCGATCTGAGATATATCCTGCCATGCTGTTGAAATCCATAATTTGTTTTTAATTAATGCCCAGGGGTGGTAAGAGGGGCAAAAGGCCCCTTGGTTCGGTTTGTTGGCTAGCTGATGGTCCAATAAATCAGCTAGACACAGGTAAGCTTCTGGATCAGACACATGTTTATTATGAGGCTTGCAGGCACTCTGTCAGCAAAGGGGCAGAGAGCCCCGAGTGTTCAGTGGGGCAGACTTTTATACAGCGAAATACGCCACATATAGGGAAGAACTCTAGCCATGCTCTAGTAGCCGCATTACTAGGAGATATTCATACAGTATGTTATCTGAAAAGGGGGCTGAATGTTCTTTTATTTGGACAGGATGGACGCTTACCAGCTACTAACACTCAGTTACTACACAAAGTACCATGTTATCAGCCTGCAGTCTGGGGAGGAATCCATCCTCCCTTTGATTCTCAGAGAACTATTGATAGCCTGTAATTTGCTTCTCACAGACTGAGACCAAAACAAGGGTGAGATTTTGTACACCATGGAGGAACTCTGGTTCAGACTTAACACAAGCACATGCATTTGTTGGACACCTTATGCAGATGCCAACACAATCTTAAAACTGTGTTGCTACTCTACGGTACACACTACATATTAGGGGTGAGGTTAAAGGATTCTTTCCACATAGGCCTGTATTAAATCAAGCATTTTAAGCTCTGGAGTCCAGTCCGCTCTGCAATATTATGACTGTACATTTGGTTGAGCAGTTATATGCATCCTTATTAGAATGCATTCTTTTCAGAGTCTAGTATCCTCTATGTGCCCGACTTTCAACTGATACATGTGAACCTGGTCAGTGTTGAAAACTCCCAGGATGATGATTCTGGGAGATCTCATCATCTGTACTGAGGATGCTTGATGGGGCCAGCTTGAGACTTCATGGCTGCCACAACAACCATGGGACTGTCCCAGTATCAGCAGCCTGTTGCGTAACATATGATACCCCTGGTGTTCTCTACACCAGGCTAGTAGTTTGGGAGGAGGGGCATTCATTGACTCCATTGTTATGGTCAGACCACTTAGTGAGTTTCAGACTTACAGTGATGGTTCCTTTCCATAGGGTTGGTCTGCCCCTGGAGGCTTATGGAATCCAATGGATGCCTTTGAGGAGTTTCCAGTTGACATGCCTGGTGCGCCTGTCAAAACTCTGCTCTCACTATGGAATAATGATACAGAATGAGAGTTTGGCACAATCACTCCCATGTGCCTTCTCCTGCAGTGCAGAGCCCTTCTGGCTTTCCAGAACATTGAGGTCTATGTAGCAGACCAAGGGATGACTTGAACACAAGTAGAAAAAGATGTGTAGTGAGTATGATCAAACATAAGTAAGAGCTCATTTTCAAGCATATTCTGTGGTGATGCTGCTGGTGGAAAAAACAATACTCTTCTGTCACCATTGCATCTTCAGAAAGTTATCCAGCAGAGCTGATCCAGGTGGTGCATGGTTCCAGCTAGGGCCAATAGGAGAAATGCAGGAAGCTTTCTGTGATAAGTTTGCTAGACATTTCCAGAATAAAATTACTCATATCTATTCCCATCTGGATGTTGCTATTGAGACAGGGTGTTTCTAGATTCTAGATCTCTAGGAGCAAAAAAAAAACAGCATCCATTCCAGGGCTTTCTACTTTTGCTTTCTTTGTGGGATTAGGGTGGGCTTCTTTACACAGCAGACACATGGTTTGCATAGAGGAAGCTCCCCCCTCCCCGGCATTTGTGCAAAGGAGTGGAGGAGGGGGGAGTCTTGCTTTCTTCGCTTAACTTGTGCTGTACTGTTTCCTCGCAGCCTTAGGCACATTTAGTTAAGAGTAAGCTGCATTAAAGTCAATGAGACTTACTTCTGAGTCGACATAAGATCATGCTGCAAGTCTGCAACCCTCAGCACACTTATTGGGAATAACCCCCACTGAACTTAAAGGGGTGCTCTGACTCAACGGAGTTTGTTGATTCTGAGCTTGGTGGGGTGGGGGATCAGATCTGTTTCCCTTAGTTGCAGGGAGGCATTTTACTCTCTTGTCCCTCCAATTGGTGACTGAGAGACATGTGGTTTGAATCAAGGAAAGCCCTTCTTCGTCAAGTTCATAGCACTAAGCCAGCATTACACACTGCTGACGTGGCTCCATTAACTTTTATTACTAGTTTATCTCTGATCTTTTTGAAAGTGCGATAAAAGGGAGAATGTGCACGAGGCCTCCTGGAAGTTAACGACATGGTGTAAAGGACCCGCAATGTTCCGTGAGTAATCATAAGCGTGCAATAAACCACTCATGTAGCGACACCCACAGTCTATGTGGATGTGTCCAGCGCACTGTTTGGCCTGGGTTTATGGGATAGGTCTCAGCTGTTGTAACCTAATGAAGTTGACAAGGTTGGAAGGGTTTGACTGACCTCCTGTTTCCTTGACCTTTGCCCATCATGGCTGGTTACATCTAACAGAGGGGCATTGACTGGGTGATTCCAGGAGATAATTCATGTCTCTTTGAGAGAGGAAATGGTCCTGGACACTTGAAAGGAGGCAGTAATGCAAGCAGTCCTGGAAAAAGTCCTCCTTAGACCCAAGTGATCATAACAATTATTGCAAATATGCCCTTCTTGGGCAAGGTGCTTGTCCAGGTGGCAGTTCAATTCCACTTAGAGGAGAACATCTAGGTTGGATGTTCCTATCCATTCATTGGCTTCGCAATTGAGGGTTGGTTCATGACAGTGCAGATATGAGTGAACCAATTAGACACTTGCATTGACACTAGAATCTATACAGCTAATCAGTTCCACTTATCTTTGCAATTAGGGTGTTATTGGTTTTGTGTTGCAACAGGAAGATAAACAAGGCAGCAATTGAACAGTTTTCAGTTTTGTACTCTTCCCTGTAAAAGCAGTTACATAAGTCTCTGAAATTTAATTCTCATTAAGTAGGCTTAATCTAATTGTCAGCAATGAGATTTTTACAACATGGATCAACCAACCACTAATCCTATGTTGGTATCAAGAATGACCTGGATCCACTGATTTCCTTCCAATTTATTTCTTCTTCTTCTTCTTCCCCCCCCTTATCAGAAATGTCTTGAGTATTAAGGTATATTCAACTTAAGAACATCAGAAGATTTCCACCCACCGACTTGGGAACGGTATATTAAACAGGCATGGAAGCCTCTCACTATAAAAACTTTGGGGAACAATGAAGGAGAAATAAACTTTTCTTCTTTCAAAAACCTACACAGCCCTCAATATTTTTTTAAACTCTTGCTTCCACCTTACTCATTAAGGTTCTACTCTGTTGATTGGATCTAGAGATCTAGAACTCCACTCATGAGATGGGTCACTCTTAGGCCTTGGCTCCCCCTTCTCCCTGGGTCCCCTGTAAAAGTTCTCTGGAAGACTGAGAAAGGACCTATCAGCTGAGGGGGGGCAAGAGGGCCATTTGGCCTGGGCCTCAAATTTAGACTTGATGTTAGGCCTGTGCACAGCCCCTCGACCCATTTCGGAGGCCAATTCAGAGGTCTTGAATCGGCCCCAACCCACCATGGTCTGCTCAGGAGTTGGCACAACCTGCTTCAGGCTCCACAGCCAAAGCAAGATCTGGAGAGCTGAAGCACCCCCCCCCCTTGCCACCCGTGCAAGCCCCCCCACCAACTTCCACCACTGCTAAGTAAGCTGCTTTGCTGCCGCCACTGAGTGACTCCACCCCACCGCCACCACCAACCCACACGAGACCCCCTGCTCCTTACCTGGACCTTTTGGGAGTGCACACAGCCATTGGCCTCTGCAAGAGACTTCTCTTACCAGAAGAGTCACCGTTTTCTTTCAAAATGGCAACTCCCTCCAAGATGGTGACGGGTGTGCACGCTCCCCAGGCATGCAGGTATGGAGCAGGGGGCTTGCGTGGGAGCTGTCCAAATCAGGTCGAAGCACCCTGAAGCACTTCAGAGCAATCCAACCTGCTTCAGAGGGCTTCAGTCTGATCCAGACCCATTCTGGAACCACGCTGCTTCAGGCTGAAGCACACCGATCCGCCTCAGGATTCAAGGTTCAACCTGAAGTGGTGCACAGCCCTACTTGACATTATCTCCAAATGAGACTATACATACAGACACAGAGATAAACTGACATGACTGAAAGAAGAAGATGTCCATCATACAACTTTAAACTGGATTGTGAGCCAAAGGAATTGCTTCAAGAAATACTCCACCTTGGACTTGCTGGTGTGTTTCCTTTCCTAATGTTGCCGTTGCATTGAGGATTTTTCTCACTCTGCCTTCATCAGTAGCTTCAGGTGAATGTTCTTTCAGTGTGCTGAAGCAGGTCAAGATGAATTACTACCTTTCAACTATGGGACCAACTCATTTTAATGGCCTTGCAATGCTTAACATAAACTGTGACACTGCAAGAAAACTAAATTTTTCCAGAATAATTGGTGAATTTGCAGAGAAAAAAAGCTAGAAAAGCACTTGTTAAATAAAAAAGGAACCTTTATTACAAATTATTACAATGTATTTTTGTATTAAAGGCATTAATTTGTTAAATGTAAACATTTAAAATATACCACAATTTTTGTAACCCTGCATGTCTTCATTTTTTAATATACCGGGAGCATCAAAAAATGGAAGTGGCCCAGGCCTCTCTTGACCTCTGAGAGGGCCTGGATTGAGGGACAGCCCCTCCCCTGAACAGTGTAAGAGCTGGTATAGGAGGCTGCAGGGGAGAGGGGGAATTGCTGAAAACTGGTCATTGTCTCCCACTTCCATTTTTAAAAGCCTTCATTGAACATGAGCCCCTTCAGTGAATGGAAGGGGCCCTTTCATGAGCAGTACCTTTGGATTCAAACCTATGTAAATTCACACATACCTGTATAAGATCTTTCTATGAGCTTTTCTATATGAGGCTGTCAATCTGCTGTATCTATTTTTGGTTTTCTCACAGGATTGAGATCTGAGCACTAAATGAAGTGTTTCCTTGTCTGCTTTTCCACTACATAACCTCTAGGTGGCACTGTGGTATAGCAGAACAGCACAATTACACAAGTAAAAAAAGCAGTTTCTTCACTTTTACAATTAAATACCACATTATCCCTGCTCTAAAAAAACTCACCAAAAGTGCTCTTTAGGGCACAGTCCTATGCATGTTCAGACTGGGGAAAGTCCTACAGTTCCCAGCATGCTCCAGCCACTGTAGCTGGCTTGAGAGATGCTGGGATTTGTAGGACTTCTTGCTGCCTAAATGTGCATAGGATTGTACCCAGAAGTGAAATTGTAGAGTAACGTCGTCTAAGAACCTGTAAACAACCGGATTCTTAGGGAATGATGAGTGCACAATAAATGCTTCATGTAGAAAAGCCCTATGTGGCACTCCCACTTTTTGGCTGCTTTTTGTTTTGTTGACCAGCAGTGGGTAGTTGGCTTCTAAATCTGATGCCTAGTTCACACAGTGCAGATATGGTAGGAAAACTGTCTGTGGATTTTACTCCTTCAGACTGTAAGTGGGGGTGGGGATGGAAAGGAAAGGTTCCTCCTGTGCAAGCACCGGGTCATTACTGACCCCTAGAGGGACGCCGCTTGCACTGGCGTTTTCATGGCAGACTGTAGCGGGGTGGTTTGCCATTGCCTTCCCCAGTCGTGACTACTTTTCCCCCAGCAAGCTGGGTCCTCATTTTACTGACCTCGGAAGGATGGAGGGCTGAGTCAACCTGAGCCGGCTACCCAAGACCCAGCTTCCGCTGGGATCGAACTCAGGTCGTGGGGAGAGTTTCGGTTGCAATACTGCCACCTACCACTCTGCGCCACATGAGGCTCTTTTGGGGGTGGGGATATCAGATGATTAAATGCCATGCTTTAATATTTGGCTGTGGGGAAAGCCCTGCCCATTTCAAAGAAGGGCAACGCCAAAGAGTGTTCAAACTACCGCACAATTGTGCTCATTTCACATGCCAGCAAGGTGATGCTCAAAATCCTACAAGCTAGGCTTCAGCAGTATGCGAACTGAGAACTACCGGAAGTACAAGCTGGGTTTCGAAGAGGCAGAGGAACTAGAGATCAAATTGCCAACTTTCGCTGGATCATGGAGAAAGCAAGAGAATTCCAGAAAAACGTCTATTTCTGCTTCATTGACTACGCTAAAGCCTTTGATTGTGTGGATCACAACAAACTGTGGCAAATTCTTAAAGTGATGGGAGTACCAGACCACCTTACCTGTCTCCTGAGAAACCTGTACGAGGGTCAAGAAGCAACAGTAAGAACCAGACATGGAACAACCGAGTGGTTCAAAATTGGGAAAGGAGTACAACAAGGCTGCATATTGTCACCCTGCTTATTTAACTTATATGCAGAGTACATCATGAGAAACGCCGGGTTGGATGAATCACAGGTCAGAATTAAGATTGCTGGGAGAATTATCAACAACCTCAGATATGCAGACGATACCACCCTAATGGCAGAAAGCGAAGAGGACCTAAAGAGCCTCTTGTTCAGGGTGAAAGGGGAGAGTGCAAAAGCTGGTTTGAAACTCAACATTAAAAAAACAAAGATCATGGCATCTGGCCCCATCACTTCCTGGCATATAGAAGGGGAAGAAATGGAAGCAGTGACATATTTTACTTTCTTGGGCTCCAAGATCACCGCAGACAGTGACTGTAGACATGAAATTAAAAGACGCTTGCTCCTTGGGAGGAAAGCTATGGCAAACCTAGACAGCATAGTAAGAAGCAGAGACATCGCCTTGCCGACAAAGGTTCGTATAATCAAAGCTATGGTTTTCCCAGTAGTAATGTATGGCTGTGAAAGCTGGACTATAAGGAAGGCTGAGCGCCGAAGAATCAATGCTTTCAAACTGTGGTGCTGGAGAAGACCCTTATGAGTCCCCTGGACTGCAAGGAGGTCAAATCAGTCCATCCTAAAGGAAATCAACCCTGAGTGCTCATTGGAAGGACAGATACTGAAGCTGAAGCTGAAATATTTTGGCCACCTAATGCGAAGAGAAAACTCTCTGGAAAAGACCCTGATGCTGGGAAAGACTGAAGGCAAAAGGAGAAGGGGATGACAGAGGATGAGATGGCTAGATAGCATCACCGATGCAATGAATATGAACTTGAGCACACTCCGGGAGAGAGCGCAGGACAGGAAGGCCTGGTGTGCTATGGTCCATGGGGTCATGAAGAGTCGGATACGACTGAACGACTGAACAACAACAACAAAGCCCTGCCCATGCAAATGTAGCACGTTGCGGAGAAAGCTAGGCCAGAAACCTTCTCCCTGACCTCCAGGTTTTCAATGCGCAGGGAGGTTTTTTTATATGGAGGAACATTCAGTCATGTGATTTTCCACCTGTGGTCTGAAGTATAATTCAGGAACACCTCATCTGCTGTTTGTGTGACTCCAATGTTAAAGAGATTTCACTGACATTTGCTTCCAAGTACACATGCTTAAGTGGTGCATATAATTGGCTGTAGGAGAGCCTGATGCCTGCACAACTAGGAATGTAGAAAAAATAGCCTTTAGGAGCCTAAAGAAGATCTACTTTTCACCAATGTAAGTATATCTTTATATAGACTTTTCCGTTAAAGATAATAAACTGGTTTCAGAGCCGGACCTGCCATACTAGAGGCTGAAGCAATCCTCTCCAGGCAGTACTGTTGGAGGGGTCGGGTGGGAATAGATGAAGGTAGGAACTAGTGTCTGAATGGTGCAGAAAGGCTTTCTCATGTAGTTGGCTCTAACATGGGGGCCGGGGCGCCATCTCAGCTTCGTTTCAGGCAGAAAACTGTCTTGTGCCAGCACTGATGGCCTTGACTATTTCTTTATGCATTTATTTTTGTGTTAGAAATGAAACAGGAGTATTGCTTTTGGAGTAACTTCTGATGAAGTTATATAATTCCCATACACCCCCCCCCCCACACACACACACCCTTTTCAATATGTGTAGTTTCAAAAGAAAGTTTAGCTTAAGGGAATTCGGAGTTAAGTACTTTGCCTGGTGGTTTTTTTTAAAGTGTAATCTTCTACTTAAATGTGCTGTAATAACAGATGGGTGGAGAAAAAGCTTCTAAACACTATTTTCCTTAAATTCCTAGTTGTGCAGGCATCAGACACTCATCTAACACCATCATACAGTAATTTTGACTTGGCATATCCATCCCCCACTGCCACCCACCTTGCAAAGAATTTTATCCCCAAATATACCATACAGTACCTCCACCAAAACATAGCACATGCCATTAGAAGTACTTTGGGTGGGCTCCTCTGATCATTTGATCGTCACTGAAGATGAATCAGTGATGAATCTCTAGCAACCAACATGGTCAGAAAAACAAGAGAATCCTGGTCCTGCAGCCTCTGACACATTCTTTTGATGTGTGAGTGGGGCTGTCCCCAAAAGACAATGGGGCCGTTCGCACAACACGACAGCCCACTGTGGGTTGACCCATGGTGAGGCTGCAGCGCCTGTGGGGTGTGTGCGGATACAATTTTGAATATGTAACCCCTGCTCAGAGGTTGTTGTGTCCTGAGAACCCCATGGTCTGGGTTACTTATTTTAACCTTCACCTAACCCACGCTTGCTGGGTTCGCATGACATGACAACCCCTGAGTGGGGATGGATATGCAATTTGGGGCCCACGGGTACCGTGGCTCACCGTGGGTTAAATAGCCTACAACAAGCTGTGGCATGTTGTCTGAACCTGGTCAATGGCCAATAAAGCCCAATCCTGTGAATGGCTTCATTGAGCTGCAGTGTAAGTATAACAGAAATCTGTTGCAAAATGGTTGGCTTAACCACTTTTCTTTGAACCACACCAGGGAGCCAGCACAATCAGGGTTCCAGCTTGCACAGAAGCCTGCATGTCTAGGATTCCCTGCTGCAGACATTCACAGTGAACATGTGGATAGCCTGGACAGGCCTGGGGAGCAGTATGAAGTCAGGGGCTGGGCCTAGCAATGCACTCCTATTTTCCCTTAAACTTTTGAAGACCCATTCGCATGTATAAGACACCAAGGGCAAATACGTGTCCAATGTGTTGTCATCCAACGAATACAAAATTCTGTGACTGCATTCGCACATCACATTAACCCATGGTTTATTTAAACCATGGCTTGTTGCCCTACCCAGGGTTTGTCTGGCAGATGTTCGATGAAACCACAGTTTGTTCTCTCGATCTTGTCTGAGGAAGACCAGTCTTGGGCTGAAATCCTGCATACTCTTACCTGGGAGTAGGTCCCATTGAAGTCACCAGAGCTTGCTTTTGAGTAGACATGCATAGCATAGTACTAGTACTGTAATGCACTTATGAATGAGGCAGATAATCAAGTTGTAAGCAGAAAAGCTAATTTTATGTAGAGGAAATCAGCTTCAGTCCGACGTTTCAATCTGAATTTGTAGTACTGAATCTGGGTTTTGTTTCATTTATAAATAGCTCAGTCAGCTAGATGTTGGTGTGTGTGAGAGAGAAATAGCATAGTTCATTTTACATTGGCACAGAATTAAGCAATGGAACTCGCAGATTAACATCCCACCGCAATACAAATAAAAAGCACATTTAAATCAAAAGTTACTTTTTCCTCAAAAGATTTCACATTATTTCCCTAGTTTTTTTAAACAGTCCGCAACAATTAAATTATCCATTTGCAGTGTGGATTCCACCCCCTCCCCCACTCCCATATACTATTTTACAACCATTTCTGGGTATTTTTTAATTCAGGAAAGATGATTCAAAGCTAAATTGCCTTCTTAGAACCACTGATGTGGTTCTTCAGTAGAGCTGGCACAAATAATAGTAGATTTGCTATTTGGGAATAGTGTCTTCCTACATCCATGCATGCTTATAGCCGGCTGTCGAACAATGTGGTCTAAGAACCTAGGAAGAGCCCTGCTGGATCAGTCCAAATGCCTATCTAGTCCAGCATTCTGTTCCTACAGTGGCCAGTCAGATGCCCACAAGCAGGACATGAGGGCAATAGCACCCTACCACTTGTGCTGCCCAGCAACTGGGATTCAAAGGCATACTGCCCCTGATACCGGAGGTAATATATAGCCATTATGATTGGTAGCCATTAATAGCCTTATCCTCCTCTTAGACATGCACCTTTCTGTCAGTTGTCTCTAGGGATGGACAGACCCATCTCCATCTGGGGGGGAGCTCGATGAGCTGCCCCCCCCAGCTTGTGCAGCCCAGACCCACTCGGCAAGCTTCCTGGTGGCCCTGCCTGCCTGCCAAGCTGCCCCTCGTCCTTGCCAAGGACTCAGGTAGTCAAACCCTTGGGCTTTAAGTGCACAAGGGCTTGACTGCCGAGTCCTTGGTGCGGCCAGCCCCCAGCGCTCTTGCCCTGGCATCCTTGGGAGGAGGCCAGGGAGAGGGTAGTGGGCTGCCACCGCTGAGGCCCTTCCTTCCCACGCCAGCTGTTAAGGAAGCCCTTGACAGCTGGCGGAGGCAGAACAGGCCCCAGCATGGCCAGCCCACAGCACTCCAGGGCTAGAGCGCTGGAGTGCCTGCCGTGGCATTCCCAGCCGCTCGCTGAGCTCCAGGGTGCTTGGTGGCTGCGTGCATCAGCACCCCAGGGCTTGGCGAGCGGGGTCCAGGAGGCTGGGGGGGAGAGTCCTTTGGACTCCACCCCCTTTTTGGACTCCCACAACATCCTTAGTTGTCTCCCAGCTGGTTGAGATGAAAGAATTTCTCAGGCTATAGAGACCCTAAAGCTAGCTATGCCCCTAATTCTCTCTCTCTCATGCATTAACTAGCTAACTGCAACACTGCCCCCTTCCTGTAACTTGCAGACAAGGCTGCAATATTCCCAACAAAGGGTGTTGTGGCTTGCATGCTGTATGTAGCATTTCCACACTCAAAAATTCATACAGAGTATCCAAGGGTATCTGTCCACCTGTGGAATGGAGACCGGCAGTGGAACAAATTACCCCTTTGCCCCTGCACATCCCCCAAATTTGTTCCAGAGGTAGTGCCTCCAGAACAGATGTGGGGTGCATATGGAGGTGCAGGGGGAGAAGAGGAAGGGGAAGTCCCACTACGTGGATGGAAGGCCATTTGTTTGATGTTGGCTGTCGCCCATTACTTTTACTGTTGTGCCCTCCTCCCTGCCTCCAAGATTTTTCATTCCTGTTTGAAAATGCTGCTTTCAAAAGATTTCTTTCAAGTAGATTCACTCATGACATTACTCTTCCATTTTTCTAATAGCCTCTGTTTTGTTGTGGTCTTTCCCCAACCACAGAAACTGAGACAGAGACAGAGAAAACACATTTTTCTTACATAATTTGACACATTATGCATCAACATAGAACTACCTTCTGTGTAGATTACATAAAGGTAGGACAACAGCAGCAGGGCTAATGAAACAGATTGGCCACATGCCTTCATGGCTCAGGATCGATGATCTATCATGTGAAAAGGTATTTATTTGATGCTGTGCCTGCAATCCACTGTGAGGTTAGGGGATATTACTTAGGCATGACAGTCCTTGGCTAGTTCGGACTGCATAAGGCAGGCACTGTTTTGCTGGATCAGACTGAGGTCTATCCAATGTTGTTTCCAGCAGTGGCCAGCCAGATGGTTTGGGGCACTCACAAGAAGATTGTGCAGGTGATGATTTCTCCCCATTGTTTGTCCCTAGCATCTAGTATCCAGAGACATACTGTCTCTACACCTGGAGATGATGAAGTTGCCACTGAGTCATTTAGCCCAGTATTTTCTCCTTTGTCTGATCACAGACAGGTCCAAGGTCTCAGACAAGACATACTGAGTAGCCCCAAAGTAACCCTGAGATCCTTTCATTGGAGATGTTGGTGATTAAGCCTGGAATGTTTGGGGAGGGCCTTTAGCTGTAGAGCATGTCCTTTGCATGAAGAAGGTCCCAGGTTCAATTCCTGCTACCTCCAGTTAAAGAATTGTGTAGCAGGTGATGGGAAAGGCAGCCTCCAGCGTGATCACATTACTCTGGTGCTGAAGGAGTTGCACTGGCTACCAGTTGTTTTCCAGGCCAAATTCAAGGTGTTGGTTTTGACTTTTAAAACCCTGTTTTATACGGTTCTGGCCCAGCCTATCTCAAGGAGCGCCTCCAGCAACACCAGACAGGCCGCTCAACAAGATCAGCCTCAGATGGCCTTCTCTCTGTCCTATCAGCCAGTACATCTAGGCTGGTGAGGACAAGGGAGAGGGTCTTCTCTGTGGTGGCCCCCACTTTGTGGAACTCCCTCCCTAGGGAACTCCGCCATGCCTCCTCTTTAATGAGCTTCTGCCTCGTATTGAAAACCTGGTTGTTCAGGCAGTCATTTGGGGTAGGTTAGGGTATTTTTTTAGAGCCTCGTGTGGCGCAGAGTGGTAGGTGGCAGTATTGCAACCGAAACTCTCCCCACGACCTGAGTTCGATCCCAGCAGATGCCGGGTCTTGGGTAGCTGGCTCAGGTCGACGCAGCCCTCCATCCTTCCGAGGTCGGTAAAATGAGTACCCAGCTTGCTGGGGGAAAGGTAGTCAGAACTGGGGAAGGCAATGGCAAACCGCCCCGCTATAGTCTGCTGTGAAAACACCAGCATAAGCAGGCCTCCCTCTGGGGTCAGTAATGATCCGGTGCTTGCACAGGAGGAACCTTTCCTTTTTTCCTTTCCTAGGGTATTTTTAGAAGATGTTTTAATGTGTAATTTTACTGTTTTAAATTGTACTGTTGTACATCGCCCAGAGTGGCCGGGTGACCGGTCAGATGGGCGATTAAGAAAGTTAATAAATACATACATACATACATAAATACCTCTCTGCCTGAGACGTTGGAGAGCCACTGCTAGTCAGGGTAGACAGCATCCAGGTTTGGACAATCAGCACGGGAAACAATGCAATGTTGACTGTGCCCCACCACGTGTGCCAGTCGCATGACTGGGATTACCGTAATTATCTGCACCACATCACAGATTACCGTGTTGTCTGAACCCGGTGCACAGCGCGGGCATAGTGAATTTCCACCCACCCTACAACCCATGGCTTCTAGTAGGGGCTGTAGGGTGGGTGAAAATTCACGGTGCAGGTTCAGATGACATGGCAACCTGTGACATGGCACAGGTAATTAGGGTAATCCCGGTCACATGACTGGCAGTGTGGGGGCAGGGAAAACATCCCCCACTGATCATCTGAACTATCTCACAGACTGGGTTCACGCAACATGCTAACCCACATTCAGTGGTTGAGTGTGGGTTGTCGTTGAACCATGGGTTAGCGTGTTGTCTGAATCCAAGACATTTTCTGCAGGGTGGCTTGTTAACCATGCATTGTGGCTTATTTTTCTCAAGCAAGCCATTTTGACAACCCATGGTTTGTTGTTGAGTTGTTCAGGGTGGTTAATAAGACACACAGCATGGTTAACAAGCCACCCTGTGGAAAATGTCGTGGGTTCAAACAACATGGTTCAACAAACAACCCATGGTTCAACAACCCAAATTCAACAACTGAATGTGCGTGAATATGTTGTGTGAACAGTCCAATAGCCCAGTTCACCTGATTAAACAATCCATGGTTTGTTAAGCATGGGTTGTTTTGGAGAGCATAGGAGTGAGCATGCTGGCTCGCAACTGTTTGACCATTTCCACTTTGCTGGACAGCCTAGGAATGCATAATTTCTGCGTTGTTCTCTGTGACGTCTGAGCCCGGAATTCTGGGTTGTTTAGCAAAGCAGAAGTGCGTGAGCGGTTGGGAGCTAGCAAGCTCATTCAGTGCCATGCACTCTCAAACACTCCATAGTTAATAAATTGTGGGTTGTTTAATTGCTTGAACTGGGTCATTATGAAGTTGACCAGGGCTGCATAACCTTTTTGGCCCCAATGGCCACATTGGGTGTCTGCTGGGGTGGGGTGGGGTGGGGCATGTACGTGTGCACGTCTGCATGTGTGTGTCTGCACATTCACATACAATTCATACACTGACTGACTCAGATACAACTCCTGCCCAAAAAGTTTTCAGAGGCCTGGCACCTGCTTTGATCAGATAAAACCAACACTCCTCTCAGAAACCTCAGTTCTCAAACCATCCAGCCATCCAGGAATCTTGGCTCCTAGCCCATCTTCCTTCTGTAATCTCCTCTCTTACTGAAGGATTCTGACATCCCACACTCTGTTACCTGGAAGCTTTTCAGGGGGGAAAAAAAACCTAGAACAGAAGGGGGGGAAATGGTCTAGAAACAGACTCTATGGTTCCTGCCATAGAAGCTCTGATCTTAGAGCAACCTAGGAAGCAGGTAGGGGCCTTCCAGCACTGTGTCCTAGGGTGCTGGAGACACTCTAGGAGTTACGCTACTATGGCAGGAACCACAGAGCCCATGGAGGTCGGCCTGAGGTCTGTGGGTGATCTGTTTTGCACCGCACCCCCCCCCCCCGGAACTAGACATACATTCAGGGCCAGAAATATTGGAACAAGGATAACTGTTTTGGCAGTTGGCCTCTGTACACCACCACATTGAAGTTGAAAGGAAACTCACCCAGATGGGAGCGAAGTCAGGACTTTCAGCTGTAATTCAAGGGGATTGACAAAAGTGGGGCACCAACCATTCAGGAAGGACAGCCAGTGGCATGCACACACCCCCCATCGTTGGTGGCTCATAAGTAATGGAACGAATGGCTGACAAGCAGCTGCATGGCCAAGTGTGGCCTGTTTCCTGTGTACCCCATGACCAATTAAGCAGAGAAAAGGCCTGGAGGTGGTTCTGAGTGTTACATTTGCATTTGGTAGCTGTTCACTGGAACCCCCAACACGAGGTCCAGAGAGGTGTCCATGCGAGTGAAAGAGGCCATCATTAGGCTGAGGAAACAAAAGAAATCCATCAGAGAGATCGCAAAAACAGTGGTAGTGGCCAACACAATGGTTTGGAACATCCTGAAAAAGAAGGAATCAACTGGCAAGCTCAGCAACAGCAAAAGGCCTGGAAGACCACGGAAGATAACTAAAGTGGATGACCGCAGAATTCTGCTCATGGTGAAGAGGAACCCTTTCACAACATCTAGCCAGGTCAAGAACACTCTTGCGGAGGTAGGCATGTCATTGTCAACATCTACAGTCAAGAGACGGCTTGATGAATGTAAATACAGAGGCTTCACAACAAGGTGAAAACCACTGGTAACGCTCAAGAACTGAAAGGCCAGATTAGCCTTTGTCAGCAAACAAGCCTGCCCAGTTCTGGAATAAGATTCTTTGGACTGATGAAACCAAGATTAACTTGTACCAGAATGATGGGAAGAGAAAAGTATGGAGAAGAAAAGGAAGAGCTCATGATCCAAAGCATACCACATCATCTGTCAAACATGGTGGAGGCAGTGTTATGGCATGGGCATGTATGGCTGCCAATGGAACCGGGTCACTGGTGTTTATTGACTGCTGATAAAAGCAGCAGGATGAATTCTGAAGTGTATAGGACTATACTTTCTGCTCAGATTCAGCTGAATGCTGCCAAACTGATAGGATGCCGCTTCATATTGCAGATGGATAATGACCCAAAACTTACAGCAAAAGCTACCCAAGAGTTTCTCAAAGCAAAGAAGTGGGATGTTCTTCAATGGTCAAGTCCATCACCTGATCTCAACCCAATAGAGCATGCTTTTCACTTACTGAAGACAAGACCGAAGGCAGGAAGACCCACAAACAAGCAACACCTGAAGGCAGCTGCAGTAAAGGCCTGGCAAAGCATCTTGAGGGAGGAAACTCAGCATTTGGTCCATGGGTTCCAGACTTCAGGCCGTCATTGACTGCAAAGGATTTTCATCCAGGTATTAAAGGCGATCCTTAAGTTTGAAATTATGTTGGTTTGTTCCATTACTTATGAGCCACCAATGAAGGGTGTGTGTGTATGCCACTGGCTGTACTTCCTGAATGGTTGGTGCCCCACTTTTGTCAAACCCCTTGAATTACAGCTGAAAGTCCTGACTTCGCTCCCATCTGGGTGTGTTTCCTTTCAACTTCAATGTGGTGGTGTACAATATTTACACCAATATTACACCAATGTGGTGGTGTAAATATTGGAACCTTGTTCCAATATTTCTGGCCCTGACTGTATACTGTAGATAGTCTGACCTAGCAACTTCCGCTCTTATGATCCAGACCCTTTGCTCTGCCATTAAGCTTTGGGCCCTCCCCTCAGTCTGGTGTGGATACAATGGCTAATTAATCAATCAGTTAATAATAAAGTATTCCATTTTTGAGAACTTTTTTTCTAAAATTGCCTCTTCATCTTTTGTCTTTTCATCTGCAATTTTGATCAGTGGCTGAGTTATTCGGTTTTCATCCTCTACTATGATCTTATGTTTTGTACCTGCTGCTGCTTTCATATTGTTGTTTTATTGATTTATTTCATTTTATTGTTTATGTGGTAGGTGTGGGCAGGGAGCCTGAGAGCAGCAATATTGTAGGGCAGCCTATTCATTTTAAAAAATCAATGAAAATAACTTTACTGAGTTTTTTGAATATTAGAATATTCTTGTACACTTCAGATTTAAGGGCAAAATCCAACATTGCAAGAGCGGATTTCTGCCTGTACAATGGGAGTTTTCTCTCCTCTTTTGCCCCCTGTGCCCACTCCCCCCCCCCAATCTGCTCCGGAGGGTCCCCCAACTGTTTAGAGCAGATTTTTAGGGCATGCACTGAAGCTGCAGCGGGGTGGGAGATTTCCCTCCTCCCCATTCCACTGATCAATGGCAGGTGTTAATTGGATAGCACCCTATAAATCAGGGGTGTGAAAAGTGCAGCCTGCAGTCCACATGTAACCCCCAAGCTTTTTGGCAGCCCACCAGAGTCCTTTGCATCTGCTGCAGTGATGGCCCTGCCAGGGCTTTGTTTACTAGTGCTAGCAAGGGAACTGCTTCCCTTATATCTAATCCCTGAGGAGTAGAGATGTGAATGCCCAGGAAAAAAAATAGTTTTTTTTCCCCCAAGGACCATTTTTGGTTTTTTCTAAAAAAATTGAACAGCTTTGGATTATGAAATATTTTCTTTTAGAATTTAAGACAAGGTGTTTATAAGTTGTTACCAAGCCTTTACTCCCCCGCCCCAATGATTTCTAAAAACTATGTAATAAGAAGACTTTTATAGAAAGACTAGAAATGTAAAATGTCTGGGAATAATGAAGCCATGGGGAAAATATTTTTCATCCTCTCTCTAAGATTCCTAGGATAGTTATTTCTTCCACTTCTTAACAAAATTGTTGATCCAGTGTATCTATTACTGATAAACGTTTTGGGATGCTCCAAGTCATGGTCAGTTTCCCAGTATGTGAATAGAGTCACCATATCATAATATGGAAGAAAATGTACATTCTTGACAATTTGCATTTTGTTCTACAGGGTCTTGTGTTTCTGGACTTGTCTTCCTCTGCCTCCAGTTCTTCCTACTTCTTCTGGCTTCTAGGATGGTTCAGATGTTTCAGGGACTACTTGCTGAAGTTCCCTCTGGTCAGACATAAATTAATATATGTTATGTATAACTTGGTTTGCTCATAAAATTAATAATGTTTGGTATATTAAAAGTTTGAAGTATAGTTTATTCATACAAGAATTACAAATTTACTGAGTTCATTTTTTAAGGTTTTCAAATATAATTATAATTTTATGAGCAAACCAGCTTATACATAATATAACTTTAGGAACATAAATGTTGCTTTATGTTCCTAAAGCAGCCTTCCTCAACCTGGTACCCTCCAGATGTCTTGGACTACAATGCCCAGCATTCCTGACCACTAGCCATTCTGCCTGAGGCTGATAGGAGCTGAAATCCAAAATATCTGGAGAACATCAGGTTTGGGAAGGTTTCCCTAAAGCAACAAATTGACATTATATCTGTAAACAGTGCTAAAAAAATTAGTATTGCTTATTTTTCAATTTTGCCAAAAATTTCCAGGGTTTTCTGAGGAAAAAATGATTTTTTTCCATGGCTTCAGAATTTCCAGAAACTTTACATGTCTACTGAGGAGTTCCCTTGTTAGCATTACCAAGGGGATCCTCCAGCTTTGTGTGTGTGCTTGTGAACGCACATGCACATGCATGCATGTGCAGCCCCCTGGCTCTTTGGCACCTCCCGATGCAACCCTCAGGGCCAAAAAGGTTGTGTACCCATGCTAAAAGTGTAAAATACCAGAGATTAAATCATCAAGAAAAAGAGACAAATAACCTGAGTCTATGAGGCACTAAATAGGCCCAGTAGCTCTTCAAAGTAGTAGTCAAGGTCACAGTTCTGGCCTAAGCAGTCTGTGTGTCAGTGCTAGGACTTGTCCCCAGTCCCAACAATGTGAGAGCAGCAGCCATCACTGCTCACTGCTACTGTGGGAAAGTCCCACATAAAGAAACTGGCACTGTATTGATAGAGCTGTAAGAAGAGTATGAAGCTGGTGCAGGTCCCCTTTGACTCCTTGCAATAGCATCCTTTGGGGCCATTCCAGCCCCCTGCCCCATACACATGTGAAAGAAATAAGGATGAGGTTGGAGGGTTGCCTGGCTAGCACACCCAAGTAAGCTGGCTCACCCCTACTTGCTGGGACTGGATAAAGGTTTTTCTTCAATGGCCCTAGGCACTGATTTTGCCATTGCAGGTAAATCTATAGGTTGCTCAAAGGTTTCCTGTGTATTTTGTCAGGCCAGTGTTCTCAGGAATTGTGTATAGTGAGGGGAATGAGGAGAGAAGATTCTTCAGATGGCATCCACCCATATAGCTGGAACTTCTCTCATATTTCTGCCTTGGCACTAAATAGAATTTCCTATGCAGACACATGCTTAGCGAAAACGTACATACAAAATAACTGGTGTAAATGATCACTAGAGTGGCATTCCTTAATATTAGTAGCTAAATCACAGCTTTTGAATTAAATGTAAGCCATTATTTGTATGGGAAACACCATGCAGACTCCTCAGAGCTCCTTGGAGGAAGGACAAGCTACAAGTTTTAAAAAATCAATAGATACTGATAAGTATCATCCTTTAAACAGTTTAAACAATTTAACATAGTTTTAATAAAGAGTTTAAGACTAAAAGCTTCCCTGGGATGGGCATGGGAAAGATGTTGACAGATATTTAGGCTCATTAAAATGGAAATCTATCATCACATTAAGAAATAATCTTGGAAGACAGAATAGCGCCTCTTTAATCTTGCAAAATTGGTGAAGAAGTAAATCAGTCACTACTGAAGCTGAAGTTACTGTCATGAAAATGAGCTGAGAACCAAAAAAAAAAATAGAGAGAGGGAAAGCACCAGGACTATATTCTAATACTACAAATATCTTTTAATCATACCTCATTCCGATAATGCAAATATCTCAGAGAGAACAGCCTCTTTTAGAACACAAAATACATTTTATTGCTCATTTGGAAGCCACAAGTATTAGACATTTTGAGACTATTGAAGTAACAAGTGGAAGTTACAGTTCCCAATAAAATAGTACAGAAATGATAAAAATCTGGAAGCCACCTCAGCATGGCCTTGACTTCAGGAAATGATGACTATGGAGTTTTGAAAGACTTAATTAGGTATTGAAGATGATCTCTTCAGGAGTTTTTTGTTCAGACACCTTTTTAAATGGATTAGAAAGAGTGAATGAAACTTCAGAAAGATGTACTTGAAATTAAAAAAAAAATAAGGATGGCTTGCTTTCAAAATTTAACTTGATGAGTTCAAATGTGCCAAAGAACATCTCAATGATAAGACAGTTTAAATAATTCTGTATGGGTGGCCAGTATTAAAGATCCAGGAAACCTGCAAGCATAAGAAGACTGGCACTTTGTTGGAAAGCATAAGAGAAAATACAGTAGAAAAGATAATGTATCAGAATAGCTCACAGTTTGAAAAGTTTGAGGGGCTAATCTACAAGAGTTTTTTTAATCCCGGTATCCTAATGTCTGGCTTATGCGCGGGACACATGATGCACTCCCTAACCCATTGCGCTGATGCTATTTCTCCCCCAGTATTCCATTGTTTCCCAAACCACATTTATAATGGTTTTTCTGGTCTTTGCGGTTTCCATGCGCTACAAAGACATATGTGTTCCAACCTAGCGGTATGGTATTACAACTCTTACCAGCAGAAGTGGTTTTAAAGCTTGTAGAACCTGTTTTGCTACATTTTGCTCCCCCAATCGCATGTCTTTTGCCTCCTTTCATTCCCTGCTCTTTCCTCGCACTGATTTTTATGGGATTTGTAGTCAGGAAAAAGCAAACAAAAACGGCACCTTGACCTCTCCACCTTCTCCACACCTCCATCTTTCTCCTCCTTTTCCTCCTCTGTGGTTTGGGGTGGGGGGAACTATTTTTGACTGTGCCCATATGGGGCTGTGAATTACCATATGATTTATTTTTGAACTTCCATTCCTGCATACCATCAGAGGTGTGCATGCAATCAGCACACTCAAACAAGAGAGACACAGAGGAAACAAAAGCCTGCCCTCCCATTTCCCCCACAATTGCAGCACTATAATGAGGTTTGTGTCATTTGCTTGCGCTACAAACACAAACAATAGAAGACACGTGACCTTTTGAACTCCTCCTACATCTCCCACAATGAAAACACTATGCATTTGTGAGTGACACTCGATTGCATTATAAACACAGTGGATACTGCATTGTGTTCATAGTGTCTGCCCTCAGAGCAAATGATTGCATTTTGAAAATATACCGATGCAGCGGTGCCTCACACATGAAAGGGGCTCTAATATAGATCCTCCCCAACACTGTTTCTTAAAGCAGACAGGCTACAGCACCTTTGGTACCTTTCTATTATCTGGCGCCATAATTTTGGCTCCGTATATAGTGCAAGGATCTTACTTTTGAAACCCTCTACAGCTTTCAACAGTCCCAATGATGGTATTCTTCTGGACTGGTGGTGCAAAATGGAAAATGGAGGCACTATGCTCCAGTGGCTCCATTCCTATCTAGTGGGTCAAATCCAGAAGGTGGTGTTGGGGGAGTTCTGCTCAGTTCCATAGCATTGGTGCTGTGGGGATCTGCAGGATTCTGTCTTTTCCTCCATGTTGTTTAACCTATGCACGAAGCTGATGAGTAAGGTCTTCTGAGGATTCAGAGTTGGGTGTCATCAGTATGATGACACCTAGCTCTATTTCTCCTTTTCATCAAACTCAGGTGAGGTAACATATATACTGAATAGGTGTTTGAAGTCACTAACAGATTTGATGAGAAACAATAAAATGAAGCTCAGGTGAGAGAGATAGTGTTGGGTGGCTTATCTAACAAGGGAAATTCAACTCATTCTAGATGGAACGTGCACCCAGCCTAAACCAGGGCTGTGGAACCTCTTTCAGCCTAAGAGCCAATTAAATTGTGGAGAAGCTTTGGGGGGTGCAGTCCAATGGGGGGAGGCAAAGGCAAAAGGGGGCAGGGCCAAAAATTCCAAAAAATACCAGCATATTTTAGCTTAAAGCTGGGAGTTGTCAGATCTTTCCTGTCTAAACATTCATAGGATTGTGCCCTTAATTTTAAGCATGGTGACAGTGACTTGGGCACTCATTCAGTGCATACCAAGGCATTTGTTTCCAAGCCAGAGAATGTATGTTCAAACCACTTATATCACATTGAAACTGTTAAGTCTATCTTCACTCATAATTTTCTGAATATCCACCGTTGCCAGTAATCCAGGGATCTTATCACCACAGGAGCTCAGTTATCTGCATGAGCTTACCCAATGCATATCTACTGGTTATATTTGAATGCTAAACTTCCTCCAAACAGCACAGAGAAAAAATCCAGGGTGTTCCCTAGTGGTATCCCATTGACATACAGCCCAGGTTCATCCTCAGACCTTCATAGTTTCAGAGATGGAACTGCTTCAGAGAGCTAGTTGAGTGTCTAGAGTGCTGGGCTTGGATGTAGGCAACCTATGTTGAAATCCCGTCTAGGAAACCAATACAGGACTTTAGACATTTCCCTCTCTTTCAGCCTAATGCATCTCACAGAGTTTTTATGGGGCTAAAATGCTGCTGAGGCTAAAGTGTTGCTCTTTACATGCCTCCCTGCTTAGGAAGGGATACAAATACAATCTACTAATAAATTAGGCAAAGGAAATGGTCTGCATTTGCCAATAGAGCATCTGTGTGCATGTACACACACATGTTGCTTCCTTCACATGCATGGATTCAGGGACTTGAATAAAGATGTTGCTGCATGCAAGAAAGCCATGCATGGCTAACTTCTAGTTACTGAACATTTTTGTTAGGTGAAGCTGTATTGCACTTAATAGAGCTGGCCACTGTATT
The DNA here is from genome assembly GCF_057233095.1 of Heloderma suspectum. Taxonomy (NCBI): domain Eukaryota; kingdom Metazoa; phylum Chordata; class Lepidosauria; order Squamata; family Helodermatidae; genus Heloderma; species Heloderma suspectum. The sequence goes on along the minus strand of NC_139458.1, from coordinate 111,615,824 downwards.
TTAGAATGTTTACCGCATTCTACAGAGGATCAAAGGACTATCGGGATATAGGACTTGTTTCTCTTTGCTTCATCCTTAATCTCTAAAAGCACCAAAACTTAGTATATTCTCAGTTAAAGAGGCAATGCCAAAGAACTGAGAAAAACCTAAGCTAACAAGACTTCCAGATATTAAACACACACAAAGACTAACTCACCTCACAAATTCTAAACCTGTTTTCTAGGCTCACATATGAGAGAGAGAGATCCATTTACATGACTGTTGAAACTTGCTCTGTAACTTTGGAGCCAGAGCCAGAAAGACACAGTAATGACACTGAATGGGTAATTAGTATCTATTAAAATAGTATACAAACTAGGGCGTCGTCAGGTTCTAGCATCTGGATCAGCCACCTGGAGGGATTTGGCTTCATAACAAAGAGTCCAAGATGGATGGTGCCTCGGCAAAGTATTTTTTATAAATCACCAAGAGAGAGAATTTCAAAGGAGAGAGCAAACACTGAGTTTCATATTCTATGCCATCATATTTAAAAACAAAGTAGCTGATCCTTCATAGAGTTTGGCTATCCCTCGGGGGGGGGGGGGGAAGCCTTGTATAAATTTCAGGATAACTGGGGAAAGGCCTCTACTTTTCACTCTGGTGAATAGATTTCTGTTTTCTTCTCGTGCTTTTGAATGGGAAGGACTGCAAGGCCTCTGAAATGTGGTGCCATTCATTGTGGTGACAATAAAGAGGTGTACACCAATATTGGCTAAAATATTGCTGCATCCTTTATTAAATATCACAGCATAATGTTGGAACTGTCGATGTTATTTATCTATGCCCAAAATAGGGGGTGAAGGAAGCTAAAGGGGTGAAGAGGCCTGGTTGCTACACTCTGCACCCTAGGTACTGGCAGGGCGGCCCATGCCATATCTCCCCTCCCCTACCAGGTGCTGTATTCACGCTTGAGCCTAAAACCTGTAGTACAACTTCTGAGCATCGTAAGATGGGTTAGGCTGCACCCCAACTGCTGCCAAGATCAGCTGACCAGTCCTTGATGTATTGCCCCACCCTTTACCTTGGTACAGGCGACTCCTCCCATCCAGGAGAGCATCTCCTGACCCTTATTTACTCAAGCAGGAGTATCTCTAATCGCCCCCCCATTACCACCCCACCTACCAGGTTGCAACTAAAAAGTAAAATAAGGTAGTGTAAAGGATTATGCTAATTAATGCTAGCTCTAAACTGAGAACTTAACACTCAAAAGTTACCCCAGGGAAGGCAAAAAACATGCCTCTCCTACGCCAATTTGGATGGCATGAAAAAATTCCTTTCCAGCACCCTTGCCTAGGGTTGAGAAGGCATGGCAGTTTCTGTATTCCTGCTCAGAGAAGGAGAAAAGCTGATAATTGCCTTCTGAAGGCAGCATTTAACACCTATTCTGTAGGTGATAATTGCAGCATTCCATAAGGATTAGCATTGCACTCATGGCATTTGCGTCAGGTAGAACCATTAAAGAACTCTCAGTGGTTTTTTTAGTGAGAATAAGTGCTGAATTATCTGAACAAAGGCGGCCCTACCATTAGGCAGAGTGTGGTGGTCACTTCATGTGGCAGATACTGGGAAGCAAGGTGTTGGAGGAGAGACTGTGGGTCATGCAGCCTGCTCTGCAACTCCTAAGTTAACCTGCTGCCTTCAGGTGCAGTGGAGGACGCTGTCCCATCATCAGTGTTGAAGACAAATTCATCTCCCAGTCCAGTTGGCTTTTGTATATGGAATGGGAGGGGTGCCATCTTTGCTCCAGGCAGCAATACATTTTGGGCTGGCCCTGAAGCAAATTTGTAATAAGGGTCCCTTTCTCCGAGCTGAGAAAGGCAGGCGTGGGAGAAGAAGCAAAGACTTTTATCAGACCAGGCCTGCACTAGATTAGCGGGACATTCATCTCTACTTCCTTAGCCACAAAGCATGGCCACTTATGCATCATCAAAAAAGAGAAGAAAAGAGAGTACAGATCTGCATAAAATTTGCATATGCTAATTTATATGCATAGTTTGGAAATAATTACTATAATTTAAATTTCAATAATTTAATTGAAATATAATACAGCTCACTATAGTGGGGGAAACTGTAACCAGGTGACCTGTGTGCCCACTCAGTCTGCTGTCTGAGTGCGAGGTGTTGATGGTGGGCAACTTTAAGGCTCCTGCTCTCCCTTCTTATGTTTCCTTATATTTAAATGAGACTTGGACTGGACATCAAATAGAAGATGACTTCAAATAGAGGGAGGTCTCTTGACAGCTTTTAAATAGAGGCTTGTCCTCTGTAAAGTAAGACACGTCTCCGCCCCCAAAAGGCACTTTAAAGAATCTATTGTGGCTTATGCTTTGTATGTTTCAGCCTTCTGAATTACATGGATGAAGTGGCCTGCTTGATCTATATACAGTCAAGGAGAAACAGGTTACAGAGGGAGGCTCAGTGCCAAGCTACATGTTATATGCATACCCTTGGAATGGTAAATTCAATAGCCCTTAAACTGGAAGGGCTATTGAACTGATCCCCTGATCTCCTTGGGTGGAGGAGATCAGGAGAAGGGCTGTGGCTGAGTGGCAGAGCACCTGCTTTGTGTCAGGGATGAGTCCCAGCCCTTTCAGATGCGTGAGAGCTCTGAATCTGAGTCAGAGTTGGAATTGCTAGATCAAAGCATGGGGGAGGGACCCACCCTTCCTAGAGCACCTAGGCGCTGGGAGACATTCCTCTGAAAGCCTTGACAAACAGATGGCCCCAGCTCAGTCCCTGCCCCCTCCCTCCATCGTAGGAACTCGAGTTTCGGATGAGGAGGAGGGGCATGACCTGAGAGATGCTAGGGTGTGCTGCAAAGCTAAGTGGGAAACGTTAGGGGCAGGACTCAGACGCTCCACCCGGATAGCCACTCTTGGAAACCAACGTAGGAGGGAGCTGCCCTAAGGGAGGGGCATCACTGCGAAGCTAGCTTGGCTGGGAGGTTCATACCCAAACTGCTGGCAATGTTCTTTACCCCCTGGTTCATCTCCTCTGCTTAGAGATTGTTGATTAGTTGTTTAGAGCCCGGGGCAGTCTGAGAGTTTCCTTGAATCTGCATTTGTAGAGAGGCTAGTCTCTAGCAAAATAAAGTCATATTAGCTGGAATCTTTGTCTATCATGATGTTGATTGCAAAGGGAAAGGATGATCCATTTCTGATACTTTGCATGCAGAAGTTCCCAGGATCAACCGCCAGCATCTCTAGAAAAAATCCTGCCTGAGACTCTGGAGAGCCACTGCTGGTCAATGTAGATAATACTGGGCTAGTTGGACCAAGGGTCTGACTCAATATAAGGCAGCTTCCTAGATTTAGATCTCTCTCTCTGTGTGCATGTGTGTAGCGGAGGGAGTATATCCCTTTTCCCCACTTCGGTTCTCATCCAAGTGGGTTTTCCCCCTCCTAGTTTTCAAATGCATGCTTATGGACATTTGTGTGTAGTGTGGCGTTGAGCCTCCCTGTATAAATACTATTCCTCCTTCAGGTTAACCTACTCCTGGTTTAGCACATTACTATGGACCCTGTTTAGGCAGCTTGGCAGTGCTGGCAGCTCACCTAGCATGGGCCGAGAGCATCACTCAAGGACATTTAGAACAGCCAGCAGTGAGCCATCTCCCTTGGTTTGGGCCTGTAATAACCAGCTTAAGTGGGCTGGGGGGGGGGACGACTAACCACCGCTTAACACTGTCTGAGAAGAAGTCTTATATTGAAAGTGGGGGGGGGATTTCTAAAACAATTCACTCTTACCTCGGAAGTTGCAAAAGCAAGTACCAAAGTTTCCCTTTGGTCTCTGGTAATTTATAGAATATTGTGACATCAGTAATATGGGTATGGGCAAGGCGATGTTTGACGCTCAGATATAAACAAAACACATACTTCCCTCTCTCCTGAAAATTGTGCATTTTCGTGATACTGGAATATGGAATGAAATGATAAGGGAAGCACAGGAGGCAGTGCAGCCAGGTGTCCTCTTTCCAACTGGTATTTTAAGGGCTGCTTCAGAAAGTGCACAGTTTGCATCTTTCTGGTACTGGGGGAAAAGGATGCGAGGAAGTGGCCTTTCTTTTCTATTTTAACATAATTATGCCAGCGAAAAGTAATCCAGCAGCTGAGCTGAGCAGATCTGCCTGCTGCACAGTGTGAATTGAAACATCAAATGCCTCTGTGTGGGGACAGAAATGATCTCAGTAGGAATCCAAGGCAAACCATTCAACATCACAGTAATTCAAGTCTATGCCCCAACCACTGAGGCCAGGCCAAAGAAGCTGAGGTTGATTGGTTCTATGAAGACCTACAACACCTTCTAGAACTAACACCAAAAAAAGATGTCCTCTTCATCATAGGGGATTGGAACGCTGAAGTAGGAAGTCAAGAAATAAATGGGATAACAGGCAAGCATGGCCTTGGTGTACAAAATGAAGCAGGACAAAGGCTAATAGAGTTTTGCCAAGAGAACATGCTGATCATAGCAAACACTCTTTTCCAACAGCACAAGAGGTGACTCTACACATGGACATCACCAGAGGGTCAATATCGAAATCAGATTGATTATGTCCTTTGCAGCCAAAGATGGAGAAGCTCTATACAGTCAGTAAAAACAAGACTTCAGACACATGTAGGAAGAAAGCCAGACTATGAAGCACATGGTCTTCGATGTCTATATACTAATGCCCAGAGAGTATAGGAAACAAACAGAACGAACTTGAACTCTTAATACAAGAGGGAAATTATGACCTGATAGGTATAACTGAGACTTGGTGGGATGACTCTCATGACTGGAATACAGCAATTGAAGGTTATAACTTGTTCAAAAAGAACAGGAGGAACAGAAAGGGAGGTGGGGTTGCACTGTATGTGAAAAATACATATCTCTGCACAGACATACAGGAGGAGGAGCTTGGTAGCCCCATTGAGAGCATCTGGGTTGAAATAAATGGAGCAAAGAATAAAAGGAACCTGGTGGTCGGAGTCTACTACCGGCCACCCAATCAAGGAGAAGACAAGGATGAAACTTTTGAAAAGCAAATAGCCAATGTTTTAAGGAAGCATGATGTAGTAGTAATGGGGGACTTCTATTTCCCCGATATTTGTTGGGAGACAAATTCTGCAAAACATGGTCCCTCCAGGAAATTCCTGACTTGTGTGGCGGATAACTTCCTCCTACAGAAAGTAGAGGAAGGAACTAGAGGATCGGCTATCCTTGACTTGATCCTAACCAACAGAGATGACTTAGTGGATAAAGTAGCAGTTACAGGAACTCTGGGGGAAAGCGACCATGTTGTACTTGAGTTCTTGATTCTAAGGGAAGCAAAAGCCGAGTGTAGTCAAACGTGTACCCTGGATTTTAGGAAAGCTGATTTTAATAAACTCAGAACAATGATCAGTAAGGTCCATGGCAAGCGACGCTAACGAGAAAAGGAGTCCAAGATGGGTGGGAGCTTTTAAAAAAGGAAATTCTCAAGGCACAATCACAAACAATTCCAACAAGAAGAAAAGGTGGAAGACAACAGAAGAAGCCAATGTGGCTTCACAAAAAGCTTAGGGATGACCTGAAAACAAAAAAGGACACATATAGGAAGTGGAAAGAAGGCCAAGTAACAAAGGAAGAGTACAGGCAGATAGCACAGAATTGCAGGGATGGCGTCAGGAAGGCTAAAGCTGAGAACGAGCTGAGGTTAGCAAGGGATGCTAAAAACAACAAAAAGGCTTTCTTCAGCTACGTGCATAGCAAAAGGCAGAGGAAAGAAATGGTGGTTCAGCTATTAAATAAGGATGGCAAAACGGTAACAGATGACAAAGAAAAGGCAGAGGTGCTCAACTCCTACTTTGGCTCAGTCTTCTCCCAAAAGAGGGTCTATGACCCCTCTCGCAAAGGTGAAGTACAGGCTGAAGGGGCAGGATTGCAGCTTGAGATCGATAGGCATATGGTCAAGGAACACCTAATTACTTTGAATGAGTTCAAATCTCCAGGGCCAGATGAACTGCATCCTAGAGTAATAAAGGGACTGGCAGAAGAACTCTCAGAACCGCTGTCTATTCTCTTTGAGAAATCATGGAGGACGGGGGAAGTGCCAGATGACTGGAAGAGGGCTAATGTTGTCCCTATCTTCAACAAGGGTAAAAAGGAAGAACCTGGGAACTACAGACCAGTCAGTCTGACATCAATCCCTGGGAAAATTCTGGAGCAGATGATAAAGCAATCCATCTGGAAGCACCTTGACAACAATGCCATGATTACTCGAAGCCAACATGGATTTGTCAAAAACAAGTCCTGCCAGAGAAATCTGATCTCATTTTTTGATCAAGTAACATCCCTTGTAGACCGTGGGAATGCTGTAGACATCATATACCTCGACTTCAGCAAAGCTTTCGACAAAGTGCCCCATGATATCCTGATGAGCAAACCTAGCGAAAAGTGGGCTAGATGAAACAACGATCCGGTGGATCCACAGTTGGCTACAGAATCGGACTCAAAGAGTGCTTATCAATGGGACCTTCTCAAACTGGGGAGAGGTAATGAGTGGGGTACCGCAGGGCTCAGTCCTGGGCCCAGTGCTCGTCAACATTTTTATGAATGATTTGGAGGAGGAGGTGCAGGGAATGCTGATCAGATTTGCAGATGACACAAAATTGGGAGGGATAGCTAATACTTTGGAAGACAGAAACAAAATTCAAAGTGATCTGGATAGACTGGAGCGCTGGGCAGAAAACAACAGAATGACATTTAATAGGGATAAATGCCAAGTTCTGCACCTAGGAAAAAGAAACCAAAGGCACAGTTACAAGATGGGGGATACGTGGCTCAACCACACTACAAGCGAGAAGGATCTTGGAATTGTTGTCGATCACAAGCTGAATATGAGCCAACAATGTGATGGGGCTGTAAAAAAGGCCAATGCTATTTTGGGCGGCATTAATAGAAGCATAGCTTCCAAATCCCGGGAAGTACTAGTTCCCCTCTACTCAGCACTGGTTAGGCCTCATCTGGAGTACTGTGTCCAGTTCTGGGCACCACACTTTAAAAAGGATGCAGACAAACTGGAGAGGGTTCAGAGGAGGGCAACAAAGATGATCAGGGGACTGGAAACAAAGCCCTATGAAGAGAGACTGAAAGAACTGGGCATCTTTAGTCTTGAGAAGACTGAGGGGAGATATGATAGCGCTCTTCAGGTACTTGAAAGGTTGTTACAGAGAAGAAGGCCAGGATCTCTTCTTGATCATCCCAGAGTGCAGGACACGGAATAATGGGCTCAAGTTACAGGAAGCCAGATTCCAGCTGAACATCAGGAAAAACTTCCTGACTGTAAGAGCAATACGACAATGGAACCAATTACCTGGGGAGGTGGTGGGCTCTCCCACACTGGAGGCCTTCAAGACAAGGCTGGACAGCCATTTGTCAGGGATGATCTGACTTGGATTCCTGCATTCAGCAGGGGGTTGGACTCGATGGCCTTGTAGGCCCCTTCCAACCCTACTATTCTATGATTCTATGAAGACCTGGAGCTGACTGTGGCTCAGATCATGAGCTGCTTCTTGCAAAATTTCGGCTTAAATTGAAGAACGTAGGGAAAACCACTAAACCATTCAGGCATGACCTAAATCATATCCCCTATGAATATACAGTGGAGGTGAGGAATAGATTTAAGGGATTAGACCTGATAGACAGAGTGCCTGAGGAACTATGGACAGAGGTCCATAACATTGTTCAGGAGGCAGCAACTCAATCCATCCCAAAGAAAAAGAAATGCAAGAAAGCAAACTGGCTGTCTGATGAGGCTTTACAAGTAGCTGAGGAAAGAAGGGAAGCAAAAAGCAAGGGAGAAAGGGGAAGATATACCCAACTGAATGCAGATTTCCAGAAAATAGCAAGGAGAGACAAGAAGGCCTTCTTAAATGAACAATGCAAAGAAATCAAGGAAAACAATAGAATGGGAAAGACTAGAGATTTCTTCAAGAAAATCGGAGATCTCAAGGGAACGTTTTGTGCAAAAACGGGCACGATAAAGGACAAAGAAGGCAGGGACCTAACAGAAGCAGATGAGATTAAGAAGAGGTGGAAAGAATACACAGAAGAACTATACAGGAAAGATCTGAATGTCCCTGATAGCCATGATATTGTGGTCACTGAACTTGAGCCGGACATCCTCGAGAGTGAAGTCAAGTGGGCCTTAGGAAGCATTACTAACAACAAAGCTAGCGGAGATGACAGTATTCCAGTTGAGCTAATTAAAATCCTAAAAGATGATGCTGTTAAAGTGCTGCACTCAATATGCCAACAAATTTGGAACACTCAACAGTGGCCACAAGACTGGAAAAGGTCAGTTTACATTCCAATTCCAAAGAAGGGCAATGCCAAAGAGTGTTCAAACTACCATACAATTGCACTCATTTCACATGCTAGTAAGGTTATGCTCAAAATCCTACAAGATAGGCTTCAGCAGCATGTGAACCGAGAACTACCGGAAGTACAAGCTGGGTTTCGAAGAGGCAGAGGAACTAGAGATCAAATCGCCAACATTCACTGGATCATGGAGAAAGCAAGAGAATTCCAGAAAAACATCTATTTCTGCTTCATTCACTATGCTAAAGCCTTTGATTGTGTGGATCACAACAAACTGTGGCAAATTCTTAAAGAGATGGGAGTACCAGACCACCTTACCTGTCTCCTGAGAATCCTGTACGAGGGTCAAGAAGCAACAGTAAGAACCGGACATGGAACAACCGATTGGTTCCAAATTGGGAAAGTAGTACAACAAGGCTGTATACTGTCGCCCTGCTTATTTAATTTATATGCAGAGTACATCATGAGAAACGCCAGGTTGGATGAATCACAGGTCGGAATTAAGATTGCCAGGAGAATTATCAGCAACCTCAGATACACAGACAATACCACCCTCATGGCAGAAAGTGAAGAGGATCTCAAGAGCCTCTTGTTGAGGGTGAAAGTGGAGAGTGCAAAAGCTGGTTTGAAACTCAACATTAAAAAAACGAAGATCGTGGCATCTGGCCCCATCACTTCCTGGCATATAGAAGGGGAAGAAATGGAAGCAGTGACAGATTTTATTTTCTTGGGCTCCAAGATCACCGCAGACGGTGACTGTAGCCATGAAATTAATAGACGCTTGCTCCTTGGGAGGAAAGCTATGGCAAACCTAGACAGCATAGTAAGAAGCAGAGACGTCACGTTGCCGACAAAGATTCGTATAATCAAAGCTATGGTTTTCCCAGTAGCAATGTATGGCTGTGAGAGCTGGACTATACGGAAGGCTGAGCGCCGAAGAATTGATGCCTTCGAACTGTGGTGCTGGAGAAGACCCTTACAAGTCCCCTGGACTGCAAGGAGGTCAAATCAGTCCATCCTAAAGAAAATCAACCCTGAGTGCTCATTGGAAGGACAGATACTGAAGCTGAAGCTCAAATATTTTGGCCACCTAATGCAAAGAGAAAAGTCACTGGAAAAGACCCTGATGCTGGGAAAGATTGAAGGCAAAAGGAGAAGGGGACGGCAGAGGATGAGATGGCTAGATAGCATCACCGATGCAATGAATATGAACTTGAGCACACTCCGGGAGAGAGCGGAGGACAGGAAGGCCTGGTGTGCTATGGTCCATGGGGTCACGGAGAGTCGGACATGACTTAACGACTGAACAACAACAACAAGGGACAGAAATGACTGTGTCTGGGATCAGATGATAACGGGGGGGAAAGAAGCCATCGTGGGTTCTCCTCCTGGCCCACGCGTGCGCCCATTGTTTACATATGTGCCCACACTGCAGTGCGGGTTGGTGTGATGTGCGAACCTGGCTCATGGCATGGCAGGGCTGGCTTCATAACCACCCTACAACCCATGATGTGCAGTAGGGGTTGTAGGGTGGATATGAAGCCTGGCGTGCTGTGAACTGGGTTTGCACCACACACCAACCCACACTGCAGCACAGGTAATTATGTAAACAACGGGTGCGCGTGCAGCATGCATGGGGGTGGGGGGAGAAGCCACAATAGCTTCTTTCCCCCCTGCAATTGTCCAAACACCTCCATTGTTTCTATTTTCTTTACAGTGACCAGGTTCATACGATCAAAACAACCCACATGGCTTAAATAAACCACATTGGATCTTTAAAATTCCCAGCATGTGCTGGTGTGTGCGGGGTGCCATCTCCCTAATTACCCACCTGGGCGCACCTTGCTGTTGTAGTGTTATTTGAGGGTCATTTCCCCCTCAAACAAGCCATGCCACCAGGGTTTGGATGACACAACAAGCCACACCCAATCAAGTAATTAGAGAAATAGTGCCCAGCATGCACTGGGGACTACAACAAGCCATGGTGCTTTATTTAAACTATGGTGGCTTGTTTGAGCACATGAACTGGACCACTGTAAAGCAGGGGTGGGCAACTTGTGGCCCTCCAGATGTTTTTGCCTACAACTCTCATCAGCTGTAGCCTGCACAGCTAAAGGTGAGGAATCATGGGAGTTGTAGGCCAAAACATCTGGAGGACCACAATTTGCCCATCTCTACAAGTACAAAGGCCCCTTTTGTCAGCATCCTGAAGGTAAGGCTCTTATCTCTGATCAGCTGCTGATTGGAGATAAGAGCTTCTCCCTGCAAGGGAGAGGGGGTGGGGTTTGGGGAGGAAGCCATTGAGTAATTCAGTCCTGCTTATGTCTGAGGGTTGTCCTGCAGAGGCTTCTCCTGCATACTTCTGAGTAAACATACAGAGCCTCTTCCTACTTACTTCTGAGTAGATATGCTGCTCGTGCATACTTCTGAGTAGACATGCAGAGGCTTGGTATTTGGGATTCTATTTGAAAGTGCTGCTGAATAATTCAGTCTTGCTTACTCCTGAGTAGACATGCCAAAGCTTGTCCTGCTTATTTTGTTCATGAATTTAATTTGAATTAGGGAGGATAATTCTGTTAATAATTGAACTAAATTAAGGTCATTCATTGAAGAGAAACTGATTTTGGAGCAGAATTTGGATCATCTGAGGGTAAATTCATTGAATAAGAGAACTGATTTAGGTGACCTTAGGTGGCCTGCAAATTAATTTCAGAATTGGATGGGGGGGGGCTGATTTGGATGGGAAATGAACTTACTTGCCTTCTGTAAAGTTCAAATGCTAGTAATTATCTCCAAATGTGCATATATATATACACACACATAGGCACATTTTGTTCAAGTCTTCTGTCCTCTTTTTGAGTGGGGCATACGCTCTTTTTTGGCAAAACATAACTGGCCACCGTAGCGGAAGGACACAATTCGCTCATCTCAAGAGTGGGCAAAACCACCCAGGGAAGCGGCAGCGCAAGGGGTACAAGTCCCTGAATGCCTCAGACAGCCTCATCTATGGGCAAAGCCAGCATTAACAGACTATGCAAATGGTTACAAGGGGCTGGAAATAATGCCCTGCTTTGCCTGGTTTATACTCTGGAAGTATGAAGGTTTATAGCACTTCTTTAAAAACACACACAAAAAACACCTATTTAATGCATCTGCGGATGTTCTCATTATCTTTAAAGTTGTCTAATCTTCATTTGAATTCTCTTAATCACTTGACCCCAATTATATCCTGTAGCAAGTTGGAGTGTTAATTACATATTAGCTTAAGCTTTTCCTCTTAGGACTTAAAATGTGTTCCCGTTCAGTTTGTATTGAATATTTCCCTGCTTCTGTCTTTGTGAGTGGGAGAAAAACATTCCCTTACAAGTCTACTCAGCATAGTTTTGCTTTTACTTCTCTGCCTTCTCTTTGATTTAGTTAAGTATGCAAACCGGATATGAAGATTTTAAAAGTTAGGTTTGTTTAAGCCGTTTATTGTTGTTTTCCAGATTTTCTCCTTCTTGTCCATCTGTTTCCCCGAAGTTGTCCTTCCTGCTGAGAGAAAGCAAGATGGCAAAGAAAAGAAAAGATTTAGTGAAATGACAACAGAAGAGCCTCTTCATGTATTTCTTGACAAAGAAAGCTACAGCGACCATCTGCATTGCCTCAGTCTCTATTGATATACGGAGCATAAATCTTAAATCAACCCTCTAAATCAGATACCTATAATAGAAATGCATCCTCCTTTCACAGTGCTATGCAACTAGGATCCCACAGTCTTCATTTTCATCTGGCAACTATATCTTTGGGAGTTGCACAGAATTAAAATGGTTGTTGATGTTCAGTCATTAAGTCGTGTCCGACTCTTCGTGACCTCGTGGACCAGAGCACGCCAGGCCTTCCTGTCCTGCACTCTCTCCCGGAGTGTGCTCAAGTTCATATTCATTGCATCGGTGATGCTATCTAGCCATCTCATCCTCTGCCGTCCCATTCTCCTTTTGCCTTCAATCTTTCCCAGCATCAGGGTCTTTTCCAGGGAGTGTTCTCTTCGCATTAAGTGGCTAAAATATTTGAGCTTCAGCTTCAGTATCTGTCCTTCCAATGAGCAGTCAGGGTTGATTTCCTTTAGGATGGACTGATTTGACCTCCTTGCAGTCCAGGGGACTCGTAAGAGTCTTCTCCAGCACCACAGTTCGAAAGCATCGATTCTTCGGTGCTCAGCCTTCCTTATAGTCCAGCTCTCATACTCACAGCCATACATTAATACTGGGAAAACCATAGCTTTGATTAGACGGACCTTTGTCGGCAAGGTGATGTCTCTGCTTCTTACTATGCTGTCTAGGTTGGCCATAGCTTTCCTCCCAAGGAGCAAGCGTCTTTTAATTTCATGGCTACAGTCACCGTCTGCCATGGTCTTGGAGCCCAAGAAAATAAAATCTGTCACTGCTTCCATTTCTTCCCCTTCTATATGCCAGGAAGTGATGGGGCCAGGTGCCATGATCTTACTTTTTTTAATGTTGAGTTTCAAACCCGCTTTTGCACTCTCCTCTTTCAACCTCAACAAGAGGCTCTTGAGATCCTCTTCGCTTTCTGCCATGAGGGTGGTATCGTCTGCGTATCTCAGGTTGTTGATAATTCTCCCAGCAATCTTAATTCTGACCTGTGATTCATCCAACCTGGTGTTTCTCATGATGTACTCTGCATATAAGTTAAATAAGCAGGGTGACAATATACAGCCTTGTCGTACTCCTTTCCCAATTTGGAACCAATCAGTTGTTCCATGTCCGGTTCTTACTGTTGCTTCTTGACCCTCGTACAGGATTCTCAGGAGACAGGTAAGGTGGTCTGGTACTCCCATCTCTTTCAGAATTTGCCACAGTTTGTTGTGATCCACACAATCAAAGGCTTTAGCATAGTGAATGAAGCAGAAATAGACATTTTTCTGGAATTCTCTTGCTTTCGCCATGATCCAGCGAATGTGGCGATTTGATCTCTAGTTCCTCTGCCTCTTCGAAACCCAGCTTGTACTTCCGGTAGTTCTCGGTTCACATACTGCTGAAGCCTATCTTGTAGGATTTTGAGCATAACCTTGCTGGCATGTGAAATGAGTGCAATGGTATGGTAGTTTGAACACTCTTTGGCATTGCCCTTCTTTGGAATTGGAATGTAAACTGACCTTTTCCAGTCTTGTGGCCACTGCTGAGTGCTCCAAATTTGTTGGCATATTGAGTACAGCACTTTAACAGCATCATCTTTTAGGATTTTAAATAGCTCAGCTGGAGTACTGTCATCTCCGCTAGCTTTGTTGTTAGTAATGCTTCCTAAGGCCCACTTGACTTCACTCTCTAGGATGCCCAGCTCAAGTTCAGTGACTGCACTATCATGGCTATCAGGGACATTCAGATCTTTCCTGTATAGTTCGTCTGTGTATTCTTTCCACCTCTTCTTAATCTCATCTGCTTCCGTTAGGTCCCTGCCTTCTTTGTCCTTTATCATGCCCGTCTTTGCACAAAATGTTCCCTTGAGATCTCCATTTTCTTGAAGAGATCTCTAGTCTTTCCCATTCTGTTGTTTTCCTCGATTTCTTTGCATTGTTCATTTACGAAGGCCTTCTTGTCTCTCCTTGCTATTCTCTGGAAATCTGCATTCAGTTGGCTATATCTTCCCCTTTCTCCCTTGCATTTCACTTCCCTTCTTTCCTCAGCTACTTGTAAAGCCTCATCAGACAGCCACTTGGCTTTCTTGCATTTCTTTTTCTTTGGGATGGATTGAGTTGCTGCCTCCTGAACAATGTTACGGACCTCCGTCCATAGTTCCTCAGGCACTCTGTCTATCAGGTCTAATCCCTGAAATCTATTCCTCACCTTCACTGTATATTCATCAGGGATATGATTTAGGTCATACCTGAATGGTTTAGTGCTTTTCCCTACATTCTTCAATTTAAGCTGAAATTTTGCAAGAAGCAGCTCATGATCTGAGCCACAGTCAGCTCCAGGTCTTGTTTTTACTGACTGGATAGAGCTTCTCCATCTTTGGCTGCAAAGGACATAATCAATCTGATTTCGATATTAACCCTCTGGTGATGTCCATGTGTAGAGTCACCTCGTGTGCTGTTGGAAAAGAGTGTTTGCTATGATCAGCATGTTCTCTTGGCAAAACTCTATTAGCCTTTGTCCTGCTTCATTTTGTACACCAAGGCCATGCTTGCCTGTTATCCCGGTTATTTCTTGACTTCCTACTTTAGCATTCCAATCCTCTATGATGAAGAGGACATCTTTTTTTGGTGTTAGTTCTAGAAGGTAGAATCATAGAATCGTAGAATCATAGAATAGTGGGGTTGGAAGGGGCCTACAAGGCCATCGAGTCCAACCTCCTGCTCAATGCAGGAATCCAAGTCAGAGCATCCCTGACAGATGGCTGTCCAGCCTCGTCTTGAATACCTCCAGTGTGGGAGAGCCCACCACCTCCCCAGGTAATTGGTTCCATTGTCGTATGGCTCTTACGGTCAGGAAGTTTTTCCTGATGTTCAGCTGGAATCTGGCTTCCTGTGACTTGAGCCCATTATTCCGTGTCCTGCACTCTGGGATGATCAAGAAGAGATCCTGGCCTTCTTCTCTGTGACAACCTTTCAAGTACTTGAAGAGTGCTATCATATCTCCCCTCAGTCTTCTCTTCTCAAGGCTAAACATGCCCAGTTCTTTCAGTCTCTCTTCATAGGGCTTTGTTTCCAGTCCCCTGATCATCTTTGTTGCCCTCCTCTGAACCCTCTCCAGTTTGTCTGCATCCTTCTTAAAGTGTGGTGCCCAGTAGGGATGTCAGAGAATTCCGCCACCGATCTCAGTGAGGCCGAATATCAGTGCATTTGGCCCCCCGAACTCCATGGCGGAATGGCCTGCCACCCCCCGCCCCCCCGCGGATCCCCCCCGGGATGATGCTTACTTGGGGCGGATCTTCTGGGTGGCGGCGGCTGCAGTGGTGGCGGCTGCGGCGGCTGGTGTTCCGACTGGCTGCCGCTGCCACCATTTCCAGTCTTATTAAAAAAAAAAAAAAAGACGTGATAGGCTACATAAAGATTTATGTAGCCTATCATGGCTGGGTTTAAAAAAAAAAACACGACGTGATAGGCTACGTAAATCTTTACGTAGCCTATCATGGCTGGGTGGGTTTAAAACAAACAAACCGCGTATGCAAATGGCGGTGGCTACAGCCGCCGCCATTTGGGTTCCTTATTTTTGACTGTCTGAATCTACATAAATATTTACGTAGACTATGACAGCGAAAATAAAGGGGAATGCAAATAGCGTAGCGGGCGCTATTTGTGTCCCTTTTTGATTCACCGTTTTAGCCTACGTAAATCTTTACGTAGGCTAAAATGGCGAATCAAAAAGGGACGCAAATAGCGCCCGCTACGCTATTTGGGTTCCCCTTTCTTTTTGCCGTCAAAGTCTACGTAAATATTTACGTAGACTAAGAATGTCAAAAATAAGGAACGCAAATGGCGGCAGCTGTAGCCACCGCCATTTGCGTATGCAGTTTGTTTGTTTGTTTTAAACCCACCCAGCCATGATAGGCTACGTAAAGATTTACGTAGCCTATCACGTCGTGGTTTTTTTTTTTTTAAACCCAGCCGTAATAGGCTACATAAATCTTTACGTAGCCTATCACGTCTTTTTTTTTTTTTTTAAACAAGACTGGAAATGGACACCCTGTCCGTCTTGGGTGGCCCTGCACGGCATAGCTTATGGCTTCACTGAGTTATGCAAGCTCCTTTGCCACAAGGCAGTGATCCATGAAGGGGACTAAAATGGTAAGAGTTGATAAATTGCTGCTTTGTACACTTTTTACCTTTACCTAGCGGAAGTGATCTGTGCATATAAGCATGCTGCTATGGATATCAAGCATGCTTCCATGGGTATCAGCACCATTCAAATGCAAATCACTTCCGGCAACAGGAAGCATAGGCATAAATCTATTTCCCATCTAAGTATGGATGCTGTGCTGCCTTGTCTTTCATCTGGTACACATTTGAATGTGCAACTCCATTCCTATTCTGTCACCCAATCATGCACAATTACTTTTTTAAAAGCATGAGTAGAATTGAGATCAGAGCATACAGTCTCAGTGAGTAGCATAGCAATTATATTTTCTTTTCTTTTTTTTTATGAAGAAAGCACACATGAACACACACATAGCACTTTTGGGAAGTTTCTCCAATTAGTGTAAATGTACTGCACTATATCTCCTTCATGAATCACTGCCTTGTTGTGGCGAAGGGGCTTGCGTAACTCAGTGAAGCCATAAGCTATGCTGTGCAGGGCCACCCAAGACGGACAGGTCATGGCGAAGAGTTCTGACAAAATTTGGTCCACTGGAGAGGGAAATGGCAACCCACTCCAATATTCTTGCCAAGAAAACCCCATGGAATGTATCACAAGGCTAAAAGAGATGACGCCGGAAGATGAGCCCCTCAGGTCGGAAGGTGTCCAATATACTACTGGGGAAGAGCAGAGGGAATTTCCAAGTAGTGCCAGAAAGAGTGAAGTGGCTTGGCCAAAGCCGAAAGGACACTCAGCTGTGGATGTGTCTGGTGGTGAAAAGAAAATCCGATGCTGTAAAGAACAATATTGTTTAGGAACCTGGAATGTAAGGACAATGAATCAAGGTAAGCTGGAGGTGGTCAAATATGAGATGGCAAGATTGAACATCAACATCTTGGGAATCAGCGAACTGAAATGGACAAGCATGGGCGAATTTAATTCAGGTGACCATCATATCTACTACTGTGGGCAAGAATCCCTTAGAAGAAATGGAGTAGCACTCATAGTCAACAAAAGGGTGGGAAAAGCAGTACTAGGGTACAATCTCAAAAACGATAGAATGATCTCAGTACGAATCCAAGGCAAACCATTCAACATCACAGTAATTCAAGTCTATGCCCCAACCACTGAGGCCGAAGAAGCTGAGGTTGATAAGTTCTATGAAGACCTACAACACCTTCTAGAACGAACACCAACAAAAGATGTCCTCTTCATCAAAGGGGATTGGAATGCTAAAGTAGGAAGTCAAGAAATAACCGGGGTAACAGGCAAGCATGGCCTTGGTGTACAAAATGAAGCAGGACAAAGGCTAATAGAGTTTTGCCAAGAGAATACGCTGATCATAGCAAACACCCTTTTCCAACAGCACAAGAGGCGACTCTACACATGGACATCACCAGAGGGTCAATATCGACTGATTATGTCCTTTGCAGCCAAAGATGGACAAGCTCTATCCAGTCAGTAAAAACAAGACCTGGAGCTGACTGTGGTTCAGATCATGAGCTGCTTCTTGCAAAATTTTGGCTTAAATTGAAGAATGTAGGGAAAACCACTAAACCATTCAAGTATGACCTAAATCATATCCCTTATGAATATACAGTGGAGGTGAGGAATAGATTTCAGGGATTAGACCTGATAGACAGAGTGCCTGAGGAAATATGGACAGCGGTCCATAACATTGTTCAGGAGGCAGCAACTCAATCCATCCCAAAGAAAAAGAAATGCAAGAAAGCCAAGTGGCTGTCTGATGAGGCTTTACAAGTAGCTGAGGAAAGAAGGGAAGCAAAAAGCAAGGGAGAAAGGGAGAAAGGGGAAGATATATCCAACTGAATGCAGAGTTCCAGAGAATAGCAAGGAGAGACAAGAAGGCCTTCTTAAATGAACAATGCAAAGAAATCGAGGAAAACAATAGAATGGGGAAGACTAGAGATCTTTTCAAGAAAATCGGAGATCTCAAGGGAACGTTTCGTGCAAAGACGGGCATGATAAAGGACCAAGAAGGCAGAGACCTAACGGAAGCAGATGAGATTAAGAAGAGGTGGAAAGAATACACAGAAGAACTATACAGGAAAGATCTGAATGTCCCTGATAGCCATGATAGTGCGGTCACTGAACTTGAGCCGGACATCCTCGAGAGTGAAGTCAAGTGGGCCTTAGGAAGCATTACTAACAACAAAGCTAGCGGAGATGACAGTATTCCAGTTGAGCTATTTAAGATCCTAAAAGATGATGCTGTTAAAGTGCTGCACTCAATATGCCAACAAATTTGGAACACTCAACAGTGGCCACAAGACTGGAAAAGGTCAGTTTACATTCCAATTCCAAAGAAGGGCAATGCCAAGGAGTGGTCAAACTACTGTACAATTGCGCTCATTTCACATGCCAGCAAGGTTATGCTCAAAATCCTACAAGATAGGCTTCAGCAGTATGTGAATCGAGAACTACCGGAAGTACAAGCTGGGTTTCGAAGAGGCAGAGGAACTAGAGATCAAATTGCCAACATTTGCTGGATCATGGAGAAAGCAAGAGAATTCCAGAAAAATGTCGATTTCTGTTTCATTGACTACGCTAAAGCCTTTGATTGTGTGGATCACAATGAACTGTGGCAAATTCTTAAAGAGATGGGAGTACCAGACCACTTTACCTGTCTCCTGAGAAACCTGTATGACAGTCAAGAAGCAACAGTAAGAACTGGACAAGGAACAACCGATTGGCTCCAAATTGGGAAAGGAGTATGACAAGGCTGCATATTGTCACCCTGCTTATTTAACTTATATGCAGAGTACATCATGAGAAATGCCAGGTTGGATGAATCACAGGTCAGAATTAAGACTGCTGGGAGAATTATCAACAACCTGAGATACGCAGAAGATACCACCCTCATGGCAGAAAGCGAAGAGGATCTAAAGAGCCTCTTGTTGAGGTTGAAAGAGGAGAGTGCAAAAGCTGGTTTGAAACTCAACATTAACAAAACTCAGATCATGGCATCTGGCCCCATCACTTCCTGGCATATAGAAGGGGAAGAAATGGAAGCAGTGACAGATTTTATTTTCTTGGGCTCCAAGATCAACGCAGATGGTGACTGTAGCCATGAAATTAAAAGACGCTTGCTCCTTGGGAGGAAAGCTATGGCAAACCTAGACAGCATAGTAAGAAGCAGAGACATCACCTTGCTGACAAAGGTCCGTATAATCAAACTATGGTTTTCCCAGTAGTAATGTATGGCTGTGAGAGCTGGACTATAAGCAAGGCTGAATGCCGAAGAATTGATGCCTTCAAACTGTGGTGCTGGAGAAGACTCTTACGAGTCCCCTGGACTGCAAGGAGGTCAAATCAGTCCATCCTAAAGGAAATCAACCCTGAGTGCTCATTGGAAGGACAGATACTGAAGCTGAAGCTGAAATATTTTGGCCACCTAATGCGAAGAGAACACTCCCTGGAAAAGACCCTGATGCTGGGAAAGACTGAAGGCAAAAGGAGAAGGGGACAGCAGAGGATGAGATGGCTAGATAGCATCACTGATACAATGAATATGAACTTGAGCACGTTCTGGGAGAGAGCGGGGGACAGGAAGGCCTGGCGTGCTATGGTCCATGGGGTCACGAAGAGTCGGACACGATTTAACGACTGAACAACAACAACTGTCTTAAAGGCAAGTGTTCCAAATGTTCTTTCAGGAAACCTATTAAACACCTTGCTTTTTGAGTTAATTAACAACTTCTTTCAAAGAAAAGTTGCTGTTCCAAAACCTCTCCTGTCGGCTGAGTTCCGTTACCTCTCAGAGCACTTCCAGATGAGGCTTGTATGGTGCCATAGCCCCACCTTATTCATGGAATTTTACAGGCGGATCAGACGTCATTATCTATCATACATAGCCACCCTGTGTTTTCCCTCAGCTTCTTCCATCTTGTCTCTTACCACAGAAAATCTGTTAAGAAAAAATGGAATAGCTGCACAATGTCTTCTGATTGTTAGTGCTAAGAGTTCTCTGTCTGGAAGCACCGAAACATGTCTTGTATGGGTTGTCCTCATAATCCACTCTGTGACTACATCTAACTATGGTAAAAGGTCAAGATTGTTCTAAAATGCACTTCTTTCTTTCAGCCTTTCATTGCTATGTTAATTGCATAGATGGTATCTCAGAATTTGATAGACTGCAGGTTGCTAAGTCAGTGCCATTTAAGATTTCCAGCGCTTTTAACGTTTTTACTACCTTAAGGCAAAATGTAGAACTAATGCAGCTGTGCAAGAATTGCTGTATACTGCATTTCCTGATTTGGGGCATTTAGATTTTTATAATCTTATGTGCCTCTGAATGTCAAATATCAACGTCACAAATATACAAAGTATCTCCAAGTGATATTTCCATGAGAAGCATGCTACAAAGTCAAATCTGATATCCTCTGAAAACTGCTGAGATGGTTTGTTCCATTTATTTCCTTCCAACCATTCCTCTTTGCATTTTATCACTTTCTCACCCATCCTGTTGCTGACCACAAGATCCCTTTTAGTTGCCATTTATAGGATAGTCCCTCCCCTATCTAATTAGAATACTGATGCTTTAAGGAACACACAAACAAAGGACGCTAAGCATATATTTCAAGTATTATAGATTCAACTTCAACTTGGCAGAGTGCACTATAGGAATGTTTAGCAAAACCAGCTGTCAGGTCCCTAGCTCTCCACTATTCGCCCTTTAGACTGTAGGCTGGTGTAAAAGGCTTTAGGAACAAGGCTTTTTGATGGAGGTGATATTGGTAGGTGATTCATCTACTGAGGAACATAGTATCCAACTAGTTCTGGATGGGGTTGCCCTCTTCCTGAAAGTATACGCTGAAGGTCTGAGGTTTGAAGACTCATAGATCTGTCTTTGTGACTCAAGTAGGCTGGGTGGCACCTTCTATCAGCTAGGATTGATATACCCATGGTAACCCCGCCTTTTTTCTAAGATTGTTTTGTACTTTTTTTGGTCTGTTTCCGGGCACAATTCAAAGTGCTGGCTATGACCTATAAAGCCCTATACGGCTCTGGTCCAGGTTATCTGAAAGACCATATCCTCCCTTATGAACCTGCCCGTGTTCTGAGATCTTCTGGGGAGGCCCTTCTCTCAGTCCCACCACTGTCACTGGCACGTTTGGTAGGAACCCGGGAGAAGGCCTTCTCAGTGGCTGCCCCACAGCTGTGGAACACCTTTCCCAGGGAGGCTAGGATGGCTCCCTCCTTGATGGCTCCAGAGGCAGACTAAAATATTCTTGTTCCAGCAGGCCTTTGGGACATAGTTGGAACCTGGGGGTAAGCTGCTAAAATGCTGTTTTAAAATGCTGTTTTAATGTTTTAATATAATTTTAATTATATTGTTTAATTTATATTTTAACTTTTGTATATTTTCATATGTTTTAATTGTATATGTTTTAATTTTTGTAAGCCGCCTTCTGTGGCAAATTCTGAAAGAGATGGGAGTACCAGGCCACCTTACCTGTCTCCTGAGAATCCTGTATGAGGGTCAAGAAGCAACAGTAAGAACCGGACATGGAACAACTGATTGGTTCCAAATTGGGAAAGGAGTACGACAAGGCTGTATATTGTTGCCCTGCTTATTTAATTCATATGCAGAGTACATAATGAGAAACACCAGGTTGGATGAATCACAGGTTGGAATTAAGATTGCCGGGAGAATTATCAACAACCTGAGATACGCAGACAATACCACCCTCATGGCAGAAAGCAAAGAGGATCTAAATAGCCTCTTGTTGAGGGTGAAAGTGGAGAGTGCAAAAGCTGGTTTGAAACTCAACATTAAAAAAACTAAGATCATGGCATCTGCCCCATCACTTCCTGGCATATAGAAGGGGAAGAAATGGAAGCAGTGACAGATTTTATTTTTTTGGGCTCCAAGCTCATGGCAGATGGTGACTGTAGCCATGAAATTAAAAGACGCTTGCTCCTTGGGAGGAAAGCTATGACAAACCTAGACAGCATAGTAAGAAGCAGAGACATCACCTTGCCGACAAAGGTCCGTATAATCAAAGCTATGGTTTTCCCAGTAGCAACGTATAGCTGTGAGAGCTGGACTATAAGGGAGGCTGAGTGCCAAAGAATTGATGCTTTCAAACTGTGGTGCTGGAGAAGACTCTTACGAGTCCCCTGGACTGCAAGGAGGTCCAATCAGTCCATCCTAAAGGAAATCAACCCTGAGTGCTCATTGGAAGGACAGATACTGAAGCTGAAGCTCAAATATTTTGGCCACCTATTGCGAAGAGAAAACTCCCTGGAAAAGACCCTGATGCAGGGAAAGATTGAAGGCAAAAGGAGAATGGGACGGCAGAGGATGAGATGGCTAGATAGCATCACCGATGCAATGAATATGAACTTGAGCACACTCGGGGAGACAGCGGAGGACAGGAAGGCCTGGCATGCTATTGTCCATGGGTTCATGAAGAGTCGGACACGACTGAACGACTGAACAACAACAACTGCACTATATGTACATATGGCAAAACCACATGAGCTGCACCAATTTATCCACCCTTTAATCCAATTGAGAAGATTTCCATTTGCATCTGCTTGTTTATGTGCTGCTAGTCACAGTACAATTCATTCACCCAGCTATGCTAATGTAAGACACACATATTCAGGAAAGACCACAAATCGTGCCCCAAATCATCTTTACATCCACCTTGAGATATTATTATACAATGCAGTGAAGATGAGTGTGCCAACTGTTTGCCTGCCACAATTCAGTGTAATACTTAGTAACTCAAGAAAAGATATGAAGTATGAGGAGACAGTATGAGGGGACCAAATGTCCTGGTGAGAGGAGTATGCTCATTCCAGCACACACCCAGAAAATATAAGGCATTCTTTCAGTGGTTCCTCTGTACATCTAGAAATGGCAGATCCAATCCTGATTCTCAGTGCACAAGATTTCTAATACACAGAGAATAGACACTATCGGCAAAGAAAGTCAAACATGTGTATATCATATTTAAATAAATCCACCTTAAAACGCACACACACACTTCAGTCCCTGTGATCTCATATAGGCACTACTGTGTGCCCTCCCTAAAGAGAGATCCAGGTGATGTAGCAAACCCAGGAACAAGTGGGGGGTTTGTGACTAACCTTTTTGTCTTACATCTGAGGCAATTCCCATTTGAACATTCAAAAAGTCAGAAAAACTCAGTAATTTATTGCTGTACTCTTGCTGGTAAAGAGGCCCCAAACTTTCTTATAACCAGCTGGAGAAATGATCTTGTTCTCCTACGCACAAATTGGCTGGAGGCAACTGTTGTCAACTTTGGGAAATGTTTGTAAGCCAAAACTGATCTGTATCAATAAAGATAAAACAAGGGTTGCAGTTTCTGGAAGAAAGTAACCTTCCTATCTGTGGTGCAATTACGGCCATACTGTTGAACAGGTCCAGACCTACTGATACCGAAGGGTGATGGTCTCTGCATGTGGCAATTGGGGGCAGGGGGGAAATCATATTTAGGCTAACACATTGAAGTCAAACATTCTGTCCAAAAGGTTCTTAAATTATGGAGAATCCAAGGCAAAAAAAACATGTTCTTCCTCTCCTTAAAACCCTGGAAGTTAAAATTTATCCTAAAAGTTTATATGCAGTTTGGGGTGCCGTAGTGCTCCAGGTTTGAAACAAATGTGTACAGTAGAAAGCCGGATCCTAAGAATTATACTGGATTCCTGGAAGGGAGCACCTTCTTTTATCTCTCCCTCTCTCTCTTTTCATAAAATAGGTACACTGCCAGTTTTTAGAATAATTTATTTGTATATTTTCCAGTATTGGATAACAAATGTGAACCCTGGAGGATAAATGACTTCCCAAACTTTGCCTTAAAGAGCAGTCTGAATGAATTTTACAAAACCTGACAACACAGAGCTGCTTCATTAATATAACTGATTATTTCCCAACAAACTTTCCATTTCCATGTTTGCAGACCTGAGCATAAAATTAAACTGAGTAATGTTTTCATCCAGCACATGCCACGCTGGCTGGACGGTGCTGTGAGTTGTAGTCCATCACAGCTGGAAGGCACCAGTTTGGGAAGGCTTATCCAGCAAGATTTTTCACTATTGACAAATATAAAATCTGCACCTTGCTATAGATTAATTTAATTAATAAAAGGGCCTTTGAGGAACATAGGAAGCTGCCTTATACCAAGTCAGGTCATTGGTTCATCTAGCTCAGTATTCTCATTCTACACTGGCTTCAGCTATCCAAGGTTGCAGAGTGGGGGTTTTCCCGCCTACTTTGGGAGGCTAGAACCTTCTTCTTCCCTTCCCACCCCCATCTAGGAAAAAAGGCCATAAGTACTTAGGAAGTCAAATTCACCATTACAATCCTTTCCCCTTTATGAATATAGCAAGTGCACACATAATGGCTTAGTTCAGACAACATGGTAATCCACCCTCAAGGGCTAGGTATGGGTTGACTGTGGCTTGTTGTTGAACCATGGGTTGTTGTTGAAACATGGGTTATGGTGTCATCTGAACCCAGCCACGATAATAAACCATGGGTTGTTAACCACAAACAACCCACAATTCACAACCCAACAACAAACCATTGGTTTTTTTCATGGGTTATTTGTGGTTAACAAACCATGGTTTGTTATTGCGGCTGGGTTCAGACGACACGATAACCCACTGTTCAACAGCAACCCACACTCAACCCATACTCAACCCTTGAGTGTGGGTAATTGTGTTGTCTGAACCCAGTCAATATAAATAATTCTGATTATGGGCCATTTAACATAGTATTTTATCATATTGTATTTTATGGTTTTAATTGTTGTAAACCACCCAGAAAGCTTTCGCTATTGGGCAGTATAGAAATGTAATAAATAAATAAGTAATCTGCCAGAAAATGCTAGGGTTTAAACCTAGGACCTTCTTCATGCTAAGCATATACCCTACCTCTACAACTACAGCCTTTTTCTCATGTCCATTTCAGCACATGGCAGCTGTGGGGAAAGCATAATTCATGCCCAGTTGCAGTGACTTCGGCCTGTGATGATCCAGCTGTATACACCTGCCACCATGTGCTGAGAGTGGGTTTGGGAACACCATTGCTCACTTGCAGTGTCACCACCCCTGGAACATGGCACCAGGTCGCATGACTAGTTCAGAATGGGTTGAACTGGCTAAAAGCAAAGGTTAAGCTTTTCCATGAGAACAGGCCCGAAGTTTGACTAAATTCCTCCTTAGCAGATAAGCACTGATTCACTTACTATGACCTTCCTTGCTAGTTATTTCATATCATCCACCTGCAGTTTCTGAAGGCTGAGACTGCAATAAGCCCAAAGTAAAATTGTTAAAAGCCATAAAGACATTTCCTGGAGGCATAATATAAATTTATTATGTGCATCTGTATGTAGATTAACTTTATCTCTTTAGTTCCTATCACTAGACATGTTAAAATATTTTACTAGTTCATTTGTTTTTGGCACTCAGTCAGAAATGTTCATGTTGAAGCAGGGGAAATTTTGACTTTCAGAGAATGAATGTGTATGTAGCATGGGCAGAAGAAATATATCTCCACTAAACTAGTCGTCCTTGCACTCTAAAGCAATCGCAGCTTAATTAAAATAATGATTGATTATTTTTGTGCATTTATGCTTTTCAGTCATTCCAGCACTCCAAAGAATGTTGCTCATACTCAAAACTATCACCATATGCCAATTTAAAACAAAAATGTAACTCTGTGCAGAAATCTGTGAATAAGTGCCAATAAACACTTTTTTTTCTTAATTGGTTATGCTCTTGCATCTAATCATTGCCACAAATCATTTGAAAAAAATGATTTTCTGGCTTTTTTGTAATATATCTAGGAACACACAGAAATAAGCAAAAGAAAAAATCCAGTAAGTCAATACATATGAGAATGATTCTTGTTTAAATTTAGAATTGCATTGTATCAATAGCATGCTAGGAAAATGTTTGTACCCTAACCCTGGCCGTGACCCAATCCAAAGATGCTTTTACCCAGCAAGAGCACAGATCACTTGTGGCAGTATTTAGCTTCCTGTGTTCATTGCTATGATTTTGCATGGAAACTGGCACTTGATAAAGATTCTTTGAAGCAGGCAATTTACCAGGTATTCCTGAGCCATATACTCTTTCGAGCAGGGGTGGGCAGAAGGGAGGTCTCCAGATGGTTTGGACTTCCACTCCCAGAAGCCCCTGCCAGCCTGGCCAATTGTCAGGAATACTGGGAGTTGACGTCCAAAACATCTGGAGATCTACTTTACAGAACCATAAATTGATTTTGGAAGACTTTCAGAGGGTGTTTCCAGACAATGCTTTGATTGTACAATCCCCTTCATTCACAGAATTTTACTGGGAAGGTGCAAGGGGGATAATGATGATGTCTTCCACATGTAACTCTCCCGTGTTTTCTCACCACTTCTTCTGTTTTCTTTCCAGTGGCTTTATTAAGAGACCTTACTATTAAAGTGGCATTATTAAGATCCCTTAAGTATCTGCACGTTTTGTCTGAAGAATGTTCTTCCTAGCATTAACCTAATATTTCACTTTAAATAATTTTGAGTTGGCAATTGTTTTCAGCTTTTAAAAGGTATTTTGTTAAGAATAATTGTGAGACTTTTTCACTTCTCGTACAGGAAAGTGTCCTAGCCTCATCTTTCAGCTATACGTTGGTTGCAGAAAATTCTTGTGACTTTTCCGGGTGTCTGCAGCTGGTGAAATACAGCAAGGCCCTTATTCAAGGGCTTCCGGCTGCCAATGCGTCTGCCATTGGTCACTCAGAATCTTTTGCATTCTTGTGGGTGCTTCCAGACGGAGGGCTCCGAGTGCTACCACTCAGAAGGCAGTGTGCAGCAATTCTGTCTTTTTCTTCTTAATAGTTTTTCCGCTGTAGGAAAGAAAAGATGAAAGAAGCAGTGGTTGTCTTCTAATTCATTTGCAGAGCATGGCGGTGAAGAGGGCCATGTTGCTCACGGGATGACTTTGGGCCAGTCACTGACTCCCAGCCTCACCTCTCTCGCAGGATTGTTGTGAGGATAGCATGGTCAGGGGGAGGATTATGTATGCTACCTTGGGCTCCTTGGAGGAAAGGTGGGTTATAAATATAATAAATAAATGAGGATCGTCTGTATATTTTACAAAAGTTTTAAAAATGGGATCATAAATGCATAGGTTCAGCTATGGGGCGGTATAGAAATGTAATAAACAAACAAACAAACAGGTTTGGGACATTTTGATATTATATCATTATATTCTAGAACCTTTGGTGTTATCAATTATTGTGCCCCAGATAATAGTGCATCTTGCACTAATGCAGGGCATTTCTGAGGAAAAGCATGCATATTTCCCATGTGTCGAATACTACCTATGAAATAATGTGCATCATGTGTATACGTGCATACAGTACCCACACAATCCAGCCACCCCTTATTGTTAGGGGAGATTGCACAGCGCAGTGTGCTTGTTGCATTGTATAATGTTCTACATACTGTGGCAGGGCACACACATGCCAAAGTGTTGGCCTCATGCCCCCAGCATTAGCCTACCCACTAGGGAACCCGCTTTAAGAGAAAATGAGAGGGATGGGGCCGGGGGGAAAGAATGAGAGAGAGAGAGAGGGGGGGAGGGAGGGAGGCACTGGAAATGGTCTCTAGGGGGTCAGAGATAAATCAGCAGACAGGACAGAAGAGTGAATTTTGTGGATGCCTTTTTAGTCTTTTACTTTAAACTGTTATGCATCCTTCAGTATATTCAGCTGAATATTTCCCTACAATCCTATACATGTCTACACATAAATAAGTCATATCCCAGGTAAGTGTGTATAGCAGGGGTGTTGAACCTCTTTCAGCCCTGGGCCGAATGCCATTTTGGAGACGCTCTCGGGGGCTACATTCCCGTGGGCGGGTCCAAAGACAAAAGGGGCAGGTACCAAAATTCCAGCATATCTTTGCTTACAGCTCTTACTGCCAGCAACGAAGCCTTGACAGAAGCATTTCAACCTTTTAAAATGGGGGTGGGGGAAAAACAGCACAAAAACATAAGTACAGACCATAAGCAAAACAACTGATATTGCGCAAGTGGTAGCACAACCTGCCCAGACTGCAGTCCGTAACAATGCATGATAAGTTGCACAATATCCTGACACAGGATGCTGGATCAGGATGCTAGCGTTAGCAGACTGACACCGCACAGCAGGAAAAAAGCCTGTGGCACCTTTGCAACGTGCCTTTCGCATGCGTGGGATGGAATCTGGACCCAACTCATTGTCTGTAGTACTAATAAAGTAGTCTGGACTGGATGTGGAGTAACAAATTTAAATTTAATTCTGACAATCCAGAAGGGCTCTTGAGCAGTCCGACCACTGATCCAGTGATAGGGTTTCAGCCCTTTTTGGACAGGGCTGCTCTCCTCTTGAAGCTCGGGTTCTACACATTTTATTACAGTATTGAAGTCCATTGTCTGTCCATGTAACTTCCAAACATTAATGATTAATAATTAATTAATTAATAATTAACATTAATTTTTCAATTTCCTTTGAAAAACAGGTCCTTCTACCACATTGCTTTAGTGTTCGAGGTGTAATCTTCTCTGTGTGCAAATAAAGGAGAAAAAGCCAAATTTGCAGTTTGGGAGTGATCCTGAGCCAGCCTTGCTCCTGGAAGCCCAGGAGGGAGCTCTGGTGTGCTTCCGCCCAGTTTAGGCTGGTGTGCCAACGGCACCTACTTCTAAAGGGGTTGGACCTGGCCAGGGTCACAGGTGCCTTAGTAACTAAAACGTAGTGACATCCCGTTGTTAGAATCCCTAATCTGTAGTAGCTCAGATGTAGATGTGTATTCGTATGTGCAGATCATCCCAGTGTATGGCGCATGATATGTAGTAGGTTACTGGCTTTGCCCCTGGAGCCAACATATTGCATCCAGTTCCACCACCACCCCACCACCCAAGTTACTATTTTGCACCTGGCTCCCACTTGTGGGCCTCAAGTTTCAAGTAAAAAACAAAGTAGATCCCAAAAGCTTGAAGTATTTCCACACCTGGTCCAGACCACATTCATTTAAAGAATGGCATAGGAACTTCCATTCTATGACTGGGTTACACTGGCCTGCCCACAACTCCAGGGGCCAAAGGACCCTCAGGACGGTACACAGATAGGACCATCAATGGTCCTGTCCTCTCCCAAACACTGTCACAATACTGCAGGTTTCCTTAAGTGGCAGTGGCACCAGTACTACTAGTGGGCAACTACTAGTGTCAATGTGACATTTGCATTACCATCATAACTTTATTGCCTGGTCCGGTTTGTTGCTTTTCCAGTGAAGAAAATATAGGATCAGTCACCAAAAACATCAGTAAAGGCACAACTCTATGCCCTGACAGAAAAAAGTAGTAATTAACACAGTACAGAGGCAAAGCAGAATTAATACATAAATAGAAATTACCATCAGAATAATACAAAAGTGTAAAACTAGTGGGTGTCAAGTGAAGTCTAAATTATATGATCCTTGCTATGAGTTTTGATGAACCGCAAGAGAGAAAAGCTAATTTCATCTCTGATTTCAGCTCATTTGGCATTTTGATACAACAAATAATATCAGATCAATAATACAGGAGCTGAATTTCTAGTCTTGTACTTGTGTGCCTTTTAAGCTCCAAAGCCACTCCCTTTGCATGGCTTGCTTTGGTACTTGCTGGAATTAATCTTTTCTAACATAACAGAATATGTTCAGAATGCCCTCTAATTTATGTCCCATAGAGTACGTGCATTTTTTTTCAGATGAAATATTACGATTAGATCTTCACAGATGGCAAATCTTAGGTTTTCATTGTCTTAATTGGATTTTTATTTTGTCACCACCAAAGGTTTTAATACAGGTATAATTTTGTTATTTCACAGGGAACTTCTCTTCATTTGAATGCACCCATACAGAGTGTGTTATTTTCAGATGGTTTGACCTGCATTTCCTTCCAACCACATGTTTTAACATTTCTACTACTTTTCCGGGTCTTCCCTTGCCCGCATTTTAACATTCTGATGATTTAGCTAATGGGCCCAATTCGCACATGAAGCCCCCTGTGCATGATTGAGCTTCCTCCTTCTACTTGATTTTGTTAATCTTTCCACACCTGGTCTAGACCACATTCATTTAAAGAATGGCATAGGAACTTCCATTCTATGACTGGGTTACACTGGCCTGCCCACAACTCCAGGGGCCAAAGGACCCTCGGGATGGTACACAAATAGGACCATCAATGGTCCTGTCCTTTCCCAAACACTGTCACAATACTGCAGGTTTTCTGACATTCCTGAAGTACATCAGGGAAATCCCCATGCATATTTGTGGCATTCCTCATCTCTGAAAGGAATAGGGAGCTCTTGTGTATTGTGTTGCTGCTCACTGTGGAAAATCACATTTAATTGTTCATTAAGGGCACAACCCTATCGGGTTGCCACCTGCGAGATGGTCTCGGAGGCTTCTGAGATTCCTGTGTCCTGCTAGGCTGCTCCCAGCAGGGTTATTTTCGCCTCTCTGTCCTCTTTTCCAAATTTTCCCACTAGACAGGTCTCTGAGCCCATCTAGTGGAGTTATGCTGGCAGGGTGGGCCCAGGGCTGGAGACCCCACAGGACGCACTGGATCCTGGCCTCTCCTCCCCCCCTCCCCACCCACTGGCATGCCCCCCTTTTCCTCTCCCCATCATTGTTCATGGTCATGACACTGACTTTGGAAGAGGAACCACTGCAGAGCTTTCAGTGGTGGCTGGGAGTAGGGATGTCGGAGAAATCCGCAATGGAACCATATGAGTTTGGATTTCTATGAATCCGACATGTGGATTCTGTAGTGGACTGGCTTTTGCTGAGTCGTACAGATTCTGAGGACTTGCAGGCTGGTGTTTTTTTTTACCTTCTCGAATGTTATGCAAATTTAGTCGTAGAAAAATACATTAAAAAAAACACACCACTGGTTGAAAATGCTCATTTCTCCCATAGGCTAAAGTATGAAAATGCACATTTGGGAGGGCTGCACATTTGGGGGGGATTTGCGCATTTTTGCAAGTGGAAATTTGCCTGCATGTGAATTTGTTCAAATTTGGGAAATTGGAAAAAAATCCAATTCTGTCAATGAGTGGACAATGAATGAAAGGCACCTGACAATCCACAAAATGCAGATGGAATGGATTTTACAAAATCTGTACATCCCTAGCTGGGATTGGGATGCTGGTGAAGATCTGAGCAGAGATTTTTCACTTCTGAAATTGTAGTTCTGCCTAATTGTAGTTCGGCCTCGGAGGTGAAAAACTCCAGTATTTTATGCCCCCTCAGACAATGTCTAGGAGCCATAGAATTCCACCCAAAATAACTTAGTAATGGTAAAATACCTTTCTTGAGTTCATTTGTAATTCAACCCATCCATAGTCTCAGGGTAGTTAACATGTTAATCTGAAAGCTGACAAATATTAAAGCACAACCCTTGTTACAAACATAATCCCTTCAGCCCCTGGCCACTAAATGCCAACTGAAATTTTAATCTTGCATCCCTACCAGAATATGCTCAGACTCAGACTTTGGGAAGACTATTTCACAGTTTAAGAGACAGTTTAAGAACAACAGTCTTGAAGCACTAACTTGGCACACAGATTGTTCTAATTAAGGGGACTTCTTTCTGAGTTAACATACATAGCACTTTGAAGTAAGATATTATTTCAGGCTTCACAGGTTACCTTTTCAGACAGAGAAATTAATGTCTTTACTTCTGAGTAAACATGCACTGGATTATGCAGTACAATATTATCTCAAGCTGCAGCTTACCTTTTCAGACTCAGAATTTAATATCCATGTCAGAAAAAGTATATTGTATGCAATATACTGTGGAAACATAAATGAAGAAATGAATGCACAATGATTAAGTTGACTGTGCACCTAATTGCTTTCCCCCCAAATTCTAAGCACTGAACTGTTTAAAAGTATTTTTTCCTGACTTGCTTCTAAAGATGACTTGCCACCAATTAATCCCACCAATTTAACAGCCTCCCAAGACTTTGTTAAACCTCAAAGGAATTGTATCCCTGATGTCAAAGAAGCAACTCACTCTAACAATTTGGCTGGTGACCAAAAGGTTCTCCATTCTGTTCAAAGCAGTGGTCCTTGACATTTAACACAGCTACAATCCGGTATGTCACTAAAGGCACAAATGAAGGATCAAGAAAAAGAAATTCTGTTTGCTAGGCAAGTAGAGAAGCACCTTCAGCATCAAAGTTATCATTTTATATACCACAGACTAATTTTACAACATAGGTTTTTCAACAATGCTTACCTACACATGAAAAGCTCCATCATACATAAATTGGCATCTTTACTTGAATACATGGTTTTTCGGCAATATGCGATGTCCTGAGCATATTACTCCAAATATATAGAGGAAAAGCATTCTATACAATATTATACATTCAACAACATGTTCAATAATATGCCTGATTTAAATGCTTCTAAATTAAGAAGCTACATTGGCATGAAATAACCTGCAGCATTATGGAATTATTGCTTAACTCCAATGTATGGATGATAATCATAAGATTACAAATGTAACAAAGTTGTTAATGGTCAATAAATGGAAATAAATTAGCTACACAGATGGCTAATTTGAAATTATGTTCTATATGAAATAGCTTGGCATTATTTCATTGATAACAGTCCTTCCATTAGTCTGTTTATGAAATGCAAAGGTTTGTCTGATTATGCTATCACTGGAGAACCAAAAAAATCTAATGAACTAAAAAAAAGTCTGGTATTTTCTCATCTGCAGATCTGGTTTTAAAGGCTAATGAATTCTGCTTGGAGAATCTAAAGAAGCAACCCTTAAAGTTTAGCCCATGATAATCATTGAGGAAAGATGTAAACAATGTTTGTGAAAACCTTTATATGCTAGACTTTTATTTAACTGTAGCTAAAAACTAAAATTACAAGTTGATGCTACAGTTTGTTTGCAACATTATGCCATGTTAATTTTGTGGAGTAGCCTTGAGTAGTCTTGAGTGCCCAGTAAGACCTATGCCACCTCTCTAAGTCTTGCTCCAAAAAGACTTTAACGACGACAATAAAGTGTAGCAAATGAGAAGAGACAAGGAGGCAATTAGAGCCATGTGTCCCAGTCCACTCAGAAATATTGTACAGAACAAGTCATTTAATTTAATCTTCAGACAATTACTGGTAAATCCCCTCATTGTGCTCTCTTCTTCATTCCTCAGCTAAGAAGTCACTAAGTTGTGCTCAGCAGAGCAAAAAGGTGAACAAGGTTTTGACAAGGGAAAGTCAAGACGCCGTTTCACATAATGGCTTTATAACCTGAGTAGAACATGGGCCTGCACCTACAGGGAAGAAGGCTCTTCCCATGAGGACATTCCAACCTACTAAACTTATAAAATCCGCTCGAGAGAAACAGTAGCCAAATCCGTTGAACTGTGGCTCTGAGCTTTAGGATGCAATACTAGGCAGGGTTGAAATCAATAGCACTTCTGAATAAAGGCATCATTTCCTCTCCCAGGCCCAGTTACTGCTGTAATTTCATATCATTAGAATCAGGTAGCCTTAACCCTTCAGTTCATGAGAGAGAAAATATGGATAATAGCAGAGAGCATTTTACTCTTCCCCCTGATATTACCAGTAAGATACTTCAGTTGCCTTAAACCAAGGGTGGGCA
This sequence comes from Heloderma suspectum, assembly GCF_057233095.1. Taxonomy (NCBI): domain Eukaryota; kingdom Metazoa; phylum Chordata; class Lepidosauria; order Squamata; family Helodermatidae; genus Heloderma; species Heloderma suspectum. The sequence goes on along the minus strand of NC_139458.1, from coordinate 111,581,955 downwards.
GAAAATAGATCTCCAAATGTATTGGACTTCAACCCAGCATAACCATTGGCCCTGCTGGCAGGGGCTTCTGGGAGTTGAAGTCCAAAACATCTGAAGATCTACCTTCTGCCCACCCATGTTTTAAACAGGTAGGATTCTATCTAACTGTTGTCCTGAAAAGAATGGATACAATCAGAGAAAGTCATAGAAGAAGGAAACAATCTGGATTGTCATATGCACATATATGGAAGCTTTCCATGACCCATATCGAAAAACTAGGTGGGTTCTGATTGCAATGAAATAACACATGGAAGGGCTTTGTGGGGTGGCTCTGCAGCTGGCGACACACACAGTCACCACATACACACCCGACAGGGTCCCCCTTCATGTAGGCGTGCACTCTGTACATGCAGCAGTGCATGTATAGGTCCCTGTCATATGCTGGCCAAATGCACAGATGGGTGGGGAGTGGCGGGTTGATCAAAGCACACATCAGCAGCATGGTCTAACTTGTGTGGCCTTGCTGCTCCCCCACACATTCTTTTCAATACATGGGTGGTTGTCTGAATCCCTCCCCCACACACACACCGATACTTAGGATATAAGGTGTTATGTTGTACTGCAGCCTTCCCCCCACTTGGTGCCCTCCAGATGTGTTGGACTGCAACTCCCATCATTCCCAGGGAATGATGGGAGTTGCAATTCAACACATCTGGAGGGCACCAGGTTCAGAAACACTGTTGCACTGAACCAGATCTTTGGTCTCAGGACCATCTCTTCTGACTGGCAGCTGCTTTCCATTGTCCCAGGCAGGGGCATTTCTTGGCAGTTACCTGAGGGCTTGCAACTGAAGATGACAGGGACTGAACTCACAACCTGATACCTGTAAATGTCTGCATTTATATTCTGTCCAAGAATCATTCCAAGTGCTGTTCCATGGAGACAAGACCTGGCACTTCATGGAAAACTGAAAGAAAGCTATAGGAGGTAATGACTGCAGATGGGCAAATGGACTGCCGATGGACTGAAAATGGACAAATGGACTGCCAATGAACAAGAGATCCAAGACTGCCGATAGACAGCTGATGGACTTGATATATGAGATCTCAAGACTGCCAACTGAGTTCCAAAATTGCCAATGGACAAATGGACTGCCGATGGACAAGAGATCTATAGGAGGTAATGACTGCCAAGGACAAATCTGTCAGTTTGGGTTTCACTCAGTTTCTTCTTTTTCCAACCTTACCTTCGTCCCATTTCCACATCAGTTAATTTTTTACGTTAACATGGAAATTGGTATGCATTTTCATGCTCATTTCTCTTAATAGATGGATTTTTTGTATGTAATTTGCCTAATATATGCATTTTTTAAAGCAATTTCTCCCAATATATTACATTTTTGTATGGTATTTTCACTAACATATGCATTTTTGTGCACACTTTCCCCTAATATATGTATTTGGAATGCATATTTTGATTGGAGAACTGCATTGCAACATTTGGAGAAGTATGAATACCTAAATATGACTGTGTTTTGGTTTGCATATTTGTTCTGGAAGTGTGAATTCGGTATGTTTGCATTAAAGAGAGAACCAAATAAAGTGTTCCCCATCCCTAGTAATGATTGCCTTTGTAGCAAGAGGAAAACAATGGTGCAATGGCTATGGATTCTCCGGATTGCTTTTTCCCCTAGTCATATTGTCCTCACATTCTCCTCTACCTCCTATGAAGCAACCTTTGCATCTTGCTCATTGCAGCAGCTGACAAGAGAGGACAAAACAAGATTAGGGGAGGAATGCACAAGAAAAGCCAGTTTCCTCCTTTCCCAGTGCATCGTGGATTTAAAGTTACAGGTCAAATCTTCAAGTTATGACCTGGCAACCCTAATTGAGCTAACACAATATTTTGTGACTTACTTCTTGATTTTTTAAAATCTGGCCTATTCAGTGTATAACAAACAACAGCGCATTGTACTGCTTTTTGGTAAAACAAGACAAATAACAGTGCTTCAGATGCTCTTAGACTGTGGCCACACAAACCTGAAATTAAAGTTCTTTTCTTTAAGCTAAGACAAAAATAGAGAGCATTCTCAGCAAGAATTACATCTGCTTGGGACAGAGCATTCATCAAAGACTTAGGGAATCTTAGGAAAGAAAGCTTTATCTGCTTGTTGTTGTTGTTGTTCAGTCGTTCAGTCGTGTCCGACTCTTCGTGACCCCATGGACCATAGCACGCCAGGCCTTCCTGTCCTGCGCTCTCTCCCGGAGCGTGCTCAAGTTCATATTCATTGCATCCGTGATGCTATCTAGCCATCTCATCCTCTGCCGTCCCCTTCTCCTTTTGCCTTCAGTCTTTCCCAGCATCAGGGACTTTTCCAGGGAGTTTTCTCTTCGCATTAGGTGGCCAAAATATTGGAGCTTCAGCTTCATTATCTGTCCTTCCAAAGAGCAGTCAGGGTTGATTTCCTTTAGGATGGACTGATTTGACCTCCTTGCAGTCCAGGGGACTCGTAAGAGTCTTCTCCAGCACCACAGTTCGAAAGCATCAATTCTTCGGCGCTCAGCCTTCCTTATAGTCCAGCTCTCACAGCCATACATTACTACTGGGAAAACCATAGCTTTGATTAGACGGACCTTTGTCGGCAAGGTGATGTCTCTGCTTCTTACTATGCTGTCTAGGTTGGCCATAGCTTTCCTCCCAAGGAGCAAGCGTCTTTTAATTTCATGGCTACAGTCACCGTCTGCGGTGATCTTGGAGCCCAAGAAAGTAAAATCTGTCACTGCTTCCATTTCTTCCCCTTCTATATGCCAGGAAGTGATAGGGCCAGATGCCATGATCTGCTTACATCAGGAAATTTAGACTTTCTATTTCATATGAGAAAACCCTAAAATATCCATTAAATCTGAAACTCCTTACTGGTTCCAATTATTAACATAATTGTAGAGAAGCAGGGATACAAGCTGTGCTTGATGATTTGTTAATCTGCACTTCTCAGAATACGAGCTGAAGTATCTCGAAATACAAAGATAACAGTTTGCAGTGCTCACGATCATACTCTCATATGGTCATTTTGACTTAGTTGTCTCATTTGTGTCACATATCAAGACTAGGATGAGACAAAATGGATGTTTTTCTTTCCCTTTGGTAATAGGTGTGTGGATTATGGCTTTGTGTACACTTCATTACCTTAATTAAAAAGATTGCATACAAGAAGATGTCTGTTTCACAGCTAGCTGGAAGTTGGTAAACTGACTGCAACAGTGATAGATCGCCTTAGAGAGGTACACTCATATCAGGCCCTGTACCTAACTCAGGTTTCATTCGCCTGCTATTTAGAGTGACCAGATACAAAAGAAGACAGGGCTCCTGTACTTTTAAATATCACAAACATTTCCCCGCCTGCACCTGCTGAAATTATCTCTTCTATATCGCTTCTGCCTATATGAGTGATATTCAGCCCCTTCTGGAGGGGGTTGCACTCCCCCTACAGGATCAGGTTCATCGTTCCAGGGTGCTCTTAGATCTTAGATTGGAGGCACAGAGCACCTTTTATCAGCTTAGGCTGACATACCAACTATGACCCTATCTAGAGAGAGATAGTCTAGCTACAGTTATCCACACTCTGGTAACTTCTAGTTCGGATGACAGCATTGCTTTAGGGATGGCGCAGGAGTCTGGCCTCCCTGACCCCACTTGCTGAGCCATGGGACACAGACAGACCTGGCCACGAGCGCCCCGGAGCTCAGCGAGCGGCTGGGAGTGACACCGAGGACTTGTCCTGCCTCTGCTGGATGTCAAGGAAGCCCTTGACAACCGGTGGGGGCAGGTGCCCAAGTGCTCTAGCCCTGTCCTCCTCAAGAGGAGGACAGGGCTAGAGTGCCAGGGGGTGCGCTGTGCCGGGACCTGTCCTACGTCCGCCAGCTGCCAAGGAAGGCCTTGACATCAGGTGCAGTGAGGAGGGGCGTCAGCGGCGTGCAAGTGCTGTAACCCTGTCCTCCTCAGGAGGAGCACAAAACTAGAGTGCTGGGGGGGGGGGGCTGTCATGCCAAGGACTCTGGCAGTCAAGCCCTTGTGCACATAAAGCACAAGGGCTGGACTGCTGGAGTCCTTGGCATGGAGAGGGGAGGTGGCTCAGCAGGCAGGTGAGCAGGGAGGCTCCGCCAAGAGGGTCCGGGCCATTCAAGGGAGGCTGCAGCTCATTGAGTTCCCCCACGCCCTGGACAGAGATGAGTCCATCCATCCCTAACTACATTATACATGAGGCTGCAATTGAAAAAAGTCTGGAAACTTCTGTTGGTCCAAATTAGGCAGCAAATTGTTAACAGGGAGTGGCCATATGACCATATTATGCCAGTGTTTTATGATCTGTACCATCTGCCAGTTCATTTCTGGGCCAAATTCAAAGTGCTGTCACTAACCTACAAAGTCCTAAATGGCTTGGGGCCAGGCTACCTGAAGGAACGTCTCCTTCTATATATATAGCTGCCTGGACCTGAAGATCATCCTCAGAGGCCCTTCTCTGGTTGCCCCTGCCAAATGAAGTAAGGTGGGAGGCTACTAAGGACAGGGCTTTTTTGGTGATGGCACCCCAATTGCAGAATGATCTTTCTAGAGTGGCTCGCCTGTTACCTACAGTGTGGTCTTTTCGGCACCAGGTAAAGATGTTCTTGTTTTCCCAGGCTTTTTAGCCCTTCAGTTTTAAAATTTATGTTAGTGCATTTTTAGATTTTTGCACTGCTGCTGGCTTTTATCTTGATTACTACTTTGTTTTTATTCTGTTTTAAATGTATGGTTTTATATTATATTTTACTGGCTGGGTTCAGATGACATGCTAGCCCATCATGGGTCGTTTTTGGGAGCAAACCACGGTGGGTTAGCGTGTCATGTGGGGTGTATTTTGGTAAGTTACCCACCCTCATTACCCACCCTCTTCAGTGTGGGTAGAGGGCCCTGGGGTGGCTTACTATGTTGTTTGTCAGGCACTCCATTGTTAAATCCTGCCTCCCCATAGAAAAATGCAGCTGTCCATAGAGGCAGCTGCCTAGAGCGTCCAGAATTTCTGGTGATGCTCTAGCCAGCGTGGGCGATCTCTATGGTAGAGATTGTCTAACGACAGCAACAGCAGCTGGTGTGACCTGATTCCCACTGTGGTGGCCGCTGGGATACACAGCTGCAGCGGCGGGAGGATGACTTGGGGACCATGCTGCGGGGGTGGGTAAGGGAACCACTTTGCCCTGTGTGGTTCCACAGTCGTGTGTGGGGTGCATGCATTGTGGTTCTGTTACCCCTCCCTGCAGCATGGTTCCACTACCCACCTTCCCCCTACTTGAAAGGTTGTCACAGAGAGGAAGGCCAGGATCTGTCTCAATCATCCCGGGGTATGGGACACAGAATACTGGGTTCCAGTGACAGGAAGCCAGATTCCGGCTGAACATCAGGAAAAACTTCCTGACTGTTAGAGCAATACGACAATGGAACCAATGACCTAGGGAGGTGGTGGGCTCTCCCACGCTGGAGGCATTCAAGATGAGGCTGGACAGTCATCTGTCGGGGATGCTCTGACTTGGATTTCTGCATTGAGCAGGGGGTTGGACTCAATGGTCTTATAGGCCCATTTCAACCCTACTGTTCTATGATTCTATTATTTTTTGCTGCCTGCAGCAAAGGACAAGATGGCACCACCACCACCACCACTCCATTCCATGTACAGAAGCCATCTAGACTGGACTGGCAATGGAATCTTACTTTTACACTGGCAGTGGGACAGCATCCTCCATCACACCTGAGTGCAGTAAGCTAACTTAGGGGACAGAGGGCAGGCTAAGTAGCATACACAGCTCTGTCCTGCAACACCTCGCCACCGTTCCTCGCCCCTCAGCAATTGCTGCCTGCGGTAGGTGCTTCCCTCTCCCTAAGGGTAGGACCAGCCTTGACTCCTTCCCATTCCTCTGTGCCCTTGTTCTTTTGCCTACCCTCCTCCCGCACCTGTAATGAATGGGCCTTCACATTTCACCTATTACAAGCAAAAGAGAGGGACAGGCAAAATGAACCTGGGAGAAACAGGCAGGAAAAGGTGCAACTACTTATTTTGAATTTTATCTGTACATCTCAGTGGAGAAGCTGATCTCCCTCTCTTACTGCTTTAAAATCTCTGGACAGAGATGACACCATTTTTACTGGCTCTGCCCTTCTGCCTTTAGCAACAGACTAACACTGAAACAAGGCGCACCAAACAGTTGAAGCTGCTCTTGGTTTGGGGATAAAGTACTGTAGAAAAGCTTCAACTGCTCTCTGTGGGGTTCATCACACAGAGATTTTATCCCGCTATTGAGATGGCTGTCTCTTGGAAGTTTGCAGGCTCTTTACATGATGCTGTTAACGTCCAAGGCACCTCCCACAATTTTCCTCAGCCTATCTTGTGTTTTCCCCAAACACAAAAAATGTGGTATTTTTCCCAGCCCACGGAACAGGCACACCACAACCTCCCCATGAAATTCTCCAATAGCGGAAGAAACCACTGTGTCTGCCTGCTCTGAGCGTTTGTTTTCAGTTCTTGGGGGTGCTGGTGATGGCGGGGGTCATTCAGTTCAGGATGACGAAAGCATTGAGGATGGGAGAGGGGTTGTACAGAAGGAGACCCGAGCAGATCTGACAGGCGCGAGGGCAAGAATTGCCTGCTGATTGTGACTCCTGCCTCCATATTTCTCAGCTGGAGGGAGAAGAGGGTAAAATGCCTCTCTGCAATGAAGGGAGACACATCTGATCCCCCACCCCACCAAGCTCAGAAGCAACGTCCTCTGTTGTTTCAGAGCACCCTATTAAGTTCAACAGGGCTTACTCCTAAGTAAGTGAGCTGAGGGTTGCAGACTTACAGGGTGATCTTATGTCTACTCAGAAGTAAGTCCCATTGAGTTCAATGGGGCTTACTCCCACATAAGTGTGCCCAGGATTGCAGACTTATATCATGGTATTATCTCTACTCAGAAGTAAATCAGAGGTTTCCTGGAGCCTGTGAGAAAACAGTACAGCAGAAGTTAAGCTATGAAAACAAGACTCCCCCCCTCCTTTGCACACATGCCAGGGAGGAAGGGAGGCACTCCCTCAGCTCAAACCACATGGCTGCCGTGTAAAGGAGCCCTTCCTAATCCTGCAAAGAAACCAAAAACAGGAAGCTCCAGAAAGGATGTGGTTTTTTGCTTAATGTAGAGACACCCTGTGTGTCAGGCTGCTCTTAAAGGCATAGGAACAAGGCCAGTTTTTTTTTAAAAGAGTTGGCAACACCTTTTCTAGGTCTTTGCATTTCTCCTAGTCTCCTAAAGGTGATTATTTTCTTCTCTGAGGTTTCCTAAACAGTGTTTGTCATTTAAGACAAAGGTTTCCAAGAACAGGATTCCAAGATCCAATACCAAGCACTTTGCACAACAGCTCCTCTTCAAGCACATTAAAATAAACATTCTAACACCTGGGATCCTAACTCCAAGTAGTGTTTATAGTTTTTTCTTAAGTCACAGCCCTGGGTAGGTAGTAGAGGACTGGGGTGGGAGCTGGGAGGTACTGCAGCTGCACACTCTCATGGCCTCTCAGGCCATTCCAGTGTAGAGCCACCATGTCCAGGCAAGTACTGAGCACTCTTAATTAACCCTAATTAATCTAATAATATGAACATATGATGCTGCCTTATACTGAATCAGACCATGAGTCCATCCCGCCCTGTATTGTCTTGTTGACTGGCAGAGGTTTTGTGGTTTTTTAGAGCAGCAATGGCAGAAGTAGTGATGGACACCAACCCGGACAGCTTTAAAAGGGGGATTAGACCAATTCACGGAGGGTAAATCTATCAATGGCTACCATCTATGTATTACCTCCAGTATCTCAGGCAGTATGCCCCTGAATGCCAGTTGCTGGAAAACACATGCAGGAGGGTGTGATTGCAGTCATGTCCTGCTTGTGGGCTTCCCACTGGAGCATATCAGTGGCCACTGTGTGAACAGAAGCCTCGATAAGAGAGGCCTTTGGTATGATCCAACATGGCTGTTCTTATGCTATGTTCTTAACTAGTGGCAACAAGAGTACCCAATGGGTTGGAGAGCAGACTCTGAAGAACATCTCTCCCCCAGGATATCTTCTTGCCATCACCAGCACAAGATCTGGAGAGAGGGCTTTGCCCCTGAGAATTCTGTGGGCCAAAACAGGCATTACTTTAAATATGTGTCTAGACTAGCAGATATGTTTCATTTTCCCACCCCTGTTTTTACTCTAGAGTAGGCACAGGGCCCCCAATTTGGGTTGGGACCCAAGCATGCAGCTAGGGAGGTCTTTTAAGATCTGGATTGGGGCCCTGTGCTTCATCACACGAGGCTAAAAATCTCACAATTTACTGGGGCTTCTGCTTCCGATTTCTTTGTGGGATTAGGTTGGCTCCTTTCCACATAGCTTCTCAAAAAAACTAATCTTCTACAGAAGTTCTATGTGTTTCATCATGAAGCCACTAGATGGCACTGTTGTATCATTTGCAATAAAGCCCCTTTAATCAGTACACCAAAGATTTACCAAGATTCCATGGTGGGAGGAGGGAAAATGCTGGAATTTCATCATTGTGAAAAACAACACAATAGAGCTCGCAAAGAGCAGGAGGGGCCCTGGAGGAGGACAGCATTCTGTACAGGACTCGCAAATGTCTGTGAGTAACCAATCTCAATAGCAAGATAAAAAAACCCATGTGAAGAAGCCCCCTGACCCTATTCTAGAGTAAAAATGAAGACAAGACATAGTTGCTGGACGCACGTTTAAAGTAGTGTCTGGTTTGGCCCCCAAGGACTGGAAGCCATTTGTGAACTGCTCCGAGGGCTTTGGCTATTGGGTGGTATAGAAATATAATAAATAAGTAAGTAAATAAAATCTGTCCAGAGCAACAGTGGCATCAGTAGTGGCAACATGAACATCTGTTGTACTTGGGAGAACACTCTGAAGAATATCTGCTTTTTTGCTGCCAACACCTCCACCTTTGAGGGGAATAGAGCAAGGAGCCACAGGATACCATTCTTTGATGACATTCACACCAAGGGTGGGCAACTTGTGGCGCTCCAGATGTTTTGGCCTACTATCCCATCATCCCTCACTGTTGGCTATTCTGACTAGGGGTGATGGAGTTGTACGCCAAAACATCTGGTGGGCCACAAGTTGTCCACCCATGGTCTTCAGCATCTGGTATTCCTGATCCATCGTTGTTTGGGCAATATCATCTGCTTATAAATCTGATTTGATCATTGTGGAACATTCTGATAACCATTATATTTGGTTAATATAATATTAATAATATATATTATTATACATTATTTGGTTATTACTGTATCATTATATCCCGCCTTTTTCCCAATACTGGGACTCAGTCTGGACTGGCTGAAAAGCAGTACAGATTAAATAAATGAAGGGTGTCCATAAGGCAACTAACCAAATTTCTGCCATGCTCAGCTGGAAATGTATAAGATAGTCAACTTTTTTTCTGGTAGAGCTCCTGTGCCTTTAACACAGGAGCTCTACCATGCATGATTTCAGCAAGCAAAGGTTTTCCCATCACTGCATCTGTAGTCTGGGGAAAGCACCACCCCTGGAATGTCTGCTTGGCGCACACAGCTGTTAAAGGAACAGAAAGTCCTGCTAGAAATAGGTAGCTGGAAGGACCTAGGTTCCCCACCCCTAGCGTAAGCCATGATCTCCAAAGACTGATATCAGGGATGGGGAAATAAATAAATAAATAAATAAATAATCATCATCCATCACCATTGGCTATGCTGGCTAGGGGTGACGGGACTTGCAGTCTAACAACATTTGGAGGGCCACCCATTCCCCACGCCTGTCTCATATACACAAACTTCTCTTATACTTGCATTAAAACCAAAGGGACAACACACGGTTAGAATGAAGAGTATGAGACAAGAGTAAGTATAAGTCAACAAAAATGCACAATATTATGTATGATCCTTTTAAGAAAAAAAAAGTGCAGTATATTTTAAACATCAGTATACTCTGAAAGTCTGTAAACATACATTTCATTCCAGGTTATGATTACCTACAGTTCAATCTGAGTGCAGGCTAACATAGTCATCATCAAGCTCTAATTCCATCCTTTTAATGTTTGAAAATGTGCTCCTTCGTACCACAGGTCTGGGCACTGTTCCCAGGAAATTCCTCCTGGGACTCATTCTTTGGCAGCCCGTTCATCTAATGATATGTACAGCAAAGCTGTTTCCACTTCGCATCATTCTGGAGTTCTTCAAAAGTACTTTAGATTAGCCTGTACAGAGCTGCACATTTCAAAAGAAGAATAAATGCCCACATTCTGTATTTCTTGTGAGGGTTGCAATTCGCATTTGATTACTGTGCAAAACTGCTGTCATCGATCGTTGTCTCTCAGCACTTACCTTAGAAGCTGGAATGTGTTAAACCTGTGTTTCCTTAATCCTGTTTGTTTAGAATGCCCTTCCCCAACCTGTCGGCCTCGAGATGTGTCAGACTACAACTCCCGTCATCCCCAGCCAGCATGACCCTGCTGCAATCTTTTATTATTCCCCTTTGCCCAAGAGACTTTACCCATGCTTCTGCAGGGGAAGCTCAATTTGGAAAACAAAACAAAAAAACATAATTTCTATCAGTAAAAGCATTAGATTTCACTAACCCTTCTTCTTCCTCCTGAACACCAGCAGCTTACTGAAGTGTCCCAAGGCCTCTTTGCAGAGAGCTGGATGTGTTTTCACAGGTAAAGGCAAAGCTCTTCTGGACATTGCACCTAAACTCTTGCTTGAATTTGCCCTCCTAGCTCCACGTCCGCACGGTACAGGCAGCGCACACAGTCATGGCCCTCTCAAGACAAGACACAGGTGAGGATGAGAAATGGCCAGCATCTCCACTTACATATGTCCATGCTTTCCCAACACAGCTTGACCCACCCTTAGAGAACCATGGTCTTAGAGCCACCATCAGATGCAAGCCATTTCAGGACCCAGCCTTGCACCAGGCTCACTGGCAGGATTGGAGCAGAAAGGACATTTACTACTCAGCAGTTCAGCTCACTGGAATCAGCAGGACTTGGATCCAGAAGAGGCATTATTCTCACCCCACCCCTCCCAGCGATCTGGATCAGGAGCACTGGGGTGGAAAGGCTTTAAACTTTCCAACCCCAGCAATCCCATCCCTTGATCTCAGCAGGCAACTACGGGAGGCTGAAATCTCAGCCTGTGCTGAGATGTGAGTGTGGGGATGTATGTGGGCACATGTATGTATAGCCCCTGGCCCAGCACTGCATACAGTCTTCAGGGCCAAAAGTCTTGCCCATCCCTTCCCTCATGAGTAGGGCTCCCTTCCCCGAGCCCTACTCATGAGGAGGACACCTGACTCCACACTTGCTCTGGATCTGAGTCCTGATGACAGAGGGGATGGGTGGAGCAGCAACACCCTCTTTGCCCTCTGCTGAAGCAACATCCATCTTGCTGTGCTGCCCAAATCTTTGCTGGGCAGCTCCCTTGCTAACCTGAATCTCCTGGCCAGCTCTTGGTAAGGCAGGATCTTCAGCAGGGGTGGCAGGAATGGGACTGGGAAGCCTTTTGGGACCCCAGACAAAGTGCTGAGGCGAGTTTGGACTAAACGGAGTCTTTTTATGTTCCTGGGGCCTGACTAACCCTCTCAGGTGCTTCCCCCTTGCTGAGGAGTGCAGAGCCTCAAAGGGGCAGCCCTCTGGCTGTCCTGTTCCTACCACCATTGCTTTGTGGCTCAACATTGTTACCTGAAAGGCCAAGAGCCAAGAATCTAAGAAGAGCCCTGCTGGGTCAGACCGAAGCCCTGTCTAGTGCCACATTCTGTCCCCACATGGCCAGCCAGATGCTTATGGGAAGCCTACAAGCAAGACATGACTGCAAGGGCACCTCCCCCACCCCTTGCGTTCTGTCAAAGGGGGATTTGGATAGCAAAGGAGTACAGCACGCAACAGTTGTGGATCATCACTGACTAGGCCCCAACTGAGCAGCCTCATAGCTGGCTCTGCTGCCTCTGGCATGTCTTCAGAGCCCTGATCTGGAGCATGTGGGCAGCGTGGCTTCCTCCTTATGAGTAGGGCTCAGTGATGGAAGTCCTCATGGTGTCAGACAGGCATTACACCTTCAGATCTGGGCTTCCTCTCAGTCATGCTGCTACCTCTGCTTCTGGGGGTAAAGTCAGCATATCTGGAGTGAGGCGGTGGTGGCAGTGAGGGACACCAGTCAGGGTACATTGGTTCCTTGAACCTGTAGCCTCCTCCAGTGGGGCAGCTTCCCAGGTGGTGGACTCAGGAGGGTTATTGGTCTCCGCTGACTCCCAATGAGCCCAGCAAGTGTTAGGTGATAGATTCTTTCTTTTCCTCTGAGGTCTTGTCCAGTTCTCCACTAGTCCTGCCAGAAAGGCACACAGCACTGACTGGTTGCCTCTCAATGACCTCTTGCTAGGTGCACTGCATTGCCTGTACTGGAAAGCCTGGTCAGTGGAGCATGAATCAGTGGAGGATGCTGACCACTCAACTGAATTGGGCTCCAGGTCAGCAGTCTCTGGGGGTTCTCGGTTCATGTGTGTTGGTCTTGGGGGCTGTTGGGAGCTCAGTCTGTGTCAGGGTTGGAACCGCTGCCACCTCTGTCTGTGCCACTGGCCCCTCGCTTTCCTTGTCCATGCCTGGGTTGCTGGTGGAAGTCAGGGTCACAACACATTGCTCAGTAAGAAATCGCACTCACATTTCCTGGCTCCATGTACAAATGCCCATCTATTGCAATGGTTGGAAATTACATCACTCACGAAGAGGGCAAACCCATCTTGAAATTTCAAAGGTGACAAGTGGCAGAAAAATCCATCTCTCATCTTTCAGTCCACCATTAAAACAACTCAGGACCAGGATACTTAAGAGACTGCCTGATCCCCTACTGGTCTGCTCTGTTGCTGCGCTCATCAGGAGATGCCCTCCTGGTGGTACCCAAGATTTTGGAGGTCTGGTCCATCATGGGCCTTTGGTATCGTAGCGCCCCCTCTCTGGAACTCCGTACCACTACAAATTAGGCAGGCACCAACTCTTCAGGGTTTTCATTGCCTGCTGAAAGCATACATTTTCCAACAGGCATTCCCAGAAAGGTAATCTTATCCTCTGTATGAAGCCTTGTTTTTGTACATTGCTTAGAAGTTTCTTTAATGTAAGCAATTCATAAGCATAGATAGATAGATAGATAGATAGATAGATAGATAGATAGATAGATAGATAGATGTGCCTTGCACTAGCCTGTAGGCTAGCTGCCACCTTAGGGCAACTTATTTAACAAGTTATTCTAGAGAGAATATGTTGTGAGCATGAACATCCCCAGGATGTTGTGGAAACACACATTTCCATACAGCTGAGAGGATCTGCTGAAATGCAGAAAGTTCTTGGAAAGAGCTAATGGCTTGTGGAGTCTACAAAGGAAGGGAATAATACTCTTGTGAGACAGAGCAACGTCGTGATGGGGCCAAATATCTTGGTGCTGCAAGGTGAACTAGGTTCTTTCTTTTTCTCAGCAGACTCTTTTCTGTACATGCAAAGAGACTTTGTAGTCAGCAAGGTCAAGGGATCAGGACTTGTCCCAGTTGGGTGGCCAGCAATAGTAAGCAGGACAGTTGGCCCAAGGGCACCACAGTCACAGAGAGAAGCTTGTTTCTCACAACCGTCACACCCCAGCATGCATCGGACTGGACTGGGCTGGTCACAGTGTTGGGGAGATGGTTATTGCTGTACTTATGGTAACCTAGATGGAATGGTGCTAGATATGTAGTCATATGTTGTATTTTATCAATATTGTAATTTATACCTTGACTGCCTTATATGTCAAAATTCAACTGCTTTGTGAGTAATAAGATGTCTATGAATTGTTTAATCTTTTATATGTCTCTTAACTAAATTGTAACTTTTGTTTTGATATTTTTTTCGGAATTGTTTAATTGGTGATACATCCATTAACGTTTTCACAGTCATCTGGGATAAAGAGTGCTGATGCCATAATCATGTCAGCCAGTAGGGGGCATTTTCCATCTCACTCCAGGATTACAATTTTTACACAACTAAATATTAAATTTAAAATTTAGCAGGATGTGCAGCAATAGAGTGTTTGCTTGGTTGAATATAGAAGATTCCCATTTAAATTAGTGATTCCATTAGCATAAGTGGTAAGTGAACTGATTCCTTGAAAGACTGAATTGGATCAATAGTAATGAAAACAGGAACAGCTGGAAATTCTGCTCAAGCTGCAACCCTATACCCACCTGCTTGGGAGCAAGTTTTCTATTGTGTATGATTATTGCTTCTCTTTGCATTTTGTTAGTCTTTTGCTGTAAGGTACTTGAGTTGTGTTGAGCCTGTAAAAAAAGAAAACATAAAAAATAAAGCACATTTGAAAAACAAACAACATTTTCACAAAGAGACGCTTTGCCACTTCTTCATCCGTTGATACTGATATTTAGGCTGCAGTTCTTGTCACATTTTCCTGGGAGTAAGCCCCCTTGAAGAAAATTCAAACTTATTTCTGAATACACATGCATAGAATTGCACTGCAAATCTTGCATCCATTACGATACGCTTATACAACTCTGCCCCCTTGTGCTTTATTTAATATATACAAGAAGTAACTTTGGGCGCAGCAGTATTTATTGGGACTGTGCCAGGGGGGTGGGGGGAGGAACGGCTGAAAAAATTCCCACATCTGTGCACCATGGTCTGATACACACCCCAAGCTATTATTTAAACGACGAAAACTAGATAATCTGATTTGGCCCATTCCATCTGTTTTACAAAAATCCATAGAAGCCTAAACAAGATAAGGGTTGTGGTTGTTTTTTTACTTTTGTTCTTACTCTCCATATTTTCTAGAAGTCCTTTCCCAAAGGAATAAGCCTCACACTGATTGCAAACCCACAGATGTCCAGTAGCTCCTATGAAGGAAGGAAGCAGTTGATCAAATGCTTTCTTGCAGAGCAATATCTGTGCTACTGGAGCAACTCTTTTCTTGAACCAACCTCTGTCTGTCCTTGGACCTCTGCTTCTTCCTGTTGTCTAGCACTCTCCCTGAGCTTTCTGAATGCACTGAATTCTGTTTGCAGCTATGAGCCTTTTTACATGAGGCTTTTATTGTGTGCTTGTGATTGCTCACTCATGGTAGTTTGTGGGTCCTTTACATGACATCCTCCTCCTCCTCCAGGGCCTTTCCTGTGCTTTGCAACCATTATCACAGGGGTTTTTTTTCTTAATGGGGAAAGTGTGGCATTTTATCTGAATGGCCTCTATAATGCTATAGAAAGCTCATGTAATTGTGCAATTCTGCTATACCACAGTGCCACCTAGTGGTTGTGTAATGGAACATATAGAAAGGCAGAGAAAGAAAAACCCAGGAAAAAATGTGTAAAGGAGCTGATCTTAATCCCACAAAGAATCCAGAAGCAGAAGCCTCAGAAAAGGTGCAGGTTAAAAGCTTCATGTAGAAAAGCCCTGTGTGTCTTCACCTCGTTTCAGTCACATGAGTGCATCATCATGTGCCAAACACTTTCAAATGCACTTGACACCAGAAACTTGTGGTTTGAGACCTGTCTTCTTTTTTCCCCACACCCTTTCTTTATTACTGTTAAACCTCACCTCTCTCTTGCACCAGCTTCCGCCACTAGCAAGTGCCCAGGCCTAATTAGGGCTGATTTACAGGGATGTACGTGCTATACTCAACACCTCCTAAGAATACATGAGCCGTGCTGGTTCAGACCAAAGGTTCATTTAGCGTAGCATCTTGTTTTCAAATGTTGTCAGCCAGATGTTTTCAGGAAGCCCACAAACATAGCATTGTCAACGGCTTCCACTGAAAAATTGGGTGTTAGAGATGGTGAGGTAAAGAAGCAATCTGTGGCACTTGATCTGTGATGGCTGTCGATACATGCAAGCCATTGCTCCTTGTTGCCATCACCAAATGCTAAACATGCATGTGTGAACGTATAAGGCTTCTGCAGTAACTGGGGAGGGAGGGGGTAGAATAAGCATTTATTGAGCCTGTAGACTAGCCTTCCCCAACCTGATGCCCTCAGATGTGTTGGACCAACTCCCATAAGCCCTAGCCAGCATAGCTAATGGTCAGGAATTCTGGGAACTGTAGTCCAGTACATGTGGATGGCTGCTGATTGAGGAAGGTTGCTGTAGACACTGATTGTCAGACTACCTGGGCTCTAAGCAATCCTATATAGCTTCTTCACAAACACATGTGCAACACACACAAATACACCATACCCCATCCATGCAATTTGTCATGACAGAGTTAGGGAGTGGCTGCCTATTAGCAACAAGGGAAAGGGCCTTCTTGGTGGTGGCCCCTCGATTATGGAATGATTTCTCCAGCAAGGCCCTCCTGGCACCAACATTGTTATCTTCTCAGCACTCAGTTAAGACTTTCCTCTACTCTCAGACATTTGGCACCATATGAAGGTTTTTAATTCGGGTCCTGGATTTCTTATTGTTGATTGTTAAAACTGTTTAGGGGTGTGTGTGTGTGTGTTGTCTGTTTATGTTTGTATGCAAACAGTTTTTATATTAAGTACAATATTGTATCGCTAAGGTTTTTAATCTTTGTAAACCACCCAGAGAGCTTTGGCTATTGGGTGGTATAGAAATGTAATCAGTGAAAAGAAATGTTCACAGTTCTGTTGCTAACAAACAAGGCCTTAAACAACTCAGGACCAAGGTACCTAGCAGACTGCCTTCCCTAACCTCTTAGAGTTTTTGCAATATGGCGAAGGGGCTTGCGTAACTCAGTGAAGCCCATGGAACCCCATGGAACGTATCACAAGGCTAAAAGAGATGACGCCGGAAGATGAGCCCCTCAGGTCAGATGTCCAATATACTACTGGGGAAGAGCAGAGGGAATTTCCAAGTAGCGCCAGAAAGAGCGAAGCGGCTGGGCCACTCAGCTGTGGATGTGTTTGGTGGTGAAAAGAAAATCCGATGCTGTAAAGAACAATATTGTTTAGGAACCTGGAATGTAAGATCAATGAATCAAGGTAAGCTGGAGGTGGTCAAACATGAGATGGCAAGACTGAGCATCGACATCTTGGGAATCAGCGAACTAAAATGGACAAGCATGGGCGAATTTAATTCTGGTGACCATTATATCTACTACTGTGGGCAAGAATCCCTTAGAAGAAATGGAGTAGCACTCATAGTCAATAAAAGGGTTAGAAAAGCAGTACTGGGGTACAATCTCAAAAACGATAGAATGATCTCAGTATGAATCCAAGGCAAACCATTCAACATCACAGTAATTCAAGTCTATGCCCCAACCACTGAGGCTGAAGAAGCTGAGGTTGATCGGTTCTATGAAGACCTACAACACCTTCTAGAACTAACACCAACAAAAGATGTCCTCTTCATCATAGGGGATTGGAATGCTAAAGTAGGAAGTCAAGAAATAACTTCTTGGATAACAGGCAAGCATGGCCTTGGTGTACAAGATGAAGCAGGACAAAGGCTAATAGAGTTTTGTCAAGAGAACATGCTGATCATAGCAAACACTCTTTTCATAGCAAACAAGAGGCGACTCTACACATGGACATCACCAGAGGGTCAATATCGAAATCAGATTGATTATGTCCTTTGCAGCCAAAGATGGAGAAGCTCTATACAGTCAGTAAAAACAAGTCCTGGAGCTGACTGTGGCTCAGATCATGAGCTGCTTCTTGCAAAATTTTGGCTTCAATTGAAGAACGTAGGGAAAACCACTAAACCATTCAGGCATGACCTAAATCATATCCCTTATGAATATACAGTGGAGGTGAGGAATAGATTTTAGGGATTAGACCTGATAGACAGAGTGCCTGAGGAACTATGGACGGAGGTCCGTAACACTGTTCAGGAGGCAGCAACTCAATCCATCCCAAAGAAAAAGAAATGCAAGAAAGCCAAGTGGCTGTCTGATGAGGCTTTCCAAGTAGCTGAGGAAAGAAGGGAAGCGAAAAGCAAGGGAGAAAGGGGAAGGTATATCCAACTGAATGCAGAGTTCCAGAGAATAGCAAGGAGAGACAAGAAGGCCTTCTTAAATGAACAATGCAAAGAAATCGAGGAAAACAATAGAATGGGGAAGACTAGAGATCTTTTCAAGAAAATCGGAGATCTCAAGGGAACGTTTTGTGCAAAGACAGGTTTGATAAAGGACCAAGAAGGCAGGGACCTAACAGAAGCAGATGAGATTCAGAAGAGGTGGAAAGAATACACAGAAGAACTATACAGGAAAGATCTGAATGTCCCTGATAGCCACGATAGTGCGGTCACTGAACTTGAGCCTGATATCCTAGAGAGTGAAGTCAACTGGGCCTTAGGAAGCATTACTAACAACAAAGCTAGCGGAGATGACTGTATTCCAGCTGAGCTATTTAAGATCCTAAAAGATGATGCTGTTAAAGTGCTGTACTCAATATGCCAACAAATACAACAACAATCCCAAAGAAGGGCAATGCCAAAGAGTGTTCAAACTACCGTACAATTGCGCTCATTTCACATGCCAGCAAGGTTATGCTCAAAATCCTACAAGCTAGGCTTCAGCAGTATGCGAACCGAGAACTACCAGAAGTACAAGCTGGGTTTCGAAGAGGCAGAGGAACTAGAGATCAAATCGCCAACATTTGCTGGATCATGGAGAAAGCAAGAGAATTCCAGAAAAATGTCTATTTCTGCTTCATTGACTACGCTAAAGCCTTTGATTGTGTGGATCACAACAAACTGTGGCAAATTCTTAAAGAGATGGGAGTACCAGGCCACTTTACCTGTCTCCTGAGAAACCTGTATGAGGGTCAAGAAGCAACAGTAAGAACCAGACATAGAACAACCGATTGGTTCAAAATTGGGAAAGGAGTACGACAAGGCTGTATATTGTCGCCCTGCTTATTTAACTTATATGCAGAGTACATCATGAGAAACGCCGGGTTGGATGAATCACAGGTCGGAATTAAGATTGCTGGGATAATTATCAACAACCTCTGATACACCGACGATACCACCCTAATGGCAGAAAGCGAAGAGGATCTAAAGAGCCTCTTGTTGAGGGTGAAAGTGGAGAGTGCAAAAGCTGGTTTGAAACTCAACATTAACAAAACTCAGATCATGGCATCTGGCCCCATCACTTCCTGGCATATAGAAGGGGAAGAAATGGAAGCAGTGACAGATTTTATTTTCTTGGGCTCCAAGATCATGGCAGACGGTGACTGTAGCCATGAAATTAAAAGACGCTTGCTCCTTGGGAGGAAAGCTATGGCAAACCTAGACAGCATAGTAAGAAACAGAGACATCACCTTGCCGACAAAGGTCCATCTAATCAAAGCTATGGTTTTCCCAGTAGCAACATATGGCTGTGAGAGCTGGACCTTAAGGGAGGCTGAGTGCCGAAGAATTGCTGCTTTCTAACTGTGGTGCTGGAGAAGCCTCTTACGAGTCCCCTGGACTGCAAGGAGATCAAATCAGTCAATCCTAAAGGAAATCAACCCTGACTGCTCATTGGAAGGACAGATACTGAAGCTGAAGCTCAAATATTTTGGCCACCTAATGCGAAGAGAAAATTATCTGGAAAAGACCCTGATGCTGGGAAAGATTGAAGGCAAAAGGAGAAGGGGACGGTAGAGGATGAGATGGCTAGATAGCATCACCGATGCAATGAATATGAACTTGAGCACACTCCAGGAGAGAGCGGAGGACAGGAAGGCCTGGCGTGCTATGGTACATGGGGTCATGAAGAGTTGGACACGACTTAATGACTGAACAATATCAAGTGATATACAAGTGTGTGTGTGTGTGTATGTATGTATAAATAAATAAATAAGGTTTGACCCAAGTGCAAGGGGAGTAAACATTTACAGGATTTCAAATGATGGCATTCCTAAGTTTGAACACCAGATGGAGGCAATTAGCTACTTTGAATGGGGGATGTGTGTGCGCCAAGGGAATCTACTACTACTTTGCCCGTTCATTGCAAATCATTCTTAATCTTAAATAATTCTCAACCCTGTCTCCATTTTCATTGTATACACCCCCACCCCCAAAGAGAAATTTTAGTGTGCTCCTGTGGTTGCAGGACTGCATCCCAGTTTCAGGACTTGGGGGTACTCATTCAAAACACCTGAAATTCCTGATAACATAACAACACAACATATAAGAACATAACATAAGGACATAAGAAGAGCCATGCTGGATCAGATCAAGGATCCATCTAGTCCAGCATTCTGTTCACACAGTGGCCAACCAGCTGCCCACAGAAAACCCAAAGCAGGACATACATGAGTGCAACAGCACCCTCCCACCCATGTCCCCCAGCAACCGGTGTACATAGGCATACTGCCCCTGATACTGGAGGTAGTATACAGCCATCAGGACTATTTGCCATTGATACCCTTCTCCTCCAGGAAGTTGTCTAACTCCCTTTTAAAACCACTGGTGACCATTACGACATCTTGCGGTAGCAAATTCCATACTTTAACTATGCGCTGTGTGAAGAAGTACTTCCAGATAAGTCCTGAATCTCCAACCAATCACCTTCATGGGATGAAAATGTCTCCCTATCCACATTCCCGACACCATGCAAAATTTTGTACACCTCTATCATTTCCCCCCTTACTTGCCCTTTTTCAAAGCTAAACAATCCCTGCTGCTATAACCTTTCCTCTCAGGGGAGTTGGTCCAGCCCTTTGATTTTAGCTGCCCTTTTCTGCACTTTTTCCAGCTCTACAATAACCTTTTTTAGGTGTGCTGACCAGAACTGTCTACAGTATTCTAAGTGTGGTCACACCATAGATTTGTATAAGGGTAGCATGACAGCCAGCTCTGATTCCCTATCTGTTCACACAGGAGATAGTAGAAATAGTAGACTGTGCATGGACTGCACTGACTACTGGTGGGGATGGGAGAGATTAGTGATTCACATACAGAAAACCCTGTGTCACATTTTGAGATGTGAAGGCCTCGGCTAAAAACAGAAAAATCGGCTGGGGTGGCGGGGGGGGGGGGAGTCCAAGGACTGTTTTTGGTTTTTACCAAAAAGAAAAAAAAAATGAATAGCTTTGAACGTGATACTTGTTAAAAATGTTTCCAGCAGCTACATATTTTCCCCATTTTTAGAGTAGGTGAATCCAGATCAGGGCCCTAGAGTAGGGGGTTAGGGGGACTTTTAAGATCTGGATTGGGCCTCCTGTATCTGCTCTAGAGTGAAAATATAAGAAGACATAGCAGCTAGACACACATTTAAAATAATGCCTGTTTTGGCCCTGTTCATTGGAGGAGGAAGCTGAGATGCTGAGACCATTAGCCATCACTGGCTGGGCCTTCGGAATCAGGTGATGGTGGAGGACCAATCCCATGCCGCTACCGTCTAGAAAGATCCAACTGTCTGCACTCCCTCACTCTGGGGAACTGCTTGTTGAAGGAGGCACCTCTGGATGGTTCCCATTTGTTGTATGATTCCACTTGCAGGAACAGGTACTTTCTGCCTCTTTCCTGGTATATGTCTGTGCGGGTGGGGTGGGGTTGGGGGGTAGTTTTTTCCAGCTCTGGAACCAGGGCACATCTTACAAGGTTTGTTTTTTTATCAGTTAAAAAGAAATTGCATCCTGAAATCCAAATAATGTTTTATCATTATTTATTTATTATAGAGTTTATAAACTGTTCCACATCAAGAGATGTCAGAGTGGCGTACAATAAATTAAAACACAAAATAGAAAAAGTTACAGTAAAAGCAAATAGATCAACAGTGGCTGGAATTTATTCATCAGTCAGGAAATGCTTGCCTGAAAAAGAAAAGGAGAGAAAACAGTGTAAGTGCATGCCTGACCTCTGTTGGGAGTGCATCCCAGAGGGTGGGAGCCAATGCTCTAAAGTCCCTACCCCCCGTGGTTTCCCAGTGGATCTCTGACCCATTCCATTGGATACTCCCCATTCTCTCAGATTTTGATTTTGACCCGCAGAAGTGAAGCGAGGCCACACTCCTTTGACCAACTGTCAGGACATGGGGAAAGGCCTTAAATGGTACTATAAAATAAATGTCATGTTGATTTACAGCTGTTCACTGAAGTTAAAAATAATAATAACCTTCATCAATAAGGAGTTTATCAGTATCTCAGTTCACAACCAGGGGAGTCAAACTGACATTTCAATGTAACCGAATTGGCTAGTTTTTGTACTACATTCAGGAAAAGAGAGGTAATCACTGTGCCGTTTGAGCGGAGTTAACACAATGATGGTGACTAATAGTAACCATGGAAATGAAAAGATAGTAGATAGAGCCCAGTGCGCAAACCTCATTGGCGTCCTCAAAGAGCAGAAAATGGGAGCTTGATTAATTTTGCACACATCAGAGCCAGCCCTGTCAGTGGCAATTATGCAAAGGACAAAGAAAGCAAAGTCCATGGAGTCTTTTCAGTGGTCTAAGGTATTCAAGATATATTATCCTTTCCCATTGCAAACAATAAAGTGGCTTTGATGTCAAGAAATGACTAGCAACACTATGTAGACTGACTGGATTTACAGCATGCAGAGGAAGTCAGGTAGAAACCACAAATTGGCTTTGAAATCGGATCAGTGACAATGTGCATGAAAAAGGATAAAAGTAGTTGGGGATGAGAGAGTTCTTGAAGGGAAAACCTGGAGGGGAGGGGACTATCTGTACGAAATGACATCCCATGAATGACTCATTCTGGAGAATGGAATAGAGGGGAAAGTGGAAAGCTGTCATTTGAGTTGTGATGTTATGAACTGGGCTTTGTACACATGTGACTGCTAGAGTCGATGGAGTGGCTGGTTTCCAGAGAGCACTGGCTTGCTCCATATGGAGTTGCTTTGGCTCAGAAGTCACCTTTTTGCCTGGGAACATTTGCTGGCAAGGCCTAGCCGGTTAGGACAGAATGCATGTGCAGTTCCTGCTGACACCCTTTATTAAGATAGAAAAGGGAATAGCATGTCCTGTCCTGGTGACCCCCAGATGTTTCAGACTACAGCTCCCATAATCCCCAGTCAGCATGGCCAATGAGGATGGGAGTCACAGTCCAATACATCTGGAGGGATCTATGGAGAGCCCCAAGTTTGGGGGTATCCTCACAAGAAATACTATAACACACCTAGAGCCCAAAGCTCACCCTTTGTTAAGCTGGCAAAGATAACCATCCATCTTTTCTCCAGCTGGAGAGTGTTCATTCCTGAACATGGAGATGGAGTTTTCAGGTGGGTGTAGAGACACAGATGTGTCTAAAGCTGCAATGTGTTGTTTAAGCAAACACAACAAAGGTCTAATAAAATGGATGTTTGCTTGTCAAAGCTGATGGAACTCTGGAAGAAAAAAATACAAAATGACAACCGCCTAATGATTGCATTTTTGTTCAGTCGTTAAGTCGTGTCCAACTCTTCGTGACCCCATGGACCATAGCACGCCAGGCCTTCCTGTCCTCCGCTCTCTCCCAGAGTGTGCTCAAGTTCATATTCATTGCATCGGTGATGCTATCTAGCCATCTCATCCTCTGCCGTCCCCTTCTCCTTTTGCCTTCAGTCTTTCCCAGCATCAGGGTCTTTTCCAGGGAGTTTTCTCTTCGCATTAGGTGGCCAAAATATTGGAGCTTCAGCTTCAGTATCTGTCCTTCTAATGAGCAGTCAGGGTTGACTTCCTTTAGGATTGACTGATTTGACCTCCTTGCAGTACAGGGGACTCGTAAGAGTCTTCTCCAGCACCACAGTTTGAAAGCATCGCTTCTTCGGCGCTCAGCCTTCCTTATAGTCCAGCTCTCTCAGCCCTACATTACTACTGGGAAAACCATAGTTTGATTATACGGACCTTTGTCGGCAAGGTGATGTCTCTGCTTCTTACTATGCTGTCTAGGTTTGCCATAGCTTTCCTCCCAAGGAGCAAGCGTCTTTTAATTTCATGGCTACAGTCACCATCTGCGGTGATCTTGGAGCCCAATGGTTTGCTGAGAATGTACAGTGAGTATATTGTGCAACTATGCAGTCTATATGATCATGACTTAGCATTGCCTTGGGCTCATGTCGCTTCACCAACTTTTTTCCTTGCTCCACCCATCCTATGTTTTGTTCCTGCCCTTCCTAACCTATATCCTCCTTCTTGTGAATTGTTTACCTGTGCAAAACATCACACACGATGGTGCAGCTGATAGACCTTGTTCATTCTTCCTGTGCTACACAGCTTCTGCTCCTCTTCCTGCCTCCATAAACCACTTCTCAGTTTTTAATCCCTCCAAGTCCTGCTACCTGTTTCCCCAGGTTTGGCCCTACCATTAGGGAAAGTGAGGCAGTTGCCTCAGACGACAAATGCTGGGAGGCAGCAGCAAGGTACGTGTTAAGAGGAGAGAGCTGTGTGCCAAGGGGCCTGCGCTGTGCTCCCTTAAGCTAGCCTGCTGCCTTCCAGTGTGGTGGAGGATGCTTTTCCGTTGCCAGTGTTGAAGGAAGAATCAACTGCCAGTCCAGTCGGCTTTCGAACATGGAATGGGAGGGGCACCATCTTGTTCTTTGCCTCAGGCAGCAAACTGCCTTGGGCTGGCCCCTCTGTTTCCCTTCACACTCATTTATCTGCCTGCTTCTTGACCTGCAATCTTTATTTTGCTCTCATGATCCAGTCATCTTTGCTCCAGCCCCTCCTGCATGTAAAAACACAGAATCATTAGAGTTGGAAGGTATCTTGGAGGTCATCTAATCCAACCCCACTCAGTGCAACTCTGCAGGCTGCACTGCATCTCCAGCATCCCTGACTGATGGCAGCACAGCCTCTGCTTAAATACCTTCAGTGAAGAACAGCCCAGCACCTCCTAAGGGAATCTGTTCTACTGTTGAACAGCTTTTACTGCTAGGATGTTTCTCCTAACGTTTGGCCAAAAAATGCCTCTCTCTAATTGCCACCCCTTGGTTCTAGTTCTGCCCTCTGGAAAAACAGAGAACAAGTCTACTCCATCTTCTGTGTAGCAGCCTTTCAGATATCTGAAGACTGCTGTTATGTCCCTGCTCCCTTAATCCTCTCATCTTGAGGTTAAACATACCCCAGCTTTTTCAACTGTTCTTCAATCTTCATAGGATTTGGAGCTTTTCTTACATGAGGCTGTTAATCGGCTGTGTCGACATTCAGTTTGTCACAGAATTGAGATCCGAGCACTACATGAAGAGCATTTCCTTTCCTGCTTTTCTGCTACATAACCTCTAGGTGGCACTGTGGTATAGCAGAATAGTACAAGTAAAGTGATAGAAGTGGTTTCTTTTGCTTTCAAAATTAAATGCTGCATTTTCCCTGCTCTAAAAAAACTAGCTGAAAGTGTTGGTTAAATGCAGAAGTGAAACTGGAAGGTCACGACAATGTCTAAAGAACCAGTAAACAACCATGAGTAGGGAATGACGAGCACATCATAAATGCCTCATGTAGAAGCTCCTGGTTTCCACATCCCTCACCATCCTGGTCACCCTGTTCTGGATTCACTC
The DNA here is from genome assembly GCF_057233095.1 of Heloderma suspectum. NCBI lineage: Eukaryota > Metazoa > Chordata > Lepidosauria > Squamata > Helodermatidae > Heloderma > Heloderma suspectum. Next base: position 111,556,463 of record NC_139458.1, on the reverse strand, counting down.
AGTTGTTGATGTCCTTCTTAAACTGGACACAGTACTCCAGATGCAGTCTGAACAGCACAAGACAGAGTGGAATGATTACTTCTCATGATCTGGACACTATGCTTCTATCAATGCCATCTGAAATTGCATGTAACACCTACACATTGTAATCTGGCATTTCCTGCTTAGTTTCATGGCACAGTATCGGCCCAAGACATTTTGCTGCCTGACGCAGAGCCAAAATGCTGCCTCCCAGGGCCAAGACTTGAAAAAGTCTTGCAATTCTTTAAAAAGATAATTCCTGCATTCATCTATCTCCCCCACATGCATGCACACACACACACACTGAACCTGTCTGACTTTATCCTGCTGCATGGCAGAAATTGTGTGAATTAAGAAACTTTGAGTTTGATCACACGGTAGTCTTCTTGTGGGTGCGATCTCCTGTCCACACTGGGTGCGGAGCACTGCATTCCTACCATTCGTCCCTCTGTCCTCCCACTTCTTCCCCCTCCCCTTCCCTCCCCTCCATCACCATTTCCTTCCTCCCGCTTCTGTCTCCCTCTGTGGGCATGCCCGCAAGTGAGTTAATTCAACTGCATGTGCACTTTTTTAAAGAAATAAGGAGGTGGAAGTGTGCAAGACTATTATGGTGGAAGTTTGCGAATGCACCTTTGGAAAAATTAAGGAGAGGAGGAAGTGCACAAGATTCTATTGGAGTAAATGGAGGGTTTTTTTTTTCTTTTTTTAACCCCCCCCCCCAGGCGGGGAGCATGGAATTTCAAGATGAAAGTGGGTGGGAGGCAAAGTCCCCCCCCTTCCTGGAGCTCTGAGGTCCTGATCCAAATAAGGTCTGCGTGCTCTTAATCTGGAGGAAATAAAGCAATCACACACAGCTCAGCTATGCATGATTACAAGAATATTTTCTCTGGACCTATTTTATCCCATTGTTGGTGACAAAAATGGCGCAATGTGGAACAGAATCAGAAAAAGATGTTGAGGGCCACAATTCACAACATAAATCACTCCTTAGGTGCAAGGCACCAATCTGCAAGTTTTCAAAAGGAAGTATCTCCAGAAGTGTGCAAGGACTGCACCATCAAAACAAAAAATAAGGGAAATGGGCTTCCATATGTGAGTCTAGGAGAGCTTCAGTTTCACAATGGCACCATGCATTCACATTATCAGCCATGTTTCTAGACTATCAGAAATGAAATGATATAGTGGGAGTGAAAGCGTACTTACCAGGGCACACCCAGTCAGCTATATCACAGCACGTGACATGACCACACCCCAACAAAAATGCTGCAAACACCAGACATCACACCAGTAGCTCGTTGCGGTATAATAGCATGCTTTTAAAAAATTAAACATACAGGTGCGGCAGGGAGAAATCATGGGCCAGCTGCAGGAGCATGACGACATCTGGATTGCTCACGAAACTGCGCTAGCAGGGCAAGGCGATAGCTCTTTAACAGCTTTGCCACGTCAAGCCCTTTGCTCAGCTTGACCAACCTGAAAGCAAATCTTGGAACATATCAGTTCTCAAATAACCAGCATCTGCAATGGGGTAATGTTATTTTAAGGACTTGCACTGCTTGCAGAAATGCCATGGGGAGTGACTGAGCCGCCATTCAAAGTGCTTTGCTCTGATCCAGCAAGCTAAGTGGAACTGACCAAGACAACAGCCAGAGACTAGCGTTCAAAGGGGAAAAGAGGGAGTTCAGCCTTAAAATTGGCTCTCTCCACCAGTGAGTTCACTGATTTGTAAGTTGTTTCTTCTTGCCATCGTATCTATTTGCTGTGATGCCATCTGCTGCTGGCAGATGGTGCAACTCACAGTAGCCCAGCAGCTACAAAAATAAGGATGTCGAGAGGCAAAACAGAACAATGATACGTGAATTAGAGGGTTTCAGGAAACTAGGGGCCATCGAGCCGGGGAATTTTCTCTGGCTCTACTGTGCCTGTGAGGCATTGGTGGCACATGACATTCCCGCCACTTCGCATCTAGGGCATGGTATCGTGCTGTAAAAAACACATTTTTGCACGGTTCTTTTGTGACAGATTTTCCTGTTGCGGTGGCTTCAGTGTGGTTTGGGAGTCTGTGTGACCTCAACTAGCAATTCTGCCTTCAGCACGGGCTGGGGGTTGCACCGCTGATAGGAGACAGGGAAAGCTGCATCATATCCGGAGGACCAGACTTGCGCATGATTGTGCTTTGCCTTCCCCCAATTGAGCCGTAACATCAGCACATTGCTGTGGGAGGACTTTTGTTCCTTTGAAACCTCCCCTTCTGCCCTGAAAACAGCCCTCTAAGTAACTCTCATTGACTTCCACTGCACTTACTCAACACGGAGCAAAGAGGGGTGGGGAAGGCTATTGTTTGGCATCTGCGCTTTTCAGGACGAGCGCAGTACCTTCCATCATGTTAATGCTGTGTTTTCCCCCAAATGAGCCTGTGCTGTGGGAGGACTGTTGTTTCTTTGAAATCTCCACTTCTGCCCTGAAAACAGCCAGCTAAACATATCTACTCATTGATTTGCACTGCGCTTACTCAACACGGAGCCAAGAGGGGTGGGGAAGGCTATTATTCGGAATCTGCACCTATCCGGAGGTGCGGTGCTTCACTAAAGGGTTAATGAGTTTTAAAGGTGCTGTGTTTTCCCCCAAATGAGCCTGTGCTTTGGGACGACTTCTGTTTCTCTGCAATCTGCACTTCTGCCCTGAGAACAGCCCAGTTAACGTCGGAAACAATTCCCATTGACTTGTTTTGCAGCTATGGAAGTGTGGAGGTGGGGGGCGGGGGAATAAAAAGAAAAGGGCAGGGCTGGGGGGCTGCTAAATCATCCTCCTCCTTCCAGGGAAGGGCCTCTGTGGAGCCTGGGGCGGCGCCAGCATGGGAGGGGCGCTGCGAATCCTCCATTGTGCTGCCCGCTCTCGGCCCCCATGGCCTGGCTACTCCTGCTGAACACACTGCTCAAGGCTGCTGGGAGAAAGGAAAGTGCATGCAGATGTGCGTACGTACGCACGCACGCACACTCCTCTCCCTCAGTCTGGGCATTGACTTCCACTGCACTTAACAGCGGGGCTGAGAGAGGAGGGGGGAGCATGTGGTTTGGTTCTGTTTTTAGGAAGCTTGTTGATGCTGCAAGGTTCCACCTGTGTGCCACGCAAAAGTGTTTCTGCGGGGCAGGGCGGATACACCGCTTTAATTGGCTGCATGTACCGCGGAAGAAGCAAATTCAGTTCCCCCAAAACACGGTTTAAAACAGAATCACGTTGGAAAGCATCTCTGTGCAGATGGCCCCCTAGAGATCTGATTTGATTTCACACTCAGAAAACTGTGTCTGCATGTAATAATTGCGTTTTATACAGCACTTTGACCAAAGTGGCAGAGGAGGGGCAACTGAGAGAGAAAATGGGTTGAGTGTGCCTTTGCAATCAAAACCAATGTGACTTTTACTGACATTTTAAAAACCTTAGCAACCTGACTACATAATACTGTGCAAAGCTATATTCTTTTTAGCATGCAATCCTATACATGTTGAGACAGAAAAAGTCCTACAACTCTCATCATTCCCCAGCCAGCCATTTCTCACCCCTCTACCACTTTGCCTTGCTATTTTTCTCTCACTCCCAGCCTCTAGCCTTGCTATTTCTCTCTCCCCCCACCTCTTTACCTTGCTGTTTCTCCCGTCCCTCCTAGCCTTGCTCTTTCTCTCCCTCTCAATGCTTTATCTCACTATTTCTCACTCCTCCCAGCCCCTAGCCTTGTTTTTTTCCTCTCCCTTCCAGTCCCTTTTCTCATCCACACACACATGGAACACATTCCCAGACAGGGGCTCTGAATCTGATAGCAGAAGAGGAAGTAGAAGCATCAGTTGAGCCTGAGGTTGAGGCGGCGGGGGGGGGGGGATCCTTTTTTCTTTGGGGCTGGAGAAAAGTGTGTGTGTGTGTGTGTGTGTGTGTGTGTAGGATGGAGAAGAGCAATCCTGTTTAGGTCAGCTCATAAGTAGTTCTCACTGAGTTCCATGTAAGCATGCATAGAATTGTAACCTTAAAAACAGTATTTTGTTGTCCTTCTGTGTGGTCAAATATGTGGATTGGCTTTGTACTCTGCTTGTACTCAGTTACTTGGGTGAATTACTTTTCTTTTGACTAGCCAGGCCCCCATGGCCGCCATTATGTAACTAGCCACAACCTCTGTGGGAGCCATTTTGTGGTGGTGCCCCAGCAGTTTCTCAAAGTCCCAAGTATGCACACGGTTCAAAAAGGCAGGGCCTTTTTGAAGGTTAAAATGGTAAAATAAAGAGTGCACACACCCCTCAGCCACCTCTGTACAGTAAAGTGAGGACTGAGGTCCTGCACATTGAGAAATTTCTCCAAAATTGTCAAAATCCCCATGAAAAGAGGCAAAAAAATTACTCCCTCTTTTGCAGGGAAATGAAGAGGTTGCGAAAGGACAGATGAGGTTTCAGCAAAGTGTATGAGGTGGGGCATATGAGAAGCAAGAGGATGGGGTGTTTGTTTGTTTCTTTGTTTGAAATGAATGTTTAATATGAGTTACGTGAGTTGGTGTCAGTTTTCAGGCTCCTTCCCAGGGTCTCTATCAGATAAATTTCCAATTGGGGTACTGGATGCTGTTGTCTGTTTTGCACAGGCATGTAAATAAGTGGACACAGTAATGCAATACACAGATAGCTATTTTACATGCTAGGGAGGGTTATTATGAACATATTGTAAGGCATGTTTTTCTAGTATAGAATGATTTACTTTATTATATTTCTGTTTTGCCTTTCCTACAGGATGTAAAGCCCTCCCCATTTTTACTCTCATAACAATTTCTGTGAGGTAGGTTAGGCTTAGGGCTTCTCTTCATTAACAGAAAATCCTACTGCCTTACTGCGGCTTTCTGTTCCCAGATTCTTTGCGGGATTATGGCTGGCTCCATTACGTGGGTGGACACGGATGACCACGTGGCTTGAATTGAAACTCTCAGTTTCAGCACTTTTCCTATGTTTTCCTTTAGATACTGCCATCTAATGGCTGAAATATAGCACTACGACGGTATGACAGAGGCTTGAATTGAAACTTTCCGTTTCAGCACTTTTCCTATGTTTTCCTTTAGACAGTGCCATCTAATGGCTGAAAAACGTCTATTTCTGCTTCATTGACTACGCTAAAGCCTTTGATTGTTTGGATCACAACAAACTGTGGCAAATTCTTAAAGCAATGGGAGTACCAGACCACCTTACCTGTATCTTGAGAAACCTGTACGAGGGTCAAGAAGCAACAGTAAGAACCAGACATGGAACAACCGATTGGTTCAAAATTGGGAAAGGAGTACGACAAGGCTGCATATTGTCACCCTGCTTATTTAACTTATATGCAGAGTACATCATGAGAAACGCCGGGTTGGATGAATCACAGGTCGGAATTAAGATTGCCGGGAGAATTATCAACAACCTCCGATATGCAGACGATACCACCCTAATGGCAGAAAGCGAAGAGGATCTCAAGAGCCTCTTGTTGAGGGTGAAAGAGGAGAGTGCAAAAGCTGGTTTGAAACTCAACATTAAAAAAAACTAAGATCATGGCATCTGGCCCCATCACTTCCTGGCATATAGAAGGGGAAGAAATGGAAGCAGTGACGTATTTTATTTTCTTGGGCTCCAAGATCACCGCAGACGGTGACTGTAGCCATGAAATTAAAAGACGCTTGCTCCTTGGGAGGAAAGCTATGGCAAACCTAGACAGCATAGTAAGAAGCAGAGACATCACCTTGCCGACAAAGGTCCATCTAATCAAAGCTATGGTTTTCCCAGTAGTAATGTATGGCTGTGAGAGTTGGACTATAAGGAAGGCTGAGCGCCGAAGAATTGATGCTTTCGAACTGTGGTGCTGGAGAAGACTCTTACGAGTCCCCTGGACTGCAAGGAGGTCAAATCAGTCCATCCTAAAGGAAATCAACCCTGAGTGCTCATTGGAAGGACAGATACTGAAGCTGAAGCTCAAATATTTTGGCCACCTAATGCGAAGAGAAAACTCTCTGGAAAAGACCCTGACGCTGGGAAAGATTGAAGGCGAAGGAAAGATTGAAGGAGAAGGGGACAGCAGAGGATGAGATGGCTAGATAGCATCACCAATGCAATGAATATGAACTTGAGCACGCTCCGGGAGAGAGCGGGAGACAGGAAGGCCTGGTGAGCTATGGTCCATGGGGTCACGAAGAGTCGGACATGACTGAACGACTGAACAACAACAACAACAACAAAATCTAATGGCTGAAATATAGCGCTACGACGGTTTCCGGCTGAACATCAGGAAAAACTTCCTGTTAGAGCAATACAACAATGGAACCCATTACCTAGGGAGGTGGTAGGCATTCAAGACGAGGCTGGACAGCCATCTGTCAGGGATGCTCTGACTTGGATTCCTGCACTGAGCAGGGGGTTGGACTCAATAGCCTTGTAGGCCCCTTCGAACCCTACTATTCTATGATTCTAAGATTCTATGATGTGCTACTGATTCTGTGCATTTTTTTTAAAGACCTTATTTAGGGCGCAATCCTCCTCTGAACTCAGAGGTGACTGCCTATCCAATGCAGGGCAGGAGAAGCACGGAGGGGATCATTCTTCTCCTGCCCTGTATTTTCGGCTAGATAGCCAATTGCGGGAGGACGGAGCGGGGGAGGAGGCTGCTGTACGACACATTGGATGTGTCGTACAGGCGTTTCTGCCACCCCCGCCCCAGAACGCCCCCCAGGAACGCCCCATTTTGGCCACTCCGTGCTCCTCTTGCGAGCGTGGAGTATAGGGCTTTTCTGTGCTGCCTGTGAGGCAGCGCAGATGTGGGGGAAGGTCGGTTCCTGGAAAACCAGATATCCTATGGCCGTCTAGCCGCTGACTAGCGGCCATAGGATTGCTCCCTTAGTTTGGTATTTTTTACAGCAGGATAAAACTGAAAGGGCCCTGGATGTCGACAACATCATGTAATGGACCCTCAAACTTCTGTGAGTGGCCAATCATGAATGTGCAATAAATTGCTCATGTAGAGAAGCCCTTAGAGGTGGCGACTGGCCTAGATCATCCACTGAGAAATGGGAGAGATTTGCTGGTCCTCTTCAGGTAGCAAAATGACCTGGGGCAGCACTGGCTGTGTATGTGTGTGCCCTGTTTGGTTGTTGTGATTGAATGAGTCAATGTATGTCTCTTCCGTGTGTGTGTGGGTGTGTGTGTGTGTGAGAGAGAGAGAGAGAGAGAACGCTTTGATGTGTGTTTATATTTTCTGTGTCTGTGTGCTGTATGCTATAAAAGAGGAAGCTTGTGTTTGTATCTGAGTTCTCTATCATGGAAGAAATATCAGTCTTTTGCTTTCCGGAAAGCATGGGAGATGACTGACACTAAAATATGTAGTGAAAAATGTTTTTGCATTGCTATTAGAACTGTGCACAAATGGTCTCTCAAAATTCTCCACCCAATTTCTGGCCAGAGAAATTGGGGAGACAATTTCACTGAATTTCTCAAGAGGGAGGAAAAATCCTCAGCTGTTTCTCACAGGTAGGGCTCACCATTGGCAGGGCTTGTAACACAACTTCTTTCTTTTTTCATGAGGGTTTTTGGGTTTTTTGTGCTGTCACTGCAAGTGGCAACAGCATCAACTGTATTGGCAGGCTGGCCCCCATTTTATATCCACCATTGGTGTGAGAGAGGCATTGTTGTGCCTAGCTCCAGGGAAGAGGTGGAGGTAGTGCTGATGGAAAAACCGTCTTCCAATTTCCTGAAAGTTTTCTTCCCCCATGAAAGAGGCTTCCATTGTTCTCTCTCATTCTCAGGGTGTTTTATAATTTATTTTTGAGCTTACCTAATCACTGTGAAGCAACTGAGGGTGCCGTGTGTGTGTGTTTTCTTTCTATTACACATCTCTCCATTGCTCTGCAGCCTCTCAGGCTGCCTGCACTTCCTGATATGAAAATGCACTTTAATTGAAATGTGGGAAGCCAAGAAGGTTACAGGCTGCCAGAAAGATGATTGCACAATGAAGAAAAAAAAAAAAAGACACTTGTGCACAGTACTCAGCCACCAGTAAGGTAAATACAAGAAACCCAAACCCAACCCATGGGAATTTCTCAGAAATTTTCTTCACCATTGAATTTCTTTTGGAAAGCAATTTCTTTTATATCAAATTGAATGAGAATGGTCAAAAAATATGTGGGAGTAATTTTTGGCACAGAACTATTATTGTTGACTGTGTGAGATGTCATGTGGGAGTTCATTTGTGATGTCATGTGTGAGTTCAATATTGGGGCAGAGTAGGAGGCCAACTACAGACAGCTAGCCCCAGGGCCCATCATGACTTCGATCCAGTCCTGAATGTGGTATGGAAGATCTGAGCATGAGTCTGGATCGAGCAGAGCCCAGGAGAACCGAAGCCTTTCTACACAAGGCTTTTATTGTGTGCTTGTGATTGCTCACTCATGGTAGTTTTGTGAACCGCCCAGAGAGCTTCGGCTATTGGGCGGTATAGAAATAAATAAATAAATAAATAAATAAATAAATAGTTTGTGGGTCTTTCATACAGTGTCGTCATCCTCTAGTGCCCCTCCCACTCTTTGCAACCATTATTGTGAGTTTTTTTCTAATGAGGAAAGTCTGCTATTATTTAGAGAACACTTCATAAAGCCCCGTGTAATTGTGCGATTCTGCTATACCACAGAGTCATCTAGTGGTTGTATAATGAAACATATAGAAAAGCAAGGAAAGAAAACCCCGAGGAAAAAAGCATGTGCAAATGAGCCAACCTTAATCCTGCAAAGAATCTGGAACCAGAAGCGCCGATAAAGGTGAGGGATAAAAGCCTCATGTAGAAATGCACCTGGACATCACACTAGGCAAGAATCACTACTGGAGTAAAACCAGAAAGTGTTTGGGTAAAAGAACTAGAAGAATAGAACCCAGGCAGGTACTCTGGTACTTGGGTATGAGATAGCAGCAGAATTAAAGTGCATATACATTACGAAGCTATAGTGAGTTTACACTGACAGAAAACCTCCCTACATCCCATCTGCAAAAAAAAAAAAAGGAATTGCAATTTGATGAGGGTGCCAAGAATTCTCTGTCAGAGATCCCTAGCCCTACTCCCGTCAAAGAACAAAGTGAAGAGTCAGCAATTCTACATCTACTTACCTGACAGTAAGCTCCATTAAACTCAGTGGGATCTACTTGTGAGCAGACATGTAATATATAAAAGGTAATAGATAGTATTCTCCATTCCTAATAGGAATGATAATAAACCACAATATTAACATTGGCTTCGTACAAGTTCTGATGAGCACGTAGTATGGACATGTTCCCAGGGGAAGGCAAGTGCTGTGTTTAAGGCTGGCTAGAGCAAGTTTGATCTTTGCTACCATTGGCACATTCTGAGCCTCAAAACATCATGAACAAATGACTGGGAAATAATAACAAATGTCTGGGGGAACTAGACCTTGCTTTTTTCCTTGCTTTTTAAGTGACCGAGGAGGCGTGAAGGAAAGGTTGCTGGTGGGTCAGACTCAGCCTGTGGGTTTGACCCACTCTTCAAAGATGAGCAACTGATGCTTGCTTCTCATCCTGTCTTCTTTCCTCCCACTTCCTTTGAGTGTCATGCTCCCAGACATCTGTGCAAAGTCACACCGGCTCCAGAACAAGGCTCAAGTTAACACCCATTGGCTCTTCATACCAGAAAAAAGGACATAATATGAAGAATGTCTAGTCTAGTATGGGATTTAGCACATCTGTGGCAAATTGGAGATTAGAATATAGATTACTCTGTATAGACTGTTCTGGGCCTAATCCCATTAGATTATTTTACAATGCTTAGATTGTATAGCAGATAGTTGATTAACTATAGTAGAATTAATGACACACTAAAGAAACCTCCAGGCCACAGGCTGAGTTTGACCCACAGAGGTTCCCAATGCAGCCCATGAAGGAACCACCGCTCGTCTGCCTTCTCCCAGGCCCCTGATGTAATCTCCGCACACTTTTACACCTCTCTTTGCATCTCAGGTGGCTTATTCCCTTCCCTTAGGCACTGCACGTTCCCCTAATTGGGAAGGTAAGTTGAGCGTGAAGGAGGCTTTCAACTTGGCTGCCACTTGGAGGAGTCTTTAGTCTTTAGACCTCTGAGTGGTACCATAGCCAGACTGAAAACACTGATAAAAGTATAGCTATTTTGGACTGGTGCTATTACTATCAAAACTTGGATTAAACTATTAAGAATATCTCAGGTTTCGTTTTAGTACTGGCTATAAAGAACAGCCCTGTTTCTGAACATCTTCAAAGCACAGGGAATCTTGGGCTATATTAGCATATGCAGTATTTCAGGCAGATGTATTTGCACATGGGATTTCAGCCACAGTGGCAACTTTCATTCACAGTCTACATCTCACAGCAAATGAGCAGTACTATTTGGGTCTTTATGATCTGGAAGAAGAGGAGGGGGTTCCTTTTTGTACCACCGACAAGTTTCCCTTTTTATGAGAACTATGCAGGACACTCTCTCTCTCTCTCTTTCCTATAGGTTGTTCCCCCCGCCACCGCAACATGAAAAAAGGGGTGGGAGGAAAACACCTGGAATCTCTTTGTTGATGAAAATAGTTCAATTGAATAAATGTTTTCCTCCAGATGTACTACAAAATTCAATGTTCTTGCTGTTAGTTATTAATACTGTTAATGATTACCAATACACCAAGGCTACAATGCCATGCTTGCTTGTTTTGTGAACCGCCCAGAGAGCGTTGTCTAATGGGCAGTATAGAAATGTAATAAATAAATAATAAAATAAATAATGCTTACCTGAGAGTAATTTCTATTGAACTCAGTGGAGCTTACTTCAGACTAAACCTGCATAGGGTTGCTCATTATGAGTTGTATGTTAATCTAACCTCAGTCCCTTTCATTTAAATGAGTCTACTCTAAGTAGGATGAACATTGGAGACAACATTTTATGTGTGCATGCATACACACTAGACTGGACGGTACATTTGCATTAAAATGGCTGTGCTTTCCCCACAATTAAGCCCAACAGAAGCAACAAAGAATAAAAGATTTGGCCCTTGCTTCTGTGTTTATTACAGGAAAGTCTGATAATGCAAACATTTGGCACCATTCACGTCAATAACCCCACATGTGTATTCTGCTGGCTAGACAAGAGTCAGAGGTCTGCCTGCCAACCTATGTGCTTTCTTACTGACTAATCACAACGTTTGTCTTATTGATAGCTTGTCAGAACATTCAATATCTCTGCCTTCTTTACTAGTATAGCTGCTTTGCATGGACACCATGGGTGTTAAAGGGAAAAGACAATGGTGTAAATATAATCCTGTTTGTGGACAATATTGAATACAGTTAATAGAGAGCTAATGCTTTCTCCAAGTATCTTAGAATCCTGTTCATAGTGTTGCAGCATCCTTATGAAAATCTCTCTTTCTCTTTCACACACACACACACACACACACACAGTTTTTATGAGGAAAATAATTATTTGTGCTTGAGGGCTCTGACAACATGTTAACTGAGGAATCAAATAAGTTATTTAAATGTAAGTTTTGATTCATATAACTTTAAGATGTGTGTCACTCCTAGAAAAAAATGCAACTAATTAATCAACTTTTTTCTGGAATGGGTGTGGACAGGTATGGTGGATATTATCATACGAATCTTCAGATATAACATGACTTCAGCATGATAAGATCATGCTGTAGAACTGGAAATACTTAACTGAATTTCATTCAGCACTTGACTTACAAAAGCACCAAGGGCACACTTCCAAGTTCATGCTTTCTCATCCCATTAAAGCATTCAGTCACAAGCAGATCCTGGCATTGCCATGGTAACAGGAAGTTCTACCCCTTAGGGAGAAATCTGTGCAAACGTGAAATGACAATCAGCAGGATGACCAATATCCAAGTACTACTGATAGTCTATTGCTGCACCTATCTCAAAACCTCATATTGCAAGTTCTAGGGCAGCCTTCCCCAAGCTGGTGCCCTACAGATGTTTTGGACTACAATTCCCAGTATTCCTGAACATTGGCTATGCTGGCTGGGAGTTGAAGTCTAAAACATCTGGAGGGCACTAGGTTGAGGAAGGCTGTTCTATGGCTTTTGATGCTATTTTGGAAGCAAGTGCTACTGGGAAATGTACCTGTTATATCAGGCATATTCTTCGGAACAGTTTTCCTCCATACACATAGGCATGCCAATGCTTCTGTATTTCTTGAAATTTACTAAACTTTGTTTTCTCTTACCGTAGTTCCATTTGAGTTGTCCTTCAAGATTTAGTTATCACTTCTTTAATGTGCCACCTTTCTTCCATCATGGAATTCAAGGCACGCTACATGGGGTGCGGAGACTGTCTCCCATAGAGACTCAAAAACGTGCTTAACTTTAGCAAGGTGTTTGCATCATGGCATCCTGGCCCATGCTCTGGAACATGGTCTGAGATATAAAGAAGACATGTGTTGTAATCCAACACATGGTAACATCTGGGCTGCAGCTGCACATACTCCTAAGCCAATGCTCATGCACTAAATCAGAAATGTATGATGTGAGACCAAGTAAGTTACCTTGTACATGAAAATAACTCCTACATGCAGACTAGGGATGGATGTATCTCTCAGTTTTGCTTTCTCCCACAGCTGAATTTTTAAAGCCTTAAGTTCTTTCTGTCCCATTTATGAAGAAATTTGTGATTTTTTTTATGTTCTTACCAAACAAACCAAACAAAATTCTCACACATCTGCACCAGCCAGATTCAATAAGTACAATTATTCTTAGCATGGAAAGGTCCACGTTGTACCTGCCTGACATGTAGCTGTTAAGGATGAGGAGCTTGTCAGAAAAAGAGAGGTGGCAACCCCAGTTCAGCTCCACAAACATGGCTGAATACACATGGATTCAAACACAGACTTTTAAGAGCTAAGCACTGGGCCTGGATGGGCAAATCTGTCAGTTTTGTTTTCTCCCACCTTTAATTTTTTTAAAAATCTCAATTTTTTCCCATCCTGTTTATGGAGAAAATTGCAAATGTTGGTAAGTTCTTATATAACCCCGCCCCCCATCAAAATGCTCATTCATCCCTAATGCAGACTGCATGGCTTGTGTTAGTGCTGCCACTGCTGCCATCTGAAATATGGATAGATGGGGAGAGGTTACCACAAAACTGCAGCTACTGTCATACAAAATAGTATGTTTGATCATATGGACTAGTGGTAAGGTCAATTCCCTGAGCGCCAGTAACCAAAACAGCACCACCCATGCACAAAAGGAAGATATCAACAGATCTGGGGGAACCCTGAGGTTTTCAGGAGTACCTAAAATGTTAGGGGGAAACCCCACAGGGGGAACCCCTCCCCCAAACAACCCAATGAAGACTGAGGAATCAGAAAACAACTCCAAACAACCCAATGAAAGGTGAGGAATCAGAAAACTGGGGATGGGGGTGGAATGGAGGGGCTAGAATCCTGAAATGGGAGAACTCCACACTGCACATTTGGTTATTTTGTTACACACGCTATTATTTTAATACACATTAAGGACACAATCCAATGCATGTTTAGACAGAAAAAAAGTCCTTCAATTCCCAGCATGCCCCAGCCAGCCATTGATTGGCTGGCTGAGGCATGCTGGGAGTTGTAGGACTTTTTTCTGTCTCAACATGCATAGGATTGCACACTAAAAGTGTTTTAAATAAAAGAAGTCTGAAGTTGTTTATTTCATGAGCACATCCACAATACCTGAGCAGGCTTTCCAAGTTCTCCAGGATGAATGACTGTGCTTGTTATATAGCTGAGGTCAAGTTCAAAAGGATTATTCAACACTTTTCGGAAACTCCCTTCTTGACTGCTGTCTGATTCACAAATGTGGATGAATAACTTTCCTGGAATGCTTTCCTAAGTACTTCCTGTCCTTCTCCATAAAAGGATGATAAATACAGGGTGCTCCTGTGCTGCGTATTTGTCCACTGTTTGGCATACACCCTTGGGTGGAAGGATATAGGCTCCCCTGTGCATGGTTCAGAACACCAAAGACACAATCCAGCCATTTTAAAGCCCATTGTTTTCCACAGAAGAATGAAGCAAATGCTTTTCTCTCTCCCATTGTAATCAGTGCGACTTTAGAAGTGCTTAGATCCTTACTCCTACTTGATTACTTCTGTTGTACACATATCATCTAGCAAGCAAACAAACAGCCTCATGATAGTACTGGGAAAACCGGCAACCCACAGTCAACACAGCACTAATTGTATGATGGTTAATTCCATTGTATGACAAGTATAGAATTGTATGACTATAAACATTCCAACCAGAGTTAAAATAAATACCTATATATAGGCTGACCATATTTCCTTGAGACAAAAATGGGATATTGGGATGACAAAAACGGGATGGGGTTTTTATTACAGCGGAGAGTTCCGCTGTAATAAAAAAATAGCTAACAGCCTGTTGAACCGAAATATGAGTCTGAAAAGTCCGAATCAAACTGAATGTAGGGCAGAAAGAATCTCTATGGGCGGAATGATGGTAGAAATAACAGTGAGACTCATCCTCCTGGCTCCCACATGCTGAACGGGGCTCAGCGACCGCCTCTTGAATTCCCCGCCACTGCAGACAAGCAAGGGGGCGGCGTCTGATCGTCGCTAGCTCAAGAAGCCTGGCCCTGACTGGATAAAGTAAATGGAACTTCCTCTTTCGTCACACTCGTAGTTTTACTGCACTCATTGATTAGCATAGAGCCTTATGATAAACGCGTTCAGTTTTTTACAAAAAATTAAAAACAGGACAAAATTGACATTTATGTTAAAATGATGGGACGGTTGGGAAATATGAAAAAAAAAGGTACTGTCCCTTTTAAAACGGTACGTATGGTCAGCCTACATATATAGAGCTCCTGTGTCTACAAATCACTGAGTATATGAAGAGCATTTCTACACAAGGCTAAAATCCCACATCCTTACCAGGGCTTCTGCTTCCGGATTCCTTGCAGGATTGATACCAGCTCCTTTTCACGTAGTTTCATTTGGGGGGTTTCTTTCTGGGCAAGTTCTATATGCTTTATTTTACAGCAACTAGATGGCGCCGCAATATCGTAGGATGCTGGAAATTCACCAGAAATTTATTGCAATTTGAAGTGTCTTATCACATTTCCCCCACAGATAATTAAGCCGCTATAATAGCCAGAAAGGAGGGGAGGAGTCCTGAAGGTTGACGACATCATGTAAAGGACCTGCAAAAAAACATGAGTGACCAATCATGGACACACAATAAAAGCCTCGTGTAGAAATTCTCAAAGATACATTCTCAAAGACATCCTCAAATTCTCAAAGGTATTCCACGTCTACATTAATGATTTACTCACTGTACCCTTCCCCAACTGTTCCAGATGTTTCAGATGAAAACTCCCAGAATTCCTGAACATTGGCTATGCTGGCTGGGACTGATGGAATTGAAGTCCAAAACATCTGGAAGACACCAGTTTGTGGGAAGCTAATTTACTGTAAGCTCCATTGAAGACATGTATAATGTAGCCTCCAAGTCCACGGTGCACAACCTTTTTGGCCTTGAGGGCCACATGTAATGCTGGCTTGGGGGCTGCATACAAATAGGGCTGTATCCAATGCCAGCCTAACTTAAGTTCCATTCACTTAAGTTCCATTCACTACATGGGACCCATTGAATACAAACTATATACACACATTGCTAGCAACCAGGAAAGTGATTTGCATGATGATCTCGGGGGGAGAGAATGGGAAGTCTTCTCTATACTTGCTCCCCCAGCCATCCTGATATAGATCGCTCTTTCATCTCTGCTAGCAGCAGCAGGGAAAATGCGATCTGTATGAGGATCTTTGGGGGAGAAAATGCAGAGTACAGGCAGTGAAGTGGGAGACCACAGTAAAGGCCCTGACGGGCCAGTTGTGCACCACTGTTCTAGGCTGTAGCCTTGGGGAGTGGGGGCTATAGGGGCTCACTCCCTTTCAACTTAAACTACTTTACAAGGTTGTTTGTGAAGATAAAGTGGGATAACCTTATCCACTGCACCTTGAGCTTCTTGGAGGAAGGGTGGGATGCAAATGTGATACACAAATAAAACTAATAAAATAAACACAAATAAAGTGTGTTTTCTTGAGAGAGAGAGAGAGAGAGAGAGAGAGAGAGGAGTTAGGACAGAAAGCAAAGGAAATTGTGTATACGCGTGCATGTGTGTCCAAAAGTGCCAGCATAGTTGAATAGGCAAGGAAACGAAGAGATACGGAAGGCAGAATGGTTGAAGAAAAGCAGAGGCCCATAAATAGAGACCTAAGGGAACATGGTGTTAGGAAGATGAGTGGGCAAAAAGAAAGAGGTTATAAGCAGAAATTTTAGGGTTTTGTTTTGTTTGTAAAAGGATCGGGCAGGAAGGCCACATAGGATGTGGGGATCGGTTCCTTGTGTTAATTTGAAACGGCCTGCTTTAGTGCTGGGTGCAGGTCTTCCAGGCACTCAGTGCTGGATCCAGGTTTTTGAGAGCCCTTGGGCAAGACATCCTCAATGAGCCTCCTCCCTCAGTCTACCTTCTCAGTAAGTCCACTGCTGCTATTGCTCTTCGCCATCTCTCTCGTCATTGCTACCACTTGTTTGCTCGACAGGCAGAGAGCGAGTGAGCAGTGGCATCTGCCCCTCCTCCTCACCACCACCCTTGTCTGGGCCAGAGTGAGAGGTAGGTGAACCAGCAGGTTGCAATGGTGAAGAGGAGGAGCAACTCCAGGCGGCTCTTGTCAGTGTGCCCCTGCCAGGGGTAGGGCCCTTGGCAGGTGCCCAGTGACAGACACCTTGATGCCTGCCTTGCATTAATTATTATTGTAGTAAGACTATGACAATGAGGTGGGCTACAGTAAAGAATAGGTATTGGCTGTTCCAGTTAAGGACATGCTGAAGTCATTGTACAGGGACAGCCAGAGCATCTCTAAACCAGCCTAAAATCCCGCATTTAAAACTGGGCTTTCTGCTCCTGTTTTAAATGCAAGATCACAACAGGCTCCCTTTACATGTGCTTCCTGCCCCCCCCCCTTTCTCCCCTCTTTCCTCCTTTTCTGACTCTTCCATATGTTTCTAGCTCCTCTTATTGCAGCTTTTCCTTTTTCACAGAGGGAACTGAAGCAGAACTCAAGCACGGTAATTTGATAGCTCATTATCTCCGATCTTTTAAAAAATGGAATAAAGGTCTTTTAGTGCAGGAGACGCCCAGGAGGTTGATGATGTCATGTGAAGGACCCGCAAACCTCCATGAGTGAGCAATCTCAATAGCAGGATAAAAGCTCCGTGTGAAGAAACCCCCAGGACCAGGGCTACTTACACCCGTGCTGTCATAGAATCATAGAATAGTAGGGTTGGAAGGGGCCTAAAAGGCCATCGCGTCTGTAACTAGGATGTCATGGCCTGAAGTAATGGAACTGCAGCAATGTACAGGAATATCAGGCAAGTAGACTATCACTATTCTCAGATATTGGTGGTGGGGAGAAATACGTTGCAGTTCCAGAAGTTTCCGTTTGAGAAAAGATAAGAGTGCAGCAATCAGAGATAAAAGTTTATACGGAAGAACAGCAGAATTACAAAAGGACATGGGCTGTCATTCTTGTATTGTCATGCTGAGATATCACCCATGGTTCCCAGACTGTTTTTCCAGCCATATCTTTCTCCTCCTTCACTGAGTCATTTATGTGATGGTAAGACTGGGCAGCATCCCGGCCAGCATGATGCCATTGCTATGGCATTGCAGCAGTGATTCTATGGCACTTTGCGGGGGTTGATGTTGCCGTGGCAACGACAGAGTTGAAGCTGTGGCAGGATGAGGGGGTGGCCGCAGTAGTGATGAGAGAAGTTACTATTGTAGCGGCACAGAGTGACTCTGTGGAAATCTCGCAGCATTTTGTTATGATGCGCAGAGTCTCACTGCAACAGAACGGTGGGACTAAGAATGGCAGGACACATCCAGCACCATAAAAACATTAAAATCCATTCATGTGAGAGAAGATACTCACAAGAGCAGAATCCTACGTATGCATGGCAAACTCATCTGATCTGAATGCAGATCTGTATGTAGCCAAAATGACACCATCCACCCACAAGAGGGAGGTATCAGCAGGCTTGCAGAAATATAAAGAGCAGCTAGCTAGCTAGCGCAGGGGACCTAAGGGGGGAACAAACCCACATACCCCAATGAGGACTGAGCATGCTCAGTGGACAAAGAATGCTGACCAGCTATTGGGAGGGTGGAAAACTGGGTGTGGGGAAAAAATGGAATGGAACATCTTCCAACAGGGTATCTAAGGCTGGCATCGAGGCTAGGCATGATTGGGCACCTGCCAAGGTGCCACATCCCTGCAGGGGGCACTGACAAGAGACCCCTGGACTTGCTCCTCTTCACCCCTGCATCCTGCTTGTTCACCTGCCTCTTGCTCTGGCCCAGGCAATGGTGGTGGAGAGAAGGAGAAGCAGGAGATGCCACTGCCTGCTTTCTCCCTGGCTCTCTCTCCCTGGCAAGCAAGCAAGTGGGAGCAATGAAGAGAAAGAGAATGAGGGGCAATAGCAGCTGGTGGAAATAGTGGTGAGAAGGTAGATCCACTGAGGCGGGAAGCCCATGGAGTGTATCTTGCCCAAGGGCCCTCAGAAACCTGAAGGTGGCACTGAGGGTATGGCTGACTGCAACAGGGAACAGAATCACTCCTCACTATTTGTTGCAGGTCCCACTGGTGTTACTGTGATATCTATGTCTGATTTCCTGTTGTTTTGCTTTTGCTTAAGAATACTCATTGGAAGTTCAGTAATAATTGCTGGAGCCACTGCCCTCACTTAAAACAGCAGAGAGCAACAGAAAAGTGATAGAATAGCAGGGAGCATTCTAGGACAAGGAAGGGTTTAGGGG
This sequence comes from Heloderma suspectum, assembly GCF_057233095.1. Taxonomy (NCBI): domain Eukaryota; kingdom Metazoa; phylum Chordata; class Lepidosauria; order Squamata; family Helodermatidae; genus Heloderma; species Heloderma suspectum. The sequence goes on along the minus strand of NC_139458.1, from coordinate 111,537,538 downwards.
ATTAAAATGATTCAAAATTATATGAACCGCTGGCAGAGATTTCAAAATGTTCAAGGAGAGGAGAGCACAGGAACATTTCCTTGCCTGCTGGTGGCTTTCCTCATCCATAGTATCTTAGTGGTTCTTTTTACCAAAAGTTTCCTCAAAGACACACTGTACCCTAATGATTCGAAAATGCTCCTTTGTCTTCTCAGAAATCATATAATTGTTGCAGAATGTCTTAACTAACAAAGAGTCTTGTGGAAAATGTTACAGCCAGACATATCATATAATTTTAATCATGTTGTCATATTTTGAAATGGCTCAATTCTAAGTTTATATGACTTTGTAAATTCTCCCATAATGGGGTATGCTGTACAACCCTACACATATTTTGCCTAAAGTAAGCCCAAGTGACCTGAATTTAACTTAAAGTTCATAATAAAATGTATTTATCATTTGACATCTGCTTTTGCTACCTGTTGACCTAGATTTAACATGGTGCTAAATATGTTCTTTAATAAAAGTCAAGTAAAAATTTGCTTCCAGATCTCCAGTGTTATAATACTAGATTGGTTAAATGAGCACACTGGTTAGATGTAACCAATGTGGAAAGGGATGTGTGTAAAAAAAATCTGGTCACTTTTCAACTCCTTGGGTCCTGAGAATTAGGGATCTTTGCTATTCAACTGAAGCAGATACTGAATAGCTAAGGTCAGACTAAGATATTGGCTGCATTCAGAGACGGACATCAATTTAAGCTAAAAATTCTGGCTTAATAAACCTTTATTTGAACCAGCACTGGGCATGCAGTCCATTCGCTTCTCCCATTATAATATCAGGTAGACAAAGAAGGGATAGATTTTTGTGATATTCTAATTTGGGATGATGGTTAAGTGTGCCCAAACAAGCCAGGATTGTAAGCTAATTTTAACCCAGGGGGTATTGTTGGCTTACGAATCCTGGCTTCTCTGGGAGCACTAAACCATAATCCCCAAGTTGGCTGTCATGCAAAGCCATCCCTTCCTGGCATGTTTATGTGTTCTTGTGAAGCGAGAAGCAAATGGGCTGCTTGTTCACATTGCTTGTTCACATTGTGCTTTATTAAGGTAGGATTCCTGGCTTAAAATGAAGTGCAAACACATCCATTTTTGTTGATTTCTAAAAATGCCTTGTTCCTAAATTTATGTTATTTATTTACATCATTTATATCCCACATCATCAGCACTGCAGTGTTCCCAGAGTAGCTTATAATTAAAATACAATACCATACAGAATACAAGATAAAACACCCAAAAATATAAACAGCAGGACCAGTAGATAAAGCTGATGGAAGAATAGCAGAATATTAACATTTCCTCCAACTAACTTAATTAAAAGGGCTGGGAAAATAAAATGATGAGCAAAAGTGGACTTTCAATTGAGCCTGGAAATGAACTAGGAGCCAAAGAAGCTGTTTCAACACAAGTGAGATACGATCTCACCATCCAGCCCCTGATAACAGTGGGACATTCCCTCTATTTCCATTGTTTGGGCATGAGTGTTGCTGCTTATATAGCCAACCTGACACTACCTATGCACAAGAGGGAGGTATCAGCAGACTTGGGGAAAACCCAAGGTTTGTAGAAGTATTATTATTATTATTATTATTATTATTATTATTATATTTATATTTATACCCCAGCTTTTTCCCAGTACTGGGACAGAAGGCGGCTTACAAAAATTAAAACATATACAATTAAAACATATGAAAATATACAAAAGTTAAAATATAAATTAAACAATATAATTAAAATTATATTAAAACATTAAAACAGCATTTTAAAACAGCATTTTAGCAGCTTACCCCCAGGTTCCAACTATGTCCCAAAGGCCTGCTGGAACAAGAATATTTTAGTCTGCCTCTGGAGCCATCAAGGAGGGAGCCATCCTAGCCTCCCTGGGAAAGGTGTTCCACAGCTGTGGGGCAGCCACTGAGAAGGCCTTCTCCCGGGTTCCTACCAAACGTGCCAGTGACAGTGGTGGGACTGAGAGAAGGGCCTCCCCAGAAGATCTCAGAACACGGGCAGGTTCATAAGGGAGGATACGGTCTTTCAGATAACCTGGACCGGAGCCGTATAGGGCTTTATAGGTCATAGCCAGCACTTTGAATTGTGCCCGGAAACAGACCAAAAAAAGTACAAAACAATCTTAGAAAAAAGGCGGGGTTACCATGGGTATATCAATCCTAGCTGATAGAAGGTGCCACCCAGCCTACTTGAGTCACAAAGACAGATCTATGAGCCTTCAAACCTCAGACCTTCAGCGTATACTTTCAGGAAGAGGGCAACCCCATCCAGAACTAGTTGGATACTATGTCCCTCAGTAGATGAATCACCTACCAATATCACCTCCATCAAAAAGCCTTGTTCCTAAAGCCTTTTACACCAGCCTACAGTCTAAAGGGCGAATAGTGGAGAGCTAGGGACCTGACAGCTGGTTTTGCTAAACATTCCTATAGTGCACTCTGCCAAGTTGAAGTTGAATCTATAATACTTGAAATATATGCTTAGCGTCCTTTGTTTGTGTGTTCCTTAAAGCATCAGTATTCTAATTAGATAGGGGAGGGACTATCCTATAAATGGCAACTAAAAGGGATCTTGTGGTCAGCAACAGGATGGGTGAGAAAGTGATAAAATGCAAAGAGGAATGGTTGGAAGGAAATAAATGGAACAAACCATCTCAGCAGTTTTCAGAGGATATCAGATTTGACTTTGTAGCATGCTTCTCATGGAAATATCACTTGGAGATACTTTGTATATTTGTGACATTGATATTTGACATTCAGAGGCACATAAGATTATAAAAATCTAAATGCCCCAAATCAGGAAATGCAGTATACAGCAATTCTTGCACAGCTGCATTAGTTCTACATTTTGCCTTAAGGTAGTAAAAACGTTAAAAGCGCTGGAAATCTTAAATGGCACTGACTTAGCAACCTGCAGTCTATCAAATTCTGAGATACCATCTATGCAATTAATATAGCAATGAAAGGCTGAAAGAAAGAAGTGCATTTTAGAACAAACTTGACCTTTTACCATAGTTAGATGTAGTCACAGAGTGGATTATAAGGACAACCCATACAAGACATGTTTCGGTGCTTCCAGACAGAGAACTCTTAGCACTAACAATCAGAAGACATTGTGCAGCTATTCCATTTTTTCTTAACAGATTTTCTGTGGTAAGAGACAAGATGGAAGAAGCTGAGGGAAAACACAGGGTGGCTATGTATGATAGATAATGACGTCTGATCCACCTGTAAAATTCCATGAATAAGGTGGGGCTATGGCACCATACAAGCCTCATCTGGAAGTGCTCTGAGAGGTAACGGAACTCAGCCGACAGGAGAGGTTTTGGAACAGCAACTTTTCTTTGAAAGAAGTTGTTAATTAACTCAAAAAGCAAGGTGTTTAATAGGTTTCCTGAAAGAACATTTGGAACACTTGCCTTTAAGATAGTTGTTGTCGTTCAGTCGTTAAATCGTGTCCGACTCTTCGTGACCCCATGGACCATAGCACGCCAGGCCTTCCTGTCCTGCGTTCTCTCCCGGAGCGTGCTCAAGTTCATATTCATTGTATCAGTGATGCTATCTAGCCATCTCATCCTCTGCTGTCCCCTTCTCCTTTTGCCTTCAGTCTTTCCCAGCATCAGGGTCTTTTCCAGGGAGTGTTCTCTTCGCATTAGGTGGCCAAAATATTTCAGCTTCAGCTTCAGTATCTGTCCTTCCAATGAGCACTCAGGGTTGATTTCCTTTAGGATGGACTGATTTGACCTCCTTGCAGTCCAGGGGACTCGTAAGAGTCTTCTCCAGCACCACAGTTTGAAGGCATCAATTCTTCGGCATTCAGCCTTGCTTATAGTCCAGCTCTCACAGCCCCACATTACTACTGGGAAAACCATAGTTTGATTATACGGACCTTTGTCGGCAAGGTGATGTCTCTGCTTCTTACTATGCTGTCTAGGTTTGCCATAGCTTTCCTCCCAAGGAGCAAGCGTCTTTTAATTTCATGGCTGCAGTCACCATCTGCGTTGATCTTGGAGCCCAAGAAAATAAAATCTGTCACTGCTTCCATTTCTTCTCCTTCTATATGCCAGGAAGTGATGGGGCCAGATGCCATGATCTTAGTTTTGTTAATGTTGAGTTTCAAACCAGCTTTTGCACTCTCCTCTTTCACCCTCAACAAGAGGCTCTTTAGATCCTCTTCGCTTTCTGCCATTAGGGTGGTATCGTCTGCGTATCTCAGGTTGTTGATAATTCTCCCAGCAGTCTTAATTCTGACCTGTGATTCATCCAACCCGGCATTTCTCATGATGTACTCTGCATATAAGTTAAATAAGCAGGGTGACAATATGCAGCCTTGTCATACTCTTTTCCCAATTTGGAACCAATCGGTTGTTCCATGTCCAGTTCTTACTGTTGCTTCTTGACTGTCATACAGGTTTCTCAGGAGACAGGTAAGGTGGTCTGGTACTCCCATCTCTTTAAGAATTTGCCACAGTTCATTGTGATCCACACAATCAAAGGCTTTAGCGTAGTCAATGAAGCAGAGATCGACATTTTTCTGGAATTCTCTTGCTTTCTCCATGATCCAGCGAATGTTGGCAATTTGATCTCTAGTTCTTCTGCCTCTTCGAAACCCAGCTTGTACTTCCGGTAGTTCTCGATTCACATACTGCTGAAGGCTAGCTTGTAGGATTTTGAGCATAACCTTGCTGGCATGTGAAATGAGCGCAATTGTACGGTAGTTTGACCACTCCTTGGCATTGCCCTTCTTTGGAATTGGAATGTAAACTGACCTTTTCCAGTCTTGTGGCCACTGCTGAGTGTTCCAAATTTGTTGGCATATTGAGTGCAGCACTTTAACAGCATCATCTTTTAGGATCTTAAATAGCTCAGCTGGAATACTGTAATCTCCGCTAGCTTTGTTGTTAGTAATGCTTCCTAAGGCCCACTTGACTTCACTCTCTAGGATGTCCGGCTCAAGTTCAGTGACCGCACTATCATGGCTATCAGGGACATTCAGATCTTTCCTGTATTGTTCTTCTGTGCATTCTTTCCACCTCTTCTTAATCTCATCTGCTTCTGTTAGGGCCCTGCCTTCTTTGTCCTTTATCATGCCCGTCTTTGCACGAAACGTTCCCTTGAGATCTCCGATTTTCTTGAAAAGATCTCTAGTCTTTCCCATTCTATTGTTTTCCTCGATTTCTTTGCATTGTTCATTTAAGAAGGCCTTCTTGTCTCTCCTTGCTATTCTCTGGAACTCTGCATTCAGTTGGATATATCTTCCCCTTTCTCCCTTGCTTTTTGCTTCCCTTCTTTCCTCAGCTACTTGTAAAGCCTCATCAGACAACCACTCTGCTTTCTTTTATTTCTTTTTCTTTGGGATGGATTGAGTTGCTGCCTCCTGAACAATGTTACAGACCTCCGTCCATAGTTCCTCAGGCACTCTATCAGGTCTAATCCCTGAAATCTATTCCTCACCTCCACTGTATATTCATAAGGGATATGATTTAGGTCATGCCTGAATGGTTTAGTGGTTTTCCCGACATTCTTCAATTTCAGCCGAAATTTTGCAACAAGAATCTCATGATCTGAGCCACAGTCAGCTCCAGGTCTTGTTTTCACTGACTGTATAGAGCTTCTCCATCTTTGGCTGCAAAGGATATAATCAATCTGATTTCGATATTGACCCTCTGGTGATGTCCATGTGTAGAGTTGCCTGTCGTGCTGTTGGAAAAGAGTGTTTGCTATGATCAGCGTGTTCTCTTGGCAGGACTCTATTAGCCTTTGTCCTGCTTCATTTTGTACACCAAGGCCATGCTTGCCTGTTATCCCGGTGATTTCTTGACTTCCTACTTTGGCATTCCAATCCCCTATGATGAAAAGGACATCTTTTTTTGGTGTTACCTCTAGAAGGTGTTGTAGGTCTTCACAGAATAGATCAACCTTAGCTTCTTCGGCCTCAGTGGTTGGGGCATAGACTTGAATTACTGTGATGTTGCTTTAAAATAGTACAGAGCTATAAAGTTAATTTATTTCACCACTATACACATTAAAACAGTCCTCTGTATAGCTTTGTGTTCTGTTGGGAAAGGTTTGGAGCTTGGGTTAGATTTTTTTCCTTTTTTCTTTTTGACAACGCCCCTTTACCAGTAAGAATTGCATGGCAGGCTAGCTATCAATGGATGAAGTTTCCCTGGCATAAGCTATGAGAAAAGCCACACACTGGATGTTAACTTACCATACAGCTGTTAATTACAAAAAGAGGGAAAATGTCAATCAATTTGGCGTAGTTCCTTTGAATGATACATGGAATAAAATATCTGTGCTAATAACAACTGGAATATACCACAAGCCAGTGAACAACTATTGCACTAGGGTTTCTTGTTGGGTTAACTGCTGGGTTGTTTAGCCACCAAACAACCCAACGTTCCAGGTTCGGACAACATGCTAGGCAGCCTATGAAGGAACAGCTCTCCTCATGTGTTACTCATTTAAAGTGGAAGTGGCGGGCGCATGGGAGGCAGTGCACCCACTTTCTCCTGCTGGTCCCTGACAGCCCATGGCTTGTTTAACCCATGGGCTTCCCTATCTTTGTACCTTACCCTTTCTCTGTGTACCCCCCCCTCCCTCTCCCTTAGAATCAAACTGTAACAAGCAATTTCTACTAAATGAAAACTGAAAACTGCATAGAGTTGGGGGGGGGGGTGAATGGAGAAACTGTAGTTAAGGTTGTTGTAAAAAACCTGAAAAATCAGAAAAAAGAGGCACAGGAGCCCTGCCAGGAAAAGCAATAGTAGCAATTCAGATATGCAACTGGGTGTCAAGGTGGCAAATCTTCTGGGTAGGGAGGGTGGAGGCTAACAGTGCAATCCTATACATGTCTCCTCAGAAGTCAGTCCCACTCCTGGCAATGGGGCTTACTCCCACCTAAGTGTATATAGGATCACAGCTTAAATATGTTGGAGGATGTTTGACATATAAATTGGAGGATAGGTTTGCCTCTGTAGGTGTGAGGCTAATCAATAAACTGAAGGATTTGTGTTTTTTTAAGTCTTGGTCCATAAGTCACAATACATGTATCAGTCTTTTTTTAATGATTTTATTTGAATATGCGATGTTGTACAATTATATAATATAATACCAATTATTATTAAGGAACAAAAAACTGTAAATTCCTAACATATATCCCTTAGCACCCTTATATTTTCTTCATCTTAAAGTTCACCCATTAATAAATACGGATTTACTGCATCTTGGATTCTATCATTCCAGTATGAAATAAATATATTCTGGGCTCCTTCACACAGGGCTTTTATCGCACGCTCATGATTGGTCACTCACAGAAGTTTGCAGAAGTTTAGATAATGGTGTCAACTTCCTGGGTGTCTCCCATAGTTTTTGACTTTTATCCCAGTTTTAAAAGACCAGAGATAATGCAGTATTTAAATGTAAATCCACTTTAATGGCCATGGAAATTGTGCAGTTCCGCTGTAACCACAGTGCCATGAGGTAAATAGAGGGTGGCTCCATATGGAAAAAGGAAAGATACTCGGGGCTAGTCCCCCCCCCCCACTACTTTGCAGGACTTTTCTATAACAGAATGAGACATATGCTGCTCTGAGCTCTTTGGAACAGTGGCAGGATAAACATGTAATATGGAGTTGATGTTACATATTCTGAGTGGTCCTCTCTGACTGGGTAAATTGGGGTGCCCTCTCTGCTACCTCAGTGGAATGAGCAGGATGAGGAGCAAAAGTGTAGCAAATTCTGACAAAGCATCCCCCTCTCACCATCCCCCCCCCCCCAATTCCTAGACCAAACTCTGGGAGGGGAGCAAATTCTGAGGAGGTAGCGTAGTGGCTGCGAGAACTTGCTGAGAAAGACAGCCCCACAAAAACAGCCTATGTCAGCCCATGTAAGGGAGCCGAACTTAATTGTGGGATAAAAAGCCCCGTGATGGAGCCCTCAATCTCTCTATGAACTGATTTCTTCTAGTTATAAGATGTAGCCATGTGGGCTGCTGTATGTAAATGCACCATTAGCTCAATATATCTATTAGTGTGCAGTCCCATGCATGTTTAGACAGAAAAAGTCCTACAACTCCCAGCATTCCCCAGCCAGAAAAAAGTCCTTCACCTCCCAGTATGCCCCAGTCAGCCATGCTGGCTGAGGAATACTGGGAGTTGTAGGACTTTTTTCTGTCTAAACATGCATAGGATTGTGCCCTTAACCTTTAAGGTACCACTAGAGTCTAGTGACTAGACTTTTGTGTGTGCTGTAACAGACTGACAAGGAATTTATCCAGATAGAAATAAAGGCTGCTGGAGACATTTTTAGGAACAGGGAGAGACAAAGTGGGGGTGAAGTATGCTGAAATTTGCAAGGCAGACTGTTCTTCCAAGCGGTGAAGGCACTTTCAAGGTAGAGAGCAAAAGGAGAGCGGGTGGAGGCTTTGCATAATGAAGGCTGTTAGCCTTTAGGATATTATTATAATTTTATTTATTTATTTATATCCCACCTTTTCCCCAATACTGGGACTCAAGGCAGCTTTACAACATTAAAACTTATACAATTAAAACCTATAAAAAGAAATATAGGAAGTATTTGTCATAGGGTACAATACTGTTAAATACACCTTAAACCAGGGGTGGGCAAACTTCAGGCTTGCAGATCTCCTTTGAGGTCTTTTTTACTAGAACCCCAAGATCCACCAACCAAGGACTGGTGCAAAAGATATATACACATAGAATTAAAGAACCCTGAGTACAGTAATTGTTTTCGAGTACCAGAACTGAATGGAGTTCACATAATCAAAAATCCACTGACTCCCGGTTACCCCAAGCTTTCTTCATTTCAGCAGTACAATTGGGGGGGGGGGATCATTTTGCTGCTGCTCCTGTTAAAACAAATCAGAGTTGGAAAACCTTGCAGACTGACTGCAAATCCAACCAGCGTTCCAGATCTACCTTCTGCCCACCACCCCTGCCTTAATTTACCCCAAGTCCTCGCGGCATGTATGAAATAAACCGCATTAATCAACAGAGACAGCCGCATATTCGGGCAGGATTTGTCTCGAGCGACGGCTGCTTAGAGAGAGACGGATTAAGCTGGGGTGGCCAATTATGAGGCCATACAAGAAGCAAAAATTTGCCTCGGTTTGGCACAGGCGAGAATGGAGAGAGAGGAAAGCTCGGAGAGCTTCATCTACTGGGAAGTACAGAAACGCAGTAAGTTATATATGTGAATAAACTGCAATTACAAATGATTGTAATTATAAATTATATGACTTGCAAATTCATTAAGCATTCCGTATTTTTTTTTTTTTAGCTCAAAACGTTTTTTTAGCTTAAAATACTCTGTTGTTGGTCTTTCTTTCATTCACATCTATTTATCTATATATGAAAGGTAGAAAGATTAACGACAGAGTATTCCAGGAATATATTTAAGCTAAACGGCTTCCACCCTCCTCAGCAGCCGTACTGTTAAGTGGATATCAGGAAGGATACGGAGAGATAGTTAGATCTGCGCGCGATTCTGAAAGGGCTTGCGCGCCATTCGTGGAGCGCCGCTGCTAATCTCCCCCCTCTGCGAGGAACCAAAACACGCGGAGGCGGCACAACCCTGACAGCGCAGCGAAGAAGGAAACAGCCGCAGCTGCCCCCGACTGGCTGCCTCGTTCTGACGGCAGCACCGCGCGCAGGGCAGACTGGGGCTCGGCTGGGCTCGGCACAGGAGCGGCAGCGAGACTACATCCGGGTCCCAGCCGTTCTAAACAGTCACTTACGCAACCGTTAACAACAACAGGCCGGCAAGACGAGAACGCGCGCGCCTCCTCTCACCCATCCCCCCCCCGCGCGCAATTTATAGTCCTTTAGGCAGGCGGGAGCAACAGGAGCGTTATTCCCATTCCGACTCGTTCAGTCTTAAACCGACGGTGGAGATTGGTTGGCAGAGCTGGAGGGCGGGCCATGCGGGCCCGACTTGGTTGACTATTGGGCGGCGGGCTTGCGTAGCTGTCCCATGATTGGTCGGGAGGCGGGCCGGGGCTTGTTGCGGGGGGAGAAGCCATTGGCTGGAAAGTAGGTTAGTGGTGCGACGTTCAGTGGCAAGCCAGGCGGAAAGTAGGTCAGGTACAGGGGCTTCTCGCGCCGGGCGTCGCTTCCTTGGCTACACAGCGCGCCGCCGTGGGGGGGCTACCTACCGCGACCCCCCCGCCCTTCTAAACACGGTGAGGCATTGGGGTGCGGGGTGGAGGAATGCCTGTCCGCCCTCGGCTTGGATAGAGGGGTAGGGGCGGCGGCGAGGGCGGGAGGCACGGACGGTCGGAGGAGATGGTGGAGGAGATTCCTGTTTAATGACCCGGCGCTGGAAGGGGGATTCCCGCTGGGGGAATGCGCTGAGGCAGATGGGGGAAGGGGGAGCGGCAGTGGGTTCCTGTCAGGTTCGAGCGGGGGTGGCTTCCCCGGGGGCTGCCTGTTGCCTCTGCCGCGTCCCTGCACAGGTGGGCGGCGGAGAGAGCGCTGCTGTTTGTGTGCTGGTGTGCAGTGTGTCTTAATAGATCCGCACACGCCCGCACACGCCGACACGAACGCTTGTGCCATAATAATAAACATGCGAGGCTTTGAGGTGCTGCGAGGCGTCTGGCTGTTTCTGCTGCCACGGACTACCCCGCTGGATGCAGATATGGGGGAGGCTGATCCTCCTCGGGGTCTCCAGGCCAATTCGTTGGGTGAGATAAGGAGACTCGAGGAAGGGAAGTGTGTGTATATACGCACAGACATAACACTCACGCACACTTCCTTACGTGTGCCTCTGGGTTATATTGCTGGGGCATTCGCTCAGGAGAGATAAGGAAATGGAATTAGATTCTCTTCCTCTCGACCAGAGAGTTTATTTATACAGTGTTGTCCTTAAAAAACCCGTAGCCTTGCAATGTTGGTTCCGTGGCATTTGGGGCAAGGCTGATTTCAAACAAAAATCCTCTCTAAAAGGCATGAGAATTTTAAATTTTATTTATTTAAAACTATTTTTAGACCATCTTTAAGGATGGAGCTGACATAGTAACTCCATAGTTGTGTTGTGCTTTGCTTTTAGTTTTGCAAACAAAGGTGGCTGGCAACTCAGTGTCTAGTAAAGCTACAGTTAGCTGACCTTTTTTGCTTTTAAACTTCTGCACAGAACAAATACTGTGTGTAAGTTTTTTAGAATAACTATAACTCATGCAAACCTAGTAAGAATGTAGATGAATGGCCCTTGTTTCTCTAGGAGAAAAACGTGTCAATTGGGAAATGAGTCCTGCTGATTTCAGTGGCACTTAACTTCCTAGTAATTGTACAGAAGATTGCAGCCTTACTCCCATTTTCTGGGTTCTAATGAAGGGGGATGCCACATGTACTTTTTAATATGTTCTTCTCTGGTTCAGATTTACGAGAAGGGCAAATAACTTTATACTAGTTTAAATGATTTGTCCTACTCATAAATCTGAACTAGATTCTCTGATGGTTTAATGAAGAAAGAGTTTGTGTTTGGTATTTTCTTTTTTGGTCTTATTGAGAGAGTGTTCATCAAGCATATCACACTTTTAAAAGCTGTATCACATTTTGCTTAATTTTAACCAATACCCCATCATTCCTTTGATACAACTTTGCTATCCCTATTGATGGATGATGGTGATGATATATTTCATGGTAGTCCCTGAATATATATAAGAGGATTGCTCAGCATCATACTTAAGTAATGTCTGAATAGGCGTTGGTGTAAAAAAAGAAGTGAAAATCCCCAGTGTACTACAATGCTCAAGAAACTAATTTTGAGAGAGGACATTCATATGTTTGGACTGGAAAAACAGCAAATAGTTCTGTAACTGCTAGCCAAGTTATTATGTAGTTATTGATAAAACTTCCATCATAATGCTACTAGTAGCATTGCTACTTAACAGTACAATCCTCTACATGTTTGTTCGGACGTAAGTCCTACTGTGTTCAAGGGGCTTACATCCTTTAGGACTGCATCCTAATAAATGTTCATACATGCTAACCTATTGACTGCAAACCAAATGGTGTACGCACCTCTGTTCATGCAATAAGAGTATGCCATACATTAGTCACTACATATGGTTCATATGATCTCAGTTTGCGGATTCTGGGCCTACTGAATTCATCCAGTAGTGGAAAAGTTGGCCATATGCCTAACATTTGATGGCCATGTTCATTCTGAATCTTCAGTGTAGTGATTTGCCTGTTTTCTGTGGCAAGTGACATATTTGAACCCAAGTTCAAATGATAAAAGGCAGTATAAAAGGCGGCTTAGTGCTCTTATTGCTAAAAGGCTGCTGATTGCTCTGGCAATATAAGCAATAAAAAGAAATGTATGTTTTTAAATATTTAAATGGGCTATTTTAGAATTTGGTTTGCCAGACTTTAATTTCTACGTCTTGCTTTAAAAAAAACTGTTAAGGGTTTGCAATCATGGGAAATACTCAATATTACGGATATTTGGCATTTATATAGTCCTTCAAGAGCATTCAAAGTGTTTTATATAACATCTCAGCAGTCCTTATGACAACCTTGTACTCTGTATCAGTATTCAGTATTATCCCCATATTGCAGGTGAGTTGAGGCTGAAAGAAAGTGACCGGGTTTGTATGTAGTGAGTAGTCACTGTTGGTGAATTTCCCTCTGGGTGTCTCGTCATGCTGGCGGCTGCCATTTTGAATATTCAAGCTGTGGCGGAGGAAAGCTGTAGCTTGTTACGGGTGAACCTGGTGACAGTGGGTTGTTAGGGTGGTTAACGAGCCACCCAGAACCCATGGGTTGTTTTAGGGTTGCAGTGGCTTGTTAACCACCCCAATAACCCTTCCTTGCTGCGTTCACATGTAACGACAAGCTACAGTGCACCCCCGCCACAGCTTGAGTATTCAAAATGGTGGCAGTTGCCACAACGAGAAACCCTTTGGGGAAATTCACCGTGGTGGCTTCTAGTTGCAGGCATACCAGGCCAGTGGCTTGCCTAAGCCCACCCAGTGAGTTTGTGGTTGAGAGTTTTGAACTATGGACTTCCTAGTTCACAGCTCAGTCTTCTAGCCAGTACATTAAGCTCTTCTCATCTTTTTAGGTCTCTCTTACATTATTATCTCATTTTATCTTTTAGATATATATGGTGTGGTAACTCTAGTGCTCTTATACTTATATGAACTATGCATAAAAGAAACAATAAAATTTAAATTTAAGAAACATATTTTGAATTAAAACCAGTTGTTTGGATTGTGGGTCACCTAGCATATTGTATATAAACACAGCTGGCTGAGCTGTGTGTATTCTTGTATTTTAAGCTTTTTTTCTTAAGCTTTCTTTCACATGCACATAAACAGTCTTTTTTAAGGCAACTGTGCAAAATCAATGTCAATATAAGAGAAGGAGTAGATCACATGTATTGGAAGAAGCAGACAGATTTTTAAGCACTCATGTGGGTTTTCTGGATAATTTAAAATTGGAAACTCATCCAGTGCAAATTAGGTTAATTTGCAAAGGGTCATTTGCATAGGAACATTTTCAGTTTGCATCAGAAAATGTTCTGATGGTCTAGAGCATGGATGGACAACTTGTAGGCCAAAATATCTGGAGGATCACAATTCCCATCATCTTTCACCATTGGCTGTGCTGGCTAAAGGTGACGGGAGCTGTAGGCCAAAACATCTGGAGGTCCACAATTTGCCCACCTCTGCTCTAGAGAGATCTAATTTAGCATATTTATTTAACTTTTTATTTAGTAAACAACAAACCAAAAAAAAGTACCCCATTTTAATTTTTTGTCCCAATACATCACAAGTATTTGACTTGAAATAGTTAAGTGGGAAAATTAAAGGACGCATAACATTATTTAAATGTTATATTATATAGAATTTTTTATTGGAATACTTTAAAAATGTAAAGACATTAGGCATTCAACACTACTGTTCCTCTTATGCCATTGACATAGCACTAGCATAAGTGACCTCTAGTGCAACACCAATAATGTATGCTGGTGAGATAAGTTTTCTGGGGAAACTCATTGGGCCACCATACCCTACTGGCATTGTGCTAGAGGTCACTTATGCTAGTGTTACGTCAGTGGTGTAAATGGAGTGCACTGTTGAATACTGCCCAATAGCATGTACTTCCCTTACATTGTTTAAATTTAAGAAAAAAACAAAGGTACTGAAAACTGTTAACACACTAATTAATTTTAGCAACCCAAAGAACTCTGCATGGTATGCTGACAACCACTCATCTATTTCAACAGAGTTCAGTTTTCTTCTACTAAGGTTGTTGAGGCACTTTCACTTTTGCTGTCACTGTTTATTAGTTCCATGTCACTCTGAGACATATATGTATTTCAATGACACATATATATTCTCTCACATACTTGCTAATCACCTGGAAAACATTAATTACAGCTTAGAAACTGCCAAGCTTGCCTAATTTTGTATGTGTAATTGGCATGCATTCATTTTTACATATGAAATGGAATAATTTTCCACAGAAAAATAAAGCACTGGAAAAATTTCCATCCTACATCACTTCTTAAAAGTCTGTAGTTCCCAGATAAAGCTTTATGTATTTTCCATTACTGGGACTGCTCAGGGGATAGACATTGCATTCTGGTCCAAAAAGTTATTTTGGTTGATGGTTATTGGATAAACCAGGGAGACTGATTACCTGGTATATCTGAGGATCCATTAGTTTGGGGGATAGGCTCAGGCCTCCCTCCCAGGAACCAAACCTACAAAAAATATGGAAGATGCTGTATTTGCTCCCCAATATAATTCAATTTGTCCTGAGACATATAGAGAAAATGTACTTGCTATCAAATAGGCAATGTAGAGACTGAGAATTAGTTTATTGCATGATGACATGTCTTTATGCAAGATGTTTGTATATGTCGAATACAGTGTGAAGCATGTTGAAGCCCACTAAGTAGATCTACTTCCACCACGTGACACATGGTAACTTATGACGGCTGCAGTCCTCCTAATCATACTTGGCTCAATGAATTTCTATGAAATCTCTCAATGGGAATTACATCCAGATAAGCATGGTTACAGTTGCATTCTCAGTTGGAAGTACGTCAATTTTAAATGCCTTCCAAGTGTCGAAAACTGTGTCTTTAGCATTGTACTTTCACTAGCCCTATGTAATGCCATTAATGTGGTATCCTCAGTCCACATAATGGATGGTGGGTCGGGTTCCCATGCCAGGAGAAGTTGCCATGCTGCTGTTCTGAAACTTATTTGTAAACAAGGCTAGATGACTGCTCCAGCTATGGCTTTGCACCATGGGGAGCACAGATATAGCACAAACATCATAATTGTAGCCATATGCACACTTACTTGCCCCACTGAATGTGGTGGGACTTTAATTTCTGAGCAAAAATGCATAGGACTCTGCTGCAAACAAATAAAACCAAAATTCTAGTTAACTTTTTCAAATAGCAAGGCAGAGTGGGTAGAAGTGAATAAAAGCTTGCTGCTTTTTTAACTGAAGAAGAAGAAGAAAGAAACAAGTGCTGGATCAGTCCTCCAGCACTATGGTAGCATGGAGGGGAACATATAACCACCATTTAAAAAATAGGTTCCAAAAATAGCATGTGCATAGGGCAGGAGGCATTGTGTCTCATCACTTATGCCACAGGCACTATCTAGTAAATGCTTACCACGCTCAGTCAGCCACATCCCACACAGCGCTCACATTAACAATAAATGTGCTTCCTTGGAGGAAGAACATTTTGCCAGCAACAAAATATTGTAGGCTTGAGTACTAAGAAAATCCAATATTTCTGCAACATAAGGAAAGATCCATACTGGATCAGACCAAGGGTCCATCTCGCCCAGCATTCTGTTCACACAATGGCCAATAAACTGCCCATGTGAAATCCACAGGCAGGACATGAGCGCAACAGCACCTTCCTGCCCATGTTCCCCAGTAACTGGTGTACATGGGCATACTGTCTCTGATACTGGAAGTAACATAAAGTCATCAGGATAGGAACACTGCCTTTAAGGGAGATGCCTGGATCCCATTCAACAAATTAGTTGTACATATACTGTACTGTAAATTGATGATCTAGGGTATTCCTTACTGAAAAAGTGTGCTCAGGACAGGGGTATAAAAGGAAGAGGATAATTCTGACACTACAACTAAAATATTACTTGAAGTAGCTTACTGGTCCTAAAATTCATAGTTGGTTTGATTTGAGAACCTGCCCCAGCTCAGGCTCTGGGTTTATAACCATAAATTACAGAATTAAATTAAAGCTAAAATAGAGTAGAACAGGTAATATGCGATCATTGCAATACTATCAAGCCTTCTGCTTGCTTTACCTCTGTTTCTAAGTGGTTATTCAAACAGAAAAAATGTACAATGCTTTATAAAATGTTCATAGAGGTATTGAAATTCTGTAAAATGGGGCAGGTGTACATCTCTTTACATCTAGCAGGCCACTGGATTTCTCCATAGGAAAATTTCTTCAGGATATTTCCCAGATGTATGTAGCCATACCCATATCTGGTATACAGAGAATTTTAAAGAAAGCTTCCTTCTAAGCTCAGGGAAAGGTGAGGAAGGAAGATTCAAAGCTATGGAATAGCACTGATGTTTGTGTTTGCAATGCACATTTTACTCATAGTTCAAACCAATACCAATTGTGCCTTGAAAGTTTTAGAAAACAATTACAAATCTTAGCTGTAGCCCAATAGACGTTTTCAAAACTTTTTGATTCAGTTGGGTGAGGAGAAGGCAATAGAACACATTTGTCTAGATTTTTAGTAGTGTGACATAACTTGACAGAAATCAAGCTTGTTGGTTATGAAAGTATGCCATAGTGAATAAGATTGCATTCCTAAAACCTTCTTATATAGAAGTAAGTCCCACTGAACTCAGTGGGACTTGCTTCTGATTAGATATGTATAAGATTATGCTATAATTCTATTAAATACTTGGAACAGATAATACAGGAAGGATTTAGGCTGTACTGAAATTCTAAAGTTTGTCCTACTTCTGTGTAATTTAGGTGTCCAGAAGTTCCATAATTCTAATATTCTGAGTCAAGCATTCTAGAAAGTAATGAACATTCACTCTGATGGCTTGTATAGATGTAACGGTAGCTCATGGAAACTCTTACTTTTTGTGTATACATGGATATTGGAAATACCTCTTCTGTCATCCTCTGCTAAAAATGACTGTGTCATGGGCTGTTGTGAGGAAAGAACAGGAGAGGAAGCCTTTTACTTCCCCTTCCAGCACTACAGAGAACATCTTAAAGCAGTCTCCAGCATAGGTTGAGCACCTGAAGTACCAAAGGAGATGTATGAATGGGCACATGTAGAAAGTTTAAGTGACCCCCCCTCCCAACACACACACACACACACACACACACACACACACAGAGATAGGAAAAGCTTGCCTCCTGCTGAGATAAATTAAAAAATCCAGCAATTTCCCCTCATTCCCTGACACTGATTGTGTGTGGGTACACACCTAACATGGTTATGCTGCCACTGACATTTACCTCCCTTTTATGCACAGAATGCCTGAAGCTAGTTGCTTTTTCATTGTTATGAATTCCAGCTGTGCTCTTCTACAGCTCTCTTCTCTTAAGATGTCCGTTGATACTGGCTGCTTGCTCTGTAGTTTGTCTCATCCTCTCTGAGAACCCTTAACCACTGATGTTGGTAGCTTGTTAGTGTGATACACATAAACTTGCTGAGAGGTGGAGTGATGGAAAATGCTATCTTCCATTTGGTGTAGTGACCACCGTGTCATCCTACAAAGGTAGGTCTATAATTAAGGAACACCTTTTGGATTACTTGTTTGGAGAAGAGAGTGTATGTTGTTTGAGCAAGTGGGTTTATCCTCCTGAGTTGGCTATAGCCAGAGTTCTGGGAAGTTGAATTAGTCATTTCCCTCATCTTAATAAAAGTACATAGATTATGGGAGAGTCTATAGCACAGGGCTGAACACATATATTACATGTAGAAAGTCAGAGGTTTAATTCCTGGCATGGTTCTCTGGTTGCAGGGATGGAAAAGACCTGTGCCTGAGACCTTGAAGTCCTGCTGCTAGTCAGAGTAGGCAAACTGGGCTAGATTGACCAAGGTCTTACTTTGTCTAAGGCAGCTTCATGTCTTCAGTGACTTAATATGATCTCTGCTGTACTCTTCTAATGTGTTTAGAAGTAGTTGGAGGAAGGGTGAGACACATGCAATAAATAATATTCTAGGTACATATTTTTTCTTTTTGGAACCTGATGATATTTAATCATTTTATAATGAGAAAGGGAAGACCCTCAATATATTGTAATTGGGGCTCAATAACTTGATACCTAGGATATCTAAAAGTAGAGCAAAAATGCTTCTGACCTTTGCTGTAAATCTAAAGGAGAACATCATCTCCTGTGCGCTGCTTTTGGCAACAAGTAATACCTAAAACTAGCTTTGAACTCCATTAACACTGTCAAATTCTTGGCAATCCTTCAAAACAATGAAGCAGAAAAACCTGGTAGAGTAATAAAAACAGATGATTATTTCCCCCTCCCTTCTTTCTCCCCCCCCCTTTTTTTTAATAAAGAAGCCAATGTGTAATGCTGAGTTAATTGTGTCCACAAAGGTCAATTTTAAAAAAAAGCTACTTCCAGGTCATCTTTTCTCACATACAACCACAGTGACTATTAGTTGACATACATAGACTTGGTAACCTTTTCAGCCTCCTGCTATTTGAGAAGCCTGATATTAAGAGTTTCAACAGCTGAGATGTTTCTAAGTCAGCTGCAGGAGCGGGAACAGCTTGTGATGTTGGTTTGATGCCACACTGTAGTGTGCTGGGTTAATTTCTAGTAGGAATTATGCCAGTGGGCTACTCCTAGAACAAATAATTTCGCCTGTGAATGGCATATCCCATTTTAAAGATCTTGTAATCTCATTCACAACTCATCCAGGGATAGTTGTTCACAGCAAATCTAAACCCACATTTTTTTTTGCAATGAGAAAAAGCCCACCCTAGAAGTAGTATAAATAATACAAGGAAGCATATATTGTTAGGAATGGGTGTGATTTATCTGGGTATATTTAAACAGTGAATCTAGAAGAGTAATTTTTGTCATTAGAAATGAATAATGCCCCAAATCCCCCTTCTAGATTCACTGTTTCCCTGTATGCAGATTAATTGCTATCCACATTTGCTGCTTGCATTCTTTGTTCTTCTTCATGGGAAATAGCAGGGCTGGGCTTTTTCTCACTGCAATAAATCTGGGTTTGTATTTGTTATGAATAACTGTTCCTCAGGATGATGTGGTTAATTCTGAATGTGTATCACCTCTTTCACATTAAAATGGTTTGGTAGTGAGTATGCCCCCTGTCTGTATTGTTTGATACACAAATATATTTCTTTTATTGATTTTCTGAAAAACCTGTACTGCTTACTGTTTAAACATAAATTCTTACATGAAACTTCCAAACTTGTCCACTACTGTGCTTTCATTCTTATTGTTCTCTTTACTCTATAAAACCAAATTTGATTTGTGTGTAATGTCTTCTGAACATCTGCTAACAGACTTTTGCCATGCTGTTTGTAGCTATAATTTATTTTGCACTTTGTGCCCATGAAAATGTTGCTTCAGATGTAACACTAACCTATGGTTTAGTGTTACAGACATAAGCCTCACACTTGTGCATGCCCCTTTCTTCCTCTGGCATGATCGTGAGGAGGAAATCAGAAGCTTGCACTTCTGTTTTCAGTTAACCACAGTTTATTGTTGCATCTGAACCCAGAGAAACTGTGATTAATCTGAGCTATCGTTTAGGGAACCAACTCATCTTCATAACTCTTGGCTTGGTTTCTCTAAAGTCTAAACCATAGTTAAGACTAACCAGTGTTTGTTTGGATTTGGACATAACAACCCAATAGCCTCTACGCAATTTTTGGTGGTTTCCCCCTTCCTCTTCAGCCCACCTATTTCAGCAAGGCCCTCTGACCCTCAGGGGAACATTTGCGTGGCAGGGGGAAGGCTCTGGAGGCTAGTGGGGAGAGGAGGGCTGAGAAAGACCACTTCTACCCATCTCCTTCCATGGGTGTTTCTCTGGATCCAACCCAGTGTTGTTGCCTATAAATCCTTGAAATGATACCCTACTTCATATTGTCCACTGCAGCCTTGTCAATCTGATTTTAACTGCCTTGTGAGTGCAGCTCTTCCTTCAGTTAATTTGCTTGGGGGTGGGGGGATTTATAGTGGCTGATCCAGTCCTTCCATTCCCCCTCCCCTACAAAGAGAACGATTCCCCCCCACACACACATACACATTTGTTGAACATGTGGAGAATCCTACGGGCATCTGGTAGGTCACTGCTGGAAATGGTTTAGGTTAAATGGGCCTATTGTTTGATCCAGTAAGTGAGTTCTTATAATCTTGGACAGTACCATGGTTCTGTGCAGATATCATTGTGCAAATCATAGGAACTTAGACCACATTGCTACGCCAGCATACACGCAGCCCCTGATGTACTGTTGCAGAATCCCTATAATATCCATGTAAAGGTAGCAGGGTTTTGGAGAGCTGCTACCTCCAAATTATGAGCAGACAGTATTGACCTAGATGGATCAATGGTCCGATTTGATATAAGACAGCTCCATATGTCCATACGATGTGTTTTCCATCTATATTGTTGTTGTGCTGTACTTTGTGCTTTTCGTTTTTGTGAATTGACCAGAGAGCATTGGCTATTGGGTGGTATAGAAATGTAAATAAATAAATATGTATATCTATTACATATTTGGGTAACAAGTGTATTAAATTCGTGGCTGAAGTTTTGTAAAGACTGAAATAAGTCTGGTCATCTGCAGAAATGGAAACTGGCAACTTTGAAAATGTATGTTTCATTAGTATTGCCTAAAGCTGAAGGATTGTTTTTAATGAGCATTGTGCTGAGGTGAATAATAGACAGTTATTTGTCAAGTGGTAACTTGTATGGTACATTTATAAATACCTGGAGAGTGGGTTATTCATATCATCTGCTCATATGATGAGGAAAAGCCTATCGTGTCTCTGTATCTGATCAGCTATCAAGGGAAGTGCAAAATTCTCCTTGCTTTACAGTGGGCTGGTTGCCTATGTGGTTATATGTGTTTGGCCACCTGGTAAACTTAAATCTATTTACTTAATACTGCCTTCATGAACCAGGTGCCCTCCAGATGTTTTGGACTTCAGTTCCCGTCATCCCCAGCCATAGTGGACAATGGTCAGGAATGCTTGGAGTTGTCTAAAATACCTTGAGGGCATTGGGTTGGGGAAGGCTGGCTAATAGCATGATGCTATGCACGTCTACTCAAAAGTTCACCCCACTGAACTCAGTAGGGCTTGCTCCCAGTTAATGGATTATAGGATTGCAGCCTAAAAGTGCAATCCTATGCATGTTTAGACAGAAAAAAGTCCTACAACTCCCGGCATTCACCAGCCAGCCGTGCTGACCAGGGCATGCTGGGAGTTGTAGGATGTCTTTTTCTGTCTAAACATGCATAGGATTGCGCCCTACCAAAAGTCACATGTCACTCTAAGGCTGTGGTCTTGAGCACACTTACTAATGGTGCTGCATGGCTGTAATTCTAAGCATACTTGCCTAGAAGTAAGCCCCATTGAAATAAGTGTTTATCTTCCTAGTAAAGATGATTAAGGTAGCACTGTAAAGTTTATTAAATTAATATTAGATGTTTGATCACCTTGGACAATGTTTTATTAATTAACAATTGTGGATATGCTTTGTAAGCATTCAGGGATTTATATTCTTAGGGTGCAATCCTATGCATGTTTAAACAGAAAATGTCCCACAACTCTCAGCATCCCCTAGTCAGTCATAAATAGTGAATAAATAAAGCACTCACATTTTAGGGTAAGTGACTAGTTGATTTCTCTGAATTTCTCTTGTGTTCAGAGACTAGGGAAGTCGATGTCACCGTAATGTTTAGAAAATAGTTTGGTTTGGCACACTTTGTAATTTGCAAGTAATGTGAAATTTTGAACACAGAAATGTGTGTATGTCCTAATCATTCTTTTGTGCTATAAAACTTGGTATACGGTGTTTAAGTCAGTCACGTGTAATGCTTCCAGGATGCCTTCCAGCAGATTAATACAAAGCACTATTTAATTTTCACAAAGATCTCCAGTTCATAATTGGAGAACAAGACTTTTCAATGGAATGAATGCTATTTTAGAACCCATGTTTACATAGGCAGCGAACACCACGTTAACTAAGGAAGCAGTCCTAAGCACCGTTACTAAGGATTAGGACTTACTGAGGTCAATGAGATTTACTTCTGAGTAAACAAGCTTGGATACCACTATATGACTCCTCCTTATGTGGCTGTAGCAGCATGGTAGTTCTGCCTTTGCAGCTGTTACGTTACAGCTTGAGGTACATGCCTTGTGCCCCTGTGGTTCCTCTATGAATTCATTACCATAACACATAAGTAATGCCCAACTGGAAGGCCGGAGACC
The DNA here is from genome assembly GCF_057233095.1 of Heloderma suspectum. Classification (NCBI taxonomy): domain Eukaryota; kingdom Metazoa; phylum Chordata; class Lepidosauria; order Squamata; family Helodermatidae; genus Heloderma; species Heloderma suspectum. The sequence continues at coordinate 111,514,998 of NC_139458.1, read as the reverse complement.
TTACACAGACCTCTAATATTTGACTTCAGAGAAGATATAGAGGAATTTACAACCATGCAGGTACAGCGGTGGGGAGGGAACTTAGTGCTATCCAGTTATTGACTGTCTGGGATTGTTCCTGGGTCTACTTGTGGTGAGTTTTATGTGCCTTTACATCCAAAATAATCTTGTTGATGTAGTCACATACCCCAAATACTTTAGGTGCCTTTCCCTCACTTTCATCTCACTTCAACGTCTGATTGTGAAAAGAAATTGGAGGCTGGAGTCAGCTGAACTGTTGCCTACTTCTGAGGAATTTGCCAGATGAATAAACCCCAAATGCTACCAATCACTTATTAATGAAGCCACTACTTAGTGTAGCTGAAGCCGTACAATGGACCGTAAACCTTCATTTAGAATAAGCAGTTATTTACAAATATCTGTTGTTAGCTTTGTTTCCTAGTTTGCTTGCATTTCTGTGCTGGATGGGGAAGAGGGAGCTTCCCTTCCCTAGCAGCTCTCTTGGGTTTTTTTTGCTGGGTGGAGAGGATGGACGGAGTTCTGCATCCTTCCTCCACCAGCTCACTTGCTCCTCTGCATAGAATTCCGTGTGGCCTATGGCTACCAGGCTAGTGCTTAAATGCAAGGCTGCTTTAAAGCAATTCAGAATGACTGTCTGAAACAGAAGATCCAAATGAGTAAATTCTGTCCACCTGTCTCCTTACATTCATGGCTGACATGCATTGCTTGAGCACCAGTGGCTGCTAGAAGCAGGTTCCTGCTCTTTGATTGCTCCTCTCCTCCTCCCACTCCCCCGGGTAGAGCCATATCCATAAGGATGACTATATACAGAAACTTGTTCCAGCACTTGAATCACCCTTGCTGGATTGGGGTTATCATCTGATGATGTGGGATTAATAATGAATAAGCTCACAGGTTCTCTCTTGTCCTATTTGTTTAACATATATTCATCTCATCTTCTGTGCTTGCTGTTAGCATTCAAGAATGCATAACCGATCTGGCTTCTGATGGAAAAGTTAATTGGATAGCTTCATTAGACTTCTAGAAAAATCTTTATAAACTTTGTGTATTAGTAGTCAGTGCTAAGCAAGCTTTTTTAATTTTACACTACAAAGTAGAAATCATAGTGATAGGCAGATGTAACATAAGAACATACGAAGAGCCCTGCTGGATCAGACCAAGGGTCCATCTACTCCAGCATTCTGTTCACACAGTGGCCAGCCAGCTGTCAACCCACAAGCAGGACATGAGTGCAACAGCACCCTCCCATCCATGTTCCTGAGCAACTGATGTCTGAAAAAGAAAATCACAGGCCTGGTTGTCAAGGTGCTTAGAAAAATGATCCTTATGATCCTTAGAAATATGATCCTTATATAATAATGTGGCTATTTTTTTTAAGCGTTGGGTACAGGGTGTCTTTGTTGCTGCAACTTTTTTTCTCATTGACTATTGTGTGTGAGGAACAAGGGATACATGAAGAAGTCTTCCTCCTTTTCCAACCTTTAGGTTTAGTTAACTGGTTTAGAATGTTAAAAAGATGGGAGTTACAAGCAGTATTCACAAATATTTTTCTTGTTTGTTCCTTATTCTTGTTGTTCCTTATTCTTTTAAAAACACTTTTTGCAATGAATCATCATCAATTTTATATAGCATTTGGGGGTTCAAACATCAAACCACATTGCTAAATGCTGCCTAGATGAAAAAATGAATTATGTGTTACAGGCACTCAGCTCTGCGATGATTAATATTTTGCTTTTAAAGGAAATAATGAGAAACAAATGTACAGAACAAGCAAACAGAAAATATAGGTAAATATTCATCTGTACAGTTAAGAAAACTATACATTGAGTAAATTAGGACTTTATGCTGAAAGAATTCTCTAGTAAATACTATTGATCAGGGCACAGGTGTTGATATTCTTTAAATTTGATTACTAAGGTCTATCTTTCACCTTGGTCCCATACTCAATTTTTTATGTGACAAAATTGCCACAAGATTATTTTACCTTGTCTTATTACATGAGGTGCATGTATTTCATATAACTGAAATTGCGGTGATAATTGACAAATCACCCTTGCGGTGATAATTGGCAAAGTAGGTCGTTTCAGGGGAAAGCTTGAGAACAAACATGGAATATAGTTGACTAGTTTATGAGCGCGAGTTCAGGAGTGGTGAGATGAACCATGATTGCTTTCATGGTGGACCAGTCATATGACAATTTGGCCATTCATTCAATCTGTACCACAGTCACTGTAATGGAGGCTTGTATAGTCACTGTCCTGGTTGCCTGGAGTAAGAATTATCTCCCAATGATCAGACAGGAAAACTTTTATAGATTGGAAGATACAGGCTTCAGTCCACTGATGTGCCATGCATGCCTAACAGAGCTTTTTGTGGGCAACTGAAAACTTTAATAGGCTGGTAACTAAGATCATTGACCTCTAAGGTTATCTGATAAGGCCTTTTTGTTTGTCTCACCACCTTCTAGGTATAGTTGGCAGGGATGTGCAAGAGGGTATTTTCTGTTGTAGCATCAAGAATGTCGAACACCTTGCTATAGGAAGTTCATTTGGCCCCATCTTTACCAGTGTTCCATTGTCAACTACAGACTCTACTCCTGGACCAAGTGTTTGGTCTGTCTGCTGCTTAAAGAAAATAGTATTGATTGTTTTGGCCCTTAATTGGTTGTTTCTATTTGCTGTTCTGGAGTTTATTGGTTTTTATTGTTTAAATTGTATTGTTCATTTTAAACAATAAATCTATTCAAAATAATCTCTTGGCTGTAGCCACTCTAAGAAATGTTCCTTATTTCAGAATGCTGCATTACTTTACTCTACTCTGCAAGTTCCTTACTTTATGAGTTCTTGATCTGTAGAAGAAGGTAGAAGCAATGGCAATTTGGCACCAACTTTGATTCTACTTTTGCGCTAGTAAGATAGGACAAAAACATATGATTGCTAACCATGCAGCTACACTGTAAATATGAATGGATGCTCAGAGCTTCATCCATTCATAGCAGTAGCTGCTTTAAAAATTGACTTGTGGTAGTTGCAACCCTGTAGCAAGGCAGTAATTCATAGCCCCTGCAACAAAAAGCACAGACTCTTTTTTGAAGTCATCCTGCCTTTTATAATTTTCTTAACTGTGTTCCTTAACCACACTGGCATCCTCTTTGATTTGTTCATTACTTTCCTATTCTATGGTATATCAAAAGATATGATGCATGTAGTCAAGTTTTAATATGGTCAAAGTGCTAGGAGAAACATCTCAATTGATATGGAAAGATGTCAGTTGCTAATCTTAGGGCTTTGAATAAGGATCAGCAACACAAGTAAAATGTGTGTTTATCCACATCTAACTTATGTAATGGGAGGCTTTCCAGTGATTTTTTTTTTAAAACTACACAATACATTATTTGAGGTTCAGGTAGGCCATTTCTTTGCTGAACAAGCTTTAGCTATTTACAGAGAAAAGTCATTTCACCTGCCTTATCTCAGAGCTTCTTATAGAGCCCTTTTGATGGCTCAGATGCTAGAGATTTTATTAAGTGGTTCATAAGTATTACAAATAAATAAATAAAGATGACTACTTCATAAAGACTTCACTCTGGGCTGGGCAGTCTTAGCATACATTATTGTGTACCCTATAATATGCTGGAAAGCATTAGGAAGGAAACATATGCACTGCACTGTGTTGATAATGGTAAATTAGCCTGTCCTGTAGGCCAGTCTGATCCTACAAATACGTTTATTTGACAAGTGTGGGCCACTAGAGCAATCACTTCCTTAAGCCAACTAATTGGCCTTGATGAAGAATTCTCAGAATGTAGAAAACTGGCCTTTTCCAACCTTGGATCCCCAGATGTTGTTTGACTACAGCATGGCCAATAGTCAGAGATTATGGGAGTTATAGTCCAACATCATCTGTGGACGTAAGGTTGGAAAAGGCTGAATTAGAGCAACAATATAGCTTTCCTTTTACAGGTAGTACATTCAGCTGCATATGTTCGCTTGCCTCCATATTTGGACCTGATGCCTAGGAGTTTGTGATCTCTTCCTTGATTGATGTCTTACATAGGCTCCCTAAACCTGTAATACAGGGAAATAATGTGCTCTACTAAATGGGCATAAACCTATGTAGAACACAATGGGAAGACGAGATGGAGGTATTAATACCATGGTCTAAGTGGAAATTTTTATTAGCCTTCCTTAGATAAACTATAACTCATAACAATAACTATTCTGAAAAGTTTGTTGGACCTCATGCAGACTGAATCAAACGGTATGAGAGTGACTTGCATCCACCAGAGATGTGGCAGACTCTACTTACTTTCTTTCACATGTTCTTATTGTGTCCAGTAATCCAACCTTTATGGCTGGAGATCTGCAGAATTTTAGATGTGATACGACTATTTCTACAACCTTTCTATAGGACATCTGTATTTTTTCCAAAAATTTTGAAACTATGTGATAGCGATCTCACCCTCTTCAGGTATATCTCAGTGGTTACCAAAAGAGTATTATTATCACCATGGAAAGACATCCACTTCCAAGCACAATTGATAGATTGTGATGTGTCCATTTGCTATCTTTGAGAAAGTCTTTGACAGTTGTAGAATGAAGTCTGATACTTATCTCTCCATCTTGACAGATATAAAGAAACGTCCATAATTGTCTTCTAGACCCTATTCACAAATTATAAAGGAAGACATTCTAATAGAGATAGAGAGAGGCATGTGGCTGTCCATCGTGAGAAACAATGTGCTGGACTAGATGGACCTTTGGTTTGATCAAACAGGGCTGCTCTTATGTTCTTAATAATTTTCTGTCCATGAGATCCTTTTAAATATATTTGATGGAAAGCAGAAGTCCATATTATATACTTGTCACTATCTGTCTTCATTTCAGGACATGGAACAAAAGCAGACACACCTATCATCGTCATCGTCGTATTTCTTGTGTGAAAGAACTTGACCACAGATGTTCTTGGTAATTGGAAAAGAATGCCTTCATGGTGTGCTGTGCTTGTGATTCAGCATTGTTGAATGGTTAGACTGAATGTTCTTGTAGGCAGGGTTGGAGCTGCCAGGGTATTGTATGTTGACGTCTTGCTTCTCTGATGGGTGCCTCAGCAGGCCTTTTAGAGTTGACCTACTTTTTTCCATTGCTACTCTGACCTTCATTTGCTCACTGAGATGTTCGTGCACTTGTGACCTGATTTGCTGCGTGATTAAGTCAATCTGGAAAGAGAGGCCTCAAATCAAAATGCAGGCTGTGTGTGTGTGTGTGTGTGTGTGTGTGCGTGTCTTGGGCCTTTATTTTTAATATCTCTCAAATAAGATGATGTTTAAGATGACCTACAGAAGGAAGCACTGTAGTAGCAGAATAATCTGATACAGGGTCAAAATGCATTGGTTCTCTTCTGGACACTAATCAGGAAGTGGCCTAGATGGCATTCTTTCAAATAAGTCCTTGAAGTATCTTGGCAACAAGCTTGGGGTCACAATAGGAAGAACTCTGTTGTGTTTGTGTCCGTGGGTGTTCAGAATATATTACAGCAGGGCAGCATTGCCTTTATTTATGGAATAAATATGCAATTCCTTGAGAAACAAGAGGAAAAAGCCATTGTCAGTGTTCTCTCATATTAGATTGTAATAAAATGAGTACTTGCCACCTGGCAATTAAAAATCATTACAGCAGAGGTTACTGCTGATGTACGGGGTACTTTTTAAAGGAAGTTCAATGCGGTGGATTTTATAAGATGGCTATTGTTTTCTGCCTTGGGTGAGTGGATGTGAATGTTATGTTCTTGTGAATTTTTAAATGATTGTACAGCAAACTGACTCTGACAACATAAAACTAAAATGTCAGTTAAATGTTGATGTAAGGTATGTGCATGTAGCTACTCCTGCTTTATGGAAGTATTTTTCAGCTAGCGAACTTCTGGTTTATTCCTTTAGTCCTGGTCCAGCTTTCCCCAGACTGGTGCTCTCCCAGATGTGTTGGACTACAGCTCTTATTATCCCCAGTCAGCATGGCCAATGGTTGTGATGGGTGGAAATGGTGGGGGTTGTAGTCCAACACATTTGGAGGGTACCAGGTTAGGGAAGGCTGTTCTAGGTTTTCAGACAATGGGTTGGAACAGTCTTGATGGTCGCAAGACATATTAAAGGGGGCTACAACTGCTGGGGTTTCTGAAAGCAATCTGCTGCTGACATGGGGGGTGGGGGGCATGGCTTTCTCTCTGTGGCTAGGTGGCTGGGCTTGGTTGTGGGTAGCACAAATTCAAATCTCTGCTCAGCTGTGAGATGCATTGGGTGGCCTTGGACAAATCTCTGTGTAATAAACATCATAGGGGAGATACATTTATCAAATAGGCAAATACAAGGAACTCTTGAGTATCTGTGAAGATGTGGTGTTAGGGAACCTATTGGAATCCTGGGGCTGTGGTTAAGCTCTATGGTAAAAACTAAAGATTTCTAGGGATTTTTTGGAGGGGTGAGAAATGATGTTAGAGCAGGGGTGCAGAACCCCAGGCCTAGGGGCCAAATCTGGCCTCCAACTCCTTTCCCTGACCATGGATTGTTTGGTGTTTCCCTGGCTTTTGTGCAGTTTTTTTTCCCCCATTCCAAACGATTGAAATGCCTCTCCTAAGGCTCAGTTACTGCCAGTAAGGTATGTTTCGTATATTTTCCCCACCCATTTTCTCCACCCCTTTTGCCTTTGGACTCAACCACCACTGGAATGTGGTCCCAAAGAGCTTCTCTGAAATGGAATTCGGCCCTGCAGATGAACCTCCAGCATAGTGGTTTGGATCCAGAGCTGCAGACTGAAACTCAGTGAACTGGATGCTCTCCATGGGGTGGGAGGTTACTTTTGTAAGTCCCCTCACCCAGCAGCCTCCTATGCCCCTGGAAATCTGTTCCAGAGGGTTGGGGGACCCTCTGGAACAGCATGGAGATGGCTCTGGGGTCCTGTGGGGAGAAAAAATGGGTGAAAATCCTTCCTCCTCCCTTGCTTTGGCTTGTTGGAATATCCTGTTTGCCGAGCAGGATCATCTGCTGGATCTACCACAAGACATAGTTATGACCACCAATTTGGATGGCTTTAAAAGGGTTTCAACAAATTCCTGACGGAGAAGGCTATCAACAGCTACTAGCCCTGATCGCTGTATGCAACCTCCAGTATCAGAGGAAGCATGCCCATGTACACTAGTTGCTAGGGAACATGGGTGGGAGGGCGCTGTTGCACTCAGGTTCTGCTTGAGGGTTTCTCATGGGCAGCTGGTTGACCGCTGTGTGAACAGAATGCTGGACTAGATGGACCCTTGGTCTGATTCAGCATGGCTCTTTTAATGTTCTTATCTAACTCACTTCCATGAACAGAAGGAGCACCTCTGTTCATGGAACAGCATGTCTGGATCCAACCTAGTGTTAATAATTGGTTAAATTTACAATATTCATGGTTAAATTTACAATATTGGTTATAATTGGTTAAATTTACAATATTCATGGGAAGTTATTGGACAACAAATGTGGGGGTGGGGAGGAAGAGTCTGTGACATGGAAAGCATAGAATCCTAATCTCTTGATTATTGGCATCCAAGGCCATCTCTTATTTATTTATAAATGTTTATAGGCTTGGAACGACCCCAAGGTTGCATTTGGAAACCTTATTTTCAGGATTTTCAGCAGTCCCTGCCTGTACATCTTTAAAACTCTTATTTACAACTGGGGCAGAAAGAAGAAGAAAGAGCTGGGATTTTCAGGATGTCAAATATTAACCTCTGAGTTTCTGCAGTTTGGTTTGTGTACAGGTAGAAGGAATTCATTAAAAAATATGCCTGACACATTCTGCAGTGCCATTTTTCATAAAGTTGGCTTGCAGAGGGCCAATTCACGCTTCATATGGCTTTCTGCATATATACCAGTATTCAGAGCACTAAACACTGTAAAGTGGGAAAGGGAAACAGGACCTTTAGCAAGGCCTCCACTGAATGGTTTGGAGATATGCATCTTCCATCACACTCCGTCGTGTTTTTAAGAAATATGTATAGGGCAAGTGCAGTTGCTGCATAAAGATGAAGAAAGTTTCAGAGGCTGAAGCAACCCTAAATCAGGTCAGAATCATAGAATAGTAGGGTTGGAAGGGGCCTATAAGACCATCGAGTCCAACCCCCTGCTCAATGCAGGTATCCAAGTCAGAGCATCCCTGAGAAGTGGCTGTCCAACCTCATCTTGAATGCCTCCAGTGTGGGAGAGCCCACCACCTCCCTAGGTAATTGGTTCCATTGTCATATTGCTCTAACAGTCAGGAGGTTTTTCCTGATGTTCAGCCGGAATCTGGCTTCCTGTAACTTGAGCCCATTATTCTGTGTCCTGCACTCTGGGATGATTGAGAAGAGATCCTGGCCTTCCTCTCTGTGACAGCCTTTCAAGGACTTGAAGAGCTATCATATCTCCTCTCAGTCTTCTCTTCTCAAGGCTAAACATGCCCAGTTCTTTCAATCTCTCCTCACAGACTTTGTTTCCAGTCCCCTGATCATCAGGGGACTGTGGACTACTTCTGGCTTGACTAGCCTGTTGTCTTTGTACATATTATTCTGAAGTATTAGCTCTGGATATTATACTTACACCTAACTGCATGTGCAGTTATTGATCCTGTCCTTTTAGAAAGTCATGATGATTATAAACATCTCTCTCTCTCTTTTCTAACTCAGATAAGCAATGTTTCAAAACTCTTTCACTCATTGAATGGACCTTCCTTGTTTCTAATCAGACAAGATTTTATATAGTAAAATTCATAATACTGCATAATTCAAAAGATTTCTTTGGTTAATAGAAAAAGAAAATATGAAATGGAATTCACGGGAAAGCATTTCTCGCAAACTAACCATTTCTCACAAACTAAATGGCATACCTGTGTTTTGCACCTTCTCTACTGCACAGGAATCTACTACTCATGTGAAATGTCTGCTAACATATTGTTTCTTTTAATAGCATAAATTCCTCTCTTCTCTTTGTGGCTAATCTTAACAGAATCTCTGAGCTTTTGTATCATGGCGCACTCGGCTAGTGTCAAAAGTGAACATTTCAATTGGAGCTGTTACATGTATTGTAAGTCTTAGATATCTTACACTCCCATTGCTCACATACTAAATCTCTAAAGACCAGCAGACTGTTTTGACCCATGGTTACATGTTTTAATTTAATCTTTTTCTGCTATGTGTTTGAGTCTTAATTCGCCCTTTTAAAGGTACCGATTTCCTTTTAACATGAGGCTTGACCAGGGAAGGGCCACACTGAGATGGATGTTCACCCTTGGGTGATAAGCTGCTGCTGTTAACCATGACAGATCTTTCTATAAAGGGTCAGTTTTTTCTATATAGGTTTACTCATATGTAAGTTTACCCTTTTAATGATTGTTACAGCACTCCTTTTACTGAGATTGTATTAAATATAGAAAATGTCATAACTGGCAGGTGAACTTCCTTTGTATTCTGTAGGATCACATTTGCCAATGGTAGTTGACAAAAATATGCTTGCCTGCAAGTCTTCCCTCTAGATATTTAATTTTTTAGTTCTTTGAAATAGAAAATCATGTGATGAGAGTACATGGTTTGAAACTCTTTGCCAGATCTTTTAAACTGGTGTTAAATGTTCTGAATGGCTACTTTCAGTCCAGCTACCATGTTCTGAACCAATTGAAATTTCCAAGCTGTCTTCAAAGATACCCTCAAGTATAGCGCATTATAGAAATCTAGGCTGGATGTTACAATAGCACTGATAACTGTAGCAAGGCTATATTTTCACGCTCTCCCGTGAAACGCTCTCCCCAGTGAGGCCTATGTGATGCCAACACTGAATTCTTCTCAGCTCCAGATCAAGACTTTACTTCCAGCCATTTGAAGGCATATAATGGACTTTATGCATCAGTTGTTTTGGTTATGGTTATGGTTCTTCTGATCTTTTATATCATGTTTTGGTCTTTTAATTAAAATTATTTTAGAGATTTTATATTTTGTATGTTTTTAATAATTTAGCTGTAAGATGTCTTGGGTCTTTTTAAAGAAAATGTGTATAACACATTCAATAAACAATAATAAAATAATATCTGCCTAGGACGGGGCCATAGCTCAGTGTTGTTTTTAGATTTATGTTGTCTTCATGTATACTGTTTGTCTGTGTGTTCTTAAACTTTTACACTGTATTTTATTTTTTTTTACTGTAATTTAATGTTTAATCTTTTAAATCTTTGTAAACTGCCCAGAGAGCCTTGGCTAATAATAATAATAATTAATATAATAGCTGGTACACTGGTCTAAGGTGGTGAAAGGCACATTCATGTCATGCATTCTGTTTTGAACATCTATAACATGGGCCTTATCTAACAGCTTTCCCAAGCTGCAAATTTGCTCCTTATTGGGAATGCAGTCCCATCCAGATTTGGCATAATGTTCCGTCTGAACGCCATTGAACTGCCAGCTAACGGCATCTCTGCCTTGACTGGATTAACTTCAGTTTGTTAGCCCTCGTCCAACCCATTACCGAGTCCAGGCACCAGTTCAGCACTTCCGCTCTCTCACCTGATTTTGATATAAAGGGGAAGTGGTGTGTTTCGGAAGAGATTAAGCTGTGACTCTTTCTAACTGGACAATGCAATTTGTATCCTTAAGCACATGCACTATGTTTGCCCATGTTTATCGAGGCTGGTTTATTTGTTTAAAGGTTGACGAGTATATCCAGTGATATGGTAGAAGTAAATTGACAGTGTGATGTACTTGTTTTCTTACCACCCAGACACTTGAAAGCTGTTGAATAACAAGGCTGGAGGAAATGAAAGGAGGGTTAAGGTAACTGGGTGCTTCAGCATTGGCAGCGTGTAGAGTGCACATCCTTGCAGAGCGGATCTAGGATTCCAGAGTTCAAGCTTACAGGTAAGAATGGCCACTGGGGTTTAAATCCTTTTGTGCTGTGTTTCTGTATAATCTTACTGTATTCCACAAAGGGAGAAACCTAAGTGGGGCTGCTTTTGTTGGAACTCTAAAAACACATGTTATGTAAAACCATAATTAAAATTAATTGCATTGCCCCACCTCTTTTCCCTTTTTAAGCTATTTGGTTCTTTTGCAGCTCATTTTTTAAACTTAAATAATTATTTGTTTCCTACTCTTCTCTGTTTTCCCAGTTCCTCTGTCTTGTATGTTTTGCCTGTATTGATGTATCTCTCCCCACCTTCCCAAATGATGTCTCCTCACTTTTTCCTTTAATTTCTCAGTTCTAGGAATCATATAGCTGTCTCATACATGCAATATTTTCCAAGAGCTTTAAATACATTGTAGAATATGAGCTATTGTGCTGCTTTAGATGTGGTACATTTATAAGTAGCCAGCAAATTAAATGGTAATTAGCTTCTCATAGCAATCTTGTCTTCTTTACAGCTGTAGCTTATCAACTGGTAAAGTCTTCCTTTTTAAAATGTTGTCATAGTGAGCTATGTATCTATATGAATCAATGAAGTGTTGTTGTGATGTAATCCTTCAGTAAACCGATCTCCTTGCTTTTTTTATGGTAATTCCAGACAATCCAATGGCTGACCAAAGGATGGACATTTCTTCTACAATCAGTGATTTTATGTCACCTGGTCCAACTGACCTAATCTCTAGTTCTCTTAACCCTTCAGGAATGGATTGTAATAGGAAAAGGAAAGGAAGTTCTACTGAATATCAGTATGTGTGTTTCCAGTTAATATCACCTTTCAGCTGTGCCTTTTCTTCAGATTGCATTTTCATTTGGAGATTTGTGCTTTCTTTTCAGGAAAAGTAGAAAGAGATTAGTTGTTTAACCTGTAAAACTTGCCTACAGTGTTGTATTAATCCTTGAGAAATCACAAATATAGAATCTTTTGAAACAGGTTGGACTTGGGCGGGGGAGACAATGAACATATGCTAACCTATAAGTTGCTTGCTTTGTAAAAATTGTACAAGTTCTGCAAGGGGCATTTCTTTCACACATTACTTATTTTAAGTGTACACCTGAAAAAAACAGAAATGTGTGAATGCAACAGATCATATCATACAGGAACACTGGATAGACCAATGGGATTAATAAGAATCTTTTCTCAGAGTGCAGGATTGTATTTTTTAATATCAGAAATTAAAATTAATGGGCAATTGAAAATGTGTAGACAGCCAATATTTTTCAGTGTTCATGGTATATTGTGTGATACTTTCTCTCTTTTCAGGCTCGATGGCTTTTCTTTTGAGTAAGTACAAAAACTCTGTGTGTGTGTGTGTGTGTGTGTATGGAGCAAATCTGTTACAATGCTGACCGTATAAAAACACCTCTAGAGAGAACAGAATGTGTTCAAATGCAGTGTATTAAATGTTACATATCTGCCTGGTGAGTTAAAGTTCCTAATTCTGATACGTTTCCTTTAAAAAAACATACACATGTGAGGACAATCTTTTGTTACAGAATTCATGGAAACCTAGCAATGTAAAAACAAACAAACCCAGATGTGCACCCTGGAGTCTCTAGTCTGTCACCCAGTGTAGAAAGAGCTAGAGGCTTAGGAATCCATTGAATTCAACAGTCCCAGTTGCATTTGGAGATTCACAAACAGTGCATAAAAATTAGTTGCATCTGGTATTTTTGAACAAAGGACAAATCATCAGGTTTTGAGAGGTTGCATTTTTTCTTTTTGCCATTTCTTCTTACGTCACTTCCAATCCCATGAGACCTGTTGTAGAGGGAGTAGATAAGGTGTAACATTTTAGAGATTTCTAAGATGTGGGTTTATTGTAGCCAGACTGATGTGTCATCAGAGGGCTAATTAATGCACCTTGGAACCCTGGGCCAGAATAGGAAGAAGATAATTAAACAGCAGAAAGGGAGAAATAGTTTTCTCTTCCAAAATTGTTTATATATTATTTGTCTCACTGGCAGATTAATGCATAGTTTTATATGACCTACCCCCACTTACACATTGTATGTTGCATAACAGCAACACTGACTGACCTAGAAAGATAGATGTTTATAGCAAGTTATCATCTATGCAAGAATTCATACAGTAAAAGGTTCCTTGGAACTAAAAAAATTAACATCCCACCCTCACAGGGAATTGTGGAAACCAAACAGTTTTATGTCCTAACCATATTTATTAAGCAAAGTACACCATGTATGTGTGTTTCATACTCTGATAATAGCTACTTAAAATCTCATTAGGCATGCCTAGGCCTTTGACATGCCTACAGTAGTTGTATGGTTGCAGGCTACTATCTCTGAACTAACCAACACAACTATGTATTGTTTTGTTGGATCATCATGGCCACCTTGCTTTTTCTCAAATACATAACAATAAATAGGAAATGTTTAAGGCTGAATTATAAATAAGAGAGCAATGAAGTCTCATTTTCTGAGGACTATTAACAATCTTCAAATGTAAATTATGTATTTGCTACTAGAATCAGTGATACATATGTTTGTATATTTTGTTTCCATTTTGGGCCAAGCTAGATATTATGGTAAAAATGTTTCTGCTATAAATGTCAATGGGGCATCTTGTTTCCCTCCCCTGCCCCTAAGATCTAGTAGACCACCTTATTGTCATTCATGATATATCACATTTACCAACCCTATGCATCAGTGGCTGCTGTAGGCAGGAGAAGGGAAAATGTAGTACATAGTGATGTTGCAGAACAAGTTTAGTTGTACTGAGATGTAGAAAGGAGAGGTGAATTGAGTATGGGCTTGCTGTTAATGGACCCTTCTCCTAAAGCCATTTTAAAAATTAAAAATGATATATAAATGAATTAAAAAGCATGGCCAGTTCCAAAGTTACATTCAGTTACTTCTGTTCACCCAAAGTTGCTTTGTGTTTGTGTTTTGAGATGGATGTCTGTACTTCCCAGAAGATACTTTTTATTTTTATATAATTGCTGCAATTGTACCTCAAGTTTCACTTGTATAAATGCTTATGTTTTAGCAGTGTGGGGTAGGAAGCAATAATTCCTACTGCATTTGTACCATGTTAATTTATGTTTTGTTCTGATTTTATAGAGAAGGCATGGATACAGACAAGGATGATCAACATGGAAGGTATTTATTGACGCACCATTGCTGAACTGATTCTGGATTTTGGAAGAGAGAAGTTAATTTAAACTAAAGTGCTGATCATTCCAGAAAGTGAGCTAAAAGGCTGAGTGTGCTTCATGGGGAGTGAAATTGAGGTCTGTGGGAATCTGGGGAGTATACAAGGGCAGGAGGATCAAGTCCCAATATAGCACCTAGATGAGAGAGAAATGCTAATCTCAGTGACAAAATGCATAGTTGTGAGCCTTCTGAAATTTAAGTGAAGTCAGTGGCTGGGGTCCAAAGCACTGTGCATCTAGTTCCACATGTTGAAGGAGGCTTTGGCCATAAATTTATCTAAATAGCATCTGCCCCACCCACTAGCCACATGACAAACAGTGTATGGTTATCCAGACTTGACTTGTGTCAATGTGCTCCCCACTAGGTTGGAATATACAGATCAACAAGGCAGAATAAAAAATGCAAGGTAAAAATGAGTTTTTGTTTTTAACTCAGTGAACAGTGCGTGGGCTTATGATGTGATATGTCTTTTGGATGTATTCCTGAAATCGAGTTTTCTTGCTTGATCCTATGCTTATCAGAAATATTTGTATTTTTAGACAGTACCTCAGCAACTGGTAGTATCTAAAAGACGCTTCATTTGGGGAGCAATCCTGTGGACACTAGACACTCTCTAGAGGGCCACAGAATTGTTTGGTTTCTGGGAACTGAGGTCGGAGTCCCGGCTCCAACTTCAGTTCCCAAAAACTGCACTCGCCACCCCCTTGTAGCCAACGTGGTTTTTTCTGTGCCAGCTACACCTCAGCACTTGAAAACAGAACATGGAGATGGGGAAAAGGGGGTGGTCTCATGGGTGGGGCTGGGAGGAGAGCACAGAAGCTGCCTTATGCAGCTTCCTATTGGGTCTCCAGGCCCCTTCCCTCCCCAAAGCCACGCCAGATGGGCGAAATTGGCCATCTAGACAAAAATGCAGGGTGGCCGGAGCGTGGAGGAGAGGATCCCCTCCATGCTCCAGCCGCCCTGCATAGGATAGTCCCTATCCTAGGACTAGGACCAATTTTGGAAGCTGGCGACTGTCTGCATAGGGTTGTGCTCTTGAAAACCCAGATACCACAACATTTCTGTCTTCAACCTTCTGCCACACAAGCCTCATCCATTTAGTGCTTTAGTGTTTCCAGAAAGACCAGTGATGGTGCAAGGTGCCTTCATATGATGTTTGATTATTTCCGCCTGCCCAGCACCACAGCCCACACTCTGTAGGAGGGTCCCCTGACCTTCCAAAGAGACTCTTCAGGGAGTTGCAAGGGAGGAGGGAATGAGAAAGGTCGGCTTTCTGCTCATGCAACCTTTAGATACAACAGGGGCAGAGAATCCCAGATTATAAAAATTGCAGAATATCTTAATCTCTGTCTGCAGTTACTTTTTAACAATTGCAGTAAATTCTGGATCCTATTTTTCTTTGCATGCCCAAGGTCATAGCATTGTTTATACACTCAGTTACCCTCAAATAAGCAAGGATGGAGTCTAGAGCCCCAAATTACTCGGGGGCTTTCTTCTTCCCACTTAATTCATTTCAGATCTGATTAAACTTTTCAGCACAAAACCAAAGCTGATTAAACTTTTTATTACGAAACCTTAAATAAAGCTTACAGATAACTGACGATGTAAGCAACCTTGTTCTTTTTGACAAATGTAATTAAGGCTTGCAGTATAACTCTGGATACCTGAAATCTCATGATATTTATTTCATTATTACTTAGGGAGGCTCACAGTCAAATTGAAAAACGACGTCGTGATAAGATGAACAGCTTTATTGATGAATTGGCCTCTTTAGTCCCAACATGCAATGCTATGTCGAGGAAACTAGATAAACTTACGGTACTCAGGATGGCTGTTCAGCACATGAAGACATTACGAGGTAAGTTTAAAACAACTTGTGTGGATACAGTGATTATGTACGGAACCTAGGAACTAAGTTACTTAATGCTTTTGAATGATTAAAGTACTTTGCATTTATTACTTTAGTAATGCTTACAATTTCGGCTTAAATTGAAGAACGTAGGGAAAACCGCTAAACCATTCAGGTATGACCTAAATCATATCCCTTACGGATATACAGTGGAGGTGAGGAATAGATTTCAGGGATTAGACCTGATAGAGTGCCTGAGGAACTATGGACAGAGGTCCGTAACATTGTTCAGGAGGCAGCAACTCAATCCATCCCAAAGAAAAAGAAATGCAAGAAAGCCAAGTGGCTGTCTGATGAGGCTTTACAAGTAGCTGAGGAAAGAAGGGAAGCAAAAAGCAAGGGAGAAAGGGAAAGATATATCCAACTGAATGCAGATTTCCAGAGAATAGCAAGGAGAGACAAGAAGGCCTTCTTAAATGAACAATGCAAAGAAATCGAGGAAAACAATAGAATGGGAAAGACTAGAGATCTTTTCAAGAAAATCGGAGATCTCAAGGGAACGTTTTGTGCAAAGACAGGTATGATAAAAGACCAAGAAGGCAGGGACCTAACAGAAGCAGATGAGATTGAGAAGAGGTGGAAAGAATACACAGATAAACTATACAGGAAAGATCTGAATGTCCCTGATAGCCATGATCGTGTGATCACTGAACTTGAGCTGGACATCCTAGAGAGTGAAGTCAAGTGGGCCTTAGGAAGCATTAGTAACAACAAAGCTAGTGGAGATGACAGTATTGCAGCTGAGCTATTTAAAATCCTAAAAGATGATGCTGTTAAAGTGCTGTACTCAATATGCCAACAAATTTGGAACACTCAACAGTGGCCATAAGACTGGAAAAGGTCAGTTTACATTCCAATTGCAAAGAAGGGCAGTGCCAAAGAGTGTTCAAACTACCATACAATTGCGCTCATTTCACATGCCAGCAAGGTGATGCTCAAAATCCTACAAGCTAGGCTTCAGCACTATGTGAACCGAGAACTACCAGAAGTACAAGCTGGGTTTCGAAGAGGCAGAGGAACTAGAGATCAAATCGCCAACATTCGCTGGATCATGGAGAAAGCAAGAGAATTCCAGAAAAACGTCTATTTCTGCTTCATTGACTATGCTAAAGCCTCTGACTGTGTGGATCACAACAAACTGTGGCAAATTCTTAAAGAAATGGGAGTACCAGACCACCTTACCTGTCTCCTGAGAAACCTGTACGAGGGTCAAGAAGCAACAGTTAGAACCAGACATGGAACAACCGATTGGTTCAAAATTGGGAAAGGAGTACGACAAGGCTGTATATTTTCGCCCTGCTTATTTAACTTATATGCAGAGTACATCATGAGCAACGCCGGGTTGGATGAATCACAGGTCGGAATTAAGATTGCCAGGACAATTATCAACAACCTGAGATACGCAGACGATACCACCCTAATGGCAGAAAGCGAAGAGGATCTCAAGAGCCTCTTGTTGAGGGTGAAAGAGGAGAGTGCAAAAGCTGGTTTGAAACTCAACATTAACAAAACGAAGATCATGGCATCTGGCCCCATCACTTCCTGGCATATAGAAGGGGAAGAAATGGAAGCAGTGACAAATTTTACTTTCTTGGGCTCCAAGATCATGGCAGACGGTGACGGTAGCCATGAAATTAAAAGACGCTTGCTCCTTGGGAGGAAAGCTATGGCCAACATAGACAGCATAGTAAGAAGCAGAGACATCACCTTGCCGACAAAGGTCTGCATAATCAAAGCTATGGTTTTCCCAGTAGTAATGTATGGCTGTGAGAGCTGGACTGTAAGGAAGGCTGAGCGCCGAAGAATTGATGCCTTCGAACTGTGGTTCTGGAGAAGACCTTTACGAGTCCCCTGGACTGCAAGGAGGTCAAATCAGTCCATCCTAAAGGAAATCAACCCTGAGTGCTCATTGGAAGGACAGATACTGAAGCTGAAGCTGAAATATTTTGGCCAGCTAATGCGAAGAGAAAACTCCCTGGAAAAGACCCTGATGCTGGGAAAGATTGAAGGCAAAAGGAGAAGGGGACGGCAGAGGATGAGATGGCTAGATAGCATCACCGATGCAATGAATATGAGCTTGAGCACACTCCGGGGGAGAGCGGAGGACAGGAAGGCCTGGCATGCTATGGTCCATGGGGTCACGAAGAATCAGACACAACTTAATGACCGAACAACAATGCTTACAATACTGCAGTAAAGTAGGCCAGTAGTATTTCCATATTGCCGATGGGGGGCTGAGACTGAGACCAGTTTCACACAGTCAGCGGATGGCGGCATGACTTAAATAACCTTGCTGTGGGTTGTGAATATTCAGGCTGCACTTGGTGGTCACCATGGCTTATCATGTCACGTGAACAAGCCACCCCAGATCCCATGCACTGTTCTTGGGTTCTGGGGTAGCTTGTTAAATACAGCAACTGCCCCAAGCCACCATGGGTTATTTAAGCCATGCTGCTGGCCACCGATAGTGTGAAACAGCCCAGAACGGTGACTTGCCCACGACCACTTAGTAAGTTTATGACTGTGGTAACATTCTTGGCCTTTATTCTATATAAGCTTTGAATTAGCTAGCAATGCTTTCGTGCTGCCAAAAGATACAAAATTGTGAGACATTTTATCATTCCAACCTTCATTGGTTAAAGAGTTTGCAAATGCCTGTGCAGAATTAATGTAGCTGTTTCACAGTAGCTCTTGAAAACAACATTTAATTGGTTATAGGATTCCAGGCATCGTTCTAAGCATAAATAGAAAATAGTCTAGGGACACTGGAAATAGCTGTATAGGAGAACTTGACACATGCTGCACATAGCGTGACTGGCTTATTTAAATGTAATCAATGTTTTTTTTCCTTGCTTTAAGGTGCAACAAACCCATATACTGAAGCAAACTACAAACCTGCTTTTCTGTCAGATGATGAATTAAAACATCTTATTCTTAGGGTATGTGTTAACCTCATATTTGTGAATGAGTGTATATACTGCATAATGAAAGAGAAGATTCTTTTAAGTATAATGGAATTTTCTTATACCAGCGACTCTGGGCAGTATCCAACGTGACATGAGAACTAATGTAAATTACGTTACTCTCATGTAAGGGACCTCTAGCGCAACACCAATAACATTACCTGGTGCAATGGGATTCCCTCGTCACGCCAGTTAATGCTATTGGCGTTGCACTAGAGTTGTTTATACTAGCCCAATGTAATTTACATTAGTCCTAGTGTCCAAGTGGATACTGCCTATTGATCATAATTTTCTCCAGTGTAGGAGATGGATGCTATAAGCAAAAGCCTCAGCCCTATTTTCACAAATGGTCTTCTCAACATAAGCAGCTGTCTGGTTACAGTATGAGAACAGCACACTGTACTAACCTCGGCAGAGTAAAACAAGTGTTGAGTAGGCTTTCCAGGAAGTTGAAGTGCTGGAGTACTAGCCAGTAAACTGAAGATTGATTAATGAACTAGCTGGGATGCAAAAAGTGGTTAGATGACTCATAATGTTGTAATGTTTTGAGTTTAAAAATGAGTTTCTAGAGTGGAAATGGCAATTCAGGAAGCTCATTGGTTTCTCAAAACTGGCCATTAGTTTGGCTGACCATTAACCACAATTCAGCAATTCCTTACAGGCCCAGTGCCTCTTATATTGATATGGAACCTCTAAGAGCACTTGTACTGGACTTGGAGGGTAAGATTCTCTTTACATGATAATTTCATGTCAGATCTGAGGTTGTTATTTTAAAAAAAATCAAATTATTATATGTAAAACTAAGTGGAAATTGGTTTGATATTACTGAATATAGGACATCCATGTTATTACAGTGAATTACAATAATAAAATATATGCACTTAACAGTCAAATAAAACTTATAATTAAAATTTCCCAAGGTTAAAAGCTTGTCCTGTACTTTAGACCATTAGTGCCCTGTATAACATAAAATATGTTTTTTCAATCTCAATCAACAAAGTCTCCATTAATTTTTGCAGACCTGATCTGACAGCCCTACAATTGTCATCTCTGTTATGGCAATTGTAGTCCCAACGTATCTGGAGGGTTCCAGGTTGGGGAAGGCTGAAATAGACCCTCAGTGGCCCAGTAGAGTGTGTGGTGAGCTTATTTGGAACAGTATTTTTATCCTATGCTTTGCATCTGTGATTGCTGCATATGACCTCTTCCCAAATTTCTGGTAAGACACCCCACAAGAATAACATTCTGGAGTCTGCCTTGAATTAATCTGACCTACCTCCAGCCGATACTTTTCTTCTGGTTTCCTAGAAGCCCATTTGGAAAGATTGCTGGCAACAATCCAATGGACGTGAGTTATTTTTGCCTCCTGCTTTTGTGGCTGTTTCCACCCCAATACAGGAACTGCTCCTGGAAGATTTTTAAGACCCTGAAGAGGTTTTGTTAGAGCAAGAGGAGGAAGGTCTAGCTCCTTAGAGACTGTCCCTCACCTCCTGTGGCTTTTGGGTCTAGTTTTCCAAGGGAAGTTAAAAATTATTATTATTATTATTATTATTAATTTCATTTCTATACCGCCCAATAGCCGAAGTTCTCTGGGCGGTTCACAAAAATTAAAACCAAACAACACACAATAAAACAATTTAAAATATATAGAACATTAAAACCACAATATAACAATACAACCACAATAAAACCTAGCAGCAGTACAGGAGTTTAAAATACAGATTTAAAACAGCAAAGATAAAAATTTAGAAAGCTAAAATGCCTGGGAAAATAAAAAGGTCTTCACCTGGCACCAAAAGGAGTACAATGTAGGCGCCAGGCGAACCTCACTAGGGAGCTCATTCCAGAGCCGGGGTGCCACAACAGAAAAAGCCCTCCTCCTAGTAGCCACCCGCCTCACTTCCTTTGGCAGGGGCTCACGGAGAAGGGAAAGAAAAGAAAGGAAAAAAGATCAAGCACAGCTGAATTGTTCATTTTTAAACTAATAATTTTTAGGTGTGTCTGAATGAAACCCTATACAATTAGACATTTAGCAAAGACACTTGGTGATTTTGCCTTTACATTTTTTGGCATTGTTATCAGAAATAGTGACAAAGTATCAGGTCTGCATTGTTGTTTTGAGGGTTTGTTTTGCCTTATGTGCTAATCTAGCTATGTTTAAATTCAGAAGGAGGAAAGCTAGTGATCACCAAAATTCAACTGCATGTTGCAAATAATTTTAAAAACATGTAAGTAAGACACTATAACAATGTGATTGTTCTGTCTTTCTTAGGCAGCAGATGGTTTTCTCTTTGTTGTGGGCTGTGACAGAGGAAAGATACTATTCGTTTCAGAATCAGTCTTCAAAATCCTCAACTATAGTCAGGTATTTTTTTGTGAATTAGAAAAGGCCAGAACCTTCTAAAATATTTTCTTCAATTAAATGGTGAATGTAGTTGATTCTGTGTTAGAAACTATCAATATTTGTTTTCTATTTTGTGGATTGAAATGAATCTCAGTTTGTTCTTGGGGACAAAATTTTGTTTGTTGCCTTCATTCATTATAAAAAATCAATAAATTGAAATGAAACAAAAAGCTAAGAAGAATTTTCCTTGCTGGAAGCATCTCTGCATGTCTGTAATGATTAAACTGGTTGTATATATTTTCACTTGACAGAATGATCTGATTGGTCAGAGCTTATTCGATTATCTTCATCCTAAAGATATTGCCAAAGTTAAAGAGCAGCTCTCTTCTTCGGATACTGCACCACGGGAAAGGCTCATAGATGCAAAAAGTGAGTGTTCAGAGTCTTCATCCAGCTCTGCTGGCCAGTTCACATGGGCATCTTAATGACTCGAGGACTGCAGCATCAAGTGGTTGCATGTATATGTAAATGAGTTAATTCACATCTTTGATGACTTGCAGTTAAAGATGTGAATAGTTAATTCACATCTTTAACTGCAAGTCGTCAACTGCTGAATAATGTATATACACATATGGACTAACCTTGGGAAGAGCCACTGTTTGGATATGTCTGTAGTTGTGGATTTCTTCAGATATATGCCAACATTAATTTGATCGGTGACCACGAGTATCTGCCCTTGCACCTGCCCCACATAAATCTGTGTTACAGAGAAGGTCTTTATAGTTCAATTGTAACTTAAATCCATTAGATCTAGTCCTGCTGTAGAGAAGAAGTGCTTTCCCTCTTCTGTGTGACATCCTTTCAGGTATTTGAAGAGTGTTATGTCTTCCCTCAATCTTCACATCTCCAGGCTAAATGTACCCACTTCCTTCAACTTTTCTTCCTCGGACTTGTTTTTCATATTGCTCACCACCTTCATTGCCATTCTAATTTGTCTATATCCCTCTTGAAGTGCAGCACCCAGTACTGGTCCCAGGACCCCAGCTCAAGTCCAGCTAGTGCAGAATAAAATGGGAACTATTCCTTTTGATTACTTGGAAACGATCCTTTTATTAATGCAGCTTAAAACCGCATTAGACTTCTTTGTGGCTGCGTCACACTGCTGACTCATGTACAGCTGGTAATCAACTACAATCCCGAGATCCTTTTCACGTGTATTGCTACCAAGCCAGATATCTCCAATCCTACACCTGTACATCCCCTCACCCCGCTGCCAATACAAAACTTTGCTTTTGTCTCTGCTGAATTTCATTTTGTTAGTTTCAGTCCAGTTTCTCATTCTTTCATGGTCACTTTTAACTTCATTCCTGTTTTCCGAGATGTTAGCATCCATTTTTTTGTGTCACCTGAAAATATGATAGAGGTCTTCCACCCCAACATCTAAGACATTGATAAAAATGGTGAAGAGTACTGGGCCCAGGATAGAGCCCTGTAGAACCTGCTCAAAACCTTCCTCCAGTTTCTGTAAAGCCCTGACCCACTCAAGGATAAATATAACATGAGTCAAAAGGTCTGTAGATTTGGGGGAAAAAGTTTAAATCCACAGATTGGATTTGTGCTTTCCCCCCCATGCAGCTGGACTTCCAGTAAAAACAGATATAACTCCTGGGCCATCACGACTATGTTCTGGAGCAAGACGATCGTTCTTTTGTAGGATGAAATGCAACAGGCCATCTGTGAAAGTAGAAGACAAAGACTTTCCTTCTACCTGTTCTAAGAAGAAAGGTACCAGTAGTATGCATTGATGAATTTAGACAAATCATTTGGGTTAAATTCTGCTGATGTTGTTTATTTGGGATCTAATAAGTCATTGCAGAGTTGTAGCTGTGTAAAAGAAATGGGAGAGAAACCTGACTTTCCCTGGCTCTTTTGGAACTTAATGGTTTCTGGCCTTATGAAACTATAGGTTTTGCCGCTGAATTCTTTGGGAACAGGATTGTATTTGCTACATACATTTGGAAAAGGGGATTTAGCTTCCAGTCCTACAATGACCTGTGAGCCCACAGACAGTTGAAGAAATAATGTTATTACTCAAAATAATTGTTTCTGTTAGTGATCTTTAAGACATCCTGTTATCAAATGGTATCTATTGGGACAAACAAATCAAGTTATTCAGGCCAGAATATAGCTTTTAGACACGTAACGTTTATGTACATTGCTAATAGCAAAATGTACTTAATCATAGCCAAAGATGTCAGAACCTTTCATTCTATAGGTAGAGGTTAGATTATTCCCACTTAAACCAAACTGCATATATTTATTGGCTACATGAGTAAGTAATGCCTGCAGTTTATTTTTTTCTAATGCCTGTTGTATGCACATTGGCTTGGATACAGAGTTGTTGTAAGCAGAAGTCTACTCACGGGACCCTCTGCTGTAGGAGATGGGGTGGGCCATTTTCTCTCATTCCTCCTTCCCCTTGCAGCCCCCTGTGTCTCTTAAAATCTGCTCTGGAGGGTTGAAGAACCTCCAGAACAGTGAGTGGTGGCACGGGGGTGGGGGTAGGCTGCAGGGAAAGGGGAGAGTGGTGAAAAATCCACCCCCTCTTCTGGATTTACCATCCCTTCTGCAAATGGAAGGAGCCCTACCATTCATGGAAAAGCAACTCTGGATCTAACCCATTGACATGAATACCTGCACATTTTACAAATGCAAAAAAATGTCCTTTACCTACTGCAGATGTCACAATCCTCAAATTATTTACTGGGAATCATTTCCAGCAAATTCTATGGAAATTCTCTAATTTGGCTGGCTTAAAAATCCTTTAAAGATTCTCAACTTCTGACTTTTTAATTAAGGTAGCAAAGTTGACCTCTAGGTAAGTCTGACTCAAGAACCTTTCTCCTCCAATTCCAGTTGTGCTCAGATCATATTGTGTTCATATAGATATAACTCGAAGTAAAATATTTCGATAATTTTATGTTTAATTGTGTCAGCGAATATTTTTAAGAAGAAATACTAAGGGAGAAATCCTGTGGCTTCTAGACAGCAGCTAGACAGCCATAGGATATGCTGTTTTCCGGGAACCAACCTCAGAGCCCATGCTCCCAGAGCAGTTCCTGGAAAACTGGCCTCTCCCCACATCCGCGCTGCCTTGCAGGCAGCGCAGAGAAGCCCTATCCGCGCTCGGAAGAAGAGCGTGGAGAGGCTGAAAAGAGGCAGGGCTGGGGGCATTCTGGGATGGGGAGAGCAGATCTGCGTGTACAGCAGCCTCCTCTCCCACTCAGGCCCCCCCCCCCCCCCCCGGCTAGAGAGCTGAAATCAGCTGTCTAGCAGAAATAGCAGGGCAGGAGAGGTGCGGAGAGAACAATCCCCCAGTGCTTCTCCTGCCTTGCTTTAGATAGGCAGCTGTCTATCTAGATAAGATTGCGCCCTAAATTGGCCAAGTCCAGATTTAAAAGCGTGCACTGGATTTGGTGGAAGTGGATTTCCTCTTCCTCCCAACGGCAGTCCCTCCAGCTCCCCAAAAGTGCTACACAAAGGGTCAGGGAACCCTGCTAAGTAGAGTAGGCTGTGGTAGTGGTTGGGGGAGGATGTGGAGGCAGGAGATTGGAAACACATAACCAAAAAGAAATTATATTCATAATACTTGGAATGTTAAACTCTTGCTCCCAAATGATAGCTTCGTTAGTCCTAGAGCAAGGAGCATGCCAATTTGAGGGCTAAAACTGTCGGTCAGTTGAAAGTCATAACAAAACTCCCATTGACAGTATGACTCAGAATCACATTTCTGATTTTTATGGGGTTCTTCTGAATGTTGTGCTTTTGTGTGGAGGGTGGGAAGCAGATTATTCTTTACTGACTTACAAAAATACTGGTGATAGTTTTATTGAGGAGGTTACATTCATTTATGTGACCTTTGGGCCTTCTCTCTAATAAAATGTTGTTCTGAGAGGTTCCTTGGGGAGGTGACTGCTTAATTTAACTACTGCTTAATTTAACTACTGAAGGCCTTGTTTTTTAAAAAAAAAATCTACAAAACTGCATATCTGTGAACTAGACTGAAGGGCTCATTCATATGAAACTTGGAAAAAGTGACCATTTGTCTCAACGCACCTTTGATAGTTTGTGTAAAAATACAATGTACAGTGCACATACTGACAGAGCTGGATGTAGCCAGTGACTTTCCTTCCTTATTGTCATGGCACAATCTGTCATCTTGTGCATAGACTGCATGGATATGAATGAGAGATGTGCAAGAGCTGGACTCCACTAATGGGACCGTGTAGAGGCACAGCAAGTAGATCCATGTAAGAGAGGATGGTATCTGCATGTATCTGTGTAGCAAAAGATGAGCAGCTTCTAGCCTATGCGCCAGATGCTATCCCCTATTCCTAACATCCAGGATCATTTTAATACATCATAGGATGCAAATTAGTGTTCCTTTCTTTGCACTTATGGCTTTTTTTTGGTCTGTAATTTGGCCTACTTTTTGTAATAAGCTCTGTCTGTGTGATGCCATGAACTGACAGCAAATTGTGAGTTATTTAACCTACAATTTACTGGGTTGTGTGCTGCGTGTAATCTGCTTGTGCTTTGATTAATCAACCTCCAATTGGCACAATCATAGGTTGTTGCGTGATGTCTGAACCCAGACACTTTGGGTTGTTTGTGAGTTAAACAACCCCAAGTTAACCTACAATTAGTTCTTTGATTGACTTGGGGTTGTTTAACCCATCAACAACCGAAAGGGCTGGTTTGCATGGTCACCATGGCTTAAATTGTGGCATGTTTAAGCTGTAGCTAGGGTGGGCACGTGCCTATTTGAATAATCACCACCTAGGTGCAGCTTTTCATATCATCCAAACCTGGGTGTCATGGCTTGGAGTGTTAAACAACCCTCAAATAACCCATGGGCTGTTGTTGGGTTATTTGAGGGTTCTTCAACCATCCAACAAGCCATGCTGCCTGGGTTCAGACAACATGTACCTAGGTGGTGATTATTCAGATTGTGCCTGGCATGTGCTACAGCTTAAACGAGCCACTATGGCTCGTTTAAGCTGTGCTGGTAACACGAACTAGATCAGAGTGTCCGAGTTTGCACGTCACGCAACAGCCTGTGATTGGGCCGATCAGAGGTTGATTATGCAAAGCAGATGCAGCTTGAAGCCTGGCAGCTCATGGGTTAATTAACCCATAGTTTGCTGCTGTTATGTGCGAACAGGGCTGATGTCTCACAAAGTGAACAGACCACATTGCAGAAGGAAGATTTTTATCACTCTCAGTTGGCCTAGCTCCCAGAGAGGGAATATTAAAGTAGCCCAGCTATCTGAATAAGTTGCCCACATCAGATTTGCCATATTCCACCAGGGCAGCATTCCTGGGCCTCTAATACTATTGGTACATGCAGCATTGTCCATCATAGTGCTGCAGGTCTAAGAGCTATGGCACCTACCACTATTCCCCCTTCTGTTGTATTTTGCATTGTTATTTCAATTGTACGCGCCTAGAGTGGCTGGGTAGCCAGCCAGATGGGCAGCTAATAAATCTAATAAATAAATAATACAATAATAAATAACTATTAAATTCACAGGAGTATTGATCTTTACTGAATCTGGCAATAACTAAAGGCAGGGGTGGGCAGCTTGTGGCTCTCTAAAGGTTTTGGCCTTCAACTCCTATCCTCTGTCATCCCTAGCCAGCATAGCCAATGGTGAGGGATGATGGGAGTTGTAGGTCAAAGCATCCAAAAAATAAAACAAATAAACTCTGACAGTTAATTTTTTGGTAAAAAATAAACTGTCAGAGAATTCACGTAACATGTCCATAAGAGGACTACAGTCCTAGCACCTGTGATGGATTCAAAGCTTAAGTGACTCTGTCTTGCGGCAAATGCCACTGTAGTTGGGTGGAACACTCCTGTGGTGGGCTATAAAACTGCACTGGCTTCTTGAAACCCTCCGTGTGATCCTTCTGCAGCAGGTGACCAGGATCCATACTGCATAGATCTCTGTGGTTTAGCTCAGTGTACATTCGACTGAAGTTACTAGCTTCTGACAAGGAGCTGCTCCTGTGCCTCTATCTACTGAGTGATATAAGTTCAGCAGGTGTCAGTACTGCCGTGGCACTTGTTGATCCTCTCTCTGTCCCACATCTGTCTAAAAGCATTGAAGCCCTGAGGAAACCAGGAGCTGGTAGTCCTAGGCCAAGCATATTGTATGGAAGTTGCATATTCAGTTCTTTGCAAACTGAGCACTTAAGATTCAATTTCATTGTGCTGGCTGCAGGCAGCATTCTTCAGTGTTTCATATGGATGAACCTGAAATGCCATTTTTCACCAATGCAGTACTGATGACATAAACCTTATTTTCTTTTGTAGCAGACCGCAAAAGCTTTTGCACTATCCATAGCACAGGATATTTAAAAAGCTGGCCACCAACAAAAATGGGACTAGATGAAGACAATGAGCCTGATAACGAAGGCTGTAACTTAAGCTGTCTCGTAGCAATTGGACGGTTGCATCCTCATGTAGTTCCTCAACCAGTAAACGGAGAGATCAGGGTTAAACCAACAGAATATGTTTCTCGACATGCAATTGACGGGAAATTTGTATTTGTAGATCAGAGGTAAGAACAACATCTTTCATTCATGGTACCAGGACTATGGTCTGATGCTGATGTTTATTCTTTCACCTACTAGGTGGCTTGTTCAGAACAGCAATAATAGTCTGAAAATAATTAAATTACAATCGAAACCATTATATATCCGCATGAAGTTTGTGATTGTGTAAATAATTCATTGTCCTAATTATTGCCTGTAACACAAAATGTGATCATTTGTTGCTCAAGAAAATTGACACACAGCTGAAAATAATCATACTTTTTGTAGAAAGATGGTGTACAATCCATAACTCTTCTCCACTATATTGACACAAACTTCTCCTCCCACCGCAATGTAGCACAGGAAGCCAAGCTCAGGACATCAAATCACATGGCTGCAACCACTGACATGAGACATGGTCAGAGCAGTTGTAAGAGCTCTCAGCCTGGCATTACAAACCCATAGTCTTCCACTGGGTTGTAAGAAGGCATGTATAGCTTTCCATATCTTCTGCCGCTATGCGGATGGGGGTCAGAATCTATTGATATATTTATTTTAATTTTTAAAAGTGGGGGGGGAGAGGGACTGGTCAAGAAAGAATGCATGGAGCGGCTGAATTTGTTGCAACAACTGTAATTAATTCGCCTTTGATTTATTAAAACAATGCTATTGCTTAGTATTTTGAATGGGAGATTTAAGAAAGGGAAGGAAGACAACAAATGTTGTTCTGTGTGCAAATATATATAACCTGCCTTTTAATCTTTGTTTGGCAGAAGCTGAGGCAGGCTGAGGTTTTCACAGTCATAGACATGATTAACATGGCTGTGTGGCATATTTACCGTTTCTTATTTTTGCTTTGCTGTGCCAAAGACAGAACATGGCACAAAATGAAGTCTTGCCTTCAAAATGTCAGCTTCATTTGAAAAACTAGAGTTAATGTGACAGGAAAATGCCACTTTTGTAGGCTATCCCTCACTGAAGTGAATGGGAGTGTCTTTGTGGCAGTGAACTCCATGTATGTACTGGAGCCCTTGCTCTCACAACTGATTACATGTACTTTTCAGTTTTGTGTAAGGATTTATTGTATCATCTGTAAGTGTATGAACACTTGGCAGTGCTTACTACTTGACCCTTGCCAATGTAATATTAAATGTAAATGTTAAGTGCTAAGAGCTAAAAATTGGCACATACACTTATACTTTTGTGCCCAGTGTTCATATGAACCATGGGGTCAGGGCCAGCATCAAGGGTAGGCATGGTTGGACACCTGCCGAGGGCCCACACCTCATCAGGGGCGTACTAGCAAGACCCGCCTGGACTTGCTCCTCTTCACCATTGCAACCTTCTTGTTCACTTTCCTCTCACTCTGGCCCAGGCAATAGTGGAGAGAAGGAGGAGCAGTAGATGCCACTCCCTGGTTGCTCACTGGCTCTCTGCCTGGCAAGCAGACAGGTGGCAGCAATGATGAGAAAGAGGATGAGGAGCAATAGCAGCTGGTGGCAATGATAATGAGAAGGTAGACTCACTGAGGAAGGGGACCCGTGGACGGTGCGTTGCCCAAGGGTCCACAGACATCTGGAGCTGTCACTGCATGGGGTGTTGGTATCCCGTATCATAATATGAGAATAAACCTTTAGTTTTCTAACCTATAATATATTCATTCAGTTAGCAGCTGGAAGAGCTAATTGAGATTTAGTGGAAGACAAACTTATTTGGATCTTTAAACCTTAGGGAGGCACATTCTGTTCTTTATTTTTTGTACACTTTCATAAGTGAGTTTCTCTCTTGTGCCAATAGCTAAATTAAAAACGCTTGGCAAAGCCTCACCAGAGTTATCTGGAATAAAGCAGTTGGTACCTAAGACTTAAAAGAAGATGCTATTGCTAGCTGCAAAGTCATAGCATACAGATTACAGGGTAAAAGTGGAGAAGCAAGGGTTTCAGGAATAATCCCTCATTAAAGACAGCACTTAAGCACATTTGCTATCTCTCTCCTTATTTTACTTCTGAAACATTAATTTCTTTAATCCTTTAATGGCCTAAGTTTTGACAATGACCAAAATCCAGTAGACGGTTAAGTGCATTTAAGCCCAATGAAATCAGTGGCCTTATGAATGCCTAACCCTGTGTTAGAATGTGACCATCACATCTACATTGGGGCATATACATGTGTATTGTTTTTTTGTTATACCTCTTTGCTGTGTTCTCTGAAACTGTTCCCATGTTGAGCTTCATGTTGACTAATTTGTGTTGGCGATGCCAGGAGGAAGAAATGAGGGCTCCCATTTGAGTGCCCATGTTTTTAGTCCTTTTGTTTCCATTAAAAAATAGGAAAAAAATCAGTATTGCTTTTTGACAGGGCCATTTGAAACTGGGATCACTGTGACATGCCTAGTAGCTCAGTCAATCTCGATGTTTCACGCTGTGCCTCCCCACCAACTAGAAACATTTCAGTGAAATTATTCAGGAAGATTAATGAAATTTTGTAGCCCTTCTTGCAAAGTGTGAAAAATTAAATTCCTGCTTGGACTGTTGCAGTGATTATGCTATGGTAGGTTAAGCATCCAAGTAAAATAAGTAGTCTTGGATCCACAGAAACTCTCTTGGAATGAGGCTCATTTCCCTCCCTCCTCCTTCCACTGGCAGGCTTCCAAAATGCCTCTTCAGATCACCAAAAATCGGGTGAATTTGGTACCTTTTGTGAGTTAGATCTCTGGATTCAAACTTAAAATTCCTATAAAGATTTGACCACTATGCTCACATCTAGAGGCCTGTGACCTTGAGCAGACCTGCAAGAGGAAGCACAAGCTCTTGCCAAAACTGCATATCAGTCTTCCCCAACCTGGTGCCCTCCAGATGTGTTTGACTACAACTTTATGGAAGTTGTGGTCCAATACATCTGGAGGGCACCAGGTTGAAGAAGATTTATGTATGCAGTTAGGTGTGGGAATTCAGGTTACTCTACATGTAGAAGAGATTATCTGGGTGCAGCTTGATTTTCCTCAGGCAAGTTTTTTCACTGACCAGCTTGGAAGCAACAAATAACTACATCATACATAGAATCTTCTGTAAAAGCATGAGAGACCCATCAATAAGTCACCTTCTACATTAATACAGTAACTTCAAGGCTAAAAATATTTACCCCTTCTATCTGCAAAACAGCACCAGTTCCCCCAACGGGCAAGAATCATGCATCTTAAGTTGCACTGTAGTAGCTTTGGTTCAGCATTGTCCAGCATGAGGGATACGTGGGTATATGGGGGATACGTGGCTCAACAACACTACAAGCGAGAAGGATCTTGGAATTGTTGTCGATCACAAGCTGAATATGAGGCTACAATGTGATGTGGCTGCAAAAAAGGCCAATGCTACTTTGGGCTGCATTAATAGAAGCATAGCTTCCAAATCCCAGGAAGTACTAGTTCCCCTCTACTCAGCACTGGTTAGGCCTCATCTGGAGTACTGAGTCCAGTTCTGGGCACCACACTTTAAGAAGGATGCAGACAAACCGGAGAGGGTTCAGAGGAGGGCAGCAAAGATGATCAGGGGACTGGAAACAAAGCCCATGAAGAGAGACTGAAAGAACTGGGCATGTTTAGCCTTGAGAAGACTGAGGGGAGATATGATAGCGCTCTTCAAGTACTTGAAAGGTTGTCACAGAGAGGAAGGCCAGGATCTCTTCTCGATCATCCCAGAGTGCAGGACACGGAATAATGGGCTCAAGTTACAGGAAGCCAGATTCCAGCTGAACATCAGGAAAAACTTCCTGACTGTTAGAGCAATACGACAATGGAACCCATTACCTAGGGAGGTAGTGGGTTCTCCCACACTGGAGGCATTCAAGATGAGGCTGGACAGCCATCTCTCAGGGATGCTCTGACTTAGATCCTGCACTGAGCAGGGGGTTGGACTCGATGGCCTTGTAGGTCCCTTCCAACCCTACTATTCTATGATTCTTTGAAGTAGCAGTATAATACAAGATGGACAGATGTTACTTTCATTTTTTATGATTTTGTTTTAATGATCCATAAACTTCCCATAATTGCATATCACTAACGGCTATGTGAGAGGGAAGCAAAATCAATACTATAGTATTGATTTAAAAACCAAGAATTAATAATGCAGTATTCATCAAATACAAGGAACACAATGATACTGTTCAAATTTCATTTTGGTTGATTCAGTTCCAATTTTGCCTCTTGCATAAAATGCTTTATTCAGAACATTAGTTAAGGCTGGTTCCCATTCTGCCCTGGCATGCACATGTGGTAGGGCACAGGCATTCAGCCCACACCCCTCTCCCACTGCACTTAGGTAATTTAGTGTTAACGAATGAATGCACGTACATTGTACTTACATGAGGAGGCCTCACTAACGGGACCCATCCATCACAAAGGAGTGGATGGGCCTGTTGCATACAATTATAGCAAATACTCTACATTCAAGGAGGAAAGTGAATGAGCGTGGATGCCTGTGTGAATCATCTCTCAAGTCAGTGCCAGTTCATCAGTCATTCACATTGTTCCAGTTAGTCACGCACCAGTGTTCATAACAAAAGGTAATCCACATAGTGCAGCTGATGATGTACCAAAAATGGTTCTGGTAAATTGTCTTGAGTCACACTGTTATAGGGCAGAGTTGCTGAGATAAAGGCTTGGATCCAGACTTGCCCCTCTGTGGACAGATGGGTTCCTCCCATTCTTGAAAGGGATAAGATCCAGCAGATATCCCCCAATTTCCCTCTGCAGCCCCCGTGCTATTCCAGAGAGTCCCACAACCCCGGAACACCGTTTAGGGGGACACGAGCTGCAGGGCAGAATGGAAATTGGTGAAAATGATTCCTCCTGCCTCCACTGTTGGTATCTCATGAGCAGAGTTCTGTTCACAGCTAGTCTGGATCCAACCCATTGCCCTCCCCCATACTACAGTTGAAGTCCCAGTTCAGGCTCATTAAGCTTAGTTTTAGGTTTGAGGTGTTTAAAATTGATCTTCAAGAATGGAATATGGGGGATGTAGTGTTTACCATTTATGGCTTCATAGGGGATTAGTATAAATTTGGTTTTATAGTAGGGTTGCCAACTTTCTTACTGGTCCCTGCTCCTTTAACAGCAGCCTAATCTGTGGACATCAGACAGGTGATAATACTTATCTCCATAATGTGAAAAGCTTCCTTTGCTGGTTTCTGCCAACCAGGCATCTCTTAAAGAAACAGGAGCAAGACAGCACATGTTTCCTTCTGATCAATTGGCACTCCTGTTTTTATAGTAGTTGCCATGTAATTTACTTAAAAAAAAAAGAAAAAGCTAAATGGCCTCATTATATTTTAGGGCAACAGCGATTTTGGCATATTTACCACAGGAACTTCTAGGTACTTCATGTTATGAATACTTTCATCAAGATGATATAGGACATCTTGCAGAATGTCATCGACAAGGTAAAATGTTATATGCAAAACAATTGGTCTAAATAATTCAGAACTTTAAATTTATGATTTTTTTAATTAAGACATTTGGCTAGGAAAATGACATCGCTAATTTGAATAATGGAAATATTCTAAGTTGACATAATTGTAATAGTAGAACATGATGTAGGAAATTTGACACAATGAAAAGTAATGGAAGTGATGAACATGCAAGACTACACAACTGTTCATCTATAAAAGGAGCACGTTTTTATATTAACTTCTGTACTTTCCTCATTCAGTTTTACAGTCGAGAGAGAAAATTACTACTAATTGTTACAAATTTAAAGTCAAAGATGGATCTTTTATTACACTGAGGAGTTGTTGGTTCAGTTTCATGAACCCATGGACCAAAGAAGTAGAATACATTGTCTCAACTAACACGGTAGTTTCGTAAGTATTTTTTTTCACTGATGCGCTGGGCACTTAACCTTGCTCTCCATGTATCAATGTAGGGAATGTACTGAAAATATGTATCTGTTGTTTCCTTTTTAAAGATAGTAAGCATCTATAGAAAATAGTGTTTCTGTAGGTGCAGGGGTATGAAACATTTACCCTAAATGCTCCCTTGTTTGGGGCATCAAAATGTAGACAATATTGTTGTTTTACATGGGTTCATACCACTCTGCAACTTGATCTGCTTTCCTTGTCATGATCAAGTTAATCAAATAATAGTGGAGCTATAAGAAGCTAGGAAGTCACCTATGTATTTATTTCATTTCTACATGTGCCACTAGCCAAAGCTCACCTAGTTCTAATTTTTGCTGTGAAGGAAGATCCTATGTATCTAAATTAAAGCAGTTAACTTCCTCATCTTGAAGTTGACAGCAGAACAAGAAATATTTAACTTTGCGATGAATAAGGTTCTTTACCTTCATTGTTTCCTGGGGCCATGGAAGGCAACTATTCTCGTTGGCATGCTCTACTTGGAATTTCATAAAAGTGTGTTCTGTTTTCAAGTCTAGGGATGATATTTCAGAATTTCACCTGTTGATAGCCCTGTTCGGGCATTAAGCCTAAGCAAGATAGCCATACATGAGTAGGGGCAAGTGGTGGTGCATACTGGCTGCCCCCATCCCCTCAGTTCTGACCTTGCTGCCTTGAATGGCAAGGTCTGAAGAGGGGTTCTACTCATGTTTATTTGAAGGTGAGTAAAACTGTCTTCACGATCAGGGACCCTGCATTATCAGGATCTTCAATCATGCAGAGAGACCTTGTTCAACATGGCAAGGTCAGAACTGCCATGGTGTTCACTGCAACAAAGGAGTGAGGTTAGTGTGTGTGGTCCCATGCCTCTATTCATGTGTTGCCATACCCTTTCCACCTTAACACTTGATCAGGGTTCATGTGATAAATACAAGTGGGTAAAATGCATGAATGAATGGTGTTTCTGCCTTTCTTGCTTCCCATGTCATGTATAGTGGGACTTGTGGATCTCACCTTTGTTAAGACCTGAGGGGCCCAGTTTACTTCTGGGATTCATGAATCATGTCATAGGTGACATCTGTGAATTCCACTTTATATGTTGCAACCATAGGCAGTAGCATAACGTTCACATTTCTACCCTGCTTCTGTGTAACTGATGATCTAGTTCTTGCTCAACAAAGGGCGCAATCCTATGGAGATAGGTGGCTGCCTCCGAACTCAGGAGGTGACCGCCTATCCAGTGCAGGGCAGGAGAAGCATGGAGGGGATCATTCCCTCCACACTTTTCCTGCTGTGCACTTGGCACTAGACAGCCAATTTCGGCTGTTTAGCCACAGCAAGGCGGAGTGGGGGAGGAGGCTGCCAGATGACACATAGGATGTGTTGTATCGGCATTTCCGCCTTCTCCGCGCTGGAACACCCCGTGGTACACCCCGTTTTGGCTGCCCTGCACTCCTTGTGCAAGCACAGGGCAGGTGCTGCCTCGCAGGAAGCGTGGGGGGGGGGGGGTTCCGGGAACTGACCTCAAAGCGCGGACTCCGAGGTCATTTCCTGGAAAACCAGATATCCTATGGCCATCTAACCGCTGACTAGCAGCCATAGGATTGCTCCCTCCAGGTTTTAATCAAAGATTGTCATCCTTTTGCTGTGTTCTTCACTATGATATTTCAGATCACTTCCTGTGATCTGAAAAGAGAAAACATGTCTTTTAATATGCTAAATAACTAGCTGTATGCAGGTGTTTAATTTGTATTTTTGCTTCTTTTGAACCCCCAGTGCCAACGTACTTGATGGCGGAGATGCAACTTTTCCGCAGCTTGCAGCTTCACCACACAGCATGGACAGTGTAGTCCAGACGGGTGAAGGTAAGTAGAGCCATCAACAGCCTTCCTTTTGCATTAGTTCTTTCAGCCATCTTGGTGTTGCACCATTCAAAGGCAAGTCAGTCAGTTATGTCCTGCGTGTACTTCAAGTCCATGTTTAAGTCGATCTTCTAGATCAAGCCAAGCTTAGTAAACTTCCAGAGCACTGAGCAATGTATATCATAGTCTAAATTGGTTCCTTCACCAAAGAATACTCGTGGAGTTAGTGTAACAGAGAGTCTACAACAGCAGATCAGGGTGGGGAATTTTTTTCCCCATTGAGAGCTATATTACCTCAGGGGTAATCTCTTGGGGGTCACATCCTGGTGGTGGCCGGGGTGGGTGACAGTGATGAGTAGGGCGAGAACCAGCCCACTCTCTCATAATCATAACCATCTTGCACACTTTCTGTCTCAATCTCTTGCACACGTGCACACATACTCATGCTTATTTAAATAAAAACCCCGTAGTCTTACAATTGCACAAAAATATTGAAAAGTGCAGGGAATGCTGAAAGCTAAGACCCAGAGTGGGAAGCTTTGTCAACACAATGGGAGATATATGGAGTCAAAAGAACTGATGGTTTGCTTCCGTGTCTGCTAGCTCCCATTGCCTTGTCATAGCCCTCATTCCCCTGCCTATGATAGAGTTGCTGTGACTGCTAGCCTCTAGATGGACTGCTAAGAGTTGGGAAGTGGGGATGGGGCTGATCAACTGGGTTAATTGTTAAGAAAGCACCAGACTCCTGCTAGACTCTTGACAGCAAAGGACTCAAAGATCCAGGCAACTGCACAGGGTATCTGGATGGCAATCTTGGCCTTCCATAATGGAATAGTTGTGGACTGTCTTTCTCTTCCTTTGTTATCAATGGACTCCTCCCCAAAATTATCTAAATTGTGCAGACTCAAATGTTGCAATTCAAATTGAAACAGAATAATTGTCAGCATCCATCTCTCATCCTGAGCCAGCATTTGGTGTTTGGTAACAATATCTACTCCTGCCGCTTGTAACTTCTCAAGAAGTTCTACCTTAAGGTTATCAGCCTGTTAATATAGCAGTGTATTAATATAGCAACAAAAATGCAATTTGGTATTCAAAACACATGAATAAAGTTCAGGATTCAGTTATATTTAGCCTTCCTTAGCCAAACAGGCTAAGCTTTCATTTTTCACCCATAAACTATGGATTATCTGCTCTTTGGGGCATTCTGCTTAGCATGCCGAGAAGCTGATCCCTTTTTTCTCAGACTGAAGTGATTACAGAGAACAAGCGAGTACATCATAACCTTGGTTAGCGTAGACTTGGTTATATAAAAGGTCCAGATATCGTGAAAGTTTGTTTGTTTGTTTGTTTATTTTATTGCATTTATATCCCGACTTTTTATGTTTATGTGCTCTGATGGTTAGGGAGCAGGAGGCATGACCTCTGCAACGCCACACTGGGGTTTAGAGAAGCTCCCTAAAAGACAGATTGCCCATCCTTATCAGTCTGCTCCTGCAAGAGTGGTGGTTGTACTCTCAGTTCACTCAGAACAACAGTGAGGCCCAAGAGGCCTGGCCAGCATTACACATGAACTGAATTAGCAACCTAGAGCATTCCCTCAAATCCTCTACAATTCATAGTGGTTCCTTGGCAGACACATTAATGAAGGAAGGGTTCCCTGAAGGTAGGACATTTTAGACACACCATTATAGGAAGATGACACATACCTTTGTATCAGCCTTGTAGTGGATTCTACTTCTCTAGCAGCAGCAGCCTCTCACACTGGTTATAGAATCCATCTATAGGTCAGTGGGAAGCGTTTTCAACCACAGAGAAGATCTTCATTTCATTGATACCTTACCTTTCTGCAAGGAGCTCAAGGTGGTGTACATGGATTCCCCACCACCATCATTTTTCTCCTCGCAGCAGGTCTGTGAGGTAGCTTAGGCTGAGATCATGACACGTCCAAGAGGTCACTTCATGGCTGAGTGGGGATTCGAAGGTGCCCCCCCCCCAACACTTTAACCACTATACCACACTGGCTGTCTTTAGCTATTAATCTGTGACCTCACTTATTGAAAAGGCATGGGTGTCCCCTCTTCTGTTTCATATATGTCTTCATTGGGAGTCATTTGAACAAGCAGAACTGACAATCAGGATTATTGTGATGGCTGGGAAATACATGTGTATAATTCTTTCTCTATGACATTAGGACACACCTTTAAGGCTCAAGAGTGCATACTTAGCTCTTCATGTAATATTAGAAGGGGACTTCCAAGCTTCTATTGCAAGCATCTAAATCAGTGAATACTGAAGTATGTGAAATTAGAAGGTGGGGCAAGGGGAACAAAGGAGGTCTTTATCCTGTCTGGAACACAAAAATAGTGGAAAACTACAAAAGTTCTCAGGTAGAAGGAAGTACTGAAGCTGAGAGAATAGCAGCTGCAATTCTCCCTCTCCCAGTTGCTCTTAGCTATTACACTACCCCTCCATGTTCTCTTTCTCCCTTTTACAACATGTTCTTTTCTTCCTTTTTTTTTTAAAGGTGGTCCCAAAAGGTCCCTTCCAACAGTTCCTGGTATTCCAGGTGGAACAAGAGCAGGAGCTGGTAAAATTGGCAGGATGATTGCTGAAGAAATTATGGAGATTCACAGGTAACCCCCCCCACGCCCCCTGCCCAGCTCTATTCTGCCATCTCAGATTTATTTCTGAAAGGGATGACCAGCTATCTCCTTACCACAAATGCTCAGTTACTTTCAGAGTACAGGAAATAGATAGCTGCTGTGGTACTGCTATTGGTCATACTAGGAACTGGAAACAAACTTTAAAAGGAAGGAACAATATGTATTTGTTTTTATAGCTTCATATGTTCTCTTATTTACAGTAATCTATGTAAGTGATCAGTGCTTGTTGCATAAACTTGGGAAAAGAGAATGAGAAATGATGGTCAAAATGTAATTCTTCAAAATTATAGTGATGAGAAAAGCAAAGTAGGCTGAACAGGCACAGGTGGGAAATGCATCATCTTATGTTCGCTATCTCCAATCATGTACATTATTGGGAACAGCAGGGCATTGTAGCCCTACCAAGAATTACAAAGGTAACAGTCAAAAACTAAAATCCTGTGCACTAAGATCACTATAGTGGTCCTACCTTGACCATTAGATTTTTTAAAAATGGTAACCAGATTTTAATACATCGATTTCAATAAATGCTTATGAAATGTAATATATGAAAATACAGCTTGGCCATTAGATAAGGAAGGATCTCTCACGACTGGTACTGAGGTTAGGACTTATGGGAGTATTTTGCTAAGTATAGTACACAGGAGACTTACTTTTGATTGTATGAAAAGTCTAATAACTGAAGCCTTGCTCAAAGTCCAAGACTAAACAGTTAATGTTCCAATATAATTTTCAAGTCATGTGACAGGTTGTCATGAGCATGATAAATTGTTCAAGAATAATTGCACTGTTCTGCATCATTTTTCTAATCTGGCTGATGTTGGTATGACAGGATAAGAGGCTCTTCACCTTCAAGTTGTGGCTCTAGCCCACTGAACATGACCAGCACACCTCCCCCTGACACATCTTCGCCAGGAGGCAAAAAGGTGAGATGGCAGGACATTAGGGGCTTCAGAATGGCTGTGCTGTATAATTATAGTCTACTGTTCAGTGGAATTCAACCCATTATAACTAATGAATGCATCATATCACTGTCAGAACACTGAGAGCCCCACCCACCCACTGAATGGTCTGAAACAGCTAATAAAATAGCATAGTTGAAGCCAAAATGTTGCCTGCATGGTACCATCTAAGAAACTCTTCCACTGGAAAGCTCATAGAAAAGTATTCAAAAAGAGAATTTGAATTCATAGCTACTCAGTTCAAGTGAGGAGAGTGGGATCTATTTTGAATACTTTTGAAACATGTACAGTCAAAAAATGAGTTTTTAAATTGCTGGAAAGTGATGTTTATATAAAAAATCTCCAATCCAGGCTTTGGAATTCAAGAGTATGGTAAGCCATTTTCAGTGTGTTTTGCTGTGTATGCCTAAACAAGCTCCTTTCTGTGTGCCTTTCCTCATACATTTTGCATAATTATGCAATTTTCTCAAAAGGTTAAATAAGAAAATAGTACTAGATAGCCCATTGCTCAGGATTTGCTTTAGTTTGGCAGTAGTTTGATTTTGATTGTTTTTTAGATTTGTATACCACCCAACTGGCAAATGCACTCAGGGCAGTTTACAGTCAGAAAACCAAACAACAACAAAACAATAAATAAATAAATAATGATATAATACTGGTATCAAAATAATAATTAAACATTAAAACATTAAAAATGTTAAGAACATTGAGGATCCAGCAGTAAAATTAATAAAACAACAGACTGAAGTTTAAATGCCTGCTTAAAGAGGTGGATTTTAACCTGGTGTCTACACGCCAGGCCGATCTCCCTATGAAGGGCATTCCACAGATAGGGGTCCACTACAGAGAAGGCTCTTTCCCTGCTATCCACTTCTTGCACCATTGTGGGTGGTGGAACCCACAGAAGAGCCTCTGAGAAAAGGGAGCAAAACACCAGAAAATCATCTTTCAGAAACTCACTCGCTAGGTAGCCCTTACCCACTAACTGTAGGAATACACAGAGGTAGGTATCCACTGAAGCATAGCTGTAAATCTACTGGCTGTGAGTAGTAACACGACGAAAGTGATAGCAAAACATTCATACCTGTATGGCAAGGAACTAGTGCATTTACATAAAATGAGGCTATAAGTCTGAGTTACTGTGGCATGGCTGAAATAAAACTCCAATACCATCTAGCAGTATTTTCAACAAGGCTTTTCACTTTGGTTCACTGCACAAGTATTCATCATAGGCATTTACTCCTGTACTAATTGTTTCATGTACTAATTGTCCTGCTAAACTTTCACAAGCAGGTGACAGCAAAGGCAACAATTTGTATCTCTCATTGAACTTTGAGAGGAGGTGTCCTTCAATATGGATGAGTTCTTCTGAGTGGCAGGGCTGTGTTACTAGTTAATTCCCTATGGAAAGCCTAATTTCTCTCTCTTCAAGTGGGCCCCTTTAACACAAATTGCAGCACAAGTATGTGTTGGATCACAGATGTGTAGATCAGGCTGTAAAAAAGTAATGTGTGAAGCAGAGTTTAATATCCTTTCCACAGATCAACATGACACATCAAGTTATTTGAACATTCTTAGTGATGGGAGAAGAGACTGCTTTTTAAAAATCTCTTATGCCACCTACTGGTGAACATTAACTTCTGATATGATAAGTTTTGTTTAGATTCCCCCCCGCCCCTTATTTCAGAAGAGCAGAGTAGGTTTTGAATGTTTCAGAATCCAAATTTCAGTTGAAATGAAGAACTTTGAATCTGTTTTAAATATAAAATGGCAATACAATATACCAGTAATGGCATTATAATGTGCAATAGCTTCATCTGTCAAAGGGCAGAATCCAGTAAGGATTATGCTAGGCATTAACAAAAAGTAGCTAAATGGCATCCCTACTGGCAGAACAACTGTGGTCAAATTGTGGAGAAGGTGATATTTCAGAGCACACCACAGCCCATGAGAAGTGCAAAACAAACCATGAGTTCTGTACTGTAATATCCACATTCAGGATGAGCAAAGGCACATTATATGTGAAAACTCCTGTGCTGACAAATATTCCCATAGAAGTGAACAATTATCTTACTGAACAATACATCCATTAGAGATGAAACAATCTTGAGAAAACATCAATCACTTTGAACTAGCAGGAGCCCAATCATGGTTTTGTGGGGAAGCTACAATTGAATTCATTTGAGGCATTTTAACTAGTCAAGTACAGGCCCTTTCCCCTTTGTCTATGCAGTTCCTCCTCTGGCTGTCACAAGTAGCCCATCACGTGCACACCTAGCCATGGAGGAGTTGGTTTTCCACTGCATGAGTTGTGGTGTGTGCAAATATCAATGAACACGTATAGCAATGTGGGTTTGCAAGTGTACACACACACACTAGAGCCACCTAAGATATCACCATAAAGCAGCAGCTTCCACACAGCTATTAACCTAGAAACCAATATATTATATTACCCATCCTTTTAAAGGTAATACTTAAGAATATCAAAACAAGTTTCAATTTCATTATAAACCATTTAAAGTTATTTATCGCTTTATATTGAAGCTTGTCAGTTTAGTCTCACATCACCTCTAGAGGCTTCCCTGTAACCTGCAGGGTTCTAAACACTACATGATGAATGCTGTCAAAGATCTGAACAATAACAGTATGTTACTAATGATCTTATTATTTGCTTAGTGGATATCATTAAGCAAGGCTTCAACTCAGACTGGCAGAGCCCAGAAAACTGGAGGCATTGGCCTGTTGGTTTGTCAACTGTTCGAAGTAAGGGCTGGAAACGGGACTATAGCTGGTTAAAGGATTTGTGGTGGGATTTAAAGCAGGGGTCAACCTGCAGCAGTCTCCCTGTGTCTGAATACGTATGTAACATCATCCAGCAAGGATTCATCTTCTATTTAGTTTTCACAAGCAAAAATGGACCAAAGTTCAGATTGTCAGTGGTCACCCTACAGGCCTCTAAGCAGCATTTTTGCATAAGTGTGCAAAATACTGACTTATTCAGACAGAATAAGATTATGACTGACCCTGTTTAAACTTACAGTCCCTAAATATGAGTATGTCTCTGCAAAGTATATGACAGAGCACATTGCACATAGGAGGGCCCATCAAAGGATGCAGGGACTTACAAGGCCATTTTACTTGTAAGCATCCAACCACATGGCATTTTGTAGAAAGTAGCAGGAAAGAAGAATCTTTAATTAAAAATAACTCCTGTGTTATTTTTAATTATCTATGCTGTAGTACCTCTACTTCTGGCACCAGTTGAAGGCTACTTTCTCCCCTCCAGCTTCATTCACCTTGGTTCCTCCGTGTCATCCTCTAGCTTAAGTCTGTGGAAGCACTCACTGTACCCTCTTTAAATCACTGGATTTAGTTTGTTACACCTTTCCTGTTGAGTCCATGGTACATTAGAATGGGGTACAATCTGTTGGTGGCTGTAGAGTCAGCATTGTATTGCAAAGTATTCCTCCATAGTGCTGTTAAAAAATCTGGCCCAGGGCTGGATCCTACCCTCCAGAAACTAAAAGAATACACACTATAACGAGTGCAGGCATATGTTCCTTTTTGGTACATAGTATAGTCACCTCTCTTAATTTATTCTATTCAGAGCTCCATGGATTGATGCATCATTGTTTCTAACATGTTCAAGAATTATTTTGATTACTGTAGTTACTAAGATAAGCACATTCATTTGAAGCTTTATCATATGGTGACTCACCTTTCATTTCCCAAGACTAGCAGATTCCAGTGGGAAGAAAACTCCTGTGTGATGACTTGTCATACTTTTGAATGGGTTGTTACTAGGCCTGAAACAATCCTGAGGGAAATTGTGGTTGAGTCACCTTGTTAATTTGAAGTACTTACAATCACCTGAGAGTTGTCAGATGGTTCCCTCTTAGTCTAAAAAGATTTCAGGTAACAAAGCCACAGAAAGTTGCTAAGATTCACCAGAAATCATACTATAATTTGCAGGTATCAAGACATATTACTAAGACGACTTGCATCTTTCCAGGAAGGAAGTTTTGATATTTTGAGAGAAATGAAGCAAGCGTGTTTGCCACAAAGGGGGGGGGGGTATCTCCTTTGTTTGAGTTCCCCAGTGAATAAAGATTTTTATTAGCTGTCATATTTCTACCTTATGAATTTGGCATAAGAACAGCCTTTTCACTGAGCAGCATTCATTGCCATTTTTGCTTTAATGATAACTTGGCTACTGATCCCAGAATAGAAAACCTTAATCAAATAAAATATTACTGTGCTTACGCATTTGTACTATTTTACAAGGCAGAAGCGTCACATGTATGCATCCTTTGAAATCATTACAAAAGCTATTCCTTGAGTGCAAACTATTATGTCAGACAGAACCTTGGCTCTGCAAACTTCATAGCTTGCAACAGGGACAGGTGTGCAAAATATTCTAAGTCTACAGCACACAGATTATGTTGGACACAGTCTTTATTCTGTTTTGTTTTAATTTCTTTTTAGATTTTGAATGGTGGAACTCCAGACATTCCTCCTGCCAGTTTACTATCTGGCCAGATCCAAGACAATCCAGGCTACCCATATTCTGACAACTCCTCCATTCTTGGTAAGCAACCCTACAGAAAGTAGCACAGGCAGAGAAGTGTGAAAGGGATAAGGACATGGGGAATAGTAACTGGGTGGTACAGATCTTTAGGTCTGGGTCCTATTGTAGGACAGTCAGGAGTGCAGTTATAAGAAAAAGTCCCTTTAATGTAAATATTGGGCGAGTTCACATGGCACAATAAGCCACAGTCGGTTGGTTGCTCACTAACCCACATTACTCTCAACAGAAGATCAGGGGCTTTGCAGCTTGCTGTGGTTTGTTTCCCCCTTAGTTCTCCCAG
This sequence comes from Heloderma suspectum, assembly GCF_057233095.1. Classification (NCBI taxonomy): domain Eukaryota; kingdom Metazoa; phylum Chordata; class Lepidosauria; order Squamata; family Helodermatidae; genus Heloderma; species Heloderma suspectum. Next base: position 111,470,786 of record NC_139458.1, on the reverse strand, counting down.
CATGTACCCCACAGGCCTTTACAGCACAACCCCTCTCATATCCTCTTTCCTATGAAGGGAAACTTTTCTTGCTTCCTACCCCGCTCCCATCGCTAGCCCTTTTCTACACTTTTTTTTCCCCCATTCGCAACCTTTTTTCCCCCAGTGCTTTGGAAGTACACAAATTGGTTGGGTTTTTTAAATTGTTTTCTGTTGGAGCTGCAAAAAGGGGGTGGGTGGCCTGTCTTTAAACATATCGCTGGAGAATCAGGGACATCTGGAATGGAAAGGGGATGCTGAAGTGTCAGTACAACAGTTCAGAATTTGAGGATCACCTTGTGAAGGGGGCGAGCTGGACCCCTTTTGCCATGATGCTACAGATGGGTGCCACAACCCTGGCCCTCATTGACAGCTGCAACCTAGACAGCATCAACAATCTTAAGGCAGAAGGGGAACTGTATGTTGGGCACCCTGAAAAATGGGTGCAGGGGACTAGATAAAACCTATCTGCAACTGCAACCCTGTATGTTTGCTAAGTGCAACATGCAGGGTTCTAGTCTGGGCAAGCCAGTTTTCTTCGTTAACCTGCTGTTGTGCAAGTGCAAAACAGCGATAAACCAAAGATAATTTTTTTTAAAGTAGGGGGACATTAGTACATATTCTCTGGGCCTGAGGAAATGTGAAAAAATTCCCAGCCCTGTTTTTGCACAAAAACGGGGCTGGGATTTTTTTTAAAAAGGCTCCAGCTGCAGTCATGGTTGCAGCTGGGACATGGGACTTGGCAGCAGACAATACGAGTTCTGTCTCCACATCTCTTGGGATGCCAGGCAGAGCTGGCTGGAAGAGCGAGGGGAAGGGTGGGGGGACAGTCAACACACTGTGGGTGGTGTGCCCAATCATCTGTCAGGCGCACCAACCACACACTGGGGGTTGTTTGCAAAATAACCCCCAGTGTGTGGCTAGTCACCCATTGTGGATTAGTGTGTTGTGCAAAAATGTCCATTGTGTGGGCTTGTATTTCATGACAAGACACCATGAAAACAAGCTACCCTGAACAACCCAACAACAAGCCATGGATTCTCAGGGTGGCTTGTGCGTGATTAACAAACCATGCTAAAGAAACTGCACTGGGTTCAGACATCACGAGGCACTCTAAAGTAAACTGTATTAGCCATGGCGAACTTCACCCTTCAGGGTTCTAAAGTTGAGCTAATTTCCCACACCCTATGCAGAATAAGTTTTATTGATTATGAATTATTGTTTTAACGTTTTGTGTTACGTATTTTATCCCGTATTTTCTGCTTCCAGTGGCCATTGTTATATTAATGGCTGTAACAATAAAAAGTGTATTCATTCATATAGTCAGCTGTAAGAATAAGGGGAGCAGTAATAATTTCAGTTTCTTAGCTTGCAACTGTTTGTTTCTTTCAGCCATTGTCTTAAATATACTGTTCAAAGTAATATTAATGCAGTTCTCTTTCCAATCTACTGTTGCTTTACATTTTTTGTTCTCTTCCCAGGGGAAAACTCACATATAGGCATTGATATGATAGAGAACGACCAAGGATCCAGCAGCCCCAGCAACGATGAGGCAGCAATGGCAGTTATTATGAGCCTTTTGGAAGCTGATGCAGGTCTTGGGGGCCCGGTTGATTTTAGTGACTTACCATGGCCCTTGTAAATGCTACCTAATAGCTTTGACATCTGGATATTTCAAAGTGCATTATTGGTGGAGTTCTCCAATCTGTGAAGCTTGTTGAATTGCTTTGATGTTTTAATTTCATAAGCCATATCAAGAGAACAGTCATCCTTCTCCCATGTGTAATTTCAGACCAAGTGGAGATCAACCTGCTACAGTGTTCCTATATCATTGATTTGGTTAGCCTGTATAGCTTGCATTAACTGTATATTTTGGATTCTGTTCTTGTGTTGACTTTTTTTTTTTTTTTAAGATCACTGTGCAAACTAAGTACTGGCATCACTGGTAGCTTTTATATGCAAATGGTCATTTCAGCTGTATGGTGTGTTTTTACACTACAGAAAAAGGTCCCCCATGTGGATAATGGATATTTCTTATACTAATGTATCAGAACTGTTTCTTGTAAGATCCTTTACTATAAATATTGTTGAAGTGTAATGTATTAGACAGTTAAATATTTTTAAAATAAAATGTTTTCGCTTGTTCTAAATTGCGTATACTTGGATTGTAAAATATACTTCCTCATGACATGCATAATTATGTTATTAAGAGGAACAGCAAGCACTGGCCATTCTGAGCAACTAATCAGTCTTACCAGGGCAAACCAGTATTCTTGCTGGAACCTGGCAATGATGTGGGACTGGAGCAACTTTTCAAGACAGAAGAACCAGCAACCCCTACAAGGTGCTTCTTCAGTAAAGCATCTAGAAGATTCCAGCTTAGCTTCTGAAGCAGAGAAAGAGCTGTGGTGCATAGGAGATATTCAAGTGACAAAAGTTGTCAGTTAAGGCAAGCAGGCTTATTAGGGATAAGGTAACGTAACAGCCACATTTTTAAAAACCTAAGGTACAGTCTTTGTTACTGCTTTCCCTCACTGCATGCTCCTCGCTTTCCAGTTTTCCTAGACTAATAGCACTGTCTCCACCCAGTTTCTAGTCCACCACTGGGAAAGCAAAGGGGGGGATGAGTTATCCTTCTTGAATTCCTGAAGTCATATAGTTTTGTGATTGTGCATTAAAGCATCAGAGGGAAACCAGGTGCTTACCTGAGAAGTTATGGCAGAACACAAGTTCTGCTGGTATGATCCTTCCTGTTCTACTTTCATTTATGCATCTGCTCTGGAGTAGGCTCAGTGCTTTGGTCTAGATACCACAGCAACAAATAATCTAAGCAAAAACAGCATTAAGCACTGCTTCATTTTCCCATCAAGGGATATCAGTTGCTTGGAAGGAAAAAGCTTATCTTGCCATCTGAGCATTCCAATAGGAAAAATATGTAACTCCAGCAGCCTCCACATAGTTGACACAAACTCAGTTTGCAGATACTTGTTACCATTTGTTACATTGATAAGCATTTTCACATTCACAAGCCTCTTCTCCCAGAGGATAGTCTCCTGGCAGCTGTACCCAGAAACAAAATAGTAGTATAGAACAGGCTTGAAAGCTGCCTTTCCCTTCCTCCTTTCCAGAAACTCCAAATGACAGCTGTGAAGCAGTGTAATGCATCCACATTTACAGCACGTTATCCAGGTTAGTAGATTAGTATATTGAAGTAAAGGAGGAAAGCAGAGGAGCATGGAATATGCTCTGAAAGAGGTGGGTGTGTGACTAAATGATGAGCAAGGCATCATGGGCTCAAAGGAAGACTGGATCAGCTGGAAGGGAGATGAGAATGTAGGTTTAAGAAATGGGGTAGTATTGCATTATTAAATATGTGACAGTATCACAGTATTGTATGACTGAAGTGTATATAGCCTCCTTCACCACGCACTCTTGAGTAGTTTAGCACCTTGGCAAGCTGAAGCCTGAGAACTGGCTAAACTCTGCTGGGTCACTTACCCTCACTATGGACAATAAGTGTTTGCTGGACTGGTCTTATTTTATTCAGTTGCATATAAGATTTTAGTACTGCAAATTTTGTATCTGAGTACTGCAACTTATTTTTAGCAAAACAGGAAACTGCTTTATACCAGGCCAGGCCATCTGTTCATCTAGCCCAGTACTGTCTACTCTGGGGATCTCTCGAGTGTCAGGCAGGATGTTAAATATGGGGGGGGGGGGCACAGACCCACTACGTCTTATATCAACTGTGGAAAACAGGAGGTGAGAATCGGGCTTGAATTCTTTTGTTAATATTCTAGTGAGCATGTGAAAAGAATGTACAATAAATTAGTTTCACAGCTAATATTAAAATAATGGAAATTTTTATTTGAATGAAAAACTTGAGTTTACAATCAGTTAATAAGTGAAGAGTGAACAATTTGCATTTTCCTGTTCCATGACACATATGAAAAAAACTCTCAGTAAATAAATATTTCTGTGAACAGAGTTAAGGTAAGGCAATTTTTTTAAAGATAAAGCCTATATCAGTTTTTCTTGACCCTTGAACATGGCTCACATCGAACATGAAAAAGACCTCACTGGATAAATCTGGAAAAGCAGGCCATTGGATCACAACCCAGAAGCCCTGTGGCAAGAATCTTGTGCTCATCCATAAGAGAACAAAGTTAGGTAGGCTCATCATCTCTGTTCAGAACAAACTATTTACATTTAGCTGAATAGTAAGCCTCCAAAAGAAGCACTCTGTTGACTCAACATTGTGCATCAGGACTATAAAAATGGCTTTGATAATTCTGTTTGTCCACAATTTGTAAAGTGCCACTATCAACTTTAAGTCTGCATTTTACCCACTGTGTACCAAAATACTGAATAAACCACACCCTCCAAATCCTGCTGTTTCTGACAGAGCCTTAGGATGAGGACAGTCCACCATACAACCAATACCACAAAACCTACTTACTGGTAAACAAATGCAGGTATGTAACTGAACCTCATGGTGTTACACATGTACTCCTACAAACCATAATCAGATCCCACTGGTCTTTTCTAAGTTCATACTGCAATATCCTAAAACATTTTATGTTCATTACACAATGGAGAGAAGCTGGAATTGCAGTGCAGTATGAGCTCGTTACAGCATCGTCATTTTTATAATAGCATGCTTTTCTTTAACCAAGAGTTTGGATCAGAGTGGCAAGTTCTGTCCCTCAGTATCCACATCACTGTTGCTGGGCTGAGGATGAATGGGCAGGATATCCAGCTCATCTACCTGGGGAGTGGGATGCATCACCACTAGCTGGTCCTGGGGAATGTCTGCAGCAGCTGCTGCCAGGTTGGTAATAGATTTACTTTTTACGCACTGGAAGTCAACATGCCGACTTTTGCCTTCCTCCTTCTCCCATGACATCCGTATGAAAGGTCTTTGGACATAATTATAGATTACCTCTGGCCTTCCACCAGGCCGCTTCTTAACTTTTTCCTTGTATGTGGGATAACCTAAAATATTAAAGACAAGATTTTCTTATACATTTCAGTTCAAAGTACTTCACCCTCAGGGCATTTAAGACAGAATGCAATATTTTTTGTGATGAGCCATTAGGCAGGGTAGTTTTAGCAGTATTTGCATGCAAGGTTCTCCTCCTCTTCCCTACATTCACTGAAGAGATCACGGACACTCTACCTTCAAGCAACGTCTTTTTGCTGCATGCAATTAAATCCACATCGAATGCGACTTTGCCACATGTGATTAGATTGGAAGGATCCTAAACTAAAACAAGCTAACACACCACAAAAGATGCAATGTTCAACCATTAATACATTCTATGTTGAAATTTCAAGCTATCTTGAACAGCTTAGGGATTTTATTATATTAAGCGGTATAGAAGTATCACAAGTAAATGAATAAGGTAAGTAAGTTTTAGTGTCAAGGTAAGCCACAACAAGCTGGTATTTTTGCAGAAAGATTTACCCATATAAAAATGGATCAGGATCATGGAAAGGCCAACACTATCAGTTATCAACTGAGTAGCAGGTTGAGGCTAGTCTCTTTTTTTACTCACCTTCTGGTACTCAACCCCCTCTTATACTACTTGTGTAAAAGCAGAAGTGTGCACACATTGATGTTTATTGTGGATTTAGCTTAGAAAGCAATTCCAAGACCTCTTACCTTCTATACCTAATCGAATCTTCTTAAGACCTCTTTCCTTCAAGACTGATTTCGCCACATCTCTATTTTCAATGTACTTGAAGAACCTATATAATTTTGTGCTATAAATAACTGAGGAAAAAACATTTCATGGGTGAATAAGCTGTAGTGTTTATTCCTGGTTCCATAATGAAGGTGGACAAACAATTAATGCATTCTGTACCAGTGTTAAAATGCCTGCAATTTTACTTAAAATATTATTTATACCTCCTTTGCCATGCAAATAGCCACCCCATTCAGCAGTTATTGCCTGAACCTGTGGAGGAAGGAGCAGGGCCACACAAGCAAGCCTGCCTCCCCTGTCCCCCATCCCCTCCACCTCCCTGAGCCTGCTCCACCTCCCCCACATTGAGCAGTAAGGTGGATTCTTTGTGCATTCAACTGAATGTGTTTAGAATTCTCCCGGCCATCAGGAACCTTGCACTATCAGGGTTCCTGTTTGCACTGAGGTTCTAAGTGCATTCGAACACACCTAGAATTGCACTTCAGGCCTTCTGCTCAACACAGGGAGGTTGGGGGTAGAGCCAGAGCAAGATGCTGGAAGCGGGGTTATCATGCATGGCCCTGCTCCTCCATAGCTTCAGGCAATAATGCCTGAAATAGGGCTAAAGACTCACATATGAGTAATCTTTGCATTCTGAAAAGCTTCCCTATTGATTAATTTTATGGCCCTTATATACTGTTCTTTTTCCAGCCTTATTTCTCTTTAAGGGTCTATAATGTATCAAGCCCTAACAGTTTTTGGTGACTGGGTATAGCAAAATACTTTAATTCAATACGAGATAATCAATTGCATAGAATATGGAATGAGTTCTTGGTGTTTCCTTTCTTCACTATTCAATACGTCATAAATTAACACTTTCTATAATGAACAATTTTCACAGCTGGTTTACTAAACTTACTGAAATTTGCTGTGATTTACATCCAGCCTTTGCTGATGGAATTTAGACAAATACTGATTAAGGAAGCAATCCTATGGCCACTAGTCAGCTGCTAGACAGCCAGAGGATAGGTTGGTTTCCAGGAACCAACCTCGGAGACCACGCTCCGAGGTCAGTTCCCTGAGAATCGACCTTCCCCCCTTCCCACACTGACTCTTGGAACAGCCCTGCGCTCAGAAGAGGAGTGCGGAGCAGGAAAAATGGGGCTTTCCTGGGGGTGTTCCGGGGCGGGGAAGACAGAAATGCCGGTACGACACATCTTATGTGTCCTCCAGCAGCCACCTCCCACGCTCCACCTTCCCATGGCTAGACAGCCGAAATCAGCTGTCTAGCCACAAATGCAGGGCGGCTGAAGCACAGAGGGGACAATCCCCTCCATGCTTCTGCTCTGCATTGAATAGGCAGCTGCCTCTAAGTTTGGAGGCAGCTGCCTATCCCCATAGGATTGTGCCCTAAAGGACTTAAATATAAGAGTGAAAAGGAACACAGAAAGTGTTATATAAGCCCAAAAATATTAGCTCAGAATTCCCCACACTGAAGATTAAATATACAGCAATATGCAAAAAATGTATGAGGTCTATCTACCTTTTATGAAAATATTTTCTCTTAGACATCACCATCACATGTTTTGCAGTGGTCTTTTAAAATTATTAAAACCATCAGAAGAGATGGTGGTCATGTCTTGGATAATCAACATTCAGACTCAAATTAAATTTCAAGTGAACCAGTTGACTTACTTTGCGAATATTCCTCCCCCATCTGTGGAGGGTACTCTTCATCCCAGTCAACCACATCATCATCAGTGAGTACCACAATATGGCATTCTCTTTCCCCACTTTGAGCACTGGCTACCATCAGTGGGAGTATCATTTCTTCAAGGTAAAATTCAAACTGTTTCCGAGCACCATCATTTGATAATTCATGCATAAGAGCACCTGAAACCAAAAGCACCCAAACCATTACTATTGAAAATTTTTTAGGGAAAACAGAGGGGAGAATATAAAAACAATCAGTACTACTTGTCTCAGTACAAATGGCAAGACCACTACTGTTTGGATAGGAAAGCCAAATGGCATGGTTTTTATGGGTGGAGGGCATTCATTAGGAATGTTTAAATACAGGATACCTTTGCTCATAGACTGATTTCCCATTAGGCCCCTCCCCCTCAGTTCCATGATTTTAAGTAAATATCTGTAAGAAGATAATGTCAGGATAGATACAGAGAATCATTTGGAAATTCTGTATTATTCTTTTAAAGTTAGATGGTTCTATTGCTGCATAAATTTTGCTCTAGGAAAAAGTGAGTTTTGAAATGGCTGATATTCACAAGACTATTCATACTTTCTAAAAACATTAAATTAGAAAGCTAAATAAGAATGACTGAAACAAATAATGCAATGGAGAACAGCTTTTAACAGGCATAAATGCACATTACCAAAACTAAACATAACAACCCAATCCAAAATGTGTGTTATATAGATAAATCCAATTTCAACATTGTACTTACTGAGGTCTCTACATTTGATAGTACTATAATCAAAAGAAATACAGAGATAGTCACAAGCTTCTCTTAGTTCAGGAATAGATATTCCATCAGGACAACGTATCACCCCAGTCTTGTAGTAATCCTTAAACAAACAAAAAAGCAATATTACACAAACACTAGGAGAAAGCATCTAATGTCTTACTGAAAAGCTTTCAATTTTTCCAAGATGAGGCTGGACAGCCATTTCTTTCACGATGGTTTTTGGATTCCTGCATTGAGCAGGGGGTTGACTCAATGGTCTTGTAGGCCCCTTCCAACCCTACTATTCGATTCTATGATTCTCCAAATACTAAAATTTTGTTCTGTTGCCATAAAACTAGATTAGTACCATGCCTTCACATGGTACTGTCTTAACACTAATCCAAGTCAAAAGGGCAACCAGGAAAGTTAACTATAAGGAAGACTTCTATACAACATGGCATCAATTTACAACTAAGGGCACAATCCTATGCATGTTTAGACAGAAAAAAAGTCCTACAATTCCCAACATTCCCCAGCCAGCCATGCTAGCTGGGGAATGCTGAGAATTGTAGGACTTTTTTCTGTCTAAACATGTATAGGAATGCACCCTTATATGCCTAGGCAGAAGGAAACCTTAATACTACCATAGACTCACAGTCACTTATGGAAAGATTTATTAGGATAACAGGATATAGCAGGGGTGAATAAACAAATAGAATATATTGTATTGTAATATATGATATTAATGGCAGACTGTATTCAATGTATCCCATGAAATTTCATTGTGTATTGATGTTTTATTTGTAAAAAGTCAATTAAAAATACACACCTAGAACCCAAAGCTAATGCAGAATGTAGCAGAAAACAAAGGATTTTAAGACTGGAGCTGCAATGGATGCTGATTAGTTTCTGGTTGTAATTCAAAGTGTTTGTATTAACCCTAAAGCTTATGGCTTGTGCATCTTAGGAAATGCCTCTGTCCATAGAAGCCTACCTGGGCACGTGAGGTCAATTTGCCCATTAGAACACACCCAGATTCATCTGAAATTCAGAGGTATCATGGCAGATAAGCTGATGTGGAAAGAGTTCCCAGAAACAGAAAGTTTAAAAATTACTAGCCCGGAGCCAAAGTGCTCATCATTGGAAATGGACTGCAAGGCAGTACAGAGATTACAGTGTTTGGCACCAAAGCAGTTCTCACAGCACTTGAAATAAGTTATTTCAACTGCTGTACTGTTCTAAAAAAGGTTTATAATAAGCTTCCCTATAGAACCGTTTTCCCCCTATTTTTGGAGTCAACAAAACAGATCTAAAAACAGACGGTCTTTTATATCCCTTGATTTCAGTCTAAGCCTTTTGATTACGCAGCTGGAAACAAAACTGCATTGCAAAGGTTTTTCATATTACATTTATTCTTTCAAACAATGTCATTCAGTTTATGTAAGAATGAAACAGAGAGATGCCATGCACAATGAAACCCTGCCCTGCAGGAATCCTTAGCCTCAATTACAAACCTGTGTGGGACTGAATATAATAGGAGGAATGTTCAAGGTTTTTCTTAAGTCCACACAATCATTTTTTAAAAAAACAATCTATATATCTTAAATTATGAACATGGCAGGACGTAATGTGATCTCACCAGAATAGCACGAAACACAGTGGAGCCGATTCCTTCAGCCACTTCATACTCTCCTTTTTCATTGGGCCGTGTAAAGTTATGTTCTCTTCCTGATCCAAACATCCTATATATAAAAAAAGTTTGCTTAATATTCATTTCAGATATACAAAGTTCATCAATGTTCAAGTTAGCCAGATGAATCTTTAGAAAGAATGATAGAAAACTCAGAACTACAGGGGATCAGTAACTCTTGCATCTTTCCCTTAAGCATACATGCTATTTCGGTCTCATTACTTCAAGTAAGACCCCTTCATGGATCACTGCCTTGTTGTGGCGAAGGGGCTTGAGTAACTCAGTGATGCCATAAACTCTGCTGTGCAGGGCCACCCAAGATGGACAGGTCACGGTGGAGAGTTCTGACAAAATGTGGTCCAATGGAGAAGAAAATGGCGACCCACTCCAGTATTCTTGCCAAGAAAACCCCATGGAACGTATCACAAGGCTAAAAGAGATGACGCCGGAAGATGAGCAACTCAGGTCGGAAGGTGTCCAATATAACACTGGGGAAGAGCAGAGGGAATTTCCAAGTAGCGCCAGAAGGAGTGAAGAGGCTGGGCCAAAGCCGAAAGGACACTCAGCTGTGGATGTGTCTGGTGGTGAAAAGAAAGTCCGATGCTGTCAAGAACAATATTGTTTAGGAACCTGGAATGAATCAAGGTAAGCTGGAGGTGGTCAAACATGAGATGGCAAGATTGAACATCGACATCTTGGGAATCAGCGAACTAAAATGGACAAACATGGGCAAATTTAATTCAGGTGACCATTATATCCACTACTGTGGGCAAAAATCCCTTAGAAGAAATGGAGTAGCACTCATAGTCAACAAAAGGGTGGGAAAAGCAGTACTGGGGTACAATCTCAAAACCGACAGAATGATCTCAGTACGAATCCAAGGCAAACCATTCAACATCACAGTAATTCAAGTATATGCCCCAGCCACTGAGGCTGAAGAAGCTGAGGTTGATCGGTTCTATGAAGACCTACAACACCTTCTAGAACGAACACCAACAAAAGATGTCCTCTTCATCATAGGGGATTGGAATACTAAAGTAGGAAGTCAAGAAATCACCGGGATAACAGGCAAGCATGGCCTTGGTGTACAAAATGAAGCAGGACAAAGGCTAATAGAGTTTTGCCAAGAGAAGACGCTGATCATAGCAAACGCTCTTTTCCAATAGCACAAGAGGCGACTCTACACATGGACATCACCAGAGGGTCAATATCGAAATCAGATTGATTATGTTTTTTGCAGCCAAAGATGGAGAAGTCAGTAAAAACAAGACCTGGAGCTGACTGTGGCTCAGATCATGAGCTTCTTATTGCAAAATTTCGGCTTATATTGAAGAACATAGGGAAAACCACTAAACCATTCAGGTATGACCTAATCATAACCCTTATGAATATACAGTGGAGGTGAGGAACAGATTTCAGGGATTAGACCTGATAGACAGAGTGCCTGAGGAACTATGGACGGCGGCCTGTAACATTGTTCAGGAGGCAGCAACTCAACCCATCCCAAAGAAAAAGAAATGCAAGAAAGCAAAGTGGCTGTCTGATGAGGCTTTACAATTAGCTGAGGAAAGAACGGAAGCAAAAAGCAAAGGAGAAAGGGAAAGATATACCCACTGAATGCAGAGTTCCAGAGAATAGCAAGGAGAGACAAGAAGACCTTCCTTAATGAACAAAGCAAAGAAATCAAGGAAAACAATAGAATGGGAAAGACTAGAGATCTCTTCAAGAAAATCGGAGATATCAAGGGAACATTTTGTGCAAAGTCAGGCATGATAAAGGACAAAGAAGGCAGGGACCTAACAGAAGCAGATGAGATTAAGAAGAGGTGGAAAGAATACACAGAAGAACTATACAGGAAAGATCTGAATGTCCCTGATAGCCACGACAGTGCGGTCACTGAACCTGAGCCGGACATCCTTGAGAGTGGAGTCAAGTGGGCCTTAGGAAGCATTAGTAACAACAAAGCTAGCGGAGATGACAGTATTCCAGCTGAGCTAGTGCTGCACTCAATATGCCAACAAATTTGGAACACTAAGCAATGGCCACAAGACTGGAAAAGGTCAGTTTACATTCCAGTTCCAAAGAAGGGCAATGCCAAAGAGTGTTCAAACTACTGTACAATTGCGCTCATTTCACATGCCAGCAAGGTTATGCTCAAAATCCTACAAGCTAGGCTTCAGCAGTATGTGAACCGAGAACTACCGGAAGTACAAGCTGGGTTTCGAAGAGGCAGAGGAAATAGAGATCAAATTGCCAACATTCACTGGATCATGGAGAAAGCAAGAGAATTCCAGAAAAATGTCTATTTCTGCTTCATTGACTACGCTAAAGCCTTTGATTGTGTGGATCACAACAAACTCTGGCAAATTCTTAAAGAGATGGGAGTACCAGACCACCTTACCTGTCTCCTGAGAAACCTGTACGAGGGACAAGAAGCAACAGTAAGAACCGGACATGGAACAACCGATTGGTTCAAAATTGGGAAAGGAGTACGACAAGGCTGTATATTGTCGCCCTGCTTATTTAATTTATATGCAGAGTACATCATGAGAAATGCTGGGTTGGATGAATCACAGGTCAGAATTAAGATTGCCGGGAGAATTATCAACAACCTCAGATATGCAGACAATACCACCATCATGGCAAAAAGCGAAGAGGATCTAAAGAGCCTCTTGTTGAGGGTGAACGTGGGGAGTGCAAAAGCTGGTCTGAAACTCAACATTAAAAAAACTAAGATCATGTCATCTGGCCCCATCACTTCCTGGCATATAGAAGGGGAAGAAATGGAAGCAGTGACAGATTTTACTTTCTTGGGCTCCAACATCACCGCAGACTGTGACTGTAGCCATGAAATTAAAAGACGCTTGCTCCTTGGGAGGAAAGCTATGGCAAACCTAGACAGCATAGTAAGAAGCAGAGACATCACCTTGCCGACAAAGATTCGTATAATCAAAGCTATGGTTTTCCCAGTAGTAACGTATGGCTGTGAGAGCTGGACTATAAGGAAGGCTGGGTGCCGAAGAATTGATGCCTTCAAACTGTGGTGCTGGAGAAGACTCTTAGGAGTCCCCTGGACTGCAAGGAGGTCAAATCAGTCTATCCTAAAGGAAATCAACCCTGACTGCTCATTGGAAGGACAGATACTGAAGCTGAAGCTCAAATATTTTGGCCACCTAATGCGAAGAGAAAACTCCCTGGAAAAGACCCTGATGCTGGGCAAGTTTGAAGGCAAAAGGAGAAGGGGACGGCAGAGGATGAGATGGCTAGACAGCATCACCGATGCAATGAATATGAATTTTGCAAGTTTGAAGGCAAAAGGAGAAGGGGATGGCAGAGGATGAGATGGCTAGATAGCATCACCGATGCAATGAATGGAGGACAGGAAGGCCTGGCGTACTATGGTCCATGGGGTCACAAAGAGTTGGACACGACTTAACGACTGAACAACAACGACAACAATGTCTTTCAATCCATGTCAGGGATGAAGGGAATGCTCTCAGTTAAAAGAGCCATCTTCTAATGGGCAACAATCAATTCACAAAAGGCTTATTACCTCCCTTTCTTGGATGTGCTTAGTACCAACCTAGCTAAGCATTTCCACCAAAAGTTACCTTATACTGTCATCTCCTGGAATAGAAGGATGCTGTAAGCTGAGTATAACAGACCAGGTATGTCCCTAGTATAACACACTACCCAGAAATGAATCTGATACTTTACTGCAGAACAACACAATCACCGGTAATTTCACATGAGCAAAGGCATTCATCAGGAGATTACTCAACTATTGCATATGAGCTATATTTCTCTCCAGATGAACTGAGCCAAGGACAGACTTGTGTAAGGATAAAACTACTCAACAGCTAAGCTGCATTTCATAAGAGAAAGGGTAACAGAGCCCAACAAAGGCTAATTGCATCTGAAATGTTTGGTCAGGATCAATGTAGAACTAAAGTAAAAAATATGAAAGAAAACTGAAACATTTGTTCCTAACAGTAATTCTGAGAGCCCTCAGTTTATATGTATGCAATAAAAAGCAATGCCAACCTGCCCAACATCGTATTTGGCTGTGCAGTAAAAACAGAAGGATCTACAACAAATCGAGTGTTGTCCACTATAAGTGTTACTCTCTCAGAAGTTCTTATGTTTCGAGCTCCTTCTTTTGCATTCTCGTATACAAAAACCATTTCTCCAGTATTCTTGCAACTTCCATCTGAACTTGACTGGCTGTTGTTTCTACTGCTGTTCCCAAGACTACTACCATTCGGAGAGATTTTCTGAGGACGAGGGCTGCTTGGCCGAGATGAACTATGATCCTTCTCACGTTCTGCAATGGAAAGAAATAAAAAATATTTTAAAGTGCAGCTGCAGTATCAGAATATACACAATATCAGAGTACATAATCCCACAAAGGCAGATCTCATGGAGACCCAACAGACAGAGCTGTCACTGTATTAAGCGAAATGGATCTTAGGATTTTGGTATAGTGGCAGCAGAGTCTCAGTGTGTGACCTTGTGGTATGAAGCAAAAAAGGAAATCTTCGTCCAACTGGAAGTGGAAAGACACAATTGTTGCCACAGTGTAGGACTTCCTGAGTTGAGAAGTGGAGGTGGCTGATCCTCTCCTCGCCCCATGACTCACTGTTAGCTTATACAAGCTGGCCTTGCTGCTGGGACAGTCCCAATAGGCAGAGGCTAGCATGCACATAGTAGCTATAGAACATTGTGGGGGTGGTGGGGGGAGAGAAAAAGTGGCAGGGTGCCTTAGACCTACCACTATTGTTCTGCCAAGCTATGATCATCTCTACTCTTGGCAAAACTCTCTACTTCTCTGGGTTCTGCATTGTCTACACCACCAACCACCAAACAGGGTGAAATGTGAGCTCACTATTTAATTAGCTCACCACAGATTTAGCACACTACAACAAAACCTCTCAAAGTTGGTTCCAAAAGCATTCATTCTTAAAGATTTAAAAACACAGATACCACAGAATGTAACCTAATTGTCACTTTTGTAAAATTATGCTATCAAAAGTGTGTTCATTTAAAGTGTTTTGCAATAGTAGTTAATCTTTTGCAAGGGACATGTGCTACTTGATTTTAGTCTATTACTCTCCTTGTAAGCAATTGCTACCAGTCCATTTAAACTTCAAACAAGATTTTAGCACTTAAATTATGTTAAATGAATAAAATGAAATAAAAATGATTCAACAAAGGCAATGGCTATTGAACCATATCCTGGGTTAGAATTTCACTTTTGATCTGAGTGTCACACCTCTTCTCTACATATATTTACAGCACACACAGGATATTTCATACAGGCAAACTTCCATTTTACCTGTGACCCTGTCTCATATGTACTACAGTGTAGACTGTGCTCATCATATTAGGTAGACTATCAGTACTTAGGATTTCCCTGCAAGTGGGAACTCATCGCATAAAGTAGCAAATGCTACCAGGAAAGAACTACCATATTCTGTGAATGACACAGAGGATATGAAAAAATTTCTAGGATTGGAGACACCATAGACCCAAATAAAGCATACTCAAACAGAACATGTAGACAGAAAGTAGACATTTTCACACATGAGGCTTAAATAGCCTTTGAGCCTCTCTTGCATTATTTATGTTGACATCTGATCATTTGTGTGGAAGTAAAGTGGAAGATGGACATTTGTAATGCCAACGAGCATTCTGGCCAGTGTAGGCTTCACATTTCCATCACAAGCCTCATGTGTGAAGACAACCCTAGACTTAACCTAAAATAAAACAAACATTCCCTTATGTCTTTAGGAAATGTACCTACATGAAACTTAGCACTTCTATTGCTATCAAAAAGCACAAGATTAAAAAAATTATTTAGTCCTAGTTCTCTCATTACATACCTCCTTGATGTTGTCTTGTTGGTGAAGTAACATTTCTAATACATGGAGTGAGCTGTGACTCTAGTCTTTCATGGGAGGAGTCACGTGATCTATCGCTCGACCTACGTCTGTCTCGTGACCTCTCATGCCCACCACTAGCACCATGGAGGCTCATTTTGCTGCAATCTCCTTTAGTAAGACGAGATGAAGTACTAGAAAAACAGACACATATTTATGTTCAAGTCAAGTTCTGGTATTAAGATTTAAGAAACAGTCAATATACAGAAGTGCATGAATTAGTAACATGTTCATTTCCAGTTCTGTTTGTTGAAAGTATTTCCTAATCTCAGTAACGTTCATATATCAGCGTCTAGTTCTGAAGAGCTTAGAAAGAGGCACATTTCTTGTGGGAAAGTCTGTGTCCATATTGGCAGGATCGTTATGTTGCTAACCCCTATATTAAAGCTTGCTAGACCCTGTTTTATAGATAATCCTGCAAAATATTCATACTGTATTGTGGCACACTGAAGAGTGGAATCAAATATGTATTATGAATTAAGAAATATGTAAGAAATTGCCTTTGAAATGTGTATTCAAGTTCATGAAACATACTGAGTTAAATCCAAAGTTTAATATCACAGAGAAGAAATCTGAGATTAATAAGTATTCCTTTAAGTTATCCCTACCTCCACAAAAAGCCAGGCTTTCTACACAGTTTGGCAGATAAAGTACTGCAACACTGCTCTATTCAAAAACATAAAAACTCATTTAATTTCTCAAGCTAAATACAATTAAGAAGATTACATTATCAGCTTCTCAACATGAAAAAGAGAGATCCTTAATAACTGAAATGTTTATGATCTATGCTATAAAGTCACAATTGGCCTATCAAATTAAACTGAAGCTCAGTTAGAGAATGGTCAGAGCGGCTTTGTCCATCCAACAAAATACATTATGAGAAGTGGAACAGAAATGTCAATTGCCACTCAAGTTCCACAATCTCTTCCACATTCAAGCACTGAAGGAAGTCAAAAGAGCTCCCAGGACACATCCTTGTGCTAACCTCTGGCTCCATTCTCATTTGATGCAATTGTGACATCAGCTGTAAATCAAACAATCTCTTCCAGCTTATTTGCATGCTTGGAGCCTTGGACTATTTCAGGAAGCTTCAAATTTATGTGCCATAAACTGAAGTATTCACCTCTAAGCTAGCTTCTTCCTTTTGCAAAGATACTGTCTTAACGTCACAAAAAATTCATGGGGATGCTATAATACCCACACTAGTGGCATCCCCTGGCCCTTCCTCTAACCCCAACAAGTATGCCCCCCAAATATTCAAATCAGTTAGGTTAGTGACTCTCCATTTCCATGTTGTAGGAGGTTTGTGAAAAAGTCAGCACAATTTAGGGGCTAAAAGGCAAAATCACTTCTGGGAAAGCTAACAAGTTCAAGAAATGAGTTCCTATAATAAAATAGCTGGATACTGAAACAAGAAAAGGTGTTTAAAAGTTTTCTTTATATTTATAAGCACAACCTAAACAGTTCGAGATCATGGCTGGTTCACACAACATAAGCCGGAGTACAGGTGGACTGTGGGTTGTTGAATCGTGGATTGTTGCATTGTGTGAACCCAGCTGCACTAACATAAGAACATAAAAGAGCTGGATCAGACCAAGGGTCCGTCTAGTCCAGTATTCTGTTCACTCAGTGGCCAACCAGCCACCTATGGGAAGCCCACATACTGCCTCTGATACTGCATGTAGCATACAGCCATTAAGACTAGTTGCCATTGATAAGCTTACCTTCCATGAATTTGTCCAATCCCCTTTTAAAGCCATCCAAATTGGTGGCCATCACTACCACTTATGGAAGTGAATTCTATACACTGTGTAAATAAGTACTTCCTTTTATCTGTCCTGAATCTGTCCTGAATCAGCTTCATGGGATGACCTAGGGTTCTAATATTATGAGAGAGGGAGAAAAATGTCTCCCTATCCACTTCCTCCACACAATGCATAATTTTGTATATCGCTATCATGTCTCCCCTTGCTTGCCTTTTTTCCAAGCTAAACAATCCCAGCTGCTGTAACCTTTCCTCATAGGGGAGTTGCTCCAGCCCCTTGATCATTTTAGTTGACCTTTTCTGCACTTTTTCCAACTCTACAATATCCTTTTTCAGGTACGGTGACCAGAACTGCACACAGTATTCTAAGTGTGGTTGCACCGTAAATTTGTATAAAAGGAGTATGATCTTGGCAGTTTTATTTTCAATTCCTTTTCTAATTAACCGTAACATGGAATTTGCCTTTTTCACAGCTGCAGCACACTGACTTCACATTTTCATTGAGCTATCCACCACAAGCCCCAAATCTCTTTCTTGGGCAGTCACCACTAGCTCTAATCCCATCAGCTTATACTTGAAGTTGGGATTTTTGCCCCAATGTGCATCACTTTACACTTGCTTATATGGAACCGCATTTGCTATTTTGATGCCCATTCTCCCAGTTTGGAGAGATCCTTTTGGAGCTCCTTGCAATCCCATTTTATTTTAGCCACCCTAAATAATTTGGTGCTATCAGCATACATGGCCACCTCACTGCTCACTCATAATTCCAGATTTATGAATATGGTGAATTGCATTAGTCCCAATACAGATCCCTGTGGGACCCCACTCTTTACATTCCTCCATTGGGAGAATTCATCATAAGAACATAAGAAGAGCCATGCTGGATCAGACCAAGGGTCCACCTAGTCCAGCATTCTGTTCACACAGTGGCCAACCAGCTGTCGACCGGGAACCCACCATGTATTCCTACTCTTTGCTTTCTGTTCTTTAACCATAAGAGGACCTCTCTTCTTATTCCATGACTGATAAGTTTGCACAGGAGTCATTGGTGAGGGACTTCATCAAAAGCCTTTTAAAAGTTCAAGTAAACAACATCTTCTGGATCACATTTTTAATGACACTCTCAAAGAATTCTAATAAGCTTAGTGAGACAGGATTTACTTTTGTGGAAGCCACACTGATTCTTTTTCAGCAGGGCTTGTCCTTCTATATGCTTACTAATTTTACCTTTAAAATGCTTTCAACCAACTTACCTGGAACAGATGATAAGCTAACCAGCCTGCAATTTCCCAGATCCCTGCTAAATCCCTGTTAAAAATTGGTGTTACATTGGCCATTCTCCAGTCCTCAAGTATAGGAACTGATCTTAGGAACATGTTGCATATTTTTGTTAGAAGATCAGCATTTTCATATTGGAGTTCTTTATGAATTCTAAGATGGATACCACCTGGGCCCAGTGATTCATTAACTTTCAATTTGTCAATAAAGTTGGGAACTTCATCATTTGTCAACAATATTTGCCTCAGTTCCTCAGACTCCTTTCCTGAAAACATCCGTTCAGGCACAGGTACCTGTCCTATATCTTCTGAAGACAGATGAAAAGAATTCATTCCACTTCTCAGCAATCTCCTTTTCCTACTTTAGTATTCCTTTAACTCCATTATCATCCAGTGGTCTAACTGCATCCCTAGCTGGTTTCTTACTTCTGATATAGTTAAAGAATTCTTTATTGTTGGCCTTGATGTTGTTAGGAATATGCTCCTCAAAATAGCTAACTACAAAATACTTAACCACAAACAACCCCCAAAGACCACCCATGATTTATTGTTACGTTGTGAACTGTGGATTGTTGTTCGTTAACAAACCATAGTTTGTTAGCATGGCTGGGTTCATACAACACAGCAACCCAGGATTTGACAACAACCCATCATTCAACCCACACCCAACCCATACTATGGCTTATCATGTTGTATGAACCAGGTCATAATGTAAACGTTTGTATTATATTGAGGGCATCATGTTTAGGGATATTCATTGCTACAGTACTAGAATGACTGTCTAGAAACCCAAGACCTAGTTTTTGCAGCAGCTTAAGGAGTGGCCTCTCTCGCTCTCACTCCCAGCCTCAAGCTGTTTCGAAAAGTGCAATGGTGAGTGTGATGGAGGGGGTTAAAGGGGGAGAGAGAAGCAGATTACCTCAGAGCCCCAGGCAGCTGTCACTGACCTCTATTTTGAACAAGCTTTTGTACATCTGGACCATAGCTGTATTGTGCCATGCAATTTAATTTGTACTCTATTAAAAAGCTTTTCCATTAAAAGTAGAATGGGCTGGCTGGGTAAGAAAAAAAATCCACTGAATGCTCAACCTTTATAGCATTAATTTAGATATAAAAAGAGTAATGAAGACTAAAATCAAAATGGTTGCATGTGTACAAAAAGTGTAAAATGTATAAAACCATAAAATAAAATAATTTTTAATATTCTTTTGTACTTAGATGAGAATGTTATTCAAGAGAATGAAGCAAACTGAAGCTGCAGAAACTAGCAACGATAATATAAATAGATTAGTGGTCAGTACTGAGTTTTTCTTGCCATTTTCCAATACTAACTGCACAGTCCTATACATGTCTACTCAAATGTAAGTCCCACCGAATTCAATGGCAGTTACTTCCAGGTACATTGACTAGGATTGCAGCCTAAATTATGTCATGCAAACTACCTTCTTGGGATAACTGGATGGATTTATAACCATGCAGAAAACCAGGAATAAAATTGGACATAACACAGCTTGCAATTTTATAAGAACAGTACAAACTAAATTCTCAAACAACCTTCAAAAAATATATGGGAAACATACAAAGGTAGAACTAGTCATTCCATATCACAGATATCAGCAGTTATCTTGATTATAATTAGAACTGGTTCTTTTAAACTTTGGAGCAAACCAAACTGGAGCTCAAACCTGGATGCATAAGGATATTAAATGTGTGTAATCAACCTTCATGATTTAAATTTTTGAAGATCATGTCATATTTTTAAGACAGCTAATGGATCAAAACCACCAGTTAAGTACTTCCAAAAGTTTTTGAACTTAACACACACAAAAAATCCCCTTGTGCCTAAAAATTAAGTTTTTTCCCAACTTTCATTGTGGAACTGAATTGGTTAAGAACTATTTGGACAGCTAGGGCAGGCCAATTTACTTTGACAACAGGGAGTAAATTTGGAATTGTAGTAACAATGTTTCATCCTGGATGAATGTAAGAGAGAACTGCTTTTAAGCTAATGACAAGGAGAAATACCATCATCACCTCCAAAGTTCAATACTTGCCTTTGTTGGAAATATCAAAGTGAAGAGGGAAGTTTTTTATATATGGTAGACCTGACAGGTCATGCTGAGCTTTTAAAACAAGAACTATAGAGCTGCTGAGAGAAATACAGTTCTGCATTTACATTCTGATCCATTACTCTTTTAATTAATCCACAGCAGGGGTAGGGAATGTGTGGTCTTCCAGATGATGCTGGATGCAACTCCCATCACCCTAGCCAATGGTGAGGGCTGATAGGAGTTGCAATCCAACAACATCTGGAGGGCCACACATTCCCCACTCCTGATCTACACTAAAGATGTACCAGCTAATTACCATGAATTAATTTCATATATGATTAGTGCAGCAAAGCATTGAAAAGTAGTACCAAACCTGTCAATAGCTAGGATGGACAATAAACAATGTATTCTGCATTTCAAAACTAATAATAAAGGGTATCCAGGTTTGAAACAAACACAATTGTGAAAGTCTAGCCATTTTGATGGTGCCCAGATTTTATTACTTATTTGTGAAAATTATCCCTAGAGACGTATCTCAAATGATCAAGCTAAATTTAAATAAGTTGATTAACGAGATTTCACAATATACAGTTAGATGGGCATCTTTAAAGTTGAGTTTGTGGGGCAAGATTAACGCACTTAAGATGAATACTATACCTTGAATTGTTCATGTTATACATGGGATTTGTCTACCTATACCTGGCAAATATTTTCAAAAACTCTATGCTTTGCTTTACAAATTGTGTGGGGGTTCCTCCACACCAAGAATATCTTTGAAAATGATGCAACTCCCAATTAAAGAAGGTGGGTTTGGCTTTTCGGAACTTGCTATATATCATTGGGCTTATTTGCTGACCTATACTAAATTCTGGTCTTTTCCACTTAGATTTTCAAACTTGGTCAGTTTTGGAATCTTCTTGTCTGGAACCTCTCTCCAAATGGATGACACTAGATTCTCAGCACATTAGAGCAGACAGGGTTCCTCCCACAATTCCAGCGGTTGGAGATGTGTGGCATATATAGTCACACCAATTACAGCTTGATCCAGATTTAAAAATCGGAAAGAAAATGTTTTTGTGGTGAGCCTAGACAGATATGATTTTACCTTGGATCAATTATTGGAGCTGATGATGAGTTTTTGTCATTCTCGGCTTTGCGAGATAAATTTGATTTGTCTGCTATAGCTGAATGGCAATACTTGCAGTTGCAACATTTGTTAGAATCTAGATTCGGTCCTGCTGCTTTCACAACAGCCTCAGAGTCCCCGGTGCTACTGGAAACACTTATTGAAGCTGATAAGGTATATCGACCCACGATTCGTATTTATAAGTATTTATTATCAGTGAATAAATATGATACACAGGGTCTTAAGCAGGAATGGAACAGGGAACTGGATTGTCCTATTTTGCCTAATCTGCTGGATCACTGCTTTGGCGTCTGTATCGGAAGCGTCTATGGATCTTATATCTTATTCAGCAAAAATTCTTGTTTCGGGTCTACTGAACACCACAAGTTCTCTTAAATAAAGGTTTTTCTGGAGGGGTAATACAAGTAATGCTTCTTATAACCTCATGTTTTGGAAATGCCCAATAGCTGCCTCTTTGGGGGAGGAAGTTATCATGTGGATAAAACTTTGCATTGGAACACTTTTCAGTATTTACTGATTTACATGTTCTTTCAAACTATTTACCTGCTTTCTGGAAATTAATACATGGTCAGCGTAAACGGATTTTTCACGCCCTTTTGACTGCCAAAAGACTGATACTACAGCACTGGAAGGATAAATGCTCACGTCCTATGAGGCTATAGACTGAAGGCCTAACAACACTAGCAACATTCGAAAGGGTGGTATATAGGTGCCAGTCATGAACGGACCTATATATGGATATTTGGTCTGCTTTTATTGAAGTTTATGTATAACCCACTTTTTTTTAGAATGCTGTAATAATTAAAACTGAGCCTTTTGAAACATATATGTTACACTACATATTTTTTCTTCTTCTGATCCTCTTTTGGCTGTGCCTGTTGTTTTTTGTTGTTTTTGCTGAAATCCACAATAAAAAAATAATTAAAAATAACTATTGGGAAAGTAAAGCCAGTAATTACACATATAACATCCATGTTTAAATTATTGGCTTGAATTCTGAGTTCCTTTGAGCAGGATTCCACTCACAGGATACTTCCACATGAAAAAGTGGGAAGAGGCAATTTTTGATGATCTTCTCCTCCAACTCCCACCCCCAAAGACACACTGAAACTCCTCATACTTCCCAAAAATCTGCACTGGAGGACCGGGAGACCCTTCAAAACAGTGTGGAGGCTTACACAGGTAGCTGCAGGGGGAAATGGGTGAGAATCACCTCCTTCCCACCAGCAGAAGCCTCCATGAGATCAAAAGCCTTTCTATGAACAGAAGTGATGCTTAGCCAAAGTAAACATTTACTTTCTATGAGTGACAATTGTATGTTCCATTTATTATTGTAATACTTCTAACTACAGTGAGAGTGGTGTATTTGTATGTATTAACATTTCAAACATGAACATTTAGATTAAAAAAGAAACAAAGTGAGGAGGGAAGTCAGGCCACTTAAGGAGGGGTAAACAAGAATGATCTATTCCTAGATATAAGGACTTAGATGTTTCTATTCTGAAGTAACAATCCTTTTTTTAATGTGTTACAAAGTCTCACTGCTTTTGTTTTTCCGAATATTTTTCATACTTAAAGAAGAGCCATGCTGGATCACACCAAGGGTCCATCTAGTCCAGCATTCTGCTCACACAGTGGCCAACCAGCTGGTGACCAGGAACCCACAAGCAGGGCGTGAGCACAACAGCACCCTCCCACCCATGTTCCCCAGCAAATGGTGTACATAGGCTCATTGCCTCTGGTTCTGGAGGTAGCACATAGCCATCAGGACGAGTAGCCATTGATAGCCTTCTCATCCAGGAATTTGTCCAACCCTCTTTTACAGCCATCCAAATTGGTGGTCATCACTACATCCTGTGGTAGCAAATTCCATAGTTTAACTATGTGCTGTGTGAAGAAGTACTTCCTTTTATCTGTCCTGAATCTCCCACCAATCAGCTTCATAGGATGACCCCGGTTTCTAGTATTTTGAGAGAGGGAGAAAAATGTCTCCCTATCCACATTCTCCACACCATGCATAATTCTGTACTCTTCTATCCTGTCTCCCCTTACCCTCCTTTTTTCCCCCAAGTGAAACAATCCCAGCTGTTGTAACCTTCCTCACAGAGGAGATGCGAACTGGACACACTATTCCAAGTGTGGCCGTACCATAGATTTGTATAGGGGCAGTATGATGTTGGCAGTTTTATTCTGAATTCCTTTTCCAATTATGCCTAACATTTGAGTTTTTTACAGTAGCCGTACACTGGGTTGACATCTTCATGGAGCTGTCCACCACAACCCCAAGATCTTTTTTCCTCATTGGTCACTGTTAGCTCAGATCCCATCAGGCTATACTTGAAGTTGGGATGCGTTGACCCAACATGCATCGCTTTACACTTGCTTACACTGAACCGCATTTGCCATTTTGATGCCCATTCTCCAGTTTGGAGAGATCCTTTTGGAGCTCCTCACAATCCCTTTTTGTTTTAACCACCCTAAATAATTTGGTGTCATCTGCAAACTTGGCCACTTCACTGCTCACTCCTAATCAAGGCGCTAATATTCTATATTTCATTAAGACTTTCCCTCACATAATATTTACCCTGTCAACACACATCTCATTAAAAGAAGGTCATGAAATTATACATGACTAAAGTCAAATATATAAACTACTTAAGACAAAGAGTGAATATTAGTGAAAGACAAAATGTCTCCAGCTCTAGAACGGGGAGAAAGACGATAGTGAGACGGATACAAGACACATTCTTCAGCCAAGGGAAGTCCAATTCTATGAAAGTGTAAGTGAAGATTTTGCACCTATTTTTAGATTTAGGGTAAAATCCAATTGTGATCGTCCATTGACAGAACAGCATCTACCAGCAGAAGGGATTCCCCCTCTCCCTTGCAAGCCCCCATCTGCTCTGGAGGGTTGGGGGACCCTCTGAAGCAGATTTTGAGGGCAGGCAGGGGAAGGAGGGTGGAAAAAGTATGTTTCGCAAGCAAAGGTCTGCTCATATTATGATGCTGAATTTAGCCCTTAGCTTTTGCTTATTCCAAAAAGATCAGTCCTCAACAGGAATCCTACACAACCCACAGAATAAAAAACAACCCTCTTCAGCAATTGTCAAAAGCAAGCCAAGTTCATATATATTAAACTTAAAAATAACTACAGCAAACAGGTGCTATAGGAAGCGTGCACTTCCTACTCAGGTGTCCTGAAACTCTAGAATAGACAGTAATCATGCTACAAGAATTTTCTCCTGAACAATGGTGAAGACAGAAATTAATGGTTGTATCCAGTGGTGCCTGTCTGCCAAAGGAACAGCATGTCAGCAGTACAGATTCTCCTGCCCCTGCATCCCCACCCCCAAAACTGCCCCCAAAGGCTAGGGGGTACTCCAGAGCAGACATTGGGGTGCAGCAGTCTGCAGGGAGGAGGAGAGGAAGGGCATGTTCCACTGGTGAGAGTACTTGCACTTGCACAGCATTGAATATGACTTTACACCCCCAAATTCAGTACTTAAAAAAAAAAAGGAACAGAGAAAACCCGTATTTTTTTTTTTTTTGAAGAGGAAAACCTAAACTAAGCCTGTAAAGTAAATTTATCCCCCTTCTATACAGGAAATATTTTTCACTTCCTCTAAAAAAAATATGGCAAATGTGCCTACAAGGATAATCACAGCAAACGTTTGTTTCAAAAATTATTTATTCAAAAAGATTATGCAGGCAAACACCAGTGAAACAATAGCACTAATTGAAACGTGAAGCTTAGCCAAGAGCACCATTCAATTTCCCCTTCCCTGTTGGGATTTGATCTTATCCCATGTGACTAAATCTATAGTTCAGACTCCTTTCCCTTAGCGAATTCCTACCTGATCTCAAGGGAAGCACTAACTTGCCTCTCCCACTGCCAGTCTCAATTCTGGGGCACAATGCTATTCTTACCCATGACTTGTCACACAATCCTTGCTACTGAGCACCAGCCTCTCTTCAGAAGCCCCGCCATAACCAGTTGAAAACTCAATAATGACAGCAGAACCACAAGTAAGGCTCCAGAGAGATCCATTATGCTTGACCAGTTCTCTTCAGTCAGGTAGAGAATAAGGAAAATGTCTTCACTCCTGACTGCTCCAAACAATATTTTCATTAGGAAGAGGAGAAACGAAATAAGTCAGTATGCATACAGTGTTGGCAGCAACGACCAGAAGGGTAGTGGAAATGGGAAAATCCTCTCTTTGGGGGAGTCTTTGCCACCTAGGGTTCAAGAGTGCACCGGCAGAGGCCCATTCAGCAACCTCTGTATGCCAAATGAGATGCTGGCAGCTAATGCAGTGCACATAAGAGGGAATTCCCTACCCCTCTGCCCCCCCCCCACCCTCTGTGTGTGTGCCAGAAATCCCTCAGGAAAGGGCTAGGATATGGGGCAAGCGGGCTATAATTGAGGAAAAGTGGTCAGAGGCAGCTCCCGGTACGTGGCCTCGGCCCAGTTCTTCCCTGACTGCCCTCTCCCAGCACAGCCCCCCTCCCCCAACCCAGGCATCCAGGGACTGCAATGGAATCAGGGAGTTCTTTTCCATATTTACAACAAATTGGTGTCTTTCCAGGCAGTTGAGTGTCAAACACCCTCC
This sequence comes from Heloderma suspectum, assembly GCF_057233095.1. Classification (NCBI taxonomy): domain Eukaryota; kingdom Metazoa; phylum Chordata; class Lepidosauria; order Squamata; family Helodermatidae; genus Heloderma; species Heloderma suspectum. Next base: position 111,444,134 of record NC_139458.1, on the reverse strand, counting down.
AATGATCCCTTCCCCTCTGATGGGGAATGGATGACAATACCAGTGAGGTAAGGGTATAGATGCCCCTCATCCTCAGTTCAGTCACCAGGTTCACAAGGAGCTTGGTGAATACTCTATGCACAGAAGCAAATCCAAACAGTATGACCCTGTACTGAAAATTCTGTCCAAGGTATGCAAGTCTCAGGTACTTTCTGTGTTTGCGTCTTTCTGTGTCCTCCACTGAGGCTAGGAAGTCCCCTTCTGAAATAGCCACCACAATGGTCCTGAAGGTCTCCATCCTGAAGTGCCTCTGCTGAAGGAATTTGTTGAGCCATTTCAGGTCCAAAATGATTCTGAAATTTCCACTCTTTGGAGGGGGAGTAAGAAAAGAAAGGAATAAACCTTGGAGCACCTCTGATCCAGAGGGACAGGTTCTATGGCTGCGATGTCCAAAATGTGTGTGATTGCCCCTGAAACTGCCCAATACTTGATCTGATATCTGGATGTTGGAGAGAAGATGAACCTGTCCCTGAGACACCTGGAAAATTCTAGGGCATATTTCTGGGAACTGTTCCCTGGATCCAGGCATCTGAGATTGTTTGTGATGAAATGGGAGTAAAGTTGAGAAGGCCATCTCCTACAGCCAGATGCTGGACACTGGCATCAGGAAGAAGACTGTTGCTTTGTGCCCTTGTTAAAACTGGCAAATAGAGTGAAGCTGGACGACCGCTGGTTGGAGGTCTGTGCGAACCCCTTCAAGCAGGACCGCTAGAACTAGAACCCCCTGGCACTCTGGCTCTCTTGGGAAAAGGTGAGGACCAAAATGGCTGCTGTGTCTTAGATTTTCATTCCTCTCATCTGGAAGTTGGTACAGGTATTCTTCTTGCCTCTGGTCTCAATAAACAGAGACTCCAAAAAAGCAGCATGTAAGACAGTCCTGAGAACCTGGATCATGCTGCCAGGATGTTGGCTACCAAATTCATGGCCATAGCTCAAGAATTTAATAACATTGCATCCAACCATCTGCCATCAGTACTGCTACAAGGGCTATTTTGCAAATACCATCCTTCATAGATTTAGAGGTGCCTTTAAAACTTGTCAACTTCTCTGCTTAGAGATATGTGGCCCTAGAGAAAAAGCAGTTGGTTACCAAGTCCCTAAAAATTGTATCCAATGCCTCAAATCCCCTGTCAAGGGCTGCTTCCATTTCTTGTCGCATGGGTGCTATGGACCCCTTTTCCTTTGGGTGGAATGACAGCAGAAGAGGACAATGTTGTGACAGGGTCACATGTATTTTAAACATGTTCATGACACTATGGCAAAGAACAAACCTTATTCACAACACGGAGAGAGGCTTTCCCTTTAGCCAGGTTCGTCCATTCTGCCTACTGAACTCTATTGAGGAACTTCAGAAAGACACTGTAAGTGGCTTAGGAGACCCTTGGGTAATAACCACCTGGTCACCCTTGGGTGCTACCTCAGCCTTGGGATTGGGGAGGCAGGCTGACAGAACTGAGGTGGAAAGCCCATGTAACCTTAGCTAACAGTGTAGGGAAAAGTTTGACTGGGAACAATCAGACAATGGTTGAGAATGACTGCCTAGTATCTGAATTTATTGATGCCTCTGATCCTTCCAGAGATCTACCTGGGTGAACTGGTCAAATTCTGAGAAAGGCAAACCCTTTTTCTCTTGCCTCTCAGGACAACATCAATGAATTCCCAAGATGTTGCAGAAGAGACCCCCAGCGTCCAGCCACTTCCCCTTCTTCCTCCCTTCTGAAACAGAGGTTACTGAGAAAGAGGAATCTCTGGAGGAACTGCAGGGGGAGTTGGTACAAGAAGGGGACCCACACCTGCTTTTGCCCATCATCCTTCGAGGGACATTCTTGCCTCTTTCTCTTCCCTTTATGGGCCTTCTGGTCTCAGGATCTTGAATGTGAGCAATTCTGCCACTCATCTTTCACCAGCTGAGAAACAGTTCTCTTAATTTCCTGGGCAAGGATCTGCCTAACACATGAGAGGAACTCTGGCTGAGCTTGGTCCCCACTAAGGTCTGGCAGTGCTGTCCCTGCTACAGGTCACAACCCTAGTACTGGGAGCTGGCACAGATAAACACCTGGGCTGACTCTGAGCAGCCTTCCTCCAGTGTAATTTCCACCTCTGCAAGAGCCTCTAGCATAGTGCTGATAGCTACCTGCAGCCGACTGAAACTATTTTTCCTCTCAGCTGAACCCCAGGTAGGAGAAGACTCAGGGAGCAGCAGAGCACACATGAATTCCTCTGAGGGCCAAACTAAACGTTCTTCAAATCATAGCTGAGCTATGTGTAATTGGCTTATTTATCTCAGTGTAAGTGTGTACAGCTCCAATTTGGATCAGGACCATGCTTTCCCCCCTCCTGTTTTCATCCCGAAATTCTGGGACAAAACAGGGGTTTAAATCCCTCCTCTCAGAGCACCATGGTCCCAATCTGAATAGTGACTGTGCACGCTTATGCTGTGGTAAATAAACCAATCATGCATAGCTCTGCTATGTGTGACTTGAGGAACATTTAGTTTGGCCCTGAGTCCCTGGGCCCTGCAAATAGGAGAGTAGGGGGAAGGTGCTCTGTGATGCTTCTCATGTCTAGGCTCCAATGGTCTGACCCAACCTGGGTGGGAGGGAGACAGGACTCAATCACCCGTTGTTTACTGTGGATGTGGCAGCAGAAGGCTGCAGTGGCCCTGGGCAGGGCAGACACAGCCACCCAGACAGTTTTTACACTGAAGCTAAAACAGTCAAGACCCAGCTTGGGTGAGAAGGGGATCAAACTTGAACTTCCTGTATACTCTAGGAGCACCTGTACTGTTAGGATAGCATGCCCCACTGGTAGACACCTCTCTCAGCTACCCAAAACATTGCTCACTGGCCTGGGAGGCAACGAGGAGTGTTATTCCCCTCCCACAGCCAAATAGCTGGCATGGTGTTCCTGTTTATGAGCTGGCATGCTATTCTTGTTTCCCTAACTCAACGTATCAAGTTAAACCACACCTAACTCACAAATAAAAAACTTTTTAAAGTAACTATTTAGCTTTGGGGGGGGGGAACCCTGTTACACCAATGTGAGACAGAGCCAATCTGGGAGGGCAGGGCAGCCCCTCCCACTGCAGAGGATCAATGTGATTGAACCCTGTCTGACATCCAGAGGAAGGGCTAAATCAAAGGTGCTGGAATGCCATCTTTAATATACAGGAGAATATTTAATTTAAATAAAAATAGTGTTTCCAATAAAAGTTTGATTTGTTTGAATATACTATTTAAACTGCAATAAATGTGCCTTGATAACATTTTTTTTCCTAATCAAATATTTCAGGTCAACTACTTTTGCCTCCTGGAAAAAAAAACTTTTGAGATATTTATACAGCACATAAATCAAACATAGGATACTAAAGTACTTTTTGTTTACTATTGCTTTAGGGCAGCAAAAAGATTTCCAGTTCTGTATTTCTAAAAAACCCACATCCCTGTACATGCAAGCTAGCACAATTCTTACAAAGCCTGCACTTTTTAAGCCTGCATGGCTGGCTAGGGGATGCTGGGAGTTGTAATCCAACACATCTGTAAGACGTGTTACAGGTTGGGAGAGGCTGCTCTAACACACGTGCATCTCTAATACAGACTACTGTCCAAATCTGATCTGAAAGGGACACAAGTCCTCAAGTTCTATAAAGTGGTAAAGGTAAGCCTTTAGCACACGTAGTTGCCACTGTTCAGAGCCCTCTATTTCTATGTGGCAGCTTCTCCAAGCCATTCACATGCAGAAGCTTGCAACATGGATTGATGGCACCAAACTATTTCTCTCCATACAACAAACCACATACTGCAACTGTTTGTGGCAAGCCATTGCACACAAACATCTTAATAAATACAGACCAGACACCACACATATAACTTTAAGAGGCCTCAGCATAGAGGCTCACATGCAGATAGATCTGAACTAATCAGAATGTCTAACGATTTCGATTCTATCAAGTTATTTTTGTAGGTAAAAACAATTAATTTCCCAGTATTTTAAACTACTCCATAGGATGCTCTTCACTACGAAAGAAACATGCACCTATGATATATGCTATAAAATATTCAAGTCAATAAAAGCATTAAGTGCAACTATTCAACAAACAAGCCATAACAGTTTACAATACACAAAACCCTATGAAAGGAGCTGAAAAGCAACATCTGTCAAAACTGCAGATTTAAGAGGCATGATCCATTTTCATATTGTCAGTGTGTGTAGTGACTGACGACAATGACATAATTCAGGTTTTAGCCTAATTTTTAAAGAAATGACACTGCGTTGTTTGATAAAGTGACAGTAGTATATTTCAAATTATAAATACTACAGCTACCAAAAACCCTTTTGTCTACAGATCTTTCAAATAATAAAAATGAACATTTTGGACTTACACAGTTATTAAGTCAACCAAACTTTAAAAAATAGCCCCCGAGAAACTGCATTCATGTGCATTTACAACTTTAAATTCCTGTTACATTAAGCTACAGAAATGCATTTCAAGGCCCCAACAACAACTCTTTGTATTACAGCCTTTCCTTTAGACACAAGATTACACACAGACACAGACACACACACGTCTGCTTTTTGTCAAATCAGACATTTAAAGAAATGAAGCTACACAAAGGATAATTCATCTCCTTTGCATATTCCCATCCCTACAAAACACTGCTCAGATTATCTGATTATTAATGGTTACTCACCTGCTTTTTGTGTAGAACAGGCAAGAAACATAAAAACATGGGGAACATATTGAGACCAAAGTACAAAGGAAATCTGCTCCTTTCCAGGTGGCAGGTTTGGAAGCCAGCTCAGCATCCTCTGGCATTACTTGCTAAGTTCAGCATATTTACTATTTCCATCTTCCTCTCAATAGTCCATTGCACCATTAGTCTGCCTCACTTTATAGCAGCCTCTTTTACTCTCCCCCTCATGGGTAACAATCCTGTTACAGCTATTTAGTCCATTAAGTGCTCAGCGGCGCAAGCCCCCTTGATATTTAATTCAATTCATTTTCTCACAGCCACTGACTCAGCCGTGCACAGTGCAGTACTGACGTCTGACCTCGCAGCCTCCTGTAAGCTGAATGCATGCTTACCATTTCCTCATCTCTAAGCAGCCATTGGCTAGCATATGTGACTGACGGGGTAAAGAACGCATAAGCGAAGAGCTGCCTGGTATATTGCCAAGTGCCATCTGTGAAGCTATTTCTAGTCCTGTCAGCTTGTCAGGTTTCAATAAACAAAACAACTGAAAAGGTTTCTTCTGTCACACATCTTTCATGCCTGATTTTATAGCCATTCAAGGCAGTATAAACTATCAATGTGCTTCATTTGGGATCCTGGACAAGAATTCACATTTAAAGACCTTTAATAAAAGCTTGCATGATCTGTCTGTGTAACACACAGGAAAGACAACAGTCAAGATAAACTCAGTTTAGGAAACCACATGTGCAAAATAAGCAAGAACCACTATAAACTGTTCTAAGCACAGCATTTCTTCCACAATTCTAATGTTTCTTAGTTATACCACCACAAACTAGGATTTAGTAGGGATGGGGGAGAATTTCTCCCTGAAACTTCGGGGGGCCGAGTGCCAACGTGTTCGGCCCCCCGAAGTAGTTTCGGGGAGAAATTCTCCACACACCCTGCCCCCCGCACCCCCCCCCCGGGACGGGACTTACCTTTCCCGAATGTCCCTCCCGGCGGCGGGTCCCGGCAGCGGTTCGTCAGGTCTTCGACAGGGGCAGAGGCGGCAGCCGGTCTTTCGACCGGCTGCCACCGCCGCCATTCCAATAAAAGTAAAAAAAAAAAAAAAAACCGCCCCCGTGATAGGCTACGTGACGATTAACATAACCTATCACGGCTGACTTTGCAGATCTAGCCGTGATAGGCTACGTTAATCGTCACGTAGCCTATCACGGGGGCGTTGTTTTTTAAAAAAAAACTTTTTATTTCGCGGGCGGACGAGGCAAGGCGCCTCCTCCCCGGCCTGAATTTCGGCCGGGCGAGGTGGGAAGCCTCCCCGCCGGCCTGAACTTCGGGGGGAGCAGCGAAGCGCCTCCCCCCCACCGCGAAGCAAGCTGCGAGACCAGGTAAGCGGCTTTCGTGCACCCCTAGGATTTAGGTCACTGATTTGAGGGAACAAGTCATGAAAATAACAAAGCAAACACATATTTAGTTGTTTCTGGACTAATTACAGCAAACAGATTGCTGTCTACGAAAGCTTATGCCTCTCACAATAAATTACATATGTCTCTAATGTTTTATTATATGTAATTGTTTGTGTACTGTATATATAATACAACAGAAGATAGCTGGAAAATTACATACTGTAGAGATTGCTAAGCCCTCCTGCTTAGTAAAGAGGTAACAGACTCCCCATGCAATCCACAAAACCTTTATTCAGTTAATAACACCTCTTCACACCTAATTAGCTAAACAAAGCAAGGCAGTTCCCTTCTGTGCCCAGGCTTTTACTGGGCTCCTCCTTCAGGGAGGGTACTCCTGACCCAAATTCTGATGGGCAGCCAATCTGACAGGCCACCTCCCACCTCCTCTCAACTCCACCTGCTTAACTCTGTGCCAAACCCTGGTGTCCGTCAGTTCTGGTGCTCCTTCTCCCTCGGATCAAGGGTGAGTTCCCACAGAGAGGGGCGATGACAGTCTCTGAACCTGGGCTTCCTGTTCAATATGCCCCTGGGAAGAGTCATCCCTGACTCCTGGATAGTCTTGGGGAATTTCCTCCCCGCTCCCTGTCTTGTCTAGGCTTCTTCTAGCTCTGCCTCCAACTCAGAATCAGAATCCAAAACCAAATCAGGGAGCTTGGGCCCAATCCTGACACTGTATTAAACAGCTTCTACAAGTGTTTTCTATCAATACAGTATTCATCTTTTGCACTCTGTTGATCTACCTGCCTTATTCCGGACCTTTTGTGCAAACAGAACAGTTGTCTGCACACCTTGAGACTTGTTCAAAAAGTCTCAAAAGGGGAGAAGTCACAGCTCAGTGGTATAGCACTTGTTTTGCATGCAAAAGGTTCCAGGTTCAATCCTTGGAATCTACAGGTACGGTGGGGAAAGACCCTGGTCTGAAACTATGGAGAGCCACTGCCAAACAGTGTAGACAGTACTGAACTAGATAGACCAATGGTTTGCACTCAGTAGTATAAGGCAGCTTCATATCTTCAAATATTTGTTTGATTAAAGGACCCTATGTGCGTGTATACATCAAAGAACAAATTATCTAAACATTAAAAAAAATTTTACAGGCATCGACATTTGGCAGCTGAGTTTAGTAATCAATGAGAAATAGAAGCAAAGCGCATTTCTGTAAGTCAAAACTTATGCGCAAATTCAGATGATATGTGTTGGCGTAACTGAGGAGGAACTAGCGGAAATAGCTTCAAGATCTGTTATATACCAGTGCGTGTAAATTACACTGAAATGTACTGAGATGATAGGAATATACTATTTATAGTTCAAAGAAAGTCATAAAGTACACAAATTTCAGTAACTGTGTATACATGTAAAAAATCTAAAGTCAGCTACTAGAGGGATAAAAACATCTTCAAAATAATACTGTCAATTAACAGAAACATACAAATCTGCATAGTAACATCACAATAAACTGCATTGCTGTTTTACTGTTTATGTTTCCTGCTGTAATATTTTTAATATGTCATCTTTATACTGTATTATGTAAGTGCATTCATGTAAGTTGCTTTAAAATGTTACTATATTAAGTGGTATATATTATAAATATATTAATATTATAGCCTGCAAAGCAGAGTAACATGAACATATGAGACCTAATTTGAATGAAAATATTCCATGTGTCTAGCGCTCACAGATGTTGAGAAAATCGTGAGCATGTGTACAATTTCCTTTTGTCAAACTATTCAGTACTAGAAAGTGGCTTCCAGTAAGCAGTGCAAGACTCACTCAGCACCACTCCATTTCCTGTTGGCCCTATTCCTATTCTTCTTCATTATACATTACTTGCCGCCGCCGCTCCTTTCCACAAATTATACATACAAGAATTAAAAAAAAAAAAAAAATTCAGTAAGACCCTAAGATGCTTGATTGAAGGTACAGGCTAGTATCAGCTATTATATTCCACAAATGAAATGGCATCCATCAGCAGAACAGATTCCCACTCCCTCCTGCACACTCCCAAATCTGCTCTGGAAGGTCCTCCAACTCTCTGCAGCAGTCTTTGGGGTGGCATAGGGGCTGCAGGGAGGAGAGGAAGGGAAAGTTATGTTACAGGAGCAGAAGTCCACGCGTGCAATGTTACCTCTTACCCATTAAAAATTGTACTTAGGGTTTTGCATAATATTATTTTAAAATTAACATATTAGCAGTGATTCATATCATCTTTTCAAATATTTACACAATAGCCCCAAACCTACACTTTAACATTGAAGACAGTTACCTATAGGCCTTATTAATATAATTCAACTTTACTCACATCTTTCTAACTTGCACGATTTCTTACAACAGAATTCTCCATAGAACAAAATAATTGCTTACACCTCAATCTCTTGGACTGATTACACCTTTTAATAGACACGCTTCATGGGCAGTATCCAATACTGCCTGCACACTAGCAGAACCTACCCCTAGCACAAAGGCAAATTAGCAGCTCCCGAAGCAATTGGAAACACTCATGTCCAGAATGGCACAGGTCATTCAAAGCCCGAAACGGCTTGGGGCCAGGTTATCTGAAAGACTGCCTCCTCCCATATGTATCTGCCTGGAAAGATAATCTTCAGTGGTCCTTCTCCGTGAGTGCCTGCCAAAAGAAGTGAGGCTGGTGGCTACCAGGAAGAGGGCCTTTTCTGCTGTGGCACCCCGGTTGTGGAATGAGCTCCCTAAAGAGGTTTGCCTGGAACCTACGCTGTCTTTTTTCTGGTGCCAGGTGAAAACCTTTTTATTTTCCCAGGCATTCTAGTCTCCTATCTCTGTTGTTTTAAAGCTGCTATTGGATTTTAAATCTCTGCACTGCTGCTAGGTTTTACTCTGGTTGTACTTTTATACTATAGTTTTAAGTATTATTTTTGTACTGCATTTTGTGCTGTATTTTGTGGTTTTAATTTCTGTGAACCGCCCAGAGAGCTTCGGCTATTGGGCGGTATAGAAATGTAATAAATAAAAATAATAAATAGCAATTTTCCTGAAGAAATCGAAAACACTTGTTTCTGGAACAGCACAGGTCAGCGGAGCTCACAGAAAGGAGCTCCACTGACCTGTGCCATTCCTTTCCAGGGTTCCAGAGTTTAGGAAGTGCTAATTCCTGTCACATCTGCAGCGGTAGCGCTGGATACTGCTCCACGTCCTAGCATGTTGCTTTTCAGACCCTTCAACATGTAAAATGTAATAAATAATATGGCCTAGTGCAGACAAAGTGATCTTGCCATGGTTAGATCAGAAACCTGGCCAGCCAACTCCTCATGTAACCTATGTGAATGCACCATCACTTTCCTGGTTAGCATAAACTATGGTGCAGTACTACATACATGGGTGCTGACTCTGGTTAACTTTTAGGCCTGGGTGAGAGGCTGGCTTGCAGACTATGATTCACACAGATCATTATTGTCAATGCTGATGTACCATGCTAAGCCATGAAAGGAGAGTGAAATTTACATGGGTGAAAGGAGAAAGGAATTGGTGGAAGAAGCATGCAAGCTGGCAACAGACACCTGACAAAATCTCTTTTACAGGCAATTATTACAAGCCCCTGTACAGCAAAAATGTGTTCTTAAAGTATTTAGGTGAACATGTGTTAACCTAAATTCTTTGGAAGCACATTTTTATCACAGAAGGAATTGTTGCCCTGAAAAAGATTTTAATAAAAATGTGTTGGCCAACTTACATTTTGATTAAATGTATTAAACCTTGATTAAAGGTCCTTGGGACCTGTTTTGAGCTTTGCTTTTTCTACTTTTTTTTAGCATTTCCCCCCCGCCATTGTAAATTAAATGGCCACTGAGATTATGTCACAGGGTAGGAAAACAATTTTAAAAACCCATCCTTGTCTACAAATCCACCAGAAACCATGTAGATATAGAGATGTGAAGGCCCGAAAAAACTCCAGAAACATTCAGGGGAAAACACACTTTTGTTACATTTTTTCCCAAGAAATGCTTTTTTTTCTGAAAAATTGGAAAAATTGAACAGCTCTGGATTATGAAATAGTTTCTTTTAGAATTTAAGACAAGGTGTTCATATATTGTTACCAAGCTGTTACTCCCCCCACCCTCAATGATTTCTAAAAACTATGTAATAAAAAGACTTTTATAGAAAGATTGGAGATGTACAATGTTTGGCGGTAATGAAACCATGAGGAAAAATGTTTTGTAATCCCCTGTAAGATTCTCAGCATAGTTATTTCTTCCATTCCTTATTAAAATTATTGATCCAGCGTATCTATTACTGATAAACATTTTGGGATGCTCCAAGTCATGGTCAGTTTCCCAGTATGTGAATAGAGTCACCATATCTAATATGGAAGAAAATGTACATTCTTGAGAGCTTGCATTTTGTTCTACAGGGTCCTGTGTTTCCGGACTTGTCTCCCTCTGCCTCCACTTCTTCCTGCCTCTTCTGGCTTCTAGGATGATTCAAAAGTTTCAGGGACTATTTGCTGAAATTTCCTCTGGTCTGACACAAACTAGGAACCTAAAATATGTTATGTATAACTTGGTTTGCTCATAAAATTAATCATGTTTGATATGATTTTAATTTAAGGTATAGTTACAAGTAGCTCACGAAAGAAGGGAAGCGAAAAGCAAAGGAGAAAGGGGAAGATATACCCAACTGAATGCAGAGTTCCAGAGAATAGCAAGGAGAGACAAGAAGGCCTTCTTAAATGAACAATGCAAAGAAATCGAGGAAAACAACAGAATGGGAAAGACTAGAGATCTCTTCAAGAAAATTGGAGATCTCAAGGGAACGTTTTGTGCAAAGACGGGCATGATAAAGGACAAAGAAGGCAGGGACCTAACAGAAGCAGATGAGATTAAGAAGAGGTGGCAAGAATACACAGAAGAACTATACAGGAAAGATCTGAATGTCCCTGATAGCCATGACAGTGTGGTCACTGAACTTGAGCCGGACATCCTAGAGAGTGAAGTCAAGTGGGCCTTAGGAAGCATTAGTAACAACAAAGCTAGCGGAGATGACAGTATTCCAGCCGAGCTATTTAAAATCCTAAAAGATGCTGTTAAAGTGCTGCATTCAATACGCCAACAAATCTGGAACACTCAACAGTGGCCACAAGACTGGAAAAGGTCAGTTTACATTCCAATTCCAAAGAAGGGCAACGCCAAAGAGTGTTCAAACTACCGTACAATTGCGCTCATTTCACATGCCAGCAAGGTGATGCTCAAAATCCTACAAGCTAGGCTTCAGCCGTATGCGAACCGAGAACTACCGGAAGTACAAGCTGGGTTTAGAAGAGGCAGAGGAACTAGAGATCAAATCGCCAACATTCGCTGCATCATGGAGAAAGCAAGAGAATTCCAGAAAAACGTCTATTTCTGCTTCATTGACTACGCTAAAGCCTTTGATTGTGTGGATCACAACAAACTGTGGCAAATTCTTAAAGTGATGGGAGTACCAGACCACCTTACCTGTCTCCTGAGAAACCTGTACGAGGGTCAAGAAGCAACAGTAAGAACCAGACATGGAACAACCTATTGGTTCAAAATTGGGAAAGGAGTACGACAAGGCTGCATATTGTCGCCCTGCTTATTTCACTTATATGCAGAGTACATCATGAGAAATGCCGGGTTGGATGAATCAGAGGTCAGAATTAAGATTGCCGGGAGAATTATCAACAACCTCCGATATGCAGACAATACCACCCTAATGGCAGAAAGCGAAGAGGATCTCAAGAGCCTCTTGTTGAGGGTGAAAGAGGAGAGTGCAAAAGCTGGTTTGAAACTCAACATTAAAAAAACTAAGATCATGTCATCTGGCCCTATCACTTCCTGGCATATAGAAGGGGAAGAAATGGAAGCAGTGACAGATTTTACTTTCTTGGGCTCCAAGATCACCGCAGACGGTGACTGTAGCCATGAAATTAAAAGACGCTTGCTCCTTGGGAGGAAAGCTATGGCAAACCTAGACAGCATAGTAAGAAGCAGAGACATCACCTTGCCGACAAAGGTCCGTCTAATCAAAGCTATGGTTTTCCCAGTAGTAATGTATGGCTGTGAGAGCTGGACTATAAGGAAGGCTGAGCGCCGAAGAATTGATGCTTTCGAACTGTGGTGCTGGAGAAGACTCTTACGAGTCCCCTGGACTGCAAGGAGGTCAAATCAGTCCATCCTAAAGGAAATCAACCCTGACTGCTCATTGAAAGGACAGATACTGAAGCTGAAGCTCCAATATTTTGGCCACCTAATGCGAAGAGAAAACTCCCTGGAAAAGACCCTGATGCTGGGAAAGACTGAAGGCAAAAGGAGAAGGGGACGGCAGAGGATGAGATGGCTAGATAGCATCACCGATGCAATGAATATGAACTTGAGCACGCTCCGGGAGAGAGCGCAGGACAGGAAGGCCTGGCGTGCTATGGTCCATGGGGTCACGAAGAGTCGGACACGACTGAACAACAACAACAACAACATAGTTTATTCAGACAATTCCAAATTTACTGAGTTCACTTTTTAAACTTTTCAAATATAATGATAATTATATGAGCAAACCAAGTTATACATAATATAACTTTATGAACAAAAAGGCTGCTTTACGTTCCTAAAGCAGCCTTCCTCAACCTGGTGCCCTACAAATGTTTTGGACTACAATGCCCAGCATTCCTGACAAGTGGCCATCCTGCCTGAGGCTGACAGGAGCTGAAGTCCAAAATATCTGGAAAGCACCAGACTGGGGAAAGCAATGAAGTGACTTTAGATCTGTAAAGGGTGCTAAAAAAAGGAAGTATTGCTTATTTTTCAATTTTTCCCAAAATTTCAATTTTTCCTGAAAAAATAGGAAAAAATGTTTTTGCCCTCAAGGCTTCAAAATTTCTGGAAATTTTACCTCTCTACGTAGGCATGAATAATATTTTCATACTTTCATATCAAAGTGTGCCAAAATAATAATTTAGCAGGAAAGCTATTGAATATTTTTGAAAATATTTTAATTAATGCTACCTTTATATCTGAAGTACTACAGCGCAATCCAACAATTCTATCAATTACTAAGGTATAATTATGTCTACTGAATGTCTTAGTTTCTTTAAAATGTATTAACTGTTGATTAAAAAAAACCCTAAGCTTCCATATTCCTTAGGCTCAGAGCAAGTTAAAAATTTTTTACAATGCCAATACATACTTTGTAAAAACCATCCCAGTTGCCCCTACCTATCCCCACCCAGTAAGCCTGCTTAAATCAAGGTTTATATCACCTATGGAAAATATCCAGGCTGAAGCCCTAGTGCATTTTTCCAGAAAGAGCAAATTCCCAACTGGAGGGCAGAACATGCCTTTGTGCCATTTTATTCTTATATGATGCACAGAGACCTCTATCTAAAGGCCACTCCCAAGTGACCAAGGCAATCTACATAAAATGTAAACAAGGTGGTTTCTAGGATATGTTGGACCCATAGTGTTTACTCTCTTAAACTAATAGCATACCTTTAGTACTAAAGTAGCTAGGTTATACTGCTTAGATAAGCAGGACACCATAAGTTCTATTCTCAGACTTGCCGCTGAACCAATACCCACTGTAACATTCTATACCTCTTTTTCCATCTCTGCAATGGATATTGTAATACTAAGCTACGAAGATGGGATTTCATTTTGAAGTACAATGAATGCATGAAAGCCTTGATCCAAAAGGCATCATATACAAAGATGCTCCATGATCAGCATCTCCTATAAATACAAGATATAAAGTAATCATTCCTGCTATCAAGTGCCTTCACCTATTTGCAGTTTGATACGAGTTAAGCTATGGCAAAAGAGAATTCTGTGGTTAAACAAGTTTGACAAACAGCCAATGGTCCAAACAGGGAAAAAATTACTCAAATAGTCATTTGTCCATACAGACAAGAGAGATGCCTTACCCACCTAATTTAGATTTAACACGTACCATTTCAGGTAGAAATGTTTAATTTGTTTGATATATAATGAAACAAGGTGAATCACATGCCAGTCTATGGTACTGTACGCATTCTCAGATGGCAAAAGTGAGCTAAGATTAACAAGCCCAATGAAGATATTCAAGCAAAACATTCATGCAGGATGATGTTTATATTCTGTTCATTTAAGCGAGCATCAACCATTTTCAAGACAGAGCCACAATACAGTTGCTTTCAGAATTCATGTTGGTGGAAAATTTTGAGATGCTATAGTGTATGTGCCACCTACCTTGAATGCTTACAAAGTTTACGGGGTCTACTATGCAATTTTCGATCACAATTCTCTGGGTCACTGGAGTTACTGTCATAAGGATGAGGCCGTCCTGCCATTCCACTCCAAGCTTCCCCACACTACTGCTCTGCTCTGAAAAGCATACAGCAAGTACTCTTAACCTACATTAAGAGAGCAGTGTTGACCTTTAAACATGCCATGCAGAACAAACAAAAGCAAAACCAGAAGTGCTAATTTCTTCCCCACAAACACAGCTAACATCAGCAATCAAACGCATGATAGATTTTTAAAAAATACCTAGACCTGTTGATGGCAAATATGTTTTCATTGCTGGAAGTGAGTTTTAATTATATGAATGTTTACTGTTGACAAAGAACATTGATTTAAGCTTCTCTCATTATCTCTTATTAGTACATAGGAAAACTCTTCAACAGTATAAGAAAGAAAATCCAGGTTAACACATGACTTACAGGAATATCTGGCCTTGTTGGATAGTAAAATGTTGTCTCACATCTTCAAAGCTTCCCACTTTGGGCTTATGCTATCCTACCAGAATTCTTCAGTTTCCTCTGAATGGCTGACATATGCCCCATAATGTAAACTGCTTTGAAACTAATAAACCATGAGCCAGGATCAAAATTCTTATCATATGTGATGAATAATGTTAAACGTGATTTTTGGCAAGATCTACACACCAAATAGGTGTAGGTTTTGTGTATAATCACAATTTATACATATATTACCCAAGGCCCCCCATGCTAATACCCAATGTATTCAGAAATTAAGAAGGAAGAAGGGATACAGACCACAAACTAAGCTTTGGGCCACCCCATAGCCCCTCACCTCCAAGAGAGCATCTACTGAGATGCCACAGCATTGTGTCCAGTCCTATATTTCACTTGGGTTCCAGACACTGTTAAACATACTGCCCCAAGCCAATAGTACCCCATATATGAAGCAACTGGAGGTAAACTTTGGGCTACCCTAAATTATACACCATAATTTAATGGAGAGTCTGCTAGGATCGGAGCAGTCCTTGATTTATTAGCCTGCAATTACGCCAAAATGTGAAAACTGCCAAAATGTGCATGTTTGAAATGTGCATTGATATGTGCAAACTCCAGAACTGTAGAAACCAGTCATTTGGTGTAAAGAATGGTAAACATCTAGCTGCGAAACAGTTACATAGTTATTGTGGCAATAAATTTTGCCTTCAGGAGATGGGCGAAGACACAACTTGGTGAACTGCCACCATCTAGCTCCCAGTGGTGGCCTCTCCATCCCCCAACTGCCACCAGAAGAGCTTCTGAGGAAATGCCTTGCTCTGAAGGACTGATGGAAGAATCAGATTAAGGATGAACTCAAAATGAAAGAAACTGCAGAGGAGAAGAAAAGAGGAATAGGCCAGCAAAGGACATGTCAACCCAGAAGTATAATAGATGCAGGGCAAACATAAGTTCAACTGATATATTCCCATCCATCTGGGCAACTGAATCAAGCACCACCATCCTGCTTTCCCCCCTTCTCCAGCCCAGTTCCTTTCCTTGTGTCTCATGTCTTCTTAAATTATAAGCCTCAATGCAGGGACTGTCTAATTATTCATTCTTATAAGCTGTTCTGGGAGACTTTTGACTGAAGAGCAGGATATACATGTTTTGAATAAATAAAACTGAAAATGAACACGTAAGACCAGACGTGCTCAAGACAAAGCAACTAAACATATTTTTTAAACAGTAGATATTTAAAGTGTAGATGTAAAGTGTAGATCTACACTTTTTAAAGTGTAGATAAATGCTATTAATACATGATTGCATGGGAAGTTAATTGGAATGCTAAGAACAAGTATATCAAAGCATACACAGAACAGTCCATCAATGTGCTAATTAATGTATATGCTTTTATATACCCTGGAGCCCCCAGCACTACCTCCCACACTGTTCCTGAGGGTCCTGCAGAGGGGATTGCAGGGGGAGGGGGGAATCAGAAAATCACTCCTCCCCATTCCACCACTGAAAATGCACCACTGGATCAAAAGCCTTCCACGGATAAAGAGACATTTTATCTGCAGGAAGCAGATCCTGGATCCAACCCAGTTTGCATCCACTTTTTGAAGAGATCAAGAGTAAAAGTAGTAAGACTGCAGGAAATTCTTATAGAGCTCTTATTTACAGAAATGATAAAATGTATATTTAACTCTTTACTAAGTTCAACAAGTTATTCTTTCTATTATAGAGAAATGTGTACACAACTGATTACCTTTTGACAATTATTAACCTCCAAAACTGCACAACATATTCAGCATTTCACATACAGAAATCTTAACAAAATGAATGAGGGGATACACAATTGCCTAGGGACCAAGAAACAGTCACCCAATGCCACTCTCTGGAACCAACTCTGCAGGTAAGAGTGGCACCACTGTAGTACAGGGTCCTCCACTTCCACCCATTTAGCCAGTCCAGAAGGATACCATGGCCAATGGTATCAAAAACTGCTGAGAGATGGGGCAAGAACCACAGGGTTACACTACCCCAGTCCCTCTCTCAATAAAGGTCAACCATCAGGGTAACCAAGAGCAATTCAGTCCCGAATCCTGAACACACTGCTTCCCTGGACCAGTTTTCTTTGGAAAATCCATGGAACAATTTTACACACCGGTACATTACTTGGTTTGGGGGACGTAAAGACACCCCAATGGCAAAATCAATAGATTCAGGGTATATATTTTGTACCCCACATTGGGATTTTTTTCCCTCAGAAAAAAACAGTAAATGGTAAGAGGCTGAAATTTGGGGACATTATACAGTTAACAGAAAACAAAAATGTAACGGAAGGACTATTGTAATGGGAGGACTATGGTCTTCGAAGTCTATATACTAATGCTCAGAGTATGGGAAACAAACATAATGAACTTGAACTCTTAATACAAGAGGGAAATTATGACTTGATAGGTATAACTGAGACTTGGTGGGATGACTCTCATGACTGGAATACAGCAATTGAAGGTTATAACTTGTTCAAAAAGAACAGGAGGAACAGAAAGGGAGGTGGGGTTGCACTGTATGTGAAAAATACATATCTCTGCACAGAAATACAGGAGGATGAGCTTGGTAGCCCCATCGAGAGCATCTGGATCAAAATAAATGGAGCAAAGAATAAAAGGAACCTGGTGGTCGGAGTCTACTATTGGCCACCCAATCAAGGAGAACCGGCCACCCAATCAAGGAGAAGATGAGGACGAAACTTTTGAAAAGCAAATAGCCAATGTTTTAAGGAAGCATGATGTAGTAGTAATGGGGGACTTCAATTTCCCCGATATTTGTTGGGAGACAAATTCTGCAAAACATGGTCCCTCCAGGAAATTCCTGACTTGTGTGGCGGATAACTTCCTCCTACAGAAAGTAGAGGAAGGAACTAGAGGATCGGCTATCCTTGACTTGATCCTAACCAACAGAGATGACTTAGTGGATAAAGTAGCAGTTACAGGAACTCTGGGGGAAAGCGACCATGTTGTACTTGAGTTCTTGGTTCTAAGGGAAGCAAAAGCCGAGTGTAGTCAAACGCGTACCCTGGATTTTAGGAAAGCTGATTTTCATAAACTCAGAACAATGATCAGTAAGGTCCCATGGCAAGCGACGCTAATGAGAAAAGGAGTCCAAGATGGGTGGGAGCTTTTAAAAAAGGAAATTCTCAAGGCACAATCACAAACAATTCCAACAAGAAGAAAAGGTGGAAGACAACAGAAGAAGCCAATGTGGCTTCACAAAAAGCTAAGAGATGACCTGAAAACAAAAAAGGACACATATAGGAAGTGGAAAGAAGGCCAAATAACAAAGGAAGAGTACAGGCAGGTAGCACAGAATTGCAGGGATGGCATCAGGAAGGCTAAAGCTCAGAACGAGCTGCGGTTGGTGAGGGATGCTAAAAGCAACAAAAAGGCTTTCTTCAGCTATGTGCATAGTAAAAGGCAGAGGAAAGAAACGGTTGTTCAGCCATTAAATAAGGATGGCAAACTGATAACAGATGACAAAGAAAAGGCAGAGGTGCTCAATTCCGACTTTGGCTCAGTCTTCTCTCAAAAGAGGGTCTATGACCCCCCTGGCAAAGGCGAAGTACAGGCTGAAGGGGCAGGAGTGCAGCTTGAGATCGATAGGCAAATGGTCAAGTAACACCTAATTACTTTGAATGAGTTCAAATCTCCAGGGCCAGATGAACTGCATCCTAGAGTAATAAAGGAACTGGTAGAAGAACTCTCAGAACCGCTGACTATTCTCTTTGAGAAATCATGGAGGATGGGGGAAATGCCAGATGACTGGAGGAGGGCTAATGTTGTCCCTATCTTCAAAAAGGGCAAAAAGGAGGAACCTGGGAACTACAGACCAGTCAGTCTGACATCAATCCCTGGGAAAATTCTGGAGCAGATGATAAAGCAATCCATCTGGAAGCACCTTGACAACAATGCCGTGATTACTCGAAGCCAACATGGATTTGTCAAAAACAAGTCCTGCCAGACGAATCTGATCTCATTTTTTGATCAAGTAACCTCCCTTGTGGACCATGGGAATGCTGTAGACATCATATACCTCGACTTCAGCAAAGCTTTCGACAAAGTGCCCCATGACATCCTGATGAGCAAACTAGCGAAAAGTGGGCTAGATGAAACAACGATCCAGTGGATCCACAGTAGGGTACAGAATCGGACTCAAAGAGTGCTTATCAATGGGACCTTCTCAGACTGGGGAGAGGTAACGAGTGGGGTACCGCAGGGCTCAGTCCTGGGCCCAGTGCTCTTCAACATTTTTATGAATGACTTGGAGGAGGAGGTGCAGGGAATGCTGATCAAATTTGCAGATGACACAAAATTGGGTGGGATAGCTAATACTTTGGAAGACAGAAACAAAATTCAAAGTGATCTGGATAGACTGGAGTGCTGGGCAGAAAACAACAGAATGACATTTAATAGGGATAAATGCCAAGTTCTGCACCTAGGAAAAAGAAACCAAATGCACTGTTACAAGATGGGGGATACGTGGCTCAACAACACTATAAGCGAGAAGGATCTTGGAATTGTTGTCAATCACAAGCTGAATCTGAGCCAACAATGTGATGTGGCTGCAAAAAAGGCAAATGCTCTTTGGGCTGCATTAATAGAAGCATTGCTTCCAAATCCTGGGAAGTACTAGTTCCCCTCTACTCAGCACTGGTTAGGCCTCATCTGGAGTACTGTGTCCAGTTCTGGGCACCACACTTTAAGAAGGATCCAGACAAGCTGGAGAGGCTTCAGAGGAGGGCAACAAAGATGATCAGGGGACTGGAAACAAAGCCCTATGAAGAGAGACTGAAAGAACTGGGCATGTTTAGCCTTGAGAAGACTGAGGGGAGATATGATAGCACTCTTCAAGTACTTGAAAGGTTGTCACAGAGAGGAAGGCCAGGATCTCTTCTTAATCATCCCAGAGTGCAGGACACGGAATAATGGGCTCAAGTTACAGGTAGCCAGATTCCAGCTGAACATCAGGAAAAACTTCCTGACTGTTAGAGCAATACGACAATGGAACCCATTACCTAGGGAGGTAGTGGGCTCTCCCACACTGGAGGCGTTCAAGACGAGGCTGGACAGCCATCTGTCAGGGATGCTCTGACTTGGATTCCTGCATTGAGCAGGGGGTTGGACTCGATGGCCTTGTAGGCCCCTTCCAACCCTACTATTCTATGATTCTATGACTATGCTGAACATCTACTTATGTATAAATTCTGCAATGAAAAGTACATTTGGGGCAGTCTTCCAAGCCATCTAGCTGTAGCAAGGTTAAGATAGCAAGAACAGTTAAGAGAACTTAGAGGTTATCTGCATATCATGTTTTCTACCTTGCTTTCAATACACTTCTTTCATAGAAAAAACAAACAGCTTTTAATCTTTAACATAAAAGTTGCATTCCTGACCATACTAACTTCGCAGTAAATTCCACTGAAGTGTCAATGAGATTTACTTGTTAATATACATGACCAGGACTCAGCCTTAAGAGTGTCGAACAGCAACACAAGCTAACTTCGTAGATGACATTACTTTAACAGCAGCAGCTTTCACTTTTTTCACAAGATTTATGTCAAAACACTGTTACTTCACTATCCTACTTACCAAAAATCCCTCACCTAATGGTTCATCTAAACCAGGTTTCCTAGAAGTTCATACAATACACAGATATTTCATTTGCCCACAGTAAACAACCTGCAACTAACTGAGTAGTCACACAAATGAAATTGCATCTTCAATTTGAATATTGTGGATGCTTTAAAGTAAAGTAAAATAAAGAGCATAAAACAACATTCAAGTTGGAAGTTTTCTCCTGTTTCTGTGCATAACTGATGAACACTGCTTAAATGAGACCAGAATTTACAAACATAGGAAGAAAAGTAAAACCCTATGGATCTTTTGAGCTGATAAACTGTGGTTTAAAATTGCATGAATGGGTCTGCATAAGCCCTTGGCTTGCTCACACCCCATACCCCTTTCTCCTCTGGTGAAACCACAAAGAGGAGATCAGAAATGTGCAGTTCCACTTTTAAATTAACCAATGTTCCTGATTATCTCCAAACTCTGGGAACTGTGGTTAGCTTAAGCTCTAGTTTTCCAGAGTACCAAATCACACAGGGAGCCTACATTAGTCAAGAAAGCTCTTCACTTCAGAAGTTATCCTTCCAACTCCTGGAACGCAATGGGGGGCAGAGCTAGCATGCTTGTCCTCACTCTCTTCCTTCACATGTTGATTACACCCAGAAAGTAGAACACCTGAATAGAGCTTTAGACTACAGATAGTCCAAACAAGCCAAGATCAAATTGTGGCTAATGATCCTGACTTGAAGATAGTCTAAGGTTTAGACTGAACCATAGTTATCCGAGTTCAGATGAAGTGGGAACTATGATTACTTTTAAAAACAGAAGTGAATGCTTCTGATCCCTTCCCCATGGCCATACCACAGGAGAGGGGAAAGTGGAGTGTGCTAGCCTAAGGTTTGTTCACACAACGCTAAGCCATGGTTTAGCCTTATGTCCAAACTAGTCCAGTGTTTACAAATTCAGAAAACACCTTAACAGATTTACAGCCTTGGAATTAGCCAGTTGCCCCAGGTTTGGTAACAGTTTTGGCAAGTGGCTCACCACTTCTGAAGTGCTGAAGCTTCTATTCAATTACAAACAGCACAACTGCTATATCTACTTAACTGTAAGGCTATATTAGAACCAGGAATATATAGTCACATTCTTCCATGAAATTATTATGAGAAGGAACATGGTCTGGGAATATATATATGAATACACACACACTGCCTTGTATAAATATTCCCCCACCACCACCTTTGACTTTTCCACATTCTGTTGCATTAGAACCTGGAATTAAAATGGATTTAATTGGCATTTTTACCATTTGCTTTATACAACATACTTAACACTTTGAAGGTGCAAAATATTTTATTGTGGCACAAAAGTTAAACAAAAACAAACTGGCATTTGTTGGTTGCATGTATTCACCCCCCTGAGTCAATACTTGGTAGAAGCACCTTTGGCAGCAATTACAGCTGTTAGTCTTTGGGGTTAAGTCTCCACCAGCTTTGCACATGTGGATCCTGCAATTTTGCCCATTCTTCTTGGCAGAATTGCTCAAGCTCTGTCAGGTTGGATGGCAACCGTTGGTGAACAGCAATTTTCAAGTCTTGCCACACATTCTCAATCAGACTGAGGTCTGGGCTTTGACCGGGCCATTCTAAGACGTTCAGGCTCTTGTTTTTAAACCATGTAACTCTGGCTGTGTGTTTAGGGTCATTGTCCTGCTGGAAGGTGAAGCTCTGCCCCAGTCCCAGGTCCCTTGCAGACTGAAACAGGTTTTCCTCTAGAACTGCCCTGTATTTGGCTCCATTCATCTTGCCCTCAACCTGACCAGGTTCCCAGTCAATGAAAAGCATCCCCAAACATGATGCTGCCACTACCATGCTTCACCATGGGGATGGTGTTCTCAGGGCGATGAGCACTGTTGGCTTTCTGCTACACATAGCATTTTGCAGTAAAGGCCAAGTAGTTCAATTTTGGTCTCATCAAACCGGAGAAACATTTTCCACATGTTTGCTGTGTCTCCCACATGCTTTTCGGCAAAATCCAAATGGGATTTGATATGGGTTTTTTTTTTTCAGCAATGGCTTTCTTCTCCCCACTCTTCCATAAAGCCCAGCTTTGTGGAGTACCCGGGTGATAGTTGTCCTATGGACAGTTTCTCCCATCTCAGCTGTGGATCTCTCCAGCTCCTTCAGAGTTACCACTGGCCTCTTGGTTGCTTCTCTAATGCTCTCCTTACCCAGTCATTGAGTTTTGGTGGACAGCCTTCTTTAGGCAGAGTCGCAGTTATGCCATATTCTTTCCATTTTGTGATAATGGATTTAATGGTGCTCCGAGGGACGTTGATAGTTTGGGATATTTTTTTTATAACCCGTACTGATTGGTGCTACTCCAGAATTTTATCCCGGACTTGTTTTGATAGCGCCTTCGTCTTCATGATGCTGTTTGTTTACATATGTTCTCCAACAAACTCTGGGGCCTTCAAGAAACAGGTATATTTAATCTGAGATCATGTGACCCTTTGAATTGCACACACATTCAACTAATTATGTGACTTCTGAAGGCAGTTGGTTGCACCAGAGCTTATTTAGGGGTGTCACAGCAAAGGCTGAATACTTCTGAAATCCAGATTTTTCAGGTTTTTTATTTATAAATTATTTTGTAAAATATGTAGATTTTTCCCTCACTTCAACATTATGGAGTATTTTGTGTAGATCAGTGAGAAGAAATCCTAATTAAACCCATTTTAATTCTATGTTGTAATATAACAAAATGTGGAAAAGTCAAAGGGGGTGAATACTTATCCAAGGCGATAGATACTCTGCCTTCATAGTCCTAACAGATGAGAGTGGTTAAAGTGAAATTCCAGTATAGAGGATTATTAAAAATCCTAATTCTTTTAATGTAAGCATATAAGTCTTTATTAAAACACAGTTGATCTCAATGAATGTTAATCACAAGATGAGAGCTAGCATAATCCAGTCACTACAAATGAAGCTGTGAACCAGGAAACCCCTGGTTCAAAGCTCACTTCTGCCTGAATTCTTTAGGGTAGTCTTGAGCAAGTCCTTATTTTTGCAGCCTCAGCCCCTCATCCACAATATGGTCTTGTTTCACTCATCTATCTTGCAGTATTATTGAGAACTAGAGAGCAGACCTGACTTCACACAGGTTAGAATTACCCTTAGTTTGATACAGAGAAGTCTTCAAGCAAAGTTATGCAGGTGTCAGAGTTGGACACATTGTGCCCAGCCTGTCTGAGAAAAATTGTGCCTGCTGGCACCCATAAGCATGGCTCTTCCCATGGTGCACCCTTACAGCACCCCAAGGGAGGGGTCTGTGGACTCCATTCCTCTGAGGGAGGCTGCCTCACAGCAGGGGGAAGGAGGGCAGCTACAAAATTCTGCCCTTGGACTACTCCCCCTAGCTTCAAACTGTCAACTGCAAAGCTATGCAGTGGTTAGGGAAGTCTGCCACTTAGTGACTGAAGATGGTACTGCAGACTTCAAACACAAAGACACATTTAAATTAAAATTAATTAGTGCTATTTAAAACCAAATAACTCTGAAGTGCACACCTCTAGGGTCCCTTTAGTATTCATGCTAAGTTTCATGTGTCTAGGTTTCACTGTCTTGGCACTATGGTACAGACAGATACACATTCTCTTCTATTATATAGATGAGCGTAATGTGCTTTTAAAAAATCTAAAGAGCTAGGTAAATAAAAGTATCATTTTTCACACACCTCCACCATCCCCTATTAAACTAAGAATTACAGGCATGTGTTAGGTTTTAGATCAAATAAATCCAACAGATAAGGCAATGCACTGTATTAAAGGTGTGATAATCTGAGGGGACAAATGCTGGACTCCTAGGAATAGTTCTGGCACAGGCAGCTAACCAAGTTCTGGTATAGGCAACTATGTATTTCACCATAGATGCTACTGGTTAGACTACCACTATGATCTCATTTTATAGAGCAGATGTTAAAAAAAAATACAAAAAAACAAACCAATAGCGGCAACACACCTCTCTAGTACAGGGGTGTTGAACCGCTTTCATCCTGAGGGCCAAATTCCAATTAAGAGAAGCTCTCAGGGCGTGCATTCCAGTGGTGGGTGAGGCCAAAGACAAAAGGGTGGCATCAAAAATTTCAAAAATACCAGCATATTTGAGCTTACAGTTCTCACTGCCACTAACTAAAGCTTAGGAAAGCCATTTCAAGTTTTTAGAATAGGGAAAAAACTGCACAAAATCCAAGAAACCACCAAATGGTCAGGGGAAAGGGGTTGAGGCCAGGGGTAGAGGGCATGGCCATTTGGGGAGCCCTGGCCATTTGGGGAGCCCTGGCTATTTGGGGAGACCCAGAGGGCTGGACTGGGAGCCCAGGAGAGCTTGATTCAGCCCCTGGGCCTGAGGTTCTGCACCCCTGCTCTAGCACATAAAATAAAATAATCTTCTATTAACTACAACCCTGTGTTTTCAGGGCATTTCAAGTAAGTCTGTCATTTCCTTTGCCTCCAGACTCATGAAACAAGCCTTTTTACCTGCACACTCTCAGCTTACACCATGGATCATTTGCCAATTGTGTGGAACTATATAGGTAACCTATTTTACCCCTCATGGCATAATATTCAAAGCTGCTGCCATCTTTATCTTTCTATTTCACTCTTGAACCTCTATCATCTGGATTTGCCCCCTTGCATTGCACTAAAACTGCCTTTGCTAATGTTACAGATGATCTTCCTATTACTTTGTGCTTACTTTCCTCAGCCTTTCTGCTGCCATTTATACAGCTGACAATCCTCCTGCTAGACTGCCTCCATGCCTTACATTTCTGCAACTGTTTTCTCAGCCAGTTGTCTTATCTGCCAGACCGCCTGTGCAACTTTTTTACTGAAAAAAAACTCCTCAGTCTTCTCCCTCTCTGTGTGGATTCCTGTTGATAAAACACATAGCCCTGGCTTTATCTTCCCCATGGTTGAGTTTAGATTGTCTCAACGAATGTACAGAAACCTGTCTTTTTTGCATACAAAATTTTGAGAACACTATATACATGGACAGCATTATATAAAAATGCCATTTATTTGGAACTGTGGCACATACTATTCCCTAGTTGTTGAACTACAACTCTCATCGTCCCTATCCACTGGCCATGCTGTCTGGGGCTAATGGAAGTTAGAGTCTAACATCTGTAGGACTAAAGATTCCCCACCCCAATCCAAGGTTCTGCAGGCCTTGTAACAAACAGAATAAGGAAAATCACTTGAAGATAAGGGGTATCTAGTCACCCTACTCCCATACCCCTTTCCTTCCCATCTGTCCTCATCTTGAAATAATTCTTCCCATTCACCTGAGCCTTCCACCTCATTTTACTCTCCTACCATCACTCTTCCCTTCATTCAGCCTCCCTTACATCCCACTGATTATAGGGCTGGACACAGAGAAGCTCCTCTGACATATAGGAAACTTCTCTGCATCCAAGCCACTGCTTTCACACAAGATGCCCTATCCTTTTTACACATGAAATTGTGCTATGTATTAATTAGAGAGCTTAGGCTATTAGGCGGTATAGAAATGTAATAAATAAAATAAAAGCTAAATAAATTATTTGTGCCTGTCTTCAACTTCAAAGAAGATGTAGGGCATATATATATATATATATATATATATATACCTAAACTGATATTTTCAGGAAGGGAATCTGAGGAACACAAAGTGTAGTGACAAGAGATGAAGTCTTAAGCTGTGATTGACAAACTGAAAATGAACAAATCACCAGTTCCAAATGGTATCCATCTGAGAGTTCTTAAAGATTTAAACTGAGGATGTTTTAACAAAATATATAATGTGTCCTTAAGATTGACCTCTGTAACAAGGAACTGGAGTGGCCAATCTAACACCAGTTTTTACAAAGAGATCTGGGGGTGGGGGTATCCAGGAAATTACATGCTGGTTACCTTAACATCTATTCCAGGTAAATTCATAGACATTTATTTATTAAATATAAAATTATCATGGGTGCAGATGGACAGGTCCTGCTGAAAAATAATCAACATGGCTACTGCAAAGGTAAGTCATCTCTCACTAATCTTTTAAAGATGCAATCCTATGCATGTCTAGACAGAGAAAAGGCCTACAGAGAAAAGGTTGTAGGCCCTTTCTCTATCTAAACATGCATAGGATTGTGCCCTAAAATTCTTTGAGAATGTCAATAAATATATGGAGGGGTTGACAAAGTCTCTCACCAAAGACTCTTGAGCAAACTTCGCAGTTATGGGATAAGAGGAGATATCCTTTTGTGGATTGGTAACTGGTTAAACAACAGAAAGTGAAGTGTAGGAATAAAAGATCAGTTCTCACAATGGAGGGTTGTAAGGAGTGGGGTCCCACCAGGATCTGTATCAGGACTGGTGCTTTTTAACTTATTCATAAATGATCTGGATTTAGGGTTGAGCAGTGAAGTGGCCAAGTTTGCTGATGACACAAAATTATTTAGAGTGATTAAAAAAAAAGGGATTACAAAGAGCTCCAAAAGGATATCTCCAAACTGGAAGAATGGGCATTAAAATGGCAAATGTGGTTTAATGTAAGCTACTGTAAAGCGATGCACGTTGGGGCAAAAAATCCTAACCCCTAAAGTGAAGTTTTAAGTAGTATCATTATTTAATTTTCCACCTTCCAAATCCAAATAAAAAAGTATTTCACGGTTCTTTAAGCCATTATCTAGTGTCCTAGATTTACCCGTTTGGACTTTCCCAAAGGAGATTTTTTTAAAGCTGGATTTGTTTATTTTAATCATGTTTAATAGCATGACAAGCATTTCTTATGACTGTCAGTTAAATTATGATATTTTTACATCTAGTAAGATTATTATTTACTCAGAACTGCATGTATTTAGGTAATCATTCATTATAAATATTTTTATTTTCATGCCTCTAAGAATCATGTTCTTTATTATCATAATCATTTATGACTATGATGATCTTACATAATTACACAATTCTCTTACAGGTTGTTTCCATCTGGATATATGCGTTTCATCTCACTCACTACTCAAATGCCAAAGTTACTATGATGAGGGTGGTGTTATTGGAGAAAGCTCAGGGAATTGGTAGAAGCTTTTGAACTAATTATTGTGAAGAAGCATCACCCAAAATAAGGCAGATGGAATCCAAGAGAACCAACCGACTGAGCATAAGAGCTTTCAAGGAAAATAACACTCATAGATTTTGAGGAAGAAAACATAACGGCTACTGTGCAAAATGCCAGGACCCTACATTCTAAATGTTTTACAATGAAATAGTACAATGTTTTACAAGTAAATTATACTGCAGAAGATGTTTGGGTGCCTCACTGAAATAGTTTACAGAAGAAAAGATTTTACCAGCACTTGCCTTTGCATATACTCAAGAACCACAATCTTACCATCATCTACTGAAAAGTTGTATGATTCTGCAGATCAACTGAAGAGTTTCTTATTGCTCCCCCAGAACAGTACAACCAAAACATAACTTATTACTTTTAAGTGCTGGAGAAGACTCTTACGAGTCCCCTGGACTGCAAGGAGGTCAAATCAGTCCTTCCTAAAGGAAATCAACCCTGAGTGCTCATTGGAAGGACAGATACTGAAGCTGAAGCTCAAATATTTTGGCCACCTAATGCGAAGAGAAAACTCCCTGGAAAAGACCCTAATGCTGGGAAAGATTGAGGGCAAAAGGAGAAGGGGATGGCAGAGGATGAGATGGCTAGATAGCATCACCGATGCAATGAATATGAACTTGAGCACACTCCGGGAGAGAGCAGAGGACAGGAAGGCCTGGCATGCTATGGTCCATGGGGTCACGAAGAGTCGGACAAGACTTAACGACTGAACAACAACAACTGAAAAATTCAAACAAGTTCAGTAACATGAGAGATTTGGTATATTACTGGACAACAAGAGTAGGTAAGTGTTATGTGCTTTAAGTATTTAAGGTCTTAAAAGTTTTATACTGAAAATTAAGTGACTCCTGTTAGACGGGGACTGACCAAGTAGCATCTTACCACCTGGAGGAGAACAGTTCAATCTTTGTCAGAACATTTATAAAGTATGTGGTGTAGCATCAAAAGTATTAGATAGTATCCAACTAGCATCCCTCTGCTGACAGAACTCTTCCATCAGTGGAATGGGGAGGTGGCAATACCATATATCCCCACAATCTACTGTTGAAGATTAGGGACCTGTGGGGGCCACAGGGAAAGGCTCCCGTCCAGGCTTTCATTGATGGAGAGACACTACCTGGATTTCACCTAAGTTTTATTATTTATTTATTACAATTATTTATGTCCTGTTTTTCAGGATAAAATCCAATGACGTTTACAAGTAAAATAACAATACACTAATTCAAACCATTAGAAAACAATACTATAAATAACATAAGGAACCTTCCCCAAGGGCAGTTGATGGCAGAAGGCAGGCAGTTGATGACCCTGTGGCAAGAAGAAGGGTCAGTCTAGCTGGAGCCTGAGGTGATCTCTACCTCAGTTTAGTTTAGGAAGTTTAGGAAATATTCTTCTAAACTTCAGCTTAGAATACTGAATTACAACTAAAGACAGTGACACAAACTGAGTTACAAGAATGACTCAAGAAATACTGGGTAAACTGGACAAAATGATGACAGATACGAAGATGGACAAAATGATGACAGATACGAAGATGAAACCATTACAGGACTTTACTGTATTCTCCTTTACTCATGTGTTCAACCTCGAACAAAACAGAGCTACAAATTACACTGTAAATGATTCATGGCACAAGCCTCGTAGCTCTCACCTACCCTAGTAAACATCTGAAAGATTTAAAACCTGCTCTCTAGACATCAAGCGTCAGAATAAACTACTGTTGAAGCAGCGCTCCAGCAGGCTCCAAAAAGCAAGGCCTCTGCCATGATGCAAACTAGTGTAACACTTCATTCACATTAGACATGCGGAACAAAATACAACGGCAACCTTTCCTATAAAGTTACATGTTCAGTTTAAAGTATTGAAACAATCCAACCTTTTGACCAAATACTACATGTTGAATTGTTAATACTATTAGTTAGCCGCATCTGCTCCTTCATAGCTCCAGAAGTACAGGGTTTCACTACTCATGCCCCCTCCCCTTTTCCAAGATGACAAGATGCTGCAAAGAAGGGGCAAGGGTGAGTCACTCATGACAAGGCATTCACGCATGAGCAGCCACACACAACCAGCCCTTCAGAGCTAACTGTGGTCATCAGGTATGTGGAGGCAACGGGAAGTCATCATAAACGGTGCCGTAAATGCTCTCACGCAGGAGCAAGCTTCCCTCACCAACACCCTCCTCCTCATTTTGGCTCGTCCTTCATCACTGCCCTCAGCGATTTTAACCCCTTTGATCCATATCGTCTTGAAAGAGATATTTTCTCCTGTAATTTGGCTTTTCCACCTGTCCGCCAGACCTATCCAGGGAGCTCACCGACAGTGAAACATATATTAATATGTACGGATGGCTGGCCGGACACAGACAGAGGATAATGATCCCCACCACCACACACCCTCTGCTTCCCAACAAGCCTACCCTCTTATGGCCACTTCACCATGAAGTCTCATAAAGCAGACTATTATCTCCTCCACTAACGCCGAGCACCACCACACGGGCGACAACCAGCGCCCATCTTCTGATGGAGGGTCCCCAGCTACTTCAGATCTCCAGCTGCTTTCCCCAGACCCGCCCGCCCCTCAGCTTTACTTACATGGGCAAAACCAACCGGTCGTCGTCGTCGTCGCCTCACCTTCCAACCCTCCGGCAACAGGCGCCTCTACCTTCCGACCACCAACGCCACATCGTTTCCCTCCCTCTTAGAAACACCGCGCTTCCCCACTCCCTCCTCCTCCTCCTCCTCCTCCTCGCCGCTCCCGCCGGGGGCTTAACGGCCCACCACCGCCCCTCTCACCTGCTGCGCCCGACCTCGGGTCTCCAGCCGCCTCACTCACTCCCCCCGCCTCTACCGGTTACTGCCACTACTAGGCCCGGTCAACCGCCAGCTCCTGCTCTCGCGAGAAACAGACCTTTGGTGTGCGTGAAAGCTCGCGATATTTCAGCGGGCCGGGCGGGGTGGAGAGAACGCGAAAGGGCGTGAGCGAAGGACGGAGGCGTAGGAACTTACCTCAGGCGGGCCGCGGGTTGCTTGACTCCCCAGCCCGTCTGAACGAGGCGGGCGACAGCCGCGGGCTTGTCGGGCGGCAACGCGCTCTTCTTTCGTGCCCCTGCCGCGCTCAAAGCGAGCCTGGACTGTGGCACCTCCAGCGCCATCCTCGCCCTCACGCTCTCTCCCGTCGGCCCGCCCGTAGCAGAGCGTCTTTTCGCCGTCCCCGCGTTTGCCCAACCGATCAGACCCTAAATAGCCCACTGGGCTCCAAGGAGCGGGGAATTATCACGCGCGCACGCACAGAGTGGTGTGGAGGTTCATTTTTGAATCGCAGACGCTCATCATGACAGCCCCCATCGCCCCGCCCCCAAGGAGAGTCCAAAAATGCAGGCAGCTGCGTTGAATCGTAGCAACTCACCACTTCCAGCGGGTGTCTTCACCCCCCCCCCCCCCGGGAGCAGGTCTTTTGCAAGCTAGTGGGTCTTACTTGCCCATTCAAGACCAAGTCACCCCAAAATACTTCGTATTATATTTCCAATAAATCCCCCACCCCCACTGCTGTGAAGTTGCCAGCAAGGCTCAGAGCCAACCAGGAATTCTGAGCAAGAGAGAATATCAGGATCCCCATTAATTTTTTTTTAAAGTCCCTGCATTGTGACCCTGGAAACCCTGGCTCCACTACATCACTGCACACACCCCTAATATGGTGGGTAACTCACTAAATTGCTCGTTTTTAACAAGTCTCTAATGTCTTCTGTGCAAATGACATAGGTCACAGCCTGGTATTCCAGGCAAGAATCAGTAGTGCGGCTACTACTACAACCACCACTAGTTCTGCAATAATAGCAATTTTAACTTGCCTGATTTATACCCCAATTCAATGCATGTTTAGTTGGATGTAAGTCCCACCGAGTTCAATGGATTTTACTCCCAAAGGAGTACAATAGGATTGCACTATACACACCTAGGAGTAGTAGGCCCCACAGAGAGCTTCGGCTATTGGGCGGTATAGAAATGAAATAAATAAATAAATAAAATAATAAATTTAGCTTGGTGGACCTTCTGAGTAGACATACACGGGATTGCACTGTTAATGGTGTTTCCAGGGCAATGGTCAGGCTCAGATTTTGGTAGAGCGAAAAAAGGAGCGAGTCTCAAAATGGTACTAGAGTATATGAGGAACTGTAAATAAAAAAATGTCAATGCATGACATGTTTAAGTAAAAATTTCCCTCAGGGCGCAAGAATATCATTTGTTGGAATATTGCTAGAGTATTCCAACAAATGATATTTTGAAATATTTTGAATGACCCACCAATTTTAAACTGATTTTCCAAATCTTCTCCTTTCTATGGAAGGGAGGGAAGAGGGAAAGCCTGTCAAAATGAAGGAAATCAAAGAAAGGTTATGGAAGTTACAGGGATACTGTGTGCGGTGGAGCTTCTATCTTTTAACAAAGCCAAGAAGATTAATAAAAAGGAAGTCAAAGCTGCAATCCTATGCTTATCTGCCTTAATTTCCAGTAAACTACAGATTATAGGACTAGGCAGGGAGTCCTCTGCTCCTGTTTCTCGATATATCCTTGGGCATTTCACTGGTTGTAATTTTCTTTTGCCAATAGAGCCTGATTATGCTTCACTCATGTCTTCTTTTGAAGGGAGGCCAGTCTCAAACTTGGCCTCCCTTCAAAAGGAGAGAAAAAATGAAAGTCCTTCTTCAAATAATGCATTAACTTATTGCAAGTTGTTACCACCAGATATGATGGCCACTAGCTCAGATAACTTTAAAGGGAATTCTAGAAATTCATCGAGGAGGGGAGGTTGAGTGGATAGTAGTCATGATTGATAAATGAACCTCCATGTTCACAGGCAACATATCTGAATACCATATGCAGAATACTAGAAGTCGGAGACATATAATGGGGGAGAGCTATTGCCTACTTCACTACTGTGGGAAGGAAGAAAGAGGGTCCTGACTAGATTGACCTTTTGGTTTGAACCAGCAAGGAAATTCTTAGGTTCCTAAGAATCCATTCACTTGCACACCTTAGTTGGATTTAGAGACAGGAGCTGAGCTTAGAAAATACATCAAGTTGTAATAACAAGGAAGAGCCTGCCCCAATACATGTGCAGAATGCAGAACCCTCAGCATTATGCCTAGGGAGAGTTTTCTCAGGTCAAAAAGTGTGGTGCCTAAGACGGAACATTTGATTCTCCATTTCAGGCAGCAAGATATCCTGGGCGAAGGCCCCCTCTACCAGCCTGGCTGGTACCAACCACTATTTGTCCTTCTCCTTTCCAGAACTGCCTCCATGCACAGCCATTCCACATGCCTGCATCAGTGGGAGAGATGAGACAGTGATGCTCTATCCATTTGTTCAGTTGGAACCAACAAGTTATCATTCCACCTGATAATTATTTAACTTTGTTATGTAACAGTAGGAACGTTTTGGTACCTGGACTGGCTTATTTTCCTCTTCCCTCCATGTTCTTTTTTCCTCTCAAGTCATTACTGTTAGATTGTAAAACCTTATTGTGAACTATAAATTGCCTTGAATGCTTCAGCAGAAAGTGGTATATAGAATCATAGAGTTGGAAAGGACCTCAGAGATTATCTAGTCCAAGGGTGCAGCTACAGCATCCCTGACACACGGCCAGCACTTCCTGAGGCATTCTATTCCAATGCTGAACGGCTCTGTTAGGAAATGTCTCCTAATGTTTAGCCAAAATCTGCTTCCCTGCAATTTCCACCTGTTGGTTCTAGTTTTGCTCTTGGTAGCAACAGAGAATAAGTCTGTTCCATCTTCTGCATAAAAATGAAGAAACTACATAAAATAATTAAAAATATGACTAATTAGTTTTAAAAGCAGCTCTGCCCACTCTGAGCTTGAAGTTGACTGTGGTTTGTATTGGTTTAGGACAGAAAGCCTGAGAGCTGGATGAGACTGAGTTGTTCAAAGGGAAAGCAGGTACTCCCTTTCCTATTTACAAATTTCTCCATACTAGTACTCCCGGCCAGTTTCCTAAGGGACAAACCTGTTAAAAATGTATCTGATTATGACTTTGTCCTAAGTAAGCCTAGCAATCAGATCTATGTGAAGATATGGGGAAAAGATCCATAAAATCTTATTTTATGAGCTCTAATATCTCCCTCTAGTGGCAGGACTGTTAAGACGTTTCTGATCCGTATGCTTTATGTCTTGTTTTTAAAAAGTGGCACAGGATAGTTGAGAACCAGGTTTAGGTCACACTGTTGCATTCATCATGAAACCAAATCAAGTATAGCTAGGTCAGGATGAGGCGAGTAAGGAGGGTGGACACTGGTGACAGGCAGCTATTCTCTTCCTGCATATGTAAAACGCCACAGTCAGTTAGAATTGTGGGTGGCCACAGCCTGAGCTGCTAAATGAACAAAAATGCTTTCTGTAGTTTCTTACAACATTTTGCACATGCTAGAGGCAAAGCTTGCCCTCTCAGAATCACACACACACACACACACACACACACACGAAAATTCTAGTGTTTCCAGATTAAAAAAAATGTATTGCATTGTGTCATTATTTTATACTTGGTCTGGATCCAATCCATTTTATTAATAGAGCAATCCAAACTCCTGCCAAAGGCTGGCTGAGGGCTTGTTGGATGTGGCAGAAGTGCCACTACTGCTGGAAAGGAGCTCCACTGGTGGGACGGCACTTCTGCCCTCGAGACAACCCGCACCACACCAATAAAATGTACTGGGGATATGTCAGGGATGTTTTGGAAGTGGTCTTGGATCCACAAGATGAAGAGCTCCCTCATTCGCCCAACATGCCCACAAATTGGGCCCCCAAACTAATCCAGCCCAGAGCTAGCATAGCTATTTTCCATCCCACAGAAGGGATTACAAAATGTCCGGGGGGAAAAGTTACCCCCACCTCCTGTTCTGGCTACAGAAAGCAGCATGGTTTAAGAAGTGGTGGTTCCTCTGCCATGGAAAACCCCCGCCCCCACCACTTCAGATTGCTCTGTAAGGCTGCAATCCTAGACACACTAGGGAGTAAGCCAAACAGAACATAGTGAACTTACTTCTGAGTAAACATGCCTGGGATTGCACTGCATGTTAGCTGAACTTTGTCCCTATTGAACTAAATGGGAGTTAATTTAGTAAAGAAGGCTAACTATTCACATAGATTTCCTTGGGACGTAAGCTCAACTAAGTCTGGAGTCAACCAAATAGGTTCATTATCCTAAACTGGAGCAGAATGCCAATATAAATAATGACAGAAAGACCAAAGGTTTGTGCTTCTCAACTACTACTGTCCAAGAGCTTTTGGTCCATTTTATTTGACAATGCATTAGCAAGATACAGATATAAAGGAATACAGCTGCATTTGTGTAAGTCAGACATGAACATACAGCAAAAGAATAAATAGAAAGTGCATTTTGAGGTCTTAGTCCTGCAGACATACCCTATCTCATCTGAGAACCTTGCTCCCACATGGATTGCCGTTGAATATAATGCAGTTCTCTGCAGGTTCAAGGATCTGTGTTAGTGTATTGTCTATTTGCAGAATCATATCAGTAAGGGTACAAGAGAATATGCTGATCCTCAATCAAAGCTTTTCCACAGACTTTAAAGGGGCCAGAATTTCCCTTGCTGTCCAGATATAATGAATGTCAGCTCACTATTTGCACATTTATTTCTAGTCTAAAGAGTGGTGAATGAATTTTGACATTATTATTATTATTTATTACTTATTAACCAACTTCTGCAAAATGCAACCTAAGAAAAAGTGACAAATCCATACTGGATAAGCCAACACAGAATAGTTGTGTGTCTGATCTTCCTTAGGCCTGATGTTAAAAAGTAACTAACATTGTTCAGCTGGAAGCATGTTTATGCCCCAGACAGCAAATTTTTCCTTGACAGATCTCTTCATCTCATTGTGGTAATTTATGTGCACGTGTTTACTAATGTTATTATACATAGAAGAGGCCAGTTTGTGATTCCTGTGAATCCACAGGATAATGGGCTCTGTCCCAAATATTTTATCATCTGCATATTTTATTACCTCCTGGATAAAGTTTGGCAGTTGCTATACCTATTATCATGACATCACCTGGATGATGGTTACATCATTCATCAGAACTTGTCTTTCTTTATGCTGTATCATAGGGTTGGGCAGAAGGTAGATTTCCAGCCGTTTTGGTCTTCAACTCCCAGCATTCCTGACCATTGACCATGCTAGCAGGGACTTCTGGGAGTTGAAGTACAAAACATCTGGAAATCTACCTTCTGTCTGTTCCAGTACAGACCAATACTGTGCATGATTTCTCAAAAGTAAGCCCCCACTGAATTCAGTGGGACTTACTATCAAGCAACTATGCATAGGAGTATACCCCCAAGCTGTGATTCTATACAGATTCATGTAGATGTATTTCCTGACATGCATGGGCCTTCCAGGGGAATGGGTTTAAGATCAGGATATTGGATTCTGATTCTAGAGTCTAGAATCTAGGCAGGTGGCTCTTAGCTCTGCCAACTGAAAGGCATTGTGTTGCTATTCTCTCTTTTCCTCCTTAACGGGCTTTTTGTAGACAGAAAAAAGATGGAAGAAGCAGCGAGAAAACACGGGAGGGTTACAAGGGGATGCTGTCATCTAGACTCCCCCCCCCCTTGATGTTTCATGAATGAACTGGGGCAATTGCAGGACACAAGCCTCATCTAGAAGAAACTTATCTTGCTTGTTACTCATACAGGTGCTCTGATGTATACTTGGAGCTCTGCATGAGCAGGGGCTACCCATTCACTTCAGTATAGAGAAGCCTTTATAAGTGCAGTACAAAATATGCATTAAATTTTACCTGGTATTGTATTGAATGCAGTAGTGTGTGTTTATCTGGTGCAGCATATTCTTTCAGGTTTTAGGCCCTATTTACACTAAAGAGTGATATCTGTCTAATACCAGTGTAACTTTAGCTGCCATGGTTTCTCCTAAATAATCCTGGGAATTGTAGTTTGATGTGGTGCCAAAAATTCTCTCTAAGAGAGCCTTAGAGCACAATCCTATGCATGTTGAGACAGAAAAAAGTCTTACAGTTCCCAGCATGCCCCAGCCAGCATGGCTGGGTAGAAGGATGCTGGGAATTGTAGGACTTTTTTGACTAAACATACATAGGATTGTGCTTTTCGCCTCCCCCCATTGAATTACAATTTTTAAGAGTTCCCTGGGGAAAAGCAATGGCAGTTAATCCTGATCAATTCTGTGGGATAAATATGGTCACTCTTCCCATATGGTCCCAGTGGCTCTATGAAATAAATTGCTGAGAATTTAAGATAATTTGCACCTATGATAATTTACACTTATTTTCAAACTAGAGTACTCTATGGATACCAGAACACACCACTTTCCCTACTTCATTCTGCTGTGCCCATTTATCCAGTTTCCCTTTATCCAAGCATCATAGTTTTCTGAATGTCATGTGTCTCTGCAAAAGCTCTTTGTTATTTAACAGGATTTCTGTTTGTCTGAATATTAGGTTATAGAAAAGCTTGAGATGTTCCTCAGAAACATTCAGATACATGGGCATACACAGTATTGAGTCAAAGATCAACGGTACATGGTTTGCATTGGTGTAAATGTATGTTACCCTTGCAGGACCACTCCACATTTGTATCTTATAGATTACAGCCATTGTCAATTTATATACACATTCAGACTTTCACAGTGACAGTATATTAAGGGTTGGAGCACTTCCAAATGGATGTTTTACCATCTTGTTGAACATCTTTGGCAGGTTTGCACATCACATTAAGCCATCTTCAGAATAAGCCACCATGGGTTGGTTGTTCACTCACTAACCTGACAGACGATCAGATGCTCTGTAGCTTGCCATGGCTTGTTTCCCCCTCAATCCCCCTCAGT
This sequence comes from Heloderma suspectum, assembly GCF_057233095.1. Lineage (NCBI taxonomy): Eukaryota > Metazoa > Chordata > Lepidosauria > Squamata > Helodermatidae > Heloderma > Heloderma suspectum. The sequence continues at coordinate 111,406,563 of NC_139458.1, read as the reverse complement.
TCTCCCACTGGTTCCAGCGTGAAGCCCAAGCGCCTTTGTGGCAGAGCTCCTTGTTTCCTCAGTCCCTATGTTAGCACCCTTTCTGCAATTGGTCTGCTGGGGTTGACAGAAACTCTCTCCCACCCCTGCATTGGATTACCAAATGGAATTCATTTTCTGAGCTGTTATGGATGCAATAACACATTCGCAAACTTTTTATTTTTCTTTTTTTCGGGGTCTTCCACTCTTGCACAAGACTGCAAGACCATCTGTCCAATATTTAGCCCAGCTGACCAATACCCCCTTCTTGCCAATGTCAATTTCATCCTCCATTTTGGTGCTTCACTTGCTAGCGAACACCTTTTTTTTTTTTAAAGGCTGCATCATGTTATATGGAAGTAAGAACAACTACTACTAAAGCTCCTTCTGCTCCCCCAACCCCACTGTCACTTCCCTCCACTGGTCGCCATTGCTAGCTGTCACATTTACATACAGGTTACAGAATAGTGAGAAGGATCACTAAACATATGTAAATCTCATGACAGAGCAGTAAATGGGGAAATTGCACAAATCTCATGGCAGAGCAGTTAAACAGAAGGGGAAATTGCCCACATTTCAAGATAGTTTTACTACTCTAAGGAGAAATTTGTGCAAATTTCAAGACAGGTTAATAAAACAGAGGGGAAATTTATGCAATTTTCCTAGCAGTGGACATTCACTTCTGCACACTTGTGCAGGACAGAAAATAAATAATAATTTTTAAAATTGTGAATGTGTTTGGGACGCTCTCCAATGTCCTTTCTTCTATTTTTTAGGAGCATGGGGCAGAGGGCACTGGGAAGGGATGAGGGAGGATGGCGGCAGCACTGGCAAGATTACGAGGAGCTGCTGGGGTTTTCACTGCTCTTGCCAGGTGACTCTCTAGTCATTCCTGACAACCCACTATGAAGTTGCCCTGCCAGGTTTGGACAGCACAAGAAGCCAATATGGGTGTGAACATCCCTACAACAAGATATGGGTTCTCACAGGGGCTTGTTCATGAAAAATAAGCCACCCTGCAGAAACTGCACCAGGTTCACACAACACGACAACCTACCATGGCTGATCACCTATGGTGGGTTGTCGTATGATGCAAACCAGATCTGTGTTTCTCAGGGCTGATTCACATTACCATTTTACGGTTTTTCTGCATGAGGCTGTTAATCCGCTGCATCTACTTCTTTTTTCATCACAGAATTGAGATCTGAGCACTACATGAGGAGGGTTTCCTTTCCTGCTTTTCCACTACATAACCTCTAGGTGGCACTGTGGTATAGCAGAATAGCAGAAATACAAAAGTAGAAACTGTGTTTTCTTTCTGCCATCAAAAATAATATCCCTTTTTCCCTGCTCTAGAAAAACTCACTGAAAATGCTGTTTACAAACAGAAACAAAACTGGAGGGTCACACTGTCTTCTAAAGAACCTGTAAGCAATCGTGAGTAGGATTGTAGAAGTGCCTCGTGTAGAAGAGCTCTGAATGAGGGAGGGAATGCAAATAATGTTCCATGTCTGCTGCCACTACTTATCTTGACTAGCTGCAGAAGGCTGCCATCTTCCAGGGACCAAGACCTACTTGGGGTCAGTCTTGGCAGTCACATCCCACCATGAGGGGAAATGGATGCCTGGGTCCTGGGTCCATGCCACCTCCTCTCCTAACTGCCAGAAGAAGGCAACCCACTTGCATTCTTTCAGCAATCAAGAGAAAAGATGGCATGGGGTTGATCCTGGCACCAGCTTACTCCGCCAAAGGATTTATGGGCCTGCTGCTGCTGCATGTCTTAACCGCGTCTCCTTCTGGAAGTCAATACAAGTGGCATGAGCAGTATCAGGAAACAAGTTCCAGGCATTTCTTCATTAATATGATGTGCGAGTCAGCCCTTAGTCAACTCATTTGGTATTGTTCTTACAGCAGCTATCCATGACCATGTGCCAGTTTCAGTAGTATAGCACGCAAGAGGAAGCGTAGGAAATATCCCTTGGAAAGCCTAGAGCCTTTCTCACCCAACCCCCAGCCACCCCAATAGTGGGAGTGAATAATACAGATTGCTCAGTCTGAACTGGCTTTACAATTCACCCTGTAAGTTATATGCACAACTGAAGGAGCAGTGTGCACAAAAGCCCCTACCACACACAAACCAACCTTCCCCAACCTGGTGCCCTCCAGATGTTTTGGACTTCAAATCCCATCAGCCCCATCCACCATGGCCAATGGTGAGTAATCCTGGGAGTTGTAAACCAAAACATCTGGAGGGCACCAGGTTGGGGAACACTGATGTAGACTATGGGAATAACTTGCACAGAATAAGTCCCCAACGAGTAGCATTATGTGGACATGCCCTTAGGTGCCATTGTTTTATAAATAATAAATAATAAAATGCCCTAATCGCTCACTACTGAATGCACTTAATTGGAAAGACAACACTATGGCTCTTTCACTGGGGTTTTGTTTTGAAGGTGATATCTTTATAACCTTTGTTCCAATCCTTTGGTTTCTTCTGCATCTTTGCCTGCAGATGATCTGGGAGCAGCCGCCAACTTCTGACCTCGCGGGGCTTTGCATCCACTGCTATCTCTTCAGCAGCCTGGGGATCATGGTGCACGGTTTGCAGTCTCTCAAGGAGCCAGTTTTGCCGGTTTGCAGAATGCAGGTGTTCCCCTAAATCATGCATAATCTGCATTTCACTTACAGACCGCTTCCTGTAATGGAGATGGATGGGGTGGGATTAAAATAAACCTCATAGCATTAGCAACCCAATGCTTAATTCTGTATCCTTGAGATAAACTAGACATGACACCATTCACACTATTAGCAAGTGTGGGCTAGTGGCTTTGATATCAGTGGGACTGTGAATCTATTATGGGTTTCAGTTAGAACCAGCCAGAACTCGAAAGGAGCTATCCAAAGTGCTGAACCCTTCCCCCAAAATAGATTCAGCTCAGCCCCTTGGATAGCTCTTTTAGAGTTATGGGAGGGTGCATGAGAGGGTGATAGCATGGGAGGGTGATCTAGAGTGAGACCCGGGCGGGGGGGCATATTAATGCTTCCCCTTTATTACAGTTCCAGTCCAGATTGGCCCTCCTGAGTCTGCTTATTTGTATTTGGAAGAAAGCTCCAATTGTTGCCATTGGGAGCTTTCCTCCCAATACAAATAGCAGGGAGGGGGGATGGTCTGGATATAGACTATAGCAGGAGACAAAGGTTAAAGCCTCCAATTCCCTCTTCCAGAGTCCTCAGCAGGCACTGGGTTCCCATTATTGATATTTAGTGTTTTAAAAAACACCATTCACACAATTACTAATTGTGTAAATGGTGTCACATTTTGGACCTTTGTATAAGCCTACAAGCATGTCTTCACTAAATGGTAAGATGCATCTGTTCATCCTGTCTTTTTTGCAACATTGAGGGAAAATTCTCACAATCGCTTTAGGGGCTTAGATTTATTCTGTGGAGACTTGTCTTTAGTTGATGGTGACAGAGATGAAAGGCATAATTTAGATGCCTGAGCACAAAACCAGGTTTGGGGTGCAAATACTTCCAAAAGGTCATTTACAGTTGCACACTGGATTGAAATCTGGGCTTGCGACATTGCAGTCAATACAAGCACATGTTCAATCCAAGATGAACCAAAAAGAACACTGGGGCCACCCAAGAAGGGGCTGCCTGAATCAACAGTCATCATTACTCAGGAATAAAGATGGATTGAACCAAATGGCCCGAGCCTCAGTTATTCAAGAATTCATCTCTCCATCCATTACACATATTTAATTCCCAATAATGTTGAATAGATGCAGGTTAGGAAAACAGAACAGACATTTCTTGGATGGTTATCCAGCAGGGATAGAGATTTAATTTGCATGTAGACAGAGGCACTTTCAGCAGCCAGATACAATAGAGGACAGTGCTTCTATGCCTTTCATAGCTGTGTAGCAGTTTGGATTTTTTTTTCTAAGAAAATGTGCACCTGCTGAAGTGTCCTGTGCTACATGGTACTATAGGTGCAGGAAACCTGCCCTCTATTGCATCTGGTCACCCTTGCACATACCCTGCTTTATTATCCAGGTGCAGATATGCCTGTGTATTGTGCAGAAATTGGGGTGGGGATACAAGGTACTACAAAGCCATTGCTGTACCTGTTTTGCCATCCTAGAGTAACGTTTTTTGGGGGGGAAATCTGCAACCTTAAAAACAATCAAATATGACTCTTTTAAAAAAATGAACTCAAAAACAACTTTGCTTTCTCAAGTTTGTATTGTGCTTGAAAGTATGGGAACTGCATCTGAGGAGATTTTAATCCAGAGTCAACATCCCAGGCTATACCTCTGTGGCTTTACATACCTCAGGTAATACATGGAATAGAAACCCAAGCCCATGAAACGAAACCTTGTAAAACTCACAATGGAATGAGCTCCCTAGAGAGGTTCGCCTGGCACCTGCATTGTACTCCTTCCGGCACCAGGTGAAGACTTTTATTTTCCAAGTATTTTAGCATTTTAGCTTCCTAGTATTTTAGCTCTGGTGTTTTAAATCTCTATTTTAAATCTGTGCATTGCTGCTATGTTTTATTCTGGTTGTACTGTTATTTTGTGATTTTAAGCTTTTACATTTTATATTGTTTTATTCTGCACTTTGTGGTTTTAATTTTTGTGAACCACCTAGAGAGCTTTGGCTATTGGGCAGTATAGAAACAAACAAACAAACAAATAAAACCAATGTGAGCGATATCACCATATGCAGAGCATACCATTTAGCACAATTGCAGATTGTACATGTGCTATAGCTGAACTTCTGATTATATAAACAGAGCAGCTGATGCTCTGCATCTTTGTACCAAAGTAAGTCCCATGACATTTAATGAGATGTACTTCAAAGTAAATATAGTTAGTGGGATTGAGCTACTAATTGGATAAAGCTGGAAGGACATGTGAATTAAGATGTGGGTATAGTTTGCAGCTAATATTATTTGTCATTTTAGTCATAAATGTTGTACATGAAGTACCCAAACAACAGAGATTCAGATGTGTGTGTTGTTCAATAACACCTCCAGCCTCCTAATAAGGATATTGCAGTATACTCACTTTACAGCTTTTCCATCAGAATTTGCGAAGAAATAGACTGCACATAAAATGATTGCAGTTTTAGCCATGTCTCTGGTTGAAGTCATGTTAACTATAAAGGATGAAGTTGAAAATTGTCAATCTGCATTCTCATGGTTGGATTGGGTTAGTCAAAAAGATTAATATGAACATTATAAATAGCAAAGCAATCAAGAAGATGATCTGGCAAATGACTTTATAAAAGTGGGTGTATTTTTCTTTGAGTAACAGAGGAAACAGGGAGTCCACTTTGCCACAAATGTTGACTAAGCCTTTTAGCTTCTCTGCCTTAATTTCCCCATTATAGAGTGGTTTATAAATTTTGTAATAAAGAAATAATATTCATATTTCATATAATGGAAGCATCCTGTGCTTCATTAGCTACCCTCTGTATAAGATGGGAAACACTGCATGGGAAATAGTTGAAATATGAATGTGATGGTATTGTACCACAGCCCAGAGCATATTTATTATTATGTTTCGTAATAGCAATGCTTCCAAACTTGCAATAATGTCTATTTAAGTGTATATTAAGTGCAATTAAGGCAGGGGTAGGCAACCTGGTACCCTCCAGATGTTTTGGACTACAACTCCCATAATTCCTGACTATTGGCCATGCTGGCTGGGATTTATGGGAGTTGTAGCCCCAAACACCTGGAGGGCACAGGTTGCCTATCCCTGCTGTAAATGGTCTAGCAGATCCCCCCACCCCAGACCTTGAAACACAGCAACCATGACAACTGTGATGAGGCATGGCATCACCTTCCATTTGTAACCGTCTCATGTTTTCCTACCACTTCTTCCATCTTTTTTCTTACCAGAAAAAAAAAATCGGTTTTGGAGGAAAAGACGGAATAGCTGCATGATGCCTTTTTACTGGTAGCACTAGGAGTTCTCCATCTGGAAGCACCCCATTTTCTACAAAAGTGTCTAGTCCTTTTTAAAAGTAATCTAGCCTAGTGGCCACTACCACATCTTGTAATACTGAATTCCATACATCAATTAGGCACTGTGCAAAGACCTATTTATTTTCTCTGTTACGAACATATTGCCAATATGGGTTTATTGATTTTTCTGTATATGGCTATATAGGATCCAATGGACACAAATGATGTCTTGATTATATGGGTTGAACGGATGTCTGCAGAGTTCAGTGTATGATGAAGCAATCATGTGATTGCTTCAACAGCCACGCAGCTTACAAGCCAACTCATATTTACTACACACAATGACTCAGTCCCTTTGGGTATATTTGTGGGTGCATGGTGAGATGGATTAAAGGAAGTGGCTCTGGGACATTCCAGTCCATCTATGAATGGGAGTGGGGAAGGAATACAAGAGGGAAGAGCCACAAATCACATGCTGAGTTCTGCGTGGATCTACTCACACCATATTCTCTACCTCTCTAGTTGATTGTATTCGTTTAGATCATAGAGTGTTCTGCCCCTTGATCCTATTAATGAAAGGTTTTGAAATTTGTGAACTTCTTATCAAATAAGTTGCTAAAATTATGGGCATGATCCAGCCAAATTTAAGCCCTATTAAGTCCTATTGATTTTAACAGGCGATGTTAACACTTTCACTGAAATAATGGGCCATACAAGTACTTCAATTTGGCTGGATTGTGCCTGGTGCCTTTAACTCATCTTCTTGTCTGCTGACATCACAGACAAACCCAAAGGTCTGACCCTAGCCTCACTCCAGTTTGCTTATGCTGTAAACTTCCCTTCACCTGGAAATTCATTGTGGCATAAATGAAATTACAACAAAACCCCTTTCCCTCTTTCTCTGTCTTTCTCTCTCCCCCCCTCCCCCCTCCCCCCCCCATAGTGCTAATACCCTAGCTAGAGGGGAAATTACCTTTTCTTTTGCTTTACTCAGTAAAGGTTATAGGCACAGGAAAGCTAGACTTTATACAAGTTATACCAGCATAAACCCATTGCTGTCACTGGCATCTTCACTGACAGAGTAGTTTGAACATCTCAGCAATGATCAGTATTACTGCAGCTGATGCAAGAAGCAGAAAGAAAACAAGAAAACAGTATCCCAGCCCAACTCTGAGTCTAACTTTAATTCTTGATTGTGATGCTGGAGAAGACTTCAGTAGTAAGACTTCAATTAAAGTTGTCAGATAAATACACCATAGCACTGCTAAATAAAATACTACGGCGCTTTTACAATACCTGTTCTGTGTACTGTTTTTATTGTTGCAACATAATACCTACAGTTTACATGCTTGATATTCTTACATGAAATATTATCCAAACAGTTTCACATGCCCATTAAAAAAAAATTCAACTAGTCAGTAGGTTTTACCCCAGTTAAATGTTTATTTTTCCCAGATGGATTTTTTTTTTAAAACTGCTGGTTAAATGAACTATTTAAACTCTGTTGCAAATTACTTTTTAAACAATTTGTTGACTACACAGTCCAATCATGGATGAAGCAAGCGATTTGATTTTGTTATAAATAATCACTTTCAAAATAAAATAGAATGTCCTTACCAAATAGTCTCTTAAGCTGGTTCTTCGTGTAGAAATGCCAGCGGCAGGCAGAAGTTGAGTTAAAGTCTGTTTAATTGGTCTAGAAGACTCCTTAAATATAACTTTTAAACAGAACTTCTAAGTAACTAAGGAGCCCTTTTATTGTCTCAGTTGATGTCACTCAGTTGATGTCACACACACCCCCTAACCCTGATGTACCCACCCATTATGTGCTTTTGTTACTGGGGCATTGAAAGAAAAGTTTAGAGAAAAATACTGTAACCTGGGTAACTTTAAGAGTTTGACTTTTAGGGGATCTGAGCTTAGGGTTGGAGAAAAATGCATATAAAGAAATTATGTCATTGGGTTAATTAATTACTGATTAGCTTTAAATGTTAATGAGTCCACAGATGACTAAAAACAGTAACATTTATGAATGAGTTGCAAACACCCAATAAAATAAATGGCAAGCCACAGTCAATGTGCCCAACTTCATTAAATTCAGCCTGTTCAAAGCAGGAAAAGGAAAGGTTCCATGGGTGTCCTGATTACTATTAACACTAAAAAAATTAATAATAAGTGCACGCATATCACAATAGGGAGACCAGTCCTGCAGCCTGACCTACACCTGCAGTGTGACATTAATTTAAACACAGGAGTAAATCTTGTCAAAGGTATGGAGTCAAACTGCTGTTCCCGTATTAAACAAAACAAATTATATAAAGGTTTTATTTCCTTCCTTTCAAAAAAGTAAGTAGCCAAGTCAAACTGTTGTTAGGTTAGATTTTTCATCTAAAAATGACCATGTCACATAAGCATATCTTAGATTTTAAGCAAGTGGGATTTTTTTCCTGGAATAAATTGAATATTATAATAGAACTAAAACTAAAATATGAGGGATTGTGTTTCTATCTCTCTGTCATCTTGGTTTTATGCAAATAAAAATTATATTGGAAAGACTTGTAGAAGGTATTTTCCTTGGGGTCTAACTCCTGAGGTATGTTTGTTTTTTGAATTGTTTTCTTGTTTTTCCCGGCTGCCCGTGGCTTGTCTTGGCTTGGCTCACTTAGTTGAGTCATCTGCATGTCTTAATTCTGCTTACAAATTCTTCAGTATTCCTGCTGTTTGCTTCTGACAGATGCCTGGCAGGTTTGTATTGCATAGATTGTTCTAAAACAGACAGTTGTTTGGATAGTCTTGTTTCATGGCAAAGACTAGATTTTTGGAGATTTTCAATGATACAGTTCTATGACGTATGTTAACAAATCAATGGTGAATATAACAGGGAAAGCTTGTCACCATCCTATTATGATTTATGTATCAATACTTATAGGGTAAATGAAATAGGAAGAGACTTTAAATGTGAAATAGATTACCTATGTGCTTTAATGAACTGGGGAGATAACTTTTCCAGCTATAGAAATTTTGAGAAGATGTAACAGATGATATCTTGGTTTCATTGAAGCCTGCCACTATCACACTGACCATTCCTAAAACCACATTTAAGTAGCTTCAGAAGTCACTAAAAACAACTCATGAGTAAGCAATTTCAAATTGTTGTTACTTATTTTAAAGCACCTAACATGCATATGACCTATATGAACAATCCAGATAGATAGATAATGGGCATTTCTACATGAGGCTTTTATTCTGCACCTTTACCAAGGCTTCCGCTTCCAGATTCTTTGTGGGATTAAGATCGGCTCCTTTACATGTGCTTTTTTCTTTCTCTGCCTTTCTATATGTTTCATTATACAGCCACTAGATGGTGCTGTGGTATAGCAGAATTGCACAATTACACGAGACTCTCATTCTGCCATTTCTAAATAATACCAAACTTTCTTCATTAGGGAAAAAAATGCAGTAATGTTTGAAAAGCACAGGAAAGGCCCTGGAGGCTGATGATTTCACGTAAAGGACCCACAAACTACCATGAGTGAGCAATTATGAGTGCACAATAAAAGCCTTGTGTAGAAAGGCTCGACATTAGGTCTACTCAGAAACGATGCTCCTGTGTTGAATCAGCACATGTCTGGTGGTGCAACAACTAGCCCCAGCCCCAATGTTATGCACACTGACTTGCCTTACCTTCTGATATCTGTATGTTCACTGCAAATGTCTGCAGTAAGAGAGTTTTCTCATGTACTGCTGTATGCACTAAGGCATTCATGTGATCTGGAACCCTGTAGAATTTGGGTTCCAGATCGTGTGGGTACCTTTGCACTTTCAACTGTTCATCTGAAAGCTGCTTTCTTACTGCAAATGTTCACAAGGAACACACAGGTGTCCGGGGATGGGATAAGCCAGTGTGCATGACATCAGGCGAGGCTAGTCAGTGCAGCCCCACTCCCCACTCAGGTGATGATTAAACATATGGGCATTGTTCCTCCATACAGCTTTCATTTGGGAAAACCTTATACAGGGCCTAAGAACTACAGCCATGCACAAATGGCTTCTTGAAATTCCCCACTGTATTTGTGGGCAGAGAAATTGGGGATGACGACATTTCACCGAATTTCTCCAGAGGGAGGAGAAATTCTCAACAGTTTCTCACAGGTAGGCCTCGGCATTGGCAGGGGCTGTAAACACAGCTTCTTTCTTCTTTTTTTGTAAGGTTTTTTTTTTTTTGTACTGTCACTCAAAGTGGCAACAGCATCAACTGTATCAGCAGGCTGGTCCTTATTTTGTATCCACCACAATGCAGGTGTGAGAGAGGCAATGTTGTGCCTAGCTCCAGGGAAGAGGTGGAGGTAGTGCTGATGCAAAAACCATCTTCCATTTTCCTGAAAGTTTTCTTCCCCCATGAAAGAGGCTTCCATTGTTCTCTCTCATTCTCAGGGTGTTTTATAATTCATTTTTGAGCTTACCTAATCACTGTGAGGCAGCTGAGGGTGCCATGTGTGTTTTGTTTCTACTGCACATGTCTCCATTGCTCTGCACCCTCCCAGGCTGCCTGCACTTCCTGATCTGCAAAAGCCCTATGAGAGGAATTACCCCATTATGTCTTGCCCTGCATTTTAAGTGAAGTGTGGGAAACTGAGGAAGCAGGCTGCCGGAGAGTTGGTTGTACAATGGAAAAAACACACAAAGCACTTAAGCACACTCCTCAGCCACCAATAAGGTAAGTGCAAGAATGAAATCTCTACGAAATTTTCTTCTCCATTGAATTTATTTGCAAAAGCAATTTCTTTTCCATCAAATTGAATGAGAATGGTCAAAAATACAGGGGAGAAATTTTTTCACAGCACTACAGTGGGCGCAATCCTATGGAGATAGTTGGCTGCCTCCAAACTTGGAGGCAACTGACTATCCAATGCAAGGCGGAGGAGCGCAGAAGGGATCTTCTCCATCATGCTCCGGCCGCCCTGCATTTGTGGCTAGATGGCCAATTTCAGCTGTCTAGCCAGAGCAGCTCAGAGCAGGGAGGGAGGAGACAACACAGCACCCAAGAAGCATTGTACCAGCACTTCCACCATCACCATCCCTCCCTGCCACCAGGAACTCCCCTTTTTCCCCTGCTCTGCACTGCACTTCTGAGCATGGAGCTGGGGACGAACCACACCGCCTACGAGGTGGAGGAGGAGGGGAGGCAGCTTTCTGGGAACCAACCTTGGAACGCTGGGTCTGAGGTAGGTTCCCCAAAACAAAAAAATCCTATTGCCATCTAGCCACTGTCTAGCAGCGGTCGGATTGTGCCCTAAGAACAGCAAAGGCTGTTAATGTTTTGTGACTTCATGATTCTGAGGAGCTTTGACATGAATACAGCTGATAACACCTAATATGTGTTATCACTGCATCTCCTGCACCTGAGCCCACTCTTATTAATCTAAAATCTGTAACAATATTTGGAAATGTATGATAACTTTATAATGATGACCTTGTCTAGGATATCTAATAGCTCCGGGCATCAGGAATTTCTGAAGGACAGGAATCTAGAGTGAAGATACTGGTATCACATTATAGGAGAAAAAGCTGACCACAAGTTTTTCCACTGAAGACCTGGATCAGCCATACAATTATACTTCACTGACCTTCACACATGCAGCAGAGCAGAGCATGAAGAAATGGTCTGTTAAGAATGACGCACCGACATGCGACTATGCAGTATCAAGTTCCATACAAGAAGATAAATCACACTGATGTAGATTTCCTCCCTAATACATCAAACTTGGATATTCCTGCATCCATTTTTCCAGTTTTGCATAGCTTTACTTGTCCAATATACAGACTTAGAAAGAGCACTGCATATAAATCTTAGGTATGCAAACCCTTCCATTTACTTAGAGAAGTCCTATAAAATCTAAAATAGCAAAGTGACTACAATGCATAGGAGGAGTGTTTTGGCTCCTTGTCCATATCAATGAGAGGGCCTTGGCATGTTCACTAATAATGCCGTAGCCAAGATAAAGGAGGAGTAAGTGGTGACACACTGGATGATTGTGGTGAGGCAACCATTCTAAATGTGTCTGAGGAATGTTTCTCTCCTGACACAATGGGAATCTGAAGGGACAGTCAGTGCACCCTTTAGATCTCCTTTTGATTGACAAGATTTGTGGCTTCTTAAATACCTCGGCAGCATGCCTAGTCAATAACCTAACCGACATGATGTAGCCTCAGGTGTCTCTTGAGCTACACTAGTAGCTAAATGAAGCTTCCAGGGAAGGATAAACACTGACAAAAGGGTCCTTGTGCCTAAAGCCGTTCTAGCAAAAATCTGAGCAAGTGCCATGATCAGACAATGCCTTTGTTTATTAAAAGCTATTGATCTTTTTGGAGCTCCAAAATAACTATTTGCATGAGTGGTGCATTCAAACACCAGTTTGGTGCTTATACATGAAACAAGGCCTTTGGGAAGGGCTGTGGCTTGAGTAGTAGAGCACCTGCCTTGCATGCAGAACATCCCAGGTTTAATCCCTGGCATGTCCAGGCAGGACTGGAAAAACTCCTGCCTGAAACCCCAGAGAGCTGCTGCCAGTCACTGTTGACAATATTGGGCTAGATGGACCACTGGGCTGACTCAGTATGAGGCAGCTTCCTATGTGTCAGGGTGGACACTGAGCCCATAGAATCCCAGAGTAGTTCTGATTCTGAGGAAGAGCAGTCGCTCCTGGGAGGGGAGCGCGCTCCTCTTTCCCAGGGCCCACAGCTGATGGAGATTCCTCCCACCAGCATTCCTAGCTTAGATAGCAGTCCAGGGAGTGACAGAGCGCGGGTAGCAGAGACGCCGACGCAGAGAGCGGCGCCAAATGGAGGGCGCAGAAAGGAGGCGTAGTGCCCAGTTGGCGCGCAAACAACGGCTGCGCCCAGAGGATCCAAGGGAAAAGGGGAGGGACTCTCCCTAGTCCTTAAGTTCAGGGGTCTGCCAGTAATTCCCTTTCAAACGGGGACCAACTGTTCCAACTTAGGGCATAGGTACTCTGCTGCTCAGATCTAGTTGCAAACGGTAGAGTTGTTAAGTTGTAAAAGAAGAATAAAGCTTTGAAAGGAATCTCTTCGTCTGTGTCTGGACTTGGCTACTGGATTAGACTGAGAGAGGCCTCCAAGGAGCCCTTGACAGTATGCCCCTATGTTCTTAAGGCACAAAGGAGGCCAGCAGAAAAGGTGCTTTCAAAAGGGAAGGTCCTTTCCTCATTCTATCAGGAGCATAGGAAGCTGCCTTATGTTGAAGCAGATTGTCATCTAGCATTGTCCCCTCAGATGGGCAACGGCTCTCCTACGTCTCAGGCAGGCTCTGTCATCTGAGCCCTTTAAATGGAGGGATCCAGGAATCAAATCTGGGACCTTCTATGTGCAAGACACATGTGATGGTCCCTCCAAGTGGCAGCCCTTCGCCTGTACGTTGCAGGACCCATGTCGGTCTCATGCTCACTATTCCTGCAGCATGGGCAGTGCGGTGTAGGATTACTGGTACATGCTGACTGGGTGCACCCCTGCCCCACTTGAAAGACTGCTGTATGAATGTTTCCAAAGACATTCCCTACTAGTTCATATTGCATGTTGTACAGAAGTCTCCAGCATTCATTCATCCTGTCGCTGTTGTTGGGAGGGGGTTATCTATAATGCACTGGAAGTCTATCTTTGAAGGAGGACTAAAGTCTGCAAGAAAAGCTACATGTCATAGTCATCCTGCTCAAGAACATAAAGATCTCATCCTCTAGCATCTCTGCACCAGTCACAAGAATGCACTATTTCACAGGCTTATTTACACAGGGTTGGATTCAGACTGAGCTTGTTTAACATTGGTCCCACTAGAATCATCAGGACAACTTACTTGTGACTTAAGCCATTTATTTCATTGGGAACTACGTCTACAACTAACCTAGCTTGGATCCAACCCATAGCTCATAGACATTGCTGGGCCTGGGTATGTTGAGCCCCAGAGCTGAATTTATTTCCCAGAGCACTGAGTGTCCATTGATGCCAATGGAAGCTGTTGTTGTTTTTAAGCTTAATTGGCGTGTGTGTGTCTGTGTGTATGAGTGATTTTCAGAGGGTATTACATCTGGGGAGAGAAGGATTAATGCCCCCACCTTCAGAAGATCACCCCCACCCAAACGTGCCAATTAGCTTAGAAAAAAATAGTTCCATGTGCCCCTTCCTTCCTTCCTTCCTTCCTTCCCGCCTCTATCTCTACTCTCCTTTCTAATTTTCTTCCTTGCCCCCTTTCCTCTGCCCCCTCTGCCTCACTCTCCAGCTCCCCTCCTCCCATCCCCCAGAATTTTGACCCCATGGAATCTTGCACCACTTTATTTTATGTTGAATATAATTTATGGAGTTAATGATGACAGAACGATGGGGTAATTAATTGAAGGGGAAGTAATGGAGCAGGGAAACTGAGAAATCCCAGTTGGAATTGGGAAGTTAATTGGGGGAGATTGTTATTCTGTCAAATTTTTGAAACTCCATTTTGGTGCAAAAGTTGCCATTTTTAGGCAGGTATGAGAAACTGTGCTCATGAAAAAACCTACCAGCCACCCTTTTATGTGCATTTTTCCCACACCTATTCACAGGCATTGCAAATTAATTGTAACTGAAGAGGAACTACTGATTTGGAATGATCTAGGGATGGGGTGAAAATGAATTGAAAAATGTATTTGGGCTGATTTGAATGGGAAATTAATTGGCTGCCTTTGTTTTCTGTGAAATTTAAAGAAACACTAGGAATTATTTTCTGAATAATTATTTTCTTGCATACATATGCTAAATTACAAAAAAACACCAAAAAAACACACACAAACAGGTTGGTATTCTATAGGCATGGGCCCCACATCTTTTAAGTGCCAAGCAACACCTCTGCCATAGCTGCTAGGTTCTGGATTGCATGGATGCCTTAATATGTACATACAAAGGCTTCCTAACTGCAGCTGTTTCCAATGAATACACAGGGTTATATCCAATAGTAACAACTAACAGGGTTGTTTGTTCTATTTAGAGTAGACTCATTGGCCTAGTTTTCACATAATGACAACCCAGAGTATGGGTTGATTATGGGTTGTCATTGAATCATGGGTTGTTGTTGTATCATTGGTTGTCATTAATTACATGAGAACCCTGCACCATGGTTTAACTATGGGTTGCTAATCATGAACAACGCGGGAAGAGAACCCATGGTTTGTTGTCTGGGTTGTTTGTTGTTAACAACCCATAGTTAAACCATAGTGCAGGGTTTGCATATTTATTTATTTATTTATTTATTTATTTCTATACCGCCCAATAGCCAAAGCTCTCTGGGCGGTTCACAAAAATTAAAACCAAACAACACACAATAAAACAATTTAAAATATATAGAACATTAAAACCACAATATAACAATACAACCACAATAAAACCTAGCAGCAGTACAGGAGTTTAAAATACAGATTTAAAACAGCAAAGATAAAAATTTAGAAAGCTAAAATGCTAAAATGCCTGGGAAAATAAAAAGGTCTTCACCTGGCGCCAAAAGGAGTACAATGTAGGTGCCAGGCGAACCTCACTAGGGAGCTCATTCCAGAGCCGGGGTGCCACAACAGAAAAAGCCCTCCTCCTAGTAGCCACCTGCCTCACTTCCTTTGGCAGGGGCTCACGGAGAAGGGCCGCTGATGATGATCTTAAGGTCCGGGCAGGCACATATGGGAGGAGGCGATCCTTCAGATAACCTGGCCCCAAGCCGTTAAGGGCTTTAAATGTTAACACCAGCACTTTGAATCGGGCCCGGAAATGGACTGGCAGCCAGTGCAGCTGGAAAAGTACTGGCGTAATATGAGCTCGCAGGCCAGTCCCTGTTAACAATCTTGCTGCCCTATTTTGGATCAGCTGAAGTTTCCGGACCGTTTTCAAAGGCAGCCCCACGTATAACACATTGCAGTAATCCAGACGAGAAGTTATCACAGCATGGATAACTGTAGCTAGGCTATCTCTCTCCAGATAAGGGCGTAGTTGGTATACCAGCCTAAGCTGATAAAAAGTGCTCCGTGCCACTGAGTTCACCTGTGCCTCAAGTGACAGTTCTGGATCCAAGAGCACCCCCAAACTACGAACCTGATCCTTTAGGGGGAGTGCAACCCCCTCCAGAACAGGTTGAATATCACCTAGCCGGGCAGACGAACCACCCATTAACAGTACATCCGTCTTGTCTGGATTGAGTTTCAGTTTATTAGCTCTCATCCAGTCCATTACTGTGCCCTGGCACTGGTTCAGAACAGCCACTGCCTCACCTGGTTTTGATGAGAAAGAGAGGTAGAGCTGGGTGTCATCCGCATATTGATGGCACCTCAGCCCACACCTCCGGATAACGTCCCCCAGCGGTTTCATGTAGATGTTAAACAGCATGGGGGATAAAATAGAGCCCTATGGAACCCCATGGCACAATTGCCATGGCACAGAGCAATAATCCCCCAGCACCACCTTCTGGAATCGGCCATCCAAGTAGGAGCGGAACCACTGTAGTGCAGTGCCTCCAACTCCCAACCCAGACAACCTATCCAGAAGGATACCATGGTCGATGGTATCGAAAGGCGCTGAGAGGTCCAGGAGAATCAACAGGGTCACACTCCCCCTGTCCCTCTCCCGGCAGAGGTCATCCCACAGGGCGACCAAGGCAGTTTCCGTTCCAAAACCAGGCCTGAAGCCCGATTGAAATGGATCTAGATAATCCGTTTCATTTAACAGTGCCTGGAGCTGTCCTACAACCACCCGCTCAAGCACCTTGCCCAGGAAGGGGATGTTGGCCACTGGCCAACGTATAACAACCCATGATTCAACAGCAACCCACAATTTAATGACAACCCGTACTCTGGGTTGTCCTTATGTGCAAACCAGGCCATTGAAATGAATGAAACGACTAACATTGGATTGTTGTTGTTCAGTCGTTAAGTCGTGTCCAACTCTTCGTGACCCCATGGACCCATAGCACGCCAGGCCTTCCTGTCCTCCGCTCTCTCCCGGAGTGTGCTCAAGTTCATAACATTGGATGCAACCCACTGAATACAACCACATTCCAAATTCTGCCTGGGGTTCTGCAGGCTGCATAAGAAGCATGAGTCAGGCATTTTCTGTATATTGATCTGTGCTGGTTATGCCATGTTTTGAAGATCGGTTTGTGGATATACAGTCACTGTGTTCTCTGCGTGCCATTTCACACCTTGTCTGCATAGAGTTTCATATGGCATTACATAGTTGTTTTGAAGCCTAAATGAGGAACCCTGGTTACCTCATCTCTTTCTAATGAGAAGAATCCCAGGCTTGATGGAGCTGCCTAGAGGAATGCCATTAAGGAAAGTCATGAAAGTCATGCCTTAGTGATCAATAGCAGAAAAGGCATTGAGTACCAAGAATGACAAAAGCATTACTGAGCTCCCATAATATCTGTTTGTTAAAAATATGGCATGATCCATATCATTAAGGATTTCTGTTCAAGTCTATGAGAGGAGATGCTATCCAACCCCAGAGACATGTTCGTCTACTTAACGTATACTTCACTCGAACTAATAGCAGATTTGTAATAGCAGCTGAAGAGTTAATAGTCTAGTTTTGTCAAATACCACAAAATTGGAACAGAACTGATATGCCCAACTATGGTGATGATGATGATGGCTGGTGCTCCTGTCGAAGGTCGCTCTGTGGAATGCAGAGATGACTCGGGCGGTTGATACGATCGCGCCCAAGCACCCTCTCCCTCTGAGCAGAGCCCGGCCAGCTCCTTGGTATACACCTGAGCTGAGGGCAATGAAGCAAGAGGGGAGATGGCTAGAACGCAGGTGGAGGAAAACTCGTGCTGAGTCTGACCGAACACAGGTAAGAGCCCACTATCGAGCCTACTCTGTGGCGGTGAGGGTGGCAAAGAGGCAGTTCTTTTCCAACAGCATTGCATCTTCTCAGTGTCATCCAGCAGAGCTTTTCCGAGTGGTTCGCGGCCTGTTACATTCTGGGCCAGGGAGAGAGACGGTGGAACCCTCGGTAGCACGCTGTGACGTGTTTGCGTGGCACTTTGAGGATAAAGCCGCTCAGATTCGTCATGAATTGGACACCACCATTAATGCAGTTCCATTGGTAGAGGCGTTCAGAGCACCGTCTGGTCCAGTTTTATTGGATGAGTTTCAGTTACTGAGGCCTGAGGATGCGGACAAGTTGCTTGGCCAAGTCCGATCGACCACTTGTGTGTTTGACCCTTGCCCTTCATGGCTTATTAAATCAAACAAGGAGGGGTTGTCTGGCTGGGTCCAGGAGGTTGTAAATTCCTTCTTGAGAGAGGGAGTGGTGCTTGCCGCTTTAAAAGGGGTGGTAATTAGAACACTCCTGAAAAAGCCTAACCTGGACCCAGAGGATGTTAGCAATTATAGGCCAGTGGCCAACATCCTCTTCCTGGGCAAGGTGCTTGAGCGGGTGGTTGTAGGACAGCTCCAGGCACTGTTGAATGAAACGGATTATCTAGATCCATTTCAATCGGGCTTCAGGCCTGGTTTTGGAACAGAAACTGCCTTGGTCGCCCTGTGGGATGACCTCTGCCGGGAGAGGGACAGGGGGAGTGCGACCCTGTTGATTCTCCTGGACCTCTCAGTGGCTTTCGATACCGTCAACCATAGTATCCTTCTGGATAGGTTGTCTGGGTTGGGAGTTGGAGGCACTGCACTACAGTGGTTCCGCTCCTACTTGGATGGCTGATTCCAGAAGGTGGTGCTGGGGGATTATTGCTCTGTGCCATGGCAATTGTGCCATGGGGTTCCACAGGGCTCTATTTTATCCCCCATGCTGTTTAACATCTACATGAAACCGGTGGGGGACGTTATCCGGAGGTGTGGGCTGAGGTGCCATCAATATGCGGATGACACCCAGCTCTACCTCTCTTTCTCATCAAAATTAGGTGAGGCAGTGGCTGTTCTGAATCAGGGCCTGGGCACCGTAGTGGACAGGATGAGGGCCAATAAACTGAAACTCAATCCAGACAAGACAGAGGTACTGTTAGTGGGTGGTTCGTCTGCCCGGCTAGGTGACATTCAACCAGTTCTGGAGGAGGTTGCACTCCCCCTAAAGGATCAGGTTCGTAGTTTGGGGGTGCTCTTGGATCCAGAACTGTCACTTGAGGCACAGTTGAACTTAGTGGCACGGAGCACTTTTTATCAGCTTAGGCTGGTATACCAACTACGCCCTTATCTGGACAGAGATAGCCTAGCTACAGTTATCCATGCTGTGATAACTTCTCGTCTGGATTACTGCAATGTGTTATACGTGGGGCTGCCTTTGAAAACGGTCCGGAAACTTCAGCTGATCCAAAATAGGGCAGCAAGATTGTTAACAGGGACTGGCCTGCGAGCTCATATTACACCAGTACTTTTCCAGCTGCACTGGCTGCCAGTCCATTTCCGGGCCCGATTCAAAGTGCTGGTGTTAACATTCAAAGCCCTTAACGGCTTGGGGCCAGGTTACCTGAAGGATCGCCTCCTCCCATATGTGCCTGCCTGGACCTTAAGATCATCGTCAGTGGCCCTTCTCCGTGAGCCCCTGCCAAAGGAAGCGAGGCAGGTGGCTACTAGGAGGAGGGCTTTTTCTGCTGTGGCGCCCCGGCTGTGGAATGAGCTCCCTAGTGAGGTTCGCCTGGCGCCTACATTGTACTCCTTTTGGCGCCAGGTGAAGACCTTTTTATTTTCCCAGGCATTTTAGCATTTTAGCTTTCTAAATTTTTAGCTTTGCTGTTTTAAATCTGTATTTTAAACTCCTGCACTGCTGCTAGATTTTATTGTGGTTTTATTGTTATATTGTGGTTTTAATGTTCTATATATTTTAAATTGTTTTATTGTGTGCTGTTTGGTTTTAATTTTTGTGAACCGCCCAGAGAGCTTCGGGTATTGGGCGGTATAGAAATGAAATAAATTATTATTATTATTATTATTATTATTATTATTATTATTATTATTATTATTTCATAATATTTATATACCACTTTTCCACAAATGTCAACAGCAGTGTACAATTATTCAAAGAAAATTAATACATAAGAACATAAACAAGCAATATAACCATAGTAAACAACAGTAAAACCACTACTTGGCAGAGTGAAGCATCTGACTCAGGTGGCAGCGGATGGAAAGCAGGGAGTGACGGTGAGTTGTTGGAGGATACAGTTGTGTGTCCCGAGAAGCCTGCTCTGCGGCCCCCAGTCTAGTCTGTTGCCCTCAGGTATGGTGGAGGAAGCTGACCTGACCTGGTTGCCCTACTTGAGGGTCAACCGGAGCGGGGGTGGGGGGAGGTTGCTCTGGTCTACTGAATTTCTGTTTCCCTTGTTGGGCCTCCTGTTCATTCAAGTGTCAATCTCGAGTGTTTGTATCTTACACTGTGCAACCAGATTAGGGATTCTGCTGGTGTACCACCCACCCCACTACCCTTCAGTCTCCCTGTCTAAGCTGATGGAAGTGGTCTTGGACTTGGACCCCTAGGATTCTAGGGGATCTCAACTTCCATGCTGAGGTCATTGGATCCAGGGCAGATCAGGACTTCATGGCCACCATGACAACCATGGGGCTGTCCTAACATGTTGTTGGCTCAATACATGTAGGAGGACACACACTAGTAAGAGCATCTCTACACCAGCCTAAAATCCCACATTTAAAACAGGGCTTTCTGGCTCCATTTTAAATGCAGGAGCATGATGAACTCCCTTGCATGCACTTTCTTCCCCCCTGCCCGCTTTTCCCTCTCCTTTCCCCCCTTATCTGAGACTTCCAAATGTTTCATTTACAGCTGCTAGATGGCGCTGTGGTCTAGCTCCTCTTACTGCCGGTTTTCCTTTTTCACGAGGGAACTCAAGCAGAATTCCAGCACTGTAATTTGATAGCTCATTATCTTCGATCTTTTAAAAGATGGAATAAAGGTCATTTAGTGAGGGAAATGCCCTGGAGTTTGACGATGTCATCTAAAGGACCCACAAACTTCCATGAGTAACCAATCTCAATAGCAGGATAAAAGCTCCATGTAAAGAAGCCCAAAATCTGGTTTTCTCAACTGGGCAGGAGGATGGTGATCTGAAAGTGGAATTAAGATCTATCCCCTTGTCACTTCCTATTGAGTTTAGACTCTCAGCAGCCTTTCCCCTCTGCAAGGATAGGGGACCCATTAAAATGGTCTGCCTTCAGAGGCGAATGGATTCTGATGGGCTCTGGGAGGTTTTCCTGCTGGTATGGCTAAAGGACAAAGAAGGCAGGGACCTAACAGAAGCAGATGAGATTAAGAAGAGGTGGCAAGAATACACAGAAGAACTATACAGGAAAGATCTGAATGTCCCTGATAGCCATGATAGTGCCGTCACTGAACTTGAGCCGGACATCCTCGAGAGTGAAGTCAAGTGGGCCTTAGGAAGCATTAGTAACAACAAAGCTAGCGGAGATGACAGTATTCCAGCCGAGCTGTTTAAAATCCTAAAAGATGATGCTGTTAAAGCGCTGCATTCAATATGTCAACAAATCTGGAACACTCAACAGTGGCCACAAGACTGGAAAAGGTCAGTTTACATTCCAATTCCAAAGAAGGGCAACGCCAAAGAGTGTTCAAACTACCGTACAATTGCGCTCATTTCACATGCCAGCAAGGTGATGCTCAAAATCCTACAAGCTAGGCTTCAGCAGTATGTGAACCGAGAACTACCGGAAGTACAAGCTGGGTTTCGAAGAGGCAGAGGAACTAGAGATCAAATCGCCAACGTTCGCTGCATCATGGAGAAAGCAAGAGAATTCCAGAAAAACGTCTATTTCTGCTTCATTGACTACGCTAAAGCCTTTGATTGTGTGGATCACAACAAACTGTGGCAAATTCTTAAAGTGATGGGAGTACCAGACCACCTTACCTGTCTCCTGAGAAACCTGTACGAGGGTCAAGAAGCAACAGTAAGAACCAGACATGGAACAACTGATTGGTTCAAAATTGGGAAAGGAGTACGACAAGGCTGCATATTGTCACCCTGCTTATTTAACTGATATGCAGAGTACATCATGAGAAATGCCGGGTTGGATGAATCAGAGGTCGGAATTAAGATTGCCGGGAGAATTATCAACAACCTCCGATATGCAGACGATACCACCCTATTGGCAGAAAGCGAAGAGGATCTAAAGAGCCTCTTGTTGAGGGTGAAAGAGGAGAGTGCAAAAGCTGGTTTGAAACTCAACATTAACAAAACTCAGATCATGGCATCTGGCCCCATCACTTCCTGGCATATAGAAGGGGAAGAAATGGAAGCAGTGACAGATTTTATTTTCTTGGGCTCCAGGATCACCGCAGACGGTGACTGTAGCCATGAAATTAAAAGACGCTTGCTCCTGGGGAGGAAAGCTATGGCCAACCTAGACAGCATAGTAAGAAGCAGAGACATCACGTTGCCGACAAAGGTCCGTCTAATCAAAGCTATGGTTTTCCCAGTAGTAATGTATGGCTGTGAGAGCTGGACTATAAGGAAGGCTGAGCGCCGAAGAATTGATGCTTTCGAACTGTGGTGCTGGAGAAGACTCTTACGAGTCCCCTGGACTGCAAGGAGGTCAAATCAGTCCATCCTAAAGGAAATCAACCCTGAGTGCTCATTGGAAGGACAGATAATGAAGCTGAAGCTCCAATATTTTGGCCACCTAATGCGAAGAGAAAACTCCCTGGAAAAGACCCTGATGCTGGGAAAGACTGAAGGCAAAAGGGGAAGGGGACGGCAGAGGATGAGATGGCTAGATAGCATCACCAATGCAATGAATATGAACTTGAGCACGCTCCGGGAGAGAGCGCAGGACAGGAAGGCCTGGCGTGCTATGGTCCATGGGGTCACGAAGAGTCGGACACGACTGAACGACTGAACAACAAATGGCTGCTGGTCCTGTCAAAGCCATGGTTACTCTGTGGAATGCAGCAATGACTAGGGCAGTTGACATGATCGCCCCGAAGCACCCTTTCCCTCTGAGCAGAGCCTGGCCAGCTCCTTGGTATACACCTGAGCTGAGGGCAATGAAGCAAGAGGGAAGACAGGCTGAATGCAGGTGGGGGAAGACTCGGGTCAAGTCAACCGAATACAGATTAAAGCTCATTATCGAGCCTACTCTGTGGTGGTGAGGGTGGCAAAGAGGGAGTTCTTTTCCATCAGCATTGCATCTTCTCATTGTCATCCAGTAGAGCTTTTCCAAGTGGCTCATGGCTTTTTGCAATCTAGGCCAGAAACAGAGATGGTGGAAACCTCAATAGCACACTGTGACAAGTTTGCATGACGCTTTGTAGATAAAGTTACTCGCATTCGAAACAACTTGGACACCACAGTTAATGCAGCTCCATTAGTAGAAGTGTCTAAAGTGCCATCTGGTTCAGTTTTATAGGATGAATTTCAGTTTTTGAGGCCCGAGGATGCAGACAAGGTGCTTGGCCAAGTCTGGCCAACTACCTGTGTACTTGACCCTTGCCTATCATGGCCTATTCCATCTAGTAGGGACGGGATGTCCAGCTGGGTCTAGGATGTTATCAACTCCTCCTTGAGAGAGGGAGTGCTGCTGGCCTCTTTAAAGGAGGTGATTATTAGGCCACTGCTGAAAATGTCTAATATGGACCCAGAAAATGTTAACAACTATAGGCCCATTGCTAATATCCCCTTCCTGGGCAAGGTGCTTGAGTTATCTCAGCAAGTTGAGAGCGCCTAAGACAATTATCTTCATTTATTGATTCAAGATTTAAGGAAATCTTCTATTTACCACTTTGACCCAAGAACTCTTTTCTTAATGTATATTCAAAATGTGACAGGTCAGCAATGGCCGCTCATCTGCAAAAGGCTCCTGTAGAAAAGTCCTGTCACTCTGTATCATTGCATCAGTCCCTATCCCTCGATGGAATTTCTAGCTTGTCTGCCTTCATACTGGAAGTGCATGACATGGATCAGCCCTACTCAAGCTGTGGCCTGCCAGGTGCATTGGGCTGCAACTCCCATCATTCCCAGCAAGCCTGGCCAATAGCCACACAGGCTGGAAATGATGGGATTTGCAGTCCAACACATCTGGATGGCACCATCTTGGGAGAGGCTGGTAGAGATGGTACAGATCTCAGCACTATCTGCAACAAGTATTCCAGTCAATTTGCATGCCTTTCAAGAGGACTGAGCATATTCAGTGGCTATGGAATGCTGATGAATGCTCCCTCCTGGAAAACCAGGAGATGGAATGGAATATCCTGAACAGGAGCACTCCACATTGCAACATTTTGTTGCAGGTCCCACTTTTACATATGTAGAATATGTGTAATCTTAGCTCTTAGTTTTGTTTTAGTAAAATCCCAATACTAAATTCTATATTTTGTTCTCTTTTAATACGGTGTGTTCCTATGTTTACCTTTATGTGGAATTTTACTTTTATTTTACCTGTTCTCTCTCATATGGTCTTCACGCTAACTCAATGAATTATATTCTATTCATATACATTTTATTGTATTGCTTTCACATGTACTATTCAGACTCACATACTATACCGACCCTATAGTGTCCAGACTCTTTCAAGCCAGTCTTGTGAAGACTTTACTGCTAGGTGTTGCTAACTTCATCAGAGTCTGACACTCAGAGTTTGAGTTTGGTTCTAGCTCCTGGGTTAGAGACTAGAGAACAGAGTTGCCTCCAAGTATATAGCAAGTGGCCATCCCAGCTTTTAGTTATAAGATGATCTGTCTTGGAAAGGGTCCCCTTCAAATTTGACAGCGTTATGGTTTATCCAGGTGGTGTATGGTTGGTGCATAAGGCAGGTGACAGACTGGATGTTGTGCTAAGACTGACAAGACGTTTTCTTAGCACTGCTGCTTGAAAGACATTTCAAGGTCCTGTTCCCATGCTTTCTGCAGTCCCTGCAGATGAGCTGATAATTTCTGCATAAATGCTCTGTAGATTGATGTGATGATATGGGGATGACCACATGGTGGTTTCCCAAGAAAGCAATACTGCTTCAGACCTTTTCTTCAATGCATGGTATCCTTGAAATGACTGTCTGTGCTCTTTCCTAGCTGCCAATATGAAAATAATTAGCTAACCAGCTTTTATCATCTGAACTGAAGTGCTGCCTGAGGGAAAACAATGGAAGCAACATCATGGGGCTCAGACATAGGCGGAGAAATGTATCTAATCACATGGAAACATACTCAGGAGTTGTTCACAAGATCACTCAGCAAAGACTGGTAAACCCTTAACATTTTTCAGTCAGTTAGATGAGGAAATCAACCCTATGGCCCTGCTGGGACAGTGGTAGCTACACCAGGGCGAGCACGGGCATATCATAGTCCAGTAGAGGCTGGTGGCTCTGATTTTGGTGGAGCCACGGAGCCACGAATCCATTATGGGTTTCAGTCAAAACCAGCCAGAACGCCAAAGGAGCTATCCAAGGTGCTGAACCCATTACCCCAAACATTGTCAGTACCTTGGATAGTTCTTTTAGAGTCCTGGATGGTTCTCAATGAAACCCAGAATGGATTTACAGCTCCGCCAAAACCGAAGCCACCAGCCTCCACCATCATAGTCACGTGACTATGTAACATTCCCAGTTGCAAAGCGGAATGTAAAAGAACAGCAACCAAAAAAACAAGGTACATTGTAGCAACACCAACAGACATTCCCACAGTAAGCCTGGCAACCCTCCCCCAACAGTGCCCCAACATTAGTCATGGGGGCACCAAACAATGTATGGTGGTGGCATAAATGCCATGACATCACCCTACCCAGTGCGCTCACTCCTACTGTACATATTGCACAAGTGCGCTGCTTCACTTGCTAGATGCCTCCATAGCCCAAGTGGATAGGAAGACAGTCAGTAAAACCTGCAGCACCAGGCCTTTCCCTTGGACAAGGGTTCAAATCCCTGACAACCCAAACAGAGCAAGCAGGATATACCCTGCCTCGGGGCTTTTTTCTTTTTCTTTTACACTATTTGATGCACGCACACCAGTGAAGGTCTGCCTTACTTTAACTCATCTCATGAGCTGCCTTGCTCATGCAAACACTCTGCCAAACAGTGGGTGATTCATGCTTGGGATGTGTTGTTTGGGTTATATAGTTTGCAATGGCCTCACAAGGATGGCTGCCATTCAGTTCACAGGTGTTGCTGGTGATGTCTGTGGGAGTTGGCACAGTTGGGAGAAGTTAGTGTGTATGGACGGTCTGTACTTATGAGAACTCCATGCTCCATCTTCCTGCACATCTAGCTGTGACTGGTACCTTTGTTCAGTTAAACAGAACATCCATCGTTGTAGTTCGGGCTGTCTGGAGGTATTCTACTCCTGTGCTTCCATCTGCAGTTGCTGTTGCAAAATGGAATATCCCATAATAAAATATACCTGTTTAAAGAGAAACCGCCAGATGTGGGGCAATGCAACATCATAACCACTCCTGAAGCAAAATGAATGAATATCCACATCATATACTTTGGATACATTCCTAACCCAAAGATTTAAAGACAGAGTCTCTTTAAAGCCAGCTCTTAAACATGTAAACTCTGCACAGCATGACTCTCATTCTTTACATTACTCAGGAGGTACACACTGACAGCTGTTAACGTTGGTGTGGATCCCACTCTCTTTTTGTCAAGTAATAAAACACTGCGCTGTATTATCTCACTAACCCAGTATGATAACTACTTTGTCACCAGCATTCCCCAACATCGGAGATCTTTCTATGACTGTGAAACACAGGTGCTAACAAGTCATGCATCAATGTCAGTGCCTGAGACTTCAAATAGTCTGATGCTTAGATCCTAAAGGGACTGTGATGGAAGCAAGTTCCTCCGATATCTTTCTTGTAATGTGCTTAGGAACCATCTGTGGTTATGTCCACTGCTTACATTTCTGGTTTGGGACTGTAGCACAGAATCCGTAGCGGCACTGGAAAACAGGTAACTTTTCCATGGGACATAACTTAAAATGGTTGGACTACCAACAGACACAATATTCTTGGTAATAGCACCCACCCTTTGGAACACTCTCCCATATGTAGTTCAAGAGGCAGACACCCTGGCAAGCTTCAGATGTCTCTTGAAAATGCATCTCTTCACTCAGGCTTTCCCTGACATGTGATCGATCATCACACTGCTCTGTTTTACTGCTTTTACTGTAATGTTTTTAAAATATGTATTGTTTTATACTGTTTTTTCTATTGCATCATATGGGTTTCTATATAAACTGCTTGGAGATCCTGGGATGTCAAGAGGTATAGAAGCAACTTAAATAAAGAAATGAATGTTTCTGCTGTCCTGAGTATTACACCTGAAGCTTTTCTATGCAAGGTTGTTAATCTGCTGTATCTACTTTCAGTTTTGTTGCAGAACTGAGACCTACACAAAGACTGTTTCCTGCTTTTCTATTACATAGCCTCTAGGTGGCACTGTGGTATAATGGAATAACACACAATTCTCAAAATAGCGTTTTCTTTCACTTTTACAAATTAACACTGCATTTTCCCTGCTCTAAAAAATTCACCCAAGTGCTTTTTAGACACAGAAGAGAAACTGGAGGGTCATGACATCGTCTAAAGAACATGTAAAAAACCATGAGTAGGAAATGGCGAGTGCCTGATAAATGCCTCATGTAGAAAAGTTCCTAGTATTCAGCTTAGTATACCATAACTGCAACTTTATATTCCACTTTCTCAGTTATTTAGAACCATGTCTCACCACCACCACACACATCCCAGTTCTGTATTTCCCACCTACTCACACCAGCCCCTGCATCATATTATTAGTCTTTGCTGAATTTTATTTCATGGGTATTTGGAAGCAGAAACAGATTTCTTATGCATTTACCATGAAGGGCATATTTTCTGGGCGTATAATTTCCTTAGCCTGCATTATCACCATATCAGTACTACCAGTTCCTTAGCAAATCTGTCTAATGCACATTGAAGCAGAAAACCCACATTGTTATATGAGGCCTGCAGCAAAGCATTGATCAGATGTAATCCCCCACTTAGACAAATACAAAGGCCTGGCTCTACTATTAAGCTGAGTGAGGTGGCTGCCTTGGGCAGCAGATACTGGGGGTGGCAGGAGCTGAACTTTCTGTCAGGGTTGAGCTCAGGCCTACTGAGAGTTCTGAGGACTCCGATTCTGAACCAGAGCCAGAACAGCTAGATCAGGGAACAGGGGAGGAACCTCCCCCAGAGCCCCCAGGCATTGGGAAAGAATCTTCCCAAGGCCTGGACAAACAGAGGGCTCAGGCTGAGTTGCTGCCTCTCCTGCCCACCATGGGAACCCAAGTTTCTGAGGAGGAGGAAGAGGGCATGACTTGAGAGATGCCAGAGTGCATCGCAAGTCAAAGCGGGCAGAGTTAGGGACGGGGCTAAAGCACTCTGCCAGGATAGCCACTCATAGAAGCCAATGTAGAAGGGAGCTGCCCTAAGGGAAGGGCATCACCGTTAGACAGGTTTGACTGTTGGTGTCCACGGGCAAACTGTCAGCAACTTCAATACCCTGGGGCTTGTCTTCCCTAATAGAGATCTCAGAATAGTCGTCTAGAGCCTGGGGAAATTTGAGAGCTTCCTTCAATCTGCACTGTGGAAAGGCTTGCTTTTAGCATAGTAAAGCCACAATAGCTTGAACTACTAGTCTCTGTTTTGTTGACCGAGAAGGGGGAAGAGGAGGATCAAACACAACACTGTCCCAGCCCTGCCATTCCCATGTTCCTGAGCTGGTGCTCCACAAGTGGTGTCAGGGTTGGATCGGAGTCCATAGAGCCCCAAAGCAGTTCTGATTCTGAGGAAGGGATAGAAACCGTGGGAGAGGAACCCACATGCTGTTCAGAGGCGTCGCCAGAGGGAGAGCCCCTCCCTGCTCACATTCCTGAGAGTGGTAGCGACCCTGACAGGCAGGGGGAGGGACAACGGGCGCTTCGGGACACCAGGCGCCGGTGCAGGGACAAGTGGGAGATGGGGGCCCTCAGAGGAGGCGCTCAGCCCACTTGGTGTGACGTCAACAGCTGCACCCCAATGCCCCACAGGAAAGGGGTGGACTTTTGCCTCCTAGCCCTTAAGCTCAGAGGCTTCCCGCCTTTTCCCTCCAAACGGAGACCGACTGATTCCCTAAGGCTGGAAACGCTGGATAGGCAGCTCTCTTAAGTTTCCCTCATTAGGCTCAGGCAATTAGCATCTGTAAGCGTCATTAGGTTGAATGGAAATAAAGCCTTGGAAAAGAGCCCTATCGTTTGCGTGTTGATTCTGGCTACTTGAGGATTTCAGAAGGCAGCAAGGGCGCTCCTGACAAGTGGCAGCAAGATGTTGGATGACAGAGTTGTGTGTCCCATACAGCCTGCAGCCCACAAGGGCAGTAGAGGATGGTGTCCCATTGCCACTGCTGAAATAAAATTCAACGTCCAGCCCAGTTGGCTTCTGTACAGAGAAGCAGGGGTGGGGGGGACATCATATTGTCCTTCCGATACCTTGGGCCAGCCCTGACAATACGTGGAACTAACCAATGTTCAAAACGATGAACTTAAAGACCATTACAAGAAACCTCCTTACTTCCACCACAGTTTTTAAGGTGTAATGCACATTTTGCTGAAATCAATGACAAAGGTTGCATTAATTTAATGGCTCTGGTCCTTATGTATGTATTTATGCATGCATATATGTTTGCATGTATATATGTATGCATTTAAATTTTCATCTTGCCCCATCCTGAAGATTGAGGGTAGATCCCAAAATGTTTAAGCAAAAAATGTAAAACCAACTCTGTGTAAGAAATCATTCTAATCCCCTGACTGTGAAAACCCTGCCCAAAGAGAAATACTTGGCAGCTTTGCAAGGAAGTGCTCTGGCTTTGCTCATGCTTCAGAGAAAGAAGCTTAATTAAGACTAATGACAGAACTGCACACAGTATTAACTACTCATTAACTGGTCTGGTAACCTTATGCTTTGCCAGAGAACATTTTGCTCTATAAATCGTATCTCAGATGAAACAAAACTCCCTCAGAGAACTTCCTCTACTTAAAAGAACGCGCTCTCCACATAAGAGAACACTATTTTGGCTCACAGTGCAGGAATTGAGGGAGACTTGGAAATCTGGTGACTCTCTCTATCTCCTGGCACTATGCTATAGACCCACTTCTTCTGTGGTTGTGAACAGCCACTAAAGAAGCGAACCCTTTCTCCCAACACCATCCCATGCTCTGCAATTGCTCCTGATACGTTTGAGGTTTTATAGCCACTGGGATTTTCGCTGCTGTCAGTGTCAGGGTGCTGGGTTTTTATGATGCATTGGGTAGCGGAGGCTGGCTAAGAGGTTTGGTCCCAATCCTGCTTATTCCACCACCACCACCACCCCCGCCGCCCCCTTACACTATTGGCTTGGTCGCTTTAACATGTTCCTAAGCACTAAGCCAGCGAAGAGCAGAGTGGCAGCGGTTTTTTGACCACTCTTCCTGCACAGCTCTGTAGTTGGCCAAAATAACCCACAGTGACTGCCAGACAACAGTGTAACCCACAATGGGTTAATTAACCCATCATGGGTTATCGTGCTGTCCGAACCCGGGCAAAGAGTCTGTTGAGTAAAGAAGTACAAGTTTGTTTTAGAACTAGTTTTCTTTTCCATAAAATCTGCTTACATTATTAATAACATAACATTTAGCACGTTTACTTGGAAGTGAGTCTCACTGTATTCAGTAGAGCTTAATCTACTGAATGCTGTAGTAAATGCAGTCAAAGTACTAATAATAAATACAAAGCCATTTGTTTCAACAGATCTGGTTTTGGCAATCTAAATTTCAGGTGTTCCAGATTGCCTGATCCAGATGGAGACCACGGGGGGGGGGGGGGTTAAAGCTCCCCCCCCCCTCATGCTAGGGTCCCAATCTGGATAGGATCTCCTGCACTTATGTTACATTTTTAAAGTGCAGTTTAGGCCTGGGATTAGCACTTTTCCTTTTTTGAACTGCTGGACAGTGGGAAGGGAGAGGAGTTTGGAGAGGAGTGACTGGGGAGGAAAGGATTAACACCCCCACCCCACCCACTGTGGGCCTGGTGGTCATGATCCAAAATGAGGCCTTGCAAGCTTACTCTAAAGTAAAACAGACACAGACATAGTGTGCAGCTCTGCTTTGTGTCTGTTTTTGTTTTACTTTAGAGTAAGCCTGCAGGGCCACAATCCAACAGCTTGAAAGGAAAGCAAAAGCAGACACACAATAGTGCAGAGCTGCACAGCTGAGTTGTCAGGCTGCCCATGGCTACTCAGCTGAGCGGTTCTCTCTTCCACTGTTGCTTGCTTGACCGGAATCCCCGTCTCCACACCTGCAGCTGCTGCACTCTGTTTTTGCCTCTGGTCTCTTTTGTGATCGATCAGAGAAGTCCAAATGCAAAACAACTGCTTTTATTATGCAAATTGCAGTCAGATCAGCGGTGCCCCTCAGGCTACAATCGGAAGCAGCAAAGTACTAAGTCTCTAGACAGCTTTGCATAATACAGGGCCTTTTCAGCTAGAAGCAACTCCCTTTGGTTAATGCACTATGTTAGATAGTTGCAATGGCGCCGTCTGTCTTTTCGACAACCTGAGTGGCTGGCTGCACTCCTCCTTTAGGATGAGTCTTTCCAGACGGACCTTTCCTGCGCAGCCAGGCTTTTGGAATGCCTCACGAGTCGACATTGCTTCTCTTGCCTAGCCTGACATCTCACCCTGGGATCTCGTATTTCTAACTCCTCCTCCTTGTTCAGCTCTGGCATTCTCACAGATGAAGAGGGCCCTGGTGGGATACTTTCCAGCTGATTAGTTTGCGCCGTGTCACAAGCAGTTTTACCATTATCATACTGCAGTGATAATTACTGGTGCACATGACACCAATGAGCACCAACAGTTATCACTGCAGTATGATAACAGTAAAACTGTCGTGTCGATTCAGTCCTAGTCTCCTGCAGCCTTGGCACTTCAGCAAATCCTTCCACCTCCTTCCCCCCTGACTCCGAATTAGTTGCCACATCTTTTGGGGGCACCTCTGCAGAGAGGCTGAGCCCAATCCCTAGTTTCTGATGTTCTAGCTCTTTTCATTAGGCTGTTCTGTGCAGCCATGAGGTTAAAGGTTGTTGTTCTTTAAACTGATCGGCCCTGGGCGTCTTCTGGGACACCCATTCTAGCAATGGAAAGGATTAGGCCCCTTCCAGAGTGGCAGTGAACCCATAGTCCCATATATAATTTGTTTGTTTGTTTAACAATATTTATGGATCACTTACATTAAAGACATTTGTACAAAAGATGTACAAAAACAAGGCTTCATACAGAGGACAAAATTACCTTCCTGGGAAATCCTGTTGGAAAACGTAGGTTTCCAGTAGGTGCTGAAAACCCTGAAAACACCTGCCTAATTTGCAGCAGTAGGGAGTTCCAGAGAGTGGCCTTTCAGGCAGAGTGGTAAACCCCGGTGGAGGCTGGTGGCTCCGATGTTGTGGGGGGGGGGGGGAATCCACTCTGGGTTTCAGTCAGAACTCTAAAGGGGCTATATGACTTTATGGGTGCTATAACTAAAGAGTTACAACTTGTTATACAACTCTAAAGATGCAGCTTGAAAAGCGCCTTTGGAATTCTGACTGAAACCTGGAGTGGATTTACTACCCCACTGACATCAGAGCCACCAGCCTCCACTGGTATTTTATTTATTTATTCATTCATTCATTTCTATACCGCTCAATACCCGAAGCTCTCTGGGCGGTTCACAAAAATTAAAACCAAATGGCACACAATAAAACAATTTAAAATATATAGAACACTAAAACCACAATATGACAATACAACCACAATAAAACCTAGCAGCAGTGCAGGAATTTAAAATACAGATTTAAAACAGCAAAACTAAAAGTCTAGAAAGCTAAAATGCTAAAATGCCTGGGAAAATAAAAAGGTCTTCACTTGGCACCGAAAGGAATACAATGTATGTGCCAGGCGAACCTCACTAGGGAGCTCATTCCACAGCCGGGGCGCCACAGCAGAAAAAGCCCTCCTCCTAGTAGCCACCCGCCTCACTTCCTTTGGCAGGGGCTCACGGAGAAGGGCCACTGAGGATGATCTTAAGGTCCAGGCAGGCACATACGGGAGGAGGCGATCCTTCAGATAACCTGGCCCCAAGCCATTAAGGGCTTTGAATGTTAATACGAGCACTTTGAATCGGGCCCAGAAATGGACTGGCAGCCAGTGCAGCTGGAAAAGTACTGGCGTAATATGAGCTCGCTGGCCAGTCCCTGTTAACAATCTTGCATATTTTGGACCAGCTGAAGTTTCCGGACCATTTTCAAAGGCAGCCCCACGTATAACACATTGCAGTAATCCAGACGAGAAGTTATCACAGCATGGATAACTGTAGCTAGGCTATCTCTGTGGTTGGTATACCAGCCTAAGCTGATAAAAAGTGCTCCGTGCCACTGAGTTCACCTGTGCCTCAAGTGACAGTTCTGGATCCAAGAGCACCCCCAAACTACGAATGTGATCCAGGTAAGCCTGGATGCCCTCCCTGAAAGCCTTTTATCCAGTAAGGCTTTTCTTTGTGGGAATGCCTGGGCATGTGCAGTTAGCGCAGCCAGTCAGCCTAGAGCTGGCTGCTGAGGGAAATAATGAAATGAGCGTGGGAATGTCCAGCAGCCATTACTGCAAGGACAGACACAGACAGAGAAGCTGTGATGCAGGGGCCAGGAGGGCTCTGTCTTATGGGTGGGTGGGGGTGATTTAATATGCAATGATCAGAATTTGTCAGAGAAATGCTGTCTTTGATTTATCCCTGCTGGGCAGAGGGTCATGCCGAAATTCCTCCCCAGGCAGACAGCGCAAAGCTGCTTCTCAAAAAGCAGAGCTGGTTCCAAGAGCAGCCTTGAGCTCTGTACCTGTTCAGATAGGGAAATCACAGCCTTGTCTGGCTGCCTGCCTTCATGGGGCCTGGGAGTCTGTGATTCTGTGTCCTACCCACCATGGTGGGCTGTGTTGGGGAATGTCCTGTGGTCTCTTCTTGGCTGTGCTTTGTGAGGAAAGGCAGTGTGTATACTGGACTGGCTGACGTGCCAGGTTCATTTGGCCATTGCTATATGTTGATTGTGCCTTCTCTGCATGACTAATGTGGCAGCATCACAGGCAAGCAAACTCATGATTGGTGGGTGGCAACATGGTTACGAAAGATGCTGTGGGTGTTAATGTAGGGTTGCTACATCATGATTTTATTTCTACAGCATTTATTGTAGGGCTGCTTCCCATGCTGGTTGAGCATAGATTGTAGGTATGTTACATTGGTCTTAGCACTGTCTAGTGGTTACCTGGCATAATGTGGCCATAGGATTGTCCTGTGAAGAATATGGGCTAGTCTGGCGCTTTCCCTGTTAATAATAATGAATAGACTGAGGTAGGTAGCTGCCTTTCTCAATGTGTGACACCTTGATGTTCAGCATCACAAGAAGTTTTCCAAATTTTTTTAAAAAGCTTATTAAGAGCTCTTCTACATGAGGCAATTATTGTGCACTCAGGATTTCTTACTCACGGTTGCTTACAGGTTCTTTAGACAACACTGGGATCGTCCGGTTTCACTTCTGTTTTTAAGAGCACTTTCCCAGGATTTTTTTA
This sequence comes from Heloderma suspectum, assembly GCF_057233095.1. Taxonomy (NCBI): domain Eukaryota; kingdom Metazoa; phylum Chordata; class Lepidosauria; order Squamata; family Helodermatidae; genus Heloderma; species Heloderma suspectum. The sequence continues at coordinate 111,371,940 of NC_139458.1, read as the reverse complement.
GAGCAGGGAAAAGGGAGTCATTTTTGTGAAAGAAAACATATTTTCCTATATGCACTATTCTGCTATAGCATGGCACCACCTAGAGGTTATGCAGTGGAAAAGCAGGGAAGAAAAGGCTCTTTGTGTACCGCTCAGATCTCAGTTCGGCGATGAAACTGAAAGTAGATACAGCGATCAACGACCTCAAGTAGAAAAGCTCTAAAACAGAGGTTCTTAAACGGCGTCTCAGCATGCTTCACTAAGAAAGAACAAACTGCCTGAGCCACCCCTGATTGTATAGGTCCAAGCAAATTGATCCCCAGGTCGATGTGAAGGTCAGGGACAGGTAATCCTATCATGATGATGCTAGGACCAGAGACTTCTCCAGCTGGAAGTAACAGACAAGGCAGTGCTCCTGTGGGAAGAGAGGTCAAAGCGGTCTGCAGTATGCTTTAAATCCAAGGTGCCTGAGGGAGCCCCCCCAGTGAATAAAAATTAGCTGATGAGAAAGAGGGTGTCTGGCTTTCAGTATCATCAGCCAACTTGGTGGAGAGGAGGGATTCAGAGGTTGAGAAAGCTGCCTGGCTGGGAAGGGACAGGTAGGTGAGCCAGGAACAGTAAAAAACTACAGAACTTGAGTGGGAAGGAGATGAAGGAATGTTTTCCTCCATAGTGGCTTTCTTCACCTCTTTAGAGAACATTGAGAACCACGGCATTCAAGCACCGCTTCTTAAACGTCACCATGAAGAACCCTGAGGACGGGCTTTCTCTGTAGCAGCACCCACCCTCTGGAAAACCCTTCCCCATGCAGCTTGGGAGGCAGAAAATGTGACATCTTTCAAGCGCCTCCTAAAAACACACCTTTTCACCTAGGCTTTCCCTGGGTTGTAAATGCTGTTGGGTTTTGCGTGCTACTTTTAAACTTTTAATGTCTTATATTATGTTTTATCGTGTTGTATTTTATAGTTTTAATTGCTGTGAACTGCCCAGGGAGCCCTGGCTGATGGGCAGTATATAAATGTAATACATGAATAAATAAATTAAATGTTACCAGAGAGACATGCTGAAATTAAGACTGAAGCACTCTCCCATTGATTTCTGAATGCTACCATTTCTGATGTCCAATTTCTTTCCATCCATTCAAAATAAATAAATTCAGACCTGTTTGTCCTATGTAGAAAGCAGAAGGGCTTTATTGGCAGATGATAACATAACCTCCCTGATGCAAGCCATCTGTGTGTTCATGCAGAAGAAAGAAAGAAAGATCTGCAACTGTTACAGATAACAGTCTACACATTTGTACATTTTCCTACAGGGAGGCACTTTCTATGCAGAAAAACTGTACTGCTGCAACTTCAAAGAAAGTTCTGTGTATATTGGAAGGCCCACCTCTGAATGTATGTTTCTAAACTCTCCACTAGATGGTGACCTTTCCTTTAAATTGAGATGGTTATCCTCCTTTTCAACTGTCTCTAAAGTTATTTCTTCTTTCTTTAACTTACTCATGCATGCTACACTTTGGTTGATTGATTATTTTATGTCAGTTGGAACCTACAAGGAACACAGTATTCAATGTTCAGGTTGGAAAAGAATACTTAGCAATTTAATGGCTTAGACCCATGAGCTGGTATGATTTGACAAGGGTTTTTTAATAATAGACGTGTTCAAGACATCAGACATAGATGCCCCATCGTATGCCATTAAATGTCTGGGAGTAGAAGGCAGTCTCAACCTGGTGCTGAAATGATGATAGTGATGGCACCAGGTGGGCCTCAGTGGGGAGCTCATTTCAGAGTTGGGAGACCACCAGTGAGAAGGCCTTCTCCCTTGTTGCCACCTTCCGAGCCTCCCTTGGAAGCAGCACTCGGAGGAAGGCCTCAGATGTCAAGTGTAGTGTCTGGGTACATTCAGATCAGGAGAGGTGGTCTGTCAGGTATTGCAGTCCCAAGCTGTGTAAGGCTTTATAGGTTAAAACCAGTGCCTTGAATCGGACTCAGAAACATATAGGCAGCCAATGCAAGCGGGCCAGAATTGGTCTTATATGCTCAGACCTTCTGGCCCCAGTTAGTAATCTGGCTACTACATTTTGCATAAGCTGCAGTTCCTGAACAGTCTTCAAGGGCAGCCCCACCTAGAGTGCATTGCAGTAATCCAGATGACAGGTTATCAGAGCATGGATAACTGTAGCTAGGCTATCTCTGTCCAGATAAGGATGCAGTTGGTATATCAGCCTAAGCTGATAAAAGGTGCTCTGTGCCACTGAGCCCACCTGAGCCTCAAGTGATAGAGATGGCTTGAAGAGAACCCCCAAGCTATGAACCTGCTCCTTCAGGGGGAGTGCAACCCCAGCCAGAACTAGTGCTGTGCTGAAAATTTATCCCACTTTTTTCAACCATTCTCATTCAATTTGATAGAAGAGAAATTGCTTTCGAAAAGAAAATCAAAGGAGGAGAAATTTTGGAGAAACTCTCATGGGTTGAGTTTGGGGTTGTTGCACTTACCTTACTTCTGAGGTGCTGAGGAGTGTGCATGAGTGTCCAGTCTGTCATTGTACAGTAATCTCTGTGGCAGCCTGTAGCCTCCTCAGCTTCCCGCACTTCAGTTAAAGCCATCAGTAGGAAGACATCATGAGGCAATTCCTCCCATGGGACATTTTCAGTTCAGAAAGTGCATATAGCCTGGCAACCTACAGAGCAATGGGAAGATGTGTATCTGGTCTTCAAGTGCATTGACTTTTGACTCCATCTTTTGAAAACGAACATCTATCAAATCTACAGACCCCTGAAGAGTATTGATGGGATCCTGAATCGGTTTCAACTGTTCAAGCTTCTTTGACTGAAAACTGCAAAGAAACATTTTTTAACAAAACAAGCAGCTCTTCTCCCTCAGTCGCAGCTTTAGAAACCTTTGCAAGAGGGGCCAATGGTGGCGTGGGTGGTGTTCCTAAGCTTTTCTTCCCTTTTGGTGTAGCCATGGCTCCTCTCACCACCCAAAGCACAACAAGCAAATATAAATGTAGAAAACAAAAACAAAAGCTTTAAATGAGGTTAGTAGCAAATACCCGGATAATGCAACGTTCTCAAAGAGGTTTTCTTAAAAGCAGAAACTCAAGAGAGACACAGCGAAGATCCGATCATGATGCCATCTCCAACTGCAAGCCGTCCTGCCAATAATGAGCCATATCTGTGAGAAACTGTTGGAGAATTTCTCCTCCCCTGGAGAAATTCGGTGAAACTGTCTCCCCAATTTCTCTGCCCACAAATAGGCTGGAGAATTTTGAGATGCCATTTGCGCACAGCTCTAGCCAGAACAGGTTGAGCACCCTCCATCAACAGAACTACCTACTAACACCATCTCAGTCTTGTCTGGATTGAGCTTCAGTTTATTAGCCCTCATCCAGTTTATTGTCACAGCCAGGCACTGATTTAGCACATCCACAGCCTCACCTGGTGAGGGTGAAAAGGAGAAATAGAGCTGCATGTCATCACAGCATACTGACGACAGCACACTCCAAAACTCTGGATGACCCCACTCAGTGGTTTCATGTAGATGTTACCTAGCACAGGGGACAGGACTGATCCCCGAGGAACCCCGTGTTGGGGAATCCATGGGACTGAGCAATATTCCCCAAGCAGCCACTCAGGTTGTCAAAGAGACAGCTGGAACCAGTTTTCCTTCCAACTATCTAACACAGTGCATTAACAAAAGGGAGTTGCTTGTAGCCTAACTGGTCCTGTACTATGAAAAGGTGTCTACAGATTTCCGCAGCTGTTTGTGGATTCTGGTTGTAACCCGAGAGGCACCACTTACCTAATTATAGTTTGCATAATAAAAGCAATTGTTTTGCACTTTGACTTCTCTGATCAATCAGAAAGAGAGACCTGAAGCTGGGCATTTGACACAAATCGATAGCTTTCTCTCCCCTTTCCTCCACTTCTTTTGCTTTTATTTAAACTGGATTTCTATTTATATTGGATCAGTGTTCAAATAATCATTTTGGAGTTAAAAATGGCCACTCTAATTATTATAGGTTTGAACTCTGGCAACAAAAGGAGGACATTGAAGATTCTATTAAAAATAGAAAAAGAAGTTATATTGCTTCAGTAAAGACATAAAGCAGAGGACAGAAAGACTTGTGGAAGGAATGGGATTAGGGAAATTGTACCCTTTAAATGCAACAAAAAAAGTTGCCATAAGTTGTGAATGGTTAGACTTGTGTCTAAGGGTACTTCCATATGAAGTTTTTATTGTGCAATCACACCTCCTTATTCATGGAATTGTACAGGCAGTCCAGACAACGTCATCTTTCATTTGTAGCCCTCCCATGGTTTCCCACTGCTTCTTCCATCTCTTTTCTTACAAGAAAAAACAATGTGTTAAGGAAGAAAAAAAAATGGAATAGCTGCACAACTTTAAAAAAATTATTGTTAACAATAAGAGATGACCTACTTCTGAGACTGGAAGCCACTCAGCTAAATATGTTTGGATGTTAAGTAGATACAGTTGTAGCGTGAAGTGCTCTTGTTCAGGTTTCCAGCCACTCCATTTCATCCCCCCCCCTCAGTTTTCTATTCCCACCCCCACCCCCCAGCATTCATTCTGTGTCCACTGGGAACACTTGGTCCTCATTGGGCTGTTGTGGGATTTCCAGAGCTTTGGGGGTTTTTCCTGTTAGATATTGGGGGGGTATTGTGGGTTAGTTACTGTTTTTGAACCTTGGCAGCTCCTGTAGAATTGGGAGCAGCAACAGTGGGTGGAGTTTCTGCTAAGCCCTCTCTTCTGTGTGTGCTGAATAAAAGAACAGTTGTGTTTGAGGCCAGGGGATTCTTGCAGTCATTTTCTACTACCTATACAACATTTTGTGGCTAAGAGGATGGGATTCTGAGAACTATTCAGGCTGCAAGGATGGTGAATCCATTTACACAGCTAACTGGTAAGCAGTCAGCTAGACCCACTTAAGAACCTGAGCAACTCCTTTGTTTTTTTAAAAAAAGAGAATTAAAATCAAAATGGCTGCTCTTGGACATAGCAAAGAGTTTGATGTTAGTCAACCTGCTTCCTGGGATTCTTATGCAGAACGGCTTTCATTCTATCTTGAAGCAAATAAGACAGCTAATGCTGAACAAAAGTGAGTTGTGCTCTTAACTGTTTGTGGGCCACAGACATTTGCCATAATAAGATCCCTCACTGCTCCTGCCTCACCCAAAACTAAGACATTTGATGAACTTTTAGGATTATTGAAGATACATTTCTCACCAAGTACTTCAGTTATTGTGCAGAGATTTAAATTTCACAAACAAATGCAGCAACCTGGAGAGGGCATTGCCACTTATATGCAGATTCCAATTCCAAAGAAGGGCAATGCCAAAGAGTGTTCAAACTACCATACAATTGCGCTCATTTCACATGCCAGCAAGGTGATGCTCAAAATCCTACAAGCTAGGCTTCAGCAGTATGTGAACCTAGAACTACCGGAAGTACAAGCTGGGTTTCGAAGAGGCAGAGGAACTAGAGATCAAATTGCCAACATTTGCTGGATTGTGGAGAAAGCAAGAGAATTCCAGAAAAATGTCTATTTCTGCTTCATTGACTATGCTAAAGCCTTTGATTGTGTGGATCACAACAAACTGTGGCAAATTCTTAAAGAGATGGGCGTACCAGACCACCTTACCTGTCTCCTGAGAATCCTGTATGAGGGTCAAGAAGCAACAGTAAGAACTGGACATGGAACAACCGATTGGTTCAAAATTGGGAAAGGAGTACGACAAGGCTGTATATTGTCGCCCTGCTTATTTAATTTATATCCAGAGTACATCATGAGCAATGCCGGGTTGGATGAATCACAGGTCGGAATTAAGATTGCCGGGAGAATTATCAACAACCTCGGATAGCAGACAATACCACCCTAATGGCAGAAAGCGAAGAGGATCTAAAGAGCCTCTTGTTGAGGGTGAAAGTGGAGAGTGCAAAAGCTGGTTTGAAACTCAACATTAACAAAACTAAAATCATGGCATCTGTCCCCATCACTTCCTGGCATATAGAAGGGGAAGAAATGGAAGCAGTGACAGATTTTATTTTCTTGGGCTCCAAGATCACCGCAGACGGTGACTGTAGCCATGAAATTAAAAGATGCTTACTCCTTGGGAGGAAAGCTATGGCAAACCTAGACAGCATAGTAAGAAGCAGAGACATCACCTTGCCGACAAAGGTCCGTCTAATCAAAGCTATTGTTTTCCCAGTAGCAACGTATGGCTGTGAGAGCTGGACTATAAGGAAGGCTGAGCTTCGGAAGAATTGATGCTTTCGAACTGTGGTGCTGGAGAAGACTCTTACGAGTCCCTGGACTGCAAGGAGGTCAAATCAGTCAATCCTAAAGGAAATCAACCCTGACTGCTCTTTGGAAGGACAGATACTGAAGCTCAAATATTTTGGCCACCTAATGCGAAGAGAAAAGTCACTGGAAAAGACCCTGATGCTGGGAAAGATTGAAGGCAAAAGGAGAAGGGGACGGCAGAGGGTGAGATGGCTAGATAGCATCACCGATGCAATGAATATGGACTTGACCACACTCCGGGAGACAGCGCAGGACAGGAAGGCCTGGCGTGCTATGGTCCATGGGGTCACGAAGAGTCGGACACGACTGAACAACAACAACAACCATCTTTCTCAACACTGCAACTTTGGGGATTTTTCTAGAGGATATGTTGAGGGATCACCTTGTCTGTGGGGTTTATGGTGAAGCACTACAAAGACGCCTCCTGTCTTAGCCAAACTTGACATTTGCAGTAGCCCAAGAAAAGGCATTAGCCAGTGAGACTGCATCACTATGTGTCACAGAACTCAAGAGCGATGCAGATGATGTAAATGCCATCTGGAGCAAGCAGGCTGAGAATTCTGGGCAGCAAATTCAGCAGAACACAAGAAATGCACCCTCCATAAAATCTACAGATAGGCCCTGGTTAACCTATTCCTGCTCAGGCTGTGGAGGACCGCATCAGCACTTCTGTGCAGATTCAAGGATGCTGAGTGCAGGTTTTGCAAGAAGAAGGGTTACCTTGAGCGAGTTTGTTCAAAATCTGTCCGCACAAGGCCAAGGAATTATAACAAGGAGTCACTCCACCTAGTGTCTCATGGGGTTGATTATCCACAGGGTGATGAAACTCAACAGCTATATCACATTCAGAAGGTCTGTGGCAAGGAACCTCATGATTCTGTGTTGTATGCAACAGCATTAATCAATGGCTGGAAGTGCAAAATGGAAGTGCATTCGGGGTGTGGGGTAGCCCAGAGGCAGAGGCACCTTTAAGCACATGTTTTCTGGGACCCTTGCTCCAAAGTTGTCAAGTCCATCATGCATTCTGCGTGATTACAATGCAAAGAAGGTTGATATCGTTGGATGCTGCACTGCAGATGTACAGTATGGCCCCTTCCAAGGGAAGCTTCCACGTATAATTGTGGAGGGACAGAAGAAAAACCTCTTGGGGGGGAAATTGATTCACATCAATAGGGATTAGTGTTCAAGGAATTCACACCCTTACTACAAGTCAGCTTGCAGCAATTGTTAATAAATTTCTAAGGGTATTTTCTAGAGAACTGTGTCCTGCTCTAGAGCTAGTTTTAGCTGTTTGCAAGCACTACAGGGAGCGGGGCAGTAATCAAGCTGGCAAGCAAATGGTCAAGCACACAGGTTTCAGTCCAAGGAGTTTTAAGCTAAGGCGGGAGTGGGTCAAAACCCAGGCAGAGGTCAGAACATCAGCAGTCAGTCAGGAAACAAGGATCATGCAGCAGCAGGAGTAGTCAAGATCACAAGCAAGAGGTCAAACACAGTAAAACTGTCAGTAAAACATTACACCATTACACACTCCAGAAGCAGGGTTGTTGAGCAGTCCAAAAGGTCAAGAAACAGAGTCAGACACAGGACACAATTCAGGGGGCAAGGTGCATGGCAGAGGCTAGACAGACCAAGTTGTTCCAACACTGGCTGAGCTTCTAGTGCAGACTTCTAAGCCCAAAGCCAGCCAGACCCCACCCAGAGTTCAGCTGCAGCAATCAGAGCTCCCTTTCCAGAGCCTACTCCTGAGGAGTCCCTTTCTCCTGAGGAGACCTCTTCTGGAGGCGAGCACTCCTTCGCACAGGAGTCCTGCTGGCCTGTTGCTTGAGGCGATGACAGTCCCAGGGATCAGGGGCTGGCTGAGCCTCTCCCTCATAGACAGCCAAGGATGTCCTGCAGCCACTTCTCCCGAGGATTTAGGCTCCTGTGGGTCTGGTGGCAGTCCCTGGTCTGGGGTTTCCTGGGCTTCTGGGGCCTCTAGCTCCTCCTCTGAGGAGGGTTCCTCCAGTTGGGGCATGACAAACTGGGAGAATACGAAGTACAAAGGGAAGCCAGTATCACTCTATCTGGATACATCTATTGCACCAATTTGCATGAAAGCCAGGAATGTGCCTTTTGCATTGTGCCCATTGTACCAGTATTAAAGCTTAATGGGAAGGTGAGACCATGTGGGGATTACAGGTGCACTGTGAATAAGGCACTTAAGCCGCATCCATACCCAGTGCCTGCTGTCAAACAACTCCTTGCTGTTCTTGGTGGAGGGAAGATCTTTGCAAAACTTGATCTGGCCCAAGCATATCCACAGTTGGTTGTCAATGATTCTACAGCAGATGCCCAAACAATAATCACTTATCGAGGGGCATTCCGAGTAGAGCATCTGCAATTCGGAATTTCTGTGGCCTCTGGACTGTTCCAACAATTCATGGAAACCCCTACTTTCTGGAATTCCAAATGTTGTACTATATTTTGATGATGTCCGGCACATGGGATCAAGAGGGGAAGAACTTGCTGAATGACTTCAAGGCGACCTACATTGTTTTGACACATCTAGCATTCATGTAAAAAAGGAGAAATGTGAAATTTAAAGGCAGGATATAAATAAATAAACAAACAAACAAATAAATTGGGACCCCCACCATAACATTTTGGGGCTATCGATGCTTCTGGCATTCACTCCACTAACAAAAAAATATGAGCTATTCACGATGCACCTGCTCCAAAAACAAAGCAGGAACTTCAAGCCTTCTTGGGACTTTTCAGTTTCTACCATGTGTTTCTTCCACAAAAGGCTACCATTGCTGAGCCGCTGCATTGCTTGCTGTGAAAAGGAGTTTCATGGAAATGGACCAGCCAGCATGAGAATGCTTTCCAGGATGTCAAACACTTGTTGAATTCAATTTCCGTGCTTGTACATGATGACCCCCCCCCCCACTAATCCTTACTACTAATGCTTCTTACGGGGTTGGTGCTGTGTTGTTCAGTCGTTAAGTCGTGTCTGACTCTTCGTGACCCCATGGACCATACCACGCCAGGCCTTCTTGTCCTCCGCTCTCTCCCGGAGTGTGCTCAAGTTCATATTCATTGCATCGGTGATGCTATCTAGCCATCTCATCCTCTGCTGTCCCCTTCTCCTTTTGCCTTCAATCTTTCCCAGCATCAGGGTCTTTTCCAGTGACTTTTCTCTTCGCATTAGGTGTCCAAAATATTTGAGCTTCAGTTTCAGTATCTGTCCTTCCAATGAGCACTCAGGGTTGATTTCCTTTAGGATTGACTGATTTGACCTCCTTGCAGTCCAGGGGACTCGTAAGAGTCTTCTCCAGCACCACAGTTCGAAAGCATCAATTCTTTGGCGCTCAGCCTTCCTTATAGTCCAGCTCTCACAGCCATACGTTGCTACTGGGAAAACCATAGCTTTGATTATATGGACCTTTGTCAGCAAGATGATGTCTCTGCTTCTTACTATGCTGTCTAGGTGTGCCATAGCTTTCCTCCCAAGGAGCAAGCGCCTTTTAATTTCATGGCTACAGTCACCGTCTGCCATGATCTTGGAGCCCAAGAAAATAAAATCTGTCACTGCTTCCATTTCTTCCCCTTCTATATGCCAGGAAGTGATGGGGCCAGATACCATGATCTTAGTTTTGTTAATGTTGAGTTTCAGACCAGCTTTTGCACTTTCCACGTTCACCCTCAACAAGAGGCTCTTTAGATCCTCTTCGCTTTCTGCCATGAGGGTGGTATCGTCTGCTATCTGAGGTTGTTGATAATTCTCCCGGCAATCTTAATTCCGACCTGTGACTCATCCAACCCGGCATTTCTCATGATGTACTCTGCATATAAGTTAAATAAGCAGGGCGACAATATACAGCCTTCTCATACTCCTTTCCCAATTTTGAACCAATCGGTCGTTCCATGTCCGGTTCTTAATGTTGCTTCTTGACCCTTGTACAGGATTCTCAGGAGACAGGTAAGGTGGTTTGGTACTCCCATCTCTTTAAGAACTTGCCACAGTTTGTTGTGATCCACACAATCAAAGGCTTTAGCATAGTCAATGAAGCAGAAATAGACGTTTTTCTGGAATTCTCTTGCTTTCTCCATGATCCAGTGAATGTTGGCAATTTGATCTCTAGTTCCTCTGCCTCTTCGAAACCCAGCTTGTACTTCCGGTAGTTCTCGGTTCACATACTGCTGAAGCCTAGCTTGTAGGATTTTGAGCATCACCTTGCTGGCATGTGAAATGAGCGCAATTGTACGGTAGTTTGAACACTCTTTGGCATTGACCTTCTTTGGAATTGGAATGTAAACTGACCTTTTCCAGTCTTGTGGCCACTGTTGAGTGTTCCAAATTTGTTGGCATATTGAGTGCAGCACTTTAACAGCATCATCTTTTAGGATTTTAAATAGCTCAGCTGGAATGCTATCATCTCCGCTAGCTTTGTTGTTACTAATACTTCCTAAGGCCCGCTTGACTTCACTCTCAAGGATGCCTGGCTCAGGTTCAGTGACCGTACTATCATGGCTATCAGGGACATTCAGATCTTTCCTGTATAATTCTTCTGTGTATTCTTTCCACCTCTTCTTAATCTCATCTGCTTCTGTTAAGTCCCTGCCTTCTTTGTCCTTTATCATGCCCGTTTTTGCACAAAACGTTCCTTGATATCTCTGATTTTCTTGAAGAGATCTCTAGTCTTTCCCATTCTATTGTTTTCCTCGATTTCTTTGCATTGTTCATTTAAGAAGGCCTTCTTGTCTCTCCTTGCTATTCTCTGGAAATCTGCATTCAGTTGGGTATAACTTCCGCTTTCTCCCTTGCTTTTCGCTTCCCTTCTTTCCTCAGCTACTTGTAAAGCCTCATCAGACAGCCACTTTGCTTTCTTGCATTTCTTCTTCTTTGGGATGGATGGAGTTGCTGCCTCCTGAACAATGTTACGGACCTCCATCCATAGTTCCTCAGGCACTCTGTCTACAAGGTCTAATCCCTTAAATCTGTTCCTCACCTCCACTGTATATTCATAAGGGATATGATTAGGTCATACCTCAATGGTTTAGTGGTTTTCCCTACGTTCTTCAATTTCAGCTGAAATTTTGCAAGAAGCAACTCATGATCTGAGCCATGGTCAGCTCCAGGTCTTGTTTTTACTGACTGTATAGAGCTTCCCCATCTTTGGCTGCAAAGGACATAATCAATCTGATTTCGATATTGACCATCTGGTGATGTCCATGTGTAGAGTCGCCTCTTGTGCTGTTGGAAAAGCGTGTTTGCTATGATCAGCGTGTTCTCTTGGCAAAACTCGATTAGCCTTTGTCCTGCTTCATTTTGTACACCAAGGCCATGCTTGCCTGTTATCCTGGTGATTTCTTGACTTCCTACTTTAGCATTCCAATCCCCTATGATGAAAAGGACATCTTTTTTTGGTGTTAGTTCTAGAAGGTGTTGTAGGTCTTCATAGAACCGATCAACCTCAGCTTCTTCGGCATCAGTGGTTGGGCCATAGACTTGTATGATTGTCATGTTGAATGGTTTGCCTTGGATTTGTACTGAGATCATTCTGTCGTTTTTGAGATCGTACCCCAGTACTGCTTTTCTCACCCTTTTATTGACTATGAGTGCTACTCCATTTCTTCTAAGGGATTCTTGCCCACAGTAGTAGATATAATGGTCACCTGAATTAAATTCGCCCATGCTTGTTCATTTTAGTTCGCTGATTCCCAAGATGTCGATGTTCAATCTTGCCATCTCATGTTCGACCACCTCCAGCTTACCTTGATTCATTGATCTTACATTCCAGGTTCCTAAACAATATTGTTCTTTACCGCATCGGATTTTCTTTTCACCACCAGACACATCCACAGCTGAGTGTCCTTTCGGCTTTGGCCCAGCTGCTTCACTCTTTCTGGCACTACTTGGAAATTCCCTCTGCTCTTCCCCAGTGGTATATTGGACACCTTTCGACCTGAGGGGCTCATCTTCTGGTGTCATATCTTTTAGCCTTGTGATACGTTCCATGGGGTTTTCTTGGCAAGAATAATGCAGTGGGTTGCCATTTTCTTCTCCAGTGGACCACATTTTGTCAGAACTCTCCACGATGACCTGTCCATCTTGGGTGGCCCTGCATGGCATAGCTTATGGCTTCACTGAGTTACACAAGCCCCTTCGCCACAACAAGGCAGTGATCCATGAAGGGGAAAGCCATAAAATACAATATAATAAAATACAATATAGAAGTTTAAAAGTGTAAAACTACAGTATAAAAATAAAAATAACAACCAAACAGAAGCTAGCAGCAGTGCAAAGGTTTAAAATACAATACCAGATATAAAACAAAAACTGATTAACTAAAATGCCTGAGGAAATAAAACGGTCTTCATCTGGTTCAAAAAGGAGCACAATACAGGTGCCATGAACCTCTCTGGAAAGCTCATTCGACAACTGGGGTGCCACAGCAGAAAAGGCCGTCTTCTTAGTAGCCACCTACCTCATTTCCTTTGGTGGGGGATCCTGGAGAAGGGCCGCTGAAGATGATCTTAGGGTCTGGGCAGGTATATATGGGAAGAGACAATCCTTCAGGTAACCAGGCCCCAGGCTGTTTAGGGCTTTGAATGTTAGTAACAACACTTTGAATTGGGCCTGGAAACGGTCTGGCAGCCAGTGCAGATGGAAAAGTCCCAGCATAATAAGATCACATTGGCCAGTCCCGTTAACAATTTTGCTGCCCTAATTTGGACCAGCTGAAGTTTCCGGACCATTTGCAAATGCAGCTCCACATATAACACATTGCAGTAATCGAGATTGAGGTTATCAGAGCATGGATAACTGTAGCTAGGCGATCTCTGCCGAGATAAGAATGTAGTTGGTATATCAGCCTAAGCTGTTAAAAGGTGCTCCATGCCACTGAGTTCACCTGTGCCTCTAGTGACAGTTCTGGATTCTGGAGCACCCCCAGAGTACGAACCTGATCCTTTATGGGGAGCACTACCCCCTCCACAACAGGTTGAAAATCACCTAGCCGGGCAGACGAACCACCCACTAACAGTACCTCTGTCTTGTCTGGATTGATTCTCAGATTATTGGCCCTCATCCAGTCCCTTACCGCACCCTGACACTGGTTCAGAACTCCCACTGCCTCAAATGGATTTGATGAAAAAGAGAGATAGAGCTGGGTGTCATCTGCATATTGGTGACACCTCAGTCCATATCTCCGGATAACCTCCCCCAGTGGTTTCATGTAGATGATGAACAGCATAGGGAATAAAAAGAGCCCTGTGGCACCCCGTGGCAAAATTGCCAAGGGACAGAGATAACTGCCAAGAGACCACACCACCGCCATCCAAGTAGGAGCGGAACTACTGCAGTGCAGTACCTCCAACTCCCAGCCCAGATAGCCTACCCCGAAGAATGCCATGGTCAATGGTATCGAAAGCTGCTGAGAGGTCCAAGAGAATCAACAGAGTCACACTTCCCCTGTTCTTCTTCTGGCAAAGGTCATCCCACAGGGTGACCAAGGCAGTTTCCATTACAAAACCAGGACTGAAGCCTGATTGTAATGGATCTAGATAATCCTGGAAACCTGTTCCTGTTTATGACTGCACCCAGGGGGATTATTTATTGCTCCTAGCCACTGTAACATTTACTTAATCCTTACTCTCTTAACATGTAGGTGGGAATTGTTTCCCGCCTCCCAGCTGAGCAGAGCAGAGCAGAGCAAGCTGCTCCAGCTAGTCCAGGGACTACAGAAGCAAGCAAGCTCCCAGAGAGCGAGCGACCAGAGGGAGCGAACAGGGGGAGCAAACAGGAGTTGGCCAGGGGAGTTTGGCAGGGGAAGTCAAGGGGGAGGCCCCTAACATTTTTTCTTCTTTTTTAACAAACTTTTTTCTTCATTTATTTGTCTTGTAACACACACTTGTGGCTTCACAAAAAGCTAAGAGATTACCTGAAAACAAAAAAGGACACATATAGGAAGTGGAAAGAAGGCCAAGCAATAATGGAAGAATACAGGCAGATAGCACAGAATTGCAGGGATGGCATCAGGAAGGCTAAAGCTGAGAACGAGCTGAGGTTAGCGAGCGATGCTAAAAGCAACAAAAAGGCTTTCTTCAGCTATGTGCATAGTAAAAGACAGAGGAAAGAAATGGTTGTTCAGCTATTAAATAAGGATGGCAAAATGATAACAGATGACAAAGAAAAGGCAGAGGTGCTCAATTCCTACTTTGGCTCAGTCTTCTCCCAAAAGAGGGTCTATGACCCCCCTGGCAAAGGCGAAGTACAGGCTGAAGGGGCAGGACTGCAGCTTGAGATCGATAGGCATATGGTCAAGGAACACCTAATGACTTGGAATGAGTTCAGATCTCCAGGGCCAGATGAGCTGCATCCTAGAGTCATAAAGGAACTGGCAGAAGAACTCTCAGAACCGCTGTCTATTCCCTTTGAGAAATCATGGAGGATGGGTGAAGTGCCAGATGACTGGAGGAGGGCTAATGTTGTCCCTATCTTCAAAAAGGAGGAACCTGGGAACTACAGACCAATCAGTCTGACATCAATCCATGGGAAAATCCTGGAGCAGATTATAAAGCAATCAGTCTGTAAGCACCTTGAAAACAATGCAGTGATTACGCGAAGCCAACATGGATTTGTCAAGAACAAATCCTGCCAGATGAATCTGATCTCATTTTTTGATCAAGTAACCTCCCTTGTGGACCGTGGGAATGCTGTAGACATCATATACCTCAACTTCAGCAAAGCTTTCGACAAAGTGCCCCATGATATCCTGATGAGCAAACTAGCTCAAAGTGGGCTAGATGAAACAATGATCTGGTGGATCCACAGTTGGCTACAGAACTGAACTCAAATGGTGCTTATCAATGGGACCTTCTCAAACTGGGGAGAGGTAACGAGTGGGGTACCGCAGGGCTCAGTCCTGGGCCCAGTGCTCTTCAACATTTTTATGAATGACTTGGAGGAGGAGGTGCAGGGAATGCTGATCAAATTTGCAGATGACACAAAATTGGGCGGGATAGCTAATACCCTGGAAGACAGAAACAAAATTCAATGCCATCTGGATAGACTGGAGCGCTGGGCTGAAAACAACAGAATGACATTTAATAGGGATAAATGCCAAGTTCTGCACCTAGGAAAAAGAAACCAAATGCACTGTTACAAGATGGGGGATACGTGGCTCAACAACACTACAAGCGAGAAGGATCTTGGAATTGTTGTCGATCACAAGCTGAATCTGAACCAACAATGTGATTTGGCTGCAAAAAAGGCAAATGCCATCTTGGGCTGTATTAATAGAAGCATAGCTTCCAAATCCCAGGAAGTACTAGTTCCCCTCTACTCAGCACTGGTTAGGCCTCATCTGGAGTACTGTGTCCAGTTCCGGGCACCACACTTTAAGAAGGATGCAGACAAGCTGGAGAGGGTCCAGAGGAGGGCAACAAAGATGATCAGGGGACTGGAAACAAAGCCCTATGAAGAGAGACTGAAAGAACTGGGCATGTTTAGCCTTGAGAAGAGAAGACTGAGGGGAGATATGATAGCACTCTTCAAGTACTTGAAAGGTTGTCACAGAGAGGAAGGCCAGGATCTCTTCTCAATCATCCCAGAGTGCAGGACACGGAATAATGGGCTCAAGTTACAGGAAGCCAGATTCCGGCTAAACATCAGGAAAAACTTCCTGACTGTTAGAGCAATATGACAATGGAACTAATTACCTAGGGAGGTGGTGGGCTCTCCCACACTGGAGGCCTTCAAGACAAGGCTGGACAGCCATCTGTCAGGGATGCTCTGACTTGGATTCCTGCATTGAGCAGGAGGTTGGACTCGATGGCCTTGTAGGCCCCTTCCAACCCTACTATTCTATGATTCTATGAATTTGTTTGACCTGTTTGTGGTTGGCATCACAGACACGTGTCCTGATGCCTTTGGTGGAGAAGGAAACAGAGCCAGGTACTCAGAAAAATCCTTAACACTGTACTTTGAGCTTTTGTTATCTCTGTAAGAAGTATGATTGGCATTAAGTGAGATCAAACAACATTGGGTAGGTGACCCAGTTCACATCACTTGGAACAGTGACTAGCAATTTAGTTCTTGATAGGTATCTACTGCTTTCAACACTCTACAAATTGCTGAAAAGATCTATGTATGTGATGATGTAGAAAACAGTTTGCTAATATAATCAGATATATGTTTGGTATCAAAATCAGATGTATTCATACAGTTTCAATTATGTAGCAGTTGTTAATAGCATGTACACGGAGGCCAAAAGGTGCTGATTACAGCCATCGCTTCTCAGAATGTGGTTCAAGAAACCTATACTTAAACGTATCATATGTACATTCTGGGAGCATATAGCAGTGTTGCATTATGGATGTTTACAGTAAGAGATAACTTGCACGTAACTCTAAAATTAGTATAATTATCACCAATTATTTATGTTGTTCATTTCTTCCCTGTACAATAACAGACACTGGAATACCCAGTCATAAAGCAACACTATCACTAGCAACAAGAAATTCCATGTCAAGGAATAGGAAGACTGGTAAGGGGGTGAATGTAGCTACAGATAGCATAATGCGCGATGCTACAGAGAACAACCACTAAATTGAAAGAATGGATTGTGATGCAGAAGCCTTTAGTTCCTACATGCTCCACATTATTGAAGATGATGTTGAAGTAAGGCAAGAGATAAAAGCTTTGATAGCATCTATTGATAATCAGTGTTCCCTGTTGCATGGACTACTGGGTAAACTTGGGGAGAGCATAGAGAGGCCACAAACAACTACTACTGATGGTGCTGCAGTCAGCACTAGCAGAACGGTTGTTAAGAAAGCTAATTGCCACTCACGTCCAATGTACAGAACTCCCCCCTCCCCCTTCAGGGTGGGCACGTTCACCTGAATTGGTCCACTGCTCACTTCAGCTCCCAAGGGATGCTTTACTGGGCATAAAAGAGAACCTTGCTCACATAAAAAACCAAAGAAATTCTCCCCATCGTGAACTACATCTTATCCTCATGTTGTTATTGTTGCCTTGTTGCACACCAGCCCATTATGGATATTGACCTGTGTGACGAAACCCTCCTCTCTTCACCCAGCCTACAGTCCCTCAAGACGGGAGGGGTTCGCCTTTGCTTCAGCCTAGGCAGGTTGTTCCTACTCACCTCAGGCTTCCTCCTTTCACCACTCTTATTATACTCCTTTTTCCCCCTAGAATATAATTGTGTGCATGAGCTGTGCCCTTTTTAAACTTCTACCTAGGTTAAGTATAAATAGCATGAGGAGGACTTAAGTACAGACTCAATGTAAAAGAATCAAAAATTTCTTGAATATGATGTTCTTTTTCTTAGTTACTTTATATGTGAACCTCTTGACTTAACTCAGGGGCGTTGCTAGTTTCTTAAAAGATCCGGAGCACAGGCCCATAACACAAATTTGCATATACACACACACACAAGTCTAAGCACACGTCTGATATGTGTGTGTGTGCATGTGGTGTGCTTGCGTGTGTGTATAGATTACATACATACATACATAAGAAGTGTGCACTGACCCCCCCACCCCACTTCAACTCAGACCCTGATTCAGCAGTTTGGAAAACATCCCGCTTCTGCTCTGGCCAATTTGTAGTTGGACTACTTCAGCTAAGCACCAAACCTGAGTCAATGTTTGGAAAAACGAATCTTTATGCTTCCTGTTGATGACTATGGGAAATTAGAAAAAAACGGCAACTTTTTTCTCTTGGTCAGAACTGGATGATAATTTCAGGCATAGAAGCCCCCTAGAAGGGGATTACACCTGCCCAATGTCAGAAAAATAGGTGCTGGGTTTATATTTTGATTTTCTTTTAAAGAGAACTGCCAATAACATTTAAATTCCTTGGAAGAATTGGATAAAAATTTCAGGATTCATTGCTCTATCAGAGAAGATCATGTCTGTCAAATTTCAGAATGATAGCCACAAGGGTTTTTGTGCAAGAGTGGCCTTGACATTTTGAGGCCTCCAAAAGAGGACATACTTATCTCCCTATGTTCCTTGTGGACCGTTGATCTGAAAATTACAGACAGTCTAGAGGTTTCCCTAAGTAAGAAACCAGCAAAGTTTCAGAAGGATAGGTGCAGAAGTTCATGTGGAAGGGGAGTTCTCCAATTTGGGGGAGGGAGTGATTTGCTTTCCAGTCACCTCTTCCCTAATAGTTTTTGGGTAAATGTGTATGAAAATGCACAGGTCATTAGGGGTGTCCCCTAGGCAAGAAACCTGCAAAGTTTCTGAAGGATATACATGCATGCAAATTTAGAATGACTAGAATTGATTTACATTTCACCAAAGTTAGCAACAGGGGAACATGGGTGGGAAGGTGATATAGCACTCATGTCCTGCTTGTGGGTTTTCCCGTGGGCATCTGGTTGGCCACTGTGTGAACAGGATGCTGGACTAGATGGACCTTGGTCTGACGCAGCATGGCTCTTCTTATGTTCTTAAATATAGAGTGCCTCTGAGCATGTGCAGAATGTTTTTGTTTCACCACTGAGCACTTAGATTCTCTCCCTACCAATTCTATTCCCTTCCATGCAACCATCCCTCCTCATCCTCCACCCTCCAACAACTGGAGCATGCTCAGAAAGTATTCTTCAGGGCGGGCGGGCTTCTTTGAGAAGATTCCAGCAGTCCAGCCTTCCTCCAGAAGAGAAAGCTGCTCCAGAGGGAAGGCCCTCAGGCTCTATGTTATTCACAGGCCTGCTTTGCTTGCTTCTAGGTATCTGTTGGGACCAAATTATTAATTAGGGATCAAAGATTACTGGTGGGAATGGTTAGACATTGCTATTAAAGTCTATATTAATCCCACCAAAACAGAGTCGTAATCTTGTAATATTGTAAAGTATGTATCTGCCTATATTAGAAGACATAGTTAAATATTGTTAGATAAATATATTTGAATTTTGTATGTAAACAGAAGATTCCAGCAGCCCAGCCTTGCTCCAGAAGAGAAAGCTGCTCCTGAGAAAAGGCCCTCAGGCTCTATGTTATTCACAGGCCGGCTTTGCTTAGTTGCTCATTCTTAGCAACTAAGAATGAAGGTTTAGATTCCTACACAAGAAACTGTAACAACTATAAAAGGACTGTGAGCTCATTGTGTTTCTTCTTCTTCTGTGCACCTTGTTAATAACTCAAGGAAACTTGTGACTAGAGATGTACGAAAGTCACTTACCTTTCCGCGGATTATGTTCATGGTGGGGGGGGGAGGCGTTCTGTCCCTTCCCCCGGAATCCTCGACGGTCGGCTGTGCTCCGCGGTGGCTCTGCAGAGCAGCTGGCCAGGCCCAGGCCAGAGCTGTCCACAGCTGGATTTCCGGCCGCGGAGGGCTCTGGGAAAAACAACAACAACAACGCATACGCAAATGGCGGTGGCTACGGCCGCCGCCATTTGTGTTCCTTATTTTTCGCTGTCTTAGTCTACGTAAATATTTACGTAGACTATTACGGCGAAAATAAAGGGGAACGCAAATAGCGTAGTGGGCGCTATTTGCGTCCCTTTTTGATTCGCCGTTTTAGCCTACGTAAATATTTACGTAGGCTAAAACAGCGAATCAAAAAGGGATGCAAATAGCACCTGCTATGCTATTTGCGTTCCTCTTAATTTTCACCGTAATAGCCTACGTAAATATTTACATAGACTAAGACGGTGAAAAATAAGGAACACAAATGGCGGCGGCCATAGCCGCCGCCATTTGCATACGCGTTTTTTTTTTTTTTTAACCCAGCTGTGATAGGCTACGTAAGTCTTTACGTAACCTATCACGTCTCTGTAAAAAAAAAAAAAAACGACAAGACTGCAAATGGTGGTGGCAGCAGCCGGTCGGAAGACCAGCCGCCGCTGCTGGAGGCACCACTGCCCGGAACATCCGCCCCAGGTAAGTCTCGTCCCGGGGGGGATCCGCGGGGGGGCAGGGGGGTGGCAGGCCATTCCGCCACAGATTTCGGAGGGCCGAATGCACTGGCATTCGGCCTCACCAAGATCTGTGGCAGAATTCTCTGACATCCCTACTTGTGACTTCTTTGCTGCTATGGAACAATAGCAACCAGACTGTCAATAACATCAAGACTATTACTATTACCTGACTGTGTATTACTCTTCTGTGTATCAATGAGAATTATTATTTCAATATACATCTGAATTTGATCTCTGTTGTTGTTTCTTTTCTTTGTTATTGCAAATATGGATGGGAATCACACTGTCTTAAAAGACTGAACCTGTCCACTTCTCCTATCCAATGCAGAGATATTGTGGGTTACATCAGCACCTATTTTTAGTAAATTGCTGACAAGCAGAGGTGGGCATTACTGCGTTTTAACATGTAATCAAACATATTAAAACATCAATGACCTTTTAGTATTGCCTCACAGTTTCAACTAAGAGATTGGAACATGTTCATTTTGATTAACTGTAGTGGGTTATATTGACACTATATTTCTTATCTTAATTGCATAATAATATGTTCCATGGAATTAAAGAAAGGGTGGAGAACAGACCAATGAGGACAACATGAAGTATTTCAAAACTGTTGCATTTCAGAACATACCATCTGAAGGAGGAATTGCTCCATGTGACAGGAACTGTCCTACAGCTGCAACCTCCACCGCCTGCTTCTCATCCAGGACATGCTTCTGTTCCTGGGCCAAAGGGAGTTGATTATTGTGCTATAAAGGGTGGAAACAGAACGGGGAATTAATGAAATATGTTCGAAACAATCGTAGCTGTGGACTTATCAGTGTTGATATACAGCACCATATCTCAAAAGTGGAAAATTTCAAATTCTTGACTGTGGAGTTCACATCCAGCATTGCAGGCATTTCTCCAGTTTTGGAGCCTCTTGCATCTACTCCCACTCACCCACTTCTTTGGGAATATATCATCATGCTTAGGCAATAAAGAAAGTTGAAATTAGACCTATGATGAAGAATTTACAGTGCTTCCAAAGTTTAATTCCAAGTCTACCAATGTAAAAAAACAACAAAACACACACTTCAATGGGTCACAGGTGTTGGGGATGGTTGAATTCTGGATTGCGCACCAATGTAATTGTCTCCGTCCTCCTCGGAAGGCTCCTGGTCAGGCTTCCTGCCCCGTCACAGCCTTGGGAACCTACATAAGCAGAAGGAGGAGATTCCAGTGAAACATCGAAACATTTACTAATGAAGGGGATACTAATTTAATAACTGCTCTTGCAACTGAAATTGCTCAAGCAGAAGACTTAGCAGGATCAAGCCCTGGACCTAGGAGTGTATCACACTCATTAATTAAAGAAGCCCTAACCACCGAGATGAACAAGCAGATAGACTTAAGGGTCGCAGAGCAAGATGAGTCTTCTGCAGATATCAACTCAACTGGCCCCCCAAATGCGGATAGACAAGTTAACCTCCCTATATAAGAAAGCCCGAACATAAAGGAGGTAACTGCTGAAAAGTATATTGACCCAGTAATCAAAGAACTAGAGTTAATTAAGCAATTTTTGTCAGAGTGCTATGGCTTGCTTGTTACACTGGCTCAAATTTGTAGAAGTGATGGGCAGTTAGCCTCTTCAACTGTGGAAGATAATAGATGTGAGAAAGGTGTACCCATGGTCCATAAGAAGGATGTGTTTTATAAAAAAAAAAAAACCCAGTAAGAAAAAGAAAAACGCTTAAAATAATAATGCACAAAAGAAAAGTGGAAACTTAAAGACTTCTAGGAACAGGAAAACAACGACCAAATCCTATCTGAAAATGAATTTCCGAAAACTATTTAAATTATTGGAAAAACTATTATCAAAGAAGTCACCAAAATTATCACATCAGAAACTCAAGAAATCCAAGAAACAAGGTGCTGCAGCACAATGAACCCTACAGCCTCAAGCAACCTAGATCCAACTCCATTTCTAAATTGGACAAAAGAACAACTGTCTCCTCCAGATAAGATACAGGACCCATGGCAGTATGTCCTTGTCAGGAGCCCTGATCAGATGTTCAAGCGATACCATCCTATAAGGCGAGATTAAAACAACCCCAGCCCAAAATGGAATTTGGTTCTTAATCGCCTGAAGCTAGTTTTCTCAAACTTTCTAAAGCCAAAAGGCATGCTCTCCCAGACTCAGCATAAAATTCATTTTCTGCAATTAGCAGAAGAAATAACTCTATCAACTCTTAGTATAGAGGATATACTAAATATAGAGTACATCTTTTATTATTATGCCTATTCGGTGGTGACCTTTAGGAATTGGCAGACTACAGAGTATACAAAAAAAAAAACCCACTCACAAATTCTTGGAAGTTGGCTTGGAGGTATCTAGATACTTTGAGAATAACATTCTTATGTCCCTAACCAGCAGCACATTGAGACCCCAACAAAAAGACAGTAGAGCTGGCAAACTGATTAACCTGGAGAATTCACAGACCTATGATCAGTGTGACAAAGTAAAACAGTCCAGTGCAAAGCAAGAAATACATGACTCAACAAATGAGTCTAGCGATTTTCTTGCCTCTGATGAAAAGAGATGATTAAATTCTTTTTTAGCCCTCCCTCACCAGTCGCAGGATGAAACTATTAACAGAATGACTTCTTTATGAGACACTTTTATTTATCTCCGGCCCCCAGAGAAAGTGAATACAGCCTTGGATGGAATTATGGAAATAATGCCCAATCAAGTTAGAGTTGAACACAGAGAGCATGCCAAGAAAAATCCTCTCATAAATAAAGATAACCAAATTGGTGAGAAAGACCCTCCCCCTCTAGAGTATAACTTCACTAGGCCTCTAAACCATCCTGTGTCCATTGTTGAATGGCAGCAAAGAAGATTTCTTAGCTCTGAAGAATTAGGACATTCTGACCCTAAATCAATAAACCAAATTACAATCACTAAAAAGGGGTCTTACAATCCTTTGGCAGGCAGTGGGTCTGTGTTTATGGACAAAAGAGGTGAGATAAACCAAACTGAAGAGTTGGATTGACATAACGTCCCCAGTAAGGGGACATTCAATAGAGTCCCCCACCTCCCTTCCTACCCTGGTTTCTGGGGAAAACATGTTTGCCCTACCATGAAGTTAAAACCTTCACAAGGAACCCAGCAGGGCAGCCCTACAATCAACTTAATGCTTCTAACTCATTTAAGGTCCTGTCATGGAATGTGGCAGGATGGTCTTTCAAGTAGCAGATGGGAATTTTAAAGAGTTTTGTGCAAACTTTGAAATTCTCTGCATCCAAGAAACTTGGGTTGTTTCAACAGACTTTCCCTCTCTCCTGGGGTATGTAGTACACTCTCTTCCTGCTGCCAAATCAGATGGTAAGGGCCGTCTCCACAGTGGTTTGACAACTATGATCTCAGTTGACTCTAACCCATCTATCCTACAGATGGATGTTGGGTCTAGCAGTAATATCCTAACTCTCCAAATTGACCAGCCTAGTGGGGTAAAACTTTTTCTGATTAATGTATATTGCCCCCTGCAGAACTCCAAATATGAGGGGGATTTCAGGTGGACTGATTTAGACCAAGTGCTTACATCTTTATTTGAGTCCTACACTGATCCATTAATTTTAATATCAGGGGATATGAATGCTAGAGTGGGTCTGAATAATCATAAAATGGCTGAGAAAATGGGCTTAATGCTAGAGGAACTGAACCATCTCCTCATTAGGAATTCTAAGGATATGGGGATCAATGAAACTGGCCAACCTCTTTTTTCCCTTGTTTTTAAATTCCACCTGTTTCTCTATAATGGGTCAGACAGAGACCCTGAATCAGATTTATATACTTACATAGGACCCAAGGGTAAAAGTGTGATAGATTATCTGATCCTCTCACAAGCAGCCATCTCTTTTTTTGTTCAATTTTAAAGTTCTGGTCAGACCTGAGAGTGATCATATGCCAATTCAACTCTCTCTCCTCCCTTTGTTTAGCCCAATACCCCCTCCAGAAAAGTGATGACTCCATCTGAGAATTTAACAATTCAAGGAGATAAAAGGGAACGCTGGAATGGGAGGGTATAGGCAACTATAAATTCCTTTCTAATGTCCCCTAAGATTCTTTTTCTAAGAGACCAACTCTTGATTCACACAGTTCCCTTGGAAATTTTTGATAAACTAGTTCAAGATATTAGACCCTTTGTAGTTAGCCCTAAAGCCAAGTATCCAGTTAAACAATACAACGTTGGCTGGTTTGATGCACAACGTGTCACTCAGAAGCACATCTTAGCAAGAGCTATAAGAAAACTGACATGGGAAGATTCATTAGAAAACTACATGCTCTATATACATCTGCATAGAGAGAATAAAAAATTACTCAGGCAAAAAAAAGCAGAGTACATTTGACACTCTTGGATGGAGTTAGGCTGGGTAACCATGGAAAGGAACTCAACTAGATTCTGGGCTCTGGTGGCAAAATGGACAAGAAGTGCAAACGATTTTATTGATAACCAAATCACCTCTGCACAATGGCACACTCATCTTGCCTTCCTTTTTAGTCAGTCCTCTGGGACCATTTTGAACCCTCCCTGTATCATGGACATATCTGTGCTTTCCTCCTGTCCCAAATGGGAACTAGTAACTCCTGATGAAATAAACACCCTGATTAATTTTTTACCAGTTAAAAAAGCCCCTGGAGAAGATATGCTCCCTGGAGAATTATTCAGAGCAAACCCTGGCTGGTGGTCTCCAGTCCTTGCTACATTGTTTACTCATATTAACCAGCATGGGAAAAGCTCTCAGAGATGGGGAGTAAGCATAGTTGTCCTCGTTCATAAAGAAGGGTCTAAGGCAGACCCGAAGAATTTTAGACCTATTAGTCTATTGAATATTGTGTCTAAATTGTATTCAAAATATCTATTGGGTAAGTTGAAGTTCTGGGCTACTAAAAACACTGTTATTGCTGAAGAACAAGCAGGATTTATGAAGAGTAAATTCACAATAGATCAGTGTTTTGTCCTTCATCATTTGATTCAAAAATATTCACAAAACGGCAGAAAAGAGGTATTTGCTGCTTTTGTGGACTTCAGCTCTGACTTCAACCTTATAGGCAGAGGATGCCTTTGACAAAAGTTAGCGGCCAGCCGGCCACTAATATTGATAGAAGGCTGCACTTTTTCATTCAATTGCTGCACACCAGTACTTTCCTTAGGGTCAGACTTGGGGCAGATGGATTGTTAACTGATAATATTCCTACCAATAGGGGAGTTTGTCAGGATGCTTACTAGCCCCCTTTTAATTCAATTTTTATATCAATGATATTGTTCAAGAACTGAGAGGTTTAGAATACTATCCAGTTTCCATTCAAGATGTCAGGCTCTCCGGTTCTTTTATATGCAGAAGATATTGTTATGGTCTCTGCTACCTTAATTGGGATGCAGAGACTTTTGATCAAGTTGAATGTCTTTTGCTCAAAAGTGCAGTTAACAGTCAACCATTCTAAAACAAAAGTGGTGGTCTTTGGGGAGAAGGGAAAACCCCAGAGCTGGAGACTGGATAACAAACCCATTGAACAACAATGTTATTTTAAATATCTGGGTTTGGGTTTTAACTCAAAACTGTCTTGGAAGCTACACCCGCACTCAGTTAAGTTGAAATCTACCTAGTCTACTCATTCCTTACTGCACTTCTCCAGATTTCACAGGGGAAGCTTAGTTGCTCCTACAGTTGAGGTATTCTGGAAGAAGATTGTGCCACAATTACTGTATGGCACAGAGATCTGGAGCTATAGTCCAGTCTCCCCTCTGGAAGTTGTGCAGAACTCCTTAAAATCTCTGCTGGTTGTCCCTAAAGGCACACCTGCTTCTTTTTTAAGGGCTGAAACAGGGCTACTCTCTTTACAAACCGGTGTGCATGTTGCTCTAGCCCTCTACTGGCTGAAGCTGGATAGTATGAGTGATACCCCCCATCTCCCCCAAAAAATGTTTCCTAGAACAACAACAATCTGGCCCAAAGCTCTTGGGCAAATTCAGTCAGTGCGATTCTCTGTTCTTATGGGATTAATATGGGAGGCCCACCAAGCTATGCCTCTAACAGAGTTAAACCAGAAAAAAATCCACCTTGATTCCAAATGGTGGACCGACATCTAATTTCTCAAATGGCATGCCCCTCTTGGTACCCAATATATAAAACATCTTTCAGGCTGGAGCAATATTTTACTAACCTTACTCTGGCGCCACTCAGAAGAGCATTTGCAGCTCTGTGCTTTCAGTGTATACCCTCAACCTATATAGAAGGAAGATTTAATAATATTCCTGTGCACCAAAGACTCTGCATCTGTGACTCAGGGGAAGTGGAGGACATTCAACGTTATTTGTTACGATGCCCTCTATATACCTCCCTAGACAAAAATTCCTTTAATACATTCTCCACTCTTTATATACTCGACCTCCCCTTGATCAAATTTGTATTTTGTTGGCTGATAATAATGCATATATTACTGCTCTGGCTGCAGAATTTGCCCTGGCGGCAAGTAAGTTAAGAACTAGGCACCAAAACTACCTATAATGCATCCCAATGTGGAGACCATATAAATTCTGTTCTCCTTTATGTGTGTGCTGGCCTAGTATCTTATTGGGGAGCTTTTGAGCCATGTCAATGTGATCTTGCATTTTTATGCTCTTTTTACTCTTGTGTTTCTCTTTACCATTTTTACTGTAGTTTATCTTACTATTTTTACGGTATTCTATTTTAGCTTATTGTCCTATTTGTATTTTATTCTATTTTAAATATATCAAATTGTGATGGCTTACCGCTTCATTCATTCGAGAAAAAGGAGAAGATTCCAGTGTCCCTGAGGCCAGAGAGACATTGCCCCATGCCATATCATCTGATTTGTGGTCTTCCTGTGTGTGCTTTATATATGTGTGCTCTGATTGGGTGTTGGGTTGCACCATATCCTATGCTCTGTTGTGGGACAGGGGTGCCCCCCCTCCCATTGTACTAGATAGGAAATTCTTTTCAATCTCTGGCTGGTGTAAAGTTATGCCATCAATGACAGCAAGGCCATAGTCTAGAGGAGTATAGGGTACGGTCGGTGTGAATGTGTTTTTCCCCTCTGCTTCCCCCGTCCTGTCCATGACTGCACCGTTTTAGCTATTCCACCAGGATATCTTTGCTGGCAGAACACCTACACATGGAGAATGTTCCTCCGGTGTCATCTGTCATGGCAGCAGTGTATCTCACATCCTACACTGTAGCAGGGCTTCCACCAAATCTTATAACCCCTTAGCCAGTGTAATTTGAGCATAGCATTGCTCTGAAAATGAAATCAGTAATCTGAATGGAAGTCTCCTTCTGCACAAACTTTTTAATAACTTTATAAAGAGTTTATGGAGTTCTGTGGCTATAAAGTAACTGTTAAAAAGGTAAATAAAGGCAGGGTAATATAAATAGTTCTCTTTAAAATGTAGAGCAAAGTAGCAAGCAGATTTTACTGGTTACAGAGATATGGGATTCTATTCAAATATTTCAATGCAATCAACGTGAATCCAAGTATTAAGGCATCCAGGAAAACAACGGGACAGACGTCTGAGTAAATGTTTATTTAGGATCAGATTACAAGGTAAATCTCATGTTCTATTTTAAAAAAATTCAGAGCAGTTTTGGTGTTGTTCTAAGGCTTAGTATTTGGCCAGTGTTTCTTTGTTCTCTTGAGTCTAGTATAGATAACAACTGGAACTTATTTTTTTTGTTTTGTTTAGTACAAATCAGACAAAATAAAATACACTGTTGTATGCAGGCCATGACAGGTAAAAAACATATCTAACCCTAATGCATCATTGCATATGATGTATAGCACTATTTACTCATGAAAGGTGAGAATTCTAAGAATAGGTAGAACTTCATGATAGTCCTCTATGATCATGTGCATTTTCTCCAGCAGCTAGACCCACTGGGCCAGTTTGCACGACACAACAGCCTACCATGTCTTGTTTAACCCTTGGTGATGCTTCCATTTTGCATACTCAACAGACCGTGGGTTGTTTAACCCTCACATAACCCACAGTGGCCAGGCTCGCACGACACAACAAGCAATGGAGGTGGGTTGAATATGGAAAATGGCCCCCATGGGCGTGGTGGCTCACTGTAGTTTAAATAACCCACAGGAAGCCACAGCATGTCATGTGAACCAGTTCATCATGTCTTCCTTAGGCCAGTCTTTTAACTGCACGGCAGCCTTCCCCAATCTGGCCCCCTCCAGATGTGCTGGACTGCAACTCCCATAAGGATGCTGTAGGGTGTACTTTGGGTTTCCATTCGAGGGTGGGGAACCTTTCAGCCTGAGGGTGCAATTCAATTTCAGAGAATCTCCTGGGAGTTGCATTCCAGTGGCAGATGGGGCCAAAGGTAAAAGGGTGGAGCCAAATAGACAAAAAATACCAGCACAAAATATACAAAATATTAAGAACATAAGAGCCATGCTAGGTAATACCAAGGGTCCATCTAGTCCAGCATTCTGTTCACACAGCGATCAACCAGCTGCCCACAAGCAGGACATGAGCGCAACAGCCCCCTCCCACCCATGTTCCCCAGCAACTGTTGTACATAAGCACACTGCCTCTGATACTCTGGTAGCCTATAGCCATCAGGACTAGTAGCCATTGATAGCCTTTTCCTCCATGAATTTGTCCAATCCCCCTTTAAAGTCATCCAAATTGGTGACCATCACTACATCTTGCAGAATTGAATTCCATAGTTTGATGATGCACTATGTGAAGAAGTACTTCCTTTTATCTGGCCTGAATCTCCCACCAGTCAGCTTCATGGGATGACCATGGGTTCTAGTATTATGAGAGAATGTCTCCCTATCCGCTTTCTCCACATCATGCATAATTTTGTACTCTTCTATCATGTCTCCCCTTACTCCTTTTTTCCTAAGCTAAACAATCCCAGAAGTTATAACCTCTCCACATGGGGGAGTTGCTCCAGCCCCTTGATCATTTTAGTTGCCCTTTTCTGCACTTCTTCCAACTCTACAGTGTCGTTTTTTAGGTGCGGTGACCAGAACTGAACACAGTATTGTAAGCGTGGTTGCACCATAAATTTGTATAAGGGCGTTATAATATTGGCAGTTTTATTCTCAATTCCTTTCATAATTATGCCTAACATGGAGTTTGACTTTTTTACAGCAGCCGCACACTGGGTCAACATTTTCATCCAACTGTCCACCACAACTTAAAAGATTTCTTTATTGGTCGGTCACTGCTAGCTCATATCCCATCAATTGTACCTGAAGTTGGGATTTTTTGCTTCAACATTCATCACTTTACACTTGCTTCCACTGAACCACATTTGCCATTTTGATGCCCATTCCCCCAGTTTGGAAAGATCCATTTGGAGCTCCTCACAATCCTTATTTTAGCCACCCTAAATAAATTGGTGTCCTCAGCAAACTTGGCCACTTCACTGCTCACTCCTAATTCCAGATCATTTATGAACAAGTTAGAAAGCATTGATCCCAATACAGATCCCTGTGGGACCCCACTATTTTCATCCTTCCATTGGGAGAATTTACCATTTATGCCTGCTCTCTGCTTTCTGTTTTTTAACCAGTTACTGATCCATAAGTGGACCTGTCCTCTTATTCCATGACTGCTAGGTCTGCTCACAAGTCTTTGGTGAGGGACTTTGTCAAAAGTCTTTTGGAAGTCCAAGTCAACAACGTCTACCGGATCACATCTACATGTTTATTGACACTCTCAAAGAACTCTAAAAGGTTAGTGAGACAAGACTTACCTTTGCAGAAGCTATGCTTTTTCAGCACAGCTTGTCCTTCTGTGCTTACTAATTTTATATTGTAACTGAAAGCTCTTTCTGTCAGTAACTAAGCTTTGGGAGAGGCATCTTGACCTTTTAGAATGGAGAAAAAATTGCACAAAAGCTGGCAAACCACTAAACAACTGGTGGTTGGGGGAAAGGGGGTGGGGCCGGGGGAAGGGGCATGGCCATCTGAGGAACCCCAGAGCGGGGGCAGGAGGACTGGATTTGACCCCCAGGTCTGAGGTTCCCCATCCTTGCATTAGTTAAATGGAACTATTTAACCATGAGAGTTCTTCTACTTCAAAAGTTGTGATATTTATTCAGGATGTAATTAATGATGCATGCTGATCACACAAAACATAAAGTAATTGAAATTCTGTCCTTACTCGACCAGCTAGCTATTTATAATTTTTGTCATGCTTTTAAATCCCAAAAGGTTTTCTTTAGGTTCAAATGTCCAAAGCAAAAATAAATTAAGGTCATTACCCCATGCACCTTAGACAGAAAAAGTCCTACAACTCCCAGCATTCTGGCTGGCTGAGGTATGCTGAGAGTTGTAGGGCTTTCTTCTGTCTAAACATGAGGAGGCCTGTACTGGTGTTCTATTCTGCTAAGTGAGAATAATTATGTTATTTACATTGCAGCTTGTTCAGCGTGGCCCAGCACAATGGTTTGAGACTCATTTTAAGGGTGGAGACAGATAATAATTCTCAACAGGATCGACAGCTGTATGATACAAGCTCTATTAATACACACATACGTATTTTGTTACACTGCCACCTCTGGTCAAATAAATTATTAGGTTGTTGAAGCAATTCAGAGACCAGAAAAATATATGAAGGGGGCAGCTACATGCAGCAAGTATGTGTAAAGAAACCCAGATGCTGTTCATATGTATAAAGGGTTTCATAAGGTGACCATTTTGAAGAAGGAAGCAACAGGGGAAAGGTGCTCCAGGTGTCTTATATGGCCAAATCACCCCCAAACAGCTTTTTCCAGGCACGTTTAATCTTTCCATGATGTCCGGAACAAATTCAATAGCTACTATGTGTAGGACTCAGAAAATTTCCCTTTGGTGTTGTCGTTGCAATGGCTGGGATACCAAGTTTTAACACTAGCGAGCCACTCTACAAAGATGTTGGTTGCGATGACTCGGTTCCGACAATCAGCGGAGGAAAAGAAGCCACCGTGGCTTCTCCCCCACCATGCGTGCCACTTGCACGCCCACCATTTCCCTAATTACTCTCACTGGGGCGCAAGTTGCCGTGTCGTCCGAACTCAGCGAGGTGCGTGGTGGGCATGGCTTCCAAACCACCCCATAATAGCTACAAGCAATGGTTCACTGGATGGTTTGGAAGCCACCCCTGCTGCGTACCTTCCTGGGTTCAAATGAGAGGCCAACCCGCACTGCGGATAATTAGAGAAATGGCAGCCACACAAGCAGCACGTGCGAGGCTGGAAAAGAAGCAACGCTGGCTTCTTTTTCTCCGCTGATCCTCGGAACCCAGTCATTGCAACCAACTTCTTTGTATAATGGCTTGGTAGTGTTAAAATTTCTCCCACCCCCTCCGCTGATCATCCAAACCTGGCCATTAAGTATTACCCTGAGAGCCCTATGGGACCATCTGACAGGCTATCCATTTCAACCAACCAATCAACACAAATGTTGAGTACCTACAATGCCCTTTTGTTCAAGCAGGTCAGTATTTTGCAACAGTTATTCTTGGGAAATATTATCCCACCCCTACAGACAGCGCTCTGTGAGAGAAGCCTCTCTCTCTCTCTCTCTCTCTCCCCTTTTCGTTGCCTTAAAATATTAAGTCCTCTATAAAGTTGGCATCATTCCAGGTCTGTCAAGTGCATGCCATGATAACGTTTAAACCCAAACTTCCCATTAAGAGACTACCAGGAATAACGCTGTGCGTGTGGATTAACGATGAATCATCCTCATCCTCCTAACGGCGACGTGTTACCGCGGGTCGTGCCCACGTTCGCGGAACGGGGCTTGCGGAAGGGGAATTCCCCGCCCCTTCTCTCCACCGCAGCCACACCGAAGGACTCAGGAAAGGCTGGGGATGTCGTGGGCGGGGGAGACAGCCCCCCGCCCGGGCCTGCCTTGAGGATCCGCCGAGCCTGGGGAGAGGCCCTGTTCCGGGCGGGGGCGCAGTAGGCTGCAGCGGCGGCGAAGCCGTCCCCCTTCCGCCAGCTCCCTTGCGCGACCGGGAGCGCTGGAGGCGACACGGCCGGCTAGCGGAAAGCGGCAGTGCGCCGCTACACCGAGCGCCGTGCGCAGCGCGTGGCTCATTCGCACCAGGCCGGTGACTCCCGGCGGCGACTCGACGCCGCCTGCTAAAAGGCGGCGGCAAGGCCGGGCAGGCACCGCAGGCGCACCCGCTCCGCTCATTCCCTCGCCCTCTATTGGCCAAGCTCGCTCCGCAACTGACAGGCAACCAAGACGCCCCCCACTCCCGGGCACGGGGGACCGGGCCTCCGCAACCCTTGGCCAATCAGCGGCAGCTTGCGCGCGGGAGAGTGGCGTGCGCGCGAGCCTATGGCGGTGTCGCCGTCTTAGCTCGGGTGGCGGCCAATAACAGGCTCCTTCCCCCCACCCCTTTTCTTCTCCAGGACCGCTGTTGGGCAAAGCGCCAGTCGCGGCACCGGCAGGCGGCAAGTAAGGAGCGAGGGCGGCTCGTTCGGGGAGGTTTCTGAGCGCGGGGGGGGGGGGAGAGCGCGGGCAGCCGGCCTAGGAAAGAAAGGAGGGAGTTCTGCGGCGGCGGGGCGGGAAGAGTAGGTCAGCGCGAGCTGGCAGTAGCCGCCGCCGCCGCCGCCATCCTCGCCATCACCTCAGAGGGAGGAACCGGGAGGAAGCATCCGTCGCGCGCGCGGCAGCCGCAGCAGGGCTGAGGCGTCGGTGAGGGGAAGAGGAGGCCGCCGCGCGCAGAGCCCCGCTAAGACGGTAGCGACACGGTGGCCGTTGGTGTGCCGGGCGTGGGGGGGCTTCCTGGCCGAGCGGCGCGAGGGGCCGGAGGCTTCCACTGCATGGGGGCCGGGGCGGGGAGAGCGGGACTGACGGCGAGCGGCCGAGGGGACAGGGTCTCTTCCTTCCGAGCGCGCCGCAGGGGAAGGGGTGGGGACCCCTTGAGAAGCCGAGCGAGCGGGTGGCGGGTACTCTTCCGGTGTGCCTCGAGGGCTTGGAAAGGGGTTCCGGGAGGGCGAGCAACATTCTGCGGGCTCCAACTCCCCAGTTTCGTTTTACGGTGTGGGGCAGCTATTATTTTTCTCCCCCCTTCCCCCGTTTAAAAAAAAAAACCTGAAGGAACGTGAGAGTAAGATAGTACCGAAGAACGAGATTTTTTTAAAAAAGAACACCGTATTCTTTCTCCTTAGAAGGGTTTATTTGGTGATGTTAAGGGAGGAGGGGAGCAACGAGGAGATTGCGGTTGCTTTCAGGTAGCGTTTGGGGTAGGGACATTCCGGGGGTGGGGGCAGAGCTTTGGAGGAGGGGAGCCGAGTGATGCTTGGGTGTGAAATCCTGAGGCGGAGTGAGTAGGGGAGGCAGGGCAGTGCATGGAGTTTCTAGAAGCATCACATAAGTTTGAGGCTGTTGTGGCAACATCTCGCTTTTTTCCTCTGGGGAACAATTAGTACAGATGATCTCTCTTCCCGCTCCCCCTTTCGTTTCCAGGTGGTGGTAAAAATACCCTTTGCTCCTAGGTTGTGGACAATGTCTTGTCCTTATATTGTGGAGTTGAATAATGGAGCAGTCATGGGCACATGTAGAGCCAGATGTACAAAGACTGATGAGGGTTTTTCCTGTTTAACGCTGCCTCTCTTTAAAGTATATGGCTTCTGAGCAAAATGTTTCTAAATCACAAACTTGATGCAAACCTGGTGTCAAGTTTGGACACCAGGTTTGTAAAGGAGCGCAATAAATCTCTCCACCCCAGTGTATTATCTTTCTCCTGTTCTCTTAAGATGTTCGCTTTGGGTGGGGCAATGTGCAGTGAATAAAGAATACTATCCTTACAAAGTGGCTTCCTGCCTGGCAACCACTATTTAGATGTAGATGAATCTGTGACCTAGTATGGTTTTCCTGTCCTACCACAGGTTTTCATAAATCGTGCCTCCTAGCCGTGAAAAGAAAAGTGTTGGCATTCCAGAAAGAGGATGTATCTCTTATGACAAGAGAGAAGTTAAATTGAGGTTAACTTTGGACAGCTAAACTTTGTAAATTTGGGTCTTTCTTGAATAAAGGAACTAACTGTCTTGAATAAAACTTAAGATGGAATATGACTGTAATTGCAAAACCTGAACATCTAGTTAAATTTTGCAATTGGCTTAAGTATTTTTAACAAACTTCCTTCATATTATCAAGGTTGCCAAGTCGATATTAATGAATTATAAAAGTTCATGTAAAAAATAAAGGTGGCTATGTTAGCAATAAGAAAAATTACCCGATCCATATTTTAAGGTAATACCTTTTATTAAACAAACTCAGAGCTAAAAAAATAAGATAAAAAATAGTGCGCAAACTTTAGAGTTCTCCAGAAATCGGTTCAACCAGGCATTGTGATGGATTCATACTACACCTAGGACTTTTTTCCTCTCCCCCACCCCACCCTTTTGCCTTGTTTACCATCTGCCTGATAAAAAGTTTCTGGAGAACTTGAAAGCTTTCATGATATTTTGTGACCTTTGAGTTGGCCTAGTAAAGGTATTATCCTAACATGAATTTTGGAAAGTTTCATGTGTCCTAAAAAGCAGTAAGAAGTAGAGTGGTGATGATGCTTTGCTTGACACTAGTGCAGTCCCATTGGAAATACCATATATTTGAATGTCACTGTTCAAGAAGGTGAATGTTTGAAGAATTCAAAAAAGGCAATGGAAAGAAGTATGAAGGAAAGGCTAAAGGGATTTAATATGTTAATTCAAACCTAATGGCTAAAGCAGAGGTCTCCAACCTTTTGGGGTTGGTGGGTATATTTTGAGTTTTGAGAAAGTGTCATTGACACTCCCAGAAAATGGCTGCCGTGGGGGTGGGGCTTGCCTATTCTTAAAGTGGCTGCCATGGTCAGCATGGCTGGTCATTAAACATTCATTTCACAGAAGCAAACTGGTGAGACTAAGTAACTTGCCTAAGGACTTAAGTACTAGGCCACTGTTTTCAACCAACATAAAGATGGTGCTGGAGGGTAGCCCTTCGTTTTGCACCATGCCAGCCTTCCAATTAAAAAATAATTAAGAAAAATCTTAAGAAACTAAGTCAGGAGGGAGCCTGGTGGGCACCAAGAGAGATGTCCGTGGATATGTCAGTGCCCATGGGCACCATGTTGGAGACCCTTTGGCTAAAGACTTGCCTGTTTAAAGTTTTCCGTTATTTAAAAGGATGTCCTTAAGGGAAAGCTGCTACTGCTTTTGCTACTCTGGATATAATAAATAGTTCAAAATAAGGTAAAATGCTATGTGAAATGTAGGAAGTGAGTTGAGCACTATGGAAATCTAGGTAAAAGGAGGCCTTGGAAAGAACATGCTAAACCTGTATTTTCAGTCTGCTGGTTATACAGGGGCAGTTGTAACTTTCATTTGTCAGTCACTGTTTTCTTTATTCATGACAAAGTTTTCAACAATCATCTTCTTGCCCTGTCTTCCAACTTATGCTATAGCTTGGTAGTAACTCAATTACTTTTGCACATGGAGTTCCTTTTTTTGCAAACAATGTTAAAAAAAGTAATTATTTCAAGTAATAAGTGTTACTTGTTATCATTATTAATTATTGTTGCCTTTGAAAATGGTCTGGAAACTTCAGCTGGTCCAAAACAGAGTAGTGAGATTGTTAACGGGGACTGGCCAACAAGATCATATTATACCAGTACTTTTCCAGCTGCACTGGTTGCCAGGCCCTTTCTGGGCCCGATTCAAAGTGCTGGTATTAACATTCAAAGCCTAAACAGCTTGGGGGGTTATCTGAAAGATCACCTCCTCCCATATGTACCTACCCAGACCCTAAGATCATCTTCAGGGGTCCTTCTCCAGGAGCCCCTGCCAAAAGAGGTAAAGCAGGTGGCTACCAGGAAAAGGGCATTTTCTGCTGTGGCACCATGGTTGTGGAATGAAATCCCAAGAGAGGTTTGCCTGGTGCCTACATTCTACTCTTTCCAGTGCCAGGTGAAGACCTGTTTATTTTCCCAGGCTTTTTTAGCATTTTAGCATTCCAGTTTTTAGCTCTGCTGTCTTAAATCTGCTGTTGCATTTTAAATATCTCCATTACTGCTAGGTTTTACTCTGGTTGTAATTTTTATTCTGTAGTTTTAATTATTATATGTTATTTTGTATTTTCTGTTGTATTTTTGTGGTTTTAATTTTGTGAAATGCCCAGACAGCTTCAGCTATTGGGCGGTATAAAAATTAAATAAAGTATGAGTGCATGAGTGCTTTTACATGTGACTGTAAATATTAGATTTTGCAGCTCTCACTAGTGTAGAACAAATAGCAGATGTGATACTAGATTTTGGAAAGCAAAACTGACTTATCGCTGGGTTCAGGAAATAAATGTTTAAGTCTTAAATGTCTTAAACAACTTGAGAAACAACTTGACTTTGCCTTGCTCTTCATCTTAGTGTAGCTGTTAGCTTCCTGGCAAGTACTACTTGAATTAAATCATTGAATGTTGTAGCTTAAATCTTATTGCATTTTCCTGAGAAACAGAATTTGTGACATAAGCAACTAATATTGATGAAAACAGTTAGATACAACTCTGAAAGGACTATTTCTAACTTGCTACTTTGATGCAAACAACATTTGCAAAGGTCTTTTTAGCATACTTACTGTCCAGGTAAGCCTCCACTATTTATTACTGCCTATCTCGTTGATATCTGCACATTCTGCTTAACTGATCCTGTGGTGGTGCTGGCAGTGGACTTTTACTGTCATGTGGAATGAAAAATCAATTTAACTTTCTAAGGGTGCAGTCCTATGCAGGTTTAGACAGAAAAAAGTCCTACAACTTCCAGCATTCCCTGGCCAGCTATGCTTGTAGTTGTAGGACTTTTTTAGGATTGCGCCCTAAGTTATTCATTTCTTATTCATTGTTCTAGCTGAATATTTTAGAATATACCTGTTCTATGGCATTTGTAAGGGCACATTATAATTTATTAAAATATTGAATCAAAAAGGCTCTGCAAGAGAACCAACAATCAAATCAAATCTATATAATTTATATTATAATCTATATTATGCTGCCTCCATCGCGTCTGCAGAGTGCTGCCCCAGGAGGCTGTTCCAAGTGGTCCGGAGCCTGGTCGGTCCTGTGGCTCCGGAACCACTGGAGCATTCTAAGGCCTCCTGTGAGGCTTTGGCAAGGCACTTTGCAGATAAAATTGATCAGATTAGGTGTGTTACTCTGCACACTGTGGATACAGTTAGTGAGCAAGAGGCGGCCTGTGGCAAACCAGTTTTGTGGGATCGGTTCCAGCTTCTTCCTCCTGATGAAGTGGACAAGGTGCTTTCATCTGTAAGGCTGACCACCTGCTTACTTGATCCTTGCCCATCTTGGCTCATTATGAGCTGCAGAGAGAGACTGGGTGAGGGGATCAAGGCGGTGGTGAACGCCTCCCTTGAGGAGGGAGTGATGCCATCAGCCCTCAAGGAGGCAGTGATAAGACCGTTCTTAAAGAAGCCCTCCTTGGATCCTCAAGTTCTGAACAACTTTCGCCCAGTCTCAAATCTGCCATTTTTGGGCAAGGTGATTGAGCGGGTGGTGGCGGTGCAGTTGAAGGCACACTTGGAAGAAACTGATTATCTAGACCCATTTCAGTCGGGCTTCAGGCCTGGGCATGGGACAGAAACGGCCTTGGTCGCCTTGGTGGATGATATGAGGAGGGCTCTGGATAGGGGTGAATGCTCCTTCCTTGTTCTCCTCGACCTCTCAGCGGCTTTTGATACCGTTGACCACGGTATCCTCCTGGACCGCCTGGAGGGGTTGGGCATTGGAGACACTGTATTGCGGTGGTTCCGGTCCTTCCTCTCCGGCAGGTACCAGAGGGTAGCACTGGGAGAGGAGGTTTCGGACCCGTGGCCACTTACTTGTGGGGTGCCACAGGGTTCCATCCTCTCCCCGATGCTATTTAACATCTATGTGAAGCCACTAGGGGCTATCATCAGGAGGTTTGGGGTGCAGTGTCATCAATATGCGGATGACACGCAGCTCTACCTCTCATTCAAATCTTCACCAAGGTTGGCCGTAGAATCCCTGTCCAAATGTCTGGAGACGGTGAGTGGCTGGATGGGGAGGAATAAGCTGAAGCTGAACCCTGACAAGACCGAGGTACTTTTGGTGGGAGACAAGAGGAGGCTGGGGGATGTTGACCTGGTGTTGAATGGGGTACGGCTACCCTTGAAAGACCAGGTCCGCAGCCTGGGGGTCATTTTGGTCTCCCAGCTGTCCGTGGAGGCTCAGGTGTCAGCTGTGAGCCGGACAGCGCTGTATCAACTCCATCTGATACGGCGGCTGCGCCCCTTCCCTCCCGACCATCTGCTCCCATCGGTAGTACATGCCCTGGTCTCCTCTCGTTTAGACTACTGTAATGTGCTCTATGTGGGGTTACCCTTGAAGACAGTTCGGAAGCTGCAGCTGGTACAGAACGCGGCAGCTCGCCTGATTAAAGGCAGCTGCTGGCGAGATCACATCACTCCAGTGCTGAAGGAGTTGCACTGGTTACCAGTTGTTTTCCGGGCCAAATTCAAGGTGTTGGTTTTGACCTTTAAAACCCTATATGGTTCCGGCCCAGCCTATCTTAAGGAGCGCCTCCAGCAGCACCAGACAGGCCGCTTAACAAGATCAGCCTCGGATGGCCTTCTCTCTGTCCCATCAGCCAGGACAGCTAGACTGGTGGGGACGAGGGAGAGGGCCTTTTCTGTGGTGGCCCCCACTCTGTGGAACTCCCTCCCTAGGGAACTCCGTCATGCCCCCTCTTTAATGAGCTTCCGTCGTAATGAGCTTCCGTCGTGCATTAAAAACGTGGTTGTTCAGGCAGGCATTTGGGGTGGGTTAGGGTATTTAAAAAAAAATGTTTATGGTAAAATTTTATTGTTTTAAATTGTTTTATGGTGGGTTGTACATCGCCCAGAGTGGCTGGGTGACCAGTCTGATGGGCGATTAATAAATTTAATAAATAAATAAATAAAATATAAAACAATATAGTAGAGGTTCAGCAGGAACTAATTAATTAAATTCACCAGCTGTAAACAAAACAAAAACCAGTAACAAAAATAAGAAAAACTTGAAGAGCTGAAGAGGGAATTTCCTTCAAACCGCAGAGCCACAAAAACTCTCAAAGAGGAGAGCCTTTACTGGATGTTGGAATGCCAGAAGAGAAGGGGTGGAATTAATTTCCTCTACGAGGGAGCTCCAGAGTCTTGGTGCCATTGTTGAAAAGGCCTTGTCCTGAATAACTCCCATCATGCACACCATATTTCAGATAGTGGGGGAATGTGGAGTAGATTTATTTTTTCATTTAGTGCATTGATATCTCGCCTTTCTTCCATCATAGAACGCAGGGAAGTGCACATTGAGCAGGTAGTCCTTTAGGTTCTCTGGACTCAGGCTGTTAAGGTTTTAAAAGACAACACCAGAACTCTGGAAACCCAACTGGGTGCTAACAGAGTTGTTTCTGAAGGGGCATCTTGTGTTTTCTTTGCTTCTACTTTAGTCCAAGTATGGTGGCTTCATTTTGTACCAGTTGCAGCCCCACAGAGCTTGTTACAATAATCTAGTCTGGATGTGATGAAGGCAGAATAACTGCATAGGTCATTTTTGTCTAGGAAAGTGGTACCTTGTTGTTGTTCAGTCGTGTCCGACTCTTCGTGACCCCATGGACCATAGTACGCCAGGCCTTCCTGTCCTGCGCTCTCTCCCGGAGCGTGCTCAAGTTAATATTCATTGCATCAGTGATGCTATCTAGCCATCTCATCCTCTGCCTTCCCCTTCTCCTTTTGCCTTCAGTCTTTCCCAGCATCAGGGTCTTTTCCAGAGAGTTTTCTCTTCGCATGAGGTGGCCAAAATATTTGAGCTTCAGCTTCAGTATCTGTCCTTCCAATGAGCACTCAGGGTTGATTTCCTTTAGGAAAGTGGTACCTAAGCTGCTGAAATGTAGTCTTGGGCTCTGCTGCCCATCTGGGCAGAGTCAGATCTAAGAATATACCTGAGCTGAGAACTTAAATTTTCTGGGAGTACAATTATCCAAATCAGACAGTACACCTGTCACAGAATCAGTGCTGATCCTAACCAATGGTATTTCCATTTTGCCTGGATTAATTTTCATGTTATTTACCTTCACTGATTCAAGACACCTATTTAGGAGTTCTAATGGCTTCCTAGAATCAGGTAGAAAGGAGAGATGGACATCTTCGAGTTCTCAACTTACCGGTGATGCTACACCCCAAACATCTAGGTCACCGTGTAGTTTCATATAGTTCCAAAAAGAATGTTGACAGAGTAGAATGTGATCTGAGGAGGGCAACAAAGTTAATGAGGGACTTGGAGACTACATCCT
Organism: Heloderma suspectum; assembly: GCF_057233095.1. Taxonomy (NCBI): domain Eukaryota; kingdom Metazoa; phylum Chordata; class Lepidosauria; order Squamata; family Helodermatidae; genus Heloderma; species Heloderma suspectum. The sequence continues at coordinate 111,331,332 of NC_139458.1, read as the reverse complement.
ATGAAGAAAGGTTGAAGGAGACTGTTAAGATGCAATATGTTAGCCTTCTTCAAATATCTGAGAGACTGTTTCATAGATGATGGAGCAAATTTGTTTTCTGTTGCTCTAGATGGTAGGACCAGAACCAGTGGGTTCAAATTAAAAGAAAGGGGATTCACCTAAACAGTAGGCAGACCTTTCTGATGGTATGAGGTGGTTGACAGTGATAAAGACTGCTTTGGAAGGTGGTGGACACTCCTTAGTTAGAGGTTTTTAAGAGGCAGCATGGCCACCTGTTGGGGATGCTTTAGCAGTGGATTTCTTGCATTACCAGAGGATTGGACTACATGACCTTTGAAGTCACTTCCAATTCTATGAGTCTGTGTGAAATAGTATAGGGGATGAGATGGATCCTTGCAGCACCCTTACGCCAATAACCGTGGAATGGTGCAGCAATGTGCTAAGGCCATCTTCTGAGATCTATCCTCCTAGAATGGCCAGAAGCACTGTAAAGCAGTGTGCTGTGCCCCCATCCTGGTAAGTTGACCTGGAAGGATCCTACAGTTCATGGTACAGAAAGTCACCAAGAATTCTTGATGAACCAATATAGGGATCAACCTATCCCCACCCATCTTTCTTCCTTGACCATCTTCCTACACAAGTTGTCTACTAGGGAGAACAAGGCAGTTTCCACCCCAAAACTGGGTACAAAGTCAGCTTGAAAAGAGCCATGTGAACAGGAAACTTAGCCCTGTGATTCAAATATAAACAAAACTCAGACTTTTAAACTTCAGATATGATGTATGCCATAGATTTTATTTGCTTTCCCAATGAGAAATGTGCTGCTGAACTAGTTGAATGGCAAAAGTAATTTGGTTTGCAGTTGTTGTTGTTGTTGTTGTTGTTCAGTCGTTCAGTCGTGTCCGACTCTTCGTGACCCCATGGACCATAGTACGCCAGGCCTTCCTGTCCTGCGCTCTCTCCCGGAGCATGCTCAAGTTCATATTCATTGCATCGGTGATGCTATCTAGCCATCTCATCCTCTGCCGTCCCCTTCTCCTTTTGCCTTCAGTCTTTCCCAGCATCAGGGTCTTTTCCAGAGAGTTTTCTCTTCGCATTAGGTGGCCAGAATATTTGAGCTTCAGCTTCAGTATCTGTCCTTCCAGTGAGCACTCAGGGTTGATTTCCTTTAGGATTGACTGATTTGACCTCCTTGCAGTCCAGGGGACTCGTAAGAGTCTTCTCCAGCACCACAGTTTGAAGGCATCAATTCTTCGGCGCTCAGCCTTCCTTATAGTCCAGCTCTCACAGCCATACATTACTACTGGGAAAACCATAGCTTTGATTAGACGGACCTTTGTCGGCAAGGTGATGTCTCTGCTTCTTACTATGCTGTCTAGGTTTGCCATAGCTTTCCTCCCAAGGAGCAAGCGTCTTTTAATTTCATGGCTACAGTCACCGTCTGCAGTGATCTTGGAGCCCAAGAAAATAAAATCTGTCACAACTTCCATTTCTTCCCCTTCTATATGCCAGGAAGTGATGGGGCCAGATGCCATGATCTTAGTTTTGTTAATGTTGAGTTTCAAACCAGTTTTTGCACTCTCCTCTTTCACCCTCAACAAGAGGCTCTTGAGATCCTCTTCGCTTTCTGCCATTAGGGTGGTATCGTCTGCATATTGGAGGTTGTTGATAATTCTCCCAGCAATCTTAATTCCAACCACTGATTCATCCAACCCAGCATTTCTCATGATGTACTCTGCATATAAGTTAAATAAGCAGGGTGACAATATGCAGCCTTGTCGTACTCCTTTCCCAATTTTGAACCACTCGGTTGTTCCATGTCCGGTTCTTACTGTTGCTTCTTGACCCTCGTACAGGTTTCTCAGGAGACAGGTAAGGTGGTCTGGTACTCCCATCACTTTAAGAATTTGCCACAGTTTGTTGTGATCCACACAATCAAAGGCTTTAGCGTAGTCAATGAAGCAGAAATAGATGTTTTTCTGGAATTCTCTTGCTTTCTCCATGATGCAGCGAATGTTGGCGATTTGATCTCTAGTTCCTCTGCCTCTTCGAAACCCAGCTTGTACTTCCGGTAGTTCTCGGTTCGCATAGTGCTGAAGCCTAGCTTGTAGGATTTTGAGCATCACCTTGCTGGCATGTGAAATGAGCGCAATTGTGCGGTAGTTTGAACACTCTTTGGCGTTGCCCTTCTTTGGAATTGGAATGTAAACTGACCTTTTCCAGTCTTGCGGCCATTGTTGAGTGTTCCAAATTTGTTGGCATATTGAATGCAGCACTTTAACAGCATCATCTTTTAGGATTTTAAATAGCTCAGCTGGAATACTGTCATCTCCGCTAGCTTTGTTGTTACTAATGCTTCCTAAGGCCCACTTGACTTCACTCTCTAGGATGTCTGGCTCAAGTTCAGTGACCGCACTACCATGGCTATCAGGGACATTCAGATCTTTCCTGTATAGTTCTTCTGTGTATTCTTTCCACCTCTTCTTAATCTCATCTGCTTCTGTTAGGTCCCTGCCTTCTTTGTCCTTTATCATGCCCATCTTTGCACAAAACGTTCCCTTGAGATCTCCGATTTTCTTGAAGAGATCTCTAGTCTTTCCCATTCTATTGTTTTCCTCGATTTCTTTGCATTGTTCATTTAAGAAGGCCTTCTTGTCTCTCCTTGCTATTCTCTGGAACTCTGCATTCAGTTGGATATATCTTCCCCTTTCTCCCTTGCTTTTCGCTCCCCTTCTTTCCTCAGCTACTTGTAAAGCCTCCTCAGACAGCCACTTTGCTTTCTTGCATTTCTTTTTCTTTGGGATGGATTTGGTTGCTGCCTCCTGAACAATGTTACGGACCTCCGTCCATAGTTCCTCAGGCATTCTGTCTATCAGGTCTAATCCCTGAAATCTATTCCTCACCTCCACTGTATATTCATGAGGGATATGATTTAGGTCATACTTGAATGGTTTAGTGGTTTTCCCTACGTTCTTCAATTTAAGCCGAAATTTTGCAACAAGAAGCTCATGATCTGAGCCACAGTCAGCTCCAGGTCTTGTTTTTACTGACTGTATAGAGCTTCTCCATCTTTGGCTGCAAAGGACATAATCAATCTGATTTCGATATTGACCATCTGGTGATGTCCATGTGTAGAGTCGTCACTTGTGCTGTTGGAAAAGAGTGTTTGCTGTGATCAGCGTGTTCTCTTGGCAAAACTCTATTAGCTTTTGTCCTGCTTCATTTTGTACACCAAGGCCATGCCTGCCTGTTATCCCGGTGATTTCTTGACTTCCTACTTTAGCATTCCAATCCCCTATGATGAAGAGGACATCTTTTTTTGGTGTTAGTTCTAGAAGGTGTTGTAGGTCTTCATAGAGCCGATCAACCTCAGCTTCTTCGGCCTCAGTGGTTGGGGCATAGACCTGAATTACTGTGATGTTGAATGGTTTGCCTTGGATTCGTACTGAGATCATTCTATCATTTTTCAGATTGTACCCCAGTACTGCTTTTCCCACCCTTTTGTTGACTATGAGTGCTACTCCATTTCTTCTAAGGGATTCTTGCCCACAATAGTAGATATGATGGTCACCTGAATTAAATTCACCCATGCCTGTCCATTTTAGTTCGCTGATTCCCAAGATGTCGATGTTCAATCTTGCCATCTCATGTTTGACCACCTCCAGCTTACCTTGATTCATTGATCTGACATTCCAGGTTCCTAACCAATATTGTTCTTGACAGCATCGGATTTTCTTTTCACCACCAGACACATCCACAGCTGAGTGTCCTTTCAGCTTTGGCCCAGCCACTTCACTCTTTCTGGTGCTACTTGGAAATTCCCTCTGCTCTTCCCCAGTAGTATATTGGACACCTTCCAACCTGAGGGGCTCATCTTCCGGCGTCATATCTTTTAGCCTTGTGATACGTTCCATGGAGTTTTCTTGGCAAGAATACTGGAGTGGGTTGCCATTTCCTTCTCCAGTGGACCACATATTGTCAGAACTCTCTGCCATGACCTGTCCGTCTTGGGTGGCCCTGCACGGCATAGCTTATGGCTTCACTGAGTTACGCAAGCCCCTTCGCCACAACAAGTCAGTGATCCATGAAGGGGATGGATCTGTGGCTATATCTAAATATTTTGTATGTCTACTTGGATTTGAATAAAAGTATATTGAGGGTTGCTTTAGGAAAAAATAAAGAACCCTCGTATATATGCCATTTTTTGCACAAAATCTGAATGTATAATGTAGAAGAATGGCTGTCTTCCATAACTTTGAAGAGAAATTTAAGAACCTTGTTTCTTTTTCTCAACATTTTTAATTTCCTTGAACTTTTTTTTTTTTTTTTTTACTACTTTCAACACTATCTTTTACAGTACTCCAGTAATGATGAAAGCCCACTCCTCATCCTTGGATGATCTCTCCCAGTGCTTTTATGTAGTTGTTGAAAAGCACTCCATAAGTCAAACATGCCCCCTCCCCCAGCACCACCTTTTGGAACCTACCTGCAAGAAAGGAATGGAGCAAAATGAGCCCCCCAAGCTCCATCCCAGCAGGGTGGCCCAGAAAGATACCATGGTTGATGTTGGTATCAAAAGCTGCTAAGAGGTCCAGCCGAACCAACATGGACGCACTCCTCCTGTCTTGCTCCCAGTGAAGATCATCTACTAGGGCAACCGAGGCTGTTTCCATCTCAAAACTAGACCTGAACCTGGACTGAAATAGATCCAGATAATCAGTTTTATCCTGGAATTCTTGGAGTTGTGTCACCACTATGCACTAAGGATATTACCCCAAAATGGAATATTTGACATTGGCCGATAATTATTTAAAACAATTGGATCTAAGCATGATGACTTTAACAGGATAAACTAGTGTCACTTTTTGGAAGGATGGAATAGAGCAGGGGTCCCCAACCTTTTTGGTCCTGTGGGCACATTTGGGAATTTGAGATCATGCTATGGGCACCACCACAAAATGCCTAATCTGTGGATCGCTTCTTTGGCATCCACCTGTTGCATCTGTGGATCTGAGGCTGCATCTTATCCAGCAAAAACTTGTTTTGTGTCTATTGGTCACCGCAGTGTCTCTTTAATAAGTGAATCTAATTTGGCTAATTGCTGGAGGTGCAATACAACTAATGCTTCTTTTAAACATGTTTTGGCAGTGTCCAGTAGTTACTTGTTTGGGGGAGGAGGTTATTACACAGATACATTTTGTCCTGGAACAGACTTTAATATTCACTGATGCACATGCTTTTAAATTATTTACCTGCTTCATTGAAATTAACAAATGGTCAGTATAAATAGGTTCTCTGCACCCTTTTGACAACTAAAAGATTGATATTACAACATTGGAAGGATAAACACCCACTTTCTATAATGCAATGGATTGAGGACCTTATAATTTTTTCAATATTTGAACAGGTGGGCATATAGACATCTTCAAATGGATCCTGATTTGAGTATTTGGTCCACTTTTGTTGAAACTCATGTATAATTGTTAGAAAGTTGTGTGCATTCCATACAAATCCATGTATGTATAGTAAAAAATGGGAAAATAAATTCAGGTGCCCGCAGTCGGGGATCCAACTGCAGGCATGTTAGGGATCCATTCGTAGGCGCTATTGGAGGTGCCTGTGGGTGCTGCACTGGGGACCTCAGGAATAGAGCCTTCACATAAGGAAGAGTTGACAGTTTCCACCACCCAGTCAGCTAGTCTAACTCTGGCTGTCATTACAAACTAGCATGGGCAAAGGTCCAAGTGCACATGTGTATGACCTCACTAATCCGTGAATCCTCTCCACATTCTCAGATAACACAAGCTGAAAGAAGCCCAAATTATAGGACAAGCAGCTGTAGAAGGTACATCATTGGGCTCTATTAATATGGAGTCTTAAGTCGGAATGAATGCAAACATTTTTATTTGCAAAGTATGTTGGAAATTGGTCACAGTAGGCTACTGAAGTATCCTACAACTCCTGGGGACTTTGATGTGTCTTGTATTTCTTGTATTTCTCCCCATCTGGCCGGCTGCCTGGCCACTCTAGGTGGTGCACAATACAACTGACAACACAAAATACAACAAATTTACATGATCAACTAAACAAAATAACATTACTCTAAAAAAAACCCTAACCCACCCCAAATGCCCGCCTGATCAGCCAGGTTGTCAAAGCCCAGCGGAAGCTCATCAAAGCGGGGGCACGGCAGAGGTCACTGGGGGGGGGAATTCCACAGAGTGGAGGCCACCACAGAAAAGGCCCTCTCCCTAGTCCTCACCAGCCTAGCTATCTTGGCTGATGGGACAGACAGAAGGCCATCTGAGGCTGATCTCGTTGAGCGGCGTCCCTGGTGTTGCTGGAGGCACTCCTTAAGATAGACTGGGCTGGAACTGTGTAGGGTTTTAAAGGTCAATACCAGCACCTTAAATTGGGACTGGAAAGCAACTGGTAACCAGTGCAACTCCTTCAGAACTGGAGTGATGTGGTCTCGTCGACGGCTGCCTTTAATCAGGCGAGCCACCGCGTTCTGCACCAGCTGCAACTTCCAAACCATCTTCAAGGGTAACCCCACATAGAACGCATTAAAGTAGTCTAGGCGAGAGGAGACCAGGGCATGAACTACTGATGGGAGTAGATGGTTATGGAGGTAGGGGCACAGCTGCTGTATCAGATGGAGTTGGTACATTGTCACCCAGCTCACGGCTGATACCTGAGCCTCCATGGACAGCTGGAAGTCTAAAATGACTCCCAAGATGCGGACCTGGTCCTTGAGGGGCAGCTGCACCCTACTGAACACCAGGTCAACATCCCCCAACCTCAGTTTTGTCAAGTTTCAGTTTCATCTTTTTCCTTCCCATCCAGCCACTCACTGACTACAGACACTTTGACAGTGTTTCTACAGCCAACCTTAGTGAGGATTGAAATGAAAGGTAGAGTTGTGTGGCATCCACATATTGGTGATACTGCACCCTAAGCCTCCTGATGATAGCTCCCAGCAACTTCACATAGTTGTTAAATAGCATTGGGGAGAGAATAGAACCCTGGGGCACCCCGCAAGTGAGTAGCCAAAGGTCTGAAGGCTCCTCCTCCAGAGCTACCCTCTGGTACCTGCCAGAGAGAAAGGAACAGAACCACTGTAATATGGTGTCCCCTATGCCCAACCCCTCCAGGCAGTCCAGGAGGATACTATGGTCGATGGCATCAAAACCACTGAGAGATTGAGGAGAATAAGGAAGGAGCATTCGCCCCTATCCAGAGCCCTCCTCATATCATCCACAAAGGCAATTTCTGTCCCATGCCCATGCCTGAAGCGCGATTGAAGTGGATCCACATAATCGGCTTCTTCCAAGTGTGCCTGCAACTGCAGTGCCACCACCCGCTCAATCATTTTTCCCCCAAACGGCAGATTTGAGACGGGGCAAAAGTTGTTCAAGTCTTGGGGATCCAAGGAGGGCTTCTTTAATTGTGGTCTTATCACTGCCTCCTTGAGGGCTGATGGCATCACTCCCTCCTTAAGGGAGACATTCACCACCATCTTGATTCCCTCCCTTAGTCTCTCCCTGCAGCTCATAATGAGCCAAGATGGGCAAGGATCGAGTAAGCAAGTGGCTGGCCTTAAAGATGAAAGCACCTTGTCCACTTCATCAGAAGGAGGAAGCTGGGACTGATCCCACACAAGTGGTCTGCCACTGGCCGCCCCTTGCTCACTAACTGTATCCACAGTGCACAGAATAGCACTCCTGATCTGGTCGATTTTATCTGCAAAGTGCTTTGCAAACTCATCACAAGAGGCCTTAGAATGCTCCATTGGTTTTAGAACAACTGGACCGATCAGGTTCCGGACCACTCGGAACAGCGTCCTGGGACAGCACTGTGTGGACGTGATAAAGAGGCAACATAAAAATTCTTTTTTGCTGCTCTTATCACCGCATGGTAGGCTGAAGCTGCAGCTGTAACCCATGTCCAAACGTCTTCGGAGCGAGATTTCCACCACTGGCACTCTAGGCGTCTCACCTCCCACTTCAGAGCTCACAAGAGTGGAGTGAACCATGGTGCAGTCTGAGCTCTGGTCAGGGGGAGAGTCCGTTTCAGAGCCACCCGGTCTAACGCCTCAGTGATTGCAGCATTCCAGCCATCCACCAGGGTCTTGACCAATTGGCTGTTGGCGTGTTCCAAAGAATTCCCAAGTGCAGTCAGGAATCCATTTGGATCCATAAGACACCTGGGGTGGAACATCTTAATGGGTCCTCCACCCATGCAGAGGGATTGTGGAACCAAGAAGTCCAACCCCACCAAGTAGTGATCTGACCATGACAAGGGGGTAATGGATATACCCCCGATTTCCAGATCACTCCCCGCTTCTCCAGAAACAAACACAAGGTCTAACACATGACCAGCTACATGGGTGGGCCCAGTTGGAATAGGGTGGAGCACCCAGGGAGTCCTGAGATGGCCCCACGAGGGTGGCCTCTGAATGTACATTGAAATCCCCCAACACCAACAAGTTAGGGGACTATACACACACATCAGAGACCACCTCAAGCACCTCAGCCAGGGTGGATGGTACACGAGCAGAATCCCCAGACTACCCTTCGGGCCCAACCTCCAATGCAATCAGCAACCCTGGTCTCCTGGAGGGGGGGAGTCTGGTGAGGACCAAGGACTCCCAGTAGATAACAGCCACTCCCCCTCCCCTACCCCCAGCCCTTTGCTGCTCCGTATACAAAATCTGGCCGGGCAAATGGCTGCAGGAGTAGGAGCAGTGGCCTCGTCTAGCCAGGTCTCTGTAATACGTGCCAGGTCTGCACCCTCATCCAGGATCATGTCATGGATGAGAGATGTTTTATGGGCAATGGACCTGGCATTACACAGCAGCGGACAAAGGCCAGAGGATGGAGTCACGCATCCCCAAGCCATCCTTCGGCTCTGGACAGGCCCGGGACAGATATTACTCATCTCTTCCCTGTTCCCTTTACCCAGCCTGGCCTGCTCCTAGTGCTCTGCCAGCATCTGCTGCCCAACTTAGGAGTATTCTGCCCCTCAGAACTTCCCCCACTGCCTCCGCCACGTAGACACATGCCTCCCTCACTTCTGCCTATCAGGTGGGGAACCCACCCCTAAAATCACAAACACAACCCTATAAACCCACCACCCACCACAATTTTTAAAAACTACAGCCCAGGCCCTCTGCTCCCTTGTGTCTCCCCTGAGCAGCTCACCCAAATTATGATCCTACACAGGTGGCTATATCCCATTCCTAGTTGGATGGAGCTTATCTTTCTCCACCCCTGACTCTCATTCGGGGGGCGGGGGGGGGGGCTTCCACACACCGCAAACTTCCCCCACCCAGGCTCTCACCCTAGGTGAGGGTTATAGGCCTGTCTCTCACACAGGAGCCTGACAGCCTTCCTACTCCCAGACCAACAGAGGGACGCTCTTGCCCACATGATAACCCAAAGGGTCAACCCCCTTTGGTGTTGCCCCTTCGGGGTTGACCCTGCCCCCACAGTAGGGCTGGTTCATTATGAGTGTCTTCCCAGAGCTGCTCACAGGTGAGGCTCCAGCCTACTCCAGCCACCACACAGTCCCAAGCTGCAAACCCTTATTAGCAAGCTGCAGAGTGAAACAGTCCAGCAAAGCCAGCAAAAAAGACAGGTAAGAAGGCACTCTTGCTAGCAGGTAACAGCAGATGAGGCAGAGGGCTTGGTATTTCTTGTGGCCCTGTCAGCCCCTTTCTGCCAGCTATTCCTCTGTGTGGCTCTCTCCCTTCTCTTTCCCCCAGGCCTTCTCCACTGCCATGATTTGTTGTGTGTCCTCATTTTTATTGCTAGTCTGGATTTACTGCCAGACAGTTGACATTGAATTGTCTATTTTGTTGGATAGGAGTCAAATCCTTCTAATAGCCAGATGATTGTTTTTAATGTTACATACTTATTAAATTTAGTTTGGTATTTTCTAAATGACAGTCTACTGTGGTGGAAACATGCATCCAGTTATGTCAACGCTCGTAGTAATGCATAGTGCAGTTTTTTAGTTTTAGGTATTAAGTGATCAGATGTATGCAGGTTTCTGACCAGATCCACCAGCCCATGCAGTTTTCTCTAGCTAGAAGATTAACTTTGATGAAGTGGATAAACTCGTGACACACATGAAGTCTGAGCTTCCCTAATGTGGTATATAGGGAGTTGCTGAGGGGGGTTGAACTCCCCCTTGGCACATAACTATAATAGTCAAGTCAGCGCTACTAAACTGCAGTAGCTGTCTTGATAGCTGCCAGTGCTGAAGGTCAATGAGGTAATTCCTTTTTTATAGGTGTCCTGCTTTGGGGTTCCGCCAAAAAATTCCAATCCTTCAGCTCCATATGGCTCTGATCACTTTCTTTTCATTTGAAGTACTTCACAGTAAGCTAAGACAATACCTTTAACCCTCAAGCATTAGTGGTAAAAAAATACAGACAAACAACATGTGTCTGTGGTGTCAAAAGAAGTATGTTATAAACTCAAAATATTAGAAAAATACCAAATTGTCAAAGTAAAATTTTAAGTAAAGCATTTATTACTAAGAACTAATGTTGTGGGGTATTTTTCTTTCCCTATAACACATCTCTTTCTGGTGAGGTAAACATTCCCCCAATGAAATCCCATAGTTTGTGCCAACTTATTGATACCTGGAGTACTTAAGCCTGCTTCCCTAGACCAGTTTTCTTTGGAAAAACCCAGGGGCCATTTTTTACACCCAAGTACGTTGCTTGTGTTTGGCGCATAAAGACATAATTGGGATATTTTATGCCCCAAGCGTATTTTTGTTTCCAGAAAGAAAACGGTAAGTGGCTGAAATTGGGGGGCATTATACAGGTAACAGAATGTAACAATATCATGGGAGAACTATGGTGTAGCTTTACTTCTGTCTAGGCCTGTTCCTTAATTTTGGCTTCATTAACATACACTGTACTGTTGCTGCAACAGTATAATTGGTTCCTTGATTCCTCAGATGGAATCCCTACATTTGCTGGAGTTTTTCATCTTACACAAGAAGACTTGAAATCTGATCGTTCCCTTTTTTTCTTTAAGTTTCTCTAAGATAGCCAGGAGTACAGCTCAAGTTTATACTTTTGTACTATAATTCTAAAAAATCCTCAAATCCAGTATAATTGCAAATAACTATCAAATTGTTATAGAAGTGTAGCTTTCCTCCACATATACTTCTATTTGCTATTTTAAAACAGGAAGCTGTGTCCTATCCTGAACTGATCTTCTCTGGGAAATGGCCAACCTCATTGCAACCTTCCAGCAAATTACTAGCAAGCTACAATCTTAAACGTGCAACCTGCGTTATATCAGAAGCCAGGAAAAGGAAAACTAATCTTAGAAGCATACAAAGCAGGTAGGCTAAAAACAGATAAAAAACAACATCCAACTTAATCCTGAATTTTGACAGATAGCCCAAATCGGTCTTAATGTTACAGAAAATAAATTTGGGCTGTGAGAGTCCAGTGGAAGAGAGTTCAACAATTGTAGGTAGTTACAGAATGCATCTCTTTGCACACTCATGCAGATCAGATATGAGATGCAGGTTGTGCAAGTGTCCCTTTGTTTGATCTTTGGAATTGTGATGAGGCACTTAAACAAATATTCTTTGTCTGATAGTTGAGCCCAAATTATTTTGGGTTTTAAATATAAAAAATGCACCTTGAGTGACTGTTGGAGGGGGGAAACAGAAAAATGGCGGGGGGATGGAATGGAATATGAAGAAGCAGTGTAGATATTGGAATGCTCTTGGTTGTGCTTTACACAAGTTGAATCTCCCAGTCATCGGTTCAGTCCCATGTACAGGAGTCTAGCATGAATTGCCATTGCAGGTCTTGAATGTTGGACCTCTGCAATGTTGGACTGCCTGCTGTTGCAATCAGGAATTGATTTCAGGCAGAGCTGTACAACCAGGCGCATCCAGTGACTTTTCCCTGGCAGGCTTCAATGTATGCTAATCATCGCTTACTTCAATCTTGTCTCCATTTATTTTCATTTGGCATGCCTGCATCCAAACTTTAATAGTAGACAAAAACTGAGGAAATACTGGGCTTGCAGGACAAGGTTAGATTAAAGTTGTATCAACAGAATTGTATCAGACTCGGTACAGATATAGTCCAAAACCACCAAGCCGTTCATTATATGGAACAAGTGGGACCAGCAACAAAATGTTGCAGGGTGGAGTTCTCCCCTTCATTGTTCCAGCCACTCAGCCATGCCGTCCTCTTTATACTCCATTCCATTCCCCCCACACACACACATTTTTTCTGTTCCCCCACCCCTCCAACAGTCATTCTGCATTCCATGGCCACTAGGGGTGTATGGATTCCCCACCGTCTGTTCCGGTGGGGAATCCGTGGGGGCAGGGGAGACGATCCGTTCCTCCCCCCCCCGCCCCCCGGAATCCTCCAGAGTGGCTCCGCTCTGCGAGGATTCTGAGGGGGGGGGGAACCAGCTTGGGGGCCGCTTATCTTCCCTCCTACTAGCCATAGCTGTTTGCCTCCTCCCTGTCCCTGCCAATTGCCATGTCTTTTCTTTAAAAAAAAAGAAAAAACTGATGGTGATTGGCAGGATGTGCCCATAGACTTAGACGCAAATAGAGCTGTGAATCTTGCATCTAATCTATGTGTCCATAGGCTTATACGCAAGATTCACGGCTCTATTTTGCGTATAAGTTTATGGGCACATCCTGCTGATGGCCTTTTTTTTTTTAAGACATGGCAATCGGCAGGGACAGGGAGGAGGCGAACGGCTCTGACTGGCAAGAAGCAGCTGAGTGCCATTCCACCTCCAGTCCTCCTGGAGCGGAGGTAAGTGGTCCCGATCTGCTGCGGATACCTGAGGCCGGATTCTTTGGAATCTGGCCTCAGGAATCTGCAGCGGATTTCTCTGACATCCCTAATGGCCACTGAGCATGCTCAATACTTACTGGGCTCTTTTGGGAGTTCCCCCTTAGGCTTTTTTTGTACTTTAGTAAACCTTGGGTTTTCCCCAAGCCTGCTGATAATCCTACTTGTGAATAGATCACCAGCTATTTTGACTACATAAGAAAACACACGAATCTCTGAACTTTGGAAATGGAAGGAATGATGTATCTGCTGAACTTCATATCTGCATTCTCAGCAGAGAGAGGGTGCTATTACTAGGGAATAGTTGCTGTTTTAAAAACAGAATGGGAAATCCTGTAATATAATTAGCTTTGGCTGAGTCATGCTGTAGTCGTCTCTCTGCATGTTTCATCCAGGTTAGGTTGCCTGCAAATCAGGGGATCTGTGGTGCATACTGGCAAGAGAGGGCACATGGAAGGCATTATATTCAGAGACCAATAATTTCACTTGCCATGCTCACCGTGGTGTGATGGGAGCCAGGTTCTGGTGAGCAAGATGAGTATGAGGCTTCCTCAGAACCTGGAGCTAAAGAAAAGAGGATAAATCTCTCTCTGTGCCTGACAGACACTCCAAGCACTGCTCCCAGGCAGAGGAAGTGGTGCATCTCCATCTCTGCCTCTACCTTCCAGCTTGTGGGGTTGCCTTTGGTGAATGACTTGACCTTGGAGCGCCCAGTGGGTGCAAATGCAGAGCAAGCCTACACATCTCTACTTTTCCTTTCCGGCTGGAGGCTAGAGAGGGGTGGGAGATAGATACACGGACTTGCTTTTGTGCCTAAATTGTGTAAAGGGGCAAAGCAAGCCAACACACCATCACCTTTTCCATCCAGCTTAGGAGCCGGAGGAGGAGGTATGTGGCCTTGCTCTGCGCCTGCTGGGTGTTCAGACTGGAGCCAATTGGGTGCAGAGGAAGAACAAGCTTCTTCCCTCCAACTCTGAACTGTTGGAGGGCTGGGATTGGTTTAATGTTATCTTCCCCACCTGCCCACCCCAATCTTAAAACTGGAGAGAAGAGCAGGAGACTTTTTCGATGTTTTAGAGACATGTACAAGATATGTACAAGACATGTCTTCTACATGTTTCAGAGACATGTAGAAGACTCTGCCCCTGGGGCAGGGGTCCTGGTGATAAATGTTTGGTCGGGCAGCAAGGCCGTCTAAAATGTGTTGACCCTGTTCATATCGATGGCCTTGGGCAACTTGCAAATGGCAAAATGGTCTGCCTGTACTAGTCCTGCTGTGCAGTTGGCGGTCTTCATAATTTCAGCAACACTGAAAGATTTCTACAGCTAATACCAATAGCCAAAGTACAGAAAACCTTCACTTAGCTAGACATTCAATGAAAGCAGCTAAAGATGCTACTTGGGATTACATGGATATAAGAAATGTTTTGGTTTTAGATGGTGATAACTCTGCTGCATTTAAATACTTCAGTAATAGCACTGAACTATATTGTCTGAAATCTGAGCAATGGAAGAATATAGGGTAGTGCTGCTAGGCAAAATAGCTGCATGGAATGACACCTAGCTAGTCCTTTTAATTTTTAAATTGATTGATCTAGTGACTTTTTCTATAGCATTTTGTGTCTCTGTTAAACTGCAGTACTGTCTGATGTAAGCACAGTACATCAGAATTTAACATTAACTCCATATATTTTGCATGTTCTTTTCTATTTCAATATGTTGCATTTTTGCAAAGCTCAAAGTTCTAGCAACTTTAATATTATTTAACCAGAAAAGCTTATTTTAGGTAGAAGTCCACATTTTATCTACAATAGTTATCTGCTCCTTGTGTTTGCTACCTCTTCTCCTATTTCTAAAACTTAAGTTCTGGAAAAAAGTGAATAAAGCTTGTACTTCAACAAAACAGAGATGTTGTGATATTTGGGGGCTAACAGAGCAGCGATTGTTTATTCTACAATGGTGCTTACGCAACTTTAAACACTAGATTCTTTTATTAAGAGAAAATATTGGCCACAATGCTGGAGCTGTTAGCCTTGTTTTTTTGTATTTTTTTAAGTGCCTTCCATCGGACTGCTGATCAAACATCTGTCAAAAAGACAATACCTCTGAATGCATCATTATCTGAACTAAAAGCACTGAGCTTAAATACTGAATTTATAAATGTGTGTTTCCTCTAAAGGTTGACATATTTTCTTCAACAATATACTACACAAATAGCATTTATGTATTATGAATGTATTAAGTATGACAAAGGTACGTCAGGTCACATCTTGAGCTTAAATTTATCTTTGGCTCTTCATAAAGTTTCTAGATCTAATACCTACCTAAATCATTAAAAAAATATAGCATACAGCAGTTTTCCCCAACCTGGTACATTCCAGATGTTTTGGACTTCAACTCTCACCAGCCCCACCAGCGTAGTTAGGGATGGTGAGACCTGTGGTCCAAAACATCTGGAGGACACCAGATTGGAAAAGGCTGGCATGCAGCATTACTACATTTCCTCATTGCTGATTTGCAGCTTTATTTGAATTGCAGACAGCTTTCCATGATCGGTGACCAGTTGCCACTATATAACAACCTATTATGGATGTTGCATATAGCAGGAATATAGGGTTGTGGATAAATGGGGTGTTTATACATGCTACCTAGTGACTTGGAAAGAAGCATTTCTTGGCTGGCATATTGGTGCACATTCATTTAGTGAAAGCCCTGATTTTTGGAAGGATGACTATCGAAAGTCCCCTGTGGTTAAATTAGTAGGATGCCTAGACTTTGGTACACAGCTCAAGTGGGATGCATATTTAGAGTGCAGTTGGGGCCGGGGGGGGGGGGATCTTAGGACTGATAGGGATTCTCTTGCAGCTCTTCTTGCCTTAGGCATCCCCATTGAGCAAGGGGTAGGGGCAAGTGTACACCAAACACTGTCAGAGGTACTTTATAATTAATTCGTAATGGTTGGTGGGCTCCATATTGAGATGGCGGTTCTCAAGGTACTTGGAGATCTTCTGGATGAAAGTGGGTGAACTGGAGTACTTGTTCAAGCTGGTGTTACCAGAGCAGGAAAAGCCGATTCATTTGTACAAGTGTCCCATGTGACACACACCTGTAGGGCTCATCAAATCATAGCCAGTAGTCTCTATGTACTTCTCCAGCAGGCCTGTAATGAGGACAGCCAAGACTTAGAAGACGATGGCCACTTCTTGTCACTGGAAGACTGGTATAATGAAAGAAGTAATGTATGTCCCCAGTTCCAATTCTGGTACATCATTCTACAGTTGGAGCTTATCTTGATTACTCATGAGAGAGCGATACGAGAGGGAGATTTCCAGCTCTATATTGAGGCCCTGTCCAAGATTATTCCCTGGTTCTTTGCTTTGGACCATACCCACTATACAAGATGGATCCCTGTCCACTTACCTGATATGGGTTTGTTCACTTAAAGAGCACCACTATAACATCTATGAAGAATTCATGAAAGGGAAATTTGTCACAAAAAGCCAAAATGTGCCTTCTCTGCTATTTCCATTGACCAGGCCCATGAGAAGAATAATGCATCTGTAAAAGGAGATAGTGGGGCTGCAGGCCTAACAGGAAACCCAGCAGCTCTGTGTCGATGGATGGTGTCTGGTCCTGAAGAATTTGAAAATTCAAGTAATAGGAGATGGGACGCAGATGAGCATCACCATGAGGCCAAAAAGCACTCACAGATGGCATTTGCAAAATCTGTTAAGTCTCTCGCTCAAGCTGTAGAAGATATGGGAAACCCATTGTAGATCCAGCAGTGGCAGACGCACTACTCAAGATTGAGAAACTTGGGAGATGTCATTGAGAGGCTTGTCAGCCAAGACAAACCTATCACAGATCCTATCAAATGGAGCAAACTCCATATCTTCAGCCATCGTTTAGTCAGAGGAAAGTAAAGAACTGCAACTGATACCCCTAAAGAATGACTGCTCGCTCTCCTCTAGACCTTACTTTGCATCCCAGATACACAATGGTGGTCTTGATGACTTCTTTCACCATGAAAATGAAGCCTGGCCCCCAGCACTGTCAAAGATGGGGAGTCTGAGAACAGGAACAAAGTCTGATTTGTTGCACTGTTTGGATGAGCTCACAACTGTGAAAGAACATTTCTCCAATCCTTTAGTGCCGGTGAACATTCTTGGTACTGCCATCAGCAACATGCTGCGACCAGGGCTTGCAAAAACATTTTAGGATTATGCCACTGATATTTTCCTTCCCTGCATCAAATCACAGCTTCAGTATATAACAAGATTAGACAACTAGGATGTGTATAGGCCTGAAAGTTTGAAGAGTGACACACACGGGAAAAGGTGTTTGGAAATGTGTTGAACTATCAAGTCCAGTCCCAAAAAACTGGCAAGAGTTTCCCTGCATTGATGACAGCAAGACTGAGTTGTTCTCCTTCTTGGCAATCACGCTAGCAGGCATTGACATTAACAAACAGGTCATTACTACAAACAAGACGAATGTGCTTTGTGTAAATTGTCAATATGTCTTTGGGCCAGCTCTGTGCTCACGCAAAGAGGCAGACACTCGCATCCTACTCCACTTAAGCAATGCTGTGCAGCAAGGGTATAATAAAGCCCTAATAAGTACTGTTGACGCTGATGTTGTAGTTCTGGTCATAACATCGGAAGAGTGCCTGAACATAAATGAACTATGGATGGTATTTGGAGTTGGGAAGAACTTCCAGTTCCTTGCTGCTCATTTGTTAGCAAGAGCTCTGGGTCCTGATTGGTGTATCTCCTTGCCAATGTTCCACACAATTACTGGGTGTGATGCTGTGTCCTTTTTGGGGGGCAGGGGCAAAAGGACTGCATGGGACACCTGGAATGCATATGGAGATGTTATTTCAGCATTCTGTACCTTGGCTGATAGGCCAAGACAGCAGGCAGTAGAAGAATGGCTGAAGCCACTGGAGAGATGTGTAGTTTTGCTATATGACCGTACCAGCAGCAGAGAGCATGTTAATGATGCAAGGAAGCAGCTGTTCATGCAGAAAGGTAGAGCAATTGATGGTCTACCTCCTACACAGGATGCACTCATTCAGCATATCAAAAGGGCTGTCTACCAGGCTGGTCAATGCTGGGCCCAAATGATGATTGCAACACCATAGCTTCCCTCACTGAGTGATTGGGGGTGGAAGAAGGATGGGGATGGATGGGAAATATGCTGGACAACCCTACCAGAGGGTACACAAGCTTGTAGGGAACATATACAATGTGTCTGCAAGAAAGGCTGTAGAGCACATTGCAAGTTGACAAGGCTGCTCTACAGTGTACTGCTCTTTGTCTTTGTGGCTCACTTTGTACTGACTAATAAGGGGGGGGGGGTGTCCAACAGTATCCAAGTGTATTTGACTAAAAAATAAATAATAATTGAGTGTGGTAGGCCTGGTAATGACAATGTTGTATTTACATGAAATAAATAGTAATTCTGTTCTTAAGTTATTTTTTTCCAATGCCTAGCTTAAAAACCAACAACATAGGTCTATATTTTATTACAGAACCTTAAGATTTTTGTTTTGATTAACTCCCATTTGGCTTTTTGTACACTTCTAAAGTTATAACGCAAATAAATCAGCTCTCATAAATCCTAAAATATACATGATTCTCCAAAAACTGAGTAATTGTAACTGCAGTTGGTGGCCATATTTCAAAATGGTTGCCAATTTTGTTACAGGGCAAATCTGAGATGGCCCTATAGCAAAAAATATTCAATATGGTATGGTCTAAAAGTGTGCCAATTTTCATGCTTTTGGTTCTCATGAAAAGCACAATTGTTTCACCTACCTGGTGGACTAAGGCAGATTGCTAAAAATATGCAAATGTCATGGCAGAGCAGTAAAACGGAGGGGGAAATTATGCAAAATTCCTAGCAGCAGACATTCACACTTGCAAAGAAACAAGTTTTCAATAAAAAATTGTGAATGTGATTGGGACACTCTCCAATGTCCTTTCTTTAAGATTTCTGTGAAAAATAATTACTAATCCATCCTGAAGCAGAGGGTGCTGAGAAGCGACGAGGGAGAATGGTGGCAGCACTAGCAAGATCGAGAGGAGTGGCAGGATTTTTTGTCTTGCTGGGCAGCTCTATAGCCATTCCCAACAACCCAAGATAAAATTGCTCAGCCAGGTTTGACGTTAACAAGCAGCCACCCTAAACAACCCTACTACAAGCCATGGGTTCTCAAGATCGCTTGTTTGCGAAAAACAACCCATGGCGGAAAAGCTGCTCCACGTTCGGGTATCGTGCTAAGCCACCCTGCAACCACCCACAATAACAACCCACCATCACTTAACATGATGTGTGAACCAGGTCAAACAGTTCAACAGTGATCATTCAAAAATCCTCCATAACATCAACTTTGGATACTTTTATTTGAGGGCAATGTTTCATTGAAAAGAGTAGTAATTTCCCTAATAGTTCTGCAGTTATTGGAAGCTGTGATGTAATATATTAGAGCCACAATGGAATTTACATCCTTTCTGAATTAATATAATTACCCAGGTCAAACTACATTTACATTAAGTGAATAGAATAAGAATAAAACTTTATTACGGTCAAATACTAGCTCAAAAAAGGAACTACATTAAAATTATCTGCCATATATCCCCAGTCAAGTTAATAGACACTTCAACACAGCGTAGTACTAATGTAATGCATATCAGCCATATTGGGTGCATGGCATTACTCTCCAGACTTTGTCTTTCATCCAGCTAGGTAAGTCTGAGCTCCCTCAGCATCCTTCTTCAACACCTATCGCGGCCGCAAAAAATTTGGCAACACTATATGTAAATGTTAAATTAGTGTCAGACAACAATAGGCAGGCATATTGTTGTCCTGTACGTCCTGGAAAGCGATTCATCAGTGGGGAGATGAGTGCGGCGCGAATATCTCTATAAAATATACACCACAGCAAAACATGCTCTGTAGTTTATCTGTTCCATGCCACAGGGGCAGAGGTGGTCTGACCAGGGGATCTTTTTGTACTGTCCCTCCAAAACTGCCGAGGGGAGTCCATTTAGACCGGCCAAGGTAAATGCCCTTCTATGTTTATGCAGTTCCATTTGTTCAAGATAGGGTGCAGCTGTTACGATGTATCTGTAGTCCTCCCTGAGATAGAATTCTGGGGCACTATTGAGGTCACTTTGTCTCTCAATATCTGCAATGTGCTGCTTGATAGTTTCCCTTGCCTGTTCAAAACCCATATTTAATAAAGTCCGCAAGGGAAGCCCCAAGAAAGCTATTTTCTGTTCAGTTGACTGAATCCAATTGAATTTAAAATTGTCTTGCAAAATTAGTGGGGCAAGGCCAGTAGGAAAATATGACAGTCTAAGCCAGTACACAAGAATAGCCACCCAGACCCTAGCTTCAATTTTGATCTGGCCAGTCTCTAATCTTATCTTTGCATTGGAGACATCCCTAGGAACACCCAATATTGCCCTCAAAAATTTTGATTGTACACGTTCTAATGTTTGGGTATTCGGGAAAGGCCCCAATTGAGAGCCGTACAATAATTGCGCTAGTAGTTTTGGATTAAGTGCATTTTTGCATTTGCCTCTTTCTTTTGTGTTTAAATAGCAGCCATAATGATCCTGATCCACATTGGGACCTTGGCATGGGTAGAGAGCATGCTGTAGTCCCAGCTAAACTCTGCCTGTAGCCCCAAAGCTGCAGTCGTCCTGGGAGGGAAGCTACTGTTGTTGCCAATAGCAGTGTCCCTCCCAATGCAAATAGAAGCTGGGGGAGAGGGGGATGGGATGGTGGTATAGAAGGAAAGGGTTAACCCATCTCTTCCTGCACTGCGGCCCTAATTTGGAGGTGGGGGTGGGGTGTTTCACGATTGCTATATAAATCAGTACAAATACAAAAATGCACTTAAGACGTTTTGCCCTGATTGGTTAGATTGGGATGTATTTCAGCACAGATGGGAAATTAAGACCAATCTCAAATAAAAGTTTGGACGAAAGTATTTTTCTATCCTCAGATCTTAAAATCAGGGTCTTATATTTCAAAACATGTTTAGGTTTCTTAGCTACGGGGCATACGTTGTAGTATTTTTCAAGAACTGATTAATATGTTGAATGTGATTAATGTACATTTCTCAAGAACTGTATCTTCGCTTTTAGAAATCCTTCTAATTTTATCTTGGCAAGGATATAGCCCTTGTACCAATGAATAAATGGTAAAGCATGGTTGGCATTTGCAATGTGTTTATTTCTTACAACAAAACTAGCTTTCTCCTAGCTTACAAAGAGAAAAATCTTACCATTTGCACTATGTGGCTTGTTACCATAATAATTCAGTTAGCAGACCTTAATACAGATGCAGATTTAAGTGTAGCTTACACTGATACAGCTGTAGACACAATTGCGATATAGGTCAACAACATCCTGAAGCTCCAGCAAACAGGAGGGTTAATGTTAAACTAAGAAATGTATGGCTGATTTCAAAAGTCTTTCCTCCATAGAATAGCCATGTGCCATCTGTGTGGCTTTCGCTACGTGGATCAAAGTTTTTAGGGCATTCTGCGTAAGAAAAATGTTATTTCAGAATCAGACTTTTATTCAACTGAAAATGTGTTGAAACTAGCACATCTGTAAGGAATTGACTTGAGACAGAGTAAAACAATTGGTTCTCTTGTTTTCTCCCCCCTCCCCCCCAAATCTTTAGCCTGCTTAAGTACAGGAAATTGGCAAGACTGCAATGCACCTTCTCCATTCAGGCTATTGCTTCCTATTATAATTATATCAATTATTGAATTAGTGGTTAAAGAAATTATAACAGTTTTTCCCAACAATTTATTTATCCATCTTATCCATATATAATTATCATGGAGCTATTGCATGTTTTAATGGTGTTTGGCTGTAGCAAGGGAAAATGTGATGCCATCTCTTAGATAATACATTCATGTTGTTGTTCAGTCGTTCAGTCGTGTCAGACTCTTCCTGACCCCATGGACCATAGCACGCCAGGCCTTCCTATCCTCCACTCTCTCCCGGA
Organism: Heloderma suspectum; assembly: GCF_057233095.1. Classification (NCBI taxonomy): domain Eukaryota; kingdom Metazoa; phylum Chordata; class Lepidosauria; order Squamata; family Helodermatidae; genus Heloderma; species Heloderma suspectum. The sequence goes on along the minus strand of NC_139458.1, from coordinate 111,309,440 downwards.
GTGTGGGCTAAATTCTGGTTGCACAAGGGTGACTATTACTTTGTTTAGTAAAGCAGTACAATGCATTCTATTCAGTCAAACTCACAGTGCTACTTTTTGGCTTTTTAATTGCATGGAAGTTGTGTGCTCCCTTGTCAGGTTTCCTGATGCAATTTCAATATTTTATAGAGTGCCTTGTCCAGGCATTAGATTGTGCTTCTGTGTTCTTAATTATTTACAGTGTTAATGTGCACTTTCAAATTCTCAGTTTAGTTCTCTTCTGTGCACATGTGTGTTTGTGTGTTTGTGTATGTATGTGTGCACATACAGCTTCTTAACATAACCTGTATTTCATCTGCAGTTGTGTATTTGAGTACTTTTTCTTCAGAGAAACTAGTCAACAGCAACATCCCACTTTATTTCATTTATGCCAACTGTCATATTTCTGTAAAAATGGAATGTGGAATGTAGTCATGTGAGAATTGAGCAGGTGAATTGTAATATTTAAGTGGCAATACAATATGCAAGCCCTAACTTCCTCTTGAATTCTCTTAAGATCATAATGGTATCTATCCCAGAATACTATGAAGGCAAGAATGTCCTTCTCACTGGAGCTACTGGCTTCATGGGAAAAGTTCTCCTGGAAAAGCTACTAAGGTCCTGTCCAAAGGTAAAAGCAGTTTATGTGTTGGTGAGACACAAAGGAGGGAAGACGTCTCAAGAACGAGTGGAAGAAATGATCAGCTGCAAGGTATGACTCCACAAACGTTCATATTACGCTTAAAAAATTCTCTTTTCAAGCAAGATTCTAACTAATAGAGAGAGAATGCATGTGTTGGAGTAGTGTCTTCACATTACAAGACCTCATGTTGGTGGTTCTCGTAGATCATAGCTGAATTAATCTGACAGGTAATTGCAAAGAACTGATTTGGTGTAATGAAGAGTCCAAAACTGGCCATCTTGTACATGGCTCTCTGGTTCCTAAAACGTTTGACATTCTCTACATGTTATAGATTCTCTCTCAATGTAACAAGGACGGAGAAAGTGTTTACCATTTATTCACAACTGACATATTGTCAGAGCTACAAATACTAACTGGCTCACTCTCTTTTCCCATTTATAGTTAATCTTGAGTACAAATCACTTATGTTAAATTGCAGGAGAATCTAAGTACTACTTGGAGAATCTTAAGTACTACTTGGTCTATTTAACAGTTCAAACTTCTATAACGTAACAGTAAAATGACTGTGTGCTGTGTTCCTTTCTGAAACACTTCAATGTTTTCAGTGACTGAAGAGAGGTAGTTGGAATATGTTCACTTCACACGTGGTCTAAACAGGCTATATGTAACTTGACCTTAAAATCTCAAGTTGTATTTCCTAATATTTAACAGTCTTTGATTATTACTCTTATACCATTGTGTGCATGTAAATAGGAATTGGCTATTGTAGCTTATATAGATTTTTGAAGAGTCCAGGAAAAGCTTCCTTGCACTTAGTGATCCTACTGTGGAAAAAATGTCCCCTTCAGATTCTTTGTAGTTGAACAATTTTCTTCCTATGAGTGGACCCTTCCCTTTCGCATTGTGCCTGGTTGAGGTGCATTGTTTATTATAAATGAAAAGATTGAAATAAGCTACCAGTTAGAGTCCTTAGTGGTTTTAGCTTTATGAAAAGGTGAAAACTGCTGTAACTCTCAGATATGTTTTTGTTTCATGGAAACATTAAGCCTCAGTCTGCACACTGTAAAAGATTTTGCCTTGCATATAGGATAGGTTGACCGTTTTGCATGTCACGCTAATCCATGGAGGGTGGCTAGCCACGTAAGGTGGGTCATTTTGTGAACAAACCACCCTGCCTCATTAGTACATCCACCAGATGATCAAGCAGACAACCCACCATGGGTTGTTTACCTGATCGTTCCACTTCCTCCCCCACAGTCCTCCACCCCACATCCCAGGGGACCTGGCAGCAGACCTGTCTTGTCTGCAGCCAAGTCCCCCTTCCCCGCTCCAATAGCAGTTGTGATTGGGTTGGTTCCTCCTTTTAAAAAAAAACCCTGGCCCTGTTTTGCGCAAAAATGGGTCTTGGGATGTTTTTTAAAGTGTCCCCCCAATCGAGTGAGGGGGGAGAATCCCACCCCCTGCCATGGGACCTTGGGACAACAGGACCCCATGGTGCAGGGGGGATTCCCCCCCCCCCAATTTTCGGGAGTAGCACTTTGAAAATCTAATAGTAGCGTATGGAGCTCATTGCCCATAGGCTTCCATTAGATTTTCAAAGTGCTCCTCCTTTTAATTGGGGGTGGGGGGAATCCCACGCCTCCGCCATGGGTCTTTGGGGCCAGAGGGCAACACTGTCCTGAGGGCGGGCTTGGATTTGGCCCCCCTACCCCGATTTATGGCTTTTTAAAAATTTCCCCAAGCCCCCTTTGGCTGTCAAAGGCAAGGGGAAAGGACATGAGCAGCAGCTTGAGCAAAGGGTTTCTGCTACTCTCCCCAAGTGGCTTGCTACCCAATGCCCTTTACCCATGATGGACTGGCAGACAACACACCAACCCATCATGGGTAAAACAACCCACTCTGCAGACCGTGGGTTCTCAGAATCGGTTGTTTGGGGGAAAGAAGCCACTGTGGGTGGCTAAAAAGAGCTCACAGACGACCCTTCATGGGTTGTTAAACAACCCAAAATGGGTTAGCATGTCATGTGAACCCAGTCATTGGATGTGCTTGAGAAACGTGCCCATCCCAAACTTGTACTGAGAGATTTAATGGTGTAGATTTCCTTTAGGCATCTAGTTGGCTGCTTTGGGAACAGAAAATGCTGGTCTAGGTATGCCTTTGGTCTGATTCAGCACGGCCCTTACTAAATTCGGTGTGTCACAATATTTTCTGCCTCACATTTTAGAAAAAAACAATGTCTGTATTCTTCCTGCCTTAGTCATATATGATGCACTCAAAAACTTGCTCTTGGCCTTGAGTTTTGACTCCTTAATATTTAGTCTTGCTTTCTTTTTGACAGCTCTTTGACAGATTGAAAGATGAACAGCCAGAATTTAAAGAAAAAATTATAGCAGTTGCTAGTGACCTTACAGAACTAGAAATGGCCCTTAGTGACGAAGACAAGGAGAATCTCATAGAATGCACTAACATTATATTCCATTGTGCTGCTACTATAAGATTCAATGAAATTCTAAGGTGAGTATGCATTGCTTTAATTTAAAACTAATGTAATTATGTTCTGGTGTCTTTTTAAAAACTATATATGTTTTGTAAACCTTATAAGTGGAGATAATGCTTTATCCCACAGTGCCTTAGTGCCTTTGAGCTCACTATAAGCGCAGGTGCATTCAGTGCACTTTTAAGTTTCAGAAAAGGGAAAAGCCAAAAGCATTAGGCATACTTTTCAGTTTACAGTGGCGTGAAATGGGAGTGTGCTAGTTTAGAGGCTCCCAGGCTTAAAAGCAGTATGTCTTAGAAAGGACACTTAAATTATTCATTGTTGCTTCATACACATTCTCCTCATACTAGGCATTCTCTTCACTGCGGTGCTCTTAGGGTCGGTCTAGTATAGGGTTTCGCAGAAGGTAGATCTAGATCTACTGGGTGATTTGCTATAGATCACCAAGGATTTCTGACGTCCAGTTGTTTAACAATAGCAGCAACAAAATGACTCCTCCTGCCCTCAGTCCTAAACGATACTGCTGAAATGAAGAAAGCTTGGGGTAACCAGGAGAGGACTTTTGTTTGGAAAGACGGTGAGCTCTGTTCAGTTCTGGTACTCAAGTTCTTGGACTTTTGCACCAGGCTTTGGGTGGTGGATCTCGAGGTTCTAATAACAAACTAAGTAGATCCTGCAAGCCTGAAGACTGACCACTTTTGGTCTAGTATACAGAGTGTTCTAACTCCAGGGATTATACTGGACAGAAGTCAAGCAAGTTTGTTACTACACAGGTGGGTTATGTATGTGTGTTGATCTACCTCTTAAATTATTTGGGTAGTTGGTTTTTTGAGTGATAGATATTAATATAGAAATGTGACTTACTCTTATGACTATATGCTTAATGCACACATTTTAGAGTCTTGTATCTAATTAAATTTTTGCTTTCTTTTGGAGTGTGGAATTACCAAGATAGTGTTCAAAGATGTGGCACTGGTATCTCTTGGTGCTTTGAGGACAGAGTTCTATTTCTCTTGTCATAACTGTGTAGCATCAGTTTCCTAGAATCAAGCTGGTGATCTCTTCTGTTCAGATTGAAATGAGCTCCATTTTATCATTATGAACATTATGAGCAAGTAGATGACCTGCGGAAATCTTTGACTCGTCTTGCTCCACATCTTTATGCCCAGATCCTGTTCTCTCATGCATTGTCATGATCCTGTCCTATTAGCATCCAACCAGGATTTTCTTCACTCTGGTTCTTTCTTGTGCATGACTGAATATAAAAATTGCCATTAAACATGACTGTGAATAGTTGTGTTTTTTTGGATTATGGATTAGGATCTTGATTTTTACATGGCACCTAAAGCTGGAACTTAATAAAGCCTGCTCATTATTCCTGTGTCTCCTCCTCCACCCCCTTACAGCAAATATCTGGCTTGATTCATTTGAAGAATATAATATAGTTGCTTGCTTGGCATAATTTCATTGTTAATGAAAGCCTAGTGTTCAGTTTGTAAACAAGGTTCATCTGTTTTTGTGAGGATAGCTTTAGAACAATGTTAATGAATGCACTTCTGTCCCTGCGAACTCTGCTTCTTCCAACATGAGGCAACATTAAACTTCTTGCATGACTTGATTATATGATCTGAAGTTCAAGTGCGTGCAGAAAAGAGTAGGGGGTCAGCTGCATGCTACTGAAAACATTTCTGTTCTGCCTGTTGACCAGTGTAGTTTTGGTTTCAGCAGATATAATAGTAGCATCTGGATTGAGCCAACTTTATCACAAAGGAATCTGAACATGATTAGACAAATGTACACACATGTTAGATCTGCAAAACCAATGAGGTCTTGTAGCACCTTAAAGTCTAATAAATTTGTTATGGTGTAAGCTTTCGTGGACTAGAGTCTACTTCCTCAGATGCATAAAGTGTTATCCTGGCAGGTGTATATACAACCACATGGTCAGGGGTCTACAAATTGTTGTTAGACTTACTAGCCAAGCTTTATTGCCTAGAAGTCAACTGCAAAGTCCAATCTCTCACAAGGATGCTTTGAATTACTCCTCAAATAGATTTCTAATCCTATTTAGGCACTTTATAAATATATATGACTGCTTTAAAAGACTTACAGTGCACTCTTATATATGTTTACTTAGAAGTAAGTTGCACTTTCAGTGGGCCTTACTCCAAAGTAAGTCTGCATAGCATCGCAGCCTAAGTCTAGCATAGTAGCCTTGATTAATTACTGATTTCTGTACCTACTTTCCGCCTTCTCCAAGCCTCTGTCCTGAGCCATTTTAAAAAGAAAACAGGGTTCAAAAGCCGTGGGGGTGGAAGTTTGCTCTTCTTGGGATTTTTGCACACATTCCCTCTTCTCTGTGCTTTAATGCCCAACTACGGTAAGAGAGAGTTGGGTCTGACTCTCTCTCTCTCTCTCTCTCTCTCTCTCTCCTTCCCTCCCCCTTTTAAGGTAACCCTCCACACAAACAATTCAATGATAGTTCAGAATGCCTGAAAGGAATCCTCTTGTGTTCCTCTTATCAGCCACACCTAAAAAAAAAAAAGCTGTGGGGACGAATTAATTACCATGTAAAAGTGCCTGTTCTCCACCAGGTCTGCTTTGACCTTGGTATGCCCACATATTCCCTTGCTATTCCCTGTAAAGGGAGAGAGACACCTCCCTACCTTTTCATTCTTTGAAATTCATTAAGCACTCAGATGGGGAATGGAGTTTGCCAGAGTGGAGGAAGGATGCCATTAAGAAACATGGAACACAGGCCCCCTCTTCCAAAATTCCACACCAGATTTTCTCGCAGCCTTAATTTGTCTGCTGCTATGCATCTACCCCCTGTAGCCTCCTTTTGACCCCTGGGCTTTCTTTCTTACCAAGATCAGAATCTTTCTTGCCCCTGCTTGTTGGCAAGTGGGTTTGCCAGAGGCTGCACATGGCTGTTTGAAGTGGAGGGGATGGGCATTGTAAGCTGTGTCCTAAAGTCCTCTAGAGAAGATTAATTTCGTTTTCTTTTACTTTAACAGAGATGCTGTTCAGCTCAACGTAATTGCAACGCAACAGCTTCTCTTCTTGGCCCAGAAAATGAAGAATCTGGATGTGTTCGTCCATGTTTCAACAGCGTTTGCATACTGCAATCGAAAGCACATTGAGGAAGTTGTCTATCCACCTCCTCTTGATCCTAAGAAATTGATAGATTCCTTAGAGTATGTGTCTAATGCTTTTTTCTCTCTGGTATCGAGTTTTCAACATTGAAAGAAATATTAGAAAATTTATTTTAACTGATCAAAAATGGAAATAAATTGGACATTTTTCTTTATTAGTACTGATCTTGACCATGCGTGCTAAAAATGTGAGATGCCTAGCTGTTATATGAAATGTAGGCTGGGTAACTGAAACTGTGTCCGCGGTTCTGCTAGTCTTTCAAGCATGAATTTGCCAGTGCTGCTAAAAGAATACTAAGATTACACTACCCTTGAAGTTTGGTTTATATTAAGTATATATTTAAAGCACTGTTACTATATATTTAAAGTTGTGGATAGCTCTGCTCAGCATTGTGGCTTTCATCAGGAATACAATATGTGCTAGCAACAAATTTGAATACTTAGATCTAATGGCTTAGATCCAGACCTTGCATTCCTCAAACAGGGCTCCTTCCGTCTGCAGAAGGCTTCTGATTCAGTGGACCATTCTTGGTACTGAAATGGAGAAGAGATTATTTTTGCTGATTCTCCTCTCCCCCTATGCTCCCTGAAAATCTGCTCCAGTGGGTTTGGGGGCCCTCTGGAACAGTATCAGAGGTGGCACTGAGGGCTACATGGGGATTGGGAATTGGCAAAAATCCTCCCCTCCCACCAGTTCGGATCCAACCCTACATAGAAATATCCATTGTGTAAATCTCTGATTTTATTGCACGGAATAAACTTTGAATAACTTCGTTAGTCACCTTGGTACTTCTGAATGGAATGGCAGAATATAAATGGATAAATATGTTTTATTTCTTTAGGTGGATGGATGATGGCCTAGTGAATGATATTACACCAAAACTATTAGGAGACAGACCTAATACTTACACATATACAAAAGCCCTAGCAGAATACATCGTGCAACAGGAAGGTGCAAAACTAAATGTAGCCATTATAAGGCCATCAATTGTGGGTGCCAGCTGGAAGGAGCCTTTCCCTGTAAGTCAATTTTTATTACCTCTTCTTTTATTGACTAGAAAATACTGATATATAATAAGTAATGTTGAGTCTCCAGCTGCCTATATTGCTATGAAACAGGTCAGAGCTATGTGAAAAGCAGAGTATGGCATGATTGGATCAATCTCCATCCCATGCTGGGGCCCAATCCAACTCCCCCGCCCGAGGGTTGAACATCCTCAGCAGGCTCCGCCCCCTGACCTCCCCGACCCCTTCCCTTGTGGGGAGAGGAATACCACTGTTATCTCCAATCAGAGATAAATTGGGGATTCTCCGCACCACCTGGCTGGGGCTTGCAGGAGCTGGCTCATGCAAATTCCAGCTGAGCCCCTTCCTGTGCCGCTCATGGCCTGATCGGGACACAAGTGTGGTGAGAAGGAGCCACTCGGCTCAGCCAGCACCTCCAGAAGACAGCTTCTGCAAGTGGTGACCGAGTTACTTTCCATGCAGAGAGGCATGGAGCTCCAGCTTTCATACCAATTAAAGCACTAAATATGTTAACACTTCCTTATGCTTTGTTTCCCAACAGGGATGGATTGATAACTTTAACGGACCTAGTGGCCTTTTTATTGCTGTAAGTAACAGTAAAAATATAAATGTTTTTCTCTGAAAACCAAAAGTAACTTGAAATGGCTTTCTTATTGTGTACCTTCTGTTTTAAGGCAGGAAAAGGAATTCTTCGAACGATGCGAGCCTCCAACAATGCAGTTGCAGATCTTATTCCAGTAGATGTAGTCATCAACACAACAATAGCTGCTGCTTGGTATTCGGGAGTTAATAGGTATAACAGGTGACAACTCAGTTTTTCAACAGACTAAGCAGTAGTCACATGATATCAAACTGTAGGCTTAAACTGCTAAACAATATGTTGATAGTGGTGTTTTTCCTCACAGCCATAAGGAACCTAAAATGTACTTTTACTGCCCTAGACTTTCATTATCATTTCAACTGTGCTCAGGTCCTTGGACAGGCAGTCACAGCATAACCCACTGTCCTGAGTCTGAAGTGTAAGACAGGACCCTGAGACATACAGCTGCCAAGGGGATTCAGGAAGAATATCAAAGGATGGTAGGCTGTGTGGTGTCTTCTAGAGAAGCCCCCGTATTGTTGCTGCAGCTTATGAGGTGTACAGAGAGATACCAGGAGTAGAAGCAACATGCCACTTCAGACCTGGGTGGTGTCCCTCCCCATGTGGCACACCCAGTTGGCCTCTACAGCAGCTTGGACATCTGAGCATGGGGGCTTCCCCACGGTAGCCACACTTGATTCTTTTCAGTTTAGACCAAGTTTGGGTACAGAGAAATTCCTGTTTGCATCCATAGATGAAGGAGAGAGGTGCTGTTAATTCTCGACCTCGTAGTAGTATTTTAGTGCCTAAAATACTAGATATTGCACAGGTTTAAATTGTAATATAGGCAATCCCTCCCCAAAGGTTCACAATATAGAAAAGGCAAGACATATGATAAGCATGGGGAGCAGAGGAAGAGAAAGAAAAACTAAAAACAGGCAGTGAGGCAGTTATATCCAAAGAAGCACAAGAAATATTTTTAGCAATTAATTTTTTGAAGGAAAAGGAACACTGTATATGCCTGGAGGCACAAACTAGGGTGCAGCCATAGATAATGATTGGCATGGGGGGGGAATTGAGGAAACATGGGGCTTTAACTAATAAGCTAGAACCTGAAGAGTGAAGTGATGAGGATTACAGAGAGTCAAGCAGAGATGAGTGACAAGATGTATAAAGGAGCATGAGCGAGGTTAAAATAAAAAGCTGAAAGTATGGGGGCAGGGGTATGGTAGCCAATGAAGGTAAGCAAAGAAGAGAGATACGGGAAGTAGAAAGGAGTGAATTGCACAACTAAATTGAAAGCAGCATTGAATAAGGGAAATGGGTGAACTAGGAAAGAATGAGAAATAATCAAAATAAGGATAGTTTCAAGTAGAGAAGGTCTGGTTTGAGAAATACTCCAGACATGAAAAATGTCAGATTTATCAAAAGATTGGATCTGAGGAACAAAGATTGAAGACTGAGAAACTGCATGCACACTTTATACAGTTCTGTCAATATCCTTCTGTGTCGCCTGGGGGTTAGGGATTGGAGGCTTTGCTTGATAGTGGTTCCATTCATACCTGTCTAGGCAATTGTAGAAGGAATACATTCAGTGATATTTTTGTTCCTTAATATGTGGGTTCCATCCTGTTACTAATTCTAATTATTTATGAGAAACTTGAGAGAAATCATCTGACAATATGCAGCAATGTGTTACCAAAATGGTTTTTCAGCAGAATGAGGAACGGTAGGGCTCCTCTGAATCTGTGCCTGGAAGCTGTCTAGGAAATTGAAGCTTAATCCAGATAAAACTGAGATACCATGATTAGCAGTTATGAAGGGGATCACATTTCCTAGTCTAGTTCAGATATACCATTTAAGGATCAGAAGCATGCCACTGTGTCATGTCTCCCCTTCCCTCTTGTCTTGGAAATGATGGAGTAGCAATCTGGCCTACCTACAGTGACTGCTGACTCCCCTTCCCTAAAGCCTGAGGTTTAGCTCATGTGGCTCCTCTTCAGAATCCTACCGGATACACCCTGGAAGCTCTGGACTTCTTCTTGCCCTCTCTGTTACTTTTCATGACCAGTGCTCTTGCTGTGCCTGCTCTGTCGTCATCTCTGTTGCCCCTTGCCTCTGCTGGCCTTGGTGCAATCTGTTGTCACCAGGATACCAAATTCTAATACTTAGCCTCTTGCTACCTGCCAGAGTTGTTGCAGGTCCTCGTCTCCCATTGCCTGTCTGTTGATCTTTGGGCTGCCCCTAGCCCCACATGTATCTCTGGTGTGAATTCCTCTTTCTGTGTTCAGTGTTGCACACGATTGTCAACCAGGATATGTTCCTAAATTCACTTTGAACACTCTGAGAACATTAAGACAAAGTGAGTTAAGGACTTTAACCTAGGCATAAAGCTAAAACCAGCGGGGTGGAGGTGGCAGACAGCACTGGTTGGGTGGCCTGTGGTAAACTAATTAAATTGTTACTACATTAAGTCTGAACCAGGCTGAAGGAACAGTTCCACAGACTGCGTATACATTTTCCTGTCTTGCTTTTGGATACTTGGGTAGTAACATTCAACTGAGAGGCATTTTTTCAGATGCTTCTGGTTTGCTGGCTGCACTACTTCCTGGAAGACATCTCAGATTATTGTAATCAATGCATGCTTTATGTAGGCAAGCCTTAAACTACCCAGAAGCTTTAGATAGTGCAGTATGCTGCTACCAAGCTCCTAGTTGGAGTTAGGCATGAAGACAGAACTACTCTAACCCTTGCTCAACTGCACTGACTGCTGTTTTGCTTCAGAACACACTCAAGGTGCTTTAAAGCTCTGCACAGCTTTGTCCTCGTATATTTTGGAGCACCACCACTGTATGAATCATCCCAGCTTCTAAGGTGACAGTCTGTTCTGGGTCCTGACTTTCTCGAACTTAAATTAGCAAGGTTTGGGTAATACTGGATCTAATACTGTTCTAAATGAAGCTTGCCAGGCCCCATTCCTGGTAACTGAGAGGTACTCCAGTTGTGCTTTTTCTTGTATTGTTTCTTTAGAACAAGTGGAACATAGGAAGCTGCCTTATACTGAGTCACACCATTGGTCCGTCTAGCTCAGTACTGTTGATACTGACTGGCAGCAGCTCTCCAGGGTTTCAGACAGGAGTTTTTCCTGCCCTACCTGGAGTTGCAGGGGATCAAACCTGGAATCTTCTGCATACAATGCATGTGGCCCTCCCTATAGTGTAAGTGACTTGGACTTTCAGTTCTTGTCCAAAGAGAGCAGGGGTACATAATCCTCTGTGCTTTCCCTCTTGTCGCTCCTATGAAATGTCCAAAGCTGCTCTTAGATACCTAGTAGAGGTTTTTCTTTTCTGTCTCTCACTTGAATAATTTCCTAATCCACTTGAATCATTTTGTAAATATGGTGCTATAAAGTTGGTTTTAATGCTTGGCTGCTGCTTTTATATTACTGTTGCTGTGTTAAAATTATTGGACAATTTTCTGTTGTGTTAACTTGTCTTGGTTTTGATTATGTAAGCTGTGTCTTCTGTTTAGAAGAAAAATGATAGAAAAATTTAAACTAATTTTTGTTTTTCAGACCCAGAAATATTATGGTATACAACTGTACAACAGGTGGCACCAATCCTTTCCACTGGGGTGAAGTCGGTAGGCCTAATTTTGTTCTTCCTAATAAAATTATTACATTTCAAAGTTAGCTTATTTGTTACGTTTTAGAAAGCTGTCTTTCAAGTTTGATGCACTTCATAATTTAAAAAATGCTTTTAAAAAGTAGAGCTTGGATTCCTCTCAATTCTGCTATATCTCCCTGCTTTCCAGATACAAGCAACATTTAAAATAAATGTCCCTTTTGCTCTCTCCATAGATATTTGTTCCTATTCTAGACTCTTCCTTTAACTGTTACAGAACTAACTCATAGGGGAAAGGAGTGTTTTGCTAGATACTTTAAAATATACTTGTGCACTTGGATGGCACAGCAAACTTGAGAAAGAAAAGAGCAACTTTAGTATCACTGTTATGGCAATTTATCTTTACAAATCTTTTACAATTATGATTACCTTTTAAGATAGGTACATGAATTATGAGAAATAGAAGATAATACAAAATAGGCTTCCCTCAGTTCTGTGTATGCTATAATCCCACAGGAGTGCATAAAATGTGCAAAAGCTCTCATTTAAAAAAGAGAGACTGTAGTTCTTAAGGCTTTTTGCTGAAATCTCAGAAGACAGGATGCTGATTATTCAAAGATCACCAGTGGACTAAGGGTAGAGCCCTGCATAACTCCTTGCTCCTCACTATGACAGAGATCCAGAACAAATGATACAATATAGTGATACAATTGTAGTATAAATGCAAAAAAAGCAAGTTGTGCCTATTAAATAGATTTGCCTAACACACGTAGATCAGAGAATTCTACTTTTCTGTCAGAAATTAGATTGCATCAGTACAGAACTCTTTACTTTTTTTTTTTAGCACAGTGCATACAAGCCCTGGTTTTACTCAGCTTTAGGACTGCAATTGATGGCAATACACTGAATTAAGCTGTAGAGTTTCTAATTAGGGCAAAGTGCAGAACAAGGATTCTATGTAAGGGGCAGGGTGCTTAGTGTAGGGATGAATGAAACTGTCAATATTTGGTCCTGTCAGTTCTCCAACCTTAAGTCTGTTCAGTCCTGTTTCTCCAGGTGGGTGTGAGGAAGGCATCCCACAATGAGTTAGCTCCCCCTATCACCCAGGAAAAAGCAAGGATCCACGTGACTGAGTTTTAAACAATCTATCCATCTGAAGCTTCTCCTAGCCTGCTTTTGCCCAGGACAGAGTTAATTCGCATCTCCTCCTATCTCAAGCCTATACTTATCTCTATTTCTTAAATTTCTTAAACTTCTTACTTATTTGACTTTTTTCTCACAACCAGCTTTTATTTTTTCACCCTCCCTTACCCCCAAAAGGGGGGGGGGAATTTCTCTTCTGCTTCTTTCTCTGCTCTCTATGACCCCTATGGCAAAGAAAACCATTTCAAAGCCTGAAAAGAAAAAAAAAAAACAGTTGTCATGGCAGACAAAAGGACAATCAAGGAGATCACCAGTTTGTGGCTCCTCTGGCTGCCTACTTACAGTCCTGGGAGATCAAATAAGAGTTCACTAGCCCAGGGGCTATGGCCCCTCACTGAGTCCCTTCTGGCCACAAAAGAAGTGGCCGAGGCTGAGTGGGCCAGGGGCCCCTCACGCCATCCTGTCCAGTCAGAACAGGAGGAGGAAGCAGTGGAGCAGGAAAGGCTAGACGTTCCAAGAAGATCAAGGGTGAGATCGAATCCATTTCCCCTCCACGTGGATGATTCCCACCAAACAAAGCAGGCGGACATTTTAAGTTGAAGTTTCAATTCCAACTTGCAAAGGGAAGCCCCTCCTCCCTCCATGTCCTCCATTGCTTAGAAGGGGAACAATGAGACACCCCCCCTCAATTAGATAAATCGGTCTTATCCGGCGATCGGACCATTTATTAGATAAACAAACCTTGATCAAGCCATTCTGCAAAACACATCAGAACTTCATGCACTTCCAAGTCTTCCCACTCGCCTCCTCTGCACTTCGAAAACAAAAATAAAAATAGACTTCAAAATTAAAATGGCCTAGTCCTACCCTTAGTCTGCACTCATCAGCGGGCTCTGGGGATGACTCTCCAGACCCATGCTCCACAGCCACAGGTCGCACTAATAGACCCAAGGCCACCTTGGCTGAATCTCCTCCATAATTTTGCTTCAGGAGCCCATTTCAGAAGAGGATGAGGGTGGATGGTCAAACATAGAGGTTGCAGAGTATTCCTCATCCAATTAAGTTTTTTTTTTTTTTAACAAAGAGGACTTTTTACCTCTTTTGTCCAAAGCAGTTGCTACATTGTAATCCAAGCATCACATCATATACAGCTTCTACTTCAGATAGGCGATAGAACCAGTACATCTCATGAAAAATACAAAGGTATTTGTTCCATCTTTCTGGTCACCAAAAAGGGCAAAGGCTGGAGACCTATGCTGGACCTCAAACACTTGAACAAGTTTGTCAGAAACCGACAATTCTGTATGAAGACACTCCAAACCACCAAGGAAGCTCTTCACAAAAAGGAATATTTGACTTCAATAGACCTCACAGAGGCATATCTGCATGTTCCTATCTCGGCGCTTCGCAGAAAATTCCTATGCTTCACCTATCAGAATTGTCATTACCAGTACAAAGCAATGCCATTTGGTGTATCCTTGACCCCCTGTGTCTTCACCAGGATCATGATATCACTAATAGCTCACCTCTAGCTAAAAGGCATGTATATTTACTCATATTTGGACGACATCTGGTCTATTTCTAGTCACAAAGCCTCACAGGATCTGCAGACAGCTGTTGAATGCCTGGAACAACACCGCTTCATTATAAACAGAGAGAACAGCCACCTAATGCCCACCGAGCTCCTCCCTCATCTAGGAGCACTTATCAACACCTCCAAGGGCTTCTTTCTTATTGATTGATTGATTGATTGATTGCATTTATATCCCGCCTTTTTTCCTTTTGCAAGGAACTGAAGGCAGCTTACATTATCCTCCACCTCTCTGTTTTATCCTCACAACAACAACCCTGTGAGGTAAGTTGGGCTGAGAGTCTGTAACTGGCCCAGAGTCACCCAGTGAGCTTCCATGGCCAAGTGGACAGAATAGTCCCTGGAGAGAATAGTCAAGCTACAGGACCGCTTGAGGGCCATTCATCGTCAAAAAATAACCAACAAACACAGCACATCTTCTGGGTTTGATTATCTTGTGTCTTGGCATTCTGCCGTGGGCCAGACTGCACTCTCGCCTCCTTCAATGGTTTCTACTGCCTTTCCAGGCTCAAATTGCAAAGAGGGATCACCTCCCTGTTACAGACTCCCTCAGATGGTGGCAGCACCTCCAAAATCTACAGGCGGACAGCCCGTTCCATGATTCAGACAGGATCACACAGATGACAGATGACAGCCTTGAAGAATGGGGAGCCCCCTACAACTCCCTCATGGCCCAAGGGAAATGGAACGCAGAGGAAAAACGCCACAGCATCAACTGGTTGGAGCTCAGGGCAGTCCACCTGGGTCTGAAATCCTTCTCATGCCAGCTGCTACATTTTCACATCCTAGTCAGAACGGACAACACAATGGCACAAGCCCACATAATGTGTCAAGAGGGTACCAGATCCCGCTCTCTCCACTGGAGGCCCAGAGCATGCTGTTATGGCTTGAGCAGAACTTAGCCTCCATATGAGCCCAACACATCAAAGGGATTCAGTCCACTGTATGGTTCAATCTAAGTTGGCAACAAATAGAACCAGGGGAATGGAGCCTACATCCAGCAGGAAATCATACACCAATTCGGACCACTCATGCTGGACCTGTTTGCATTCAGACACAACCAGAAGCTGCCAAGATTTCTCTCCAGATTACAGTCTTACGGAGCCAAAGGAACTGATGTGCTGTACATCAACTGTCCAAAAGAAAGGCTTTACACATTTGCTCCAAATCCCCCTGTTAGCCAGAGTTCTACAGAAAATCAGAAAGGAGCAGGTGACTGTAGTTCTAATAGCCCCCTTCTGGCTGCGACAACCCTGGTTCTCCGTGGTCCTAATCCTAGCAGTGCAAGGACCATAGTTCGTGCCCCAGAAGTCAGACCTCTTGCCTCAGGGACCAGTACTTCACCCAACCCCAAATTGGTGCAAACTAGCCGCCTGGCTGCTGGAAGGTCTATCTACTTAACCCTGGACTATTCTGAGGATGTCATATGCACCCTGCTGGCATCCTGCAAGAACTCCACCACTAGAATGTACGAAACATCCTGGAAGGCCTTCTGCAGATGGAGTGAAAGGGGAAAACAATCCATGGGTGGCAGGCAGCAAGGAACTCCTAGCCTTTCTCCAGGAAGGCCTCCGGATAGGTTTGAAACTGGGCACCCTGCACAGACAAACATCAGCCCTGTCATCGGTCCTTTCTAAGCCAGGTAGACAACCGCTGAGTTCACTCCCTCACATCAAAACATTCCTCCGCAGAGCAGTGCTCAAGAGTCCTCCCACAGGCCATAGGATTCTTCCTGAAGCCTACTACTTTCTGCATTGACTAAACCTCCCTTTGAGCCAATTAGATCTATCCCACTACAAATTCTGTCACAAAATGTTATTTGCCTTGTTGCCATCATGTCTGTTTGCAGAATCTTGGAGTTGTCCGCCATCTCAATCAGAAACAGCCTCATCACCTTCCTTATGGATTTTGTAACCCTTCGAACGGACCCAACCTTTGTCCTTAAGGTCAACACGTTGTTCCATAGGTCACAGGAGCTTATTCTGCCCTCTTTCTGCCATAACCTTTCTCATCCACAGGAGAAGACCTGGCACAAGCTGATTGTCCGCAGAGTCATTAAAGTTTACCTAAGGAGGATAGAGTCCTTTTGAAAATCTGACTCACTGTTTGTTTCACCCTATTGCTATGGGCAAGAAGGTTACCAAATCTACTTCAGCTAGGTGGCTAAAAGCATGTCTTTTTTCAGCCTGTGAGGCATCACACCTCCCCAAGCCATTAGGAGTTATAGCTCTCTCCACTAGGGCAGCAGCCACATCAGCCACCTTAAGTACTAATACTCCCCTGGCAGAAATCTGCAAGGCAGCTAACTGGACAAGTCCTAATTCCTTCATAAGGCATTACAGAATAGACACATACACCTCAGCAGACTTCTCCTTTGGCAGGAGAGTCCTCCAGCAGGTAGTAGCAGTACTTTAGACTCGGCCTCATATTTTTCTCACCCAAATAAGGGTTTTAGCTTTAGCATGTCCCATTGTTGGCTCATATTCAGTTGTAGATCATAAGCTACAATTTATTAATGACTTGGATGAGGAGGTGCAGGGAATGCTGATCAGATTTGCAGATGACACAAAATTGGGTGGGATAGCTAATACCCTGGAAGACAGAAGCAAAACTCAAAGTAATCTTGATAGGCTGGAGTGCTGGGCAGAAAACAACAGAATGACATTTAATAGGGATAAATGCCAAGATCTGCACTTAGGAAAAAGAAACCAAATGCACAGTTAAAAGATGGGGGATACGTGGCTCAACAACACTACAAGCGAGAAGGATCTTGGAATTGTTGTTGATCACAAGCTGAACATGAGCCAACAATGTGATGTGGCTGCAAAAAAGGCAAATGCTACTTTGGGCTGCATTAATAGAAGTATAGCTTCCAAATCCTGGGAAGTACTAGTTCCCCTCTACTCAGCACTGGTTAGGCCTCATCTGGAGTACTGTGTCCAGTTCTGGGCACCACAGCAGAATGCAGACAAGCTGGAGAGGGTCCAGAGGAGGGCAACAAAGATGACCAGGGGACTGGAAACAAAGCCCTATGAAGAGAGACTGAAAGAACTGGGCATGTTTGTCCTTGAGAAGACTGAGGGGAGATATGATTGCGCTCTTCAAGTACTTGAAAGGTGGTCACAGAGACGAAGGCCAGGGTCTCTTCTCGATCATCCCAGAGTGCAGGACATGGAATAATGGGCTCAAGTTACAGGAAGCCAGATTCTAGCTGAACATCAGGAGAAACTTCCTGACTGTTAGAGCAATACGACAATGGAACCAATTACCTAGGGAGGTAGTGGGCTCTCCCACTCTGGAGGCATTCAAGATGAAGCTGGACAGCCATCTGTCAGGGATGCTCTGACTTAGATTCCTGCATTGAGCAGGGGGTTGGACTTGATGGTCTTATAGGCCCCTTCCAACCCTACTAGTCTATGATTTTATGATTCATTGTGGGATGCCTTCCTCACACCAACCTGGAGAATGGAACATTGGTACTTACCGAGAAGGTTCCTTCTGGGTTGATGCGCGGAAGGCATCCCGACCACACCCTGCAACACCATGGAGTCAATTTGCATAGGTAATCAGGCCACTTGTCTCTGCGCTTGGCTGGCCAAACCTCCTAAGGATCCTCAAAGTTTGTTTTTGAGATTGTTAGTAAATACCTAGAAACCAATCTGCTCCTCCCTATGATACAAAGAGGTGTTCTCTTTCTCAATTTCTGAGCTTTAGCCATGGATGGAACTGGCTAGGAGGAGCGTCAGACCAATAGAGTAGTTAAGATTCAGTCACATGGGTCTCTGCTTTTTCCTGGGAGATAGGGAGAGCTAACCCATTGTGGGATGCCTTCTGCACATCAACCCAGAAGGAACCTTTTCTGTAAGTACCAACGTTCCATTCTGCATCAGTTTGCAATTTTTTTTAAGTCCGCACAAAAATTCATTTTTGTGTGTTTTCCTAATATAGGCATTTTTGCCTAATGTGTGTATTTTTGTAAGCAATTACCCCTCATATAATGTAGTTTTTAATGTTATTTTCACTAATATACACACATATTACAGTTCAGTACACACTGTCCCCTCATAAACATTTTTTTTAAAATCTGAGAAGTGCTTTGCAAAATTTGAAGAAACATGAATACTGAAGGATAGCTGCATTTCAGTTCATATATTGGTTTGGGAAATATGAATTAGGTTCATGTTAAAATGCAAACAGAACAAACTTCCGTCCCCTTCCCAAGCTAAGAGTCACACTTTTGAGCCAAAATGATGTCTGCTGGCATCATTTACAGATGGGGAAAGCTGGGGGCGGGCCGGGGAGACTGGCTTTATGTAAACTACATCTGATTAAGAGCACATGAGCTAATGGGATTTACAGAGATTTGAGTCATCATTTGATATCCAACTCTCCCCCACCTATATTTGGGATTAGGAGTTTCTAAGCCTGTTAAATAGTAACTAGTCATACCTTTTTCCAAGTGTTTTATTGTCCTATAAATTAAACTCAATTACAACTTGTTTACCCCTCTCCCCACTTTTTCTCTCCTGTAAGATCAAATTTCTGGAAGCACAAAGCAGATTATTCAAAACATTTTTCTTAAGTTTTATGACTGTAAAATATGTTACAATGTGTATGTTATATTGTCCCTAAGCATGGATATATGTGTCAAACAGTTCTGTGTTGGGGGGGTGGAGGGAGAGTTGTGCATGTAAATCTTAATGTTTTTCTGGAAGATATCCTTTTATGGTAAATTTAATTTATTTTTGCTGACTTTGGGGAGCTAGGGTTAAGGTGGTAGAAAGCTAGCAGTCCAGATCTTCAGATCAAAAATCTAAAATGCATGCTAATGAACAAACTCACTAATTTTAACTTGCATGAGTGTGATATCTGAGCTAATTTAAAATGTTGGATTAAAATCTGTAATGCAGTGTAGTAGATATTATTTGATACGTAAGTTATAGCAGGTGTCAGCCTATGGAGCTCTATTTTCAATAATTTACACATGCTGTTACTAATTAAGTAGGAAGGAGAAATGGGAAAAGAAGCTACAGTAAGTGGAACGCTTACAGGTACAAAGTATGTCCAATAAGAGAGACTTCATAAGCTGACAGTCAAATAATTTGACTGAATAAATGTTTAACATTGCTAGGTAAGGAAGGATGTGTAGGAAAAATTAGCTTTAATTCAGTGAGAGTAGTACTGTATATTGTGATGTCCGTGGAAGTCCATTGCATTTACATGGTTATTATCAAAGCTGTTACACAACTTTTCTTTCTTAGAATACCATGTAATATCCACTTTCAAGAGGAATCCTCTCGAACAGGCCTTCAGACGGCCCAATGTAAATCTAACCTCCAATCACCTTTTATATCACTACTGGATTGCTGTAAGCCATAAGGCCCCAGCATTCCTGTATGATACCTACCTCAGGATTACAGGAAGAAGCCCAAGGTAATGGTGACTAGCTCTGTCTTGTGTCCCTCTGGCTTTTTACAAACTCATGTTTACACAATTAACACATTAACTACGTTTTTCTTTCTTGTAATTGTGGTTGAATGAACTGTTAGATCCAAGAAGATGTCTGAGTTCAAGTCTTCTGTTTCTGGCAACAGTGAAAATGGTGTAGTATGGATATTTCACTAAGTAGCTAAACCATCTAGATGTCTAAGGCTAATTGAATTTGCTACCTAACTGTGGATTCATTCTTTGAACAAGAGCTACTCAAACCATTTTGACCCTTATTTTTCCTACAGAGTGTTACATAAATTTGATATTCAAGAGGAATCCTTTAGAACAAGCAATAAGGCGGCCCAATATTAAACTCCAGTCCAACCCTCTTATACATCATTATTGGACTACAGTCGGTCACATACTTCCTGCGTTGTTATACGATGTTGTTCTCAGGTTGACAGGTCAGAAACCGTGGTAAGAAAGAAAGGGCTAATTTTTTTGCTAGAAAGGTGATGGAAGCTTGTTGGCGGTGTAGATCAATGGCATGAGCTTTACCTTAGATTTACTAATAGAAGAATCAACAATAATAGTAAAAGAGCTGGATGTTTCTTGGACCTTAGTGCTTGCTCAAAGTTCACATTGTTATAACAAATCTAGCAATCCTGGCCAGTTACTAAACTCTTCGAATCATCCTACTCTAGCGCTGTTATTGCAATTATAAGCTGAAATGAATGAGAAGGGGAAGGGAATAGAAGAGATATAAAAATCATAGTACACTTGTGTGTGTTTTATGTATGATGCAGGTCATTTAAAACCCACTGTATATCACCATCATTTGGCTTATAATTCTTCTGGCTATTTTTTAATTGGGTAAGAGGTCTACTTTAGCTGGTCAAAATTTTGTAATTTTACTTTTCCTGTTTAATTTTTTTTAAAAAATAGCACAATTTTCAGGCTTTCTTTTGCAGAATAGATGTTCAAACTGCACAACTACCACCAAGATCTGATGGGACAGAAGAAGAGTCAAGTTGTGTTCTTTCCATAGTTAAAATAATATTTGGGGAGGTGGAGAAGGAAGCCGTACTTCTTGTTTTTTAAACAATGGCATATTTTAGTATACCTTTAACTTTAGAAATTCCTGTAAGAAACTTGCCAATTTCTTTTACAGCATCATCATATCTTACTATGGGAAGTTAGTTCATTCAGCATGCACAGAAATTACTTTTGTGTCATGCTTGATTTAGGCAGGTGCTTTGATTTTTTATCACAGTACAGACTAGAAGCAAGGGCAAGTATTTATTCCTTCATCTTTCATGGAGTTGAATGATTCCATACCATCCTCCCAGTTGCTCATACAAATTTCTCATGGTTATGCCCCTCAAAGCAACCTTGCTATATTCCTGCTCTGTTCCAGGAATTTGCATTATTAATTTTTGCACTTTAAAATTCTTATCAGTTACATAAATTTCTTGTGTAATTCTGTGCTCCTGAACAATATTCTTATATATGTACAAGACTTAATAGCATCTGACATTTATTTCACATTATCTGTCTCACATCTTTTAACTGGTTTTTGTAACTGCAAGTCTATATAACCTATTATCATAGGTTCCCACTAAATGCCAATCAAATTTCCAACCCTAACTTCTGCTAGTGTATGCCTGCTGTTTACCATTGCAACTAGAACTAGAGTCAGACTTGCTAGACAGGAAGCACTCCTGGTGAAACCAAAAGAATGTGATTAGCCAGCAGGTGGACCAGGCAAGTGTGTCCAGTAAGCAGCTGAAGCTGTAAGTAGTGGTTGAGGGGAGGGATGTCTAAAAGGTACGTTCGTCCTTATTGGTATATAACCACACTTTTTATAGTTTGTATTTGCCCATGTCAAATCATCATCATTTCTTTTAATACTGACCTGACTGGAAAGTAAAATAAGGTTGTGGCTTCTGCATATGCAGGAGACTCCCTAGATATGCAGGAGAATACAACTGTATCAATTAAAAGATTTTTAAAGATCCCCAAAGGCCAAGGACCTATGCTTAGTGACTTCCGGGAGCTACAGAACATTGAAGATGTTGATTGAAGTGGGAGAGGGATTGACCTGCTAGAGTTCCTTATAACTTACAGTATCCTGGAGGTGGTGAGGGTCAGGTAGATATAAGTTGTACATCCTGTGCTTTCTGGGGAGGTTTCACTAAGGAAAAAGGATACCTCTACAGATATTCCTTTCCCTCCAATGTAGCAATAAAAAGTGGATTGGCAGTGGAAGTCCCAACAAAGATTGAGCATGCCCAACAGTTTCCTGGACTGATGGGAAGTCTGAGGCAGTTGAGTGTTGACTGAAAAAGAAAATGGGAGTGGGGAGGAAATTGCCCTGCTCAGGACCCTAAACAAAGGGAAAGCTGCACCAAAATGGCAACAAAAATGGAAGACCTCTTAGGTGTTGAAATGCCTGACACATTTTGAGCATATGCACTTCTCCAAACGCAGTAATGTGGGATGTGGCCAGTTACAAAACACCCATTTCCCAGAAGAAAAAAACAGACTAAAAGAAGAGTAACTTGCCCAGCAACCAAAATACAACGTAGAAGTGGGGTCTGAGCTCCAAAAACCCCAAACTCACTCTTTTGAACCCACAGTTTTCAGCTCCAACACCCATTTCACAGAAGACAAACTGATGAGACTCAGAGATACATAACTTTGCAAAGAAACCGAGTACAAGGTGGAGGTGGAGATCTGAGCCACAAGTGCCAAATTATATATTTGTCCCCACAAAGTAAAAGAAAATATTCATTTCATTGAAGGCAAACTGGTGATGCTGCGAGAAGCACAGACACCCACTCATACTCAAGTGGGGTCCAGATGCGTTCTTGGAAATAAAAATAAAGCTAGAGGCCAGCAATTTGCTTTGTAACATGACAGCTTCTCACTTAATTTTTTGTAATTAAAAATGTAAAACAATAAAATAAAAATGAGATGGGGTGGGGATCCTAGCAAACACCACACTGGAGACCCCACCTCTAGTGATGGGAAAGCAGTGGTCATGGTTGTTTTGGGGTTGCTGGAGTACCATGATGGGGATTGCTGTTCTGGTGCTGCTAACATGGTGGGGCACCTGCAGGCTCTGTGGGCTGCACCAAGAGCAGTGGAGGGCCACATATGGCCCTTGGGACACTGGTTGTGCACCTCTTGTCGGCAGACTGTATTAATCTAAATTGAGGCCATTTTCAGTCCTTCGTTTTAATCAGCTTTTTCCTTGGGGAATTAAATAGTTTCAAATCATGTTTCCCATCTTGAAATTCATATATTTCCAAAACATACTTGCATATTAGCTAGTTTTGATAGCATTTAAAACATAATGTCTGAAATTAAATAGAGCCTTTATGTAACCTAGGAGCATAATCAAAAACCTTGTGTTATACATCCTACGTGCACTGCAGAATTATATCTGCTTAGAGATCAGATGGATTTGACTGTACGCATGCATGTATACCAAGCACGGTCATTGATTTGAAGGCCAAGGCTGCATTGCCGTGCACACTTAAGTCCCATTGAACAAAGTGTGACCACTTCTTAGTAAAGATGCATAGGATCTGTCTATAAGTGTCCAGAGTTTTCCATAACCTCAGTTGGTAGTTCTTCAGTAGCAAAGAAGGTGTTTTTTCCCATGAGGTGGAAAATAAATGTCCTTGCTCTTCAGTTAGTACAGTCAGAAGTGTTCATTGTTTGAAAACTTAACACATTGCAGAACTCCGATTGTTAGAGGGAATGAAATAGGAGTACTAGATTACCCATAAAGGCTCTGTGGATGATCCTGGTGATAGACAGGATCGTATCTGTTGGATCATAGAACCCATGATGAATAGCTGCTAGTCCTTCAGTTCAGTATGAAGGCTATGATGATGATTTACAATATCATTTATAATACCTAACTTCAGAAGCTAACTTCTTCCCCATTTTTCCTTGGTGACTTAAACCTGATTTAAATTAACCCAGGCTGGCAATGATGCTATTAAGTAAAACATCGTAATGCAGTTCAGACTTCTTTACTGTAGGTGTGGTGAAATTTCTGCCACCTAGTTAGGTTACAATCCATTCGTATGGATACTAAAGAAAATCTGCAGCAATCGTTCAGTGCAGTTATTTGAGGTAAACTAATTGTTCAGAGAAAATATTTCAAGTCTTGGAAGTAGTCTGTCTCTACTCACCTATTATGTGGTAAGGATAAACCATTCTTTACCTCTGATTTTTCTTACAACTAAATAGAGGTCAATTCTTGCTTTCTTGGTGCACCCTGCCAATCTGTTTTCACCCCTGTACCTGAAGCAGTTCATTTTACTCTGCTGCAGGGCTGGCCCTGAACCAAATATCTGAAAATGTATTCAAATAACTTACTCGTCTTTGAGGTATGCATAGCTGTCTCGACACAGGGACTTGTACAGATGAGACCACAGGAACAAGGGTAGCATAGCAGCTCTGATTGGGTTGAGTTGCTGTGGCAGTACAATAACTCAGGGTGTGATATTCCATTGGTACTGCAGCTGTGCCTCTTCACCCCTCACTAATACAGTGGAATCTGTGAGACGAGTTTAGGACAACTGCCAAAGCTGAGGACTGCTGAACTCAGTAGCACTAATTTCATAGCAGAAATACTTGTAATCCGGAAGTGCTAGTTTTCACTTTGTATGTTCTTCTGAAGGTATAGCTTGGAAGCTTAAACCAAGAATTGTTCATTTGGAAAGGGTGTAAGACAGTAACTCTTATTAAACACACTTTCTATAAACTCAACTGTGTTTAAATTCAATGAATTTTTTATTGCTAAAAACTCTTGTTCATATTCATTATTTTCTTTTTCTGTTCTCCTGAATGTTTTTACTTATGAAAGTTTGGAAAGAAGAGTTCTGTTAAGCTCTTCATAATATGAGTGAGATATGCATTTTCCCTTGATCTAGCTCAGATGCTGTTCAGGTACTTAAAAGAATTGTATCAAAAATCCTCTTTAAGAAAAAGTGTTGTATAGTTTGCTTAGCTTGTATTGTCTTCCTAGTGGCTAGTTATTTGTATTCGGGTGTGTCTCTTCCTTTTTAATAGCCCTCTGCCAAATGTACTTTCTTTCCAAAAAGATGTTTCATATTGATCTGACTTTGTTTTATCTTCCCCACTCCACCTTTTCATCTTCCCTGCTCTTTATCATCGGTGCCTTCCATTACAAGGATCAGTCTGGAAATGAATGTATAGAATATCTATTTGCTCTGGGCTATAGGCAGCCAGTGCCAGTAGAATTCATTCCTATTTGACCAGTTGTACCAAGATAATGTGCAGCAGAACTCATTTTTGCCTACAAGATGAACATGTTTGTACACACACAACTTATTGCACTCAAATGCATATGTAGTGATATTATTTTAAAGCTGCTTTCCAAGTTGATCCTAGCAATAGAATGCACTATATTCAGACAAGTTACTGGTTGCCCCAGTTAGGCAATGAAAATGGGTAGAATATTTCTGCATATTAATAACTAAGCATCTGAACTGGGGCATCAGCAGTTAACCAGTGATTATCTTGGGATAGAGGAGATTACCTTGTAATAAAGGCTTTTCCATCACTTTCCTTTCCCGTCTCTAAAATAAAAAGGGAGAGGGGCATCTTCTATGGATTTTCCTCAGCGGAGTCTCTTGCATCTGAACTGTGTGTGAATGATAGTGTTGGGCACTCTATTTTATAGAGAATTGCCCTTTGATGAAGCTGTCCCCAGAAATGATATTCTAGGAGTGGGGAGTGGGGTGGACTGGGGTCATCTTTCTCTAAATCTTGTTCTTTTAAAGACTGGATCTCTGCTTTGATCAAGCCAGAATGTTATGGATGAATTACCTAATTCAGCTTTTCCTCTTGGCCATGCAGTAAGAACTACTAGATATGATTCCTCTTTTTCCTTCCTCACCCTTCTCATATCTCTTCGGATTAAATGTCTCTAAATACATATGTAAAATCTAGTGTTTATAATACTGTATAAGCATGTAGCTGTCTCCCCCCACCCCCATGGGTTGTATCCAATGTTAGTCTAACTTAAATCCCATTCATTTCAGTGGGTCAACTCTAAGTAGGACTAACAATGGATACAACCCAGTAGTTCTTAAAATGTTATGCAGAAGTATTCTAGTTACGTTAAATCTACTTGAATGCTTTAGTGTTATGGGAGAATTGGAGGGTTCTGTGTTGGTGCATCATATCTGGTGATCAGGGGAATTTAACCATGTGTAGTTTCTGTGTGTAATCTTTAATAACCTCTTCCCCTGGACTGTAGGATGATGAAAACAATAACACGTCTTCACAAGGTTATGATGTTACTAGAGTACTTCACCAGTAATTCTTGGGACTGGAATACAGACAATGTCAATATGCTTATGAACCAGCTTGGTCCTGAAGACAAAAAGGCAAGTAATGTCTTTGTTGCTGTACTTCTCAACAGTACAATATTTAAACAATTACAGTATAAAGAAATTCAAAAAAGGAACAGAATGTGAAGACATGGAAAAAGTGAGAAGTTGAAGCTGTAGTCTAGCTTGTCTGAAACTAACCTAAAACACATCACTAATATCTGCAACTACTCGAAGTAGGATTTAAGGCCCTTTATATATCTCTTTCTTGAATTGAAATCAGTAGGTACAATTAGATTTAATTCTATTGTAATTAGGTAAAGTTCTATGTGGCAGACTAACTTGCTCTATGCAAACATCTGATAATTTTTTAAAAATCAGACAGATTAAACTGTTAATGTCAAGGTGCTTTGCTATAGATCTAAATCCATTTAAATAATAGCTGGGCTGCAAGAGTCTGCTGATATGAAATTTTATGTGAGTACAGATTAAAATCATACATTAATTAACAAACTTTGAGTGAGTGTGTATGTTTAAGGAAAGGCTTGTCAAGGTGCTTAAAATGAGTTTTCACCAAGTTCTAGAGCTCTAAAGTAACTCTAAATTTCCCAAATTGTCTAGTCAAAGGCAATTTTCATACCAAAGTGTTGCATTGCAGTTTTGTTTTGTGTTTTAAAAAGTTGAGTGGATAAAACACCATTGATCTTTCTCTATTCCTTTTGCACAACCAGTGTCTTTTTTTCCCCCCTTTACTAGATGTCTTCCATACTTTTCCCACATTTGGTCTTGTTGGAAGTGGCATATTTTTTAAACATCATTCCCTGTCCCACTCCACACTAACCTTTGGTTATGTAGCAAGAAGAAGCTAGTCTTCAAAGACAGTTGACAGTCAAAGTTCCCATATGATCTAGGGTAAATGCTAGAAGTTGTTCTTTCAGACTGTCTCTGATGTGGATGTCTTCGATTCTGTGGACTCCAGTGGGAGTATGCGTTAACTTAAGCTACGTTGTAGGTGTAACGTTATCCTGGCACCTGGAATGTGCCTATTCTGGGCTTTGCGGAAAGGATTACTGTTAGGCTGACTACTTCTCATGCTCAATCCCCTCTTGCCAGTCTTCCTACAGGATGCCTATTTTCCTAATACTGAACTCTATTTGGGTTCAGACATTATGGATCAGTTGGGCAGATGAATTAATTCTTGTGTGTTATCCACAAAACATTCATCCATTATGGTCTTGGCTTAAGAGTTAAAACCTACATTTCATTTGTGATCTTTATCTTCATACAAAAGTGTTTGTTTTTATTGCAGGCATTTAATTTTGATGTCCGACAGTTACACTGGGCAGAATATATGGAAAATTATTGCATGGGAACAAAGAAATATGTACTGAATGAGGAAATGTCTGGTCTCCCAGCAGCTCGGAAACACTTGAACAAGTATAGTTCATATATTTATTCTGTAGACTAATACTTGCTTTGTTCACAATGGTCAAGCTAAGTATGTTGGTGTACATTTCTCCTGCCCATAAACAATGGATGGAAGCATTCTGGGAACAGACCTCTGTAAATCTTTTTTTTTTTAATACTTTTTATTTTATTTTTGTCTTTATAAATGAAATAAACAGTACCAACAACCTCATTGGTAGCTACAGTTTCCCAACAATACAGTATTCTTAAGCGGACACAGCAATAACCAAAAAGGAGGAAAAAATTATTTAAAAGGATTAAATTTAAACTCTAATACACACGGGCTTCAAATCCCATTCTACTTAAAAATTATACCTATAACATTGGCAATATTGCAATTCAATACAGCATGATTAATCATATCAGCAGGAGTTCTCGCACCCACCATCATTTTGCTCAAAAGCCTCTGCCTCCATGCACAACTGGCTCATTCTCCCCCTCCCAGCTCCTGACCCTGGGAGGAAGAACAAAGGATTTGTGCACAGCGACCCCTCTCTGTGCAAAACGGAGGCCAAGAGTGGAGTGGCGCTTCCCTCTCATCCTCCTCCTGTCCCGCTGCTGCCACCACAGTAACAGGGACAGGAGGAGGAGAAGGGGGTGGTGCTCCCTTCTCCTCCATCCATCCTGATTACCACAGCAGCAATACAGGAGGACGATGAGAGGGAAGCCCCTCTTGTAATCGTCCTGTCCTGCTGGTGCCACCGCAGTAGCAAGAATGGAAGGAGGATAGGGGAGCGCCACTCCCCTGTCCTCCTCCTGTCCTCCTACCATGGCAGCAGTGCAACAGTAAGGGCAGCAGGATGCATGAGAGGGGCTCCCCTCTCACTCCTGCCCTTGCTGTTGCACTGCCAGAAAGTCTGCCAGCTGGCCTGACTCGGCAGGGGTCAAGTCAAGCCAGCCGGTGGATGGTCGGGTCGGACTCTCCAACTGTCAAAGAGATTCCTCTTACATCCCTAAATTTGAGTGAGATTTACCAAGGCTCTAACATTTTCTAGTTGCCCTCTTCCCTGAATAGGCTTGCAGACTACAAATGAGAGCCAGAGCTCATGATTTCTTTGGTGTGGGTTTTGACCTTATCCAGCCTTGTTTCTCTCTTGTTCCATACTCTTGAAGGCTAAGTAAGCTGGGAGCTGGGGAGCCATTAATACAATTTGTATAACACTTTCAAATGTTGAAAGTGCATTACGTATTGTTTTAATCCTTAGAACGTCATTGCCTGTATCGGAGCCTTTTATATGCTTTTCCAAAACCTCACCCTTTAAGCTAGAAGCCAGCAAAAGATTTTCCTTTGGAAGTGGTTGCCATTTGAAGCATTTCTTATTCTTTGAAAGGATTAGATCTACTCCATATTAAAAAGTTGCATTGTACTCCCTTTGTACCGTAATTTGAAATACAAACATTTGTTTCTGTTACTCTCAGAAAGTATCATTCTGTGCACTCCTTGAAGTCTTACTAAATAAGAATTCAAGGGCACCTTCATATTAATACTTTTGGGATAAATGTTAAAACCACCTGCAAATTAGGTATGGATATCCCAACCTCCACCGCACACACACTTTTTCATGGTGGAAATACAGCATGTATGTTTGATCACATATATATTGCATACATATTGTAGGGGACATGTATGAAAAACATGAGAAGAAATCCCTACTCCTGAAAGATGCAACATATTGGCTTATTGCGTAATGCAGACTTCATACAAGTAGCTGGCGGTTAGGTCTCTCACCTTGTAACCAAATCCTTAATGAACTGTAAAACTGTAAAAAAAAAAAAAAAAAAAGCCCACATGGTTACATAGGAAGGCTATGGAGGAGTTTAAGTTTCATTTCCTCTTAGAGGTGTCATACAACATCAGCATATCTTTTTCACATTTTTCCCTTTTCTTTCCATTTGATTCTTTTCTAGGCTAAGGAACATACGTTATGGTTTCAATACAGTGCTTGTGATCCTCATCTGGCGTATTTTCATTGCAAGATCACAGATGGCAAGAAACATCTGGTATTTTGTCGTTAGCCTGTGTTACAAGTTCCTCTCTTACTTCAGAGCATCCAGCACGATGAGATATTGAAGCTGACAATTCTAGCATTAGGACATCTATGCATATGGTGGTCTAATGGCACAAAGCTGTATAATGTACCTACTCATCTTGTCTTTTGTAAAAACATGAAATATTAGATCTGGATTGTGAAATACAGTACATGTGATGCTTAATTGTGTATTTCTGTGAAGATTTTATGGCTGGTACTGGATCTATCTGTCATTGGGCAAATATGTAGGTTATATATCCAAACAGATTTAATATCTCTGTATGAGGAAAAACGTTAGGCCACTGACCAGTGTAACTGTGCAATTCTGGAATGCATTGAATTAAAATCTGCCTTAACATAGTAAACTTAATTTTTATTGCAAATAAGCGCATTTAGTTAAGGTGAACAAATTATTGGCTTAGATTATCTATTTATTTAAGACCTTTAAAATTGCAGTCGGTTTGTCTGGTTAATCTTATGAGAGATGTCTTGTAAATGGTTGTGAGTTGGGCATTCTGTTAGTCTTATTCTTCTCACCTCCTTTCCAGTGACTCTAAGTAAGGATATGATGAAGATTACTAAAAGAAATTAACCTTCATAATGGAAAACTTTTCTTGGTCTACTTTTGTAAGTGCACCTACCGATCCAGATTAGCCCACAGGAAATCGAACTAATTGGCCGCAATTAGATGTACATGCATAATCAGCATATTTACCTGAACACCCCCACCCCTCTCAAACAGCTTCTTAAAACTCCGCAGAATTGAAAAGTCAGGGCTCCTTTAAGGGGAAAATATAGCTGGAACACAGAATTTTTCTCCCCAAGGTTTTCTGAATCATGGCGTAGAAAAACTACTTGTATGGACAAGAAAAGAAGTGACCTCCCTTAGATACAGACAAGGGAAATACATATTTACAATTTACTATAATTTCCCCAGAATGGCAGAGGAAATCAGGTACTTTGAAAAGTATGATTCAGAGCATAAATCTGTTTAGGAAAGTTCATATGTTTCCTACCTTATCCACAGAAATATTAAATTGAATTCTCACACAATTTCTTTTAAAGCTGTCAACATATTTATGCTAAATAAAACTCAACATAGTTTTGGAAAATGGTGGAAATACAAAAAAGAAAATGAAAATTTTGAATCGCCACTACTTGGGTAAACATGTTTTTCTGCACGTTTAACTTGTTTTAGCAGGAAAAATGCATTTACAAGAGTTCTTACTAAAAGATTTGAATTATATATAATATTTAAAACTCAGTTGCATAAAATTCTGTACTGACATTAACGTTCCTTTTATTTGATATAATTCGCATCTGTAAAACTGGTAAACTGATTAACGTCTGCTGTACATGTTCTTATCAGTATGCCTAAAGAAATTGTGAATGAATCCTGAAGGAATCGGACTAGTGTTACGCACAACGCACATGTGTCCTGTACTTATAATTCCACAAAGCTTGATTTGCTGCTGTGGAAAATTTCCATGCAAGTGTGCATCTAATTTTGGAGAGAGAGTCCTTGTTAAAGTTTAAATGTCTCTCTCAAGTGCTTAAATACATGGTGTCTCTAAAAAAACCCTAAATTTGTATATAATCTTTCCATAGATTAAAAAAATGTTACATGGTCAAAGACCACACCAATAAGAAGCGTGTGAGACTGCTGTGACAATGGTGAAAATACAATAAATTTTGGCTTGTGTGATTTGAGGTTTTACAGTTGGCTACAATATTCCTACTATATCTGTTACAACTGCTCCCCTTTCCTCATTGGACATGAACGTTTACTTGGCATTTTAGATTATTGTGGGTTTATTTGGATTTTCACAAGATGCCTGGGACCCAACAAGCCACCATAGTGTGCATGCGTGTGTGGCTGAACATGGTGAGAGGCGACTAACTGTAAAATGCTTAGATGTATTCACTTTTCTCACTGTTCCTTGTTTTTGTAGAACAAATTACTGCTAACTCCTTAACCTGCAACTGAGAAAAAGATGCCACTGTCCACAATACTACTTAAAGAGATCTATGATTAACTGATGAAATTGTCTAACTTTCTACACTAGATTCTAATGTCCAGTTTGACTACCGTCTTGGATTCGTAGGATTTTAGTTTGATTTGAATGGGTTACCTAATTTTTCTTAAAGAAATAACATCATGCTATGTCACAAGAATATTCTCACATTCCACACAAATTTGGATGTTTAAGGCACTTTGTCATATCTGGATCCTACAGTGTTGCTGTTCATACTAATGTTGGAATTTCATTTTTCAGAGTTTTTAATTAAAAAAAGATCCATAATTTGGGGTATTAGAGCCATAATTTGGGGTATTAATTTGAATTGTTCATTGATTTTAAGAAACTGTCAAATTTGAAGTGAGAGAGTATTCAGAAGCAGATCACTCAGTAGGTGTGCCAGAATTTCAAATTTGGGACCATCGGAAGAACATTACCCTGCAGTAAAGTTTTCTGTTGTAGGAACAGATTCTGAAAACAAAATTTTAAATCATAACCTTTTATAAAATAGAAATATTGGGTGCCTTTGTTTGTAAACCAAAAATAAAAAAAAATCCTGAATATGATGTTTGTTGAATGTATCAAGTTGTTTAAGTTGTGTGGAAATGCTTTCTGAAAACATTGCATGCTTTGAAATAGACCTTAGCAGGAAAGCCTTTTCCTAAACAATTAGTGTTTGTGCTGTACGTTCCAGGTATAGCATAAACACTCATAAACTTTCCAAGATGAAGAATATATACAAATAGCACATCGCTTCCAATTCTTGAAGCTTGACAGGTTTTTTTACCCATCTTGAAATACTGAAGAAAGTGCTAATAAGCTTGTAAAAATCCTGATCCAATAGAAGAAATTAATCAGTCATGCTGCATTGTTGCCTTACTCCGTAACAGGGAAATTCTGTGTATGTTTACTCAAAGCAAGTCCCGTCGAGTTCAGTGGGTCCTACAGTGCATAAGTGTACATAGGATTGCAGCCCCAACTTGTTTGTTTATCACTATTCTCACATTCTGCAACTTTTAAAAGCTGAATGAAACACATTCCATCCAACAACTTAAGCACTTCTTTTGTGCATAATAGGTCTTAGTGTATGATATTTTGCATGAGTATTGTGACTAGTGCTCGCCATATAATTCCGGTACTACAGGGCTTGAAAAATATGAGATGCACTAACTTTCTCAAGATACTTTGAGATTAACGCTTAGTGTTAACACTGCTACAAAAATCCTACATCTTTACTTTTGAAGTGCAAGTAATTACTTGAGCAAGCCCTTGATTTTCATTCATTCAGGTTTTATTCATGTTGTATTTTCCCCATTGTCTAACTACCCTATCCATAGCATCTTCTGCTTTAAAAATGCTACAGTGATTTAGAACTATTAAATCATCTATAAATCTCTACTGAAAAGGGTGTATAAAGGCCCACATTTGACCACTCATATTGTGAGAGTGACAAAGTCGCTAAAAATGAAACAGGTAACTAATCTGCATTAAGTGATCTTGAGTATGTGCCTTGAAATGGGATATACTGTTGGTGAGAAGGGGGAAACCATTCTTTCCCTGCCTGTCAGTCAAACAATCCTGTCATTACTGAAGAATGAGATGTAACCAAAACATTTTTAAACCAATCTAAACAAAATTTGGCAGCCTTAAAGTTGAGTATTCCTCTGTGTGAGTAATTAAAACTACTAAATACTTAATTAAATTGAATACCATTTCATTAAAGTGTGTTGGCTTTCCACAATGCTCACATTTACTTTGAAGTAAGTACCATTCAACTCTATGGGACCACTTCCTGAGTAGACATGCTGGATTGTACTGCTGTTGTAATCATGTAGCAAAGTTTCTGAATTTTCAAAAATTAATTTATTTACTAAATTGGCATTGGCATAAATGCCAGTTTAGAATGATATAGTTAAGTTCCAATCCAAGATATTTCAACTGTAACTTTTGGTTGCAACTTTTTTTTTCTTTTTGAAGTGGTAGGTTTGCTTTTTCAGTTAATTGAAATATTTAAATCCTTTATTTATCTCTTGGTAGGAATGATTTCATACAATATTCTTTTGTGAGTAATGTTTGTGAATATCTTTATCTTTTTCTTCATACTTGCGATAGCCTGCTCTAAGATAGGGGCAAGCTATACGCTATTTAAGGGGGAATTTAATTGGACTACCATGGACAAACAGCCTGCAAACAAAACTTGAATGGTTTTCAATATTGCATTTTAATTTGGTGATGTGCTATACTTCTTTATGAGGGAAAGAAGCATAAGTGGGACGTTCTTCCCCGACCCCAGGTTTCTCTTGAATAAGGTGAGATGCTTGAATTCTATTTTCTGCATTACAGTAGAAGTGGGGATGAGAAGGAATTGTTAATTTTGCTGCTTTCACTGTTTTTCACTGAAGTATGAACAGATGTTCACTTCATCTTGATACCTTAACATCTATGAAATAGCTCTTAAGAATAACACAAGTACAAACGTGTGTGCTCGCTTCTGAACGCGAGTGGATATTGCAGTGTATTAACAGTGATATGACAACATAATTCGTTAGTATCCACACTAGATGACTGCAAGGTAGCCAATAGAACGCCTTTTTTTTTTTATGGACGCCTGGGTGTTATAGGCCTGTCAGCCTAACCTCTGTCCCAGAAAAACAATCATAGCTGCAATAGGTAAACATGTTAAGAACAATAGCGCAACAGTTTGCATGGGTGTGGGGAGAGAGTGAGATCAGTGGATCTGACAAGTAGAGGAGTGCCTAAATCGTAACCAAAACGTAGACTAAGTGGCACAATACTTCTACAGAAGTATATTGGAACAAACGTAAATAAAAGACTTCATCACAAATTTTAATCTCTAGCTAAGAAGGTTATTACTGCTCATCACTATTTTTTCTTTTTTTTAAAGGTAGGTGACCTAGAGTAGATTCCAAATGGTTTGTACCCCAAGGGATATTCTGCACCCCAGCCCTGTCTTGTATAGGTCCCAGTTCCTTGACATATCAACTTTCTGCACTGCATCAGCTGCTGCAATTAAAATCTGTTGGCTTTTCATAAACTCAGATTTATCTCGTGAGTCTTCTGTATTCTTGGGGAGTATCACTGCCTTGTTGTGGCGAAGGGGCTTGCGTAACTCAGTGAAGCCATAAGCTATGCCGTGCAGGGCCACCCAAGACGGACAGGTCATGGCAGAGGGTTCTGACAAAATGTCCACTGGAGAAGGAAATGGCAACCCACTCCAGTATTCTTGCCAAGAAAACCCCATGGAACGTATCACAAGGCTAAAAGAGATGACGCCGGAAGATGAGCCCCTCAGGTCGGAAGGTGTCCAATATGCTACTGGGGAAGAGCAGAGGGTATTTCCAAGTAGCGCCAGAAAGAGTGAAGCGGCTGGGCCAAACCCGAAAGGACACTCAGCTGTGGATGTGTCTGGCGGTGAAAAGAAAATCCGATGCTGTAAAGAACAATATTGTTTAGGAACCTGGAATGTCAGATCAATGAATCAAGGTAAGCTGGAGGTGGTCAAACATGAGATGGCAAGATTGAACATCGACATCTTGGGAATCAGTGAACTAAAATGGACAGGCATGGGCGAATTTAATTCAGGTGACCATCATATCTACTATTGTGGGCAAGAATCCCTTAGAAGAAATGGAGTAGCACTCATAGTCAACAAAAGGGTGGGAAAAGCAGTACTGGGGTACAATCTGAAAAATGATAGAATGATCTCAGTACGAATCCAAGGCAAACCATTCAACATCACAGTAATTCAAGTCTATGCCCCAACCACTGATACCGAAGAAGCTGAGGTTGATCGGTTCTATGAAGACCTACAACACCTTCTAGAACTAACACCAAAAAAAGATGTCCTCTTCATCATAGGGGATTGGAATGCTAAAGTAGGAAGTCAAGAAATCACCGGGATAACAGGCAGGCATGGCCTTGGTGTACAAAATGAAGCAGGACAAAAGCTAATAGAGTTTTGCCAAGAGAACATGCTGATCATAGCAAACACTCTTTTCCAACAGCACAAGAGGCGACTCTACACATGGATGTCACCAGATGGTCAATATCGAAATCAGATTGATTATGTCCTTTGCAGCCAAAGATGGAGAAGCTCCATACAGTCAGTAAAAACAAGACCTGGAGCTGAGTGTGGCTCAGATCATGAGCTGCTTCTTGCAAAATTTCGGCTTAAATTGAAGAACGGAGGGAAAACCACTAAACCGTTCAGGTATGACCTCAGTCATATCCCTTCTGAATAACAGTGGAGGTGAGGAATAGATTTCAGGGATTAGACCTGATAGACAGAGTGCCTGAGGAACTATGGACGGAGGTCCGTAACATTGTTCAGGAGGCAGCAACGAAATCCGTCCCAAAGAAAAAGAAATGCAAGAAAGCCAAGTGGTTGTCTGATGAGGCTTTACAAGTAGCTCACAAAAGAAGGGAAGCGAAAAGCAAGGGAGAAAGGGGAAGATATACCCAACTGAATGCAGAGTTCCAGAGAATAGCAAGGAGAGACAAGAAGGCCTTCTTAAATGAACAATGCAAAGAAATCGAGGAAAACAACAGAATGGGGAAGACTAGAGATCTCTTCAAGAAAATTGGAGATCTCAAGGGAACGTTTTGTGCAAAGACGGGCATGATAAAGGACAAAGAAGGCAGGGACCTAACAGAAGCAGATGAGATTAAGAAGAGGTGGCAAGAATACACAGAAGAACTATACAGGAAAGATCTGAATGTCCCTGATAGCCATGATAGTGCGGTCACTGAACTTGAGCCGGACATCCTAGAGAGTGAAGTCAAGTGGGCCTTAGGAAGCATTAGTAACAACAAAGCTAGCGGAGATGACAGTATTCCAGCCGAGCTATTTAAAATCCTAAAAGATGATGCTGTTAAAGTGCTGCATTCAATATGCCAACAAATCTGGAACACTCAACAGTGGCCACAAGACTGGAAAAGGTCAGTTTACATTCCAATTCCAAAGAAGGGCAACGCCAAAGAGTGTTCAAACTACCGCACAATTGCGCTCATTTCACATGCCAGCAAGGTGATGCTCAAAATCCTACAAGCTAGGCTTCAGCAGTATGCGAACCGAGAACTACCGGAAGTACAACCTGGGTTTAGAAGAGGCAGAGGAACTAGAGATCAAATCGCCAACATTCGCTGCATCATGGAGAAAGCAAGAGAATTCCAGAAAAACGTCTATTTCTGCTTCATTGACTACGCTAAAGCCTTTGATTGTGTGGATCACAACAAACTGTGGCAAATTCTGAAAGTGATGGGAATACCAGACCACCTTACCCGTCTCCTGAGAAACCTGTACGAGGGTCAAGAAGCAACAGTAAGAACCAGACATGGAACAACCGATTGGTTCAAAATTGGGAAAGGAGTACGACAAGGCTGCATATTGTCACCCTGCT
Organism: Heloderma suspectum; assembly: GCF_057233095.1. Taxonomy (NCBI): domain Eukaryota; kingdom Metazoa; phylum Chordata; class Lepidosauria; order Squamata; family Helodermatidae; genus Heloderma; species Heloderma suspectum. The sequence continues at coordinate 111,272,422 of NC_139458.1, read as the reverse complement.
TATTTAACTGATATGCAGAGTACATCATGAGAAATGCCGGGTTGGATGAATCACAGGTCGGAATTAAGATTGCCGGGAGAATTATCAACAACCTCCGATATGCAGACGATACCACCCTAATGGCAGAAAGCGAAGAGGATCTCAAGAGCCTCTTGTTGAGGGTGAAAGAGGAGAGTGCAAAAGCTGGTTTGAAACTCAACATTAAAAAAACTAAGGTCATGTCATCTGGCCCTATCACTTCCTGGCATATAGAAGGGGAAGAAATGGAAGCAGTGACAGATTTTACTTTCTTGGGCTCCAAGATCACCGCAGACGGTGACTGTAGCCATGAAATTAAAAGACGCTTGCTCCTTGGGAGGAAAGCTATGGCCAACCTAGACAGCATAGTAAGAAGCAGAGACATCACCTTGCCGACAAAGGTCCGTCTAATCAAAGCTATGGTTTTCCCAGTAGTAATGTATGGCTGTGAGAGCTGGACTATAAGGAAGGCTGAGCGCCGAAGAATTGATGCTTTCGAACTGTGGTGCTGGAGAAGACTCTTACGAGTCCCCTGGACTGCAAGGAGGTCAAATCAGTCCATCCTAAAGGAAATCAACCCTGAGTGCTCATTGGAAGGACAGATAATGAAGCTGAAGCTCCAATATTTTGGCCACCTAATGCGAAGAGAAAACTCCCTGGAAAAGACCCTGATGCTGGGAAAGACTGAAGGCAAAAGGAGAAGGGGATGGCAGAGGATGAGATGGCTAGATAGCATCACGGATGCAATGAATATGAACTTGAGCACGCTCTGGGAGACAGCGCAGGACAGGAAGGCCTGGCGTGCTATGGTCCATGGGGTCACGAAGAGTCGGACACGACTGAACGACTGAACAACAAATTTCTCCCATATGATCTACTCCCCCCTTCATGGATCACTGCCTTGTTGTTGCGAAGGGGCTTGCGTAACTCAGTGAAGCCATAAGCTATGCCGTGCAGGGCCACCCAAGACGGACAGGTCATGGCAGAGAGTTCTGACAATATGTGGTCCACTGGAGAAGGAAATGGCAACCCACTCCAGTATTCTTGCCAAGAAAACCCCATGGAACGTATCACAAGGCTAAAAGATATGACGCAGGAAGATGAGCCTCTCAGGTCGGAAGGTGTCCAATATACTACTGGGGAAGAGCAGAGGGTATTTCCAAGTAGTGCCAGAAAGAGTGAAGCAGCTGGGCCAAAGCCAAAAGGACACTCAGCTGTGGATGTGTCTGGTGGTGAAAAGAAAATCTGATGCTGTCAAGAACAATATTGTTTAGGAACCTGGAATGTAAGATCAATGAATCAAGGTAAGCTGGAGGTGGTCAAACATGAGATGGCAAGATTGAACATCGACATCTTGGGAATCAGCGAACTAAAATGGACAGGCATGGGCAAATTTAATTCAGGTGACCATCATATCTACTACTGTGGGCAAGAATCCCTTAGAAGAAATGGAGTAGCACTCATAGTCAACAAAAGGGTGGGAAAAGCAATACTGGGGTACAATCTCAAAGACGACAGAATGATCTCAGTACGAATCCAAGGCAAACCATTCAACATCACAGTAATTCAAGTCTATGCCCCAACCACTGATGCCGAAGAAGCTGAGGTTGATGGGTTCTATGAAGACCTACAACACCTTCTAGAACTAACACCAACCAAAGATGTCCTCTTTATCATAGGGGATTGGAATGCTAAAGTAGGAAGTCAAGAAATCATCGGGATAACAGGCAGGCATGCCCTTGGTGTACAAAATGAAGCAGGACAAAGGCTAATCGAGTTTTGCCAAGAGAACACGCTGATCATAGCAAACACTTTTTTTCAACAGCACAAGAGGCGACACTACACATGGACATCACCAGATGGTCAATATCGAAATCAGATTGATATGTCCTTTGCAGCCAAAGATGGAGGAGCTCTATACAGTCAGTAAAAAGAAGACCTGGAGCTGACTGTGGCTCAGATCATGAGCTTCTTGTTGCAAAATTTTGGTTTAAATTGAAGAGCATAGGGAAAACCACTAAACTATTCAAGTATGACCTAAATCATATCCCTTATGAATATACAGTGGAGGTGAGGAATAGATTTCAGGAATTAGACCTGATAGACAGAGTGCCTGAGGAACTATGGATGGAGGTCCGTAACATTGTTCAGGAGGCAGCAACCAAATCCATCCCAAAGAAAAAGAAATGCAAGAAAGCCAAGTGGCTGTCTGATGAGGCTTTACAAGTAGCTGAGGAAAGAAGGGAAGCGAAAAGCAAGGAAGAAAGGGGAAGATATATCCAACTGAATGCAGAGTTCCAGAGAATAGCAAGGAGAGACAAGAAGGCCTTCTTAAATGAACAATGCAAAGAAATCGAAAACAACAGAATGGGAAAGACTAGAGATCTCTTCAAGAAAATCGGAGATCTCAAGGGAACGTTTTGTGCAAAGATGGGCATGATAAAGGACAATGAAGGCAGGGACCTAACAGAAGCAGATGAGATTAAGAAGAGGTGGAAAGAATACACAGAAGAATTATACAGGAAAGATCTTAATATCCCTGATAGCCATGATAGTGCGGCCACTGAACTTGAGCCGGACATCCTCGAGAGTGAAGTCAAGTGGGCCTTAGGAAGCATTACTAACAACAAAGCTAGCAGAGATGACAGTATTCCAGCTGAGCTGTTTAAAATCCTAAAAGATGATGCTGTTAAAGTGCTGCATTCAATTTGCCAACAAATTTGGAACACTCAACAATGGCCGCAAGACTGGAAAAGGTCAGTTTACATTCCAATTCCAAAGAAGGGCAACGCCAAAGAGTGTTCAAACTACCGCACAATTGCGCTCATTTCACATGCCAGCAAGGTGATGCTCAGAATCCTACAAGCTAGGCTTCAGCAGTATGCGAACCGAGAACTACCGGAAGTACAACCTGGGTTTCGAAGAGGCAGAGGAACTAGAGATCAAATCGCCAACATTTGCTGGATCATGGAGAAAGCAAGAGAATTCCAGAAAAACATCTATTTCTGCTTCATTGACTATGCTAAAGCCTTTGATTGTGTGGATCACAACAAACTGTGGCAAATTCTTAAAGAGATGGGAGTACCAGACCACCTTACCTGTCTCCTGAGAAACCTGTACGAGGGTCAAGAAGCAACAGTAAGAACCAGACATGGAACAACTGAGTGGTTCAAAACTGGGAAAGGAGTACGACAAGGCTGCATATTGTCACCCTGCTTATTTAACTTATATGCAGAGTACATCATGAGAAACGCCAGGTTGAATGAATCACAGGTCAGAATTAAGATTGCTGGGAGAATTATCAACATTCTCCGATATGCAGATGATACCATCCTAATGGCAGAAAGCGAAGAGGATCTAAAGAGCCTCTTGTTGAGGGTGAAAGAGGAGAGTGCAAAAGTTGAGTTTCAAACCCGCATTAACAAAACTAAGATCATGGCATCTGGCCCCATCACTTCCTGGCATATAGAAGGGGAAGAAATGGAAGCAGGGACAGATTTTACTTTCTTGGGCTCCAAGATCACCGCAGACGGTGACTGTAGCCATGAAATTAAAAGACGCTTGCTCCTTGGGAGGAAAGCTATGGCAAACCTAGACAGCATAGTAAGAAGCAGCGACATCACCTTGCCGACAAAGGTCTGTCTAATCAAAGCTATGGTTTTCCCAGTAGTAATGTATGGCTATGAGAGCTGGACTATAAGGAAGGCTGAGCTTCGGAAGAATTGATGCTTTCGAACTGTGGTGCTGGAGAAGACTCTTACGAGTCCCCTGGACTGCAAGGAGGTCAAATCAGTCAATCCTAAAGGAAATCAACCCTGACTGCTCATTGGAAGGACAGATACTGAAGCTGAAGCTGAAATATTTTGGACACCTAATGCGAAGAGAAAACTCTCTGGAAAAGACCCTGATGCTGGGAAAGACTGAAGGCAAAAGGAGAAGGGGACGGCAGAGGATGAGATGGCTAGATAGCATCACCAATGCAATGAATATGAGCTTGAGCACACTCCGGAAGAGAGCGCAGGACAGGAAGGCCTGGAGTGCTATGGTCCATGGGGTCACGAAGAGTCGGACACGACTGAACGACTGAACAACAACAATGATCTACTCCAGATAAAAATTCAAAAAGGTTTGGAGGAATTTCATATAGGTCTTTTTTACCATAGTTATGGAATATTATCCCAGAAGAAACTTGGGAGGAAACATTTTAAAACTTTACAGTGTAGAAAAGCCCCTGCTGATTTTAACAGGATGATACATAATACTGTGTGGTCATTTTTAATTGTATGTGACCCAAGTGCTTTTTAGTTGATTTGGTGCCATTTAAGTGAAGGGTAGGATGCAAATATCAACCAATTTCAGATTCCTGCTTTTTGTTAATTGTGTATTTTTTTTTTAAGAAGTTCCTCTTTTCCCAACACACAAACTCTCATACCTGCAGTGAAGGGAGAGGAGTTTACCGTCCACTTGGACATAAAATGTACATGAATAATGGCATTAGCCAGGATGTCTTTTATAGTAACGAAAAAAGTCACAATTTTCCTTTCTTTAGGTTATATTTTCAGATTAAATTTTTAAGTACAGATGGAAGGCAAGTATATCCATACAATCTGTTGGATCCAGATTTAGTCATCCTTAGAATAAATCCATTGAAATCTATTACTTAGTCATGACTTTCAATGGGTCTACTCTGAGCATGACTAAGTCTGGATCCAGCCCTATGGGTGTCTCTCTGATTGAAGGCTTCCACCCACAGAATGGGGAAGGAATGACAGTAGTTTCCCCTCTTTACAGCCCCACACTCTCCCAAAATCTGCCCCAGAGTGCCCCCAACCCTCTGAAGCAGATGGCGGGGGGGCACAGGCAGCTGCAGAGGAAGGGAAACCACTGAACTGCCAACTCCCTGTTCTGCTGACAGAAGCCTACATTGCTGAAGGAACACTGACTGGCTTCCGCCCAACAATTCTTCAAATTACCTATTTACTGAAAGACCGAGGGCTGCTACCTGGTACTACAAGGCTGTGGTTTCCAACCACAACAGATCTTTGTGACATCAACACCTGTGGTTTTCCTCCATTTAATATTCATTTGGAAAGAGAAGCCTGCATGGTTATTTTCATTCTTTGTGACTTTCACTTAAAGCCTTGTCCATGCATTTTTAATAGGAATGTGCTGCACTTAGCTTATTAACTTTGTTTCTAGGTGAACTGGTTACATGCCTCTTTTTTCTCTCTCTTGTTCATGTTGGCTTGTGCGTTCCAGAAGCACAATCTGAAGCAGGAAGCACAATCTGAAGCAATCTTTTCTTGTGTGAGGAGAAAAAAGTATCTGAGCGCTAGAGAATACTGGCTAGAATTGCCACTATCATTGCTAGTATTTTGGTGCTAAAACACGTAATCCAGCAATGTTCTGGGAAAGCATCAATGGTAATGATCCAAATTTGGGTCTCCACACTCTGAAAAGATTACTGTGTTGTAAAGCTTATCTGCCTTTCAGAAGCTGAGGTTTTAGTATTAGTGTGTGACGAAAATGACAACATGATAGCTATTTCAACCAACAGGAGGCAACCTGATAAAATTTGCCTATATAACAAATTTTATAAAAATAACATTTAAGTGGGGAAAATGCAGTCTCTTTTTCTGGAGCAAAAAGGAATACTAATAGCTGACATCATACACTATTTTTTCTCAAGCTCATGGCAACTCTGTCAAATAACTGTATCTAATTATATCTTTGCTTTTAACCTTTACCCCCAAAGCATTGAGATTCTAGAGTGTGTGTGATTTAAAACCGAGCAGTGTTGGTACAAGAAATTGCTGTAGAATTTATATTGCAATAATTGTGACCTTTAAGTTGGAGGGCAGGAAAATCCTGTTATCTTCTATGATGCTAAAATTCTAGAGCAGTATTTTCCCAAGGTGAAACTTACTTCCTCAAGCTAAAGTTGGGAGAAACAATTGGGGGGGGGGGGTGTCACCACATATGGCTTTTTATTTTGCGATTTACCAGGGCTTTTGTTTCCACATGCTAAGTGAGATAAAGATCAGCTCTTTACACAGGCAAGTTCTCCGCAGCATCAGGGCAGAGAGCAATCAGTGGGTCTCCTGAAGGATTCAACTCTCTCTCTCTCTCTGTCTCTGTCTCTGTCTCTGTCTCTCTCTCTCTCTCTCTCTCTCCAAGGCAGCGGGGGGGGGGGGTTGGCAGCTTTGTTGCTGTCAGCTGTTTACATGGGGTGTTGCCATCTTCCTCCTCCTTCCCCGGCCATCTCCATGCTCACTTTGAGCTTCTCCTAGTCCGGCCAAGAAAACACTCCTCCCAGCCCAGGTCAACAGGCAAACATGCTGGCAGAGGGGAGGGGGAAGAGCAATTGTGATTTTCTTGCTAGCCCAATGGTTTCTTCCCAGGCTGTAGTTATAGCAGAACTGCCCATTTATACACAGCCATTTAGGGATGGCAGAGAATTCCGCTACAGATTTCAGTGAGGCCGAATGCACTGGCATTCGCATTCGGCCCCCCAAAATCCGTGGCGGAATGGCCCCCCGCCCCCCCGCGGATTCCCCCCCGGGATGAAGCTTACCCGGTGCGGATGTTCCGGCGGCTCTTTCGACCGGCTGCCGCAGCCGCCATTTCCATCTACCCTTTGCTGTGATAGGCTACGTAAGTATTTACGTAGCCTATCACGGCAAGCAAAAAAACAAAAAACCCGCATACACAAATGGCGGCGGCTACGGCGGCCGCTATTTGCGTTCCCTTTTTTTTGCAGTTTTAGCCTACGTAAATATTTATGTAAGCTATTAATGGCGAAAAAAAGGGCAACACAAATAGCGTAGTGGGCGCTATTTGCATTCCTTTTTTTTTTTTGCCGTAATAGCTTACGTAAATATTTACGTAGGCTAAAACAGAAAAAAAAAACGCAAATGGCGCCCACTACACTATTTGCATTCCCTTTTTTCCCCACCGTAATAGCCTCCATAAATATTTACGTAGGCTAAAACTGCGAAAAAAAGGAAACGCAAGTGGTGGCCGCCGTAGCCGTTGCCATTTGTGTACGCGGGTTGTTTTTTTTTCCCGGAAGGAAGGCTGCCCAGGAGCGGAGCCGGCTGGAGAAGGATTTCGGAGGGAGGTGCGGAACGCCTTCCCCCCACCGCAAATCGCCTTGTCAAAAAGGTGTGACTTTTGTACATCCCTACAGCCATTAAAGTGGATTTACATTTAAACAATGGATTATCTCGGGCAAGGGGTGTGTCCTGTGTGTGTTGGATAAAGATCAAAAACAGCTGGATGTGCCCTAGAAGTTGGCGGCGGCATGTAAATGACCCGCAAACTTCCCTGAGTGACCAATCACTAGTGCACTATAAATGCGCCATGTGAAGACAGCCTTGGTTTACTTTACAGCAGCATTCCTCAACTTGGTGCCCTCTGGATGCACTGGAATACAACTCTTGTCATCCCCAACCAGATGATGGGAGTTGTAGTCCAGTACATCTGAAGGACACCATGTTAGGGGAAAGCTTCTTTAGAGAGCAAGACTATGTCCCTTAGACAGTGTCTAGGGAAGATAGGATTGTTCAGTTTCCCAGCTCTGAGTTTGTAGAAAGCGCTATGAGCTGATAGCTGGGAAACCGTGCTCTCCGCCCCCTCGCCCTCATAGCTGGGGCGGCGAGAACTGGGGCAGCTGCCCCTCCATGTCTGTCTGTGCGCATAACACGGAGCACAGACTGGGCAAAAAGAGGGCGTTCTTAGGGGTGGGGAGGGGACTGCAGAAGCTGTTCTAGACAGCTTCCGATGTGGTCTCCAGCCACGTTCCCACCCCCTCCCTGAAGCTGTGCTTAGACACCCAAATTGTTTGTCTTAAGGCAAATTGCAGGGCAGCCAGAGCATGGAGGGAGCCCTTTCTGTGCTTCAGCTGCCCTGCACTTGATAGGCAGTTGCCTCCAACTTCAGAGGAAGTCAGAGGCGACCATCTATCTCAATAGGATTGCGCCCTTAGACATTTTAAATACACAGAAATCAATCTGAGGCTCACAGAGTCTCTAACACTGACATACGTTCTTTACCTGCCTCCAGTTTTCTTATTTTCAACCATATCAGTAAGGGTGCAATCTTATGCGTGTTTAGACAGACACACACACACCCCGGACATTCCTCAACCAGCCATGCTGGATTGTGCCCTAAGTCACTTAACATGTTTGGGTGATTAGGGCTGATGGCTAAGCTCTAAGAAGAAGCTGGTATAACCTACTATCTAATGCTCCAAACTTTCTCTTAGGGATCAATCCTATGGCCAGCGGCTATAAGGCCATAGGATACGTGGGTTTCCGGGAACCGAGGTCAGTTTCCAGAGAACTGACCTCCCCCCTTCCTTATCAATGGAAGGATAAAACAATAGAAGTGGAATGAGCTGAAGTTTGTGCGTTCCTCATTTTCTAAAAGTGATCCCAAATCCCTTTTTATAGTGATCAGAGATGGGATCATATATCTCAAACTGATACATTTATGTCAATTTGATAATGAAGTATCTAAGTTACTCCACCTTGCGTAGACCTACAAGCATTCTAGATTATTTCAATTACTCTTGCATAGACTGTACAAATGCATGTTCCTTTCACAATAAACGTTACATTTCTCAACACACGCACACACACACACACACACCCCGCTCAACAAAAGATAACTTGGTGATGGTGTATTGCTCTGTTTAAAACAGAAACGTAAATCTGTAAAAGGGGAGTGTGCTAATAGCCTTGCTCTACCTAGTTATTTCAAATTGCAACTTGTGCAATGTAAAGTAGTTCAGGTCATAATCATGTTACAATCTTGTATAGTATGACTAAGGGGGCAATCCTATGGAATCTGCCCTTGATACTTGTAAGCCTCCAGACTCAGAGGCCTATGAGTATTCAGCGCAGAGTGGGAGGTGATCCTTGCCCCTGCCGCGCCTTCCACTCTGCATTTCAGCTAGATGGGCTTTTTTGCCTGTCTAGTTTGACGGTGCAGAAGGGGAGGGAAGGAAGCTAGAGGGGCCTCAGGATATGGCATAAGCTGGCCTCTCCAGTCCGCTCCACGCCCACAGTAACACCTCCTTTGCCTTTGTTCCGAGATAGTTTTTGCAGCCACGGAGAGGCAGCCAGCCCAGTTCTCTCTGCACCAACTGCAAGGGAGAGGGAGCTCAGATTCCTACCTCCTCTGGCCTCAGATCCAGGAATCTGAAATATCCTATGGTCTCCCAGGCTCTGTCTAGGGGCCATAGGATTGCTCCCTTATGGTCGTATCCAATGTTACCCCTATGTAGGGTTGACCCATTGAAATGAAGGGGACTTAAGCTTGACTAACATTAAATACAAACCTAACAGATTTATTACCATGCAAGCTTTTGTAGCAGGAATCCCTCTAAAGAGTAAATGTGTTCTTTAAGTTGCCACAAGATTTTTTGTTTCTGCTTAATAACAGGGATGGGGGGGGGATGATTAATTTTGTACATAAGCAAACATGTGGCAAGTTCCACCCACAGGCACATGAGTGGCTGGGTTACACCTGACTATTGACTGAGTTTCTAAGTAAGACAAATGTGCAGGGTTGGGGGGTTTGTTAGTTAAAAACTTTCAAATAAATACTTGGAGTAGCTGACGAGTTATGTACCTTTAAATGACTCAGCCTAATGTCAGTTTATTTCTCCACCCTACGGCCTGACTTCATACTTGGCATTCTTTCTGTTAAGAACCCTGCCAATAATCTTTTCTGGATCCTGTTTTATAGTTATCCTTTGCACAGTCTGCATAACAGCCTGGCAGGGAGCTGTGAAGAAAGTGAAGGAGAGAAAGAAAGGGCAAAACTACAGACGTAGGAGAAAGTGCACTAGAAAGCTCAGAAAACAGCGGCCTGAAAAAAATTATTTCTTGGTGAGGAAAGATCACTTTTTCTGTGTTGCTTGCAAATACTTCCTCTTCTGAACACACAAAACCATGAGCTGTTATTTGCACCTCCACAAACCACTTCCCCTGCAAGAAATTACTGCAATTGTGGGAGCATGTTTATCGGAATGTCCATTCCTATTTTTCTCCACATCTGTTTGTCAAAAGGCAAAAAAATGTATTTAAAGCTGCATGTTAAATGTTTTGCTTCCATTTAAAATCTGGGGTATCACATTGTTCAGATTCTCTTGTACGTGTTTTGTAACTTCATTCAAATCAAATTCACTTCAACCCCTTTTCTAACCTCAACAAAAAAGACTTTTGTAATGCATGTGCCAGAATTTTCTGCCATGTATTAGCCTGGTGTCTCCATGATCCCAGGGCTGAGCAGTGAGCACTGGATTTTTGTCAAGAGTGATCAATGTGTCCTGGGCTCCAAAGATTTGCAGTCTAACAAAGTGGTAAAGTTAGCAAGCGTGAACCAAAATAATTTAAATTTTAAAGCTTGTCAGGGAGCTCAGTACCTTTCTGTCCTCTATTTCCACCCCATTCCCCAGCCCCATAAACCCAGCACCGAGCAGGGGATGAGTGGGTGAAGCAAGGGGCATACAAAGGCTTTCCGCCCCCCCTGCCCTACATAGGGACCAGTTAGCATTAATCACAGTCAGTCTATGATGGCCGATGCTTTTTAGCAAATCTGACTGACCCTGTTAGTCTGACCATTTCATGAGATTGATACGGAAAGCAAAATAGCCTTTTTCACCTCCATCCTACTGATGCCATCTGGGCTGGCCCTACCATTAGGCAGAGTGAAGCAGCAGATGTTGGAGGGCAGCAGCGTCGGCCTCCAAGCAGTTCCTCATGAGCTCTTCAGCTCTTTTCCTCCACTGGAGGACAGAGCTGTATATGCCACATAACCTTGGCCCCCCTAAACTAGCCTGCTGCTTCAGGTGAGATGGATGATGCCATCCCACTGCCAGTGTTGAAACAAGATTCATCTGTCAGTCCAGTCAGCTTTGGTAGGGGGACTAGGCGCCATCTTGCCATTTGCCTCAGACAGCAAAATGTCTTGGGCACACCCTTGATGCCATTCTGCATTTGAATAGTGGTCAACTTCAAACCTGCTGTGAGTTCCTCAGTTCTTTGCATGGAGGTCTGGCCTGGTTTGCCCCAGCCAGCAGTTACCTTGTAGTTGCTGTTGGATGATGGAGCAAGGATGCCAATAGAATAACCTGGCCCTCCTACAAATGGTATTTAGCCTCTGGCTTCTCTCTCCAGGTGATGACCAGTGGAAAGAGCTGGCGCCCCCTCACACCTGTCAAGTGACAGGCACCTAGCTAATCAGAAACACACTGCTAATATTATGTCAGTATCTGTAACTACTACCAAAAATGCTGTGAAAACACCCCAGAGCTTAGCAACCGCCCCAGCCTTGTTATGTCGGCCAGCCTGAAATAACTAGTGTGTAATCAAAAGACAAATGTGCATTCAGATCAAGTTTGAAGACTGGTTTTGTGCTCCAAGGTGAAACCAGTGTGCAGGCCCACAAAGAGACGTGCATCACACTAAACCCTTTTATTTTATTTTTATTTTTTCTTTCTTCCACGTAGCTATTTATTTATCCATTTTTTGCTTAATTATTTTACTTATATACATGAAAGCTTTACTCTTTAAATACAGGATATTAAGTGGGAGGGGAAAACTTAAAGGGGAAGAAATCGGGATGAGGTGGACAGGATGGGGAAAGTGTTTACTGTTTGTATTGTATTGCAAAACGGGGAAAAAAATCTAGTACACTGTTAATAACAATAAATAAAGTCAGTCAGTCAGTCGGTGCAGGGAGAAAAAGAATAACATTTACCAGAGATGGTGTTCCATCTTACTCTGCCAAAGTCTGAAACTTGCGGTTGTATGAAATCTTGTGTTATTATGGTTTTGAATGTTTATCATTTTAAAGGCCAAAGTACAGGTGGTGGTCGGTCACATGAAATTCCCCCCTGTCTATATATGTATACACAGAGAAAAGGTAGCTGCAGGAGTTGCAATCTGAAGAGGAAATCCTACACAGGAGAATGGCTTGTTAATCCTTTCCACTCTGGTAGTTGTTCTGCTTAAAATCATCTTTCCATGCTGCTTTTTCTCTAGCAGGGGAGAAGGGATATGCAGCTTCGCATGTATATGGCTTTTGTTTTGGTATTAATATTTATAGCACAGATGGTTGCACAGAAAACTGGACTTTCAGAGCAAAGATCCTGCAGCATTTCACTGCTGCTGTTACAGCCTCATGATGTAAGAGGGGAAAAGAGGGGGAAGGATTTCATGGGAGGAACTTGAGTTAGGTAGAAGAAAACAGAGTTAGTTGATAAAGTTTTCTAGAGATAGGAATTCAGGAAGGGTGGAGTTATTTATTTTAAGAGCAAATACATTTTATTTTTGTAAAAGTTTTGTAAAATGACGTCTGTTCCAAGAGAAACTGCTCCAGAACACTTCACTAGTATAAAAGAATTGTTGTGACCCAATTCTATTCATGTTCTTAACAGTGGCAATGCGCTAATCTTCTGTTCAGCACACCTTCTTATCTCGAAGTACTGCAGTTCCTAGCAATGGCATGATATTCCATTTTGATTCAAAGTACAGTACATTCAAGCACTGCTATGGTTTTTTATATACATGGAGAAATAAGGTGGCAGCATTGCAAATGGAAGGCAGTTCCTTGAAGTATCTTATGAGCTGCAATGTGTGTCTTTAGTGCTTTTGTACTAGCAGTGTAACAACCTGGGTGTCCCACCTCCTCCAGACATTTACAATGTTCTATATATTCAAGACATTGCCAAGCTAAGTTTTGTTTTAGTTTCTTAAACAACAGGAATTTTAACTTCAACATTGGAAAGATGACATTTCAAACTATGCTGCTTGGTTTGACAGATTTCTGTATGACTTTGGTACAGTAAACGCCAAACTAAACATTCATTAAAGCTTTGTAAGTGCACATGCCCCCAATTTGAATTAGAATGTGGTGCTCTGGGATAGGAGGATTTAAGCTCCCCCCCCCCCATTGGTGGAATGGCTCCTGCTGGTGACGGTTGAGGGAAATCTGGGCGCCTGTCCCATATTACAATTTTTATTCATTAGTCTTTCCTGAAAAAACTTCCATGACTAAAATTCTGACTCAGTAAGATGCATGCTTATCACAACCTACAACTCAGACACACAGGAACAGATCTGATCCCAGTGTCTTGGCATATCTTTATTTCCCTCATGCGTAGCCACCCACACCACATTCAGGTTCACAATCATGGCTTTCAGGATTACCCTATGAATGAAAACCAATAAATTATGTTGTGTAACTGGGCTGTTAAAGGTTTGACACAACTTCACAGTCCTTTTGGAATGCAGGCTGGCTGCCTTTCCTCGCTGGAATGCAATTAGCTGAAAAAGCACAGACAAAGGACAGTTCTTTGCCCAACTTGGAGATGATAACTAACCATGACAGATGTCTGTACCATTTAAGTGTGATTCTGTCATATCAATAACTTACAATAGTACAGACTGCATATATAGAACATGAAATAGCCAATTATTATTTAGCGCTCCTTATGTATTTGCTACATTTAGATGCCACCTTTTCATCCAAGGGGCCCAAGGTGGCATACATGATCCTCCTCCTCTCCATTTTATCATCACAAACTTCTGAAGTAGCTTAGGTTGAGAGTCAGTGACTGGCCCAAAGTCACCCAATGAGCTTCATGGCTGAGTGGGAACTTGAACCTGGGTCTCCCCAATCCAACACTTTAACTACTACACCACACTAGCTCTCATTTATATACCACTACTCCTCCAAGAAGTTCAAGATGGCATACATTGTCCTACCTGCCACACACATTTTATCTTCCCAATAACCCTGTGAGGTACGTTAGGTTCAAAGGGGTTGTATAGTGTAATGGGACTCAGCCCCCACCTCTGCCTTGAATTCAGTCTTTTGATCAGATTACTTGTTCTTTGTGACTAGCAACATCTCCTGTGGCAGCCATTTTGTAGTGGTGCCCAGGACAGTTAGTCAAATTGCCAAATGTGCCCACAGGCCCAAAAAGACTGCCTACCCTTGAGCTAAGAGACAGTGACTGGCCTAAGCTTACCCCGTGAACTTCATGGCTAGTCTGACACTTTTATGAGAGTTAATATGGTATAGTTGATTGGGTGTTGGTCTTGGACTAAGGAAATCTGGGTTCAAATTCGCATTCACCTATGGAGCTCCTTGGGGTGGCAGGATTCACATATAATACATAAAATTACATGTGGATCTCACCACAGAATGCTTACAAAATGGGAGAACAGAGTTGTTCTGAATCTACCCATTAGAGGGTCTGCAAATGGGAATGTAATACTCCATAACCTTGGGGTTGAAATTCCTCCCTTGATGCACTTTAATTGCAGAATTTACACAAAAGCAGACTTGCAGCATAGTCCACCTAGGACAGGGGTGGTCAATTTGAGGCCCTCCAGATGTTTTGGCCTATAACTCCCATCAGCACTAGCCAGCTTAGCCAATGTGGATCCAGGGAAACAGGCTGAAGCGCCCACACAAAGAGTTTTCTTTTTGGAATACAAAAAGAACTTGGGACAAAAAAATACCTCAAGAAATCTATTGATTTTTCCCATTGGGGTGCTTTTTTGTATCCACCATTGTTAATGTACTGGGATAAAACATATCCCGTTGGCGTTCCCACCACCACCACCACTCCTCCAATGAAACCTGATCCAGGAAAGCAGGCCCAGGCAACCCTGATTGTGCAGGGCTCCTGATCACATGCAGGCCTGAAACTGCTTTCAGCCAAATGTGATCACAACCTCTCTTCTGACCTTCCAGTTCAGCCCAGGAAGGTTGGGAGTAGAGATAATAGGGCCGATGCAATGCACACATCACTGTGTCCCCTCTATACTTAGGATTTTAAAATGCCTGAGCAGGGTTAAAGAGTATATTTCCAAAGGATCTAAGATTATTGGGAACAAGTTCCCAAGCATTAATGGCTTGGCAACAAGTTATCTAAAAGGCTGCCTTCTCTCATAAGGGTTGGATGTGCCCGATCTCATCTGATCTTGGAAGCTAAGCAGGGTCAGCCCTGGTTAGTACTTGGATGGGAGACTGCCTGGGAATCAGGCTTCCTGCACTGAGCAGGGGGTTCGACTCGATGGTCTTGTAGGCCCCTTCCAACCCTATAATTCTATGATTCTATGTAGCTGCCCAAACCTTAAGATATTCTTTAGAGGCCCTATTCAAAATTCCCTTGCCAAATGAAGTGTTGCAGGTAACTGCCAGGGAGAGGACCTTTTCAGCAGTGGCACTCCAGGTATGAAACAGCCTTCCTAGAGCAGTTTGCCTAGCACCTGCCTTGTGGTTTCTTCAGCATTAGGTGAATATATTTCTGTCTACCCAGGCCTTTTAAATAATTCATGTAGTTTGGACTGCTGAGTTTTAAAATCTGTGTTTTTAATTTTGGGGTTTCTTTCAGTTTTGTTTCTTGTATTTTATGTTGCTTTGGATTTTATAATAATATGCTATATTTTGTATTTACATTGTTTTTATGTTTATTTATTGTAAGACTCCCAGAAAACTTCAGGTTATGGGACAGTATACAAAAGTCATAAATAAATAAATGAATTATATGTGAGGGGAGACATTTTATGCCAGCCACAGACATAAGCAATGAATTTAGTTATGATAATGAGTCACTTGATACTTGGACTCTTTTTTTTTAAAGCTAAATGTATCGGTTAAATAAAATATATACAACTTTCCCTGGATTATTATATTTTGATTTTTTTTCTTGAATTCATACTAATATTAACATCTTTAGATTAAAGTTATAATCATTCTAGCTACTGGGCACTATTCAGTCAGTAGACTGAAAGCCAGGCTTGGTTAATTACATTAGCATCTTTCACTGTGAATAAAATTATTTAAATTCAGTTAAAATTAACTGCATTAACAGACACTGTGGTGATAAACTTTAGATTGAAATAAGGAAAGACTCTTCGGGAGCACATCTTTTTTAATTTTTTTAATTGTTTGTGTTCAGTCGTTCAGTCGTGTCCGACTCTTCGTGACCCCATGGACCATAGCACGCCAGGCCTTCCTGTCCTGCGCTCTCTCCCGGAGCGTGCTCAAGTTCATATTCATTGCATCGGTGATGCTATCTAGCCATCTCATCCTCTGCCGTCCCCTTCTCCTTTTGCCTTCAATCTTTCCCAGCATCAGGGTCTTTTCCAGTGACTTTTCTCTTCGCATTAGGTGGCCAAAATATTTCAGCTTCAGCTTCAGTATCTGTCCTTCCAATGAGCACTCAGGGTTGATTTCCTTTAGGATAGACTGATTTGACCTCCTTGCAGTCCAGGGGACTCGTAAGAGTCTTCTCCAGCACCACAGTTCGAAGGCATCAATTCTTCGGCACTCAGCCTTCCTTATAGTCCAGCTCTCACAGCCATACATTGCTACTGGGAAAACCGTAGCTTTGATTATACCAATCTTTGTCGGCAAGGTGATGTCTCTGCTTCTTACTATGCTGTCTAATTTTTTTAATATGCATGCATAAATTTGTGTATATCCAAAGCAATGAATACATATGAACAACATATATCTGAAAATACAACTTACTAGCAAGCAATTACACATAGGCTTCAACAAATGCAGGCCAGATATCCAAATAAGTATCAATTTGAAGATAGTGACTATATGCCACCCATTCAAATATTGAAAGGTCCTCAGTCAATTGTGTTATAGGAGGTGAGCGTTTATCCTTCCAGTGTTGTAATTTCAGTTTTTTTAGCTGTCAAGGGGGCATGGAGAATCCATTTATACTGACCATTCATTAATTTCCATGAAGTAGGTAAATAATTTAAAAGAGCATGTACATCAGCAAATATTAAAGACTGTTTCAGTACAAAATTTATCCATATAATAACCTCCTCCCCAAAATAAGCATAAGAACATAAGAGCCATGCTGCATCAGACCAAGGGTCCATCTACTCCAGCATTCTGTTCACAGAACGGCCAACCAACTGTTGACCAGGAATCCACAAGCAGGACATGAGCGCAACAGCATCCTTCCACCCACGTTCCCCAGCGACTGGTGTACATAGGCTCACTGCCTCTGGTACAGGAGGTAGCACTAGCCATCAAGACTAGTAGCCATTGATAGCTCTTTCCTCGGGGAATTTGTCTAATCCACTTTTAAAGCCATCCAAATTGGTGGCCATCACTACACACTGTGGTAGCGAATTCCATAGTTCAACTATGCGCTGTGTGAAGAAGTACTTTTATCTGTCCTGAATCTTCCACCAATCAGCTTCATGGGATGATCCCTGGTTCTAGTATTTTGAGAGAGGGAGAAAAATGTCTCCCTATCACATTCTCCACACCAGGCATAATTCTGTACAATCCCAGCTGTTGTAACCTTATCTCATATGGGAAGATGCTCCAGCCCCTTGAGCATTTTATTTGCCCTTTTCTGCACTTTTTCCAGCTCTACAATACCATTTTTAGGTGTGGTGACCAGAATTGTACACAGTATTCTAAGTGTGGTTGCACCATAGACTTGTATAAAGGCAGTATGATATTGTCAGTTTTATTCTCAATTCCTTTTCTAATTATGCCTAACATGGAGTTTGACTTTTTTACAGCAGCTGCACACTGGGCTGACATTTTCATCAAGCTGTCTACCACAACCCCAAGATCATTTTCTTGGGTGGTCACTGCTAGCTCAGATCCTATCAGATTATACCTGAAGTTGGGATTTTTTGACTCAATGTGCATCACTTTACACTTGCTTTCATTGAACTGCATTTGCCATTTTGATGCCCATTCTCCCAGTTTGGAGAAATCCTTTTGGAGCTCTTCACAGTTCCTTTTTGTTTTAACCACCCTAAATAATTTGGTGTCATCTGCAAACTTGACCACTTCACTGCTCACTCCTAATTCCAGATCATTTATGAAAAGCATTGGTTGAAAAGCATCGGTTCTAATACAGATCCCTGTGGGACCCCACTATTTACTTCCCTCCATTGGGAGAATTTACCATTTATTCCTGCTCTCTGCTTTCTGTTCTTTAACCAGTTATTGATCCATAAAAGGATCTGTCCTCTTATTCCATGACTGCTAAGTCTGTTCAGGAGTTTTTGGTGAAGGACTCTGTCAAAAGCCTTTGGAAAGTCCAAGTAAACAATGTCTACCGGATCACCCCTGTCTACATGTTTATTGACACTCTCAAAGAACTCTAAAAAGTTAGTGAGACAGGACTTACCTGTGCGGAAGCTGTGTAGTTCTTTTTCAGCAGGGCTTGTCATTCTATATGCTTGCTAATTTTACCTTTAATAATGCCTTCAACCAATTTACCCAG
Source organism: Heloderma suspectum (assembly GCF_057233095.1). Classification (NCBI taxonomy): domain Eukaryota; kingdom Metazoa; phylum Chordata; class Lepidosauria; order Squamata; family Helodermatidae; genus Heloderma; species Heloderma suspectum. Next base: position 111,254,103 of record NC_139458.1, on the reverse strand, counting down.
AAGACATTAAGCTAACTAGCCTGTAATTTCCCGGATCCTCCCTGGATCCCTTTTTGAAAATTGGTGTTACATTGTCCATCTTCCAGTCCTCTGGTACAGAGGCTGATCTTAGGGACATGTTGCATATTTTGGTTAGAAGATCAGCAGTTTCATATTTGACTTTTTGAGAAGATTCTATGATGGATACCATCTGGGCCCAATGATTTATTTGCTTTCAATTGATCAAGATTGAGAACTTCATCTTTTGTCACCACTATTTGCCTCAGTTCCTCAGACTCCCTTTCTGAAAACACCAGTTAGACACAGGTATCTGTTCTCTATCTTCTGCAGTGAAAACAGGTAAAAAGAATTCATTCAGCTTCTCTGCAATCCTCCTTCACTACTCCTTTAACTCCATTGTCATCCAATAGTCCAACTGCCTCCCTAGCTGGTTTTCTGCTTCTGATATATTTAAAGAATTATTTACTGTTGGCCCTGATATTGTCAGCAGTATGCTCTTCAAAATGCTTTTTTGTATCTCTTTAATCTGTTTGCATCGCCTTAGTGCAAGCTTGTGCTTCCTTTTGTTTTCCTCAGTTGGGCAAGACTTCTGTTTTCTGAAAGAAGCTCTCTTTTCTCTAATCCCTCATTAAAGAGACATTGTGGTGTCCAACAGGCACAAAACAAAGGTTTTTGCTGAATAAGACACAGCCTAAGATCCATAGATGCAATAGGTGTAGATGCCAAAGCAGTGATCCACAGATTAGGGAGAATGGGGCTATCCAATTCCCTATTCCATTCCTGCTTAAAACCCTGTATATCATATTTATTCACCAATCACAAGTATTTATAGATATGGATGATGGGTCGCTTTGCCTGGCCAGCCTGAATAAGTACTTCCAGTAATGATGGAGACTCTGATGCTGTAAAAGTGTTTCGACCAAACCCAGATATTAACAAATGCTGCAATTGCAAGTATTGCCATACAGCCATAGCTGGTAAGTCATATTTGGTTTGCAGGATAAAAAATGACAAAAACCCACCAGTTGATCCAAAGTAAAAATCTCCTTATTTGTCCATGTCTGCCACAAACCACTTTTTTACCAACCTGAATTGTTGGGGCACATACCATGAGTTATTGTCATGGCTGTGGTTGATTCTTTTATTTTAATTTTTAAAAATAGTGATTTGAATAAGTAACTATAAGAAGCCAAACCCAATGAATATGCAATATTGAATTCACTTGTTGAAGTCACTGGATTTGTAACAGCAGCTTCCAAACAAATTTATTTGGAGAGGTGTTTTTTTTAAGGTTTTGGCTATTTCAGCATTTGGCAGTTCACTGTTATGATTAAATACCTGTCATACAGTTGAAGGTGGGGATGGGGAGAAAGTTGGAACCCATATACATTTATGAACAACAGTGCAGTAAGTGACGGCACAACCCAATCACTGCTGCATTACTGAAAATTCTTCACTGGGAAATAATTTAAAAACATGAGTCTGCTCCCATGCTATGTTAGGTGTGGAAACACAGCGCTGGCCCAATATATTTTGCTGCCTGAGGCAAAGGATGAGATGGTGCCCCCCACCCCCACCCCATTCCATGTACATAAGGTATCCAGACTAGTATTTGAATTTTATTTCAACAGTAGTGATGGAACAGCATCATCTACTGCACCTGAGAGCTGCAGAGTAGTTTAGGGTGCACAGGGTAGGTTGTGTGGCACACACAGCTCTGTCATCCAACATTCTACAGCCCCCAGCATCTGCACTTGAGGCAGCTGCCTCGCTCTGCCCAATGGTAGGGCCAGCCCTGTGGAAACAATACCAGGTTCTGCCAAACTGATCAAAACTTGGAAGACTTTACATGAAATATTACTAGCAACAAAATGTATTAATACATAGAAGACATTTTTTGAAATCAACACAAGTTACTGGCTGCAACTACTGTTTTTACTAAAATGTACAAACTGTCCTTAAAACAGACTGTCATAATATACCACTATTGAACTCTCAGTTGTGAAAATACCTGTATGAAATTGCCAATCCCTAAAACAACCTATTCAGGGTTCTTCTCTAGTTCCTGGCCACTTGGAGTTTTCATAAATTTTGAACTTTTTGAAATTTTCATAAATGATGAACTTTGGAGGATTTGTGGAGGATTAGGCTATCAATGGTTACTAGTTTTGATGGCTAAATGCTACCTCAAGTATCAAAGGCAGTATACCTATACACCAGTTGCTGGGGAACATGGGTGGGGAGGTGGTATTGCACTCATGTTCTACTTGTGAGTTTTCCACAGGCAGCTAGTTGGCCACCATGTGAACAGAATGCTGGAGAAAAAGGACCCTTTGTCTGCTCCATCATGGTTCTTCTTATGTTCTTATGTTTGTAAACGTTCTCTAAAATTTTCTAGCAAAAATAATACAGTGTAGAAGCACCGTAAAGACCAACAAACGTATTGTGGTGTAAACTTAAATGGACCAGAGCCCACTTTCTCAAAGGTTTGTAAAAGCATTCTAGAAATCCAAATGCACCATAACCATTGTTTCACAAAGGAATAATATTCCTACCTCTTGTGTGTTTGCCCACGGGTTTCTTCTATTGTTGTTGTCACTGGGGAATCCAGTCTTGCATCACAGTAGGCAAAAGGGTGAATTGGGTAAAAGGATATCTGTGATGCAGAGGTTGGAGGACCTATTTTTCCCCCTACACTAGCCATAATTAATTGCTTGAAGGTGGTAGATCACAATGTGTATGTGTATATGTTTCAAAAATTAAAATGTTTTGTGGAAATACAGTTCTTGCTTCTCTTGTTTTGCTACAGTAAAAGCCAGTGAGATACTAGATATTTTTAGAAAGCCTACTAATGTGAGATAGTATGCTACTGCCATCCCATGGCAGTATTAAAGACATAACCTTTTAAAGCTAAGGCTTTCCCATTATCTGCACTGGAAAACAGGTGATAAGTAGGGATGAATGAGAATTTCATTCTAGTTTGCAAATTATCAGAACTCGCCGCATTTGCAACCCTGACTGCGAATGGGAGTGCATTTGGGGGGGGGAAGCTTCTCACGTTCCCAACTTGTAGTCACGCACAAAATATATTCTTTGTTTTGTTTTTAAATGCAGTTAAAAAAATGCTTTAGTCAATGGGGAGGAAATGGACACTTTTGAAAAACTATGTACAGAAATGTGCACTTTTCCCGTTTGAAGGAAAAGATGGCTAACCAGCCAGAGCAGGTTGCAAATGAAAATGGAGTGATGCAAACTGAGCTTTGAAGCGGACTTTGGAGAATCGTGGTGAGATCGAACATCCCTGGTTCTCCCATCCCAAAAGCTGATCCTTTTTAACAGGATGGGTTATTATTGACTGAAGAATATGAAAAGTAGGGATGTCAGAGAATTCCTCAACAGATCTCGGTGAGGCCGAATGCCAGTGCATTCGGCCCCCCAAAATCCATCGCGGAACGAAGCTCCCGCCCCCCCGCCCCACGAAAGGCATGCGGGACAAAGTCCCCGCTGCCTCCACCCCACGAAAGGCACGCGAAATGGAGCACTTACCTGCTCCCATCCACGCTGCTTTGCGAATGGCGGGCGTCCTGCGACCGCCATTCGCTTCCTCGTCTCAATAGCCGTGATAGGCTACATAAATACTTACGTAGCCTATCACGGCTAACGCAGGGATGCCATTTGCATCCCTGCGGAGGCCGTCATAGGCTACATAAGTATTTACGTAGCCTATCACGGCGGGGGGGAAAAACCCCCAGCATACGCAAATGGCGGCAGCTACCGCCATTTGCGTACACTGGAGTTTTTCCCCCTGCCGTGATAGGCTACGTAAATATTTACATAGCCCATCATGGCTCAATACAGGGACGCAAATGGCGGTGGCTATGACAGCCGCCATTTGCGTCCCTGCAGGGCTGCCCAGCGGCCGGTTGTCCGCCTGCGGGCGACTGGAGCCGGCTAGCGGCTCTGCGGCTTGGCCGCGGAGCAGAGCCAGCCGGGCAGGATTCTGGGGGGAGGGACAGAGTGCCTCCCCCCCCGTTGAGGATTCCGGGGGGAGGGACGGAGCGCCTCCCCCCCACCACGGATGCCCCTGCGCGGAGCCAGGTAAGGGATTCGTACATCCCTAATGAAAAGAGCTCTTTTATGCAGAAAGGATTCTTTAATTCTTTATAATTAAAAAAAGTATATAATTCTAAAAAGTCCATATTTTTAAACCTTAGTCCACTAAAAGTCCTCATTTTAAATCTTATTGTTTATAATCCAAAAGTCAGCAGCATATAGAATGCCACCTCAAATAATTGTGTTTTAGCAAAGGAGCTATGTTTATAGATAATACTGATTCATCTGGTGCAGTTCTTAGGCCAGCTGAGAGCTGTAATTTGTGATAATTAGAAATTTCCTTTGTTTTTCTCCGCTGCATCTTTTACAATATAAAAGGCAAAACAATCCAATTTACTTGGCTGGGATCTAAGTGGTGTTTGGAAAAAGGGGGTGACCTGAACTTGAAGCAGATCTCAGAACTGGTTCAGAGTGGGGGCCCTTCTACCTATGAAGCTGAACCTAAAATCTCTCAGCTGCCTTGAACCTGACCTAGACTTGAACCATAACTGAATGCAAAATCCAGAAACCAGTTCAAAAAAGTGAATCAGGCATCAGAATCTCATTCCTCCAGCCTTTGAGAGTGGTGAGAAAGGGCCTCTTGCCCCTCCAGCCCTAGAAAGGCAGACAAAACAGATGTTTCCCAGGAAACCAGGAGAGGAGAAATGGAGGAGAGCTGTGGGGGAAGGGGAGCAGGAGAGAGGGTTTGGGGACCGATAGTTCACCTGTCTCCTGCGTTTGCCTTGAACCAAGTACAAAATGATTCTTTGAGATGAGGAAATGAGAAAAGCGAATCTAACTAAACTGCAGGGTAATTTGGAATTTCTAAAGATTTACATGACCAATGATGAACCAGTTGTGCTTAATTTTTCAGTCAGAAATGTCTGCCTAGTTCAGAAGACATCCTCAAACCACTCCTCAGAGTGAGCAAATTCCATGAAGCAAGAGATATATGATCGAAGCAAGGCCTACAAATGTACTACTATCTACTTCCTATATTATTTTGTCAAAGAGCCTCATCTTGGTAAATGTGAAAACAAGATCATAAGGATTCCCTTGGTGGATCACACCAAGGTCCATCAAGTCCAGTATTCTGTTTAGCCAGGCAGATGCCTCTGATCGCAAACAGAGCATAAGCAGCGTATCCATCACCGGTTTTGTTCTAATTAAAAAAGGGGTTAGATGAATTCATGGAGGATCAGTCTGTTGAGGATTTGGGAGGGCTTTCATTCAGTGCACCCTCGCTTTTCTCCCCTGTACCCACAGGGTACAATAAGCCAGGCTTCAGTCTGTTGGCACCCAGCTGGAAAGCTTTATGGCTAGAAAGCTCTTTCTCTTGCTCCCACACAAAATTCCTGTCCTTCAAAAAGCTGACAAACAATAAAGAAAACACCCAGCAAAGAAGCAGGAAAAATAAGACAATGAAGGGCAAACAGCCAGAAGAAGCAAAGGAGTAGGGAGGGGATCACTGACCTGCTAAGCAGAGAAAATGGTGGAGAAAGACAACTAAAGCAAAAAGACCTGGAAACCAGTGACAGGGTGGTGCAGAACAGGACTGGAAAGATGAGAAACAAGTGAGAAAAGTTTGTCAGGTACCAGTTATGTATTACTTAAGCATTCTATGGAGAACTGTAAGCCTCCATACAAGAGGCAAGAAAGGAACAACCCATGAGGCCATAACAGGCAAGTGAGTAGCGTGAAGGCTGAAATGTTTCTTTCTCCAACCCTAGCATAAATTAAAGGGGCCCACAATTGGGGCTGAGCCGAGATCATGTTGCTGCTTCTGAAGAAAGGGCTTCTTTAAAGCAGCGTGCTGGGTGCGAGGTGTGTGTCTTTGTGTATAGTACATGGGTGGGAGTGTGGGGACAATATGAACAAGTGTATATGAGTCTGACTGTGTCTGTGAGTGTGTAAATGAGTGCGTGAGAATGGGAATGTGTGTGTGTGTGTGTGTGTGTGTGTGTGTACATGGCCATGGCCTCTGGCACCTTGGCAGACACAAAAGAGGCCTTCAGGGCCTAAATGGTTGTGCACCTGTACTTTACAGTATTGGGTTTGTCTTCATGGGGGGAAAAGCTGCATTGGGTTGTCCTAGGGTAAAGCGGAGGACTGGGATGGTAGAAAGAGGGTACCCCTACATCCACCTCTCTTTACTCATGTTGTAGTACATACAGGTTTGAGCAGGAAATATCTATCAGCTTCCTGTGAATCTAAATTGTATAATTCGTATACTGAAGTTCAGTCTCTCCAAAGACTGTACTAGCCTCTCCAAAGACCTGCCTCAACTGACATCTAATAACAAAGCAGAACAATGTTGTTGTTATACATTAATATTTTTATTACAGGAATAATATTATTAAATACTAGTGATAATTCCCACCAAGTGGGTGAGATGTATATGGAAATATGGATATAAAAATGCCTATAATTTATATATTCATTTTTTACATTAAAAGAAATTACCTTACTTTTTTTTTACTGCGGGGCTCCGGGTGGCATACAAGGTTCCACTCCATTTTATTATCACAACAACCCTGTGTATTAGATTAGGCTGAGAGGCAGTGACTGAGCCAATGCAGGCTCAGCCCTACCATTAGGCAGGGTGAAGCAGTAGCCACAGGTGGCAGATGTTGTGACACGGCAGTAAGATATTGGATGGGACACCTCTGTGCCATGCAGTCTGCTCTCCCCCCCCCCAAGTTAGCCTTCTGGGGCAGTTAGTGGAAGATGCTGTCTAATCATCAGTGTTGGACAGATGCATCTGCCAGTCCAGTCATGGAATGGGAGGGAGCACCATCTTGTTCTTTGCCTCAGGCAACAAAATATCTTGGGCCAGACCTGGGCCAATGCCACCCAGTGAGTGTCATGGTTGTGTAGGAATTTGAACCCAGGTCTCCCCAGTCCTAAAGTCCTCTTCTCAGCTGGCTTTCTTACCCTAACATAATTGTATGTTAATGAGATATCCACAGTTGCTGCTTAGTTATGTTTCCAGATGGCAATGAAAGCTTCTCATATCACGAAGACACCAATGCCTCCTTTTAAGCAGGGGAAATGTGTGCTAGACTGTTCTTATGGGAAGGGGCCCATTAGGAGGCACTCTCAAAGGTGAAAGACAGGCTTTTAACTTCTCTTCCCCTTCAGCATTCTGATGGTTCTTCTCCCACCTACACCTGCAAAGGGGTTCATGAAGAGAAGTATGCAGCAGTCAGACTGCGGATTGTGGGACATTGAACATACATTACTGCAGCACTTCGTTCATTGCTAACTTTATAGCAGGAGTGGGCAGAAAGTAGATCTCCAGATCTTTTGGACTTCAAAAACCTGGCTGTTCAGGCAGGTGGGCATTTGGGGTGGGTTAGGGTTTTTTAGAGCAGTGTGTGTGTTGGTTTGTTTGTTCAGTTGATTAGTATTGTACAGCACCTAGAGAGGCCGGATAGCTGGCCAGATGGATGGCTAATAAATCAAATAAATAAATTAAATAAATAAACTCCCAGCATTCCTGACCATTAGCCATGCTGCAGGGGATTCTGGGAGTTGAAGTCCCAAACATCTAGTGATCTATCTTCTGCCCTCCCCTGCTTTATAGTGTTGGGTCAAAAAGATTAAAAACCAGGATTAATTGCCCCATTTAACAACAGAAAGATATTGTAGGGGAGGGGGAAGGCAAAGTCAAGGCAATTGAGCTACAGTGATGGGCAGGAGAAAAGAGCAGACCTGGACAATTACCCGAATTGTCTGCTGAGTGGCCCAGTTCTGCATTGGTTTACAAAGGCCAAATATTGGCAAGGTCTTACCAGTTCCTGGATGTGTTCCTGTTATGTATGTTAGCCAAAGCTCGTCATTGTTGACTGACCAAAAGAGAATGCATTAATTAACTGTCTGTAATGCTTCTTCGTCTTTGGAAACACTGAAACAATTTGGCCTGGCTTGCCCCTCCATTGTGGGCCACTTGGACACAGTCCCAGCCGCATGTCTATTTTATGTGGCTCCCAAAGGAGACATTCTTTGTGAAAGAGGTTGTGTGCAAAGACATCAAACAAGGACTTTGAAGCCAAGCCCTTGGTGTGCCCAGAGAGCATCGTCCATCTGTATACTCTTCTTGATGTACATCCACAGAACCTGGTAAGGCTCCAGGCGCCATTCTGGATTTGCTTACAATATTGGAATGGTTAGTTTCAGTACAGTTCCAAGAAAAAAATGTAACAGCTTTATAGGCTGAGATTAAAGGAGCTGTTTATGTAGTGGCCTTGCCCATATTATAGCCTTGTCTGTATTATGGGTAAGGCAAAGTCTTTGTGCATTACAATGCAGTGGTGCTAAAGGATGCACAAAGTGCCTTATGAACCTTTGTTTCAGGTGTTGAGTGTAATATGTGAAGCAGCAACCTGCATGGCTTTCATTGTTTTTGTCATGTGTGAAGTCACTCTTAATGAGAGTTAATAAGAACGAGTCGCAATTGAAGTGAGGCCTGGGATATAAAACTCTTCAGAATTCTTCCTTTCTCAGCAATGTGGGGGTTAAATTAGGCATTTTTCTACCTCCAGTTCTACTTGAGTTTAGGGCAGAATTAAATATTACATGCAATATGAGCTGCTGCCAGAAATGGTCATAACTCTGTCATGTGTTATTCTGCTACATAACTGCACTTTCTGTATTCCTAGAAGATGAGTATTGTGAAGACAGGAGAATGCATATGTTTTTGGAGTGGTTCCTGAGTTAGTCAAGTTGTATCTCTGTTCCCCCATCTCCCAACTGCTACAGTATGTGTGTCAATTCTAGGGATGGGGGAGAATTTCTCCCCGAAACTTCGGGGGGCCGAGTGCCAATGTATTCGGCCCCCCAAAGTAGTTTCGGGGAGAAATTCTCCGCCCCCCCCCCCGGGATGGGACTTACCTTTCCCGAATGTCCCTCCCGGTGGCGGGTCCCGGCGGCAGTTCGGCAGGTCTTCGTCAGGGGCAGGGGCGGCAGCCGGTCTTTCGACCGGCTGCCGCCGCCACCATTCCAATAAAAGTAAAAAAAACAAAACGCCCCCGTGATAGGCTACGTGACGATTAACGTAGCCTATCACGGCTAGATTTGCAAAGTCAGCCGTGATAGGCTACGTAAATCGTCACGTAGCCTATCACGGGTGACTTAAAGAAAAAAAAAGCGCGTACGGCTAATGGCGGCCCCCATAGGAAGCTGCCATTCACGTTCCTTATTTGGTCGCTGTAGTCTACGTAAAGATTATGTAGACTACAGCGAAAATAAGGGCAACGCTATTTGCGTTGCCCTTATTTTCACCGTAGTCTACGTAAAGATTTACGTAGACTACAGCGACCAAATAAGGAACGCGAATGGCGGCTCCCTATGGGGGCCGCCATTTGCGTACGCGCTTTTTTTTTTTTTTAAAGTCACCCGTGATAGGCTACGTGACGATTAACGTAGCCTATCACAGCTGACTTTGCAGATCTAGCCGTGATAGGCTACGTAAATCGTCACGTCGCCTATCACGGGGGTGTGTTGTTTTTGTTTTTACTTTTTATTTCGCGGCCGGGCGAGGCAAGGCGCCTCCTCCCCGGCCTGAATTTCGGCCGGGCGAGGCAGGAAGCCTCCCCCCCGGCCTGAATTTCGGCCGGGCGAGGCGGGAGCCTCCCCCCCCGGCCTGAACTTCGGGGGGAGCAGCGAAGCGCCTCCCCCCCACCGCGAAGCAAGCTACGAGACCAGGTAAGTGGCTTTCGTGCACCCCTAGTCAATTCTGAATGTAAACAGAAACTCTGAAAAGACAAAAAGGAGCAATATTAAAAATTAAAGTGAAAAGACAAGAGAGAGCAGTATTAAAGGTTAAAGATAAGAGAGCCCATTGAAAGTTCTACAAGTCTGTTGTGTTCAAAGGAGTCATTGCCAGAAGCACCTCTCAGCTGAAGAACCAGAGTGGTAACAAGTCTGTACTGTACCCTTGAGTGCTACTTAAAATAAAAGTAAATCTTTATATGTTGAAATTTCCTCTTTGCAACACAGGGAAGTATATAATGTTCCTTATACCAAATATCAAAAGCCTCCTTTGGGCAGTATCCAATACTGCCTGTACTTCTGTTCAATCTGTTGCACAAGTGGTACTCACCACTCATGCAACAGAAAGGTAGCAGTTCAAAAGCAACCCCAGATACAAGCAGAATCACTTGTTTCCAGATCGGGATAGTCAGTGGAGCTTCCTTCCGCAAGCTCCACTGACATGCCCCATTGTGGAAACAAGAATTTCCAATTCTTTTGGGTTGCTTTTAGAACCGCTAGCTCTGGATTGCGCTCGCAGTGAATTCCAGTGGTGTCCATTCAGCTCAATCTTGGTGTTATGATTCCTGAAATAAACAAAGAAGGAATTCATCTTTGGTTACTTCCTAACAGAACAGCTACAGTTCAGTGTTCTTGCTCATTATTACTGAATAAATTATAGGTTCTAAAAGAAGTTGTCTTCTGCCTAATCATGCAAATGAATGATGTCTGCTGTCCACAACCTGGTGTCATTCAGATATTTTGGACCACAACTCCAATCACCCCAAGTCAACATGGCTGGAATAAGTACAGCAACTGAAGACTGTAAATACTGTTTGGTCAAGAAGCAACTGAAAATTAACACATGGCGTTCAAGACATTTGTTAGCAAGAGTTGTGGAAACTTACAACAAAAAAAGTAAATGTAGCTAGCTTTAATTAAAACAAGTTAAGTCAAATGAAATTATCATGATTTTGAAACACTGTTCAGTATTTTTAAAACTATGGTGCTGCAACTCCCTTCCCCTAATTTCAATTCCTGAGGAAAATAATGGATGGATGTATACCACCTTTAGGCCTATGCTTTTCCTTCTAAATCCCAGAACATTGAGCCTTTTCACACAAGGCTTTTATTGTGCACTTGTGAATCACAGTAGTTTGCGGTCCATCACACAATGTCATCATCCTCTAGGGCCTCCACTGCAACCATTATCGGAAAGTTTGGTATATCCTGAACGGTGCTATTAAATACTCTGTGTATTTGCGCAATTCTGTTATACCACAGTGTCATCTAGTGGCTGTATAATGAAACATATAGAATAGCAGAGAAAGACACCCCACCCACACCCAGTAAAAGGCACATGTAACGGAGGCGATCTTAATCCCGCAACAAATTTGGAAGCAGAAGCCCTGTAAAGGCGCGGGATAAAATCATTCCTTAACTTGAGAAGAGAAATCAATTAACTCTGTTCATAATAACTGCTTTGATTCAGATGTATATATTTTGACCAAAGGTCAATGTGGCTTTGGGGTTGGCACATGTTTTTGTGACAGGCCAGCAGGTGGGTTGACAGGCATACAGACAGGCATTTATGGACGCTGCTGAGAAATATATCAAGTTCCCCTTCTAGCAAATCTTGGTTCTCAGCATTTTTCCCAACTCAGTTCTATGAACAAATGTGCTGTCCCATTTTGACAGTCTTTCTGTTTATGATTATTGAGAGATTTGCCTCTATGCTGGGGGGGAGGGGTGTCAGCTACACAACACATTTCAATATACTTTTTAATCTTTAGGTGTCATTTTTATCCATAATGACTCCTCACTGAGCACTTGCATACAGCCAAAATTGGCCATAGTCCAAAAGAACAACTAGTGTGGGCCAATACTTTAGCAAGGGTAGGTTAAACTGTTATATGACACTAAGGGCAGAATCCTATGCATGTTTAGACAGAAAAAAGTCCTACAACTCCCAGAATTCTCCAGCCAGCCATGCTAAACATGCATAGGATTGCACCCTAAGTGTATGTTTCCTTCATTTTAGTTGGACACACAGCCATTTCACCCATCCTGAAAGAGAGAGTGGAGGTAGGTATAGGGAATAGACTATAGGAAAGAAGCCTGGTTTTAATTCTGCAATTTGAAGGTTCTAAACTAGAGGTTTTCTTGGCAAAGTCATGTGCCCAAACCTTTGTTTGCTGAGATAATGAGAATGTGAAGCAAGGAGAGGGCTAATCAGTGGAAGAGAAGAAGGATGTTTAACCCCTTCCATGCCTATCAGCTCACCCCCTCATATGTACTCCATGGCTGGTTTCTCCTCAGCTGAGGAGGATCTACATTGCGCCCACCATCGCAATGAAGTTAGTGCACTCTCAGGTTGAATGCACTTGCATTAAAATGTGATTATCCACACTCACCCTCTTTCCCCGTTCCAGTACCTCCTCAAATGTGCAAGCATGGTTCACACTCCGGCACCATGCTGTTTTCCTGCTTTCAAGGAAGGCTGCTGTCATTGGAGGAGTGGCAACACTGCCCACCATCCCTCTCTTCCTCTATCCCTGTGTGTGTGTACGGATGGCGCAAGCATCCGGTTGGGGCTCAAAGCCCGGTGAGAAGTTGCCACTCCGCCCCCCCTCGGACACCAGTTCCCTCAGCAAGAAGAGGGGAAGAAGGCAATGCCTCTCGTCCTCCCCCCATCACTGCTACAGTAGCAGTGGCACAGGAGAGGCTGGTCGTTTTCTGCAAGTTTTCCTGGCCTCAGGGAAAATGACCACCTTGTCCCTTGCTGCCACCGCTGTGGCAGGTGGGGGTGGGGGGAAGAAAGAGGCACCTATCCTCTTCTCCCCCACACACCGGCTGGAGGCCAGGGCGAGAGGCTAGGGGGTGTCTGCTGAGGCTCTTTTCCCCACGCCAGCCCTTGACAGCTGGCATGAAGAAGAGGGGCAGCTGCTACTGATAGGCTAGCATAGCTTTCTCAGCACTGGAAGTTTAATCACCAACCAGGAGAGCTGGATGTGTGCGTGCTTGTCTGATCTCGGAAGCTCATCAGGGTCAGCACTGGTCAGTACTTGGATGGGTGACCGCCTGGGAATCAGGCTTCCTGCACTGAGCAGGGGGTTGTTCTATCCCTTCAAATGACACTAAGTTTTACCTCCTTCTATCCCCTGCTTTGGCTTTTTTTAAAAAAAATTAAGATATTATCTTAGATATTATCTTAATATTATTAATATTAATATTATTATTAATATTAATATTATTAATATTATTAATATTAATAATATTATATTAATATTAATATTATCTTATTATCTTAATATTATTATCTTAATATTATTAATATTAATATTATCTTAATATTATCGAAGATATTATCTTCGAAGAATTGTAGCTTCTCCAGCCCGATTGCTCCGCAGACTTGCCCAGGCAAGCGTAAATGTTTTCACAGTCCCATCCATGGTCGCTGTGCGGAAAGAAACACACACACATATCCAGGCAGACAGTCCTCAGTGTCCATGGACTAACATCAATAAAAATGTCCATGGGCAATTTTAACATCTCATGAGCGGTGGACATTTTTATCAATGTTAGTCCATGGACACTGAGGACTGTCTGCCTGGATACATGCTGCGAGCATGGAGGGGACTGTGAAAAAAATTACACTTGCCTGGGCTTGCCCGGGCAAGTGTGTGGAGCAATCGGGCTGGAGAATCTATGATTCTTTGAAGATTCGCTTCTTTGAAGATAATGCCTTAATTTAAAAAAATAAAGCCAAAGCAGGGGATAGAAGGAGGTAAAATTTAGTGTCATTTGAAGGGATAGAACAACCCCCTGCTCAACGTAGGAAGCCTGATTCCCAGGCGGTCTCCAATCATGGCGATCACTCGTGGCCGAGTAAGATTGTCTTCCAGAGATAGAGTCTTAGCAGTGCGTCTGCAGGTGGCTGTGAAGGCCAATTCTGGATGTACACAGCCTCCCACAGTGAGGACATAGGTTTCCAGGTGGAAGGCGGTCACGATGACGGTTTGCTTGATGTGCCTTCCGCTGAGCTCGTTTGTCCTTTTTGCTCTGTACTCGTGCTTCTTCAGAGTCCATAGTGCCTTTAATATACGCTGACCTCCAGTTGGAACGCTTATGGGTTAGAGCTTCCCAGTTCTCAACGCTTATGTTAGATTTTTTTAGATTAGCTTTAAGAACATCTTTAAATCTCTTTTGCAGTCCACCAATATTCCATTTTCCATTCATAAGTTGGGAATAGAGTAGCTGCTTTGGAAGACGATAGTCAGGCATTCGAACAACATGGCCGATCCAGTGAAGTTGATGCTGGAGAATCATTGTTTCAACACTGGTGGTCTTTGCTTCTTCCAGTACACTGACATTTGTCCGTCTGTCTTCCCAAGTAATTTGCAGAATTTTTCGGAGGCAGCGTTGGTGGAATCTTTCAAGAAGTTGGGAGTGGCGTTTATAGATGGTCCATGTTTCACAGGTGTACAATAAGGTACAATGGCTTTGTAAACAAGCATTTTGGTCTCCCTGCGAATGTCCCAATCCTCGAACACTCTACACTTCATTCGGGAGAATGCTACACTCGCAGAGCTCAGGCGATGCTGAATTTCAGTGTCGATGTCGGCTTTTATGGAGAGATGGCTGCCAAGATAAGTGATCGACATTTTCAAGCATCACACCATTAAGCTGGATTGATGGCGCTATAGAGGGATTGGTTTGTGCTTGCTGGTAAAGCACTTTGGTTTTTTTGATCTTAAGCAAGAGGCCGAGCTTTTCATATGCTTCTGCGAAGATGTTTAGGATAGTTTGGGGATCTTCCTCTGAGTGTGCACAGCTTACGTTATCATCAGCATATTGAAATTCTATGGCAGAGGTTGTAATTACCTTACTTTTTGCTTTCAGCCCATTAAGGTTAAAAAGTTTTTCATCTGTTCGATATATTATTTCTACACCAGTGGGAAGTTTCCCTTCAACAAGGTGTAGAATCATAGCGATGAAGATAGCAAATAAGATTGGAGCAATGGCGCATCCCTGTTTAACGCCAGATCCCACTTTGAATGGATCACTTTGAGAACCATTGTTATCTAAGATTGTTGCCATCATGTCGTCATGGAGGAGCTGCAAGATGTTCACAAATTTATTAGGGCATCTGGTTTTCAGAAGGATGGTCCAGAGAGCAGTACGGTTTACCGTATCGAAGGCCTTAGTCAGATCAATAAACGCCATGTACAGTGGTTGGTTTTGCTCCCTGCATTTTTCTTGGACCTGTCATGCGGTGAAGATCATATCCACTGTCCCCCTGGAGGGCGGAAGCCATTTTGGGATTCAGGGAGGATGTCTTCTGAGATAGACAGAAGGCAGTCTGTCAGGATCCTTGCCAAGATTTTGCCTGCCGTAGCTAGAAGGGAGATGGCTCGGTAGTTTCCACAATCTGATCTATCGCCCTTTTTGAAGAGAGTGATAATTATGGTATCCCTGAAGTCTGCTGGGATCTCCTCCCTCATCCAAATTTTTTCGATGAGCTTGTGAAGCTGTTGTGTACCTTCAGGCTCCTTCTTTAAAGACTTCAACAGGGATCCCTTTGGGTCCACTAGCTTTATTATTTTTCATTTGGTTAGTGGCTTTACTGACTTCCTTCAAACTAGGGGATACTGCAAGCTCATCTCTGGTTTGTTTTTGTGGGATTTGTCAGAAAACCTCATCAACCACAATAGAGTTACGGTTAAGGAGGTTGTGGTAATGCTCTTTCCAATGCAGTGCAATAGACTCTTTGTCCTTTAGAAGTTTGGCACCATCTATTGAGCGTAAGGGTTTGTACCATGGTTTGTTGGTTGGTAGATGGCCTTTGTGGCATTAAAAAAGCCCCATGCATCATGGGCATCTGCAAAATGCTGGATTTCTTGAGCTTTCTTTATCCACCAGGTGTTCTTAAGTTCTCTAGTTCTTGTTTGGACGTCAGCCTTTGCACTGGCGTAGATTTTTTTCTTAGCGGCACAGTTGATGTCTTTTTGCCATATTTGGAAGGCTTTCATAGAATCATAGAATCATAGAATAGTAGGGTTGGAAGGGGCCTACAAGGCCATCGAGTCCAACCCCCTGCTCAATGCAGGAATCCAAGTCAGAGCATCCCTGACAAATGGCTGTCCAGCCTCGTCTTAAAGGCCTCCAGTGTGGGAGAGCCCACCACCTCCCCAGGTAATTGGTTCCATTGCCGTATTGCTCTGACACTCAGGAAGTTTTTCCTGATGTTCAGCCGGAATCTGGCTTCCTGTAACTTGAGCCCATTATTCCGTGTCCTGCACTCTGGGATGATCAAGAAGAGATCCTGGCCTTCTTCTCTGTGACAACCTTTCAAGTACTTGAAGAGTGCTATCATATCTCCCCTCAGTCTTCTCTTCTCAAGGCTAAACATGCCCAGTTCTTTCAGTCTCTCTTCATAGGGCTTTGTTTCCAGTCCCCTGATCATCTTTGTTGCCCTCCTTTGAACCCTCTCCAGCTTGTCTGCATCCTTCTTAAAGTGTGGTGCCCAGAACTAGACACAGTACTCCAGATGAGGCCTAACCAGTGCTGAGTAGAGGGGAACTAGTACTTCCCGGGATTTGGAAGTGATGCTTCTATTAATGCAGCCCAAAATAGCATTTGCCTTTTTTGCAGCCACATCACATTGTTGGCTCATATTCAGCTTGTGATCGACGACAATTCCAAGATCCTTCTCGCTCGTAGTGTGGTTGAGCCACGTATCCCCCATCTTGTAACTGTGCATTTGGTTTCTTTTTCCTAGGTGCAGAACTTGGCATTTGTCCCTATTAAATGCCATTCTGTTGTTTTCTGCCCAGCGCTCCAGTCTATCCAGATCACTTTGAATTTTGTTTCTGTCTTCCAAAGTATTAGCTATCCCTCCCAATTTTGTGTCATCTGCAAATTTGATCAGCATTCCCTGCACCTCCTCCTCCAAGTCATTAATAAAAATGTTGAAGAGCACTGGGACCAGGACTGAGCCCTGTGGTACCCCACTCGTTACCTCTCCCCAGTTTGAGAAGGTCCCATTGATAAGCACCATTTGAGTTCAGTTCTGTAGCCAACTGTGGATCCACCAGATCATTGTTTCATCTAGCCCACTTTGAGCTAGTTTGCTCATCAGGATATCATGGGGCACTTTGTCGAAAGCTTTGCTGAAGTTGAGGTACATGATGTCCACAGCATTGCCACAGTCCACAAGGGAGGTTACCTGATCAAAAAATGAGATCAGATTTGTCTGGCAGGTTTTGTTCTTGACAAATCCATGTTGGCTTTGAGTAATCACGGCATTGTTTTCAAGGTGCTCACAGATGGATTGCTTTATCATCTGCTCCAGAATTTTCCCAGGGATTGATGCCAGACTGACTGGTCTGTAGTTCCCAGGTTCTTCCTTTTTACCCTTTTTGAAGATAGGGACAACATTAGCCCTCCTCCAGTCATCTGGCACTTCCCCCATCCTCCATGATTTCTCAAAGAGAATAGACAGCGGTTCTGAGAGTTCTTCTGCCAGTTCCTTTATTACTCTAGGATGCAGTTCATCTGGCCCTGGAGATTTGAACTCATTCAAAGTAATGAGGTGTTCCTTGACCATATGCCTATCGATCTCAAGCTGCAATCCTGCCCCTTCAGCCTGTACTTCGCCTTTGCCAGGGGGGTCATAGACCCTCTTTTGGGAGAAGACTGAGCCAAAGTCGGAATTGAGCACCTCTGCCTTTTCTTTGTCATCTGTTATCACTTTGCCATCCATATTTAATGGCTGAACAACCATTTCTTTCCTCTGTCTTTTACTATGCACGTAGCTGAAGAAAGCCTTTTTTATTGTTTTTAGCATCCCTCGCTAACCTCAGCTCATTCTCAGCTTTAGCCTTCCTGACGCCATCCCTGCAATTCTGCAGGGGACTGGAAACAAAGCCCTATGAAGAGAGACTGAAAGAACTGGACATGTTTAGCCTTGAGAAGAGAAGACTGAGGGGATATCTGATAGCGCTCTTCAAGTACTTGATAGGGATGTACGAAAGTCACTTACCTTTCCGCGGATTATGTTCATGGGGGGGGGAGGCGTTCCGTCCCTCCCCCCAGAATCCTCGATGGGGGGGGAGGCGATCCGTTCCTCCCCCTCGGAATCTTCGACGGCCGGCTGTGCTCTGCAGCGGCTCCACAGAGCAGCCGGCCAGGCCCAGCCCAGGGCAGAGCTGTCCGCAGCCGGATTTCTGGCCGCGGAGGGCTCTGGGTAAAAAACAAAACAAAACAAAATCGCGTATGCAAATGGCAGTGGCTACGGCTGCCGCCATTTGCGTTGGTTATTTTTCGCTGTCTTAGTCTACGTAGATATTTACGTAGACTATGATGGCGAAAATAAAGGGGAACGCAAATAGCGTAGTGGGCGCTATTTGCATCCCTTTTTGATTCACCGTTTTAGCCTACGTAAATATTTATGTAGGCTAAAACAGTGAATCAAAAAGGGACACAAATAGCACCTACTACGCTATTTGCGTTCCCCTTTATTTTCACCGTAATAGTCTATGTAAATATTTACGTAGGCTAAGACGATGAAAAATAACGAACGCAAATGGCAGTGGCCGTAGCCGCCGCCATTTGCGTACACGTTTTTTTTTTAAACCAGCCGTGATAGGCTACATAAATCTTTATGTAGCCTATCACATCCCTGTAAAAAAAAACAAAACCCTCCAGACTGCAAATGGCAGCAGCAGCAGCCGGTCGGAAGACCAGGTGCCGGAGCTACCGCCACCTGGAACATCCGCCCCAGGTAAGTCTTGTCCTGGGGGGGGCGTCCACGGGGGGGCGGGGGGGGAGGCCGTTCCGCCACAGATTTCGGGGGGCCGAATGCACTGGCATTCGGCCTCACCGAGATCTGTGGCGGAATTCTCTGACATCCCTAGTACTTGAAAGGTTGTCACAGAGAGGAAGGCCAGGCTCTCTTCTCGATCATCCCAAAGTGCAGGACACGGAATAATGGGCTCAAGTTACAGGAAGCCAGATTCCGGCTGAACATCCGGAAAAACGTCCGGACTGTTAGAGCAATACGACAATGGAACCAATTACCTAGGGAGGTAGTGGGCTGTCCCACACTGGAGGCATTCAAGATGAGGCTGGACAGCCATCTGTCAGGGATGCTCTGACTTGGATTCCTGCATTGAGCAGGGGGTTGGACTCGATGGCCTTGTAGGACCCTTCCAACCCTACTATTCTATGATTCTGTCAGCATCTAATGTTGGTGCATAGGCACATAGAATAGTTGCCTCCTGGTTTTTGGCGAGTTTTATTCAGAAGGTTGAGAGTCGTTCGTTAATGCCAGTAGGAACTTCTGACAAGAGTTTCATAAGATCATTTTTAATAGCAAAGCCTAGTCCATGTATTCGTCATTCTTGTTCAGGTAGTCCTTTCCAGAAGAAGGTGTAACCTCCTTTTTCTTCCTTCAGTTGTCCCTGTCCTGCTCTTCGAGTTTCTTGGAGTGCTGTTATGTCAGTGTTAACACATCTCAGCTCCCTTGCAATGATAGCAGTCCTACGTTCAGGGCATTCACTATCTGTATTGTCCAGCAGTGTCCGTATATTCCATGTTCCAAAGTTCATTTGTCCTTTGTGACTGCTAAATGGTGACCCCACTGGATGCGGTAATCCAGTCAGGGAGAAGATGAGGCAGACTATGTTTAGGGCACCTTTTCTAGCCCCCTCCCCATACGGGGTGAGCAGAGTGGATCCTGAATAGGACTGCTCAGTCATGGATACAGCTGCCGAACTACTCAGCTGCCTCGGTCCTTGAGTCAGGACGACTGAGTCTGATTCCACCACCTATGTGCTGCTCCATGACTAGGGGCTTCCGGATTTCACAGTCCTACCTAGGGATGGCAGAGAATTCCGCCATGGATCTCGGGGAGGCCAAATGCCAGTGCATTCGGCCCCCCGAAATCTGTGGCGGAACGGCCTGCCACCACCCCCTGAGGATCCCCCCCAGGACGAGACTTACCTGGGGCGGATCTTTCGGGCGGCGGCAGCTCCAGCGGCGGCTGTGGCTGATGTTCCGACCGGCCGCCGCCATTTGCAGTTTTGTTTTGTTTTTTACACACACGTGATAGGCTACGTAAGTTTTTACGTAGCCTAAAACGTCTGGGTAAAAAACAAAAAAAGGCGTATGCAAATGGCGGCGGCTATGGCCGCCGCCATTTGCATACGCCTTTTTTTTTTTTTACCCAGACGTTTTACGCTACGTAAAAACTTACATAGCCTAAAACGACTGGGTTAAAAAAAAAAGACATATGCAAATGGAGGCGGCTACAGCCGCCGCCATTTGCATTCCTTATTTTGGGCCATCTTAGTCTACGTAAATAATTACATAGACTAAGACGGTGAAAATAAGGGGAATGCAAATAGCGTCCACTACGCTATTTGCGTTCCCCTTATTTTCGCCGTCTTAGTCTACGTAAATATTTACGTAGATTAAGACGTCAAAAATAAGGAACGCAAATGGCGGTGGCCGTAGCCGCCTCCATTTGCATATGCCTTTTTTTTTAGGTGCCGCCATTTGCGTACGCGCTCCCCCCCCCAGAGCCCTCCGCGGCCGGAAATCCGGCTGCAGACGGCTCTGGCCTGGCTTGGCCTGGCCGGCTGCTCCGCAGAGCTGCTGCGGAGCACAGCTGGCCGCGGAGGATTCCGGGGGGGGAGGAACGGAGTGCCTCCCCCCTCGTCCAGGATTCCGGGGGGAGGGACGGAACGCCTCCCCCCACCATAAACATAATCTGCGAACAGGTAAGTGATTTTCGTACATCCCTAGTCCTGCCCCCGTTGCCATTCGCCGATCACCATGGGACTTTTGGTTGGCTTGGGTTTAGATTGGAAGACACCTTTGCATGAATTTGTTTTATGTGTGGAGATCAGTGCACAATGATCAACACACAGTCTTCACAGAAAAAGGCTCTAATCCAATGGCATGGATATCATGACAGTTGGTGGTCCTTTATCTGCTGCAGCCTTCATCCGCCTTCTCAGCCGTTGTAACTGTCAAGGTGGAAACTGAGCCCATAGAGCCCCAGAGCAGTTCTGATTCTGAGGAGGAACAGCAATCTGTGGGAGAGGAGCTCGCTCATCTCTCACAAGCCCAGCAGCTGGCAAAGATTCCTCCTGCCAGCATTCCTGGGACAGATAGTGACCCTGGCAGTGAGAGAGCACTGGAGGGGGGATTACTGGACGCTCCCCACAGACGCAGGGAGCGACGACAGATGGAGGGCGCTAAGAGGAGGTGCTCCGCTCGTTTGGTGCACAAACAACGGTCGCGTCCCAAGGACCCAAGGGAAAGAGGGAGGATCTCTCCCTAGCCCATAAGTTCAGGGTCTTCCCATGGTTCCCCTTCAAACGGGAACCAACTGCCTTACCTGGAGCTTAGGCTACTCTGCTGTCTTTCCCCAGTGCTGTTCCTTGCTTAGTCACTGAATTCGTATCTGAAAGAGTCATAAAGTAATAAAGGAATAAAGCCTTGGAAAGAATCCTCGTCGTCTGTGTCCTGAGTTGGCTATTGGAAAGGACTGCAAGAGGCAGCTAGGGCGCTCCTGACAGCTTGGTCCCCATTCCTCTTTTTCTCTCTCTCTTTCTCTGTTCCTACTGCCTCTGAAGGCTGCCATGGACTTGGCAGTGCAAGCTCTCGCGTAAGAGAGCCAGGCTTTTCGTAATCAAGTGGCTCAACTGACGACTGCCTTACAGAGTCTGCAAGCTGCGGTTCAACACCCACCACCTCCGATTCCCCCCCGCCGCAAGTGCCCGGTGGCTCTGCCAGAGAAGTTTTCTGGTGAGAAATGACTTTTTCAGATTTTCCGTGCCCAATCAGAGCTATACATACACCTACGACCTGAGGATTTCCTGACAGAACAGGTTTGTGTGGGCTTTATCATTAACCTACTTTCAGGCGTGGCAGCTAGATGGGCTTCGGGACTTCTTCTTGCTAATGACCCCCTGCTCGGGGACTATCAAAGTTTCATGACAGCGATGGCCAGATTTTTTGGTGACCCCCTGCGCACACAGATGGCTTCTCGGGAGATTCGCCGCCTCAGGCAGGGCAAAGACTCAGTTTCCAGCTACACGACAACTTTTTGCTTGCTGATGCAGGATTTACAGTGGAATGATGCTGCGCTGGTGGCTCAGTTTTTGGACGGTTTGAATGATGAGATCTTGGATGAGATGAGAAGACTGCATGGGGGCATTGAGAGCTGTGATTGGACAGGAGGGAAATACAAACACTGCTGTATATGGGCAGACGTGGGAGAGGACTACGACCTTATATGGTGACGTACACAGAAGAGCAGAGCACATGAATGGGAAATAGCAGAATATCAGGGTATTGAAAGCGGTAGCAGGGAAGTGGGAAATTGCAGTTCCAATACGAACTGGGGATGGCGTAATGTGAAAGATGGGCAACAAAAGCTCCTTGGAAGCGTAAGTGTAAATCGGCCCTTGGTTTTGTTGTACAGTTCTGGAAAAATTAATTTTAAATCGCCAGGGCCTGGGGAGTATTTGCGTGGGAGACTCATGGGCAGGGAAAGGTTAAGTATCCCCTGGCCACCACTGTCTCCACTCCCTTCCATCCCTGAATTAGCATTATGAGGGAAACACAGCGTTGGGGATATGCATGATTACAGCCCTAGTAGGTTGAAGAGTTAGATCAGAATTATAAATTCCACCATTACGACATTAAAAGCATAATCTCTGCTTCTCCATTTTGTAGAGTGAAGCAGCTGCCTCAGAGAGCAGATTTGGGGTTTCATGAGCGGGCAGCGAATAGTTACTTAATTTGTTGTTATTGTATTTTTGCTGTCAAGGCTGGGGAGAGGGGCTTGTGGGATTTTCTGCCTCGTGCACACACAAAAAAGGAGTACAAACATATCCCAGTACAAATAGGCAATAAATATACAAAACCTGCAGCACAGAGATTATAAAAATGCTGACAAAAACAAGTGGGTCTTCAGAGCCTTCCTGAACACCTGCAGAGAAGGGGCCTGATGAAACCCTGGTGGAAGCTTATTCCAGAGGTGCAGGGCCACGACTGAAAAGGCCCTTCTCTTCCAACTCCCATCCCCACCAACGACTGCTTCCTCAACCTGCTTGCTCCCACTCCTCCACTGGCAGCTATACTTTGCAAAGCAAAAGTGGCAGCTGGGCTTTGAAGACATACATTATGGTAAAAACATAGAACATAGGAAGCTACCTTATACTGAATGAGACCATTGGTCCATCCAGCCCAGCATTGTCAACACTGACTGGTAGCAACTCTCCAGGATTTCAGGTAGGGTTTTTTCAGCCCTACCTGGAGATGCCAGAGATCAAACCTGGGAGCTTCTGCATGCAAAGCACTGAGCCACATCCCCGCCCCAAACATGCAACATGTCATTATGGGCACAATCCTATGCATGTTTAGACAGAGAAAAGCTCTACAACTCCCAGCATTCCCCAGCCAGCATAGGCCTTTTCTCTGTCTAAACATGCATAGGATTATGTCCTAAAACACTTAGTTTAGACACAGAGTTCTGGAGTTTGGGGATGTCTCTGAGAAGCTGTGTGTTTATACTTTCACAGGGCTGAGAAGAAATGGTTGGGAAAGAGCGGTTGGAATAAACAACATGAGACACATTTATGGTCTGGTGCCAATTCCACTTTGTAGACAGGCAGTAAAATAGTGTTTAGGTGGGTTGATGGTTAAGGTCATCCAGATTTAGCTGCCTACCACCTGAATGGAGATTGGACAGTGCCTGCTTGTCCCAGAAGTAGCTAAAATAAAACACATACCTATCTGTTGTTTACTTTCACCAACCCAATTATTTATTTATTTATTGCATTTCTATCCTGACTTTTTTCCTCTTGCAAGGAACCCAAGGCAGCTTCCATTATCTTCCTCCTCTCCATTTCATCCTCACAACAGCAACCCCGTGAGGTAGGTTGGGCTGAGAGTCTGTGACTGGCCCAAAGTCACCCAGTGAGCTTCCATGGCTGAGTGGGGACTAGAACCCCGATCTCCCAGCTCCCAGTCCAACACTCTCACCACTACACCACACTGGCTCTCAATTTCAGCTGCCATCACCTCTTCCTTATCAGAGTTACCTTATACTTCCCTTCTTTTGAATGTGTTCACTTACAAAAAATATAGTAGATTGCTCAACTGTCAGTGGAAGTGTTTATTTTACTACTATCACTCCTCCAAGCACAACCTTAGCAGGGCTTGATCCTGCTAAGATAGTAATGGCCATGGAACTAGTGTTTTTTTCTTTTTTTCTCTCCTGAAGCACAGGACTCTTCAATGTGGAATTGTCTTGATGGATGGAGCAATTCAAGTTACAGCCTAATTGAAGCATTAATTGTGTCTAAGGCTATTGAAGTTAATATACTTTAGCGCACCTAATTCTGCAGCTGATCATGCTGTGAGGTGCCCACTTCATTGCAGCAAGGAAGCTTCCGGTCCTGTTTTGTCTGTCCAATAAGGCAAGCAGTGATGTGTAGTGGTTAGAGTGTCAAACTAGGACTGGGAATCCTGAGGTTCAAGACTTCACTCTCAGCCAGTGGAAGTTGGTGGCTCTCATTTCGGTGAGGCTGTGAATCCCTTTTGGGTTTAAGTCAGAACCAGCCAGAACTCTAAAGAAGCTATCCAAGGTGCTTAACCCTATCCTCAAAATAGGATACAGCACCTTGGATAGTTCCTTTGGAGTTCTGGCTGGTTCTGGCTGAAACCCAGAGTGGATTTACAGCCCCATCAAAATCTAGGCCACCAGTTTCCACTGCTCTCAGCCCTGAAGCTCACTTGGGCCAATCACCATCTCACAGTATAACCTACCTCACAGCATTGTTGTGCAGATAAATTGAGGAGGTTAGGTTGGGGAAATGGTATAGGGGAGAATTAATGTCCCTCTGCCGGCACTGAAGCCCCAGTCTCTCTGTCTGTCTCTCCCTTTCCCCCTGCCCACACACCCTGCTTTTAACTTTATATGTAAAACCTGCAGGTTATGGTTCTGCCATCTTGTTTAGTTTGGTCCTGATTCAGGTTGATGAAGGAAGCCTGGTACAGAGTAGTCACTGAGATGAAAAGAACAAGCTTTAGGTAGCAATGAGTTGAAGGAAGAAAGGGCTATAAGAAAAATAGCAGGGGAAGGGAGCGGCAGAGAGAGGGAAAGAGGAGGAAGGGATGATTTTATCTATGTTTAGCTCTGGCTCTTCTCATCTCTGGCTTCTACGCAGTAAATTGAATTAGGGTGCAATCCTATGCATGTTTAGACAGAAAAAAGCCCTAAAACTCCCTGCATTTCTGAGCCAGCATGGACTTGGGATTTGTAGGACTTTTTTTCTGTCTAAACATGCATAGGATTGCAGCCTTAGCCAAATTTGCCTTAGAGGCAAATGGGGGGGGGCACTTCTTGGGTGGGATTCTTTAGCATGAAGCAAGAAACTGGCATGGTGAGTTGCAACTACTGGCAGGAGACTTCACCTGAGCTTTTGAGGGAGACTAGGAAAGAAAGCTTTTTGAAAAATCATTGAGGTTTGTAAGAAATGGTCAAGGAGAACTACATTTATTTTCAGGAATGTTTTGAAATGCATGGAGTCAAGGAATCCTGGGAGGAACATTCTTTTGACATCCTTTTCTATAAATAGTGGCTTATGTTACAGGAATGCCTGGGTGTTTTAAAAGGTCAACATTTCTGAAATTTTGCACATTCCCTTTCAAAAGAAAACTGCCCTTTTAAAAAGAAAACTGCCCTTTTAAAATGGTTGGATTTGCATTTAAAGTCCTTTTCATAGTGTCTCTTCAATAGAATTCACCCTAAAAGCACCTCTCTTTAAAATCCTTATGAAAGTTATACACTGTTTTGTCTGTTTCTGGGAGATAAATGGAATTACCTTTTAAAATTTTCTACTACGAGTAATGCTTCTTTCAGAGTAACTAGTAGTGTTAAACCAAAGTGTATTCTAATCATAAGAGCCTTTTTCAGATTATATATCTGTGTTGTCTGAATGTGTATATGATAGGATGGGGTTCCACATCCATCCATGATAACTTATGAACGGAGCTCATCTGTGTGTAGTATACTAAGAGCACAATCCTATGCATGTTTAGACAAAGAAAAGGCCTACAACTCCCAGCATCCCCCAGCCAGGCTGGGGAATGCTGGGAGTTGTAGGCCTTTTCTCTGTCTAAATGTGCATAGGATTGCACCCTAACTGTATGTATGTAAGCTCCAGCTCATGCAAAATGCGGCAGCCAGATTGATAACATGGACTAGAAGGTCCAAACACTTAAGACCAACTCTGGTCTGCTTGCACTGACTGTCTGTATGTTTCCAAGCCCGATTCAAGGTGCTGTTTTTAACCTATAGAGCCTTACACAGCTTGGGACTGCAGTACCTGATGGAGCACCTCTCCCGACATGAGCCTACCTTTACACTATGGTCAGCATCTGAGGTCCTCCTCCAGGTGCCTTCTCTGAGGGGAGCTCAGAGGATGGCAACAAGAGAGAGGGCCTTCTTGTTGGTGGCACCACAATTATTGGTATGATCTCCCCGTTGAGGCCTGCCTGGTGCCAACATTGTTATCTTTTCGGTGCCAGGTCAAGAGCTTTCTCTTTTTTCAGGCATTTGGCAGCATACGATGAGTTTAACTTGGTCCTGGATTTGTCTTATGGTCATGGTTGATTGCTTAAAGTTGTTTTAGATATATGTTGTCTATGGATCTACTGTCTGTCTGTTTTTATGTAAATTGTTTTTAAACTTCGGCTATTGGGCGGTATAGAAATTAAATAAACTTCGTATATTGTATTTTTAACGGTTTCTGAACTTTGTAAACCACCCAGGGAGCTTCAGCTATGGAACGGTATAGAAATGTAAATAATAACAACAACAACAACAACAACAACAATAATAATAATATCATATAATAAGGACCCCTCCAAACAGAAGACAATATCTGCCATCTCCTTCCTCTGTGGCGCATGTTCATTGTACCAAGCAGAATGACTGCCCAGAGCTATTGTTTCTTGGCAGGGCTGGCCCATGACATTTTGCTGCCTGAGGTGATGGAAAAGATAGCGCCCCCAGCCACATCCGCTCCATGTATAGAAACTAACTGGAATCACAGTTGAATCTTACTTCAACGCTGGTGACAGGGCAGCATCCTCCACTGCTCCTGAGGACTGTGAGCTAGCTTAGTGGGGGAAAGAGCAAGCTGTGTGACACGCACGCACGTGCGCACACACGCGCGCGCACCCCTCCCCGGATGCAACTCTGTCAGCAGCTGCCACCTGACGCGGCCACCTCACTCTGCCAAATGGCAGACCTGGTTGATGCAGAAACCATCGCATTGTGCTGGCTTTGGCAGAAAGTGCACATGCATGTGGAGGCACACTTCTTTCTCCTCCCAATATGTCAGAAAGAGAGACCAGGCTATCAGACATTGCCAGCTTTCTAGCAGGGATGGGAGAACCAGCAAGGCCCAAGCTCCTCGGGGTTCTCCAAGCTCTACCTTGATGCTCAGCCTGCCTCATTCCCATTTTCAATTGCGATCTGTTTCTCTTTTGGTTCAAATGGGGACATTGTGCATTTTGGAACAGTTTTTGCAAGTGCACGCCCAAACGCACACTATGACCAAAGCGTGAGAATTCTTTTTAAAAAAACGACAACCCCGTGCATTTTAAAAATGCACATTTTTAGAACATGAACGCAAGTTCGGGAACGTGTGAGGCCCTCCCCCACCCCGCACTTCCATTTGTGTTCACGTTCAGAAGTTTGAACAATGCAAACTGGAGTGAAAAATGAAGCAAAACAAAATTCTCATGCATCCCTACTTTCTCGTCCTTTGATTAAAGGACTGGAGGTTTTGACCATTTAATTATGGTTGCAAATCTAGATTTCCCCCTGAAATGACAGTGCAATACTAGGATGTCAGGCTTTGAAAAAGGACCATTTGCAGAAATAATGTTCTAAAATGGCTTTGAGATTCATAAATTATACTTATTTATTTATTTATTTATTTATTAAATTTATTAATCGCCCATCTGACTGGTCACCCAGCCACTCTGGGCGATGTACAACACACCATAAAACAATTTAAAACAATAAAATTTTACCATAATTTTTTTTTTTTTAAATACCCTAACCCACCCCAAATGCCTGCCTGAACAACCACGTTTTTAATGCACGACGGAAGCTCATTAAAGAGGGGGCATGACGGAGTTCCCTAGGGAGGGAGTTCCACAGAGTGGGGGCCACCACAGAGAAGGCCCTCTCCCTTGTCCCCACCAGTCTAGCTGTCCTGGCTGATGGGACAGAGAGAAGGCCGTCCGAGGCTGATCTTGTTAAGCGGCCTGTCTGGTGTTGCTGGAGGCGCTCCTTAAGATAGGCTGGGCCGGAACCATATAGGGTTTTAAAGGTCAAAACCAACACCTTGAATTTGGCCCGGAAAACAACTGGTAACCAGTGCAACTCCTTCAGCACTGGAGTGATGTGATCTCGCCGGCGGCTGCCTTTAATCAGGCGAGCCGCCGCATTCTGTACCAGCTGCAGTTTCCGAACCGTCTTCTAGGGTAACCCCACGTAGAGCGCATTACAGTAGTCTAAACGAGAGGAGACCAGGGCATGTACTACCGATGGGAGCAGATGGTCGGGAAGGAAGGGGCGCAGCCGCCGTATCAGATGGAGTTGATACAGCGCTGTCCGGCTCACAGCTGACACCTGAGCCTCCATGGACAGCTGGGAGTCCAAAATGACCCCCAGGCTGCGGACCTGGTCTTTCAAGGGTAGCTGTACCCCATTCAACACCAGGTCAACATCCCCCAGCCTCCTCTTGTCTCCCACCAAAAGTACCTCGGTCTTGTCAGGGTTGAGCTTCAGCTTATTCCTCCCCATCCAGCCACTCACCGTCTCCAGACATTTGGACAGGGATTCTATGGCCAACCTTGGTGAAGATTTGAATGAGAGGTAGAGCTGCGTGTCATCCGCATATTGATGACACTGCACCCCAAACCTCCTGATGATAGCCCCCAGTGGCTTCACATAGATGTTAAATAGCATCGGGGAGAGGATGGAACCCTGTGGCACCCCACAAGTAAGTGGCCACGGGTCCGAAACCTCCTCTCCCAGTGCTACCCTCTGGTACCTGCCGGAGAGGAAGGACCGGAACCACCGCAATACAGTGTCTCCAATGCCCAACCCCTCCAGGCGGTCCAGGAGGATACCGTGGTCAACGGTATCAAAAGCCGCTGAGAGGTCTAGGAGAACAAGGAAGGAGCATTCACCCCTATCCAGAGCCCTCCTCATATCATCCACCAAGGCGACCAAGGCCGTTTCTGTCCCATGCCCAGGCCTGAAGCCCGACTGAAATGGGTCTAGATAATCAGTTTCTTCCAAGTGTGCCTTCAACTGCACCGCCACCACCCGCTCAATCACCTTGCCCAAAAATGGCAGATTTGAGACTGGGCGAAAGTTGTTCAGAACTTGAGGATCCAAGAAGGGCTTCTTTAAGAGCGGTCTTATCACTGCCTCCTTGAGGGCTGATGGCATCACTCCCTCCTCAAGGGAGGCGTTCACCACCGCCTTGATCCCCTCACCCAGTCTCTCTCTGCAGCTCATAATGAGCCAAGATGGGCAAGGATCAAGTAAGCAGGTGGTCGGCCTTACAGATGAAAGTACCTTGTCCACTTCATCAGGAGGAAGAAGCTGGAACCGATCCCACAAAACCGGTTTGCCACAGGCCACCTCTTGCTCACTAACTGTATCCACAGTGTGCAGAGTAACACACCTAATCTGATCAATTTTATCTGCAAAGTGCCTTGCCAAAGCCTCACAGGAGGCCTTAGAATGCTCCAGTGGTTCCGGAGCCACAGGAACCACTTATCACAGTGAAGATAAATACTTCCATTTATCTCTTGTTTCATTAAGATTTGGAAAGAACAGCACATGCTGGCAAACAATGCAGAAAAAGCAGAATTACTTATGCTTGTCAATGCTCCTGCCAGGAGCCTTTGTTGCACCTTATCCTCCTTGCAGCAAGATGGAGAAGAATGGGAAGCAGAGGAAAGGGACAAAGAGCTGCGGAGACAAAACCACCCTGCCCACTCCTTGCCACGCCATCCTAACCAAAGGAATGATTACAAGAAGACTCATGCAGCTCTGAGTCTTTTTTCTCCTTGACTGCCCCCTCCCAGCCCAGAGATGCTGCACAGTTGCACAGTAAGTGTTCCCTTTCTATATTATTTACTCTCATTGAACTGACTGTGTTGCTGGTTTTTCCTTAACTGGACCAATACTATGTATAGTGAGACACTCCAGAGGTGCAGTGCTTCCTTGGGTTTGGTTTCCTTTGGAAGGAATTCACTGGAGGTTTGTGCTGTTTTGTAATATTGGGGTTTACTTTATTGCCAAATATACTCAGGTTGAGCATAGGTCCAGCATCAAACTCCACTGCTCCCACATCAGATCTCCAGAGAAAGTCAGTCAGCACCCCAAAATGATCCCATGGATTACAGAGCCTAAAGCTAACCTTGGCCCTCTCTCTGTTTCCTCTGGTGCTTCCTGACGAGGTTTTATTGTGCTTTGCCTCATTCACAGAATTTTACAGGGGGTTCAGATGTCATCGTCTTCCATTTGTAACTGTCCTTCATTTTCCCATCGCGTCTTCCATCTTTCCTCTTACCAGAAAAAAATCTGTTAAGGAGGAAAAGATGTTACAGATGCACAACACCTTTTGATTGGTAGCGCTAGGAGCCCTCTGTCTGGAAGCACTGCTAGTTTCTTACTCAAAAACTGCAGTTTCTATTGTTTCTTTTCACTCCCAGACATAAATTACCATCTTTACATGAGGGGAAGGAAGTATACTGCTTGCCTGCTCCTCTGGCCATCCCCCACCCCATTCAGAACCTCCCAGAGTGGTCCTGAATCAAGAATCAATTTCCTAACAATTAGTTCCCATTGGGGGACATCACCTGAATATCCCAGGCTATTAACATTCCTTTGTCAAATCCAAGACTCTTCCAGGTTTTGCCTTCAGCCAGGGCAAATCCACAGTTATAACCCTGGCCACAGAAATCAGACAGGAAAACCTGTAACACTATTATTATATAATTCCTGAGAACTAAAAATGATGGGCAAAAGAAAGAACAGCATCTTGTGTCCTAAAGTTAACGTAACGTAATTTTAGGGACACAAGACGTGTGATCTGGAAGTTGAAAGGCACAACCTGCTGAAGTCTGACAAGGTATCTCAGTATTATTCAATCCATACTATTCAATCCGTATTTTAAAAACTTAATTTTTTTGGCCCCCCAAACGGCACTGAATTTTAATAAAATACAGATTAAAAACAAAATCTTAATTAAAACATAACATAAAACAAATAAATTTAAAACACAATGGAAAACAGAATAGAAGAAAAGCACCCAACCCACTGAAACCCACTTCAGCAACAGACTAGCCTATATGCCCGAGGCCTGCCTGAATAAAAATGTTTTTTCTTGCCGGCCAGAAGAACATCAAAGAGGGGACCAAACTAGGCTCCCTTGTCGGGGAGTTCCAGAGACTGGGAACAGTTGCTGGTGAAAAAAATTGCCTAGTCATTAAGAATTTTTGTCTTTCCTTGCTGATATGCTTTGGTGTTTTATTCTGGTTTTGTTTTTATTGTGTTTTTATTATATTTCCCCTTTGTTTTTCTATGAGCTGCCTGGGTGGGGGGCTTTTTAGGGGTAAAAAAGCAGCATATAAATAATTTTATATATAAATGAAGTATTTTATGCAATAAAAATACAAGACTCCGCATTTGAATAATTAATAAGAGAAAGAAGTACATATAAAATGTAAAGTGGAGGGAACAGAATATGGAAGAGCAGGCTGACAAAGATACAACAGCAGTTTTGAGGGGTGGGTGGAGATGAAGTATATATGTAGTTGATTTATTTAAAATATGTGTAGCTGACTTATTTAAAAACAAGTGGTACACACAGAAAATGTTCAGCATATTACATCCAGTGTTATAACTCAGTGGATCAAGAACAGGAGGTGAGCTACTTTCCTCTCAATCCTTATTGCAGAGATGGATTAAACTTTTTGACATCATCATTCTACTCC
Organism: Heloderma suspectum; assembly: GCF_057233095.1. NCBI lineage: Eukaryota > Metazoa > Chordata > Lepidosauria > Squamata > Helodermatidae > Heloderma > Heloderma suspectum. Next base: position 111,222,144 of record NC_139458.1, on the reverse strand, counting down.
TGTGTCTTGTGTCATCAGTGATGTCACAGGACCAGTGAATAGGTGCCCCATGGCAGTTGCCCAACCTTGCAGAAATCTTAACAGTTATTGAGATTAGCTGGGGAGGGAATCACATTTAACCAGCCATCTCCAATATTACTGTTTTGAGTACAACCAATTCACAGCCCAGAGCAGTAGTAGTCCTTGCAACAGAAGATGTTAAATTGCCTTCCTAAGATTTCAAGAAAGGAATCTCTACAGTCTATAGTTGTTTATTCCAGGACAGCAGAAATTTTGGACCTGTCACTCTTTTCATGACAATGTGCCTGATTCTTTTTTCTCTCCATTGGCCTCTTCAATAAAACTTCTAGGTTCCTTTATTCTTAAGACTAGAAGTTCTCCATGGGTGAAGACTCAGCCAGATCTTATTTTTGCATGTTACACAGTGTTAATGCTATCCATGCATGATAGAACTAGCAATTGCATTTTATTAAAACATTCTCTTAAACTGAGATCTTAAGTGTACATTTTTTTAAATAAACACCATTGAACTCAATGAAATGCAGTTCTTAGTAAATTAATCTAGGCTGTGGTGTCAGCACAAACTGCTGCTTTGCTGTCAGACATACATATAAAGTACAGTTGATTAACTTTTTAAAAAATCCACATGTGATAGCCTTGGAAACGACCATAATTACACTGGAGTAGTTGTTAATCATCAGTTATATTGGCATAGGACTCTTACGTGTTGGCTAGCCAGGGGGCCTGCATTTATTGTTCTTTTTAGTATGTAGGCTGGCCTCTTGAGAGAGGATCAAGTGAAGCAGTAAAGAACCTCCATCCCTGGAGAACTTAAAAGGAATCATGCTTGGCTAAATGTGGAAAAATTTAGTAGTGCCTGGTTAAAAGCTTTATAGCTGGGTTAATGAGTAACCTGTGCTTTAATTAGTCAGTTGCCGCTCTCCCACTGTGTTATAGTTTCTTCTTTGCTACTATAAAGTTCTCCACTCTGTTTAACTTAAGTCACTTACAGCTTGAACATGCCAGTGGCTTTAGGCAGTCTGCTTTTACTTATGCTCGGGACAACTTACCCTACCGAAGGAAGCTCCACACCAACATCTCTACAGCAAGGTATGGCAATGATTTCATATCCATCTCTGATCATTTTCTAAAGGTAAAAATACAGATGTCCAAATCGATTCATCTGATAGATAAGATCTTCACAGTAATCTGTACTTACTTTCATTCCAGCTGCAGCTGTTGGTTGGAATAAGGGTAGAATCACACAGCTGCTCTGCGTAGGACTGGGTGATTTTCCTCCCCTCGCCTGGATGGCACTTCTTTTGCAGCAAACTGGCCATCTGAATGAGTCATTGGGGCCCATAACTGAGATTTGGTTGAGATGCTGCTGGAGCAAAGAGATGCTCCACTGGAGCAAAGAGCCTTTCCTGAGTGGGGGGACACAGTGGGATATAACACATTATTCTGAACCCTCATTATTCATGCATTAGTTTGTTGTGATGTTCCTGTGATAGACACAAGCCATAGAGGGAAACAAATGTGCAGCTTGATAATTGCTTGATAATTTTAAAGCCAGATTTGGAATAACTTCCCAATATTTCCACCTTAAACAAATTTTTCCGGATGGTAATATTTCACTTCCGTTTGGTCTGAGAATTTAACATGTTGTGGATTTTAACAACAAATATTAAAATCTAGGCAATAAACTATGACAAACGCACAATAAGGACTAAAATTGGTTTTTAATTTTGCTGTATAGCATGCATAAAGTTATTCCATCAGAAATCCAAATAAAGCCATTTTTATTTAGGTCTGAATGTGCAGGAACTGTTTCTTTTGTAAATGATATAAACATATCTTGAGCTATTCTTTGCAAAGGAAACGCTGCAAAATGAAGTTCAGATGCACTTGTCAAATTTAGAAATGCCATTAGTGATTTAAGACTAGAAATAAATTGGATTTATTAGATAACAATCAGAAGCCTTTAACTATTTTAGAACCATTTGAAACTCAGAAGTTACTTAATATTTTATGATAAAGTAGAGAATGATATCGAGATATCTTGCTCTGTTTTTTCTACACCCCCTTCCGTTCTTAATGCCTTTCAGGTTCTAAATGTGGGCAGAAAGTCTCTGAAACAAATCCATGGCATTCCTATAACTATCTCTCTCGGATTGTTGGTGGGAACCAGGTGCAACAAGGTTCACACCCATGGCAGGTGAGCAGCCCCCATCCCACCTAGATAGTTATAGTTCAAGCCACCTTCAGATCTAAGATCTGTCATGGAGGTGAGAAGAATTAGGGGACTGTATGTCTTTGGGCTTTACTTTATAGGTTCTTTTACTGAACAGGTGTTGATGTTTGCCAAGAGCAATGGAGCAGATACTGACAGCAAGAACAATGGCCTTTCTCTCTTGGCTGCCAGAAAACTTTAGTGATGAATTCTATTGTTTTCATAGCAAGAGTCATTATAAGAAAGTGAGACAGGCTTGTTCATTGGGAAAATCAAATCTTATTCTTAAACCCCTAGGCAAGTGGGGGGCAAGTGCCCCCCCCATGCATAGTTCATATTCTCTTCCCCCCCAACACACATACACACACTTAGCCAGGCCTCTGTGGTTACCTGAAGGAAAGGCACTTTTCACATACAAATTATAACTGAACCATAACCTGGAAATTAAAATAAGGCTACAGTCCTAAGCGAGCTTCCTTGAAAGTTAATGCCCATTAAAATCAATAGGACTTATTTCAGATACGGTATGTTTAAGGTGGGTCTATTTAATGTGAATATACCATTATTTATCGTTTAAGAATCTAACATCTAGGACAAAACTTGCCCTCCTCCAAAAAGCACTTTGCCCCTTCCATGCCCCTAGAACATAGGGTAGTATCCAATCTTAGTCCTATGTAGAGTAGAACCATTGAAATGAATGAGACAAGTTAGTCACAATTAACATAAGTCCCATTTATTTCAATGGAACTTCTCTATGTAGGACTAACATTGGATACTACTCATAGGAAGCTGCTTTAAACCAAGTCAGAACGTTCGTTCATCTAACCCAGTATTATCTTCCCCATCTTTCTCCAACCTGGGGCCCTCTAGATGTTTTGGATGACAACTCCCAGAATTCCTGACCATTGGCTATGCTAGCTGGTGCTGGTGGGAACTGAAGTTCTGGGATTGTTATGCTCACTGCAACTTCCCTGAGTTATGAGACATTCCAGGGCCACAAGTTTGGTTTCCCGTTCATCAGATGTTCAACATTCAATGCAGCATATATATCCTGCTCTCTGCCTCTCTTTTGTAGATGTGATGAGATATGCATTTCATAATGTGACAAGTGCTCTGTATTGCTACAGATTTCCTTGAAACGAAATAACCAGCATTTCTGTGGGGGAACCCTTGTTTCCACTCAGTGGGTAATCACGGCAGCTCACTGTATTACAAGCAGGTACAAATGAGCAATTTACTAGAAGTCAGATTGTTGTTTTATTTTTTACTTATTCTGTTAAATATATTTAATGTGCACTGCCCTGGAAATGCCTATTGAAGGCAAGAAATAAATTCATAAAATAAATAAATAAATAAATTTTATTTCAAATGTGTGCTATGCAATTACATTTCTGCATGGAATAGGGTTTTTGTTTTGTTTTGAAAAAAAAAAAGAACCTCAGTTTTGTTCCTATTATGATGATTTTCCACTGCTGTGCAGATTCCTGCTCAGTAGGCTGACAGTCACTGCTGGAGAACATGATTTGAAGACGAAAGATGAGGAAGAGCAGACTCTACATGTAAAATACATAATCAGACACCCAAAATTTAATATGAAGAAACCAATGGATTATGACATTGCCCTTCTGAAAATGGACGGTCACTTTAAATATGGTAATATCATAGTCTAATATGATAACCATGGCTACAGTCATTGGTCTGTATAGCTGAGTTATTACAAATGTTATTACTGACTCTCATGGGGAAATGGTTTAGAGCATTTCTATGCCAGCCTAAAATCCCGCAACTTTACCTGGGCTTTCTACTTGCGTTTTAAATGCAGGATCATGACTGGCTCCCTTTAAATGTGTTTCTCTTCCCACACTGCTTTTCCTCCCTTATCTGCGTGTTCTATATGTTTCATTGTATAGCCACTAGATGTCACTGTGGTCTAGCTCTTCTTATTGAGGGATTTCCTCTTTTCAGGAGAAAATTCAACCTGCTGTAATTTGATAGCTCATTATCTCTGACCTTTTAAAAAATGGGATAAAGGTCATTTAGCAAGGGAGATGCCCTGGAGGTTGATGACATCATGTAAAGGACCTGCAAACCTCCATGAGTAACCACTCTCAATAGTGGGATAAAAGTCCGATGTGGAGAAGCTCTCAGAATCTTGAATTCGGAACACTGGGTTATAAATATTTGAGAAACACAAACAGTCTAAGGCAATGTTTGTGTGAGAGAGACCATCTGATGTTGCTTTTAATTTACATTATGTTTGCACAGAATAATTTTGCCTGTGTATCCTTGTGCTCATATATTTTAGAACATCGGTTTTAAAATACTTGTAGAAATTAACTTCTAAACTGGATTCCTTGGTGAATGTCACTACATACTGTAGTGAAAGGAATTTGCGATATAAACCAAATTAATGTTATTCATTCTAATGTGTCACAAGAAGTTTGATGTGTCTTAATGGTAGGTTCAGCGGTTTGGCCAGTATGTCTTCCTGACCCACATGAAAAGTTTGATCCAGGATATATATGCATCACCTGTGGCTGGGGTCGTCTAAGAGAAAGTAAGCAATTGGAGTTATATTTGAAAGCAGTTCCTTAAGAAGCAACTATTAAAAAGTAGTGTGTGGGGGCAACCAAAGGGGAGGGCTAGAGCAACTCCTCTATGAAGGGAAGTTACAACGTTTGGGGCTCTCTGGCTTAGAAAAATGGTGAGTAGGGGAACATGATTGAATTGTATAAAATTATGCATGGTGTGTAGAAATAGTATAGTACCTGGGGTCATGCAATGAGATGGAATGGTGGGAGATTCGGGACAGGTAAAAGGAAGTTGTTCTTCACACAGAACTGGGGATGTTGGAGCAATCTGCAACAGAATCACATGAGTTCAGATTTCTATGAATCCAATCCACAGATTCTGCAGCAGACTGGCTTTTCTTGAGTCGCACAGTTTTTGTGGACCTCTGGACCAGTTTTTTTACTTTCTATAATTTTATGCAAATTTAGTCATAGAAAAATATGTAAAATAAAAAAAAAACACTGGCCGAAAATGCACATTTTCCCCATAGGCTAAAGAATGAACATACGCATCAGGGGGTTTGCACATTTTGAGGGGATTTGCACTTTTTCGCAAGTGTGAATTCGTGCAAGTGCAAGTTTGTGCAAATTTGGGAAATTGGAAAAAGTCCAATTCCACCAATGAGCAGACGACGGCTGGCTGGGGGATGCTGGGAATCGTAGGACTTCTTTCTGTCTAAATATGCATTGGATTGTGCCCTAAACTGGTGTTTCCTCTCCCACCCATCTCTCTACCATTCACTGTGTGGTTTGACTGTTTGGTGGGAAAGACCGTATCTCAGTGGTGGAACATCTGCTTGGCATGCAGAAGGTTCCTGGTTCAGCTCCTGACCACTCCAGATCAAACAGGATCAGGCAACAAGTGACAGGAAGGACCTCTGCCTGAGACCCTGGAAATCCGCTTCCAGTTGCATTAGACAGTCCTGGGCTAATGGGCAAACAGTTTGGCCTGGTCCAAGTCAGCTTCCTGTATTTTGTTTGTTTTTCAGATGGAGTCCTCCCTGAAGTCCTGCATGAAGTGGAGCTGCCCATCTTAGAACAGAGCGAATGTTCTAGAGTGTTGTCAACTTTAAAGAAACCTATTCGAGGTGACACTCTAATGTGTGCTGGGTTTCCAGATGGAGGAAAGGATGCTTGCCAGGTTGGTAGAATGACTATGAATGGTATACATGATGATGACGATGATGCATTCACTCCATCTCTGTGACTTTTAGGTATATGCTAAGGGGAACGTTTAGTGGGAAGGCCTATACTCATGCTTTGCATGAAGAAGGTCCCAGGTTCAATCCCCGGCATCTTCAGGTAGGCTAGGGAAAGAGTCCTGGAGAAGCCATTGGAAAGTTGTTGCCCGTGAAGAGACAATACTAAGCTAGATGGATCAATGGTCTGATTTGGAATAAGGTAGCTTAAGTCCTACTTAGAGTAGACCCATTGAAATGAATGCAACGTAAGTTAGTCCTGGCTAACTTAAGTCCCATTAATTTCAATGGGTCTACTCTAACTAGGTCTTATGTCGGTTTTTACCCTCTACGTGATGCTTTGGGGCATTGCTGATTGAGAGCCATATTAGTCTATTGCAGAAGAAAGAGCAAAGTGTTGTTTTTGCTTTGGTGCGCCGGCTGTCACGTGCCTACAGATCTCTTCATCATAGCTATAATGTTCTACCGACCCCATCTTTCTACCTTTGCTGAACCCTTTTCGCATCAGCTTCTCTACTGTGCAATACCTGCACATCGATCGGCCATGAAACTCCAGGACATTACAAAGGATTTCAGAAAATATTCCAGGGTGTCCTACCTCTATTCTGAAATCATTGTCTGTGCTGGAGATGACAAACATAATCCACAAAATGCCAAATGGCCTTCCCACCAAGGGCAAATGAAAACATCAGCTTTTATTCAGATTACTGAAATGCGATGCCCCAGCATGTTAGCCCCACAACAGAGATAGTTGGAAAGAGACAGAAATGTGTGTGTGTGTGTGTGTGTGTGTGTACAGAAGCCACAAGCCATAATAATCAGTAATGATGTTGTAGCAGCCATATCGGGGGTCAGACTAAGTAGCCTCATGCAGTCTCATGCTTCATGTTCTTGCTGAGCTCTTTCTCCCTTGAATATATTATTGTAAGCTGACGAGACACAGGAATTCCTTATCTTATCAAAGGTCATACAACTGTATATCTTGTTCTCTGCTGTTCTCTTCTGTTCTCTCCTTATCATAGCTACCCTATAACCCAGTTCTTGTATTATAAACAATGGTGCTAGGAGAAGAAATGTTGAGGACTGCAACCCCACAGGGGAGGGAGAGGAGGAGCCGTTTCCTATGTGTCACAATATCTACAAAAACAATGTGCTAATGTAAATCGGGGCTTCTGGCTCTTTGGAAATGATTCCAGCCTTAAGCCCGTGCGTTAAATAAAGAATCTCTTTTTCCTTCACTCCGTGGTCTCTCTGACTCTGGGTTCTGCAACATAAATGGTGCCGTGACTCGGATGTGGCAGGCTCTGAGACAGAGAGGTGGCAGTTGCCTGCTCTTAATCGCCGCACCGGGAGGGAGAGCTCGGCGCATGCTTCCCTTTCTTGGCACCACCGACCTTTTTGTCGGGTAAATGGGAGAAAGCCTGCGCCGGGATCGCCCAAACGGCAGCGAGCAGCAAGAGAACCTTGGGAAGCGGAGGAAGGAACTTGAGCCCTGCCTGTATCGCAGCTGCAATTGAGTTGAAACCCACATTGGAAGCCTTCAGGAGAAAGGCAAGTATATGGGAAAAAGAGGTCCCCGCCTTTAGGGAGAAAGGCCACTGGGCAGAAAAAAAGAGGGCCCCGCCTTATGAAGAAGGTCAGTGTTAGTATACGTATATGAAAAGAACCTACTCCTTGCGGGTAGAAGGGGGGCCTGATCACACCCCCGAGTGGGCGCCAGTACCCAGCACGCCAGTACTCAGTAGGAAGCTGAGGAAGCTGGGGAAGCCGCTTTCCGCTCTGGTGAAAAGTGGAAAAAGTGGGTGGCAGGGACATATGGATGCAGTGGAGAGATTGATGATTGTGTGAGTGGCTACTGCGGTTTCTGAAGCATACCGTTGACCGTCCGGGTGCCCAGGCCAGTAGCAAAGTGCGTGGTTATAAAATCCTCTTGTGTTGGCCAGTGAGACCCCTTACTCACTGACCAATTCCCATTCCCTAATTGTGTCTGTCTTCAATTTAGGAGGGAGGCTATGGGTGGTGGGGGAAGCAAACCTTGCACCCCCTTGGGATGTATGCTAGCAAATTTTAAGAAAGGTTTTAGTAGAGATTATGGGGACCCCCCCATGAATCCTCAATGGTTGCGGACTTTGTATGAAATAAAGTGGCCGTCTTTTGGTGTAGGATGGCCTACTAAAGGCTCTCTAGAGCCCAGCAAAATCAGCCGTGTATATGCTATTGTGGTTGGAAGACCTGGGCACCCTGACCAATTTCCCTACATAAACTCGTGGGATTCCATAGTCCGCGCTTCTCCTCCATGGCTAAAGAAATGCCTAGAATCCCAGGCAAAAGTTTTGGTGCTCAGAAAAGAAAAATTGGCCAAGAAATTACAACCAGTGTTAGAAGCCCCATGTGAAGATCTGGCAGAGCTAACGGCGTTTCCACCTGCTTATGCCCCGCTTCCACCACAGGCCCATGTTACTGTAAGACCGCCCCGTTGAGATCCAGATCCGGTGGCTCCTGAGCCCCTGCCATCCCCCTTGCAGAAGCATTGCCCTTCGCTTTGACTTAGAACTGTCGCCATCAGTTTCAAGCCCCACCGGCAGTAATTCGCCGATTTCAGCTACGGTCCTCAACTCCCAGATATTGTCTGCCGAGACTTTCATATCTACGGGATCGGGAGGTTCCCCTCTTACACCTCAATCAGCATTAATAAAAGAAACTGAAGAATTGAAGTGTGGGGCAGAAGATTTAATAAAATCGGCGGTGACCCTTAAAAAGATGTGTTCTCACAAAAAAAAAAGAGGAGGCAAGCTCGTCTACTGCTCAAGACTTGCACCCCCTTAAGATGTACGTCCAAAAAAAAGGAAAAAAGGAAAAAGTTTTTTTTTAAAAAAAGATTCAGAATAGAGGGAGAAAACAGCAAAAAGCTCAAGGTCGAGCTAAGAGAAAAAAAAGAACAAGATCTGAGGCTGTTAATTGGAAAAATGTTGCAGGACAGCCTGGCTTTTAACAAAGCGTGGGAGCGTGAGAGTGTAAGGCCAAAGAAGTAGCTGTTAGCCTAGCGCGCCGAGAGGGCGGGCAGGAAAATTGCCCACAACGTTCTGAGTTGTGCAACATCATCACCTCGCCTAATTGAGATGAAATCCCTAAGAAACAGAAACTGAAAATGAAGACCCAGAAGATGAAGGCGCAAAATGGAGAATAAAGGTGAAGAATCAGCCCCCAGGGCACAGACTAGACCCCTCTTCGAGTGAAAAGTGTGCCATAAGACTGTCCCAAGGCAGAATGAAGCAGAAAGACCACGTTGAAGATCTCTGTCAAGGTAACCGTGTTTAGCTTTGAACTGTGTTAGAATTGCATAGAGCCTGTAGCTACTGACTATCAGCTATATGATTTCTGAAGAGCGTAACCATTAAGCTTTTGCCGTGGGATTCCCTGCAATGAAGAAATCTCACTGATTTAAGTGTCCAGTGTTACACTGCCTGAGTGTGTGTGCTGAAGAGACCAAGAAACCAGACAGCATGTTCCTGGCCAAGCCAAAATCACACTACTACCATGCTCCTGGAAGCTGCAATAAACTGTGTAAGCAGTTTGGAGACCCAACCTGATTGAGAAGAAAAGAAGATATTGGAGTAACTGTCTTGAAAAACAGTGAGATCTGTGTAGCTGGCTGGCTGACGCTGTCAGTGATGTTACAACTTTAAATTAAGACTTTTTTCCTGTTTGAGACCCCAGCGAAGAAAGCTGACCTGAGTTATTTGTTGCCCATGCCAAAGCAAAGATTTAGCTGCCCTGTACCTCATCGTGTCCTGTTTTAAGCTTGGAATTTACAAATACAAACTGAGAAGCTTGCTTTTGAAGTCCTGCAAATCACCCCACTGCCTCCCCGAAGAAGATTAATGGCTGCCTGAAAAAAATGCAAGTATAAAGCGATGCCCATCACCCTCCAGCGTCCTGAGTTTTGGCACTTTGTTTTTGTGTACCAGGTTAGAAGAGAAAAAAAAAGAGTAAGTTTTTAAAATGTCTGTGAGAACCTGACAGAAGTAGAATAAAATTTACAGAGGAGTTGTCCAGGTTAAAGCGTCACGGCTAGAGAGCTGAGCTGTGCCGCTCTGTTTAGACAGAGGCCTTGCTAAAAAGTTAAAGGCCCTTGTCTGTCAGAAGGGGTGTAGGGCCACACTTCCCCTTTTTAAACTGATGCAAAAGTGGGGAGCCTTTGCTGGAAACATCTCATCTTCATTGCCCAGAGCCTTCTCTGTTTGCCTCCATCATTGTCTGGGCGTTTTAGAGACACTCTGCACATGGACTAAAATTTTAAATTGTCAAAGACTTGCCATGGACAGTGCTGTGAAGCTTTTGATAAACTTGAACTCTCATCGCTGTAGACCGTGTGTCTGTGTTTGTAGTCAGCTCAGTGTACAGCAGGCTGTTTGATCTATGACTTTTAGATTTCCTTCTGCTAAAACTCATGCAGCATAGAGTTGCCAATGCAAAAATGGTGACCTAGAACTCTTTGCTTGTGTAAGTATGCCCGTCCCTTAATTTTGATGGGCCCTGGGCTTTCAGCCAGAAGAGCAGTATGATTGCTGGATCTGCTCCATCATGCCTTACCATGCAAAAAGTGTTTTCCATTCATTGTGTTAAATTGCAGAAAAAGTTTGTTGTGTATATTTTATGATTTCTTAGATATCATAAAATATATGTGATATTTGCAGATTAGTGTTAGTTGCAACTCCAAATAATACTGAGTGTGGTTCCCAATGGATGACAAAGAGAAAAGACAAAGGCAAGTAGAAAAGAGGGAATAGAGAAAGTAGCAGACAGATAGAGAAGGGAGAAAAAAGAAGAAAGAAGACGCAAGAAGCAAAGAGAAAGAACATTTGTAGAGAAAAAGTGTGGCCATAGTTGCCCCCAGGATGAATTAGAAGCAGCTGATTGTGCCTGGAGCTTATTACCTGGGGTAAAGTAGCCACAATAATGTAATAGTTCTTTAAGATAGAGAAAATTGTAACCAGAAAGAGAAGAAGAGCCTATCCCAAATGTGTGTCTTTGGGACTAGTGTAAGGCAGAAAGGTTTAAGTGAGTTTAACTTGAAAAAGACAAAGAGACAAGGCTGGTGCATGGAGCAGAAAGTTTTATGTAAAAAGTTTGAAACATGATCTGCAATACAGGCAGATCAGCAAGAAAAAGAAAGTAAAAGAAAGAGAGAAAAATTTATTTTCCCATACTAATAAATAAAAGTGTTATCAAGCACTTTGCTGGGAAGCGAAGTTGTTTACAGAAAGCTGTGCCTGAGAACCAAACACTTCTAGCCTATGCTGAAAATGCTTGCTAGTGTTGTGTAGCCTCATGGGTAACATGTATGGTATAAAACCCATTTAGCCCAATAGCTCGTGGTTCAGAGAAGCTGTCTGATCCAACCATTAGGTACGCCTGTGTGCTGTAAGTTACCCAATAAAGTCTCCTTGTAAGTAAACCCCCCCTGCTGAAATCCCAACACACAAGCGGGGCTAGAGCACCTCACCCAGTATCAAACCCTGCTGTTAAAAGCCATGAGAGCAAGTATAAAAAAGTCAGTTAATATGACTAAAGTGTCTGAAGTGCTGCAAGGTGCCACCGAAGCTCCCAGAGCGTACTTGGAGCATCTTTTAAATGCCTATCGCCAGTATACCCTCGACCCAGAGGCCCAAGAAGACGTGGGCGAGGAAAAGAAGACCCGGCAGAGGCAAAAGATTCTTAAGAAAGAACCAGTGTGCCCAGTGTTGACAAGATAGACATTGGTGGCATGAATGCCCAAATAAAATGAATCAAATACACAAAAGAGAAAACCAAAGGAGCCAGAACAGGCAAAAGAGAAGACAGCTTGTGAGGAGCCGTGACATTGACTTCATGATTGACACTAGAGTGGCATCAAGAGCAAGCAAACGTTAGCCTTAAACAAAAAGTCCAAACACTAGGCAAAGTTCTTCAAGCCCAGCGTCGCTTTGTCTTAGAAAATAAGCCATTCCCATCACGGAAGTTCATCCTTTCTAACCAAGAGTTAAAGTATGAGTTAAAGAGGGAAAATTAACCCTTTGACTCCCAGATAGAGAGGACTGAAAACAGTCATACTTTCCACCCCCACAGCTATGAAAGTAGCTGGAGTTAAACCCTGAATACATTAGACACGAGTCAAGAAAGCGAGAGGGGGGAAGTAGACTGTAAACAGAAATCCTGAAAATCCTCTAAAAAGTATTCTGAAAAAGCAGTAAGAAGACTTAGGCTAAACCTTACTGTGGACACACCGGGAAACTGTCCTCCCTGCGTACGGTCAGACCTGCAGCTGGAGAATTGAAGAGAGGGACTAGACCCTACTGTAGCTTGCCAGGTGAATAGCTGCCCAGCGTATGGTCAGATCCCAAAGAAGATTAAAGAAGATTAAATATACATGTTGTAGTGTTAGTAGTGTTGCATTGTGTTTCCTTAATAAGGTGCGAAAAAGGGGGGCCAGCCCCTGAAAGGGGAAGTTTGTCCCAGCAATTCACTGATAATTACTGGCTTCACCTGGCTAGCATCACTAAAGTAAAGCATTTTTGTTTGCCAAGAGATATACCTGCAAACAGGTTTTTTATCTTTTTCTCCTCCATCATTTAATTTGACTAATAATAGTAATGCTGTAGATGTTCAAATCAATAATCTGCATGCATAATATAGTGGCTGACATAACAATGGGACAAAACAATTGGCTAAATTGGTTAACCCCTTGGCTTCCAGATCTTAGCTAGCTTAAAAGCATTGTTCATCCTAATTCTACCAGTGTTGTTCATAGATACTGTTATGCCTTTGCATTCCTTGTCTTATGCGCTGTTTAACCAATCTGTTTTATGTCTTGGCTAGTAAAACTGCCGCCCTCTATGCTCTAATAGCTCAACAAGCTATTAAGTAAGAGGGTTGCTATAAGAGTCCTGTGTTATGCTTCACAAACCAGAATGTCTATTTGTGTAATGAAATGCTATAATTGTAATGAAATTATGCATTTAAGGGGGGAATGTAGCAGCCATATCGGGGGTCAGACTAAGTAGCCTCATGCAGTCTCATGCTTCATGTTCTTGCTGAGCTCTTTCTCCCTTGAATATATTATTGTAAGCTGACGAGACACAGGAATTCCTTATATTGTCAAAGGTCATACAATTGTATATCTTGTTCTCTGCTGTTCTCTTCTGTTCTCTGCTTATCACGGCTACCCTATAACCCAGTTCTTGTATTATAAACAATGGTGCTAGGAGAAGAAATGTTGAGGACTGCAACCCCACATGGGAGGGAGAGGAGGAGCCGTTTCCTATGTGTCACAATATCTATAAAACCAATGTGCTAATGTAAATCGGGGCTTCTGGCTCTTTGGAAATGATTCCAGCCTTAAGCCCGTGCGTTAAATAAAGAATCTCTTTTTCCTTCACTCTGTGGTCTCTCTGACTCTGGGTTCTGCAACAATGTGATGCATAGAGGCCTGAAGAGAAGGGTGTATTGGAGGCCCTAACGCTGTGAACAGGAGATAATGTGTACCATACATTCTCTGATTATCAGGGTCTAGCAGCATCGCTGAGTGACTTGAAGCATCAGAGCACAGAATAGGTTTGTCAGAGGTAGGCCACAGGTTTTCTGGGCAGCTCTTATGGCCAGGGTGGGAAGCTTCAGGTCCGTGGCCAAATCTAGCCCTCTGAGTCTCCCCCGATGGCCACATTCCTTTTCACCAGCCACCGTTTCATGATTTCCCAGCAATTGTGCATTTTCCCCCCCATTGTAAAAGGTTGAGCTGCCTCTCCTAAGGCTTAGTTCCTGGCAGGAAGAGCTTTAAGCCAAAATGGGCTGCTATTTTGGTTATTTTGTGTATGTGTTGCCTTTGGCCATCCCCCCTTTTGCCTTTGGTCCCACCCACCACTGAAACACAGCCCCCGAGAGCGTCTCCAGAATGGAATTCGACTGAAAGAGGTTCCCCATCCCTCTCTTATGGGATCCCTCTCCCAAGGCAGTCTACACTGCACTCCAATGCCTGTTGCAGAACTTGGAATGAAGGCAGCCTGATCATCCAAGATCAGAGTCCCAGTAAGCCTGGTGAGCCTCTTCCTTATTCTAGAACACTGTACCTTTCTTGCTCAGTTTCAATTTACATGCCCTTTTTCACCAAGAGAGAGACAAGAAGCACATCCACAAGCAGTGCAAGCCAAAGACATTTTGCTGCTGAAAGTGGAGCTCAGATGCTGCCCATTCCCTTGCTCAAGCCAACCCTTTCAAAGTCATGCTGCACCATCCAGACATCCATTCATCTATCCCTCTCCCCTCTCATGGTGTCACCTGATGCAGGCCACTTCCCCCTCCAGCATAGCTGGGCCAGTCTTGTCCATGACTGATTATATCCAACAGGATGTGCTTTTGAAGGATCATTAAGTAAATATTTGCATGTGCTATTTTGTATGAGTCTCATTGTGGATATGTTTTTGTTTCCCCTGCAGGGGGACTCCGGGGGATCTCTTGTGTGCAAGCGCGAACACGGTTCTTGGACCCTGATTGGGGTGACCTCATGGGGCATAGGATGTGCTCGCAGCTGGATGTATAACCTGAAAAAAAAGTATGATAGAAGAGGAACACCAGGAGTTTTTACAGATCTCACCAAGGTGCTCCCTTGGATTCAACAACATATGGACGCCGGTAGTATCAAAATCCCACAAATATAATAATCATGTCTATATTAATAGCCTTCTGCCTAGGGATGTCAAAGAAATCCACAATGGATTCAAATGATTTCAGATTTCTATGAATCCTGCTAGCAGATTCCGCAGCGGACCGGTTTTATCGAAGTCGCACAGATTCTGTAGACTTGCAGACCAGTTTTTTAACTTTTTGGGAGGATTTGCGGAAATGCCCATTGCTGCAAGTATGCCCGTTAGCGCAAGTGTGCATTAGCGCAAATGTGCATTTGCAGACAGGAATGGAATTCTCATACATTGCTAAAAAAAAATCTGATTCTGTCAATGAATGGATGGTGGAATGAAAGATGCCTGACAATCCGTGAAACACAGATAGAATGGATTTATCAGAATCCAAACATCCTTACTTCTGCCTCATTAACATTTCTGGTCTCTTCTTCTGTAGCAAGGCTGCTAACCAGACAGAAAGCAACAACAACCAAATCTAGCCTGTCTGTTCTGGGGGCTCTTCTAGCCAGTTGACAGAAAAGCGAATGTGAAAGTGGGCTCCCAACTATTATTTTAATACCTTCTTTGTTCATGTGTGTACAGTATGTACATGTGTAACCCACAATATCTCTGCATTAGATAGGAGAAGTGGGCAGGTTCAGTCTTTTCTGACAGTGTGATTCTCATCCATATTTGCAATAACAAAGAAAATAAACAATTTAAATGTATATTGAAATAATTCTCATTGATAGAATAGTAATACACAGTCAAGTTATAGTAATAGTCTTGATATTATTGACAGTCTGGTTGCTATTGCTCCATAGCAGCAAAGAAGTCAGTTTCTTTCCGCTAATAACAGGGTGCACAGAAGAAGAAGAAAAAATAATGAGCCCACAGTCCTTTTATAGTTGTAGTTTTCTTGTGCAGGAATCTACATCTTCATTCTTAGTTGCTTGTATCCTAAAAACAATCAAAGCAGGCCTGTGAATAACTTAAAGAAAGGGCCTTCCCTCTGGAGCAGCTTTCTCTTCTTGAGCAACGTTGCTGGAATCTTCTGTTTACATACATAATTCAAATATATTTATCTAACGATATTTAACTATGTCTTCTAATATAGGCAGATACATACTTTACAATATTACAAAATTACGACTCTGTTTTGGTGGGATTAATATAGACTTTAATAGCAATGTCTAACCATTCCCACAAATAATCTTTGATCCTTAATTAATAATTTGGCCCCAACAGATACCTAGAAGCAAGCAAAGCAGGCCTGTGAATAACATAGAGTCTGAGGGCCTTCTCTCTGGAGCAGCTTTCTCTTCTTGAGCAAGGCTGGGCTGCTGGAATCTTCTCAAAGAAGCCAGCCCACCCTGAAGAATTCTCTCTGAGCATGCTCCAGTATCTGGTTGTAGAAGGAGAGGGGGGCGGGGGGTAATAACCCAGCGCCAGCAAACACAGGCATGTCAGATTTACCATTCTTTTGATAACGCTGGGAGTGACAAATGAAACATGGGTTACACATGCACATTGGGCAAGGGAGAGAGCAGGCCAGGATGAAGGTTGGTCCTACCTGTGTGAATCTTAAGTGCTCTCTATCGCTCTGAGGCTGGCTTTGACTCATAGTGTTGAGTCAAAGGCATTTGGAGCTGGTAATTGACACTGGCGGTGAGGCTGAGGACGGCAGATTTTACTGCCCTTTCATGGACAATGCTGTCACAGATGTCGTCATGTTGACCTTAGTGCTTTACAGTAATGACTATATCCTGCTTAGAACTGTCCCAGTTCAATGGTTAATGAACTTATCACCCTAGAACATCTCTTTTTATGTTTATGGACTCAGGCCCAAAGATAGGTATATAAGCTGCTTAGATATATTTTAAAATATGGACAGCGGTATATGAATCTATTAAATTATATATATATATATATATATATATATATATATATATGTTGTTAAGTCATGTCTGACTCTTCGTGACCCAATGGACCATAGCACGCCAGGCCTTCCTGTCCTCTGCTCTCTCCCAGAGTGTGCTCAAGTTCATATTCATTGCATCGGTGATGCTATCTAGCCATCTCATCCTCTGCTGTCCCCTTCTCCTTTTGCATATATATATATATATATATATACACATACACACACACACACACACACACACACACATATATATATATGTATGTTGTTGATAATTTGTTGCTACTTTTCTGATTTGTTGTAGCATTAATGGCTCCTTACTAACATATTCCCCTCTTTTCATTTTTAATTAGATGTCAAAATGAAAAGTTCTACAGGTGAGTATAGTGCCCCTTAAACATCTTTCAGAGCTAGGTATTTACTGAACTGGCTAAAGTCTATGGTACTGATAAAGTCTATGACTTGGATTCAACGATGTCCTTCTGCTATCAGAATGGAAACCGCTGGTGGAAGTGATTTCCCCTCTCTCCCGCAGTCTGCTGCACATACTCCCAAATCTGCTCCAGAGGGTTGGTGGTACCTCCAGTGAAGAGGTTCCTTCCTGTGGGTGCTGCAGGGGCAGGGGGGAGGATGGGAAGTCTGCTCGCATGATGTTGGATTTAAGCCCAAGTTATTTCATTTACGATAGAAAATATGGATAATGATCCTAATGTTTGGTCTTATTAGTATTTAAACTGCAATCAGAGAGTTTAGGATTTTAAAACTGAATATTTGAAAAATGTAAATAGATTAGAGTTCCACAATTTTAATGTGGTTTTTCAGTCAAAGTAGATTTTTTTAAAAAAATTAATGCCCCCATTCGGTGCCGTTTGTGAATGTATTGAGCTTCTTTCCGGATTTCTTTGGAGAAAAGTAATGCCACTCTGTAAATGATGTTACAGGAATTTGAATCATGACCTTCAGGACTAAAGGCCTAGTTGAAGAACCCATGTAGGTGTTCTAGAGCTTTGGTCCTGCAACACCTGAATGTGGCACAACTCTTCTTTGCTTGTAGAATGTGATACGGTGCAGGTTGATCTGTCAGGGCCTAGTGTGTGGTGGGCCATGTGACAAGGGGGTTTGAATATATGGCCTTCACAAGCAGAGGGGCTAACTCATTACCAGTGCAATCCTATATATATCTACTCAGAAGTAAATCCCACAGGGTTCAATGGGCATTATTCCCAAGTAAATGGATATAGGATTGCAGCCTAATTCACTTATTCCATTTCACAGATTGGGTGAAATTATCTTTAAAAATAGGAGCCACTAATTAGCATGTAAAAAATGCCTTCAGAGCTTGGAGGCGCTTGTTGAGCATGAGTGTTCAGAAAAAACCAACACAGAGGATAATATGGAACAATTTGTTCACTATTTAGGCTGATTCTAGAAAAACGGGTTCACCCAAATTTGGTTGCATTTTTGTTTGCCATTACAATCCAAGAACAATGTATTTCTTCTTGCAGGACCAAACTAGTTCAAAATAGCTAATTAGTTGTTTTTAAGGCAGGGGTGAGCAGAAAGTACATCTTGAGGTGTTTTGGACTCCCAGCATTCCTGATGGTTGGCCATCCTGGCAGGGGCCTCTGGGAGGTGAAGTCCAAAACATCTGGAGATCTACCTTCTCCCCACCCCTGTCTTAAGGCACCCCAGCTGACCAGCAACCTCTCATTATTTCACTGGCAATTTGTGATGAACAATGGGAAAGGGCTATAAATCAGTGGTAGAACACATATTTTTGCATGCAAATTCTTCCTGGGCTGTGTTTCCACCAGCAATTCACTCCAACCTGGCTGTGTAGTGAGGTCTCTGTGTTTCCATGACGTCATGGCCATTCAGCATCAGCCCCGCATTTTATCGCTGAACAACCGCTTCTTCTGAGACTGCTTATAGTCCAACTTTTCTGGCTTACTTTTCCATTACTGACCTGTTTCCACAATTGCACTGGGTCCGGTATCACAGTCCTGCCCATGGGGCTTGTAGCCCAGCCTTTGTGGGTGTGTCGCTCTGACCTCACTGACCCAACGCTTTTCCTCCCATTGTGCTGAATGAGGTTTGCCCTCTCAATGACCACAGAAATAACAGAGAAGCCCCTCAATTGACACAACACATATCAAAGCCCAATTCCTTAAATGTGATTAAGCGCGATCTCGAGGCTTCGGTCCATTGCCTTAGGATGTAACTCATTCACAGCTTCCATATAGAGATCCTGTGCATTAAAATGGGCGCTGGTTTCTCTCTCTTTCCCACAACAAACCCATTACTGCCTCCTCAGAAGTAACTTCCATTGTGGTGGATGAGGCTGAGATTCCCCCTCAACTGAAATGGCACACATTAAAGCCCAATTTCTTAAATGTGTTTAAGCGACCCAGAGAGGCTCCGATGAATTGCCTTAGGAATAAAGTACTTCACAGCTCCATTATAGCTATAATTAAAGGCAGCTATCGGCAAGACCACATCACTCCAGTGCTGAAGGAGTTGCATTGGTTACCAGTTGTTTTTCGGGCCCGATTCAAGGTGTTGGCATTGACCTTTAAAACCCTATATGGTTCTGGCCCAGTCTATCTTAAGGAGCACCTCCAATAACACCAGGGATGCTGCTCAACGAGATTGGCCTCGATAGGCCTTCTATCTGTCCCATCAGCCAGGACAGCTAGGCTGGCGAAGACTAGACCTTGTATTTGTTTCTGGAGAAGCGGGGAGTGATCTGGAAGTTGGGGGTATATCCACCACCCCCTTGTCATGGTCAGATCACTATCTGGTGATGTTGGACTTCTCGGTTCCACAACCCCTCCGCAGGGGTGGAGGACCCATTAAAATGGTCCACCCCAGGCGTCTTATGGATCCAAATGGATTCCTGAACGCGCTTGGGGATTCTCTGGGGCATGCCAATGGCCACTCGGTCGAGACCCTGGTGGGTGGCTGGAATGCCGCAATCCCTGGGGCATTAGATCGGGTGGCTCCGAAACGCCCTCTCCCCATGAACAGGGCTCGGACTGCACCATGGTTCAATCTGCGGTTACGAGCTCTGAAACAGGAGGTGAGACGGCTAGAGCGCCGGTGGCGGAAGTCTCGCTCCAAAGACGATCAGACATGGGCTAGAGCTGTATCTTCAGCCTACCACGTGGCGGTGAAGGCAGCAAAAAAGGAATATTATGCTGCCTCCATCGCGTCTGCAGAGTGCTGTCCCAGGAGGCTTTTCCAAGTGGTCCGGAGCCTGGTTGGTCCTGTGGCTCTGGAACCACTGGAGCATTCTAAGGCCTCCTGTGAGGCTTTGGCAAGGCACTTTGCAGATAAAATTGATCAGATTAGGTGTGTTACTCTGCACACTGTGGATACAGTTAGTGAGCAAGAGGCGGCCTGTGGCAAACCGGTTTTGTGGGATCGGTTCCAGCTTCTTCCTCCTGATGAAGTGGACAAGGTGCTTTCATCGGTACGGCCGACCACCTGCTTACTTGATCCTTGCCCATCTTGGCTCATTATGAGCTGCAGAGAGAGACTGGGTGAGGGGATCAAGGCGGTGGTGAACGCCTCCCTTGAGGAGGGAGTGATGCAATCAGCCCTCAAGGAGGCAGTGATAAGACTGCTCTTAAAGAAGCCCTCCTTGGATCCTCAAGTTCTGAACAACTTTCGCCCAGTCTCAAATCTGCCATTTTTGGGCAAGGTGATTGAGCGGGTGGTGGCGGTGCAGTTGAAGGCACACTTGGAAGAAACTGATTATCTAGACCCATTTCAGTCGGGCTTCAGGCCTGGGCATGGGACAGAAACGGCCTTGGTCGCCTTGGTGGATGATATGAGGAGGGCTCTGGATAGGGGTGAATGCTCCTTCCTTGTTCTCCTAGACCTCTCAGCGGCTTTTGATACCATTGACCACAGTATCCTCCTGGACCGCCTGGAGGGGTTGGGCATTGGAGACACTGTATTGCGGTGGTTCCGGCAGGTACTAGAGGGTAGCACTGGGAGAGGAGTTTTCGGACCCGTGGCCACTTACTTGTGGGGTGCCACAGGGTTCCATCCTGTCCCCGATGCTATTTAACATCTATGTGAAGCCGCTGGGGGCTATCATCAGGAGGTTTGGGGTGCAGTGTCATCAATATGCAGATGACACGCAGCTCTACCTCTCATTCAAATCTTCACCAAGGTTGGCCGTAGAATCCCTGTCCAAATGTCTGGAGACGGTGAGTGGCTGGATGGGGAGGAATAAGCTGAAGCTGAACCCTGACAAGACCGAGGTACTTTTGGTGGGAGACAAGAGGAGGCTGGGGGATGTTGACCTGGTGTTGAATGGGGTACGGCTACCCTTGAAAGGTCCACAGCCTGGGGGTCATTTTGGACTCCCAGCTGTCCATGGAGGCTCAGGTGACAGCGCTGTATCAACTCCAACTGATACGGCGGCTGCACCCCTTCCTTCCTGACCATCTGCTCCCATCGGTAGTACATGCCCTGGTCTCCTCTCGTTTAGACTACTGTAATGTGCTCTATGTGGGGTTACCCTTGAAGACAGTTCGGAAGCTGCAGCTGGTACAGAACGCGGTGGCTCGCCTGATTAAAGGCAGCTGCCGGCGAGATCACATCACTCCAGTGCTGAAGGAGTTGCACTGGTTACCAGTTGTTTTCCGGATCAAATTCAAGGTGTTGGTTTTGACCTTTAAAACCCTATATGGTTCCGGCCCAGCCTATCTTAAGGAGCGCCTCCAGCAACACCAGACAGGCTGCTTAACAAGATCAGCCTCGGATGGCCTTCTCTCTGTCCCATCAGCCAGGACAGCGAGACTGGTGGGGACGAGGGAGAGGGCCTTTTCTGTGGTGGCCCCCACTCTGTGGAACTCCCTCCCTAGGGAACTCTGTCATGCCCCCTCTTTAATGAGCTTCCGTCGTGCATTAAAAACGTGGTTGTTAAGGCAGGCATTTGGGGTGGGTTAGGGTATTTTAAAAAATTTTTTATGGTAGAATTTTATTGTTTTAAATTGTTTTATGGTGTGTTGTACATTGCCCAGAGTGGCTGGGTGACCAGCCAGATGGGCGATTAATAAATTTAATAAATAAATAAATAAATAAATAGGGCGAGGGCCTTTTCTGTGGTGGCCCCTACTCTATGGAATTCCTCCCCTAGTGACCTCCGCCATGCCCCCTCTTTGATAAGCTTCTGCTGGGCTTTAAAAACCTGGCTGTTCAGGTGGGCATTTGGGGTGGGTTAGGGTTTTTTAGAGCAGTGTTTTGTTAATTTTTTTTGTTCAGTTGATTATATAAATTTGTTATTAGTATTGAACGCCACATAGAGTGGCTGGGTAGCTGGCCAGATGGGCGGCTAATAAATCAAATAAATAAATAAAATAGCTATCCTGCGGGTTACAATGGGGGCTGGATTCCATCTTTACTACTCTCTTTCCCACAACAAACCCATTAGTGTCTCCTCAGAAGTAACTCCCATTGTGCTGAATGAGGCTTGCGTTTGAATGTCTACATTGGAGCTTACAGAGATTCCCCCTCAATTGCACTGGCACACTTTTAAGCCCAAGTCCTTAAATGTGATTAAGTGTGATCTCAAGGCTTTGGTCCATTGCCTTAGGATGTAACTCATTTACAGCTTCCAGATAGAGATCCTGTGTGTTAAAATGGGGGCTGGTTTCAGTCTCTTTCCCACAACAAACCCATTACTGTCTCCTCAGAAGTAACTCCCATTGTGGTCAATGAGGTCCTCTGGGTTAAAATGGGGGATAGTTTCCCTCTTTGTGTTCTCCCTCCCACTTTCCCAGCACAAGCATATGTGTGTCTCCTTGGAAGTAACTCCCACTGTGCTCAATGAGGCTTGCTCCTGAAATGCAGGTGCATCTGGACTTCCAGGGGAAAGGAGAAAGTGGCGGGGGAGAGGGGGAGAGGGGGAAAGCCTCTCTTCATAGCAAAGCTGATTCCTTCTTAAAAATCCCGTACTCCTCCATTAGCTTCTCCTTTTGTTGTCCTCAAAACACGGCCGAGGAGGCGGGAACACTGATGAGGTAATCAGACCCAACCCAGACTCCACTCAGACTCCACCCAGTCATCAAGAAAATACTTTGATTAGAGCTCAGTGGAAAAAGCACAGAGCCCCAGGCTACAGTGATGATGAGCCATGACTTTAAGCACCTTGGAAACTGGAAAAGGAGAAGATACGATTGGGGAAACATCACAAGAGAGTTGCAAACAAAGTGGAGCCGATAGCGTGGAAACACACCCCTGGTTCAAGTCCTTGGATTTCTAGGAAAGACCCCCATCTGAAATACTGGAGAGCAACTACCAGTCAATGTAGACAGTATTAAACTAGATGGTCCAATGATTTGACTCTGTATAAGGGAGCTTCCAATGTTCCTACTGGAAGTTGTGCATATAAAGCCATTTGCTCATCTCAAGTCCTGCAGGAGTCTTGTGGTCTTGTTTGCAACATGCGTTTCACTTTTTCCAATAAAAATGTAGAACGATGTATTCTGAAGGGTAGAAAAGCATTGATATATTTCTTGCTGTTCTTTTATTCATTCATATATTAATATTTCTTGCTGTTATTTTATTGTTTATATAAGAAAACTAAGCACAACATTCATATAACCCCATTAACAAAAATATTTTGAAGAATTCTACCACTGTAATCTCATAACTCTTGTTTGCTTTATGTCTGTGATACGAATAAGCGTTGACTCTTGGTATTCCATCATACCATATTTCATATCCACGATACAGCATCGTGCAGTGTTCAAGATGGTAAACTTCCCGACAGTGAAGGAAGACTGCTTTTCCCTGAACATCCAAAGCATTTTTATCAGGACAACCAGTGAGTAGATGGAACACAAATCCCTGCTCTTTCATAATTTTGAACCTAATGACCCTGGATTCTGGCACGAAGGCAAAGTTTTGTGTAGCATGTAACTGGAAGTCTCCAAAGCAGGCATCTAGACAGCAGTGGATAAATACAGTCTGGGAGAGTATGGCTCTGTGCAGGCATTCAGCTTGCACATGTGAAGGCCAAAGGGGTGTGTGGGCCAAAGGCACACACGCAGGCCCCGCCCCCAACATCCTGGCCAGTGGGATGGCCGCTAAAGATCTTTGCACGTTTAGCGCTACGCTCTGCAGGGGTGTTGCAAGCATGTTCAGGTGGATGCGCCTTCAATGCTCCCTGCAATCAGGGTTCCTAATTGCAGGGAAGTTTTACAGAGCATTTAGCTGAATGCATTTACACCCTGCTGCAGACCGTGGTGCTGAACTTGTGAAGATACATTGGGGATGAGGCTTGCAGGCACACCCTCATACCCACCACCCTTGTAACCCCAGTGTGTGCAGTTTGAATGCCTGCATAGGGCTTATGATTATGTACAAATTCACTCAGCAAGTGCCGCAAGCAAGGATCCCTAATTTTAAAAAGATATTATGGCACCGTGGTTTCATTTATTTCTGATGCATTAGCCGTTCAAGCTTCTGATCAAATTCCAATCAAGTAGAGAGGCATAGATTTTTTTATGACTATGAAATACGCACACAACAGTAGCAGCAGCAGCAGCAACAATCCTTATATATGCTATATAATTTAGGGTACAATCCTATGCATGTTTATACAGAAAAAGTCCTAGAATTCCTAGCATTCCCCAGCCAGCCGTGCTGGCTGGGGAATGCTGGGAGTTGTGGGACCATTTTTACTCTAAACAGTCATAGGATTGCACCCTTAGCTTCTCCTCAGGTTATTTTACTCTAGTTGTCCCACAGCATATCCATGATATACTAAGGATTATAATCAGTGAGTTTCTTTAGCGATCCTGTTGTATTGTTATGTGTGTTCTTTTTTGTTGCTTGTATTTTTAATTTTATTTCAGAATAGAATAAAATTCCATATGGAAATAGAAAAAGAAAAGATATACAAATCTCTTTTCAGACATGGTATAATACACCTGTCCTTTATTGATTGTCAACTAGAATTCACTCCTTATGCATCAATCCAGGCTGTGCGTTTGGACTGTGTTTGTCCCAGAAAGAATGCATATACTGCTGAATTTTTCCCGCTTTGATGTCGAGCCAGATGTATTCTGTGACTATGATTCCTTGTCAGTGATTTCCACAGATGGTAGGCTAATTGGTGAGTTTCTTCTTCAAAATATACTGCAATAGACTGCAAACAGTCTGATTTTGCTATTGTTGACAACCCATTACTCAAAATTTGGTATTAGAACAAATAATTGTTCTAATACCAAACTACTGAAGTCCTACTGAAGTGAACAGAGGTTGAATCACCATGACCTATCCACATGAATTTTAGCTATGGGGGCATTGTGGCATGGACACTAAGATCACCCCTGTATTCCTCTAAGGTAATGTTCCTGACTCTGCAAGCTGTGCCCCATATATAATGCTATAATTGTGACTGCTAGGAGAATTGTTAGAATTATTTTCATTTAAGCTTCACATAATTATGCTCTGATTCAAGACTTGCTAATGTGGAATAAAGTCTTATGGCATGGATGAGAACACAAAGAGCAACAAAATCCTGATAGCCTTTTCTTAAGACAAGTGGCTCTTTTTTTCTTGTCAGGATTTTGTTCCACATTTTGAGGAGATGGGCACCCAAAGCATGCTTTGCTGCTCAGATGTCCTACAAATTAATTCAGCTGAAATGTGGCTACCAGTGTTAGGTTGAGCCTGGCACATATTGGGGATTGCCTCAGCCCATCAACAATCTTATAGTAATTTCACAATATTGCTACCATGTTGCACATGGTTGTTGTAACTCAGCCTGAAGACTTTGTTGTTAAGCATAACTATTCTGAAGCAAGTTCTTTTGACATTAATGAAACTACACCTCAGGAAATATTAGGAAATTACATTTACGGTGTTAACATCTTTCAGGGAAATTCTGTGGAATGGACCCTCCATTACCCATTTTGGTTGGCTCCAATAGTGTAAGGCTAAAATTTGTCTCTGATAACAAGGAACACGGAAGAGGATTTTCTATCCTATACCAGGCTATTGAGCCAGGTGCTCTTCTAGGTAGGTGCTAAGATGCTCTGTCAATACATTGTGCACATTCAGCTTGTCCTTGGTTTGAGATACTGTAAAGGCACTATATTTGTATAGTTCAGTGAAGAATGGCAGTAGCATGAGGCCAAAGAGGCTCCATTATACATGGACTATAGAGACTAGATCTATTACTTTATCGCATTATGATTATGCAGTAGCTTTATGGATTACACCAGCCCCACATGGGGAGTGCTTTGGGTAGACGCCATTTTGAGTAACTTTACTCGTCACAGGACAAGATGGAATTATGACATAAGACTTGTGGCAAGCCTCTTGACATACATAAGGGTCTGGTGTTGGTGGTCAAGAGTAGAGCAGCGAGCAATTTACAGTTATTAATATAGGTCATTTATAAGAGTCCGTTATAGGTTTAGATCTAGAGAGAAGTCAAAATAGTGTCTGCAAGAGTTAAGGGCAAACATAATCACCTACCTACCACTCAGATACCTCTTGACCCATATTTAGTAAGTTGACCTATTACAAACTTAACCAACTGACTCTCTGCGCTCCATTGAAGCAATGCCTTAAGACTGATATGGGAAGGTTAGTTATGCTTTATTGTAAGCACAATAAGTCAGTGACAGCTTCAGTTCATTTGCAATTTGCAGATCGGCTATTTTGTTTGTATCCTTTTAATTTTGCTTCACTGTACTTCTAGATTCTGGCTGCGAATCTTTAGCAATTCTCTTTGAGGAAGGAACGGTGCAAAGCATGCACTACCCTGAGGCATACAGTAACCTGGCAGATTGTCAATGGATTATTCATGCTCCAGAGAACTATGTGGTCAAGGTACAAGGCAGGGAGGGTTTACAAAATAACTATATAATTAGTTTGGTTCACAACTTCACAAGTAGAATTATAGTCCATTCCTGAGGCGGCTTTATTTTGGGGCTATTTCATAACTGAAAAACATATAATTCCATTTAGGGTTTGTTGTGTTGGGATGTTGTTAAAATCTAATGAAGCAAACTTCAGTGCCCTTTAAGCCTGTCTATCTTCAACCTTAGCATCTGGGGCTTTTTAGCTTAGAAAGAAGGAGAATGAAGGGCACGTGATAGTGGTGTATAAAATGATGCAGGATATGGAGAAAGCGGATAGGGAGATACTAGAACCTGGGATCATCTAGTAAAACTGAATGGTGGGGCATTCAGGTGAGATGGAAGGAAGAACTTCACACACCCCATAGTTAAAGTATGGCATGCGCTACTACAGATATAGCGATGGCCGTTACATTGGGCAGCTTTAAAAGGGGGTTAGACAAATTAATGGACGATAAAGCTATCAATGGCTGCTAGTCATGTATTACTTCCCATATCAGAGGCAGAATGCCTCGGAATTCCAGTTGCTGGGGAACAGGAACATGAGCAGGAGGGTGCTCCTGTTCAGGTCCTGCTTGGGGGTTCCCATAGGCATCTGGTTGGCCACTCTGGGAACAGAGTGCTGAGCTTTGGTCTGAGTCCAGCATGGTTGTTAACCTTGTTCATTAGGGATGTACGAAAGTCACTTATCTTTTTGACAGGGTGATTTGCGGTGGGGGGGAGGCGCTCCGCACCTCACCCCGAAATCCTAACCAGGCCGGCTCTGCTCCGTGGCAACTCCGTGGAGCCACCGGCTGGGTGCATTTGCAGGCGCCGTGTGGAGCCTGCAGAAGCAAATGGCGGCGGCTACAGCGGCCGCCATTTGCGTTCCTGTTTTTTGGCTGTGATAGGCTACGTAAATATTTATGTAGCCTATCACGGCAAAAAAAACCCACCAGTGGCGCAAATGGCGTAGTGGCTGCCATTTGCGTTCCTTTTTTTTTACATGGTCTATCACGGCAAAAGACAGGGATGCAAATGGCGGCCGCAGACGTGGCCACCAGTCGCAAAGCAGCGCGAACGGCACCAGGTAAGTGTCCCGTTTCGCGCGCCTTTCGTGGGGTGGTGGGGCGGGGGGCTTCATTCTGCCACAGATTTCGGGGGGCTGAATGCACTGGCATTCGGCCTCACCGAGATCCATGGTGGAATTCTCTGACATCCCTATTGTTCATACATTTTGGGGGCTGGTATGACCTGCCTGAAACAGCCTTGGTACATCCATGTAATGCTGGTGTACATTATGTGTGATCTGCTTCCTCTGGTAACATTTGTGAAGCAAAGAAATAATCTATTATCAAATATGAATTCCAAATATTAGAAAATGAAGTATTATCTTTTTCATTTGAAGTTAACCATCTCCATACTTAATCACGCTTTTCTATAAAGCTTTTTTTGAAGTGGCTATGCAAACAAGATTGAGAATGTGATGTCTATCCATGTAAGGGTCCATTATCCTGTTATAGCTAGTATTTCCAAATTTTGGGGGGTACAATAGCCCCCAATGTTATCGTCTTATTATCTGCATTTCCTTTAATAAATGTGTAATGTCCATTAGAAACTTATAGTCACTACAGTGAGATTTGGGCAGCACTCCTAGGCAAACTTTGGGACTTACTTCTGAGTAGACAGGCATAGGCTCTTGCTGTAGATCTGTTAATAGCAATAATTACAATTATGTATTTTTGTCTTTGTAATATTTGATGCAACTTACACTTTCCCCTGGAAGATAGAATGTACGTATTTTCTTGTGTGGTAGGAATTTTGGATTCATTATCTTGTGGTCGTAGATGCACATATATGGGAGTAAGACCCATTACTGTTAGTGGGATGTACTTCATAGTAAATAAGTATAGGCTTGGACTGCGCCACATGCTAGCAGGACTCACTGCTGGAGCACTGGGAAGCTAGTAGCTCCTTAAACAAACAACCAAATGGAAATGCTCATTTCTGGAATGAGGCAGGTGAGCAGAGCTTGCAGAAGGGAGCTGAGCTGACCTGTCCAACACTGGAAATGAGCGGAAACCGGGTATGTGGATTGTGCAAAATCCATTCCTTCTGTGTTTCGCAGATTGTCAGGTGCCTTTCATTCCGTCGTCCGCCCATCCACAGAATTGGATTTCTTTTTGTTTTCGGATTTGTGCAAATGCGCATTTGCACAAATTTGCATGTGCCAAAATGCGCATTTGCACAAATTTGCATGTGCCAAAATGCGCATTTTCACTCCCCAGCCTGTGGGCGAAATGTACATTTTTGGCCGGGTTTTTAAATTTTGTGTACTTTTCTATGACAAAATTTGTGCAAAATTCAAGAAAGTTAGAAAACCAGTCCTCACATCTGCGGAATCCACCTGACAGGGGAAAAGCTGGTGTGCTGCGGAATCCGCGGGTCAGATTCATGGAAAACCAAACTCATTTGGTTTCCTTGGGGATTTCTCTGACATCCCTACCAGAAATGCTAGTTTACAGGGTTGCTTTAAGAAGTGTTACCTTCCTGTAGTCCTAGTGGTTGGTGGTGCAAACAAAACAGCAGGAGTGCAGCAGCAGTATTGGCTCAAGTGTCAGTTTAAAACAAACAACCCTTAAACTTGACATCTTTTATTTAATTTTTTTTTGAGACTGAAGGCCACACTGGTATTTTTATAAAACACCAGCAAGAGGTTGCTACCCACATTTTGAGACTTACTGGTATTGTAGACTATAACCAACCATAAACTGTGGATCTGTTTCCATATATAAAATAGAATAAATTCTGATGTTTGGATTTGGGGATGTGCAGTGCAATCCTGTACATGTTTACACTGAAAAAAGGCCAACTGTGTCTGATAGGGGCTTATTCTGAGATACATGTGCAGAGGATGGCAGCCTTGTTCCATGTTTTGTTTAAATGAAGTTTTTTTTTTCTTACTGGCCATGGACAGAGCAATGGTGTAACTTCCTTGATAATACCACTGACTGATCTATGGCAAATAAGAAGAAAAAAAAGATCCATTTGAAACTAAACTCCTGTGGTTTGCTGTTGTTTGAATTTCAGTTGTTTGCTGTTTTGTTTTTTTGAAGCTCATATATGAACATTTTGAACTGGAGGAAAATGAGGACTGCACTTATGACTCAGTGACTGTCTATGAAAATGTTGCAAAGGAGAATGAAATAGGTTTGTTTCTTATATTTATTTCTAGTAGTGTGTAATGATTCATATCTGATGTTTATTCTTTTTTGTTTTCTGTCTCTGAAGATAACAGTAGTAATGGAACAGTCTCTAGAAAAACTGGAAATGCATAGAACGTCATTGGTTTCAAAACAGAGACAAATGTATGCTGAATATGCTATTATGTGGTCGGGTTTTGTTTTTTTTAAGCCTGGTGTCTCTGCTGTGATGCTGCTTAGGTTAATTTCAGTTGAATAGATATTATACATGAGCACTGGTAAATTGTGCTCATTCATATGAAGGCATGGAAAGTGTTCACTATCTGACTGCAGAAAAAGGGAATGCTGTACATTGGCCGGTTCAATTTGCAGTCTTCAAGTTGGAGAATGTGAATTTGTTTGAGAGATATACATTGCCCAGTCAATATACAGAGTCTTCCTGGTGATGTTGTCTTTCCTCCTCTATAGTGTGTGGTTTGACATCCCATCTCATCCATTTGGATTACTTTGCTAAACTGTGTACTATATTGGGAATGTTGGTGTTGTAGAGTGGCTCAGAGTGTGAGATGTCAGCTGCACAGTCCTTGGTTCTAAATTGACCTCCGCCATGAATGCATTATGAGACTTCAAGCAGGCTCCTATCTATCACCCTTCATCAGCAGTACCAGAATAACAACACTGACTGACCTCACATAGGGCTGTTATGAGGAGTACTGAGATAATGCATGTGAAGCATCCTCAAAAAGTACAATATAAATACCAAATGTTGTTGTTGTTGTTGTTGTTACTGCTTGAACTGTTTGTTCTCCTTGTTAGCATCAGTTTGTTACTTGCAGTACATAATCAGGATGAGGTTGTTGTTGTTGTTACTATTGTTTATTAAATTTATGCATCACTTCCCACTGCAAAAAGCACTCTCAAAGTGACTTACACACACAATACAGAACTTCATGTTTCATGTAACAGGAAAACAACAACCCCCAAATCAATATAAACCATAATCAACACAGTAATACAAATAAATACCACAAAAACATAATCTAAAATGAATGCAATGTGGAAAGTGTTCATCCACAAATACACACAATCTTCCCGCTCACAACCTAGAATGAACTAAACAAAAGCAGCCCACAACAATTGGGCGATAACCTTGCAGCATAGGTACCTGCTGTGGGCAGGTCAGAACACTTTCTATGAGTGCTTTGTATGCATTTAGACATGCTGAAGTTCATGGAGCAGGGGCATGGACTACACCAGCTTTCCTTAACCAGATGCTGTCCAGACATCAGCTCCCATCAGCCCCAGCCAGCATGGTCAATGGTCAAGAATGCTGGGAGTTGTAGTCCCAAATTTCCAGAGGGGCACCAGGTTTGGGTAGGCTGGACTACACCAAGCCATATGATCCTATAAAACCCAAGCAATGAAACCAGCAATTCCACTCTCATACTGTTAGAGGCTGAACTAGTGTTGCAGTCTAGCCTGGCTACATGTAATAGTAGCAGATCCATTTGTTTAAACTCAGATCTACCTCCGGTCTCAGGTATACCAGTGGAGTGGTGGAAGCGTTTGGGAGTGGACCTTCCCCTCTCCCACTGCTTAACTTCCTGGTGTCTGATGCCAGAACTCCAACTAGGCTTCAACACCAGAAGTGAGTTTTGGCTACAGGGCAATTCATAAAAGAAATAAAGACCTGACTGGGGCAGGCCCCACTGTAAACAAGTTGATCTGCTATGTTGCCATAGTTTCAGTCTGGTTATCACTGCTTGGTTAATCTTGCATTACAAATCCCCCTTTTAAACAATTGAATTATTTCATTGAGGGGTTATTTTTTTATTTTTCAATATTTTTTTTTAAAAACTAGTGAAAATATAACGTAACACATAGAGAAACCTTAAGTCAGCACCCAACATTGACAATGACTTTCCTAGTCTACACATTGTTGTACTTTATATAAAGGAAATAGGAGTAGCCTTAATAAATTTTTATATAAAGAGTGTTCAGTAACTTGAGAATGCCAAAAATTTAAGATACCTGTGTTGATTTTAGCATTTTGTATGTTGAAAGGTGCTTCTCATCAGTTGTGAATCTTGTCATTTACTTCTTTAGCACGATCATGTGGATTTGCTGTCCCAGCACCAGTTTTGAGTTCCTCTAGTACCATGCTGATCTGCTTTCATTCAGATGAAACAGAGACCTTTGGTGGATTCAAAGCCAGATTTGTGTTCATTGCTGTTGCAGGTAAACAAAATGGTGGATGGAGAGGAACTTACTTCCATGTACATGTCTATGTGGTGTTGGTCTATGGCAGGGGTGGGTCAGAAAATAGATCTCTAGACGTTTTAGATGTCATCTGCAAGTATTCCTATCCATTAGCCATGCTAGAAAGGATTTATGGGAAGTTCAAAACATCTGGAGATCTGCCGAAGCTCTCTGGATGGTTTACAAAGGTTAAAAACATTAAAAATACAATATGCAAAATTTTAAAGCTTTAAAAACACACAGACAGTATACGCAGAGACAACATATATCTAAAAATAACTTTGAGCAATCAGCTGAACCATAAAACAAATCCAAGATCAATTAAAACTCATCACATGCTGCCAAATGCCTGGGAAAAAAGTCTTGACCTGGCATCGAAAAGATAACAATACTGGCACCAGGCAGGCCTCATTGGGGAAATCAGTTAGCGGGCCACCACCGAGAAGGCCCTCCCCTGTGTTGCTGTTTATGGCAGTGGTTCTCAAATACATATTTTTTCACAAATCACTTGCAAATTGCTGGAAGTCTCATAGTAGTGGCCTTCATAGCTTTTATTTTGTTCTACAAATAAAAGCACATACGTAATTCACATTTGAATAACCATACTCTTGCCTTTCTAATGTGATGTCTTTGTGAGTAAGTTCTGTGTAATGACTATCAGCTTTTGCTTCAGGTCAGGTTCAGTATGCAGCATTCGTATCTGGAGTTGAGGGCAGCAACATAAACAAATTACCTCAGTCACCATGATCAGAAAATAAATATTCAACTGCAGGGCCAAGTACAGATACTCTTGAATATTCTGCAACCTTTCTAT
This sequence comes from Heloderma suspectum, assembly GCF_057233095.1. Lineage (NCBI taxonomy): Eukaryota > Metazoa > Chordata > Lepidosauria > Squamata > Helodermatidae > Heloderma > Heloderma suspectum. The sequence continues at coordinate 111,189,425 of NC_139458.1, read as the reverse complement.
GGATCACTTGAATCAGAGCATGGCCATGCTGGCTGGGGATAATGGGAGTTGTAGTCCAACACACCTGGAGGGCACCTAGTTGAGAAAGGCTGAAATCAACAGGTGAAAATGTAAATATAATTACATTCAGGTGTCCCCAAATGACAGGCCCTTTATTAAATCTGTTATCTCTGTACATAAACTCTTAAAATGACTCAAATTTTATCTTTTCTGCTCAAAGTAGAATAAAGTTCACATGACTAATCCTGAGACTGACTCTGACGTCTCTCTCTCTCTCTCTCTCTGCTAGATTTAAACATATCAAATTCAAGCAGTGAAGTGATGCTTCCTGAAGAAATAAGTGACACAACAAATGGAACTGACATTCCTGGTAAATCAACTTGCATCAAGGGTACCCTTTGGTAGGAGCAAGGGAGGGGCACAAAGAATGTAGAGAAGAACCAAGAGTTTGGTTTGTAGTTAGGATTGGAGTGATTCACTGATTCTGCTGTGTATCAGGTGCCAATTATGCAGGAAAAAAGTATAAATTTTATACACATATGTCAAGTTTTGGATGGAAACTGCTCTCATAGTAAGGCAGATGGAGATCAATCCGAAATATATTGCAGATTACAAGCCTCTGGACACATCCGATTAAAAGTCTGGGCCTTCTATCAACTAGCTTTCGTGGCACTGGCCACTGTAAGTGTCCTTACTGCCAATAGGGTTTATGGAAAAGCCATTTCTAGTGGACCACACCAATGTATGTAAGGATATATATAGAACCACAGTGTATATAGGATCACAGCCTTAGTTAAATACATGCTGCTCCTAATGAGCAGCTTGCTGTAGAATCAGCCAAATGTAGACAGCTTTATGCTACACTGACAGTTTTTGTATTGTGCTCTGTTCTGTGCCACCAGATGACACTTGCGGAGTAGCATCAAATCAACCGAGGTTTCTCTTCAGTCGGATAGTTGGAGGCGAGGAAGCTGTCCCATATTCTTGGCCTTGGCAGGCCAGCTTACAGATTTTAGGTGAAAACATCTGTGGGGCAACAGTTGTTAAAAGCACATGGGTGGTCACTGCTGCTCACTGTTTTAAACAAAGGTAAGCACAGTACGAACGTTTTGCCATGGGGTGATAGTCAGAAGGGTCCATTCACTTTGAAAACACATTAACAAATGCATTATTTACAGTGCAATCCCAGGCATGTCTACTTATGACTACCCAGATAAGTATGAATCGGATGGAAGACTTTGTGATTTACTGGCAACCCTAACTGAACCCAGATCTGCTTCTCATTGTATTTCTAAAAAAATGTTCCCGGATCTTTTGTCTTCAGAGCAGGATTTTGCTAGAATGTAGAATGAGCTGCAGCACTGTAGCTACAAAAAAGGAACACTCTTTCAGAATCTGATTCAGTCCCAGAGGACTTTCTGATGGGAATCTGACCTATCTGCCTAAAAGACGGAGGCTGGTTAGTCCAGTTTACAGCAATCCTAAAATAATGAGATTTTTAAACAAAGAGTTCTAGTTTGTTTGCATGTTAACCCTAGGCCTATGGAATGTTTTCTTTATATTCTTTGTAGCTGTAAGAGTGCAAATATCTAACCTACTCATCAACTTGAGTCTCACTAATTTCAACAACACTATTAAGAATCAGGACGTGTAGGTATTTCATTCACTTTTGTTACTCAGAAGCTCTCAGAATGGCAGCAGTTCTAATTTTTAAAAGAGGATTGATTCTTTGCTGACAGCATGTGGCCTTCTTTTGCTATTGGATTCCCTGTGAGCTCTGCTTTATTTGCAGGTTAAATCTGCTGAGACATTGTGGCCTTCTCAAGCCACTTAGGTCTCCGTGAACCTTGTTATTGACACACACAGCTGTATAAAGATGCACCGACTAAGGCTGGGGGATGTATACTAATTTCTCTTGTATGTGGTGGTGGCAGCGGCAGTGGCGGGAGGTTTACCATGTAGGATTTCTTATCTCCCCATTGAGATAATTGGGATCATAAAAAACAGCGAAGCCCCCAAACCTCTGGTGGGAATATCCAGCTGTGCAATTCTTATGAGGACTGACTGCTAACATCATCCTAGACCCAATATTAACCCCAAAGCAAGTTAATTAAGAGATGATCCTGGTTAGCCCCATAAGAAATTATTTAAGGTGCAATCCTATGCATGTTTAGACAGGGTAGAACAAGTAAACCATGGAAGCTGGGGGTTTGCTTTATCTCATATGTAATGCCGATGTCAATGGCTGAATGTGTCTCTGCCAAATGCAGAAATGTATGCCTAATATGAGCTAGTGTGTCCTCTGTTTCTTATTCTCCTGCCAAGATCAATGACCGCTTACACCCTACCTTCCTCTGCAGTTTTAGCTTTATTGCTTGGGTAATACACAAATTACTTCTGTGCATTTTTAATGACTACTTGCATTGTTTGATAATTGTAATACTTTTATTCTCCTCTTTGAATAACTGTTTTCCTTATGTTGCTGTATATTGCTATATATTACTTTTACAGCATTTGTCTTGCATTTTCTTCTAATAACCAAAGCTCAGTTAAAAAAATACGTTAAAAAACAAGATCAAAAGAAAGAAAATCCATCTCTGCCATGTTTTGATTAAGGTAATATAGGAAACTCGGAGTACCAGCCTCTTGGTCTAAACCAAGGGTGGCCAACTTGTAATCCTCCAGATGTTTTGGCCTACAACTCCCACCATCCCTCACCACTGGCAATGCTGGCTAGGGATGATGGGAGTTGTAGGCCCAGCCAAATTATAACACCTACTTACACTCTTATTAAAGTTAGTTGATTTATATGAGTAACACTGGGCCCTTACAGTATTATTTTACATGTACTCAGAGGTAAGTCCCACTTTTGTTTACATTCAAGAGACCAACTGTGCAGGGGAGTAAAACATAGTCTCATGCTTGAATATAAATTTTTGATATAAACTGTTTGATTAAAGCAATCCTGAGACTTCTTCCATTATATTCTCTGTAAAGGGAACAATACAGAGATCTTTGGAGATTGGTGGCTGGAATCCATGACATAGAAGACCAAGACCAAGAACAGAACAGTCAGGTTAGTACAAGCTAGAAAGGAACATGTCTTTATCATTTAGCATAGAGAACACTGTTACACCATGCAGAACTGCTAGAGTTTCAGTATAAACGCAAATTTCAGGTCATGCGGAAGCACAAGTGAGGGTAGGGATAGACAATAGCTTATGAGAGAACTGAAAGAGGCTTGGGAAATGCTTTGCTTTCCATGCTACACAGGCTATTGCCTTTAGTCAAACAGGTCATGCAGGTTTTAAAATACAAAAACTTGTCAAATCTGTTTAGCAGAGGTAAATGTGGGATGAGTGTTCACACCACAAACAGTGTGATCCCTCTTTCAAACAGCATTCAGCAATGGAAAAACTATGAACAAGTGCCCAGCACTGCTGCGGGAGCCCGTTGCACATAACTGGGAAGGCTGGAAAAAACCTAATAAGGTCTGCCTCTGTATCCCATCTGGAAATTCTGCTTAGAATGCAATTGCTGTGGCCACCAGAAAAATAATGGAAAGAACAGAGTAACCTTCCAAAGCAAGTTGGTTTGCATTAATATTATGCTAGTGTCCTATCAGGAAGATTTGGGTTATAGTCAAAGTACGTAGCTCATGGTTTGATTGTGACAATGAACAATCCATGTGGCCCAAGGATTTCCTTGTTTTGGAGAAGGGGAATATTTTTCTCTCCCTCTTTTCTGCTTTGGGTGTTCTTTCTATTATCTCTTACTGCAATAAGTAAGGAATTACTATATGGGTCATTAAGAAGCACAGGAGAGGCCCTAGAGGATGATGACGTTGTATAAAGGACCTGCAAACTACCACGAGGGAGCAATCACAAGCGCACAACAAAAGCCTCATTGAGAAAGGCTCTGTGCTACACATATCATTCCACCACTATCTACTGCCTACAATGAAAAGAAAATCTCTCTTTCTAAAGCAGTTATTAAGCTGTGTTGTATCTGTCTCTTACGCATGGTTCCAAACAATTGCATTGACTGGCTGAAATGTGTTCAAGCTGATGATATCGACCTTTTCACATAATGTGCTGCCGCCATGCTTTCCTGTTTCTAGAAAAGATCAGTGAAGCAATACATTATACACCCAGATTTTAACACCATTACTATGGATTCAGACCTTGCACTGGTGCAGCTGACTGAACCTTTAGAATTCAACCATTACATTCGTCCTGCGTGCCTGCCTGAGAAAGATGAAAAGCTTGAGCCATCCAGGCTGTGTGTTATTACAGGATGGGGTAATCAGTATGAAGGTGAGCACATTTTCCTTGTAGTAAGAATTCTACGCTTATCAATTAGCCAGAAAATTCTTCATTGAAGAGAGTGGTAGAAAAAAAAAGTGCCTCCCTTGTGGAAAATATATAAACGTAGACTCTAAAAATGTTATGATTATGCATGCAAAGGAAGCATCTTCGATTGTTAAAACTAGGATTGGGGAACCATTTTTCTGTGAGGGCCACATTTTCTCAGGAGTAATCTGTCAGGGGCTGCATGGTGGTGCTGGGAGGGGCTGAAGCCTGTGGTGGGCAGGGCCAGAGCCAAAAGTGGGGGGAGCCATGCCTCCTCTCTCCCTCTCTCCGCCACCCCTTCTCTCTTGGCCTCCCTTCCTCTCTTGGCCTCCCCTCTTCCATCCCATCCAGTGTGCTGTTGGGGGAGGAACAGATAGTTCTTGCTAGAAATCTGAACTGATCACCTGCACAGGACTTGAGAAAATTAGGCTAAAAGTAATAATGAATTAGGCCAAAGTCTGCAGGTTGCCTACCCTTTGTTTAAGAGAAAATAAATAATTACCTGCAGAGTTTAATCTGGATCATAGTTTTCCTGACTGTAATATTTTTTCCCACCTCAAGATGGAGAAATATCAAGAAAACTCCATCAACTTGAAGTTCCTATTTTGGTTTCTGAAGAATGTCAGAAATACTACATGGACCATCCTGGTGGACTGAATAAATGGATGTTCTGTGCTGGATTCCCTGCTGAAGGGGGAAAGGATGGATGTACAGTAAGGTGTCACAGAGTATATGCTTTATGCTCAGCTAGGAATTCAGAAAAGCTCTAATATGGATACTGAGGTGATGTCAGTAGAACTGTTCCAAAGGTAATAAAGTTTGCCCCATTCAGGTGTAATGCCTGAACAGGAAATCCCAACTTTTATGTAGGTGGCATGGAAGCATTGTGTTGGCCCTGCGCCCAACCTCCCTGCATGCCCCATTCTCCATTCCCAGCTTTCCTGCATTGAGTGGTAAGGTGTGGATAAAGTAGGGTTCCTGATCATAGGGAGGTTACTAAGACTGTGCAGGCGAACATGCATAGAATCTTTCCTCAGAACTTCTCACTCAGTGCAAGAATGTTTGGGGATGAGACGGATCGGGTGTTGGAGTGGTGTTGGAATTCCTTGTATGGGCATATCATCTGAATGGGGCTCTGGTCTCATCTGTAAAATGCCTTGCCATTCTCCAATCAGATAAGTTGAAAGAGAAACATTTGATTATGAAGGCCTGGGTCATGGTAGGATTTGGGGTGCAGTCCCCTATGACTTACTCTGCAATCGTTTCTTTTAACATGTAAATACTCCAGGAATAGATATTTGTAGATTGCTACCTTGCCCTGGCTAGTAAACTCATAATGTACTAGTAAGGGAAAGTTCAGAGAGCCAGTGTGGTGCAGTGGTTAGAGAGTTGGAATGGGACTGGGGAAACCCGGGTTCTCACTTGGCCACGAAGCTCACTGGGTGACTTTGGACCAGTCCAAAGCCTAACTCTCAGCTTAACCTACCTCACAGGGTTGTTGTGAGAATAAAATGGAGAGGAGGGGGACCATGTGAGCCACCTTGGCTTCCTTGCAAGAGGAACAAAGGTGGAATATAAATCTAAAAATAAAGAGAGAAAACTCACTAGTATTCACATGTTTGCTGGTAACTGGTGAGAGGAACAAGAAAGGGCTTGAGGCTGGTGACAGAGCTGCATTTTTTATAGGTTACTAGATTCAGAATACAGTTCTGAGGATTAGAACAAGAACAAATAACCAAGTGCATTACAGTGATTTGACATTTAGAAAAATACATGTAGCACAATACCTGTGGCAAACCAGAATGTACAAACTAAGGTCACAGCAATGGCTTTTTAAAAATACCAATCCTTGCCACCGTACACATAGATTATATTAATTTAAGTCATACTCCTTTTCATTAGGGTGACTCAGGAGGTCCGCTGGTTTGTCCTTCAGAAGACTCCGGCTACTATACCCTTAATGGAATAATAAGCTGGGGCTTTGGCTGTGGAAGAAAAGGCTATCCAGGAGTTTATACAAATGTGGCTTCCTTCACTGATTGGATTGGTCAACACATATATGGAAACAGTAGGCATCTATGTTCATTTCCACAACAGCTACTCACTTGATGTGATATTTCCCACAGTATTTCCAAGGATGGGGGCCCAGTAAGCTGTGATATACATATGGGGTCTGTATAGAAATATTATATAGCTACTTGTGATTACAGAACCCTTGCAAGTGTTTTGGGGGGGAGGGGTAGAAGCAGCCCGAATATAATTATATTTTGTATAAACAGCCTTGGGGATCCTTCTGGATCAAAAGGTAGGATAGAAATACAATAAACAAAAGAATCTGAAGAGAGTTGGACCAATTCGCATGACATGGCCAGTTCACTGTGGGTTATTTAACCCAACTTTGAGCTGCAGTGCATGCTGGGCGACATTTTGGATATGCAATCGGATATGCAATTCCATCCTTGGTGGCCGGGTTCAGATGAAACGGCAGCCCCCAAGCTGGTGTTACATATTCAGAAAGTTGCCTGCACGTGCCCAGTATGCGCTGTGGCTCCTTGTGGGTTAAACAACCCCCAATGAGCCTGCTGTGTCAACTGGCCAGGGGGGGAAAGGGTTGTTGCTGCCCCTTTAACAGAGGTTAGATATACAGAAATCAGCACATGGCATTTTTCAGGTCATGCAAATAAACAGGATCACCTGCTAATTATTCCAGATCAAATTGCTATTAAAGGGGCAGCTACAGGGCTGTTTTCTGTTTCCCCCCTCTCCAAGTCTGGCCTGCTGCAGCTCTAGAAAGGCTGGTGGGCAAAGCTGAGATAAAGTAACCCTTCCTGCCTTGTCTAGCCAGGTCAGTACGATAAGCGTCAGACTAGCACGTGCTAGCCCTTTAATGGCTGTTGCAGGGATTGCAGTGCTCTTACCATCTTCTGACCTGGCATTCAGCAACAGCAATGTCAGTCTCTGGGGGAAACTACCAAGATACCCAGGGTCTCACTGGCTGAGAGAAGAACTGGAAGGGGGTGGGATGGGGGGATGCATAGGCCACTGATGTCCAGCTTGCCTTCTCCTGCAACAGCCAGTTCTGCTCCCAACATCATATCTCAGTCTGCCCCTCACACTTACAATAGTAATGCCAACCCTAACTCTGTTGTGAAAGCTTGTGCTGCAATAAATTATTTGCCTTCAAGCTGCCAATATGCTGAAATGGTTGATTTTGCTGCAGAAGACTAAAACAGCTGTTCCTCTGCAATCAGATGCTTCATTTGTTGTTGTTGTTGTTCAGTCGTTAAGTCGTGTCCGACTCTCCGTGACCCCATGGACCATAGCACACCAGGCCTTCCTGTCCTCCACTCTCTTCTGGAGTGTGCTCAAGTTCATATTCATTGCATTGGTGATGCTATCCAGCCATCTCATCCTCTGCCGTCCCCTTCTCCTTTTGCCTTCTTTCCCAGCATCAGGGTCTTTTCCAGGGAGTTTTCTTTTCGTGTTAGGTGGCCAAAATATTTGAGCTTCAGCTTCAGTATCTGTCCTTCCAATGAGCAGTCAGGGTTGATTTCCTTTAGGATTGACTGATTGGACCTCCTTGCAGTCCAGGGGACTCGTAAGAGTCTTCTCCAGCACCACAGTTCGAAAGCCATAGCTTTGATTATACGAACCTTTGTCAGCAAGGTGATGTCTCTGCTTCTTACTATGCTGTCTAGGTTTGCCATAGCTTTCCTCCCAAGAACTAGTCACCTAAAGATTTAGAGGACATTCATGGCTGAACAGTAAATCTCAGACTCTGTGTGATTGATGCCGAGATGTCATGAAGGCTTAAGCTGATGCTCCTTTCCATGCTCCTTGATCTATTCAATTAGAAGTTCTCAACCCCCGAGAAGCACCTTTCTAAAAGGTTCTTGGGTTCCTTTCTTGCCAAGCCTTCATGTGTACTTTTCCAATTCGTCCTTCCCTCTTGCTCTCATTTCTGCCAATCAAAATTCTTACATCATCTCTTCCAGGCAGCACCAGTAGGTCTGGGTCCCAAGACTCACATAGCTGTGCTCTCATAGGAACACTAGTCTGGAATGCTACGCACTGCTAGCAATGGGCCTTTAGGATCTTTCTAAATTCATTGCAAGTAGTGGTGACATCTCAGTTAAAAACGTTCTTAAAGAAGGTTGTTGTCCATAACAATTATGTCATATGACAACTGAATGCTGATTATCACTTTACTGTTTAATATTTAGACTAACTTTTTCTACTTTTGCAGACTCATCAAACGAAGTATGAAGATCTTCACTGAATATAAGCTTTCAAGACAAGTGAATGACATGACTAAAGGAATAGTTCTGAAGTGTATGACCTGATTCATGTATATTATCTAAAATGTATGGATTGCATGTGTCATAACTCCAAGTAAAAAAAAGAAAAAGCTGCAGTATCTATGTGACTCTGGACAGTAACCTCCTTCATTTAGAAAACTAACAGTGTAATCCTAAGCATTTTTATTCAGAAGTTAATCCCACTGAGTTCAATGGAACTTTTCCCTTGGTTCTTAGGACCATAGCCTAAAACTGCAATCCTGTGTATACTTTCCTAGGAGTAAGTCTCATTGAACACAGCAGCCCTTGCTTCTGAGAAAATATGCGTAAGATAGGTGAGTTTATTATCTTAATGTGTTTCAAGTGAAAATGTTTTTTTATCATGTAAACTTGCAGAAATTATTTTAAATGCATTAATGAATATGCATGATTCTTCAGCTTATTATACCAGATTACATTAAGATCCATTTCAGATATTCAAAAGAAGCAATGAGAGAGGAAGTATATGTTCCTTGTGTTTCCTTTCTCCATGCTTCTGGGTCTTATGTAAAAGGGGGAGATTTCAATATCCCCCATGGGGAGAGGTATATTATGTCCCCACACTGGGATATTCATTAATAAAGATTTGATTGTGTGCTCAAATTTAAGTTTCTACATACATTTATTATTACTCAGGTAGCAGTAGAAGCACTGAACAAATAACAGTATAAACTGATATGTAGGCGAGGCGATGCGCATGACACAGCACTCCAAAACAAAACAAATGACCAACAATAGCACATCCACTTTATAAGGAAATATATAAACAGATTTTAAAATGTCAAACATTTTGGTATAAAACACCAGCTTCAATCACAAATAAGAGTATGCTACAAGTCAGAACCAGGAACAGGAACAGGCCAAACCTCGGTGAGGAAAACAAAGATTAACAATCAGAACCTGCATTCAACAGCCAGTCAAGCCTCATTAATAAACATCATGGCTTGTTTCATCTCATCCTTTGCACTGATATCAGGTTTCAGCTGATCAATAAACATTGCCTCCTTAATCTTTCTCCTTAGGAGGCTCTGTTCAATTGGTAGCATAGAGATCTTCACTAAAGTTGTTTCACTAAAGTTGAATAAGGATAGTTAAAAGATTTTTTAAAAACCTAGAATACAAGCCTAGAATACCCAATTAAGGGTAACTTTGTGCTATAAATTAACTGGTAGTATCCAGTTTTAGTCTGACTGAAGTCCAATTCATTTTAATGGGTCTACTTTAAGTAGGATTAACAATGGATACAACCCAATCTATGAGCTTTAGGGCTCAACCCTACTGGGGTAGGTGGCCGCCTCCAAACATGGAGGCATCCACCTATCCAATGCAGGAAGGAGAAGTACAGAGGGGATCATCCCCTCCGCGCTTCACCTGCCATGCATTACAGCTAGGCAGTCGATTTTGGCTGTCTAGCTGTGGGAAGTCAGAGTGAGGGAAGAGGTGGCCGGACGACATGTTGGATGTGCTGTACCGGCATTTCCACCTTCCTCGCCCCAGAACGCTCCCCGGAGCGCCCCGTTTTCACTGCGCCACCTCCTCCGAGGCAGCATGGTGGTGGTGGGGGGCTGCATAATTTCTCAGGGAACCGACCTCAAGACTGCGGACTCCGATGTAAGTTCCCGGAAACTGACATATCGTGTGGCCATCTAGCTGCTGACTAGCAGCCATAGGATTGCTCCCTCTGTATATTCTAAAGTAGATGGGAGGGAGGGCAGCACCATGGATGGGATGGGGAGTGTGTATTATTGCTAATAACTAATATAAGATCAGTAATATCAATTCTCCTGACAAAATTTAAATAACAATTGTGGTTTTTTAAATATTATAGTTATAATTTCTGCAAATAAATGGATGTACATATGAGGCTCTAGAAATGAAGTGTTTGCTGTGTATTTTCTAATATAATATTCAAAACATAACAAAGGGATACATAAATATCAGTTCAGAAACACAGAGATTCAGGAAAGGAAGAGGAGGAGGATGTATCATCTCCAGAAAGGAATAATATTAGCATCACATATATTTATAAAAACATCTGTAGTGATGGACTGTGCAGTACTCAGTACTTCACACATCTGGTTTGTTTGCATCGCCACAGCTAAGTCACTAGTGTATGTAATACCTACTACACATGGCACAAAGATGGTAATGTGCTCAGCTAAAGTGAAAATTGATCCTCGGCCTCCAGAACATATTTTCTAGCGGGCATTCAATGGATTCCCTATTGTTAGCTTCACACTTCCATGGACTTTAGCCCCCAGCATAGAAACTTCCAAGAGCACAAGAGGCGACTCTACACATGGACATCACCAGATGGTCAATATCGAAATCAGATTGATTATGTCCTTTGCAGTCAAAGATGGAGAAGCTCTATACAGTCAGTAAAAACAAGACCTGGAGCTGACTGTGGCTCAGATCATGAGCTGCTTCTTGAAAAATTTCAGCTTAAATTGAAGAACGTAGGGAAAACCACTAAATCATTCAGGTATGACCTAAATCATATCCCTGATGAATATACAGTGGAGGTGAGGAATAGATTTCAGGTATTAGACCTTGTAGACAGAGTGCCTGAGGAACTATGGACGGAGGTCCGTAACACTGTTCAGGAGGCAGCAACTCAATCCATCCCAAAGAAAAAGAAATGCAGGAAAGCCAAGTGGCTGTCTGATGAGGCTTTACAAGTAGCTGAAGAAAGAAGGGAAGCGAAAAGCAAGGGAGAAAGGGGAAGATATATCCAACTGAATGCAGAGTTCCAGAGAATAGCAAGGAGAGACAAGAAGGCCTTCTTAAATGAACAATGCAAAGAAATCGAGGAAAACAACAGAATGGGAAAGACTAGAGATCTCTTCAAGAAAATTGGAGATCTCAAGGGAATGTTATGTGCAAAGATGGGCATGATAAAGGACAAAGAAGGCAGGAACCTAACAGAAGCAGATGAGATTAAGAAGAGGTGGCAAGAATATGCAGAAGAACTATACAGGAAAGATCTTAATATCCCTGATAGCCATGATAGTGCGGCCACTGAACTTGAGCCGGACATCCTCGAGAGTGAAGTCAAGTGGGCCTTAGGAAGCATTACTAACAACAAAGCTAGCGGAGATGACAGCATTCCAGCTGAGCTATTTAAAATCCTAAAAAGACGATGCTGTTAAAGTGCTGCATTCAATATGCCAACAAATTTGGAACACTCAACAATGGCCGCAAGACTGGAAAAGGTCAGTTTACATTCCAATTCCAAAGAAGGGCAACGCCAAAGAGTGTTCAAACTACCGCACAATTGCGCTCATTTCACATGCCAGCAAGGTGATGCTCAAAATCCTACAAGCTAGGCTTCAGCAGTATGTGAACCGAGAACTACTGGAAGTACAAGCTGGGTTTTGAAGAGGCAGAGGAACTAGAGATCAAATCGCCAACGTTCGCTGGATCATGGAGAGAGCAAGAGAATTCCAGAAAAACGTCTATTTCTGCTTCATTGACTACGCCAAAGCCTTTGATTGTGTGGATCACAACAAACTGTGGCAAATTCTTAAAGTGATGGGAGTACCAGACCACCGTACCTGTCTCCTGAGAAAGCTGTACGAGGGTCAAGAAGCAACAGTAAGAACCAGACATGGAACAACCGATTGGTTCAAAATTGGGAAAGGAGTACGACAAGGCTGCATATTGTCACCCTGCTTATTTAACTTATATGCAGAGTACATCATGAGAAACGCCGGGTTGGATGAATCACAGGTCGGAATTAAGATTGCCGGGAGAATTATCAACAACCTCTGATATGCAGACGATACCACCCTAATGACAGAAAGTGAAGAGGATCTCAAGAGCCTCTTGTTGAGGGTGAAAGAGGAGAGTGCAAAAGCTGGTTTGAAACTCAACATTAAAAAAACTCAGATCATGGCATCTGGCCCCATCACTTCCTGGCATATAGAAGGGGAAGAAATGGAAGCGGTGACAGATTTTACTTTCTTGGGCTCCAAGATCACCGCAGACAGTGACTGTAGCCATGAAATTAAAAGACGCTTGCTCCATGGGAGGAAAGCTATGGCAAACCTAGACAGCATAGTAAGAAGCAGAGACATCACCTTGCCGACAAAGGTCCATCTAATCAAAGCTATGGTTTTCCCAGTAGTAATGTATGGCTGCAAGAGCTGAACTATAAGGAAGGCTGAGCTTCGGAAGAATTGATGCTTTCGAACTGTGGTGCTGGAGAAGACTCTTACGAGTCCCCTGGACTGCAAGGAGGTCCAATCAGTCAATCCTAAAGGAAATCAACCCTGAATGCTCATTGGAAGGACAGATACTAAAGCTGAAGCTGAAATATTTTGGCCACCTAATGCGAAAACTCTCTGGAAAAGACCCTGATGCTGGGAAAGACTGAAGGCAAAAAGAGAAGGGGATGACAGAGGATGAGATGGCTGGATAGCATCACCGATGCAATGAATATGAACTTGAGCACACTCCGGGAGGGAGCGCAGGACAGGAAGGCCTGGCGTGCTATGGTCCATAGGGTCACGAAGAGTCAGACACGACTGAACAACAACAACAATAGAAACTTCACCCAGTGGCTGTGCTGCTTACAGAAATACCATCTTTGGAAGGAATTTAGCCATTGGATGAAGCTTCTAGGGTAGGGGCTAAGAGCAAAAGAAAACTGCATATAGGAAGCAAATTCTTATGTGTCTCTGCAAAAAAAATGCCCCATACCTTGACTTGCTCAAATCTGAGAGGAGGACAGCAGTTGTTAGTAGAATGGCTGTACTCTTTGGGCTTCATCACACAAGCCCCCAAATCCTGCAATTTACCAGGATTTACCAGCTTCTGCTTCCGGAATCTTTGTGGGATCAGATCAGGTCCTTTCCACGTGGCTTTAAAAAAAACCCTAAACTTTTCAATGAGATCTATGTGTTTAATTACAAAGTCACTAGGTGGCACTGTTGTTCTATTTGTAATAAAAGTGACTTTAAACTGTACACGCTCATTTATATGGACTCCATGGCGGGAGAACGGAAAATGCCGGACTTTCCTTGTCATGGAAAACAAAGGAGTAGACCTCGTAAAAAGTGGGAGGTTCCTTGGATGAGGGCTGCATCGTGTACAGGGCCCGTAACTTCTGTGAAGAAGCAATCTCCATAGCAGGATAAAAGCCCGGTGTGAAGGAGCCCTTAAATTCCTTCAGCCTCCCTGCTTGAGCCTGAAAGAGTGACAGTGCACAGCAATAGGTAAGAGAAAACCTTTGGTCAAGGCCTTAGACTCTTTAACAACATTTTTTTGTTGTTGTTGGAGTGGGGGAGTTCCACAATTCATAATTGAAGAGACTCCCTTATGCCTGGTTTCAAAGAATCACTGCTGTGAATCAGAATCTCTGCTCTACCTGTTAATCATACATTGAAAAATCAGGAAAACTCCATACTTTAGTTATTTTTTTACGAACCAACCATACAGTCAATAGCCACGATGACTGTATGACGTTACACCGTGAGTTGAGGAAGTAATGTAAGATCACATGATAGTCAACACATTAATGGATTGAGGGTGCGATACACTGCATATTTAGACAGAAAAAAAGTTCTACAACAGCATTCTGGGGAATGCTGGGAGTTGTAGGACTTTTTTCTGTCTAAACATGCAGAAGATTGCTCCCTTAAAGGGTGTAGGGAGATTGAGTAGAAAGCCAGTGTCACAGAAGCACACATTTCAATGTAATAAAGGGAAATGAAGCAGCCAACTCTTCAGGTTTTGTCTTCCAGCCTTTCACTGTGTATACATCTGCTACAAATTGTATTTTCAGACTTTAGTGTCTGATTGAAAGTCACAGCATAAAAAATAAAATTAGAAACAAATTAGCCACTTATGTCACATCAGCCTAAACACATTTTGTTTTCTGAAATACCTAACATTATAAGTGCAGCCTTCTCCAACCTGGTGTCCTCAATTTGTATTGAACTACAACTTCCATCATTCCCAGCCAGCACGAGAGCTTTAATCCAAGACATCTGGAGGGCACCCGTTTGGGGAAGGCTGCTATATTTTCCCTCCCTGTTAAGGTATTGTGGTTACTCAATACATCAAACTCCAACTGCCTAACCTATTCCTATTTGGAACTCTCAGTCCCAATATTATTTAAAGATATATTATCTCATAACATTAGAATATGTTTTGTTACATATTTTTTTAATAAAACTTTCACTGTTCATAGCAGTGAAATCTAGTGCCCTCCAGATGTTGTTTTGGACAAAAACTCCCAGAATTCCTGACCATTGGCCATACTGGCTGGGGCTAATGGGAACTGAAGTCTAAAACATCTGTAGGACACTAGGTTGGGGAAAGCTGCTCCATAGCATAAAAACAATAGCATTGTTTTAGCTATTTTCGTCCTCTAATACAGGACGTCTTCTCACTCTGGGGATGGGGAACCTCCTGGTTGCAGAAGTTCCCCATCTGGTCCACTGAGACTTTGGTTCCCTCCATGGGCCTCACCGACTCACTTTGGCTGATGGCCACAGAGTGCTGGGAGTGGGTAGATGGACAACTAGGGCAACTTGATCTACAAAACAAAGCCCCCCACCTTAGCTCTTGTGCTTACTGCTGGATCCTGCCCTGACTCACTGAACACCAGAGCCCCACACATGCATGGGTCCTTGTAGGGAGAAACAGCAGGGCTCCCAACATCACATCTGCCCCACCCTGGGTGGTTGCCTAGATTTTCTGCTTCCTAGATAGGAACATAGGAAGCCGCCTGATACGGAGTCAGTTCAGTACTGCCAACACTGACTGGCAGCAACGGCGCTCCAGGGTTTCAGGCAGGACTCTTTCCTAGCCCCACCTGGAGATGCCGGGGATCGAACCCGCGGCCTTCTGCATGCAAGGCATGTGCACTACTGCTGAACCACAGCCCCTCCCCTAATCTTGGGCCATTTGGCTAGTTCCCAAGTAGTCCAGTGTTTCAGGGCGCAATCTTACGCCTGTTTATCCAGAAAAATGCCTGCAACTCCCAGCATGCCCCAGCTAGCCATCCTGGGAGTTGTTGGCCATTTTTCTGGATAAGCAGGCGTAAGATTGGGCCTTAAAGTACGCCCGTGTGGACATCACCCCGTCCTCCTAACCCAAAGCGCCGCTGCTGAAGGGAAACCCCGGCGAGCCCCTGCAGAGAGGAGAGGCCTCGCCTCGCCCCGCTGCCCCACACGCCTCCCGCCTCCCCAATGCGCTTCCCTCCCGAGGGCGTGGGTGTTTGGGAACAGCCGTAGCTCCGCAGGGTCGGCGAGGAGGAGGCGGATTTGCCCTGCGGGCCAGGCTCCAACGCGGCTGGTTTCGCCAGCGAGGGGGCGCGCAACTCCGGAGAAGCGCCCTTCGCCCTCGTGGGCGGGAGAGGTGTTCGCTTGGGGGAAGGGAGCGAGCGGCTGCGGGAAAGGAGCGGACTGGGGCGGGCAGACCGGTGAGGCGGCCCCGACGTGCTCCGGGGGCCTCTTCCTGCCTGTGGGAGGATTGCCGCCGCGCACGATGGATCCCAGTTTGGTGAGCCAGCCCGCGAGCGGGCCGCTGGGCTCGGGCGCGACGAGCAAGCGGGATAGAGAGGCTGCTGCCCGCCTCTGGAACGAGGGCAGCTCGGAGCCGCTCCCGGCTGCCCAGCCGGAGAAGCAACCGAGAGTCTCGCGGCACCTGAAAAGACGAACAAAGTTGCTATGGCGTGAGGGGGAGAAGAACACTCGCCGGCCTTTACATTCTCTCTCGGTCTCGCTCTGTGAATGGTAGCCCGTGGGGATGGATTTGGGGAGGGGGCGAGTTTGAAACGCGAGTTTCAGTGGGTTCTGATAGACTTTAGGACAGCCTTCCTCCGCATGTTTTGGACTTCAGCCCCCATCACCCTCAGCCAGCATGGCCAATGGTCAGGAATGCTGGGAGTTGTAGTCGAAAACATCTGGAGGGCACCAGAAAGACTAAGCTGAGGGTGTGCACCAAAATCTTGCTACAAATTGGTTACCTCTTCAACATCTCATTACAACCAACAAATTAACTCTCTTACTCTCTCTCTCTCTCTCTCACTCACAAACCAGGTTGTACAGGAGTGATTAAAGAGTAGATTAATTCCATTGCTTCCGTGCATGTTCATAGGGATTCTAACTAGTGTTGCCAATGTACCAGAACAAAGAATTGCTAGCCTTGCTCTTGTGTCTTTATCTGCCTATTGATGCACAGTAATCAGCAACTGGTGCTTTTTGCAGTATGGATATAAACATTAATGTCAGCATGTCTACTCATGGCCAGTTGAAAAGCCGGAAACCCATATTCTAAGCCATGTAAGTGGTTGTGTGAATATAAGAAAGGAGGGGTTTTAGACTGATTATCCCAGAGTGCTTCGTATGGGAGAGGCAGCTTTGGGGTTAGAATGGGTCTGCTAAGATTGTATTCTCCCCTTCCCACAATTGCCCTTGATAAATTCAAGGCTCAAATTCTTGCTTAGCCCTGTGACGCAAAGTATGCTTTGGACAAGCCTCTCTTAGGGTTATTCTACACCGTAGTATTATTGGGGGCATGAGATAATTATGTAAAACACATTCTTCTCCACTGAAAAGTGCTATAGAAATGTGATCGTAAGCTACACACCTTTGTAGCAGAGTCTTACAGCTGTAGCACATACAAAGTTGTTTTAATTCTTTTTGTATGTTCGTGTGTTTCTTGCTCCAGGATATCTCTGTGTTGATTGCTGGGCTGGTGGTTGTAGCATCTGCCCTCTTGCTCCTTTTTAAAGCAATGGGATCTCCAGTGAAGAAAGGTCCAGTTACCTTACAAGATCCAAACGTCAAGTATCCATTGCATTTGATAGAGAGAGGGGTGAGCTGTTTGTTCTTATATGGTTTGAACTGAGGAAACTGCTGTATACTGAGTCAGACCATTGGACCATCCAGCCCAGTATCACCATTTCTGACTGGCACCAGCTTTCCAGGCTGAGATCCTTTCAAGTGGCAGTACCAGGGATTGAACTTGGAACCTCTGCAATGCATACCATGTGCTCTGCTGCTGAGCTACAGATCCTCTCTGAGGTTTGCAGCTGAATTATGTGAAATTGGCTCATGTGAAATTGGCTCTGATACACTTTTCCCATGCCATAAGCCTGTAATTGTGCCAAATTATCCAGCTGCCAGGTTATTGCATGATGCTGAGTAAGTTAGTAAGAGCTGCTTTCATATTTTACAGTAGAAACTGACTAGATACCTCTTGACAATCCAGCTCAGCCTTCCCCAACCTGGTGCCCTCCAAATGTTTTAGACTTCAACTCCCATCAGCCCCAGCCAGCATGGCCAATGGCCAGGAATGCTGGGAGTTGTCGTTCAAAGCATATGGAGGGCCCCAGGCTTGGGAAGGCTGATCTAATTTGTACCATTGAGTGTTTCTCAATGTTTTTGAACTCTGGCCCCATTCTTAATACCATCTCCCCTTTGATCTCCCCAGTCTGCAGCAGCCATTACTACAGGTGAGTACTGAGAATCCTCCCACGCAGCTGCAGATCTGTAGCCTGCTGCTGGGTTCATAAGAATCTGTGGATTGGTATGCTAACCTGGTAGACGATTAGAAGAAAATGACAGCAGGTCATTTCAGACTCCCTCCTAAAAGCAGCCACCAAGGAAGAAGTCAGGAGGAGCTGCTTGTGTTCAAAGTCTGTCGTATGTTCTCTGCTTTTGTGTGGCTGGAACAGCTGTTTTGATATCCCTGTTTGCTGCAAATCCTCTGCCCTTTCAGGAGTTTTGCATTTCCCCCTTCCACACTCCCGAAGAGCCCACCTGAAAGTCTGAGAACCACTAATGTACTATTTCTTCCCTGTTACCTCTGAATTAGCCATATACCTTCTCCATGAACAGTGCAAACAAGCGAAATTTGTCCTTTTGGGCACTTTGTAGTGCTACAGGCCCCACTTTTTCCTTTAAAAAAACCACTGGGTGGGTGGGGTTCTGGGAGTAGCAGGGGTGGGGGCCAACAGAACCTGCGTTGTACACTATGAAAACGTGCACCTGGGAAGGCCGGTCATCATGGATAGGCTGAGCATCTTAATAAGACTTTGAGAAAAGTCTACGTCTTCCTTGGGATGCTTTGTTATGTTTTTAGCATAACACTAAATTCTCCACCTTCTTGTGTTTTAACAGGAGATCAGCCACGATACCAGGAGATTTCGGTTTGGGCTTCCATCATTAGAACATAAATTGGGCTTACCTGTAGGTAAGCATGGCTGTGTGTTACTTTGTGATTGATTCCTGACATAGTCTTTCTGGTGGTGCCCCCACATGTCTCAAATGCCTTTCTAGTGAAGCTTCCCTGGCACTGAAGCTGTTATCTTTTCAGTGCCAGGAGAATACCTTTTTATTTGCCCATGCTTTTTAGGTGCTTTTAGAAGCTTTTAAAAAATAATATTTTGGTTAAGGTTTTGCTTTTATTGTTTTGCTTTTATAGTTATTTAGTGTATTGGCGATGTGTGTGTTTTTAACGTTTTGACTTCTGAACCCCTCTGGGAAGCCTTTGGATGGAACAGCAGGATTCAAATAAAGTCCATCTAAAAGATTATTATTCTTTTTTCTTTAACAAAACCATTAACTGTTTTGGTGTTGAGAAGCTGAAGAATAAGTAACACAGTCTATAAAGGTAGGCGGGGGATAGGTCAGCATTATAAGCTGTATTGGAAGATCATCTGACTAAAGTATGCCAACAGTGGTTTGGATATAATGAAGGGCTGATTCACGATCCTGAAAGCCATGGTATGGAACCCATGGTATGCAGTGTCTTCAATATGCGTTGATACAGGAGTAGCAAAGTGATCGTTTGAATGCTTCATGGCAGGGCTGGGTCAGTTTGGGGCACATGGAGAGATAAGTAGAGCCCTATTCACACCCATCCAGTGGGCTGGAGGAGCTGCCATGGGGAGGAGGGGACCAAGGAAGTCCATTTCCACCAGCCCAGTTGCAGGTGCCTAAATCTGAGTCCAACCCATAATGTGGGATTCTTTGTGTTATCTCCTTATTTCTCAGCTTCTTGGAATTGATGCCCTCCAGTTTTCAGGCTATCTTCACCACTGCGATAATCTTCTCTTTTTCAAAAATTGCAAATGAATGCTGACATTTTGAGGAAACTTAACTAGAAGCTGCCACATGAGGCATTATTGTACATGAGAGCATAAAATTCCTCATTCGTGGAATTTTACTGGAGGTCCAGATGTCATCTTCCATTTGTAACTGTCTAGCATTTTTCCGTGGCTTCTTCCATCTTTTTTCTTATCACAGAAAATCCATTAAGGAGGGAAAGATAGCTTAGCTGCAAAAAGTTTTTTCTTTGGTAGCACCAAGAGCTCTCTGTCTGGAAGCAACCTGTATACAAAAGAAAGGAGTTCCATGTTGTCTGCTTTGCTTGTTTAATACCATAATACACTATGAAACAGAAAATTGACTATTTTTCTCTAGGCCAACACGTTTATCTCTCTGCCAGAGTTGCTGGTAACCTTGTGATCCGGGCCTACACTCCAGTTTCTAGTGATGAAGTGAAAGGCTACGTTGATTTAATTATAAAGGTATGTTTAAGTTGTTTTAATGCAGGTAAATTAATTTGCTTATTTTAATTCTTACGTTCCTCATCTAAACATGCATCCAACACTGTGCTTAGATACAAAGTAGAGGACTAATATACTGATATGGTCAAAATGAAAAAGGTGTAATTTACTTTCAAAAATTGAATTTTTTTTATGAATTTGTGACTGGAGAGGTATGCTACGGTATATGTGTGTTTTGGAAACTATTGAGCTAGTATGAGAGAAAAGATCAGTGAGTGAATGATGGAAAATCTGTTTCTTAATAGCTTTCTTTGTTATACTAGCTTTGTCAACACAAGGAGACTTGCCTTTGTGGGCAGTGAAAATTAAACACCACTCCCAGTTTATTGGACAATTTAATTCAAAATTGAAGAAGTCTAGCAGGTGCTTTTGAGAATGGCTCCACCTCTTTGGGCGTTGATTTTATTTTATTTATTCATTCTGTGAACTATATTTATATAGCCTTCCTATAGCACAAATTCTCTTCATGGCTCACAAAACAAATACAACTTTAAAATACAATCTATAACAATGAAAACTAATGCATAAATAAAACAGGGATTATAAACTGAAAGATCAAATGAGATGATGTAAGTTATTTAAAATGTGAATTAAGAGGTCTTCACCTGGCACTGAAAAGACTACAAAGATGGCTATAGGCAAAGTTCCGTGGGGAGGCTGTTCCATAAGCAGGGTGCCACCATTGAAAAGGCCCTCTTCCTGGTGGCTACACACACCACTTCATTTGGTGGGGGAACTTGGATTAGGGCCTCTGAAGATCATCTTAAGGTTCAGATAGGAAGATATGCGAGAGGGCGGTCTTTCAGGTAACTTGGTCCCAAGCCATTTGGACCTTTAATGTTTAAAACCAGCACTTTAAATTGGTCCCAGAAATGGACTGTAAGCCAGTACAGCAGACAAAGCAGAAGGTGTAATATAGTCAAAACAGCCAGTGCCATTTAATAATTTTGTGGCCAACTACAGTTTCCAAACCACTTTTAAAGGCATCTCAACGTACAATGCATTGCAGTAATCTAAGAGGGAGCTTGCCAGAGTGTGGGTAATTGTAGCTAAGCGATCTCTGTTCAAGTAAGGCCACAGCTGGCTTTTCAGCTGAAGCTTATGAAAGGTGCTTTGAGTCACAGAAGTCACTTGAGCATCTAATGACAATGCTGGGCCAAGAAGCACCACCAGACTGTGAATCTGATAATTTAGGAAAGCCTTCACCAACCTGGTACCCTCCAGTAATTTTGGGCTACAACTCCCCCAGCCTTCTTGACCATTGGCCATGCTGGCTGAGGCTGATGGGAGCTGAAGACCAAAACACCTAGAAGGCACCAGGTTGGGAAAGGGTGCTTTAGGGGGATTGTGCCCCCCCCCATCTAGAACTGCCTGAACACCATTCACCCAGCTGGATGAACTACCAACCAGGTGTATCTCCATCTTGTCCGGATTGACTCATTCTGTTCACCCTCAGCCTATCCATTACTGTACCCTGGTACTGATTATATTACTTGGTTCTGCAGGATTCATTGTCCTCAAGGGAGAATGTAATGGTATATCTCAGATGGCACCCACAGGTCCCTGTATTGGTCCGATAGTTTTCTTGATCAAGTGTGTAGCTTCATGTGAAATGTGCTTCTTTATGCAAAGAATAAACTTTATTGTTTTTACTTCAATCTTTCCAATCCCCTTTTACGTAATGCAGTGGAGGCTGGTGGCTCCGATGTCATTGGGATGGTGAATCCGCTCTGGGTTTCAGGCAGAACCAGTCAGAACTCTAAAGGAGTTATCCAAGGTGCTCCTTCAGAGTTCTGACTGGTTCTGGCTGAAATCTGGAGTGGATTGATCGCCACACTGGCATCGGAATCACCAGTCTCCACTGACATATTGATAATAGCAAATGAAGTACAGAAACAGCTGGTTCTTTTCCTTTGCTATAAAACACCTCGTTTGGGCATGGAGGCCTCTTCCATATGGCTAAACCCTCTGCTGCTTCAGTAATATCTGTAGGAAGAAACTCCCTGAGTTGGATAAATTACAACTTCTTCCCGGCCAACCTTATCTGTCACTCCGACAGGTTTTCCTCTTCATATTGGCAATACTTGGGCTGCAAACCTATACCCACATAGGCAACCCTGCTAAAGAAATGGCTTTATAGAAAGGTCACTGGCTTGTGAGCATCTTGTTGTGTATGGATGAAGTCCTGTAACACTTGGTAATGGAAGGCGACAAGGCATCTTTTCCAGTTAACTGGAGGGGAAGTTGCAGAAGGTGCCCCACTCTATTGCTCCGGGACCAAAAGCATATCTAGAGACTAGGCAAGGTTTAAACGTTTAGAGCTTGAGAGCCTAAAGCATGACCTAGTAGGGCAAATAAAAGCAGGTGGTGAAGGCAGTGTGGTGGTCTGTTCCTTGAACGAGGTGTTTTTCTGGGTCCTAGTTCATGTTTTGTGTCACGATAGGCCAGCCTTCCCAAACCTGGCACCCTCTGGATATGTTGGACCACCATGGTCCTCAGCCAGCATGTGACCAGTGGTAGACCATTGTGAAGTCCTTTGTCCTTTGTTCCGTTCCGTTTCATTGTATAGCGCTGTTGCCCAAAACTAAGGGCTACAATCACTACGACTATTGTTGTGCTTCCCCCCAGGTTTACTACAAAAATGTTCACCCCAAGTTTCCAGAGGGTGGAAAGATGTCCCAGTATTTAGACAGCATGAAGATTGGCGATACCATTGACTTCAGAGGACCAAACGGGCTTCTGGTATACAAGGGGTCAGGTACTATAATGTCAAAGAATCCAGATGTTTAAAATAGAGGATGTAGTGATGGAGGTACAATACTTGCATTTGGGACACTTTTACATCTGCTATTGTCCGATGGTCCTGATTGGTTCAAGAGATGGTGATGTAATGTATTAGCATTTTGAGTAGAGGAAATCAACAAGATTTTGTGGAGCCTGAGCTGTGATGATGCTCTTGAGACGTGGGGATGGGGGGAGAGAAAGAGGGCGAATGATGAACAGAATGGAAGATGTGGGGGCTGGGTGAGGAGGAAGAGATAAGTGGCAGCATCTCAGTTGGAGTGGGGTGGCTCCAGGATCTTCTGTCCACAGGCATATTGGGTGGCATAGAAAGGAAGAGTCCCAGTGGAAACTGGCATGCATCTGAAGCCTTTTAGGGTCATTGCCATCTTCAAGTCCATCTATTTCTTAATGGATAGTCCTCTGCATGTTAATACAACAGTAAGTAACTATGTTCAGTGAAGCTTCCTCCCAAGTAAGCGTGTATAGATTTGCCTTAATTACATAGTTTTCCACTGCATTTTTGTTGCTGTAGATCAGGGTTTGGCAATGTAACCCCGGACACTTCTTGGTGCCCTACTTATTTTTTATTTTATTTTACTTATTCCCACTTATTTTTTTAACCATTAATGTATTTTCTTACCGGCAGCTGGGATTGCTGCAAAATACGGTTCTGTTGGTGCTGAAAACTGTATGTTCAAAGGAATGACTTAGTGTGTTGGGGATCATACTCCCACCTCTGCCTTGTATCAGTCTTTTGGGCAGGTGACTTGTCCTTTGTCATGCCTTCCATGGCAGTCATTTTGTGGTAGTGCCCAGGACAGTTTCTCAAATTGTCAGATGTGGCCATGGCCCTAAAAGGTTGCCTCCCCCTGCTGTACACGTAGAAAAGGTAGTGCAACATAGGCAATTTGTTAAAGGGTAGTTAGTCTATGATCTTGAATTCCTTAAGAGAAATTCATACAAACAATATAGGCAACATGAGTTTAGTAGTGGGTTGTAATCTAGACGATCATATTGTCTTACTCTTGCTGTCACCAGCTATGATGAACCATCTATCCAGTGGTTTGGATCGAATGGTTTGGATTCAGAGGTCTCTAAAGCATAAATCCACTTCATAAGCAGAAATCCACTTCTGTTTCTTCAGGGCAGCCCCACTGAATTCTCCCAACTTCTCTATCCCTCTGTCATGTAAGATCACATAATGGCCAACCTTTTCTCGGTGAAAGGGTTCCTGAGGTTTAAATGGACAAAAGTTACTAAATAAAAATGGGCAAAGTTACCAGAAGGAAAAGGCAGAACTAGGAAAAACAGGTGGGTGTATGTGCAAAGCTGACTGAGAATGTGAACAACAAAATGCCGTTATCAGTGGAGTTTGGAAGGGGAAAGCAACGGACAAAGATAATCCCCAAACCTGAGGCAAACGTCATATAATTCAGATACATTGCTAACAGGTAAAGTAGTGCTCGAGGCTTCTGAGGGAAAGGTGATGTCCTTTAGCATCAAGAGCCCAATTAATGTACAACCAGGACATGTAGTTAAAAGACAGCGTTTTTCCACATCAAAGTGCAAAGACTTGGGAGAAAGAGTATTTTTAGATGTCACCAGAACTCTGAGGAAGACTTGAACACCAAGCAGCTGCTCACAGCACACCTCCTGCTTCTGAGTATACGACCTGGCTGGCTACCAGGCTCCATTGCTCCAACATAGGTAACTATCTGAATGAAATAAGTGTGAATAGATCAAGTTGGAGTGCATTCTATATACATAAAGGCATTTTAAAAATGGCATTTTGATTTTGTGCCTCAGGCTCTCTCACCCCATAATCCCAGTTAGTTGTAACACCTCTGCAGCCCACTGTGCCCCATCCCATGCTCTCCAGAGGGTCCATCGATACTTTGGAACAGCTTTGGGGGAGCACAGGGCCAGTGGGGATAGTGGACGGAGGAGCCAGCAATTTGGCTGTGCAAGCCGAATTCTGCTTGCCCATTTCTGATAACGTGGAAGTAAGACCTCGTGAGTTCAACAGACTTCATCCCTGGTAAATTGTCATAGTATTGCAGGTTTAATGTGCAGTGTTGCATGCTACAGTGATTAAATGCTATTTGTAATGGTTATAGATTCAATCTTCAATTTGCATTGACAACTGTAATTTCACATTCACGCAGGTACTTTTTCTATCAAGCCGGATAAGAAGTCTGCAGCAAGAACAAAGTTTGCAAAACACCTTGGAATGATAGCTGGGGGAACAGGTAGTCTATTTTCCTTGTGCTGATAGTGTGTCTCAGTTAGAGAACAAGGAGGAGTAGCTACCTGGTAAAATAGATATTTTAATCATAAAGTCAGGAGCTTCCTGGTTTCTCAAAGTGGCTGGGGAGTGGAGGACTGGCTAAGTGGGTAAGGGGAGTGGTGGACACCTCTTTACAGCAGAGTTTGATTTGATCTTTAAAGAATGCAGCGAGATCTTTGTTTTGAAAAACAACCCCTCCCTGAACCCCACTGGACTGGATAATTTCCAGCCAGTTTCTAATATTCCGTTCTTGGGCAAGGTGTTGGAGTCTGTGGTGGCATCTCAGCTCCAGGTGTTCCTGGATAAGGCAGATTATTTAGATCCATTTCAGTGTGGCTCTAGGCCTGGTTATGTGACAGAGACTGCTTGTGTCACCTTAGCTATTTTCAAAATTTGTTCTGGGGAGTTAGTTTAGCTATACTGAATATTAAAAATGTAGGGTAATCGTTAAGGGTTACTGCTTTGTAGTTTTTTTGCACACACTTTTAGCTAGTCAAACATAAAAACTGGGGTAATATAGGTGAAGGCTGTGTTAAATATTTATGCTAGTGGGAATAGAAAAATGTATTTAATTTTGGCCTTTGGCTTTGATTTTGATAGGGATTACTCCAATGCTTCAGCTGATCCGTCACATCACAAATGACCCCACTGACAACACAAAGTGCTACCTCCTTTTTGCTAATCAGGTGGGTAGACTTTTCTGGTTTACTTGCTCTTCTTCTCCATGGGCCACAGGAAGGATTTTGACCAGCTGTTTTCGCAGTGGACTCTAAAATTGCGACTAGACTAGCAACAATGTGAACGTTGGTTAGAGAGAGACAGAGAAGCAGCTTGCATGTCTTTCCATAACGTAGGATAAATCCTGGGCTGACCAATGTAGCAGGCCTTTCGCGTTTGGGAAACCAAGCCTGAGCCATGGTCGAATTAATAGAGGTCCGAA
Organism: Heloderma suspectum; assembly: GCF_057233095.1. Classification (NCBI taxonomy): domain Eukaryota; kingdom Metazoa; phylum Chordata; class Lepidosauria; order Squamata; family Helodermatidae; genus Heloderma; species Heloderma suspectum. Next base: position 111,163,138 of record NC_139458.1, on the reverse strand, counting down.
TGATGCAGGTAAACTGTGTCAGGATTTGCAACACTGTCTTGAGTTTGTTTAGATTAGAACCTCAAGTATCTTAGCGGGGAAATACGGGTATGTGTAAAAGAAGCAATCCCCCCCCCCCCCATTCCTGGCTGGAGACTAGTATAAAGCTAGGATGGACTAACGTGCATTAGCTCAGGATGGTCTGGAACACTGGCTAGGATCAAGGAACAGATCCACCATGAACACTACCATCTCAGTGAACAGACCACATGTAAGGAATTGATGCTTTGATATTTTACTGCATTAGTTCATATATGAGAGAATGAGCCAACACGCTCCATGACAATTGAGGAAATTTGTTAGAAATTGCACATAAGGAGCATAAGCTTAAATTGGTGTACACATGCAAACTCCCAGCGATGCCTGGAGATGGCATAATATGAATCTAAAAGAACATGGCCACATGCCTCAGTGTGTGGTTACCCTCTCCAGTGCAATAGACAGATATGAGTGCACAGAGCCCTTTGAAAAAACTTTAAAATCTTGAGTAACGGCAATTCAGGAGTGGGGGACTAAAATCAGCCCCCCTTCCCCTGCCATACAACTGGTTGGCAGGATTTTTGCTTTGTTAAAAAGAGTTCTCTGCATGCTCCGTTGGATCAGGGTGCTTGTCTTTAGTAGTAGAAAACTGGAGGGGAGGTGGGCTGAGGTTTCAGTACATAAGAAAAGGGTGAGGTGGATTTTAAGGCCCAGGCCAAGGTAGGTCAGATATTTGGTGGGGGAGAAGGAAGAAGAAAGAGTTGACATGGCAGATTTCCTGTCAGTGAAGAGGAGTGTGGGGAGCTGAAAGAGGGGATTTCATATTATATATGAAAATATATATGCATGGGGAAGAGCTATAGGGGAGAGTTGAAACCTAGTCCCATTGTCCAAATGCCTCTGATAGGCATTTACTTTACGTTTTGGGCAATGAGATAAGACATTTATAGCTTCAGGCCCATTGGTGCCTACAGGCCTGAAAGAGCTCCCGATGGTGCATCAGATGAGTCACACCCGTTCCTCTTGTTGTGCCTGGTACACAGACTCTCCTTTTAACTTAACTGGCCAAGTGAAGAGAGCGACCTTTGGTCTAGTTTGCCCATTTGAAATTATGTATGTTGTTGAAGAAGAATGAACACAGCTTTGTACTGTTCAGGATACATTTCAAATTTGAACACCAGTGCAACCATTTTCAAAGGGGTAGGGAAAATAAAAAAAATGATGGTAATACTTAGTTATAAGCAAGGCCTCTTGACCACTATGCATTACTGGTATTCTAGGTGCCTCCCAGGTGTACACTTTGGCTCCAGGTTATTTTCCAGTGTGTGTGCGTGTGTGTGTGTGTTCGGGGTGGGAGTGTGGGATACTCTTGTTTCCTTATGAGACTCAGCATTTGATAGAGGTAGGTGGGAATGCAAATAACCTTTAAACGTAAGTCAGGTGCAAGTATGCAGTAGTATGTGTGCTGAAATCCTCCTTATCATTTGGCAGGAGGATATTGAGAACCTACGTAACCAAAGTCCTCTGGGGTAAGATCTTCCCAGAGTAGCTTGGTCTTCTTTGCCAACTGATAAGGAGGATTTCTCCACATATCAGACAGAGAGATATGGTAGAAGTTCTAATAAAATGGTTGGCTTTATCCACAGAGGCAACCAAATCATTGACTGTTTACATGTACAACATGGTAAGTTACTGCTTGGTAAATGGTTGTGCATATCTACCATCAGAGGCTGTGCTCTGGAAAAATACATATGATAAGTGCTATAACCACAGTAGGGCTTCTTGCACTCTTATTTATTAATTTATTATTTCATTTCTACGCTGCCCAATAGCCAAAGCTCTCTGAGCGGTTCACAAAAATTAAAACCACAGAGTGTAGCATAACAAAATATAAAAATATGAAAGCTTAAGACCACAATATTGTTGTAAATCACCCAGAGAGCTTTGGCTATGGGGTGGTATAGAAATGATGATGATGATGATGATGATGATAAGCATCCTGCATCATGACTTCTGAAACATCTGTATGTAAGAGGGCCAACCAACTTCTGATGCATTATAGTGGAACAACTGTTCAGGAAAAGAGAACAAAAACTCGTCTTGATGTGTTTAAGCACAAAAGAGCTTGTAGAATTTGGGCTAGGGTGGATGATATTAAAACACTGTGCTCACCAGCATGGTAGCGATCTTTACCTTCATGAGCTAACTGATCCATCTTATGGTGTTGCTCCCTGCTTGCGTGGAAATAACAATTCAGTGCTGAATTGCAGGTTTAATTGTTAGAGCTAGAGTAGGGAAAGACATTGTACCACATATGTGAAATGCCTAGTGCTGACAATAATGGTTCCATGGAATGGTTAACATCCTAATGTTAACGATGCTTTCAGTGAAGTGAGCTGAACTTATTGCTTAAGGTTGCTTAGAATTTCAGTTTAAGTGCTTATCTTTTAATTGGCATGTTGAGCACCAAGACGTTTATAGAGCTCATAAGGTAGAATGGGGAGGAGCCAGTGAAGCTAGAAAGCCATGCTGGATAACATTTGAAGGGGATAAACAACTAATAATAGTAACAGTTCATTCTGTATGCTGAGCTGTATGACTATTTAACTGATTTTCTCTTGATAGACAGAAGAAGATATATTATTGAGAACAGAGCTTGAAGATGTAGCTGCAAATCACCCGGACCAGTTTCAGTGGTGGTATACTTTGGACAGACCACCTCAAGGTAAGGTACTAAGGCTTACAAGGCTGAAGGAGTTCTCTTCCTTGTATGCAGATAATCTGAGCATAGTTCTATCAGTGCACAATTCTACTGTAGTTGGTCATAAATTTACACTGCGATGACAGAGCACTTCTAAGCAAGCTTTTCAAACTTGTGAACTAAGATTGCTTCTGTAAATGTTTGGGTATTTGAATTTACTTTTTCTGATCCATGCGATTGCAATTGCTGATGCATTGCAAGGGCCCTTCCAAAGCAAAATCTAATTTCACTAATAAGGCCAAAGCAACAGGTGTTAAGACTTCATATAAAAGTTATGTAGGGGTAACATACAGATTTCATTTGGTTAGCATTTTCTTTTGAGGTAATGGGGAAAGGAACACCTGCCATCAGGATTAACCACATGTATGTGGCTTATTTTTGAGGATGCAGGGAGGGCAGAAAGCGGTATTTCAATGTACAGTGTATTGGATACTGAACTTTTTCTTGACTGAAGATGAAGAGCCTACATATTAAATGTAAGCGGTAGTGATTTATACACTCAGGTGACCATGTTGTTTGCAAGATTCGGTAGGGGCTTAAGAGGGTTCTAGTTTGGTCCATCAATGTATTTTCCTATTGGTATAAAAGCTATCCTTCCCCGTATGAGGTTTGAGGCCCCAAGATGAAGTTCATCCATGCATGGTCTTACTCATTCAACTCAACAGAAGAGGCAGCTCCATATATGAAAATGCCCTTTCATTGAACTGAATGGAGGAGCCATTCGAAATCAGAAAGCTCCATGATACAGCCCTCTATGTGTATATAACATGGTATGTAGCTGATCTTTTATGAAAGTGAGAAGATAGTATTAGGTAATTAATTTGAATGCATAGCCCTGTCGCTTTCTGATATTTATCATTTTAATTTCAGGATGGAAATATAGTTCTGGTTTTGTTACTGCTGACATGATAAAGGAACATCTCCCTTCCCCTGGCAATGATACTCTGATTCTGATGTGTGGACCTCCACCTATGATTCAATTTGCCTGTCAGCCTAATCTTGAAAAACTAGGGTACGCTAAAGAGAGCACTTTTGCTTATTAAACCTGAAGTTGTACCATTCTGATAGTAAATGCCGGAGATATAGAGCTTTTGTGTCAAAGTATGGAATATTAATACCATGTTTTATATTGATTGGGTAAATAAGGCTCTGCAGTTCTATGTGGTTCCCCTGTTGCATGCTATGTTCATTATAAAAGAAGTTTATGCTTTGGACACTAAGACTACAATCCTATACACACTTACCTGGGGCTAGGTCCCACTGAGCTTACTTCTGAGTAGACATGCCTGGGATTGCACTGTAAGCTAGTAATAACTCGGTCATTTTGGAAACAAGCTCCACTCAACCTATATGACTTCACATAACAGTGGTTTCAGGTTATACCTTATCACCACCACAACCCTCCTTTTGTGGGGCATCCCCCTTAATAAAAGTTTGGTGTTACTTAATCCCAAAGTTTAGTGCTTCTGTATAGCAAACGTTCAGTGCTAGCTACTTCTGTGTAGCAAAAGTTTTGACCTAAGAGGCAGAATGAGAATCCATGAAGGGTTATTGTGTAGTAAATTATATTGCTACATAGCAAAATAATCCTGTTTGGAATTTGAGGTCTATATAAACAGCTTCCTCCCCACCACCCATTACCAATGCCTGCAGTTAACTAAAAGTAGAAATCTTCTGGCTTCCTCCACAATTGCCATTTCAAATTCAGATTCCTCCCACCCCCTGAGTTTTCACATGATTTTAGCTATATCCCCAGGGAAGCTCATCTCAGAAAACGAAGGTATACAAGTGGTTTCTCGAAGGCAGAAGGTAGTCTCAAAATAAAGATTTCCCATCTTCCCCATCTGTTGTGATGATACAGCAAAGATACCTGTTGCTACCACGGTGCTAGAGGAGCAGAATGCAGCATTGAGGACAAAATCCATTTTAAAGAACTGCAAAGCCCATCGTACTGCTGGTCAGTTGTTGGAGATGGCAGAAGTATGAAAGCATGTAGCTGGGTATATCTTCGAAGGATAGGGTGATAAGGGAAAAGGGGGCTCTAATTTCTGCACACGTACCTACTCCCACCGTACCTTAGCACTGAGCACAGCATGACTGTGATGCTTTTCTCTGAACCCTATTATGTATGCAGCATTTTGGCATGCAGCCTTCTGCTAGACTTGTGGTTGTCTTGATTCATGGCCAATGCAAGTCCCATACGTAGTACATAGGATAAAAACAAGTATGGTACTGTTTCCCCCCATAAACTCCACATAAAATCATTGCAGGTAGATGTACATCATCCAGTCCCTCAACTTTAACCCTTTAAGGGCCAGTCAGCTCAACTGACATCCATTATTCATACTCTTGACAGTATTGTAATTGTAAACACTTGTGTGTAATACACTTAAGCTATCTAGGACAATATTGAAGACAAGCTAGGAAATAAATACATATATTTGATCCATATTTCTCATACATGTCTTAACTTATTCAGATTCAAAATATTCATACGAAAGCAGAGAGACAATTCCTAATAAAAGTTTTGAAGCCCACCATTGATCGTTGTGCTTGAAACACTCTGTTCAGAAGGAGTTTACTTTTTAGCTGAACAGCTATTTTCCCATCTGTGTTTTAAATAAGACAACTGTGGAAACATTTGTATGCATGCTTATGTCTCAACAGACATCTTTGTAAAAAATATGTACAGCAAAGTTTGATGTTTTTGAAGGTACCAAATGTTCTAGATCCAGAACTATATAACAATATCAGTATGTTCAAAGCTCCAGCAGTCTGAAATAAACATCTTTTGGCTGAATGTTGAGCAGAGTTTCTGGAGGGACCTTCAAGTATTCCTCTTGGATAAGCATCCAAAGGCCTATTATATAATTCTGAAAGGTAGGTTGACAGCTTGGACTTTATGATTCTCACAGTGTGATTCAATTAATGTCTTCTAGTTGAATGTTGATCAGAGTCGTTGCAGGAAGAAAACAGTCAGGGTTGCATTATTAGAATGGTAACAGAATGGAATGTCTCTTGTGAACAAAACTTTGTGTCACCAGCAGATGGTACCCTTGCGTAATGATGTTTAGATGTTCAGAGCGGCACTATACAGCAGACTGGAGGCTTTAGGACAGATTAGCAAAGATTGCAGAATAAACAAAAGATAATGTTCAGAGTTGCTGTTTGCTATTAAAATCACTTTCAGAGCAGGCCAGAGCCGAAAGTTCCGCCCCTAGGAAAACTCATTGGGAAGAGGAAACTAAAGCAGTTATGTGTAGTGTAAGAATCATGATTACAGAGCACCAGTGTTACAGAGAAGTGGAAGATACTGATGCTCTAAACTAGGAACAACTTTTCCCCTAGTATGGAAAACTTAATTTTCCCACATTAGCCTTTAGACAGAGTATTTACTAATCTAACACTGCTCCTGATCAGAGGGAAACTTAGACATTTCATGCCAAAAAGAACTATGGAGATTTTAGGGGATCAGAAGTCATTGCCTTTTCAAAATTAACTTTGCTACAGAAAGAAAAAGCCTCAGTATACATTAGTAAGATAAAGTTCTGCTTTGTGGGGTTTGAAGCTGTGATTAAAAGCCTGCTTCTTGTGCTTAGGATATCAACAAAGCTTCAAGAGGCTAGTAGTTGTACTGTTTTCCTATCATGACATTTTCCCTTAAATTTTGTAATGTTAACCCCCACCCCCTGCTAAATTCCATCATAATTGTTAGCCCTTTGTGTAGTTCCTGTACTATACTGGACAGTGATGTTCAGAAGATAGAGAAAATAAGTCTGGCCTGGTGCTATTCTGTTTGGTCCCTTCATCTTCCTTCATAATTAAATTTTCTAGACATTTTCTGAAAAGTATTTTGGTTTCAGGTGACCAAAGTAAAAACAGCAACACCTGGAAGCTTGCTATCCATAATTTCCTTTGAAATCACTTCACTGTAACTGAACTGGAAGAGTGTGGTATATGTAATTCCAATGTATTTAAGGCAAATATTTTTTCATTGTATGAGTTGATGTGGCACACTTAAATCCTTGAGGCAAAGCATATCCTCTTCTAGGTCATCCACTATCAGATATGCTGGTGTGGGAGGATGAAATGTTGTAGAAACCACTAACTGTGACATTACAGGATCAGTCTTCTATACTCCACTGCTTAGCCTTGTTAAGTAAATGAAGTTAAGAATTCTTATCACAGTTGTTTAGAATACAACAAGATAGAATGAAAGTAGAAAGACTGCATACAGAGTAGGAATGATCTCTTCAACTATTGGTAGTTTCTAGTGCCCAACAGATGGCACTTGTAGCTTCAGTGTAAGTAGTCAAGTAATTAGCACATTTGTAATACTAGGGATAATTTCTTCTGTATCATAAATTATACCGTATTGAAAGTAAATCATTGCATCAGTTATACTAACCATTAAGAAGGGACACCTTGGAAAACTAATGCAATTCCTATAATCTGCACCATAAGCAAATCTTAAAAGTACAAAATATAGAAAATGGATCACTTGACCAGTAAATGGCTCACGCTGCTTTACAAATATTTTTTCGTGCCCTCAATTTCCCCGTTCCTAAAAATGGTGCATAGGTCCTTTGAATGCATGTGTACCTAGATTGTGGGGTTTTCACCCCTATTGGGGGTGTTTTGAAAACTGCACTTAAAATGTCACATATTTCAGTGGCAAAAACACCAACAGTTGTTTAAATATAGCACCCAGCCTGCATCAGTCATATCTCCTAATACAACTGAGCTATTAGTGGTGTTGGTCACATGGAATCTTCATCTCCACTCCTCAAACGCTGGTGTTAAAAATCTATCATCATTCAACATCTGATCTTGGCTTAACATAGTCTGGAAATAAAAATATTGTACATAGTAAGTAACAGAAGCCAAACATATATGCAATCGGATACATTATAGATTTAGAGGGAACTTAGATGAGAATAATTTATGAATAGCTTATTCAAGGTTTTCATACACAGAATCTCTCTTACTAACATAAGCAGAAACAACAGGAGCTGACAACTGTAAGTAATTTGTACAGCTGTTCTCTGTGTTGAGTCAAATTTAATCACAGAAAGAAAATTTCTAGCATGGGGTAGTGCACTTTATGCATGCTACAAGCAAAGAGACTTGCGCTTTTGATAATGTCAGATGTATGAAGAATAGGTGTAACTGGGCAAACTCTACACACAAAAGTGGGTGCTTCATATCTGCCTTCCAGGGCCAGCTATTTTGTCATATCACACTTAAATAGCATTGCATGAAGCGCTAGAGGTAGGCCAGCCCTCCAGCCTTACTCCACCCTTCACTGGCCCTGGTCTAGCTCTAGTTGTACATAACTAGTCGCCTTGATGAGCCAGTAAAGTGGGACCCAGATGAACCTGCAGTTCTGATGGGGATCCCAGAGGTGCTCTGGTAATGTCCCTGAATATGAATTCACAGGCCTAATATCACTATCAACAATACAGCCTCATTTGAGTCTTTGAAGGATGGCTTAGTACATACCGTGAGGTTGCTTATTCCTTGAGAGAGTTCCCCTATTTGCATTACTGTTCCTTCTGAATGCTCCATCTGTAAAATCATTTCAGCAACTAGATGAAATCAAAACAGCGAGGCCATCTTACTCAAACACAGCATGCATGCGTTTGATGATATATTTTGAACCATTGTGCAAATATGAGAGATGCCGCTAACTTCAGAAAGATGAAGTTCAATTATATTGCTCTCTTCTGAGTACTGGAAATAGTTCCAAATTGCACATTATCCATACACAGAGGGTTGGATCCAGATTTAGACGTGTGCAACACGGCTGGCAGAAGTTAACCTCCTCGTCCCATTTCTTTCCCATGATGGAAAGAAAATTACCTGGGGAGGTGGTGGGCTCTCCCACACTGGAGGCCTTCAAGATGAGGCTGGACAGCCATTTGTCAGGGATGCTCTGACTTGGATTCCTGCATTGAGCAGGGGGTTGGACTCGATGGCCTTGTAGGCCCCTTCCAACCCTACTATTCTATGATTCTATGATTCTACAGCCCCTTCAGCACCCCTACACAGAGGTTCAGGGATCTCTGCTGAATGGGGTGAGCTTGTGCATGTGGTGGGAAGAGAGGATCTCCCAAAATTGGGTGGGGGCACCTTCTGTTAATGGAAGACAGATCCTGGATCCAGCCCATCAATTTGACCCCAATCCATTGGGCATACCATCTGGTAGCAGGATAGTAGGGTCAGAAATAGTCAGTTGAGAGAATTCATTTTGGATCAACTTAAGTTTTAAAAACACACATCAAGGGGTCTATCCTATACATTATTTGGGTGCATTCCTATTTATTTCAAAAAAGAGACCACGTGTTTTCCACTAGTTAAAAGCATTTCAAGATGCATGTGTGATTCAATTCAAATGTCCATTAGTGCTGCATTATTGATTGAAAAAGCCCTGTTCATACTTTGAATATAAGTTTCATTATTCAGAAATCTTTCACTTCACAAACATGGCTACATAGATGGTATCTAGATTTATTATTTATGTGAATGACCTATTCAGTTCACTGTCCACCCTGAATTACCATTGTGTGAGGGGAAGAATGGGGATGAATTTCTTGGTTCATCCCCCTCCCTGCACATCCCATTGGTAATGAGTGGGCTAAGTCCATCCATTACTATTTTAGGCTAGCATCTAACGGGGCACTTTGACCCCTGCCAATTCCCTTCTGCCTCACCAATTCCGTTCCACATGTGGTGGATCCCACCAATTCCATTGCGCTAGAGGGATCCACTGCTTACGCAAACCCCCAAACAAATGGAAACACTCTGTTCTAGAAAGAGGCAGGTTGGTGGAGTTCCTTTTTGTGAGCTCCATTGACCTGCCTTCTTCCAGAAAAGAGCATTTCCTCTCGTTTCGAGTTGCTCCCAGAAGCACTAAATCTTCCTTGCGTAAGTGGTGGGCACTGTTTGTGCAATGCAATTGGCAGGGTGCAGGAGAATCGGCCGGGATTGAAGAGCCCCATTGGATACTGGTCTTAGTATTGATTTTTAAAATTAGACTGTTTCTTCCCCACTCTCTCCTGCGCATGTTACGTTATTGGAAACCCACACTGGCAGCAAGCCTGTGTTTGATTTTGTGGCCTTTTGCCCCTGCACACATACAGCCCTCTGAATGGGTTGGCAGTGGACAATTGAGCCAGCCTCTTCACCATCTGCAAATTCAAGCTGGCCTGATTTTATTTATTTACAGCAAACACTGCAAACGCTAACCTAAAAATGTACTGTGCAAATCAGCCTTCAAGGTCACCAAAATCTATATACTAGGGGGAAAAAAATAAACTGAAGAATTTCATGTGTTTAATGCCACAAGGGTTTTTTTTTTTTATCCCAAGGGCTCATGCCTGGGGCTGCTTTCTTTACCCTTACCTCTGTATGTACAGAGGTCCTTCCCGCACTGAAATGCAAGTAGGGGAGTTTCATTTGTGCCCCTGTGTCTGTGAGGAACTACACTGATTTTTTTTAAATTGCCAAACTTAAAAACAAACACAAAATATGAAACTTAAGGTATGGTACATGGATGTTACTCAGAGTTCAGTAAACTTGCCAAGCAAATGCTTAGGGTTATTCAACCAAGTCAAGATACCTTCTTGCTTTAAATGAAATAGAATAGCTATATCATGAAATGCCAATGTCAGGAACTGCTAAACACAAAATGGCTTTTGTTCTCAAAATAAATTTAACAAGTCTCCAAAGCCACATTCCTAGACAGCTATTGCATGGGATAGGACAGAGAAGCAGCACGGAGCTGCAAGTACTATTGGAAGTTTTTCCTTTAACTACTCAGGCAGCTGAATAAGTAAACCAGTTTGGTCAGTTGCCTTAGTAATAATATAAGAGTCCTACTGAATCACACCAAAGGTCTACCTAGTCAAGCATCCTTTTTCTCCCACCCAGTGACCAACCAGGTGCCTCTGGGAAGCCCACAAGCAGGACATGAGGAAAATAGCCCTCTCCCACTGTGTTCCTCAGTAACTGCATTTAGAAGGATGCTGCCTCTGATCCTGGAAGTAGTGTATACCAACAGCCTTATCTTCCATGAATTTGTCTAATCCCCTTTTAAAGCAGACTAAGTTGGTGGCCATCATCACATCCTGAGGAAGGAAATTCCATACTTTAACCATAGTTTACTTCATGGCATTGTTTTGCTCTGCCTGTAAGCTTCCCAGAAGCATCTGATTGACTACTGTAGGGAATTGGACCCCAAGATTAGACAGATCCTTGGTGAGATCTAGCATAGCTCCTCTTAACGTTCTTAAATCAGTTTGAAATGGGAGAGACTGCAGGAAAATGGGGCAGAAAGCCAGAGAGATGTGGTGGGCAGCTCTGTGCTATGCGATGCATATTATTTTAATTGGAAACCGCTTCAGGAACAGGATTTTTAAAATAACTTGCAAATAAAAATGTTCAAAACAATTCTGGCTGTGAATGTCTCTCACCCACCTGCTTTACAGTTGCCTAGGATTGTGGCCCAAATGCATAATGATCAAGCCACTTGCATTATAAAACAAAGCAGAGACAATACATTACATTTTGAATGAAGGAAAAATGAAATGTGTTAGATGTAATGAATCATGCATATGAAAAAATTAACATTTTGCAATTAGTCTTTTCAATTTGCCACCATTTGTCTGATTCCGTTTCTGACTTGGAAACCAGAATCCATAGAACTTGCAACAGGCTCTTGTACCTTGCAGAAAGCTCACAAGCTCCAACTGCTCCATTTTTCAGGTTTTAAAAAATTACTTTACACATGCTTCTCTATACGGAACCACTGGGATGGCAATTTATAGAATCTCTTCAAACTCTGCAATTTTTTAGGCATAATTCCATCACAAGGAGAATAATCACAACATAAGAAGGTGGACATTTCTGTCCAAGGTATAACTTTTATTGTTTTGTTGATAAAGTTGTATTTTCATTTTTTTAGATGTACTGTTAGGTCTATCACATGTCATATACATTCAATAGGGTGCAGACACTGCACAGCTGAAATAGCATGTCTTATTAAAAATATACAATCCAGTTGTTCTGTTCAGAATAAAATAGACACATCTTTGCAACTGCTTACATTAAAAAGCTAATATAAAAAATTAAAAAATATCTCTGGGCAGTATCTATGGAATATTAAAAAAAAAAAAACAGCCCTGCAGCAGTAGTACACATAGAGCACCTTTGCTGGATTGGAGCTTTTGGGTGCCTTGACTTGACCTACAACCATTGTGTAAAGCTTTTCGTATTCCTGAAAAAGGGCATGACAAGATGAGGAGGCCATATCGTTGCAAATGGTAGATAATTCAGATGATATTTTAAGATATAAAATTCTTCAATCCTCATCCCAGTACATTCATTAAATCCATGCAGATGCATTATGTATTTTAGTTAACTTGTAACAAAAGGTTATTTGTAAGATCTGGAATGCATGAAGAGGATGAGAGGTGAGTGACGTCAGTCCGCCTTGCCCACCTGATCTAGTTTCTCTAATTCTTTGTTGGGGAGTGCATTATGTGCTTTATATGCACCATAGCTCTTCTGAGTACCATTGGTCATATTTGGACTTGTATCCATAGGACAAATGTAATCTGTAGATTCATCAAATTTCTTTTTTCTTAAGTTTCCAAAATGTGAAAATCCAAGTTTCTTTGGCTAAAAAGAATGAAGGGGAAGTCAGGGAGGGAGAGAGAGAGAGAGCACAGTGTCAGAGAAATACATAATGGGAGGAGAAGCCACAACACTGATGTCAACAGTGTGATTCACATACAATACAAATATGCTTTCAAAACAATAATTACCTTTCACACACTTTACAACACTAATTGGAATGGATTTTGCAACACTTTACATTGATTTCTTTACTTTCCTGGAGGAAATTGAACAAATGCATCAAAAAGGAAAGGTGACAATTTTGTCTTTACTAGTAAATTTATTCTGAAGAGAATGGTCTGTTGGGATAGAGGAGAAAATGTTGTTGATCTCTTGCAGTGGGAATAATCGCTGTAAAACACAACTGATTACCATCTTGGTGAGAAATGTGTCCTAGAAAAGGGGTTGGGTTGACAGAGCCTTAGCACAATTGACTCAGCCCTAGATTATCGGTATTTCCAGGCCTAGGACTGCTGAAGAGGGATGAGGTTGGAGAACCATTATCCACTTTTCAAGACAACAATGCCAGCAGAAGGAAGATAATGTCTATTGTTTTTAGGGCTCAAACTAAAATTCCTTATGCTCGCTAGACATCAAATCATAGAGTGGGATGGTTTTGTGGAGGTCATCTAGTCTATCTCCCTGCTAAGCTTCAGATTCTGCAATGCAGCATCCAACGACAGCATCACCGAGGCAGCTGTTCAGCCATCTACTGAAATAATTTGCTAGTTAGGAGCAGGAGGATAGATCTCTGAGAAGCCAGGCAAGCCCTGGATGGAGTGAACTGTGCTAGAGCTCCAAGATGCTGTCACCACAGCATATTTCTCTTCTGCTCTTTTCTGTCTCACTTCAACACTTCTTGCCATTTGCTGCAAGGAAATACCTAAATACATAAAGAATTTTAAGTACAATAATCTCCACTTGGGGAAGGAAAATATATTGTATATCCAAATTACAGAATGTGCAAAGATTTGTTACTTACCATTCAGCAGCATGCTATACCTATTTTTGTTATTTAACGGTTCTATAAATTGTAAAGAGTTCTCTATCAGTGGTTTTGCTGACCCGTGTTTGCTACTGTTAAATAGTCCTAATTTCAGAGAAACATATAAAGATCCATGGGCTTCCCCCTCTTTTCTTCCCAAATTGCTCCCCTTAGTGCTGACTCAAAAGCTTCTTACCAACCCATTATTTTTTTTAAAAAGCATCTTGAAAATTTGGAAAACAAGGAAGGGCACTGCTTTCAGAAAAAAAATGGAAGTCACACTGCAAGGGTCCCATTACGGAACTCGATCAACACTAAATCCAACCTTTAACAGATACATTCAAAGGGATATTACAGTGCAATCCTATGCACATTTACTCAGAGGTAAGGCTCACCATATACAATGGGAGTTAAGTGTAGGCAGGATTGCAGCCATAGTTTCATAAGTTCAGCAGGTGGACTAGAAACAAATATTTTTAAACAGTAGTGATCTTGTGCCTAACATCCAGTAGGACTTAACATATGCATCACTGGGTTGGATCCGGAATCTGTCTCCCATGGACGGAAGCTTCCGATCAGGGGAGGAATACCACTGGCAGAATGGAGAAGGCAGGGAGCTTAATATATTTTTCCCTCTCCTGCAGGCCCCAATGTTCCTCCAATCTGCTCTGGAGGGTTGGGAGACCCTCTGGAACAGTGCGGGAGGTGGTGCGAGGAGCTGCAGACAGAGGGTGGAATTGGTGAAGATTGCCTCAGCCCTGCAGGAGCATTCTGAGAAGAACTCTGCTCAAGGAATGCTCCAGCCAATGGAAAAGAAGCTGGATCCAACCCATTGTGTGTAGGCTTGCAGTTATGCCCTTCTTTTTAACAGCCACAGCCATACCCTCACATTTGGGGAACATAAGATGGCAGCATCCTCACCAAGCTAGACTTCCCAGGATTCTTTGCAGTAAGCCGTGACCATTATTGAAACAGGCTTGTGGTGAAGATACAGCCTGGGCTTCTGAGAGATTAAAACAAAAAACAACTCTTGGGAAGACTGGCTTTTAAATCACCAACCAGGAACCCCACCATATTTCTGAATGGTTCTATTATCACTGTGCAGCCTACCCGGACTTTAGCAGTGGTAGTCAGAGGTGTGTAGGCTGTAGATTCCATTATTTCCCTTTTTTCTTGCTGTGCCTCTGGTCCAATAAGCACATTGAAGTTAGTGGTTAAGTGGCGTCTTAGCAGCGTCTTTTGAGGTGGAATGTTGAGTAGCATTGCCAGAGTATCACCGTTAAAACGAGGTTCAAGGATCTGTTGGAAACAGCCACATACACAGAGCTTTATACATGGCCCCTAAGTAATTAGGCATTCAAAAAGCTGTTTTGAATTCTGGGTGTTTTAATTACTCTATGCATTATCTCATCTGTTAACCATTATAATCTATTTCCATCAGCCGTATTAACTTAACATTAATCTGTAATTTTCAGTAGCACTCCTTGTGGGCTCTCGCAACAAACATCTGTTTTGGGTGGTTATAGGCATAACTATGCATGAAGCCTGCAGTTCCAGATCCACAGGGCTAGAATGCACAATAAAAATTAAATTTCCATGTAATCATAGCATATTAATAAAATGGCTTGGCTCCTGAGTTGCCCTTCTGCAAAACAGAAAGGGTTCCTTCTACAAACAGTATTCAGCAGAGGCTCCCACTGGTGGGTGAGGGGGTGATTACCTCTTCGCCCTGCAGCCCTCAGTGCCACCTCCCACACTGTCCAAAGTTCCTTCAACTCTACAGAGCTGATTGGGTGGCTACAGTGGGAATAGTCGAAAATCTCCCTCACCCCACCCCTTCTATCAGTGGGAGCATCTTGTAAGTGGAGTTTTGCTCACGGGAACTTAGGACCCAAGCCAATGGACTGGTTCCAGATTTAGGTATGTACAACTGGGACAGCAGAAACAGACATCCCTGCCCCTTTCTCCCTACACAGTCCCTTGAAAATGCTGCACATAAGGTTGGGGAACCCTGCTGAAGGGAGTGAGCTGTGGTGTTGGAAGGAAGAGGCCCCTCCTGTAGGTGGAAGGCATAACCTGGATCCAACCCAATATTGTATATAGTGATTCATTTGAAAAGTATGGCGCTTCACAAATAAGCAAAACTCCAACAAAAAACACAGGCCTCTGCCTCATGGATCTTACAATATAAATGCGGGCGGGGGGGATGTAGAATAGAGGAGAAAAAGGAAGGAAGAGGCAAGAGTAAGAAGAGATGAATATGAGTAATAGCGGTTATAAAAGCACACACACACAAGCTACATTAATATTGGCCGAGCCTCTCAATCCTCTCTAGAGTCACCAAGAAGGGATCTGAAGAAAGAGAGAAGCAATATGTTCTGGGAAATGGAATAGAATAGTAGAATAGTAGGGTTGGAAGGGGCCTACAAGGCCATCGAGTCCAACCCCCTGCTCAATGCAGGAATCCAAGTCAGGAGTTTGCTGCCTGTAACTACTTCCTCATTCGTTCTAATGGAGGGAGCAGAACTGTGTGTATTTTCCTTCACAGATGAAGATCTACCCCATCCTTTGGAATAATGGAGAATGCTGTGCCAACCAGAGCGCACGTTCAAAGTTATAGGGGTCTCTGGATCAGGGCATATATGCCCATAAGCTGTTTGGCCATCAGACCCAGCTATGAAAGTCATTTCAGATGAGCATACTTTGACAGCACAGACTCACATGACAGATAATTTCTAAGAGGCAGTTCGCAGAACTAACATTAGCGTAGGATAGTCACTTTTTTGTTCTTTTTAAATAGAAAGCTAAGAATCGAAAATACTCTCCATAGGAACTGCTGCCAAGGGCATCATTACTTTAATTATTATAATTGTTCATCTTTAGCGTAAGCCATTTTACTTTTCTGATGTTAAGGATGTTCCATATTGAAAGACAATTTGTTCTCTCTGGCAGACGCCTGATATAGCATGCATTCATTGAGAGACTTGGTTGACACTTTATGAATCGTTGACTTGAAAGTAATTTCCGCTCTTTAATTTCAGCTTTATAGATCCACATATTAAATGCCAAAGACTGGGGAACTAGCTTGTTACACAAGATCATTTATAAAATGTAAAGATAAAAGTTGCCCAGTTTATCTTTCATAAAACACTCACTGATCAATGAACACATTTCCTATAATAACCAATACATTTTCTTTTTCTTCAGCCCATAGAAATTAAGTCTATGGTTCAAGTTTGAAAAATGCTTTGGAAAATGTATCTAGTTTTTACTTTAAAAAAAAATGTAAACAAAATTCCATATCTAGTTTCTTACAATGAGGCCACCGTGAACTCCACTTCCTCGAAGGTTTGGTGCATATTCTGCCAGATCTACAGATCTGAGCCATTCCATCACCCTGTGATTGGACCACTGAACTACTTCAGAAGGTGAAATGTTATTCTGTGTTGGGAAAAAGATACACACATATATTCACAGTTAAATACAGAGAGATTATTTGTCCATTTACTATTTCTATCTCCCCAGCTGGATACTGTTATTAAAATAATTCTCCTATGTAATCAGTTATTTCCCCAAAATCTGTGATGTAGCTGACTGGCATACTCATATCTCCCTGTGTACTTAGCACAGTACAACATGATGGTGCACATCCATTTCACTTCAGAAAAGAACCTGTTCCACATGGATAGATCTTCTGATGTGGAAGGAGTCTAGTCTGCCAGTGGAACTACTCATGCCTAACTGACCCCCAAAGGCACTCACAAATAATTCATGAGCTGGCCTCTTTGCATGTGGCCCGCACATCACCAAAGGGGAACAGTGGAACGTACAAGGGCAAGGAGGGACCGGAGAGCATGCTCTGGGAACAAAAGGCTGTAAAGTGCCTTAATGTTCTTCCATTAATGTTCTTCCACACATGCTTTTTCATATGGGATAAACAAGCATAACTCTAGGAAGCAACAGTCAATATAGGGATGGTTTCTTTTTCACCTCATCTGCTGGCCTCCTACGTAGGCAGTGGGGGTTGAAATTGTTCACATGGAGCACGTGAATGGCACACTTAATACTGAGATGATGCAGTTGGCTTGTGACTTTGAGAAAGAGGAGGTCATTCTGCAAAACAAGACAAACCAGTCAAGTGGTGTGCAGTGTCAAAAAACTGTTTACTATGTAGCACAGAAGATTAGAACTTGAGATCCAACCCACTTGGTATTGTGAGAAAACAAAGTGAACCCTGCAAAAACAACGGGTTGCTTTCCTTTGGGGAAGGGACTAGAAAAGCTCTTCTGGATCAGAGGGCTACTATGATTCTACAGTTGACAGAACCTACAGAGCCCTTCCAATAATGTGAGGGAAAGGGCAAGGCTCCACAAATCTTGTCCCACAACCACAGAAACAAAAGGCATGGAGGGAAGATTCTATGGCTTACAAAAGGGCCCTGGGAAGGCTGTCAGTCCAAATGAGGAGTAACCCAGCATGCAACAGACAGGCTAGACATCAGTTTAAGATGCTGTTGCAGAACTCAGAGTCAGAGAGACCACGGAGTGAAGGAAAAAGAGATTCTTTATTTAATGCGCGGGCTTAAGGCTGGAATCATTTCCAAAGAGCCAAAAGCCCCGATTTACATTAGCACATTGTTTTTATAGATATTGTGACACATAGGAAACGGCTCCTCCTCTCCCTCCCATGTGGGGTTGCAGTCCTCAACATTTCTTCTCCTAGCACCATTGTTTATAATACAAGAACTGGGTTATAGGGTAGCCGTGATAAGCAGAGAACAGCAGAGAACAAGATATACAATTGTATGACCTTTGACAAGATAAGGAATTCCTGTGTCTCGTCAGCTTACAACAATATATTTAAGGGAGAAAGAGCTCAGCAAGAACATGAAGCATGAGACTGCATGAGGCTACTTAGTCTGACCCCCGATACGGCTGCTACAATGCTAGGGGTCTGGAGTTCTTCCTTCTCTTCAGACTTCTTTGCTTCTCACCCCAATCCAGACTGAAAGCAGGTTTATCCATTTCCTGCTATTTTTAGTTTCATGTATTAGGAAGGCTAAGGATACAATCCTATGGCCGCTAGTCAGTGGCTAGACAGCCAGCCATAGGATAGGTTGGTTCCTGGGAAGTGACCTTGGAGTGCGGGCGCCGAGATCAGTTCCATGAGAACCGACCTCCACTCCCTCCTGCGCTGCCTCGTAGGCAGTGCGGATCGGCCCTGCACGCCGCACTCGTAAGAACAGCGTGGAGCAGCGAAAATGGGGCATTTCTGGGGGCAGGGCAGGGCAGGGCGGGCAGAAGTGCCTTTCCAACGCTTCCAGTGCGTCATCCGGCGCCCTTGCTCCAACTTCCCACGACTAGACAGCCGAAATTGGCTCTCTAGCCACGAATGCAGGACAGCTGAAGCATGAAGGGGAAGATCCCCTCTGTGCTGCTCCTGTCCTGCACTGACAAAATCCTATCTGACTTTGGATAGGATTGCGCCCTGAGAGTCAAACTACATGTTATGTTTAATGTATAGCATGCAGCTTAGCCCATTTTTTAAATTTAATACTAAGTGGTGGTGGGTGGTTATTTGGACAGTAGAGTGTGAGAAGGGAGCTTTAACCCTTCCCTACAGTCCTGACAAAATCTGCCCCCTTCCGCATTCCAGTGCAGCAATTAGCTTTAGTAAATTTTTTTTAAAAAGCTCCCTTTGTTGCATTTATTGTCATGTGCATAATGAGCCTGAGTGCCTGGAAATGCTCTGAATAGACTGTTCCCCTTAAAAGTTTCTTAAGGGTTAAACACGGTCTACAAATACCTAGAGGATCAACAGGAGAACAATTATTTTTATCATTTAAAAATGTGACTTTATGCATTGATATAAGAACAAATTAGGAACACAAATTCTAAAGACAATTATCTGATAAAAATCCAAAAATAAAATTATAAAAGCAGAGGAATTCCAGTGGGAGAATAGTTTATCTACTCTCCCCACAACCCCAAAGTGGAGGGAAATGCTATTTCTCTATTTTAAAAGTTAGGATTGTAGTCAAGCCATCTTACCACAGTTAGATATTGCAGCATTCTGCCATCTACTCTTGATTCATGAAACTGATCTTTGTATTGAGGTAAGCCAATATCATCAAGCCACCCTGCAGAACACACACACAGTTTATAATATAAAATAAAATATTTCCCAAAGATTTATGCATTGGAGAATAAAATAGTACCGTTTATGCTCCTCTATGAACTCCTACCCCTACTCCATATATGTTCATCTGTTCCAATTAATTATTTCCATGTTCCACTGTTAAAACTGCCAGTTAAATAGGAAGACTGCAGATAGCTTCCATCATAGTTCACAGGGGTTACAAACCCATATAACACTACAAATATCAATACAAAATTGCTGAAGTAGAGTTCAACAAGAGATTCACTCTACATATGCTCACCATTCCAATGATCTCCGTGTTATCGTTCAGCAAGGCTTTGTGAATGGCAACTGTTTAGGTAATCTTCAGCCTCTGTACTTTTTGCCTGTCACTTCCCTCTGACAACACAGTTTACATCTTTCTCTACCCGCCCCCACACTATGTGTATATAAACCTGTCAATTTGAAGTTAACACTTCATGAATCTGATGAAGTCGACAGTGTCCAGGACAGCTTATGCCAGAAGAAACTTGTTAGTCTTTAAGACAACAACGACTCTGTTGATTTTGCTACTGAGCTTGTGGCTACTCTAGGAAAGCATATTGACAAAATGGAAATAAAACCCCAACTTTGATCCCCTATATTCTGATGATCTCAAGGTAAACTGGAAATTTCTGAAGATGAAATTCAATTTGAATATTTCCTTTCCCATTCACTCCTGAAAGTAAAACCAAAATTAACTTCTACAAAATGTGAAGTGGACAAAAAAGCTCACCAACATCCGTTTAAATTAACTTTTACTATTTCAAATACTTACGTGTCACCCAGATATGATCTAGCTGTGCAGACTTATCATCTTGTTTTGTATTTATAGCTTTAACTGCCAAAACCAATTTCTTCCTGTGCAAAGGTTGCTTTATTCCTAATTCCTATAAAGGACAGTAGTAACGATCATTAAAACAGTGCCTGCCAACTTGGCACTCGTACAGACAGAACGCCTATATTTCAAAGTTAAGGTTCCCAAAAGCAATTGTGCTGCTTGAACTAGCAGCTGTATTTGACAGCCGGACCACTTATTCTGGCCCTCTATCAATGTCCCAGCATGATCTCTATAAGCGGCCAAGACAAAAGGCTAGCTTTCCTTAAGAGCAAAGACCATGTAGAGACCACTTTATGCAACTGCTCCTCACTTCTCTTAGAGGTCTGTCAAGGCCATTGTCTGATACTTTGGGGGAGATAATACAATCATTATCTACACAGCAGGCTGCTGGTGACCAATGATGTATTTTGCATCTTTAAAAAATACTGTATACCATTCTGAGGGGATCTCAAGTTTATTGCACGTTCATGGTTGCTCGCTCACTGAATTGTGCAGGTCCATTACATGATGCTGTCGGTGTCCAGTTGTTATTCCACTGTTTCCTCCCACCTATCCAGTGTTTACCTCAAACAGAAAAAATGGGGTATTTTTTCCAGCCCACAGAACAGGAGCGCCATGACCTCCCTGTGAAATTCTCCAATAGCAGAAGAACCTGCTCTGTCTGCCTGCTGTGGGTGTTTGTTTTCTGTTGTTGTGGGTGTGGTCAGAGGAAGGAAGGCACGAGGGCAAGAATCGCCTGCCAATTGCGTCTCCTGCCTCTGCATTTCTCAGTTGGAGGGAGAAGAGGGTAAAATGCCTCCCTGCAACGAAGGGAGACACATCTGATCCCCCACCCCACTAAGCTCAGAAGCAACGTCCTCTGATTTTTCAGAGCACCCTATTAAGTTCAGTGGGGCTTACTTTATTTTATTTATTTATTTATTATTAAATTTATTAATCGCCCATCTGGCTGGTCACCCAGCCACTCTGGGCGATGCACAACATACAATAAAAACAGTTTAAAACAATAAAATTCTACAATAAAAACATTTTCTAAAATACCCTAACCCACCCCAAATGCCTGCTTGAACAACAGCGTTTTTAATGCACGACGGAAGCTCATTAAAGAGGGGGCATGACGGAGTTCCCTAGGGAGGGAGTTCCACAGAGTGGGGGCCACCACAGAAAAGGCCCTCTCCCTCGTCCCCACCAGTCTAGCTGTCCTGGCTGATGGGACAGAGAGAAGGCCATCCGAGGCTGATCTTGTTAAGCGGCCTGTCTGGTGCTGCTGGAGGCGCTCCTTAAGATAGGCTGGGCCGGAACCATATAGGGTTTTAAAGGTCAAAACCAACACCTTGAATTTGGCCCGGAAAACAACTGGTAACCAGTGCAACTCCTTCAGCACTGGAGTGATGTGATCTCGCTGGCGGCTGCCTTTAATCAGACGAGCCGCCGCGTTCTGTACCAGCTGCAGTTTCCGAACCGTCTTCAAGGGTAACCCCACGTCGAGCGCATTACAGTAGTCTAAACGAGAGGAGACCAGGGCATGTACTACCGATGGGAGCAGATGGTCGGGAAGGAAGGGGCGCAGCTGCCGTATCAGATGGAGTTAATACAGCGCTGTCCGGCTCACAGCTGACACCTGAGCCTCCACGGACAGCTGGGATTCCAAAATGACCCACAGGCTGCGGACCTGGTCTTTCAAGGGTAGCCGTACCCCATTCAACACCAGGTCAACATCCCCCAGCCTCCTCTTGTCTCCCACCAAAAGTACCTCGGTCTTGTCAGGGTTCAGCTTCAGCCTATTCCTCCCCATCCAGCCACTCACCGTCTCCAGACATTTGGACAGGGATTCTACGGCCAATCTTGGTGAAGATTTAAACGAGAGGTAGAGCTGCGTGTCATCTGCATATTGATGACACTGCACCCCAAACCTCCTGATGATAGCCCCCAGCGGCTTCACATAGATGTTAAATAGCATCGGGGAGAGGATGGAATCCTGTGGCACCCCACAAGTAAGTGGCCACGGGTCCGAAACCTCCTCTCCCAGTGCTACCCTCTGGTACCTGCCGGAGAGGAAGGACCGGAACCACCGCAATACAGTGTCCCCAATGCCCAACCCCTCCAGGCGGTCCAGGAGGATACCATGGTCAACGGTATCGAAAGCCGCTGAGAGGTCGAGGAGAACCAGGAAGGAGCATTCACCCCTATCCAGAGCCCTCCTCATATCATCTACCAAGGCGACCAAGGCCGTTTCTGTCCCATGCCCAGGTCTGAAGCCCGACTGAAATGGGTCTAGATAATCAGTTTCTTCCAAGTGTGCCTTCAACTGCACCGCCACCACCCGCTCAATCACCTTGCCCAAAAATGGCAGATTTGAGACTGGGAGAAAGTTGTTCAAAACTTGAGGATCCAAGGAGGGCTTCTTTAAGAGCGGTCTTATCACTGCCTCCTTGAGGGCTAATGGCATCACTCCCTCCTCAAGGGAGGCGTTCACCACCGCCTTGATCCCCTCACCCAGTCTCTCTCTGCAGCTCATAATGAGCCAAGATGGGCAAGGATCAAGTAAGCAGGTGGTCGACCATACCGATGAAAGCACCTTGTCCACTTCATCAGGAGGAAGAAGCTGGAACCGATCCCACAAAACCGGTTTGCCACAGGCCGCCTCTTGCTCACTAACTGTATGCACAGCGTGCAGAGTAACACACCTTACTTGAGGGTTGCAGTCTTACAGGGTGATCTTATGTTTACTCAGAAGCAAGTCCCATTGAGTTCAATGAGGCTTACTCCAAAGTAAGTGCCCAGGATTGGGTCCGAGAGAAAACAGTTAAGCTACAAAAACAAGACTCCCCCCCCCCCTTTGCACACATGCCAGGGAGGGAGGGAGGCACTCCCTCAGTTCAAACCAAGTGGCTGCTGTGTAAAGAAGCCTTCCCTTATCCTGCAAAGAAACCGAAAGCAGGAGGGGGAGAAGGGAACGCGTGTAAAGGCAGTCAATTGTGATCCTGCATTTAAAACGGAAGCAGAAAGACCCGTTTTAAATGCAGGATTTTAGGCTGGTGTAGAGATGCCCTTAGTTTACCAGCAATGGTTAATTATTTTTTAGGTGATTGCTCTGAATTTTCCTCAGTAACGGTACTGCTGACATTTTAGAACTCTTACCTTTTCCATGTCCTGTGGTGTTGCTGTTAAAAGTGTGTGGCCAGATGATACCCACTGTCGTGCAAAAATGACATACTGACCAAGACCAAAGTCCTCAAGCCAGTTACAAACTCGTTCAGTGCCCCATTGGGCAAATGGGGCATTATGATCACTAAGAATCAGAACGGAGGTTCGGATTAGTATATTATTATCATAATTATTCATCACAATAATATTTCTAACACTTTGCAAACCATAACTGTCAGACTCACTTTCACAGTAATTATGATGTGGGGGTGGGGGTGGGGGTGGCCACTTAAGTGAAAGGGGACTGAGGCTCTTGAGCCATCTACAGTTGCCAGAAAACAAAGGAGAAGTGGGGATTGGGGCTGGTTATTGCAGTGCAAGAACTGGACCCAACTTCACATATTGCTTGCCTCACAGGGGTAGACTGAGATGCCATGGGTAGGATCCAACCACGTCCTACCGCTGGTGGCCAGCACCGCCGATTCCTGGTGCACGTCTGGCCCCAACCCCAGCAGCAGTGATGTAGTGCTTCCAGGGGCAAGCCCCCAAATGACTGGAAACACAAGGGGCAGGTTGTGCATTCCAAAAACTTGCATTCCCAGTTGGTTGGGGGCTTTCCCCCTGGAAGCACTACATCACCGCCACTGGTGGCACGGGCCGCATGTGCACCAGGAACTGGCAGTGCTGGCCACCAGCAGTAGGACATCATTGGATTCTATCCCATGAGGCTTTGGGCACCAGAAGCTGGACTGGTGGGAAAACATACCCTCCACCTGATACAACTCAACTGGCCCTTTCACATGTTGTTTGGGCACAGAGATGCATTAGTTACCCAGCCTCTTATTCAAAGAGGGTTTCCAAAGCATCTTTGCCCATTTAGAGCTGTCTTCTATTCACTATGATAGTGAATTATTTAAAATTTATAGGCATCATTTGCCTTTGCTCATTGATAGAGTTGGATTATTAATTATTTAAAGGAACGTGAGCATTGCCCAAGTTCACCCAGAAAATTCCTCTATGGTGTCTCTCTACTAGCATGACCAAGAAATGGAACCCAAATAAGGATATACGGTTGAATCGACAGGTGGGGAAGTAGGCAGGTGTACTGAAGTTTATGACATAACAGTAGCTAGGCCATATTGCACCACAGATTCTTCCCGTTGCAAATGCAGGAGAATTTGTCAGTCACTTGAATGACAGTGCTATGCAAATAGAGAAAAGTTCCATTCTCAGTGGTAACTTGCTGTGGGACAAGTCAATGGAATGTAGTCTGGGACAGAGTGTGGAGGGAGGAGGTGACAAAACCTATTCCTGCCCCAGACACTGCTATTAAGTGTCCTTGTAACAGATGAGTTTCACCTGACAATGGGCTAGTTGTTAATAAGAAATTAGAGCTGATCAAGGTTTCCAACCACACAGCTCAAACTATCCCATGCAATTGCAGGTAAGCCATTACTAGTACTTTATTAATGGTAGAAAGAAGAAATGTTGCTGCACAGTTACAAGGTAAGTAGTGTAGTTCTCTGGACAACAGTCAATAAACCAGTGCAAGATGTTTCACTAGGCAATATTTAACAATGCTACAGGAAAAAGCAAGCAATCAGCATTTACTTCTTCTGCCCCTTGGTTTCCTTTGACCGAGACAATCTAGGACCAGCTGTTGCCCGGAGGCCACCTCTTCGAAATTCAACCAAGCCCAGATCATCTCCAGGGAAATTCCCAGACTGAGTCCTGCGTATTCTTTTTGGAGAAATTAAAAATAAACGGCCACCAGGCATTAAAATGCAAGATGCTGCTTTGACATAAAAATGCAAGAAATTTTAAATATAATCAGGACTACAATAATTTCCAATGTTCGTGTGTGTGTGTGTTTTTAAAAAAGACATAGTACCAAAAAGCCCTTACTTTCCCCATATTTTCTTTATGCCTTTCGGACTTCTTTTACTTTCAGGAGATAATGGAGACTGTGCGCCTGATTCTGTTCCTGATGACAACGGTGAAAGGTCATCTGAATTAACTGTACTGTCCATATGGTCAGAGTCCCCTGCGATTCAAAAACACCATTGAGACTATTTATGAAGCCCTGGTTCCACAAAGTAAAACAGGCAAAAGGAAATGCTTCCCCCCCACCCCCCATAACCCCTAATGCACCTTAATTCACTCAATGTTAAGTAACTCACATTTTACTGGACAACATTCTTGAAATAAGGGTCTGTGTATCCTCTCAAATTTATACACTGGGGTTCCATTAACTGTTAGAGGACATCTTTTGGACAGATTTACCAGAAAACTGTGGATTGGTAATATTCATCTGATTTGTACCATGAATACAGGATAGATTTTCAAAAGGATGCAATTTTCTATGGCACTGGAGTCGTAAGACTCCATGGTAGTACCTGTACAAAATATTTTAGTAGAAACAAATTGCTTAAGAAGTTTTTTTCTTTTTGCATAATTAAATGGCAAAAATAAGGAGCATTTTTGACTCCCTCTCCCCATTATAAAAAATTTGCTTCCAAAGTATTAGATGGGGGTTTCAATTACACCTATCATCAATAAGAATCAGTATGAGTTGGAATACATGATTCCCACAGACTAGTTTAGAGATCAAAATCTGATACAGTCTGTCTAAATTTCATCTTAGAGAGCAATCCTATGCTCTTTGAGCACTCTGATATTGGAATCTCTGGGCTTTTGCCAGCATGGCGGAAGAGTCTTTCTAAAAACATTTTTCCCCTCCACAGGTTATTTTTGTTCATTTAAATGTATTGCCATGTTGGTGATATGGTTGGGGGCTGGGAGGGCTGTAGGTTCACAGCTGCTTCCTCTCCATCCAACACACCCATCCCCACCTCCAGGTTGGTGTTCCAACCTTGGGAAGGAAGTCACCATGGAGGTTTTTGCCTCTTTTTCTACCCTCAGAGGAGGAAATCTACGATATCCTATGGCCCCTGGGACAACCTCCTCGGGACCATAGGATTGCTCTCTTTAGAAGGAAAAAAAATGGGCTTTTCCTTTCAGAATTATAAATCAAGCCTTATGTAGACCACTGTCTGTAATTTGTATTTTCAATCAAGAAATACTGAAAAAATCCTAAATTCATCGCTAGCGTAAAAGCTGCACATTCACTAGGTATACAGTACCTAATATTGGTGCACTGACACTCCTGATGCGGTCTTCAATCATCCAAGAACCAGAAAGCCACATGAAGAAGCAAAGATGATGGAAAATTCAAGCAAAACAAGGTTATAGAGAAGCAAAGAAAGTAAACATCCAAAGGCAGGAAATAAAGAATTGACAGGAAGCAAGGTAACAAAGCAGATGAAACTAAATGTTTAGGGTTAAACCCGCTATATATCAAAATGTTTTACAGCGAGAACAGTAATTTTTAAAAAGGATTCATAATGTATTATGTATTTTTTTTTAAAAAAAACCCTGTTCTTATGAAGCAGTCCAAAGCTAGACAGTACAAAGAATAAAATAAAGGAATGTTCTATTTCTCACTTAAATAGAAACCAATCCCAGTAAAATGTGGTGGTGTTTTTTTAAACCCATCCTGCTGATTCTGTAGGCTTAACTATCAGCTTTATTTATAAAAAGAGGTCATAGGGCTTTGCTTTTCCCAGGAGAGCCTATGCATTCAAAAGTTTTGTTTATTATTTCAAGAGGTCTATGCCTTCAAGTGGGTCTCCCAACACTGTAATTAAACAGCAGAGATATGCTACCTCCCTGAGTATGTAGCATACTCCTTTTAGGAATTCCAGTACTGAACTATGTGGCTTGTTCATGGGTGCCAGCAAAATTTGTGCCATTCAGGATAATGAAAATCTCTGTAACTGCAATCTTCAGACTGTGTGCAGGAGCACAAAACGGCATTGGATTGCAACTAGTATGACAGTGCAGCATCAAAACATAGTTAAGCAATAGCTTTGCAGACAGATGTGCAAGGTTATTACCTAAAGTTCAACTGGAAGTAGGCAGTCGGAGGGTGGATGTCCCCTTTTACAGTGCCTTCTCAAGTGTGGCATCCACTGGTTTGCTCTGACAGTGAGCTGTTGCTATTATGAGCAGAGGCCGTCATGCACAGACAACATTATACATAGTGAATTTTAGCACCTCCCGCAATTGTCAAATTCTAGCTTTTGCAGGGGCAGGTAAAACCCCATATAGACATCGTTCTGTACATGCTAATTGATGTTCATGTGACTGACTACACCATAAACATGACCAAGCAGCTAACCGTCCCAAGATCCAGGGAAGTAGGAAATCCACCTTTTACCTTATAGAGCCATGCAGGTGAAAATTACATAGTATTCCCCTTTTAATCCACTGATTAATTACTCCTGGCAACACCACAGGGTTTACTTCTAAGTAACTACAACCTAATTTGCATATCACACCAAGGCATGTTTTTATTTTCACACAGTTAATTTATTCTTCTCCCCGAAGTACATACTCAGGCTCTGTATGCTGTTGTCCTCGTTGCCATTGACTCGACACGTATGTGGAGAAGCAGGTGTATTGTATGCCCCGTTATCACCATTGTGTGCCGGCCGAAGGAGCTTTCCTGGCAAGGTTTGATACTTGCTGCTTTTCACATGTGACTTATTCTGCCATAAATAAAGAAATACTGGACTTAAAATAATTTCTGGAGTTTACTGCATTCATTTCAATTAGAAGTAATCAAAATCTTGTATCTTCTCAAATATGTCGATGTCTGGACAATACATAGGTTTCCCATGGTGGCACTAGGCATTAGCGATATGCTCCCCGTTTTATGTATCAAGATACCCAGGGAGAAGAGCAGCTTTGCTCATGCACTCAGACTGACTACAGTTGTTGTGGCTGGTCAACTAAGCAGAGATATCAGAAGTAAAGTATGGAGGTAGGGTATGGCCTTCATCTGAAAGGAAGGATGGAATGTATGAGCGAGCAGGATCTGACAGCTGTAAAATTCAGAATGGTGAAAACGGTGGCAGATAGCATGTCACATACACTTTTTTTGTATGCCACAAACAGCATGCATTGGTTTATGCTTCCATGCTCCTTTTTGAATCACTATTGATATAATTAAATGAAATATATCACCACCTATTGGACTGTAATCTAAACATGTCACTAGGCTCACAATTGCTTAGAAGCTTTCTCCAGGATGCCTGCCTACTGCTTTTAGTACATGGTCACCTGTGTTCTTTGGAGCCACGGGGAATGGACAGTCTTGCCACTTTGACTGGTGGTGAGTAGCCTATATGGCCCTTTTGTTTCTCCCAACTCTTATCATTCTACTGAGTGGGAAATCAAGGAATGATGTCTTAATATACAGTCACACAAGCAGTTTGACATACCTTCATCCAGCTTCCCCTGTTCTACTAACCAAGACAAATTTTCTTTGAAGTCTGAACTTAAGTTAAAGTATCTGTTACACAAAAGCAAAAACTGAAGCCTTAACTAGTTTGCTCAAACCACCAGTATATGAATTACTTACAGACATACATTCAAAGGAAAACAAAGAGGATAAAAATAACCGCACCATAAAATAATGATTTTCAGAATGGAAATGTTAAAATGGAGTTAATATACCTCTTGTTCTATATCACGTTCTACTGGTTTCCCATCTACATGCTATGAAGTTGCAGGAAGGACAATTTCATAGTGTGAGGGAGAGAAAGTAACAAACAAAATGTTAGTGTAAACACAACGTGGCATTTTTAGTCTGATCTCTAGTGATGATCTGTAAGAATAACAGCAGGTTTATTTTCTCCTCAATATACAGTGTCATGTCACACCAATATTAGCGTGCATCTCTCATTCTCTCTCAGTCTAGAAATACAAGCCAAATCCAGCTTCTACTGAAGTCAACTGCATTTGTGCCAGTGACTTCTACAGGCAGTGTACTGAATCTAAGCAAGTACCTTCAAGTTCTGGGATATAAAACAGCTATTTAACCAATTATTTCACTACAATAATTGATCAGTAAGGAATGACTGCACAACTGTGGATTATTCACATTTGCCAAAGTGAGTATATTCAATGCATGTTGGGGAACAGTATCCCACTCACCCCAAGTTCACTGCACCAACATGCACTGGATGCAACTTCTACCCAGTGCATACCTGCAGAGCAACAAGGTACATCAGTCTGAAATGCCCAGTATTTCCCCTTTGAACTCGAGGGGTAAGGAACATGTATTATTTCATTTAGCTCATCCACATTGGATTCAACATTTAAATAGCATCTTAAGCATGTAGAGAT
The DNA here is from genome assembly GCF_057233095.1 of Heloderma suspectum. Lineage (NCBI taxonomy): Eukaryota > Metazoa > Chordata > Lepidosauria > Squamata > Helodermatidae > Heloderma > Heloderma suspectum. Next base: position 111,133,279 of record NC_139458.1, on the reverse strand, counting down.
GCTGCAACCATTCTGCTTGTATAAGTATATCCACTTTTTCAAATGTGGTTACATAGGCCACTTTATCAAAGTGAATCTGTGTTATGGGTAGCAGAACAAATTCACTGAAAATTTGGTTACATTGTTGGGCCTACAATTAGAGTCACTATGGGACAGCAGTTTTCAAAAACTATCTAACCCTTTCCAAACGAACATCTTGCAAGTTGTAAAAAAGATTCTACAATGCACACATGTAGAGTGTTGGGAAGCTAAAAGGCCATATGTGAATGAAGAGTTCATATAACACCTCCCTGTGAACTGCAGGGAAAGGTCATGAATTGTAGGCAAACTGTCTTTAAGGCACACTTGTCCACCTTTACTGATTATCTCACTGAAGGTAGAATCCCAGGGCTCCGCAGAATAAATACTGCTGCTATGAAATATTTTAACTAAGCTTAATGTAAATGGGCCATGTCAGTAACAATGCTGATGTGCACCTATGCATTGTTTTGGCCTAAGAGTACCAAGGCTGCGAGCGCTCAAGAGTACAACCTTTGTGCATGTAAGCAAAGCATTTGAGTTTCTGCCATTCCTCAAATTCATGTGTTCAAATTGAACCAGGTTGTAAAATTATTTGCTCAACTGGCCTTACATTCAGCAATGTGTAGCACTGTATCATTCTCAGTGTTTGGCTCAAAGTGCAAGCTATTGTGGTTGTGTTGGGACAAAACAGCTTCTCAGTCAGGTATATGCACATTCAAATTATATATCCCAGAAGAACAATCAGAATACACAGAAGAAGGAGAAAATAGACCATTGAATTCTAGAATAACTAGAGAAGTTATTCCTTCATTCATTCGCCATACACAATACTACAAAATAGCACAAAATGAAAAGTTCAAAGAAAACATGCTGGAGAAACAGTGGAAGTCATTTTGAGGTTAACCACATAGCCTCTGAATACTATTACACCATTCTATTACCTTCAAATTGAATGAATGTGTAGTTTGCTAGTTCATCAAGATTCTGACTTGCATTACATAGACATATTGGTCAGAATACTTTCAGTGTAGTTAGTTTCCCTTTGTTATAAGTGGTGCAATAGAATATAGATTTGGCTGATCTGTAATACAGATAATTCTCATCTTTAATTTCTTTGATCCAAAACTCAAGGAAAGAACAAAAGTAGAATTACTATACGCTGGGCCTTGGATATACAGACACATGCAATACATATGTATTATTGAAAAGTTATTTGAGCCAACCTTTTCCAGGGATTCACTTTGCAAGTCTTCTAGACTACTTGAGATTTTTTTCTGAGATACCCTTAAAAGGATAAAGGCAATAATTAATGTAAATACACACCCACACATCCAAAACGCACACACACTCCGAAGGAATATCCAGAGGTAGCAATACAAACTGGCTTTTCTGAAATCTTCTCTTACTATAGCCTGCAGTCTTAAGGTCCAATTTGTACATGATAAGGACTACAGGTAAAGCTCTTACCTGTATACACATTCCATGCACACCCCATCATGATTAAAAGAACTTACCATGTGCAGTTTGTGTGTAGCATTTGTCAATCTGGGTTGTTAAACATGCCAGTGGTCAATAGCCTGGGTGGCAGCACTGCTGGTGTAGTAAAAAAAAAAGGGCCAGCAAACGTAGTGTTTTTAAATGTGATGGTATGCGTATGAAATGTTTACACTAAGGATGTTACCTGTGGCCAGCATCACATATAAACTGGGCCTGAGAGCCATAAGAATGTGGTTTCCTACCGGGCATGTGAGAATCTTTTTCTTCCCATTGAAATGACAAACACACAGCCCCTGGGACAGAGGCAATTTGTTTGCCAATGGGAAGTAAAACAGAAATGTAAAACACAAAAACTATTGTCAGGCTAAATATTCAATATGGGATTTTGCCCTATGTATTGGCATCCTTTGAAGGAAAGCCTCATTAAGTTAATTAATCGCAAAGCCTGAATTTAGGAAAACTTTTCAGGTGCACTGTAATTCCCAGTGTCCTTTCAACTGGAACTACAGATTGCTTATTTTGGGAGCAAACCACAAAGGATCCCTATTAAAAATGCTTTGGATGATCTGACTGTGAAGTGTTCACGCCATTCTTCTTCTCACCTATTTCGGAGCTCCAAGCTTTCCCCATTTGTCGAAAAGAGGTTATTTGAAGGAATTGGAGAGCTTCCACTGTTAATCATAATGGTGAAGAGACAGAGAATTTTAAAGGAAAATCTTTTATGGCCATTCTAAATCTATATATCAACTACGTTTCATCCTATCTGACCATATATGGTTAGCACAAAAGTAATATTTCCAAAAAATGTTGTGTAACTGAGTATTCAGAGCAACAGTGATTTACACAGAAAAATTACTATATGTTCTTGCCTGATTTCCAGTACTTTTTGTGGCAGAGGGGGCAACATAGGTTGGGTCAATTCCCCTTGAGGTATCTGCAAAAAGCATTTAAGTGTGGGTTTACTTACATGAGAAAAAAACCCAGAATCTCTGTTGTAAATTTAGAAAAGGAATAATGAACCAACCAACCTCTGTTTTATTCATGGGATTCCATTTTCGTAAAGTTGCCTCAAGATCATCTTCACTGCTACCAGACAAAACTCTTTCTGAAGTTCCTGGAAGGATTGACATTTAAAACTGTGCATGGTTGAAGGTTTAAAACACACACACACACACACACACACCACGAGCCAAAACACATTTAGGCCAATTCGAAGAAGCAGGCACCTATATAAACCTGCCCGGGCCCTAAGATCATCTTCCGCGGTCTTTCTCCAGGCGCCAAAGGAAGTGGGGTGGGTGGCTTACTAAGAAGAGGGCCTTTTCAGCTGCGGCACCCAAGCTGTGGCACGAGTTTCCCAAAGAGGCTCACTTGGCGCCTACATTGTGCTCTTTTCAGAGCCAGGTGAAGACTTTTTATTTTCCCATGTATTTTAGTTTTTCAGTTTCTGTTTTAAATCTGGTACTGTATTTTACATCTTCGCACTGCTGGTGGTTTTTATTTGGTTATTATTTTTATATTTTATACTGTAGTTTTAAACTTCTATACTGTATTTTATCATCTTGTATTTTATGGTTTTAATTGTTGTGAACTGCCCAGAGAGCTTCAGCTATAGAAAGAATGCAGCAGGCAAAACCAATTATTTAATAAAACCCCTATGTGTCTTGCTGATCATTATGGTAGTTTGTTCAAGAGTTATATATTACATTTTCTAGATATGTATAGAGGACTTCTCTTTCCAAACAGGATGGAAAACTGAAATTTACAATTCAGTAGGGTTACAGGATTTAAAAGAAAACAAGAACAAAAATACACCATGTTCCTAAACATATTTAGGTCCAATTCACACAACCAGCTGCTCATATTCATAGCTCCCTGTAAACCAAACTGCCCGGATATAATTCCATGTGGTAAGCACATTACAAACTCCCTTTCTCTAGAGTTTTGGGATGTTTTAGCCACTGATACAGTGGAGAGCTGACTCACATAAGAAGCTTACAATATGGAGCAGGACCCATAAAGCAAATCAAACCACAGCAAGTTCCACTGAAATAAGTACAACTTATATCCATCATAATGTAATTTTGTGAGTCTCCTAAAATTCCCAAAGACCATCTTAGATTTAAAGTAATTGGAACAGAAACAGTTACTGAAAATGGTGTAAGTTCAAAGTAAGACATTAGGAATGTACAGACAGAAGATCACCAAACTGATATATCATTACAGTTTTCTTCCGATGAGAACAAGACCTTTCGGACTAAACTTTGCGAATTGAAGAGTACAATGAGTTAATGTTGAATCGAGAGGGCTTTTGATGAAACAACTCATTAACAACAGTCCCAGCAAAAAAAAAAAAAGTATTAAAAGTAAAGATTTAATTGGTCTACTGATGTCAGGGTGGAAACTGAGCTGACAGAACCCCAGAGCAGTTCTGATTCTGAGGATCAGCAATCCATGGGAGAGGAGCCAGCTCATCCCTCACAGGCACAGCAGCTGGCAGAGATTCCTCCTGCCGGCATTCCTGAGATAGATAGTGATCCTAGCAGTGAGAAAGTGTGGGAATGGGGCTTGCTAGATGCTCGACGCAGACGCAGGGAGCGACGAGCGATGGAGGGCGTGGAAAGGAGGCGTAGCGCCCGTTTGGCACACAAGCAACGGCCGCCTCCCGTGGACCCAAGGGAAAGAGGGAGGATCTCTCCCTAGCCCATAAGTTCAGGGTCTTCAAGTTACTCTCCTTCAAATGGGGATCAACTGCCTACTCTGCGCATAGGCCACTCTGCTGTTCCTTGCATAGTCGCTGGTGATTAGCATCTGAAAGAGTCATTAAGTTGTAAAAGGATTAAAGCCTTGAAAAGAATCCTTTCATCTGTGTCTTGAGTTGGCTATTGGAGTCTACTGAAAGAGGCCGCTAGGGCGCTCCTGACAACCATATGTCTAGTATTTAACTAAAATAAATGTGGATATTACAATAACCTCAACTGATGTATTTTTGAAGTTGCTGAAGAAAGCATAGATAGTTCACAGATTTATCTAGTTACCACTCATCAGAAGGAAAGGCCATCTTTAACATTTTCTCTTTCATTGTTTTGGGAATCCAGAATACAGAGTATCCCATGGTACAGCAACAATGGGAAGAAAACATGGCTTTAAAAACCCAGCAGATCCAAACCCCCATATGGAAGGTGTAGATTTAAGAGGAATAATTGTCCAAGTTCTTATTTCTAGAAGTACAGTCTTAGCAGTTACACACCAGAATGCAAAATATCTAAAAGTTTTATATAAACTAGAAGGAAAAGCGATTAAGGGTGCAATCCTATGCATGTTTAGATCGAAAAAGGTCCTACAACTCTGAGCATGCCGGCATGCTGGGAATTTAACATGCATAGCATTGCCCTCTAAGGGCACAATCCTAGCGAGATAGGCTGTCGCCTCTAAACTCGGAGGCGATGCCTATCCTAAGCAGGGCAGAAGAAGCATGGAGGGGATCGTGCCCTCCACGCTTCCCCTGCCCTGCTTTTTTGGCTACACAGCTGATTGCAGCTGTCTAGCTGCAGGAGCACGGAGCGGGAAAGTAGGCTGCTGTATGACACATTGGATGTGTCATACACACAGCTATGCTCTCCCCGCCCCGGAACACCCCCAGCCATGCCCCTTTTCGGCCCCTCCGTGCTCCTCTTGCGAACGTGGAGAATGGGGCTGTTCTACGCTGCCTCCGAGGCAGCGCGAAAGTGGGGGGAGGTCGGTTTTCCAGGAACCGACCCCGAAGCACGGGTCCCGATATCGGTTCCTGGAAAATGGCATATCCTATGGCGGTCTAGCCGCTGTCTAGTGGCAATAGGATTTCTCCCTAAGTGTATTTTTTTTAAAATAAAACTTGGCAGGGAAGAAGGGACCAGAATGTCTGTGTCTGCAGACCACTGTGTTGTCCCACCAATCATTAGGTAACATACATTTTGGCATATATCATTTATTTCAATAGGGGGTTAGCTTATAATTTCTGTAGTGTTCAATTAAAACTTTTTTTTCTTGGCAGTATTACAACTTCAGTGTTTTGGTCAAGTTCTCAGTTCTAGAGGATGTGTAAAGGGGTGAGGGGTGAGAGATGTAGTCAACTTATTTTTCACATTGTTCTATAAAGGCAGTGTTACACATATTAGCCAAATGTTCTGCAGTTAATTATAGCAAACTGGGTCACTGTGGTGTTCTGTGGCAAGTGAGCTCTTTAAAGTTACATTATGTCACTGGAAAATATTACTTCGTGGAATAAAATATTGCCTAATACCATCAATTCCACATATTATGCTTAGAGAAATGCAGGATAGGTTACAAAAGAGGAAAATTACTTCCAGCTTTTCATATATCCTTTGCATAGTCTGGAAAAAGGTCAGCAACTTAATATGGCCTTTTTGCTAGACATATTATTTAAGAAAATCTAAAGAAGGGCTTTAGGACAGGCACTGGCCTAATAATTACTAAATGATAAAAAAAACTTGATGATTTAAGACAGCTTATGATGTTCCAATCAATTCTTTACCATCTCAGCAAACACCCCATCTTTAGTAAAAGCTGTAATGATAATACTGAAACCTATTTAGTCATAACAACTGAGAGCTCATGAAAAGAGAAGGGGTGGAAACTGGCCCTGGAAATCCATTCCTCTCCCTACTCCCACTCCCAGATCCTTTGAACTACAAAAGACCTGCCCCCATTGGAGTTTAAAGTATCCTTGGAGGGTGTGTGTGTCAAATTGTGTTCAGAGGATGCTGGCCCCCATCCTTTAAATCACTTATTTGTTTAATTGCTTTCCTTTGGGTTCACTTATCTTCTTGGTTGGGTTATTCTAAATGCAGACAGGAAGTATAACATATCATGTGGTTGTCTAGTCAGGCAAAAAAAGATACTTTAGTAGACAACATTTCCATTTTTTTTTTAGTGAATTTATAATTCTTTAGAATGACAGACAGTTGCATGACCAAATAAGGATAAAAGCCTGAGATATGGCTAAGCTTTAGTAGAAAGTAAATTAATTCTCACTATCTGCTTTGCTGAATCCCGTGAAAATCAGGGAATATATGCAATAATACCTCCTTAAGAACATAGGCAGCTGCCATATATCAAATAGACCATTGCTCCATCAAGCTCAGTATTACCTAGAATTAGGAGCAAGATGGACAGGCTGTCCTACCTATGCCCTGCTGTGTGTATGTTTTCCAGGAAGAAATATAATGCACCTAGGAATGCATATGAAGGCTAATGACCCATGTGGTATAGGGTTTTCAAAAATCAGTGTGCCAGCCTACACTATAATGGCTAAGTGCTAGCAACGCTTACCACATAAATGCCAAGCAGGGAAGAGCAGGGGTATAATTCAAGAGGTTTCACAACACTGTAGAAAGAACTAGGACTGAGGGTTACTTCGCCCCAGACGTCAGGAAAATAAGGATCATTTCTCTCAGGGCAGCCCCTTTCATGAACAACTAAACTATCCCAATGACCATCACCCTAGTCTCATTTTGGAATGTATGGAAAAAGTCTTTTGATGCTGAAGAACTACAGTGATTCGGATGTAACATTTTCTGGTCCACATCCTATGTAGGGAGTAACTGGCCAAAGACACAATGCTAATATAAGCTACTCAGGCACATCACATATTTGCAACTAGGAAATCGGCTCAGTTGTCACTTGCATGTGTCAGAACTGCTTTTGACGCTACAAGGAGTGTTTTACCATAGGGAAGAATAGTATTGATTATTTAGGAAAAATTGCAGAGGTGTCTCATAGATACATTTATAGCCATAGCCAGCTGTAACCTATAGTTCAAGTCAAGAACAAGGAGGAGAAACACAGCCCCACAAGAGTTCAACATCGGTCTGTCAAAGCATCCTCTAGCCCCATACATCGTTTGGCTGCTGCATAGGCAGGTTAACTCTGTTCAAGATCTGAGAGACTGAAGCATCCCCAGAGGAAGCAATGGGCTATTTGCACATAACAACTTTTCTGTTCAATTCTCTGCATGCATCATAAGGATAAAAGTCCAACAGTCCTGCTTGTGTCCCCAAGCAATATTTGCTCAATATGCTAATAAATGTTCATTGCAGAGTCTTTCAATTTATTAGCTATACTAAAACCCTAATTACTGAGAGGTATTATATGCTTCAGAATTGAAATAATAGCCATATATTAAAAGCTACTGTAAAACAAAGAGATAAAAGTTGTGGCATCCCCAAAACTGCCGATCGTATGCACAACTGCTGGGGTCTATAGGGTCTGAGCCCTCCAAAAAGAGGACTATCCAAGATGTTTTCCCTAAGCATAGTGCTTCTGTAGTCAGTCAGATTGGACAGTCTGGAATTATATACAGTATTCCCTGACAGATGTTGCTTGTTCCATTTATTTATTTATTTCATTTCTATACCACCCGATAGCCAAAGTTCTCTGGGCGGTTCACAAAAATTAGAACCAAAAAAGCGCAGGGTAAAACAATATAAAAGCATTAAAACCAGAATAAAAACTAGCAGCAATGCAGAGATTTAAAATACAGATTTAAAACACCAAAGCTAAAAGACTAGAAAGCTAAAATGCCAAGGAGAATAAAAAGGTCTTCACCTGGCACCGGAAGGAATACAACATAGGTGCCAGGCAAACCTCACTAGGGGGCTCATTCCACAGCCAGGGTGCCACAGTAGAAAAGGCTCTCTTCCTAGTAGCCACCCGCCTCACTTCTTTTGGCAGGGGCTCATGGACAAGGATGATCTTAAGGTCCGGATGAGGATGATCTTAAGCCCCAGGCAGGCACATATGGGAGGAGGCGATCCTTCAGATAACCTGGCCCCAAGCCGTTAGGGACTTTGAATGTTAATACCAGCACTTTGAATCGGGCCAGGAAATGGACTGGCAGCCAGTGCAGATGGAAAAGTACCGGCATAATATGAGCTTGTTGGCCAGTCCCTGTTAACAATCTTGCTGCCCTGTTTTGGACTAGCTGAAGTTTCTGGACCTTTTTCAAAGGCAGCCCCACGTGTAATGCATTGCAGTAATCCAGACGAGAAGTTATCAGAGCATGGATAACTGTAGCTAGGCTATCTCTGTCCAGATAAGGGCGTAGTTGGTATACCAGCCTAAGCCGATAAAAAGTGCTCTGTGCTAATGAGTTCACCTGTGCCTCAAGTGACAGTTCTGGATCTAAGAGCACCCCCAAACTACAAACCTGATCCTTTAGGGGGAGTGAACCCCCTCCAGAACAGGTTGAATATCACCTAGCTGGGCAGACGAACCACCCACTAACAGTACCTCCATCTTGTCTGGATTGAGTTTCAGTTTATTGGCCCTCATCCAGTCCATTATGGTGCCCAGGCACTGATTCAGAACAGCCACTGTCTCACCTGAGTTAGATGAGAAAGAAAGGTAGAGCTGGGTGTCATCCGCATATTGATGGCACCTCTGTCCACACCTCCGGATAACCTCCCTTAGTGGTTTCATGTAGATGTTAAACAGCATCGGGGATAAAATAGAGCCCTGTGGAATCCCATGACATAATTACCATGGCACAGAGCAATAATCCCCCAGCACCACCTTCTGGAATCAGCTATCCAAATAGTAACGGACCACTGCACTGCAGTGCACTGCACTGCAGTGCCCGGACAACCTATCCAGAAGGATACCATGGTCGATGGTATCAAAAGCTGCTGAGAGGTCCAGGAGAATCAATCGGGTCGTGCTCCCCCCGTCCCTTTCCTGGAAGAGGTCATCCCACAGGGCGACCAAGGCAGTTTCCATTCCAAAACCAGGCCTGAAGCCTGACTGAAATGGATCTAGATAATCCGTTTCATTCGAGAGTGCCTGGAGTTGTCCTGCAACCATGTTCATGTGGTTTAGGACATAATTATTGGCATTGAAAAGGCATTTGGGGAGGCTGCCACCCTAAATGCCCCAGCAGTGAATAACACCAGTGAATAACACTGGCAGTTTTGGAGATGCCACAACTTTTGTAAGGTGTCCAGATAGTCAAACCTTTTGTATTTTATGACGTAAGTATTTTGACATGGGCTCTCTGTTTCACCTCATGACCCTATTTTGAGTATTAAATAAAACTATTCATTAAAATAGGTCACAGAATTTTAAAAGACCTTCCATTCAGTGTAATATCCTCTAATATCCTCTAATTATACCTTGAACTGCTATCATGATCTCTTTTACCCTTCGGTACTGGCTTAGCAAAACTGTTAACTCTTCTATCCGTCGGTCCTAAAAAGAAGTAAAGAGAAAAGAAACCAGACAGGCAGATTACAATAGTATCAAAATATCCAAATACAGGAGTCTGTATATATCAGGAGCAAGGTAACACCCATTCATCTTTTCTAGTCCTTGCAGTCCTGGGCCCAAAGTACACAGGTGATTTATTGTGGAGTGAGAGCACATTAAGGTTGTTCATGACACATTAAGGTTGTCGCCACCCCACAGCAACCGCATAGCTTCCCTCTCAAAAAAACACATTTTCACGAAGTCCACTTAGTGCGTCTTTTCCCCTTAAACACAGCTCCCATGTGGTTGCGTTGCCGTGTGCCCTGTTCCCCTGAATTAAATCCTACATACAGGGCATACCTAGTGTTGTGTCTGTGACCTGGCTGTCACCATGCCCCCCCACCATTTACAGTAGCCGCTTTGGACACAGGCTCCTCCTCCCATTTAGCACTATTACACAGTGGCACTATTTGGCTGCTGATCTTTCCTGTTTTTACTTTGCACTACAACATTGCTACTCCACAGTCCTGTAATTGCACAATTGTGCAGTGTCGCATTAGCGCGATAGTCAGAATTGAATTGTACAGGGGCTGTAACTAATGCAGGGAGCAGGGCTTCTGCATTGCTTCTTCACAGTCCTAGGGAGGATTTCCATGACAATAGAAGGAGAAGCAAATAGAGGATTACCCCGATGTTTCAGGGAATTGGGTTTTGGTCTGCATAGGACTCCATGAACGAGTACACCGTACCATTCTATGTTGCTTCACAGGTGGGGGGTTTGGAGTGAACATCATCAGACTGGCAGGGGGCGCTCAACCAATGTGAGAGGCTTCCCCCCCTCCAATACGAGAGGCTTCCCCTCCACACCATCCTTCATTACAGCTAAACAAACATTAGAGAAGCACAGCTGCAGCCTTCTCCCTCCCCTGAAGCTCCCAATGTTGCGAAGAAGCAAAGCTCTGAAGTAATTACTTCCAAGAAGCAAGGAAGCAAACATCAAAGACACACAGCTTTGACATAGGTTTAAGGATCCTAATTTGATTCATGGGAATCTCAGTAACTCTGGGAGTGTGCATTTCGGGAACAAGCCTCATTGACCACAATGGGAGTTATTTCTGAGTAGACACATCTATGTTTGTGCTGGGAAAGACAGGGGCAGGAAAGACAGGGACAGGAAACACCCCTTGACCCAGGTCTTGGTGAAAGGAACACCCCTGGGCAGGGCTAGCATATCTAAAGTAAATGCGGGGGTTGGGGCACACAACAACTATAGCGCAGAGAACCCGACTTAAGGAAAAGAATTGGAGTTTAAGCAGTCTCAGGAAATCAGGTTTTTCTGCGAAAAGCTCCAGGGAGGCTGTGGGATGGCAGCTCACATGTGCCCTGAATGACCTCCAAACACAACCAGCTTGCAGCAAATTGCCTCGTGGAGACACCCCCCTGGTGGATGCAAAGGGAGAGGTGTGAGATCAACCACAAGACATAATTCATCTCTTCCAGTAAACTTCCCTGAGCAGGGGAGCATTGAAAGGGGGTGGGGGAACAAGCCTCTCTCATTCACTGAGCAGCACCTATGCAGTTGATGATGTTCAGTTCTATCTGCTGGACACCTCCCACCCAACCCCAAAGTATGGTGGTTTCCAGTGCTGTTTGACCCGTGAAAGCATATTTTTAGGTAGTGTATACTTTTCTAAAGCAATTTCAGGAAAATCCAGATATAACCAGAAAATGCTTCTGAAACTGTTTCTATGTAAATTGGGTCCTGGACATTCTATGTGATGTCTCTTCCAAGAGCGAAAGCTAAAACTTGATGACTAGATACTGTCTATGGACCTTGTGTTGCCTGTTCCTAATATATACCTTCATCATAGCTAGCATAGGATTTCACATGGGAGTTTGAAATGTTATGCTGAGATATTTATTTTGCTGATTGTAAAAAGCATGTCACAGAACCATTTTGCCGGCACATTTGACAATATGGGTAAAGATTGCCCCATTTTCTACCTTACTTTCACCTTAGCCACCCTCGGTTTTTTAGCACACCTCTAGTTCCTTCATCAAAATCGGTGTGGAAAATAATAAAATGATCTTTACCCATTATTTGAATGAGATGAGTGTACTTGGAATAGACACAAAAGACTAATATAATAGCACTGCAATGTTAACAGATGTGTTCACTGATAGAATGATTGCATTTTCTCTTGCAAAAAAATACCCGCCACAGTAGCATTACGCTGAGGGTAAACATTTTGGATCTTGTTCAACAAACAAGTAACAACTGTGCATTTATTGCAGAAACAATCATATGGAAAGGCCCAAATAATGGGCTAATGCATTTAAAAAAAAACTGATGGGAAAAATCCAATGCCAGTATGGTGAATTTACTATGAAAATAAGTTGTAGATCAGACATATAACTGTTCAAAGTTGTGCTATCGTAAGATCTTGTTCTATTTTTTTTTCTCCTAAAACAATATGCACTCAGAAGCATACATCTTACAGAAAGTTTGCACAAACATAGCATCATGACTGCCCTTAGTAACCAGACCATTTGTTAGAATGCTTTGGATATTTCACTCAAAGTCACTCCCCTCTACTACAAAATAACGTATTGGAAATAGAATAGCAATATAAGGCTCTTATATTATATAAGAGCCAGTGTGGTATAGTGGCAAGAGTGTTGGACTGGGAGTTGGGAGATCTGGGTTCTAGTCCCCACTCAGCCATGGAAGCTCACTGGGTGACTTCATTGTAGTCACACACTCTCAGCCCAACCTACCAAGCGATCCTTTGGGTTGTTGTTGTGAGGATAAAATGGAGAGGAGGAGGATAATGTAAGCTGCCTTGGGTTCCTTGCAAGAGGAAAAAAGGCGGGATATAAATGCAATAATAAAAAATAAAATAAAAGGCTCCAGTAAAATTCCCAAAATAACCACTTTGTCCTCTGCATCTGTTTTAAAATGTCACGTTATTGCTGCATGAAGATACCATGCCATGAAAACGAGTAATAAAAAAGGAGAGCCTAAAGTATATCATCAGAATTCCTCAAAGTCATGCTGATGCTAATCTTATTGGGGGAAAGTATATATGCACAGACACATCTACATACTCTGTGGTAGGAAATACTCTTGGGGTGATCGCCAGCCTGCATATTTGTACGCTGTTAATGGAGATCAGCCAACATTTTTTCACCTTTCATGGGACACCACCTGCTTTATGTCACTTCCAGTAACAGGAAGTTGAGAGGGGTCAAGACTATCTTATGATTAAATTCTCACCATGGCACTTCCTTCATGAAAATATGTGTGACTACAAAATGTGAGTCATGGGAAAGTTTAGGACTCTGGGGCCTATAGCCTAATAAGCTATTTATCCTCCAGTAACGGACAGCCAGATTATGGGTAAAAAAGCTACAATTTCCCCAGTGCTGGGCAAGGAATAAATACTTCTCACATACTACCAACTTCCCCTTTAATTCTCTTTTTCTCCTAGCCTGAGGGTAGCGGCAAGCAGAGTACCAGCACCAGGAATATTAATATTTATTCCACAAAATATAAATATTATGAAGTAATTTTCATTTTATTATGATTTTATGTGATTATCAATTAGTTTTAAAAGCTTTAATTCATTACTGGATTATAAACTCATGATAAGTAGCATGCATTGGTTAAAAAGGGGGGAAGGAATGGCACCCAGGAGATATGGAGAGTCCTGCTTCTGCTGGCAAGTGGGGTGTCCCTAATTGCAGCTTGATGATGTTTCTTTCACTGCAGGTGAAAGAAACACCATCAAAGAGGGAGCTCTTTTGCAGTTTGCAAGCATTGTAGAAAAGTTGCAGGGAGAACATGATGGGCAAATGCATTTGGAAGTTCAGTATACCATCCATTTTCATCACCATTGAAACAAGATTTGAATTGTCCTTAGCTGTTCTCTCACCTTGTCTTCATTTGCAGCTAATAATGATTCTATTCCGACTTTCAAACGTTGGACCTCTTGATCTAAAATAAAAGTTTTGGAAGTTAGGAGAGAAACATTCTCATATATTGGCATCAGTCAATATGGTATACAATATCATGATTTTATCAGACTGCAATAGCAAAAATAGGAACTAGAGATCAAATAGGAACGAGTCCAATAGGAACTAGAGATCAAATCGCCAACGTTCACTGGATCATGGAGAAAGCAAGAGAATTCCAGAAAAACGTCTATTTCTGCTTCATTGACTACACTAAAGCCTTTGATTGTGTGGATTACAACAAACTGTGGCAAATTCTGAAAAAGATGGGAGTACCAGACCACCTTACCTGTCTCCTGAGAAACCTGTACGAGGGTCAATAAGCAACAGTAAGAATCGGACATGGAACAACCGATTGGTTCAAAATTGGGAAAGGAGTACGACAAGGCTGCATATTGTCACCCTGCTTATTTAACTTATATGCAGAGTACATCATGAGAAATGCCGGGTTGGATGAATCACAGGTTGGAATTAAGATTGTCAGGAGAATTATCAACAACCTCAGATAGCAGACGATACCACCCTAATGGCAGAAAGTGAAGAGGATCTCAAGAGCCTCTTGTTGAGGGTGAAAGTGGAGAGTGCAAAAGCTGGTTTGAAACTCAACATTAACAAAACTAAGATCATGGCATCTGGCCCCATCACTTCCTGGCATATAGAAGGGGAAGAAATGGAAGCAGTGACAGATTTTACTTTCTTGGGCTCCAAGATCATGGCAGACGGTGACTGTAGCCATGAAATTAAAAGACGCTTGCTGCTTGAGAGGAAAGCTGTGGCCAACCTAGACAGCATAGTAAGAAGCAGAGACATCACCTTGCCGACAAAAGTCCATCTAATCAAAGCTATGGTTTTCCCAGTAGTAATGTATGGCTGTGAGAGCTGGACTATAAGGAAGGCTGAGCGCCGAAGAATCGATGCTTTCGAACTGTGGTGCTGGAGAAGACGCTTACGAGTCCCCTGGACTGCAAGGAGGTCAAATCAGCCAATCCTAAAGGAAATCAACCCTGACTGCTCATTGGAAGGACAGATACTGAAGTTGAAGCTCAAATATTTTGGCCACCTAATGCGAAGAGAAAACTCCCTGGAAAAGACCCTGATGCTGGGAAAGATTGAAGGCAAAAAGAGAAGGGGACGGCAGAGGATGAGATGGCTGGATAGCATCACTGATGCAATGAATATGAACTTGAGCACACTCCAGGAGAGAGCGGAGGACAGGAAGGCCTGGCGTGCTATGGTCCATGGGGTCACGAAGTGTTGGACACGACTTAACGACTGAACAACAACAACAATAGCAAAAATAATTTTGGTAATATTGTCAAGCAAAAAAATAAAATTGACCAGGGTCAGTGCCTCCACAGAGCCTCCCCCACCACCTGCTTAACTTGCTAGATGCGGCAGCTGTCTCCACATGGCAAGCTGGTCATGTATACTGGGGTCACAATTTTTATCTGATGAGTTTTTCCACACACAGCAAAAGTCTCTTGGAATAAATTAAAAAGAACATCCACAACCTTCTACATAGATGTATTTCTTCAGAAATGTATTTGCCACCCTTCAGCTTAACACTTCCAGGATGAGTAACAATAATAATTTAAAAAATCACAAATCATCAATGGTTTGGAAGCAGAGTGAGCTGAAGTCTTTGCAAGCCACTTCTGCCCATTTGCTTTGCCAATTCCATCCTCCTGTGTTGCAAACTAGGTTTTTCCTGAGGTTCTCCTCACCCTGAGAAGCTTTTTGAGGCAGGGGGATATAGACAGCTGTACTGGAGAGGAGGGGGTGGAAAAGCCCCTTTGCATGAGTGAACTTCTGCACACAACTGAGATCCAATCCAATCAAATACAGCAGAAAAACATAGCCACAGGAGAAAAGGAGTTCACTCAGAATTTTAAAACGATTGGAAGAATAAAAAGGTCCTTGTCTAGTGAGCCTCCCTGGGAAAGGAATTCCAGTGGCAGCACAGCTGAGAAGGCCCTCTTCCTTGTAGTCACCACCTAAGCTCAGAAGGTGAGATACTTGGAGGAGGGCCTCCAGTGATGACCTTAATATGCAAGCAGGTTTGTGTGGAAGGAGACTACCCTTCTTTAAGCCTTCAGCCTGAGTCACGTACTTTGATGCTCAGGTATGGCATGAACAATGGAAAAAAGCAATGCAAATTGCATTAAATAAGCCACACAACAAGTTTATTTTCCTGAATTCTGAAGTGAAAAAATATTTTTTTCAAAGGTTGAGACATTCTGTGTTTAGAAAAGTAAATGGAATTATTCCCAAACAAAACAAAAACCTACGCGTGTGTACCTGTACACACACATACACTATCCATCCATTCCAGAATGGATTGCAAAACTGTTTTGTTTTGTTTTTCTAATAAAGTAGCAACACTTTAAGCACTATACCTACCTGAATGGCTGGTTTCGAAGCCAAAGCAATTACCTACTGACAAAAAATAGTTCTGCACACATCTCGTTATTTAAAATAAAATATTAGTATTTTAAATTTAAAAAACTTCCCCCACATGGTCAATTGCTTAAGGCATCAATTGAAAAGGCAGAAGCTTTAACAATATTAATTGGTATAAGTTTGATTTTGTTTCTCCTTACAGTTTCTACTGATATTCATCTCACTGTTGTACCAAATAATGCAAAATTCCTTGAATGAAATCCACTAGCCCATCCGCCAGCAGAATGGACACCATTGATGGAATGGATTCCCTCTGCAGTCCCCCACCAAGAGTCAAGGAGCCATCCAGAGCAGATGGGGGGCATGGGGAAATGGGGGGAGAAGGAGTAGTCCTGTTGCATGAGCACATGTCTGATCACATGACACTGGATTTTGCCCCTATGTTCACTAAAGCAAACTTACAGACAGGTGTTTTTTTTAATTTTGATTAGGGCCAGCTCCTGGACTTACTTCCTGATTGCCTTATGGCCCACTATCTCTAATATGCAAAAGTTCAGTTTTAATTACCAACCTCAAGCTTTCATACTGGAGTCATGGACATTTTTGCAGTTAACCTAAGTCTTTTAAGAATATACAACTTGCAGACAGGAACTGCCTTTCAAGCAGAAAAACACCTGGGATAGTGGGCAAGTGGTTAAAGTTTTGTATATGTCTACTGGGTGGATTATTCTTCATTGCAGGCATGGAACTAACTTGAGAGCAAATGCACCTAATAGTCCTGTGCTTGGGAAGAAGATACAGCTGATAACATATGAAGGACCTGATCTGATTACAGTAGTTGTCCAAGCAATACACATTTATAGGCATTCTAAATGAATGTTTGATGAATCCTAGCCTTTTTTGTAAGTGAGAAGTAACTCAATTGATTAAGGTTTCAAAGGAATAATTTGCAAAGATGGCAATGTGACACACAAGGAAAGAATGAAGAAAGAATTAGTGCTGCAAAAAATATTAGTAGAGGAAGGAGAGGATATCAGTTTTTAGTTTTTTTAAGAAGCAGAAGTTCAGTTTATCAATTCTAATTAATTTACCAAAGTACTGTAACAGCTAATAATAGGAGTGGAACAATTAGTAGATTGTATATTTTAATTACACTTTGACAGGTGCTAGCGTTTTGATATAGATGTGGCATGGACACAGCCAGCCAAGTCAAAAAACAGAAGCGACACAAAACAGCAAGCAATGCACATGCAACCAGACAGGCCTAAAGGAGGAAAAACACCACACTTCATGGTTTCAGACTTTGGATTATGTTTCATTATCGCTATTAGACTTAAAAAAAAAACCTGCATCAAGGTTTTCTTACTTTTAAGCAATCTTCTCCAAAAAGAGTTAAATGAGCGTGTCCACAAAATAGAAATATTTAAAGTGTCAAGTCATGTTTTAGAGTAACCCTTTTTCCAAAACCGCAAAAGGAGAAAAACACATCCACGAACAAAGTATCTCTTGCATACTTTGCTTGTCTCTGGAGTCAGAGCTTATTGAAAAGCCCATCTTGGTTAACTTATGCAACACTGAGATTTTTTTTGACTGTCTGAGATAAGAAATCTGACTGTATGACTGTAAGCCATTCTAATAGCTGTCTGTTTGCTGTAAGCAGTGAGATATTCATCCTGTGTGTTATGATTCAGCAGCCAAATATAAAGCACATTGAATGATTATTGCTGTAGAAGTACACTTTAGCTGTAATTTGTGTGTGAAAGGTAACAAAGCGAAATCTTAGGGCTTACGTTTTTCTTTTAGCCTTCGCCTATAAACTTCCTCTACGATAGGAAATGGAGACAGTCAAATACAGTACACAGAAAAAACACAGATTAGATACTATATGAAATTTCATCATAATATGCATTCAAGAATAAGAGGTAGACCTTGACATTACTATTGATCTCTATCAGCCCTCAAAAGTTGACAAGACAGATAACAAAGTTTTGTTGTTAAGACAACAGTACTAAGTCAATTTTTGCCTCATTTAAAGCACAATCATGTGCATGTTTTCTCAGAAGTAAGTGCTATTGAGTTCAATGGGGCTTACTCAAGTAAGTGTGTATGGGATTGCAGCCTTGCTATGCAAACATAAGCGTGTTTGCCCAAAGATTAGTCCCAGTGAGATCAACAGGGCTTACTCACTAGTACATATGTTTAGTAATACATGAACATCTTATTATATCAATCATGCATAAACAGTACTGAAACCAATATGAAAGCTCCAGTCTGTATAATAAATAATGCAATTCCTAGTGTGTGTCAAGACATCTTTGATAAAATTCCACCTAAAAGTAGTCATGTACGTTTTTTGGAAGCAAAAACAAATGGTTTGATTTTTACTGCCCATGCAATAGGAGAATAAAGATTCAGCCATTCATACTTGAAATGGTAGAAGAAATTAAGGATTTAGCCTGAATTAGCCTTCTGGATGCACAAAGCATATTCATTTTGATCACTAAGAGGTAGCCTTTATAAATGCTGCCCATTTCAAATGTCTATTAGTATTTATTTTGTATGAGCTGTTGTTCATATTGCAAGTGTACTGCATTTACTGAAAACAATACTCTGCAGTCATGAAATGTGCAACAGCAGGGAAGGAAGGAATGGTAAAAAGACAGAAAGGAAAGCAAGATTACATGTGGCTTCATTCTCAGTTAACAAAGTATACTCTATATGGTTAGCATTTTCCTTATGAGAGACTGTTGGACTTCTACCAGAGAGATCTGGGCTAAAACCTCAGATAAGTCTTGGCTCTCCTTCTGTAAATAGGAATGGCAGACTACCTCACAGGGTTGTTGCGAGGATTCAAGCAGTAATTATTGTAAACCAGTTTGTACACATAAGAATTGCTAGATAATAATCTGATCAGGATACAGAGATGAACCCATGCCATGGGTAAATTTAGGAATGCTTTACAAAAACTTTGTATAAAAAGTTGCTAGAAATCACTGTTTGGATAACCAAGAGAAACAGCCTACTAATTCAGGATTACAAAATAACACTCATCAATCTCTGCCATAGATACTTCCTATAAAATCATTTGCATTTCTAAATCTACCAATCCACATCTTATTCTCAAGAGCAGAATGGGCAAGACTAGGAGAAACAGTTTGATAAGCAACTTCATTATTTCTGCATCCCTATATTGTTACCTAGCTTGTAGGATTTTGAGCATCACCTTGCTGGAATGTGAAATGAGCGCAATTGTGTGGTAGTTTGAACACTCTTTGGCGTTGCCCTTCTTTGGAATTGGAATGTAAACTGACCTTTTCCAGTCTTGCGGCCATTGTTGAGTGTGCCAAATTTGTTGGCATATTGAATGCAGCACTTCAACAGCATCATCTTTTAGGATTTTAAATAGCTCAGCTGGAAGACTGTCATCTCCGCTAGCTTTGTTGTTACTAATGCTTCCTAAGGCCCACTTGACTTCACTCTCTAGGATGTCCGGCTCAAGTTCAGTGATCGCACTATCATGGCTACCAGTAGTAATGTATGGCTGTGAGAGCTGGACTATAAGGAAGGCTGAGCGCCGAAGAATTGATGCTTTCGAACTGTGGTGCTGGAGAAGACTCTTACGAGTCCCCTGGACTGCAAGGAGGTCAAATCAGTCAATCCTAAAGGAAATCAACCCTGACTGCTCACTGGAAGGACAGATACTGAAGCTGAAGCTCCAATATTTTGGCCACCTAATGCGAAGAGAAAACTCCCTGGAAAAGACCCTGATGCTGGGAAAGACTGAAGGCAAAAGGAGAAGGGGACGGCAGAGGATGAGATGGCTAGATAGCATCACCGATGCAATGAATATGAACTTGAGCATGCTCCGGGAGAGAGCGGAGGACAGGAAGGCCTGGCGTGCTATGGTCCATGGGGTCACGAAGAGTCGGACATGACTGAACAACAACAAAATATTGTTACCTCTTTCTGCAATTTCATTATTTGCTGATGTCCTCAAGATCTGACTCTGTAATCGTTCAATTTCTGAATCTTTTAGAGCTAGTTGTTCCTGAAGCTGTGCTATTTCAGCCTGAAAGAACAGATTAACATTAGCTTTCTCTTCACCTCCATCTCTTGCCAAAAAAGTAATACCAAGAACCACAATGGATGATTTTCTTGAAGGCAGATTAGAAACATCATGCCCTACACACACACACATTGCATTTTTCTACACCACATGAAACTAGAAATACAAGCTTCTCTTTCCATTTGGAGAAGTAAGCAGATTTTTTTTTTTTTGGTAGGAAGTGCACCCTAAAGTTAGCAAATTAGCTAGTCATGGTAGTGTGGGGCAAGTATTGTTTATCTTACAGTGTGAGGGCAGAGCATTCATGTCAGGAAATAAAATGAACACATTCTCAGAAATAATTCCCTTTTTGTGTGGAGTGATTATGAAGAGAAGGGCTAGATTGCAATTTGATAAGAAACTGCAGTCAATCCCACTATAGTGTAATGGGATTCTCTGTGCTGGACCAAATACCATGCAAAGCAGGAGATTCAAGAACAGATCTCCCCATTTTCACCTTGTCCCTCCTATACTTTAAAACAGGCACAGGGGGGTTCAAATTTCATCAAAGCAGTCGTTTGAAGGATGGGCTTTAACCCTTTCCTCCCAAGCTCCTATTAGCTGAACCTAGGGGGAAAGGCAACATTAATACTCCCATTTTAATGGCTGGTCACATGATATAGTCCAGATAAAGAAGTTCCTGTCTGAGTGTAGGGAACTTCTAATCACCCTAATGGACTTCGTACTAACCAAGCTAAGTGGGGGAGTTACAGCTATTTCAGGAAAAACTGAAATAAAGAACAGTATACACAGGTCTACGCTAAAAACCCATGCTATAATAACTACAGAACCCACTGAACAAGTATACCAAATTGAGAAGGAGGGTAAAATTTGCAATAAAAGGAAGAGTGATAAAAAATAACATGTTTGGCCAGTAGGAAATCTAAGCATAAAACCCCTAAGGCCCCAATCCGTATTGAAAAGAAAACTAAAAATATAAGAAGTACAGCTAGGGCCAAAATTCTTCCAAAGCGAAATTTGATTGATTATTTAAGATTCTGGAAGAAAATGATGAGAACCAGGAGGAACGCACTAATGAATCCTGACAAAAAAGTGGTTAAGGACAAAGGTGAAAGTGTAGTTTTGGCACCAAAGCGAAATATCTCTGGTCAACAGGTTATTACTGAAAACTGAAGTGTAGCGCAGGACCCCTGGTCAATTTTACACCTCCAAAGTAAAGTAGCAACTCCTGTTCTAGAGCCCCTGAAGCATGAATCTACCCTGAATCATACCTGGGCTAATAATTCTTGGCATCTACAGCTAATGAAACAGAATTTAGTTTTCATTAACTACCCAAAGCCAAAGGGCAGGCTGATGCAACAGGAGCGTAAAGCGCATTTCTTCCAGCTTACATTAGCTCTTCCTGAGACATTATTAGATTTAGATTTGTAATCAGTCCAAAAGATAGAATACCTTTTTGCAACTATAACATGGCATGAGCTGTTATTACTTTTGCTTTGCCAAATGTAGTAGCCAGAATCTATCATGCTAAAAAGGACTTTTATAGGTTAGGCATAAGATTAAGCAGACATTTTAAAAATGTTTCCCCTGCTATCTCTTTGGGAGTTTGGAGAAGAAGTATGGGGTGTCTTCCCAGTTCTCCCTTTAAGGATCCTCCAGTCGGGGACTTGATTGATCTAAGTGTTTCTAATGATCCCCCACCTAATATCCCTTACCGCCCACTGAAAGCTACTTTAACCTTGGGAATTTCCAATAACCCCAGAGGTACAGAGGAACCCCAGTTAGGGGGATTTTATGCTATCCCTGGATATTTCTTCCCAGAAGAATTAATAGAAAGTTTTGATGCCCTACCAATGCAAGATCAATGGGACAGTCTATTGAGATTATCTTCCATATTGGAATTACTGAGGAATAAGGGCCACCAGGTCCCTGGGACCCTATTAATTAATACTTCCACAGTTGACTGTGACCCACATAATGAAGGCATAGCCAGATTGGCTGAGGAAGAGTGTGACACTTACAGAGGCATGTCTTTAACATGCAATTCACAGCCCTCCAGTAATAAGGGAGAGTTGGCATTAAGTTCTGGGTCACTGGCATTACAACCATCTAAACTTTGCCATAATATTGCCTCTTTGAACTCTGGCGTGCAGGGGTATAATGTAGACTTAATTGGCTCCACTGCAGATTGTTTTGGTTTAAAGGGGATAACACACAAAACAGACACATTATATCTGGATATTAGTATTCTTAAAAGGCCCCTAGAGGGTCATCCAGTGACACATAAGTGCAAATTTATATCTCTTACGGACTTAGAGAGAGGGAATGACAGACAGTTAGTCAAAGAAGGTAGGGCTCAAATGAGTAAGGATGGTAAATTGATTATGAATCCTGCTGTTTTTGAAGGGGACTTGTCTTTGAGCCCATCTGGAGAAGTTACCTCCTTAGATCTTCCCAAAATTAAGTCAAGTAACACTTGGAAACCTTTGTCTTTTAAGAACTGACAAAGAGCTAAAAGAAGCATATCGAATGCAAAACATCCTATGCCACATTGAGCCCAAAGGGAACAGTTAGAACCACCAATAGAATCACTAAAATTGTTGTCTTGGAATATTTCTGGGTGGGGCAACAAGTTGAAAGATCAGGGCTTTCTACAGTACCTGTCCCAGTTTCATATATTTAGTCTTCAAGAAACTTGGACTCAAAAGATGAAGCTTCAAGGCTTTCAGGTATTTTTAGTGCATGCTAGAAAGGATCAAAAGAAAGGGAGAAGAACGGATGGTCTTGCCTTTGGGGTATCTGCCAGTTTGGATGTTGAGGTCCAGGCTCTGGAAACTGATTCACCATGCTTGCAGGTCATTCATTTGACCAGCTCAAAGGGAGTAAGATTGGTGTGCATAAATGTGAACATCCCCCCAAGAGGTTCTAAAGATCATGCCTCTAATACTCTTGAGTCCCTTTTGGAAACTGTCAATCAACAGTCTCCGTTAGGTCCAATTATAGTAATGGGAGACTTTAATGCAAGAATAAGTGATGAATATATAATAGCAACACAAAAGCTTGCATTAAGTATGGAGGATATAGCATATTTGCCAGATAGGAAATCTAGGGACAAGGTTATAAACAATGCCAGCATTTGTTTATTTAAGTTGCTGTATAAGCATACAATGCTTCTATGTAATGGTACCGGCCCAGATGAATCCACAGGCAACTTTACGTATTGCTCCTTGAAAGGGGGGAGTGTCATAGATTATTTTTTTGTTAAACTCTTTAAATGCTGCCTATGTAAAGAAATTTTCGGTTGGAGAATAGCCAGAGAGTGACCATCAGCCACCGCTTTTGGAGATAGTAGGGTTTCAAGAGATTAAGAAGGGAATGTGGCAAGATCCCCCTATGTACCATATGGGAAGCATAGACTGAGATGGGACTCTAATTTACAGTTAAAGTTAGGAGATGTCCTATTAAGTGAACATATGCTGACGCCAAGAGCTAGATTTCTTGGGGCAGATACACAGGATCCCCTGTCTATGTATCATATCATGGTGAAGCATTTGGGCACGATATGCTCAACCAACTCTCCCCTTAAGCCAAGACATCATCCAGAGGGTTGGTTTGATTAGGAGTGTAGGCAAGCAAGACTTGACCTCTGCTCCCTGCGCAGACAGGCTCATATTGGAGTGCTCAACCCCTTGCTGAGGGATTTGACGGTGAAGTATCACTTATATAGAAAATTGCTGAACCAAAAGCAAGCCTCTTATTACTCGCTTATGGGCAGATATAGAACAGGCGGCAGTCACCCGGGACTCAGTGAAATTCTGGCAGCTGGTATCCTTCAAATTAAAGGAAGCTAAATATTGTCTGGAGGCACATATTATGCCTAAGACATGGGAAACATATTTTGAGCAAGCCCTTAATTCTGAGGCTGGCATAGACCTGGACATGAATTATTTGTTACCATTTCGGCTCCCTAACATCATAGAAACTGGTATGTGGCTAGCTGACTGCCACTGAAGTTAAGCAATTAATTTCAAGCTTAGGTAGGCAGAAGGCACCTGGGGAAGATATGCTTCCTCCAGATATTTTTTTGGATAATTTACATTGCTGGGCCTCCGTATTGGCCAAGCTTTCCACTTAACTCAATTGGCAGAGTCCCCAGTATTTGGAATCAAAATATTGTTTTGATTTTCAAGAAGGGGGACAAATCCTCACTAGCCAACTATTGCCCCATTAGCCTGCTTGATGTATTCTCCAAAATGTATACATATCTGCTCGCTAAAGCAGAGGCTTGGGCAGATCAAAGTAACATCATTGGAGAGGAATAAGGAGGCTTCCATCATGGTAGATCAGCCATAGATCAGTGTTTTGTGTTGAATCACCTGAGAGAGAAATATGCATGTTCCCCGAAGAAGCATTTATATGCTGTTTTTGCCGATTTGAACTCAGCCTTCGATAGAATAAACAGAAAGAGGCTGTGGTATAAATTATGGAGGCTTGGGATGAATAGGCACCTTTTGATTTTGATCAAGAACTTATATTCTGATACAGTGATTCAAGTAAGAGCTGTTAAAGATGGACAACTATCAAAGGAGATTAAAACAACAAAAGGCGTAAGGTAAGGATGCCTGCTGGCTCCACTTTTGTTTACCATTTATATAAATGATAGCAAAGCTAGCCAGTGACTCAAATATATTATTATTGGTGTCTGTTGGGGCTCGGAAATTGAATATATTATTATATGCTGATGACATGTTTCTTTTATCTCAGAATTTAATAGGAATGAGAAGACTGCTGAAAGTTTTTGGGGATGTTTGTAACAAGGAACAACTTATGTAAATTACTCAGATTAAAGTTATGGTTTTTGGTGCCCGCTCCCCGAAACATAAATGGATACTGAATGACCATCAGCTGGAACAGACTTATCAATTTAATTATCTGGGAGACTGTTTCACTCAGAATGGATCCTGGACTGGCCACTTGTCAGCTACTAAACTGAAGGCTCAAAAATCTACACAGACAGTATTAAAAATTTGCTAAAGCCAAGGGAGGTAATTTAGTTGTTCCAGCTGTTAGAGTTTTTGGTTCAAAGGTCATTCCACAGATTATATATGAGGCTGAGATATGGCGTTTCTCTGAGAGATGTTAGTTAAGAGTCTTTAGAGAATAAATTCTGAAGAGCATTACTGGATCTCCCACCAGGCACACCTGCCAGTTATATACGGGCAGAAGTTGGAGTAATGCCAATAATATACTCTATTTGGCATACTGTCTTCTTCTACTTCCTCAAAATGAAATGCTCGGCTAATGACCTAGAAGGTTCCAGACTTCAGGCAGTCATTGACTGCAAAGGATTTTCATCCAGGTATTAAAGGCGATCCTTAAGTTTGAAATGATGTTGGTTTATTCCATTACTTATGAGCCACCAACGATGGGGGTGTGTGTATGCCACTGGCTGTACTTCCTGAATGGTTAGTGCCCCACTTTTGTCACACCCCTTGCATTACAGCTGAAAGTCCTGACTTCACTCCCATCTGGGTGTGTTTCCTCTCAGCTTCAATGTGGTGGTGTACAGAGGCCAACTGCCAAAACAGTTATCCTTGTTCCAATATTTCTGGCCCTGACTATATATGGTATGATATGGACTACATACAGTTATGCGTGTTCTGGCACTGCAATATGCCGATGGACCTAATTGCTAGCAACATACACATTTTTCAAAGAACAAAATAAAGCTAATATTAATTTATGTTCAAGTGGTAACAGTGTGCAGATACCAGGTTGAAATTTGTTGTTCAAGAGCACTCCTGAGGAAGAACTGTATTCAGAATGCATTGGGCTCAACAATTTTTTTCTCTTTTATACACAGAGCTTTACATTTTAAAATGATGATTGCAGTTCTCTCATGAGTGTTCATTAAATGGCAAACCTGGATTGTCTCTGCATAATACGTGAAATGGTGCTGTGCTACTTACTTTAGTTGCTTTCAATTTCCATTCATACTGCGTCCTTTCATTTTCCAGCTCTTCAACCTTAATTTTTAGGTGTTTCAGTTCCTGTAACAAATTCTGCAGAGGAAAAAAAAGACAAAATATTTTACTCATGATACTGGACACATTGGTGAAACTATGTAGTGAATACAATTTCTATAAAATAAGACATCCTAGAGCAAACTGCTACAAGAATTGTCTTGATTTGGTATCCTGCTAAAGTAAATTCTCTTTTATTTATGAGAGCAATAAAGCAAGACAGGTTGCTTATCTGTAACTATAGTTCTTCGAGTGGTCATCTGTGGTCATATCAGCTCTGCACCTCTGTGGAGCCTCATTCAGGAAACTTCTATAGCTGAGGAATTTTCAGCAGGCACCCCCCAGTATGCATGTCCCAGTACGCATGTCCCTAACGGGTTCCACCTATTCCCCCAGTTCCTTGAGACTGCCAAATGCAGCATTGGAAATGAGAAGAACCTCAGTACCAATACTAAAATTGATGTTGACACCCAAGTGGGAACAGTGGGTGGGTTGTGTAAATTGAAGAACCACAGTTACAGGTAAGCAACCTGTCTTTCTTCT
Organism: Heloderma suspectum; assembly: GCF_057233095.1. NCBI lineage: Eukaryota > Metazoa > Chordata > Lepidosauria > Squamata > Helodermatidae > Heloderma > Heloderma suspectum. The sequence goes on along the minus strand of NC_139458.1, from coordinate 111,106,474 downwards.
TTGTGGTCTCTTTGCATTACACATATAGGCAACTAGCAAGCTGACTTATCAGAGGCAGGTCAGTGTCCTACTGTAATACAGCTGACAAAGCGGTACGACCAAACGAGTAGAGCCCTGGCCTGCACATCAAGTTGGTAATGACAGATGAAGGTAAATGGTTTTGACCAAGGAGCCACTCTATGGAGTTCAGGAAGGGAGACTCCCTTTCCAAACTCTACAGATGTAGCCTTGGCAAGAGTTGAATGCACCCGGATCTGCTCTGAATGCTCAAGACCAGCCAACTCGTATGCCAGCTCAAAGGTGTGGACCACCCAGGAAGAAAGTATCTGCAACAATACTGGCAGTCCTTGATGCTTGCCTCCATAACAGACAAACAGGCAAGAAGACTGGCAAAGGGTTCCTTGACTTATAAAAAGCTAGGGCCCACCAAACATCCAAGGTGTGAAGAGTGGACGCGAGTGAAGTAGGAGAAGATGAAAAGAACACTGGTAGCACTATGTCCTGTTTGAAAATGGGAGCAAACCAGGGTTGTCTCAGCCACCACAGTATGATTAGTATGCAGTCTGTCACATCTGTCCTTATCTTTGCCAGCACTTCTGTGATGAGCGGAAAAGGAGGGAATAGGTACAAGAATGTTCCTGTCCATGTGAAGATGAAGGCATCTCCCAGGGACTTTGTATCCACTCACGCTCTGCTGCAGAAGCTCAGGCAAGCGGTGCTTTTTGCCTGAAGTACCCCAACAGCAAAAAAAAGTGGTCGACACAGTTCTGTCCAGTGTCCACGCATGCGATGCTGGGTAAGTCTGACTCAAATGATCAGCCACAACATTGTTCGAGAATATGCACTGCAACCAACCTCATCTGACGGACAATGTACCAATTGAAGATGCAATGGGTGAGATTGATGAGAGGGAAAGATTTCATTCCTCCTTGCTTGTTCAAGTCGTAAATGGTAGTGGTATTGTTTGAAACTACTTGAACGAAGTAGTTTCAAGTTTCAGGGCCTTCTCAACTGCTAACAGCTTTAAAATGCCGATGTGACATGTGGCTTCCATCTCTGCCCACATCCTTTGTGCCATCAAGGGTCTGCAGTGTCCCCATCCCAACAGGGACGCATCCCTCATGAGCAATCAAGATGGAGAAGCCTGGAGAAAGGGATCCCTTCCAGCAAGTTGGAGGCAGCCATCCACCATGCCAAAGTGTCCGCCACCTTCCAGAGCATACAAAGGCATGTCTGATGCATGTCCCAAGCTGGACTGAATGTGTGGATAAACCAATTTTGGAGCACTCTCATCCCTAATCATGAGAATGACACTACCACAGTAGTCACCCCCATCAGCCGCAACAGTCTTTGGACCCACACTGTGAGGGTGATTGCTTGAGTAAATAACTCTTCTGTATGGCACATCAGTGTTGATGCCTGGTCAGGAGGTAGGAACGCTTGGCTAAGCATGGAGTCCAGTATCACCCCAATGAACTGGATATGCTGTGTTGGTTTGAATTGGGATTTCTCTATGTTAAAGCAGAGACCGAAATCCTATAGAAGATTACATGTAATGGAATTAGCCTGCAGGATCCCTTTCCTCATGGAGGCACCAGGAACCAGTCGTCGACAGCCCTTGGACACAAAGGTGAGCTCCTGCCACAGCCATGTACTTCGTGAAGACCCTCAGTGCTGTGGCAAGACACTTGAAATTGGCAGGCAGCAGGCCCAATGGCAAACTGAAGGAAGCGTTGGTATTATCTATTGATGGCAATATGGAAATAAGCATCCCACAGGTCCAAAGACCCAAACCAATCTTCCTTCTGTAGGAGTGGGAGCATCGATGCCAGTGTCACCATTTGGAACCACTTGGGGTGATAAAGGAGGTAGCATCCCTGAGATCCATGACTGGTCGAAGCTCTCCATCCTTCTTTGGAAAGATAAAGTACCCAGAATAGAATCCACTGTAAAGCTGATGCACCGGAATGAGTTCTATTGGTCAGTCAAGTTTGGCATTGGATCTGTAGTGAACACCTCTTTGCTTTTCTTCTTCTTCAGTTCCAAAGAGGTCTTTTGCATGTGGGCCTTTTTTGTTAGCTTTTTTGCTATCAAAAGCTTCAATGACTGCCTAGGAGTGGATATGTTGGTACGCCCTGAATCCAGGGATCAAGTGGGGCGGGGGAATGGATCTTGGTGTTCCCAAATGCCATGGCAAGTGGGAAAGGTCTTTGACACTCCAACTGCGGAGGGGGTGTCCTTCGATACCTGTGCCATGGTAGGCATGTCTGCTGATGGGTCCACCACTTCAAGGGTCCTTCTCCACAAAACAGCCTGAAGCCCGTCCAAGAGACTGCATCTCACCTGTTCTGTAAAGGCTTGACAATGAGTGTAAGTGTCCACCTTGTGTCCTTTCCCAAGGCAAAAAAGACACAAAGAATGTACATTGGTGTGAGGAAGCTTGCTGTCATAGCGAACACACTTTCAAAAAGGGGCCTTCAAGACCATACACCCTCAAGCAATCATAGAGATCATGAATAAATCAACACAGAAAAACCAAAACAGTACTAATAAGAAAAAATGAGAGGACAGAAAGATGAAGACAGAAAAAACACCTCAGCAGTTGTAATATCTGAATAAGAAAGCAAAAGCTGAGAGACGTTCCCAACGAGGCTGTCACAGTGGTGGTCAAAAGACAACTGAGGGAATAAGCGGGAACCTGCTAAGGAAATGCACACTGGGATAGTGAGGGAGGGTTCCTGTTGAAAATTCTTTAGCTACAGAAGTTTATTGAATGAGGCTCCACACAGGCACAGAGCCCACATGTGTGATGCACAGAGACCACAAAAAAGAACCATGGTTTGGAGGCAACCCTTATCAGCACCAATCACAGATCATGCAGCCAGCATAACATCAAAGCACCAGACAGCCAATCAGATTTGTCCACGTGATGGCATCACAGAGCCAAATCAAAATAAGGGAAATACTTCCTGCCCTCGCTCTGAATGGGAGAACATTTTTGCCCCATTTTGTAGGCCCCTTGCCATTATTATTGCCGAAATAGGAAAGAATGAATTTCATAGGGGGCAATTTTTGTCTTGAACAGATGGTTTCATCTCAAGTGTAATAAGTGTTTCTTTGATATCTTTAATCCCCTCATGATAGCATATGGCTGGAAGTTGCTTGTTCATTTTTTCCTTTTAAAAATAATAATCAAAGCAGTCATTTTACTGGTCAGTATTTGATAAAATACCACCCAGGAACTGATTTACATCTGGTATACTGGCTAGGACAGGGCAAAAGCCAGATTCAGCAGTAAGGTTCTCACACTGGAGTTAAAAAAACAAACAAAAACAAACTAGCAGAGTTAGCTGCTTTTAAATGGATAAGCTATGCAACTGCTTTTTATTTTTTCCCTTCCAAACAGGAGTTCAGTGTAGCTCAGAAATTTGATTTCACTATTTTAAAGACTGCCTGTTCAGATCAAAACTATTTTCTTAATAGACCCATTTCTTATGAACCACAATCAAATCATGTTCTTTCCTCTTTATGTATGCTTGAATATGAAATCCTTTGGGTCAATTTCTTCCAGCCCGGTTCTACTGTCAGCATTAGGCAATCAAGATATATGATACATTTAATGGAAGGCAGAGCTACAAGGAAGAAAGAGACAGTAAATTATGAAAAAAATGTGCAATTCCAATACGTGATCCTTCGAAGTTCAGAAGACAACATTGCAACTTGAACAAACTGAGCTAATAAGAAGTCTTAAAATGAGCTTATGTTAGGCATACCAGTACCATTCCTCTTCTGTTCAATTTCATCATCTTAACCAAAGTAGCTTTCAGCCTGACATGTGAAGTGGTTTTTGATCAAACACAGTGAAGGTTTATTCTACAAATTCCCAAAAGCCTTTACTCAAGTGCTTGTTTTGCAGGATAAGCAATCAAAATATATGGGGTTTAAACAAAGAAATACATAATGGAGCCCTGACTGTGCCACCCACCCCATTTGATCCCCTTAGAATACGCGCAATGAACACAAATCATATGCCTATGATTTTAAGACATTCTAAAGCTCGTTTTCTTAGAAGAAGGGGAGCTGTAGACAGACATTTATTCATGGCCCTAGAGAGGTGGGCAACTTGTAGCTCTTCAGATTTTGTGGCCTACAATTCCCATGATCCCTCACTACTGGCTAGCACAGTAATAAACTTTACATGTAAGCTCAAGACCGGATTTTTGAAATATGCGCTATGTGGTGCTACCGTTGGGCTTGGTCTGGAAGCTGCAGCTAGTTCAGAATGCAGCCACAAGGCTACTAACAAGGGCCTCTTTTTGACAACATATTACACCTCTGCTAAAAGAACTGTACTAGCTGCCAATAAGCTACCGGGCCAAGTTTAAGGTGTTGTTATTAACATAAAGTCCTAAACAACCTGAGACGAGGTTCCCTAAGGGCTCACCTCACCCCTTATGTCCCTGGCCAGTTTTTATACTCCTCAGTATGTGGCATCCTCAGAAGTGCTCTTTTTGAGGAGTGCAAACAAGGTGCCTCTGCCTGATTTTTGGGATTCCCAAAATGGGGTTCCATAAATCAGATCACCCCATTCACCAGGCTCATCTAAACCCCTGTGTAGCATTTTAAGGGGGATGGAGGAGCTGCTGTGGAAAGGAGGGGAAAGGGAAGTCCACTTCTTCCAGCCAAATTGCATGTACCTAAATCTGGATCCAACCCACTGAGTACAACACAGATTAGCAATGTAATCCACAACTAATTTAAGCCTACTTGCTTGTAGGCTTACATTAAGCCTACTTAAGCCTACAAGCAGAGTCACACCAAATAAGCTTCAGAATAGATATAAACTATGGTGGACCACCATGATAATTATCTTTGTTGTTAAGACCAGCCACATCACAGTTTAGGCCAGAGGTCTCCAACCTGGCACCCAGGGGTGCCACTGCATCCACAAGACCAGGCCGAGTCAGTCGACAAATTATTTCTCCCCTCTGCAAGTGAATGGTTTGTTTTCTCCATTCACTTGCACAGGATGAAAAAGTCCTCCTTGCCAAAAATGGCTGGAGGTGGGACAAAGTGCACCCTCTACCAAAGATCTTTGGGGCAACAGGATACTTGGTGGGGGTGACCTTTGCCCCCTTCAGACAATTTTTGGTAGGGGGATTTTTCTTGCCCCATGCAAATGAATAGAGAAATTTGTCCATTCACTTGCATGGGGAAGGGGAGAGAGGGAGAGAGAGAGGAAGAAAGAGGGATGGATGGGGGGACAGAGGAGGAAAGAGAGACCAGAGAGAGAGAGAGAGAGAGAGAGAAGATCCAGAGAGACGGTGGAAGGAAGGAAAAGGAGTCACAGAGAGGGAAGGAAAGGAAGAAGGTAAGGAAGGGAAGAAAGAAATAGAGAAAGAGAGAGGAGCCAGACAGAGCAAGCGAAAAAAAGAGGGACCAGAGAAAAAGGGCGGGGGGGGGAGAGAAAGAGACCAGAGAGAGGGAGAGAAAGAAATAAGATTCAGAGAGAAAGAAAGCAGGCAGGCAGGAAGGATAGAAAGAAAAAGGCTGAGAGAGAGAGAAGGAAAGAAAGAGCCAGAGAGAGAGAAAGTGTGAGAGAAAGAAGATCAAGAGAGACAGAAGGAAGGAAGGAAGGAAGGAAGGAAGGAAGGGCCAGAGAGAGCGAGAAAAAGAAAGAGGGACCTGAGAGAGAGGATGGGGGGAAGAAAGAGACCAGAGAGAGGTAGAGAAAGAAAGATGATCCAGAGGGACAGAAGGAAGGCAGGATAGAAAGGAAGTCTTAGAGAACGGAAGAAAGAGAGAGAGAGAGAGAGAGAGAGAGAGAGAAGAGGAGCCAGAGTGAGTAGCACACATACAGGGTGCACATTCATGCATGTATACAAAAATGGGGGGGGGGGGCGCTCCCAACATTTTTGTGATTGGCCCTCACAAAAACAGCAGCAACTAATTTGTTGTGGTTCCAAGGGCACTTTTTCAAAATGTCAAGTGTCCCCACAATCCCAAAAGATTTGGAGACCCCTGGTTTAGGCAGTCATTTCTGCTGCCAAGTGCAGTCCTTTGAATTTTATATAGCTTTGACAAAATTCTTCTAAGAATAAGCAGGAAGAGAAAGAACTGATTTACAACTGGGAGTCATGGCACATTGTTATTCTGTCCTGATCAAAGCCAAGACAAACAAAACTAGCCTCTTGGTTTATTATTACACACAGCAATCTCTCTAGAAAAAGCCACACAACTTAATGCAAATTGATCACTCAGCAAGCTCTGGTTAGTAGTGTTTAGTTTGGTCTTTGAAATGGGGCAAAGCACAGACTCAGGCTAACATTTGCTCCTCATACATCACACTGAGAGCAATTCTTCTCTGTAGGGATCTCTATCACCGATTCAGTGCTATCTTGAGAATCAACTGCTGCCATATTTGGCTTCCTACTGTGAGATTTTCTTTCCTGGATTTTACTATTAATCTCCAGCTGCAGTCTACACATCTGTTCTTGCAGTTCACTGATCAGGTTCACTATCGACTATATTAAAGAGGAAGAAAGAAAATGAAAACTGGAGATAACATGGAATGAAGCATAGGAAGTGACATTTTTAATATAAGAATCTGAAAAGAGAATTCAAGTGATGACAAAAACATGATACCTGAGACAGGTAGTATAGCGTTTTTGTTGAGACTGAAACCACAGGGACTACTCCATAAAGTATATTTCTCTTTATTGCACTTCAAAACAACAACACTATTTCTCCCCTCCCTTCTCACAGAACTCAGAATGACAAACTGTTTTACAATAATATGCGTCATGACAACTCAAGACTCACTTGTAAGATTGGAACCATGTGTGGATAACTAAACCATGCAATAATCTTTGAAGTTCTTAAATATAAGGTAAGATATCCCAATGGTACTTAGTCATGGCCTTCACCCATTCAGAACAATCAGAGATGTTCACAGTAAAGAAAGACAAGGACACTGAGGAATGCTCCCTTTGGACCAGGTGTCTCTCAGGTCTGTAATATGTCCCAAGGCTAAAGACAGAGAGGAACTACATGTTTTGCCTGTTATCACTTGCCTTCAAAGTCCAGCTACTGTTCGCCTTTGCAAAGTGGAACTAAGAGGTCTCAACTTCCAGAAGAAAATGAGAGGGTTCCTTGCCCACCATTTCCCCCTGCCCCTCCAGCTACTTTTATTCCACCAAGGACTCTAGACTTTGGCTCATATGGGTCTGGAACATGGGCTATTAGGAAAGCAGCTGGGTGGGTAGGTTAGAGGAGAAAAGCAGAAGGTGACAATGGATTACAGCATCGTCTTCCAAACCACTGTGTCTGTGCTAGAAATTGAGCCCTCACATCCCTGCTTTGCAAACAACAAATAAAAACAACAACAGCCAGACTTTAAAGTCAGAGATGGAACATGTATAGTTCTGCTCTCAGCATCATGAATTCAAAACCTATCCAAGCAAGGCTTACCTCAGCTTTGTTCTGCTTCTCCTCATACTCGCTCTGTTCCTTCTCCATCCCAACCAGCTTAATCTTTAGGTCCGAAACTTCGGCCATTAGATCCAATTTCTGAGTTTCCAACAATGTCCGACTTAGCAGCTCCTGCAAAGAGAAATGTTTTCACTTCATGATTTACAGAGAAGGAACTTGCTTGTCCCCAGCCCATATTTAACCATTTATATGCAACATCTAATTAATTCCAAATATTTAAGAACTACATAGCCCTGTTTTTAGTTTTTAAAAATATGTTGGATTATGGAAATATTTAAAATAAGTTTTTACTCCCATTAAGTAAAGCAACTCCTAAGAATAGTTTTTAGAGATGGGACACGGCAAAAACATCAAAAGAAGGCATTTTCAAGTTTACTCTAGAACACAGAACAGAGCTGTTTTGCTGTGGCAGTGTAACAAATCAATTACATGGTGACTGTTAGTACTGGGAAAAAGGCAGACTTTAAACATGTTTTGAAAGCATAATAATGAGTTTTGCAGCTCTGTTTCCTAAACTCTTTTACATGTTAATTACATAGACTTAAACTACATGTTACACACAATTGTGTCCCAAAGTTCAGGAAGCTGAAGTATTGAGAAGAGGAAGGAGGGATTGCTTAACTCTTCCTCACTCAGAATAAACTCTTCTCCAAGCTTCTTTTCCACCCACAGTAAAAAATACACAGATATTCTCCCCCACCCCCCAAGCTGAGAAAACAGATTTGGAAGAGGGGATTTCGAGCAGGAAAATTTGCCTTGGAGGAAGGGTTAAGCACTCCCTCCTCACGCAGGTGTTTTTTTTTTTTTTAAGACAGGAGAAACATAAAAACTGCATGCCTTGTGTAGCCTCAGCATTAATAACAACCTTTTCTTCCCTTCTAGAAGACTGACACATTTCAGATGCAGGAGATGCAAGAAATCCTGCATATCAAAAAGTAGTTCACCTAGATAGCACTGTGTGCACAGAATAGTGGTGGAAAAGAAGGCTCTCTTTCCAGTGTGACTGGAAAAGCAATTTTTTGGTCCTGTATACTCTGCTTTTCTTGTTTCTGACAGACCAAAGCTGATTTCATGAAAATCCAGGTAATACCCTGATACACTTCTCATTCTGTTGTCGTGTAGATTGGCCCCCAGTTAGTTATTAACCAGGATCACTGCCATCTCGAAACGCACACGCTTCTAAAGTGGCTCTCTCATGCACACCATTCATTAGGTGAATTTATCTTGGGAGCCAGCTTTCACCTGGCACCTCCTGTCCAAGTACATATAGACTTACTACTCTTACTAGGGGTTGAACTCTACAGCCACAGTTCAATACATACAGGTGGAAACAAGTGAACAAATGGCATCAGAGCCTAACCTTTCTAGTGCCTTCACCCAGAGAACCAAACTCTCTGTCCAAATCTCATATATAATTTCCACCATTAAATAAAGCCACAAAAGGGTTTGCTCTCTTCCCCATGCTCAAAGACATTTATATTTATTCATTCATTCATTCATTCGTTTGTTTGTTTGTTTATTTATTTTCTATACTGCCCAATAGCCGAAGCTCTCTGGGCAGTTCACAAAAATTAAAACACAAAGTACAACATAAAACAATATAAAACACGAAAGCGTAAAACTACAATATAATAGTACAACCAGAATAAAACCTAGCAACAATGCAGTGATTTAAAATACAGATTTAAAACAGCAAAGTTAAAAGACTAGAGTGCTAAAATGCTGGGAAAGTAAAAAGGTCTTCACCTGGTGCGGAAAGGTGACATGCCCACCCACATTCCCAAAGTGAGGAAACTAAATACTGGATCAAAGGAGCATCTAGCCCACTGGCCAGCTAAATGCCTCTGGGGAGTTTACAAGCCCCAGTTTACATGAAGTTTGCATGAAGGCAACAGCTCTCCCCTCTTGTTTGTCACCGCCACTCGTGTTCTGACATAGACAGCCTGTGAGATGGCTAATCGCTAACCTGCTGTCCATGAATTTATCTGGTCTTTTCCTCAAAGACCTTCCCCTTAGTCCCTCAGTTGCTGATGCTAGTTGTGGTTACTCAGTGGTGAGGGAAAAGGTACACTGCACATGTTCTGAGGTATTCTCTTTCTAGAGAGGATTTCACATTATCCAGGACTAATAAGTCTGGTCACTGAAAATATGCTCTGGAGCTAATGACTGAACCCTGCCTCAAAACCATATTTCTGAGGCCTATGCTAAAATGCAAACAGGGTCAGCTGAAAGCACTCAGCCTAAATCCAACACAGATGATGTCTGGGTTATGCCACAAACAATAAAGCTAAACCTTTGGATGAGGCTACCATTTGGTTATGAAAGCAAGTGGATATCACTGTCCAAAGTACTAGGAAGCAAATGATGAAACAGCATGAAAGAAATGGACACCAAATATTTGGCACATTTGAGGAATATTACACAAAAATATAACCATAACCATTTCATATATGAAATGTATGTGTAATATTGAGGAATATTACACAAAAATATAACCATAACCATTTCATTTGGTTATGAAAGCAAGTGGATATCACTGTCCAAAGTACTAGGAAGCAAATGATGAAACAGCATGAAAGAAATGGACACCAAATATTTGGCACATTTGAGGAATATTACACAAAAATATAAGCAGCTGCGCCCCTTCCTTCCCGACCATCTGCTCCCATCGGTAGTACATGCCCTGGTCTCCTCTCGTTTAGACTACTGTACTGCGCTCTAGACACTGAACTGCAGACTGGAAGGTCGGCAGGTCAGCAGTTCGAGACCCGAGTGCTGCGTGACGGAGTGAGCTCCCGTCTTCAGTCCCAGGTCCTGCCAACCTAGCAGTTCGAAAGCAAGAAATTGCAAGTAGATAAATAGGTACCGCCTCGGCGGGAAAGGTAACAGCGTTCCGTGCACCTCGGTGTTCAGTCATGCCGGCCACATGGCCACGGAAGCGTCTTCGGACAGCGCTGGCTCTTCGGCTTAGAAACGGGGATGAGCACCGCACCCTAGAGTTGGACACGACTTGTTGGGGACACCTTTACCTTTAATGCGCTCTACGTGGGGTTACCCTTGAAGACGGTTCGGAAACTGCAGCTGGTACAGAACGCGGCGGCTCGCCTGATTAAAGGCAGCCGCCGGCGAGATCACATCACTCCAGTGCTGAAGGAGTTGCACTGGTTACCAGTTGTTTTCCGGGCCAAATTCAAGGTGTTGGTTTTGACCTTTAAAACCCTATATGGTTCCGGCCCAGCCTATCTTAAGGAGCGCCTCCAGAAGCACCAGACAGGCCGCTTAACAAGATCAGCCTCGGATGGCCTTCTCTCTGTCCCATCAGCCAGGACAGCTAGACTGGTGGGGACGAGGGAGAGGGCCTTTTCTGTGGTGGCCCCCACTCTGTGGAACTCCCTCCCTAGGGAATTCCGTCATGCCCCCTCTTTAATCAGCTTCCGTCGTGCATTAAAAATGTTGTTGTTCAGGCAGGCATTTGGGGTGGGTTAGGGTATTTTAGAAAATGTTTTTATTGTAGAATTTTATTGTTTTAAACTGTTTTTATTGTATGTTGTACATTGCCCAGAGTGGCTGGGTGACCAGCCAGATGGGCGATTAATAAATTTAATAATAAATAAAAATGCGTTCAAAAAGTAAAATACTATGAAGACAGTTTACCACTGGGGTCATGGATGTGCATCACTTGACTCCATGTGCAAATGTGCTTCATAATACACACACGCACACACACACCACAGAACTTTCATATTGCCTTAAAATGACAATGGACTAGCTCTACAATTTCTCTAAGCCTTTTTTTTTTTTTTTAAGTAAAAGTCCAGGTTATATTTCAGTGGTGCTATTTTAATTTTAACCAGATGATGCTTGTGGTCCAGAAAGTCTACTGAACTAAACATTATCTGAAGTACAGCTTAAAGAAAATGCCATAGTGCAGATGCTAACATGTGGAAGCAATTATTTCTATCTTCAAGCAGATGCTTACATTGAACAATTCATTAGTGGAATATGACCCATTTTGTTATGTGGAAATTACAGAGTATTCCAGCAGCATGATGGAATTGGAAGGCAGCTTGAATAAATATGGAGTGGTAAGAAGTAAAAATACAGATTTGTGTTATTGCTTTTGAAGAGAAAAGATAATACGTGTCATGTGCAGAGCTAATTTTGGCTACAGAAGTTTCAGGAGGATCTGTAAAAAGAGTGGACCAGACATAGCCATATAGAATATAATCTATATCATAACCTTTTTGTGTAACTATAACAGTATGGCAGTACATGATGCACTAATATCTTTGTTTTATTTTGACCACTATAAATATGTTGCTTACTATTGATAAAAGTAGTTTCCAAGAAAAACAAACTAAACTTTACCCTCTTTAAACCCCCCACCAACAACTGAGCGCAATGATTCAAAGATATGCACAATGACAAACTGCTACGCTGCACGCATCACAAACAAAAACATGCCACATATAAAGTTTGTATTTTATTTTTACATTTAGATTAATTTCTAAACACAAAGACTATCTTACATGAAGTTACCATACCCTGTCCAACCTTTACACTGAAGTGATATTTACTGAGCAGCAGTACAGACTTACACCTTGACCCTACCATCATTTACAAGAGAAAGTGTAGTATCTAGATTAAAAGGCATAGTTTATTTAAAACTAGGATTATTTATCAAAATCTGGAGAATGCAATTTATAGACAGTCACAAATCCCCACTATCATTTTCTAAGACATTTGGAAGACAGGAACAAGCAGGAAATCATGATGTATAACTAAGCATCCCAAAAGAAGATTTCCCTTTACACAGCATCGTATTTCATGAGTACTTTGTGGGAAATATACCGCTGAAAGATGAAGCTATACATTCCATCCCTTCATTAAAGCAACAAACAGGCTCAAGTCCTACCTGATTAGCAAAATTCAGCAAGAATCACCATAGCATGAGGACGGCACTTTACAAGAGCTGTGTGTCAGCTCAGCTGTGGTAGAAACAGGATATTCACTTAAGTCAAAACACAGCTGAGAATGTGACCGTCTTGCACCATTTCAAGATGACACAGTAACAGGCAGTGGATTGCAGCCTTCCTTTTCACTGTTTACACATTATGAATCCAAGAGAAAGGAAAAGTGCCAAACTTGCTAGGAGCTCAACTGTTTGAACACTTTGTCCTCTGCATATATATCCAAGGACTAATTTCAGACATGGCTCACCAGGACTAAGGCCCAGTACCTTTTTCAGTGCTAAAGGTGAGCCCTTGAACACATCAAGTACATATACACACAGTGCCTTCCTCTTATTACTGAGTAATCTCCACTAGTTTAAGACATCTAGGTCTAGGGGACAGAACTTCTATATCAGAAGAAGGAATCTTGTAAATTAAACACAGCAAACATCCAAAAATTCGTTTTATTTATATCCCACCTTTCCTCAATGGAGTGCAAGGTAATATATATAGGATTCCTGGGCAGCCTTTCATTGAACACAGAACTAGCTCAGACTTGCTTAGCTTCAGAAAGGTTGCTACTGCATCATATACTTTCAGATCATGAACTGGGCCCAAATGGGAACAGAGAGTCCGACAGAATCTAAATTAGCCAAATACATATAGGATATCACTTTGTTGCAAACAATATGTACACCCCCTACACGCACACAACAAAAAGTGTCCAAAGTCTAAGAAATAAAAAGAGGGCATTGTCTATCAAAAAGATTGAAAAGCTTCCATATACAGTCAGATGCTGACAAGTACTCAGTGCACGTTTTTAACATGATCTTAGGAAATGCAGCTGCAATTTCAGGAGCTGCTTGGGAGTTCTGACTTGGAAGGGGGGTATATGTTTCTTAAAGAAGCCAGATGTTATAAAACAAGCAAAATGCAACCTTAAGGTTGCTAGTGAAATTTCACATTTACATCAGTGAAACAGAGGTGAGAATGAGGAATTCGTTTGAAAACTGTACAAGATGCAAACAAAGAAGGAATAACCCAGGACTGTATTTCATCACAGACCACAATGGTCTCTGACCCCACAATGCAGTTCTTTGTGAAAACTGTAGATATGCCTATATGTTTCCTGTTGAAGCAATATTTGGTAGGAGAAGTGTTTATGCTCAGCAGTTTGGCATATAGCAGCAATCCCCAACCTGGTGTCCTCCAGATGTCTTGTACTACAATTCCCATATCTCCACAGCCAGTTCTGCAACCTATGCTGGCTGTGGGATTATGGGAGTTGTAGTCCAACATATCTGGAGGGCACCAGGTTGGGTAAATATTTAGTATATATTGCTGCCAATCCCAGTGTCAAATATATAATCACTTGCTCAGAGAAATATGCTGTTTTGTTAAGAGCACAAAAATTGTTTGAATCATTCCGTTTTCCACAGCATCTAGTTAGATAAGGAGGAACATCAGAGCTAAGTCATATTCTAGACTAAACGTCTTCAATATTTTACCCTCTGTTAGGGATTGGTAATTCTGCTAAAAACAAAGATCTTGTTTGAGGCAGTCAGACTGTACATAAACACAAACCAATGGCTAAAAAAGAGGTCTATCTGAGTATATGTGTGTGTGTAATTTATTTATTCTCTCTCTCTCTCTCTCTCTCTCACACACACACACACACACAAACACACACACTCACACAGTTTGAAAACCCACAGAACTTCATCCAGAAAGCGGCTGCCACATTCCCAGGTAATACAACTCTCAATTTAGGGCCAAACTGGATGCCACAGGAACAGCCATATTTGTTTATTCATTTGTCTATCCCATTCAGGTATAAAGCAATGGGTGGATGGGTCTAATTTTAACAGCAAAAGGGATGTGTGAATTAGAAGAATTGAACCCTCCCACTCTGTCTTCCCATGCTCTGTTCATCCAGGCACTTTTCCCCCAGCCTGGCTTAACTCTGGTATCAGCTAGTCAGCACTGTCCTTGTAAAAGCAGGCAGTAACACTATTCTTGTTTGAGTATACACTCGGAAAGGTAACTGAGTGGAAAGGGGTTGCAACATTGCAGGTATTTGGAGCAGCAGCGGTCTCTGCCATAATGTACTAGTGAAATGCCATTATGCTGTACCAGTGAAACACCGGTATAATGTACTTCTAAAGTTTCCAGTGTTGTTCCCAGGTGGAATAACGAAGGGGCTGGAGGTCAAGAGAGGCACGTGATGCTCCCACCTGATCGGCATCACTAGGTGATGTCATCACCACGCTGCCCAACACCTGCCTACACAAAGCATGTTGTAGCATGATGCCAGCAATACACAGGCTGGTGATGGCAGATCCATTGTGTGGCTGCAAATAATACCGCATTTTCCACATATAGAAACATCATGGGGAAAACAGGGAAATTGCAGGGCAGCTGCTGCAAGACCACGATGTTGTGTATTGCACACGGGAAATACCGTGAATGAAGGACAACAATCGCATCTCTCTCTCTCTCACTCACACACACACACACACCTTGCGAAGGAGCCCTCTCTCTCGTGCCCAGTTCTTGCTTTGTACATAAATGGGGCACACAGGCAAAACCATGAACAAGGTTGCTCCCATTATGGCAAGTTTGTCCCATAGATTGCTAGAAGTGTGCTGAAGAAAGGTAGGCAACTTGTTTCATAGAACTACATCCTTTTGCAGAAATACACTATGAGAAAGTCACATACCACATAGATCCCATACTCATCTTCACCAGTATGGGCTGAGTCACTTTTGGTGTGTGCACTGTAGGAATAAAGATAGCTAGAACAACACATCTGTTCCTTAAACATGAGCTTTGTGGCTGTGCCTTTAGGGTTTCTTGCTATACTTTTAGCCTCCATCCTATGGATTATGCAAAACTAAATTAATTTTAGTCTAGTTTAGTGCCATATATTTCCATGGCATATAGAAGAAGTCTCTGCTTGCTACCTTTATGTACCACCTAACTGTAGGCTTCCAGTTACCTAGGGCTAACAGTCAATGAGGATGAGATGGCTAGATAGCATCACCGTTGCAATGAATATGAACTTGAGCATGCTCCGGGAGAGAGCGGAGGACAGGAAGGCCTGGTGTGCTATGGTACATGGGGTCACAAAGAGTCGGACACGACTTAACGACTGAACAACAACAACAGTCAACACGACAAGCCTAGTTGTTCAAATAACCTATCATCTCACTGTAAGTACAGTGACTGAAGTCACATTTGGAAGACGATGTACCACAAACAACAACATACTCCTCACAGGGCTGGCTATCATGCCAGCTGAACTGTCAAGCTCTCCCTCTAAGAAGGCATCATCACTGCAAGAGATTTACTACTGCAAGGATATTGCAGTGAGCAGAACAGCCAGCAACCCTCCTCCTGAAGAAACTAGATGCACATAAAACAACTACTTAAAGGAGCTGGGATGTTAGAACATAAGAAGAGCCATGCTATATCAGACCAAGGGTCCATCGAGTCCAGCATTCTGTTTACACAGTGGCCAACTAGTTGTCGGCTGGGAATGCTCAAGCAGGGCATGAGCCCAACAGCATCCTCCTACTCATGTTCCCCAGCAACTGGTGTATATAGGCTCACTGCCTCTGGTACAGGAGGTAGCACACAGTCAGCAGGACTAGTAGCCATTGATAGCCTTTTCCTTCAGGAATTTGTTCAACCCTCTTTTAAAGCCATCCAAATTGGTGGCGATCACTACATCCTGTGATAGCAAATTCCATAGTTTAACTATGGGCTGTGTGAAGAAGTACTTCTTTTTATCTGTCCTGAATCTCCCACCAATCAGCTTCATAGGATGACTCCGGGTTCTAGTATTTTGAGAGAGGGAAAAAGTATCTCCCTATCCACATTCTCCACACCATGCATAATTTTGTACACTTCTATCATGTCTCCCCTTCAGTAGTGTAGTGGCAAATTCAGAAGTGCAGGGTCCTTTCGTGACAGTCACAGCCACGCCCCCTTCTAAGATTGTACAACCTTGTAAGATATGCAACCCTCAACCGGGTTACAAAAACAGTGCAGCTGAGAGTAAGGCAGTGGTATTTCAACTGGACATCTGAGAAAAAATGCAGGGGTGCTAAATTCTTTTTCACTCACTCACTCACTCACTCACTCAAACACAAACATTTTAGGTTTTCAAAATATGATACTCTATGGAAGCTTCACCCTCTCAGCTCAGCCCTCATGGAAGGATCCCTTCTCATTTAAACAGTCCCCTTGCATACTCCCTTAGCATTCCAACATTACACATTAGCCTTCCCTAAGTTCCTTCATTATATCTCCCCCCTCCCCCTCCAACAGAAACATAGAATCACAGAATAGTAGGGTTGGAAGGGGCCTACAAGACCATCGAGTCCAACCCCCTGCTCAATGCAGGAATCCAAGTCAGAGCATCCCTGACAGATGGCTGTCCAGCCTCATCTTGAATGCCTCCAGTGTGGAAGAGCCCACCACCTCCCTATGTCATTGGTTCCATTGTCGTATTGCTCTAACAGTCAGGACATTTCTCCTGATGTTCAGCCGGAATCTGGCCTCCTGTAACTTGAGCCCATGATTCCGTGTCCTGCACTCTGGGATGATCAAAAAGAGAGCCTGGCCTTCCTCTCTGTGACAACCTTTCAAGTACTTGAAGAGCGCTATCATATCTCCCCTCAGTCTTCTCTTCTCAAGGCTAAACATGCCCAGTTCTTTCAGTCTCTCCCCATAGGGCTTTGTTTCCAGTCCCCTGATCATCTTTGTTGCCCTCCTCTGAACCCTCTCCAGTTTGTCTGCATCCTTCTTAAAGTGTGGTGCCCAGAGCACTTATGGAATACACAATATACAACTAAGAAGGCCCTCTCTCTTGTAGCCACCTACTCAGCTTCCTTTGGTGGGGGGACCCAGAGAAAGGCCTCCAAAGATGACCTAAGTGTCTGAGCAGGAGACGTTCCTTTAGATAATTTGGTCCCAAGCCATTTAGAGCTGTAAAGGTCAACATCATCACTTTGAAATGGACTGGAAGCCAGTACAGCTGACAATGCACTGGTGTCACATGATCATATAGGCCAGTCCCAGTCAGTAACCTAGTAGCTCTCTTTTGAATTAACAGATATTTCAAACCATTTTCAAAAGTAGCCCCACATACAATGTATTGCAATAATCCAACCAGGAGATTACCAGAGCATAGATAACTGCCGCTAGGCTATTTCTGTCCAGATAGGGTTGCAGTTGGGATATCAACCTAAGCTGATAAAAGGCGCTCCTGGCACCCGGGCTTCAAGCAACTATGATGGATCAAGGAGTATCCCCAAGCTGCGCACTTGATCTTTCAGGGGGAGCACAACCCTATCTAAGACAGGTTGAACACTGCTCAACTGGGCAGATGAACCACCTGCTAACAGTGCCTCCATCTTGTCTGGATTGAGCTTCAGTTTGTTTGCCCTCATCCTGCTCAGGCACCAGTTCAAGACATAATGATGAAGGGCTTCTCTGTTGCCAGAAAAGAAAATATCACTAGGTTCAGCACACCCAGAATACAATGGAAGTCCTGCTTTCACACTTGTTGGCGAATCTCCTCTGTTGGGTATCTGCATATTTGACTAACCATGATTTGCGGGGGTGGAAGGAGTAGTTTTGTTATGCACCAAACAAAGAATAAGTTAGGGCTTGCTGTTAGTACTGAGAAATGTATATGCAGGGTGCTTTAAATATTACTTCTTCCTTCCATCTCCATGTAGGGAAATGCATCTTCCTCATATGTTTGAAATGTGGAGCTGTGTGTGTGTGTGTGTGTGTGTGAGCTTCTGATGCAAGCACATAAGTTGGAAAGTGGGTATTCAGGGAGGCAAAAGATGGAGAAAGAAAAAGGAAAAGAACTCAGCTTTTAACATCTGGCAAACTGCCATTTCCCCTAAATACCCTTTAAATTTAGCCACACCAACTGTTCCATGACTACATTGGGATAGAGAGGTCTATAATAGGAAGGACATTAATAAAGCCTATAATAGGGAGAACACTGGTAAAGCCAAAGGGAAACTTAGATGACTAAATTAAGATAGTGCTGTGGAGAAAGAAGGGCAAAATGACTGTTTTGAAAATATTGAGAATCTTCTTTTAAATCCAGAAGAATTTCAAACAGATAGACAGATAGACAGGAGAATGACATTAGCGTTGGCTAAAGGCTGATACAGAAATGTAATTAATTAATTAATTAACAAACAAACTTACTCAGGTTTATTATTCCTGGAGAAGCTGACTTTTGCATTGAATTTCTGTACTGGAAAGAAGAAAAACTAGCTCCAACAATTATTTAAAAATTGCAGTAGAATTCAGGGGTCTTGGAACTTGGCTAGTACAACCCATGAGAACACACCAAAATTCACCTGTGCTTCTCAAACCCTTTTCTGCAAGGTTCCCCAATGCAGTGCCTGCAGGCACCTCCAGTGGCACCTACACAATTCTTCACTCCCTGGCTCCTTAAAAAGATGTTTTAAATAAAACATCTAAAAACATTAGGGCACCATGTTCTGCTTCCTGTTCCTGACCCTGCTGCAGAGCAGTTGTTCAGCAGGCAGGAAGAGAAAGCAAGGCAAAGGGGATGAAGGGGGAGAATGAGTGAGGATAGAGGCTAGGAAGGGGGAGAAACAGCAAGGTAAAAAGGAGGGGGAGAGAAATAGTGAGGCTAGAGGCTGGGACTGGAGAGAAACAGTAAGATAAAGGGGTGAGTGGGAGAGAAAGAGCAAGGCTAGGGGCTATAAAGGGAGCGAAAGAGAAGGGTAGTGACAGGGAAGGAAGAGAAATAGCGAGCAAAGAGGTTGGGGGAGAGAAATAGGGGTGGCTAGAGGCTGGGAATGGAGAAAGAGTGCAAAGGGAAAAGGTCTGCATGGACAGAAGAAGACTGGGTGGGCCAGGAAGCAGCTCTTTCCATTTCCCCGTCTCTCCCAGCCTCTAGCCTCGCTATTTCTCTCCCCTCACCTCTTGACTAGCCAGGCCCCCACATCAGCCATTATGTGACTAGCCACATCCTCCATGTGGCCATTTTGTGGTGGTGCCCACATCAGTTTCTCAAATTCCGAAATGTGCCCATGGCTCCAAAAGGGTTTTACTGCTTTACTCCTAATGGGTGGTAGAAAATGTAATAAATAAATATACTAAACAAACTCTCTTTCCTTTTCCGTTGCAACCATCTGATGCTTATTTCTACACTTCTTAAGGCTGAGGACCTGCTGATACCCACAGCAGAGCATCTGGGGCAAGCTCTCTTTTCTGACTGGGAGGTGTGCCTAGAAGGAACAGAGCAGCAGCTCTTGTAGACTCTGCTCCCTTCATTAGAGCCTAACTGAAGTGACGGGACAGGAAGGGTAAAGTTAGGCCTTTGGCCTGATCCAGCAGGGCTCTTCTTATGTCCTTAAGCATCCTGTGTCCAAGGGCCCAGAAAAAACCAGCACCACTGCAGGCAGCCTGCAGTAAAAGTGGGGGAAACTATTAATACGAAGACAGGTTTGCAGGACAAGGGAACACATCTAGGCCAGCCTTCCCCAATCTGATGCCCTCCAGACATTTTGGCCTTCAACTCCCATCAGCTCCAGCCAGGGTGACCAACAGCCAGGAATTCTGGGAAATGTAGTCCAAAACATCAGGAGGACACTGGGTTGGGGAAGGCCTGTCTAGCTGATGATTCTTGAGGCAGGATGGGATTGCGCATTCAGAAGTACAGCCTTCTGAAAGCAGGACAGCATACTGATAACCACATCTGGATGTGCATCCTAATACACATCCCCATCCACATTCTGTTGCAACGATCACATATTACATTCTGTTAGAGCTTGAGTAGGATGAAAAGTTCTTGCTGCACAACACTAGGAAGCAATGAAACCTACTGAGCAGTACAGCAAGACAGAGAGCATCTGTTTAGTTGCCTCAGGATAGGGAATAATTCTCTCTTCACCCCAGCCATACACACTTTTTGGGCAGGTTCACATGTTACTTTAAGCCATGGTGGTTCATAAGCTACTCACGGTAGCTTATAAGCTACTGTATCCCCCACATGATTGGACAAATAAGCTACTGTGTTATTTAGCTTATTTATACAGCTTATTTTCCCCACCCTTGCCTGTCCTCCCTCTACAGTCCTCCTGCTTGGCTGGAATGGTATCCCAGCTTCCTTTGTGCTGGATACCACTCCACATCCTCGCGCCACAGTTCCTCTTTCTGAGCCACCCAAAGGAGCAAATACCCCCTTTGCACCAAAAAGGGGGTGGCATCTATAAACCCTTGGAAGGTTGCAGGATCGGGACAAAACTTCATACACAGCTTCCCCTAGTAGGGAGGCACCTGATGCACCATCAAAACCCTGCGTGATTACATACAGACCCTGGTTGCAAACCAGGGCCAAACTTCATACACAGCTTCCGCTAATAGGAAGGCACCTGATGCACCATCAAAACCCTGCATCTCCTTTTTTCCTCCCATTCCTTTTGTTTCCCCCACTGGCAGTAACATGATTTTACAGAAGCTTCTTTTCCCATTACGCACTATTTTGAAGTAGCACTGTTTCACCCATTCACTATTTCACAGTTGCACACTTGGATTGGTGCTATACAGAGCAGCTCTTTCTTTTTACTTTTCACGATTCCGCAGTAGTTCAGTACCACTATTTTGAAGTTGCGCACTTAGGAGATAGGGCAATTGGTGCTATATAAAGCAGCTCTTTATTTTTACTTTGCACTGTGTTACGGTAGCGCAGTACCGCTGTTTCGGTTTTTCAGGGGCAGTTTAGAGCTTCTGTCATTGGCTATCTGTACCTGGCTGCTAGGCAAATCTCAGAAACAGATCTGCTGGCTGGAGCAGAGTGGTGGCAGCGGTTTTAACTGCTCTTGCCAAGCAACTCCGTAGACAATCTTTACATTATTCTTTAAGCCACTGTGGAGCACCAGATGACACAATAAGCCAGGATAGTTTAAATAAACCTCGCTGCAGACCATGACTTATCAGAGTGGTTTATTTTGGCTTAATAAGCCACCCTGGCAGGGGAAAACTGCTTGCAGATGACATGATAAGCCATGGTGGTTTATAAGCTACCGTGAGTAGCTTATAAACCACCGTGGCTTATTGTGACACGCGAACCCAGTCTTAGGGCGAGGGCAATGAGAAGGCTTGATATGATGAATGGCCAAATCTGATAAGACTGTAGCCCTATGCAGGCATTCACCTGTAGCACAGATATAACCAAAATGGGGATGGGGTGTGTGCGAACATGCACAACCCACCTTCAAACATTCCTGTGCTCCTGGCTGCATCTATCATCTTTACACGTTGACTGTGAAGGTCTGAATAGGGGAGAATGTGCTTACAAAGCTCCTGCAATTACGAACCATGCCCACCCCGCCTCTTCGGTTATATCCATGTTGCAGACAAATGCCTGTATAGAACTTATAACATAATCCTTATGTGGTGTCACGAAGTCATCATTTTTACTACACAGTTCCTGATTGGCTGGGATCATATGGTAAACCAGTCTTTTCAAGGTATAAAAACAGCACTGAAGCAGCACCAGGACAGGGGAACTAGGGCTGCAAATGGATGCAAAAAATGCACACACATGCACAAAGTTTGGAAGTTGGGTTTATGGAAAACCAACCAACCAAACACTTTTCATCTCCTAGAAACAGTTATCTTCACATTGAAAAGTGATAGCCAGTACTAATTACAAATAATATCTACTTCTGTAATACCAGAAAAAAAAGAAATTCCCCTTGAGTTACCACAGAGTTTGGAAAGGGGAAGCCAAGTCAGCAACAAAAGAGCAGCACTTAAAACAGAAGCTTGCTGGTTTACAGTGCATGAAAATAATCATGTGTGATGATCTGTGACCATTATGGAGACCTATTCAATTTACACTTGCTTAGTTGGAATGTTATGTAACCAGGAAGAAAATGGTAGTTAAATTAGCAGCAACTGGAATGGAAATACCACAATACCAGAGCAATGCAAGTTTGCATAAACAAGGAAACATCAAACAAGAAATGAAGAAATAAGAGAAATGTTGTGCGGAATTGGCTGAAAGTAAATTACAAGGGGCAGTTACATTGGTTTGAACATGTGAAAAAGTTGTTATAATAGTCTGGAATGAAAGAGAACACAAAAAATCAGACAGGACATATATGACAAAAGGGGAGGCTCAACTACTACTCCCCACAGAACAGGCAGTTGGGTCTCAGTGGGACAAACGGTTGAGTTGTGGGATGCCAACAAGTTGCACAAGACAAAGCAGCTCTGGCATTTACAGGTAACCAATGCATGTCATCAGCATGTAAATTTGACAAAAATATTAGCATTTGGATACCAAAGTGAAGGACTGTGTGGTATGTGCCTTTTCTCTGTCTAGGGTAATGAACTGGATTCAAGCAGGCTCACAGCAAAGCAGTCCTACAAATGCTTCACCATGAACAAAAGCCACAATTCAGCTATTTCCAAAACCAACCTGATACGTGATGAGAGTTGGCATGCTGAACCACAGATTTTGTTTGAAGCACAGCACTCAAAGACATGTTGTTGTCATTCAGTCGTGTCCGACTCTTCGTGACCCCATGGACCATAGCTCGCCAGGCCTTCCTGTCCTGCGCTCTCTCCCGGAACGTGCTCAAGTCCATGTTCATTGCATCGGTGATGCTATCTAGCCATCTCATCCTCTGCCATCCCCTTCTCCTTTTGCCTTCAGTCTTTCCCAGCATCAAGGTCTTTTCCAGAGAGTTTTGTCTTCGCATTAGGTGGCCAAAATATTTGAGCTTCAGCTTCAGGATCTGTCCTTCCAATGAGCACTCAGGGTTGATTTCCTTTAGGATGGACTGATTGGACCTCCTTGCAGTCCAGGGGACTTGTAAGAGTCTTCTCCAGCACCACAGTTCGAAAGCAGCAATTCTTATAGTCCAGCTCTCACAGCCATACATTACTACTGGGAAAACCATAGCTTTGATTAGATGGACTTTTGTCGGCAAGGTGATGTCTCTGCTTCTTACTATGCTATCTAGGTTTGCCATAGCTTTCCTCCCAAGGAGCAAGCGTCTTATAATTTCATGGCTACAGTCACCGTCTGCGGTGATCTTGGAGCCCAAGAAAATAAAATCTGTCACTGCTTCCATTTCTTCCCCTTCTATATGCCAGGAAGTGATGGGGCCAGATGCCATGATCTTCGTTTTTTTAATGTTGAGTTTCAAACCAGCTTTTGCACTCTCCTCTTTCACCCTCAACAAGAGGCTCTTGAGATCCTCTTCGCTTTCTGCCATGAGGGTGGAATCGTGTGCGTATCTGAGGTTGTTGATAATTCTCCTGGCAATCTTAATTCCGACCTGTGATTCATCCAACCCGGCGTTTCTCATGATGTACTCTGCATATAAGTTAAATAAGCAGGGCGACAATATGCAGCCTTGTCGTACTCCTTTCCCAATTTTGAACCAATCGGTTGTTCCATGTCTGGTTCTTACTGTTGCTTCTTGACCCTCATACAGCTTTCTCAGGAGACAGGTAAGGTGGTCTGGTACTCCCATCTCTTTCAGAATTTGCCACAGTTTGTTGTGATCCACACAATCAAAGGCTTTAGCATAGTCAATGAGGCAGAGATAGATGTTTTTCTAGAATTCTCTTGCTTTCTCCATGATCCAGCAAATGTTGGCGATTTGATCTCTCGTTCCTCTGCCTCTTCGAAACCCAGCTTGTACTTCCGGTAGTTCTCAGTTCACATACTGCTGAAGCCTAGCTTGTAGGATTTTGGGCATCACCTTGCTGGCATGTGAAATGAGCGCAATTGTACGGTAGTTTGAACACTCTTTGGCGTTGCCCTTCTTTGGAATTGGAATGTAAACTGACCTTTTCCAGTCTTGTGGCCACTGTTGAGTGTTCTAAATTTGTTGGCATATTGACTGCAGCACTTTAGTAGCATCGTCTTTTAGGATTTTAAATAGCTCAGCTGGAATACTGTCATCTCCGCTAGCTTTGTCGTTAGTAATGCTTCCTAAGGCCCACTTGACTTCACTCTCGAGGATGTCCGGCTCAAGTTCAGTGACCACACTATCATGGCTATCAGGGACATTCAGATCTTTCCTGTATAGTTCTTCTGTGTATTCTTTCCACCTCTTCTTAATCTCATCTGCTTCTGTTAGGTCCCTGCCTTCTTCGTCCTTTATCATGCCCGTCTTTGCACAAAACGTTCCCTTGAGATCTCCGATTTTCTTGAAGAGATCTCTAGTCTTTCCCATTCTGTTGTTTTCCTCGATTTCTTTGCATTGTTCATTTAAGAAGGCCTTCTTGTCTCTCCTTGCTATTCTCTGGAACTCTGCATTCAGTTGGATATATCTTCCCCTTTCTCCCTTGCTTTTCGCTTCCCTTCTTTCCTCAGCTACTTGTAAAGCCTCATCAGACAGCCACTTTGCTTTCCTGCGTTTCTTTTTCTTTGGGATGGGTTTAGTTCTGCCTCCTGAACAATGTTAAGGACCTCCGTCCATAGTTCCTCAGGCACTCTGTCTATCAGGTCTAATCCCTTAAATCTATTCCTCACCTCCACTGACATACTTTGCCATTAATATCCTTGAATCCATACTGCCAGCCAAGAGAAAATATACAGAATAACCCAACTAAAATGCAAGTTGAGATCTACTGTCACTGTATGGAAGAGAAATAGAGTAAGTCAAAGTCTGCCATGTTTGAAATTGTGTAGGAATAATAAATACCTTTATCTAGTGCTTTAAAGTATTCAAAGTGATTTCACATGCACTATCTTGTAAGGCGGTGTTTGCTTTCCAAGCAAACAAGTTTGCTGCAAGGCCCAAGGGCCACTGGCAGCTCCCAATCACCTCAAGTGTAGCCCTCCGCATTTTTCCCTCTCCATTTCCCTCTCTCTCTCCCTCTCTCACACACACACTCTCTCACTCTCTCTCCTTCACTCAGGGCTTCTTCACACAGAGGCTTTTTAACCCCGCAATTTTACTGGGGCTTCTACTTCCAGATTCTTTGTGGGATTAAGACTGGCCCTTTACATGCACTTCTCTTTTCCCCCCTTTCTGAGCTATATGTTTCATTATACAGCCACTAGATGGCGTTGTTGTAGTAGCATCACTTCCTCTTTACATGGACAAATTCAAACCAATTCAAACTGCTTCTTTTTATTAGCTCATTATTTCTTCAAATTAAGCCGTGGAAATGGTCGGAAACCATGGGAGAGGTGCTGGAGGTTAAAGACATCATGTTAAAGGACCTGCAAACTTCTGTGAGTAACCAATTTCAATTGCAGGATAAAAGCCCCATGTGGAGAAACTCCCACTCTCTCTCCTTCACACATACTCTCTCTCTCCAGCAGCTGCTCACTCTCAGCAGGGGCTCTCTCTGGCTTTGCCTTGTCTGATTGCAAGAAAGCAATGTGGACCTACACTGGGAGATTTTGCAGTACTGAGTAGAGCAAAGGAGAGCACTCTCTCAGTGATGAGAAAAAGATCCATCCCAGTTCAAAGACCAAGTGATCATGTAGGAATTTACCTGCCTGGTGAATGACTGATGAGGCCTTGCTTGGGCAACATAGAGGGAGATGGGGAGGAGTGGCCCCCAAAGGCCTGCAGCTGAGTCCTGTGCACAGCATTGCTGCTTGACCAGGTGGGGAGAGGAGAGGGCCCCCATAGTCAGGAAAGGCACCCACACAGCCTCAGTGGCAGTGGTAGTGCCCGAAGCTAAAGCGACTCCTGCTTGAAAAATAGTGAAGATCACTGTTGTAAGGCTTACAACCCCCAGGTAACGAAGATCAACATTATCCTCATATTGCAGATGTGGGACTGAGGGTTTCTCTACATCAGCAATTTATTGCACACATGTGATTGGTCACTCATGGAAGTTTGCAGGTCCATTACATGGCGGCGTCAACCTCCACGATGTCTCCCGCATTTCCCCCCTTTTTCCCGCTTTCAAAAAGGTCGGAGATAAGCTGAAATAAAAGTTAATGGCACCATATTGGCAGTGTGTAATGCCAGCGTAGCGCTATAACGCACTATGAACTTGCTGAGGAAGGACTTTCCTCAAGTCAAACCACATGTCCCTAGTGTAAGTACTTGAGCAGATTTCTCAATCACAGGCATGGGGAGCGAGTGGTAGGTCTGGCAGCTTCCCCCCACCCAAACAAGCCCAATCCATGCTGAGTCAGTCTGTCTAGAGTGAGCAAGCAAGCAGCTTTGCTTTCTCGTAACAAATGCCGTTGCCTGCCTGCTTGGTTGGCTGTTTTTGCCCCCACTGCCCACAGATCCAAGAGAGTTATATAATGGCTAGGACAGAGCTTCCAGCTCGCTCACCTACTTTTGAGGCATGGGGTGGGGTGGGGGGAATGGGGATCGTAGATTTCCTGGGGGCTGCAAGGAAAAAGTCCAGCACAAGTTCAGCGACGAAAACAAGATTCCCCTTCTCCCCTCCTTTGCACACAGGCCAGGGAGGAAGGGAGGGGCTCCCTCTGTCCCTCGATTCAAACTACGTGTCCTCCATGTAAAGGAGCCCATTGTAATTCCGCAAAGAAACTGAAAGCAGAAAGCAGCGGTAAGGACGTGGATTTTTTGCTTAGTGTAGAGGAGCTCTGAGGCTGAGAGACCATGACTTCAAGGCAGTGAAAGGAGCATGTACTTTATATACTTCATTAGCAAAGGCAGACAAGTCTCTTAGGGCTTATCCTCAATGCTGGGGTTTTTTGCAGTCACAAATTAAAATTTGCAAATGACAATAATACTAAATATTTTCACGCGTGTAGGGTATGTGATACTCATTAGTGTGGGCTGCTTCACTTGTGACAGAAAAAGATTGTTGCATTTTCACAACATGCCAACCATTTATTTTCAGTAACACCTGAAGAGGAAAACAGAACCATATGCCTGGGAAGTCCACCAATTGTAACTTCACAGGAGACAGGTCCTGGAGAAAGGCGATAGAGGTCTCCTTGGACCAGGGCTGGGATCTCAGAATCTGATCTTGTGCTCTGAACAACACAGGATAAGATCAGGCTTTTAAGTTAGTTAAGCTCAAAATGTACTTCTAGAACTTCAAGCTTATAGGCAGGGAGAGTGTGAGGAGCAAATCCTTCAGAATTTGTTTTATATAGTAACTGTTCTTACGGTTTGACTCTGTAAACCGCTTTCATTTTGTGTTACAAAACTGATCCTCTTTAGGCCTGCTGCTGTAAAAGGGCAGGACTGGGTTGGATCTAACATCAGACTACACTTTTTCAAGCAAATGGTTGTGTATAAGGAAATCTGTTTACGCCAAATGCTCAATTAAAATAGAGAATAGCAATGAAAGCTCTTAAAACTAAGTATCCCAAATTTGTAGTCACTCATTTTAAACTTAAACTACTTCTACTCTCAAGCCAAACTGTGCAGAAGCAGCTTCTAAGCAGCCAAGTTTATTGAATTCACCTCTATAGCTATTAAAAAGGATATCTAACCAGTCTGACAGGTTTTCAGCCACATCCAGCCCTCTTGTTGACTTTGTCAGACTGTAATGAATAATATACACAGTGGTGTCATTTTACGTCCCTCCTGGTTATAGACTTAAATGACTGAACTATATACCACCATGCACCAGCAAACCAAGTAAATACAGCTCATGAAAATCAATCTGTGCGGAAGCTAATATCTAACATCTAATTATTAGATATAAACATATCTAATTCCAATCCACTTGGTTAAGAGACTACAGAACCAGGCGTGTGTACATGGAGTTTTCTTGTTCATAAAGAACTTGTATAAAAATCCCACATTCCTACCTGTTGAAGCATCTCTTCAGTAGCATTAAGCTTCAGCTGGTGCCCCTCAAGACAAACTTCTAGGTCTCTAATTTTTTCTCCTTGGGCCTCCACCTGGTCTGTGAGGACACTCACCTGTAGTTGATGACAAAAATAATAATCATAAAGAGAAATATTCACTTTTAGTAATGAAAGTCGTATCTATAAACACACATGCCTCTCTGTATCCCACTCTTCCTTCAGGGTGGTGGCATGGGGTAATCCTGTATATTCTCAGAACAACCTGCAAAATAGATTATGCTGAGAGAAGCAACCAACTGGCCCAAGGTCATTTAGGGAGCTTCATGTCCAAGCTGGAATTGTCCTCAGGCCTAAACCCACACATTAACCTCCATGCCATATTTTCTTTTAATTCTGCTCCCTGCCCCCTGGTACTATTTGTCTGGTCTTTAGAAGCCTTTAATTGTTTGACCGTTTTCAAAAGGACAGTTTGTTTCTTACCTTGAAAAGCCACTACCTTACAGTCTGAAAACAAGTGGCAGGATTTCTTGAATTAAAAAAAAAGAGGAAAGACAAGGCATCTTGGGAGGCTAGAAAAAAACTATATAAAAATAGCACTAAAGATAATGCACTAGTATTTACAGTAAATGATCTTTCAAAGAAAAAAAAAGCCCTTGTAGAATCCTTTTAATGTTTTAACTGGGCTCTGAGGATGCACAGCGCTTTCCGTTTCTGCCAATATGTCTCTCCTTAAAAAGGGGAACACACAAGGAAAAAGTTATTTAGGATGCCAACCAATTACCTTTCTTCTTTCAAGAACATGAGAACAGCTTACCTATCAATAAAGCTTTCTGTAGCTATTAAATAACGTAATACGCAAAAACATGTTTTAACACTGGCAGTACTCTGCTTTCCACAGGTTCAAAGCATTACAAGCTTAAACATGAATGGAAAGTTGAGGCATTGGAACTGCTGTGAAAGAAAGAATTAGTAATAACTCTCAGGGAGACCTAAGAACTGTGTCACCCACTACTACAGAAAATATGAACTGCCATATAAAGAAATAAATAGCAACTGAACCCTATTAGAAATCAAGAAAAGTGTAGCAAATGTATCATTAAGATTGTCAGATAGTTCATGGGTCTTCCTACCATACAAAACGCCAGATTTATTTTATCCAGTTAAGTGAATCTTGGAATGAAATTGATTGAAGAGCTTCAAGGATTTGCTAAGTTTGCCCTGCCTCCTTCCTTCTTTTTGAGATGTTTGCTATTATTAAAAATTAGAAAAGAAAAATGCAAAGGTATGCATCAGAGACACACCTTTTGTACTTTGGTAAAAGTACATAATTGTAGGCTTTCCCAAGTAATCTAGATTCATGGAGAAAGCTGTTGGCTAGAAACCACAGCAAGCCCAGTCATATCTAAAAGCTGGCTTCTAAATAGCTGCTCACCTAGTCACCTACTGTTGAAAGTCTCTGGTGATTTATAAAGATTTTGTAAACTTGAATAGAGTGCCCTCTCCCTTTCAGGTCATCCACATGCCAAAAGCCAGTATTTGTAGGCAGGTGGACTACAAATTCTTTCATAGGCTAGCAATATTTGCAAGGTATTCTTGGAAATATTTGCAAAATTCTACCAAAAAGGGGGACTACAAAACACACATGATTTATACAGTGCCACCAATGCATAAAACTGAGTAGAACATCCTTTGGTATGGTTTTGCTAAAGTTTTTAAAGCTGCTAATTAGTAAAAGCTTACTATTGCAAATCATTTCTATAGCACCTTCAGTGCGCAATACTTTACAATTCATCTCTTCTTTAAAATTTACCACTAACCCATGTGGCTAATTAGTGAAGTATTTCAATTCTGGCTTTCCTGCTATATTTTCAGAGGACGTTGTATGAATATAGAAGCTTGTAAACCATCCTGGAAACACCAGTATTAATCTATAAAATTCAGCTGACCACATAGCATTCTCAATGCTGTTTTCGAAGCCCCAAAGAACCAAAATGCTCAAAACACATTATGCTGCTTAAAAGATGCAGTATAGAGTAAAATGTCCTTTCTTACCTCTCTTACCTCCAGCCTAAACCATCAAGTAACTCAAACATCCCCTTTATGTATTATGTTCATATAATAAGGTTCATACAGTTTGATAGAACATTTTGTCATGACTTGTTACTACATGGTTGATAAAAGAGTGAAGAAATTAATCAAAGTAGACAAAAACAAGGAGTTTATCAGCTTCCTACCACAAAATCATCATCATCAAATTTTTCATCCAACAATAGGAAAGCAAGTGTTCTGTACCTACAAAGAGTGAAGCCCTCTTTTTTCATTCTCCCTGTGATTGGGAATCCTGCACAATCGGGTTTCCCAACTGCATGCAGGTATCCCTTTGCAGACCTTCAGTCTGTGTGCAAAGAATGCCAGGACCAGTGGCACAGTCCTGCTCTCTCTTCTGTACACATACACTGTACACAGCAGAGGGCTACAGGAGTAACTTCAAGGTGAAGATGACACAGTCACTTCCATATTACCCATTGCATGAGCAATCAGATACATGGCTTCTGTTTTGAACAAGGAACATTGTGAATAACACTGTGATCCAGCAACAGCCATTCCATTAGGCTATAGCAGAGAGAGAGATAGGAAGCAGGCCATCCCCGTTGGCTTGGCTGACAGACCAGCTCCTTTCCACTCCCCTCTGCTTGAGCTGTTCCTAATTCCATTATAAGTAAGCACTTTGTAATTTCAAGAACTACTGCATGAGTTTGTTTTTGTCCCCTCCCTTCCAATCCCCTTTCCTTTTGTCTCATATCTTTTAGGCGGTAAGCTTGAGGGCAGGGACAGTTTTATTATCGACCTTTGTAAGCCGCTCTGGGAGCCTTTTTGCTGGAGAGTGGGTTAAAAATCCCAAGTGCCCACTCTGGTGCTGTGGAGCCCATAATTCACCTTGGTTTACAGAAGATCTCCGGGCAATGAAACAGGCCGGACAACAGCTAAAGTGCAGGTGGCGCAGGTCTCGGAGCGAGTATGATCGACGATTAGCAAAGACTCTTCGTTGTGCCTATTATGCAGCAGTGAGGATGGCAAAAAAATCTTACTATACATTTATTATTTTATCCTCGAAATGCTGCCCAGCAGAATTGTTCCGAGAGGTGAAGGGCCTGTTAGGATCTTGCTCAGGCTCAGAGAAACTGGGATTGGAACCCTCGGTCATCTGCTGTAATAAATTTGCTAGGCACTTCGAGGAGAAAGTTGCTCATAGAATAGAATCATAGAATAGTAGGGTTGGAAGGGGCCTACAAGGCCATCGAGTCCAACCCCCTGCTCAATGCAGGAATCCAAGTCAGAGCATCCCTGACAAATGGCTGTCCAGCCTCGTCTTAAAGGCCTCCAGTGTGGGAGAGCCCACCACCTCCCCAGGTAATTGGTTCCATTGCCGTATTGCTCTGACACTCAGGAAGTTTTTCCTGATGTTCAGCCGGAATCTGGCTTCCTGTAACTTGAGCCCATTATTCCGTGTCCTGCACTCTGGGATGATCAAGAAGAGATCCTGGCCTTCTTCTCTGTGACAACCTTTCAAGTACTTGAAGAGTGCTATCATATCTCCCCTCAGTCTTCTCTTCTCAAGGCTAAACATGCCCAGTTCTTTCAGTCTCTCTTCATAGGACTTTGTTTCCAGTCCCCTGATCATCTTTGTTGCCCTCCTTTGAACCCTCTCCAGCTTGTCTGCATCCTTCTTAAAGTGTGGTGCCCAGAACTGGACACAGTACTCCAGATGAGGCCTAGCCAGTGCTGAGTAGAGGGGAACTAGTACTTCCCGGGATTTGGAAGCGATGCTTCTATTAATGCAGCCCAAAAGAGCATTTGCCTTTTTTGCAGCCACATCACATTGTTGGCTCATATTCAGCTTGTGATCGACGACAATTCCAAGATCCTTCTCGCTCGTAGTGTGGTTGAGCCACGTATCCCCCATCTTGTAACTGTGCATTTGGTTTCTTTTTCCTAGGTGCAGAACTTGGCATTTGTCCCTATTAAATGCCATTCTGTTGTTTTCTGCCCAGCACTCCAGTCTATCCAGATCACTTTGAATTTTGTTTCTGTCTTCCAAAGTATTAGCTATCCCTCCCAATTTTGTGTCATCTGCAAATTTGATCAGCATTCCCTGCACCTCCTCCTCCAAGTCATTAATAAAAATGTTGAAGAGCACTGGGCCCAGGACTGAGCCCTGCAGTACCCCGCTCGTTACCTCTCCCCAGCTTGAGAAGGTCCCATTGATAAGCACTCTTTATCATATTCATATTGGATCATATTCACTCAGAACTTGACGCCACAGTTATTGCAGACTCTGCGGAGGTGTCCAGTGTTCCGTCTGCCTGTGTTTCCTGGGATCAGTTTCAGTTGTTGCAGCCTGATGATGTGGACAAGACGCTTGAATTGGTCCGGCCCACCACATGTAAGCTTGACCCTTGCCCATCTTGGCTTATACAATCTAACAGAGGTGAATTGGCTGAGTGGGTCCAGGGAGTGGTAAATGTTTTGCTTTTTCAGGGGGTGGTTCCTGCTACCTTGAAAGAGAATATAGTGCACCCTCTCCTGAAGAGGCCCTCCCTGGACCCAGAGGTGTGTGAGAACTATTGCCCCATCGCTAATATCCCCTTTTGGGGCAAGATGCTTGAGCGTGTGGTGGCTGGACAGCTTCAGATGTTCTTGGAGGAAACTGATTATCTGGACCCATTTCAGTCTGGTTTCAGGCCAGGGTATGGCACTGAAATGGTCTTGGTTGCTCTGACTGATGACCTACTCTGGGTGAAAGAGGGAGAGTGCTAACCTGTTGATCTTCCTGGATCTCTCAGCAGCTTTTGACACCATTGATCATGGTGTCTTATGGAATCGGCTCTGCAGGATGGGAGTTGGGGGCACTGTGATACAGTGGTTCCACTGTTACCTACAGGGTCGATTCCAGAGAGTGGTATTGGGGGTTTCCTGTTCTACCCCATGGCTTTAAGCTGTGGGGTGCCACAGGGTTCTATTCTATCCCCCATGCTGTTCAACATCTATATGAAGCTGTTGGGAGAGGTCATTAGGAGTTTTGGGGTGGGGTGTCACCAGTAGGCTGATGATACTCAGCTCTATTTCTCCTTGTCCTTGGAGTCAGCTGAGGCGGTGAAGGTGCTGGACCAGTGCCTGGAGGCTATAATGGGCTCGATGAGGGCCAATAAACTGAAGCTAGGTCCTGACAAGACAGAAACTCTGTGGATTGGTGGTTCCTGAGTCCGGGAATTGGGTAAGTGACCTGTCCTGGACAGGGTTGCACTCCCCCTGAAGGAGCAGGTACGTAGCTTGGGAGTACTCCTAGATCCATCCCTGTCACTGGAGCCCAAGGTCAACTCCGTGGCCTGGAATACTTGGGGCCAGCTTCGGCTGATCCGCTAGCTACAGCCTTTCCTGGACAGGGATAACCTAGCCACAGTAGTACATGCGCTGGTAACTTCCTGATTAGACTATTGCAATGCATTTTACGTGGGGCTGCCCTTGAAGATGACTCAGAAGTTGCAGCTAGTGCAAAATGCAGCAGCTAGACTGCTGACTGGAACACCTCATCAAAACCATATAACACCAGCTTTAAAGGAATTGCACTGGCTGCCAATATGCTCCCAGTCGGCATTCAAGGTTTTGGTGATGACATTTAAAGCCCTATGCAGCTTGGGACCTAGATATTTGGGGGAGCGCCTCCCCCTATATATGACTGCCTGAGAACTGAGATCTTGTGGAGGGGCCCTCCTCTGCATCCCACCAGTACAAGACATACACTATGGTGGGATGTGGGAGAGGACTTTCTCTGCTGTGGCACCCTGGTTGTGGAATGCCCTCCCCTTGGAGGCCCAACACTGGTCTCATTTCAGCGCCAAGTAAAAACATGGCTTTTTACCAAAGCCTCTGAGGGCTAAATGCATTCCCTAGCACATTGTTTTAACTGTTTTATTGTTTTAGATTTTAACTGGTTTTAGCTTGTTTAATAGTTTAATATGTTTTTAGGTGTTTAAATTATTTATTGTTTTATACTGTTTAAACTGATTTTATCTGTATGCTGCCCTGAGATCTTAATGATATAGGGAGGGATAGAAATGTTTTAAATAAATACATAAAATAAAAATTAATAAATGAAGAACAGCCACAAGAAAGTTATTATCAGAACAGTAGACTCTGATGTTGCTGTTGCGGCACTGTTTGTTTTTGCACATTCCAAACCTAGACTAATTATGTACTGGGTATGAGCATGGGAGACCCTGTCCATATGTTCCATTCCCATTTTCCTGCCAGTATGGCTGACCTGTTGTCCTTTTTTCATGCCTTCTCAGGGATATGGTATCTGGCTTTTTAGGTACAAGAAAGAAAGAAAACATGTGAGGAAGGCATGGATATTATTTTGGGACATTAATTCTACTTTCCAAGAACAGTCCTACCTTCCCAGAATGAGATTAGGGATGGATAAATCTGTCTGTCCTACCTTCTAATGTTCACATTTTTTCAAGCATAAGTTTGTTCTGTCCCATTTCCACAGCAGTTTGCAATTTTTCATCTCAAATCTATGCAATTTTAAAAATGTATGCAATTTCCCCTAATAAACATGTATTTTACAAGCACTTGCCCCTAATATATGCCTTTTTGTATGCAATTTTTCCTAATGTACATATTTTTATTAGAAAACTGCAGTGCAAAATCTGGAGAAGTTCAAAAGCAAAGTATAATTGTGTTCTAGTTTGCATATTAGTTTGGGAAGAGCAAATTATGTCGGTTCATATTCAAATGTGAACCAAACAAATTTCATCCCTATCCCTGAGGTTTGAGCTTTTTTCATACAACTATAAATAATAGCTGAGTGGCAAAACACCCTCTTAAAAGTCATGGATTTTAAATCTGTATATATGTGAAATAAGTGACTATTATAATAAAATGACTGCTTGTATGCTTATTTATCCTTCATGTTATGTCAAATACCCGAAACACAGTAAGAAACATGTCAGATGAGCCCGATACACACAGGATATTTTAGTCATTTTGTATAGTTATGTTTGGCCTTTCCTGGTGCTAAGTTCTTGCACTAGGGAGTGAATTTCCCAAGGCAAACCCCTGAATTTCATGGCTTAGCAGAGATTTGACCCCAAATTTCCTGTGTCAAACATCAGAACTGAACTACACTGGCATCACTTATTTATGAAGCTAATTATCCAAAACTAGAGTACTTACATCAGCCTTCCTCAAACTGCTGCCCTCCAGATGTGTTGTACCACAATTCCTATCATCTCCCAACTAGCATGGCCATCTGAAGGGCAACAGGCTGGGAATGGCTGATTTAGATTTACACAGTATGAAGCCAATTATCTAAAGCTATTACAGATGAAAAAGCAGTCAAGAGCAGTTCTGACTCCAGCTAAGAAGGAGGGAATTGTAGGGTGACCTGCTGCTATCTGAAAAGGAGAGTCATACACCAATTGGTAACTCTAGTCTAGCAATGGCCTAACTTCAGCCTTACATAGTCTACTTTTTAAAAATACTCTGGAACTCCCTGGGTCTACGCACATGCTGTAAATAGAAAAAGTGTAAGTGCTCACTTAGGATCTCTTAACAGTTAAGGCATAACCTGTATTAAGTGTTCTTGAGTATGTAGTCCTAGATCACATCAAGGTCCACCTCATCCAACATTCTTGGTAGGAACCCCAGCAACCAACAAGTATGAGATGCCCCCCCGCCCCCGAAATTGGCCAGAAGCCCACCAGGATAGCACAGTGTATCATCCACCGTGCCCTGCTCCAGTAGAATTCTATTCAAAGTTTTTCTACTCCCTTCATGCCTCTTGAGCAATAAACACAAATGTACGAAGACAAAAACTATGTCATTATCACATTTTAGTGTGAAGGAACAGCAGCGATTAAACATGCAATTTAATTTACAAACATTAATACAACACTTTCTTAATATACTATTTACAATACCCAAGTCATTTTATACATAATGATTAGGGAGACTGCTAGTATCATGATATTCCCCATGCAAAGTGAAAACTCAATTTTTCTGTTGCAGCTAAGTGTCCTAAAGAGGTAACATGCCTTATAATTTTAACTGTGTAAGCTGTTGTGTAATAATTAAGTCCATTATGCAGGCAACACAATTACTTAGATCTGCACATTTATTTTATACTACCATCTTGCGCTTTTGATTGATGAACAAGATGCACAATTTAGCCAATTGCTCATAAGGTGAGCATCAGGCATTCACAACTGTACTGCTGTGTTTTTGAATGGGTAATAGATGCATAGGAACTGATATACACATGCAACCCATAACAATTATTTATTTATTAGATTTATATACTACCAAAGGGACAAATGCCCTTGGAGTGGTTTACAATCATAAAACACCACAAGAGTAACTAAAACAACAACACAATAATATAGCCAATGGAATTATCAACAAATTTTAAGATATTAAAAACATTAAAAATACTAAAGAGCCAGAAATAAAACTGATGATAAAGGATAGGACCCAACAGGCCCCTACTGCTGACAGCGCCTATGTAGCGCTTCCGGGGGCAAGCCCCCAAACAACCAGAAACGCAAGTGCCAGCAGTAGGTCCCTGTTGGATCATACCCAAAGACAGCAAATTAAAGATTAAATGCCTGATGGAAGATAAGGGCTTAGACTGACTTCTAAATGTATACAACGAAGATGCCAGGCAGATCTCCCTGGGAAGGGAAGGGCATTACACAGATGAGGGCTCTTCCCCTGATAGCCTCCAAACAATGCTTAAGATCACATCATCTTTTTCAGTAAAGTGTCTTGAACATGAAATACCAATGCACAGGAAGGTGTAAATATTTTTGAAAATAAAGGGACACGTTCCCCAAACCTTTGATGCCTCTGGGATAGGGCATTATTTGCATTACAACTGGATGCACACTTCGCTCTTCCACATATATATATTTCTCCTTGATCAGCTTCCAAAACAGTGTACATATGTGGGGGTGGTCCAGTTAATATTGCTTTGCAGTGTCCTGTCATCCTTGCCCATTTAGTCAGAAGTCAGAGGTAGGCCTGTGCTTTCTGAGCAAGGCTGATGACAGGCATGAGGTAATCCCAGAAGCAAGAGTAGTGCAAGTTGTGCCAGAGAATCCTGGTGCATTCTTTCACCCTGCCTCGAGAGATCATCAAGGCTTAGTTATTGGGGGGGGGGGGGATAATTTTTTTCATGGCAACTCACTGTCCCAAGGGACACAGAGCAGTTAGTGTATCCAACATAGCGGCTTAATTTCAAAGTACACTTAACTTACTCTTATGGGATACTAGTGTGCCCCAGTATATAGTTTGTGAATTACTGTCCAACAAATGCAACTTCCATGTTGGAAGAGAAGTGTCCAGAGTGAGCATTCTAACCAGAATAAATGCTGCTTCTAAGATTTAGCATATAGACTCAAAAAGCTTATCAGGCAGATCTGTCCTTACCCTTCTCTCTTGGTTTTAAGCCTTTGGGTACAAAACCCCTTTATCCTTCTTGGAGAAAGTGACAAGTAACACCAACGCTGAACTCCTAAGCTTGGAAACAATTATACATCTCCTTTCTGCCAAAATTAAAAGTAAGAAGGGGAACAAGAGGTGCTCCAATCCTATATTTTAGTCTGACGTTTCTCACCATAATTTCAAATGTTTAGGCTACACAAAATGGACTAAGATTATTTTCTTATTTTGTATTTGTACACACTGAGGTGAATGCTGCCCTAGCTTTGGAGACATCCTTTGGGCAGATATGGAGAGAGGAGATACTTGTGCATGAGAGAAAAAAAAGCACCGCCAGAACAAGCAAGCAAATACAAGATAACATCTACAGCCAATTGTTTAAGGTCCAAGAGTATGTATTAGTTAATCATGCTTGAAAGTCAACAGCCCATTAGAGACCTGTTTTTGTTGCTTAAGATGCTCCGTAAAAAGTCATGTACATCAATGGTGCTATATAAATAGTAATTAATAAACTAGAACAATCTAGTTTATGTGCTACTAGATTGTGCTAGAACACAATCACTTATGTGCTACTAGAACAATCCAGTTTATGTGGGAAATGTTCTACTACGACTGGCACTGGAACAGCTACTGAATAGCTGCAGCCATGCCACTATTGGTAACATAAAATATAAACAGGGCCAGTGTAATCTTTTGGCTGTGCCAACAACCTGGCTGAATCATTTGCCTCTTCCCAATAACGGGGATGCAGACAAAGAATATTCACCATACTCATTCTTTCTATCTACAATCTATTGGGCCCAGAAATGTACCATACAGAGAACTGAAGTTTTCTTTTATTTTCTTTCTCAGTACTGAACAAAGTTAAATATTCAGAGAGGAAACTAACAAAAAGTTGGCAGATGACACACCAAACTGCACTGATAATTAATAGATTTACAATTAACTCCCCAAGAGCACAGTATAGGATTTTTATAACACTTAAAGAACTTTTAACAAGTGAATAAATTATTAATGGATTTCATCATGGTACAGGCCAATTCCAAAGTTCTTTCACATTCAGTAGCTAGGCATTTTTTTTAGATATTCATGATTTTTGCTTAATAAGCAGAGTATAAATATCTGAAATAATATATTATGGAATTATCTTCTCTACTGCTTTTAGCTTGAATCCACAATGAATATCAAGTGTATTGATAAATTCCAGATCCTATTGAGGTTGCTGTAAATCACATACCTGCAATATGAGAGACTCTTTATCACCTTCTAATCTTGTCAGACGTTCTTGATAGGTTTCATTACTGGCGGAAGTATGGTGATTCACCTGGGACTAAAAAGAAAGACAGACTAAGAACACAAGTAATTAAAATGTAATTATACTGTTAGCTGCTGCCTAGAACTTTAAGGTTCATTATAATCATACTTACAAGAACATAACATGGATGCATTACATAGCTTACAATTTTGACAACAAAGCCTGGGTTTTAAAATGCAATTTAATTTCGAACATTTTTCATTTCATAGGATTTAACTATGGCATAAAGCTAAAACTCCCTTGAATGTGTAGCCTAGAGAGAAACAAAAGTCACAAATGATACATAATAGATTCCAGCTGTAAGGTTGGGCCACTATTGTCCATAGTAGATACTAACATTTTAAATGGAATTGTATTTAAAAAAAACCCAGACCAAACTCAATGAGCAATCTGCTAGATGCTATCTCCCTCTCTTCAAAACAGAAAATGCATAAAGTATTATGCAACAGGCAACATTTTCTAGTCCAGTCATGCAACCAGTGCAACTGAATCACTGGATACATACCTTTAAGTCTCAGCCCATCCTACCCGTTTCTTCCCTAGTCTTATCATTTCCTTCCCTCTGCTGCTGTGGTGAGCAAGATACCAGGCATGCACAGCAGGCATAAATGACAGGACCAGGGAAGAGAACAGAAGGGAGAAGCCATGACTGTGGTGTCTCTCATTGGGTGTGTTTGTATGTCACCCTAAGACACCCTGAGGAGAAGCCATGGTGGGTGGGTGGCTTTGTCTCTTACTCCCGACAGACTATCGCCCACCTGCTAACTCCCTGTGGCTTGTTTCCTCAGTCCCTCTCAGTCTTCCAGGCTGCTGCTGGCAGGGGGTCTTTGCAGCAGAAATCCTTGTTCCCTATGTCAGTACCCTTTCTGCAATTGGTCTGTTGCAACTGCTGGCTGATGAGGGAGATTTTATTTATTTTATTTATTATTTAATTTATTAATTGCCCATCTGGCTGGTCACCCAGCCACTCTGGGCGATGTACAACATACAATAAAAACAGTTTAAAAGAATAAAATTCTACAATAAAAACATTTTCTAAAATACCCTAACCCACCCCAAATGCCTGCCTGAACAGCCACGTTTTTAATGCACGACGGAAGCTCATTAAAGAGGGGGCATGACGGAGTTCCCTAGGGAGGGAGTTCCACAGAGTGGGGGCCACCACAGAAAAGGCCCTCTCCCTCGTCCCCACCAGTCTAGCTGTCCTGGCTGATGGGACAGAGAGAAGGCCATCCGAGGCTGATCTTGTTAAGTGGCCTGTCTGGTGCTGCTGGAGGCGCTCCTTAAGACAGGCTGGGCCAGAACCATATAGGGTTTTAAAGGTCAAAACCAACACCTTGAATTTGGCCCGGAAAACAACTGGTAACCAGTGCAACCAGATTTCCCACTCATCAGATTGCAAAAAAATAATAATTTTCTGACCCCTTATGAATGCGGGAACACGTTCACAATTTTGTTCTGTTTTGTTTTCTGGGCTCTTGTGTAAGAGTGAAAGACCACCTGTCTGCTATTTAGCCAACCTTCCCCTTATCCCCCTCTTGTCAATGTCCTCCACTTTAGGGCTTCTCTTACACTGAAGTAACAACACCCATGGGAAAGTTTGCAAATTTAAAAAAAAGATTCCTGCTATGAAATTTGTGCAAATTTCCCCTCCATTCTTCTGCTCTGCCATGAACTTTGCATAATTTTTGAGTTCCCATCCACTGTTCTGTAACCCTCATGTACATCAGACAGCTAGCAATGGAGAGAGCTGGCTGGCAAGAGCAATGAAAACCCCTGCTGCTCCATGTGATCTCACCAGTGCTACCGCCATTCTTCCTTATCCCTTCTCAACCTCAGAATAGATTCTTAATTGTTTGTTGGTTCAAGGTCTTCCACTCTTGTGGAAGACCACAAGAGAGTTTGTCTCCTATTTATCCAAGCATCCCCTTCTTGTCTATGTCCTCCGCTTTGGCACTTCCCATGCTACTGAACACCTTTCTTTTAAAAGGCTGCTGCACATTACACTGAAGTAAGCACACCTGTCCCCAAAGTGCCTTCTCTTCTGCAGCCACCAGCGCCGTTGCTAGCTGTCAGTTGCCCATGAGCGTTACACAACAGTGAGTGGGACTGCAAAAATTACACAAAACTCACGGCAGAGCAGTAGAATGGAGGTGAAATTTGCACAAAATTCCTAGCAGCTGTCGTTATGTAGGGGTGAAAAAAGTGCAAACACACATTCAGGACATCTCTGGTCTCCCTTCTTCATGATTCCTCCCCAAAAAATAAAAATAAAAATAAAAATCCATCCCAAGAAAGGATGAAGGAGAATACTGGTGGCACTAGTGAGATTACGTGGACCAGCAGGGGTTTTTGCTGCTCCTTCTAGCCAGCTCTTTAGCCATTATGACAGCCTGTGAAAAAATCACCCTGCCAGGTTCGGACATCATGCTAAGCACCCTGAGATCAAGCCACCAAAACAACCCTACTACAAAACAAACCTTGTGTTCTCAGCTGGCTCGTTTGTGCAAAGCTATCCACAACAGCAAAACTGCTCCAGGTTCGGATGTCACACTAAGCCACTCTGTGACCATCCACGACGACAATCCACCATGGCTTAGTGTGATGTGCGAACCCAGTCATTGTACCGGGAGAGTTAAAAAGGAATGCATCCAGTGTCTGGATTGCAATGTGACATTCCTAATCTGCTCCCCATTCATTGCTGGCAAGCTTACTTACAAAATGCTGAATGGTAAGGAGTAATTCAGAGATACAGTATCTTATGCACTGAAAGAAGTCAGATTGTATATTAAACTTAATCCACAAACATATACCCTACCATGAAAACATGATACTAAAAAAAAGCAAATTAAGCATTCAGAAAGAGAAGTACAGCTTCACATACTTGTGAATTTACAACAAATGTTATTTGCATTCCGTTATATAGCAAATTTCTCCAACACGGTTAAAGATGTCATAGCCAGGATATGGGAGGGTAAAGTGCAATAACTATCTCCATTAGGACACCGAAAGTATGAATGTCCAATCATTCCTCCAGGGAACTCAGTGGTTCTCCCTACCTGCCACTCCATTTTATCTTCATAACCACCCTGTGAGGTAGGACAGACACTAACTTGGTCAAGGCCAACTCAGCAAGCTTCACAGCTGACTTGGGATTTGAACCTGTGACTACATATTTGAACCTAGGGCTACACTCAAGTTATAAAACTGTCCTCATATCAGTTTCATGCAGCATTCACACGGAGCAATAATAATAGGCAGGCATCCACACATCCTTATCTGGAAGTAAAGTCTGTGGAAACCAAAGGGTCTTGTTCTGAAGAAAAATGCTTTATAATTGGGTTATATGTTTGCTCTGCAAACATCTGACCTCCATTCAAGTGCCCTCTGGACTGCATGCTGGGCTGCCATAATTGACCCAGAAAATCCGTAACACGAAGAACAGGAAGGCAACTTAAGCAACTAGAAGAGCAGGTGTATTTTGCGTGCTGCAATAGGTTTTGCCTCTCTCAGGACAGCTCATTAAGTATCTGCATCAAGCCATTACAAGATAATGGACTACAATACTTCCTGCTCTAATTTACGCTTCTAAAATATGCCAGACTGAAACTACATTAGCCAACATCCACATCACGTAAAGTAATCCAAGGAGAAAACATCAGCTCTGCCAAAACATCAGCTACTACATGCTTTAATAAGAATAGATAAATGTAGACAAGTTCACCTACTAACCAAACAGCTGCTCTTTTAAGACATTGCCCCATCTCTATGGCAAATACAATGACAAGATAAAACATAGCAATGCAGCCTCAGGGCATACGTATTTGGTTGATGTGGGAAGTGAGTGCTGTCATGGCTACACACGAGAAATTTCTGTGGTATTCAAGTGCTATAGGATAGATAGAAAACTTCTGCAGCATCTGGTTTTTGCACATTCACATTTTTAAAGTTTTGGCAGCTATTTACTTGCGTTTAAAGAATGTTATGTTCTAAGTGTAGACAATTTCCTTAAGCAAGTAGAAGTTTCACAGATATCCACACTTTTCCAAATTAACATGAAAACTTTCCCATATGGCCTCATGGCAGCAGAGATTGAGGGCAGGGAACATGGATAGCTGAAACATTTGTCCAAGGGCCAAGCTAAGAACTGGAACAGGAGTGACTGCCAGCAAGAGGCTCCAGAGAGAAAATGGAGTAGGGGCAAATCAGGGTGAAGTGAAGACATGCCCTAGATGCCTCCAAGATTAATCAGCAGTGTGTTTGCATGGATGTGCATTAGCACTTGTATGCCTCCAGAGGCCCATGGCAGAGGTCTGTGAGGCATTCTGCAATTTGGGTAGTGTAAGCTGGGGGGATTGACATAAACAAGAGATATATCCTCACAACAACCCTGTGAGGTAGGTTCACATGAGGGAGAAAGACAACATCACCCAATGGGGGGATTTGAACACACGTCCCCTCAGTCCTAGTCCAACACTAACCACTAGACCACACTGGTTCTTCTCCATGACTGTCTCTTCCCACTCGTTCTTACATAGCACATTCATTCAGCGTAGAATCTGTAGATAGTACATAAGAACATAAGAAGTGCCATTCTGAATCAGACCAAGGGTCCATCTAGTCCAGCATTCTGTTTACACAGTGGCCAACCAGCTGTCGACCAGGTTGTCGACAAGCAGGACCCTCCCACCCATGTTCCCTGGCAACTGGTGTACATAGGCTCACCACTTCTGGTACTGGAGGATGTACATCGCCATCAAGACTAGAAGCCATTGATAGCCATTTCCTCCAGGAATTTGTCTAAACCCCTTTTAAAGTCATCCAAATTGGTGGTCATCACTACATCCTGTGGTAGCGAATTCCATAGTATAACTATGCGCTGCGTGAAGAAGTACTTCCTTTTATCTGTCCTGAATCTCCCACCAATCAGCTTCATAGGATGACCCTGGCTTCTAGTATTTTGAGAGAGGAATGTCTCCCTATCCACATTCTCCACACCATGCATAATTTTGCAGATCTCTTTCATGTCTCCCCTTACCCTCCTTTTTTCCAAGCTAAACAATCCCAGCTGTAGGGGAGATGCTCCAGCCCCTTGAACATTTTAGTTGCCCTTTTCTGCACTTTTTCCAGCTCTACAATATCCATTTTTAGGTATGGTGACCAGAACTGTACATAGTATTCTAAGTGTGGTTGCACCATAGTTTTGTAGAAGAGCAGTATGATATTCGTAGTTCTATTCTCAATTCCTTTTCTAATTATGCCTAACATGGAGTTTGCCTTTTTTACAGCAGCCGCACACTGGGTTGACATTTTCATCAAGCTGTCCACCACAACCTCAAGATCTCTTTCTTGGTCGGTCACCGCTAGCTCAGATCCCATCAGATTATACTTGAAGTTGGGATTTTTTGACCCAACGTGCATCACTTTATACTTGCTTACATTGAACTGCATTTTCCATTTAGATGCCCACTCTCCCAGTCTGGAGAGATCCTTTTGGAGCTCCTCACAATCCCTTTTTGTTTTAACCACCCTAAATAATTTGGTGTCATCCGCAAACTTGGCCACTTCATTGCTCACTCCTAATTCCAGATCATTAATGAACGAGTTGAAAAGCATTGGGCCTAATACAGATCCCTGTGGGACCTCACTACTTACATCCCTCCATTGGGAGAATTTACCATTTATTCCTACTCTCTGCTTTCTGTTCTTTATCCAGTTACTGATCCATAAGAGGACTTGTCCTCTTATTCTGAAGCTGCTAAGTTTGCTCAGGAGTCTTTGGTGAGGAACTCTGTCAAAAGCCTTTGGGAAGTCCAAGTAAACAATGTATACCAGATCTCCCCTGTCTACATGT
This sequence comes from Heloderma suspectum, assembly GCF_057233095.1. NCBI lineage: Eukaryota > Metazoa > Chordata > Lepidosauria > Squamata > Helodermatidae > Heloderma > Heloderma suspectum. Next base: position 111,061,565 of record NC_139458.1, on the reverse strand, counting down.
TTATTGACACTCAAAGAACTCTAAAAGGTTAGTGAGACAGGACTTACCTTTGTGGAAGCCATCTTGATTCTTTTTCAGCGGAGCTTGACCTTCCATATGCTTATTAATTTTACCTTTAATAATGCCTTCAACCAATCTACTCGGAACAGACGTTTAGCTAACCAGCCTGTAATTTCATGGATTCCCCCGGATCCCTTTTTGAAAATTGGTGTTACATTTGCCATCTTCCAGTCCTCTGGTATAGAGGCTGTTCTTAGGGACATGTTGCATATTTTGGTTAGAAGATCAGCAATTTCATATTTCAGTTGTTTGAGAACTCTAGGATATATACCACCTCGGCTGGGAGGTTTATTTGTTTTCCATTTATCAATACGGTTGAGAACTTCATCTTTTGTCACCACTATTTGCCTCAGTTCCTCAGACTCCCTTCCTGAAAACATCAGTTCAGGCACAGGTATCTGTCCTGGATCTTCTGCAGTGAAGATGGATGAAAAGAATTCATTCAGCTTCTCTGCAATCTCCTTGTCCTCCTTCACTACTCCTTCCACTCCATTGTCATCCAATGGTTCAACTGCCTCCCTAGCTGGTTTTCTGCTTCTGATATATTTGAAGAATTATTTACTGTTGGCCTTGATATTGTTAGCGATATGCTTTTCAAAATGCTTTTTGGCATCTCTTATTGTCTGCTTGCATCGCCTTAGTGCAAGCTTGTGCTCCCTTTTGTTTTCCTCACTTGGGCAAGACTTTCATTTTCTGAAGAAAGCTCTCTTTTCTCTAATAGCTCCCTTAACACTACTCGTTAACCATGCCAGCGACCTCTTGGACTTGGTGCTACCTTTCCTAACCTGTGGTATACATTTTATCTGGCTTCTATTATTGTGGTTTTGAGTAATCTCCAAGCATTTTGAAGGGATTTAATCCTCTTGACTCCCCCTTTTAACTTCCTTTTCACCAGTTCTCTCATTTTAGAGAAGTTTCCTCTTTTGAAGTCAACTGTGACTGTGTTGGACTTCCTGGGCAATTTTCCACTTAAATATATATTAAATATGATAGCACTGTGGTCACTGTTTCCAGTTGGTTCAACAACATTTATATCTCCTACTAGGTCCTGGGTGACGCCACTTTGGATTAAGACCACAGTCATCTCCTCTCTGGTCAGCTCCATGACCAACTGTCTGAGGGCACAATCGAGAAATTTAACCTCTTTGTCATGGCTGGAACATGCATTTATCCAGTTAATGGGGGGGGGGTAACTGAAGTCGCCCATTATTACAACACTTCCTTGTTCGGGGGCCTCCCTAATTTGGTTTTCTATCTCAAGGTCACTCTGAGCATTCTCAGTCTGGGGGATGATAGCATGTTCCTAGCACTAAATTAGTTTTGGAGCCTGGTATTGTTACCTACAGTGCTTCTGTGGAACAGCCACAGCCTTTTAGGTGTTCTAGTCTGCTCAACACTATGCCCTCTTTGATGTACAGGGAAACACCTCCCCCAGTATGCCCTTCCCTGTCCTTCCTACAGACTTTATATCCAGAGATGACCATATCCCACTGGTTCTCTCCATTCCACCAGGTTTCTGTAATGCCCACTATATCCAGGTTCTCCTTTGAAACCAAGCACTCCAACTCTCATTTTGGCTCAGAGGCTCCTAGCATTTGCAGAGAAACACCTATACATGGTGTCTCTCCCCAGATGCTTCTGGCGTTTGCATCGTTTCCTATGGGACTTTAGCCCCTTTGGCTGCTATTATGTTCTACCATGTACTCCTGGTCTATTTCCTTCCCTTCTACATTTGGGCAATCAAAAACATTTTCATCTTCATCCCTTTGGGATGATTTAATCCAAACCAGATGCTTCCCAGCTCCGGTCAGCTTTCCCCCAGGGTTTAGTGTCAAAGCTGCCATGCCACCCTTTTTATGTTTAGCGCCAGCAGTCTGGTTCCATTTTGGTTCAAGTGGAGTCCGTTCCTCTTGTACAGGCCCAGCTTGTCCCAAAATGTTCCCCAGGGCCTAACAAATCTGAACCCTCCTCCCTGCATCACCGTCTCATCCACACACTGAAACTCCTCAGCTTCACCTGTCTAACTGGCCCTGTGCGTGGAACAGGTAGCATTTCAGAGAAAGCCACCTTGGTGGTCCTGGATTTCAACCTCCTACCTAGCAACCTAAATTTGGCTTCCAGGACCTCACGACTACATTTTCTCGCATCACTGGTACCAACATGGACCATGATCACTGACTCCACCCCAGCACTATCTACTAGGCTATCTAGAGGCGCGTGATATCTGCAACCTTTGCACCAGGCAGGCAATTCACCATGCGGTCTATACGCCCATCACAAACCCAGCTGTCTATATGTCTAATGATTGAATCTCCCACTACCACAAGCCCCCCTCCCCTTCGAGGCACATCCTTGGTGCGAGAGGATATTTGTTCTAGGGGTGTACGAAAATCACTTACCTTTCGCGGATTATGCTGATGGTGGGGTGGGAGGCGCTCCATCCCTCCCCCCAGAATCCTGGACGGGGGGCGCGCTCCGTTCCTCCCCCCCCAGAATCCTGGCCGGCCGGCTGTGCTCTGCAGGGATTCTGCGGAGCTGCCGGCCAGCTCCGCCAGAAGCCGGACATCCGGCCTCTGGCTAGCAGGGACGCAAATGGCGGCAGCCATAGCCGCCGCCGTTTGCGTCCCTCCGGTCAGCGGTGATAGGCTACGTAAATGTTTACGTAGCCTATCACGGCTGACTTTTTTTAAAAAAAAAAACACACGCGTACGCAAATGGCGGCGGCCATGGCCGCCGCCATTTACGTTCCTTATTTTAGCACGTCTTAGTCTACGTCAAGATTTACGTAGACTAAGACGGCGAAAATAAGGGGAACGTCCCCTGGACTGCAAGGAGGTCAAATCAGTCAATCCTAAAGGAAATCAACCCTGACTGCTCTTTGGAAGGACAGATACTGAAGCTGAAGCGCAAATATTTTGGCCACCTAATGCGAAGAGAAAACTCCCTGGAAAAGACCCTGATGCTGGGAAAGACTGAAGGCAAAAGGAGAAGGGGACGGCAGAGGATGAGATGGCTGGATAGCATCACCGATGCAATGAATATGAACCTGAGCACACTACGGGAGAGAGCGGAGGCCAGGAAGGCTTGGTGTGCTATGGTCCATGGGGTCACAAAGAGTTGGACACGACTTAAGGACTGGTTGTTGTTGTTGTTGTTCAGTCGTTAAGTTGTGTCAACAATAGTGAATGTGAGACATACTGAGGGGAGATCCTATATTCAATAGGTCATTGGAGGAGACAGCAGACAAAGGGTAGGTGATTTTGGAAGGTTGTGGCTTGCAAGGTCTGGATCCCTGCAAGGCCTGGATCATTTTTCTGTGTGTTTTTAAAAAATTAATTGATATGCTGAACTGTTAAACTTGCTTTATTTAATGAACTGCTCTTTAAGGCCTAAAGCCTGAGCCTAAACTGAGCCCAAACTAAGGCTAGCCTGCACTTTTTCCTGCTTTAAGCAGACTCTAGTAATGTAAACAAAGTAATGTAAACAAACAACAAGCACATGCCTCCAAAATAAAGGGGTGATAATAAGGAAGAACAGATGAAGCTGTTTAAGTGAGCAAGGGACCTTCAGGTGGCTGAGGGTCTTAAGAGTTGAAACGGCAAAGGGCAAATTTGGATAGAGGGCAGAGTGAGGCGGGGGAAGCCATGGAGAGCTTTAAAGGGCAATGTTTTGCTTGGTGTGGAAGGAGATGGAAAGTCTATGTATTAATTTGAGGACAGGTGACACATGGTCTGAATGATGAGAGAAGTGAATCTAGCAAAATTCTGAATTGAAGTGGGAGGACTATGGTCAATAAGTGAGCCCAGAAAGAAGACTGTAATCATCAAGGTGGAAACTGACTAACATAAACCAGGGTTTTGATTAAGGGATAGAAGGGAAGATCCAAATTTTCAAAATACTGTATGGCAGGGGTGGAGAATCTATGCCCCTCCTGTTGTTTCTGGAGTTCAACTCCCACCATCCATGATCATTGGCTATGCTGACTGGAACTAATGGGATTTGCAGTCCAACAACATCTGGCGAAGCACAGGTTCCCCAACCCTGTTGTACAGCAACATAATTTGGTAACAGACCAAATATGAAGAGGGAGAGGGTTATACCACGTTTCAACAATACCTTTGTATGAACAACTGTTTCACTCATGAAGAAGCTTTCAAAAGCATACTATTCTTCATTTAAGTAACCATGAATGAGGTAATATTGTTCAATATGCAACTTATTCAGGAGTTTGGGGATAAATTCACTCAATCAGTTGCATTTTTTCACAGGCTATTGACTACAGCTATATCACAAGGACTGATTGCTTTATGTGAAGCCATTATATCCCATCTGGAATACTGAATAAATCCATGTGACAATAAAAGCAACTGCGTGTGCAGAAAAGTGTAGCAAACTTGAGACATGTTCAATGTATTCTGACTTTCTTTTAATGAGAACTGGCAGATAGAAACAGAGCAGAGCCAATAGAATGTGGTCATCCAACTATTTGTTCAGTAGCTCATCCTCACAGAGGATTTTGAAGGCTCTGGGTCTAGTTAATAATGTGTACTCACGTTTGAAAAGACGAGAGAGAGAGAGAGAGAGAGAGAGAGATTGAGAGACAGAGACAGAGAGAAAGAACAAGCACCTGCCTGCATTTTTCAGTACATATCTGATATAGAGGAGGAAAATTGAGGTCTATACTTCAGATGAATAAAACATTTGGTTTTTGTGGAGAACTCATTTGAACTTACCTCTTCTTTATCCTCCTCTGGGTCTTACCATCACCAATATAATCACTTCACAGCAATTACTGTATATTTAAAGGCATTGTATATTTAAGGGCAATTATTGTATATTTAAGGCTCTATTTAAGGGTATGTGTGTATTATACACATAAGCATAGTATAGTAGTGCACAGGTGAACTTGTGTGTTCACATCGAGGCTTCTAGTACTGGGTTTGTTTTAAATCCCCCCAGATTAGGCTGTAAGAACTCCATGTGGCGAGGTCTATGTTACACTCCTTCACACAGAGTGGATAGGGTGAAAGCAAGCATGCATGTGGCCTTTAGCAGTATTTTGGCAGGCTGGGTTGGGATGCAAGGCTAGCCTATCACAGCAGAAGTTTTATCCCACCAGATCCAAAGAAATATTCGGTGCTCCTGCTCTGAGTGCCTCCACCCAATGAAGTACGACAGATGGCTACTAGGGAAAGGCTTTTCTCAGTGCTTGCAGCCTGGCTGTGGGATAGCCTTCCCAGAGAGGTTTGCCTAGCACCATCTTTATGGTATTTTCGGCACCAGATAAATACTTTTTTACTCACCTGGGCTTTTTAAACCATTTGTGTTTTTACAGTATGGACTGCTTAATTTATTATTTGTGTTTTTATTGTTATCTGTGTTACTGTTTCATTTCTTCCTCTGCCAGAAATAAGAATTTTTATGCTGGGGTTTGTTTGTTGCTTTTTAAAAAAACTGTTTTTATCTCGTATTTTATACTTTTTAAATGTTGCTCAGAGACCATATTCACTGGCTGGCCAGAAAAATATAGTTAAACTAACTAAAATCAATCAATAAGAATTAATATTATTCCAATAGTCAACTGTGATCTTGCCTTGCTTACTAGAAATCATAGCTTGTTAATCAGATGGAAAGGAAATAGAAGGAAATGGACAGAAGCAATGCACACACAATTAAACCAATAAGGAAGTGCCCTTTAGGGCCAATTCGTATCACATTAATACGAAGTGTTAAATGAGGGGACACACATAACCAAACCCTCTTTTGTCTGTAACCAAGGCCTCCTTGATAAGAGAAAAAAAGATTATTTTAACTGTGCTTGCTTTCTAAAAGAGGAGGTTGCTGTTTGTTTTGGCTCAGGTTACTTGCCCCTCCAGCAGACTGCCACGTGGTCAGTGCACAGGGCCTCTTTTGGCATTGCCCTTTGAACTAGCCTCTTTGTGTCTGGGAATGGTTGCAGGACAAGGGTATTTTCTTAGAGACATTAGTTTGAATGAGATATATGAAATCTTGCATGACACTTTCATCTAGTTTAAGTGAAACAGTGATGTGCTATTGGATCCCATTAGTATTTTCTAAGGTTTGGACAGCTGAATCATTGCATCAATCAAGTACTTTGGTAATTTTATATTTATTCTTTTATTCCAGCCTTACTGAGTAATTCAAACTCACCATTAATTTATACAGTAAAAACAACTCTTGCAATATCACAACTGATATTATGCCCACTTCATTTCCCCACCTCCTCTCAGTTAAATTAGAGCCTGCTTTGGCAAGTGCCACAAAGAACTGATGGAAGTCCAACTCAATTCCTTTCTCTGCTCTCTCCCTGCTCTGGTGGAAGAAGCAGCGCTTTTATTACCAGCCAAAGAGCATCAGCTTACCACCACAGTTGGTGCCCAAGCATGCAACAGCAATGGGATCATGTGGTATAAGAAAGAATTCAGTGTGCAGCTTTCTGCAAATCTTTAATTACTTATCAAAGGAGCATGTGAGCACAATGGAAATCAAGCTTTTTCCCTGGGAGGAGTCCAGAAGTGCCTGGCATTCTCTAACTGTGCTTCCTCACTTTATACACCACTGCCACACAACATAAGTACTCTTCCTACCCTGCACTATCCCCATTCTTTAAGAATCACTATTAGCAGGAGTGCTAAAACCAGTGTTTGGTTTAAAAAAAACAAACCCTGTTCATAAAAACAAACTACTCACAGCTACTGAAGTTCCATCATACTTCCATTTCCTCAGAGTAAGACCAGATACTCTATGGGCTGTCTTAACAGAGCACACATATCTGGCAAAGCCTGTTTGGAAATAATCCCAATTACACCCACGTTTTTGAGAACGAGTTCTCCCACAAGAATGTTACACAGTGTCAGTGTCCTTTTTGCCATAGGAATCCAGTGATTAGTTCGCAATCACAGTACGGCTTTCTGGAAATTGCTTCTTGGGCACAACTGTTTATATGTGAAGAGAACCAATATGCACTACTTAGTTCCATTTAAAACAAATGCTACATGTTTGGATTACTATATATCTAGTTCACCATTCATTTTTTAGAAGACTTGATATATAAGTATGGAATCTAATACATTAACTCGAAACTAAAATCTGAGGTGCTACACAAATAATGTGTATTATTTTATCGCTCATAGGCATGTCCTTTGAAAGTAAAATATTAACAAATGCCACTTCCTATCCTTTTGAATGACCTGAGGATGCAATCCTATGCCCATTTACCTGGGAGTAAAGCCCACTGAACTCAATGAGATTTATTGCTTTGTAGACATGTAGAATATTGCACTACGAAGCAGTAACTCTCCTTAACACGAAAACACAACTACATGAATCCCAGCTCTCTCAAACTTCAGTCATTAACAGAGCCATAGATAAATAATACTGAACTTTGCCAAGACTGTTTATCTTTTCCTTAGTACACAAAGTTTCTTGTGAGTTCTACCCTGTATTGTTCAGATTAAATACCAGTGTGAAAAACTATTCCATGTGAAGTGTATTTTTATTTTAACCGTAAGGGTAGTCATAGAGAAACATTCTTTTAAAAATATTCCTCAAAAATAAGAGAAAATTCATCTATCTATCTATCTATCTATCTATCTATCTATCTATCTTTCTACTTTAACATTCTTCACTACCCCCCAGCTTCAATTTAGATAATATAGTTAAGATACTGAAAACTGGGTTCAGATTAATCACTTGAAATTTAAGATGATCACTGTAATCCACATACAAGTTGAACTATTTTAATCCTACTGGAGAAAATGGGATTAAATTATATAAAAATAAGAATTCTCAGGCTAGTTTGCTTATTGATGGGTCTCTAATTGAATCTTGTCTAAGATTTAAAAGCACACAACTACATGATATATGTGCAAAAGTTACAAAAGTAAACAAAAGGTTAACCAGCTAGCAAAGTTAAATAGCATACAGGCGCATATATATATATATATATATATATACACACACACACACACATATACACACACACACACATATACACACACACACACACACACACACACTAATAGCTGTAAAGAAGAATCCAATTTGAAATCTCATTTGGACAGTTCTATTTTAATGCCAACAGTAATAGATTATCATTTTGCTCAAAATTCTCCTACATTTGCTTCTTCATACAGACAAAGAATTATTGGTTATTTCCCCAATCCCCTTCCACACAGACCACTAGTTTCAGACTGTGGGATACGCCATAATTTCTCCCACAGAGGAAGAAAATTTCATGTCTTCTGTTTTCTCTACCCATAAACTTGTTAAGCAACAGAACTGCAAAGAGTCACTTACCCTCTTTAGCCACGTGAAGTGTTTGTAAATATCAATCTCACTATCCATGCTTCGGGCCCATCTCAGCAATTATATTCCCTGGGTTCAGAGCAATCACAGCTTTGTTCTGGAGAGACCACAATCTTTACTGCTCTCCCCCACTGCCTCCACCTTGTCTTCCCCCACCTCTAGCAAGCTGAATGTCTGTACATATTTGACTTTAAAATTGTCCTTCAGGCTTATTCTAAACTCTTCTACTGGGTGTGTATACACAACCGTATAAACTTCTGACTGCATTCCCCCACCTCCCCAGCCCAGAGCATCTGGTTTTTTAAAGTGGAGATCAGTCATCAACAGGCAGTAATATCATTCTAAAGGCTTCAAAAGATGCATAAAGCCAGATGGTTTCAGGAAAAGAGAGAGAAAAAAGGAAGCTTCTGTAGTGCAGTTGAAATCTGCAGTGAGAGTGTTCCCTTTTAATGGTAAAATAACAAGCTAAAAATTGCTAGACTGTCATAGAGAAACTATTTTCAAGTAATGCCTTCCCTAGCTTTCTGTTTCAAGCGTGGCTGGAACTCATTACCCCAAGACCCTCTATTTCCTGTCTGTTTTACTCTGTGTTTATCGGAATGCTCCTCAGCTTCTCAGTTTATTTCAGGCTGGGACTAAGCCTAAAAATAAGCCCAGCTGTTTGAGAATTGCTAGCTACTCTGTTCTCACAAAGGCACAAATATTTTAGGACAACCCCCTGCCTGAAGACAAGTATTCCATAAGCAGTTTTGTAATGGGGCAATGTTAACATATCAGAAATATGCAACTCAACATTTTTCCATTCATTGCTGCTGTAGCTAAAGCTGCATAGCATGGCAACACTTGAGGTTTGCTATGGTCACATGAGGGTACAATCAAAGTAATACTTTGGGTGGGTTCCTACTCATGGTTCTGGCTGTGCCCCTTTCCTCTGCTATGCTTTGCTAAGCTTGGCTTTTGATTCATTCAGCATCATATGAGAAAACATTAGTAGGAAAAATTGTAACTGAACATATTTCAGTTCAACTAACAGTACGTTACACTCCAAAAACACATGCCTGTTACATTATTTACAATTAAGCTCAAGACACTTTGAAATCCTCAGTTAATTTTATAAAGGGAGAACTGTGTTCATTTTGTCAGTATATACCCAGGACTCTTCCTTCTACCACGTCAGACCATTGGTCCATCTATCTCAATATAGAGCCAGTGTGGTGTAGTGGTGAGAGTGTTGGACTGGGAGCCGGGAGATCTGGGTTCTAGTCCCCATTCGGCCATGGCAGCTCACGGGGTGACTTTGGGCCAGTCACAGACTCTCAGCCCAACCTACCTCACAGGGTTGTTGTTGTGAGGATAAAATGGAGAGGAGGAGGAGGAGAATGTAAGCTGCTTTGGGTTCCTTGAAAGAGGAAAAAAGGCAGGCTATAAATGCAATAAATAAATAAATAAACAGCCTTTCCCAACATTGGGTCTCCAGATGTTGTTGGACTACAACTCCTATAATCTCGAGCCAGCATGGCCAGTGGTTAGATATGCAGTTTGCTGCGTGCTTAATCTTTCTATTTTAAATAGCAGCTGCGGCAGGACTCAATCAGGTCAACCAGGGGAGAGGCAGACTATTTTCCAAAAATCCTTTACCCCTTATGTGATATCCTGATGAAAATTGGTCCCCACTCAGAGCTCCTATTTTAGTTGGGAGGGAACATCTGAAACAATCAGTTAGTGGACAGCTGTGAGATAGTAAGTGATTTTATTTTTTTATAATTCTATCTTGCAAAGCACCTTGAAAAAGTTTCCCCTCAGTATACAAATATTTTTTAATGGCAACAACAGCTGGAAAACATCTAAGTGTGGGTATATTGCAGGTGTGTTGGTATGGCATAGTATGGCTCTTTCATAATAGCATATAAAAACATATGCCTCTGTGGAAAACCTACATAGGGTCAAAAAATGATCTATCTGAGACCACACATATAGCTTTCTATTTCAATAGGTTGAATCAACAAAATGAATTTCTAGATTGGAGGACATCTATTCTGGCAGATTGTCAAGACAGTCTTTTTTCATCACCCACTCATGATACCTTTTGGTACTCTTATGGTGCGAGGAATGCAAATTTTGAAGGCACCTGAGCATCCAGTTAAAGTGTGTCTCACTTAAAATCTAGGGACCTGTTAAGTTATTTCCCCTTTCCCCCAAGTTTGTCCATGTAGCAAAGGTTGGAAGTAGCCTCAGGTTCACGCTTTTCCTCTGTACCCCCCACCCATTTTCTCACTAGTTTGTTATATCTCAGAGATAAATGCAGGCTCCTCCATTTGACTGAGAAGTCATGGAAAAGGACACAAGGAGAGTGTACATAATCTTAAGGCCCATTGCCACTCTCTCCCTAGTACAAACCTGGGGGTGGGGTGGGGAGAACCTGAACAGGTCCTAGGAATTAAAACCAGTAGCTGTGCTTTTGGTCAGATTGCTCATATACATGTCGAACAACCAATACCACATTGTTTCAAAGTAGATGAAAGAATTGTATACCTATAGGTATGACAATTTACATTAGCAGCTATGTTCCACATTTTAAAAGATGTACGTATATTGTTTAATTGAAACCACTGTAGGAAATCTAGTTCAAGTTTAGTTATCTCCTGGAACTGATTGTACTTCATATACACTACACATAAATAATGAAATAATGCAGATGTTAAAGCAGTGGTTGCTGAAGGCTTTTGTTCAATTGGCCTAGCATTCTCCTATTGTCCTACCATATTTACATGTGCCAATTAAGCCCAGCTTGCTTTATCCAGAAACAAGTCCCCTGCTAGAAAACTGGCAAAAAGACTGTGAAGTCAGAAGAGAGACCTATGCTATCCCATTTGGCAGTCTAAACATTCAGTGACGTGAACACTAACTCCTCTGTCAAAACAGCATTTAAAAATATCTAACATACCTATTTCTGGTTCAGTGACTCCTTCCAGATTTTGATGATTTTGTTGTTGTTCTGCTTCTTAGCAAAAAAGGAAATTAGAAATTCAGAGGCTTTTATCTGGCACTCCTGTCAGTACCCTATCGGTTAGGAATGTTGACGAAGTGCATTCCACTGAGTCACATGCTGCCTGCTACCTGCGTCTTAGTTTTATGTCATGTTTGAGCTTTGGCCCCATGTAATTTCAAGGAAAATAAGTTTAAACAAAATGTTAAAACTCTGTTCCATTTATTTAACAAACTGGATGGTGTCAATATTGTCTAAAGTGGATCTATATGACCAATATATTTTAATAAAGCCATCTTCCTCCTGGGTCCATTCATTTATTTTGTTCAGGAAACCAGAGTTTATATTCTCAATTCTGAAACACAGTTAATTGCATTTATCAATTGCCTTTATTTACTTACGAATGAGGAACTCCACTGAAAACGGAGCAGTCTTTCCTCACTTGGTATGCTGATTTAATATTTCACTTTTATTTAGAAGTCTACTGTTTGCCATCTCTCCATGTCAGAAAATAAAAGTAAATCGTCACTGTACAGACTGACTACAACTTCCTGGAACATAATTTCAAGAGTTAACCCTTGAGTTTACAAAACCAACAGAGCAAAATCTCTTCCTTTCCACATATATGTTAATGAGCTTCTTCATAGCATTTTAGATGTTCTTACACCTCCTTTTTGTTTCTTGCTTGTTGTAATGACTTTTAAAATGTATATACCACCATTCTGCTCTAAAAGAGCCCCTAGGACAGTTCCAAGTAAAAATATAAAAACAATCAGAATATCAAAACCCACCCTATAATAAATTCAATAAAATATCAGCAATGAACAATGTTGTAAACAAGGCCCAACTAGAAGGAAAGCAAACATAGTCAAATAAAATCCAACACAATAACCATCTCCAAAGGCCTTGTAGAATAAGAAAGCTTTTACTTAGAGATGTCAGAGAATTCCGCCATGGATCTCGGTGAGGCCGAATGCCAGTGCCCCCCAAAATCTGTGGCGGAATGGCCTGCCACCCCCCTGCCCCTCCTCAGATCCCCCCCGGGACGAAACTTACCTGGGGCGGATCTTCCGGGCGGTGGCGGCTCCAGCGGCGGCGGCTGCTGGTCTTCTGACCGGCCGCCGCCATTTGCCTTGTAAAAAAAACAAAAACAAAAATGACATGATAGGCTACGTAAAGATTTACGTAGCCTATCATGGCGGGGTTAAAAAACAAAAACAAAAACCCGCATACGCAAATGGCGGCGGGTATGGCCGCCGCCATTTGCGTTCCTTATTTTTGGCTGTCTTAATCTACGTAAATATTTACGTAGACTATGAACGTGCTTCGTGGCAGCTCCGCGGAGCAGCCGGCCAGGCCCAGCCCAGCCCAGAGCCGCCCGCAGCCGGATTTCCGGCCGCAGAGGGCTCTGGGAAAAACCAAACAAACCCGTGTACGCAAATGGAAATCTCTAATCTCTTTAGGAAACAAGTTCCACAGGATGGATACCCCAACAGAAAACACCTTGAATCTTATTACAGCTAACATGGACAGAGGAGGACTTTATCTGAGCAAGGCTGTGTTTCCACCAGCGATTTACTCCAACCTGGCTGTGTGGCGAGATCTCTGTGTTTCCATGACGTCGTGGCCATTCAGCACCAGCCCTGCATTTTATTGCTGAAAAACAGCTTCTTCTGACACTGCTTATAGTCTGACTTTTCCAGCTTACTGTGGCTCCATTACTGACCTGTTTCCACAATCGCACTGGGTCCGGTATCACAGTCCTGCCCATGGGGCGTATAGCCCAGCCTTTGTGGGTGTGTCGCTCTGACCTCAGTGACCCAACCCTTTCCCTCCATTTTCCGGAAGTTTCATCACTGTTTTGGAGCAGGATGCCGAGGGACCAACTTTTAAAACATCATTGAAAATAAGCACTAGAACACAGCCCATGACCCCAGTTAGGTTTTTTGTTTCTCCCATTGTGCTGAATGAGTCTTGCCCTCTCAATGACCACAGAAATAACAGAGAAGCTCCTCAGTTGACACAACACATATCAAAGGCCAATTCCTTAAATGCGATTAAGCGTGATCTCGAGGCTTCGGTCCATTGCCTTAGGACGTAACTCATTCACAGCTTCCATATAGAAATCCTGTTCATTAAAATGGGCACTGGTTTTTGCTCTCCTTCCCACAACAAACCCATTACTGCCTCCTCAGAAGTAACTCCCATTGCGGTGGATGAGGTTGAGATTCCCCCTTAACTGAAATGGCACACATTAAAGCCCAGTTCTTTAAATGTGTTTAAGCAACCCAGAGAGGCTCCAATGAATTGCCTTAGGAAGAAAGTACTTTGCAGCTCCGTTACAGCTATGATTAAAGGCAGCTGTTGGCGAGACCACATCACTCCAGTGCTGAAGGAGTTGCACTGGTTACCAGTTGTTTTTCGGGCCCAATTCAAGGTGTTGGCATTGACCTTTAAAACCCTATATGGTACCGGCCCAGTCTATCTTAAGGAGCGAGGCTGGACAGCCATCTGTCAGGGATGCTCTGACTTGGATTCCTGCATTGAGCAGGGGGTTGGACTCGATGGCCTTGTAGGCCCCTTCCAACGCTACTATTCTATGATTCTACAAGCATATGTGTGTCTCCTTGGAAGTAACTCCCATTGTGCTCAATGAGGCTTGCTCCTGAAATGTAGGTGCATCTGGACTTTCAGGGGAAAGGAGAATGGGGGAAAGCCTCTCTTCACAGCAAAGCTGATTCATTTTTTTAAATCCGGTACTCCTCCATTAGCTTCTCCTTCCATTGTCCTGGAAACACGGCCGAGGAGGCGGGAACACTGATGAGGACATCAGACCCAACCCAGACTCCATTCAGACTCCACCAGCCATGAAGAAAATAATTTGATTAGAGCGTGGTGGAAACAACACAGAGCCCCAGGCTACAGCGATGATAAGCTGGGACTTTAAGCACTGTGGAAACTAGAGGAGGAGAAGATGCAATTGGGGAAACATTGCTACAAAGTTGCAAACAAAGTGAAGCTGATAGCGTGGTAACACGCCCCAAGTCATATGTGATGCATCAGGCAGGCTAATATGGGAGATGGCATTCCCTAAGATACTCTGGACCCAGAGACTAAAGCTTTAGAGTTTAGAACCAACTTGACGAACTGAGCCCAGAAACTGGTACCCAGTAAAGTCATCTTAAAGTTGGGAAAGTATGTTTCCCACACCATAAGGAACACCTAGGAATCCTATGTATGCCTCCTTAAGATTCATCATGGAAGAAAGGTGGAATATAAGTATACTTGGTAAAAACATCAACCAAACCACCCCTGTGTAAAAGCAAAGTGGTCTTTGACCTGAATGTGAGTCAATAAAGAACACCAGTTAGACTGGACAGCTGCACAACAGCAATCCAATGGCCTGGTTCACATGTCATGGTAAGTCAGGGTGGATTATTGTTAAAGAGCAGTGTGCCTGCAGCAGAAGTAAGGGTGCATATGGAAATTATAAACCCTGGCTTATTGTGACATGTGAACTGGGCCTATACATAGACTGGTGCACAACTAAGCTTATTTGCTTATTACATCTTTATCTCACCCTTTCTCTAAGGAGCTCAAGGTACAGAACAATATAAGACCACTATTTGAGATCTGCAAGAATTGTTCCAACTGCAACTGTGCCATATTGTTCCTACTTACTACATCTGCATAAAACATACAAATACCACCAACTGGAAATACAGTTTTTCATGTTTCACTACTTGCGAACTAAGACATATTTCAAATGCATATAAAGTTTTTATTGCAAGATGTATCCCTTCTTCCCTTTTCCTTTCCAAGCCAGCATGATTAAACCAGGCTCAGGTTGCATATCCTGAATGAAAAAAACATTTTTTTTCTAGCAGGTGCAGTAGATTTTAGCATCTCTCTCATTTACATGTCACTGAACACCACAGCTCTCACACCATTAGGCCTTCCCAGCACACAAAGCTAACTGGCTTTCACCTTTGGCTGTGTAGGTGGGGGAAAAGTCAGTGGTGCTCAAAAAGAACTTAATGGTTTCTTGTTCATTTACAGACACTGCCACATTGCTTGCAGTTATTAAATAATTTTTCAGCTAAGTTCATAGCTTAGCTGAAGGTATATTTGAGGTTCTCTATAATTTACTTATAAATTATAAGTAAATTTATAAGTAAATTTAAATTTACTTAAATAAATTTAAATTTATTTAAATAAGTAAATAAGCCACATGACCACGGAAGCGTCTTCGGACAGTGCTGGCTCTTCAGCTTAGAAACGGGGATGAGCACCGCACCCTAGAGTTGGACACGACTGGTTGGGGACACCTTTACCTTTACATAATTTACTTAAGGTAAGGAGCCAGATTGCAATACCTGTGTGTGTGCACTTGTGTGTGTGTGTGTGTATATGTGTATAAACCTCTCAACTAAAAGCACGTTCTAAGTTTCATTCAGTTGTCAGGTTCATCCCAAACCAGCATGAAATGCTCCCTTGTCTTCACTGAAATCTACACATTGGACATCATGTTTGAATAGGGACCTATGCACAGAATATCCAGTGCACATAGGTCTGATTTGCATAATTGGGAGGGGCCATAGCACAGTGGAAATGCCATGCTTTGCATGCAGAAGGTAAAAGGTTCAATCCCTGGCTTCTCCAGGTAGGGCTGGAAAAACTCCTGTCTGAAACCTTGGAGAGCCATTGCCAGTCGGTATCGACAATACTGGGCTAGATGGACCAAGAGATGGCATACTCAGTAGATGGCAGCTTCCTATTTTCCTATAACTGGCACCCCTCATAACTGAGGTTATGAACCACACAGATTGGCCCCACACGGCTATACATGTCTAAGCCCTTATTCAAACATGACATCCAATGCAGACATGAGGGGGTCATGGGTAAACTAGAAGGGTGGGCTAACTAGCACAATTCTGATTTCCTATTGCTCATTTGTTGTTCAGTCGTTAAGTTGTGTCCAACTCTTCGTGACCCCATGGAGCATAGCATGCCAGGCCTTCCTGTCCTCCGCTCTCTCCCGGAGTATGCTCAAGTTCATATTCATTGCATCCTATTGCTCATAGGTCAAGACATATCTACATACAGCTCGACAACATTTCTTTTTTTCTCTTAACTGCCAATTTCCCTGTGGTTAGCACGCTTTTCATTAAAACCTGTTATAAGACTAGGACCAACTCTTTGGCTTTGCATTAAATTTTAATATGCTGAAATGGGCATTTACGACAACACACAAATACTTCTGCTGCTGATACTATGAATGCCATTGGGTGAAAGAAAACTGTCTCTCTTCCCAAGGAGGGATTTCCATAGCCAGATACAGGTTACACTTTGATGCCACTTCACTGCTGCTTGCTGTCCTGAACTTCAAAATTGAGCACCATTCTTTTCTTTCATAATTTTTCATCCTAGTAGCAGTGACATTGTCATGAAACCAAATCATATTTTGGTTATCTGATGACATCACTGATAGAAACTTAAATGAATCAGAAGATAAATTTTTATACTTGATAGAAAAATCAAGTAATTTTTCTGAGCCAATCCTACATAGAAAAATGCCCCTGCCTATGTCTGCTAGGCCTCCATGTCCCAAAATCCCTCCCTGTCAGCCACTCACCCCCAAAACATACTTCTCCATTCCTTTAACTCATCGGTCAAGTCAAGTCATGGCAGCAAGAGCAGCAGTGGCAATGAACAGGGAGAGGAGGGATGCATAGCAGGGGATAAGGGGACACAGCCATCAAAACAGCAGCGGCACATGCCTGGCATGAGCCAGCCGCGTCATGAGAACCAGGTCACATAATTACACAGTTCAGTTCTACGTAAGAAATGTTTCCAGGAATGGATCTTTCCAGGAAAGTACACTTAGGAATGGCAGGCTGGGAAGGTATATACTATAACATGTACTTGCACTAACTCTAGTTTTTGACCTGAATGTTCCTTCTTAGACTTTCCATTAGAGCCTTTTAGTGTATTCCATAGTACTGCCTTTAAGAAACTGGAACATAAGCCACCTTTAGCATTTGTAAAATTAAAGCCATGCATCACATTATGTCAATAGCAAGAACATGGAACTGAATGATTAAAAGGGTTGATGTGCCCAAGAGCAAAACCTTAGATGCAAAGAAGCTAAAAAGACTGTGATTTATCTAGTAGTAAGAAAGAAGATAATTAAGAATTTTTCAGGGCTGTTAAAACTCTTTCACTGTATTCTTAGCTTTTTTAAACTAAGAGAATACACACTCCACTACCAAGAACATTATGCAAACAACGACAGCTACAAAGATTTCAGCAGAAGAAATTTTTGAAGGAGCAAAGATATCATTTTCAAGCAGAACAAAATAACTAACAGCTTTTCTACACAAGGCATTTATGGTGCACTTGTCATTCCCTGATCATGGTTGTTTACAGGTTCTTTAGACAATGTCATGACCCTCCAGTTTCACTTCTGAAAGTCCCCTCACCCCGCATCTGGCTTGCCTGGCTGCGGGAGGGGGATGTTGTGTGTGGGGGGGAAGGCAGGACGAGATCGAAGGCCATTTGCCCTCACTCTCGACATCCAGGTGGGGCGGGGGCTGAGCCGGCCAATATTTAGGCCGCCCCGCTCCCTTTCCTCATTCATTCCGGCTTTTCAGAATTGGGTGGATCGAACTGAAGGGTGGCTACGGTAGACACCATGCCTCAGATGATGAATGCCTCACTCGATACCTGTCAGGATTACTTGTTTTCTACGTGCCCACCGGTGCTTCCTTCGCAGATTTTAATATGTCAATAAATGTGGCCCAGTTTTATCCCAACTTTATTGTGTCGTCTCGTCATTTCTCCCCCCTCCATGCACCCGCAAACAGATGCAGCAGATTAACAGCCTCATGTAGAAAAGCCCATAGGTACAATCCTAAACATGCTTAACCCCCATTGAACACAGTAGGGCTTTCATCTGAGTAAACATGCATAAGATTGCACTGCAAATCTCCTTTTATTTCTCTAGAAAGAGCAACCAGAGATTATGAAAGAAATCTCAATACTTTTGGACATGGGTGTGTGTGGGCGTGAAATCCACCATTAAAAAATACTATACATTGCTTTCATACAAATAGTTTTGGCTGTTTTTGTCTCTGTATTTTAATTTTTCAGGGTCATTTCTCTCCCTGCAACCCCAACCTTGTGTTCTCTTTAATCAAAGCTCCTCTTCCTATTTAAGTGTGAATGCTAAAACCTACTCAGGTACTTCTTTCCATTGCTGTATCATTCCTGCTGATGGTAATTAGGTTAAGTCTTGACCAAAGGATTTCCCTCTTGGGCTTTACTACTAAGAGAAGAAAGCTAACAGCGATTGCATTTTAGACCTTTTGAAATTATACTCCTTGGCAATAAAAGCCTTCACTTCTTGCATTTGCTCAGCAAATGGGAGCACTATTAAATCTCTTTTTATTCATGTCACAAAATTTCCATAGTGTATGACATATTTAAATAATAGTTCACAGGAACAGTAGTAGCCATAAGTTACTTATTAGGACACCAAAAATCAATATTGCAAAATTTCAGGTTAGAGAAATGAACTGTAACTAAATATTATAGTTTAGGTCACCATGTCAAGAATGGTTTCGTGGTTAATTTTTAATGCTGAAATTACTACCCACTTTGTGATGCCTCACTGTTGAAATATTTAGCAAATAATTATGCAATTCTATCCAACATCAGTAAGTCAGGGGCAGGAGGACTTTAAACTCGCGGAATGTACTTTGTTGTTTCCCCTAGAACTCCAAGATCCACAAGCTGGAGCCAAATGCAAAATAGTGGCTTAGAAAGATGGGTGGGCATACATACACTCAGAATGAAGGAACAGGGTATGTCTGAATATATCTCGTTCAGTACCGGAAATGAGCTCTCAGTCTTTCCAGATAAAAATCCATTCCTGATTTCTCCCCAAGCTTTCTTCATTTCAGCAGCCTAACTAAATCTAATAAATAAATAAATAAATAAACAAACAAACAAACAAACAAACAATTGATAGTCAGAAATTCTTGGTGATCTACTGCAGATCCTGATCTACCTTCTGCCAACCCCTACAGTAGATAACCAACAATGATCACAAATTGAGTGTTGTTGTTTGCAAGGTAAGAGCATTTCCAGATAAGTGGCATAAAACACACAAACATACTAAAAATGGGATGCAATGGTTTGATAATACCTACTGAAGTACAGCTGTACAGCCTGGGCTGTCTAATGCAGCCTTGGGCCCCCAGTCAATGAGATTTGAGTACAACTCAAGTCTTATTGATTAGATGAGACCTTATATTATAATTACAAGATTATATTATATTGTTACCCCACTTATTGATAATTAGGTGTACCCCTCATCAATTTCCTCATACACTCAGTTCTGACTTACCTAAACATCCCAAAGAGCATGCTTTTTCTACAGCACTTGAAAGTTAATGATGCCACTGCTTGAGCTATATAAAACCAAGTTACTGTCCCAGCTTTTGTATGGGCCCCTGTATGGGTTCATTCAGATATTATGGCCCTGGAATGGGAACAGTATAAATTTATGTCTAGAGCCCGGAGTGTGCCTAAATCCACCCATATGGCAATCGTCTAAAGGGAAACAGTGTTGTTCAGTGGGAACTCAGAAGGCAGCTATCTATTTTTGGCTTGAGATAATTTTTTAACAGGCCTCTCTTTTTGTCCTATTGGCATATGAAGACATGGGGGCAGAATCATGTGCCACCAAGATGCAAAATTATTTCTAAACTGGGTGTTTCTGTGGGCTATTTGATTGCAAGGGGCTATCATGGTGCTTGTATGGAAGTCTCAAGATGTCTGATTGATTTTCAAACTTAAAAACTCACAACACAGTCTAAACTACATAATCCATGAGATTCCAGGAAAGCCAAACATGCTTACTCAGCAGATTGTCATTGATTTGTCAACCACACAAATGGCTCTGGCAAAACTATAGGCTACACTTTTTGCAATATGCCATTTGGATCCAGAGTTCCTATAAGTGGAACTCCACTCACAGGGCATTCTTGCTTGCAGAAGGGGAAGAAAGATTTGTACACAAGTTAATGAAACTTGATTGGCAAAACAGATGTTCTGACAACAATGGGATGAATCCAGACTGTTTGTTAAACTTAGGTCCCACTGAAATCAATAGGATAATTTAGTCATGACTTAATTTAAGTCCCATGGATCTTGATGGGATCTTAAGTTCAACTAACAGTCTCCAATCCAATAATTTGACTTTTTTTTTTTTTTCCCAAGAACAGGGACAAGTACAAATAGATAAGAAATCCTTACGTAAACTTGTAGTTGGGCCTCTCTTGAATCTGTTTTAATAAAGATCTTTAATCAAATCATACTTCATATTGGTTGAAGGGATTTGTGTCAGAGAAGCATAATTGTTCATAATTAATCCTCACAGCCTTTCTACAGTCAATCAAGTCTTTTTATAAACCAAAGATTATTGAACTCAAAAGGAGAAAGCAAGGGCATACCGCCAAATATATCAATAGCAGACCCATAGTTGTACCATCTATCTCACACCATTAATACTATAATCAATGGATTACAATTATGATATCTGCTAAAGATACAAACTTGATATTCTAAATCGGATGAACAAAGAGATGTTAACCAGATATTTGGGCTTTAAAGGCCTGTAATGCAACACTAGGAATGCAACTAGAAACTTTGGCCTCCAGTTCTGCAGATCACTTACTAACTAAACAGACTGATACGGTCTTGAGTCACTGGAAACTTGTAGCCACATTTGAGCGAATGAACTATAGGTGAAAGGTACTAGTCATATTACAAAACCCCTGGTGCAAATCTCTTTCTACTCTCCTCACAACACTTAGCCACTGGATGGATATATAAAAAGAGCTGGGAGAGAAAACTTCTTAACCACCAACACTGCATTCCAAGTAAGTTTGTTTGTTTGTTTGTTTTTAAAGTGGTAAAAGTAGACACTAGACAGAAACTTGACTGATGGAGAACATCTGGGCAACATATTTCTGAGTACTTTAAAGAATTGCATAGAAATCAGTTTTATTAACATCTCCCCAAAATGTGCCCGTCATGTTGCACAGTAACTAATTTCTGGAGCATGAAGTTGAGGATGACGGTAAAAGTAGTATCAGCAATCTTTCAGGTGGAAATATTTAAATAGTAATCTCTTATTTCCCATTTCGGAGCAAGCTGTTTCTAATCACGTTAACCCTAGGCCTTAGGGTTATGGCAGTCAGAGCACACTTAGTTAGAAGTTAGTGCAGAATGAAAAAAGCTCTGTAGTGAAGCCAAGCATGACTTTGGAATTCCTACTCATTGGGAACACTTTCCATATCAATTAGTCAGCTAAATTATTATCATCAACTTATCAGTATAGCACCATCAATGTGCATGTCACTGTAAGGGGTACTAAAGGACAGGAAACTGCCCTGAGGAGCTTACAATCTGAAATGCAATACAGGGGAAACAACAACAGACAATGAAGGGGAGGGAAGACAAGGCAGGGGTAACAGGAAAGAATGTGTAATTACTTCAGATACATGTACTTACACTTGGTTATAGGCGCAGTTATAGGAGGGCATGGGAACTGCAGGGCTGTGCCAAAGTTTTCATAAAAAAGGAGTGAAGTCATCCCCGTGTACTGCAAAGGATTCTGGGACACATTCTCTAAGGCAGTGCTCTCAGTTCAGTTATGTTACTGCACGTGAACCAAGAATGTGACCTGGAATGTACCAACATTACAAGCACTGCAGGAGAAGATTGGTAATGGCAGAGAAGCTGCCCATCAGGGTAGTTAGTCTGCCACTAACTGATCTTATTGAAAGACCCCTAATAAGAATCACAGCTTGGAAGCCACTGCTCTAACGGTACCTATTTTAAAAGGTAACACTGAAACTAATTTCTCACTGTGACTGCAAAGTTAGTGTTGCCACCTCTCTTTGTTCCCAGTAGTGTAGTCTTGTTGTGAAACACCCACAGAACTTCTGCTATTGGGAGGTGTAGGAATGTAATTAATAAATACTAGTCAGCTCTACTTAGGATGCTGAGGGCTGATGATATTTCAAAAAACCTTTCTTCAAAACATCAGAGAGGCAAAGATCCAACATTTTGTCACATCAATACAAAGCTTTTCATCTGGAAGAGATCATAGAATCATAGAATAGTAGGGTTGGAAGGGGCCTACAAGGCCATCGAGTCCAACCCCCTGCTCAATGCAGGAATCCAAGTCAGAGCATCCCTGACAAATGGCTGTCTAGCCTCGTCTTGAAGGCCTCCAGCGTGAGAGAGCCCACCACCTCCCCAGGTAATTGGTTCCATTGTCGTATGGCTCTTACAGTCAGGAAGTTTTTCCTGATGTTCAGCTGGAATCTGGCTTCCTGTAACTTGAGCCCATTATTCCATGTCCTGCACTCTGGGATGATCAAGAAGAGATCCTGGCCTTCTTCTCTGTGACAACCTTTCAAGTACTTGAAGAGTGCTATCATATCTCCCCTCAGTCTTCTCTTCTCAAGGCTAAACATGCCCAGTTCTTTCAGTCTCTCTTCATAGGGCTTTGTTTCCAGTCCCCTGATCATCTTTGTTGTCCTCCTCTGAACCCTCTCCAGTTTGTCTGCATCCTTCTTAAAGTGTGGTGCCCAGAACTGGACACAGTACTCCAGATGAGGCCTAACCAGTGCTGAGTAGAGGGGAACTAGTACTTCCCGGGATTTGGAAGCTATGCTTCTATTAATGCAGCCCAAAAGAGCATTTGCCTTTTTTGCAGCCACATCACATTGTTGGCTCATATTCAGCTTGTGATTGACAACAATTCCAAGATCCTTCTCGCTTGTAGTGTGGTTGAGCCACGTATCCCCCATCTTGTAACTGTGCATTTGGTTTCTTTTTCCTAGGTGCAGAATTTGGCATTTATCTCTATTAAATGTCATTCTGTTGTTTTCTGCCCAGCACTCCAGTCTATCCAGATCACTTTGAATTTTGTTTCTGTCTTCCAAAGTATTAGCTATCCTGCCCAATTTTGTGTCAGAAAATTGATCCTAAGGAAGTGTTGCTGAGGATAGTGTAATAAGCAAGATTTATTCATTCTATCATTTATATCCAGCCTACCTTACCTGAAACAGGATCTCGAAGGTTAAACACTCTTTTACGAAAATGAATTTGGTGCAATGTTAGGCTATTTATTTACTTTTTTTTTTTAAACATAACTACCCTGCACATCACATTGGTTAAATCCGAAGATTCCCTTCCCCTATGAAGCAAACTTATAGAACCAATCCATCGTGCTGTAGTGGTAAGGTTTTTATTTTTATATATTTGCAAGTAAATGCAAGTAAGCTCAAGCATATATTTACAAGAATGCACTGCTTGTGCTCTTTAGTGAAATCAATACAGCTAATGAGAGAATAAAAGTACTATGACAAATATCAATTAGGAGAAATTGTGGTTTCTCAGTATTGGTCAATTTTCTGTACAGGGAAGTACTGGCTGAGAATGCATTCATTTATTTGCAAGATTATTACAGAACAACAAGTCAAATGTCAAACAGAATAAACCCAGTTTCCTACCTCTATGGCCATAATTAATCTTCTGCCTACTATAGAGGAAGCATGGAACAAAAATCAGAATCAAAGACTCTTAGATTTATAGTTCAGGGCTAGCTATAACATAAATACTATTTTAAAAAACATAATACATGAATTCCTAAACATGTATCTTATGGCAGATTATAAGATGCCCACCACAGGGTACACCTTCCAAGTGCAGATGCTCTTTTCTTTAGTTAAGCTGTTCAGTTGCAGGTGGTGAACGTGTGACTGGTAATAGCCAAATTGAAGAGGTAGTCAACCCATTCAAAGAGACCAAAGCTAAGTAAAATGTTTTGAAATCTGAACCACCCTCCAGTTCTCAGTGTTAAGTTCCTAACTGTGATACAATACCTTGAGGCATGCAATTTGAAGCCAGGGCATTTTGCTAACAAACAGACTGAAAGTGTTCTAAAGTGTTAGTACACATTAACCTGTTCAGAAGTGGAAGCACACATTAACTTGCAAGGTAACACAGTTATCTCCTGCATTCTGAGAACTCTTTTCCAAACAATGACAGAGGCCAAAATTATAAAACTGCTGTCTCACATGAACTTTTGCTGTTGTTGTTTTACCACCACCTTCTTCATATTCAGGAGTAGTTCAGCTCCATACCCAAGTTCTGAAAAGCTGCCATTTGTCAAGGCCAGGATGTTATCTTATTACCTACTCAAACCACTAATCCATCTAATGCTCTATCTACTCTGAGTGGCAACTAGGGATGGGTGAGAAATTTGTTTGGTTTGCATTTCAATGTGAACTTACCAAATTCACATTTCCTAAACATAAATATGAACTGGAATAAAGTTAATTGTTAAAATCTGTACCTTTCTGAAGTTTGTGGCGTAGTTCACAAAAAGAATTACGTATGAAAATTTGAAGCAGTGTATACTAAAAATGCATATATTTGGGGAAATGCAAACAAAAACACTTTATTTTGTCCCTTTTACTCTTAAAATCAACCCACCCCACTGTCTGTATGATTACAGCAAATCTGGTTTACCTTTAAATACACAGCGAAAAATTGCTTGCAAAAAATGTGTGCATTTGAAAAGGTATGCACAAAAATGTATATATTTTGAAAAACATACATGAAAAATTATGGATTTTTGAGCAGCCTAAAAGATTTTGCAATTAGATTCAGAAACAGGACAGAATGAACGTAGCAGTAGAAAAATGAGAACCCGCGTGAAATTGAGCTTGACAGACTCGCCCATCCCTAGTGGCAACTGTTTTTCACAGTCTTCGAGCCAAACTGGACATGACAACAGCAGATCTAGGTGTTTCAAGTTACACCCAGATCTGCTGCAATCACACAGAAAGTGGGGTATGGGTTTGATTTTAAGGGTAAAAGGGGCACACAGATGAGGAGAGCAGAAATCTCACGACACCCATGGCTTATTTCCCCACAGTCTGTCCTCCTATGTCATTTCCCCTTCAACTGGGATCTGATATTGGCAGTAAGGCCTGGGAGAAAAGAGCTTGCGTAGCAGTGCTACATGGAAGTAAACAGTAGGAAAGGGATCATTCCACACTTTTTGTCCTCCAGAAATCAGATGCACACACTCTTTTACTATTGAAATCCTAACACCCCAATATGAAGGTTTGCGGCCTACAGAAGCAAGGAAAAAGGTCAGGCCTAGAGGCCTGGAGGTTTTTTTTGTTGGGAAGGGGTATCCCTGAGAAGAGTAGTTTCATTTCCCCAGTTAAGTGCCAGTTTCATTTCCCCAGTTGTTTCATTTCTTCTAGTTTGAAGCAGTACTTTCAGTATTTTGAGGGAGGAGGGTATAAAAAGAGAGCGTCAGAAATATCAGAGCAGTAACAGCAGAGTCGGGAAGGCCAGAACCTGAAGAGGGAGCAGGAAGAAGCAGCCTGGAGAAGTCTAAGTGCAGCTAGGGTAAAGGAACTTGCATTTCGCAACTTTTTATTTTCTCTTAATGCCTTTTGTATCACTCAGCTCTATTGTGTAAATACCTTTAGTTGTGGTTTGCTTGCTTTAATTTACCAGTAAACTCTTGTGGTTAAACCCTGTGCCTAGAGTGTCAATAACCCCACGCCTGCAGTCTAAACACCATGTTATTGAAAGGGGAAGGTAAAAGAAGGAAGGTGGGACTCTTAAGAAAGCAAGAGATCCTAAGGAGTTGTTCAGAGGGTCCACATCAATGGTGGAATCCTGACACCCACCCATACTCTTTCTATGTGGTTGTGGTCAATCCAAGTGCAAAACTGAAAGATCTACTGCTATCAAGTCTAGTGTAGTCTCCTGGAAAGGATCTTTCCCAGTCCTGTTACCTGAAATCCTTTAACTGGAGCTACCAGAGACTGAACCCAGGAAAACTGCACTATGGGCTCTCCTGAAGGCTAGTATCACCTATACAAAATAACTCCTACATGCTGGTTATATGGCTGCTTCTTATATTTCAAAGAACACATATATACAAAACTGATACAGGAGTCAATATTCCCCCCCGCCCCAAGATGGAGAGAATGATTCCTTCTGATGCTTACCAGATTTTCCTCCAGCCAGTCATGTATACAAGCTGCTGTAGTCCCCGGTATCTGATTCCTCAAAGCTTCTCTCTCTTCAGGATCCTTGAGCATTTCTAATGCCAACTTCAAATCTTCCAATAGGTGCAGGATTTGGAGTGTACCAAAATACATTGACTGAGCAGGTGACACCATGTCATAGACACCATTTGTATATTCTGCAGCTGCTTTGGTACCTAAAAGAAAGACAAACACAGCTAAAGAAAAACCCAGAGAACAAGTTTAACAGGAATCAGTTATTTCTTTATATGTCGGACAGTACCTCTCCTCCAATATGAATATAACCTGTATGATTCATATAAATCCAAAATGAATCGAAAAACTAGTGTGTTTTTTAAAGAATAAACTAACCCCAATCTATCATTGCACTCCAACCACTGATTACAGACACAGGTAGCAAATATATTAACATATATTTAAAAAAATACTATTAAAAAAACAATGCATAAGAACACCTACAAATTCTATGAATGGGTCCAGTTTGGGCAAAAAGTATCAACAGGTCATATCCCATCTTTCTTATTGTAGTTTTCACTATGCATGCTGGGGGGGTGGGGGTGGAAGCATAATTCCCAGTCATTCTAAATAAATGTTAAGAAGCAGTGTCATCATCACCCATTAAAACAGACTAAAAAACTAAAAACAAACCATGATATGAAAATGGACCAAATAAAGCAAATTCCTAAAACAAAAGCTACCAATTTTCATGAATTTTCTGGAAACATTACTCAAACGCATAACAGAAATAGCTTGCTAAAGGAGCTTGTTTAACTTGCACATTTTCCCATGCAAGTTAGCAAAAGTCTTCAATTTACTTTCATTAGCATGATCATAATGAATCAATAATGATAGTATATGCCAAAGATACTTTCAATTTAATTTAAAAATTAAAACAACAAATCAGCTACTTGCAATTGTCCCTACCTACCATTAGATGGCATTATCTTTTCAGGGACACAGAAGGCATAAATATAGATTCAATAATTTTGCAGGAAATGTAAGGGTAAATATATTTTATTATCATCATAAAAAGGTATGAGGTTTCTTTTAATTCACTTTAGTATAGCAAACCCTCCAACTTTTTGACACATGTGAACATTTGGCTACTTTACCAGGCCCCACTGAGGCCTTTTTTGGTGCTTTCTAACAACCTCTGTAAAGCTTCCATTCATTTAAACTGTGTTTGTGAGTGATACCAAAAAACCTCTTTGGTATTAACTCGAGGTGGTATAGAAGCTATGCTTAGGAGCAAGGCACCACTATTTAAGAATACAAGAACAGCCCTCCTGGATCAGATCAAAAGCCCATCTAGTCCAGCATCCTGTTTCCCACAGTGGCCAACCAGATGCCTGGGGGAAGCCCATAAGCAGGACATGAGCACAACATCCCTTTTCTATAATGCCTCTGAACCTGAGAGTAGATATAGATATAATGACTGGCAGACGTATCCTCCATGATTCCGCCCTTGAAAACCAGGGGTCCAAAAAATGTGACTAACAGCCAGATTCTTGTTTGTACTTGCTACCAAGTTCCCTAGCATGTGCAGAGCACCTGGGCAGGCATTTCTCTCAGCTGTAATTGGGCCTGTAGAAGAGAGAAAGGCTCTTGCTGATTCTTACTTTCTTCAAACCTCCATGAATATGAGAGCTCAGGGGAAGGGATGTGTGCCGCTTCATGTCCTTTCATGAAAGGACCAGACACTCTCCTCTGATGTGCTGATGAGTGAATTCATGGATGCTTGGTTTAAGAGCTGCCTACCATATACAATTTACCACTAACTAATACCAACTTGATCTAGCCCATAATTAACTTGCAGGATCTACACTGAAAACCATTTTAAACCTATATTAAGATGTCTATTTACTTACAATATTCAAATGATGAGAGAGTAATTGCTTATGCTAGCAGAACTTTCTGGGCCTGCCTCTCTACAGTCAGTTTTTTGCAGGCTGCCCTTTAAGATACATAAAACATACAGTGACTTTATGTTATAATATGTATAGGTCACCTTTCAATTTAAGTTCTAATGGTGGCTTACCATGTACCAATACATGCCTAACAACCAATAAAAAATAAAATCTGAGCACTTCTTCAGTTTCAAATACCAGAGCTGTCATTAAACAAATCCTAGCTGATTAATCATATGAGTTTTAGGTGATTAAGGGTTGCAATCCTATGAGATCTGCCCTCGATGCTAATAAGCCTCCGAATTAGGAGACTTATGAGTATCCAGTGCAGAGCAGGAGGCAGAGCAGAGGTGATCATTGCCTCCGCTGCGCCTCCCACTCTGCATTTTAGCTAGATGGGCTTTTTTGCCCATCTAGCTGGGGTACTGCAGAGGGGGGAGGCAAGGAGGCTGGAGAGGCCTGGGGATACGGTGTAAGCCGGCCTCTTGAGTTCCCTCCCTGCTCACTGAAACACCCCGTTACCTACCTTAGGGAGGCAGCCAGTGTGATTCTCTCTGCATCCATTGCGAGGGAGAGGGGGAGGGGAGTGTGGATTCCTAGGTCCAAGGTCAGAGTGCTGTCTCTGACCTTGAATCCAGGAATCCAAAATATCCTATCCCCCCTGCCTTGCGTTGCTGTCTAGTGGTCATAGGATAATTCCCTCCACTTGCATAAATTTACAATGAGTGAAAATAGTTGTTCTGGGTCTAGATTGGGTCCAGAGCTGCCCTTCCATGAACAGAAGGGCACCATCCATTAATTGAAGGGACTGTGATCCGGTGGGGATCCTGCTGGAGGAAATGGAGGAGCGGATTTTTTTTCAGATTCCTCCTTTCTCATGCAAGTCCCATACCATCCCCTGTACTGTTTTGGAGGGTTCCCAACTCGCCTCTGATGTACTGTCAAGTGAATGTTCCACCCTACAGAGCAGTTTTTCAGAAAACACAGGAGATTGTAGGAAGAGTCTAGTGTCTCCTTTTCCCTGCCCCTCTGCTTTCCTCCAGTGGGTGTGCCCTGTGAGCACAATTCCACTTTTGCAGACTATGAAACCCTGCCATTGAAAGTACACTTTTTGCTTGAGATGTCTGTATGTTTGGAACACCTTAAAAGAGACATTCCTTAATGCATGTGAGAGAAGAGGCAATGCCTCTTTTCAGGTGTGCTTGCCATCTGACATTTTAAAATTGTAGCTACGTTAAAAAAATGATTAAAAAAAACACAATTGTTGCCTGATTAGTTGAGAGAGTGCTTTTTAGTCAATCTAACTGATTAAAATCAAACAATAAAGAAATGAGGAGAGTATTTTAAAGTAGGCATGCTATAAAAAATGTAAATGAATCCATTCAGAACATGATTAGTTTGATCTACGAAGACAAGGACATCTCTAGCCCAACTGTAGATCTGCACCTTTGACTTGGGGCTCCTTCACACACAGCTTTTATCTTGCTATCGAGATTGCTCATTCACAGAAGTTTGCGGGTCCTTTAGATGACACTGTGAACCTCCAGAGCATCTTCGGCATAGAGGGAGCAATCCTATGCGGAAAGGCGGCTGCCTCCAAATTCAGAGGCGACTGCCTACCCAGTGCACGGCGGGAGGAGCACGGAGGGGATCCAGCTGCCCTGCATTCGTGGCTAGATAGCCGATTTCTGCTGTCTATCCGCGGAACTTTGGAGCACGGGGTGGGGAGGCCAGACGACACATAGGAAGTGTCATACTGGCACTTACGAACTCTCCATCCTGCCCTGCCCCTGGGAACGCCCCCTTTCACCAGTTCCATGCTTCTCTTCTGAGCACAGGGACGATTTGCACTGCCTATGAGGCAGTGGGGGAGGGGTTGGAGACGTGGTTCTCCGGGAAGTGACCTTGGAGCAGGGCTCCGAGTTCGGTTCCCAGGAAGCAACCAATCCTATGGCTGTCTAGCGGCCATAGGACTGCGCTCTAAATTACTTTTATTCTGTTTTTAAATAGATAGAGAATAACAAGCTATCAAATTACCCCACTTGTGTTCCGCTTGAATTCCCTCAGTGAAAAGAGGAAAAATGGCAAGAAGAGGAGCTAGGTCAATGAAACATATAGAAGACCTGGAGAAGGGGGAGAAGGAGAGGGGAAAGGAAGCAAATGTAAAGGGATCCTGGATTTTAAATGGATGCAGAAAGCCCTGCTTTAAATGCAGGATTTTAGGCTGGTATAGAGATGCTCTTGGAGTCAATAGCCATGATCCAAAGTACTAATTCACATCTTAGTAAAGACACAGCGTAAACATCCTTGTGATCCCTGATCAACAGCTCCTACTGCAAATCATCATGTAGTTTTGGAGTTTGTCAGTTCGGGAAGTTGTTGTTGTTCAGTCATTCAGTCATGTCCGACTCTTCGTGACCCCATGGACCATAGCACGCCAGGCCTTCCTGTCCTGCGCTCTCTCCCGGAGTGTGCTCAAGTTCATATTCATTGCATCGGTGATGCTATCCAGCCATCTCATCCTCTGTCGTCCCCTTCTCCTCTTGCCTTCAGTCTTTCCCAGCATCAGGGTCTTTTCCAGAGAGTTTTCTCTTCACATTAGGTGGCCAAAATATTTCAGCTTCAGCTTCAGTATCTGTCCTTCCAATGAGCACTCAGGGTTGATTTCCTTTAGGATGGACTGATTGGACCTCCTTGCAGTCCAGGGGACTCGTAAGAGTCTTCTCCAGAACCACAGTTCGAAAGCATCAGTTCTTCGGCGCTCAGCCTTCCTTATAGTCCAGCTCTCACAGCCATACATTACTACTGGGAAAACCATAGCTTTGATTAGACGAACCTTTGTCGGCAAGGTGATGTCTCTGCTTCTTACTATGCTGTCTAAGTTTGCCATAGCTTTCCTCCCAAGGAGCAAGCGTCTTTTAATTTCATGGCTACAGTCACTGTCTGCGGTGATCTTGGAGCCCAAGAAAGTAAAATCTGTCACTGCTTCCATTACTTCCCCTTCTATATGCCAGGAAGTGATGGGGCCAGATGCCATGATCTTAGTTTTTTTAATGTTGAGTTTCAAACCAGCTTTTGCACTCTCCTCTTTCACCCTCAACAAGAGGCTCTCGAGATCCTCTTCGCTTTCTGCCATTAGGGTGGTATCGTCTGCATATCGGAGGTTGTTGATAATTCTCCCGGCAATCTTAATTCCGACCTGTGATTCATCCAACCCGGCGTTTCTCATGATGTACTCTGCATATAAGTTAAATAAGCAGGGTGACAATATGCAGCCTTGTCGTACTCCTTTCCCAATTTTGAACCACTCGGTTGTTCCATGTCTGGTTCTTACTGTTGCTTCTTGACCCTCGTACAGCTTTCTCAGGAGACAGGTAAGGTGGTCTGGTACTCCCATCACTTTAAGAATTTGCCTCAGTTTGTTGTGATCCACACAATCAAAGGCTTTAGCGTAGTCAATGAAGCAGAAATAGACGTTTTCCTGGAATTCTCATGCTTTCTCCATGATCCAGCGAACGTTGGCGATTTGATCTCTAGTTCCTCTGCCTCTTTGAAACCCAGCTTGGACTTCCGGTAGTTCTCGGTTCGCATACTGCTGAAGCCTAGCTTGTAGGATTTTGAGCATCACCTTGCTGGCATGTGAAATGAGCGCAATTGTGCGGTAGTTTGAACACTCTTTGGCGTTGCCCTTCTTTGGAATTGGAATGTAAACTGACCTTTTCCAGTCTTGCGGCCATTGTTGAGTGTTCCAAATTTGTTGGCATATTGAATGCAGCACTTTAACAGCATCATCCTTTAGGATTTTAAATAGCTCAGCTGGAATACTGTCATCTCCGCTAGCTTTGTTGTTAGTAATGCTTCCTAAGGCCCACTTGTCTTCACTCTCGAGGATGTCTGGCTCAAGTTCAGTGGCCGCACTATCATGGCTATCAGGGACATTCAGATCTTTCCTGTATAGTTCTTCTGTGTATCCTTGCCACCTCTTCTTAATCTCATCTGCTTCTGTTAGGTCCTTGCCTTGTTTGTCCTTTATCATGCCCGTCTTTGCACAAAACGTTCCCTTGAGATCTCTGATTTTCTTGAGGAGATCTCTAGTCTTTCCCATTCTGTTGTTTTCCTCGATTTATTTGCATTGTTCATTTAAGAAGGCCTTCTTGTCTCTCCTTGCTATTCTCTGGAACTCTGCATTCAGTTGGATATATGCTACTTTCTTGTTGCATATTTCTCCCTTTCTCCCTTGCTTTTCGCTTCCCTTCTTTCTTCAGCTACTTGTAAAGCCTCATCAGACAGCCACTTGGCTTTCTTGCATTTCTTTTTCTTTGGGATGGATTTTGTTGCTGCCTCCTGAACAATGTTACGGACCTCCGTCCATAGTTCCTCAGGCACTCTGTCTATCAGGTCTAACCCCTTAAATCTATTCCTCACCTCCACTGTATATTCATAAGGGATATGATTTAGGTCATACCTAAATGGTTTAGTGGTTTTCCCTACGTTCTTCAATTTAAGCCGAAATTTTGCAACAAGAAGCTCATGATCTGAGCCACAGTCAGCTCCAGCTCTTGTTTTTACTGACTGTATAGACCTTCTCCATCTTTGACTGCAAAGGACATAATCAATCTGATTTCGATATTGACCATCCGGTGATGTCCATGTGTAGAGTCGCCTCTTGTGCTGTTGGAAAAGAGTGTTTGCTATGATCAGCGTGTTCTCCTGGCAAAACTCTTATTAGCTTTTGTCCTGCTTCATTTTGTGCACCAAGGCCATGCCTGCCTGTTATCCCGGTGATTTCTTGACTTCCTACTTTAGCATTCCAATCCCCTATGATGAAGAGGACATCTTTTGTTGGTGTTAGTTCTAGAAGGTGTTGTAGGTCTTCATAGAACCGATCAACCTCAGCTTCTTCGGCATCAGTGGTTGGGGCATAGACTTGAATTACTGTGATGTTGAATGGTTTGCCTTGGACAGTTCAGGAAGGGGAGCTACTAAATAAAATACCTCAAAGATAGTCCTGGCTCTGTATAGATCTTCCAGGATAGCATGCTTTTGGGAGTGGGGGGTGGGGGAGAATAAGCACTTAGACCCCAGCATATCATAGAAGGAACACAGTATCTCTTACATCCTCTCTTTCAGTCACAGACACATGCCATTCTTTTGTGCAGTGTTATTTTTAACCCAAGTTGCTCCAGTTGCTATATTAGCCTTTTCATTTTCTGCTGGAAGGAAAAAAGGGCAATGCCTGCAGAGGTATTCATGATGCAGTGGGGAGAGAGAGAGAGAGAGAGAGAGAGAGAGAGAGAGAGAGAGAAGCTATGCAGAAATGTAAGTAGGGGCTTAAACCATACCATTTCATATTTAACCAACTGAGCATAGCATGACAACATAGATTACAAATCCAATTCCTCTCATTTAGCTCTTAACTCACCTTCACCCTTGTGTTTATCCATCCAGAAAGACATACAGATCAAGTAAGTTACACAAATTAGAATGGGCAGATGCAATGGACTAACTATACAGTATCTTATTTTCTCTCCTTCCTTCCAGCCCACTACATGTTCATTACTAACATGAACCCACTATAAATGTATACTTCTTAAGTGTATTATCGTTGGCAAACACTTAACTGCAGAAAAATGTCAACTACTGTGCAGACCAAAAACGTTAATGAATGACAAAACATTTCCAAGTACTCTGAAAGATGGTATCCATACAACAAGATGCTTCAACTAATGAGAAAATTCCTCACACTAAGTGCAACTTTACACGTATCAATTATCACATGGAACCAACTTGAAGTAGCATCCTCATAGGTGACTTCTCCCTGCCCCTTTTATAACGACCCTTTTCAGATGTCATGTTAAGCCATGATGGTTAGCATTTTTGACCTAACCATGGTGGCTTAGCGTGACATCTGAGTGGAGGTCAGACCCTACCATGGTGGTTTATTAACCACACTCAGACCATGCTCACTAACCACCTGCAGCAACACAGTTAGTGGGCTCCACCATGGCGTCGCTTGATGTCTGAGCAGGCCCCCATGGTTAACGCAGCACTACCACAGAGCTCCATAGCAGAAGCAACGATTACAGGAGCAGAGCTGCTGATGGCCGTTGGCAGCCATTTTCTTTTCTTTCTGATTCCCTTATGAAAATAAGCAAAAAATAAATAAAAACTGCAGAAAATTGCCAAAACATTTGCACAATTTTCTGCCGTTATTTTTTATTTTTGTATGGGAACCAGAAAGAAAGAAGAAACTGGCCACCAACAGCCATCTGCAGCCCCATGCCTTTAATAGCCGTTCTTGCCGCAAAGGCTGCTGCAAGGTGTGATGGAGGGTCCAAGGACTGCAGGAAGGTATGTAGTTAGAGAGTAGTTAGGCTAACCATGCTGCGGACCACGGTTAGCTGCACCTGTGACAAGGGCTCTCGCAGTGGTTAGTGCTAACCACACTGCAGCATGAGTAGCCTAACCACCCTTCCCCAATGTGCATCCAAACAGGTTCAATATGTAGCAAGACTCATCATATGGTTCTTCCTGATTATGGAGAGAGTTCCCACTCCAGCACTGTAGGGACCTGCTAATGGCTGCCCTGACATGGAAATTCTCCATGCAGTCCAGAAGAACAATGTGATGAGTCGTGCTACATATTACAACAATGGCATGGAGAAGATGCCACAAGGATATCAATTCAAGGCAGTCTCATATGTCAAGTTGTAATGTGTTCTTATACCCCACCTTTCTTCCACAAAGGTTAGGCAGTATATATAGGTTTTCCCCCACATCATTTGATAGTATAACTCTGTGAAGTAACTTAGGCTAAAATCCCCAGCTCTAGCTTCCCCTCCCTTCCATGCACTGTAACACTCAGGTTCAGGGCTAAGTGAGCAACTTACTGCTCATGTCACTCTGAGCCTCAGCAGTCACCATTATAAGCACTATAATGCTGAGATTCAGGACTAAGTAAGCAGGAAGCTACTCATCTGGTTTTAGAGCTCAGCAGTCTTACACTATTGTGCTGGTGGAAGGGAGATTTCTCAATTGTTTCTTAACACTCCCCCCGCACCCCCAACAGCACAGTTCCTCATGCCTCCTCCCAATTATGTGCCAAATAGTTGGTAACACAAATTCAGAAGTAGCATAATTTTTGCTCCCTTCACTACAAAATGAAAACTCTA
This sequence comes from Heloderma suspectum, assembly GCF_057233095.1. Classification (NCBI taxonomy): domain Eukaryota; kingdom Metazoa; phylum Chordata; class Lepidosauria; order Squamata; family Helodermatidae; genus Heloderma; species Heloderma suspectum. Next base: position 111,025,954 of record NC_139458.1, on the reverse strand, counting down.
GCAGTCTCACAGTCAACTATTAGTATCCCGTTACTAGAAATGAAGAGTTAATAACTCTTTTCAATTATAATTAAAATAATGAGGGTTGAAATACTAAAATAACCTTTGTCAGTATACTCCCAAGTACAACGTTCTGGAATTAATGTTTCCATTATAAAAGATAAACAATGATACAACCATCACAGTAAAGTAATTATTTCTGTCCTTTTAAAAGTCATCATTATTCCTGCCTAAGGTGAAAGTGAAACTGGTACATAATGCAACACTTGGAAAAAGCATATGGGAAATGTGAATTTAATTGTATTTTCTTCCTACCTATGTTACTGTTACAGTTACTGTATACTTGCTAAAATATGCAGTATAAACCCACATATTTAGAAAACTATCTAAATGTGGCTACAGTTCTTTGGTAGTTCCCAGTGTGAGGTAAGCCACACTTCAGGGAGACAAAGACAGTTTCTAGGGGTTTTATTTGTGTATGTAGATTTTACCATATTTGATTATATGGGGTTGTTTTAAGTGCAGGGCCTTATAGCACTAATACTAATGCATAAAATGTAGGCTAAAATGCTCATACTCATTATAATCTCATCTGCATTTGCAAGGCAGAGCCAGCCAACAAAGTTGACTGTCCAGCATCCTTATTCTCACAGCACTTGTCAGTATAGCTGTACCAGAGCCGAAGAGCCTAGAGACACTGACTTATCTGTCATATTTGATCACATCAAATGCAGTTCTACTTGATGATCTAGTCTGACAGTCTTACCCTCATACAATCCAAATGTAATATCATATTTAAATTGTCTACAATTGCAAGCAATAAAGCTTTTATTTCTACTAACTCTGACCACATGCCAAAACTGTTTAATTTTTTTTTAAGGTACAAATGTCCATTTATAACGTGCTCAACTTTGGTTACCTACACTATGCCCTTGAACAAGCCTACCACATAGACAACTCTGAAATAGTGTTCCACATTATCAATTAAAACGATGGGATCACTTAAGGTGGCCATCTCTATGGACGGTGTAGTGATTTTTGCATGCTTTTCCAAAACCCTACATAGATGCTTTTTTAAAATCAAGGAAACTGGCTCTTTCCCTAGGCTCCGTGTGGCCTTATGGAACAAATGGGCCATTACCTATCATCCTAGAACCTGAAGAACCTCAAATGGAGTTAACACGTGCCCTACCCATATGGCAGCTGAAAGCTTGTTTGCAGTTTGCTATGAAAAGAAAAAGCGTGTGTGGATAAGAGACTTGAAAAAAGATAAATTTGAGCTCACTTTTTCGGGAGGTAAAAGTTGCTAAAAGGCAGCCATATTGATCTTGTTTCAGGACTAGTACTAGCTGCTTCAGCACCCTCATCATACAAAATATTACAAAACACTGCAACCCAATGTTCTCCTCTCCAAAGGAAACTGATGCTGTACACAGCTCCCTGAACTTCTCACTGCACGTGGAGGGAAGGGAGAGCACAAAACACTGTTGAGGCTGATCTTACACTGTTTGAGTTAGTTCAACATGAAAACATAATTAACACTTGGGGGCTGTAGTCTGATGTTATTTTAGACTATGGCAGAGGAACTGCCATAGTCTAAAATAAGAGACATACTTTATGTCCCAAGTGTTCAATATCCTGAAACAACAGTACCATGGGCCTCACGGTTTCATTACCAATCATAGGCAACATTTTAGAGATGCATTCAGATTTAGGCTGCAATCTTATACACATTTACCCTGGAGTAAGTCCCACTGCATTTAACGGGGCTTACCTCTGAGCAGGTTTCCACTGTTAAATTTTAGACCTCTTTCATTTATGTTCCCATTCGGTTCATTAGCATTATACCACACAGTAGTGTAATGAGTAACAAAGTGATTCAGGTGCTCTCTCAAAGACAAGATATAGTAAACTTATTACAATAGATATTTAGAAACTACAACCTACAACTACAACTTAGTTTCTAATTTTTCCAAATAAATGCCTTCACACCTCCAGTAGTCAGACAGTCCATTTGCTTCTCCTGAACAGTTTTGCCAGGACAGGCAGGAGAAGCATTATTAGAAAACTGAGTTGGGAGGGGAAGGTAATAAGAGTTTAAAGAACCTGCACTTTTGACCAGGTGAAAAACTGCAGATACGTACTACTTCCCTACTCTCTCAGCCTTCTGATGGTAACATACCTGGCAATATTGGCATAGTGCATCAGGGCGTGGAGGGAGAGGGCAGATGATGTTACCAAGGCACTGATGCCTTAAAGCAAAGGAAAGTCATAGTATTCTCTTGTGCAGTTCCTAGGGAGAAATAGTACTTCCAGAACTCTCTCTCATGTGAAATATCCTTTCCCACCTAGGAAACTGCTCAGGGAATACAATGGCTTTCCTCTGCTTTAAGGAGCTATCAGTGCCTTGGTAACATCAGCAGCTGTCTCGTTATCCCTCCTCTGCCTGATGTACTTTGCTAATATTGCCAGGTGTGCTACCATCAGAAAGCTGAGAGAAAGGAAGAGGTAACAATTATCTGCTGCCTTTCACCTGGTCAGAAGTGCCCAAATGCCCTAGGATAAATGAGTTGTCACTGCTTTTGCTTTGCTTTAGAATGCTATCACTGCCTTTATGATATCTGCAAGTACGGTGCCAAGCCCCATCCTAAATCTCAGATGTATTTGCATGTCTAGCAACCAATGAAGCTTACGAAGGGCTAAACTACCTATCACATGTGGTGGTCCAGCACCCTCTCCCCACCAGCCAATTCCCCCCCCCCCCCAAGGAAAAGCAATCTTAGAAAACATAATAGCAGAAAAGCTCTGTGTGTATGCCGGTTTAATAAATTTTAGCTGTTTAAATTATTTATTGTTTTATACTGTTTACATTGATTTTATCTGTACACCACCGTGAGATCTTAATGATATAGGGCAGGATAAAAATGTTTTAAATAAATAAAATAAATAATAAATATGCTTATGTGTGCATGCATGCGTATGTATGTAAGTATGTATGAGCTGTGAGTTTTCCATTATTAGACTTATTCAGTGGGTTTAAAGGGATATGGCCCCAGCCCACCCTGGTCGGCACCGACACCGCCATTGACGACGAGGCCAGCCTTGACGACTTCACAGTCGATGCCTACCTCAAGCAGGAGGCCCACTGCACGGTCACCTACAGCATCGAGTGGGAGACCAAGCCGGCCAACAAGTACACCTACAACCCGCTCCCGGGCTACTCCGCCCATGGGGGGAGGGCCCAAGTACTTCACCATCACCTACAAGGGCCACATGCTAGAGACCAGCTTCAGCAGTGGCTGGAACTACGAGATCGTCCACTGAGCGCACTCGAGAGGGAGGCGGCCTGGGCCTTGGTTACTATGCAGTATTACCCTGTCCTTCATTCATAAAAATTGTACTCAATAAACAAATAGTTTAGGCAGCATCACAAGTCTATGAGTGCTTTGTGTCTCACATCTCAGACTTTGATTAGCCCATTACCACTCCCTCCCTCTTTTATGCAAATCCTCCTGTGGTTAGCCATTTCCGCCTTACAGTCCCTCCCAGCTTCAGTTTTATTTTTAGCTGATATACATGTCTACTATTAGTAGGACTTAAAAATAAATCATTATCATACCTGCAATGATATCATCCATTTGCTCTAGAGCAGCTTCAAGCATGTGACTAGCATCGGAAGCCATGACTTCTGGCTTGCTCAGACCTTGCTTTCTTCGTCTAAAAGGAAAGAGAGTTCCTGCTTATCAGATCATATCAATATTCTACCAAATATCATTCTACCATTTAAGCTTAATTAACCACTGACAAAGAGCAGTACATTTTTAAGAGTAAATTTATTTGCAGGTGTCACTGGCCAAGGTGGAATTAGTAGTTCTTACTCTTCCATTATTATACTGGAACCTAGTAATGCTGAGTAATCCACATTGCATCCCAAATATAAGACCAACAGCAATATATATCCCTCAGTAAAATTGCCAATCAGAAACATTTAGAAGAGCTAGAGCCAAATTTACATGTTTCAAGAACAGCAATTTTCATTTCACAGGTGCACCAGAAATGCTGGGAGGACCCCGTTCAATGCGACCAGTGAGATGGGAGGAAATGGCTCCAGAATTTTTTCCATTGCTTTATTTTTCCATGGAAATTTTTCAGTTCCTAAGTTAATTAATTTATTGCATTATTAATTGCAATAATGGATACCAATTGCAAATACAATATTAGGCAAGCGTAGCGGTTTCAAAGTTGTCATTAATGTTTTTCTCGTGATGATCCCTACCAAGTATGTGAGAGAATACATATATGTTACTGAAATACATATTGTCTCAGTCTAAAATGATATTAATAAGTAATGACAGTGAAACTGAAAGTGTCCCAAGGACCTCAGTGGAAGAGAGTTGAACTCTGTTTAAATAGACTAGTGGTTGTCAGCATATCATGCACAGTTCTTTTGATTGCTAAAATGTATTAGTGTGTCAATAACTTTCATTACCTTTCCTTTTCTCTTAAATTTAAACAATGTAAGGGAAGCACATGCTATTGTCTTTAAATTTTTACAAGTATCCCAATAAAAATTCTACGTAATGTAACATTTATATCACATTAAGGGTGCTTTAATTTCCCTTCTCAAACATTAAGTCAAATATTTGTGGTATATTGGAAAAAAATTAACAAGGGGTACTTTTAAAAGCTTTGTTTAATAAATTCAAGTAAAATAAACATGCTGAATTAGATCACTCTCTAGAGCATTAGAACTTTTTCTGTAATTCTGAAATGCAACATTAAAAACTTTTAAAAGATACCGATGTAGAAATCTGAACGTACTGTGAACTAATTTCAGGCTGCGGTTCAAGCAGTGCTTTTGAATCTATACATAAACATCTCTACACCCACACAAAATGCGATAAAAACATCAAGCAATTAAGCCTCAGGGAACCCTGCAGGCCCAACTGCTTGGACTACTTCATACATGACTTACTCCTACAATGAAATAATTTCTGTAAAGGAAAAAAAAATACTTATTTCAAATATTTGCATCCCATCTTTCCTTAAAAAAAAAAAAAGCTCAAGGCAGCTAACAAGTTAAAACAAAATTACTAAAAATACCAGAACATAAAAAATACGAAGCAGCTATTAGTACAACTGGGCATCTGCAACAGTAAGACTAATTAAGTACAGAAGCTTAAAAATCATTCATGGCCCAAAGATCCTCCAAAACAGAAAGGTTTTAGCCATCCGACGGAAGGCTATTAAAGAGGGAGACGAGACTCTCTCAGAAGGGAGTTCCAGAGCCTTCTGGAAAATTTTGAATGGGAAAATTGAAATTTCTTTTCAGCACTAGCTGAAAAAGTCCTCTCCATGGTCCCAGCTTACCGTACTTCTAGGATACTGGGACATACGAAAGAAGTTCTGAAGTGCAGTACAAGGATGTATTTTGCTGTGATTAGGAAGTTTTCCAGTTTGGGGACTCATCAAAATAAATAGGTTTCACTTCAGAAACGGTGGTGGAAACATTTTTTCCTCTACATTAATTTAGCCCTTTGTAAAAGCGGCTCTTTATAAAAACAGATTACACACATTTAAAGCACTATTCAGCCCCTCTTTTTTCTGTTAGAGTGCTTGTGTGAAAAAAACAGAGAGGAAAAGCAGATTTAAATATGTTTGAATCTGAGTGTGTGTGTGCTTTACGTAACCCTGTGAAGTGTGGCCCCCTGCAAGATGCAGGAAGCACAGCACTTTTGGCCCTGAGGAACTGTAGTAGGGGACTGAAGGGTTTTTTCCTCCTGAGGAGATGCTGAGAAGAGTTCTGAAGAGATTCTGAAAGCAACAGTCGAAGACTTGAGGAAAGAGAGACTGAGATTACAGAAAGAGGAGTACAAAGAACCATGCAGGGAAAACAACAGAGTAGCAGCCTCTGGCTATTACACAGTGAAAATCATCCAGTAGCAAGCCAAGGAGTGATAGAAACAGGCCTACAGCTGGATCCCAGCCTGACTGTATTCAGACCTGGGAGATTCTAATCACTTGCTTGTAGATAACTATTGGATCCCCCATTCCCTTCTATGATTTTGCTTAAAGACTTACTCTAAATTATATACCTATCCGAGTTGTTCCTCTTGCTTCTTCCCCTCTCTTTGTTAAACAAATCTTAGTTTTTGTTTTCTATTTTATTAAGTTGCTCGCTGGTGATTTCCCCTACCTCCTTTCAGGAAGTGTGTGCGTGCGTGTGCGTGCGTGCGAGAGAGACAGACAGACAGACACAGCACACTCTCTTGTTTTATACCCACCATTTTTTCCTCACTTCTACATATTTGGGAATGTCTCCCTGTCCCGCACACTTTAATCTCTCTTCCCTGCATGACAGTGTGGTGGGATTTGGAAAAACATTGCTGGTTTCACCTATGCAGGTTTCCTTTGCTGTCCCAGTAACAGACCCAACCTTGCCAACTTTAACAGGGGCCAAGGGGTGAGCAAAGGTAAACCTGTACCATTATCCTTTCATTTCATCAAAGAAAGGATAATGGGACAGGCTAAAAGGATAGCTGTGGAACTGCAGCAGATTTTCATTGCGGGCAATAGGCAGGGTAAGTGCCTTCTCCTCAGTAGCTGGAGGGGGTGCCGTCCCATTTTGAGTAGGAATGATGAACTTGTGAACAGTGCTAATAGTGCATGAACTGAAACAGGAAGTTTCCCAACTGAACTTTTAAGAAGTATGTGAAATTTCATCTTACAATTCTGACTGTATTCATTCTTTTAACAGTTTTAAACAGGAGCGCAATACCAAGCTGATATAAAACAACTGTTGATACAGTAAAGCTGTCAGTCTTTAAGGTGCTACGAGACTTTGATTTTGCTCTAACAGGAAAACATGGTTACCCCTCTATATTAATTTCCAAAAGTATATTTTAGCATTTCATATAACCCTGTGAATATACTATGCAGAAGTAAGATTAAAAAATCCTACACAGTGTTAAGGCTGCTCTTTTCCTAAAGGAAAATTTAAAAATTTGCACCTCTCTTGCTATATTAACTGTTACAATATTTTACTTAGGTCTCGATGTCCAATCCCATAAATTCTCTATATATTTCATAGTATATTGCTCTACAAATCAAAAACTTGTCAGATTTTTAAAAAAAATTCTGCACATCATAAGAATACATTCCAGAAAGTTTGATACTGTATAAATACTTGGAGAAATGGAATTGCCAATTATGCTCCTCAAAAATAGACTATGGAACACTAGCATGAAACACAAAGAGCCCCATACAAAAGATATTACTGTGTGCACTATTTTTGTTAAGAGAATCAATACACTACAATGCATACTTATGAGTTGCTACTAGGAGCAGCTGTAGGGAGCCTGCATCCTCCTGCGGCCAGAGAGAACCCTCAATTTCAATTGCCAGCTAACCTGGGACTGCAGAACCAAAGGAAAGCACACTCTTGCTTCATCCATCAGAAGAGGACTAAGGGCTGTTCTGTGTGTGTGTTTTGGTTTTTTACAACCTGTTGCTTGTAAGGCTCCTTGAGAAGCATTTGACTGAAAAGCAGGATACAAATCTTTAAAGAAAAATCTATGAACTAGCTTTCTGTATATTTGGAAATTAAGTGCCTATGCTTCACTGAACAGATGCTGACATATTCTGCTTCAACTCTGCAAAAGGATGGAGAGCAAAGGGCTGGATGCGCCTTATCTCAGCTGCTAAGCAGGGTCATCCCTGGTTAGTACTTGGATGGGATTCCGCCTGGAAATCAGGCTTCCTGCATGGAGCAGGGGGTTGGACTCAATGGTCTTGTAGGCCCCTTCCAACCCTATGATTCTATTCTATGAAAACAGAATGTTTAAAAATAGAATGCACAGAATTGTAAAATCTGACCACTAGTAGGTGGCAAATTAACCGGGGGACACAATTTGTCAATGTTACCTGCATGCTCTCTAAAACCTCATTGTAATAGCTTCACATATTTCTTTTTGTAACACTTGCCAATAGTTAAATGAAGTTCCTTTGATGTTTTTCAGCACTCCCAGCCTTGCTCAACCCCAGTTTCACATAGCTCTTCAGGTGGTAGAGCCTACAAAGCAATTTTGGCCAAACCTCAGGCATTCCTAAATAGAACATCTTGTTCTATGTTTGCCACTCACAAGCAGATTTAAAGTGCATTTCAGGAATAAGTTTATTTCAAAGTTTATTTCTCTGAAAGAATCTGATCAGCCCTAAATTACTGTTGTTGTTTTAGATCTTAGTATGTATACATGTGTGCTAAATATTAACTTTATTTTACAGACCCTTCCTCCCTCCCACCCATAAAGAAGCTGTCTACACCCATGTATATAATAACATGTATATAGTGCTTTTCCTAAATGTTCAAAAGACTTCATCATTCAGGAAAATCCTATGTTTACTCAGAAGTCCCACCAACTAATGGGATGTACTCCTAGATACCTGTGCATAGGGAATACAACCTCAGTAATCTTTACTACTTTGAATACCTCATAAAATACCACTTCATACAAGGCATTTTCTTACACAGGTGAAGCAGCAGCAGCAGCAGCACTGTCATGTACAGATATTGCCCAAATGCCTACTTTGCTATGCATTCACATGGCTTCCAACTAAGTGGATGTGTGTAAAAATAGACACTTGCATGAACTTTCTTACAAGACGCCATTAACATATCCTCCTAAATATGAAAAATACCAAGCTTAAAGTGGTCCTTTTATGTCACACAACTCAAAACATTATGTTCTTGCAGTCACTTAAGCTGCAGTCACTTGAAAACTTGCAGTCACATAAGTACTTCTTATGTCTATTGACCTTAAATAGACCAACAACTGGGCATTCTGTCCACAGGGCAGAGTGATGCAGGTGGGATAGGAGTCAGTGGAGGGACAGCAGACAGGACTGATGTTAACTGGGGCCAACGTGTACCTCACCATTTCTAATTTTGAGTAAAACAGACACTCTTTCATTGGACTCCCTCCTCAGATATTTCACCATGAGGAATGCTGTAGACCAGCCTTCCCCAGTCTGATGTCTGCCACATGTTTTGGACTTGAACTCCCATCAGCAGTGGTAAGGAATGCTGGAAGTTGTAGTCCAAGACATCTGGAGGGCAGTAGGTATAGACTCTTCTGTGAGAATTTTCTCTCCTCTCCACCCCGCCCCACAGTGTTTATTGCCACTACAGAAGCAAACTCATAATATACCCTCCCTCCATTATATAACAACAACAACAACAACATCATCATCATCATCAAGATATCAGTTGACTGCTAGGTAAGTGGTATCACAAGCTGGGATGAGACTAAGAAAAAAAATCATGGCTACACTTTAGCTACCGTTACAGCATAATTAATAATGTCAAACATCTGAAAAATTCACCCCCTACAGAGAGTCCAAATGTGTCTGGGTATTTTCATCATACAGCAGACTGAGCAGGCACACAGTTCACCTGATCACAGTCTTCCCAAAATGAAAAAAGATCCGCCGACATAAAAAATCTAGATGCCAGGTAGAAATGTTCTAATTTAGCCTTCTCACTGACATGCACGTTTTCTACGTGGAGGGAATGTTTTGTACCGAGGACCATTCAGCCATATGAGCCATCTCCAGCTGCAGACTGAAGTGATACAGCCCAGCCACAGACTCAGTGAAAGCTAGGTCAATTATTATCCAGTGTGTCAGACTGAACAATGTTTATTTTGGACTTTAGTGGAAAAAAGAAGGGGACAGAAAGAATGCTGTGGTTTACAAATAAAGAATAATTATCACAACAAATAAAAGGCCCCTGAGTATCTTAAAACCACATACATAAATACCTAATTATTGATGTTAGCTAGCTTTTAAAACATTAGTGCCAGATTTTGCTGCCAGGGCTTGGCTTTTCTTGAAAAAATCTTTAGAAAATTTGCTATATAAACTAATGATACCAGTCACCTGCCATTTTTGTTTGTTTGCACTGTTTTTACGCTTTCAGTCAACAGCAAAATAAGGTGGGGCTTTATTTATCCAAATATTTATGTGCAGCTTTCTGGCCCTGTATGGAGCCCACAGAGTGGCTCATAAACACTCTGATGAAGAGTTTACTCCCACCAGCAGAAGCATCCTGAGTGAAGTTCCACTCAGGGGACGCCTGCACTGGCAGAAGAGGAGGGAGGAGGCTTTTGCCAATTCTCCCTCAACCCCTCAAGAATGTGCTCCAGGGAGTTGGAGGACAAACTGGATCAGTGAGGGGGTGGCAGGAACTGCAAGGGGAAACTGCTGGATCAAAAGGCTTCCATGGATGGAAGAAACCCTTCTGTTTGCAGAAGTCTAAGTCAGGACCTAACCCAATACAAAAAACAAAAAAACAAATCAAGCTAAAAACAAAGCATCTTACTAAAAATCACAGCAACATAGACAAACTGTGGATGAGGCAACAAAGGGACATCTGAACATCAACATTTAGACAGTCTTTCTTAAGTCGGAGAAGAAAGGGGCTAAAACAAGCCTCCCTAGGAAGAGTTCCAGAGTCCAGGTGCCACCACAGAGAAGACTATCCCCAAACACATCTCAGATGATGGCAGGATACAGAACAGATCCTCTCCAGAAGATCTGAATTGGTGGGTGGGGTCATGTGGGACCAGGTGGCCCTTCAGATATCAAAGGTAACAAGCAGGAGTTTGAACTGAGCTAAGAAACATGCCAGGAGTCCAAAATTAACCCTTATCAAGCTTGATATGACAAAACACACGTCTCAGTTTTACATGCCTCAGAGGACATTAATTGGAATAAAACTGTTTATTTGGGAGAAGTGCACTGATCCACCTTTTCATTTAATCCAGATAATAAGCTTCCCCTGTAGGAAAGTTAGCTTTGCAAAGGATAATCCTGCTGTAGCTTGTCAACAAATACTTTCTATATGGGATATGTAGCAACTTCATACTGCCTAGAGAAAGAACTTGAATGCTAGATAACCCAGCAGTTAACAAATGCAAGAAGGGAGTATTTCAAAATTCTTTATGCTAATATAGAGCAGAAATTAAATGAATGATTAGGAGGTTTGTCAGCCCTCCTACTGAGTGCAAAACGAGTTTTGGAGCTTTTCCAGCCCTAAACAGTTTTAGGATTCCTAACTTTTGGAAGAACATGAAAATAAAGACCATTCAGTCTTATGTTGTCTCAAGGTGTTGCTGAATAAGCATTACAAATGGGTTGTTTGACAGTCAAGTGTTTGGAAATGGACAGTTTTGATCAGCCTACATTGTCTGAAACTGGTTTGAAAAGTCCTGCCAAACCATGGTTGAGCTGACCATGGTGCAGATGTTCCTCCAGGTGGGAAAGCTGAAAAAAAATCTGTACAGAGTCACATATGAAGCTCTTTATAAATGATGATGTCACACTTATCATTGTTGTACTCTGGAAATGAAAGAATGATGGAATTTATGTAAATAAGAGAGGAGGAGAAAAGAGTGCCCAAACCCTGTGGTGCTCCTGTCAGCAACATTATGCCTGCACTGATCCTATGCAAATTCTGTTCTGATAACACAGTGGCTGTGGTGTATACACAGCTCATGCCTCAATACATCCTGCAGTGTTTCCAGTGAAAACACTGCACCTGTACAGCACAGTTCCTTAAAAGCAGAAGGTGCAACGGAGGAGCTGTTTGCTACATAACCGGGAGGGTGGCAGCTACTTGCTACATGGATTGGTAGAGTACTAGAGACCCGACACTGGGGACCCGAACATATTTCAATAAGATCAAACCTGTTGCTGCCACATGAAGCTATGTAATATTAGTGATCCATGTTGGTGCTGAAGAAACCTGCATGAATAAAAGCCAATATACACAAAATGGTTATCACATGGTGGTCAGGGCTTCAAATTCTTCCCTATGGTACTGCATCCATGTAATAAGCTATTCACATGTGATGGAACACCATGCTGATTGGCAGGGAAAGGACAGTAAGGATTTTCTCCTGCAACTCTTCAATCCATGTAGAAAACCCTAGCCTCTAGTTGCACCTTTTGCTTTTCAGAACCTATGCCATGCAGGGACCTCAGTGCAAGTAGCAGTGTTCCAAGTTTTTTTAGCTGCATGTAAGACCACCACAATCCCTTTCTATTTAACTCTAAACATATGATTGTAATGCATAAGAATAATGGAGGATAATACCTAAAACAAATGAAAATATCTTTAAAAGCACTGTGCATTCTGCTTTAGACGAATAAGGTGATATTACTGGCTCGGCATCTTTTTCTAGTCATACCTGTTGCCACAGCTTCAGGCGAGTCAGTTTTTCCCAGGCACTCCCTTCTATTTGCCTAGTTGAAGCAGACGTTTTTGAGCCAACACACTTGATCCTGTATGTTCCTGTACGATCCTGTGTGTTTGCTAACACCCTTCTGGGATGTTTGATCTCAGACAATTCGGTGTCTATAGTTGAAAATGTGTTCAGATAGATCTTTCAGCAACAGACACACACACACACACCCTGGGCGAATTAAAAAGAAAGACCCTACTGCTTAATCCCTGAGGAACTTGAAAAAAGTCTACATAAAACATGCCTGATTTCTGATATTGCCAGGTCCTAAGAAAAACAGCACTTAATTTTATTAAAGAATTACAAACTGCTCAGGGCTTTCTTTAATTTTGTGACAGAGGCCATGTAAATTATGATTCTAAAAACAACATTTAGCATTTTTTATATAGCTGTTTTAGACAGCTCAAAGCACTTTGCATACAATAGTTCCTACAACGTCTCTATGAGGTATATAATTATTATCCTCACCATGCAGATGGGGTCTCTGGTGGTGGTGGTGAGTCTCAAAGTCGCTTGCCTAAGGCCACCTAATGAGGTCATAACAGAGCTGCAATCCAATTGAGAATTTCTGAGCTCACACTCTTCCTCACTATAAACAGACTGCATTATTTTGGTACAACAGGTTCTGCCTCAAAATCTCTGGGAAAAACAAAGTTAACATGTTTATCATGTTTATCATGTAAGAAAACAAAAAGCCGGAGAGAGGGAATCCTGCAGAAGATGAAATAGATTTAAGGCAATTTTAACCTAATTTTGGCTGGAAAGAGAGAAGGAACTTTTCATATTTAAAAGATTCTTTAAGCTATACAGTTGTACCTATGCCAGAAAAATCTTCTCTTGAGTTACAGATAAGAAACTAGTCACTAACTCACTCACCTTTACCAGACCTCAGGGACGAACATTCAGTTTGGTTGTTGCCTGTAAGAAGTCTCATTGCTAGTAATCTCTGCCTCAATGCAAAGCAAACGACGACAGCTTTCATTCACAACCACCACCCTAAAGCCACATGCTTACAAAAAAAGAAGCCCAACCCATAAATAAAATGCTTACAATAATTCAAAGCCCAGCCCACAAATAAAATGTTGCGATCCATTTTATGATAATTACTCAACAGCTTTCAACTAATGGGATCTGTCAGGATGATTAGCAGCAAGTTCTTTGGAGCTGCTTTTGTCCAGACACTGTATACAGACCTCCTTAATAACAAATACTTCCCAGAGAGTCTTGCTTTTGGAGAAATACTTACACACAACTGTTTGCCACTGCTTTGCATCCACCCCAATCCCCAGTTTCTCTGCTGACTCATTTGGCTTCCTCATGCACCAGGAGCAATCAAGAACTGGATATGTGTGTTATCTACCACATTACTGACTTGAGAAAGTGTGTGTATCATTTGTACAGAGGAACTGTAAGCATTTTGATGGTCCTAGCAAACTCACACACTACCTATGTATTAATTATGCATTCCTGTATTGTATGTTTGCAACAATACAGACGACTTGGAATTCAGTAACCACCTGTCAATGTCACCTTTCTAATGTGAAAGAAGCTTCCAATTAGAAAAACTAGCACCCTGTTCCCTCGGCATTTCAACTGCAAGAAACAGGCCAGATGCCATATTGCTGGGGACTTAGAAAACTTGTTTTAATCCTCTCCCCCATTTCCAGGAAGTCCCAGTGGAATATCAAAAGATTGGTCATGGCATGAGAAATATAAAAATTTGAAGAGAAAATCTTGCAAGAATCTTATTATGGAAAGCGTTAGGCAGTAGACAACCTAAAGATAGCTTTTGCCAGCAGCTCACTCAGTAATATTGAAGGATTAAACTTTAGGAATTGGCAAGATATTATTTCACAAAGAATATAAATAGAAATTATTTCTCAAGCTGACACCACCAACTGAGTAGTCAGTTGTTTACTTTTAAGACAGTGGAGCTTAAGATTCCATGTAACGCTGCTACAAGTTCCATATTCAAAGCATGTTCTCCCAAGAACTACTGTTGAGCAACTATCGTGAAAGGAGAAAACTCAAACCAACATGTATTTAATACCGAATGGATACGCATGAGTTCCAGCCACACTTTCCTAAACCATACATGGAGCCAAAGGGGCTTTCAGATGGAGGGCTCCTAGCGCTACCCATCAAAACACATTATGCAGCTAGTCTGTCTTTCTTTTTTTAATGGACTTTCCATGGTAAGAAAAAAGATGGACGAAGCGGTGAGAAAACGCAGGAGGGTTACAAATGTAAGGTGATGACATCTGGAAAATTCTGTGTATTAGGCAGACAACTGTACAGTAAAAGCCTTGTTTGGACGTACCCTAAGGGCACAATTCTATGCACGTTTAGACCGAAAAAGGTCCTACAAATCCCAACATTCCCCAGCCAGGCTGCGGAATGTTGGGAGTTGTAGGATGTTTTTCTGTCTAAACATGCAAAGGATTGTACCCTAAGAGAGCAATCCTATGGCCCCTAGACAGAATCTGGGGGGGCATAAGATAGTTCGGATTCCTGGATCCAAAGACGGAAACAGTGCTACGACCTCAGACCCAGGAGTGCAAGCTCCCCACCCTCCCCCTTGCAGCTGGTGCGGAGAGTGAGGCTGCCTCACTGAGGTCGCAAAAGCAACTTCAAAGAGGGAAACGGGATGTGCCAGTGGGTGGGGAGGGGACTGAGGAAGTTGGTTTACGAAGAATCCTCTGGCCTCCACAGCCTCCTTCCCTCCCACTCCACAGAGCCCCCTAGATGGGTGACAAAGCCCATCTAGCCAAAATGCAGATCAAAAGCAGTGTGGAAGTGAAGATCTCCTCTGCTCTGTATGGGTTGCCCGTCAGCCTCCAAGTTTGGAGGCTGATGGGCATCGCGATAGGATTGCACCCTAAGTTTGTTACAGGAATGTTTTATCTGATTCAAAGTGAGAGCCACCCTTGCAGCAAAGAGGACCAGACAGTAGTTTTATCATGAAGGCCTGAAGTAATACATATATTTTAGTTACCTGAAATTAATTTTTAAAACTTACATTTGTTATCTTGAAAAACCCTTGTCAGGACCTTTTAATGACTCTAAGAGAGAAACTAATTGTGATCCTAAACACATAGTTTAATGTTACTTGTATCTTTTAAACACACACACACCTGTACATAGCAGCTGGGGGGGGGGCGGCAATAAGGACAGAAGTGTGACAGAAGGGGAGGAAGCTTTTAACCTTTTGCTTCTGCACCACAGTCCCAACAAAAATCCCCTCCAAGCTGCTCTTGAGTTAAAAATAGAAGATATTCACAATGTAAAACCAACGGTAGCATCCAAGGGAGGCACAGCAGTCATGCTAATGACATTGCGTTAGTGTAAACCAATGCTAGTGCAACATCATTAGCACTCTCTAGTGCAAAGGGAATTCTGGCAGCAAACCACTGCTTTTTTCTCTTTGCAATTGGCAAGTGCTTATGACACTGCGCTAGCACTGGTTTATGCTAATCCAACGCCGTTAGTGCTGGCACTGCACCACCATTGGATACTACCCCAAGTACTTAATATCATTTGTAGTTTGGCCCTAGGAAGCTCAGGCACTGGAATGTTCATTTCAGTCCCCCTTCCTTTTCTTCTTGGATTATACTGTTTATTGGCCCCCGCTTCCCCGCTCCCCCTAAAACAACAGCCTGGTGCCAATACCACTGCTGGTGGTCAGGTTGCACCTATTCCACAATATTCTTCTTTGGAAACAAGGGCCTCCACAGAACATGAAAAATGTGGATCAGTTGTTGAAGACTCTCAGACTCTTACTTGGCATGTCTTGTTCACAATCACTTGGCAGTTGTTGCCATTGTGTTGTCAAACTTGCCCCTACATCACGAGGACTAGAATTTTGTTTTAGTCAAGAATGGCAATATTCAGTTCTCCAAAACAAGGCTGCGGACCATAGATGCTCAGGGACAGGCAAGCAAGGATGATGTTAGCAAGGTTTCTGCCACCACTCCGAGGCGGGCTTCCCTAGTAAAGTCAAGATACAGTACAGTTCTTGTTGGTCATTCCTCGATGGTTTTCAGTGATGCCATCAACCCAAATTTAGCCATCCTACAGATTTGGGGGCTTCATCTTCACAAACCTGTTCTATGAAAAATGACAACATCTCTTGTTCTGGAAAATCAGTGCCAATATTTACAAATGTAAAGACTTATCTTGCAAACAACTGTCCTGAATCCTGTCTAGGCCAATAAAGTGGCAGGGCAGGGGCAGGACAGCAGAAAGGTGAAGGAACGGTTAAGCAGGCCACCCCTCAACATTTCCTCATTGCAAAATGTCCTCTCCTGATTTAGGAGCTTTAGGAACAACAGAACTGGTTGGCCACTGTGTGAACACAATGCTGGACTAGATGGACCTTTCATCTGATGCAACATAGCTCTTCTTACGTTCTTATGATTTTGCCTAGAAGAAGCGGCGGTCTAAATTTCATACATATGTTTACGTCCAACATGTAGTAAAGCTCTCTTGTAACCTAAAAAGGGAATTGGCGTGGTGCACACTCAGAGCCCCTTTCACTGTTTCCCAGTAATGTGCAAAATGCCATCATATTGCAGGTGCAAGGCACACACTGACCAGCAGCCCAAAAACATACACTGAAGTTATTTGAAAAAGTCAGTTCCATATAGTTCACCACTATATTCAACTTTATTGCAAGTTGAAAAATAGTCCCTAGTGGCTCTCTCTTGCATGCTCCAAGTTTGAGATAAAGATCTTGGTTTCTTCTAGGGTACAGGATCAGATCCACAGTGAAGTCAAGAAGGCTGCATAAAGAAAAGTGCCTAAAAAAAATGAAGCACGGAGGACGATGCAAATAATCTGTCATATCGGATGTCATGACATGGGAAA
Organism: Heloderma suspectum; assembly: GCF_057233095.1. NCBI lineage: Eukaryota > Metazoa > Chordata > Lepidosauria > Squamata > Helodermatidae > Heloderma > Heloderma suspectum. The sequence continues at coordinate 111,008,786 of NC_139458.1, read as the reverse complement.
CATTGGAATGCTTTTGTTTATATATAGGGCAGTTTATCAGCAGCATGCCTCACATGCCTGAAGGTTTTAGCCACCACAGGCTTTCCAGTGTGTTGTGCATGCAAGAAATACTTGCACACTTCACTGTACACCGGCCATGCCAATAAACCAACAGACATATATTAGGATCAACAGCAAAACTGCTCCATAGTTTTGATAAGCACAGAAACATGAAAGTTTGAGGAGCTAACCATAAATCTTAAGGTTTCAGCTCAACATTTTCAACACAGAGGATGCTGCATTTCAGACCCTCATTTTTTGAGGTGCATATTTCAGCCTATTTATTTTATTCCTTGACCTTCAACAGCTTCCAAGGGTGGCTTACAAAAAGAAAAAAATTACAATCAAACAAAAACATTAAAAACAAAAAAACATTAAGGTGCCACAGTGTAAAAAGAGTAGCATAAAAACGGTCAGAATATTTAAAAATCAAACACACCAAGCATCATAAAAGCAATGTATGGAAGATTAAAAAGCCAGAATATATAGAAAGGTCCTTGCCTGGTGCCAAAATGACATCAAGGTAGTAAGCTCACGTGAACCACCCCGCAGAGATCTTTCCACAGTCAGGGTGCCACCCCCAATTAGGTCCTTCTCCCTGTAGCCGCCCGCCACACCTCATATGGTGGAGATACCTGAAGAAGGGCCTCAGTTCAACACCTTAGTGTGCAGACAGGTACATGTGCAGAACAGTAGTCCTTCAGGTATCCTTGTCCAGAGCCATGACATGTCATCAACAAGTCCAGTTATGACTAATTAAAAATCAAGACATTCTTTCTGTTCACTGAGTAGTTTTCATCAGTGACAAGATGCACTGAGGGAAAAGTGTTTTTTAAAATTGTGTGATGTATGACTAGAATAGTGATGTCTTCATCAATAACTACATTAGTCTAATGTTTGCAGCCAAGCTAAAATTCTGAGAAGCAATCTATACTCCGGCTCTACAAAGAGTAGTCAAGTAGTAGCTATTTACACTTTAAGGATTACGAAAAATTGTATTTGTTTATTTCTCCATTCATTACATTTTGTTCTAGAAAAAGTTTCATTATGAAGTTTTGTGAACAAAGGATATATCAGAGAAACATCTGAAGCTGTTTTATACTGAATCAGAACACTGGTCAATCTCGCTCAGTATTGTCTATACCAGGAGTAGCCAAATTGTGGCCCTCCAGATGGTTTGGCCAACAACTCCCCTCACCATTGGCTATGCTGGTTAGGGCTAATGGGCACAATAGATAAAAATATATCGAGGGCCACAATTTGCCCACCATGGTTTATACTGACTGGCAGCAGCTCTCCAGGGCTCAAACAGCCCTGCCTGGAGATGCCAGGGATTGAACCTGGGACCTTTTGCTCTAGCACTGAGCCACAGCCACAGAGGATGGACATCTTTACAAATACACTACAGTCCCAAAGATGCTGGTTTGGCATTCACCTCTGTGTACCTCTAAGCCACAGCCACAAAATAATTCTGTTTATTTTTTAATGGCATTGGGATTGAAAAAGGGGGCTGTTGCATGGCTTTAGGATGAAGAAGTGGATTCATGAATCCCTTGGTATCCAGCACTACATTAACGCTGTTCTATTTTTTTATTTCAGTCACCCACATGATGATCTCCAGATGTTTTGGACTTCAAATCCCAGAAGCCCCTGCCAGCATGGGCAATGTTCAGGATTGCTTGGACACTGAAGTTCAAAACATCTGGAGATCTACTTTCTGCCCACTCGTGATATGGACTGTGATGAAAGAGTCTGGCAATTATACAAACTTTTCACAATATATAGTAGCCCAACAGCCTAGAAAATGTGTTGTGCCCAACATAACACTGCGACAGAGAGGAAGTACAGAGACTGACTAGCAAATCAAGAAAATCACTGCCTCCCTCCTACAGTACCTGAAAACTACTGTCAGGAAGCATTCAATCATCTTTCCTTGATTTCAGACAAAAGAAACCTTTGGATTGTTTACTTAAAAAGAGAACATCCAATCTGATCTTCCACACACCTTTCCTTCACAAAACAGAGGAGAATAAGATCTAGGCACAGACCTTTACAATTATTAACTTGGCAATACTTTAACAAATTTGCTAGCTTTTTAAAAGGTGCATTAACATGTGATAAATGCACAACCGTCATTGCTGCTTTGAACTGGTTAAAATTATGCAAGGGACAGAAGCTGTCCAGCACAGATGTGTGCCCTGCATTGCAAATGAGAAAAGTACTAATTAACACTAGGATACAATGTCCTGTTTTTAACTTGGAGCATTCAAACATTCATCTCCATTTTTCAGAATGAGCTTGTGAAAACTAAAAGCCAGTTCTCTACTTTGCGACTTTCAGGCGAGTTCTATAAATACTATGCTGCTGCTTATATTTAATCCATGCAGTCATTAATTTCCAAAATGCAAAGAGCTTCACAACCAAACTGAAAGTGTCCTTTTTATGGGATATACTGGTCTGCAGCAAGGCTGATTCATGCATAATCATGATCTTCATTTCAAAATTAAGATCCTGGATAGGCATTATTGCATTTGTAGTTATTTAATTGGATCCAGTTTAAGTCAAGCTTAGAGGAGACACATTGAAATCAATGGCACAACGTAGTCATGACTAAATTAAGTCCCATTTATTTCAAGGGGTCTACTTTAAGCATGACTAAATCTGGATTCTACTCACTGTATTTAGAACCACTGGATTGCCTTATTCCTTGCTGGTCTCCTCTGTTCTTCCTTCCAGCAGTACAGAGGGAAGGAAAAGAAATATCCTTCCTGTCCTCTTCAGCAACTGATAAACCAGGGTAAATTTTTAGTCAGCAGACTGAGGGATTTCTCCATATCATCTCAAACCCTTTCGGGTGGGTGGGGTGGTGGTGGTTGTGGCAGCACAGACAAACAGCACCATAAGATGCCACCAAGCAAATTTGCACAAGCAGTAAGTTAAAAGGGATCTCCACTTGGTGGCCATTTTGTGTGTGTTAAGCAAAGAAAGCAGCTTTCAGTGCATGTATACAGTCTGGCTTTTAGTTGTGGTTAGAAGGCTATGCTCGGCACTGACATCTCGTTGTAGAGATACAGTGTTTGTTTTGTAACTCAGCATCTGCAATACACTAAGAAAGGTCCTATGCCAAATAGTCACATACCTAATTTAATAAATATAGATGAGATCAGCAAGATGCATAGTTCCTCCCCTTGCCAATTTGACCACTCCATCCTCCCCATCCCAGTGCTCTCTTGACCAAATCTCTTTTATTCCTTCCCTGATTTGGATCATGGTTCCCAGGATCCCTACACTGATGCATTTCCATTATACAAGGAGTGGGCAACTTGAGGCCCTCTGGGTGTTTTGGCCTACAACTCCCATCAGCCCTAGCCAGCATAGCCAATGGTAGGAGATTATAGGAGTTGTAGGCCAAAACACCTGGACGTGCCCTGCCTTACACTATAAAAGTCCCTTCCTCTCAGGATCCTTTAGCTCAAGCACAGACAGCGAAAGACACACGGACCAGTTGCCGTATTGCACACAATGGGGTTTCTATCTATTTACTTCCTTAAAGTCACACGAGCAACTTTTGAGGTGCTGCATATGGTTCTTAAGGCACAGCTTAACCATAATATTCTTACATCTCTTGAAGCAATAACATAATACTTTGTAAAAAGCACAATATAAATACTAAGTATAGATACCTTAAGTAAACATACATTACCTCAGTAATTCTTACAGCTTCCATAAAATAGACTAGCCTGTTAATGACATATATGGCAAGAAAGGTCTAAGGCTAAGAGATAGTTTGGAGATTCCTTATGGTCTAGACTAAAGCAAATGCAAAAATAAGTTCTAAAGCATACATCTGATTTTAAGAAAGTGAATCACTGTTAAGCTCTATATAGGAAGGAATACTCATACAATACACCCAACACAGCGAGTTTCTTTCTACAACAGAGCAATTCATTAGTAATGAAGTCTGTGGGTCTAAAAGGTTGGCAAATTTCCCAAAGAACTGAATACAAAGGAAGAAAATATAGTTATAGTTTATTTGTAGGGTGGAGAATGGACACAGTTGTCAATCTTTGGTGTGCATTTAGTAATCATTCTTTCAGTTTGCTGCTGCATTAAAAATAATGCATACCACTTTTTTTTCATTTATATGAGTGGCAACGGTTGACATCTTGTTTGCCAACTTATACCAGTATCTTCTATGCTGAAATTTTACAACAGCTGGGCTCCAACATCAGAAGTAAGATTGGTTGTGAGGGAACAGCCTTGGGGGGGAATTTAGATAAGATAATCAGGGGGCATCAGTCCCTGCCCTGTTAGTCCCCTAGGAGTTGTGGGGTTGGGATCATGTGTTTTCTGACATAACATTTGGTCCTTCAGTGTTACATTATGTCACTGAATTGAAAAGGGAATGGTAGACTAAGATTAATTGCCCGCACAGACGCATCCATTTATTTTGCTGTACAAAACTGTTTGAGGGAGGGAGGGAGGGAGGGTTTTGTAAGAAAGAATAATTTAAAATAAAAATCTGACCATGGAGTGTAATGTTTACGGATAAAATTACAGGGATTGCTCATTAAAGAATGGAGAACTTGAGCACTATTACTGAGTTCGTTGAAGTTTGGAATCTTTTCATACCATACTGGAGCAATGGTAAAAGAAGTCAAGTGCTGAATTTAATTTAATGAACACTTAAACCACATTTAATGTGGTTTATTTATTTAAGTCTAGATTTCCTTACTGATTAGTGAAAACAGGAGTGCACAATCTTTTCAGCCCTGATGGCTGCATTTTAAAAACATATTATGTGTAGCTTTTGTTTCTGTGAAAAAATTATCAAAAATTGTGTACATTAACAACAACAACAACACATTTTAGGTAAAGGGTGCTCATCCTAACTTGTGTGCACTTGCTGTTTACAGCTAAACAGCTAAATCATCCTGCACTTCTCCTAAGCAGTACAAATTGCTGTGCAAAGCCAGTCTTCGTCTCATACAGATTATGTCAGAAAATAATCAATCATACACCAACTAACATCAAATCCAGAATTTAATGAAGTCAAAGCCTGAATAGGACACAGGAGTACACAAGCTAACAAATATACACTGGATAGCAAGTGAAACTCATGTAGGAAAATACATTATTTACAATAGCTAACGAGACGGATATTGCAAGTCACAGTGCGGCAGAGGCCATAGCCTATTGTTTCCAAGACCTTCTCTTTACGCTATTCTCTAATCTTTTCAACAAACTGGATTTGGCATCATTTCTGGAAAAGAGTACCATTAGAATGCCTGAGCTGACAATTTACCATTAGTATAATTCATCATCAGATTAAATTATATTCAAGAAGTCTTAGTGCAATGAGTCAGACGAGAACATACTGATTACAGATTCCTAAACAGATGCTACCATTTGGTCTGGTTCTCTGTCTCTCATGTCTCTCTGTCTCTGTCTCTCTCACCCCCCCCCCCATTTTAGGTTCAAACATATTGTTTGCATATTCAAAATCAAAGCCATCATCCGCTAGACTTGTAGAGATACGGAGACACTAATTTGAGAACTAGCAGCTTTTTAACTGAGGATTCTCAACTACACTAATAAAAAATTAGTACTTGTTTCAAACTTGCAGAGAAATGTGATTCGAACATTAAATAAGCAAATACCATCACACAACCCCGCCCAAAATCCGCAGGCACACTCATTCTACATTCATATCTCAATTCGTCATGATTGTCAAAGCAAGAAAATTTCAATTTCAATAATTTTTCAGCTTTAAAACCCAGGCCAAGGAAAACTCTCAGCATTTAATACCAGTCGAACACACTCTAGTGGGTTGTACGAAGGCATAATTAGTGTGGATGAATCATCCCCTATTTCAATATTCAAGTAAGATCTATGCCTCAGCATTAAAATAAGAATCCCATGTGTAGGCAAGAACCAGTTACTGCCAAAGCCAACAACTAAGGGATTCAGGTATGAAACTATGTAATCTCAATTTCAGATCTTGCCAAACAAAGGTGCTGGGTTGTCATTAGATTCTTCGGTATGAAGGCAGATGTAACACAACTCTGATCTCTGTTATAAGCCCTTACCATAATGCATAACAGAAGCTGCTTCTCATGCTCTTCATCAGTCTAATACTTGTCTTCAAACCAGGGAACGCTGTGTCAGTTTATGTATATGTACACTCATGCCTCCAGCCACATGACCAGAGGTATATTCTCACTTTCATTGTTACATGTGCATGTGTGCTTAACTTCAAACTAACACGTAAGCAAGCTAGTTTTAGAGTCTGATGGAAGAAGATATACCATCACCATAACGTGTAGAGATTCAAAGTTTTGGTAGAGAGCAGAATGGATCCATTCCACTTTGCCAAAACTCCAGAGTGGACTGTAGAAGCCAAACATAGATTCTATAATTTACTCCGAACATGTACAAAGCCAGGCCAGCTGCACATAACACCCAAACTACATGTTACATTGAAGATGTAGCTTGCAGTGATATCTCTCTCAAGGAAGTATGGGGGCTCAATTCAGATTGGGACCCTAGTGTGGAGCATAGGGGGGCCTTAACCTTTCAATTCTGCTGCAGTTTCAGTTCAGATCAGGGGTCCCACACCTGCAATTTTCATTGCTAAAACATGACCTACTTTTATGCCTAGTTTTGAGCATGCAAATTGCTCTACATGGCCACCTTGTATACTCAAAGCCTTCAGCATGTCAAACAGGCAGTAGTTTCATTGCCTGCTGGGCATGATCAGAGCATGCAAGGCAACCTCAATTAGCACTTCGACAACGTCCCAGGCCACTCTAGATGGCTGCTTTGCATGCTTAGGGCCTCTGACACAGCCAGGGGTGGTGAATACACTACTCGTTAACCATGCCAGACACAACTGCAGCTTTTTTCAGAAGGAACTGGCATCTGCTGCAACGTGGAAGGTCATGGGGCCTTTCTCCAAAAATGCTTCCATCCTTTCCAGCACCCAGGATTCCTTCCTGGATTAGGGCAGAATTTATGAGCATCCCTAATAATGTATAAATTGGGCCAGAAGGTTGTGGCACTCTCTCCCCAAGAAAATTTGCCTGGTACCTACACTAAAGTTGTATCAGCACCAGGCAAAACCTTTGTCAGGCTTTTAATATCGGATGGTTTTTATTTTTATTGTGATTGCTTTTAGCACTGCTTTTTACTGTTGAAAACTGTTTGCTTGATTATTTATTAGACCCCCACCTGCCCTTTCACAACCTCTTTGTTTCCCTGCGACCAAGGCAGTCGTTTTTCTGCCTCTTTCATTGGGATGTTGAGAATTTCAGAGAAATTTCTCAGGGTGCAGGGCTTCAGCGCTTACCTTACTGTAAGGAGATGGCTGAAGGTGTGTGCACTCTTTCTTTTACCATTTCCCCCTGTTCTGTCCTTGCAGCCTCTACAGCTGCTTAAGCTTCTTGGAAAGGCCCCTAAAAGACTTCTCCTTTGGAGCTTTCCAGTGCTGCTACCTGCTGAGTTCCTGAAAGCTGAGAGAGAAGCACTTCTGGTTTTGATTTGTTCTTGTTAAAAGGACTTTTAATAAGGAGGAGGAGGAGGAGAGAGAAACAGAGAACCACCATCACCACCACCACCGGCTCAGCTTTCAGGCACTCAGCAGGCAGCCGCCGCACTGGAAATTCCCAAGGAAGGAAGTCCTGGTAATGTCTTCAAGGAGGATTTTCACAAAGCTCAAGCAGCCTGAAAGGCTACAAGGACAGAACAGGGGGAAATGGTAAAAGAAGGTGCACATGAACTCCTCAGCCATATCCTTACAATATGGTAAGCACTAAAGCCCTGCACCCTGAGAAATTTCTCCAAAATTCTCACCCCTTACCACCATTTTTGGGTGCAATTTCTTTTTTCCCCACCCCTCCCAAATGGTCAAAAATAAATATTGAAAAATTCAGCCCAGGGTTATTATTTATGTTCAATTGTGTTTTATAAACTATTGTGAACTGCCCTGGACATTTTAAAACAAAGGGCAGTATAGAAACATTTTAAATAACTATAGAAATGTTTTGGATGAGAGGGAGAGAGAGAGAGAGAGAAGGCTGGATTGTGTACATTCTAGTGCAGGAATGGAAGGAGTACTCATCTCATCCTGCAAATAGTGAATTCACATTGAACCTGAAATTAGTATGCCACTTATAAGAATGGTTTTTTCCTACATAACTGAGTTCATGCTAATCAGTATCAGTTTTAAGGTCCCACTTTGGACACTAAGGCTGCACACTCTGCGCGGAGTAAGTCCCTTTGAACGTAATAGGACTTACTGCTGAGTAGAAAGGACTGCACTGTGCATGTCTGGTCTCAACAACATGGGACAGGGACAGGATGGCATTGACAGGGGACAAATTCTGTCACTTGCTATCGGTGATATGAGAGCCACCTTCCAATAGCATCCTTTCACAGTCTCATTGCAAACAGCCTTCCAAATGAGAGTGGTCCTGCTAATTCAGGGCAGGCAACCTTTTAGCCTTTTAAGCATATCTGGAAATTTGAGAAACTGTTGTGGGCACAATCATAAAATCACTGCTATGGGTGGGCATGGCCAGTCACAAGGGACAAGCATCCTGCCCAGAGGCATTCATGGGAAATTAAGATGGCATTAAGATGGCGTCCACTTCGCTTGAAGCAATCCCAGCTGCCAGTAAGAACATATATGTTTTTAAAGTTGGGAGAAGTAGGGTGTCTCAGCAGGCACCAAGGAAGTTGTCTAGGGGCAAATTGGTGTCAGTGGGCACCACGTTGCCTACTCCTGTGCTACTTGATAAAAAGAATGCATATTCCAAGCAGCAATCGATTGCTGTTTAAATACTAGGAATAGGAGTTACCCCCAAAATGGAAGTGGTTAAATCCTTAAGGGAAATTATTGGGATCCTGTGCAACCCATGAGGAACATGGGTTCTTTGTGCTAGGAACAGAGAGTCTGGCCCAAATGGGACAGGTTGGCTGGTGTATGCATAGACACATTAGGGACTTCTTTCAATCCTAATGCCTTTCACACTGTCCAGGGACCACAGTGGAACAATGAGGCAAAATCTGATCAAAGAGAATTCAAAAGCTGTAACCAGCCAAACAGCAGTAATGTTCCTTTAGCCTACAAAAAAGAAAACGGTAAGGGACAGACCTCCATTCCACTACTATAAAGGCAAATTCTATTAACTAGCTAGCTAGACATTAGGTGGAAAGCACAAACACTTCCTAGCTTCATTTTAATTAAGTACTAACACACACACACACACACACACTTCCTTCAAGGGTCATTAATCCACAAGTCCCATTACCATGACTCCAGAACTACAGAGTGTTATCAGCAGCTGAAAACAGTGAAAGCCCACCCGCTTTAACTGGTGTAGCTTCATTGACTTCAGTAGGGTTATTGTCATAAAAACAGCTTTCAACACCTGTCTCAGGGGATACATCTAAAGACTGGGACAAATTGGTCTCAATCCCACATCTTGCACTGTCCTGCAACTTCCATTTCTAGACAGCACCATGGTGGAAAGCATCTTCTCTGTAAATACACCTGCTTTGCTGCGGAGTGCTGATTTTAATCTCCCTAGCTTTGCATGCCACCAAAATCGCAAAAAATAACTGCTGTAATTTTTCCAGCAGACTTTACCTCATGAGATGCAGAAGTCATCTTTCACAGAACTCAGTGTGTGGGATTTGCCTCTCCTGACCACTGTTTTAGACTAATGCACAAGTCTAGTCTCTTTGGATGTATTATAACAAAATTATAATCCACAATATCAATTAGTACTTAGGAGTTTCTTTGGAAAACAGCAGACTGATGCTTCAATTACCCTCAGATTCAGCCATTAAGTAGGCTTATTATACAACGGAGACAGATGCTATGAAAGAGGGTGTCAACAAACGATTCGCTTTCTGCTTTGTTCTGAAGGTGAGTTGTCACCTTAGCTCCTTGACTTGCAGTTTATGAAGTTAGTTTTGCATCTTATGTTGTTACAACTGAATGAAATTTACGCAAGGCCAGGGCTGGAAATATATCTCATATTCTTAAGTGATAGCAACATGGTGTTAGTAACCATTTTTTTTTTACAAAGGAATTATCCCCTCCACCCCAAGATCTTAAGTACTAGCAGCATGTTCTTAGGTGGCTCGCCAACCTGGCTTCCAGCAGATATTCAGCCTTAGGCATGGCAAAACGGGAAATTACCAGAAGTGTCTTGTCATTTTACTAAGTCTCACCAAGCCTATTCAACATCCTATATATTGGGGTGGGTAACTTGTGACCCTCCAGATGTTTTGGCCTATAACTCCCACCAGCCCTAGCCAGGATAATCAATGGTGAAGGACGATGGGAGTTATGACTTTCCAGATGCTTTGGCCTACAAGTTTCCCACCCCTGCAACATACCATTAGCAAATTCATTCTCCAAATGTGGATGCTTATGTAGCCAAAAGGACATCGGACATGTAGAATATCAGCAGGCTGAGGAGAACCCAAGATTTGCAGAAGTCCAAAAAAAGAAGAAAAAAGATTAAGGGGCACAGGGTCCCAAAAACAACCCAATGAGGATTAGGTAGGGGTCATAGCTCAGTGGCAGAGCACATGCTTTGCACGTAGAAGATCCTACGTTCAATCCCTGGTACCTCCAGGTTGAGCTAGGAAAGAATCCTTCCTGAACCCTGGACAGCCACTGCTGCCAGTGAGTATTGACAATACTGGGTCAGGTGGGCCAATGGTCTAACTCATATAAGGCAGCTTCCTATGTTCCTATGAGCAGGCACAGTGGCCATGGAATGCTGACTGATGGTTGAGAATGAAAAAATGGAAAATTGGGAGAGGAGAAATGCCTTTAAACACATTTATGCTGAAGGAGCAAATTTACACTTACATCTTGATCCAGCTGAAATAGACACCAAACCCTACTACAAAATACACAACTTACTTATTAGAAAGGCCCATTGCTTTCAGCAGAACTCTATGGGCTTTTGCAAAAGAGTCCTTAGGACCACAGTCCCTAAAGCATATGCATTAGATACAACATAAGTGGGACTGCGTAGTAACCTTTCAATTTGTACAGGGGTATCTGTCAAGAATGAGAAAATCTTGTTCTTGTCATTATTTTATTTGCCTTGATTATAACCTGCTTAACAGTGCAATTCTATTCATGTTTAAACAGAAAACAAATCCTGTAACTCCCAGCATTTCCTAGGGGAATGCTGGGAGTTGTAGGAGTTTTTTCTGTCTAAACATGCATAGGATTGCACCCTAAATCATTGAATAACTCTTCTATTTGGCAAAATCTGTATTTCTCAGTTGAATAATGTTACAGCCAGTATAAAGCTATACCCTATTGGAAGGTAAGTCCCAGTACGTGACTTTTTAGAAACAAATCAACATATTTTGGGTAAGAGTACAAGTAAATAAAAACAGAAGTTACATGTTTGAAATACATCCGCTTTATGAATTGCACAGAGTGTATCACAGAATATGTGGTTCCCATTTCTAGTTATCCTGCTGGAGCCTGACTCCCCTGTCACGGTTTAATTCATGCCGTCTGAATCTAAAGCCTTCTGTTTCAACAGAAAAGCAAACGACACTGTTATCATAAAAATCCCAACTTGTTTCTAAGCACATTATATGGAACCCAAAGTTGCCTGTTAGCTAAAATATTATATAGGGAGTTTAAATATATATTTTAAAAATACGTTGGCAGATAATATCAAGGAAAGTTTTATGTACTCTAGGAAAACACAAAAAGATATAAAGCAAGAAGAAGACCTACCATAATTCCTGTGAATGCATAAACTTTTGGCCCAACCCTACATGCATTTATTCAGACGTTTAGTCCCAGGAAGTGTGCATAGGATTGCAGCTTTGGCACCCTTATCTGGGTGTAAACCCCACTAAACATAGGATAACTGATTTCCAAGTGAACACGGAGAGGATTGGGCTATTTGAGAAATCTAGAGTAAGTCCGGGGGCCCAAGTACATGTACCGGGACAGGATGCAAACTCCAGTGCAATTAAACGTGCTGAACTACCAGCTTGTTCAGCTGACTTTGTTGCAAAATTCCCATGCAAGTGTGGCTAGCACCCATGCAGCCACCTTTGGGGCAATCTACATTACAACTTTAAACTGGTTTCAAACCTGTTTTTAGTGATTATGGCTACCAAATACAGGAATTCTGGGAATTGTAGCTCTAGGAAGAGGGGCCGCTTGGGCAGGGGACAGGGGTCTCTAGCAAAGAATTCTCAGTACCCTCATGAAACTGCAGGATCCCTTTAGATAAACCGGTTTGAAACCAGTTTAAAGTTGTAATGTAGATTATCTCTAGAAGTGACTTCTAGACAATTCAGATGAGTTCAGAACCCATTTGCAGAAGCTGACAAGAGAGCAGGAGAGAGACCTTCAAGATCTCATGAAACTCAAGACTCAAAGTGATGTCTGCATAGGATGTGTGTCAAAGATTAAGGTGCTCAGGGAGCCACTGTTCAGCTCACCAGGCACTTCCCAGGTCCGGCAGAGGCAAGTACAGTTCCTGAAGCACGGATGGGAAACATGTGTCCCTCCAGATGTTGTTGGACTGCATCTCCCATCAAGATCTGAAGGGCCACATGTTCCCCATGCCTGTCTTAAAGTGCTGTGTTTGCGCAAGTAAAGACCCTGGTGGTGTTAGGTATTCTGGGTTACTAGGCATGTGGCCTTACCCATGTAGCAAGAGGCTGTGCTCGACTACGAAAAAACATAATGTCAAAAGAGAAGAAGCACAAATCCATTTTACCCAGAACTTGTGGTGATTTACAGCCCAGTCCTATCAATGTCTACTCAGAAGTAACTCCAACTAAGTTAAATGGGATTTTCAGCCAGATAAACAGGTACACAGGACTGCAGCCTTAAGAAGCACTTTGTTGGGATTAAGCTGCAGGTTATAGCCTTTGCCATTTTTAAAATTATTATTACATTACGTTTATATCCTGCCTTTTTTCTTCCTGCAATGAATGCAAGGTGGCTTAAATAGCCCTCCTCCTCCTCTCCATTTTCTCTTCACAACAACCCTGTGAGGCAGATTAGGCTGAGAGTCAGTGACTGCCCCGAAGTCACCCACTGAGCTTCATGGCTGAGTGGGGACTAGAACTCAGGTCTCCTGAGTCCTAGACCAACACTCTAACCATTACACTACACAAGCTTAAACCTCAGACCTAGCCATTTGCTAAGTCTTGGTAATTTCAGACAAGAGTGTTAACAAAACTATGGCCCAACAGAATTTAGGCTGAAATCCTAAACAACACTTACAAACCCCATTGAACAGAGTGGGGCTTACTTCTGAGCAGGGCCAGCCCAAGATGTTTTGCTGTCTGAGGCAAAGGACTAGATGGTGCCCTGTCCCCATTCCATATACAGAATGGGAAATGCTGTGGGTTCTAGGAATTTTTTCCGTCTAAACATGTATAGGATTACACTTTTAAGCTCCAATGAAAACAGGTATATTCCAGTAAGGCTACGATTCTAAACACGCAAAGGACTTGCAGCCCAATCCGATGCATGTTTACTCAGAAATAATAATGGAATTTACTGCCAAGTCAGTATGCATAGAACTGCAAGCCCATTACTTTTGTGGAATATGTCTCATTGAGTACAGTGGGGATTTAACTTCAGATTAAACACAATTAGAATTGCACTGTAAGTATCCTTTCAGATTGCCATATCAGCCCTTCTGCAAAACTTAGCTATTCAAAGATACAAACGGACTTGTTGCAGCCCAGTCTTAAGTAAGTTCAGTCAGAAATAAGTTCCACTGGGTAAAATCCAGCCTAAGCCCTACTTAGAGTAGACCCATTGAAATGAATGAGGGTTAAATTAGCATTCCTAGGAATCACAGAATAGTAGGGTTGGAAGGGGCCTACAAGGCCATGGAGTCCAACCCCCTGCTCAATGCAGGAGTTGTACGACTTCTTTCTGTCTAAACATGCGTAGGATTGCGACCTAAATGGGGGAAGGATTACAGTCATAAAGCATCATTCATTAGGCAGATCATCAATTACATTAACTATTAATTCTCTCCCTCCACAAACACCAGGCACACAACAGTTTCCGTTTTCGTTCCTATCTTCAAAAGAAAACATAAGTGAAGAGGAATCGGGTTCTGTCGGGCAAAAGAAAGTTACGACCGCGGAGCGCGGGTGAAACGCCCAAGGACGCGCAGAGAATCAGTGGCAGAGAAAGAACGCGCGGCTGCCCGCAGCTTCGCCGAGCGCCAGAGGCTAGCGAAGCCCCGCCCCACCCAGGGGCAGCCGGAGGCTTGTCTGGATCCAAGAAGCTGCAAAGGCTGCGCCTCTCCCTCCAGCCCGCCCCGTTCGCTGCTGAAAGCCAAGGAGGCAGGTACGATGGGACTAACCTGCCCGGAGAGCTGCCGCGCGCGGCTGACCGCCCTCCCTTCCCTCCGCGGCCCGCGGAAGTTCTGCAGGTTCTCCCTCTCCTTCAGTGGCAGCTGCAGCCGGGCACTCCTGGTCAAAGCGCTCCCTCGGTCTACTCCTGCCCCGCTGGCCCTCTCCGTGTCCCCCCGCTGCTGGAGCGGCGGCGGCGCGGCGGCGACAGCCATTGGCTCTGGAGACGGGACCGGCGGGCAGTTATTGTTCCCACGTGATTGGCAAAGCCAAGCCCGGAGGGAAGAGAAGTCCGGCGGCGCGCCGAGGGCAGCAGGGGCGGGATCGTCTTGCTTGCGCGCAGGAGAGACGGGGCGGGCGTCTTGCGCGTTACAGCCAGTGGTGCGGCCAGGACGGGAGCTCGGCGCAGCCCGGGGCGTCCCCGAATGACCACCCAGAGGGCGGCGGCGGCGGCCGCACCCCGACCAGCATGGGCATGCCAGGGCGGACGCGGGTTACTGCGGCTATTGGGCGGTATACAAATGAAATAAATAAACACCGCAGCATCTTATTTTTAAAAGGGGGCAGCCAACCGGGTATGGATATGGTTAAAAACATATCAAGAGCCTTACTGGATAAGACCAGCATTCTGTTCGCACAGCGGCCAACCAGCAGCTGCCCCCGGGAAACCCACAAACAGCAGGCCATGAATGCAACAGCACCCTCCTACCCATATTCCCCAGCAATTGGTGTTGTGTCTGATACTGGAGGTAACGTATAGCCATGATGCTCTTAAGAAAAAACTATCTAAAAACTAAATGGTGTTTATTCCCCAGCAAGGGTGCAATCCTATGCATGTTTAGGCAGGAAAAAGCCCTAGTGGGGCATGGTGGGAGCTGTAGGACTTACTCTGTCTAAACATGACATTAGGATTGCACTCTAAATGTGTTTAGCACCAGGGCAGAAGAAGCAAACTCCGATTTTATTCCTGTAGTCATGATGGTGTCATGATTTGAGTGTGTTTAAAATGTGAAACTGGCCAGGCTCAAGAGTATTTTTTTTAAAGCCAGGGTTGGCATACAGGGGTTTGGTTTTTTTGCTGTAATATATCAGGAATGTAGAGGTAGTTGTAAAGCCAGTGGGAGTAGAGAGAGAACAGAAATGTTAGTTTTGTGCTTCACAAGTGAAGTAATACTCATGGCCATCTAAAGGGGGAGTGCCCATAAGAACATCAAGGGCGCAATCCTCTGCATGTTTAGACAGGAAAAATGTCCTACAAAGCCTAGCATTTCCCAGCTAGCATTGCTGGCTGGGGAATGCTGGGAGTTGTAGGACTTTTTTTCTCTCTAAGCATGCATTGGCTTGTGCCTTCAGTCCAGGGTATAAAATTAGTTAAGTGGCATTGTTGATCCAAGCCCCTTCATGGATCACTGCCTTGTTGTGGCGAAGGGGCTTGCGTAACTCAGTGAAGCCATAAGCTATGCCGTGCAGGGCCACCCAAGACGGACAGGTCATGGCAGAGAGTTCTGACAAAATGTGGTCCACTGGAGAAGGAAATGGCAACCCACTCCAGTATTCTTGCCAAGAAAACCCCATGGAACGTATCACAAGGCTAAAAGAGATGACGCCGGAAGATGAGCCCCTCAGGTCGGAAGGTGTCCAATATGCTACTGGGGAAGAGCAGAGGGTATTTCCAAGTAGCGCCAGAAAGAGTGAAGCGGCTGGGCCAAACCCGAAAGGACACTCAGCTGTGGATGTGTCTGGTGGTGAAAAGAAAATCCGATGCTGTAAAGAACAATATTGTTTAGGAACCTGGAATGTCAGATCAATGAATCAAGGTAAGCTGGAGGTGGTCAAACATGAGATGGCAAGATTGAACATCGACATCTTGGGAATCAGCGAACTAAAATGGACAAGCATGGGGGAATTTAATTCAGGTGACCATCATATCTACTATTGTGGGCAAGAATCCCTTAGAAGAAATGGAGTAGCACTCATAGTCAACAAAAGGGTGGGAAAAGCAGTACTGGGGTACAATCTTAAAAACGATAGAATGATCTCAGTACGAATCCAAGGCAAACCATTCAACATCACAGTAATTCAAGTCTATGCCCCAACCACTGAGGCCGAAGAAGCTGAGGTTGATAAGTTCTATGAAGACCTACAACACCTTCTAGAACTAACACCAAAAAAAGATGTCCTCTTCATCATAGGGGATTGGAATGCTAAAGTAGGAAGTCAAGAAATCACTGGGATAACAGGCAGGCATGGCCTTGGTGTACAAAATGAAGCAGGACAAAAGCTAATAGAGTTTTGCCAAGAGAACATGCTGATCATAGCAAACACTCTTTTCCAACAGCACAAGAGGCGACTCTACACATGGACGTCACCAGATGGTCAGTATCGAAATCAGATTGATTATGTCCTTTGCAGCCAAAGATGGAGAAGCTCCATACAGTCAGTAAAAACAAGACCTGGAGCTGACTGTGGCTCAGATCATGAGTTGCTTCTTGCAAAATTTCGGCTTAAATTGAAGAACGTCGGGAAAACCACTAAACCGTTCAGGTATGACCTAAATCATATCCCTGATGAATATACAGTGGAGGTGAGGAATAGATTTCAGGGATTAGACCTGATAGACAGAGTGCCTGAGGAACTATGGACGGAGGTCCGTCACATTGTTCAGGAGGCAGCAATGAAATCCATCCCAAAGAAAAAGAAATGCAAGAAAGCCAAGTGGCTGTCTGATGAGGCTTTACAAGTAGCTCACGAAAGAAGGGAAGCGAAAAGCAAGGGAGAAAGGGGAAGATATAGCCAACTGAATGCAGAGTTCCAGAGAATAGCAAGGAGAGACAAGAAGGCCTTCTTAAATGAACAATGCAAAGAAATCGAGGAAAACAACAGAATGGGAAAGACTAGAGATCTCTTCAAGAAAATTGGAGATCTCAAGGGAACGTTTTGTGCAAAGACGGGCATGATAAAGGACAAAGAAGGCAGGGACCTAACAGAAGCAGATGAGATTAAGAAGAGGTGGCAAGAATACACAGAAGAACTATACAGGAAAGATCTGAATGTCCCTGATAGCCATGATAGTGCGGTCACTGAACTTGAGCCGGACATCCTCGAGAGTGAAGTCAAACGGGCCTTAGGAAGCATTAGTAACAACAAAGCTAGCAGAGATGACAATATTCCAGCCGAGCTATTTAAAATCCTAAAAGATGATGCTGTTAAAGTGCTGCATTCAATATGCCAACAAATCTGGAACACTCAACAGCGGCCACAAGACTGGAAAAGGTCAGTTTACATTCCAATTCCAAAGAAGGGCAACGCCAAAGAGTGTTCAAACTACCGCACCATTGTGCTCATTTCACATGCCAGCAAGGTGATGCTCAAAATCCTACAAGCTAGGCTTCAGCAGTATGCGAACCGAGAACTACCGGAAGTACAAGCTGGGTTTCGAAGAGGCAGAGGAACTAGAGATCAAATCGCCAACATTCACTGCATCATGGAGAAAGCAAGAGAATTCCAGAAAAACGTCTATTTCTGCTTCATTGACTACGCTAAAGCCTTTGATTGTGTGGATCACAACAAACTGTGGCAAATTCTTAAAGTGATGGGAGTACCAGACCACCTTACCTGTCTCCTGAGAAACCTGTACGAGGGTCAAGAAGCAACAGTAAGAACCAGACATGGAACAACCGATTGGTTCAAAATTGGGAAAGGAGTACGACAAGGCTGCATATTGTCACCCTGCTTATTTAACTTATATGCAGAGTACATCATGAGAAATGCCGGGTTGGATGAATCAGAGGTCGGAATTAAGATTGCCGGGAGAATTATCAACAACCTCCGATATGCAGACGATACCACCCTAATGGCAGAAAGCGAAGAGGATCTCAAGAGCCTCTTGTTGAGGGTGAAAGAGGAGAGTGCAAAAGCTGGTTTGAAACTCAACATTAACAAAACTAAGATCATGGCATCTGGCCCCATCACTTCCTGGCATATAGAAGGGGAAGAAATGGAAGCAGTGACAGATTTTACTTTCTTGGGCTCCAAGATCACCGCAGACGGTGACTGTAGCCATGAAATTAAAAGACGCTTGCTCCTTGGGAGGAAAGCTATGGCCAACCTAGAAGCAGAGACATCACCTTGCCGACAAAGGTCTGTCTAATCAAAGCTATGGTTTTCCCAGTAGTAATGTATGGCTGTGAGAGCTGGACTATAAGGAAGGCTGAGCGCCGAAGAATTGATGCTTTCGAACTGTGGTGCTGGAGAAGACTCTTACGAGTCCCCTGGACTGCAAGGAGGTCCAATCAGTCCATCCTAAAGGAAATCAACCCTGAGTGCTCATTGGAAGGACAGATACTGAAGCTGAAGCTCCAATATTTTGGCCACCTAATGCGAAGAGAAAACTCCCTGGAAAAGACCCTGATGCTGGGAAAGACTGAAGGCAAAAGGAGAAGGGGACGGCAGAGGATGAGATGGCTAGATAGCATCACGGATGCAATGAATATGAACTTGAGCACGCTCCGGGAGAGAGCGCAGGACAGGAAGGCCTGGCGTGCTATGGTCCATGGGGTCACGAAGAGTCGGACACGACTGAACGACTGAACAACAACAACAACATTGTTGACTACCAAAGATTATCAGTCTGCAATTGGGGGGTGGGGAAGGGGGTGTCTTTTTATTGCTCTGAACTTCGGCTCTATTGATCTCACCTTCCTATGTTCAGTAGCAAGCATCGCCTTTGTCGGGTGTGGTTTGTAAGAGAAGCCCTGTGTTTTTAAGGCCATACTTAGTTGGGAGGAAGCCCCACTGAAATCACTGGGACTTTCTTCTGAGTAAAGAAGGATGAGGGAGGGAGGAAGAGTTCAGCGGAAGGGAGAATTCCAGCAGGTGCAGCTTCTTTTACTACAGCATTGTGATAGGAAAAACTGCAGCCTGGAGAATTTTAATTCCCCTTCTATGTAACTCTGCATATCAGGGATGGGGAACATGTGGCCATCCAGATGTTGGACTGCAACTCGCATCATCCCTTGCTGTTGGCTATGCTGGTTTGGGCTGATGGGAGTTGCAGGGCACCAACATCTGGAGGACCACATTTTCCCAACTCTTGCTTTACAACCTAGGGTGCTTCCAGAGGGCTTGTAGTGCTACTAATCAGAAGGCATTGTGTAGCTATTCTATATTTTTCAGATTTTCTCTGGTTAGCAAAAAAGGTGGAAGAAATGGTGGAGAAACACGGGAGGGTTATGAGAGGATGAAGACGTCTAGACCCTCTATAACATTCTGCAAATGAGGCAAGACGATGGAACAATAAAAGCCTTGTTTGGAAGCACCGTTAGTCCTATCAATGCTTGGAAATAAGTCACATTGATTTCAGTTGAACATTCCTTCCAACTCAGTGTGGTTTGGGTTGCAGACATGTGACCTGTGCTAAACATGTTTACTTGGGAATAAGTCCTGCTGAACTCATTTAAACTTACTTCCAAGTAAGGGTACAATCCTATGCATGTTTAGACAGAAAAAAGTCCCACACTTCCTAGCATTCTCCAGCCATGCTGGCTAGGGCATGCTAGGAGTTATAGGACATTTTTCTGTCTAAACATGCATATGATTGCACCCTAAGTGTGTATAAGCCTGATCAGCCTGAACTGAACCATGATTATTTAGAGATAAATCCCAGTGATTTCATTTGGATTTACTTCCAGGTAAGTTTGCATAGGGCTGTAGCCTTAAAAGTAGAAAAGTCTATAAGCATCTCAGATGATTCCAGATGGACCACTCGTGGCGCCATCAATCACAAGGTGTTGTCTGGGAGGGAGCATAGCTCAGTGTGACAGAACACAAGCTTTGCATCCAAAAAGTCCCAGATTCAATCCCCAACATCTTCAGATAAGGGAGAAAAAGCTCCTACCTGAAATCCTGGAGAGCTGCTGCCAGTCAGTGTTGACAGTACTGGACTAGATAGATCCATGGTCTGACTCAGTATAAGGCAGCTTCCTATGTTGCTCAAGTCTGCCCTTTCCTCTTAACAATTTTTTTTGTGGT
This sequence comes from Heloderma suspectum, assembly GCF_057233095.1. Lineage (NCBI taxonomy): Eukaryota > Metazoa > Chordata > Lepidosauria > Squamata > Helodermatidae > Heloderma > Heloderma suspectum. The sequence continues at coordinate 110,988,332 of NC_139458.1, read as the reverse complement.
TAAAAAATAGAAGGGGTTGGAAAACACAGGAGAGTTACTACTGGAAGATGGCAATGTCTGGACCCCCTGAAAAATTCCATGAATGAATTATGGAGGACTGCACACTAAAAGTCTCATCTGGAGGCACTCTGAACCGTTGGGGGCGGGGGGGCGGGAGAGAAAGTAGATCTCTAGGTGTTTTGGACTTCAGTTCCCAGTATTTCTGACCACTGGACATGCTGGAAGGGACTTTGGGGAGTTGAAGTCCTAAACATCTAGAGATCCACCTTCTGCCCACCCCTGCTCTAAACTTGGTAACCTGCTGCTCTTCTGTGTGCCTTTGAAATTAATGGGATTACATGGAAGAAGTAACATATGTCCAGTTAAAGACGGCCTATTTCAGTATTGCACAGTAGTTCCATTGATTTAGTTAAATGTGCAGGAGGTTGCCAGTTTCTCTAATTGTATTGTGGGTCTTTCCATTTCACATGGTTTTAAAATCCTAACAGCTGAAATCATAGGAATCTCTGCTTTCAGGGGTTCCCCCCCTAAAAATATTAAAATGACTGCCTAAGCTTTTGCGGTAGTAAAGGAAAGCCATGCAGCATGACCCCTTAATGGCAGAGAAACCAGGAATGTCAACTAAGGCTGAAATCATATGCACATTTTCTTGGGGTAAGCCCTGTTAAACTGATTGGGCCTTTTCCCTGAGAAAATATGAGAAGAATCTGGCAATATGATACAAATATAATATTTTTGAGAAATAGTGAAATTATTGAGCCTTGCAGGCCTTTGTCTCATTGATTTCTCAGGGATCTGTTTGCTTGCATAGTATTGCAGTCTTAAGGCCTGATTTGAAACCAATTTACTTGGAAGTAAGTGTGCCTATGTTGCAGCATCTTCAGTGGGACTTACCTCCTGGTGAATATGCTTAGGATAGCAGCCATAACTTCTGAAGGGCGCAATCCTATCCAGATAGGCAGCCGCCTCTGAACTCGGAGGCGACCAGCTATCCAAAGCAGGGCAGGAGAAGCATGGAGGGGATTGTTCCCTCTGCGCTTCTCCTGCCCTGCATTTGCAGCTGGACAGCCAATGGCTCCCAGAACACCAGATATTCTATGGCCATCTAGCCGCTGTCTAACGGCAATAGGATTGCTCCCTCCCTCTTGCATCTATGTAGGTACGGACATGGTTATATCATGCTGCTTGTATGCAATATCAGAAATTGTGTCTTCGCTGCCTGTGAATTAAAGGTGCAATAAAAGTAATAAAAACATTAAAGCAAAAAACAGGATACATATTAAGGCACAACTGGCAACATGACCCTCCATCAGGGCCAGTGGCAAAGATAGGTACGGTTGGGCACCTGCCAAGGGCCCACACTCTAACAAGGCCCATAGACAAGAGTCCCCTGGAGTTGCTCTGCCTATTCACCACTGCAACCTGCTTGGCCACCTGGCTCTCGCTCTAGCCCAGACAATAGTGTTGGTGAGAAGGAAGGATGGGCAGTAAATGCCACTCCCTATTTGCTCACTCGCTCTCTGCCTGGCAAGCAAGCAAGTGGTAGCAATAACAAGAACGAAGATGTGGAGCAGTTGCCAACAATGCTGGTAGGTAGAGCCACTGAGGGAGGGAGGGAGGGAGGGGGGACCACTGAGGGTGTTTTGTCCAAGGGTCCTCAAAAACCTGGCGCTGGCATGGGCCTCCAGTTTCCAAATGCAAGTCCTACATTTGCAAATCTCCAAAAGTGCCACTGAGAGGCATTAGCACATTTTAAACGGCACCATCGTGAGCTTGAATAATGAGACTAAGGAATTGATTAGTTGTTTTGTTTATACACATCTGCAACGTTTTATGAGCGTTGAGAAGGCTTGGGCCATGTGTAGTGGGCATGTGGCACTCTGCCTTCTGCTGAGTCAGGCTGTTGGTCCGCCCAGCAGAGTCCGCTTTGACTGATGTTGGTTCTCCAGGGGGTCCTAATTCCTATAATGAATGTTTAGCAAAACTTGGCAGGCAACTGATCAGACATACTTCTCCAATGGAGCAGTCAAGATGGGAAAAAATGGTAGGGAGGGGGGTAGATAAGTTCTTAGAGGAGAAGCCTGTTGTGTAACATCCCCCTAACCAATCTGAAATGTCTTAAGTGAAACGTTACAGATCATATTGTCTAGTCCTCAGGCTAATGCTAATTGAGTTTAAATGTCCTACCTATATGCCAGGGGTGGGGAATTTGTTGCCCTCCAGATGTTGCTGGACTACAAGTCCCATCACCTCTGATGGGAGTTGTGGTCCAGCAGCATCTGGAGGGTTATCGGTTTCCTGTCCCTGCTATATGCTAAATTTGGGAACTATAATAATCTTACGGGAATTCATGATAATTTATGGTGAATGAGGAAACAGGGCCAAGAAAGTATCTGGGGTTTTTTTTCTCTTTGACCTCCTCTTTCCTCATCCATTGTTTTGACGGGGCTGAAGTCTTTTCCCACCCCCATATATTTGGAAACCCAATCAGAAACCTCCCTGCCCCACCCCAGCCCCTAGACTGGGTTGGGGAAGTTGAAGACTGGTATACAATTTCCAGTCCAGGACCATGCAGATGAGTTAACTGTGTAAAGTCTGAGGATCAAGACAGTGCTGTCAGCAAATCTTACATCATGGAGGGTTTCAGAGAATGGCCTGGTTCGGAAGTAAAACTAGTTGAGCATCCCATGCACAAGCCTGTTCTCCCTCTACGGTCCTCCAGTGAGGAAGAGATTGGAAGCATCCACATCCATTTCAACCTACCACAGTTTGATGTTTCCTTTGAATCAGGAGCTGCAGTTAGTTTTCACTATGGTTTATCAGATAAACTCTGTCCAGACAAGTCTGGATTGTAAACCACCAAAGTTGGTTTGTACAGACAAGCCATAGTGAAACCTAAGCAGTGTTTGCCTCAGTTCAGATGAATCAAAACTGCAATTAGTTGAAAATGGAAGTGCATCATTCTAGTCTCCTCAGGAATACACCAGAAGGGAAAAAATGAGTGCAAGAGCCTGAGGCTCATTCATGTAGCACCAAATAAGGGATGGACAATTTGTAGGTGTCTAGATGTTGCTGGATTGCATGTTCTATCAGCCCTAGCCAGAATAGCCAATGGTATGGGATGATGGGAGTTGCAGCCCAACATCTGGAAGGTCAAAAGTTGCCAACCTCTGCTCTAAATGATAGTTTAGTGTTGCTTCCAAATAATCCAACATCTGCCTAAGCTCATTTTTTGAACACCAGGAAATAACACTGGCACAGAGATAGAAAATGTCCATTAAAAAGGAAGATACACATATGGAACTTCCTCCTGGGTCATGGGAAGCTTTTTGAGAAGAGATATCTCAAGGAACTTGAACAGCAACCACCACCACCACCTATGGTCTTTCCCTCCAGCCAATACACTTTTGAATGACTGAGTGTTGTGTTTACATCTGCGTGGAAAGAAACCAAAGCAATTCCATAAAATGGGTTGTATAAAATTGCAATGGCTCTCCATTGCAGTACTCTGTTCTGCAGAATGATTCTTTTTTTAAAGCCCACTTTAAACCAAAATCTTCAGGCTGATAATATATGTTCCACTCCTGCTTATCTGATTTTTATGACAATGTGTCATGCAGTGGGGTATAACCAGCCCAAATGGTTTGCTGATCATTTTTTATTTATTTATTTATTTATTTATTATTAAATCTATTAATTGCCCATCTGGCTGGTCACCCAGCCACTCTGGGCGATGTACAACATACAATAAAAACAGTTTAAAACAAAATTCTACAATAAAAACATTTTTCTAAAATACCCTAACCCACCCCAAATGCCTACCTGAACAACCACGTTTTTAATGCACGACGGAAGCTCATTAAAGAGGGGGCATGACGGAGTTCCCTAGGGAGGGAGTTCCACAGAGTGGATAGGGCTACCACAGAAAAGGCCCTATCCCTCATCCCCACCAGTCTAGCTGTCCTGGCTGATGGGACAGAGAGAAGGCCATCCGAGGCTGATCTTGTTAAGCGGCCTGTCTGGTGCTGCTGGAGGCGCTCCTTAAGATAGGCTGGGCCGGAACCATATAGGGTTTTAAAGGTCAAAACCAACACCTTGAATTTGGCCCAGAAAACAACTGGTAACCAGTGCAACTCCTTTAGCACTGGAGTGATGTGATCTCGCCGGCGGCTGCCTTTAATCAGGCGAGCCGCTGCATTCTGTACCAGCTGCAGTTTCCAAACCATCTTCAAGGATAACCCCACGTAGAGCGCATTACAGTAGTCTAAACGAGAGGAGACCAGGGCATGTACTACCGATGGGAGCAGATGGTCGGGAAGGAAGGGGCGCAGCCGCCGTATCAGATGGAGTTGATACAGCGCTGTCCAGCTCACAGCTGACACCTGATCCTCCATGGACAGCTGGGAGTCCAAAATGACCCCCAGGCTGCGGACCTGGTCTTTCAAGGGTAGCCGTACCCCATTCAACACCAGGTCAACATCCCCCAGCCTCTTCTTGTCTCCCACCAAAAGTACCTCGGTTTTGTCAGGGTTCAGCTTCAGCCTATTCCTCCCCATCCAGCCACTCACCGTCTCCAGACATTTGGACAGGGATTCTACGGCCAACCTTGGTGAAGATTTAAACGAGAGGTAGAGCTGCGTGTCATCCGCATATTGATGACACTGCACCCCAAACCTCCTGATGATAGCCCCCAGCGGCTTCACATAGATGTTAAATAGCATCGGGGAGAGGATGGAACCCTGTGGCACCCCACAAGTAAGTGGCCATGGGTCCGAAACCTCCTCTCCCAGTGCTACCCTCTGGTACCTGCCGGAGAGGAAGGACCGGAACCACCGCAATATGGTGTCCCCAATGCCCAAACCCTCCAGGCGGTTCAGGAGGATACCGTGGTCAACGGTATTGAAAGCCGCTGAGAGGTCTAGGAGAACAAGGAAGGAGCATTCACCCCTATCCAGAGCCCTCCTCATATCATCTACCAAGGCGACCAAGGCCGTTTCTGTCCCATGCCCAGGCCTGAAGCCCGATCATGTTGGTTTAGTATATGTTGCTGATCTGGAGGCTGATGACAGCTTCTATTATCTTATTTTTTGTCATCCAAAAAGGTCACAGAGGTTGTGTGATATCTGCTCATCTTCATTGCTAGGACACACACGCACACACACAAAGCGGGGGGCGGGGGAAGCAATATCTTTGTGCTGAGCGTTCCTGAATTTGGCAGTGCTCTTTTGCGATTCATAGCAAGCAGAGTGTTGCCATATTTAAGTAGTCATAATAAGTGCAATTAATTACAATGTTCTTATGCTGTGTAATTAAAAGGTGTGGAGAAGAGGTTCCTTTTTAATTGATTAAAATTATGCTTGGTTTTGTTTTATGATTCTAAAATTAACCCTATCTTATCAGTATGGAACATTGCATTTGGGAACCACCCAAAGCAGGAGCTTTTCTCGTTGGCATGCTTGCACATCTTTCTTTATGCCCCTGGATTTAAGGCAAGGCAAGTTATTTACATTCAAGTCAGAATTAACACAAGATGGATAGTGGGGATGAGAGAGAGGCTGACAATTTTAGTTTAATGCCCATAGAATCTACAGCAACGGGAAGGGAGTGGTTCTTTAAACAACTGGAAACTAGCATAAACGTTCATTTCTGGAACAGGGCAGGTGAGTGGAGCTCAGAGAAGGGAGCTCCACTGACCTGCCCCAATCCAGAAACTAGCATTTCCAGGCTTACTTTAGGAAGGACTAACTTTCTGTTGAGCTAGCAGTTGGTTCTGCTAGCACAACAGAATGAGTGAGAGCACAGTGGCAGTATTGGATACTGCCCGTTTTCCAATACTCTTTCTCCTTCCCTTTACAGGTTTAAGAGTTACAATCCTTTCGGGCAGAGCCTCTTATCTAACCTGGGCCAGGTCTCTAAGTTTTCCTTCCTTGCTTTGAAGCAGCTGCAGCAGGGTGGTGGTGGTGGACAGACTGCGATTGGAGCTATGGCCCAGGGGGAAGGGAGGATTAACCCTTTGCTCCCGTGTCCATTCCACAATTTAAATCCTCCCCCCAAAGCTGATATTAACTGTGGAAGGGCAAACGTATGGGCACAATTATTGAAGCTGTGTATAGACTCTTTTCTCTGTCTGTATCAGGAACGGGGAACCTGTGGCCCTCCAGGAATTGCTGAATGACAGCTCCCATCATCCTTGAGCATTGGCCAGGCTGGGGCTGATGGGACTTGTAGTCTAGCTAAATCTGGAGGGACACAGGTTCCCCGCCCCTACCCTATACTGACCTCCAGAAGTACAGAGGAGTCTCACTTCTTCCAACAGCCAAAAAGGGAAAATGTGGCTTGAGAGCATTTGTAATAACTCTTTCTTACTCCCCTATCATGCCCCCTGCTGGGGATCAATTACTGCCACCAGCTGCACTGCCACACGAGGTCATGGCACCTCAGAGACTTCAGCAGCCTCTAGCCCACCTATTCTCTTATATTCAAACAATATTTGGCTTGCCCTGGCAGTATCTGCTTTCTCCAAATGTGATGCAGCTACCTTGCTGAAAGTCAGTTCCTGGATGGGAGACCAACTAGGGACTCCATGTAGACCACCCTGGGGCTTCATCACACAAGGCTAAAAATCCTGCAATTTACCAAGGCTTTGGCTTCTGGAATCTTTGTGAGATTAGATTGGGTCCTTTCCATGTGGCTATAAAAAAAAATACTAAACTTCTATGTGTTTCATTACAAAGCCATTAGGTGGCACTGTTGTTTTATTTGCAATAAAAGCGACTTTAAACAGTATACCCTCATTTATATCAAGTCCATGGTGGTAGGAGGGAAAATGCCAGACTTTCGTCATCATGGAAAACAACACAATAGAGCTCACAAAGAGCAGGGGGTTCCCTGGAGGAGAGCTGCGTCATGTACAGAACCCACAAACTTCTGTGAAGAAGCAATCTCCAAAGCAGCATAAAAACTCTGTGTGAAGGAGCCCTTCAATTCCATGATGAAAGAAAGCTGGGATATAAATGTACTAAATAAGTAAATGATAATTTCTCTTTTGCAGCAACTGGTTAACATGCACACAAAAACAGCCTGATTCACAACTCTTTTACTTGTCCTGTGATGACTACTCAGAAGTAAGTCCTATTGTCTGCAATGGAGCTTAGTCCAAGGTAAGTGTATGCACATCTGCCTTTCTCCTGACTGCTCCAGAGTTTCTTTCCTCACCCAGATAAAGTTAATCTCCTCGTTCCCTTCATAAGCACGTGCTTTCAGTCTGTGCTGGTGCTTTTGTAAAATATTTGTGTCCTGCCTTTTCCAAATTATCAAGGATGCGCACAAGCATAATGCAAAGCAACATACATCAAAAGCTCCAATAAAACATGTAATGAACATGTAATTAAATCTATACAAACTTGCAGCAGCATAAGCCACATCCGATGCTTTGGGCCTGTCAAGCACACCTTTCAAATTCATGCCCCTCTCTATGTCCAAATACCCTTTTGAAAAGTTGGGTCTTGCACATCTGCTTAAAAGTCAAAAGAGACAGGGTACAGTCATGCCATGGTACAGGGGCCATCACTGAAAGAGCCCTGTTCCTTGCCACAGGTGTTCTTACATCCCAAGTTAATGGAATGAGAAGCAGCCTCAGCCAGTGAGTGACCTCATGTGGAGAGAAGTGTTCCATTACATAAGTAGCTCATAGGCTGTGCTGGGCTTTAAAGGCCAAGTAAGCAGCCTCTGAGAGTCTTCCAAACTCCCCCACCCCTCAGTTCAAAAGGACTTACTGCCCAGTATATCTGTAGCCTAAGTGATCAAAGAAACACTACAGGGAATCCAGCATTTCACAGATGATAATAGACAGACTCTTATGTATTTATAACATCCCTTCCCCTCCTCCCACCAAGGGCTGGCTGGTCAAGCTCCATCTCCCCACCGTTTATTACACGTTGCCAAAGGGTCTTCTGTGCTAGCTGTGTGCTGGATTTGTTTGTCCTGCAGCGATTTCAGAAGCAAAGTAAAAGGGACAATAAAAATAGCATGTTTAATAGAACGTATGCTGGCAGCCTGAGCCTATGCAGGTTTACTCAGAAGTAAGGGTGGAAGTCCACTTGTGTGATGGGACTTTCTCCCTCTCTTCTCCCCCACCTCTCCCAGGAATCTTCTCCAGACAGTCCCCCAAGCCCTTTGGAGCAGTTTTTGAGGGCAATCAAAGGGCTGCAGCGGAGAGGGGGAATTGCTTGCTTCCCAGATCTGCTAATGGAAGCAGTTCCATTTGCGGGGGGGGGGGGGAGAATAATTGGATTGCCTTTCAGCCTGTGGCAATACAGATGTTGTCCCACCATTCTTCATATCCCCAGATGACTAAATATGGCTGCAATCCCAGACACATTTAGATCAGAATAAATCCAATTGAACATGGGAGATTTACAGTGAGGACCTATGTGTCTACTCAGAAGTAATCTGCATTGAGTTCAATGGGACTTACTCCATGGTAGGTATATCTACCCGGGGTGGAGAACCTGTGGCCCTCCAGATAGGAGTTGGACTTCAGCTCCCATCAGCTACTGCCAATGGCCAGGAATGATGGGAGTTATAGTCGAACATCTGGTGGGCTCATGTTCTGCACAACCCTGCCTGTGGCCCTTTGTGACCCTGCTTTGATATATGTCCTAGATGGAGGACAAAAGTAACTTTGGCAGGAAAGTTGTCCATCTTTTTGTTGTTGTTATCCTTGGGAAGGCTAGAACCACTGTCTTCTCGACTAAGGAAAACATGCTTCCTGCAATTTAGTGTGAGAACTCCTGCTCTAAGGAAAATGGGGAGGCTTCCTACATGCTGATATCTTTGTATGAACATAAGAAACTGCTTTGAGTGCTCTGCCCCTAAGCAATGGCCCCTCCCAAACATTCAATGTTCAGGTTTTCCAAACAGGTTTGGGTTGATAGGGATGGTATATTGATAGGGTTCCCAGTGGATAACTGAGCTTTGGATTTCAATTGGGGTGGGGAGGCTCTCCTGCATTTCTGTTAATGCATCATCCGAGATCCACATGACCGCTGTGGTCCATTAACAGTGTATTCTCTTTCTCGGTGCACAATGCACAGCTGACATCTACATGCCCAGGCAGAGTGGTGAAATAAGCATGCCATTCAACTTGTATTCAGGCATGACACTTTTGGCCACTGCAGATTAAAGGCTCAGCTGTTCTCGGACCTTGCACTCTTTCAGCTGTCCTGGGCTCTTGGCTAATTGATCATGCTGGAAATCCTTTCACAGTCACAAAGAATTATTTGTTTCAGTTCAGCAAGAGTGGAGACATACTACTGTCACAAAGAAACGTCTGTCTGCATTAGAAGTCTTGTTTCCCCGCAGAAACAATGGGGTACATTTTAAAAAAGAATAGGAACTTCAGTTCCCCAAGAAGAATTATGGGGAAAACAGACAGGAACTGAGAAAGTATCTCTGGCAAACTGTCTTCTTGATCCCCCCCCCCCCCAGCAAGTATCTACTCTTTTTTTTAATTACTTCTGGGGTGTTAAATTTCAGGAATTGATTTATCATGCCTGTCAGTAGCTAAATTTTGCAGCTGATTACATATGTAAAAGAGCTAATTGTTATTTCCAACTTATTCTAAAGATGATCTTCTTAGTATATACTGACAATAAGGTATCATGGTGTCTGTATCTTTTGTCTGTGTGTACAATTCATGCAAAAGGTCAAAGGCTTCCATTGTGAATATACTTACGGCTATATGCATGTCTTTCCAAATGTTCTAATCATGGATGGTGGCGGACTCCTTTTTGAGTCTGATTTCTGCTACACTGCCACGGCGATGCCTCCCCCCGAATGTTTGAAAAGGGCTGCAACCTTATAGTTACATACTGGAGTTATTCTTGCTTGTTGGTGTTCTAGATAATTTCTCCTAAGCTAAGCCTTTCAGGATTTCAGAAATAGATTCACTGTGCAATCCTAAGCAGATCTGCTCTGAAGGAAGTCTCACTGAGTTAAATGAGGTTTATTCCCAAGTAAGTGTGTATAGGATTGCAGCCTACATTCCTAGAACATGTTTTATTATTATGTATTATTTCTTTACTATTTTTATCAGAGGCAACTAAAGGCAGTATTCAGGTTTATCACACAAAAGAATGTTTAAAATGTGTTAAACAGAAGTCAGGGGCTGTAAGATAAAATGGATCTCATTTCTGCCCATGGAAAGGGAGGCCCACAGGTAGGGAGCCTCTCCATTCCGGGCACAGAAACCTCTGCTCTCCTTGCTTATTGCTGTTGGTGCGCCGATGACAGTAATGGCGAAAGGGATATGTGGAACCCTGGAGCTGATATAGGCATTTTCCTTCCTGTTGGGACCAATGGAAGGGAAATTTGGAGGTGAGGGGTGGGGAAATCCGGTCACAAGAAGAATGAAGGAAAACAGAAAAATCCCACACCCATGCCCTGATGAATGAACCCAGGAGGGCTTTGCATTTTTGTGGTTCCTCTGTCTCAGCTTCTTCCTCTCCCATCCCCACAGCCTGCCTGGTAATATGTCTATTTTGTATTGAGCCAAGAAGCAACTTGGGAGGCAGTGCAACTGAGCTAGGACTGGAGTAACATGCTCTCTCCACTTGGATCCTGTTACAGTTTCTGAACCATCTTCAAGGATAGACCCACATAGAATGCACTGCTGTAATCCAGTCCAAAAATTATAATCATGTGAGTAACTGTGGCTAGATCCCGATCCTGAAAGAAAAGGCGCACGCAGTCTTTCATCTGATGCTGCTTCAGGCCACCTGAGCATCCAGGAGCAAGGTGGAGTACAGAAACACAGCCAGACTGTGCATCTGATCCATTACATTAAGTATCCCATTCATGACTGGAAGATCTACTGGGGACAAAATACAACCTTGCAGTAGTTCTCAAGATTATGCCCATGGAGGAGAGCAACAGCTACCTGGTGCCAGCTTTTAAAACAATCAGTTTCTCTTCTTCTGTAGAGAGTTTCCCAGTTGCACTGGAACGAACCCATCCTAAAATAGTGCCTCCAATTCCCAACCCTTCCAGGCAATACAGAAAGATTTCAGTCACTTTTGGTCTCGAATGCTGTTAGCCTGTCACTGCCTTGTTGTGGCGAAGGGGCTTGCGTAACTCAGTGAAGCCATAAGCTATGCCGTGCAGGGCCACCCAAGACGGACAGGTCATGGCAGAGAGTTCTGACAAAATGTGGTCCACTGGAGAAGGAAATGGCAACCCACTCCAGTATTCTTGCCAAGAAAACCCCATGGAACGTATCACAAGGCTAAAAGAGATGACGCCGGAAGATGAGCCCCTCAGGTCGGAAGGTGTCCAATATGCTACTGGGGAAGAGCAGAGGGTATTTCCAAGTAGCGCCAGAAAGAGTGAAGCGGCTGGGCCAAACCCGAAAGGACACTCAGCTGTGGATGTGTCTGGTGGTGAAAAGAAAATCCGATGCTGTAAAGAACAATATTGTTTAGGAACCTGGAATGTCAGATCAATGAATCAAGGTAAGCTGGAGGTGGTCAAACATGAGATGGCAAGATTGAACATTGACATCTTGGGCATCAGCGAACTAAAATGGACAGGCATGGGCGAATTTAATTCAGGTGACCATCATATCTACTATTGTGGGCAAGAATCCCTTAGAAGAAATGGAGTAGCACTCATAGTCAACAAAAGGGTGGGAAAAGCAGTACTGGGGTACAATCTTAAAAATGATAGAATGATCTCAGTACGAATCCAAGGCAAACCATTCAACATCACAGTAATTCAAGTCTATGCCCCAACCACTGAGACCGAAGAAGCTGAGGTTGATCAGTTCTATGAAGACCTACAACACCTTGTAGAACTAACACCAAAAAAAGATGTCCTCTTCATCATAGGGGATTGGAATGCTAAAGTAGGAAGTCAAGAAATCACTGGGATAACAGGCAGGCATGGCCTTGGTGTACAAAATGAAGCAGGACAAAAGCTAATAGAGTTTTGCCAAGAGAACATGCTGATCATAGCAAACACTCTTTTCCAACAGCACAAGAGGCGACTCTACACATGGACGTCACCAGATGGTCAATATCGAAATCAGATTGATTATGTCCTTTGCAGCCAAAGATGGAGAAGCTCCATACAGTCAGTAAAAACAAGACCTGGAGCTGACTGTGGCTCAGATCATGAGCTGCTTCTTGCAAAATTTCGGCTTAAATTGAAGAACGTCGGGAAAACCACTAAACCGTTCAGGTATGACCTAAATCATATCCCTGATGAATATACAGTGGAGGTGAGGAATAGATTTCAGGGATTAGACCTGATAGACAGAGTGCCTGAGGAACTATGGACGGAGGTCCGTAACATTGTTCAGGAGGCAGCAATGAAATCCGTCCCAAAGAAAAAGAAATGCAAGAAAGCCAAGTGGCTGTCTGATGAGGCTTTACAAGTAGCTGAGGAAAGAAGGGAAGCGAAAAGCAAGGGAGAAAGGGGAAGATATACCCAACTGAATGCAGAGTTCCAGAGAATAGCAAGGAGAGACAAGAAGGCCTTCTTAAATGAACAATGCAAAGAAATCGAGGAAAACAACAGAATGGGAAAGACTAGAGATCTCTTCAAGAAAATTGGAGATCTCAAGGGAACGTTTTGTGCAAAGACGGGCATGATAAAGGACAAAGAAGGCAGGGACCTAACAGAAGCAGATGAGATTAAGAAGAGGTGGCAAGAATACACAGAAGAACTATACAGGAAAGATTTGAATGTCCCTGATAGCCATGATAGTGCGGTCACTGAACTTGAGCCAGACATCCTCGAGAGTGAAGTCAAGTGGGCCTTAGGAAGCATTAGTAACAACAAAGCTAGCGGAGATGACAGTATTCCAGCCGAGCTATTTAAAATCCTAAGAGATGATGCTGTTAAAGTGCTGCATTCAATATGCCAACAAATCTGGAACACTCAACAGTGGCCACAAGACTGGAAAAGGTCAGTTTGCATTCCAATTCCAAAGAAGGGCAACGCCAAAGAGTGTTCAAACTACCGCACAATTGCGCTCATTTCACATGCCAGCAAGGTGATGCTCAAAATCCTACAAGCTAGGCTTCAGCAGTATGCGAACCGAGAACTACCGGAAGTACAAGCTGGGTTTAGAAGAGGCAGAGGAACTAGAGATCAAATCGCCAATATTCGCTGCATCATGGAGAAAGCAAGAGAATTCCAGAAAAACGTCTATTTCTGCTTCATTGACTACGCTAAAGCCTTTGATTGTGTGGATCACAACAAACTGTGGCAAATTCTTAAAGTGATGGGAGTACCAGACCACCTTACCTGTCTCCTGAGAAACCTGTACGAGGGTCAAGAAGCAACAGTAAGAACCAGAGATGGAACAACCGATTGGTTCAAAATTGGGAAAGGAGTACGACAAGGCTGCATATTGTCACCCTGCTTATTTAACTTATATGCAGAGTACATCATGAGAAATGCCGGGTTGGATGAATCAGAGATCGGAATTAAGATTGCTGGGAGAATTATCAACAACCTCCGATATGCAGACGATACCACCCTAATGGCAGAAAGCGAAGAGGATCTCAAGAGCCTCTTGTTGAGGGTGAAAGAGGAGAGTGCAAAAGCTGGTTTGAAACTCAACATTAAAAAAACTAAGATCATGGCATCTGGCCCTATCACTTCCTGGCATATAGAAGGGGAAGAAATGGAAGCAGTGACAGATTTTACTTTCTTGGGCTCCAAGATCACCGCAGACGGTGACTGTAGCCATGAAATTAAAAGACGCTTGCTCCTTGGGAGGAAAGCTATGGCAAACCTAGACAGCATAGTAAGAAGCAGAGACATCACCTTGCCGACAAAGGTCCGTCTAATCAAAGCTATGGTTTTCCCAGTAGTAATGTATGGCTGTGAGAGCTGGACTATAAGGAAGGCTGAGCGCCGAAGAATTGATGCTTTCAAACTGTGGTGCTGGAGAAGACTCTTACGAGTGCCCTGGACTGCAAGGTGGTCAAATCAGCCAATCCTAAAGGAAATCAACCCTGATTGCTCATTGGAAGGACAGATAATGAAGCTGAAGCTCCAATATTTTGGCCACCTAATGCGAAGAGAAAACTCCCTGGAAAAGACCCTGATGCTGGGAAAGACTGAAGGCAAAAGGAGAAGGGGACGGCAGAGGATGAGATGGCTAGATAGCATCACGGATGCAATGAATATGAACTTGAGCACGCTCCGGGAGAGAGCGCAGGACAGGAAGGCCTGGCGTGCTATGGTCCATGGGGTCACGAAGAGTCGGACACGACTGAACGACTGAACAACAACAACAACAACAACTGATAGGCTCACCATACCCTTATTGGCCTCTAGAGTAGCCTCCCCCAACTTGGTGCCCTCCAGATGTGGTGGACTACAACCCCTATCATCTGGCTGGGGATGCTGGGGTCTGTGGTCCACCACATCTGGAGGGCACATCTGTGGCCCTTCCAATGTTGGATTCCATTTCCTATCAGTCCCAGTGAGCACAGCTACTGGTCAAGGATGATGGGAGGTGTAGTCCAACAACATCTCGCAGGCCACAGTTCCCCCATTGTTGCTCATGAGCCAGAACATCAACAGGGGCAACTAAAGTGGTTTCTGTCCTGAACCCTGGTACCAAGTAGGGCTTATTTGCATGATGCTGTAAACCACATCCCAACCTACACTGGCAGTGTAGGGGGAGCAGCTGTCTCCCTGTCTCCTGCAGCCCCCATAGCAGGATACAGAAGGGAAAGATGTGTGCTGTGGTACCGGATGGGGCGAATGCACAGCCTTCTAAAAATGAATTCAAAATAAGGACAGGAGCCCAGAAATGTCTAGGGTGCTCCTGCAGTGGGAGATTTAATTGTGGTGGCCACTTTTTCCCCTGTTTGCATAAAGGGTCCAAGGAAACATATCCGGGGAGTGTACAACCTCTAAATATTTTTTTTAGTAAAGCTTTTCCAAAACATGCACAGAATGGTACAGGCTTGGATAGACAGGGGGCTGGGTCAGGTATTAGTAACATCACAGGCACCATCCAATACGTGTCTGTCGCACTCATGCAACTACAGTCCCTGAAGCATTTGTTAGCATGAAAGTGCTACTTTGGGTTAGGTACTGCATTTTCCCCAGTAACAAATATTGCAGTTTGTCTATTGAGGGGAGGGGGGAAATTTCCCTGCAATAGAAGTACTTCTTTGAAGGACTGCAGCTGGATATTCTACGAATTTTCACTAAAACCTACAGCAGCAAAATACCAAGTAGTTGCTTGAACATGCGCCCAGAAATTGTTCATCCAACTCAGGAAGTCTAGTAAAGGCAAGGATTTGGCGCCATCTAATGTCCACAGTGTCAATTTTGGAAAAAATTGTGAGTTTTTTTTGGAAAAAAAAGAGTGAAAATCTGATCCATATCATGCAGCTGGAGAGCAGTTCATTCGTCATACAAGTTCTTCCTGCTTCTGCCCAGCACGTTGACTATGAAAAGTCCCCACTCTTCTTTGGAAGACTTGTATATTACTTTAAAAGGATGAATCCTGGAATGTCCTGTGTTTTGGAGTTCAATAAAGGAGTGAGCAAAGCATCATCCACCATGTTGCCATCAAGGTTTTGCTACTTAAGCCCCTCCCCCAACTCTTTGTAGTTTATGTTTCTTGTATTTGATGTCTATCAAGGTATCCCTGGACATTGCTGCCTGTAGTTCACAGGTAGGGAACCTGTGGCCCTCCAGATATTGTACTCAAACTCCCATCAGTCCCAGTCAGCATGGTCAGGGATGATGGGAATCGTAGTCTATCACCATCTGGATGGCCTCCAGTTCCCCAAACCTGTTCTAGTTAATAGGAAGGAAAACTAAGTGAGCGTAACAGAAATGCAAGAATCTGTCACTAACGACTCTCCCAACTTCACGGGAAGATATTATTACTATATTATTATTAATATTATTTTATTTTATTATACCACCAAATAGCCAGAGCTCTTTGGGCGGTTCACACAAATTACCAAACATAATATAAAAACTTTAACATATAAAATTTAAAAACAATTTAAACGGCTAAAAACAGTTGCCATGAGATACTGGGACCTGATAAAACAACTGACATTAAAATCCCAATATATGCTGTCAAATGCTCGGAAGTTAAAGGACAGTCTTTACCTGGTGCCAAAAAGATTACAATGTTGGTGAACCTCTGGGGAGATCATAGTCAGTGGTTACCACTGAGAAGGCCCTCACTGCCACCCTCTGAGCAGACCTCAGACAATGGTCTCAGACGTTGACCGTAGCGTATGGTTAGGTTTGTACCTGAAGAGGCATTCTGTCAGGTGTTGCAGTCCCAGGCCATCTAAGGCTTTATAGGTCAAAACCAACACCTTGAATCAGGCTTGGAAATGTACAGGCAGCCAGTGGAAATGGGCTAGAATCAGTGCTATATGTTTGGACCTCCTGATCCCTGTTATCAATCTGGCCACTGTATTTTGGACAAGCTTTAGCTTCTGAGCTGTGTTCAAAGGCAGCCCCACATAGAGTGCATTGCAGTAATCTAACTTGAAAGTTACCAGAGCATAGACTACTGAAGCCAGGTTATCCCTGTCCAGATAGGGGCATAGCTGGGCCAAAGCTGATAAAAGGTACTCCATGCCACGGAGGCCATGTGACGCTCAAGTGACAATGATGACTCCAGGAGAATCTCCAAACTATGAACCTGTTCTTTCAAGGGGAGTGCAACACCATCCATTCAGAAGAACCACCCACCAACAGCATTTCAGCCCTGTCTTGATGGAGCTTTGGTTTATTAGTCTTCATCCAGTTGGTTGTTGCAGAAGGGCACTGATTTAGCACATCTGCAGCCTCGCCTGATGAGGATGAAAAGGAGAAATAGAGCTGCCTGTCATTAGCATACTAATGGCAATGGACTACTGATGATCCCATTCAACCATTTCATGTAAATGTCAAATAGCATGGGAGACGAAACTGAGCCTGTAGAAGCCCATACTGGAGAATCCATAGAGCAGAGCAATATCCCCCAGGCACCAGCTTCTGGAGCTGGCCATCCAAGTAGGAATGGAACCACTACGATGCAGTATCCTCCACTCCCAACTCAGACAATCACTCCAGAGGAGTACCATGATTGATGGTATCGAAAACCGCTGAGAGATCAAGGAAAATCAGCAGGGTCACACTCCCCACATAGGTCCGCAAGAGACCAAGGCTGTTTCCATGCCAAAGCGTGGCCTGAACCCCGACTGAAATGGATCCAGATAATTGGTCTCATCTAAGAGCATCTGTAGCTGGTTGGCAGCTCAAGGATCTTGCCTGGGAAAGGAACATTTGTCACAAGCCTAAAGTTACTGAGATCTTCCGGCTCTAGGAAGATCTGATTTATTTAGGAGTGGTCTCACCACCACCTTTTCCAGGTGGATCAGGAAATTCCCTCTTGCAAGGAGGCATTGATCTCCTCCCTGGACCAGCTGGCTGTTTCCTCCTTGCCAGATTTTATAAGCCAAGAGGGGCAAGGATCCAGGATGGAAGTGCTTGCATGAACCTGTCCAAGCACTTTGTGAATGTCCTCAAGCTGTAGCAAATGGAACTCATCCAAGTAAGCTGGACAAGACTGTGCCCTGGATACCTTACCTGATTCACCTGTTGTAAAACCGGAGTCTGAGTCCTGGCAGATGCAAGATATTTTATCTTTGGAAGTGCCTAGCAAGTGCATTACAGCAGGCCTCTGATAGATCCACAGCATCCTTAAGGCTAGCATGTAATAAGCCCTGGACAACCCTGAGAAGCTCTGCTGGGCCGCACATAGAGGGTTCAGTAGAGGCAGAGAGATATTGCTTCTTTGCCCCCCTCAATGCCCCTGAATATACCTAACCATAGGCACATACCAGTGTTCGATTGCATCCATCAGGAGTTTTGCTCCATGTGCATTCAGGCTATCTCCTATTTTGTTTCATTGTTTTCAGCTCCAGGGTATACCATGGAGTTCTATTGTGTCAACTGCCTGGGTCATTTCTGCATTCCACAGATGGACCAGGCATTCAGCAGGAAAGCTAACCATATCAGGTGGACCCCCCTCCCCCAAGCCATCTGGAAGCCAACCATATCCATTAGCCCCTGGGGAAGGACCATCTTAATAGTTCCCCCACCCTTGCAGAGGAGAAATCTGCTGTAAGTTTAAACCTCAACAGGAGGTGATCTGACCAATGCAAAGGGACCGATTCAAAGTCCCCCACATTCAGATCACCCTCTCCATGGCCAGCTAAAAAAACACCAAGTCTAAAGTGTGCCCAGCTACATGTGTTGAACCTGTTGGGAGAGTCCCACGGCTGTCATGAAGGCCATGAAATCCTGAGCCACCCGAGACAGTTGAAATGGAGATAGAGATGCTGATCTAAGTGTGCAGGGGTCAGTCAGAAATTGGTAACATAAGATAATGAGGAATGAAAAAGGTAACATATTCTGATGAATGCTCAGGTATCTGGCAGAAATGTATACAGCCCTTCTCTACAAAGAGAAGAAGTACAGGCAGAAACATCCAATGAAAAGTGCTGTATTTCATTCCATTGTACTGTTTCCAGAGCACTGGAGAAGATCTAGTGAACAGAAGAAGTGAAGTAAACTGGAACTTCCTTGTCTTCCTAAGGACTGTTGGTGAAATGCAGGGCTACCTGACAAAGTATGGAGGAATAAGGCATGTCTTGGGTGGAACATCCCATATGTAAATCCCATTAGTAAGTGTTATGCTGGGTGACCTGGCAGCAGCTGTGACTGCATGTCCCAACTAATCCTGCCCTTTCCCCACATTCTTATAAAGTGACACATAACCCCACCCAAATGCCAAATGTAGCTGTGCATGTAGAACTCTCTCCGGGTTTCATGTTGGGTGTTTTGGATATGCAAGTAAGAACTCTTGTTTCTTCCCAAAAGAATAATAGGTGCAACCCCCCCCCCCCCAATATGATCACAGTCAAGAATTTATTCTTAAACCTGGGAATTTAAGCATCTGATCCTATCTTTTGTGGCACTCATAGCAACAGTGTATAGGGAGACCTGAGGGACTTGTCAGGAATTTGGAAGACAAACCTCTACATGCAGGGGTGCCATGAAAAGTGTAGTTGGACGCAAGGCAGGAACTGGTGATGAATGTTCAAATGTGGGTATTAAAGGGAGAGATGGGGAAAGCAAGGCCAAAGAGGAAAGGCCAAGGAAGCCTTTCCCAGTCTCATACACTTCAGATATTTTGGACTGCAACTCCCAGCATTCCTGACCATTGGCCAGGCTGGCTGGGGCTGATGGGAGCTGAACATTGGGGAAAGGCAAGGGTGGACCTCACTGTGCAGAGAAAGTGGATAGACGGATCTTTTTCTCCTTCTTTCATAATCATCTGGAGTTGCCCAGTGAAACTGATTGCTAGTAGATTCAGGACAGACAAAATAAAGTCCTCCTCCTTCACACAATGCCTAATCAGTTTATGTAAATTCCCTGCCACAACATGTGGTGATGGCTCCTAAAACGGGATTAGACCAATTCACAGAAGAGAGGTCCATCAAGGAATTTGTGCAGGCTATAAGTACGGATGTACAGATTTTATTAAATCCACTCCGTCTGTGTTTCGCGGATTGTCAGGCATCTTTCATTCTGCCATCTGTTCATTGACAGAATCAGATTTTTTTTTAAGGGATGTATGAGGATTTTGTTCCTGTTTGCACTTGCACTAATGCGCATTTGCATAAATCCGCGCAACTTGGAAAAAAACGATCCACTGCAGAATCTGCAGGTTGGATTCATAGAAACCCAAACTCATTTGAATCCATTGCAGATTTCTCCAGCATCCCTAGCTATTAGGGACGTCTGTGAATACCTGTTCCTAGGGAGCAACTGTCAGGGAAGGCTATTGCCTTCATGCCCTGTTTATGGGCTTCCTGGAAGCATCCAGCTGGCTACTATGAGACTGGACCTTTGGTCTGATTCAGCAATATTCTTATGTTCAGATAAAGCACAGCTGCATAGCTCCGTCCCAGTATTGGATGCTACAGCAGCTGCTATGGTAACCTGTTTCAGCGCATGGACTGTATGCATAGAAGCTCTTAAACTGAGACCCTGTGTAGTGTTAATGTGGCTTTACACAGAGACGTTGTACAAGAACAGGAATGCATATCTAATGCACATGTGTTTAAAATCTAAACGATACCTTCCAAGCTGTGTGTATTTTATTCATGATGCTTTCTTTATTTAGGTTTGAATCCGGAAATAGCCCCATCTGATTTTATTTATCTAAATTTGTCCACCCACCCCAGTCGTGAACACTCTAGGAAGGTACCAATTAAACGTATAAAATCCTATTAAGAGTTGTGTAGTCCAAAGCACATTTACTTGTGAGGAAACCCTGATGTGGGGTTGAAGCTGTCAAACAGTAGCTTGTCTAACATCATCCAGAAACAAGCAACCTTACAAGAGTTGAGGGGTATTTGTTGGGCTATTTAGAAGAAAACCAAAGGGAAGCAGAAAAATGTTTACCTTAAGGGTTATTATTTCATTGTTTGAAGTATTAAGGAGCAGACTCAAAGGACTGGTTGCTTTAACCACACACGCACACACAATTTTTGTCATCTTACATGGATTGAAGAAATATTTTCAAGATGTGGGCTAAAAACTCCAGGCTCATTACGTATTGAAATCTTTATATAAATCACTTCCACATTACAAAACCATTCATTTTATTTGGCCTTGTTAAACTAGTTTCCTGGCCCTATTCAAGTTAATTGACTACTGGTTTACTCAGATTAGACATCCTTTTGGTAAATGTGAATCCAAACTCTCCATAACCTCCATAAATCTCAAGAGCCCTACTGTTTCAGACTAGCTTTTCAAGAGTCGTATTAGCTTTGGCATTACAAACATTTCCGGGAAGTGCTAAAACAGATATTTAACACCAATCATCCGTACTGATTCTCTGGTTAAAATATAACCTAGTAATTGTACCAGTTTCCTAAATATGCCTGCTCTCTGCTGAAGTACATAGCTTGGTCCTTTGCCTCCAGAGCTCAGTCATAGCAGCTCAGACCCCACCGACATGATCTGTACTGGCTAACCAAGGGCTACACTAGATGTGATATGAAATTCACTTTTCCGTTGAACATGCAGGGAGTTTTCCAAACTGCAAATAGCTGACAATTATCAGGGTTGAAGCAGGCAGGGAGGGAGAATTTAACCCCTTCCTGCTACAGCCATGAGGAAAATCCCTCTTCTGAAGCTGTATTTGCGCTGAGAGGAAATCCCCCATGGGTGATTTTGCCCCCACCCAGCAACCCCCCATTTTACTAATACCAGCTTCAGAGGAAGGATTTTCCTCAGGACCACAGCAGGAAAAGAAATAGTTAAATTTTCTCTTCTCCTCCTTCGGTGTTCCAGTAATTTTCAGCCACCCCAAACGATGCTTTTTGCATGTTTAAAACTTCATGTTAAATTCAAAGACACATTTAAGGCAGGGCTGGCCCACCCATGAAGCAGGGTGAGGTGCTTGCATCACGTGGTGGAGCAGGAAGAGTGGTGAATTGTGCTGTACTGCTCTGCCACTGCCCCCACCTGGAGAGCCCCACCAGCCACTCTGCTGCAGTGGCAGTAAGAGAGTGGCTAGTGGGGCTCTCCAGAGCAGCCGCCCACCCTCATTGCAGTTGGCTGGAAGAAACAGTTGAGGAGCTCTTGAGCGGTCTTGAAAGACCCACATGAACTGCCACAAGAGCCCCACACAAACTGCTGCAAGAGGGGGGCATGGGATGGGAGAAAGGGGTGGAGGGGTTGTAGCAGTGATGCCACCGCTTCTTCTCTCTTGCCTCAGGCAGCGAGAGACTTTGCACCAGTGCTGATTTAAGGTAATGTGCAGCTTGGCCACAAAGCAATTTATGCCAGGGATATTCAAAAAACCAATCCCTTAGGTGGTGGGCATTATTGGGAAAATCTCTCCCAAGCACATCTAGGCAGATTCACATAGGGAAATCTTCACAAATGATAGCAAGGTAAGCTAGCTAGCTGGGCATAGCAAAGACTTAATTGGGGGTAGGAGTGAGGCAGGCTAGGACTGGAGTGGGGGGGGCATTTGGGCAAATTTCCAGACCCAAAGATTTTTTTGTAAGAAAAACCAAAAACACAAAAACAAAGTGTCACTTCTCTAGAGCAGAAGTGAGTAGATGAGGTATTTGGGAACTTCACAGCTGGCTAGCCTTAACTATGCTGCTGAATATTTATTTACTTTCTTCCTTATTTCATTTCTGTCCCTCCCAATAGCCGAAGCTCTCTGGGAAATTCACAAAACAAAGAATGAGATCACAAAAGTTAAGACCATGATAAAGATTAAGACCATAAAACTGTAAAATATACAAATATAATAAAACTTAATAGAAAATCTGAAACGAATTAAAACTGAATTGGACCCTGGAGGCAAATCATTGATAAGGTTGTCCAATTCATGATTTATGCAGCACACAAGTTAACTGGTCCATTGCCTGCCTGTTTCCCTGGACACACCATATCATAACATTGGAAGGGGAAATGCGTATCTGTTAATACATGCACGGACTAGGCTGCACTTCACTGGCTTGTTTCCACTGTACACAAATGTGTGGCTCCCTTTCAAACATTTCAGGGATTCAAGAGATCACATGGTGGGCAAGCGTCAAATCTGTCTGCTGTACAGAGAGCAAAGGGACACCTACTGCCATCGCAAAGAGTTAATGCTGTGGAGGAAGAGTGGTTGGGATGCTGCAGAATTGGAGCAGAAACCGTCTGGATATAATTATGGGTTTAGCCAGAATGTGGGCATCGTTTAGCCTAGATAGCCAAGAAAAGCATGGATGGCAGAAAAACAGTGGGATAGCATATTAGGAAGGGGGACATTATATTCTGGCATCTTCTACTCTAAGCAGCCAAACCATGAAAAGGATTGCAGCTTTTATCTCTTTTATTCTTTTGATTGTCTTCTGAAATTTCTTTTGAAAATCATTTCCTGATGTCTTGCTGTTTAGTTGAAGTTATTTTTATAAGGAACAGCAGTTCTTTGTTATCATAAGGAAACAATATGAGGTTATTGTGTGCAACTGTATCATTCACTCCCCTTTTCCGCCCTGCCCCACCAGCAACCCACCTCTCTCTTTTTCTTTTTCTAGCAACCTAGCATTATTTCTTTTTTAAACCAGAATTAAGAAACCCCTGTAAGAGCCCAGTGTGCCAATATATAGTTCTTTATTTAATTCTTTTAAAAATATATCCTCTACATTAGAAACAAGTGCACAATTGGTTATGACGATATATAGATAATATCATGCATCCTATTGTGGACCATAGAGTCACTCGTGACACTCCATTTAAAATATGTCAAAATAAAAAGGCACTACAAGAGCAAGGAGGACTTTGTGCACAGTTTCCAGTCCAGTGAGTAGGCAGAGTAAACTAAATGGTCTTGTATGTGGGGTCTTCCACCAGCACACCTGCAGGAGACTGCTATCAAAAGGGGATCACCTGCATTCAGCAGCAGCCATTGTATATGCAATGATAAACCTGACCTGAAATACCTGGGGTTGCATCCAGATTTAGTAGACCTACTTAGAGTAGACTTGTTGAAATCAACGGCAGTTATCTTAGGGCTAACTCAAGACCCATTAATTTCAATGGATCTACTATTGGTAGAGGTAGGAAGGCTGGGGGGGTCAGAAAAAAAGGGGGAAACCTGTCTTCCTCCCAAATTCTCCAACCCCCCCCCTAGAAAAAGTGGGAGAAGTAGTTTTTTCCCCCCATATCCCCACCCTCCATGTGTGTGTATATGTGCCCAGGCCTTCTTCACATTTCTAACTCTAGGTATGACTAAATCTGGATCAAATGCCTGATGTTGGGCATATGGTATCCCCCATCCTTCTAACTCACCATCTGTTTGCAGTGCTGCCCCAAGATGTTTTGCTGCCTGAAGTAGTAGAGCACCAAATGACATCCCTCCCTCCCTGTTTGCTGCAAGACATCCTTGTGGCTATGACAAAGTGTACAATTATGGTATTATTTTTAAAAATGTCTTTGTAAGCTCCTGCAAAACCCCTTCATGCTAACTGGCATGGAATTAATAGTCTTCCTAGGGAATCATATTAATATACATGGAAGGAGAGAATATGTTCCCACCACAAAAGGCCTGAGAAGATGGTTCAGGAGGGAGAGGAGGCCAGGGGGAAGAGCTGAGGATCATCACCACCCCGTTCCAAACATAGCTTCTGGCTTGGAGGAAAACTTCAATGAGGAGTGGAGCAGCTGCAGCCACCCATTCCCCTCTGTCAGCCTCAAGCATGAGCTAGTTAAAATGGGGAAGATCTTGTGGCAGGGGGAAAGAGAGGTAGGTGGAAAGCAAGCGGGATGGAGAAAAAAGGAGAAACACCCCAAGAACAAAGGAGTCATACTGAGTCAGACCATTGGTCCATCTAGCATCAGCATCAGACATTTTGCTGCCTAAGGCAAAGGACAAGATGGCATTCCCTTCCATTCCATATACACAGGGCCAGCCCTACCATTAGGCATAGCGAACCATGCACCACAGGTGGCAGATGCTAAGGGGTGGCAAGGTGTTAAGAGGACAGAGCTGGGTGTGCCACTTGGGTCTTCCTTGCACCCTCTAAGCTAGCCTGCTGCCCTCAGGTGTAGTGGAGGATGCTGTCCCATTACCAGCGTTGAAGTGAGATTCAACTCTCGGTTGGCTTTTGTACTTGGAATGTAGGGGGCACCATCTTGCCTTTGTCTCGGGCAGAAAAATGTATTGGGCCAGCCCTGCATAGACATAAACTGACCAGACTGATAGTTCAATCATACTTCAACACTGGTGACGAAGGCAGAAGGTTAACATAGGAGGCACTGGGCAGGCCACATGTCACACACAGCTCTGTCCTCCAACACCTTGCCGCCCCTCCCTAGCCTCCAGCTTCTGCTGCCTCAGATGGCTGTCTCACTCTGCCTAATGGCAAAGCCTAGAAAATGTCTAGAAAAGACAGTTTCTAGATTGACTGGCCATGATTCTCCAGGGTTTCAGGCAGGAGTCTTTCATGGCCTCCCTGAAGGTACCAGGAACTGAACCTGGGACCTTTTGTATGCAAATAATATACTCTACTCCCAAGCTGTGGGCCTTTCCCCAAAGGAATGGAAAGTGTTTGAGGACTAGGAGTGGGGAAGTCAGGAAAGAAAGCAAATGGGAGTGGGAAGAAAGCAAGTTGAGAGGAAAAGGAAAGCTAGAGAGGAGACTGGATGCGAGAGCACTGCTCTGGGAAGGGGGGGAGGGGAGGAGAGACTCTGGACAGGGAAAATGAGCAGGATAGGAGAGAGAAAGACAGCTGGGAGGGAATGGTGTCTGAAAGCAAGCAGTGTGTATTGTTTGACTAATGCAAATGCTTTTCCTCCTCGCTCCCAGGGCAAAGTAGGGGATGCAGCATTCACAGATCACAGGGGGGAAAGTTAAAAAGTATAATAAAACTGTAAAAAAGTCTCAAATGTGGTCAAAGAGAAAAACAATCACATCCTGTATCTCAGTCTAGAATATGTATGTTCACTGTAATATTTAGAGGTGTGTATGTGTGTGTGGGGGGGGAATTCTCTCAATTGGTTGTTTTTACCTTTTCTGCTGTGTTAGGAGCTTGTAAATGACCTGGGATCCATTATCCCAGGCAAAGAGTTGTTTTTCTCTAGGGTAATAATGCACCATGGAATGACTCGTCTGGCGTTTTGGGAAATGAAGCGTCGGGATTTCATAAGGATTGATGGTATCTAAGGTATCATAAATACACTCTATCCGAGATGTGCCTCCCCCTGGTGAGTTGTACATGACATACAGGGCACCACACATCATGAAAGCAGCTTCAGCATTCTGGCTTCTGCAGGATGTATCCCAAGTATACTCCACAGCCATGGTTTCATGGTTGAGTTTAGTAAGAACCAGCTTTCTATCTGGCTCTGCATGGATTGCCCACAGTCCCAGCTCATCCACAGCGAGGTCTATTTTAGTGGCAGGATAAAGATTGTAGGCTGGTGTCTCCCCGGCACCTGACAGCAGCATCTGGTCCGTTTTGTTTCTCTTCTGAATATCAAACTTAATTATCTCATTTAAGGTGCCATGTTTATGATAAAAAAGAAAGCCGTTATATATCGCATGGCCTGTTCCTTGCCAGGGAAATGGGAGGGTAACTCTCCGAGCTGATTGTTTCTTACCACTTTCAGTAAAGGCCCGGATATTTGCAAACTCCATTACGGTTTTGTTCTTTGTCCCAGATAGGAAATAAATATTTTGGTAATTCTTGCCTGGGTCTTTCAACCACGAGCCATGGATGTCTCCAGACTTCTTTACTATCTTTAGGGATTTGATGCCTGCAATCATGTAGCTGCAGCCTTTAAGGAAAAACAACAACAATGACAGAAATGTTCAGTAGGTCATCAATAATGTTCAGCATGTTCTCTGCTTTAATATCTAAATATTCTCTCCATCCATTCCAGCATGATTGAAGAAAGCATAAGTTTGTTTTCCAAAGCTGCCTGTATGGTCATTATCACCTGTCATGATTGCTCAACGTTTTGTCAAAGAAAATGACCAGTGGAGGCCGGTGGCTCTGATGTCAGTTGGAGCTTTGCACTTTGGATAGCTCCTTTAGAGTTCTGACTGAAACCCAGAGTGGATTCACAGCCCCACTGACATCGGAGCCACCAGCCTCCAGTGGAGTCAGGGTGCTTTCTTCAAGTCAGGGTCAATTTGAGATTTTTTGATAAAAACCGCCCCACTGACATTGGAACCACCAGCCTCCACTGAAAATAGCTGTAAATAGTGTTGCTGAATGTCATCTGCATGGCCATTTGCATGTCACCCAACTCTTTTGGAATAACTGACCTAGTGTGCATAAAGAGAAAGCATGGGGAAGTAGAAAAAGGTGGCCCGGCCACAATTCTTCTCACTTGATGACCAGGGCAAGGTTGCACTAAGAGGGCCTGACTTCTGACCAAAAGATGGTTCTAAGAATAGACTACATTTCTACACACACTCATATGACCACGTAAGACAGGAGCGTAGGTTGCAATTTGTAGAGAAACAACCTTCAGAAGACAGAGTGGGGCTGAAAGATACCTTTCCTGTGATCGTAATGGATCGTTCCTGAAGATAGAGCTGTGGTGTGGGAAAACTCCTGAGGTTTCAGCAAAAGGAAGCCTTGAAAGAGGCTGCAAGACAGTCACCACTTTAGCAAGCTCAGGGACCGAGGCAGCCTGAGCATGTGCTCTGGGGACAAGGGGTCTGACAAGGTTTGGACAGAACCCTGGGTTCTGTGGCTTCGAGTGATTTCAGCAGAGCAAGAGCCAATGGAACTGGGCTTGTCACACAGCCACCGTGACTTCAGCAGCAGAGTAGCACCTTGTCTTTGTGAGGCCTGGAACATGGGACATCTGAATTCTGAGTTTCTACTAGGTTTAAACAAAGACTACCGAAGGGTTAAAAAAGCACACACCTCCGAGTCCAATGAAGACAATAAAACAAAAGAGGGGGAAAGATTCTTGGGCAGAAACATTGGTTTTGTACAGCTGGACAAAAGATAAAGAGGGCCTGTTGCAAAGTCATCAGGGGTCCTGAAAGGGCTAGCTTGGGGTGGGGGAAACCTAATCAAGGCTGTGCAGGGCCCAAAATTACGGTGCTTATCATTGGGAAAATCCTCGTCCAACTACTGTGTTTATCAAGTATTATGCCATGCCTGGAGGAAAGTCACTTCATGCCTGGGGTGCATGCATATCAAAGTTCCTGAATGATGTGCGTGATCTAATCATGGGGGACTTAATCTAGTGCTACACGATTAGCTGGTGTTGCTAAATCTGGAGCTGGGTACATGACCAAGAGTCAATGCCCTGATGATAAAATTTGCTTGCTAAATATCTTGCCATTCAGTTGGTCCTGTATGTTCTCCATGCCTTGACTTACTCCATGCTAGTCTGAATTTCTTAAAGTGACCAGACCACACCGTGTCCTGCCAAATACTGGGGTGGCATGTTTGTACATGCTCTGTGCCAAGCAACTTGCCAACAATGGAGCAGTGAAGAGTTGATGTACATTCAGCTTTATCACACCTGGTATACTTATAGACCAAATTCCCTTAGTGGGGTTCCAGGCAAACATCTGCATGTATGATTGTTTTCCATGCCCTATTGCACTGTTTTGTATCATTTTGTCTCATAGTCAAATGTACATCACTGATCAGCAATTGGAGGCATTTTTTCCCCCTGAGGACCAGCACCTGGGCTTCCAGTTGCCAACTCAGTAGCAAGGAGTCACTGTTGAAGGAGACATGGTGTCCACTCCCGGTCTTGGGATAGGGCCCTCTGCTCTCCACCCATCCTTAACATGGCCTTCCCATGTGACTAGTTACTGACCAAGGTACGACAGCCATATTTTTAACATCTACATGCATCTTTCCTCCCTTGGCATATACCTGTCCTCTCAAGGCACGCAGCTTCTCCATGGTTATTTGTTTGTTTGTTTGTTTATTTATTTACATTTCTATCCCGCCTTTTTTCCTCCAAGGAACTCAAGGTGGTGTACATAATCCTCCTCCATTTTATCCTCACAACAACAACCCTGTGAGGTAGGTTGGGCTGAGAGTCTGTGACAGTTATGATTGTTATTGTTATTATTTGTTATGTCTAGACTTTGCCCTAATTTTAGAGAAAAGTCCAGTCAGTTTAAATTTTTTCAGACTTTTGGCCTCCATGCTGGAGCTCCTCGTGGAACCTGTTTTTGTTAACAAGAGTCCTCATGAGTCAGAGACTCATTCAGTTAACTTTGTTTGTATTTAGACTTTCAGGGAATATGACATATCAAACTGCCAGGGCCAGCCCTCCCATTAAGCAAGGTGAAGCCCCTGCCTTAGGTAGCGGAGTGGGAGGAATGATGGATGGCGCTGCTTCCCCTTCCCTCACCAGAAGGGCCCGTTGGCTTCAGCGGGTGGCATAGAAAGCCCTACCAGTTGCTCTCCCACTGTGGAATTTGCTGCAGCGAGAGAGCAGCTGGTGGGGCTCTCCAGAGCTGCTGCCCTCTGCGTAGGTGATCTTCTGGGACACCCCTCCCATGCCTGGCTCTGAGAAAAGATCCCTCCAGAGCTGGCATTTTGGCTGGGCAGGCTCTCTGAAGAGCCATGGCGACTGCTTCTTCCAGCCACGTGGCTTGGCAGTAAAGGTAAGGGGAGAAGGGGGTGGTGTGATGCAGTAAAGGCAAGGCGTGGGGGATGCAGTGCAGGAATGGGAAGGAAAAACGTGATGCGAGGGGTGTGATGTAAAGGGAAGCCAGAGGGGGAGCACAATGCAGCGGTGCATGTCATCTCAGGCGGCAGAAGAGCTTGGCCATCCATTCAGGCCATTGGGTCCATCCAGCCCAGTACTGTCTGTTTAGAAAGACAGTGGCTCCCCAGGCTGGGCCTTTCAAGGCCTGCTTCCTGATTTCCTCTTCAATCAAAAATGAAAACAAAACTGGGGATACCAGAGGTTGAACCGGGATCTTCCACATGCAAAAGACATGGGGCAGTCAGGTATACAATCCAGCCCATTTTAGGGTGTCTTTACATAGGACTGTCCTCTGTTTGAAGGGCTGTCAGAGGACAGCCCTCTATTTGAAGGCCTCCTCTATTTGAAGGGCTGTTCAGTCCAAGTCCAGTTTAAAGACAACCACAAGAAGGGAGATGGGAGGCCTTGAAGTTGTTGTTGTTGTTGTTCAGTCGTTCAGTCGTGTCCGACTCTTCGTGACCCCATGGACCATAGCACGCCAGGCCTTCCTGTCCTGCGCTCTCTCCCGGAGCGTGCTCAAGTTCATATTCATTGCATCCGTGATGCTATCTAGCCATCTCATCCTCTGCCGTCCCCTTCTCCTTTTGCCTTCCGTCTTTCCCAGCATCAGGGTCTTTTCCAGGGAGTTTTCTCTTCGCATTAGGTGGCCAAAATATTGGAGCTTCAGCTTCATTATCTGTCCTTCCAATGAGCACTCAGGGTTGATTTCCTTTAGGATGGACTGATTTGACCTCCTTGCAGTCCAGGGGACTCGTAAGAGTCTTCTCCAGCACCACAGTTCGAAAGCATCGATTCTTCGGCGCTCAGCCTTCCTTATAGTCCAGCTCTCACAGCCATACATTACTACTGGGAAAACCATAGCTTTGATTAGACGGACCTTTGTCGGCAAGGTGATGTCTCTGCTTCTTACTATGCTGTCTAGGTTTGCCATAGCTTTCCTCCCAAGGAGCAAGCGTCTTTTAATTTCATGGCTACAGTCACCGTCTGCGGTGATCTTGGAGCCCAAGAAAGTAAAATCTGTCACTGCTTCCATTTCTTCCCCTTCTATATGCCAGGAAGTGATGGGGCCAGATGCCATGATCTTCGTTTTTTTAATGTTGAGTTTCAAACCAGCTTTTGCACTCTCCTCTTTCACCCTCAACAAGAGGCTCTTGAGATCCTCTTCGCTTTCTGCCATTAGGGTGGTATCGTCTGCATATCGGAGGTTGTTGATAATTCTCCCGGCAATCTTAATTCCGACCTCTGATTCATCCAACCCGGCATTTCTCATGATGTACTCTGCATATAAGTTAAATAAGCAGGGGGACAATATGCAGCCTTGTCGTACTCCTTTCCCAATTTTGAACCACTCGGTTGTTCCATGTCTGGTTCTTACTGTTGCTTCTTGACCCTCGTACAGGTTTCTCAGGAGACAGGTAAGGTGGTCTGGTACTCCCATCACTTTAAGAATTTGCCACAGTTTGTTGTGATCCACACAATCAAAGGCTTTAGCGTAGTCAATGAAGCAGAAATAGACGTTTTTCTGGAATTCTCTTGCTTTCTCCATGATGCAGCGAATGTTGGCGATTTGATCTCTAGTTCCTCTGCCTCTTCGAAACCCAGCTTGTACTTCCGGTAGTTCTCGGTTCGCATACTGCTGAAGCCTAGCTTGTAGGATTTTGAGCATCACCTTGCTGGCATGTGAAATGAGCGCAATGGTGCGGTAGTTTGAACACTCTTTGGCGTTGCCCTTCTTTGGAATTGGAATGTAAACTGACCTTTTCCAGTCTTGTGGCCACTGTTGAGTGTTCCAGATTTGTTGGCATATTGAATGCAGCACTTTAACAGCATCATCTTTTAGGATTTTAAATAGCTCGGCTGGAATACTGTCATCTCCGCTAGCTTTGTTGTTACTAATGCTTCCTAAGGCCCACTTGATTTCACTCTCGAGGATGTCCGGCTCAAGTTCAGTGACCGCACTATCATGGCTATCAGGGACATTCAGATCTTTCCTGTATAGTTCTTCTGTGTATTCTTGCCACCTCTTCTTAATCTCATCTGCTTCTGTTAGGTCCCTGCCTTCTTTGTCCTTGATCATGCCCGTCTTTGCACAAAACGTTCCCTTGAGATCTCCAATTTTCTTGAAGAGATCTCTAGTCTTTCCCATTCTGTTGTTTTCCTCGATTTCTTTGCATTGTTCATTTAAGAAGGCCTTCTTGTCTCTCCTTGCTATTCTCTGGAACTCTGCATTCAGTTGGCTATATCTTCCCCTTTCTCCCTTGCTTTTCGCTTCCCTTCTTTCGTGAGCTACTTGTAAAGCCTCATCAGACAGCCACTTGGCTTTCTTGCATTTCTTTTTCTTTGGGACGGATTTCGTTGCTGCCTCCTGAACAATGTTACGGACCTCCGTCCATAGTTCCTCAGGCACTCTGTCTATCAGGTCTAATCCCTGAAATCTATTCCTCACCTCCACTGTATATTCATCAGGGATATGATTTAGGTCATACCTGAACGGTTTAGTGGTTTTCCCGACGTTCTTCAATTTCAGCCGAAATTTTGCAAGAAGCAGCTCATGATCTGAGCCACAGTCAGCTCCAGGTCTTGTTTTTACTGACTGTATGGAGCTTCTCCATCTTTGGCTGCAAAGGACATAATCAATCTGATTTCGATATTGACCATCTGGTGACGTCCATGTGTAGAGTCGCCTCTTGTGCTGTTGGAAAAGAGTGTTTGCTATGATCAGCATGTTCTCTTGGCAAAACTCTATTAGCTTTTGTCCTGCTTCATTTTGTACACCAAGGCCATGCTTGCCTGTTATCCCAGTGATTTCTTGACTTCCTACTTTAGCATTCCAATCCCCTATGATGAAGAGGACATCTTTTTTTGGTGTTAGTTCTAGAAGGTGTTGTAGGTCTTCATAGAACCGATCAACCTCAGCTTCTTCAGCCTCAGTGGTTGGGGCATAGACTTGAATTACTGTGATGTTGAATGGTTTGCCTTGGATTCGTACTGAGATCATTCTATCATTTTTAAGATTGTACCCCAGTACTGCTTTTCCCACCCTTTTGTTGACTATGAGTGCTACTCCATTTCTTCTAAGGGATTCTTGCCCACAATAGTAGATATGATGGTCACCTGAATTAAATTCGCCCATGCCTGTCCACTTGAGTTCGCTGATTCCCAAGATGTCGATGTTCAATCTTGCCATCTCATGTTTGACCACCTCCAGCTTACCTTGATTCATTGATCTGACATTCCAGGTTCCTAAACAATATTGTTCTTTACAGCATCGGATTTTCTTTTCACCGCCAGACACATCCACAGCTGAGTGTCCTTTCGGGTTTGGCCCAGCCGCTTCACTCTTTCTGGCGCTACTTGGAAATACCCTCTGCTCTTCCCCAGTAGCATATTGGACACCTTCCAACCTGAGGGGCTCATCTTCCGGCGTCATCTCTTTTAGCCTTGTGATACGTTCCATGGGGTTTTCTTGGCAAGAATACTGGAGTGGGTTGCCATTTCCTTCTCCAGTGGACCACATTTTGTCAGAACTCTCTGCCATGACCTGTCCGTCTTGGGTGGCCCTGCACGGCATAGCTTATGGCTTCACTGAGTTACGCAAGCCCCTTCGCCACAACAAGGCAGTGATCCATGAAGGGGGCCTTGAAGTTGCCCATGTACAATAAGCACCTGGAGAGTAGACTGAGAAGGCACATAGGTGACTTGGTCAGTCTGCCTCAGTGAGATGT
This sequence comes from Heloderma suspectum, assembly GCF_057233095.1. Lineage (NCBI taxonomy): Eukaryota > Metazoa > Chordata > Lepidosauria > Squamata > Helodermatidae > Heloderma > Heloderma suspectum. The sequence continues at coordinate 110,955,282 of NC_139458.1, read as the reverse complement.
ACTGTATTTCTGTTTAAATTATAGTTCTTATTTCTAAATTTGCATCTATAAATATAAATTAGCATATGCAGTTTTTACGCAAATCGGTGTCCTCTTTTGGTGGTGCGTGTCCTCTTTTTTGGCAATACCTAAGTGGCCATCCTAGCCCATTTACACAACACTCATATGTTCACCACAGTATAACTGCTAAAAACCCCACCTTATGTGGAAAGCTTATGTGAACAGTCTTGAATTCTGATATTTGGAGTATCAGCGAAGAACTTCTCTTTGTTCCATCAGGAGGGCAAAAACAAACCCTAAAGCTCATGGTGGAATCCAGGACACAAATATTTTTTGTCAGAGCTACTTTTTTCTGGAAGTCGCTTTATTGGGGTTTACTCACCAATAAATAATCAGCTTGCCAAAGGCGATACTGATTGAAAAGAGACAGTATTTGAAGTTTAAAGAATGTCTTTTAATAAAGTACAGCATTTGCAGCCAAACAGAGTAAACATACCCTTAAGGCAGGAAGTTGTAGCAGAAAATGTCATGGAACAAGCTTAAGCAATCTCTGCAGCAGCATCACTGCCCTCTTTGGGGGCCCAGCCTGGATTAGTTGAAATATGGGTATGTTTCCATTCCCTTTGTATGTGCGTGCATGCGGGGGTTATACTCTTGGATGCCAGTGGCTAATGCTTATGTGTACAGCGGGCAGAGGACAAATGGTCCTGAAAGCCTTTCTGTAGTGGGTTACCCTAAATCACATCAGAACCAAAATTCCATAGCATTAGGCTTCATTTGAAAGTAGGAGGGTTTCTCCATGACAACGGAAGGAGATGGAAGGAGAAGCCAATTGTGGCTTACCTGAATTTTTCAAGGAGCCAGCTGTGCTCCGGCAGGAAATGCATTGCACCAGTAAAAGCTGCTTCACAGAACATACTTCTGGGTAGGGTGGGATGGGGAGGGGGGTTGGAGTGAATGTCATCTGACGGGCAGGGGCTGCTCAACCAATAAGAGAGGCTCTCCCCCTTCCAGGCTCTCCTCCCTTTCACCTTTGATAAAATCCCAGGTGGTTTCCTCCTGTGTGGCTACATAAATCACTCTCCTTCTCTGTCTCTCTGTCCCCCCGCCCAGCATTATTTACCCGGTTAAAGAATGATCACTAAAGAAACATAGTGTGCTCCTTTTCCTGAAACTGAAGATGCTGGGAACAATCTCCTCCTCTTTCTACTGCCCCCGCCCCCCAGCGTTATTTACTCCCTTAAAGAACAATCACTAAAGGAACACAATGTTCTTTCTGCCCTGATCAGCTGGTGATGCGATCAATGCTTTGAAGAATCAAAGCTTAGACATTAAGGCACCTGAATACATTATTTTGATTCATGGGAATCTTGTAACTTCGGGAGTGAACATTTCAGGGACAAACCTCATTGACCACACTGGGAGTTACTTCCAAGTAGACACACATGTTTGTGCTGGAAAAGACAGAGGGGTAAGGAAGGGATGGGAAACCAGCCCCCTTTCTAACTTGATGCTGCGCAGGATCCGGTGATCGAAGGTGGAAGTAGTTACTTTTGAATGGCAATAAACCAAATGACAGAGAATTGTAGCTTCAGGAAAGCGCATTACAACCTTTAGGGAATTAGTGCTTTAAAATCTGCTATTTCAATTGAGGGGGATCTCTGTAAATGCTGGTGTGCACATTCAGGGGATAAGCCTCATTGACCACAATGGGAGTTATTTCTGAGTAGACACTAATTGGTTTGTGCAGAGACGGGAAACACAGAGGAAACATCCCTTGACCGGGGTCACGGTGAAAGGCACACCCCTGGGCAGGGAACGTATACCTGAGGTAAATGCGGAGGTTGGGGCACACAGCAACTATACCGAGGAGAACCCGACTTAAGGAAAAGAATCTGACTTTAAGCAGTCACAGGAAATCCAATTTTTCCCTGATAAGCTCTGGAGTGGTTGCTGGATGGCCACAACATCATCTATCCCTGACGATCTCCCAATGCAGCCAGCTCAAATCGCTCATGGAGACACCCCCTAGGACAAGCTGTACTTCCAGCCACTGCAAACTTTGGAATGAAAGATCAGTGATCTGTAAGAGCACTTTTGTGGCCCAGGACACCCCTCATACAACTCCACTTTGGCCTATTAGTCTTGCACTGAAAACATTTACAACAGACAATGCTCCTTATGATTGCCAGTCTGCTAGAAAAAGGAATGTTGTGCTTGCAAAATAACTCTCACCAGAAAGTACTGAGTTGGAGAGACATATGGAGATATAATTTGCATGGACTGAGTGATAAGTCTGTGACAGTTTTGCATGTGCTCATTTATAAGTCTGTTCTATGATTTGGCTTTTAAAAGCCACACAAAAATTCATATTTAAATACTTATTTTTGAACGTATTTTCTCACAACGTATGGATTTCTAACTGTTTTGTGCACGTTGTGGTACTCTTTTGAGCCGAGAACTGCATCACAAAATTCAGAGAAGTGCGGAATCCAAATCTCCACATTCCCTGTTCTGATCAGCAGTTAGTCCAGAAGTTGCAGTTCAGGTTGGTTCACTTTGGAATGCATATCAACAAAATTCTCAAGCATCCACGCTACATACATCAGCTTCTGGAGGTTGACAAATGTTGATGTTAAGAAACGTTTTTTCCTTATTTTTGGCTATGGCCTCTTTCGGTTTCCGAGGGTGAACCGGGGATAACATAGTGGAGATGACATGATCATGCTGTGTAGACAATGGGTTGGATCCAGGCTTACCCTTCGGAGGGACTGAGTAGCTTATTTACAGGGCTAAAGCTATTACCATCTCTTCACAATCCCACCTTGTTAAAATAGTTGGCTGGTTTGATATTATACCATCAAATGAGACACAAGATGTATATTATTATTATTATTTAGGTTGATATCAGGCATCTACTAAAAATTAGTTTCACATGATACAGCATGTATGAAGTGAAAGATTGACACCATGAAAACTGAGATGCATCTCACTAAAGGAATAACTTTTAAATGCTATGGGCAAACTGTACTTACTTGCATTAAGCATGACTTTGACTTTCTTTTTTGACTCTTCTTGTTCAATTAGCTGCTGCTCCAAAAGGTCTCCACCTACTTCCACACATGTATCAGGTGACTCTTTTGCAGATTCAAAGTAGTCAATGTCTCTTTGAGCTCTTTCCACTCTTGTTAGCAAATGGTCTACATCATTTTTTAGCTCCATCTTCAAAATGTTGAGTCCTTCTAGGCGTGACATCATTCTCTTTGAAAGCTCCCGGAATTCTTGTACATAATCCACTATGTCTTGATTGCATTTGTTCAATCTTTCCTTTAGTTAGAACACAGATAAATACATTTATATACAGAGAGCCTGCTTAAGAGATGGCCCCAAACAGGCTGTCCATCCAAATACCATTATTTCATTTCCTTTCAGATGAAACAACTATCTTTGGACATTTGATATACTATAATTACGTATTGCTACAGGGGTGGGTAACTTTTGGCCTTCTAGATGTTGTTGGACTCTAACTCCCATCAGCCCCAGCCAGCATGGCCAATGGTCAGGAGTGGTGGGGCTTGTAGTCCAACAACATCTGGAAAGCACCAGGTTCTACAGTCCTGCTTTACTGAACTGGGGCTTTGGTGTTTTTTGATGATGGCGTATGACCCTGGTTACTTCCAAGTCAGCATGAAGGCAACATGATCCCAAGAACACTGGCTGCAGATCATCTCAGAAAAATTCATTATGAGTAAACATTATGAAGAATTTCTCTTACAAGCGTTTTTTACAAGCATGGCTTGTGGAGTATAGGGCAACTCTTAAAATACACTAAACATGTCTAAGGGTTGTATCCAATGGTGTCATTCTGCTAGTGGGAGGGAACCACTGGCAGAACAGATTTCCTCCTCCCTCTGCAGCCCCCCTGCAGCACCTCCTCCAAAACCTGCAGGGGAAGGAGAAGGTGAGGAAGTCCATTGCACAAGCTGACTTCCAAGGCCTGGATCCAACCCCAAGCATGCTATTTTCTGCTCATGTGGTGCTCAGTGTAGCATGCTGGTTTACCGTGGTGCATTGTCTTCTCCTTCAGTGACACATTATTTAGTGGAAGTTGTTACTGGAAACATGGACTTTAAACATGAATCTGTATGTATAGTGTAAAGTTCCATATTTAGCATCTAAACATGTGTAGGATTGGGCCCTAAATAACTAACAATTTGCTCCACTTTCATGACGGCCACAATTCGCTGCCGGGGGCAGCCGCCTTACTCTGCTTCAGCCAGGGCTGGCCTTGGGTCACCAGAAGTCTGCTGACTGAGTCCTCTACCATCTCTGAGGGCAATAGGCTAGCTTAGGGGGCCCAGAGCAAGCTCAATGGCACACACAACTCTTGTCCTCCAACAACTTACTGCTGTTCCCCACTTCCCAGCATCTGCTTCCTGAGGCAGCCACTTCACTCTGCCTAATGGCAGAGCGGGCCCTGCCCCTCAGTGTTTGTGACAACACTATCCCTGGCCCAATTGAACTGGCAGCTATCATGGAATCATAGGGTTGGAAGGGGCCTACAAGACCATCAAGTCCAACCCCCCGCTCAATGCAGGAAGCCTAATTTCCAGGCGGTCTCCCATCCAAGTACTAATCAGGGCTGACCCTGCTTAGCTTACGAGATCAGACGAGATCAGGTGCATCCAGCCCGTTGCATTTCACCCAAGTCCCAGAACCCAGGACTGCTGGGAGTCTGACCACGGCTGTGACCTGACATGTGAAAACTTTGTCGCACCTTTTGGTTCCTTCGGATCGTTTGCATCTTTTCCCCACCTACAATTCCAATGTGCGCTCGTGTATTGATTTAAAAAAATGCTGCCCCCAAAAATATATCTAGATGTGATTGTAGCCTTGATTTGCACATGTGCTCATGAGCATCGGTAAAACATAATCACACAAAAGAATCTCAATGCAACAAGTTCCTTTATTTGGATTTTTTACCCAAACGTAAAGTGGGGGAAGGGAGGCACAAATCGTCTGAAATTTGTGGTAAATGATGTATGAATACTGCTCTGTTTACTTTCCATTTTGGGAAAGAGAAGACTAGGTCATGTGGAATTCCAATATCTGGAGAGAAATTTGGATGAGGAAAATTTTAGAAACAACATTGGTAATAGGTACCACTGTTGTTCATCTGAATGAGACAGGCTAATACTGCATCATCATCATTAAATGTATATACTACTTACCATATCTAAAGATATCTCAGAGTGGTTTACAAAACCAGAGATTAAAATACATCATAAATACACTTCCGATTGCGTTGAAGTATAATAAGGTCCCACAAGAACTTGAACAATAAAAAAGAAAGAAAAAGAAACTAGGCCTGCAATCCTATACACACTTACCTGGGAGTAAGTTCTATTGAAAAGAATTAGCTATGTAAAGTAGTGGTACGAAACCTATGGCCCTCCAGATGTTGTTGGACTACAACTCCCATGATCCTTGTCCATTAGATATGCTGGCTGGGAGCTGATGGGAGTTGGAGTCCAATAACACCGGTTTCCTATCAGTGGTATACAGGCTCACATTGTGGGTCAGCTGGAGATCGGACATTTTAGGAGAGTGGTTTAGGCGCGTGGTAGGTCAACCTGGATGAAAAAAGAGGTTTTTAAAATGGTATTCTTATACAAAAAAAATGTGTATACTTAATCAAAACCACCTCAGTGGGTGACAGAATTCCAATTCATTTTTTCATAAAAACATTCTACAATCCTCAGCATTTATCTCATGCAGAAAATACAGACATATCCCTGTGAATAAGTACAGAGGAGTTCTGCATGTGTAAATACTTCTGGAATTATCTGGCATGCAACACTCCCCCCTCCCTTTCTGTACAGATTTCCTCTCATCACATTCACATCAATATCTCCCTCCAAGTCAGGGGTGGGGGGCATCTTGTCTCGGCCTCAAATATTAGATTCACCACAGACTCATTTCACATATTACATGGAGCAAACCCAGTTTCTACCAAGTGTGTCCTTGACAGGGAGTTCCACCCAGTCCTGGCTTCAGGCTGAATGTATCTGTATGATACCCATATCTGTAAACATAACTTTGTCATATTGAGACTTTACATTTTTAGATGAACACTTAAAAATACAAAATGGGAGGCAGCCCGTAGGTCTTGTGTTGTCCAGCAAGCATTTCGGACTTTAAGAAAGTTGGATAAAAGCTGACTACAGCATTTCACCACAGCCTAATAATTTCTTGCCAGGAGGCTGCAAAAATAGTAGCTATGCTGGCAGAAGACAGCAGTGAGGCCCCTGCAGATCCAGATGTTGCACAGCTGGAGGGAATGAAGCCAAAGAAAAAAGTCTGCTGAGTACTATTACTTGGAGCTGTAGCGTTGCAGCTCCTCTCTGGACAGCTTGGCCTCCCTTCCCTCATTTTAGCTAGAGGGGTGGGCGGGGAAGCCATTTTCCACTTTTCTATCTTGAAAATGGGAGAACAGAGATTGCAAATATGTGAACTTTTATACTGGAGTCAATTGGGTAATATCAGGAATTAGAGGAGGTGCTGTGAATTCATGGACGAAGCTGCATCAGGAAATTGACCCATACTAATAGATACTGTCATTGAACCTAGTTCTGATCTGACCTCGCTATTCTATGCATGCTTGTATTTGTTAGCCTGATTCATATTTTGTATTCTTAGTGCCTGGTCTGTGACCATCATTAAATAAAAGTAAAGACAGGAAATTGATTCACCCCAATCCCACACACCCTGTATAGCAGGGGTGAGCAACTTGTGGCCCTCCAGATGTTTTGGCCATCATCCTTCACCATTGACTATGCTGGATAGGGCTGTTGAGAACTGTGGGCCAAAACATCTGGAGGGCCACAAGTTGCCCAGCCCTGCCCTAAAGACTAACAGGGAGTGACTCTGCATGCTTAATTTCTGGGACAGCTATCTAGTGGTGTGTGTACTCTCCCAAGGGTGGATGAGTTTGGCTGAGCTTAAGCTTGGCTATGCCCCACCCCCACAGAAACAGCTCAGATTAATATGAGCTAATTCAAATTAGGTTTGCATCCTATTCCACCACCACCACCCCCGAGCCTCCAACCTGCTCCTCCCTCTCTCCCACACATCCTCTCATCCACCAATAATCCTTCATCCACCACAGCAAGAGGGGGGGGGGGAGTCTCCCTTTCACACACACACTCACACACGCTGCCCCCAACACTACTAGGTATCAAAAGCTATATTTCCCTAGTCCATTTGTGCCAGATGCACTATATAGCAGCATGCCAGGCACCGGGAATGAGAGGGGGGCTATACCGCCCTTCCTCTTGCTGGTGCTGGGGCAGTAGCAGCGGCTAAATAAGTAGGAGGCAGGGAAAGGGGGAGGGGTTTGGTGGAGTGTGGGTGGGAGGATGGAGGGTTGGGGGCTGGCAGAGTGGGAGGCGGGAGGGATTGCAATTCTTCTCCAGATGGAATTAAAATCTGAGCTAGAGAAGAATTCAGGGGTTGTACCGCTCACCTCCCATTTGACGCTAGCATTGCAACCCCTGGGTCTCCAAAATCAGGAAATATAAGCCTCAGTGACATCTCTATACCTGTTGGTCTTCCATTTGGAAGGTGATGCTTCCCATATTGGTGTACAGCGGTCTGAGGAGACAATAGGCAGCAAGCCACGACAAATGACCTCGAAATGACTGATTACAGCAATTATTCATCTTATCAAGTGACAGTTGAAATAATCCCTTACAATCTTGGCTTCACCCTGCCTGCTCCTTCACCGCTTCTTGATGGTCCTCTAACTCATCCACATTAATCACTGTAATTCTCCCTCCACCTTGCCCATGCAGTGCAGACCGTAGGCCCGTTGAGCAGAGGTGGTGACCTTTCTATGCGGGGATGCCAAATATTTTTGTGGCAGCCTTCCTGTGCTATTGATTGCTGTCAGACACCCAGAAATTGATCAGGCAGTGCTTTTCCTGGCATGTAGATGAAGCAATGCTACAGTTCTGTTTCAGGCAGCTGAGAAAGTTTCAGAAGCCCTGCCAAGAAAAAGCTGTGTATTTCCTCCAGTGCACAATACCTAGCATGCACCACATGGTCTCTGTCTCTCCTTAAGAAATGAAAATAGAGTCCCAAAATAGGAAATAGTCCCACATTTTAAAACATGTGCAGAGGCTACTTGGAAATTGTGAAGAGAACACTATCACGTGTCCTTCAAGTCTCCCACTGAAGCCAACAAGATGTACTGTGCACTCATGCACGTTTACTTGGAAGTAAGTCCCACTGTGTTCCATAGTGCTTTCTCCCAGGAATGTGTGCATAGGATCACATGCTTAATTGGAACTTCAATGTAAATGCATATAGAATTGCACTATTAAGGCACAATCCCATGGGGATGGCCATAAGCCTCCGAACTCGGCAGCTTATGGCCACCCAATGTAGACCGGGAGGAGCAGCGGAGACCATCTAACTGACGCATCAGGGAAGGGGAGGGTAGGAGGCTGGAGAGGGGTGGGATAGCTCATATCCCCACTTCCCCAGTCCCCTCCCTGCCCACAGGAACACCCCCTTTCTGTCCTCTCCGAGGTCACCTTTGCAACCTCAGAGAGGCAGCTGGTGCGGTTCTCTCCATACCTGCTGTGAGGGGGCAGGGGCAGGGAGCTTGGACTCCTGGGTCCTACATCAGAGCGCTGTCTCCAACCTCGGATCCAGGAATCCAAAGTACTCTATGCCCCCCGACTCTGTCTAGGGGTCATGGGATTGCTCTCCTAATTAGTATAACACATAGTAAGTTACAGCGAACTGCTATTTTAGTAAGCCACACACATTTTTCAAGCCATTATAAGAAAATAAATATTCTTATTTTATGTTCACTACGTTAACAGAATTTATATCAGCCTACTCCAACCTGGTGCCCTCCAGATGTTTTGGACTTCAACTTCCATCAGCCCTAGTCATTATGGCCAAGGGTCAGGAATGCTGGGCATTTTAGTCCCAAACAGCTGGAGAGTACCAGGTTGAAGAAGACTGATTTATATGACTCATAGGGCTGGTATTCAGGATCTAAGAGTTTTAAAAGTACCTCCTTGGCATTTTGAAAACACACACAATTGAATCCCCCTAACTTAACCAGATCATCTAGTAGAATGAGATGCAGAGATGTAGAAGTCCTGTTTAAATTGGAGTTCTTGCAGTTGGAGTACTTACAGAATTCAAAGTTCATGCAGATTGTCAGCTGGATGTGCTCCTAAACCCTGACCAAAAATGGTTGCCGTCCCCTATCCTAAAGATAAAAAAATATCCCCAGTCCTATACTGTTCTCTCATTTGGGATCATCATTACTTAAAAACATTGGGCATGATCCCGCCAATGTTAAGCACAAATTCAGCACGTGCTCTCTCCCTTCAAAATCATCTGAACTTAAAAAATGCTGAACTTTGTCTAGATTGTACCCATTACAAATCTATACATTTGTCTTGCTGATAAAATCAACAGAAATAGCAGCTGTCCTGCTTTCCTTTCATAAACAATACTGTGGTTTGGGTTTCCCCTGTACCTTTAGGTAAACTGTTCATAATCAAAGTCACAATTGAAAGCCTTTTAGTTTATTTTAAAGAAAAGAAATGTATTTTCCTTATACCCATGGGCATGTTCTTTACAAAGAGAATAAAATCAATTTTCAAATATAACCAGAACACCCGCCATTGAAATGTACAGATAGCACATACCTCTATTGACTGAATTCGGTGGTCGACATAATGCATCAATCCAGCATCTTGCATTACATATTGTGCTTCTCCCACGATGCTTGTGAAGAATGAAACTAATAAGAATCTGAGCTGTACGGCTGCCATTGTTTCATTAAACGTTCTACAATAATTGGGAGAAAAACACCCAAAGACTGACAGACACCTGAGACTCCAGTGTAATTTCTGCCTAGCACTCTGGGGTGTGTGTGTGTGTGTGTGTGTGTGTGAGTGTGAAGACAATCTGAACAGCACAAAATCGGAACGTTTTAAAATGGCTGTTGAGGTTTCCCTGGTCTCTTATTAAGACAATAAAGTTGTGCAAACCTCTCGGCTAGATAAGTTTGTTTCTCGGAGCCAACGGAGTGCTTTCCAGCTCGTGAACTTTTGATTGGGTCCAGATGTCAGAGCTGAGCTGCACAAAGCATGTAGGCTAACAGTACTAAGTAAAAGCAGCCTTCCTTCCTTCCTTCCTTCCTTCCTTCCTTCCTTCCTTCCTTCCTTCCAATAACCTCCATCACCACATAACATTGATAGGGTCCAGATTTCTGAGTACTTTCCTGAATTAAATATTGCAGATACATAATATTGCTGACCATTGCTGAATAGTCAGTATTTTCTCCCTATATGCTGTGTTTTACTATTTGCAAAGTGGATGCTCAGCCATATATCTAAGGACTATGTCATACATGACAGTTTCCTTAAATGGGTGTACATTGGTACAGGAAACCCATTTATACCATCATGTGTGAAAAATGCATTGCTTTGTTTTGGCAAATGTAGACTTAGCAGACTGCTACCAATAACACCACTGTGGTAACTATTTTCAGCACTTTAGAGCAGCTTTTCCCAACCTAGTACTCTCCAGATGTTGTTGTTTTGTAGCTTGCATGAGCCGTAGCCAGCATGGCCCATGGTGAAGGATTCTGGGAGTTGCAGTCCAACAACATCTGGAGGGTCACACATTCCCATCAGTGCTCTAGAAGGTGCTACTGGGTTCTAGTCTCTATTGTGTATGCCACTCTCAAAGGCTGTGTTTTGGTGCTACAAGACAGTTTTTTTTCAATGTGATATTCCAAAAATATGTAGATACAGCATGCTACCAATCCCAACAGAATGGTTGAGGGCACAGTCCTATGGGGGTAGTTGGCCACCTCTGAATTTGGAGGCAACTGACTATCCAATGCAGGGTGGGTGGAGTGTGGAGGGGATCTTCTCCTCTGTCTCTGGGTGCTCTGCAAGTGTAGCTAGCAGGCCAATTTTGGGGAGCCTTGGAGTGGGGGAGGAGGGAGGCCAGATGGCACTTAGGAAGCTTCGTAAGGGCGCTTCTGCTGTCCCCTCCCCTCCCCACCCCCAGGAATGCCCCCTCCCCCCCTCCATGCTGCTATTATGAGCGCACAGCTGGGGACAAACCGCCCCGCCTACAAGGCGATGGGGGAGGGGGAGAGGAGGTGGTTTTCTGGGAACTGACCTCAGAGTGTTGGCTCTGACATCAGTTCCCAGAAAATGAAACATCCTATGGCTGTCTGCCACTGTCTGGCAGCCATAGCATTGTGCCCTTACTGCCATGCTATGAACCCCTAATTCCCTTCATGTTAGAAAAGCAAACCTTTTTTAAAAATGAAATATTTGTGGGTATGATTTCTCTGAGATAATAAGATCTGTTTCAAAGACCAGGCATTTATTTTCATGGATCTTTAGATATGGGAACAACTTCCAAGATTATGCCTGTATCTTTCAATAGTTGGCTTTGAGAAGTTGACTTTTAGAGCTCAATCCTACGTGTGGTCCGACAGCAAAAGTCCTAGAACTGGCTGGGGAATTCTGGTAGTTGTAGGATGTTTTTCTGTCTAAACACACAGGATTGCATCTTTATAATTTTAAAGATGGGTGGATACAAATATACAAATCTGTGAACTGCCTAGAGAGCCCTGTGAACTGCCCAGAAAGCCTTGGATATTGGGCGGTATAGAAATGAAAATAATAATAATACAAATAACCATTTACCATTTGGCAGCAACTTGGAATCTCATGGGAGCAGCTACTGTAGGTGCATGATCAGGCAAATTTTACTAATATCTTGTTACTGAGAAGCTCAGCCATGAAAGCCATTACACTTGCATTTGTTGGCATCACCTTGCAATTTGGGCTTTTTTACATGAGGCTTTTAGCCTGCCACTTTACCAAAGCTTCTGCTTCTGGAATCTTTGCGAGATTAAGATTGGCTCCTTTACATGGTTCCCCCCCCCGGGGGGGGGGTTCTTTCTCTGCCTTTCTATATGTTCCATGACACAACCACTATGTGGCGTTGTGGTATAGTGGAATTGCACAAATACACCAGGGTTTCATGCCACCATTCACATAAATACCAGACTTTCCTCGTTAGAAAAAATGCCACTATAATGGTTGCAAAGCACAGGAGAGGCCCTGGAGGATGACAGTGTCAGTGAGGAATTATGAGTGCATGACACATACCTCGTGTAGAAGGCTTCTTGTCTAGTGTGTTTTATTGTTCTAGAAAGGCAGCAAATGAGTTTTTCATTCTTTCTTTAGCCCCTCTGTGTGTGTTTTTGGGGGTGAATTTAGTGTGGGGCAGAGAGGCTGGGTGGGAAGGTATAATCCCCCTACCCATGCATGGTGGTCCAAATTAGGATCAGGGTGCCACATACTTAAACTAATGTTAAAAAAAGAGAAGTTAGGATCAGCTACATGCTATGCATTCAACATAATGTGCAGAAATCACTCACAAACCTACAACTTACAGTAGTAACCCCTTATCATGATCCAAGCACCTTTTCTTCCCCAAACCAAGGGATATTTAATTGTGTTTTGCACCTGCAGTTCTCTGCTTCTGCTAAAATTAAAAAGGTAAAAAAAGGTAAAGGTGTCCCCAACCAGTCATGTCCGACTCTAGGGTGTGGTGCTCATCCCCGTTTCTAAGCCGAAGAGCCAGTGCTGTCCAAAGACGTGGTCATGTGGCCAGCATGACTGAACACCGAGGTGCACGGAACGCTGTTACCTTTCCCGCCGAGGCGGTACCCATTTATCTACTTGCAATTTCTTGCTTTCGAACTGCTAGGTTGGCAGAAGCTGGGACTGAAGATGGGAGCTCACTCCGTCACGCAGCACTCGGGTCTCGAACTGCTGACCTGCCAACCTTCCAGTCTGCAGTTCAGCGTCTTAACCACTAATTACATTTATTTATTTTAGCAATTTATAGCCCACTCTTCAATAAAATTCCCAGGGCAGCTTACAAAATTTTAAGACACAATAAAACAAATTAAAAACAGAAAATATATACAAAAAACAGTAAAATCAATAGGAACCGCATAAAAAATGAAAGTGTGGCCAAGTATTCCAGACATACTCCATTTTGCATACCCCATACCCACTTGAGCCCATGAAAGTGGGGTGGGAGGTGGAGATTTTTGGTAACTTTGGTGGGGTGGATGGGTCATGATACAGCATCTTTCCTATTGGGCCACTCTGCAGCAAATGAGAACGCCACTGGGCTGCTTTGACTGCATCTCTGCTGCCATTTCAAGTAGCAGCAAAGCTCCTCCCACCCTTGTTTAAGAAATAAAAAAGGCACAACCCTCTGCCATTTCATCTTAAGGTGCAATCCTATACATGTTTAGACAGAAAAAAAATCCTACAACTCCCAGTGCTCTTAAATAATGGTAACACCATCCCCACCCTGAACATTAATGGATTTCTCACAATCCCCAAATATTATTACAAACTTCAGGCACCATTTTCATTCCTCCTCTTGCCTCAAACTGACCAAATAAAAAATACAATCTGGGAAGAATACTTCAGCTCAGCTCTGATAAAAGCAACACACCCTGCCAGGATAAAAGAGATCAAATTGCATTGCAGAAATCAAAAGGTGTCCACCCTGCACCAAAACCACATCACAGGAGGCACCAGGCAAGCTTCACTGGGCACGGCATTCCACAGTTGGGATGCCACCACTGAGAAAACCTTTTGTCTAGTAGATCAGATGATGGGGCAAGCCAGATGAAGATCAAAGTGTACTTACATGGCATATGTGGTCATCCACAGATCCAGGTGACTCACCAAGACAACACTCTGTTTATTACAGTAATTTCTGGAAGATGATACAAATCCCATCTTGTTAGCACATTAGCCATATTGACCATGTGAATAAATGAGTGGCGAAAAACATGGTAAGGTAATCTGCCCAATGCAGTATTAAAAAAGCACTTCAGTCATGTACAGTGATGATTTTAAGCCACATTACTGGCTTTCTCTTGTATCAATCCAGAATAAAAGTGAGCCAATTTTTAAATGTATTACTAGATTTATATACCACCTTTTTTTATTCTTGCATGGATCCCAAAGCAGCTTACATCGTCCTCCTCCTCTCCATTTCACCTTCACAACAACCCTGCGAAGTAGGTTAGGCTGAAAGTCAGTGACCAGTGAGCTTCATGGCAGAGTGGGGACTAGAACTCTGATCTCCCAAGTCCCAGTCCAACGCTCTAACCACTACACCACATTGGCTTTCAGAGAATAAGACCAGGATGCATACTGTAGTTATTCTAGAAATTGTATGTGCTGTTGTGCTGTGGAAAACTCCCCACCCCTACATTTTGGAATTCATCTGATTATGTCTCATCAGGCTCTTCCTCCTTCAACTGTCACCACCAGCAGCCATCCCAGCAGGCTGTGCTGAGGGAGGAAGCAGGGCTATTCCACCAGGCCTGCTGAAAGACTGCTTATTTTTTCCTCTTCCCTTTGCATTTCTTTTTCCTTGTGCGTCATGACTTTGTAGATCATATGCCTGCGGGCAGAAACTGTCTTGTTTTACTGATTGCATGTAAGCCACTCTGGGAGCCTTTTTGTCTGAGGAGCAGGATAAAAATACTTCAAAGAAAGTCATACATAAACAAATACAAATTTTGTATGCTTGTTTGAAAATATCAGATAGATGACATAGTTTAAAAATATGGTCTCTCAGCAGTGCTACAGTGAGGCAATTCCTCCCCCCTGTGTCATATTTCATCACAGATATTACATATTTATAGAATCCTGCACATCTCAATGCCTTTTATCTGGCACCTTTCCAAGGAGATTATATTCCTACCCACATGAGTGCTCCCTTTGTGATTTCTGAAGTATTGTTGTGCGTATTACGAATTCGATGCCTGAAAATGTGCCACAACACTACAAATTTAGCCCTTGGCCCCATATTCTGAGGAAGATATGAGAGTGTGATTTAATGGTAAACATTTGCACAAACTCACTGGCCAATAAAACCCCACCATGATTTCTTTTAAATATCCTCCCTAAAATCAGTTAAAAAAGAAATAAACCTTGATGTAAACTGTAATAGCAGCTGTGGGAATAAGGGGTTTTCTACATGAAGCATTTATCATGTGTTCATCATTCCCAATTCATGGTTGTTTATGGGTTGATAGATGACGTCATGACCTTCCAGTTTCACTCCTGTGTCTAGCCAGCATTTTCAGCCAGCCTTTTTAGAACACAAAAAATGCGGCATTTATTTGTAGAAGCGAAAGAAAGCACAATTTCCTCTTGTGTATTTGCACTATTGCGTTATACCACAGTGCCACCTAGAGGTTATGTAACAGAAAAGTAGGAAAGGAAACGCTCTGCTCGGATCTCAATTCTGTGATGAAACCGAAAGTAGATACAGTGGATTAACACCAATTAACTGCCTTGTATAGAAAAGCTGTAAGAAAAGGCACGAGTTATCCTGTTTATTTTATTTATTTCATATGCACCCTGCCTTTCTATCAAGAAAAATGGCTCTCAAGGAGGCTTAGGGCACAATCCTATGGCGATACCCATAAGCCTCTGATCTTGGAGGCTTACAATCATCCTGTGCAGAGCGGAAGGAGCAATGGAGGCAATCTTCACCTCCATGCTCGTCCTGCTCTGCATTTTGGCTGGATGGGCTTCTTCACCCATCTAGATGGGACACATTGGAGTGGGAGGGAAGAAGGCTGGGGAGGCTTTAGGATACGCTGTATCCTAGCTTCTCTAGTCTCCTCCCTGCCCACCAGCACGCCCCTTAACCCTCTCTCCAAGGTCGCCTTTGTGACCTCGGAGAGGTAGCCGGCGTGGTTCCTTCTGTGCCAGCTGTGAAGGGGCCAAGGAGCACAGATTCCTGAATCTGTGGTCGAAGTGCTGTCTCCAACCTCAGATCCAGAAATCCAAATTATCCTACCCCCCACCCCATCTATGGGCCATAGGATTGCTCCCTTAGAATCATAAATAAAACTTGATTATAACAATAATAAAACTATAATAATAACAGAATAAAACCAGCATGCAACCCACAGAGCCACTTAAACCCCAAAAGCCTGCTTGAATAAAAAGGTCTCTGCCTGCTGGCAGAAAGGCAGCAGAGAGGGAGCAAACATAGGGGGATCTTCATGACAATGGAATGAGAAGCACATTGGAGTATTATCCCAATTTCCATGGAATTGGCTTTGGTCCGTCAGGGGCACACAAGAAAAGCCACGTGTGCCATACCTTTACAATCCACTTTTCATGGGTAATACAGAGCTTGAAAGGAACATACTTCCAGGTTGGGGGGGGGGGTAGAACTGAATGTCATCAACCTGGCAGGGGTTGCTCAACCAATGAGAGAAGCCTGTTTCCAGCCCCTGTCCAGGCTCCCCCTGGCTACTATATTATTTTGAATGAACAGTAACTAATTTGGATTTCCCAATGTGCGCCAATTTCCCTGAAGAAGCCAAAAGCCCCAATTATCCAGTGCAGCATCTGAAGCCTCCCCGTGAGAGCAGCTCCCCCCAATTTTGCCCCATTTTAGCAAACTGTGATGAAATTATTGCTCCCCCCCTTTCCATACTGGGCACGCTTTTCAAGGAAGAAGTCAAAATCTCCAGTTATCCATTGGAGTATCTGAAGGTTCCCTATGAGAGCACCCACCCCCCCTTTCTAGGGATGTACGAAATCCCTACCTGGCTCCGTACCCATCAATCCGCGGTTGGGGGGAGGCGCTCTGTCCCTCCCCCTGGAATCCTCCTCAGCTGGCTCCGCTCCACAGCGGCTCCGCAGAGCCACTGGCCGGGGCTGGCTGCAGCTGGAGTTCCAGCCGCTGCCGGGCTGCTGGGGCCACAAATGGCGGCCGTCGTAGTGGCCGCCATTTGCGTCCTTGCAGTAAGCCGTGATAGGTGACGTAAGTATTTATTATTATTATTATTATTATTATTATTAAATTTATTAATCGCCCATCTGGCTGGTCACCCAGCCACTCTGGGGGATGTACAGCGTACAATAAAACAGTTTAAAACAATAAAATTCTACAGTAAAAACATTTTCTAAAATACCCTAACCCACCCCAAATGCCTGCCTGAACAACCACGTTTTTAATGCACGACAGAAGCTCATTAATGAGGGGGCATGGCGGAGTTCACTAGGGAGGGAGTTCCACAGAGTGGGGGCCACCACAGAAAAGGCCCTCTCCCTCGTCCCCACCAGTCTAGCTGTCCTGGCTGATGGGACAGAGAGAAGGCCATCCGAGGCTGATCTTGTTAAGCGGCCTGTCTGGTATTGCTGGAGGCTCCTTAAGATAGGCTGGGCCGGAACCATATAGGGTTTTAAAGGTCAAAACCAACACCTTGAATTTGGCCCGGAAAACAACTGGTAACCAGTGCAACTCCTTCAGCACTGGAGTGATGTGATCTCGCCGGCGGCTGCCTTTAATCAGGCGAGCTGCTGCGTTCTGTACCAGCTGCAGCTTCCGAACCGTCTTCAAGGGTAACCCCACGTAGAGCGCATTACAGTAGTCTAAACGAGAGGAGACCAGGGCATGTACTACCGATGAGAGCAGATGGTCGGGAAGGAAGGGGTGCAGCCACCGTATCGGATGGAGTTGATACAGCGCTGTCCGGCTCACAGCTGACACCTGAGCCTCCATGGACAGCTGGGAGTCCAAAATGACCCACAGGCTGCGGACCTGGTCTTTCAAGGGTAGCCGCACCCCATTCAACACGAGGTCAGCATCCCCCAGCCTCCTCTTGTCTCCCACCAAAAGTACCTCGGTCTTGTCAGGGTTCAGCTTCAGCTTATTCCTCCCCATCCAGCCACTCACTGTCTCCAGACATTTGGACAGGGATTCTACGGCCAACCTTGGTGATGATTTGAACGAGAGGCAAAGCTGCGTGTCATCCGCATATTGATGACACCACACCCCAAACCTCCTGATGATAGCCCCCAGCGGCTTCACATAGATGTTAAATAGCATCGGGGAGAGGATGGAACCCTGTGGCATCCCACAAGTGAGTGGCCACGGGTCCGAAACCTCCTCTCCCAGTGCTACCCTCTGGTACCTGCCAGAGAGGAAGGACCAGAACCACCGCAATACGGTGTCTCCAATGCCCAACCTCTCCAGGCGGTCCAGGAGGATACCGTGGTCAACGGTATCAAAAGCTGCTGAGAGGTCGAAGAGAACAAGGAAGGAGCATTCACCCCTATCCAGAGCCCTCCTCATATCATCTACCAAGGTGACCAAGGCCGTTTCTGTCCCATGCCCAAGACGAAGCCCGACTGAAATGGGTCTAGATAATCAGTTTCTTCCAAGTGTGCCTTTAGCTGCATCGCCACCACCTGCTCAATCACCATGCCCCAAAATGGCAGATTTGAGACTGGGAGAAAGTTGTTCAGAACTCGAGGATCCAAGGAGGGCTTCTTTAAGAGCGGTCTTATCACTGCCTCCTTGAGGGCTGATGGCATCACTCCCTCCTCAAGGGAGGCATTCACCACCGCCCTGATCCCCTCACCCAGTCTCTCTCTGCAGCCCATAATGAGCCAAGATGGGCAAGGATCAAGTAAGCAGGTGGTCGGCCGTACCGATGAAAGCACCTTGTCCACTTCATCAGGAGGAAGAAGCTGGAACCGATCCCACAAAACCGGTTTGCCACAGGCCGCCTCTTGCTCACTAACTGTATCCACAGCACATGGAGTAACACTCCTAATCTGATCAATTTTATCTGCAAAGTGCCTTGCCAAGACCGCACAGGAGGACTTAGAATGCTCCAGTGGTTCAGGAGCCACAGGACCGACCAGGCTCCGGATCACTTGGAACAGCCTCCTGGGACAGCACTCTGCAGACGTGATAGAGGCAGCATAATATTCCTTTTTTGCTGCCTTCACCGCCACGTGATAGGCTGAAGATACAGCTCTAGCCCGTGTCTGATCATCTTTGGAGCAAGACTTCCGCCACCGGCGCTCTAGCTGTCTCACCTTCTGTTTCAGAGCTCGTAACCGTGGATTGAACCATGGTGCAGTCCGAGCCCTGTTCAGGGGGAGAGGGCATTTCGGAGCCACCTGATCTAATGCCCCAGTGATTGCGGCATTCCAGCCACCCACCAGGGTCTCGACCGAGTGGCCGTTGGCGTGCCCCAGAGAATCCCCAAGCGCGTTCAGGAATCCATTTGGATCCATAAGACGCCTGGGGCGGACCATTTTAATGGGTCCTCCACCCCTGCGGAGGGGTTGTGGAACCGAGAAGTCCAACGTCACCAGATAGTGATCTGACCATGACAAGGGGGTGGTGGATATACCCCTGACTTCCAGATCACTCCCCGCTTCTCCAGAAACAAACACAAGGTCTAGTGCATGACCGGCTACATGGGTGGGCCAAGTTAGAATATGGTGCAGCTCCCAGGAAGCCATGGTCTCCATGAAGTCCCGAGGTGCTCCTGTGAGGATGGCCTCCGAATGTACATTGAAGTCCCCCAACACCAATAAGTTAGGGGACTGTACACGCACATTTATGTAGCCTATCATTGCAAAAGGCAGCCACGCAAATGGTGGCCGCTACGCCATTTGCGTGGCTGCCTTTTGCTGTGATAGGCTACATAAATACTTACGTAGCCTATCACGGCTTACTGCAAGGATGCAAATGGCATAGCGGCCGCCATTTGCGCCTTTGCTCTTTGCAGTGATGGGCTACGTAAGTATTTATGTAGCCTATCATGACTTACTGCAAGGACGCCAATGGCAGCCGCTATGACGGCCGGCATTTGCGGCTGCAGCAGCCCAGCAGCGGCCAGGAGACCAGCCGGAGCCGCCGCCGCATCCGCCGCCGCAGGATCCGCCGCCAGGTACGTTCCGTCCTGGGGGGGATTCCGCAGGGTGGCGGGGTGGGGGAGGCCATTCTGCCACGGATTCCGGGGGGGCGGATTCTAAAGAATCCGGCCTCACTGGAGTCCATGTTGGAATTCTCTGACATCCCTACCCATTTCACCCCATTCCATCAAATTTTCCCCAAAATGTCAGTTTTACCTGAAAAAGCCAAAATCCCCAACTATCCAGTGCACCATTTGAAGGCTCCCTATGAGAGTATCCCACCACCCCAATTTCACCCCATTCCAGCAAACTGTCACAGAGTTATAGCTTTCACCCCTCCTTTCTCCTTCTCTGGGCAGTTTCTCCCTGCTCACAATGACAGGCTCCCTTGATCCTGAGACCTCACCAGATTGCTACTGTGATAAAACTGTTATGCATCAGACAAGCGACTTTACACAACATCAGGGAAGCAAAATAAGGCAAACATCTGAGAAGGGCATAATCACTGAAGCTAATTACTCCCACTTAGGGATGGACGAAAGTCCCTTACCTGTCCTCGAAGCTTGCTTCGCGGTGGGGGGGAGGCGCTTTGCTTCTCCCCCCAAAGTTCATGCAAGGGGGGGGAGGCGCCCCGCCTCGCCCGGCCGAAATTCAGGCCGGGCAGGAGGTGCCCCATCCCTCGCCGGCAAAATTCAGGCCGGGTAGGAGCGCCCCGTCTACTCGGCTGCGGAAAAAAAAAAAACACCACCCCCGTGATAGGGTACGTAACGATTAATGTAGCCTATCACGGCTAGATCTCCAAAGTCAGCCGTGATAGGCTACATAAATCATCACGTAGCCTGTCACGGGTGACTTTGGGGGAAAAAAAAAACGCGTACGCAAATGGTGGCCCCCATAGGGAGCCGCCATTTGCATTCCTTATTTGGTCCCTGTAGTCTACGTAAAGATTTACGTAGACTACGGCGAAAATAAGGGCAACGCAAATAGCTTTTTGCTATTTTATAGCTATTTTGCTATTTTTATAGCTATTTTGCTATAAAAAGACCGGCTGTCGCCCCCGCCCCTGACGAAGACCTGACGAACCGCCGCCAGGACCTGCCGCTGGGAGGGACATTCGTGAAAGGTAAGTCCCATCCCGGGGGGGTGGCGGAGAATTTCACTGCCGATTTCGGGGGGCTGAATGCGTTGGCACTCAGCCCCCCGAAGTTTCGGGGAAAAATTCTCCCCTATCCCTACTCCCACTGAGGAAAAGGAAGTGCTGGGCAATTCTGAAGGCTCGAAAAAGCACTCTAGGGGATTGATGTTTTGGAAAGGCAGTTGAGTTACTTTAGTTACCTAGGTTACCGAGGGCAGGGCCAGGTGAAAGATGCACCCCTAGGCATGCCCCAATCACACCAGATTTAAAGCAGAGTGATGGCCACACAGCAGCTGAACTGCACGGGAGACGAATGAAAGAAAAACAATGGAGTAAAAGTACTCTGCAAAAATGTGGCTTCCCCACAGGTAAACTCTGGGTGGCTGCAGAGTGGCCACAACATCACATGTCCCTAACAACTTTAAGCCACAGCAGCATTGGAGAAAACTGCCCCTAGTTTCCCCTGGCAGGCAGTTCCACAGCTTGGAAGCAGCCACCGAGAAGGCCATCTCTTGTGTCACCACCAAATGTGCCTCTGAACAGGGTGACATCAAAAGAAGTAAGTATGTAAAGCTGAAGGCTACAATCCTAGACAGAGTTAACTGGAGTAAGCCCCACCAAAAACAAGGGGACATACGTCCGAGTAGACATGTATAGGATTGTGCTATACATGTTATAGTCAGATCAAACACGGAAAAGGACATTTTTTCAAATCAAAGATAAGTTCTAGGCAAGGTAGGTTTTACACTGAAATCACAGAACTGGAACATTTAAAAAGCAACTGCTTTAAATACTACTTGAAGCAGCTTAGGTTAACATCAAATACTCAAGATGACAGTTTTGTATTCTGTGTTAAACAATCCAGAATAAGTACTACGGCCTGGTCCTGTCCTCTTACTAACCCAGATGAACTACTCCACATCATCCATAAATATGGATTGAAAGGGTGGAAAGACCATCTTTAACCAGGGTGATATAAAGGTGTGAAAGAGTAATTGATGGGCATTAAGTAGTCTTGATGCACTCCATTAGTTTCTGTCTCTTGGAAGCTGATTAAATGAATAATACAAATGAATAATGCTGTTTTCATCTCGCCCTTACAGTTTGCTTGGGGAGGTTCTATTACCTTTCACCTAGGATTTTTGCAAATGCAATGCACATAGAACAGTGCTTTATTTTTAAATCTGAAGATTAGTTAAAGCTCCAGGGAGCTTGTGTGAATAGCTGCTTCTTTCATTCATTTCATGTATTTTACAGAGCTAAGTACGTATGTCTGCTGTCAAATGGACTTCCTGTCAAAGCCAATGTGGAAGCAGCATTATCTTCTCAGCCTCTCACTGTTGACAGTGCTTAAATTCTGCATGTCTCCCCTTTCCTGAGAATTTTCCCATACAGATGCCTTCAACCAGACTAGCAGCAAAGAAGTACCTGTAAGTGGAACCACGTTGGCTGAAGCAGAAGCTGCGCGTCCTTGTATAATTGCCATTTAAATGGTTCCTAAGAGGTCTGACTTTATGTGCTCAGAGTAATCTAATATAGCAATGCAACCATCAGCTCTGATGAACCATAATGGGATTCTCCATCAATAATGTATACAGTCAACACTTTTTACCCATCCATTTGCTATTATTGCTCCTGCACCTGTGTGGAGTACATCTGTTAAACCTCTAAGGAACTGTAAGTAGCTGTGTAGTGCATAACAGCATATGTATAAGACAATGGGCAGTATCCAATGGAACACTACTGTTAATGTAAATTATGTTGTGCTAACATAAACGACCACTAGGGCAATGTCAATAGCCTTTGCTGGTACAATGAGTTTCCCCAGAGAACCTGGCACACCAGCAAACGCTATTGGTGTTGCACTAGAGATTGTTTATGCTAATGCAACATAATTTACATTAGCAGTACTGTCACATTGGATGCTACCAATGATCTCAAGTGAGGATAGCCACCTGGTTGGGATGCTTGACACCTAATGGCACTGCTGCTTTCGGATAGGACTTAGGGTTTCATTGTGTTACCAAACAATTCACCCACAAAGGTGGCCGTGTTGACTGTAAGAAAAATGGCAAAATCCATATCATTGCAATACCTTTATCCAGCCTACCAAAAGATCACAAAAATGTGCAAGCTTTCAAGATCTCCAGTTCTCTTCATCAGGCGAGATGTTACAAAAAGCAGGTGTGATCGGGGCGGGGTGGGGAGGAGGCATGGGCAGGGGGAAAATGACTCGACAGTGAAGTCGCAGTGCCTGCATGTTCAGAGTCCCAAGATGAAGTGGGTTAGGAGGAGTCTTTAGACATTCAAATTAGGCTGTGCAGGTCATGTGATGGTTACAAGGT
The DNA here is from genome assembly GCF_057233095.1 of Heloderma suspectum. NCBI lineage: Eukaryota > Metazoa > Chordata > Lepidosauria > Squamata > Helodermatidae > Heloderma > Heloderma suspectum. The sequence continues at coordinate 110,931,961 of NC_139458.1, read as the reverse complement.
TGGACCTGGAGTTGCCCTAGCATCACTGGAACACAGAAGGGGGAAATGTTGGATGCCCCATCTGGAATTATAAAGACCAGCAGTCACTCAGAAGTGCACAGGCCCCTTTTACCTGTGGATCACAGAAAGAAACTAGGCAGTCTTGATATTAACTGCAGAGCCTAACTTGTCCCCATCCTTAGGTGAACCAGGTTCCTTGGTAGATGGAAAACAAAAGTAAAGAGAAACTATGCAGTTTTTCTATTAAAAAAGCTGGAGATAATTTTAGATGGTGTACTAGGTTAAAGAAAGCCAGTAGAAGCCACATGGGTAGCTTTACCTAGCAGCTAGACAGCATGTACCTTCAGAGAATAAAGTCCCAGCTTCAGGTGGTTTAAAATCCTCTTCCTCCATTATAGCAGAATGATATTCTCACAGAACAGAATCACCGTGTCACTAAAGCAAAACAATTTGGAGCAGTCTGATTTATACACTGTCAGAAGCCACCACCGGGAGGCTCACGTAGCTTGGCTACTGTGAAGTTGTAGGAAGCAGCACGAAATGTTTGTAAATGCTTGGAGTCAAATGAAACATATGGTAAGAAACATGGCTGAATACTATTGAATCCTCCTTTCTTGAAAGAATGATAACTGGATGTTATTTGCCTAGGCCCAAGTCTTACACACTTTTGAGGGGTAACTATAGCAACAGATGTACCTAACCAGAGGACCTACCCATCACTCAGAGCCCCAGTTTTCCCCAGAATCCTCAAGAGAATCATAGAATCATAGAATAGTAGAGTTGAAAAGGGCCTATAAGACCCTTTCTTATATCAAGTCCAACCCCCTGCTCAATGCAGGGATCTAAGTCAAAGCATCCCTGACAGATGGCTGTCCAGTTTCATCTTGAGTGCATCCAGTGTGGGAAAGCCCACTCTCTCCCTAGGTAATTGGTTCCATTGTCGTATTGCTCTAACGGTCCGGGCATTTTTCCTGATGTTCAGCCGGAATCTGTTTTCCTGTAACTTGAGCCCATTATTCTATGTCCTGCACTCTGGGATGATGGAGAAGAGATCCTGGCCTTTTTCTGGGACAACCTTTCAAGTACTTGAAGAGCGCTATCGTATCTCCCCTCAGTCTTCTCAAGGCTAAACATGCCCAGTTCTTTCAGTCTCTCCTCATAGGGCTTTGTTTCCAGTCCCCTGATCATCTTCGTTGCCCTCCTCTGAACCCTCTCCATTCACTCTCCTCTCCTCCTTATAACCAGAAGGAATGATTATCCCCTCACAGAAAGTCCCACAGGATTGGATCTTAGAATACACCCATGTCGTCCAATAGTTTGATTCTATGGGTCACTGCCCCTAGGATTGCTGCAGTATGGTCTCACTGCAAAGGGCAACTCACTCCTTTGCCCCAGGTCTGGGATCCCAGTCCAGCCAAAGGTATAACTGCAGCCATTATCCACACCATGACTACTCCCTGTGGAGGACAGCCACAGCTGTGTATATTATGTAACCCTTTCTGATAGGAAAAGCTGGATCCTGTAACATGCAAAAGTTGCCCAAGCTAAGTAAACATCCATGAATTCTCTCATTTTGCTTCACGTATTATAGATGGTTTGTTATTTTTACATATTTTCTTCAGTGTTTGCTAGAACCACAAAGAGGATGCAGCTATAAAGGCCATTGAAGCCCAGACTTTGGACCAGTGGGCACTTTATTCAGAAATTCTTCTGGCTTTTTGAGATTTTGCCAGGCATTAGTCATGCATTTTCAAGCACATCTTTGCAACTGTCAAGTGCTAGAAAATCAAAGCTGAAAATTTTACCCACTGATTCTGTCCATCCTGCTATGCCAAGCCTAATGCTGATGATGTAACATAGTCATGATCCTATTTGGTCCCAGCAGCACCAAAATCAAAAACACAACAATACAAATCCAAACAAAAGCAAATACCGAAAAGCACTCCTGTAGCATCCCCTGCAATGTCACAGCCACTCCATCCATTGTGACCTTGATCGCTGACAATGCTCTCACGTTATCGGTAGCGACAGTGGAAATGCTGCACAGCAATGTTGGTCTACCCATGAACTGCTGGGTCCAAGACATTTTTCTGCTTGAGGTGAAGGACAAAATGGAATGCCACAGCCACCCCATCCATCGTGACCTTGATCGCTGACAATGCTCTCACGTTATTGGTAGCAACAGTGGAAATGCCGCACAGCAATGTTGGGCTACCCATGAACTGCTGGGTCCAAGACATTTTTCTGCTTGAGGTGAAGGACAAAATGGAATGCCCCTCAACCCTTCCCTTCCACATAACAGAAGCTGACCAGACTGGCAGTTGAATTTTACTTCAACGCTGGGAACAGAGCAGCATCCAACACACCTGAGAGCAGCAGATTTGTTTAGGAGATACAGGGCAGGTTGCATGCCACACAGAGCCCCAACATCTCATTTCTGCTTTCCACCTCCTAGCATCTGAAACTGCTCCACTCTGCCTAATTTAGGGCTGGCCATTAGCCTTGTTGTGCTTCTACTGTCCACTCTTCTCACTTCTTCCTCAGTATTATGTTGCTTCACCATGGTGACTAGCGGTACATTAAATGCATCATGTATAAGGCATAAAATATGCCCACGTCCCTCATGCTCACAGGCACTGAAGATAAGAGAGAGATGAGAAAGCTTCTGTGCCCTTTCCCCCTTCTCCCCCGTGGAATGTCCTGGGGGAAGAAAACTGTATATTCTTGGATAACAATCCTGGAGAACACTGGGGCTGCCTTTACATTAAACAAAAAACCCACAGTCCTCCAGTTGTGGAGTCTTTCTGCATTTACAGTGGCAACCACATGATTGCTGAGAGGGGAAGCCTTTAATTTTCAAGTAGGGATGTCAGAGAATTCCTCCACGGATCTCGGTGAGGCCGAATGCCAGTGCATTCGGCCCCCGAACTCCATGGCGGAATGGCCTGCCCCCCCGCGGATCCCCCCGGTACGAGACTCACCTGGGGCAGATCTTCCGGGTGGCGGCGGCTCCGGCGGCGGCGGTGGCCGGTCTTCTGACCGGCTGCCGCCGCCGCCATTTCCAGGCTTGAGTGTAAAAAAAAAAAAAAAAAAAGACGTGATAGGCTATGTAAAGATTTACGTAGCCTATCGTGGCTAGGTTTAAAAAAAAAGAAAAAAAAGACGTGATAGGCTATCTTTACGTAGCCTATCATGGTTGGGTCGGTTAAAAAAACCCCAAAACCGCGTACGCAAATGGTGGCGGCTATGGCTACCGCCATTTGCGTTCCTTCTTTTTACCATCTTAATCTACGTAAATATTTATGTAGAGTATGACGGCAAAAATAAAGGGGAACGCAAATAGCGTAGCGGGCGCTATTTGCGTCCCCTTTTGATTTGCCGTTTTAGCCTACGTAAAGATTTACGTAGGCTAAAACGGTGAATGAAAAAGGGACGCAAATAGCGCCCGCTACACTATTTGCGTTCCCCTTTATTTTCGCTGTCATAGTCTATGTATATATTTATGTAGATTAAGACGGCCAAAAATAAGTAATGCAAATGGCAGTGGCCGTAGCCGCTGCCATTTGCGTACACGGTTGGTTGTTGTTGTTGTTGTTTTACCCAGAGCCCTCCATGGCCGGAAATCCAGCTGCGGACGGCTCTGGCCTGGCCAGGCCTGGCCGGCTGCTCCGCAGAGCTGCCGCAGAGCACAGCCACCCATTCAAGGATTCCGGGGGGAGGAACGGAGCGCCTCCCCCCCGGCCAGGATTCCGGGGGGAGGGACAGAATGCCTCCCCCCCACCATCAACATAATCTGTGAAAGGTAAGTCACTTTCGTACATCCCTATTTTCAAGGTTCCATAGAACTCAGTGAAACAGCACCATCTAGTGGCTGTTTTAATAGTGCAACATCCCGACTGAAATAAATAGCTCATTATTTCCGGATCTTTTTGATATGGAATAACCAGGAAATACCTCTGGATGTGCCCTGAAGGTTCACGACGTCATCTAAAGGACCTGCAAACTTCCATGAGTGAGCAATCTCAATAGCAGGATAAAAGCTCCATATGAAGAAGCCCTGGGACTGCAAGCATTTAAATCTATATGTTTAAATTCAGATTCAGTTGTAATCTACTTACTATCAAAGGAATGCTAATCCTTTCCAGAATTCATGAAAAATGTTTCCTCTTCAGTGAGAAAATCATCATTAATTGGTGTGTTGATTATATGTTTGATTCTTTTTAATTGGTTATAAAGAAAGAAAGCAAGGAAAGAAGGGTCAGGGAAAATGAAGGCAGAATCTCTTTGTAGCATACCTTTTGTCTGAGTTATAGTATTAAGCCACCTTTCCCAAGAGAATTTGTAAGTCAGGAGGGAGCATGTGAAGGTGGAAATGATGGAGCATTCAACCATTCAACCAAGGTGGAGCATTCAACCACTTCAGGTGTTAGAAACTGTCACCCCTCAGTAGACGACTGGATACTCACACTCCCTCAGATTGTCAGAATGAAGCATCCACCCAACTAGTAGTGCAAGGTGAGTGGAGGGGGGCAAAGTCACCGTTTCATAAAGATCTCTTATAAATTGAATGAGAAATAAAGAGCTTTAGAGGGCCAATGCAGAACAACCTGACTTTCTATTCAGAGCTTCTCCATTCAAATGCATAATGCTAAACATGTGGAGAAGGGGAGAGTGGCACCCTACTGCTGACCTGATGCCAAATGAACCGCTTGTTCTGCCACTTTGACATATGCATGTTCAGTGCAATGCCTGCAAACGGGTGCCTACATGCGTTCAGTTTTATGCATGCATGTGTTCACTGCAATCAGGTGAGGGTCCTGATCACCTTTGCATAGACAGCGCTGTACATGAGTAAGTGGCCCCTTGCAAACATTGTGCAGAACATGTACATTAAGGGGATAGGTCCAGAGGTGTGCTTGATGGGAAAGGTGGGGCCAGTGCTGATCTTTAGTTGCTGCATGCTAACCAGATGAACGCACTGAGAACTCACAAAAAAGTTCAACCCTTTTCAGGTCGAACTACAGGATCCAATATTGTTTGCAGAGAGAGAGGTACCAGAAGAATTAAGATTTGGGGTGCCATCTTAGATGTGTTTAGACAGATAAAAGTCTTACTGGCTTGTGAATGCTGGGAGTTGGACTTTTTTCTGTCTAAACATGCATAGAATTGTGGCTGAAACATATTTTCAGACAAATTTAAAATACTGAAATGGGTTACTTCAGTTTTGTGTTTATTATTTTAAATTGGTCTGTAATCATGGATTATAAGTAAAAAATAATGAAATTGATGCAAAAGAAAAAAATATCATTCACATGCAATTAATTACATGTATATAAGTAATTTTAATACCATATATTATATGGCCTTGGGAACACACTTGTCACTGGAATCACGTGGCTATTTCTGTGTAATGCTGTTCATGATAACATTGTCCTGTACAATACCAGCCCCATGTAAGTTATGATACATATTAAGCAAACTAACAGCATCATCCATTGATATATGGATTTTAAACAAAGTTTTAAAATGTGGCTTCTGCCTTATTTATAGATTGCCACAAGCCATTCACCCAGGGAGGTGAGGTGGAGAGGAAGGGAGATCTCCACAGGCTATTATGAGACGTTCCTCTCATTACTGCTGCCTCAGTGCTGTCCCAACTCATTAAAGTTGGCTGTTCATGGCCCTCATACCCAGAGAGCAGGAGGAATTTAAGATTGGGACCTGGGCTATGACCTGTGTTGGGTGTCTCAGGAGAGGCCATGGGAACCTGGTGCATCAGTGGAAGTCAGGCTGCTCTGCTCCTTCTTGGTTCCCAGGCCTGCACTTGCTTTCCCCTCCTCTTAAACAGAAATAGTAGGGGAGACCATAAGGAGCCAGATGGGTATGGGGTCCCCTGGTTCCCCAGGTGGAATGTCATGGGGTGGGGGTGAGTTCTGGTGGGTTTTCAGGGGCTGTGGGTTCCTTGAAGCCCCCTTCTGTACCGGGGGCCACCGTGAACTTCTGCTGCTGCTCCACCCCACAGCAGGTTTCCCTAGATCGGGTGGATGCTGACACCTGCTCTGAGAACCCTGGCTGGTAGGCCTGTCAGGAAAATGGCTGCTCCCTCTGGATTCTGTTTCCCTCCAGATCTACACCTTGTGTCATATCATTATTGTTACAGAACTCAGAGTCAGAGAGACCACGGAGTGAAGGAAAAAGAGATTCTTTATTTAACACGTGGGCTTAAGGCTGGAATCATTTCCAAAGAGCCAGAAGCCCCGATTTACATTAGCACATTGTTTTTATAGATATTGTGACACATAGGAAACGGCTCCTCCTCCCCCTCCCATGTGGGGTTGCAGTCCTCAACATTTCTTCTCCTAGCACCATTGTTTATAATACAAGAATTGGGTTATAGGGTAGCCGTGATAAGCAGAGAACAGCAGAGAACAAGATATACAATTGTATGACCTTTGACAAGATAAGGAATTCCTGTGTCTCGTCAGCTTACAACAATATATTTAAGGGAGAAAGAGCTCAGCAAGAACATGAAGCATGAGACTGCATGAGGCTACTTAGTCTGACCCCCGATATGGCTGCTACATTCCCCCCTTAAATGCATAATTTCATTACAATTATAGCATTTCTGATAACCATACAAAGCTTTTTGTGACATACATATTACTTAGCCTCTTGTTGGGCTATTAGAGTGTAGAGGGCAGCAGTTTTACTAGCTGAGACATAAAACAGATTGGTTAAACAGCGCATAAGACAAGGAACGCAGAGACATAACAGAACTTTTATGAACAACACTGGTAGAATTAGGATGAACAATGCTTCAAGCCAGCTAAGATCTGGAAGCCAAGGGGTTAACTAATTGAGCTAATTGTTTTGTCTTATTGTTTTGTTAGCTACTATATTGTGCAGCTTGTTGATCTGTTCATCTACAGCATTGCCATTATCAGTTAAGTTAAAACAACAGAGCTTTTGGTGTGTCTCACAACTTAAATGATGAAGAAGGAAGAGGTAACCTATACCAGCTCTATTTTCTAGAACTGCACCTCTTAGATCACGCAACTCTTTATTTAATGCTCGTTAAATGCTCGTGAGGTGGCATTTATGCTTTTGGCTAAGCTGCAAGCTAACCGGTTGATCTCCAGACCATTAGCCAAGGCTAAACCTGGAACCCCAACCAGTGACATTACTAAGGCCAATTTTTCTAAGTCAGAATATAACTGCACATGACTATTACAATTTTTAGTTAGTTGGAGTGCTCGAGGCTGCCGTTGATGGATTTTCTCGGGCCACAGGGGAAGAATTGGCACCAGGCGGCTGAGGCAACATGGGTGGTTATTAGACAAGTTGGCAGGAATGAATGACCAAGTGCGGGAACTACATGTCTAAAACCATCCATGAGGCAAAAGTATGTGGGCATCATTAAAAGATATGTTTTGAATTTCATTACAGTGGAAGGGGGGGCCAGGGATAGCTTTACATTTTCTGGAAAATTTTTGACAAGCATTCGTGCACACGTAGTATTTGTTTCAGCAACAATGGGGGTACATAAAGTAAATTCTGTAGGGGGTAGGATCTTTGCAACTACGCCCCAATTAGCATTTTGGGAATAAGTCAAGCTTATACCATAATTGCGTAACATGGTATCTTTTTAAATTTTCTCAGGATGTCTACAGACAGGTATTAGACAAGAGCTAATAAGCCTGTTTGCAGGTATATCTCTTGGCAAACAAAAATGTTTTACTCTCGTGATGTTAGCCAGGTGAAGCCAGTAATTATCAGCAAATTGCTGGGACAGATTTGCCTTTCTAGGGGCACACCCCCTTTTTTGCACTTTATTAAGGAAACACAATGCAACATTACTAACACTACAACACGCATGTTTGATCTTCTTTGGGATCTGACCGTACGCTGGGCAGCTATTCACCTGGCAAGCTGCAGTAGGGTCTAGTCCCCTTCTTCAGTTCTCCAGTTGCAGGTCTGACTGTACGTAGGATGGACAGTTTCCTGGGGTGCCCACAGTAAAGTCTAGCCTGAGTCTTCTTACTGCTTTTTTAGAATGATTTTTAAAGGATTTTCAGCTACAGTCCACTCTCCCCCTCTTGCTCTCTTGACTCGTGTCCAATGTATCCAGGGTTTAACTCCAGCTACTTTCATAGCTGTGGGGGTGGAAAGTATGACAGTTTTCAGTCCTCTCTATCTGGGAGTCAAAGGGTTATTTTTCCCTCTTTAACCCATACTTTAACCCTTGGTTGGAAAGGATGAACTTCTGTGATGGGAATTGGGGGCTTATTTTTTAAGACAAAGCGACGTTGGGCTTGAACTTCGCTCAGTGTTTGGACTTCTTGTTTAAGGCTAACGTTTGCTTGCTCTTGATGCCACTCCAGTGTCAATCATGAAGTCAATGTCACGGCCCCTCACAGTCAATGTCACGGCCCCTCTCAAGCTGTCTCCCTCTTCGCCCATTCTGGCCCCTTTGGTGTTCTCTTTTGTATTTGATTTATTTTATTTGGGCATTCATGCCACTAATGTCCATCTTGTCTGCACTGGGCACACCGGTTCTTTCTTAAGAATCTTTTGCCTCTGCCAGGTCTTCTTTTCCTCGTCCACGTCTTCTTGGGCCTCTGGGTCGAGGGGGGTATACAGGCGATAGGCATTTAAAAGACGCTCCAAGTACGCTCTGGGGGCTTCGGTGGCACCTTGCAGCACTTCAGACACTTTAGTCATATTAACTGACTTTTTTTATACTTGCTCTCATGGCTTTTAACAGCAGGGTTTGATACTGGGTGAGGCGCTTTAGCCCCGCTTGTGTTTTGGGATTCCAGCGGGGGGGGGGGGTATTTACAAGGAGACTTTATTGGGTAAATTACAGCACACAGGCGTACCTAATGGTTGGATCAGACAGCTTCTCTGAACCACGAGCTATTGGGCTAAACGGGTCTTATACCATACATGTTACCCATGAGACAGCACAACACTAGCAAGCATTTTCAGCATAGGCTAGAAGTGTTTGGTTTTCAGGCACAGCTTCCTGTAAACAACTTCGCTTCCCTAAGTGCTTGATAACACTTTTATTCATTAGTATGGGAAGACAATTTTTTTCTCTTTCTTTTGCTTTCTTTTTCTTTGCTGATCTGCCTGTATTGCAGATCATGTTTCAAACTTTTTACATAAAACTTTCTGCTCCATGCACTAGCCTTGTCTCTTTGTCTTTTTCAAGTTAAACTCAACTTACTTAAACCTTTCTGCCTTACACTAGTCCCAAAGACACACATTTGGGATAGGCTCTTCTTCTCTTTCTAGTTACATTTTTTTCATCTTAAAGAACTATTACATTATTGTGGCTACTTTACCCCAGGTAATAAGCTCCAGGCACAATCAGCTGCTTTTAATTTACCCTGGGGGCAACTATGGCCACGCTTCTTCTCTTTGCTTCTTGCCTCTTCTTCTTTTTTTTTTTTTCCTTTTCTATCTGTCTGCTACTTTCTCTATTCCCTCTTTTCTACTTGCCTCTGTCTCGACTTGCCTTTTGTCTTTTCTTCCTTGTCATCTATTGGGAACCACACTCAGTATCATTTGGAGTTGCAACTAACACTAATCTGCAAATATATATATTTTATGATATCTAAGAAATCATAAAATATACACAACAAACTTTTTCTGCAATTTAACACAATGAATGGAAAACACTTTTTGCATGGTAAGGCATGATGGAGCAGATCCAGCAATCATACTGCTCTTCTGGCTGAAAGCCCAGGGCCCATCAAAATCAAGGGACAAGCATACCCACACACGCAAAGAGTTCTAGGTCACCATTTTTGCATCTGCAACTCTATGCTGCATGAGTTTTAGCAGAAGGAAATCTAAAAGTCATAGATCAAACAGCCTGCTGTACACTGAGCTGACTACAAACACAGACACACGGTCTACAGCGATGAGAGTTCAAGTTTATCAAAAGCTTCACAGCACTGTCCATGGCAAGTCTTTGACAATTTAAAATTTTAGTCCATGTGCAGAGTGTCTCTAAACAGCCCAGACAATGATGGAGGCAAACAGAGAAGGCTCTGGGCAATGAAGATGAGATGTTTCCAGCAAAGGCTCTCCACTTTTGCATCAGTTTAAAAAGGGGAAGTGTGGCCCTACACCCCTTCTGACAGACAAGGGCCTTTAACTTTTTAGCAAGGTCTCTGTCTAAACAGAGCGGCACAACTCAGCTCTCTAGCCGTGACGCTTTAACCTGGGCAACTCCTCTGTAAATTTTATTCTACTTCTGTCAGGTTCTCACAGACATTTTAAAAACTTACTCTTTTTTTTTCTCTTCTAACCTGGTACACGAAAGCAAAGTGCCAAAACTCAGGACGCTGGGGGGTGATGGGCATCGCTTTATACATGCATTTTTTTCAGGCAGCCATTAATCTTCTTTGGGGAGGCGGTGGGGTGATTTGCAGGACTTCAAAGGCAAGCTTTCCAGTTTGTTTGTATTTGTAAATCCCAAGCTCAAAACAGGACATGATGAGGTACAGGGCAGCTAAATCTTTTGCTTTGGCATGGGCAACAAATAACTCAGGTCAGCTTTCTTCGCTGGGGTCTCAAACAGGAAAACAGTCTTAATTTAAAGTTGTAACATTACTGACAGCGTCAGCCAGCCAGCTACACAGATTTCACTGTTTTTCAAGACAGTTATTCCAATATCTTCTTTTCTTCTCAATCAGGTTGGGTCTCCCAGCTTACACAGTTTATTGCAGCTTCCAGGAGCATGGTAGTAGCGTGATTTTGGCTTGGCCAGAAACATGCTGTCTGGTTTCTCGGTCTCTTCAGCACACACACTCAGGCAGTGTAACACTGGACACTTAAATCAGTGAGATTTCTTCATTGCAGGGAATCCCATGGCAAAAGCTTAATAGTTACGCTCTTCAGAAATCATATAGCTGATGGTCAGTAGCTACAGGCTGTATGCAATTCTAACGTAGTTCAAAGCTAAACACGGTTACCTTGACAGAGATCTTCAACGTGGTCTCTCCGCTTCATTCTGCCTTCGGACCGTCCTATGGCACACTTTCCACTTGAAGAGGGGTCTAGCTTGTGCTCTGGGGGCTGATTCTTTACTTTTATTTTCCATTTTGCGCCTTCATCTTCTGGGTCTTCATTTTCAGTTTCTATTTCTTAGGGATTTCATCTCAATTAGGCGAGGTGATGATGTTGCACAACTCAGAACGTTGTGGGCAATTTTCCTGCCCCCCCCCCCCGGCGCGCTAGGCTACTTCTTCGGCCTTACACTCTCACGCTCCCACGCTTTGTTAAAAGCCAGGCTGTCCTGCAACAACATTTTTCTAATTAACAGCCTCAGATCTTGTTCTTTTTTTTCTCTCAGCTCGACCTTGAGCTTTTTGCTGTTTTCTCTCTCTATTCTGAATCTTTAAAAAAAAACCTTTTTCCTTCTTTGTTTGACATACATCTCAAGGGGGTGCAAGTCTTGAGCAGTAGACGATGACTGATGAGCAGTAGATGAGCTCGCCTCCTCTTTTTTGTGAGAACACATCTTTTTAAGGGTTACCGCCGATTTGATTAAATCTTCTGCCCAACACTTCAATTCTTCAGTTTCTTTTATTAATGCTGATTGAGGTGTAAGAGGGGAACCTCCCGATCCCGTAGAGATGAAAGTCTCGGCAAGCAATATCTGGGAGTTGAGGACCATAGCTGAAATAGAAGAAATTCCTGCTGGTGGGGCTTGAAACTGATGGCGACAGTTTTAAGTTAAAGCGAGGGGCAATGCCTCTGCAGGGGGGATGGCAGGGGCTCAGGAGCCACCGGATCTGGATCTCGACTGGGCGGTCTTACAGTAACATGGGCCCGTGGTGGAAGCGGGGCATAAGCAGGTGGAAACGCCGTTAGCTCTGCCAGATCTTCACACGGGGCTTCTAACACTGGTTGTAATTTCTTGGCCAATTTTTCTTTTCTGAGCACCAAAACTTTTGCCTGGGATTCTAGGCATTTCTTTAGCCATGGAGGAGAAGCGCGGACTATGGAATCTCACGGGTTTATGTAGGGAAATTGGTCGGGGTGCCCAGGTCTCTCAACCACAATGGCATATACACGGCTGATTTTGCTGGGCTTCAAAGAGCCTTCAGTAGGCCATCCTACACCAAAAGACGGCCACTCTATTTCACACAAAGTCCGCAACCATTGAGGATTCATGGGGGGGTCCCCATAATCTCTACTAAAACCTTTCTTAAAATTCGCTAGCATACATCCCAAGGGGGTGCAAGGTTTGCTTCCCCCACCACCCATAGCCTCTCTCCTAAATTGAAGACAGACACAATTAGGGAAGGGGAATTGGTCAGTGAGTAAGGGGTCTCACTGGCCAACACAAGAGGATTTTACACACCACGCACTTTGCTACTGGCCTGGGCACCCGGACGGTCAACGGTATGTGTCAGAAACCGCAGTAGCCACTCACGCAATCATCAATCTCTCCACTGCATCCATATGTCCCTGCCACCCACTTTTCCCACTTTTTACCAGAACGGAAAGCGGCTTCCCCAGCTTCCTCAGCTTCCTACTGAGTACTGGCTGTGCTGAGTACTGGCGCCCGCTCGGGGATGTGATCAGGCCCCCCTTCTACCCGCAAGGAGTAGGTTCTTTTCGTATACGTATACTAACACTGACCTTCTTCATAAGGCGGGGCCCTCTTTTTTTCTGCCCAGTGGCCTTTCTCCCTAAAGGCGGGGCCCTCTTTTTCCCATATACTTGCCTTTCTCCTGAAGGCTTCCAATGTGGGTTTCAACTCAATTGTAGCTGCAATACAGGCAGGGCTCAAGTTCCTTCCTCCACTTCCCAAGGTTCTCCTGCCGCTCACTGCTGTTCGGGCGATCCCAGGGCAGGCTTTCTCCCGTTCACCCAACAAAAAGGTCGGTGGCGCCAAGAAAGGGAGGCGTGCACTGAGCTCGTCGTCCCGGTGCGGCGATTAAGAGCAGGCAACTGCCACATCTCTGTCTCAGAGCCTGCCACATCCGAGTCACGGCTAGGGATGTACGAAAGTCACTTACCTGGTCTGGCAGCTTTTTTCGCAGTGGGGGGGAGGTGCTTCGCTTCTCCCCCCGAAGTTCAGGCGAAGGGGGGGAGGCTTCCCGACTCGCCCGGCTGAAATTCAGGCCGGGGGGGAGGCTTCCCGCCTCGCCCAGCCGAAATTCAGGCCGGGGGGGAGGCTTCCCACATCGCCGGGCCGCGAACTACGAAAGGGGGAAAAAAAAAAGACCACGTGGCCGTGATACGTAGCCTATCACGGGTGACTTTGGGGGAAAAAAAAAAGCGCCCATGGCCCATGGGGTGCCGCCATTTGCGTTCCTTATTTGACCCCCGTAGTCTCCGTAAATCTTTACGTAGACCACGGCGAAAATAAGGACAACGCTATTTGCATTACCCTTATTTGACCCCCGTAGTCTCCGTAAATCTTTACGTAGACCACGGCGAAAATAAGGACAACGTTATTTGCGTTGCCCTTATTTTTGCCGTAGTCTACGTAAAGATTAACAATTACAACGTAATTGTAAATATTACGTTGTGATTGCTTACGGATTTCCTCCGTAGGGGGGAATCCCCCCGTTGCTTCCGCCGTACTCTTGGAAGGTGGATTGCCTTGGCCAGAACTTTTCCACTGTTCTCGTAATTATTTACGTATTTTTCGTTGCTGCCCGAAATATGTTTTCCACTTTCCCGCCTTCTGTGCACTCCCCCGCTGTCTTCTTTTCTCGGACAGGGTCAGGGACAGGGATTTTATTAATTTCTGTGTATTTGTGCTTAATGATCCTCGCGTTTACTGGTCTTGTTGTTAATCTAACTGCCTCACACAGTCACAATAAAAAAAAAACGGGGCTGCAGCTCCGCTTCAGCAAAATATGTCGTCAACTTCCTGCTAACTTCCTGAATGTCGTCTGCATTTGCGTTTGCGTCTGCGTTGGGATTTGTGGGTGGAGTTCTGTGGTGTGGTGGGGGTGGTGTGTTAGTGGTGGTGCTTGCTTATTATTGGATTTCCTCTGTTGTTTGTTCATTGTTGTGGTTTTGTCTGGTCTGTGTGTGTGTGTGTAGTTGTGCATTGTGGTGTTTTTGTATGGTTTGGTCTGTGTGTGTGTAGTTAAGTGGTAGTTGTGCACGTGGCTGTCTTGGTGTGTGTGTTTGTTTGTGTGCAAATTGCAAAATGGCTGCACCAGTGCGTGGCAGGAGGTGGGACCATGAGGAGACCAAGGCCCTCCTCAGCAACATTAAGCGCAGCGAGGCGGTGGCAGTGCTGTTTGGCAGCTCCTCCTGCCGCAATGAACTTTATTGGGCCCAGATAAAGAGGAGGATGGAGCGAGCGGGCCACTATCGCACAGTTGGACAATTGAGGTCCAAATGGAAGGCGCTCAAGCAGTCCTTTGTCAGAGAGGGGATTGCTGCTGCCGAGCAGAGGGCACCGCTGTCCAACCCCCCCGCCTACTACTGGCGCATCCGCAGAGTGTGGGTCCAAGCAGGCCGGCCCCCATTTTTGCAGAGGTATATGCCTGGTAAGTTATAGTTATCCCATCATCAAGCTCAACTAAATATGAAGACAAGGATGTGTACCGAAAATGAAGCTATCTCTTTGTGGTCTCTCTCATGGAGAAACAAACAAATCCTGACATTTTTAGCCTGCAATCCTATGCTTGCTGAACTTGGACAGAAAAAGGTCCCATCATCTTCCAGCCACTTTGGCTGGTTGAAGAAGGGATGCTGGGAACTGCGTTGTTTTTCCCTGTACAACCACATGCATAGGATTATGCGGGCCTGGCTACTACAACTCATATTACACACTGACACACTGTCCATTTCCAGGGAAATGCTGCTGCTGCCGGTCTCTGCAGTGCACACAGGGGGACTGGCACCAGCCCAGCAGCAACAGGGCCAGCCTCTCGGTGTCGTCTTCCTTCTTCATGTAGTGATTGCTGAATTTTTGCACCCCACCCACCCCACTTTCTACCAAGACATTGGCACTCCAGTCAACTCATGAGCAAGTGTTCATCTGAGACCTTGGAGATCTGGGTATAGTCCACTCAGCCATGGAAGCTCGCTGGGTGACTTTGGCCCAGTCAGAAAGCCCCAGCCTACCTCAGTGTTGTTGTTGTGAGCATTAAATAGAGAGGAAGAGGCTAATGTGAGCCGCCTTGGGTTCCTTGTGCTAGGAAAAAAGGTGGCATTTATGCAATGCATCACTAGAATGAACAGATACCATGGCATTGCAAATGTAGAAGTGGGGTGACTAGAAGTGCAATCCTGTGCATGTTTGCAGAAGTCCAACAGTCCCCATCACACCAAAACTGTCAGTACTGTATAATCTGCCTCCCTAATTATCCCCTCATCATTAGACCTTGTGGTGGGAGGACAGAATCAGTGGTCCTTATGGTAGTGGGGATGGTGATAGACAGATCAATCAGTGACTGTGGTTTTGTTCACTCACCACATATATAAAGGCATTCATTCTGTTACTGTGACATCCCACAGCTGCGCATCGTGCCTTGCTGGTGGAGGAGGCACTGAGGGCCGCGGAGAGGGAGAGGACAGAGGAGGAGGAGGAGGAGGAGGAGGAAGAGCCAGCAGCAAGAGGAGCAGCATCTGTGGAGGAAGGCCACCCTTCTTCCACAGATGAAGCCCCTCCTCTTGTGATCCTGACGCGTCTGATAAGAGACGTCTGGATGCTCAGGAGGACCTGTAAGTAGTACTACAGAATGGCACCTGACCTGAACTAACAACTCTGCCTGCAAGATGCATATTACCATTGTGCTTTATTCTTCTCTTTATTTCTACACACAGGTGACGACCTTCGAAGGAAGGTGGAAGCCCTGGAGTGGGAAAGCCATCCTCCTCCTACGAGCTGAGGCCTGCAGCCACAGCCAGCCAGCCCAGCATTGTTTTTGAATTGTTGAATTGTTTCTGTGTTTTGTCTTGATCTGTTCTGTTTGTATATAAAGTTCTTTCTAAAAAATAGGTTACAATTCCTTGGTTCAAGTCCACAGATATAATTTCTTAAATCTAGATCATTGTACACAATGATCTCTGTGTTTGCTTACTGTTAACCGCAACAAGAATGCCTCCCCAGAATCCCAGCCAAACAAGAACAGCTTCCCTCATAGGGAGATGGACAGTCCGCATCCCTGATGTTATGAATGAGTGCATTCAAGACGAGGCTGGACAGCCATCTGCCAGGGATGCTCTGACTTGGACACCTGCATTGAGCAGGGGGTTGGACTCGATGGCTTTGTAGGCCCCTTCCAACCCTATGATTCTGTGGCTCTACGATTCTATGACGTATGCTTTGTTTTACGTGTAGGTGCATATCACATACATGTAAACTGGACGCATACCAGAGGGATCTTTTCACATAGAGCTCTCGGTCCTTAGGAAAACCCAAAAGCTTAGGGAGTCCAGGGAGAGACCACAACAAGGTCTTTGAAAGCAATTCTGTGATTTATGAAAGAATTTTAAATGAATTAAAAGCATACATCAACATCAAGAGAAAAAGAACTATACATACATTTGGGGAATCAGAATCATACTAACATTCAGAGGGGTAAAGATACACATATACAGTCGATAGCGGAGTACACTGGGATGCATAGAGAACTCTGTGTGTGTGTGTGTGTAGTAGGGATGTACGCTGTTGCATAGTCCGCCACACACAGTCGGGTAGCGCAACTGGATTCTGCATGTGAGGTATTATTAAGCTCCGCCACATATCGCCAGTGCTTTGGGCTCTGCCCAGGCCAGACAGGGACTGCAGGTTTGGACAAAGTTCTGAGGGACACCTCCGTGTGACCACTCACAAGTTGTATCATTCTGCCTCATTGTCCCTCAGAACTCTGGCTCACACTAGCAGCAGTGTCATCATCCCTGGGTTCCTCCTCGTCACTTGATGACTGCTCTACTCTGCTGCTGACAGCTGGTGGGGGGGGGGAGGTGCTCCTTGGGAATCCATCCCCTGTTGGAGCGTATGAAGGCGAGGGTGGAGACATGTTGTGGCGTGAGTCTGCTTCGGTGGGCGGTGACAATGTTGCCTGTGGTGGAGAAAAGCCTTTCAGAGGCCACACTTGAGGGAGGGCAAGATAGATGCCAAATGGCGACTTTGCTCAGATGTGGCCAAACGCCACGTTTTGTATCCCAGTATAGGAGAGGATCACTCTCTGGGCTGATCTGTGTTCCCGAGAAACTCTCTCTTGAATAACCTTCAAGTTCCCGGACAGCCACATCATAGGCTGATGCTTTCCTGGCTGCTTTGGCACATTCCCCCCTCCTGCGCCCACTTACACCAAGCTCCACTGCCATTGAGGAGTAAAAGCTGAACTTGAGACAAGATGCCCCTGTGTCTGACTCTGTGGGTGGTGCAGCTGCTGTGGCATCATCATTGCCCCTCCTGCTGGTGATGGTGCTACTGCTACAGATATTGTCTTCAGGGGAGGTAGTAGTCCTACTAGCCTCACCCAGCTCCTTCTCATCCAGCCCATCTCTCTGGAAGCACTCCATGACTTTCTCAGTCAATTTTTTTTTTAAACTTTGGAAGTCAGGGTTGTCGTTTGGAGGCTCCACACTTGTTGAGCTATCCCTGAACCGTGGTTCAAGGAATACAGCAGCAACGTATTTCATGTCCCCCCTGATTGAAGTTATGTGTTTGTTGGTGCCCAGCTCCTGCAGAAGGAATTCTGCAAGCCTAACTGCAGGACTGGGGAATAATTCCCTGCCTCCAGCACTGGTGCGCTCACAAATCTCAGAATGGCGTTTTCTCAGCACCCCCTCTATGATCCTTAGCACAGGTAGCACTTGGCCCAGCGTGGCATAGTCTGCACTCAGTACCGCTGTGCATTCATCGAAAATTTTTAAAATGTCCACCAGGTCTTGCATCCAGAGCCACTGATGTGGTGTGACAAAAAATTTGGAGTGGTGTTGCTTCTCAGTGATGTAGTCATTTATAGCTGGTCTCTCCTCACAGTCTCTGAAGCATATGCAATGTGCTGTTCCAGCGTGTGGACACATCCAAAATGAATTTGTGTTCTGGAAGGCCACGGCTACGTTGGATGGCGCCGATTGCCTCCATTGCTGAGCAGGACTGCCGGAAGTGGGTGCAAATGGATCGGGCCACCTTAAGTAGCTTGCCAATTTTGGGGGAGGCGTTGCTCAATCCAGAACGCACCACAAGGTTCAAGCAGTGCGCAACGCACGGAACGTGGTTTAGCCGTGCAATGCGGGCTGCTTTTAGGTAGTTTGAGGCATTGTCTGTTGCTACACAGCCCACTGTAAGATTTAAGGGGGCCAACCAGGACTGAACAACACCACTGATGCTGCTGCTGACGTTTTCCGCTGTGTGTGTCCCAGAGAGCATTGTGAGGGACAATGTCACTGTTCTACGACTCAGTCAGCTGCTCGCACTGATGGATACCCAGTGCGCGGTGACACACAGATAAGACTTTATTTGGTTACTTGTCCATGTGTCACTCGTTAAATGTACACTTCCTCCAACTGCACATTTCAAATCCTGTTGGAGCACCCGTCTGATTGCAGAAGCCAGGGCTGGAATGGCTAAACACTAATGTAGTGACGAGAGGGGACATCCCACCGAGGGCAGATGCTCTTAAGTAAGGTCAGAAAGTCTTCATCTTCCACCAGGGAGAAGGGAAGCATACGTGCTGCAATGGCCACTGTCAGGAGGTGATTCCACAGTCGTGCCTGGGCGCTGTCAGAGGGTAATTTCTGTGTCAGCGCAAGGCATTTCTCCAGTGAGACCTGCCTCTTAGCAAAGCTGCCTTCTGTGCCCTTCCCACCCAGACCACTTTGCGTGAGGTCTTTGGAAGATGAGGCAAAGGCGGTACTGTTCTTTTTGGATGGTTGTGGCTTCCCGTCGCTATCTTTGGGCACAAGAAGCGGATGATGCACCTCCATGTGTTGCCTCATGGCAGACGTGCCCACTCGTGGACAGCCCCCTTCTTTTCCTAGCCGCACACGGCTTCGACAAATATCACACATCATGACATAGCGGTCGTTCTCTGCATATTTGAAGAAGCGCCACACATAGGAGCTCACCCTGCCACCACCATTTCTTCTTTGGGGAATGGGGCCTTTGGTTCCAGATGAGGTGGCATCTGGAGCTGCATGTTTCCACTCATCTGTGGATGGTGTTGTTGATGGTGTTGTTGATGGTGCTGACCAGTGCTTGGCAGGGGACGTTTGTTCCTGAGGTTTGGGATTGGTTCCGCAGAACGCAGAAGGCTGGAAGTGGAGAACAGAGTCAGACCCAGTCTCAGCAGGGACATCATTGATATAGAAGAGCTCCTCATCATCTTCGCTGTCCGGATCACTGATGACGCTAAGTCCTCCGGCATTTTTTTCAAAATCACCTGAGCCGCCGCCCACGAGGTGATCATTAGCAGGCAGCTGTGGACCTGGTTCACCTGTCCCACTTCCGCTGTCGGATGCAGGGAGGAGGGTTGTGGGCGTCTCTGTAAAGATTCAAAATACATAGAAGCAGAGTTTCATGAGAAATGCGACTTTTACACATGAGTAATAGCCAAGCAAATAAAACTGTGTTGTTGTAGCAATCTATGAAACATAGCTTGGAGGACTCGCAATCAATCCACATGACACAAGGTGCAGTTGTAAGCTACTCCTGCACTACCGAGCACTGAGAAAACACATTAGGTGCAAAAAAAAGGTACTGTACAGACTGGGAAACTCAACAAGAGTTATCTAAACGTGTCCTCACTGGTGAAAAGATGAAAAGCATGGGGGAGGAGATATCTGGCTCCCTTGCAAGGTCCACTCCTTTCATCAGCTCTATTATACCATTGTGTGGGACTCATCCCCCACAGGGCTGGCCCAACGCGTTTTGCTTCCTGAGGCAAAGGGTAAAATGGCACCCCTCCATCCTTCATAGGGTGATAGCTGAATCTTAGTTGAACAGTGACAATGGGAAAGCCTCTTCCACCACACCAAAGGACAACAAGCTGGCTGAGGAGCTGCAAGGTTCCCTAACGATAGGGCTGGTCCTGACCTGAGCACATACTTGGCGAATCCCACTGCCTTTTTCAAGGGTGCATTTGTGGTCCCCCAGGAGCAGTGCCTGATTAGTCAGGCCCTCTTTTTGTAGTAGCCATATCGGGGGTCAGACTAAAGGGACTAAATAAGTCTCTGACTCAGATTTCTGCAACATTTTAAAAACCATCCTCAGAAATGTAATTGCTTAATCAATTCACATTGTAGCTCTAGTTAAAAGAGATCAAGCCCAAACAAGACAGCAAACTATGATGAATGGCTTTGGAAACAAGCAAGCACAAAACACTGAAGTGTTTTCCCACCAAAAAGGTGTATCGTTTGAGAAAGTATTGCAGTTCTTTTAAAGACTTGGGGTTTTCTTTCGTACTGGAGCACCATGTAACATTTAAATAATATGAAATATGTTCACAGCAATGAATATGAATGAATGTAAAACAGTCGTGTATGTTTTGTTGTGTTGAAGAAGAAGATCCCTTCCCCAAATGCTCCCCTCCAAAGGTTTTGGACTTCAACTCCCATCAGGCCAAGCCAGCATGACCAATGGTCAATAATGCTGGGAGTTGTAGCCCAAAACATCTGGAAGGCTGCAGGTTGCAGAAGGCTAATGTAGGGACTATTCAAATATTCAAAGACATTTATTTGTATCCAGATATTCACAAGCACCTGTGGTGACAGAGTCTTACCAGATTCATCCTTTGGAATGAGGTAGATATCTTGACTTTCATCCCGCCGCTGCAGAGTCTCCTTGGGAACATTTTCATCCGTTTGGGGTTTGGAGACACTGCCCTTCCGCTCACCATCCAAGAACTTTCTTCCTCTTCCTCTGGAGTTGTGGCCAGTTGTGCCTGTGTCACTTTCTGTAGCGGAAATTGGTGGTGTGCGCTGCTTATGGGTGCGGGGTGGGCTGGGGCTGGGGCCGCTGTCGCTGCTGGTCACACCTTGGGCTTCCTCCACTTCCATCTCATTATTAAAATACCGCTGAAATGCAACCTCAGCTGTGTATGTTCTTGCCGGGCGTCCACGCCTCTTTTGAGTGCCGGATTGACCACGGGTTCCTCTTTTCTCCATGTTCATGTCTCTGGGCAGTAGGAGACATAAATGCAAGTGGCAAAGCTGAAATCATGTGAACAGCCTAATCGCAGATATAGTACAATGTAGAAGTAGTTACCCTCCAATCCAGCCATTCAGTGCTAACTAAACAGGGGCATATTGTACAGCAGACTAGGCTGAAAAGCCCAGGATGGAGGATGTGGCCCATCCATGCCCAGGAGGATGGGGGATGGATGGAGGCCTTCCAGCTCCCCCCTCCCCCCACCCCAGAAAGAAATACATAGGCAGGCACATGGGGGAATCCTGGGAAGCCCAGGAGGATGGGGGATGGAATCCTTCCAGCTCCCCCCTCCCCCCACCCCAGAAAGAAATACATAGGCAGGCACATGGGGGAATCCTGGGAAGCCCAGGAGGATGGGGGATGGATGAGGCCTTCCAGCTCCCCCCTCCCCCCGCCCCAGAAAGAAATACATAGGCAGGCACATGGGGGAATCCTGGGAAGCCCAGGAGGATGGGGGATGGATGAGGCCTTCCAGCTCCCCCCTCCCCCCGCCCCAGAAAGAAATACATAGGCAGGCACATGGGTGAATCCTGGGAAGCCCAGGAGGATGGGGGATGGATGAGGCCTTCCAGCTCCCCCCTCCCCCTGCCCCAGAAAGAAATACATAGGCAGGCACATGAGTGAATCCTGGGAAGCCCAGGAGGATGGGGGATGGATGAGGCCTTCCAGCTCCCCCCTCCCCCCGCCCCAGAAAGAAATACATAGGCAGGCACATAGGTGAATCCTGGGAAGCCCAGGAGGATGCGGGATGGATGAGGCCTTCCAGCTCCCCCCTCCCCCCGCCCCAGAAAGAAATACATAGGCAGGCACATGGGTGAATCCTTGAAAGCCCAGGAGGATGGGGGATGGAATCCTTCCAGCTCCCCCCTCCCCCCGCCCCAGAAAGAAATACATAGGCAGGCACATGGGTGAATCCTGGGAAGCCCAGGAGGATGGGGGATGGATGGAGGCCTTCCAGCTCCCCCCTCCCCCTGCCCCAGAAAGAAATACATAGGCAGGCACATGGGTGAATCCTGGGAAGCCCAGGAGGATGGGGGATGGATGGAGGCCTTCCAGCTCCCCCCTCCCCCTGCCCCAGAAAGAAATACATAGGCAGGCACATGGGTGAATCCTGGGAAGCCCAGGAGGATGCGGGATGGATGAGGCCTTCCAGCTCCCCCCTCCCCCCGCCCCAGAAAGAAATACATAGGCAGGCACATGGGTGAATCCTGGGAAGCCCAGGAGGATGCGGGATGGATGAGGCCTTCCAGCTCCCCCCTCCCCCCGCCCCAGAAAGAAATACATAGGCAGGCACATGGGTGAATCCTTGAAAGCCCAGGAGGATGGGGGATGGAATCCTTCCAGCTCCCCCCTCCCCCCGCCCCAGAAAGAAATACATAAGCAGGCACATGGGTGAATCCTGGGAAGCCCAGGAGGATGCGGGATGGATGAGGCCTTCCAGCTCCCCCCTCCCCCTGCCCCAGAAAGAAATACATAGGCAGGCACATGGGTGAATCCTGGGAAGCCCAGGAGGATGGGGGATGGATGAGGCCTTCCAGCTCCCCCCTCCCCCTGCCCCAGAAAGAAATACATAGGCAGGCACATGGGTGAATCCTGGGAAGCCCAGGAGGATGGGGGATGGATGGAGGCCTTCCAGCTCCCCCCTCCCCCTGCCCCAGAAAGAAATACATAGGCAGGCACATGGGTGAATCCTGGGAAGCCCAGGAGGATGCGGGATGGATGAGGCCTTCCAGCTCCCCCCTCCCCCTGCCCCAGAAAGAAATACATAGGCAGGCACATGGGTGAATCCTGGGAAGCCCAGGAGGATGCGGGATGGATGAGGCCTTCCAGCTCCCCCCTCCCCCCGCCCCAGAAAGAAATACATAGGCAGGCACATGGGTGAATCCTGGGAAGCCCAGGAGGATGGGGGATGGATGGAGGCCTTCCAGCTCCCCCCTCCCCCTGCCCCAGAAAGAAATACATAGGCAGGCACATGGGTGAATCCTGGGAAGCCCAGGAGGATGCGGGATGGATGAGGCCTTCCAGCTCCCCCCTCCCCCCGCCCCAGAAAGAAATACATAGGCAGGCACATGGGTGAATCCTGGGAAGCCCAGGAGGATGGGGGATGGAGTCCTTGCAGGATGCCTTCCCACCCAGTTCCCCCTGCTCCTCCATCTCACCCGAAAATCACTAAGCATAAGGGCACATTCAGGTAAAGTATACATACCTTCACTGTAATAAAGAAAAAAGAAAAAAGGTTGAACTGCAGTGCCGTAGAACGCGGGGATGCAGAGAAAGAAAGTTGCAGCAGCTGGGACAGAGCAGCAGCGGCGCGTGTTCTAGTCTGTCTCTGGACTCTGGAGTCTAGCTTGGAGCAAGTGAGGCTGCTGCACGACCGCCGTCCTATGTGAACTAAAGGCGGGAATCCAGGGGATAAATGGTCGATGAGTTCCCTCCCCTCAATTATCTTCCTGGTGGGGTGGGGGGGGGGTGGCCTGGAGGGATCTCGCTCAGGTGACCTCACCTGACCTGAACCTGACCTCACACATACAATAAAAGTATAAAACAAAAGATGAGGCTATGCAGCTCAGCCTCAGGGCAGGCAGGCTACTTGCACTTCGTGACCCCGTCCCTCCCAGCAAAAGAAAGCCACGTCGTAGCAGGAAAGGAAACTGCATGTTTATTAAATAGTTTCGTGAAATCCCTTTCGCCATCTTTCATCCTAATTTGCGAAGTTGCCTTCGTAAATACCTTCGTAAAACTTTCGGCAGATTAAAAAAAAAAAAAGTGCCGCGTGAGCTCACGTTCGGGTAGACCTGGGCGCCTCGTCTCGGGAAAGGGTTCGGCGAACCGAAAGTGACTGTTTTCGAGCCCATTTCACTTTCGAGAGAATTTCTCTGACATCCCTATGGCACCATTTATGTTGCAGAACTCAGAGTCAGAGAGACCACGGAGTGAAGGAAAAAGAGATTCTTTATTTAACACGCAGGCTTAAGGCTGGAATCATTTCCAAAGAGCCAGAAGCCCCGATTTACATTAGCACATTGTTTTTATAGATATTGTGACACATAGGAAACGGCTCCTCCTCTCCCTCCCATGTGGGGTTGCAGTCCTCAACATTTCTTCTCCTAGCACCATTGTTTATAATACAAGAACTGGGTTATAGGGTAGCCATGATAAGCAGAGAACAGAAGAGAACAGCAGAGAACAAGATATACAATTGTATGACCTTTGACAAGATAAGGAATTCCTGTGTCTCGTCAGCTTACAACAATATATTTAAGGGAGAAAGAGCTCAGCAAGAACATGAAGCATGAGATGCATGAGGCTACTTAGTCTGACCCCCGATACGGCTGCTACCATGATCCCATCATGGTAATGCTATATCCTTCCTGCGCATTTATACCTTGTAGGACACACAATGACATTAGTTGCCGTATATTGAATAATGTGGAATAAAAAGCAGGAAATAATGCTACAAAAGAGGTATATCGAATGTGTAATGTGCCCCAGCAGTTATCAGTGCACTTCCAAGTACTGCTATAAAGTGTCGATCTAGCCTTAGTTTAAAGAGGCATTGGCAGGAGATAAGGGAGGAAGAGGGGTGTGTGAAATTTGAGCATCAAATCCCCTGATTCAAATGCTACTCATAAGCAGCATGGTTCTTATCAAAGAATAGCAAACACGCCCTGCCTTGAAGAAAGCACCCTGCCTGCCTGGCAGACTTATCTAATACGATTGTACATTTTTACATAAAACAGTGACAAATATGAACTGGAATTAATCCATAAGGGTTCCAAGACAACAAGTAGTGATATTAAATCAGTAATGTCAATCTGTGGATACTGAAGAGGGAACAAAACAGCTGACAAAACTAAAAAAAATTCAAATCCTGTTCTTGTATTTGCTTTTTGAATGTTGATGGCTGGTTTGGGGGAGTGTTTCACACGAAGTTGACACAGTTCACAATTTTTGTTCTTTTGGTATTTGTTTCTTTGCTTATTTACTATCTATTTCATTTATCCTATCTATCTATCATATCCTATTTATCCGACAGAATATATATATTTTTTATAAGAACCATGCTACTTATGAGTAGCATTGTAACTGCTTTATTTCTGTCGTAAATCACACTGGGAGTATGAGTGAAGGGTGTTATAAAAAACAGATTAGACAAATGAAATGGATAGTAAATAAGCGACGAAACAAATACCTAACACTGTGCATCCTGCTGGTTGAGGTTTTGAAGCAAGCCAGCCTGCGGTGTGGTGAATTCTAAAAGAAATTGTGTGATAGCTAAGCTGCAGAACAGCCACCAGGGGACATCAAAGCATAAAAAGAGAAAATGGCTCTGAGGTAATAGGCCCAGGGAGTGGCTCTTCAGGAAGAAGACTGTGGTGATGGAAAGGCAATAGGCCAGGAGGCCATTGTTTTAAGTGGAAGAAGACAACCAGGTTAACAGCAAATCTCTTCCATGCATTTAATTTATATTCATATTTATGCAATATAAAGGTTCTCTGTGTAGGAAACTATCGGAATGTCTCAATTATTTGCCTCGTTGTGGCATGTTGATTTTGGACAAGCATATTCTTAGTCTTTACCTATTTTTGTGTTTCAGAGCTCTTTACTGCTCTAGTGGATAATTTCTGCACAGGTGCAAAACAGAAACTTTTTAAACTTATGGCATAAAATCTGCCCTCAAATGCAGCCTTGATTTTTGAGCCCACAAAGTAAATAACACGCTTTTTAAAATAAAGACCTCACTTTTCTTTTCTCTCTCCCCACAACCCCACTCCTTTTTTGGGTTCCATACATTTGTATCAAAACAAATCCTTTTTAAAATTTGCATTATTAATGGAACTGAACAGAAAAATAACATCATGCATAAATGAAGGGGAACATGTTGCAAGCAGAAAACCACACAATGGCTAAATTGGGCATACATTGATGTCTCCTTTCAGGCTTGGGAAAATTAATTTTTGGGGGCTTCATAAAGCAGGCAGTATCACAGTATGTCAAGCAGTAGAGAAGACTGGCCTGTGTGATGTGGTACCCGGTGCTATACTGTCTATTTTCCAGGTGAAAATGCCAATAACTTATTGTTTTGTGCTGACCATATTCCTGAGAGCAGGGGCATCATTAGAGGAAGGGGCCACCTGGGCACGGGACAGATCTTTTGAGCTGTGCCCTGGATCTTTTGAGCTGTCCTCACTGCCATTTTTTTTAACATTTTCCCATTGACTTGCATTGGAAAACAAAAATGGCCATAACGTTTTTAGTTTGTAAGATAAATATATGAAATTTGGACGTTTGGTAGCCCCCATGGAGCTGATTGAATATGCCAAATTTCAGGCAGTTAGGTCCAGTGGCTTTTGTGCTAGTCACAGGTAAAATTTGCTATTTTCAAGAAAATCTGTTAAAGCAAAGAGGTATAATTTTTTTGTGCGTCCACATATGTGCATGGAATTTGAGGACCTGGAAGCCTCCATAAAGCTCACTGACTGTGCCAAATTTCAGACAGGTAGGCCTAGTGACTTTTGTGCTAGCCACAGGTAAAATTTGCTTTTTTCAAGAAAATGTGTCAAAGCAAAGAGCTATAATTTCTTTGTTCTTCCACATAAGTGTATGGAATTTGGAAATCTGGCAGCCCCCATGGAGCTGATGGAACCTGCCAAATTTCAGGCTGCGTCCAGTGACTTTTGTGCTAGTCATAGATAAAGTTTGCTTTTTTCAAGAAAATGCATCAAAGCAAAGAGCTATATATATTTTTTGTGCTTCCACATATGTGCATGGAATTTGGGGACCTGGCAGCCCCTATAGAGATGACTGAGCTTGCCAAAGTTCAGACAGTTTAGGTGTAGTGGCTTTTGTGCTTGCCACAGGTAAAATTTGCTTTTTCCAAGAAAATCTGTCAAAGTAAAGAGCTGTAATTTTTTTGTGCTTCCACATAACTTCATGGAATTTGGGGGCCTGGCAGGCCCTGTAGAGCTGACTGAACTTACCAAATTTCAGACAGTGAGGTCCAGTGGCTTTTGCGCTAGCCATGCGTAAAGTTTCCTTTTCTCAAAGTCTAAAACAAAAAGTAAAAACTGCCAGGCCACCCAGGGGATTAGAGATCCTAATAAGAAGGTGTTTAAAGTGACTATCCCTAATCTCTGGTGTAGGATTTCTTTGAGGTGAAAAAAACTTCTCTCCCCCTACTTTTCTTTTCTGCTCTTGCATGCCCACTGTTGGGAGCTTGCCTGCAATGGAATTTTGATAGGGTTGGTGGAGAATTTCTCCCCGAAACTTTGGGGGGCCGAGCGCCAACCTGTTCGGCGCCCGAACATGTTTCGGGGAGAAATTCTCCACACACACCCCGGGACGGGACTTACCTTTGGCGAATGTCCCTCCCGGCGGCGGGTCCGGCTGGTGGTTCGGCGGGTCTTCCTCCGGGGCGGGAGCGGCAGCCGGTCTTTTGACCGGCTGCCGCCACCGCCATTCCAATAAAAGAAAAAAAAAAATATGCCCCCGTGATAGGCTACATGACGATTAACGTAGCCAATCACGGCTAGATTTGCAAAGTCAGCCGTGATAGGCTACGTAAATCGTCACATAGCCTATCACGGGTGACTTAAAAAAAATAAAAATAAAGCGTGTACGGCTAATGGCGGCCCCCATAGGGAGCCGCCATTCGCGTTCCTTATTTGGTCGCTGTAGTCTACGTAAATCTTTACGTAGACTACGGCAAAAATAAGGGCAACGCTATTTGCGTTGCCCTTATTTTCGCCGTAGTCTATGTAAATCTTTACGTAGACTACAGCGACCAAATAAGGAACGCGAATGGCGGCTCCCTATGGGGGCTGCCATTTGCGTACGCGCTTTTTTTTTTTTTTAAGTCACCCGTGATAGGCTACGTGACGATTTATGTAGCCTATCACGGCTGACTTTGCAGATCTAGCCGTGATAGGCTATGTTAATCGTCACGTAGCCTATCACGGGGGCGTTGTTTTTTTTTACTTTTTAGTTCGCGGCCGGGCGAGGCGAGGCGCCTCCTCCCGGCCTGAATTTCGGCCGGGCGAGGCGGGAAGCCTCCCCCCCTGGCCTGAACTTCGCGGGGGGGGGGCAGCGAAGCGCCTCCCCCCCACCGCAAAAAGCTTCGAGGACAGGAAAGTGACTTTCGTCCATCCCTAAATTTTGAAGAGGGAGAAGGAAGGGAAGAAAGAGCTCCATGTGAAATACTGGTATTTCACACGGCATCTGATTTTACTGCCCCGAACTGGAACCTTTGAATTCTGCAGAAGTTTAGTAGCTTCAGTACAGCAAAGAATCCAATCAGTCTCCACAAACTTTCTTTCTCCTCTACTTTAATTTCTCCTAAATAGCTGTAGGACTCAAATAATCCCAAAGGGGGGGGGGGTCAGGACTATGTGGTGTCATGATCAAGAAACTGCTGTGGCTTTTAAATAGATTCTACAGTTTTAAAAAAAGCTAGAAACAAAGGTCAGTCACCTCACCTCATAAAGTTCATTTAAGTACGTGCAATCCTCGCAAACCCTGCACAGCCTCCTAAAGGAGCCACTTGGCTTGGGGCATTCTCTCTGCCTCCCACCACCACGCACATTTCCAATCGCCATTCTTCTTCTTCCCTCCCCTCCCCTCCCCTCCCCTCCCCTCCCCTCCCCTGTTCTTTCTTTCTTTCTTTCTTTCTTTCTTTCTTTCTTTCTTTCTTTCTCATCTTTATTCCACCCAGAGCATATCTTGGGGAGTTCGTAAAGAGAATTCTCTTTGGTGGGCAAGAGAAGTTCTGAACTGTATTTGACTTTATAAGAAAGTATCAAACTGACAAACAGACAAGAGGGTTGGTTTTTCTCTTTCTCCTCACTCAAGCCTTTGAGAAAAGTGGGTTCACATGGTTGCAGAGAAACAAATCTGGGATTGTTTTATTTGTCAGTTGCCATTATCCAGCAATAGGAAGGGCTGTAAATTTGTGTTATGGGCCTGTGCCCCTGATCTTTTAAGAATGTAGCAACGCCCCTGCCTGAGAGCCAGGTAAGTAGTTCTGGGATCAGTTACCCAGTGGTCCCTTTATAATAAACTTATTATATAGACTCCTACACACAAAAAGGGGAACACTCAGCTTGGAAAGGAGGAACTCACATGGGAAGTAAAATTCCAGCACAACCTGCGGTAAGCTTCATCTCATTGATCAGTTCAGTTATTAACTCAAAGTCCAAAGACTCTTTGCTAGGAATGTGCGTGAACATATTCACCTGTGTTTAAAAAACAAAATCTTCACTGGTGTCCAGTATGTTTCCGAGTGCAATTCAAAGTTCAGGCTTTGGCCTATGCAGCCTTAAACAGCCTGGGCTCAGAGTATGTGAAAAACTGCCTTCTACCACACAAACCTACCCATGTCCTAAGATTGTCCACTGAGGCCCTATTCCAGGGGTAATCTATATTACAAACCTTTCCATTATGGGTGAATCACTGTGCTGCTATTTCCCCCCCTCAAATATTGTAATGTTAAGAAACTGAGGATTTTTGAACATGTTGTTGTATTTTCATGTTTATTTCGTTCTTTTTTCAGTTTTGTAATGTTTTCAGTTTGTTTTGTTTTGTAAAAGTTCACAATAAAAGATTAATAATTTAAAAAAATATTTTACTCACAGTGTTGTGACTCTTAGGGCACTGTATTGGCCCAAGGAGCACAGCCAAGTCATTTGTAGTGTTAGAGGGGCCTAGAGTATGTTGTCGCCCTGCTTATTTAACTTATATGCAGAGTACATCATGAGAAACGCCGGGTTGGATGAATCACAGGTCGGAATTAAGATTGCCGGGAGAATTATCGACAACCTCAGATACGCAGATGATACCACCCTCATGGCAGAAAGCGAAGAGGATCTAAAGAGCCTCTTGTTGAGGGTGAAAGTGGAGAGTGCAAAAGCTGGTCTGAAACTCAACATTAAAAAAACTAAGATCATGGCATCTGGCCCCATCACTTCCTGGCATATGGAAGGGGAAGAAATGGAAGCAGTGACAGATTTTATTTTCTTGGGCTCCAAGATCACGGCAGATGGTGACTGTAGCCATGAAATTAAAAGACGCTTGCTCCTTGGGAGGAAAGCTATGGCAAACCTAGACAGCATAGTAAGAAGCAGAGATATCACCTTGCCGACAAAGGTTCGTCTAATCAAAGCTATGATTAGCAACGTATGGCTGTGAGAGCTGGACTATACGGAAGGCTGAGCGCTGAAGAATCAATGCTTTCGAACTGTGGTGCTGGAGAAGACTCTTACGAGTCCCCTGGACTGCAAGGAGGTCCAATCAGTCAATCCTAAAGGAAATCAACCCTGAGTGCTCATTGGAAGGACAGATGCTGAAGCTGAAATATTTTGGACACCTAATGCGAAGAGGAAAGTCACTGGAAAAGACCCTGATGCTGGGAAAGATTGAAGGTAAAAGGAGAAGGGGATGGCAAAGGATGAGATGGCTAGATAGTATCACTGATGCAATGAATATGGACTTGAGCACACTCCGGGAGAGAGCGCAGGACAGGAAGGCCTGGCGTGCTATGGTCCATGGGGTCACGAAGAGTCGGACACGACTGAACGACTGAACAACAAAGAGATCCATAATGCTTGCTTAAGTTCTTTATTGGTGCAATTCCCTTGCTAGTAAGCCTCTGAGCATGTACAGATGAGTCAAAAGGCTGATAACAGCCTTCTTGGTGCATTCCTTGCTAATGGGGAGAGTCTTTATCTCTGATGTGCCTGAGAAGCAGAGTTTGTTTACCTTAAAGCTACAGGTGGCTGTGCTTGAGAACCAAACACTTCTAGCCTGTGCTGAGAATGAACACTAGGGGTGTGTGCTGCTGAAATGCTGCTTATTGCTAACCTGTAGAGTATAAGACCCATTGTACCCAATGGCTCGGGGTTCAGAGAAGCTGTCTGATCCAACCATTGGATATGCCAGTGTGCTGTAAGTTACTCAATAAAGTCTCCTTGTAAGCAAACCTTTGAGTCTGATTTATCACTATCTTGGCACCTCTAACTGAAGAGTTCAACACCCACAGCCGGGGCAACACAGGCACATTGTAGGAAATAACACACTGCACGTGTGTGTTTTTTCAATGCAACTTATCTATTGAAAAAAGAAAGAGTAGATCTGATATTTCTCCAAGAAACTCATGTTAAAAAAGGGGATGAACAATTATTAAAGAGTTTAAATTTAGGGGAAGTCTATTTTGCTTCAGCAAATAATAAAAAAGGGGATATAGTTATAGTTAAAACCCCCTCTCAAATTAGGTTTTCTGAAGAGATAATTGATCCAGAGGGCAGATTTATTTTTGGTACTATATATTGGGAAAGTAAAACTTATTTAGTAGGATGTGTGTATGCTTCGAATAACAATCAAAAGGAGTTTTATAAAAAATTGAATAATATAATAAATGCTAATTTGGACAAAGAAGTTATTATTGGAGGGGATTTCAATGAAGTGGTGAACCCTCAACTAGATAGATCATCTTTAAGAATCTGTAGCGGTAAACTGTCTGGTTGTTTTATAAAAAATATTTAAAAAGAAAATCTTACTGATGTGTGGAGATATTGAAATCCCCAAGAGAGAGATTATACTTTTTTCTCTCCTTCTCACAATTCTTACTCAAGGATAGATATATTTTTTGCCTCTCCCTATATAATTAAACAAGTATCATCTGTATCAATAAAATCATATAAATATATGCAGACCATGCTCCTATTTATGTAGAATGGGTCTGGAGAAGAGCAGTTAATAAGCAGGAAATGGTGGTTAGATAATTTTATTTTGCAAAATCAAGAAAATGTATCGGACTTAAATAATAAATTACATGGATATTTTCAATTTAATAATCCTTCTGAACTAACAAAATCAACTATTTGGGAAGCTTCAGAAGCTTATATGAGAAGACTGATAATACAAAAAACATTCTTCCTAAGGAAGCAAAAGGAAAAAAACATACTGGACTTAAAAAATAAAATTCAGAAATTAGAGCAAGAACATAAACAGACATGTTCAAATAGTATATATAGGAGATTGGAAAGTGTTAGGAAACAGTTAGATTTACTGATTTGTGACCAAGTGGAGAAAAAGTTAAGATATCTTAAACAGTGTTTTTTCGAAGAAAGGCAATAAAGCTGGTAAACTACTATCTTATATGTTAAAGAAGAAACAACATAGCACAATGATTATGCAAATAAAGAAAGGAAGTACAGTTTATACTAAATCTAAAGATATAGCAAATGAGTTCAGAAAGTGTTATGAAAGTGTATATACTTCAGAACAACCATCTAGAGAGAACATTGAATCATATCTGAATATGATCAAACTACCAAGCATAACACCAGATGATATAGATAAATTACAGAGGCCTATTATCTTAACAGAATTACGTAACACAATTAAGGATTTAAAAAACAATAAAGCCCCAGGTATGGATGTTTATACACCAGAATATTATAAGGTATTCTTAACGGAAATAGAACAACCATTATTAGGTGTACTGAATGAGATCATGACAACTCACACTCTTTTAAAAACCTGGGAGGAAGCTTGTATAGTAGTGATTCCAAAAAAAGATAAAGATATTACAGAAGTTGAGTCTTATAGACCTATTGCTCTTTTGAATCAAGACTTTAAAATATGGACATCTATCCTTGCCAAAAGATTAAATGGAATAATTGCTAATTATATATCAGAAGATCAAACAGGCTTTATTGAAAATTGTAAATTGTCAACGAATATAAGAAAATTAGTAAATATAATAATCTTGTTAATAAATCTAAACAACCATATGGACTAATATTTTAGATGCTGAAAAGGCATTTGACTGCCGAGAGTGGTAGTTCTTGTTACAGATTTTGGATAAAATTGGTTTAGGCAGCCCATTTGCTGAATGGGTTAAAATCATCTATACAAACCCCAGTGCTTGTGTCTCTGTGAATGGTGTCGATTCAGACAAATTCTATTTGAGGAGGGGCATTAGACAAGGTCGCCCTTTATCCCCTTTGTTATTTGCGTTATCTATAGAGCCTCTTGCTCAAGCTATTAGAATGGAAAATATATTAAAGGGGGTAAAGATTGGTAGGCAAGAGTTCAAAATTAGTCTCTATGTTGACAATATAGTTATTTATTTATATGATCCAATGAATACTTATGATAAATTTTTATTTTTGTTGCAGGAATATGGTCAAGTATAAAGGTATAAAATTAAATAATCTCACTCGCTGGATCGTCACCTTGTTGTGGTAAGTGGGCTTGTGTGTTCCAATGAACCCTGTGAGCAAAGCTGTCAGGAGTTATGTACTCCCAGCAGGGACACCCATGGCGGTAAGGTCAATGGGGAGGAACCAGACAATGAACTATCCAAGAAAGTCCTCAACAGCAGAACAGGTGGAAGATAGCAAGATGTATGTTACAATGGTTATGAAGGTGGATGAAAGCTGCAACAGATAAAGGACTACCAATCTTCATGTTATTCATGCCATTGGATTAGAGCCTTTTTCTGTGAAGACTGTGTGTTGATCATTGTGCACTGATCTCCACACATAAAACAAATTCATGTACAGGCGTCTTCCAATCCACCTAACCAACCAAAAGTCCCATGGCAATCGGCGAATGGCAACGGGGGCAGGACTGTGAAATCCGGAAGCCCCTAGCCATGGACTGGCACATGGGCGGTGGATACAGATTCAGTCGTCCTGACTCAAGGACCAAGGCAGTTGAGTAGTTCAGCAGCTGTATCCATGACTGAGCAGTCCTATTTCTGCTGTGCTCACCCTGTATGGGGGTGAGTGCTTACCCCAGTCTGCTCACCTCATATGAGGAGGGGGCTAGAAAAGGTTCCCTAAATATAGTCTGCCTCACTCCTCCCTGACTAGATTACCGCATCCAGTGGGGTCATCACTTAGCAGTCACAAAAGACAAATGAACTTTGGAACATAGAATATACAGACACTGCTGGACAATACAGATAGTGAACGCCCTGAACACAGGACTGCCATCATTGCAAGGAAGCTGAGACGTTTTAACATTGATATAGCAGCACTCCAAGAAACCCGAAGAGCAGGAGAGGGGCAACTGAAGGAAGAAAAAGGAGGTTATATCTTCTTCTGGAAAGGACTGCCTGAACAAGATCGACGAATACATGGAGTAGGCTTTGCTATTAAAAATGATCTTATGAAGCTCTTATCAGAAGTTCCTACTGGCATTAATGAACGACTCTCAACCCTTCGAATAAAACTCACCAAAAACCAGAAGGAACTATTTTAAGTGCCTATGCACCAACATTAGATGCTGATGAAGACATCAAAGAAAATGTTTACTCCCAGCTGGACACCATCTTATCAGAGATACCTAAGGAGGATAAAATTATCCTCCTGGCCAATTTCAATGCAAGAGTTGGGCGTGATTTTGATTTGTGGCCGGAGATCATTGGGAAAGAAGGAGTCGGCAATAGTAACCAGAATGGAATTTT
This sequence comes from Heloderma suspectum, assembly GCF_057233095.1. Taxonomy (NCBI): domain Eukaryota; kingdom Metazoa; phylum Chordata; class Lepidosauria; order Squamata; family Helodermatidae; genus Heloderma; species Heloderma suspectum. The sequence goes on along the minus strand of NC_139458.1, from coordinate 110,897,336 downwards.
ACTTCTGACTAAATGTGCAGAGCATAATCTTGTTATTACCAACACACTCTTTCACCAGAAAAATAAATTTAAAACATCATGGAAGCATCCTTGGTCGAAGCACTGGCATCTCTTAGACTATGTAATTGTCCATGCCAGAGATCGTTGTGATGTGCTCCTCACTAGAGCCATGATGAGAGCTGATGACTGCTGGACAGACCACCGATTAATTCATTATGCGATAGCCATTAAGATTGTCCCTCAATGTAGGCTCCAAGGAAGAAAACTAAGATGTAAAATCAACACCCAAGCCCTTCAAGATCCTATTAAGCGAGCCTGCTTTCAAACAATTCTCAAGGAACATCTATCTGTGGAAACCCCTGAAAATGTCGAGGAACACTGGAATAAACTGAAGTCTTCCATTACGGCAGCCTGTGAACAAACTATTGGATACCAAACTAAGAAACATCAGGATTGGTTTCATGAGAATGATAGGGCGATTGAACATATTATTGATAAGAATAGGAAAGCCTTCCAAATATGGCAAAAAGACATCAACTGTGCTGCTAAGAAAAAAATCCATGCCAGTGCAAAGGCTGACGTCCAAAGAAGAACTAGAGAACTTAACACCTGGTAGATAAAGAAAGCTCAAGAAATCCAGCATCTTGCAGATGTCCATGATGCATGGGGCTTTTTTTTCTCCTTATTTAGTCGCTGTAGTCTACGTAAATGTTTACGTAGACTACAGTGACCAAATAAGGAACGGGAATGGCGGCTCCCTATGGGGGCCGCCATTATCCGTACGCGCTTTTTTTTTTTTTTTTTTAAGTCACCCGTGATAGGCTACGTGACGATTCACGTAGCCTGTCACGGCTGACTTTGCAAATCTAGCCGTGATAGGCTACGTTAATCGTCACGTAGCCTATCACAGGGGCGTTTTTTTTTTTCTTTTATTGCAATGGCGGTGGCGGCAGCCGGTCGAAAGACCAGCTGCCGCTCCCGCCCCGCTCGAACACCCGCCGAACCACCGGCCGGACCCGCCGCCGGGAGGGACATTCGGCGAAGGTAAGTCCCGTCCCGGGGGGGGGCGGGGGGCGGGGGGCGGGGGGGCGGAGGATTTCTCCCCGAAACTTGTTCGGGGGGCCGAACACATTGGCGCTCGGCCCCCCGAAGTTTCGGGGAGAAATTCTCCGCCATCCCTAATGTCAGCGCACTGGAAGATTCAAAGATCACCAGCGTTGAAACAATGATTCTCCAACATCAACTTCGCTGGACCGGCCGTGTTGTTCGAATGCCTGATCATCGTCTCCCAAAGCAGCTACTTTATTCCCAACTTATGAATGAAAAACGGAATATTAGTGGACAGCAAAAGAGATTTAAAGATGTTCTCAAAGCTAATCTAAAAAAATGTAACATAAGCATTGAGAACTGGGAAGCTGTAACCCATGAGCGTTCCAACTGGAAGTCAGCCTATATTAAAGGCGCTATGGACTTTGAAGAAGCACAAGTACAAGGCGAAAGGGACAAACGAGCTCAGCGGAAGGCACGTCAAGCAAACCCTCACCGTGATCACCTTCCACCTGGAAACCTATGTCCTCACTGTGGGAGGCTGTGTGGATCCAGAATTGGCCTTCACAGCCACCTGCAGACCCACTGTTAAGACTCTACTCTTGGAAGACAATCTTACTCGGTCACGAGTGGTCACCACGATGATGATGATAAAATTAATATTACAAAATCAGAGTGGATTGGATTCAATATGGATAATTCTACAAAAACGAAGATTACCAAAGAATATAAAATCCCTTGGAAAGATACTCCAGTTAGATATTTAGGGGTATGGATTACACAAAATCTTGATTTCTTAACAGAATATAATCATCGTAAGGTCATGCTTGAAGTAAAAGATGACTTCGCTCGTTGGAACCAGCTTCATATTTCATGGATGGGTAGGATATCTGCCTTAAAAATGGTGGTACTTCCAAAAATTTTATTTTTGTTCTTAAACATACCCTTAAAGGTCCCACAAAAGATACTTGGAGACTGGCAAATAATGTTCTTAGATTTTGTTTGGAATGGGAAAAAAACAAGAGTAGAAAAAAAAACTTTAATAAAACCAACAGAGAATTGTGGATTAGCCTTATTTATTTATTTATTTATTTCTATACTGCCCAATAGCCGAAGCTCTCTGGGCGGTTCACAAAAATTAAAACCAAACAACACACAATAAAACAATTTAAAATATATAGAACATTAAAACCACAATATAACAATACCACCACAATAAAACCTAGCAGCAGTGCAAGAGTTTAAAATACAGATTTAAAACAGCAAAGATAAAAATTTAGAAAGCTAAAATGCTAAAATGCCTGGGAAAATAAAAAGGTCTTCACCTGGCGCCGAAAGGAATACAATGTAGGCGCCAGGCGAACCTCACTAGGGAGCTCATTCCAGAGCCGGGGTGCCACAGCAGAAAAAGCCCTCCTCCTAGTAGCCACCCGCCTCACTTCCTTTGGCAGGGGCTCATGGAGAAGGGCCGCTGATGATGATCTTAAGGTCCGGGCAGGCACATATGGGAGGAGGCGATCCTTCAGGTAACCTGGCCCCAAGCCGTTAAGGGCTTTGAATGTTAACACCAGCACTTTGAATCAGGCCCGGAAATGGACTGGCAGCCAGTGCAGCTGGAAAAGTACTGGCGTAATATGAGCTCACAGGCCAGTCCCTGTTAACAATCTTGCTGCCCTATTTTGGACCAGCTGAAGTTTCCGGACCGTTTTCAAAGGCAGCCCCACGTGTAATGCATTGCAGTAATCCAGATGAGAAGTTATCAAAGCATGGATAACTGTAGCTAGGCTATCTCTGTCCAGATAAGGGCATAGTTGGTATACCAGCCTAAGCTGATAAAAAGTGCTCCATGCCACTGAGTTCACCTGTGCCTCAAGTGACAGTTCTGGATCCAAGAGCACCCCCAAACTACGAACCTGATCCTTTAGGGGGAGTGCAACCCCCTCCAGAACAGGTTGAATATCACCTAGCCGGGCAGACGAACCACCCACTAACAGTACCTCTGTCTTGTCTGGATTGAGTTTGAGTTTATTGGCCCTCATCCAGTCCATTACCGTGCCCGGGCACTGATTCAGAACAGCCACTGCCTCACCTGGTTTTGATGAGAAAGAGAGGTAGAACTGGGTGTCATCTGCATATTGATGGCACCTCAGCCCACACCTCCGGATAACCTCCCCCAGCAGTTTCATGTAGATGTTAAACAGCATGGGGGATAAAATAGAGCCCTGTGGAACCCCATGGCATAATTGCCATGGCACAGAGCAATAATCCCCCAGCACCACCTTCTGGAATTGGCCATCCAAGTAGGAGCGGAACCACTGTAGTGCAGTGCCTCCAACTCCTAACCCAGACAACCTATCCAGAAGGATACCATGGTCGATGGTATCGAAAGCTTTCCCATCCATACTACGTTGAGGCTATGCTTATGCATTTGAAGACATGGTTTAATCCAGACAGAGCAACTGAATTAGAACAGTATAATGTTTCAGCAAAGTTGAAAAATGCTTTATGGTTCTGTAATGAAGTTGACAAAATTCGAAATATATTAAGAATGAACCCATGTACCAAAACCCTGTTTAACAACTGGTTGAAACTTAAAAGAGTATTAAGTCTGGGTTTATCTCCATTAACAGCTATTACGTATAATGATGAGATGATAGATGTAACTAGGGGTGGACGAAAGTCCCTTACCTGTCCTCGAAGGATGTTTGCGGTGGGGGGGAGGCGCTTCGCTGCTCCCCCCGCGAAGTTCAGGCCGGGGGGGGGAGGCTTCCCGCCTCGCCCTGGCCGAAATTCAGGCTGGGGGGGAGGCTTCCCGCCTCGCCCGGCCGCGAACTCGAAAGTTAAAAAAAAAACCAAAAAACGCCCCCTGATAGGCTACGTGACGATTAACGTAGCCTATCATGGCTAGATTTGCAAAGTCAGCCGTGATAGGCTACGTCAATCGTCACATGGCCTATCACGGGTGACTTAAAAAAAAAACAAAAAAACGTGTACGCTAATGGCGGCCCCCATAGGGAGCCGCCATTCACGTTCCTTATTTGGTCGCTGTAGTCTACGTAAAGATTTACGTAGACTATGGCGAAAATTTTTCAAAAATTTACTTATTTTTGCCGTAGTCTACGTAAATCTTTACGTAGACTACAGAGCCAAATAAGGAACGGGAATGGCGGCTCCCTATGGGGGCCGCCATTATCCGTACGCGCTTTTTTTTTAAAAGTCACCCGTGATAGGCTACGTGACGATTTACGTAACTTATCACGGCTGACTTCGCAAATCTAGCCGTGATAGGCTACGTTAATCGTCACGTAGCCTATCAGGGGGCGTTTTTTTTTTTCTTTTATTGCAATGGCGGCGGTGGCAGCCGGTCGAAAGACCGGCTGCCGCTCCCGCCCCGCTCGAACACCCGCCGAACCGCTGGCCGGACCCGCCGCCAGGAGGGACATTTGGTGAAGGTAAGTCCCGTCCCGGGGGGGTGCAGGGGGCAGGGGGGTTCGGAGGATTTCTCCCCGAAACTTGTTCGGGGGGCCGAACACGTTGGCGCTCGGCCCCCCGAAGTTTCGGGGAGAAATTCTCCACTATCCCTAGATGAAACACAACTAGGTAATCTGTCTTTATGGTACAATCATGGGCTGATAGATAGATAAAACTTTATTACGGTCAAAGACCAGCCCAAAATAGATAGATGAATTTTAAAAAGAAGTACATTAAAATTATCTCTCATATATCCCCAATCAAATTAATAAACACTTCAACACAGTGTAGTACTAATGTAATGCATATCAGCCATATTGGGAGGATGGCATTACTCCCCAGACTTTATCTTTCATCCAGCTAGGCAAATCCGAGCTCCCTCAGCATCCTTCTTCAAACACCTATCGCGGCCGCAAAGAATTTGGCGCCGCTATATGTAAATATTGAATTAGTGTCATAAAACAGTATATAGGTATATTGTTGTCCTGTATGACCCAGAAAGTGATTCATCAATGGGGAGATGAGTGCAGCACGAATGTCTCTATAAAATATACACCACAACAAAACATGCTCTGTAGTTTCTATCTGTTCCATGCCACAGGGGCAAAGGTGCTCTGACCAGGGGATCTTTTCGTACCATCCCTCCAAAACTGCCGAGAAGAGTCCACTGAGGCAGGCCAAGGTAAATGCTTTTCTATGTTTGTACAGCTCCAGTTGTTCAAGATAGGGTGCAGCTATTACAATGTATCTGTAATCCTCCCTAAAATAGAATTCTGGGGTACTATTGAGGTCTCTTTGTGTCTCAATGCTGCTTGATAGTTTCCCTTGCCTGTTCAAAACCCATATTTAATAAAGTCTGCAAGGGAAGACCCAAGAGAGCTATTTTCCATTCAATTAACTGAATCCAATTGGATTTAAAATCATATTGCAAAATTAGTGGGGCAAGGCCAGTTGGAAAATATGACAGTCTAAGCCAGTACACAAGAATAGCCACCCAAACCTTAGCTTCAGTTTTGATATGGCCAGTCTCTAATCTTATCTTTGCATTGGAGACATTCCTAGGAACACCTAATATTGCCCTCAAAAATTTTGATTGTACACATTCTAATATTTGGGTATTCGGGAAAGGCCCCAGTTGAGAGCCGTACAATAATTGAGCTAGTACTTTTGTTTGGTATAATTGGAAGGCTAAAGGGATATAGTGGCCACCTCCGTTCTCATAAATTGTGCTTTTGTTGATGAGCTTCTCTGTGCGTTTAACGCCACATATTCGCTGTGAGCCTTCCTGGAACCATTTGCTTGGAGGTCTACACCTAAATATTTGAATTGGGAGACCTGCTCAATCTTGCGTTGATTTATCATCTATGATCTGATTTTTCGTCTTTTTACAAAGGTCATAATTTTTGTTTTTTGATAATTGATCATCAGATCTTTTTCCTCTCAGTATTCCGTCAACTTCCGCAATGCTCTTGTAAGCCCAGTTGGAGTCCTTGAGATAATAGCTGCATCATCTGCATATAGTAAAGCAGTTATATGCTTCCCTGCAATTTTGGGGGTATGAAAATTGGTATGCTTTAGCTGGTCTACCATTGAATTGATGTAAAAATTAAACAAAAGTGAGGCGAGAATGCAGCCTTGCTTGACCCCTTTTTGTGTTGCAACAGCCTTTGTAAGGTGGCCATGAGCACTACATCTGACCTTAAGGGAGGTGTCCCTATATAGAATCTGAATGAGTAGGAGCAGGCATCTATCAATGTTAGAGGCCTCTAATTTCTTCCATAGTTTGACCTAGGGATGTATGAAAGTCACTTACCGTTTCGTGGATCTGCTTCGCGGTGGGGGGGGAGTCCTCCATCCCTTCCCCCGGAGTCCTGCCCGGCCAGCTCCGCTCCACGGGAATTCCGCAGAGCTGCCGGCCAGCTCCGCCCACAGCTGGACATCCGGCCGCTGGGCAGCAGGGACGCAAATGGCGGCGGCCGTAGCTGCCGCTGTTTGCGTCCCTGTACTTAACCGAGATAGGCTACGTAAATATTTATGTAGCCTATCACGGCAAAGTAAAAAAAAAACGCGTACGCAGATGGTGGCAGCTACAGCAGGCGCCATGTGTGTTTGCTATTTTTCGCCGTTCTAGCCTCCGTAAATATTTACGTAGGCTAGAACGGCGAAAAATAGCAAATGCAAATGGCAGCCGCCGTAGCCGCCGCCATTTGCATACGCTGCACCCGGCCATGGCCGGCCAGGAGACCAGCCACTGCCGCCGCCCCCACTGCTGCCGCTGCTGCTGCTGCACCTACTGCCGCCGCACTCGCCGCTGCGGCCACCCCGCCGCACCTGCCGCCGCCGCCACCACCGCCACCGCCGCCACCCCACCGCCGCCGCCACACCCGCCACCCCACCCCCGCCACCCCCGCCGCCCCCGCCGCCGCTCCCCGCCACTGCCCCCGCCCCTGCTGCCACCACTCCTGCCCCGCCATACCTGCCGCACCTGCTGCCGCCGCACCCGCCGTTGCATCCACTGCCGCATCCGCCGCCACCTGATGTAAGTAAGGCCTGTAATTCCATATCCATCCTTGGAGTCCATTTGACATGACAGTAAGCTTCCCCCTCAGGGAGTTTCATAGGCATGTAGCGATTGGCACTTCGTAGACAGGAGTGCGGAGCTTTCCAGGTCAATAAAACCGGATGATGATTACTGTGGAGTTTTGAAGTTTTGTGCAGGTTGAGCCTTGTAGTCAATTGATGTAGTAAGAGCCCAGAATAGTTAGATTTTATGTCTTTGGATTGTCGGATAAATGGAAGGCCATTTATACTAGGTATAGGGGGATAAGCTTTTTGCTGGGAATATAGGGCGTGATCACTTGGACGGTCCCATCCTGGCGTTAAAATCCCCTCCCAGAACCACATATGTATTGGGATAGGATTGGAGCAGATCTGCTACATATGTTTCAAATTCTGCCCAAGTTTCCCCAGTCTGTGTTTTCTTCTTTTGAGGGGGAAAGTAGACATTTATTATCAACAGATCCCATCAAGCAAAATGAGCAAGAACAGTCATTGCATGTTTATAGGGTGGCAACATCCTTGTGCTTACGCACAAAGATGTAGCAATTAAAATTCCTAAATCTCCTTTACATCTTCCATGTCCCTCCCCAGGGACTGCTCCAATAGAATATGATTGAAAACCATTAAACAGCAAATTCCCTTGGACCCATGTTTCTTGTCGCAGTACAATATCCTTGGAAGAAAGATAGTCTTTTGATTTGGGGTCCTGAAGGATTCCGGCCCAGCCATTTATGTTCCATGTTGTAAGGCCAATTTTATTTGTATGGTGGTTGTTTGCATGTCACTGGGTCTCAGGAGTGGTACTTTCCAACTCCTGGGCACCCTTTTTTCCTTCACTCAGCTCGGTTGTTAATTCTAAGGCCAGTCCGATCAAGGGAACAGGTGAGTCCATCCAATTCTCTCCCAATGGGAATTCAACTTGAGGATATGTCACACCTGATTTTAAATGGTGTCCAGGCATCCCTTGAGGGCTAGTGGCACTGACTTGGAGTATCGGAGGGGCCTGGCAATCTGTTTCTGTAGCATCATCTGGCTCTGTACTAAGCTAAATACTTGTTGAATTTTGTAATCCTTCTATGAGTTCCTCAGTAAACGTCTGATGCCTCCAGGTCTGGATCTCATCCAACGTCCTTTCTAGATCTATTGAAGATATTTCACACATAACATAGGAGCTGTAGTTCTTCCTTTCCTTTACAGGAAATGGCCTTATTGGGGTCAACTCCCTTATCCCCATCAGTGCCTTCATAGTTCCACTTCCTCGTCCTCCGTTATGTCAGTCTGTGGCATACATGTCTCAGATGAGTTTCCAGTGCCAGATTTAGCCATTCTGCTATACGATGGTAGATTTAAAATTGCTATTATTTCTGGGCTCATTGTTACCATAGGCTTTTCCTTGGTCAATGAAGAGTGAAGCAGCCTATTATTGAATCTAACATTATCAACTGGTTTCATATCAGAATCTAAATGATTATCAAGGGTGCCCAAATTTAGGTCCAGGGGACTCATGAGTGCTAGGCTTGTCTGAGTAGAAGAGTCAAGATCTAAAGTATCACTGTCTCTCTCCAAAGTCAAGTTTTCTAATAGAAATAACCACACTTATAGATAAGGGAACATTTAAATCATATGAACAAATACGGAACAAAATGCAATATTCCCAACCTTTATTTTTTCAGTATTTACAGCTTAGAAGTATAGCCTTAAGGTTACGAAGGAAATCTGGACCTTTTTGGGAAAAGACCACCTTTGAAAATTTGATGATATATAATCTGGAAAACCTATTAACTAAGCTTTATAAAGTTATATTAGATTTAGATCTTACAATTAATAACTATCAGAAAAGCTGGGAAAGAGAATTAACTTGTCTGATTTCAGTAGGTACCTGGGCTTGGATATGGAATCATATATCACAGCAGACTATTAGAAAACCCCGAAAGAATTTTTTTTAAAATTTATATTCCGCTGGTATTTAACACCTGTAAGGCTTAATCACATTTATCGTAAGGGTGATAACAGGTGTTGGAGATGTAAAATGCCTAACACAGATATGGCCCATGTTTTTTGGTTTTGCCCAATCATTAAGGACTATTGGTTAAAGATAATAGATGAAATTGAGATTATATCAGGATATAGACTACCTTTGGATCCAGTAATTATTCTTTTTGGTTATGTCAAGGAAGTTGTTCTATTTGATGACGTAGAGATGATAGTGCATTTATTAACAGCCACCAGAATGCTGATATCAGCAAACTGGAAAAAACCGAAAGCCCCTACAGCTGATGACTGGATTATCAAAGTATGTGAAATAATATACATGGTTAAATTAACTAATATAGGCTGAATCTACACATAGCAGTTATACTGTTATCATACCATTATCATAACTATTGTTTATTGCATTTATACCCTGCCTTTTTTCCTCTTGCAAGGAACCCAAGGCGGCTTACATTATCCTCCTCCTCTCCATTTAATCCTCACAACAACAACCCTGTGAGGTGGGTTGGGCTGAGAGTGTGTGACTGGCCCAAAGTCACCCAGTGAGCTTCCATGGCCGAGTGGGGACTAGAACCCGGATCTCCCAGCTCCCAGTCCAGCACTCTTGCCACTACACCACATTGGTACACATGACACCAATAGACACCAATAGTTATGATAATGGTATAACTGCTATGTGCAGATTCAGCCATAGTAAGGGTTAGAGAGGGAAGACAGCAAAATAATAGATTTATAGAAAAGTGGTCATTATTTGTAATGTATTGGTGTAATAAGAATCAAGAGAATGTACAGCCTTTTGTGTTATTGGGAACTTTGTGATATTTGCTGGTTCTGTTGATTAATTTGATTATATTCTATATTGTTTGAACTGTTGATAATAATAATAAAAATTGCAGGGCGAAGTATAATGGCAAAAAAAGGGGGCCCCTGTGAGTCTGTTAGGGAAGCCTACAGTAAATCGCGAGTGTATCACAGGGGATTCTAATTCGAAGCCGCATTGCTGCACAGTTGCGACGGGGTGGGGGGTGAAAGAGATGCCATATAGATGGGACCCTGGACAAGCATCTCAGGGCCTAGCAGGGCTGACACTGCTCACCCCAGAATCCTTTCTTCTTATTTAAAAAGAAAACAAAACATTTTATAGTAAGGGGGAAGTTGGCTGCGAATGTATATGGATATGCTCATTTTACTGTTTTTACTTTTAAAATAGTTTATCTTTTTCTACAACAAAATGGCATTAATTCCCAAGTAAATGTGTTTAGCATCAGGGCAGCAGAAGCAAACTCCGTTTTATTCCTTTAGTCGTTGTGGTGCTATGGTGATTTTAGTGAGTTTAAGCAGTTGTATAGCATGGAAGGGCAATGAAGGGGGTGGGTGGGCGGGGGAGGAAGAGAGAACTATGAAATTTACACCAACTATAAATGGTGCGTGTGTATAAGACCATTAAGTCCAGGGTCTAAAACTACCTAGCTGCCCCACTGGCTACATGCTCCCTAAAACTGCATGCATATTTGAGGCTTTTTGACATAGCACCTCTTAGCGATATCATTTCAACCCCCCCCCCCCCCATTTCCAGTTATGCAAGTTCAATTTAGGGCTTTTCTACATGAGAGATTATCATGCATTAATCATTCCTTATTCACGGTTGTTTATGGGTTCTTTAGACAAGGTCATGACCCTCCAGTTTCGTTTCTATGTTTAACCAGCACTTTCGCTGAGTTGTTTTAGAGCAGGGAAAATATGGCATCTAATCATGAAAGTGAAAGAAAGTGCAATTTCCTCTCGTGTATTTAGGGATGTCAGAGAATTCCGCCACGGACTGAAATGGGATCCAATTCCCTTCAGTCCGTGCCACGGAATCCTCTGAGGAACGGCACCATGAGGTCCTGCAGAGCCAGCAGTCATGTGGCTTTTTTTTCGTCGTCTGCAAAGAGTTGCAGAATCTTCGTAAATAAAAACGCAGTGTAGCATATTCCGATAATAAATACGTAAGTTTTTTTTTTAAAAAAATGGATTGTGCCTACCATCTTGTTTGTGGGTGTTCTGTTTAAATTGAAATTCTCCGTTTACTTTGAGCCAAAACACTTCCTCCTCCTAGGGGCTTCCCAAAAGAAGGCTGACCTAGGTGTGTCTGAGCGATGCATTCTTTGTTTAAAGCAACGCTGTTTTAAAGAAAGAAAAAACCTTTTCAAATGACCATGCCGGTCCTGGAGCCCTGCACGAGGTATTATTCTCCCTGCTAAACTTTATATTTCCACATCCAGCCATTGTTGTTGACATTGTGAGGCTAAAATGGAGAGAAGAACCAACTCTGTGCAAGTCTACTCAGAAGTAAGTCTTATTGAGTTCAATGCAACTTACTCCTACACATGTCAGCACCCCACTTGCCCCCAGCTCAGCTTTGTATTTCCACATCCAGCTCATTATCAAACCTCCTGTTAGTTATCTCAGAAGACCCTTGGGTGAAGGGGGTGTTTTTCCCCCAGGGAAACAGCTGGATTGAGAGAGAATCTCTCTCTCTCTCTCTCGCACGCACACACACACACACAGAATGGAAGAATATAGTTCTTCATATTCCCTGGTATGTTTATTCCTCATTTTGTCCATTCCCTGAGCATGTGCAGTGTGTGCTTTTTATTCAAACAAAGAGAAGCTTGCTAATCTTTCCGCTCATGCTACATTTGTACAAGTGTGGCTGCTTCAGAAAGAACTTTCCATTATGCTGTCTCTTTTTCATGAGTTTCATAACAGAAGTGTGGTGTAGTGGTTAGAGACCAGCCCAAAGTCACCCAGTGAGATAACCTAAGCTGCCTAAGCTGACGGAGGTGGTCCCAGACTTGGTATTGAGGACCCCTAGGATGATGGTCCTGGGGGATCTCGACTTCCATGCTGAGGCTGCTGTATCTGGGGCAGCTCAGGACTTCATGGTCGCCATGACAACTATGGGACTGTCCCAACATGTCATCGGCTCAACACATGTAAAAGGACACATGCTTGATCTGGTCTTCTTGACTGGGCAGGAGGATGGTGATCTGAAAGTGGAGGAATTAACTTCTGTTCCTTTGTCATGGTCAGATCACTTCCTGTTGAGGTTTAGACTCTTGGCACCCTTCCTCCTCTGCAAGGGTGGGGGACCTATTAAAATGGTCCGCCCCCAGAGGTTAATAGATTCCGATGGATTCCAGAGGGCTTGGGGGGATTTTCCTGCTGGTATGGCTGGTGCTCCTCTCGAAGGTCGCTCTGTGGAATGCAGAGATGACTCGGGCGGTTGACACGATTGCGTCCAAGCGCCTTCTCCCTCTGAGCAGAGCCTGGCCAGCTCCTTGGTATACACCTGAGCTGAGGGCAATGAAGCAAGAGGGGAGACAGCTAGAACGCAGGTGGAGGAAAACTCGTGCTGAGTCTGACCGAACACAGGTAAGAGCCCACTATCGAGCCTACTCTGTGGCGGTGAGGGTGGCAAAGAGGCAGTTCTTTTCCACCAGCATTGCATCTTCATAGTGTCGTCCAGTGGAGCTTTTCTGAGTGGTTTGTGGCTTGTTACATTCCGGGCCAGGGAAAGAGACTGTGGAACCCTTGGTTTCATGCTGTGATGGGTTTGCTTGGCACTTTGAAGATAAAGTCGCTCAGATTCGCCATGAATTGGACACCACGATTAATGCAGTTCCATTGGTAGAGGCATTCAGAGCACTGTCTGGTCCAGTTTTATTGGATGAGTTTCAGTTATTGAGGCCTGAAACTCAATAACTGAAATTATTTCAGACAAGGTGCTTGACCAAGTCCGATTGACCACTTGTGTGCTTGACCCTTGCCCTTCACGGCTTATTAAATCAAACAAGGAGGGGATGTCCGGCTGGGTCCAGGAGGTTGTAAATTCCTCCTTGAGAGAGGGAGTGGTGCCTGCTGCTTTAAAAGCGGCAGTAATCAGACCACTCCTGAAAAATCCTAACCTGGACCCGGAGGATGTTAACAATTATAGGCCAGTGGCCAACGTCCCCTTCCTGGGCAAGGTGCTTGAGCGGGTGGTTGCAGGACAGCTCCAGGCACTCTGGAATGAAACAGATTATCTAGATCCATTTCAATTGGGCTCCAGGCTTGTTTTTGGAACAGAAACTGCCTTGGTCACCCTGTGAGATGACCTCTACTGGGAGAGGGACGGGGGAGTGCGACCCTGTTGATTCTCCTGGACCTCTCAGTGGCTTTCGATACCATCAACCATGGTATCCTTCTGGATAGGTTGTATGGGTTGGGAGTTGGAGGCACTGCACTACAGTGGTTCCGCTCCTACTTGGATGGCCGATTCCAGAAGGTGGTGCTGGGGGATTACTGCTCTGTGCCATGGCAATTGTGCCATGGGGTTCCACAGGGCTCTATTTTATCCCCCATGCTGTTTAACATCTACATGAAACCGCTGGGGGAGGTTATCCGGAGGTGTGGGCAGAGGTGCCATCAATATGCGGATGACACCCAGTTCTACCTCTCTTTCTCATCAAAACCAGGTGAGGCAGTAGCTGTTCTGAATCAGTGCCTGAGCATGGTAATGGACTGGATGAGAGCCAATAAACTCAAACTCAATCCAGACAAGACGGAGGTACTGTTAGTGAGTGGTTCGTCTGCCCGGATAGGTGATATTCAACCTGTTCTGGAGGGGGTTGCACTCCCCCTAAAGGATCATGTTCATAGTTTGAGGGGTGCTCTTGGATCCAGAACTGTCACTTAAGATACCATGGAGCACTTTTTATCAGCTTAGGCTGGTATACCAACTACGCCCTTATCTGGACAGAGATAGCATCCCAGGCATTTTAGCTTTCTAGACTTTTAGCTTCGCTGTTTTAAATCTGTATTTTAAATTACTGCACTGCTGCTAGGTTTTATTCTGGTTTTATTCTGGTTGTATTGTTATACTGTGGTTTTAATGTTTTATATATTTTATATTGTTTTATTGTGTGTTCCTTAGTTTTAATTTTTGTGAACCGCCCCGAGAATTTCAGCTATTGGGCGGTACAGAAATGAAATAAATAAACAAACAAACAAACAAATAAATAAGCAAGCTAGCAGAAAGGTGTCTAAACAAGTTACTTGTCCTTGGTAACTAACCACTGCTCTCATGGCAGCCATTTAGTCATGGTGCCCAGGACAGTTTGTTAAATTGCCAATTGTGCCCACAGGCCCAAAAAGGTTGCCCTGTTCTAGGCTGGTGGTGTGTGTGTGGGGAGATTTTGTGTACTGTGGATAAACATATTGTATTGTTTTTAAATTATGCTTTATGGTGTGTGTTTTTGTTCTGATTATGGCTTATATTGATTTTGGTTTTTTCTGTTGTATTAAATGATGGATTTTTGTATCTGTGTCTAAGCACTTTGAGATTGCTTTTTGTGGTGGAAAATGATGTACACACAACAACAACAACAACAACAACTCAATGGGGAAGGAGATGTTGGACTTGATGGTCTTATAGGCCCCTTCCAGCCCTAGTATTCTATGATTCTATGTGCATACATACATTTCTTTCTGATGCAGATTTGCTCCTTCCATTGAAATGTTATGGTTGCTAGATGGGGGTTCATAATTATATCTTCTGCACCAGATGATGACATTTGGACTCAACCAGCATGCTCATAATATTAATGCATAATATCAAGAACTACTTCAGGTCAAAACATGTGATTTCACTGGAGCATATCAGTGTCTCCCAAATACCCAGACTGTGCTAGTCACCTTTCACTTCTGCCCAATCCCATTGCTTCCACTTGCTGCTGCTTCTTTGGTTCTATGTCCCAATCCTGGCTGCTGCTGCTGCTGCGTTATGAAAGAGTGGGATGATCCCACTGAGTTGGGCATCATATAGTGTAGTGCTGTGCCGAAGATTTCTCCCACATTTTTTTCAATCATTCTCATTCAGTTTGATAGAAAAGAAATTGCTTTCGAAAATAAATTTAGTGGAGAAGACATCTCGGAGAAATTCTCATGGGTTGGGTGCAGGGTTCTTGTGCTTATCTTACTTCTGATGTGGCAGAGGAATGGGCATGAATGTCCTCTCTTTCATTGTACCATCATCTCCTGCAGCTACATTAGAGACAACATGAATCCACAGTTCACTCTCAGAAATTGAACATTTGGAAGATCCTGCTGAACCCTTCAGGATAGCTAATATCCTGGAAGAGAGAAACAGAATTCAAAGTGATCTTGATATGCTGGAGCGCTGGGCAGAAAACAACAGAATGAAATTTAATAGGGATAAATGCCAAGTTCTGCACTTAGGAAAAAGAAACCAAATGCACAGTTACAAGATGGGCGATACTTGGCTCAACAACACTACAAGCGAGAAGGATCTTGGAATTGTTGTAGATCACAAGCTGAATATGAGCCAACAATGTGATATGGCTGCAAAAAAGGCAAATGCCTTTTTGGGCTGCATTAATAGAAGCATAGCTTCCAGATCACATGAAATACTAGTTCCCTTATACTCAGCACTGGTTAGGCCTCATCTGGAGTACTGTGTCCAGTTCTGAGCACCACACTTTAAGAAGGATGCAGACAAACTGGCAACGAAAATGATCAGAGGACTGGAAACAAAGCCCTGTGAGGACAGACAGAAAGGACTGGGCATGTTTAGCCTTGAGAAAAGAAGACTGAGGGGAGATCTGATAGCGCTCTTCAAGTACTTGAAGGGCTGTGACAGAGAGGAAGGCCAGGATCTCTTCTCGATCATCCCAGAGTGCAGGACACGGAATAATGGGCTCAAGTTACAGGAAGCCAGATTCCGGCTGAACATCAGGAAAAACTTCCTGACTGTTAGAGCAATACGACAATGGAACCAATTCCCTAGGGAGGTAGTGGGCTGTCCCACACTGGAGGCATTCAAGATGAAGCCGGACAGCCATCTGTCAGGGATGCTTTGACTTAGATTCCTGCATTGAGCAGGGGGTTGGACTCGAAGGTCTTATAGGCCCCTTCCAACCCTACTATTCTATGATTCTATGAATGACAACTAGAGCTGAGCCAACATTTCTCAGAAGACAGTTTTTCTCAGAAAAGTCCTGAGATTTTTCTGTTCTTACTTCCTTAGAAATAAAAGGCCACTTTGCAGAATTTCCCCCCTTTGGGGCGGGGGGGGGAGTTTCCTTCCTTCCCCCCAAGCCCCAGAATGATGCTAGGTATGGGCTATTGTGGACATTGCAAAATGGGGGCCAGGCTGCCAACACAGTTGCTGCTATTGCCACATGCAATGGCAGTGCAAAAAACCCTACCGACCCCCTCAAAAAAACCTTAGGGAAAAAGAAAGAAGCTGTGCTACAACCCTTGCCAATGGTGTGCCCTTTACGTGAAAAATTGTCAGAGAATTTCTCCTCCCACTGGGGAAATTCAGTTAAATTGTGTCCACATTTTCTCTGCCCACAAATAGGGTGGAGACGTTTGAGAGGTCATTTGCACACAGCTCTAATAGAGTGAATGGGATGATATCTTAAGGCTATACTTTATATGACGTGATGACATCACGGGACATCAGTAAACTAAATTTCCACCAATCTAGGTATGTAATGACATTACTGAAAGCAATTAAGAGCAAAGGCAAGTGATGGGATTAAATAAACAAGCAACATTTCATTAGGGAATACCCCCAAAAAATTGCAAAGGGGAGGACTGTTTATAAAAACGTAGGCAGATTTGGCCCAGGACTATTTAATATTTCTTTTTGCTAACTGATTCATGAAAAGAATTGGGACTTAAAAGTAAAAGAACCCACAGAGGAGAAAGGCTGTATTATGCAATGAATGTTTATTTTATTAACATAGTCATGCAATTTTGATGTTGGCCTTTTGTATGCAAAACTGCTTGATGGAATTCATACTATCATCAAAGGGCTTTTCAATAGACATGTTTTTTTCCCCCAGTGATAGTATCTGGTTTGAATAGTTCTCAGATAATTAACTAATAGATGATCTAAGGATACTGAAATTATTTATTTGTTTTGAACATAATAAATGACTGGCATAATTATGGTTCAGCTATCTTAAAATAAGAGTTTTAGCTTAAAAAAAAAGAATAATCTCTTATGCGTTTCAGTGATGTTGTGAAGGCTATATTGTGTGATGATGTTTCGACACTCAAAATTATAGGCAGCAAATTCAGAAAGGATTGAATTAAACCATGAAATGTTTTGTGTAATTTATGTTTTTTTCATCTGCAGCATTGATGATGACAAAGCATACAGCAAGAGGGTTACAAAACTCCTAATAGTTGTTTTTGGAAATATGTGGAATAGCTTATCATATACAGTGCCTTGCATAAGTATTTATCCTCCCCCCACCTTTGACTTTTCCACATTCTGTTGCGTTAGAACCTGGAATTAAAATGGATTTAATTGACATTTTTACCATTTGATTTAGACAACATACTTAACAATTTGAAGGTGCAAAATATTTTTACTGTGGCACAAAAGTTAATTCAACAAGAACAAACTGGCATTTGTTGGTTGCATAAGTATTCACCCCCTGAGTCAATACTTGGTAGAAGCACCTTTGGCAGCAATTACAGCTGTGAGTCTTTTGGGGGTAAGTCTCTACCAGCTTTGCACATCTGAATCCTGCAATTTTTGCCCATTCTTCTTGGCGAAATTGCTCAAGCTGTGTCAGGCTGGATGGGGACCGTTGGTGAACAGCAATTTTCAAGTTGTGACCAGCGGTGTAGTGGTGGCAGGTCATGCCAGGGCTTTGTTAGTTTGCTCTGGCACTTTTTTTGAAGCCAGCCCCCAGCTGGGTCGCAGTCTAGGGAAGGAGGAGGGAGCAGAGGGAGTGCGGGTGGATGCCTCTTGGCTGCCTCTCATCTACTACGCAAAGCTGGCCAGACAAAGGGAGCGAGTGAGAGAGGGAGCCTGAGGGAGCTCTGCAGCCTCCTCTCCCCCCCTTGTCCTCATCAGCTCTTGGCTTCTCCGTCGGTCCCTGCTCCGGCCACCCGTTCAGGGCTGCTACTGCTGGCCAGGGCAGCAGTGTGGGGGGTTTTTTTCCCACCATTTTTTACTTATGGGGCAGGGCAGGTGGCTGGTTTGTGCCAGTTTTTAGGATTTATCACACAATCCTATGCATGTTTACTCAGAAGTCAGTCCCACTATGTTCAATTGCCAGTTGGGCTTTCTCTTAGGCAAGTATGCTTAGGACTGCAACCATAGCTGCCTTCCCAAGATTTCTGCAAATTTTATTCGAAATAAAGACCCATTGGATTGCACTGTTAATTCTTGAACATTCATTTCTACAGTAAGCAGAACTGCCAAATGCAACCTGCTCTGTCAGCTCCACTTTTTGTTACAAGGCTGGCATGTATCTGGGCAAACAAACCCTGGTGGAGGGAAGGGAAACATAAAAAAAAATCAGTTGTGGGGAGAGGAGAAAGAAGGTGTGTGTGTGTGTGTGTGTGGGGGGGGTGTTCAATCCAGCTGGGTGTGTGGACGTTTCTGTTGTGGGATGGGAGAGATATAATGAAGGAGCTTAGGGAAGGCTAATGGGTAATGTTGGGGTGCTAAGGGAGTGTGCAAGGGGGCTGTTCAAATGAGAAAGGATCTGTCCATGAGGGCTGAGTTGAGAGGGTGAAGCTTCCATACAGGATCATATTTTGAAAACCTAAAATGTTTGTGTTTGAGTGAGTGAGTGAAAAAGATTAACACCCCTGCATTTTTTCTCAGACATCCAGTTGAAATACCACCGCCTTACTCTCAGCTGCACTGTTTTTGGATCCCAGTTAAAGGCTGTATATCTTACAAGGTTGTACAATCTTAGGAGGGGGCGTGGCTGTGACTGTCACAAAGGGACCCTGCACTTCTGAATTTGCCACTACACTACTGGTCATGACACAGATTCTCAATCAGACTGAGGTCTGGGCTTTGACCGGGCCATTCTAAGACGTTCAGGCTCTTGTTTTTAAACCACTCTGTGTAACTTTGGCTGTGTGTTTAGGGTCATTGTCCTGCTGGAAGGTGAACCTCTGCCCCAGTCCCAGGTCCCTTTCAGACTGAAACAGGTTTTCATCTAGAATTGCCCTGTATTTGGCTCCATCCATCTTGCCCTCAACCTGACCAGGTTCCCAGTCCCTGTCAATGATAAGCGTCCCCACAACACGATGCTGCCACTACCATGCTTCACCATGGGGATGGTGTTCTCAGGGTGATGAATACTGTTGGCTTTGCGCCACACATAGCGTCTTGCAGTAAAGGCCAAGAAGTTCAATTTGGGTCTCATCAGACTGAAGAAACATTTTCCCACATGTTTGCTGTGTCTCCCACATGCCTTTTGGCAAAATCCAAATGGGATTTTATATGGGTATTTTTACTCCCAACAATGGCTTTCTTCTCACCACTTTTCCATAAAGCCCAGCTTTGTGGAGTGTCCGGGTGAGTATCCCATGGAGAGTTTCTCCCATCTTAGCTGTGGATCTCTCCAGCTCCTTCAGAGTTACCACTGGCCTCTTGGTTGCTTCTCTGACTAATGCCCTCCTTACCTGGTCACTGAATTTTCATGGACACCCTTCTCTAGGCAGAGTCGTGGTTGTGCCATATTCTTTCCATTTTGTAATCATGGATTCAACGGTGCTCTGGTGGATGTTCATAGTTTGGGATATTTTTTTTATAACCCAATCCTGATGCTTCTCCAGAACTTTATCCCAGACTTGTTTTGATAGCTCCTTGGTCTTCATGATGCTGTTGTTTAGATATTCTCTCCAACAAACTCTGGGTACTTCCAGAAACAGGTGGATTTAATCTGAGATCATGTGACACTTGAATTGCACACTCCATTCAAATGATTCTGTGACTTCT
This sequence comes from Heloderma suspectum, assembly GCF_057233095.1. NCBI lineage: Eukaryota > Metazoa > Chordata > Lepidosauria > Squamata > Helodermatidae > Heloderma > Heloderma suspectum. The sequence continues at coordinate 110,877,460 of NC_139458.1, read as the reverse complement.
GAAGGCAGTCGGTTGCACCAGAGCTTATTTAGGGGTCAAGCAAGGGCAGGGGGGATACTTATGCTATCCACACTTTTCAGTTTTTTATCTGTAAATCATTTTGTAAAATATGTAGATTTTCCCCAAAGTTCAACGTTATGGACTATTTTGTGTAGATCAGTGACAAGAAATCCTAATTAAATCCATTTTAATTCTAGGTTGCAACACAACAAAATGTGGAAAAGTCAAAGGGGGGTGAATACTTATGCAAGGCACTGTATATACAGTCAGCAAACTCAGTTCTCCAAGTATGGATCTTTATGTAGCCAAACTGGCACCATCCTAGGGATGTACGAAAGTCATTTACCTTTTCGAAGGGTGACATTCATGGTGGGGGGGAGGCGCTCCATCCCTCCCCCCGAAATTCTGGCCAGGGGGGGAGGCGCTCCGTCCCTCCCCCCCTAAATTCTGGCCGGCCGGCTCCGCTCCGCAGGGCGGTCGGACATCTGGCCGCTGGCTAGCAGGGACGCAAATGGTGGCGGCCGTAGCCACCGCCGTTTGCGTCCCTGCAGTCAGCCGTGATAGGCTACGTAAATGTTTACGTAGCCTATCACGGCTGATTTAAAAGAAAAAAAAAACCGCGCGTACGCAAATGGCAGTGCCCATGGGAGCCACCATTTGCATTCCTTATTTTGGCACGTCTTAGTCTACGTAAACATTTACGTAGACTAAGACAGAGAAAATAAGGGGAACGCAAATAGCGTAGCGTCTACGCTATTTGCGTTCCCCTTATTTTCGCCGTCTTAGTCTACGTAAATGTTTACGTAGACTAAGACGTGCCAAAATAAGGAATGCAAATGGCGGCTCCCATGGGCACTGCCATTTGCGTACGCGCGTGTTTTTTTTTCTTTTAAATCAGCCGTGTTAGGCTACGTAAACATTAACGTAGCCTATCACGGTGTTTTTTAAAAATCTAGCCATGATAGGCTACGTAAATCTTTACGTAGCCTATCACGTTTTTTTTTTTTTAATTGGAAATGGCGGCGGCGGCAGCCGGTCGGAAGACCGGCCGCTGCAGCCACTACCGCCGAACCGCCGCCGCAGCCACCGCCACCAGGAAGATCCGCCCAAGGTAAGTCCCGTCCCGGGGGGTGGCGGGGGGGTGGCAGACTGTTCCGCCACCGAACAGCAGGCTTAGAGGAGCCCCAGCATTTGTAGAAGTACCCAAAAAACTTTAGAAAAATGTCCTAACAGTACCAGTGGGTGAACACAGCCCAACAACGACTGGGCTTGCTCAGTGGCCACAGAATGCCAACTAACATAACATGGTGGGGGTGGGATTGGAGGAGGAACAGAATGGAGTAGAGCTGTGCACAAATGACCTTTTGAAATTCTCCACCCTATTTGTGGTCAGAGAAATTGGGGGAACAATTTCACTGAATTTCTCCAGGGGGAGGAGAAATTCTCCAACATTTTCTCACCGATAGGACTCACCTTTGGCAGGGGTTGTAGCACAGCTTCTTTCTTTTTCCGAAAGGATTTTTTTGAGGTGTGTGTGTGTGTTACTGCAAGTGGCAACAGCACCAACTGTGTGAGCAAGCTGGCCCCCATTTTGTACCCACAACAATGCAGGTGTGAGCAGGGTGCAGGATTGTGTCCAGCTCCAAGGAAGTGCTGCAGTTAGTCCTGTGCCAAAATCTGTCCTCCAATTTCCTGAACATTTTCTTCCCTTATGAAAGGGGCTTCCATCATTCTGGCTCATTCTTAGGATGTTTTCTAATTTATTTTTGTGGTGTTTTTGAGCTTACTTAATCACTGCAAGGCAGCTGAGGGTGTCATGTGTGTGTTTTCCTTCTATTACACATCTCTCCATTGCTCTGCAACCTCCCAGGCTGCCTGCACTAGTGCCCCCGAAAAGCCCTGCTGGAGGAATAATGGTATCTTCCCCTGGGCTCTACTTGAAGTGTGGGAAGCTGAGGAGGCTCCAGGCTGCCAGAGAGATGATTGCCCAATGTAAAGCAGGATGCCTGCACACTCTCCTTGGCCACCTGGTAAGTAAGGAAAGCACAAGAAACCGAACCCCAACCCATGAGCATTTGTCTGAAATTTTCTTCGTCACTGAATTTCTTTTCAAAAGCAATTTATTTTCTATCAAATTGAGTGAGAATGGTCGAAAAAGATGTGGGAGACATTTTTGGCACAGCACTAGAATGGAACATCTTGGAAGAGGGCAATACTGATTGGCTGCAACTAGGGGTGTACGAAACCCCACTTACCTGGCTCTGCTGGGGTCCGCAGGTGGGGGGAGGCGATCTGTTCCCCCCCCCGGGAATCCTTGATGGAGGGGAGGCGATCCGTTCCTCCCCCCCGGAATCCTGCCCGGCTGGCTCTGCTCCACAGCCAGTCCGCGGAGCTGCCAGCTGGGCTGATCTGCAGTGGGGCCTCCATCCACTGCTGGGCTGCTGCAGACACAAATGGCGTCCTGCATACGGGCCGCCATTTGCGTCCCTGCTTTAGCCGTGATAGGCTACGTAAATATATACGTAGCCTATCACGGGCTAGTGTAGGGACGCAAATGGCGGCCACCATGACGGCCGCCATTTGCAGCTGCAGCAGCCCGGCAGTGGCTGGAGCCGCTGCTTCATCCGCAGCCACCACTGCCACATCTGCCACCAGGTAGGTCCGTCCCGGGGGTTCCGCGGAGTGGCGGAGGGGGAGACCGTTCCGCCACGGACTCCTGGGGGCTGGATTCTAAAGAATCCGGCCTCACTGAGTCCGTGGTGGAATTCTCTGACATCCCTAGCTGCAATCCTGAACAGGAGCACTCTATACTGCAACATTTTGTGGCAGGTCTCATTTGTGTATGACCATCATTCATATAGCTGTGTTATGAACAAAGCTTTTTACAATATTTGTTTGTCATAACAATGAAGTTCCACAGGAGTACTATGTGGTAGCTGTTTGGGTTCCCCCTGACCCTTTGGTGTTGGTGGATTAAAGGGAGTCAGGGAGGACATCAGGAGGATGGGGAGAGGACAGAAGGGAGAACACATTGGGAAGAAAAACTCAAGAGTCACATGCATCCTGGATCATTGAGGGCAACATCCAACCAGTGGAGGCTGGTGGCTTCAGTTCCAGTGGGGCTGCGAATCCATTCTGGGTTTCAGTCAGAACCAGCCAGAACTCTAAAGGAGCTACCCAAGGTAATGCACCCCATCCCCAAAATAGGACCAGCACCTTGGATAGCTCCTTTAGAGGTCTGGCTGGTTCTGACTGTAATTCAGAAAGGATTTAAAGCACCACAAAAATCGGAGCCGCCAAGCACCACTGCATTCAATGTCATGTGAGCATACTTCTGTCTGTGGGATGCAACTTCCTCTTGCTATCCTGTCCCCTGCAGGTGCAAACAAAAATGTCAAACATTGCTTGTATCTTCCATGTCGGTAATCTTACTGTTAGTTCTGATTACAAATGTGTAACAATAAACAAAATAATAATCCTGAAATAGTGTACTTTCCACATTTTGGTATTAAATATTTCAAGAGTGATGACCTTTACTGAAATTTTCCTGGGATTTATTTTCCTTCCCCATTATTATTATAAAGTGTCTTTAATCCTATGTCTCATCAATAAATTTTAGAGTTGGTTTAATGTTGATTTCTTGATCACATCAGTGCTTTGCTGATCTTTTTGTTCTCTGTCTTTTATATATACAAAAAGAAGTTAATATATATTCTTTAACTCTGTGTGATTCCTTCTGCACTGGGAATTGTGAGAAAATAATGTTATCAAATGGTTCTGTGGTAAGCCGCATGTCTTTAGCGGATGCTGCTTCCTCCAAGGGGGCTGTAATTACATCCAGTTAGGCCGAAAGCCCTGGGAAAGTAGGGCAGATAATCAGCTTCAGAAGAAATGATCTGGCTGCACCGTGATTGTAAGCACTTTTTTAAAAAAGTTAAGCTCTACCGATTTCAAATGTGTTCTTTGAAGGAAACAGGCTTAGGATAAGAACACAAGAAAAGCTCCACTCCATCAGAACAAGGGTCTATCTAGGCCAGTATCCTGTTTGCAACAGTGGCAAGCCAAATGTTTCTGGGACATATGAAAGGAGGACATCAAGACAACAGCTCTCCCTACTTAATTGTCACCCAGTCATTGGTATACAGAGATACATTGCCTCTGAACATGGAGAATAGCCATTAATCTATAATCTCCCAGACTTTGTGAAGTCCCCTCTTAAAGCCATTGGACAGAGCAATCCTAAGGGCACATGGAGCTTTTATCGTGCTATTGAGATTGCTCCCTCAAGGAAGTTTGCGGGCCCTTTAGATGATGTCGTGAACCTCCTGGGCGTCTGCCTCACTAAATGACCTTTATTCCATTTTTTAAAAGATTGGAGATAACGAGGAATCAAATTACCCCGCTTGTGTTCCGCTTGAGTTCCCTCCGTGAAAAAGGAAAAGCCGCAAGAGGGGGGAGCTGGATCAATGAAACATGTGGAAGACTCAGATAAGTGGGGGGGGGAAGAAGCACGTGTAAAGGCAGTCGTTTGTGATCCTGCATTTAAAATGGAAGCAGAAAGCCCCATTTTAAATGTGTGATTTTAGGCTGGTGTAGAGATGGTCTAAGTCTCTCTGACAGGGAGATCTGCTGTGGATTCATTGTGGCAGCATCCAGAACAGTGGCGGCGGCAGTTCTTCACCAGTTCTCCTCTCAGCAGATCTGTTGTTATATTTCCGCCACTTCTTTTGAAATCAGTGGGAGGAAAGATACCTCACTTATGGAGCCTGATTGTGGGGCCACATGGGGGAATAAGGGTGCTTTGGATTCAGCGCCCGCTGCTGCCTGCCCCACCTTCAGAATGTTCCATTTCAGGACCTACAGAGGGCTACTGCTGGCAGGAATACCAGTGGCAGTAGAATTATGCCCACGGATCTTTCTGGAGGTGCACTTGGGGGCTCTAGGGTAGACGACTCCTTTGCCAGAGGAGCGCCTCTCTGCTGCTGGAGGGGAACCTCCACCCCACCCTAGCCCCCTTCAGGCTTTGGATCCAGGCATTAGGACTGTTCTCTAAACCGTGGCTATCCCCACATACGCTGTGTGAAGAAGTGTTGTCTTTTGTCTGCCCTGAACTGACTACCCATCTATTTCTTTGGGTGACCCCATGTTCTAATGTTGGGGGGGGGGGTAATTCTCCATTTTTTCCTACACCATTCATTATTTTATAAACTTCTATCATGGCTCCGTAGCCATCTTTTTTCGAAACTAAAAGGCCCCCACTGCTCCATCTCCGCTTTCCCCGTCCTGGTGTTTTAGACTACATCTCCCAGCATTCCTGACCATTAGACATGCTGCCTGGGCTGCTGGAAGCTGAAGTCCAAAATGTCTGCAGGGCACCAGCTGAGGAAGGCTGCTTTCTCATTTCCTGAAAGGGATGCTGCCCCAACCACTCTGGTTTTCAATTTTGGCACCTTTCCCAGCTCTACAATATCCGTTGCGGATGGAGCTTTCGGGTTGTGAGAACAGAATAATCGGAGGCAGTCTGGAGTTACTGATAAACTATGTGGAAGATACAAGGCAAAATTTAGACTGGCACAATCAAGTAACAAAGCACTTCTCTTGTTCCAGGTAGCTGTTGGACTGAGGCCCAAACTAGAAGTGATGTTAAATGCATAGTTGCATTTAATGTGCAGGTTTTAAAAAATGCAGTTAGCAGCTGTTGGGAGTGGGGCTCATAATTATTGGGATCCCAGCAGGCAGGAAGGGGGAGTTTAACCCTTTCCTCCTCTGCTGTGGTCCCAATGAAAATGGCTCTTTCGAAGCTGCTATTTGCATTGGGAGGAAAGTTCCATTGTTCCAAAAGTTCCCTGGCTTGCTTATGTGCAGTATCCTAGTATATCCATGGTTGTTTTTCCTTGCATAAGATGAAAGTATTTCAGGTATGTTGTAAAGGTGGCATGGATTCATATTGCTTGAATTGCCTGCTTGATCCAAGGCTCCATGGAACCATGCTACAGAATGGCTTCATATATCTCTGAATGACATCTATTTGTAAGCAAACTCCTCTAGCCACCAAGACTTGTTTTCCCTAGAGAAGTGTGCCTGCATAGCTGCAGTTTGATGGACAAACATTCCTATATGGAGCTAAAGCACATATCAAAAATAAATCAATTACATGATCCAGTCAAAGTTCAGAATTTTTAACCACATCCATTTATTATTTCACTGTAAGACATTTAAACCCCTTCATGGATCACTGCCTTGTTGTGGCGAAGGGGCTTGCGTAACTCAGTGAAGCCATAAGCTATGCTGTGCAGGGCCACCCAAGACGGACAGGTCATGGCAGAGAGTTCTGACAAAATGTGGTCCACTGGAGAAGGAAATGGCAACCCACTCCAGTGGGTTTTCTTGCCAAGAAAACCTGATGGAACGTATCACAAGGCTAAAAGATATGACGCCGGAAGATGAGACCCTCAGGTCAGAAGGTGTCCAATATACTACTGGGGAAGAGCAGAGGGTATTTCCAAGTAGCGCCAGAAAGAGTGAAGCGGCTGGGCCAAAGCCGAAAGGACACTCAGCTGTGGATGTGTCTGGTGGTGAAAAGAAAATCCGATGCTGTCAAGAACAATATTGTTTAGGAACCTGGAATGTCAGATCAATGAATCAAGGTAAGCTGGAGGTGGTCAAACATGAGATAGCAAGATTGAACATTGACATCTTGGGAATCAGTGAACTAAAATGGACAGGCATGGGCAAATTTAATTCAGGTGACCATCATATCTACTATTGTGGGCAAGAATCCCTTAGAAGAAATGGAGTAGCACTCATAGTCAACAAAAGGGTGGGAAAAGCAGTACTGGGGTACAATCTTAAAAATGATAGAATGATCTCAGTACGAATCCAAGGCAAACCATTCAACATCACAGTAATTCAAGTCTATGCCCCAACTACTGATGCCGAAGAAGCTGAGGTTGATTGGTTCTAGGAAGACCTACAACACCTTCTTGAACTAACACCAAAAAAAGATGTCCTCTTCATCATAGGGGATTGGAATGCTAAAGTAGGAAGTCAAGAAATCACTGGGATAACGGGCAGGCATGGCCTTGGTGTACAAAATGAAGCAGGACAAAAGCTAATAGAGTTGTGCCAAGAGAACACGCTGATCATAGCAAACACGCTTTTCCAACAGCACAATAGGCAACTCTACACATGGACATCACCAGATGGTCAATATCGAAATCAGATTGATTATGTCCTTTGCAGCCAAAGATGGAGAAGCTCTATACAGTCAGTAAAAACAAGAGCTGGAGCTGACTGTGGCTCAGATCATGAGCTGCTTCTTGCAAAATTTCGGCTTAAATTGAAGAACGTAGGGAAAACCACTAAACCATTCAGGTATGACCTAAATCATATCCCTTATGAATATACAGTGGAGGTGAGGAATAGATTTCAGGGATTAGACCTGATAGACAGAGTGCCTGAGGAACTATGGACAGAGGTCCGTAACATTGTTCAGGAGGCAGCAACTCAATCCATCCCAAAGAAAAAGAAATGCAAGAAAGCCAAGTGGCTGTCTGATGAGGCTTTACGAGTAGCTGAGGAAAGAAGGGAAGCGAAAAGCAAGGGAGAAGGGGGAAGATATATCCAACTGAATGCAGAGTTCCAGAGAATAGCAAGGAGAGACAAGAAGGCCTTCTTAAATGAACAATGCAAAGAAATCGAGGAAAACAACAGAATGGGAAAGACTAGAGATCTCTTCAAGAAAATCAGAGATCTCAAGGGAATGTTTTGTGCAAAGACGGGCATGATAAAGGACAAAGAAGGCAGGGACCTAGCAGAAGCAGATGAGATTAAGAAGAGGTGGAAAGAATACACAGAAGAACTCTACAGGAAAGATCTTAATGACCCTGATAGCCATGATAGTGCAGTCCCTGAACTTGAGCCGGACATCCTCGAGAGTGAAGTCAAGTGGGCCTTAGGAAGAATTACTAACAACAAAGCTAGTGGAGATGACAGTAGTCCAGCTGAGCTATTTAAAATCCTAAAAGATGATGCTGTTAAAGTGCTGCACTCAATATGCCAACAAATTTGGAACACTCAACAATGGCCGCAAGACTGGAAAAGTTCAGTTTACATTCCAATTCCAAAGAAGGGCAACGCCAAAGAGTGTTCAAACTACCACACAATTGTGCTCATTTCACATGCCAGCAAGGTGATGCTCAAAATCCTACAAGCTAGGCTTCAGCAGTATGCGAACCGAGAACTACCGGAAGTACAAGCTGGGTTTCGAAGAGGCAGAGGAACTAGAGATCAAATCGCCAACATTCGCTGGATCATGGAGAAAGCAAGAGAATTCCAGAAAAACGTCTATTTATGCTTCATTGACTACACTAAAGCCTTTGATTGTGTGGATCACAACAAACTGTGGCAAATTCTTAAAGTGATGGGAGTACCAGACCACCTTACTTGTCTCCTGAGAAACCTGTACGAGGGTCAAGAAGCAACAGTAAGAACCAGTCATGGAACAACCGATTGGTTCAAAACTGGGAATGGAGTACGACAAGGCTGCATATTGTCACCCTGCTTATTTAACTTATATGCAGAGTACATCATGAGAAATGCCGGGTTGGATGACTCAGAGGTCAGAATTAAGATTGCTGGGAGAATTATCAACAACCTCCGATATGCAGACGATACCACCCTAATGGCAGAAAGCGAAGAAGATCTCAAGAGCCTCTTGTTGAGGGTGAAAGAGGAGAGTGCAAAAGCTGGTTTGAAACTCAACATTAACAAAACTAAGATCATGGCATCTGGCCCTATCACTTCCTGGCATATAGAACGGGAAGAAATGGAAGCAGTGACAGATTTTACTTTCTTGGGCTCCAAGATAACGGCAGACGGTGACTGTAGCCATGAAATTAAAAGACGCTTGCTCCTTGGGAGGAAAGCTATGGCAAACTTAGACAGCATAGTAAGAAGCAGAGACATCACCTTGCCGACAAAGGTCCGTCTAATCAAAGCTATGGTTTTCCCAGTAGTAATGTATAGCTGTGAGAGCTGGACTATAAGGAAGGCTGAGCGCCGAAGAATTGATGCTTTCGAACTGTGGTGCTGGAGAAGACTCTTACGAGTCCCCTGGACTGCAAGGAGGTCCAATCAGTCCATCCTAAAGGAAATCAACCCTGAGTGCTCATTGGAAGGACAGATACTGAAGCTGAAGCTCAAATATTTTGGCCACCTAATGCTAAGAGAAAACTCTCTGGAAGAGACCCTGATGCTGGGAAAGACTGAAGGCAAAAGGAGAAGGGGACGGCAGAGGATGAGATGGCTAGATAGCATCACCGATGCAATGAATATGAACTTGAGCACGCTCCAGGAGAGAGCGCAGGACAGGAAGGCCTGGCGTGCTATGGTCCATGGGGTCATGAAGAGTCGGACACGACTGAACAACTGAACAACAACAAGACATTTAAAACACTTAATGCTCATCTTTGAGCCAATAGGACTAAAACTTGCTTAACCATCAGCTAGGTGGTAGCCTAGCTTCCTTGGCAGCTGTAGTTGTCTCAGAACAGAGCAGCCTTTCTCAAACTTGGATTACCAAATGTTGTTGGGCTACAGTTTTCACCAGCCCCAACCAAGGTCAAGGATTATGAGAGCTGTAGTGCAGCAACATCTGGGTACCCAAGGTTGGGAAAGCCTGCTACAGAGCATATGTTACCCATTGGTATATTTTTCTTTAAGAATTTTGAGTGGGAATATTCCTGCACTTGCTCAGTAAAGGAGTGAGATAGGGAGTGGACACCATTTTAGGCAGTTACCAAAATGCAGTGTGGAAGGAACTTTCTTTCTCCTCTCTGTAAGACCCTGAACCCTTGTGACAGGTTAGTGGGCGGCTTCCTTTTGAATTTTTTTTTAAAGAGTCATGATTTTTCTACAAACACTATGAGATCCTTGTTGTTTATGTCCTTTTATATTATATAAAGGGCTGTTTACGAAGTTGTTCCTGTATTGCAGCATCCTGGTCCATTTTGAGAAGATTGCTGCAGAGCTGGACTGAATGGAGTAGAGACTGTTTTCCTTCTCTGGCCAGCAAAAAAATCAAGCTTCAGAGAGAAGTTTTATTTATATTTTTGTTGTGGACTCAAGCTGAAAGACAGAACTTTGGGAGGGCTGTGCTCTGTTATATTGTTTTGGTGATAAGTAAATTGTGATGTATGTAAATTTTTTACATGTGCATTGTTATTGTTTTTAATTAAGAAATGAAAATGACACATGTTAATTGTCTCTGTACAAGGCCTTTGCTGTGAGTCCCTTTAGCGACCGTGAAGAAAAGTATTACACATGTATAGTTTATTAAGCTGACTTGGGGACAGCGTTGTTATATGTATGAGTTCCATCCTAGCAGAATTGTCTTAATACCAGTGTGTCACTGTTGGTGTGATTTTGATGGCTTCAGTCTATGGCCGATGTTCTGCCTGAGTTTGATTAATTAAGGGTGCAATCCTATGCATGTTTAGACAGAGCTAAGGCCTACAACTCCCAGCATTCCCCAGCCAGCAAGGCTGGCTGGGGAATGCTGGGAGTTGTAGGCCTTAGCTCTGTCTAAACATGCATAGGACTGCGCTCTAAATTTCCTATGATAACAGTAGCATTAACCACTTAATGAGGATGTAATGCCACTCTCCTAAGAGAGTTCTGGAAATACCCTGCAATAATTCATCAAGGGGTTGCTGCCTAAACAAAGATATATTTTTCTCACTTTCAAATGGAACATATTGCACTTTGTAAAGCTCTGTTCTGAATATGTTAAAGAAAGAGAAATGACAATGCAAAATGTTCAGACATCATCCAAGTGACCTCCAGAGAACAACTGTACATTAGAAGACACTGTGTCATAGTAAAAGTCATGATAAGGATACCACTATCGTAATTAGTTTTATAGAGTAGAGGGAAGATGATCCTTTCCCTTTCTATAATAGCCAGAATGAAATATAAATAAAGGATTTCTAATATACGCAGTCTATCCACATAATTTTCAAAAACACTAGCACTGGCCACCTCTCTGGCTCATGTGTTCAGATTCCCTATGCCAGAGTGCAGGTAACTAACGGGCACAAGCAGAAGGTATGTTTGTGCAATGGATCTTTCCCTTCCACTCTTCCCTTCTGCAGTCTCCTGTACTCCCCCAAAAGCCTCTCCAGGGGCTCATGGAGACCTACCAAATATCACACGGCTCTGCAGTGGGAGGCGGGCATCACTTGAGATTGGGTGGAGGAACCTTGCACTGCTGACACAAGGTCCCCAATTTCTATGACAGCCCACAGTGTTCAGTAGGCATTCCAGGCGCTCTGGAGAGGAGAGGCTTTTTTTGGGGGGGGGCATACATGGGGCTGCAAGGGGGAGGAGGGGAAGGAAAAGCTATGTTGCACGAGCTTGCTTTCCACTTGTGCAAGGCTGGAAATCACCCACTGTAGAGTGCAAGGGCATTTGGATCAAACAGTGAATAGTACATTTGTCATAACTGAAGAAACATACAGCTTTTCTACATGAGGCATTTATTGTGCACTCATCATTCCCTACTCACAGTTGTTTATGGGTTCTTTAGATGACCTTCCAGTTTTGCTTCTGTTTGTAAACAGCACTTTCAGCAAGATTTTTTAGAGAAGGGAAAATAGGGTATTATTTCAGAAAGCGAAACAAAATGCTGTTTCCACTTGTGTGTTTGCACTATTCCGTTATACCACAGTGCCACCTAGAGGTAATGTCACAGAAAAGCAGGAAAGGAAACACTCCTCATATAGTGTTCAGATCTCAGTTCTGTGACGAAAGTGAAATTAGATGCAACGGATTAACATCCTGTGTAGAAAAGCCCATAGATAGTTTTTTAAAAGTAAAAAAAAGTATTTGAAAAATGTAAATTTGGTCCCATTTAACCTCAGAACCTGCACCAAATGGGTCTGAAGCACCCCGGTGGGTAACCAAGCTAATCCCAATGGACAAACATCACTACAGACAAAAGCATGGATTGAAATCTATTCAAGGCTTTATTTCAGAAAAATACAAAATAAAGAAAGTGGCATGGTGGTTATATGAGTGTTAGAAACTCATAGCTGTCGCTCATACTCAGGGCTACACTTCCCCGCCCAACTAGCATCGAGTAAGGACATTCTCTTATCAGCAGGTATACACCATGAGATGTCAAAACAGTACTTTCCTCCTCTCAGTAGGCATCTGAGCATGCTCAGTTCTGCTGTTCATCTCACTTAGACACTCTGCCAGCACGTTGTGGCCTTGAGCAAGCTCTGTGAAGCTGCTTGTAAAGACAGCTGCATTTTTTTCCTTTCTGCAAAGACAGTCCTGCAAAATCTCAGTTAGAGTCTCAGTGAAATAATATCATTTAGCATAGCATCAAACTTCGAGGTCTTCTCGCCCAGGGGTCAAGAGTCTGGAATATAAAGCTGGTTACGAATCTGGGGACTTCTAGGGGCTCATCTTGTAGGTCTCCCCCAGATCAAATCAGCTATCTTTACTCATTGTTAACCCTTTTAGTACCAGATTAACAAAAAGGTTTAGGTCAGGAATGCAGAACCTCAAGCCCAAGGTCTAATCTGGCCCTCCAGGGTAGCCCAGATGGCCACACTGTCTTTTTTTCTGGCCATCAATCATTTGGTGGCTTGCTGGCTTTTGTGCAGTCCCCCCCCCCATTCTAAAAGGTTGAAATGCCTCTCCTAAGGCTTAGTTACTGGCCGGAAGAGCTTGAAGTTAAAATATGCTGGGATTTTTGGCCCTTCTCCTTTTGCCTTCGGCCACACCTGCCACTGGAATGAGGTCCCCGAGAGCTTCTCTGAAACACAATTCGGCTCTTGGGCTGAAAGAAGTTCAGCACCACTGCTTTAGCTATTCTCAAAAAATGGAGAGCGTGAATGATGAAATATAGAGAACATGAATATATTAATCTTGAGTTTTAAGAGTGATCTGGGTCCCAGATCCACTTACCCAACTACTCATCCTGCATTTTTCTGGCTCTGTTGGTATCTCATTCCCCTCATCACTGCCTCAGATCTCTAGGCATGTTTAATTCCCGCCTAAGCCACTTTATGGAGGCCAGGTGGCAGAGAAGAAGTGCAGCTGTGGTTGGTTGACTATATCTCCCATTATTCCCAACAACTGGAGCTGATGGGACTCCAACGTTGGAGTCCCAACAGTTCTGGAGGGCCAGGAATTCCCCACTCTCATCTAGGGAAATAGATGAGCTAGGTTCTCTACCCAGTAGCCACACAGGTACATAAAGAAAAAGGTAACTTGAGTAAAACAGGCCTAAAGTTGTATCAAGCAAACATAAAATTAACCCTGCAATGACTGTATCTAATATTCTAGTTCTGTCCCTCTGCAACAACACATTTGACTGTGATCCTGTAGTAATAGTACTGTGACACTGGAATAGCATTATGGGATGTTGCAGAGGCATTGGACCAGGCTGTGTTAGAATGAAATACAAAATCCAAATGAAAATAATTGGGACAGATGAGCTGTGTGACAACAGGGGTATTTGAGATGATGGTGATGCTGAAAGACAGAATCAGGGGAGTGGTGGGGAAAGGTACTATTATGCGGCTTGTATTATAACTGGAAAAATAGGGATTTGATGACCTGCTGCCAACAACCTCAGAAAAAGTCTAGCAGTGCAATCAAACCTGAACAAATTGTTACCAAGACGGATGGGCAAATTGAATCTCTGTAGTCTGAAGACTAGAAAGACAACAGAGTAAAATATCTTATGACAGATTAAGGGAAAGATGTTCTGATAACAAGAAATGTGGTTATGGCTGAATGACCAAGTTGTCTACTAGCTAGAAAAGTGGTAGAATATATGTTGTCATAGAAACAAATGATATAACTATTAAATGGTTTCTTTCCAGTCCAAATAAGATGTGTTTCTTGAACTGAAAGAGAGAGAGAGAGAGAGAGGTTGTAATTAGAAAAGAAAGATGTGCCATCTGTAGCATTCTGGATAGTGTCCTGGGAACAGCTTTTCAGGCTGCTGAATTTCTATGGGAAATCTATGGTGTTTTTATGCATCTATGGTGGTTTGAGGATCTCCTCCTCCTTTTGCAAATAGTATTGGCTTGCCAGGCAGGGATTGGCTCTTGCATTCTGTTTGTACTACTCCTCACTGTAGGTACTACATTAAATAATTGATACAATCTATTCATTTATTTTGTTTTAATCCACTGCAGTGAGAACACAAAATCCATAATACCTATAGAACAACATACTCAATAATAAAAACAGAAAACAAATTCTACTTCTGGATGAAATTATTTTATACTGGCCTACTGGATGCTAAAAAAGATCATACAACAACAAGTTGTATGGTCTTCTGAGAGTAGAACTTGATGAATTTCCAGGGAAGGCAGTTGATGAATTGTGAGGAAGTCATGGTCTTCCTCAACATGTATTTTAGAGTATTTAAATACTCTAATATAGAGTATTTTCACTAGAGAGAAGTCACTGGAAACACTTCCATGTGGTGGTAACTTGACATGGTGACTTTATATGTTAACTACAACATGCCTTTGTTTTCCATGAGGGCTATCTCAATTTGTGTGGAGAATCTTCATGCTACCCCAGAAATGTATAGCACTGGCACGAAAACTCTCCATGCAATGTTGGCAGTCTTTGTGGTGAGTGCTTCTCATAGCAACACAGAGGTGACACTTCGCAGTGCTCCCACGTGGTGTCAGTATTGACATCAGAGTGCTTCTCTTTGATCTCAGTGTGTGGCCATGGGCAAGGCTGGCATACTTAAGAAGTGGAAAGAGTTGCCCCACTATACTGCACAGCTCATGAGACAGATATTGTGAAGGCCTACGCCTGACTATTGGATGTGTGACAACTGTGGAAAAGGCCTTCAGAAGCCTCTCTGTTTTGGTTTCCTTCCAGCCTCTATGTGCTCCCCATTACCACCAGGGCCAGCCCTACCATTAGGAAGTGTGAGGTGACTGCCTCAGGTGGCAGACGTTAGGAGTCAGGGAGTGGCAGCAAGGTGCTGGAGAGCAGATCTGTGTGTGCCATGTGGCCTGTTCTCCACTTCCTAAGCTAGCCTGCTGCTCTCAGGTGCAGTAGAGGACACTGTCCCATCACAAGTGTTGAAGTAAGGCCCAGCTACCAGTCCAGTTGGCTTCTGTACATGGAATGGGGTGGGGGGACCATCTTCTTCTTGACTTCAGTCAGTGAAATGACTTGGGCAACCCTGATGACCACAAAGAGGAGTCAGCCTTTGGTACTCAATCCAAAGCATTTGCAGTGCTGTGCCTCTCAAGAAAATTATCATCCACAGAAGTTTGACCACTATTTGTTACAAAGTCTTACCACAAACCTGGAGTAGTTAAGTGCATAGGGGGTTAAAAACCTCTCTGATTTATCACAGAGAAAAGCTTCCAGCTAATTACTGAACTGGACCAGAACACAGCTAGGTTAGAAACAGTCTTGGAGAATGTTCTTACTTATGACTGTGTACTGTGGGGGTAAAAAATCTATTGCCTCCACTTTCAGTACTGTAATCTTTCCTATGGATAATTTCTGACCAGCCCGCATTATTTTTAAAGGTCACTGTTTGGGGAGTAGGTTTGGCCTGGAAGTTTTCAGCCAGTTGGGCATGTGTTCAAGGCACTTGTAAGTTTTGGTCTAATCAGTTGGTCCACCCTTGGGATCTTTAATTGCTAAGTGTCAATACAACAGGAAACATCACCACTAGGTGCCACCGGACATAGTTGTATCTGGGTAGAATCAGGACTTTCCTGTTGCTGTTTTGTCTTTTTTAAATAGAGTAGGAATAGGCAGAAAGTAGATCAGACTCTATTGGTAGGTCTCACAGCTAGGTTAGAAACAGCCTTGGAGAATGTACTTACTTACGAGTGTGTACTGTGGGGGGAAATATCTATTGCCCCCACTTCCAGTACTGCAATCTCTCCTATGGATAATTTCTGGCCAGTCCATAAAAGGATATTCGCAGTAGATTGGCAAGGGTTTCCGACTCTTAATTGTTTAACAATAGTAAGAACAAAATGGTTTTCAAATTAGGCCATTACAATCCCTGATCTGTAGTAACTCAGAAGCAGATTTGTACTTCTGTATTGTGGGTGCACAATCTTATTGGCCCCAAGAGCCACATCTGGTGTTAATGGGGAGGGAGGGGCCCGGGGGCCATACATGTGTATGCACACACAGAGACATGTGCGCGCGTGCACACACACACACGGAGGGGGGGGAGAGGAGTACACACGTGCGCACACACACTGGGGTGGGGGAGGTGCATACCCAGACACACCGACCCAAAGCTTCCTGGATAGCTGTTTCGGCATCCCCACTGGCAGAGTGAAATCAGCCATGCCTATGGAGTCCCCTGCTTGACCTGGAAAGCTCTGCAGCGCCACCTGGTGGCCAGATACAGAAGGTAGCCTGGTCCACAACTTGCAGGATTAAGCACTGGGCCTGCAGGTACGCTAATGCAGACCAGCTGAGAGCCTCAGGAAGCCCTATGAAGGGCTTCCTCTTACCTCCAAGCTTTGCCACAGCAACACGAGTCTTCATGGTGGTAGCATCGTGCTTTGTCTCTTGTTCCTGACCTTGCTACGCCTTGCTGATACTCGACCCTTGCCTGTTCCTGATGATGCCTTTGCCTTTACCACCGTCACCGGTAATTGACCTTAGCCTGCTCTGGACAACACTCTTGCCTCTGGCCCTGCCATGCCTTGCTTGTACCTGCCTGCTGCCTGCTCTGGACCCTGTTCTTGCCTCTGGCCCTTCCATGCCTCATCTGAGCCTTTCCTGATTAACCTTGGCTCTCTGCCTACATCCATCATCCCTGACCCTGGTGTTCTAGTCAAGGACACCTGCCACCCACGTCCCGGACCTGACCCCCTCCCATGACTCTGATGATCATTGCTTCTTTTGTGCTACCAGTAGCAATGAAGAAGCAGCAATGATTCTAGTCATAGAATCATAGAATAGTGGGGCTGGAAGGGGCCTACAAGGCCATCGAGTCCAACCCCCTGCTCAATGCAGGAATCCAAGTCAAAGCATCCCTGACAGTGACAGATGGCTGTCCAGTCTTGTCTTGAATGCCTCCAGTGTGGGAGAGCCCACTACCTCCCTAGGTAATGGCTTCCATTGTCATATTGCTCTAACAGTCAGGAAGTTTTTCCTGATGTTCAGCCAGAATCTGTCTTCCTGTAACTTGAGCCCATTATTCCGTGACCTGCACTCTGGCATGATCGAGAAGAGATCCTGGCCTTCCTCTCTGTGACAACCTTTCAAGTACTTGAAGAGCGCTATCAGATCTCCCCTCAGTCTTCTCTTCTCAAGGCTAAACATGCCCAGTTCTTTCAGTCTCTCTTCATAGGGCTTTGTTTCCAGTCCCCTGATCATCTTGGTTGCCCTCCTCTGAACCCTGACCAGTTTGTCTGCATCCTTCTTAAAGTGTGGTGCTCAGAACTGGACACAGTACTCCAGATGAGGCTTAACCAGTGCTAAGTAGAGGGGAACTAGTACTTCCCATGATTTGGAAGCTATGCTTCTATTAATGCAGCCCAAAATAGCATTTGCCTTTTTTGCAGCCACATCACATTGTTGGCTCATATTCATCTTGTGATCTACAACAATTCCAAGATCCTTCTCGCTTGTGGTGTTGTTGAGCCATGTATCCCCCATCTTGTAAGTTTGCACTTGGTTTCTTTTTCCTAGGTGCAGAACTTGGCATTTATCCCTAGTAAATGTCATTCTGTTGTTTTCTGCTCAGCGCTCCAGTCTATCAAGACCACTTTGAATTTTGTTTCTGTCTTCCAAAGTATTAGGTATCCTGCCTAATTTTGTGTCATCTGCAAATCTGATCAGCATTCCCTGCACCTCCTCCTCTAAGTCATTAAAAATGTTGAAGAGCACTGGGCCCAGGACTAAGCCCTGCGGTACCCCACTCGTTACCTCTCCCCAGTTTGAGAAGGTCCCATTGATAAGCACTCTTTGAGTCCGATTCTGTACCCTACTGTGGATCCACTGGATCGTTGTTTCATCTAGCCCACTTTTCGCTAGTTTGCTCATCAGGATATCATGGGGCACTTTGTCGAAAGCTTTGCTGAAGTCGAGGTATATTATGTCCACAGCATTCCCACAGTCCACAAGGGAGGTTACCTGATCAAAAAATGAGATCAGATTCATCTGGCAGGATTTGTTCTTGACAAATCCATGTTGGTTTCGAGTAATCACTGCATTGTTTTCAAGGTGCTTCCAGATGGATTGCTTTATCATCTGCTCCAGAATTTTCCCAGGGATTGATGTCAGACTGACTGGTCTGTAGTTCCCAGGTTCCTCCTTTTTACCCTTTTTGAAGATAGGGACAACGTTAGCCCTCCTCCAGTCATCTGGCACTTCACCTGTTCTCCATGATTTCTCAAAGAGAATAGACAGCGGTTCTGAGAGTTCTTCTGCCAGTTCCTTTATTACTCTAGGATGCAGTTCATCTGGCCCTGGAGATTTGAACTCATTCAAAGTAATTAGGTGTTCCTTGACCATATGCCTATCGATCTCAAGCTGCAATCCTGCCACTTCAGCCTGTACTTCGCCTTTGCCAGGGGGGTCATAGACCCTCTTTTGGGAGAAGACTGAGCCAAAGTAGGAATTGAGCACTTCTGCCTTTTCCTTGTTATCTGGTATCATTTTGCCATCCTTATTAATAGCTTCTTTCCTCTGTCTTTTACTATGCATGTATCTGAAGAAAGCCTTTTTGTTGCTTTTAGCATCCCTCGCTAACCTCAGCTTGTTCTCAGCTTTAGCCTTCCTGACGCCATCCCTGCAATTCTGTGCTACTTGCCTGTACTCTTCCTTTGAAGGGATGTACGAAAGTCACTTACCTTTTCGAAGGGTGACATTCGCGGTGGGGGGGAGGCGCTCTGTGTCAGGGTGGAAACTGAGCCCAGAGAGCCCCAGAGCAGTTCTGATTCTGAGGAGGAACAGCAATCCGTGGGAGTGGAGCCAGCTCATCCCTCACAGGCTCAGCACCTGGCAGAGATTCCTCCTGCCGGCATTCCTGAGATAGATAGTGAGTGACCTGGGTAGTGAGGGAGTGTGGGAGGGGGGCTTCTTAGATGCTCGACGCAGACGCAAAGAGTGACGAGCAATGGAGGGCACGGAAAGGAGGCGTAGCGCCCGTTTGGCGCGCAAGCAATGGCCGCCTCCCATGGACCCAAGGGAAAGAGGGAAGATCTCTCCCTAGCCCATAAGTTCTGGGTCTTCAAGTGACTCCCTTTCAAACGGGGATCAACTGCTTGCCTGAAGCTTAGGCCACGCTCCTGTCCCTTGCTCTAGCTTCTGGTGATTAGCATCTGAAAGAGTCATTAAGCTGTAATGGGATTAAAGCTTTGAAAAGAATTCCCTTTCGTCTGTGTCTTGAGTTGGCTATTGGGATCTACTGGGGGAGGCCGCCAACACATTCCTGACACTCTGTACCTCCCCCCGAAATCCTACCCCGGCCGACTCCGCTCCGTGGCGACTCTGTGGAGCCGCCGGCCGGGTGCATCCACATGGCAGGTCTGCGGATGCAAATGGCAGCTGTCGTAGCGGCCTCCATTTGCATCCCTTCGCTGAGCTGTGATAGGCTACGTAAATATTTACGTAGCCTATCACGGCAAAAGCAAGGACGTAAATGGCAGCTGCTACGCCATTTGTGTCCCTGCTCTGAGCCGTACTTATGTAGCCTATCACGGCTTGCCAGGGATGCAAATTGCGGCTGGCATAGTGGCTGCCATTTGTGGCCACAGCCCAGCAGTAGCTGGAGCTGCTGGAGCCACTGCTGCCACCGCAGCCAGGTAGGCTCCGTTTCACGGGGCTTTCGCGGGGTGGTGGGGCGGGTTGCTCCGTTCCGCCACGGATTCCAGGGGGCCGAATTCACTGGAATTTGGCCTCCCTGGGATCTGTGGTGGAATTCTCTAACATCCTTATTCCTTTGTTGCTTGGCCTTCTTTCCACTTCCTATATGTGTCCTTTTTTGTTTTCAGGTCATCTCTAAGCTTTTTGTGAAGCCACATTGGCTTCTTCTGTTGTCTTCCACCTTTTCTTCTTGTTGGAATTGTTTGTAATTGTGCCTTGAGAATTTCCTTTTTAAAAAGCTCCCACCCATCTTGGACTCCTTTACTCATTAGAGTTGCTTGCCATGGGACCTTACTGATCATTGTTCTGAGTTTATTAAAATCAGCTTTCCTAAAATCCAGGGTATGCATTTGACTACACTTGGCTTTTGCTTCCCTTAGAACCAAGAACTCAAGTATAACATAGTCGCTTTCCCCCAGAGTTCCTGTAACTGCTACTTTATCCACTAAGTCATCTCTGTTGGTTAGGATCAAGTCAAGGATAGCCGATCCTCTAGTCCCTTCCTCTACTTTCTGTAGGAGGAAGTTATCCGCCACACAAGTCAGGAATTTCCTGGAGGGGCCATGTTTTGCAGAATTTGTCTCCCAACAAATATCGGGGAAATTGAAGTCCCCCACTACTACTACATCATGATTCCTTGAAACATTGGCTATTTGCTTTTCAAAAGTGTCATCCTCATCTTCTCCTTGATTGGGTGGCCAGTAGTAGCCTCCGACCACCAGGTTCCTTTTATTCTTTGCTCCATTTATTTTGATCCAGATGCTCTCGATGGGGCGACCAAGCTCATCCTCCTGTATTTCTGTGCAGAGATACGTTATTTTTAACATGCAGTGTAACCCCACCTCCCTTTCTGTTCCTCCTGTTCTTTTTGAACAAGTTATAACCTTCAATTGCTGTATTTCAGTCATGAGAGTCATCCCACCAAGTCTCAGTTACACCTATCAAGTCATAATTTCCCTCTTGTAATAAGAGTTCAAGTTCATTCTGTTTGTTTCCCATACTCTGGGTATTAGTATATAGACATCGAAGACCATGTGCTTCATAGTCTGGCTTTCTTCCTCCATGTTTCTGAAGACTATTATTGGGTGCTGTTCTCTCCGTTGCGGTGCATGAGCCTTCGTCCATTGTTACCCCCAACTTTACATCTCCCTTCCCCAAAGGATTCAGTTTACAGCCCTCCTGATGAAGTTCTTCATGCTGTGGCCAAACACATTCTTCCCAGCCTTTGTGAGGTGCAACCCATCCCTTGCCAACAGCCCATCTTCCAGGAAGTATAGCCCATGGTCCCAGAATCCAAATCTCTTGTGCCGGCACCACCTTCATAGCCAGTCATTCACCCGGAGTATTTTTCTTTCCCGTTCGATCCCTCTTCTAACTACTGGAAGGATGGATAAGAAAACTATCTGGGCCCCAAAGTTCTTGAGTTTCCTTCCCAAAGCTTCAAAGTCTGACGTGATTTCTTCGTAGCTCTGCTTGGCAGTATCATTTGTTCCCACATGGATGAGAAGAAAGGGATACCTGTTAGTGGGCTTTATGAGTACAGGCAACCTTTCAGTCATGTCTGTAATCCATCCTCCTGGGAGACAACATACCTGACGAGTCCACGGGTCTTCATGACATACTTGGGTCTCGATCCCACGCAGCAAGGAGTCTCCCACTACTACTACTACTCTTCTCTTCTCGTTGTTGTAGGCCTGGGTTTCATCACCTCTGCTTGACTGACCTTCAGGCTCTTGCTCACTCTCACGCAGGTTCCCTGTGATTCTTCCTCTGCAGGCTGTCCTCCAGTCTCATCCTCAAGTACCTGGAATCGGTTCCACAGCTCCACTGCTTCCACTGGTGCAGAGTGGTGTCTAGTTCTTCTTCTCTTAACTGTCACTGTTTTCCAAGGAGTATGCTCTACTGCATTTTTCCTCACCTCAGCATTTCCCACTTCTGCCTCATCTTGCTGTTGCTCTTCAAGCTTCTGGTCTTCACTTTGCTGCTGTAGTTCCACCCTTCTGTCCAAGAACTCTTTGTGTTCTCTTAGTCACTTGCCTCCTCCTAGCCATCTCATGGTCGTTGCTGCTTTTGCACCACCACTAGTGCCCCTGACCCGATAACTGCCTTACCACTGCCATTAGTGGCAGTAAAGCAGAGATTTGGGGTCACTGGGGGAGGGAGAAAGCTTTGTGAAAACTCACAGTTTGCTCAGGCTTTTCCTGAGGCTGCAATAGAAGATGATGATGTGACTAGGCCTAAGTTTAGGATGACTTGGTAGCAACACTGCTCTAAACATAGCTTATACACAAAAGATCTGTGCAGTTGTTCCCTGGCAGAAATACCATAAAGGTGGAAGAGCTTCACTAAAATAACAACAACAACAATTCACTGTTAACAACAACAGCTATCGTCACCTGCTTTAGCAGGCAGATGGATCTCATTAACTTTCCAGTTTGAGAAATAAAGAAATCACCTCAGTGCTGCTTCCTGCCACAGCCTATCTCCCACAAGCTTTGAACCCTTGTTGGGCCTGAAATCACTTCAGCTTTGTGTGGATATCACTTTAGTGAGGGAAGTATAGGACTGATCTACACACAGCTTTTAACTAAGTGACTAGCCACCACTGTGATAGTCAGGTTGGTATTTTTATGTTAACAGGATTAAAAGTAAATATACGATGATGATTTATTCCATTTCTATACCACCCAATAGCCGAAGCTCTCTGGGTAGTTCACAACAATTCACAAACTACAAAACTAGAACATTCTAAACACCATAACACAACATTATAATAAAACATGGCCTAAAAATTGTAAGGTACAGAATTTAAAGCAATTAAATTGCTATAAACAACTTCAGTACACAATTTCAATAACAGACCTGTTCAAGAAAGCTGACATAAATGCCCCATCATATGCCATTAAATGCCTGAGAGCAGATGGCTTTTTTTCTTTAAAAGCAACAATAAAACAACTGAAATAACAAAAGTGTGCATTCAAATTATTCAGTTTAATTTTGTCAAATAGCTTTATGTTACCCCAATTTAATCTCTTGAACAATTTCCCCTCATATTTTCTTTCCTTTTTTTTAAACAATTCTTTAGAGACTGCCAACTGATAAAGATCACTTTGCCTTCATTGTTCTGATTAAATAATAGTGGCTCTTATCCTTGAGGCCTACAGTGTGCTAAATTTAGAATAAGGTTGGTTGGGTTGCTACAACAGCTGCTACAGAACAGAGAGCATATTAGCATGGGCTATCTAATATGTATTAGATGGAGCTGCAAAATATTGCGGCTGAATAATGTTAGCGGGGTAATATTCATTATCATAAGTACATCTACCTGTCTATGCAAGAAACAGCACTTAGAATTCTTATAAGCAGATTTTGATTGTCATACTTAGCACACTTGCTAAGATACACAGTACATAAAAAATATAGCATGATATGATCGTGTAATTTAAATGGCACTGAGGAATGAAATGTCAACATTTAATGGATTGTCAAAAATTAACAAATTGCATTTATAAAGGGCAGTTTAGATACCAAACTTATATAAAGCTGTAAGCTTCAAGGGTTGGGAAGACCATGTAAAGCAGGGGTAGGAAACTTGTTGCCCGTCAGATGTTTTGGTCTGCTACTCCCATGATCCCTCACTATTGGCTATGCTGGCTAGGCCTGATGGGAGTTGTAGACCAAAACATCTGGAGGGCCACAAGTTGCCCAATCCTGATGTAAACTGATTAGCAAAGTTGGACTGGATGCATGCACAGGCTCAGGTGCTGACTATTTGGAAACACAGACAGTGCAGAACCTTATTAAAGGCAAATATGTGGAACCTTCATAGTCCTGTCAGCTATAATGGTATCAAGAACAATTATAGTTTATGGGCTCTTTGGGCCATATCGTCATTATATGCTGAAACTAGGCTTCACAGGTTCCCCTGGAACAAAATTGCCAGAAGGCAGTTAACACACTATTTCAACACACTGTGTGAAATGAAATTGTGACAGTTGTCTTTCATATTTTGCTTCAGAGTTACTTGAATATCATTCATTCATTTATAATAAAAGTTTGTAGCCTGCTTTTCCTTTCCAAACATGGATGTCCAAAGCAGCCAATGTTTTGTTTGTTTGTTTATTTATTTATTTTATTACATTTCTATACCGCCCATTAGCCAAAGCTCTTTGGCCAGTTTACACTATAAAGCTTAAAACCATAACAAAAAATAACATAGTAAAACATAATATAAAATCGCCAGTTTAAAACAGAGTAAAACCAAAGGAGTAACAAAAATAAAAACCAGCAACAGTGCAAAGATCTAAAACACAGTAACACAATTTTAAAAATAGGTTAAAAACCCTCAGAAAACAAAAAAGGTCTTCTCCTGGTGCCAAAAAGACCACAATGTAGGTGCTAGGTGAGCCTCTCAGAAGATCATTCCACAATCGGAGTGCCACCATGGGAAAGGCCCTGTCCTTAGTAGCCATCCGCCTCACCTCATTCAGTGGGGCCACCTGGAGAAGCGCCTCTGAGGGTGATCTTAGTGTCTGGGCAGGTATATATGCAAGAAGATGATCCTTCAGGTAACCTGGCCCCAAGCCATTTATGACTTTGTAAGTTAATACCAGCACTTTGAATTTGGCCCAGAAATGGACTGACAGCTAGTGCAGATCATACAGCACTGGTGCAGTACTGGCCACTTCCTGTTAACAATCTTGCTGCCCTGTTTTGAACCAGCTAAAGTTTCTGGCAGCCCCATGTATAATGCAGTAATCCAAACAAGAGGGTTCAAGAGGATGGATAACTATAGATAGGCTCTTTGTATTATTTATATGACATTATAATATAATTTATATTATGAAACAAGTCTCTATTCTTTAAGACTATAATCAATTCAAGACTTAGGCTCTTCATCGCCCCCAGCAATATCTGTTGTATTCCCCCCTGCCCTTAACATGTAGCCTATACAGCAGATCTGTAGAAACCCTACCAGGACAGCATTTTCCATTTCAAGGGTGGTGTCCAAAGTTAGTCTAACTGAAGTCCCATTCATTTTAATGGGTTTACTCTAAGTAGGATTAATATTGGATACAACTTGAAGTGGCCTCAGAAGGAGAAACATTCATATGCCATCAAGTAAAGTGCAAACAAATCAGTGATAGTTCATTTCAGCTGTTTAGGAGGGAGAACAAGGACTGCTTCTCCTTCTTCTCCTTGATCGGTGGTATCCTCAGTTATCTGATTTGGGCCGTGTGGATTGGATAGCTGTGTGTAACACAATGCAGAAATAGGACAAGGAACCATGACTGGCACAGAACCACAGTAGTCATGACTGCAATAAAAAAATAAGCATTTACGAAGCATGAAGTGCATGAATCATTGGATACTGGGGCATTTTAGTCGGTATTCAACGTTTGGGATTCAACATTTTCTGAATTTTGTGGTGAATGAAATTCAATCTCTCCCCCTTCCCCCCGAGGGAAGATTGATGTAATGGAAGATAAATGAATCTCTTGTTATTCAGCAACCATCCTTCTATGCTCTCCAAGCTTCCCCCAGCACAAGACAGGTTTCTGTAGATCTTTCAGATCTGCTTTTCGTTTGAAATAGAAATGAATGAAAATTAGCCCAAAGATCTTGATGTGCTCCAATTCCAAATGACTCAATTATTCTGGTGCATTTTCTTTTTACATTTTAATTTAAAGCCTTCAGTACAGTGAAATTACATAAGGAAAGACATAATACATTACAAATGCTATTACAAATTTATACAAACAAAATGTGTTCTTATACATCTGTATTTTATCTCAAATTAGTCCAAAAGTATAAAAAGGGAATACCAAGCTCTTACAGTGTCTGCGTTATTTTGTCTATTTTGTCACATCATAAAGCATCTGAGATGGTTTTAGCAAATGTACTATGTCTCTGTCTGTCTGTCTGTCTGTCTATAGAGAGAGAGACTATTCTTGACCTGTAATTCTTAATATTCTAGCAGCTGACCAATAAATACTGTTTACTAGTTCAAAGCTAGTTTAGGGCCATTCAGATGATGCCTTCATACATACAGCCAGTGTTCGTCAGGGGCAGGCCCCACCCCTGACGAAAATAGGGGGTCAGCCCACCCCGACCTCTGCCCATTCAGGGTAACATCTGCAAGAGGGATGTTGTGTTGAGGAGCGGACAGGGAAGTGTGCCGATGACAGGGGCAGTAGGTATAGCCCCCTCTATGTGTTGGCTGTACATGTAGAATTAACTTTTCTGAAAGCCCTGTTTTCTGACATAACTTTAAACATCCATCTGTAAACTTTCTCCAGTTTTTTAAGTGTAGCCTCTATAGGTTGCGTTTTAAAACAAACCAACAAACCAAAACTGATATATGACTTAAAAGGATCCCAAACCGTTAGGAATTCCTTATGCCTGATGGCAAAATAGTGGTAACAAACCTCAACGTTTTTGCCAGATTTCTTTGCATTGTTGTTGTTTACCTGGTCAGTCACTTCCGACTCTTCGTGACTTCATGGACCAGCCCACGCCAGAGCTTCCTGTCGGCCGCCGCCATTTGCGTTCCTTCTTTTTGGCCGTCTTAATCTATGTAAATATTTACGTAGACTATGATGGCGAAAATAAAGGGGAACGCAAACAGCATAGCGGACGCTATTTGCGTCCCCTTTTGATTCGCCGTTTTAGCCTACGTAAAGATTTACGTAGGCTAAAAAGGTGAATGAAAAAGGGACGCAAATAGCTCCTGCTACGCTATTTGCATTCCCCTTTATTTTCGCCGTCATAGTCTATGTAAATATTTACGTAGATTAAGACGGCCAAAAAGAAGGAACGCAAATGGCGGCGGCCGTAGCCACCACCATTTGCGTACATGGTTGGTTGTTGTTGTTGTTGTTGTTTTACCCAGAGCCCTCCGCGGCCGGAAATCCAGCTGCGGACAGCTCTGGCCTGGCCGGGCTGGGCCTGGCCGGCTGCTCTGCGGAGCTGCTGCAGAGCACAGTCGGCCATTGGAGGATTCCGGGGGGAGGAATGGAGCGCTTCCCCCCCTGGCCAGGATTCCGGGGGGTGGGACGGAATGCTTCCCTCCCACCATCAACATAATCTGTGAAAGGTAAGTGAGTTTCGTACACCCCTACCTATGTGAGAATAAGATCTGTGAATGTTAGAATAATATCTAGTGCCATCCTATTCTCAATTTACAGTGGCTGATATTGAGTAAGTCACAGTAAGACAGTAGAGACTGAAGATGTGCCAGCAGATGTGCCATGCTGCTGCAACATCATAGCAACATTATGCTGGCTAGGGATGTACGAAACTCACTTACCTTTTCGAAGGGTGACATTCGCAGTGGGGGGGAGGTGCTCCGTCCCTCCCCCCGAAATTCTGTCTGGCCGGCTCTGCTTTGCAGAGATTCTGCGGAGCTGCTGGCCAGGGCCACCCGCAGCCAGACATCCGGCCGCTGGGCAGCCTGCAGGGACGCAAATGGCAGCTGCTGAAGCCGCCGCAATTTGCATCCCTGTTTTTCGCCGTGATAGGCTACATAAATATTTACATGGCCTATCATGGCAAAAAACAAAAAAGCGGACACAAATGGTGGTGGCTACGGCGGCCGCCATTTGCGTCCACTTTCTTTTGCCCTTTTAGCCTACGTAAATATTTACGTAGGCTATTACGGTGAAAAAAAAGGGGGAACGCAAATGGCGTAGTGGCCGCCATTCACGTTCCCTTTTTTTTTGCCGTTCATTACGGCAAAAAAAAAGAACGCAAATGGCGGCCACTACGCCATTTGCGTTCCCCTTTTTTTCCCGCCATAATAGCCTACATAAATATTTATGTAGGCTAAAACGGAAAAAAAAAGGGAACACAAATGGCGGCTACTGTAGCCGCCGTCATTTGCGTCTGCTGTTGTTGTTTTTTTTTTGCCGTGATAGGCTACGTAAATACTTATGTAGCCTATCACGGCCTCCGCAGGGACTCAAATGGCAGGGACGCAAATTTGCGCCCTCCGCTGGGATGCAAATTTACGTAGCCTATCACGGCTATAATGAAAAAGTGAATGGCGGCCGCAGATGCGGCCGCCATTTGCAAGTCAGCGTGGACGGCAGCAGGTAAGTGCTCCGTTTCGCGTGCCTTTCATGGGGGGGGGGCGAGGGGCTTCATTCCGCCATGGCTTGGGGGGGGTCGAATGCACTGGCATTCGGCCTCACCGAGATCCGTGGCAGAATTCTCTGACATCCCTAATGCTGGCATAACTTGATACCAGTGCAATTCTGGGCCAAAAAATGAAAAATGTCAAGGTGATAGGGAAAGAGTGGAACTTAATTTAGAATCTTCTGCTCACTTGAACTTTAGTCCTGTGCCCAGTGATGTTTAAACACAAGTGTAGGCAACTTGTTTCGGCCTGTGGGGACATTGGCAATTTGAGAAACTGCCTTGGACACCACCACAAAATGGCTGTCCTGGGTTGTGTAGCTAGTCACAAAGGACATGTAACCGACCCCAAAGACTGAGTACAAGGCAGAGGTGAGGTCTGAGCCCCAACAGAAATCTAATTTACAAAAGGCAAACTCTTTTTCTACCCCCCCCCCCGCACCTCGTCCTCTGCCAGACAACTCATTTCTCCCAGCTCTTTTTCTCTCTCATTCTGGATCACCACTCATACAGTCTCTCATCCCCGCCCCCCTCTCTCACACACTCACACCATATGCCCCCATCCATCCATCCATCCATCCATCATTCACACACACCCATGTATTCATCAGTACATACATATAAATCCCTCCCTTCTTCTCATCACTGCAAGTACATAGGCACACACACACTAAGGGCACAATCGTATGTATGTTTAGATGGAAAAAATGTCCTACAACTCCCACCTGGCTGTGGAATGCTGGGAGTTGTAGGGCTCTTTTTTCTGTCCAAACATGCATAGGATTGTACCTTTAATCTTTTTCAGGATCTCTCCAAAATCCCCCCCCCACACACACACACACTTTCTCTCTCACAAATGTGCAACCCCCATCCATTTGGACATACAAACACACAACTCTCTCCAGTACCCCAGGTCACTCCCAGCTGGCTCTCCCAACCTGGGCTGGCTTTCTGCTGCTCTCCCTCCCACCTCCCCTTGGCTTTCCTGACCCCAAGTTGGCTTACAGCTGCTTACTTTGCTGTCACTACACTCTTTGGCTCCTTCCCAGCTTATCAGATGGAAGTGACAGGAATCCCCCCTCTCTCTCCCCCATCCCCTTTTTTTTTCTTGGTGGCTGGACATGCTGCAGAGGAAAGCATCGCCTTGCAGCTGTCCACCATCTTCATTTCCTAAGAAGATCTCAGAGCCCCACGTGTGGCCCAGAGGCATTCCTGGGAAATGAACATCGCAGCAGCGCTCTCTCTCGCTCTCTTTCTGGCTTGTGGTCATGGTTTTAATCTTTCTTAGAAACTGCAGTTTACGAACTTTGTTTCTTGCCCCCCCCTCAAATGAAGATGTGTAGATCAATGATAAATTAGGCCTCACCTTATGCATTCTCCCAGATGTGACCTACATTCCCTTTAACCTACTACTTCAGCAGGATATACCCCATCAAATGTCTTGTCATAAATCAGAACAATTTGACTGGCCTGCCATAATCAGCTCTGTAACCTTACTGTTTGCCAGGATAAAGACTATCTCTCTTTCTAACAGCCATGTTGTTGTTGTTGTTGTTGTTGTTGTTGTTATTTAAAACTTTTCTTGGCCACCTTTCAGGGCAGAAACCCTCCCGAGGCTGCTTACAGCAATAAAATACATAAAAACAGTTAAAATATTAAAAGTGTTAAAAACATAAAAACAATAAAAACAAAAATAAAAGCCAACAATAAAAACAGCAACAATGCTAACAGCAGTAACAGCAACAATCGCAGTCATATCAAGAGAAGGCCACGGTAAAATAATATGCTTTCAAGGCCTTCTTAAAAGCCTGCAATGACAGAGCATGGCGGACCTCTGACAGCAACTTGTTTCAAAGGTGTGGGGCTACTGCAGAGAAGGCCTTCTCATGTGTGGTCACTCATCTGACTGCTCTCACGAGTGGGCAAATGAGAAGGGCCTCTCTTCCTGATCGTAAAGTGTGGGCAGGCTGATATGGTGAAGGCGGTCCTTCAAGTAACTTGGTCCCAAACCATTTAAGCCTTTAAAGGTCAAAACCAGCATTTTGAATTGGGCTCAGAAATGCTGACTGTTCTATCTTGGATTATTTCTTTGGAAGGACTCTAGAGCTTGCTTCTAATTAGTGTTTGCATCTTTTTCTTTCTTTTTTGCCCATTACAGATGAGTACATCTCACTGTTTCTCTAGGTTAGTCCTGTATCCTCATCTGAATACTGAGATGACATCTCCACGCTCCCAGGCTCTTGAAATCTCATTTGTGCTAATGAATTTGTCAAGATGTTTAGTGCTGCCCTGTGATATGCTTTCATTCAGTCCTAGGGCCTGGGTTGGTTGCAGCTTCTGCAAGCTCCCATTGCCGTTTGATTCAGTTTCAAGTCTTTAGAAAGATTCAGTATCAGTGTCACAAAAATGCTATAGGGATAACTGATGATAAGGCTTGCTTTGCTCTGGTTTAACCGACCTGTTTATGAAGTAAGAGCATATGAAACCTTCTAGCAGGAATGTCTTGGCATTCAGAACAGTCTACTTTCTCAGTTATCTCTATTTATCATGCAGTAGGAAGGCGCTGTCAGGATGCGCCCTAGCGGCCTCTTTTAGTAGACTCCAATAGCCAACTCAAGACACAGACGCAAGGATTCTTTTCAAGGCTTTAATCCTTTTACAACTTAATGACTCTTTCAGATGCTAATCACCAGCGACTAAGCAAGGAACAGCAGAGTAGCCTATGCTCCGAGTAGGCAGTTGATCCCCGTTTGAAGGAGAGTCACTTGAAGGCCCTGAACTTATGGGCAAGGGAGAGATCCTCCCTCTTTCCCTTGGGTCCACGGGAGGCGGCCGTTGCTTGCACGCCAAATGGGCGCTACGCCTCCTTTCCACGCCCTCCATCGCTCGTCGCTCCCTGCGTCTGCGTCGAGCATCTAGCAAGCCCCGTTCCCACACTTTCTCACTGCTAGGATCGCGATCTATCTCAGGAATGCCGGCAGGAGGAATCTCTGCCAGCTGCTGTGCCTGTGAGGGATGAGCTGGTTCCTCTCCCATGGATTGCTGATCCTCCTCAGAATCAGAACTGCTCTGGGGTTCTATCAGCTCAGTTTCCACCCTGACAGGCATCCCTTATTCCTCAAAATTTTATCAAGGGAATTTTGGTTTCTGTGTATAATTCTTTACATTGTGGCGAGTGGCCGATCTACACTTATGGGTTTTTTTTGCTTCCAATGAGGTTTCACTGCCCGTCTTTCACACTACGTAGTACCTGCCTCAAATTGGAACCGGAATCTCCTGCTTCCGTGTTCATGCTTTCAATACCCTGATACCCTGGTATTTCCCCTTAATGTGCTCTGATTTTTTGCCTTCACTACCATATCTGGCCGTAGTCTCCTCCCCTGCCTGTCCATATATGGTGGTGTTTGTATTTCACTCCTGTCCAATCACAGCTAGGGATGGCATAGAATTCCGCCATGGATTCCAGTGAGGCCGGATTCCGGCCCCCCGGAATCTGTGGTGGAATGGCCTCCTGCCCCCCCCCCCGCGGAATCCCCCCAGGACAGAACTTAACTGGGGCGGATGCAGCGGATTTGGTGGCTGCGGCGGCTCCAGCGGCTGGTCTCCTGGCCGGCCGCAGCCAGGCTGCTGCGGCCGCCATTGGCGTCTTTGCAGCTGTGATAGGATACATAAGTATTTATGTAGCCTATCACGGCTACCCCCCCCAAACCAGCGTACGCAAATGGCGGCGACTATGGCAGCCGCCATTTGCGTTCCCTATTTTTCGCTGTTCTAGCCTATGTAAATATTTACGTAGGCTATTACGGCGAAAAAAAAAAGGAACGCAAATAGCGCCCACTACGCTATTTGTGTTCCCCTGTTTTTCGCCGTAATAACCTACGTAAATATTTACTTAGGCTAGGACGGTGACAAATAGGGAACGCAAATGGTGACCACCATAGCTGCCGCCATTTGTGTACACTGGGTTTTTTTGGGTGGGTTAGCCATGATAGGCTATGTAACACAGCAGCCTGGGTAGACGCAAATGGCCGCTATGGCGGCTGCCATTTGTGTCCACAGCAGCCGGTCTGCGGCTGGAAATCCAGCTGCGGATGGCCCTGACCGGCTGCTCTGGGGAGCCGCCGCGGAGCGGAGCCGGCCGGGCAGGATTCCGGGGTGGAGGACTGGATCACCTCCCCCCCATTGAGGATTCCAGGGGGAGGGACGGAGCGCCTCCCCCCCACCACGAATCACATCCACGAACAGGTAAGTGAGTTTTGTACATCCCTAATCACAGCTCTCAACAGCCCCATGTCCTCTTGTGGGTACTGATCGCAGAGCTTCCTCAGCATTCAATGTTTCCTCGGCAACAAGCAAGGGGCTGGATGTGCATACGCTTGTCTGATTCCGGAAGCTAAGCAGGGTCAGCCCTGCTCAGTAGTTGGATGGGCGACTGCCTGGGAATCAGGCTTCCTGAATTGAGCAGGGGGTTGTTCTATCCCTTCAAATGAGACTAAGTTTTACCCCCTCCTATCCCCCGCTTTGGATAAAAAAAAAATTAAGACATTATGTTTGAAGAATTGTGGCTTCTCTGCGATTTTTTTTCTAATTCCGGCATGATCTTTGAAGATTTGAAGCTTCAAATCTTTGAATTTTCGAATCTTTGAAGATCATGCCTGTATTAGAAAAAAATAATGGTGGAGAAGCCATGATTTTTCGAAGATAACGCCTTAATTAAAAAAAAAATGTTGAGAGCTGTGAGTGTGGTGGGCATGGAATCAGCAGAAACAGGAAGAGTTTCTGATCCTCCAATGAGAGCCTCCGTCTTTAAGAGCAGGAAAACAGCACAGCACTCGAGTGTGAACCAAGCTCACGCATTCGATGAAGCTCTGCAACAGGGAAAATGGGTGAGTGTGAATAATCACGTTTTAATGCGAGAGCGTTTAACCCAACAGGACACTGAATTCATTGCGATAATGGGCGCAATGTAGATCGGCCCCAGGTCACTATGTCTGCGTATTCATCTTCAACTGTAGGCTGACCTTTGGATTTCGGCAACACTAGTTTTTTTTATCCAACCACAGGAATTCTGCTAAGCTGAAGCTTCCAGTAATTTTTATTTAAGTTGAAGTTTGTAGCTATGTAATCTTGAGCTACCTGTTTGGGTTCTTCAGCAACAGTAGAAAATAAGTAAATAGCCCCTATAGTTTTCTAATCAGAATGCATGGACACATTCTGCAAATTCAGAGAACTTAAACCATGGCCATCCTAAAGGATATATGGGTTTCTTCGAAATAACCACTAAGGGCACAATCCTATCACGATAGGCGGCTGCCTCCAAACTCAGAGGTGACTGCCTATCGAATGCAGGGCAGGAACAGCATAGAGGGGATCATCCCCTCTGCGCTTCAGCTGCCCTGCATTTGCAGCTAGACAGCTGATTTCGGCTGTCTAGCCGCGGGAAGTCGGGGTGGGAGGGAACTCTGGACAATGCATAAGAAGCATCAGAAAGGCACTTCCGCCCTCCCTGCCCCATCCTGCCCTCAGGAATGCCCCGTTTTTGCTGCTCTGTGCTCCTCTTACGAGTGTGGAGAGTGGGAGGGGGTGGAAGTCGGTTCCCGGGAACCGACCTATCCTATGGCCATCTAGCCGCTGACTAGCGGCCATAGGATTACACCCTAAAAATCTTATGGCACCTTAAAGGCTAACATGTTTTTATGGCATAAACTTTCGTGAACTACAGTTCATAACGAGTTCATCAACAGCTCTCCTGTAGGCCAGGGGTGGGCAGAAAGTAGATATCCAGATGTTTGGGATGTCACCTCCCAGACGTCTCTGCCAGCATTGCCAATGGTCAGAAATGCTGAAAGTCCAAAACATCCGGAGATCTACTTTCTGCCCACCCCTGCTTCAGTAAGAGAACAAATTGTCAGTGACTGGCCCCCCGGACCCCCCGATCTGCTTCGGATGCCACTTCGGATCATCCAAAGCAACCCCGATCCACCTCGGACTGATTCGGACCCCTTCCGATCCGAGTCGGATCTGAAACCAAAGCGAGATTCGGAAATCTGGATTGCGCATTTTGGGTGTTTTCCCATTGACTTGCATGGGAAAACACAAATGGTCATAACGTTTTTAGTTTTTATGATACAGGCATGACATTTGGGGATCTCTCCACGCCCCTGAAGAGGAGGCCACCTGCAAAATTTCAGACAGTTTAGCCAAGCGGTTTTTGTGCTAGGCAGAGTTGAAATCTGATGTTTTCCACAGAAACTCTGAAAGCAAAGAGCTGTAACTTTTCCCTGTTTCCACACATGCACATGACACCTTGGCCTCTCCCAGCCCCCCTCTAGGGAATTGCATCCCCAAAAGCCCAGGCAGTTTTGCCCATTGGCTTGTGTGCTAGGTAGGGATGTACAAAAGTCACTTACCTTTTCGAAGGGTGACATTTGTGGTGGGGGGGAGGCGCTCTGTCCCTCCCCCTGAAATTCTGGCCAGGGGGGAGGTGCTCCGTCCCTCCCCCCCGAATCCTGGCCGGCCGGCTCCGCTCTGCAGGGATTCTGCGGAGCCGCCGGCTGGCTAGCAGGGACACAAATGGCAGCGGCCGTAGCCGCCGCCATTTGCGTCCCTGCAGTCAGCCGTGATAGGCTACATAAATGTTTACATAGCCTATCATGGCTGATTTAAAAGAAAACAACAACAATGCGTGTACGCAAATGGCGGCGCCCATGGCGTTCCTTATTTTGGCACATCTTAGTCTACTTAAACATTTATGTAGACTAAGACGGCGAAAATAAGGGGAACGCAAATAGCGTAGCGTCTACGCGTTTGCGTACGCATGTTTTTTTTTCTTTTAAATCAGCCGTGATAGGCTACGTAAACATTTACGTAGCCTATCACGGTGTTTTTTAAAAATCTAGCCGTGATAGGCTACGTAAATCTTTACGTAGCCTATCACTTTTTTTGTTTTGTTTTGTTTTTAACTGGAAATGGCGGTGGCGGCGGAAGACCCGCCACCGCACCGCTGCTGGAGCCGCCAGAGCCGCCGCCGCCGCCAGGAAGATCCGCCCACGGTAAGTCCTGTCCCGGGGGGGCGGGGGGGCAGACCGTTCCACCACCGATTTCGGGGGGGCCGAATGCGCTGGCAGAATTCTCTGACATCCCTAGTGCTAGGTGCTGGTGAAATTTGTTTTCCAGGAAAACTACCAAAGCCAATAGCTGTAACTTCTCCCTGTTTTCATGGATGTGTGTGAAACCTGGCCCCCTCCTAGCCCCCCTCGAGGACATCCCACTTGCCAAATTCCAGGCACTTTGGCCCAGTGGCTTGTGTGCATGGTGCAGGTGAAATTTTATTTTTTCCAGAAAAACTCCCAAAGCAAAGATACAAAAGCAAGTAAGTTCTCCTCACCTCTGCCCCTGCCAACACCCCGAAGATGCCTCATATTGCGCTGAATTGCTTTGCCACACAGTGGACTGTTGTTGGAATAAGAAGGTAATTAATATAAATACTAGGGGTGTACAAAACCCCACTTACCTCTGTCCACTGGGGTCCACGGGGGGGGGGAGGCAATCCATCCCTCCCCCCCAGAATCCTCCCTGGCTGGCTCTGCTCTGCAGAAGGCCGCGGAGCCGCCATTTGTGTCCCTGCCAAGCCGTGATAGGCTACGTAAGTATCTACATAGCTTATCACGACAAAAGACAAGGATGCAAATGGCGGTGGCGGTGGCTCTGGAGGCGGCTCCAGGTCGTCTTCTGGCCGCTGCCAGGCTGCTGCGGCCGCAAATGGCAGCTGCCATTTGCATCCCTGCCAAGCCGTGATAGGCTATGTAAGTATACATAGATAGGGACTATGTAACTATGTAAGTATACAAAGATAGGGACACAAATTTGCGGCTGCAGCAGCCTGGCAGCGGCTGGAAGACAACCTGGAGCTGCCACCAGAGCCACCGCCGCTGGAGCTGCCGCTGCCGCCAGGTAGGTCCGTTCTGGGGGGCTTTTGGGGGGTGGCAGGGGGGTAGTCTGTTCCGCCATGGACTCTGGGGGGCCGGATTCACTGGAGTCCATGGCAGAATTCTCCAACATCCCTAATAAATACTATGTGTCTCATGCTTTTTCAACACTGCCTTGAAATTTGGATTTTTGTGTTGGTGGAACTACAACCTAGGATGCACACATACATGGACACACAAGAGAGTAAAAAAAAGCCAAACTACCTAAGCAACTGACAGGGGTCTTTAATTTATTGTTTTATATTTCATGTTCTTTTATAGAAGGCAGGATAACTTCAAGAAATACAGGCGATAGCACAGGCGATTAGATAATAGCCAAATCAAACCCTAATTTTTAGAAAAACCTTCTTTAATTTCTGTTTTGGGAGGATCAATACAGAAAAGACACAAATGGTTCACTTCAGCATGTTGCGGGGAGGCAAACTCTACACGCATAGGCTGCTATAATGTGTCTTTCTTTAAGGATTTAGAAAGAAAGAAAAAACTGAATGCTTGAATATGACTTAAAAGGATGGGCGGGGGAGGAACATACCCAGAAGTCAGTGTTTTTAAAATTCTAAATAAGACTGGGTTTGTAAAAATCTAACAGAGATACAGTTGACTGGCAAAATGACAAGAAAATAGAACGGAGAAAGCAGAAGTAAGGCTCAACATTACACAACAAATGCAGCCTTTTCCGGAGTCCAAAACTGAGATAAACACAGGAATGGTGGGGGAGGGGGAGCATGGCAGCAATTTGCAAGGAAAAGCTATGGTAGTCTGAAAAAATATGGAAAGGAGAGATGAATTTAATCAAATACAAATAACAAATGGGTTGGAGGTACAAAGATATAGGAACAAGTGGCTGGAAGAGGTGCTACAAAGGCACTGTCCCAATGGGGATGGACGATCAAGGAGCGAGAGAAGGGAATGCTCCCGGTACAACCAAGCTGTTTCCATTTAATTTAAATTCTGAGGAAGGACTAATGGCGATCAAAATTGAATAAATTGAAGGAACAACCCCTAGGAATGCACGTGCGCACACATGCACAAATGATCATCAACCCACACCAGCCCTCTTTCCCAAAGACACAGCTAGTGCAATGACTGAACGCAGCCTTTTGCCAAAGTATATACTCCCTTCCTCCAACGCTCTCTCTGACTGGAGACTGCTAGCGTTGGTTCTGGCTGAGGGTTCCAATCGCCAAAGCACACTCTCTCCTCCTCCTGAGCTTGCCTCCCTGCCTCCCTGAGTCCGCTTGCCTTCCCCCTTCCTCCCTCCCTCCTCCTCATATCCCTCCACACGAGAAGTTGATACATTTTGGAGACAGCCTGTCTGGACTGCTGAGGCATTCAGTAGAGCTCCGAATATACGAGGCAGAGGAGGCACTTCGTGGGGCGTGCGCTTTGCCCCGGGGCACCTCAGTACTCCTCGTATCACAAGGCTTTTGCTCCAAAACAACTCGCTTTGCCTCATTATTCAGACTTCGTAACGAGGCGGTGGACAGCCCTAGTTTCTGGGTTTCCTAGTATCATTGTCCTAGTTTTATAGTCAGAGTTTTTGTGTTGGGAGGGGGCCAGGATACACTGTAAGGGGGACATATTATGCCCTTATCTACAGCTATGCATCATGACAGAGAGGATCTCTACAGGCAGATTGCTGAGCCCTTTCATGTACACACAAGGTTCCCTGGAACTTGCTTCTTTTTTAAATGGTTACTCCAGGAAAGAGGGACCAATAGATCTTAAATAAAATATTAAGAACTAGTAATAGCTCTTCTTTCTCACTGGCTGTGCCTTGAACCTTGGCTTTGGCTTCCTCAAACCTAAAAGGGAGATGCCTTTAAAGGTACAGTTACCCATTCAACTAAATCCTATTATCCTAACACAGAGGTGAGGAACCTCAGTCCCATGACCCAAATCTGGCCCTACATGTTTCCTTTACTGCTGACATTAGTGCCGGTAAATCAGCAATCCAGGCTGCTTTGGGGTCCTAACAGGTCTCACCTGCCTATGCAGGAGGATATCACCACAGAATAGCAATGGGGAAGGTATGGCCCTCCACATGTTGCTGGCTATTGGCTATGCTGGCTAGAGCTTATGGAAGTTGCATTCAACAACATCTGGAGGTCCATCCCTTTCCCATCCCTGCCATAGGGAGTCTATGGAGGTCCTTCCTCCTGATCCTAAGTCTGGTATGCATTGTACTGGGTGAACTGCAACATTCCTCATCATTACTGTGAATGCCTCACATGGTTGTTGTGAAGACAAATAAAACTAAAGGAGAGGGGAGAGGAGAACCATGCACCCTGCCCAGCATTCTTTAGATAAAATTGTAATATAAAATAAAAGCATCACACAATCAAGAAGAAACAAAGCACACTAACAAGGGAAATTGTATTTATTTTATTTAGTCTCAGATAGAAATAGGAATGGGGCTTCTCAAAATGCTTCCACTGTAATAGATGGATGGTGTTTCTATAGTGCACAAAGGAAAATCACAGCTGCCCCTGAAAAAGATGTAATGTTGGTTCCAAGTTTGGAGGTTACTTGATAAACTTTGTCCTCCTGCTTGAACCCACTGAAGTTTAAGTCCAGTTTTTTTTTGCAGCAGCATTTCCACAAATCTCTTTAGTGTAATTCAACAACACAGGGAAAGCTGTAAATGTAGCTCCATACTCTCCGTTATAACATTTTAGATCGTCTTTCAAAATACTCGACATTTTTCACAACTCCCAAATCTGTCATACTTTCATTAGCCAGAGTATTAAAACCCGAATGTTGCAGCTGCAGTAGAAAAGGATCCATTCAGTGGGGACACTTTTAAAAAGTAAAGCAACTTTTTGTGTATGTTTTCCTCAATAGCTAATTTCATTTATGCATCTTTGCTTACTGAATGTGAACGTTGGGGAGATCTCCAATCTCTTAGGGCCAGAACACACAACACATTTGCCATAGTGGCACCATAAAAGCACTCATCCTGAAGTAGGGATGTACGGACTGTGTAAAATCTGCTCCTTCTGTGTTTTGCCGATTGTCAGGGGTCTGTTGTTCCATTGTTGGCTCACAGACGGATGCGATTTTTTTTGTCAAGCGGAAAAATACACAAGTAATTACGTAAGAAGTTTTGTAACAATTTACATAATTCACCTTAGTATGTAACATTTGGCGTACTGTCCCTCATTCCATTAAACTTTTCCTCAGCAGAAACTTGCCTATTTTCCTATGAATAAATATAGGTACATTTCGGGAAAGTAAAACAAATCTGAA
Organism: Heloderma suspectum; assembly: GCF_057233095.1. Classification (NCBI taxonomy): domain Eukaryota; kingdom Metazoa; phylum Chordata; class Lepidosauria; order Squamata; family Helodermatidae; genus Heloderma; species Heloderma suspectum. Next base: position 110,838,182 of record NC_139458.1, on the reverse strand, counting down.
AGTCCACAGACTCCGTGCGGCCTGAGGGGGTTGCTCTGCTGCAAATTCCACAAGTTGCATTCTTAGAAATCTGAGCTCATTTTAGTCCATCTCGAATTTCTCCAGCATCCCTATCCTGAAGTGAATGGGCCCTGTCTTTTCTATAAGATGTAGTTTCTAGAGCAATTTACCATGCGGTTTGCTGTCATCAGGTTGTGACAACTCTCCACATCACTTCCAGGGGCCACTGACAGAGTGGTACAGGACCACCGAGAGCCAGAACTTTGTAGTGATCCACATGGTTTGCGGTCAGACCACAGGAAGGCTGTCTAGAAAATGTAGGGATGTAAGAAAGTCACTTACCTTTTCGCAGGGGTGCTTCGCGGTGGGGGGGAGGCGCTTCGCTTCTCCCCCCGAAGTTCAGGCGAGGGGGGGGGAGCCGTCCTGCCTCGCCCGGCCGAAATTCAGGCCGGGGGGGGGAGGCTTCCCGCCTCGCCCGGCTGAAATTCAGGCCGGGGAGAAGCGCCCCATCTCCCCGGCCGTGAAACAAAAAGTAAAAAAAACACAAAAACCCTGTGATAGGCTACGTAACGATTAACGTAGCCTATCACGGATAGATTTCCAAAGTCAGCCGTGATAGGCTACGTAAATCGTTACGTAGCCTATCACGGGTGACTTTGGAAAAAAAAAAGCGCGTACGCAAATGGCGGCGCCCATAGGCCGCCGCCATTTGCGTACGCGCTTTTTTTTTTCAAAGTCACCCGTGATAGGCTACGTAATGATTTACGTAGCCTATCATGGCTGACTTTGGAAATCTAGCCGTGATAGGCTACGTTAATCGTTACGTAGCCTATCATGGGTTTTGTTTTGTTTTTACACTTTGTAATGGCGGCGGCGGCAGCCGGTTGGAAGACCAGCTGCGCCCCCGCCCCCGATGAAAGGCCGACGAACCGCCGCCGGGACCCGCCGCCAGGAGGGACATTCGCCAAAGGTAAGTCCCATCCCGGGGGGGGGGTGGCGGGGGGTGGCGGAGAATTTCACCGCCGATTTCGGGGGGCTGAATGCGTTGGCGCTCAGCCCCCCGAAGATTCGGGGAAAAATTCTCCGCCATCCCTAAGAAAATGTGATGTTTCCTTGAGCTCTTCTCCCCGTACCATTTTTATGTATTAACAGAAATTAAACTGGTCAGTAATTACAGTAGTACACTGGGCATGTATGGATTGCACTATATCGCTTCCCAGTAGGACCTGGCATTAATTTCAAGTTTTTCAGGTATAATACACCTCCATATGTATTTATTATTTATTTGTAGGGATGTCAGAGAATTCTGCCACAGATCTTGGTGAGGCCAAATGCCACTGGATTCGGCCCCCCGAAATCCGTGGCGGAACGAAGCCCCCCCACCTCCCCACCCCTTGAACTGGGCCCGGAACGGAGCACCTACCTGCTGCCGTCCGCACTGACTTGTGAATGGCGGCCGTGTCTGCAGCCGCCATTCGCTTCTTCCATGTAGCCATGATAGGCTATGTAAATACTTACGTAGCCTATCACGGCAAAACTAAGGGAATGCAAATGGCAGTGGCTATGGCGGCCACTATTTGCGTTCCCTTTTTTTTTGCCGTTTTAGCCTATGTGAATATTTATGTAGGCTATTACGGCAAAAAAAAAAAGGAATGCAAATGATGTAGTGGCTGCCATTTGCGTTCCTTTTTTTTTTTTGCTGTAATAGCCTACGTAAATATTCACGTAGTCTAAAACGGCAAAAAAAAGGGAACGCAAATGGCGGCCGCCGTAGCCGCCACCATTTGCGTTCGCTGTTTGTTTTTTTGCCGTAATAGTCTACGTAAATATTTACATAGCCTATCATGGTAAAATACAGGGATGCAAATGGCAGCGGCTACGGCGGCCGCCATTTGCGTCCCTGCAGACTGCCCAGCGGCCGGATGTCCGGCTGCGGGCAGCCCCGGCCGGCGGCTCCGTGGAATCTCCGTGGAGCAGAGCCGGCCGGAGACAATTTCGGGGGGAGGGACGGAGCGCCTCCCCCCCACCGCGAATGTCACCCTTTGAAAAGGTAAGTGACTTTCGTACATCCCTATTTATTTGAATCATAGAATCATAGACTAGTAGGGTTGGAAGGGGCCTACAAGATCATTGAGTCCAACCCCCTGCTCAGTGCAGGAATCCGAGTCAAATCATCCCTGAGAGGTGGCTGTCCAGCTTCATCTTGAATGCTTCCAGTGTGGGAGAGCCCACTACCTCCCTAGGTAATTGGTTCCATTGCTGTATTGCTCTAACAGTCAGGAAGTTTTTCCTGATGTTCAGCTGGAATCTGTCTTCCTGTAACTTGAGCCCATTATTCCGTGTCCTGTACTCTGGCATGATCGAGAAGAGATCCTGGCCTACCTCTCTGTGACAGCCTTTCAAGTACTTGAAGAGCGCTATCAGATCTCCCCTCAGTCTTCTCTTCTCAAGGCTAAACATGCCCAGTTTTTTCAGTCTGTCCTCATAGGGCTTTGTTTCCAGTCCCCTGATCATCTTTGTTGCCCTCCTCTGAACCCCCTCCAGTTTCTCTGCATCCTTCTTAAAGTGTGGTGCCCAGAACAGGACACAGTACTCCAGATGAGGCCTAACCAGTGCTGAGTAGAGGGGAACTAGTACTTCCCGGGCTTTGGAAGCTATGCTTTTATTAATGCAGCCCAAAATAGCATTTGCCTTTTTTGCAGCCACACCACACTGTTGGCTCATATTCAGCTTGCACATTTGCTTTGCATATTTGCTTTGTACCCTGCCTTTCTACCAAGAACAATGGCACTCAAGGCTTGAGAGTAAATCACATTGAACTCAGTGTGGCTTACTGTTTTCTAGGGATGTTTATGGTTTGTGCTGTAATTCTCCAAAAGCTCCACAAGGAGCACCACACCATCAGGGGTTGCCCTACTCACTTCTGTGTAGAATAGGAGTGGGGAACCTTTTCAGCCGGAGGGCCACATTCCCTCCTGGCTGACCTACCAGGGGCCTCAGGCCATTGGTGGAGCAAAATGTAAAAGTGGGTCAGGCTGCTCCCCACTGTCTTATCAACACACACACACGTACACACACACACATAGCTCCTTCTTTGCCACTACTCCGCTGTTTCCTGAGCACCAGGGAGGAGGGAAGATTATGGGAAGGGGAGGTTTAAACCCTGTGATCTCCCTCCCTGCCCACCAGCTTGGCTTTATGAGGCTGGCAAAGCAGAGCTCCCTGTCCTTGCTTTGGCAGTGAGTACAGAAGCCAATTCGGCTGGTGAAGCAAGGACAGAGTGCTTTTATCACCATCCCCATATAGCCAATCAGGCTTGCAAAGTAGCTCCCCTCTTTGCCACTGCTCAGCTGTTTTTTAAGGGGGGGGGGACAGCGGGTAAGGGAGGTTTAAACCTTCCCTGCCTACAACCTTCCCCCATCTCTGAGCCTTTCTACATGAGGCTTTTATTATGCGCTGGTGATTGCTCACTCACAGTAGTTTGCGGGTCCTTTATATGACACCAGCCTCCTCCAGGGCCTCTCCAGTGCTTTGCAATCTTTATCATGTAGTTGTTTTTTCCTAACAAGGAAAGTCTGGTATTATTTAGAAATGGCAGAATGAGAATCCTCTGTTGTTGTGCAATTCCACTATAGCACAGTGCCATCTAGTGATTGTATAATGAAAGATAAAGAAAGGCACAGAAAGAAAACCCCAGGGAAAAAGTACATGTAAAGAAGCTGATCTTAATCCTGTGAAGAATCTGGAAGCAGATGCCCCAGTAATGGTGGGGGATAAAATCCTCATGTAGAAAAATGCACTGTTTCCCAGAAACCAACTGAGCAGTGGCAGGGAGGGAGCTTTGTCTGTGCATGACTGTGTGTATGTGTGCGCGTGCACACCTATGTTCAGTCACTGAGCTTGTGAGTAAATAAGGGTTAAACAAGGGAATCCTCTGGAGCAGATTTGGAGGGCACATAGGCAGGGGGGTGGCTGGAGGTGGGAGAAGAGGATGGGAAAGTCCCGTTTGGCAAGCAGCATGCTTCTGCTGGTGGCATGATGGTTCTGGATCCAGCCCACAGTGTTTTTTGGGAAAGGATGTTGAAGTAATATACTGCAAGACTGTTCCAGTCTTCAGTACTCCTTGCTTGTTCTCTATCCCAAGAGCAGGAATGTTAGAAGAATTTTAGTGGGGTTTGGTGGACACAGGAAGGTGTAGCCTTACGTGCATGGTTGGAATGTGCTGGATGTTCAAATCCTTCTGCCATGGTGTGTTCCACATCCATCATCCAGTCCTGTCTTATTGCACATTCTGTTCCTTTAGTACCAATGGAGCAGAAAAAACAATGAGTTAAACTGTTTTGCATTCAACCTAATTCCCAATCCTTCTATATATTTTCCAGGGTTCTTGTCTAGTGACATCTTTATGATGTATGCCATTTTCATACAAATTGCCAACACACGCACGCGCGCACACACACACACAGGAGGGCAGGGGGAGATGAAGCAAATCACCCCCATCTCCAAATTTGAAGAGTCCAACCCCACAAAAAATGCTGCACCCATCCTTCTGAAATTTTGCATATTTCTTAGGTAGAGCTGCTACTATGCTGTATGTCATTTTCATAACAATTGGCCACAAAAAAACAGGGTGATAAGCTCATTGGAACTCTTGTGGGGATAAGTGTGTGTGTGTGTGTGTGTGTTGGTTGGTTGGGAGCATGTATTCCATCTTGAGCTCTTTGGAGGGAAAGTGGAATATAAATATAATGCATAAATAATGGACATAAATTATACATATAAGATCATAAAATACTTGCTGTGAAAAGGTACTGTTTATGTAAACTTGAAAGGATTGCAGTATGTGGATTATGACTACACTGGGCTGAAAAAAATATCTCAACTAAAAATGCACAGAGATGAAAAGACCAATAAACAGGTTGAAAGCCAAGGGATTAACTGCACCAGCTGTATAAAAATTACAGATGAGCTGCTTGATCTCCCAAATCCTTAAGGACTACATCTGATCATACAGTGTTCAGAGCCATATGTCGTGTGTGTGTGTGTGTGTGTGTGTGTGTGTGTGTGTGATTCTAGGGCGGGAAATATCTGACGTGTTGTTAATATACACGGCTCAATAGGAAGAAGTGGTTGACAAAACCAAATGGGCAAAAGCACTTAAAAAAAAAAATCAAGGAGACCAAAAATGACATTATGAAATCACCCGTGAGCCATATACACACATGTAAAACCATGGGATGGAAAAGAATTATGTTCCCAGTTCACTATGGGTAACCATCTGGCAATGCTTCTACATCACTATAACCCAGAATTAGACAAACGGATGCACAGATTTGGTTTGGTTCTTGCTGCTCTGATATATTGACCCCCTCAAAGGAGTGTAGCAAGAATGTAGTAGCACTGCCCCTCCCCCCACCCTGCAACTATGCTGAATATTGAAAGGTACAGCCATGAGAACTATGCTAACACTGTTTTCTGATGCCTAATTTTCCTTTCCGGCTTACAATCTAGAGTGTTCTTTCTGCATCACTAGTTTCATTTCATAACACAAAGCAATATTCCTGCCAATATGTAATTTCCTGTTAGAACAACAAAACAAAAACATTTCTACATGAGAGAAATGGTGTGTGTGTAACAAGAGGTGTGCACTGCCTTGGTATGAAGCCCAAATAATGAGGCGAAGCGGGCTGATTCGAAGGTGCCTTGTCATGATACGAAGTGTATCAGACCAGCACCAAGGCGCCCCAAAGCGAAGCGGCTCCTCCCTGAAGTTCTTTGTCCACTTGGTATATTCAGAGTTCTTTTTATGCCTTCTGAGCAGCCCAGACAGGCTGTCTCCAAAATGTATCAACTTCTGAAAGATCACACAGAGGGGCAGGAGGAGGGGGAGGGGGAAGGGGGAAGGAGAGAAGACACAGAGGCACCAAATGTATCAATCTGAGAGAGATCTGGCCACTGGGAGAGGCAGGGGAAGGTGAGAGGAGAGGGAGGAAGAGGGGGGAGGGAGGGAGCTTTGCTGTGAGTCAGCCTCCGTTTGCTCATTGTGACAGAGGTGGTGTTACTGGAGAGGACAGGGCTGTCTGAACGTTATCTGGCTAGAGCAGTGGTCTCCAAAGTGAGGTGCACGCACCGGGGGGGGGGGCACAAGACAGTCCATGGGGGGGGGTGAGACGCCTGATAAGTGAGCAGCCTCCCACTGCCCTGACAAGCTGCCACTGCGTGAAATGATGGTGGCAGTGGCGGATGCAGCAGCAGCAGCAGCAGGATGGGCTGGGAGCTGAGAGGGAAGCTCCATAGCATTTCTCTCTCCGCTCCAGTCCTAGCCACTGGGAGCAACTGCCCCAGTCTCTATCAGACATGGCAGAGGAAGCTTTAATGCTTCTCACTCTCCTTTGGCAGAATGAAGCCGAGAAAAAAGCATGTGCTATGGGGACTGGGTAAAACAAGGATCCATAAAATAAAAAAGGGATCCTCATGATTTCATACAATTTTTAAAGGGGAGACCCACAAAACCATCATCCAATCACTGAGCAAATCTGCCTCCATGGACTGAACCAGAAAAATCATGGATCCGCCACTCATGGGTGCAGCCACAGTGCAAAAACATGGATCCTTGGTAGGGATCCTCTTGATTTCATATGATTTCTGCAGAGCAAATCCCCCAAACCACCATCCAGTCACAGAACACATCTGCTCCCATGAACTGAACCCTAAAAAATCATGGATCTGCCACACATGGGTGCAGCCACGGTGCAAAAACAGGGAAAAATGGCTCCCCCCATTCCCCGGAACAAGACAGCTGCTGGCATGTGTCCAGAGGAGCTGGTGGCGGCAGCAGCCCGCCCTCATTGGCAGGAGTCTTCCCTAGCAGCGGCTTCCCTGGCAGCACCAGCAGCAGTGGCGGCTCCCAAGGCAGTGCCCCCCACTTGGAACAAGGGCCCAGGCAAGGAGCTGGGGGCTGGGCAGCGTGTTGTGAGGGGGAAGCAGGATTCAGATGTCCGAATACCGCTTCGGCTTTGTAGGCTGAGGCGGTTTGGGGGCCCCCTATGTCAGCCTGAGCTGAATTGGGCCAGCCTCTGAAGCCCGAAAGCGGCTTCCGAGTTGGATCGGGGGGTCCATGCACAGCCCTATGTGTAACCCACTGGTATATTTCCCTTTAAGAATTCTGGAGGGGGGATATTCCTGCAGAGGCTCAGTAAGGGAGTGAGATAAGGAGTGGCCACCATTACAGGCGTTACCTCAATGCAGTTTGGAAGAAGCGTGCTTTCTCCTCCCTGGAAGGCCCCGAACCCTTGCAACAGGTCAGTAGTGAGGGCTCCTTTCAATTTTTTTTTTAAAGGGTTATGATTTTCACAAACACTACAAGTTCCTTGTCAGTTTATGTTCTTTTATATTATATAAAGGGCTGTCTGTAAAGTTTATTCTGTGTTCCTGGGCTCTGATCCACATTGAGAAGACTGCTGTGGAGCTGAGCTGAAATGAGAAGAGACTTTTTTCCCTCTTTGGCCAGCAGAAAAATCAAGCTTCAGGAAGAAGTTTTATTTATATTTTTGTTGTGGATGCGATCTGGAAGACAGAATTTTGGGAGGGCTGTGTTCTGTTTTATTGTTTTGTAATAATGGTTATTTACCTAAATTCTGGTGTGTATTATTATTGTTGATAATTAAGAAATTAAATGATATATGGTAATTGTCCCTGTATAAGGCCCTTTAGAGACCCTGTAGGAAGTGTTACATGTGCTCTTCAGGTCCCTCCTGAATGGTCAGAAAGCACCTTGGCAGCTGCTTCTCATAAAAGCCAAGTATGCTGAATATTGTTTAAAGTCATCTTAAAATAAAATAAATAGTTTGTGAAATTTGTGGGCATGACTGACTCTCCCCTCAATATGAATCTGCCCTTAACATGTGAGGCCTCGTTCCACCGCCTGTTGCCTTCAGAGATATGGCAGAATGGGACACGGGACAGGGCCTTTTCAGCTGCAGCCCCCAGGTGGCCTATAAAAACTTTTTATTTTATTTTGCTCAGTCTGTTTTGAATTTATTTTTGCTGCTTGATTGTGGTTTGATGATTTTAAAGCTATCTATTTTTCTTATATTCTTATTTCTACTATTGTAAGCTGACGTGGGGGACATCTTAAGGACCGAAAGGCAGGGTATACATGATTTTATAAATAAATAACTTTAGCAGAAGTGTGAATGGACAAAGCTATACATCTCCAACGCAACCACAGGTTTACTCATCTCAATTTTTTCTGATCCAAATTTACTTTGGGAGCCAGCTTGTTGGGCTGACATGATTGCACAATGGGTGTTGAGGGAGTAATCTCAGGATTAAATGAAATTGCCTGCACCTCCCCCCCTCCCCAAGACAAACAAGGACGAAGCTCAGACCTGCAAATGGCAACAGCACCCATGCAGAGAAACAGTAGGCAAAGAAACTTCAAGCATGACATACATGGATCTTGATGTGTGTGTGAATCAGTCCATATTAATGACTGTGGGTAATTTTGGTGGTACCACACGTTGCATAAAAGTTCTTATAATTGTAAGAATTCTGGCAGTGATATTGCCCTAAACAGTTCATTTGCGTTGGTTAATGGCTTCCCTTCAACAGTACTTAATCTCTTAAATTGTACAGGAGAAAATCTCATTAAAATTGAATTTTGCAGAAATGTCTCTGTAGAAGATCTCTTTCTTTAATGGAACTAAAATTCTACTTCAGAAAAAGGGGCAAAAAGAAAGGAAAAGAAAATTGCCACATCCCTTGGGAATAACTTGGGTGGTTTTATGGCCCTGAAAAGACTGTTTACAGTTAAAGCTCTGTGGTTTTGGTGGCACAACCCTTAGAAACAATGAGAAAGTCTATTGTTATAAAAAGATTCAATTGCATGTTTATCCTGTTTGAATGAGGTGTGAGGACTATGAGCTAGGGGGAGGGCACAACTCTGATGTGATTGGTCTGCGGTTCATGATTGAAGCCTGCAGAGAAGCTATTACCCAATGGCGTGTGTGTGTTAAGTCTGTGGAGGACCACCAGCCATAGCTGCAGAACCGAAAAGCCTGGCTAGCCCATGGTAGTCTACCCATAGAAACAGCATGCTGCTGGACCTAGAGGCAAAACTAGGGCTAAGCCAGAGAGCAGGTGATCTGAAGCCTACAGAGAGCTGAAATACTCCTATGGACCAGTGTGTTCTAGGCCTTGCCTCCTTGGAGGAGATGAGCTTAAAGGGACAGTGCTACGCTTTTGAGGTGTACATTCTGTGAAGCTGGTACATGTGTTCCCTTTGGGATTGCCAGAATTGTGAAACCTGGCTGCCCAGAGCTGAGGTTATTTCCAGGCAGGACTCTTCAGAATCTGAGGATATTTGTGCACATAATGTATTTATTTATTAATTTTTATTATTATTTTATTTTAAATATTTCTTGGTCACCTTTCAGGGCAGGAGCCATCTCAAGGTGGTGTACAATAGTAAAACGCATAATAAAAACTTAAAAATCAATAAAAACATAGTAAAAAAGGCAGTAAAAACAGCAACAGTAGCAAACATATCAGGGGATGGCCAAAGTAAAATAGTGTGTTTTCAGGGCCTTCTTAAAAGTCTGTAATGATGGGGCCTGGTGGAAACTGATGGAAACTTATTCCAGAGGTGTGGGGCCACTGTGAAAAAGGCCCTGTCCTGTGTGTTGCCCACCTAACTGCTTTCACAGGTGGGCAAATAAGGAGGGTCAAAGTGCGGGCAGACTGATATGGGTGTAGGCGGTCCTTCAAGTAATTTGGTCCCAAACCGTTCAAGGCTCTAAAGGTCAAAACCAGCACTTTATATTGGGCTCAGAAACACACTGGTAACCAGTGCGGCTGGCACAGTATAAGCGTTATATGATCAGATTGCCTTGCTCCCACCAACACTTGGGTGGCCACATTCTGCACTAGCTGAAGTTTTTGAACCGTCTTCAAAGGCAGCCCCATGTACAGCACATCACAGTAGTCCAGCCTGGATGCCAATAGTGCATGGCTAACTGTAGACCTTTCAGGGTTTGAATTGTGTTTTAAAGCCTACATCCAAGAGGACTTTAAGCTAGGGATGGCGGAGAATTTCTCCCCGAAACTTCGGGGGGCCGAGCGCCAACGTGTTCGGCCCCCCGAACAAGTTTCGGGGAGAAATTCTCTGCACCCTCCCGCCCCCCGCACCGCCCCCGGGACGGGACTTAACTTCGCCGAATGTCCCTCCCGGCGGCGGGTCCGGCCGGCAGTTCGGCGGGTCTTCGTCCAGGGCGGGAGCGGCAGCCGGTCTTTCGACTAACACGCCCCCGTGATAGGCTACGTGACAATTAACATAGCCTATCACGGCTGACTTTGCAGATCTAGCCGTGATAGGCTACGTTAATCGTCACGTAGCCTATCACGGGGGCATTTTTTTTAAAAAACTTTTTAGTTCGCGGCCGGGCGAGGCGAGGCGCCTCCTCCCCGGCCTGAATTTCGGCTGGGCGAGGCAGGAAGCCTCCCCCCCGGCCTGAATTTCGGCCAGGCGAGGCGGGAAGCCTCCCCCCCTGGCCTAAACTTCGCGGGGAGAGCAGCGAAGCGCCTCCCCCCCACCGCGAAAAGCTGCGAGACCAGGTAAGTGACTTTCGTGCACCCCTACTTTAAGCACCCAAAAGAGCTCCGTTGGACGACACTGAGAGGATGCAATAGTGGCAGAGAAGTAAGATGTCTTTGCTGCCATCACCACCACAGAATAAAATCGCTAATGGATGCTTACCTGTGTTCAATCATGTTCATTACAAGTCTTCCACCATTTGCTCTTTAATTGTTGACAGTCCTTTCATTGCCCCTCAGCTCCTCAGAATACCAAGGATCTGACATGGTTCTACCACGCTGAGGACATTTGAGAGTGTCCCCCCCCCAAGAGACCTCAGAAATCCATCCAGATACATCAGCCTCTGAGGACAGACCATCAAACTTGGTCCCCCACCTCTGCAGAGGTTACAGGCAGCCTGAAGGTCAAAACCAATCTGATAAGGATCTGTCACTATTGGCTTCCCCACCTGCAGATCATTTTCCCAGTCCAGCACAGACAACCAGGTCCAAGGTGTGCCCTGCCACGTGTGTTGGGGCAGATATTATCTGAGACATGCCCATGGTTGACATGGTGGCCATGAAATCCTGAGCTGCTCCTGACAAGGTAGTCTTGGCGTGAATATTAAAGTCTCCCAAGTCCACAAGTTTTGGGGCCCTCCATTCCATGCTTGAGATACCTGAGCGGAGACAGCAGATGGTGGAATCAACTTGCTTGGCAGGCTGAGGAGCCAACAGATGGCACACAGACACAAATTCCTCCTCCTCCCAAGTTGCTGCTGCAGAAGGATGGATCATTGGCTTCCAGACATCCTCATCTTCCACTTGTAACCCTCCTGTGTTTTCTGACTGCTTCTATCATCTTTTCTCTTACTGCAGAAATCCCATTAAGGTGAAAAAGATGGAAAAACTGCACAGTGCCTTCTAAGTAGTCATGCTAGGAAGCACTCCTATAATTTGGCCTCTGACTGAAAGATCGCACTTGCATAGCACTCACCTCATCTCTGCCCAGGTGACTGGCAGCAACTTGCTCTTGTCCCCAACAATCTGGACACTGAGGCATACCTTCTTCCAAGTGAATGACAAGACCTTCTGTGGTAACAGCAGACACAGTAGGATCAGAGTGAATGACCGGCGAAATGTTTTAGTCCATTGGAAGTGACGCACCAAAGGGGAACAATGAGTGTGAACTATGCCACCTCATAATATGATTATCAGATTGTACTGATATCAGATAGCGTGAATGCACCCTGAGGAATGGTGAATATAGGCAATCATTTCTCAGGATACATTGCCGGCATAGTGGAGCAGTCAAAGTGTTAAAGATCAAGGTTAAAGTCCCAAGTTCATTGGGTGAAAATGAACTCATCACGCTCTATCATCCTGGACTACCACAATGGGATGTTGTGAGGATAAAATGGAAGAGGAACCATGTATGGCAGTTTGAGCTCCATGACACCTTAGCTCCAAGGAGGACAGGTGATATTTTAAAAAGTAAGCTAAACCAATAAATCACTTTGTAAGTCCGTCATCTGTATGGTTCTACCCAGTTGTGAGGAGCATAGTACTACATGTCTACACCTGATCAGAAATCCAGGGAAGCTGGGGACTTGTCAAGGCCATACACGTGATCAGCTAACCAGGTGATATATACATTTGAATGGCATTTCTATGCTAAATGGTAAATAGCAGCTGACCACCAGATCTACTACTGTGGACAAGAGGACCACAGAAGAAATGGAGTAGCCTTCATAATTAATAATAAAGTGGCTAAAGCAGTGCTTGGATACAATCCAAAAAATGATAGAATGATCTCAATTCGAATTCAGGGTAAGCCATTTAACATCACAGTGATCCAAATATACGCCCCAACCACAGATGCTGAAGAAGCAGAAGTAGATCAGTTCTATGAGGATCTGCAGCACCTACTGGATAATATGCCAAAAAGAGATGTTATTTTCATTACAGGAGACTGGAATGCTAAGGTGGGTAGTCAAACGTCACCTGGAATTACAGGCAAGCATGGTCTGGGAGAACAAAATGAAGCGGGACATAGGCTGATAGAATTTTGCCAAGACAACTCACTGTGCATAACAAACACTCTCTTCCAAGTTCCAACAGCCTAAGAGACGACTCTATACATGGACTTCACCAGACGGTCGACAGCGAAATCAGATTGACTACATCCTTTGTAGCCAAAGGTGGCGGATATGCAGTCGGTAAGAACAAGACCTGGAGCTGATTGTAGTTCAGATCATGAACTTCTTATTGCACAATTTAGAGTCGGACTAAAGAGAATAGGGAAGACCCACAGATCAGTTAGAAATGAGCTCATTAATATTCCTAATGAATATGCAGTGGAGGTGAAGAATAGCTTTAAGGGACTAGATTTAATAGATAGGGTCCCGGAAGAACTATGGACATAAGTTCGCAACATTGTTCAGGAGGCGGCAACAAAAAACGTCCCAAAGAAAAAGAAAACCAAGAAGGCAAGATGGCTGTCTGCTGAGACACTGGAAGTAGCCCAAGAAAGAAGGAAAGCAAAAGGCAACAGTAATAGAGGGAGATATGCCCAATTAAATGCAAATTCCAGAGGTTAGCCAGAGGAGATAAGGAATTATTTTTAAACAAGCAATGCACGGAAGCGGAAGAAGATAATAGAATATGAAGGACAAGAGACCTCTTCCAGAAAATTAGAAACATTGGAGGTAAACTCCAGGCAAAAATGGGTATGATCAAAAACAAAGATGGCAAGGACCTAACAGAAGCAGAAGAGATTAAGAAAAGGTGGCAAGAATATACGGAAGATCTGTATAGGAAGGATAATAATATCGGGGATAGATTTGATGGTGTGGTCAGTGAGTTAGAGCCAGACATCCTGCAGAGTGAAGTTGAATGGGCCTTAAGAAGCATTGCTAATAACAAGGCAGCAGGAGATGACGGTATCCCAGCTGAACTGTTTAAAATCTTGCAAGATGATGCTGTCAAGGTGATGCATGCCATATGCCAGCAAATTTGGAAAACACAAGAATGGCCAACAGACTGGAAAAAATCAACTTCTATCCCCATACCAAAAAAGGGAAGCACCAAAGAATGTTCAAACTATCGAACAGTGGCACTTATTTCACATGCCAGTAAGGTAATGCTCAAGATCTTGCAAGGTAGACTCCAGCAATTCATGGAACGAGAATTGCCAGATGTACAAGCTGGGTTTAGAAAAGGCAGAGGAACTAGAGACCAAATTGCCAATATCCGCTGGATAATGGAGAAAGCCGGGGAGTTTCAGAAAAACCTCTATTTCTGTTCTATTGACTACTCTAAAGCCTTTGACTGTGTGGATCGTAACAAATGGTGGCAAGTTCTTGGTGGTATGGGGATACCAAGTCATCTTGTCTGCCTCCTGAGGAATCTGTATAACGACCAAGTAGCAACGGTAAGAACAGACCTCGGAACAACGGACTAGTTTAAGATTGGGAAAGGAGTACAGCAGGGTTGTATACTCTCACCCTACCTATTCAACCTGTATGCAGAACACGTCATGCGATGTGCTGGGCTTGATGAAGCCAAGGCTGGAGTTAAAATCGCTGGAAGAAACATTAACAATCTCAGATATGCAGATGATACCACTTGGATGGTTGAAAGCGAGGAGGAGCTGAGGAACCTCATGACCAAGGTGAAAGAAGAAAGTGCAAAAGCTGGGTTGCAGTTACACCTCAAAAAAACCAAGATTATGGCAACCAGCTTGATTGATCACTGGCAAATAGAGGGAGAAAACGTGGAGGCAGTGACAGACTTTGTACTTCTAGGCGCAAAGATTACTGCAGACGCTGACTGCAGCCAGGAAATCAGGACGTTTACTTCTTGGGAGGAGAGCGATGACAAATCTTGATAAAATAGTGAAGAGCAGAGACATCACACTGACAACAAAGATCCACATAGTTAAAGCAATGGTATTCCCTGTAGTAACCTATGGCTGCGAGAGCTGGACCATAAGGAAGGCTGAGCAAAGGAAGATAGATGCTTTTGAACTGTGGTGTTAGAGGAAAATTCTGAGAGTGCCTTGGACTGCAAGAAGATCAAACCAGTCCATACTCCAGGAAATCAAGCCAGACTGCTCACTTGAGGGAATGATATTAAAGGCAAAACTGAAGTACTTTGGCCACATCATCAGAAGACAGGATACCCTGGAGAAGACGCTGATGCTAGGGAAAGTGGAAGGCAAAAGGAAGAGGGGCCGACCAAGGGCAAGATGGATGGATGATATTCTGGAGGTGACAGACTCAACCTTGGGGGAGCTGGGGGTGGCGATGGCCAACAGGAAGCTCTGGCGTGGGCTGGTCCATGAAGTCACGAAGAGTCGGAAGTGACTGACCGAATAAACAATAGTCAACTTTATTCACTCAGACATTTATCTATTAGCTTAATTTATTAGCTTAATTAATTTATGTATTTATATGTTCAAATTTAGTGCTTTAAAGATGGCTCCTTCTTTCACCTAGCTCCAGTTCACAGTCATTTAGCCCGTGTGATATTTCATGAAAGAGGATAAAACCAATTAATGGTCAGTAACTGAGAATTAATTTAGTTGATTTTCCTGTGATTCCATAGTTGCTTAGTTTATTGTTTTCCTGTGATCCCACAGAAAGGGTGATTATGATGGTGATGATGGTCTCAATAGGTCTTCTTGAGAGAACTGGAAAATGTACAGGTGGTTCTTGTCAATATCTTGCTTTTGCAGGTGGTAGCAGAGCAGAGTCTTGGAAGCAGCAGCTGCCTGTCGTGAATTAGAATCGGGCTATTTTTATTACAGCGTTTTGGTAAATTTTCAGCCTGTACAAAATCAGTTTATAACGCAACAATGGACTTACTATGTCGTAATCAGCAGATATAACAGATACTCAATGGGATTGTTTTAGATCGTCTCTGTTCCCCATAGTTGTGTGGAAATGATTAGAAGCAAATGTAAAATCAAGCCTGTGTACAGATATATCTACAAACAGAAGCAGGTGAGAATATTTCTGTTGTGGGGTGAGGCCAGCCCCACTCCTTGGGTTCTGTACAAGATCTGGAGCCAGTGCTTCTCACTGGAACATGCTTCAGTCCAGCTGTCCATTTGGGCTACATAAATGTCAGCCAATCAGCCCTCTGCATAGCCCCGGTCTGAGGGCAGGATGTGGTTTGGTGGCTGACGTAAAGACTGGCCTGTCAGCACTGTGCACATCTGGACTTTTCTGAAGCCTGGAGGAAGAGGTCTCCCGTGTGCTTGATCCAGAGGAGAACATGTGCCCCAACTGGGGAGAGCGAGCTTCCCTGACAGGCTCACTCTTACAAAGATGGACATTTAGACACAACTTGTAATATCAAACAGTCATAGGAACATAGGACTTCTGAAACAAACATTCAAAAAGCATATTCATTATTGTTTCAGGACATTCACCTTGAGTAATTCATAAATCAATAATATTTTAAAGAGATTGCTAATGATTGCTACAACAGTCAACAGCCACTATACTTCCTTTGTTTTGTTATGGTAAAAAGAACTGCTTTGGAGGAGGCATATTTCCATAGTATTTTCTGCCTGGTCTCTAGCTGAACATAATAGATCAGTTATTCTCATACATAGATAATGGACACATATAGAAGAAGGAGCAACTACTGGTCCCAGTCCCAGCCATCAAACATGGAGCACCTACATGTGTAAATGTATACCCTGTAAATGTACATAGATGCTCTACGAGATTAAGAGCTTTGCGCAATCACCATACCTGTGTGGGTGTCCCTTTGCAGACCTCTGGAGATACGCATGAAGGGGGGACCTCAGCGCAGGCAACACTGTGTACGTTGGGGGGGGGGTTGGGTTTCCAGTGCTGTGGCCCCTTTCTTCAAGTGTACATCGTATGCATGGAGAATGACTGATGAGGGATGGAGCTGTTATTAAATCGTTAGTATTTCTCCTTACAAACTCAACATGATTTGATTTTGCAAAATTTTAAGTGCAGTTTCATCTATAAAGAAGGAATGGGCTAATTGTATGATTGATTGTCAAGATGATGAAGTTTAATAAAATGAGGTAGTATGTTAATAGTAGGGTTTTTTAGTTGAAACATCCTACCAAAGCAGGGTAGGATATTTTAGGGGGAGGGGTGTTGTTGTTTGTTTTGTTCTTATTTTTTAGTTGTAAATAACTTTTGTTTTTGTAACTTTTTATGTGGATTTTTTCCCTGGAATCATATGATGTCTTTGTGATGGCAATTGGCTAAAGCAATAAAAAATGATGATGACATTAATTATTCCAACCATTAGGACCCAATTGGGTTGTATCTAGTGTTAGTCTAACCTAAGTCCCATTGGTTTTAATGGGTCTACACCAAGTAAGACTAACACTGGATACAACCCATGCTGTGCAGAGTGTATAAATCCTTACAGTTCTATATTCTACTTTTCGGCAGCAGATTCCCAAGTTCACCATATATTGTAAACCTAAGTGTTTTCTAAACTAGGTGTGTATCCCTTTAGGTCAGGGCTAGGCAGTGTGTGTCCCGCCAGATGTTTTGCCCTACAACTCCCACCATTCCTCACCATTGGCTATGCTGCCCAGGGCTATTGGGAGTTGTAGGCCCAAACTTCTGGATGGCCACAAGTTTATTTTATTTTTATTTTTTGTTTATTAAATTTCTTAATCACCCACCTGCCTGGTCACCCGGCCACTCTGGCAATGTACAGCAATACAGCAGTTTTAAAACAATACAATTCTACATTAAAACATCATATTTCTAAAAATACCCTAACCCACCCCAAATGCCTGCCTCAACAACCACGTTTTTAATGTGTGGCGGAGGCTCATTAAAGAGGGGGGCATGGTGGAGTTCCTTAGGGAGGTAGTTCCACAGAGTGGGGGCCACCACAGAGAAGACCCTCTCCCTCGTCCTCACCAGCCTAGCTGTCCTGGCTGATGGGACAGACAGAAGGCCATCTGAGGCTGATCTTGTTGAGTGGCCTAACTGGTGTTTCTGGAGGCGCTCCTTAAGATAGGCTGGGCTGGAACCATATAGGGTTTTAAAGGTCAGAACCAGCACCTTTAATTTGGCCTGGAAAACAACTGGTAACCAGTGCAACTCCTTCAGCACTGGAGTGATGTGATCTTGCTGGCGGCTGCCTTTAATCAGACGAGCCGCCATGTTCTATACCAGCTGCAGCTTCCGAACCGTCTTCAAGGGTAACCCCTCATTGAGTGCATTACAGTAGTCTAGATGAGAGGAGACGAAGGCATGTACTACCGATGGGAGCAGATGGTCGGGAAGGTAGAGGTGCAGCCGGCGTATCAGATGGAGTTGGTACAAGCTGGAACTGATCCCACAAAACCGGGTTTCCACAGACCGCCTCTTGTTCGCTAACTGTATCCAGGGTGCACGGAATAACACTCCTAATCCAATCAATTTTATTCACAACGTGCCTTGCCAAGGCCTCACGGGACTCCTTAGAATGCTCCAGTGGTTCTGGAGCAACTGGACTGACCAGGCTCCGGACCACTTGGAACAGCTTCCTAGGACAGCACTCTGCAGACGTGATAGAGGCAGCATAATATTCCTTTCTTGCTGCCTTCACCGCCACGTGATAGGCTGAAGATACAGCTCTAGCCCGTGTCTGATCGTCTTTGGAGCGAGACTTCCGCCACCGGCGCTCTAGCCATCTCACCTCCTGTTTCAGAGCTCATACCGCGGATTGAACCATGGTGCAGTCTGAGCTCTGTTCAGGGGGAGAGGGTGTTTCGGAGCCACCCGATCTAATGCCCCAGGGATTGCGGCATTCCAGCCACCCACCAGGGTCTTGACCGAGTGGCTGTTTGCATGCTCCAGAGAATCCCGAAGTGCATTCAAGAATCCATTCAGATCCATAAGACACTTGGGGAGGACCATTTTAATGGGTCCTCCACCCTTGGAGAGGTTGTGGAACCTAGAAGTCCAATGGCCCCAGATAGTGATCTGACCATGACAACGGGGGGGGGGGATATACCCCCAACTTCCAGATCACTCCTCGCTTATCCAGAAACAAACACAAGGTCTAGTGCATGACCGGCTACAGGGTGGAACAGGGTGCAGCTCCCAGGAAGCCATGGTCTCCATGAAGTCCCAAGGTGCCCCTCAGAGGATGGCCTCTGAATGTACATTGAAGTCCCCCAACACCAATAAGTTAGGGGACTGCACACACACATCAGAGACCACCTCAAGCACCTCGGCCAGGGAGTCAGTCATGCAGCGGGGCGGGCAGTACACGAGCAGAATCCCCAGACTGCCCTTCGGGCCCAACCTCCAGTACATGCACTCAACAACCTTGGTCTCCCAGAGAGGGGGGTCTGGTGAAGACCAAGGACTCTCGGTAAATAACAGCCACTTTCCCTCCCCGATCCCCAGCTCTCGGCTGCTGTGCATACAAAAATCCAGCTGGACACATGGCCACAAGAGTTGGAGCAGTGGCCTCAGCCGGCCAACTCTCCATAATACATGCCAAGTCTGCACCCTCACCCAGGATCATGTCATGGATGAGGGACGTTTTTTGGGTAACAGACCTGGCTTTGCAGAGCAGCAAACAAAGGCCAGAAGGTGGAGTCATGCCTCCCCCAGCCATCCTTTGGCTCTGGACAGGCCCAGAACAGGGGACAAATATTCCACATCTCTTCATTGTTCCCCTTACCTGGCATGGCCTGCCCCTAGCACCCCATCAGTGCCTGCCACCCAGTCTGTATATAGTCTGATCCCCAATGCTCCCCCCACTGCCTCTGCCAGGTGAACACATGCCTCTTCACTCCCGCCTATCAGGCAGGCTACCCACCCTTAAAAACATAACAGAATCCCCCAAAAGGGAAGGGACAGGTGGAAGCAGTCAGCACAGCTGGCTCAGTACCTGGGGGCCTGGTCCTGCAGGGTCTAGCGGTCTGCCTGACAGAAGTCCACAGGGATAGCAGTGGTGGCGGCGGCAGCAGCAGCAAGCAGCAGCAGCGGGCACGCCCTCTTCCCTGGGTGATGGCTTCTCCTGCAGATACTGGCTCCCTGCTTTTGCCTGCCCCTGCTTTTGTGGTGATTTTGTGGCTGCACCTTTGGTTATAAAACTCTCCCATTCATGACCGTACTTATAAGTGCTGCTGTTAGGATCTGTGGGGCTGGGATGTGTACGCTCCACTGATGTATACGCTCCCTGTCAAAAATACATGTGCACATAAAGTCTAATCCTACTCTTCAAATCTACATTTTCCCATTTGAGAAACGAGCCAGTTTGAGATTAAAATTCCACGTTGTCCGTATTTTTTTTAGCCCCTACAATGTTGGCTTGCGGATCGTAGCACAGAATATTATTAGTTTGACTGCAGTGTGATCAGGCTGTAGGGGGAATACTGGGTCTTGCTGTGCTTGCTTGGAATTTTTTATTTTTTACCTTTGCTGCTGAAACTGGAATTGAGACCAGCCTTAGCATCCCCAGAGGTTTTTAGGTCACTAGCAATTTTTTGCTCTATTGGAAGCTCAGCAAAATTAAAAACAAAAATAGTTGCAGACTGAATCCCTCTATTGCCTTACAAGACAAATAAATATTTTATATACACTGTTATTCTCCCCTTTATTTGTTGTCACTGTTAAACAGTTTACAGGGAATTTTTATGTTTGTTTTTTAAATTCCCCAAAGGCCTTGAAAAGGCAACCAAACATTAAACATTATATAAAATATCCCATTAAAAAGATAGAAAAGGGGTGAGAGGATTGACAAATGTTACACACCAGTCCCTCTATTGTCTTAACTGTTGTCTCCAAGAGGCCGCCCAAAGATAATTCATCATAATACTCTCAAAATATACTCTATTTTCTAATTTTTCTAGGTCAAGTAGCCAGTGAAGGCTTCTCAATTTGTACGTTCTGTCTAAACCTCGGTGCCTGGAATGTAGACCAAAAAGACATTCTTGGCTGATCATTGAATACATGAACATAAATACAATAGGAAGCAATCTGTTGCACATGTTTGGCCTAAGCCTTTAATAGTTATATAGTTCAACCCCTGATCAACCCTGAACTGTGCTCAAACATCAAGGTCACCCCTGCCATTAGGCAGAGTGAGGCAGCTCTCTCTGGCAGAGGATGCTAGGGATGGCAAGGTGCTGGAGGACAGAGCTGTGTACGCCACATGACCTGCCTGCACCCTCTAAGATGGCCTGCTGCTCAATTAGAAGACACTCTGCAGCTATTCCATCATGTCTTCCTTAATGGATCCTGAATGGATTTTAAGGATTAATGGATTTTAAGGATTTTAATGGATGTTTTCCATCATGTCTTCCTTAATGGATCCTTAATGGATTTTCCACAGAAAGAAAAAAAAGATGGAAGAAGTGGTGGGAAACATGGAAGGTTTATTTATTTATTTATTTATTTATTTTATTGCATTGATATTCTGCCTTTTTTCCTCTTGCAAGGAACTCAAGGTGGCTTACATTATCCGCCTCCTCTGCATTTTATCCTCACAACAACAACCCTGTGAAGTAGGTTGGGCTGAGAGTCTGTGACTGGCCCAAAGTCACCCAGTGAGCTTCCATGGCCGAGTGGGGACTATAATCCGGATCTCCTGGCTCCCAGTCCAACATGCTCACCACTACACCACACTGGCTCTCAAGTGGAAGATAATGTCTGGATACCACCCCTACCCATCACATTCTGTGATGGGTGGGGGTTTGGCCTAGATAGTCTTGTAGGCCCCTTCCAACCCTACTGTTCTATGATTCTATGACTATTCTATGATTCTGTGAAGTCTTGGATGGATCACTTACTGCCAGTGATATATGAAGGTGAATGCAACGGAGCACAGCTCTGAGACTTTTTTCCGAGAAGGAGCAATGACATCATCCACTGGAGTGCCAGAGTAATTGATGGACCCTCCTCCTTGCACTGGCAAGTGAACTGAGGTGATAACAAGGCTTTCAAGTTGTACTATTGTTTATGACAATGTAGTATAGACGATACCAGAGAATGAAGAAAATAATCAAGTGGAGGCTGGATACTTATTTCCTTTTCTTTGATAAGTGCCTACTTCATGCTAGCAGTTTAGTCAGCAACAATTCTTTGCAAGACTGTTAGCATTTTTTATTCCAGCCCTGCTGAAAGGTCTCCCTCATGAAGCCT
Organism: Heloderma suspectum; assembly: GCF_057233095.1. Taxonomy (NCBI): domain Eukaryota; kingdom Metazoa; phylum Chordata; class Lepidosauria; order Squamata; family Helodermatidae; genus Heloderma; species Heloderma suspectum. The sequence continues at coordinate 110,816,454 of NC_139458.1, read as the reverse complement.
CCTTCTCCTTCAACTGTCACCAGCAGCATCTATTTCAGCAGGCTGTATGGTGGGAGATGAGAGAGGGAGAAAAGAAGAGGGCCCATTCCACCAGCCATGTTAAAAGACTACTTCATTTTCCCCGTTCCCTACCCATCCCATTTTTTCCTTGTGTGTCATATGTTTTTAGATTGTAAGGCTGTGGGCAGGGTCTGTCTTATTTAACAGATTGTTTCTGAGCCTCTCCGGGAGCCTTTTTGGCTGAGGTGTAGGATAAAAATACTGTAAATTACAATGAATGAAGAATGAATGAATGAATGAATGAATAAATAAATATGTAATTAAAAGCTAAAGGTTGCTTTTCAATGTGTTTTACAAGGTGACCCTATGCACCACTGAGTTCAACGGAGCTTACTCCCAAGTAACTATGCATAAGATTGCAGGCATGCCGGGTAAACGAGATTCTGAGATTTTTATTAGTGGTTTGTTTGTTTGTTTTGATTATCTGTATTTTATGAATGGTGGTTTCAACCAAACTGTTAACTCCTTTGAGTATAAACAATAGAAAAGTAGGATATAGATACTTTAGATTCTTTAGAATCTGACCCCCGGAGTCCGTGGCGGAACGGGACAATCCCCCCCCGCCACCCCGCAGAATCCCCCCGGGACGGAGCCTACCTGGTGGCGGTGGCAGCAGCTCTGGTGGTGGCTCCAGCGGTGGCAGCGCTTCCGGGTCATCTTCCGGCCACTGCCAGGCTGCGGCCGCAAATGGCGGCCACCATAGCTGCCGCCATTTGCATCCCTGCAGAGGCTGTGATAGGCTATGTATATATTTATGTAGCCTATCACGGCAAAAGGCAGGGGCGCAAATGGCATAGCGGATGCCATTTGCGTTCCTGCCTTTTGCCGTGATAGGCTACGTAAAGATATACGTAGCCTATCACGGCCTCCGCAGGGACGCAAATGGCGTCCGATATGGTGGCCGCCATTTGCGACTGGTGCAGCCTGGCAGCGGCCGGAAGTCCGGCTGCAGGCGGCCCCGGCCAGCGGCTCCGCAGAGTTGCCGTGGAGCGGAGCCGGCCAGGGAGGATTCCGGGGGGAGGGATGGAGCGCCTCCCCCCCACCGCGGACGCCCTGGATTGGAAAGGTAAGTACTTTTTGTACATCCCTACCTACAACACCTTCGCTGGACAGTGCACCCAACACTGTGACGCCTGGCTGGTTCAGTTGAGATGTGATAGTCAAATGAGGATTTTCATCTGCCCAATACACACAGTTATGTCTGTTCACGTGGCCTGACAACTTGAAAGAAGCCTCATCTGACCAGATGATCTTATCAAGAAGGTCTGGTTCGTTAGAGATTTGGTGATGCATCATCTCACAGAATTGCAACCGACAGTCTGGGTCGTCCTCCTGAAGGCCATGTAACAGTCTTGTACGGTACAGCTTCAATTTCAATTTACCCATTAAGTGTTGCAAGGATGTTCTAGGTATGGATAGCTGCTTAGACGCACATTGTGTGGACTTTTTCAGACTGTTCACAAATGTCTTGGAGGCATGACTGTAGATTCTTTCTATGGGTGTGGCTGTTGCGGCTGTCATGATGGCTCCTGCACTTAAAAATTTACCATTACACCACTACTTACTGCACATCTTATGTATGTTTAATTGGAAGTAAGCCCTATGGTTTTCCATGGGGCTTACTCCCAGGTAAGTGTACATAAGACTGCAGTCTTAAATTCTTACTGATAAATAGGGACATTGGTTGACCAATACATATGTTGCTTATTATTCTGCTCACACGTACGTTTTCAGGTTTTCCTGCTTATAAGTATTGGTGTGCTCCACCACAACTAAGAATTTCAAATGGCTAATCTACACCAGGGCCCCTTCTGTGTATCAGGAAGTTGTTGCCAGATGCCCCAATATTCTGCTGTTTTTGACAAGCAAAGGAAGTTTTCATCCTTGCTTGGGAAAGCACAGGAGAAGCCTGCCATCTTAAAAGCCAGGCCTGATACTCAAAGCATAAATGGTGTACGTCATACAAAGCCATCACCCTGGTCCCACCACCCTCTGGCATGGCCATTATTCTCCAGACTTAATCTCTTGAGCTCTTATGCTCCTTGGACCCTTTTTTCAATTTACATTGAGGGTCAAAATGTCAGCTCAAGAAAAGTCAACAGGAAAATCTGATCAGCAGTGTGTTAGTTTTTACCTGCTTGTTTAAGCTGGGAAGAAGGAAAGGTTGCCAGTTTAACATATATCTTGGTTTCAATGAGCCAGCAGGGACAGGATTCTGGCCATTGTTTTAGTTTTAATAATTACGCTCAGATTTGGGGCACATAAACAGCACCTAGGCTGAATCTACACATAGCAGTTATACTGTTATCATAACTATTGGTACACATGACACCAGTGGGCACCAATAGTTATGATAACGGTATGATAACGGTATAACTGCTATGTGTAGATTCAGCCCTAGACAGCCCAATAGTTAGGACTCTTTGACCCAAAGAAGCCCTCTGCCCGCCTCTCTCACGCACACCGGAACAACCTTGTGATCCTTCCCTTCTCTAGCCCTCTCCCCATCTTTCTCGGCTGCTGCAAAGGCACCCCACTGCCTCCACCTTCATCACCACAAGCCTTCATCCACAAGCCTGCACAGATATGGAGCGGTAACAAACCCATTAGTGATTGTTTCCCAGCAAGTCCATTAGCTTGCCAGACCCCCTTCCCTTCCCTTCCCTTCCCTTCCCTTCCCTTCCCTTCCCTTCCCTTCCCTTCCCTTCCCTCCTTTGCTGGAGAATCCAGTCAACTTTTCCCTGGTCCTTTCCCTGTCTCTTCCCTGGGCTTGTCTATCTTCAGGGATAAACAACTTGCCAGCTGTCGCTCTTTGCTCACAAGCTCAGCTACCAGCCTGGCAGCCTCCTTCTTTTCCCCTTCCAGTCCCCACATCCACATCCCTCCTTCAGTTCTTCTCCCCGCTTTCAGGACTTCTTCTCCCACTCGCCAACCTTCTAGTCAATTATGCTAAGCTACTGCTTTAATGTGTCTGCCTTAATAATTAAAACTGGTTGTCTGTGTGAATGAAATTTAACTCTATGAAATGCCTATTACCTCGGTCTAATCTTTTGAATGTATGTTTTAATTCCCCTCAGTAAAGTACTCCTGGGTTAAGCAACAGTATCTTCAAACCCTAAGTCCCCTTAACCCCTTAAGGTGCTATCCTTCGGGACAGTGCTCAGTGTTAAATGATCCCTTCAAGTATCAAGGCTGCATGTCTGAAAGTGCGCATTCAGACATCCGTGCAAAAGTGACACCCGCCAACACAGTGCTGTCACGGTACTTCTGCAAAATGCATTTGCTGCTGTAGGGGCACACGCTAATGAATGCAACGCAGTATCCATCATGTTGAAAAGGCAATCCAACGCCACGCACAGGTGCAACTGCAGAAGTAGGAGGAGTCAGAAAGATCACACATGTTCTATCATTTGTGTTTGGATGACACAACACAAGCATCTCAAACTGTGGGGGAAATGGCCCTTTCAGTTTCCCTTTTCTTAATCCACTGAGTGCATGCACATCTTCGAGGGTGTGCAGGGACAGAGATTTAGAAACAGAGTGCATGGTAATTCACAGCTCTTCCTGGCAAAAGAAGAATCATGGTGGGGGAGAGCTTGTGGCGCTGATGCCTGGTGCTGCCCTTCCATGGGATGAAGCCAGTTACGCCAGCTCTCCCTCTTCCCCTTTCCCCAAAAGCCAGTGAACTCCCCTCTCCCATGCTGACTTTCCCAGAAGTAAGCACCACTGAAGACAATGTAGTTTCCCTCTGAGCAGAGCTATATATCGTGTTTTCAGCTAGCTGTTTCTTGAGGCAAGGAAATGAAAAGGAAGAAGAAGACAATTGGGAAGGCTTGAAAAGACATTCCAAACTTTATTTTTTCAAAGAAAGTGGGGTGGGGGAAAGCAGCATTAAGTTCACTCTCTAGTTCATTGGGCAAGGCACAGAGAGAGAGAGAGAGAGAGAAGCTGTTCGGGGGAGGGAGGGGAGGAAGCAGTTGAAAAACTAAGGCTGATCGCTGCTGTTTTGCCAAGGTTGCCCATGCCGCCTTCCTCATCCAGCACTTGAGGCAATGTAAGTGGATTGCGTTATTCACAGATTCAGACCTCCACAGGAGCACATTGGCAAATACTGTCCCCCCCACACACACACACACTACATGCCCAATTGTCAGGGTTGGATCGGAGCCCAGGGAGCCCCAAAGCAGTTCTGATTCTGAGGAAGAGATAGAAACCGCAGGAGAGGAACCCGTGCGCTGTTCAGAGGAGCAGCCGGGGGAGAGCCCCTCCCGGTACACATTCCTGAGAGTGATAGTGACCCTGGCAGGGAGAGGGTGGAGCAACAGCAGTTTCTGGATGCTAGGCGCCGGCGCAACCTCAAGCGTGAGATGGCAGTTGCTGAGAGGAGGCGCTGAGCCCGCTTGGCACGATGGCAACAGTGGTGCCCCAATGTCCCACGGGAAAGGGGTGGACTCTCTCCTCCTAGCTCATAAGTACAGAGGTTTCCCGCGTTCCCCTCCAAATGGAGATCAACTGATTCCTAAAGTTAGAACCCCCGAGTAGGCAGCTCTCTTAAGTCTCGTAGGATCAAGCAATTAGCATCTGTAAGCATCATTAGATTGAATGGGAATAAAGCCTAGGGATGTTGGAGAATTCCGCCATGGACTCCAGTGAGGCTGGATTCTAAAGAATTAGGCCCCCCAGAATCCATGGCGGAATGGCCTCGTCCCCCCCCCGGAACCGACCTACCTGGCAGCGGATGTGGCAGCGGCTCCGGTGGTGGCTCTGGTGGCGGCTCCAGGTCATCTTCTGGGCTGCTGCGGCCGCAAATGGCGGCCGTCGTGGCGGCCACCATTTGTGTCCCTGCTGTAGCCGTGATGGGCTATGTAAATATATACATAGCCTATCACGGCCTAGCGTAGGGACGCAAATGGTGTCCCCGACGCAGGATGCCATTTGTGTCCTCAGCAGCCTGGCAGAGGATGGGGGCCCTGCTGAGGATTGGCCTAGCCATAGGGATGTTAGAGAATTCCGCCACGGATCCCAGGGGGGGCAAATTCCAGTGAATTCAGCCCCCCAGAATCCATGGCGGAACAGAGCCCCCCACCCCCCCACCCCACAAAAGCCCCACAAAATGGAGCCTACCTGGCTGCAGCTCTGGCGGTGGTGGCAGCGGCGGCTCTGGCTACTGCCAGGCTGCTGCGGCCGCAAATGGCGACCGTCATAGTGGCCACCATTTGCATCCCTACATCGGCCCGTGACAGGCTATGTAAATATTTACATAGCCTATCATAGGCTGGCATAGGGACGCAAATGGCATCCCCTATGCCATTTGCGTTCCCGCTTTAGCCATGATAGGCTACGTAAATATTTACATAGCCTATCATGGCTAAAGCGGGAACGCAAATGGTGGAAGGGATGACATTTGCATCCCTGCTTTAGCCGTGATAGGCTACGTAAATATTTACGTAGCCTATCACGGGTTTGCGTAGGGACGCAAATGGCGTCCCGTATGCAGGACGCCATTTGCATCTGCAGAAGCCCGACAGCGGCTGAAGGCCCAGCTGCGGGTTGGCCCGGCCGGCGGCTCTGGGGTCTGGCTGCGGAGTGGAGCTGGCCAGGCAGGATTCCGGGGGGGAGGAACAGATCGCCTCCCCCCCTGTCGAGGATTCCAGGGGGAGGAACGGATCACCTTCCCCCACCTGCGGAACCCGGCAGAGCCAGGTAAGCGGGGTTTCGTACACCCCTACCTGGCCAGTGGCTCTGCAGACTGGCCATGGAGAGGAGCCGGCTGGGCAGGATTCCGGGGGGAGGACCAGATTGCCTCCCCCCTGTCGACAATTCTGGGGGGAGGATCGGATCGCCTCCCCCGCTGCGGAACCCAGTGGAGCCAGGTAAGTGGGGTTTCGCACACCCCTAATAAAGCCTTGGAAAAGAGCCCTATTGTCTGCGTGTTGATTCTGGCTACCTGAGGATTTTAGAAGGCGGCAGGGGTGATCTCCTTGACACCAATCTTGCTCCTGGCGTTGGCAAACAACATTTGTTGCTCCTCAACAAATTGAGGACAGCCATGCAGGACACTAGCTTCTTGCAGTATCAGTCCCCCCACCCCACTGAAGCCACTCCTACTTGCCCCAGAACAAACATTACAGTACAACAAGGTTAGCTGACAGCAAAATATGTACCACCAAAACCCCACAAGATATAAAAAAGGGCTTTTCTACACAATTTAGAAAAATAAATTCTAAAAAAGGCATTTATTGTGCATTCATCATTCCCTACTCATGGTTGTTTATGGGTTCTTTAGATGGCATTGTGTCCCTCCAGTTTCATTTCTGTGTCTAACCAGCATTTTTGTTGACTTTTTCTTACAGCATGGAAAATGTGGCATTTAATTGTGAAAGTGAAAGAAAGCACAATTTCCTCTTGTGAATTTGCATTATTCTGCTATGCTACTGTCAAGGGCTCCTTGGAAGCCTCTCTCAGTATAATCCAGTAGCCAAGTCCAGAAACAGACAAAGGGATTCCTTTCAAAGCTTTATTCTTCTTTTACAACTTAACAACTCTACAGGTAGCATCTAGATCTGAGCAGCAGTGTACCTATGCCCTATGTTGAAACAGTTGGTCCCCGTTTGAAAGGGAATTACTGGCAGACCCCTGAATTTAAGGACTAGGGAGAGTCCCTCCCCTTTTCCCTTGGATCCTCGGGGCGCAGCCGTTGTTTGTGCGCCAACCGGGCACTGCGCCTCCTTTCCGCGCCCTCCATCTGGCGCCGCTCTCTGCGTATGTGTCGCGCATCCACCAAGTCTGCTATCTGTGCTCGGTCACTCCCTGGACTGCTTTCTAATCTAGGAATGCTGGTGGGAGGAATCTCCGTCAGCTGTGGGCCCTGGGAAAGAGGAGCGCACTCCTCTCCCAGGAGCGACTGCTCTTCCTCAGAATCAGAACTACTCTGGGATTCTATGGGCTCAGTGTCCACCCTGACAGCTACAGTACCACCTTGAGGTTATGTAGTGGAAAAGCAGGAAAGGAAACGCTCCTCATGTAGCGCTTGGATCTCAATTCTGCAATGAAACCGAAAGTAGATACAGCGAATTACAGCTGATTAACAGCCTCATGTAGAAAAGCTCCTAGTCCTGATAAAGTAGATCTGAAGAAATCTGGGATATAATGGCAGAAATAGAGTGAGGACAATGGTTGGGGGGGGGGGTGTCATGTGACACAATGCTGGTAAAAAAATCCTCAGTTCAAATAATGCACTACCAATGCTCACAGAGTCCCTGCTAGTAGATGATCATAATATTTTCTGGGTCAGGTTAATAATTCATTGCCCGTTTCTGTGTGAAAGTAGATACACAACTTGTCATTCTCAACGCCTCTAATGTGAAGCAAGAAGCTCCTTCTTTACAAGGTGGTTGGTAGCAATGTGAATGAATGTAAGGAAAGGGTCCCGGCAAGTGAGGATGGCAGGTTGGTTTAACTAGCTGCAGTGCACATCTGCCGTAAATTGGAGGAGTACTTGGTTCTGCCTTCAGTAGGGCTAAGGTTGCAAACCTAAGCCACTTGATTAGGTGCTGGTTCCACTGAAATCATTGGCATATAATTCCATCAAACTTTTTTTTTTTGGCTCTGGATGCAAACCATTTCCACTCTCTGATTTTCTTGCTTGGAGGATCATGGTGCAACTTCTAATGCAATTCTTGGTGAGCTATAGTTAAAGAGGCATATTTTTGTTGATACAAGACATTAATTTTTATGAATCAGTTGATGGAGTAGATGTTCTCCAGGCTCAGAGGTTGCACAAAAGGCCAGTGTGTTCTGGAATCTGCTAGAAAGAGAATTAGCAGAACTTATTGTCTGGTGTCTCATGTTCCATTCCTGAGTAAGATACTGGGAAAGATGGTGGCTTCTCAACTGTTGGGGTGCTTCCAGACAGAGGGCTCCTAGCACTACCAATCAAAAGATTTTGTGCACCTATTCTGCCTTTTCCCCTTAATGGATTTTTTCTAGTAAGAAAAAAGACAGAAGAAATGGTGGGAAAACACACTGGGTTGTATTCAATGTTAGTCTAGCTTAGATCCCATTCATTTCAATGGAGTGGTAGGTGGCTGTATAGCAACCGAAGCTCTCCCCACGACCTGAGTTCGATCCCAGCAGAAGCTGGGTCCCAGGTAGCCGGCTCAGGTTGACTCAGCCTTCCATCCTTCCGAGGTCGGTAAAATGAGTACCCAGCTTGCTGGGGGGAAAGGTAGTCACGACTGGGGAAGGCAATGGCAAACCACCCCGCTGTAGTCTGCCACAAAAACGCTAGTGCAAGTGGCATCCCTCTAGAGGTCAGTAATGACCCGGTGCTTGCACAGGAGGAACCTTTCCTTCTAGGGCCATGGTGGCTTAGTGGTTAAGATGCTGAACTGCAGACCGGAAGGTCGGTAGGACAGCAGTTTGAGCCCCGAGTGTCGCGTGACGGAGTGAGCTCCCGTCTTCAGTCCCAGCTCCTGCCAACCTAGCAGTTCGAAAGCAAGAAATTGCAAGTAGATAAATAGGTACCACTTCGGCGGGAAAGGTAACAGCGTTCTGTGCACCTCGGTGTTCAGTCATGCCGGCCACATGACTACAGAAGCATCTTCGGACAGCGCTGGCTCTTCGGCTTAGAAATGGAGATGAGCAGCACACCCTAGATTCGGACACGACTGGTTGGGGACACCTTTACCTTTTTAATCTAAGTAGTTCAAACATTGGATACAACCCATTAAAAGCTATGTCTGGAGGCATCCTAAGTAGCTTTGGATGACACCAATTATTTGGATCCATTCCAGTCTGGTTTCCAGCCTGGTTTTGGGACAGAGACAGCCTTGGTTGCATTGGTGGATGACTTATGCTGGGGAATAGACTGTGCATAGTACAACCCTGTTAATTCTCCTGGACTTGTCAGCAGCCTTTGATACGATCGATTATGTTATCCTTCTGGGTCATTTAGCTGAGGTGGAACTGGGTGGCATGGTATTACAGTGACTCCAGTCCTCTTTGGAGGAGCAGACCAAGAAGATGGCACTGCGGGACTCCTGTTTCACTCCATGGTTACTGTCTTTTAGAGTGCCTCATTCTTCCATCTTGTCTCTCAAGCTTTTTAACATCTACAGGAACTCTTGGGAGAAGTCATCCAGTGGTTTGGGCTAAGGTGTCATCAATACGTGGATGACATGCAATTCTGTCTCTCATTTCCACCTATAAATCCCAAGCAGGCTATGGCAGTCGTGAACAATCCAGAGGTAGCTTTGGGATGGATCAGGGCAAACAAATTGAAGCTTAATGCAGAGATCGAAGTACTAAGGGTAGGGAAACCTGCTGACATGGATGGAAGTATGTAATTGGTCTTGGATGTGGTTGCATTCTCCTGAAGGACCAGGTGTGCAGGTCCTGGTAGGGGTGGACGAAAGTCACTTACCTGTCCTCGAAGGACGTTCGCTGTGGGGGGGAGGCGCTTCGCTGGTCCCCCTGCGAAGTTCAGGCCGGGGGGGGAGGCTTCCCGCCTCGCCCCGGCCGAAATTCAGGCCGGGGGGGAGGCTTCCCGCCTCGCCCCGGCCGAAATTCAGGCCGGGGGGGAGGCTTCCCGCCTCGCCCGGCCACGAACGTGAAAGTTAAAAAAAAAAAACACCCCCTGATAGGCTACGTGACGATTCACGTAGCCTATCACGGCTAGATCTGCAAAGTCAGCCGTGATAGGCTACATGAATCGTCACGTAGCCTATCACGGGTGACTTAAAAAAAAAAAAAGCGCGTACGCTAATGGCGGCCCCCATAGGGAGCCGCCATTCGCGTTCCTTATTTAGTCACTGTAGTCTACGTAAATGATTACGTAGACGATGGCGAAAATAAGGGCAACACAAATAGCGTTGCCCTTATTTTCGCCGTAGTCTACGTAAATCTTTACGTAGACTACAGCGACCAAATAAGGAAGGGGAATGGCGGCTCCCTATGGGGGCCGCCATTATCCGTACACACTTTTTTTTTTTTTTAAAGTCACCCGTGATAGGCTACGTAACGATTGACGTAGCTTATCACAGCTGACTTTGCAAATCTAGCCGTGATAGGCTATGTGAATCGTCACGTAGCCTATCAGGGGGCGTTTTTTTTTTTTCTTTCATTGCAATGGCGGCGGCGGCAGCCGGTCCCGCCTCGCTCGAACACCCGCCGAACCGCCGGCCGGACCAGCCACCGGGAGGGACATTCGGTGAAGGTAAGTCCCGTCCCGGGGGGGGTGCGGGGGGCAGGGGGGGTGCGGAGGATTTCTCCCCGAAACTTGTTCGGGGGGCCGAACACGTTGGCACTCAGCCCCCCGAAGTTTCGGGGAGAAATTCTCCGCCAACCCTAGGTCCTGGACCCAGCACTACCTGTTGAGGTGCAGGTGTCATTCATGGCAGGTGTCATTCATTTATTAGCTTTGGCTGGTTCACCAACTGTACTTCTATCTAAAGACCTCACCATAGTTATTTTTGTCCTGGTTTCATCTAGACTGTCTTCACACCTGATTTTTTTTAGCAGGTTCGTTTTTCTTTAATCACTGGTTTTTGTGAGAGCTTTAGATGATGCCACTTCTCTCCTGCTGCTTTCTCACAACTTTCCTTCCCTCTTCCCATGTTATCTGAGAATGAGGAAAACCTGGCATTGTCTGTGCTTGCGTTTCTCCTTTGGTGCTTTGTCCCGCTTTGTGTGGGTGTGTGCTAGGGGGTGTTGCTGGGCGGTGTTGAATAACATTGTCATGACAACAAATCAGTGGGAAGGGGGGGCAGGTCACTGATGGGGCTTCCAGTGACCGTTTCTGCCTCTCTCCCATTCCACTACGGGCTCCAAGATCCCCTTGAACACAGCAATGCTTACTTCTGAGTAAACTCATTGGCTGTAAGGCTTTCCCTTCCTGGGAGTAATTGCCATTGAAATCTGTGTGGCCTGCTTCTGAGTAGGCATGCATAGGAGTGCATTATAAGCCTTCTTAGAGTAGCAGTCTTAAGGTCTCCCATCCCCTTCAATGCATGTACTTGGAACCTCCCCCTCCCATTGACTTCACTTACTGCTGCTTCTTCTTTTTGCTCACCAGATTGATGGGTTTTTCCTCCCAGGGTGGATGGGGGAGGAGCCATGCAGGATAAAGGCTTGACAATTAGGATTTCAGTGGGTGTTAAAAGTGCATTTTCTCCCCCCCTTGAATAAATTCATCATGAAGAGCTTGGAATAGTCATTTTTAATAGTTTCCTTTTTGGGTGTGGAGTTGTTTTAGATAAGGCAGTAATGCTGAGGTGGTTTTCCATAGTACTCCCTCCCACCTAGCCAGCCACTATCTCTTTTCTTAGCCTACCTTGCAGGGTCATTGGGAAGCCAGAATAAGGGGGAAGAGCAACAACAGCATGGGGGTGGTGGTGGAAGCGAGCCGGGTCTAATGAAGAAGGTGTCCCCCATGGAGTGGTCACCTGGCGGGGGGGCTGCTAGGGATGGCTTGGTGCATTGACTGTATACATGTCTGTTTGTGGATTTCTTACTTCTGTAGTTGGGAACCCAGAAATAGGTATAATTTTCAAACTCAGTAGTGCAAGCAATATACTTCATTTAATTCCATCACACACTGACATATTTAGCAGAGAAGGACTAGCAGCACCAGCAACCTCGTGGTAAGCCACTGAGAAGACTGTCTCTCCCTCAGAGGAAGGAAGGGATCAGCTCCCATAGCCTGCTATCCAGGTCAGTAGAAGTGCTTCCAACTTCCCTCCTGCCGTGGAGGAGTGGAGGGATGGGGCAGAGCCATCAATCATGTTACAGGAACCAATGATCAGGAGAGGGGAGGGGGTATGGAGCCAGCAGCCCCGTCCTGTCCTGATTTTTCTGTGCAGCTTGGCCCAGCCATGAAAAGATATAATGAGGAGGGACGCGCTATGAGAGATGCTGGTATACAGGGCCAGTCTAAATCCTGGAAAGGATCAGGAATCAAAAGGAACGGTTTGTAGTGGAATAAAATGCCAGGTGTGAAGAGTACCCTTGACTGGATTATTGTAATTGGGCTGCCTTTGAAGACAGTTCAGAAGCTTCAACTGGTGTAGAACTCAGCTGGCTGTTTGCTTGTGACATCATTATGTAGAAGATGGGGGAAAATTGGTAGCCACTGGAAGAGCTCTAGAAGATGGCAGTGAATTTCTGCTCCTCAAACTTATATTCCTCCTGCTCCCAAACATTTCCTGGTGGGGGGGATTTGGTCCTCCTTTTGTCCCATGATCCCTAAAATTTGTGGCACAGTCTCACACTGGTCACTCATAAGAGCCTATGTTTATATACATGTACACTCTTTCAGAAGGCTTAGTGAGCGTGCATAGGAGAAGGAGCAGACCCAGCAATCCCAATCCCAATCCCACTGCCCTTTTTAAATGCACTCAGTAACTATGGTCATAACGTTTGGACAGTCCTCCTGTATGCCTTACTTGGTTGCACAGAATCATTGCATCCTCCACATGGAAGGGCAACTAGATAACGAATTTGAAGAAAAGGTTAACATTGAAAAAATACCATATGTGTCTACCTTCCACATGACATTTAAAGTCATCCAATTAGCAGACTCTATTAGATAAGCTGTCAAAGTCTTTTTGTCACAGTAGCACAACCTATGTGCACATTACAAGGTCTTAGCATTTCCCCCCCTCCTATGCCAACCATCTGTCTTCGTAAGCTAATGGCATCATGATTGCAGCACTCCTTTAGGTGAAAGCTGGGATGAAGTTTCCTCTGTCTGCTGCAAAAAGCCTGGCAGTGATATGGAGACTCATATGAGTTCTCATCTTGACTTCACAAGATCAATCCCAAAGAAAAGCAGCCACCAAGGAATCCCAAGATGAATCCCAAGGAAAGGAGCCACCAAGGACTCCCAAGATGAATCCCAAGGAAAGGAGCCACCAAGGACTCCAAGATGAATCCCAAGGAAAGGAGCCACCAAGGAATCCCAAGTTGAATCGCAAGGAAAGGCAGCCACCAATACTTCTGCAGCTGGTTTACTTGTACAGAGGGGGACTGTGGCACTGCAGGTTCCCCACCCCTACAATTCCATCATCCCTTACCATTCACTATGCTAACTGAGGCTGATGGGAGTTATAGTCCAACAACATCTGGAGGACCATAGGTTCCCCATCCCTTTTGTAGGGGAATGCTGGAAGGTGTGCAGACCACCCACTGAAACTGTCTGGTAAGATCCCAGTGCGGCATTTTGTTTTGTTCTGTTCTGTTCTTGTTCAGATGAGTTCCTTTGGCTGTCATTTCTTCTGAAAACAACTCACAAGACAGTGATGGCTGCAGAAACTTCCTGCCAGCATGCGGCTGCCACTTGACAGCAATGTGGCATCACCATTTATTTATTTATTTACAACTTCTTCTTCTTCTTTTATTATTTTTTTTTTTACTATCATCTAATCTGATTCCAGGTGCTTTACAGAATTTCAAGGACATATATGAAGACATAAGACCACAATGAAGATGAGCCTGAGAAAAGAACAGTAACACTACCTAAAGAAGCCAGGGTAAGAGAACGGTTTTTGCCTAGCACCTACAAGAAAGCAACACTGGCTCCGAGATGAGGCACATGTGGGCGGATGGCCCTGGCAGATGTTCTTTAGAACGTGGAAAGCTTGATATGGGTCAGGGCTTTGAAGATAAGCACCTGCTAGCACCTAGGGATGTACGGATTGTGTAAAATCTGTTCTGTCTGTGTTTGATGGCTTGTCAGGTGCCTTTCGTCTCATTGTCTGCCCATCGACGGATCAGATTTTTTGGTTTCCGGACTTGCGCAAATGTAGATTTGCGCAAATCTGCATGTATGCAAATGCGCCAGTTCCCCCCAGTGTGCATTTTCATGTTTTAGCCTATGGGACAAATGCACATTTTTGGCCAGTCTTTTTTATTTTGCATATTTTTCTATGACAAAATTTGCGCAAAATTCAGGAAAGTTAGAAAAACGGTTTGCAAGTCTGTGGAATCTGCCCGACAGGGGAAATGCTGGTCTGCTGCGGAATCCACAGGTCTGATTCATGAAAATCTGAATTTATTTGGTTCTGTTGTGGATTTCTCTGACATCCCTACTAGTTCCTTGAATTTGGCCCAGAAGTGGCCAGGAAGCTTATTTGTTGATCTTCCCTCTCTGACATACCTCAACTGGATACAAATATGCTAAAAACACATTGGTGCATTTGTTGATTTGGCATCGGCAGCCATTTATTTTGGTGATGTCCTTGTTCAGACCTAGTTAGGCCACCATTCTATACACCAGAAGTGCAGTACGTCAGGCCCAGGGGCCAGATTTGGCCTATCTTGGAGATACAGTCCAGCCCTTCAAGGTTGCCCTGAATACCATGCTTCCTTTCCCCCCAACCACTGATCTTTTGGTAGCTTCTCAGCTTTTCTGCAGTTTTCTCCCCATTCTCAAAGGTTGAAATGGTTAGTTATTGGCTCCGCCCCTTTTCCCTTCAGTCCCACCTACCACTGGAATGCATTCCCCACTGCATTTCAGAGCTTCTCTGAAATGGAATTCAGGCTTTGTGCTGAAAGAGATTCAACACACCTCCTATACACACTTCCTTGAAATTAAGTGGGGCTTACTTCTGAGTAGACATTCATAGGATTGCGCTGTCAGCAGCACTTTGCCCAAAGGAAGCACCATAGTAGTGTGTTGTTCTTGAATCAACTGAACCATCATTTGACGGATCACAGCTGGACAACAAACATGCTGTAAAATATATCAATCAGCAGCATAATGTGACTGTAATGAAGCAGAAGTTAGGTTCCTGTCACAAATGTATACCAGCGAAAATGCCTGCCTGGTGAACCAGTGCATACTACTTCCCGGTGAGTTTTCTGTGGCCAACCAGCCTGGCATGGAAATTCTGATGACGCTTTGGTCTTAAGAACGATGAATAAAAGGCATCCGCCCAGCATGCAGTTACTTAGCAAATATTGCTCGATTGTACGTGAAAGACATCATTATTTTTGTCTTGTTGGCTGGACTGAAGTTTACAGATCCAAGCAATTATTCCGTTATTGCTAATCAGAGCTATTACTAATTTGTAAGAGACATTTCACACATTACACAGCAAGAAACCTGGCTTTGCCACAGAGCCTGCAGTAAACAGGGAGCTGTGGCCAATCACGACTCTCTGATGAGTGAACAAACACCTGTTTTCTGTATCCACACTTTGCAACGTAGATGTACACCTAAAAATGTAATATATGAAGAGACTCCAAGGCAAATCTGAAAGAAATAGAAACTTCAATTTTCTGATTTCAGTTGATGGAAAAAGCAGTGCTTTGCTCAACATTATTATTTACTCTTTATGCTCAGGGATGATGTGGATTTTTTAGTTTTAGATTTCAGCTCCAAATATGGATTTTTTTATTTTTTTTTTACAAAAATGTCCCCCCAGTTTTTTTTACATCTTTATTTGTATTTTAAGCTGGCAGGATGATTTAAAAAGTTGCTGACTCCCCCATGCAGTGGCTGTGCTTGTAATACAAACCAAGGGAACTCGCAAACTTCAGTACTGCATTGACTGAGGGAACAATTGGTCATGTTTGCTATGCTGCCTTTCCCCACGATTGTAGATGCGAGTCATACCGTTCTGATTCTGAGCTTATTTACATGCCTCAAGTATGCCATGCGGTGGGATCTGTAATGCCTCAAGTATGCATGGGGGGTATCATTATTTGAATGTTCTCCCACATCAAAATCTCACTTCAGAGCTTTGCATATGGAGGGAGATTTGGACAAGGGGGCATTTTTTAAACAAGCACCCCCCCATAACTATATATGGTATAGTTAGGTCACTGATGGGTGTGTGAACAAAAGAGTTAAACAGGGCAGAGGTGTGCAATTTGTCAGGGCCAGGGGGCCACATTGCACCTCTCCAAAACACACCGAAGGTTGTCCCTCTCCCACCACCACCAAAATTGCCCTTGTTGATGCTGAATTTGCTGTGGTGGGACACCCCGCCATTTTAAAAGGAAAAAAGGCATGCAGGGAGGGGAGACTTGCTTTACAAGCAGAATCACACTTCTGGGAAGTTTCCAGGAGTGCATTTCTGCTTCCAAACAAGGAACATACTCATCATGGCATATAATTCTTCTTGTGTGCCGTGTTTTCTTGGACTCGGTGGTCTTGTAGGCCCCTTCCAGCCCTAGTACTGCTATTCTGTGATTACTGCCAGCATGAGGAGAAGTCAATGCTCACTGGCCATGCCCCTGCATCTCCTGGAGGTTTCTGGCCTCCCAACCATATTTTCTTGGGGAAAGGTCTGAAGTGTGGAGCCTGCTGCAGTCACACGGTGATTACACAATTACGCTCTGATGACTTACAGTTTCGCTTCTGCTTCACACACCTGACGCACATAGATGAAATGTTCAAGGGGTGGTGGTGGCTGTGCACATGCTCAGTGTGGGTAAGCTGTGAACAAGCAACAACTTTTCCAACTGGTGAATGGAACATGGACGAGTGTGCTGGCTCAGGGCGGACGGCCGTGGGGGAGATGGGGTGGCAGACTCAGTCTCTGAACAGATGTATCCATTAGAGCAGAAGAGAGCAACTTGTGGCCCTCCAGATGTTTTGGGCTAGAACTCCCATCAACCCTAGCCAGCATAGCCACTGGTGAGGGATCATGGGAACTGTAGGCCAAAACATCTGGAGAGCCACAAGTTGTCCACTTCCGTATTAGAACGTCTGTAGCTGTATGCCGGGAAGCTTCTCTACATGCAATTGGTAATTCAGTATTCCCAACTGCATGTAGAAAGACCTTCATATATATGGTTGAACATACAGATGCCTCTACAGATGTTCTAGCAGCTTGTGAGCAGATCCTGCTACCTCTCTTTGCACATTCATCATCCATGGATACTGAATAGTTGAAGAAGTGCTTGTAATGGTTTGTTAAGGCCTACCCTGGAGCTCCATGGCTAAGCAGGGATTTGAACCCTGATCCAAGGAAAACATTCTAGCCACCACACCAACCATCATTGCCCAAACTCTCACCGACTCCACAATCCTGACTTGGAACAGGATGCTGACTAGCTTATATACCTAGTACTGCTGTTGCAGAAAATGCTAGTTTCGCCCCCTGGAGGCTAGTCCAATTTGCCCCAAAAAGGAGAGTCAACTTCAGGCTGGGTCCAACTTGATGTTATTGTTTGCAAACAGTTCGACAAAGGAGCTCACACTCAAAAGCAGAGTTGACCCTGGGCAACCCCCGCGCTACAGTTTTATCACCTCAGCTTGCATTCCTTAGCTAGTGTGTCACTTTGATTGGTTGCTAGCAGTTTGCTTGGCAACCTTATCTTAGGGTTACTGTCTGCTCATTCCAGGCATGCGCAGCTCTTACAATACTAAGTGCTGCTTAAGACACATACAATGGCTTTTAGGTTACATTTTTACTACAATTCCCCCCTCAAAAGGCTTTTCTCAAATTTATACTCTCTTTGGTCTAGCGGTGGACTACGCAGTTAAAGGCGCAAACTATTATCGCTGTGGCATTGACGGTTTTCTTTAAACAGCAAGTGAGGCCTAGGATGCCTTTGTTTTAGCTACTAGAATGTTGACAACAAAAACACATTTTTTTTTGAACTTTTGGAACTCAGTTTTGTTCCGTTCATCAGGAACCCTTGAAACGAGACTGCCCTCTTTCTGTAGAGCTACTTGAGTCCTTTCAGGGGTTCATTATTCTAACGGTGACCTTCAGGTGGGTCAGCTTCCGGTGTGACTCTCTCTGGTGCAGGTCATGCCTTTATTCAGTGTGATGAATCCACTTTTTCTCTTTAGCGACTTTTATAGCAATGGGAGTGGTAAGTAGGATCTGAAACAGACCCTTCCGCTCCTTGGTAGGTGGTTCATCTTTTTAGGACTGGATTAGCACCCAATCGCTGGGATTGAGATTATGCACTGGAGCATCTAAAGGCCAGGATTGGTGCGGTGTCGCAAACCTGTGAAAACAAAACAGACTGCAAAGCAGTAACATAACCTTGAATCTTAAAACTTTTATTTTTAAATTCATATTTAAGCTATCAGCCATAGGTAATATCCGAGGTGGGCGCTTATGGAACGTTTAAAAGGTGTCAATTTAATACTTCCCTTGGGGGTGCACCGTACTCAAGTCAAGGTGATTGGCAAGGCCTGTGGCCTTTCAACTTAATCTTTAAACAAATTCTAGTGAGCATTGTCTTTAAGGTGCAGTTCATCTTCTCAACTTGACTTGTGGATTGAGGTTTCCAAGGGGGGTGTAGCTTCTAGTTAATTTGTTATGCCTGGGCTACTACTTGCGTCACTTGTTCAACAAAATGGGGCCCCTGATTTGATTAACTCTCTTTAGGTAACAAGAGCCTAGGGATTACTTTTTAACAGGATCTTGGCTACTGTCTGTGCAGTGCAGTCAATTGGTTTTATCATTACTAGCAGGTACCGATAGCCATGAGTCTGGGACAACTCTGAAAAGTCAATTTGAAATCTTTGAAAAGGATAGTAAGTGCATGGGCGACTTCTCATTTGAGCTGGGGGCTCAAACATTTTTGAATTGTTTTTGAGGCACAAAGGGCAGTCAGCCACTGTTCTTAGGTCTTGGTCTAACCTGAAGGAGGTGCTATCTGCCTCGGGCACACTCAAAATCGGGGTGTTAAAGGGGGATGATCCCTTTATTAGCTAACCATAACTTTTGAACTTCTCAATGAGCGGCTTCAAGCCTGCACAGGTGGCTTTTTTTTAGAGGATACTGCCTCACGCACACAGGGCTCTCCCTTTTTAAAAGAAGATTTTAACTGGTGTTATGCATTTGCTCGGGCAGGGGTTCTGTCTGCCCACACACATGGATCAACATTCTCTAAAATCTCAGTCCCTTTGGCCTCTGACACAATCTCGATTGCTTGAAGGGCCATCTGCTAATTTGAGCCTTGCATTGCTGGCAGCTGTACTACAATCTGATTATCATGGAAGAAGATTTTAGCTTGCAGTTTTGTTAACAAGTTCCGCTCCAAGAGGGCAACCAGGTATGCAGATGAAACTACAAAGGCATGTTCCAGTATGTTATTTCCAGTCTTCGTGAGGAGGGGCTTACACACGGGCAATTTAGTTTTTTTTTTTCTTTAATTCCTTTTACAGTTACATGCTTTCCACTTTCTCTCGCCGGGGGGGCTTCATAGGGATCATAGAAAATGTGGCTCCAGTATCTACTAGGGCCTCACAGTCCTTGCCACCAACCCTTACTTTTACCTTGGGATTCTCCCGAGCATTTGTTCGTAGGGTGGTGGCCCTTCAGCTAGACTCCCCCCCAGCCCTGGAGGATCCTGCCCACGTTTGGCAGCCTTCAGGGTGAGTTTCTTTTCTCTTCTCTTTCAACTCTGGAAAATCTTTTTAGTGTCTCTTCTCTTGACAATACGCACATTTATTGAGCCCCGGTCGGCCCTTTCCTTTTCTGCCCCCCCCCTCCCCGGTCGCTTCTGTGCTCTCAAGCCGCGGTTTATATCTCTGCTCATGGTGGCTGCCAGCATTGCCTTTTCCTTTTTTCAGGAATGGCACTGTTTTCATGTGCTCTCATGTGCACCATAGCTCTAAAAACTTCATGATCTGAGGTCTGATAAGGCTAAAACAGGCAGTGATATTAAGGCTTGCTTCAATTTAAGAAAAGCCTTTTTTATTTTAATTGTCCACTTCTAGTGGGTAATATTCTTGTTAAAGCTTCATATGGGGGCTTCGCCCCTTTTCATGGCTACTATAGCCTCCCTCTTGTAACAGGCACACTTATCTTTTGGCTTGCCTGTTCTGCAGATCATGTTTCAAATTATCTGTGCCATGCACCAGTTTTAACTCTTTGTCTTCTCTGCAAGTTAGGCTGTTTGCCATTGCTTCGACAGAGACTCGCTTGCTTAGATCTTCTTACTAATCTCAACGACACACATTTGGGATAAGCCTTCTTTCTTTTTTTAAGCCTTTTTGTCTGCTACTTTCTTCTGCCTTCTTTTATACCTTTTTCATATCATTAAAATCTAACACCATGACTGGAAAACATTTGTTTTGTATAGTAGGGCATGGTGGAGCAGATCTAACCATTATACTACTCCTCTGACTGCATGGTCAGGGTCTATCAAAATCAAGGGAAGGGCATTTTCATACATGCAAAGAGTTCCAAGCCACCATTTTTGCATCGGCAACTCCACACTGCATGAGTTTTGGCAGAGCATCAGGTTTGCCTCTGAGCAAATGTCAGAACAGTTCAGATTTTGAGAAGGAGCTGGAACACATGGGGCAGGAACTTTCTTAGGCTTCAGAAACACAGCTGGGCTTAGAAGTATCACGGGAGAGTGGGGGACTCTTTCCCTCTCACCTTTTAAGTTAAGATAATTTGCTGCCCCCCTTTTTAAAGGGAAACTAACTTTCGTAGTTTCTCTTTGAACTTTTTGAAGGCTGTTTCCTTTGTAGTCTGTGAATCTCTAGCAATTTGTATTTGTATGCTTTATTAGGGTAAATGAAATCAAAGCCATGGAAATCATAGAATCATAGAATAGTAGGGTTGGAAGGGGCTTACAAGGCCATCAAGTCCAACCCCCTGCTCAGTGCAAGAATCCAAATCAGAGCATCCCTGACAGATGGCTGTCCAGCCTCGTCTTGAATGCCTCCAGTGTGGGAGAGCCCACCACCTCCCTAGGTAATGGGTTCCATTGTCATATTGCTTTAACAGTTAGGACGTTTCTCCTGATGTTCAGCCGGAATCCAGCTTCCTGTCACTTGAGCTTATTATTCCGTGTCCTGCACTCTGGGATGATCGAGAAGAGATCCTGGCCTTCCTCTCTGGGACAACCTTTCAAGTACTTGAAGAGTGCTATCAGATCTCCCCTCAGTCTTCTCTTCTCAAGGCTAAATATACCCAGTTCTTTCAGTCAAATGCAGCTTTTTATCTGAGTGTTGAAATCACAAATCAAACTGTACACTGAGCTGATCACAAACAAACACACAATCTACAACAACGGGAGTTTAAGGCTATGACAAGCCTCACAGTACTTTTTATGGCAAGTCTTTAACTGTCCAAAGTTCCAGTCCATGTGCAGAGTGTCTCTAACAAAGAAGGCTTTGGGCCATAAAGAAGGGATGTTTTTAACAAAAGCTCTGTGTCTCTTCATCAGTTCGAATGGGGAAGGTGTAACCTTACACCTCTTTTAGATTCCTCCACAGATAAGAACAGAGCAGTGCTGCTCAACTTTCCAGCTGTGATGCTTTTCTTGTTTGTTTGTTTTTTGCAAATCTCACTCTTTTGTCAGGTCCTCACAGACACCTTCCAGCCTCTCTGCTTGCTAAGGCTAAACCAGCCACGGCGAAGGGGGGTTAGGCAAGTCCCCCTTGGCTCTGCTCTGAGTAGGCTGACAGAGATAAGCTTACACAGACCCTGATATTTTAAGAACTTGCTCTGTCTTTGTTTCTTGATTTTGCCACAGTCTTTAAGACGTCAAACAAATCTCTTTCTTCAGAAGTTGCAACTTTTTTAACTGCTTTTGCTTCTTCTAACAAACTTGGATACGGTGGCAGACAAACTGTCTCTGGAGGGCCCCCTCTCTCCCCCAACAACTTCTCCTCCCAACCTAACAGACCGAATAAGAACGGGAGGAGCTCAGGGCACCTTGGACAGGGTCTCCCAGTCTTCAAGCTCCTTCCGTGGGGCTTGAATCAGGGAGAACAGGGGCTTTGGGCTTCACCTCGGAGCATACCATCATGACTTTACAATATTGAACTTTATATTCAACCTTTTCTCGCCTTTAGTGGATTTTGGTTGGCACTCATCCAAATGCTGATAACCTCACTTTCCCTGAGGCAAATTTATCTCTTACTACTTGATTCAGACACCACCCGGGGTCTCTTGCCTCTGCGGTCTTTTGCCAGTAACATATTTACACATTTACACTTCTGTAACTAAGGGGGATTCTTTCCGCACCAATTCAACTAACAATCAATATAGGCAAACTGATCCCATTGCCCATTATTTACAACAATAACGTGGACTTTTCTAATTGTGGCCTCATTAAAGGAGCCGATATCTGGCCAGTTGACTCCAAATGACGGCCATTCCAATTGACAGAGTGTAACCAGCTTGCCTTTCGACAACTTAGTGCCATAATTATCTTTGACTTTGCTGAAGTTCTTTAGCATGCATCCCAAGGGAGTGGCAGAGCTTTCTAAACGGGAGCTACCCGACCCCATTGTGCCTACCTCTATTTGAAACCATACACGGAGCCTGACAAACCTCCGACACTTACACGGAGTCTGACAAACCTCAGACGCTTACACAGTCTGACAAACCTCAGACGCTCCGAAGGCAACTCAAACAGAAAGACAGAAGGGAAATCAAATACTTACTCTGCCCAGCACCCTAGTGTCGTCTTTTCAGACCCGTTCAGCCTGGTTGACTCAATCAATGGAGTCCATGCCTTTAACCTCCTGGGTGTCCCGACCCCCGTTCTCTGGTGCCGTGGCAGACCTCAAAGGCGGTCCAGCGCGCCCCACAGGCACCTTTGCCGGTTCTGTCGTTTGACCCCAGGGTGGTCCAAGGGACTCCTGACTAGCTCGCCAATTTGTTGCACAAAATGCTAGTTTCGCCCCCTGGAGGCTAGTCCAATTTGCCCCAAAGAGGAGAGTCAACTTCAGGCTGGGTCCAACTCGATGTTATTGTTTGCAAACAGTTCGACAAAGGAGCTCACGCTCAAAAGCAGAGTCGACCCTGGGCAACCCCCGCGCTACAGTTTTATCACCTCAGCTTGCATTCCTTAGCTAGTGTGTCACTTTGATTGGTTGCTAGCAGTTTGCTTGGCAACCTTATCTTAGGGTTACTGTCTGCTCATTCCAGGCATGCGCAGCTCTTACAATATTACGTGCTGCTTAAGACACATACAATGGCTTTTAGGTTACATTTTTACTACACTACTGCAGCACCAGCACTTTGTGGCACAGAGTACTGTCTCGTCTGGGTATGTAGACCTTGGTACATACAGTCCTTGGTGTTGCACAGTTCATAGTTCAGCATCCACATGAAGATGCTGCAATCTACATTGCATTTATGAGAGCAACAATGGCAGTGATGGAGGATTGAATGTGCATTTTTTAAATAATCTCAAACTGAAGTAGATGGCTCCTTTGAATACCATAGATACTTATTGTTAACTCACCCATAATATCTTGCACCACCAAATATTTTTATTTGCATTTGTGATTTTAAAAAGCATATGCTTTTATGTAAAAATCCAGGAAGCACAACACAGAACTGTCTCAAAGGCGAGAGAAAGAGGGATAAAATTGCTCAGAAAGCACAGTACATTGAATATACCTCTGCCTGCTATTTATCATTAAATGGGTTTCAAAGATGTGATGGAGCTAATTAAGGCTGCACTTCTTATATACTTGGGAGTAAGGCCCATTGAACTCAGTGAGACTTCCTTCTGAGTAAACAAACGTAGGATTGGGCTACACCATGATTTGTAATTGGATGGGGGAATTAAAAGATGGTACAAATGGCTAGAAAATATAAAGATTTTCAGTAGATCAAACAGTGAGGAGCAGTTCACTTCATTTCTGCAGTTGGAAGCCTCGAATAATGGCTTTTAGCCCAACTGATTCATGTCTTAAGCTTGCTTGGAAATGTATGATTCCATCTAGAGATTTTGCTATTATTGGGTCATTAGACCTGCATCCAAGCACAGAGCTGAAGTTTAAGAAGCTATTAGAATGTTGTTTGTGCACTTGTGAATGGGAGGAATAAACACAGAGCTAATGCCAGAAGATTCAGCAAAGCATATATCATCACGAACAGGGAGATACCAGTAATTTTGGAAACAGCTGTGTGTTGTTCCCTTGAAATGTTCTGCTTTCCATAAACATTATGTTAAGTAGGCGGTGATACTAAATACGCATCCTAGGGAGTATGCCCCATTGGACACAATGGGACTTACTTCCAAATAAATACACACATAGGCTTGTGCTATTCTCTTAATGAAAAATAGATCATAATAAACATGCTGAAATATTCCCCTTCCTTTCTTCCCTATGAAATGTCACACTCGACTGTTTCAGTTCTTTGCTCCATTTCATTCCATTACTACATATATTTATACAGAGACATAGGTCAAGTTGTTCATTACTCTGGATTTACTCCCTGATCCGAAATACATGAATGTGGAGGTAATTCCCAGTGTTTCAATGGAGTGTGAATTGCTCACTTGTTAGAGAGGTGGGATTCGCTATGGCTCCTTGTTGAATGGATACATGGTGGCAAACCCTGATTTGTGGCTACGTAATGTGTGAAACGACCCTGACAAAAAAGGGTTCAAATCAGCACGTGTAGTATGTGGGGAAAACATACAATATAGAGAGGATTATGACAGTGACACACCATAATTAAGAAACTGAGGCTACAATCCTATACACACTTACCTGGTATTTACTTCTGAGCAGACACGTCTAGGATTGTACTGTGAATGAATCGTATGACAGACTAGTAAAGTCAATGCAGTCACGTTATTAGATGGTATAATTTGGCTTTGGTTTCATCTTGTTACGTGACGTGCTCCAGTTAGACCCGTGTACAAATTTGCACACGTTCTAATGAGACTCACACGCTCACTCATAAGGAATCTTTAGACCTTGGCAATAGAGCATCTATGGCTAAGAAGGCGATTCCCACCAAAGAGATTTATGCTCAGACACTGTTGGAGAAGATAACGCCACAATGGCACATTTATTGGGGTTTACATAGGGATGTCAGAGAATTCTGCGACGGATCTCGGTGAGGCCGAATGCCAGTGCATTCGGCCTCCCGAAAACCATCGCGGAACGAAGTCCCCACCCCCCCACCCCATGAAAGGCGTGCGGGATGAAGTGCCCACTGCCCCCACCCCATGAAAGGCGTGCGAAATGAAGCACTTACCTGCTCCCGTCCGCGCTGCTGTGCGAATGGCGGCCGTCCTGCGGCCGCCATTCACTTCCTCTTTCTTCAGCTGTGATAGGTTATGTAAATACTTACGTAGCCTATCACGGCTAACGCAGGGATGCCATTTGCATCCCTGTGGAGGCCTTGATAGGCTACGTAAATATTTACGTAGCCTATCACGGCGGGGGGGGGGGAAACCCCAGCGTATGCAAATGGCGGTAGCCGCCGCCATTTGCATACGCTGTTTCCCCCCCCTGCCGTGATAGGCTACGTAAATATTTACGTAGCCTATCATGGCTCACAACAGGGATGCAAATGACGGCAGCTACAACAGCTACCATTTGCGTCCCTGCAGGGCTGCCCAGCAGCCGGATGTCCGGAGTCCGGAGTCGGCGGCTCTGCGGCTTGGCCGCGGAGCGGAGCCGTCCAGCCAGGATTCTGGGGGGAGGGATGGAGTGCCTCCCCCCACCTGCGGTACCTGGCAGAGCCGGGTAGGCGGGGTTTCGTACACCCCTAGGTTTACAAAGATTCAAATGCACAAGCTAGTTTTGGGGGAATTAGCTGACCAAATGGATTTAACACTTAGAACCAATTGGGGATGCTCCAGCCGTCACCAAATTATGCTTTGGTGGGGAAAATTCATTGCATTCTTGGTGAAGGTGAGCTCCAGGCCTAAAAGTAGTTTTCAGACTGTGGGAAGGAGTCTTCCCAAGGCTTGAAGCACACAGAAAGAGAAAGAGAAAGAGAAAGAGAGGGGGGGAGAGGGGGGGGAGGCTACAATTTGTACTAAGACCTTCTAAAAACAATTATACCTTTCCTTGGGCTGCAGCCCTTTCCTGCAGACAGGAACTAGTGCGTGTTGCAATTCCTGGTCTCAAGTGAAGAGGAAGGAAAGCAGAGAGCCTTGACTAGGGGACGCAAAGCACTCACTGTTGGCACCTTGGTCTGGCACGCAAGAAGCTTAGTGATTTCAGCGATTTCAGCATGGAGCCTTTCCTCTGGGAGGAGAGACTCTGAGTGATTTCAGCAGCAGTGTGGCACCACAACCCTGCAGGGGTGGGGCACCCAGTGATTTCAGCTGCATGGCCCCACACCTCTGGGAAGAGGGGGACTCGGGACTGCCCCAACTTGAGGCTTCTTATGCGGTTCAGAGAAAGGTAGTGACATCACAACTCTGATGAGCCAGACACTGCTCACAGGCGCTGGAAATGGTGCTACTTGCTATGGGATAAAGACTGAGTTGGCCTTCCATTCCATATCACAAAAGAGGGTGCTTGGGGCTGATGGGTGTACTTGCCAGAAACAAAAGTCCTACTTACTATCTCTTCGTCTTTTAACAAAAGATGGCCTTGCATGTAAATGACTGTCTTAAAGACAGGTGTCAAGGCTGGAGTTCAGCAATGGGAGCATATTTCAGGTAGTTGACTAGGTAACTTACCAGATATCACTCTTGCTATCCAGCATGTCCATGTTTTGCTGAATTTTTACTCCCACTTTTGCCTTTGGGGAATGCATTTTAAGCAGTCCGTTAGAAACTGAATTGCCTGATCTAGTCTTGCATGATGCTCTCAAGCCCAGTCCTGTTCCTTTCTCCCACCTTTGCTGAGGCTGGGGATGAAGACGTCTGGTTTTGGGGCTGTGTCTCAAAATGGAGTCAGTACTGTTCACTCAAAAGAGAGCTACTTCGTAACAATGTCATTCTGTTGGGAGTTTGTTCTGCTGGATAATAGGAACAACTCTGATGCTAAGGGGCAATAGAGAATGTCCTGTAGCTTGATTAGTTCCTATTTCCTGCTCTCTCCCCTTCCTCTTCCTTCTTCCTTTGCCTTTGTCACAAGTGCCATGCGGTCTCTCCAGAGAGCAAGCAAATAACTATTTGTCATGCCTTCACTCACTTACACTCACACACCAGCTTTACGGGGTGCTTGTAGTTGAACAGTGTTAGATAGCCTTCTCTGATGATGTATATAAAAGCACTAATAAAGTCAATTGATTTAAACTGGCTCTAGCCTGCGTTTATTGCCTCCAATACTAAATGCCGTGTTGCCACACTTTCTCTATATAAAGCAACTCTACTGTAAGTCACACCAGACTAGAGATGGATGGACTCCCTGCATCCGGCTTTCATAGAATCACAGAATAGTACGGTTGGAAGGGGCCTATAAGACCGTCGAGTCCAACCCCCTGCTCAATGCAGGTATCCAAGTCAAAGCATCCCTGGCAGGTGGCTGTCCAGCCTCGTCTTGAGTGCCTCCAGTGTGGGAGAGCCCACCACCTCCCTAGGTAATTGGTTCCATTGTCGTATTGCTCTAAGAGGAAGTTTTTCCTGATGTTCAGCCGGAATCTGGCTTCCTGTAACTTGAGCC
This sequence comes from Heloderma suspectum, assembly GCF_057233095.1. Lineage (NCBI taxonomy): Eukaryota > Metazoa > Chordata > Lepidosauria > Squamata > Helodermatidae > Heloderma > Heloderma suspectum. Next base: position 110,789,087 of record NC_139458.1, on the reverse strand, counting down.
CATTATGCCGTGTCCTGCCCTCTGGGATGATCGGGACGGCTTTGTTGGGTGCTCACTGAGCCGCTGCTGCTGCCCGCCCTTGCTCACAGTGCGAGCTTCGTCACAGCCTGGTGAGTGCCCGACAAAGCTGCAGGGCCAATCGTCCTCCCTAGGGACCTGCCATTGTGTGCAACAATGGTGCCTTGGGTGCTTCCAGGTAGGTAATGTTGCGTACTTGGCAGACATAATGGCTCCTTTTACGCAACTTTACATGTGTGAATGCTCCGTTCACACCTGTAATGTTGCATAAGTGAGCCCCTGATGGCCATCAAGTATGCAACATTAGCTACCCGGAAGCTGCCGAGTCGCCAGCGTTGCACACAATGGCGGGTCCCTAGGGAGGATGGGCAGCTGCCGGACGCTTGCTGAGCCGTAGGGTGCTGGCCGACTGGGTCCGCAAGCACCCCATGGTTTGGTGAGTGGGGTCCGGAGGGGGGGCAAGGGGAAGTCCGTCAGGCTCCACCCCACCGCGGACTCTCATGATATCCCTACACCAGGCTTTCAACATGTTTCTCCATAGTATGAGGCTACTTAGAGAATACAACTTGCAGCTTCACAGTGATAAAATTGGAATCAATGGAGACACTTTACTTTTTTAATGCCCCCGTGGGGTGGGTGGGTGGGTGTTTTGCCACAAAAATGTGGCAGGGGGACTGAAACCTGCCTGTCCTGGATTGCTACGGTTCTGATCTGAATTGGGGCTGCATGTGCTTGCAGGAGAGTAGGGAACACAATCACTCATAGCCAGGGCTGCCCCCAGGATAAATAGTGCCCTGGGTGAGGAGTGCCATTTTGCCACCCCCGACTAGTCAGTGTTGCAGGGCCACCCAGAAGATTTATGGGGCCTGGTGCATGTGTCATGTCCACTGTCCACGTTGCTCAAAACCTTGATCTCTCAGCCACTGTGCTACACGTTGCACAAGCCAAAGTTCGAAACGCCACCTTCTGAGCAGCAGCAGCGCACTATGCAACACAGCAGACCTATCACAGGTCTTGCTTATAATATTTTTTTGTTTTGTAGCAGTTCCTATCTTTTGGTAAGCATTCTTTATTTTAGAATATCCATTATTTTTATGTTTTAAAATAAATAAAAGTTATAAATGAAAAAGTATCCAGCTGACCTCTCACAGCTTATGGCTTTACTTTATTATTATTTATATAGTACTTAGAGCTTTTACCATATTTGAAGTGCTCAGTGCTCGGCGACATTGCCTCAGAGCAAAGCTGTGTTCCGCTGATTTTTACCTAGTGCAAGTGACATCAAAGTAGGAATGGAAAAAGAAACATACTTTAAAGCTAATTGAAGGAAGATCATTTTTGTAGTTAGTATTCAGACTACCCTGTAGAACCTTGAGAGAAAGGTTACAGACACTTGCTTTTTGCCACCTCGCCCATGGCCACTGCATGCAGCCACTGAGCTCAGTTTGGTGCACCTTTCAGCTCGGCACCCGGGACCTCGCCCACCCCTAAAGCCGGCCCTGCTCATAGCTCCACTATGTGTGATCAGGAAAATGTTTAGTTTGGCCCTTATTGCACACATTTGCCCCTCCCAGGCGCCGCAGGATTGCTTTCTTAAGCTGTCAATATGTATTTTTAGGGTACCCAGCAATATAAGCCTTGATCTTCTAAAAGCAACACGTTAACAAAACAGACTGTTACTTTCCTTACAGTAATTTTGCAGCGGGTGAAAATGACTAGTTTTTGAGGGTTTTTTTTCTCATTACATAATTAAGCAAGATGCAGAAAATCAAACAGATGCAGAATCTCAGTGTTTTGGAAACACAATCAGCATGCAAGACATAATTACATACATACTGCATGTCTAGCTAGCTATTTTCAGTTCCTAAACATGAAAGGCACAATTCTCTGCACTCTTGCACAATTCCCCTTCATTTCAGGGGGAACATGCCAGTGGATTGTGCCTGATTACAGGTGATTAAAACCATATTCTGTGGAATATGTTGTTTGTACATGGGTTTCTATTTTAAGCAGGACTGTCAGCGCTTTTAATAAGGCCAGAGGCTCCATGCAAAGCTTTTCATACCATGGGGATGCATTAGCGCAACCTGTAGATTTTCTGCCTTGCATATAGGCAGTGAAGTTGCAGAGCATCTGCAGACCAGTCAGCCCCATCACTTTACTTATAAACTGTGGGACTGAGTTATGGGAACTGGAAGATCACATTCTTGGTTCTGGGTAAAGTTCAACTGACCTGTAGGTCAGCCACACGATTTACTGGGAAAGCAGTAGAATTGGCAGGTGTGCCTCTTGTCTCTTATGCCTCCTTGCCAAGGATTTCCATGACAAAAATGGTAATGTGGGAAGGATTTATGATTCATCTTCAAGTGGTCTATTACAGCAAAGGTTATGACCAGTCCCTCCCTGCAGCTTCTATGTGCAAACATTGGCAGGTGATAACATTAACTTCCATCATGCTTTGAAAAGCTTAACCTGCCGATTTCTGCAGATCAAGCTGCTCTTAAAGGCACCAATCCGGGCCATGTTTTTCTTGGTCAGTTGGCAAGCCCAGAAGGAAGGCCAGGCAAGCTCCATCTCTGTTGGCCTTCCACTAACAGGCAAAGACATCGGTATTAAGACAGGCTTTTGGCATCTAAACTGTTGTGTTGCTGAAATAGGTATTAATCTGGGGGGTGCTGGTTTTTTCTTTTTTATGGATGTGTTTTTATTGGGACGTGTTTTTATTTGATGACTTTTAATATGTTAATTATAACTCTGTTATTTTATTGTTAGCTCCACTAATTTTAGTGGAAAGGCAGAATATGCATTTAATGCATACATACATGCATGCATGGTTATGCTGAGCAGTTCCAAGATTTTTGGATACACCCTTATAATTTGTGGTGGGATTAGGACTGTCAGTCACTTTTTTTTTAGCCCTGTACCTCTACCTTTAACAGTAGCCTGAAACAAAGAAATATGGCAGCTGAAGCTTTTCCTTGCATTTTGCTAAATGGTAGGGAAGCTTTACCTGCTTAATTTTTGTGTGCCATGCTGATCTTAAGTCAGACCACTAAACACAACAACAACCATCCAAATATGTATTGTGTAAATCAGAAAAGGCATAAATCCTTGCCAGATTATTGATATAGGCACATGCTATCCTGTAATCAGAATTGGCAATTGTAACGTCCCAAGCACCCCGCGGTAGTCTTTTGCTCAGCTGTAGTCCCCCTAATTTGTCCTTTTGTGTGTCTGTAATTCTGCTGAAGGGACCTGTTTAAATGATGTAAAGTGTTGTGGGTATGGCTGGTGCCAGAGCGCTAAACAAATAACAATGTCCGCTTGTTATGCTTCCCTTCAGAAGATGCTTAGCAGTAGAAAGACAGAAGAAAATAACAGGCCTATTTAAATGTGTAACGCATGCTAGAAACAACAAAATAAATTAGAGCTGCCATATGGCCCTGTTTTCTAACTGTCTGACCTCTCGAGTTGTTGTTGTTGTTGTTGTTGTTGTTGTTGTTTTTCTGCCACAGACCTGCTCTTTTATTATCTCGGCCTCCATGGGCAATATTAACTTTGCATATAATGAAGTGAATCAGTGCGTGCAAAGTGTGAGAGGACAACTCCAAAACAAATACCTGGTAATGAACACCCTGAACACTTAATTAACTGTTATGGCCCATTTACAAGAAATGCATTATAGATGTTTAGGGTTGTATCCAACAGCAGTGTTCCACCAGCAAAAGGGAACTGCTGGTGGAATGGATTCCCCCTTTCCCTGAGTACCCCCAAATCCTCTCTGGATGGATGGGGAACTCTCTGGAGTAGATCTGGGGCACACGGGAGCAGGAGATGCAGGGGGGAGGAAAGGATGGGGAAGTCCCACTGCATGAGCAGAAGTTGTGTTGTATGTTGGATTCAACTATAAGAAACCACCCCAGTTTTACTCATGGTCAACACTCTAATCCTATAGGCAGTGGGTTCTTATGGAAGCATCTGGGTTGTAGTACTTCAGACTGTGGCTGGGGGCTCCTGTGACAGATTGCTTCTCCATACAAAAAAAAAAAATCTTCACATTTCCTTCACAAAGACAAGGAGATGTTGGGCTGAAAGCTAAGCTAGAACTCTCCCAGACATCTAGTTCTCTATGTGCAGGGACTTCTTGGTATGGAGGATAATTCTATCAGGTGAGCCCCCAAGTACAGTCTGAAGTGGTAAAGTTCAGACACGCATTTGCCACAGACATTTGCTTACTGACACACAGCAATAGAGGCTGCTAGTTTCATTGGAAGTCTGGCAGCAGGGGAGGGACTGCTTTCCTTTTGCTCCCTGCAGCATTTCTGCTCAAAATACCCCACCCTTCTTACAATTTTGCCATCTGTGGGGGGAAAAGATACAAATTCACCAATATTTTTTCCCTGCAGGGAGAAAAGCAGCTGGGGGGGGCAGGTTTTGAGTGGACCAATGGCAGGAAGGGTTTTTTTCTGCTGAAACTGGCAGAGTTTACTGCTGCTTTTAAGTAAAACAAGCCATCAGGAGGCTATTCATGTTCCACCCTCGTATCATCTAGCTGGGCCCTGAGATCTTGGTCTCTGATGTACCATTTGTAAATGCAACCACAGACAGGGCTAGTGGCAAAGGCTGGCATGGCTGGGCACTGGTGAGGGCCCACACCCCAGCAGGGGCCTGTAATGGCCCCAGGCCTGTAACCAAGTCACCAGTAGTTTTACAGGGGCGTAGAGATCCATATTAAAGGGGCCGCGGTGGCTTAGTGGTTAAGACACTGAACTGCAGACCGGAAGGTCGGCAGGACAGCAGTTCGAGACCCGAGTGCTGCGTGATGGAGTGAGCTCCCATCTTCAGTCCCAGCTCCTGCCAACCTAGCAGTTCGAAAGCAAGAAATTGCAAGTAGATAAATAGGCACTGCTTCGGCGGGAAAGGTAACAGCGTTCCGTGCACCTTGGTGTTCAGTCATGTTGGCCACATGACCACGGAAGCGTCTTCGGACAGTGCTGGCTCTTCGGCTTAGAAATGGAGATGAGCACCACACCCAAGAGTCAGACATGACTGGTTGGGGACACCTTTACCTTTTAGAGATCCATATTGCTTTATTAGTGCAATTCAATTGCTAGTGGGCCTCTTGGCTGGTAAGATGAGTCAAAGGTCGATATCATCTCCTCAGCACATTCCATGCTAATGAGCTCTGGTATCTTAGCAGGGCCTAGGATGCACCTGGGAAGGGGAGCTCTGTTTGTGCTAAGCCAGAGGTTCTATGCTGGAAAAGTTCTGATTGCTTTCCTCCTTACCAAGCATTGTTAGTCTATGCCGGGAAAGTTGCAGATGAACGCTAATTAACGCTTTCTGCTGTCATGCTGCCTCACTGCTAACATGTATGGTATAAGACCCATTGTGCCCCTTGGCTCTGGGTTCAGAGAAGCTGTCTGATCCAACCATTGGGTATGCCTGTGCGCTGTAAGTACTCAATAAAGTCTCCTTGTAAGCAAAGCTGGATCTGGCTTATTATCTCAGCACCTCCAAACCTTAGCAGCCCACAGCCAGGGCACACAGGGCCCACTGACAAGAGCCCCCTGGACTTTCCCCTCTTCTTCACCACTGCAAACTGCTTGTTCACTCTGGCCCAGATAACAGTGGTGGTGGTGAGGAGGAGCAGGAGATGCCACTGCCTGCTTGTTCCCTGGCTCTTTGTCAAGCAAGCAATAGCAATGACGAGAAAGCGGATGAGGAGCGAGAGCAGCTGGTGACAGTAGCAAGGAGAAGGTAGACTCACTGAGGGAGGGGGCGGTTGAGGGTGTCTTGGCCAAGGACCCTCAAATATCTGGAGCCAGCACTGACCAGAGATAGGGCGCAACAGAGTAGGTGCACAGCGCCTGCGTCTGCATAGCCACCGATCAGCTGTCTGATGAGGAATGGATAGCAGTGGGATGGGAGGACTGAATGTGGCCCCTGTGCCTCCTCCCCAAGCACTGCTTGCCAGGATTCCAGCTTTGTTTATGGGGTAATGCGGGTTCAGTCCTGGCTGCTGGTTTGAGCAAAATAATTTTGCTCCTTTCTGTGTTCATGATTCCCCATCCTGCCAGATGAGGGAATCACATGGCAGTCTGTTTCCAAGCACATTTCACCTCTAGCTGGGCTGGGGCATTTCATGGGTCTGTTGTCACGAACAGGCAAGATCTACCACCTTTCTGGAAGGTGAGCAAGCAAAATAAAATCCAGGGTGCAACAATAACCATAAACAATGCAATTCCCATCCTTTAGGATTCCGATGGATTTTCTTTCTCAATAAATAAATAAATCATTTCCCCCATCTTTTCCTCTTTTAATCTTAATGACGTCTTACGTTTCATTTTCAGCTGTCACACGCTAGATTTTATTTTGTACGTTTCTGATGTGTGTGCTGCAACTTCATGTTATTTGCAAACTAATAGGTTTTTGTTTTTGTGTATTAAATCTCTATTATCTTGCACCAGAAAGGTTTCCAAACTAGAGTGTTGATTTTCAGTATTATTCACAACCATCAGAGAGATTAAGGTTTACTGTAAAGTGCTTTTGTAAATCAAGCAACTGTTACTTAGAACAGACAACTTAGCATTAACACTTGTAGTTGAGAAGATGCCGATTTTGTACCGGCATGGTTTTTGCTTAGGAAGTTGAGGAGGTGATATCTGTTAAGTGAAATTATTAATTGACATCATGCAATCTAACACATGCTTTGTAACAGCTGAAAATGATTTAGTTTTAAGCATGGTTTTATAACCGAGTAATGCATGAGCTGAGATTATTTTGTTCATACATTTTTTGTGGAGAGATGGGCAAAACCTGGCCATATCAATTTGGCTGATAACCTGGCTGGCTCTTTCCACCTGGCTGGCTGGCTCTTTCCACAATATTTTGGAGAATTCTTGGGAAAAGCCTTGGCTCTAGCAGTCATCTAATCATATTTCTAACACAAACAAACAAACAAACAATATGGTGCCCCATCTAGCCCATCATTATGGGTTAGATCCAGATTGACACTGGATCAACTGTGCTGATGGAAGTGGACTTCCCTGCCCCCTCCTTCCCACATTATCCCCTCCAGCCCTCTTGAAGATGCTTCACAGAGATTCAGGAGACCCTGCTGAATGGGATGTGAGTGTGGGACGGGGGACACAAAAACTGGGCAGAGGGGCTATCTGCAAGTAGAGCCTATCCTCTCATGGAAGGCTAATCCTAGATCCATATCACTATGAACTTATTTATTTTACTCACCTAGCCATTTAATTTCTTTCAAGGGTGTGAGGCCTTGCTCCAGTTCGGGGGGAGCTCTAGCCTCCTCTGACTCCAATTCTGAGTTAGAAGGGGATGCTGCTGAATCACACCCAGCCGTGGGAAGCCAGGAGGGCTGGTAGAATGGAGTTATCAGGCTCCTGGCTTCCCACGGCTGGGCTGGATTCTGCTGTGTCCCCTTCTAACTCAGAATCAGAGTTGGAGGAGGCTAGAGCTGCCCCTGAACTGGAGCAAGGCCTCGCAAACAGGGTGGTGGTCAACTGGAGGATGGCCGTTGCTTCTCCATGAGGTATGGACAGGCTATTGCACTGTTGCCTTTGAAAAGGGCCTTGTGCGATTCTCTCTCCTAGTCTGAAATGTTCTTGGACACACAGTGCACAAATCACATTGGAAGAGTAGCCTCCCATACTGACGAAGCCACCTGCCAAATCTGCCAGACTCATTTCTACAAAGGAGTTATCTGTGCTGACATTTGCTTTCTTTCAGGAACAGTTCTACTGGATATTACGTCCCATGGGAATGACTTTGCTTGAGTTTGTTCAGCTATTTCGTTTCTGGAGCAAGTGGCTCCCAAAGTGCTGTGGGACTGCCTGTGCATTTGCACGAGAAAGCAATTTATCTCTCCGGAGAGAGGTCATTATTATTGCTTAAAAAAAACCTTGCTGCTTTCCAACTGCCATGGGATAGTTTAGAAATAATGCAGAATTTTGGAGAACACAGGTGTACTTTACAGGCATACTGTATGTTAGCCTTCCCTAACTTGGTGCCCTCCAGATGTTCTGGACTACAATGACCAGCTTTCCAGATGATTGGCCATGCTGGCTGGGGCTGATGGCAGTTGAAGTCCAACACATCTGGAAGGCACCATGTTGAGGAAGGCTGCTTTATATGTGTACTTTACTTGGAAGGATTTCTTTAAAATCTATGACTTATAGCCTTATCGTAGCCATGTTTATTGGAAATAAGTCACTGAATTGTTTTGCAGTTCAAAGAAACTGTTGACATTACAAACTCGCAGCTGATGAGCCAAACCACCATTCATTTTAGGTGGCTTGTCTCATCAGCTGTTGAAGCTCCTATGGTAAACACTGTAGCAAACAACCTTGGCCATATATGTGAATCCATCATTGTTGTTGTTGTTCAGTCGTTAAGTCGTGTCCGACTCTTCATGACCCCATGGACCATAGCACACCAGGCCTTCCTGTCCTCCGCTCTCTCCCGGGGCATGCTCAAGTTCATATTCATTGCATCGGTGATGCTATCAGCCATCTCATCCTCTGCCGTCCCCTTCTCCTTTTGCCTTCAATCTTTCCCAGCATCAGTGATTTTTTCAGTGACTTTTCTCTTCACATTTATGTATATAACTCATTTGAACTGCAGCCAGAGAACCACTGGCCTGGAAGGGAACTTGACACCCCACTTTAAGGGTAGAGCAAATGCACTTACATAATAAAGAGCATAATCCAGCAAATTCTGTGTGCATATTGGATACAGATGTGTATCAAGTTGGTGGATGTGAGAATAGAGCAGAGGTATTGAACCTCAGGCCTGTGGGCCAAATCTGGCCTGCCTTGGGCCCAATTGAGGCCTCCAAAATTCTCCAGATGGCCACACCCTGTTTCCCTGGCTCCACCACCTCCCCCCAGGTTGGTCTTTTGGCCTTGGCATAGTTCCCCCCCCCATTCTAAAAGGTTGAAATTCCTCTCCCAAGGTTTAGTTACTACTGGCAGTAAGAGCTTTAAGCTAAAATATGTTGGTATTTTTGTCCTTGCCCATTTTGCTTCCAGGTCTGCCCACCACTGGAATGTGCCCCCAAGAGCTTCTCCAAAACTGAACCTCAGGCTGAAAGAGGTTCAACAGCCTGTGGGCAGAGGATGTGTATTTCCGCTGTCATGCAGCAAAGCATGGCTTGAACTGGATAGGGGCCATTGTGCCACAACAGAACAGCAGGTCAACTGTACAAGATGTCTGCAGAGGAAACAGTTACACATCCTAACTGTACATCACAGAGCAAAGTAAAGGAAATGGCAATGAAACGATCCCCCACTCTGTCGCTGTCACCACTTCAGGGGACTGTTTTAGTACATGAATGTTCGTGGCAGCTTCTTCGCTTGCAAACTGATTTGCAAAATGCTTAGGCAAAGGTTAGAGCATGTTTTTCTCCTCTAGGAAGCAAAGTACTGTAGAACAGGAAAATAAAGTACATAGATGAGGAAACTGAAGAAACAAAGAGCAAAACAAAGCAAGACACTGGGTCACATTTCTGAGAAGTCCTGCTCTTGCTGTTGTTTATTCGGTCAGTTGCTTCCAACTCTTCGTGACTTCATGGATCAGCCCACGCCAGAGCTTCCTGTCAGCCATCACCACCCCCAGCTCCCCCAAGGTTGAGTCCGTCACCTCCAGAATATCATCCATCCATCTTGCCCTTGGTCGGCCCCTCTTCCTTTTGCCTTCCACTTTCCCTAGCATCAGCGTCTTCTCCAGGCCGGGTATCCTGTCTTCTCATTATGTGGCCAAAGTACTTCAGTTTTGCCTTTACCTTTTGCCTTTTTTTGCCTGCTCTTATTGTCTGCAAATTTCTGAGGCCATGCTCACATCATCTCGCACAAAAATCAAAGCTTAAGCCTCTTTGCTCAAAAACATTAACTCGTTATATAATAAAACGTACAGGATCAGCACACACATTAATTATTTCAGGAAAACACTTCACTGAGTTTACAAAAAGACAGCAGCTTGCAAAAATACAGTGCTGGAAATGAAATGTGTTTGAAAGCAAATTAATTGTCTTTTCCGACACTCAAGGATATTGCTGATATCTCCATGGTAACTGCCTTTTATTTATTATTTTTAATTGTCTCTGCATCTCATTTTGGCATAAGTAAAAAAAAAACACATGGTGGGTTTGAGGTATAGCTTTTACACCCTACCAAGAGTTGTCATTTGCCATCTTTTTATGGGTGTGATAGTCCACTGTTCTTTTTATGAATAGCAGAAGACCACACGTTGTTGCCATATAAACAAAGAAGGAACAGCAGCTTTTCATATGGTAACACAAGCTAGATGTAAATAGCTGAGTGACCTAACATCATTCTTCTCGATCTTCCTCCTCTACACACACACACACACACACACACTTTGCGGGCTGCTGTGGGCGGGGGGGGGGGCATTCTGGTGTCATGTCACTGCTAAGGAGGCACAAAGAGAAAATGTGGGTTGGTGACATCTAATCACATCTCATTTGGGCATCAGGGCGCTTTTGTACATTACGCAGAGACAAACCTGGGGCTGTTCAACAGGGATCTGCAGCAATCATGCTTCACTGACGGGTATACCTGTAAAATATGCATGTATGCAAGCACATGTTTGCTACAGTCCTATCTTACATGTTGAGGTGTACACTGAAAACACCTTGGGTGTCCACCCATCAAATTTAAGATATGAAGGGGCCGTTAAAGCCTGATCCTCTAAAGAGCTGTGCAGAGACAATAGTTATAGCGGGGCTCCCCAACATGGCACCTGCAGGCACCTCCAGTGGCACCCATGAAGCTCTCCCCTCCCTGCCCCTTCAAAAAAATGGTTTGAAGAAAAACCTTGGAAAACGGGGCGGCCTCCTCTCCCTTTGTGGCCTCTAGCATCACTCTTTCTCTCCCCTCTCCCGCTTTGCCTTGCTCTTTCCCCCTCCCTCCCACCCTCTAACCTCACTATCACCCCGCCGACCTCGTTCGCTCGCTGTTTCTCCCCCTCCTAGCCTCGCTCTTTCTCTACCCCTTTGCCTTGCTCTTTCCCCTTCCCTCCCAGCTTCTAGAGAGCTTCGGCTATTGGGCGGTATAGAAATTAAATAAATAAAAAATAAATAAATAGCCTCACTATTTATCTCCCCCCCCCACACACACACTTTAGTTCACTTTTGACTAGCCAGGCCCCACAGCAGCCATTATGTGACTAGCCACATCCTCCATGGGAGCCTTTTTGTGGTGGTGCCAACAGTTTCTCAAATTCCCAAATGTGCCTACTGGTCCAAAAAGGTTGGGGACCACTGAATTATAGGATCAGCAATGAGTACTCCAGCACTGACCACCAAGAGAGGACGGTCAGTCCTCTGAGCAATGACGTTGCTCTTTGCAGCAACCCACTGGTCCACCCCCTGCCAAAATGATAGTGAAGAACAGATATTAATGCTTAAGAATCAGTGCCTTTCCCTTTAAAAAAGAAAAAAGAAAAAAAAGATGACTTTTTAGAGGGAAGGAAGGGTCAGTGACCAGACCCATCATTCCACCAGCAGAACACCACGTGCAGAACAGGACTTCCTCATCCTCTTCTGGCATGCCCTCCAAATCTGTTCTGGAGGGTTGGGAGACTCAATATATCCAACCCCAATATATCCTGTGAGCTGTTCATTGTCTCTTGAGTTGGAAGCAACGGTGGACATCTGCATGTCTATATCCTTGTGGTCGGGAGATCATAATGTCTTTTCTGCATTTGCCAAGTATAGGTTGCAGCTTTAATGCAAGAAGCAATATAGTGAATCTAATAGCAAATAAACACCCTTTAGAGGAATTCTGGGCTTTTGGGTTGTGTGTGTCTCCCCCACACACTTTTTTTTTCCTGTTTGCAGAGGTGGAAACTCCTGGGGGAAGAAAAAGGAATCTTTTTACAGTATAATTGCTCAAAAGAGCAGAATGTCGTTAAAAAAAGATTATGTGATCATGCTGGCTTAATGCATTGTGCTGGATGAAAAGTGCAGCATGTTTACAAGATGGGTTTAAAGGAATGAGTCGAATGACGCACATCAGCATGCATGGAGATATCCAAAACGCGTACACTATTGAATTATTCTGTAATACCTGATGTTACCTCCAATACAGCAGCTTGAATCCATTCTCGAACACAGACATAGAGATGCATTTTTGACACACAGGACTTAGGCGTCAATGATGTGACACTCCATAATGTGTAGTTGCCCCTGGTGTGTTTATCTCTCACAAAATACCGCTATGGAAACTGCAGTCTTAATCTAGACTTCTTTGCCTGTCGGGGTGAAAGGCTGCTGGGGTGTGTGTGATTTTTAGTGAGAAAATGGATGGAAGAGAAAGCGTTAAGAAGCTCCTCCCCCGACAGGGCTTCCATGTTGGATTACAGCCTCTGCAGCTATATTTTGTAAATGAAAACCACTGGGCATCCCATGTAGTTTGCCCTCAACAAATGCTTCATCTAAATTTGTTTGCAATGCAAACATAACATGCTCATCCACCAGAATACTCATTTGCAAAACCAACACTTCTATACCTTATTCAAAACAATCACATATTTGTGTAAGTAGCTTGAGAGAGGCTCACTGCTGTACACCTATGTAATGGACATATAAGCGCTACCATATATCGGAAACCTATGGCCTCTACACATACTTACCTGCCTCCAGCTTCCATGCAGAACACACCACAAAATCCATTGTCGGTAGCCAAACTCGATGGTACAACTGTATATGTTCAGATGTGTTGGACAGAGACTCACAACTTAAAGATTTAAATAAGGCATTTATCAGACTACAATAGCCAACCAACATGTGCAGGGCTAGCACCAGTGTCCAGTGCGTCCTCAGCATAGTGCTGCTGATGGGCTCTCTGCTTACACATCATTCATTACCAGCCCTCCCTCCCTCCTTTTTTTTTAACATGGTGGCATTGGTGGTGGTGTCTCCTCATCCTCCTCTTAGCCTGGCCCATCCTGCTGGCAACAGGAAGACCATAGAAGCTGGCTGGACCAGCTTGCAGGGAACATTTCATGCCGTTTTAAAGCAAAACTTTTTAAACCTTACATTGGGGCGGTCTTTGCTGCTGCTGTGTCCTCATTGGCACCCCCCACCCTGGTAGCATCGTTTTGCTTTGAAATGGTGCAGCACATGCTGTGCAGGCTTGTCTGGTCAGGTGCTGCAGCTGGTGCTGTGCCAAATCCTGCCCCCTATTTTTGGGAATGTTTTCTCTCCCCGCGAAAGAGGCATCTTTTTTTTCTGCCTTTTTCGCACGGAGAGGGAGAATTTCAGAGACTTTTCTCCTTGGGGTGGGGGACAGGGTTTCCACATTCCTTTTTAAAGTGTAGGTGATTCTTGAGGGGGTCTTTCTGGTGTTTTTTTTAAATGCCCCTTGCACTTGCAGCCAGGAGTTCTTCCTGAATGCCTATTGGAAAGAGTAAGGTCACATGGTCTCCTGGGAGTTCAGAAAGAGCTACTGGGCTGGAGAAGAGTCCTGGGCTCCTGCAAGTGCAGGAGGTGTTTATAAAAATAGCAAGAAGACCCCTCAAGAATTGCCTACACTTAAAAAGGTATGTGGAAACCCTGTCCCCGTTCCCAAGGAGAAAAGTCTCTGAAATTCTCACCTCTCCCAGAGTCTTTCACCAGAGTTTTTGTTTTGTACCCCCCCCCCCCGAAATGCTGAAAATGGAAGAATCAGAATTTTTGGCACAGCACTAGCTGAAGCACTTCCTTTTGTCAGCGGGGCCATCTGGGCGAGGAAACAGAGAGGAACAGCCACCAGCACAGCAGCAGTCCCATCCTGGTGGCAGGGATGGACCTCTTAAAGCTCTGGGCCCTTGGCACTTGCCCGCACATGCCACCTCCTGATGCCAAGCCTGAACATCTGTTAATCAGCTCACCAATGCAAAGTTGTATGTATTATCACCGAACAACTGTTTTGTGAATAGCCACTGTTAAAGTTATTATCACTGCCTGAACTGTCTGTATTCCAGTTCCCCCTGACTTCACTATTTATGATCCTGCCCCCATGTATATATACCTGCCAATCGAGAATAACTCTTCATGCATCTGATAAAGTTGGCTGCATCCATGAATGTTTGTACCATAATAAATGTGTTAGTCTTTAAAATGCCACAAGGCTCTTGGCTGTTTTTCTTTGTAGGGAAGTTAATCCAACCCTCTGATAATTTTGGTTGCCCTTTTCTGCATCTCTTCCAGCTCTGTAATATCCCTTTTGAGGTCTAGTGACCAGAACTGTACACAGTATTCCAAGGGTGGTTGCACTATAGGTTTGTATGAAAGCATTATGATATTAGCATTTTTATTTTCAATCGCTTTCCTAATAATCTAACATGGAATTTGTCTTCTCCACAGCTGGTGCAAACTGGGTCAATGTTTTCAGGGACGACTCCCAAAATCCCTTTCCTGGTCAGCCACTGCCAGCTCAGACCCCATCAGCATATATGTTAAATTAGATTTTTTTTTTTGCCTCAGTACGTATCACTTTACATTTACATGGTACCGTGTTTGCCATTTTAATGCCTGTTCACTCAGTTTGGAGAGATCCTTTCATAACTTTTCATAATCCCCCCCCACTTTTTAAAAACAAAATGGGACTGCACAGCTGAAGAGCTCAAAAGGATCTCTCCAAAGTGGGCATGAAAATGGCAAGAGGGCAGGTGACTTCCTGTCTCACTGTATGGGAAAGGGGGAATAAGCAAATGAGCTAATTCGTAGATGAGCAAGCAAACGAATGAGTGGGCAGGCAGGCTGTTGCAAGCAGTTGAATAGCGAAAGCTGCCTTCTATCTTCAAAAACACATACACCATAATGCCACACCCCTTAATTACTTGCTGGTTGCTGACTTGTGCATACATATGAGCTTCCACTAGGGATGTATGGATTGTGCAAAATCTATTCCGTCTTCATTTCACAAATTGTCAAGTGCCCTTCATTCTGTTGTCTGCTCATTGACGGAATTGATTTTTTTTGAGTTTCCAAATTTGCACAAATTTGTACTTGGGGAAATGCACAATCCCCCCCCCCCCCGGTGCATTTTCACACTATAGCCTATGGGGAAAATGCACATTTTTGACTTTTTAAATTTTGCATGTTTTTGTATTACTAAATTTGCACCAAACTCTAGAAAGTTAGAAAAATGGTCTGCAAGTCCACAGAATCCTCCTGACTGGGGAAAAGCCAGTCTGTTGTAGAATCCATGGGTTGTATTCATAAAAATCCAAACTAATTTGATTCTGTTGCAGATTCCTCCAACATTCCCAGCGTCCACACAAGACTAAGCAAAGACAGCATCTCCAGTTGGTGATAGGTCCCATATTGGTTGGTGGGTCGCAGCAGGTGAAGTTGGGTCTGGGTCCAGCTATAACTGACCAGCAGTCCACCAACGCAGACAACAATCTACCTTCTGCCCATCCCTGCTGTAAGTTACCCTTTGGGAGAGATTATGTATCTGAATATAAATATTAACATGTATTGATTCTTCCTAATGTACTGTGGGCCATCTGTATATGAGATCCTATTAGATTCTGGCATCCTGAAACAATAGAGCAGCCTTCTCCAAGCAGATACCCTCCAGATGTTTGGGACTTCAACTCCCATCAGCCCCAGCCATCGTGGCCAAAGTCCAAAACACCTGGCGAGCACCTGTTTGGGGAAGACTCCAAGAGATGAAGCTAACTTCAACGAGTTATTAAATAGTTCGCTTTCACTTCCATTCATCTGCACAAAGGTCTGTTGCTTCTTGCTTCTTATTGTGATGTCCATAGATCTTTTCCCCCCTCCTGCAGCCTCTCAGAATTTTCAGGCAGTTTTCTACATCACTGCCCTTAATGCTGTCTCACCCCCACTCCCCTTTTTTGTACTTTCTGCTGCTTTGCTTTCTGACTCATTGCTTGGTGTAATTTTCCTCCTCTCTTCACATGAGAATTCCTAGATATTTGTTCCAATTCCAAATGAGAACATTTATACTAAGAGGAAGCTTCAGCCCAAGTGAAGCTATTTTGGATTATCTGCAGAACAAGTGGTCAGAACTTTGATGATTTCTCTGATACCCCTATTCAGAATAAAGAGTCTGTACAAGTGCAGATAAATGAAATAGCTGGAAGGAGAGAAAATGTAACAAAATATCATGCAGGAAAAGACCAATACATTAGTAGTGTGATTGCATTTAAACAGCTTAGAAATCAGAATGGGTACCTGCAGGTATTTTAGAGAGGCCTTCAGCAGAAGGGGGGACATAACAAAGCCAATATGCAGTCCTCATGTCATTCAGAAAGTTATGGGTCCAATCCTGCTCAAACGGCCCTGGTAGGGATGTGTAACAATGCTATAAACACCCACTAATAAAGGGCTGAAAATGTGAGAATCAAGGCCAAACTTTCCTTGTTTCCTGCATGGGCATATAACTAACGACAACTAACAATCAGAATGGAAAATGAAACTAACTAAGAAAGTGCTTTGCCCAAGGGGCCATGTCAAAATAACAATATAATTTAGTAAGCAAACATCACCCAAATCCCCACAACTAATTCCCATGATGCAACAGGGAATGTGCATTCTGATCTGCATCAGATGCACCCATTGTTTGATGGGGACCTCTGGCCATTGCTCTGTGTGCTGACATAAATGATGCTGGTAGATCTTCCTGGTTGGATTTGGCCATTCCCATTCACCTAAGGGCAGGGATAGGCAACTTTTTTCAGCCATGAGTGAAATAGGGCAATTTGAAAAACTGTCATCGGCACCACTACAACATAGGTGCCATGAGAGGCATGGCAAAGAACAAGTCACCTGCCCCAAAGACTGACTACAAGGCAGAGGTGGGGGTTGAGCCCCAACACACTACACAATCCTTCGAGTCCAGTTTTCAGCACCATCAGAAACCTATTTCACAGCAACCTGAGCTGCCAGTAAGAAAATGTGTTAATTTTAAAAGATGTGGGAGGACTAGGGCAGCTTTTGTGTCAGCGGGCACCATGTTGCTTACCTCTGCCTTTGGGAAAAAGGAAAGGTTCCTCTTGTGCAAGCACCGAGTCATTACTGACCCCTAGAGGGACGCCGTTTTTCCTTGGCGTTTTCCTGGCAGACTGTATAGTGGGGTGGTTTGCCATTGCCTTCCCCAGTCGTGACTACCTTTCCCCCCAGCAAGCTGGGTACTCATTTTACTGACCTTGGAAGGATGGAGGGCTGAGTTGACCTGAGCCGGCTACCTGAAAACCAGCTTTTGCTGGGATCGAACTCAGGTCATGGGGAGAGTTTTGGGTGCATTACTGCCGCCTACCACTCTGCGCCACACGAGGCTCTTTGGGAATATTGACAAATTTGGAAAGATTGTAAGAGAGTGGGGACAATATGTTTTTGAATCCTTTCTCTCCTCCACCCCACAAACAAATATGAATGAACTGGGTTTTTAAGGAGGGCAAGGATGTAAGGAGGCAGATGTAGTTTACAGTAAAAGGCTGAAATCCTGAAATTGATTTTCATATGCCATCAGTGCAAATCCTCACTTCATTCTACTTATAAATAGTGTGTTGGTTTCTGTGCTTGGCGTCATCATACTGTTGTGGTGGCCAATGCTTCCTGGGCTCATATCCCATTTAAAGTTGATGGAAATTGTCCATTATTGCTTCCTTTACCGGAATAAATTAGGCCTTATTAAAATCCAAGGAACTGTTTCCTATGGGTCACCCAGTATGCAACAGCCCACTAATCCGGCCCTTAGCTCCATATTCTAGCCTGAACATGACAATAATTCACTGCCATTGTGAAGAAATGGGAAGCATAATTGCAGGACAATCATTCAGTAATTGCAATCCAGGTATCTTCAGTTCCTAAATCAAGCTTGCTAGTGCATTAATAAGCCCCAGGGATTGAAGTCAATTTGTTTTTTGTTCACTGCTGTCATTTCCTATATTGATGGACTAAGGCAATAATGGAGTAATGTAAATGTTGAGCAATTAAAAATGTGAGGTGGTAGGAAGTTCTCTTGGCTTGTTCATCAGAAATCTGACAGAAACAATTACCAGCTTCTCTTTGCCAATGCACAGTCACTATGTTTGGGTTTATGTGTTTTTAATCTGAGTGGTATAGTCATCAGTTCGAAAAGAAGGGTGGACAGGATCCTGTCAAGTCAGTACCGCAACATTTTGTCACAGTGAGGCATTTTTTGTTTTTGTTTGACAGAGAATTAACAGTGGACTCTTGATTTGCTTCCCTTTTCTTCTCCCTGTGTTTTTTTTGGAGGAGGGGCAATGTGTATTAAAATAGCACATATTATAGAGGTGTATCCAGGCAAAAATCCTGCCAAGTTTCAGAAGGTGCTTGAACATCAGTTTAAAGGTTAACAGTCTTACAACCCCCAGCATTCCCCAGCCAGCATGGGGAAGTTGTAGGATGTTTTGTCTGTCTAAACATGCATAGGATTGCACCCTGAGGCCCATTTATAGTGGCATGGGATGGACTGCCATCTCATGGGCCCATCCTTGCCTTACCCTGTTGGACTGAACTGCCTGCCTAAGACACACAAAACAGAGAGAATTTCAGGAGAAAAGCTAATGAGTAAATAATAGAATAGATTATAATTAATAAACGCTGATATAATGCAAAATGTACTGAACAAAACCAGGAGGAACCAGAAAGGAAGGGAGAATGGAACCAAAATGATGCAAAAAATCCAACAAAGCATTTCCCAGAATTCACTAGGGGGAAAATAGAATGAAGGCATGGTGAACTGCCTGGTGAGAAAGCAAAGCATGAGACTCAGACAAAAATTGGGCAATAATATCACACACACACACACACACACACACACACACATGCGTGCGTGAAAAACTGCAGAACAACATGAACTAAATTCCAATTAATTTCTTTTTCCTAACTAGGGGAAGGGGAAAATGGATTCACTACCTAATACTAAAGACATGCACAAACAAGAAAGAGTAATCGAGAAATCAAAGGGTATCTCAATGATATCTGATTGGGTAAAGCAGAAAGAATGAAATCATGAACAAACAAAACTTGAAGCCAAGTGACCCCACCCCACTACACAAGAGCCTCTCACTTCCCTTCCTACTGCCAAGCTGCTACACTGCAAAACAGAGAGAAAATGGGAGACAGCAAGAATTTTATTGAAACACTCAATAGAACTCAATCCCTCCCTCTAAGCATAGTGATTGTAGCCCCTGGTAAAAATGCCCTGGAATTAGAAGGTGGTCCTGTCGGTCACTCAACCGTACTCCCTTCCTCTCCTTGCTCAGTGTTTTCATAGGAGACATATAGGGCATTTCTACATGAGGCTTTTATTCTGCACCTTTACTGGGGCTTCTGCTTCCGGATTCTTCGTGGGATTAAGATCGGCTCCTTTACACTTGTTTTTTGCCAGGATTTTTTCTCCTCTTCCTTTCTATATGTTTCATTATACAACCACTAGATGGCACTGTGGTATAGCAGAATTGCACATTTACACAAGGCTTCTATGGTAGGACTGGGAGAAAATCCAGATTTTCCTTGTTATGAAAAAACCCGTGATAATGGTTGCAAAGAGCAGGAGGTGCCCTGGAGGATGATGTCATTTAAAGGACCTGCAAACTACCATGAGTGAGCAATCATGAGTGCACATTAAAAGCCTTTATAGAAAAGCTCAGGTTTCTGTGTCACCGAAACACGAGTCGGTAATGAAGCCTTGCTTGGCTCCAGCTTCAATTCTAGTGTGTTCTAGCCTGCTTTGCATTGGAAAGCACCAGAACTGGACTGAAGAAGCCTGATCCTGCTTGGATGTTGTCCAAATCTGATGCACATGCCTATTAGGAATCTCCTAAGTCTCCTAAACTTTAAAAATCTGCCTCCCCATTTTTGTACTTCAGTCCCAATTTTAATCAGTTTTCAGAGTGGTAGACATGTTAGCCTGTTGAAGCAAAACAAATAAAGAGTCTTGTGGCATCTTTAGGACTAACAAATGCATTATGCCACAAGGTTTTGTTGACTAGAATCTGCTTCATCAGTGGAAGTGGACTCAAGTTAATGACCTGATTTGGAGGATCACCGTGGCTTGTTTAAGCTGCGGCACATGCTGGACACCATTTGCCTAATTATGCGCCCAGGCTTGTCATGTCATCCTAACCCAGGTGGCATGGCTTGTTTGAGAGGGAAACAACCTTCAAATAACCCATGGCCTGTTGTTGGTTATTGTCATGACAAGCTGCACCCAGGGTGGTAATTACGCAAATGGCACCCGGCACATGGTGATTGTGTGACCCGGGCCAATGAAAGCTTATGCTATCATAAATTTGATAGTCTTTAAAGTGCCAAACAATTCTTTGTCATTTTAACCAGTATCCCATTCCCCCTTTTGTCACAATGTGGCTACCCTTCACTTCCTTGATGTGTAAAATAATTTAAGGACAGTCCCTTACCACTGAAAAACTACTATTCCCAGGACCCCTTGACAGAAAGCCATAAATACTAACATGTTTTAGTATTTTTTAATACACACACATGCACACACACACGCACACACAGCCTTAGAAAGTATTACTTCCTTCTGTTAAGTGTATACAATATATGCGATATTTTACAGAATAAAGTTTAAATTCCTTCTAAGGATTTGTGAGACATTTATTTTATGAGTGCATTTTTTAAAGATCCAGAGGGAAGTGAAGTGCAAAAATAATTTGCATGAGATGTGCACTCTGTCTTGATTGTAAGACATTTTAATGAGTCACTGTGGGACTATATCAACGCTTTTATCTTTCATGCTGTATGAAAAGCCATGGACTGTATCCTTCAAATTCCCTGCTGCCTAGGGATGTAGCACATGTCTGACAGAGATTATATGTTGCAAACTGGAAAGAAAACAGCCATTTGAGAACTGCCAAGAGATGAAATGTTGTGCACTGCCACGCTAGAATTTCCATCCTCAGAAATCAGTGGGAGTAAAAAGTACATGATGGAGTCCTGAAAGGCTATTAGAAGAGCTAGGTCGGCACACAGTGTGTCCAGACAGACAGATCGCCATGCCTGGGCAGCTGCCACAGCCCACCGCTGACTGGAGACACTCTGACACATGTGTATGCTCAGACATGTGTGCAAGACTGGAGAGAGTTCACAGAGCCTTGGGACTGTGAGGCTGTCTGCTGACTGTTCTTGCACGTAAAGGGAAACATTAGCGGGGTCTTGTGTGATCAGTGTATAGACTTTGAGCATCTCTATATCAGCCTAAAATCCCACATTTAAAAGGGGGCTTTCTGCTTCTGTTTTAAATACAGGATCACAAGGGACTCCCTTTACACTTGCTTCCCCCTCCCGCCATCTTCGATATGTGATCTAGCTCCTTTTCTTGCTTCCTTTTTCATGGAGGGACCTCAAGCGGAACACAAGCGGGGCAATTTGATAGCTCATTCTCTCCAATCTATTTAAAAACGGAATTTGTTGTTGTTGTTTTTCAGTCGTTCAGTCGTGTCCGACTCTTGGTGACCCCATGGACCATAGCACGCCAGGCCTTCCTGTCCTCCGCTCTCTCTCGGAGCATGCTCAAGTCCATATTCATTGCATCAGTGATGCTATCTAGCCATCTCATCCTCTGCCGTCCCCTTCTCCTTTTGCCTTCAGTCTTTCCCAGCATCAGGGTCTCTTCCAGAGAGTTTTCTCTTCGCATTAGGTGGCCAAAATATTGGAGCTTCAGCTTCAATATCTGTCCTTCCAATGAGCACTCAGGGTTGATTTCCTTTAGGATTGACTGACTGGACCTCCTTGCAGTCCAGGGGACTCGTAAGAGTCTTCTCTAGCACCACAGTTCGAAAGCATCAATTCTTCGGCGCTCAGCCTTCCTTATAGTCCAGCTCTCGCAGCCATACATTACTACTGGGAAAACCATAGCCTTGATTATACGGACCTTTGTCGGCAAGGTGATGTCTCTGCTTCTTACTATGCTGTCTAGGTTTGCCATAGCTTTCCTCCCAAGGAGCAAGCGTCTTTTAATTTCATGGCTACAGTCACTGTCTGCGGTGATCTTGGAGCCCAAGAAAATAAAATCTGTCACTGCTTCCATTTCTTCCCCTTCTATATGCCAGGAAGTGATGGGGCCAGATGCCATGATCTGAGTTTTGTTAATATTGAGTTTCAAACCAGCTTTTGCAGTCTCCACTTTCACCCTCAACAAGAGGCTCTTTAGATCCTCTTCGCTTTCTGCCATTAGGGTGGAATCGTCTGCGTATCTGAGGTTGTTGATAATTCTCCCAGCAGTCTTAATTCCGACCTGTGATTCATCCAACCTGGCATTTCTCATGATGTACTCTGCATAAAAGTTAATTAAGCAGGGCGACAATATGCAGCCTTGTCATACTCCTTTCCCAATTTTGAGCCAATCGGTTGTCCCATGTCTGGTTCTTACTGTTGCTTCTTGACCCTCGTACAGGTTTCTCAGGAGACAGGTAAGGTGGTCTGGTACTCCCATCTCTTTAAGAATTTGCCACAGTTTGTTGTGATCCACACAATCAAAGGCTTTAGCGTAGTCAATGAAGCAGAAATAGATGTTTTTCTGGAATTCTCTTGCTTTCTCCATGATGCAGCAAATGTTGGCGATTTGATCTCTAGTTCCTCTGCCTCTTCGAAACCCAGCTTGTACTTCTGGGAGTTCTTGGTTCGCATACTCCTGAAGCCTAGCTTGTAGGATTTTGAGTATAACCTTGCTGGCATATGAAATGAGCGCAATTGTATGGTAGTTTGAACACTCTTTGGCGTTGCCCTTCTTTGGAACTTGAATGTAAACTGACCTTTTCCAGTCTTGTGGCCACTGTTGAGCGTTCCAAATTTGTTGGCATATTGAGTGCAGCACTTTAACAGCATCATCTTTTAGGATTCTAAATAGCTCATCTGGAATACTGTCATCTCCGCTAGCTTTATTGTTAGTAATGCTTCCTAAGGCCCACTTGACTTCACTCTCGAGGATGTCCGGCTCAAGTTCAGTGACCGCACTATCATGGCTATCAGGGACATTAGTATCTTTCCTGTAGAGTTCTTCTGTGTATTCTTTCCACCTCTTCTTAATCTCGTCTGCTTCTGTTAGGTCATTTAATGCAGGAGATGCCCCAGAGGTTCACAACATCACTTAAATGGCCCACAAACGTCCGTGAGAGAGCAATCTCAATAGCAGGATAAAAACTCCATGTGAAGAAGCCCTTAGGGTGCTAGACTGGAAGATGGAAAAGCAGAAGCACGAATCCACTTTCATTGCGTCTTGGAAATGTCCAAAGCCAATCTGAGTTCCAAATTCCTGGGCCAGCATTTCTCTTGTCAATGAAATCTTATCTGCATGACTAGGTTGTCGTGTCTGGGTAGAGCTTTGGCTGGGGAAGTTCTCTATAGGTATGCTTCCATTTTAAGTATTTGAGCCCTACTGAGCTCCAGGAGTATGCTGTAGAGCAGGAATGGGGAACATGGGGCCTTCCAGATGATGAATTGCAACTCCCACCATTGGCTATGCTGGCTTGGGCTGAAGGGGATTGCAGCTCAGCAACATCTGGTGGCCCACACATTTCCCACCCCTGCTATAGAGCTACATAATGATGAAACACGAAAAGTGAAATCCTATGCATGTCTACACAGAAGTAAATCCCATTCAGTGCAATGACACTTACCCCTAGCTAAGTGTATATTGCGGCCTTCCACAACCTGGTGCCCTCCAGATGTTTTGGACTGCAACTCCCAGGATCCCCAATCAATAGCTATGTTAGTTAGGGCTGTTGGGATTTGAAGTCCAAAGCACGTGGCAGACACCCAATTGGAAAAGGCTGGGGTGGAGCCTTAGTGTATAAACAGCACTACGCCCCCCCTGCCCCACCGAGATAAATATCTTCCCAGTATATATTGGTGAACTGTTGTCCAATGGCACCTGAAGGTTTTTTAAAAAATGCAAAAATTAAAGTTGATATTACAATGCAGTGTGTAAAACAAGCCATTTGCCTGAAAGGAGAAGAAACCCCCCATCTTGTTCTGCATCCTTACAGTCTGTATTATAAATGCATGTAATTTATTTTGATTTAGGGGCTAGGGATTTGTTTTAGTGGCATGATCATTGATTCAGATCACAAATTCACAGTTCTTATAAAAACAAGCACATCTTCAGTTGTTTCGAATTCAATTTCATGCAGGACGAGATTGTCTTGTCTCCAATTAGCATCCAGTTGTGAAGTGCCTATCATTCTGATTTATCATTTCAAGGTGGTAATTTTCATACTGCATCAAAGCTCATAATTCAGAACAACACTCCTAAAAAACATTGTACTCTGCTTTTATTATTATGGTTAAATGGCTGCATCAACTTAGTTTTTTTAAATAATATGTGAAAGGATCCTCAGTATAAATATGGTACTACTTTTTAGCATTTCACTTTATGGTTCATTAATTTTAATAATAACAACAACAACAACAATAATAATAATAATAGTGTTTTGGTTGCTAAGGGTCATATCTAATTGAGCATATACTAGTATGCCTTGATTATCTCCGGAGTTATTAATATTGAAGGGATTATTATATTTAAAATAAATTAATGGTTGCTTGATGTATTTTGCTTGGTGATTTTTTAAAAAGTTACAACCTTTTAATGATTTCAGTTATGTCTTTGGAAAGCACTAATACCTCAGACAGACTAAAATACTTAATTAAATGCAACATGTAGCAACCACATTTGACTGCTTCTTTCCAGCTTTTTTGTCCAGGTCTTATTTCCTTTTGTTTGTCTACAAACAGAACAACTATGAGGGCAAGAACAAGGGTTAAAATATTTAGCACAATTCAAGTCCTGGATCAGGGGTGGGAAACCTGTGGCCCTCCAGATGTTTTGGCCTACAATTCCCATCATCCCTTACCACTGGCTAGGGCTGATGGGAGCTATAGGCCAAAACATCTGGAGGGGCTCAAGTTGCCCACCCCATTCTAAATGCATGTCATTAGAGGCACACAACTTGCCCCCCTCAGAGGGATGTGCATCTACATTCACATGATTCATTCAATACAGCCAGAATGACAATCACAGGTGCAAATGTCTATCCCTAGCTCTTTGCTCCCATCCCTGCCTTATCCTTTGATATTAATGTTATCACCTAATACTGCATTGGTGTTAGATAAAGCCTGCATTGTAATAGCAAATGTAGTAAGAATTGGTAGCTGGCACCTTATAGATGAGACAACATGGTTATGCAGTGAAACTGGGTCAGGATTTGGCCACTGTAGACACTTTTTTCTCAATAGGGTGTCATGGACCAGGACCCTGAACTCCCATCCCCAGAGGATTGCAACACCTTATCATCATCAGAAGAGACTCCAGAGTTAATGGTTCAAGGAGTGGACAGAAAAGCATCATGGGGCTTCCACATCTCTACATCCCCAGAACCCAGTTCTCCAGAAAGACCCCAGGGGTCAACTCCACTGTATCCAGAGGTCACATTACCATCCTCAGACTATGAGGACTTGGCCCACGAGGAAACTTAGAATTCCACAGCCACTCCCATATCATCACAGTCTAAGATTGCTAAAAGGGGGCAAGGCCTTTTAAAAGACAAAGTCTTGGTCAGTATGGAGGTATGGCAAACCAGCCTAAAAGCATTTATTTCAGGCTCAGTCTTGCTCTGTTCCTTGTTGGAGCAACATATAGACAAACCTGTTTGGCTTCCAGGCTGAGAGGAGGGCTGACAGGGGCCCAGATTTTAAGCACTTCTGTGGGAACAGTGAAAATTTATAGCTCTTTGCTTTGGGAGTTTTTTTGTGTGTGGGGGAAATCAAATTTTAACTCTGTTTAGCACAAAAACCAAAAACCACTGGGCCAAACTGTCTGAAATTTGGTAGGTAGAGTCCCCTCCAGCAGCGCTGAGAGTTCCCAAATGTCATATATGTATCATAAAAACTGAAAAAGTTATGGCCATTTGTGTTTTCCCATGCAAGTCAATGGGGTAACACCCCAAATGAGTGAACCAGACATCCGAATCTTGCTTTGGATCTGGATCTGAGTTGAAGTGGAAGGGGTCTGAATCAGTCCGAAGCAGAGCAGGGCCTCATCAGAAGATCCAAAGGGGCATCCGAAGTGGAGCGAGGGGTCTGTGCACAGCCCTAACGAACACCACAATTGTGAGATGACAAAAGACGGGCAGTGAAATGAGTAAGCAGCCCTTCCCCTCTCCCTCAGTTGGTTCTCCCATGGGTGATTTTTCCTGGGGGGAAAAAGTTTGAGAAAAAGAATCTCAAAAAATACACATAATATGTAGTTGGGCCTTAATGACAGAAACAAATCCCAGAAGCATCACTGATGTCCAGTACCCACACATCAGCATAAGAAATTGCCAAGAGCTGGTTCATACATGCATATTCAATAGCTGATCACTGAACCATTGTGATGATGTGCATGTGTGAATAGATCACCAGTTAGCAAAGGGCCTTTCATACCACATCAGATGTCATGCTTCTCACCGAAGCCTATGCACACATTCAGGTGCCAGTCATCAAGTCAATAATAATTAGTGCTGAGCCAAAAATTTTGATTCTTCCATTTTTGGAATGGGGGAATGAAAACTCCACCAAAAGCGTCTGGGAGAGGTGAGAATTTCAAATAACTTTCTGCTTGGGGAGGACACGATCTCAGTTTACCTTTTCAAGTGTAGGCGGTGGCAGAGGGGTGTTCTTTCTATTTTTTTTTTTAAACACCCCCTGCACTTGCAGGAGCCCAGGACTCTTCTCCAGCCTGGCAGGTCTTTCTGAACTCTCAGGAGACCATGTGACCTCGCCCTCTCCAATGGGCATTCAGGAAAGGCTCAGAGGCTGTGTAGCTTCTTTGCAAAGCATGAGCAATTGGGGATTTTAGAGCTTTAGAAGAATCATAGAATAGAATAGTAGGGTTGGAAGGGGCCTACAAGGCCATCGAATCCAACCCCCAATTCTGCTCCTCAGAATTCAGAATTCTGCTCTTCCTTACAGCAACACAGAGCAAGCAAGATAAGCATTTTTCTAAAACTCCAAAAGTCCTGTTTGTTCTTTGCAAAGAAGCTCTTTGCAAAGAAGCTTCTGCAACCTGGGAGTTCTTCCTGAATGCCTATTGGAGAGGGCGCGGTCACATGGGAGTTCAAGAAGTACTGCCGGGCTGGAGAAGCCTCTTGTGCTGGGGGGGGGGGGTTTCAAGTAAAAGGAAAAAAAATAGAAAGATCTTCCCGCCACCTCCAAAATGTAAAAAGTTATGTGGGAACCCTGTCCCCCTCACCAAGGAGAAAATTCTTCGAAATTCTCCTCCTCCCTGCCAAAGAGACAGAAAAAAACAATGCCTCATTTGCAGGGAGAGAAAAATTTCCCGAAAGTAGGGGGCAGGATTTGGCACGGCACTAATAGTAATCCAATGTAAGGTAAATCAAGTATGGTACATTCAGATTTGAACCAGGCCTAAGAGAGTTTTGATATATATTTACATACCTGGGCCAGTTGAAGACATTTTACTGCAGGAGGCAAAGGACAAGATGGTGCATTCTCCCCATCCTGCATACAGAGGCCAACTGGACTGGCAGCTGAATCATATTTCAGCTCTAGTGATAAGTAGGGATGTCAGAGAATTTCTCCACGAATCTCGGCCGCTGCCATTTGCGTCCTGGCGGGAGACGAGGTTTCACGGCCGGAGGGACGGGGCACCTCCCCCCCGGCCAGAATTTTGGCGGGGAGGGATGGGGCGCCTCCCCCTCGGCCAGAATTTCAGCGGGGAGAGACGGGGCGCCTCCCCCCCCACCGCGAAGCAAGCGTCGGGATCAGGTAAGGGACTTTCGCCCATCCCTATGATAAGACAATGTCCTCCACTGCACTTGAGGCAGCAGGCTAGTTTAGGAGGCCCAGGGCAGGCAATGTGCCATAGACAGCTTTATCCTCCAACAGAGGGGAACATCCAGGGGGATCAGGAGGAATCCTGATCCCCCTGGATCTTGCTACCGGCGGCAGCTGCCACCTCATGGCAGTTCTGCCTAATGGTAGGACTGCTCCTACTGAATAGTGGGCAGAGGACAGAGAAAATAATTTTCGAAGGCACTCCATGCACGAGGAAGCCTGGCAGAAGATACATCTCCAGATGGAAAGACTGAAGAAAAATGTGCAGCACAATCCTTGCATGGAGGAAGTCAGTCCCCCCAGTGAGTACGACTTACTAACACTGCAATCCCATGCAGCAGCCTTCCCCAACCTGGTGCCCTCCAGATTTGTTGGACTATAACTCCCAGCATTCCTGGCCATTGGCCATGCTGGCTGGGGCTGATGGAAACTGAAGTCCAAAACAATTGAAGGGCACCAGGTTGGGGAAGGCTGCTCAGGACCATACCACAGAATCTTTTGGTCTTCTATTATGGCACAGGGATTAATCCAGCCTTTCCCAAGCTGTTGTCCTCCAGAAGTTTTGGACTACAAATCCCAGCATGCTGGCTGTGGCTGATGGGAGCTGAAATCCAAAATATCTAGAGCACACCAGATTGGGGAAGCCTGGGTTATTCAGTAGACGAATCACTATGGAACGGATTTCCTTAAAGTTTGAAAAACACAAGAAGAAATTTGACCAGACAGACAAAGTTGGAAACAGCCTGTGAATGGGTCCACAAGCTTAGCTGACAGTGTTGCATGATGCAGATGACAAGAGTCTCATCTTGGCATCTGTTGACATCTGGGCATATTGCGTTCAACAGATCTGAAGAGCTGATCATGTATTGGGAAGAACAAGGGTGTGAAGAAGCCAAAAATCAATTTTTTCAACAGAAATATTTTGTACAGTTAAAACTGTCAACAAAAATCATCCATACTGTGAGTGCCTTAATAATAAAATCAGTTGTCTCAAATTTATGTATTCTTAGATTGTCTCCTTCCCCACTATGAATACATTGGCCCCTAACAAAACAATTTTAAAACTAGTAATAAATCAAAGGGAAATTAAATATTGGAAAGTGTTGGAACAAATGATGCACAGAATGAAACACGATTCTTATGTTGAAATGAACTGCTACAAAAACCTATTAGCTAAGGTTATTAGGGCTGACCTGAAAACAAAAAAGGACACATATAGGAAGTGGAAAGAAGGCCAAGTAACAAAGGAAGAGTACAGGCAGGTAGCACAGAATTGCAGGGATGGCGTCAGGAAGGCTAAAGCGGAGAACGAGGTGAGGTTAGCGAGGGATGCTAAAAACAACAAAAAGGCTTTCTTCAGCTACGTGCATAGTAAAAGGCAGAGGAAAGAAATGGTTGTTCAGCTATTAAATAAGGATGGCAAAATGATAACAGATGACAAAGAAAAGGCAGAGGTGCTCAATTCCTACTTTGGCTCAGTCTTCTCCCAAAAGAGGGTCTATGACCCCCCTGGCAAAGGCGAAGTACAGGCTGAAGGGGCAGGATTGCAGCTTGAGATCGACAGGCATATGGTCAAGGAACACCTCATTACTTTGAATGAGTTCAAATCTCCAGGGCCAGATGAACTGCATCCTAGAGTCATAAAGGAACTGGCAGAAGAACTCTCAGAACCGCTGTCTATTCTCTTTGAGAAATCATGGAGGACCGGGGAAGTGCCAGATGACTGGAGGAGGGCTAACGTTGTCCCTATCTTCAAAAAGGGTAAAAAGGAGGAACCTGGGAACTACAGACCAGTCAGTCTGACATCAATCCCTGGGAAAATTCTGGAGCAGATCATAAAGCAATCCATCTGGAAGCACCTTGACAACAATGCCGTGATTACTCGAAGCCAACATGGATTTGTCAAAAACAAGTCCTGCCAGACAAATCTGATCTCATTTTTTGATCAAGTCACCTCCCTTGTAGACCGTGGGAATGCTGTAGACATCATATACCTCGACTTCAGCAAAGCTTTCGACAAAGTGCCCCATGATATCCTGATGAGCAAACTAGCTCGAAGTGGGCTAGATGAAACAACGATCCGGTGGATCCACAGTTGGCTACAGAATCGGACTCAAAGAGTGCTTATCAATGGGACCTTCTCCAACTGGGGAGAGGTAACGAGTGGGGTACCGCAGGGCTCAGTCCTGGGCCCAGTGCTCTTCAACATTTTTATTAATGACTTGGAGGAGGAGGTGCAGGGAATGCTGATCAAATTTGCAGATGACACAAAATTGGGTGGGATAGCTAATACTTTGGAAGACAGAAACAAAATTCAAAGTGATCTGGATAGACTGGAGCGCTGGGCAGAAAACAACAGAATGGCATTTAATAGGGACAAATGCCAAGTTCTGCACCTAGGAAAAAGAAACCAAATGCACAGTTACAAGATGGGGGATACGTGGCTCAACCACACTACGAGCGAGAAGGATCTTGGAATTGTCGTCGATCACAAGCTGAATATGAGCCAACAATGTGATGTGGCTGCAAAAAAGGCAAATGCTATTTTGGGCTGCATTAATAGAAGCATCGCTTCCAAATCCCGGGAAGTACTAGTTCCCCTCTACTCAGCACTGGTTAGGCCTCATCTGGAGTACTGTGTCCAGTTCTGGGCACCACACTTTAAGAAGGATGCAGACAAGCTGGAGAGGGTTCAAAGGAGGGCAACAAAGATGATCAGGGGACTGGAAACAAAGCCCTATGAAGAGAGACTGAAAGAACTGGGCATGTTTAGCCTTGAGAAGAGAAGACTGAGGGGAGATATGATAGCACTCTTCAAGTACTTGAAAGGTTGTCACAGAGAAGAAGGCCAGGATCTCTTCTTGATCATCCCAGAGTGCAGGACACGGAATAATGGGCTCAAGTTACAGGAAGCCAGATTCCGGCTGAACATCAGGAAAAACTTCCTGAGTGTCAGAGCAATACGGCAATGGAACCAATTACCTGGGGAGGTGGTGGGCTCTCCCACACTGGAGGCCTTTAAGACGAGGCTGGACAGCCATTTGTCAGGGATGCTCTGACTTGGATTCCTGCATTGAGCAGGGGGTTGGACTCGATGGCCTTGTAGGCCCCTTCCAACCCTACTATTCTATGATTCTAAGGTTATGGTGGAGAAGAAAACAGGTAGCAAAACCAGGCAGAACAAAGCTGGTGACAAAAGGTCTGCCAAAACAACAACAACAACTCCTCCTCCTGCTCATTATTATTCTGCTTAATATAATAAAATCTCCAAGAGGTTCTGACTGAATGGCTGGTTTACTTTCTCAAGTATTCCCTCTCCCCCTTTCATAGACATTGTCTGACAAGAATTGAAGGGGGAAGCTTTTTTTAAAAAGGCGCTGAGATGCTCTTTGTATCCGTGAGAAGCATTGTTCAGAGGAAGTATCCCCCTGCTTACCAGATGCTAGACACAAGCACTAGGACCGTGACGGTGATCAGCCCGGTAGCCTGCTTGTTAGATTCCAGAGGCGCCTGACTTGCTGCTGAAGAAAATACTGAACTAAACTGGACTTGGCCTGATCCAAGAAAAAAACAAAACCCAAT
The DNA here is from genome assembly GCF_057233095.1 of Heloderma suspectum. Classification (NCBI taxonomy): domain Eukaryota; kingdom Metazoa; phylum Chordata; class Lepidosauria; order Squamata; family Helodermatidae; genus Heloderma; species Heloderma suspectum. The sequence goes on along the minus strand of NC_139458.1, from coordinate 110,757,601 downwards.
TCTTACATTAATGTTATTCCTATATTAATCATCCTGCACATAATTAACTCAGCAGCTCCTCTCAGGCTCTGGAACTCCTTGCCGGTGTGTGTGTATGTGTAGCCCATTCTCTGATGACCTTCTGCAGGCGAGCAAAGCCATATTTATTCCAGCAGGCCTTTAGTCCCATAAGCTGACTGTTATGGCCACCGTAAATGTTGCAGTTTACTCAACTGGCTGTTGTTTTTATTGATGCTTTTTACCTATCTGTTTTTATGTTTTGATCTTTACTTCATATTTTATTATTGTTAGCTACCTTGAGCACCATTTGGTGGTAATGCAGGATACAAATTTAACCAACATATAAATAATAAAATATAGGCATACCTGCCATGTATTTGCCTAATCGTTTAAAAAGCCATTTAAGCCTCCTGTGGCAGTGAATGCCATGAGAACTACACCTTGTGTGAAATAGCACTTCCTTTTATTCCTTTGAATCTACTGCCAGTCAATTGATTGGAGGACCCTGTACAGAGTGATTTTGTATTTTGGAGCTCAGACCCTACCTTGTACTTAGGTTCTTGCTGAAGTTTTCTTTTAGTTTCACCATTTGCCTTCTCGCAAATGTGTGAGTGTTTTGTGACCAGCCTGCACACTATGGCAGCCATTTTATGAATGGGCAAGCGTGCCCCTGGCAGCCATTTTGTGAGAGCACTCATAACACTCTCAAAATTCCAAATGAGTCCACTGACCAAAATAGTTTAGGACCACAGCTTTACCCATTTCTGAGAGGGAAGGCCCTCTGACCCCTAGTCATTTTAGGGTGCAATCCTTTGGCCGCTAGCTAGGGCTCAGAGCCCACTCTGGTAGGTTCCCTGGGAACCGACCTCCAGCCCCTCTGGCGCTGCCTCGTAGGCAGCGCGGAATGGCTCCATGCTCCACACTTGGAAGAGGAGTGCGCAGTGGCAAAAATGGGGCGTTCCTGGGGGCAGGGCGGGCAGCCGGGAATGCCGGTACGGCACATCCTACATGTCATCCAGCTGCTGCTTCCCACGCTCCGAGGTCCCATGGCTAGTCAGCCGAAATCGTCTGTCTAGCTGTAAATGCAGGGTGGCGGAAGTGCAGAGGGGACGATCCCCTCGGCATTTCTCCTGTCCTGCATTGGATAGGAGGTTGCCTCTGAGTTTGGAGGTGGCTGCCTATCCCAACAGGATTGCGCCCTCCACAGCTCTTTTCTGTCCTTTTTCCAGTGCTGTGATATACTTTTTGAAATGGATTGAACCCAGTTTTTAGAAAACTATAGATTTATATAAAAGGTGTTAAGATACTGGTAGAGTTTTCAACCCTTTTCAGCACTCTGGATCCAAGCCAATGCATTTAAGAAATGTTTGTTGGGTGTTTTGTGCCTGAGAAATTTGCTCACCAAATCCATTATTTCCTTGCCTTATCTTTAATTTTGTATTTGTTTTGTCTGTGTTTGTGTGTTTTTATAAAATGGTCCTCACTTGGGCAAAACTTCCACTTTTAAAAGGAAAGCCTTCCTTACTGCCTTTTAATGGCTTCCTACAGTGCTAAGCTAGAATCCTCTTCTGTTTGCTTATATCATTTTGAATCTATGGTATACATTTCACCTCAACTTCTATTATAGTGGTTTTAAATATCCTCCAAGCTTCTTGAAGAGAGTTAACCTTCTTGATTCCCCACTTCAACCATTTTAACTAATACTGTCAATTTTGAGAAATCCCTTCTTCTGAAATTATATGCAATTGCGCTGGACTTTCTAGGCAATTTTCCACTCACATGTTTGTTGAACTTGACAGTACCGAGGTCACAGTTCCCAAATGTTTTGGCAACAATTACATTTCTAGCCTGATACTGGATAAATACATTAAATAATGCACAATGATTTATCTAAACCATTGTTGTCACCAGAATGTCCATTTATGTAGGAATGTGAAGACAGCAGAAATTACTAATTATCACAGTTTCTTTTTTGGCTGCCTTCTTGATTTTGTTCTCCCTCTTCACATCACCATCAGAAGCTTGGTCAGGGAGTTGATAGTGTGTCACCAGTTCTACATTCTATTTTTGGCCTGGTATTTCTAATGATTGTGACTGAATTTCTTCCTTCAAAGGTGGCATTCAATGCACGCATTGACATATAGTGCAACACCACTCCTGATTTCTTTCTACTTATTGTCACTGAACAACCAGATTTCTCCTCACTGCATCTATGATCACTTCTAAGCTACTGCCAGGCACTCTTACTCACTCATCTTGGCTTTCAGGCTTCTAACATTAGCAAACACCTATATATTTTATTATGTCTTTTTTGCATGGTTTGTGTGTGTGTGTGCTATTAATTAATCCCTTTGACGATTTGATTGGCTCTCCATTGTCTCTTCATGTGGTTATCATCTGCTATCCTGCCCTCAGTTAGATGACTCATTCAGATCTTCTCCTGAAAGGGATGAGTTAGTTAAACCAGATGCTTATCAGCTAGGGTTGGATGAATCGGTCTGTCTCCAATCTGTGTCAGTTTCCCAAGTATTCATAAGTCAGTTCTGTCCAATTTCTGCATCTGCCTGGGACTTTTAAAAAAATGCATGAAAATTTGCATTTGTTTTCATATGCAATCTTCTCTAACACACAGTTTGTACACAACATTCCCTAATGTATTTTTGTACACCAGGTTAACTAATATGCACATGATTATATGCAATTTTTGAGGTGAGAACTTCATTGGAAAATTTGGAGAAGTGTGCAGTCCAAAAGCTAATGGTGTTCCAATCTGCTTATTGGTCCAGAAAGCGTGAATTAGGCCTGTTTGCTTAAATATGTGGACAAAACAAAATTCTTCCCCCTCCCTTTTATCAGCCTTGGTGGCTTTCCACCACTGAAGTTCATTTAAAAACCTGCCCTGTAATCTTTGATTTTTCAACCCCAAACACCTTGGAAAGAAACTGCATGTGGATCATTTTGGGATGAAAGATTTGGTGTCTAGCATGGAGGTATATTACTGCCACTGTGGTGGTGGTGAGATAATTTTTCTTAAATCGAAGATGCTCCGGCCATATCAAGAGGTAGACGGCACCGCCCTCCCCCACTTATATCAAAGACTGGGTTCACATGATCACAGAGGGAAACTATAACCCACGGCAGTTTATTCTCTGTCCCCGTGCATTGTCAGTCACGAACCACCTGATTGGCATAATTACCCTCGTTGGGCATGGGTTGTCATGACATCCAAACCCAGCGAGGGTGTGTGGCTGGAGTAGTTTACAAACCACCTTGAAACCCTACGTTTGTAAACCACTCCAGCCAGCCATCCTCACCCAAATTCACCTGCCAGTTTGGCAGCCTAAATTTACTCCCCTGCAGCAAGGTTTGTTCAAAGGATATCATTCTGTTTGTTCTCTGACTTAAAATGTTTTGAGAATGTTTGTTTGACTGAGACATTTTGTATTCTGTTTTTAAATATTTTAACTGTGGACATTTTGCATTTTAAACTAGTATGGTAAACTTGTGGTTTAGTGCTTTGAGATGTCTTTTTAGATATAGTTAAGCAGTCTATAAACTGATTAAATAAGCAAATAAACAAATCTTCAAGTGATCCTCATCCCAATTTTTTTGTGATGCATTATGCCAAACATAGTTCCTTAGCTATGTGTTGATGCCTGCAGGAAATTGAAAACCTCTCCTTTTTTGCAGCCCCAGGCAGACAGAAAAAACAGGTCATTTACCACCCCCCTGGAGCTGCTATATATGGCCAGCAGCCACCTTGATTCAGACTGGAAGGTCACAAGTTGTGCAGGACTGCTGGACTATGCAAAAGTCTCCCAAAATCTTGTTCGGTAGAAAAACCAATAAAAGCAGGAAGAGAAGAAGAGAGGGAAAAGGTAAGGTAGGACTCATTGAAAGATGAACAAGAAACATGATGATAAATGCCAGCAATCTGGAAATTAAAAGGAGCTAACATAAATAAATAGTATAAAATTAAAAACAATAGAAAAATAGGAAAAGGGAAAAGAAAGAACTTAGAACTAGTAAGATGATTTAAAAGGATGACCCAGCACCATGCCTTGCTAGATGGGGAGGATTGGGGTGGTGAGGCTGATAAACCATAAGTAAGAGCAGTTGGAGTACCAGTTTTAACTAGAGCTGTGCATAAATAGCTTCTTGAAATTCTCCTAAGGATGTCGGAGAATTTCTCCATGAATCTCCAGGAGGCCAAATGCCAACGCATTCGGCCCCCCGAAATTGGTGGGGAAATTCTCCGCCCCCGCCCCCCCAGGATGGGACTTACCATGGCCGAATGTCCCTCGCGGCGGCGGGTCCCGGCGGCGGCTCGGCGGCGGCGGGTCTTCCGACCGGCTGCCGCCGCCACCATTTCCAAGTAAAGTAAAAAAAAACCAAACAAACACGTGATAGGCTATGTAAAGATTTACGTAGCCTATCACGGCTAGATTTTCAACGCTATTTGCGTTGCCCTTATTTTCGCCGTAGTCTATGTAAATCTTTATGTAGACTACCCGTGCCCAAATAAGGAACGCAAATGGCGGCGCCCATGGGCGCCGCCATTTGCATACACGCTTTTTTTTTTCAAAGTGAGCCATGATAGTAGGCTACGTAAAGATTTACGTAGCCTATCACTGCTGACTTTGAAAATCTAGCCATGATAGGCTACGTAAATCTTTATGTAGCCTATCACTTTTTTTTTTTTTACTTTACTTTTTTCTTTTGTGGTCGGGGAGACGGGGTGCTCCCCCCCGGCCAGAATTTCGTCGGGGAGGGATCGGGCGCCTCCCCCCCGGCCAGAATTTTGGCGGGGAGAAACGAAGCGCCTCCCCACCCATCAAGAATTTCGGGGAGAGAAACGAAGCACCTTCCCCCCCCCCCGAAAAAAGCTGCGGGACCAGGTAAGGGACTTTCGTCCATCCCTAAATTCTCCACCTTATTTGGGGGCAGAAAAATTTGGAAGACAACTTCACCAAATTTCTGTAGGAGAAGGAGAAATTCTCAAGTTTCTCACAGGTAGGGTCCCCATTTGCAGAGCTTGTAGCACAGCTTCTTTCTTCTTTGGTCAGGGTTTTCGTGCTGCAACATCGCCTGTGTTGGCAGGCTGGCCCCCATTTTGCATCCACCACAGTGCAGGGGTGTGTGTGGGAAGTGCTGTGTCTAGCTCCAGGAATGAGGTGGAGTTAGTGCTCTGCCAAAATCAGTCCTCCAATTTCTTTAAAGTTTTCTTCTCCGTGAAAAGGGCTTCCATTGTTTTGCCTTGTTCTCAAAGTGTTTTATCATTCATTTTTGTGGTTTCTTGAGCTTACCTTATCACAGCTAGATACCCAGGCTACCTGCATGTCCTGATCTGGAAAAGCCCTATGAGAGGAATTACCTCATGATGTCTTCCCCTGTGCTTTAATTGAAGTGGAGAAAGCTGAGGAGGCTACAGGCTGCCAGAGAGATGATTGTACAATGAAAAACAGGACACTTGTGTAGAATGAGGCATGCTTTAGCTTGAAAGCTAACTTTTTGTTCAATCTAATCCAGCCTTCCCCTACATGCCCTCCCTTGGCCATGCTGACTGTGTGGAAGTTGTAGTCCAATACATCTGGTGGGCACCATGTTCGGGAAGGCTGACCAAATCGGTGCATGCCATATCCCTCTGCCAGCTCATATATCCTGGCGACAGTGTGATTGATTCCTCCTCAAATATTTCTAGATGGACGGGGGTGCCACCTGACAGACGTAAACTCTGCAATCTGCCAGATTATACTCTCACACCAGCACCACAGGTCTTCGCAGAGTTGCCATTCAAGGAGGAAGATCCATGCGGGAAACTGAATGCACACATCGGAGCAGCTGCATGGAGCCACGATGACCAGAAAGGAACGGTTTTGTTGTTGTTTTACAGCCATCGCCCCCTTGCCGTAATGATTAAATTGAACCTAAGCCAGTAAAGTAAGAGCAGTTAAGTAAGCGTATTAGTCATGAGAAGACTGGGCCTCTTTTTTCACATTTCAAAGTGATAGAAAACACTCCAACCCTCATTTCCATAGCAGAAATGTACTTACCTTAATTCACTCAATAAGCTCAGTAATTTCACTTAAAAACCAGCTGAAAACAAGCTTTTGGGGGCTTCAGGAATTACTGACTCACAGAACATTTCCCAGCCCGAGAACAGGATTAGAGGGTAATGATTTAATTGATGGTTGAGTGTGCAGGCAACATCTACGTACAAAATCATTTTCCTAATTATATCTTTTCAGGGGGCTGCAAGCTCTTATTAATTGGGTTTCAGACAGTAATTACAAGCCAGTTGCAATTTTAGGCAAAGTGCAAAGAGGGCCCATGCTGGTTGTCTTGGAGTAAACAAAATAACCAAAATCATATCTTTGTGGCAAAGAAAGGAATTCAGGCAATTACATATTAGTGGAATCTGGCATTGTCAAGCTCTGTGTGGCACTCTGGTTGGTATAAGCAAAGGTGTGAAGTAGTTTATTGAAATTCTTTGGCACAATCCAGCCAAACTTAAGCACATTTAAACCCCATTGATTTCAATGAAAGGGGTTATACATGTGGTTAATAGGCATATATGCTGAGAAATACATCCCATCGAATGAACAGAATCATAGAGCTGGAAGGGATCTCTGAGATCATCTAGGTCAACCCCCTGTTCAATGCAGGTTCTGCACTGCAGGGTGCAGCTACAGCATGGCAGATGGCCATCCAGCCTCTGCTTAAATACCTCCGGCAAAGGAGAACCCACCACCTCCCAAGACAATCTGTTTCACTGCTCTGTTAGGAAATTTCTCCTAAAGTATTGCTTCCTTGCAATTCCCACTTGTTGGTTCTAGTCTTGCCCACCGGAGCAACAGAGAACAAGTCTGATCCATCTTCTGCATGACAGCCTTTCAGATATTTGAAGACTGCTATCATGTCTTCCCATAATTTTCTCTTCTCAAGGCTAAACATACCCTGCTCCTTCAACTTTTCCTCAGTTTCCAGACCCCCTACCTTCCTGGTTGGGACTTACTCCATGGAATGGATTCCCAGCTAAGTGTGCATAGGGTAAGAGCATGATTCTCCCATTGAAATCAATGCAATTTGATTTGAGACTTAATTGTGCATAACTTTGGCCAGATCATGCCCATTCCAAGGAAATGTACTTTGGATCAGAATGTATTCCAGAGGTTTCTCCCTCTTCATAATGTGGTAGTGGAATGAAAACAAGGCCATATTTTCCTGTTGCTTTCACAATTGTTTGCTGATGTTTTAGTTCTTAAGGTAGTACCTTTAAAAAAGATGGCCAGAAAAGAGAGACTGCACTGCTTAATTTATACAGGGTTCAAAAACACATTTTGGATGCAATCCTATGCAGACAGGCGGCCGCTTCTGAACTCGGAGGCGACTGCCTATCCAATGCAGAGCAGGAAAAGCACGGAGGGGATCGTTCCCTCCATGCTCCCCCTGCCCTGCATTTTCAGCTAGACAGCCAATTTCAGCTGTCTAGCTGTGGGAGGGCAGAGTGGGAAAGGAGGCTGCTGGACAACACATAGGATGTGTCGTACCGCCATTTCTGCCCTCCGCGCCCTGGAACGCCCCCCGGAATGCCCTGTTTTGGCTGCTCTGCGTTCCTCTTGTGAGCGCAGAGCACAGGGCTGTTCTGCACTGCCTGCGAGGCAGTGTGGAAGAGATGAGGTTGGTTCTCCAGGAGCATGGGCTCCGAGGTCGGTTCCCAGAAAACCAGATTTCCTATGGCCATCTAGCTGCTGACTAGTAGCCACAGGATTGCTCCCTGTCTGTTCCCACTTTCACAGCAAGTCATAGAATGATAGAATAGTAGGGTTGGAAGGGGCCTACAAGGCCATCCAGTCCAACCCCCTGCTCAGTGCAGGAATTCAAGTCAGAGCATCCCTGACAGATCACTGTCCAGCCTCGTCTTGAAGTCGGAAGAGCTATTCTGCAGCTTGATAGACAATGACAAATCAGTGGAGCTGAGCCATGAGTCTAAGTGAGGAGCCACCCCCAGGATTTTTTGCACCAGCAGTGAGCAGCTGGGGATGTGATGGCTCTTATATAGACCCTCTTCGTGGAACTGCTCAGGGCCAGGATGCAGACCACGTATAGGGCTCACCTCCAGGATTCAGACCACGCATGGGGCCCACCTCCTGGATCTTGGAATTGTTGTCGATCACAAGCTGAATAGGATCTTGGAATTGCTGTCGATCACAAGCTGAATAGGATCTTGGAATTGCTGTCGATCACAAGCTGAATAGGATCTTGGAATTGCTGTCGATCACAAGCTGAATATGAGCCAACAATGTTATATGGATGCAAAAAAGGCCAATGCCATTTTGGGCTGCATTCATAGAAGCATCGCTTCCAAATCCCGGGAAGTACTAGTTCCCCTCTACTCAGCACTGGTTAGGCCTCATCTGGAGTACTGTGTCCAGTTCTGGGCACCACACTTTAAGAAGGATGCAGACAAACTGGAGAGGGTTCAGAGGAGGGCAACAAAGATGATCAGGGGACTGGAAACAAAGCCCTACGAAGAGAGACTGAAAGAACTGGACATGTTTAGCCTTGAGAAGACTGAGGGGAGATCTGATAGCGCTCTTCAAGTACTTGAAAGGTTGTCACAGAGAGGAAGGCCAGGATCTCTTCTCGATCATGCCAGAGTGCAGGACATGGAATAATGGGCTCAAGTTGCAGGAAGACAGACTCCGGCTGAGTATTGGGAAAAACTTCCTGACTGTTAGAGCAATACGACAATGGAACCCATTCCCTAGGGAGGTGGTGGGCTCTCCCACACTGGAGGCGTTCAAGACGAGGCTGGACAGCCATCTGTCAGGGATGCTCTGGCTTGGATTCCTGCATTGAGCAGGGGGTTGGACTCGATGGCCTTGTAGGCCCCTTCCAACCCTACTATTCTATGATTCTATTATCCTCCTTCCAATTTGACTTGATGGTGACAAGCCTTGGACTGCTAACTGGGCATCCTGTCACTGGACCTAAGCTTTGCTTGGGCCAATTGGTGCTGCCACTGCTCAGGGTAATGAAGGGGGATGCAGAGTTCTTATGGGCATCCCAGAAAGGTGCAGTGGGATCCCCATTGTTAGAGTTCCCTCAGGCAGGGTGTCACTTGAAGAAACAGCTTCTGGCTGTGCCTCAGGAGGTATGAAGTCTCCATGAATCTCATTTGTACTAGAGGCCATGACAGGATCTTGTGTCCCCTCCTCTATGTAGGAGGTTTTGTCAGGTCCGAGTACTGGCAGGTCCTGGTAGAATGGAAATAAGAGCCCAGGAGCAGTTACAGAGTGTATTTCTGTCACCTATGAGTAACTGTAGACAAATCTATGGTTTCTCAGATTATAGTTACTATAGAGGTAACTACATCAAGGATTTGGGGAAGGGCTCCCAGTTCAGAAGTATGTGGTTCCAGACACACATGAGTCCCAGTCTTTCTTTTCCTAAAACTAAGCACAGATTGAATAGCAACATTTGATATCAAATAAGACATAGTGACTTTTGTACATTTAAACAGTGTACATTTCCAAAAGAGCTATGCAGCCCTATTGAACTATGTACCTTCTATAAGTGTATGGATGAAAGTAGTTATATATCAATGCATATTCATAGAGATATCTTAGTAGGATGTTAAATTTTAAAAGAGAGAGAGAGAGAGCGCAGAATAGAAAATTAGTCCTTTCGGTGCTGTGAATGGCTTATCAGCCCAGATATGTGTCTCTGCTAAACGCAAAATCAGATGCATTATTCACGTGTAGAAAAGTTACTTTCCTGCATTTACTCCTGACATGGCTTCTTTTGGCTTAGATTATTATAACAGCTAAAACTGTGCTTAAAAAGCAAAGCATTTGGCAGACAGAATAACATATAATGTCATCTCTTTAGCGAAAGAGTTAAAGAGCTTTTAGAGTGGTTACGTAGACATCTGTTGCTCCTTTGGCTTGAACAATTGCTAGGAGCTTCCAACAAGACTGCCTTTCTTTATGAAGTGAGAGGTGAAAAGTGAAATGTTGTCATTTTAGGGGAAACACAGGAAACGTGCTGCTCTGATTCAGTCCCACTTTATAGTTTATCAGACAGTCTTCTTGGCTGACAGTGAAATGCAGGAACAAAGAGCAACACGTTACAAGTTTTTTTCTATTAACGATCATATACTTCTTTGAGATGGGCTAAAGACCTTTTAGCCCCTTCATGGATCACTGCCTTGCTGTGGCGAATGGGCTGGCGTAACTCAGTGAAGCCATAAGCTATGCCGTGCAGGGCCACCCAAGACGGACAGGTCATGGCGGAGAGTTCTGACAAAAAGTGGTCCACTGGAGAAGGAAATGGCAACCCACTCCAGTATTCTTGCCAAGAAAACCCCATGGAACGTATCACAAGGCTAAAAGATATGACGCCGGAAGATGAGCCCCTCAGGTTGGAAGGTGTCCAATATACTACTGGGGAAGAGCAGAGGGTAATTCCAAGTAGCGCCAGAAAGAGTGAAACGGCTGGGCTAAAGCCGAAAGGACACTCAGCTGTGGATGTGTCTGGTGGTGAAAAGAAAATCCGATGCTGTCAAGAACAATATTGTTTAGGAACCTGGAATGTAAGGACAATGAATCAAGGTAAGCTGGAGGTGGTCAAACATGAGATGGCAAGATTGAACATCGACATCTTGGGCATCAGCGAACTAAAATGGACAAGCATGGGCAAATTTAATTCAGGTGACCATCATATCTACTACTGTGGGCAAGAATCCCTTAGAAGAAATGGAGTAGCACTCATAGTCAACAAAAGGGTGGGAAAAGCAGTACTGGGGTACAATCTCAAAAACGATAGAATGATCTCAGTACGAATCCAAGGCAAACCATTCAACATCACAGTAATTCAAGTCTGTGCCCCAACCACTGATGCCAAAGAAGCTGAGGGTGATCAGTTCTATGAAGACCAACAACTAACACCAAAAAAGATGTCCTCTTCATCATAGGGGATTGGAATGCTAAAGTAGGAAGTCAAGAAATCACCGGGATAACAGGCAAGCATGGCCTTGGTGTACAAAATGAAGCAGGACAAAGGCTAATAGAGTTTTGCCAAGAGAACACGCTGATCATAGCAAACACGCTTTTCCAACAGCACAAGAGGCGACTCTACACATGGACATCACCAGATGGTCAATATCGAAATCAGATTGATTATGTCCTTTGCAGCCAAAGATGGAGAAGCTCTATACAGTCAGTAAAAACAAGACCTGGAGCTGACTGTGGCTCAGATCATGAGCTTCTTGTTGCAAAATTTCAGCTTAAATTGAAGAACGTCGGGAAAACCACTAAACCATTCAGGTATGACCTAAATCATATCCCTTATGAATATACAGTGGAGGTGAGGAATAGATTTAAGGGATTAGACCTGATAGACAGAGTGCCTGAGGAACTATGGACAGAGGTCCGTAACATTGTTGAGGAGGCAGCAACGAAATCCATTCCAAAGAAAAAGAAATGCAAGAAAGCAAAGTGGCTGTCTGAGGAGGCTTTCCAAGTAGCTGAGGAAAGAAGGGAAGCGAAAAGCAAGGGAGAAAGGGGAAGATATATCCAACTGAATGCAGAGTTCCAGAGAATAGCAATGAGAGACAAGAAGGCCTTCTTAAATGAACAGTGCAAAGAAATCGAGGAAAACAACAGAATGGGAAAGACTAGAGATCTCTTCAAGAAAATCGGAGATCTCAAGGGAACGTTTTGTGCAAAGATGGGCATGATAAAGGACAAGGAAGGCAGGGACCTAACAGAAGCAGATGAGATTAAGAAGAGGTGGAAAGAATACACAGAAGAACTATACAGGAAAGATCTGAATGTCCCTGATAGCCATGATAGTGCGGCCACTGAACTTGAGCCGGACATCCTAGAGAGTGAAGTCAAGTGGGCCTTAGGAAGCATTACTAACAACAAAGCTAGCGGAGATGACAGTCTTCCAGCTGAGCTATTTAAAATCCTAAAAGATGATGCTGTTAAAGTGCTGCACTCAATATGCCAACACATTTGGAACACTCAACAGTGGCCACAAGATTGGAAATGGTCAGTTTACATTCCAATTCCAAAGAAGGGCAACGCCAAATAGTGCTCAAACTACCGTACAATTGTGCTCATTTCACATGCCAGCAAGGTGATACTCAAAATCCGACCTACAAGCTAGGCTTCAGCAGTATGCAAACCGAGAACTACCGGAAGTACAAGCTGGGTTTCGAAGAGGCAGAGGAACTAGAGATCACATCACCAACTTTCGCTGGATCATAGAGAAAGCAAGGGAATTCCAGAAAAACGTCTATTTCTGCTTCATTGACTACGCTAAAGCCTTTGATTGTGTGGATCACAACAAACTGTGGCAAATTCTTAAAGAGATGGGGGTACCAGACCACCTTACCTGTCTCCTGAGAAACCTGTACAAGGGTCAAGAAGCAACAGTAAGAACCAGAAGTGGAACAACCGATTGGTTCAAAATTGGGAATGGAGTATGACAAGGCTGCATATTGTCGCCCTGCTTATTTAACTTATATGCAGAGAACATCATGAGAAACGCCGGGTTGGATGAATCACAGGTCGGAATTAAGATTGCCGGGAGAATTATCAACAACCTCAGATACGCAGATGATACCACCCTAATTGCAGAAAGCGAAGAGGATCTAAAGAGCCTCTTGTTGAGGGTGAAAGAGGAGAGTGCAAAAGCTGGTTTGAAATTCAACATTAAAAAAACGAAGATCATGGCATCTGGCCCCATCACTTCCTGGCATATGGAAGGGGAAGAAATGGAAGCAGTGACAGATTTTACTTTCTTGGGCTCCAAGATCACCGCAGACGGTGACTGTAGCCATGAAATTAAAAGACGCTTGCTCCTTGGGAGGAAAGCTATGGCAAACCTAGACAGCCTAGTAAGAAGCAGAGACATCACCTTGCCGACAAAGGTCCGCATAATCAAAGCTTTGGTTTTCCCAATAGCAACGTATGGCTGTGAGAGCTGGACTATAAGGAAGGCTGAGCGCCGAAGAATTGATGCTTTCGAACTGTGGTGCTGGAGAAGACTCTTACGAGTCCCCTGGACTGCAAGGAGGTCCAATCAGTCAATCCTAAAGGAAATCAACCCCGAGTGCTCATTGGAAGGACAGATACTGAAGCTGAAGCTCAAATATTTTGGCCACCTAATGCGAAGAGAAAACTCCCTGGAAAAGACCCTGATGCTGGGAAAGACTGAAGGGAAAAGGAGAAGGGGACGGCAGAGGATGAGATGGCTAGGTAGCATCACTGATGCAATAAATATGGACTTGAGCACGCTCCGGGAGAGAGCGCTGGACAGGAAGGCCTGGCGTGCTATGGTCCATGGGGTCACAAGAGTCGGACACGACAGGGATGTCCTGGGTTCAAAAACCCACTCAACATGACACTCAGTGGGTGATCCAGTCTATCCCTCAAACTGATCTTACTCACCAGAGTTCTTGTGAGAATAACATGTATGGGGGAGGGAGAGAGAACTTGTACTGCCCTAAACTCCTCGGAGGAATATAAATATAATAGTTTGTGTCAACAAGCACAAAGTGTTGTTGTTCAGTGAGCAATCTACACCTACTAGTCGAGTGCAGAGACTGTGCCGTGAAAGGATACCTCCTCGTTGTTTGGAAGACTAGGAAAGGGGGCGGGAGTACTGTGGGTTAGTTATTGTTTTTGAACCTTGGCAGCTCCTGTAGAGCTGGAAGTAGCAACAGTGTGTGGAGTTTCTGCTAAGTTCTCACTTCTGTGTGTGCTGAATAAAGACCAGTTGTGTTTGAGGCCTGCTGATTCTTGCAGTCATTCCTACTACCTATACAAAAGTTAGCTTTGTCCCACATGGAAAAAGTCTCCTTAGGCTGCAATACTACACAGGCAGATAAATTTAATGGCACAAATACTCAGTATAGCTTGGATATTTGCCATAATTTGTTACTTGTCTATTTGTGCAGAGTGGTAGGCGGCAGTATTGCAACTGAAACTCTCCCCACGACCTGAGCGGAAGCCGGGTCTCGGGTAGCCGGCTCAGGTCAACTCAGCCCTCCATCCTTCCGAGGTCGGTAAAATGAGTACCCAGCTTGCTGGGGGGAAAGGTAGTCACGACTGGGGAAGGCAATGGCAAACCACCCCGCTATAGTCCGCCATGAAAACACCAGCGTAAGCAGCGTCTCTCTAGGGGTCAGCAATGACCCGGTGCTTGCACAGGAGGAACCTTTCCTTTCCTATTCGGGTAGAATGAAAGTGTAAGGTGGTTTTGTATTAATTTGTAGCTGGTTTAGGAAGTATAGAATCAGAGAATCAGAGAATAGTAGTGCTGGAAGGGCCTACAAGGCCATCGAATCCAACCCCCTGCTCAATGCAGGAATCCAAATGAAGTACTGTCATTTCATTTCATTTCTTACATTACTATTCTGCCCAATAAAACTCTCTGGGAAGTTTTAAAAGATTAAAACCTAAAAAATACATTATAAAAACTATTTACATACAAACATATAAACAGACAGCACACACAGAGACACACATATATCTAAAACAATTTTAAACTCATGTAAAACTTACAGCAAACTCAAGATCACATGACCACGATTTAGATCTTCTGGAACAGTTGCAAATATTCCAGAACTATAAACCAAGCTCAGAGTTGTTTTGGGAAAGATACAGCAATTTGCAATTCCAAAATGTTAAAAGTTTCCAAGTTTTATCACATAAATTAAAATCTGTGACCTTCTCCGTGACTCCATGAACGAAATTGAGGCTTGTGGTTTAATTAAATTGGAAATGGCAAACACTTCTATATATAGTCTGTAGATTATTGATCACTGTGTTAAAAGGGCAAATCAGAACAAAGACAGAGACAAAAGAGATTCTAAATGGTTCCTGAAATGTACTTTTTTCTCATTAAGGGACAGGCAAAGTAGTCTCTCTCACACACATGCCCTGTCTGCACAACTTGAAACCCAGGAGGAAGCCAAACACAGCCATAATTTGTGACCTGCCAGGTGCTTGAAAACCTCCCTGTTTCTGCAGTCCTAGGCAGAAAGGAAACACACACACACACTTACATTTATGGCCCAGAGAGGGATACAGGGCTGATATGCAGAGTTTGGTTTGGTGGGTTAACTCATAGGACTGGTTAGCTGCATTCAGTGAAGTGGTTCACAGAGAGCTCGTGTGATGCAGTGGTTATAGCAGCCTTCCCCAACCTGGCATCCTCCAGATATGTTGGACGGCTGCAACTGCCATAATTCCCAATAGGCACGGCCCATGATAGGAGTTGCAGTCCAACACATGTGGAGGGCGCCAGGTTGGGGAAGTCTGGGTTAGAGTATCAGGCTAAGACTTGGTCTAACCTACCTCATAGGGCTACTGAGAGGATAAAGGTGGGAGCTTTGCCACCTCATAATTTCTGGAGGAAATAACAACAACAATAAAAATAACAATAATGTTGTGCAGGTTTGGCTTATAGAAAGTGTGGTAGCTTGAATTGTGGTAATTCTCTTTTTCAAATATGGCGAATTATATCATGGAGAAGTTTATCGTAAGAATAAACTATCAGATAAGCATTTAAATAAAGGCATATCCGGGGCCGAAATGTGTAACAATTAACCATAAGAACATAAGAAGAGTACATCTTGTCAGCATTCTATTCATATAAATTCATATAAACCAGCATATAAATTCCTTATATTATTAAGTACTTCCCAAAGGTCTTAGGGTAAATTAAGATAATGGTTAAGAACATAAGAGGAGCCATGATGGACCAGGCCAAGGGTCCATCTAGTCCAGCATTCTGTTCACACAGTGGCCGGTCAGCTGCCCACAGGAAACCCACAAGCAGGACATGAGTGCAACAGCACCCTCCCACCCACATTCTCCAGCAACTGGTGTACATATGTAGGCATACTGCCTCTGGTACTGGAGGCAGCATATAGCTATCAGGGCTAGTAGTTATTGATAGCCTTCTCATCCAGGAATTTGTCTAACCCCTTTTAAAGCCATCCAAATTGGTGGCCATTGCTACATCTTCTGGTAGCGAATTCCATAGTTTAACTACGCTCTGTGTGAAGACGTACTTCCTTTTTTTTCTGTCCTGAATCTTCCACCAATAAGCTTCATGGGATGACCCTGGGTTCTAGAGGGAGAAAAAATGTCTCCCCATCCACAGCCTCCATACCATGCATAATTTTGTAGACCTCTGTCATGTCTCCCCTTACCCCCCTTTTTTCCAAGCTAAACAATCCCAGCTGTTGTAACCTTTGCTCATAGGGGAGATGCTCCAGCCCCTTGATCATTTTAGTTGCCCTCTTCTGCACCTTTTCCAGCTCTACAATATCTTTTTTCTTAGGCGTGGTGATCAGAACTTTACACAGTATTCCAACTGTGGTTGCATCATAGATTTGTGTAGGGGCAGTATGATCCTGGCAGTTTTTTCAATTACCTTTCTAATTATGCCTAACATGGAGTTTGCCTTTTTTTACTTTGGCATCACAAAGGGCTGACATCTTCATTGAGCTGTCCACCACAACCCCAAGATTTCTTTCCTGGTTGGTCACTGCTAGCTCAGATCCCATCAGGCTATATTTGAAGCTGGGATTTTTTTGCCCCAACATACATCACTTTACACTTGCGTACTGCATTTGCCATTTAGATGCTCATTCTCTGAGTTTGGAAAGATCCTTTTGGAGCTCTTCACAATCCCTAGCCCCCAGCCCACCTGCTGGCTGTCCACCTCCATAAGTGTTTTATTTGGGTGTATTATCCCTGGAAACCCCTTCATGGATCACTGCCTTGTTGTGGCGAAGGGGCTTGCGTAACTCAGTGAAGCCATAAGCTATGCCGTGCAGGGCCACCCAAGACAGACAGTTCAGGGTGGAGAGTTCTGACAAAATGTGATCCACTGGAGAAGGAAATGGCAACCCACTGCATTATTCTTGCCAAGAAAACCCCATGGAACATATCACAAGGCTAAAAGATATGACACTGGAAGATGAGCCCCTTAGGTCGGAAGGTGTCCAATATGCTACTGGGGAAGAGCAGAGGGAATTTCCAAGTAGCGCCACAAAGAGTGAAGTAGCTGGGCCAAAGCCGAAAGGACACTCAGCTGTGGATGTGTCTGGTGGTGAAAAGAAAATCCGATGCTGTCAAGAACAATATTGTTTAGGAACCTGGAATGTAAGATCAATGAATCAAGGTAAGCTGGAGGTGGTCAAACATGAGATGGCAAGATTGAACATCGACATCTTGGGCATCGGCGAATTAAAATGGACAAGCATGGGCGAATTTAATTCAGGTGACCATTATATCTACTACTGTGGGTAAGAATCCCTTAGAAGAAATGGAGCAGCACTCATAGTCAACAAAAGGGTGGGAAAAGCAGTACTGGGGTACAATCTCAAAAATGATAGAATGATCTCGGTACGAAGCCAAGGCAAACCATTCAACATCACAGTAATTCAAGTGTATGCCCCAACCACTGAGGCCGAAGAAGCTGAGGTTGATCGGTTCTATGAAGACCTACAACACCTTCTAGAACTAACATCAAAAAAAGATGTCCTCTTCATCATAGGGGATTGGAATGCCAAAGTAGGAAGTCAAGAAATCACCGGGATAACAGGCAAGCATGGCCTTGGTGTACAAAATGAAGCAGGACAAAGGCTAATAGAGTTTTGCCAAGAGAACACGCTGATCATAGCAAACACGCTTTTCCAACAGCACAAGAGGTGACTCTACACATGGACATCACCAGAGGGTCAATATCAAAATCAGATTGATTATGTCCTTTGCAGCCAAAGATGGAGAAGCTCCATACAGTCAGTAAAAACAAGACCTGGAGCTGACTGTGGCTCAGATCATGAGCTTCTTGTTGCAAAATTTCGGCTTAAATTGAAGAACGTCGGGAAAACCACTAAACCATTCAGGTTTGACCTAAATCATATCCCTTATGAATATAAAGTGGAGGTGAGGAATAGATTTAAGGGATTAGACCTCATAGACAGAATGCCTGAGGAACTATGGACGGAGGTCCGTAACATTGTTCAGGAGGCAGCAACTCAATCCATCCTAAAGAAAAAGAAATGCAGGAAAGTAAAGTGGCTGTCTGAGGAGGCTTTCCAAGTAGCTGAGGAAAGAAGAGAAGCGAAAAGCAAGGGAGAAAGGGGAAGATATACCTAACTGAATGCAGAGTTCCAGAGAATAGCAAGGAGAGATAAGAAGGCCTTCTTAAATGAACAATGAAAAGAAATCGAGGAAAACAATAGAATGGGAAAGACTAGCGATCTCTTCAAGAAAATTGGAGATCTCAAGGGAACGTTTTGTGCAAAGACGGGCATGATAAACGACCAAGAAAGCAGATATTTAACAGAAGCAGATGAGATTAAGAAGAGGTGGAAAGAATACACAGAAGAACTATGCAGCAAAGATCTGAATGTCCCTGATAGCCATGAGAGTGCGGTCACTGAACTTGAGCGAGACATCCTTGAGAGTGAAGTCAAGTGGGCCTTAGGAAGCATTACTAACAACAAAGCTAGTGGAGATGACAGTCTTCCAGCTGAGCTATTTAAGATCCTAAAAGATGATGCTGTTAAAGTGCTGCACTCAATATGCCAACAAATTTGGAACACTCAACAGTGGCCGCAAGACTGGAAAAGGTCAGTTTACATTCCAATTCCAAAGAAGGGCAATGCTAAATAGTGTTCAAACTACCGTACAATTGCGCTCATTTCACATGCCAGCAAAGTTATGCTCAAAATCCTCCAAGCTAGGCTTCAGCAGCATGTGAACCGAGAACTACCGGAAGTACAAGCTGGATTTCGAAGAGGCAGAGGAACTAGAGATCAAATCGCCAACATTCGCTAGATCATGGAGAAAGCAAGAGAATTAAAAAAAAAAAGTCTATTTCTGCTTCATTGACTACGCTAAAGCCTTTGATTGTGTGGATCACAACAAACTGTGGCAAATTCTTAAAGAGATGGGAGTACCAGACCACTTTACCTGCCTCCTGAGAAACCTGTACGAGGGTCAAGAAGCAACAGTAAAAACCGGACATGGAACAACCGACTGGTTCAAAATTGGGAAAGGAGTACGACAAGGCTGCGTATTGTCGCCCTGCTTATTTAACTTATATGCAGAGAACATCATGAGAAACGCCGGGCTGGATGAATCACAGGTCGGAATTAAGATTGCCGGGAGAATTATCAACAACTTAGATACGCAGACGATACCATCCTAATGGCAGAAAGCGAAGAGGATCTCAACAGCCTCTTGTTGAGGGTGAAAGTGGAGAGTGCAAAAGCTGGTTTGAAACTCAACATTAAGAAAACTAAGATCATGGCATCTGGCCCCATCACTTCCTGGCATATAGAAGGGGAAGAAATGGAAGAGTGACAGATTTTATTTTCTTGGGCTCCAAGATCACCGCAGACAGTGACTGTAGCCATGAAATTAAAAGACGCTTGCTCCTTGGGAGGAAAGCTATAGCAAACCTAGACAGCATAGTAAGAAGCAGAGACATCACCTTGCCGACAAAGGTCCGTCTTATCAAAGCTATGGTTTTCCCAGTAGCAACGTATGGCTGTGAGAGCTGGACTATAAGGAAGGCTGAGTGCCGAAGAATCGATGCTTTCGAACTGTGGTGCTGAAGAAGACTCTTACGAGTCCCCTGGACTGCAAGGCGGTTCAATCAGTCAATCCTAAAGGAAATCAACCCTGAGCGCTCATTGGAAGGACGGATACTGAAGCTGAAGCTCAAATATTTTGACCACGTAATGCGAAGAGAAAACTCTCTGGAAAAGACCCTGATGCTGGGAAAGATTGAGGGCAAAAGGAGAAGGGGACAGCAGAGGATGAGATGGCTAGATAGCATCACCGATGCAATGAATATGGACTTGAGCACACTCCAGGAGATAGCGGAGGACAGGAAGGCCTGGCGTGCTATGGTCCATGGGGTCACGAAGAGTCGGACACGACTGAACGACTGAACAACAACAAAATCCCTGGAAAATGCATTAGGATGGTGGGGAAATTATAGTTATTTATTTATAGTTACTTATGATGAGTAGGGAGAAAAGAGTCAACTGCCTGCCTTCTTCTCTCTGTTGCTGAACTTGCACAGTTGCTTAACTTACTTGTTTGCTGCCGCTTTGTCACTGGGGCTCCTCGCGCTTGGAGAACTGGTTCCTTTGCAAGCGTGCCTCTTTATATAGATAGGCCGAACTGCTGCTGCAGTGATTCTGATTCTTAACCAATTAACAACTGTTTAATTTCCAAGGCTATATCACAGGGGTGAGGAACCTCAGGCCCGGGGCCCAAAACTGGCCCTCCTGAGATCCCAATGCAACTGTCCAGGGTTCCTCAGATGGCCACAGCCTCAAACATCATTTTGTGTTTTCACGGCTTTTGTGGAGTTTTTCCCCATTCTAAAAGGTTGAAATGCCTCTCCTAAGGCTTAGCTATTGGCAGTAGGTCTACAATATGCTGGTATTTTCACCCTTTCTCCTTTGCCTTTGGGCCCACCCACCACTGGAACTGAATTCAGCCCTTTGGCTGAAAGAGGTTCCCCACCCTCTGCTACATCAGATATTCACCATGAATTTGCATTGCCTGGGATAAAGGATGCTAAACTGTATGCATACCAGTTCAGCTCTGCAATTGTCAGCTTGTAGTGGAAAGCTATATCCAGACTAGGGGAAAGGAAACAGAAGTAAAAGTCTAGCACCCTCCTTTTTTGATGGTGGCAGTGGGGGTGAGTTGGGGGCACATGCCGAATGTTAATGAGAAGATACACTTAGGCACCAATAATGCGCACTCAGATAAAGAAAAATGTTGTGGCTCTTGATCACCTACTTGTTGTGGCTCCTGATCACCTACTTGGGGTGATCTGAGCCATCTGGGTTGAGCATCCTGGGATTCAGCCTTCCCATCATTTCAAGGAGTATTTTGTGACAGCACTTGCAGTCCTGATGCAAAAAAGGCCGGTGTGAGAACAGACAGTACCCAAGGTCAATCTTGCTCAATTGGAGTAAAAGGCTGTGGCTAAAAACTTTCAAAAATATCTGTATGGAAAAAACCCAAGGGGGCGGGGAACCTGGACATTTTATGCAGAATATGTTGTACAAAATATCATCACAATTCACAATATAGATGACAATAGAATGGCATTTAACTGAACTCCGCAACCTTTTCTGTTTGCTTGGCTTTGTGATGCTCTTATTTTCGTTTACCTCTCTTATAATAGAAAGAAATTAGGCACTGACTAATGGCGTAGGGGCAGATGGAGATAGCGGCAAGTGATTTCATCTGTTTATAATTAGACAGGGAAAACAAGTATCTGCTTATATTTTACCTCACCATCAAATGGATTATAGATTTTTGCCAAGCCAGAAGCTATATTTATATATGCTTGGGGAGGACCACAACAGTGGACTTCCTTTTCATGTGACTTGCTTTTCATGGCGGTATTGGAATACAGAATAGCATTATGATTTTTTTTCAATCACAAAGCTATGATTTATTTATTTCATTTATTATATATTTTAGAGTTATGATCTCAGTTAAAAAGAAAAAATTCTGTTTTTATTTTTTATTTTATTTATTACATTTCTATACTGCCCAATAGTCGAAGCTCTCTGGGTGGTTCACAACAATAATAATTATAATAATGACCTGCATTCAAAGTGGTTTAACTGTTATGATTTTTATCCACCCAGATTTGGAAATGCTTCTGTTAGCATGATGGTACTGTGTGGATGTAACTCTCTTGCACATAAAAGGAACACAAACTTATCCAAAATACTGTGATGGGTTCTACATAATAATGCTAAGATGATTATCCAGTGGTGGCTGGTGGTGATCTATTGGGGCTTGTGGGGCAGAGGGAAGGGTAGGTAATGGTGAGCAGAACCAAGGGGTTGCAGTAGGCAGAGTCAACTGTAGCATGAGTTCAAAGCAGAGGGTTGGTAGGGTTGTCTCTGACCCACAGAACAACAGCACGTCTTTGAGCTCACATTGCTCTGCTGCACCAGGATGCCATTGCTCAGAAGGAAGAAACTGAGGCAAGCAAGTTAAGTTTAACAACAAGATTCAGGAGTGAGTACAAAGGAGAGGGTTGGGGTTGTCCCTGACCGACACAACGACACCAAACCACTCCTCTGAGCACACATTTATCTGCTCCATCAGCAATCCCCATTACAAAGACAAGGTCATAAGTGTGGTTGGAAAAGATGGGGCCACCTCCCCATTTGCCTCTAGCCACCACTGCTGTGATCCTAATGGATTCTGCATAAGAAGGCTGAGGCTGTGATCCTAAGAATACTTAAAAGAGTATTAAATTCCACTGAAATCAATGGAATTACACTTCAAAGCAATGACAGAATCAGTAATGCAATCATGTGAGGTCAAAATTGAGATTCTCTAGCTGCTGCCTATGGCCACAGAAGTGGCTCCACCTGCCATACTTGGCAATAATTGGCCATGAGAGCACTTGGCATATGAGTAAGTTCTGCATCACAGCTACTGGCACCTATGTAGTCTTCACTTCCTGATGCAGGGTTTGAACGTACATGTGGACCTTTCTCATCTGTCAGGGCCATCATATTCACTTCAGTATTCTAAGAAATATACAGTGAAGTCAGTGGGGCATCCTGTACACTGAGAAGGTCCCTGCTCACATCACAATGCACGTGGGGACATTGTATTTATAGTTAGAGTGTTCACTTGTAGTCATGCGAGTGTGCAAAATTTCCACCAGACTGGAATAAAAAATTCCTGGAAAGAGAGCATAACACAGCTTGGTTAGATATAATGAAGTGAAGACCTAGCTTTGTAGGAACATACATTAGTGTTCATTTTTCCTATATTCCTATAAACTGATCTATGAAATTGATACCTCCGGAAGATACTAGCAAACACTTCCAAGAAACAAATACACATGGGAGTGTAGTGTGAATGTCTCATAAAATAATGTAGTCCCCCGATGATACTTGTGCAACCCACTGGATGGTCAAGGAGCTTTCAGAATGAGTGAATGATATAGTACGTTTATGTTGATCTATCAGAGGAATCTTGCAGAAGTCTCTAGAAAATCTTTCTTATGACCTGGGCTCTAGAGCCTAATTCTAAGCATGTTTACTCAGAAGTTAGTACCACTGAGTTTGTGGGATTTACTCTCAAGTAAGCGTGCATGAGATTTCAGCATTAATCTCACTGAGTTTGTGTAATGACTTTTGGTGAATAAAAGAAATGTGTATAAGTTTGCTCAAAATGAGTCCAAGTTATTCCCAATTCTTTTCTCAATGCATGACCACACTCTATCTGAGCACACCTAACCATTTGCCTGAATGACATGTCACACATTGGCAGATAGAAAGTCAGTCTTACTCATTTAAACAAGAAAATTATACTCTGTCACTTTGAAAAATTACATTAAAATGTGAAACATGGTGGGTGGGTGAGCCAAATCACAATACTGCCCTTAAATTGCTCGGTGGTGCTTAAGGAAATAATACTTAACTCTGCAGAAACTGTTCTTTATCCTGCAGATTTTCATTCCAATGGGGAACCCAAATAATGTATTTGTTGTATTGTCCGCTCCTAGTTGCATAAGGCACTTGCTTATTTTGCTTCCAGCATTAATTTATGCCTTTGCACCATAGAAAAGTACCCCACAGGTTGCTATCAGGGAACATGGAATTAAAACACTTTTAAGCACCGAATATGAGCTCTTTAAACATTCACTTTAACTTTAATATATAAATACAAAATAGGCATAAATTACAATGGCACAATTTCTTACGTCATTTTATTAAGAACAAAATTGCTTGTACAGACTAGATCTATATAAATAAAACCACAGTACATTTTACTTGTGTTTATAAGAATGTTGTACTTTTTATAAAATTAAGAAATGTAAGTTTATTTCATCCCTCAAACTGTTACTGTAAATGAATCATGCATTACTTCTATATAACAAAGAGAAAAAAGTCCACCAAACTGACAAAGCCCTGACAAGGATGTAGCTTTACGCTCCAAAATTAGACACTGAACATAGATGTACAAGGACTACTCATTGAACAACAAATATTAAAGTATAATACAATGTTTGTGTGTCATAAAAGCAAAGTCATATCTAAATAACAAGGGCCTCTCTTTATATACTTTTGTGATGAGCATTAAATAAAAATGAAGGAGGATGACTGTCCAGCATGCAACTGAATAAAACATTCCAGTTTGAGAGATGATTATTCATGAATACAGATAACCATTTACCAAGCCATGGACATTGAGATCACAGTGAGCCTGTAAAGACTTGGTAAGCTAGTTGTGCTATTATCCTCCCAACTTGTCAGGAGAGTTCTACTACTCCACCTCCTCAATCAGGTGTGGAAAGGTAGTGCAATTCTCTTTCTCATCTGGCAAGGTTATACAGACAGCCTGCTTGCCAAGTGGCTACACGCACACTGTAGCACTGATAAATGGTTCACTCTGTATTGGCCAGAGAAAAACAGAAATAGTAAGTAAATAAATAAATAAAAAAAAAATGAACAGATAAAAGAACCCAGATTCTTACAGTCCATCTTCTATACATGCCTTGTCTGTATCGAGTTTGTTAGCCTATTTAGCAGCTGAGGTGTGCATCCATGTTGTTATCCTTCCTGAGTGTGGTCCCATCATAGTCATTTGGATTTATATAGTTCATTTTCCTTCATGGAGACGGAGGCCCTTTGAGAGAATTGCAGGACCCTGGCGTGCTTCCAGCTGTTGTTCCTTGCCCAACCCACTGCATTAGAAATCATCTTTTAATGCAATACCCGAAGATATGCCTCATGGAATGCAAAGTTCCATTTACACCACACTTCATTTGGGAACAACTAATTTCTTTTTTAATTTTGTGTGTGTGGATAATCTGAAGCACACTTATGAGGAAGGCAGCAACCATTAATGACCATGGAAGCCAAAGGGTAACAGACATTAGTGCCTCTCCACTCCCACTTTTTTTTTGCGGGGGTAAGAATTACTATTCTGTTGTGGTTTTTCAGAGAACAAGTTATTTCATAAAAATGGACTGTATGACAGAAGTCTTTCTCCATGGATAGCGGCGTCATTATTTTCCAATTTTATTCTGGGGTACAGTCATTTTATAGTACATTGCTCTTGACAGAATGAAAGAACACTGTGATAATTCAGAACATTCCAGCCTGTTTTGGCCAAATTTAAATCATGCCTACTTTTAACTTTTCTCCCTTCCCCATTACATTAGCTATGCTATAAAAAAATCTAAGTGGTCCTGAACAGGAGCATGCTGAGAAAAAGAGAACTCTAAAATGAGTATTCCACCGAGTCCTGTAGCCTAAAATCGTTCCCCCCAGCTTAGGTTGACTTGTCTTCTTCCCCCACTGTCTGATATTTCAGAAGTGCACCTATAATCTTTGATATCATTTAATGGGTGCTGTCCAATGATATGATTTCACTTTTAAAGGAATTGTGAAGAGTGTTTTTATGAGTGTTCATTGCAAACCAAAAATACTTAAAGGAAAACTGAGCTCATTCCTTTGGTAACCACGCCCCTTCCATCCCTTGGTGGTTAATGCCAAAATTAAACAAAATTAATACAGAAGTAGACTGAGCCGCAGTTATAACATTTTAAATAATTAGGTGTGAGGACAACCCCAAACTACCACCTTCAGCTGGTATGCCAGCCTGGATGTGATAGCTTGGGCATGGTGGTTTAGATTACTGCAATGTGCTCTATGTGGGGCTATCCCTAGGTTTGCTCCGGAAATTGCAACTGGTGCAAATGCAACTGCAAGGCTGTTGGAAAGGGGCCTCCTTTTGACAGCATGTAACACCTTTGCTAAAAGAATTGCAAAGGCTGTCAATAAATTACTGGGCCAAGTTTAACGTAAGCTCTTTTTGTTAACAGGTAAAGCCCTAAACAACTTGGGACCAAATTAGCTTAGGGATCACCTACCCCTTATATCCCTGCCTGGTCTCTGAGACTACTTTTGATGGTGCCACATAGTTCTGAAGTTCTGCTTAAGAGCACTAGTAACAGAGCATCTGGTGTTGCAGTGCCATCCTCAACTGACATCAGATGGCATCTACAGTTCTAATTTTTAGATGTCTCCTTAAAACCTATATCTTTATGCAGGCTTTCCCTGAGCTGTGATCCAGGCATTACAGTTATAGCGTTATTGCTGATCAGTAATGATTTTTGTATTTTTTAATTGGAAAACTGCATTGCAAAATTCTAGAGAAGTACGAAAACTGAAGGGTAATTGCGTTTTAGTTTGCATATTAGTTTGGGAAGTGTGAATTAGGTCGGTACATATTAAAATGCAAACCCAGCGCATTTCTCTCCCATCCCTAGTGCACCAGGCCAGTGTCACGCATGATCTGTCACTGAAAATAGCATGACAAACTGGTGCCGCCCCCACCTCATCCTGGGCTTTGTCACCTCGTTACTGCCCCACTTCTTGATTTCTTAGGGTACAGATTAGAACCTCATGAAGAGATGTTAACCTTCGTGCAAATGGGGTAAACAAACATCTGGAGATGTCTCACACAGTGGCCACTATTATTTCTCTCCTTCCAGTTGAAACTCCAGCTCTAACTTCTGCCCAGATTCCTAATCCCAGCTCCAACAACTGACTACTGGGACCCTGATTGGAGAACACTCATCCCAGGTTTGCCTGCTTGCATGGGTAAAAAGTTATAACTGCACAGTTTATTTGTATTTTAAAAGGAGGAATCTGAAGAGGAACAAATACCATTGAAATGAACTGAACTGTGAAAAGGGATGCAGATGCTGACAAATGCTTATTATGTAATAGGACTTGCAAAGTTCTAACAAAATGTGTACCTCCTTATATGGGAGAGCTCGGATAATTGCTCAAAAGCTCGCATAATGCATTCCGGATATATTAGAGAGGGAGCTATGTTAGTTTGTTTCACCAAAACCAACATAAGGTATTATTGTGCCTTAAAGATCAACACATTTATATTTTGTGGCATAAACATCTGTGAGCTAGAGCCCGTTTTGACAGGTACAAGTGGTACTCTATGGATTGGTCTAATAAAGGTGTCATTTGACTGAGGGCAGTATCCGATACTACTCCTGTACTAGACCAAGATAGATACTTGACAGGTATTATTGCCTTGTTCTATCAAGGGTGTGGCTTCTCCTGCAGACCCTTGCCCACAGAATTCTACCTGCTGGGTGCTGCTGTTCACAACATTCTGTGGACTGAGGCCTCTATCTGCTATTTGGGATAACCCTTTTCATGCAAATACAGAATACGTACACTGGAAATAACCCCATTTTAAAGAATTATTTTATCGATTTACTGTTAATTGTATTGCTTTATTAAAAGCATGTATATCTCACTCAAGATTGTACTCAATTCGAATTAGCTGGATTAAACTAAACGAGAAGCGGTCAGTATGCAAGGATAAATTTGGGGTTCATTTACTAACAGTTCTCAGTTGAACAAATTATTATGGGATCTTATAGGTTACCAGGGACTGAGCTAACACCTAAGTACAATTCTTTGTGTGCAAGTCATTTGTTATTACTCTTAATATCTGCTAAATGTTTGTTTGTTAGCTATTTGTTTTTAGGCTGGGTTATTTGTTTCATTGTTTATTTGATTTGTTTTATTGCTGGCATTTTATGCTATTTTAAATTATGTTGGTTAGCCACCTTGAAGACCTAAATAGTGGAAAGGCAAAAGAGAAACATTTAAATCAGGGGTGGGGAACCTTTTTTTCTGTTCAAGGTCCCATTCCTTCAAGGGTAATCTGTTGGTGGCTACATAATAATGTGAGAAGAGCCATGCTGGATCAGACCAAGGGCCCATTTCGTTCAGCACTATGTTCACACAGTGGCCAACCAGCTGCCCACGGGAACCCCACAAGCAGGACATGAGCACAACAGCACCCTCCCACCCATGTTCCCCAGCAACTGGTGCCCATAGGCATACTGTCTCTGATACTGCAGGAAGCATATAGCCATGAGGACTAGTAGCCATTGATGGTCTTATCATCTCTGAGGATGCTGGTAGTGGGTGAGGCCAGCCCTTTTGTCTCTATCTTTCTGACACTAACTTCTCTCTTTTTCTTTCCCTCTACCACCCTGTGCAGTGAGCTGTTGGAGGAGGGACAGATCATTCTTGCCAGAGGTCTGAACTGATCACTTGCAGAGGGCACATGAAATTAGCCACAGGCTGCGTGTGGTCCTTAGAGTGCAGGCTGCCTACCCTTCTTTAAATGAATAATAAATAACACAACAATTTGTAGTAGTGTTACAGTAAATATTGGGAGCAACGTGAGGCCAAAAAGAAATAACAATTGTCCAAAATCAATCTAGTCAGCTTCCATTGGCCTAACGGGAGTTTTGCCCAAGTACAGATTTTGTCATAGTGGAGATTCATTCATGACAGAAGACGAAAACTGTCACTATACTTCATGCTTGCTTATATTTTTTGAAAATCCAGGTGCATTAAAAAGGATGTTCTTTGCTAACGTTGGCTAAAACGTTTAAGCAATCAAAGCTGAGTACATTTTTGGCATGTGTTCTAACTACACATTCAAAATGTCTGAACAGATTTCTGAAAATGGATGATAAAGTCCGAACCAGGAGGTTTTGGCTGTGGATATTGTGTAGCCCACATTAAGTAAAAACACAGGATCTCCCTTGACCTTACATATTGCACCCAGGATCAGAGAAGATCCCGAGTTCAAATAAACATGAGATTCCTCCAGCTTAGGCTGCAATCCTATATTCACTTACTTGGAAATAAGTTCCACTAACTCAATGGGTTAGTGGAATTAACCTTCTTCTGAGAACTATTTTCTTCTAAGTAGACACATATAGGATTGCACTTCAACATGTAATATATGCAAGTGAGGGAAGAGCAGGGGGACAGAAGCCTGCAATCCATCTCATCATGTACAGTGGTGACATCTGGAAAATAATGTCCAAAAAGTGTCTCCGACTGACTTTCATTCCGTTCAGGATATTGCATCACACACCCAACGAACCAACCAACCAGCCCCAAAGTGGGGAAAATGCTTTCCTTCTTGGGAAATATGCTTTCCCAAAGTGGGAAAAATGTTTCCTAGTGTTTTCCTATTCTCAATTATTTTATTCTTGTCTTTCCAAAGGAGAAAGAATATATTTTTAAATGCAAGTATTCCATTCATTTCAGTTATGAAATGGTCATTTTTTCAGCCTAAGATCTTAAAAGCTACAGAATCTATTTTTGTCTAACTAAAGACCAGAATCCTTACTTTTCTTTTAAAAGTTCAGCACCTGACTACATTTTATATAAAATGCCAAGTATTTTATTACAGTCCTTTTCTGTGTTAGTTGTGCTACTCACATTGGGTTGGATCCAAAGGGGGGGCAAAAGTTTTCTCACCTATTCACCCTACCCCTATGTGCCTGAAAATCTGTACTGGAGGATTGGGGTGTGGACTTTCCATAATAGCATGGAAAGTGGCACTGGGGACTACAGAGGAAATCAGCAAAAATCGTCCCCACTCTTTTGCCAGTGGAAGTGTTCAGTTAGCAGACCAGGAGCCTCCGTTGGATCTAATTCACTTCTGCACACAGAAGGAACTCTTTTGTTCACAGGTCTGGATCTGACCCATTGTGTTACTTGTTTCTATTGACAACTGTTTAAATGTAAGGCAGAACTATTAGCTACGGGTACTAATAATATGGAGCACTCCCCACAGTATCAACAAGTGAATATATTCTTCACAGATGCTTATACAGTGAAAACATCTGCAAAGAGCAATGACTATTCCTCTCATGTTCCTCTCTATTCTCACTGGGAGAAGCATCCTGCGTTTGACAAAATCTCACTCGGGACTTTGACATGTAGCAGCAAAGTCAATAAGGGAAAGCAGGAAAGCTATTAAAAAGTGTATGAGAAAGGGATGTCCATCAAAAGGAGAACTTGAGAACTATGATACATGAATTAATCTTTTCTTATGTCCTTGGAAAACTACTTAGTGTTGCTTATTGAGCCTATATATTTAGTTTGAATATGTTATAACAAAAATAGCTCCTTCTGTTTACTTTAAATTGCTTGGTATTTCAGCACAACTCATTACCATTTTTGTATTCATGTGGCCTACCATAAAAGGTACCAACTGCCTAGGTATCTAATTTCATGAGAATCATGCTGTAAAATTATGTGTTCTCTATAATGGCCATTATTTTATTCTCTGATTTGGAAAACTATGGCTGAAGGAAAACCTGGGTGTGAAAATCATTTGCAAGCCTTACAGCTTCATTGATCTTAGCCGTGATGGGCAGGAGCAGACACAACTGTTTTGGAATGGGGCTGGTTAAAATTTGGACAATGTAGTTTGCATGATGTCATCCTTATGATGCTGTCAGAAAGGTGATGAGCCTAGATACCTTCCTGCTATGAGTTCTTCCTGCTCCTGCCACTTTTACCAAATTAATCAATGCAGTTGGGGGTAATATGGAGGGGTTGGAGCAACTACAGAATCTCAGGCTTCATCAGGCCTGGATGTTGCTGCAAACACTCATGGCAGCATGGAAGCACGGGAAATACAATTCCTGACCTTTCCAGCATCCCACTGCCAAAAAGGGTTGAGTCCAATCTGAAATCTGTGGGGAGGGGGATTTCAAGTTCTACCATACTGCTATGCAAGTTGGCTAAATATCTGGCTAATCATTCATTGCAGATGCCAATTTGTAATGTATATGGTAACAGGACAAGATTAAGTTATAATTATAGGGATGATTCATTTCACAAACTTGAAGCAACTATTTGAAAACTTACTATGGAATCACAAACTGAATATAAACATTTACTCTAAGATCTTTAGTGACTAGACAGTGTTCCCAACATCAGAATTACTGGGAATTTCAAATTTCTTTTTGCTCTTTTCTTTATCTTACACACAGCGCTGCACGTTATTGAGGATATCAGATATCGTCAATGCTAGCTTTTCAGAATCTGAGTAACAAAAACACACAACTCCTCACCCTTAAAAAAAGGTAACAAAGATGTATTTGACTGCATATTTTCCATTAGGAGGTTGATAGCCATTCCACATTTTGGTTTATAATAATCTTCGCGTGCCATGTAAAAAGTGCTTAAGGGATTTGTTTGCTTAAGGGATTTGTTTCCCAGATGAGGTGTTGCTGCTGTGTTGGAAGTCTCTCTCCAAGATTTGCTAATTGGACTATAGTTTATTTGGCCTTTCCCAAAGGGAGATTTTATTTATTTATTTATTACATTTATATCCCGCCTTTTTTCCTCCAAGGAACTCAAGGCAGCATACATAATCCTCCTCATCCATTTTATCCTCACAACAACAACCCTGTGAGGTGGGTTGGGCTGAGAGTCTGTGACTGGCCCAAAGTCACCCAGTGAGCTTCCATGGCCGAGTGGGGACTAGAACCCGGATCTCCCGACTCTCAGTCCAGCACTCTAGCCACTACACCACACTGGCTCTCTGATGACCTGGGGTTCAGGTTTTTCAAACCCTTTAGGAACAGTGCTGCAAAGTAAATGTAACAAATTTGAATTAGGCCAAACAAATTGTAATCTAAATTACAAAATCTGGTCAAAGACTATCATGTAATAAAACCAGTGGAGGCTGGTGGCGATGATGTCAGTGGGGCAATGAATCTGCTCTGGGTTTCAGTCAGAACCAGTCAGAATTCTGAAGGAGCTATCCAACCTTGAATAGCTCCTTTAGAGTTTGACTGAAACCCGGAGCAGATTCACCGCCCCACTGACTTCAGAGCCACCCGCCTCCTCTGAATAAAACCACAACAAGTCTGGCCTAACACAAACCCATTTTACTGTTGCTTTTCTTTGGAACACATGGTGATGAAAGACAAGGCTCACAAACTTGCTCACATATTGTTTTAAAACTACTATGATAGGTCTAATATCAGGCACCATTTTTATCTATTTTGTTTCCTTAATTGTACTTGTTTCCAACTGATATAATCTAATTACAGACTTCGAACAACCCTTAAAATACAAATTCTCAAAATGCTATGAGGGTGGTGGTGTAACATGCAGTTGTGTTTTACTGTAGCGGGCCCCTACATAGCTTTTAAAATAAACTGTGTGATAAATTACAGAAGCACAGTACTAGTGTAGTATTGCTCTATCAGGCTTTGCATGGGCCATCTCGTAATTGCTAACGATGGTTGAAAGGAACGAGACACACAACCTACTAAAACTTTCATATCACTATTACATTCCAGTTCATACATTATGAATGTAAAAACTGCCTACTAATAGTATGACTGGTGGACTAATGGAGAGTGGAACAAGGAATATAAAACAAGACAAGTCCATCTTTCCCATCTATCATCATCATCGTCATCAAATAACATTATTTTCCATGAATCTCAAAAATGCACATGAATGTGGGTCATCGCCTGGATTGAGACAACATGGCTAACAATGCAATTCATTTAAGGGGAATAGATGACAACATGGGTTTTACTGATAGGCATGGGTAACTATGTTAGAATTAAACTACAGAAACAAAAAAATACACATTTGTATCTAACAAACAAAGTTTTGCATCTTGTGGTTTGGAATTAATATCTTCTGGGGCTGGGAAAGGAGCGAGGGTCAAATAATGGAATTAAAGGGATGTCTTTACCCCTTTGGACTCTCTGCGGAATGGCCCCTGAGAAAATGGCTAAGAAAGGGTTCAACAGGAATGCCAAATTTCTGCTGAATAGGTTAAAAGAGTGAGGAAGCCTCTTCGGCAGCCATCCATGCGCAGAAGGCCTGCATAACATTTCTGCTCAATAGGGCCCTAAATAAAGACAAAAGAAACAAAGGAATCTAATTGTAACTTGAGGAGAGGTTTTGACTGCGTGTCCTAATCTCTGAGGATACTTTTAATTTCAACATAATTTGACATCCCTCTGGAGACTGTAGTGGAATTACACTATTACATGGTTATAAGCCATATTTCTCTTTTGTATATAGACATAACAATAATCCCTTTTCATTTTTTCTCCATATATGTAATCCAGTGGATACTATCTCCTTAAAAGAAAGATGCAATCCAGCACACCAGGATGCTGTGCATGCAAACATCCCAAACAGTATAAACTACACTGTTGATTCAAAGTTTTAGATCTTTTTTTAAAAACCCTCCTATGCATAATATCTGGATTTTACTTTAAGTTGGAAGTATTTTACATTGACTAAGAAGGAAATCTCTGAGGACCAGATTTTACTTGTACTCTACATCAATCTCGCTTTAAGTATCTGGATTCCAATGTGTCTTAACAGGATTTAGTCTATGCAAATGGATTCTGGATTGGAAAAAAAGTACTTTCTCCACTACTAGTATCGTTTTTACGAGCATCCACCAGAGTGTGAGATAAAGGAGCCTTACCTCTGCAAGCAGATGCCAGTGAGCAATGGGTTTTCGAGGGTAAGAGAGCATTTCGTTCCAGTGGTCCCGCCCAAGGCTTTCTGCATCGTTGCCTACTTGACAGACTCCAATGACCTCATTGTGACCTACACTGTGAAAATGTTCAATCATATTTATTTCTTAAAATTTTACATTCAAGAATTATGTAATTCAAACCCCCCTCCAAATTGGGGGGGGGGGGAGAATAATTTAAGGACCAAACTAGAAGAAATCTAACCCTTTCCTCCCCTGCTGTTGTCCTGAGGAAAATTCCTCTTCTGAGCCTAGTATTTGCTTTTTGCTCTACCAATGAGCTATGGTCCCTCCCCATTTTGTCTAGTCTTCTCACTACACATCCTTGAAACCTCAGAAAAGGACAAGTCAGAATTCCCTATTGGTGCCCCTGGCAGATCCCGCCCCCCCTGGCAATCTGCCAGGGGAACCAGTAGGATATTCTGGGCAGTATCCAAAGTTAGTCCTACTTAGAGTTGATCCATTCAGTTAATGGGGCTTGTTAGTCATGACTACTAACTTAAGCCCCATTCAATTCAATGGGTCTACTCTAAGTAGGACTAACATTGGATATAACCCTCTGACTTCTCCTTTGTGAGGTTTTAAGAATGTGCAACCAAGAGGACTAGAAAAAATGGGGAGGAATCATAGCTCAGTGGTGGTACACATGGTTTTCATGCAAAAGGACCCAGGTTCAATCTCTGGCATCTCCAACCCCTGTCTGAAATGATGGAAAGCTGCGGATAGCCAGTGTAGACAACACTGAGTTAGATGCATCAATGGTCTAACTTAGTCTAGGGCAGCTTCCTATGTTCCTGCAATCACAGAAGAGGGTCTCAGTGGTACAGCTCAGTGGTAGAGCTCATGCTCTGCATGCAGAAGGTCCCATGTTTAATCTCTAGGTAGGTCTAGGAAGGAATTGTGCCTGGAACCATGGAGAGCTGCTGCCAGTGAGTGTTGACAGTGCTGGGCTAGATGGACCAATGGTTTCCTATGTTCCAACTACTGTCATTGGGTTAGAGTCTAAGCTTATTATTCTTAACAGATGTCCTGATATCGAAGAACATAAGAAGAGCCAGGCTGGATCAGACCAAGGGTCCATCTTGTCCAGCATTCTGTTCACACAGTGACCAACCAGCTGCCCATGGGAAACCCTCAAGTAGAACACAAGCGAAATAGCACCCTCCCGGTCGTGCTCCCCAGCAACTGCTATATCTCACCGGTCATAATCCATAACGGCTATAGACAAGTTAATTTGGTCAATGTTTTCTGGAGGGACATCAAAGACTATGGCTTCATTGTAAACAGGATTGAGGGTATTCCTCTTGGTGGAAGTCTTCCTCTTTTTCAGTCGTCTCCCTTCACACATTAGAGAAACCTTCACATAGGGATCTACATAAGGGATAAAACAAGCATAGTATTTTCTTTTAAAATAATTGGAAGTTTAGAGAGAGAAAAAAGATAAAATCTTAATTTAGTTTCATCTACCCTCTGTTTATAATTGTCTCACCTGTAGCTTAAATGGAAGGCACACACTTTAATTCCATTAATGTCCTTATGTTATACTGCGATTTTTAAAACAATATTTATATACCGCTTCCCATTTTAAAAATCCCAAAGCAGTTTACAACAAATTATAAAGCAATACATCATTATACAATCACGATAATATTAAGATAAGTTAATGGTTGGGTAAAGCCAGGGTAAAAAGTAAGTTTTTAATAATCGTGTGAAAAAACAGGGATGCAAATGGTGTAGTGGATGCCATTTGCGGCCGTAAAGTTGTTAGATTAACCTAAATGCAGCCATAAATGGTTAACCTAACAGCTTTACGGCTGCAAATGGCATAGTGGACGCCATTTGTGTCCGGAGTTAGCCCAGTGATATGGTACAGCAATGGCGGCTGGCTGTATCGCCAGCAATGCGGACCTGGCTGCCGGTTCCGCAGGATTGCCGCAGAGTGGAGCTGCCCCGGATGGATTCTGGGGGGAGGGACAGATCGCCTCCCCCCAAGGGAGGATTTCCACCCGGACCAGCAGGTAGGGAATCCGCCCATCCCTATGTGAACATCAGTGAACCTGACGTATCATGTTTAGGCAACAGTATTTGTTCGTTGTGCTAAGACCCCAACATGATTTTCATATTGAAATGAGGGTTGATTTTCATTCCAGGGAAGAATTTGGGACAGAATTTTACCCTGAGAAGATTTTTGTATGTGGAATGGAACTGTTCAATAAAGTATCACCTTGTGCTTTGTATGCCTGTGCTTGTGCCAAAAATGAGATAGTCTGAACCAGCTAGTTCTCTGTTTGCAACTATATATCCTTACCAGGTGGTCCAAATTATCCACCCCACTTGTAATGGCACTATAGTGAAGAATATCTAGCTTCTTCTGCTCTTCCTCCACTACCATATCATGATGCAAGGTGGACAGCAGGTTCAAAATTTTGCCCTTCATCAGTACATATGATGTCAGTGTTTATGGCCCATCAACCCCAAAAGGACAGTGGCTCCCTTGCAGGATATAGCTGGATCTCCAAGGATGTATCAGACTTATGTCCGATTGTGCCAACATACATCAAACCACTGGTTAGTACTGTTGCCTCCAGCAACTCTGAACAAAGTTCCTGCTCTCTGAAAAATTGATTTACCCACTCCAAGCTTCTGGAAAGATGTTCTGGGAGCAGATATATGTTTTGTATATTCAAGCTTTGCAACCAGAAGATACCTTGGAGTTGCAATTCAACTATCTATTGTGGTGAGTCATTGAAGGTATTAAAGATTTGGCAAATGACATCTTTCCAACTAACCAGGAAGAAGTATTGAAAATAAGCTGCAATGTAGCTACTGGTTACTCAGTGTGATGTAATGAATATAATTTTCAACTGGGAAAAGGGAGACCTATGTTCTAATCTGTGCTCTGCTACTTCCTTGGATGACCATGGACTATCAATCTAACCTACCTCTCGGGGTTGATGTGATGATAAAAAATGAGAAGAAATCAACGTAAGCCACTCCGAGCTCCTAACTGTCTGTAATATCTAAGGGCAATAGAGATTAATATGAACACTTTATGGTTTGTTACATAGAGGAGTACCTTAAAAACTGGAAAAATATTCCTACCTGATGCTCCTGTTATGTCCATTGCCTTTAAATTTCTTGCTTTTATTATAGTAATAGTTAGTCTACCAGCAGTTGGAAGATAGCAAAGTGAAAACATCAATTCGCCAAGATCCACTTTGTCCTATAAAATATAATACATTTGAAACAATATTTAAAAAGTCTATCTGCATCTGTCAAAATATCCTAAATGAATTTATGACGTTTGCCTTCAAAGGACATAAAATGGTTCTTAAAGAGTCACAATGTCTGTGCCCATTTTAAACACTGGCACTGTCAGTCCTTGTATTTAGAAGGGTAGGAACACAGGGACATAGGAAGCTGTGTAATATAGAATCCGGCCATTGGTCCATCTAGCCTAGTATTGTCAACACTGATTGGCTGCGGCTTTCCAGAGTTCCAGGCAGGATTCTTTCGTAGCCCTACCTGGAGATGTCAGGGATTGAACCTGGGGCCTTCTGCATGCAAAGCAGGTGGTCTGTCACTGAGCCACAGCTTCTCCCCTATCATGCATTGAACCGGAGATCACTTTTATGCCATAATCACATATTGTTGATACAATTATATTCAAATATCTTAAGTGCTCTGACTATATTTTCTCATTTAAGTCTGTGCAGCTGTTATGGAAATACGTTTACATATGCTACTTCCCTAGGAACAATTGCATTAACATGGAATCCACAACCAAAAGATGCTATAATGACCACTAGTTTGGACGGCTTACATAAATACATACACTAATGGAGAATGCACCTATCACTGTTTATTATTCTGTGACAACCGGACCTGCAATAAACTGTTGCAGTGTGGAGTACTCCTGTGTATTGTTTCAGCCAGCCGTGCCCTCTTCTAGGACTCCATTCCATTCCACCCCGGTTTTCCATTTTCCCTGTTCAGGCAGTCAGCATGCTGTGAGCATGATCAATCCTCCTTGGGATGTTTGGGTCGGGGTGTGTGTGTGCCTTCCCTACCAATTGTTTTTCAAAAGTTTGTTTTTGTACTTCTGCAAAGCTTGGGGAATAATGCTGGACTAGATATGTCTTTGGTCTGAACCAGCAGAGACCTGTTCTTAAGAGGTTTTCCCCAAACCTGCTGATAAGACCCTCTGGTGTCATTTTGGCTACATAAAGAGGCAATACTCTGAGACACTGAATAGTGGGGTACTGAATATCTCCTATTAGTCTTTTTTAAGAGCTTCCAGAGGCAGTTGGCTGGCTACTGGAAATGAATTGGTAGGCTGACGGACTTTTGGTCTGGTCTAGCAAGTAAATTCCTTATGTTAAGTACTTCCCAAAGATCTTAGGATAAATTAAGATAATGGTTAAGAACATAAGAGGAGCCATGATGGACCAGGCCAAGGGCCCATCTAGTCCAGCATTCTGTTCACACAGTGGCCGGTCAGCTGCCCACAGGAAACCCATAAGCAGGACATGAGTGCAACAGCATCCTCCCACCCACATTCTCCAGCAACTGGTGTACATAGGCATACTGCCTCTGGTACTGGAGGTAGCATATAGCTATCAGGGCTAGTAGCCATTGATAGCCTTCTCATCCAGGAATTTGTCTAACCCCTTTTAAAGCCATCCAAATTGGTGGCCATTACTACATCTTGTGGTAGCGAATTCCATAGTTTAACTACGCTCTGTGTGAAGTACTTCTTTTCTGTCCTGAATCTTCCACCAATAAGCTTCATGGGATGACCCTGGGTTCTAGTATTATGAGGGAGAAAAAATGTCTCCCCATCCACATCCTCCATACCATGCATAATTTTGTAGACCTGTCAAGTATCCTCTTACCCGCCTTTTTTCCAAACTAAAGAATCCCAGCTGTTGTAATCTTCCTTCATAGGGGAGTTGCTGCAGCTCCTTGATCGTTTTAGTTGGCCTTTTCTGCACATTTTCCAGCTCTCCAATATCTTTTTATAGGTGCGGTGACCAGAACTGTACATAGTATTCTGAGTGTGGTCACATCATTGATTTGTAGAAGAGCAGTATGATCTTGGCAGTTTTATAATCAATTCCTTTCCTAACTATGCCTCACACGGAGTAGGGATGTACGAAAGTCACTTACCTTTCCGCGGATTATATTGATGGTGGGGGGGAGGCGTTCCATCCCTCCCCCCGGAATCCTCAACGGGGGGGGAGGCGATCCATTCCTCCCCCCCCCGGAATCCTCCATGTCCGGCTGCGCTCCGTGGCAGCTCTGCGGAGCAGCCGGCCAGGCCCAGTCAGGCCAGAGCTGTCCGCAGCCAGATTTCCGGCTGCGGAGGGCTCTGGGAAAAAAAACAACAACCATGTACGCAAATGGCGGCGGCTACAGCCGCCTTCTTGTGTTCCTTATTTTTGGCTGTCTTAATCTACGTAAATATTTATGTAGACTATGATGCCGAAAATAAAAGGGAACGCAAATAGCGTAGCGGGCGCTATTTGCGTCCCTTTTTGATTCACCATTTTAGCCTACGTAAATATTTACGTAGGCTAAAACGGCGAATCAAAAAAGGACGCAAACAGCGCCCGCTACGCTATTTGCGTTCCCCTTTATTTTTGCCGTCATAGTCTACGTAAATATTTACGTAGACTAAGACGGCCAAAAATAAGGAACGCAAATGGCTGCTGTAGCCGCCGCCATTTGCGTACGCGGTTTTTAATTTTTTTTTAAAACCCAGCCATGATAGGCTACGTAAATCTTTACATAGCCTATCACGTTGTTGTTGTTGTTGTTGTTGTTGTTGTTTAAAACCCAGCCATGATAGGTTACATAAATGTTTACGTAGCCTATCACGTGGTTTGTTTGTTTGTTTTTTTAACAAGACTGCAAATGGTGTCAGCAGCGGCAGCAGCCGGTCGGAAGACCAGCCGCCGAAGCCGCCACCCGGAAGATCCGCCCCAGGTAAGTCTCGTTCTGGGGGGGATCCGCGGGGGGGTGGCAGGCTGTTCTGCCACGGAGTTCGGGGGGCCGAATGCACTGGCATTCGGCCTCACTGAGATCTGTGGCGGAATTCTCTGACATCCCTAACATGGAGTTTGCCTTTTTTAAAGCAGCTGCACACTGGGTTGACATTTTCATCAAGCTGTCCACCACAACCCCAAGATCTCTCTCTTGGTCAGTCACCGCTAGTTCAGATCCCGTCAAGTTATACTTGAAGTTGAAGAATGTAAGCATTTCTTATGAGAAAATGATCACCATAGCTCATAATCATAGCCTAAGAAGAATCTTAATCTGTAACCCTACCCAAGTAAGATCATTGAGGGAATAACGTTTTAAGAGAAAAGAAAAGCCACACTGGCTAATTAGGAATCTAATTACTGGGAGCTCCCCCAACCTTGTGTCTTCTGCCATGGCTCAGACAGGACTGACTTGGGGCTCGAGAAGGTGGTAGAAACTGATTATACCTTTCTCTTGAATGACATCATGGGTTGGTCTGTGAAGAAATGCAATCCCAGAGAAAAGACAGCCCTACTAATACAAGTGAGAGAGTTACATGTTAAGTCATTTCACATGTGAATTTTCTGAATCATTAGAGAGCACATCTTCCCCATGAGGTTTAATCATCAAAACTATACCAGGAAAGAGGCCTCTGTTCAGAGCCACTTGATTTTAATAGAATTTGGAATCACCAGGAAATAAAAAAAAGTTTACTGAGTGTGTTTCCATTAGATTTCTGCAGTCATCTTGATGTGATCTCAAGATTAGAAATCTCCATGACACTTTATATCAAATCAAAATAATGAGTTGTGGTAAAATAGGGTGGCTGTTAATGTTTCCAGCAAATTTACCTGAAGAAATCATATTAAGTACAGTGGAAAACCTGAATGACCTGTCTTCTATAATCAGTTTCTATATTCAAGTCTATATTTGGGGCTTTATATAATTTGCGTCTGTAGTTTATTTTCGCAGTGATAGCAATTGTATTTCTTTTGGTTTATATCAGAAAAATGAAAGCAAGGTAAGAGCTTAATCCTTTTAGAATTACTTATGCTACAATAAGACCAGCTTTACTTATTAATGTAACCCTCTCTTTCTGAAATGCCTGCTATGTTGAGAATAATGGAGACCCTCAGGGTAGCAATACAGGGTTTTGCTGGAGTCGCCTATTTAGCACTTCCTTAGTAAATGGGAACATGTAAAGGCAGTTTGGCAGTGCTGATGCCTGGATGTCTGTCTCTGTCAGTGTAACTTAATGCGTCCTGGAAAAACTAATGCATCATTCCGAAGACAAATCTTAGTTAGTTACCTATGGAGGGATTCAAAATTAACCAGCCCCACCTAATATACATATATTTAAAGAAAGAGCTAAAAGGAGAAAGTAAACTCAAAATTTGAAACCCTTTAAAATGTATGAGACTTAGGGCATAATTGCATACATTTTAGACAGAAGAAAAATCCTACAATTTCCAGCATGCCCCATTCAGCATTACTGGCTGTAGGGATGTTGGGAATTGTAGGACTTTTTCTGTTGAAACATGCATTTTTGTGCCCTTAGTGAGGTGGTGATACACACAGGGGCTCAGTGTAGCTTCAGACGCACAATTAAAATTTTGCCACAGGCAATATGTTGTCAGCTCAGAAAACACGTGCTGCACCTATGCTCAAAAGCCAGTTTTACGAATCAAACAGAGGCTGCAATGGAGTCCTTAGAGCATTACCCATTGGTTTGGTCTGCACTCCTTGTGTCTATTACTGGTCCTTACAAACCTTAATAAAACTGAAAGACAAAAGAATTACTTGTGTGACAAATATCAGTAAATCTGATAAATCACAGAGGCCCAAAGCTAATTTACAGCACAGAATTGGCAAGAACTTCCACTATGTGCTGAGCTCTGTGGATACCCACGGAAACAGAATCAGCAGTGGGCACTCTGCTGGGCACCAAGGTAAGGCCTGAGCCTGAGAGATGGGGGGTCAAAGGAAGAAGCATGGAAGCAGAAGCGTTGCCGAAGAACTTCCTTCTGCCTTGGTTGCTCTTAGCTGTATGAAGAGCAGGGATGTATGATTAATTTGTTCCAGTTCATTTTTTAAATCAGGATTTACCCAGTTTGTACCATCCAGACCGAACATGGACTCGAATGCAATCTGTGCTCGTCAAAGTCCATACATTTCTGAGCTTGTGGTGTGGTTCAGTACCCCCAAAATGGCTTCAATACCACGTGTACATTTGAAAAATAAACACAGAAAAATGCTTTTAAAAATGCACATAAACATGCTTTAATCAATGGTAGAACAATGTTTATGTTTCAAAGATGTCCATAACTGATGTGGACATTTGGAAAAATGCTCATGGAAATATGAACACATTTTCATGCAACCCCCCCCCCCCCCGCAACAAATCACAATCTGATATGGCCATGAGGTGGGATGAGCTTTTGAGTTTTGCTTGTATGCATATTGCTAATGAAGATTATGGTCAAACGTTCTTGGGTCTTTTAGCAACCACCACTACAAAACCCCTCTGAGAAGATATGACTAATAGATCTGTATTACAAGCAGGGTTGGGTGAATTTGTCAATTTCAGTTTCTCTCAGTTTCTCATTTTTCCATTCCTAAGTTTGGTTTGTCCTTAACTTAGATAATTTTTCCAGTCTTAAGTTTGGATCATACCAAACTTTGACTTTTTAAAAAAGATTTGCATAAAAATTTGTATACACTTTTGTGAGCATCTCTGCTAATACATTTATTTTTGTATGCAAATTTGCCTAATATACACATTTTCCCAAGCAAATTTCCTAATATGATGCATTTACTGTAATTTACTGTTATTTACCCATATATGCATTTTTGTGTGTATTTTCCCTAATATACTCATTTCTTTGATTGAAGAAGTATCTGTTTTCATAGTTTTCTACATATTGAAATCTTACTTCTCCTTGACAGTGGATTAAATAGCTTCCTAATGTTCACACCTTTAAAAGGACAATTAGTGAAGTCCAATTGATATCTCTCCTTGCAGACACAAATATAACACTATGTTTCAGAAGTGTTTACAAAATGAAAGAATAT
This sequence comes from Heloderma suspectum, assembly GCF_057233095.1. NCBI lineage: Eukaryota > Metazoa > Chordata > Lepidosauria > Squamata > Helodermatidae > Heloderma > Heloderma suspectum. The sequence goes on along the minus strand of NC_139458.1, from coordinate 110,715,017 downwards.
GGCAGCTTCCTTTGAAATGCTAAATAGGATGTCCTATCATTGAAATGCTACATGGAATATTCTTTACAAGAACATGTAAAGAGAATTTAAAGTGGAAAGTATAAGAGATTGCATGTTAGTTAAACTGAGTGGTAAACTCGAAGGGCAAAAGAAAAAGGAGAATTTCAGGAGGATGACAGCAGCCAAGAGCAGCTGTGCAGTCTTTCAGAGCAGAGAATCTTTAACCCCATATGACATGGTACAACCTTAGGTAATACTATCTGTAAAAGGTGTTTAATGTGTGGTGGGTAGGGCTGCATAGCCTCCATATAGCTAGCCATTTATGTGCTTATTATCTGAGGTCATGAACAAGTGCCAAGTCTTTCACACTCACACTCGTCCACAGATAGACTATTTACCTGCTGCAAGCTGTAAGACAGGGATGAGCAGATGTCAGGCTTGTGAATTCTACTTTGTGTTTTACTAAAACCCTGAAATCTACCAACTGCCATAGCCATGGCTCAGTGGTAGAGCACATTCCTTGCATGCAGAAGGTCCCACGTTCAATTCCCGGCATCTCCAGGTAGGACTAGGAAGGAGACCTGCCTGAAATCCTGCAGAGCTGCCGCCAGTCAGTGTTGAGTCTACTGGGCAAGATGGACCAATGGCCTGACTTCTTATGTTTCTATGTACCAACAGGAGCCAGGTGCAAAATAGTGGTTCAAGTGGTCAGACATACACTAAGAATTAAGAAACAGGAGTCAGCCCAGGAACTTGTGGTTAGTACCAGAACCACGCTCACAGGCCCTTTCATACAGAAAGGTTTTCCCCCCAAGGATAATGTTTCCATGACTTAATTTGGGGGACAGGGAGGAGAGGTCTTTTTAGATGTTGTTATTCTGAGGCAATTATGAGTTAGAAACTCTTGCTGATCTACTGCAAATCACCCAGAGACTTACCAGTAGATCCTGATCTATCTTCTGCCCACCCCTGCTGTCAGATGTATGTCTGTGGAAGGCTGAACAAATGAGGAAGAAAGGGACCAGAACACCATGCAGAAGGGAACCCCCTGGTGCCTGAACAAAAAAGCACTGCGAGTTGGATAAGTGTGAAGGCATTTAATTGGGCTTCAAGTGGATGGTCAAGTGGAAGGCAGTTCTGTCGCTATTTACTTCCTGTTGTTCAGTCGTTCAGTCGTGTCCGACTCTTCGGTGACCCCATGGACCATAGCACGCCAGGCCTTCCTGTCCTCCGCTCTCTCCCAGAGTGTGCTCAAGTTCATATTCATTGCATCCGTGATGCTATCTAGCCATCTCATCCCCTGCTGTCCCCTTCTCCTTTTGCCTTCAATCTTACCCAGCATCAGGGTCTTTTCCAGGGAGTTTTCTCTTCGCATTAGGTGGCCAAAATATTTGAGTTTCAGCTTCAGTATCTGTCCTTCCAATGAGCACTCAGGGTTGGTTTCCTTTAGGATGGACTGATTTGACCTCCTTGCAGTCCAGGGGACTCGTAAGAGTCTTCTCCAGCACCACAGTTCTTTGGCACTCAGCCTTCCTTATAGTCCAGCTCTCGCAGCCATACATTGCTACTGGGAAAACCATAGCTTTGATTATACGAATCTTTGTTGGCAAGGTGATGTCTCTGCTTCTTACTATGCTGTCTAGGTTTGCCATAGCTTTCCTCCCAAGGAGCAAGCGTCTTTTAATTTCATGGCTACAGTCACTGTCTGCAGTGATCTTGGAGCCCAAGAAAATAAAATCTGTCACTGCTTCCAGTTCTTCCCCTTCTATATGCCAGGAAGTGATGGGGCCACATGCCATGATCTTAGTTTTTTTTAATGTTGAGTTTCAAACCAGCTTTTGCACTCTCCACTTTTACCCTCAACATGAGGCTCTTTAGATCCTCTTCGCTTTCTGCCATTAGGGTGGTATGGTCTGCGTATCTGAGGTTGTTGATAATTCTCCCAGCAATCTTAATTCCGACCTGTTTGATTCATCCAACCCAGCGTTTCTCAAGATGTACTCTGTAAATTAAATAAGCAGGGCAACAATATACAGCCTTGTCGTACTCCATTCCCAATTTTGAACCAATCGGTTGTTCCATGTCCGGTTCTTACTGTTGCTTCTTGACCCTCGTACAGGTTTCTCAGGAGACAGGTAAGGTGGTCTGGTACTCCCATCACTTTAAGAATTTGCCACAGTTTGTTGTGATCCACACAATCAAAGGCTTTAGTGTAGTCAATGAAGCAGAAATAGACGTTTTTCTGGAATTCTCTTGCTTTCTCCACGATCCAGCAAATATTGGCGATTTGATCTCTAGTTCTTCTGCCTCTTCGAAACCCAGCTTGTACTTCCGGTAGTTCTTGGTTCACATAATGCTGAAGCCTAGCTTGTAGGATTTTGAGCATAACCTTGCTAGCATGTGAAATGAGCGCAACTGTATGGTAGTTTGAGCACTCTTTGGCGTTGCCCTTCTTTGGAATTGGAATGTAAACTGACCTTTTCCAGTCTTGTGGCCACTCTTGAGTTTTCCAAATTTGCTGGCATATTGAGTGCAGCACTTTAACAGCATCATCTTTTAGGATCTTAAATAGCTCAGCTGGAAGACTGTCGTCTCCGCTAGCTTTGTTGTTAGTCATGCTTCCTAAGGCCCACTTGACTTCACTCTCTAGGATGTCCGGCTCAAGTTCAGTGACCGCACTATCATGGCTATCAGGGACGATAAGATCTTTCCTGTATAGTTCTTCTGTGTATTCTTGCCACCTCTTCTTAATCTCATCTGCATCTGTTAGGTCCCTGCCTTCTTTGTCCTTGATCATGCCCGTCTTTGCACAAAACGTTCCCTTGAGATCTCCGATTTTCTTGAAAAGATCTCTAGTCTTTCCCATTCTATTGTTTTCCTCAATTTCTTTGCATTGTTCATTTAAGAAGGCCTTCTTGTCTCTCCTTGTTATTCTCTGGAACTCTGCATTCAGTTAAGTATATCTTCCCCTTTCTCCCTTGCTTTTCACTTCCCTTCTTTCCTCAGCTACTTGTAAAGCCTCCTCAGATAGCCACTTTGCTTTCTTGCATTTCTTTTTCTTTGGGAAGGATTTCCTTGCTGCCTCCTGAACAATGTTACGGACCTCTGTCCATAGTTCCTCAAGCATTCTATCAGGTCTAATCCCTGAAATCTATTCGTCACCTCCACTGTATATTCATAAGGGATATGATTTAGGTCATACCTGAATGGTTTAGTGGTTTTCCCTATGTTCTTCAATTTAAGCCGAAATTTTGCAAGAAGCAGCTCATGATCTGAGCCACAGTCAGCTCCAGGTCTTGTTTTACTGACTGTATGGAGCTTCTCCATCTTTGGCTGCAAAGGACTGTGATTTCAATCTGATTTCGATATTGACCATCTGGTGATGTCCATATGTAGAGTCGCCTCTTGTGCTGTTGGAAAAGCGTGTTTGCTATGATCAGCATGTTCTCTTGGCAAAACTCCATTAGCCTTTGTCCTGCTTCATTTTGTACACCAAGGCCATGCTTGCCTGTTATCCCGGTGATTTCTTGACTTCCTGCTTTGGCATTCCAATCCCCTATGATGAAAAGGACATCTTTTTTTGGTTTTAGTTCTAGAAGGTGTTGTAGGTCTTCATAGAACCGATCAACCTCAGCTTCTTCGGCTTCAGTGGTTGGGCCATAGACTTGAATTACTGTGATGTTGAATGGTTTGCCTTGGATTTGTACTGAGATCATTCTATCGTTTTTGAGATTGTACCCCAGTACTGCTTTTCCCACCTTTTTGTTGACTATGAGTGCTACTCCATTTCTTCTAAGGGATTCTTGCCCACAGTAGTAGATAAAATGGTCACCTGAATTAAATTCGCCCATGCTTGTCCATTTTAGTTTGCTGATTCCCAAGATGTCAATGTTCAATGTTGCCATCTCATGTTTGACCACCTCCAGCTTACCTTGATTCATTGATCTGACATTCCAGGTTCCTAAACAATATTGTTCTTTACAGCATCGGACTTTCTTTTCACCACCAGACACATCCACAGCTGAGTGTCCTTTTGGCTTTGGCCCAGCCGCTTCACTCTTTCTGGCGCTACTTGGAAATTCCCTCTGCTCTTCCCCAGTAGTATGTTGGACACCTTCCGACCTGAGGGGCTCCTCTTCCAGCGTCATCTCTTTTAGCCTTGTGATACGTTCCATGGGGTTTTCTTGGCAAGAATACTGGAGTGGGTTGCCATTTCCTTCTCCAGTGGACCACATTTTGTCAGAACTGTCCACCCTGATCTGTCCGTCTTGGGTGGCCCTGCACGGCATAGCTTATGACTTCACTAAGTTACGCAAGCCCCTTCGCCACAACAAGGCAGTGATCCATGAAGGGGATACTTCCTGAGCCTTCCCCTTTTGGTACATTATGAGAAAAAAACATACACAGTGAAATTGTCACTATGCTGATGTCTATAGCAAAACACATGCTGAGTTTAACAGGGCTGTGATTTCTCTGACTCTTGAAATGAATGCAAAGCTATGTAAATTGATCCAGGTCCCACCACTGCCTTGGCTATCTTACGAAAAAAAGAAAGAAAATGACAGTCAGAGTTACATCAGGAAAAGATGACAGGAAGCCCCTGTGGCTCAGGGCTACCTCTGACATAGGTTACTTCAATGACAACATACACCACTGGAGGGCATCTCTACACCTGCAATTTATAGCACATTTATGATTGGCAGCTCACAGGAATTTGCGGGTCCATTACATGATGTCGTAATCCTCCAGTGATTTTCCCATTTTCCCTGCCAATCCCGTGTTATCCCCAAATGGGAAAAATGCAGTATTTTTTCAGCCTGTGCAACAACAGCACCATGGCCTGACTGTGTACTTCTCCCATAGCATGAAAAACCCACTTTGTCTGGGGTTGGTGGTGGTGTGGTCGTGATGATGGCGGCGGTGATGTTGGGATGGTGGGCATGTCGGTGTACTGACCTGCTGGCTTGCCACCATGCTGTGACTAAATGCAGTGCACTGACTTTTGCTCCCATTTTCAGCTGCTTACTCCATAACACAGAATGGCTAGCATGCCAGCAGTTCACCAGGAAACCAGTGTCTGTGGGGGAAGGATTCAGGCAGTTCGGGGGAGGCTGCTGTCCACCCGCATTGCGTGTCAATCACAACCAAACCACCAGTAATCCGAAAGGGGAAGGAAAAGGGCAGGAACTGGGGAGGAAGTTTCACGATGCCCCCAGTGTGTGTAATGGTTTTTTGTGGAAAAGTAGCCACCCTGTGAAAAGGTAAGGAATGAAATATGATGAGATAGAAACTGTGTAAAGGAGCCCGATCTATTTCCAAGATGAAACCGGATGGAGAAAGCACCGATATTGATGTTGATTTCTGCCTCTGTGTGATGAATCCCATATTGACAACACACAGCTGCATAAGTGAAAGAGGCCATCAGACTGCTTTCCAAATTTAATTTGATAGAGGTATTTTGTTTCTTTGGAAGAGCTGCATATATTATCCAAAGTAAACAGTGAGAGTGACTGGTTGTTTTAAAATCTTACACTGGTTCAGATGTTTTGGCAGTGCCTTCTCTTTTCCCCAGTAATACTGGGGGGGGGGGGGAGGATAAATATTTAAATCTCCTCAATGCCCCAGATGGCAACTTAATTGTGAAGCCTTAATACATTAAAGATCCTTCGACCCAGCACATCTCTGTAAAATGGATAAGCTAAAATGAAAACATCAACTTATGTTAAAAATGTACATGTAAGATCAAAAGGATATATAATTTGATTCATGACAAATGTTGGAGGTGTGGTGAGCAAGATGTGAACTTCGTGCATATTTTTTTGGCACTGTGATAAAGCAAAAGTATACTGGTCTTTGATTCTGCATTATAATGAGTGTATAACAGATTACAGAACACCCATGGATCAGTTAAGGGTGCTTCTGAGTTATCTAAAAGGATGTGTAGAAATCTCTAATGTAGAGATGGTTGTCAGTTTTTGACTGCAACGAAAATCTCCACTGCATCTTATTAGAAAAAAAGTATTGTCCCTCCACTGTTTGATTGTTTTTTCCGGATATGGGATGTTGCTGTTACAATGAAAATATAAGAAGAGAAAACCAAATGTTTGAGAATAGTTTTATTGAAAAATGGAGCATGTTCATTACATTTTGGAATGATACATTCCAGCATGGCGTTTGTCCATATTCAATATTTTCATTAGTCTGACTTTATATATTATAATGTATGTATTTGTAGGATGACTTATTTACCTTTGTATTGTTGTTCTACATTTATCGTCATTGAATGATGATGATGAGATAACAATAAATGTAAATGGACAAGTGCAGAGCTTTTGGCTCTAGTTTGCATCTGTACCTGAATGCACACAACTAATTGTAACATCCTGCAACATTATGGCTCTTAACAATTTTATTGAAAAAATAGATGAATGTGGAAACAGAATGATCCTATAATACTTGGAGCAGGAAGAGGGAGAAAGAGAACCGTCTTGATTAAACCCCATGTAATGGAACAACAGAAGGGGGAAAAGCTATGCTGATACAGAGGCATTGCTATACCTGGATGAAACAGAGACTGTAGGTTCTGCCCTTGACTGTCATTTACCTTTTCTCAGCACTGGATAGCCTCTCCTGTGTTACCCTACCAGCTGTGATGAATAAGCCTCCTTACTCATTTCTTGCACTGTAAGTGAGAGCCTACTTCTAATGAGATCATATTGAAATGGATAAAAGTGAAATATCTAGGCAGTATTGATGGCAACAGAGATAGCAGCAGCACGTGTTAGAGCTGTCCTTTCCAAGCTGTACAAAAAACTTTGGAAAGTGCAGAAAGAGCTTACATTAGGCTAACATAAAGTATGCTCAAATGACTATTTTTTACTGGAACCTAGTAAAAGAACATCTTTAGGGAACCCATAAAGTCAGATGCTCTCTAAGTGCAGATATCTCTGTAAAAATACCCCAGTAGTAGCTCTATTTAGCTGGATAATGGAGAGATTGAGGCGTGATTTTTTTTTAAAGGGTGCCTTGATCATATTTCACATCATAGCCTTGCAGGTTTTTAGAATCTCTGAACTTATGACTGCAATAAAATGCTGGACTCTATCAGGCATCATACTGGTAGGTACCATTCTTAATTAAGTCTGCAGTATTGAGGCCATCTACTTATCATAGCCCCATTAAAACAAATGGGCTGCTCATAAGTACGTGGCTTCACAGTTGTACTCCAAATACTTAATCAACTGAAATTTAAGTCTGGAGAAGGGCAAGACATTACCATTAAAACAAAAACATATCGAGTAACATTCCAGAATGAAGCTTTCATGAGACTATACGCATAATGAAATGTCACATTTATTTTATCCACCGCATTAGTCTTTTAAAATAACACACTTTTAATCACATTCAGGCAATTTCCATCAGGACTTCATTTACTTTTAAGTAATAAGCTTCAGTGGTCTACAGAGAAAACATTTCAGTATCTTAAAAACGGAACAGCTAGAATTAAAGAGACAATTAAATTGCCAAGAAATTACATAACTCAGGGGATCGTTTGGGTGACTGGGTTAAAAGTTGTGAATTTATTTGTGAAGAATGGTACTGAAATGTAATCAAGAGACCAAAATATTAAAACTTATAGAAGAAAAATAAAATCCTAACAGAAACACAGAGTAAATGGAGATACCTTTTACTGGACTGAGTATATTAATTTAGTAGGGTCGTCAGAGAAATCCGCTGCAGATTCAAATGAGGCCAGATTCTTTGGAATCCGGCCTCAGGAATCCGCAGCGGATCGGGACCACTTACCTCTGCTCCAGGAGGACTGGAGGTGGAACAGCACTCGGCTGCTTCTTGCCAGCCAGAGCCATTCGCCTCTTCCCTGTCCCTGCCGATTGCCATGTCTTTTCTTAAAAAAAAGAAAAAGGGTGATCGGCAGGATGTGCCCACAGACTCAGACACAAATAGTCACGAATCTTGCGTCTAAGTCTATGTGCCCATAGACTTATACGCAAAATAGAGCCGTGAATCTTGTGTATAAGCCACAATGGACACAAAGACTCAGACGCAAGATTCATGACTCTATTTGCGTCTAAGTCTATGGGCACATCCTGCCGATCGCCTTTTCTTTTAAAAGAAAAGACATGGCAATCAGCGGGGACAGGGAGGAGGTGAATGGCTCTGGCTGGCAGGAGGGAAGGTAAGCGCCACCAAGCTGGTTCCCCCTCCCCCGGAATCCTTGCGGAGTGGAGCTGCTCCAGAGGATTTCGGAAGGGAGGAATGGATCGCCCCCCCGCGAATTCCCCACCGGAACAGAAGGTGGGGAATCCGTACACCCCTATAACTTAGTGACAGAGGCAGTGCTCATAATCTTCTTGCTGTCAAAAAAGGGAAGACCCATCTTACCTTGATCCACTAGGATGCACAGTACCACAGTTTCCATTTTCCAGTTCCTTATTGCTTGGATCACCTCCACACCAGCACTGCCATGCCATTGAGGAGACACTCCATATCATAAGAAATTAGGAATTGGAGGCTAGCGCTATATTTGATGGCAACTTTGAGTAAGCTGTCACTCAGAAGTTGTGTTAAAATTGTCTTCACAAGTAACATAGAGCAGCCTGAGGTTGCAGAACTCCTGTGGGGACTTCTCTGCAGAACCCATGATGTTCTCCTCTCCACCCCCCCGCTCCTCTCCACCCCCCCCGCCAATCCAGTCCTCCCAGTTATCTTTCTCTTCCACAAGATCACAATGCCCACAAAAATGAGTCTAACTTGGGCCAGCCAGCTTTATTATATCAAAAAATAATGTGGCCTCCTTGCCTTTTATACTTCCTACTTGTTATTAATGTAATTATTACAGGCACTTGTAATCAAATGTGAAACAATTACATATTGATGTGCCAGCTTCAATACAACCATACACTTAGGTTTAGATATATGTCCAATCAGCATCTGATTATATCTTAGAACTGATTCAGTCATTATATTTCTAACCTGAAGGTACTTCCACATGTCAGAATTGGTTGAAACTATAAATGTAGATCTTAAGAAATGTACACATGGGCTCCATTGTAATCTGCAGTCACAGAAGTGCCTTCTGTAGGAATGTTGTAACTTTTGTAGTAGCCCCTTAACACTGCTTATGCTCTCTTAATGCTGGAAATGTAACATACAACTCTAAAGACGCAATCCTATTCATTCCATCTGTGCTTCTCCTGCCCTGCATTTTCAGCTAGACAGCCGATTGCTAGCCGTGGGAGGGCTGAGCGGGGGAGGAGGCTGCTGTACGACACATTGGATGTGTCGTACAGGCATTTCCATCCTTCCTGCCCTGGAATGCCTCCTGGAATGCCCCTTTTCGGCTGCTCCACACTTCTCTTGTGAGCGCAGAGGACAGGGCTGTTCTGTGCTGCCTCTGAGGGGCGTGTTCTGTTCTGTGGTGCCTGAGGACAGGGCCGTTCTGTGCTGCCTCACTTCTCCGGGAACTGACCTCAGAGCGTGGGCTCCGAGGTTGGTTCCTGGAAACCAGATATCCTATGGTTGTCTAGCTGCTGTCTAGCGACCATAGGATTGCTCCCTCCATGTTCTATACTTCTTCAGTTGTCAGAGAGCATATAGAGACACAACAGTAAAGAGGCAATATTGGAATATATGGGTAATACGATATAAAAAGTCTCCGATGTTGTTAACAACTAACTCTTCAGTCAATGCCAGTTTAACTTATGCTGCAATGTGTTAAGCAACTTTGAAACAACAGTTAAGCTCTTTCGCTAATGTTTTACATCCACACCTGAACAACCTAAAACTCTTGTTAAACCCACCCTCTCTCAGTCTGGAATAGGCTGAGTATGTGATGAAGACAAAAAATGGATGAAAGTTCTATGGCAGGCCAACAATAACAACAGGATAGGGCTTCTATGCTGACAAAATAAAATAAAAAAAAGGAGGTAAAAGGGCTCTTCCTGGAGCAAATCTTTTTCTGGAGCAAAATGTGAAGGAACTGCCTCCAGAGGTTAGCCTGATGCAACTCTAAAGTTTAGGGCCTACACTACAGACATAGGGGTTGGGGAATCATCAGCTCCTCCTGCCCATTTAAAGTCTGTAGGTGCAAAAGGGAACTCTTCAGCCCCAGTATGTCAGGTATAATACCTTTAAAAAGATGATCTACCCTAGCAGACATGTAAACTTGAGCACCTGTATAATCTCATCTATTTGATGGAACTAAATATACAAAACTCTGTAGAGCAAGGCTCCCCAACTTAGCACCCACCAGTGCCATGGCACCCATGGGCACCTCCAATGGCGCCCATGAAGGTGTCCCCAATTTGATGCTGGCGGGCACCCACAAAAATTCATTTGATTTGATTTTTTATTTTTTCCTTTTGTTAATATACGTACATGGATTTGTATGAAATGCATACAACTTTCTAGTAATTATACAGTACATAGGCTTCAACAAAAGCAGACCAAATATCCAAATAAGTATAGATTTGAAAGAGTTATCTATATGCCACCCATTCAAATATTGAAAGCTTTGTAAGGTCTTCAATCCACTGCATTATAGGAGGTGAGTGTTTATCCTTCCAGTGTTGTAGTATCAGTCTTTTAGTTGTAAAAAAGGCATGGATAATCCATTTATGCTGACTATTTGTTAATTTCCATGAAGCAGGTAAATCATTTAGGGCACAATCCTATTGGATCCACCCTTGATACTCATAAGCCTCTGAACTTGAAGGCTTATGAGTATCAAGTGCAGAGTGGAAGGCGCGGAAGAGGCAATCTTTGCCCCTGCTGCATCTCCCGCTCTGCAATTTAGCTAGATGGGCTTTTTCGCCTGTCTAGCTGGGACGTTGGGGAGGGGGAGGGAAGGAGGCTGGGAGGGACGGGAATACAGTGTATGCTGTCCCATCCTCTCCCCACCCACTGGCACGCCCCTTTTCCCTTCTCTCCGAGGTCACCTTTGTGAACTCGGAGGCAGCCAGTGTGGTTCTCCCCACATGGGCTGCAAGGGGGAAGGAGCTGGGAGCTGGGTCCCCTGGGCCTGAGGTTGGAGTGTTGCCTCTGACCTTGGATCCAGGAATCTGAACTATCCCCAGACTTTGTCTAGGGGCCATAGGATTGCTCTCCCAAAATAGCATGTACATCAGTGAATATTAAAGATTGTTCCAGTATGAAATTTATCATGTAATTACTCCCCCCAAAGAAGCAACTACTGGACATTACAAAAACATATGTTTAAAAGAAGCATTAGCTGTATTGTACCACCAGCAATTAGCTGAATTAGACAATCTCTTATTAAAGAGATGTCGTGGTGTCCAATGGACACGAAACAGATTTTTTTGCTGAATGATGCAGCCTAAGATCCATAGATACGATAGGTAGATGCCAAAGTGGCAATTTATTGATTAGGCATTTTGTGGTGGTTTCCACAGCAGTTTCTCAAATTCCTAAATGTGCTCATGGGTCCAAAAAGATTGTGGACCCCTGCTATAGAGGACAATGTATGCATGCACATGCAGGGTTCATTAATACTTTGAAAATGCAAATAATCACAGTCAAAGAGAGGGAGTGCACATTGTCTGTACATATATATTATTTTGTGAGGTCCCCTTTCAGCAATTCCACTTTCAAATCTCTAAATCATTAAAACCACCATGAGCTTAAGAAGCAGTTTGGGGATTTGACACAAGAGCTGATGAAAGGGGCATTTCTGCCAGTGTACACTAGGGACAGACTAATCAGTCTATTTCCAATCACTTTTGCTGTTTTGCACGTGTTCAGTAAAAAGTCCATTTTGTTTCTACATTAAAAAGGCAACCATGCAAAACTGACATTTAAACTTGCATTTTAAAACAGACTTTTAAATGCATTTTCTCTCAAAATAAAGATTTTTAAACACATTTTGATAGATTTTTGAGCCTAGAATTGCATTGGTACATTCAGAAAGGGTGAAAGCTGGTGAACAGGTAAGTTCTGATCCGTAATTAGTCTGGGAGGTGTGGATAAGTTCAATTTGTATCAGAATAGACAAAGATCAAATTCCTCAATCCATACCATGAACATTTTTTCTTCTTACGTGTTGTTGTTGTTGTTGTTGTTGTTCAGTCGTGTCCGACTCTTCGTGACCCCATGGACCATAGCACGCCAGGCCTTCCTGTCCTGCGCTCTCTCCCAGAGCGTGCTCAAGTTCATATTCATTGCATCCGTGATGCTATCTAGCCATCTCATCCTCTGCCGTCCCCTTCTCCTTTTGCCTTCAGTCTTTCCCAGCATCAGGGTCTTTTCCAGGGAGTTTTCTCTTCGCATTAGGTGGCCAAAATATTGGAGCTTCAGCTTCATTATCTGTCCTTCCAATGAGCACTCAGGGTTGATTTCCTTTAGGATGGACTGATTTGACCTCCTTGCAGTCCAGGGGACTCGTAAGAGTCTTCTCCAGCACCACAGTTTGAAAGCATCAATTCTTCGGCGCTCAGCCTTCCTTATAGTCCAGCTCTCACAGCCATACATTACTACTGGGAAAACCATAGCTTTGATTAGACGGACCTTTGTCGGCAAGGTGATGTCTCTGCTTCTTACTATGCTGTCTAGGTTGGCCATAGCTTTCCTCCCAAGGAGCAAGCGTCTTTTAATTTCATGGCTACAGCCACCGTCTGCGGTGATCTTGGAGCCCAAGAAAGTAAAATCTGTCACTGCTTCCATTTCTTCCCCTTCTATATGCCAGGAAGTGATGGGGACAGATGCCATGATCTTAGTTTTTTTAATGTTGAGTTTCAAACCAACTTTTCCACTCTCCTCTTTCACCCTCAACAAGAGGCTCTTTAGATCCTCTTCGCTTTCTGCCATTAGGGTGGTATCGTCTGCATATCGGAGGTTGTTGATAATTCTCCCAGCAATCTTAATTCCGACCTCTGATTCATCCAACCCGGCATTTCTCATGATGTACTCTGCATATAAGTTAAATAAGCAGGGTGACAATATGTAGCCTTGTCGTACTCCTTTCCCAATTTTGAACCAATCGGTTGTTCCATGTCTGGTTCTTACTGTTGCTTCTTGACCCTCGTACAGGTTTCTCAGGAGACAGGTAAGGTGGTCTGGTACTCCCATCACTTTAAGAATTTGCCAGAGTTTGTTGTGATCCACACAATCAAAGGCTTTAGCATAGTCAATGAAGCAGAAATAGACGTTTTTCTGGAATTCTCTTGCTTTCTCCATGATGCAGCGAATGTTGGCGATTTGATCTCTAGTTCCTCTGCCTCTTCTAAACCCAGCTTGTACTTCCGGTAGTTCTCGGTTCGCATACTGCCGAAGCCTAGCTTGTAGGATTTTGAGCATCACCTTGCTGGCATGTGAAATGAGCGCAATTGTGCGGTAGTTTGAACACTCTTTGGCGTTGCCCTTCTTTGGAATTGGAATGTAAACTGACCTTTTCCAGTCTTGTGGCCACTGTTGAGTGTTCCAGATTTGTTGGCATATTGAATGCAGCACTTTAACAGCATCATCTTTTAGGATTTTAAATAGCTCGGCTGGAATACTGTCATCTCCGCTAGCTTTGTTGTTACTAATGCTTCCTAAGGCCCACTTGACTTCACTCTCTAGGATGTCCGGCTCAAGTTCAGTGACCGCACTATCATGGCTATCAGGGACATTCAGATCTTTCCTGTATAGTTCTTCTGTGTATTCTTGCCACCTCTTCTTAATCTCATCTGCTTCTGTTAGGTCCCTGCCTCCTTTGTCCTTTATCATGCCCGTCTTTGCACAAAACGTTCCCTTGAGATCTCCAAATTTTCTTGAAGAGATCTCTAGTCTTTCCCATTCTGTTGTTTTCCTCGATTTCTTTGCATTGTTCATTTAAGAAGGCCTTCTTGTCTCTCCTTGCTATTCTCTGGAACTCTGCATTCAGTTGGGTGTATCTTCCCCTTTCTCCCTTGCTTTTCACTTCCCTTCTTTCCTCAGCTACTTGTAAAGCCTCCTCAGACAGCCACTTGGCTTTCTTGCATTTCTTTTTCTTTGGGATGGATTTCGTTGCTGCCTCCTGAACAATGTTACGGACCTCCGTCCATAGTTCCTCAGGCACTCTGTCTATCAGGTCTAATCCCTGAAATCTATTCCTCACCTCCACTGTATATTCATCAGGGATATGATTTAGGTCATACCTGAACGGTTTAGTGGTTTTCCCTACGTTCTTCAATTTAAGCCGAAATTTTGCAAGAAGCAGCTCATGATCTGAGCCACAGTCAGCTCCAGGTCTTGTTTTTACTGACTGTATGGAGCTTCTCCATCTTTGGCTGCAAAGGACATAATCAATCTGATTTCGATATTGACCATCTGGTGACGTCCATGTGTAGAGTGGCCTCTTGTGCTGTTGGAAAAGAGTGTTTGCTATGATCAGCATGTTCTCTTGGCAAAACTCTATTAGCTTTTGTCCTGCTTCATTTTGTACACCAAGGCCATGCTTGCCTGTTATCCCGGTGATTTCTTGACTTCCTACTTTAGCATTCCAATCCCCTATGATGAAGAGGACATCTTTTTTTGGTGTTAGTTCTAGAAGGTGTTGTAGGTCTTCATAGAACCGATCAACCTCAGCTTCTTCGGCCTCAGTGGTTGGGCCATAGACTTGAATTACTGTGATGTTGAATGGTTTGCCTTGGATTCGTACTGAGATCATTCTATCGTTTTTAAGATTGTACCCCAGTACTGCTTTTCCCACCCTTTTGTTGACTATGAGTGCTACTCCATTTCTTCTAAGGGATTCTTGCCCACAATAGTAGATATGATGGTCACCTGAATTAAATTCGCCCATGCCTGTCCATTTTAGTTCGCTGATTCCCAAGATGTCGATGTTCAATCTTGCCATCTCATGTTTGACCACCTCCAGCTTACCTTGATTCATTGATCTGACATTCCATGTTCCTAAACAATATTGTTCTTTACAGCATCGGATTTTCTTTTCACCACCAGACACATCCACAGCTGAGTGTCCTTTCGGGTTTGGCCCAGCCGCTTCACTCTTTCTGGTGCTACTTGGAAATTCCCTCTGCTCTTCCCCAGTAGCATATTGGACACCTTCCGACCTGAGGGGCTCATCTTCCGGTGTCATATCTTTTAGCCTTGTGATACGTTCCATGGGGTTTTCTTGGCAAGAATACTGGAGTGGGTTGCCATTTCCTTCTCCAGTGGACCACATTTTGTCAGAACTCTCTGCCATGACCTGTCCGTCTTGGGTGGCCCTGCACGGCATAGCTTATGGCTTCACTGAGTTACGCAATCCCCTTCGCCACAACAAGGCAGTGATCCATGAAGGGGCTTCTTATGTGGGGCAAGTTTAAAAGCCAGTTTTGTGATTTGGCTGTGGAAACCCTGAAGAGCAAAATGTACTAAATAACTTTGGCATGCAACTTTTCTCACCCCAACATGAGAATCCACCAAACGTCAGAGATAAAGAAGTCCTAGCTGCCTTTACATCTGATCACTCGACTCTTAACCCCAACAGGTTATATTTATCTAGGAGGAAATGAATTAGAGACAACTGGAATGCTATAAACAGATTCCAAATTCTGTTAAGAAATGTTTGTGTCAGAATGTAAAATGAATCAAAGTAGCAAAAGAGATTATACAAGTGAAACAGAAATTAAAATCCTCAACGAGAAGAGATGCTTACCCTATAGGTGTACATAATACAATTAGTGTACGTAATACAACACAAAACTTAGCAAAAACATTATTTTCTCAAAGCATTTTTCATTTCATATATTGACTGCCATGACCTATGTGCCTGCTTAATGGAAAATCCTCCTGTGCACTGAAAAATGGTCCTTCAAAGGAAGTAACTTGACTTGAAAAAACAATTCTCTTACGCCTTCTGTTCATGACATATTCCAGTGTTAGTCTGTTGTAGCAAACACAACAAAATCTTCTGGGATCTTAAAGACAAACAGATTTATTGTGGCAGATGCTTCCACGGATTACAGCCTGCTTCACTTGTGTGAGTTATTGACAATGAAACCTTACGCCTCAGTAAATCTGTGAGTCTCTAAGGTATTGTAAGACATTTCTGTGACTTCTATTCGTATTGCACCTGAAAAATCCATGCCATTTTACACCAAAATAATTTGTTTTAAACAAGGTACATGTGAATTTCTTTAAAATGATAGTGACTATTGCTGATGTGTAATCACGGATGGCTGAGACGTTTCAGCGTATATGCTATATACGAAACAGGGTGCGGATGGGATAGTGCTGTGGTTCTCAAGCTTTCACATCTTATGTCCCACCAATCAGTCAGTCAAAGAAACTCGGTCCCACCATGATGGAAACAAAAAGCCCAATTTTTCCCCAAGAAGGACATTTATATATTTATTACATTTATCATTTATGATAAGCTTTCAGGACATAAAAATTGCAGTAGCATTGTTGGAAGTAAATTTTATTGCTATCGCTTTAAAACACAAACAAAAATAATTGTATTAGTAGCTGAAAATTGTAAAAATACCGTTGAGTATAAATTTTACTGCTACAGTACCTGCAAAACACACACACACAAAATTTCAGTGGTATTATTGGGAATAAAATTTATTGCTATGTCTAAAATACAAACAAACAAAAATAATAATTCCATTAGCAATTAAAAAGGTTACTTCTAGAATGCCAAAGGTCACAGATGGATCATCCGTGGCAGGTAGGGTCAGCAGGAGACAGGACGTCACACTTGCAGCAGGTGGACAAAGGGATTGAGGGAGAGTGCATTCTTAGTAATTGTTATGAAAACCCCATGTCCCACCTAGACCACTTCTGTGACCCACCAGTGGGTCACCGGTATAGTGTCAGTTTGATTTGCAGAGCCTCCGGTATAGCGTCAGTTTGACTTGCAGAGCCTCACTGTACAGCATTATATTAGCATCTGGTTGATAGTGGTAAGTAAAATGTCAAAGTAATGGGATCTAAACTACCAACTATTGTTTGAAGATGGTTTCATTAGGTCCAAAAAAGCTGTCTGAGAGAGTTCACATGTAATGCTAAACCATGGTTTAGCATTATGAAGATGAGCTGCAGTGAGCTTTGGAGTTGTATGCCCCCCCCTTCTGGTGTTGCCATAAGGAGATTGGAAGCTTCTGCTTTAGATTAACCACAGTTTACAGTGTCATCCGAATCCATAAACTGTAGTTAATCTTAATTATAGTTTGTTTAAAAAATCCAGGTTCATAACCCATGGTTTGAAGTTGGCTTGTTTCAACAAATCATAGCTAAGATTAGCCACAGTCTGTCAAGTTTGAATGACATGGTATGAAGCCATTAATTAAAAAAGGGAGCAAAATTTTCCCAACTTGTGGCAATTCTGAAAGAGGAGGAGGGGAGGGAAACATCTGAGCCCAAGGCCCATCCTTCTAACACTAAACGATGGTTTAGCATTATGTGCAATAATATCAGTATAATGCCAATAGAAAAATTGAAAAGAAAATCCGATGCTGTAAAGAACAATATTGTTTAGGAACCTGGAATGTCAGATCAGTGAATCAAGGTAAGCTGGAGGTGGTCAAACATGAGATGGCAAGACTGAACATCGACATCTTGGGAATCAGTGAACTAAAATGGACAAGCATGGGCGAATTTAATTCAGGTGACCATCATATCTACTATTGTGGGCAAGAATCCCTTAGAAGAAATGGAGTAGCACTCATAGTCAACAAAAGGGTGGGAAAAGCAGTACTGGGGTACAATCTTAAAAATGATAGAATGATCTCAGTACGAATCCAAGGCAAACCATTCAACATCACAGTAATTCAAATCTATGCCCCAAACACTGATGCCGAAGAAGCTGAGGTTGATCGGTTCTATGAAGACCTACAACACCTTCTAGAACTAACACCAAAAAAAGATGTCCTCTTCATCATAGGGGATTGGAATGCTAAAGTAGGAAGTCAAGAAATCACTGGGATAACAGGCAAGCATGGCCTTGGTGCACAAAATGAAGCAGGACAAAAGCTAATAGAGTTTTGCCAAGAGAACACGCTGATCATAGCATACACTCTTTTCCAACAGCACAAGAGGCGACTCTACATATGGACATCACCAGATGGTCAATATCGAAATCAGATTGATTATGTCCTTTGCAGCCAAAGATGGAGAAGCTCTATACAGTCAGTAAAAACAAGAGCTGGAGCTGACTGTGGCTCAGATCATGAGCTTCTTGTTGCAAAATTTCGGCTTAAATTGAAGAACGTAGGGAAAACCACTAAACTATTCAGGTTTGACCTAAATCATATCCCTGATGAATATACAGTGGAGGTGAGGAATAGATTTCAGGGATTAGACCTGATAGACAGAGTGCCTGAGGAACTATGGACGGAGGTCCGTAACATTGTTCAGGAGGCAGCAACGAAATCCATCCCAAAGAAAAAGAAATGCAAGAAAGCCAAGTGGCTGTCTGAGGAGGCTTTACAAGTAGCTGAGGAAAGAAGGGAAGCGAAAAGCAAGGGAGAAAGGAGAAGATATATCCAACTGAATGCAGAGTTCCAGAGAATAGCAAGGACAGACAAGAAGGCCTTCTTAAATGAACAATGCAAAGAAATTGAGGAAAACAACAGAATGGGAAAGACTAGAGATCTTTTCAAGAAAATCGGAGATCACAAGGGAACGTTTTGTGCAAAGACGGGCATGATCAAGGACAAAGAAGGCAGGGACCTAACAGATGCAGATGAGATTAAGAAGAGGTGGAAAGAATACACAGAAGAACTATACAGGAAAGATCTTAATGTCCCTGATAGCCATGATAATGCGGTCACTGAACTTGAGCCGGACATCCTTGAGAGTGAAGTCAAGTGGGCCTTAGGAAGCATTACTAACAACAAAGCTAGTGGAGATGACAGTCTTCCAGCTGAGCTATTTAAAATCCTAAAAGATGATGCTGTTAAAGTGCTGCATTCAATATGCCAACAAATTTGAAACACTCAACAATGGCCGCAAGACTGGAAAAGGTCAGTTTACATTCCAATTCCAAAGAAGGGCAACGCCAAAGAGTGTTCAAACTACTGCACAATTGCGCTCATTTCACATGCCAGCAAGGTGATGCTCAAAATCCTACAAGCTAGGCTTCAGCAGTATGCGAACCGAGAACTACCGGAAGTACAAGCTGGGTTTCGAAAAGGCAGAGGAACTAGAGATCAAATCGCCAACATTCGCTGCATCATGGAGAAAGTAAGAGAATTCCAGAAAAACGTCTATGTCTGCTTCATTGACTACTCTAAAGCCTTTGATTGTGTGGATCACAACAAACTCTGGCAAATTCTTAAAGTGATGGGAGTACCAGACCACCTTACCTGTCTCCTGAGAAACTTGTACGTGGGTCAAGAAGCAACAGTAAGAACCAGACATGGAACAACTGAGTGGTTCAAAATTGGGAAAGGAGTACGACAAGGCTGCATATTGTCACCCTGCTTATTTAACTTATATGCAGAGTACATCATGAGAAATGCCGGGTTGGATGAATCAGAGGTCGGATTTAAGATTGCTGGGAGAATTATCAACAACCTCCGATATGCAGACGATACCACCCTAATGGCAGAAAGCGAAGAGGACCTAAAGAGCCTCTTGTTGAGGGTGAAAGAGGAGAGTGCAAAAGCTGGTTTGAAACTCAACATTAAAAAAACTAAGATCATGGCATCTGGCCCTATCACTTCCTGGCATATAGAAGGGGAAGAAATGGAAGCAGTGACAGATTTTATTTTCTTGGGCTCCAAGATCACCGCAGACGGTGACTGTAGCCATGAAATTAAAAGACGCTTGCTCCTTGGGAGGAAAGCTATGGCAAACCTAGACAGCATAGTAAGAAGCAGAGACATCACCTTGCCGACAAAGGTCCATCTAATCAAAGCTATGGTTTTCCCAGTAGTAATGTATGGCTGTGAGAGCTGGACTATAAGGAAGGCTGAGCGCCGAAGAATTGATGCTTTCAAACTGTGGTGCTGGAGAAGACTCTTACGAGTCCCCTGGACTGCAAGGAGGTCAAATCAGTCAATCCTAAAGGAAATCAACCCTGAGTGCTCATTGGAAGGACAGATACTGAAGCTGAAGCTCAAATATTTTGGCCACCTAATGCGAAGAGAAAACTCTCTGGAAAAGACCCTGATGCTGGGAAAGACTGAAGGCAAAAGGAGAAGGGGACAGCAGAGGATGAGATGGCTAGATAGCATCACCGATGCAATGAATATGAACTTGAGCACGCACTGGGAGAGAGCGCAGGACAGGAAGGCCTGGCGTGCTATGGTCCATGGGGTCACGAAGAGTCGGACACGACTGAACGACTGAACAACAACAATGCCAATAGATTTCCTAGATCCACATTTTTTTAAAAGGAAACTTTGAGGTTATCTATAATAAGTAACATTAATTCTTATGGACACCTATTTTTTGTGTAAAGAGTTTCTGAGCCTTTTATGACAGGCAGATATTAGACAGGAGAAAAATGTCGCCAGCATGGAGATGTAATAATGGGAGAACCTTCACCTGCTGAGGTTCTACCTTTTGTGTGGCTGTTAAAAAAAAAGCACAGCAGCCCTGCTAGAGAAAAAGGATGTGGTAAAGCATATGATCTAAGGGTCTGTCTTGGACCAATGATGCTCTGGGATGAAGGGAGTGGTTAATTACTAGAAGAATGGACAGCCTGAGATCCATGCCCTCTGGCTAGAAAGCCATTCCCTTTCATCTGGCCTGGCTCAGAGGCTCTCTTGCCATCACTATTTCACAAAGGCTGAATCCCAACTTTAAAACAGGCTCCAGGGCTGAGACCAGGCTCAGATTTAAAACAGAGCAGACTTTTTAAACAAGGCACATCCTAAAAATAGGAGATGTCCTGCAAGACTGCATTAGAAGGCTCTGTTTTCCAGATCTACCAGTCAGCTGGCTCTGAATTCCACCAATGTGTTCCCTAAGAAAATGCATACGTGTAACTTTTCAAATGAGGTTATTAAAAAAATATAAACTAAAATCCTGAGCACCTGTAAGGGCCAGATTTCTCTCTGATTTAGTGAGAATGCCTAAATACAAAATGCACAAGTGACATCTCAAATGCACCTGCTTGTATTATTGTTGTTGTTGTTGTTCAGTCGTTCAGTCGTGTCCGACTCTTCGTGACCCCATGGACCATAGCACGCCAGGCCTTCCTGTCCTCCGCTCTCTCCTGGAGTGTGCTCAAGTTCATATTCATTGCATCGGTGATGCTATCTAGCCATCTCATCCTCTGCCGTCCCCTTCTCCTTTTGCCTTCAGTCTTTCCCAGCATCAGGGTCTTTTCCAGGGAGTTTTCTCTTCGCATTAGGTGGCCAAAATATTGGAGCTTCCAATTTTCTCCTAAAACATGTGCATGTGGGATCCCAGTAGCTGCACATGTTTTGTACTAGAATGTTCACCCTTGAGCACAAAAAATCTCATAGGAACCAGCCCTTCACCTCCAGGGAAACCAGGGCATTTACCTGAAGCTGAGCAGAAAGGGTCTCACATTTTAGCAAACCTGTCTGCAATTTCCAAAAGGCAGTATTTTCCTCCTCCCATTCCTCTACAGCAGGGGTAGGCAACCTTTTTCTCTCGAGGGCACCATTTCCTCATGGGCAATCTGCTGGGAGCCACATACCGATGGTAGGCAGGGCAAAGCCAGGGCTGGTGGAGCCAGAGCCCAAAGTGTGTGGGACTACCACCATTCTGTCCTTCTTATGGCCACGGTTTTCTTGATCCCCCCTCTTCCTCCCCACACAGTGGGCTACCAGGGGAGGGACAGGCTGCTCTTGGCACAGGTATGAAATGATCACTTGCAGAAGGATTTTGTAACTGGGCCTAAGTCTGCCTGTAGCCCTAGGACTGCAGACTGCCCACCCCTGTTTTACAGCAAGGATTGCACACAGGCCCCCCACATACGTTTCCCTCTTACTATGTGTCCACTTGCGAAAAAAGGGAGACAAAAAGAGATTCAAGTGGGAAATTCAATTTAAATCAATGTAAGGCTCCCACTTTACTAGCGTTCATAATTCATTCTGTTTCCTCACATCTTTTGCACTGAAAGACAGGCCTTACAAAATTCTGCCATAGCCCAAATTTACTTCCATGCAACTGTATTTGGGATGAGAAATAATAAAAGAGAAAAATAAAGTGCTTGAAAACTCAGCTTAAAAACCTGCAGATGTGGCAATCCAAGGCATCACAAAACATACTGTCAGGTGCCTCACAAGCAGGCGAGAAATTATTGTGTGAAGTCTGATGCCAGCTCTATCTCCTGAACACCCCAACAGATGTAGTTGTATTTGTGCTTTTGGCATCCGTTGCCAGCAATTCCTGGACTAGCTCCATTGGTGATGGGTTTTCATCTTTGTTACAGATTAAATAAAAAGCTAGAGAAGAAAATAGAAGTGTACTAGTCCTAGGCCAGCTGTGGGGAACCTCAGGCCTGTGTTTCCAAACCAGCCCCCCTGGGGTCCCCAGAAAGCCCCGCCCCTTCCTCCAACCACTGGTCATTTGGTGGTTTCCAGGCATTTGTACAGTTTTTTCCCCATTCTAAGGGTGCATGTATGTTTAGACAGGAAAATGTCCTACAATTCGCAGCATGCCCCAGGCAGCCAGTTGTAGCATGTTTTTCTGTCTAGACAGGCATAGGTTTGCACCCTAAAAGACTTCAATGCCTCTCCTAAGGCTTGGTTACTGTCAGTAAGAGCTTTAAACTGCAAAGTGCTGGTATTTTGGGCCCTGCCCCTTTTTCCTCTGGCCCTGCCCCCACTGGAATGT
The DNA here is from genome assembly GCF_057233095.1 of Heloderma suspectum. Classification (NCBI taxonomy): domain Eukaryota; kingdom Metazoa; phylum Chordata; class Lepidosauria; order Squamata; family Helodermatidae; genus Heloderma; species Heloderma suspectum. Next base: position 110,692,253 of record NC_139458.1, on the reverse strand, counting down.
GTCCCTTGAGAGCTTCTCCAAAATGGAATTGGGTCATCAGACTGAAAGTGCTTTTGGTAAGTTAACACTGATATCCCACATCCATAATTTGGAGTTGAAGGCATACACTAAAACATCTTAACTGAAAGGGAATGTGTCTGTATGTAACACAAGATTCTGGCAAGGCAAAATACTTAAGGACTTATTTACTAGGGATGTCAGAGAATTCCGCGACAGATCTCGGTGAGGCTGAGTGCCAGTGCATTCGGCCCCCCGAAATCCATCGCGGAACGGCCTGCCACCCCCCGCCCCGCATGGATCCCCCCCAGGACGAGACTTAACTGGGGCGGATGTTCCGGCTGGTGGCGGCTCCAGCGGCAGCTTCGGCAGTTGTGGCGGCGGGTCTTCCGACCGGCGGCCACCACCGCCATTTGCAGTCTGTATTTTTTTCTCCCCCCCCCCATAGATGTGATAGGCTATGTAAAGATTTACGTAGCCTATCACATCTGGGTAAAAAAAGCAACAAAAAATGCGTACACAAATGGCGGTGGCCATGGCCGCCGCCATTTGCGTTCCTTATTTTTCGCCATCTTAGCCTACGTCAATATTTACGTAGACTAAGACGAAGAAAAGAAAGGGGAACGCAAATAGCGCCCACTACGCTATTTGCGTTCCCTTTTCTTTTCTTCGTCTTAGTCTACGAAAATATTGATGTAGACTAAGACGGCGAAAAATAAGGAACGCATTTGCTTACGCATTTTTTTTTTTTACCCAGAGCCCTCCGCGGCCGGAAATCCGGCTGCGGACAGCTCTGGCCTGGCCGGGCTGGGCCTGGCTGGCTGCTCCGCGGAGCTGCAGCGGAGCACAGCTAGCCATTGAGCATTCCGGCGAGGAGGACCGGATCGCCTCCCCCGCCGTCGAGGATTCCAGGGGGAGGGACGGAACGCCTCCCCCCTCACCATGAACAGAATCCGTGAAAAGGTAAGTGACTTTCATACATTATTTACTCATTGTATCCACCACAAAAGCCAGTTTAGATTGCACCATTTGACAATCGTTACTACATGGTGTGGCATTTCTGTACAGCAGGTAACCCCACATATTGGGCAATTTTCACTACACCAATGTCAACCTTTCTTTTTGGATGTGTGCCATAGCTTGATAAAAATCACCCAGTCAGTATGCTAGAACATAGGACCCAAAGGATTCACTGTGCAATGACACTTACTACGAAGCAGCCTCCATGTGCAATCAGTGTTTGAAATAGGGTGTAGATGCCATCCCATTACTTCTGAGGCAGATCTAAAAGCATCCCATATCTTTTCGACAGATGTAATTAAGTTTGGCCTGATTTGAAACAAAGCCAATGCACTTCCCCCTTCATGGATCGCTGCCTTGTTGTGGTGAAGGGGCTTGCGTAACTTGGTGAAGCCATAAGCTATGCCGTGCAGGGCCACCCAAGACGGACAGGTCATGGCAGAGAGTTTTGACAAAATGTGGTCCACAAGAGAAGGAAATGGCAACCCACTCTAGTATTCTTGCCAAGAAAACCCCATGGAATGTATCACAAGGCTAAAAGAGATGATGCTGGAAGATGAGCCCCTCAGATCAGAAGGTGTCCAATATACTACTGGGGAAGAGCAGAGGGAATTTCCAAGTAGCGCCAGAAAGAGTGAAGCAGCTGGGCCAAAGCCGAAAGGACACTCAGCTGTGGATGTGTCTGGTGGTGAAAAGAAAGTCCGATGCTGTAAAGAACAATATTGTTTAGGAACCTGGCATGTCAGATCAATGAATCGAGGTAAGCTGGAGGTGGTCAAACATGAGATGGCAAGACTGAACATCGACATCTTGGGCATCAGCGAACTAACATGGACAAGCATGGGCGAATTTAATTCAGGTGACCATTTTATCTATTACTGTGGGCAAGAATCCCTTAGAAGAAATGGAGTAGCACTCATAGTCAACAAAAAGGTGGGAAAAGCAGTACTGGGGTACAATCTCAAAAACGACAGAATGATCTCAGTACGAATCCAAGGCAAGCCATTCAACATCACAGTAATTCAAGTCTATGGCCCAACCACTGAAGCCGAAGAAGCTGAGGTTGACCAGTTCTATGAAGACCTACAACACCTTCTAGAACTAACGCCAAAAAAAGATGTCCTCTTCATCATAGGGGATTGGAATGCTAAAGTAGGAAGTCAAGAAATCACTGGGATAACAGGCAAGCATGGCCTTGGTGTACAAAATGAAGCAGGACAAAGGCTAATAGAGTTTTGCTAAGAGAAGACGCTGAGCATAGCAAACACTCTTTTCCAACAGCACAAGAGGCAACTCTACACATGGACATCACCAGATGGTCAATATCGAAATCAGACTGAATGTGTACTTTGCAGCCAAAGATGGAGAAGCTCTATACAGTCAGTAAAAACAAGACCTGGAGCTGACTGTGGCTCAAATCATGAGCTTCTTGTTGCAAAATTTCGGCTTAAATTGAAGAACGTAGGGAAAACCACTAAACCATTCAGGTATGACCTAATCATATCCCTTATGAATATACAGTGGAGGTGACGAATAGATTTCAGGGATTAGACCTCATAGACAGAGTGCCTGAGGAACTATGGACAGAGGTCCGTAACATTGTTGAGGAGGCAGCAACGAAATCCACCCCAAAGAAAAGGAAATGCAAGAAAGCAAAGTGGCTGTCTGATGAGGCTTTACAAGTAGCTGAAGGAAGAAGGGAAGCGAAAAGCAAGGGAGAAAGGGGAAGATATACCCAACTGAATGCAGAGTTCCAGAGAATAGCAAGGAGAGACAAGAAGGCCTTCTTAAATGAACAATGCAAAGAAATCGAGGAAAACAATAGAATGGGAAAGACTAGAGATCTTTTCAAGAACATCGGAGATCTCAAGGGAACGTTTTGTGCAAAGACGACATGATAAAGGACAAAGAAGGCAGGGACCTAACAGAAGCAGATGAGATTAAGAAGAGGTGGAAAGAATACACTGAAGAACTATACAGGTAATATCTTAATGTCCCCGATAGCCATGATAGTGCGGTCACTGAACTTGAGCTGGACATCCTTGAGAGTGAAGTCAAGTGGGCCTTAGGAAGCATTACTAACAGCAAAGCTAGCGGAGATGACAGTATTCCAGCTGAGCTATTTAAAATCCTAAAAGATGATGCTGTTAAAGTGCTGCACTCAATATGCCAGCAAATTTGGAATACTTAACAATGGCCACAAGACTGGAAAAGTTCAGTTTACATTCCAATTCCAAAGAAGGGCAATGCCAAGGAGTGTTCAAACTACCATACAATTGCGGTCATTTCACGTGCCAGCAAGGTTATGCTCAAAATCCTACAAGCTAGGCTTCCGCAGTATGTGAACCAAGAACTCCCGGAAGTACAAGCTGGGTTTCAAAGAGGCAGAGGAACTAGAGATCAAATTGCCAACTGTCGCTGGATCATGGAGAAAGCAAGAGAATTCCAGAAAAACGCCTATTTCTGCTTCATTGACTAAGCTAAAGCCTTTGATTGTGTGGATCACAACAAACTGTGGCAAATTCTGAAAGAGATGGGAGTACCAGACCACCTTACCTGTCTCCTGAGAAACCTGTACGAGGGTCAAGAAGCAACAGTAAGAACCAGACATGGAACAACTGATTGGTTCAAAATTGGGAATGGAGTACGACAAGGCTGCATATTGTCGCCCTGCTTATTTAACTTATATGCAGAGTACATCATGAGAAACGCTGGGTTGGATGAATCACAGGTCGGAATTAAGACTGCTGGGAGAATTATCAACAACCTCAGATACGCAGACCATACCACCCTAATGGCAGAAAGCGGAGAGGATCTAAAGAGCCTCTTGTTGAGGGTGAACGTGGAGACTGCAAAAGCTGGTTTGAAACTCAACATTAAAAAAACTAAGATCCTGGCATCTGGTCCCATCATTTCCTGGCATATAGAAGGGGAAGAAATGGAAGAGTGACAGATTTTACTTTCTTGGGCTCCAAGATCACCGCAGACGGTGACTGTAGCCATGAAATTCAAAGACGCTTGCTCCTTGGGAGGAAAGCTATAGCAAACCTAGACAGCATAGTAAGAAGCAGAGACATCATCTTGCTGACAAAGGTCCGTCTAATCAAAGCTATGGTTTTCCCAGTAGTAATGTATGGCTGCGAGAGCTGGACTATAAGGAAGCCTGAGTGCCGAAGAACTGATGCTTTCAAACTGTGGTGCTGGGGAAGACTCTTGCGAGTCTCCTGGACTGCAAGGACGTCAAATCAGTTCATCCTAAAGGAAATCAACCCTAACTGCTCATTGGAAGGACAGATACTGAAACTGAAGCTCGAATATTTTGGTCACCTAATGCGAAGAGAAAACTCACTGGAAAAGACCCTGATGCTGGGAAAGAGTGAAGGCAAAAGGAGAAGGAGACGGCAGAGGATGAGATGGCTGGATAGCATCACCGATGCAATGAATATGAACTTGAGCACACTCCGGGAGAGAGCGGAGGACAGGACGGCCTGGCGTGCTATGGTCCATGAGGTCACGAAGAGTTGGACATGACTTAACGACTGAACAACAACAACAGTGCACTTCCTTTATTCACCCTTTCAGAACTAGCATAAACCCTAAATCAGAGCCTTGTTATTTGTATACCATACTATCAATCTAAGCACATTCTCTCTCTCTCTCTCTCATAGATACTCAGTAATTGCTATTTGTTTGTGACAAATAGCTGTGGATTCTTTGATTACTGAAACTATTATAAGACGTTCCAGCTTAATGCTGATAATTCCTCAATGGTAGTTTATTATGAAATCCAATAAAGAATGTAATCCTATACTTACCAGGGAGTAAATCTCACATATAAGATTGTACTCTTAGTTACTTTTGGAAGATCCAACAATTTGAGCACCTTAAGGGAAAGGAAAGGTTCCTCCTGTGCAAGTACCGGGTCATTGCTGACCCCTAGAGGGACGCCGCTTGCGCTGGTGTTTTCATGGCAGACTATAGCTAGGGATGTACGAAAGTCACTTACCTTTTCGATGGGGTGATTTGCGGTGGGGGGGAGGTGCTCCGCACCTCCCCCCGAAATCCTAATCCGGCCGGCTCCGCGGACATTCTGCGGAGCCGCTGATCGGGGCTGCCTGTAGCCGGACATCCGGCTGCTGGGCAGCCTTGCAGAAAAAAAAAAAACCGCGTACACAAATGGTGGCGGCTATGGCCGCCGCCATTTGCGTTCCCTTTTTTTCACTGTTTTAGCCTATGTAAATATTTACGTAAGCTATTACGGCGAAAAAAAGGGGAACACAAATAGCATAGTGGATGCTATTTGCGTTCCTCCCCCCCCCCCCGCCGTTTTAGCCTACGTAAATATTTACGTAAGCTATTACGGCAAAAAAAAAAAAAGGAACGCAAATAGCGCCCACTACACTATTTGCGTCCCCCCTATTTTTGCCGTAATAGCCTACGTAAATATTTACGTAGGCTAAAACGGTGAGAAAAAAAAAGGAACGCAAATGGCGGCCGCCGTAGATCAGGGGAATGGTAAGGGGGAAAGGGTTAACCCCTTCCCCAGCTCCACTTTCCCATTCTTCAAAGCAGCTGTATGGAGTTGCTAATTACTAAAAACAAAAACCTGCAAGAGATTCTGATCATAGATCTCCCACTCATGCACAGTTTGGCCTTGAGCAAGGCAGCTGGAGAAAGAACAACTACGGTGGGAATTGCTTTATTTTAATGTTTCACATCTTATTACCTCATATTGCAGCCTGAAGTTAAGGCTACCAGGATGGCCATCAAGAACAAGAATTGCGCAGTTTTGTATCTAATTGCTTTTTGAAGTTGAAATTCTGGTAATGTATGCTTCAAATCAGCTCTGGGCAAAATATTTTTGCCAATGAATCTCACCATGTCTCATACTAGTGAAGACGAGAATCAAGAATTTCCTGGAAAAGGTATAATACACTAAGCAGGAGTAGGATCCTTTGCACACAGGTATAGGAGAGCAGTGTTTGCTGAGGAAGACTACAGCAAAGGGAAATGTTTTGTTAGGAAGATAAACAGGATTTCCTTCCCTTGCTTCTAGAAGATTGGTTTAAAAAATGCCATCAAAAAAACAAGCTATGCCTAGTCCGAAATACACATTTATGGGGGTTGTGTGGCTGTCTTCAACCCATATCCTCCCATGTGCTGCCCTGGTAGCAACTGGTAAAAGAAATCTGTGATGTGAACACTGTGTATTATCCTGCCCTGTAAAAATGGCTGCCTATATTCTAGTGTGGGGATAGGGAAATGTGCACCTGTGGGGGGCAGGGATGGTGTTACACAGTGGCAGCCATGAATTCCCCCATAGTATGTATTTAGGTCCTAAGACCTGATGATCTATTTATGCTTCTGAGTGATGTGGTTAAGAAAACATGTAACAGAAGAGGAGGATTGGGATTCCACAGCAAGCCCTACTTCCACAGAAGACATGGGCAGACTGAGAGTCATTGTCAGAGTGTTCACCGCCAGAAGACCCTTTCACCAGGTTCTCCTCAGGGGAAGGGTCTACTCAGGAATGAAGGTTTACTTGGGAATTGGGAAAAGATTCAGCTGACAGCCCTCAGTCTCCTCCCAGACCTGTGCTGGGTTAACAGCTTGCATTGCACCATCGCTCCAGCTGTGCACTCAGGCCAGTTGAAGGGAAAGAATTACCAAGAAACAGCTTAATAACAAAGAATACTGGCTATATTCATTTCAGATACCATAAGAATGCAAATACATGTGGCCTTTTTTCTAGATGATCCAGAAAGAAGAGACCAATAACAAAATCAAAAGACAATATGTACAAAGGGGCTTCAAGAGAGTCATTTTTGTTCTAGGAAGATGGAGGTATTGCAAGTTATAAAGCTCTCCCTTAGGGTTATTTTAGACAGGCCTTGAACTTCTTTCAGAGAAAGAATTTATTTCACTCTGCTTCCTAGAACAACAGCAAACGACCCCCTACTGTACATGCCAGGGGCTACGGGGGGGGGGGCATAGAGAATGTTCAGGGTGAGTATGCCTACGTGTTAAAGATGGGACACAAATGATTTGTCATGGCCAAGCTGTTTTCAGTAGCATTCCTGTGGGAATGATCACATGTGCTCCAGTTCTAGAAAAGGAATTCATCAGGAGGTAGGGAAGGAGAAGATGGCATGGTCTTTTCTGGTGAATCCCCCCCCCCCCCCACTATTTGCTGTCACTTGTGTAACAAACACATATGTTCGTAAATGTGCAACCAGCCTGGCCATTTGTGAGAGTCTTTCTCATGGAATCAGCGCACTGCCACATGGTGCTTATTCCATGGGAAAGGCCCACAAGATGGTTGACGCTATTCTCATGCAAACCTCTGCAAACTGGAATTGTATCACATGAAGCGAAGTTCCCATGCTACAGAGAACATGTGCAACAGATGTTGAACTGAGAGGCTTTTAAGAAACTGGCCACCTATTTGAGATCAAATGTGAAGAAAGGAAAAATATGAATAATCAAGGGTGCTGCAAATTAGGAGCAAATAGACTGGCTTGTGACTTCAATATGTAACACATAGCCCAGTTTGGATTTTAAGAACTTCAACCAACCAAAAACAAAACAGCAAACTAAACCCACTCAAAAAACCCTCTCTTCTTTACCAGGGCATGGAGTGGAGTTCTACAAAGACACATAAAGCCGACAGAGTTGTACTCCCCAAAGCGACTATTATTTATTTACTTAACGATATTGATGAATCACTTACATGAAAGAAATTTCTAAGTATGTAGAAAAACAAGTTTTGATACAGAAGACAAGATTACCTTCCTGAGGTTGCCTGTTAGAAAAGGTATGTTTTCTTGGGTACCAAAAACCCTGAAGAGTTGGCACCTGCATAATTTGCAGTGGTAGGAAGTTCCAGACAGTGGGCCCTATGACACTAAGGGTATAATCCTATGCATGTTTAGACAGAAAAAAAGTCATACAACTCCCAGCTTTCTCCAGCCAGCATTCCCCAGCCAGGCTGGCTGGGGAATGCTGAGAGTTCTGTCTAAACATGCATAGGATTGCGCCCTAAAGGTCCTATTCCGAGCCATGATAGAAAGGACCTGCAAAATCTTAGTTAACGACAGGAGGTTATCTCCTGATGACTGCAGCAAGTGAGCAGGCCAGTAGGGGGATAAAGCAATCTCTTAAGTATCCTGGTCTTGAGTTGTTTAGGGCTTCGTAAACAAGTACCAAACCTTAATCCTGGCAGATACTGTTCCCTCAGCATAAGTGTAATAGGCTGGCAATAAGTTGCTACCGTTACCAACCTGGCTGTGGCATTCTGCACCAACTGCAGCTTCCAGACCAACCTTAAGAGAAGCCCCACATAAAGTGCATTGCAGTAATCCAATCTGGAGGGCTGGATTACTACTACTGCAATATGTGCAAGTTGGGTTTTTTTTTAAGGTAGGTGTGTTATGATGATAAAACAAACAAACATGACCCTGCCAAGAATAGCTTATCTAAAAGTAGCTTCTCTTCCTCATTCCTCTACTATGCTGAACTAATGTGCAAGGAGAAAGTAATATGCATGAGCTAAATATGATGTTCCAGTTCTCTTCCCTTCCTGTGATTCAGAACAAGTGGAGAATCAAAGTGGTGCTGCAGTTATCACTGAATCTGATATATTAGTACCTATCATTAAATTATATGTCTCTAAAAAAGAACAATTATGATTGCAAGACAGAAAGCTTTGAAAAGGAGGAAAAACACTTTTTTTTTTAACAAGAAGGGCACAGACTATACACAAGAGATGTGAAATCCTAAAACTAAAAAAAGGAGAGCTGTTCAGTACAGGAGGATGACTGATGGTTGTGTTATCTTGTAGGGATTAAAGGCTAAAAATAGCTTGAGGCACTTCAAATAAGTACAGTATGTGCAATTCAGGGGTACGAATCAAATGTAGTTAGACTCCATGAAATTCAGCCAGCATCTACAACACTAGGATTCCTGAGCTGAATTCTCAGGGGTAGCAAAGAAGTATCTATAGCTTCATCTGAAAAGAAGCAGATGGGAAAATTCTCTAAACTGTTTAAAAACGAAAGAAAGGGATATAGTCCCTCCCACCAGCCAACATGGCTAAAGTATGTACTTGGGTTTGGAATACAGACTACAGCATATAAAACTGCTTGGGAGTTACAGCAGGCCTGAGAACAATTTAATATGGATCAAATGAAAATTTACCTAATCTCAGTGCAGAGAACCTCAGTGAAAACCAAGACTGCAATAGGAGGCTATTGTGCTTGCAGATCCACCTCTAGTAAAGTTAGAACATCACAGAAAATTGACAACACACACACACAAAACAATTCCATAAAATGATTTGATGAAAGAGCAATTGGCCATGGTTGAACATGCAGCTGATCTCATGCAGACTGAGACTAAGCAGACCTGGCTGGTTCAGGAAGAGAGCTGAACAAGAGCTTCTTGATGTCACTGAGTACGCGCACCTCTGACACACACAGCACACTAACCTTACTCACAGACAAGAAACTGGAGACTGCTATTTCTTTTAAAGCCTATACAGCTTGGGATCAGGCTACCTGAAAGACTGCCTTCTCCCTTATGAGCTTGCTCAGGTAATAGGATCTTTGGGGGAGGCCCTCTTAGTTCTGCCATCTTCAGAAGTGCTTTGGTGGCTATAAAAGAGAGGACTGCTCCCAGATTATGGAACTCCCTGCTGAGGGAGGCTAGGTTGGCTCCCTCCTTGCTGTCCTTCTGCCGGTAAGCAAATATGTTACTGTTCAAACAGGCCTTTGGCATATAAACTGCTCTGTTGGTTTGGGCGCTATTTTTATTCTGTAATTTTTGTATGCTTTATCTGTATTTTTAATGGATTTTATTGTTTTAACAAAGTTTTCTCAATTTTTTAAAAGTGCCTATGATTGTTAGCCACCTTGAGTGCCATTTTCTTGGTGGAAAGGTGGGGAACAAATTGAATGAATGACTAAATAAATATTTCTCAACTTCAAAGTGAAATGGACAGTTCCATTCAACAGGCCAGAAATACAGAGGAGAAGGTAAAAGAGGCAGTCACAGATGCAGCCATAATGGCAGAACTGAAGAAAGAGCGACATGCTAGTGGCCCTACCTGGAGAGAATGAAGAAGAACCTGAATCAGGCTGTGAAATACCTGCAACTCCACCTGGATGAGGTAGAACTGCTTGCCTTGAAAGGAGGGGAGAAGCATATGAAGAAAAAGGAGGCCAGCAGGATCTGAGAGCTCAAGTCTGAACTTGAGGGGGACCTAAAGAAGACATTTTGAAAATGAAGGCATTTGCAAGTATGAATAGTGAGTTAAAGAATTGATTTGCAAGGTGAAAAGAGGAAGAATCTGTTTAGGACACAGGATGAGATGGAAAAGTTTAAGGTGAAGATCAAACCCTACAAGAGGAGACTGAGGAACAGGCCAACATCGAGATCTCCAAATTCAGAAACACTCAACTGGCATAAATGTTGACCAAGACCAGATGAGGTTGTTTTTATCATAAGGGTGATTAGTTGCAACAAAATGGTTTGCACTCCCATCACTTATTCTATTTTAAAAAAGCTAAATCCCACAGCCTGCTACAGAAATTCAGCTGATTTACCTCATACTTATAGTGCAGTATACTGGGTTCTACCAGAAGGTGGCTACCAGATTAATTTCTCTAAAGAAACAGAAAAATAAATTATTTCAGGGTTTGGCTCCATTCCACTTTTATTTCTGGTCCCAGATGGGCATCTGGGATAGCTTCACAGAAGCACTGGAAGAGGCAGGCAGGACAGCTAGCAGTAGCATGGGGTTGGGAAAAGGCAGAGTAGGAGAGAAAGTGAGCAGAGAGCACAGGGTGGGAATACTTATCCCTTGAGTGAAAAGGAAAAAGTAGGAAAGTGTCAATAAATGTTCAGCTTTTTCTTCTTTAACTAAAATGTGTTTGTATTCCTCCTAAGTATATTTCACTTTAATACCTAGTACTTTGGGCCATTGTACAAATGCTCTCTTCCAAATTATTTCACCCTTGCAGGGAGATTTCTAACTACATTTTGTTCCTGTGATGAACACACACCAGAAGTAGATAATGTCACAATATAATAAGCTCAAGAGACTATGACATATAGAGAGTATAAGCAGTGCATCTGAGTTCATGGCCACTTCTTTTCGAGACGGTTCTTATGTACTGTTGTAGCATAGCTGCTGCTGCTTTGTGGCTGGTGTTCCATGCCTCAGTCGAGCAACCATCTCTTGTGCCGATATGGGGGACTTCTATTTTTATCTGCTCTACTATATGGTTGTTGGTGTTACTGCTATGATATGAAACTGATCATGAAGATGGTCCTAATATGGACCATTATGGATGAGTAACTTCCCTCAATTTCACTCCTTTATTCTTCTTCTGTTATTCTGTTATGTTGGATACTACTCTAGTTGAAGGAGGATTTCATGATGTAAGGCAAGGGTGGACAACTTGTGGTCCTCCAGACGTTTTGGCCTAGAACTCCCACGGTCCTTCATTATCGGCTATGCTGGCTAGGCCTGATGAGATTTGTAGACCAATCTGGAGGGCCACAAGATGCCCACCTCTGATGTAAAGTCTTATCTGCTGAAGCCCTGTTTCAAGTGCCTGCTTCACTGAAAGTGTGATATGCTGCTACAGAGAAGAGGGCTTTTTCAGTGGTGGTTTCCTGGGTCTGAAATGCCCTCCCTAAGCAGCATACCTGATGCCTACTTTACAAGCCTTTACATGCCAGGTTAAGACATTCTTTTTTATCCAGCTGTTTTAAATGTATATAGTGCTTCTGTAGTTTTATTAGCTGCCTCTTACTATATTATTGATGTATGCTGCCCTGAAATCTGAATTTGATGAAGGGCAGTAGAAATATGTGTTAAATGTAGATAATGTATTTCAATGAATATATATAATTTATGTAGGAGCAGCTTCCCTGAATACACACACACACACACACACACACTTTCCATGGGAGTGAACCAGCACAACAGTCAAACAATAAATAAACAGCTTCCTCCAATACAAACATTAAAGCCTGTTTTTGTGCTGAAAAAAAGCCCCCCCACACACAAGTTGGAAACACCAACAAAAAACCTCTTTCTTAAATTGCCCGTTTGACTGAAAAACAATGTGTAATTTTTTTTAACTTAAAAAAGTTTTTTGATCCAACCAAAAGTTAACTTTGGAAGTGGGATGCTTCTTATTGTTTTTATAATACACAGGTATACTGGGTGCATTCTTCCAGGAAGGAAGTGAGCGCGCGCATGCGCGTGCATCTGTGTGAGAGAAATGGGGGGGGGGGAGAAAAAATACTGTACAAATACTTTAATGTGTAACATTAAACTGTGACAAAAAAGTAACGTTTTCAAAAATAACGCAAGGCGAAAATGTTTAACTTGGACCTAGATTGGAGGGCTACCATTTCTTCAGAAGCTGCAAGATAGGCAGAAATTCAAGAGACAAAGCTCTTTCCAGCATGGAGAAAATGACAAAATGACAGATGAAGCAGTGATAGGGCTGCATGTTGCTAACTCTTTCTTTCAGTAGCTTATATCTCACACTCCTGATTAGCAAATAATTAATAACTGTAATACAAATCTGTCCTTTTTGCCATGCAAAGAAAATATTGTTAGAGATTTAGATACGCAGTGCTCTGCTTCAGATACTTAGTGGACAGTGTCAAGACTTCTAATCTTCTAGCATTCAATGCACACTTCTTGCACTCTACTGTGTACACAGTTAATGGCCTGGTTCGCACAATTACTGCAGCTTAAACAAGCCATTGTGGCTTGTTTCAGCCAAGGCCCCCAGTGGGCATAATTTACCCAATTACTTGCCCAGGCGTGGCTTGTCTGAATCCGAACAGAATGGCTTGGTTGAGGGGGAAACAACTCTCAAATAACCGAACAGGCCATGGCTTATTTGAAGGTTGTTTCCCACTCCAACAAGCCATGTCACTTGGGTTTGGATTACACGACAGGGTAGGTAATTAGGTAAATAGAGCCTGGCATGCCCCAACACATGCCACGGCTTAAACAAGGCACTGGGGCTTGTTTAAGCCTCAGTGATCGCGCGAACTGGGCCACTGTGTGACATGGGCACTCAATGAATTTTGTAACAGAGACCGGAGACCAAAGACTCAAGTTGGTTGTGCCTAAGAGTGACCTGAATTCATATTTGAAATGTATCGGAGCCCCAAAAACATACTTTTATGCACTTGCAGGTTTCTTCTCTTTCTTTCCTACGCCATTTAGAAGCCTACAAATACTACACATTGCGCAATTGACATGATCCTTCCCACCTCAAAAGAAGGGAAGATGACACAAAATTGCATGCCCAGGCCTCTACTGAGTAGCTGCATTACAAGTTTCCTTAAAATTGTGATGGACCAGAGGGTCTAACACCCTTTCTTTCATCATGGACAGACTGTTGCAGCCTGATATCTGCCTGAATCAGGCAAATAGTTTTTAAGAGAGTTCAAGGTGGTAATAATACAGGGATTGTTTTCCATAGTGGTACACACACCTCCCACTGTCACCTCTTGTCAAAAAGGGTTTTCATGCTTTGAAGGACTACATAAACAATACAACAAATTTTTACAGTCAGCTCTGTTCACAAGTTGAATGTACATTCCAGAGGCATGATGCCTCTCTCATACCACCTTCAATTCTCTGAAAAAGATGTCATCTGTCTCCAGCTTTAAATTACTTTATTCTAGGTTAACAGGAACTCTCAGAACGTATTTTTAAAACTTGTCAATTTATAAAATGAAAAAGGATCTAAAATCCAGTACTGGAAAGGTGACTTGGAAAATGAGAATTATCGCACAATGTTAAAAAAAAAAGTTGATAGTGAAGTGAAACAGCTGAGGTGCTATAGAAAGTGTTTCTTCTATGCCAAGCGTGAAGAACTATTATTTTCAATGGTGAGGTTTCTTTCTTATTTACACCTCATGATATTCAAAACGTTTTAGTTGCACAAATGTCCACTGATCCAAGACCCTGTTTAACCTTCATTGCATATTTGATTAAGCAAGAAAAGGCAGAACCAGATATCTCCTTCTCCCACGTCGAAAGACATATGCAACAGGTTTTTCTACCTACTTTTGAGGTCCTAATGATAACTACAAGTGAAAGAGTTGCTTCTTAAAATATTAATAAATGTTTCTGTTTTTTTTTTGTATAGCCCCTAAAGAAGGCCCAGAAATATACAGTAGAGGGCCGAAATGCATTGGGGAATAAAATTCTATTTTTTAAATCCTGGAACTTTGCCCCGATCTACACTCATGGTTTTTTATGCTTCCAATCAGTCTTCGTTCCCCTCTTTTCACATGACACTCTCGCTGTTTTGTTTTGGAACCGCAATTTCCCGCTGCCCTGTTACCGCTTTCATTACCCTGATATTCTGTGATTTCCAAGTAGATTTCATTCATGTGCTCTGCTTTTCCACTTTTATTACCGAACATGGGCGTGGAATTCTCCTCCCACGCCTGTCCATATATGGTGGTGTTTGTATTTCCCTCCTGTCCAATCACAGCTCTCAATGCTCCCATGTAGTCTTCTGGCTACTGATAGGCTAGCATAGCTTCCTCAGCATTCGAAGTTTTATCACCAACAAGCAAAGGGCTGGATGTGCCTGCTCTTGTCTGATCTTGGAAGCTCAGCAGGGTCAGTACTTGGATGGGAGACCTCCTGGGAATCAGGCTTCCTGCATTGAGCAGGGAGTTGTTCTATCCCTTCAAATGACACTAACTTTTACCTCCTTCTATTCCCTGCTTTGGCTTTTTTTTTTAAATTGAGGAATTATCTTTGAATCTTTGAAGAATCGTAGCTTTTCCAGCCCACTTTCTCTGCACACTTGTCCAGGAACGCGTAATTTTTTTCTCAGTCCCCTCCATGCTCGCAGCACGCTGTCCTGAATGGAAAGACACATGCACACATCCAGGCAGACAGTCATCACTATTCATGGACTGACATCAATAAAAATGTCCGTGGACAATTTTAACGTCAACTCATGAGCGGAAGACAAGAACAGGGCAGTCTTTGAAGATGCAAGCAGACCCCCCCCCCCGCAAACCCGAGCGTCTCCTGCCTCTGCATTTCTCAATTGGAGGGAGAAGAGGGTAAAATGCCTCCCTGCAATGAAGGGAGACACATCTGATCCCCCACCCCACCAAGCTCAGAAGCAACGTCCTCTGTTGTTTCAGAGCACCCTATTAAGTTCAATGGGGCTTACTCAAGGGTTGCAGACTTACAGGGTGATCTTATGTCTATTCAGAAGTAAGTCCCATTGAGTTCAATGCGGCTTACTCCCAAGTAAGTGCCCAAGATTGGGGCCACAAGAAAACAGTACAGCAGAAGTTAAGCTACCGGGGGAAGGAGGGGGGAAGGGGGCATGTGCAAAGGCAGTCAGTTGTGATCCTGCATTTAAAACAGAAGCAGAAAACCCCATTTTAAATGCAGGATTTTAGGCTGGTGGCAGATCCATATTTTTCAACTTCAGTCCGTGGAGGCAGATGTGCTCTGTGACTCGATACTGGTTTTGTGGGTCTCCCCTTTAAGAATCATATGAAATTATGAAGATCCCTTTTTTGATTTTATGTACCCTTGTTTAACCCAGTACCTCCCAACACATTGGCTCCCTGGGTAGATGGGGGAGTCTTCTTCTTTTTCAGCCAAGCAGGAGAAAGCCTTCAAAGTTAGGATTTCACTGGCTACTTAGGGCACAATCCTATGCATATTTAGACAGAAAAAACATGTTTAGCATGTTTAGACATGGCTAGTTGGGGAATGCTGGGAGTTGTGGGACTTTTTTTTCTGTCTAAACTTGCATAGGATTGTGCCGTTCATGCAATTCATCTGGCAGAGCTTGGCATCTTTTAAGATTTTTTTTTTTTAAGCAGTTGCTTTAGGCACTACTGCTTGGGTGGGAAAGCAGTGTCTGTCACCTCCAAATCAGAAGGCAATTTGCTTTCAATGGGATTTCCCTCTGCTGCGGACAAAAACAGGGCAGTCTTCGAAGCTTCGAAGACGCAAGCAGACCCCCCCAAACCTGAGCGCTGGGGTGCCACCGCTGCTGCCTCTCTTCATCGTGCCAGCTGTCAAGGGCTGGCGTGGGGAAAAAAGCCTTGGCAGACACCCCCAGCCTCTCGCCCTGGCCTCCAGCAGGTGGGTGGGGGGGAGAAGAGATAGATGCCTCCTTCTTCCCTCCACCCCCACCTGCTACAGCGGTGGTGGCAAGGGACAAGGTGGTCATTTTCCGTAAGACCAGGAAAACTTATGGAAAATGACCAGCCTCTCCTGCGTCACTGCCAATGTTGGGGGGGAGGACACTAAAGGTGCTGCCTTCTTCCCCTCTTCTTGCTGAGGGAACTGGTGTCTGGTGGGGGCGGAGTGGCAACTTCTCGCTGGGCTTTGAGCCCCAACCAGATGCTTGCACCATCCCTACACACACACAGGGACAGAGGAAGAGAGGGACGGTGGGCAGGGAAGCGGCAGAAACAGGAAGAGTTGCCACTCCTCCAATGAGAGCAGCCTTCCTTGAAAGCAGGAAAACAGCATGGTGCTGGAGTGTGAACCATGTTTGTGCATTTGAGGAGGTACTGGAACGGGGAAAGAGGGTGAGTGTGGATAATCACGTTTTAATGCAATGGCATTTAACTCGGCAGTCTACCGACTTCATTGCGCTAGCAGACACAATGAAGATCGGCCCTTTGTCTCTAGTTTTCACTGTGTGATTCTGGATCTTCTGTTTTGTCTGACATTGTTTCTTTGCACTTTTTATTTTAGCCATATAATTTGAAACTTCATTATTGGTCAGGAGCAAGCAATATTTACTCCTGAGTGCGTAACCCAAAGGCAAACTGCACAGCTGTCCCTTCTGCTCTTCCCCCATCACTGCAACCGCCACCATCACTGTTGTCTGCAGGCCTTCTCATATTGCTGTTGCTGACCGCTGTGCTATCCCAGAAAGGTCTGGCAGGGATAGGTATTAACTTCAGGTTAGTGCACAGTGATCATATGGGGACGCTTGAGAGCTTTGTGTTCAGAATGCAAACTGTGTAAATCGTGCAAAGTAAATTAAATTTCCTTGACTTCTTTGCATTGAAGATGTTGGGCTATGCACTTGTCCAATTTGCCCTTTTTAGATTCCCAAAGGTCTCAATGGACAATCCATGGTTTATGGGGGACCAAACTATCCTACCTGAAATCACGAAATTGGTTTTCAAAGCATTTCATCTATTATATTTTTATACCGTTTATCTAATTTACTTCAGTTTCTTAGTCATAAAGGATAAGCATGTCTATAACTAGTTCACATGTACCTCTGATATGTCATGAGGTTTAGTCCATTTAGATAAGTCCTTTTCACTTAAGGGCGGAGTTCCAGTTTGGAGAAGCTCTCAGGGGCTTCATTCCAGTGGTGGGAAGGGTTGAAGGCCCTTCCCACCACTGAAGGGGTGAGCCCAGAAATACCAAAAGATAGCATCATATTTTGGCTTAAAGCTCTTGAAGGGGTGAGCCCAGAATACCAAAAGATAGCATCATATTTTGGCTTAAAGCTCTTACTGGCGGTAACTAAGCCTTAGGAGAGGCATTTCAATCTTTCGGAATGGGGAAAAACCTGCACAAAAGTCAGAAGACTACCAAACATTTGGTGGTCAGGGAAAAGGTGGTGGAACCTGGGGAAGAGGGCGGATCCATCTGGGGAACACTGGAGGGCTGGATTTGGCCCCTGGGCTTGAGGCTCTGCACCCGTGATTTAGATGCATCCAAGAACTTGCATCACCGCCCACTCCCTGGTTTAGCCTTTCATTTCTTCCAACAGAAACCCCTCGCTTAGCATCACTGGATAGGCCACTTCTGAAATTTGCCCAGGGTTAGAGTGCAGCTTGTCCAGTGCACAGAGGGCTACTTCAGGATACTGGAATCTCACTGCACACACATGATTTGCTGCTCAGCTCATTGGATCAGGCTAAGATATGGCTGTAAGTTTTCAGTGGTTGCTATATTTGTATCTGGCCGTGTGAAATAAATGTCCTGCAGCCAAAAAGAAAATAGTTTTCAGAAGCTGAGCACCCCAGAACTGAAAGGAACATTATCTCTGCTTTAAAGAGAGAGAGAGAGAGAGAGAGAGAGAGAGAGAGATTGACTTCCTTGGTCATTATCCGCTTCTTTTACAAGAAATGCTGGGAAATGATAGATTCTTGTTCAAGGTATAATCTTTGCAATCGGCACCAACATTATGCTACCGTCTTGAATTAGAGCAATTCTAGAAATGATATAATACATTGCAGCAGCAAGAGTAAGAACAGATTACACTGATCAGGACAGAGATATTAGTGGAATGCAGTGGAACTAGAAGCTATTAATATAATACCAGTAAAAGCTCTTTTTGTTGCTGTTGTGCCTCAGCAGGGTAGATTGATTTAAATCAAGCAGATTTAAAATCAGTCAGAAAAGAAAATGATTTTCAACAGGGACAACTTTCCCATGTTTTTACAGATATCTCATAAACAAAAGTGCATTTCAGTTTGTTGATATAATCATTTAAGTATATTGATATACAAGTAAATACAGTCTTTGTGCTACCTAGGAAGGCAATATAAAACATTTGCTCAAGCAACACCTTTGCCTTTTCTCTATTTAGTGGGGGATAATGTTAAATAAGTGCATTTCTGTTTGTCACCCTCTGTATGTATACAAAGATACTGAGCAAGCTCATTTCCTTGAAAGGTAATTGGACAGAACTCTCTGAAACTAAGGGATGGTAGTTACTTAGCAGATCCCACTGCATGGGAAATGAAGGGATAATCAAGCTGAAGTTAAGCGCTATTAGAGCCCACTGATTCCAGTCAGTTGGATAAGTCTGCAGAGCATCTTTCATCCTCTTTCGTCTATCCTTGGGTGCTTGCAGCAGAAAGTCTTCTATCACTACCAATCAGAAGACACTGACAGGGTTCGCATGATCACTGCAGCCCGCCGTGGTTTATTTCAGCCACGGTGAGTTGTGGTGTGCGCCAGCTGCCCTTCTGAATATGCAAGTTGTGCAGGCAGTCGCTGGGGCTTACTGTGTCACACAAACCTGGCGAGGGAAGCTTATGTGAGGGTTACACAACTCTCATGTAAGCCGTGGGCATAAGCCACCCTCGCCAGGTCTGGACGACACAATAAGCCAAGGCGACCACCTGCTGCGGCTTGAATATTCAAAATGGCCGTCGGGATGCGCCGCGAGCCTGTGGCGATTGTGCAAACTGGCTCATGGTGTAGCTACACTGTCTATTCTTTCTGTTTTGCAGAAAGAAAAAAGATGGAAGAAGCAGTGCAGACAACCTTGTCTTCAACCTGTAACCCTTTTGTTACAGGTTGAAGACAAGGTTGCCTAGCCCCCACCCACCCCAGTAAAATTCCGCGAATGAGGCATAGCAATTGCATGACAAAAGCCTCGCCTGGAAGCATCCCAAGTTCTTTCCCTCACTGTTGTGTGTCCTCCACCCATATTCCAACGCCTGGGAGGATGGTGGGGATAAAAGTGGCTGGAGAGAGGCAGCTTCAGGGGAATGTCAGGGGAAAGGGTTATTTCCCTGAAACTCCCACCTCCGCTAGCATTTCTGTTGCAAATTATCCCCTTCCCTGGCTTTTTTACAATGGGAAGCAGTCCTCTGACATTACAGGTCACTGTATTTTTTGAAATCCATAGTTTAGCCCTGACACTGAAACAGTTGTTGTTGTTGTTGTTGCTGCTGCTGTTGTTCAGTCGTGTCCGACTCTTCGTGACCCCATGGACCATAGCACGCCAGGCCTTCCTGTCCTGCGCTCTCTCCCGGAGTGTGCTCAAGTCCATATTCATTGCATCGGTGATGCTATCTAGCCATCTCATCCTCTGCCGTCCCCTTCTCCTTTTGCCTTCAATCTTTCCCAGCATCAGGGTCTTTTCCAGTGACTTTTCTCTTTGCATTAGGTGGCCAAAATATTTGAGCTTCAGCATGGTACTTATGGCCATTTCTGACCTAACCATCTACACCAGCCTTCCTCAACTGAGCATCCTCCAGATGTTTGGTACTATAGCTCTCATCATCACTGACCATGGGCCATTCTGGCTTATGGGAGTTGTAGTCCAAAACATCTGAAAGGCAGCAGGTTGAGGAAGGCTGATCTGCAGCTATAGGTAGGCTGCGAAAATTATCCACCAGATGTTTGGCAACTTCGCTGTTCATACAATGATTATTTCACGATTATTTATATGATTCTATGATGTCCTTGACATATTTATTTTATTTGTTTATTTATTACACCTGTATCCCCAATCATCCTCTAAGGACCCCAGTGTACAATTTCCAAGGAGACTCCTGTCCAGGCAGTATACAAGGTTAAGCCTGATTAGCTTCATCAGTAGAACTGCCACATATGCTTCCAAACACAACTTACTGGAGGCTTTTACTGTACTGCTCTTGAGAGGATCTATTTGTTCCTGGTAAGAATGGCAGGATTTCTCCTGTGGGCATTACAAGGATCCATCTAATCCCCTGGGTGATACCATATAAAAACTGGGGTGAAAGTTTGGTCCCTACTCATGGAAGCTCTTCAGTTTCTTATGGTATTACAAGACTTGCGTATTTGGAATGATTTCTAGTGACCGGGATAAAAAGGCATCTAAGTACATGCAATGATAATCCCTTCGAATGCAGTGAACGAAATAGTAACACCAATCCTAAATCTGCTTATTCAGAAGTCAAGTGCAGTTGATTCAATGTTAAATATGCTCAGAACTAAAAAATAATGGATACATAAAATAGATTTCTCTTTGAAATTTAAAACTAAGATTTAGAGGTGTGCATGATCAAAACGTGTTTTCTGTTCCGCACAATAAATCATTCCATTTTTCTTATCACTCAGCTCTGTTGAAAAGGTTCATGATCCCTGGCAAAAAAATCTAAATATCTTATCAAACAAGTTTTATACTGCTCTGGTATATATCACACAAGTAGCTGAGATTGCATTTACAGTATTTGAGAACAACCTCAGAGAAACACAGGAGACTGATAATATCTATAATTCCCAAATTACGCTGTTGGTTACAAATATTTAAGGAACAGAAAGCTGGAAAATATTAGTTTGAAAATAGAATGTTGTAAAAGCTTCATTTATCTGAGTTTCTTATCTAGAAACCATCACTCTCTCTAATTGGATATGGATCCTGCTGAGAATCATTTGCATTGAAAAAAAAATCCCACTGTCAAAAGAGGTATCAGAATCCCTTGTTCAGTTTTGATAAACTGGGTTCAGAATGCATCAATGGCACTATCCAAAGTCAAAACACTTTCAACAAATTAGTGCCTGAACAACAAAACGAAGAATGTATCTGAAATTTGCAGGTGTGATGAAATGCTGATCTGCATGTAATTAATTTGGCTGTTCTACCATAAGCTTTAAAAGTATTTGGGTGAAATGCGTGAAGCCAATAAGATTAAAATTGTTGTTGTTATTGTTCAGTCGTTCAGTCGTGTCCGACTCTTCGTGACCCCATGGACCATAGCACGCCAGGCCTTCCTGTCCTGCGCTCTCTCCCGGAGCGTGCTCAAGTTCATATTCATTGCATCCGTGATGCTATCTAGCCATCTCATCCTCTGCCGTCCCCTTCTCCTTTTGCCTTCAGTCTTTCCCAGCATCAGGGTCTTTTCCAGGGAGTTTTCTCTTCGCATTAGGTGGCCAAAATATTGGAGCTTCAGCTTCATTATCTGTCCTTCCAATGAGCACTCAGGGTTGATTTCCTTTAGGATGGACTGATTTGACCTCCTTGCAGTCCAGGGGACTCGTAAGAGTCTTCTCCAGCACCACAGTTCGAAAGCATCAATTCTTCGACGCTCAGCCTTCCTTATAGGCCAGCTCTCACAGCCATACATTACTACTGGGAAAACCATAGCTTTGATTAGACGGACCTTTGTCGGCAAGGTGATGTCTCTGCTTCTTACTATGCTGTCTAGGTTTGCCATAGCTTTCCTCCCAAGGAGCAAGCGTCTTTTAATTTCATGGCTACAGTCACCATCTGCGATGATCTTGGAGCCCAAGAAAGTAAAATCTGTCACTGCTTCCATTTCTTCCCCTTCTATATGCCAGGAAGTGATGGGGCCAGATGCCATGATCTTAGTTTTTTTAATGTTGAGTTTCAAACCAGCTTTTGCACTCTCCTCTTTCACCCTCAACAAGAGGCTCTTTAGATCCTCTTCGCTTTCTGCCATTAGGGTGGTATCGTCTGCATATCGGAGGTTGTTGATAATTCTCCCAGCAATCTTAATTCCGACCTCTGATTCATCCAACCCGGCATTTCTCATGATGTACTCTGCATATAAGTTAAATAAGCAGGGTGACAATATGCAGCCTTGCCGTACTCCTTTCCCAATTTTGAACCAATTGGTTGTTCCATGTCTGGTTCTTACTGTTGCTTCTTGACCTTCGTACAGGTTTCTCAGGAGACAGGTAAGGTGGTCTGGTACTCCCATCACTTTAAGAATTTGCCACAGTTTGTTGTGATCCACACAATCAAAGGCTTTAGCGTAGTCAATGAAGCAGAAATAGACGTTTTTCTGGAATTCTCTTGCTTTCTCCATGATGCAGCGAATGTTGGCGATTTGATCTCTAGTTCCTCTGCCTCTTCTAAACCCAGCTTGTACTTCCGGTAGTTCTCGGTTCGCATACTGCCGAAGCCTAGCTTGTAGGATTTTGAGCATCACCTTGCTGGCATGTGAAATGAGCGCAATTGTGCGGTAGTTTGAACACTCTTTGGCGTTGCCCTTCTTTGGAATTGGAATGTAAACTGACCTTTTCCAGTCTTGTGGCCACTGTTGAGTGTTCCAGATTTGTTGGCATATTGAATGCAGCACTTTAACAGCATCATCTTTTAGGATTTTAAATAGCTCGGCTGGAATACTGTCATCTCCGCTAGCTTTGTTGTTACTAATGCTTCCTAAGGCCCACTTGACTTCACTCTCTAGGATGTCCGGCTCAAGTTCAGTGACTGCACTATCATGGCTATCGGGGACATTCAGATCTTTCCTGTATAGTTCTTCTGTGTATTCTTGCCACCTCTTCTTAATCTCATCTGCTTCTGTTAGGTCCCTGCCTTCTTTGCCCTTTATCATGCCTGTCTTTGCACAAAACGTTCCCTTGAGATCTCCAATTTTCTTGAAGAGATCTCTAGTCTTTCCCATTCTGTTGTTTTCCTCGATTTCTTTGCATTGTTCATTTAAGAAGGCCTTCTTGTCTCTCCTTGCTATTCTCTGGAACTCTGCATTCAGTTGGGTGTATCTTCCCCTTTCTCCCTTGCTTTTCGCTTCCCTTCTTTCCTCAGCTACTTGTAAAGCCTCATCAGACAGCCACTTGGCTTTCTTGCATTTCTTTTTCTTTGGGATGGATTGAGTTGCTGCCTCCTGAACAATGTTACGGACCTCCGTCCATAGTTCCTCAGGCACTCTGTCTATCAGGTCTAATCCCTGAAATCTATTCCTCACCTCCACTGTATATTCATCAGGGATATGAGTTAGGTCATACCTGAACGGTTTAGTGGTTTTCCCGACATTCTTCAATTTAAGCCGAAATTTTGCAAGAAGCAGCTCATGATCTGAGCCACAGTCAGCTCCAGGTCTTGTTTTTACTGACTGTATGGAGCTTCTCCATCTTTGGCTGCAAAGGACATAATCAATCTGATTTCTATATTGACCATCTGGTGACGTCCATGTGTAGAGTCGCCTCTTGTGCTGTTGGAAAAGAGTGTTTGCTATGATCAGCGTGTTCTCTTGGCAAAACTCTATTAGCTTTTGTCCTGCTTCATTTTGTACACCAAGGCCATGCCTGCCTGTTATCCCGGTGATTTCTTGACTTCCTACTTTAGCATTCCAATCCCCTATGATGAAGAGGACATCTTTTTTTGGTGTTAGTTCTAGAAGGTGTTGTAGGTCTTCATAGAACCGATCAACCTCAGCTTCTTCGGCCTCAGTGGTTGGGGCATAGACTTGAATTACTGTGATGTTGAATGGTTTGCCTTGGATTCGTACTGAGATCATTCTATCATTTTTAAGATTGTACCCCAGTACTGCTTTTCCCACCCTTTTGTTGACTATGAGTGCTACTCCATTTCTTCTAAGGGATTCTTGCCCACAATAGTAGATATGATGGTCACCTGAATTAAATTCGCCCATGCCTGTCCATTTTAGTTCGCTGATTCCCAAGATGTCGATGTTCAATCTTGCCATCTCATGTCTGACCACCTCCAGCTTACCTTGATTCATTGATCTGACATTCCAGGTTCCTAAACAATATTGTTCTTTACAGCATCGGATTTTCTTTTCACCACCAGACACATCCACAGCTGAGTGTCCTTTCGGCTTTGGCCCAGCCGCTTCACTCTTTCTGGCGCTACTTGGAAATACCCTCTGCTCTTCCCCAGTAGAATATTGGACACCTTCCGACCTGAGGGGCTCATCTTCCGGCGTCATCTCTTTTAGCCTTGTGATACGTTCCATGGGGTTTTCTTGGCAAGAATACTGGAGTGGGTTGCCATTTCCTTCTCCAGTGGACCACATTTTGTCAGAACTCTCCACCATGACCTGTCCGTCTTGGGTGGCCCTGCATGGCATAGCTTATGGCTTCACTGAGTTACGCAAGCCCCTTCGCCACAACAAGGCAGTGATCCATGAAGGGGAAGATTAAAATATCTTGAAGCAAATTACTTCCTGGTTTGTGAAGCTAGCAGATGAATACAGTAGCATCCAAGAGTATAGATTTCACATGCAAGGATCGGTTTTTGTTTCGTTTTGACTGCCGGTGAGCTTGTTAAACCTCCCATAGCCATGAGGAAAAGTCTGCTTGTTAATGAAATTAATGCCTTTGGCAAGATAGGCATCCTGTTGCTCTCCAGGAGTTGTGGGACTCTTAACTCCCTTCAGCATGGTCAATGGTCAGGGATGATGAGAGTTTAAGCCCAACATCTGGAGGGCCACAAGTTGCCCAGCCCTGGCCTATGGGCATTTGCAATTATAGGTTTCAAACATAGGGTACATAACTATGTCTGTGTTGTTATTAGTACTACTGGTTATTTTGAGAAGCACTGTAATGACTGAGAAGTTGCTTGAAATTTGATACTAATGCTAAAGTTTATGTAACACCATCCATTTACATGGCACTTGTTCTGTGCATGAGGACAGTTCCCTGCCCCAAGGGACTTACAGTCTAGAATGATAACGACACAAGAGAAGCAGTAGAGGAAGGGGAGAAAAATGGCTGAAGGGATAAACATGGGAAGAGGATGTTATTACTGCAGTTACACATAATTAGGCTTGATTACAGTAGGGTATGGGGATTGTTGTTGTTGTTCAGTCGTTAAGTCATGTCCGACTCTTCATGACCCCATGGACCATAGCACGCCAGGCCTTCCTGTCCTCCGCTCTCTCCCAGAGCATGCCCAAGTTCATATTCATTGCATCGGTGATGCTATCTAGCCATCTCATCCTCTGCCGTCCCCTTCTCCTTTTGCCTTCAGTCTTTCCCAGCATCAGGGTGTTTTCCAGGGAGTTTTCTCTTCGCATTAGTTGGCCAAAATATTTGATCTTCAGCTTCAGTATCTGTCCTTCCAATGAACAGTCAGGGTTGTTTTCCTTTAGGATGGACTGATTTGACCTCCTTGCAGTCCAGGGGACTCGTAAGAGTCTTCTCCAGCACCACAGTTCGAAAACATCCATTCTTCAGCGTTCAGCCTTCCTTACAGTCCAGCTCTCACAGCCATACATTACTACTGGGAAAATCATAGCTTTGATTATACGGACCTTTGTCGGCAAGGTGATGTCTCTGTTTCTTACTATGCTGTCTAGGTTTGCCATAGCTTTCCTCCCAAGGAGCAAGTGTCTTTTAATTTCATGGCTACAGTCACCATCTGTGGTGATCTTGGAGCCCAGGAAAATAAAATCTGTCACTGCTTCCATTTCTTCCCCTTCTATATGCCAGGAAGTGATGGGTCCAGATGCCATGATCTTTGTTTTGTTAATGTTGAGTTTCAAACCAGCTTTTGCACTCTCCACTTTCATCCTCAACAAGAGGCTTTTAGATCCTCTTCGCTTTCTGCCATTAGAGTGGCATCATCTGCGTATCTCAGGTTGTTGATAATTCTCCCAACAATCTTAACTCTGACCTGTGATTCATCCAACCCGGTGTTTCTCATGATGTACTCTGCATATAAGTTAAATAAACAGGGCAACAATATGCAGCCTTGTCGTACTCCTTTCCCAATTTTGAACCAATCGGTTGTTCCATGTCTGGTTCTTACTGTTGCTTCTTGTCCCTCGTACAGGTTTCTCAGGAGACAGGTAAGGTGGTCTGGTACTCTCATCTCTTTAAGAACTTGCCACAGTTTGTTGTGATCCACACAATCAAAGGCTTTAGTGTAGTTGATGAAGCAGAAATAGATGTTTTTCTGGAATTCTCTTGCTTTCTCCATGATCCAGCGAATGTTGGCGATTTGATCTCTAGTTCCTCTGCCTCTTCGAAACCCAGCTTGTACTTCTGGTAGTTCTCGGTTCACATACTGCTGAAGCCTAGATTGTAGGATTTTGAGCATAACCTTGCTGGCATGTAAAATGAGCGCAATTGTACGGTAGTTCGAACACTCTTTGGCATTGCCCTTCTTTGGAATTGGAATGTAAACTGACCTTTTCCAGTCTTGTGGCCACCATTGAGCGGTCCAAATTTGTTGGCATATTGAGTGGAGCACTTTAACAGCATCATCTTTTAGGATTTTAAATAGCTCAGCTGGAATACTGTCATCTCCACTAGCTTTGTTGTTAGTAATGCTTCCTAAGGCCCGCTTGACTTCACTCACTAGGATGTCCGGCTCTAGTTCAGGGACCGCACTATCATGGCTATCAGGGACATTCAGATCTTTCCTGTATAGTTCTTCAGTGTATTCTTTCCACCTCTTCTTAATTTCATCTGCTTCTGTTAGGTCCCTGTCTTCTTGGTCCTTTATCATGCCCGTCTTTGCACAAAACGTTCCCTTGAGATCTCCGATTTTCTTGAAAAGATCTCTAGTCTTTCCCATTCTGTTGTTTTCCTCGATTTCTTTGCATTGTTCATTTAAGAAGGCCTTCTTGTCTGTCCTTGCTATTCTCTGGAACTCTGCATTCAGTTGGATATATCTTCCCCTTTCTCCCTTACTTTTCGCTTCCCTTCTTTCCTCAGCTACTTGGAAAGCCTCATCAGATAGCCACTTGGCTTTCTTGCATTTCTTCTTCTTTGGGATGGATTTAGTTGCTGCCTCCTCAACAATGTTACGGACCTCCGTCCATAGTTCCTCAGGCACTCTGTCTATCAGGTCTAATCCCTGAAATCTATTCATCACCTCCACTGTATATTCATCAGGGATATGATTTAGGTCATACCTGAATGGTTTAGTGGTTTTCCCTACGTTCTTCAATTTAAGCCGAAACTTTGCAACAAGGAGCTCATGATCTGAGCCACAGTCAGCTCCAGGTTTTGTTTTGACTGACTGTATAGAGCTTCTCCATCTTTGGCTGCAAAGGACATAATCAATCTGATTTCGATATTGACCATCTGGTGATGTCCATGTGTAGAGTTGCCTCTTGTGCTGTTGGAAAAGCGTGTTTGCTATGATCACTGTGTTCTCTTGGCAAAACTCTATTAGCCTTTGTCCTGCTTCATTTTGTACACCAAGGCCATGCTTACCTGTTATCCTGGTGATTTCTTGACTTCCTGCTTTGGCATTCCAATTCCCTATGATGAAGAGGACATCTTTTTTTGGTGTTAGTTCTAGAAGGTGTTGTAGGTCTTCATAGAACCGGTCAACGTCAACTTCTTCGGCATCAGTGGTTGGGGCACAGACTTGAATTACTGTGATGTTGAATGGTTTGCCTTGGATTCGTACTGAGATCATTCTATCGTTTCTGAGATTGTACCCCAGTACTGCTTTTCCCACCCTTTTGTTGACTATGAGTGCTACTCCATTTCTTCTAAGGGATTCTTGCCCACAGTAGTAGATATGATGGTCACCTGAATTAAATTTGCCCAAGCTTGCACATTTTAGTTCGCGGATGCCCAAGATGTCGATGTTCAATCTTGCCATCTCATGTTTGACCACCTCCAGCTTACCTTGATTCATTGATCTGACATTCCAGGTTCCTAAACAAATTGTTCTTTACAGCATCGGACTTTCTTTTCACCACCAGACACATCCACAGCTGAGTGTCCTTTCGGCTTTGGCCCAGCTGCTTCACTCTTTCTGGCGCTACTTGGAAATTCCCTCTGCTCTTCCCCAGTAGTATATTGGACACCTTCCGACCTGAGGGGCTCATCTTCCGGCGTCATCTCTTTTAGCCTTGTGATATGTTCCATGGGGTTTTCTTGGCAAGAATACTGGAGTGGGTTGCCATTTCCTTCTCCAGTGGACCACATTTTGTCAGAACTCTCTGCCATGACCTGTCCGTCTTGGGTGGCCCTTCACGGCATAGCTTATGGCTTCACTGAGTTACGCAAGCCCCTCTGCCTAGGGATGGTGGAGAATTTCTCCCCGAAACTTCGAGGAGCCGAGCACCAACGTGTTCGGCCCCCCGTACAAGTTTCGGGGAGAAATCCTCCGAACCCCCCCCTGCCCCCCGCACCCCCCCTGGGACGGGACTTACCTTCACCGAATGTCCCTCCCGGTGGCTGGTCCGGCCGGCTGTTCGGCGGGTGTTCGAGCGGGGTGGCAGCGGCAGCTGGTCTTTCAACCGGCTGCCGCCACCGCCATTGCAATGAAAGAAAAAAAAAAACACCCCCTGATAGGCTACGTGATGATTCACATAGCCTATCACGGCTAGATCTGCAAAGTCAGCCGTGATAGGCTACGTCAATCGTCACGTAGCCTATCACGGGTGACTTTAAAAAAAAAAAAAAAAAGCACGTACGGATAATGGCGGCCCCCATAGGGAGCCGCCATTCCCGTTCCTTATTTGGTCGCTGTAGTCTACGTAAACCTTTACGTAGACTACAGCGACTAAATAAGGAACGCGAATGGCGGCTCCCTATGGGGGCCGCCATTAGCGTTCGCGTTTTTTTTTTTTTTAAGTCACCCATGATAGGCTACGTAACGATTGACGTAGCCTATCACGGCTGACTTTGCAGATCTAGCCGTGATAGGCTACGTGAATCGTCACGTAGCCTATCAGGGGGCGTTTTTTTTTTTTTAACTTTCGCGTTTGCGGCCGGGCGAGGCGGGAAGCCTCCTCCCCGGCCTGAATTTCAGCCGGGGCAAGGTGGGAAGCCTCCCCCCCGGCCTGAATTTCAGCCCGGGCAAGGCGGGAAGCCTCCCCCCCCGGCCTGAACTTCGCGGGGGGACCAGCGAAGCGCCTCCCCCCCACCGCGAACGTCCTTCGACGACAGGTAAGGGACTTTCGTCCACCCCTACCTCTGCCACAACAAGGCAGTGATCCATGAAGGGGAGGGTATGGGGATTAGGTTCACAAAAAACGTGGAATTTGAAGGAAAGTATGTAGGAGGATGGTAGCTTGGTGTAGAACACCTATTTTGCATGACAAAGTTCCCAGGTTCAATCCCTGGCATCTTCAGGTAAGGCTGGAAAAACTCCTGCCTGAAACCCCAGAAAGCTGCTGCCAGTTAGTGTCAACAACACTGGGCTAGATGGACCAATGAGCTAACTCAGTATAAGGCAGGTTCCTAAGAGAAGTGGCATTATGGCGGTAGTTCTATGCAGGAGGGAAAGGAAGAGAGAAAAGGCAGAGTTGATTGAAGGAGCAGGAGACCTTTGATGGCTGAGGGTGGCAGAGCTGTGATATGAACCTCAAACATTCTCCTTGCCTTCGTTATTGAGATTAACCTCATTAGAGAGCTGCTGATGTGCTACTTCATATGGAGAGTGGAGAACCTCACGAATATCTTATGTTTATAGAACTACACAGTAGACAAGCAAATATGTGTCTTTTCCCCTCTCTCAGGGAAATGAACAAAATAAATAGACAATCCTCATAACCCTGCATGTGATCCATACTGTATAAAACCAGATCCATACTGTATATACGCCCAATAAATGAACAAAAGCCTCCCTATTTGGGGGAAGTCTTCACAGCTGCAAAAAGATTATGAAAATGCACCTATGAAAATGCACCTATGAAACTAGGGTTATAGAATCAAACATGGATCTTGGAAAGCATTAGGTGTGAGGAAGAGAACTTTGGAGTTCAGTTCTCAAAGAAAAATCAAGGCACACTGAGCATTCTCAGAGTAGAATGTGAGGATCTGCTAATCTCTAAAAAGTGTCTAGTTCTCTAATACAAACCACTGGAAAATCCAATATGGCAAGGAAAATAATATTTAGGAATGGAATTCAGAGATATGGGGAAGATTTCTATATAAAAGAGTAATTCCTCCATAAAGATTTAATATTGATAGTCTTTGGACCCAGTCAATTTCAGGCAGAGAATAATGGGTTGCAGCTAAAAAGACAGATAATTTAAATTACGCAATTCAGATAGAAAATAAAACCTCAAAATAAAAGGGAGTCATACTTACATTGGTGACATATTCGATGTCCTTCCAGATATTACACTCCCTGGGAAAGTCCGTCAAATCTAAAAAATTATCCACTATCACTTGGCCAATCAAGTCATGCCGGGAGAACCTGTCAAAGTCATATACAGAGAAGTGGAGTTTCCTTGTACTCAAATCATTATAAGGAACAGGAAATAAAAAAACTTCATCAAATACGGGGTTTAGGGTCTTTCTATGCACTTTAGTTTGGTGTTTTGTTTTCCTATCTGGAAGTAAATAAATCTTGACATAGGGGTCTGAAGTCCCAGAAAAGTCCTTTGCTGGCAGGTTGACAGCTTTGTGAATCTTCACTATCAGTTGTTCTAAGTCACAATCGTATTTCACAATAAAGTTGAGTTTCCCACAAGACTTGCTATTATTTCTCCGCCCATCATCCGTGTCCACAGATCTCTGCTTATACAATTCTGGCTTGATGCGCCCAAGTCCTGTCAGCTGATCCTGCTTTTGAATCTGCTGGATGTTGAAGTCTGGGTTTGAGAGATTGAGTTGCCTTCGTATCGAATTATGCCTTAAATAAAAACAAACAAAATGTGTTTATTTATTACACTTATGGGTTGCTCTATAGCAAAAATGTTCTCAGAGTGAAAAATAAGTAAAAAAGAAAACATAGTACAATATATATAAATTAAACATAGATAGCCTTGATTACACTTGTAGGAATATCAAATCTCTATGTTGTTTTTAAGACTTACAAATGTTGAAACTAAGAATTTTGATCATTAAGAGCTTTGCCATTTTTATATTTCTCCCCCCTTACTCACAAAACTTGCAGATATTAGGTTGGAAGGGGGTTGGTGTTGGAAAAGTTTGCACATGTCATGGAAGTGCTAGAGCTTGGCATACCCTCATCTATTCAGGTTTCCATACAGTCCATCCCAATTGTTTTGGCATCGGTTGCTATTCTTCTTACCAGCTAAGCTTCTGTCCTGATTGCATCCCCTCTTCCTGCTTTTTCCAGTCAGCCCTATTGCTGGGTCTGGGCAGTTGGTAACTAACTTTGTAGTGTCCTTCCCCCTTTGCTGGCTCCAGGGTTTTGAGGCCCTTGGGCAAGACATCATTAAGGGGCTCCTCCTTCAGTGTGTCTAACTTCTCATCACCACTGTCACCACCTGCTATTGTTCCTCATCCTATTTCTCAACATTGATACTACCTCCTTGCTTGTCAAGCAGACAGCCAATGAGCAACCAGGCAGTGGCATCTATTACCTCATTACTCACCACTACCATTGTTGTCTGGGAGACAGCAAGAGCCAGGTGAACAAGCAGGTTGCAATGGTGAAGACGAGGTGCAGCAGGGGGCCCCTACTGGACTACTGTAACGCACTCTACGTGGGGCTGCCTCAGAAGAGTGTTCGGAAACTTCAGTTGGTTCAAAGAGCTGCGGCCAGACTGCTGATTGGGGCTGGTTATAGGGAGCATACAACTCCCCTGTTAAAACAGCTTCACTGGCTCCCAGTCTGTTTCCAGGCACAATTCAAAGTGCTGGTTATGTCCTATAAAGCCCTATACGGCTCGGGTCCAGGTTATCTGACAGACCGTATTCTCCCCTATGAGCCTACTCGTGCCCTGAGATCTTCAGGGGAAGCCCTTCTCGCCATCCTGCCATCATCACAGGCACGCCTGGTGGGACCGCGGGAGAGGGCCTTCTTGGTGGCTGCCCGAAGGCTCTGAAAATCCCTTCCCAGGGAGGTGAGAGTGGCGCCCTCCTTGATATGTTTTCATAGGTATGCAAAAACTTTTTTGTTCCAGCAGGCCTTTGGAGATAACTAGTCTGGACCTGTGAAAATGTGACGTATGGATATTATTTTTGTTGTTGTGGTTGTCTTTTAATGTTTTAATATTTTTACAATTTTAATATTGATGATTTAATTATATTTTTAACTTTTGTACAGATGTATTTATATTTCTATGAATAGGTTTTAATTGTAGAAGTTTTAACATTTTAAGGCTGCCTTGAGTCCCAGTATTGGGAAAAAGTCGGGATGATGATGATGATGATAATAATAATAATAATAATAATAATAATGGGGTGTGCCCAACCATGCTTACTACCGGCGTCAGCCCTGGCCTTGATCTTCACTTCATGAACAATCTAGCTACCTGTAGACACCATTGTATTTGTGCATCTATTTTTTAAACTTTTTTTAGATTGTTGTACTGCTAAAGTAATGGCTCGAGCTGATGTGTACAAAAAACAACCCAATACAATACTGTAAAGCAACCCTAAAGGATCAGAACAAAATTAGTGTGCGATGAAGTAAAAAAAATAGTGCCAAAAATATGCCTTCCTTTGATTGCTCAAACTGCAAGAAAGCCTAAACAAAAAAAATCATGCATTGCGTCCAAAGTATGGCAAGGCTTGGGGCTTAAATGGGAGTCCCAAGGCCTGGGGGCTACAACTGGGAATGCAATTTCATGTTCCTCTGATGTTCTAACTTGACTCACTGAGGGTACATTTGGAAAAGCATTCTGAGATGTTAGAATTTCTTGCAAAGGACTGGTAACTGTTATGAACTGGGCTTCAGTTTGCCAACAGTAGAAGACCAAACTGGACTAAATTTTTCCCCATTCATTTATAGTAGCTAAAAAAATATCTGGTGAAAATCTATAATGCATATAAAGTTTCAGGAGACTGTTGGAATTGGACTCGGAATATTTAGATGGCCTTAAGTACTGTCCCCCTTAATCTCAGATAATCATATGCGGAATAAAAATAACACTAACATACCTCACAAGGCTGTTGTAAAGAGGAAATGAGTAAAGAACTTTGTAGATGGAAAGTGTTATAAAGTTATAATAACTAGGAGAGTGATACAAAGCAACACTGAAAACGAAGCAAGTATAAAGACTGAGAGATTTGTATGAAAAGAAACAAGGTAGATTTCCTCTTCCAAGTTTCACTTTGAATTAAGAGGACTGAATGCTTCTCTGCTGTTCTCTCTTCCTTTTCCTCCAGTACCTTCAAGTGGATTTACACTGGACTACATATAGCACAAGTGGGAGAATCCCTCTGGTGTATGGCGAAGTTGTTCAAAAGTGCAGTGATGATTGCTTACATGTTACACTTGAAAAACAGATAAGGACATTACAAATGATATGGAGGGCTTCTCTAGTCCAGTGTTTAATTCATGGCACCTTTGGAGCTTCTCCTCTCTTTTTGTTGGATTTTTTTATTTTATATTTTGCAACCAGTGTTGCCTTCTTTCTTGTTTGTAGCAGCTGGCCACATGGTAAAGCAGCCTTTCCACACGATTGCTACTCCCAAGTTTCTGCATAGCTGTAATGGTGTAATAGGTTTCTGCGTTGTGGGTGAAATTGAACCTGTTTCCCTTCCTGTCCCCTGCAGCCCTCTGTGACCCGCCCAAATCTGCTCTGGAGGGCACCCCAACCATCCAGAACAGATTTGGAGGGTGAGTAGGGGGCTGCAGGGGCGAGGGGGAAGTGCCCCTCTCCCCACTCCACTGATGGAAGCTGTTCCATCAGCGGGAGGGGCTAACTGGATGCAACCCTCCGTGGCTAATCTGGTACAGTTGATTGGCTTGTCATATGCCTTCAGCCAACATGTGGTGAGTGACACTGTAGCGGCCCACTCATATTCTCTCCCACAGAGAATACAGACATTGCATGCAGAGTGGCATCAACACAGCGAAGCACACTTGCTCTGCAAACCCGGAGTGTAATGAAAATCCCTCTTGACAATAAGAGGAATTAGCTGGCCTTTGAAGATGGTCATCAAGCATAGAAATGAACATGTGGAAAATGAGTTGGAATCATAGTCTCAGGTTCCATTCCCAACCTCTACCAGTTCCAGATTCAGTCTGCAGTGGGGACAATGCTCATAACACATGAATGTGCATAGCCTCTCTGCATGTGATCTATACTGTATAAAACTGGAGGGCACGGATCATGCAGAAGGAGTATATGAACATAGGCCCCTGTACAAATGGGACCTGGAATACATAGAAATCTTGATCCTCTTTCTACACTAAATGATCCTCTGCACATAGCTAGTAATTTGTCATTTTGGACCGACTTTCTTCCTGAAACTTCAGGAGACACTCCTGCTGTGGTTATAGCATTTCATGCCCTGGGTGTGCTGTGTTCTGCTCTCTGAGTCCCATTTACATGTGTCATTCATCTGTCCAGAGGGCAGAGGAGAAGCCCTCAAATCCTAAATCTTACCAGAGCTCAAAAGTCTTAAGAGGATAAAAAAAAAGGAAGTATACGTTAGTGCACAACTAACTTATGGGGTTCATTGTCACAAGATGTGGTATAGATAATGGCTTTAAAAAGGTGGGTTCCATCTTTAAAAATTATTAGCTATGATAGTAAAACATGTTTGGAGAAGCAGTATACCTTTCATTACTAAATGCTGGAGCAAACAGCAGGGGATAACTATCTTTCTTATGTCAAGCTTGTTAGGTGGTTGACCACTGCAGCAAGAGTGCACTGAACCAGATGCGGCATAGGTCTAATATCTAAACCTGGCACTTTTTATGTTAGCTCTGCCCACTGTCATTCATGCTTCCATCATTTTTATACGCTCTTGTTTCTGTGATTTTGTTCAGTCAGTTGTCCCCTGGTGATTTCACGTCCCACCCACCCACTCTTATCAAAGCTGTGGCTAAAACCTAACACTTCCTATTTCTAACTCTCACAAGTGTTTTATTAACTTGTTCTATTTTTGCTGAAATCTTTGCAGGGATATATCAGCACCCACAGTAGCAGGGATAAGTGCAAATGAACATGCTTTGCAAGATTAAATTGAGGCCGCCCTCACGTACTACAGGACATTAACAACCTGGCAACTTTGTTTAGCTCAGAAAACAACAAAAAACGTGCAGGACTCTTTCTATATGTTGCCTGCAAATGTGGAGCTACTACTGGAAGTAAAGCACTTGTTATTCTGTTCTTCAAGTATGTTTCCAGTACATCACTAATTTTCTGCAGTGATCCTTTAACATACAAGAAAACAAACCCTTTGCAGTCTCTCCTTGTCCACCATTAACAAAGGAGAAACCATATCAACTCCAATTTCCTATCAAGATTTTGACACTCGGTAGTAGTATCTATGAGGCACAATGCACATCTACAAATGGCCTATCCCAGAAATGTTCTCTGGCTTCTATCAAGGGTCTTACTAAAAGTTTAACTCTTCCTGAACAGTGAGAGTTACCTTGGACAAGTGGTTATGCAGCATCATTAGCTTTTGTTGCTGTTTTCTGTTGATTCTTTTTAGAAAATACGTGAAGATAGTCATGTTGATCAAAAGAAAAAATCGGGGGGGGGGGAATCCATATCAACATAATAACTTTATAAGGCCAACTCAAAAGTCACACAATATTGTGCTTTAGAAAAATATTAAATAAAGCACCCACTATCTTTTTTGGAGACAAGGATTTCTAACTAA
The DNA here is from genome assembly GCF_057233095.1 of Heloderma suspectum. Classification (NCBI taxonomy): domain Eukaryota; kingdom Metazoa; phylum Chordata; class Lepidosauria; order Squamata; family Helodermatidae; genus Heloderma; species Heloderma suspectum. Next base: position 110,656,219 of record NC_139458.1, on the reverse strand, counting down.
AACAACATTAATATAATGATAAAAGAAGCTTAAAACCAACAGACCAGATAGAGTGTTTATGTAGATTTCACAAACCAAACATTTATGTTTGTAACACTTTTCAGATCATTTCAGCCTAAACTGTATGCAAGACAGAGGAAACGACACGATGGCTGATTTCACTAGACTTTCTCAAAGCCCAATTCCCAACTCTGTGTTGAAAAACACATACTTTTTTTCATTATGAAAACACTGTTTGACGTGAATGGGCCCTGTGTCATTTACTGTTAGCTAGAACAAGATGGGTAGGGTGCAAAAGCTGTTGGGCAGCAGAAAATCTGATGGTGAAGTCTTGTGATGGGGTGGGACTGCAGACAACGTATGGACTTAAAGATGTTTCAAAACATTTTTCAGCTATGCTAATGAAGCCCTTCACATTTACTGAGATAAGAGTCGTGCAGTGTGAACAAGGAATAAAGGAGAGCCCTTGTCTCACTTGTTTCACACAGGATGCTGCTTTGTAAGAAAGGGGGTCAGGCAATTCTCAGGTACCTTTGCCCTCACCTAGAGAGAAAGGGGTTATATTTCTACCCAAGTCCTTCTCCTCCAAGTCTCTTAACTAACTGACCACAGAAAACTACAGTATTCTTCCTTCCCCCTTTCTCTGCCTTTTATGGCTGGGTTTGCACGATCGGGGAAGGAAAATAAGCCATTGTAGCATATTTCCACCCCCACCCCGGCACATGCTGCATCATTACCATAATTACCATTGCCGGGCACAGTTTGTTGTGTTGTCTGAACCTGGTGAGGGTGGGTTACAAACAACCCCACAACTCTAGAACAAGCCATGGGTTGTGGGGTGGTTTGTAAACCCACCTGCTGCACACCCTTGCCCGGTTTGGACATGATAAACTGCACCCACTGAGGGTAATTATGGGAATGACATGGCACGTGACTGGCACACGCAGGGTGGGGAAATAAGCCACAATGGCTTATTTTCCTTCCCCAGTTGTGCGAACCCATCTATGTTTGTTCCAGCCAACCTATTTCCTGGTTCCCTTGTCTTGATTAAAACCTAACTAGGCCTCTCTCAGGTTCAAGGGAATGGACCAATTTGGGGAGTAGGGGGGAGACACACAGCTTTGACTGCCTGTCACTTCTGTGGCAGAACTGCTACTTCCCCCATGGCTCTCCTCTCCTCTCCGCTCAGATCTTGGTCTTCTTCTTCCTTCCCCTTCATGGATCCTGCTCCTACATTGGTAAAGCAAGGGGGTGCCACTGACCCTCCACCTATGCATTTCTCTGTGATCAAGGTGCCTGTTGGATAAAACATACCTTTAGAACCTTTAGAACTGTAAAGATTTGCACTCTGGGGGCATTTCTCTTCCTTACTGTAACAAAAACATTAGAGCTACTGACCGAGCAGAAGGCGTTGGTTCTGTGATTTGTCGATGCATCCGAACATTGTGCACACAGTTTTCCTTGGTCCCTGTCTTAGCATCCAATGGAATGTCCGGGGAGGTGTGGCTAATCTTCATGGAAGAGTCAGGGTAGGAAGTAGGCTGTCCCAGGTAATCCTCGCTATACTCATAGTCATTGGTCTCTGTATCTGTATAGTTCAGGGATTCCTGCTTGACTTTGTTTCCAGTCAGGCCACGTTCTCGCCAAGGAACCCAACAAAGCTTCCAGGACACAAACAGAGACACCCCGAACAAAGCAAGTCCACATGCTGTGACAACCAAGGACAGCAAACTCACTGTGATATCTGAAAAGAAGATAGGCAAATGCAGGTTAACACTAGAACAACAGTGCAGCTTTAAGAGAAGCTCCTAAAGTATAGCAGAACTAAAACTTTGTGCATAGATGCTGCTGGCCAGATGACAAAAAACATGACTTCCAAAAATATTTTCCTTCCAGATTCCCGGCTCAAGAAAAAATTACCACAGGATCTGGGATGTTTATCCAATGCTGTTTTATAAGAACATAAGTACTTATATTTGCACTGCTGGGTCAGATGAGTTGAGTTCGGCATCCTGGGTTGTGTCCAAGTGATGTCCCTCTGCTGACAGAAGGCTCTTTGATCCAGCGGGGGCTTTTGCCAGTAGGACAGGGAGGGAAGCAGGCTTTGGTGATTCTACAGCCTCCCACACCACCCCCCACGCTGTTCCAAAGGGTTCCTCAACATTCCAGAGCAGTGAATTCCATGAATCTTCTTCAGCACTTCCCAGATTATAATCTTAGATGTATGGTGGTTCTGGACTCAATCACACAACTCAAACAGATTGGAGTAAATCAGTGACTGAAATCAGTGATGTAAAATAAACGATTTAACTACGACCACCCTCTAAAAGAGGAAACCAATAAGAATGCATAGTAATTCAATACTACCCCCCACCCCCACCATTTAAAGAGAAGATTTAAGGCTACCTCATGTTGGTTCAAGTTCCACAAAGCCAGGAAACTGGAAGCTAAGGCTAATGCCTTGACAAACATGCCCTGTGATCAGTAATATCACAAATGCAATGTCACAAATTGTGCTTGCTTACAACTTACGCTTCATGTACCCACAATCTTCTTTGGTCTTTCAGGCCTAAATCCAGATGGGGAGGATGGACTGCCTGAGACCAGCACAGATGACCCACACTGTCCTGGTCCTGTATTGCCTTAAGAAGCATCTGAGCCCAACTGTGTTGCTAGAGGCATCCTCCTGTGAATTGATCCATGCCTGTTTGTTGAATGCATGCTCTATGTAATATGTGAACACCCCTTTCATGTAACCATGTAAAGTGTACATGTGTAAAGATCACCAATCTGTGTACAGTGTAAATACTTTATACATGTGTTGAATGTTACATGCGAATAACTGTACATGTGTACAACTCAACAATCTGTGGACTTGCATGTGCTGAATGTAACGTGTGCTGAATATGTGCTGAATTTAATGTGTGGATACCTGTAAAGTGAACATGCATTCATCACAAAACTATAGGTGCATTCATTCAGACCAAGTCCAGCTGTATGCATTACCTGTACCTTGGATTAAGTAAGATTTTAGTACCTGAGTACAAATCAGGTATGAATGCATGGTGACAGTAGCTCTATTCAGGCATTTGAAAACTGTGAGAGTAGAGGCAAGACGGAGACATGTGCTGCATTCTCAATCACACAGAGCTGCATTACAATGCACTACACTGCTTTCTTTACTGAAAATTTTCGAATGGGTGAACAGGGCTAGATTCTTTCTTACAACCATCTGAATAAGTGTACATAATGTGATAATACACATTCAGTGTATTATGTGTGAATATCCCTAATGTGAGGCCTGATTCCTAAACATACTTTTCTCAACACAGAAACAACAGTGATCAGGGCTCTCACACTGTATTCCTGCCTTCAGAAAGGCAACACAAGGGCCTCAATTCCCACTTTTTCTTTTCTCCCCACATGGAACAAAAGATAAAGGACTGAGGCCCAGAAAACTTTCATGTCAGAAAAAAGGCTAGACTATAGTCCTTATCTCAAACATCTAGTTTTCTTGTGAAAGGAAGTTTTTGTATAGATGAGCATTCAGTTACGTGAGCCCTGGTATGCAGTCTGAAGTGGTACAACCCACATGCTCGGCTCTCTCCTTTTGAAGTTAATGAATGCCACTTACAATTGCTTAAATATAGTGAATTGTTTATGCTGCTTGGCTTATAAATATTCATAGTCAGCCATAATGAATGATGACAGAGTAGCTATGGCGTCATGTTCATAATCCTTGTCCTTAAAAGTCAGGTATTTCTCACCCTACCAATGCTAGTTATTTCTTTTATGTAGAAACACAGGGTTTAACTCAGAAAACAGGGGCACAGACCCAGTTTTTAAATCTGTAGACTTTCAGATTAAAATTTAAAACTAGATTACCATTTTTAAAGGGTTGCTGATTTATTTATTTTTTAAAATAAGTTTAAATGGAAAAATATTTTAAAGACATAATGATTTATGTTTATCCACAGTAGTGTGAGCACTATTAAGTATGCTGGGGAAATTGATCTTTGTGAATTCTGTAACAAACTGACCAGATCCACATCTCCTAGACCAGGCTTCCCCAACCAGATGGGTTGGACTACAACTCCAATCATCCCCATCCAATATGACTAATCCACAGCCATTGGCCACACTGGCTGAGGTTTATGGGAAATCTACTGCAACACATCTGGAGAGCACTAGGTTAGGGAAGGCCATCCTAGACTAATCAGTGCATAAGAACTTAGTGATCCACTGGACTTTACTCTTCTCCGAATGTTGTGACACAGTTCATGGTCAAAACACATATCCAAATACATTTAAAATAAATTATTTTGAGAGAAACTATGATTAGAAATGTGTGGTTTAAGAGAAAATGTGTTTAAAATATGTATTTAAATACAATATATGATGTGATTTTGTGTGTGTGGGGGTATGTAGACTTTTGTTTTTAAATTAATGTGGAAATGGGAAAGAATGGATGTATAAGTGAACATTTATTTATTTAATGCTTAAAAACACACCCACACACAACACAAATTAAAAGAAAGACATGAGCTTGAAATGGTGAGGCATTGTTGTATGGGGGAAAGGTAGTTATTCTTCCCTTTAAAAGAGCTACAAGAACAGACGCCTCAATCACAACAGGCTAGTTGGTTACCGTTTTGTGGGTAATAATATCAGGGTGGGTTTTGCATACCCATCCACAAGGTTCTCAATGAGATTTTAGTGGATAATTCCTGAGGCAGCACAAGCCTAAAAATCTGGTTTGCCAGTGACAGAACTGCAACAGAAAACAAGCACATGGGTATTGTACATTTATTGAAGAACGTAGGGAAAACCACTAAACCATTCAGGTATGAGTATGACCTAAATCATATCCCTTATGAATATACAGTGGAGGTGATGAATAGATTTGAGGGATTAGACCTGATAGACAGAGTGCCTCAGGAACTATGGACGGAGGTCTGTAACATTGCTCAGGAGGCAGCAACTCAATCCATCCCAAAGAAAAAGAAATGCAAGAAAGCCAACTGGCTGTCTGATGAGGCTTTACAAGTAGCTGAGGAAAGAAGGGAAACGAAAAGCAAGGGAGAAAGGGGAAGATATATCCAACTGAATGCAGAGTTCCAGAGAATAGCAAGGAGAGACAAGAAGGTCTTCTTAAATGAACAATGCAAAGAAATCGAGGAAAACAATAGAATGGGAAAGACTAGAGATCTCTTCAAGAAAATCGGAGATATCAAGGAACGTTTTGTGCAAAAACGGGCATGATCAAGGACCAAGAAGGCAGGGACCTAACAGAAGTAGGGTTGGCAGAGAATTTCTCCACGAATCTTCGGGAGGCCGAGTGCCGACGCGTTCGGCCCCCCGAAAGTGTTGGGGAAATTCTCCGCCGGCCCCCCACCCCCCCCGGGATGGGACTTACCTTCAGCGAATGTCCCTCTCGGCGGTGGGTCCTGGCGGTGGTTCGGTGGCGTCTCGTCGGGGGCGGGGGCGGTGGCCGGTCTCCTGACCGGCTGCCACTGCCGCCATTGCAAAAAAAAAAAATTAAAGTAAAAAAACCCCCAAGACATCTGTGATAGGCTACGTAACGATTTACGTAGCCTATCACGGCTAGATTTCCAAAGTCAGCCGTGATAGGCTACGTAAATCGTTACGTAGCCTATCACGGGTGTGTGTGTGTGTTTTTTCACTTTTTTTTTCGCGGCTGGGTAGACGGGGCGCTCCTACCCGGCTTGAATTTCACCGGTGAGGGATGGGGCGCCTCCCCCCTGGCCTGAATTTCAGCCGGGCGAGGCAGGGTGCCTCCCCTCCCTCACCTGAACTTCGGGGGGAGAAGCAAAGCACCTCCCCCCCACCGCGAAGCAAGCTGCAGGACGAGGTAAGTCCCTTTCGTCCATCCCTAAACAGAAGCAGATGAGATTAAGAAGAGGTGGAAAGAATACACAGAAGAACTATACAGGAAAGATCTTAATGTCCCTGACAGCCATGATAGTGTGGTCACTGAACTTGAGCCGGACATCCTAGAGAGTGAAGTCAAGGGAGCCTTAGGAAGCATTACTAACAACAAAGCTAGCGGAGAGGACAGTATTCCAGCTGAGCTATTTAAAATCCTAAAAGATGATGCTGTTAAAGTGCTGCGCTCAATATGCCAACAAATTTGGAACACCAAACAGTGGCCACAAGACTGGAAAAGGTCAGTTTACATTCCAATTCCAAAGAAGGGCAACGCCAAAGAGTGTTCAAACTACCGTACAACTGCATTCATTTCACATGCCAGCAAGGTTATGCTCAAAATCCTAGAGATCAAATCTTCAACATTCGCTGGATCATGGAGAAAGCAAGAGAATTCCAGAAAAACATCTATTTCTGCTTCATTGACTACGCTAAAGCCTTTGATTGTGTGGATCACAACAAACTCTGGCAAATTCTTAAAGAGATGGGAGTACCAGACCACCTTACCTCTCTCCTGAGAAACCTGTACGAGGGTCAAGAAGCAACAGTAAGAACCAGACATGGAACTTCAAAATTGGGAAAGGAATATGACAAGGCTGTATATTGTCGGCCTGCTTATTTAACTTATATGCAGAACACATCATGAAAAATGCCAGGTTGGATGAATCACAGGTCGGAATTAAGATTGCCAGGAGAATTATCAAGTACCTCAGATACGCAAACGATTCCACCCTAATGGCAGAAAGCGAAGAGGATCTAAAGAGCCTCTAGTTGAGGGTGAAAGTGGAGAGTGCAAAAGCTGGTTTGAAACTCAACATTAACAAAACAAAGATCATGGCATCTGACCCCATCACTTCCTGGCATATAGAAGGGGAAGAACTGGAAGGAGTGACAGATTTTATTTTCTTGGGCTCCAAGATCACCGCAGACGGTGACTGTAGCCATGAAATTAAAAGACGCTTGCTCCTTGGGAGGAAAGCTATGGCAAACCTAGACAGCATAGTTAGAAGCAGAGACATCACCTTGCCGACAAAGATTCATATAATCAAAGTTATGGTTTTCCCAGTAGTAACGTATGGCTGTGAGAGCTGGACTATAAGGAAGGCTGAACGCCGAAGAATTGATGCTTTCGAACTGTGGTGCTGGGGAAGACTCTTACGAGTCCCCTGGACTGCAAGGAGGCCAAATCAGTCAATCCCAAAGGAAACCAACCCTGAGTGCTCATTGGAAGGACAGATACTGAAGCTGAAGCTCAAATATTTTGGCCAACTAATGCGAAGAGAAAACTCCCTGGAAAAGACCCTGATGCTGGGGAAGATTGAAGGCAAAAAAAGAAGGGGACGGCAGAGGATGAGATGGCTGGATAGCATCACCGATGCAATGAATATGAACTTGAGCACACTCTGGGAGAGAGTGGAGGACAGGAAGGCCTGGCGTGCTATGGTCCATGGGGTCATGAAGAGTCGGACACGACTGAACAACAAGTGTAGGTCAAGAGTACTTCCGTGTCTGCAAAAGCCTCTCAGCTGTACAAGTCCATATCTGTAATTTTTGCCAACAATCAAACTCTCCTCCCAATTGTTCTTTAACCTGGAAGCCTCCTAAAAGCAGCACACCTGTTTCCTTGCTATCTTCAAAGCTCTCTTGGTTTTCCCATGGCCTTTAAGTCACAGGGAGTTGATGAATTAGGTTATTTGTTCGCTTTTCATAAAATCCTACTATTATCTTATCTTGTAGCCATGCTGACACATCTAGGTTAGTACTGAGAGGAGCAGCAGAAAGAGACTGAAAGAAGCAGCAGTTTGGAATTTTTATTGAGGAGTTTCCTAAATATGTCTTGCTCTAAATCAACTTTCCCCAACCTGGTGCCATCCAGATGTTTTGGACTTCAGTGCTGGGAGTTGTGTTCCAAAACATTTGCAGGGCACCAGGTTGGGGAAGGCCACTCTAAATAAAAAACAGTGAGGTGCTCCTACGAATGGGGAGGTAAGAGAAACCTTGCTGGCAGTTGCCACTTTTTTATTTTTAAAGGGCTAGAGGACTGCATTCATGGGTAAGCAGGAGAGAGAGAGAGAGATTGGTCAGCCACCAAAAAACAACAAAGTAGAACAAAACAAACAAATTAATATGCACAAAAGCTTTGTTGGAAATGCTTGGGAAATACTGTCAATCATTCAGTGATGTGGGGTGGAAATTTTTCCAGTGCTTTTATTTTTCCACAGACAATTTTCTGTTTCATAAATTCATTGGTAAAAATGAATGTATGCCAATTGCACATACAATATTAGGCAAACCTGGCTGTTTCAGAGTTGTAATTAATGTTTTTTCAGGTGATTATCCCTAGCAAGTATGTGAGAGAATACACACATGTCACTGAGATATACATATGTCTCAGAGTGTAATGAATAAATGGTGACAGAGAAACTGTAGGTGCTGCAACACCCTCAGTGGAAGAGAGGTGAACTCCGTTGAAACAGATGAGTGGTTGTCAGCTTATCATGCACAGTTCTTTGGGTTGCTAAAATTAATTAGTACATCTACAGTTTTCAGTCCTTTGTTCTTTTCTTAAAATTAAACAATGTAAGATAAGTATATGCTATTGTGTTTAAATTCTTAAAAGTATTCCAATAAAAACATTTACATGATATAACACTTAAATCACATTAAGTGAGCTTTACTCCCCCCCCCCCCCATCATTTCAGGTCAAATCTTTGTGGTGTATTTGGCCCAAAACTAACTTGGGTAGTTTTCAGGAAGTTTTGTTGTTTGCTAAATACTAGTAAAATAAACATGCTAAATTAGATTTCTCTAGGCATCAGAATTTTTTCCTATGCAAGTGCCCTATGCAAATGAATGTAATTTTCACTGGAAAGTTTTCCAATTCAAAATTTCCTGGAAAACCCACTTCACTGCACTCATTACCAAGCGATATCACATGTATGAAAATGAACACGTACACTTGCACAACCACATGCTACACAGCACTGACAAGCCCTTTACAGATGTCACTGTCCATGTGTAGGACAGTCCCTGACCCCACTTCTGATGTCGTGTCCCCACCCCGGATGTCTACATGTTTGACATCTGCAAAAGGAAAGCAAACATTACTTTAAAGATGTAGCTAGCAGCTATGTCTTCTTTTATTCTGTTTTACCTGTTAGGTGTAGGAGGCCCAATCACTATTTGTCAATACTAATTGCAGACTTGACCCCCCCCCCTGCAATCCAGGACCACTGCGCTTGTGGGGGGGAAGATTACCCCACAATAGGGTCTCAATGTGTATTGCCCCCTGCATTTACTCTAGAGTAAGGCAGAAAAAAGATGCAACTGCTAGCTATGTCATTAATGTCTACTTCGGCCCTGTGTGTGCAGCTGAGCAAGGCTAGCCTTCTGCACAGGGGGTGAGGGCCACAAGATTGGATGGGGGAAGGAGACATAATCCTGCTCCCTTCCCATATGCTAGTCCTATGTCTTCATGGAAAGGTGAGCCAAAGGGCAACTACTGCAACTGAATTCCTCGCTTCCCAGATGAGGAAAAGGGACAGATCACATTTTCTCACAATGTTCTGAGTACTAGGAAACTGATTTTCCAGCAACAGAAGCGCTACCTTGACAAGGCTCCAATAGCTGTGGACAGACAGGTAAGGTAGAGAAAGGGTGGTTCACAAGAAGCTTTGCTAAGCCATTGGGTCTTTTATTCATTTATATCTTGCCTCTTAATAAAAATAATTTATAAGGCAGCTAACAACCCAAATAAACCACACCACAAAAAACAACCTCCCTGTCCAAGGAAAGCTAGCAAGTCAAGAAAAAAGGTTTTTCCATCGGAGTGTGGCCTTTTATTTTATATTGTGCATTTTTTAGATGAAACCTTTCGGAGAGAAAATTGCTCAGCAAAATAAGGTGATCTTTTCACCATATTCCTTTTTTATTCTGCTTGTTATTTCCACTTTCTTTTGTTTTCATGGGTCTTCTAGTTCTCTGTATGCACACAATTTTCTATGGCTAAATGTTGCAGCTGACATGGCAATGGCTTGCAAGCAATCCCTTTGAGTATCGACTGTCCGATTCACACCAGGCAGGCCCAGTTCCTTTCACTATTTGCAGTTACGAAGACCCTTGGCCTGGGGCACCGTGGATGGCTTGGTGTAGTGATGCCTCAGGTAACGAGGGTTCCCCTCCCCAATATTAACAGACTGGGCTCCAATGGAGCTGTCCTCATATCACTTGCATTTTGTGATTTCAAACTGACCTTTGCCTATCTCTCTCAGTGTAGTTCGGCTCTTGAACTTATTTATCTAGGCATAAATATATGCATGTATGCTATTATTTCTTGACCTGGAGTCAGCAATTTGTACCTTCTTGTGACAAATCCTCACTGCTCAAATATACAGAAACTACAACAGGATAGTTCAGCTTTCAGGCCTTTGTCAATCCTCAAGGTGCAAACTGCTGATCTTTCTAACAAGCTCCATTTTCAAAAGAATCACAGCAGTGGATCAGTACCTCAATAGCTGTAAAGGCCACTGCTTAGCTGCCCAGGAAGTGAACAATTATTTTAGGGGCGATGTGTGCCATGGATGTTTGCAGACACAAGAATCGCCTGTATATAATGCAGGGGAGTGCCTGTATATTACGGGAGGTGGGATGTGAAGGAACACTGCTAGTGTAATGTGGTGACAAGGGAGGATAATATGTATATATATGAGTATACGTATATCCCCCCCAACACCAGTACCACCAAAATATCATAATAATCACCATTTATTTGTAACCTGCTTCCCCGCCCTGCAAAAGAAAACCCAAAGTATCTGACAAAATCATCGTTCAGAATACAATAACATCAAATACAATATAAAAAGACATTACAAAACACTGTATCAGGAGACCAGGAATATGTATATATCTCCCCAATTAGTAGGTTCAGTCCAAGTAGAACAAAGATGTTTAAATGTAATTTGATTGCTTAATTTAGGGGAAAAAACAAAATTTGATTGACCCAAACTCCTAGGACAGTATACTCCATGCTTTTTTCTTTTCTTTTTAAAGAAAATCCTGCCCCCAGACAGTGCAGATTCTGCAGCCTGCATAAACAATACACAAAGAGCAAATTTGTATCATGTTGTGTATTTTGCATAATTTATTCTGCTTTTGCTAATCATGGGGACAGCAAGATGCTACAAAGGGCACTGGATCCCTATCCCTAGCCAATGGAAATCTTATTCAGCAGCTCCTCTAGCTCCTGTGATTTTAGCAAACATTGGCAATATACTTTCAAGTATATCTTAGCTATCATAAGAACAGAAGCATATGGGGTTTTTTTTTTGTTTTTTTTAAAGAAGCAAGCTGAGATTCTCAGGAAGCTAAATTCTTTGTCCAGTGTCACTTTCTGTGCTTTTTCTGCCATCACATTGTTTTAACTGTTTTAGATTTTAACTGGTTTAATACGTTTTTATGTGTTTAAATTATTTATTGTTTTATACTGTTTACATTGATTTTATCTGTATGCCGCCCTGAGAACTTAATGATATAGGGCAGGATAGAAACGGTTTAAATAAATAAATAATAAATACCGCTACTCCCTAACCAATTTCGCTGCCACCATAAAACATATACCCTTTTATCTATTAAACCACTTTTTGTACCTAAGGTAACTGAGCCTAGGCACAGGACAAAAAAAATCAGAAAGAAGTTCATGCACTTTTAAACAAAAGTAGAGTAAGTTTTTAATAAGAATAAACCAAAAGAGCTTTCTAAGTCGTTACTGTTTCTTTAAAAATCTTACTGTGGACACTAATGATGCTATTGTTAACATAAGAATCTGGCTATGGCCATTTTAGTTTCTTCCCCTAATGAACCATAGGCCAATTCCCCTATCAAGCTCTGCTCCAGTTAACTCACCAGCCTGGCACTGAGGGCTTGATATGTAGTCTTCCTTCTGGTAGGTTCCAGTTACAAACTGGAAGCTTTAAGGCTCTTTCTCAGTCTTCCCCTGGAGTCTTCAGTTTGGTCCAGCAGCTGCTTTGTCTTCGGACGAACACTACCAGTGGACACTAAAGTCAAGCCTCAGCTATTCTCCAGCTGCCTCTTCAGCTGAGGACCAGCTTTGTCCGCTCCACGTCTTCCCCCATTGGTGATGACATGGGGCAGGCGAAGCACTCAGCATGCAGCTCTTCCTCCCGATTGGGAGAACAACACACAAAGTAAGGGAAAGCTCCTTGTTATCCCTGATCATGGCAACTCAAAATGGACACAGTACTGATGCGGAATGATCCTGCTCTTCCCCTCAACTCGTGAGAGCTATTCTTTTGGACACCTCTTGCAACAATGCCTAAAAGTAGGCCGAGACTTGTACAGTAGTCTTTAGTTTGTTACAATCTGCCTCTTCTTTGTGAGATGTTGGAGGGCATGCTCCTATTCTACTTGCTTCAGGACAGCTTTTGACTTACTGTCCTTTATGCCAGGTAGCAGGATCTTACATGAAAACTTCAGCCATCCCCCTGCACTGATGTGATGCACTCCTGTGTCTTGTATGACTATGCATGCTTCGGTGGGCTAGTGAGTTACCTGGGCCTGCCTCTACATGGATTAGTACAAGTGTGTGTTTAGTAGCATCTCCACAGTTATGGTGGACTAGACTGCCTATCAAGGTTCCCCTCACCCTGTGATTTCTATGGTAGTACATCAATATCAACAGAACTGGCACACACACTGATGCCTCAAACCGATGACCTTATTTATTATTATTTTATTAACTATTTATATACCACTTCTCATTTGAAACAAATCCTGAAACAGTTTACAAAGGAATACCCTCCCTCTGCCTGCAGACCACACACAAATACATATACACAGAATAGTATAATAAGGTTGGTACAAAGATAGCTCATGGCTGGAGGAAAGTCAAAGCAAACAGACACGTTTTCAATAAATGCCTAAAACATGCCAGCATTGAGGCCTGATGTACCTCAGAGTACAGATCATTCCACTTTAACTTTCCTGAGAGATTGCCCTCTATTCACTGTGTTAAAGGAGGTTTCTAGTGCTAGGTCACATGTTCATAACAGGAAGAAAACATATTTTTATCTACTGAGATTTTTTTTTAAAGCCATCTCTTGAAATTGAGTGAAGCTCAACCCCCTCTTTTTTCTTGGTAAGGTCTAGCAATGTCTGTGTCCTAAGGGGTTAAAAATGTATTTATAGCAAGAGGCTCTTTCGTCCCCATAGACTAAAGGCAAAGGTTTAAAGGCTTCCACATTTTCAGAAGCTACATTTTAGAAACATGGCCTCTTGTCATTCCTTTGCCTTTCCCAGAGGAAGAAATGCAAAACATAAAGGAGAGCACGGGTGTCACAAATGAAAGATGAGGGGGAAAATAGTAAAAGGCAAGACAACTTTGAAATCTCAAACACAACAAAAACCATAGCACAGAAAGATGGGGGAAAGGAAGGTTCTTTACTCGAAGTAATGGTGTCCCAAAAATCTCTCCCACACACTTTCAGGAGGATCATAAAAGCGGGGGAGATTTTGTGCTGTTTTTCTGGAGGGGGGGGGAGACATTAGAAGAAATGTTCTGAGGGATGAACGGGTTTGGCTTACCTTAGTTAAATAAAGTGGCTGAAGGTAATTTTCCCTCACTTTTTAAAGTGAGTGGGCCTGCTTGCAGCAGCCCCAAAGCCCACAAACGTCTCTGCAGCCCTGCTGTTTCCTGGGGGCTGGGACAGAACTACCATGGGGCAGTATGCAATGCAACACCAGCACTAATGTAAATTACATTATACTAGTGTAAGGGACCTTTCACGCATTGCCAATAGCTTTAGCTGGTACCATGAGTGTTTCGGGGAATCCTGGCATGCCAAGTAATGCTACTGGTGTAATGTATGTAATTTATGTAATCACTCATATCACATTGGATATTCCCATGGAAATAAGCATAGGTCCTGTGGTAATTCTATTACAGCACCTCCCAGAAACTGCAGTGGAGTTAGGGATGGGAGAAGCAGGGATATTTGAGCTTGCCAATTCTCCAAAGTTCACTTTAAATCTCAGTTCGACTCACTCCCATTTTCATTTGCAACATGTTGTTCAGTTTGTTGTAACAGTAAAAATGCAGAATTTCCAAAGAAAAAAGTGTGCATTTCTGTGCGCATTTTTTCAGAAGTGTGCACTTCCATTGACTAAGGCATAAAAATGTGTTGTGGTTGATTTAAATTGGACATTTCAAAGCGCATTTCTTTCCTTTTTTTAAATGCATTTTTCGAAGATGATCACAAGTTTGGGAATGTGTGAACATTTTTTGGTTTTGAAGGTTGCACATGGTGCTGGCTTGGGGTTGGGAACTGCATACATGTGAGCACACACGCACACATACCAGTGCCCACACTCACATACATATACACACACACCAGTGATCCTGATACAGACCACACTTTCCTTGCTGCTATCTGTATGAAGATCGCCGGGGCATGGGGGATGTGATGGTGGGGAAAGGGGGCGTGGGGGATCACAGTTAAGGCTTTGGGCCACCCTGCAGATTGTGTACCACTGAGCTAGTGTTAAGGGGTCAAAACAAGCAAGCAATTGATCCACTTTGTTCTGGGAACTCCCCTGATCACAGAATCATTGAGTATGATGTGAAGTATTATTCCACAAAATCCGTCCTACTCTGATGTGGCTTCTTTGGGTGGTGTCCTATACGGGCTGTGCATGTGCGGCCAGCCCCGCTGACCCTGGCCCATTTATGCACAGCCCCAGATGTGGCCCATACTGTGCATGGCTGCAATATCGCGTTTCCAGGGGCAAGCCCCGATACACACGAAAACATGCATTTCTGGAAGGAACCCCTTCCAGAAACGCATGTTTTTGCATGTGTCGGGGCTTGCCCCTGGAAGCACAATATTGCTGCTCCACACAGATGTGGGCTGGCAGGGCTGCACATGTGCGGACCGGGGCCGGTGGGGCTGCGTGTACATGGATGGCCCCTATAGGATATTACCCTCTACTGCCACAGCCATCCGCACTGAGGCTGAAACTAAATATTACATTAACTCTTTGACATCTAAAGGAGACCATAAAGCTGCAAATTTAAGTGGAAAGATGATGGAGGGCCTGATCAGTCTCTTCTCCTGAAGCAGTTTACCACTCAAAATAATTCCCAGCTGCTTTTCCCCCTGTATGGTGAAACAGAAGTACAATTCCCACTAACTGGTGGAAAAGCAGCTTAATGCGTGTGTGTATATAGAGATGTAAAATTTCCAGAAATTTTGAGACCGTGGGAAAAAACTAGTTTTTTTGGAAAAATGGGACATTTTGGAAAAATTGAAAAACAAGCAATATTGTTACTTATTCTTTAGTGCTCTTTACAGATCTAAAGTCACTTTGTTGCTTTAAGACAGCCTTCCCCAACCTGGTGCCCTCCAGATATTTTGGACTTCAGCTTGCATCAGCCCCAGGCAGCATGGCTAATGGTCAGGAATGCTGGGCATTGTAGTCCCAAACATCCGGAGGACACCAGGTTGAGGAGGGCTGCTTTAGGAAAAGAAAGCAGCCTTTCTGTTCCTAGTTATTTTATGTATGACTTAGTTTGCTCATAAAACTATCATTATATTTAAAAAAACTTTAAAAGTAAACTCAGTAAATGTACAATTATTGTCTGAATATATTAGAACTACATTAAATGACTGCTATAGCATCAGAAACACAGGACTCTATAGAACAAAACCCAAGCTGTCCAGAATGCACATTTGCCATCCAGAATGAACAACGGTGACTCTACTCACCAGTAGGGAAACTGAGTATATGTGTCTATCAGTAAAATATACTTTGGAGCAATAATTTTAATAAACAGTGGAAGAAGTAACTATGCCGGGAATCTCACAGAGAGGATTATATCCCCCCCCCCCCCCGGCTTCATTATGTTCAGGCATTTTATATCTCTAGTCTTTCTATAAAAGTATTCTTATTACATGGTTTTTAGAAATAACTTTTGGGGAAATCAAGGCTGGGTAACAATATATAAAAACTTTGTCTTAAATTCTAGAAGAAAATATTTCATAATCCAAAGCTGTTCAATTTTCAGAAAAAAAGAAAAATGGTCCTTGGAAAGAACCCATCTTTCCCACATTTTTCCGGGCCTTCACATCTCTGTGTGTGTGTGTGATTTTGAGTGGGAAAATCACTATAAGGGAAGGGCTAAGAAGCATCACTTACAATTTTCTGAGGTTGCCTTTGGTTTAAAAACACAAGAAAAAACAAGGAAAGCTGCACGTGATTTCATGCAATGTTTAATTTGGCTGACGTTCCCCTGTGAGCACCTGGCCCTCATGCAGTGGACAAAGCCCTTGGTTATCACTGGCCACATAAGAAGAAATAGTGTCCTAAAAATACTGTCAAGAAACAAAACTCTAAATGTCTACCTCTCTGTATGTTCTGTAAGTCACACAAGGGAATATTTTCAAGATGAGAGCACTGTTGAGATTTTTCCTTTCCCTTCAATATGGGTGCTCGACTAGGAATGCAACATGCTGCTGCACAAGCAGAATCTTGAGCTGCAAAAGCTAAAACGGCATCTTCTTTTGGTCAAGTGCCATGTAGTTCTATTCTGCTTGCTATTTAAAAGCTCTAAAGTGTTACATCAGAGTCAGGGGGAAAAGGAAGCAGGCCTTAAAACGTAGTGGGAGTTATCTAGAGCCTTCCTTCACTTGGCAAATGTCCAGACATTGATGCAAATGTAAATACAACTGGATCCCAATAACGCTATTTTCAAAAGGCAGAGTGGCTGCTCAGGGTTGTATGTGCCTGAAGGAATGCTAGTCTTTTTTTTTTTGTCAATTCCAATTCCCTATCCCCATCTAGGGGCATATCAAGCATCCTGATAGGGATGGCATGGATGCCCGATTCAGTCCGGAAATCTGGCGGACCTGCTCCTGCCTGCACCCCTGAGCCCTGCTCACCCCCTGCCCCCGCTCGGCCTCTGTCCCCGCTCGGCGAATGTCCTGTACTCACCCCGGCAGCCTCGTTGAGCTTCGTGGTTACCATTTTTTGAGGAAGAATATGGTGATCGCAGAAATGGGCAAATCTGTGCACCCACAAAAATGTGTATTTTGCAAATGCGCATATTCGCATATCGCAAAAATGCATATTTTATGAAAAACGCATTTTCCTACACAAACTGTGTGCCTTTGCAAAATGAGCATTTCACACATGAGAATATGCGCATTTGCAAAACACACATTTTTGTTCATACAAAATGTGCATTTTTGCAATCGCCATTTTTTTTTAGAAATGGTGACCATGGAACTTGATGAGGCCGCTGGGGTGAGTGCAGGCT
The DNA here is from genome assembly GCF_057233095.1 of Heloderma suspectum. Taxonomy (NCBI): domain Eukaryota; kingdom Metazoa; phylum Chordata; class Lepidosauria; order Squamata; family Helodermatidae; genus Heloderma; species Heloderma suspectum. The sequence goes on along the minus strand of NC_139458.1, from coordinate 110,638,944 downwards.
GCTCGCCGAGCATGGGACGGGCTCGAGCATGGGACAGGCTCAAGCACGGTCCGGGGACCGGCAAGTCGGGGCACGGGCTGGGCAGGAGTCCAGAGAACCCAGACGGGGGTGAGTTTGCACATCGCTACATCCTGAAGCCTACTGGAATAGAGGACTAGAATCATAGAATCATAGGGTTGGAAGGGGCCTACAAGACCATCGAGTCCACCCACTGCTCAATGTAGGAAGCCTGATTCCCAGGCGGTGTCCCATCCAAGTACAAACCAGGGCTGACCCTGCTTAGCTTCTGAGATCAGATGAGATCGGGTGCATCCAGCCCGATGCTCGATATTCCATAATGGAAGGTAAAAGGTGGGACTCTGTAGTAACAGGACTCTGCAGTAATATACTCTGTGACTCCTGGAAGAAAACTCTGTATTGGATGGGCTTCCAGCAACAGCTTCTATTAACACTCCAAGCCTACAGCACCACCCAAGAGCATCCCTGGGCAGTAACCACTTTAATATTTGTGATGGAAGACTACAGTACTGGCACAAGGTTCTGATGCACTACAGAAGGTGTTAGAAGATTGCTCAGCTGCAGATGTTGGCAGACTCTTGACTTTGGAGGTTATTTTTGTTTACACCCATAAGACTGTTGATGGCCCTTGGACGTGGCTGGAAAGTCAATTGCCAGCTTTCCTTTGATGAAGGAGATCTTAGCGAGGAGTCACTTCTTCACTCTTCAGTTCCTATAGGCAATATTGAATAATGCCTACCTGGCTGAAAAAGCCTGGTGTAATATTTAACAGTTCATTTGTGAACAACACATCCCACTTTTTGCCAGCAAGCCCTGTGTTGTGTGACAGAGAGATGGAGGACAATATGACTGGTACTACAGCCAAGCCAACATGGTGCAGCTTGGCTGGAAAATTCGTCCATTTTTGCCAACTCTTACAACACACTTTGGGATCAGAATAATGGGTCTGCTTTTTTCATGTAACACTGCAGCAGAAGACCATTCATTCTGCTGTGTCAGTGGTTAGTTTGTAGGTGATGACATCTGTATACAGTATTGCCAATATGTTTTAGCATTCTATTAAGATGAAAAGGACCAGTTTACGCTTTCCACAGTGGCACTGCTGTACTTTATATACTTTCCATATACAAAGGCTGCTGCTTCTTTTTTGAAACCATGGAAAATTCTGTTCTGTATTAACTATGAAAAGGAGCATTTTAACACTTATCTAACCACATTATAAGTAAATTGCTGATTCACCAATGAGTATCACTAAACCACATTGCCACTTAAGGAATCTGATATCTGGCAGAGAACTCAGTATACTTGACTTTCAGCACTGCAGAGAAACTCTTTGACATACATGGGCAGTACCTCGTGAAAGAGGCCAGATGAGAAGCAAGCAAAATTTCTCATGGCCAGGAGGTGAAGCTTCAGTGCAAGCTTTTTGATGATTCTCCTATTTCCTGGCAAAGGCCCCCTAGAATGCACCTATCGATAATCCCTCCATTTTTCCAGTCTTTGCACCAAAGAATGTTTGTTCTAAATAATTTCTTAAGGATCTTGGAAAACAGAAGGAATCATTGTCAATCTGTATAAATATACTTATTTTGAACTATTTTTCAGCTTGCAGGATTTTGATCAGCTCTGAATTTGGATTATCATGGTGCAAAATACAGAAAACTCTCAACACAGCATTAGAAGTATAGCTCAGAATAAAGTTCATCTTTTTTATCTTTGGGTTTCCTAGTTTCATGAACAAAAAAAACATCTGCAGGCTGTTGGGGTTACTGTTGGGTTTACATTTAGAAGGAAGCTGCTTGTTTGAAAAGAGCAAAAATGTATAGGCTGGACATTTCTCCTCACCTGCTGCTCACTTCTCATCCTGCTTGATTCCAAATGTTATTGAATATACTATAGAAATGTTAAGCATCCTTAAGAAAGAAAAGACACCATGTGCAAGCCGCTGCAGGGATTTCTATAAAAGAGACCTTTATCCTCTTGAAGCATGAAGAGATGCAAATGTCAGAAAATGTAAAATGAGCTTACTGTGCCAACCCACTGGAAGAGAAAGGGCACTCTGAAATCTATCCACTTTTGCATGAAAAGGCAAAGAAGCCTTTAATCCGCACTAGTACTAGAATATAAAAATTTGATAGGTTGCCATGAACTAGAGGAATGGGAATACTCAGTATTACTTATTCATGACCAAACTACTTTATTCTCACAGCATCTTCTTGACTCTAGCTTTTCTACTGAAAAGGATGAATGAACCACCAGATGGGATTAATACATATTATACCATACTCCTTTATCTCCACTCACTCTGCAACAAACAAAACAGAGCAGGTTTTTAAAAACCCAATAACGCTCAATGTTAAACACTCAGTGTTAAACTATGGAGTTCTCTGGATGCCCTACAAATACTCTCTTACAGTTCAAGTCTATGCATGTCTACTTGCAAGTAAGTCTCACTGAGGTCATTTGACTTACTCCCAGCTAAGTGGATATAGCATTGCAGCCCTAGGTTGCAATCCTACACACATATTTAATGCAATTCTATGCATATTTAGGCAGAAAGAATTCCTACAAGACAGCATTTCCCAGCCAGCCATGGTGGCTGGGAAATGCTGAGAATCGTAGGACTATTTTCTTTCTAAACATGCATAGGATTGTGCCTTTACTGAAGCACCATTGAACGCACCGGCATTTGCTTCACAATAAACATACATAGGATTACTGTGTAAAATATCTTGCTTTTAGGCTGTTTGGCCATCATTAGAATAAAATAATTTAAAACCAATGACTGAGTCTCTCTCACTGTGTGTGAATTTTATGCAAGTAGGTATTTTCCCTCCACTGGAACAAACAGGGCAGTCCACATGCACAAGGGAAGATCATGTTCACAGTGAAGCACAAATGGAACTTTGAATCAGTGTTTCATTAGCAAATTATTAAAACAACAGCAAGTGAAGGTGAGTCAATAGCCACCGCTGCCACAACAGCCAGTTCCACATCCACTATTTCATGGATGGTGCCACACAAGAAATTGTGAAGTGAGGAATAGGATTCATTTAATGTGTTGCTCTGCCCTGATCCTACATGGTCATACAGAAGCAGTAGTCTCTTCTGAGGAAAATGTCCCAGACCCAGAACATTGCCTGGCAAGACGGTCAGACTCATAGCAGCCCCTTCTGCTGATGAGCAATAACTAACCTCCGATTAGATAGCCACTGAATACTATTATGTAGCTGTCCTTCCCAACCTGCACAATTTTAAGTTAACATAACTAAGAATTAGGTTGGTCCAAATACATCGTCATCCCTTAGATGTAAAAATTGAAATCAAAAGGGATCAGAAACTTTGCCATATAACAAAGGTGCTGCCACGAGGATTATACTATCAACTCTTACTGCAGGCAGACATTCAAAGAAAGAAACAGAAATTATGCCATCAGTTGTTCTGGTCAAAAAAAGGGAAGGAAAGAAAATAAAGGAGTGTTGATTGTATATTATAAAGTTGTGACGAATAGTTTGCCAGCTTTCAGAATTGATGGGCAGTATATAAAAAACATCAACAATGAGAACTGTTCAGATGTAATGTTAAAATAGCACAGACCTGGTGAAGTGTGTTCAAGTGAAAGACTTCCTCAGTCATTTTAAATCACATTGATCTCAAAGTGAAACCAATGTGAAAGATGTTCATAAACAGGCATAACATTTGCCTTTTTGATATGTATCTGTCTATGCTATTGCCTTTCAATAAACACCATTAACATGAAAAACCTGTATTTTGCATGGGGGAGCTTACTTCCTATAAAGCCAATGACAAGAACAGATTACAAAATAAAACAAAGGAAAGCAGGCTCATTTACGTAACACATAGCAGATCTGCATCCAGGATACACTGGGACGCTATGCATAATAACACAGCTAAATTCAAAACAGGATTCCACCAATTAATTAAAAAGATTCAAAACTGGATTTAACAAATGAATCAAAACAGAATGATCACCCACCATGAAATAGAATGGATCTAGGGAGCTCATTCCACAACCGGGGTGCCACAGCAGAAAAGGCCCTCTTCCTGGTAGCCACCTACCTCACTTCCTTTGGCAGGGGCTCCTGGAGAAGTATCCTGAAGATGATCTTAGGGTCAGGTACATATGGGAGGAGACACACCATGGAACTCAAGTTTCTAAGGTTAGGGAGTGGCTGCCTAATCGTACACAAATTAGAGCAGATCAGCCAATGGGCAGTGTCCTACAGTGTCAAACCACTAACACAAATTACGTTGCATAAGTGTAAAGGACCTCTAGCGCAATGCCAATAGTGTTAGCTTGAGTAACAGGTTTTCTGGGGAATCTCATCATGCAAGCTAATGCTATTGGTGTTGCACCAGAGATCCCTTACACCCGTGCAATATAATTTGTGTTAGTGGTTTGACACTGTCAAGAATGAGGGTAGTAGAAGCCATGATGGCCGATCCAGCTGTCTCATACAAAGTAGCCACCTGGAAGTTGATTGTTATTTGTCTGTTTCTCAGCCTGGCAGCTCAAGGCTGTACTCTGTTCCTGCTAATTGAGAAAGTGATAACAGCCATGTCTGGTGGGAAGATCCAGCCTCCTTGGAGGGTGAGTGGGGTGTCCTGGGACTGGGTGATGACTGAGTGTTTCAAATCTGCCTTGAGTTGCTAGGACTGGGCAATAAATAGGGTGGCAAAGAAGGGGCAGGTGTTTCTTTTGCCCTAACAGTACTAGGGTGTGTTTCCGCTTGATGGCTATCCTGAGAGGCCCATAAATGATATGTATAGGATAGACTAGCTAGCTTTACTGTTTTGATCCTGGGAGTGTGTGTCCAGGTGACTGGCATTTCTGGCTTTTGGGTACTGTAATCTTGCTTGCAATTTCCTGTACAACCTACCACCCCTCTCCTTTCCCTTCCTCTGTGTTCCTTTCCCCTAATAAACTTCCAGTTGGTGTAGTGTGTTCTGTATAACTTCAGTGCTAAATACAGTGCCTACTGGCCTGGGAGGGAAGCTACTGGGTAATTCTGGGAAAACTTGTGGCCAAGTTGGGCCTGTCCTACCTTGCAGGGTTGTTGGGGTGAGACCAACAATCCTTCACAGACACCATAGGATACTGCCCAATGAGATCAAGAGAACTGGAGCAAGCAGAAAAGCCAAAGGCAGAGGAAGACACGGTTCAGGATGAGCTATGTAGATGACATGAGAAATCCAGAAGACCCTGTAAAGATGAAGCCATCAGATGACAAAGAGGGGAGTGCAGGACCATCAGAAGGCAAGATCACAGATATTCATGGCTAGTTATGCTGGCTAGCTTTTTTTGCTAGCTTCTAGATAAAATAGGCTATTTGTGTAAATTACAAAAAAGGATGGTAGTGGACTATGATAAACATGGCTAGTTCAACTATTTAAAATTGTACTCATTTTATTATGAGGTATTCATGATCAAAATTTATTGTAATATTCAGGCCTCAACAGAGCCATTGGGTGAGGGCCACTGCTCAGTGCCATGTAAGGCTCCTCCAGAGAGTAGAGGAGAGGTTTCCCAAGTTATGCTGCTAAGCTTTGGCGCAGACAGAAGGAACTAAAGGAACTCTCTACTTCTGCCTTCCCACAAAGCGCCAGTATAGGATATATGAAGAACTCCCTCCTTCTGCCCAATATCTCTGGCATGCATACAGAAGTTAGAGAAGCCAAGCCAAAATTTGTAGACACCTGTATATTATCACCTATGTCAAAATATTCCTATATGAACAGGATTCCATTTCCCCCAATTTGCGATCTATCTACATTAGGGATGCTGTGAGCATTCAATGGATCTTGCAGAAACATGCACCTCTGCTCAAATACTTACGAGCAAAATCAAGAGAACAACCCTGCTCACACTTCTTCAAGAAGCAGTGTGTTCACCTCGAACTGCAACAGTGCCTCCCCCTCCCCCTCCATCCAAACTCTTTAGGGCAGGGGAAGATGATGGGCACTCCCAAGGTCATGGTGGAGCATTTTTCCAGCCATCAGCAACTGGAATTTGAGATTATCATCAGCCCTAAAATCCCCAGTGGGAAACTGATGCTATGTGCATTTCTGCCAGGGAGAAGGCCCTCCCAGGATCTCTGAAGGCTTTCTCCCCTGCAGAAATGACACACAGTTTCCTTGTGGGGCTTCTGGGGCTGGGACACCTAAGTCCCAGTCCCTGCAGGAAAAGCTGTTCCACTGGGGTCCTGAGAGGCACATGTTGTTGCCATCGTCCCATTCCCCAAAGGGCTTAGTGGCAGGGGAAGGGGGAGTTAGGCGTGGGTGTTTAATAAATTCCTTTGAAGCTTTTGTAAATCTTCAAACTGAACGCTTGCAAAAATGTGACCCTTTCATGGTGAATGGTGGAATGCTCATGCATCCCGAATCTAAGCGTTCCTCTAGCAAAAAACAAAAACCCCACTGAATTTTATATCTAAGAACAACATGTAGGGAGCAATAAGGTTTCCAGCCACCTTACAAGATAAGAATTGATTATATTAATAATGGTTTACAGAGTTGATATGGTCCCGCCTTAAAATAGAATCCTGTCATTTTCTACTTCTTTCTCCTGTAAGATTATAACCCTCACCTAGATGCCTACTTAATCTCGGTTCACTAATGAGATGTACATTTTTAGGTGAAAAATATAGCTATCTATGTCAACCATCTGTACAGCAACTGGTAATGAACTCATAGAAACCCTTCAAATACAAATCCAGAGAGAGATTTATTCTCACTGTACACATTTCTTGCTTATTAGCATTCCTTCATCCTTTCTACCTATCATTTCAACTAACATTTTAATAAACAAATTACACTTCTACTTTGTGACACGGAGATATTAATGCACATAGTTAAAGAATAAGAACAGTACAGCAATTATTGGTTGTTTGCAGATGCGCTACTCAAATAACATTTTAAAGGAGATTTTACTTTCAGTGACCATGTGATTATAACGTGGATTTCTGTAAAAAGGAGAAAAGTTAATTGTGACTGACAGAATGCTATTGTGCCTCAACAACGGGGTGACATTAGGCACTGCATTGTATTAGGTTGCTGTGCCAACTGTACCCATTCACAGACTAAGCCACTGCGATATTTGCCTTAGTGACTTCTTGTTTGGACTACAGTAATAAACTGTATGCAGAGCTTCCCTTGGAAAGCATTCAGAGACTTCAGCTGGTTCAAAGTACTGAACTAAAGTTTTGACTGCGGCCAGTCTGCAGGGTCACGTGACTCCTTTGTTGTTCCAGCTGCAAAGGCTGCAGATTCATTTGTATACTCAATTCCAGGTGGTAGATATTATCTTTAAGAGCACAATCATCCCACCGGATGTTTAGACAGAAAAAAGTCCTACAACTCCCAGCATTCCCCAGCCAATTTTTTTCTGTCTAAACAAGTACCCTAAAGCTTTAAACATTTTGGTGCCAAGTTACCTAAGGGATCATCTTCGTCTGTATGAAACTGCCCATTCTCTGAGATCAGTTGAGGAAGATCCATTACATGTCCTGCTGGCATCAGAAGCTCCTTTGGTGGGGACATGAGAGAGACACTTCTCATAACCCAGGTTATATGAAAATCCCTGCCCTGAAAGATGCAGCTGGTACCCTCCTCAATGAGACTGATGCCTTTTAAAGACACACTTATTTTGGCAAGCATTCTTAACTCTTTCTAGCTGAGTTTTGATATTTTATCTGCCTTTCTGTCCGCCCTGGCCTGTTTTTATATGATTGTATTTAATCTTTTAATTTTTAAAAATGTGTATACTTATTTATAGAGATGGGAGTACCAGACCACCTTACCTGTCTCCTGAGAAACCTGTACAAGGGTCAAGAAGCAACAGTAAGAACCAGACATGGAACAACCAATTGGTTCAAAATTGGGAAAGGAGTACGACAAGGCTGCATATTGTCGCCCTGCTTATTTAACTTATATGCAGAGTACATCATGAGAAACGCCAGGTTGGATGAATCACAGGTCGGAATTAAGATTGCCGGGAGAATTATCCACAACCTCCGATATGCAGACGATACCACCCTAATGGCAGAAAGTGAAGAGCATCTAAAGACCCTCTTGTTGAGGATGAAAGCGGAGAGTGCAAAAGCTAGTTTGAAACTCAACATTAACAAAATGAAGATCATGGCATCTGGCCCCATCACGTCCTGGCATATAGAAGGAGAAGAAATGGAAGCAGTGACAGATTTTATTTTCTTGGGCTCCAAGATCACCGCAGACGGTGACTGTAGCCATGAAATTAAAAGACACTTGCTCCTTGGGAGGAAAGCTATGGCAAACCTAGACAGCATAGTAAGAAGCAGAGACATCACCTTGCCGACAAAAGTCCATAGAATCAAAGCTATGGTTTTCCCAGTAGTAACGTATGGCTGTGAGAGCTGGACTATAAGGAAGGCTGAGCACCGAAGAATTGATGCTTTTGAACTGTGGTGCTGGAGAAGACTCTTACGAGTCCCCTGGACTGCAAGGAGGTCAAATCAGTCCATCCTAAAGGAAATCAACCCTGAGTGCTCATTGGAAGAAGTACAGATACTGAAGCTGAAGCTCAAATATTTTGGCCACCAAATGCAAAGAGAAAAGTCACTGGAAAAGTCACTGATGCTGGGAAAGATTGAAGGCAAAAGGAGAAGGGGACGGCAGAGGATGAGATGGCTAGATAGCATCACCGATGCAATGAATATGAACTTGAGCACACTCCGGGAGAGAGCGGAGGACAGGAAGGCCTGGCGTGCTGTGGTACATGGGGTCACGAAGAGTCGGACACGACTTAACGACTGAACAACAACAACAACAACAATACTTATTTATAGGGCACCTTTTAAGGCAGAGCCCTTAATTTTAAAGTTATGGATTACTTTTTGCATTTATACTGTTAGCCACCCCAGGCATTCTCGGGTGGAAAAGCAGGGTACGAACTTTCTAAAATAAATACATTTATACATGCACAAGAATCCCAGCAACCAGCAAGCACTAGGTGGGCAAGAAGGAATTGGAAAGTCCTCTACCAGTGGACAACAATCTACTTTCTTACCACTCCTACTTTATGACCATTTGCCCTCCAGCAGCACCTAGTATCAAGTGAGAGTATCGTATTAGCATTCGGCTAATTCCTGCACTCAATATTGCTCCAAAGCTTGAGCTGGAGTATCTACAAGAGAATCAGGGAAGGTGGTAGTGTTCCTGGTGCCTGTCCTGTGTACAGATGGCTGGGTTATAGCCAAGGTATACAAACCTATGTGCACAGGAGTTCCTCCACTGAATTGAGCAGAAGGCAGAACCAGTATTTTTATACTACTGGGTGTTTTATAATTTTTTAAAAATGTTTTGAAGTCTGTTTATATCCTTTGTAAGCATTTGAGAGAGAGAGAGTACAAACACAAATAATCTGCTGCCCAAAACTGGAATGTAAAGATTAACTGAATTGGAAGTGTTCAGCAATAAATAATTGTCTAATTATGTATAATACATAATTTATGTAGATTTGTTATAAAATGCTAAATTCTCATGTTGTATGTTCATGGACGCTATATTACTGTCTAAGAGGTGGTACTAGGAACTGGATCCTATTCAAAATGTAAAATTCATGGAGAAAACCAATATTTATGAATACCTGATTAGGCTGTGAACCTGAGATTGCCATATAAAGCCAAAGCAATCAATGCTAAGTACCCAGTCTAGGAAGGAGATTGAGACTGTGAGAAATAGAATCCACAAGGGAGCTTTCTGTGAGCACTGAGAAATGTGCTAAGAAGTCTAGTGAATGTTAGCAGCGGAAAGGGACCAGTATTAGGAATCTGAAATCAAATCAAGTATATGCGATTTTTTTAAAAATAGGATCAATGTACCTTTCACATATGAAATGACATACCCCTGACACTATCTCATTCCACTGTCAACGGAGATGAATTTGGCTCTGTAACAGTTATGAAAAAAAATAGCTAAAACTGGGAACTAAGTTAACCTGAGAAATGTAAGTGAAAAAATACCTTTATCTTTTATTTTCTGTAAAGCCCGGTTAACCTCTTGGGCAGTTTTTGAAACATGCATCCAATCAAACGTTACATAAAAGCTTTAAAAGCAGCAGCTTAACTCAGATGAGCTCCCATAGGGAAATGTAAATAGTATCATGTGATCCTAGCCGAAAGAAAAAGTCTAAAAAAAAAAAAATAGGCACAGTCTTGAAAAGCGACTCTCTTGGGCCACTGATGCCCACTCACAGGAATTGAGTCTGCAACACTGGTCAGGGTCTCTGTCCATGGCCCAGAGCAGACCAGCAGGAAAGTTCCCCCTCCAGTGTGCCCCCAAGGCAGCAGATGGCCACACCCACAAGAAGAACAGGGTTGGTCGTCCTATGTGACTACCACAAAGAAGGGCTCTTGGTAAGTAGGAACCTAGGGGTGGTATCAGCAGCATAGAGTGGTGGCAAGGTGTGTGGGAGCAATAATTATGTTCAGACTGTGGTGCATTAACATCTCAGCCTTAGCTTAGAAGATCTGATTATGGATCTCCCATGTCAAACCTGTTTTGGCCTTTAGGAAATTACTAGAACCAGGAGAGGAACTGGTTTATGGATGGCATCTTTGTATCTTTCATCAAGATGGGAACCCCAGACGATTCCCTAACAAATGGTTATTATGATGGATGAACATAACCCTATTTGCCTCAAAAACTATCTGGGTTTTGCTATCATTCCTTGTGAATACTCTAAAAGCCTCAAGAGGTTTTCCCATTTGTTGCAAAGAATTATCACAACACCCCAATCCTAGAATGCCCCAAACCTCCCCTGCCAGTTCCCCCCGCACAACAAAAAAAGAACACCTTATCCTTGAAAAGGGGAGGGGGTCATCAGCAGTGGGAGGGAGCCACAGCTTATTACTCCAGACAGGCCAGCTATCCTGCCAAGATAACTGATGCCAGAAGTTGAAATAATGGTTCTGAGCATGCTTAGAAGTGTGATCTCCTCCTGGGATCAAGTAAGGATAGGTTGCTTACCTGTAACTGTAGTTCTTCAAGTGGTCATCTGTGAACTCACACATATAGGTTATGCACCTGTGCAGAACACTCATGGGGAACATTCTGGAGCTAAACAGAGTTTTAGGTGGGAGTCCTACCTGCCTTCTCTGTGTGCACTCTGGGCATAGTTCCTGCCTGCTTCTCAGTTCCAACTGTGCTGCAACAAAGGAATAAAAGAAGGCAAGACATCGAAGCGGGGAGGAAGGTGGCTTGTGTGAGTTCAGATGACCACTCGAAGAACCAGTTACAGGTAAGCCACCTGTCCATCTTCTTCATGGTCTCTGACTCACACATACGGGTGACTGAAAAGCAAGAGACTTACTGGAGGAGGGAGGTATCACGCCAAAACTGAAGAAAAGACTGCTCTGCCAAAAGTTGCATCGGTACGACCTCCGATATCCAGGCGGTAATGTTTGATGAAGGTAGAGGGCTGAGCCCAGGTCGCTGCACTACACACTTGCAGAAGCAAAATGCATCTGAGGAAAGTGGCAGAGGCTCTAAGTGTCCCTGTACCTGTAGGCTGGTAAGTATGGCTGAAACCACCCTCTTGGTGAAGCACTGTGATGACACTGGGCAACCATTTTTGGGTCTTGAGCAGCAGATGAATAGATGGATAGAGTCCCTAAAGGCTGATATTCTGTGCCTTAGAATGAAATGAAACCGCCCTTCTGGTATCTAGGGAATGAAGCTTGACCTCCACCAGAGAAGCAGATTGAGGAAGGAAAGTTGGTAGCACAATACCCTGAGTTAAGTGGAATTGTGAGACAAGCTGCAGTCTGGGCATAGCACTACTCTGTCACTATGAGAAATTAGGAATGATTGGTAATGCCTTAGAGCACATAGTTCGTTTGCTCTTCATGCTGAAGTAAAAGCAATGAGGAAAGCCTCTTTCATTGCGAGGAGCTTAAGGTTGGACTTGGCAATAGGCTCAAAGGGCTTAGCCATCAGTTGAGCCAGAATCACTAACAGACTCCAGGACACAACTGGCAGGGAGGCCAGTGAACAGAGCTGGCAAGTCCTTTAAGGCACCATTTAATGTGAGGGTGTGAGAAGAGAGAGACACCCTCAGTATTGTCATGATTAGCCGATATGACTGCTAGGTAAACTCTCATGGAGGATAGTGCTAAACCACTAGATTTCAGATAAAGAAGAAAGTCCAATATACTCAGTAGACCGCAGGATTTGGGGTCCTGTTCTGTTGAAGTGAGAAATTTCAGAAAGGCGGTGTATGAGGGTGGAAGGTTTATGCAGTCATTATTTCCAGGACCTTGTCAGAAAATTGGTGAGGTTGCCCACCTTGAATGCAGTGAGATATAGAGTCTCCAGATTGGGGTGCCTGATCTCCCTGTTGTTCATTATAAGGAGCTCCAGGAGACGATGGAGACAGAGAAAGGTGTGGCTGGATAGGAGAAGTGTCGCAAACCACGTTTGTCTAGGCCACAATGGAGTTACCAAGATGCAGTGAGCCCCATTGCCCTGTATCTTGTTCACCACTCGTGACGAGAGGGAAAAGGAGGATTGTGTAAGTTAAGAGTGCCTCCCCAGTGAGGAAAGAAAGCATCTCCTACAGAGTCTGGGTAGTGACTAGCTCTGCTGCAGAAAGATTGGCATTTTATGTTTAGTGCTGTAGCTTGAGCCAGAGTATCTCAACAGCTGGGGTGCCACACGTGTCATAGAATCATAGGGTTGGAAGGGGCCTACAAGACCATCGAGTACAACCCCCTGGTCAATGCAGGAAGCCTGATTCCCAGGTGGTCTCCCATCCAAGTACTAACCAGGGCTGACCCTGCTTAACTTCCAAGATCAGATGAGATCAGGCACATCCAGCCCTTCAGACTGTCATTTGAGTTTGACTGTCGAAGAGAGCTCACACTTGTGTGGGGTAGTTCCCAGCCTGCTGAGTGTCAGGGTGGAAAATGAGCCCATAGAGCCCCAGAGCAGTTCTGATTCTGAGGAAGAACAGCAATCCGTGGGAGAGGAGCTTGCTCATCTCTCACAAGCATAGCAGCTGGCAGAGACTCCTCCTGCCAGCATTCCTGGGACAGATAGTGACCCTGGCAGTGAGAGAGCACTGGAGGGGGGCTTGCTGGATGCTCTGCGCAGATGCAGGGAGCGACGACAGATAGAGGGCGCTGAAAGGAGGCGCTCCGCTCGTTTGGCGCTAAAACAACGGTCGCGTCCCGAGGACCCAAGGGAAAGAGGGAGGATCTCTCCATAGCCCATAAGTTCAGAGTCTTCCTGCGGTTCGCCTTCAAACGGGGACCAACTGCCTTACCTGGAGCTTAGGCTACTCTGCTATCTATCCCCAGTGCAGTTCCTTGCTTAGTCGCTAGTGATTAGTATCTGTAAGAGTCATAAAGTAATAAAGGAATAAAGCCTTGAAAAGAATCCTCGTCGTCTGTGTCCTGAGTTGGCTATTGGAGGGGACTGCAAGAGGCAGCTAGGGCGCTCCTGACAGCTTGGTCCCCGTTCCTCTTTTTTTTCTCTGCTCCTACTGCTTCTGGAGGGTGCCATGGACGCGGCAGTGCAAGCTCTCACGCAAGAGAACCACGCTCTTCGTGATCAAGTGGCTCAACTGACGACAGCTGTACAGGGTCTGCAAGCTGCAGCTCAACCCTCACCACCCATGATTCCCCCGCCGCAAGTGCCTGGTGGCTCTGCCAGAGATGTTTTCTGGTGAGAAAGGACTTTTTCAGATTTTCCATGCCCAATCGGAGCTGTACATGCACCTTCGACCTGAGGATTTCCTGACAGAACAGGTTCGTGTGGGCTTTATCATTAACTTACTTTCAGGCGTGGCAGCAAAATGGGCTTCGGGACTTCTACTCGCTAATGACCCCCTGCTCGGGGACTATCAAGGTTTCATGGCCAGATTTTTTGGTGACCCCTTGCGCATGCTGACAGCTTCTTGGGAGATTCGCCACCTCGGGCAGGGCAAGGACTCAGTTTCCAGCTATGCGACAACTTTTCACTTGCTGATGCAGGATTTACAGTGGAATGATGCTGCGCTGGTGGCTCAGTTTTTGGACAGTTTGAATGATGAGATCTTGGATGAGTTGGCACGCACACCTAGCCCGCCTACTTTGGAGGACCTCACCCAGACCTGCCTCCAGATAGATAGTCAGCTGGAGGGCGCCAGCAGACCCGGTGGGGTGCCAGGGGCCAAAATTTCCTTCCTCCCATTCCCCCACGTTTCCTTTCCCCTCCCCCACCCATGCAATGGGGGCAGAGGAGACCCCAATGCAGCTAGGAGCTACCCGAGCCCCGCTGTCGCCAGAGGAACTACAGCGGCAGTGCACAGAGCGCCGATGCTTTCAGTGTGGAAAGCTGGGACATTTCGCCAAAACCTGCCACGCCAGACCTGCAGTCCCACTGCCTCCTCCTCCTCTCCTTCCTCCTCCTCACACCCAGGCCTAACTAGGCTGCCCCCCAAGCCTGCTAGGGGTCTCCAGTGTGGGGGTCAGTTCCCCACCCTCCCATCTGCTATTGCATGTTCACCTCCGCTCCTCCCAGTGGAGTGGGGTGGAGGCCCTAGCTTTAGTGGACTCTGGGGCTTCGACCACTTTCATGGATGAAACGTTGGCTCAACTCCACAAGATTCCTACCCTGCCTCTTCCTGCCCCCTTGGCAGTGGAGACCATCGATGGGCGTCCTCTTTCTTCAAGCGCGGTGACCCGGATTACAGCTCCATTCACTCTGCGCGCCCAGTCCCACATTGAGCAGATTCAGTTTCACTTGGGCAAGGTTCCCCAATACCCAATTGTGCTGGATGTTTCCTGGCTCTCTTAAGCATAATCCTCAGATTTCTTGGGGGCTTCAGCAAGTGGAGTTCTCGTCTCCATACTGCTGGGAGCATTGCCTCCAGAGAGGCGCCAGTCCCAGCCCAGTGTCAGGAACGCCTTGGCGGCCTCTCTCAGTAGATTCTAATAGCCAACTCAAGACACAGACGAAAGGGAATTCTTTTCAAAGCTTTAATCCCATTACAGCTTAATGACTCTTTCAGATGCTAATCACCAGTGGCTAAAACAAGGAACAGCAGCGTGGACTTAGCTTCAGGCAGGCAGCTGATCCCCATTTGAAAGTCACTTGAAGACCCAGAACTTATGGGCTAGGGAGAGATCCTCCCTCTTTCCCTTGGGTCCATGGGAGGTGGCTGTTGCTTGCGCACCAAACGGGCGCTATACCTCCTTTCCATGCCCTCCATCACTTGTCGCTCTTTGCGTCTGCGTCGAGCATCTAAGAAGCCCCCCTCCTGCGCTCCCTCACTACCTGGGTCACTAACTATCTCTGGAATGCCGGCAGGAGGAATCTCTGCCAGGTGCTGAGCCTGTGAGGGATGAGCTGGCTCCACTCCCACGGATTGCTGTTCCTCTTCAGAATCAGAACTGCTCTGGGGCTCTTTGGGCTCAGTTTCCACCCTGACACCCAGGCCTTAACCCTTTCCTCCCCCTCCTCGTCTGCTTCTGGTAGTTCTTCAGCTACTGTGATCCTCCTAGAGAAGTAGAAACATCCTTTTCAGGATGTTTTCGACAAGAAGGAGGCCAACCAGCTCCCCCCTCACCACCCTTTTGACTGTGCCATTAACCTCATTCCTGGGGTGACCATCCCCGCCGGCCGGCTGTATACATTGTCAGAGCTGGAACTTCAAGCTCTGCGGGAGTTTTTGGACACAAACCTCAGCCGTGGCTTCATTCGCCACTCCTCCTCCCCTGCCTGCGCCCCTACCATATTTGTGTGCAAAAAATCGGGAGAACTCCGCCCGGTGCATGACTTCCGAGCGTTGAATTCAGTCTCGATCCCCGACAAGTATCCCCTCCCTCTCATACCGGAGATGCTGGAGTGCCTGCGGTGAGCCAAGATTTTCACAAAGCTAGACCTGCGTGGCGCCTACAATCTGATTTACATCCGGGAAGGGGATGACTGGAAGACCTGTTTCGGCACCCGGTACGGAGCGTATGAATACTTAGTGATGCCATTTGGGCTCGCCTGTGGGGGGGGCCCCCCCCATTTTCACGTTTTATGAATGCCATTTTCCAGGACTATTTGGACACTTTCCTCATTGTTTATCTTGATGATTTACTTATATTTTCTGAGGACCCCCACGCCCATCAGCACCATGTCTCCGGCATCCTCCAGTGCCTCCGCGAGCACCATCTTTATGCCAAGCTGGAGAAATGTGCATTTGACCTAACCTCTTTGGACTATCTCGGCTACAGTATCTCAGCTGACGGTATCAGGATGGATCCTGCAAAGGTCCAGGCTGTCCTGTCCTGGCAGGCTCCATCCACGAAGAAGGGCTTGCACCATTTTCTGGGGTTTGCTAATTTCTACAGAAAGTTCCTGCCCAGCTTTGCTCGGCTGACATCTCCTCTCATGGACCTCCTTAAGGGCAGTAAATCTCCTTTTCATTGGACAGCATCTGCCCAACAGGCTTTCGAGGAACTTAAGAAGCTTTTTAGGTCTGAGCCGATCCTGTTACATCCCAACCCAAGGAAGCCTTTTGTGGTGCAAACTGATGCCTCTGACTTTGCGGTGGGGTCTGTGCTTTTTCAGCCAGATCGGGCGGGCGGCAGGTTGCAACTCTGCGCCTACCACTCCAGGAAGCTGAACATGTCTGAGAGGAATTATACCATCTGGGAAAAGGAACTGTTGGCCATCAAGTCTGCTTTGGAGACTTGGCGTCATCTTCTGGAGGGAGCACAGCACCCAAAATTAGAACCGACCATCGCAACCTAGAACAAGTGCCTTAAACCAGCGGCAGATTAGGTGGTTGCTTCCCCCCCCCCCCGGTTCCACCTTAAGATTTGCCATGTGAAAGCGTCCGACAACTTACAAGCAGATGTTCTTTCTCGTAAGCCTGACCTCCAGCCAGGGGCTGAGGGAAATCCCCTCCCTCTCTGATTCCCCCCCCCCCGAGCCTGGCGGCAGCTGCAGTGCCTCACTCTTGGGAGGAGCTCTTTCACTCTGAACAGGCTCAGGATGCTTTTGTCCACACAAAAGTGGAGGAATTGGGGCTAGCCACTGCCCCCCCCACTCTACCCCCTTCTCTTTGCGAGGTGGCCTGCTTTACCATTCCGGCCGGGTCAAGAGACAGCTAAGGCGCTCCTGACACTGAGCAAGTGTCTGCAAGAGTGTTGGATTTCCTGTGAGCAGTATGGCAACGGGGCAATGTGTGACATATGTACCAATCCCAGAAACTGAGAATGAGTCATAGGAGGGGAAGGGATCCCGTCCCACCCTGCTTGTTTATATAGGAAACAACTGTGGTATTGTCCGTTAAACTGAAGCTCAAATATTTTGGCCACCTAATGCGAAGAGAAAACTCTCTGGAAAAGACCTTGATGCTGGGAAAGACTGAAGGCAAAAGGAGAAGGGGACGGCAGAGGATGAGATGGCTAGATAGCATCACCGATGCAATGAATATGGACTTGAGCACGTTCCGGGAGAGAGCGCAGGACAGGAAGGCCTGGCGTGCTATGGTCCATGGGGTCATGAAGAGTCAGACACGACTGAATGACAGAACAACAATTTGGAACAGATTGCCCCTTGATGTGTGATTTGAGTGCCCTGAGGGCTTCGGCAACAGCAAGAAGCTGCACGACCAAGCTGTTGTTTGCCCTGGAGGTGGGGAGCAAGGAATGCAGGTCCCTAGGTTGTTGTTTTTTTTTGCTACAGGGCAAATAGGGACTGGGGGTCATACAATCATAGAATAGTAGGGCTGGAAGGGGCCTACAAGGCCATTGAGTCCAACTCCCTATTCAATGCAGGAATCCAGGTCAGAGCATCCTTGACAGATGGCTGTCCAGTCTTGTCTTGAATGCCTCCAGTGTGGGAGAGCCCACTACCTCCTTAGGTAATTGGTTCCATTGTTGTATTGCTCTAACAGTCAGGAAGTTTTTCCTGATGTTCAGCTGCAATCTGGCTTCCTATAACTTGAGCCCATTATTCCGTGTCCTGCACTCTGGGATGATCGAGAAGAGATCCTGGCCTTCCTCTCTGTGACAACCTTTCAAGTACTTGAAGAGCGTTATCATATCTCCCCTCAGTCTTCTCTTCTCAAGGCTAAACATGTCCAGTTCTTTCAGTCTCTCTTCATAGGGCTTTGTTTCCAGTCCCCTGATCATCTTTGTTGCCCTCCTCTGAACCCTCTCCAGTTTGTCTGCATCCTTCTTAAAATGTGGTGCCCAGAACTGGACACAGTACTCCAGATGAGGCCTAACCAGTGCTGAGAAGAGGGGAACTAGTACTTCCCGGGATTTGGAAGCTATGCTTCTATTAATGCAGCCCAAAATAGCATTTGTCTTTTTTGCAGCCACATCACATTGTTGGCTCATATTCAGCTTGTGATCAACAACAATTCCAAGATCCTTCTCGCTTGTAGTGTTGTTGAGCCACGTATCCCCCATCTTGTAACTGTGCATTTGGTTTCTTTTTCCGAGGTGCAGAACTTGGCATTTATCCCTATTAAATGTCATTCTGCTGTTTTCTACCCAGCGCTCCAGTCTATCCAGATCACTTTGAATTTTCTTTCTGTCTGCCAAAGTATTAGCTATCCTGCCCAATTTTGTGTCATCTGCAAATTTTATCAGCATTCCCTGCACCTCCTCCTCCAAGTCATTAATAAAAATGTGGAAGAGCACTGGGCCCAGGACTGAGCCCTGCAGTACCCCACTCGTTACCTCTCCCCAGTTTGAGAAGGTCCCATTGATAAGCACTCTTTGAGTCCAATTCTGTAGCAAACTGTGGATCCACCAGATTGTTATTTCATCTAGCCCACTTTGAGCTAGTTTGCTCATCAGGATATCATGGGGCACTTTGTCGAAAGCTTTGCTGAAGTCGAGGTATATTATGTCCACAGCATTCCCACAGTCCACAAGGGAGGTTACCTCATCAAAAAATGAGATCAGATTCGTCTGGCAGGATTTGTTCTTGACAAATCCATGTTGGCTTCGAGTAATCACTGCATTGTTTTCAAGATGCTTACAGATAGATTGCTTTATCATCTGCTCCAGAATTTTCCCAGGGATTGATGTCAGACTGACTGGTCTGTAGTTCCCAGGTTCCTCCTTTTTACCCTTTTTGAATATAGACACAACATTAGCCCTCCTCCAGCCATCTGGCACTTCACTTGTCCTCCATGATTTCTCAAAGAGAATAGACAGCGGTTCTGAGAGTTCTTCTGCCAGTTCCTTTATTACTCTAGGGTGCAGTTCATCTGGCCCTGGAGATTTGAACTCATTCAAAGTAATTAGGTGTTCCTTGACCATATGCCTATCGATATCAAGCTGCAATCCTGCTCCTTCAGCCTGTACTTGGCCTTTGCCAGGGGGGTCATAGACCCTCTTTTGGGAGAAGACTGAGCCAAAGTAGGAATTGAACACGTCTGCCTTTTCTTTGTCATCTGTTATAGTTTTGCCATCCTTATTTATTAGCCGAACCACCATTTCTTTCCTCTGTCTTTTACTATGTACATAGCTGAAGAAAGCTTTTTTGTTGCTTTTAGCATCTCTCGCTAACCTCAGCTTGTTCTCAGCTTTAGCCTTTCTGACACCACCCCTGCAATTCTGTGCTACCTGCCTGTACTCTTCCTTTGTCTCTTGGCCTTCCTTCCACTTCCTGAATGTGTGTGTGTGCTTTTTTGTTTTCAGGTCATCTCTAAGCTTTTTGTGAAGCCACATTGGCTTCTTCTGTTGTCTTCCACCTTTTCTTCTTGTTGGAATTGTTTGTAATTGTGCTTTGAGAATTTCCTTTTTTAAAAGCTCCCACCCATCTTGGACTCCTTTTCTCATTAGAGTCACTTGCCATGGGACCTTACTGATCAATGTTTTGAATTTATTAAAATCAGCTTTCCTAAAATCCAGGGTACGTGTTTGACTACACTCGGCTTTTGCTTCCCTTAGAACCAAGATTGGGGGATTTTGGGGGGGATTTTCATCAGGAAAACAGTCCAAGGTTAAAGAGTTCAACATGCCCTCTCACACCACCACTGCTCCAAACAAATGGGCGACCCCATAGCTGTATTCCCATAAAAAAAATTGAGAGGTTAGTTAGATGTCCCAGCATATCATGTCGTTTGGCCCTTAGGCACAGAACACCAATGACATCCCCATGAGGTTGGGTGGTTGATTAGTAGAGTCTTTTCAAAATTGGACCTGAACTAGCAATTTTGAGGTTTTGATTATAACGTTATGGAGAATTTTAGATTATAAAGTCTCCATCCCAGCATCTATCTTTTGGAATGGAAGTCCTAAGGCTTTATATACACTCAATTCAGACATCATATCAAACCACGATTTATGCTAACTATAAACAAAAGCACAACGTGTGTTCCAAATATACATTCAAGCCATGGTTTACTCTGGCCCAGTTCACATGTTAGGACAACCCACAATTTTGAAGGGTTGACCATACGTAGAAGGGAGGGTGGTATCTGGACTCTGGTTTAGGCAGCAAAGCTTGGTCTTGGTCCAGCACTGGATGTTTTGCATGTTATAAGGAGGTTACATCACACAAAAACTCCCCACACATGGTAGTGATGTCCTGTACCATTTGTATTCCATCTTTTCCAATTTCACCACCGACTCTTCTTGCCTTCTATACTGAGATACACAGGGAAACAGGTGCAAGAGCATGACAGCAGGCAGGGAGGCTAGGTCAGAGTGTGAACAGCCAGCAGGAAGGTGGGCATGCTTAAGGAACTACCAGACAGAGCTGCTTCATGCTTCCATTTTCTATCTGCTCAGGACTCCTGTCTCTATTACATGGTGGATTCAGAAGAAGGCAGAAGGCTATAACCATGAGCTGTCAATTTGGATGTCAAGCCAAGCTACAGTTTCCATGAACTAGATTCAAACCACAGTTTCACATTTTTGCTTGCCCTCCAATTGAAGACCATGTGGCTTGTCAATTTGGACATCACAAGAAGCTATAGACTAATATAATCCGACTCATGTGCTCTGGGAGAAGGCAAGAGAGCTCCCACCATTCTAACCAACTTCTAGGACTAGCTTCTCCTAGCCCTAAAGATTCATAAAGTTATTGTTCAGCAGCAGCCCTCAGAAATATAAGTGCAGTACAGAATTTTATACCCATTTTTAACTCTCCTATTTTGCTTGGGGAATGCACTGGTCTGTGAACAGTGGTAACAGTAGGGCAAGAAACTGGGTTATGGAGGATGAGACAGGTTTTGAGCTGCCTTTTATCTGGGGTATTTTTTGTTTTATAGATTTTGGTCTTACTGTAACTTTCTAAATGAATAATGTACCTTTGTGTGTAGAGGGGCAGGGGATATACTTGTGTTGTACTGCACCCAGAATTTGGGGAAAAGAGCAGGATAAAAATCTGAAGAACAACAATGGCATGAGAAATTTAGGGGCAAATAGACACATGATAATGAAATCAAAAATACAGGCTGTATTCATCCCAGAGACTGGATAAAGCCACACCATAAATCAGGCAGGACAAGTACAGGAGGTATTCCTACTAAATTACCAGGCTAATGCAATTTAAAAGAGCAAAAATATCATACCAGGCTGTATCACTATGATTATTTTTGATTTGTTGTGAACAAAACCCCTAACACAATTATATAGCTTTGCCTCACTGTACAAAGGAAACTTGGAAGAACTGTGTGTTCTAAATTTTCAGAAACATTTAAAAGAAACCCAGAGTATAAAGGAACTCGCTCAGTCACAACTGAGTAATGTTGTCTTTCTGCAGTTACCCCAAGGGACATTCAGATATAAAGCTCGGTGCCATTCAAGAGAGCCTGCTTGAAAATAAAACTTCAAAAATTCACCTACATGTTTGAGCTTTCTGGCAGAGCCTAGTGACAAATCTTTATTTTGCCTTGATTTATTGGCACTTAAGTTAAATGCTGCTGGCTCCTCAGGAACAGTCAACAGCATTATTGATCATATTGTATTTTCATACTTTGTTTACATAGAAAGATTTCTGAACATATTAAGCAACACCTCCCACCCACCGACTACCTTGCCTGGCTTTATATGAGTGCCTGCACTGCAAATGTACAAGCTGGCTTACAGTCCCTTGCCTGCTTGTCATGTGTAACAACTGTCTCTTGGGGGGGGGGGACACACAACTGCAATTGTGTCTGCACCATGGCCCATTTATTCTTCCAGTGTTTCACAGGAATCCCAGGCACTGATTCCAGCTGCTATGTGTCAGCTGACATGGCACAACATCGTATTTCCATGTTGAAAACTGACATCTGATGCCATTTCCTCTGCCACTGACAAGGCTCTTAGGACAGGGCAGAGGATAGGATGGCAGGTAGCAGAAAACAGGTTTGTAAGAATGGGTGGAAAAGTATGGATGAGTGAGCTAATGACCACTCCATACAATACAAAATACCATACAAAAGTATGGATGAGTGAGCTAATGATAATATATTATTATTTCCAAGTCTTGATGAAATACCAGAATGTAAGCCTAGTTCATTCTGTTGTAGTCAATGGGACTAACCGCTGAATCCTAAAACTAGCTGCTCTAGGAGTTAAGATGGGGTTGTTCCAAAGCTACACCTGTACAATGACACACACAGAAAATGAAGATTTAATGGCACTGCACTGATATCACACCACCATTCCAGGCAGCTAGACTGGCATAAATGTTTAGGTGCAGGTTACCAAAATCCTGAAATAGAACTGCTCTATTCTGACTTAATGGGATTGCAGAGAGATGAGGTAGATTGCACACAAGCCCCTATACATACCCCTTCACACTCAGAATGAATCAATAGTAGGCGGGAAGATTGCAAGATCAATTTAGAACAGGGTCCTGTCTCCCCCACCCCCTTCATGGATCACTGCCTTGTTGTATGCCCCAACCACTGAGGCTGAAGAAGCTGAGGTTGATCGGTTCTATGAAGACCTACAACACCTTCTAGAACTAACATCAAAAAAAAGATGTCCTCTTCATCATAGGGGATTGGAATGCTAAAGTAGGAAGTCAAGAAATCACCAGAATAACAGGCAAGCATGGCCTTGGTGTACAAAATGAAGCAGGACAAAGGCTAATGGAGTTTTGCCAAGGGAACACGCTGATCATAGCAAACACTCTTTTCCAACAGCACAAGAGGCGACTCCACACATGGACATCACCAGATGGTCAATATCGAAATCAGATTGATTATGTCCTTTGCAGCCAAAGATGGAGAAGCCCTATACAGTCAGTAAAAACAAGACCTGGAGCTGACTGTGGCTCAGACATGAGCTGCTTCTTGCAAAATTTCGGCTTAAACTGAAGAACGTAGGGAAACCCACTAAACCATTCAGGTATGACCTAAATCATATTCCTTATGAATATACAGTGGAGGTGAGGAATAGATTTAAGGGATTAGACCTGATAGACACAGTGCCTGAGGAACTACGGAAGAAGGTCCGTAACATTGTTCAGGAGGCAGCAACGAAATCCATCCCAAAGAAAAAGAAATGCAAGAAAGCAAAGTGGCTGTCTGAGGAGGCTTTCCAAGTAGCTGAGGAAAGAAGGGAAGCGAAAAGCAAGGGAGAAAGGGGAAGATATATCCAACTGAATGCAGAGTTCCAGAGAATAGCAAGGAGAGACAAGAAGGCCTTCTTAAAAGAACAATGCAAAGAAATCAAGGAAAACAACAGAATGGGAAAGACTAGAGATCTTTTCAAGAAAATCGGAGATCTCAAGGGAACGTTTTGTGCAAAGACGGGCATGATAAAGGACCAAGAAGGCAGGGACCTAACAGAAGCAGATGAGATTAAGAAGAGGTGGAAAGAATACACAGAAGAACTATACAGGAAAGATCTGAATGTCCCTGATAGCCATGATAGTGCGGTCACTGAACTTGAGCCGGACATCCTCGAGAGTGAAGTCAAGTGGGCCTTAGGAAGCATTACTAACAACAAAGCTAGCGGAGAGGACAGTATTCCAGCTGATCTATTTAAAATCCTAAAAGATGATGCTGTTAAAGTGCTGCACTCAATATGCCAACAAATTTGGAACATTCAACAGTGGCCACAAGACTGGAAAAGTTCAGTTTACATTCCAATTCCAAAGAAGGGCAATGCCAAAGAGTGTTCAAACTACTGCACTATGAGCGTACTGCTCATTTCACATGCCAACAAGGTTATGCTCAAAATCCTACAAGCTAAGCTTCAGCAGCATGTGAACCGAGAACTACCGGAAGTACAAGCCGGGTTTCGAAGAGGCAGAGGAACTAGAGATCAAATCGCCAACATTCGATGGATCATGGAGAAAGCAAGAGAATTCCAGAAAAAAACGTCTATTTCTGCTTCATTGACTACGCTAAAGCCTTTGATTGTGTGGATCACAACAAACTGTGGCAAATTCTTAAAGAGATGGGAGTACCAGACCACCTTAACTGTCTCCTGAGAAACCTATACAAGGGTCAAGAAGCAACAGTAAGAACCAGACATGGAACAACCAATTGGTTCAAAATTGGGAAAGGAGTACGACAAGGCTGTATATTGTCACCCTGCTTATTTAATTTATATGCAGAGTACATCATGAGAAACACCAGGATGGATGAATCATACAGGTCGGAATTAAGATTGCCGGGAGAATTATCCACAACCCCAGATACGCAGACAATACCACCCTAATGGCAGAAAGCGAAGAGGATCTAAAGAGCCTCTAGTTGAGGGTGAAAGTGGAGAGTGCAAAAGCTGGTTTGAAACTCAACATTAAAAAAACTAAGATCATGGCATCTGGCCCCATCACTTCCTGGCATATAGAAGGGGAAGAAATGGAAGCAGTGACAGATTTTATTTTCTTGGGCTCCAAGATCACCGCAGACGGTGACTGTAGCCATGAAATTAAAAGACGCTTGCTCCTTGGGAGGAAAGCTATGGCAAACCTAGACAGCATAGTAAGAAACGGAGACATCACCTTGCCAACAAAGGTTCGTATAATCAAAGCTATGGTTTTCCCAGTAGCAACGTATGGCTGTGAGAGCTGGACTATAAGGAAGGCTGAGCGCCGAAGAATTGATGATTTCGAACTGTGGTGCTGGAGAAGACTCTTACGAGTCCCCTGGACTGCAAGGAGGTCCAATCAGTCCATCCTAAAGGAAATCAACCCTGAGTGCTCATTGGAAGGACAGATGCTGAAGCTCAAATATTTTGGCCACCTAATGTGAAGAGAAAACTCCCTGGAAAAGACCCTGATGCTGGGAAAGATTGAAGGCAAAAGGAGAAGGGGATGGCAGAGGATGAGATGGCTAGATAGCATCACCGATGAAATGAATATGAACTTGAGCACACTCTGGGAGAGAGCGGAGGACAGGAAGGCCTGTCGTGCTATGGTCCATGGGGTCACGAAGAGTCGGACACGACTTAACGACTGAACAACAACCCGTCTCCCCACCCCCTTTTAGTTTAAAGCAGATCTGGAAGCCTCCCAATCAGACTGAGTGGGTGATGCTGGGGGAGGCGGTCTAGTTTGGCCCAGAGACTTGACCAAATCTTTGAGCTGTCAAGTATTGAAAATAATAGCAATGTTCACATTCACGCTTATCCAAGAGGCCTATAAAGAAAAGATGGTAGCTGCAGGTAGAAGCAGAGCTATATCTTTCAACACTTTGCAGAATACTTTTATTTATAAACCTATCTATACTTCAGTACTTTCAGACATGGTAATGATGACATGAGACAACAAGGCAGCTTCAATTTTCTCCCATCAGTCCACACTCAGCAGTGCTTCTGCTCACACTTGCATTTTGCCAGATGTCTTGTTCCGGAAGACTCTGTTTTATTATCTCTTTCTGTGCTCACCAAATAGGTACTGCACTGCTGTAATAACAAGTCACAGGGCATCTGAAGAACTCTAATGCAATTAGGAATGCGTTAACACTTAGGATTCAAAGTGCTTTTTCATACTTCTCTTCACCTAAACAAGATGTGTCATTGTCATCCAATTATTTGATTTTTAAAGCATGCGTCAGCAACCCCCTTTGAGAAACTTTGTGCACTGAATAAGTGCCAGCACTCAAGAAAAATAAGTTTTCAATTAAAAAAAAATTCAGTACATTAATATTGAAAGCCTTGAAAGGTCAGTGTCTCTGTATGTGGAGCTCTGTCACCAGAAATGCAGTAGGTTGTAAAAGTCTGAAAACTTTTTTTTGTGTTTTTACTACACATGTATGTTGTCTTTTATGAGACTTTAATTAGGTATGAGGCATCAATTATATTCCATTCCTCTTTGCACTTAGTTTTTCTATTATTGGCATCATCTTCATAGATTGATAGCTTTGCCATTCAATACACAAATCAATAGTCCCAACAACACTTTAGAAAAAGAAGTTTGTTAGATAATTTGCTACAACTTCACGTGTTGCTTCTGGCAGCTTTCTTCATTTGCTACAGTGGTGCACTCAAGTGAGCAATATAACATGTGAGCTAGGACTTCAAGGGTTCCAGATACAACAACTTCATGGAAATACATTTCAGAAGTTCAACCAAAAAAACTACCATGGATGAGACAGATGAACTTCCATGGATGAACTTGCTTATGTGTATAGGCAGTTCCCATCAGTGACAAAAGCAGCCAAAGTGAATGTCTCAATCTGGCAGAGCTCCAAATAGACTTGAATTGTTGGAGTCTATCCAATATAACTTTTAACAGATTTTTAGAGTAGTGAATGTAAGAACTGTGGGTGGTGAACTAATTAAAACCCCCAGTCACGTTCTTGACCCCACGTACCACGTAATGATACCTACAGATATCATATGGGCCACTTTTATGCCTGATTAATTTTGCTTTTCTTGCTGTTGTATTTGTTGTTGTGCTTTTAAAACAACTGGTATGCCATAGCTAAATTGATATTATAAATATTTTTCAGCTGATATTTCAGAGGCAATTAATGGCTACTGAGAGAAAAGTGTGTATATATGCTCACACTTAATCTTTCTCCTTAGTGCCAGCTTGTTAGCAAAAGAAGAACCAGCTGGAGTTGCAGGTCAGTCAGGAAGGAATGAAAGGCAGGTGTTGTTGTTACTTTATAGGGAAAGCCTAATCACTCCCTAAAGCAGTTATGGTCAGATGGATCATTACTTGCCCCACAAGGCCAGTCAGCTATTTAACTAGGCATGATATGACACCACCTCATATGAACAAACAGCTAATTGAAGGAGGTGGAGAAAAGCTACTTCTGAGGTCCCTGATCTTTGTAGCTCATGTGTACTAGTTTAAGTCTGAAAACTCAGGTGGTGCTAAGGGGTGCCTCTCTGAACTTGGAGGAAAAATAATTGCATGAGGAGCCTCTACTGAAGCTGACAGAATCAGATGACGGAAAAGAGCAACACTAAGGTAAAAGTGCAGAAAGCTTCTGCAGAACCAATCCCCCTTGAGACGTTTCTAGAGCTTTAGCTTTCCTCAAAACTCAATGGAAGTTTCTCCCTAGCAGAAAGCTTAAAATTTGATTTGAAATTTGGTTGCAACTCTAGTAAAAAGAAAAAAGAAAAAAGCATCAGTGTTCTGAAAATCCATGGTTGTCTCCCCTTATATTTTTTAAAGGTGGCATACCCAATAGCCATTTTTGCCCCCCCCCCCCTTAAAGCAATGGTCTCTTGCTGAACAAGCTCCTGCTTAATCATATATAACCATTTGTGGTTTTTCTTTCTGCATGCCCTATCACCAAAATGGTCTGGGAACAGGCCCAAATAAGGGACCACAGGGCAGGAATGCTTTAGGGGGGTGCCTAAAGTTCACCCTCATAAGTCCACAGTTCACTGGTAGACCACTGCATGAATAAAGTTTCACGTTCAGTTGCTGGCATCTCCAGTTTCAAAAGGCTCTCCAATCAGTGCTGGGAAAGAGCTCTGACTGAGACCAGTATACATACATACATTCAAAGGCATACATTCAAAGCCCAGCTGAGGGAGGACTGTTTTACTGTATACAGCAGCCCCAACCTAGTGCCGTCCAGATGTGTTGGACTGCAACTCCCATCGTTCCCAACATGTCTGGAGGGTATCAGGCTGGGAAGGGCTGTTACACAGTAAGGTGGGGGTGGGGTAGGTATCTGTAGGGGAGAACCAGCAAGTGAATGGGTGAGGGCTCTTAAGCCTTCGTCTGCCTGCCTATTTTCCCTTCCCCTCCTCCTTGCTCCAGGCCTTTTCCCAGTCAGCTTATTTCTATCTCAGACCTGGCTAGAGGAGAAACGGGGGACTCAGAAGCCCAGATCAGCGGGAAGAATTAGGCAGCCCTTCCCACCTACCCTTTGTCCCTTGCAAAGTCCCCCACCCTGCTTTAGAAGCATGAAGCACAAGGTTGCAAGTGTTCGCCTTGTAATTAACAGTTCCACCTTGTTTCTCTAAGATCCTAAGCAGTGTTGAAGAGGCTGCTTGAAACAATAGTGCCACGAGGGTGGCCAGCAATAGGAGAAAAGAAGACACAGATTTGCATAAAATTTGCATGTATCAATTTGTATGCACAGATACAAATTTAACAATAATTATGATAATAGAAATAGAAATACGACACATCTCACCATAGTGGGGAAGACTGTGACCAGGAGTGTGTCTCCATGAACGATTTACTCCGAGCTGCCTGTGTTTGGAGGTCGTTAGGGGTAGATGACGTCGTGGCCATCTAGAAGTAGGGATGGATAAAAGGGACTTACCTGGTCCTGCAGCTTGCTTCGCGGTGGGGGGGAGGCGCTTCGGTTCTCCCCCCGAAGTTCAGGCGAGGGGGGGAGGCACCCCGCCTCGCCCGGACAAAATTCAGGCCGGGGGGGAGGCGCCCCATCCCTCGCCGCCGAAATTCAGGCCGGGGAGGAGCGCCCTGTCTACCCGGCCGTGAAAAAAAAAAGTAAAGTAAAAAACACACACACACACACCCGTGATAGGCTACGTAACGATTTACGTAGCCTATCACGGCTAGATTTCCAAAGTCAGCTGTGATAGGCTACGTAAATCGTCACGTAGCCTATCACGGGTGTGTGGTTTTTTTTTTTACTTTCCTTTTTTATTTTGCAATGGCGGCGGCGGCAGCCGGTCAGAAGACCGGCCGCCGCTGCCGCCCCCACCGAACCACCGCCAGGAGGGACATTTGCACGAGGTAAGTCCCATTCCGGGGGGGGGCGGGGGGCTGGCGGAGAATTTCACCACCAATTTCGGGGGGCCGGATGCGTTGGCATTCAGCCTCCCGGAGATTGGTGGCGGAATTCTCTGCCATCCCTAATTTTGAGGCTCCGATTTGCCACTGTATGGTTTATTGCCTTAGGAAGTAACTACTCCGTACCTTCATTATAGAGATCCTGCACAGCATTGGGTTAGTAAGGGGGCTGGTTTCCCATCCCTGTGTCCTGCCCCCCACCCCCAGTCCTTCCCAGCACAAGCACATGTGTCTACTCGGAAGTAACTCCCATTGTGCTCAATGACATTTGCTCCTGAAATGCAGGTGCATCTGGAGCTTCAGGGGAAAGGAGAAAAGGGGAGAAGGGGAAGCCTCTCTTATTGGTTGAGCAGCCTGTGCCAGTCAGATGACTTTCACTCCAACCCCCAACCCCACTCGGAAGTATGTTCTGTGAAGCAATTTTGACAGGTGCACAGCACTTGCTCGTGTAACCCTGCATGGACCAAAGCGCAGCAAAGCTGATTCCTTTTTTAAAAATCCGGCACTCCTTCATTCGCTTCTCCTCCCATTGTCATGGAAACACCCCCCAGGTGACCTGTGTGCCTGCTCAGTTTGCTGTCCGGGTCCTGTTGATGGGCAACTTCAAGGCTCAGCTCTTCCTTCTGATGTTTCTTTATTTTTAAATTGGACTTGGACTGGACAGCCCTTCAAATAGAGAATGCCTTAAAATACATGATTGTTCTCTGACAGCCCTTCAAACAGAGTACTCTCCCCTGTAAGGTAGGACACGTGGCCACTCTTAAGTGCCGCAAATGGAGAGAGAAGATTTTTAGGCCATGAGGAGAGCTGGAAAAAAGTGCTGAGGAAATGAATTTTGTGGCAAACCTCTGGAGACTATGTAATTCTTTGTAGGCAACAGGGCCCCTCCCCACCGGAGCCTGGGTTAATGTTTTGCCCTATGAATTATACCCCAGTAGTGTGTTGTCTGATTATTGCATAGTTTCTGATGGCAAGCTACATGAAGAAAAAGTTGGGGCATAATATGTTGTTGAAAAACGAGGCCTTGGGGCCCTAGGAGCTATTTTTTCCTTGAGTGAAATCTGAAAAATATGATTTATTCCATGCACGTTTAGACACATTTTTCACACCTACTCTGCATCTTTTTCATGATACTCCCACAAATTATTTCCATATATTGCAGTTCTCTTCCCAGCATTTTGAACCCTCTAGGGCAGTGGTCTCCAAACTTTTTTGATTGCGCACCCCTATCAGTGGAAACTTTTTGAGCACGCACCCCCAATATATGTATATTTAATTTATAAATTATATACATGTACTACTGTACTAATATATTATGTACATTCTAAAACATACACAAAAAATAAAAATTAAAGAGGATGAGATAAAGATGAAATAAAATTAAACTATTTTAAAAATATTGTTTATTTATTAACAGTATGAGAACCGTTTTTGCTCTCACTTTAAAAATATTATTAATAATATTTTTAGTGAGAGAAATGTGATTGAATATGCTTCATTATTTTTGAAAATCTTGGTTTAACACTTTCTGATACAGTGATTCGAAGGTGTGGTTCTAAGTTCAGTTCTTTTTAAGCCACCTGTTCATTTTGTGAGGGTTAGTTTAGTTAAAACTAGATAATCTGTAAATCCACGAGGGCACCACTCTCAACTTGCAAGGAGGGGAAAAGTCTCCTTGCAAGGACGGGAAAGGCGTGCTTGGCTGGGCTTCTGCCTATGCCGGAGCTGGGAGTCCTGCTCGCCAGCCCTGCAAGTGCCCTGTGTGCTGTCCCCACTCCTTGGCCGACTGGTGGCTTGGCCCAGGCTATTAACCCTTCTCACTCTCCTTTGGCAGGATGGAAGCTGAGAGGAAACTGCCCGCTTCCTTCTCAGCTTCATTCTGCGAAAGGAGAGTGGGAAGGGTTAATCACCACACCCCGAGCAGTTGCTCTCAATAGGAGCCAAGAGCTTCCTCCTCAGCTCCCATCCCATCCTGCTGCTGCCGCCACCCACCTTGTAGGAGCAGCGGGAGGCTGCTCAATGATCAGACAGCTCGCACACACCCCATGGATGGTGTTGCGCACCCCACTTTGGAGACTACTGTTCTATTTATTATTTATTATTATTTATTATTAAATTTATTAATCGCCCATCTGGCTGGTCACCCAGCCACTCTGGGCGATGTACAACACACCATAAAACAATTTAAAACAATAAAATTCTACCATAATTTTTTTTTAAAATACCCTAACCCACCCCAAATGCCTGCCTGAACAACCACGTTTTTAATGCACGACGGAAGCTCATTAAAGAGGGGCCATGACGGAGTTCCCTAGGGAGGGAGTTCCACAGAGTGGGGGCCACCACAGAAAAGGCCCTCTCCCTTGTCCCCACCAGTCTAGCTGTCCTGGCTGACGGGACAGAGAGAAGGCCATCCGAGGCTGATCTTGTTAAGCGGCCTGTCTGGTGTTGCTGGAGGCGCTCCTTAAGATAGGCTGGGCCGGAACCATATAGGGTTTTAAAGGTCAAAACCAACACCTTGAATTTGGCCCGGGAAACAACTGGTAACCAGTGCAACTCCTTCAGCACTGGAGTGATGTGATCTCGCTGGCGGCTGCCTTTAATCAGGCGAGCCGCCGTGTTCTGTACCAGCTGCAGTTTCCGAACCGTCTTCAAGGGTAACCCCACGTAGAGCGCATTACAGTAGTCTAAACGAGAGGAGACCAGGGCATGTACTACCGATGGGAGCAGATGGTCGGGAAGGAAGGGGCGCAGCTGCCGTATCAGATGGAGTTGATACAGCGCTGTCTGCTGTATCTAGGGCCCAAATTGGGTGAAAAGTGTGAATGTCATTGCCTCAAACTCTTACACTGACTGCGGGAAAAATTGGATTTCAGGGCTGTTGCTTTAAATATGTCCTACCCCAAAAAAGAGTGGTAGGAAATCTTGCAGAAAACATTTAACCCAAAGTTCAGGGAGGGGGGTTATTGCCTACCCAAAAATACAGAGATTATGCAGAGGGTTTGCCATGAAATGACATAATAATGGGCCTCAACCTAAAGCCTATTTATGCATATCAGGGGCAAATTCAATAGCTATGAATAGGGAAGTCCACAGTTTGAATGTAGGCTCTGCCATGAATTCACTAGGAGGCCTTGGGCATGACACTCTCTCAGCCTCATTATCCCAATACTGCAGATGAGGGGAGGGGGGAGGAAAAGAGCAGCTACCCTATTTGATTGATGTAAGGATAAAAATAAGATAATATGGGTGAACCAACTTGGGTGCTATAAAAGCAGGGGTGGGAAACTTGTGGCTGTCCAGATGTTTTGGCCTACAACTCCCATCCTCCTCCACCATTGGCTATGTGGCTATGGCTGATGGGACTTGAAGGCCAAAACATCTGGAGGGCTGCCAGTTGCCCACTCCTGCTCTAAAATATTATCTTTTAAAATTGTTGTCATCGTCTTTTATTGTTCACAGCTCCAGAATCTGTTTAGATGTGTAGCCATATATAAATGTTGTAAATAAAGAAACAAATAAATTATTGGGGGGGCGCTACACACAACCCCCTCCCTCCACACATTGAAATAACATGAGGAGCTTTCTATGCATATGTCAGTACGCATGGAGAACTCATTCTCATGAATGTGCTTTGCACATTTGTAAGGGGAGGGGGCACACAGTTCTAGTGGTGTGAAGAATTAGCTGTGCAGTCCTCTCTGCATGTTTTTCAATCCACAGAAGGAAGGAGTTGCATGAACCCCCATTGTTAAATGTGTTCCATTATATTTGCGGTACATGTATAAGAACCACCTCCTAGCGTCTGCACTTTGGTTACTTAACACTGATCAATTACCCCACAACACCCTTTTGTCAAGTTGTCATACTCACAATGAGGATGGTGTAACAGTAGATTCCTTCATGCTTGTCCAATAGAAGATCCCATTTAGGAGTGTCCCAAGACATTTCGCTCCCTGACCCCTGACCCCCCAGACCCTCATTACACACATTATACATACAGAAGTTGACTGGACTGGCAGTTGAATGTTACTTCAACACTGGCAATGGGATAATGTCCTCAACTGCACCTGAGGCAGCAGGCTAGCTTAGGGTGAGCAGAAGAGCAGGCTGCATAGCACACACAACTTTGTCCTCTAACAGATGGGAATGGCAAGGGGGCTGAGGAGGAATTCCTAGGGGCGTGCATCCACTGTCCTCCACCCCAACATCTGCCACCTGCATAATGAAAGAGCTGGCCCTGGTTTTTTGTGTCTCAGATCACCTTTTGGTAGGAACTGCCTTTTTTGCTTTCTTTTGTGTGGCACCCGGTACACTGGGAAATACTTCAGGGTAAACCGAAATTATAATATTAATTATGTGGGGGAAGGTCAAAGAAAGAAAAGGTATGATGGCAATAAGAACATGAAAACGAGGCAGCAGAAATAGTTAGATGGCTCATATCCACTCTTTAATCTGCAAAAGCGATATGAAAAGAAAGCATAATATCAAATGAGCAAATGCATGCAAGGAAACAATAAGGCGTGTGCTGAGACAAGAGCTTTGAAGACTGGACTTTGGTACAAGGTTTAATTAGCAGTTATAAACCATGACAGACAAAACATTTAACTCTGCCTTTTGAAATCTTAATTAAAAGATCTAAAGATGTTTATATATATGTACACACACACACACACTCAGGCATACATATTTTTTTTATAGAACAACAGGATGGCGAGTCAAGTGGTGCCAATTTGAGGATGGAGATAAAATTGATACAACAATTTGCTGTAGGCAGATAGGCTTTGCATACTGCTTTCCTGTCCTTTCAAGGACTTTCCTACTCATCTCATTGAGGGAAGCAACTCTGTGCATACATCCTTATGAACAAAGCTGCTCCTTCCACGTAAGAAAATGGGAAATCCACAGTATTGTTAGAAAAAGGAGACTCCATAACCGTTGGCGTCTCAAGTTACGTAAGAGCCCGAGTGGCGAGAAAATATAGGTGGAGCAAAAAGGGAATCATACTGACGCGCTCATGACTAACAGCTTGGTAAGCTGATAGTGACTGTTTATTGGATATTGACTTAGTGAGCCGATGTACTAACTGTTTCATTGGTTACTGGCAAGAACAATAGAAGCGATATGATATAAAGGGCTTTTGCACACGTGTCTCGGGGTCCAGACTGCTCTGCACCCGTTTTGCAAAACGTTCAATAAAATAGTGTTGGATCCACTGCTGCCTGCCTGGCATCCTTTTCTTCTAAACCGAAAGCAAGGACTTTTTATCTAACAATTTGGTGCCGTGACTCGGATCCTGCTTCGGGGCGCGTCCCCTTCGTGCTGAGCCGAGGGGCCGCAGAGGAGAAGTGGCCACAGGCGGTTGTTTTACACTGCCTTCTCCTCACGACGGTGGCGGCAGAGGTGCCTGGGGACCAACGCCAGAGGAAGAGGGAGACGTGATCATTCCTTTTAGGCACCGGCAGTGGATCAATAAGCAGCTGGACGCAGCTGCGGGCGGGACAGAAGAGGCTTTTGGGGTAAGTGAAACAGCTTACATTAGGGGATAAATGCGGGACGGTGGTGTGTTTGTGATTGTGTGAGACGCCTACGGGCGAAGCGAGTGGGGAGCCCCGATCTGCATTTCCTTACCCCGGAGACGGGCTAGGTCAGAGGAGGGCGAAGCGCAAGAATTGCTGATTGAAATTCCCACCGTCATGGGCAGGTCCCAATCTAAGTCTGCGAAGAAGTCCCATACGCCCTTGGAGTGTTGTTTGCGCAATTGGTCACATTTTAAGCAGGATTATGGAACTAAGATGACAAAGGATTGTCTTGTCTTTTTTTGCACCCGGGAATGGCCAATATTAGAACCCAAATGGCCACCCGAGGGGTCTTTTGACCCAACCTTGGTATCTGATGTGCGAAAAATAGTAGCACAGAGGGGAAGTTGGGACCAGTTCCCTTATATTGATTCATGGGCAACTTGTGTGCCCCTTGGCGGCAGGCCCTCTCCATGGGTTGTTAAATGCATGTCCCTTGCCCTTCCCATGGTGGTCAAAAGGAAACCACCAAAAGAAGGACCACCCAGGGTCGTGGCCATGGCACCGGAGGACCTACTGCTTCCTCCTCCCTACGGGACAGCCGTCGCAGGGCGCTCGTTGCAACCACCACCCTCTCCTGAGGGGCCCGCCCAGCGGTTAGATGCCCCCAAGAAGGACCCCTCTCACGAAATAGTACCAGAGGACCCCACCCCTCTAGTTGAACGCCAGGACACTCTCCAAGATCGTCTATATTCCCTAGAGGAAAGATTGGAGGTCCTACAGAGAGAAGCAAAAGGGGGACCTAACTACAACCTGCGAAAGGACCCCCAACCACCGGTGAAGTTCACCTTCCCCATCAGAGAAGTCCCCGACCCTACCGCCCAACATCCTCAAGGGACGATGTTTGTTTATGTCCCATTCACAACATCTGATTTGTATAATTGGAAACAATTTAACCCCTCCTTTGAAGAGGATCCCGGGCCACTCCTGTCTCTGATGGAGAATGTGAGGCTTACTCACAACCCCACATGGGACGATACACAAATGCTACTGAACACCTGTTTTCTCAGCCAAAAGCCAACCATCCTTGCGGGGGCACGAGCCAAGTATAGGAAGGAAAATCCCCAGGCAACTGAGGAGGAGACGGCGGAGGTTCTGCCCACAGGGCGACCCAATTGGGGGGTGGCCACAGCGGCACATAGACGCTTACATGCTGACTATTTTCAACTCATTTTAGCAGGCATGAAGCAAGCCCCCAATTTGCAAAAAGTCCTGACTCTAAAGCAAGACAAAAACGAACCTCCTGCCGTGTTCCTCCAAAGGCTGAGGGAAGCCTTCGCTAAATATACTGACATTGACTTGAATGATCCAAATAATTTAAGGATCCTCACGACTCAGTTCATGGGAAATAGCTGCCAGGACATCAGAAAGAAGTTGCAAAAAGTTGAAGGAGGGTTGGCAGCTGACCTAGGAGTTTTAGTTGAAGTAGCTCAAAAGGTTTATGAGAGGCGAGAAGAAGAAGAAGGAAAAGAAAAAGACAAGAGGCAGGCCAAGCTCCTTGCTGCGGTTCTTAAACCTGACAAAGAGGGAGCTAGAAAGGGGAGGAAAGGGGGAAGGAAAGGATCTCCCCTGGGGAAAGATCAATGTGCCTTTTGTAAGAAAATGGGGCACTGGAAGCGTGACTGTGAGGCTTTGAAGCAGAAAGAGAGAGGGGAAAATACGGGAGGAGCGCAGAGAGTTCTGTATGAACACGAAAGAGATTAGGACAGACCGGGGCCCGGCCCCTTCTTAGCCATCTCTGAGGCAAGACGGGACCCCATGGTCAAAATAAAGGTTGAGGGCCGCTCCTACAAAGCCCTTGTGGACACAGGGGCCGCCCTGTCCGTCCTCCCCCTCAGTGAGCCCCCAACGGGAGGTGGAGGGTTCACCACCATAATGGGGGTTGAGGGAAGGGCAACCCAAGTGCCCCTCTCTCGTCCCCTGTTCACCAAGGTTGGGAAAACACACCTAGAAGATGCATTTGTCTGTACCCCCTCCTGTCCGGTGGCATTGCTAGGAAGGGACTTATTGACTAAACTCCAAATTGAGATTGCTTTTACTCCTGACGGAAGGATGGAGATACGGCTCCCTAAACAACAGAGTAGTAACTACCAAATGGCCCTTTTGAAGGTTGCAGAAGAATCCACCCCAGAGGCCACCGAGGACTGGAGCCTAATAGAAAACAGAGTCAACCCTCTAGCTTGGGCCAGGATTGGAGGGGCCTCTCGTGCCAAGTCGGCAGCACCATACAAAATTCCCCTCAAAGAGGGAGCAAGGCCTGTTCATGTGAAACAGTATCCCCTTTCCCGCCAAGGAAAGGAGGGCCTACAACCAGTAATAACAAAGCTCCGAGAAGAAGGCCGGCTCATTGAGATAATGTCCCCCTATAACACGCCCATCATCGCTGTGCCAAAAAGGGGAGGGGGGGCAGGGGCTACCGCTTAGTGCAAGACCTCCGGCTCATTAATCAGCAGATCGAGGCCCCCCATCCTGTGGTCCCCAACCCACACACCCTCCTTGTAGGAATTCCGGAAGAGCACGCCTGGTTCACTGTCATAGACCTAAAAGACGCCTTTTTCAGCATCCCCCTCCACCCTGATTCAAGGCCTTTGTTCACCTTTGAATGGGAAAGCCCAGAGGGGGGGTCAAAAGTTCAATTAGCATGGACAGTCATCCCTCAGGGGCTCAATCTCTCACCGATCGTCTTTGGCCAGCAGCTCCAAAAGGATCTTGAACCCTGGGTCCAGCAGCACTCAGAGGTGCATCTCCTCCAGTACTGTGACGACCTCCTGATTTCAGCCAAGGCCAAGAATGCGTGCCTGAGTGGGACGGTTTCCCTCCTCAACTATCTAGCGGGGGGGGGGGTATAAAGTATCGAAAGAAAAAGTACAGTTGGCCCAACCAACTGTAAAATTCCTAGGCTACCACATAACTAAAGGGACTCGGAGCCTAGGGCAAGAAAGAGTTGAAGTCATCCGTGACACTCCTGTCCCTAAGTCCCCCCGCGAATTGAGGGCCTACCTGGGGTTGACCGGATTCTGCCGACTATGGATAGCAAACTATGGGGAGACAGCGCGGCCGCTGTATGAGGCGCTGCAGAAAGATAGACTGGATAAATGGAAATGGACTAAGGAAACGAATAAGTCTTTTCTCAGTCTTAAAGCTGCTCTTGTGTCACCACCTGCTCTAGCCATACCAAATCCCAGCCGGCCATTTAGACTTTATGTGCATGAAAATAAGGGCATAGCTTCGGGAGTGCTTTGCCAGCGAAAAGGGCCCTCTTGGAGACCAGTGGGATATTATTCCAAGGTCCTAGATGTCGTAGCACGAGGATGGCCAAGTTGCCTGAGGGCAGTAGCGGCAACAGCTCTGACCTGTACCGAAGCCGAGAAAATGACGATGGGAGGACCCATTGAAGTTTGGGTGCCGCGTGGAGTGCCACAAATTTTGGGATCAGGAGGAGGAAGCAAATTTCTCAACCCAGCCCGGCATTCCCGATATGAAATAGGTTTACTAACAAACGAAAACCTCACTTTTAAGGCTTGCTCTAGCTTTAATATCGCCACACTACTGCCAACATTACTGAGCACAAACGGATCAGGACTCCCAGATCATGACTGCCTTGAAGTATTAGACCTAGACACCAAAGGCCGACCGGACCTTGAGGATGAACCAATAGAGGGAGCCAGAGATCTGTTTGTAGATGGATCTAGCTATATGCTGGATGGAAGGCGCTACACAGGCGCGGCCGTCGTTACTCTAGAGGAGAGTGTGCGTGAGGAAAGGCTGCCTCCTCATTTCTCCGCCCAATCCGCTGAACTGGTAGCCCTGACAAGAGCCCTGCAAGCCAGCAAGGGAAAGCGAGTAAATATTTATACCGATAGCAAAAATGCCTTCACCGTTGTGCATGCTCATGGGCAACTGTGGAAAGAGAGGGGATTCCTTACAGCAAACGGATCTCCAGTGGCTAATGGCGGCCTAATAGTGGATCTTCTGGATGCCCTCCAGCTACCCTCACAAGTAGCTGTTGTCCACGTCCGAGCCCATGGGAAAGAAAAAGAGGAAAAATGGAGACAGGGAAACCAGAAGGCAGATGAGGCCGCAAAAAGAGCAGCCAGAGAGGGAATCCAAGGAACATTCCTCATTCTACCCAAAAGAAAAGAGCGCCCCACATACTCCCCTGCTGAGTTACGGATGGCACAAGAACACGGAATAAGTCCCTGCAACGACGGATGGATCCAGATGACAGATGGAAGACTGCTTCTTCCACAGACCCTGCAGAGGGTTGTTCTAGAGCAAGTTCACCATTCTCTTGGACATCCTGGAGCATCAGCCATGATCGACTATTGCAAGAGGCTGTTTGTCTCCCCTGGCTTAACTGTATGCGCCCACCGATTAGCCACAACCTGTGAAGTCTGCCAGAAAACCAACCCTCCCAGGGCACCCCCTCCTCCAAAAGGAGGGCGACCATGGGCCTACTATCCTTTCCAGAGGGTGCAGATTGATTTTGCTGAGATGCCACCATGTAGGGGTTACAGGTATTTGCTTGTAATAGTATGTCAAATGACGGGGTGGGTAGAGGCGTTTCCATGTAGGAACTGCCAAGCTAAAACTGTTGTTGCTAAATTGTTACAGGAGGTGGTGCCCCGGTTCTCCCTGCCCGAAGTTATAGAGTCCGATCAGGGCTCACATTTCACCTCAGTTATTACACGGGGGCTGGCACAAGCTCTGGGAGTAGAGTGGCATTTACATTGCCCCTGGAGGCCCCAGGCAAGTGGACAGGTTGAAAGAATCAATCGGAGCCTCAAGGAGACTTTAACCAAACTCCAACGAGGGGTGAAGCTCACTTGGGTTGAGGCTCTGCCAATAGCTTTAATGAAGCTTCGAAGGATGCCAAGAAAGGACATAAAATTGTCCCCCTTCGAACTGATGTTTGGGTTCCCGCCTCGGGTACACTGCGGAAGGAGGGAGGAAGTCAAGTGGGAGGTGGGTGATCAGATGCTAAGGGATCAGTTGACTTCTCTACAGTCTGTTCTTTCACAGCTACGAGCTTATTCCGTTCCGTTTCAGAGACTGCCATTAGATGCACCTATCCATCTCTTCCAGACGGGAGACGAGGTGTTGCTGAAAAAGTGGAATAAAGAAGCTTTAAAGGAAGGGTGGGAGGGGCCTTATTTGGTGGGACCAACCAGCCACTCGTGTGTAAAGCTTGTGGGTTCTAGTAAATGGACACATTGCAGCTGGATAAAGCCATTTAAGCGACCCTCG
Organism: Heloderma suspectum; assembly: GCF_057233095.1. Classification (NCBI taxonomy): domain Eukaryota; kingdom Metazoa; phylum Chordata; class Lepidosauria; order Squamata; family Helodermatidae; genus Heloderma; species Heloderma suspectum. The sequence continues at coordinate 110,598,925 of NC_139458.1, read as the reverse complement.
CTTCCTTCTATCACCTGGAAAGAACAGGAGGACACGGGCAACGGTCCTTTGCTCCCTGGCACCCCTCCGGAAGCTGCCAGGGACACAGGCGAAGAAGCCATCCAGGAGCCACAATCGCCTGTAATATACAAGTCACAACATCTGGGAAAAGCTCGGGTTCGAATTACAAAAAACTTGTAATATGAAGCAAGTATTGTGGGTGGTGTTGGTAATGTTAGTTAAAGAAATATTAACGTGGATGGTGATACCTCAAGGACTTGGGCTTGACAGCTTTAAGATAAAACCCCGAAATGTCACACCAACACCCCTCAAACCACTTCTGGTACAGATCCCCGAGAAAGAGAGGCGTCCCTGGAGAACCAGGTTAGGAATCCCAATAACAGAGGAAACTGATAATGTGTGGTTAGAGTGGATAAAGTATACAGCCAAGTCTTTAAATAAGTCTGACTGTTTTGTTTGTGCCACAGGGAGATCTGTAGCAAAGGTGCTGCCCTTTCCACTGGGATGGGACACTCCTTCCCTCCTCACCTGCGTGATCCGTTTGTTCCAACACCCTGATGCATGGGGAGAGGAGGAATGCCAAACCCTCAATAAATTATACCCCCCACTCAAATCAAAGGATCGTGTCAGACCTTCCACAGTCTTCCTGCAAAGAAGAAACCATACCGGATGCATACACCGAAACCTTGAAGACACAGAGGGGCGTATAGGGAACCTGACGAGTAAAGTAAGATGTGTTAATTCCACCCGCTTTAGGAATAATTCCCTTTCAATCCCACGAGCTGATCTCTGGTGGTATTGTGGTGGTCTAGAGTTGTATGAGGTATTGCCCTCCAATTGGTCCAGAGCTTGTGGGTTAGTTCAGTTGGCAGTCCCCTTTTCAATTGCATACCATCCAGGAGAGAAGACTGGCCAACCTCGGCAGAAACGATCAGTAACCCCTTTTGATGATCAAATATATATTGACTCCATAGGAGTACCAAGGGGAGTGCCTGACGAGTTCAAAGGAAGAAATAAAATTTCTGCAGGATTTGAATCTACCCTATTTTGGTGGGTGACCATTAACAAAAATGTAGATTGGATCAATTACGTTTATTATAATCAACAGAGGTTTATAAACTATACTCGAGATGCTGTAAAAGGATTGGCTGAGCAGCTAGATGCCACCAGCCAAATGGCTTGGGAAAATCGGCGTGTTCTTGATATGATGTTAGCAGAAAAAAGAGAGGTTTGTGTCATGCTAGGTGGACGGTGTTGCACCTTCATCCCTAACAACACTGCCCCAGATGGCACGGTAACAAGGGCTTTGCAGGGCCTCACCGCCTTGTCTGAAGAATTAGCCGAGAATTCAGGGATTAACAACCCCGTGACTGCCTGGTTAGAGAGATGGTTTGGAAAATGGAAACACCTAGCAGCCTCAATCCTTATTTCGCTTGTAGTGATGACAGGAGTTTTAGTGTTATTTGGTTGTTGCATTATCCCCTGCGCTAGAGGCTTATCCCAGCGGTTAATTGAAACCACTCTGTCAAAACAGATGCTCTTGCTTTATTGTGCTGATAAAGAAACTCCATTTTAAATGCTTTAAGACGTGAATAAAGACTTAAAGGAGGGAAATGTTAGAAAAAGGAGACTCCATAACCGTTGGCATGTCAAGTTACGTAAGAGCCCGAGTGGCGGGAAAATATAGGTGGAGCAAAAAGGGAATCATACTGACGCGCTCATGACTAACAGCTTGGTAAGCTGATAGTGACTGTTTATTGGATATTGACTTAGTGAGCCGATGTACTAACTGTTTCATTGGTTACTGGTAAGAACAATAGAAGCGATATGATATAAAGGGCTTTTGCACACGTGTCTCGGGGTCCAGACTGCTCTGCACCCGTTTTGCAAAACGTTCAATAAAATAGTGTTGGATCCACTGCTGCCTGCCTGGCATCCTTTTCTTCTAAACCGAAAGCAAGGACTTTTTATCTAACACTATGACAGCTTTATTATCCACACACAGCAGTCTGGATTGGGGCAAATGTTGATCACACTGATAAAGAAAAACTACATAGTGTTCTTTGTTTGCCTAGAACAATGGGCTAGAACTGAGGAAGACTGCATTTAAGTAACACTGTAATGTTTAGTCAGTTAATTGGCTAAATTAATACAGTTTTTTTAAAGCAGTCAATTAGAAAACGAAAAAGGAGGTCCAAACTCTGGAACTGTTCATAATTACAGCTGTATTTTTTCTAGCATGTAGGATTACCTTCTATCATCTAAGATTTCAACACATAAATCTTCCTAGGACACTGACACAAATCAACCTTTTAGCTGCCACGTTTGACTAGGTCTATGACTTCTATGAATACCAGCTTTGGAACTGGTTAGAGAAGAAAGCAAAACTGACCCCATTCATCTATAGCTGCAATCCTATATACATTTACTTGGGTGTAAGTTCCACTGAACTCAATGGGACTTATTTCTGAGTAGACATGAATAGGATTGCGCTGTAACTGTATTTGCTATGTTGAATTGCTAAGCACGATGAAGAATCCAATAATGCTGAGGCTTTAGTGTGATCACAAGAATAAAGTATCAGCTGTTATCCATGCCAATTTAGTAACAATATTTTTTACTTCATTCATTGAAGGTAGAAGAACAAAAATAGACTGCCTCTAAAATATTTGTTTCATACATTAATATAATAGATCTGGATTTTTTTTAATTAGAAATACACTGAAATCCAAATATCAGTACTTTCCAAATTGCAAATACATCCTTTACAAATTAAACAAATACACATCTTTATCAGTAATTCCCTGCATCCCCCAAATCCAGTGAATTATGACAGCAGTCTTGTATGAGCTCTCATATGATTTCTTATCAATTTGAATACAGACATGTCACAAGTTCCACATCAAAAACAAAATAAAGCTTTAAACAAAAGTAATCTCCCTCTATCTGTTCATTCTAAATAAAGCTTCAAAACAGCTTAAATTAATGCCAGAAATACAGCTGAAATCTGCAACAACTTAAAAGTACAGATTTGTGCTAAGCAAACAAATAAAACAGATCTCTGATTGGAAAGGAGGACAGGGGATATTACCAAAAAAAAAAAAAAAAAAAAGCTTTCAAGCTGAAGCCAAAGGTTACACGGAAATGTTATTGCAATTAATAACAACGAGGAAGAAAGTTGGATGTTAGAATACAGTGGCCCCCTGTGGACAGGATTCCAGTTACAAAAGGCTTTCCAGGGACAACAGGAAATTAGAAATAAGTGTTACTTTTGGAAATAACGCAAACAAACATAAGGCATGTCTGCAACCACAGCGCCATTTGTGTATCACAGAATTTCTGGACAGCTCCTATTTCCCTAGTTCTGGTCACAAAAAGAGCCGCTCCATCAATGGAACTGGGAGGGGGCAGTTCCCCTCCCCCCCTGCAGCCCCCCCCTCAGAGGAACTACTTCACTGGATTTCACCCTATATATTTTTATTTATTCATAATACTTATAAACCACCTTTCATCACTAACAAGGGCCTCAAGGCAGTATGCAAACACATACAGGGCAGTATCCAATGCTGCCTGTGTGCTAGCGAGAGAGACCCACTGCTAGAGAAACAGGAAGCGAACGGTTCCTGAAGGAAACAAAAACAAGCCAAAACTCTAGTCTGTGGAATGGGGCAGGTCAGCAGAACTTGCAGAAAGGAGCTCTGCTGACTGTACCATTCCAGAGACAAGCGTTTCGGCTCATTTCTGGGGTTGGTTTAGGAAATATTAGCTTCCTGTTGCAGTACTGCATACTGCCCACTGCTCATATTTTCTCAAAATTGTTGTTAGTATGCCCACTTCACCAAGAAGCATGAACTACTGAGGTGGCTAAGCAGGAATTCTTTGCTTTGGTGATGGATGCTATCATTTTGTTAGCACATAGATACACTTTGAAAGTGCATAAATTAAATGCTCTACTTCAACATAAGCAACTGAAGGACAACATTCCAGATCGGAAGCCCTGAGTCAGAGATTACAGTGCCAATCATATGTTCGCCAGTAAAAATCCCACGTAATCAGCAAGCAAACAGCTTTCTGCTGTGCTCAAGGATCTCCAAATTGGTGCCAATAACTAGGGATGCCATTTAGAGAAGGTGGGGGCATCCCATCATTTGTTCAAGCCACTTCTGATTACCCTTTAGGAGCACCAGTATTATTTCCCAGTGCACTGTTCTACACTGAGTAACAATTGTTTTAAACAATGAAATGGATCTATGTACTATGTATGCATGCCAAAAAAAAAAAAAAAAAAAAATCCTTTGCTTAGAAAGGGGTGCCTATGTGACCTGTGTTGATAACATTGCTGTAGTTGTTGTGAGGTATAAAAAAGGAAACACAACATTTCCTCTTAAAATGCACAGGTGGTTTGGGGTATTTTTTTTTTACAATTTCATTTTAAATATACCTCTCTCCAACACCAAAATGAAATGGAGCCCCTGCCAACAAGTATCAATTTCATTTATTCTCAGTACAACTTTCTTCCACGAAACTGTGATTAAGATAACAATCCTAACGGTAGTTATGAGGAACTGAGGATTTGGTGCTACTTCTTAATATTTACCGCCGAGACAAAGATGAAAAACTGCAGTTTTACTGCATTTGGTTTTCTTTACTAATCACATCATCTGAAAATGATACCTTTGAGATGTATATAACTTGGCTTTCATTTGTTTTGGTGAGACGCTTCTTACATTTTGATTTATAGAGGGCAAAAATAGATTTCTGATTAATTCAATACTCTAATACCCAATTTTAGGCAAACATACATGAATGCTCTACATTAGCAGTGAAAACAAGTGACCTACAGTTTGACTGCTGTTGTTTTTCTGTGACATTTTTGTCTTTAAAATGAATAATTAATGGGAGTATTTACAGTTTATTTATCCTAAATGCCCTCGATGGATTAATCTGTTTTCAAAACAAAAGAACAGAAGGCTGGGGTGAAACATGTTGCCATTTATTCTGAGGGCCGCAAAGAAAAGGGCAGACAGAAATAGCAGGGACAGCGTAGCACTGGAAGAGACTCTGAGATTATTGTGCTCCCCCCACCCCCCTTTGCATGCAACATCACAAAGCCAGAAACTTTACCGCAGCAATACTTGTCTGCTATATAAGCACACATAACGTGCAGTAAGGCTGCAATCCTCTACTCACTTACCTGGGACTCAGTGGCGCTTGCTTCTACGTAGACATGTACAGGATTGTACTGTAAGGCTTTATTTGCCTCTCCTCAGGACAATACAGACTAGGAGTGCAGAACCTCCAGCCCGGGGGCCAAAACCACATCTCCAGGGTTCCCTAGATGGCCATACCCCCTTCCACTGGCCCCACCGCCTTTCCCCCAAGCACCAATTGTTTGGTGGTTTCCCAGTTTTTGTGCAGTTTTACCCCCATTCTAAAAGGTTGAAACGCCTCTCCTAAGATTTAGTTAAGAACATAAGAAGAGCCATGCGGGATCAGACCAAGGGTTCATCTAGTCCAGCATTCTTGTTCACACAGTGGCAAACCAGCTGTCAACCAGGAACCCACAAGCAGGGCATGAGCACAACAGCACCCTCCCACCCATGTTCCCCAGCAACTGGTGTACATAGGCTCACTCCTCTGGTACTGGAAGGAGCACACAGCCATCAGGACTAGTAGCCACTGTTAGCCTTTTCTTCCAGGAATTTGTCCAACCCCCTTTTAAAGCCATCCAAATTGGTGGCCATCACTACACACTGTGGTAGCACTTTCCATCGTTTAACTATGCGCTATGTGACGAAGTACTTCCTTTTATCTGTCCCGAATCTCCCACCAATCAACTTCATAGGATGATCCCTGGTTCTAGTATTTTGAGAGAGGAAGAAAAATGTCTCCCTATCCACATTCTCCACACCATGCATAATGTTGTACACCTCTAGCATGTCTCCCCATACCCTCCTTTTTTCCAAGCTAAACAATCCCAACTGTTGTAACCTTCTCTCATAGGGGAGTTGCTCCAGCCCCTTGATCATTTTAGTTGCCCTTTTCTGTACATTTTCCAGCTCTACAATATCTTTTTTTAGGTGCAGTGACCAGAACTGTACACTAAGTATTCTAAGTGTGGTTGCACCATAGATTTGTATAGGGGCAGAATGATATTGGCAGTTTTATTCTCAATCCCTTTTCCAATTATGCCTAACGTGGAGTTTGCCTTTTTGACAGCAGCCGCACACTGGGTTGACATCTTCATCGAGCTGTCCACCACAACCCCAAGATCTCCTTGGTTAGCTACCGCTAGCTCAGATCCCATCAGGTTATACTTGAAGTTGGGATTTTTTGCCCTAACGTGCATCACTTTACACTTGCTTACAGTGAACTGCATTTGCCATTTGGATGCCCATTCACCCAGTTTGGAGAGATCCTTTTGGAGCTCTTCAGAGCTTTAAGCTAAAAAACTAAAATATGCTGGTAGTTTTGGTATCATGGGCCCACCCCTTTTTCCTTTGCCCCCTCCCACCCCTGGAATGGGGCCCCTGAAATCTTCTCCGAAATGGAATCTGGCCCCCAGGCTGAAAGAGATTCTGCACCCCCTGATCAAGACTTTCTCCAAGTGACCCCATTTAGCAGTGTCCCCCTAACCCCCTGTTTAGCATTTTCAAGGAGCTGAAAGGACTCCTTTGGTGAGGAGGAGGCGGGGAAGTTCGCTTCTGCCAGCCCTGTTGCACAGGCCTAAATCTCCAACTCACTGCATGGCTCCTTTGGAGCTTTCATACTGCTCTGTGCAACCAGCAAACTATAGTTTAGTGGCTGCTAGTGCTCACCGGGGCTGATGGGGTGGAGGACAGGGGAGATGCTCAATATTCTACTGAGATTGCCAGAAGAGTACAAGAGAAGACCACGTACGGCACTTGGAAGCAATGGAACAAATGTACCTGGTTGTGGGGGGAATCTCTCTGCCACAAGTTGGAGGGGGACAGGCAGGGGACCACTGCCCCATTTGCCCAAGCTGGGGTCCCCATGCTGCTATAAGGGCAGTTTCTCTAGGCAAAGTTACACCAATAAATCTAATTGATTCAACTGTCAATGGCACATATAATACCTTTCAGCTTTTGCAGATTTAATGTGCAGTTACTCACAAGTGAGGTTCAGAAAGTGGTATTCAAAACTCAGACTCAGGCTTTCAGGATCTGGTCAGTTTATGCGGGAGAAATCCAGAACAATTCCTGAATAGCGGCTCTCCCTCTCGTGCTACACTCACAGCAACACGTAAGCAGCAGAGCTGTGGGTGAGATGGGAATTGTGTCCAGGTATCCTAGCTCCATCCTTGAAGCTGCCACCAGCCACTTAACCCATACTTGGGTTTTAATTACAGAAACAATTCATTTTATATGGCATTCCCCCCTAAATGCGTAAAACACATGACATATTTTTATCCTTACAAAGCTTCCTCATGCTGCAATCCTATACACACTTAGCTGGGAGTAAGTCCTGTTGAACTCAACCTGATGCACTCCAGATGTTTTGGATGACAAATCCCATAATCCTGATCACTAGCCATGCTAGCTGGGGCGGATGGGAGTTGCACTCCAAAACATATGGAGAGCACCAGGTTGGGGAAGGCTGCCTGAGAGATAATGGTTGACCAAGCCCAGCCCATAAAGACCTGATACCTGGTTCAGGTTAAGAAAATAATAGAAAGAGGAAAGACAAATAAAAGAAATAAACCAGCTTCTTACAAGGCTTAAGACACAGCTCTTGTCATTTCTCAGCTACATGGCATTATTCAAAAGCTATGAACACTGGTTTAACTAAAGAATTCAGTTTTATACCCAATGGTAGAAGCTAAAAAAACCCATTAACATCTCCACTATTATGTAAAATAGCAATTAAAAGGGTCCAGTCTTTCTTGCAGGAAGCCTGTAGAGGCTATTAACAGGCATCTTTTAGCATGTTACCCCAAAGTTATTTGGCAGCTATTGCTGTACAGTAGCTTTTTCTGCCTTGTAACCCAAGTACTTAAACATTAGCCGCTGACACTAATAAGGTTAAGAGCTTGTCCCATTGTAGTTAATGTTCACTAAAGCCAATTAATTCAAGTACAGTATCTTGAATTAAAGACCAGTTGCATTTATTTCTTTTAACACCTTCAAAATATTCCCTCTTCCCTTTTCATTAGAGGGGAACTATGTTTTAGGATGTGTTTTAAAATGGATTCACTTCTGCATTTTAAACCTCCTGCCCCTGTAACAAACACATTACTAATCAGATATTGGGGTCAAACATTATGCAATTTAAGTATAGTTTTTAAAAGATCAGTGAGAGAAGATCTGACAATTACTCCAGTTTATGTTAAACTGTTCAATTGTATTAAATATTATAGTATGGGAGTACAACTATACAACAGTGGTGTTTTTAATTATCCCGAAGGTTAATTCCAATGGGTCTAAACAATGGGCAAGGATCCTTGATGCCTTATTTATGTACTTCAACTTGAATTTTTTTGGAGATAAACATTATTTTTAAAAAAAATCAAATCTTAACCTCTTTGTGCATCAATGAAGTACCTACTGTGTTGTTAAATTAAAGTTTTCTCCATGTTGGAGGTCACTTAGACCTAAATCAAAATGAATAAACACTGCACATTCAAAGTATTACAGGGTGTAACTGACCACAATGCCATTAAATGAAATTTTCAAATTAAAAATAAATAAAAGCAACAACAGGAGAATTAATAGAGTATGAAGTAGCACATAGGTCAGAGAGGAAAGTCTTTGCACAGTGTAGCTCTTTGGGGACAATTATGCTTCCCCCCCCCACACACACACACTGAATATGGGATGGGGGATAAATTTGATACCCATATTTTAGACTTACTATGCTTTGCAAGGATTGTCAAAGTCCTTACGTTTAGAGTGGCCATGTATCCTATTTTACAGAGGACAGTGCGCTATTTGAAGGCACTCTCTATTTGAATGGCTGCCTGTCCATGTCCAGTGTTGGACTGGGAGCCAGGATATCTGGGTTCTAGTCACCACTTAGCCATGGAAGCTCACTGGGTGACTTTGGGCCCGTCACAGACTCTCAGCCCAACCTACCTCACAGGGTTGTTGTTGTGAGGATAAAATGGAGAGGAGGAGGAGGATGTAAGCCACCTTGGGTTCCTTGCAAGAGGAAAAAAGGCGGGATAGAAATGCAATAAATAAATAAATAACCAGAAGGAGGGAGAACAGGGGCCTTGAAATGACCCATCAATAGTTTGCCTACCGAGTCGTTTGTCCAGATAATCACAGGTAATCCGATCACAGTCTTACCCACTATGGTGAGATGCATTGTATTTCTACTTAAATCATAGTAATTATTCTAAATTTGCATGAAGTATACCTATATATAAGCCTATATATAAGCATGTGTTCTATCTTTGTCCTCTTTTTTGGTGATGCGTTTCCTCTTCTTTGGCGACAAGCACGCAGCCACCCTATTCAAGTTGCTGCCACCCTGCACATCATGGCATCCTTTGTACAGAATAGAACTGTGCACAAATGTCCTCTCAAAATTCTATTTGTGGAAAGAGAAACTGGGGGGACAATTTCGCTGAATTTCTTCAGTGGTGAGCACATATTGGCAAGGGTTGTATCACAGCTTCTTTCTTTTTCCTAAGGGATTTGTTTGTTTGTTTGTTGCACTGCCATTGAAAGTGGCAACAGGAGCAACCGTGTTGGTAGCCTGGCCCCCATTTTGCATTGTCCACAATAACCCATACCTAGAATCGTTCTGGGGCTTGTCGGGGGGGGGGGAGGGAGAGTGAAACTCACCCAAAAATGGGGAAGAAATTTGGGGAAATTCTGTAATTGGCCTTTTATTTCTAGGCAAGTAAGAACAGAAACCCCTTCATGGATCACTGCCTTGTTGTGGTGAAGGGGATTGCGTAACTCAGTGAAGCCATAAGCTATGCTGTGCAGGGCCACCCAAGACGGACAGGTCATGGCGGAGAGTTCTGACAAAATGTGGTCCACTGGAGAAGGAAATGGCAACCTACTCCAGTATTCTTGCCAAGAAAACCCCATGGAACGTATCACAAGGCTAAAAGAGATGACGCCGGAAGATGAGCCCCTCAGGTCGGAAGGTGTCCAATATACTACTGGGGAAGAGCAGAGGGAATTTCCAAGTAGCGCCAGAAAGAGTGAAGCGGCTGGGCCAAAGCCGAAAGGACACTCAGCTGTGGATGTGTCTGGTGATGAAAAGAAAATCCGATGCTGTCAAGAACAATATTGTTTAGGAACCTGGAATGTCAGATCAGTGAATCAAGGTAAGCTGGAGGTGGTCAAACATGAGATGGCAAGATTGAACATCGACATCTTGGGAATCAGTGAACTCAAATGGACAGGCATGGGCAAATTTAATTCAGGTGACCATCATATCTACTATTGTGGGCAAGAATCCCTTAGAAGAAATGGAGTAGCACTCATAGTCAACAAAAGGGTGGGAAAAGCAGTACTGGGGTACAATCTTAAAAATGATAGAATGATCTCAGTATGAATCCAAGGCAAACCATTCAACATCACAGTAATTCAAGTCTATGCCCCAACCACTGAGGCCGAAGAAGCTGAGGTTGATCGGTTCTATGAAGACCTACAACACCTTCTAGAACTAACATCAAAAAAAGATGTCCTCTTCATCATAGGGGATTGGAATGCCAAAGTAGGATGTCAAGAAATCACCGGGATAACAGGCAAGCATGGCCTTGGTGTACAAAATGAAGCAGGACAAAGGCTAATAGAGTTTTGCCAAGAGAACATGCTGATCACAAACACTCTTTTCCAACAGCACAAGAGACGACTCTACACATGGACATCACCAGAAGGTCAATATTGAAATCAGATTGAGTATGTCCTTTGCAGCCAAAGATGGAGAAGCTCTATACAGTCAGTCAAAACAAGACCTGGCGCTGACTGTGGCTCAGATCATGAGCTTCTTGTTGCAAAATTTCGGCTTAAATTGAAGAATGTAGGGAAAACCACTAAACCATTCAGGTTTGACCTAAATCATATCCCTTATGAATATACAGTGGAGGTGACGAATAGATTTCAGGGATTAGACCTGATAGACAGAGTGCCTGAGGAACTATGGACGGAGGTCCGTAACATTGTCAGGAGGCAGCAACTCAATCCATCCCAAAGAAAAAGAAATGCAAGAAAGCCAAGTGGCTGTCTAATGAGGCTTTACAAGTAGCTGAGGAAAGAAGGGAAGCGAAAAGCAAGGGAGAAAGAGGAAGATATATCCAACTGAATGCAGAGTTCCAGAGAATAGCAAGGAGAGACAAGAAGGCCTTCTTAAATGAACAATGCAAAGAAATCGAGGAAAACAACAGAATGGGAAAGACTAGAGATCTCTTCAAGAAAATCAGAGATCTCAAGGGAACGTTTTGTGCAAAGACGGGCATGATAAAGGACCAAGAAGGCAGGGACCTAACAGAAGCAGATGAGATTAAGAAGAGGTGGAAAGAATACCCAGAGGAACTATACAGGAAAGATCTGAATGTCCCTGATAGCCATGATAGTGCAGTCACTGAACTTGAGCCGGACATCCTAGAGAGTGAAGTCAAGTGGGCCTTAGGAAGCATGACAAACAACAATGCTAGCGGAGATGACAGTATTCCAGCTGAGCTATTTAAAATCCTAAAAGATGATGCTGTTAAAGTGCTGCATTCAATATGCCAACAAATTTGGAACACTCAACAATGGCCGCAAGACTGGAAAAGGTCAGTTTACATTCAAATTCCAAAGACCGCCAAAGAGTGTTCAAACTACCGCACAATTGCGCTCATTTCACATGCCAGCAAGGTGATGCTCAAAATCCTACAAGCTAGGCTTCAGCAGTACGCGAACCGAGAACTACCGGAAGTACAAGCTGGGTTTCGAAAAGGCAGAGGAACTAGAGATCAAATCGCCAACATTCACTGCATCATGGAGAAAGCAAGAGAATTCCAGAAAAACGTCTATTTCTGATTCATTGACTACACTAAAGCCTTTGATTGTGTGGATCACAACAAACTGTGGCAAATTCTTAAAGTGATGGGAGTACCAGACCACCGTACCTGTCTCCTGAGAAACCTGTACGAGGGTCAAGAAGCAACAGTAAGAACCAGACATGGAACAACCGAGTGGTTCAAAATTGGGAAAGGAGTATGACAAGGCTGCATACTGTCACCCTGCTTATTTAACTTATATGCAGAGTACATCATGAGAAATGCCGGGTTGGATGAATCACAGGTCGGAATTAAGATTGCTGGGAGAATTATCAACAACCTCCGATATGCAGACGATACCACCCTAATGGCAGAAAGCGAAGAGGATCTAAAGAGCCTCTTGTTGAGGGTGAAAGAGGAGAGTGCAAAAGCTGGTTTGAAACTCAACATTAAAAAAACAAAGATCATGGCATCTGGCCCTATCACTTCCTGGCATATAGAAGGGGAAGAAATGGAAGCAGTGACAGATTTTACTTTCTTGGGCTCCAAGATCACCGCAGACGGTGACTGTAGCCATGAAATTAAAAGACGCTTGCTCCTTGGGAGGAAAGCTATGGCCAACCTAGACAGCATAGTAAGAAGCAGAGACATCACCTTGCCGACAAAGGTCCGTCTAATCAAAGCTATGGTTTTCCCAGTAGTAATGTATGGCTGTGAGAGCTGGACTATAAGGAAGGCTGAGCGCCGTAGAATTGATAGGGATGTACGAAAGTCACTTACCTTTTCGCAGCTTGGCTTCGCGGTGGGGGGGAGGCACTTCGCTTTCCCCCCCGAAGTTCAGGCGAAGGGGGAGAGGCTTCCCGCCTTGCTCGGCCGAAATTCAGGCCGGGGGGAAGCGCCCCGTCTCCCTGGCCGCAAAACAAAACGTAAAAAAAAAAAAAGACCCCGTGATAGGCTACGTGATGATTTATGTAGCCTATCACGGCTAGATTTCCAAAGTCAGCTGTGATAGGCTACGTAAATCGTCACGTAGCCTATCGCGTGTGACTTTGGGAAAAAAAAAAAGTGCGTACGCAAATGGCGGCGGCCCATGGGCGCCACCATTTGCGTTCCTTATTTTGGCACATCTAGTCTACGTATAGATTTACGTAGACTACGGCGAAAATAAGGACAACGCAAATAGCGTGCCCTTATTTTCGCCGTAGTCTACGTAAATCTTTACGTAGACTAGACGTGCCAAAATAAGGAACGCAAATGTCGGCGCCCATGGGCTGCCGCCATTTGCGTACGCGCTTTTTTTTTTTCAAAGTCACCCGTGATAGGCTACGTGACGATTTACGTAGCCTATCACGGCTGATTTTGGAAATCTAGCTGTGATGGGCTACGTAAATCGTTACGTAGCCTATCACGGGTGGTTTTTTTTTTACTTTTTTTTTGTGTGCAATGGTGGCGGCGGCAGCTGGTCGGGAGACCGGCTGCCGCCCCCGCCCGCGACGAACCGCCACCGGGACCCGCCGCCCAGAGGGACATTCGCTGAAGGTAATTCCTGTCCCGGGGGGGCAGGCAGCGGAGAATTTCCCAACCAACTTCCGGGGGCTGAATGCGTCGGCGCTCGGCCTCCCAAAGATTCGGGGAGAAATTCTCCGCCATCCCTAAGAATTGATGCTTTCGAACTGTGGTGCTGGAGAAGACTCTTACGAGTCCCCTGGACTACAAGGAGGTCCAATCCGTCAATCCTAAAGGAAATCAACCCTGAGTGCTCATTGGAAGGACAGATACTGAAGCTGAAGCTCCAATATTTTGGCCACCTAATGCGAAGAGAAAACTCTCTGGAAAAGGCCCTGATGCTGGGAAAGATTGAAGGCAAAAGGAGAAGGGGACGGCAGAGGATGAGATGGCTAGATAGCATCACCGATGCAATGAATATGAACTTGAGCATGCTCCGGGAGAGAGCGCAGGACAGGAAGGCCTGGTGTGCTATGGTCCATGGGGTCACGAAGAGTTGGACACAACTGAACGACTGAACAACAACAAGAACAGAAAAAATCTCAGGTTGTGATGTCTTCAGAGAAATTTTGGCTCAGTTCTAGTTGTCATTCTTTAGGGTTCAGCACCTTCCCCAACATCTTCCAAATGTAAAAATACTGGGGGTGAATTATGGATTCATCTTGTCCCTAATGTAGGTCCAGGAGACGATGGTACAATGAAAGACAGGACACTCATACCTCTGCCACATCAGAAGTAAGATAAGCACAAAATACCTGAACCAACCCAGGAGAATTTCTCCGAAACAACTTCTCAATTTCTTTTCGAAAGCAATTTCTTTTCTATAAAATTGAATGAGAATGGTCAAAAATAATGTGGGACAAATTTTCAGCAAAGCACTAGTACAGAATATGGATAAAATGCTACCAAGCCAGGATAGCTCCATTTAATCAGAGTCAATTGGGACCTTGATAGATGATGTAGAATACAGGTAAATGTGCCCCTCAATGAGTCACTTTACAGCGAACTCACTAAAAAATATACTTTAACTTGAAAGACTTATTCCACCTATAAATCCGCAGCCTATCTTGACTTTATAAATGTTTTTCCCCTTTGGCTGAAATTTGTCATGCTTAAATTAATCTTTAAGAGCTTGGGCCTTTATGAAAACGTTTGACCAAAATCAGTTGAATCACTTTTGAATTTTAAAAAGAAAGGGCTATTTCTTTTAGCTTCTTTTAACCTCACATTTGCTGGACATTTAGCCTTAGTTAATGATTCCTCAAATTAAAGTCTACGAAGAGAGTGAAATATAGGCTGTACCAAATGTTTGAATGAAAACATTTTCAGGATGTTGTGCTTCTTAGAGGGGGCAAGGTAGTTTCTCATAGAATCGTATCATAGAATAGTAGGGTTGGAAGGGGCCTGTAAGACCATTGAGTCCAACCCCCTGCTCAATGCAGGGATCCAAGCCAGAGCATCGCTGACAGATGGCTATCCAGCCTCATCTTGAATGCCTCCAGAGTGGGAGAGCCCACCACCTCCCTAGGTCATTGGTTCCATTGTCGTATTGCTCTAACAGTCAGGACGTTTTTCCTGATGTTCAGCCGGAATCTAGCTTCCAGTAACTTGAGCCCATTATTCCGTGTCCTGCATTCTGGGATCTCCAAAACCCCCCTTTTAACTGCATTTTCCTCTCCCAACACACTTCACATTCACCCATTGCTGTGCCAGCTGTTGCTGCATTATTTGTTGCTGCCTGCGCCGCAGAACAGGTTGGCGTATCGTCCAAACCTGGCGTGGCACGGCTTGGCTTTGTACTCACCCTAAAACCTCCACTGCACGTCATGGGTTGTAGGGTGCGTATGAAGCCACCCCAACCGTGCTGCGCACTGGGTTTGGATGACACACCAACCCACACTGCAGCATGGGGAATTATGTACATGGTGGTCACGAAGCCATAATAGCTTCTTTCCCTGTTGCAATCGTCCAAACCCAGTGATTAACTCATTCAATGGAGACCACAGTACGCCACAATCAGAGAAAAGGTTCCGTAAGTAATGTGGCCAAACATCCACAATTTTGAACACTGTGTTCTGACAGGAAACTAATATCTGGCTCTGAGAACCCAGTAAATGTCAGCACCAGCCAGACAAAGTTTTTAGTTTTTGCAGTTGTCCCAGCTCTTCCAGACTCACCACCCATGATTCACCAGATTCCACCCCACTTTGGCCCCTGAACCACAACAAGGAATTTTTGAAACTGAAAGTTGACTGCCCCGCTGTTACATTATGATGCCAGGAAACCAGACTGCTTCAGAGCAACTAGTGCCATTGGGCTGAACCAATTTACCAAAGCCACATGCTACAAAGAAAGGTACCTCCTCTCCACTTGTGTGATGAATCAATCAGACCAGGGCAGCAGGGTGAGGGAGAACTTCCCTTCCTGTTACAAATACTCTGATTGATGTCAGTGAAACATCAAGAAATCGCATGTACCCACTGTCAGGATAAGATTGAGTTGTCTCTCAAGCACAATATAAAGCACAACTGAATTGGTATCGTGTATACATATAGCACACATACAGTAAAGAGTTGAACAGGCAAGAGAAAATTAAAAATAGAAGTCATGCAGCATGTTTACACTTCTATTTTTCCTTCTGATAAATAGAAGTGTAAACATGCTGCATGACTTCTATTTTTAATTTTCTCTTGCCTGTTGAACTCTTTACTGTATGTGTGCTATATGTATTAGGGATGTACGAAAGTCACTTACCTTTTCGCAGTTGAGAACAGACATATACAAGTAAATTGTTATTGAGGAGACCCTGATTTCACTGGCATAAAAAGTCTCACAGCTGACATACTTGAATTTTGGTTGGAGTTTTAGGTTTTGTTTTTTACTTTCCTGGATATAAGCATCTTCCCTTAGCTTGAATCAATTACCAAAGGTGACTTTTCAACTCCTTTTGCTCATAACCTCCAGAAATTCCATATCCGCTGCTAAACCAACAATTTCTACTTACACTGTGATTTGCCAGAAGCTGTGTTTAATATAAATAAGTAGCAGCAGCCCATTAGTTTATTTTCCAGACTTCAAAATGTACAGCTCAGCAGGGTGATAAAGAACAGAAAGCTTTAGTTAATATCAGTAGTGTCATTCTTCCACTCAGTATGGCATTAATGAAATTCACCATGATTAATGATCTGGCCTTTATATTTATCGTCTTTATCTGCATAAGTATTTCCTGATCTCTCTCTTCATCCTATTCTGGAGCTTCACAACAGTCTCCTATGACCTTTATGAATTTTTTATGGTAGGTTCCTGGGGTCAAATCCTTACTTGTTTTTCAGGGAAGAGTCCCACTGATGTTACTCTTTTTGATGAAAAGCATGGAGTACATCAGTTTCTGAAAACCATTTTTGTGTAAGCCAGAGTCATACCTCTGTCCCGTATCAGTGGCATTCATGCTCACAAATGCTAACTTGGGTAAGAGGCTTCGAACTCCATCTCCAGGACAGTTTAGCAAGGAATACATACTACTAGAGAAAATGCTCACAGATGAGTAAACCTGCTTTCAAATGCCATTAACCCGAACAGGGGTGCTATACTAAAATATAGAATATACATTCATTTTCCTATGGGGATACCGTAGAAAATGACATTCTTTCACAAGTTGTCCAAGCTATAATGTTTATGATTTACGTATGCACAGAGAGCAGCTATTAACCTGCAAGTATCCTCACCAGCCAGCTATCCGGAACATAAGAGAAAAGCCAGGGATACTCAATATATGTAATGGCTGCATTCAGTGCAGTAATAGTTCCTAAAGATTATATCTTTACAGTGCACACCTTGCTACAGAGATGGCACTTGATTAGATTAGAAGTGAGAAACTGATCTTTTGAACTCTTATGTTCTATCCCCACATTTGCTACTGATGTTTTCCCCAAGGGCCACATCTGAAACACAGTCATTATAGTCTTTCATGATTAAAAGGAGCCGAAAAGATGAATGCTTGGCTTTGTGACTACCCCTCTTCTGCAGATGCAATTACCTCAGTGCTTTTGGCCACAGAAAAGGAACAAAGGCAATCTGGGAACAACACCATTTATAGCGGTAAACACATTTATTTACATGACTGAGACTTTTTCCTAACCAACCAACACCTCTGCAATGATGCACCTCAATTTCTATTGCTTCCAGGTTTCTGACAGAAATAA
Source organism: Heloderma suspectum (assembly GCF_057233095.1). Lineage (NCBI taxonomy): Eukaryota > Metazoa > Chordata > Lepidosauria > Squamata > Helodermatidae > Heloderma > Heloderma suspectum. The sequence goes on along the minus strand of NC_139458.1, from coordinate 110,581,255 downwards.
AACTTGGATGACAAGTATGCTTGGGTCTGCCGAGTATGTTTGGGTATGGATGCTGCTACTTCTACACAAGAAGGTCTACAAGACTTCTTTATGGTCTCTTCTGACCCATACAATTCAATAAGCCTTTATACATCCCCAACTCAAAGTAGACACTAGCCAGCCTTAATATGGAAAAGGTCTCCAACACCTATTTTCAGTAGTAATTCCATGCGCTGTAAATATCAATCCTTTTTCTTGTTTTAGGAGAGTACGTAATGTATTGGTGAGGCACATGTGAAGAAGAAGAAACACTTTAAAGATATAACAGTAGTTCTTGTACAAATTCTGCAGCACCACACCACAGTGCAACCAGGATGAAACAATGTGAGCATCCCACCTATGTTGCCTTTTTAAAACTTTGAAGCTGGGTATATGGAACTCCCTGCCACAGTTTTTAATAAAGTTCTCAAATAGACCTCAAAGTTAGGAAATGCTGGTGCAACTATAAAAAATTATAAACACTTCTACAAAAATCAACCCTTTTTTACCTTATAGAAACTCAGTAGCTTGGTTCCAGTGGCACAGGCAGGGAATTGACACCACCATGGGAGCAAAGCTTATAAAATGAACAAAATTAAAGGAGCAATCCTATCCAGATAGGCGACTGCCTATCCAATGCAGGGCAGGAGAAGCACGGAGGGGATTGTTCCCTCCATGCTTCTCCTGCCCTGCTTTTTCAGCTAGATAGCCAATTGCGGGAGGACGGAGCAGGGGAGGAGGCTGCTGTATGACACATGGCCACTACACTCTCGCCGCCCCAGAACGCCCCCAGCCATGCCTCTTGTGAGCATGGAGGACAGGGCTGTTCTGTGCTGCCTCGGAGGCAGTGCAGAAGTGGGGGGAACTCGGTTCTCCAGGAACCAACCTCGGCACGCAGGCTCTGAGGATAGTTCCAGGAAAACAACACATCCTATAGCTGTCTAGCCCTGTCTAGCGGCCATAAGATTGCTCCCTAAGATGCTTACTAAGGGAATTATTTACATGAAGGCAATAAAATGTCATTCTTCAAATAATAAGTTGAGATTGCTTACATGTACTTACCTTAGATATACTTTATTACAGTTCCTTATGTGTAAGAGACAAATAAGTATAAGCTCTTGATAGCTTTTACTTCCAACCAGAGAATCCTGCTGGAAGAGGACCTGAAGACCAGAGGGTTTCAAGAAGCCCTTGAAATATCCCAGAAGACTTACTACTGTGTATTGGCTGCATAAGACAGTTGTAGCTGCCTTGGTTATGGTTGCTATGGGAGGGAGGCTTCAAGATGACAGTTTGCAAATGAGTAGGGAAAGAATCAGCCTTTGCTTATACAGATATCAAGCAGATAGTAAAATGCTTTTTGGATTGGTGAAGGGGTCAACAAATGTGATCAGTAGTTATAATGTCCATAAAGAACATGATTGGTCAGAGGTTCTGGGCAGGAGGTTAAGAAAAATGGAAGTTAGTGGTTGACAGCTGGAGACAGTTTGTGGTCAATTGGAAGAGTGTTGGAAGAGAGCAGAATTGAGAGCTTAAAAAGGAGCCAGTATACTCCCCTCCCTTCTCTTCTCTTCCCTCCACCGCAGTCCCAATCCTCTTCCCAGTCCTCACAAGGTTATCCCACTGCCTTCCCTGCCACTTTCCTGGTTACCCCTCAAACCTCGCTGCCACCACCACCAATTTGCCCCCAGATCAACCTGCAGCCCTTTCCCCAAGTTTACGCGGAAGGCAGGCAGCGCGGGACCTTTACCTTCTCTCTCCGTCTTCTTTTTTTTAAAGATATTTTATCTGCTGGCCTGACAGCAGAGCTCCTGTCTTTCAGCCACCCACAATCTTCATGCCCTAAGAATGCATCTGGGCCCAGATTGGGTCCAGAGACATTCTGGGAAAAGGAAATGAAGTTGGGAGATGCCCGAACACCAAGCACTTCACTTTGCTGTTACCCACACTAAAAAAAAAAAAAATGTTAAAAAAATTGGGAGGGGCAGAATACCTTGGTGCGCAACAAGGGAGGTGTCTATGACCGCACCAGCACCCACAACTACTGCATTGGAGACCTCAGTCATTAGCTGTGAGGAGCTCAAGAAGGGCACTCCCCTCGCCCCAGTTTTCTGTCCCCCTCCTAACTTTCTAGTTTCTTGAATACATCTACTCCTTCATGATCCCAGGATGTTCTCGGCCATCCTCCCACCTGAGTTCTATAGGAGTGAGTTTTACAGCCAAAGGAATCTTTCCTTGTGTTTGCTTTAAACCAGCAGATCTCAGAGGCCTTGCTATAATGAACATCTGCAAGTGTCACTGAGAAAAAACAAAGACAAATAGTTTGTGCTATTAAGTTTGTGGAATGAACTCTCTAGAGAGGTTCTCCTGGCACCTACATTGTTCTATTTCCGGCACCAGGTGAAGACCTTTTTGTTTTCCCAGGCATTTTAGCATTCCAGTTTAGCTCTTCTGTCTTAAATCTGCTGTTGCATTTGAAATATCTGCACTGCCACTAGGTTTTACTCTGGCTGTATTTTTATTCTGTAGTTTTAATCTATTATATTTTCTGTTGTATTGTTGTGGTTCTAATTTTGTGAACTGCCCAGAAAGCTTTGGCTATTGAGCGATATAAAAATGAAATAACTAAATTAGTCTGATTTTATTTAATATAGATATATTACTTTATATAATAGATAACAGAGGGTTGGATCTAATGCTGGCTGGATTACCCTCCCCCTACAGCCTCTTGCGCACTCCCCTCCCCCCCAATCTGCCCCGGATGGCTGGATGATCCTCCAGAGCAGATTTGGGGGCTGCGTGAGGACGGCCGGAGGGGGGGAGCAATGGGAAGTCCTATTGTGCAAGAGGAAATCCAATCATGCTACATTGGATTTCACTCAGAAAGGAGAGAAAGAAGTATCAAGAATTACACCAAGGAACAAAAAATAAGGAACACCAAGAAAACCACCACCACCACGGAAGAGTTGTTCTATTGCCATTGTCATTGGCAAGGGGGCATGCTGCCACCCATGAAGCATGGGTTTGGAAATGGTCAGCATATTATCTCCTATCCAGTGAAGGTATACCCAAAACCAAGCTGCAAATGAGTCAGGAATAAAACGCTGCTTTTCCTAGATGCTAAGCTCAGTCCAAAGAGGTATCCAAGAGGCCTAGCTGATGCTACAGCTAAATGCTACACTCTGATGTGGCTATGCATATGCATCTAAATTAAGATGTGGATATGCATTTTCTGCACACAGCAGGATTCTGTAAGGGGCTGCACAAGCGGGACAGGTATCTCATACATGCAGCAACAGCCCCACAATATATTGAAGGACATTACCAAGCTGGGCAATTACTTGTAAGGAAAATCACACTGACTGGGTTCACACAACATGCTAACCCACACCCAGAGCATCTCTACATGAAGCAAAAATCCTGCACCCTTACCGGGGCTGCTTCTTCCGGAGTCTTTGCATGATTACGATTGGCTGAAATATAAACCTCTTTGATGGTGGTTTATATTTATTACTGCACTTTTGGTGTTTTTTTTTAAGGTGGAATAAAGCTTAAAAACAACAGGAGAGGCACTGGAGGTTGACAATGTGATGAAAAGGACCCACAAACTTCCATGAGTGACCGACGACGAGTGCCCAATAAAAGCCTCATGTGAAGAAGGCTTCAGTGGTTGAGTGTGGGTTGTTGTTGAACCGTGCATTGTTCGTTGAACTGTGGGTTATCATGTTGTCTGAACCCAGGACATTTTCTGCAAGATGGCTTATTAACCATGCAGTGTGGCTTATTTTTCTCAAATAAGCCACCTAGAGAACCTATGGTTTGTTGTTGGGTTGTTCAGGGTGGTTAACAAGCTACCCTGTGGAAAATGTCCTGCGTTCAGACAACACACTAACCCACGGTTCAACAACCCACATTCAACCACTGAGTGTGGGTTAGCGTGCTGTATGAACAGCCCTATTGTGTGAACCCTGGCTTTAACCAAACTATTGATTTAATTGGATAAGCAACTATCTGCAGTATATAAAATGACAAAAAAACCCTTGCTTTTAATTTCTTCTGTCCTTTTAAAAGATTTGCTACCTTATATACTCCCAGCAACCTTCCCCATGATGCCCTAATTCTCCAATTCAAACATTTTTACACGAATTAAACTAAAATATTAATAATGTTGTAGACAAGCTAACAGTACTAATTAGGGAGATTTTTTTCTTAGTTGGCTTCATGCTGTTGCCACCATGCTTCCAGGCCCTGAAAACTTGAAGAGGCATTCTTCAGAGTCCATTAATTGCCTTCCACTAACTCAATGAGACGGCTTGTCTGAATAAATCTAGCTGTCTTTGACCTGTCTACTATTGATGGGTTTCTGCTGAGCCACAGAGAACACTCCCTTCCTTTTCTTTTTGTAAATTCAGTATATTGTTTTCCACCTAGGAAAGGACATTTGACTTTATGATCAGAAAAACAGAGAGCAAGATGTTGCTGTTGTTTTTTAATTGTGTTCTTCATACAATATTTCAGCCACTGTAAAGTACCAAAGTGCAAGGACCTCAGTAGTACAGGTCCATGCATTTAGTTCACTTTTCAATGGCTGAAATATAAAGCAATAAGAAATAATAAATTTCACTTTAAAAACACAGAAATATATTTCATTATTTAGGAAAACATTTAGTTAAGAGCCACTCAATTATATCATATTTATACACAATAATTTTATTAAGCCTCAGTACCCACCGTAAGAAAGGCCTGTACATGGAAGCATGTACACTTAACTCTATGCATGAACATGGAGTTCTCCTAGCTGAATGCCCATACCCAATGAGGGCTGCATGTGTACAGTCCCAATACTGTATTGCAAGCGTGCCACACAGCACCAAACAGACTGGCAACAAAAAACAGATGCAGAATTACATCTGAAGCATTTGACTGCTCAGACCACATGTCCATTCTGCTCCGCCTCTCGGAACAAACAATACTATGACAGCAGTGACACATTGGGTAAGAATGGAAAGAGGACTGACGTCTCCCTCCCTGCAAGCTAAGGGTACTGTTAACAAGTCTGAACCACATGAATGTGTACAGGCTTGCGCCTTCTAATGCATTCTTAATGCATTCCCATCGGCTAAATAGGAACACTGAGCACAGTTATTAAGCGCATGTTCCTGGTGAGGCACATCACCTTGTTACTGATCAAACCTTTATCCCATCTTACAGTACCAATGGGACCCTTGTTGCTTATGATCGTACGCCCCCCTCTCCAAAACAAATGCCAGGATCTAAAAAACAATAACAAAGATACATGTTATTAATTAATTAATTAAATGTATGCCTCGCTCCCCACCGCACAGAGCAGTCTTGAAGATGAATTAAAGAGATAGAGCCAGAATGCAAAGGTGCTGCTTTAGTTGCAGAAAAGCTCCTCATTATCGAAAATACAATGCCAATGCAGATATACAAGATATTTCACCTGCCATGGAATAGTATCTGTGCAAGATACTCTGTTCATAGCCACCTTTAGGATCACGATATTGGGGAGGGGGCAATGTAGCAACCATCTATAAAGGCATTTTCCAAATGGGGTTCTTCTCATGGAAGTCAAGTGTCATCTGCAAGAAATCTCAAATGCTTTTGATAACATCAGTGGTTTTAAAACTCAACTAACCCACTTTAAAGCCGAAATGAAGCATTTCTAATGTTCTTGCTAGGATGTGGATAAGGGCCAAACTAAAATGTTCTTGCAATGATGCATACCTGAGCTATGAGTGATTGGTTTATTTACTCCAGAGTAAGCTCATGTGGCCCCATTTCAGATCATGACTGTAGCATTCCAGGAGAGTTTCTTTTAAGCTTCTGCTTCCCCCACTCATTTTTGTCCCAAAATTGTACCCCCCTCCCTGGGGCAGGGGAGAAAAACCACTTCCATTGGAGTCAACGGAGGAGGTTTTTCCTTTTTTAACCCCCTACGGGGTGGGTGGGGTGGAGTTTTGGAAGAAACACGGGGGGGGGGAGCTTAACTCCACCCACCCCTCCTGGAATGCCACAGTCCCGATCTGAATATGGGCAATGCATGCTTACTCTGGAGTAAATAAACCAATACCATTTAGTTTGGCCCTAAAAGCGTCTATGAACAAGAACACTGAGGACTGCAGAAAAAAATGATTCAATACAGTCCAAGTCAAAATCATTTTGGACATTGTCTCAGAAATGTTATTTAGAATTCAGCAGCATCACAAAGACAGAATGAAACAATCATTTTATGAATTCCTCTTGACAGATATCCATCAGTCACAGCACATATAATTTATAGCTACAGTTTAACTTGGGAAACCCATGTTTAAATGTTTTATACCTGTCAACTTATTTTTAACTCTATGTTTAAGAGTTCTTACTTGAAATGCTTAGGATTATTTGAAATGAAGCTTGTGTAAACGCAACTAAAATTTAATGTAATCCCTATCAAATGGGATAAAGGAAATTGTTCCTTTGGTTGCCTGTCACAAGTAGCAATCCATTCCAGATGACCAGGTAAGGAAGTTTCTTTAAAATGGGAGAAAGTTGCTTCTTTTTATGCTGCTGATGTGCCACAAATGACTAACACAGTTGGTATGCATGGACAGGTGAACTAGATTGAACTTCCTTGGCTAATAACTGTTGTGACTTAGTTGCAGGGCTAAAATAGGTGACTGGTTTTCCTAATGGGTTTTTATGCTTGGTTTTACCCCAGTTTCATTTGCTTTTCTTTAATTGTCAGGATGCAAATTGTATTACCTTAATTACAATGAAGGATTTGTATAATGCAACAGTCACTGAATGACAGATGACAAAAACAGCAATAGTCACACACAGTGTCCTGTCTCAGAAAGGAGAACTTTGAAGGCTCCCCCCAGATACATGCAACTTTTTACTCTGGACTCCCACTTGTTCCCTCTGTTCTGCAATTCAGGGTTGAGTGCCAATCCCTATGTACCCAAAATGGTATTATCCATGTATAAGAGGGTGGTATCAGCAGCTTGAGGGAATCCAAGGTTTGTAGAAGCAAGAACATAAGAATATAAGAAGGGCCATGCTGGATCAGACCAAGGGTCCATCTAGTCCAGCATTCTGTTCATTCTGTCCCATGGGAAATCCACAAGCAGGACATGAATGCAACAGCGCTCCCCTGCCCATGTTCTCCAGCAACTGGTGTACATACACGTAATGCCTCTGATACTGGAGGTAGCATACAGCCATCAGGATTAGTAGCCATTGATAGCCTCCTCCTCCAGGAATTTGTCTAACCCACTTTTAAAGCCATCCAAATATTTTGGCCACCTAATGCGAAGAGAAAACTCCCTGGAAAAGACCCTGATGCTGGGAAAAACTGAAGACAAAAGGAGAAGGGGACAGCAGAGGATGAGATGGCTAGATAGCATCACCGATGCAATGAATATGAATTTGAGCATGCTCCGGGAGAGAGTGCAGGACAGGAAGGCCTGGCATGCTATGGTCCATGGGGTCACGAAGTCAGACACGACTTAACGACCAAACAACAACAACCACATCTTGTGGAAGTAAATTCCACAGTTTGACTATGCGCTGTGTAAAGAAGAACTTCCTTTTATCTGTCCCAAATCCCCACCAATAAGCTTCATGGGTTGACCCCGGGTTCTAGTATTATGAGAGAGGGAGAAAAACGTCTCTCTATCCACATTCTCCACATCATGCATAATTTCATACACCTCTACCATGTTGTCTCCCCTTACCCTCCTTTTTTCCAAGCTAAACAACCCCAGCTGTAGGGGAGTTGCTCCAGCCCCTTGGTCATTTTAGTTGCCCTTTTCTGCACATTTTCCAGCTCTACAATATCTTTTTGGGGGTGTGGTGACCAGAATTGTACAAAGCATTCTACGTGTGGTTACATCATAGATTTGTACAACAGCAGTATGATGTTGGCAGTTTTATTCTCAATCCCTTTTCTAATTATGCCTAACATGGACTTAGCCTTTTTTACAGTGGCCGCACAACGGATTGACATCTTCATTGAGCTGTCCACCACAATCCCAAGATCTCTTTCCTGGTCAGTCACCGCTAGCTCAGGCTATACTTGAAGTTGGGATCTTTTGCCCCAACGTGCATCACTTTACCCTTGCTTACACTGAACTGCGTTTACCATACGGATGCCCCTTCTCCCAGTTTAGAGAGATCCTTTTGGAGTGCCTCACAATCACTTTCTGTTTTCACTACCCTAAATAATTTGATGTCATTGGCAAACTTGGCCCCTTCACTGCTCACTCCTAATTCCAGATCATTATGAACAAGCTGAAAAGCACTGGTCCCAATACAGATCCCTGTGGGACACCACTATTCATATCCCTCCATTGGGAGAATTTACTATTTATTCCTGCTCTCTGCTTTCTGTTCTTTAACCAGTTACTGATCCATAAGAGGACTTGTCCTCTTAGCTATGACTGCTAAGTTTGCTCAGGAGTCTTTGGTGAGGGACTTGGTCAAAAACCTTTTGGAAGTCCAAGTAAACAATGTCTACCGCATCACCCCTGTCTACATGTCTACTGACATTCTCAAAAAACTCTAAAAGGTTATTGAGACAGGACTTACCTTTGTGGTAAGTAAAAAAACAAGTTTGGGTGGGGGAGAATCTCTAAGGGAGGATGACTCAAAACAGCCCAGTGAGGACTGAACATGCTCAGTAGCCACAAAACATTAAATCAGTTGGACAAGAAAATGTGTGTGTGTGTGGGGGGGGGGGGGAATTGACTTGTCTGGAAATGGCTGGTGAAAAGGAAGGTGTGGCCATGACGGCCTAAGAATCTTCCAAGTGCCACTGATCAGCTGGAGAAGAGGCTAGCTGAGGGCTCCTTCACACTGAGCTTTTATCCTGTGATTGAGATTGCTCCTTCACGGAAGTTTGCGGGCTCTTTACATGATGCCGTTATCATTCAAGGTATCTCCTGCACTAAATGCCCTTTGTTCCGTTTTTAAATAGACTGCAGATAATGAGCTATCAAATTACCCCGTTGTGTTCTGCTTCAGTTTCCTCCATGAAAAGAGGAAAAGCGGCAAGAAGAGGGGCGTGATCAATGAAAGATAATGGAAGACTCAGACACCAGGACAAGGAGGGGAAGGGGGGGGGGAGAAAGGAAGCACATGAAAAAGGGAGTCGTTGTGATCCTGCATTTAAAATGGAAGCAGAAAGCGCTGTTTTAAATGCAGGATTTTAGGCTGGTGAAGAGATGCCCTGAAAGAGAAGGCGAGGACTGCAGAGAGGGTAAAGAGGGGAGTGGAAGATGGGTGGTTATATATCTGTGTCTCTTCCTCCATTGTCCTTCACTCTGTTTCTCTCCTTCTCTTTCCTCCTCAAAGAAGAATGAGCAAAGAGGATAGAAGAAAAGACATAAATATAAAATGAAGGACAATGGACCTCATTGTCTGGATATGTCATTACCTGGTTCACACTGAGAAGTTATTTTAAAATTTCCTTAGGGACAGAAGTGAGAGCTGCCCATAGAAATCAATGCCAGGATTGGGCACTAGTGTACTGACTATGTTCAATGGGATATACTTCCTACTGAGTATTCTTAAGCCATTCAGGTTAAACAAACTATGGTTTTAGAAGAACATAAATGGCACTAAGGATTCACAGCTTTGTAAGTCATGGTTTAGTAATAGAGCTATAAGCTAAAAAGGCCAGGAGATGGACCAAAGTAAAACAGGTATGATATAGCATGGGAGAACCTTGTGTGCATCATGTTGTGCTAGCTGCAATCTCGCACATCTGCAGTACAAATGGATGGAAGAGAAACATGAGTTGAAGATTTGTTTATGTGTTTAGACTCTGGGGGTTAGATGCGCTCTGGATACAAATGTCACATGCATACACAACACAGATGCATCTTAAGCCTTTGGTTACTTATCTGGAAAATATACTCTTGGAGAAATACAAATCTATAAATGCACCAGGGGGAACTTTGAACCTTGAACATCCCCAGAATGGTCAATTCCAAGATCTCAGGTGTAAAACAGTATTTAACTTCATTTTAGAAAGTACAACAGCAACAATTCAGCTTGGGATATTTCTTTAAGAAGGAAGAATTTAAATCAAACCTTATCAAAAGAGAAGAAATGAAAAATGCTATGCTAAAGACATAATCCAATGTAAATCCCATAATCATCCCCAAAGGCTGGTATGCACATTTACTCTGGCAGAAAATCACAGGCAGGAAACTCAACATGGTTGTCAGTGTATGAAAAATGCCACTATGGGACATAAGAGATAATTGTACTTAAGGAAAACAATAACTTAAAAGTCCATCTGCTGTGAAGTCTAATCTCCTGCTTTCCCCCAATATCTGAAGCTATTTGAAAAGTTTGGAAGCAAAGACTTCCCAGGATCACAGACCAAGAGTCATTTCAAGAAGGAAAATAAACATTTATCAGTTTAACGCTTAAATCCATTGATCCTTGCCAAATGAACTTATCAAAGGCTTATCAAAAGTTATCAAATCAACTCAGAAAGCAAACAATTTCTCAATGCCTAATTCCTACCTATTCAAAGAACTACAACTATTAAGCAATGGTAGCGTCTTCTTGCTCAAGCAGTTCAAATCCAATAGAGTTTTATTCACGAAACATGTTTTAAAGAAAACAAGATTTGCTGGCCGTTGATTTTCATAATCAGTTTGGTCCTAATGGAATCCAAGGGTATAGCGATTTATCATCTGGTAAACTGTCTGAGTTATTGGTGAGAGATATATAAGGACAACTTAAGACTTTGTCACATTTGATTTGTTCAACTGTTGTAGCATGTGTGTGTGTGTGTCTGTGTGTGTGTGTGTGTGAGAGAGAGAGAGAGAGAGAGAGAGAATAACAGAGAGAAGTCATTCCAGTAGGACAGAATTGTTTAGGAGCTATCCAATCTCTACCTTACCTTAAGGAAGAATAATGAGCAGTGTTCTGCTCTTTAAGATAAAAGACCACGCCACTCCTGGTCCCTGCGTGTGTTCAGCCTGAGCTACTGTCATTCTTTGGTTGCTGGAGAGGTGTTTATTCAGTGAATCCTGCATATGTGCTGGTCTTACAGCAGCCATGTGAAATCAGACAGGATCTAAAAATAGTTTGGATGGTACCTTACATTGGCCTATGGCTAAAATCCTACACAAACTTACATGGGAGTAACTCCCATTGCACTCTACAGGACTTAGATTTGAGTAAACATGCACAGAATTAGGATGCAAGTCTGTGATTTTAAAGTCAGTCTTAAAAGTAAGTCATATTATATAAAGTCAACAGGATAAAGGTTTCCTGTGGGTAGCCAGTTGGCCACTGTGTGAACAGAATGCTGGACTAGATGGACCTTGGTCTAATCCTTCACGGCTCGTCTTATGTTCTTATTTACCTCCCCCCTCCCAAGCAATCTTCCCCAACCTGGCGGCGTCCTCCATTTATTTTGGACTACAACTCCTCCATTTATTTTGGACAACTGACCATATTGACTGCGGCTGATGGGAGTTGAAGTCCAACAAATCTGGAGGGCACCGGGCAGGGGAAGGGTGCCCCAAAGCATGCACAGCTGGAAGTAGGTTCCACCGAAACCAATGGCACTGGTGCCTAAATGTGATTAGAAGGTGAGAGGCAGGAGCGGTTGGCAGGACAGCCAAGCTTCCTTGTTGCACAGACTGGGAGCATCAATAACTCCAGACTCGCTTATTGGCAGTGGAGGTTGGTGGCTCTTATGTCAGTGGGGCAGTGAATCCGCTCTGGGTTTCAGTCGGAACCAGTCAGAACTCTAAAGGACCTACTCGAGGTGCTGAATCCATTTTGGGGATGGGCTCCAGCACCTTGGAAAGCTCCTTTAAAGTTCTGCTGGTTCCGATCGGGATTTCATCCCCAATAAGCAGTGGAGGCTGGTGGCTTCTATGTGAATTCGCTCTGGGTTTCAGTCAGAACCAGTCCTGCTTATTGGGAATAAAATCCCGATCGCCTGGAAATCAGTGCGTGTTTCAGACGGGGCGAGAATGGCGGGGGCGGGGGGCGCACCCAGGAGAAGGTGTCTGACGCGCCGCCTCTCCAAACCCAGCAAGGGATGGGTAGGACCGACTTATTTCTGACGAGGGAAGGGGACGCCGGTGCCGCGGAAGTTTCCCTCCGACGTCTCCCAGCCGCCGCCCCGCGCCCACCTCTCGCAGCCCGCGATCGCCGCCTCGCCTCCAGGTGCGCGGCGCGCTTACCGGAGTCGGTAGGCCGGGGTCTGCCGCTGTCCCGCAGGTAGTAGCTGAACTCCAGGCAGCGGTCGTTCTCGACCGTCCCGTCGGAGCAGAGCTCGACCAGCAGCTTCAGCGCTTTCTGGCAAATCTCGTCCTCCCTGCCGCCAGGCATCGCCCCCCAGCATCCTTGTGAGTGGAGAGGAGCTCTCCCGTCGCTCACACGCGCGTCCTCGGCTGCTGCCGCCGCCGCCGGCGCCGCTGCCTGCCGCCCGCCCGCCGCCGCCGAGGCAACTGGGGAACCGCCTGCATCCTCGCAGGCGGCAGCAGCGACGCCCCTCCTCGCCGCGGCCCCCACGCCCCCACGGCCTCGCCGCTTCCAACTTCGCCCGGACGGCCCTGGCGCTGCGCCGGAGGAGCCTCCGCCGCGCGCGCAAGGACGCGGGCCCCGCCCGGAGGAGGCGGAGAACCCGCCACCAGTTGCGCGCAAGCCGAGGCGCGCCAGCCGCCGGCGCCTGAGCGCGCTGGCCTCGGCTCCGAGCGGCGCCCGAACCGAACCGCGCCCCCTAGCGGCGGGAGCGCTCGCTGCGGCAGGCCGGCGGCCAAAGAAGGCGGGCTGCGGAGCGGAGCGCGGCTGCGCTCGGCCTCTCCCGGCGTTCCCCGCAGGGTGGCAGCCTCACGTGCCGGCTCAACGAGCTGGACGCAGCGAACACAGAACCGCGCCAGGACCGGTGTCATCTTCGCCACCGGTCCACAAGTTAATTAAGTACACGCGTCCACCTTTCGTGCAGGATAGCCTTCCATTTGGGGCACCTCTAGATGCAAGAACACGAAGTGCAGGTATCTTGACACTAGAAAAACGAAGCTGATACCAGATTATTGCTTACTGAGATTCGCCCCTACACACACGCACACGCGTCTCTCTCTCTCTCTTTTAATACAGAACATTCCTCTTTTGAACATTTGTATTTATTTATTTAAAATATATCTTGGCCGCCTTTCAGGGTGGAAGCCCTCCCAAGGCGGCGCACGATAATACAATAAAATACACAATAAAAACGGATACGGTCTTAAAAAGCAATAAAAACACAATAAACAGCAAAAGCACAATAAACACAGCAATAAAAAGTGCAACAGCAGCAAACTTATCAGTGAAAGGTCAAAGTAAAATAGTATGTTTTCAGGGCCTTCTTAAAAGGCTACATTGATGGGGCCACTGGAATAAGATGGCAACTTATTCCGGAGGTTGGAGCCACTGCAGAAAAGGCCCTCTCGTGTGGTCACCCACCTAAGTGCGCTCACAAATTGGCAAATGAGGAGGGCCTCTCTTGCTGATCTTAAAATGCAGGCAGGCTCATGGGTGAAGGTGGTCCACTGATTTCCCTACACAGAGCAACATTTCCTTCAATGTAGAAACCTTGATGACTGCACCCTCCACTCCCCACAGCCCGTGTCCCTGGCTGGGCGGGGGCAGAAAGAAACTAGGAAGTTGTGGCTGTAAGCGGAGAGTTTATCCCTGCACATAATTTTCAGTCAAAGAGAAGAAACCAAAATGGCTTCCTTTCTCTTCATTCTTAGAGAGAGGAACAAACCATTCATTCTTGCCTCTCTAATGTTTTTCTATACCTACTTTTTTCATGGAGGTTCTGTGTTGTCCAGACACTGGCAGGCATACAGTCCCAACTGGCTGAAGGGGTAGTGATAAATATTTAACTGCACATGTTACCACAAGTTTCTGCTTAGTGTGTGTGAATGCATGGGGACTGAAACTGAGGCAAAATCTATAGCCCCAAACTAAGACATTTTGCTGCCTGAGGCAGACGAGCAAATGGTAACCCCCCAGTTCCTCACTTGGTGCTCTGAGGCATTCACTACCTCTCAGTCTAAGCTACCTCACAAGGTTGTTGTGACAATAAAAATGGGGAGACGATGTACACTACCTTTTGCTTTACCATCCTGAAACACTTTTTGCCATACTATCCTGTCCATGCATTGAAATTCAGGGGGCACCCTTTATTTTTATTTGCTGGTTTTATGGTTTTTATGTCTTTGTTTAATTTTTATAGTTCTATTATTTTCTTAGTTTTTTATATACACATGCACACAGAGAGGGAGAAACTGGCTCTGGTGATAAAAGAACAGTATAAATTCTTTAAAAAATAAATAGCTCTTAGAAGGTGAAATATAAATGTAATAATAATTAAAAACAGATCTACTTGAAAATTGTCTTACACTATGGTATAAACAGTTCAAAATAAGTCTCCCTAGTATGTAAAATGGGCAGCTGTGTATTCCATGGCATCTTACTCTGTGCAAAGTGTCACTTCACGTCGAATAGAGAAAAGGTGCATCTGTCCTATTTGGAGATTTAACTTTTAGAGACCATGGAGAGGTTGCTAAATCTTGAGGACTTACACCAAATCATACAATCATACTAAACATTCAAAAGAGAGTCAGTGTGGTGTGGTGCTGGACCGGGACTTAGGGGTTCCAGGTTCAAGTCCTTGCTCAGCCATGAAGCTCACTGGGTGACTTTGGGCCAGTCACTGACTCTCAGCCCAACTTACCTCACAGCGATATTGTGAGGATAAAATGGAAAGGAAGAGGACTTTGTAAACCACCATAGGTTCCTTGCAAGAAGAAAAAAGGCAGGATATAAATGTAATAATAAATTAAACTTGAACAAGACATCGGGTGCACTCCGGGAGAGAGCGGAGGACAGGAAGGCCTGGCGTGCTATGGTCCATGGGGTCACGAAGAGTCGGACACGACTGAACGACTGAACAACAACAACAAAGACATCGGGTGAGTTCACACATCCTGCTGAAGATAAGCCACGGTAGGCTGTTTTTTCGCTCAATATCCCACATAACTACTGACAGACAATAGGATAGACTGTGCCTTGCCAGGGGTTGCTTCCTCCTTAGTCTTCCCACCCACTCCCAGCACGTACCCCAGACACCTTTGCAACAGAACTCCTCATTTTCCGATTCCCTTTGTCAGCACCCTTTCTGTAATTGGTCTGCTGGGGTTGCCAGCTCTTGAGCGAATCTCCCTTCCTCCCACATCAGATTGCCAAAAGGATCTCTTTTCTGAGCCCTTATGAATGCAGCCAATAACGCTTTCACAAACATTTTAAAATGTTTTTTCGGGGTCTTGCACAAAAGCACAAGACTGCCTGTCTGCTATTTAGCTAAGCATGCCATATCCCCTTCTTGTCAATGTGCTTGTCAATTTCATCCTCCTCTTCCGCAACTCCTGAGCAAAAAGCCCCCTTCCTCATCAGAATACAAAAAGGAAACATTTTTCTGCACCCTTATGGGCACAGCAATTCGTTCGCAAGCTCCCACAACCCCGGGTCTTGCACAAGTACGCAGGACCGCCTATCTACTATTTAGCCCAGCATACCGATAACCTCCTCTTTTCACTATTCTTTTAAATTTCATTCTCCACTTCTCTTGCTAGCAAACACCTTTTTTTGTGAAGTGAAAAGGGTACTTATCTGTACACATCTTCATAGGACCTTCTTGTGTTTCTAGTTTAGCACAAAACTTCATTGTAGTACTAAAAAAAAAGAAATTAAAAACCAACAAGATGTGTACATACAGGATTTCCCCATGTGGACCTTTCAAGCCAGAGATTTCTCCAGTCTCCTGTGCAGAACTTCTAAGGCATCTGTGTAGGCTAGGCTGCACAAATGTGCTATGCAACTTGCTGGGATCCTGTTCAAACCCTTATGTGGATATGCCCTATGTTAGCTGCTTTAGGGGAGTCTTAAGAGGACAACCTAAACCCAGTTCTGCCTAAGCAGTACAAACAGCAGGACAGAAATAGAAATATTCTGGGAGACATTGGGACAAGAAAGAGCATGAGTGTATGTGAGAGAAAAATGTACACACAAAGGATAAAATGTCAGGATAATCATAACACCATGGGTAGTCAGCAATTAAAGGAGATACTTTTCTTTAATTTTCCTTGTTGACTCTGGTAGAAGAAGAGGCCGCTCTTCTATACAATTCTTCTATAATATTTATAAACAGTTAGTGAAACACCATATGGTTTCTGTGTCTCACTACCTATTCCTTCCCATTCAGAAATCATTACAGTCACTCAGCTAATTGTCTTGCAATTATTTTCTATAAATAATGCATGTGCATGCAGCCACATCTGACAGTTGGAGGGGAAAAGACTTATATTTTACAACATTAAATAAAGAGCCTTTTTGGTACAGAAATGGAGGCATGGGCAGCTCTTTATGCAAATAAGGAACAGATTTAATCATATGCCACATCTATTTGACCTATTTTAAGGTACGTAGCATTTTACAAGCAGAGACTCAATATGGAGCCAACAAGATTTCATAGCTTCCTTAAAATAAATAAATGAATAAACAAATATCCCTTAATCACCAACAAATCAATGGCAAGTTACTGTGAAGGATAACAATGAGTCTCAAAAATCTCTATTCCATTAATTTGATAAGTGCTGTATGAAAACTTGTACAGTCTCTCTCTCTCTCTCTCTCTCTCTGTCTCTCTCTCTCTCACACACACACACACACACATGCACGAGAGAGAGAGGGAGTATATTTTGAGGTCATGGATTATTCTCATGCCTTTATTCGTACTATTACTAAAACCCTTAACCGAAGCAGTTTCTTCCTTTTACTTTGACAGGAACAACTTCAATCAACCCCTCAAACTGTTCAAATTTTTTTTTATCACATGAAGCAGCACACTGGAAGTAGGCATTCTCATGTTCCTGGCAATGTCTGTCCATACATCATGGACAGCATTGTGGGAAAGTTAATCCCTTTATAATAGGGGTGCGCAACATGTGGCATGTGGGCCGCATGTCACTCCCGCAGTCCCCCAAGTGTGCCCCCCAACGCTATGTCTGTGAAATATGTGGCAGCAGTAAAAGATGAATTTTGGCAGCAAACCACTACATAATACTCAAATGGGCAAAATTAGCTTCCTAATTTTCCTGGAGCATATCCTAGCCAGTGCAAAGATAAAGAAGGTGGTGAATGGTCCTGTCTTTCACCACTGGGTGAAGTAAATGACTTTTGGGTCCTTCAAGCTCTGTGATTCTATGCTTCTGTCCTTTCTGCAAGTTCTGTTTTCTTTTTCAAACTTTGGGCCATCTGTAAACTCGTCACATAAGACATCTGGGCAAGCAGAATGGACTGAAGGCACATGCTGTAAGTCTACTGCTAAAGCAAAACATCTTTAATTTGATACGCCTAGACAGAAGACTGGATACGGACCATATGTAAGCCATTCTGATTTCTTAGATGAAGAAAATCACATCAAAAACAGGACACATCAGTATTTTTATGGCACCCAGAAAACTCCATGCTAAACAAGTGGTAACTGCTGGAAATGGATAGTAGAAGTACTGATGGTACCAGAAGCAATAATTCAGTGAAGGTTTAAGGTTAACACTTTATTTTAATGTCCTTAGTGTTGCCAGGAGCTCCTGACTTAATATAATGGGGTGGTGTGATAGTACTGCTGCTAAGGCTGAGAGTCTTGACTGGAGCAGTACTATCACAGAACTGATAACATGTGTACAGTACTACTATTTCATTTATTTATTTATTTTGAAATGTATACCCTGCTTTTGAAAGAATATATAAAAATAAATTCAAAGCGGCAAACACATCGAATGTAAAAAGAAATCAAAACTTCCATTAAATTGATATACTGACTCTGTACCTTTCCTACCAGATTTCAGTGATATTTTTGTATGTTATTCTTTTTCTTTCCTATAAAATATATGAAAATAGTTTTCTTTTCAATACAAACATAGATGAAAAAGGATGAGAAAAACAAACAAAACTCAAATGAGAACCACCAAAATCCACTATACACTATAAAATGAAGGGCAGGATAAAACAGTTCAAGCATAAAAGTAGGGGAGACCATTATCAACCCGAATTAAAAGCCATGTGAATCTTTTAGGTATTGAACTAGGGATGTCAGAGAATTCCGCGATGGATCTCAGTAAGGTTGTGGAACGAAGCCCGCGTGCCCCCAACTCACGAAAGGCACGCGGGACGAAGTCCCTGCCGCCCCCGCCCCATGAAAGGCGCGCGAAATGGAGCACTTACCCACTCCCGTCCGTGCTGCTTTGCGAATGGAGGCCGTCCTGTGGCCGCCATTCGCTTCGTCTTCATAGCCTTGATAGGCTACATAAATACGTAGCCTATCACAGCTAACACAGAGACTCCATTTGCATCCCTGCGGAGGCCGTGATAGGCTACGTAAGTATTTACGTAGCCTATCATGGCAGGGGGGGAAAAAAACCCAGCATACGCAAATGGCACCAGCTACTGCCATTTGCGTACGCTGGGTTATTTTCCCTCTGCCGTGATAGGCTACGTAAGTATTTACATAGCCTATTACGGCTCAATACAGGGACGCAAATGGCAGCGGCTACGACAGCCGCCATTTGCATCCCTGCGGGGCTGCCCAGCAGCCGGATGTCCGGCTGCGGGCGGCCAGAGCTGGCCAGCGGCTCCGCAGCTTGGCCACGGAGCGGAGCCAGCCAGGCAGGATTCCGGGGGGGAGGACCGGATCGCCTCCCCCCCGTTCGAGGATTCTGGGGGGAGGGACGGAGCACTTCCCCCCCACCGTGGATTGCCCAGCGCGGAGCCAGGTAGGTGTTTCGTACATCCCTATATTGAACTGAAACTTAAAAGAGCCTGGAGCAAAACAAGATGGAGCCAACTGAACCTTTCTAGGGAGTTCCACTATCAGGGTGCCACAAAAGCTCTCTCTAACCAATATTACAAATGTATTATCATTTCTAGTTTGGCCCTCAGCTTGACTAGTGTTTGCCCTACAGCAGGGACACACGCAGATTTCAGCATTGTCTGATCTACTTAGTTTTTTACTAGTACCCTAAGATCCACCAACCAGACCCAACTGCAAAAGACATCCACTTAGAATGAATGAACAGTGTGCCTCTGAGCACATTCTGAATGTGGGAATTCAATTTCAGTACCAAAACTGAACTGAGCTCCTAGTCTTTCCACCCAAATGTCTGCTCCTGATTACCCCCAAGTCTCCTCCTCCTTCTCTCCTCCTCCTCCTCCTCTTTCATTTCCATAGCTTTATCTAAGTTGAAAAAGTACTGCTGTTGTTGCTATTATTAAAATATTGAGAGTTGGAAACTCTTGTTGATCTACTGGAAATAGGGGTGGATGGACTCAGTTCCGTCTGGGTTCTCCAAGCACTTGCTGAGTCACCACCCCTGCTCGCCCCGCTCAGACCTGCTCATGAGCCCCCATGCTCACCCGGACCCACACGCTAAGCAGCTACATGCCCAGTAAGTGGGTCAGGCAGCCATCCGCTCCCTCAGTGAGTTGCCATTTTATGAAAGAGATAGCAACTCTTTCTTTCCCATAAATCTAATCTTATGCAAATGGCAGCCATAAGGGGGAAATCTATGCAACATACAGGCATAGATAGTCCATTTGCTTAGCTTCTCAGTTTCTTAGCTTTATTTTAAAAATTAATTTAGGTTACGTTGTCGTTCACCACCAGCACCGTCGGCCGCTAGCAAGAGACGTTTGCGTCCCTTCCCAGCATTCTCCAGTCACCATGGCTGGCTGGGGAATGCTGGGAGCTGTAGGACTTTTTTTCTGCCGAAACAAGCATAGGCTTGTATCCTTAGAAGCTGTAAAATGTCTATCTCTTGTTACAGTCCATGTAAAAGTTTAAAAAGACTAAAGGGAAATCTGGATCCAAAGAAGATCAGTTTCTCCAACTTTTACTAGGAATGTCGGAGAATTTCTCCACGAATCTCCGGGAGGCCGAATGCCAACGCATTCGGCCCCCCAAAATTGGTGGAGAAACGGTCTTCCACCCCCCGCCACCCCCCGGGATGGGACTTACCTTTGTTGAATGTCCCTGGCAGCGGCGGCTCCCAGCGGCAGTGCGGCGGCGGTGCGGCAGCGGCCGGTCTTCCGACTGGCTGCTGCCGCCGCCATTTCCAAGTAAAAGAACAACAACAACAAACGTGATAGGCTACGTAAAGATTTACGTAGCCTATCACGGCTAGATTTTCAAAAAACACCATGATAGGCTACGTAAATGTTTACGTAGCCTATCATGGCTGACTTTGGGAGAAAAAAAAAAGCGCGTACGCAAATGGCGGCGCCCATGGGCGCCGCCATTTGCGTTCCTTATTTGGGCACGTGTAGTCTACGTAAAGGTTTACGTAGACTACACTACGGCAAAAATAAGGGCAACGCTTATTCCCCAAAGTCAGCCGTGATAGGCTACGTAAACATTTACGTAGCCTATCACGGCTGACTGCAGGGACGCAAACGGCGGCAGCTACGGCCGCCGCCATTTGCATCCTGGCAGGAAATGAGATTTGCGGCCGGAGGGACGGGGCGCCTCCCCCCCGGCGAGAATTTCGGGGGGAGGGAAGGAGCGCCTCCCCCCCACCGCGAAGCAAGCTGCGGGACCAGGTAAGGGACTTTCGTCCATCCCTAATTTTTACCAAGTTCTTTTGAGATGATGGTTTCAGGAATAAATTCATTTGGAATAAGAAGTAGACTCCATTTAGTGGGTGGGGAATGGTTTTAGAGATTATAGCTATAGCACAGGGTATTAAGAATCAAAGTATGACTAGTTTAAACTGCTTACTTTACTCAATACTGCACCATTTACTTGGTCACATTAATATTTTATTTGGGTTAATTCACATAGACTTGATTTATTACTTTCTAAAGATATCCTGGATGCAAAATATAATTGTTGTGGAAGGGCTCCTTTCTTTTACATAAGAGGCTGAGCTCCAGTGGAAGTTTGCATCATGGAAAGGGAGGAGATAATTCTTCACAAATCCCACCACCATCTTCCTGCAGCTCCCAACACCACTTGCTAGCTGCTACACTGGTCCAGTGGCTACCCCAATCTTCTGGAGAAGATTGGGGGGGGGGGCAGAATGGAGTGGGCTGCAGGGAAAAGGCAGAATCAGCAAAAATCACACACTCCACTAATGGCAATGACCTGTAAGCAGAGTTCCATTTGTGTGAACTCTGGATAAAACTCAAAGTACTGGTGTGAGTAACATATTTGGTGCATTGAGGAATCCTGGATATTCTCCATTTCCATTCCAAAGAAAGTTGCTTAAGATGCCCTGGCCTTTGGCTTGCACATCAGTAAACCCTGATTGAATAACTGTTGAATGCAGTGCTTGAGGAATATTAGAGATGAATTGGCTTTCCAGTTTGGTTTATTTGCTTTTTCCCCATCTTTAAGTGCTTCATTGCATTGAGGCAGGTGTCATCCATTTACATCCGTTCAGGTTTCCCAATGTAATACAGCGCATCAGAACAATAATCAGTTCAGTACAGCTTTCATAGGTTTACTCCACAGGAGTCCTGTAATCTGCTCGTGTGCCAGAACTAGTTAAGCAGCATAGCAGGGTTTTGTTTGGTGAATGATAGCTAGGCAGCTCCATCACAGCATGTCCTTATAGGAAAATGTAGAATGTTTTGCCCTGTATTGGAAATGACATCCAAATCTCTGGATTTCAAAGGAAATCCAAATTTCAAAGGAAATGACATCCAAATCTCTTAAATACTGCAATGCTTCCCTAAAAGCCCTGCTGCATTTAGAAAAGATTCATATGATAGCAAATATTCCATTTCAGTGGACTAGGATACATTTCAGGAAATGATGCCAAAAGAGAAGCATAAGGAAAAGAGAAGCATAAGCGGCCCAGAATAAAGTTACAAAGGCTGATATTTGATCACACCTAAAATAACAAGTTCTCCAGCAAAGGAGATCGTTACCTTGTCATGGTGCTGGAGCCTGAGCACCTCAATGACACCATGAGCTAAACCGTGAAGGGACACCCAAGATGAGAAGGTCATGGCAGAGAGGTCAGACTAAATACAATCCCTGGGGAAGGTAATGGCAACCCACCCCGGTATTCTTGCCATGAAAACTAAATGGATCAGTACAACCAGAGATATGTCAGTATACCATCGGAAGATGGGACTCCCAGGTCGGAAGATGGTCAAAATGCTACTGGGGAGGAACAGAGGATAAGTTCAACTAGCCCCAGATGTGATGACGCAGCTAGCTCAAAGCTGAAAGGACGGCTAGCGGCCGACGGTGCTGGTGGTGAACGACAAATCCGATGTTCTAAAGATCAACACACCATAGGAACCTGGAATGTAAGATCCATGAGCCAGGGCAAATTGGATGTGGTTATTGGGGAGATGTTAAGATTAAATATAGACATTTTGGGTGTCAGTGAACTGAAATGGACTGGAATGGGCCACTTCACCTCAGATGACCACCAGATCTACTACTGTGGACAAGAGGACCACAGAAAAAATGGAGTAGCCTTTATAATTAATAATAAAGTGGCTAAAGCAGTGCTTGGATACAATCCAAAAAATGATAGAATGATCTCAATTCGAATTCAGGGTAAGCCATTTAACATCACAGTGATCCAAATATACGCCCCAACCACAGATGCTGAAGAAGCAGAAGTAGATCAGTTCTGTGAGGATCTGCAGCACCTACTGGATAATATGCCAAAAAAGAGATGTTATTTTCATTACAGGAAACTGGAATGCTAAGGTGGGTAATCAAACGACACCTGGAATTACAGGCAAGTATGGTCTGGGAGAACAAAATGAAGCGGGACATAGGCTGATAGAATTTTGCCAAGACAACTCACTGTGCATAACAAACATTCTCTTCCAACAACCTAAAAGATGACTTTATACATGGACTTCAGCAGATGGTCGACACCGAAATCAGATTGACTACATCCTTTGTAGCCAAAGGTGGCGGACATCTATACAGTCGGTAAAAACAAGATCTGGAGCTGACTGTAGTTCAGATCACAAACTTCTTATTGCACAATTTAGAATCAGACTAAAGAGAATAGGGAAGACCCACAGATCAGTTAGATATGAGCTCACTAATATTCCTAATGAATATACCGTGGAGGTGAAGAATAGATTTAAGGGACTAGATTTAGTAGATCCCGGAAGACCTATGGACAGAAGTTCGCAACATTGTTCAGGAGGTGGCAACAAAAAAGTTCCAAAGAAAAAGAAAACCAAGAAGGCAAGATGGCTGTCTGCTGAGACACTGGAAGTAGCCCAAGAAAGAAGGAAAGAAAAAGGCAACAGTGATAGGGGGAGATATGCCCAATTAAATGCAAAATTCCAGAGGTTAGCCAGAAGAGATAAGGAATTATTTTTAAATAAGCAATGCACGGAAGTGGAAGAAGATAATAGAATAGGACAGACAAGAGACCTCTTCCGGAAAATCAGAAACATCGAAGGGAAATTCCAGGCAAAAATGGGTGTTATCAAAAACAAAGATGGCAAGGACCTGACAGAAGCAGAAGAGATCAAGAAAAGGTGGCAAGAATATACGGAAGATCTGTATAGGAAATATAATAATATCAGGGATACATTTGACGGTGTGGTCAGTGAGCTAGAGCCAGACATCCTGAAGAGTGAGATTGAATGTAGGGATGTATGAAACACTTACATGGTTTTGTCCAGGGACATCTGCGTTGGGGGGGAGGCGCTCTGTCCCTCCCCCCGAAATCCTTGACGGGGGGGAGGCGATCCGTTCCTCCCCCCAGAATCCTGCCCGGCCGGCTCCGCAGAGCTGCCGACCAGGGCCGTCCGCAACCGGAGTTCTGGCCGCAGACAGACTGCTGCGGACGCAAATGGTGGCCACCATACTGGCTGCCATTTGCATCCAGCGAAGCCAAAAACAAACAAAAAACCCCCAAAGAGTGTACGCAAATGGCGGCGGCTATGGAGGCCGCCATTTGCGTTCCCTATTTGTAGCTGTTTTAGCCTATGTAAATATTTACGTAGGCTATTACAGCGAAAAAAAGGGGAACGCAAATAGCGTAGTGGGCGCTATTTGCATTCCTTTTTTTCCCCGCCGTAATAGCTTACATAAATATTTACATAGGCTAAAACAGCGGGGGGGGGGGGAAGGAACGCAAATGGCGCCCGCTATACTATTTGCGTTCCCCTTTTTTTGCCGTAATAGCCTACGTAAATATTTACGTAGGCTAAAACGGCTAAAAATAGGGAACGCAAATGGTGGCCACCGTAGCTGCTGCCATTTGTGTACGCTGTTTTGTTGGGTTTTTTGGCTTGCGTCCGCCATTCGCAAGTCAGCGCAGACAGCAGCAGGTAAGTGCTCTGTTTCGCGCGCCTTTCATGGGTTGGGGGGGGGGGCTTCTTTCCGCCATGGATTTTGGTGGGCCGAATGCACTGGCATTCGGCCTCACCTAGATCCGTGGTGGAATTCTCTGACATCCCTAGTTGAATGAGCCTTAAGAAGCATTGCTAATAACAAGGCAGCAGGAGACGACGGTATCCCAGGTGAACTGTTTAAAATCTTGCAAGATGATGCTGTCAACGTGATGCATGTGATATGCCAGCAAATTTGGAAAACGCAAGAATGGCCATCACATTGGAAAAAATCAACTTATATCCCCATACCAAAAAAGGGAAACACTAAAGAATGTTCAAACTATTGAACAGTGGCACTTATTTCACATGCCAGTAAGGTAATGCTCAAGATCTTGCAAGGTAGACTCCAGCAATTCATGGAATGAGAATTGCCAGATGTACAAGCTGGGTTTAGAAAAGGCAGAGGAACTAGAGACCAAATTGCCAATATCCACTGGATAATGGAGAAAGCCAGGGAGTTTTAGAAAAACATCTATTTCTGTTTTATTGACTATTCTAAAGCCTTTGACTGTGTGGATCATAACAAATTGTGGCAAGTTCTTGGTGGTATGGGATGGTATGGGGATACCAAGTCATCTTGTCTGCCTCCTGAGGAATCTGTATAATGACCAAGTGGCAACAGTAAGAACAGACCACAGAACAACGGACTGGGAAAGGAGTACGGCAGGGTTGTATACTCTCACCCTATCTATTCAACCTGTACACAGAACACATCATGCGACATGCTGGGCTTGATGAATCCAAGGCTGGAGTTAAAATCGCTGGAAGAAACATTAACAATCTCCGATATGCAGATGATACCACTTTGATGGCTGAAAGCGAGGAGGAGCTGAGGAACCTTATAACGAAGGTGAAAGAAGAAAGTGCAAAAGCTGGGTTGCAGTTACACCTCAAAAAAAACCAAGATTATGATAACCAGCTTGATTGATCACTGGCAAATAGAGGGAGAAAACGTGGAGGCAGTGACATACTTTGTCTTTCTAGGCGCAAAGATTACTGCAGACACTGACTGCAGCCAGGAAATCGGAAGACGTTTACTTCTTGGGAGGACAGCAATGACAAATCTTGATAAAATAGTTAAGAGCAGACACATCACACTGACAACAAAGGTCTGCATAGTTAAAGCAATGGTATTCCCCATAGTAACCTATGGCTGCGAGAGCTGGACCATAAGGAAGGCTAAGCGAATGAAGATAGATGCTTTTGAACTGTGGTGTTGGAGGAAAATTCTGAGAGTGCCTTGGACTGCAAGAAGATCAAACCAGTCCATGCTCCAGGAAATAAAGCCAGACTGCTCACTTGAGGGAATGATATGAAAGGCAAAACTGAAGTACTTTGGCCACATAATGAGAAGACAGGATACCCTGGAAAAGATGCTGATGGTAGGGAAAGTGGAAGGCAAAAGGAAGAGGGGCCGACCAAGGGCAAGATGGATGGACGATATTCTGGAGGTGACGGACTCGACCTTGGGGGAGCTGGGGGTGGCGACGGCCGAGAGGAAGCTCTGGCATGGGCTGATCCATGAAGTCAGGAAGAGTTGGAAGCGACTGAAAGAATAAACAACAAACAACAAATAACAATAATTCAGGCATGGACATCATATACAAAGGGTAGAAGGGGGAGGTCTGTTCCCCATGTACTCTGCGATATATTATTGCTACTCAAGGGTACGTACACTCTGGTAATTAGGTACCAACATGGTTTGAAAATACATTAGTGTGTATGTGTGTATGGGGTGTAGTTTACTCATACATATAGCTAAATTCAGGCCTTTGACCCTTCCATGCCCCCCCCTCCACACACACACTGAAATATTTTTGCCCCTCTCCCTTCCCTCATCCAACCAAAAGCCCAAATGGTGCCCTGGGATTCAGGAAAAACCCTTTGTAGTCCAAGTCAGGATTATAATAAATAAAGTGTTTCAAAGAAGATTTAAAATGGCACAGCATAAAAACATGTCATCTTTTTATACACAACAGAGCATTTCAGGTGCCAGGCTTATTTTCATAAATCTTTTACAGTTGAGCCATCCCCCCAACCCCTTTTAATTCATGTGTCCATCACTTATTACCAGAGGGGGTCCAGTGTCTCAAGGTGCTATAATTTACCCTCACAGGCTGTTTTTGCCATCTGATAACATCCTTAGGAAAATGCAATCAAAGCCAATGAAATCTGGGTCAGAATCTCTCTGTTACAAGTTCATTTTTACTTTTGCTTTCTCTCCTTCTTATCTGTTATGAATGTCACTGTTAAACTGTTTCAGGGGGGAAAAACATATACACTTGGGAAGATCCTTTTTCTGGAAGTGAGGTATTATTTGTTTCCCAGAGCCTGCTTGTAATTCTTCTCTGTCAATGACTGCTTCTGGTCCCTCCAGTCACACTCTGCTTTACATATGTTGAGTTCCCATATTGTGGGAATGGTAAGACTCTCTTAGGCATGGGTGAGAATTTCAGTTCAGTTCAGTTTTGATAAGAATTTAGCAAAATCTGCCAAGTTCTCCATATTCAAGACAAAAAGAACTCGAGATTTAAAACATTAGAATGTGGGAGAAACAGAAACAGACCAATTCAGCCATCCAGGCTTTGAGTGCTTTGCTGTTAAAAGTCTGGGCTTGAATCCCTGTGTATTCAACCATGTTAGTGGTGAATTAGGTTTGCCAGCTCTTTTTTTCTGACAGGCTCCCATCTTTAACAGCTATATGGCAGGCAGGTACTGTCAAATCCTGATTTCCCAATACTGAGGCTCAAGTCTCAGTAAAGCTTTTATTGCCATAATTCTAGTAATTGGCTTTCAGCCTTTAGAGTCTTAATAATGATCAGCAGAGAACAGATTACACTGTAGTTCTTTGACCAGGACCAGTTTCCCAAAAAAAGACACAAACAGACTTGGGTCCAGCGTACTCCCAGACCCAGTATTCCAGTAAAAACCCGTGATGACCCTGACAGGGCATTAACCTCTGAATGGGTAGGCGGAGTACAGCGGGAGAGACCTATACATCGTAGTATCTGAAGGCCCTTCTGGACAAGCCAGATATGGAAACCTAAAACAACCCTGAAATCCCAAGGGCCCCAAAGAGGGCCACTAAGGCTGCAGCATGGAACAAGGAAACGTCATACGGGGAGGGGCAAATGGAGGTCCATTATCTTGGAACCCAAGAAGGGAATCTGGAGAGAAGGGGTGCCTAGAATCTAGGGATGGATGAAAGTCCCTTACCTGATCCCACAGCTTGCTTCGTGGTGGGGGGGAGGCGCTCCGTCCCTCCCCCCGAAATTCTGGCCGGGGGGAGGCGCCCCGTCCCTCCGGCCGCGAAACCTCCTCTCCTGCCGGGATGCAAACGGTGGCGGCCGTAGCCGCCGCCGTTTGCGTCCCTGCAGTCAGCCGTGATAGGCTACGTAAACATTTACGTAGCCTATCATGGTGTTTTTTAAAAATCTAGCCGTGATAGGCTACGTAAATCTTTACGTAGCCTATAACGTTTGTTTGTTTTTTGTTTTTTTTTACTTGGAAATGGCAGCGGCGGCAGCCGGTCATAAGACCGGCCGCTGCAGCCGCCGCCGCCGAACCCGCCGCCGCCAGGGACATTCGCACAAGGTAAGTCCCATCCCAAGGGGGGCGGGGGGGCAGACCGTTTCTCCACCAATTTCGGGGGGCTGAATGCGCTGGCATTCGGCGTCCCCGAGATTCGTGGAGAAATTCTCTGACATCCCTAAGGAGGAGGCAGCCGTGCACCACCTCACGGTGCACGCCTGGCCCTGAAATCTGACTTGGAGTCAGTAACTCCCCTTGTTGTTGTGGCCAAGAAGATAAAAAAAATGGCCAGCTTGCCCCCCCATGAGATGCAGAATTGCAGCAAAGGCTCTGTAGGGAAGGACCATGAGTCTTGTGACTGACATTGGCTCCTAAGGCGCGGAGCCCCACCCGCCCTAGGCGGCACCAGTACTGGGGGCTATGTAATTTAGGGTGACATGCTCGGCTTCAGTACGCCAGTCCCATGTAGCACTTCAAGGATGGGACCTGGTAACCCGCAAGGGTAAGGCCCAGAACCTGTCGATCTGATTCCATGACAAAGCATCGGTTTGCCAAAATCCAGCACATGGTGGGCCTGGAACCAGATGTTA
This sequence comes from Heloderma suspectum, assembly GCF_057233095.1. Classification (NCBI taxonomy): domain Eukaryota; kingdom Metazoa; phylum Chordata; class Lepidosauria; order Squamata; family Helodermatidae; genus Heloderma; species Heloderma suspectum. Next base: position 110,552,651 of record NC_139458.1, on the reverse strand, counting down.
ACACCCAGACAATGGAGCATGAATGCTCTGCCCAACGACATGATCCACAATTTCTGTGGGATAGTAATTAATCAATAACTCACACAGTGGCCATGTTGTCGTACAAAGAGGGCTACCGACTTGGCCATGAGGTCGGCCCCAATGTGTAAGGCTAGTTAAATAGGGAAGAACTCCATAAAGGCCAGTCCTGACAAATTCCGGTGGTGGCCCAACTCTCAGGCTGCTGCCCGGGGCACCACCAAACCAGCCATATGATTCCGAAACTCAGGGTACCAGCGGCACCCGAGTAGATCTGCAGGTTGGCGTTGAGGAGCAGCTCGCGCCACCAGGAGGAGATGCCATTAAAATCCCACAATATTGAAGCCATTCCCACATATCCAGACGCACAGTGGAAGTGACCTTGGTCCGATGGTGCGGCCACTGCAGTCCCTGCATTGTCAAACAGAGCCGGCACAGGAAGGCATGGCCAGGGGCCACTACTCTACCTGGGGAATTGAAAAATTGCCCTACAACTTCTTGCAAGGGCCCCCAAGGAAGACCTTAGGGAGATGTAAAACCACCTGGAGTTGGCCTGAAGGACCAGAGATTTGTCCAGAGCGGGGAGAGAACATTGCCTAAGGGCATCTAACTTGATTCCCCAGAATGTAATGCGGCATACAGGCCCACTGTCCTGTGAGCGAAAGTGACGCTGAGGTCAAAAGGGAAGGGAACAAATACTTTAATTAAGTGACAACACTGCCTACGCCGCTGGACTCTATGTAGCACATGCCCAGCAGGGACCGGGGGTCGGTCTCCCAGACCGAGACAACCATATCTTCGGAAGAGGTGTTTCGTACGGGGCACAGACGCCCAGGGGTCTCGTCATGAACGGGCTGGCCTTCGGGGAAGAGAGGCTATGGATTAGCCTGAACTCCCAAAGGGATGTCATGGGGGTAGCATTTTAAAAGCTGAAGGAGCGGCTCCCTCCCAAACAGGCTGGGGCCCGTTTGGGGGGGGGGCAGTAGCCTGCCACCAGGCTTCCTACTGCCTTGGCCTTCCCTAGGGGGGACCCTGCCACCCCTGGGCTATTGGACAAGAGGTGGATGGGTGCTATCCGCTACAAAGGGAGCACTTGTTACGGAAAGGCAATGGTTCTGGGAGCATGTGCCCTTGAGGCTGTACTCACAGCACAGCAAGCAGTGCTGAACCACTGGGCCCGCAATAGGTGGAGGCCACTGTCAGACCTGTTGCCGCAATCCGGCAGGGAAGGAGACATAATTTGTAGCTTAAAGGCCTTGGTCTCTCAGGTCCCAGTGCATAGAAGGTTATTAGCAGGCCTTCCACAGAAAGCCTTGACATAGGTCAGCCATGCCACTCCTAAGGTGAAATCCAATCGTAGAAGAAGCAGCCTGGATGGGCATTGCTCCTCTCACGGGATTAGCGAAAGGCTCTAACATTGCCACCTACGTGGGCATCTGGGTGTGTAGGGGCAGGGACAAGAGATCCGAAGTTAATCCTGCAGGACCCAGCCATACACTAGCGAAAGGGGAGTGAAGTGGCTGGGGCTACTGTGAAGATGTGACTGACGGAGCTGCATGTGGCCTGGGAGTCATATATAGGGGGTGTGGTTGTCTCACCCATATCCAGGGCAGCCAGGGTCCCTTGTGAGCAGGGGGGACGCTGCTGCTTGCAGTGCTGCTGACAGTATGCCCCAGGACAGTGGACTGCCTCAAATGGTGGTGTGCCGCCTGGGAGAGCCTGCGAAGACGGGGTGTAGACCTCAATGGTGCGCAGGCACAATGCATCGGGGGCATCGCCCTGGTCCCCTGCCGACAAGGTGAATGATGCTACTTGTGTTGCTGCTGGTGGAGCTGCCTCAGGTGGGTGGGCTGCCTCCAGCAGTGGTGTGCCACCAAGGTGAGCCTGCGAAGATGAGGTGGAGGCTGCAGTGGCGCCCAGATGTGCTGGAGACAAGGTGGCCGGGTGATGCTTCTATGGCGTCCAGACGCACTGAACCCAATGTAGCCATGTTCTGATCCCCAACCGGCAAAGTGGATGGCGTTGCTTGGGTCACAGGGGATGAGGAAGCCGCAGGAGGAAGGAGCTCCTCGGGGGGGGGGGGCTCTTGAGAATAGCCAGCGAAGAGGAGGTGGAAGCTTCAACAGCATCGAGACGTGCTGAAATAGAAAGTAGCAGTGAGCGTTGGGTCTGCTGTCACGTCCTTTTGGGTTGGACCACCGTGGTTTTCTTAGGTCTGGCCGGGGAAGGGGGAGGGATTCCTGAGGAATGCTCAGCAGCCTCCAGGCGAGCAAGGATTAAGGCCAGTACTGGGCCTGCTTCCTCCTCAGACTCAGAGTTGGGCCTAGGCTGCGGTCTCTTGGAGGGGGGGCGTGGGGCCCTACCCTTCCCCCTCTTTCCACCCTGGCCCTTCTTCAGGGGCATGATGTAAGAAAGGTGGAGTTTAGGGGTTGGTACTTGGTACAAGGCTGCCAGATGCCCAGCAGCAGGGAAGATAAACAAGGACCCAGGTCCAGTGCAACACTCCAACCACTACATGGCCAATCCCTGTAAACACAAACGCAGGCAGGGGCCTAAACCCACAGGAGATCCTAGAGAGGACTAACCAGCAGGACCCCAGGTCAACTGAGGCAGCACCTATAGCCCCCTACTGTAGGTCGGAGGCAGGCCGAGGGTATGAGTGGGCCAGATGACTGGTAAGCACAGGCTGGTCACTGCCCACCACCCTTAGGCAGGACAATGCCAAGGGTGAATGGCCGGGAGGACTCCCCAGTTATGAATGAGTGGGTAGAGAAGGCGCGCGCAGAGTGCGTCGCTTGCAGGGATCGCTGATGCCCCCGCAGCAGCCAGAACAGCCACCAAAAGGAGCAGGGCCACACACCATGGCTGCCAGCAGGCGGAGAGGCGAGGGGCGCACGCGCCGCCGAAGGACGGCCAGCGCACCTGGCAGCACAGCAAGAGGGCCGCTCCCCCGGCGAGCCGGAGGCAAGGGGCGCGCGCACCACAGCAACAAGCGCTGGTGCTCCCAGAGGCACAGCAAGACCCAGTGAGAGGGCCACCCCCCCAGCGAGCCGGAGGCTTCTGGATTCTGCATCCCCCTGACCTCTTCTTTCACCTCCCCACCCATAGTCCCCCCTTTCTTCCTCCTGACTCCCTTCTAAGGTCATTCTTGCAAGCTTGGAAGGAGAAGCCACTGCAGAACTTTCTGTGGTGGCTGAAAGGACGGGCTGGGGTGGAAAGAGGTGCTTGGATTTCCGTACTTGAGCTCATAGCTGTGTCTACGGCCTTGGAGATGGAAATCCACACCATCTTATGGTCCCTGGGACACCCTCCCAGGAACCATAAGATTGGTCTGTTAAATAGTAAAAGGCCTTTACTGAAATTCCCAATAGGTAGGAAATGCATGTAGAAGTGCAATTAGCCCTCCCCACTGAGAGCTGTTTCTCCAGAGAAGATAGATTAAGAAGCTCTCATTGTGGCTGTGCTTTGGTCTCTGAGCTCTAACAGACAGTGCAGAGATTTGGCACTCCATGAATATGCTGCTGAACTGGTATGATCAATGATTTAGCAGGCAGCTGCTCAGATGATGTGCTTTCTGTTTGACAGCTTTGGGCACCTCCTTTCTCTGCAGAGGCACTAACAAAAACTTATTTGTTTTGGTTAAAGCAGATTGCAGAACATTCAAGGAATAAACGAACTCCGCTGTTGTGCATCAGCATTTAGGAAGAAAAATTGACTTTCTGCTTTAGGTTTCCATTTTGTTGTTCCTAGAATCTCATCAGGGCAAACACAAACAACAGAAGAGCCCCACACCTAAAGCCACACATTGATATTAAACTCTATATTCAAGTTCTTAAAGGTAACACAATTATAAAGTGCTCAGTAAGTAGACTACAGAACTTGTTTACACTTCCAGAAATCGAGAAAGGAATATTTTCAGCTAGGAAAAAATGGCAGAAAACTTTATTAAGAAGAGAAGGAGCTGTTAAACAGCATCTGAAGGATAGCTATGTTCTACCATGATCATTACCACAAGATTCCAGAATCCTGATGTCACAACTTTGCATGGGGGTGGCGCTGGCAAGGATGATCAGGAGTAAGGTGTGAATGATGGTGGTGAAGATGTATCACAATTAGGGATATACGGATTATGTCAATCTGTTCTGTCTGTGTTTCGTGGATTGTCAGGTGCCTTTCATTCCATCGACCGCCCATCACGAATCAATTTTTTGTTTCCGAATTTGCGCAAATGAGCACTTGTGCAAATTCACACATGCAAAAATGCTCAAACCTCCCCAATGTGTGTTTTCATGCTTTAGCCTATGGGGAAAATGCACATTTTTGGCAGGGTTTAAAAAGAAATCCATATTTTTCTGCAACGAAAAGTTCGGGAAAGTTAGAAAACTGGCCCTCAAGTCCGCAGAATCCGCCTGATGGGAGAAGCCGGTCCACTGGAGCAGGTCGACTTCATGAAAATCCGAACTCATTGGGTTCTGTTGTGGATTTCTCCAACATCCCTGATCACAATTCTCATCCTCTTCTTTGGCATTAAGTCACCATGATAGATAACAGCATCACCGTGATAGATGACACTGCAATGATAGGTGACACTGTGTGGATGCAGGAGGGACACAGGAGCATAGGACACTGCTGTGGCGATTCCACATGTGCAATATGTACATAGTAAAGGTTTGTATATATGTAGGGTGGCTGGTATGTATCTGGAATGACTGACAGGTGAGTGTGAGGTGGGGTTTGGCAGAGTGTGGGCAAGAATGACAGCTTGGCAAGTGGAAGAAAGGGGGAGTGGCTGAGTGAGAATGGAATGCAGTGTGAATGGAGGACAGCTTGTGCTGGAAAAAAACGGTGGGGTGATTGCTTCTAGAGAGTCAGATCAGTCTGAGAGGAAGGTAGATTAGGTACAGCTAGAGAAGTCTGGGATGAGATTGGGAGATAAGAGTGGGAACATCTAGTAAGATAGTCTGTGGGATGGAGAGTGTCTCAGATAATGTGAGAAAAAGTGTGAGAGAGGTTTTTGAACATAGTGCTAAAAGCAAGAGTTATATTGTGTAGTTTATAGTGTTGACTTATTTTAATCATCATCCCCGATATCCTTTCCTCATCCCAACCCAGTTCCTATTCCCAATCCTGTTGTACCAAATAAACCTTTGTTTTCAATTTTAAAAGACACTTTCCTTTTTTAGTTATTAGGAAGGGTTTCGTGGAATAACCCCCATGTGCTGGCCGCTTCGTCTATGCTACTAAAAAAGAAAGCAGCTCAAAAAGGGTTATGGTGGCAGCAATTGAGGCAGTGGTGAAGCATTACAGTACACAAACAGAGGGTTGTGGCTGAGAGCCTAAACGTGGCAGTGTAAGGAGAGACACTGACCAAAGCACCTGCCCTGGTGACTAGAAGGAGGATCGTGAGGTGGTCAGAAAAGGCCTCAGGTCTTCGCAGCTGCCTTATGCTGAGTCAGACCCTGGGTCCACCTAGCTCAGTATTGCCAACACTGACCGGCAGCAATGGCTCTCCAGGGTTTTAGGCAGGATTCTTTTCATGCCTGGAGATACCAGGGATCGAAACTTCGACCTTCTGCATGCAAGTCATGTGCTCCATCACTGAGCCCCAGCCACTTGTACACACCTTTGAACATTTTCCTTCTCTCTGTAACTGCACACTCTGCACTTTTTGCACTGCACATATTTATCTGTTTCACTGCATGAGAAGTGGACCCATACAAAGGAACATATTTTTCCGCTGCACTTACTCGGCTGGCTGTGTACTTCGTCTGCAGGGGTGCTGCTACAACCTTCCTTCTGGTGAGTACACCGTTGATTGATTGCACTTTTAGACTGTCCAATAGTCCAAGTTTTCCTGACAGTGTACAATACATTAAAAACATAAAATACAGACAATGAAATAATGAATAAAAAAGCACATAATAAAACCAAAATAAAGCCAGCAGCAAAGACCAAAACACATAAAACCAAAGTAAAACCAGCAGCAAAATAAAAGAATGCTAAGATTTAACCACACTAAGGACAGTTCCTAAAATGTCAAGGAGAATAAAAAGGTCTTCACCTGGCACCGAAAAGACCATAACGTGGGCAAGAAGTGAACCTCTCTGGGGAGGGCATGCCACAGACAGGGTGCCAGCGCCACCACTGAAAAGGTCCTCTCACTTAGCCACACACCTCACCTTATTTAACGGGGACACCTAGAGGAGGGCCTCCAACTATAAGGGTATTTCTTCATGAGCCTTTTATCCTGCACCTTTACTGGGACTTCTGCTTCCAGATTCTTTGTGGGATTAAGATCAGCTCCTTTACACATGCCTTTTTCTGAGTATTTTCTTTCTCTGCCTTTCTATAAGTTTCATTATACAACCACTAGATGGTGATGTGGTATAGCAGAATTGCACAATTACACAAGACTCTCATTCCGCCATTTCTAAATAATACCAGACTCCTTGTTAGGAAAAAACACACAACTGTGATAATCGTTGCAAAGCATGGGAGAGGATCTGGAGGATGTCTATGTCATGTAAAGGACCCACAAACCACTGTGAATGAACAGCCATGAGTGCACAATAACAGCCTCATGCAGAAAGGCTCTAAGTGTGAGAAGAGCTAATGGTGGTGTTGGTAGTAGGTGGTGTTGCCACACTGCTCCATATGGGAGTCCTGAAGGAATTGTGATGGTGGTGGTTTCTTTGCTTTGTGGTGTGACTGCTGTCTCATACTGCAGATGTTTTCTGAAGCAGTGACATTTTTTCTACCAACAATTCTTCCCATGCTGGCTGTACACGGCTCCTCTTCATCACTGGAAGGAACAGTGGATCGGGGAGACTGCTGCAACAAGTCCTTATCCATGAACTTTGTACACTGGACACCTCCACTGATGTACTATTGGATGACACTGGGGAGGTTCAAATGCAGCAGGTAATGGTGATGGCCAGCTGGGTCTTCCTGGGGTAGAGGACCTGATAGGGAACTTGTAGAGGCTGTTATTCTGCCTCTGCATTATGATCCCATTCCACATGAATTTGGGGATGCACTGAGAAAACTGAAAGCACGTCAGTAAACGTAGGAACACCAAACCCGTAATCTATCTAGTGCACCACAGCAATGTATATTGCAACCCCCTTTACCATGCCTCCATGACATAAATTCAGTGAAACCTATATAGTTAAGCCCACAAAAAAACCACAACCCTTTTCTTTGCCATAACTAGCTCTTCTACTGATTCATGCCCACACCCCCACACCCCAAACCAACCAAGGAAAATCAGCAGACAGTGCTCCCGTACCCCTGCTCCAACTGAACCATGGCTATCCATCCAACCCATTCCCCATATCAAGTCATTAGACAAGGGGGATATGCATATAAGAAGAAAGCACAATTGATGGTACATTCACAGAGATAGATAAGAACATCAGCACATAGATGGAAAGCAAACAAAGGAAACCAGCACCCACCCCTACACACACACACACGCACACACGCACGCACGCACATGCAGAGCGACTCAGTCACGTTCCATATGCAGCTTCAGCAAACAAACAAAGCTGAGCACACCAAGAATGCATTGCTTTTCCAATCTTCTCCCTAGTTCCACCCAACCCATACTTCACTTACCAAAAAAGACTTTAAAATCTGATACTCAAGAAAAGTATCTGCCAGAAGTCGACCAGCAGGAGGAGAAAATAATATCCAGTCACAAGTAGGAAAGAAAATCTGTGTTCATTGTGTAAATTAAATAAATGTACACATGTTACTGATTTGGCATTACCTATTCTGGTTCTCAGTAGGGATGTACGAAAGTCACCTGATCCCGAAGCTTGATTCGCGGTGAGGGGGAGGCGCTCCGTCCCTCCCCCCGAAATTCTGGCCAGGGCGGAGGTGCCCCGTCCCTCCGGCCGCGAATCCTCCTGTCCTGCCGGGACGCAAATGCATCCCGTTTGCATCCCTGCAGTCAGCCGTGATAGGCTACGTAAATGTTTACGTAGCCTATCACGGCTGAGTGAAAAAACAAAACGCGCGTACGCAAATGGCGGCGCCCATGGGCGCCGCCATTTGCATTCCTTATTTTGGCAAATGTAGTCTACGTAAACATTTACGTAGACTATGGCGAAAATAAGGGGAACGCTATTTGCATTCCCCTTATTTTCGCCGTAGTCTACGTAAATGTTTACGTAGACTACACGTGCCAAAATAAGGAACACAAATGGCGGCACCCATGGGCGCCGCCATTTGCGTACGCATGGTTTCCCCCCCCCACACTCAGCCGTGATAGGCTACGTAAACATTTACGTAGCCTATCACGGTGTTTTTTTAAAAATCTAGCCGTGATAGGCTACGTAAATCTTTACGTAGCCTATCACGTTTGTTGTTGTTGTTTTTTTACTTGGAAATGGCGGCGGCAGCAGCCAGTTGGAAGACTGGCCACCGCAGCTGCCGCCGCCACCCCACTGCCGCCCCGCTGCCGCCCCACTGCCGCCCTGCTGCCGGAGCCGCCGTCACCAGGGACATTCGCACAAGGTAAGTCCCGTCCCGGGGTGGGGGGGGCAGGCCGTTTCCCCACCAATTTTGGGGGGCCGAATGCACTGGCATTCGGCCTCCCCATGATTCGTGGAGAAATTCTCTGACATCCCTAGTTCTGACATGGGAAAAGGAAGAAATGAAGGCAGGTCACCAAAGCGTTGCCCTCCAGCCACTGGCAATCTTATTTAGCCGCGTCACTAGCTCCTGAAACTTCACTAGATATTGCCCAAACACATTTGGGTATAACTTTGTTGCCCTAAAGGCTAGAATTTTATTTTTTTTTAAATGAAAGCTGAAATTCTCAGGAACCTGAATTCTGTGTCTGCTACCATACTTTTGAACATGCTTTCAGGGAACTGCAGTGTCGGGTTTTTTGTTGTTGGCCTCAGTCAAGATATTCTTCCTTCCAAACATACGGACTCCTTTAAATTATATCTGTAGCTGGCAAGCTCATTTCAGTAGTTCTTTGTGCCAGCCCCCCCCCCCCAAACATTTGTTACAGTATGTGGAGGAATTATTGAGACTTTGCAAGGTGGGTGTACATGGTTATTTCAAAGGCAATGGCTGCAGTCCAGCAGCTAAAGTTAGTAATGACTAAATTCCGTTGAAAACAATGGAACCCAAGTTACTCACAAATGTGTTCCATTGATTTCAGCAGGACATGCAGCACAATCCGATGCAAATTTACTCCAAAAAGCGTTAGTGGGGCTTATTCCCCGAAAAGCGTACATAGGATCTTTAGTCACGAATTAACATTAGCTAGATCAGGGCCAATTTGTCTTAATTTTCCTTCTGCTACATACTGGGAAATATTTCTTTAGCCAGTGCCTCTCTCTCTATATGCCTGCCCAAGGACTGAGATCTGTTGGAGGGACCCTCCTCTGTGTCCCACCAGTGCAAGACATACACTATGGTGGGATGTGGGAGAGGGCCTTCTCAGCTGTGGCACCCTGGGTGTGGAATGCCCTCCCCTTTGAGGCCCAATTGGCGCAGACACTAGTTTCATTCCAGCGCCAAGTAAAAATATGGCTTTTTACCAAAGGCTTTGAGGGCTAAATGCATTCCCTAAAGTAGCACACTGTTTTAACTGTTTTATATTTTCATTGGTATTGGCTTGATTAATGGTTTAATACATTTTAGATGTTTAAATTATTTATTGTTTTATACTGTTTAAATTGATTTTATCTGTACTCTGCCCTGAGATCTTTATGATATAGGGCGAGATACAAATATTTTAAATACATACATTCATACATACATACATCTTTTTCTCCTTAAACCTCTACTTCATTTCCCAGTTCATACTGTGAATATTGTATTCTGTTTTACAAACGCATCCTTATGTGGAAGCTTTGATGGAATTGTATCTTCCTCAGTATAATGGGCTACATCTGTGCCAGCTGCAACAATAAAGGAGAGCAAAAATTAAAGTATCTCCCAGTGGCTTGCTTTCTCCACTGTGCACCTTGCATCCAAGGTACAGTTCTAAAGTATTAGGGTTGGTTAATTTAATAAATGCTGCTTATGGTATTAGGGTGAAACAAAGCATGATTAGAACTAATTTCTCAGCATTGTTATCAATTATAACTAATTCCTGTTGCTTCCTTCCCTATTGTTTGACTAAAGTTAATATGCTTAATATTTGTGATACCAGAATATATCTCATTTAAATTGAATTACGCCTGGTATACTGATTGGTATAATTACACTCTGCAATAAATACTTGTGAGCAGATAATACAATAGATTGTGACTGCATGTGAGTGCAGTATAATAGTTCTTTCATTTAAAGAAGACCGTAGTACAAGAAATAATAATTCGGCCATAAATATACTGGAGGCATGAAATAATTAATTAAAACCGCACTGTCTCTATGGTGTGGGAACTAAAGAACATCATTGGATAACGGGGACTTCAGAAAATGTTTATCTGGGAAGCTGAGTGGGTCAGTTTTTCTCATTGTTCACACTATTCAGGGTCAGCCCTGCCATGTAGTAGGGTGAAGTGACCTGCTTCAAGTGACATTGGGGGGCGGGGTGGTGGTGGTGGTGGAATAGATGAAGGCAGGCATAGGAATCTGAATGGTGCAGCAAGACTTTTAATAGTATTAATCCGTATGGGGGTGGACATATCTGGGGCCATCACTGACTAGGCTTGGGGTCAGGAAAAAGTGTGCCTCTAGCGTAGATCAACTAATGACTGGAAATTACACATACAAACACATGGTATATGAGTGCTTCCAGACAAGACTTTTATAGAACCATCAGCTTCCCTCAGTCACAGATATTTATGAGGGCCCCAGAAGTCATTGTCTTCCACTTGTAACCCTCCCATGTTTTGTCACTGCTTCTTCCATCTTTTTTTTCTTACCACATAAAATCCATTAAAGAGAAAAAGACGGATTAGGTGCACAATACGTTCCAATTGTTAGCACTAGGAGCCCTCCATTTGGAAGTGCACTATATATTCTGACCATTTAGGCTGCAATTCTATACACGTTGACCTGGGACAATGTCCCATTGAACTCAATACAGCTTCCTTTTGAGTAGATGTGTACAGGATTGCAGGGGACCGTGGTGGCTTAGTGGTTAAGACGCTGAACTGCAGACTGGAAGGTCGGCAGGTCAGCAGTTCGAGACCCGACTGCTGCGTGATGGAGTGAGCTCCCGTCTTCAGTCCCAGCTTCTGCCAACCTAGCAGTTCGAAAGCAAGAAATTGCAAGTAGATAAATAGGTACCACCTCGGTGGGAAAGGTAACAGCGTTCCGTGCACCTCGGTGTTCAGTCATGCCGGCCACATGACCATGGAAGCGTCTTTGGACAGCGCTGGCTCTTCGGCTTAGAAACGGGGATGAGCACCGCACCCTAGAGTCGGACACGACTGGTTGGGGACACCTTTACCTTTACCATACAGGATTGTAATGCATATATTTGATTCAGCTCTGGGCTACAAGTTACATGTTCAAGAGAGATCACCTTCATGAAAATTGGAAGTTGTGGCTGCCCAATATGTATATCGAAGATAGGGCAAAAACCCCACTAGTGCTGTACTTAACAAATTACAATGTACACTCATTTTCCTAGTTTACACTGGAATGACTCCATTACATGTGAAAAATACCACATGAAGTTACTGGGTTCATATGTATTGTTCTGGAAAACTATTCTTTGCCTACACATCTGCCCTGAGGCACCTTATGTAGTTCTGTTTTCTGCACGGACCACCTAGTAATTCCAGAAGACTTATTTTTATCTATAAAGGGGGGGGGGGCTGATGTGACAATTATCCTGTTTTGCAGCGGGAGGCTGTGCTACGAGACCTCTGCATCCCCTGCAACTCTATAATTAGATGATTTTATTATTCTATTTTGTGCTTTTTAGAATAAAAGCCACTAAGTGCTTCTACTGAGCACCAGTCTCCATGGCAAACTGGCGTCTGACATTACCTATGCCTTCTAAATGGAAACAACTTGACCAGCTCTGAAAGCAGTCAAGATTGCCTCCAACCTGAGAATATGCAAAACCTGTCCCTTTATTTCCATGGAGTTTTCTGCTTTGCTGCCCCATGGTCTCAGATATCGAATGTCCCAGACTCTTTGCTTTTTAGGAATTGCAAGCATAAATCAGACATGCATCAGAATAGGTGGAAGCTGTTCTTTGTTTTCATTGGGATGCACTTTCAGTTTCACACCTCCACTCTTAAACCCCTAGCTTGCTTGCACAGCGGTTTGTGTGCCCAGCTACCAATAATATTTTTCCCTCAGTGTAAAATAAGTCAAGACAGACTTGGATTCAGAAGATCTGCACCAGCAGAGTTACAATATGAAGCAGGAAATAAATGTTGTAAATAAATAAATTATAATAAATACAATCTTTGCGCTGGAAATTAAACCTGACATACTACCCTAATTAGCACACATTCTCTCTCACTCACTGTTTTACTACCATGCTGATGCTTCATCTCCTCCTTGTATGGGGGTGGAAACAAATGCACCCACTCACCCCTCTCAATTTATTTTTTCTTCTTTCCAGAATACTAGCAATCCACTGTATTTGAGAAGCCTCACCCCCTCCTAGCTCTCTTGAAATTGGGCATAGGGTGGGCCTTGGGTTTGAAGATGAGAATATACAGTGGAATGGTGTCCTGAATCTGCTGCCAACTTTCATGTCTTCAAGGGCGATACTGCATTGCATTGTGTTTTAGTCCCACACCCCTGAAAATGGGTGTGGAGATTGAGCTGGTCTTCATCCGTGAAATACAGGATGCTGTCCCAAAAGTGCATGCTAACTTTCATTCCATGAAGTGCAATGTTTAATAGAGATTTGTATGCTTTTTATTTTATATCCTCCCACCCCCATTTGAAAACCTGAAGCGTAGAATTGTGTCCTGGAAGTGTGTAGTGAATTCTCTTCCAGTACCCCAGCATTCCACTAAGTTGTTCCCATGACAAACAAATTGATAAACTAGGGGCAATCTACATTACAACTTGAAACTGGTTTCAAACCTGTTTTTAGCTATTATGGCTACCAAATACAGGAATTCTGGGAATTGTAGCTCTAGGAAGAGGGGCCGCTTGTGCAGGCGACAGGGGTCTCTAGCAAAGAATTCTCAGTACCCTCATGAAACTGCAGGATCCCTTTAGATAAACCGGTTTGAAACCAGTTTCAAGTTGTAATGTAGATTGCCCCTAAGAAAGACAGTAACAAATGGAATGGTGAATGGTTGAGTTAAATCAGGGATGGGCATTGGGTTGTCTTCCCGATGTTGTTGGACTGCACCAGCCCTCACCACTGGCTATTCTGGCAAGGGCTGATGGGAAATGCAGTCCAACAGCATCTGGAGTGACACAAGTGCCCCATCCCTCAGTTAAATCAAAGGCTCACTCACTCAGCCAATACAGCCACTGCATTAGGGTGTGAAGGTGGTTAGTAAAATGTACAACTATAGATGAAAAGTTTCAAGACCTGGGAAATAAGAAAAGGTCATTGGTGATTATGTGAGACTTACAGGAAGGAGTTCACTATGTTGTTCGAGAAGTGGATGGGGCAAGAAATGGGCAGTGGCCAGTGTCAAAACATTGTGGGCGCCGTTGTTGTTCTTGTTGTTGATGGCGTTGCTCCACTTGTTCTCCAAGTAGTTCAAACTGGCTTACGTATGGTCCCTAGGTGATCACCCATTTAGAACTACTCACAGCCAAACCCCTTTAGCTTAATTGGTGGAACTCTACCATGTGCCATTAGATTGTTCTCTGAGCATTAGCATAATGCTTAAGAGGCATCAGAAAGTTAAGAATTCTGGATGCAGGGAAGAAAGCACATTAAAGGCATCGAACAGACTTAGGAATGAAATTCCCAATCTATGGATTGAATCCTGAAGTGAAACCTCTAGATTCTTACTTTGTGCTTTACTGTCAAACCCTTGATGAAATCCATGGGGCTTACACTGGACAGGCACTTACCAGAGTGTTTTGGTCACTTCCTGTATTATACTGCAGAAGTGATTACGCTGACAGAAGTGCGTGCGTGTTGTAAAACGTGTCAAGTGATGAGAATTATGTGACTAGTTTTGAGGAAAGAACTCTGCTAGATCCAGGAAGTCATAATAGCCTATTGGAGAGAACAGAATAGAAGGCTGAGCTCATGTGGAATGTATGGGATACAAGAATATTCTCTCTTAGCACTCTGAATCTATGAACATTTCCCTTCCCTCTCTTTTGAGAAAGGAACCCCCCCCCCCAATCTAAAGTGCCTTGATAATTCCTGTTAATACCCCTTACAGATGTTTGCATGCCAATATGAGACCTTGTGCTCTGGAATGGAAGAAGAAAAACCACTCCTAGCAAACTGAAATTCCTCTTTACTAGGGATAGGTGAGAAATCTGTTTGGTTTACATTTTTATGGGAACTTAGCACATTTGCACTTCCTTAATCTACACACGAACTGCAATGCAGTTATACTGTGATATTCACACTTTTCTGAATTTTGTGATGCAATTTGCAAATGAAGAAATGTGCACAAAAATGCATATATTAGGGGAAAGTGAAAACAAAAGCATGTCTATTACAGAAGAGTGTGCACAAAGGTACATATATTAGGGCTGAAACACATATTAGGAAAAATAATTTGCATATATATATATATATATATATGAGAAAAAGTGCATCCCTTTAAAAATCACAAACTGATGTGGAAACAGGATGGAATAAACTTATTGTTGGAAAGAAGAGAAACTGGGAATGAGTGGAATCAATCCTGACAGATCTGTCCATGTCTACTCTTAATGCTCTTTATCTAGGCTGAATGCAGTTCCATTCACTTCTTTGAAAGCAAGGGGGTTCCGCCATATATGAATCCAGAGCAAAAGGCATACCACAGCAAACACATAAACGTAATGTTTGAACTGAGTTTTAAACACCACATTTCTGCCAGCAAACATGGATATATCTCAAGTTGCCCTGGGCAGTGTATAATGTAAGAGCAAACCAGAAAAAAAGCTTTTACATAAAGTGATGCAACACACTGTCAATGACATATTATGGCAAGATATAATATGACTGTACAGATTTATAGCTGTGTTCAAATGGCCTCTTGAAACTGAACATCCTATTTGTGGGGGAGAAAGAGAAATTCTTCAACATTTTCATGGAGGTGGAGCTCACCATAAGCAGTGGTCGTAGCATAGCTTCTTTCATTTTCCCCAATGATTTTTGTTCTTTGTGGTGCCACTGCAAGTGACAACAGCAACAACTGTCCTGGCAGTCTGACCACCATTTTGCATCCTCCACAATGCCCTCCCTGCAATATGTCTGAGAAATTTTGGCTCCGCTCCAGTTGTCATTCTTTGTATTTAGTAGGGATGTACGAAAGTCACTTACCTTTTCGCAGCTTGGATTCGTGGTGGTGGGGAGGCGCTCCATCCCTCCCCCTGGAATCCTCCCTGGGCCGGCTCTGCTCCACGGCAGCTCCGCGGAGCTGCCAGCAAGGGCCGTCTACAGCCAGAGTTCCGGCCATGGCTGGCTGCTGCGGACACAAATACTACTAAAACGAAGCTACGCCGTTTGTGCCGCTGCTCTTTCTGTGATAGGCTACGTAAGTATTTACGTAGCCTAACATGGTAAAGGCAGCTACGCAAATGGTGTAGCGGCCGCCGTTTGCATCCCTGCCTTTTGCCGTGATAGGCTACGTAAATACTTACATAGCCTATCACGGCAGCTTGCCAGGACGCAAATGGCGGCCGCAGCAACTGGCCGAAAGTCCAGCCGCCGCCACTGCTGGAGCTGCCACCGGCAGCGGAGCCCCAGGTAAGTTTCATTCCGGAGGGATTCCGTGGGGTGGCGGGGGGTGGGAGGCCATTCCGCCATGGGTTTCGGGGGGCCGAATGCCAGTGCATTCGGCCTCACTGAAATCCATGGCAGAATTCTCCGCCATCCCTAGTATTTAGCACCTTTCCCATTTTCCAAATGATACATTTCTGAGTAGTGACTGTAGACATCTTATCTCTAAAGCAGATGCTTATAATACCCCTCCTTTCTTGCAAGCCCTGTAGTGGATGTAAGGAGGGGGCAGTGCCATGTTCTGCTTGAGGGAAGAAGTGGAGTTAGTGCTGTGCCAGAATCTTTCTTACCATCTCCCAGACATTTTCTGTCCCTATGAAGATGCTTCAGCTTTTCTGCCTCATCTCAGAGTGCTTTAGAATTTCTTAATTTCTTGTCATAGTATTGTGGAGCTTACTTGATCATTGTGAGCATCCAAGGGTGCTGTACTGTTGTTACACATATCTCTATCACTCTGCAGCCCCCCTGGCTGCTTGCACTTGCTGATCTGAGAAAGACCTGTGGGGGAAGAGTTCTCTCATGACATCTTCCCCTGGGCTTTAACTGAAGTGTGGGAAGCTGGGGAAGCTGCAGGCTATCAGACAGATGACTGTAGAAACAGACAGGACAGTCAGATACATTCCTCAGCCACCACGTAAGTTAGGTATGCACAAGAATCCCAAACCCCAGCCATAAGAATTTCTCTGAAATTTTCTTCTCCTTTGAATATTTTTGAAGGCAATTTCTTTTTCTATCAACCTGAGTGAGAATGATCGAATTAAAGGTGGAATACATTTTCAACACAGCACTATACTGATTATTTGTGCAATAAATGTGTACATAATCACAATTTTAAAATAAATAAAAAGATGGATCTCATTTCTATCTGAAGACCGATATGCAAATAAATTGAGAAGTTTGAATAATTATCATTAATGAAAACTGTACTGAAAGTTTAAAAATATTATTTCATTGAGTCTTCTATGATATATTCTGTTTTACTTGATTTTTCTGTCCTCCTCTCCACCACCGCCACCACCACCATGCAGTACTCCATTTGTAAGCACTAGAATGCATTTTTAGGGAAGAGCCAAGCTTTTGTTTTTCCTATTATCAACTTTATAAAAGCATGAGGGAACTAGCCATAACCATTAACCTGATTTAGTCAAATTAAAGCTAATTTGCTCTTGACTTGCTTCCTGTACAAATGAATTCATCAGTCATATTAATGTGTTCGCAGCATCCTGAGATTACAGGCAAATCTCTTACTGTGTGAAATTTGCTAATGTAATTGCCAACCATTTGGCGTGGACGTGTGGGTTATGTTATGCTCTTTGCTTTGTAGCTTGCTCTGGTGAAAATTATATCCAGACCTGATTATATACCAGTTGAAACCATTAGGGCCCCTAGTTTAGATAATGTTTAAAAAGGATTAGACAACTTCATAAAGGACTGGTCTGTCGATGATGACTATTCCCCAAGATTACTGAATTGAACCACCAAATACACAATGCTTTCTGAATACTTTTGAATATAGGAACATAAGAAGCTGGCTTATACTATGTCAGACCATTGGTCCATCTAGCCTTTACTGCTTATCTGCAAATAAACAGATTTTAACCTGGCCCCCCAAATTTTGTAGTGTCAGCACCAGTTGCACCTCTATGGGAACTGGGAAGGATATCCCATGGTCAGGATGCTACCACTCTTCCTCTCAACTGGCTTCCCAGACCTGCATTGCTTTGCCTCTCAATACCGCTACAAGAATGCCTGCCTCCTTTGCCAGGCAATAGTAGACAGCAGTTAAATATTTACAGAAAAACACACTTTTGCGGGGAGTGGGTGGATTGTTCCTCTAACACCTAATTTTATTCAAGAGGTGCACTGTCAAATGACCTTCCCAAGAAATGGCAGAGATTAAAGCAGTCTTATTAAAAATATGAAGTCACACTATGCCATTCCATCCAACTATTTTTAAACCTCAAAGACTAAGAAAACATTTTTTTTTAATGTTTGGATTTCTTTCTTTCTGTCTTAAAATAAAAATGTCTTACAAAAGTCCAAAGATGTTTTATTTGAAAGCTGATGCTTCATTCGAAAGCAGGTGTTGTTTGAAAGGCATCGTATACTGTCTTTTGGGGGTGGGGATGGAATCAGAGAGTAACAATGTCATCCTATGCACATCTAATCAGAAGTAAGCTACAATGAGTTGAAAGTACATGTGCTGGTGAATCAACAAAATACTTCAGTGAAACAAAGCAAACAAAGCTGGTGGGCATATCACAAAAGTTTCTTTCGTTTTTTCACATTTGGGTGTGTGTGTGTGTGTCCAATTACTGTTTCCTCTACAATCCTCAAGCAAACTGCATAAATGCAGCAGTCATGACTCTGCCATCAAGGATTCCAACTTCCAGGATGTAGCACATATGGCTTCCATCTGACAATCTGGGTATTCCTCCACTATCTGCCTGCAATTCTGGGAATTTTATCACCCACTCCATGTTGCAACAGAAAGAGCAGATACTTGCAACTGACATTGGATGTACTTCTATCTGTGTGCCGTGCTCCACAATGAAAAACAACCTAATCTTCCCATACTTCTCTGATAAAAGGTACCATTATAATACATACAATTAACATTTTAAACAGATATTTTAGCTTGCTTGTTGCAATTTCCTGTTGACAGATTCCTCCTTTCATCTCTGGCTCTCTTGAAGATAATGTTCTACTTGATCTGTGCTTGCTTACCCCCCCCCACCCCCTTTTTGGTCTTTTCTCTCTAATATCCTTTGAATGCATTCTTTCAAAATGCTTGTACTTTATGCTTTGTTCTTCTTGTCCCTTCTGTCAGATGCTCTAGCTATGCAGACAGAGAACATTTGGCTGCTCTCCTAGGGTTTGCTTTAAGATCCGCTGAAGGCAATGAAACTCTTCAAAGTACTATCTACCAGGCCTTTAATTATCTCCTTTTCCTGCCAGAAAAGAGCTCTGTATGAGCTTCCATGATCATACCTAGTTCCCTGTGGTTCTCACATCTCTATCCACCTGTCTTCACAACACAATACCCCCTCGAATTTCTATTCTGCACAGGTTCTTCTGCTCATTGCTTGATATATGACCAATCCTCTGTAAAGACATGGGATAAACAAGAGACGTAATTCTCATCCTGTCAGTGAAGATTGCTGTTGAAGTACTGGCTCAGCAGGGAAGGGTTGTTGTAATTTTTAAATAGTTTGGCATTTACTCCCTTCCTGAAGAAGGTAAAAGCATGGATTGACTTTGAGACATAACTTGCGAGCGGAGATGGGTTAAAGAAGACGCAGACAACAAGCTTGGGTTGAAAATTGGGCCACATTTATTGAAATAGCTGCAAAGGGGTAACTAGGATGGGCATCTAACTGTTTCAGCGGCTAGCTGGCACTTCTTGGGCGAAAACATACCCAGCCTGAGGGGTGGCGGTGATCTCGCCATCCCTCCGGACTGCCCCTTCTGGGGGAGGTAGACCTTCCGGTGTCACCCCCAACCCGGTGCTGTGAAACACCTGGGTGAGTGAGTAGGGTTGGTCTCCCAGGCAACCCTTATCCCCCCGCCGAGCCGCACAACCCGTTCAGGGGGCCCTCAGGCGTCACCTGTCACCATAAGGTGCCTCTACATGCACACCATCCCTACTTTCCTGTTTTGCCTGTCCTAGCCGCCACAGGAGTCACAAGCCTAGAGCTTGTGAAACTCCCCCCACCTGCGCAGAAGAACTTCCCACAGGCCCCTTTGCAGATCAGACAGACATATGTTATTCACTAAATGAGACAGGCGGACACCGTCCTACCTGTAACGCTCCCTCCATGTCCACAGAATTCCCTGGCGGGTGGTGCATCCATCACCTCATTCACCTGGCAATAAGCCATTTCTCTGTGCACTTTCCAACGTGCCCTGCCACTGGCAACGTCATTCCTTTCCTTCCCATTGATCCATGGGAGCAGTGAGGGCTGCAATAGGCTACTTCCGGCCAGGTATGCCAGACCACCTGCATCTCAACCAAGGCCTGTTCCATCAGGTCCTCGCCTGGCTTACAGCCAAAGTCATTCCCTCCAATGTGCAGCACCTGGACCTGCGGAGGAAGATTGACAAACTTGGTGGGACAGAGTGAGGAGGGGACTCCCACCATATGCCACGTCTATGGAGCCACTGGATCTTAATGTGACAGGGTGACAGAAGCTGAATTCTGAAGAAGACATACAAGCTCTTCATGCAGCTCCAGACATCAAAACGTGCCCATGTAAGAGCACCCGTACCGGCGTACAATGAGTCTGCTGGTCTCAGGAATAAGCACATTAAGGGAAACTACACAATTGCCCTTAAGTCAACAGCAAACCCTTGAAGTGATAAAAAAAGGAGGCCCCTCCTCAGACCCGTGGCATGCCATAAAACCCATAAGGTGCCGCCAGAGCATAATCCGTTGACTTGCGTTTGGCCGTGGGCCACTGCCGTGCCCTTGCCATGCCGATCAATTTGATCACCAAATATGTAAATGGATTACTTTGGGCCAGACCTGTACCTTGCAGCAAATCAAGGCCCTCCGGGACAAGTCGGCCTTGTGAGCCCAGACCAACCCTGCATTCCGTTAGGGCTGCTACGTGGAACAGGGAAACGTCTTATTGGAAAGCTCAAATGGAGGGCCATTACCCCCGGATCCCGAAAGGGGTATCCGGAGAGAGAGGGTGGTTAATTTACTAATGCAGGCAAACATCTGTGCCCAACACTATCTTGCACGCCGAAACCTAAATTCTGACATGGAGTCAGTGAAACCCACCTTTGTGGGCTGGAAGGCTAAATGGCCAGCTTGCGACTTATGGTCCCAAATAGTCTGTTGTTCCTTATGGAGGCGTGAAATTGTGGCCAATGATCTATAGATAAGGGCCATGAATCCTATCGCTGAGGTTTTGCCTAATGCGCGGCACACACACCCTGCTCTGTCGCAGGCGGCTCCTGTACAGAGAGCCATGGAATGCAGGCTGGCATGCCTGGCTTCAGTATCCCGATCTCCCATAGTACTGCAAGGATGGGATCTGGGAATGGAGCACCCACAGGGCTAAGGCCCGGAAGATGTTGACCTAATTTCATGACAAGGCATCGACAATTGGGTTTGCCTAACCCAGCACGTGGTGGACCCAGAACCAGATGTTGTAATACTGACTCTGGAGCGCGAACACACTGACACATGACATGACCCTCCAATTTCGGGAGGACGGAGAATGAATAACGTGGTCATGTTGTCATAGCGAAGGGGGGGGGGGTTACTGACTTGGCTATAAGGTTATCCCTCAATGTGCTTGGTGGGGGCGGCAGCCTCCACTCTACAGGCCTTTACCCACTGCACGATTGGACCTGCCCTAAGAATCTGAAACCTCTTGGGGTAGGGGCGGAACCATGTGAGTCCGCAGTCCGGCTTCGAGGAGAGGCTCACGCTTCCGAAAGGAGGTGCCATTAAAGCCCTACTATGTTGAAGCATAGATTGCAGCTTGAGATTGATAGGCCTATGGTCAAGGAACACCTAATGACTTTGAATGAGTTCAGATCTCCAGGGCCAGATGAACTGCATGCGCGAGTAATAAAGGAACTGGCAGAAGAACTCTCAGAACCGCTGTGTATTCTCTTTGAGAAATCATGGAGGACGGGGGAAGTGCCAGATGACTGGAGGAGGGCTAATGTTGTCCCTATCTTCAAAGAGGGTAAAAAGGAGGAACCTGGGAACTACAGACCAGTCAGTCTGACATCAATCGCAGGGAAAATTCTGGAGCAGATGATAAAGCAATCAATCTGGAAGCACCTTGAAAACAATGCCGTGATTACTCGAAGCCAACATGGATTTGTCAAATACAAGTTCTGCCAGACAAATCTGATCTCATTTTTTGATCAAGTAACCTCCCTTGTAGACCGTGGGAATGCCGTAGACATCATATACCTCGACTTCAGCAAAGCTTTCGACAAAGTGCCCCATGATATCCTGATGAGCAAACTAGCTCAAAGTGAGCTAGATGAAACAATGATCTGGTGGATCCACAGTTGGCTACAGAATCGGACTCAAAGAGTGCTTATCAATGGGACCTTCTCAAACTGGGGAGAGGTAACGAGTGGAGTACCGCAGGGCTCAGTCCTGGACCCAGTGCTCTTCAACATTTTTATGAATGACTTGGAGGAGGAGGTGCAGGGAATGCTGATCAAATTTGCAGATGACACAAAATTGGGTGGGATAGCTAATATTTCGGAAGACAGAAACAAAATTCAAAGTGATCTGGATAGACTGGAGCGCTGGGCAGAAAACAACAGAATGACATTTAATAGGGATACATGCCAAGTTCTGCACCTAGGAAAAAGAAACCAAATGCACAGTTACAAGATGGGGGATACGTGGCTCAACAACACTACAAGCGAGAAAGGTCTTGGAATTGTTGTCAATCACAAGCTGAATATGAGCCAACAATGTGATGTGGTTGCAAAAAAGGCAAATGCTATTTTGGGCTGCATTAATAGAAGCATAGCTTCCAAATCCCGGGAAGTACTAGTTCCCCTCTACTCAGCACTGGTTAGGCCTCATCTGGAGTACTGTGTCCAGTTCTGGGCACCACACTTTAAGAAGGATGCAGACAAACTGGAGAGGGTTCAGAGGAGGACAACAAAGAAGATCAGGGGACTGGAAACAAAGCCCTATGAAGAGAGACTGAAAGAACTGGGCATGTTTAGCCTTGTGAAGAGAAGACTGAGGGGATATATGATAGCACGCTTCAAGTACTTGAAAGGTTGTCACAGAGAAGAAGGCCAGGATCTCTTCTTGATCATCCCAGAGTGCAGGACACGGAATAATGGGCTCAAGTTACAGGAAGCCAGATCCCGGGTGAACATCAGGAAAAACTTCCTGACTGTTAGAGCAATACGACAATGGAACCAATGACCTAGGGAGGTGGTGGGCTCTCCCACAGTGGAGGTGTTCAAGACGAGGCTGGACAGCCATCTGTCAGGGATGCTCTGACTTGATTCCTGCATTGAGCAGGGGGTTGGACCCGATTGCCTTGTAGGCCCCTTCCAACCCTACTATTCTATGATTCTATGATAATACAGCTCCTTTGTGGGTCCATTCTGTGCATCCCTCTGTCATGAGAACTGTCCATTTATTCCTACTCTCTGCTTCCTATTTTTTAACCACTTACTAATCCATGAAAGACCTCTCCTCTTATCCCATGACTACTACAGTTGCTCATGAGTCTTTGGTGAGGGACTTTGTCAAAAAGCTATTTTAGAGTTCAAGTAAACAATAGGCTGGTTTGCACAATCAAATCAAGCCACCATGGCCCTACAACAGCCCATGGGTTATTTGCGGGTTGCTGCCTCCTCAAACAAGACATGATGCTCAGGTTCAGATGACATGGCAAGCCACACCAGTGAGGGTAATTAGGGAACTTTGGCTGGCATGCAGCTGGCACATGCAGCGGAGTTAACATGTCACTGTGGCTCATTAACCACCTCGTAATCATGCGAACCAGGTCATTCTGTACCAGGTTACTCCTATCCCTATGCTTGTTGACACTCTCAAAGAAATCCAAAAGGTTACCTTTTTAGAAGCCATGTTGATTCTTCTTCAGCAAGACTTGTCCTCTCTGGATATGATGAGACATGCATGCTTTGGTCAACTAACAGCAGAGTTTATCCCAGCTTTACTTCTATGAAACAAAATTTTGTTTCTTTATACTAGATACAGAAATATTTTAAATATTATTCAAATTAGTGAATCAGATATCCATGTAGGATGCAGGTGGAGATAAATTGCAGGAGGAAAGCTAACTTTTAATTTAAAATTTCAAGAACCTGTTTATGGGAACTATATTGATCTGAGGTCCTGGTTCTGTCAAATCCTAGTCAAATTACATTATTTTGGATTACCAAGATGAAAGAAAGCCACCTGTGCAAAAGGATGATAGTTTATTAATAGAAAATGGATGCAGAAAGAAATATGCAAAGAAAGCTCACACCTCTCATCAGCCAATGAAGCTGTCACAGTTGGGTGGCTATCTGAGTCCCCAAGATTGACAAGAAACTGTTTTAGGGCCAAAGTTTCTCCTGGCTGGTAGTATATTCCCCCTTGGAGCAAAACCAAAGAGCAATGCCAGGAGGCTGGATTTTATAAGTTTCTTTCAACTTAATTCACGGGCTGACAGGCTACCTCTGCATATTCATAGAATAGTAGGGTTGGAAGGGGCCTACAAGGCCATCGAGTCCAACTCCCTACTCAGTGCAGGAATCCAAGTCAGAGCATCTCTATTCAAGAGAAGTGAAACTTATCTAGCCTCAGGATGAACTAATACAGCTGGCCAAAACCACTTCAAGGTGAATGCTGTAATCACTGGCGTGTGTGAGAGGCCTTCTTAATTAACTATAAAGCTGCCAGCTAGGCCAAACTATATAGGTCTCTAGGTGGCTACCAAGAGCATATTGGAATGCTGTGAACGCCACCTTATTGCTCACAAACTCACTACAGGAACATATAAGGATGATTTTCAAATGGGTCCAACAGTTTTCTGCTTTTTTGTTTGTGTTGAGTCACATACTGAGGCCAGAAAAACTAGACAGTTCTCCTGCTCTGAGCATGGAATTTTAGATACTTTGAACTATTATTAGTATAATGCTGCTGAGGAAGACTTTGATCTAAATGTGTTCAACATATTTTAATTATCTGAAGCTACGTAAATGGGTTTATGAATATTATCTACAACATTTTCCCTTATTATCAGATTCTCTGTGAAAACTCCATTCATACATTGTGATTTATGCATAGACAGCAATCTCAACATTGTTGTTTTGTGCTGTTGGTTTGAAAGTTTGCAGCTAAAATAAATCTCTGCCTATTCTGTGCCTTCCATACTCTAAAGGCACATTAGATCATTGTTTCCAGATGCTGCCAGCTACCCTTGACCAAAATCTGATCATTATAATGAAATTTGGTATGTTACCTGCTAGATGGTTCTTCTTCCCCAACTATCTTATTTTTGTTAAGTACCCCTTATTACTCAGTAGCTGGAACTGATACATTTCAAACTGTCTAGTTGCTTTATTATAGTGGCACCCTTATTTGTACTAAAACCCATCAATTACGCTCACTGCTGCTATTATTTGAATCTTTTATCTTCAAAGCATTCTTGTTCCATTGCCCATTTCAGCAGATTGGTACAGTTCCATTTCTTAATGCACTGGGTACATGGAAAATTCTGCAGTTTTTGGATTGTATGGATTTTGCTTATTCCTCAGCTTGCTGAGTTCTTCTGGGATCGATATTTGCTGTTCAGAAAGTCAGTAGTGCAGCTAGCTAATTTTAGACCTTGGACTTCATGGTCTTGTGGTGGTGGGCTTTTAGATTGCCTTGTGATGGGAATCATAGAATAGTAGGGTTGAAAGCCCCTTCATGGATCACTGCCTTGTTGTGGTGAAGGGGCTTGCGTAACTCAGTGAAGCCATAAGCTATGCCGTGCAGGGCCACCCAAGACGGACAGGTCATGGCGGAGAGTTCTGACAAAATGTGGTCAGTAAGAACCAGACATGGAACAACCGAGTGGTTCAAAATTGGGAAAGGAGTACGACAAGGCTGCATATTGTCACCCTGCTTATTTAACTTATATGCAGAGTACATCATGGGAAATGCTGGGTTGGATGAATCAGAGGTCGGAATTAAGATTGCTGGGAGAATTATCAACAACCTCCGATATGCAGACGATACCAGCCTAATGGCAGAAAGCGAAGAGGATCTAAAGAGCCTCTTGTTGAGGGTGAAAGTGGAGAGTGCAAAAGCTGGTTTGAAACTCAACATTAAAAAAACTAAGATCATGGCATCTGGCCCCATCACTTCCTGGCATATAGAAGGGGAAGAAATGGAAGCAGTGACAGATTTTACTTTCTTGGGCTCCAAGATCACCACAGACGGGTGACTGTAGCCATGAAATTAAAAGATGCTTGCTCCTTGGGAGGAAAGCTATGGCAAACCTAGACAGCATAGTAAGAAGCAGAGACATCACCTTGCCGACAAAGGTCCGTCTAATCAAAGCTATGGTTTTCCCAGTAGTAATGTATAGCTGTGAGAGCTGGACTATAAGGAAGGCTGAGCGCCGAAGAATTGATGCTTTCGAACTGTGGTGCTGGAGAAGACTCTTACGAGTCCCCTGGACTGCAAGGAGGTCAAATCAGTCAATCCTAAAGGAAATCAACCCTGAGTGCTCATTGGAAGGACAGATCCTGAAGCTGAAGCTCCAATATTTTGGCCACCTAATGCGAAGAGAAAACTCTCTGGAAAAGACCCTGATGCTGGGAAAGACCGAAGGCAAAAGGAGAAGGGGACGGCAGAGGATGAGATGGCTAGATAGCATCACCGATGCAATGAATATGAACTTGAGCACGCTCCGGGAGAAAGCGCAGGACAGGAAGGCCTGGCGTGCTGTGGTCCAGGGGGTCACGAAGAGTCGGACACGACTGAACAACAACAACACAAGGGTTGGAAGGGGCGTGTAGGACCATCATCGAGTCCAACCTGCACATAGTTAATATTTTTCTTTGCCCTCCAACTTGCTATTCCATGCTTTACAACTGGTAGGGGAATGTTGGGAATTATAGGACTTTTTCTTGTCTAAACATTCATAGGATTGCTCCTTAAATGTCTACTTAAGTTCAGCTGCTCTGAAAAGCTCATCTGTTCAAAGTGACAGGTTCACCTCTTATAGTATACATGCAGGATGCTATACATAATGTACCAGGTTTCAACTGTTAGATGTAAAAATGTTCCATGTTAAGAATTCTTTGATAATCAGGTGACTACGTATGTATGCATTTTAGCTTTCTATTTGTTGCAGAAATAGCTGCACAGTTTTTACACCCCCCATAAATCTCTTTTATTTACTCTTCAGTGAGTAAGACGGAAGTGTTTCTATGAAATAAAGGATTATACATTTTAATGACTTTATCCAAATAAAAATAATGGCAGACTTAAAAAAAGAAAGAACTTTTTGTTCATTTTGAATCAGGAACATTGCTGAACCTAGCAAACAACCTCACCCACTTCACTTTGCCTCAGGAGTGTGAAGCGTTAGTGTTTTATAACTTCTGGATCTCTCACTGACAGTTCTTGCTTTCTCGTTAGTTTTGAGTAACTGTGACAGCCTAGAGTAAATATAGCAGCCTATCTCCCATGTCATCCTCCTGAACCACTACTTAAGAAATAAACAAATAAACAAAACTGGACATGGCTTGAAAATAAGCTCAATGATGACATCTTTGCCTCCAGACTTACAAACAAATTCAGTTTGCCCATTGACAAACCTTGGAGAGTAGGTCTTAGGACTGCCAACTTTTCAACCAGTCTGAGTAGCTGCACTTTTAACAGTGGCTTGATGTGCAGACATTAGCAGGGATAATACTAATGTTTTAACTAATTTTAATGTTGTGAAAAGATTTACCTGCTGATTCCTGAAGATCGAGCCAGAGATAAAGGCAGCTGAACAGGCCTATTGTGCTGCTTCTTCTTCTTATTTTTTATCCATTGATAACCCCAGTATGTCTTTGTCTGGTCGATTCACTTCTCAGCTCTTTCACATTTGCAAGGATTCTTTTAAAAAGTTTACATGAATAAATTGGTTTGCCATGAACCAAACACTCATTAGACAAATATCAGCATAGTGTGAAGCACTTAACGAGGAGAAAATATGTTCCTACATTTTGTTGGAATAGAATACTTACAGCGCTGTTATACAAGCTCTGACTGGAGGAGTTTAACATCAGATCAAAGCTTTTGATATTCATACTGAACTACCTGCATAATTAAATTATATTTCCAGCATATCTTGTTCAGCGATCCATTTTAAGACTAGCCCTGTGTGAATAGCAAACACACTTTCTGAAAGAGTGGGATTAGAGACATTCTTTTTCAATCCTTAATTTCATATTTTAATTACATAACAGCTCGGAGTGTGAAAGCTGCCTGCAATATAAGTAAAACAGGAGCACATGTTGTGTGCAGTTAAAGCAAAGCTGCCTGGATATATCCATCTGCTTGGGTTTCATTCATCCAAAATGTTCAGTAAAGCAAATATGCACATGATTAATATTTAGGGGTAATAGCCATAGAATCATAGAATAGTGGGGTTGGAAGAGGCCTACAAGACCATCAAATCCAACCCCTCAGATGTGTTATTAAACATCCTATTTTGGTTACTTATACTTCCTGTATTTTCTGGTATACTACGCCTACGGGAAAATAACAGAGAAAAATGCATTTGTGTTGAAATCACCTGTCATTTAATGGTCTGAAACAAGAGAATTTTGCTTGGTCCATATTTTAAAGCAAATCAAGCTAATTCATACCTCCCAGGCTAATATGTGGATCAGAGCACAATTATCCTTTGGATTACCACTTATCTGAACAGAAAAGCATATATTAGGGAGAATTGCATACAAAAATATGTTTATTAGGGAATGATATGTACGAAAATGAGAAAGTCAGGGAAAGTTGCATGCCAAAATAAATGCACATTTTCATGAGTTTTAAAAGACAAATTGCGGAATGATGTAGAAATTGGGCAGACCGGAGTGACACAGACCAGATATAAGACTGATTTGTACAAGCATACAAGCTCATTAATCACAAAACAATACACAAAAGCTTACGTGCTTTGATTTTAATTTTAATTTTGCTCCTTTAGGACTAGCTATATCGATCAAGGAAGCAGCAGCACAGTAGCAAGCAGCTACAGAATTGTTTTAGGCACACAAATCGTCATGCACCTTAGTCGTGCGTGATCAACACGTAAACAAGCATTGTAGAAGATGTTACGTTTTCTTCACAGATGGAAGAAGGACATTAACAGAAGTTCAAGTTGTTTTTGGGCCATTCAAATTCCCTCCATTTTTGGCTTCGTTGAAACTAAATCTAAATACTGTTTCCTATACAGAGTTCTTCCAGACGGAGGGCAGCTACTGCTACCAATCAAAAGATATTGTCCAGCTCCTTAAGAAAAAAAGGGTGGTAAGAAAAAAGGTGGAAGAAAAGTCATCCTGACACCCCCACCCCCACCCTAAAAACACAATGAATGAGACAGGGTGATTGCACAATAGACGCATCATCTGGAAACACCCATGCTTAGATATAATTGAGCTGCCAACTTTTATTTATGTATTTACTTACCTATTTAAAGAATTCCTAACCTACCAGCTGTTACTAGCAAGTCTGTGAGCAGGGCTTTGGATAATGATTGGTGCAGGTGGTCCTTCAGATAACCTGGTCCCAGGATGTAACAAAAGTGAGCCATCCTTGAAATTCCTGTCCCCTCCCAAATTGCCTACTGATGCTGCCCTTGCCTCTCACCTATCTCATTCTAAGTTCTACTTTTTCCTATTAATAATATATAAGGCTGCAATCCTATACATATTTACCTGGGGGTAAGTCTTAATGTGACTTACTTCTGAGCAGATGTGTATAGGATTGCACCCATCTCCCCATCTAAATCTCTTCATTCCTCTCCCTCCCCCCGCTCCACTTTTCTGCTTCTCCTTTCTCCTGCTTTCTGCTGTATGCACATAATTCCCCGGGAACCCATGAGGATCAGTGTGCATAACACTCACAAAGTCCCTGAGTTGTTGCAGTTTTCCCTCAAAACAAGCCCTGTATAGAACAGATAGCACTTCCTTAGTCCATACCAGTTGGAGGAGAAGCAAAAATAAAGGGGCAGAGCTTTAAGAAAGTGCTCCTTTCAGTCTGTATAGTACACGATGGAAGAAGGGTGGAGGAGGGGGACGCGGACAAGGCAGTTCTTGGGCAGAACACATCGAAAGACAAGTGAACAACGGCAATGAAGGACAGGAGGGGACAGAGTGGAGCCAAGGAAGGGGAGGGGCCTGCATGGAGAGGCGGCCACTCCCAAGAGCCCCACTGGTCACTCTCCTGCTGTCACAGCACGAAATGAGCTGGTGTTGCTCTCCGGAGCAGCCATTGCTGCCCAGCCTATGCCTTACTCTGAGCACCTCTCAGTGTAAGGCAAAGGGCAGGCTGGTGGCAAATGCTGCAGCAAGAGAGAGTGGTCTCATGGCTCTCTGGAGCAGCAGGCTGACACCTCGAGCTAGGCATCAGTCTGCCTGGTGGTCCAGAGAGCCACGCCAAATGCTATCTTGCTATGGAGGTAGGACAGCACTTGGCACTGCTCTCCGGAGCCAGCCTGCCCGATAACTAACGCTCTGAGGACTCCTCAGAAGGCTGTCTGGGAAGTAGTGCTGGCTGCTTCCCTGCTGCACCAAAGGTCACAGTGCAGAAAAGCAGCTTGCACAACTTTCCCGACAGCCAAAATGCCTCAGTGTGAGGGCTTGTTCCTCATAGCGAGGCATTGGTAGGGAGGTGGCCTTGGAGATCATCTGTGCTGCAGGACCCTTCACAGAGAGGCATTGAGGGGGGAGTCAGGAGGCAGTGGAAGAGAGGAGGAGGGTGGTGGCCATCGGGGGGCGGGGAGGGAGAGAGAGGAGAACAATGGTGGTCACTGGGAAAGATACTGAAGATAACAGCAGTGTGTCTTCCACCCTCAGGTGGCAGCAGGTCTTGTGCTGGCCCTGTTAGTGGCAGTAAGAGCTTTAAGCTAAAATATGTGGCAAATTTCACCCTGTCCCTTTTGCCTTTGGACCCATCCACCACTGAAATGTGGGCCTCAAGAGCTTCTCTGGAAATGAATTTGGCCCTTGAACTGAAAGAGATTCAGCACCTCCGCCAAATGCCCAGTTTGTCACACAGACCATATTGTATGCTTGACAGCAAATCACCATGAAGGATAACCTAAATGAAACATACTGGTAAAAATAAAGAATACAGCTGCACACAGAAAACACATCTGGTTGGTTTATTGTTTTGCCTTCAAACTTTGAATACACTTTTTTATATGAAAAAATCATTTTGTTTTTTTCAAACAAAAAAGTACTAGAGGTGCTAGCAATGTTATCTTGCTTGGACCAGCAGTGTGTGTTTGTCAGTAATGAATAAAGGAACAGTCTGCTTACATACATTTTATAATTATTGCTTTTGTAAAAGGAACATATAACAGTACAGGGGGAAGATTTTTCAAAGAGAAGTCTAACAAAATTCTAAAAACTAAACCAATCAGCTAAATGTGGGAGAATGCCATTGCTCATGTAACTAAAATGGCATCACCAACACAAAAGTGGGAGGTGTCAACAGACTCAAGGAAAGCCTGAGGTATGCAGAAGGGAAGAAGAAGAAGAAAAAGAAGAAGAAGAAGAAGAAGAAGAAGAAGAAGAAGAAGAAGAAGAAGAAGAAGAAGAAGAAGAAGATGATTTAGGGGAAAAACCTCACCCCCTCCCTCCAAGCCCAATGAGAAGTAAGCATACTCACTGGCCATTGAATGCTCACTGGCTGTTGAGGGGGATAAGAGAAACTGTTTTCTGTTGAGGGAAAATGAAACAGAGTATGCTGAGGGAGAGCACTGAACAGGAACACAACATACTGCAACATTTTGTTGCAGGTCCCATTTGTTAGCACCTTAAAAACATTTGACAACACCAAATATTTTTGGGACATTTTCTTCAAGCATTTTTCACTTCATTGTTTCTGAGTTTTATGATATAAAGCACAGCTGCAATGGTATTAATCTCCCAATCATAGGGTCTTGTCAGACCTTTCTAGGTATCAAGAAAGGCTTAGACAAGAACTAAGGGATGTGTTATGTTTCCTGGAATGCCCAAAATATGAGTTAAACTCTGTTGTGTTAAACAAACAAAACAATGCCAGTTTGATGTTTGTTCTCAACACAGAATAGAATTTTATGCTCTGAAAGAAGTTGTCTTCTGTTTGATGGTTGTGCAATAACTAATGGATATCAATGGAAGGATTGGACCTATTGTACATACAAGGAATGACTGAAAATTAATGCATTGCATTCAAGATGTTGATTAACAGAGTTGTGCAGAATTATCACAAGAAAACAATATGGATGTAAATGTAGATAACATTAATGAAAGCTCAAGTCAAAAATCTAATGATATGGTCATGATTCTGAAATATTTTTCATTTTCTGCTATGGTGCCTCATTCACCAAGAACCAAAGATATCAGCCCTCACCCTCATGAAATCAAACACCTCCCTAATTTGACACCCTGTGGAAAATGCTAGATAATGACTATTAGACATTAGAAACCCTAAATGATTGCCCCCAGCTATCTGTCTGATTGTTGGCAATTGCAAATCAGGTTTACTCTACATTTTTTAAGCCTATCTTCTGCATATATGCAGCCTCACAACACTCTCCCTTCCTCATTCCTTCCTAAAGGGGTACTACTGTTCCTCTACTCTTGTTATACTTGTTCTCACATATCACTGGATACATTGCTCATAGTTTTCTGTAGCCAAAATTGATTGATTGATTGATTGATTTATAGATTTAAGTGCATAGCCAACTCTGTCCTGGAAGCTCAGAAAGGGTAACAATAGATCAGGAATCAAATATAAAGTGTCCTATTGAAATATAAGCTAACCGAAGGAATGAGTTCATTAAATCAGATACCACTTTTCAGGGTTCATGACCTGGTTGATCTTGCCAGTAGCACCTGTTTTTCTAAAAAATTAAGCCATGCATATCAAATCCAAAATATTAAAACATTTTTAAAAGTTCAAATCCTTGACCCTCTCATGGCCAAACCCTGCATTTATCCCCAAAGTACCCCGAGTTCAGACGTAAAGGTCTTACACAACTTTGGAAGTGCTCATGCTTGGGCTATAGTGATTCTCCAGAGGGAAAGAGTTTAATTATTCCAGGGCAGCCATTCAGCTTTCCTGCATTGTCGAGGTATCTTGACCTAGCATTAGGGATGGGTGAACAAGTGATGTTTGAGATTGCTAGGATTCTCCGAATGTTGTTTTGCTGCTCGTCTCGTGCCTGATTCCTGTCTGTGATGCTAGTTTCTTTGCACAAATGGAAGATTGGCACAAATCATGCAGCGATCGAATGGAGGATTTGCACTAATCTGAAATTTGTGCAGATTTTCTCCATAGACTAAAGTGGGACTGATTCAGTTTACTGAGGAAATTTGTGCAAATCCAACTGGGAATTGTGAACCTGAGCACGTGTTCAACAATTTGCAAAAATTTGGCGGACATGTGGTCAAGCTCATGTTCAGAGCTTAGAATGGGGCACGCCTGCATGTTTTGCAAGCAAAAATTAAATTCTCATACATCCCTACTTAGCATACAGATGGTATTCTTATGAAGGTACTCTTCTGTCCATTTTAGATGATGACTCACCTTAACCATATCTGGTGTATGCACACAGCTTCCTCAGGCAGTTGCTGGGGTGGGCTCTATGTTTTGGTTTGTTTGTTTCTTTACCTGTGGCACTCTGATCAGCACTATGTAGCTGGGTCTGGGAGGTGCCATTCACATTTCCCACAATACATTGGAGCAATGCTGCAAGGGGGGCACTGTGCTATATGAAAATGGTGGCTCCCAGACTGAAGTGCCCAGCACTGATTGGAGCACTCCTGCCACTACCATGTAAGCCCACTCACATACAGTAGAAGGGGGTCTACTCTCATAGGAGGTGCCCCCCAAAGTGCACTTTGCTGAGGACTCCCTCAAGTCTTGGAGTTGGCCCTAGGAGTTACAGTTAGAAATGCAAACAGAATATGTTTGTGATATTATTTCGAATCCTTTCCTGAAAATTCTGATGGCCATAATGAAACCACCTTCTTTTCAATAAACCCAGTGCCTATAACTCCTGAACAAGAACATGTCATTATAATTGTGGTATCCTGAATGTATCTTAAGGGACCAGACTGGTTTCTGCTCTGATACCAGCCTGATGCAGATCAGTCCTACTGGGTGTCGCCCCTTTTTGTTTCCATCTCAGTGTGTGTATATTGAAGCATGTGGAAGTCTGCATAAGCTGCTTTGCTTTGCTACCAGAAGGTTATATTTCTCTGTGTAGCTTTTAGTAAAAAGGAAGCTGTTTGACATCCTACCATTGTCTGCTGATGCTGACCGGAGAATAGAACCTATTAAGGCATGGAATCCTGAGTAAGTTCTTAACCCCTGGGACCCACATAGGCAAAGAGAAAATATTATATTAAGCTTGCTGAAATCAACAAGCATTACATATTCTTGTGATATGTACGCTGTCATGATATTTGGACCCATTTCTGCAATCTCACAAAATCTCACAATATCAACTATGAAACACAGCAGCCTTCCTCAAGCTGGTGCCCTATAGATTTTTGCAGTGGAGGCTCGTGGCTCCAATGTCAGTGGGGCGGTGAATCTGCTCAGGGTTTCAGTCAGAACTCTAAAGGTGCTATCACACATTGGATAGCTCCTTTAGAGTTTTGACTGGTTCTGACTGAAATCTGGAGTGGATTCACTGCCCCACTGACATTGGAGTTACCAGCCTCCACTGGGTTTTTGGCTTCAGCTCCCATCCCATCAACTCTAGATAGCACAACCAGTGGGCAGGAATGCTGGCAATTGTTTTCCAAAACATCTGGATGGCATCTGGCTGGGGAAGGTGGATGTACAGTGAGCTAGCAAATATGAGGGAGTAAGAAAACAGAAAGTTTCTACAGATCTAAGATCACAAACCTGATATGCGGTGCAATGGAGATAAAAATAAGTAAATACAGATTCCTGAGATATTGTTATTCAGCCTTAA
This sequence comes from Heloderma suspectum, assembly GCF_057233095.1. Lineage (NCBI taxonomy): Eukaryota > Metazoa > Chordata > Lepidosauria > Squamata > Helodermatidae > Heloderma > Heloderma suspectum. The sequence goes on along the minus strand of NC_139458.1, from coordinate 110,518,079 downwards.
GACTACCTAACCCATGATGCATTGAACCTGCACGAGTAATTGTATCCTTGCATCTTGATCTGAAGGAAACAACTGACAATACTGGAAGACCGGCCCCATAAAGAGAACCTGTTGGAACTAAAATTTGAAAACTAACTTGTGGCTCAGAAAACAGAAGCAGTCTTCCTGCAGACTTTGCATATGACTAGTATTGAAGTACCTGTATTGGTAAATTGGATGAGTGACCTCTGTGTAACAAAGTGCTGGGCTACCTCACAGTTTATATAGCTTTAAGCAATGTGGTTTGACTTTGACATATTCTTAGGAGAGACATATGCAGGGAAATGGTATCCATGGAAACCAAAATGATAAAAGTGACTCTGGCCCTATCTGTTGCCTATATTTTGACATAAATAATTTTATATACCCCCACCAGTTTCAACCCAGAGATCAACTAAATCATTTGTAAAGATTTTCTGTCCCCTGCTGAAGTAAAGACACCTATTCTAGAAGGGCAATAACATTCAACCTAATTGAGCACCTCTGAAATTCTATCCTGCTTCAGACTAGCTGAATATAATTAGAAATCAAAACTCTGCAAAGAGCTTCTCTTCGTTCTAAAAGATAAAGAAGCAAAGCTCCTTAGGGTCTTTCCTAAGGAAGAAGCTATCTTCCTTATGTCCAAAGGCTCATTAATTCAGAACATGTTTTGTAACCATGTCTCTGGATTTCATCTTCCCTCAGTATTGTGCATTATAGTAGCCAATGCAACTAATAATGCCAGTGGAATTTCTGAAGCAGAGAGTATGAATATGAACTCCATAAGAACATAAGAGTCATGCTGGATCAGACCAAGGGTCTATCTAGGCCAGCATTCTGTTCACACAGCGCACAACCAGCTGTTGATGGGAAACCCACAAGCAGGACCTGAGTGCAACCGCCATGAGTGCAACTTCCCCAGTTCAGAAATCAAGACCATATTATGAGTTGTGCCCAACAACGACCCCTTCTAAATTCATGGCCAGCTTTATAAAAGAGGTTTATCATAATTGCTAACCAGCTCTCGCTGCCAGGTCCGTAACCATCTCAAGCAAACCTAACCTTGCAAAGATGTGGGGGAGCTTGCAGTGACAAGGCCTTACTAGAGAAAGAAGAGGCCTTGTAGGCCTCTCCTTTGATGGCCCTTCTGAGCATGTTCCATCAAGCATAATTTCTCATTGGTAGGCACGGGGCTTGTTGTTTTCTGTGTGCCCACCCTAAGTCATTGTATTGGGAAGCACAGGAATTTTATTCAGTGTGCACTTTGGGTTATATATCCGACATTATCTTGCCAAAAAATTACAGGAGTTGGCATTGTTCCACTAGTGGTTGCACAACTGCAGTTAGAATAGCACAACTAGCGCAAGCACCACCAAATCTAATGAAATTGTAATGAGTTGTGTAATGATTTGCAGAACAGCTTGTGAAATGCCTTTTGCAATGATTTGCAGAATGCCTTGTGCAACAGCTTGCACAAGCAGAATCAGTGCTGGCTTTGACATTTGTGGAAGAATAAAAACAGTTTCCACAAGCAGTAGAAGATCTGAGCTAGCAGAATGCTACCACTGGATACAGTCCAATGACAGGAAATTATGCCTCTGAGTATGCTCCTGTTTCCAGTGGGCACACACTATGTCACTAGCCCCATCCACCCCCCTCTTTGTAAGGGCACGTTAACTTGGTATTGGGGGAATGGCAGGAAGGGATATGGGTGATGTCCTCTGAGTCTGGGTTTCTTTTTCTTTTTTTTAGATTTATCGAAAAAAGTTCGTAAAACTCTAATGCATTCCAAGCCAAGCTGAAGGGTGGGTGGGAGCGTGTCCATTGTTAAACTTCACAATATCACATGGATAGTAGCTTCTGTGATGTGGCAGTGAATTGGCCAGTGCCTCACTTTGTCATGCTCTACCATACCAGGTATGAATTTTTTATTTTATGATTATTTCAAAGGCTAATGTGTGAGGGACAAAGGACAAGCCTCAAGAAGTCAGAATAAGATCTTCCAACGGAAAGCCTTCGTAGTACTCTTGACAACAGAACTCTACCCATGGTGGCAGCAATCGCTATCAGAGCAACAGTGGGTAGAATGACTGTGGCTGCAAAAGGGAGATTCTTACATATGATTCAAAGATGGGCCAATGGCAAAGTGTATGAATGAATGTCTAAGTGTGGCCCTGAGGGAACATAATCTCAAGAAAATTTAAGACAGGCCACACAGGAGAAGGGCCAGAGGAAGTTACTGGCAGGAAGCAAGAAGGATAGGAAAGTGACAATAGTTGAGGGATATCCCTGGACCCAACCTGGTACCTTCCAGAAGTTTTGAACCACAAATCCCTGTATTCCTGACCATTGAGATGGGAGTTAAAGTCCAAAACCTCTGGCAGGCACCAGGCTGGGGAAGTCTGTCCTGGACCATGTAAACATGTTGCCCATTCAGACTAACATCTCAGCTAGTGAGATTAATGAGCCAGATTAATGTTCCTCTACAAGAACATAACATAGCGAGTGTTAGTGGCCAGCAAGTTTTAATAATCCCTGTTTATTCCTGTAAGCACTAGAGAACTCTTGTTGTATAGTTGCCTATAAATGGGGTGTGTGTGTGTGTGTGTGTGTGTGTGCATGCATACATACATATATATAGCACTGCTAAAGCACAGTTTAGTTTAGGAGTCCACCAAAGTGAGAATACATCACACACACACCCAGTCCCCTGTGCTATTGCACGTTATCCTGGGCTGCAAGGAGCTACCTCCAGTCTGGCTGGGCTCTGCCGAAAATGAGAACACGCCTCAGAGCTTTCTGCAATTTCAGAGGATAGATGGGTATAGGCAACTGATATTAGATCACACAAATTGCAGGGCCCTCATGAGACCAAAAGAAGCAGCAAGACTTCACACTGTATTTAGAGGGAAAGCTAAGTGACATGATGCAGTATGTGCAGGCAGAATTAGCAAAGCAATCGCATGAGATGTCAAGAGACATTATCCAAAATTCTGAATCCCGTGAAGCCAATCACTGAGCTAGTTATTTTCTCTCCTAGACAACTACCCAAACAGCCCTGAAGACTCTGGTCTCTCTAGAATCACGCATCAATTCATTCCTAACCGCCCCCTTACGAAGAAGCTCTTCAGAATTCTGACTATAGATTTTTAGGGTAGAAAGATATATAGGTCATTCACATTGCTCTGCATTGAGGTAGTGTTGCTTGTGCTCATGTCATAGGGCCAAACAAGATGCGACACCATACACCCAATTAGCAATTGCGTGGGTAGCTTTTTGAAAGTAAATCACAGGTGTGGGTGTCCTGATCTGGATTGGGATCCTGGTATGGAGGGTAGGGGTATAACTCTTTGCTCCCATTGTGGAAATGATCCATATTAGGTGGGGTGCAGGTGGGGAGGTGTGCCTGCTATTTGGAGTGGAAAGAAAGCTCCCATTTGCAACAGGAACTCCCCCCCCCCGAAATACCAGGTGCATGAGCCCCAATTCAGACTTGGACCGCAGTGGGCTAAAGCCCCCCCTGACTGCCATGCCAGGGTTCCAATCTAGCTGATTGATGCCATGTCCTATTTGGTGCCATGGTTTGTGCTAGAACTCAAATGAATTTTCTGTCCAAAATTCTCCTTTGCAAATTTTGATGGTGATTATTTTCTGGATGTGTGAGCATCCCCCAGATATCCAGTGAATATTGTATATTCCGCATCAGTATTTGATACCCTAAGGTTTTGCAGGAGTAGTCCACATCTGAGAGCTGGAATACAGAAGCATCCAGTATTTGATAGTATCAGCCATATTGCATGGAGCTGTGAGCATTTGACCACTGACATATAGTTGCAGTTAGCATTTGATTTGACTGTATCTGACAGCTGACATGTAGCAGCAGATATGAAGCAGTCAGTGTTTAGCAATATTTGATAAGTGACATGCAATTGCAGTAAGCATTTGATGGTATTTTACATGTATAAACATAGAATCATAGAATAGTATGGTTGGAAGAGGCCTACAAGGCCATCGAGTCCAACCCCGTGCTCAATGCAGGAATCCAAGTCAGAGCATCCCTGACAGATGGCTGTCCAGCCTCATCTTGAATGCCTCCAGTGTGGGAGACACCCCCCCCCCCACCTCCCTAGGTAATTGGTTTCATTGTCATATTGCTCTAACAGTCAGGGACTTTTTCCTGATGTTCAGCCGGAATCTGGCTTCCTGTAACTTGAGCCCATTATTCCATGTCCTGTACTCTGGGATGATCAAGAAGAGATCCTGGCCTTCTTCTCTGTGACAACCTTTCAAGTACTTGAAGAGTGCTATCATATCTCCCCTCAGTCTTCTCTTCTCAAGGCTAAACATGCCCAGTTCTTTCAGTCTCTCTTCATAGGGCTTTGTTTCCAGTACTTTGTTTCTTTGTTATCAGATACTGCTGAATGTTTACATCATTCAGCATATCTGATAACAATGGCAGCAAGCTGGAAACCACAGGAGATACGGCTCCATTGGTTCTCATAGAGCTTTTGTACATGAGGCATTTATTGTGTGCTTGTCATTCCCTACTCATGGTTGTTTACGGGTTTTTTAGATTTATTTATTTATTTGAAACATTCTTATCCCGCCCTATATCATTTAGATCTCAGGGAGGCATACAGATAAAATGAATTTAAACAATATAAAACAATGCATAATTTAAACAGCTAAAAGCATATTAAACCATTAAACAAGCTAATACCAATTAGGAAATCTAAAAGAATAAAAAAAATTAAACTATGTACAACTTTAGGGAATTCAATTAGCCCTCAAAGGCTTTGGTGAAAAGCCATGTTTTAACTTGGTGTCAAAATGAAATCAACATCTGTGTCCAGCGGATCTCCAAGGGGAGGATATTCCACAACTGGGGTGCCACAGCAGAGAAGGCCCTCTCCCACATCCCACCTAGTGTATGTCTTGCACTGGTGGGACAAAGAGAAGGGCCGCTCCAACAGATCTCAATCCCTGGGCAGGCATATATAGGTAGAGGCGCTCTCTCAGATATCGAGTTCCCAAGCCACTTAGGCATCATGATCCCCCAGTTTTACTTCTGTTTTAAACAGCACTTTCAGCAAGTTTTTTTTAGAGCAGGATAAATGTGGTATTATGTGTGAAAGTGAAAGAAAATGCTTTTTCCACTTGTGAAATTGTGCTATTCTGCTATAACACAATGCCACCTAGAGATTATGTAACAGAAAAGTAAGGAAGGGAACGTTTTTCATCTGCAACGGAACCGAAAGTAGATACAGCAGATTAACAGGCTTGTGTAGAAAAGTCCATAGATTATTTCTTGCAACTAATTTAACACACAGCTCAATGGACTGAAGTCCTTACAGTTGTTTCAAAATGATCTTACTCATAAACATAAAATATATACCAGTAGATGTGGTGATCAGAAGATTGTGATGAACATCCTAGGTTGAGTACTACTAGTGTGCTGGCTACTGATGCACTGCTAACACACCTGGCTCACTATAAGGACATCACACAAGGTGGAGAGCAGGATCACCATGGTACAATATATCACTTAGCCCGGACTTCCCCAACTGGTGCCCAGAACTGGTGCTTTGGACTTCAACTTCCACCAGTCCAGCAGCATGGCCAATGGTCAGGAATGCTGCGAGTTTTAGTTCAACACATCTGGAATGTCACATGTTGCTAAGTCTCTGGCAACTGACTGCAGTATTGATTTCCTGGTGCCCTGGCAGTCACAGAAAAATCTGGCACTAGGGAAGGAGCAAGGGAAAGCAAACATATGAAATACAGGCTTACAGTTTGGGAAGAGTATGCAAGACAGAACTATTCCTGCCCCTCTCCTTGGGATTTACCTTCCTTATGCAACTATGATTTTTCTTAAAGTGGTACTGCTCTTGAGAAGATGTAAATCGGTACATGAACTCATACAGAAAACTAGGAATCATTCATTTAGGGAGCAATCCTGTGACCCCTAGAAAACGTCACTGGGACCACAAAAGCCTAATTCTTGAACCATCCCCCCAAAGTTTGTCGTGCATATTCTGGAGTGCATGAATACATAATTCCAAGGGAGGCTGGTGGCTCCAATGTCCATGGGGCTCTGAATCTGCTCTGGGCTCCAGTCAGAACTCAAAAAGTGCTGCCCAAGGTACTGAACCCTATCCCCCAATGGGTTCAGCACCTTGGATAGCTCCTTTAAAATTCTGACTGAAAGCCAGAGCAGATTTACAACCCCACTGACATTGGAGCCACCAGCCTCCACTGCATAACTTTTTGGCACCTATTGAGCTTTGCCTCACTGGTCTGAATGGTTGGATTTAAGGTGGCCAGATGCAAAAGCTACACCTGCAAGCCACCCCTACTGAAAGTCCCTCTTCTGCACAAGTATCTAAAGTGCAGGAATCGTCTGTTGTATCTGGCCACCCTAGTCGGAACTGATGCAACAGTAGCCTTCTTATTTTTTCTTCATGGACCATTTTAGATGTAAAATGTTCTCCCTGTGGAGCTACCTATATTCAACGGAATGGCTTCTGACTAACAGAGGTTATTGCTAAGCCTCCTGGAGGCAACTTCACACAGGTTTGGAAAGTGACACCAATGTAACATGGCTGCAATGGCTGAAACCTCCACTGTCATAACTAACACATCTCATCTCAAGCATTCTAAGGATCAGACTATGGGATCAGATAGCTCACCTAAAAAGCTGATATGAAATCCTGTGATTTCTGCATCTACTCTTAACACCAGGGATGCTGAACCTCAGGCCTGCGGGCCAAATCTAGCCAATCTGGCCCTCGGGAGTTCCTCAGATGACCATGCCGTCATCTCCTGGTCTTATCCCTTTTCCCCGACTGCCAATCATTTGGTGTTCCCTGGCTTTTGTGCAGTTCTTTCCCCCATTCTAAAAGGCTGAAATTCCTCTTGTAAGACTTAGTTCCTGGCAGTAAGAGATTTGCACTAAAATATGCCAGCATTTTTGGAATTTTGCCCCTGCCCCTTTTGCTTTCAGCCCTGCCAACCACTGGAATGTATCCCCTAAGAACTTCTCCAAAATTGAATTCAGCCCCCGAATTCAGTGATTGAATCTCAGGCTGAAAGAAGTTCAACCACACTGCTTAACACTGTTGAGCCAAAATAAAGCTCTGTGATTCAATATCTCAGTTATTAGGCATATGGATTTTAAATGTGTAACTACCTGTTCTGTCTGTGATTTGTATCCTTTAAGCATCACTTAATCAAAGAATAATGCCTAATTAAATAACAGAAGGGTAATAGAAGCAAGAACTTTTAATGAGCTGCTCTATTCGGCATCCTGACAGTAAAGTTTGGACTGAATCCATCACGTAGGGTGCAATCCTATGGGAATAGTGGGCCGTCTCCAAACTCAGAGGCAACTGACTATCCAATATAGGGTGGGCGGAGCGCAGAGGGGATCCACTCCTCCATGCTCCAGCTGCTCTGCATTTGTGGCTAGACAGCAATAGGGATGGCACGGGTGCCAGATTCAGTCTGGGAATCTGGCGGACCTGTTCCTGCCTGCCCGCCTGAGCCTCTACCCCTGCTCACCCCCCTGCCCACACTCAGCAAATGGCCTGCACTCACCCCAGCAGCCTCATCGAGCTTTGTGGTCGCCATTTTTTGAGAAAGAAAATGGCGATTGTAAAAATGTGCAAATTTCCGCACCCATGAAAATGCACATTTTGCAAATGCGCATATTCATGTATGCACGGAAATGTATATTTTATGAAAAATGCACATTTTTGTACACACTGTGTGCCTTCACAAAATGTGCATTTCACACATGAGAATATGTGCATTCACAAAATGCGCATTTTCATGCATACAAAAACATGTGCATTTTTGTGAACACCATTTTAATTTTTTTAGAAATGGTGACCATGGAACTTGACAAGGCCGCTGGGGTGAGTACAGGATGTTCACCAAGCATGGGATAGGCTTGAGCACGGTCTGGGGACTGGCAAGCGGGGGCAGGGGCTGGGCAGGAGTCCAGAGAACTCAGACGGGGGTGAGTTCGCACACCCCTAGACAGCCAATTTCGGCTGTCTAGCTGGGGCGCCTTGGAACAGGGTGGGTGGGAAGCTGGACAGTGCATAGGAAACATTGCACCGGTGCTTCTGCAGTCCCTTCCCCTCCCTGCCCCTGTGGACACCTCCTTTTGCGGCTGCTCAATGCTGCTCTTCTGATGGCAGAGCTGGGGACGAACCTCACCATATATGAGGCAGAGGGGAGGGGGCAGGGAGTCAGACTTGTGGGAACCAGTCTTAGAGTGCTGGTTCCAAGCTCGGTTCCCATAAACTGAAAAATCCTATGGCCATCTAGATGCTGTCTAGCGGCCATAGGATTGTGCCCTTAGAAGTATAAGTATAATATTTCCCCTAAATGATTGCCTGCTTGTTGTTTTACGGGTGATAGATTTACATGTTATTAACACGTTTATCAGAGGATAACAAATTAATTGGTTATTTCTATTCTTGTCTACTCAGAAATAAGCCCCATTGAGTTTAATGGGACTTTCTCACAGGTAAGTGTGTACACAATTGCAGCCTCCATCTCATTGTGTTGAACAGGACTTTCAGCACAATCTTCTGCATGTTTACTTGGAAGTAAGTTCCACTGTGTTCAATGAGGCCTACTCCCAGGTAAGTGTGCAGGGGTTTGCAGCCTTGCTTACTAGAAAATGCTCATAAGATTGCAGCCTTGGTGGTAACCCAAGAGTTTTTGAACTAGATAAAATATTAGGTCACAACCTTTCATAGACAACAGAACAAACTGTACCACTTTCTCCCCCGACCCCAGTTTGGAAAAGCTCCCAATTATTGCTCCTTGTACTGTAGTTTATCATCTGTAGATGTTGGGTTTCTGTACAACATGGCTTGATTTAAACCCACGATCGAGTCAAGCACTTTGGAACTACAAGGAAACTGAGTCAATTCTTCCTTAAGTGGTGAAAAACATTGCAGGCAAATTAGCTTTACAGCTGTAATCCATCATGCTGGCTTGTAAATGTAACAAAAGTCTCTGAAGAAGAAAAATCAAATATCTTATTGATCATTTCTTGCACTGGTTGTTCATGTGGTTGTCAAGTCATGTCTGTTCCTTGCTCTTCTATTTTGTGTTTTGAGTACCAAACTCATTCGTCTTTGGTGACTACTGGACCACTTATAGTTTAAAAAAATGTGCATGCATATACTTAAAAAATTAAACTTTATGTAATGGATTTAAATACCATAGCTCAATTTTTTCATCTTCCAGTTAGGTAATCTAGAGGTATCGTATGTAGTCAGTCTTCACATATTTATTCAGATGTTCTACTGAATTTGATGGATTTACTCCTAGGTAAGTGTACACAGGGTCTCAACCTTACAGTGCAATCTTATCCAAATGTACTCAGAAGTAAGCCCCATTGACTTCAATGGACTTACTTCCACATAAATGTGGATAGGACTGCAGCCTCAGATTTTAGAAAAGCTTGAATGTTTTCCTTCTATAATGTTCATTTTAAATTGTGTGTTCCATTAAGTAATTTTAAAAGCCTTCTCTTGTTTCACACAAATGTAACCTGACATAATTGCTATTTCCAACAATTTTAGTAGCCATTCTCATTTACTAGGGGGATGACCATGTTTAAAGGGGAATAGGGCTCCACTTCTATTTGTTGTGTAGAAGAAGGGATTTGGGCAGTGCGTAGGGTGGCTATGTGTTCTAAAGCAGAGCCATCTATTTGAAGGACAGTCAGAGGACACAGTCCTCTGTTTGAATAAATAAATACAGTTTATTGAATTAGTCTGAGAATCATATCAAAGGGAACAAGGTAAAATACCTTTAAATTCTACATAAAAGTAAACATTGGTCTACACCATATTAAAAGAGAAATACATTTTAAAATGCCACATAAAATTGTACATAGGACAGCATTTAATATTTGGGCTTTACTAAGCAAAACTCAGTGAACTCACTGGAAAAGACCCTGATGCTGGGAAAGATTGAAGGCAAAAGGAGAAGGGGATGGCAGAGGATGAGATGGCTAGATAGCATCACCGATGCAATGAATATGAACTTGAGCACGCTCCGGGAGAGAGCGGAGGACAGGAAGGCCTGGAGAGCTATGGTCCATGGGGTCACGAAGAGTTGGACACGACTGAATGACTGAACAACAGAGCAAAACTGAGGTTAAAAGTAGTCTAAAAGCAATAAAAATTTAAAATTGGAGTATATACCAATGAGGATTTTATATCAGAGTATTGCCAACCTCCCCAAATATAGTGAGGCAAGCCCTCCAATACTGCTGCCCCACAAATGTATAATCTGTCTTTAACTGGTATGTCCAGGAATCTCCCCAACTGAAACATTGATTCCATTCCATCTGTTCAAAATTGAGTCAGGTAAAAGCTTTTCGATATTCCATTTTCATGTCGAATGACAAGTATTTTTCATGTTCTGCTGCCATTTTGCACTTGCTACCCAGTGTGCCGTACTTGAAAAGGCAAGGGCACCTATGTTGATTTGAACTCCTACACCTATAACTCATTGTCCAAAGGTGTTTCCGGTTGTATTTCCAAATGGATTCAGTGCCTTCACTGAGAATCCATACTGCAATAGTAGGTATGAAAACTTTTGAAACCAGAAACTGCCCAGGGTTAGTGCTATCAATTCCTCAAGGCAAATCTTCTGGTTTAAATAGGGATGTACGAAACACCTACCTGGCTCCGTGCCGGGCAATCCGCGGTGGGGGGGGCACTCCGTCCCTCCCCCCAGAATCCTTGACGGTGGGGAGGCGATCCGGTCCTCCCCCCCGGAATCCTGGCTGGCTGGCTCTGCTCCACGGCCAAGCCGCGGAGCCGCCGGCCAACTCCAGCCGTCCGCAGCCGGACATCCGGCCGCTGGGCAGCCCTGCAGGGACGCAAATGGCCGCTGTCATAGCCGCTGCCATTTGCGTCCCTGTATTGAGCTGTGATAGGCTACGTAAATACTTACATAGCCTATCACGGCAGGGGCAAAAAACCCCAGCGTACGCAAATGGCGATAGCCGCCACCATTTGCGTACGCTGCGTTCCCCCCCCCCCACTGTGATAGGCTATGTAAGTATTTACATAGCCTATCATGGCTATGAAGAGGAGGAAGGCTATGCAAATGTGATAGGCTACGCAAATGGCGTCCCTGCGTTAGCCGTGATAGGCTACGTAAGTATTTATGTAGCCTATCACGGCTATGAAGAGGAGAAAGAGAATGGCGGCCGCAGGACGGCCACCATTCGCAAAGCAGCGCGGACGGGAGCAGGTAAGTGCTCCGTTTCATGTGTGTTTTGTGGGTTGGGGGCGGCGGGGACTTCATCCCGCACGCCTTTTGTGCGTTGGGGGGGCAGGGGCTTCGTTCCACAATGGATTTCGGGGGGCTGAATGCACTGGCATTCGGCCTCACCAAGATCCATCACGGAATTCTCTGACAACCCTAGGTTTAAAGATAAAGAACCAAATGTCTGGATGCACCTGATCTTGTCTGATCTCGGAAGCTAAGCAGGGTCAGCCTTGGTTAGTACTTGGATGGGAGACTGCCTAGGAATCAGGCTTCCTGCACTGAGCAGGGGGTTGGATTCGATGGTCTTGTAGGCCCCTTCCAACCCTATGATTCTATGATTCTATGAACCCTAAGAAGGGAGGGCAGGGTCCTTGAAGCCCTCACCAAAGATTCCCGAGCAAAATTAGCAGTCATGGAATAAGCGGAGAAGTCCTCCTATGGATCAGTAACTGGTTAAAGAACAGAAAGCAGGGAGTAAGAATACATGGTAAATTCTTCCGAAGGAGGGAAGTAACTAGTGGGGTCTCACCAGGATCTGTATTGGGACTAATGCTTTTCAATTTGTTCATAAATGATCTGGAATTAGGAGTGAGCAGCGAAGTGGCCAAGTTTGCCAATGATACCAAATTATTAAGGGTGGTTAAAACAAAAAGGGATTGTGAGGAGCTCCAAAAGGATCTCTCCAACCTGGGAGAATGGGCATCTAAATGGCAAATGCAGTTCAATGAAAGCAAGTGTAAAGTGATGCACGTTGGGGCAAAAAATCCCAAGTATAACCTGATGGCATCTGAGCTAATGGTGACTGACCAAGAAAGAGATCTTGAGGTTGTGGTAGACAGCTTAATGAAAATGTCAACCCAGAGTGCAGCCGCTGTAAAGCAGGCAAACTCCATGTTAGGCATAATTAGAAAAGGAACTGAGAATAAAACTGCCAATATCATACCACCCCTATACAAATTGCTGTAGGGTTGTGCACCGCTTCATTACGAAGCCTGAATAATGAGGCAAAGTGGGATGTTTTGGAGCAAAAGCCTCGTGATATGAGGCAGGTCAGAGCAGTATTGAGGTCCCTGGGGCAAAGCGCCCCTCCCCCACAAAGTGCCTCCTCCGCCTCGTACGTTCAGAGCTCTGCTGAATGCCTGAGCAGTCCAGACAGGCTGTCTCCAAAACATATCAACTTCTCAATGCTCACATGGAGGGGCATGAGGAGGAAGAGGAGGAGGAGTGAGGGAGGGGGAAGGCAAGCAGACACGGGAAGGCAGGTGAATGTGGGAAGGTGAGTGCAGGAGGAGAAGGGAGTGTGCTTTGGCGAATAGGAACCCTCAGCCAGAACCGACACTAGCGGTCTCCAATCAGAGAGAGCAGTGGAAGAAGGGGGTATATATACTTTGGCAAAAGGCAGCGTTCGGTTATTGCGCTAGCTGTGTCTTTGGGAGAGAGGGCTGGTGTGGGTAGATGATCATGTGTGTGTGTGCACGCGCATGTGCGTGTGCGTTCCTAGGAGTTGTTCCTTCAATTTATTCAACTTTGATCACTATTAGGCTTCCCTCAAATTTAAATTAAAAGGAAACAGCTTGGTTATACTGGAAGTGTTCCCTTCCCTCGCTCCTTGATCTTCTGTCCCCATTGGGACGGTGTCTTTTGCAGCACCTCTTCCAGCCGCTTTCTCCTATTTCTTTCTACCTCCGCCTCGTTTGTTATTTGTACGGATGTCAGAGAATTCCGCCACGGATCGCGGTGAGGCCGAATGCCAGTGCATTTGGCCCCCCGAAATCCATGGCGGAATGAAGCCCCCGCCCCCCAACCCCACGAAAGGCGCGCAAAATGGAGCACTTACCTGCTGCCATCCGCGCTGACTTGCAAATGGTGGCCGCGCTGCGGCCGCCATTCGCTTCCTCATAATAGCTGTGATAGGCTACGTAAATAATTACGTAGCCTATCACGGCTAACGTGGGGACGCCATTTGTGTCCCTGCGGAGGCCGTGATAGGCTACGTAAGTATTTACGTAGCCTATCACGGCAAGCTAAAAAAACAACAACAGTGTACGCAAATGGCAGCGGCTACAGTGGCCGCCATTTGTGTTCCCTTTTTTTCGCTGTTTTAGCCTACGTAAATATTTACGTAAGCTATTACGGTGAAAAAAAGGGAACGCAAATAGCGTAGTGGGCACTATTTGCATTATTTCCCCCCCCGCTGTAATAGCTTACGTAAATATTTACGTAGGCTAAAACAGCGAAAAAAAGGGAACGCAAATGGCGGCCGCCGTAGCCGCCACAATTTGCGTACACTGTTTGTTTGCTTTTTTTGCCTGCAGGCTGCCCAGAGGCCGGATGTCCGGCTGTGGGCAGCCCCAGCTGGCAGCTCCGCGGAATGTCCGCGGAGCGGAGCCGGCTGTGTTAGGATTTCGGGGGGAGGTGCAGATCGCCTCCCCCCCATCGCGAATCACCCCGTCGAAAAGGTAAGTGACTTTTGTACATCCCTAGTTATTTGTATTTGATTAGATTCATCTCTCCTTTCCATATTTTTTTCAAACTAACATAGCTTTTCCTTGCAAGTTGCTGCTACGCTCCCCCTCCCCCGCCATTCCTGTGTTTGTTTATCTCGATTTTGGACTCCGGAAAAGGCTGCGTTTGTTGAGTAACATTGACCCTTACTTCTGCTTTCTCCATTCTATTTCCTTGTCATTTTTGTCAGTCAACTGTGTCTCTGTTAGGTTTTTACAAACCCAGGCTTATTTTGATTTTTAAAAACAAACATTGACTTCTGGGCATGCCCCCCCTTTAAATCATATTCAAGTATTTTCTTTCTTTCTTTCTTTCTTTCTTTCTTTCTTTCTTTCTTTCTTTCTTAATTCTTAAAGAAAGGCATATTGTAGCAGCCTATGTGTGTAGTGTTCATCCCCCTGAACGGGCTGAAGTGAACTGTATGTGTCTTCCTGTGTTGAGCCTCCCAAAACAGAAATTAAAGAAGTGTTTTTTTTAAAAAAAATTAGGGTTTGCTTTGGTTGTTATCTAATTGCTGCACTGTCGCCCTGTATTTCTTGAAGTTATCCTGCCTTTCATAAAAGAACATGAAATATAAAACAATAAATTAAAGACACCCGTCATTTGCTTAGGTAGCTTTTCTTTTCTTTAGCGCGTGTGTGTCTGTGTATGTGTGCATGCTAGGTTGTAGTTCCATCAACACTATACGTTCCAGTTTCAAGGCAGTGTTGAAAAAGCATGAGACACATAGTATTTATTTAATTATTCCAGTAAGACTCCACTGTGTGGCAAAGCAATCCAGCACAATATGAGGCATCTTTGGGGTGGAAACAGAGAGAAATTACAGCTCTTTGCTTTGAGAGTTTCTATGGAAAACATCAGATTTTAACTCTGCCTAGCACAAACACCACTGGGCCAAATTGTCTGAAATTTTGCAGCTGGCCCCCTCTCCAGGGCAATGAAGAGGTCTCCAAATTTCATGCCTGTATTATAAAAACTCAAAATGTTATGATGGTTTGTGTTTTCCCATGCAAGTCAATGGGAAAACTCCAAAAATGGGCAATCTGGATATCCCAATCTTGCTTTGGATCGGAGTCAGAGCAAAGTGGGTCTGAATCAGTCTGAGGCAGATAGGGGTCATTTCTGAGGATCTAAAGTGGCATCTGAAGAGGATCGGGGGGTCCGTGCACAGCCCTAAATCTATGGTATGACCACACTTGGAATACTGTGTACAGTTCTGGTCATCACACCTAAAAAAATATATTGTAGAGCTGGAAAAAGTGCAGAAAAGGGTTGGATCAGGGGGCTGGAGCATCTCCCCTACTGCCGGGATTGTTTAGCTTGGAAAAAAGGAGGGTAAGGGGAGACACAAAAGAGGTGTACAAAATTATGCATGGTGTGGAGAATGCGGATAGGAAGACTTTTTTTTTTCTCCCTGTCACATAATACTAGAACCTAAGGTCATCCCATGAAGCTGATTGGTAAGAGATTCAGGACAGACAAAAGGAAGTACTTCACACATAGTTAAACTATGGAATTTGCTACCACAAGATGTAGTGATGGCCATCAGCTTGGATGGCTTTAAAAGTGGGTTACACAAATTCCTGGAGAAAAAGGCTACTATCAATGGCTACTAGTTCTGATGGCTATGTGCTACCTCCACTACCAGAGGCGGTGAGCCTATGTACACCAGTTGCTGGGGAACATGGGTGGACGGGTGCTGTTGCGCTCATTCCCTGCTTGTGGGTTCCCGGTCAACAGTTGGTTGGCCACTGTGTGAACAGAATGCTGGACTAGATGGACCTTTGGTCTGATCCAGCATGGCTCTTCTTATGTTCAAAGTTGCCCATTAACAGGTAGTACTTGGACAGCTAATGGAGCAGGGACACAGCTCATCGTCTTTCTTATTTCTGTGTTGTTCCTTTTTAAATTATAGTTCTTATCTCTACATTTTCATCTATGCATACCAATTACTACATCCAAATTGTATAATCTTTTGTCTTCTTTTTGGGGGACAACATTTTCCCCTTTTTATGGGCAATGTATAAGTCGCCACCGTAACAGTGCAGTTTTTCTCATTGCTATAATAGAATACTCGAAATATTTGTTTTTAGAAAGCAGCAAGTTTGTTGTTAACAACTGCAGAACTGTAGCCATGTTTGCAGCCAAAACCACAAAGAGTATTTAAGGTGTCCCAAGACTCTTTGTTGTTTTCCCATTTTTGTGTGTGTTTGTGTGTAGGTTTTTGGAAAATAGAAGGGGGCATGGAGTTTAAGAGTGATTTCAGCAACATGGAGAATGAAAGAATGTCAAAATGGTTAAAAAAAGAAATGAGACAGAGTGCAAAGCATGATTATGCCAACACAAAAAGCACAAGAGAAACTTCTTCTGCAATAGGGATGTGTGAGAATTTTGTTTCAGTTTGTAAATCATCTGAACTTGCCCGGTTCACAATCCCAAATGTGAATGGGAGCCCTGTATGTATGTATGTATGACATATTCCTGAACTTTCTGATAGGCGGGAGCGAGGGGGCATGTGTCCACCTGATGGAGGCAGTGGGGGGAGTGTTGGGGGCCAGAAGATACTGAGGCTGGGCGGCAGGCGCTGGCGGAGCGCTAGGGGCAGGCCATGCCAGGTAAGGGGAACGAGGGAGAGATGTGTAGTATCTGTCCCCTGCTCCGGGCCTGTCCAGAGCCAAAGGATGGCTGGGGGAGGCGTGACCCCATCTTCTGGTCTTCGTTTGCTGCTCTGCAATGCCAGGTCTGTTACCCAGAAAACCTTCCTCATCCATGACATGATCCTGGATGAGGGTGCAGACCTGGCATGTATTACGGAGACCTGGCTGGCCGAGGCTGCTGCTCCTACCCTTGTAGCCATGTGTCCAGCTGGATTTTCGTGTGCACAGCAGCCGAGGGCTGGGGATCGGGGAGGGGGAGTGGCTGTTATCTACCGAGAGTCCTTGGTCTTCACCAGACCCCCTCTCCGGGAGACCAAGGTTGCTGAGTGCATGTACTGGAGGTTGGGCCCCGAAGGGCAGTCTGGGGATTCTGCTCGTGTACCGTCCACCCCGCTGCATGACTGACTCCCTGGCCGAGGTGCTTGAGGTGGTCTCTGATGTGCGTGTACAGTCCCCTAACTTATTGGTGTTGGGGGACTTCAACGTACATTCAGAGGCCATCCTCACAGGAGCACCTCGGGACTTCATGGAGACCATGGACTCCTGGGAGCTGCACCATATTCTAACTGGGCCCACCCATGTAGCCGGTCATGCACTAGACCTTGTGTTTGTTTCTGGAGAAGCGGGGAGTGATCTGGAAGTCGGGGGTATATCCACCACCCCCTTGTCATGGTCAGATCACTATCTGGTGATGTTGGACTTCTCGGTTCCACAACCCCTCCGCAGGGGTGGAGGACGCATTAAAATGGTCCACCCCAGGCGTCTTATGGATCCAAATGGATTCCTGAACGCGCTTGGGGATTCTCTGGGGCACGCCAACGGCCACTCGGTCGAGACCCTGGTGAGTGGCTGGAATGCCGCAATCACTGGGGCATTAGATCAGGTGACTCCGAAACACCCTCTCCCCTTGAACAGGGCTCGGACTGCACCATGGTTCAATCCGCGGTTACAAGCTCTGAAACAGGAGGTGAGACGGCTAGAGCGCCGGTGGCGGAAGTCTCGCTCCAAAGACGATCAGACACGGGCTAGAGCTGTATCTTCAGCCTGTCACGTGGCGGTGAAGGCAGCAAAAAAGGAATATTATGCTGCCTCCATCGCGTCTGCAGAGTGCTGTCCCAGGAGGCTGTTCCAAGTGGTCCGGAGCCTGGTCGGTCCTGTGGCTCCGGAACCACTGGAGCATTCTAAGGCCTCCTATGAGGCCTTGGCAAGGCACTTTGCAGATAAAATTGATCAGATTAGGTGTGTTAGTCTGCACACTGTGGATACAGTTAGTGAGCAAGAGGCGGCCTGTGGCAAACCGGTTTTGTGGGATCGGTTCCAGCTTCTTCCTCCTGATGAAGTGGACAAGGTGCTTTCATCTGTACAGCTGACCACCTGCTTACTTGATCCTTGCCCATCTTGGCTCATTATGGGTGGCAGAGAGAGACTGGGTGAGGGGATCAAGGCGGTGGTGAATGCCTCCCTTGAGGAGGGAGTGATGCCATCAGCCCTCAAGGAGGCAGTGATAAGACCGCTCTTAAAGAAGCCCTCCTTGGATCCTCAAGTTCTGAACAACTTTCGCCCAGTCTCAAATCTGCCATTTTTGGGCAAGGTGATTGAGCAGGTGGTGGCGGTGCAGTTGAAGGCACACTTGGAAGAAACTGATTATCTAGACCCATTTCAGTCAGGCTTCAGGCCTGGGCATGGGACAGAAACAGCCTTGGTCGCCTTGGTAGATGATATGAGGAGGGCTCTGGATAGGGGTGAATGCTCCTTCCTGGTTCTCCTCGACCTCTCAGCGGCTTTTGATACCGTTGACCACAGTATCCTCCTGGACCGCCTGGAGGGGTTGGGCATTGGGGACACCGTATTGCGGTGGTTCCGGTCCTTCCTCTCTGGCAGGTACCAGAGGGTAGCACTGGGAGAGGAGGTTTCGGACCTGTGGCCACTTACTTGTGGGATGCCACAGGGTTCCATCCTCTCCCCGATGCTATTTAACATCTATGTGAAGCCGCTGGGGGCTATCATCAGGAGGTTTGGGGTGCAGTGTCATCAATATGCGGATGACAGGCAGCTCTACCTCTCGTTCAAATCTTCACCAAGGTTGGCCGTAGAATCCATGTCCAAATGTCTGGAGACGGTGAGTGGCTGGATGGGGAGGAATAAGCTGAAGCTGAACCCTGACAAGACCGAGGTACTTTTGTTGGGAGACAAGAGGAGGCTGGGGGATGTTGACCTGGTGTTGAATGGGGTACGGCTACCCATGAAAGACCAGGTCCGCAGCCTGGGGGTCATTTTGGACTCCCAGCTGTCCATGGAGGCTCAGGTGTCAGCTGTGAGCCGGACAGCGCTGTATCAACTACATCTGATACGGCGGCTGCGCCCCTTCCTTCCCGACCATCTGCTCTCATCGGTAGTACATGCCCTGGTCTCCTCTCGTTTAGACTACTGTGATGCGCTCTACGTGGGGTTACCCTTGAAGACGGTTCGGAAACTGCAGCTGGTACAGAATGCGGCGGCTCGCCTGATTAAAGGCAGCCGCCGGCGAGATCACATCACTCCAGTGCTGAAGGAGTTGCACTGGTTACCAGTTGTTTTCCGGGCCAAATTCAAGGTGTTGGTCTTGACCTTTAAAACCCTATATGGTTCCAGCCCAGCCTATCTTAAGGAGCGCCTCCAGCAGCACCAGACAGGCCGCTTAACAAGATCAGCCTCGGATGGCCTTCTGTCTGTCCCATCAGCCAGGACAGCTAGACTGGTGGGGACGAGGGAGAGGGCCTTTTCTGTGGTGGCCCCCACTCTGTGGAACTCCCTCCCTAGGGAACTCAGTCATGCCCCCTCTTTAATGAGCTTCCGTCGTGCATTAAAAACATGGTTGTTCAGGCAGGCATTTGGGGTGGGTTAGGGTATTTTAGGAAATGTTTTTATTGTAGAATTTTATTGTTTTAAACTGTTTTATTGTATGTTGTACATCGCCCAGAGTGGCTGGGTGACCAGCCAGATGGGCGATTAATAAATTTAATAATAAATAAATAAAAACTTGCACTCCTGATCAAAAATTGAATATTTGGGGGGAAAGTGTGCACTTTAAAATGCATTTAAAAAAAAAAAGAAATAAATGCGTTATTACAGTTTAGTCAATGGGGGAAAAGCGTGCAATTTTGAAAAATGTGCACAGAAATGCACACTTTTCCCACTGGAAATGCATGCTTTTCTGGCTTGAACAAAACAAAAAAGATGTCACAAATAAAAAGGGGAGTGAGCTGAACCGAGCTTTAAACTGAAGTTTGGAGAATTTTGGGGATCTTGAATATCCGTGGTTGTCCCATCCCTAATATGGAGGAGCGGAAATACTTTTATACAGAGATGGTGTTCTTGGGACCAGGGGTGGGCAGAAGGTGGATTGTGATCTACTGCTAGATCTTTGGGTGATTTCCAGAAGATTGGCAAGGACTTCTTACTACCAATTATTCAACACTAGCAACAACAGTGATGGTTTCCCCTGCTTCTAAATTAGGATGCTAAGATAAAGAAAGTCACGGGGGAGGGGGGGAAGCAGGAGTGGATTTGTGTGTGAAAAAGTACTATGAGTCCAGTTCTGGTACTGGAAAAGGTATATCCTGGGCCAAAGATGAGTTCAGAGTCACCTTGCTCCTTAAGTCTAAATGTGTGTCCACCTCTGATGGTTTTCTTGTGGTCTTTTGCTACTCGAGATCATGGAGCTGAACTAGAAGTTCCATAGCCTCCGTGGAAAATGGTGGTCTGAGCTTCAATTCTTGCATGCTGGGCTATTTCCAACTGTCTCAGAGCCCTCTAGTGCCTGCTATCATGCCCCCCTTCTCCCAGGTGAGGTCTTTTTTTCCTTGGGGCAGGGCTGGCCCAAAACATTTTGCTGCCTGAAGCGAAGGACAAGATGATGCCCCCTCCTATTCCATGTGCAGAAACTGACAAGAGTGACAGCTGAATCTTACTTCAAGGACAGTGCCTTCCACTGCAACTGAGGGCAGCAGGCTAGCTTAGGGGGTGCAGGGCAGGCTTTGTGACACACTGCTGTCCACCAACATCTTGCCACTGCTCCCAGTCCCCCAGCATCCGCTGCCTGAACCACTTACCTTACTCTGCCTAATGATACGGCTGGCCTTGCTTGGAGGAGGGGAAGGGATAGCTGGCAGCAGAGTCTAGGTTCGTAGGTGGCTGCTTGATGGCGGCTGTAATGGTGTCGTTCTGTGTTCTGTGATTTAAGCACCCCTGCTTTGGATTCTCTAACTGTCTTTAAGTCTGCCCAGCCCTGCTCTTGAGACCTTTTAATATGGAAGTCTTAGTTCATCATAGATTTATGCTACAGGGTGAAAGGTATTCTGTCATTCAGGGATGAATGTAAAATGATACATTGTTTAGAGGTGTTATTGCCAGGGATATTCATAAGAACATAAGACGAGCCATGCTGAATCAGACCAAGTATCCATCTAGTCCAGCATTCTGTCCACACAGTGGTCAGCCACAGTGGTCACCCACCCACAAGCAGGACATGAGTGCAACAGCACCCTCCTGCCCATGTTCCCCAGCAGCTGGTGTACATAGGCTTACTGCCTCTGTAAGGATGAGGAGATATCAATATAGCAAATCCATGCAACATGATCCTAAGCATGTTTACTCATTGGGAGATGCTCCCTTATAAGAATCCATTTGAGATTTGCCTTAGCTAATCAAAAAGAAAAATTATCATGAAAAGGACATTTATAACAGCCTTGCCAACACTGGAGCCCTCCAGATGTTTTGGTCTGCAACTCTCATCAGCCTCAGCCAGCATAGCCAATAGTCAGGGATTATGGGAGTTGTAGTCCAAAACATCTGGAGGGCACCAGGTTGGTGAAGGCATACATATATAATGGACTATAGATTGGGTCCAAACTTAGTCATACTTTGAGTAGATCCAATGAAATCAAAAGTTGGTCATAACTAACTCAAGTCCCTTTGATTTCAGTGGGTCAAATCTATGTATGATTACATCTGGATCCAGCCAGATGTATAAATAAGGTGAATGCTCTTCCAAATGGAATGAGAAAAAGCAAGGGGTGGAATATAAATCAGGAGCTTTAACAATATATTCTAAACAAAAGACAAGGCAAACAGGATAGCTATAGAATCTAAACTGGAAATCCTGTGGTATAAATTAATAAGCAGAAGTACACTAAGAGCAATATATTTTTACTTTTTAAATAGCAGACTCAAAAACCCAGTTTTGAAGTTTCAGTGTGGAAAATGTGCATTGGATACCCTGCTGGTGTGGAACTATGAAAGCCAGGAAAAAGTCTTAAGGAACCGTTCGCTCTCCTACTCTGACTCAGCAGTTGCAAATCCATGTCAAATTCCAAAATACCAAACATAATTTGAAAAAGTAATCATGTCTGGAAAGAAACATTGGGTCTGCACTTTCAGTTTCTTTGAATGGTAGCTAGGAGGTAAATTGTAAAATATATAGCTTGAAAAGTTAAAGCTGAATTTTTTAAATAGCCACCTCAGTCCCATAATGAGGGTATAGATTAAAAATGGCAAATGTTTCAGGATTGGTGATATAAGAGTTTATGCAGCTCTTGGAGGATAGATCATGCCTTAAGGCAGCATCCCCCAGTCTCCTGCCCTCCAGATGTGTTGAATTACCACTCCCATCATTCCAAGTATTTTCACATTTGTATCTTTAAAAAACAACACACACCCCACCCCCATACAGCTTTGGTCCAGATTGTTACTGCAGTGCAGGTGAAAGGGGATTTAACTGGTTCTCCCAGGGTCAATCATAGCTTCCCTCCCAGAGCAAATACCAATTCAGGAGGGGGGATTTTTGTCAGGACTGTGGTTTAAGGGGAAAGAGTTAAACCCTGCTCCCAACCATACAATACTGTCGATCTGGATCTCCCACCCGATATTAAAAAAAGGAGGAAGAGTTAACTCCCAACCCCCTTCCACCCACTCCATAGGATCAATCTGGATCCTCCCCCCTGCCCGACATGGTTGCTGTTAAAAACATCCAGGCTGATGTGAAAACCCATTTAACAACATGT
Source organism: Heloderma suspectum (assembly GCF_057233095.1). Classification (NCBI taxonomy): domain Eukaryota; kingdom Metazoa; phylum Chordata; class Lepidosauria; order Squamata; family Helodermatidae; genus Heloderma; species Heloderma suspectum. The sequence continues at coordinate 110,495,548 of NC_139458.1, read as the reverse complement.
AGTTTGACCCTCAAGGACCCCTTGATAAAGTAGTTTTTGAAGTGGAAGATATAAACTGTGCAGTCTGGTCCTATGTATGTCTACTCAGAAGTAGATCCCATTGAATTCAACATGATTTACACCCAACTAAATAATATACAATAGTAGCCATGATGTGTGAAATGGCAACAGTGCCTGGAAGAAGTAGAAAAGTGTACCCAGCTGATCAGAATGAGTCTACCAATTAACTAATCCAACCAATTTCACTATCACCTGCATGCACTGTCACCTGTCATGGGCTTGAGTGTGCAATGTGTCTGTGTTCCAGCAGGAAGGAAAGTGCGTGGAGGGTAAGTGTTGGGCATATTGCAACCTCATCTGCAAGTTACAGAAAGGGGGTAGTATTCCAGTGAGTTAATGCATGGGCATAACTAGCCTTAGCCTCTCTATAGCCTACAGTGGTTTTGTGTTCCTCCCTTTTCTTTCTTCCTTCCTTTCCCTCTCTGGGTGTGTTCACATGATCATGGGGGGAGGGTGGGTAGCGGAACCACAGTGTGGGGAGAGGTAAGGGAACCATGATGTCTGTGCTCCACACATTAACGGGGAACCACACCAGGAAGCATGGTTCCCTTACCCATTCCCATTCTGTAGTTCCATTGTCATCCTCCCACAGCTGCAGCCACATATCCCAGCAGCGAGTGGGGGGAACAAGGTTGCACCAGCTGCTCGAACCACTGCGACATGATTGCAACCATCAAGTATGTGGGCTAGAGTGTCACCGGAACTTCTGTCTCCACGGTCATGGGGATTTATCCACGGAACGCCTGGATTTTCCCACAGGACGCCCAAGACACAACATAGTAAGCCACCCCGGAGCCTCATACCCACTCTGCAGAAGATGGGTAACGAGGGCGGGTAACTTACTGATCATGGGTGGGAAAAATGCTCCCCACATAACATGCTAACCCACCGTGGGTCATGTTTGGAGCGACCCACAGTGGGTTCGCTTGTCATCTGAACCCAGCTTCTCTCTCCCCAATCTTCCTCCATTGCTGGGAGTGCATGGTGTGCTGTCTCATTCCTGCCTGTGTAATGGAACACAAAATGAACTGAACAAAACTCTCTTGAAACCCTATGCTGTGCCTGCATTTGTATGTGCAGGAATACTTGTGAGTAAAGCTGTTTTATTTCCTTCGCTAAAGCTTAGCCTGTTGTGTGCATGTGGGACTAGTAAACGCTCATTCTGTTGTGCCTTTTGTTTTTTCTCTGCTAACTGCCTTCTTAACAGGAGGCAGCAATACCAAATAAATCCCATCAATAAGTTGAAAGCAAGCATGCTTTTGGAGATTGTGCAACATCATTACCGATGGTGGGACATGTCAGTTAAAGGATCAGCTTTCGCTTCCAATTTTCTTGCTTTATGGAGCTTGAGCCAACATGAGATAGCCTTCACACTGGTTTTAAACTCACAGGGTTTTTTGATCACTAAATATTTATTTTATACAGATAACTGAACATCCCATCTTGCTTTGAATTTTAACTGCAATGGTTTTTTGGAGTTTCAGAAGTATCCCGTTTGAAATTATTCCCACAGTTAATGCAATTTGCCACATCTTGTTGTGGTATAGGATTTTTTTAAAAGCAGCTTCATGTTCTATTCAGCCCTGAAATTAAAAAAAAGAAGAAGAGAGCAGAGCAATGGTCTCATATTCTAAGAGACAGAACTATAAGGCTATGCACCAATTATGTATATCAGCTAGCTTTTTAGCCTGTTTTCCAGAGTAATTCCCAGAATATAAATACACTAATTACAGATGCCTTGAATGGAGAGGTGTCACCTGGGCTATCAGTCCTATTTAAAGACAGTCAATTTAGCAAGTGAGCATAGCACTTTTGGATCCAATTAATTTCCTACAATAAATGTCTTTTGACTAGTTTACAGTTCGTGTTTAATGGGCATTCATCTATTTCTTGGCACCTCAATTCAGTATTCAAAATTCTGTTCAGGCCTGAATAGACTTTTTACCTGATGCATCTCATTTTTCTATGCTTCTGACTTTCCCTTGATAAAAAATATGTCTAGTACATTCATTTATTTAATGTATTTCTATCCTGCTTCTCTGCTTAGAAAGATTCAAATCTTAACCTCAAATGATATAAAATCAATTTTGAAAAAGAACAGAGAAGGAACATCATAAAAAAGTCCAATCCATCAAATGTTTCAATGTATCATATAGATAATATTAAAATCAGCGCCACATGAGTGTCTCTGGGGAGGGTATTCCACAAATTAGCCACCATCACCAAAATGGCCCCAGTCGCCACCCACTTAGAGCTCAATCCTATGCGTGTTTAGACAGAAAAAAGTCCTACAACTCCAAGCATGGCTGGCTGGGGAATGCTGGGAGCTGTAGGACTTTTTCCTTTCTAAATATGCATAGGATTGCACCCATAATCTCAAACAGAACAGGTCATCCAAAGCAAATCTTTAAGGAACAGGCCAGTTTATGTGTGAAACTGTGGTTTAGGGTGGCCATATGTCATCTTTTACAGAGGGCAGTCCTCTATTTGAAGGACTGCCAGAGGATTGTCCTGTGTTTGAGGTGCTGTCCTGTCCAATTCTAGTTTAGAGATAAAGAATCTTAAGAAATGTTGCCCATCAACCGTTCATAAGAACATATGAAGAGCCACACTGGATCAGACCAAGGGTCCATCTAGTCCAGCATTCTGTTTATACAGTGGCCAACCAGCGGTCGACCAGGAAACCACAAGCAGGACATGAGTGCAACAGCACCCTCCCACCCTTGTCCCCCAGCAATTGGTGTACATAGGCTCATTGCCTCTGGTACTGAAGGTAGCACACTGTCATCAAGACTGGTAGCCACTGACAGCCTTCTCCTCCAGGAATTTGTCCAGCCCCCTTTTAAACATCCAAATTGGTGGCCAGTTCGCACCTGGACATACTGAACAGGCAAGCACACAGGTCACCTGGGTACAGTCTTTCCCAGTATGGTGAGACTGACTGTACTTCTATTCAAATTATAATAATTATTTATAATTTTGCATCTATACATATAAAGTAGCCTATGCAAATGTGTGCCCTCTTTTGTCCTCTGTTTTGGTGATGCATTTCCTCTTTTTTGGTGCTACTGCATGGATCCTTGCCCCAAGTTGTTCTTAACATGCTTTTAATATGTCTCAATGGAAAATTAAACACGGATGAGGTGTGCAGCAACTTATGGGCCACAAACCAACAGAAACGGGTATGCCTGTACTCATCTATTTCACTGGGCTTAAGCTGGCCTAAATCTCTATCAGACAGAGGCCAAGGCCTATAATATGCCAGTCCAGAGGCCTGAGGGCTTTAACTGGAATCCTAGAATCTAGCAAATTAAAATCAAAACAAAGGAAAGACACACACAGGGCTAAAATAACAACAGATCAGCCGGACAGGCCAAAGGCGAAAGTATTTGTCAACAGAAGGTCAGCAGAGAGAGGGCTAAATGGGTCTCTCTCAGGAGGGGGTTCCAAAGCCTAGGAGCAGCCAGCAAGTATAATATGCTTCTGCTATGAAGTGAAGGTGCTTCTTTCCCCAGCAGCACACACTTGAGATATACTGTAGTAGGTATGAAATAAAAAAGAGGGCCATTATATTCTTTCCTAGCAATTCTCAGTCAGTTCACAATGAGGCATATCCAGTGAGGCCTAATTCAAGCCCAGGAAATGGATCCCAGCTTTACATAAGAACATTTATTTTTATTGCATTGTATGTATTAAACCAGTTTTAAAACTGTTCTCCATCCTTGTACAAACATAATTAAAATAATACATAATACAACAAAAACACCTTAAACACATCATCATCATAAAAAGAAGAAAAACCAAAGAAGGCAGCAAATACAGACAAAATCAACCCATTAAAATGTCTGGGTAAACAAAAACGGGTTGAGATGGCGCCGAAATTATTACAGTGCTGGCCCATCACATTCAGCTTTGTGTTTCCCAAACGCCAACCAAATGCTTCTGGGGCCTGAAGTCTACTTACTTATGCCACTGTTGTCTCCCAGCAACTCCCAGATTCAAGATACTAGCCCTATTCAGGCATTCACCTAAACACATGAAGGATTAACTGGAGGTGGAGAATGATGGGGGAACAGATGTTGGGAGTGGGGCTTGCATGGGTGCTCCCATCCCACCCCCAGTTTAAACCCTGTTGTGGGCTTCTGTTGTTGTGTGTGTTTCTTTAAGTTACTAAGTAGAAGTGGTCAGAGTTTCTTTTGAAACCAGTCATTTTCAGGAAATTATGTAAGCATGTTTATGTGGCTGAACTGGTTTGATTTCTACCTCCTCCTGGTGACAGGGACAGATACATAAGAGTCAGCTGAATTCTGTGTTAGGTAAGTTTATATATAAAAAGGTGACAATAGGTCCCCTGTTGTAGTGGAAGAATGATGAAAAGTGAGCCTTGCAATGGCTTTTTGTGTTCAGTGAATGTATAAAATTGACTTGTAGAATTTGAATGTTTATTTCAATACATCCTTGCTGTGATGTATTCATGCACACTAAATTAACTGTGAACTATCCCTTTTAATGAGATGCAGTCTCCAGGCTTCGTGCTTCTCTGGATAAGTGTTAGCGGAGTAGGCCGAGGTATGAAGGCTGTTAAAAAGCCCCCACTTTTCTTAATAAATCTTTTCAGTTTATCTTGCCCTTGTGTAAAACCACAATTTTATTTATTTTATTTATTACATTTATGTGCCGCCTTTTTGCCTCCTTAAGGAACCCAAGGTGGCATACATGCTCCTCCTGCTCTTCATTTTATTCTCACAACAACAACCCTGTGAGGTAGGTTGGGCCCAAAGTCACCCAGTGAGCTTTTGTGGCCGAGTGGGGACTAGAACCCGGATCTCCCAACTCCCGGTCTGACTCTCTAGCCACTACACCACATTGGCTCGCCACACACTTATATTCAACATTCAGTTATATTAACTGCACATATTTTTAATGCTTGTTTTTAATTATTTGAAAAGACTCTCTCAGAAAAGCAAGTTTAAAAGCCAAAGAGATTCTTAAATAGTGACAGAAAATATAGCCAAGGCATAACTGCTTGAGATAGTTTTCACAATGAGAGAAGGATTAAAATGTTTTGGTTGCTAGGAAACTTCACAGGATAGCTTTTAAAGTGTTCATCTCCACTGAATAATGATGTTTATCCTGAATGTATATATTTTTGTTTATTGTTCTTTAAGAAAGTGCAGTGCTAGAATTGGTTTGTGAAGCTCAACAAGGCTAGCACATAAGAGTCCACAGCTGTTTAATTCTGCTGTGAAAGGTCCCTCAGGCCAGATGCCATTAATGGGCCTCCTCCCCAGTATCATCCACCCACTCACCCTCTGCCACTGGGCCCTATTCAACTACTGACTAGGGGGAAAGGGCAAGCAAGTGAGCAGGCAGCAGAAGCAGCTGTTCCTTCTCCTTGCTTCCACCACTCCCTCCCTCCCTCATGCTCTCTGTCTGGGCCAGAGCAGAGAACAGGCAAACAGGCAGCAATGTCAAGAGGAACCCCAAGCAAGGTTAGAAGGTTCTGGGGTGGGGGTCAGGGGTGGATCTCCTGCTGAGATGTGGGCTTCAGTAGGTGCCCCACTGCTGCCTCTGATACTGCAGAACAAAACCAAAACCATGTTATCATCAGTCACTGCTTTTATAAAGAGTTGTGGCTTTGGCCTATGAACCTAGTACATAGGCCAGGGGTCCCCAACATGCCGCCTGTTGGGGACCTCCAATGGTGTCCACAAAACTCTCCACTCCCTGCCCCCTTCCCCAAAATATTTTTAAATAAAAACCTTGAAAAATGTTAGGGCAACATATTCTCCTTCCTGTTCTTGAACCTGCTGCAGATCAGCTGTTGGCGGGCAGGCAGCAAAGGAAAGAGTTGCTTTCTGGCCTTGCCCAATCTTCTTTCAGCCACACAAACCTTTCCCCTTCTCCCTCTCTCTCTCCACTCCCAGTCTCTAGCCTTGCTCTTTCTCTGCCCTCTACCCCTTTGCTTTACTATTTCCCCCTTGCTCCTAACCTTTAGCCTCACTTTTTATCTCTCCCCACCTCACACTCTTTAGCTCCCTGTTGACTAGCCAGGTCCCCACAGCAGCTATTATGTGACTAGCCACATCATCCATAGGAGCCTTTTTGTGATGGTGCCCACAGCAATTATTCAAATTCCCAAACATCCCCTTAGGTCCAAAAAGGTTGGAGACCCCTGACATAGGCCAATTACATTATTTAAAACAATAATAATTCAGTGTAGAACTAATGAGTTTTTCAGGACACAGAGGTGCTGGTGAAGGATATTTGTTTGTTTTAAACATTTATATTAGTGTTGGGCTGACATATTTGGCCTAGTGATTTTCAGTATTTTCAAACTGGTGGGGCAAAAACACCCTCTGGAGATTGGATTAATCTTTGGGAACGGGGAAATCGAGGAACTGCCACGTGTGGGTGTGTGTCAAACTACACATTATGTTAATTGCATAGCATGGAGCTGAGCCTTATCTTTTTCTTTACTGTATGCAACCCAGATTCAGATCAGGACCAGCATGCACTGGAAGGGGACGATTAAACCTTCACTGCTCATCCATTTGCTTCCCAAATTCTGTCTCTTCATGTGCAGGGATTAAAGAAAGAAAGAATGCCTCCATTGACTCCAATGGAGATTTTCCTTTTCTTTTAAGATGCATTTTCAGCCTGTGCAGTACATTTATTTAAAATAACTATCTTCTTCATTATCATTTATGAGGAGACTTGCATTATTTAAGTACACTGCTGGTCTTCACAGTTAATGTTATATTTCTCAAAGTACAGGGCTGTTTTTAATACTTTGTGAAACTGTTTATTTTTAAAAGACTGGAGATATTGTTAACCAACAATACTGCTTAGAAATATTTCTCCAAGGACTGCTTTCACTCCAAGTCATTATACATCAGAAAGGGAAAACAAATGTAAAACAGAATAATTGGTTTTAAAAGAGTGTAAATGATTGTTTCCATCACATCCTGCTAGCTGTCATGTATCTTTTTATATTTCATGAATAATTGGATGCAAGTGGTACTCTCAACGAAATCACTCAACTGCATTGCCAATGCCATCTTAACAGCTAATTGTCAAACATTTGGCAAACACATATGGGAAGGAACCTGGCCTACAGAGTATATGGGTTGTGATAATTCCTGACAAAGGTCATGTCCATTAAAATAAATGTATATAAGAATTTATGTCCTGCCATAATAGCTGTGAGAGTGTGTTGGACACACTCTTTGGGCTCTAATTGATAATAAGTTGAGACTTCCACATCAGACCCTTCCCCACACCCAAATGACTCAGATGAGATAGCGGGGAGAGCTGGGCTGACTCCAGGTTGGAGGGGGCCCTTGCAAAATTGTCCCCTTTTGGGCCCTCTCCTCTAACTGTGAGCTTACCTGGCCATGGCAGCCACACTGAGTCTAGTCACCCTTCTGATTTCCTACAATGGCAGAGGATCACTAGGTTAGGTACATTGTGAGTAATTAAAAGTGTGGCTAGATCCATCTGCCTGAAGCTGCTTGGAGTTCTGGGCAAGAAAACACACACCCAGTTAACACATCACTCCCCAATTCACAAAAAGTGTGTTTGACGCAACTCCCAATGAATCTGGTTCTTTCTCAGAATCTGATAGTGTTTCTGCCCAAGAAGTAGGCATAGAATCATAGAATAGTCATAGAACAGGAGGGTTGGACAGCACCTACAAGGCATGTGGGACAGATTTAGACCTGTCAGAACGGAAGCAGGTTTAGACCTCCAAGTAGTCAGGTGTCAGGTCTAGGGGTGGCGGTGTGTGTGTGTATGTAGTGGAAATGTAGAAGACCACTGTCATCTTGAAAAGTTAGTGTTGAGCAATAATTGCTCCTTTTGTGGCTAGACTTCCTGTTGGGACTGGGCTCTTCAAGTAATCAGCTATGTTCTCTTTTTTAATTATTTTTAATTAAAAAAGAGATAAATAATCTCTTTTTTAATTATTTTTAATTAAAAAAGAGATAAATAATCTCTTTTTTAATTATTTTTTCTCAGTGTCAGCTACCTGAGATGGTACAACTTGAGGGGTTATTATTTACTCTTAAATAGTTCTTGGCTAGATCTCAAGGTCTGCCACCTGGTATGGGTGGGAGTGTATGGGATTGTGTTATAAGACTGGGAGGGGAGATAATTTTCCTCAGCCACCAGTCAGGATGAACCTCCTGACACACCATAGTCTGCTTGGGGAGTTTCTGAGCCCTATTGCCAAGGACCTCTCCCTTCAGCCCAGACCTAGGGAAAAAGAAAAAAGGTGTTTTGGATTTTCCTTCATTAAGTAAAGGCCCAAAGTCCACTGTATTAAGACTCATTAAGATTAATTAAAGCCACTGTATTCAGCTACAGAATCCACCTGGCTTCCCTTTCTAAAAGAATTCTCCAGAACTCTTCATTAGGCTAGGGGGTACAAAAAGCAGGTGATGCTTTTTGTGCCTCCGAAAGTTGCACATTTTTGTGGAATTTGGATTCGTCCTAATAAAGGTGTTGCCCAGCTGCGTATTTTGCTTATACGCAGCACGGCTGTCTTGGTTTTAGTTTTGTTTTAAACTCACATGGTTGTTGTGAGGATAACATTGGACATAGGAAGGAACCATATACAGTGCCTTGAGCTTTTTGGAGGACAGTTGTGGTGGGGATGTAATAAATAAGATTCAGATATGCAGCAAGGGTCAAGGCAGCAATTTCCTTCACCTCTGAGCTGCCCTGGTAGTGCAGAGAGAAAGGCACTTGGACACTGCTGCCAGATGTCCCAGTTAGAACCTCCTGGTGCCATGCAGTACCATCTGTACAAGGTGTGTGGGTGATGCCTCAGTTGAAAGTGTCCCCACATCAATATCTCCCTATTAGTGAGAAGCTTACTCAGACATTGGAGAACCAGCTGCCTGTTCCCTGACATAGAAGCTTTCCATTTTCAAATTTGATTATGGGTGCCCTTACAAACAAGACATGCTTTTAATTGCAGTCAAGTTGGTATGGGTTTGTAAAAGGACTGCCCTGTGAATGACCTATAGGCAGGGCCGTCGTTAAGCGTTGACATGGTTGGGCATCTGCCAGGGGCCCACACCCAGCGGGGGCCCACTGACAAGAGCACCCTGTACCTGCTCCTCCTCTTCACCATTGCAACCGCTTGTACACCAGTCTCTTGCTCTGGCCCACACAACAGTGGTGGTGCAAACAAGGAGGAGTGGATGCCACGGCCCACTTACTCACTGGCCCTCTACCTGTCAAGCAAGCGATAGCAATGACGGGAAAGAGGATGAGGAGCAATAGCAGCTGGTGACAATGGTGGTGAGAAGGTAGGAAGGCGCTCACTGATGGCCTCTTGTCCAAGGGCCCTCAAAAACCTGGAGCCGGCACTGCCCATAGGCATATTTGAATTACATGAACTGCTCAGGTGAGAGAGTCCATTTCAATGCTGCCATTCCTTCAGTACACAGGTAAGATGGTGGATGCTTCGGCCTGTGCTAGTCCACAGCCAGTTTTCATAACTGCCAAGCCGTTAAATGCAAGTTATGAAAATCACATGGCTGGTTGTAAGAACATAAGAATGGCTGTGCTGGGTCAAAGTCTGGATCAAAGGACTATCCAGCACAGAGTTCTGTTCCCACTGTGGCCAACCAGATGCTTTGGGGATGTCCAGAAGCAGAAGATGAGTGCAATAGGCAGGGTGTCTTGAGATGGGGGAAGATGGCTACCATTCCTTCTGGCACTTGCTTCCTATGCTCCAAGGAGCATGAGAAGCTGCAGTTTAGCTGTGTCCTAGAATTGTGAAAGCAGTTATGCAATGAAAAGGGAAGGCTTTGGGCCGAGAGGGGAGCAAGCTGATAGCTTTCTCTGAGAAGCTGGGAAGTGGCAAATGTCTTTTTCTGAAAGATAGGCCATCTCTTTCTGACTTGTTCAATATTAGTTGGATACTGAATTTCAGATACTTGGATACAATTCTAAATGTGACTAGAACATAATTGGCACACCAGTTTTATGAGGTGAGAGAAAAAGGGAAAAAATGAATGAAGACTTCTTTAAAACAAGGCTCTGTGATATTACTGGAAATTTTTATTTTTCCACTGGGAATTGTAGTGGGAGATGAACTAAAATACCACTGAAAGAGGTTTCTTGAAAGCAAAACCTTGTAAAACCAACTGAAGCAAGAATACAAACCTTTCTAATTCTTCAGTGAGAGCTGCCTCATCTTGTACCACTTAAACTGTGCCTCTGGCATACTATCTTTATTTATTTGTATGGAAGTAGCTCTGCCACATTACATCAAAGGCTAGCTCAAGTCTACCATAAAAGACTTAAATTATAGGGGCACACTCCAATCAGAATCCAGTGCCATAGATTTCAGTGGGTGAGTTAAGCACATACCTGCATATTATTAAAATGAATGGGGTTTAAATGTGCTAGCCTTGGGCAGGATTGTGCCCCTAGGGTTTTATATCTGAAACATCTGTGTTAAGAATTCTGAAGTATTCTTTACCAAACAAAACTGTGATACACATCTGACCACAACTGATAGGTGCATCAATCCTTGTCTCAAAAGAAAATGTCTTAACATTTACATCCTGGAACAGTTCATCTGATATCCCATATCTACCTATAGCCATCTTTGAAGGCTGCCACAACACAACACACACACACACACACACAGAGAGAGAGAGAGAGAGAGAGAGAGAGAGAAAGAGAGAGAGAGATTACTGAATAAAATTAAAGAAATGTAGCTAACATTGGTAATGTTTCATTCCCAAAGATAAAATTGCATATTTCCTTTGTGGTTCAGTGTCCGGATCAGGCAACAAGTGTGCAGATAATTCCAGATTAGTAGGGAGAGGGCGGGGACAGGACTTCATGGGCCAATGGTTTGACACAAAATGAAATAGTTAGCCCATCCCCTGAGTTTGAATGGGGAACTGAAGGACACCACCCTGGCACAAATCAAGTGGTCTCTGTTTTGAAAGGGAAATGATGAGGACCTGTTCATAGAAAGGGGCTGTGGTGGCTTAGTGGTTAAGACGCTGAACTGCAGACTGGAAGGTCGGCAGGACAGCAGTTCGAGACCCGACTGCTGCGTGATGGAGTGAGCTCCCGTCTTCAGTCCCAGCTTCTGCCAACCTAGCAGTTCGAAAGCAAGAAATTGCAAGTAGATAAATAGGTACCGCTTCGGCAGGAAAGGTAACAGCCTTCCATGCACCTCCGTGTTCAGTCATGCCGGCCACATGACCACAGAAGCGTCTTCGGACAACGCTGGCTCTTTGGCTTAGAAATGGAGATGAGCACCACACCCTAGAGTCGGACATGACTGGTTGGGGACATCTTTACCTTTTTTAGTTCATAGAATCATAGAGTTGGAAGGGGCCATTAGGGCCATTGAGTCCAACTCCTTGCTCAGTGCAGGAATCCAGTTTAAAACACCCCTGACAAATGGCTGTCCAATTTCTGCTTGAATGTCTCCAGTGATGGAGAGCCCCCCCCGCCCCAGGCAGTTGGTTCTACTATCTGACTGCTCTGATGGTTCAAAGTTTTTCCTGATGTTGATGCCTTCCTGTAACTTAAGCTTGGAATTTTGGGCTTCACTTATTTTGTTGGATGACAGAACACATAGCAGTCCTCTTCTGTGTGACAACCCTTTATGTACTTGAAGAGTGTTATCATATCCCGCCTCAGTCTTCTGTTCTCAAGGCTAAACAGCACTCTCCTTCAATCTTTCCTTGTAAGACTTAGTTTCTAGTCCCCTGATCATCTTTGTTGCCCTTCTCTGAACTCGTTCCAATTTATCTGAATGTTTCTTAAAGTGTGGTGTCTAGGGATGTACGAAAGTCACTTATCTTTTTGAATGGTGACATTCGCGGTGGAGGGGAGGCGCTCTGTCTCTCTCCCTGAAATACTCTCTGGCCAGTTCCACTCCGTGGAGATTCCGCAGAGCCACCAGCCGGGGCCGCCCGCAGCCAGACATCCGGCCGCTGGGCAGCCTGCAGGGACACAAAATATTTTATTTTTTATATTTTTAAAATTCTTTTAAATAATATTTTTATTTTATATAATATTTATAAATTATTTTATATAATAGTTTTTATATTATTTTAAATAATATAATATTTAAATACGTAAATATTTACGTATGTAAACACAAAAAACAGCTAACGCAAATGGCAGCGGCTACAGCGGCCACCATTTGCGTTCCCCTTTTTTTTTGCCGTGATAGGTTACGTAAATATTTATGGCAAAAAAAAGGGGAACGCAAATGGCGGCCACCGTAGCCGCCAATTGCGTTCCCTTAGTTTTACTGTGATAGGCTATGTAAATACAAATGGCATCCTCGCGTTAGCTATGATAGGCTACGTAAGTATTTACATAGCTTATCCTGGCTATATGGAAGAAGCGAATGCAATGCAGCGTGGACGGCAGCAGGTAGGTGCTCCGTTCCACGCCCATTTCACGGGGTGGGGGGGTGGAGGGGCTTTGTTCCGCCACAGATTTCGGGGGGCCAAATGCACTGGCATTTGGTCTCACTGAGATCGATGGTGGAATTCTCTGACATCCCTAGTGGTGTCCAGTTCAGATAGCATGAAGCACAGTAGCTGACCATTATCTGCTTTCAGTGAGGAATGCTGTTTATCTTGGATCCACACACACTTAGGGATGGACAGATCTGTTCTGATTCCAATAACATCCATATTTTTTCAATCTCAAGCTCCTTCCATCCCGTTTCCACATCAGTTTGTTGAATGTTGTTTTTCCAAAGTCCGGATGAGAATTCACATGCATTGTTATGCTCATGTTCATACTCACGAAAATCTGTATACATATTTGTGTGCATCTTCCCTTCTACACATTTCTGCGAGCAATTTTCTGTAACATATGGATTTTTGTACGGGATTTTACCTAATGTACACTCCCTAATGTATGCATTTCTGAACACATGTTTTGATTGGAGAACTGCATCACAAAATTTGGAGAAGGGTTAAAAACAAAGGATAATTGCATTCCAATTTCAGTATTAGTTTGGGAAGTGAAAATTAGGTTGGTTTGTATTAAAATGTGAACCAAATGAAATTCCTCCTGCATTCCTACACAAAATAGCTAGGTTCTCTGCCCTTAATAAAGAACAATGCATAGCTAATCTTACTGAACGTGCAATGTTCAATAATGGAAAACAAGATTTGCATTCCTGCTCCATATGTGGATTATTTTTAGAATGTCTGAATAGATCTCATCTGTTAGTAGGCAAGGGCCTTCCCATTAAAGTTTGCAGTGTCTCCTGTGGGGCACATGTTGAGAACACCTTTCTTTCATACTCTCTTTTAGCACACTCTATGAAGTGCTATATGAAGAAGCCCTTATTTTCCTGCACAGAACAGAACAACTAATGTGAGAAGTAGTCCTATCATTAGGGGAAACCCCCAAAGGGTTAGCAATAAAGCATCTTCCTGATCCTTTCTGGACATTCAATACTTTATGGGGGGAGGGAGGACTTCAGTCCACTGCATTATAGCCAATATTAGTTTTTACTCTCTTCACTGATTCTAATATGGGCTAGATTTCATTCCATGTAGAAAAGGGGTGGACAGGTTTCTAAACTGAGAGATGTACTTGGTTTTTGGCTCAAACCCTGAGATCCACCAGCCAGAGCTTGGTACAAGAGAAATACACCTGAAGAATTCTGAGCCTAGGAATTTGTTTTGAGTACAAACTGTACTCAAAACCAGAGTTTTGAACTTCCAGTCTTGTACTAGGCTATGACTTTTCTCTCCTGTCACATGAACTAGCATGACTACAGTCTGATGTATTCTGTAACAACACTCCCCCCAACACATCACACACACACATAGTTACATATCTTTGTGCATACTTTGAAGCAACATTCTTCTTACATTGTCATGTGTTCTCTTTGTCATGACTCATGAGAATGTGCGTATACTGGGTGTGGATAATCTTTCTTGAAACATAAATGAAAGATCCACTCAGCATTTTTACTCTTCAGGCAAACCCTGAGCCTGGAGATACACACAGAGTGAAAGTGCTGAGTGGATCCTTCACCCAAAATAAAGTTTGTCACATCTCTTAGATTTATTGGAAGATTGCTAAGAGAACACAATAAATTATATTCTGTCTCTGCATAGTTTTCTAAGCTGCTTATAATATTTGCAGTGGCAATTTGAACAATAATCCTGTTGCTGTGTGGATGAAGAGTGGAGTGATTGTGAGTAAGAACTATGCTAAGGGCAGTTGCTTTGAGCATGTGTTCCAATTCCAAACTACTTGAATTGTGAATTAGAACTTGAACAAGGAATCTTCTATGAAGGATGAAGATGCTGAAAATTCTTTCAAATGCCTTATTGATGGCTGCATACTCGTATAGTTGAAAACATGTTACTATGGAAACTGTTTTAGAAGCTAAGAGATTTTTTCGATTTAAATTAGTGTATGATAGGTAGCTTCTTTATTACTGTGATCTCTCCCAGTTCCTTACTCTGCCCTACCTACAGTAAATTGTGGAATTAACATTTCCACTCTGAGCCTCTTAATTTCTGTGGAAGCCCCTTATATGATTCAGCGCAATGTTCTAGAAAAGGTACATAGCAGGAGCCACTGAACACAGGTTTCTGCTAATTTTAGGATCTTCCTTTCCAGAAGCAAAAGAAAAAAAAAGTGTTCACAGCACAATCCTATGCATGTCTACTCAGAAGTAACTCTTATTGAGCTCAATAGGACTTATACCCAGGTAATTAAAAAAATGTATTATAAAAAAAACACACAGAACATAAACAATCAAGTACATCTAAGTACCATTAACCGGGTATGGTAAGTAACAGTTGCTAGGCTCCTGTGGAAGGAATTAAAAGGTGAGGACACGCCCTGCTTAACCAGGCAAGTCTCTTCACATGCCTTCAGGTGTTGCAGATGGTTGTGTGTCAGTTGAGTGCTGAAGTGCATAATCTATCAATGGATACCAAATGCTGTGAAAGTTATCTTGTTGCAGAAGTTTCCTTTGTGCTCGAACCTGTTTTCTATTTTTTCCCATAAAGTTTTGCATCCAAGTACAGAAGGAAGGTTCTTTATTTGATTTCCAGCTCCCAGGTAAATGTGTGTGGGTTGCAGCCTTAGTTTCTCTAAACATTTGAGCAGCCGTAAGGGCTCAATCCTTGAAGGCAAAAGGAGAAGGGGACGGCAGAGGATGAGATGGCTAGATATCATCACCGATGCAATGAATATGGACTTGAGCTTGCTCCGGGAGAGAGCGCAGGACAGGAAGGCCTGGCGTGCTACGGTCCATGGGGTCATGAAGAGTTGGACACGACTGAACGACTGAACAACAAAGGGCTCAATCCTATGGCCGCTAGACAGAGGCTAGACAACCATAGGATTTTTCATTTTCAGGCAACTGAGCTCAGAGCCAGTGCTCTGAGCTCAACCACCTCCCCGCCCCTGCCCCCGCTGCCTTGTACGTGGTGCAGTTTGTCCCTGGCTCCGTGCTCAGAAGAGTGGAGTGGGGGGAAAGGGGGCATTCCTGGGGGCGGGAAGAGGTAGGGACAGCGGAAGCGCCATTACAATGCTTCCTATGCACTGTCCAGTCTCCCCCACCCTCCGCTGCAAGGCGCCCAGCTAGACAGCTGAAATCGGCCATCTAGCCACAAATGCAGGGCGGCCGGAGCACAGAGGAGAAGATCCCCTCTGCACTCTGCCTGCTCTGCATTAGATAGTCAGTCGCCTCCAAGTTCGGAGTACCCAAGTATCCCCAAAGGATTGTTCCCTAAGTATCTGAATTAAAGGTAAGTGTGATATCATGTTTGCCTCACAGCAAATAACAGCTCTACCCCGTGGATAACAATAGATAACATTGTCAGGTTTACTTGTAGAAAATTGGTTAATTTCATTTAAAAATACTGACAGTCAAATATGAACAGTAGACTCTGAATTAAATAACAAGTTTGGATCTGTAAGTTAGCACAGAACATAGTTATTTTCTGAACCAGATATAGAATGCAACTGGCTGTTTTGGATACAAATCTGTGACTCGTATTAAATGCTGCTTAGAATTATTATTGTGTTTTCTTTCCTCTGAGTGGATGTCTTTAAAAACTATTGGAAACAGCTGGTGCACTCACCCAGTGCTTCCTTCTTGGTGGTGCTCTGGTTAGAGCTCCAGTTCTGGTTTTGTTCTGGGAAACTTCATTGAAGAGTTGCCAATTTTTCATAATATTCCTTGTAATTTTTTCTTTGTACAGACGTAATGAAGAACAGTCTCTGTGTTTGACTGCGGGGAAGCCTGTAGTTGGCTGGGGGGAAGCAAGGCTGCTGCTATTTTTTATTCCCCATAATGCAATCCCTGATTTTTTCACTGATCACAGCACCATCAGCCAGCCCAGAACACTGCTACCACCTAGGCTACACAACCAGAGGTGGGGGAAGGAGGCAAGGGGGTGGGGAGGGGGAGATGGTGGCATGGAGGAGGCCAGTTGGTGTTATGGGAGATATTGGCAGCAATATGTCTAGGGTCTGCCTTGTGTCATCCTGCAGAACCCGGTACCACAGTGCCATTGACTTAGTGACTAGCCATTGTCACCACACACGGGGATGTAAATGTTTTCCACTTAAAGTCTATGGCTACAATTCTATATCTACTTACCTGGAAAGAGTAAGTGCCTTCACTTAAGTGTAGACATATATAGGATTGCACTATACATTTTATTCTTTGGACGCACTCCAACTATCATTTCTATGACTGCAACAGGATCCCTTTTGTAAGCAACATGAAGCAGCTAAGTGCTTGTTATGCTCAGCTTTTGCGTAAGAATAGTGCATTCGTGCCCCACTTTTTCCAGCAAACGGGGGGAAATGCCACTTAGAACTCCCGTAGTCAAAGACTTTATTATTTTTGCCTAAACCTCACTGAGGCTTTGAACTCAGATTGTGAGAGAATTCTGGCTGTTCAGTTGGAATTGAGGGCACCACTCCTGAAAACATTTTCTAAAAAGTAGTCATACTTCAGTGCTCCTGCCTGAACAATGAAGACAATAAATGGATTACATAACATTTCTGAAATAATATCTTCTCCCCATTGTGGAATGACATGAGCGACTTGAAATGGAATCTTCTTAGATACTGTTTGGAACATCTGTCAGAGGTTTACTCTCTTTTATCCTCCACTTTTATCCTTCCTTCCTATGTAAGAAGGCTTCCATTAGAGCACTGCTGGTGGCATACAATATCATTTCCCCTGCTTTAGTGGGAGGGATCGTAGCTCCGTGGCAGAGCACCTGCTTTGCAGGTAGAAGGTCCTCCTAGGTTTAATTGGCTTCGACTATGGGGCAGTACAGAAATGTAATAAATCATCATCATCATCAACATTATCCCAGGCATTTCCAGCTAGCAGGGCTAGGAAAGGACTTTGAGGGCCAAAACAGACATAACTGTATCTAGCAGCTACATCTCCCCACCTATTTTTGCTCTAGAGCTGGCACAGCGCCCCAGATCTGGATTGGGACCCTAGCGTGGGTGGCGGGAGGGCTTTTAAGATCTGGATTGGGCCCCCTGCATCTACTCTAGAGTAAAATTGAAGAGAAAAAAGATGTAGCTGCTAGATACAGATTTCAAGTAATATCTGTTTAGTCCTTGTGTGAGACCCTGGAGACCTGCTGCCAGCCATAGTTAGGGATATTCCTTGCTGAATGATGGTCTTTTGTTGGTTTTCTTCCCCCTTTAATTCATTCAGAGGGATTACATTCTTTTTTCTTTCCCCCTTTAATCACTTGGTTTCCCCCTTGGTTTCTGCCTCCATCTGCAGCCAGCGGGGAGGGGGGCAGGAATTCGGCAATTTTTCAGGGGTGAAGGGAATTTTTTGGAAAGTGTTGGGCAGCCCTGTCACACGCTCTCCTGCTACATGAGGTGAGAGAGCAGAAGCTGTTTCCCGCCCCCCAGTTGCGCAGAGCAGAGCAGAGGAAGCTGCTCCAGCTGGTCTAGGGACTATAGAAGCAAGCAAGCTCCCAGAGAGAGAGAGCGATCAGAGCAAGGGAACAGGGAGAGAAAACAGGAGTTGGCCAG
The DNA here is from genome assembly GCF_057233095.1 of Heloderma suspectum. Taxonomy (NCBI): domain Eukaryota; kingdom Metazoa; phylum Chordata; class Lepidosauria; order Squamata; family Helodermatidae; genus Heloderma; species Heloderma suspectum. The sequence continues at coordinate 110,477,428 of NC_139458.1, read as the reverse complement.
GGGAGTTCAGCAGGGGAGGTCAAGGGGGAGGCCCCTAACGTGTGTGGTTTTTTTTAAATTTCTTTTTTGTTTTTTTTTCATTTCCCCCCCATTTTTCTAAAAAAAAACATTTTTCTTGTAACACACACTTCCATACCAGTGGGCCGGTGTTTTTAACCTCCAGTGAGTAGAGGACTAGGCACAGGATAATCTAGAACAATCAGAAGGCTAGACACAAAAAGGGAAAAGAGGCTATGGAAGGAAAAGGCTCTCCAGGGGTGGTGACCAGCAATGTTTGTGCCATGTTCGTTTTCTTGCCTGAGAACAACATAGCCTACATATGCAACAAGTGCAAGTTGATCACACTATTGGAAGAAAAAGTAAGAGGACTGGAGCGATGAGTGTCAACCCGGACCCACCAAGGAATAAGAGAACACGAAGAGTTCTTGGACAGAACGTTGGAACTACAGCAGCAAAGTGAAGAACAGAAGCTAGAAGAGCAACAGCAAGCTGAGGCAGAAGAGGAAAATGCTGAGGTGAGGGAAAATGAAGTAGAGCATACTCCTTGGAAAAGGGTGACAGTTAGGAACAGAAGAACTAGACGTCACTCTGCACCAGTGGAGGCAGTGGAGCTATGGAACTGTTTCCAGGTACTTCAGGATGAGACTGGAGGACAGCCTGCAGAGGAAGAATTACAGGGGAACCTGCATGAGAGCGAACAAGAGGTTGAAGGTCAGTCAAGCAGAGGTGATGAAACCAAGGCCTACAACAACAAGAACAGAAGAGTAATAGTAGTGGGAGACTCCTTACTGCATGGGATCGAAACCCAAGTATGTCACAAAGACCTGTGGACTCGCCAGGTATGCTGTCTCCCGGGAAGATGGATTAGAGACGTGACTCAAGGGTTGCCTGCACTCATAAAGCCCACTGACAGGTATCCCTTTCTTCTCATCCATGTGAGAACAAATGATACCGGCAAGCGGAGCTACAAAGAAATCATGTCAGACTTTGAAGCTTTGGGAAGGAATCTTAAGAACTTTGGGGCCCAGATAGTTTTCTCATCCATCCTTCCAGTAGTTAGAAGAGGAATAGAAAGGGAAAGAAAAATACTCCGGTTGAATGACTGGTTATGAAGGTGGTGCCAATGAGAGATATTTGGATTCTGGGACCACAGGCTATAATTCCTGGAAGATGGACTATTGGCAAGGGATGGGTTGCACCTTACAAAGGCTGGGAAGAATGTGTTTGGCCACAGCATGAAGAACTTCATCAGGAGGGCTTTAAACTGAATCCTACAGGGGAGGGAGATGTAAAGTTGGGGGTAACAATGGATGAAGGCTCATGCACCACAGTGGAGAGAACAGCTCTAACAGCGCCCAATAATAGTCTTCGGAAACACGTAGGAAGAAAGCCAGACTATAAAGCACATGGTCTTCGATGTCTATACACTAATGCCCAGAGTATGGGAAACAAACAGAAGAAACTTGAACTCTTAATACAGGAGAGAAATTATAGGTGTAACTGAGACTTAGTGGGATGACTCCCGTGACTGGAATACAGCAATTGAATGATATAACTTGTTCAAAAAGAACAGGAGAAACAGAAAGGGAGGTGGAGTTGCACTATATGTGAAAAATACATATCTCTGCACAGAAATACAGGCGGATGAGCTTGGTAGCCCCATCGAGAGCATCTGGGTTAAAATAAATGGAGCAAAGAATAAAAGGAACATGGTGGGTGGAGTCTACTACCGGCCACCCAATCAAGGAGAAGACAAGGATGAAGCTTTTGAAAAGCAAATTGCCAATGTTTCAAGGAAGCATGATGTAGTAGTAATGGGGGCCTTCGATTTCCCCGACATTTGTTGGGTGACAAATTCTGCAAAACATGGCCCCTCCAAGAGATTTCTGACTTGTGTTGCTGAAAATTTCCTCCTACAGAAAGTAGAGGAAGGAACTAGATGATCGGCTATCCTTAACTTGATCCTAACCAACAGAGATGACTTAGTGGATAAAGTAGCAGTTACAGGAACTCTGGGGGAAAGTGACCATGTTATACTTGAGTTCTTGGTTCTAAAGGAAGCAAAAGCCGAGTATAGCCAAACGTGTACCCTGGATTTTATGAAAGCCAATTTTAATAAACTCAGAACAATGATCAGTAAGGTCCCATGACAAGCGCGACTCTAACGAGAAAAGGAGTCCAAGATGGGTGGGAGTTTTTTTAAAAAAGGAATTCTCAAGGCACAATTACAAACAATTCCAACAAGAAAAAAGGCGGAGGAGGACAACAGAAGAAGCCAATGTGGCTTCACAAAAAGCTTAGAGATGACCTGAAAACAAAAAAGCACACATATAGGAAGTGGAAGAAAGGCCAAGCTACAAGGGAAGAGTACAGGCAGGTAGCACAGAATTGCAGGGGTGGCGTCAGGAAGGCTAAAGCTGAGAATGAGCTGAGGTTAGCGAGGGATGCTAAAAGCAACAAAAAGGCTTTTTTCAGATACATGCATAGTAAAAGACAGAGGAAAGAAATGGTGGTTCAACTATTAAATAAGGATGGCAAAATGATAACAGATGACAAGGAAAAGGCAGAGGTGCTCAATTCCTACTTTGGCTCAGTCTTCTCCCCAAAGAGGGTCTATAACCCCCCTGGCAAAGGCGAAGTACAGGATGAAGGGGAAGGATTGCAGCTTGAGATCGATAGGCATATGGTCAAGGAACACGAACACCTAATTACTTTGAATGAGTTCAGATCTCCAGGGCCAGATGAACTGCACCCTAGAGTAATAGAGGAACTGGCAGAAGAACTCTCAGAACCACTGTTTATTATCTTTGAGAAATCATGGAGGATGGACAGGTGAAGTGCCAGATGACTGGAGGAGGGCTAATGTTGTCCATATCTTCAAAAGTACCTTCCGCCCGCATCCGGCTTGCCTGGCTGCAGGAGGGATTTTGCGGGGGGGGGGAGACATGCGCGAAGGCCATTGGCATTTGCCTTTGACGTTGGGGGGCGGACTAACCAGCTGATATTAGGTGGCGCCGCCCCCCCCCTCACCTTCAGCATTCCAGCCTCAATCAGGTGCTGAGTGGTCATGAGCCCAGCAGCTCGAGATTCGTCAGTAGAGACACTAGCAGCCTAGCATCAGCGGTGACTAGCGGCCTAGCAGCAGTGGTGGCAACATCCTGGGCGGCGGAGGAGGAGGCGACCCAGCGGCCTAGCGTCCACGGCGGCCTAGCGGCCTAGCGTTGGCATCAGCGGTGACCTGGCAGCCTAGCAGCAGCTGTAGCAGCAGCACCCCAGGCAGCTGGGCAGCGGGCCTGTCCGCAGGCGCTTCCCGTGCCTTGCGACCGCCTGATTTTTGGTGCGCTTGGTGGTGTGTGGCAGCGCCGCAGCCCGATCTGCCCGGGGGGAGGTGGGCCAGGCATGGGAGAGCCTGCTTCTTCAACTCTTCCCCAGGCAGACCCTGGCCGGCATAGTCAGATCCCAGCAGCAGCAATGGCTTTGGACACAGGTGAGGTTTTGGGAACTGGGCTAGTGGCAACCCTGCCTGGATGGAATTCATTTCCACCATGAGGTTTGTTTCCCTGGATGGTGGGTGCAGGTTGGCCATTCCACACACTGTGGGGGGAGATTCCTACTCCCCTGCCAGGTGGGGGCCAGCATTTCATATCTCAGGCGGCCTGCCATATGCTGCCAGCCTGGGAGTTGTGCACACGGCCTGTAGCTCAGGCCCATCAGCGGGTGCTGCTCCTGCAGTTTACACGCTCGTGGCGGTCCAACCCCCCCATGCCCCTGGCTCATCGGAAACTGGCTCCTTATGTGGGGGGGGGGACGCTTCCACAGTCCCAGTTGTTATGTCTCCTCCTGTGCTCAATAATGATGTGGCTTCTCAGCAGGCCTCTCCCACAGCAGCCACATGAGCCACCATTTGGCACGGCCCACGGGTGCTCATTCAGCCAAATTGGGGGGGGGGGAGTGATCCCTATGCCTGAGTCGAAAATGGGGCAATTCCAACTGGGGCAACATCTACCCCCTTAGGCTACCAACTACTACTGGCCACAAGGGAAAAAATATTAAGAGGGGAGTTTGCGGACATCTTCTCCCTGCTATTTCGGGAGTCGGAGGCAAAGGAGGGGGGAAAATCCAGCAACAGGGACCAAGAGAGGGCCAGGCGGAAGAAAGTATCCTGCACATGGGCCAATTTGGCTGCCGGATTTCCACATATATATGGGAGTAATCCAACAGAGATACCCAGAGAAGGGTTGGGTCCTGACTAAGTACTTGGACATTATATACAGGGCCTACACTGAGTACAAGGGCAGAGCTTGGCTGGCTTATGATGAATCATTCCATACACGAGCCTCCTTCAACTCTGCCTTGCATTGGGACGCACATTTTAGTGGGCACATTTTATCCAAGCAAATGCCCGCGTCAGTCCCTAAGGCTGGTGCACGGCAGGTGGTTCAACACCGAGCAGTCTGTTGGGAGTTCAGCTCCAGGGGTGTCTGCTCCAAATCCCCATGCAGGTTTCGCCATGGATGTTCCATTTGTGGGGGCCAGCGCACCTTCATTAGCTGCCACAGGACTAGGAGCTTTCGAGGCCCAAACTGGGAATGGCCAGGCAGCAAAAAGTCTGGTGGTGGCCCGCAACCACTGACTAAAGGGACCCAGTCCAATTAAGTTGGATCCGTTGAGGTGACTCTTGATGCAGTACCCACTCCGGGACGATGCCCTCTATCTGGAGGAGGGCTTTTCTCAGGGTTTTAAGATTCAGTTTCTGGGCCAGTGCCAGGCCCAGATTTCCCAGAATTAGAAACCTATTACTGGCTTTGAGCATGTGGTCAGGGAGAAGATTGATAAAGAGGTGTCGGCAGGGAGGGTCACTGGCCCGTTCGACTCCCCTCCCTTCCCCAACTTGAGAGTGTCCCCTTTGGGCTTAGTGTGTAGGGATGTACGAATCCCTTACCTTGTTCCGTTGTGGGGCTTCCGCGGTGGGGGGGAGGTGCTCCGTCCCTCCTCCCGGAATTCTCCCCGGCCAGCTCCACTCTGCGGCAACTCCATGGACCCGCCAGCTGGAGCTGGCCACAGCCGGACTTCTGGCCACTGCCGGGCTGCTGCGGCTGCAAATGGTGGCCGCTATGCCAGCCACCATTTGTGCCCCTGCTCTTTGCTGTGATAGGCTACGTAAGTATTTACATAGCTTATCACTAGGGGTGGACGAAAGTCCCTTACCTGTCCTCCAAGGTTGTTCGCGGTGGGGGGGAGGCGCTTCGCTGCTCCCCCCGCGAAGTTCAGGCCGGGGGGGGAGGCTTCCCGCCTCCCTCTGGCTGAAATTAAGGCCGGGGGGGAGGCTTCCCGCCTCGCCCCGGCCGAAATTCAGGCCGGGGGGGAGGCTTCCCGCCTCGCCCGGCTGCGAACTCGAAATTTTTTTTTTTAAAAAAAGCCCCCTGATAGGCTACGTGCCACCGCCGCCATTCCAATGAAAGAAAAAAAACAAGAACGCACCCTGATAGGCTACGTGACGATTAACGTAGCCTATCATGGCTAGATTTGCAAAGTCAGCCGTGATAGGCTACGTCAATCGTCACATAGCCTATCACGGGTGACTTAAAAAAAAAAAAAAGCGCGTACGCTAATGGCGGCCCCCATAGGGAGCCGCCATTCACGTTCCTTATTTGGTCGCTGTAGTCTACGTAAAGGTTTACGTAGACTACGGCGAAAATAAGGGCAACGCTATTTGCATTACCCTTATTTTCGCCATAGTCTACGTAAACCTTTACGTAGACTACAGCGACCAAATAAGGAATGGGAATGGCGGCTCCCTATGGGAGCCGCCATTATCCGTACGTGCTTTTTTTTTTTTTTAAAGTCACCCGTGATAGGCTACGTGACGATTTACGTAGCCTATCACGGCTGACTTTGCAAATCTAGCCATGATAGGCTACGTTAATCGTCACGTAGCCTATCAGGGTGCGTTCTTGTTTTTTTTCTTTCATTGGAATGGCGGCGGTGGCAGCCGGTCGAACAACCGGCTGCTGCTCCTGCCCTGCACGAACACCCGACGAACCGCCGGCCGGACCCGCCTCCGGGAGGGACATTCGGCGAAGGTAAGTCCCGTCCCGGGGAGGGGTGCGGGGTGCGGGGGTGTGTGCGGAGGATTTCTCCCCAAAACTTGTTCGGGGGGCCGAACACATTGGCGCTCGGCCCCCCGAAGTTTCGGGGAGAAATTCTCCGCCATCCCTACTTATCACGGCCTAATGCAGGCATGCAAATGGCGGCTGCTACGATGGCTGCCATTTGCGGCCGCAACAGCCTGGCAGCGGCTGGAAGATAAGCCGGAGCTGCCGCCGCTGCATCCGCTGCTGCATCCACTGCCACATTCGCCGCCACATTCGCCGCCGCATCCGCTGCCACCGCTGCGTCCACCGCCAGGTAGGTCCGTCCAAGTGGTGCTCCAAGGTGTATCGGGCCTACATGAGGCCTCTGCCAGGACCCTAGTGATATGAGACGCTGTTGTTCACATGTTGCTTTTCTGTTATCCTAGATGGCTGGTGAGTGTGGGAACTGGTGCGGGTGCTCATTTGTGGGCACAGCATGGTATTTTGGGCTGGTCGGAGGGCCTTCTCATCTAGCTGTGGATCCCAGCTCGGGCTCAGCTGGTATGCCACCATCCAGTGGTTGGGCAGTCGTGGCATGCAGTGGGAGTGCCTCCTGCCCACGTTATTCCAGCAGGGGCTGGTGAAGGTCCCCCTGCACGTTCTGGTTTTACACCTGGTAGGGGGGAACGACTTGGGCTTGCTAAAAGGCAAGGCCCTGATCCTGCAAGCCTTGGACGATCTACAGCTGATTTGGTTCGGCTGGCTGGGAATTTCCATCATGTGGTCTTGCCTGCTACCAAAGTTGGCCTGAAGGGATGGTCTCGATCCCTGTGCATTGGATAGGGCCTAGAAGAAGGTGAACAGGGAAATAGGGAACTTTCTAACCAGACAGGGTGATCGGACTATTTTACGCCCAAACATTTCTCATGCAAGGAGGGAGCTCTATAGGGAAGATGGTGTTCATCTAACCAACTTGGGCAACGATTTCTTTTTGGCCGATCTGTGAAAGGGCATACTGGAGTTCTTACAGCATGGGGGCGGGGGGAGAATGACTAAGCAGAGGCTTGTCATCCTCCTGTGGCGGACCCAAGTGGGCACTTCCTTGGGGAATAAGGCTGGCGAGCATTCGAAGGCACTGTTTCAGATGACTGGTAAGGCCCGAGTTCAGGAGATACGACTGGAGTTATGAGGCTCGGGGGGGGGGGTGACAGGGGCAGGCCTCCTGGCCCAAAACTGGGTACATCTGTGGGGTAGTGACTGAGGAGGCCATGCCCCAAACATTGTATGTCTCACCCAGCACAAGGCCAGAATAGCTGGAGTAGTGATGTGCCCACCTGTGCTTGCTTTCGCAGATTGTCCCATGTCAATAAATCTGGCCCAGATTTACACCAAATCTACTTGTGTCATCTTGTCATTTCTCCCCCCCCCCGCCGCCTTACACCCGCAAAGCCAAAAAGAAGGAATGTGGGAACTACAGACCAGTCAGTCTGACATCAATCCCTGGAAAAATTCTGAAGCGGATGATAAAGCAATCCATCTGTAAGCACCTTGAAAACAATGCAGTGATTACTCAAAGCCAACATGGATTTGTCAAGAACAAATCCTGCCAGACTAATCTGATCTAATGTTTTGATCAGGTCACCTCCCTTGTCGACTGAGGCAATGCTGTGGACGTAACATACCTCGACTTCAGCAAAGCTTTTGACAAAGTGCCCCGTGATATCCTGATGAGCAAGCTAGCTCAAAGTGGGCTAGATGAAACAATGATCCGGTGGATCCACAGTTGGCTACAGAATCGGACTCAAACAGTGCTTATCAATGGGACCTTCTCAAACTGGGGAGAGGTAACGAGTGGGGTACTGCAGGGCTCCGTCCTGGGCCCAGTGCTCTTCCACATTTTTATTAATGACTTGGAGGAGGAGGTGCAGGGAATGCTGATCAAATTTGCAGATGACACAAAATTCCCTGTACGGGCCACCAAACCGCCCAGTCAGTTTCGGCTATTGGGCAGTATAGAAATGAAATAAATAAAATAAATTGGGCAGGATAGCTAATACCTTGGAAGACAGAAACAAAATTCAAAGTGATCTTGATAGGCTGGAGTGCTGGGCAGAAAACAACAGAATGACATTTAATAGGGATAAGTGTCAAGTTCTGCACCTAGGAAAAAGAAACCAAATGCACAGTTATAAGATGGGGAATACGTGGCTCAACAACACTACAAGCGAGAAGGATCATGGAATTGTTGTAGATCACAAGCTGAATATGAGCCAACAATGTGATGTGGCTGCAAAAAAGGCCAATGCTCTTTTGGGCTGCATTAATAGAAGCATAGCTTCCAAATCCCGGGAAGTACTAGTTCCCCTCTACTCAGCACTGGTTAGGCCTCATCTGGAGTATTGTGTCAAGTTCTGGGCACCACACTTTAAGAAGGATGCAGACAAGCTGGAGAGGGTTCAGAGGAGGGCAACAAAGATGATCAGGGGACTGGAAACAAAGCCCTATTGAAGAGAGACTGAAAGAACTGGGCATGTTTAGCCTTGAGAAGGGAAGACTGAGTGGAGATATGATAGTGCTCTTCAAGTCCTTCAAAGGTGGTCACAGAGAGGAAGGCTAGGATCTCTTCTCCATCATCCCGGAGTGCAGGACACAGAATAATGGGCTCAAAGCCAGATTCCAGCTGAACATCAGGAAACACTTCCTGACTGTCAGATAGGGATGTACGAATCCCCTTACCTGGGCTCCGCAGGGGGGCCCACAGGGGGGGAGGCGACCATTCTTCCCCCCCCAGAATCCTCGCTGGCCGGCTCCACTCCGCGGTGAGTTCGAACATTCCCACTCACCTCCACCTCCTGCCGGATCATCGTGGAGCTGAATCCTCCTCGCTGGCGGCTCCATTCCACAAGCGATACGGCCACCATTGCCATCCATATCGCTGCTGATGAGAAACAGGAAGTGTTCCGGATGCAAATGGCATCCACTATGCCATTTGCGTCCCTGTTTCTTCTTGTGATAGGCTACGCGTCTGTATTTATGCAGTTATTTACGAAGCCTATTGTGTGAAAAAATGTTCCTGTTTTTTCACGCGATAGGCTACGTAAATAGCTATGTAAATACAGACGCGTAGCCTATCGTAAGAACAAACAGGGACAGAAATGGCGTAGTGGATGCCATTTGCATCTGGAACACTTCCTGTTTCTCATCAGCAACGATACGAATGGCAATGGTAGCCATATCGCTTGTGGAATGGAGCCGCCAGTGAGGAGGATTTGGCTCCGTGATGATCCGGCAGGAGGTGGAGGTGAGTGGGAACGTTCCGCCATGGACTCCAGAGGCCGAATTCCCTGGAATTTGGCCTCATTGGAGTCTGTGGCAGAATTCTCTGCCATCCCTACTGTCAGAGCAATACGCCAATGGAACCCATTCCCTAGGGAGGTGGTGGGCTCTCCCACACTGGAGGCCTTCAAGACGAGGCTGGACAGCCATCTGTCAGGGATGCTCTGACTTGGATTCCTGCTCTGAGCAGGGGGTTGGACTCGACGGTCTTGTAGGCCCCTTCCAACCCTACCATTCTATGATTCTATGAAGTGTTGCCATGATATGATCTCCCCACCCCTTCCCCCTTCCCTTTACTGCATCACACCCCTCCCACCTTTTCCCACATTATGTCCCCCTTCCCCTCCTGGCATCGCATCCCTCCACCCTTACTACATTGTGCCCCCTTTCCCCTTATCTTTTCTGCCAAGCTGTGCAGCAGAAGGAAGCAGCCAGCCTCGCTCTTCAGAGAGCTGAAGGTGGCCCTTCCTCAGAGCCAGTCATGGGAAAGGTGTTCCAGGAGATCGCCTGTACGGTCAAATGCGAGTCTAGATGGCTTACAGTGCAAACCTGTGTGCGTTTATGTGGAAGTAATTCCGTTTGAGTTCAATGGGCTGCACTCCCAGGTAAGTGTGTAGGAGTTGCGCACATAAGGCCTGTGGTCGTACCTTTACGTAAGTTGGAGCCATGGACTACTGGCATGGTCCTGCTCCCACACACGTGTGCACTGACTGACTGGAGGAAAGGACCTTCCTGAACCCACCCTTTGCTCTCTAGAATATGCAAGTAGCCCAAGGCTAGGAGATAACTTTCTCCTTGCCTGCTTGGGCCTTTCTTTCTCTTGGACCATTACTGCACCGACTCTTCATATAAACTCCACTTTCTTCCCAATTCCTTTTGACTTCCGTATTGCATCGATTAGATGATGAGGCTGCAGACAGGGACTGTCTTTTTAATGTCTGTACAGTGCGTAGAAAATTTTTAGGTGCCTGATAAGTGTTAGGTTGGCCATATCGCCTTCTTCACAAGTGACAGTTGTCCTTTTAAAGGCACCTCTGTTTTGTGTGAGGAACTAGGCTGGGGTGAAGGGCCAGATGAGCCCCTCTCCCCCCGCCGTGGGCTGAGTGGCGTCAGGATGCCTGGTCATGCCCCTCTGACATCATTCAGTCTCCGCCTGAAGTGTTGACTGGAGTTCTTCAGCTGGCGCTGTGTTCGAGGACCTGGCTTTGGTGCACTCAGGTTTTCCCTGGCCAAGAAATGCTCAAGTGCACTGAAGCCTCTCCAGCTTAGGTGCTGGGTAGAGGACTGCTTTACTCCTCCACCCTGTACCTTGGCTGGGGGCCCAGCTGCCTTGCGCTTGGGCTGAACGCAGTATACGGAACCTGACCCCTCAGCTGGCGTGCCTTCCCTCACCTTCCTCCAATGGGGAAGAGGTGGGATGGGAGAAGCACTTAGTCTACCACTCCCCTTCCCACTTGGTTTGCCCTGGCAGGCCAAATTACCCCCAAGGCCGAAGGTTCCCCATCCCTGCTCCATTTGAAGGGCTATCAGAGGCCAATAATCTATTTGAAGGTGTTCTTTAACTGAAGGGCTTAAAGATAAAGAATGTTGAGAAGGGAGAGCAGCAGGGGCCTTGAAGTCGCCCGTCAACAGTTAGCATCTGGATCACAGACTGAGCAGGCATACAAGTTACCTGGTCACAGTCTTCCCCACTATGGTGAGATGTGTTGTATTTCTATTTAAATTACGGTAATTATTTCTAATTTTCCATATCCAAATATAAATTATCACATGCAAATTTTAATGGAAATCTGTTGCCACTTTCCCCCTCATTTTGGCATGTGTAAGTGACCATAATAATGATAATGATAAATGATGATGTTGATGATGATGATACCTTAGCCTGGTCCTTTTGATACAATGTTTAACAGAACTTGCAGATATGGAGGAACTGGGTCCCAAATCCCACAGAACTGAGGAAAGGAAATGTTTCACAATACATGACATGCTTCTTAATGACCTTTTCTTGGAAACTGATAAGATACTTCTGCGCCATCGCTGTGATAACGATATTTATTTTCCCCTCTTTCAAATCCTGTTATATTTTCATCTCTTTCAAATCCTGCTATATAAAAGCAGCAGAAGAAAAAGAAGACACAGAACAGAACAATTCTGAAAGCATTTCCAAAATATAAAGGTCCGCTGGGTCCAGACTTTCTGGGCTTCCCACAGTGTCAAGAGCTTCTGAAGCTATTGCTCTGAGATTCCATTGAATAATTCACAAAAGGCTCAGCATTCACTTTCTTAAGTAACTGTCTGCTATACTTTAGTATATATATTGTTTATGGTGGGGGGAACTCAAGGGTACTGATATTAGAAACCTTGGTAATGGAAGCAGAATGTACTTTGGCTAAAAGGTATGGGCAGCCTGAATGTAGCTATGAAGTATGACACTTTTAAAGTGAATTTCATTTCTTTAAGACAGAAGAGTACTTTGAAGTCCATCCAAATTTGGCTTTTTTGTGTCTGAAACCCCTTTGGAATGAGACAAAGTCTTGACTTTAAAACTGCCATTGTCTTCAGGGAATATGAAGGCCCTGCTTTTTCAGTATGCAGCTATCCAGTATGAAAAAGCAATCCCTATCACTCAAAGGAATCATTAAAAGGTCAGGTGCAACCTAATCCTGGTTGCACCTCAAGATACTCCTGAGTGGGACCACTCCTGACCCCTGTGCTTGGGGACAATGATGAGATTTCTGCGTATGTGCAGCTGGATGCATGATGAGACCTTTCCATGCAATGGGGAACCCTGGGTCTGGATTGGAACCTCATCATGGGGGCAGAGGTTTAAGCCTTCCTCCCTGACATTTTCCTCATGAAAATCACACAAACACACACACATACCAAAGCTGCCTCATTAGGAAAAAAGATATAACTTGAATACTTGAATATACATGTTTTTCTTAACAGGGCAAAAACAGTGTGGAGGGGGAATTTTCAGTGGGAAGATGGTATTGCGGGGGGGGGGGCAGAGATTTATCCTCCATGCCCAAAGCCCACATCCTGATCCAGAAAGCACCCCTGCCATGGTCACTGCGATTTGAAAAAAAATCTTTTACCAAGAGTGAAGATGCGTGTCTCTGTGCCCAAGACAGAAATTGCTTTAAAATATATTTATTTGACATGTGTTCTGTGCCCTTAGAAATGGGGAAGGGGATCAAGCAAGTGTTCAAACCTGAAATGTAGAATGGTATTGAGAACCTGCCTACCAAAGTTCACTCTCATATCTCAATGTCCTGGGGTGATACTGTATGAGTAACTATCAAATAAATAATGCCAAACAGTTAATCCCCCACTAGTGGATTGACACCACTGACTGGATACAAGCCTTAGTCAATAATAACTAGTATTTATACAGAACACTAGATAATTTAAAAGTACTTCACATATTTTATGTCAGTAATCCTTGAAACAACACTGTCAGTATTATCATATCAAATCTGAAGATTGGGGTGGTAGGGTGGACTGAAGCAGAGATATAATAATAATGTGCTTTTCTACGTGATTCTTTTAACCCATCACTTTACTGAGGCTTCTGCTTCTGGAATCATTCTCAAGTTAAGACTGGATCCTCTGCACATGTTTTTTTTCCCAGGGTTTTTCCTTCTCTGCCTTTCTATATATTCCATTACATAACCTCTAGGTGGTGCTGTGGTATAGTGGAGCTGTGCAAATACGTCAGGGTTTCATGCTGCTATTCCTGGATATACGAGAATTTCCCCAATAGAAAAAACAAACAAATGCTAACATGGTTTCAAAGAATGGGAGGGGCCCTGGAGAATGACAACATTGTGTACAGCACCCACAAACTACCACAAGTGAGGAATCATGAGTTCACAATAAATGCCTCTTATAGAAAGGCTCAAAGTGTGGTGTACTAGTCAGAGTTAGGCTTTGATGTTGTTGTTCAGTCATTCAGTCGTGTCTGACTCTTTGTGACCCCATGGACCATAGCACGCCAGGCCTTCCTGTCCTGTGTTCTCTCCCGGAGTGTGCTCAAGTTCATATTCATTGCATCGGTGATACTATGTAGCCATCTCATCCTCTGCCGTCCCCTTCTCCTTTTGCCTTCAATCTTTCCCAGCATCAGGGTCTTTTCCAGAGAGTTTTCTCTTTGCATTGGGTGGCCAAAGTATTTGAGCTTCAGCTTCAGTATCTGTCCTTCCAATGAGCAGTCAGGGTTGATTTCCTTTAGGATTGACTGATTGGACCTCCTTGCAGTCCAGGGGACTCGTAACAGTCTTCTCCAGCACCATAGTTCGAAAGCATCAATTCTTCAGCGCTCAGCCTTCCTTATAGTCCAGCTCTCACAGCCATACATTACTACTGGGAAAACCATAGCTTTAGACGGACCTTTGTCGGCAAGGTGATATCTCTGCTTCTTACTATGCTGTCTAGGTTTGCCATAGCTTTCCTCCCAAGGAGCAAGCGTCTTTTAATTTCATGGCTACAGTCACTGTCTGCGGTGATCTTGGAGCCCAAGAAAGTAAAATCTGTCACTGCTTCCATTTCTTCCCCTTCTATATGCCAGGATGTGATGGGGCCAGATGCCATGATCTTCGTTTTGTTAATGTTGAGTTTCAAACCAGCTTTTGCACTCTCCTCTTTCACCCTCAACAAGAGGCTCTTGAGATCCTCTTCGCATTCTGCCATTAGGCTGGTATCGTCTGCATATCGGAGGTTGTTGATAATTCTCCCAGCAATCTTAATTCCGACCTGTGATTCATCCAACCCAGCGTTTCTCATGATGTACTCTGCATATAAGTTAAAAAAGCAGGGCGACAATATGCAGCCTTGTTGTACTCCTTTCCCAATTTTGAACCACTCGGTTGTTCCATGTCTGGTTCTTACTGTTGCTTCTTGACCCTCGTACAGGTTTCTCAGGAGACAGGTAAGGTGGTCTGGTACTCCCATTACTTTAAGAATTTGCCACAGTTTGTTGTGATCCACACAATCAAAGGCTTTAGCGTAGTCAATGAAACAGAAATAGACGTTTTTCTGGAATTCTCTTTCTTTCTCCATGATCCAGCGAAAGTTGGCGATTTGATCTCTAGTTCCTCTGCCTCTTCGAAACCCAGCTTGGACTTTCGGTAGTTCTCGGTTCGCATACTGCTGAAGCCTAGCTTGTAGGATTTTGAGCATCACCTTGCTGGCATGTGAAATGAGCACAATTGTGCGGTAGTTTGAACACTCTTTGGCATTGCCCTTCTTTGGAATTGGAATGTAAACTGACCTTTTCCAGTCTTGTGGCCACTGTTGAGTGTTCCAGATTTGTTGGCATATTGAATGCAGCACTTTAACAGCATCATCTTTTAGGATTTTAAATAGCTCAGCTGGAATACTGTCATCTCCACTAGCTTTGTTGTTACTAATGCTTCCTAAGGCCCACTTGACTTCACTCTCTAGGATGTCCGGTTCAAGTTCAGTGACCACACTATCATGGCTAACAGTGACATTCAGATCTTTCCTGTATAGTTCTTCTGTGTATTCTTTCCACCTCTTCTTAATCTCATCTGCTTCTGTTAGGTCCCTGCCTTCTTTGTCCTTTATCATGCCCGTCTTTGCACAAAACGTTCCCTTGAGATCTCCAATTTTTTTGAAGAGATCTCTAGTCTTTCCCATTCTGTTGTTTTCCTCAATTTCTTTGCATTGTTCATTTAAGAAGGCCTTCTTGTCTCTCCTTGCTATTCTCTGGAACTCTGCATTCAGTTGGATAGATCTTCCCCTCTCTCCTTTGCTTTTTGCTTCCCTTCTTTCATCAGCTACTTATAAAGCTTCATCAGACAGCCCCTTGGCTTTCTTGCACTTCTTTTTCTTTGGGATGGATTTCGTTGCTGCCTCCTGAACAATGTTACGGACCTCCGTCCATAGTTCCTCAGGCACTCTGTCTATCAGGTCTAATCCCTGAAATCTATTCCTCACCTCCACTGTATATTCATAAGGGATATGATTTAGGTCATACCTGAATGGTTTAGTGGTTTTCCCTACGTTCTTCAATTTAAGCCGAAATTTTGCAAGAAGCAGCTCATGATCTGAGCCACAGTCAGCTCCAGGTCTTGTTTTGACTGACTGTATAGTGCTTCTCCATCTTTGGCTGCAAAGGACATAATCAATCTGATTTCGATATTGACCATCTGGTGATGTCCATGTGTAGAGTCGTCTCTTGTGCTGTTGGAAAAGAGTGTTTGCTATGATCAGCGTGTTCTCTTGGCAAAACTCTATTAGCTTTTGTCCTGCTTCATTTTGTACACCAAGGCCATGCCTGCCTGTTATCCCGGTGATTTCTTGACTTCCTACTTTAGCATTCCAATCCCCTATGATGAAGAGGACATCTTTTTTTGGTGTTAGTTCTAGAAGGTGTAGGTCTTCATAGAACTGATCAACCTCAGCTTCTTCGGCATCAGTGGTTGGGGCATAGACTTGAATTACTGTGATGTTGAATGGTTTGCCTTGGATTCGTACCGAGATCATTCGATCGTTTTTAAGATTGTACCCCAGTACTGCTTTTCCACCCTTTTGTTGACTATGTGTGCTACTCCATTTCTTCTAAGGGATTCTTGCCCACAGTAGTAGATATGATGGTCACCTGAATTAAATTCGCCCATGCTTGTCCATTTTAGTTCGCTGATTCCCAAGATGTCGATGTTCAATTTTGCCATCTGATGTTTGACCACCTCCAGCTTACCTTGATTCATTGATCTTACATTCCAGGTTCCTAAACAATATTGTTCTTTACAGCATCGGTTTTTCTTTTCACCACCAGACACATCCACAGCTGAGTGTCCTTTCGGCTTTGGCCCAGCCGCTTCACTCTTTCTGGCACTACTTGGAAATACCCTCTGCTCTTCCCCAGTAGTATATTGGACACCTTCTGACCTGAGGGGCTCATCTTCCGGCGTCATCTCTTTTAGCCTTGTGATACGTTCCATGGGGTTTTCTTGGCAAGAATACTGGAGTGGGTTGCCATTTCCTTCTCCAGTGGACCACATTTTGTCAGAACTCTCTGCCATGACCTGTCCGTCTTGGGTGGCCCTGTACGGCATAGCTTATGGCTTCACTGAGTTATGCAAGCCCCTTCACCACAACAAGGCAGTGATCCATGAAGGGGAGAGTTAGGCTAGGGCTGGGGAAATATAGGTTCAAATTCCTCTTCAGCCATGAAGGTCACTGGTTGACCTCAGGCCAGTCACTCCTTCTCAGCCTAACCCACCTTACAGGTTGTGAGGATAAAATGGCTGGGGGAGGAACCTTGTATGCCAGCTTCAACTCCTGAGAGCAGCCTTCCCCAACCTGGTGCCCTCCAGATGTATTGAACTGCAACTCCCATAATTCCCAGCCAGTAAGGATAATGCTGGCTGGGAATTATGGGAGTTGCAGTCCAACACATCTGGAGGGAAGGCTACCTTAGAGGGAAGATGACACATAAATGTAACAAATAAATGTTAACTTGCTTGAACCAGGGACTTCCTTGAACCAGCTCAGACACTGCATGAGATCTTCATTTCAAATGATAAACCTTCTCTGCTTCTGCTTCTACTTCTTCTGCTGAAACCTGTCTACAGGCTTCACACTCTGTTGGCAGTGAGTCTTCAAGCTTTTCTTTGCAATAATGTGAGCTAGGAAATCTATGTAAACAAAAGCTTACTAACATACAGGTGCCAGGAGCACAAGTCTATCTATCTGTATACCTGTCCACTTGAGCACCTCCACAAATTGCCTTCAGAAATTTCATCCTAGAAAAGTGACCAGAATGAATTTCTCTGTAACTGTCTGACAGGAGGATTCCTCACTGGGATTGCTATGAGACCGGACCTGGAGAGACAATGTCACCACTTGACTCTCTTCCCCTTTTGAGTATGGTATATAATCCTGCACTGAGACACAAACAGGAGAGCCTGGGTATAAACAGCATTTACTTTTTTCCATTAAAAAACAAACAAAAAACTTACTTTGGTTGAGCTGGGAGGAACTGTGAGAAGCCATAATTGTCATCACTGGCTGCAAGATGTTTGTGACATAATGATTTGTGTCTCCTAAATTGAAGCATTCATTCGATATGCTCAAGATTATTATTTTATATATCTGTTAGAGCTTAGAAAAGAAGGTAGAAACATATTGTTGATAAAATAACAATCATAGTTTGTGCTGTGCTGAATCCTCTCCAGTTAAAAACTTTGGTGAAAAATTGGGGGAGACTGGAGGCAGAGTATTCTCCCATCTAGAATCATAGGATAGGAGGGGCCTATAAGACCATCGAGTCTAACTCCCTGCTCAATGCAGGAATCCAAGTCAGAGCATCCCTGACAGATGGCTATCCAGCTTCATCTTGAGTGCCTCCAGTGTGGGAGAGCCCCCACCTCCCTAGGTAATGGGTTCCATTGTCGTATTGCTCTAACAGTCAGGAAGTTTCTCCTGATGGTCAGCCAGAATCTGGCTTCCTGTCACTTGAGCCCATTATTCCGTGTCGTGCACTCCAGGATGATTGAGAAGAGATCCTGGCCTTCCTCTCTGTGACAACCTTTCAAGTATTTGAACAGTGCTATCGTATCTCCCTTCAGTCTTCTCTTCTCAAGGCTAAACATGCCCAATTCTTTCAGTCTCACCTCGTAGAGCTTTGTTATACCTCTATTGCATTTCCCTTTCCCCCCACACCTGTTGACTAGTATTCATTCACAGAACCATTCATTTTCCCCATAACTGCCTTTTTCCTTGTTCTTGGGACAGTTATTCCAGCCAATTGGGGATCACATGATGAGCGTGATAGTGATGTAATGGTGCCCTGCAACCAACCAGATGTGACTCTGTAACAATGTAATGAAGACAATTCAGAATAAGGCAGAAAGCGTTGATCTCATTCTGAATGAGTGTCAAGAAAGGAGCCATGTTGTGTACACTTTTGATCCTTTTTGCCACTGAAAAATCACCAAAAGGGGTGTGCTCATTTCACAGGACCAAAAATATGCATGAAAAATATGCAGCTCAGCACCAATCTCAATATATCCTAAGACAGTTAAGAAAAACTGTTCTTGCCTCCCTTGAATCTTGGGAAATGGGAAAATAACACCGGTGATATGGGTAGGTTTTTTTGTCATTATAAAACTACTTCTATAAATCTAACTAATATTAAAATAAACTACTTACAAAACCCAAATTCTTGAAACTGGCGGAGGGAACAATCCTATGGTCGCTACTCAGAGGACAGCCATAGGATATCTTGTTTCCTGGAGAA
Source organism: Heloderma suspectum (assembly GCF_057233095.1). NCBI lineage: Eukaryota > Metazoa > Chordata > Lepidosauria > Squamata > Helodermatidae > Heloderma > Heloderma suspectum. Next base: position 110,458,750 of record NC_139458.1, on the reverse strand, counting down.
CCGACCTTCCTCCCCTTGAGAAGCCCCGTGCTCTGCGCTTGCAAGAGGAGTGTGGAGTGGCCGCACCGTGGTGTTCCAGGGGGCATTCTGGGACAGGGAAGGTGGAAATGCCAGTATGACACATGCAATGTGTTGTCCGTCAGCCTCCTCCCCCATTTCGCTGTCGCACGACTAGACAGCCGAAAGTGGCTGTCTAGCCAAAAATGCAGGGCAGGAGGAGCACGGAGGGAATGATCCCCTCCATGCTTCTTCTTTTCTGCATTGGATAGGCTGTCGCCTCCAAGTTCAGAGGCAGCCACCTAACTGCATAGGATTGCGCCCTAAGCCACCTTTAAAAGATGGTGGCTATTTTTCTTAAACCATCAGGGCAACTATATCAAAAAGGTGTCTTCCTTATTTGGCTCCAAAGAAATTACAGGTGACACTTGTAATTTTATTCAATTTATTCAAACAACTTTATTGACAACTAACAACTTCCTCATGAGTAACACATATAACAAAACACATTGAACACACTCAAACGGTGTGAAACTGTTCCATTTGTTGTTGTTGTTCAGTCGTTCAGTCGTTTCCGACTCTTCGTGACCCCATGGACCTTGGCACGCCAGGCCTTCCTGTCCTGCGCTTTCTCCCGGAGCGTGCTCAAGTCCATAGAACCTGTTCCATACTGTGTCTTTATTCACCATGCACTTATTTACAACAGAGCTAAATAATCTACTTCTTCATTCAGCCCAAGAGGTGACAGAATTCTCCTGAGCTGGAATAGACAAAACATCTCTCCCTGAAGCAGAAAACTGTCATTGGGCATGTTCAACCTTTTCCATAATATAGTTTTATTATATAAAATGACTTGAATGTGGCTTTTAAGTGAGTTACCAGAGATATAGTGTGTCTTTACACAGAGGTCGTAATGTAGTACATAATTTTTAAATTTGCTATACATTTGACTTCTGAGCTCCAGAAGGAATCTGACAGATGGCTACACTCATGTCAGGGGAATAAGTTGGTATTAAATGTGACTAAAAATAGTCTCAAGTGCCTTGAGGTTCATCTCCAAGTTAAGAATTGGACTGTAATTTCACATCAAGTGAAGATTCTTCTTGGGACACATTTATTTTCAACTTCAGATTTGATAATGGATTATCTGCCCTAGAAATACATAAGAAATATTTTTGTCTTTATATGACTATTAATTAGATCAATGCCAGGTCACAATCTGGAGGAAAGCAAATTGGAAGAGTCAACAGGACATTCTTTTTTTTAACAATCCTAGACTCATAATTTGAAGCTTATGGTGTTTTCAATAGAAATAAACTATTGATTTAAAATTTAATGTGTGTTAAAAATGCACTCTGGGGGATGCGTAACCATTACCCCCGCCCATTTTCATATGCAAACAGGACTTTAAATTGCACACACTCAAGATTAGCAACAATCCAAGGAGACTTTACATATCTCGTGAAAACAATAGTGCAAACAAGCACATACAAAGGAGGATGGAACCCCTCCTGTCTCTTTAAGAGGTGTGCAGAGTTCCAGCAGGTATAGCTTTTTTCACTGCTATATGGCAAACTGCACTTACCAAAATCACACAAAGAGCCCAGCAGTACTGCAAGGGAAATGTTGTCTCTTTGCTCTGGCATGATACTTTAGCACTGTCCTTTCTTTGGGTGACATTGTAACAACCAAAAATAAAAAGGGAAGCATCCAAACAGGACAGAATCCAGAAAGAGGATGTGTTGTCAAAGGTGCCAATGGGGAAAAAAAAACATTGTTATTTATTTATTTATTTATTATTTCATTTCTATACCGCCCAATAGCCAAAGCTCTCTGGGCGGTTCACAAAAATTAAAACCAATTTTTAATACCCAATGCATTTCAGAATGAAAAGCTCTTTCATCAAGGTGGTCTTACAATCTCACATTTTAGAAACAGGCTAAGGGCACAATCCTATGATCACTAGACAGCAGCTAGATGGCCACAGGACTGGTCAGTTCCCAGAAAACTGTCTCCCTCTCCCCTCCCCTGCTGCCTCATAGACAGCGTGCATTGTCCCTGCACTCCGCACTTGGAAGATCAGCGGGGGAAAGAGGGCGTTCCTGGGGGCTGGGCAGGGCAGGGAGTTCGTAAGTGCCGGTATGACACTTCTTATGTGTCATCCGGCCCCCCTGCCCCATGCTCCGATGTCCCATAGCTAGACAGCCAAAATTGGCCATCTAGCCATGAATGCAGGGCAGCTGGAGCTTGGAGGAGACAATTGTCTCCGTGCTCCTCCCGCCATTCGCTGGATAGGCAGTCACCTCTGAGTTCAGAGGCAGCCAACTGTCCCCATTGGATTGCTCCCTTAGGCTGTGTCTCCATGAGAACAGAAGGAGAAGCAAATGAAGGAGTACCAGATTTTAAAAAAGGGATCAGCTTTGCTGCGCTTTGCTCCATGGAGGGCTCCACGAGCAGGTTTTCTGCACCAGTAAAAATCACTTCACAGAACATACTTCTGGGTGGGGTTGGGGGTTGGAGTGAACGTCATCTGACTGGCACGGGCTGCTCAACTGATAAGAGAGGCTTCCCCCCTCTCCCCCAGTTTCTCCTTTCCCCTGAAACACCAGATGCACCTGCATTTCAGAAGCAAGCCTCATCAAGCACAATGGGAATTACTTCCGAATAGACACACATACGTAGGCTTGTGCTGAGAAAGAGGGAGGGGATACAGGGATGGGAAACCAGCCACCTTTTTAAACCTAGGATCTCTATAAACAGGATATCTATAACTAGGATCTCTTACTTCCTAAGGCAATAAATCAAGCCATGGAGTTTCAGTAAAGCACTTTACAGGCTTCAGGGAATCTGTGTTTTAAATTCTGTATTCAATTCAGGGGATTTCTGTAAATTCTGATGTGGGCATTCAGGGGGCAAGCCTCATTCAGCACAATGGGAGTTACTGCTGAGGAGACACTAATGGGTTTGTTGTGGGAAAAAGGCAGTAAACACAATGATGGGAAACCAGCCCCCACTGTAACACAATGCTGTGCACGATCTCTATAAGGGAAGGTGAAAGTAGTTACTTCCTAGGGCAATAAACCAAACCATGGAGAATTGGAGCCTTGAGATTGTGTTTTACAGCACTTAGGTAATTGGGCTTTAAACTGTGCTATTTGCGTTTCCCTTATTTTTGCCATAGTCTACGTAAATGTTTACATAGACTAGACGTGCCAAAATAAGGAACGCAAATGGCGGCGCCCATGGGCGCCGCCATTTGCATACGCGCGGTTTTTGTTTTTTGTTTTTACTCAGCCGTGATAGACTACGTAAACATTTACGTAGCCTATCACGGTATTTTTAAAAAACCTAGCCATGATAGGCTACGTAAATCTTTACGTAGCCTATCATGTTTTTTTGTTTTGTTTTTTACTGGAAATGGTGGCGGTGGCAGCCGGTCGGAAGACCGGCCACCGCCGCCGAACCGCTGCCGAACTGCCGCCGGAGCCACCGCCGCCAGGGAGATTCGCCCAAGGTAAGTCCCGTCCCGGGGGGGCGGGGGGGCAGACCGTTTCACCACCAATTTTGGGGGGCCGAATGCGCTGGCATTCGGCCTCCCCGAGATTCATGGCAAAATTCTCTGACATCCCTAGCTCGGAATAAATCGCTCATGGAGACACCCCGTAAGTCAGCTTCCAAAAATGGTGGCTATTTCTCTTACACCACCCACCACTGTAACCACCAGCACATGGGAGACACCCTTCGGTGTCAAAAGCTTCACCAAACACCAATTGAGTTTAGAATAGGGACCGATGATTCAGTCTATTTCTGGTCTGTGTCAGTTAATATATTCCATCATAATGTTTTGTTCTGTTCAATTTCCTCATCAGTCTGCAATTTTTTTAAAAAGCATGAATATTGCCCTAACATATGCATTTTGTAAGCTATTTCCCTAATATATACAATTTTGTTTGCAACTTTCCTTAGTATACACAGTTTTGTACCCAATTTTTGAGCCAAGAATGACCTTGTAAAATTTGGAGAGGTGCACAGTCTGAAGAATCACTGTGTTCTGACCTGCATATGAGTCCAGGAAGTGCAAATTAGGTGGGTTTGCTTACAAATATTCTCCCGTATTTGTAGTTTGGACAAAGGCAGAGAAGAGACAGAGAGAGAGAGAGAGAAAGAGACTGCCCATAGTAATTTGTGTCACATTGATTTGAATTTTTTTTGCCCCATGAGCACAGGCACAAGGCTGTAGGAGGAAACCTTTGTAGTAAGAACTTTGAGAAAATTTATATAAGAAAGTAGGGCAGTGCTAGGTGCCAGCCATTGTCCTATTTTCCAGATGTAAAATGTTACAGCTACAATCCAACTGTTGGGAAAGCCATTAACTACCTGCTGAACAGATCATGGTACACTCAAACGGTGGATCCAATTAGGGATGGTGGAGAATTCCGCCATGGATCTCGGTGAGGCTGAATGCCAGTGCATTTGGCCCCCCAAAATTCATGGTGGAATGAAGCCCCCGCCCCCTCAACCCATGAAAGATGCATAGAACGGAGCCCACAACCCATGAAAGGCGCACGAAATGGAGCACTTACCTGCTGCTGTCTGCGCTGCCTTGCGAATGGTGGCCGCCCTGCGGCTGCCGTTCACTTCCTGATCATAGTCGTGATAGCCTTTTGTGTCCCTGTGGATGCCGTGATAGGCTATGTAAGTTTTTATGTAGCCTATCATGGCAAGCAAAAAAAAACATGCACGCAAATGGCGGTAGCCACGGCGGCCGCCATTTGCGTTCCCTATTTTTCGCCGTTTTATCCTATGTAAATATTTACGTAGGCTATTGCGACCAAAAAAAGGGGGAATGCAAATAGTGCCCACTACGCTATTTGTGCCCCCCCCGCCGTAATAGCTTACGTAAATATTTATGTAAGATAAAACGGCGAAAAATAGGGAACGCAATTGGCGGCCGCCGTAGCCGCCGCCATTTGCATACGCTGTTTTTTGGGGGTTTTGCCTGCCGTGATAGGCTACGTAAATACTTATGGAGCCTATTATGGCAGCCTGGCTGGACGCAAATGGCGGCCGCTACGGCAGCCGCCATTTGCGTCTGCAGCAGCCCATCTGTGGCTGGAACTCCGGCTGCAGACAGCCCTGGCCGGCTGCTCCACGGAGCCGCCGCGGAGTGGAGCCAGCTGAGCAGGATTCCGGGGGGGGGGAGGACCGGATTGCCTCCCCCCGTCGAGGATTCCAGGGGGAGGGACGGAGCACCTCCCTGCCCACTGCAAATCACATCCGCGAAAAGGTAAGTGACTTCCGTACATCCCTAGATCCAATAGGGCAGGGGTGTTGAAGCTCTTTTAGTCTGAGGGCTGAATTAAATTTCAGAGGAGCTTTTGGGGGCTGCATTCCAGTGGCAGGTGGGGCAAAAAGCAAGGAGAAGGGCCAAAGGGAAATGAAGCTGGGGTCAAAATATCAAACAATACAGCATGTTGTAGCTTAGAGGTCTTACTGCCGATAACTAAGCCTTAGGAGTAGGGATGGTGGGGGCACCCAATTCCATCCGGGAATCCAGTGGACCCCCCCCCGCACCCCTGAGGCCTGCTTTTTGAGCCTCTGGCCCCGCTTGCCCCTTCCCATGCTCAGTGAGTAGCCCATACTCACCCCAGCGGTGAGTCAGCACCCCAGTTGCCCCCAGCTCAGCTTTGTATTTCCACATCCAGCTCATTAGCAAACCTCCTGTTAGTTAACTCAGAAGACCCTTGGGTGAATGGGGGGGGGGTTTCCAGGGAACAGCTGGATTGAGGGAGATTCCCCCCCACATACACACACATAATGGAAGAATATAGTTCTTCATATTCCCTGGTATGTTTATTCCTCATTTTGTCCATTCCCTGAGCATGTGCAGAGTGTGCTTTTTATTCAAACAAAGAGAAGGTTGCTGATCTTTCTCTTCATGCTGCATTTGTACAAGTGAAGTGTGACTGCTTCAGAAAGAACTTTCCATTATACTATCTATTTTTCTTCATGAGTTTCATAGCAGAAGTGTGGTGCAGTGGTGAGAGTCCAGCCCAAAGTCACCCAGTGAGATAACTAACAGGAGGTTTGCTAATGAGCTGGATGTGGAAATACAAAGCTGAGCTGGGGACAAGTGGGGTGCTGACATGTGTAGCAGTAAGTTGCATTGAACTCAGTAAGAGTTACTTCTGAATAGACATGCACAAAGTTGGTTCTCCTCTCCATTTTAGCCTCACAACGTCACCAACAAGGCTGGATGTGGAAATAGAAAGCCTAGCAGGGGGAATAATACTCGTGCAGGGCTCCAGACCGGAATGGTCATTTTAAAAGGTTCTTTCTTTCTTTCTTTCTTTCTTTCTTTCTTTCTTTCTCTCAAGCAGTGTTGCTTTAAACAAAGAGTGCATCGCTCAGGCACACCTAGGGCAGCCTTGTTTTGGGAAGCACCGAGGTGGAGGAAGTGTTTTGGCTGAAAGTAATTACTGCACGTCTCATGGCAGGGGAAAACATACGTAAATATCTACGAAAAATAGCCTTTCTTTTGGAAGTTATGCAGAATTACGGCTGTGGGTACGGTTTTATCTTCGTAATAGGGTTGGCGGAGAATTTCTCCCAGAAACTTTGGGGGGCCGAGCGCCAACATGTTCGGCCCCCCGAACAAGTTTCGGGGAGAAATTCTCCGCACCCCCCCACACCCCGAACCCCCCCGGGACAGGACTTACCTTTCCCGAATGTCCCTCCCGGCGGCGGGTCCGGCCGGCGGTTCGGCGGGTCTTGGTCCGGGGCGGGAGCAGCAGCCGGTCTTTCGACCGGCTGCCGCCGCCGCCATTCCAAGAAAAGAAAAAAACGCCCCCGAGATAGGCTACGTGACGATTAACGTAGCCTATCACGGCTAGATTTGCAAAGTCAGCCATGATAGGCTACGTAAATCGTCACGTGGCCTATCACGGGTGACTTAAAAAAAAAAAAAGCACGTACGGATAATGGTGGCCCCCATAGGGAGCCGCCATTCGTGTTCCTTATTCGGTCGCTGTAGTCTACATAAATCTTTACGTAGACTACAGCGACCAAATAAGGAACGTGAATGGCGGCTCCCTATGGGGGCCGCCATTTGCGTACGCGCTTTTTTTTTTTTAAGTCACCCGTGATAGGCTATGTGATGATTTATGTAGCCTATCATGGCTGACTTTGCAGATCTAGCCATGATAGGCTACGTTAATCGTCACGTAGCCTATCACGGGGGCATTTTTTTTTTTAACTTTTGAATTCGCGGCCGAGCGAGGCGAGGTGCCTCCTCCCCGGCCTGAATTTCGGCCGGGGCGAGGCGGGAAGCCTCCCCCCTGGCCTGAATTTCGGCCGGGTGAGGCGGGAAGCCTTCCCCCCCAGCCTGAACTTCGCGGGGGGAGCAGCGAAGCGCCTCCCACCCACCGCGAAAACCTTCGAGGACAGGTAAGTGACTTTCGTGCACCCCTACTTCGTAATTCTTGGAGTGGAAAAAAAAGAGAAGAATTCCGGGGGCTTGCGAACGACGGTACGGAGCACTGGCTGCAAACTGCGGAAGTCAAGCGGCACGGAAGGCACACAATTCGTACAACCCTAGCCAAGTATTCCCCATCTTGTAACTGTGCATTTGATTTCTTTTTCCAAGGTGCAGAACTCGGCATTTATCCCCATTAAATGTCATTCTGTTGTTTTCTGCCCAGCACTCCAGCCTATCAAGATCACTTTGAATTTTGTTTCTGACTTCCAAGGTATTAGTAGGGATGGCAGAGAATTCCACCACGGATTTAAGTGAGGCCGAATGCACTGGCATTCGGCCCCCCCAAACCCGTGGTGGAACGGCCTCCCCACTCGCCCCCCCACGGAATCCCCCCCGGGACGAAACCTTACTGGGGCAGATGTTCCGGCGGCGGTGGCTCTGGCGGCGGCTCCGGCAGCGGCGGCAGCTGGTCTCTTGGCCAGCTGCTGCGAACTCAAATGGCGGCCATCACGCCATTTGCGTAGCTGCCTTTGCTATGATAGGCTACATAAATACTTACGTAACCTATCACGGCAAGCAAAAAAACCCAAACCGCATACGCAAATTGCAGCGCCTACGGTGGCCGCCATTGCGTTCCCTTTTTTTCACTGTTTTAGCCTACGTAAATATTTACGTAAGCTATTATGGCGAAAAAAGGGGAACACAAATAGCATAGTGGGCGCCATTTGTGTTCCTTTCCCCCCCGCCGTAATAGCTTACGTAAATATTTACATAGGCTAAAACAGCGAAAAAAAGGGAATGCAAATGGCGACCGCCATAGCCGCCGCCATTTGCATACGCGGTTTTTTTTCCCCTGGAAGGCTGCCCAACGGCCGGATGTCCGGCTGCGGGCAGCCCTGGCTGGCGGCTCTGTGGAATCTCCGTGGAGCAGAGCCGGCCGGATCAGGATTTTGGGGGGAGGTGCGGAGCGCCTCCCCCCCACCGCAAATCACCCCGTCGAAAAGGTAAGTGACTTTCGTACATCCCTAGTTATTAGCTATCCCACCCAATTTTGTGTCACCTGCAAATTTGATCAGCATTCCCTGCACCTCCTCCTCTAAGTCATTAAAAATGTTGAAGAGCACTGGGCCCAGGACTGAGCCCTGCAGTACCCCATTCGTTACCTCTCCCCAGTTTGAGAAGTTCCCATTGATAAGCACTCTTTGAGTCCATACCTGTAGCCAACTGTGGATCCACCTGTTCGTTGTTTCATCTAGCCCACTTTGAGCTAGTTTGCTCATCAGGATATCATGGGGCACTTTGTTGAAAGCTTTGCTGAAGTCGAGGTATATTATGTCTACCGCATTCCCACGGTCCACAAGGGAGGTTACTTGATCAAAAAATGAGATCAGATTAGTCTGGCAGGATTTGTTCTTGACAAATCCTTGTTGGCTTCGAGTAATCACTGCATTGTTTTCAAGGTGCTTCCAGATGGATTGCTTTATCATCTGCTTCAGAATTTTTCCAGGGATTGATGTCAGACTGACTGGTCTGTAGTGCCCAGGTTCCTCCTTTTTGCCCTTTCTGAAGATAGGGACAACATTAGCTCTCCTCCAGTCATCTGGCACTTCACCCGTCCTCCTCTTCAAAGAGAATAGACAGTAGTTCTGAGAGTTCTTCTGCTAGTTCCTTTATTACTCTAGGGTGCAGTTCATCCGGACCTGGAGATTTGAACTCATTCAAAGTAAGTAGGTGTACCTTGACCATAAGCCTATCAATCTCAAGCTGCAATCCTGCCCCTTCAGCCTGTACTTCACCTTTGCCAGGGGGGTCATAGACCCTCTTTTGGGAGAAGACTGAGCCAAAGTCGGAATTGAGCACTTCTGCCTTTTCCTTGTCATCTGTTATCATTTTGCCACCCTTATTTAATAGCTGAACCACCATTTCTTTCCTCTGTCTTTTACTGTGCATGTATCTCAAGAAAGCCTTTTTGTTGCTTTTAGAATCCCTAGCTAACTTCAGCTTGTTCTCAGCTTGAGCCCACCATCCCTGCAATTCTGTGCTACCTGCCTGTACTCTTCCTTTGTCTCTTGGCCTTCTTTCCACTTCCTGGATGTGTGTGTGCTTTTTTGTTTTCAGGTCATCTCTAAGCTTTTTGTGAAGCCACATTGGCTTCTTCTGTTGTCTTCTGCCTTTTTTCTTGTTGGAATTGTTTGTAATTGTGCCTTGAGAATTTCCTTTTTAAAAAACTCCCACCCATCTTGGACTCCTTTTCTCGTTAGAGTCGCGCTTGTCATGGGACCTTACTGTTCATTGTTCTGAGTTTATTAAAATTGGCTTTTCTAAAATCCAGGGTACACGTTTGGTTACACTCGGCTTTTGCTTCCTTTAGAACCAAGAGCTCAAGTATAACATGGTCACTTTCCCCCAGAGTTCTCCTAACTGCTACTTTATCCCCTAAGTAATCTCTGTTGGTTAGGATCAAGTCAAGGATAGCTGATCACCTATTTCCTTCCTCTACTTTCTGTAGGAGGAAATTATCAGCAACACAAAACAGGAATCTCTTGGAGGCTTGGAGGGGCCATGTTTTGCAGAATTTGTCTCCCAGCAAATATTGGGGAAATTGAAGTCCCCCATTACTACTACATCATGCTTCCTTGAAACATTGGTAATTTGCTTTTCAAAAGTTTCATCCTTGTCTTCTCCTTGATTGGGTGGCCAGTAGTAGACTCTGACCACCATGTTCCTTTTATTCTTTGCCTCATCTGGTGCAGAGTGGTAGGTGGCAGTATTGCAACTGAAATTCTCCCCATGATCATGAGCAGAAGCTGGGTCTCAGGTAGCCAGCTCAGGTCAACTCAGCCTTCCATCCTTCTGAGGTCAGTAAAATGAGTACCCAGTTTGCTGGGGGAAAGGTAGTCACGACTGGGGAAGGCAATGGCAAACCACCCTGCTATAGTCTGCCAAGAAAACGCCAGCGTAAGCAGTGTCCCTCTAGGGGTCAGTAATGACCTGGTGCTTGCACAGGAGGAACCTTTCCTTTCCTTTCCATTTATTTTAACCCAGATGCTCTTGATGGGGCTACCAAGCTCATCTGCCTGTATTTCTGTGCAGAGACATGTATTTTTCACATATAGTGCAACCCCACCTCCCTTTCTGTTCCTCCTGTTCTTTTTGAACAAGTTATATCCTTCAATTGCTGTATTCCAGTCATGGGAGTCATCCCACCAAGTCTCAGTTACACCCATCAAGTCATAATTTCCCTCCTGTATTAAGAGTTCAAGTTCGTTCTATTTGTTTCCCATACTCTGGGCATTAGTGTATAGACATTGAAGACCATGTGCTTCCTACATGTTTCTGAAGACTATTATTGGGCGCTATTGGAGCTGTACTCTCCATTGTGGTGCATCATGAGCCTTCATCCACTGTTACCCCCAACTTTACATGTCCCTCCCCTGTAGGATTCAGTTTACAGCCCTCCTGATGAAGTTCGTCATGCTGTGGCCAAACAAATTCTTCCCAGCCTTTGTGAGGTGCAACCCATCCCTTGCCAACAGTCCATCTTCCAGGAAGTATAGCCCATGGTCCCAGAATCCAAATCTCTCACGCTGGCACCACCTTTGTAGCCAGTCATTTACCTGGAGTATTCACCTGTGAATAACGTAGGTGTACTAACTTCAGTAACCCTTGGCAGTGAGTGGTTTCGCTTCTGCTCCTCCAGCTATTTACTCTTATTCAATTCTGATTCCGAAGGAATCGCCTGGAGCAGTTTCCTGAGGCTATGGTGACAAGAGTGACTATCTCCTTGTGACATGCATAGACAAGAGGGTCACAATCCAGTACTGAGCTTAACGAGTGTTATGCTGAACATAATAAAGGTTCCAGAATTCGGGTCCATATCTTTGCAAGCCTTCATTTGAAATTTATACTCCATCAGGGTGCAGCCCAGAAATTCTGTCTTGCTAGCTAGGTTGTGCCACTGCAGTGTTCCAGTGGTACATGTTATTATTTCATAAAGCTTTTGCCTACATTATTTCTTTTCTTTGCCAAAATTGTTTATATAAAGTGGGTGGATTTTTCTTTTTGGTTCCAATTAGTGTTGCACTCAACACTCAACATTTTGCAGTAAGTATTTCTGATGCAGAATTTTTGTCTATGTCTGTTCACTGGTATTCACATCATAGCTGGTTTGGGCTCCTGCTCTGCATCATTTCCCCCCTTAGACTGGCTCTTCTTCTTATCAGAGTGTGATTCCACATAAGCCCTATTCAGAAGTTTTACTCACACATTTTCTTGGCTGTGCCAAGTAGCCACATCCCGACATCACATCTGTCAACTAGCCCTGCCCGCTTGCATCCACACGTACCATGTGAGCATCTGTAGGAATGGACACTTTAGCTTTGCATGTAGCTATATGCACAATGGCTTCTAAGAGATCTGAAACTTCTGTCGGGTAGGATTTATGTATTGATTTGATTTGTACCCTGAAAATGGCACTCAAGGTGGCTGACAATCATAGGAACAAAACCATTTTTAAAATAAAAAAACTGGATTAAACCAACAATAAAACAAAGGCATTAAAAACACAGTTAAAACACAGCAACAACAGAATAAAAACAGCATCCAACCCGACAGGCAAGCTTGCATGCCAAAGCCCTGCGTGAATAAAAACACCTTTGCCTGCTGGCAGAAGGACAGGAGTTAGGGAGCCAACCTGGCATCCCTTGGCAGGGAGTTCAGAGCCTGGGAGTGGCCATCAAGAAGGCCCTTTCTCCAAATGCACTTCTGAGGGCAGTGGTACAAAAAGCCTAAGTGCTTTTGCACATATAGCAGTACCCATAAAGGCTCCATCACTGAAGATGTTCGTGCTGTATGCACAGATGGCAGGGGGTGGGCCTAGTAATTGCGCATGGCTAATTGGCATGGACACATAGCCATTCAAGTTTGGTTACATGACAGTGTCATGAAGCCAATTCAGAACATGGACATTGTCCTCATTCTAATGGATTGAAGAGGAAGAAGTCATGTTGCGAAAACATTTGCTCATGTTTACAGAGCTACCCTTTCAGCTTATCATAATTCTTGAGCATCTATATTTGATTGAACCCCCTGGACAATAGTGCCTATTCTAGAATCATAAACCAAGTGTTTCAGGTTTAGTGATGGCGAACCATTCATTCTACTGCTAAAAGGGAACTGCAGCATTCCTTAATGTTCTCTCCCCCCCGCCTTTGCAGCCCATCTATCATGGTATCTCACTTGATGCTGGGCTTGGTTCATTCTTCCCCAATTCTCAGAGACATACATCACAGAACAGTAATTTATCATTGATTTTGCTCCCTGTCTAAAGAGGGACATCTATGTTTAGTTGGATCACAGCAATGTCATGGCTTATTTCTCCGTTTTTCTACACTTAGAAAGCACTCTTGTTATTAGTGTCAATATAATATCTCTGTATAGTGCATGCAGTTGTACTGAGGTTGTGCATTTAGATTTGCTAAGAGCTGAATCAAAACCAAGTATTACAAGAGGGAGGAAAAGGAAAGGTTTGCAAGGCATGCAGGATCTTGTGGCCTTTGCATTGCTATATGAGAGGATGCTAGTTGTATCATTTTTGTAAATATATTGTTTTCACCTCCAGTTTCTCATGTTACAAATAAGACAATGTGATGTTATATAGTGCCCAATGCTTAAGCCTGAACAACAAAGCAAAGTTACATTCAAATAAATAATAATAATTTAAGAAGATACCTGGTTAACTTACTAGGAAAGACACAAGGCTCTTTTCTTCTTTAGTAGCTAATGTAACAAAAGCAATAAATTAGCCTTGTAGTTTATGGGTGCATCCAATAGTATCCATCCATGTGTGGAATGGCATCTGCTAGCACTCCACTCCACTGAAAAATCAGCTCCAGGGGGTTGAAGGACCCCCTGGGGTAGTTTTCATGCACAGGGGGCTTCATGGGAAGGAGGGGAAGGGAAAGTTCTATTGCGTGAGTGGAAGTTAATTTGTGTAACTTGGCTGTAGCCCTATATAGCCTTTTCTGTGCTGGCCCCTACTCTGGAATGCACTCCTCAAAGAAGTATGACTGGTACATTCTTTCTGGCACCTGGCTAAGACTTTTCTATTTGCTTTGGTATGTTAAGGGGTTATGTTGTCTCAGTTCGCATGTAGTTTTTATAGTCTTTTGCTTCCTTCTAATCTGTAATTGTTAGGAAGGATATCAGTGTATTGTATTTGTATTATGTTTAAACAATGTTTATGTTGATTGTACACTGTCCTGGAAGAAATTAGATGAAGGGCAGTTTAGAAGTATAAGAAAGAAAGAAAGAAAGAAAGAAAGAGAAAGAAAGAAAGGGGGATGCTTTAGAAATGGCTTCTGAGAGGGAATGATTAATTCATGCCCATGTTTGGAATACCAAATTGGACTGTAAAAAGTAGTTTGTGGTGCTGGGGAGCAGCTAAGATGAGGCGGGGTGGGGGGTGGGGGAAGAGCTAAGGTTGCTTCCTGAAATGATGCAAAGTGATTCACACTGCTCCGTCCTTCTCCTCATTTCAGGATTCACTGGAAGTGTCCTCTCCTCCATATTAGCTAGTCAAATCTCCAAATGGGGAGAAATAATACAAGTCTTGTGGTGGAATGACATTTGTGCTGAAAATTGTGCATGTGTGCGTGTGTGTGCATGTGCATCCGTGTGTGTGTGAGAGAGAGGACAAAAATACTGAACATAACAAAAACTGGAGAGCTGAATTAGAAACTAGGTTCTGCTTCTTACATGCAGATATATGTATGTAGGTAAATCAGTTGATTTCTGTTAGGACTGTGACAAATCTCCACCCATTTCCATCAGTAACCCAAAAATTAGGGATGTCAGAGTATTTCTCCACGAATCTCGGGGAGGCCGAATGCCAGCACATTCGGCCCCCCGAAATTGGTGGAGAAACGGTCTGCCCCCCCGCCCCCCCCCCCCGGGACGGGACTTACCTTGCTCGAATGTCCCTGGCTGCGGCGACTCCGGCGGCAGTTCGGCGGCGGCGGCTGCAGCGGCCGGTCTTCCGACTGGCTGCCGCCATTTCCAAGTAAAACAAACAAACAAACAAACGTGATAGACTACATAAAGATTTACGTAGCCTATCACGGCTGACTTTGAAAAAAAAAAAAAGCACGTACGCAAATGGCGGCGCCCATGGGTGTCGCCATTTGTGTTCCTTATTTTGGCACGTGTAGTCTACGTAAACATTTATGTAGACTATGGCGAAAATAAGGGGAACGCAAATAGCGTTGCCCTTATTTTCGCCGTAGTCTGCGTAAATGTTTACGTAGACTATACGTGCCAAAATAAGGAACGCAAATGGCGACACCCATGGGCACCGCCATTTGCGTACGCGCTTTTTTTTTCTTCAAAGTCAGCCGTGATAGGCTACATAAACATTTACGTAGCCTATCACGGCTGACTGCAGGGACGCAAACGGCGGCGGCTACGGCCGCTGCCATTTGCGTCCCAGCAGGAGAGAAGGTTTTGTGGCCAGAGGGATGGGGTGCCTCCCCCCCGGCCAGAATTTCAGTGGGGAGGGATGGGGCACCTCCCCCCCACCCAGAATTTTGGGGGGAGGGACGGAGCGCCTCTCCCCCACCGTGAAGCAAGCTGCGGGATCAGGTAAGGGACTTTCGTCCATCCCTACCAAAAATAGAACTTTCAGAAGGGCTAAAATGTTTCCCAGGCAGCCTCTTAACATTCACCTTTTCTCAAGCCTCCCTCCCTCCCACCCCTCCGCCACCACTTCAGTGACATTTTTTTCTTCTGATTAGGCCTTCTTTCTCTTTTGCAGAGTGACCCCATCCAATAAAGGGTCATCATTTTATAGCTAATCAGCTTTGGCTATGAGATCATGTCAAAGCCAACTGAGAGAAAGTGCAGTACTAAGTTAAAAAAAAAAAAAAAAAGCTTAAGGAAAAGCTTAAGACCAGTTCAGATATTTTGGTGGACACCATCCTTTTCTTTTTTTCTTTCTTTTTTTTTTACACTTTTGGGAATCTACTTAGCCTGTCAATTCACATAAACAATATAACTTTGAGATAATCATCAAAGGTTTTCTTTGGATTCCCCATCATCTGAGGTATACTGTATATTGTGACTGAAGGACAGACATACATTTTAATTATAATGTAAATAAACAGTAGCCCAAGATGTTTATAACTCATTTATGGCAACTTCTGTGATCTCTAAACCTCTGAAATGTTGTTGCCATTTAGATCTCTGATCTTGCATGTCAGGTGAATGAAGATGTCAGGTGATCACCTGAACGTGTAAAAAGCCCACTGCCTCATTTGAACTGTCCCTTAGTCCTCAGCTCAGCTCAGGAAAGAAGGTTACGGCATCTTCATAGAGAACCAGAACCACCGTTCTGATGAAGAACAGTCTGAAGGGGGAATGTTGCATTCTTATATATTTCTCAAAAAAGCATATATACATTCCTCACATGTACAGCGCATTAGAGATCACACCATTGTCATATTTACCCTCTATACTTCCTTGTTCCCATTTGCAAATGGTTAAATGAGGCTAATGTGTAACCTGAGTTGCCTCAGAAGGTGCTCTGTGCCCCACTGATGCTTGTAACTATGCACATGTTGAATGAATGTGTGGATAATGGCTCGTTGTTCACACCCTTTAAAAGTAAATGTATCAATCATATTAATTTTTCTTCTCGTTTTTAAGTAACTGTGTTTTCCTGGCCATTAATTATTTACCGCTCATATGTTTGCTTCCTGACCCTTTCTTTTTTATCAAAAGGCAGACTGAACATTCATTTTTAAATTGGACTTTCAGAAATGGTAGTCCTCGTGGTTTTAGGAATGGCTGTATTTATTTTCCTTGCTTTGAGACAACGCTCTGAGGGTGTCTTTCAGCCAAGCCCTCTGTGGATGATGTGGCTGCCATGGATACAAGGAAGTGCAGCTGAGAAGAAAATTGAACAGCAGAAATAATAGGTGCATGTCCTACTTAGCAGAAGCACCTATCTGAATGCGAGATATTCTGCATAGGTTTGCAGAAAGTTAATTTTCAAGATACTTTCAACTCAAGCCATGGGTTTATAAGTATCTTGTGGAATACACTGGCCCATGGTTTTGAGCAGCAGTCATGAAAGAAATTCTCTTTGACACTAAATGGTTTCAAAAAGTATGCAGCTATAAACTAACAGCCTATTACAAAAAGTACGGCTGGACACAGGTCAGAAGCTGGGTGAGAAGAAGGGAGGGAAAGGTAGGCGCTCACGGGGCATGGCTGATGTCTGAGGGTGGCTAAGTCAGTCAGCCACACGTAGGATCAGGCTTAAGTTGCAGGACCTTGGATAGCTCAAAGCCAAGGGCGGGCATCTTGTGGCCCTCCAAATGTTTCGGCCTACAGCTCTCATCATCCCTCAACATTGTCTATGCTGGCTAGGGATGGAGCTCAACTGAGGCCTTTCATTTCTCTTGTGCCAAACTACCACTCCCAGGGTCTACCATCTTTCTGAAGAGTGGAGGGCCTTAAAGGAGCAGTGCTTTGGCCTGGACCCTGGCATCATGTCACCTGTTAGCTCACACCTTGTGTAGAGGAATCCAGTCTCTTGGGAGAATTTGCCTCAGGGTGTTATGTCCAGTTTAGAGGTCTCTGGCTCAAGGGGACCCTGGCTGACAGATTTAGTGTTGGGGTTTGCACCACTAGTCCTCTGGATCCATCCAGCTCTTCCTCCTTGGCTTCTGCTTGGATTCCTGGTCATGGCACTGAGGGCGGGTCCAAACTAATCATTTATCCAGTACCAGATACACTGGATGAGCATGCTTAACATTAAGAAGCCACATGGCGACTCACTGGATCAATTCACATGCAGATTGCCGCTAGTCAAAAGGGACTAGAAGGGTCACCATGTGTGCACAGGCAAATTCTGTGACTGAAGGTTAAACCATCATGTATGTAGTACTTTACTGAATAATGTAAGCAAAAAAGACAGCTTATTGCCTCAAGGCATTTGTATTCTAAGCCAGGGGTGGGAAATGTGTGGCTCTCCAGGTGTTGTTGGATGACAACTCCCATAATCCCTCACCATTAGCCATGCTGGCTGGGACTGATGGGAGTTGCAATCCAACTGCTTCTAGAGGCCCACACATTACCCACCCCTATCCCTAAATTCTGACAGTGTGGGAAAACAATTAATGGAGAGTAAGAAACCTTTTTGGTAGTAGGAGAAGCTTATGAAACTGTTCTACATATGCAACGAATTAGAAGCCAGCACAGAGAGCCTATATAAGCAATATTGTGCCAACTTAGTTCACTCCTTATCTGCATCCAGATCCAGATCAAAGTGTTGGTATTGACTTTTAAACCCTTAAGTAGCCTTGGACAAGGATACCTTATGGCAGCCTTCCCCCGCCTGGTACCCTCCAGGTGTTTTGGACCACAACCCCCAGAATTCCCGACCATTGGCCAGGCTCGCTGAGGCTGATGGGAGTTGCACCATCTAGAGGGAACCTTTTGTAAACTGGTCTAAAAAGGCAGCATAGAAAAATTATAAATACTACATCATCATCATCATCATCACAATGCAAACTTAATAAATAATTTGAACTTACTTAATTTACACTTATCCAAACCAATATTTGAACTGAAACTGAAGTATACTTCGATAGTCACTCTTTTCCAAACTTTGCAATGCAGTTCTCCATTTAAAGAAAAAATGCATTTATTAGTGAAATGTTCACACACAAAAATGCACATATTGGTGAAAACAACATACAAAAATACATTATATTAGGGAGAATTGCTTGCAGAACTGCATATATTAGGCAAAAGTGTGTGTACATTAAGAGAAATGCACATGAAATTGCATTCAAATTTTTGTGATGACTTAAAAAAAAAAGATCACAAACTGATGCAGGTATGGGATGAAACAATTTTAGGTTGGAAAATGAGAAACTGAATAAAATCTAAATTGATAGATTCATCCATCCCTAGTTACAACAAGGTGTTCCTTTTTCCCATTGTAATGGACCCTCAAACCCTGGGATATAACAAAAGACACCTTTGACCAAACCAATTTCCCAAGGGGAATGAGCCCAACCATTTTGGTTCTAAAGGTGCTTTCTCAGTTAGTCAAGATAATTTGATCCGAGTACCAGTAAGCCATTTCTGCAGGAAAACAAGGCTCCTACTGTGAACAAGCATTGATTTACTACTGGCAAATTAATACTTGCCCCAGAGAAAATTTTCACTATTTTTGCAAATAAAATGTTGACAGCTTACCAGCATAACAGGTTCTTTTCTTTGTCAGGTTGCAGTTTTCCCTTGTCAACTCAAAACTGTCTTTCACTCTGTCAGGGAACCAAAGAAAATTCTAGGCAAGGCCATAAATATTCTGTGCTTTTGTCAGTGATGAAAAAGGCTACATTTTGTTTTGGGTTTGTTACGTAGCACTTGCTAGCCGCAATACTGTGCATAGTTGTTGTTCAGTCGTTACGTCGTGTCCGACTCTTCGTGACCCCATGGACCATAGCACTGTCCTCCGCTCTCTCCCGGAGCATGCTCAAGTCCATATTCATTGCATCGGTGATGCTATCTAGCCATCTCTTCCTCTGCCGTCCCCTTCTCCTTTTGCCTTCAATCTTTCCCAGCATCAGGGTCATTTCCAGTGATTTTTCTCTTCGCGTTAGGTGGCCAAAATATTGGAGCTTCAGCTTCAGTATCTGTCCTTCCAATGAGCACTCAGGGTTGATTTCCTTTAGGATGGACTGATTTGACCTCCTTGCAGTCCGGGAGACTCGTAAGAGTCTTCTCCAGCACCACAGTTCGAACGCATCAATTCTTCGGCGCTTGGCCTTCCTTACAGTCCAGCTCTCACAGCCGTACGTTGCTACTGGGAAAACCATAGCTTTGATTATACGGACCTTTGTCGGCAAGGTGACGTCTCTGCTTCTTACCATACTGTGCATAGTTACGCACCGTCAAATCCCATGAAGATCAATTGAGCTGTCAGCTGCAATCCTCTGCACACCATCATACAAGTAATCCCCGCTATGAACACAGGAAGCTGCCTTACACTGAGTCAGACCGTTGGGCCATCTAGTCCGGTGCTGTCATACTGATTGTCAGTGGCTCTCCAGGGTTTCAGGCAGGGTTCTTTCCCAGCCCTACCAGGAGATGCCAGGAATTGAACCTGGGACCTTCTGCTTGCAAAGCAGGTGCTCTTCCACTGAGACACAGTCCCTCCTCAAACTCTGAAGTCAGTGGGGCCTAAAACTGAGTGGACAAGCATTGGATTGTACTGTAAATAAACTTTGGGCTGGACTGTGGCTCTGGTGTTTGGCATTGCCCATTTAGAAACTGTCCACATTTGAAGGATCTTTATTTGCAGAGCATTTTCTTCACTGAGAATTGGCTATATTAAATCACCAAGGTCCTGACTTCCACCCAAAGAAACATGATTTCTGTTATGAAAATATAAAGAATTAGATAATTGCTTATGAAAGGTTGGGAAGAACCTATGTGAGAAAACCCAGCCAGCTATATTATGAAATGTAGGGTGCATTGATGCATCCTGACGCATTCTCTACATGCCATTCACTTTTATTTTTTTTGTTTTGTTTCAGCTAAAATCTAATATACACTGATCTAATTAAAAAAATACAATTGCAATAATTTGCTCGTTTATTTCCCATCTGCTTTCAATTGCCTGCCTTCAGCTGCATTTTCTCAGAAAGATGAAAACCCGCAAGAGGATTTTTTTAAACAACAACAACAATGAGAAGAACATAGATATGGTAAGCTTTCAAAGAGAGACAGTAAGTTTTCAGAGACTCTGCTGTTCAGCTTGGATCTCATCGATTTCCATTTTGTATTGCTTACCTGTGGTCATGCACAAAGGCAACAGCTGAGATCTGTACAAGGGGTGTGTGTGTTTTGGTAACTACTACGATACCTTGAAAAGATTGGGTAGGTAGAGGGAAAAGTAGATCTGCTAAGCCAGTGATGTGATGTCAGATCCTCAGCCAATGTAAACTTGAGAGACTTCGCTGACTTGAAAGAAATTATGCCGGTGGAGGACCAGAACTGTTATGTAAAACTCTTTGCTATTCATGGGAAATCAACTCATAAACATGTGCTCACTTTTATCCAGATGTGTCTCTCCACAAATAGCAGAATATTGTCTTGCTTTGCATATTTAACAGTTTAAGTTACACTGATATGGTTTTCCTTTAAACCTATCTTGACATATAGAGATTATCTTAACATAGTTCCTGAGATATCTTAAGATATTTTCAGCCACCCATGGAGGTTACTGTGTTAGTAGTATCACCATATGCATTTGACATATGGTAGTGTGAAATGTTGCCATGTGCGACACTGACATGCATGTAGCATGGTAAGATGGATGTACTACTTGATGTGGTCACTTACAAATATCTTAATAGATAAACTACAGGTGTGTTCTCTAAGGAAAAAAAAGGTCACCCTTCTTGTTCCCTAATGTGCTGATATAAGGCTACAGTCATAATTTTAGTTCTGTAATCCATCTCAAAACTACTTTGTGACTCATGCATTTGGCATCAGCTGCCATTATTCAGCAATTAAAAAGAGTAGTCTAAAGAAAATTTCCTAGAAAAGCTATTAAGGCCACAGTAGGTCCTGACAATAGTGAGGTGAATGAGACACACAAGGACAAGGAACAGGTCCAGATACAATTTTTTTCTCTAGGCAGCTCTGAGCAGCTACTTAGGAAAACATTGCTTAGGACAGACATGTTGCTCTAGCAATCCATGAAACAGGGTTTGCTATCATTGCTGCTTTGCTGACCAAGAACAATCAGATGTGAAGAAAGGGCTAATATTTCAGGAAAGTAGCAGAAGAGGGACAGGTACAGTGCTCAGAAGCAATCAGAACTGGTGAGAAACGGTGATTTGATCCAAAATCTGTGAAATTGACACAATAATTCAAGGAAAATCATTTTCATGAAATGGCTCCCCCCTCCAACCTCATTTCACTGATTCATGATTGTTCAGCATGTTTTCTTGGTAGTAAATCCCATTGAATTCAATGGGGTTTCCTTCTGATTAGACATGCAATTGCATTATTAATTTTTGACACTCCTTGCAACATGGGTATGCTTTCAAATAAAGTCTTTTTGGGTTTTTGTACGACACTATCATCTATCTATATCTATGTCTGTCTGTCTATCATCTAATCATTATTTCTAAGCTGCCTTTAATGGTTTGGTGGAGTTTGTGGGACCTGGGAGGGTGTAGCGTTGGATGCATGCTTGGAAAATATGGATGTTCTTCATTTCACCCCCAAAATGACAAAATCAAAATAACACATTTAGATATCAGTGGGGTGGCTTCAAAATGATCACTGTCATTTCAAGCCAGCCCAAGTAGCAACCCATCAGGATCTGAAGGCCGGGGCATTCCTGAGGGGAACATAGGGAAGGGAGCACACCAGGTATCACTAGGTAAGGATGACTGGCTGGTGCATGTGTGGTAATGTGAAGAGCATGGGGAACGGTCTCTGTCAAAATCAGGACTTGAAGACCTAGTAGGAGGATAATCTATCTATCTATCTATCTATCTATCTATCTATCTATCTATCATATTCTACCAATCATCTGTCAGGAATGCATCTGAGCATGTGGAGATAGCTAGCAGCTCAGATTCAGAATGGGAACAGCCAGAAATGGGGGAGGCTCCCTCCCTAGTGAGCTCAGATATGGCAAGGCCTTCTTCCCAAGACCTTGGCACACGGATGGCTCGACCTGAAGGGCCCCCCCTCCCCTCCTGCATGAGAACCCAGGTCTCGGGGGGGGAGAGTGAGGGGCGTGACTTGAGGAATGCTAGGATCCGTTGCAGAATGAAGTGGGAAAAGTTAGAGGCGGAGCTTAGACACTCCTCCAGGTTGGCTATGCGTGAAAGCCAACGTAGGAGGGAGCTACTGTAAGGGAGGGGCATTCCTCCTAAGCTAGTCTGGCAGAGAAGTTCCTGTTCAAACTGTTGGCAACTTCTCTAAGTTCCACTTCGGCTCCTCTATTGATATTCGTAATTGTGTGGAGTAGCTGTTTCCTTTGTAGCCTGAGAGTTTCCTAGAATTTGCATTTGTAAGGAAGCTGGTCATTAACTAATAAAGTAGTGAGCCTTAAGCCTGGTATCCTGGAGTGTGTTTGATTGCAAAGGGGGAGGATGAAGGAACACGACACTATCATCTATCTATATCTATGTCTGTCTGTCTGTCTGTCTGTCTGTCTGTCTGTCTGTCTGTCTGTTTGTCTGTCTGTCTGTCTGTCTGTCTCTCTATCATCTAATCATTATTTCTAAGCTGCCTTTAATGGTTTGGTGGAGTTTGTGGGACCTGGGAGGGTGTAGCGTTGGATGCATGCTTGGAAAATATGGATGTTCAAAATGGATGTTTAAGGCCTTCTGCCTCTGCCACTGTATGCTCCACATCCATCATCCACCCTTGTCCTATTCCATATCCTGGAATTGGCTTTGGTGTCAATTGAGCAGAAAACAAACAAGTCTTAAACTTAAACTTGGGGGGATGGAGCGAGCACACCCAGAGACATGGCATGTGTGGCCAACATGCTTGGCTTCATGCCAGTACATACGTTAAGCTTCCATGTGTTCAAGTGAATGCCTGAATGGGCTTAAGTGAAGGCTGAAGTTTGGAGGAAGGGCTCAGGGCTTTTTGTTTCCCCCCTTCCTGGAAAACAGACAGAAAGGGGTGGGTGGGGAGAAACTGTCTGACATGCAGCCTTAATGCAGTCTTAAAAGGCAAGCAAGTCTTTAAATTAAAAAGGAAGAACTGGGACTCATCTAGTTGCAATTCTTACTTGCCACAGATGTTCAGGCAAATAGCTATTTGCAAGCCTGGCTGAAGTATCTAAAGGCTTAGGCTGCTCAGGGCAAAGATTTCAAGGCTGAGTTTAGGCTCATCATTGTCCATGAATACCTGTCCAGGTAAAGGATTGTGGGACCAGCATGGGCCTTGTAGTCTGCCACAACCTGATCACATAAGAAGTTCCTGAACAGATGAATCCTGAAAACAAAGAAGTTAGCACAGTTTGAGCACCCTGGGGACAAATACATAAATGTTTGAAAAATCCACCTCCCTATCCTTACTTTATTCCCATAGGTCTTTTAATTCAATGTATGTCAGCTTTATTTTTATGTCTGCTTCATTTGGTACATTTTCTTTAACAATAAATCGATTGCAACCAATCGGTTGACCAATACGTCAAGGGTTTTTAAAATATGCCGTGCAATCTGATGGCAGATGCATTGCGGTGCAAATGGTTCATTCACATATCCCAGTAGGGTCAAGTGTAAGTACCAAGCTGGGAAATGACCCCAAAGCAACCATAAAATCTGAATTGTTGCTGACCTATGGCTGGCAAATGTCAGGACCAACAAAACCAAAAAGTGAAAAGTAGAACTATGGAAAAAAGTTGATGAGGTTGCCTCTCATCCATCCATCCATCCATCCATCCATCCATCCATCTCTATATCTGCACAGTTAATTTCTCATTCCCAGTGCATGTGCTTCCATCTGCTACATCAGTTTTCATTAATTGTGCACCTTATGATAACTATCTGTACATAGCCCTTTCTTTTACTACATTGGCAATAATTGTTCTGCTTGGAGGGAGATGAGGGGAAGTCTCTCTCTCTTTCTTGTTAATTTTCCATTAATTTTCTGTTTTGTCTGGAAGGGCACTGACAATAGAACCCAAAGGCAGCAGCACTAGAGCAATTTACCAAATCCCAGCACAGCTGCCAAAGAAACAATGAGTTTAAATGCTTTGAAAGATTTTACTGAATAAAAATATCAAAATATGTTGAAAGTGTTGACAGTATTATATTACATAAAGGCCAGGCCTCAAATTTTGGCTACACCAGCACAGCACTGAATGTTGTATACTCATGGGCTATATAAACACACACTCACACACTGCGCTTATATTATTGAACTTTGTGACTAGCCACACGTCCTATGGTAGCCATTTTCTGGTGGTGCCCACAACAATTCCTCAAATTTCAAAAAGTGCTCATGTGGACCCAAAAAGGTTGGGAACTCCTGATCTATTTAATGAACAACCAATGCATCTTAAATTGCTCTATGCTATTGACAAATGACAAAGAACATAAGAAGAACCATGCTGGTTCAGACCAAGGAGCCATCTACTCCAGCATTCTGTTCACACAGTGACCAACCAGCTGTCAACCAGGAACCCATAAGCAGGGCATGAGTGTAACAGCACCCTCCCACCTATGTTCCCCAGCAATTGGTGTACATAGGCTCACTGCCCCTGGTACTGGAGGTAGCACATAGCCATCAAGACTAGAAGCCACTGATAGCCTTTTCCTTCAGGAAGTTGTCCAACCCCCTTTTACAGCCATCCAAATTGGTGGACATCACTACATCCTGTGGTAGCGAGTTCCATAGTTTAACTATGCACTGCGTGAAGAAGTACTTCCTTTTATCTGTCCTGAATCTCCCACCAATCAGCTTCACAGGATGACCCCTGGTTCTAGTATTTTGAGAGAGGGAAAAAAATGTCTCCCTATCTACATTCTCTACACCATGCGTGCGCGCGTGCACACACACACACAAATTATTTTTTATTTTTACAATATTGACAAAAGTATATAAAAGTAAACAAACAAATAATAAGACCAACTATTATTAGCAATTTAAACAATAGAGAGTATAATCAAATTTACCAACAAAACCAGCAAATATCACAAGGTTCCCAGTGACACAAAAGGCTGCACATTCTCTTGATTCTTGTTATACCAATACATTACAAATAAGGACCACTTTTCTATAAATCTATTATATACACTGTGCATAATTTTGTAGACCTCTATCATGTCTCCCATTACCCTCTTTTTTTCTAAGCTAAACAATCCCAGCTGTTGTAACCTTTCCTCATAGGGGAGACGCTCCAGCCCCTTGATCATTTTAGTTGCCCTTTTATGCACTTTTTCCAACTCTAGTGTGGCGAAAAGAACTGGACACAGTATTCCAAGTGTGGCCGACCATAGATTTGTCAGTTTTATTCTTAATTCCTTTCCCAATTATGCCTAACATGGCATTTGCCTTTTTTTACAGCGGCTGCACACTGGGTTGACATCTTCATCGAGCAGTCCACCACAACCCCAAGATCTCTTTCTTAGTCAGTCAGCGCTAGCTCAGATCCCATCAGGCTATATTTGAAGTTGGAATTTTTTGCCCCAACATTTTTTTGCCCCTCACTTTAGATGTCTGTATATGATTCAAGAATATGTGTGAAGTGTCAAGTTACATACTGTAGGAGAAGGCAGTCATTATTCATCCAGTATTTAAAATGGGGACAGGCAATGTGTGGCCCTCTCATCAATGCTGGCTAGGGCTGATGGGAGTAACTGGCGAAAACACAGTTGTCCACTCTGATTTTAAAAGAACACAATAAAAAAATAAACAGACTTCCACTGTAGCAGGTGATTCCCCTAAGGAACAGGAAGGTACAACAGAGAAGTCAAAGAGAAGCGGGGGCAGGAGTGGAACTCCCACATGTTTCCCATCCCAGTTTTAAGGTCTGTTCCAGTTCTACTATTATGGCTCTATGGCTCTTGTTGTGGTTCAAAATAGGAGCCTTTTAAATTATGTTGAATTACTGCATTCTATTTTTATTCATTTGCTTTTAGCATTGCTTTCCTCAGTATTCACACATTGAGATGATTTTTGCACTGCCCCAACCTAGTGTATGCTCATTACTTGAGTTGTGCCCACTAAGTTAAATAAAGCAGAGTGCCAGTTTCTACTCTTAAACGCTGCACACTTGGAACTACACACAACAGGGCATTCCATGGGCAAAAGCAGACACAAAACTTGCTGTGGTTTCCCACTCAGTAAGACACAAGAGAGATCCGAGTCCTGTCCTTGCCTTTGCTGAGGGCCTTGTGTGACCTTGGGCAAACCATTTCACCTCTTTGCACATTAATTTTAAGTTCTAAAATGCAGATAATGGCACATTTTTTAAAATTTATTATTACATTGCCTTGCCACTGCTTTGTGAAGTGCTTGAAGTGGATGAAAAATCAATATATAGCAACAATTTATCCTCAGTTTTTGGCTTCAGGCTTTTCCCCAATGAATGTTGAAGGCTTTGTGTGTGTATTTAGAAATTCCTCTGAAGATTTTATGTGCTTTGACAACATGCTGTGAGTGTAAACCACTATGTTGAAAGCAGCAGCAAAAAATGTTCTTCTCAGATGTTCAAATGTTTGGCCCATGTCCACACCCAGTATCCTGGGAGTCTAGATATTTTAGCTAGGTACCTCAGAAATGGAATCTGGTATCTCCAGAACTACTTGTTATAGATGCTACAGCGAAGGGCACTCTTAACACCGTGACAAGAAAAGTCACGCCTGCTGGTCAATTCTCTGCCAATCAGCTATTCAAAGTACAGGCTTGAAATATTTATTTAAAAGATTTATATAAGCCACCTTTTAGGGAAAACCTAAGTCCCTGAACCCTGGGAAGTTAGATCAGTCTATTTTAAGAATGGGAGAATCTGTCAGTTTTGCCTTCTCCCACTTTCTAAATGTTAAAATCTCATAGAATCATAGAATAGTAGGGCTGGAAGGGGCCTACAAGGCCATCGAGTCCAACCCCATCTCAAGTTCTTTCTCTCCTAATCTGTTCTAATCAGCCACTGATATATTGCAAGCCAGGTGTGTGTGTGAACCGAGCTGTGTTCTGATACACATTTGTTCCTGTTGGTTTCCTATTGCCAGTTTGAGCAACTAAACTAACCAGGAATTGGAAGCTTATTGTGTCACCCAAAGTGGCATTCCTGACTTGTTGCACCCCTTACAAGCCAGAATTGCAAGCCAGATTTTGTTCTTGCTTTATGATTCTTGGCTTTGGGGGAGCAACAATTCCATTTTGGACAACATGTAAGTTTTCAATTCCCAGTCAGCTTAGCCTTTCCCACTGGCATGAGGAGACAAGCAGGAGCAAACAGGATGCATACGCTAGCACATGGGTCGCTCATGGTAAGCCAGGTTTCTTTGGAATGCTGGTGTACCATTATGTGAAAACACAGTCAATGAAAGCTAGACTAGCGCAACACTTTTCATCCTTGAAAACATTCCTGAGGCATTCCGAGCCAGTCAGGCATTATGAAGATCCAATGTGATGATATACGCCTTTTTCAGGTATTCCTTAACTGTTTATGGAAAACATGGGAGGAGGGTCAGTGTGCTAGCTCCGCCCCCTCCTTGCTCATTTCTGTCGTCCTCTACAGAAGTAATATTTTGAAAAGGAGAGTCCCCTCTATCTGTGGAGGTGCTCCATGCGATTTGGAATGCTGGAAAATGCCAGTCCCAATCTGTATCAGGGCCTGCCACGCTTACACTAAAGTTGAAAAAGGAGGATCAGCTACATACTACTCATTTAACATAGTGTGTAATTAGGCCTAACCCAGTAGCATCACCACATCTTGTGGTGAGCTGTTCTAGAACTTACGTATGCATTGGGTCAATCTTTTTCTCCTCTTATGGAAGGCTCATTCCCCCTGTGAGAGCCATCCCCAACCTGGTGGCCCCCAGGTGTTTTGGACTACAACTCCCATTCTCCCTGATCATGGTGGGTGGAGCTGCTGGCAGATCTAGTCCAAAACATCAGAAGGTACCAGACTGGGTAAGGTTGCCCTATAAGATCATTATGGGAATCTCTTGTCAATCAGTTCTGAGACCTCGTACTTTTGCCCAGACAGCCAGATAAAGTTTTAAAGTTATAATTTACATGGCATGAATAAGAGAATTTCTATCAAAGCTTTAACTGTCAAACTATCAACGCTTTAATTTATACACTTATAGGAATCCATTTGTATTTGTTTCATGAGGATGTTGGATTTTTAAAAGGGGGTACATTGGTTTCTTTGTGGAACCATACATTATGAGTGCACTGCTCATGCAGAATCACTGTAGGATGCCTTTCAGGCAATTAGCTTCCATCATACCGGGAACTTGAATCTTAATTTGCACTGAGGTTTTTTTTTACATATGTATGGGAATGTGTTAGTAGATATGCAGCAACCAGTCTTCTTAGCCTTTGATTCCCTTCTTCATTAAAGCTCCCACTGCTAAACAGTCTCTGCGCAGTGCAGTAGGCCAACATTCCTCTAAAAACAATGATAATCTGTCTTATATTTACACCTACCTGGTGCCTAAAGGACGCTGCCTGATGAACTCTGTTGAAATCCACATCAGACTTGGATTCCATGACACCCAAGCCAGAGCGTTGCAGTTTCACAATTTCAATGCCATAAATTTAGCTCCTGTGAAGAACAGCAACTCAAACCCAGAAGTGTTTGTCTTAAAAGCTCTGAGTACCAGGGGGGTTGGGAAGAGATTGGGTGATACAGGGACATGCTCCCATTTCAGATTGTCACTTGTGTAACTGTGAATTCTCTTCCACAGATAGGGTTTGTCAGATCATAAATATTTGAACAGATTAGGGTGGAGTATGTGTTTTGTTTTTAATTTGGGGGTATTTACAGTGACATTAAATAATGTATACTATGGGTTTTTACAATGCAGATGTCAATTAGGTTAATAAACTATTGGTTTACTTGACCATCTGTGATGGAGGAGATTTAAAAATGTATAGCATTGATCAGAAATGAGGAATATAGCTTCCAAATGCTATTCATATTCAGAGAAGTAAAGCAGGTTTCCTTGGACCATGTGGTAGAAGTGGGTAAAGAATTGTTAGATAATTTCCTGCAGCAGTGAGTGCAGACCAATAACATAAACGTCTGGGCCCCAATGATAAAATGTGAACTGAAAATGTGTAAATCAGTAGCAAAAAAAGTAAACATTGCTCTGAAAGGGGAAACAGTAGTTATAAAGACTGAAATGTCTCTGATTTCAAGATTATTAAATGAATCAAGGAGCAGACTGGACATAGATATTAAGTCTTAACTCAGTATGAATTTTCAGACTTCCATGATCTTTGTTTGCTGCTGATGGGAAGATGCATCATTGCCTGGCTAAATATAAGCTTATGGTAGTACTGGAATCTTTATCTAATACATCTAGTCAAGATGTAGATGAAAGTATTTCTACAACGGCTTGTTTCCTGTGGGGATGTTAATCTACCACAAGAAAAAGTAGCAATAGTAGATGGCATGGCTATTCTTCACATATACAACAAGCCTTCTTCTGTTAAAATATGTCAAGACCTCAGAGCACACTTTTGCAAATGGATGGTTGAAAAATTCCACATCTGTAGTGAATGTAGTGTCATGTGATTTTTGATTGGTACAAAACTAAGAAGTGAAAAGAGAGAGATTCGACAAAGAGGATCAGAGCCAATCCAGTACAAAATCTTACCTGAAACAAATATTTCAAACACTCCAATGAGTAAACAATTGACCCATGATAAAACAAAAGATGAATTGACTGTGTTCTTTGCTGAATACCTCATTCACTATGGTAAAACTAAGGGGAAAATGTATGTTGCCAGTTGGAGAGACATGCTTGGAGAGACATGCACCTGTATCATGTGGACCCCATCTACATGGAGCTTTTACTCTGGTTCTACTCCACCCCAAGTCAATAGTATCAGATGACGCACACTGCTCTCTGTAGCTAGCCTGGCGTTTCTTGCCCTAAATCCAGTTTTTCCCCCAAGATCATTTTGTGTCAGATTTTTCTGTCACAGTGGCTTCAATGCTGTTTGGGATTCCATGTGACCTCAGCTGGCTTCGGCATGGGCTGGTGGAAGTGGCACTGATTGGTGGAAGGGAAAGTAGCGTGGAGTAGGGATGGATGGACTGTGTAAAATCTGCTCCGTCTGTGTTTTGCAGATTGTCAGGCACCTTTCATTCCATTGTCCGCCCACAGACGGATGCGAATATTTTTTTTATCATGCAGAAAAATCCACAAATAATTACGTAAATATTTACTTAAGTATTTACATAATTTACCTCAGTATGCAAAGGTTAGTGTATTGTCCTCCATTCTATTCAACGTTTCCTCAGCAGAAACGTATGTATTTTTCTACAGATTTATTTGCATAAATTTTGGGAAAGTAAAAAAAATAATCTGGAAGTCCACGGACTCCACACGGCCTGAGGAAGGCACTCTGCAGTAGATTCCACAGGTCCGATACTTGGAAATCAGAGCTCATTTTATCCATCTCGAATTTCTCCAGCATCCCTAAGCATGGGGCATGGATGTGGGGAGAGCAGAGGGGTACACATGTCTACCTGGAAGTAACTAATTGCTTTCAGTTCCACTTTGCCAGCCCTGCTGTTTTAAAACTGTGCAGCTATGAAGGAGCACAGCTGAGAAATGGTGGATGCCTGTTGATTTGAAGCTGTGCAGCTAAGAAAAGGTAATTGCTAGGGTGGATGATTTTCATGAACATGTACTCAGAAGCACTTCATTGAGCCTGTGCTTGTATGGGTTGGGGGAAGGCCTGTAGATTGGGAAGTTAATAGACATAAAAAGACAACATACTAGTCACTTTCTATCCTTGCTGGCCCCGTGCTCTCTGCTCTCAGTGCCTCTTGCACTCCTGCTCATTCTGCTCAGTCTCTGGATAGTGATGGCTGCCTGCTTGCCTGCCTACCTCATAAATGTGTATGTGTGTATGTGGGGGGGTATGTGGGGTGTGTGGGGTTTGTCATGAAGTCTACTTGTAAAACTTGTAAGCAAGTTCTCCCTCGCACTCATTGAACATTTAATTCAGTGAACAGTGCGTTACTAAAAGCTTTGGCCACACTGGGCACCTGTCCCTCTCTTCCTGAAGATCTCCGGGATGCTTTAGAAGTCTTTGTTTGCCAACTGTTCATCCCCAAAACAACAATGACTGATATAGGAGCTGTAAGATGGTGGTTATTCACCAAAAAAACAATATCACAATGATTGCTTTCCTCAAACCAAAGGAGTACTACACCCAGCCCTGCTAAGAGCTCACCTTCAGGCTCTCCAGTGGAATCATGATATCATTCAGCATCCTAATATTCCTCCACCTACAAAACTAGGATGAAGAAAAGTTGGGAATACATACAAACCAGTTGTGCGTACAATGCCCTGTGCTCTGGAGCTTATACTCAAACTTTGCCACTGTTCCTGCACACAAAGGAAGTGTTCTCCTCCATGCACCTGTCTGGCTAATGGTCTCACATGTACAGAAATGTGCAATTGTGAAGGAGACACTGATCAAAGTGACAATTTGGGAGAGGTCAAAGATGTCGTAGATGACTTGAATGATGAGAGTGATGGTGATTGTGGTGATAAAGATGATGGTAAATAAATTTATTGTTTGACTCATGTAATACACAAAACTATTTTGGATCTTAACTTGACTTTTTTTCCAAACACAAAGGCCTTGGATCTGAGATGACTGTAAGTATGTTGTTGATGGCCTTTCTCAAACATCTGTGCAAACTATAGCCTGTTACTTTTTTCATTTTTACATTCTTAAGGTGTGGACTACATTATGCAATTTGGGTAATTTAGCCACCATTTCATTTTTATACTTCAATATCTACACTGTTTTGGCAATATATGCCTCAATAAACAATTTACAATGCAAATAATAACAAAAATAGGCTGCAATAACTATTTTCCAGTAACAGTTAATGAATTTTTAAAAAATTCTGACTGCCATTTTATTTTCTCCCTGTAACTTGTAACTGAAGAGGTTCTGAACCTATCACCATTCAAAACTTAATTTCTCATGCTCTAACAAGAAGTTTGGTACCACACTCATACCTGTACCATTAAGGAACCTACGGATAAATGGGAAAAACCATTTTAGGTGGTGGTCATTTTGTTTTCTCCCTGTAGCTCATAACTGAAGAGGTTATGAGCCTATCACCATTCAAAACTTGATTCCCCATGTTCTAACTAGAAGATTGGTACCTCACTCATACATGTATCATCAAGGAACCCATGGGCCCCAGTTTTTGTACATTTGACTGCATACTAGTGGACCTGCAAACAGCTGCTGTGGGTGGAGGAGGCTAGACAGAGAGAGATGGGGGCCTTTCTCTTTCTCCCTTTTTGGACTGCCTCCTCAAATTTTTCACCAAGTCCCGCTGCCTGCTGTTTGAAGGTAGCTCACAGAGGGAACCATCAAGTGCCATCACCACTCTGGCCAACCTGTTTGACCTGGGAAATCCTTTTCTCTCAGCCTAAGTGTCAGCCTAGCCCCAGCACTGCTGTAGGCCCTATGGTGTTAGAGCCAGAATTTAATTAAGACTTAGAGCAGGATGACTGGGAACCCAGATCAGCCATGGGAAGCTCAGTGCCTAGGAGACAAGCTCTGCCTAGCTTCCCATCTGATTACAGGCCAAAGAAGGATTATACTTCTTATCAGGCACAGCTGCAAGATGCAGCCTTGATTTTCAGTTTGGGAATGTGAGAACTGCGCAGGAGGAAGACTCAGCAGGAGAGGGGGGCTCAGGGCTGTTATCCATGATATGATGCTAATAGAAAAGGGCAGAACAGAGATACCCTCTCAGACATAGCAATTGTTTATGGGACAGATTCCCCTGTTGGGAGAGATTGTCAGAAAGGGAGCTTTAGCAGCCCATCACCTGTTTTTAAGCTGGTGTTCAGGCTGAAGAGCTTTTGCTGAGGACAACAACATCTTAATTGCTCAGAATATTTTCTTGCCTGGACGTATTGTGGATCTTGAACTCTTGTCTGCCTCAATTCGTGTATCATTCAGGCTCTGTATGAATTCTAACCATGGGACTGTCTCTTGAACAAAGCAATGTGCCAATAGCCTCTATTTGATTCAATGGGGATTATAAACGCTATAAGCTCTGCCATGATGAGCTCTGGAAAGCTGAGCCATGTAACTTGATCTACTGCAATAAAGAACTTCATTGTTATCTGTGATATGTGTCACAGATCTGTGCCAGAGAGGGTAAGAAAACTGAGCCTGACACTAAAGGTGGGCAGAGAATAGTTGTTCCTGTGGCCATCAACCCAATGAGCCTGGACTGGAACATCAGAAACTGCTCTATACTGAGTCAGACCATTGGTCTATCTAGCTCAGTACAGTCTGCACTGACTGGCAACAACTTGAGTAAGTCACACATTGTACAAGTCATGTTTGTTTAGGTATATTATCCTGCCAAAATTCTACTGTCCAGCTTTCCCCCGCTTCTCCTTCCTGCTATCAGCACAGAATTCAACCAAGTCTGTCTCATTTCTTTGTCTCTCCTTTCTCACTTTACGATCAGGTGTTCCTCCAGATCCTTTTCTATCCAGTCAACACTGGTATATTTAATTAACTGTCTTTTCTAGCACAAATAGGATATTATATAAAAAACAGTGTTTTCAGGCTTAACTCTGCTAGCATAGTTCTATAATCACAGCAAGGAGTCACACTGAGACTAAGGATGTGCGAACCCCCCGACTTCCGATCTGGGGAGGGAAGGGGAGTCCACAGCAGGGAAATCAGGACTGCTTGGAACTTACCGGATTTCCCCAGAACCCTGGTGTGTCCTCTGGATTTCATATGAGATGTCTTTCCAGCTTTAAAAACTGCTAGTGGCAACTGCCATTAGCCTATAGTGGAAGAATTACAGCTGTAATTTGGGTATGTTACACCACTTGTGGCTGTAAGGCACTTACTTCTATGTAAATTGCAGCCGTAAAGGACTTACACCTGCAATTTACATAGAAGTAAGCACTTCATGGCCACAATTTACATAGAAGTAAGTGTTTTATGGCCACAAATGGTGTAAAATATGCAAATTATGGCTGTAATTTTCCCACCCTGAGTGCTCATTGGAAGGACAGATACTGAAGATGAAGCTCAAATATTTTGGCCACCTAATGCGAAGAGAGAACTCTCTGGAAAAGATCCTGATGCTGGGAAAGACTGAAGGCAAAAGGAGAAGGGGACGGCAGAGGATGAGATGGCTAGATAGCATCACGGATGCAATGAATATGAACTTGAGCACGCTCCGGGAGAGAGCGGAGGACAGGAAGGCCTGGCGTGCTATGGTCCATGGGGTCACGAAGAGTCGTACATGACTGAACGACTGAACAACAACAACAATTTTCCCACAATAGGCTAATAGCAACTGCCATTAGCATATATTGCCATTTTCAAAGCTGGAAAGACACCCCAGGCGAAGTCTGGAGGATGCGCAGGTAAGGGGGCTGGTCTGCTACGGACTCTGCAGGTCGGATTCTAGGGAATCCAGCCTCAGCGGATTTCTCCAGCATCCCCAACTGAGACTCTTTGAGTTTCAAAGGCAACCTATGAAGATATGATGGGCCTACTGTGCTAAAAGATAAGAGAACTGTTCCCATGAGTGCATAAAATCTGGCATACATCCTTCTTACTGGTGAAGGCCATTCTTGGGTCAAGATGTTTTCCTTTCTTGCCCTGATCCTCATAAATTTACTTTTGAGAGCACAAGTCTTCAAGCTTGTTGGAAGCTTGTTTGCCTCAGCTGAAAGTGAAAGAAGTTTCCTACATCATTTAGATCAATATTTTAACAACTTCTTGCCTGACTCCTTGTTTAATTGCTCACAGAGCTCATCCTCATGACATATTTACAATACAGAATATTGTAAATATTTCAATCCCTGCAGAAGTTTCTCCATTTGTGATGCCAGCCCTTGCATCCAACCTTCTGGACTTGGGTGGGACCAGGAGGCAGAGCCCCATGGTTCCTGGTGGGTCCATTCACTTTAAGGAGTGCAGCTTTCAAAGGAAAGTGGTGGGGGCAGGCAGAGGGAGCAGCCTTGGCTCTTGCTTTCCTGGCAAGTGGCCAGAACTCAAAATACTAAGGGGAGGCTGGCCAATTGACAATGCCAGTCTTCATTGCTCTGCAAGAAAGGAGTGAAAGGGCCACTGTGTATATTCTTTATTCATTATCTTGGACATCTTTGCAAGCCCACAACCCCTCCAAGAATTCCCATCACTCTCTTATATCAGTGGACAGGACTGGGAACTAGGGCTGTACACATACCCCCCGACCTGCTTTGGCTGCAGTTCAGATCATCCGAAGTGACCCCGATCTGCCTCAGACCGATTTGGACCCCCTCTGATCCAACTCTGATCTGAATCCGAAGTGAGATTCGGATATCCGGATTGTGTGGCTTTGGCGTTTTCCCATTGACTTGCATGGGAAAACCCAAACCATCATAACTTTTTAAGTTGTTAGGATACAGGCATGAATTCTGGGGACCTCTTCACCCCCCTGGAGAGGAGGCCACTTTTCCAAAGAAACTCTCCAAGCAAAGAGCTGTAACTTCTCCCTGTTTCTGCACATGCACACGACATCTTGGCCTCTCCCAGCCCCCCTTGAGGGCATTTCACCCCCGAAAGCCCAGGCAGTTTGGCTCACTGGCTTGTGTGCAAGGTGCAGGTGAAATTTGATTTTTTCCAGGAAAACTCCCAAAGCCAAAAGCCATAACTTCTCCCTGTTTCCATGCACGCATGTGGCACCTCCCCTCCCAGCACCCCTCAAGGGCATCCCACACACCAGAGTTCAGGCACTTTGGCCCACTGACATTTGCGCAAAGCGCCGGTGAAATCTGAGGTTTTCCAAAGAAACTGAGAAAGCAAAGAGCTGTAACTTCTCCCTGTTTCCACTGATGTGTGTGAAACCGGAGCCCCTCCCAGCCTCCCTTGAGGGCATCCCACCTGCCAAATCCCAAGCACTTTGGCCCACTGGCTTGTGTGCAAGGTGCAGGTGAAATTTGTTTTTTCCAAGAAAAACCACAAAGCAAAGAGCTGTAACTTCTCCCCACCTCTGCCCCTGCTACCTACCACCCTGAAGATTCCTCGTATTGCGCTGAATTGCTTTGTCACACAGTGGGCTGTTCTTGGAATAAGAAGGTAATTAATATAAATACTATGTGTCTCCCCCTTCATGGATCACTGCCTTGTTGTGGCGAAGGGGCTTGCGTAACTCAGTGAAGCCATAAGCTATGCCATGCAGGGCCACCCAAGATGGACAGGTCATGGCAGAGAGTTCTGACAAAATGTGGTTCACTGGAGAAGGAAATGGCAGCCCACTCCAGTATTCTTGCCAAGAAAACCCCATGGAATGTATCACAAGGCTAAAAGATATGACACCAGAAGATGAGCCCCTCAGGTCGGAAGGTGTCCAATATACTACTGGGGAAGAGCAGAGGGTATTTCCAAGTAGCGCCAGAAAGAGTGAAGCGGCTGGACCAAAGCCGAAAGGACACTCAGCTGTGGATGTGTCTGGTGGTGAAAAGAAAGTCCGATGCTGTAAAGAACAATATTGGTTAGGAACCTGGAATGTCAGATCAATGAATCAAGGTAAGCTGGAGGTGGTCAAACAGGAGATGGCAAAATTGAACATCGACATCTTGGGAATCAGCAAACTAAAATGGACAAGCATGGGTCAATTTACTTCAGGTGACCATCATATCTACTACTGTGGGCAAGAATCCCTTAGAAGAAATGGAGTAGCACTCATAGTCAACAAAAGGGTGGGAAAAGCAGTACTGGGGTACAATCTCAAAAATGATAGGAAGTCAAGAAATCACTGGGATAACAGGCAAGCATGGCCTTGGTGTACAAAATGAAGCAGGACAAAAGCTAGGGATGTTAGAGAATTTTGCCTAGGAGTCAGAGAATTTTGCCACAAATCTCTGGGAGGCAGAATGCCAGTGCATTTGGCCCCCCAAAATTGGTGGCAAAATGGTCTGCCACCCCCCCACCCCGCCCGGGATGGGACTTACCTCGGGCGAATCCTCCTGGCGGCGGTGGCTCCGGCGGCGGTGCGGTGGTGGTTCGGCGGCGGCTGCGGCGGCCGGTCTTCCGACCGGCTGCCACCGCCGCCATTTCCAGTAAAACAAACAAACAAACAAAAAAAGTGATAGGCTACGTAAAGATTTACGTAGCCTATCACGGCTAGATTTTTAAAAAATACTGTGATAGGCTATGTAAATGTTTACATAGCCTATCATGGCTGATTATTTTTTTTTAAAAAAACTGCGCGTACGCAAATGGCGGCGCCCATGGACACCGCCATTTGCGTTCCTTATGTTGACACGTCTTAGTCTACATAAACATTTACGTAGACTAAGATAGCGAAAATAAGGGGAACGCAAATAGCGTAGCGTCTACGCTATTTGCGTTCCCCTTATTTTCGCCGTCTTAGTCTACGTAAATGTTTACGTAGACTAAGATGTGTCAAAAAAAGGAACACAAATGGCGGCGCCCATGGGCACCGCCATTTGCATACGTGCGTTTCTTTTCTTTTAAGTCAGCCGTGATAGGCTACGTAAACATTTACGTAGGCCATCACGGCTGACTGCAGGGATGCAAATGGCGGTGGCTACGGCTGCTGCCATTTGAGGACCTGGCCGGCCAGGATTCAGGGCGGGAGGGACGGAACACCTCCCCCCACCTCGAATCAATTTCATTAAAAAGTAAGTCACTTTCATACATCCCTAGTTTTGCCAAGAGAACACGCTGATCATAGCAAACACTCTTTTCCAACAGCACAAGAGGCAACTCTACACATGGACATCACCAGATGGTCAATATCGAAATCAGATTGATTATGTCCTTTGCAGCCAAAGATGGAGAAGCTCTATACAGTCAGTCAAAACAAGACCTGGAGCTGACTGTGGCTCAGATCATGAGCTGCTTGTTGCAAAATTTTGGCTTAAATTGAAGAAAGTAGGGAAAACCACTAAACCATTCAGGTATGACCTAAAGCATATCCCTTATGAATATACAGTGGAGGTGAGGAATAGATTTCAGGGATTAGACCTGATAGGCAGAGTGCCTGTGGAACTATGGACGGAGGTCCGTAACATTGTTCAGGAGGCAGCAACGAAATCCATCCCAAAGAAAAAGAAATGCAAGAAAGCAAAGTGGCTGTCTGATGAGGCTTTACAAGTAGGTAAGGAAAGAAGGGAAGTGAAAAGCAAGGGAGAAAGGCAAAGATCTATCCAACTGAATGCAGAGTTCCAGAGAATAGCAAGGAGAGATAAGATGAACAATTAAATATTCTTAAATGAACAATGCAAAGAAATCGAGGAAAACAACAGAATGGGAAAGTCTAGAGATCTCTTCAAGAAAATCGGAGATCTCAAGGGAACGTTTTGTGCAAAGAAGGGCATGATAAAGGAAAAAGAAAGCAGGGACCTAACAGAAGCAGATGAGATTAAGAAGAGGTGGAAAGAATACACAGAAGATCTATACAGGAAAGCTCTGAATGTCCCTGATAGCCATGATAGTGAGTCACTGAACTTGAGCCGGACATCCTCGAGAGTGAAGTCAAGCGGGCCTTAGGAAGCATTACTAACAACAAAGCTAGCGGAGATGACAGTATTCCAGCTGAGCTATTTAAGATCCTAAAAGATGATGCTGTTAAAGTGCTGCACTCAATATGCCAACAAATTTGGAACACTCAACAGTGGCCACAAGACTGGAAAAGGTCAGTTTATATTCCACTTCCAAAGAAGGGCAACGCCAAAGAGTGTTCAAACTACCGTACAATTGCGCTCATTTCACATGCCAGCAAGGTTATGCGCAAAATCATACAAGCTAGGCTTCAGCAGTATGCGAACCGAGAACTACCGGAAGTACAAGCTGGGTTTCAAAGTAGGGATGGCGGAGAAATTCTCCACGAATCTTCGGGAGGCCGAGCGCCGAGGCATTCGGCCCCCTGAAAGTGTTGGGGAAATTCTCCGCCAGCCCCCCGCCCCCTCCCGGTATGGGACTTACCGTGGCCGAATGTCCCTCCCGGCGGCGGGTCCCGGTGGCGTTTCGGTGGCGTTTCGTTGGGGGCGGGGGCGGCAGCCGGCCATTACAAAATTAAAAAGTAAAACAAAAAAAACCACACACATCTGTGATAGGCTACGTGACGATTTACGTAGCCTATCATGGCTAGATTTCCAAAGTCAGCCGTGATAGGCTACGTTAATCATCACGTAGCCTATCACGGGTGACTTTGGAAAAAAAAAAGCGCGTACACAAATGGCAACGGCCCATGGGTGCCGCCATTTGCGTTCCTTATTTTGGCACGTCTAGTCTACATAAAGATTTACATAGACTATGGCGAAAATAAGGGCAACGCAAATAGCGTTCCCTTATTTTCACCGTAGTCTACGTAAATCTCTACGTAGACTAGACATGCCAAAATAAGGGAAATCTAGCCGTGATAGGCTACGTTAATCATTACGTAGCCTATCACGTTTTTTTTCCTCCACTTTTTCTTTCGCGGCTGGGGAGACGGGGTGTTTGTCTCCGGCCTGAATTTCAGCCGGGCGAGGCGGGGCGCCTCCCCCCCAGCCTGAATTTCGGCCGGGCGAGGCGGGGTGCCTCCCCCCCGGCCTGAATTTTGGCCGGGTGAGGCAGGGCGCCTCCCTCCCTCGCCTGAACTTTGGGGGGAGAAGCGAAGCACCTCCCCCCCACCGCGAAGCAAGCTCCGGGACAAGGTAAGTCCCTTTCGTACATCCCTATTTCAAAGAGGCAGAGGAGCTAGAGATCAAATCACCAACATTCGCTGGATCGTGGAGAAAGCAAGAGAATTCCAGAAAAACGTCTATTTCTGCTTCATTGACTACTCTAAAGCCTTTGATTGTGTGGATCACAACAAACTGTGGAAAATTCTGAAAGAGACGGGGCTACCAGACCACCTTACCTGTCTTGAAGGTCAAGAAGCAACAGTAAGAACCAGACATGGAACAACCGAGTGGTTCAAAATTGGGAAAGGAGTACGACAAGGCTGCACATTGTCGCCCTGCTTATGCCGAGTACATCATGAGAAACGCTGGATTGGATGAATCACAGGTCGGAATTAAGATTGCCGGGAGAATTATCAACAACCTCAGATACGCAGATGATACCACCCTAATGGCAGAAAGTGAAGAGGATATAAAGAGCCTCTTGTTGAGGGTGAAAGTGGAGAGTGCAAAAGCTGGCTTGAAACTCAACATTAACAAAATGAAGATCATGGCATCTGGCCCCATCACATCCTGGCATATGGAAGGGGAAGAAATGGAAGCAGTGACAGATGTTATTTTCTTGGGCTGCAAGATCACCGCAGACGGTGACTGTAGCCATGAAATTAAAAGACACTTGCTCCTTGGGAGGAAAGCTATGGCAAACCTAGATAGCATAGTGAGAAGCAGAGACATCACCTTGCCGACAAAGGTCTGCAGAATCAAAGCTATGGTTTTCCCAGTAGTAACGTCTGGCTGTGAGAGCTGGACTATAAGGAAGTAGGGATGGCGGAGAATTTCTCCCCGAAACTTCGGGGGGCCGAGCACCAATGTGTTCGGCCCCCCGAACAAGTTTCGGGGAGAAATTCTCCGCCCCCCTGCCCCCCGCCCCCCCCTGGGACGGGACTTACCTTTC
The DNA here is from genome assembly GCF_057233095.1 of Heloderma suspectum. Classification (NCBI taxonomy): domain Eukaryota; kingdom Metazoa; phylum Chordata; class Lepidosauria; order Squamata; family Helodermatidae; genus Heloderma; species Heloderma suspectum. The sequence continues at coordinate 110,417,886 of NC_139458.1, read as the reverse complement.
CCGAATGTCCCTCCCGGTGGCGGGTCTGGCCGGTGGTTCGTCGGGTCTTCGTCCGGGGCGGGAGCGGCAGCCGGTCTTTCAACCGGCTGCCGCCGCCGCCATTCCAATAAAAGAAAACAAAAAACCCCGTGATAGGCTACGTGACGATTAACATAGCCTGTCACGGCTAGATTTGCAAAGTCAGCAAATCTACGTTGCCCTACGTTGCCAACGCTATTTGCGTTGCCCTTATTTTCGCTGTAGTCTACGTAAACATTTACGTAGACTACAGCGACTAAATAAGGAACGCGAATGGCGGCTCCCTATGGGGGCCGCCATTCGCGTACGTGCTTTTTTTTTTTTTTTTAAGTCACCCGTGATAGGCTACGTGACGATTGACGTAGCCTATCACGGCTGACTTTGGAGATCTAGCCGTGATAGGCTACGTGAATCGTCACGTAGGCTATCAGGGGACGTTTTTTTTTTTTTTACTTTCGTGTTCGCGGCCGGGCGAGGCGGGAAGCCTCCTCCCCGGCCTGAATTTCGGCCGGGCGAGGCGGGAAGCCTCCTCCCCGGCCTGAATTTCGGCCGGGCGAGGCGGGAAGCCTCCCCCCCCGGCCTGAATTTCGGCCGGGCGAGGCGGGAAGCCTCCCCCCCCGGCCTGAACTTCGCGGGGGGAGCAGCGAAGCGCCTCCCCCCCACCGCGAACAAGCTTCGAGAAAAGGTAAGTGACTTTCGTCCACCCCTAGATAGGATTTCTCCCCGAAACTTGTTCGGGGGGCCGAACACATTGGCGCTCGGCCCCCTGAAGTTTCGGGGAGAAATTCTCCGCCATCCCTACCCCTAGATAGGCTATGCAAACATTTACGTAGCCTATTACGGCAAAGAGCAGGGACAAAAATGCGATAGTGGACGCTATTTGCATCCCTGCTCTTTGCCATGATAGACTACGTAAAGATTTACATAGCCTATTACTGCAAAGAACAGGGACGCAAATGGCATCTGCTATGCCATTTGCGTCCCTGCTCTTTGCCATGATAGGCTATGTAAATATTTATGTATCCTATCACAGCAAAGAGAAGGGGCATAAATGGCATCCGCTATGCCGGACGCCATTTTCTTCTGCAGACCAGCAGCAGACGGCAGTGGATGGACCAGACCTGGCTGGTGGCAAGTAGGATCCATTCCGGGGCAACTTGGCGGGGTGGCAGAGATGGGTGGTCCGTTCTGCCATGGACTCCGAGGGGCCGGATTCTTTAGAATCCGGCCTCATTGGAGTCCGTGGCGGAATTCTCTAACATGCCTACCCACACCAGCCCTCTCTCCCAAAGACACAGCTAGTACAATGACTGAACGCAGCCTTTTGCCGAAGTATATACCCCCTTCCTCCACCGCTCTGTCTGATTGGAGACTGCTAGCGTTGATTCTGGCTGAGGGTTCCTTTTTGCCAAAGCACATTCCCTCCTCCTCCTGCCCTCGCCTCCCTGCCTCCCCCCGCCTTCCTGCGTCCACTCGCCTTCCCCCTCCCTCCCTCCCGCCCTCCTTCCTCCTCCTCCTCCTCCTCTTCATGCCCTTCCATGTGACCATTGAGAAGCTGATACATTTGGAGACAGGCTGTCTGGACTGCTGAGGCATTCAGTAGAGCTCCAAATATGGGAGGCAGAGGAGGCGCTAAGTGGGGGGGGGCGCTTCACCCCGGGGCACCTCAGTACTGCTCTGACCCACCTAGCATCACAAGGCTTTTGCTCTGAAACAACCCACTTCACCTAGTTATTCGGACTTCGTAATGAGGCAGTGCACAGCCCTACTTGGAACCACTCCTGGACTCTGTTTTCAGACCTGGGAGCCTTAGCTCATCATAGGGGAGGGCTGAGGTTATCCCTCCCTCCAGCAGACCAGCTACTCAGTAGCAGAGTCCATGCTTTGCATGCAGAAAGTCCAAGTTTTGATCTCCGGCATCGTCAGGTAAGGCTGGAAATCCTCCTGCCTGCAGCCCTGGACAGCCCCTGCCGGTCAGGGTCGAAATACTGGGCTAGATGGACCAGCGGTCTGACTCCGTATATGGGAGCTTCCTATGTTCCTGGTGTCTTCCAGATATTTTGGACTTCAACTCCCATCAGCCCCAACCAATATGGCCAATGGGCAAGAATGCTGTGAGTTGTGGTCCAAAATATATGAAGGGTACCAGGTTGGGGAATGCTGAACCAACCATTCCTAGGTTCTTCCTTCTTCCCGTAGAGGCCGGTGGCTCCTATGTCAGTGGGGCAGTGTTCGGTTAGAACCAGCCACAACTCTACAGGAGCTCTCCGAGGTGCTGGACCCCATCCCCCAAATGGGTTCAGCACCTTGGATAGCCCCTTTAGAGTTGTGACCGGTTCTGACGGAAACCCAGAGTGGATTCGCCACCCCACTGACATAGGTGCCACCGGCCTCCGCTGCCTTCTCCGTCTTCATTTTTTTCACTGCTACATCTCCTCCCTCACAGTCAGTCTCTGTCTGGCAAGTCTTCCTTTCCTCTCTCCTGCTTAGTGTTGTCCACTGCTTATAAGCAGAAGCGGCCCCTCCTGGTCATCACATGCCTCTGCTTTCCAACCCCCCCTCCTCCAGCCCAGCTGACCAGGGAGCCACATTGCATTGCTGTCTCTCCCGGGGTGTGTGTGTGTCTCCGCGAGTGATTTACTCCAAGCTGGTTGCGTTTGGAGGTTGTTAGGGACACATGACGACGTAGCCATCCAGCAGCCACCCTGAAGCTTATCAGGGAAATACCAGATTTCCTGAGACTGCTTAAAGTCCCATTCTTTTCCTTAAGTTGGGTCCTTGGCTGTACGGTTGCTGTGTGCCCTGACCCCTGCATTGACCTCAGGTATGCTAGCCCTGCCCAGGGGGGTGCCTTTCACCCTGACCCCGGTCAAGGGGCATTTCCCATCTCCTTCCCCTGTGTTTCCCAGCACATATGAAGTAGTGTCTACTCAGAAGTAACACCTATTGTGCTCAATGAGGCTTGTCCCCTAATTGCGCACAAAGGAAGTAACTAATTTGCACCTCCATGACAGCTGCCTAGCGCATCATTGGGTTACAAAGGGGGCTGGTTACAAAGCTTGTCCCCTAAATGCGCACAAAGGAAGTAACTAATTTGCCTCTCCGTGACAGCTGCCCAGCGCACCATCAGCTTAGGAAGGGGCTGGTTATGAGGCTTGGCCCCAAAATGCCCACAAAGGAAGTATCTAATCCACCCCTCCATTACAGCTACCCAGCTCACCATCAGCAACACCACCTGACCCTAGATCTGCCCCCTTGTCAGCATTTGAAGGAAGGGGGTGGGGGTGGGGAAGGATGACCAAGATCTCGGCTAGTTCAATAATAAAAAAAAGGCTTTTCAACCTCATTTAGCACTGATGAGGGCTTGTTTTCTGTTTTGCTGGGATGGGGAAAGAGAGAGAGTCATGGACTGGGACAAAGCACAGCAAGATCCGCGGTCTGGTGGCAGCGGGGTCATGAGTGATATCTTGGGGTTTGCTGGGGAAGACAGGGCTGGCTGTCTCTATCCCAAGTTGTCAGCAGCAGCAGCAATGGAAGAGGGTAAATGCTGGGCTTTTCTGGAGTGCAGCGCTCAGTGGCCCCCAACTCCTCCCCTCTCTCAGCCTGCCTCTTGCTTTCTTGGTATGTAGTGCTCAGGCAGCTCTGCTGCAGGACATATGCAATTTATTTTTAAAAAGAAAAGACCCACCATCCGCTTCTTCTTTTTTCCTCCCATTCCGTAGGTATGGATACAATTCAGAATTGGTGGTGGTGGTAATTCATGTGGGAAGAAGATCCAGTTATATCTCTTCCCTTTCTCACCCACCCCATTCAGATTAGAAATGGGTCTGGTTATGAGGCTTGTCCCCTAAATGCACTCAAGGGAAGTAACTAATTCGCACCTTCTTTACAGAGAATGGGGGGGGGGACCATGTGGGGAAGCCTCTCTTATTGGTTGAGCAGTCCCTGCCAGTCAAATTACATTCACTGCCAGCCCCCGCCCTACCCGGAAGTATGTTGTGTGAAGTGACTGCAATGTACACACTTGTGGAGCCCTGCCTGGACCAAAGCCGTTTCCTAGAAAAATGTGGGTAAGCGACTCCAGCCTTCTCCTTCCATTATCATGGAGAGACAGCCTCGGACTCATGACAGTTATTTATCTTGGAATTGCTGGGCTGCCTTCTAGTGCTTGCACACCACTCAGGGCAGCTAACAGCAATTAAAACTGATGATAAAATACAATTCAATTTAATAAAGTAATACAAGCAAACATGGGCAGATTCTGCAGATAAAACGAGAGCCTTGGAAAGAAAACTGTCCATCTGAGAAAACAAAGACCTGCCCATCTGGCAAAACAGAGCAAGAGAAGGGACCGCCAGGCAAAGAATTCCATAATCTGGGTGCAGCCACAATGAAGGCCCTTTCTCTTGTCCCGTGAACTGAGCCTCCACCATAGTTGGAACATAGATAAAGGTGTCCCCAGCAGAATGTAGGCCTCATGCAGACTGATACAGCAGGAGGCTGTCCCTAGGGTACATATGTCTGTCATGTGGCATGTAAAAGCACCACAGAATGCTTATGCTCTAGTGATATCCCTGGAAGCTAATTGCATGTAATTTTCTCTAGGTTTTGTCAAAACCCCACGCGGTGTTACATTTTCCTAAGAAAGATCTACTTTGGGATTTGGGAGATTATATTCTGGTCTCTGAAGAACTTGGGCCATGGTACAGAACCTCATGTGTACACTGATGCCTACACTCAATTCATGGTGGGAGCAGTTCTATGCGCATCTGTTTGATTCTGCCCTCTCCACTGAAGAGCATGGAGAATTGTATGGAGGAGCTCCATGTGTGTATCAAAGCCTCTGCACCTGCAAGGAATTTCTGGACTGGGACTTGCTGTGTCAGCCTTGCTTCAACCTTCATTTGACCTTTGCAGCTTATTGGTTGTGCCTGTTACCTGCTGCTGTGGAAGCGATCCTTCTTCCTTAAAAGGGAAGGACTGGAAACCAAGCCTTGCCATATGTGGTGCTTCTTCTGAATTGCTGCATTCTAAGCATACAACACAGCACTTCACTGTCGCCAGCTGTTCTTAGGATAATCGTGCCCCACAGCCATTCAAAGATGGCCCTCCATTCTCAAAAAATAAACCTGACTGCTCTTAATCAAGCTATGTATCAAACCCATTCATTTTCTAATTATCTCATCAAGAAAATTGTTTCCAACATACCTTGATTACAATAATGAAATTCCATCGAACAAGGGAGATGCAGTTATAACGTCAGTCATGATTTTTAAAGAAGGCTTGTGATTCACCCCCTTGGCGATGAAACTAAGGGAGAAGCAAAATGACAAATAAATGGAAGACATTTATTTATGTTAAATGTTTAGCACATCTTACCCTATGGTTCTGGAAGGGTATTTTATTTATCTTCAAAACTGATGGGGTTTAGTAATGATGCCTCCTATTAGAAAGGCAATTTGCAGAGAAAAGCAAAAAGGCAAAACAGAACCAGCCTTTCCCAGTCCCACATGCACACAGGATATCTTAGTACAGTAAAGGAGACCACACCCTTATTTGGTGAAGAAAAGGTAAAATGGTGTCACTTGCAAATGTTCTTCCATATAAATAGCAGGTATAGCACAGAGTTTCAGAAAGAGTTTGTTCAGTCTATTTTGTGTTCCATTACACAGGCAGGAGCAGGAGAGCAAATATAAGCACTCCCAGCAATGCTGGAAGTCAGGGAGGGGAGGGAGAGAGTGAAAGGAGGGAGGAGCAAAACAAAGGAAGAAACCACAGGAAACCACACTGTAGGCTGTAGAGATTCTAAGGCTAGCTGTGGTCTAAATTTCCATGAACTAACTGCAACACTGCCCTCTTCCAGTAACTTGCAATATTCCCAACGAAAACAACCCCATAAAGTGCACCACTTTATAGCAGGGACCGCTGGTCCATGGGCCTGCTCTGGCCTGCAGAGGTTCCACATCTGGCCGACAGAGCCTCTTTGAGTTCCTCCAGGGGTGAGGCTTGGCTTCTAAGCCCCCCATCCCCCAGAGGAATCCCCCCTGGAGGAATTCCCCCACCCTAGAGCAGCAGTGGAGCTAGGCAGGCATGGGATCAGTGGCAGGGTCAGAAGTGTGGCCTCACTTCCCTTAAATCATGGGGTGCCCCTTCATGTGACTAACACATTAACGAGGCTAACATATTGTGAGGCTCCATGCACGTGCAATCAGCATTCACATCTGACGAGGTCGCAAAATCTACTGTTTTGTAGGTGCATCTACAAGAGTTCTTCAGTGTAAAACTCCTTACCTTAGCTTACCCTTGCTGTGAAACTAGCTGAACTACAATGCCAGCTGCTTTGTAGATCTACACATTTCTTTTAACACTTGCACTTTGCTGTTGACAGGGCTGGCCCAAGAGATTTCGCAGCCTGAGGCAAAGGACGAGTGCCTCCCCTCCCCCATTCCATGTACAGAAACCAACTAAACTTGCAGCTGCATCTTACTTCAATACTTGCAACAGAACAGCAACTTCCATCCTGCCTGAGGGGGTGCGGGGTGGTCTAGCTTAGGCTGGCTCAGGTGGAAGGGCAGGGAAGGGAGTACTGGCACAGTCTCATTGGCCTCCACCACAGGTGACCCCTCACTCGGCCTAATGGTAGGAACGGCACCAGCTGATGGAAGAGAACTTCATTCCTGTCCACAAATCATGTGAACATGTCCCATTTGCAGCCCTGAACACAAATGCGAACGGGGGAACACTGTTCTTGTCATCATGTCTTGAACTTGCATTCCTATTCAAAAGTGTGCATTTTCACAAATGCACACTTGCACATATGGACGTGTGTGCATCCCTCCCCATCTGCATTTTCACACTTTAGCCTATGGGGAAAATCACATTTTTTGATTGGGAAACATTGCACACTTTAAATGATGTGCATTTTTCCCAACTGCAAAACAAAAGGTGCTTGTATTCAGGAATGCAAACAAGGTGAATCGCGAATTTGAAGAATTCAGAAAACTTCAGTGAGCTCAGATATTGCATGTTTGCCCATCCCTAGCTGTCAATGAAACTCTCCTTGCTTTTGTGTACTACATAATTTGACTTCCTTTTTTTTATCTATTTTTATTTTATTTTTATAAATGAAATAAACTCTACCAACAATATAATCAGAATCTTGAGTTTCCAACAATACAGTATTCTAAAAAAAGAAAAGAAAAAAGGGAGGATAGCAAAAGAAGGAAGACAAAGAAAGAAGAAACAAAAAACAGAATTATACTACAATAAGAACAAACCAAATATCCAAATAGCCTTATAGCACAGAAATAGATCCCCTTCATGGATCACTGCCTTGTTGTGGCGAAGGGGCTTGCGTAACTCAGTGAAGCCATAAGCTATGCCGTACAGGGCCACCCAAGACGGACAGGTCATGGCAGAGAGTTCTGACAAAATGTGGTCCACTGGAGAAGGAAATGGCGACCCACGCCAGTATTCTTGCCAAGAAAACCCCATGGAACGTATCACAAGGCTAAAAGATATGATGCTGGAAGATGAGCCCCTCAGGTCGGAAGGTGTCCAATATACTACTGGGGAAGACAGGAAGGCCTGGCATGCTATGGTCCATGGGGTCACAAAGAGTCGGACACGACTGAACGACTGAACAACAACAGAAATAGAAGCAAACAATCCATTTCATTGGCCATAAATTACCATTCAATTAATGCGTATTAATAAACATTAAAGGTCTAGCCAACAAGGAATAGTAATAATAACAACAATCCCATAATGGTATTAATAATAATAATACAAATAAAAAGGGGGGGAGAAGTTTAAGAAAAGGATAAAAACAGGAACAAATCATTTGTATATTTTAAGTAATATCATATCTAAAGATATATTTATATGTGTATACAGACATACACACACAAATATGCACTTTATTACAATACAACATAAAACAAGAGGAGAAAGAAAAAGAGTCTAAGAGTTCAGGTTGTCCTTCCCTCACCTCCCCCCTGTTCGCTATCACTCACGGGGAAGTGTGAAGGGAGGGCCTCTCCATCCAGCTGTGCCTCTGAAGAAGCAAAGCCTGGGAAAGTTCCTCCCCTATGTGTTGCAGCTCTTCCTCAGAATCTGAACTGCTCTGGCACTCTATATGCTCAGAGGCAACGCTGACAATCAGCAATTTGAGATAGCTGCTATTTTCTGACCTCCACCTCAAAGCTCAGATTGCCTCTGTCCTGTTTTCAACTGCAATTTGTTTTTCTTTTCATTTAAACAGGGAAAAGTGTGCATTTAGTACACATTTTTTGAAAGTGTACACCCAAATGTGCACTTTCATGCTGAGACTAAAGCATGAATCCCCCCCCCCAAAAAATATGCATTTTTTAAAGTACACATTTTCCAAATGTGAACTTAAGTTTGGGAGCATGCAATCTCCTCCTTGCCCCGAAAATGTGTTTGCATTCGTGTTCATAAGTGTGAACAGGTCAAATTTGAATTAAAAATGATGCAACATGAAATTCTCACACACCCTTAATGTAATTCAGCACCTTCTTTCCCACAGTGGCCAATCAGATGCCTCTCGGGAAGCCCACAAGCAGGACTCTTCTAGGGATGGATGGCTGCCCCCCATCCAGGTCCTCCAGTCACCTGCTGAGCCACTGTCCCCACTTGTACAATTCCCACACTCGCTGAGTCACCTGCACCTACCCTGAGCTGTCCATGAGTGCCCATCATTCCCGCTGTTGCCATTTTGCAAAAAAAAGAAAAGGTGCCCCGGGAACTTCCGTAAATTTAATATTGCACACATGGTGGCCATAAAGACCCCATCTGTGCAATATTACAGGTGTAAATGGCCCATTTACGCCTGTAATATTGTGTAGATGAGGTCTTTATGGCCACTGTGTGTGCAATGATCTATTTATGGAAGTTCCCAAGTCACCAGTTTTCCCTGCAAAATGGCAACTGCGGGAACAATGAGATAACTGTGGGAACAATGAGATGGCTCCAGGTAAGTGAGGGCGGCTCTGCGAGTGTGTGTGTGGGGGGTGAGCGGGGGCAGCAGCTCAGCGGGCACAGCCTGGAGGTGTGAGTGAAGGGTAGTCCATCAGACTGACACAGGCGCCCACGCCATCCCGACCCTCTTCTGCTGTTCTCCAGCAGCTGGTATTCAGATACATGCAGCCGCTGACCCTGGAGATTTATTTATTTATTTATTAAATTTATTAATCGCCCATCTGACTGGTCACCCAGCCACTCTGGGCGATGTACAACCCACCATAAAACAATTTAAAACAATAAAATTTTACCATTTTTTTTTTTAAATACCCTAACCCACCCCAAATGCCTGCCTGAACAACCACGTTTTTAATGCACGACGGAAGCTCATTAAAGAGGGGGCATGATGGAGTTCCCTAGGGAGGGAGTTCCACAGAGTGGGGGCCACCACAGAGAAGGCCCTCTCCCTCGTCCCCACCAGTCTAGCTGTCCTGGCTGATGGGACAGAGAGAAGGCCATCCGAGGCTGATCTTGTTAAGCGGCCTGTCTGGTGTTGCTGGAGGCGCTCCTTAAGATAGGCTGGGCCGGAACCATATAGGGTTTTAAAGGTCAAAACCAACACCTTGAATTTGGCCCGGAAAACAACTGGTAACCAGTGCAACTCCTTCAGCACTGGAGTGATGTGATCTCGCCGGCGGCTGTCTTTAATCAGGTGAGCCGCCGCGTTCTGTACCAGCTGCAGTTTCCGAACCGTCTTCAAGGGTAACCCCACGTAGAGCGCATTACAGTAGTCTAAACGAGAGGAGACCAGGGCATGTACTACCGATGGGAGCAGATGGTCGGGAAGGAAGGGGCGCAGCCGCCGTATCAGATGGAGTTGATACAGCGCTGTCCGGCTCACAGCTGACACCTGAGCCTCCATGGACAGCTGGGAGTCCAAAATGACCCCCAGGCTGCGGACCTGGTCTTTCAAGGGTAGCCGTACCCCATTCAACACCAGGTCAACATCCCCCAGCCTCCTCTTGTCTCCCACCAAAAGTACCTTGGTCTTGTCAGGGTTCAGCTTCAGCTTATTCCTCCCCATCCAGCCACTCACCGTCTCCAGACATTTGGACAGGGATTCTACGGCCAACCTTGGTGAAGATTTGAATGAGAGGTAGAGCTGCATGTCATCCGCATATTGATGACACTGCACCCCAAACCTCCTGATGATAGCCCCCAGTGGCTTCACATAGATGTTAAATAGCATCGGGGAGAGGATGGAACCCTGTGGCACCCCACAAGTAAGTGGCCACGGGTCCGAAACCTCCTCTCCCAGTGCTACCCTCTGGTACCTGCCGGAGAGGAAGGACCGGAACCACCGCAATACAGTGTCTCCAATGCCCAACCCCTCCAGGCGGTCCAGGAGGATACCGTGGTCAACGGTATCAAAAGCCGCTGAGAGGTCGAGGAGAACAAGGAAGGAGCATTCACCCCTATCCAGAGCCCTCCTCATATCATCCACCAAGGCGACCAAGGCCGTTTCTGTCCCATGCCCAGGCCTGAAGCCCGACTGAAATGGGTCTAGATAATCAGTTTCTTATAACGTGCAGCCAATTAGCTTGACATCTATTCTGTGTAAATGGGTGGAATGTATGATTAAATACAAGATAATCAAGCACATAGAAGAACTCGTTTTGCTAAAGAGGAATCAACATGGCTTCTGCAAAATTCAGTTCTATTTCGCTAACCATTTAGAGCTCTTTGAGAGTGGCTACAAGCGTGTGAATACCAGTGATCCAGTAGGAATTAGATACTTAGATTTTCAAGAAGCTTCCAACGTCTCTCACCAACCCCCCTGAGCAAATCTAGCAGTCGTGAGGTATGAGGGCAGAGTCTCATATGGCTCAATCTCTGGTGAGTCACCTCTGCAGGGCTCCACACATACAAATCATGCCTCTGCTGCAATTCTGTGTGGGCTGCCGGATCATGAATTGGGCATTACTAGCATGCTCCAGCTGGCTCAGAGTTTGGGGATATAGTCCATGCTTTACTGCTGTTCTGTGTTGCTTCTCTTGCCCCAGAACTGGAACCCATTGTGTGGTGTCCTGCTTCTGTCACTGAGGCCTCTTCGTTGCTAAATCTACTGCCTTTCCAACCCTTCTTGGGAATGCTGAGATATCTCATTGTTGCTATACCGTATTGTGGCTAGATATGGAAATGGAGGTTGTGTGGAAGAATAGGTGATGGTGCCAAAATTCACACGCTGAGGCTTAGAAATGCTAATTTGGCTGACTTCTAGTGCTCCCTTAAAGTTCATGGCTAATATTATTGGTGTGGAAGTTCTTATCTGGTTCTGATTTTAATCCAAGCCTGAGAAAAACTTCAGCCTTCCCTCCCACACCACATCTCCAAACCTCTTTCCCCCTCCCACACCCCCACTAACTTTTTGTTGCTGCTCTGGCAGTAGGGGAAGGGAGGGAGGTCTCTCTGCCCACCTCTCCACTTTGATGCCTGGCATGTTTCTATGGTTGCATGTTATGCACCACCAGGACCACTGGCACGGGGAAGGATAAACGTATGGGAAAAATTTGGTTTTTTTCTGAGCCCAATTTCAAGCATGATTGGGGAAGTTCCCCCAATCACTGGGAGTGATCTGCTGTGGTGAGGGGATACCAACTTCACCGATGTACACAGATGTGCACATAAACACATAAATGCACGGCACATCCTCTTACCATTAGGCTGACTTTCAGCCTGACCCAGTGTCTGTTTACTCAGACAGAAGTGTGGAATTCCTGCCTCATACCGGTGAGACTATCTTTTCAAGAAGGCGTTTTTCCAGCAGCAGACAAACACCTTCCAGCACACACAATAATGCTGCTCCCAGGACATTTACCTCAGGTCCAACACTTTACTTTGTGAGATGAGGACACACTGGACTTTTATTTAAACTTGTATTGTTCACTTTAATACTTTGCCCTTTTGTAGCCACAAGCAGTAGGCGTAGGATTTTATAATATAATCTTTATTAAATACAGCATTAAGATGTTAAACAGTAAATAAGTAACTTTAGAAGCTTCTATACATGAATATCCTCTCACATTCATGCACACTCAGTTTCCACTTTAGTCCTATACACACAGGTCCTAGTCACTATCTCATCACAGTTTCTCTCTTCACAATCTCTTCACAGACCCTATACAAATTCTATCTGTTCCCTAACCGTTCCCTATCTTAATCTAAACTTTTCCCTATCTGAACTCCATAAGCACAGCACCCTGCTTATATAGCACACACCACTTCACACACCCTGCTCACTCAGCCAGTCATCTCACATATGCAGATACACCACACCTCCTGTCACTCATCTCCCTCTCCCTCTAGATATACTTACCATAAACATATAGAGTTAAAACACTAATACACATATACTGTGTAACCACAGGTTCATAATATACGCACATGTAACATCACAGTAAGACCCACTGAGTTTAATTGGACTTCCTCCCAAAAAAGCTGTGCTTAGCACTGTACATTAATACTTCTGCAAGGAGATATTTGTGTCTTAGTTTTAAACTTCTAGCAGAAAGCAATTGTGTGTCTTTAGGCTCCATCCTGTTATTGCCTAATACAATGTAATGGGGTGACACATTGAATTTAAATAATGATCTGCTGGCCAGGCTGCTAAACATTGTAATGCTGTACTTATTGCCAGCTGACAATGCTCCTTGCTGCCCATCTGGCTCCTTCTCTGGCTGAAATGATGTGGAGGATGCAGCACAAATGGACGGTCCCTAAAGAGAGAGAGCTCTCTTTTATGAATCGTACATGGTCTGCAACCGTAGATGCCTCGTGCTTGAAATCCTTATATATTTCTCTTCTTCACCTTAAAAACAAAAACAAAAGAACCCACCTAATTTTACCCTTAGTTGGCATAGTTTTAAAACATTCAATGTTGTGTCTTTGTGTACAGCTGTGCAAGTTTACAAAGGATTATTTATATCTCTGAAAATGTGTCCTGTCATTTGAAGTATAATCAGCTCTACCCAATCCATGTCCATCAAAGAGTTGCTAGTTTGTAGGGATGTACAAAAGTCACTTACCTTTTTGCAGCTTTGATCTGCGGTGGCGGGGGGAGTGCTCCATCCCTCCCCCCGGAATCCTCCCTGGCCGGCTCCGCTCCACGGCGGTTCCGCATAGCTACCGGTCAGGGCTGTCCGCAGCCAGAGTTCTGGCCATGGCCAGCTGCTGCGGCTGCCATTTGTGTCCTGTGAGGCTGCCGCGATAGGCTATGTAAGTATTTACGTAGCATATCACGGCAAAGAGCTGGGGCACAAACAGCGGCTGCTACGCCGTTTGCGCCGCTGCTCTTTCGGTGACAGGCTACATAACTATTTACGTAGCCTACCACGGTAAAGGCAGCCACTTAAATACTTATGTAGCCTATCACAGAAAGAGCAGTGGCGCAAACGGTGTAGCGGCCGCCGTTTGCGCCCCTGCTCTTTGCTGTGATAGGCTACGTAAATACTTAGGTAGCCTATCACGGCAGTCTGGCAGGACGCAAATGGCAGCCGCTACAGCGAGAATGGCCGAGAGACCAGCTGCCGCCGCCACCAGAGCCGCCGGAACATCCGCCCCAGGTAAGCTTCATCCTGGGGGGATTCTGTGAGGTGGCAGGGGGTGGGAGTAGGGTTGGCGGAGAATTTCTCCCCGAAACTTCGGGGGGCCGAGCGCCAATGTGTTCGGCCCCCCGAAAAAGTTTCGGGGAGAAATTCTCCGCACCCCCCCGCCCCCACCCCCGCCCCGGGACGGGACTTACCTTTCCCGAATGTCCCTCCCGGCGGCGGGTCCCAGCGGCGGTTCGTTGGGTCTTCGTCAGGGGCGGGGGCGGCAGCCGATCTTTCGACCGGCTGCCGCCGCCACCGTTCCGATAAAAGTAAAAAAAAAAAACGCCCCCGTGATAGGCTACGTGACGATTAACGTAGCCTGTCACAGCTAGATTTGCAAAGTCAGCCGTGATAGGCTACGTAAATCGTCACGTAGCCTATCACGGGTGACTTAAAAAAAAAAAGTGCGTACGGCTAATGGCGGCCCCCATAGGGAGCCGCCATTCATGTTCCTTATTTGGTCGCTGTAGTCTATGTAAAGATTTACGTAGACTACAGCGACCAAATAAGGAACGCGAATGGCAGCTCCCTATGGGGGTCGCCATTTGCGTATGAGCTTTTTTTTTTTAAAGTCACCCGTGATAGGCTACGTGATGATTTACGTAGCCTATCACGGCTGACTTTACAGATCTAGCCGTGATAGGCTACGTCAATCGTCACGTAGTCTATCACGGGGGCGTTTTTTTTTTTAACTTTTTATTTCGTGGCCGGGCGAGGCGAGGCGCCTCCCCCCCTGGCCTGAACTTCGGGGGGAGAGCAGCGAAGCGCCTCCCCCCCACCGCGAAAAGCTGCGAGACCAGGTAAGTGGCTTTCGTGCACTCCTAGGTGGGAGTCCGTGCCAGTGCATTCAGCCTCACTGAAATCCGTGGCAGAATTCTCTAACATCCCTACTAGTTTGGAAGAAGAAGAGGAGCTAAGGGAGAACACTTTCCCCTAGTTTCCAGGAATCATAGGGCAAACAGTGTGTTACATGTAAATGGGCATATCAAGGGCACAACGTGGGTTATTGTTTAAATGAAAAGCATGCTTGGGAGGCCATCTTAAATAGAAGAATAGTGTGTGTGTGTGGGAGAAATGTGACTCTTTACCTGCTCGCTGTTTTTCTACTCAGAATTGCCTCACAATTTGCCCCCCCCCCCCCCGAAGAGGTTCCAGATATGAGTATACATACAATGGCTGGGTTGCTATAAAATTGAAGCTACTGGGCAGCTGTGAAGTGATCTGGCCATATAGCAATTTTCCAACTTTTATTAAATGACTCCCTCTTTTAGATTTCCACACCTCCCAACTAGAAATGGCTTTGGATATCCCCAGTTGGCTATTCTGCTTCTTACAGCACAGCCTCTCCAGCCTCCAATGGACTTCTCTCCTGGCTCCATTTCATCTTCACCCCAAGGTAACTGCGACTGCAGCGGCAAAACTGATATGTAGAATTATTTCCCCTGTCTGGCAGTGTCACCCCCCACTGGCTTGAGAAACACTGTAGTAGTAAATAATTCTTTCAGTGAGGATGTTTGTATGAGAATTAGCTGCAGCAGCTGGTAGTTATTGGAAGACGGCATGAATATACAAATGAGCTGCCAATTCCGTCAGTTTATTGCTGTTTTCTCGATAGATCAAATGTAGAAAGACTTGAGACCTTGGCAGGTTTTGAAGGGTCACATCTGGTTCTTCTGGGAAAGTTCTTGCTCTTTTGTTTCCACAGTCTACAGTGGTTAATGCTTTCTGCTTCCTGATTGGTGTATTACTTGCTCCTAAAGTCCTGATCAAGATTCCCCTTGGCTGCTCCCTTTCCTCTGTGATCAGATCCAGGAAACCAAGCTATGCCCCAATCTGTCCCAACCTAAAAGGTCATCTGCTCTTTCTTTGATGGAACTATTCAAGAATTTGGTGCAACAGGAGCAGAGTTAGAGACAGAGCTGACACAGTGGCCTCATATATAGGCACTCCTTCTCCAACCATTCCACCTCTGACAGAGTGTGGGAGATGGAGAGCAGGTAGTGATGGGATTATTTAGTAATGCTGCTTCCTGTGAGAAAGGCAATCAGCAGAGAAAAAACAGAAAAGGCAAAACAGAACAAGTGTTTCCCAGTCCCACATACACATGAGGCTATCTTAGTACAGTAAAAGGAGACCACACCCTTCCATGATGAAGAAAAGGTAAAGTGGATTTACTTACCAATGTTCTTGCATATAAAATGGAGGTACAGTGTACAGTTTCAAAAAGAGTTTGTTCAGTCTATTTTGTCTTCCATTACACAAGCAAGAGTGAGGGAGCAAACACACGTGCTCCCAGCAATGTAGAAGGTCAGAGGGGAAGGAAGAAATCACTAGGGATGTCAGAGAATTCCGCCACGGATCTCGGTGAGGCCAAATGCCAGTGCATTCAGCTCCCTGAAATCCGTGGCGGAACGAAGCCCCCCCGCCCCCCCCCCGTGAAAGGCGTGTGAAACAGGACACTTACCTGGTGCCGTTCGCGCTGCTCTGTGAATGGCAGCCGCAACTGCGGCTGCCATTCCCTTCATCACTATAACTGTGATAGGCTATGTAAATACATACGCAGCCTATCACGGCTAATGCAGGGACGCCATTTGCGTCCCTGTGGAAGCCGTGATAGGCTGCGACTGCGTAAGTATTTACGTAGCCTATCACGGCAAAAAAAGAGAACGCAAATGGCGGCAGCTACGGTGGCCGCCATTTGTGTTCCCCCTTTTTTTGTCATGATAGCCTACGTAAATATTTACGTAGGCTATTACGGCAAAAAAAAAGGGGGGGGAACACAAATGGCGTAGTGGCTGCCATTTGTGTTCCTTTTTTTTTTTTTTTGCCGTGATAGGCTACGTAAATATTTACATAGCCTATCACGGCAAAATACAGGGACGCAAATGGCGCCATTTGTGTCCCTGCAGGCTGCCCAGTGGCCGGATGTCCAGCTGCGGGCGACTCCGGCTGGCGGCTCTGCGGAATCTCCGTGGAGCGGAGCTGGCCTGAGAGAATTTCAGGTGGAGGGACGGAGCGCCTCCCCCCAACTGCGAATGTCACCCTTCGAAAAGGTAAGTGATTTTTGTATATCCCTAGAAATCACAGGCAGCCACATCGTAGGCCATATGGATCCTGAGGCTAGTGTGGTTAACATTCCCATGAGCTAACTAACTACAACATTGTCCCCTTCCAGTAATTTGCAGATGAGGTTGCAATTATACAGGTAGAAGGCACATAGGCTGAATCTGGGCATCACTTTCACCCTCAGTGTCACAAGTAATAGGTGACCTGCGATATCTCTGGCTCATCCCAGAGAGCAGGACGTGGAATAACGGGCTCAAGTTACAAGAAGCCTGATTCCAGCTGAACATCAGGGAAAAACGTCCTGACTGTTAGAGCAATACGGCAATGGAATCAATTCCCTACGGAGGTGGTGGGCTCTCCCACACTGGAGGCATTCAAGAGGAGGCTGGACAGCCATCTGTCAGGGATGCTCTGACTTGGATTCCTGTATTGAGTGGGGGGTTGGACTCGATGGTCTTATAGGCCCCTTCCATTCTACTATTCTATGATTCTTTGATTCATCTATCCAAAATGAAAATCACATGATAAAACTTTTGATAGGCTCTTCCACTTTGGGCAGCAGGCAAGGAATTGCAGCACTGACTGCTCCTCCATACTTTTAAAAAAACCCTTCTACACACAAAATTAGGTGCCAGGGATTGGTGTCTTCTTCTCCTTGCCATGCTATTGTTCTATGTGTAGGGATTTTAGTGACATAGGTGTAGCACCTGCAGTCTGAAGTATTGCATTGCAGAACAGTTCTGTTTTATTTTATTCTTAAATCATGATGCAATCCAGTTTCTTGAAGGTGTCTCTTCATAGGCGCCTAACCCTCTCCCTTTCATCTGTTCTTGGCCAAAGAAACCTATTTCAAAACACATATTGGGAAGATCAACCATGGCTTGCTGTCAGCGTTGGCCCTAGGATAATAGCGCCCTGGGCAAGAAGCACCTTTGATGCCCACCCCCGGTCAACTTACACTTTCTTCTGTTATTATCTGTTGTTCTTTATAGTTTTACTTCTTATAGTTATGTTTTAAGTAAAGCCATGTTCTGCTGTTGTTGTTTTTTAATTATCTAGAACAAATGACATTAAACTAGAAATTGAAAAAGGAATATACTTTAAAGCTAATTGATGGGAATTCATTTTTATGGTTAGTACCCAAACAACCTGTAGAATGGGGGGGGGAGGGTGTTTAAAAACACTGCTTTCCTTTGCTGTATGTAGCTCACACTCTATACAGTACTCAACAAAGCTCAGCTCAGCACCCAACTCAGCTTGTTTCCCTGGGTGAGTACCCAGCTCACCCATCCCTAAGGTTGGTCCTGCTTGCTGTCCCTCACTTTGTTTTCAGTTTCTTCCCCTTTCCTCAGTACAGACTGCACTTGATTCATTTGGATAAAGATGTGAGTTTGGACAGAGGCTATGATTCTCAAACGTTAATTGTATTATTATTTTGCTTGTTTGTTGTATTTATATCCCACTTTTTAACCTGCAAGGAAACCAAGGTGGCTATACATCCTCCTCCTCCTCCTCTCCATTTCATCCTCACAACAACCCTGTGAGGTAGGTCAGGCTGAGAGTCAGTGACTGGCCCAAAGTCACCCAGTGAGCTTCTTGGCCAAGTGGGACTAGAACCTGGGTCTCCCGGCTCCCAGTCCAACACTCTAACCGCTATGCCACACCGGCTGTCAAGTTTCATTGTCCCTTTATTTCATTGCAGACCTAGCTTTAGAGCTTTGAAATGATGATGATTCCAGATTTCTTTAGAAAATAGAACGCTGTCAAGTTGTGTCAACCTTTTAAAGGATTTTTTTGTTGGATTCACTTTTTTAAAAACTAATAGATCCAGTACTCCTTACCCAACTAGCATGCATGCTCTTCTTTGATAAGGAACAGATCAAATGCTACTTACAGCACAATCCTATGCATGTTTACTTAGAAGCAAGCCCTCCTGAGTTCAACACGGCTTATTCCTAGATAAGTGTGTGACCTATTTCTCATTAAGTAATAAATTGTACAATCTCTGCCTCACACACAATCATTCTCGCTCTTACAAACAAAAAACAAAACCCACACAGTACAACTGCTTGCCTCTTTTTATAACAGCAATAGTTTGCTTCAAGGTTGGTTCCCAGAAATGAGCATATCCTATGGCCTCTAGACAGTGTCTAGTGGCCATAGGATTGCTGCCTTAATGCTCCATTTTTAAATAGGACAGAGCTAATGAGGTATCAAATTATCCCACTTGTGTTCTGCATGAGTTCCTTCCATGAAAAAGGAAAAGCGGCAAGAAGAGGAGCGAGATCAATGAAATGTATGGAAGATGGGGGGAGGGGGAAGGAGGGGGGAAAGGGGAGGGGGGAAAGGAAGCACATGTAAAGGGAGTCCCTTGTGATCCTGCATTTAAAATGGAGGTAGAAAGCCCCATTTTAAATGCAGGATTTTAGGCTGGTGTAGAGATGCTCTTTGTGTTCAAGGACTAGACAACCTGATTTCTCATTAGCAAATTCATTATGCTAAAGAATTACACAGAGACTTAATATATCTTAATCCTGTATCAGTCAGTGGCCTTATTCTGTCTGCCTTTCCTCTGATCAAACTGAGAAGCAGAGGTGAAGAAACTGTCAGCGGTACAGAGATCTAGACTCGTGATTCTAAAAATAGTGGATGAGTGGAACATGGGGGGAAATGGAAAAAAATAAGCTTGACAATGATTTCAGAACTAATGACATTTTTAAAAAACAGAAAAATACATGAAATTGTACTTTTTAAATTGAAGGTTAATCAAGTTTTATATTTTTATAAAAGGTGCCAGATATTTCAGAACAAAACAGTCATTTGATCAAAAATAATACTTTATGTGTGAAGGAAGGGACATCCATTAGTATCCACAGAAGCATGGAATATGCAAATAATGGACATGCATTTATCGAAGCTGAGATGGTCTGGAATAAGGGAGATTTCTGGACTCTCAAGCCACATAGGTAACTGAGAGGTTGATAAACCAAGATGGCATCCAGACCGGGATTAATTGGCAAATTAATTCATTAATTAATTCTTTTTTGAATAAGGTGCATATTGAAGAACACACCTTTCTGAGGATCCTGAAGAGCAGGAATTCAGCCATCCTTAGAAGCATTTTTTGCTTAGAAGTCTGGAGGATTTACCCTTAAAATTGTGGCCTCCCATATAGTTAAAGGTCTCTGTATTCAACACAAATGAATTTTTTAAAGTGGAAGATACGCTCAGAGCCTGCTCATTAACCCAGCCAACAAACAGATTTGCTGGTTTTAAAAATGTAATTTACTAGCATTGCTTCCTGTAAATTATTGAAGAAACTTCCAATCAGTAACATAATTATTAGATGCATCCCCCATGGCAATCTGCATATTGACTCTGGCAAGTGCCTTCTGTGGGTTTGGAAAACATGCAATTTAGTTGTAGACTCAGAGGTAAATATTAGTATTTGAATAGTGCTCAGAAGACATAATTAAGCCCAACATTTTAATGCCTCTGTGCTTCGTTTAGGAAAGTTCCACAAATGCAGTTTAATCTTGATGGTGAAAATGAACACAGTCCTTTCCCCCTTGATGGTGCTTATAGTGTGAATGTGCTTCAAACACCAGAATCGTATTTCATTATTCTAGATAAGGTCTGATTTCTCACGGATGGTCCAAATAGTCTGAATCTATTATTTAAAACATTTGCAGCCCAATTAAAATTGGATGAGGGTCATTTCAGCATGGACCTAATCCAGTTTTTAAAGAAGTTTGACTCCCTATGCTGAGCCATATATAAGAGTTAACATGATCTAGTGGGGAGGGCATTGGACATGGATCTTAGTTCAAATCCCACCACTGCTACTGGCGATCTTGCAAAGGTCACCTGCTCTAAGCCCCATTTCCTCATATAAAATGGGATTTGGAGTGACTGGAGGAAGAACAATCAGCAAGTAATTCTGCGTATTTAATGTTATGTCTATGTAAGCCAGGGGGAGGCAGCCTGGTACCCTCCAGATGTTTTGGACTACAGCTCCCATAATCCCTATCCATTGGCCATACTAGCTGGGGCTTATGAGAGTTGTAGTCCAAAACACCTGGAGGGCATCAGGTTGCTTATTCCGATAGCTATTAGTAATAACGATATTTGGGGATCCCAACATCTCTAAGGGCTTAACTTGTGGTTAGAAGAGATGTAGGTCTGCCACTGTTCTGAGTATTTTTGATCCCCCTTCTTGCTAGCATTTCGATAAAGAGAATGCATGGCATGACACCATCACATCATACATTGTCCCCATCTCAGTGACCAATAGGCAATGCACAGAATGACTACATCACATCTGCTTTGTGTTTACCTAAATGTTAGCATGGAGAGGGGGAAAGAGACATGGAATCTGGTGACAGCTCCATGTCTCTCATAATGTCCACTGTCAAAACAGTGATGCTACATCATAGGTTCTCATTTGCTAGCCTTCATCATCTATTGGATCAGGTTGTTGTGAAGCTTTGGCTATTGGACAGTATAAAAATGTAATAAATAAATAAATCTCCATGAGTAGCCAACAAGATGGCTATGGGAAACTCAAAAACAAAGTTAGCTGCCCCTGTTGGCAGTAGCCATCCCTTGTTGTTTGTTTCCATCAGAAGTATATTCCTCTGACATGGAAGCTTCATTTTTATCTGTTAAATTCCTTAATAGCGATTAGTCATGTGTCTAAATTACAGAGAAGCATAAAGCAACCATACATTAACTATTTCTCATGGATGTATAAAGCTCTTTAGAATTGTAGTTTTGTCTGTCATAACAATAATTACATGAAGGTTCCGCCACCTCCAATTATGTGTGACTCTTATTTAATAATAGAGAAGATAATAAGCAGACATTATCCTGCTCATGTAAATAAAACTAGTCATGCAATCAGAAAAGTATGGATGTTTATGGAGGACAAGCTCTAAGGCTGAGAACAGATTAGGATGCTCAAAAGAGCTGAAAGAGGATGCCTAAGTGACCTGTGTAGTTCTTTTCACACTTGCTTTACAATATGCAGACTAGTAGGACCGTGTGCAGACCCCCCTGCGGTAAGATGCCTATGGTACCATTCCACATACTTTTGAAACACACACTTCTCGTTCTGAGGGAGATGTGTGAGTTCCCTCTTGGCAGCTATTGGCAGGTTGACCTCCATGTTGGAAGTGCCCTTGTACTCTCTGTCAACATATGGCCAGGTGAGAGATGTTGCTCTTTGCAACCACCTGGTAACTCACCTCCAGCCTTATAGGTGATACCTTTCATAGACATGTTTTTATGTATTTTATTGTTGTAAGCTGCCTTGGGAGGGCTTCAGCCCTGAAAGGCGGCCAAGAAATATTTTAAATAAACAAACAAACAAACAAATAAATTTCATAGGCTTCTCTTCCAGGGCTTCTTTTGCTTGAAGGTGGAACAAATTGAAAAAAAGCCTGGTTTTACCATTGCCTTCTGGTCAGGCAAAAACAACACCACAACCTGGCTTAGTCTTCTGTCATTAACACTTGTTTGTTACACAGAAGAAAGCAGGTGAAGCTTTCCATGGCATGAAGAGTAATAATAGCTCTTTTCAAAAGAGTAATAATAGCCCCTTTCAAAACAAAAACCCACTCATGTATTCAGTGAACTCATGATTCAGGAGGGTGCTATTGCAACCATATCCTACTGGTGGGTTTCCTACAGGCAGCTGGCTGATCACTGTGTGAACAGAATGCTGGACTAGATGGACACTTGGGCCCCATCCACACCAGGCTTTTACTCCGGGGCAGGTGCAAGTCAAGGTCCTTTGTGATAGACGATATAGTCACTACTTCACAGCCATCCGTGGTTTTTGCCCGGAAAATGCGGAGTTGTTAGGACTCATTTTATTGCAATTTGGGGGTTTGCTGCAGGTTCCCCCGCAGTTGCAGGCCATCTGTTCCTTCCCAGAACTGCCTGCGCATTTTACAGTGGGCATGTTGTAGGCATGCGTGGTGCCTGCGTCACTCTGTGATGCCCCTTTACTCCCCCCATCCCTTCACAGCTGTGCAGTTACAGAGGCACAGAGGGGCGTTTTCATTTATTTAATCACTCTTTTGCACAGTTTTGCAAATGGTTGTGGATTCACTACCCAAGGGCGGTGGGGGGAGGTCTTGGGGAAGGACCAACATCGCTCCAGCCACCATTTCGGAGCGATGGCTAGGCATGTAGCGCTCATGCTTGTGAGTGCGAAGCATCGCAAGAGTCTTGGGCTCGGGAACTGACAAACTGATGCTGTGGAAATGAAGGAGCACAAAACACTCACTTTTTACCTAATAAGGGATGGAAAGGCACAGCGGAGCCCCTCAAATACAAAACAGCCACTGAAGTGTCGCACCCCCACACTCACGAGACTGCACAGCTGCGCATTTCAGTAAAATGGCTAAAAAAGATGGCACGGCGAGTCTGTAAGGGAAGCGCGCAGTACATTGCGAGTATATCGCAGCGCATGCTGACTCGAAGCCGCATTCCTGCGCAGTTGTGACAGAGTGAGGGGTCAAAGTGGTGCTATATAGATGCGGCCTTGGTCTGATCCATGCTGGCTTGCCTCTCCCCTGACATTGGTGCACCTCATGGGCCACTTCCATCGATGTCTGTGCAGTCAGTTGGATGTGTAAAAAGTGGTCCCTAAGTGTACATAGCTGTACACCTGCATGGGCTTCCTCGCAATAAGGAATCCCGTGCTATCAGGGTCCTGATTGTGTTGAAGCCCTAATGCACCCAGGCCTGAAAATGCAGATCTGGATTTGAGCTCAGGAAACACCTTTAGTCTTCGCTGCTGTTCTATCACCACTGCACCCCACAATCTAGTAAGTTTGGGCAAAGAGTTTGATAGCAGTTGGAAAATGGCAGGTAAGAGGGCTGGCAATGGTGGAGAAGTTCCTCCAGTCAGGGCCTTTTAAAGCTTTGGAAAATTCTTATCAAAAGCTTGAACTTTCTGAGAGATCTCCAAAAATGTTTGGAAAGACCCAGACCATTCTGAAGAGAGGTGGGTGAGTTTTGCCCATCTCTAGTTGAATAACACAAGCTTAACACAAATCCACAAGATTCTCAACACATCAGGGTGTGCAAAATCAATAGTGGAGTATATTGGAACTAGGGATGGGAAAACTGTCAAGCTTGATATAGCCTCGTTTATGTTCTCAATTTCCACCACTAAACTTGTTCCATCCCAGTTCTGTAAAAGTTTTCTTTTCCCCTGCACAGAAACTTGTACATATGTATTTTTCAAAATGTGTAAATTTCTGGTGCTTTTTTCAAATGTATGCATTTTTGTACACATGCACCCATTGGCTGAAGTGTGTTTGTGCACATTTTAGAAAAGTACTCATGTTTCTTTGCACATTTTCCAAATGTGTACATCTTGTCAAACACACTCCTTTGTTTTGCAAAATGCATCACAAACTTGGAAATGTGCAGCACTCCAATTGCAAATTGCATTTGGTTCTGGGAGGTATGAATTGAGTAATCTCACAATAAAATGTAAATCCAACCAATTTCTCACCCATCCCTAATTGGAACACTGAACATATCCTGCCCCCACCCCCTGCCCAGCATACAGAATATAGTATGGAGACAACTAGTCTGCTTATAATTCTGAAGGGTTCTCTGTTTTAAATCTGTATTTTAAACTCCTGTACTGCTGCTAGGTTTTATTGTGGTTGTATTATTATATTGTGGTTTTAATGTTCTATATATTTTAAATTGTTTTATTGTGTGTTGTTTGGTTTTAATTTTTGTGAACCGCCCAGAGAGCTTCGGCTATTGGGCGGTATAGAAATAAATAAATAAATAAATAAATACATATAGTAGGGATGGACAAAAGTCCCTTATCTGGTCCCGCAGCTTTTTTCGGGGTGGGGTGGGGAGGCGCTCCGGTTCTCCCCCCGAAGTTCTTGGCGGGTGGGGAGGTGCCCCGCCCCTCCCCGCCAAAATTCTGGCTGGGGGGGAGGCGCCCCATCCCTCCCCGCCGAAATTCTGGCTGGGGGGGAGTGCCCCATCTCCCTGGCCGCGAAAGAAAAAAGTAAAGTGTAAAAAAAAAAAAAAGTGATAGGCTACGTAAAGATTTACGTAGCCTATCACGGCTAGATTTTCAAAGTCAGACGTGATAGGCTATGTAAATCTTTACGTAGCCTATCACGGCTGACTGAAAAAAAAAAAAAGCACGTATGCAAATGGCGGCGCCCATGGGCGCCGCCATTTGCATTCCTTATTTGGGCACGGGTAGTCTACGTAAAGATTTACGTAGACTACGGCGAAAATAAGGGCAACGCTATAAGAAAATAAGGGCAATGAAAATAAGGGCAACGCTATTTGTGTTGCCCTTATTTTCGCCATAGGCTACGTAAATCTTTACGTAGACTACCCGTGCCCAAATAAGGAAAGCAAATGGCGGTGCCCATGGGCGCCGCCATTTGCGTATGCGCTTTTTTTTTTCAAAGTCAGTCGTGATAGGCTACGTAAAGATTTACGTGGCCTATCACGGCTGACTTTGAAAATCTAGCCGTGATAGGCTACGTAAATGTTTACGTAGCCTATCACGTGTTTTTTTTTTTTTTTACACTTTACTTGGAAATGGTGGCGGTGGCAGCCGGTCGGAAGACCAGCCGCCGCCGCTGCCCCGCTGCCAAACCGTTGCCAGGACCTGCCGCCGCGAGGGGCATTCGCGCGAGGTAAGTCCCATCCCGGGGGGGGCGGGGGGTGTCGGAGAATTTCCCCACCAATTTCGGGGGGCCGAATGCATTGGCATTCGGCATCCCAGAGATTCGTGGAGAAATTCTCCGACATCCCTAGCTCTTATGTCCTGAAGCAGCCCAATAGATCTGACAGCGTTTGCAAGCACAACCCTTCTCAAGATGCATACTGCCCAGTCTGCCTCAGTCAAAGGTCGGCACTGCATACTATAGTTCTTTTGGCATCAAGGACAGCGTCATGCAATAGCCAGCCTAGCTTGGAAGGAATTGTGGGCCAGATGAGCTCCTGTACTTTGGCAGCAGAACAACAAGGGCCATAACTAGGCTGGGAGGTAAAAAGCCCATTTAGCTTGGTCATAATGACACACTGTCTCATATTGAAACTCTGGGATTTCAGTCAAGAGCTCCAGTGTTTTTGTTTCCTTCACTAGTAAATGATCTTTTTGTCTATCCGAGCAATAATTATGTTGTGTTCTTAATTCATTTTTGTGCTCTCATTTGAAATTGTATGTGTCTTGAAGGGAAATGGTATGGTTGTAGTCTAATATAGACACCAGAAGGATGTAGATTTTCATAAATTTAATTGAGGAAAGGGCTCTCCTTTTAGCCTGAAGTAGTACTACTAATTTCAAAGGCATTTGCAATAAAGGACTACTTTGAAGAATGGGGTAAGTGATAATACATAACTCTGTTGGTCCTACCACAATGACCATTTGTCTTTTGGGTTACATAAGGGCAGAGCACGTTCTTAAGAGTGGACATGTTTGCACGAAACGTGAAACCACCATGAGTAAATTCCCCTGTGGGGCTTCTCATTGTGGTGGCAAAAGCCATTTTGAACATTCAGGGCACAGAAGAGGCACACCGTAGTTTCCCATTACATGCAAACCTGATGAGGCTGGGTTGTTAAGGGGGTTAACAAGCCACACACAATCCCTTCTTCCCCTTCTGTGGGCATGGCATGAAGCCTGTCAAATTTCAGACAGTAGTTGCAGGGGAGTTGTGCTTGAAATCTTTATTTTGGGGGTGGAGTAAGAACATATCTTGCCACCCTCTCCTCCCAGAAACTGTGTTTGGGTCACCACAAGGTCTGACAAATTCCTTCTTCATCCTTGATGGAGTAGATGACACTATTGAAAATTGAAAGTGAACACTAATGTAGTGCACACTATAACACAGTGTGTATGTAAAACACTGTCACATATGACACACACACACAACAAAGAATAAAAAAGTCTGTCAGATACTCTACTATTACTCAGAGACACGCAGACCTACGAACTTCAATCCAGTGCAACTACGGCCAGAATGGGGGCTGGTGGGGTGAAGGGAAATGAATCACCTAATCACTAGCTAACATTCAAGAAACACAAACAAACAATAGCAAGAATAAATAAGAATGAGGATTGTTGTTGTTGTTCAGTCGTTCAGTCGTGTCCGACTCTTCGTGACCCCATGGACCATAGCACGCCAGGCCTTCCTGTCCTGCGCTCTCTCCCGGAGTGTGCTCAAGTTCATATTCATTGCATCCGTGATGCTATCTAGCCATCTCATCCTCTGCCGTCCCCTTCTCCTTTTGCCTTCAGTCTTTCCCAGCATCAGGGTCTTTTCCAGAGAGTTTTCTCTTCGCATTAGGTGGCCAAAATATTGGAGCTTCAGCTTCATTATCTGTCCTTCCAATGAGCACTCAGGGTTGATTTTTAGGATGGACTGATTTGACCTCCTTGCAGTCCAGGGGACTCGTAGGAGTCTTCTCCAGCACCACAGTTCGAAAGCATCAATTCTTCGGTGCTCAGCCTTCCTTATAGTCCAGCTCTCACAGCCATACATTACTACTGGGAAAACCATAGCTTTGATTAGACGGACCTTTGTCGGCAAGGTGATGTCTCTGCTTCTTACTATGCTGTCTAGGTTGGCCATAGCTTTCCTCCCCAGGAGCAAGCGTCTTTTAATTTCATGGCTACAGTCACCATCTGCGGTGATCTTGGAGCCCAAGAAAGTAAAATCTGTCACTGCTTCCATTTCTTCCCCTTCTATATGCCAGGAAGTGATGGGGCCAGATGCCATGATCTTAGTTTTTTTAATGTTGAGTTTCAAACCAGCTTTTGCACTCTCCTCTTTCACCCTCAACAAGAGGCTCTTGAGATCCTCTTCGCTTTCTGCCATTAGGGTGGTATTGTCTGCATATCGGAGGTTGTTGATAATTCTCCCAGCAATCTTAATTCCGACCTGTGATTCATCCAACCTGGCATTTCTCATGATGTACTCTGCATATAAGTTAAATAAGCAGGGTGACAATATGCAGCCTTGTCGTACTCCTTTCCCAATTTTGAGCCACTCGGTTGTTCCATGTCCGGTTCTTACTGTTGCTTCTTGACCCTCGTACAGGTTTCTCAGGAGACAGGTACTCCCATCATTTTAAGAATTTGCCACAGTTTGTTGTGATCCACACAATCAAAGGCTTTAGCGTAGTCAATGAAGCAGAAATAGACGTTTTTCTGGAATTCTCTTGCTTTCTCCATGATCCAGCGAAAGTTGGCGATTTGATCTCTAGTTCCTCTGCCTCTTCGAAACCCCGCTTGTACTTCCGGTAGTTCTCGGTTCACATGCTGCTGAAGCCTAGCTTGTAGGATTTTGAGCATCACCTTGCTGGCATGTGAAATGAGCGCAATTGTACGGTACTTTGAACACTCTTTGGCATTGCCCTTCTTTGGAATTGGAATGTAAACTGACCTTTTCCAGTCTTGCGGCCATTGTTGAGTGTTCCAAATTTGTTGGCATATTGAGCGCAGCACTTTAACAGCATCATCTTTTAGGATTTTAAATAGCTCAGCTGGAATACTGTTATCTCCGCTAGCTTTGTTGTTACTAATGCTTCCTAAGGCCCGCTTGACTTCACTCTCTAGGATGTCCGGCTCAAGTTCAGTGACCACACTATCATGACTATCAGGGACATTCAGATCTTTCCTGTATAGTTCTTCTGTGTATTCTTTCCACCTCTTCTTAATCTCATCTGCTTCTGTTAGGTCCCTGCTTTCTTTGTCCTTTATCATGCCGGTCTTTGCACAAAACGTTCCCTTGAGATCTCCGATTTTCTTGAAGAGATCTCTAGTCTTTCCCATTCTGTTGTTTTCCTCGATTTCTTTGCATTGTTCATTTAAGAAGGCCTTATTTAAGAATGAGGATGGAAGGACTGAATTCTGGAAAAGGATTCGTTTGGAATGGAATACAGAAAACACACACAAGAAAAGCATAAACAACAACTTTTTCAACATTGCTGCTCCTGGGGCGGGGGGGGGGGGGAGAGCGGGTGTCAACATTTAAACAGCCCTTGAAACAGTGGAGCGACTTCTGATATGTTATTTCAATTCTCCACTGACAAGCACTGTGACTTGATAGCTCTGGTAAAGTCATTCTCTGACTGGAATGCTTCACATCTTGTATAGCTCTTTCAGAATTCTGACTGGTTCTGACTGAAACCCGGAGCGGATTCTTCACCCCACTGACATCGGAGCCACCAGCCTCCACTGAGAATAGTACAACTACACACACACACACACACACACACGGCAAGGACAGGTTATGATGGACTCCACCACCTTCTCTCTATCAGGCTAACCAAACTCTCCAGGAGGTGTCTACATTCTTCACAAGTTGGCTCCAGGTTAAAATGGGTCATTCATTCATTCATTTAAATTCACTGCTCTGGTAGCTGTTGCTTTTTACCTGCTGTATAATTGGCCACTGCCATTGCTTACTTTTGTAACTGATTAATGTTTTATTTTTTATTATTTTAATTGCTTATTTTTTATTATTTTAATTGTTTATTTTTTATTGGTGTGCAGTTTCTTTTTATGATTGTATGTCTCTTTGAATGTGTTTGTAGGAAAGTGACTCAGGAATTCCCTAAATAAATCCTTATATGCTCTCCCTGACAAAAACAATGTATTTAAGTTTCTGTAACTGGGTGAAGGATTGTAACAAACCTTAGACTTTCATGTCATTGACTCTTCTCCACTCTTTTTTCATCTAACACGAATGGCTTTAACGACTACCACAGCTCAAAAGATTAAAAGCATCTCAGGCATAAAGCAAGCGTGTATTAATTCCATTGCTTTCTTGTATTAAAGGCTTTGTGATTTTGTACATGTTCATGCTGAAAAGGAAATGTTTCCAGTAACAGATGATTATGCCAGCCAACTCTTATCACTTAGATCTTAGGCAAATAAGCATTATTTATGACCATGCCCATAATGGCTGATGTACTCTGCAAAGCCAGAACTATTAGTACATGAAATGTGTTCATTTATTTAAAAATAAATCTCCAGTAGAGACAGCTGAAAAAAAGAGAGAAAGAACTTAACTGCTGTATGAATACATTTCTAAAAACTAATCTGCTTATCGGAGTGCTATTCTAGGGCATTACAGAGTTATTGCCATTGCATTTCTCAGCTGAGAGAGAAAGTAGCAATCTCCTCCTGAAAACTGCGTGAGGCATTATTCCACATTTATGACGATAGCTTTACACTTTTGCAAACTGGTTCATTCCAGCAAGCGGATTCTAAGACAATAAATGGACCCTTTGGAATGGTACAATCGTGCGATACATAACTGACCCAGAATCAGCCCGCTATAGAGCAAATTGAACCACTTGCTCATTGCTTGAGGACTTCTTTGCCCTGTGCTTACTGCTTTTTTAAAAACAACAACAACGAATCAATTGCTTTACTGTAGGGGGGGAGCAGAACTGTTTTGGGGTTGGGAGCCAAATTGCTCCACCTTCACCAGGCTCAGTGCGGTCTGGATAACATGATGGGGCATGGCTCACCCCTGACATCGCCCCCTTTCCCCCTTAGTGCTAGAAGGAGGCATAGAACTCCATGCCTCCTCCCAGGTGGTTCAAAGGAATTCGGCCAGTGCCAGGAGGAACAGCTGCTCCTCCCAGCACCAGCTTAATTCAGTTAATTCTGGAGCCCCCCTGGACACTGAGCACCACATGATGCTACCCAGCCTGTCCCAGGGAGAGCGGCCACTCTTCCCAGCATGGCCAAGTCAGGACATCTCACATTCCTGGTCGTATCTCTGATCTGAGACTGGAGATAGCAGTGAGGAAGGGGGTGGCCTGACTCCCCTGTGCCTGGATCGGAGGTTGCCGATTACCAGCAGTGGGCACGGGGAGGCTCTGGGCCTGGCTGCCAGCCGCAGAATCCCAGCTGTTATCTCCAATATCAGATAATAGCGGCACCTGTGGGGCAAGACTCACCGGTGCTGGGAACAGCAGCAGCTACTCTTCTCAGAACAATCGTGTCCCACCATCCTGAATCCCCCACTGCTATCTCGGATCTGAGAAAGCAGTGGGGGTTCCACTGCTGGTGTGTGCCAGCGAGGGACTCCCCATGGTTATCTCCGATCTTTCTCACCATTGTCCCATGCTGGGTGGAGGAGGGCCCTGGGGGCTCTGAAGCCTGGATTAGGGTGCCCCGTGAGCTGGATTAGAGCTTGGCAGAACCTTAATTCATATCATACTCTCAGGGCCACGGTGATACCTCACTGCAGCAAGCATTCATTCTGTGCACACATACCAACAGTGGGGGCAGTGGGGACTTTGCATGGGAGGTAGAAAAGGCAGGAGTGGAGACAGCATGTAACCTTGCAGCTCATTCATGGTTCCTCAACCATTGGTTACGGAACGATTAACTGCACTGACCCATGGTAGATTTCTTATGCGATTCGCTCAAGTAATCTGTAAAGACACGTACTGTCCCACTGCGCCTTTCAGTTGTTTACCATGCTCATATTGGCCAGGTGAACTGGGCCTGAAGCCATGCATTTTCCATTTATCTTTTCTTATTAAAGCCACCAGAAAAAAAGACTTTCAGTTCATACTAGTTAATTCTCCAGAAAATATAAAAACGTCCAAATATTTAGAGCGGCTAGATTTTGTAGTTCCTCTCAGTGAGAAACTGTACCAAAAATAATTAAGTCGAAATCAATCCTCTTTTTGCAATCTATTTTTATATTTCCACATGGAGCAATTGGGCTCAGAGCAATGTGTGTGTGGAAAAATACATTATTGTCTTACAAGTCCTGTTTAGAACACAATGGGGTAGATTCACCCCTGGTGCGTATTTGCTGAAACCAGAGAGGTTATGCTAGGCACGAATTTAACTCAGTAACTTAACTTCAGCTCCCTGTGATGTTGACTAGAGAACAACAACATACAATTTTAAATAGGCAAATCGCACCCCAAATAAGGGCACATTGTCAAAAAGGTGGAATAAAAGAGATTTTCTAAAAGTGAAAAGTGAAATGACAATGGGAAGTTCCTGCTGTTTGCAATACTTAAAATAAAAGATGATGAATCATACACAAGAATTCTAGGAATCTGCATTAAACACCTGAAACAAGAAACCTCATATTCTGTTATCATAAAACCCACATGTTACAGGTACAAAAAGTCTCTCTTTTTGTAGACAACACATGGCACATGAGCTGCATGCAGCCCCCACTACCCCCCACCAGACCATATCTATATCTATATCTATATCTATATCTATATCTATATCTATATCTATATCTATCTATGAAAAAATGTATTTGCAGCAGCTATGGAGTGCCCAAAGGGCCAAATTTAGCTTGTTTGCAAGCTAAATTTGAGCCTTTTGGTGCTCTGTAGTCACTACAGAGCAACAAAGGGGATCAATGAAGGTTGCGAACAAGCTAAATGTATCCCTTGTGGTGCTCTGTACCACTACAGAGTGGCTCCTCCCCCTTTTAACTTTGTGTGTGCAGTGGGCGGGGTGGGGGTGGGGTTGGCTGTTGTATCCTAATAGCAACAGGCACTTTCTTGTTGTCAGTTGTGAATACGTTTGTCCATAAAGGGAAACTGTGGAAAGTCACAGAGGAGACAGCCAGGGAGAGAAGGAGAAAGGAGGAAGAAGTGAGTGGAAGGAAAAACAACAACTTCATTTCTTTTTAGAAATAAAGAGAAGTTCTATTTATATTGTTTCTGGGTCTTCCTTACTAAGAAGAAAATATAAAAGTGGCCCACAGGTTGTGTGGTGCCCCAAAGAGTGTATGTAGCTCATGGGGAGATGTCTGGGGGGAAAAATGGCCCCTGGACCTCCCACAGTTGCCCACCCCTGCTCTAGATCTCTACTCTAAATGTTAAATATCTCTCCCATTCTTCCTATATTCAAGTATTGTAACTGTTGCATTCATAGCAGATAGTGGGAAACTACTTTCCCCTTGAAATGCTATGCATTGTACCTAATGCTATCCTTCCATTCATGGAAGCCTGTTCGATCTAGCGGAGGTTTCCATGAACGTGAGTAGGGAGGTGATTTTTACTGATCTCCCTTCCCTCTCCACTGCCCCAAATCTGTTCCAGATGGTTTGGGAACCCTCCTGACCAACAGAGGAGGTGGTTTTGCTACAGGCTAAAAAGGGAATTTGTGAGAATTGCCCTTGTGTTCATGGAAGCCTCCATTGGATCCAAGAGCTTTCTGTGAATGGAAGGACAACACTGGATGCAACCCGATGTGTTTAAAAGACAGTCAGACTCGGGTTAGAGCTGTAGCTTCAGCCTCCCATGTAGCGAGAAGAGCAGCAAAGAAGAATTTTTATGCTGCCTCTATCACATCCACAGAG
The DNA here is from genome assembly GCF_057233095.1 of Heloderma suspectum. Lineage (NCBI taxonomy): Eukaryota > Metazoa > Chordata > Lepidosauria > Squamata > Helodermatidae > Heloderma > Heloderma suspectum. Next base: position 110,384,801 of record NC_139458.1, on the reverse strand, counting down.
TGCTGTCCCAGGAGGCTGTTCCAAGTGGTCCAGAGCCTGGTCAGTCCAGTTGTTCTGGAACCAATGGTACATACAGACCTCCTGTGATGAGTTTGCAAAGCACTTTGTGGATAAAATCGACCGGATCAGGAGTACTATTCCGTGCACTGTGGATACAGTTAGTGAGCAAGGGGCGGCCAGTGGCAGACCGGTTGTGTGGAATCGGTTCAAGCTTCTTCGTACTGAGGAAGTGGACAAGGTTCTTTCATCTTTAAGGCCGACCACCTGCTTACTCAATCCTTGCCCATCTTGGCTCATTATGAGCTGCAAGGAGAGACTTAGGGAGGGGATCAAGGCGGTGGTGAATGCCTCCCTCGAGGAGGGAGTGATGCCATCAACCCTCAAGGAGGCGGTGATAAGACCACAGTTAAAGAAGCCCTTCTTGGATCCCCAAGACTGGAACAACTTTCACCCGGTCTCAAATCTGCCGTTTTGGGCAGGGTGATTGAGCAGGTGGTGGCATTGCAGTTGCAGGCACACTTGGAAGAAGCTGATTATGTGGATCCACTTCAATCGGGCTTCAGGCCTGGGCATGGGACAGAAACGGCCTTGGTGGATGATATGGGCAGAGCTCTGGATAGGGGCAAATGCTCTTTCCTTGTTCTCCTCAACCTCTCAGTGGCTTTTGATACCATTGACCATGGTATCCTCCTGGACTGCCTGGAGGGGTTGGGCATAGGGGACAACATATTACAGTGATTCCATTCCTTTCTTTCTTGCAGGTACCAGAGGGTAGCTCTGGAGGAGACTTCAGACCCTTGGCTGCTCACTTGCGGGGTGCCCCAGGGTTCTATTCTCTCCCCGATGTTATTTAACATCTATATGAAGCTGCTGGGGGCTGTCATCAGGAGGTTTGGGGTGCAGTGTCACCAATATGCAGATGGCACGCAACTCTACCTCTCATTTAAATCCTCACTAAGGTTGGCTGTATAAACCCTGTCCAAGTGTCTGGAGTTGGTAAGCAGCTGGATGGAAAGGACTAAGCTGAAACTGAACCCCGACAAAACCAAAGTACTTTTGGTGAGAGACAAGGGGAGTTGGGGGATGTTGACCTGGTGTTCAGTGGTGTGTGGCTGCCCCTGAAGGACCAGGTCCTCAACCTGGGGGTCATTTTAGACTCCCAGCTGTCCATGGAGGCTCAGGTGTCGGCTGTGAGCTGGGGAGCGTTGTATCAACTCTGTCTGATACAGCTGCTGCGCCCCCACTTCCCTAACCATCTGCTCCCCTCAGTAGTTCATGGCCTGGTCTCCTCTCACCTAGACTACCGTAATGTGCTATATGTGGGGTTAACCTTGAAGACAGTTCAGAAGTTGCAGCTGGTGCAGAACGCAGTGGCTTGCCTGATTAAAGGCAGCCTTTGGCAAGACCACATCACTCCAGTGCTGAAGGAGTTGCACTGGTTACCAGTTGTTTTCCGGGCCCAATACAAGGTGTTGGCATTGACCTGTAAAACCCTACATGGTTCCAGTCCAGCCAAGGAGTGCCTCCAGCAACACCAGGGATGCCGCTCAATGAGATTAGCCTCAGAAAGCCTTATGTCTGTCCCATCAGCCAGGACAGCTAGGCTGATGAGGACTAGGGAGAGGGCCTTTTCTGTGGTGGCCCCCACTGTGTGGAATTCCCTCCCTAGTGACTTCTGCCATGACCCCTCTTTGATGAGTTTCCTCCAGGCATTGAAAAACCTGGTTGTTCAGGTGGGCATTTGGGGTGGGTTAGGGTTTTTTTTTTAGAGCAATGTTGTTTTGTTCAGTTGATTATGTAAACTTGTTGCGTTTTGTGTTGTTATTTGCATTGTATGCTGCCTAGAGTGGCTGGGTGGGTAGCTGTCCAGATGGGTGGCTAATAAATCTAATAAATCAATAAAATAAATCAATAAAATGTGATCCACTCACTGAGCAATTCAAGTTAAGTGGCCATTTCATTGAAGAAAGAACTGTTATGCCCATCAGCGTGTCTGGCTACTTAACTGCTTGGAATAGGAAGTATTTTTGTCCATATCACACACAGAGTCTGCAGGTTCTGTATTTGTCGTGGCATGAGGGAAAGATGATATGGACTTGGTTGCTGTGGATACTAGAAGTGCCCAGACGTACTCTTTGATTGTTGGACTCTGAGGCCTGCGTTGATTCTGCTTTGAGAGTAACGCTGTCTGTGCTGTATATTCTCAGTCTGTCCCTTTATAAATGGATCCATTTTTAAGAGTGATGCTATAAGTCAGTTTTCCTTCAAGCTCAAAGGAAACTGATCCTGCAAAAACGGCTTTCTTGGAACTAAATTCAGGCAGTTTAGAACTCTAGTTTAATTACTCCCATCCCACTCCATGATTAGAAACCCCAAATTGTACAAATTGTTCTGACTCTATAGTTTTGCATGTATGGTCTGTTTTTTTTTTTTTAAGTTTGTACAGAGGTTTTCTGGGAGGGGGGGGGTTGTACTAGAAACCCCATCCCAAATCTCCTCTCTTTTCATCATCACACATGGCCTATCACCTATTGTGTGGAAAAAGGTGTAGTAGACTCCATATATATACCTCCTTTTGTGATGACCCCATGCGTCTATTCTGTTGCTTGCTCTTGCCCTCTGGTCTAGCACACTGTCTCCATTCCAGTCATGGTGGGTCACATGCCTCTGGGATGCTCACAAATAGGGACTGAAGGCCATGTTTGTCTTTGGTGTCTAGTATTCAGAGGTATACTACCTGTGAACATGGATGTTTCAGTTAGTTAACCACCATGGCTAACAGCTCCTGATAGACCCATTCTACAATAATTTATTTGCCTTTTAAAGCTACCTAGGTTAGTAGCTATAGCCACAGCTGGTGGCAATTAGGGATGTCAGAGAAACCTGCAATGTAAACAAATCAGTTTGGACTTCTATGAATCTGACCTGTAGATTCCCCAGCGGATGGCTTTTCCCTAGCCATATTTCCACGGACTTGCAGGCCGTTTTTGTTGTTGTTGTTTTTACTTTCTGGAATTTAACACAAATTTAGTCACAGAAAAATGCATAAAATAAAAAAGATTGGCTGAAAACACAGATTTCTCCAAAAGGCTAAAGCATGAAAATGCACATCTGGGGAGGAGTTTCACATTTTTGGAAATGTGAATTTGTGCTCATTTGGGAAATTGGAGAAAATCCAGTTGAATCAATGAGTGGATGATGGAAAGAAAGGTGCCTGACAATCTGCAAATTATAGACAGAAAGGATTTTACAACATCTGTACATCCCTAGTGACAATGTATTCTAAACTGGTTTCTGGTGAGATGACAGATTCTAGAGTTTGTTCTAGGCAGCTGCATCTCTTGAGCTTCATGTTTCACCAAATTTTATCCTTTCTATGAACATTTAGATCAGAGATGGGCAAGTCTGAGGGTCCGGAGGCCAATTTTCCCCTAAACTCACCATGGGCTGTACGCTTCCCTGTCAGTACTGAAATGGCCTCTGCGCTGCTGAACTGGCTGCTGAAATTCAGTGGCACAACAGCAAAAAACAGTTGTGATTTCTCTTTAAACCAAGGTACCTGGGGAGTGTGCATCTTGCTTTAAAGCATAATTGTGCTTCTGGGAGCCTTGACAGAAAAACTGGCAGTATGAAAACAACAGGGCATGAAGATGGGGGGCTACAAAAATGGCTGGGGGGGAGGCTGTGTGTCATCCATCCCTGATTTAGATGAAGGACTTACGATATTCTGTTAAAGTTGCAGATATTCACACATCTAGGCATATGCTATTTCTCACCCCCCTCCCCTTTCAAAGGAGGATGGAGAACCTGTTTTGTCACGAGCAAACTGTCTTTGATACTAAATATGAGAAGATCATGCAACAGACACCCCTTCATGACACGCTCACACCATCATCAGTGTTAAATAATGATCATCGTTTGCAGTATCATGAAGATTTGGAAAAACATGAGTCTGCTTCTAATAATAACAAAACAGGAAATACCACAGTGAAATTTTCTTTCAAAAAGTGCTGAGTGAAATGGGACCCAGTATAGACATGTGTCACAGAATTGCAGATCCACTGCAGTGTGTCAAGATCCCAGTCTCTCTGCACTGAGCAGAGAAATGGTAAGTGCTCATCAGCTGTTGAGTAGAGAAGTGAATGGCATTTCTTTTTATTTAGCCATTCAGACAATGCAAAAAGTCAGAAATGTGTTAGGTCTGTGTGATATGTTTCTTTTATATCACTTTACCCGTCATGGCTTTTCCCAAAGAATCCTGGCCACTGTAGTTTGATGAAGTGCTCTGCTGATGTGGTGAGTATTCTTCGTAAGAGACACTGCCTCGTCCTTTACATCCACACAATCCACTTACACAATTTACAGCAGGGGTGGGCAACTTGGGGCCCTCTAGATGTTTGGGCCTCCAACTCCCATCAGCCCTAGCCAGCATAGCCAATGGTGAGTGATCATGGCAATTATAGGAGTGCTACAGGTTGCCTACCCCTGATCCTTGGAAGAGGTCCTTATTTGGACCTCTATTTTATTTGGACCTTATTTTAATTTGGAAGAGGTCCTTATAAGGTCCTTATTTGGACCTTATTTTAATTTGGAAGAGGTCCTTATAAAGTAGCACTGTTCATTTTTTAAAAAATGAGACACAGCTTGCTTACATTATAATTAGACAGGACACATTAAGGAAAGGAAAGGAGGGACAGTCTGGAAATGACTGTTAAATCCATAATGTAGATGATATGCTCTAAAATACTGAATAAATGTAAGCAAAGTCCAGAAGAAAGTGTTTGTAGACAAGTTTGCTGCTGGTACCAGTATAAAAATGGATAGGAAGATGGGAGTTGGCAGGTGAGCACCTCATTGCTTAGAGGTGTCGGCAAAAATCACATGGCCATCTCTGCAAGGGACCAGGCGCCGTCTTTAAGGCCAGACAGGACTGCGCTTGTGGGGAACTGGTCTCCCTGATCCTCATTCGTTGCTAGTCCAGATTGCAATCAGTATTCAACTCATTTTAGAAAGGGTGCGTAAAACTGCTCTCTGGGCTTAGTTCAGCTCATCTCTCTGTGTACCAAAAAGTGATGACCAGCTGTGGGAAAGGTAACTTCATGAACTGGTCCGTAGAAAAGCTATTTTGTGGGTGGGTGGGTGGGGTGGGGTTTAAAAACAAATGCTGCATATCACTCTATTCTGTAAACCTTTAGAAAAATAAGTGTACACACATCTCTCCTTTCCCATCTTTCCGCTGAGTGGGACAGTGCCATCAGGTAACTGTTGTTATGGGTTCCAGTGATCAACAAGTAGCCAGGTGTTGTGAAAAGGAGAAAGCACACAGAGCAGCACATTGACGAGACTTAGGAGGAAGGCAAGTGCATCACCGTTCCATATTGGCTCCAGGCTGGACTGCAGGGCTTGTAGACGGTAGGTATTCCACATCCATGCCTGAGTCTTAAAGCAGTTCCCAGATGTTCATGGTACTGAACGGTTTTAAGCTCTTGTTGCTACTTTTGCTGTTGAACATTCTGGCCAAATGTGCCTTTGGTCTTCTTGCGATGGTGGCAGAGGTGGTAAGGTTGCTTGTGGGCACAAGAGGTGTGAATTGGGGACTAGATCAGAACTATGGGCAGGATGCAGAGGGAGACCTTCAGCCCTGTGTCATAGTTCTGTACCATGAGTGACACTGTTGGTTTATTGCCAGGCACTAGAAGCCCCTGCCTTGAGCGGGCCCATTTTGCTCCTCTCATACTCTCTCTTAATTAAAACAAGGCAAAGCAAAACAAAACACTAAGATAGCCTTCTGCTGCTGCAGTGTGTACAGACCTTTCTTTTTATAAAGGCATTTGGGTTGTAGGGAGTTGGTTTTCGTCCCTGCCTGGTATATTCTGGATGATTCTCCTGAAATCACTTTGATGAGGTAGCTGCTCTGTAGGAAGATTTTAGTGTTTGTTTTATTTGTAAGATTAGGCTGTATGTAATGGCGTCCCTCCACTGAAAGGAAACTCTTTGATATAGCATAGGCTGCTATAAGTGGAAGAAGGTGTGGGGGGGGGGGAGTTTTTGCCAAGTTTCCCTATCCCTAGCGCCCCCCCCCCCACATTTGTTTCAGAGGATTGGGAGACCCTTCAGAACAGCATGGGAGATGGCTAAGGAGCCTGAAGAGGAGAGGGGGAATAGATGAAAATGGCCTCCCTCCTCATTCCACTGAGAGAAGCACTGGCTAGATCAAAGAGCATTTCCATCAGTGAAGAGATCCCACTGAATACAACCCATTATTTTTTCTGTACTACTCACTAGTGAATATTATCTGTTCTATTTATACCTATTGTTTACATTGTTTTTAACTGTTATTAGCCTCCTTGGGCATTTATGGCAGGGTATAAATGTTTTAAATAAAAGTAATACTATAGGTTGGATCCAGGGATTTCATTCCTCTTGCAGGAGTGTCCCCAAGCAGAGTTCTGCTCAGAACACTCCCGGCAGAAAGGAGTTGTGGTGCAATATATGCTGATTCCCCCACCCGCTGCAGCTTCCCATGCTAGCTTCTCCACTGTTCTGGAATGTCTTCCAATGTTCCAAAGCAGATTTGGGGAGGGGGGAACGTAGGAAACTGCAGGGGAAGGGGGGAATCAGTGAAGATCACCCCCCCGCTTCAGCCAGTGGAAAAGCTCCAATGGATCAATAGTCTCCCACTGACAGAAGGAGTCCTTCTGTCCATGGGAAGCTTTTGCTGGATCTAACCCTGTGGGCTTGAAGGAAAATAGCATGTCTCACACCATTCCTGTTGTCTGGTTCTCACATTCAGCTCCCATACTGCTGCTATATAGTCAGAAATACTGATAAATATCTTACTGCTATTAGCTTTCACAGCATAGAGGCCTGGATGGTAGATGTGCATGCCTTATATTACAGTGATGTACACCCTTGTTGTATAACATCAGCTTTTAGCTACTGCTGTAGTGCAAATTCCAGTAGCTAGAGCAATGCAATGCACCAGACCAAGTCTGCCTTTATATTAAAGAAAAAACCCACAGTCCTGCCTTTGTGGAGCCTTTGTGCATTTGCAGCGGGCTCCCAGAGGGTGATCACATGATTGCTGAGAGGGGAAGCTTTTAATTTTCAAGGTTCCATAGAACTCAATGCCATCTCAGTGCCATCTAGTGGCTGTTTTAATTGTATAACATTCCGACTTTAAAAAGAGAGCTCATTAGTTCCAGATCTTTTTGAGATGAAGGATTCCTTCACACTGAGCTTTCATCCTGCTATTGAGATTGCTCACTCATGGAAGTTTGCAGGTCCTTTTCATGATGTCGTTAACCTCCAGGGCACATTCAGAGGTATTTCTTGGTTTTCTTTCTCAAAAAGATCTGGAACTAATGAACTATCTTTTTAAAGTCAGCAAGTTACGCAATTAAAACAGCCACTAGATGGCGCTGCTTCATTGAGTTCTATGAAACCTTGAAATTAAAAGCTTCCCCTCTCAGCAATCAAGTGGTCACCATCCAGGAGCCTGCTGTAAATGCAGAAAGGCTCCACAACGGGAGGACTGCAGGGGTCTTCTTTAATGTAAAGGCAGCGAAAATAACAAGGAAATACCTCTGGATGTGCCCTGGAGGTTAATGATGTCACAAAAAGGACCCACAAACTTCTGTGAGTGAGCAATCTCAATAGCAGGATAAAAGCTCTCTGTGAAGGAGCCCCAAGAATATAATGGATACACTCTTGCTCTTTTGAAAAGTGCCTTGGAGAGTGGATTGGACCCTAATTCTAGGAACATTTATGTTTAAGAAGGAGGCTAGCCTTTAAATATGAAATAGAACAAAATAAAAGAGCAATGTGAAGTAGACTGTTCCCAGGAGGGAATGTTAAATGCTGACACATCTCTCCACATTAATGCTTCCCTGCAGAAATATGGATATGGATTATGAGGGGGAAAGTACGCATTACACAGAGATTAACTGCTAACACTTATTGGGACTCTTATGGGAGGAAAAACAGCTAGGGTGGTTTTGAGCAAAATCTGACTGATGCAAAAAGGGTTGAGCACCCACCCCTAGTCCTCAGTGTAATGCTTCCCAGGCTATGTTTCATTTTAAACATGATCAGCAGGGCTTCAGTATATAAGCATCTGTGTGTAATATATAAAATGAGGCAGTTCAAATGCTTAGGCCCTTAACCATCTCTGCTAGAAGTCATTGGCAAGGTCCATTCATATGTAGGATTTTAAAAACAACAGCAACAGTGGAATAACAACAAATCAAACTATAGAATTAAATTCTATGATAGATGTAACTAGACTGAGAGGATCATAATATAAAACCCCACTAAGAGACAAAGAGAAAACTTGAATCCTAGAAATCCTGAAAAGATTAATGTTAAAATCTGTGCTATGCTAGCCTGGTTTGAGGGTCTTGTGGCAAAATGTCAGTGAATTACATGAACTACAATCAGGAAATGCTTTTGTTCCTTTTCCTTCTCTATGCAAGGCAACCCACATTGGTGGATTCGTCCTCCTCATCACTCTTTGTTCAAGCACAACAGCAAAGCCAGTGTTTGTAGAATGAATGTGTAGTAGTAGTAGCTGGCAAAAGCATGCAGGGGTGAAAGAAAAACCCTTCAAATTTTCCAGTAGTAAAACACCTGTGTGTGTGTTCTAAATAAAACATATGTAAGCGTCTTTGCACAGAAAAAGAAGCTCCTATGGGAACAGAGACACTCCTATTTATACTGGCTTTCTTCTTCTTCTGTAAATATCTCCAAGTAGGCCTAGGAAAGAGTCCTGCCTTTGAAACCCTGGACAGCCATTGCTGCTAGTCAGCATTGACAATACTGGGCTAGATGGACCCGCGATCCGATTCAGTATAAGGTAGCTTCCTATGTTCCTATTTTTTTGCATCTATTCCTTTATTTGATTTTATTTTAACACTGGAACCTAAGGGCATCAAACGTTATCTTCAAGTTTCCTGTAAGGAAAAGTGAAAAATAGGCTTTGAATTTAAGAATTTAACATTGGAATCTGCCAGGGAGGGTTTCCAATATATTGAATGTAGTGATGGGTGTTTACATCAAAATGTGAGTACCAGTTTCTGGGTTAGGGTTACTTCCAATAAAAGGTGCTACCTGCGTGATCAGAGCATGACTACCATTGGCTTCATTGCGGTCAGGTGTTCAGCAACGTGTCTTGACACTTGATATATTTTGGTTCAGGGGATATAATGACAAGGAGAGAGCGCCTGGTCCTCAAAGTTTTCCTCATTCAGTTCAATGGATGGGAGCACTGCTGTGCCAGACCTTTTGGTCCAGCTTTGGGTTGGGATTTGTGTGTGTGTGGACAGGAGGAAGGGGAGAAAACACCCCCAATGGTAGATGAATAGCTTACATTTTTTTCCAGGGGAGTTGGCTTGCCTTACTTTAGATGAGGTGTCTGGTTTTTCTGTCCCCTTCATCTAAGGTAAGGTAAGCCAATTCCCTTGAAATTTTCTGTGAGATTTGCCTACACCCCCACAGCAGCTAAAAAAACCCAACCCTTTCCACTTTTGCGATGACTGAATGGTCCTGTGCACGTTGTGGAGGGCGTTCGGATACAGCTTTAGATGGGACGGACAGCTCCACTCACATAAAGGGAAGCATCTTTCTATTGACGGGAATGCGAAGCCCCTTCATGCACCTATCAGAGCACCACACATGAGGCCCTGGCTTGGAGTAATGTGGAGGATTTGCATGGTTCATGGGAATGTATGAACTAAAGGCAACAAAATGGTCCCTCTGTAGATTCTGTTATTTATTGAATTAAAATTTTAACAAATATGGTTCATTATAAGCCAGTAGGAGTTTCCTTTGCTTGTCAATTTTCTGGGTTTTTTTTGGTATGGTTTGGAAACTTCTGTGTGTGTCAAAGTAATTGAAGCGAGAGTGTGAAAATAAAGTAGTGCTCAAATTACATGGGACCAGAGTGGGCCCCCTTGGCCACAGTTTTTAGATGGTTATAGGGGAAATGTTTTGGCTAAAATCGGGAGGAGTCAGGAGGTGATCCTTATGGATCATTAAGGGCCCTCTACTTTCTCCCTCATAATTTGAGTACTGAAATAAAGGTATTTAAGACCACATTCCAGAACTCTGTTGACTCATATTGTTTAGTTGTGTGCATCAATCTCAGATGAAAATGATTTCAGGCAATGGCAGTCTCCATTTTTGCACACAAAGTGAAAAATATAAAGGAGGGACACTTCTTGATCTTGGCTTGAACTCTCTTTCCCTTTTCTAAATGGTATATACAGAGGACAGGAAAACCATTCCTTCTCTGATCTCTCCCCCAAGACAGCCATATCATATCACTTCATCATAAATCCAGCTCTGATAATTAGTTTGATAAAGCATATTCCTGTTTTATGAACTATTCACTGAAAACAACAGCAATAAAGATTTTTAAGGTGCAATGCTATGGTTCCTGGGACGGAATCTTAAGGGCCATAGGATAGAACAGAAATCCCCCTCCATAATCAGAAGCAGAGTTCTGATCTCAGAGAAGGAGATACAATCTCGGATCCTCCGCTCTGCCCCCAGGAAAAATCTGCGCCCCTCACCTCTCAAACATTGGAACTCTGATGATGGAGAGGAGTATTGGTGTGGGTGGAGGAGGGGAAAATCTAGATCTGAAGGATCCAAAGCCCTCCTAGCCTCCAACTATGCCCCCAACATGGGAAAATATTTAGATCAGCCCTGGAGCTGGTTAAATTATTTACCTCCCATTGTGAGCAATGGGAGGAAAATAGTAAAACAAAACAAAACGAAAACCTGCAGGAAGGGCAGCAAATGCTGCCCCTCCCTCACTTCCACCCTGCCAGCAGGAGCTTGGGAGAGCTTTAGAAATGTCTGAGCGCGCCAACTCATTCATAGGATTGCCCTAATATTGTAACTTAAAGACTGAGGGTTGTATCTAATGTTAGTCCTTCTTGGAGTAGACCCAGTGAAATGAATGGGACCTCAGTTATTCATGGCTAAATTACATTCCATTCATTTTAATGGGCCTACTCTAAGTGGGACTAACGTTGGATACAATCATAATGTTTATTATGGCTAAAGCTTCATCAGGCTAAAGTTCACTTCATAAGATCACTATTGTTGCACTCAAAGCTCACTTCATGGCCTTTTAGCTGCACTGTTTAGATTTTTTTCTTTGTACCCATGTTGTGTGTGTGTGTGTGTGTGTGTGTGTGTGTGTTCCAACTGAGGATAACACTACCTGCCTCTGATGAAGCGGGTTCTAATCCACCAGCTTTTATGCCACAATACATCTGCTAGTCCTCAATGTCTTTTGTGTGTGTGACTACAGATTAGCACAGCCACCCTTCTGGCATTTGTCTATTGAATGTATTGGATACTTTTCTTTCTGGTTCTCCTGGGTAGAAATATTACTTCTGAGAATACTGTGGTGCCAATGGGAGCTTATTTAGCTTTGCTCCCCTTGCTAATCTAACAATTTTAAGTGCATGGCACCTTTCTGTTATGGGCAAGCGTGTGGGGGGGATGGATCCATATTCATGAAAGCAATTAACAGCTATCATTCTCAGGTGAGGCACTGTGAATTTACTCTGCATAATCATAGTGGTTAAGGTTCTAAAAACCATCCCAAATCACAAATTTCCCATGGAGACTAAACCAGAAGTTACATGTACCTGTTACTGAATATGAAATAAATGTTTATATATTCCTGTGTTTATGTCAGGTAAAGACACTTTCAGGTTGCCAGTACACATAGCTGAACACCGTAAATATTATTTGGTCATGTCTATCCTGATTACCGGTAATAATTATGATGATCAGTTAAAGGAGATTTCCTATATTTCTGGAAGACAGGAAGCTCCCTCGTTGTACTATTGTCAGTGCAGAGGTACAATATTTCCCATCCCATTTTCTCCAGATTTGGAGGGGGCGTGTCTCTACACCTTAAGAACATAAGAGCCATGCTGGATCAGACCAAGGGTCCATCTAGTCTAGCATTCTGTTCACAAAGCAAGCAACCAGCTGTCGACCAGGAAACCACAAGCAGGACACAAGTGCAACAGCACGCTCCCACCCATGTTTTCCAGAAACTGGTGTACAAAGGCATACTGCCTCTGGTACTGGAGGCAGCACACAGCCATCAATACTAGTAGCCCTTGACCTTCCTCTCTTTTGACCTCATATCAGGGCAGAAGGGGAGCACCCTTATTATATTTGCTAAAGTTCTGCTCTGATTTTCTCACACCAGGAAAAACAGGAAGCACATAGATACCGTCCAGTCTTCCTGAGATTTTTCTCAAAGATAAAGGTACCACCTTCTCTTTCTCTTTCTCTCTTTTTCTCCTCATCTTGCAGAACCAAAGGGGGCATGGAGAGTTGGCCTTATGAATGTGTCTGCAACCAAAGACAGAGCCACTGATAAACTCTACCAGGGATTTTTAAACACCACTGGAATCCTACTACTTTTATAAATCCCAATGGCATAAGTAATTTATAACTAATGGGTGGAATTTGCTGATATGATTTGGGGCTGATCTACATTGCGCCCACCATCGCAATGAATTCGGTGTCCTGTCAGGTTAAACGCTCTCGCATTAAAACGTGATTATTCTAGGGATGTACGAAAATCACTTACCTTTCAGGGATTATGCTAATGGTTGGGGGGGAGGCGTTCCGTCCCTCCCCCTGGATTCCTCGCCGGGGGGGAGGTGCTCCGTTCCTCCCCCCCCCGGAATACTGGCCGTCCGACTCCGCTCCGCAGAGATTCTGTGGAGCCGCCGGCCGGCTCCGCCAGCGGCCGGACATCCAGTCGCTGGCTAGCAGGGACGCAAATGGCAGCGGCTGTAGCTGCCGCCATTTCAGTCCCTGCAGTCAGCCGTGATAGGCTACGTAAATGTTTACATAGCCTATCACAGCTGATTTAAAAGAAAAACAAACAAATGCGCATACGCAAATGGCGGTGCCCATGGGCGCCGCCATTTGCGTTCCTTATTTTGGCACGTCTTAGTGTACGTAAACATTTATGTAGAATAAGACGGCGAAAATAAAGGGAACGCAAATAGCGTAGCATCTACGTAAATGTTTACGTAGACTGAGACGTGTCAAAATAAGGAACGCAAATGGCGGTGCCCATGGGCGTCGCCATTTGCATACGCGGTTTTTTTTTTCTTTTAAATCAGCCATGATAGGCTACGTAAACATTTACATTGCCTATCACGGTGTTTTTTAAAAATCTAGCCGTGATAGGCTACGTAAATCTTTACGTAGCCTATCACATTGTTTTTTTTTAACTGGAAATGGCGGCAGCAGCAGCCGGTCAGAAGACCGGCTGCCGCCACCGCCGCCACATCCGCCGCACCGTTGCCGGAGCCGCCGCTGGAGCCGCCGCCACCAGGAAGATCTGCCCAAGGTAAGTCCCATCCCAGGGGTGGCGGGGGGGGGGTGGCAGACCGTTCCGCCACCGATTTCGGGGGGCCGAATGGGCTGGCATTTGGCCTCCCCGAGATCCATGGTGGAATTAGGGATGGCGGAGAATTTCTCCCCGAAACATCGGGGGGCCGAGCGCCAACGTGTTCGGCCCCCCGAACAAGTTTCGGGGAGAAATCCTCCGAACCCCCCCCACCCCCTGCACCTCCCCCGGGACGGGACTTACCTTCACCGAATGTCCCTCCCGGTGGCGGGTCTGGCCGGCGGTTCGGCGGGTGTTCGAGCGGGGCGGGAGCGGCAGCCGGTCTTTTGACCGGCTGCCACAGCCGCCATTGCAATCAAAGAAAAAAAAAAACACGCCCCCTGATAGGCTACGTGATGATTCACGATGCCTATCACGGCTAGATTTGCAAAGTCAGCCGTGATAGGCTACGTCAATCGTCACGTAGCCTATCATGGGTGACTTTAAAAAAAAAAAAAAGCGCGTACGGATAATGGCGGCCCCCATAGGGAGCCGCCATTCCCGTTCCTTATTTGGTCGCCGTGATACGCTACATGACGATTGACGTAGCCTATCACGGCTGACTTTGCAGATCTAGCCGTGATAGGCTACGTGAATCGTCACGTAGCCTATCGGGGCGTTTTTTTTTTTTAAAAAAAAACTTTCGCGTTCGCGGCCGGGCGAGGCGGGAAGCCTCCCCCCCGGCCTGAATTTCGGCCAGGGTGAGGTGGGAAGCCTCCCCCCCCGGCCTGAACTTCGCGGGGGAGCAGCGAAGCGCCTCCCCCCCACCGCGAACGTCCTTCGATGACAGGTAAGGGACTTTCGTCCACCCCTAGGTGGAATTCTCTCACATCACTAGATTATTCACACTCACTCACCCTTTTCCCCTTTGCAGTCTGCTACGCTATTTACGTTCCCCTTATTTTCACCGTCTTAGTCTACGTAAATCTTGACATAGACTAAGACGTGCCAAAATAAGGAACGCAAATGGCGGCGGCCGTGGCCGCTGCCATTTGCGTACGCGCGTTGTTTTTTTTTTTTTAAGTCAGCCGTGATAGGCTACGTAAACATTTACATAGCCTATCACAGCTGACTGCAGGGACGCAAATGGCGGCGGCTACGGCCGCTGCCATTTGCATCCCTGCTAGCCAGCAGCCGGATGTCCGGCTGATGGCAGAGCCGGCCGACGGCTCCGCAGAATCCCTGTGGAGCACAGTCAGCCGGCCAGGATTCCAGGGGGGGAGGAACGGAGCGCCTCCCCCTGATCCAGGATTCCAGGGGGAGGGACGGAGCGCCTCCCCCCCACCATCAACATAATCCATGAAAGGTAAGAACCTTTCGTACATCCCTATTGGCAGAAGCTGGGACTGAAGACGGGAGCTCACTCCGTCACGCAGCACTCGGGTCTTGAACTGCTGTCCTGCTGACCGGAGGGGGTAAAACTTGGTCTTATTTGAAGGGATAGAACAACCCCCTGCTTAGTGCAGGAAGGCTGAGTCCCAGGTGGTTGCCCATCTAACTACTGACCGGGGCTGACCCCGCTTAGCTTCCGAGATCAGACAAATGTGCGCACATCCAGCTCTTTGCTTGTTGCTCAGGAAACGGGGGCTGCTGTGGAAGCTACGCAATTGGTAGCCGGAAGAAGGCATGGGGCCGTTGAGAGCTGTGATTGGATGGGGGGAAATACAAACACCACCATATATGGACAGGCGGGGGAGGGGACTACGACCGGATATGGTAGCAAAGGCGGAAAATCAGAGCACATTAAGGGGAAATACCGGGATATTAGGGTATTGAAAGCGGGAGCACAGAAGTGGGAAATTCCGGTTCTAATTCGAGGCAGGTACTGCGTAGTGTGAAAGGAGGGTGGTGAAACCTCATTGGAAGCAAAAAAACGCAGTAAGTGTAGATCCAGCCTTACATAAAGATGGCTTTAGAAGGGGATTAGACAAATTCATGGTGGATGGGTGTATCAGTGGTGGTGATACGGTCATATGGAACTTTCAGGATCAGAGGCAGCATAGCTCTCAATAAGCTGCTAGGAAGCAACACTAGGGAAGAACTATTGCTCTCATGACCAGGCACATTTGTTGGGCCATTGTTAGCAACAAGATGTTGCCCTATATAGGCCTTTGGCTTGATCTGTCTGGTCTCTTTTTATGAGACACAACAAGCCAAGGCCTGCAAATTTTTGGAACAAGTTTAAAAATCAAAACTGAAAACTCTGCATTTGTATTTCCTTTTATTTCCTTGTGCCTCTTCTCAGAGAGGAAAATTTCCATAGGTTCTTGATTATGGAATAAAAAAAAAATGCTGGTTAAGTGTAGTTTCTTGTCAAGGGACAAAAGGTGAACCATGCAACCATTAATCACAAAGCACATGACCTTTGTTTGGAAGCAGAGAGAGTACAATCTGCCAATTGGTTTATTCCAGATTGCTTCATAGAGATAATGGAAGTGATCAGACAATCTTGATCTTTGCGTTGACCTGACCTGATTTTTTTTATGAAGGTTAATTGGTAATTTAACTATACTGTACAGGGTGGATGATTTAAAGCATATGCCGTTAACACTGGGATTCAACACACTCTGGTAATTATACCAAGGAAGTCTGGCTTAGGTCAAGGAAATGCACACTGAAAGCTATTGAACCAACTCTGCCTTTAAAAAATAAATGACTATACAAAGCACAGTTTTTAAAAACTCATCTCATTCCCCCCCCCCCGTTTTTTAAAGAATTGTAATCACAGAATAGGTCTGCACAATTTGTAACCTATATCCACAATCTGGCTTGGGCTCCGATGGAAACTGCCTCCAGTTTTTGCTGCCTGCATTGGAGTTTCTCAAGTACTTTCCAGGCTACAAGACATGGATGGCGGGGGCATTAAGAGTGTGATATAAATGTCTAAAATAAATTTTAAAAAATAAAGTTTGTTGAGCTGCAAGTTGTGTAGGTTTGTCCTAAAATCACATCTTTGCAAACTGTTAGTATTGGTGAGGCTGGTTTTGAGTAAGAGATCCCAGCTCTTGCATCTTAGGGCAGAACTGCAAATTCCATGTAGCTCCGTGATTCTTTCTCATGTTTTTCTTTTTAGCACAATGCAGCTGCTGAAGCTACCATCTGAAACAAAAGACTGTCAGGGGAGCAGACCAGCTCCTCCCCCCCCCCCAACAATTTTACTGCATCTCTCCAAGATGCTTCGTATCTGTTCAAAAACTTCAGCTGGTACAGAATGAGGTCACCCGGATGCTTGCTGTTACCAGGCGATTGGAACAGTCTCTCCTATTCTGTATCAGTTCATTTATTTAGGGCTCAATCCTATGCATGTTTAGACAGAGAAAAGTCCTAAACTCCCAGCATGCCCCAGCCAGTCATGCTCACTAGGGCATGCTGGGAGTTGTAGGACTTTTCTCTGTCTAAACAGTCATAGGTTTGCACCTTTAGTTAGTTAGTAACATCTATATCTCGCCTTTCCTCCAAGGAGCCCAAGGCAGCATATATGATCTTCTTCCTCTCCATTTTATCTTCACAACAACCCTGTGAGGTATCTTAGGCTGGGAGTCAGTGACTGGCCCAAAGTCACCCAATGATCTTCATGGCTGAGTGAGGACTAGAATCCAGATCTCCCAAATCTCAGTCCAACACTCTAACCATTACATCACAGGCACTGGTTGCCTGTTTGTTTCCAGGCCCTGGGTCCAATGCTGGTATTAAACTTTAAATCATAAACAGTTTGGGACCAGGTTATCTGAAAGATCACCTGCAATTGTACGAACTTGCCTGAGCCTTAAGATCAGCCTCTGCATGTAGGACCACCATCAAGAGCAATTAAATTGGTTAGGCACTTGAAACAAGGACTCCCCTGTAGGGATGTACGAAAGTCACTTACCTTTTAACAAAATTGATTCACGGTGGGGGGGAGGCGCTCCGTCCCTCCCCCCGAAATTCTGGCCGGGGGGGAGGCACTCCATCCCTCCCCCCCCGAACCCTGGCCGGCCGGGTCCACAAATGGCGGCGGCTGTAGCCGCCGCCGTTTGCTTCCCTGCAGTCAGCCATGATAAGCTACGTAAATGTTTACGTAGCCTATCACGGCTGATTTAAAAGAAAAAAAAACACGCGCGTATGGAAATGGCGGCGCCCATGGGCGCCGCCATTTGCATTCCTTATTTTGATACGTCTTAGTCTACATAAACATTTATGTAGACTAAGACGGTGAAAATAAGGGGAGCACAAATAGCGTAGCATCTACGCTATTTGCGTTCCGCTTATTTTCGCCGTCTTAGTCTACATAAATGTTTACGTAGACTAAGACGTGTCAAAATAAGGAATGCAAATGGTAGTGCTCATGGGCGCCGCCATTTGTGTACGCACGTTTTTTTTCTTTTAAATCAGCCATGATAGGCTACGTAAACATTTACGTAGCCTATCATGGCTGACTGCAGGGACGCAAACGGCGGCGGCTATGGCCGCTGCCATTTGCGGACCCGGCTGGCCAGGATTCGGGGGGGGGGGAGGGATGCTATTTGCAAATCTACGCTATTTGCGTTCCCCTTATTTTCACCGTCTTAGTCTACATAAATGTTTACGTAGACTAAGACGTGTCAAAATAAGGAACGCAAATGGCGGCGCCCATGGGCGCCGCCATTTGCGTACGTGTGTATTTTTTCTTTCTTTTAAATCAGCCGTGATAGGCTATGTAAACATTTACGTAGCCTATCACGGTATTTTTTAAAAATCTAGCCATGATAGGCTACGTAAATCTTTACGTAGCCTATCACTTTTTTTGTTTGTTTGTTTTTTTTACTGGAAATGGCGGCGGCAGCCGGTCAGAAGACCGGCCGCCGCAGCCGCCGCCACCACCGAACTGCTGCCGGAGCCGCCGCCGTCAGGAGAATTCGCCCAAGGTAAGTCCCGTCCCGGGGGGGGGCAGGGGGACAGACCGTTTCACCACCGATTTCGGGGGGCCGAATGCACTGGCATTCGGCCTCCCCGAGATTCGTGGCAAAATTCTCTGACATCCCTACTGCCTCTGGAACTCTCTCCTCAAGGATATACATCTTTCCTTATCAGCCTTTAAATATGCCTTGAAACCCCTATTTTATGTTTTAACTTTGTGTGTAAGCTGCTTTGGGATGATTTGGACCCCCAAAGGTGGCATAGAAGTGTTGAGAGTAAGTAAATAATAAAATGTATTTCCCCTTCTCAGAGTAGAAACTGCTGAGAGGGAGGCAATTTTCAGGGTTAAAATAGCACATGAAAAAAGAGACTCTCTTTTCACTTCAAACTGTCTTTCACTTCAAACTGTAGCTTTAGCGACTTCACTAGATGAAGAAAGAACCACAGAACTACATGCAGTGTGTACTACCCCACTTAGGTGTTCCGGTTTGACTCTGTTAATAAGGATGGTATAGAACTTGCAAACACCATGGCTGAATCTACACATAGAAGTTATATCGTTATCATACCGTTATCATAACTATTGGTGCCCATTGGTGTCATGTGTACCAATAGCTATGATAACGGTATGATAAAGGTATAACTGCTATGTGTAGATTCAGCCCATCACTCTATAATATATGCCATAGCAGGCTTGAATCCAGATTGTTTGGTTCTCAAGCCCCATTTTATTACACAACACATTATATAGGCTAGTTAGGGACACTGTGAAAAAGGTGAGTGGAAGTGGCAGGTGGTATGAGGAGAGATGAGCATAGGGATGTACGAAAGTTCCTTTTCGCGGATCTGCTTCGTGGTGGGGGGGAGGCGCTCTGTCCTTCCCCCCGGAGTCCTGCCCGGCCGGCTCCCCTCCACAGGGATTTCGTGGAGCCACTGGCCGGCTCCGCCAGCAGCTGGACATCCGGCCGCTGGGTAGCAGGGACGCAAATCCCTACTTCCTCCACTGAGCAGGAGGTTGGACACGATGGACTTGAAGGTCCCTTCCAACCCTATGATTCTATGGTTTTATGATTCTATGGTTCTATGACTCTAGGGCTCAAGGAGCGGCATTCCATCATGAACAATGCATGTGCCTGCACGCCCACAGGGTTAGCTCAGTGCTGCCTTTAACGCATTTCTCTGAGTGCTCAGAATAGGTCCCTGCCCTGTACAGTTGTAAGAGGGGTGGTGGAGGCAGGTCAGCGCATCTTTCCACTGGCCATTGTACTCCCACTGGCAGAACCAGGACAACAGAATGAGTTGCACTTCTAGCCCTCTGCATGCATAACTTGCATGGAGAGTACTAGGGTTGTCAGAGAATTTCTCCACGAATCTCCGGGAGGCCAAATGCCAACGCATTCGGCCCCCCGAAATTGGTGGAGAAACGGTCCGCCCGCCTGCCCCCCCCCGGAATGGGACCTACCTTGTGCGAATGTCCCTGGCAGCGGCGGCTCCCGGCGGTGGTTTGGCGGCGGCAGCTGTGGCAGCCGGTCTTCCGACCGGCTGCCACCGCCGCCATTTCAAAGTAAAAAAAAGAAAAACGTGGTAGGCTACGTAAAGATTTACGTAGCCTATCACGGCTACATTTTCAAAAAACACCGTGATAGGCTACGTAAATGTTTACGTAGCCTATCACGGCTGACTTTGAAAAAAAAAAAAGCTCGTACACAAATGGCGGTGCCCATGGGCGCTGCCATTTGCATTCCTTATTTGGGCACGTGTAGTCAACGTAAACGTTGACGTAGACTACGGCGAAAATAAGGGCAACACTATTTGCGTTGCCCTTATTTTTGCTGTAGTCTACGTAAACGTTTACGTAGATTACACATACCCAAATAAGGAACGAAAATGGCGGCGCCCATGGGCGCCACCATTTGCGTATGTGCTTTTTTTTTTTTTCAAAGTCAGCCGTGATAGGCTATGTAAATATTTATGTAGCCTATCATGGCTGACTGCAAGGACGCAAATGGCGGCTATGGCCGCCGCCATTTGTGTCCTGGCAGACGACGAGGTTTCGCGGCCGGAGGGACGGGGCGCCTCTCCCCTGGCCAGAATTTCAGCCGGAGGGACGGGGCGCCTCCCGCCTGCCCAGAATTTTGGGGGAGGTAAGGAGCGCCTCCCCCCCACTGCGAAGCAAGCTGTGGGATCAGGTAAAGGACTTTCGTCCATCCCTAGAGAGCACTCATGAACAAAGAGTGGGGCTGCCCACTGCCCCTGGTAGGGATGTCAGAGAATTTCACCACAGATCTCGGGGAGGCCGAATGCCAGTGCTTTGGCCCCCCGAAATCGGTGGTGGAAAGGTCTGCCCCCCGCCCCCCCGGGACGAGACTTACCTGGGGCGGATCTTCCTGGCGGCTGCGTTCCCCTTATTTTCGCCATCTTAGTCTATGTAAATCTTGACGTAGACTAAGACATGCCAAAATAAGGAACGCAAATGGCGGCAGCCGTGGCCGCCGCCATTTGCGTACGCGCGTTGTTGTTGTTTTTAAGTCAGCCGTGATAGGCTATGTAAACATTTATATAGCCTATCACGGCTGACTGCTACGGCCGCCGCCATTTGCGTCCCTGCTAGCCAGTGACCGGATGTCCTTGCGGAGCACAGCCGGCCGGCCAGGATTCTGGGGGGGGGGATGGAGCGCCTCCCCCACCCACTATCATCATAATCAGTGAAAGGTAAGTGCCTTTCGTACATCCCTAGTCCCAGGATCACACAGCTGGGCTAGCACTGCCCCCGATAGCTCTACATTGGGTACAGATGTCTGAAGAGGAGCCCTTATGTGTGAGCAGGTATTGGGCAAGTCCAACCTTCTGTTTCCAAAAGGCAAAACCATTTTTAATAGATTAACGTGGAAATGGGATGAAATGGGCATATGAATGAACACGAGAAATTGACACTGGCCAGAAATAGATTGATCCGTCTGTTCCTAGAAATGGGTCAACTTTCGATGCTGTTAAATGTGAGACAGAAAGCAGAAGGCGGCCCTCCTAACACTGAGTGCAAGTTCTATATATAAATTTCAGATATGTGGGATGCAAAAGCGAATTTGAACATCACCTGTGAAAAACGGCTTAGTTGAACCTTCACAGTGGAAAGGAAGGACTCATTAGTTGAAATCTAGGGATGTACGAATCACTTACCTGTTCCAGTCGGGGCATCCGCTGGGGGGGGAGGTGCTCTGTCCCTCCCCCCAGGAATCCTCAATGGCCGGCTCCGCTCCACGGGGATTCCGCAGAGCCTCCAGCCGGGTCCACTAGTTGCCGGACATCCGGCCGCTGGCTAGCAGGGATGCAAATGGCGGCTGCCATAGCCGCTGCCGTTTGCGTCCCTGCATTCAGCCATGATAGGCTACGTAAAGACTTACGTAGCCTATCACGTCTGGGTTTAAAAAAAAGAAACGCGTACGCAAATGGCGGCGGCTATGGCGGCCACCATTTGCGTTCCTTATTTTTGGCCGTCTTAGTAAATATTTACGTAGACTAAGATGGTGAAAATAAGGGGGAACGCAAATAGCGTAGCAGGTGCTATTTGCGTTCCCATTTATTTTCACCGTCTTAGTCTACGTAAATATTTAGACCATGTATTTGTACGTAAATATTTAGACTAAATATGTAGACTAAGACTGCCGCCATTTGCATATGCATTTTTTAAAAAAAAAAACCAGATGTGATAGGCTACGTAAGTCTTTACGTAGCCTATCACATCTATGTAAAAAAACAAAAAAACCAGAAGCGACCAGACTGCAAATGGCGACGGTGGCAGCCGGTTGGAAGACCAGCCGCCGCTGCCGCAGCCACCGCTGGAGCTGCCGCCGTCCGGAACATCCGCCCCAGGTAAGTCTCGTCCCGTGGGGATTCCGTGGGGGGTGGGGGGGGGTGGCAGGCCATTGTCCTGGCAGTTCCGCCATGGATTTTGGGGGGCCGAATGCACTGGCATTCGGCCTCACTGAGATCCGTGGTGGAATTCTCTGACATCCCTATTGAAATCCTGATCATAAAATAGTGATCTGCTTCCCTCCACAGGCACAAACAGAGAAGGGCATGACAAAATGTTGCTTTCGGAACACTGCTGCTTCGTTATGGAAGATGAGTGCCTTCATGAACTTAATACTCCATTAACCCCTCCCCGCTTCCTTTGTTGCTCCTTTATACAAAATGGGGCATGGAGACAAGTCCAATCTTTTCCAAGTTCATCAGCGTTAGGGGAAAATAAATACTTGGGACGATGTAAAAGCTGGAACAGAACGGGCTGGAACAGCCCCTTTGCTTAAAAACAAACCAACCAACCATGCCAAACACTATGGCAAGACACCTGAGAACAATATTTTAGGACAGAAGTCCTTGAAAAATTATATTATTATTAACCCCTGAATGCCCAGGACACATCCGGAACAGAACGGCCCAGAACAGCCACTTCAAAATGAACCAAATCAACCAAATTCACCAATCACTCACTACATGGGACTGATGCAGTAAGCCACAGAACTTCTACAGAAACCATGTCCAGGTACCCTTTCCGGGCAATAGTCTGCATTCTTGAAAAATGTCCCAGAACGGCCACTTCCAAGTGTGTCAAATCAACCAAATTCATTAGTCACACGTGACTGTACAGCAGGGATACAATAAGTAAAAAAAAAAAATGGTCAGAAACCACGTTTGGATATGGTTCTGGCCAACAGTCGGCATTCTCAAAAAACAGCCCTAGATGGCCACTTCCACGTGAGCCAACTCAACCAAATTCTCTAGTCACACATAACTACATAGGAGGCCTGCAATAAGCCACAAAATGTCTACAGAAACCATGTTCAGATACCCATTCTGGGCAATAGTCTGTATTCCAGAAAACAGCCCAGGTTAGCAACTTTTAAGTGAGCCAAATCAACCAAATTTATCAGCCATACATGGGAGTTATGGGAGATATAATAAGCTACAAAACTGCCATAAAATCATGTTCCCATACCTGTTTCAGGCAACAGTCTGCATTTTGTGAAATGGTCTGGACTGGAACGCCAAAACTTCCAAGTGAGACAAATCAACCAAACTCACCAGTCACACAGGACTAGATGGGAGTGATACAATAAGCCATAAACAAACACTGCCATTCAATATTAGAATTAAAAGCCACCTTTAATGTATATTACAATAATATAACAGAATCAAACCTACCTCAAAAATTACTGGTATGTGTCTTTAACTTTTAGCCCTACCAAGTAACATCTCACGTCATCAAATTACATTTGTCTGTTGTTAAACCAGCATAATTTATATTCAATGATTTTTTTAAAAAAAGCCTACTGGTTTAAGACCAGAGTTAAAGCTATCTCATGTTTGCTCAAATCTCACATTTGTCCATAAATCCAGGAAATTGGAAGCTATGTCTGGTCTGGTGCCTTAACTGATGTGCCCCATGATCAGTGATGATGTTGTACGATGTCATTAATTACACTTGCTTACAACTTACCCTCCATGTATCTACATTTCTCCTAAGTCTTTCAGACCCAAATCTATATGAGGAGGGTGGAGTGTCTGGGGCCAGCAAAAGTGCCCCATGTTGTCCTTGTCTTGTATTGCTCTATGATGCAACTGAGCCTTACTCTCCCACTAGAGGATTCCTCCTGTGAGCTGAGCCAGACTTGTCTGTTTGTTACATCAGTAGCTGGCAGGATGGGTTAAACAACGATGGGGAGACCTCTTCTAGCAGTAACACTGTTCTTCATAAAGAAATACAGGACCAGGACAACATGGGGCATCTTTGCTGACCAAGGAAAAGTGTGGATGCATGAAATGAAATGGGCGTACCTAAGACTGTGAATTCATGTTCAGTCTAACATGTGAATATAGTGTGAGATATGATCCTTGCATGTCCTTTCCCAACCACAAAGGAAGTAAGTGCAAGGACTGGGGTTCTTGCATTTCTGGTTTCAGAAAGGTGGTGTGAGGACATTTCAGAAAGGGGAGACATGACAGAGGTGTACAACATTATGCATGGTGTGGAGAATGTGGATAGGGAGACATTTTTCTCCCTCTCCCAAAATACTAGAAACCGGGGTCATCCTATGAAGCTGATTGGTGGGAGATTCAGGGCAGATAAAAGGAAGTACTTCTTCACACAGCGCATAGTTAAACTACGGAATTTGCTACCACAAGACGGAGTGATGGCCACCAATTTGGATGGTTTTAAATGGGGGTTAGATAAATTCATGGAAAAGAAGACTATCAATGGCTACTAGTCCTGCTGACTATGTGCTACCTCCAGTACCAGAGACAGTAAGCTTATGCACACCAGTTGCTGGGAAACATGGGCAGGAGGGTGCTCTTGTACTTGTGTCCTGCTTGTGGGTTCAGGGTTGACAGCGGGTTGGCCACTGTGTGAACAGAATGCTGGACTGGATAGACCCTTGTTCTGATCCAGCATGGTTCTTAGGGATGGTCGGACTCACTTGTGCCCACTGAGTGTAGGTGCTTGTGAGTCGCTGCTGCTGCCCACCCCCATGAGCTGGGCTGTGGTGGAAGCCCTGGAGGCCTTGGCGAGCAGCCCAGGACACTTCTCCTCTCATCCCTGCTATAGCGGCGGCGGTGGCAACAGGGACAGGCTGGTCATTTTATGTAAGTCTCTTACCCTCATGAAAAATGACCGGCCTGTCTCTGCAAACAGCAAAGCTAAAAGTTTAGAAAGCTAAAATGCTAAAATGCCTGGGAAAAGAAAAAGGTCTTCACCTGGCGCCAAAAGGAATGCAATGTAGGTGCCAGGCGAACCTCACTAGGGAGCTCATTCCAGAGCTGGGGTGCCACAGCAGAAAAAGCCCTCCTCCTAGTATCCACCCGCCTCACTTCCTTTGGCAGGGGCTCACGGAGAAGGGCCGCTGATGATGATCTTACGGTCCGGGCAGGCACATATGGGAGGAGGCGATCCTTCAGATAACCTGGCCCCAAGCTGTTAAGGGCTTTAAATGTTAATACCAGCACTTTGAATCAGGCCCGGAAATGGACTGTAGCCAGTGCAGATGGAAAAGTACTGGCGTAATATGAGCTCGCAGGCCAGTCCTTGTTAACAATCTTGCTGCCCTATTTTGGACCAGCTGAAGTTTCCGGACCGTTTTCAAAGGCAGCCCCACGTATAACACATTGCAGTAATCCAGATGAGAAGTTATCAGAGCATGGATCACTGTAGCTAGGCTATCTCTGTCCAGATAAGGGCGTAGTTGGTATACCAGCCTAAGCTGATAAAAAGTGCTCCGTGCCACTGAGTTCACCTGTGACTCAAGTGACAGTTCTGGATCCAAGAGCACCCCCAAACTACGAACCTGATCCTTTAGGGGGAGTGCAACCCCCTCCAGAACAGGTTGAATATCACCTAGCCGGGCAGACGAACCACCCACTAACAGTACCTCCATCTTGTCTGGATTGAGTTTCAGTTTATTGGCCCTCATCCAGTCCATTATGGTGCCCAGGCCCTGATTCAGAACAGCCACTGCCTCACTTGGATTTGATGAGAAAGAGAGGTAAAGCTGGGTGTCATCCGCATATTGATGGCACCTCAGCCCACACCTCCGGATAACCTCCCCCAGCGGTTTCATGTAGATGTTAAACAGCATAAGGGATAAAATAGAGCCCTGTGGAACCCCTTGGCATAATTGCCATGGCACAGAGCAATAATCCCCCAGCACCACCTTCTGGAATTGGCCATCCAAGTAGGAACGGAACCACTGTAGTGCAGTGCCTCCATCTCCCAACCCAGACAACCTATCCAGAAGGATACCATGGTCAATGGTATCAAAAGCCGCTGAGAGGTCCAGGAGAATCAACAAGGTCGCACTCCCCC
This sequence comes from Heloderma suspectum, assembly GCF_057233095.1. Classification (NCBI taxonomy): domain Eukaryota; kingdom Metazoa; phylum Chordata; class Lepidosauria; order Squamata; family Helodermatidae; genus Heloderma; species Heloderma suspectum. The sequence goes on along the minus strand of NC_139458.1, from coordinate 110,358,630 downwards.
TGACCTTCTCCCGGCAGAGGTCATCCCACAGGGCGACCAAGGCAGTTTCTGTTCCAAAACCAGGCCTGAAGCCCGATTGAAATGGATCTAGATAATCCGTTTCATTCAACAGTGCCTGGAGCTGTCCTACAACCACCCGTTCAAGCACCTTGCCCAGGAAGGGGATGTTGGCCACTGGCCTATAATTATTAACATCCTCTGGGTCCAGTTTAGGCTTTTTCAGGAGTGGTCTAATTACCGCCTCTTTTAAAGCGGCAGCACCACTCCCTCTCTCAAGGAGGAATTTACAACCTCCTGGACCCAGCCAGACTAGAAGGTGGACCTGTAAGTTGAACCACACTCCCTCCCTCCCTCCGTCATCCAGCTCTTAGCAAAATTAAAGCAAAATACATTATTTTGCGACATAGGGCTTCCTCACACAGCGCTTTTATCCTGCTATTGAGATTGGTTACTCATGGAAGTTTATGGGTCCTTTAGGGGACATCATCAATCTCCAGGGCGTCTCCTGCACTAAATGACCCTTATTCCATTTTTAAAAGATGGGAGATAATGAGCTGTCAAATTACAGTGCTTGAGTTCCACTTAAGTTCCCTCCCTGAAAAAGGAAAAGCTACAAGAGGTGATAGACCACAGCGCCATCTAGCGGCTGTGTAACAAAACATCTGGGAGACTCAGATAAGGGGGGAAAGGCAGGAGAAATGGGGAGGGACGTGTGTAAAGGGAGTTTGTCATGATCCTGCATTTACAATGGAAGCAGAAAGCCCTGTTTTTAATGCATTTTAGGCTGGAGTAGAGATTCTCATAAAAACTGCCCAGTTCGCTTGAGCTTCAGACTTGGCAAATTCAATGCACATCATATATATATATATATATATATATATGCATTCAGATTTAGAATGACTAGAATTTATTTTCATTACACCAATGTTAGCAGCAGGGTAATGTGGGTGGAGAGTGCTTTTGCAGTCATGTCCTGCTTGTGGGTTTCCCATGAGCATCTGGTTGGCCACTGTGTGAAAGAATGCTTGACTAGCTGGACTTTGGTCTGATGCAACACAGCTCTTCCTATGTTCTTAAATATAGAGTGCCTCTGAGCATATGCAGAATGCTTTCCTTTCACCACTGAGCACTTATATTCTCCTCCTACCAATTCTGTTCCCCTCCATGCAACTATCCTTCCTCATCCTACCATCTACTCTTCATAAAAACAGATGTCTTGTTTCATGCAACTCTCCTCTACCTCCTCCTTGTTATGCACAAGCTCTCATCGCATCTTCCTCCCCATAACTTCATTTGTGCCAAGACTTCAGGATTCAGCCAATGAGTCTGTTTTCAAAACTAGGACTTAGTTATGGAGAAACTCTGAGCATGTACTAAGTGCCTTTCCCTCACCACTGAAGCTAGAGTTCGTGCAAAATTAAAAAACACAATTGACAAAACATGCATGGGACTGAGCTGAAACAGTGGACAATTCATTAGACTGGAATCAGGCGGGCAGTGTATTAAGCCTGCAGTACGATGCTCACAACTCAGGACTTATTTCTGAGTAAACGTGCAGAGGCTCAGGGCGCAAACCTCCCTGCAAAAGTAACTTGAGCTGGAATCCTGTGCACACTTTCCTGAGGGTAAGCCTCATTAAACAGATTGGGGCTTCTGAGTAGGCATACATAGGATTGTGTAAGTGAGCAGTATCTATCTCCTCTCCACGTCAAAACAACAACAGCAACACGCGGCTATTTTTTATTAAGGCTTTCTGTTCATAGAAACATAGCAAGCTGCCTTATTATACTGAGTCAGACCCTGGGTCCATCTAGCCCAGGATTGTCAACACTGACTGGCAGCAGTGGCTCTCCAGGGTTTCAGGCAGGATCCTTTCCCAGCCCTACCTGGAGATGCTGGGGATTGAACCTGGGACCTTCTACATGCCAAGCATGTACTCCACCACTGACCTACAGCCCTTCCTATTGCTGGTTAATGGCAACGGACAAACAAAACAGCCCCAGATTTGTTTCTCTGCACCCACGTGAACCACTTGTTTCGAAGACTTGGGGGCGGGGGGGAGGAGGAGAAAAACAAACCCTCGTCTGTATAAAGTCAAATACAGTTCAGAAATTCTCTTGTCTACTAAAGAGAATTCTCTTTGAGGATTCCCCAAAGTATGCTCTGAGTGGAATAAAGAAGAGACAGAAAGAACAGGATAGGGGAAGGAAGAAGAAAAGAATAATGGTGATTGGAAATGGAGTGGGGAGAGAATTCCCCAAGCCAAGTGGCTCCTTTCAGAGAGGTAGCACTTCCCAGGAATTTAGGAGGCTGTGGGGGGATTGTGTTTGTAAGGATTGCACGTAGTTAAATGAACTTTATGAGGTGAGGTGACTGAGGTTTTTTTCTGGCTTTTCTTAAAACTGTAGAATCTATTTAAAAGCCCCAGCAGTTTCTCGATCATGATGCCCCCTAGTCTTAGCCCTCCTCTTGGAATAATCTGAGTCTTGCAGCTATTTAGGAGAAATTATAAAGCGGAGGGGGGGAAAGAAGGTTGTGGAGACTGTTTGGATCCTTTGCTGTGCTGAAGCTACTAAATTTCTGCAGAAGCCAAAGGTTCCAGTTTGGTGCAGTAAAATCAGATGCTGTGTGAAATACCAGTATTTCACATGGAGCTCTTCCTGCTTTTCCCTCTCCCACTTCAAAATCTTTTTTTTTTTTAAATTTAATACTCTTCCGTTGTATAAGCCTTAAGCCATAAACGATTGTGCTCTCTCGCTCTCTCTCTCAAACATCATCGTCATTCAACATCATGTAAGTAATAGGTGTGCTTTTACTGCCATCTAGTGGGTTTTTATTTATTTTTTCAGGCTTGGTCAGTATTATACTTGGTAGTGGTTCAGGTGAGACTTCCACTGTACCATGTAGCACTAGCAGGCTGTCCCAGTCTTTCTCAGTCTCTGGATCAATCTCCCTATGTTCCCCACACCACTAAAACACTGAAGTTCAAATAGCCTAATCAGCTAAATCAGGTGATGTGAATGTGATCATGACTTAAAGCTTTAAAGAACTCTAATCGAGTTGAATGAGGCTAAATTTCAAACTGCAGATCAAATGAAACACAAATGTCGGATTTCAGTATTCTTTGACTGTGTGGGAGCTCCACTGCACACATGAGCATATCTTGGGGTTATTTTAAGCAATTTTAAGAAAGATCTTTCAGGGTATTTTACCTTCCACATTCCGTAATAATTTTTGCTGCCTCTTAAAGATGTATTTGTTTCCTCAGGCATTTATACATCTGAGTAGTCTGTTTGTTTGTTTGTTTGTTTTAAGTTCTGCTGACTTCTGTTATCTGCACTTATTTTATTTTAATTGTATTTTAATTATGTGATTTTGAGAATTTTTATATGATTTTTTAAAATCTTTTCAGCCATCTTGAGAACCTTTGGATGGAAAAGTGGGATACAAATGAACTTCCAAAAGCAAACAAAATGCACTGGGGCCTAGTTTTATAAGGCAGCACTCCATCACGTTGCTTCTAGGATCTGATGCCCATTAGTCCCTTGCCTGGTGTCTTTTGTGCATCACTACAGGAGCTTCAGATATGGCAGGAAGACCAGGTGTGTGATGGGGCAGGACCCCCATTACCTCAGTAATATGGCGCCCTCAATAGCCTTATTCCGGTGTGTGATTTCTGTGATCTCAGTTGCATGGAGATAGTAGGGATGTCAGAGAATTTCGCCACGATTCTTGGGGAGGCCAAATGCCAGCGCATTCAGCCTCCCCGAAATCAGTGGTGAAACGGTCTGCCCCCCCGGGACGGGACTTACCTTAGGCGAATCTTCCTGGCGGCAGCTCCGGCGGCGGTTCGGTGGCAGCAGCTGCGGCGGCCGGTCTTCCGACCGGCTGCCGCCACCGCCATTTCCAGTAAAAAACAAAACAAAAAAACGTGATAGGCTATGTAAAGATTTACGTAGCCTATCATGGCTAGATTTTTAAAAAATACCGCGATAGGCTACGTAAATGTTTACGTAGCCTATCACGGCTGATTTAAAAGAAAAAAACACACGCACGTACGCAAATGGCGGCGCCCATGGGCACCGCCATTTGCATTCCTTATTTTGACACGTCTTAGTCTACGTAAACATTTACGTAGACTAAGACGGTGAAAATAAGGGGAACGCAAATAGCGTAGCGTCTATGCTATTTGCGTTCCCCTTATTTTCGCTGTAGTAGTCTACGTAAATGTTTACGTAGACTGAGATGTGTCAAAATAAGGAACGCAAATGGTGGTGCCCATGGGTGCCGCCATTTGCGTATGCGCGTTTTTTTTCTTTTAAATCAGCCATGATAGGCTACGTAAACATTTACGTAGCCTATCATGGCTGACTGCAGGGATGCAAACGGCGGCGGCTATGGCCGCCGCCATTTGCGGACCCGGCTGGCCAGGATTCGGGGGGGGAGGGACGGAGTGCCTCCCCCCCTGGCCAGAATTTCGGGGGGGGAGGGACGGAGCGCCTCCCCCCACCGCGAATCAATTTTGTTAAAAGGTAAGTGACTTTCGTACATCCCTAGGAGATAGACAGCAGGGCTGCATATGCTCACCCACCTCCATCTTGTGCTGCGCATTGGCCCCTCCACAATCCTGTCCATGTACTGGGGAAGAGTCTAAAGTGCTGGGGGGGGGGAAGCCTACAGAATTGATGGAACTATTTAGTAATGCCTCTTGTTAAATAAGGCAATTAGCAGAGAAAAAAAGGCAAAACAGAATGAGTGGTTACCAGTCCCACATGCACACAAGGCTAGGGATGGGTGAGAAATCCTCCACAGACCCCAGTGAGACTGGATTCAAAAGAATCTGCCCCCCCCCCCCCCGGAGCCGGTGGAGGATCAGAACACTTACCTCCATCTCTGGGAGGAATCCTCGCTGGCTGGATCCTCTCTTCCGGCTGGCTCCAGAGTATGAAAAAGCACGGATGCAAATGGCGTCCACTATGCCATTTGCGGCCGTAAAGGTCTTAGTTTAAGCTAAATGCAGCCATTTACGGCAATCAAATTGTCTGCAGTCAATCCACCCAGCCAGTGATATGGCAATCAATGGCGGCCGTATTGCTGGCGCTCCAGAGCCAGCCAGCGGCTCCTCGGAATCGCTGCAGAGCAGAGCCAGCCAGCTAGGATTCCGGGGGGGAGGGACGGATTGCCATAAGTCTGCAACTCCTGGCACACTTATGTGGGAGTAAACCACATTGAATTCAACGGGACTTACTTCTGAGTAGACATAAGATCCCCCTGTGAGTCTGTAGCTCTCAGCACACTTACTTGGGAGTAAGCCCCATTGAACTTAATGGGGTGCTCTGAATCAACAGAGGACGTTGCTTCTGAGCTTGGTGGGGTGGAGGATCAGATGTGTCTCTCTTTGTTGCAGGGAGGCATTTTACCCTCTTCTCCCTCCAACTGAGAAATGTGCTGAAGCATTTACATGGCAGACACCCGGGAATCAAGGAAAGTCTTTCCTCAGCAAGACTTGAGCGGAGGCAGGAGTTGCAGTTGGCAGGCGATTCTTTCCCTCGCGCATGTCAAATCTGCTCCTGCACGCCCCGTTCCTATCCTCAATGCCTTCGTCATCCTGACCGTGTGTGCTCCCAGCAACTGAAAACAAATGCCCACAGCAGGCAGACAGAGTGGGTTCTTCTGCTATCGAAGAATTTCACGGGGCAGTCATGCCACTCCCGTTCTGTGGGCTGGAAAAAATACCACTTGTGTGAGTGCGTGTGTTTGTGGAAAACACAGGATACGCTGGGGGAAATGGCAGGAGACATCCTGGGGGGTAACGGCATCATCTAAAGAACCTGCAAAATTCTGCGACAGAGCCATCTCAATAGCAGGATAAAAGCTCTGTGTGATGAACCCCCTTAGAATAAAAGGATACCACACCTTTCTTCAGTGAAGAAAAAGTAAAATGGTTTTACTCACAAATATTCTTGCATATAAAATGTAGATACAGTATATTGTTTCAAAAATAATTTGTTCAGTCCATTTTGTGTCCCATTACACAGGCAGGAGTGAGAGAACAAACACACGTGCTCCCAGCAATGGAGGGGATTGGGGGGGGGGAGGGGAGGAGCAAAAGGAAGAAATCACAGGAAACCATATTGTAGGCTATACAGATCCTAAGGCTAGCTGTGGTCAAAACTCCCATGAATCAACTAACTGCAACACTGCCCCCTCCCAGTAAGTTGCTAGCGAGGTTGCAATACTCCCAACAAGAATATGCATAGGTTTCCTCTTGAGCTGGAGCCCTGTGTGTTCAGGGTTCAGCTCACAGGGACATCTTCTGCAGGCTTCCCCCTTCAAAGTCCTCTCCAGTGCTGTCCTCAACACATGGGCAGCACTGTAGAGGGTCTGTTGCAGGGTGTGATGGTGGGGAGAAGGGCAAGTCTGGGCAGCCCCCCTGACTCTTTCCACATGACTGAGATCACATGGAGAGAAACGCCTGAGTAGGATTATTGCCTTCTGCCCATCTTGAGAACTCTTCAGATGTCACTCATTCTTTCAGGATTATATCTAGGTTGAGACTTGCAGCAGCTTCAGGGTCCAACACTACAACTCACTCCACTCCCTGTTTGTAGAAAGTGAATGGCAAACCAGGATGCACTGCAGGTACTGATTGTTTCTGATCTTGGCTTACTGCTTTCCTTCCACCTGCAGAGGAGGGCGCAGAGAAAGAGTGGAGGAAAGAGGGCACAAACACAGTCTTACTCTGAGCAGAATATCTGAGCAAGTCCTTACGGTGCAAAGTAGGATACCCCAATGCCCTATAGCCCAGGAGAAAGATCCATTGTGGGGCTCTTCCTCTGTGCATGATTGGCCAGGCTTAGCACACTGCTTTAGCTTGCAGCTATACCAGCCCCCCTCTTTGCACTGCTGGGGCTAAAGCAAATAGATAGGATAGGTTTTGGTCAGCTTGTGAGTTCCAGCTAAAAGGACGTTAATATTCTGAGCCGCTGTGTATATAATATGTTGTTGTTCAGTCGTTCAGTCGTGTCCGACTCTTCGTGACCCCATGGACCATAGCACGCCAGGCCTTCCTGTCCTGCGCTCTCTCCCGGAGCGTGCTCAAGTTCATATTCATTGCATCCGTGATGCTATCTAGCCATCTCATCCTCTGCCGTCCCCTTCTCCTTTTGCCTTCAGTCTTTCCCAGCATCAGGGTCTTTTCCAGGGAGTTTTCTCTTCGCATTAGGTGGCCAAAATATTGGAGCTTCAGCTTCATTATCTGTCCTTCCAATGAGCAGTCAGGCTGATAATGCCACCTAGTCATCTTCAGCCTTCAAATATTTGCATGACGGCACACACAAAGATGATTCATTTCCATCTTTTGAGATTATCCTAAACAATTCTGATCTACAGGAGGTGGTTAAAAGATAAAGATGGTGGGCATGGGTGTACAAGGGATGCGGTGTCATTGCTGGGAAATGGACAGCCTTATCTGATGTATAGCAAGAACCCACTTCAGCTGCCTTTCACGAACTGTCCATATAGCAGGGATAGGCAACCGTTTTGGGCCCATGGGCATATTTGGCAATTCAAGAAATTGGTCTGGGCACCACCACAAAATGGCTGCCATGGGAGGTGTGGCTAGTCACAAGGGAAAAGTAACTTTCTCAGAAGAGTACAAGGCAGAAGTGGGGGCTGAGTCCTTTGAACATACTGACATACAGAAATCTGTTTTACAGAAAGCCAACACTTTTTTTTCTTTCCCCCCTCTGTCAGCCAAGTGATTTCCTGTCTCTCTCTCTCTCTCTCTCTCTCTCTCTCTCTCTCTCTCTCTCACACACACACACACACACCACACCTCCATCCACCCTCTCTCCACCTCGCTCCATTCTCAATCACTTACACTTACATCATGCCTGCACCGAGAAAGGTGTCTGGGGGTGCACTGGTGCCTACAGGCACCGTATTGCCTACCCAGCCATATAGCATTCCACGTTAAACACCAGGCCACAAATGACTGCTCCTTGGGTTGTGTCTATGCTCTAGTCCAGCTCATACATTCCACCAGAGGCAGTGCGGCAAGAGCATGGAGGAGGGGCAGTTTGAGCTCCCTCCCTTCACCTTGCAAGGCCCTCCTGCTGCGTGCCTGAAGGGACAAGCTCTTCCTCCCTCAAAAGCAATCCTGTGAACTAGGCCTCTTGGCGCCTGGGCACTCGCTCAGAGAGCCTGGCTCACACTGGAGGCTAGCTGCATGGCGGGGGCGAGGGGCTTGTGAAATTCTTCCGCTGTGCTACCGCAGTGCCCTCTCTAGGTGAATGGATAAGCTCGGGATATGATTCCTGCTGGTGCAGATGCTGTAGACATTGTGCTAAATTTCCTTTCCCCCGTCACGTTTACTTTTTGGATGCTCCCATATGGGAGTCACAGGGATTGTCCTTGACCTCTCGGTCGAAGTTAACAGTATGAGATTTTTGTGACGTCAGCCTGCGAATGTCAAGAATACTCTTGCCTAGTGCCTCCTGTGAAGTTAATGCTATGCATCAGTTAAGGTACAAGCCGTTCTGTCTCTTGCAAATTGGAGTAGAGGATGCGAAATATCATTCAGGTGGGCTGTAATTGCTTTGTTTCACAGAGTGGTGCAAAACACTGCAGGAAGCGAAGTTTGGATATTGAAAGCCTAGCGATAATGGCCTTAAATAAGTTTGCATGCAGAGTGAGGAATGACAGGTGGCTGGAATGTCTCCTTATAAGGATCTTAAACTCTTTCCATTTTGCTCGTGAATTCTTTATCTGCTGCTTCTTCCTAAGTGGGAAAATGAAAATGTACGATTTTCCTTCGCAGTTATTGAAGTGGAAATGTGATGGCATTATCTGAATGCTCGTCAAAGGTCAAGGACATTAAATCAGCATAGGTTAACTATTTCTGACTGTTTCACTGTTGCATGTGCCATAGACAGGGTTTATCGTTCCTTCTTAAGCTACCCCTGAAATGCTCTTCCTGGGACCAGTGGTTCATTTGTAGAAAAGATGCTGGGACTCATGTCTATCTAGAAATACCACTCCCTGACCTGAAAGCCCTTCCTTCTTCTTATCATACATCAAGGGTGGCAGTAGAGAGTAGTGGTGGTAGACAGGGCCAGCATCAAGGGTAGGCATGATTGAGCACCCGCTGAGGGCTCATGCCCCAGAAGAAGCCCACTGACAAGAGCCCCTTCACCGTTGCAATCTGTTTGCTTACCTGCCTCTCCCTCTGGCCCAGACAATGGTGGTGGAGAGAAGAAGGAGCAGCAGATGCCATGACCCACTTGCTCCCTGGCTCTCTGCCTGTCAAGCAAGCAAATAGTAGCAACGATGAAAAAGAGGAGGAGGTAGAAGCTGGTGACAATGGGGGTGAGAAGGTAGACTCACTGAGGGAAGGGGGCCCATTGAAGGTATTTTGTCCATGGGTCCGAGCTGGCACTGGTGGTAGGGAATGCAGTATCGATTCAGAGAGCAAAGTATGAGTGTATGACTGGGGGAAGGAATAAAACAAAGTGTTCACAAATGTGAAATACTTTATGGAAGATTCTTCAGTGTCCATACAGAGAGAATGGGAAACAACTTGCGGATGAAAGATGGGGGAAGTAGCCCTCATAACTTTGCCAAGCCATACAGGACAGATCTTGCCCTACAGCTTTCCCTCCAGGTAGATTTTGATCATAGAACCACTTTGGGAACTATTAACTCTGCCATCCCATATATGTCTAGTCAGAAGGAAGCCCCCATTGAGTTCAGGGGGACTTACTACCAGCAAAGTGTATATAGGATTGCTGCCCAAACCCGGACAGGAGCATGCATTTCTTGAATGTCTTTTGGTCTTCTCCCTCATGCTTTTAAACATCTACCTGAAATTACTGGGGGAAGGTCAACTGGAGGCTTGGACTGACCTTTCTACTGCAGTGAGAGCCTGGGAAGCTTCTGCAAGCCAGAGCAGACAGCTTTGGGCTGCCTGGCCAGATAGTCCAACCTGGAAGAAGACCGTGTCTTATTATGGATGGGTGAGAATTTCAGCTCAGCTCAGTACCGAAATTCACAAGGTTCTCCATATTCAGGACAAAAATAACTTGAGATTAAAAAACAAAACAAAAACAGAATGTGGGAGAAAGCAAAAAAAAAAAAAAAAAGCAGGCCCCGGGCTTTGCATGCTTTGCTCTTCAAAGTCTAGGGTTGAAGCGCTGTGCATTCAACCATGTTAGCGTTTAATTAAGGTTGCCCCTCTTTATTTCTGACAGGCCCCTCCTCATCTTTAGGAGCAGACAGGTACATCTTGGTTCTCTCCATGCTGGCAACAGCTGTACCTATTGAATTTGGCAGGTGCAGATGGGTGAGATTTTAGTTTCAGCTTGTTTCTGAGAAGAATTTATGAAACTACAGAAGGTTCTTCATATCTGGGTGAGAAAGAACTTGAGATTTTAAAAAATTTGGATGTGGGAGAAAGTGAATCTGACAGGTCTGCCCATCCCAGTAGCCTATGTACATCACTTCAATACTGGTTTAACTGTCCTAGCCCAGGCTTAGCCCTCTCAAACTGAAATCAATGGTTTGGATCCAGACTTTGCATCCTGTGAACAGAAGGGCCGTTTCTATCTGTAAAAGACTCCTGATCCAGCAGAGGAATCCTGCTGGGGGCTTGAGGGAGGAGGTTCAGAGAGCCTCCGGAACCACATGGAAAGTTGCACTGGGTACTGCAGAGGGAAGGGAGAATTGGTGAAAATTGCCTCCCTTTCCGCTGGCAGGAGTACTAGGAGAACTCCATTTCGGATGTTACCACTGGCTACCACCACCACTGGCGAAATCAAACTCTGGATCTGGTCCTATGGTACTAAGTGCATAACCTTAACTGCCTCTGATTCTGACATTTAAAAATCACACACATACACATTTCCATTCCCAAGTGGCTGTGGTGATCAGTGGTGGTGGCATTAGGAACCAGGATGGCAGCGGCAGGTGGAAGTGGGCAACCAGGAGAAGTGGGGAGTTTCAGGAGGAGCTGGGACAGATATATACATTCCAGGATTTTCTAGATGAGGCTTTTAGACTGCCACTTTACAATGGCTATTGCTTCCGGATTCTTTGTGGGTTTAAGATCGGATTCTCTACACACACTTTTTTTCCTGTGTTTTTCCTTCTCTGCCTTTCTATATGTTCCACTACATAACCTGTATGTGGCGCTGAGGTATAGCAGAATTGTGCAACTACACTAGCATTTCATTCTGCCATTCCCCAAAGTATTGGATTTCCCCAATTAAAACAAAAAAAACCCAGTGAAAATGCTTGGAAAGCATGGGAAAGGCCCTGGAGGATGACATCATCATCTAAAGCACCTGCAAACTACTGTGAGTGAGGAATCATGACTGCACAATACATGCTTCATGTAGAAAAGCTCATACAGAACTTTGATACAGACTATTCTATGATCTGACTATTAAACTGAAACACATAAGTGATGTTGTTTTCATAGTAAAGATGTCTTTATTCCAAAATAATAATGTGTTAGCCAGACAACTACATACAAAACATCTACACAAGACTTTGGTAAGAAATATATCCATGACAGCTTTTTCAGAAATTCCATAGTGAACCAGAAACCAACAAAGAAAACCTAAAAACAAAGAAGGGTGTTTTTTGTCTGTTTTAAAAAAAATCTATTTGCTTTTATTAAAACCTATTGTACATATAAGCCCCCTAACATTTCTGTTTCATTGCTTGTAAAGTTTCTACAGATTATGTAAGAAAAAGAAGAGAAAATACACGGAATGTTAATAAGTGGTAAGTGAGGCGTATAAAATTCCTAAAGCTATACCTGTGCTTTTGGTTCCAGAGTGTGCAACAGGCATTAATTATTGTATAAGATAACAAGTGTGGTTTCTATTGGCTGATGTGCAGCAAATGTTACATTACTAAGGTTTACGATAACGCCAAAATGATTATATGCATTCCATTTCACTTTGGGGTTTGTTTGCTTAGCAGAAAAATCAACCTTCAGGGCCTCAGTCTAGCTAATATTAGATGTGATTAAGATAAAACCAATGGGACAGGGTGGTGAAAACTGAAGTCCCACTGAAAGTGATTAACTTTAGCTGGATTGGAGCCCTTCTGTTTTTCTTTCATTTTTGTTTGATTTCTGTTGTTGTTTGTATAAAATTGAAATAAATTTGTCAATGTAATTTGGGACAAGTAGGTTATCAGTTAATATAAGTAGGACGGAACAACCAAACTGTTTTCAACTGCAAGCTTTTTCATGTTTTCTGATAGCAATCCTTTGAGAAGTCAGCGAATCATTCATAATACCATTAGATATTAAAGAAATGAATGGCAACTATACTGAGCAACTGTTTTGTCAATCAGCTATCAAAAACAGTGAAAAATGAATTATTAACTCCACTGAAATCAGGCTCAACCTTCACATTTAGTTCAGTAGAGCCAGCCCTCTTCTTGGACAATTACAAACATTTAATACAAGCATAGGATAAAAGAACCAACAAAATTTTAATGCAAGTTTGTTTGGTGTTTTGCATTTAAATGCAACTGAGCATATTCCAGTGCTTACACATTTCATGCATATTTTGACTGATTTAATGCATAATTTATTGAAGGAAAACATAATTGATTCTTAAATATCTGAAACTCAGGGATGCAAAAATGCATATCAACCTGATTGCACACATTAACTTGTGTGTTTGTTCTTTCAAGACATTTCTGCTCTGTCCCTCCCAGCACCCTAGGGCTCCTGAGTTTTCTCTGGCCATTGGTTCTCCATTGCTTTTATATGTATTTTATTTATGTATTACATTTATATCCCACCTTTCTTCCATCATGGAACTCCAGGTGGCTACATGTGGTTCCTAGGTGGTCTCCCCTCCAAGCACTGACCCAAACCTGCTTAGCTTCAGCAAGGTGGCTGCCTCATGTGCCTTCAGACCATGCCCTGGGACTTTTTGGCTGATTTACACAGGACATTACCGGCCACTCAGCTCAATTTCCCCCAGAGTAACAGCATATGGAAAGACACTCCTCCACAGCTATGAACTAATTGTGATGAGGACATGTCCTTCAACAAGCCAATCTGAGTTATGGGTATGAAGATTTGAAGAATGGGGAAGCCTAATGGGAAGGAAGATTGTGAGAATTTGGAGTGTGAAAGTGGAACATGAGGCTGTGTGCACACACATGGCTCTTAGGGGAAAGAGCATTGCCAAGTTTTTGGGACTACAAACAACTTTTATGTGGAAGATTCTCTTGAGTTCAACACAACAAAAACCTAAGATAACTGAATGATATTTAAAGAAAACCTCATACATACAATAAAGAACCTTTTCTTCTGAGTAAATCTTTCTCATAGTTGCTACCTATGGTGAATGTGGTAAAAAAAGAGAGAGAGAGAGAGCAAAACAACAAAAACAAGAAAAAGAAAAGAGACTAGATTTTAACTTGGTGAACATAGCCCCAACAATGTAAAGCAATTCAAAAGGAGAACTGATTCTGAAGAAACATTTAGCACTTATCAAATCATACCTAGAAAAGTGATGATGACGTTACTTGAACACATACATTTTCTGTGAGCAAGAACCTAGCTTCCAGTCTGGTTGGATTAATTTCCAGAAAAAGGTACATGAATAAGCAACTAAGAGTGCAATCCTATGCATGTTTAGGCAGAAAAACGTCCTCTCTCCTGGCTGGGAATGCTGGGAGATGTGGGACTTTTTCTGTCTAAATAAGCACAGGATTGCGCCTTAAGACATCAGTTGTCTATATGTATGCACTTATGGTATCCTTTCAAAAGGGCCTCCTGAGTGCATTAAACATGACATTAGCAGAAGCACTTGCAGAACAACAGCGGAGTTTGTATGGATGTGTCTGTGATCCCGTAGGAAGTTCTGTGAGCTCATCAGTTAGTATAAAACTCTTTGTGTAAAAAGAAGGGTGTTTTCCCAGAGGATATGACACCCAGGGCATAGTGCTGCTGTTGATATATGCTGCAGCATTGAAAAGGGGACGACATTGTCAGCACCCACATGACAAATGCAAAAGGAAAACCTTTTTGGATTTTGGAACTGAGTACAGAACTCAGTCCTTTCATCGCTATAGTTTGAGGTCTCTTTCCTATAGGCTGATGTAGCCCTGCATGTTGTTTCGTTCTGAGACCAAGGCATGCAACAATATTGTCATGGTTTTGGGAAATCTCCAGTCCTACTCAGTACTTTTTGGAAAGGAACTTTGCAATGGAGATGATGTTTGGCCTAAGAGAGTTGAAGAGAATGAGGAAGTGAGCCTTACCACTGATATCGTGGTGTTTAACCTGGCTATGTTTTACATGGCACTGCACTATCTGATCTGAATTTTTCTCTACATGTCTTGAGAGTCCACTGAAACTTGCCCTGGTGTGTTCTCAGAAAATGAGCCGCTCTGGCATGATTATGTCGCATGAGCACCACTTCTCTCTCCCCCCCGTCCGCCATCAATCATGCATTCACCTGACAGGACCATTGCAGAAGATGCATGCATAGATTATAGTTACTTGGGTCATCCACTGCAAAACACCAAAACATTGCTAGCATTCTAGGCCCCTATACATTCATTGAGACTTATATGGTAGATTGCGCCTTAAAATCCTTCTGTGACCTCTTCCTATACGACCTTCGTTTTGTTCCGAAGCCTTTACAGGTGAAAGTAGAAACAAGTTATTCAAGTAAATATACTCAGTGCTATTAACATACAGAATGGCTAATGTTTTCAGCATTTTTCTAGTTTCTGTTTTTGCATAATGAATACAATGAACACACGTGGTTGATCTCCACAATTATACTGGATATATTAGGAGATGGGTTAACTTTCATGACCTTCAGTTAAAAACTGGGCTCACCTTGTAGCTACCCCATGCATGGCTTGTCTTCCATCAGCCAACTAGTGGTTTTCTAAAAGGGATGGTAAAGGATGACTCGTCTGTAACAGCATACCACAAGATGTAATGCAGGGACACATTTCAACATAGGAATGCAGGAGCTTTCTTCTCTGACTGTGACTATCCCTAAGGATCTGCACATTAAAACCACAGTCTCTTTTCAGTGGCACTGGCACTTATCCCACCCTTTGCATTCCTATCAGTTTTCAATCGCCATGCTGCTGCTGCTGCTGGTGTTTCTGTTGTACAATATATAGCACCACCATGTTTGTTCCCATAAGACAGCTATTTCTGCATGTGTTATAACTATAATTGCTGAGAGAACCATGGCAGGCCGGACCTGAAAGCTGGCAGAAAAATAAGAACAAAAAAAACCATGATAGATGCTGTGGTAATTAAATCAGGGGATCAAGTTAACGTCTCCGCCAGGAGATAGAGAATCAAAATGGAAGCATTGTGTCTAAAAGAAGCAAAAGCAGCCTCTGAAGTGGAGAAATCTGCTGTTCTCATTCCTTTTTGGAATTGCTTGGCAGAAAAGGGGTTGATAGAGATGGGGAAGTTCATTCCTGCTGTAGTGGGTATTTATATTAGTTGAGTGAGGTTTAGTGAAACCTAGAGCAGACCCATTGAAATCAATGGGATTTGAGTTAGTCATGACTAACTTGTCACATTGATTTCAGTGGATCTGCTCTAAGTAGGGCTAAAACTAGATCCAATCCATTGTATATTTATGTTGGGCCAGCTCTTTGAAGTCAATAGTTTCCGCTGAAGCTCCTGATCGTTTTGGCCCCGCTCGGCACTAACCCTCTACAGAGAGTACTTGTTTACCTGTACCACATCCCCTTGCATATGACTTTGTGAGAGTGTGTGAAAAGTGTTCTACTCAGATGCAGTCCACCAGCCAATTTGCATGTGTGGCCTGCAGACAGAAAATGTTCTCATCCCTGCTATTCATACATGGAATTTGCTTTCCTGTTTAAAAGTGGAAAGAACTAAAAAGGGATTTATTTTGTAGGGGTTCCTAGCATTTTGATAAAGGAAAAAACGAAATCTGTCAAAGGATTGCTATAAATACAATTTTTACACCCGTGATGGTAAAAGATAAATATGCACCTGGTAATATTATTGAAGTAATTCCTTGGCACAGTTGTGTAATCACAGAGGCACTGCTTTGAGTATTTTGAAACTGGATCCTAATCAGTATTTAAGTTTGTAATGTCATTTATGCATGCATCCCATGTATTTACAGGGAATAGTTCTATGATTATGGTTTGTCCACACAGAGATGTCTATAATTTCAAAGTTATAAGATTTCACAATGACGTCACTAGTTTTATGCATTAAGGGCTAGCTGGAGCATCAAGGAGCCACTCTCAGCATACATTTGTGAGGAAATATTTATAAAATATATCTCTTGCACCAGCAAGACTAATAAGCAAACCACACTGCAAAAATGAAGACTAATATACACAATTTATATCTTAAAAAAAAAAAAATCAAATCAAGGTTGATTTTACATTTAGCTCAGAGTGCATTATTTGAGACTTGGGTTTTGCTAACAAGGATGAACATTGCAGGCTCTTAATTCTTTCTTGTCTTTGCAGCTAGTGAACTGAGTGCTTTTGAATCTCTTCTTGACTGTCATGAACCTCTCTTGGATTCCACCTCCGCACAGTTTGGTACATTCTGACCAAGCAGTCCATGGTTTCATCTTACAACCTAAAAAAGATTCAGAAAAGAAAAGCATGAGAGTCAGTTCCATGCGTTTATTGTTTGAAATGTGTCATGTATTTATTTATTTATTTATTTATTTATTTATTCATTCATTCCATTTATATCCCACCTTTTTTCCTCCCTTAAGGAATCCAAGGCAGTGTACATAATCCTCCTCCTCCTCTCCATTTTATCCTCACAACAACAACCCTGTGAGGTGGGTTGGGCTGAGAGTCTGTGACTGGCCCAAAGTCACCCAGTGAGCTTCCATGGCCGAGTGGGGACTAGAACCCAGATCTCCCAGCTCCCAGTCCAACACTCTCGCCACTACACCACACTGGCTCTCTTTCTTTATACTTATTACTTGTGTTTCCATTTTAGTTGCTAACTTCACACTTTTAAAATCTCATGGTTAGATATATAAATATTGAAGTCCCAACAGGTCACTCTGCTTCACATACATTTTGTACTTGTAGAAATTCCTCATTTCTATGAATAACTGAATGCTATGGCTCATGAATCTAATCTCACCTACAGCATCTAACACAACAGACACTTTGAGTCAAAACGGTTTATTATTATTATTACATTTATATCCCGGCTTTCCACCAAAAAATGGCACTCAAGGCGGCCAACAAAAATGAAATACAGAGCAAAAACAAAATCTTACTTAAAACATAACATAAAAACACAATGATAAAAAGAAATAAGTATTACCTAGACAATTAAAAAAAAAACCTTCAGCAAAAGACCAGTGTACATGCAACAGGCCTGCCTGAATAAAAACTTTGCCTGCTGGTGGAAGGACAATAAAAAGGCAGCCAACCTGGCCTCCCTCAACAGGGAATTTCAGAATCTAGGAGCTCCCTGTTGCAACGGCCCTCTCTTGCATCCCCACCAAACATGTCTCCAATGGTGGTGGGACCAAGAGAATGGCCACCCCCAAAGAAATCAAAACCTGGACAGGCTTGAATAGGAAAAGGCGGTCTTTCAGGTAGCCTGGTCCCAAGTTGTATAGGACATTATAGATTGTAACTAGCACGTTGAATTGTAGCCAGTGAAGCTGTTATAACAAGAGTTTCATGAGCTCTCTGTGACCAGACCCCAGTCAATAGTCTGGCTGCAGCATTTTGGACCAGTTGAAGTTTCTGAACACTTGTCAAAGCCAGCCCCATATAGAGTGTGTTACGGCAATCCAAATGGGAAGTAAATGAAGCATGCAGAACCATTGCCAGATTGAACATCTCTATGAACAGACCCAGTTGGTGCACTAGCCTCAGCCGTGCAACCCCACTCCTGGCTACTGCTGAAATCTGGGCATCCATGTTCAGGGCTGAATCCACCTAAACTGTGAATCCCTGTTCCCTGATCTTCCTTTAACTAACCAGGAGCACCTCTTTCTTGTCTGGAATAAGCTTCAGTTTGTTTGCCCTCATCTACTCCATTACTGACATCAGTAATCAATTTGATTAAGAACTAGAACAGCTTCCTTAGATTTAGATGGTAAGGAGAGAAAGAATTGGATATCGCTGGCATATTGGTGGCCCTGAAGCCCAAAACTTTGGACAACCTCTCCCAGCAGTTTCATGTATATGTTAAATAATATGGAGGACAAGATAGAACCCTATGGTCATAACATTGAGCAGGAATCCCCCAGCACCACCTCCTGAATTGCTCCTCCAAGAAGGCCAGGAGCCACCACAGAACAGTAGTCTCCAAGTCATGGTTGATGGTACTGAAAGCCCCATAGAGGTCCAGCAGAACCAACAGGGACACACTCACCTTGTCCAGTTCCTGGGGTAGTTCATCCTTAAAGGTCACCAAAGCAGTTTCTGTCCCATAACCAGGCCTGAAGCCAGATTGAAATGGATGTAGATAATCCACCTCATTCAAACCCCCTGGAGCTGAGAAGCCACTGTATACACTCCAGCACCTTGCTCAAGAATGAAATACTGGAGACTGGCCAGAAATTATCCAATTTGGTGGGGTTCAGAGAGGGCTTTTTTTAAAAAGAAGTGCTCTTACCACTGCCTCTTTTAGCACTAAAGAGGCATTTACCCTTATCCACTCTGCAAGTCTCTCCTGGCCACTTTTATAAGCTAGGAAGGGCAAAGGCCCAGCACATATTTGATAGGCCTCACCTTTTCAATGATCTTGTATTTGAAAAGTATCAATTATAGTCCAATGTTACATCAAATGGACCTGTATCAGCTGTGACATCCTAGCTGGCACAGATATGAATGATTTTATCTGCAAAGTGTCACACAAATTGATCACAATGGGCTATTGACTGGTCCAAATTATCTTCTCTTGTGGCAGAGTGTAGGCCTTTTCATAGGCTTTTGATCACATGAAAAAGCTTGTTAGGTGACCCTGAGCAGGTGCAATGGTGAAGGAGAAGAACAAGTTATTTCCCACCCTCACTTCATGAAGTAGGCATTCAAATGATCTTTAACCCATGTTCAGTTGGACTTGTTCCAAGTTTCCTGCAAACAGTTGTTCTAGTTGTTGTCCTACTGGTTTCTTTTCTCCCCCACCCCCCACAGCTCCCTGAAAAATCAGAGAGCTCATTTGGCTCTACTCAGCAGGAGAAGAGGCTCAGAAACAATTATGTCAAACACCTGGGCCGTTTCCCCATTCCAGAATTCAGCGAGGTCTTCAACTGAATTGCCAGCTAAGGTGGCAAGAAAATCCCCAAGAGCCATCAGCAAACCATTTGGATCCATCAACCTCTTGGGGCAACCATCTTGATTGGTCTCCCACCCCTGCAGAGGCTCCAAGTCCCAGTAAGGCTAAGTGCCAGAATTGTAGGAAGTTCCTCCACCCCCAGATTACCATCATTCCACCCTACACAGAAAACCAGGTCCTGCTTTTGCTAGATGCACAAGGAACTGCACTGGCCCTATTTAGTATGTAATCATCTGGATCCCTTCTATTAGGTGAGATTAATCACAAGTGGAAGCAGTGGCTTGAGGCTTGGGAATGTGCACCATTTAATTTTTAGGAAAAGGTGCAAAGCTAATGTTAAAAATGCACTTCTGGGGCTTAGTGTTGGCTTTATTCTGTCTTTTTGTATTACAGTTGTCTTAGTTATTTGTACTTTCTTTGTAAATCTTGCTCTTTTGTTGTTTCAATCATTAGTCCCCTTAAAAATCATTAGTCATCTTAAAAAGGAAAAAAAAAGTATTAAAAATTTATAGTGAAAATGCTCCTTAGACCTGGACATCTACAGTTGTTCAATAATCTAAACTGAAGCCCAATTTATACAAAGCATTTTACATTCCAGTGATCTGATCCCCAAGGAACAGTTCAGGATCTATCAGTGACTTGATAAACTAGTAGTGTGGCCTTGTGTTGTGGAGGGATGCTGGATAAATTTGAGACAGACTAAAATCAGTTTGGATTTCTAAGAGTCTGACCTGCGGAATCCACTGTGGACTGGCCTCCTCAGGCCACAAAGAGTCTGTGGACTTTTGGACTTTTTTTTACTTTCCCAAAATTTACGCAAATATATTTGTAGGAAAATACGCAAGTTTCTGCTGAGACTGGTAAATATACATGAGGAAAAATTGAATGGAATGGGGGATAATACACAAAGGGAGCAATCTATGGCCACTAGACACTGTCTAGAGGGCATAGGATATGCCCTTTTCCCGGAACTGACCTCGGAGCCCACGATCCAAGATCAGTTCCTGGAAAACCAACTGCCCCTCTCGTCTGCGCTGCCTCCGAGGCAGCGTGGAGAAGCCCCATCCTTCGCATGCACAAGAGGAACACCGAGCAACTGAAAAGAGGCAGGGCGGCATTCTGGGGTGGGGAGAGTGGAGCTGTGCACACGACACATCCAATGCGTCGTATGACAGCTTCCTCTCCTGGTTCCCCCCCCCCCGCCACTGCTAGACAGCTGAAAACGGCTGTCTAGCGAAAAACAGCAAGGCAGGAGAGGCGCAGAGGGAACAATCCCCCCGTGCCTCTCCTGCCTTGCTTTGGATAGGCAGTCGCCTCCAAGTTTGGAGGAGGCCACCTATCTAGTTAGGATTGAACCCTAAGTGTTACGTACTAACATAGATTACATACATTGTTGTGAACCCTCTTACAGAATTATTTGCATATTTTTCAACATAATGAAAAAAAAATGAACCCATCTGTGAATGGACGCTGGAACAAATGACACCACACAATCCATGAAACACCTACAGGGTGGATTTCACAAAATCTGGACATGCCTAGTGTTGTGCACCCAAGAGGGAAGGGGCCATAGCTCAGTGGCGGAGCACACGCTTGGCATGCAGAAGGTCCCAGGTTCAATCCCCGGCTTCTCCAGGTAGGGCCAGGAAAGAATCCTGCCTGAAAACCCTCGAGAGCTGCTGCCGGTCAGTGTCGACAGTAGTGGGCTAGATGGACTCAAGGTCTGACTCAGTAGTGGGCTAGATGGACTCAAGGTCTGACTCAGTATCCTATGTTCCTCTTTGTGGTTGTACATCTGTTTTAAGCAATGTGTACTACTACATACTTCTACATATTTCTGCTTCATTGACTATGCTAAAGCCTTTGATTGTGTGGATCACAACAAACTGTGGCAAATTCTTAAAGTGATGGGAGTACCAGACCACCTTACCTGTCTCCTGAGAAACCTGTACGAGGGTCAAGAAGCAACAGTAAGAACCAGACATGGAACAACCGATTGGTTCAAAATTGGGAAAGGAGTACGACAAGGCTGCATATTGTCACCCTGCTTATTTAACTTATATGCAGAGTACATCATGAGAAATGCCGGGTTGGATGAATCAGAGGTCGGAATTAAGATTGCTGGGAGAATTATCAACAACCTCCGATATGCAGATGATACCACCCTAATGGCAGAAAGCGAAGAGGATCTAAAGAGCCTCTTGTTGAGGGTGAAAGAGGAGAGTGCAAAAGCTGGTTTGAAACTCAACATTAAAAAAACTAAGATCATGGCATCTGGCCCCATCACTTCCTGGCATATAGAAGGGGAAGAAATGGAAGCAGTGACAGATTTTACTTTCTTGGGCTCCAAGATCACCGCAGACGGTGACTGTAGCCATGAAATTAAAAGACGCTTGCTCCTTGGGAAGAAAGCTATGGCAAACCTAGACAGCATAGTAAGAAGCAGAGACATCACCTTGCCGACAAAGGTCCGTCTAATCAAAGCTATGGTTTTCCCAGTAGTAATGTATGGCTGTGAGAGCTGGACTATAAGGAAGGCTGAGCGCCGAAGAATTGATGCTTTCGAACTGTGGTGCTGGAGAAGACGCTTACGAGTCCCCTGGACTGCAAGGAGGTCAAATCAGTCCATCCTAAAGGAAATCAACCCTGAGTGCTCATTGGAAGGACAGATACTGAAGCTGAAGCTGAAATATTTTGGCCACCTAATGCGAAGAGAAAACTCTCTGGAAAAGACCCTGATGCTGGGAAAGACTGAAGGCAAAAGGAGAAGGGGACGGCAGAGGATGAGATGGCTAGATAGCATCACGGATGCAATGAATATGAACTTGAGCACGCTCCGGGAGAGAACGCAGGACAGGAAGGCCTGGCGTGCTATGGTCCATGGGGTCACGAAGAGTCGGACACGACTGAACGACTGAACAACAACAACTACTACATACATACCTGGGAATTGCTCACCATCAGCATCTTCTTTTGGTTGTTCACTTCTCCTTTTCTCACGAGGCTCTTTCCAGCGCCTCTTCTCAATATTGGGGTTTCTCAAGCATTTCCTTATTCGGCATTTTTTGCGCTGTACAGTTTCTGGGCATGGAGCTCCTCCAAACTGGGGTTCCATTTTGATCATTCTTGTCCTGATCATATGACCTTTCCCACAAGACTTATTGCATTCTGACCACTGGGACCACTCCGTTAGCTCACAGTCAATTGCTACACACAGAGAAATATTATTTGACACACATTACCTAGCCAGACTGAGTCAAAGAATAACAATCTGCTTGTTTTTAATGTAACAGTTAAAATACAAAATTCCTTGATGGTCTCATAACAAATCTTACCACAACACACATATAAAAGCTGTAAGCTACATCAGCTTCTTAATTATGTTTTGAGAGTAAATTCGCATTACTCTTTTCATCAGTAGTGACCTCTAATTAGAAAGCCAGGATATGATATGCAAGCAGTGAAAAGCACATTTTAAAACTCACAAGCCCAGATGATGCTTTTGCACCACCACATAGACATGATCTGTCCCTCAAGCACAGATGCAGAGACACCTGTGATTCCCAGAGATCCCCGTTACAGGCCCTTCATGCCTCTCATGCTGCAGAGACAGCCCTGTATGGCTGCCATTGTGCGCAGCATTAAATATATGACAATTACAGAGCCTCCATTTTGAGTAAAAATAGCAGCTTACGCCTGGCGAGTGGGGGTGGGCAGCAGCAACTCGATGAGTGCCCGCGCTTGGCAGGTACAGGGGAGTCCATCCATCCCTAGCTGTGATGCAAGGGGAGAGGGCCTCAAATTGGGCAGAGGCACATTCTGTGTGTGGAGCCCTTCTGTCCATGGAAGGCAGATCCTGGATCCAACCCTTTAGAAGGGAAGCCTGAACACTTGGAAGAGATAATCTTTTCAAGGCATGGAAGGAATGAAGCCAAAGAAAAGAGTGTGCTGAGTTCTGTTTCTCAGAGCTGTAGCATTGCAGCTCCTCTGTGGACAGCTTGGCCTCCCTTCCCTCATTTTAGCTAGAGAGGTGGAGGTGGGGTGGGCGGAAAGAAGCCACTGTTCTACCCTTCTATCTTGAAAATGGGAGAACAGAGATTGCAAGTATGTGAACTTCTATATTGGAGTCAAATTGGGTAATATCAGGAATTACATGAGGTGCTGTGAATTCATGGAAGAAGATGCATCAGGAAATCAACCCCCCCCCCCATACACACCCCCTATATAGCAGGCTTGGGCAACTTGTGGCCCGCAAGAAGTTTTGGCCTGCAACTCCTATCAACCCTCACCATCGGCTATGCTGGCTAGGGCTGATGGGAAAGTGCCTCTGTTTCTGCCATTTCAGCTCCAGGCAATGATCTCCCTCTGCAGGAGTAGATGTTTATCAGGGAATTAGAACTAACACATTTCTACCGAAACGGTATGCTGAAACTGACGGGAAGCAACTAAGTTAGCCTCCACGTTCCAGACATCTATACTTACGGCATTCTGGTAGCATGCATTTCTCCACTTGTTCCAGCTCCTCATTGCAGTCCCCAAGCTCCGCTGCAGATTTCAGGATCCTCTGTCGGGTCCTCATCCCCTTCCCACAGGTAACGCTGCAGTCGCTCCATTCGGACCAAGGAGACAGCATACAGGGAATCGTATCTAGTGCAAGGCGGAGGAGCAGGGCAGAAGGTTGAGATTTTAGCAACTCAATTTTAAATCCTTTACCAAGGGTCTGTCAGGCAAGGACCGATCCTTGGTAAAGACAGGACTGGTACTGTGGAGGAGAATGCTTATTGGGGTGGGGCTGGGGGCTGGAACAATACTGGCTCCTAGTATTCCCCCAGTCCTTTTTTACAGCTAATCGCAGTTTCAGGGGGCAGATTTATATTGGTGGAACATGGAAGGGGAATCATAGAATAGTAGGGCTGGAAGGGGCCTACAAGACCATTGAGTCCAACCCCCTGCTCAATGCAGGAATCCAAGTCAGAGCACCCCTGACAGATGGCTGTCTAGACTTGTCTTGAATACGTCCAGTTTGGGAGAGCCCACCACCTCCCCAGGTAATTGGTTCCATTGTCGTATTGCTCTAACAGTCAGGAAGTTTTTCCTGATGTTCAGCCGGAATCTGGCTTCCTGTAACTTGAGCCCATGATTCCGTGTCCTGCATTCCGTGTCTGGATGATCAAGAAGGGATCCTGGCCTTCCTCTCTGTGACAGCCTTTCAAGTACTTGAAGAGTGCTATCATATCTCCCCTCAGTCTTCCCTTCTCAAGGCTAAACATGCCCAGTTCTTTCAATCTCTCTTCATAGGGCTTTGTTTCCAGTCCCCTGATCATCTTTGTTGCCCTCCTCTGAACCCTCTCCAGTTTGTCTGCATCCTTCTTAAAGTGTGGTGCCCAGAACTGGACACAGTACTCCAGATGAGGCCTAACCAGTGCTGAGTAGAGGGGAACTAGTACTTCCCGGGATTTGGAAGCTATGCTTCTATTAATGCAGCCCAAAAGAGCATTGCCTTTTTTGCAGCCACATCACATTGTTGGCTCATATTCAGCTTGTGATCGACAACAATTCCAAGATCTTTCTCGCTTGTAGTGTTGTTGAGCCACATATCCCCCATCTTGTAATTGTGCATTTGGTTTCTTTTTCCTAGGTGCAGAACTTGGCATTTATCCCTATTAAATGTCATTCTGTTGTTTTCTGCCCAGCGCTCCAGTCTATCCAGATCACTTTGAATTTTGTTTCTGTCTTCCAAAGTATTAGCTTATAGGGGTGCACGAAAGCCACTTACCTAGTCTCGCAGCTTTTCGCGGTGGGGGGAGGCGCTTCGCTGCTCTCCCCCCGAAATTCAGGCCGGGGGGGAGGCTTCCCGCCTCGCCTGGATGAAATTCAGGCCGGGGAGGAGGCGCCTCGCCTGGCCGCGAAATTAAAAGTTTAAAAAAAAATGCCCCCGTTATAGGCTACGTGACAATTAACGTAGCCTATCACAGCTAGATCTGCAAAGTCAGCCGTGATAGGCTACGTAAATCGTCATGTAGCCTATCACGGGTGACTTTAAAAAAAAAAAAAAAGCGCGTACGCAAATGGCGGCCTCCATAGGGAGCCGCCATTCGCGTTCCTTATTTGGTCGCTGTAGTCTACGTAAAGATTTACGTAGACTACGGCGAAAATAAGGGCAACGCAAATAGCTTTACTTTATAAAGTTTACTTTATAAGAGTAATTTGCAAAAGCTCATATCTAGCAGTCCTGCACTGGAATAAGAGAGGAGATCCAGCTGCCATTTTGTGGTGTGTGTGTGTGTGTGTGTGTGTGTGTAGGTCAGGGCCAGCCCAAACCATTCTGCTGCCTGAGGTGAAGGACAAGATGGTGTCCTTGCTTCAATGTACAGAAGCCTACTGCACTGGCTGTTGAATTTTACATCAACAGTGGTGATGAGCCAGCACCCTACACTTAGGGGTCACAGAACAGGCCATGTGGCACACACAGCCCAGTCCTCTAGCACCTTGGCACTGCTCTCTGGCCTACAGCATCTGTTTCCTGTGGCAGGTGCCTCATTCTGCCTAATGGTAGGGCCTCCTTTGCAGCCAAGGCAAAGAGAAAGGTGAAAGTGAGTTTGCAAACGTAAGAGCATATATTTTCATTACTCTGGCAAGTGAACCTGCCTGACCTGGATATTCTTATCTTGGAAGCCTGAAAGCGATAGGGCAAGGATGGGAAATTCTTTCAGTCTTGAGCACTAGATTCATTCTCGGAGAGGCATTCTAGTGCTGGGTGGGGCTCAATGCAAATAAGGATGGGACACCCCCCCCACACAAAACGGAAACAAAAAATACCAGCATGTTGTAGCTTAATACCAGTAACTAAGCCTTAAGGCATTTCAACCTTTTAGAATGTGGAAAACATTGCACAAAAGCCAGGAAATGATGAAATGATTGGTGGTTGAGGAAAGCGGTGAGCCGGAGAAGGTGGTGTGGCCATCTGAGGAACTCTGGAAAGCCAGAGTTGGCCCCTGACCCTGAGGTTCCCCACTGTTGCGATAGAGGATGGGGTCATATTAAGAAGGCTCTTCCATGGAGTATAGCAGAACTGTGGGCCGTACGTAATGACACAGCTTGCATAAAAAACTGGCTCTGCAGTGAAGTCAGACCATCGAATACAGTTGCCCATGACAGATGACCCGGTGCTACAAAATGACAGCTATAGCCCTTCCAGGAGCAAATTGGAACATATGCCAATTAGACACTAGGAAGGAGAAATTTTTAGAAAATACTGAGAAAAAGAGGGGAAAGATTCAAGAGCAAATGAGCGGAGAGGGTGAGTTGAAGGGAAAACAAAGTCGGAAACTGACAATGGCCTGATAAGC
This sequence comes from Heloderma suspectum, assembly GCF_057233095.1. Lineage (NCBI taxonomy): Eukaryota > Metazoa > Chordata > Lepidosauria > Squamata > Helodermatidae > Heloderma > Heloderma suspectum. The sequence continues at coordinate 110,331,960 of NC_139458.1, read as the reverse complement.
AAGGAAGCATGAGACAAAACGGATTTTCACACATCCGAAAGCCAGTCCTGAACCATGAGGGTCTTCTGGGGTGAGTTTCATGGTGTATAAAAGCAAGTGCCCCCCCTCCGCGTCTAGCTTGCCAGGCTGTGGGAGGGATTTGGGGGGGGGGAAGGAGGAGACGTGCGCGAAGGCCATTGGCGTTCACCTTCGATGTCAGGAGGGGGGATTCCGGGGGGAGGGACGGAATGCCTCCCCCCCCAGCGGACCCCGGCGAAGCCAGGTAAGTGGGGTTTTGTACACTCCTAGTCGGGGGTAACATAGGTGTTGTGGTCTCAATGAATTGCTTAGGTTTAAATGGTCACATGGCTAGACTGGCGGACCCGGGTGGGCACTTCGTTGGGGAATAGGCCTGGCGAGCATTCGAAGGCACTGTTTCAGGTGACTGGTAAGGCCCGAGGCTTTCAGCTCAAGGTTTTGTGGCCCGGGTTTGGGAGATACAACTTACCTTTGAGGTAGGGATGGCGGAGAATTCCGCCATGGATTTCAGTGAGGCCGAATGCACTGGCATTTGGACCCCGAAATCCGTGGTGGAACGGCCGCCCCCCCTGCCCCCCCGCAGATTCCCCTTGGGACGAGGCTTACCTGGGACAGGGGTTCCGGATGGCGATGGCTCCGGCGGCAGGTCCAGTGGCGGCAGCTGGTCTTTTGACCAGCTACCGTGGCTGCCATTTGCATCCGGGTCTTTGCCATAATAGGCTACATAAGTATTTACGTAGCCTATCATGGCAAGCCAAGCAAAAAACCAACAACAACGGCATACGCAAATGGCAGCGGGTCCGGCGGCCGCCATTTGCGGCCGTTTTATTTTTCTCCGTTTTAGTCTACGTAAATATTTACATAGGCTATTACGGCGAAAAAAGGGGAACACAAATAGCGTAGTGGGCGCTATTTGCGTTCCTTTTCCCTCCGCCGTTTTAGCCTACGTAAATATTTACGTAATCTATTACGGCGAAAAAAAGGAACGCAATTTGCGTTCCCCTTTTTTTCCGCCGTAATAGCCTATGTAAATATTTACGTAGACTAAAATGGCGAAAAATAGGGAACGCAAATGGCGGCCTCCAGACCCGCCGCCATTTGCATACACCGTTTGTTTGGTTTTTTGCCCAGCCGTGATAGGCTATATAAATACTTATGTAGCCTATCACATAAATACTTATGTAGCCTATCATGGCTGCCTGGCGTAGCAGCCCGTCTGCGGCCGGAACTCCAGCTGCGGACGGGCCTGGCCAGCTGTGGAGTGGAGCCGGCCGGGCAGGATTCCGGGGGGGAGGACCGGATCGCCTCCCCCCCCCGTCGAGGATTCCGGGGGGAGGGACGGAGTGCCTCCCCCCCCCACAAACACAATCCGCGAGAAGGTAAGTGACTTTCGTACCTCCCTACTTTGAGGCCGACTCTCCTCACCCACTCGATTTCTGTGGCTTGAGGGAGGGTGACAGGGGAAGCCCTCCTGGCCAAGAATTGGGCAGATCTGTGGGGTGGCGACTGATGAGGCCACGCTTCAGACATTGTATGTCTCGCCCTGCACAAGGCCAGAATAGCTGGTGTAGTGATGTGCCCGCCTTTGCTTGCCTTCGCACATTGTTCCATGTCAATAAATGTGGCCTGAATTTACACCAAATCTAGTTGTGTCGTCTCGTCATTTCTCCCCCTCCCTTACACCCGCAATTAACATGGGAGAGTGGCATGACTGGGTGGCATACAGCTACTTGCACTCACTGCTGATTGTTATGGCACAAATATGGTCACTTCTCCAGCCACCCAGTGGTGTAATATATTGCTTTCATCGTCTACTCTTGGGGATTTCATGTTAGACTGATTTATGACTGATTTCATAACATGCAAGGGGTGACTGGAGTGAATACATATACTGCAGAATAAAAAGAGTAATGACAGGTTTGAGATGTACTAATAATTAAACCTAGCCTCAGGACTATTTTATACCTTACATTTTTAGCATGTGTCTGTACATGTTTTTAATGTTAGGCATTTAAAGTAATATTTTGCAATGCATGTTTAATACAGGTATATGCTGCATGGAGTCTTTGGCTCGAGTCTTTGGGCCAGGTTGTATGAAGTAGTCCTTATGGGCAAAACTGAGATGCTGTTTGTTGTGTAGTCCAGTGAGTGACTCATGGTCTTGTGGATATGTGGATACAAGCCAGCCAACAGATATAAAACAGGCAGTAACAGTTCTATGTATATCGACAGATGAACATGACTGAGATGAATATTTGCTACTGAAGGTTTATTTTGGCAAAATATACAGTCCTAGTGAAGAAGGAAGGTTAGGAACAACTAGATTTCTGTAGTCAAGATTTGGATAGTTTTTTTTCAAATCACTTCCTCTTCACCCTGGCAGTTTCTGGCCATGTTTACTTCCCTATACCTTCTAGTCTGTCCATTCTTTCTTCCTTTCAGGGCTCTCCTTAAGAACTAGGGATGTCAGAGAATTTCTCCACGAATCTCGGGGAGGCCAAATGCCAGTGCATTCGGCCCCCCGAAATTGGTGGAGAAACGGTCTGCCCCCCCACCCCCCCCGGGACGGGACTTACCTTGCTCGAATGTTCCTGGCGGCAGCGGCTCCGGTGGCGGTTCGGCAGTGGTTCAGCAGCAGCCGGTCTTCCGACCGGCTGCCGCCGCCACCATTTCCAAGTAAAGCAAACAAACAAACGTGATAGGCTACGTAAAGATTTATGTAGCCTATCACAGCTAGATTTTTAAAAAACACCATGATAGGCTACGTAAATCTTTACATAGCCTATCATGGCTGACTTTGAAAAAAAAAAAAAAAGCACGTACGCAAATGGCGGTGCCCATGGGCGCCGCCAGTTGCGTTCCTTATTTTGACACATGTAGTCTACGTAAACATTTACGTAGACTACGGCGAAAATGTTTACATAGACTACACGTGCCAAAATAAAGAATGCAAATGGCGGCGCCCATGGGCGCCGCCATTTGCGTACGAGCTTTTTTTTTTCAAAGTCAGCCGTGATAGGCTACGTAAACATTTACGTAGCCTGTCATGGCTGACTGCAGGGATGCAAACGGCGGCGGCTACGGCCGCTGCCATTTGCGTCCCGGCAGGAGACGAGGTTTCGCGGCCGGAGGGACGGGGCGCCTCCCCCCCGGCCAGAATTTCAGCGGGGAGGGCGGGGCACCTCTCCCCCGGCCAGAATTTCGGCGGGGAGGGATGGGGCGCCTCCCTCCCGGCCAGAATTTCGGCGGGGAGGGACAGGGCGCCTCCCCCTGGCCAGAATTTTGAGGGGAGGGACGGAACGCCTCCCCCCCACCACGAAGCAAGCTTCGGGATCAGGTAAGTGACTTTCGTCCATCCCTATATAAGAACACAAGAAGAGCCCTGCTGGATCAGAACAAGGGTCCATCTAGTCCAGCATTCTGCTCACATAGTGGCCAACCAGCTGCCCACAGAAACCCACAAACAGGACATGAGTGCAATACCCTCCCGCCATGTTCCCCAGCAACTGGTGTACTTCTTGCCTATTCTTCTTGCCCTCATTTCTTTGGACTGCTCTATATTTCGGCTCTGATTCCCTGGGCCTACCTCTTTCATTCCTTACCTTCTTGACCTCTCTGTCCTTTGTCCCTTTTGCCTGCTCTGTCCCAATCTAGGATTAGAGGTCATGTCTACACATGTAGTAGAATGAGGTGGTAGAGTGGACTGAGCCACTTCTGGCATGTCAAGTACCACTGTGGATCAGGCCCCACTGGTGCTGCTGCTCAGGGGGGGAAATTACAAACCATTCCACTTTAGGCATGCACACCATAGCCAATAATCCTCCAGTCCAGGGAAGTCATTTAAAGAAGACAGTGATACAGAAGTATACTGAGTTTATGATTAAGTATACTGAGGTTAAGTTATCTGTAGCATTTGACTAAACATTAGGATAAACCTCCTAACAGTGAGAGTTGTTCAATAGTGGAAGAGATGGCTCCAGGACATGGTGGGCTCACCTGTGCTGGAATTATTTAAGCAGAGGTTGGATGGCTGTCCATCAGGGATGCTGTAGTTGCATCCTGCATTGCAGCTCCTGCAGTGAGCAGGGGTTGAATAAGGAACCTCCAAGATTCCTTCCGACTCTATGATTTATGATTCTCCTGCAGGGCTGAATGGGCAACATGTGGCCCCTGCTGCCCCCTGCTGTGGCCTCCACAGACCCCACCTGCTGACGTATCACCAAAATGTGCAGTGGTGGCAAAAATTGAAAATTTGCCTCTGAAAATTGGTGGCAAACCAATACAGAAGGCTACAAAGACCAAGTGGAGCTTGTTTTCAAGCCACATTGGCTGATCTTTTGAATCTCTTTGTAAAAGGCTTGAAAACAATTTACATGGTGGAGGGTATCTGGGAGAACAGGGAACACACCCTCATGGGCAAAGCAGTTAGAGATGCTTGAGGAATTCGAATTCTGAAATTCCTATACAAAATGACTTTATCCATATCTCTTGGACTAATGTGCAAATCAGAATTTACCCATCCACCTATTTGCACTTCTCCAAATGTTGCGATGCAGTTCTCAGCAGTTGAAACATACCAAAACAAGTTATTTAAATATGTATTGTGAGAGAAAATACACATTTCAATTCTTACTAAAATACATATTTTAAAGTAATTTGAGACTACATTTTTTGGAGATTTTTGCAGAAAATATTTTGCAATTTTTTGCAGACTTTTTCAGAAAACATTTTGCAATTGTTGTTGTTGTTGTTGAAAATGGAATTATGGGATAAAAACATGTGAAAGTGACATGGAGAGGAAACAGACAGATTCTCCCATCACTAAAGTTAACTGGACTGATATCCTTGAAGCAACATGGCAAAACAGGAAGCATTGGGTCAGTTGCATGTACAATGCGGATGCAGTCTTCTTTCCCCCATCTAAGGGAGAGCAATGAGAGGGCTACGTTTGCCTTAAGTGTTGCCATTGCATACTTGATCTCTGATCTTTGACTGGTCAGGATAATGAAGTAAATAAACATTACCAAGGAAAAAGATAAAAATACAAACATGGCCCTCACCCATGGAACTCTGACAAATATTCAGCAAAATGCTAGTACTGGGCCATGCCTAGGCTTTTCAGCTGGTAGTCAGTTGGCAAACCCTTAAAGACCTTCCAGCCAGCTCCCATGCCCCAAATAAGATTTACAATATGTAGGATGGCAAAGGCAGTGTCTTGATGTCTGATGCCCTTTAGATTGAGAAACGTTAGGGTTTTATGCTTGTAGTTTTGAATTGGCTATGAACAGTTTGAAGTTGTGTGTGAGGGAAACCTTTTGGTAGTCTGCATGCACACATAATATATCTGGAAAGAACCTGGAAAGCAAATAAAATTCCAAATATATACAACTGAATTCAAGACCTGTTCATTCATTCATTCATTCATTCATTTATTAAATTTCTATACTGCCCAGTAGCCAGAGCTCTCTGGGTGGTGATCTTATCTACCCATGAAAAAGTATGTTACATGAAATTCCTAAAACAAAATACATTCCAATTAATGTGGGGAAATTTTCTTGAATTAAATGCAGAGTAATATAATCCATTGCAAAACCAGTGCAGGTCAGCAAAGAGGTGTGCAGCAAGGTTTTTAATTTTGTATTATTTCCCCTCTCCTATTTATTTATCCAGTTTTTGCTTAATGATTTTACTTATATATATGAAACCTTTACTCTTTAAATACAAGAAGATATGAAGAAGGGAGGGGAAAGGTTTACTGCACTGGAAAGTTAAAAAAAAATCTTATAAACTGTTAATAACAAAACAAAAATATACCTGAGAACCAGCAAACAATGGATTATGTTACACATTTGCACATATAATTTAAACGGACCATTGTACATTTCACACCGGTACTGATACGCTATACTTGCACAATGTATCGGTGAAGGGGGGGAATATGTCCTCTCTCACACAGCCACCAGGCACATCACAGATACTTACGGCACTCAGGCATCATGCACTTCTCTGCTTCTGTGGTCTCTGCCTTGCACATGGATCCATCTGCTGGGGTCATCTTGATCATCCGATGCCGTTTCTTCATGCCCATCCCACAGCTGGCACTGCACTCATCCCACTCCCCCCATTCCGTCACCAGGCAGCTGCTGGGAACTATTCATGATATATAGGGAGGAGATCAGTCTAATGGCACTCATTTGACAGAGGGTTCACATAATACTTTTATGCTGATTAAATGTTGCAAGGCTAATCCAGACACTTACAGCACTCCTCATTGACAATACATTTCTCTGTTTCTTCGGTAGGCACTTTGCACATGGAGCCATCATCAGGGAACTGCTTTACGTATCTCTCTCTCGATCGCATTCCCATGCCACAGGACACGCTACAGGGGGACCATGTTATCCACTCGGACATCATGCACGTGGAGCCATCTAAAATACCAAAAAAACCCACAACAATTTCCATGTGTTCCTAAATCTCACCTAGGTTTTTCTTCAGAAAGAGGTGGGTGTACGCCTTAATTGCCATTCTTCTCGTCCTCTTTCCTACCTTCGTCACTACAGCCAGGGCCCATACAGGGCTGAAAGTCCTGAGTTTCTGGGCAAGGCACACTGAGGTCCAGCTGAGCTTTGAGCATTCTTTGCCTCATCCGCTTGCCCTTTTCACATGTGGAAGAACTGCAGGCTGACCATGGGGACCAGTTTGAATAGATGCAGGTTTCCGGGGTGTCATCTAAAAACCCAGAAGGAAATACTTCTTCACTTGGTGCATAATTAACAGATGGAATTCACTACCACAGGATATTATTGATGGCCACTGGCTTTGGAAGGGACAAAGAGAAATGTACAAAAGGACACCAGTGGACACCCAATGCCTTATCTGTATCCATTCTGCCTCCTGCCCTTTTCTTCATTTTCTTGCATCTCTTTCTTTTCTTAACACCCACTCCGCACCACAGACCAAGGGATATTCTTAGTTATGCACAAACGTGCTCTCACGTAACTCACATTTGCCACTCACATAGTTTTGTACATGCACACACATGTGCAAAGTTTCAACTCATTTTTAACAGCCATGTTTTTCAGATGCCATCAGGATAGCCCACCCCCACCCCTCACTCAGCTGTGTACCAATACATGCTGATGCAACGCTTTTTAACAATTTCTTCTGTACACCACCTGCTCAATATCATTTAACAGTAAATCTTGGGGATTGAACCTGGGACTTTCTACGTACAGAGTCTGCACTCTGCTTTTGAGCTATGGCCTATCCCTATATTAAACCAAAATTGTGATTGGCTAAAAACCAAACTGGAAGCTTTTACATTATTTTTTAAAGACGATCAAGCTTGAATACCAATATATTCCATAGATTGAAATCTATTACTGTGGAATAACACTTACAGAGTGCCTCTGTTTGTAGGTTTCTGTGTGTCCTTAAAGCTGTAATCCGATATACAATACAATACTCTTGATCTATTTAAAACATGTTTGTGCATCACACAGTCAAATGGAGAACTGAAGAGAAACGTGTTTTCTTGCCAACATTTCTGGATAAGGCAGCATCACACATTAAAGCAGGGGTAAGCAACTTGTGGCCCTCCAGTGGTTTTGGCCTACAACTCCCATCATCCCTCACCATTGGCTATGCTGGTTAGGGCTGATGAGGATTGTAAGCCAAAACATCTGGAGGGCCACAAGTTGTCCATCCCTGAATTAAAGACTGAGATATGGGGTAAAAAAGAGGGGAGGGCAAGCCATACTCAGAGTATGGAGGAACCCTTTAAACAACCTCAGGCAACTACGAAATTCTTCCCAATCATCAGACGGAATAAATTGCAGCCTGCTGCACAAGCTGTTGTTCTGAAATGTAGGTCTTCAAGCACAATCTTCAGCTTTAATGAGATCACATAACAACATTCTCTTAGAAAACATTGCCAAAGTACAAGCAGAAATTGCTTGCATCCTGGGCAAAAGTCGACAAAGGTATAAATGACATGGAGACTATTAGCTTTCATTTGGCCCTTAATTCACAGCTGGGCAACAAAGTGCCCCTTTTTTACTTTTAAAGAACAACTCCATCATCTCTAAAAGGCTGGTTGGAGATACTAATGCATATGCGCTGGCTGCACCATTCCTTTTCTCATTTGAATTCTACACGTAAGCTTACAAGGGCAGCCTGTCCTTATAGACCAAACACAATCATTAATAAAGAAGAGCAGTTAGATGAGGAAAATAGCAGAGCCTGATGAAGACCAACCCAGCACAGGATAATCAAGTCAGTGGGATTAGGCTTCTTCTACATTAGAATAGTGCTGCTTTCGATTCCAGAAATTCTGCCTGCTGACACCATCACTGTGGGTGTTTATTAAGTAACGATGCTGGTTCCAACCACAAATGGATAAGCAAATTGTTTTTCCCCCTCCTGCTTGTAATACTGTCCTAATACCAATGCAGTCAGCATGAAATACAGAGTAGCAGCACTGAAGGGTGAAGCAAAACACAAACTCATGCAAGTAGAACCTAATTAAAAAGTACCTTCATCTTCTGGAGCTTCAGCAGCAAGATCTGCAACTATGTCGTCCACGTTATCAGGAACAATATTGCACTGTTCCCCCTGCAAAGAAACATTTGCGAAGGTTTAAATTAGCAGAAGAAATAATACAGTTGTGGGCACTGGAATGGAAAATCAAGTTGCCGGAAGATGTACAGACAAGATCTGCATTCATAGATGTAACCATGGAGATTGGGGCCCTTACATTTCCATTAACTCAGCATACATAGAAGGTTAAATTCAGACATTCTCTTTCTTGTTTCTTGTGTTTCTGTTGAAAAATCCAGTAATGCCCAACACAGTACGTGCCCTAGCTTTATTATGAGATTTTTTTTGCCCAATATTCCTTTTCCAATTGTAATTTCATACTGGTACCTTCCGTGCAATTCTTTCGATGACAACTCTCGCTACTGACTTAATTGAACCTCCTTCTGGGTCATAGAAAGGACTCTGGGGGTGATCTAAGCTGGTGAGAGGTCTTATCTTCTCTTGAGGTACTGTTGGTTTGTTGGGTGACTGCAGTAAAAGAAGAGAGAGGCACGTATAAACATAGAAGAAACACAACAACGAAAAATGTTGCATGGAATAATGGAAAATCATCAGAAAATATAACAGCTATTAAATCAAGAAGTACTATGAAAAGTTTGCAGTTGCACTTCCATTGTCACTTCCCACAAATTCAGAACTCAGTGGATTGGATCCAGACTTAGCCATCCTTAGAGTAGATCTATTGAAATCAATGGGACTTGTTAGTCATGACTAACTTAAGCCCCATTGATTTCAATAGGTCTATTCTAAGGATGATCACATCTGGATTCAACTCAATGTATCTACTGCTAATGTGACAACTGGAACTAAAGAGATTAATACATTGGTAATATTTTATCACTACTGTTTCCCAGGAGGAAGCTAACAAGAGAGCATACAGGCCCCTCTCCTATCTTTCTCTAAGTTATTAAATGACTGATGGCCCAGTCCTATCAACTGGGATTCTGTCATCCGAGTATTGGATTCTGGAGAGTTTCTAAGCTCAGCAGAAGACTACAAATGGGCAACCTTGAATGGTGTTAAGATGCAACTCCAGCCCCAGAGCAGCAAAGGTGACAGGAACTTCTATACCTCCTGTCATGGCATCATAAAAGTATCAGCGGAAGGCACCTCGATGGCGTTGCCAGTAGTAGGATGGGAGAATGTGAGCTGATGCTGACTAATATCACCACAACAAAAGAAGAGTATAGCAAGGTACAGTACTCTTTGTGCTGCTGTCCTTAAAGTGGATTTACAAACATGGATGGATTTTTCCTTTCCTATGTCAGAGAGACAAGCAGGCCTCAGGATTAAAGTGTTGCTATCAAGGGACAAGACAACTAAGCAGCCGTGTGGCATGCTTATAACATTATAGGATGGTGGACTTAATAAGCTAAAACAGAGGGTTTATAATAAATTTTAACAATTATAATAAAATATGAATTAAAAAAAAGAATGGGTGAATTCTGATGTCCAGTTTACATCTCATCTGCATGGTGAAATGTCCACTGGACATTTGATGACTATTCCTTTAAGATGATGAAAAGCCTATCATCCAGAAAGTCAACATGCAATTTATTTATTTACTTAGGGTGCAATCCTATCCAGATAGGCGGCTGCCTCTGAACTCGGAGGCGACTGCCTATCCAAAGCAGGGCAGGAGACACATGGAGGGGATCGTTCCCTCTGCGCTTCTCCTACCATGCTTTTTCTGCTAGACAGCTGATTGCAGCTATCTAGCCGCGGGAGGACAGAGCACGGAAGGAGGCTGTTGTACGACACATTGGATGTCACATTGGACACATTGGGTATGCCATGCAGGCTACGATCTCCCCACCCTGGAATGCCCCCAGCCACACCCCTTTCCGGCCCCTCTGCACTCCTCTCACGAGTGCAGAGGATGGGGCTGTTCCGAGGCAGAGTGGAAGTGGGGGCAGGTCAGTTTTCCAGGAACTGACCTTAGATCACGGGTTCCGAGGTCAGTTCCCAGAAAACAGCATATCCTATGGCCGTCTACCCACTGTCTAGCAGCCATAGGATTGCTCCCTACATCATTATATTTATTTCTATTCTGAATCATCAGCCCTAAAAAGGGGCCCTCCCAGCAGCTAGCAAAGCATATATAAAACACATCAAATATTGCAAAACACACAATAAAACAATAAAACTGATTTGATAGAAACTATACCAGAACAACCTCCCCATAAATTATAAAAAAGCACCATAAATTTACTGAACATTGTCTTATAATAAGGACAAATTCAATGAGAAAACATGATGGAATTGTATAAACCGATTCCTTTTCTTCTTCTTGACACTTCTGCACAAAATCAGAATACACTATTAGCTTTGAACTTAAATACATTTTGGATGAACATCTTAAAGAATCCCTCCTTCTTTTCTAACAAATGTTGCTGCATTCCACTATTTCAAGACACTGGGTGCACGAGAGTTTCTGTGATCCTAGCTATGACCTTCCTAAAAAATATAAAAATCAATGTAGCCAGAAAACAAACCAGCTGCTCTATTCAAATCTTCGCTTCCTCTACACTTGCACATTTCTCATTAACTGCTCTCATGCATATTCAGGAAAGTAAACATTTAATATAAAAACTGAATATAGCAGAAGACTTTGTGTTGACTCCTAGCTAGTGTCCATGAACTCTGTCTGCCAGTACTCATAAATCATTTCCAGTTTACACAATAACTTCAGGCTGACTGATCTAAAGACTGAAGCAAGTTCTTGCACAATGTTTTTTGTTTTTGTTTTGGTATCTTTCAGACTTGTTCTATCTTCCACTTTGATACATAAAAGGCAAAGTTCAAATGGAATGGCAAGAGCTTTCATTTGCCACCCCAAATTCAATCCTCCCCTCCCCTCCCCTCCCCTCCCCTCCCCTCCAGACTTGCCTTTCCTTTGTGGCTAATGAAAAAGTCAGGAAGAAAAACTTAGTATGGATGTCTTGAAGCTTAAATGCATCACCACAAATAAACACAACAGGTTCGTACAAATTCAGAAGGGCTTTCAAATGCATTTTAATGGCTAAATCTACAATCAATGTCAGCCAGAAACCTAATCTCTCCTTTATGTTTCCAGGCACCATCTACTGAACAGGGCATCCACACAAACTCCTAGGAAATGGATGGAAGTTTGATGATTAGCTGGACTAAATTAGATTTTATTTTAGTCTAACCCAGCACAAATAGCTGAGACTTTTTGTCCAGGAGGCATCCAGATACGTTGGGGAGTTTTTCATACCTAGGTTTAACTTGTTCATTTGAGCACCTTCTACATTCTTACCTACAGCAAGAAGGCTGTTACTAGTCATTTAAATATTTCTCTATATCAGGCCAGCACAACTGGTAACGCATCAAGCTGAAAACGGCCCACCAGCTTCCATATTGTAGCACAAGACGTAGTGACTGATGGCCACCAATTTGGATGGCTTTAAAAGGGGGTTAGACAAATTCCTGGAGGAGAAGTCTTTCAATGTCTACTATATGGCAACACGGTACCTCCAGTATCAGAGGCAGTATGCCTGTGTACACCAGTTGCTGGGGAACATGGGCAGGAGGATGCTGTTGCACTCATGTCCTGCTTGTGGGTTTCCCGTGGGCATTTGGTTGGCCACTGTGTGAACAGAATGCTGGACTAGATGGACCCTTGGTCTGATCCAGCATGGCTCTTCTTATGCTCCGATGTTCTTATGTTTCAGGCAGCCAAAAAAAGTAGAACATTTGTCATGAGACTTTTTGCAAGAGACTAAGATTGCCTCCACACTAGACCTTTTCTTTGGACTTGCCATCCTTATTTGTTTACTCACCTGTTAAAACAGGGTGTACAACCTACAGCCTTTGGATACTTTTCTTTGGAATTGCCATGCACTTCCTGACCTGAACTGAAAAAGCCCCATGTAAAGAATTGCCTCATGATGTCTTCCTCAGGATGGCTTTAACTGAAGTGTAGGAAGCCGAGGAGGTGACAGGCTGCCACAGAGGTTATTGTATGATGACAAACAGGACACTTGTGCACACTACTCAGCCACCTCATAGGTGAGGTAAGCACAAGAACCCCCAACCCAACCCATGAGAACTTCTCTGAAATTTCTTCTCCGTTGAATTTCTTTTCGAAAGCAATTTCTTATCTATCAAATTGAATGAGAATGGTAGAAAAAAATGTGAGATAATTTTTCGGCACAGCACTGTACAGAAGCACATGTATGCACCTCTGTCCCCCAGCAATCACTGGATGAGGCCCTTGGGGTCGAAAAGGTTGTGCACTGCCATCTTACAAAGAATCCAGATGGTGTTGCTGTCTGTGTGTTGAAGTCCATTGTTCCTTGGGTTTGGAGTAGGGGTGTATGGATTCCCCACTGTCTGTTCCGGTGGGAAATCCGGGGGGGGGGAGGCAATCCGTTCCTCCCCCCTGGAATCCTCCAGAGTGATTCTGCTCTGCTCGGATTCCGGGGGGGGGGGAACTAGCTTGGTGGCACTTACCTTCCCTCCTGCCAGCCAGAGCTGTTCGCCTTCTCTCTGTCCCTGCCGATTGCCATGTCTTTTAAAAAAAGAGAGGGGTAGGGATGTCAGACAATTTCGCCATGAATCTCGGGGAGGCCGAATGCCAGCGCATTTGGCCCCCTGAAATTGGTGGTGAAACGGTCTGCCCCCCGCCCCCCCTGGGATGGGACTTACCTTGGGCGAATCTTCCTGGCGGCGGCGGTTTGGCGGCGGTTTGGCGGCAGTTTGGCGGCGGTTTGGCGGCGGCGGCCGGTCTTCTGACCGGCTGCCGCCGCCGCCGCCATTTCCAGTAAAAAAAAAAAAAAAAAGTGATAGGCTACGTAAAGATTTACATAGCCTATCACGGCTAGATTTTTAAAAAATACCGTGATAGGCTACGTAAATATTTACGTTAGGGATGGGGGAGAATTTCTCCCCGAAACTTCAGGGGGCCGTGTGCCAACGCATTCGGTCCTCCGAAGGTTGTTCGGGGAGAAATTCTCCACCCCCCGCCCCCCCCCCCGGGATGGGACTTACCTTTCATGAATGTCCCTCCCGGCGGCGGGTCCCGGCGGCGGTTCGGCAGGTCTTCGTCAGGGGCGGGGGCGGCAGCCGGTCAAAAGACCGCCATTACAAGAAAAGTAAAAAAAAAACCCACGCCCCTGTGATAGGCTACGTAACGATTAACGTAGCCTATCACGGCCAGATTTGCAAAGTCAGCTGTGATAGGCTATGTTAATCATAACGTAGCCTATCACGGGTGACTTAAAAAAAAAAAACAACCGTGTACGGCTAATGGCGGCCCCCATAGGGAGCCGCCATTCGCGTTCCTTATTTGGTCCCTGTAGTCTACGTAAAGATTTACGTAGACTACGGTGAAAATAAGGGCAACGCTATTTGCGTTGCCCTTATTTTCGCCGTAGTCTACGTAAATCTTTACGTAGACTACAGGGACCAAATAAGGAATGCGAATGGTGGCTCCCTATGGTGGCCGCCATTTGCGTACGTGCTTTTTTTTTTTTTTCAAAGTCACCCGTGATAGGCTACGTGACGATTAACTTAGCCTATCATGGCTGACTTTGCAGATCTGGCCGTGATAGGCTACGTTAATTGTTACGTAGCCTATCACAGGGGCGTTTTTTTTTTCTTTTGAAGTTCGCGGCCGGGGAGACGGGGCGCTTCTCCCCGGCCTGAATTTTGGCCGGGCGAGGTGGGAAGCCTCCCCCCCGGCCTGAATTTCGGCTGGGCAAGGCAGGAAGCCTCCCGCCCCGGCCTGAACTTCAGGGGGAGCAGTGAAGCGCCTCCCCCCGACCGCGAAGCAAGCTGCGAGACCAGGTAAGTGTCTTTCGTACATCCCTAATTTACGTAGCCTATCACGGCTGATTTAAAAGAAAAAAACACACACGCACGTACACAAATGGTGGTGCCCATTTGCGTTCGTTATTTTGACACGTCTTAGTCTACGTAAACATTTACGTAGACTAAGACGGCGAAAATAAGGGGAACGCAAATAGCGTAGCGTCTACGCTATTTGCGTTCCCCTTATTTTTGCCGTCTTAGTCTACGTAAATGTTTATGTAGACTAAGACGTGTCAAAATAAGGAACGCAAATGGCGGCGCCCATGGGCGCCGCCATTTGTGTACACGCATTTTTTTTCTTTTAAATCAGCCGTGATAGGCTACATAAACATTTACGTAGCCTATCACGGCTGACTGCAGGGATGCAAACGGCGCCGGCTACGGCCTCCGCCATTTGCGGACCCGGCTGGCCAGGATTCGTGGGGGGAGGGACGCAGCAACTCCCCCCCGGCCAGAATTTTGGGGGGGAGGGACGGAGTGCCTCCCCCCACAGCCAGAATTTTGGGGGGAGGGACGGAGCGCCTCCCCCCTCACCTCAAATCAAATTTCGTTAAAAGGTAAGTGACTTTCGTACATCCCTAGAGAGAGGGCAATCAGGAGGATGTGCCCATAGACTAATACGCAAATAGAGTCATGAATCTTGCATACAAGTCTATGTGTCCATAGGCTCATACGCAAGATTCACTGTTCTATTTTGTATATAAGTCTATGGGCACATCCTGCTGATAGCATGTGCCCATAGACTTATATGCAAAATAGAGTGGTGAATCTTGTGTATAAGCCCATGGACACATAGACTTATATGCAAGATTCATGACTCTATTTGCATATAAGTCTATGGGCACATCCTCCTGATTGCCCTTTTTATTTTTAAAGACATGGCAATCGGCAGGGACAGGAAGGACACGAATGGCTCTGTCTGGCAAGAAGCAGCCAAGTGCCGGTCCACCTCCAGTCCTCCTGGAGCAGAGGTAAGTGGTCTCGATCCACTGAGGATTCCTGAGGCCAGATTCCAAAGAATCCGGCCTCACTTGAATCCGCAGCGGATTTCTCTGACATCCCTAGTTTGGAGAACATGGAATGCCACCTTATACCAAGTTAAACCATTGATTCATCTAGCTTAGTATTGTCTTCACTGACTGGTAGCAGCTGTCCAGGATTTCAGATTCTTATCTTTTTGAGCCTTACCTGGAGATCCTGGGGATTGAACCTGGGACCTTTGGCATGTAAGGCATGGCTCTGTGTACTTTTTCACACCTGATATGTGGCCAGTTTTCTATGTGCAACGGGACAGTGGCCTTTTCATTGTGAAAAGGCAAAGCGTAATTGAGGTTTTTCAGAGCCACTGTGCCTTTAAGTAAAAGTTTCCTGTTCGTGTATCCTGCCAATTTTTATTGCTTCCTGTTTATTGTGGCTGAGGGATTGGTGATGAATAGCCTCTTAACTGTCCATTAAATAGGCTTTTTTAATTATTCAGTTGTCAATTTCTGTTCCCTGGTGGTGGTGGTCACATTTAATTACCAGTTTCCTTTCATTTACTTTGTTTCTATTTCTATGAGCAAAGTAACTACTCTAGGGGCAATTATGAGGATATTAATCAGTAATCCCCCAGCTATAATCAACAGAAAGCTGGGGGATTAGTGGAAAGGGCATTTGTTGAATGGGACTTAATTGTGAGTAAATATAAAAGAATCGTGGGCATGGGGAAGGGCATTGCTGGATCACAGAGTGCTATATTATGTGTGGTATGGAGCCTCCTGTTTAATTCCACTTGTAGCTAGTTATAGGACAGGAGTAGGCAACCCGCAGCCCACCAGAAGTTTTAGGCTGCTGCAACTCCTATCTTGAATTACTGTTGGCTCTGTTGACTATAGCTGAGGGGAGTTGTGGGCCAAAACATCTGGACGGCCACAAGCTGCCCACCCCTGTTAATAGAAGAGCAATGCCTCAGCAGTGCTAGAAGTTCTGGCATGGAGGTAACTTAATATGGGCAACTGTTCTGGCAGTTGGAATGTCCACAGCAACATGAATCTGGCGCCTACATTGTGGCACCTACGTTGTGCTCTTTTCAGCGCCAGACGAATTCAGATAAGAGTCTGAAAAGAGTTTTTTTCAGACTCTTATTCTCCCAGTCTTAGGAGCACAATCCTATCAGGATGCCCGTCAGCTTCTGAACTCAGAGGCTGACAGGCATCCTATGCAGAGTGGGGGGAGCATGGAGGTGGTCTTCAGCTCTGCACTCCTCCTGTCTGCATTTTTGCTGGATGGGCGTCTTCGCCCATCTAGCTAGAGCTCTGCTCAGTAGGAGACAAGGAGGCTGGGGAGGCTGGAGGATTCTTCCTAAACCAGCCTCCCCAGTCCTATCCCCTTCCCGCCCACAGAACTGTCCCCATTCTGTACTCTCCGAGCTTGCGTTTGCGAGCTTGCGGGGCAGCTGGTGTGATTCTCTCCGTGCTGGCTGCGTGGGGAAGGGGGCAGGGAACTCGGACTCCTGTATTTGAGCTTGGAGCACTGTCCCAACCTCGGATCCAGGAACCTGAACTATCCTATGGCCCCTAAGATGCTGTCAGGGGGCCATAGGAATGGTCTCTTAGGCCATATCTACATCTCAATACGATCCCATCACGGTAATGCTATATTTCTCTTGAACATTTATATGTCATAGTGCACACAATTATATCTCTTGAAGTATTTTGGATCATATGGAATAAAATTCAGGAGATAATGCTAGAAAAGTGGTATATGGAATGTGTAAAGTGCCCCAGCGGTTATCACTGTACTTTGGTAGCAATAAAAACACTAGTATAGATCTAGCCCTGGTTTCTGTTGTTTTTCAATCTGTTACTGTATTTTAAATCTTTGCATTGCTGCTGTCTTTTATTTTGGTTTTATACTGTAATTTTAAACTTTTATCTTATGCTTTATCATGCTGTATTTTATTATTTTAATTGTTGTGAACCACCCAGAGACCTTTGGCTATTGGGCGATACAGAAATGTAATAAATGAATGAATGAATCATACTTCTGTCTATAACATGCAAACAAGCCTCTAAGGAAATGATACAGTATTTATATAAAATTCCAGCTCACATCATCACAGCGCAGGTAGCAAACCTTAGCTTTAAAGCAAACTTTAAAGGGATAACAATATATTATTTCAAAACCACTTTAAAGTGTGAGGAAAAGAGATCTCTATTCTCTTCTGCTGAATTTACATAACAAGCAGGCTTTTATCAGCTAGCTTCTGTTCATTTTTAGCATCAGAAGTTTGGCAGAAGTAAGACTCTTTTGGAGAATGACTATAACAAGCAGCCAGGTGGCAGGAGAAGCACATAAAGTCAGAAACACGTGCTTTGTTTTGTAAAAGAAACTAAGGGAACGCTTTGCCTTCTTGATCAGATAAGAATCACCCCCTAGAAAGCTGCACTGGGGTGGAAGAAATTGATCTTCACTTCCAGGTCAGCTGATTTTTACTGTATTATCAATTCTTCTCTACAGGGGACAGAATTAAAAACTCTCACACACTCAGAATTGTTAGAAGCAGGGTAGTATATAGTTGACTCCTATTTCAAGAAACAAGTGGAAAGATAAGCATATACTTTGAGGAGTCAACAAAAACAAATCAGTATTGTACCTCAGCACTACATAGGCAGAAGCAGCCTAGACCATTCTAGTGTAGGCTTTTGGGAACTCAAAGATCTCCATTCTCCCCCTGCTCAAGATTCTGTGGGCTAGTTCATATATGTGGGAGGGTGCTGTTGCACTCATGTCCTGCTTGTGAGTCTCCTGTTGACAGCTGGTTGGCCACTGTGTGAACAGAATGCTGGGCTAGATGGACCCAGCAGGGCTCTTCATATGTTCTTATACCAGCCTTCACCAACCTGGTACCCTCCTAATGTTTTGGACTACAATTCCCAGCATTCCTGATGATTAGCTATGCTGGCTGAGGCTGATGGGAGTTGAAGTCCAAAATATCAGGAGGATACCAGGTTGGGGAAGGTTGATATATTCGTCATTTTTGTCATTCATTGGCAGCAGCATCATATGGTGACTTGCCTGTGTGAATAAGACAATAATAGTTAATCATATGTCATTCTGAGATGGTTCTCTAAAACCTTAACCATTAAGTGGACCACACCTTGTGCAGCAGGTGCAGAGAAGCTCCCATCTCATAGATAGATAGATAGATAGATAGATAGATTGCAAGGAGAAGTCTTAAGGTGCAATCCTATGCAAGGTGAGACAGAAAAAAAGGCCTGCAACTCCCAGCATGCCCCAGCTACTCATGCTGGCTGGGGCAAGCTGGGAATTGTAGGCCTTTTTTTCTGTCTCGCCTTGCATAACATTGTGCCCTTTGTGAACGAAGTGCTCCACAATGATGCTTCAGTGCCCTATTCCATTTTAGTGGATCTGTTCCAGTGCCGAAACAAGGGACTCTTCTTGTGCCAGTGCTAATCCTAATCCTGAATGTTGCTGCTGTTGTACAGCAGGCCTCCACACTGGGTTCTGTATTATCTACTTGTCCTTAAAATGTATATATATCCTGCTCGTAGCTCATCTACATTATTGGTAGCATTCCACTTTATATTTTTTTTTAAAAAAAGCCTTGTTATTGCAATGGAACACTTACACATCTGCCCCATTAAGGCAGGTCTAATCTGAGAATGTACAGGGGACTACCAAACGCTAATCAATCATAACTAAGAGAGAGCACTTAAGATATATTAGAACTAACGAGCGTGCAGCTGTATGGGTGCCCTGCTGCAAAGGGAGTTAATCCATAGGACTGGGCCAATAAACGCAGTGAAGGATTTGCCTAATGGTATCTTTGTTTCAGAAGTCAAAGCAAGCAAACTGCTGTATTAGTGGGCAGTGGGCTTCCAATGTGAATGTAATTGTTTAGTCTATGATATGATATGGAAAGTTAAGATAAGAAAGTGCATCCATTTGTTCCTTTTTAAATGAGTTTCCAAACAGATTCATCCTCATTATTTTTGACCGAAAGCCTGTTCCAAAGGATAACGACAAACCGTTATACTAGTTAGAAAGTGGTGTTTGTCCTGGCGTCTGAGGACATTGTTATTAATGAATGGGGAAGAAAGTAAACAATATATTACGCATATCAGGGAATATTAAATTGGGAGCTGCTGACCTGCAGTAAGAAGTAGACTTGGAAAGGATGCTGGATAACCATGAAATGAGAAAAAACATGTGTTGGGGGTGGGGAGGAGGAAATTGATCAAGTAACAACATCCAGTGGGAAGGCAATAAAGTTCTTGGAAAACAATAATTCTGCTAAACAGCACAAAATGATAGTAGGCAGGAAATTTGATAAGACCACACAGAGCAATACAATGGCTGAACAGTAAGACATCAGCTTTCCTGTTGAGAATCTTGGAAATCATCTATACACTGTTATGAAGAAGGCTTGGGTAGAAAACAGTACATAACACTGGTTATCTCAGCATGGATGTTCGTAAATTGGAACAAATGATTTTCAGTCCATGCTCATTAGACTGCCTTTCAACATGCCTTGTTTTTGTCAACGGAATATTAGAATCCCTTACTGTTGTTTGCACACATTATTTTATTCATTAGCATATGTTTTTAAAAAGACAACTTAGCTTCTAGTTTATTTAGTAAAGGAAAATCAACAAAGAAGTCTTACAGAATCATTGAATAGTAGGGTTGGAAGGGGCCTATAAGACCACTGAGTCCAACCCCCTGCTCCATGCCGGAATCCAAGTCTTGTCTTTATCTTGAGTGGAAGGCAGTGCAGACATGGTAAATTTAACCTTTTCTGTGTTTAAAGCTTTGATCGCCTGTCAATCCATTACTAAATCTCATTGCTCTGAACCAGCAGCTGCAGTAGGTGTTACGTGGAATCTCTGATGTGAGACACAACTGTGGGAGCCAGGGATGGGCAGATCGGTCTGAGTCAATTTCACATGTGTTCTGTTGGCAGTCTTTTTTTTCCCCATTTCCACATTAAAATGTGGATTTTTTTCTAATCAACTTGGAATTCTGAAAATAAAGGTACTTATAATTTTACAAGACGGTGTGAGGGCTGCCTTTAAAATAATAACTTATTTTCTGACAAGTGATAGCTGCTGTAAGTGGCTAGAAATCACAGTTAGCCATGCACACTGAAAATGGGGCTGGAAATGCCGCTGGGAATAGTGGGACATGATGATGTGCTGTCCCTTGAGGCACATTATACAGGAAAAAAAGATGGTTGTATCCATAGAAGCAGCCAATGTTTCTTCCCACATACTGTCACTGGAAGGAATGGGATGTCATCATGTGCCATTACTCTCAGGGGCTTTTGTGCCCCCATTTTTAAGCACATGGCAGGAGCCTGGCTTTCCAGCCACTTGGAGTGGCTATTATATGTTAAAAGAAAGCATTTTTTGACAGCCCTCAGACCATCTTGTAGAATTTGTTGCAGTCCAGATATGCATACTAGGGTCTATCAGTGCCACAACACCCACTTTACATATTGATACTCACAGAGACATTTTGATGCTTCTAATATTGTCCTTTTGTGGGGGGCGGGTAGTGAGCAAATGGTTCCAAAGAAGCAAATGAGGCATCTCTCGCTGCCTTTACCACTAGTGCTAAGGACATAGGGTGATGAATAGTCTCTCAAAAACTATTCAAAAGAATAGAGCTCAAGAAACTCCTCACATAAATGTACAGAAAACAGTTTTGATTTGAGATCCAGCTTTCTCCCTTTCCCCTCAAGGGCCAGCCCAATGTCTAATTACAATTTATTGATCCTTTGCTTACACTGAAGTTATTATATTCAGGGTGCTCAGGGGTACTCCTTCCTTTATGTGATGTTAACATATTGCTTCTGTTAAAGGGCTGCATTTCCTTTCCCCCAAATGCCGAGTTTGACTCTGTGAACGTCTGTGCTGAGGCAGTAGCTCAGAGAATCCAGCACTGAATCCTACATTCATAGCCAATGCTGGGGGTACAGCAACAGCAGCTGCTTACTACCCTTGCTGTTACACAGTGACAGTGGCTATTTCCAAGGGGTACATATATGTTCATCTAGGAAAGGCATGAAGTCTTCGGAGAGAGGGCGCCTTCTGGTCCCTGACACAGAATTATCAATTACACACAGAAATACCAGCATATTGGAGCTGAAAGCTGTTCCTGCCAGGAACTAAGCGTTAGGAGAGGCATTTCAACCTTCAGAATGGGAGGAAACTCGGGAAACTCAGGAAACTGATTACAAGCATAGGGGACCCATGGAAGCTGATGCAAGCTATGTCAGGGAAAGGAATTGTGTCTGGAAAACCATGGTTGCTGAAGTCAATCCACAGGATTGAGTAGGGTTGGCGGAGAATTTCCCCCCGAAACTTCGGGGGGCCGAGCGCCAACGTGTTCGGCCCCCCGAACAAGTTTCGGGGAGAAATTCTCCACACAACCCTGCCCCCCGCACCCCCCCCGGGACGGGACTTACCTTTGGCGAATGTCCCTCCCGGTGGCGGGTCCGGCCGGCGGTTCGGTGGGTGTTCGCCCGGGGTGGGAGCGGCAGCTGGTCTTTTGACCGGCTGCCACCGCCGCCATTCCAATGAAAGAAAAAAAAAACCACGCCCCCGTGATAGGCTATGTGACGATTAACGTAGCCTATCACGGCTAGATTTGCAAAGTCAGCCGTGACAGGTTACGTAAATCGTCACGTAGCCTATCACGGGTGACTTTAAAAAAAAAAAAAAGCGCGTACGGATAATGGCGGCCCCCATAGGGAGCCGCCATTCCCGTTCCTTATTTGGTCGCTGTAGTCTACGTAAAGATTACGTAGACTACAGCGAAAATAAGGGCAACGCTACTTGCGTTGCCCTTATTTTCGCCGTAGTCTACGTAAAGAGATTTGTAAAGATTTACGTAGACTACAGCGACCAAATAAGGAACGCGAATGGCGGCTCCCTATGGGGGCCACCATTAGCGTACGCGCTTTTTTTTTTTAAAGTCACCCATGATAGGCTACGTGACGATTTACGTAGCCTATCACGGCTGACTTTGCAAATCTAGCCGTGATAGGCTACGTTAATCGTCACGTAGCCTATCACGGGGGCGTTTGTTTGTTTTTTTAAAACTTCTTAGTTCGCGGCTGGCCGAGGCGAGGCGCCTCCTCCCCGGCCTGAATTTCGGCTGGGTGAGGCGGGAAGCCTCCCCCCCGGCCTGAATTTCGGCTGGGCGAGGCGGGAAGCCTCCCCCCCCGGCCTGAACTTCGCGGGGGGAGCAGCGAAGCGCCTCACCCCCACCGCGAACAAGCTTCGAGGACAGGTAAGTGACTTTCGTCCATCCCTAGGATTGAGCCAGGAGAAATCAAAAAGACAAATACAATGATCAAATTATGCTAGTGTTAGTCTGATTTCCTGCAATGAAAGAAGCAGAACAATGGAATCCCCTCCAAGGCAGGGGTGCAGAACCTCTTTTTGCCCATGGATTGAATTTTATTTTGGAGAAGCTGGGGGGGGGGGTGTATTACAGTGGTGGGCATGGCCAAGGGCCAAAGGGGCAGGGGCAGAAATACCAGCATATTGGAGCTGAAAGCTGTTCCTGCCAGGAACTAAGCATTAGGAGAGGCATTTCAACCTTCAGAATGGGAGGAAACTCAGGAAACTCAGGAAACCACCAAATGACTGGTGGTCAAGGTAAAGGGATGTGGCCCTCTGGGGAACCCTGGAGGGCCAGGTTGGGACCCCAGAGGGCTAGATTTGGCTCCTGGCCTGAGATTCCCAACCCTTGCTCCAATGGTCCACTCACCCAATCTGCTTTTCCTGTTCTAATAGTTTATACAGATTATCAGCGCTGTGACTCATCATTTCTATCAGGTATGTTAAGATTAATATATGGGATAGATCAGTTAGTGTTTTATTGTTTTGCTTGGGGTATTGTATCAAAAGTTCTCTGTAACTTTCTGTGTAATTTTACTTCCTTCCTTTTCCTCATCTTAATAAACTACTCATCTACCTCTAGAGCTGTTTGTGCTGCCTTCCAGCCTCAGGTAAATCTCAGTGCTAATTTCAGTGCCTCTTGACTGGGAGCTCACATGAAGCTTTTATCCTGCTATTGAGATTGCTTACTCATGGAAGTTTGCGGGCCCTTTAGATGATGTTGTGAACCTCCAGGGTGTCTCCTGCACTAAATTACCTTTATTCCATTTTTAAATAGATTGGAGAGAATGAGGTATCAAATTACCCCACTTGTGTTCCGCATGAGTTCATAAAAAAGGAAAAGCCACAGGAAGAGGAGCGAGATCAGTGAAACATATGGAAGACTCAGATAAGGGGGGGAAAGGAGAAGAAAAGGGTGAGAAAAAAGGAAGCACATGTAAAGGGAGTCCATTGTGATCCTGCATTTAAAATGGAAGCAGAAAGCCCTGTTCTAAATGTGGGATTTTAGGCTGGTGTAGAGATGCTCTGGGTGACTGGCTGCCATGTAATGTTTGGCCTTGAGGATTAAAATAGAGGGTGTCAATTGGAGCCCTTATTTTAGTTGCCCCCAAGTGTATCCAAAGGTCCAAGAATCCCCTGACTTGGGCCAGACTGGAGAAATCAGGGGTGGTGGCAGCCTACTGGCTTTTGGTGATCCCTCTCTGCCTCTCTTTCAGGGAGTTTGGGATAACACTCACTCTCCCTTCACAATTACTAATAAGGATCTCAAGTTGTGTTGCCTTTCGCTGCCTTCCAGGGCTCAGGCATCACATACATTAAAAGCAACAACACCACCACGACTTACCTTAAAGGAGATATATAATATATGTTACAATCTCAGAAGGGTAAGGTGGGCTTTTTCACGTAATGCTTCTAAACTTTATTCTTAATAGCCATTCCAAATCTGGCTGCAAAACAGATCCACATTAGAGTTTGGACCAACTGTTTGTCAACTATAGTGATAGTTGCCAGTAGAGTGGTCAACTATGTTTCTATTTAAGGGATGACCTTTATTCTGGTGTGGTTAGACTGCTGGACATAGACCTGAGTTCATATAAAACTTACTGGGTGACTTTGGGACAGTCCTATCAATTAGTCTAACCTACCTCATAAGGTTGCTGTGAGGATAATAGGTGGCGGAGGTGGGGTGGGGACCATGTATCCTACCCTGAGCTCTCTGGGGGAAGGACAGGATAAAAATGTAATATATAAATATTTCAGAACAGAACATCATCACAGGATTCCACAGGAGCAACACCAAGAGCTCTACAGCTGTCTGAAGTTTTGCTCTGGCAAACACTTCCTTTCCGTGCATATGTTAGGAAATCAGAAATAGTATCATTAACCATTCTTAAGCACAGATGTAGAAAAGGGGTGCAGACATTGAAATTGTAATTAGAATGTGCAGATCAACAACAACAAGAACAAAACGCTGAGGAATGTTGCAAGTCATAGAGACACAATCTTTACTTCCCTTGCAATTTATTGGATGTATTTCCAAGCAAATTTGCTTTGAGATTTTGCTTTAGGTGAATTTGAGAGGCAACTCTAATCCCAGGTCTTCTCAGCTTTGACCAGTACAAGACACCTTCTGCATTATCCCCACCCCCCTACCCCAAAAGGATATCTGGTGCTGGTGAGAGGCTGGTGACAACCCAGCATATCTTGACTTACAACCTATATTAATGCTTTCGTACGTAACCCCAGGCAGAGCTGGGTGGACCATCTTGAAAAATTTCTCCAGTGTTTAAAGTTTTGTTTTGGCTTTTCTTGGAGTTCCTCTGGGTTTGCCCTAGGGAAACCCCCTCTCAAACCTGATTCACATTTTGCTTTGGATGAAATTTGAGTGGCAACTGCACATATTCAGAAGCACCAATTTCACAGACTGGATTTATAGATAGATAGATAGATAGATAGATAGATAGACAGACAGACAGACAGACAGATCAACATCTCTCTTTTTTATAGATGTGGTGTGCTTGATCCCATGTTTGTCTCTACTGGCCAACATGACCAACAAGGATCAGCACCACATTACAATGGGCTACTCAGTCTGTACAATGGCATCCTGTCCAAAGGTATTCTAGGGGGGGAAAAGAACCTGCCATTCCACTTTCTGCTCTTCTGACTGGGTGCTGTAACACCCAATCAGAACCAGCAGGCATGGGCATTTTATTTATGGTCTTATGTTCTCATTTATTTATTTAGGGGTTTATACCCCTTCAACCCCTTCATGGATCACTGCCTTGTTGTGGCGAAGGGGCTTGCGTAACTCAGTGAAGCCATAAGCTATGCCATGCAGGGCCACCCAAGATGGACAGGTCATGGCAGAGAGTTCTGACAAAATGTGGTCCACTGGAGAAGGAAATGGCAACCCACTCCAGTATTCTTGCCAAGAAAACCCCATGGAACGTATCACAAGGCTAAAAGATATGACACCGGAAGATGAGCCCCTCAGGTCGGAAGGTGTCCAATATACTACTGGGGAAGAGCAGAGGGAATTTCCAAGTAGTGCCAGAAAGAGTGAAGTGGCTGGGCCAAAGCCGAAAGGACACTCAGCTGTGGATGTGTCTGGTGGTGAAAAGAAAGTCCAATGCTGTAAAGAACAATATTGTTTAGGAACCTGGAATGTAAGGGCAATGAATCAAGGTAAGCTGGAGGTGGTCAAACAGGAGATGGCAAGATTGAACATTGACATCTTGGGAATCAGTGAACTAAAATGGACAGGCATGGGCGAATTTAATTCAGGTGACCATCATAACTACTACTGTGGGCAAGAATCCCTTAGAAGAAATGGAGTAGCACTCATAGTCAACAAAAGGGTGGGAAAAGCAGTACTGGGGTACAATCTTAAAAATGATAGAATGATCTCAGTACGAATCCAAGGCAAACCATTCAACATCACAGTAATTCAAGTCTATGCCCCAACCACTGATGCTGAAGAAGCTGAGGTTGATCGGTTCTATGAAGACCTACAACACCTTCTAGAACTAACACCAAAAAAAGATGTCCTCTTCATCATAGGGGATTGGAATGCTAAAGTCGGAAGTCAAGAAATCACCGGGATAACAGGCAAGCATGGCCTTGGAGTACAAAATGAAGCAGGACAAAGGCTAATAGAGTTTTGCCAAGAGAACACACTGATCATAGCAAACACTCTTTTCCAACAGCAAAAGAGGTGACTCTACACATGGACATCACCAGAGGGTCAATATCGAAATCAGATTGATTATGTCCTTTGCAGCCAAAGATGGAGAAGCTCTATACAGTCAGTAAAAACAAGACCTGGAGCTGACTGTGGCTCAGATCATGAGCTGCTTCTTGCAAAATTTTGGCTTAAATTGAAGAACATAGGGAAAACCACTTAACCATTCAGGTATGACCTAAAGCATATCCCTTATGAATATACAGTGGAGGTGATGAATAGATTTAAGGGATTAGACCTGATAGACAGAGTGCCTGAAGAACTATGGATAGAGGTCTGTAACATTGTTCAGGAGGCAGCAACTAAATCCATCCCAAAGAAAAAAGAAATGCAAGAAAGCCAAGTGGCTGTCTGATGAGGCTTTACAAGTAGCTGACGAAAGAAGGGAAGCGAAAAGCAAGGGAGAAAGGGGAAGATATATCCAACTGAATGCAGAGTTCCAGAGAATAGCAAGGAGAGACAAGAAGGCCTTCTTAAATGAACAATGCAAAGAAATCGAGGAAAACAACAGAATGGGAAAGACTAGAGATCGCTTCAAGAAAATCAGAGATCTCAAGGGAACGTTTTGTGCAAGGATGGGCATGATAAAGGACAAAGAAGGCAGGGACCTAACAGAAGCAGATGAGATTAAGAGGTGGAAAGAATACACAGGAGAACTATACAGGAAATATCTTAATGTCCCTGATAGTCATGATAGTGCAGTCACTGAACTTGAGCCGGACATCCTTGAGAGTGAAGTCAAGTGGGCCTTAGGAAGCATTACTAACAACAAAGCTAGCGGAGATGACAGTATTCCAGTTGAGCTATTTAAAATCCTAAAAGATGATGCTGTTAAAGTGCTGCACTCAATATGCCAACAAATTTGGAACACTCAGCAATGGCCACAAGACTGGAAAAGGTCAGTTTACATTCCAATTCCAAAGAAGGGCAATGCCAAAGAGTGTTCAAACTACTGTACAATTGTGCTAATTTCACATGCCAGCAAGGTTATGCTCAAAATCCTACAAGCTAGGCTCAGCAGTATGTGAACCAAGAACTACTGGAAGTACAAGCTGGGTTTTGAAGAGGCAGAGGAACTAGAGATCAAATCTCCAACATTTGCTGGATCATGGAGAAAGCAAGAGAATTCCAGAAAAACGTCTATTTCTGCTTCATTAACTACGCTAAAGCCTTTGTTTGTGTGGATCACAACAAACTGGCAAATTCTTAAGGAGATGGGGGTACCAGACCACCTTACCTGTCTCCTGAGAAACCTGTACAAAGGTCAAGAAGCAACAGTAAGAACCGGACATGGAACAACCGAGTGGTTCAAAATTGGGAAAGGAGTACGACAAGGCTGTATATTGTCGCCCTGCTTATTTAATTTATATGCAGCAGAGTACATCATGAGAAACGCTGGGTTGGATGAATCACAGGTTGGAATTAAGATTTCCAGGAGAATTATCAACAACCTCAGATACGCAGACGATACCACCCTAATGGCAGAAAGCAAAGAGGATCTAAAGAGCCTCTTGTTGAGGGTGAAAGTGGAGAGTGCAAAAGCTGGCTTGAAACTCAACATTAACAAAACTAAAATCATGGCATCTGGCCCCATCACTTCCTGGCATATAGAAGGGGAAGAAATGGAAGCAGTGACAGATTTTATTTTCTTGGGCTCCAAGATCACTGCAGACGGTGACTGTAGCCATGAAATTAAAAGATGCTTGCTCCTTGGGAGGAAAGCTATGGCAAACCTAGACTGCATAGTAAGAAGCAGAGACATCACCTTGCCGACAAAGGTCCATCTAATCAAAGCTATGGTTTTCCCAGTAGTAATGTATGGCTGTGAGAGCTGGACTATAAGGAAGGCTGAGTGCTGAAGAATCAATGCTTTCGAACTGTGGTGCTGGAGAAGACTCTTACGAGTCCCCTGGACTGCAAGGAGGTCAAATCAGTCCGTCCTAAAGGAAATCAACCCTGAGTGCTCATTGGAAGGACAGATACTGAAGCTGAAGCTCAAATATTTTGGCCACCTAATGCGAAGAGAAAACTTTCCCTGATGCTGGGAAAGATTGAAGGCAAAAGGAGAAGGGGACGGCAGAGGATGAGATGGCTAGATAGCATCACCGATGCAATGAATATGGACTTGAGCACAGTCCAGGAGAGCGCGCAGGACAGGAAGGCCTGGCGTGCTATGGTCCATGGGGTCACGAAGAGTCGGACACGACTGAATGACTGAACAACAACAACCCCTTCAACAAGTTCCCATGGTGAACATCTCCTACAAGCCTTTGTATGATTCAGCCATATAAGACAGCACATATTCTAAGCATAAGTATTTCTGATACCTCATAAGTATTTCTGTTACCTCATAAGTAACCCCACTGTCAGTGCCAGCATCCCATGGGATTAGATCCTGAATGACCTTCTGGACCCATCCACAGTCTTTGGTACATAGATCTTCAGCTGAAAGCCCTACATTCCAGTCAGGACTGGGGCCTAGCATGGTAAGGAAAGACATCAGATGGCGTGTTCTGTCCACAGAAAATTCAGCAGAGGGAGCAGCTCTCCTGCAAATAAAAAAGAGGGAGATGGCTAAAGTAAAGACTGCAACTTGAGAAGCCATCTGCATGCCAAATGGCATAAGAATCACAAGAGGGAATTATGTTGTAACCCATAAAGCATTTTTGTGAGCAGAGTCCAACCAAAGTTGACATAGCACTTCCTGGAAAGTGCTTTTAGGATCACAGTGACAGGCAGCACAATTTCTTCGTGTACCTACACTCTACAGTACAGCAATAAAAGATTGATAGGGTAAAGTGTTTGATATTGTTGTAGTACACTGTATCCTTTTCAACAGTGAGACAACCATGTGTATTTAATGAAACGACTTTTTACTTCATTCCTGGATTGCTTTTAGATTTTTATTGGGACTTCAAGTTACTTGCAAAAGAAACACAAGAATCCCTTATCTCACACATGTGGCAAAATCTTTGTTTAAACTGCAGATAACGCCATAGAAGCATTCTGAAGACGTATTCTCTGGATGATATTAGCTGGACTTCAGCTAAAATGTTGAGATTGGCAACATTTTCAAAACTACCATTAGCTCGATTTTAATGCTCAGGCATGTGTGAGATTTACAGCAATGGCCAGAAGATGTTGTAGCCAAGTATTGTGCAAGTTTCTGCCAAAGAAAATCCATGGTGATAAGCAGCACACCCTAATTCTTGAGATCTTGCCAAGGATTCTCTTAAGTAGAGGATATGTTGCATATGGAATCAATCCTGTTTCAGCAACAACATTCAAAGGTCTTTAGTGACTGACAGCTCATCTATCTCGTGGATGAACCACCCCTGCTACGCATGAAGCTATTGCACCAGAAAACTGTTTCTCCACTGTAAGCAATGCACAAGCAGTGCCTGATCCCATGGGGCTTGTGCCGTGAAAGCATCCTATCCCTGGCAAATGAAGCAGTGACATCTGGCATCTGTCCTTCTTGCCAGGCAACATAGGCTGTCATCTGAAGCCAAGAAGGGCTTGTGCCAGGCTCACAAGAACCATTGAGACCAACAGGGAATGGAGCATAACTCAAGAATGGAGCACAACTTCAGGCCTTTCCTGCTCCTTTGCCGTCCTCTGTTGGCATGTTGCAAGCAGTCATATGCAGCTGGAGGCCAGAAGATCAGGCATTGAGGTTGGGCACAAGCTGAAGCCCATAGGTGGCAAAGGACCCAACACTGACTTAAGATGCTGAGCCAATTTCCATGTCTTGACAGAAGTGCCTGGCAGCAGTGGAAGAAATTGAGCACCAGAGAATCGTCCTCTGCTCTCTCCTCCAGGTTCCCCTCCCATCAAGAAATTGGAAATCACCCCTGAAGGCACTACATTGCCACAGGGGCCTCTGGGGTGATCCTCCATTTCCCAGTTTCAAAGATACCTGGAGGGAGCAAAGCAGCAATGTTTGTCATTCACTAAGAAGCCCAAGAGGGCCACTGCTCAGCAGTCACCAAGCATCTCTCCCAGTGGGAACATGATAAGATGAGCCTTGCTGGATCCGACTAAAGACTGGTCTAGTCCTCTTTGAGTTGGTGTTCCCTTTCCTGATCTGCAGTATAGATTCTAGCTGAGCTTCTATTGATGACATTTTGAATAACCCCCAGACTTAAAGGGCTTCATTGTATGTTTAACTATGTCGTTCTTACTCTCATGTAAGTGAGTGCAGCCACAATTCAGATCCAATGGAGACTTTTTTCTCTCCCTGCCCCCCGGGTCTGCCCCACAGTGTTGTGTGTGGAATTCTGGGGGGAAACCAGGTAGTGGAGGGAAGGTTTAACTCTCCCCTTCCAGGGTGCTGTGGTCCTGATCTGAACTGGGGCCATGTGTGCTTACACGAGTGTAATAAGTAAGACAAACTTCGGCTACACACTACGTGATTAGCATAATACACAGTTCGGCCCTCAGTAATGGCATTTTGCAATACTGGAACTCCCTTTCTCCAGAGACTCTCTTAAACCTGAAATGAAGGTCTTCTTAAAGAGGTGTGTGACCTTCCAAATTAGTTTGACTTTCTATGGGCAAAGGCAGTGGAGGCTGGTGGCTCCAATTTCGGTGGGGCTGTAAATCCATTCTGGGTTTCAGTCAGAACCATCCAGAACTCTAAAGGAGCTATCCAAGGTGCCAAACCTATATTGGGGATAGGGTTCAGCACCTTGGATAGCTCCTTTGGAGTTCTGGCTGGTTCTGACTGAAACCCAGAATGGATCCCGAGCCCCACTGAAATCGGAGCCACCAGCCTCCACTGGGTGAAGGTAAAAGTAGGACTGTGCCTGGGGTAATTTAATACTTCATAGAATAACTCGCCTTGAGTAATACAGACCCAATTCTTTTCCTGAAGTCTTGAAAGAAGGCAAGAGGAAATCTCATATGTTAGTGTGAGGTATGTGTTAGTTTGTTATTTATTGCAAAATTCTCCCATGAATCAGAATACGTTTCATTGGACATACACATTTAACAGCTGGTGTGTAAATGTTTGCAAGTGGAATCTAAAATCTAAAATATATGACTTAAAAGTATTTGTTCAGCTGACTGCTGCTTTGAAGAAGCTTGCAATATACCACCTAATGTTCTAAGGCTTTTAAGAAATTAGAGAATGCCATTCAAATTTAGATGATAATTCAGTTCAACAAATAAGAAAGCATTCATACAACATTTTTCAGTAGGTAGGTCTGAGATTAATGGTGGAATGTTAGACCATTGCCAGTAATGCTCACTACCATTGAGAAGAAGCAGACATTAAGTGCTAAAACAGAGTACACATATTTAGAAATTACGAACAGGGTTAGACAATTTCAAGAGCAGTGGGGAATTTTAAAAAATGTTTGGAACCTCAGGTAGGGACAAAGCATATATTACTGTGGTACTGAGTCAATAGGGCAGATGTTGCGGTTGTCAAAATTCTCCTAGCTTTTATAAATGGGAAAGATTCTGAATGTTCATGCTCAATACAGTAAGAAAGGCAAAGGGGTGCCCTGATTGGTTGTCCCCCTTCCCAAAGGCAGCATCTGATTGGTTCAGATTGATGCCACTCAAAAACTCGGTAAAAAATGTTCTGCTTTGAAATAGGCAGGGGCCCTGCGGCTGCAGGCTTGTCCATCTGGCAACTGCCCACAATGTTTCCTTCTGCCAGTGGGGCTGGCTGCACAAGGGGATGGTGCAAGGAGGAGCAGCTGCCTGCTGCTGCCTCCACCACAGCAGCAGTAGTCCAGCCCTTTGAGTTGCTGGGCCCTCGGCAGCTGCCCGCCCATGCCGACCCCTGATGCTGGGCCTGACTAGTAGCCATCGAGAGCCTTCTACTCCATGAATGTTTAATCGCTGTTTAAAGCTGTCTGAGTTGGAGGCATTAATGAAGAAGTTAACCCAGTTCTGACCACTTGGCTCCCTATATGTAATAAGTATAATTGGCTCTTTGTTGGTGAGAAATAGGTCTTCTTCTTGAAGAACTATCCCTAGAACTTAGGCTATGATGCTGTTGAGCATGCCAGTACAGCCTTAGCTCAAATGTTGTCTTTGTTTTCATTAGAGGCCTCCAAGGAGAGAATCTGGCCAATACTGTGTGCCAGCACTTGTAAGATGGATAGGACACCATAAATGCTAAAGATGAAAAGGCTTCTGCTGTCATCTCATCTATCACCTGGCAGCTATGATCAGATTGCCCTTTGCTTTGTAGTCTTTCAACCAGTCTGATTCCAGTGTCTCAAGCCACTAGTGTTCAGTTGTTGCTTCCCTTGAACAAACATGCCTCTCCACTAAGAATATACTTGATGGACTGAAGAGCATCGAGTGAACTAAATACCAAGGTGTTCCACTGAGTCAGCAGGTTCAGGATTTCAGAACTGCTATGATGGAGCTAGCCCCTGCGGAAATCACTGGGATCTTCACAGCACTTCACAGCACAGCAGTTTTCATATCATGCCTTCTGGAATGGGCATCTGAAGTTAATGGACAATTCCCAGGTACATTATTGGTGGGAATACAGCACTAAAAATGGTCAACTGGATGAACATTGGGCCATGCTTTCCTCCAACTCCTTTGCCACCTTTACCAAGGCTTTTTCAATCCCCTCTCTAATTTATCTTCCTGTTCTGTATAATTCACTCTCATTTGGATTCCTGCAATGTGTTTTACATGGGGCTGCCTTTGAAAATGGTCTGGGAACTTTACCTAGTCCAAAATAAGGCAGTGATATTGTTAACAGGGCCTGGGCAATATGATCATATTATGCCAGTGCTCTGTGGGATGCACTGGTTTCTAGTCCATTTCTGGGCCAAACTCAAAGTGCTGGTATTAACTTTGAAAGCTCTAAATGGTTTCGGGCCAGGTTACCTGAAGCATTGATTCCTCCCATATATACCTGCTCAGACCCTAAGGTCATCTTCAAAGGCCCTCTTCCATTTGCCCCTTCCAAATAAAGTGAGGCAATTCCCAGGCTACTAAGGAGGGGCTTTTCAGTGCTGGCAGTTTTAGGATGCCCTTCTCAGAGATGCTCACCTGGCGCTTACGTTGTGGTCCTTTCGGTGCCAGGTGAAGACCTTTGTATTGTCCTGGCCTTTTAGTTCTTCATTTTATATTGAAATATGTGTTTTTAGATCCTTCCCTGTTGCTGGTTTTTACTCTCTGATTTTATTCATTTATAGACGGTTAAAGGTTTTGTATTATGTTTTATCATGTTGTATTTTAGGGTTTTACTTTCTGTGAACTGTCCAGACAGCTTTGGCCATTGGATGGTATAGAAATGTAACAAACAAACAAACAAACAAACAAACAAGCACTTTTTGGTTTTTTCCTTTTTCTAATTTTCTGCATCTATCTGTATTGTCCAAGACTTCCTGCTGGCACCAGCCTTACCATGAAGGCAGCAGTTTCTGGAGGATGGCACCAGTTTTCTCCCATGATCTTCCATATTTTTGTGTCATTGGTAAGTTCATGGGGAGGGGGTTGTCTCATTTTTAACTTTTTGCTTCAGGTGCCAAAATATCTAAAACTGGCACTGTTTACCTCCCAGTCTCCTGGGTTCTTTCATGTTTTGCAATCCAATCATGTTTGTCCCATATAAAAGGAGTATGCATCTGGCTATGCTCAAAGCCTATAAGTTCTGTAAGGAAACAATGTCCAAAGCTTGAGAAATGGCTTGCATGGACACAAAAAAAGAGCAACCTATTAAGAAACAAAATGTAAGAACTCCAGTGGTGATGTATTGATATAGACACAGCCAGTGGGAATGGAGCAGGATAATAAAATGATGGGCATTTGCCACAGGGAACTGGAAAATGTAGGAATGGAGTTTGTGCCAACTAATCATCATCAGTTATTCTACAAGATGGGCCCTAGACTCCTCCAGATAATGCTGGTGCCAGTAACAAAATCATAACAATATGAGGAAATATACCCAGTCTCTTTAAATGATGACATTCATTTAATTTATTAATACAGCTGGACATGCATCTCCATCTCCAGAAATATAAACAGTCAGGCAGTAACTCACTTCATATCAGCTAACTCCACATCATTGCATTTCATGAGCATGGCACTGTTATTTTTAGATGGAAGATAAAATCACCAAGACAAGGTCTTATCACATCCTGTAATATAATTTAAATGTACAATAATCAAGCTGCCATGGTTTTAACACTGAAAAAACTCTCTATTAATTATGTATTCTGAAAGTGGCAGATGGAAGCAAAATGAGAACAGAATTACACTTTTCAGGTTGATGCGTGTCTTGCTCAATAAAAAGAAAATATCACCCATTGTAAGTAGTTGCAAGGAACGAAAGTTTCACCTCGTAAAATGTGGATCCCCAGGTAGTTAACTAAATAGCAGCATGTTTCTAACATTACTTATGTTTATTACACCCTCCATTTTTACAGATTTTGGAATGTTTTGCTCTTAAGCTGTTGGTGTTGTTCAATTCAAGAGCAAATGGAGACTTGCACGGAACAGTTTGAAATGGCATCTTATGGTCCTTTGGGACTGAAGAGGAAGGCTTTGGCCAGTTGGCCAACCTTTGTGGAGTAACCTGTAAGAAAGGGATGGGTCCAGCTTGCACCTACCTATCTGGCCAGTGAGCTTCTTCTGCAAGTCCCACCCCTTCTCCCTTCAGCCCTGTGCAGGAAAGCCGTGCTCTTACTGTCTGATTGCTGTTTGGAGAGAAGCACTGGGATTTCCCTGCTGAGTGCTGAGGAGAGACAGCCTTTCTCTAGCACAGTTCAGCAAAACCTTTTCCAGCTCGGGGCCAAGTTTATTTATTTATTAAATTTCTTAATCGTCCATCTGGCCAGTCACCTGGACACTCTGGGCCATGTACAATACAATTTAAAACAGTAAAATTACACATTAAAACATCATCTACCCCCCTCAAATGACTGCCTGAACAACCAGGTTTTCAATACGAGGAGGAAGCTCATTAAAGAGGGGGCATGGCAGAGTTCCCTAGGGAGGGAGTTCCACAGAGTGGGGGCCACCGCAGAGAAGGCGCTC
Organism: Heloderma suspectum; assembly: GCF_057233095.1. Classification (NCBI taxonomy): domain Eukaryota; kingdom Metazoa; phylum Chordata; class Lepidosauria; order Squamata; family Helodermatidae; genus Heloderma; species Heloderma suspectum. The sequence continues at coordinate 110,296,332 of NC_139458.1, read as the reverse complement.
TCCCTCATCCTCACCAGTCTAGCTGTCCTGGCTGATGGGACAGAGAGAAGGCCATCTGAGGCTGATCTTGTTGAGCAGCCTGTCTAGTGTTGCTGGAGGCGCTCCTTGAGATAGGCTGGGCTGGAACTGTATAGTTCCAATTTGGGAACAGTTTTGGGGGCGGGCACATTCCTGCAGTGGGCAGAGGTAACAGCACAAAGGACAGGCTGAGGACAAAGCTCTTAGGCACACCAAGCACAGCTCAGTTCTTCAGTTTTCTACACAGGGGGGTAAGCCCCAGTGCAACAGCTTTCAGGAACACAAAGCACAGTTCAGTTCTATGCATGTCTATTCAAGGGTAAGCCACAGTGATGGAGCATAGAAGTAAGCCACATAAATGGACTTCTAAAAAATAACCCTTCAGTTTCCATGCCTTAAGGCAGGGATGGGTAAACTCATTCAGCCCAATCCCTGCCGTTAGATTTATAGAATACTGACGATATTGCCACTGAAAGGGTCTGATAAATAGTTTGTCTCTGAAGCACAACAGAGAGCATGTTAAACTTCTTCTAGGATGCTAAACATGGGGCATCTTACATTCAGCAAATGACGCTGAGGCTCAGAGCTCAACCTTACTTGCTATTCAAAACAACAACAACTCTAAGACTGTAAACCTATACATCAGGGGTGCACAACCTTTGCGGCTTGTAGGCCACATAGAGTATCTGCTGCACACACATCCGTACACACATGCACATTCACATAACTCACATACATCTCTCTCTCTCTCTCTCTCTCTCACACACACACACACACACACACACTCCACTCACTCACGCACTCCCTCACTCAAATCCAACTCCTGCCCAAGAGGGTTTCAGAGGCCTGACACATTTGGTCACATTAAACCAACACTCGTCCAGAAAGCTCTGTTCTTAAACCACCCAGCCAACCAGGAACCTTGGTTCCTGGCCCTTCTCCCTCCTCTAATATACTCTTTTACTGAAGGATCCTGACATCCAACTCTCTGTTACCGGGACCCTTTCCCCACGACAATGGAAGGAGAAGTGAATGGAGGAGTACTGGATTTTTTAAAAAAGAATCAGTGTTGCTGCGCTTTGGTCCATGCAGGGCTCCACGAGCGAGTACTCTGCATCAGTAAATATCGCTTAACAGAACATACTTCTGGGTGGGGCTGGGGGTTGGCATGAACGTCATCTGACTAGCAGGGGCTGCTCAACCAATGAGAGAGGCGTCCCACCTCCAGACCTGCTCCCACCCCACTTTTCTCCTTTCCCCTGAAGCTCTAGATGCACCTGCATTTCAAGAGCAAGCCTCATTGTGCACAATGGGAGTTACTTCCGAGTAGACACATATATGCTCGTGCTGGGAAAGACGGGGGTGGGGGCACACAGGGATGGGAAACTAGCCCCCATCGATGCTGTGCAGGATCTCTGTAACAAAAGTGTGGTTACTTCTTAAGGCAATAAACCAAACAGGGGAGAATCAGAGCCTCACAATTGCGCTTTAGAGCATTTAGGGAATGTGCTATAAACTGTGCCATTTCAACTGAGGGTGATCTCTGTACATTCTGATGTGGGCATTACTTCTGAGTAGACACTAACTGGTTTGTTCAGGGATGGGAAACACACAGGAAACACCCCTTGACCAGGGTCATGGCAAAAGGCACACCCCCAGGCAAGGCTAGCATACCCGAGGTCAATGTGAGGGCTGGGGCACACAGCAACTATACTGGGGAGAACCTGACTTGGGGGAAAGAAGTTTAAGCAAGGAAATCCATTTTTCCCTAATAAGCTCTGGGATGGCTGCTGGATGGCCACAATGTCATCTATCCCTAATGACCTCAACACGCAGCCAGCTTGGAGTAAACCACACCCCTGGATAGCTTTTAAAAAGAAAAAAAAAACAGAAAAAAGGGGGGATGCTATAACAGGCTCTATGGTTCCTGCCATAGAAGACCCATCCCTAGAGCATCCTTGGAAGCAGGCAGGAGCCTTTGAGCACTCCTCTTGGGACACCTTAGGAATGAGGATTCTATAATCCCCTTCCTAAAGCATTTTTCCTTCCCCTGACCCTCAACTGTTTTTTTCTGGAGGTACGAGGGGCCACCAGACAGGTCTTAGGGGGCCATCCGCAGCCTTGGGGATGCACTTTTTGCACCCATGCTCTATACACATACCTGGGAGTAAGTTACATTAAACCCAATGGGGATTGATTCTAAGTTGACATGGATGTCATTGCACGGTAAACGTTCTTACTAAACAATTTCACCTGCCCAATGGGGTGACCAGAACTGTCCTAAATGACAATTGTAGCTTTGCTTCCTTCTCCATACCCTTATTGTCTCCCAGAAACCCCTTACACAGGTGTTTCCCTAAAGCAGTTGTGCAGCAGAAAGAGACATGTTTGATCACAGAGCCAAAGTGAGGGAAGGAGGCATCCATTCAATTCCTTATCTGGTCTATTGTTACAAAAAACAGTGTGAAAGATTATCATCCTGCTTTTGGATGTAAGGGAGTGAGACTGCATCCAAGCATGAGCTAAGCCTGTTAACAGAAAGACTGCCAAATATTAATCAGTGTAACACTGGGGTCTCCATGTGGGGCCATCCAGAGCCTTCATTCAGGTCGTGCATTCAGGTCGTCCCATTTTCTTCTATGAAAATGTGTGCAGGCATTTTAATTTTTTTTTTACTATGCACTCTCAATGCTTCCATGTCATACAAGATAAAAAGAATCCCTTCACATGAATGACTTTGGATTACCACATCCTGGAGACAGGGAAATGGAAGACACTGAGATCAAATCAAAAGTTCTCAGGTCAGCAGTGCTCACAATGCCACTGGTGGGAATAGCACAAGGACTGTGGTTTTATGTGCAAAGGAAAATCTGTTGAAAGAAATCTTACTTTGCACAGGGGTAAATCTGGGAGCAAAAGGTGTCTTTGTTAACTGCATGCGCACGCGCGCACACACACACACAATGAGTTATTGCAAAGTTTGTATTTGACAGAGAATGTGAAGGAAACTGAGAGCTTAGGATGTGGACTATTCAATATGAAGGCCATAAAATGCAAGAAAGAGTTTATATTTTTCACTCAACATAATATTACAGAATGCCAGTATTATATACAGAGGCCTTCCAACCTCAGATTCAGTCAACAAAAATATAGTGCCTTTTAGCTAAGGCTGTCTATTTTATGGAGGCACAGACAGGTCAGGCAATTTCCCCTGAGTTAATCCTAGGGATATGTGAAAAGTCTATTAGCATGGGACTCTCTCCTGACCTGTCGTGCCTCTTCAGCAATAGAAATGTAGAGCCTGGGAACTGCAGCCATAAATAATTTTTTTTCTTCCATCTTTCCTTTCTTCCTGTAAAATAGAGGTCAAGGAAAGAGTTAAAGTGGTGGAATTCTTCTGCCCACATGAACAGAACTTCTCATTTCCCACATAATTTATAATGCACAAAGGAAAACACAGTGACTGCCAGATGCTGGGGGTGCCATTTCAGATGTCAATCAAGCTATGCGGTGATTTTCAGCAAGGTCTACAGGCCCACTCTAGAATATATACAATGCTAAATGGTGAAAAAGAAGAACATTTTAAGGACATTTGTTACGTTTATTGGTTACGTTTATGTTTACCTATAATACTTTATAACAGCAGGCCAGTGAGAGCCAATGCCCATATTCTCAGGGACCATTCTATTGTCTGGATATAGTAAATTCAGAGGACAGGAGTGATGTGAGCCGCACAGGTTGACCCTCCTGCTGTCACAATTGGTTTGGTTTCATTAAAAGAAATGGTGCCATTTCGTAGCCAGGGCTTCACTGTTACGAAGGACATGTACTCAGGCAGAAGTGGGGCATTCCATACAAAATATAATGTTAATGTGTTTTTTTCTCTTCACAGCTGAACTTGTGGCAAACATTTTACTTTATCTTGATTAAAATTTGGTAGCGCCTCCCTCAGTCGCGTACATTGGTTTAGGGGCATATGTGGCATATATATATATATATATATATATATATATATATATATATCTGTTATATAGGCATCCTATCTGCAAGATCTAGTAATTCCCAAAGACAGAATGCTTTCTCAACAGTGCACTGTTGAATAGACTGCCCTCCGTGTTACTTGAGGGTTGGTTTAAGAGAATTCAACAGGAAAATTGCACATGTCCATGTGGCAATGGCATTGAAACACTTACTCATGTACTGTGGTTTTGCTCCTGCTATAGAGATTTGTGGGAAAGAGTTAATTATCCCAGTATTACTGTCTCTCCCAGATTACTTGCCTGATCTGTATGTATCCTTCCTTCCTCCTTGCAGACCAGGACAAATGCGTGGCAGCAAAGTCCACAAAATTTGTGGCAGCTGCCATTGAAATAAGGCTTACTATGGTGCCCCTGAGACCTTTTAAAAATGTAGTCTGTCAATTCTATCTTCTTATTAGTGTTTTATTTCTGAAGTATTTTGTGCTTGGTGTAAATATTTTTTTTATAATTTTTAGTCTGACAGTTCTGTCTGTTCTGTTGTGTGTTATGTGTGATGTCACAATAGTTTCTGGATGATGCAAATACAAATGTCTACTCTGTTCTTCATTACTTTGGTGTGTGCCTGTGGGATAGCCAAAGATATAAGGGTATCTGAGGTGTAAACATATGCAGTCTGAAACAGACGAGTGGGGCAATACGTTCCCTAAATGCCAGACACTGCTATCTAGAAAACGCAGCAGTAGTAGAGTAAGAATAGAATGGAGAAAGGCTTTGTGTTGTGGCATCAAAACTGGAATATCTTTCCTAGAAAAGCCTGCCTGAACTTTTTCGTGGGGTATTTTGAATGGGCTGTGAAAATTCTCCCTTTGAGACAGGCATCCTAGAAGTCTTGTAACTACTATTGCTCCCTGTCCTATTATGTTTGAAGGTTATGAAATAATTGCATTCTATGTGGTATTATGCTTTTCAGTAATCTGAATTGGATTTATTTTAATGGGTGTCATTTTAATGGGTGTCCCAAGTAGCCTTTGAGACAACTCTCTCTCCCACGGTTCCTTATGCTTTGTGCCCCAGTGCACTGCTACTGAGTGACGTATGGCTATGGAGAACGGGAAAAAAAACCCTATTTCCTCTCCCCTTGTGCCACTTTGGTTGCTCCAGCCACTGCTGCTTGACAGGTAAGTAAAGTGAATGGAAAAAGGTGTGTTGTGGGCAAGAGGCCTTCTGGGGAAAGTGAAGGCCAGAAGAAGGAAGCTGCTGATTTTGATTCAAGCTGGAGAAGAACTTTATTTTATTTTATTTCATTTATTTATTTCATTTCTATACCGCCCAATAACCAAAGCTCTCTGGGGAGTTTCAGTTGAGGCAGGCTTTTAAAAGTCTCCGAAGTTATTATTTGGCTTGGCTTGGGAGGACATTGCAGGCATGCCTAGTGTGATGTCTGCCTCCTTGACTCTATTGCATGTATTGTAAGGAAGCTAATAACACACACTAAAGCTAGATCTACACTATTGCTTTATTGCGGTACTGAAGTGCGCTGATAACTGTTGGGGCACGTAACACATTCAATATACCATTTTGTAGTGTTATTTCCTGCTTTTTATTCCACGTTATCCAAAATACTCCAACAAATTTCACTGTGTGTCCTATGAGGTATAAATACGCAAGAGAGAAATAGTGCTACCATGATGGGATTGTAATGATATGACACAAGGTATAGATCTGGCCTTACAACGGATCCCCTATTTCCATTCACCATCTGTACCTCCCTATATTTTCTGTTCATATAGGGGCCAGAGAAAGTGTATTCCAGTGCTATCACAAATGCTTTTCCTGAATGTAAAGGAAAATGTGCCTTCAGGTGCTACTGTCTAAGCTTGCCAGACGTTTTAAAGGCCAGCACAGTACTCTTTTCAGCTTGGGTTCCTTATTTCCATACACCATACAAACTTTCACTAATGCTCCAAGGTTGCAGTGGTTGTCAGGAAGTGCTGTCACTCACCTGGGTCGAATGCTTCTCAGCCAGATGCGTCACTAATTGTATCTATGCTAATGAAGCACAAGAGCCATTCTGCATTATTAACAGAATAGTATCCTGATCTTGTTTTTTTGGACTGTTACAAGTGCTATAATGGGAAAAAGAGGTAGATCTTGTACAGTAATACTGCCCTGTCAAGGTTCACAGCAGAATCGGCACAAAAATATATACTTTTACTTTCTTATTGACTAAATCTCAGGAGCATAGAACAATGGCCTTTCATGAGAAGAAGAAAAAAAGGAAAGCAAACAAATGGAGTATGTAATTGAATTCAAAGTCACAGTCTTCTAAAATCTAGGAGCTGACAGAACAAATCATAAAGTGTATTAGACAAGAGAGTTCAGGAAGCCCATTTAGAATAATGACAGTATGAAAGGGGCTCCACATATTTTTAGATCAGATGTTGACACTTGATCATTGATAACACAAACGATAAAAACAGAAAGAGAGAGGTAGGCAGTTTTGGCACAGCCACATCTAGGTCATAGAGCACACACTATATGCACTTAGAGACCTCCAAGTTGCTGTTCAGGTAATGCTCAAATATGTATAAGGGAACATGCGAACCCGAGAAACTCAGAAATATAGGTATCGCTTGCAGAGCAGACTGGTCACTTCTACTAAATGATACGAGCCAGGAGGGGAGAGTTGATCAGAAACAGAATGCACTCTTTGAATAAGCTTGTCCATATCCTCATGCCAGTTAGGAACATGGGCCTTATCAACTGGAATTCATCCAATAAAACCAGACAAGACTTTTCTCCAGATACATTAACTGACAGAACTGCAGAACTAGTAGAATCCAACTTAAGGCAGATGTGAGCATTTTTTTCCTCCTCAAAGTATTTAGCACATAAAATCACAGCAAGCCTTCAAGGAGAGGGATGGGTGGATGAATGATGTTTGAGTGCACCAAGATTCTCTAAGTGTCAGCTCATCATTCTTTGATTTGTGGTTGCTGTTTGTTTTGTGCGAATGGGGAAATTGTGCAAAATGAACAGCTATTGAATATGAAAGGTCTTCACAATATCCCCAAATTTGCACACATTCCTCCACAGACTAAAGTGTGGCTGATATTAGAATTTGTGCAAAATCAAATGGGGAAATTTGTGCAAATTGAACACAAGCACATGCTTGAGAATTTGTGAACATTTTTGGTGGCCATGTTCAGCGTGGTCAGGGTTGTGAACAGTAAGTGCACCTGTTTTGCAAACAGAAATGATTTTTTTATACATCCCTATCCAAGAATTTTATGAAGTCAGCCTGTGTCCAGATTGAAGAAGATGCCAAACCATTTGGAAAAGCTCCATGGAATGGCATTGTGTGGATGCAACCATGGCAGAAAAGTGTTCTGTCTGTTACTGAGAAGCTCAGCCATGATGGCTTTTGTACACATGTAGTTTGGATTTTGGATTTGTGTTGGCATCACCATAGCACCATGTCAAATATGTCTTTTGTTCTGGGATAGACTGCATGGGCAAGAATCTCATAGTACCTTGGCACAAGACGTAACATTTTTGGCTATTCTTTGATTGGAGAACTGCATCACAAAATTCAGACAAGTATTAAAACCAAAAGATAATTGTGCTTCAGTTCGTGTGTTAGTTTGGGAAGTGCAAATTAGGTCAGTTTGGATTAAAATGCAAACCCAATTAATTTCACCCCATCCCTACTTTTGATCAGGGTGAATTAAAGTGTGATGCTTTTATCAGTTTATAATTTTATTCTTCAATCTTGGGAGTTCTACAACAGAACTAAAGGGCCATATATCAAATTGTATCAATTAAATTATTAAATTAAATTAGAAACCCGTGTCCCTGGCTTCATGGGTCATGCCATATCTCACAGATGCCATACCTTTCTTCTGGTTTTGTGGACGTGTCTCCTCCACCTCACAATCTAATCTGTGAACCTGCATGGCTTCCTACCATAGCTTTAGGAAACTAACACTGACCACCTCTTTATAAAGCCTTGCTAGTTTGTTCCTTAAGGGAGCAATCCTATGGAGATAGACATCAGCCTCCGTGCTCCCGCTGCCTTGCATTTTTGGCTAGAAGTACGATTTCGCATGTCTAGCCAGGGATGACAGGGCGGGGGGTGGGGAGGCCATGTGGCACATGGGAAGCCTTGTAAAGTGGCTCCCACAGTCTCCTCTCCTCCCTGCCCCCAGGACCAACCCCCTTTCGCCCTCTCTGTGCTCTATTTGCGAGCACAGAGGAACAGCCAGTGCAGAGAGAAGTATGCTGGCTATGAGGAGGCGGGGAGCACAGTTTCTGGGAACTCAGCTTGGAGCTGGCAGCCATACCTCCCAACAGCATTCTTTAATAACATGAATACAAATGTTATAACAATATAGAACTAACAAATATATCAATATTTTTAAAATCTGAATGTGTATAACCTAAAAGCTATAATGTAATAGGCCAAACACATTTTGACAGCGGTCTTCATCAGTGGCAGAGGAAATGTTCTGGAGGAAGATCTTTTCTTCCACCCTTCCACAATCACTGTTACAAATCAGCAGTGTGGACTACGCAGTCTGTGGGAGCATTAGAACTGATGAAGGGTGCCTTTTTGGTAGTGGCCCACACCTCTCGAATGAGCTTCCACCGAAGGTTCATCAGGACCCTTCTTTGCAGGTCTTAAGGAAAGCTCTGAAGTGAAGATCCATCTGGTTTCATTGGCTTTTAATAAATTTTGGGGTTGCTGGTTGTATTTGTGACTACTGTTTTTATATTATTTTATTGTTCTGTTCTTTTGTGTTTGTTATTTTTTTATCTTGTACACTGCCTTGGAAGGGTTCCATCCTTAAAGGCGGTCTAAAAATAATTGCAAATGAAAATAATTTTAAATGAAAAGTCAATAAAAACCAGCCCACACATCTGGATTCAACAGATAAGCTGCTCTGAAATGGTGTGTCTGGTCAGGAAGTGTCTTAATTTTATTTTTATCAGCACTGTACTGCTTGCAATAATATCTGAAAAGTGAGAGATAGTAGAAGTCAGCCCTGAAGCTTTCCTTAGAGCTTACAGCATTCTTCCATCTGAAGGACAAACTAGTTTATAAGCACTGACAAGCCTACAATTGTATTTTCACTCCTTCTGTAATCTCTAAAGATGTCAGACATCTCATTCTCAGTGCCTTTATTAAGACTTAAACACCTCACCTCCTTTAGTACTTTTTAAAAAGACTATCAACTTCTAACATGCAAAAAAAAAAAAATATTGTTACCTGACTGAGAGCTAGATGTAGAATAGAAAATCAATTTAAATCTTATCACGTTCCATTACATTTTGCACTTCTTGCTTTACAAGAATTTACATAAATATTGACAGAATCCGAAACAGAATTTTAAAAAAATCAGATGGAGGAAGTGCATATATGCTAGCATTCACCAGACTAAAAGATGTTTTGGGCCAAGGGCTGGCAACAGATGGTCTGAAAACTACTTCTAAACAGTAGCTATAGATATGAAGCAGGAGAAAAGAAAATGGAGATAGATGGGTACAATTAAAACTTCATTTTACAAATTGGCTGGTCATTGCTTTCAATGGGCAACTGAATCAACTTCATGTGGTGCAGGTTTGGAGTTATATATTTAAGTAGAAAATGTAATACTGTCTTTAGTATTTAATTATGATCATTTTTCTTTCTTATTGACAGTTGCATTTTAAACGTAAATTTAATCACAGCAAATGGATTGCCATATGTGTTTTCTGTGAAAACTTGTAACTGATATGGTTTCTTTGTTTCCCTCAACCAAGAAACACTACCTTTCTTAAGCCTTTCTGATGGGATTTCTTTCTTTATTTCAGTGTTGACTGATGGACCATCAAATAAAATATTTGTTTACCAATAAATAAAATTTAAAAAAGATTCATATAGCTTTCCTATGAATTGCATACATATGTATTATTGCATGACTGAATGAGAAGGTCTCCTCTCAAAACCTTGGATAGCTCCTTTAGGGTTCTGGCTGGTTCTGACTGAAGCCTGGAATGGATTCACAGCCCCACCAAAATGAAAGCTGACCAGCCTCCACTGGTCCCAGGTGTAAGATGAAACTAGGGCTGTGCACCACTTCAGTCCAAAGCCCAAATAACGAGGTAAAACGGGCTGAATTGGAGGTGCCTCGTCTTGCCCCGAAGCTGATCAGTACAGCACCAAGGTGCCCCTAACTGAAGCAGGTCACCTGTGAGGCACCTTGGTCCACCTCGTATATTTGGAGCTCTTCTTATGCCTTCTGAGCAGCCCAGACAGGCTGTCTCCAAAATGAATCAACTTCTGAAAGATCAGGAGGAGGGGCAGGAGGAGGAGGGAGGGGGAAGGTGAGAGGACACAGCGGTGCCAAATGTATCAATTTGAGAGAGATTGGGGGAAGGGGAGAGGAGAGGGAGGAGGAGGAGGAGGAGGAGGAGGGAGGGAGGGAGCTTTGCTGTGAGTCAGTCTCCGTTTGCTCATTGTGAGAGAGGTGGTGTTACTGGAGAGGAGAGGACTGTCTAAACATTATCTGGCTAGAGCAGTGGTCTCCAAAGTGAGGTGCACGCACCCGGGGGGAGGCAAGACAATCCATTGAGGTGTGCGCCTGATAACTGAGCAGCCTCCCTCTGCCCTGACAAGCTGCCACTGTGTGCAGTGATGGTGGTGGTGGCAGTGGCAGCAGGATGGGACAGGTGCCGAGAGGGAAGCCGCATGGCTCCAGTCCTATCTTGCCTCTGCTGCGGCCACTGGGAGCAACTGCCCCAGTCTCTGTCAGAGATGGCAGAGGAAGCCTTAACCCTTCCCACTCTTCTTTGGAAGAATGAAGTTGAGAAGAAAGTGCATGCTATGACAGCTATGTTAGTGTCTCTCCAAACATAAAGCACAAAAGGTTTATTTATTTATTGCATTTATATCCTGCCTTTTTTCCTACTGCAAGGAACTTGAAGCAGCTTACATTATCCTCCTCCTCTCCATTTTATCCTCTCAACAACAACCCTGTGAGGTAGGTTGGGCTGAGAGTCTGTGACTGGCCCAAAGTCACCGAGTGAGCTTCCATGGCTGAGTGGAGACTAGGACCAGAATCTCCCAGCTCACAGTCCCAACACTCTCACCACTAAACCACACTGGATCTCAAAGTTGCCTTTTTGTAGTCACAAGTTGCAGTACATAGTTTCTTCTCCCTCTCCTTTTATGCTTGGAATGCATCTTTCATTATGTATCACTGTTTCACACTCTTCTATTTTTGACAACATTAAGGAAATGTTTACATGCTAGACATATACTGGTTATCTTTAAAATGATTTTTAAAAGGAGGAAAACAGCTGAGCTAGGCATACCTCACTGTTGCCATAGAGACAAGTAACTGTCTTGTCTTGTCTTCCCTTTTCTTTTCTATAATTCCCAAACTGTGAAAATATTTCGTTGTCACTGTGCTGTACAATTTTGTGAAAGGTTAGTGCATTCAAACTGGGTTGACAGCACTGGGTTCTTAACAAATATGAGACTACTGTATTCAATGTAAAAGTGGGTGGGTGGGGAGCAGAGAGAAATTCGGCTGTTGGACAATATAGAAATGAAATGAAAATAATAATAATAGTAAAGGTGTGTGTTTTTTTGTAAAAAATGGCACCTAAGGTGCAATCCTACGCAAAGTCCTACAACTTCCAGCATTCCCCAGCCAGTATGGCTGCCTGAGGAACACTGGGAGTTGAAGGACCTTTTTCAGTGTAAATTTGCATAGGACTGTAAAATCAGCTACATGGGGTGGTAATAAGAATCAGGAAAGTCAGTGGCATGAAGGAAAAGGACCTTTGCTCTCATCACGGTCCTGATCCAGACAGAGCTCCCTTCTGCTGCTATTTGCGTTGGGAGGGAAGCTCCCATTGGCACCAGTGGGAAGCACTGCAAGCAAACAGCAGCCACAGGGACTCCCAATCCAAATTGCAGTGGTGTGTGTGTGGGGGAAGGAGCTTCCCTCCCCATGCAAAAGCAGCAACCAGCCGGGTTGCAAATGGTGGCGGCCCTAGCCACCGCCGTTTGCGTCCCTGCAGTCAGCCGTGATAGGCTATGTAAATGTTTACGTAGCCTATCACAGGCACGGCTGACTTTGGGGGTAAAAAAAAAAAAAGCACATACGCAAATGGTGGCGCCCATGGGCGCCACCATTTGTGTTCCTTATTTGGGCACGTGTAGTCTACGTAGACGTTTACGTAGACTACGGCGAAAATAAGGGCAACGCAAATAGCGTTGCCCTTATTTTCGCCGTAGTCTACGTAAATGTTTATGTAGACTACCCGTGCCCAAATAAGGAACACAAATGGCGGCGCCCATGGGCGCCGCCATTTGCGTATGTGCTTTTTTTTTTACCCCCAAAGTCAGCCGTGATAGACTACGTAAACATTTACGTAGCCTATCATGGTGTTTTTTGAAAATCTAGCCATGATAGGCTACGTAAATCTTTACGTAGCCTATCACGTTTGTCGTTGTTGTTTTTTTACACTTGGAAATGGTGGCGGCGGCAGCTGGTTGGAAGACCGGCCGCCGCCGCCCCGCCACCGCCGGGAGCTGCCGCCGCCAGGGACATTCGACCAAGGTAACTCCCATCCCGGGGGTGGCGGGGGGGGGGTGGCAGACCGTTGCTTCACCAATTTCGGGGGGCTGAATGCGTTGGCATTCAGCCTCCCGGAGATTCGTGGAGAAATTCTCCGACATCCCTAGGACTCCCGATCCAGACAGTGGAGGCTGGTGGCTCCGCTTTCAGTAGGGCTGTGGATCTGCTCTGGGTTTCAAGTCAGTACCAGTCAGAACTCCAAGGTTCTGAACCCAGTCCCCCAAATGTCCAGCACTTTGGATAGCTCCTTTAGAGTTCTGACTGGTTCTGACTGAAGCCCAGGATAAATATGTTAAAAAATCATGATAGAATTTCGCTTTCACTTGTATCACTACCAACTATTTGGCAAATAGCGTTGCCCTTATTTTCGCCGTAGTCTACGTAAATGTTTATGTAGACTACCCGTGCCCAAATAAGGAACACAAATGGCGGCGCCCATGGGCGCCGCCATTTGCGTATGTGCTTTTTTTTTTACCCCCAAAGTCAGCCGTGATAGACTACGTAAACATTTACGTAGCCTATCATGGTGTTTTTTGAAAATCTAGCCATGATAGGCTACGTAAATCTTTACGTAGCCTATCACGTTTGTCGTTGTTGTTTTTTTACACTTGGAAATGGTGGCGGCGGCAGCCGGTCGGAAGACCGGCCGCCGCCGCCCCGCCACCGCCGGGAGCTGCCGCCGCCAGGGACATTCGACCAAGGTAACTCCCATCCCGGGGGTGGCGGGGGGGGGGTGGTGGCAGACCGTTGCTTCACCAATTTCGGGGGGCTGAATGCGTTGGCATTCAGCCTCCCGGAGATTCGTGGAGAAATTCTCCGACATCCCTAGGACTCCCGATCCAGACAGTGGAGGCTGGTGGCTCCGCTTTCAGTAGGGCTGTGGATCTGCTCTGGGTTTCAAGTCAGTACCAGTCAGAACTCCAAGGTTCTGAACCCAGTCCCCCAAATGTCCAGCACTTTGGATAGCTCCTTTAGAGTTCTGACTGGTTCTGACTGAAGCCCAGGATAAATATGTTAAAAAATCATGATAGAATTTCGCTTTCACTTGTATCACTACCAACTATTTGGCCCTTTTGGCAATGGCATCAAAATGCTGCTCCCAGTAGCCTCTGCAAACTGTTGCTTGTCGATAATTTTTTTCAAAACAGAGTGAGATTTATTTTTGCTCAGGCTGAAGTGTTGTTCACAGCCAGGCCACCTTCTTTTACAGCACAGCCCAATGCCTGTTTACTCAGAACCAAGTCCCACAGTACTCAATGGAGCTTACTCCCAGATTAAGTGCCTGCACAGGATTGCAGCCTGAATGGCATTTCTCTCTACTTATTTCCTGCATGACAAAATATGCAGTATTGGCTAACAATTACATACTACTTGCTGCAGCCTTATATTTTTTAGAATGAATTCATTCCCAGAGCAGACCAGTTTGTATCCCATGGAGCCGCCTCATTAGTACATGGCGGTGCTGAAACTCTTCTACTCTTCCATTACTCTAATGGCCTTTGGCTTCTGCAAAGATATGCACCCCCGGTATGAGAAATCGGAAGTGCCATTTCTGGGCTACAGTGAATGTTCACCTGTGTTCAGCAGAGGCTGGTGGCTCCAATTTCAGTGGGGTTGTTTATTTATATTTATTTATTATTAAATTTATTAATCGCCCATCTGGCTGGTCACCCAGCCACTCTGGGCGATGTACAACACACCATAAAATAATTTAAAACAAATTCTACCATAATTTTTTTTTTAAATACTCTAACCCACCCCAAATGCCTGCCTGAACAACCACGTTTTTAATGCACGACGGAAGCTCATTAAAGAGGGGGCATGACGGAGTTCCCTAGGGAGGGAGTTCCACAGAGTGGGGGCCACCACAGAAAAGGCCCTCTCCCTCGTCCCCACCAGTCTAGCTGTCCTGGCTGATGGGACAGAGAGAAGGCCATCCGAGGCTGATCTTGTTAAGCGGCCTGTCTGGTGTTGCTGGAGGCGCTCCTTAAGATAGGCTGGGCCGGAACCATATAGGGTTTTAAAGGTCAAAACCAACACCTTGAATTTGGCCCGGAAAACAACTGGTAACCAGTGCAACTCCTTCAGCACTGGAGTGATGTGATCTCGCCGGTGGCTGCCTTTAATCAGGCGAGCCGCCGCGTTCTGTACCAGCTGCAGCTTCCAAACCGTCTTCAAGGGTAACCCCACGTAGAGCGCATTACAGTAGTCTAAACGAGAGGAGACCAGGGCATGTACTACCGATGGGAGCAGATGGTTGGGAAGGAAGGGGCGCAGCCGCCGTATCAGATGGAGTTGATACAGCGCTGTCTGGCTCACAGCTGACACCTGAGCCTCCATGGACAGCTGGGAGTCCAAAATGACCCCCAGGCTGCGGACCTGGTCTTTCAAGGGTAGCCGTACCCCATTCAACACCAGGTCAACATCCCCCAGCCTCCTCTTGTCTCCCACCAAAAGTACCTCGGTCTTGTCAGGGTTCAGCTTCAGCTTATTCCTCCCCATCCAGCCACTCACCGTCTCCAGACATTTGGACAGGGATTCTACGGCCAACCTTGGTGAAGATTTGAATGAGAGGTAGAGCTGTGTGTCATCCGCATATTGATGACACTGCACCCCAAACCTCCTGATGATAGCCCCCAGCGGCTTCACATAGATGTTAAATAGCATCGGGGAGAGGATGGAACCCTGTGGCACCCCACAAGTAAGTGGCCACGGGTCCGAAACCTCCTCTCCCAGTGCTACCCTCTGGTACCTTCCAGAGAGGAAGGACCGGAACCACTGCAATACAGTGTCTCCAATGCCCAACCCCTCCAGGCGGTCCAGGAGGATACCGTGGTCAACGGTATCAAAAGCCGCTGAGAGGTTGAGGAGAACAAGGAAGGAGCATTCACCCCTATCCAGAGCCCTCCTCATATCATCCACCAAGGCGACCAAGGCCATTTCTTTCCCATGCCCAGGCCTGAAGCCCAACTGAAATGGGTCGAGATAATCAGTTTCTTCCAAGTGTGCCTTCAACTGCACCGCCACCACCCGCTCAATCACCTTGCCCAAAAATGGCAGATTTGAGACTGGGCGAAAGTTGTTCAGAACTTGAGGATCCAAGGAGGGCTTCTTTAAGAGCGGTCTTATCACTGCCTCCTTGAGGGCTGATGGCATCACTCCCTCCTCAAGGGAGGCGTTCACCACTGCCTTGATCCCCTCACCCAGTCTCTCTCTGCAGCTCATAATGAGCGAAGATGGGCAAGGATCAAGTAAGCAGGTGGTCAGCCTTACAGATGAAAGCACCTTGTCCACTTCATCAGGAGGAAGAAGCTGGAACTGATCCCACAAAACCGGTTTGCCACAGGCCGCCTCTTGCTCACTAACTGTATCCACAGTGTGCAGAGTAACACACCTAATCTGATCAATTTTATCTGCAAAGTGCCTTGCCAAAGCCTCACAGGAGGCCTTAGAATGCTCCAGTGGTTCCGGAGCCACAGGACCAACCAGGCTCCGGACCACTTGGAACAGCCTCCTGGGACAGCACTCTGCAGACGCGATGGAGGCAGCATAATATTCCTTTTTTGCTGCCCTCACCGCCATGTGATAGGCTGAAGATACAGCTCTAGCCCGTGTCTGATCGTCTTTGGAGCGAGACTTCCGCCACCGGCGCTCTAGCCGTCTCACCTCCTGTTTCAGAGCTCGTAACCGCGGATTGAACCATGGTGCAGTCCGAGCCCTGTTCAGGGGGAGAGGGCATTTCGGAGCCACCCGATCTAATGCCCCAGTGATTGCGGCATTCCAGCCACCCACCAGGGTCTCAACTGAGTGGCCGTTGGCATGCCCCAGAGAATCCCCAAGCGCGTTCAGGAATCCATTTGGATCCATAAGACGCCTGGGGCGGACCATTTTAATGGGCCCTCCACCCCTGCGGAGGGGTTGTGGAACCGAGAAGTCCAACATCACCAGATAGTGATCTGACCATGACAAGGGGGTGGTGGATATACCCCCGACTTCCAGATCACTCCCCGCTTCTCCAGAAACAAGCACAAGGTCTAGTGCATGACCGGCTACATGGGTGGGCCCAGTTAGAATATGGTGCAGCTCCCAGGAGGCCATGGTCTCCATGAAGTCCTGAGGTGCTCCTGTGAGGATGGCCTCCGAATGTACGTTGAAGTCCCCCAACACCAGTAAGTTAGGGGACTGTACACACACATCAGAGACCACCTCAAGCACCTCGGCCAGGGGGTCAGTCATGCAGCAGGGTGGACGGTACAGGAGCAGAATCCCCAGACTGCCCTTCGGGCCCAACCTCCAGTACATGCACTCAGCAACCTTGGTTTACCGGAGAGGGGGTCTGGTGAAGACCAAGGACTCTCGGTAGATAAGAGCCACTCCCCCTCCCCGATCCCCAGCCCTCGGCTGCTGTGCATACGAAAATCTGGCTGGACACATGGCTGCAAGGGTTGGAGCAGCAGCTTCGGCCAGCCAGGTCTCCGTAATACATGCCAGGTCTGCACCCTCATCCAGGATCATGTCATGGATGAGGGACGTTTTCTGGGTAACAGACCTGGCATTGCAGAGCAGCCAACGAAGGCCAGAAGATGGGGTCACGCCTCCCCCAGCCATCCTTTGGCTCTGGACAGGCCCGGAGCAGGGGACAGATACTACACATCTCTCCCTTGTTCCCCTTACTTGGCATGGCCTGCCCCTAGCGCTCCGCCAGCGCCTGCCGCCCAGCCTCGGTATGTTCTGGCCCCCAACACTCCCCCCACTGCCTCCATCAGGTGGACACATGCCCCCTCGCTCCCGCCTATCAGGCAGGCTACCCACCCCTAAAAACACAACAAAATCCCCCCCCCAACAAAATAAAACAAACAAACAAAACAATTAAAATCCCCTTAAAAATGCCAGGCAGGAGTCCACAGGGAAGGCCTGGTGGTGGTGGCGGCGGCGGCAGCAGCAGGCCCAGCAGCAGCAAGCACGCCTCTTCCCCGGTGGTGGTGGTGGTGGCTTCTCCTGCAGGCCCTGGCTCTCCCAGGCCACCTCAGCCAGCCAGCTTATGTAGCCTCTCCAGGGAGGGGCAGGTGGAGCAGCACAGCTGGCTCGGTACCTGGGGGCCTGGTCCTGCAGGGACTGGTGGTCCGCCAGGCAGAAGTCCACAGGGAAGGCCTGGTGGTGGTGGCAGCGGCGGCAGCAGCAGGCCCAGCGGCGGCAGCAGCAGTTGTGTTTCCATTCCGGGTTTCAGTCAGAACCAGCCAAAGCTCTAAAGAAACTATCCAAGGTGCTGAACCTATTTCAGGGATAGGGTTAGCCTGAGTTAGTTTTTTGAGTGGGAAATTTAGCTGGGGGAGAAGATTTTCCCATACACCCACTGGATTATCACCTTTAAAGCCAGTTTACTGCTGTTTGTTTCCCCTATTCTTTCTCTGCTTTGCAGCCATCTTTTTTTTGCTGATTACAGCTTCTTTCTTGTTCTTAGAGTGATCCCTTGATCAGTGATCAAATAAAGAACATGATGATGCCATATGATGTCATGGCACTGCATAACGTTATATGTTCTTATGAGGCCTAACCCCAGCAAGCGTAAGAAAATAGGTTTCCCCCTTGCCCCCACTTTCCACTCAGAGTAGAGAGCCTAACAGATACTCCTGGTAAGGGCAGCTGTTTGTAGGCAGGATTTGTCAGAGAGGTCATCAGTCATGAATCACACAGCTACCAGTCAACATGAAATAATTCATTGGCATTTCTATATAACTCCCAGGTGACACCTATCGATCACAGGTGAAATTATGCATGCATGGCATCACTTTCAAATTATAAAAGGGAATAATTTTTAATAAGAAATTAGTATAATGAGTTGCTAATGATATACAATGGATGGTTCATTAAAGGACTCCAATACCAGCTTTCCTTTCTACTTTAAAGAAAATAAATAAAAAATTAAAATATGTGAACATACCTATTAGTTAAATGCAGTTCAGAATAAGTGTGCATTCTACACTTCAAAATTCTAGTTGTTTCATTTGAAGCAAACACTTTGATGTTTTCATTTTTGTGTGTTCAAAATACATCTTCCCCCTAATTGTACTTCTCAGCCGGATAGATGAAGGACATGATTAATTGAGCAAAACAACAATTTCAATACCGATTTGTTCAGTCATGATTTACAGTTTCAGAACCTGTTTCTGTGAAGTGCAACATATTGAAGATGGAACATCAAGTCATCACTAATGGACACTGCATTGTGTTGTAGTACAAAGGGTGAGATGAGTGGTCCAGTTAAACAGAATAGCCAAGTCTAATCAGAACGACATCCTTTTTATGGGGTTATAGGTTAGGAAAAAGAAATGTGACTGTTTTATGTTTTAACTGGAAGACACAGACAAATATTTTCCTATTCCTGATATTTTAATAAGGAGAGAGAAGAAATTACAATGCCAGCAGGCAAAGAAATTGGAGATATAGTTCTCTTATAAAATTAAAGAGATGTTTGGATACTCTTGTGTGAATTTAATTTTGTATGCATTGGGAATCTTGATATGTTGCTAGAAAATGTCTTTATACATTGTTAATAAGGGTATTCTTGGAAGACTAATTGACAATAGTTGGACTTGTTGCTAGATCTCTAGGGCCAGTGCTTCCGGGATTTCATTAATATTTATTTAAATCCTTTCATTTATCAAAACAGAGAAGATTCATTGATTTCAACCTTCCTCCCTCAGTGCGGATTAATGCAAGTTTAGTGTAGATTTAGTAGAGAATGTCATTCAGCAAAGACAGTAGAATCTAACGTTGCCAGTGAATTATCAGGTTAGTTATGTGTTCCAAAGTGTTTCATTTACTGCTCTTTCCCTGGTGGGGACTTAGAGCAACTTGAAAACTTAACTACATGGCCTAATGGTAACCTAATTTAATGCCTACTTCAACTCATCTTCTGTTTTACACACATGGGAGAAACAGATAAACACTGTGACCTTTCTGTTTTTCCTGTGAGTATGAAGGAGAGAACTGTGTGCATCAAAAGCTTGCATCCTGCATTTTACACTCTAGCTGATGACATAAAGATACTAGTTCACATGTAATGACAACCCATGGGTTGAATGTGGGTTGAGTTTAGGTTATTGTTCAAGTGTGGGTTGCTGTTGAATTATGGTTTGTTGTTATGTGAAAACTTTGCACTATGGTTTAACTATGGATTGTTAACAACAAACAACCCAGGAAGAGAACCCATGGTTTGTTGTTGGGTTGTGAAGCCTGGTTAACAACCCATAGTTAAACCATGTTTAACTTCGTGGTTAACAACCCATAGTTAAACTACAGTGCAGGATTCACACATAACAACAACCCATGATTCAACAACAACCCATACTCAACCTGTATTCAACCCGTACTCTGGGTTGTCATTACGTGCAAACCAGGTCTGTATAGAGTCAAACTACCTGAGATCACCTGACGTTTTCATTTTCCTTTAAATGTAGCCATGTGGAGGGTGGGGGAAGGGAGTTGAATCAAAGCAGAAGCACTGTGGGAGGAGGTGTTTTACTCTTTTTCTTATTCCATATTCCTGATCTAAGTTGGCATCCTCCCACCAAGCTGTTATTTGCTCCATTGGGGAAAAGATATTGGTCAGATAACTGTATAATAACTGGATGAATCTCATAGAGTAGTGATATCTCACCTACCTCCACCTTCCACAGGCTTGACTTTGTTCCCAAGGTAACATCAGGCCTACTTCTCATGCTAAGGTGGCAAGGTACAAATCTAAGTCAGGGGATTGCTATTCTACGAGTGCAATTCAGTGATCCCATGATTGCTTTTCAGTTTCAAATTTCTGTGGGTTGACTGATGGTGGGGTAAAGTGAAGCTGCATTCATCTAGGTTTGGTTGCACAGGGAAGCACTCATGTTATACTTCACTGCCCAACCACAGAAGAAAAACCCAAACTTCATTCACTCAGTCCATATCTCACAGCAGCAAATTCATTGTTGACTTCCCCTCCAGCTCAGAAAACAAGCCAAGCTACTTCCAAAAGAATCAGAGATACGTAGGTCACTTATTTTCTAAAGCCAAACCAACTTTAGATCACACACTGCTCCCCCAACCCCTCTGGGAATTCTTCTCTGCCTTGGATTATAATCCAAGCCACATAAAAAATTGGGGATCCAAGGCTCACCTCTTCTTTGAGGTGAGCATTTCATACCCCTGAAGCTCATATCCCAGTGTGCTTTATTGGCATCTCTAATAGTTGTTCTCATTGGACATAATTAAATTATAGCTTAGCATTATGAGAATGAGCTGCACTGAGCTTTGGGCTCATGTGCTCTTGCTCCAGTGTGGCCCCAAGCAGGAGCTTCAAAGGTGAATCTGAAAAGCAATCATGGGATCCCTGAATTGCACTCCCCTCTACCCCAGAGGGATCCATGCTGAAGGCCAATCTAGATCCCGTTAAGCCAGACCTCCCCAGAGAAGAGGCTGCTTCAGGAGACCCTGGAGCTGAACAAGAAGATCCTCGACCCTCAGGGGAGATGGCATTGGGTCTGCCCCTTCAAGAGGTGGAGGAGTCCACTTCTGATTCAGAGGTAGATGCTGATCTCCCATCTAGCTCCTTGGAATGCCAGAGCCTAGAGGTACAGGCAAAGATGGTGGCAAGGCAAAGAAGTCCCTGCTTACAAAAGACAGCACCTCATGCATAAAGGGCAACTCATGAGCAAGGCTCTTCTCATGAGTAGGACCTCTTCCGGAGTACTTCTGATTATCTGCAGCTTAGCCCAGGGTAAGGCTCTGGCTTAAAAACTTGAGCCTCAGGCAAAGAATTGCTGGAACAATGTCTATGCAACAGACTGTAGCTGTTTATCCCCTGACTTCCTCTCTTTACTGAAACCCCATGTGCATGATTATCTTCAGATCTACCTTTGATTTGACCCTGCCTGGCTATCTTGACCTCTGTTTGGGCCTGTACTGCCTTCTGACCTCTGCTGTGGAACTTAACTTCTGCTAACTTTTGTTTCCCTTCCTTGGCTCCACCTGAAACAAGGCATTTGCTTCTATTTTAGAATAAATGCAGTCTTGTCATGATACTGAAACCCAGAAAACTGTGCTGAAACTTACTTACGTTTTGTTGAAAGGAGCCAAATTCAAGCCAATGTTTATGAAGCTGGCTTGTATCAACAAACCACTGTTAAGTTGAATCACAATTTAGGGTTCGGATGGATGACATATTAAACTGGAGTTAATCTAAATTGGAAGCTTCCATTCTAGAGGAGAAGGGGAGCACATGAGCCCAAGGATCATGGTGGCTTGCTCCTGGTACAATAATCGATGGTTTTGCATTATGTGTGATTCAGTTCAAATGTTACTTCAGTATTGGCCCAGAGCGACATTTCTGAAGTCTGGGCTTCATAACTGCCAACCTAGCATACATTTGATAGCACGAGGGTTGTTACTCTCGATTTCTGGTTTGCTAATGTAAGTAAAGCTAAATTCTGCATGAAGCTCATGTTACAGAGAATCACTGCCTTAGAATTTTCATTATTTTCATTACTACACAGCATCAACATAACATGGCTCAAGTACCTTTTCTTTCACCATGATTAAGAATGGCTTTGCTATCATGTGACATATAAAAGCAATGCAACTCTTATGATCTGCCTTTATATTACCTCAGTTCTCAGAGCTAGCTGGGGTTCCATTTGCCATCTTTCTTCTACAGCTGGGCAAGTAAGAAATATATACCCTTTTAAATATTGAACAAAACCAGTGGACCTCAGAAATTATTATAAGCTCCAGCGACTGGGAGTTAAAATCACAACATCAACTATTACAAAAGCGTGTGTTAAAATTACAAGAGATGGCAGCGTTATTTCTAGACCAATAGCATTCAGACTCGCCAGCAGCAGGGCACAGGGGAGTCATTGAGAGGCAGTCCCTTTACTCAGAAATGGCTCATTTACTTTCCTGTTAGTTCTATTTTCCCCACAGGCCCTGCTAGAAAAAAATGCACGTGTTCTTCATATAATGCAGTAGGCTTCATTCAGACAGAAAGCAAGAGGAAACGTGAGAGATGCAGGCCATGGTGTGTGTCTTTTTTATTTGAGATGTTAGCCTGCTTTCAAATTGCATGTCTTCCTTCCTTCCTTCCTTCCTTCCTTCCTTCCTTCCTTCCTCCTCCCTCCCCCTCTTCTTCTTCTTCTTCTTCTTCTTCTTCTTCTTCTTCTTCTTCTTCTTCACAACAAACAGCCTGTTCAAGTGACTGCAGAGCTCTACCTAATGTGTTCAGATTCACTGAGCAAATGCATGCCTGGCTTGGCTTCCTCCGGCATTAAGGGCGCAATGGTGCTTTCTTGGCATTAATTTTGTTTACTGGAAACTGGGAACACTAAAATCCAGTTGATGCCACCGTAAGCACGGTCACTGGGGGATGGTTCTGTTCAAGAGACCTCTCCTTCCCCTTTAAATGTTTGGCCTGTGGGAAGAAGTAACAGTCTGGATCACACCAGGGGAAAAGAGGACCGACAGTTTAGAGAAAGTTGCTAATTCTCCAACTGCACTACAGGGAATTCTTTGCACTGCAGGAGAGCTGATGAAAAGCAGCTGGCAGTTCGTCTTTGAAGCCTCCCGGCCCATCCATCCGCATGCTGCCTACCACATGCTCTCTGTAGCCTCTGGGGTTGCCTACCGTGGAAGAGAAGTGAGTGGGAAAGCAGCCAAGAGCAACCTTCTCCGTCAACAATTGTGCTTCAAGTAGTATGAGATGCTGAAATACCCCATGTAAGCAAGACAACAAAGATATTCATGAGTGGGTAGGGGACAGAAGTCGTAAGAAAGACAGGCCAGCATGTCCCCTGCATCCCAGTGAGATTGAGCTGAGACTATCAGCCAAAAGCAACCACTTGGCAATGGCCTTTTTGTAGTACATGTCCATGAGGGCATGGAAAGAGGCATTCTTGATGGCCATTCGCCACGGTCTGGAGCGCCTTTCTTGTAGAGATCCAACTAAGCCATAGCCTGAGTATACTCCTGAAGCAATGTAATACCGTCTTACTGGGACTGGAACCCTCAGTCATTTGCTGTAATAAATTTGCTAGGCTCTTCTCTTTGAGGAGAAAGTTGCTCATATTTGCTCAGAACTTGACACCACAGTTATTGCAGAGTCCGGGGAGGTGTCCAGTGCTCCGTCTGGTTGTGTTTCCTGGGATCAGTTTCAGTTGTTGCAGCCTGATGATGTGGACAAGACGCTTGAACTGGTCTGGCCCACCACATGTAAACTTGACCCTTGCCCATCTTGGCTTATACGATCTAGCAGGGGTGGATTGGCTGGTTGGGTCCAGGGAGTGGTAAATGCTTCACTCTGTCAGGGGGTGGTGAAAGAGAATATAGTGCACCCTCTCCTGAAGAGGCCCTCCCTGGGCCCAGAGGTATGTGAGAACTATTGCCCCATCACTAATATCCCCTTTTGGGGCAAGGTGCTTGAGCGTGTGGTGGCTGGACAGCTTAAGACGTTCTTGGAGGAAATTGATTATCTGGACCCATTTCAGTCTGGTTTCAGGCCAGGGTACGGCACTGAAATGGCCTTGGTTGCTCTGGCTGATGACCTACTCTGGGTGAAAGACAGGGGGAATGCTACCCTGTTGATCTTCCTGGATCTCTCTCAGCGGCTTTTGATACCATTGATCATGGTATCTTACTGGATCGGCTCTGTGGGATGGTAGTTGGGGCACTATGCTACAGTGGTTCTGCTCCCACCTGCAGGACTGATTCCAGAAAGTGGTATTGGGGGATTCCTGTTCTATCCCATGGCTATTAAGCTGTGGGGTGCCACAGGGTTCTGTTTTGTCCCCCATGCTGTTCAATATCTATATGAAGCCATTGGGTGAGGTCATTAGGAATTTTGTGGTGTGGTGTCACTAGTATGCTGAAGATGGTCAGCTCTACTTCTCCTTGTCCTCAGAGGCAGCTGAAGCAGTGAAGGTGCTGGACCAGTGCCTGGAGGCTGTAATGGGCTGGATGAGGGCCAACAAACTGAAGTTGAATCCTAACAAGATGGAAGCTCTGTGGAGTGGTGGTTCCCAAGTCTGGGAATGGAGTAAGCGACCTGTCCTGAACGGGATTGCACTCCCTTTGAAGGAGCAGGTGCCTAGCTTGGGAGCAGGGGCATTGCTAGGTTCTTAAAACTCATGTCCTACTTGTGGGTTTCCAGTGGGCATCTGCTTGGCCACTGTGTGAACAGAATGCTGGACTAGATGGCCCTTGGTCTGATGCCGCATGGCTCTTCTTACATTCTTAAATATAGAGTGTATCTGAGCATATGCAGAATGCTTTTCTTTCACCACTGAGCACTTACATTCTCCCCCTACCAATTTTATTCCCCTCTATGCAACCATCCCTCCTCATCCTACCATCCTCCAGCAACTCTTCATAAAAACAGATCTCTTGTTTTGTGCAACTCTCCTCTACCTCCTCCTTGTTATGCACAAGCTCTCATCGCATCTTCCTCCCCATAACTTCATTTGTGCCAAGACTTCACCAGGATTCAGCCAATGAGTCTGTTTTCAAAACTAGGGCTAAGTTATGGAGAAACTCTGAGCATGTACTAAGTGCCTTTCCCTCACTACTGAAGCTCGCGTTCATGCAAAATGAAAACAAAAAACAAAAACAAATGACAAAACATGTATAGGACTGAGCTGAAAGTGTAGCCAATTCATTAGATGGAATTGGGTAGGCACTGTGTTAAGCTCGCAGTACCATGCTCACAACTCAGGACTTATTTCTGAGTAAACATGCAAAACATGAAGGTGCACACATCCCTGCAAAAGTAACTCGTGCTGGAATCCTATGCACACTTTCGGTGACTTTCCTGAAGGTAAGCCTCATTAAACATAATGGGGCTTCGGAGTAGGCATACATAAGATTGTATAAATGAGCAATATTTATCTCCCCTCCACTTAAAAAAACAAAACCTAAACTCCTATTTTTATTAAAGCTTTCTGTTCATAGGAATGTAGGAAGCTGCCTTATACTGAGTCAGACCCTGGGTCCATCTAGCCCAGGATTGTTGACACTGACTGGCAGCAGTGGCTTTCCAGGGTTTCAGGCCGGATCCTTTCGTAGCCCTACCTGGAGATGCTGGGGATCGAACCTGGGACCTTCTGCATGCCAAGCGTGTGCTCCACCACTGAGCTACAGCCCTTCCTATTGCTGGATAATGGCAATGGACAGACAAAACAGCCCCAGATCTGTCTCTCTGCAACCATGTGAACCCGCTCTTCTCAAAGGCTTGAGTGAGGAGAAGAACCAACCGTCTCGTCTGTTTGTATAAAGTCAAATACAGTTCAGAACTTCTCTTGCCCACCAAAGATAATTCTCTTTGAATTTCCCAGGATATGCTCTTAGCGGAATAAAGAAGAGAAAGAAAGAACAGGATGGGGGAGGGAAGAAGAAAAGAAGAATGGTGATTGGAAATGCGGCGGCAGGGGGGCGGAGGTAAAGAGAATTCCCTAACCCAAGTGGCTCCTTTCAGAGAGGTGGTACTTCAGAGGAATTTAGGAGGCTGTGGAGGGTTTGCAAGGATTGCACATACTTACATTAACTTTATGAGAGGTGGCCGAGGGCTTTTTCTAGCTTTTTTTAAACTGTAGAACCTGTTTAAAAGCCTTAGCAGTTCCTCGATCATGACGCCACATAGTCCTAACCCTCCTTTTGAAATAATTTGAGTCCTACAGCTATTTCAGAGAAATTAAAGTGGGGTGGGGGGAGAAAGAAGTTTGTGGAGGCTGATTGGATCCTTTGCTGTACTGAAGCTACTAAACTTCTGCAGAAGTCAAAGGTTTACTTTGGGGCAGTAAAATCAGGTGCTGTGTGAAATACCAATATTTCACATGAAGCTCTTTCTCCCCTTCCTTCTCCCTCTTCAAAATTTCGTTGCAAGCAACAAGCTCCCAACAGTGGGCATGTAAGAGCAGAAAAGTAGGGGGAGAGGGTTTTTTTTTTTTCCTTTCGGCGCCAAGTGAAGACCTTTTTATTTTCCCAGGCATTTTAGCATTTTTAGCTTTCTAGACTTTTAGCTTTGCTGTTTTAAATCTGTATTTTAAATTCCTGCACTGCTGCTAGGTTTTATTGTGGTTGTATTGTTATATTGTGGTTTTAATGTTCTATATATTTTATATTGTTTTATTGTTTGCCGTTTGGTTTTAACTTTTGTGAACCGGCCAGAGAGCTTCAGCTTTTGGGTGGTATAGAAATGAAATAAATTCTTTGCACCTCAAAAAAACCCCTACACCAGAGATTAGGGATAGTGACCTCTTAATGGTCACCTTAAATACCTTCTGATTAGGACCTGTAATCCCCTGTGTGGCTTGGCAGTTTTTACTTATTGTCTTAGTCTTTGAGAAAAGGAAACTTTATGCATGGCTAGCACAAAAGCCACTGGACCTGACTGTCTGAAATTTGGCAGGTTCAGTCAGCTCCATAGGGGCTGCCAGGATACCAAATTCCATGCACATATGTGGAAGCACAACAAAATATATAGCTCTTTGATTTGACACATTTTCTTGAAAAAAGCAATTTTTACCTGTGGCTAGCACAAAAGCCACTAGGCCTAACTTTGGCAGATTCCATCATCTATATAGGGGCTGCCAGGTCCCCAAACTCTATGCACTTATGTGGAAGCACACAAAAAATATAGCTCTTTGCTTTGACACATTTTCTTGCAAATAGCAAATTGTACCTGTGGCTAGCACAAAAGCCACTGGCCCTAACTTCCTGAAATTGGGTAGGTTCAATCACATCCATGGGGGCTACAAGGTCTCCAAATTTCATGTATTTATCTTACAAAATAAAAAGTTATGTCTGTTTCTGTTTTCCAATGCAAGTCAATGGGAAAATGTAAAAAAAAGTGGCAATTAGGACAGCTCAAAAGGTCCAGGGCACAGCTCAAAAGATCCGTGCCCAGGTGGGCCCTTCTATAATGATGCCCCTGCTTGGGAGTACTCCTAGATCTATTCCTGTCACTGGAGCCCCAGGTGGACTCTGTGGCCTGGAGTACTTGGGGCCAGCTTCAGCTGATCCACCAGCTACAGCCTTTCTTGGACAGGGATAACCTAGCCACAGTAGTGCACACGCTGGTAACTTCCTGATTAGACTACTGCAATGCACTTTACATGGGGCTGTCCTTGAAGATGACTCGGAAGTTGCAGCTCGTGCAAAATGCAGCAGCTAGACTGCTGACCGGAACACCTCATGAAAACCATTTAACATAGGTTTTAAAGGAATTGCACTGGCTGCCAATATGTTTCTGGTTGGAATTCAAGGTACTAGTGATGACATTTAAAGCCCTAAGCAGCTTGGGAGCTCAATATTTGAGGGAGCACCTCCCCCTATGCCTGCCTGAGGACTGAGATCTGTTAGAGGAGCCCTCCTCTGCATCCCACCAGTGTGAGACATACACTACAGTGGGAGGAGGGATAGGGCTTTTTCTGCTGTGGCACCCTCATTGTGGAATGCCCTCCCCTTGGAGGCCTGATTGGCACAGACACAGGTTTCATTTCAGTGTCAAGCTAAAACATGGCTTTTTACCAAAGCCTTTGAGTGCTAATTGGATTCCCTGAGTTTGCATACTGTTTTAATTGTTTTTTTGTTTTAGATTTTAAATTGGTATTAGCTAAATGATTTAATATATTTTTCACTATTTAAATTATTTATTGTTTTACACTGTTTAAATTGATTTTATCTGTATGCTGCCTTGAGATCTTAATGATATAGGGTGGGATACAAACGTTTTAGGGCGCATTCCTATGGGGATAGGCGGCTGCCTCCGAAATCAGAGGTGGCCACCTATCCAATGCAGGGCAGGAGAAGCACAGAGGGGATCATTCCCTCTGTGCTTCTCCTGCCCTGCATTTGCAGCTAGACAGCCAATTTTGGCTGTCTAGCAGTGGGAAGGTGGAGCAGGGGAGGAGGATGCTGGACGACACATAGGATGTGTCATACCGTCATTTCTGCCTTCCCCGCCCAGGAACGCCCGCCCCCCCCAGAACACCCCATTTTGGCCATTCTGCACTCCTCTTCTGAGGCAGTGCAGAAGTGAAGGAGGCTGGTTCCCAGAAAACCAGATATCCTCTGGCCTTCTAGCCACTGACTAGCGGCCATAGGATTGCTTCTGCCAATAATAAATAAATAAATAATCAGGAACTTTAAAAAAAATTCTTAAACTCAAGACACTCCTTTCCTATGAAGCCCTTTCCTAACCTCTGAATCCTCATTTCAAAATGTGATGGCCTGAGTATCTGCAACTTCATTTGTCCACATTTTGTCCCTTTTTATATTTGCATTTCTTATCCCGCTTCCCTTTGTTCTCTCAGACAATCAAACTTTAGATTGTAAGCTTCTTGCCATTTAAAACTGTCTTTTTTCCCTTATGCTACAACATTAGTGCTGTAAGTACATTGCATCACTGCCCTGGTGGTATTGTTATTGTTATTGTTGTTGAAGTGAGATCTTCAAGGGCCTTTAAAGCTTTTATAAAATTAATTCCTGGTCGATAATACATTATTTATATACCTTGAGAGTTTGGAACAGAAGATCCAAACAAACAAGGATACTCTGAAAGCAGCAAATGCTTCACGTAGATGTAGGAAAAGACGGCGCTTGCTCTTCTTATGTTTTTAAGAGCTCTCTGTGTTTTCTTCAACTTTGTTGGACTATTCAATAGAGACCACCCTTTGTAGAAGGGTTCTACAGATGGCTGCAACACTTGCAAATTCTTTCACAGAGTTCCCACAGTGTGTCAAAGTGATTGGGAACAGCTAATGGAGAACTCTTCCAGGCTACTCAGAAGTTGCCATAGTTGTAGTTTTCCATTCTAAAGTGTGGTAATCTTGGAAACTACATAAGAATCTGCTTACACTGTCAGAAAGTTGAGATTCATGGGCCCTCTTTAGGTTGTCTCAAGAAGCATTTCTTCAAATAGGCTTTGATTCCATCTACATTCTACCATTTGTGATAGACTTCACAACAGTCACTTTGCAAAATAATAAGTGGCTTAGCTAATGTAATGAAAGTTTCGCTTTTGGCTTTACCAAAAAGTTTGTGAAAGTTAAATGGAACTGGAAGTAGAAAAAAATGTACCCCCCTACCCTGATTGCTGCCAACACTGATATGGGAAGAAAACAAATTAATAACCTGACCCATGGAATATCCTGTTGATAGATGTTTCTGGTGTGATGTATGTGAAAGCAGCTCATAAGGACATAAGAGGAGCCATGCTGTATCCATGTAGCCCATCATTGTGTTCACACAGTGGTCAGCTAGCTGCCTCGCCTGTGGGATATCTACAAATAGGACATTAGTGCAATAACACCCTCCTGCTCATGTTCCCCAGCAACTGGCGTACATCAGCGTGCTGGAGGCTTCATATAACCATCAGGGCTAGAAGCCATTGATAGCCTCATCTTCTATGAATTTGTCTAATCCCCTTTGAAAACCATTGGTGGCCATCACTACATCTTGTGGTAGCAAATTCCATAGCTTAACTATGTGGTGTGTGAAGAAGTACTTCTTTTTATTGGGGATGGATGACGGACTCACCTCTGTCCAGGGCTGTTGGTCACTCGCTGAGCTGCTGCCTATGCTCACTTGCCATGCCACGTGAGCCCCCTGACAGCTCCGTGAGTGACTGACAAGCAGTGTGGGCTGCCTGATCCTTCCCCAAGCCGCCACTTTGCACAACAGTGGGCCATTCATGCCTGTAATGTTGCAAAGATCGCCCTTTATGGCTGCAATCTATGCAACGTTCCCTTCCCGGAAATGCCCAACCCGGTGGCTTGGGGGGGAGGAGCGGGCAGGCTGACGGACCCTTGCAAACTGCACGGTGCTTGTGGATGGGTCCTCTGAGTGCCATGCAGTCTGTGAACACGGGTCCAGGGGGCCGAGCGGGGTGCGGGGGAGTCCATCAGACTCCATCCCTGTACTGGGCACCTGCAACATCCTTACTTTTTTTCTGTCCCACCAATCAGCTTCATGGGATGATGCCATCTTCTAGTGTAATGGGAGAGGGAGAAACATGTATCCTTATCCCCTTTCTCCACCTGCACCACATAACTTAAGAATTAGCCTTTGTCCTTCCTGGTCAAGTGGTTTTGGTATCATAAGTGGCTCTAGATGGATTTGCATCTTCATTTGGAAAACATGTAAGCCCCGGGATTCTGGATAGTTACAATCTCAACAAAAATTAAAGTTGGCAAAGAAAGCTTCTTGCTGAGCCAAAGTATGAGATGTAACAGGAACAACATGGAGGGTACTGTTAATTGCCTCAGCTGGACATGTGTTGATTAATTAAGGACACTTTTGAAAGTGCTCTTCATTTTTGTGCTATGGCTGTCAAGCTGTTTGGTTATTAAGCCTGGCTGCTTCCCTGTTGGAGTCCCTTAGGAATGGCCAAAGGTGGCTTGTATAGTTCGGAATATGAAAACAGCTGCCTCAGGTTGGGGCCACCGCTGTTGTTAATAACAGTGAACAGGGCAGGGAATTGAGGTGTCAGTTTATTTTACTCAGGATTTTTGCAAATGTTGCCGAGTGGCAAGTGAAGGACAGCAGCAGAGCTGAATACCGCTGCCTGTCATATTGGCTCAGATGTTCCCAGCATGTTGCTTCAGAAACAGATGTGGACAATTTTCAGCCACTGGTCTGTTTGGCCATTACAAGTATTCATGTATGTTCATACTTCTCCCTCTGAAATAATAGTTTAAAAAAAAATTCTGTGAGACATGTAACTACTCCAAACTCTATCTCTGGAAAGCAATCCTGTACTTATTTGGTTATTTTCACTTATTCAGTTATTTTACTTAATCAGCTATTTTACTTAATCAGTTATTTTCATGGTTCGCGCTGAAAAATAATTGTATAGACAGCTTAAAAGTAAAACATGTTTTTTTTAGTTTTGTTTTTAGCCTTTAAAACTGTTTTTGCCACTGTTCAAAGTCTTGTTAAAGAGAATAAAGATGTTTGCCAATGCAATGAGTATTGGTTTTCTTTATCCCCCCCCCCCAGGAAATAGATCACATTATATAATACCATACAAACCCTGGCTTGATTTGTCAGTTACCTTTCATTCCACAAACAGCACCTCTATGCCTGGGTCTCATGCCTCATGCCATTAATGTGGGAATGCATTTCTCATGTAGATAGTCCAGATCACAGGGGCACATCATATCCTAGAGTCTCTCCTCCATTGAGGCTACTGGCTCTAACACAGGAAATACACATGTGATCTTGTTTAACCATATGAAAAAAAAAATAATGTGTTCTTGGAAGTATTCCATGAGGGTAGAGCAAAACAACAACAACGAAAGAGTGGGGGAAAGGTTCAAAATGAACCAGGACATCTCTTCTGCATATAAGTCTTTATTCTATACTTATCTCTATGGCCAAATGTTGATCATACCTGAGACTTCACTCATTGGGTAAACACACTGAAAGATGGTAGCAGAGTCATTTCTTATGAAACGATTGGATAAAATAATTGTCCATTTTCTCACAAAATGATTGGAATGTACCTGAATTTGTTGACCATATCTTCAGTTTTACAAGGGCTAGAGACTTACTCTTTTTTATTTGAAAGCTGGGAATCTGGCTATCTAGTGGGCCCCCTGGTAGGGATGGATGAAAGTCCCTTACCTGGTCCCGCAGCTGTTTTTTTTGGGGGGGAGGTGCTCCGTTTCTCCCCCTGAAATTCTTGGCAGGTGGGGAGGCGCCCCATCCCTCCCCACCAAAATTCTGGCCGGGGGGGAGGCGCCCAACCCTCCCTGCCGAAATTCTGGCCAGGGGGGAGCGCCCTGCCTCTCCGGCCGCGAAAGAAAAAAGTAAAGTAAAGTAAAAAAAAAAGTGATAGGCTACATAAAGATTTATGTAGCCTATCATGTTTTTTTTTTTTTTACTTGACTTGGAAATGGCGGCGGCAGCAGCCAGTCAGAAGACCGGCCGCCGCCGTGCTGCCGCCGCGCCACCGCCGCACCACCGCTGAACCACTGCCGGGACCCGCTGCCGCGAGGGAATTCACACGAGGTAAGCCCCATCCCGGGGGGGAGCAGGGAGGTGTCAGAGAATTTTCCCACCAATTTCGGGGGCCCGAATGCGTTGGCATTTGGCCTCCCGGAGATTCGTGGAGAAATTCTCCGACAACCCTACTGAGATGTTGGGCTGAGGTTACAGACCCCTTAGCCCTGAGGTTAATCCAGCTATGTGGTTAATCCAGGATTTAGAGTACCACTCAGAACAGGTTCCACCAAATAAAGAACAAGAAGATCCCCCTGTGTTTGACACATATTAGTAACATCATATTAAAATATTTTCAGGGCTTATGCCTTTTGAGACAGCAGAGGACTATGGGCAAAATCCAATGTCATGGGAGAGGAGATTCACTCTTGTGACAGGACTTTCTCTTCCCCACTGCAGCCCCCTGTGCCCCCCGAAATCTGCTCCAAAGGTTCCCCCCCCCAATCCTTTGGAGTGGATTTTGAGGGCATGCCGGTGATTGCGGTGGGGAGGAAAAATTGCCCCTTTCCCTTCTGCTGTTGGATGCAGTTCCATCAGCAGAAGGGCTTCATTGGATTCCAACCCACCTTTAAGGAGGATGATCCCGTCTTACCTTTGCTCACACTTTTTCAGGAGGACATCAAAATGACTCTATTTTATAAAGAAAAACTGTTGCTGACAACTTGGTGTTACATCGGAGATGAAACCTACTAACTTAAAATCTTCTTTTCATATTAGGGTGCCAAAGGGGGAAGATATGCAGCTGTGCAAATAAGAAATGCACTGACCACATTGCTTTGCCCTCTGGATTCCACACTCACATCCTTCAGGATAAACCAGCTCTTGACAGTTTTCTGTAACTGGTGCAAGCTCCTCTAAGCCTTTGGGCTGGCTTTTTCCACATTGTCCTACGGCAGACTGATTTTGTTTTCCTGCTGTAAACTGCTACATCAGTTACAGAATAAGAAGGGACTTGCCCCAATTGCTTGTTTCCATATTATTATGAACACCAGCCTGCTCAAGTAAAGTATGTAGTGAAGCAACTGGAAATTCAGTATAGGACCCACATTACCTCTTGACATAGTAAACATGACATAATTGTGCTACGTCTACGTGAATCTTAAGTGAGTGAATATATGAGCGGCGATTTTGCCACTTAAATATATTAGAGCATTCCCATATTGTGGGAAATCTACTGGCAGTAGACTTTGCCCCATCATCATCTCCCACAATTTAAGAGTACATTCAAATAAAATATTCATCATACAAATATATAGCAAAATCACTTCATGGTGACTTTACCACAACAAAATGTGGCATGCCAACCATGCCTAGCATGTGTAGCTCATCTTTGGGTGTTATGGTTTGACTATTATTTTACAATAAAAGCTTATGGCTGTGGCCTAAAGAACTTATTTGCATGGTGAAGCAGGCTTATACATTTCAACCTTATAAGGCATTGATATATAAACACTCAGATAAATGGTTCTTCTCATCCAATGCTGTCTTTTCTGGCTGGCAGGCAGCCCTGAAGAGCTCATTCAGATTACAAAGGGTTTGTTCCACCTGCAGCTCTTTCACAGTTAATTGTTCTCCTATGCACTTCATTGAAATTTCAACCTAAAATGAAATTGGAAGTCGATTTATCCCCCCCCCCCCCGGCAAAGCATCCAAGGAGTTCTAAGGGAAAGCCAAATAGTTTCAATAAAACCTGCTAAATGTCTCTGTACAACTAGGCCATCACTAGTTTTAGCCTAAAGCAAACTTGGAAGTTTCTCCTCAGGTGAAATGACTGAAGAGTGTTGAGGGAAGCCAAATGAGTTTCAGTAAGTCTAGGTTTTGCAGAACTTTTATGTGATACTGGACAACTGCTTGTGCAAGGCTTGCACATCTATGTCAAGTACAAGTGTGTTTTATTATGCTGAAATATGGCCCTCATGATTGTGTGCGTGTGTGTGTGATACATGCACACACACACACACAGTACTATTAGTGTGTATGTGTTATATTAGTGCGTACACTATCACACTATTATTAATAATACACTATTATTAGATGAGAGATGTAATCATCAGGATTTGATGTTCTCTGTTTTTCATCTGAGATTGGGTTGTGCAAAAATATTTGCTCCCTTCTACCCGATTAGCTAACAATAGGAACACAGTACTGCTGCAATTAAAGCAAACAAACTTAACAACATTAGGAGTGACAAGAATAATATCCTTTTTAGATTGGCGACTTAAACGGCAGCCAATGCTTAATCTTTAAACAACATATAGAAATCTAACTTTCCAGACACCCACAACATGTTTTAACTTGAGAGAAATACTGACATTTCCATGATAACTACTGGAACAATGATCAGTCATATTTCATCACATGAGAAAATGTTTCCTTATTCCTAACAGTGATACCTTTAAAACTGAAATATTGAGGTAGTAATTTCTTATGATAACCGTGGTCTAACTTGATGATCCCTGGAGACTACAATAGTGGGTGGAAATAGTTTACATATCATAATCTCAGCATAATTACCATGCAGTAATATTTTGCTGAACATATAGTGATCCATTTTTGACATAGTTACATATTGTGCAATATCATGCTTTAGCAAATCAGTTTCTTGGTGAATGTTTGGTGATTACTCTTAAGAAATTTACATACTCATTACTCAGTAGAATTAGCAACACATACTTGCCACAACGAGTTTGTTACGTTATGCATAATAATGGGCTAATTTTATTTTATCCTGCGGCAACATTTTAATCATTGCTAAATCATAGTTTAATCAACTAAGACAAAATGGAAAACTTGAGTGGAGAAATTGTCCTAGCCATTGAAGTTTTTCACTTCTTAGACAGCTGAAGCACAACTGCATACACTGAAATACAACTTGACCTAGCAAAGTCTGCAGAAACAAGACTTCTATAGGTACATGGTATTGGGGGGGTGAAGGAACAGCACTTTCTCTAGAAATGTGGTAACGAAGGTGTAATCTCATGCTTTCTCCTAGGAAATATCAAGTGTGCACATTATGGGTAGTATCCAATGTTAGTCATACTTAAAGTAGACCCATTGAAATAACTAACTTAAGTCCTAATATTTTAATGGATCTACTCTAAGTAGGACTAACACTGGATACTGCCCTATGCTCTGTTTATCCATGGCTGCAGCATATATACAACCTCTTCTTATTCCTGTGGGTGTCTGGATCAGAGCCAATGGATGTAGAAGAAAAGAGCACCCAAAAGGTTTGTAGCTTGTCTTGACAAGGACAACACATGAGGCACAAACTCACCTTTATTGTATTATCTCCTTTTTCTACAGACATAGCCAGTCCCCTCCCTCATCCTTTCTCTTTCCTGTTCTTAGCAAGTATCCTTGGAAATGTAATCCTGCACAGAAATTTTAGCAGAACAAACATATAGAGTTGGATCAGGATTTATGGTGGATCAACTGCACTGCCAGACGTGGACTTCGTCACTCCTCCTTTCCACAGCAACCTGTCCAACTCCCTGAAAATGCTACACAGAGGGTCAGGAGACCCTGCTCAATGGGGCAGGTGGGCTGTGGTATGTGGGGCCAGGGGTGGAACCCAAAATCAGGCAGAGGAATCTTCCATGAGCACAGCCCTTCCTTTTGTGGAAGGTCCTTTCCCTTTGCGGGAGGCAGATCCTGACCTGAATCCAACCACTGGACACAAAAAATGGGATGAGCAGCCACAAGCAGGATACAGGACACTTCCCACACCTTGTATGTAAGTCTGTATACTATAGTGTTCCTCAACCTGGTGCCTTCTAGATGCTTTTGACTACAACTCTCAGCATTCCTGACCATGAGCCATGCTTGCAAGTGCTGATGGGAGCTGAAGTCCCAAACATTTGGAGGGCGCCAGTTTGGGGAAGGCTTGTTTAGTCACTTAGGCATGATAGTGTACCACTGCTATGATAAAATGCTTATTTCAAAGGCAGGTACCTACATTTTGCCAAGACAACCTGGTGCCACAAAGAGAAAGTTGGTTGTATTCACAGCAGGTTGAGCACATTCTGGATTTGCAATTGTGGTTCTGAAGCCCCCTGCATGACAGGATGGCAGGCTTCACATATGCTTTGTGAGCAATTCCAGTTCCCCAAATAAGCAATATGCAGATGTGTCCTAACAGTAGTCTGTAAACCTCGGCATGAAAATTTAAATTACTAATATTTCAATAATTTCTTTTGGATATTGTTTGCAATGAGACAGAATGTAATTGCATGACTACTGAAATAAGTAATTCTATAAGCATCAAAAGTATCTTAAAACCATAAGAACGACCTAACATTTTAAAGAAACATTTAAATAGCTATGCTAGTAAAAGGTTAGATATGCATTGTTTTAAAAGTATTCACTGCTAAAAAACATCCTGGTAAATAAGACCCTGAACTTGAACACACCCCGGGAGATTGCAGAGGACAGGAAGGCCTGGCGTGCTATGGTCCATGGGGTCACGAAGAGTCGGATACGACTTAACGACTGAACAACAACAACAAATAAGACCCGAGGAGTTGTGATTTAATTTAAAAATAAAAATCCTGTTTTACAGAGATGCATGGATGACAGCCTTGGAAAAGGCAATTTTCCACAGATCCATAGCACGAACAGAACAATTTAGTTTAGGCAAAAGCCTTGAGAGCATGAATGCCAAAGTACACACACCACAGAGTTGGCCAAATCAAGCATAAGCCTTGAAACATTGAGGGTGTTGATGAGAAAGCATGATAAATGCTAGTTTTTTGGGGGGGAAACTCTGAACAAAAGATTCAGCCATACAAATCTCAAGAGACTAAAGGAAGACTGTGCAATAAAGTGTAAAGCAGCACATACTGTGAGGAAAGGGTGGTGGGAGCAGATGAAAAAGTGCTGGAAGATAGTACATTCGGTTCAACAAAGAAGTAGGTCTGGGTTGAAGGCAAGCATGGAGAAAATATCCGTTAAGTGTCCTACACAGAGTCATATTCTAGAAAGGGTGCCTGTTATTTTTTTTAGAAAAGGAAGCTTTCACGGGAAATGAAGACTAGAGAAGAAGGAACAGAGAATTGCAAAGCAAGGCATATGTCTCTGAGGTTTGTTAATTAAAGCTATGATCACGTTTGAATTAAATGTTGCTTAAGTTCTTCACAATCTTGAATAATAGGTGTCATGTTTCACCTGCAGTTAGGCCCCAGTTTCTGATGGTTTGGGAGCAGACATAGAGCCAAGGCGAGCCAGGGAGGAAA
This sequence comes from Heloderma suspectum, assembly GCF_057233095.1. Lineage (NCBI taxonomy): Eukaryota > Metazoa > Chordata > Lepidosauria > Squamata > Helodermatidae > Heloderma > Heloderma suspectum. Next base: position 110,258,442 of record NC_139458.1, on the reverse strand, counting down.
TCTTCAGTAGGCAGAGCTGTTGGGTGGAGTTTGGTGTACTACCATTTTTAGGGGGTGGGGGACCACATGCTGATACTGCTATATTTACCAGAAATGATCATATCCTAAGAACATGATTACATTGTCGACATGGAAGTTGTCATGCCACAAAATGACTGTCATCATTCCCCCCAAAGAAAAGTGGGAATTGGAGTTTTGGAAGGATGCTGAGAATTTCCTGTTGAAGATTTCCTGCTGCTTTCACAGAACTGGAGTCCCCAATGTTCCCTTTGTTAAGCTAGCTTGTTGAATTAGTGGGCTTACTTCTGAACAACCATGCATAGGATTGGGCTGTTAGTCTGTAGGACGGATATATCTTCACTGCAAGGAGATATATAGAGAGAAAGCATGGTAAATAAAACAAGCTCCTGGTGTAGTAGGACCCCTCATTCACTCCTCCCCACCCCCAAAACATTTATTGTTAGAAAGAGAAATGGAAAGAGACACGTTGGCATAAGCAAAAAAAGAAACTCATTTATCAGCACATTTTTTTCCTGTTGCTCCTTGAAAGAAATACACTTTGTTGGAAGGCAAGATATGTAGAGAAGTGCTGTGCTAAACCCTGCCCCCTGTTTTTGTGAATTTTTTCTCTCCCTGCAAAAGAGGCATTTTGTGTGTGTGCCTCCTTTGCAGTGAGTGGGAGAATTTCAAATAACTTTCTCCTTAGGGAGTGGGGTGGGGGCAGGGTTTCTGTTTACCTTTTTTATTGTAGGAGGTGGCTGAGGGATTGTCTTACTGTTTCTTTTTATGTTAAAAATGGCCTGTGCACTTACAGCAGCACAAGACTCTACAGAGAAGCTTCTCCGGCCTGGCAGTTCTTCCTAAACTCCCATGAGACCATCTGACCTCACACTCTGTCATGGGCATTCAGGAATTGCTGCTAGGGTGCAGAAGCCTCTTTTCAAAGAACCTGGTGCTACTGCAAGCAAAAACAACAGGGCTATTAGAGCTTTAGAAGAATTATGTTCTTGCTCACAGCAGCACAGGGTTCTTTGCAGAGAGATTTGCATCCCAGCAGGAGGCTTCCATTCCAGCAAGAGTTCGTGAATACTTCTCTACTGAAAGCTTCTTTGCAAAGACCTCAAGAAAGAAAGAGTTCAGGAAGAGCTGCTGACCTAGAGATGCCTCTTTGTAAAGTGTCTCTTGCTGCTGCAAGTGCATGGGGCATTTTTAATTTTTTTATTTTTTAAAAAAGAAGATATAGAAAGATGATCCCTTGGCCACTTCCTATAATTAAAAAGGTAAGTGGAAATCCTGTCCCCCTCTTATTCAAAATTTTCACCTCCCCAGCCTCTTTTGCCAGTGTTTTTGTTTCGCCCCCACCTGTCATGAACTGCCCAAAATGGAAGGATCAAAATATTCAGCACAGCACTAGTTCAGAGCATTCTATCAGAGGTCAGTGAGAAAAACAGTCTTTGGGGAAGTTTAATTCCCTGCCTACTTACACGTTTAGCGGTTGCCAGGCAGGCCATTGTGCTTTTGCTTTGATGACAGTCAAAACCTCATCACTCTGCAAAAGAGAAGCAATAAACATCAATAAATAAAATGATGTTTGGACAGCATTATGGTGAATAACACTCTGCAGTGATTTGTAACCAGTGGAAAAGGCACTTGAATTCAAATTGCTCCTCATAATTTCCATGAAGGCAGATTTAGCTCATTCCATTTCCTATTCAGGAAGTGTATTTCCTCCTTTGCGTGGCATTGAGGAATGATGCTAACATAATGTTTATTACTTACAGGATGACATCCCCATGTATACCTGCTCATCACAGGATCAATTCAAAATGTCATCCTTTCTGAATTACAATTGGTTTTCCATGTAAACGTTTCCAAGGATAATCTTACCATGAGCACAATCCAAACTTCCTGCTTGGTTCTGATCAGGGGTGCAATTCACCAACAGTGAAGGCGATATCAAATTGCATTTTCAACACATAAATATTATTAGGGATGTGTGAAACAGCAAAACCTGAGCCTGTCAGGTTTCCAGCTTGAAGCTCATTCTGGCTTATCTCCATATGAGTGTTTTTTTTTTCCTTTTTGCATGAAAATTTGTTCACATGTTCATGCACATTTCCTGAAATTATTTATCAACTGTGCACAGTTTTAAAATGTACAGTCTTTTCTACCATTGATTAAAGCATGTTTGTGCGCATTTTTCAAAAGTATGCACTTTTTCATGTCCATTTTCAAATATACACATTTTTCAAACACATTTTTTTTTGTTCTGTGGATCTCATCACAAGCTGAGAAATATATGGAGTTCTACTACAGATTGTGTTAGAGTCTCTGCTTGGTTCCAGAAGGTGAGAACTTGGTAAATTCTGGTCAAAAATGAACAGAAATGAATTTCTCATACACCCCTAAATGGGATCTGTTTAAATGGTTAATCCATGAGCTCCAAAGTGTAGCCCAGAAGAGACACAGATTACAATCTACATTGCATATGAAGGCTACAGAAATGCAATGATGAGGAAATTTCCCCGTTATTACACTGCTGCCTGTTCCCCATGCCTATAAAAAATGAAGTAATCAGGGTGCTAAGGATTAGAGATGCACAGATTTGTCAGTTTCATTTTCTTCTGTATGGGGCAAAGAATCTGCTCTGGGTTGCATTCAGAGTCAGAGCTATCCAAGGTGCTGTCCCCATTTGGCGGATGGGGTTCAGCACCTTGAATAGCTCCTTTAGAGTTCTGGCTGGTTCTGACTGAAACCCAGAGTGGATTGACTGCCCCACTGAAATAGGAGTCCCCAGCCCCTGCTGCTTGTGCATGCTCAGACTACAACGGCTGCAGCAGGGGCTGGGTGCTGGGGCAGCACGGTGGAGGTAGCAAGGTACTCCTATAATCTCTATGCCGGGGATGCAGAACCTCAGGCCCAGGGGCCAAATCTGGCCTGCCTAGGGTCCCAATCCAGCCCTCTAGAGTTCCCCAGATGGTCACACCCCATAAGAACATAAGAAGAGCCTTGCTTAATCAGACCAAGGGTCCATCTAGTCCAGCTTTCTGTTCACACTGTGGCCAACCAGCTGTCAACCAGGAGGACCCAACAGCACTCCCCCCCCCATTCCAGCAACTGGTGTACATAGGACCATTGCCTCTGGTACTGGAAGTAGCACATAGCCATCAGGACTAGTAGCCACTGATAACATTTAATAGCCTCCTCCTCCAGGAATTTGTCTAACCCCCTTTTAAAGCCATCCAAATTGGTGGCTGTCGCTACATCCTGTGGTAGCGAATTCCATAGTTTAACTATGCACTGTGTGAAGAAGGACTTTTATCTGTCCTGAATCTCCCTCCAATCAGCTTCATGGGATATCCAGGGTTCTAGTATTTGGAGAGAGGGAGAACAATGTCTCCCTATCCACATTCTCCACACCATGCATTATTCTGTACACCTCTATCATGTCTCCCCTTACCCTCCTTTTCGCAAAGCTACCCCCCTTCCCTGCCCCACCCCTTTCCCCTGATCCCCCATCATGTGTTGGCTTTCTAGCTTTTGCACGGTCCCCCGCCCCAATCTAAGAGGTTGTGATGTGTCTCCTAATCCTTAGTTACTGACAGTAAGAGTGTTAAGGTAAAGCATGCTCTTATTTTGGCCCCACCCCTTTTGTCTTTGGCTCCTCCCCCACTGGAATGCTGTCCCTGAGAGCTTCTCTGAAATGGAATTCAAGCCTTGGGCTCAAAGAGGTTCAACACCCCTGCTCTACACTTTGGGTTGGCATGACTGCAGGACATCAGACCATAAAGCTGCTGGGCTGTGTTTTCAAAGTAAGTGTGTGTGTGTGTGTGTGTGTGTGTGTGTGTGAGAGAGAGAGAGAGAGAGGGAGGGAAAGAGGGAAAGAGACACACAGAGAGAGGGACAGGGAGGGGGAGAAATTATCCAGAGAGTTTCAGAGATTTGTGGTAGCAATCAGACATGGGCCAATATTATTACTTTTGCCAGCAGAACTGCAAACAGCATGAAGGATGCTTTCTGTTTGCCAGGGTGCATTGTTATGAAAACATAATAAATAATAGACACATCGCTGCTTCTCTTAAATACAAGAACAGAGAGTGATTTCACTGTTCCTTGCCATCTGACTCAATCTCATAAAAGAAATGAGAATATATCACACCTGTGTGAGGCTGAGGAGAGAATAAAGGCAGTGTGTGGGGTTTGTTTTTTTCTTTTCCTGGAGATTATAAGAATTCCTGTATCAGCAATTCTGAAATTATATGTAGTGTAATAAACCTCAAACAAAACCAGGAGATGGGTTTTAACAAGACCCTGGTGAGCAGAAACATCCATCAAGTGTTTCTATTTTCTAAGACTTTCCCTCCTTGCACCCACCACAGGATCCTTTCCCAGTAAATTGTGTAAAGGAATATGAAGTTCACAAGTCACTCCCATGATTTCTGCAGCCTTAAAAGAGAAGACTATTCCCCAATTAAACTAAAAACCTACACCATACATTACACATAATTGGCAGCTCCAACGGAGCTGTCCTTTCAGGTTAGTGATAATTTTGCCACCCCCCCCCCCTTGACGGAAATGACTGTAATACCTCAGGCCTGCTCTAATCCACATATGCCCCATCTTAGGGAAATCAATTTTCACAGGCTGCTTTTGCAATTCTCATGACTTTCCTCACCCTCTTTTCACCAAGGGGGTGGGGGAGGAACTGTGCCACACTGGCAGCTCACGAAACATCCTCAGCTTCTCTGGGTATTCAGGAGTTGCTCTCCTCAACCTAAGACACCAGCTTGAAATAATTAATTTTTAATGAAGAGTTAATATGCTGTTTTGATTAAGACAGGCAAGGGGCCAGACAACTTCCCAGCTGGGGCAAATTAGAATGAGAAAAAAAGAAAGGAAAAGGAAAGGAAAAGCCAGCGTAGCAAAATTAATGATGGTTTGACATTTTATCCCAGTCTGGTGAGAATCTGGCTCTGCACAACTTAGAATACCATCTGAATTACAGCGACTTCTGCAATCAGGAATGCTAATAGAGAATATCCGAATAATCAGCTTGCTTCAAAGAGTCCTGTCCCTGGATAAGTGATAAAGCCACATGTAAAGCAAGGTCCTAATGTCCAAGTAGTGGGAATGCCAGTGAAGGTCTCCTGAGCCAGGTGTGGGGATGAACTGCATGGGCTCCTAAAAGGCCCAACTCAAACAAGAACCATGCTTTTCAAGCCCTAATATATTCTTCATACAGTGCAGTTAAATATAGAATTGCTACGACAAGATGTAGTGATGGCCACCAGTTTGGATGGCTTTAAAACTCAAATGGAGTTTTGGACAAATGTTGGACAAATTCCTGGAGGAAAAGGCTATTAAATGCTATCAATGGCTACTAGTCCTGATGGCTCTGTGCTCTGTCCAGTGCCAGAGGCGGTGAGCCTATGTACACTGGTTGCTGAGGAATATAGGTGGGAGGGTGCTCTTGCACTCATGTCCTCCTTGTGGGTTTCCTGTGGGCAGCTGCTTGGCCACTGTATGAACAGAATGCGGGACTGGGTGGACCTTTGGTCTGATCCAGCAGGGCTCTTCTTATGTTCTTCTCTGGTTCAGATTAATTACCATCTGAGCTGGAGAAGAATGCGCTGCTCTTGGCTGTGCCCACATGCCAGTGTGCCAGGATGTCAGGTGGATATGCACAGGGGAAAACATCCCTCCTTCACTGTCCCCACTTGTGCTGCACAAGTCTAATTGGGCCTTTAATTAATTAATTAATTAATTATTTTTTTTGCACGATCTGTGTCTGGCCCAGTGTTGGAAAGTTATGTTTCTATGAAACAGGATGGCTTTATTGCTTAATTTTATAACAGGCAACCTGCATAATGATGGACTAGTGGCGAGAGTGTTGGACTAGGAGTCGGGAGATCCGGGTTCTAGTCCCCACTCAGACATGGAAGCTCACTGGGTGACTTTGGGCCAGTCACAGACTCTCAGCCCAACCCACCTTACAGGGTGGTTGTTGTGAGGATAAAATGGAGGAGGAGGATTGTGTAAGCCGCCTTGGGTTCTTTAAAGATGGGATATAAATGTAATAAATAAACAAATAAATAAGACTGTGTTTACGTAGGGTTTGGAGCAGCTTCTAATGAAAATCATTATTAGACTCTGTTCACCTGAACTAATGGCAAAACGCAGTGCAATCAGCCAGTCTGTTCCATCACTCATGAGGAAAAGAATGGTGTGTTCAGCTCTTGCCTCTTTCACTGCTCTCATATGGTATTTGGACTGCACCTAATGACTGAGTTTTTCTGATCACCCTAATGAATTCATTAACTCACCATTCCTAAGAAGGATGCTATGTTCCCTATATTACAAGTATCATAAACATAGTTAGTGGTGCAGCTAGGTAATTTTAGACCCTGGACTTTAATGAGTGGGACCCTCACCCCCACTCTATGTGGCCATGTTGTGAAGCACACACCTTTTCTCTTCCCCCTCCCCTCCCCACCACCACTGCATGATTTACAATTGCTTCTACATTCCTGATATGTTAGAACAACAACAAAACTATTTGCCAACCCTGATTTCATCTCACTAGTTAAAATAGAGCACCATCATGGCTGTAGGAATAACATGAAGTATGTTTCTACTGCCCTAATGCCCATATCATCTGCCATTCTCTGGGCTGTGGGACTCTGGACTTTGGCCCAAGGTCCCACCCTAACAGAACCACTGAACATAGAATCATAGAACAGTAGGGTTGGAAGGGGCCTATAAGACCACTGAGTCCAACCCCCTGCTTGATGTAGGAATCTAGTTAAGCTCACTGAGTCGTTCAAAGTCACAGAGGCAACTACTGCAGAAAAAATGGTTCTGAGACCTCTGCATCTGATTTTACAGCCTAGAACATAACTAATGGATTGGGCATAAAGCTCCTAGTCTGCACATAGATGAACATCTCATGTTTTCATAACTGCATAAGGATATCAAGACACAATCCTATGCGTGTTTAGACAGAAAAAGTCCTACAGCTCCTAGCATTCCTCAGCTAGCCCTGCTGGGAAATGCTGGGAATTGTATGCATTTTTCTTTCTAAACATGCATAGGATTGCTACCTTAGTCTACCTTCGAGACGCTTTTGCTAAAGCTCTTCCTAGCCTGCAATGGTGATACCTGTACCAGGCGCCTCCTGCCAAATGAGTAGAGATGCACAAATCTTTCAATTTTGGTTTCTCTCCATTTCTCATTTTGAGAATCTGAAGTTTGGTTCATCTTGAACTTTGACATTTCTCCAGTCTTAAGTTCAGTTCATCCCAAACTTCGAATATACATGAAAATTCCTAAGGATCTTTGTACACATTTCTTCTAATCCATGCATTTTTTTCTATGCATTTTTGCCTAATATACTCATTTTTTTGCAACCCATATTCCTAATGTAATGCATTTTTTAATGTTTTCCCAATAATATACATATTTTTGCACAGATGTTTTTACTGGAGAACTCTATCACAAAATTTAGGGGTGCAAATTTTGAAGGATAGTTGAGTTTCATTTCACAACGTGGTTGAAACAGAGAAATTAGGTAAATTCATATTAAAATGTGAACTGAACACATTTGTCCCCCATCTCTACAAATGCGATTAGGTGTGTGGTTATTAGAAAGTGAGCCTTTTTGGTGGTGGTCCCCAGTTTAGGAAATGATGTCCCTAGAGAGGTTTGCCTGGCACCTGTGTTGTGGTCTTTTTAGAGCCAGGTGAAGCCCTTCTTCTTTTCCCAGGATTTTTAGCTCCATGTCTAGTAAAGGGTTGCATACTTAAAGGCAGTCTAAAATTTTAAGGGCACAATCCTATCAGGTTCACACTTGCTAAATGGAAGAACTCCCACTTTTGAATACTCCAAAATAAATTAATTTTGAGCCCCTTCCCCTGAGTAAACAAGAGGGCTGTTACCACTATGCCAGCTAGCAACAGCTTCCTTGAGTTATCATCATGTCTCCTTTTGAACATGGGCAATGTACCTCAGCATCTGAACATTACCAGTAGTGCTATTGCAGATACAACAAAAATGTCTTGTTTTCCTTTTGACTGAAATGGGATATAACTGTGGGCAAAGAAACTGAGTCATATAGTGCAAGTTTCCAATAGCTGGAGACATGCATAAGTCAACAAAATTGCCACAATTTTATTTACTTACTTACTTACTTGTTTGTTTGTTTGTTTATTGTATTAATCGCCCATCTGGCTGGTCACCCAGCCACTCTGGGCGATGTAATAGAAACCATTTAAAACAATAAAATTCTACACTAAAAACATCATATTTCTAAAAATACCCTAACCCACCCCAAATGTCGGCCTGAACAACCACGTTTTTAATGCGTGGCAGAAGCTCATTAAAGAGGGGGCATGGTGAAGTTGCCTAGGGAGGGAGTTCCACAGAGTGGGGGCCACCACAGAGAAGGCCCTCTCCCTCATCCCCACCAGTCTAGCTGTCCTGGCTGATGGGACAGAGAGAAGGCCATCCAAGGCTGATCTTGTTAAATGGCCTGTCTGGTGTTGCTGGAGGTGCTCCTTAAGATAGGCTGGGCCAGAACCATATAGGGTTTTAAAGGTGAAAACCAACACCTTGAATTTGGCCTAGAAAACAACTGGTAACCAGTGCAACTGCTTCAGCACTGGAGTGATGTGATCTCACCAGCAGCTGCCTTTAATCAGGCAAGCTGCCATGTTCTGAACCAGCTGCAGCTTCTGAACCGTTTTCAAGGGTAACCCCACATGCAGCGCATTACAGTAGTCTAAACCAAATGGCCAACCTTGGTGAAGATTTGAACGAGAGGTAGAGCTGCGTGTCATCCGTATATTGATTAGGGATGGGGGAGAATTTTTCCCCGAAACTTCGGGGGGCCGAGTGTGTTGGCATTTGGTCCTCCAAAGGTTGTTCGGGGAGAAATTCTCTGCCCCCCGCCCCCCCCGGATGGGACTTACCTTTCATGAATGTCCCTCCTGGCGGCGGTTCGGCAGGTCTTCGTCAGGGGCGGGGGCGGCAGCTGGTCTTTCGACCGGCTGCCGCCGCCGCCATTACAAGAAAAGTTAAAAAAAACACGCCCCTGTGATAGGCTACATAATGATTTACGTAGCCTATCATGGCTGATTTTGCAGATCTAGCCGTGATAGGCTACGTAAATCATTACGTAGCCTATCACAGGGCTTTTTTTTTTTACTTTTCTTTTGAAGTTCGCGGCCGGGGAGACGGGGCGCTTCTCCCCGGCCTGAATTTCGGCCGGGCGAGGCGGGAAGCCTCCCCCTCCCGGCCTGAACTTCGGGGGGAGAAGTGAAGCGCCTCCCCCCCACCGCGAAGCAAGCTGCGAGACCAGGTAAGTGACTTTCGTACATCCCTAATATTGATGACACTGCACTTCAAACCTCCTGATGATAGCCCCCAGCGGCTTCACATAGATGTTAAATAGCATCGAGGAGAGCATCCTGTGGCACCCCACAAGTGAGCAGCCATGGGTCTAAAACCTCCTCTCCCAGTGCTACCCTCTGGTACCTGCTGGAGAGGAAGGACCGGAACCACCGTAATATGGTGTCTCCAATGCCCAACCCCTCCAGGCGGTCCAGGAGGATAACGTGGTCAATGGTATCAAAAGCCACTGAGAGGTTGAGGAGAACAAGTAAGGATCATTCGCCCCTATCCAGAGCCCTCCTCATATCATCCACCAAGGCCGTTTCTGTCCCATGCCCAGGCCCAAAGCCCAACTGAAATGGATCTAGATAATCGCCTTCTTCCAAGTGTGCCTTCAACTGCATCGCCACCACCCGCTCAATCACCTTGCTCAAAAAAGGCAGATTTGAGACTGGGCAAAAGTTCAGAGCTTGGGGATCCAAGGAGGGATTCTTTAAGAGTGGTCTTATCACTGTTTCCTTGAGGGCTGATGGCATCACTCCCTCCTCAAGGGGGGCATTCACTACCGCCCTGATCCCCTCACCCAATCTCTCTCTGCAGCCCATAATAGCCAAAATGGGCAGGGATCAAGTAAGCAGGTGGTCAGCCTTACAGATGAAAGCACCTTGTCCACTTCATCAGAAGGAAGAAGCTGGAACCTATCTCACAAAACCGGTTTGCCATAGACCGCCTCTTGCTCACTAACTGTATCCACAGTGCACGGAATAACACTCCTAATCTGATCAATTTTATCTGCAAAGTGCCTTGCCAAGGCCTCATAGGAGGTCTGAGAATGCTCCAGCAGTTCCGGAGCCACTGGACCGACCAGGCTCCAGACCACTTGGAACAGCCTCCTGGGACACCACTCTGCGGACACGATAGAGGCAGCATAATATTCCTTTTTTGCTGCCTTCACTGCCACGTGATAGGCTGAAGATACAACTCTAGCCCATGTCTGATCATCTTCGGATCGAGACTTCCGCCACCGGCGCTCTAGCCATCTCACCTCCTGTTTCAAAGCTTGTAACTGAGGATTGAACCATGGTGCAGTTCAAGCCCTGTTCAGGGGGAGAGGGCATTTTGGAGCCACCCGATCTAATGCCCCAGTGATTGCGGCATTCCAGCCACCCACCAGGGTCTCGACCGAGTGGCCGTTGGCATGCTCCAGAGAATCCCCAAGCACATTCAGGAATCCATCCAGATCCATAAGACACCTGGGGCGGACCATTTTAACGGGTCCTCCACCCCTGCGGAGGGGTTGTGGAACCGAGAAGTCCAGTGTCACCAGGGAGTGATTTGATCTGACCATGACAAGGGGGTGGTAGATATACCTCCGACATTCAGATCACTCCCCACTTCTCCAGAAACAAACACAAGGTCTAGCGCATGACCGGCTACATGGGTGGGCCCAGTTGGAATAGGGTGCAGCTCCCAGGAAGCCATGGTCTCCATGAAGTCCCGAGATGCCCCTCAGAGGATGGCCTCTGAATGTACATTGAAGTCCCCCAACACCAATAAGTTAGGGGACTGCACATGCACATCAGAGACCACCTCAAGCACCTCAGCCAGGGAGTCAGTCATGCAGTGGGGTGGATGGTACATGAGCAGAATCTCCAGACTGCCCTTCGGGCCCAACCTCCAGTTACGGATGTACGAAAGTCCCATACCTGATCCCGAAGCTTGATTCGCGGTGGGGGGGAGGTGCTCCGTCCCTCCCCCCTGAAATTCTGGCCGGGGGGGAGGTGCCCCGTCCCTCTAGCCGCGAATCCTCCTGTCCTGCCGGGATGCAAATGGCGGCGGCCGTAGCTGCCGCCGTTTGCGTCCCTGCAGTCAGCCGTGATAGGCTACGTAAATGTTTACGTAGCCTATCACAGCTGAGTGAAAAAACCCCACAAAACCGCGAGTATGCAAATGGCGGCGCCCATGGGCGCCGCCATTTGCATTCCTTATTTTGGCATGTCTAGTCTACTTAAACATTTACGTAGACTACGGCGAAAATAAGGGGAACGCAAATAGCATTCCCCTTATTTTCACTGTAGTCTACGTAAATGTTTATGTAGACTACACGTGCCAAAATAAGGAACGCAAATGGCGGTGCCCATGGGCGCTGCCATTTGCGTACGCGCGGTTTCCCCCCCCCACTCAGTCGTGATAGGCTACGTACACATTTACATAGCCTATCACGGTGTTTTTTTAAAAATCTAGTCGTGATAGGCTACGTAAATCTTTACGTAGCCTATCACTTTTTTTTTTTTTTAACTGGCGGCGGCGGCAGCCGGTTGGAAGACCAGCCGCCGCAGCCGCCGAACTGCCGCCGGAGCCGCCGCCAGGGACATTTGCACAAGGTAAGTCCCGTCCCGGGGGGGGCCGGGGGTGTGGTAGACCGTTTCTCCACCAATTTTGGGGGGCCGAATGCGCTGGCATTCGGCCTCCCCGAGATTCGTGGAGAAATTCTCTGACATCCCTACCTCCAGTACATGGCATGCACTCAGCAACCTTGGTCTCCCAGAAAGGGGGCCTGGTGAAGACCAAGGACTCTCGGTAGATAACAGCCACTCCCCCTCCCCAATCCCCAGCCCTCGGCTGCTGTGCATACGAAAATCCGGTTGGACACTTGGCCGCAAGAGTTGGAGCAGCAGCCTCGGCCAGCCAGGTCTCCGTAATAAATGCCAGGTCTGCACCCTCATCCAGGATCATGTCATGGATGAGGGATGTTTTCTGGGTAGCAGACCTGGCATTGCAGAGCAGCAAATGAAGGCCAGAAGGTGGAGTCATGCCTCTCCCAGCCATCCTTTGGCTCTGGACAGGCCCAGAACAGGGGACAGATATTATACATCCCTCCCTTTTTCCCCTTACCTGGCATGGCCTGCCCCTAGTGCTCCAGCCAGCACCTGCTGCCCAGCCTCAGTATGTTCTGACCCCCAACATTCCCCCCACTGCCTCTGTCAGGTGGACACATGCCCCCTCGTTCCCACCTATCAGGCAGGCTCCCCACCCCTAAAAACACAACAGAATCTCCCCAAAACCCACCCCCACCAACAATTAAAATAATAATAAAAAAATACAATATCCTTCCTTCCTCAAATTTGTACTAATTTTTAACACCCTCCCCAGCAAATGGAGCCGTGGTCCTGTTAAGGACCCGCTGTGACCTTTGTGCATCGCACTTTGAGTACAAAATCGCTCAACAGTTCCAGTTGAGGTGTCTGATGCCACCATCCGCCCAATTTTGTGGGATCAGTTCCCGTTCCTGTGGCCTGATGATGTGGACAAGGTGCTTGCAGCAATGTGACCAACCACGTGCCCTCTTGATCCCTGCCCCTCTTGGCTAGCTGAGGAGGTATGAATGGGTGGGTCTAGGGAGTGATAAATGCTTCCCTGCTGGAAGGGGTGGTCCCTGCTGTCCTTAAGGAGGCAGTAGTGCAGCCACTCCTGAAGAAGCCCATTCTGAACTCAGTGGTATTAGACAACTACAACCCAGTCACAAATACCCCTTTCTTAGGTAAAGTACTTGAGAGGGTTGTGGTGGAAAAACTGCAGGCACTCTTGCAGGATACTGATAATCCAGACCCATTCCAGTCTGGGTTTCAATCTGGATATGGGACTGAATCAGCCTTGGTCACCCTGATGGATTACCTTTATCGAGAGAGGGATGGGGGAGTGCAACCCTGTTAATTCTGCTCTGTCTCTCATTTGCTTCTGATACCATCGACCGTGGTATCCTCCTGGATCGACTCAGTGGGGTGGGTATTGGAGTACTGTGTTACAGTGGTTCCAGTCCTACCTACAGGGCTGAGTTCAGAAAGTAACATTAGGTGACTATTCCTCGGCCCCTTGGCAATTTTGCTGTGGGGTTCCACAGGGTACCATCTTGTCTCCAATGTTATTTAACATCTATATGAAGCTGCCGGGAGTGGTCATTAGGGGATTTGGAGCCGAGTGCCATCAGTATACTGATGACAAACAGCTCTACCTCCCTCTGACATCTGAATCAGGAGAGGCTGTGCAAGTCCTGGACCAGTGCCTGAAGTCAGTAATGGGCTGGATGAGGGCCAAGAAACTGAAACTGAATCCTGGCAAGATGGAAGCCCTGTGGGTTAGTGGTTCCCAAGTCGGGGAGATATACTCATTGCCTGTTCTGGATGTAGTTGCACTCCCTCTGAAAGATCAGGTCCGTAGTGTGGGGGTACTCCTAGATCCATCACTGTTGCTGGAAACTCAAGTGGCCACTGCGGCTCAGAGTGCCTTTTACCAGCTTCGGCTGGTTCACCACCTATGGCCTCTCCTGGACAGGGATAGCTTGGCCACAGTGGTACAGGCATTAGTAACCTCAAGACTGGATTACTGCAATGCACTCTCTGTGGGGCTGCCCTTGATGCTGGTCCAGAAGCTGGAGCTAGTGCAGCAGCTCAGCTGTTGTCAGGACCTGCCCTTTTCAGCATGTAACTCCTTTGCTGAGGGAACTGTACTGGCTGCCTATTTGCTACCAGGCCAGGTTAGATATTAGTATTAGTGTACAAAGCCCTAAACAACTTTGGACCAGGATACCTGAGAGAGCACCTCCTTCTTTACCAACCTGCCCGGTCACTGAGGTCATCGGAAGGCTTGCTCCTGGTGGTTCTACATGGACCTATATGGCCCGGCTGGAGTCCACCAGGAAAACAACCTTCAGCACGGTGGCTCCGTTCCTGTGGAATTTCCTGTGTCTGGAGGTTAGGCAGGTGGCAACCTTGTGTTGCTTTCAGCACCCCCTGAAGCCATTGTTATTTCGAAAGGCCTTGCCTGAGTGACCAGCTGTGGTTTATTAAGTTCAGAAACTGTTATTTAAAATGTCTTAATTGTTTTAATTATGGTGTTTTATTATTTTATCTTGTTGCTTACCACTCCAAAATCTTTGATGTGGAGTGGTATATAAATATTTTAAATTAATTAAACAAAAAAATAAAACTTTAAACACAAATTGAAAAATGGTTTTATTGTGTCTTGTGGCTTATGGTGTTTGAAAGTTCCTTAAAGAACATACTTAATTTCAGGTTTGGGGCATTGGTTGGATGAAACAGATTATCTACACTAGGATCTGGGAATCTTTGGCCTTCCGGATGTTCTTGGACTCAAACTCTCATCAGCTCCAGCCTGCATGACCAATGATGAGGGTTTATGGGAGTTGTAGCCAAATAAAATCTGGAGGGCTACAGGTAACCCAACCCTGACCCTTTTCAATCTGGTTTCAGGCCTGGGTTTGGCACCAAAACAACCTTGGTCACCTTGGTGGATTATCTCAGTCGGAGCTCGTGAGATCTTGTTGGTTCTCTGTAGGCTGATTTGCCAGCTGTTTCCGGACAAAGATAGTCTACCTATAGCTTATCCATGCTCTTGTAACCTCCTGGTTGGATTTCTGCAATACATTATCGAGCTGCTCTTGAAGATGGCCTGTAAGCTCCAATTGGTGCAGAACATGGCTGCCAGAATTCTGTCTGATACAGCCAGGTTTATATACATCACTGCAATGTTAAAAGAACTGCATTGGCTACCTGTTTGCTTCCAGGCCCAATTCAAGGGGTGGGTGCTTACCTTTTAAAGCCCTAAACAGCTCAGGAATCAAATTCCTGAAGGAGTTCCTGTTCCCCTAACAATCTGCCAGTGTGCTCTCCAGGTGCCTCTGTTATCAGAGGCATGCTACTTAGCAATAAAGGACAGGGCTTTCTCAGCAGTGCCCTTCCAGGTAACAGGCAAAGATGCCTTTTATTTAACCAGGCATTTTAAAATTGTTGTGAATTTTAGCTTGACTTAATTAGGGATATCAGAGAATTCCGCCACGGATCTCGGTGGGGCCGAATGCCAGTGCATTCAGCCCCCCGAAATCCATGGCGGAACGAAGCCCCACCCCACGAAAGGCGCATGAAACAGGACACCTACCTGCTGCCGTTCACGCTGCTTTGTGAATGGTGGTCACGTCTGCGGCTGCCATTCACTTCTTCACTACAGCTGTGATAGCTACTAGGGATGTCAGAGAATTTCACCATGAATCTCGGGGAGGCCGAATGCCAGCGCATTCGGCCCCCCGAAATCGGTGGCGGAATGATCTGCCCCTCCGCCCCCCCCCCCAGGATGGGACTTACCTTGGGAGAATCTTCCTGGCGGCGGCGGCTCCAGTGGTGGTTCAGTGGCGGCAGCTGCCGGTCTTCAGACCGGCTGCCGCCGCCACCATTTCCAGTAAAAAAAAACACACACAAAGAAACATGATAGGCTACATAAAGATTTAAGTAGCCTATCACGGCTAGATTTTTAAAAAATACCGTGATAGGCTATGTAAATGTTTACGTAGCCTATCACGGCTGAGTAAAAAAAAAAACGCGCGTACGCAAATGGCGGCGCCCATGGACGCCACCATTTGCGTTCCTTATTTTGGCACGTCTAGTCTACGTAAACATTTACGTAGACTATGGCGAAAATAAGGGGAACGCAAATAGCATAACGTCTACGCTATTTGTGTTCCCCTTATTTTCGCCGTAGTCTATGTAAATGTTTACGTAGATTAGATGTGCCAAAATAAGGAACGCAAATGGCGGCGCCCATGGGCGCCGCCATTTGCGTACGCGTGGGGTTTTTTTTGGTTTTTTTTACTCAGCCGTGATAGGCTACGTAAACATTTATGTAGCCTATCACAGCTGACTTCAGGGAAGCAAACGGCAGTGGCTACAGCCGCCGCCATTTGCAGACCCGGCCGGCCAGGATTCGGGGGGGGAGGGACGGAGCGCCTCCCCCCCAGCCAGAATTTCGGGGGAGAGGGACGGAGCACCTCCCCGCCAGCCAGAATTTCAGGGGGGAGGGATGGGGCACCTCCCCCCCAGCCAGAATTTTGGGGGGAGGGATGGAGCGCCTCCCCCCCACCTCGAATCATATTTCATTAAAAGGTAAGTGACTTTCGTACATCCCTAAAAGGCTACATGAATACTTACGTAGCCTATCATGGCTAACGCAGGGACACTATTTGCGTCCCTGTGGAAGCCGTGATAGTCTGCATAAGTATTTATCTAGCCTATCATGGCAAAAAAAAGGGAACGCAAATGGCGGCTACAGTGGCCGCCTTTTGCGTTCCCTTTTTTTTGGCTGTGATAGCCTACGTAAATATTTATGTAGGCTATGACAGCAAAAGAGAGGGGCACAAATGGTGTAGTGGCCGCCATTTGCACCCATCTCTTTTGCCATAATAGGCTACATAAATATTTACGTAGCCTATCACGGCCAAAAAAAAAAGGAGCGCAAATGGCGGCCGCCGTAGCCGCCGCCATTTGCGTTTGCTGTTTTTTTGTTTTTGTTTTTTTGCCGTGATAGGCTATGTAAATATTTACTTAGGTTATCACAGCAAAATACAGGGACGCAAATGGGGGTGGCTATGGCAGCCATTTGCGTCCCTGCAGGCTGCCCAGCGGCCGGATGTCCAGCTGCGGGCGGCCCCAGGTGGCGGCTCCGCAGAATCGCCGTGGAGTGCATCCGGCCGGAGAGAATTTCAGGGGGAGGGACGGAGCGCCTCCCCCGCCCCGCAAATGTCACCCTTCGAAAAGGTAAGTGACTTTCATACATCCCTAGTCTTAATTATTTTAATGATTTTATCTGTTTGTTGTTGTTATTATTGTATTCTTACATAATTGGTTGTACACCACCCTGAAATCCTGATATATGTTTTGAATAAATAAAATAAAATATGTAATAAATAATATGATGTTTTTGGCTACTGCTCAATGAATGATGCCGTGCTCCAATATGCCCCTAGCCTGAACTAGATGATGTCCATCTTCCTTGGCTTCATTCCAATCTATTATTATTATTATTATTATTATTATTTTAACATTTCTATATTATTTACAATAGCTAAAGCTCTCTGGGTGGTTTACAAAAATTAAAATTTTAAAAACATTAAAAATACAAAGTTGAAATCGGCTGAAATCCCATGTGCTACTAGGTTGCAACTTGCACCATTCCAGATGGTAGGGATGTGCACAAATGTTGGAATGCTCCCCAATCTAAAACACTCCCTACGTGTATAAAATTAGTAAATCAAGGAAGCCCTTTTCCTGGGATGCTCTAGTTTGCGTGTGTAGGGAGTATTTTAAGTCGGGGGAGCATTACGTTGTTTTATTCCCCTCTCTGGAATCTGAAATAATAAAATAGAGCCACACCATGCAGACTTCCTTCTGCTTGTCTTGTTTTAGCTCTGATTGGCTGAGGATTGCAGCCTTTTCATGTTATCTTTATGACACTCGCCCAATTCTGAGTGTCTGTAAAGTAAATAGCTGCCTGCAAATCCATTTCTATTGGAGAGTTTACATAGGCTGGATTTTGCCAGTTTTACTCTCCACACAACTTCATTTATATGACAATGATTTTCTCAGACAGAATGTAGATGCTCTTAGAACCTGACATTTGGAAAACAGTGGTGCTTGAGAAAACTACCCTTCTTCATAAATGAAGATTATAGATATGCTTGGGCAGAAATCAATATTTATACAGTGATGTATACAGTTGGAGACTGAATTACTCCCTCAGCAACTCAATCATTTTGAATATTAAAGATTTTGCATTTCTTTTTCTCTATAAATAAGGAATCAGTCCCCCCCCCGTCAGACACTACACAAACTACTTTTTTCATCTCATCAAAGACACTAAAGCCTCTTAAGTCTGTTTCTGACTTTTATGAAAGGTGTGTGGACTTTGTAAACAGAGTGCTAATAGGCTGCTTGAGAAGTAGAAGAAATGGCTGGATTCAGGAATGCCAAGAAAATGTGGTGATGGTGGAGCTAAAAGCCTACCAGGGATTTTAGGGGATTCAGATGGCATTGCCCAGCAGCAACAGTTTCACTAACCAGAAAATGTATGTGTATTGGGGAAATTTCTTCTAGAAGACATACCAACTCTAGCACAAAGTTTAGAACCCCAGTTATGGAATACCCATCCCAGAGAAGTTTGTACGGCACATTCCTTATGGTATTTTTGCCACCAGCCAAATACCATTTTATTCACTCAGGACTTTAAAATAACTTACAGTGCAATCCTATGCAAGTGTAGATGTAAACAAGTCCTACAACTCCCAGCATGGCAGGAGCATACTGGGAATTGTAGGACTTTTTAATTTTTAAACGTGCATAGGATTGCACCCTGATAGTCTCAGCCTCTCTGTTTAAAATCTGTGTTTTGATTATGTTCCACTTTTTAATCATTTTTAATTTTTTTATGTTGGATTTTAAATGTAGCATTTGTTTTGTGACACACCCAGAGAACTTTGTTATGGGGAAGCTAGGCAAATATAGTTAATAATAAATGAGCCTACACTGTACAATTGTCAGCTGGGCACCAGGACCATTGAAGCCCCTTGCATCTTGTCATCCTAAAAACAGAGGGGTGGAATCAGCCAAAGCCTCCCATGGGAGGAAGGGCTCCTTGTCTCAGTGGGAGGCTTTTGATCCGGCTAGGCTTTTCCGCTGGGTGAATGGGGGAGGATGTGATCCTTGCCGATCACTCCCTAGCACTGCAGTTTCCTATGTCCCCCCAGAATTGGCTCCAGGGGGTTGTGGGACATTCTGGAACAGTAGGACAGGCGATGGAATTTACCTCCCCCCTCCTTTCCACCAGTGGGAGCTTTCTGACTGGAGTTCCACTTGGGGATGCTCCCATAGACAGAATTAAAAACTCTAGATCCAATCCAATCCAGAGTGATTTACAGTACAATTCTATACATGTTAATTCAGAAGTAGGGATGTTGGCAAAATCTGCAAAGGAACCGAATGAGTTCAGATTTTTACGAATCTGACCTGTGGATGCCACAGAAGGCCAGCTTTGTCCTGTTGGGTGGATTCTGTGGACTTGCAGACTAGTGTTTTTTTTTTTTTTTAACTTTCTGGAATTTTATGCAATTTTTGTCAAAGAAAAAGACACATGTTTTTTTAAAATGGCCAAAAATTCACATTTCCCTTTTAGGCTAAAGTGGGGAAATACGCATTTTAGGGGAATTTGTGCATTTTTGCACATGTGAATTTGTGCAAATTGACAAACTAAAAAAAATCCAATTCCGTTGATGGGTGGATGATGGAACAAAAGGTGACTGAAAATCCTTGAAACACAGACAGAACAGATTTTACACAACCTGTACATCCCTACACAGAAGTAAGCCCCACTGAGTTGAATGAGACTTACTCCCAGGTATGTGATTATAGCCTTAATGCTGTATGAATATAGATCAGTAGTAAGAACTCATCATGTGTGGCATGATGGAGTAGAAGAATGCAGGTGATATCTTTTGGCCTGGTCCTATACATATTGACTCAGACATCAGTTCCACTGAGTTAAATGGGTCAGATTTTCAAATAAGCATGCATAGGATTGCTGCCCAAGTACTGTATGTATGTATGTATATAGCTACAGTTTTGCATACACATAATTGTGGACCTCAACTAGAGATGGCTGGTTGGAGAGAGCAAATTCTTCCATTTAAAGCCAGCAACTTTAATTAAGACCACTTTACAGCTCTGCATTTTGTGAGCAGGTGGCCATTCTCCAAGCTTTCAAAGCTTTTCTGACAAATCATCTTAACAGTGTTATTTTCAAGCCAGAGTTTACAGCATAAATATTCTAAATGGGCATCAGCTGCTGTGCACAGGTAATTGCAACTATTTCAATTCTCTGAACCATAAAAACCATGCTTAAAAATTTCAGCGAGAGAAAACTCCATGGAACAACCATTTACCAAAGAACTAAATAAGAACAATCTGAACTATTAAATATATTTCCATAAGGAACGTGAAGAACCCACCAGCCCCTCCCAATATCCAGTTATTATAATGCAATTCATTTTGAGCTTGTTAGTATTCTAGGCCTAGCAAAGGCAACATTTCTTCCTCAATGGGAAGGAGCTTCCAGTGCAAACCCTTCTATTTTCTACTGCATGTCTAAATCACATGATGCATGATTTCATTCACATATAAAACTGGTGGAATGTAAATTCTTCTAAGTAAATTCTTCTGTGCCAGCCTTCCCTGATCCGGTGCCCTCCAGAGCTTCTGGACTTCACTTTCCATCAGCCCCAGCCAGCATGGCCAATGATCTGGAATGCTGGTAGTGGTAGTCCATAACATCTGAGAGACCATGCTGGGGAAGGCTGGTACAGGCTGTTGTTGGGACAATTCATCTCTCAGTTCCCTTACTAAACTCTTCCTCGTTGCTCCAGTTTTCATGTAAAATGGGATGAGCAATCTCGGTGAACCTTTACAAATCTAGTCAAAGAAGTGGAAAAAAACATTATGCAAAAATCTATTCAATAAAACTGATAGATGACCACAAAATTGTAAAGGCTTCCTCTTATTCCAAAGTATGTCTTATCCACAGAACTTTAAAAATGCATCTCAATTGTGCCTTTGCTCAATAGCATGTTTTTGTCCAAACAGAAAGCAAGCAAGCAAGCAAGCAAGCAAGCAAGCAAGCAAGCAACTGCTGCCATGCAAGTAGCTGAAAGCCATATTAGAAGTGTTACTCATTCATGGGAGCTGTTGTGGTGGCACACAATGTAATGGAAAATATAATGTAATTATGTAATTTGATTTTTAAAAATCAAGGTAAGCCAGCATGGGCTGGTGAGAGTTAATATGCTCCAGTAGCTAGACAACAGGAGGTGGCGGTTGGATTCAGGTCCAGTTTCTGGCATGAACTCATGGTGCATCCTTAGCCTCCTTTTTCAGTCTGCAAAATGGGAATCATAGTAATAATACCCACACATGTTTGTTGTGTGGGTAAAGATTGTGAATATTCTGAACATTTAAAAGAGCACGTCGATGATTAGCAGTTCCATAAATGTGGCTGCCAGGATGACTTGGCAACTATAAATCTCTTTGGGGTTATTGCATTTGTGGATGAATGCCTTCCTCCAAATTATCTCCACATCATGGAGAACTCAGTGGAGGAGGGGTCTTTTGTTTCCTGCAGGGTGGGAAGCAACCTCTTCTATTCCCCTGACTCCTCTGGCATGTATGACGTTTGCGGGAGAGAGGTGAACTTCTCCATGCTACTCTGGGAAACACATAGTGTCTGAGATGGCAGGAATCTCTCCCCTCCAGAACTTTGGGAAAAGGCAGAGTTGATATTTCACTTTGCACCTGGTTATGGAGAGGGCAAGGGCAATTCCCTGTTTTATATGAATACGACTTTCATTTTCTAAAAATAAAATACAGCTCAAATAATACAAAGCTTCTCCCACATCTCAACCGACTTAACATGTGGTAGTAACTGCCTCCAACTCAAGAATATCAATTTTAGCTAGCAGAAACACCTATTGCTGTGCTTCAAAAACAACCCCATAAAGAGCAGCCATTCTTCTATAGTCCTAATTTTGAACAGTTTGGCAAGAGGGATTTTCACAGCTTCTAACGGTTTCCCAGCCTGGTGCAAAATGAGAGAGAGACTGATCTCCCCCTGCCCCACTTCAGACTTTAAACTTTACATCTGTGTTTGCCAGAAGACTCAGAATAGGGTCAGTGGAGGGGCAACCATAAATCATGGCCTGGCTACCAAAGACAGTCAAAAATTTGTGGATCCCTGAGGATTAGCACCAGTGATACTAATGCTATTATTTTGTAATAAAGAACAATGTATCTGATGTGGCTGTAACTTCGATACTTGTAATTATCTTCCTTTTGTCCTTCATCTCTTTCTTTTCAGCTGGTCTCTGCTTCCTGATTTAGCACCCTCAGTGCTAAGTATAGATTTTGCATTAAGAATGAATTGCATGGAGAATGCATATTTAAAAGCATCCGGGCGATAACTGCAATTATAAACATGCCAAAGCAATGCTTTCCATGCCATCCCACAATAGAAACAGCCTTGTGAGGAGGAGGAGGAGGAGGAGGGGGGGGAGGGGGAAGAGGGGGAGGAGGAGATGCTTGTTAAAAGTGATGAGATGTAGGGAAATAGCAAAAATAATCAGGGACCCCAAACCTTTAGCCTTCATTAGAAACTTAAAAAAAAAAATCAACATGTACATCCCAAAACTATGCAGGTGTTTTGGGCAAGCATCTGAATTTTATCCTAGTTTCCATAATTTACCAGTAAAGGATGGCATTTGCCCTGGATGGAACACTGGTTGAAGTAAGCATCTCATAGAATGAATGAATGAATGAATGAACAAATGAATGACCAAAAGAAGCTATATGGCACAGCCATTTCTGCCTTTTAGCAGTACACCTGAAGAATCTCAAATGCCCTTCACTAAATGATCCAATCCCCCCCCCCACACTCCCTTTATAATCTCTTCGTAAGTGTTGGTATTTACAGGAATAGGAAATGTTAATCAGTACGTTTAACAGTGCAGCCATTTCTACATAGGGAGAATTCCCAGGGCCCCTTCACCATGCCAAAGCAATTAGGAGAAGATGCTTTGTGGCAGCTGAAAAATGGTCATTATACTCTACAAACGGCTATTAGTGGATGAAAAGGCCTTTTGTTGCATTGACCATTCTGTGGCAGTATGTAGTAATTCAAACATTCATTTTAAAGCCCCTGCTTTTCAGTGGTGCCTCTCAACCATACCCTAAGCACCTTCCTGGAAGTGTGTGTGGCGGAGGGAGGGGGTGACACTTGTTGAGCACAGCATCAATATAAGCGTTGAGCACAGCATCAATTATCTTATGAGGGCACTGAATTAAGGAGATGCATATAGTAGTTTACATTGTAAGAGAAAGCATTAATCCTACTACACTGACATGAGCTCACTACCATTATTCATTCGGAGAACAGGAAATACTCTGAAAAAATTGCAATAAGTTTGGAACAAGATACGGCATGTACTTTATTTTTGAGTTGTGAAATGATATAGTACTGGCTACTTACAGGAACAAATGAAACATGATTTTGTGGCTTATGCCGTGTGAAAACAAGTCTGCTGATTATGCATCTATTTTGTTGTCTCTGAGCAGTAAATTTTGCCAGTGCATGCACAGCCTTTTAGTCTGCTTCTATAACGCTATGATTTTATCAATACTTTTAATGACAGTATATAGCAACAACAAAAAAAGACCTGGCTGTCAAGTAAACAAATTGTGAAGGTTAGTACACCTTGTCAAACACACTGCAGCCAAAGGAAGAGACTTGAAAAGATGTCGCTCCAGCCTAGGAAAATTGATTTGCGCATCTTGGGCACAACTGGCTTCATCAAGCCAAGCACATCCCAGCATTCTTGTTATTATACACTGCTAGAATTTGATAACGCAGCCTCCAATTTTTGCACTCCCAGGGCTAAACTACATGCTACGTAAAATATTTTATTTATTTATTTATTTATTTATTTATTTATTTCTATACCGCCCAATAGCCGAAGCTCTCTGTATGTATGTATGTAGCTTGTAGCTGATCCGTTTTCTTTTTTCTTTTAGTTTAGTGTACTAAACAGCCTGGATCATGACCACTGCACACGGGTGGGTGGGTGGTTAACTTTTCCCACCCAGCCACTTCCTCTCCCTACATTTGCCCCCTCATGCAGGGACTAAAGAAAAAAGAGAAAAATCTCCACTAGTGCCAATGGATGTTTTTTTTTCCGTTAGCCCCTGCATAGGGGATGGGGGAATTTAAAGGGGTAAAGCATCTGGATGAGATGGTTTAACCACCCCACATGACGGTCACAATATAGATCAGGGCCCTGAACACTTATGCAAAAGTTTTTTGAAGAAAAGCTAGGGCCATTTAACATAGTGTGTAGTTTAGCCCCTAGAAATGCACCAAAACCCAGGACATCATTCAGTTTGGTGGCCCAAGTTATGGAAAAAAGCTTCCACACTGGCTGAACTACACTGCACATGCATGCAGAAGATGTCTCAAAAGAGCCAGGCTGGATCAGACCAAAGGTCTAGTCCAGCAACCTGTTTCCCACAGAGGCCAACCAACTGCCTCTTATGAAGCACACGAACAGGACATAAAGACAATCGCCCTCTACTGTTGTTCCCCAGTAACTGGTATCCAGAGGCATGCTGCCTCTGCTTCTGGAGGTAGTATATAGCTGTTACGGCAAGTAGCAAAGGGAGGAGATGCATCCCACATTGAGTACCTAGGGTACTCACAACACCCTCACATTCCGAAGCATCTGGTGACACCAGTGCTTGCGGAAGCATCAGGAGCATCATCCATGTCCCTTGCATCACGCCACAGACAATTTGTGCTGTTCCCTGACTGAAGGGAAGGAAGTCATACATTGGCCAGGGGCTGGTTCTGAAATAGCATAGTGGAAGAGCAGCCCAGGTCCCTCCCCTTCATCAGCAGAAGCTCACGCTCCCCCCATCTAAGCTGGGTCTCCATACAAAGGACTGATTGCCCAGAGGCCTTCTTCATTAAATTCCTTCCCCTGTTTTCATGGGGGATTGGATAAATCATGTGAAGTGGGTCTCTGTGAAATTGCCGCTACTCACACAGGGGGTAAACTGCATAATAGAGGGAAGGGATTTGCATTTTTCCTGCACTATGCAGGGCTAGCCCTCTTATGAGGCAGGGTGCAGCCCCCACCTCAAGTCGTGGAGTGGGAGGAGTGGAGCGGAGCTGTGCAGCACAATTGTGCTGTGGCTGCTCCCCCCGACCCGCCAGGAGGACCTGCTGCCACTGCTGCCTTCAGCAGATACTCTGGAGAGCCCCACCAGCCACTCTCCTGCAGTGGCATTTGCCATAGTGGGAGAGCGGGGCTGGCAGGGCTCCCCAAGCAGCTGCCCACTCAGCAAATGCCACAATGAGAGACTGGCCAATGGAGTCACTGGAGCATCTGCCCATCCGTTGTTTCGCTATGATGGGAATCTCTCAGCACAAGCCAAAGAGTGGGAGGCTGGGCTCTCTGGAGGTCCGTGTTGGCGAGTCTGTCTCTCTTCAGAGAGCCGGCCAGCCAAAATGCCTGGCTCTGAGGGGCCCTTCCTCAGAGCCAGGCATTATGGGAGGGGTGTCTTAGGAGATCACCTAAGCAGGCCTCAGGCAGCTGGCGAGCCTGTGATGGTCCTGCTGTATGCTATTCTGTTCCATTATGTATGTATAATCCTGGACTCTTTTTCTATAGCCCTTCCTTCTCCCACCCACCTAACTGATGATTGGTGCTACCAAAAATCTTGCAGAGTCTAGGTGCTTGTTTCCCTAATTTCCTAGCATGCAAGCAGCTTCCTGCTTTGCTTACAGTTCCCTAGATCAGGATACATGGCCACTAACTTAAGGCTGCTTCTTTTTCACGTCTTTATGCTTTCTCAATGTGGGGGCAGGGGCAGGGGCAGGGGGGGAGCAAGTCTATTTTTCTGTTGTGATGTGCTTAATAATACAGCACTATAAGGGCAGCAGAGCTTTGTGTTTAGATGTCTGACTAGAGAGACTGCATGCGTGATTGTCTCCATGGCTGCAAAATTATTTCAAATGTTTTTTACTTAAGGTTGGAATTCGGTTTGTGACACTCCCACTTCAGGGCAGCAAGGGAGCTGCAAAATAAAATTGCATGCGCCACGGAAGATGACATTCTCTTAAGGATTAAATTTTTATTTGTGCTTGTACACTTTAGTAAATACCCTCATATACCTGAGTTCCACTCAGACTCAACATTACAATGCTCATTCATCTTTCAGTATTGTTGTTTTGCTTCCCTTTATAACGGGGACAAGCTCTAGGAAACCAGGAGGAGGTGTGGAGTGGCCAGAGCTTTTAGGATTGGAGGCAGGGAATTCCCTATAACAACACCCCACCCCCCAAGAATTCTCTGAACACCCTCTACCCGAGATCAGCATGTCAGATGTAGCATTGCCATTTTTTAGTTGGGGCGGGGGGAATCCTTTCAACCCAATCTTGGTGTTTCCTGGAATGAACAAGGTAGGGAATTCGTCTCTGACTGCTTCCAAACACAAGAGTTCCATGTACTATCTCATTACTGAAGAGCAGTAGCAGAAACTTTATGGCTTGGAGCCATAGGCCACCACAACATACATAAAAAGAAAAGGACAGTACAACCACGTGTGTGTGTGTGTGTGTGCACACGCACACACACACCCCTAACTATAACATCCCTCCCTAAGCCTTTTAAGATTTGGCACATATTTTCCTTGCTGCCAAGGCAAATTCTGTTACCTGGGCACTAGTAAATACATCACTTCCAGAAAGAAGGGCACATATCTGGTCTAAAAGGGGTCTCTTTGACAGGGAACAGTGGAGAACAGCAAAAAAAGTATGCCTGGGTTGGTCATAGAGGGAACATCTTCATGAATAATGGAAAACATCCTTGACCTCCCCAGACCCACAAATACAAAGTCTTTGGTAGACTGAGGTATTGTCAAATCTTCCCTACAAAAGGCAGAAGGGATACATTGGAAGGGTAGCCCTGTGAATGATTTTCTTAAGGGGGCCACGGTAAGACTCATAAAGTAGTTCTCCAGACCAAATGGCATCTTATACAATGGGTACCAACAAGAATTAGACATCTGTGAGATTTGTAACCAGATCACTGAATAGAATTTTGTGTTCTAAGGAAGTTGTACTTGTTTTGTTCATTTACATGATCAGGAGGAAGAGTGCGAATGCTAGATGCACAAGAAGCAACTGAAAATCAACACACAGCTGTTCTAGGGCTGAGCTGAAACACCTCCTTCTCACCACTGGGTGGCAGGGGGATTGGGGAGAGGCATTCTGACTATTTTCAGGAGGGGGCACCAATGGGGTTTTGAATGAATGTCCTTTCTTTTGTCCCCCACTCGCACCAAAAGCTCCTCCACCAGAGCCAGAGCCAGAGCCAGAGTTCTGGTAGCAGCCATGCTTCCCTATCCTCCTGCTAGCATCCTTCCAAGGGCATGGAAGAGACTGAACAAACTGGGCACATTTATCCTTGAGAAGAGAAGACTGAGGGGAGATAGGATAGCGCTCTTCAAGTACTTGAAAGGTTGTCACAGAGAGGAAGGCCAGGATCTCTTCTCGATCATCCCAGAGTGCAGGACACGGAATCATGGGCTCAAGTTACAGGAAGCCAGATTCCGGCTGAACATCAGGAAAAACTTCCTGACTGTTAGAGCAATACGACAATGGAACCAATGACCTAGGGAGGTGGTGGGCTCTCCCACACTGGAGGCATTCAAGACGAGGCTGGACAGCCATCTGACAGGGATGCTCTGACTTGGATTCCTGCACTGATCAGGGGGTTGGACTCAGTGGTCTTGTAGGCCCCGTCCAACCCTACTGTTCTATGATTCTATGATGGGAGCGGGTGGGAAAGCACTGCTGTGGCTGGAGCTCTTGCCCTGAGGGAGTGGAAAGAAAGCAGCCAACCCAGCCTGCCTGCGGTTGTCTTAAAAAGCATGTGTCTGTATGTTGCGGGGGAGGTGGACATGAAAAATTAAGCTTCCGCTATGCACCTGTGGTACCATGAAACAGTTTGAATCCTTCCAGTCCCCCAATGCAGCCCAACTCTGCTTTTCTATAACATTATTCTCCCCCCAATTTACAAAAAATATGGAAGCGAGCAACAATAGACCAGACCTGTGCCCTACAGCCTGAGAGGGCAACTTCAGTCTGCCGCTTTTTTTTTTTTTAAGTTCCTTTTTAGCAGCACAAGTAACAGCAGCCAGCACTTTTGCCATGGCCTACCTTGGCAATGTAGCAAGAGGTATCAGTGGCAGTATTTGCATATTTGTATTCACACTGGCATCAGCTTAGTTTACAAAGTATAAGAGGACAAATCCTTGTCCCAAGGAGCTTAAAATCTATTATTTGCTCCTGAGGCTGCCTTGGGGCTGTGGGCACATGGAAAAGAACAAAATGGTGGGCCACCACCACATGTTAAATCTTGGCGCAGTGGGGTTACTTGTGGTTGTGCACTTAAAAAGGAGGGGGAGCCTCTAAACTGCAGAGTAGCACCAGAAAAAGGGGCTCATGGTGGGCATCGGTGATGGGTCTCCTGCAAGTTAACTGTCACCCATATAGGAAGGGGATCACCACTTTGGCTAGGGGCCACCTGCACCCAGGAACTGATCTTTTCACCCTCTTGGCCCCACTGAAAATTCAACCTTCATTTCAATTCTTGGTGGGAAAACACTAAGTGGAAAGGACCAACCTTCAGGGATCTGGTCTGAGTAACTTCATAACCCACAAGGGCACAAGGGAGGGAAATTGATCACAAAGGATGGAATATTTTGGGAGAAGTAATGGTTCAAGTGTTGGACTGGGACTTGGGAGACCTGGGTTGTAGTCTCCACTCACTCGGCCATGGAAGCTTACTGGGTGACTTTGGGCCAGTCACAGACTCAGCCCAACTTACCTCACAGGGTTGTTGTTGTGAGGATAAATGGAGAGGAGGAGGATTATGTATGCTGCCTTGAGTTCCTTGCAAGAGGAAAAAAGGCAAAATATCAATGCAATAAATGAATGAATGAATAAAATAAGCAAAACAATCTATATTAA
The DNA here is from genome assembly GCF_057233095.1 of Heloderma suspectum. Lineage (NCBI taxonomy): Eukaryota > Metazoa > Chordata > Lepidosauria > Squamata > Helodermatidae > Heloderma > Heloderma suspectum. The sequence continues at coordinate 110,229,582 of NC_139458.1, read as the reverse complement.
ATCAAGCCCTATTGAACCAATGAAATTAAAACAGAAGTGGGGAACCTCTTTCACCACAAGGTCCGAACTTCATTTCAAAGAAGCTCTCAGGGGTCACATTCTGGTGGTGGGTGAGGCTGAAGGCAAAGGGGATGGAGGTAAAAGGGGTGGGGCCAGAAATGCCAGCATATTTTCGCTTGAAGATCTTCCTGCCAGTAACTAAGCCTTGGGAGAGGCGTTCCAACCTTTTAGAATGGGAGAAAAAACTGCACAAAGCTGTGAAATTACCAAATGATTAAGAACATAATAACACAGGAAGATGTGTTCCAGCCATGCTGGATCAGACCAAGGGTCCATCTAGTCCAGCATTCTGTTCACACAGCGGCCAACCAGCTGTCGACTGGGAACCCACAAGCAGGGCACGAGCGCAACAGCACCCTCCCACCCATGTCTGGTGGATGGGCCAAAGGGGGAGGGCCAAGGGAAGGGGTTGTGGCCACCTGGAGAACACCAGAAGGCTGCATTGGGTCCCCAGGCAGGTCAGGTTTAGCTCGTGGGCCTGAGGTTCCCCACCTATTAAAGCAATAGGTGAATTACATGTTTACTAAAGCACACAAAACTTGGAACACCCGAGAAAATGTGGAGAAAAAATTGAATATACCTCTTTATGTTTATTCATGGTTGAAGGAAACTGAGGAGGAGATAAATTTGTTTTAGCCTAGTGAAAATATTAAAAGGGTTGCTCAGGTTGAAAAACCATACAGATCATTATTAGTAACAGCAGATAGATGCCTACCGTTGTAGTTTGTTCTTATAGTTATTTATTAAAATGATATATTAGCGAGCTTGCTAAAGTCATACTTCCCTTGAAACTATGCACTGGGAATTGGTCAAGAAAATGTAAACTGAAGGACACTCGGGAAGGATCGTGGCCCACAGTAGGCAGCTTGACCTCTTGTCACAGCTACCACCACTTCTGTCCCAGCAGCAGGCAGGAAGAGTAAGACAGTGGCAAGAGAAAAGTCAGAGTCATCTGTCTTTTGCCCGCCTTACTTCATTCCTGTACATACACCTGGATCTCAAGGAAGCAGTGTGACATTACATGTCTGTATATAATAAGTCTATGGTTATGGTTAGGGTTATGTATTCCTGTTATATCTCTGTGTTTTATGGTGAGTATTTCTGTGGAGAGGGGGAGAGAGAGAGAGAGAGAGAGAAGAGAGAAGTGGCAGGAAGAATAGTAGATTTGCGTGTTGTGATGATTGGCTGAGTGAGTGAAGTGGGGGTGAAATGTGTGTGGCTGTGTGTTACATAAGCTGTGTGCTGTGCTGTGTGAGTCAGAAAGGATAGAACAGGGTTGATTTGACAGAGATAGGGTTAGGATTTTAGGACTGAGAACAGGGGAAGGTCTGTGGGGATTTGTGAAGTGTCATCTAGAGAACGGCTTTTTATGAGAGAACATATATTGACAAAGCCATTAAGAGTTACCTGTTTATTATTCAACAACTTATTACTGTATGAAGCTTTCTTTGTTTATAAATCCTACACCTTCTGCTCTTGGCTACATAAGGGGAAGGTATAAAGGGAACAGTACAAAGTTATGAGTAAAGTTTTGTGTCCTCGCAGATAGAGGACTGAGTAAAGGGTTGGACCTCAGCCTTAAAGGTCCTGGTGTCAGTGAAACCTGGTGCGTGTGAGAGACGTTGGTTCCTGATGGGGGTGAGAAAGACCTTAGAGATGGGGAAATCTCACGAGGAGAAGGCAGGAACACCACGAACAGCCTCTCCTAGCCCAGACCTATCAAGTACCAGGACTATTATGTGAGAGAACCCACCAGACATACTTTGTTCCTTGTAGCTCTAAGTGATCAACATCCAAAGCAAGATGGAAGGACATGACTGCATTGTGTGACCCACGTCTCTTTATTTTCTGTTCTCTCGCTTGGTCTTTTTCTCTGAAATTTTCCACACCACAAACTGTGACATGTATGAAGTGTGTATGTTTCTCCCAAATATCTCTTAGTGTGACAACTCTTTCCCTCTCTCACATTATGCCTAACGTGCATGGTGCAGCTACAGTTTCACTTTTGGTTTTGTTTAATTAATTAAGAACATATGAAGGACCCTGTTGGGTCAGCAGAACAAAGAGCTGTCTAGCATTCTGTTCCTAAACTGAAAAACCTGGTGTCTATGGGAAATCTACAAGCCCGACATGAGCAGATGTTCTCCAGCAACTGTTTTTTCAGGCATACTGCCTCTGAAATCAGAGGTTATATATAACTAGGGATGGTGCGGGTGCCTGATTGGGTCTGGGAGTCCATTGGACTCCCCCCTCCCTGTGCCCCTGAGCCATGCCCGCTGAGCCCCCATCCCCGCTCAACACCCCCTTCCCGCATTCACGGAACCACCGGCACTCACCCTGAACCCATCCGTAAGTGCCATTTTATGAAAAAATGGCGATCACGAATGTGCTCACATCTAGTTGTATGCAAAATGGCACCATGAATGGCCCGTTGCACAAAATCACAGGTGTAAATCAGCCATTTATGCCTGTAATCTTGTGCATATGGGCCATTCACAGCACCATTTTGCAAACAATTAGATGTGTGCATATTCGCAATCGCCATTTTTTTCGTAAAATTTCGCTCTTGGCGCTTGAGGACAGCTCCCAGGTAAGTGCCAGTGGCTTGGCAAGCAGAGGGGAGTTTGAGCGTGGGTCCAAGGGTATGTGAGTGGGGGCAGGGGCTGGGTGGGCACCTGGAGAACCCAGACAGGGGGGTGCCCATCCATCCCTATATATAGCCATCATGACTAGTAGCCATGAATAGCCTTATCCTCCATGAATTTGTCTAAGCTCCTTTTAAAGCTGCCCAAGCTGATGGCCATTACTAGTTCTCATGGTAGCAAATTTTGTTTGCCCACTATATCTATGTTCCCCTTTAAAGCCAAACACTTCAAAACTCCCCTCTTGGCTCAGAGACTTCTAGCATCAGCATAGAAACACCTGTGCATGGCCTCCCTCTCCAAACGTCTCTGGTATGTGCTTTTTCTTCTATGGCCCTTTGGCCCCTTTCAGTGGCTACCATACTCTACTGTATCCTTCTGGCCTATATCCATCCAGTCCCCTTTGGGGCAATGAAAACGTTTCCACCATCACCCCCCAGAGAACCAATGCTATTGGCACCCAATGGGAACAATGGGAGGGTGGCATGCTGAAAAATGAAGCATCAGCCACTGGTGCCATCTCTATTTCGATGAATTCTTCTGGACCCCACATGAGCTCCAGAGGTGGGGAGAGTGGTGGGTGGCTGCAGCCCAGCTGCCCAGGAAAAAAGAAAACGGTAAACTGCTGGGGGGTAGGGAGTGTGTTCGGGGGCTAGAGGGGGTGAGGAGCAAGGAGGGGTGCTTTGCCTGTGCCTGCTGTGTGTTGAGTGTATGTGTTTTCTGTGTGTGTGTGTGTATGTGTGTGTGTGTGTGTGTGTGTGAGAGAGAGAGAGAGAGAGAGAGAGAGAGAATGGGTGTTTTGCCTGCTATAAGTGTGTGTGTGCACATGCACATGCGTGTGAGGTGTGTGCCTACCGTGTGCGTGTGCATGCCTGCTGTGTGCATGTGGGCAGGTGTGAGTTTGAGTGTGTGTGTGCCTGCTGTGTGTGTGGGAGGATGTGTATGTGTGTGTGTGTGTGCCTATTGTGTGTGTGGGGGGGGAGCAAGGAAGGGTGCTTTGCCTGTGGTTGGTGTGTGTGTGTTCGGGGGTGAGTGTGTGTTTATCTGAGCATCACCGTTTTGCCTTCTGTGAAATTGATATTTTGTTGTGCTTTGTGGGGGGCACATGCTATTTGGCATTTAAGATTCAGTGTCCACCTCTTTTATTTACTCATTTTCTTGATGCGGTCACTTGTCTCTGAATTTTATTGGTTTGCTTTCTGTGGAATGGGTGTCGGAGCAGAAAACTGGGTTCAAAAGAGTGGTTTTGTGTTTGGGAACTCAGAACCTATTGCTGTCTTGTACTTAGGTTTTCGTGAAGTTACTTTTCTTTTTGCTTGCCCTCTGGAAAATTCAAAATTGATGTTTTGTTACTGGCTACACTTACCATGGCAGCCACTTTGTGAATGGGCAAGCTCCCCACTAGGGATATCATGGGTGCCTGACTGGGTCAGGCAGTCCGTCGCCCCTCTGTCTGCAAACCTCAGACTGCACCCATCAAGACACTGTCCTCGCTTGCCCCCTGCTCATGCCCCGCTCGTGTCTTCCAGGACTCACCGCGATCCCATCTGGTGAGCACTTGCCATTTTCCCGCCTTTGTTGTGTGTGCAAAAAGGAAGTTAAAATGTGCATATTTAAATATGTGCAGTTTGGGGCCAGGAAGGCTTAATGTTCACAATATTAGAGGCATAATGCTTTCCTGGCCCCCAAACTTCGCATCTTTAAATATGCACATTTTTTTTACTTCCTTTTTGCGGATGGGATCGCGGTGAGTCCAAGCAACTCTCCGAGCTTGTGGGCGACCTGAGCGCAGGTCTGGTTGGGGGGGGGGAGCAGGGGCTGTGCTCCTGTGGGTGCCTGGAGAACCCGAGCTGGGATGGGTTCTCACATCCCTACCCCCCATGGTGGCCATTTTGTGACAGCATCCATGACACTCTCTCAAAATTCCAAATGTGTCCATCAGGTCCCCTCTAGGCTTTGTTGTAATTGGAATAAAGGCTCTTGTCTGCTAAAATCTTAGTGTACTTCCATCCTATTTATAGAAAACAGACTCTCTGGGAGTGGTCCACAGAAGTATCCTGAACCCATATGAAAAGAAAAAATATTAAACAGACAACATTCTGCACCTCTGGCCAAGTTATTAAAGATGACACTGATTTCTGGTCTTGTAATGAAAGGGCAGCCACTATAATTTGAGCCCTGCACAAAACTCAATGTGGTCATCCTCTCCACAGAAATGCAGGGTGGAGAGGGCTGGCCTGGGCACTGCTCTGTGGTTTACTTTGTTCTACTATTAATCCAGAACTGTATACACAGAGAAGCAGGGTGAGGCAATGGAGCCACCTTGTGCTAGTCAGGGGCTGGTTTCATCTGTGTGGAAGTCCTCCACATCCCAAAGTGCATGAAAAAGCCTGACTGACAAAAGTGTCCAAGCCCAAGTCATTGTTCCTCAGTGCAACTCCTCATCATGAGTCTCACAAAAATAGTCTTCCCTTCAGACTGTGGTTCCTCCTATATGGCTTAATTAGCTAAATCTTCTGCTGACTGCAATGAACTATGGATCTAGTCTTTGTACCTCATCTAAATGCCAGGGTTCCTGTATCTCGGTTTGGTACCTATCAAACAGAACCAGCATTTCTAAGGGAAAATTTCCTTTCAGTCCCTGGTTCTTACGGCTCAGCTGGAGCTTTAGGAGCCTTCAAAACCTTCTGTAATGTTTTACTCCCCGTCAGGTCTCCCATGACACAATCTCTTTTAGTTTTGCTGATTTGCTCCTCACAAAGGCTGGGAAGAATGTGTTTGGCCACAGCATGAAGAAATTTATCAGGAGGGCTTTGGACTGAATCCTATGGGGAAGGGAGACATAAAGTTGGGGTAACAATGGACGAAGGCTCATGCACCACAATGGAAAGAACAGCTCTAATAGCACCCAATAATAGTCTTCAGAAACATGTAGGAAGAAAGCCGGACCATGAAGCACATGGTCTTCCATGTCTATACACTAATGCCCAGAGTATTGGAAACAAACAGAATGAACTTGAACTTTTAATATGGGAGGGAAATTATGACTTGATAGGTGTAACTGAGACTTGGTGGGATGAGGAACTGGAATACAGCAATTGAAGGATATAACTTGTTCAAAAAGAACAGGAGGAACAGAAAGGGAGGTGGGGTTGCACTATATGTGAAAAATACATATCTCTGCAGAGAAATACAGGAGGATGAGCTTGGTAGCCCCATCGAGAGCATCTGGGTTAAAAGAAATGGAGCAAAGAATAAAAGGAACATGGTGGTCGGAGTCTACTACTGGCCACCCAATCAAGAAGAAGATGAGGATGAAACTTTTGAAAAGCAAATTGCCAATGTTTTAAGGAAGCATGATGTAGTAGTAATGGGGGACTTCAATCTCCCCGATATTTGTTGGGAGACAAATTTTGCAAAACATGGCCCTTCCAAGAAATTCCTGACTTATTTGGCAGATAAATTCCTCCTACAGAAAGTAGAGGAAGGAACTAGAGGATCAGCTATCCTTGACTTGATCCTAACCAACAGAGATGACTTAGTGGATAAAGTAGCAGTTACAGGAACTCTGAGGGAAAGCGACCATGTTATACTGGAGTTCTTGGTTCTAAAGGAAGCAAAAGCCGAGTGCAGCCAAATGCGTACCTTGGATTTTAGGAAAGCCAATTTTAATAAATTCAGAACAATGATAAGTGAGGTCCCATGGCAAGTGACTCTAGTGAGAAAAGGAGTCCAAGATGGGTGGGAGTTTTTTAAAAAGGAAATTCTCAAGGCACAATTACAAACAATTCCAACAAGAAGAAAAGGTGGAAGACAACAGAAGAAGCCATTGTGGTTTCACAAAAAGCTTAGAGATGACATGAAAACAAAAAAGTACACATATAGGAAGGGGAAGGAAGGACAAGTAACAAAGGAAGAGTACAGGCAGGTAGCACAGAATTGCAGGGATGGCCTCAGGAAGGCTCAAGCTGAGAATGAGCTGAGGTTAGTGAGGGATGCTAAAAACAACAAAAAGGCTTTCTTCAAATACATGCATAGTAAAAGAGAGGAAAGAAATGGTGGTTCAACTATTAAATAAGGACGGCAAAATGATAACAGATGACAAGGAAAAGGCAGAAATGCTCAATTCCTACTTTGCCTCAGTCTTCTCCCAAAAGAGGGTCTATGAGCCCCCTGGCAAAAGCGAGGTACAGGCTGAAGGGGCAGGACTGCAGCTTGAGATCGATAGGCATATGGTCAAGGAACACCTAATTACTTTGAATGAGTTCAAATCTTCAGGGCCAGATGAACTGCACCCTAGAGTAATAAAGGAACTGGCAGAAGAACTCTCAGAAACACTGTCTATTATCTTTGAGAAATCATGGAGGCCAGGTGAAGTGCCAGATGACCGGAGGAGGGCTAATGTTGTCCCTATCTTCAAAAAGGGTAAAAAGGAGGAAACTGGGAACTACAGACCAGTCAGTCTGACATCAATCCCTGGGAAAATCTTGGAGTAGATGATAAAGCAATCCATCTGTAAGCATCTTGAAAACAACGCAGTGATTACTCAAAGCCAACATCGATTTGTCAAGAACAAATCCTGCCAGACTAATCTGATCTCATTTTTTGATCAGATAACCTCCCTTGTGGACTGTGGGAATGCTGTGGACATAATATACCTCGACTTCAGCAAAGCTTTTGACAAAGTGCCCCAGGATATCCTGATGAGCAAACGAGCTCAAAGTGGGCTAGATGAAACAATGATCAGGTGGATCCACAGTTGGCTACAGGATCGGACTCGAAGAGTGCTTATCAATGCAAACTTCTCAAACTGGGGAGAGGGAAGGAGCGGGGTACCGCAGGGCTCAGTCCTGGGCCCAGTGCTTTTCAACATTTTTATTAATTACTTGGAGGAGGTGGTCCAAGGAATGCTGATCAAATTTGCAGATGACACAAAATTGGGCAGGATAGTTAATACTTTGGAAGACAGAAACAAAATTCAAAGCGACCTTGATAGATTGGAGCACTGGGCAGAAAACAGCAGAATGACATTTAATAGGGATACATGCCAAGTTCTGCACCTAGGAAAAAGAAACCAAATGCACAGTTACAAGATGGGGAATACGTGGCTCAACAACACTACAAGCAAGAAGGATCATGGAATTGTTGTAGATCACAAGCTGAATATGAGCCAACAATATGATGTGGCTGCAAAAAAAGGCCAATGCTCTTTTGGGCTGCATTAATAGAAGCATAGCTTCCAAATCCCAGGAAGTACTAGTTCCCCTCTACTCAGTACTGGTGAGGCCTCATCTGGAGTACTGTGTCCAGTTCTGGGCACCACACTTTAAGAAGGATGCAGACAAGCTGGAGCGGGTTCAGAGGAGGGCAACAAAGATGATCAGGGGACTGGAAACAAAGCCCTATGAGGACAGACTGAAAGAACTGGGCATGTTTAGTCTTGAGAAGAGAAGACTGAGGGGAGATAGGATAGCGCTCTTCAAGTACTTGAAAGGCTGTCACAGAGAGGAAGGCCAGGATCGCTTCTCGACCATCCCAGAGTGCAGGACACGGAATCATGGGCTCAAGTTACAGGAAGCCAGATTCCGGCTGAACATCAGGAAAAACCTCCTGACTGTTACAGCACCACGACAATGGAACCAATGACCTAGGGAGGTAGTGGGCTTTCCCACACTGGAGGCATTCAATATGAGGCTGGACAGCCATCTGTCAGGGATACTCTGCCTTGGATTCCTGCATTGATCAGGGGGTTGGACTCGATGGTCTTGTAGGCCCCTTATGATTCTATGATTCCCCTTTCCTCCTATAAATCTCCCGACTTTATTGGTCCCATGTGGCAGCATGCCTTTCATTTTGTGAAATGAAACCCAACCACCTTATTGACTGCAGCTGATTTTAAATACTCTTCAATGTCAGCAGTTTTAAATATTTTATTTTAGATGAGTTGTCCTATTGTTTTGTTAATGAGCAATTTAACGGCAGTTTTCAAAGAAATGAAATCTCAGCATTTGAGCAAAAGGACTCATCATTTCCAGTTAACTGACAATTCCTAGAAGTCTCCTATGCAATTCATCTTTATGACTGCAGATTTTTACTTCCAAAAGCTTTCACATTCTTGAATGAAGATTCAGACAACATTTGATATAGTTTGTACTGATGTGTACTCCCTTTAGGAATCCAATAAAGTCGAGCCCCAAATAGAAGGTTCAATACTGAGATTGCATATAGAAATCCTGACTTTCCTTTCAAAAAGCAATTTTAGGTGTCGCTCAACTTATCAGATGTCCCACTGCTAAATAACATTCACCAACAACATGACATTCTGCACTTTAGATGTGGGTAGACAATTTTGACTTCTGGAGAAGGAACCTGGCTGGGGGCTAAGGGAGGCCTCACAGTCATAACTTAACATACTGGACAGAAATACCTAGGTTCAAATTATACCAACATTACTTGAGAAGGAGTAATGTCACAGGGTGTAAGACAAAACATGAGAACTGTATCCTAAAAGTAGGGATGGGCACGCACCCCCCCATCCAAATTTTCTGAGTTCCCACCAAACCTCTGCCCTGGCACGTGTGCCCCCGGACCCATGCCTGACTCCCCCCAATTCACTGAGCTGCCCGCACTACGCCTGTAACCTTGCATATATTGGCCATTCACAGCACCATTTTGCATAAGAGCAAATGCGCACATATCTGCACCCACCATTTTTTTCACAAAATGCTGGCCACGGAGATCGCTGAATGGGCCTGGGTGAGTGCGGGCAGCTCGGCAAGTGGGAGGCGGTCAGGCAGGGCAGGGGGCTTGGTGGGCACGGCTTGCGGTAGCAGGTGGGGGGTCCGCTGGACTCCTGGACCCAGTCAGGCACCCACACCATCCCTGCCTAAGAGAAGTTGGCTATGAAATGGGAAGATGTTACAGCTTTAATAACACATCACCTGTCTTAGAAGCCTCTAGGTCCAGTGAACTTTGGACCACCTTGCTGTCCGCTTAAAAGTTCTCTGCCACTAAACAGTTTCATCAGTGTGATATCAAGAATATTAACACAATCTAGGGCACAACTGTGTCACAACCACAAAGCAAGAAGGGAAAAAAAGGGGGGGGGAAGGAGGGTGGGCACACAAACCAAATAATGCAAATGAATGAGCCCCATCTCAGACTACGCATCAAGCCACATGCATAAGAGGGAGAGATGCATCGTATTGTTAAGGAACTGAACAACAGAGATGAACACAGAGACGTTTTTACAGTTAAGAAATGCCAGCACCACCGGAGGCTGCTCTACTGTCCGGTTGCTGCCAGGATCTCACAGCTTGCTGCATGAGCTCTGCTGCCTGCTCCTCCTGCCACCGCTGCCAGTCCGATTGCAGGGAGGGTAGCAGGCCAAGACAGTCCAGTCAAGACAAGATGCTGGAAAGAAGCATCCCATCCCTTAGTCCCGCTTTTGGTACTCCAAGTGGGCTCACTCGGCCTTTTCCTGTCCCAGCTGCAAATCTAAGCAGATGACTGGACTCTGCTGGAAGAGGCATTCTGCCATGGCAGCCACTGAGCTGGCTGAAGATTGCACTCTCATGGGCTGGCTGGTGGCAGCAGAGAGAGAGAGAGCGTGCGCGAGAGAGCGCATTTTGGCTGTGTGGCTGCAGTCCTGCCTCCAGCAGCAAAAGGAGAGCACAAATCCTGGCAGACCCCTATCCCCTATGGCTCCCTGCCACATGGCTTCCCATTGATCAACTGTGGCCCATACACCATACTTCCAGAAGTGGTTTGTCTGTCTGTTAATGTAATCAATTTATAAACTGCGTGGCTGTATCTCAAAAGTCATCTCGAAGCAGTTGGCAATATCAAAATGTAAAATACAAAACCACTGCTAAGAAAACATTTACAAATGGAAAATACAAAGTGGCCCAGTTGAAAATGTTTAGAATCCAAAGAATAAAACATTCTCAGATTCAATGCATCACACAGTGCAGCACCATCAGCCAGGGAAGACTTGGGTGAAAAGGTAGGCCTTTAACTGGTGCCTAAAGCATGCCACAGCGTGCACATCCCGCATACCAAGTGAAAGGGCATTCCACAAAGTGGGTGCTGCCACAGAGAAAGGCTGCTTCCAGGTTGCCACGAGAGAGAGAGAGCGGGTATGGGAGGGTAGCTGAGTGGCCAAGCATGGGCCATTTGAATATCCGCACACTCTCAGTTACCTGCTCCACCCCTCCCTGCTGGGATGGTATCTTTTAAAAAAATGAACACAGGCACAGACGCAGACACACACAAACACACACACACACACACACACTAACTAGAAAAACAGGCCAGCCTTAGGAAACAGTTAGCCCAAATCCCTCAAACTAGCCAAGTTGGTCAAAACCCATCCATTCCTCAGATCCCTGTTCATTTGCAAGGCAAACTAACCAGAATAGGGATGTACGAAAGTCCCTTACCTGAACCCGAAGCTTGATTCACGGTGGGGAGGAGGCGCTCCGTCCCTCCCCCTGAAATTCTGGCTGGGGGGGAAGTGCCCCGTCCCTTCCCCCTGAAATTCTGGCCGGGGGGGAGACGCCCCGTCCCTCCCCCCCGAATTTCTGGCCGGGATGCCAGAATCCTGGCAGGACTCCTGTCCTGCCGGGATGCAAATGGCGGCAGCCGTAGCCGCCACCGTTTGCGTCCCTGCAGTCAGCTGTGATAGGCTACGTAAATGTTTACGTAGCCTATCATGGCTGAGTGGAAAAAAAAAACCCGCGTGTAAGCAAATGACACATGTAGTCTATGTAAACATTTACATAGACTATGGCGAAAATAAGGGGAACACTATTTTGCCGTAGTCTACGTAAATGTTTACGTAGACTACATGTGCCAAAATAAGGAACGCAAATGGCAGTGCCCATGGGCGCCACCATTTGCATACGCGCTTTTTTTCTTTTCTTCAAAGTCAGCCATGATAGGCTACGTAAACATTTACATAGCCTATCACGGTGTTTTTTAAAAATCTAGCTGTGCTAGGCTACGTAAATCTTTACATAGCCTATCACGTTTGTTTGCTCGTTTTTTTTTTTTAACTTGGAAATGGTGGCGGCGGCAGCCGGTCAGAAGACCGGCCGCCGCTGCTGAACCGCCACCGAATCGCTGCTGAACCGCCGCCGGAGCCGCCGCCACCAGGGACATTTGCACAAGGTAAGTCCCATCCTGGGGGGGGGGTAGACCGTTTCTCCACCAATTTCGGGGGGCCGAATGCACTGGCATTCGGCCTCCCCGAGATTTGTGGAGAAATTCTCTGACATCCCTAAACCAGAATGCCCAAATTCACGCTGCAATGCTCTAGAAAAACCTAGTAATGCCTCTTTGGAGTACTATGTTCTATACTTCAAGTTACTTAAATAGAATACAAGCAGCCCGGGGAAGCTTCTGCATGGCCATGCCCAAGAGGAGGCACGATCCAGCCAAAGAGAAGCTCTGCAAGCCCTCTTGATTGGAATGGGAGCTTTACTTGCTGAGTATCCAACCCAAATGAAAGAGAATAAAAAAGTGATATTAACTTTGGCTGGATTGTGCCAAAGGACATGGATATTGACTGTGTGCATTTTTGAAGCAAGAGCTTTGCAAAGCAGTTGGATCCTCCCAAACATCAGCCGTGTCTGTAGCCCACAGGCTTCCTGTGTGCTCTCTCTAGATTTTAATTTAAAAACAGACCTAAGATGTCATGTGGCCAGTTCTCTCATTCCACTTATTGAATCCCACTTAGGCAGCATCAGTATCTCTGGAATGCAGATGAGTTTGCGGTTGTAACCTCTTCTGCTGATTGTTATTTATTGGGACATGACCAAACACAGGTCTGCATGAAGCCCAACTAATACCAGATGATCCCATCCCAACCTTATCTATCCCAATTCACAAACCAAGTACATTTTCAATGGCAAATTGAATAAAGCAATAAGTACAGGCTGACTTCAATAAAAGAAGCAAGAGATTACAAATCAGAAGCATTCTTGCTCTCGATGGCCAGCACAGTTGTCTTAGTTTTCACCACAGGATGCAGCATTCTAGGTTCCTTAAGCCAATACCATCAGTCAACCTCTTGGTTATAAATGGCCTGCCTTGGTCTTGAACACCACAAGAATGCAAACCAAAGCCAACCACCACAGTTCTAGTTCATGTCTTAGCTGTAAGATCAGGCTAAAAAACAGCAGATACATTCTTTTCCCCATAATGGTTCAATGTGAGTGATCCATCTGGCCTGGATTATTTTTCAACTGCTGCTGATAGATATACTAGAAGTACGACTCTGCATTGCAATTTCTTTATTATTTTTACTGTCATGTATAGTTTCAAAAGACATATCTCTGAAATGAGCTGAGAACTTGGTGATCTCAAGCACACACAGTGCAATCCAGTACATCGCTACTCAGAAACAAGGCCCACAGAGTTCAGTGTGGCTTACGCTCAGAAAAATGTGGATATAAGACTGCAGCCATGACAGCAGCTTTTGATCACCTTGAAACGGACTACAGTGGATTCAATCTGAACTTTATATTGGAGATTTAAGAAAACTGACACTCCATATCTGCCTCTCTATTTAGGCAAACATAGAGATGCAGTATTTGATATACACATTTCTTGCATTCAGTGACAAAAAGTGCACAGCAGATGAAGTCTGTATGCACATCTGTTAATGGCTGGCTGTTCATCCTCCTTGGTTGTCGCAATTTATGCTCAGGGTGCATAGGCCATCAGAATAGTACAAAAGGGAAGGTTTGTAAGGTATGTAGGACTTGTGTGCCTTGCAGGTGATCATGATCAGCATCTTGAATTGTGCAGGAAGACTATAGGAAGATAGTGCACCTTGAAGATGAATATAGATCTTAGATCTTGAATCTTAGATCTTGCAACATTGTCATAATGTGCTCTCTGTAGGGATGGGGGAGAATTTTTTTTGGTTTGCGTTTTAATGCGAACTTATCTAATTATTTCGCACATCCAAGCCAATATGTGATCTGAAACTCACTCACCCTTCAAAATTCGTACTTCTCAGAATTTTGCAATGGAGTTTGCCAATCAAAAATGCATACACAAATGTATATATTTGGGAAAAGTGCATACCAAAAAGAGTACGTTAGTGAGAGTAATGTTCACAAATGCATTGTATGCATCCACACATTTGGCAGCAGACAGTTTCGACTTTGGTCCTAGGATTTTTTTAAAGTATTGATAGTTTGTAATTGTTTGTACATAAATGCCTTTTATGTTCTGTTTTACATTATATTTTAAAGTTTTAATCTTTTGTAAACTGCCCAGAGAACATTTGGATATTGGGTGATATAAACATGTAATCAATCAATCAATTGTATTAGCAGAATGGCTCTCTCTCTCTATGGCAAAATTGCATACAAAGATGCATTTATTAGGAGAAATGTGCCCAAAAGCACATGCAGATTTTCATGCAAACTTTAAAAAAACTCTCAAAGTTTGGGATGAATTGAACCTAAAATTGGAAAACTGATAAACCCAGAGAAACCAAAAAGGCCAGATATATCCATTCCTAGGTCCAAGGAGTAAACCTCATCAGGACTGAGATTTAATGCACACTGAGGGTGCAATCCTAAGTAGATAGGCAGCCGCCTCTGACCTTCGAGGCAACTGCCTATCCAAAACAAGGCAGGAGAGGCACGAGGGGATTATTCCCTCCTAGCCTCTCCTGCCTTGCTCTTTTTCTGTAGACAGCCGTTTTCGGCTGCCTAGCGGTGGGGGGGCTGGCCAGGAAAGGAAGCTGCCATATGATACGTAGGATGTGTCGTACGCACAGCTCCGCTCTCCCCGCCCCAGAATGCCCCCAGCCCTGCCCCTTTTCAGTCGCTCAGGGCTTCTCTGTGACTGCCCAGGACAGGGCTTTTCCATGCTGCCTTCGAGGCAGTGTGGACAAGGGGGGAGGTCGGATTTCTGGGAACCGACCTTGGAGCGCGGGCTCCGAGATCGGTTCCCAGAATAGAGCATATCCTATGGCCTGCTAGACAGTGTCTAGCGGTGATAGGATTGCTCTCTTAAGGCACAACCCTATGTATGTTTAGACAGAAAGAAGTCCCACAACTCCCAATGATGCCCCAAGATGGCTAACTGGGGCACGCTGGAAGTTGTAGGACCTTTTTCTGTCTAAACATGCATAGGATTGCATCCTTACATGCCTCGCTCTTCTCCCCTTTCCCAGCCGTGTGGGTATATATGCTTGCGAATTTAGGATTATACTTCATGCAGCCATGAAGCTTATGCTATAATAACTATATTAATCTTTAAGGTGCCACAACTTACTCCATGTTGTTTTTACTTGGAATAAAACTGTGGTGAATCAATCAGAATTTCTTTTATGGAAAAACATATTTTTCAATGTTTTCCCCTGACCCCTGTCTTCCCAACCTCTGGCTGTCAAACAAATTTAAATCTCTCAAAACCAGAAGCAAAGCAGGATGAAACAATCCAAAGTGGAATACTATATTACCCACACAGCAGATACAAAATCACCAGACATCTTATTAGAATGGTTATCAACATCACCACAACAAACAAAAATAAAATTCTTGGTGCCCACACATGCTACTTGTAGAATATTGTGTGTATAAGAGAAAACATCACATGTCTCAAGAGCAGATGTGGACTTGAAATCAAACACTTCTTAAAATCCTCAGTCAAGCCTTACAAAGATATATGGTTATGAACCCAAGCCCCTGCTCCCTTTATCATATCATATGTGGATAAGTAAGTCTTCAATTGAAACCACTTCATCTTGATCTCTGATCCATTTCTCTCCATCGCCTTTCTTAAAAGGGTGTTTATGTAATAATTTCAGAAGATGCATCTGGGAACTAAAATCGATTAAAACTCTAGATCCCACAGTCCTTGGATCAAATGGAGACATTGATTTCCTGTCCTGAATCAATACTGGTGTGTTGGTTAACCCTGTTGGTTAAATCATTGTCAGAGACTTTACGACGCACTAAGGGTTCGTTATTAAGGGTGTAATCCTATTGAGATAGTCGGCAGCCTCCGAAGTTGGAGGCTACTGAGTATCCAATGCAGGGCAGCTGTAGCATGGAGGCAACCCTCATCTCTGTGCTCTGGCCACCCTGCATTTTTGACTAGATGGACAATTTTGCCTGTCTACCTGTGGCTTCAGGGAAGGGGAGGGAAGGAGGCTGCACGGTGCCTAGGAACCTGCATAACACTGCGCGGTTCAAATTATATTACAAGCTTGGAAATGTATGGATTTCAGGAAGCAGATTGCATTCTGGTCCATATTTGGTTCTGGAAGGTGCTAATTGGATAAATTCTGGTAAAAAAAGAATTCAAATGAATTCCTCACCCACCCCTAGGCTACACTACCCATTCCATAAACATTCTCCTTGCCTGAAATTATGGATGAATTGTAAATTCCATACTCTGCTCTGTTCTATACTAACACACTTCATCCCTCTCTCAAGACTCATTGACATCTGTGTAGCTAATTTAAGGAGAATTGTGGGAGAGCCTGATGCTGAGATAATGTGGTAGCATCAATGGCTAAATCACTAGTCCCTTTGGGCTATTAAGGAGCATTCTTCCTAGCCCTGGAGATAGTTCAGCAATCTGTGTGGAGTCTAGCAGGGGTGCTGCAGGCTCCCTTGACAGCCCTGCTCTAAATGGTATAAACTAATTTTAGTTATCTGAAACAAACTTCTGATGGGTTCCATCACTATTTTTCATCAAAGTATCTTTTGGATTGTTTAAATCCAAACTGACAGAATTTCTCCTCCTGCTCCTTTAAAAGAAAACTTCAGTCCAATAGTGACATATGTAATATTCTGAATGTGCAACTAAAGTCTAGAAGATAATAGATGATAACAAGGAAGAGATCTATAAATGACCATTAATTTAAGTAGCTGTCTGCTTCATTTAAATAATAATATTTAATACATAAAGGCTGTTTTAATCTCAAGTCTTAATTAACTTGCTGTCCACCCCTAAAGGCAAAATGTTATTTCAATGATATGGATATATGTAATAGTTCGTTCCAAATGTGCTCATAATTTTACTATTAAATAATGTTGTGGAGGATTTCTCTTCTGCTTCTTCTTCTTCTTCTTCTTCTTCTTCTTCTTCTTCTTCTTCTTCTTCTTCTTCTTCTTCTTCCAGAATTGTCTGCTGCAATTATGATACCCATTGGATAATTTCTTTTAAGGCATTTTTATAACCCACAGTAAATGCCATTTAGAATCCTTGCATGTTCTGATTAGTATTAAGCAATTTAAAATAATTTCCAAATATTTTTGTATTTCCTTTTACAGTTCACAATCATATGATCCTATGAAATGAAAGCAATTATTTAAGGTTCACAGCATTTTGTTTTTCAAGAACTTCTTTTTATCTTCAAAAAGTGGAGTTAGAGAACAATCCTATGCTTTTAAGGGAACACTCAGTTCCTTCCTATGCACTGTTGGCTCTAATGACTGGGGCAAAAGATAAGAGGGAGGAAGGGTTTACAGTATTTTTCTTCTGTCCATGAATGGAAGAAAAATCATGCCCTCTCATTGCCAGCAATGGAAGGGAAACATTTAGACACACACTTGAGCACATCTAAATGTTTCCCAGGGGTGTGGATATAGGAGCTGGGAGGGGTTAGGATCCCTCATATCCACAGCCAGTCCCTCCTTGTCCACTAACATGTTGGGAATATTGCAACTTCATCTGCAAGTTACAGGAAGGGGGCAATTTTGCAGTTAGCTAGTTAATGTATGGCAATTTAGGGCATAGATAGCCTTAGGATCTCTATGGCCTATGTGTGGCTACCTGTGTTCCTCCCGTTCCTTCCCCCCTCTCTCTCTGCCTTCCTCCATTGCTGGGAGCACATGGCTTGCTGTCTCTCATTCCTGCCTGTGTGAAGGAACACAAAATAGACCGAACAGACTTTGTCTTGAAACTATACGTTGTACTTGCATTTAATGAAAGAAATTGTGAGTAAACCATTTTACATTTTTCTTCACCAAAAGGAAGGTGTGGTCTCTCTTTTTTTGGCCTTGTGTGTGCACATGGGGCTGGTAAATGCTCATTCTGTTGTGCCTTTTGTTTTTTCTCTGCTAGCTGCAGCTTTAACAGGAGGTAGCAAAACCACATAATCCCATCACAACATGCCCCCACAAAGCCCATTTCTGCCATGACGTCAGAGTTCCCATCTCGTAGAGGGAGCCACTATGGAAACCTTGGAAATCATTCCATGGAAACTACCACAGAAACAATTTTTGGGAGCCAAAATGACAGCTGCATTGTCAGGAAAACCCTTCTGAGGTCACATCTCTGTCTTTGGAAGGCTTTTCCTGCACAACTGTATGGCCCTTGGGAGTTGGGATGCTGCCTAGGGACACCCCTGAAAGACTTTGGGAAATAAGCTCTGAGGACTCAACCTGAGACCTGCAGTGCAATCAGAGCTTCCCTGTGGGGAATTGGAAACACTTCACACATTTTCCTCAGCAACAGCTTGTAGGAAGGATGTAGCGCTTTTCACATAAACATACTTCCCTCATTTAAGTTTTCTTTTTAAACTACTGCACATGGACATATTTATATTTTACATATGTTTGATATAGCTTGTTTCCAAAAGTTGGCCTACATGCAGTAGGATATATATTTGACCCTGTGGGAACATTTGATGTGATGCTGCTCCATGTCAGGGGTGGCAGTCCAGAGTAGGGGGGTATCAACCAGGCAGGTAGTTGAGCCAGGGCTGCTTCTACAGTGCGCAATTAGTCTGGAAGTGCCATGATGTATCATTAAATCACATTTTACCAGGGTGGGGGCGTGTGTGGGTGGGGTTGTCCACACAACATTGCCATCCATTTGTAACCCTCCCATGTGTTCCCAGTTCTTCTTCAGTCTTTTTTCTTACCACAGAAAATCCCACTTTTTTGAGAAGGACAAAAGAGTCATGCAATCTCCACAGGAGGAGATGCTCTCAGCCCCACTTTTTTTTTTTTTTTTAAAGGGGAGCAGTTTTGATATGGGCAGTGACAGACTGGGCAGCTGAACCTATCATAGCTCAGCATGTATAACCTCTGTGGTGAGCACTATTTTATCACCCTATTAATTTTTAAATCAATCTTTTACTTAGCAATAAAATGCTATTCTGGAGAGAGAGAGAGAGAGAGAGAGAGAGAGAGAACCCTACCTCATTGGTCATTGCCATTTTAGCAACATTTAGACCCCAATTAAACCCTTCTAATCTATATTTCCAGCCCAAAACCAACATAATGCTTCAGTTTTTTGACATTTCGTAATGGCAATGGGCAATTACTCTTACATAAATAAGTGATTAGTGGTACACACACACACACGAACACACCATTCCATTTTTTTTTTTTGCTTCAAATGGCCATTCAGGTGAATTGGACCTTCCCCTTCTCCACTCCTAGCAGCTATGGCATGCTCACTGCTGTACATGGAACTTAGTGGGATGAATAAACAGAAAAAGTGTAATATCCTTGATAGTGTGGAAAGTCAATTCCAATTCCAATTGTAGCTTACAGCAGAAAAGCAATGGTTTGTTAATGCTTGGAGCCAGGAAGCAGCCCAGGAAGCAGAGAGGCCTTCAAACTGGAAATATGGGTAAGAGTGTCACAGCAGCTCACTTTGTGCTTGAGTGATGAGGGATCAAACTGAGAAGGTGGGGAAGAGTCAGAATCCAGGTGAAGCCAGGTGCAATTTAAGTGGCCCCTTGTGTCACTTGACCTCTGTTGAGGTTGTAGTTGCAATACCACCTTCTGCAGCGGTGGTACTGAAACACAGCAGAGAGCAGGTCAGCAACTGCTTCACCTGGCAAATACAATGTCAGGACCCTGGGTCCCACTGCCAGATCCTTGATCCCTTACAAACTCCCATAAGGACTTCCGGCCCACCCCTCATTTCCCATTGGAAAGAGGACACATCCTTACTCTGAGCCATCTGTCATTTGCATAGCATGCCAACCTGAGGCGAAGACTGAAGATCCCCTCCTGGTAACCTCCATGCTTCTTGTTAACTATCACACTGGCAAGTTGTAATCTGTTACTTGATCCCTGCTGATGCTCCAAGAAAAGGGCAGAAAAGGACAACTTAAATGATCAAGGGGATAGAGCAGCTCCACTCCCCTAACTCCACTACAAGGAAAGGTTACAATGTCGGGGACGGTTTAGCTTAGAAAGAAGATGAGTAAGGGGAGACATGATAGAGGTGTACCAAATAATGCATGGTGGGGAGAAAGTGGATACAGAGACGTTTTTCTCCTCTCATAATACTAGAACCAGTGGTCATTTCATGAAGCTGATTGGTGGGAAATTCAGGACAGATAAAGGGAAGTATTTCTTCACACAGAGCATAGTTAACCTATGGAATTTGTTACCACAAGATGTAGTCATGATCACCACCAATTTGCATAGTTTCAAAAGGGGATTAGACAAATTGATGGAGGATAAGGCTATCAGTGGCTACTAGTCCAGGTGGCTATATGCTACTTCTAGTGTCTGAGGCATACTAGTTGTTGGATACTACCTTGAGGTAGTATCCAATGTGGGCCTGCTGTGGGCCTTCCAGGGTGGCCAGCAGCAGCGCACGTGTGGGCAGCCCCTACATGCTGGCAGCTGCGATGTAGTGCTGCCAGGGGGAAGCACTGAAATGAGTGGTAATGCTCATTTCCGGAAGGGGTGCATCTGCTAACTAACATTTCCGCTTGTTTTTGTGCTTCTCCCTGGAATCACTACATCGTGGTTGCCAGTGGTAGAGGTTGCCCATGCACCGCCAGCAGCTACTCTGGGCCATCCGCAGAAGGCCCACATTGGTTACTACCCTTGATCCTGCATGGCTCTTCTTATAATGTGGGGAGTCACTTCATAAGCCCCAGCATTAAGGGGGAACAGAAGTGTAGCATCATAGGATGCCTTCACAAGAAAGTGTAATAATGGGAAAAGGACACTGAAGTCAATAGACCCTGACATTTATAATGAAAAATGTTGGTGCAATTGCCTATATACTGAATATGTGTGTGTGTGTGTGTGTGCGTGCATGTGTGTGTGTGTAAAATTGCTCAGGAAGTCCAACACAGTCACATTTGACTTCAAAAGAGGAAACTTCTCTAAAATGAGGGAACTGGTGAAACGGAAGCTAAAAGGGGGAGTCAAAATGCTTAATGCCTTCAAAATGCTTGGAGATTACTCAAAACCACAATAATAGAAGCCCAGCTAAAATGTATACCACAGGTTAGGAAAGGTAGCACCAAGTCCAAGAGGTCACTGGCATGGTTAACCAGCAGAGTTAAGGGAGCTTTTAGAGAAAAAAGAGCTTCCTTCAGAAAATGGAAGTCTTGCCCAAGAGGAAAACAAAAGGGAGCACAAGCTTGCACAAAGGCGATGCAAGCAGACAATAAGAGATGCAAAAAAAGCACTTTGAAGAGCATATCGTTAACAATATCAAGGCCAACAATAAAGAATTCTTTAAATATATCAGAAGCAGAAAACCAGCTAGGGAGGCAGTTGAACCACTGGATGACAATTGAGTCAAAGGAGTACTGAAGGAGGACAAGGAGATTGCAGAGAAGCTGAATGGATTCTTTTCATCCGTCTTCACTGCAGAAGATCTAGGACAGGTACCTGTGCCTGAACTGATGTTTTCAATAGGGTTGGCGGAGAATTTCTCCCCGAAACTTCGGGGGGCCGAGTGCCAACGTGTTCGGCCCCCCAAACAAGTTTTGGGGAGAAATTCTCCGCCCCCCCGCCCCCGCCCCCCCCCGGGACTTACCTTTCCCGAATGTCCCTCCCAGTGGCGGGTCCCGGCGGCAATTCATCGGGTCTTCATCAGGGGCGGGGGCGGCAGCCGATCTTTCGACCAGCTGCCGCCGCCGCCATTCCAATAAAACTAAAAAAAAACACCACCCCCTTGATAGGCTACGTGACGATTAACGTAGCCTATCACGGCTAGATTTGCAAAGTCAGCCGTGATAGGCTACGTAAATCATCACGTAGCTTATCATGGGTGACTTTAAAAAAAAAAAAAGCGCGTACGGATAATGGCGGCCCCCATAGGGAGCCGCCATTCCCATTCCTTATTTGGTCACTGTAGTCTACATAAAGATTACGTAGACTACGGCGACCAAATAAGGAACGCGAATGGCGGCTCCCTATGGGGGCCGCCATTTGCGTACGCGCTTTTTTTTTTTTTCTTAAGTCACCCGTGATAGGCTACGTGACGATTTACGTAGCCTATCACGGCTGACTTTGCAGATCTAGCCATGATAGGCTATGTTAATCATCACATAGCCTATCACGGGGGCATTTTTTTTTTAACTTTTTATTTCGCGGCTGGGCGAGGCGAGGCGCCTCCTCCCCAGCCTGAATTTCGGCCGGGCGAGGCGGGAAGCCTCCCCCCCTGGCCTGAATTTCGGCCGGGCGAGGCGGGAAGCCTCCCCCCCCGGCCTGAACTTCGGGGGGAGAGCAGCGAAGCGCCTCCCCCCCACCGCGAAAAGCTGCGAGACCAGGTAAGTGGGTTTCGTGCACCCCTAGTTTTCAAGAAGAGAGTCTGAGGAACTGAGGCAAATAGTGGTGACAAAAGATGAAGGTCTCAACCTTATTGATAAATTGAAAGCAAATAAATCACCGGACCCAGATGGTATCCATCCTAGAGTTCTCTAAGAACTCAAATATGAAATTGCAGATCTTCTAACCAAAATATGCAACATGTCCCTAAGATCAGCCTCTATACCAGAGGACTGGAAGATAGCCAATGTAAAACCCATTTCCAAAAAGGGATCCAGGGGGGATTCAGGAAATTACAGGCTGGTTAGCTTAATGTCTGTTCCAGGTAAATTGGCTGTAGGGATTATTAAGGATAAAATTAGTAAGCATATAGAAGGACAAGCCCTGCTGAAAAAGAATCAACAAGGCTTCCGCCAAGGTAAGTCCCCACCTCCCCCCGAAATCCTAATCTGGCTGGCTCCACTCTGCGGAGATTCCGTGGAGCCGCCAGCCGGGGCCACCCACAGCCGGACATCTGGCCACTGGGCAGCCTGCAGGGAGCCCCCCCCATGTATGCAAATGGCAGCAGCTACAGTGGCTGCCATTTGCATTCCCTTTTTTTCGCTGTTTTAGCCTACATAAATATTTACGTAAGCTATTATGGTGAAAAAAAGGGGAACACAAATAGCGTAGTGGGCTCTATTTGCGTTCCTTCCCCCTCCCCACCGTTTTAGCTTACGTAAATATTTATGTAAGCTATTATGGAGGGGAAAAAAAGGAGCGCAAATAGCGCCCACTACGCTATTTGTGTTCCCCATTTTTTCGCCGTAATAGCTTACGTAAATATTTATGTAGGCTAAAACAGCGAAAAAAAGGGAACTCAAACGATAGCCGCTGCCATTTGCGTACACATTTTTTTTTTTTTTTTAGCTTGCCGTGATAGGCTATGTAAATACTTACGTAGCCTATCACGGCTATGATGAGGAAGCGAATGGCGGCCGCAGCGCGGCTGCCATTCACAAGTCAGCGCGGACGGCAGCAGGTAAGTGCTCCGTTTCGCATGCCTTTCATGGGGGTGGGGGCTTTGTTCTGCCATGGATTTTGGGGCGCCGAATGCACTGGCATTCGGCCTCACCGAGATCCGTGGCGGAATTCTCTGACAACCCTAAGCCGGGTAGGATTCCGGGGGGGGGAGGAACGGATCGCCTCCCCCACTGTTGAGGATTCCAGGGGAAGGAACGGATCATCTCCCCCCCCCACAGACCCCCTGCAGACGTAGGTAAGTAGGGTTTTGTACATCTCTACAATGGAGGGAAATAAATAGTGGGATCCCACAGGGATCTGTATTAGGACCAATGCTTTTCAACCTGTTCATAAATGATCTGGAATTAGGAGTGAGCAATGGAGGGGCCAAGTTTGTGGATGACACCCAGTCACTTTGGGTGGTTAAAACAAAAAGGGATTGTGAAGAGCTCCAAAAGGATCTCTCCAAACTGGGAGAATGGGTATCTAAATGGCAAATGCGGTTCAATGTAAGCAAGTGTAAAGTGATGCACTTTGGGGCAAAAAATCCCAACTTCAAGTATAGCCTGATGGGATCTGAGCTAGCAGTGACTGACCAGAAAGAGATCTTGGGGTTGTGGTGGACAGCTTGATGAAAATGTCAACCCACTGTGCAGCTGAGCTGAGGCAAACTCTATGTTAGGCATAATTAGGAAAGGAATTGAGAATAAAACTGCCAACATCATACATGCATGGTGTGGAGAATGTGGATAGGGAGACATTTTTCTCCCCCTCTCAAAATACTAGAACCAGGGATCATCCTATGAAGCTGATTGGTGGGAGATTCAGGACAGTCCGGATGCAATGAATATGAACTTGAGCATGCTCCGGGAGAGAGCGCAGGACAGGAAGGCCTGGCGTGCTATGGTCCATGGGGTCACGAAGAGTCGGACACGACTGAACGACTGAACAACTTCTTCACACAGCACATAGTTAAACTATGGAATTTGCTACCACAGGAAGTAGTGATGGCCACAAGTTTGGATGGCTTTAAAAGGGGGTTAGACAAATTCCTGGAGGAAAAGGCTATCAATGGCTACTAGTCATGATAGCTATGTGTTACCTCCAGTACCAGAGGCAGTTAGCCTATGTGCACCAATTGCTGGGGAACATGGGTGGAATGGTGCTGTTGCGCTCATGCCCTGCTTGTGGGTTCCTGGTCAACAGTTGTTTGGCCACTGTGTGAACAGAATGCTGGACTAGATGGACCCTTGGTCTGATCCAGCAAGGCTCTTCCTATGTTCTTATGCCTCCTTATTGCCAAGTAAATCTGTCTAGAACTGCAGGTACAGAATATTACACAAATTTATGTCAGCACACACTTTTTATATAAAAAGGGGCTTGTCAAATAAACTAACTACTAGTTTGAGAAAGACAATTGTGATAAAGCAACATGGTTTGGTTTTACTAAGATGTTTGAGTCTCTATTCTCTACTAAATTGCATTGTTTCCAAAATTTTAAATAAAACAAAATTAGCAGGGCTCACGTTTTCAGTGGATTATCAGTTGACTTAATTAAACAGCTCAAAGTTTAATTGCTCATGTTGAGATATCAATGCAAACAACTCTTTCTAGCAGGGTTCTGAAGAGCCTAATGATTACCTCAGCTCTTATTCAGCATTTTTATAATCAGCTCCTGGTGATAATATTAAATCTTGTTAATAAGATTTAAGGGTAATTGAAATACTGAAATTGTGTGTAAATAATGAGGAAGAGGTTTGTAGTTACACTGGGAATTACTGCATGCTGAAAAGTTCCAACAACAACAAGAAAAACTTTCAATTTCATCAAATGCATGATGTATGTCTAAACCAGGGCAACCCCCAGGTGTCATTGGACTACAACTCCCATCATCCCTGACCATTTGCCATTCTGGCCAGGGCTGATGGAATTTGGAGTCCAACAACACTGGAGGGCTACAAGTTGCCTACCCTTGGTCTAAAGGTAGGAAGAGTGTCAACATTTCATTTTTTAGGAGCTGTAGACAGCGTGTATAATTTGGTCATATTTTACTTCAAACGTGTCATTCTGGCCACTGACACTACTGATCAAAACACACTGTGCAACTCTTCCATCTTTCCATCTTTATCAGATTTTCTGTGGTAAGAAAAAAGATGGAAGAAGTGGTGTAAAAGCACAGGAGGGTTACAAATGGGAGATGTCTTTGTCTGGACTCCCCCAATACATTTCTGTGAATGAGGCAGGGTGACTGCAGAATAAAAGCCTCATCTGGAAACACCCCTACTTGAGCATTTGTTCAGGATTTTGAACTCCTGCATCATGTTTGTCAGAGCATCAGCAAATGGAGGCATTATAAAGTTTCTGAGGGAGATACCTTCTTACCCTTTCTCCACTCCTTTTAGCCTTACATTTCTCAGCACTACCACTTGGGCACTGAGAATTAAACAGCATATCTGATGTGTTCATCTTTTAAAAATAACTTCTGTATTTATAAAGGAGCAAATCTGTGTCACCACACAGAGTCTCAGCTTCCCTCAGACCAAAGGCCAGTTTCCTGTGCTACAGTTCTCTAGCCACCACTTGGGACATAACTTAGAGACTTTCAGATGTCATTCAACTGACCCCGTCTAACAGCCTTTACACAAGACACAGAGACGTATGATGGAAGCACTTCTGTTTGACGAACATAGCATATCATTTAGGCAATCACACTATTCTTCTGTATTGACTGTCCAGTGTAGACTGAGGTAACACAGCAGTACAAGCCAATGCTATTTTAGGCTGTATTAACAGAAACATTACCACCCAAGCTTAACAATGCTTTTCTCTACTTGGTACTAGTAATACCTCCTTTGAAATAGTGTTTTCGTTCTGGGCACCACACTTAACTAAGGATGTTGACAAGCTGCAAAGTCTTCCACAAAAACCTATGAAGATGATAAATGGTCTTGAAGCCAATTTTGACAGAATGAATGAAAATGGTTTGTTTAGCTAAGAGAAAACAAAATGAGAGTGTGAGGGTGGGAACGTGATGACAACTTTCAAATATTTAAAGTAGGGATGGCGGAGAATTTCTCCATGAATCTCTGGGAGGCCGAATGCCAACGCATTCGGCCCCCTGAAATTGGTGGGGAAATTCTCCGCCGGCCCCCCTCCCCCCCCGGGATGGGACTTACTGTGGCCGAATGTCCCTCTCGGTGGTGGGTCCCGGCGGCGTTTCGTCGGAGGTGGGGGCGGCGGCTGGTCTCCCGACCGGCTGCCACCACCGCCATTGCAAAAAAAAAAAAAAAAGTAAATTGAAAAAAAAAAAACCTGTGATAGGCTACGTAACGATCTACGTAGCCTATCACGGCTAGATTTCCAAAGTCAGCCATGATAGGCTACGTAAATCATCATGTAGCCTATCACGGGTGACTTTGAAAAAAAAAAGGCGCATACACAAATGGCAGCGGCCCATGGGCGCCGCCATTTGCGTTCCTTATTTTGGCACGTCTAGTCTACGTAAACATTTACGTAGACTAGACGTGTCAAAATAAGGAACGCAAATGGCGGTCCCCATGGGAGCCGCAATTTGCGTACGCGCTCTTTTTTTTTTTTTTTCAAAATCAAAGGCTAATAGAGTTTTGCCAAGAGAACATGCTGATCATAGCAAACACTCTTTTCCAACAGCACAAGAGGCGACTCTACACATGAACATCACCAGATGGTCAATATCGAAATCAGATTGATTATGTCCTTTGCAGCCAAAGATGGAGAAGCTCTATACAGTCAGTAAAAAGAAGACCTGGAGCTGACTGTGGCTCAGATCATGAGGTTCTTATTGCAAAATTTCAGCTTAAATTCAAGAACGTAGGGAAAACCACTAAACCATTCAGGTATGACCTCAATCATATCCCTTATGAATATACAGTGGAGGTGAGGAATAAGATTTAAGGGATTAGACCTGATAGACAGAGTGCCTGAGAAACTATGGAAAGAGGTCTGCAACATTGTTCAGGAGGCAGCAACTCAATCCATCCCAAAGAAAAAGAAATGCAAGAAAGCCAAGTGGCTGTCTGATGAGGCTTTACAAGTAGCTGAGGAAAGAAGGGAAGCGAAAAGCAAGGGAGAAAGGGGAAGATATACCCAACTGAATGCAGAGTTCCAGAGAATAGCAAGGAGAGACAAGAAGGCCTTCTTAAATGAACAATGCAAAGAAATTGAGGAAAACAACAGAATGGGAAAGACTAGAGATCTCTTCAAGAAAATCGGAGATCTCAAGGGAACGTTTTGTGCAAAGACAGGCATGATAAAGGACAAAAAAGGCAGGGACCTAACAGAAGCAGATGAGATTAAGAAGAAGTGGAAAGAATACACAGAAGAACTATACAGGAAAGATCTGAATGTCCCTGATAGCCATGATAGTGAGTCACTGAACTTGAGCCGGACATCCTCGAGAGTGAAGTCAAGTGGGCCTTAGGAAGCATTACTAACAACAAAGCTAGCGGAGATGACAGTATTCCAGCTGAGCTATTTAAAATCCTAAAAGATGATGCTGTTAAAGTGCTGCACTCAATATTCCAACAAATTTGGAACACTCAACAGTGGCCACAAGACTGGAAAAGGTCAGTTTACATTCCAATTCCAAAGAAGGGCAATGCCAAAGAGTGTTCAAAGTACCGTACAATTGCGCTCATTTCACATGCCAGCAAGGTTATGCTCAAAATCCTACAAGCTAGGGTTCAGCAGCATGTGAACTGAGAACTACCGGAAGTACAAGCTGGGTTTCGAAGAGGCAGAGGAACTAGAGATCAAATCGCCAACATTCGCTGGATCATGGAGAAAGCAAGAGAATTCCAGAAAAACGTCTATTTCTGCTTCACTGACTATGCTAAAGCCTTTGATGGTGTGGATCACAACAAACTGTGGCAAATTCTTAAAGAGATGGGAGTACCAGACCACCTTACCTGTCTCCTGATAAACCTGTACGAGGGCCAAGAAGCAACAGTAAGAACCAGACATGGAACAACCGATTGGTTCAAAATTGGGAAAGGATTACGACAAGGCTTCATATTGTCACCCTGCTTATTTAACTTATATGCAGAGTACACCATGAGAAATGCTGGGTTGGATGAATCACAGGTCGGAATTAAGATTGCCGGGATCATCAACAACCTCAGATACGCAGACGATACCACCCTAATGGCAGAAAGCAAAGAAGATCTAAAGAGCCTCTTGTTGAGGGTGAAAGTGGAGAGTGCAAAAGCTGGTTTGAAACTCAACATTAACAAAACGAAGATCATGGCATCTGGCCCCGTCACTTCCTGGCATATAGAAGGGGAAGAAATGGAAGCAGTGACAGATTTTATTTTCTTGGGCTCAATGATCACCGCAGATGATGACTGCAGCCATGATGCTTGCATCATGCTTGCTCCTTGGAAGGAAAAGATGCTTGCTCCTTGGAAGGAAAGCTATGGCACACCTAGACAGCATAGTAAGAAGCAGAGACATCACCTTGCCGACAAAGATTCGTATAATCAAAGCTATGGTTTTCCCAGTAGCAACGTATGGCTGCGAGAGCTGGACTAAAGGAAGGCTGAGCGCCGAAGAATCGATGCTTTCAAACTGTGGTGCTGGAGAAGACTCTTACGAGTCCCCTGGACTGCAAGGAGGTCAAATCAGTCAATCCTAAAGGTAATCAGCCCTGACTGCTCATTGGAAGGACAGATACTGAAGCTGAAGCTCAAATATTTTGGCCACCTAATGTGAAGAGAAAACTCCCTGGAAAAGACCCTGATGCTGGGAAAGATTGAAGGCAAAAGGAGAAGGGGAAGTCAGAGGATGAGATGGCTAGATAGCATCACTGATGCAATGAATATGGACTTGAGCACGCTCCGGGAGAGAGCGAAGGACAGGAAGGCCTGACGTGCTATGGTCCTTGGGGTCACGAAGAGTCCGACATGACTTAATGACTGAACAACAACAAAATAAAAGGGACAAGGACAATTCAGCATGTCCACTGATGACGGGATAAAAAAGCAACACTTGCAATTCATGGAAATGTACATTTAGCATGGACAGGAAAAAAGAATAAACATCCCTAAAGGCCCTGGAAGCAGCTAACTTGAAATGTTCATTTTAGTCACACCTAATCCAGGCTGCGGAGGTTCTGCCTCCAGTCAGGAGAGCCTCCTTGGAGGAATCCTTGCTGTAATCTCCAATCTCAGATTGGAGATAACAGTGGGAAGTCAGTTCTGGGGCTCTGGGCCAATGCTTGGAGTAGTAGCCACTCTTCCCAGAACCGGCCAAGTCCCTTTCCCTTTACACAAAGAAAGATAAAATGGGCAGGGTGGGGGAGTGTGATGAGTTAAGTGGATGAGGTCATGGCCGCTGGCATTATCAAGCTCATATTGTGGGCAATTTGGTCCATCACCACAAAACTGTTCTGCACTCCTAGAATAGACAATAGTAGGCTATACCAGGGGAGTGCAACCTGTTCTGTTCTGACGGCCACATCCAGTGTTGGCTGGGGGTCCAGGGGCTGCACATGTGCACGAACACACACATACACTAGGCTGGAGGGGGAAGCTTTAACCAAGCTCACTGGCATCTGGAAAGTCTGCTTTGGGGTTGCTGAGGGAAGGGGGGCTAAGTGCCCCAGTAACACCCATCAGAACTGCTTCTCCCCACCACCATTAACAGTGCAGCCATCCTAATCAGTGGCTGGGGAAGGGGTGGGGATTGGCAGCAGTGGTGAGCCTTGTGGTCTGCACAAGCTTTGGGGATTGCATGGGCTAGATCGGTGGTATCTTGTGATCTCCAGATATTTTGGCCTTCAACTCCTATCAGCCCTAGCCAGCATGACCAACGCGAGGGTGCTGTTTGTGGGTGTCCCATTGACTAGATGGAACCTTTGTAGGATCCAGCATGGCTCTTACGTTCTTATGAGGGATGATGGGAGTTGCAGGCCAAAACATCTAGAGGGCCACAAATTGCCCACTTCTGGGCTAGATGGACTGACCTGGTATAAGGTAGCTTCCTATGTACCTAGTAATATTGCTGGTGTTTGTAATTACCTCATTCAAATTTGCCCAGCTCATAATGCTCAGACATGATATTATGATCTGAGCCCATGTCTGCCAAAGTGTTTTCTACAGCTCAGAATGGAATTTAGTGGTTTCTTATTAACATTTATATAATGCCTTATTTGCCAAAAGGCCATCAAGGCAGTGCACAGCAATTAAAACGACGAAGCTTTAAGACAATAAAAAGAATTTTAAAAACAGATGCTAGATTCTATGCATGTGTCATCAGCAGACTAAAAACAACAGTTTTGTAGGCATATGCACAAAAGTCCTTTAACGTTGTACCCCTTGCTGTCACTGAGACTCACTGATTGTGATGAAACTATGTGGATAGCAAAGCCAGTTGCTTTGTAGCTGAATGCCCAGAAGTTCTTTCATATTAACCCCTTACTCTTAGTGAAACTCTTTATTGATTTCTGTGAACTATGTGACCAGACCACCCGACCGAGCAGCCTTTTGTTTTGTGAGAATCTTCT
The DNA here is from genome assembly GCF_057233095.1 of Heloderma suspectum. Classification (NCBI taxonomy): domain Eukaryota; kingdom Metazoa; phylum Chordata; class Lepidosauria; order Squamata; family Helodermatidae; genus Heloderma; species Heloderma suspectum. Next base: position 110,198,824 of record NC_139458.1, on the reverse strand, counting down.
CTGTTCGGATCAATTGTTTCATGAAAACGTTTTACGTCATTATCATCCCCCATCCAGACCTCTTGTTCCCAGATGTGTTTGTGTTAGGAAGGGTGTGGAGGCTGAATTTCTCCACCATGGCTCATGCTGGGAATTACATTGGTCAGAGGGCAATATTTATTCATTTATATTTATTGATTACATTTATAATCCACCCAATAACTAATGTTCCAACATAGCTTATGTACATGGCACCATCAGCACTTATGTCCCAACATTATAAACAAAGAGAGAATTCTTGGGAAAAGATACTTTCCCCCCCCCAAACACTTACCTAAAAAGCTAGCAGTTATCAAGCCAATTTTGAAATGAGTTGGATGAGTTCAACCATCATTATTTCTTTAACAAAACAAAGATCGTATTGAGTCTATAAAATCAACACACAAGCAATACAGTCACATCAAAACTGATGTCAATACTGCAGTTTCTGTTTCTGTACCACAGCCTTCTCCAACCTGGTGCCATCCAGATGTTTGGACCTCAGCTCCCATCAGCCCCTGCCAGCTTGGCCAATGGTCAGGAATTCTGGGAGTTGTAATCCAAAACATCTGAGGGCACTAGGCTGGGAAAGGTCACTGTACTGAGCTCTCCAAATGCGAGGAGCCCCAGTGATGAAGTGTTTCAGCCCCAGTGAGTAGAAGCGAGTAGATGTTACGGAATTATGCATTTGTGGTGCAGGACAAACTTTGAGGGAAAGGGAAATGAGCTCCTCTTCCTCCTGTATGTGTGTGTGTGTGTGTGCGCGCACACACACACACACACACACATGGTTAAAGTAAGCTTTGCAACCTGTACCTAGAGATGTATGAGAAATTAGTTTGGGTTTATTGTGACCAGAATTTACCCAGTTCACACCTCCTGGAACTGAATGCTGATCCAAACACAACCTGCAGTTGAGGTTTTCAAGCTTGTGATGTGATCCACGGAACAAAACAATTCCCTCCAAAAAAGTTTGAAAAATGGGAACACTTAAAATATGCACATGAAAAAATGTGTACTTCTGAAAAATGCACATCAACATACTTAATCAATGGGGCAAATGTGTACATTTCAAAAATGTGCACAATTATGTAGGGATGGCGGAGAATTTCTCCCCGAACAAGTTTCGGGGAGAAATCCTCTGAACCCCCCCCGCACCCCGCACCCCCCCCGGGACGGGACTTACCTTTGGCAAATGTCCCTCCCGGCGGCGGGTCCGGCCGGCGGTTCGGCGGGTGTTCGAGCGGGGCGGGAGCGGCAGCCGGTCTTTCGACCAGCTGCCGCCGCCGCCATTGCAATAAAACTTCCAAGTATGTGTCTACTTGGAAGTAATTCCAATTGTGCTCAATGAGGCTTGCTCTTGAAATGCAGGTGCATCTGGAATTTCAGGGGAAAGGGGAGGAGAGGGAGGAAGCTTCTCTTCACAGCAAAGCTAATTCCTTTTAAAAAATCCTGTACTCCCCCATTAGTAGGGGTGGACGAAAGGCACTTACCTTTCGTCGAAGCTTGTTCGCGGTGGGGGGGAGGTGCTTCGCGGCTCCCCCTGTGAAGTTAAGGCCGGGGGGAGGTTTCCCGCCTCGCCCCGGCCGAAATTCAGGCCTGGGGGGAGGCTTCCCGCCTCGCCCGGCCGAAATTCAAGCCAGGGAGGAGGCTTCCCGCCTCGCCCGGCCACGAAATCCATTGTCTTTTTTTAAAAACAAACACCCCCGTGATAGGCTACGTGACGATTAACGTAGCCTATCACGGCTAGATCTGCAAAGTCAGCCGTGATAGGCTACGTTAATCGTCACGTAGCCTATCACGGGTGACTTTAAAAAAAAAAAGCGCGTACGCTAATGGCGGCCCCGATAGGGAGCCGCCATTCGTGTTCCTTATTTGGTCACTGTAGTCTACGTAAATGTTTACGTAGACTACAGCGACCAAATAAGGAACGGGAATGGCGGCTCCCTATGGGGGCCGCCATTATCCGTACGTGCTTTTTTTTTTTTTTAAGTCACCCGTGATAGGCTACGTGACGATTGACATAGCCTATCATGGCTGACTTTGCAAATCTAGCCGTGATAGGCTACGTTAATCGTCACGTAGCCTATCACGGGGGCATTTTTTTTTCTTTTATTGGAATGGTGGCGGCGGCAGCCGGTCAAAAGACCAGCTGCCGCTCCCGCCCCGCTCGAACACCTGCCGAACCGCCGGCCGGACCCGCCGCCGGGAGGGACATTCGGCGAAGGTAAGTCCCATCCCGGGGTGTGTGTGTGGGGGGCGGGGGGGCAGAGGATTTCTCCCCGAAACATGTTCGGGGGGCTGAACATGTTGGCGCTCGGCCCCCCGAAGTTTCGGGGAGAAATTCTCCGCCATCCCTACCCATTAGCTTCTCCTTCCATTGTCCTGGAAACACGGCTGAGGAGATGGGAACAAGGATGAGGTAATCAGACCCAACCCAGGCTCCACTCAGACTCCACTCAGCCATGAAGAAAATAATTCGATTAGAGCTCAGTGGAAACAGCAGAGAGCCCATGCTACAGCGATGATAAGCTGGGACTTTAACCACTGTGGAAACTGGAAAAGGAGAAGCGATTGGGGAAACATCACAACAAAGTTGCAAACAAAGTGAAGGTGATAGCATGGAAACACACCCATGAACATGAGTTGGAACAAGCTTTGAGGTGGATTTTGGAGAACCTCAACAAGTAGGGATGTCAGAGAATTCCGCCACGGATCTTGGTGAGGCCGAATGCCAGTGCATTTGGCCCCCGAACTCCGTGGTGGAACAGCCTGCCCCCCCGCCCCCATCGCGGATCCCCCCGGGATGAGATGTACCTGGGGCAGAGGTTCTGGATGGCAGTGGCTCCAGCGGCGGCTTTGGTGGCGTGGCTGGGCTTCCGACTGGATGCCGCCGCTGCCGCCATTTGCAGTCTGTTCCCCCCCCATTCGTGATAGGCTACATAAAGACTTACATAGCCTATCATGTCTGGGTTTAAAAAAAAACAAAAAACGCATACACAAATGGTGGTGGCTACGGCCGCCGCCATTTGCGTTCCTTATTTTTGGCCATCTTAGTCTACATAAATATTTACGTAGAGTAAGACGGTGAAAATAAAAGGGAATGCAAATAGCGTTCCCCTTTCTTGTCTTCGTCTTAGTCTACATAACTATTTACGTAGAATAAGACGGCCAAAAATAAGGAACGCAAGTGGCGGCGGCGCATATGCGTTTTTTTTTAAAACCCAGACGTGATAGGCTACATAAGTCTTTACGTAGCCTATCACGGCTGAATTCAGGGATGCAAACGGCGGCGTCTACGGCCACCGCCATTTGCATCCCTGCTAGCCAGTGGCCAGATGTCTGGCTGCTGGCGGAGCTGGCCGGTGGCTCCGGGGAATCCCTGCAGAGCGGATCCGGCTGGCCAGGATCCCGGGGGGAGGTGCAGAGCATCTCCCCCCTGGCCAGGATTCCGGGGGGAGGGACGGAGTGTCTCTCCCCCCAGCGGAACCCAGCGGAGCCAGGTAAGCGGGGTTTCATACATCCCTATCAACAAGCTCGGGTTTTGCTGATCCACGCATCCTTACCTGCATCAGCCCTAGGGATGGCGGAGAATTTCTCCCCAAATCTTCGGGGGGCCGAGCATTTGGCCCCCTGAAATCAGCGGTGAAATTCTCCACCCCCCCGCCCCCCAGGACGGGGCTTACCTTTGGCGAATGTCCCTCCCGGCAGCGGGTCCTGGCTGCGGTTCGGCGGTGGTTCGGTGCGGGTGGGGGCGGCGGCCGGTCTTCCGACCGGCTGCCACCTCCACCATTGCAAAAAAAAAAACCTAAAGTAAAAAAACACACACACACCCATGCATAGGCTACGTAACGATTTACGTAGCCTATCACAGCTAGATTTCCAAAGTCAGCTGTGATAGGCTACGTAAATCGTCACATAGCCTATCACGGGTGACTTTGGAAAAAAAAAAAGCGCGTACGCAAATGGCGGCTCCCATGGGGACCGCCATTTGCGTTCCTTATTTTGGCACGTCTAGTCTATGTAAAGATTTACGTAGACTACGGTGAAAATAAGGGCAACGCAAATAGCGTTCCCTTATTTTCGCCGTAGTCTACGTAAATCTTTACGTAGACTAGGCGTGCCAAAATAAGGAACGCAAATGGTGGCGCCAATGGGCCGCTGCCATTTGCGTACGTGCTTTTTTTTTCTCCCAAAGTCACCCGTGTTAGGCTATGTGACGATTTACGTAGCCTATCACGGCTGACTTTGGAAATCTAGCCGTGATAGGCTACGTAAATCGTCACGTAGCCTATCACGGGGTCTTTTTTGTTTTTTACTTTTTGTTTCGCGGCCGGGGAGACGGGGCGCTTCTCCCCAGCCTGAATTTCGGCCGTGCGAGGCGGGAAGCCTCCCCCCCCTCGCCTGAACTTTGGGGGGAGAAGCGAAGTGCCTCCCCCCCACCGCGAAGCCAAGCTGCGAAAAGGTAAGTGACTTTCGTACATCCCTAATCAGCCCCCTCCATGTGTATGTATGTGGGCCTACCACAAACCTTTGCCCTGGGAGCCATGAAAACCTGGAGCGTTCCATAATAGTGCCACTTCAAATTGCTGCTTATTCCAGACTAAGTGTGTTGGAGAAATCCATTTAGGGGGTAGAGTTCAACAAGTTTTCTTAGGCTTAGCCCTCCGGACTTCGTTTCAGAGTTCCCGCTGCAGCACCCAACTCGATTTGCAGTGAGTTGGGCCAGTTCACAGATTTTCCAGGAATTTTGTGCATTTGGGAGGGGGGAAGGTTTGGCAGTTTGCACAAATTTTGGAGCAATTTGCTCAAGTTATGGCTGAATCTGCACAAATTACAGCCGAATTTGTGCAATTTGCACAGATTTGGCTGTAATTTGCCCAAATTGCTTAGAAATGTGCACAAATTGCAGAACCTTCCAAATGAACATTCCCAGAGTTTAGGGAACAGCCTGCAGCTCCACTTGCAGACACAAAGGGAGTTGTACATGACACAGTACTTGGTCAAGCCAAAACAGAACCAGATTTCCCAGCAACAACATCCCTATTCCAGACAAACTTTCTCTCTTGTTATTATGGCCTTACCTTTAAAAAACGTAATTGTACCCCCAAAGTAAGAAAAGTAAAACCTCATGGAAATATATCAGAGTAAGTGGTACCACAACATTATGGTAATCTTCAAGGAACTCTGACTGCTTTCTCATAACATACATTGGGCTTAGACTTCCTTTCCTGTAAGGATCATCTGATAGTTGATGGTGTTTTCAAAGTTTTGTTCTCCCTGCACTACCATGCCATTTTGCCAGGGGAGAGAGTAAAATACTTTCAGCTACTCTTTTCTGTACTCTTATATATTCCAGCAGGGTTATGTTCATTTTAATTCCTTGAGGGATATTTTAAGTACTTTCAAAAAGTGAGAGGGATCAGCAGTTTGTTTTTTTTTTGCCATGAAATTATTCAATATTCTGCATTTAGGTTTGTAAATGAATCTGAGAGAGAGAAAAATCAAATAGATGACACAATTGTGTTTATACAGCCACTAAAGTAACTGCCAATAGGGAATTTTAGCAGAGACAAGGTCAGCACAATATTGAAAGAGTTGCCGACTACCCCAATAGCTTGAATGGCACTCTCAGTATCACCATTAAAGCCTGAGACATTTTGCTTCGTTTTCTGAGACTCTTCAGTCTTTAACCATTTAACCAAACAATTGTTGTTAACAGGAGGAACAGAAAGGGAGATGGGGTTGCACTGTATGTGAAAAATACATATCTCTGCACAGAAATACAGGAGGATGAGCTTGGTAGCCCCATCGAGAGCATCTGGATCAAAATAAATGGAGCAAAGAATAAAAGGAACATGGTGGTCGGAGTCTACTACTGGCCACCCAACCAAGGAGAGGATGAGGATGAAACTTTTGAAAAGCAAATAGCCAATGTTTTAAGGAAGCATGATGTAGTAGTAATGGGGGACTTCGATTTCCCCGATATTTGTTGGGAGACAAATTCTGCAGAACACGGCCCCTCCAGGAAATTCCTGACTTGTGTGGCAGATAACTTCCTCCTACAGAAAGTAGAGGAAGGAACTAGAGGATCGGCCATCCTTGACTTGATCCTAACCAACAGAGATGACTTAGTGGATAAAGTAGCAGTTACAGGAACTCTGGGGGAAAGCGACCATGTTGTACTTCAGTTCTGGGTTCTAAGGGAAGCAAAAAGCTGAGTGTAGTCAAACGCGTACCCTGGATTTTAGGAAAGCCGATTTTAATAAACTCAGAACAATGATCAGTAAGGTCCCATGGAAAGCAATGCTAATGAGAAAAGGAGACCAAGATGGGTGGGAGCTTTTAAAAAAGGAAATTCTCAAGGCACAATTACAAACAATTCCAACAAGAAGAAAAGATGGAAGACAACAGAAGAAGCCAATGTGGCTTCACAAAAAGCTTAGGGATGACCTGAAAACAAAAAAGGACACATATAGGAAGTGGAAAGAAGGCCAAGTAACAAAGGAAGAGTACAGAGGCAGGTAGCACAGAATTTCAGGGATGGTGTCAGGAAGGCTAAAGCTGAGAATGAGCTGAGGTTAGCGAGGGATGCTAAAACAACAAAAAGGCTTTCTTCAGCTACGTGCATAGTAAAAGGCAGAGGAAAGAAATCGTGGTTCAGCTATTAAATAAGGATGGCAAAACGATAACAGATGACAAAGAAAAGGCAGAGGTGCTCAATTCCTACTTTGGCTCAGTCTTCTCCCAAAAGAAGGTCTATGACCCCCCTGGCAAAGGCGAAGTACAGGCTGAAGGGGCAGGATTGGAGCTTGAGATCGATAGGCATATGGTCAAGGAACACCTAATTACTTTGAATGAGTTCAAATCTCCAGGGCCAGATGAACTGTACCCTAGAGTAATAAAAGAACTGGCAGAAGTACTCTCAGAACCTCTGTCTATTCTCTTTGAGAAATCATGGAGGACGGGGGAAGTGCCAGATGACTGGAGGAGGGCTAATGTTGTCCCTATCTTCAAAAAGGGCAAAAAGGAGGAACCTGGGCACTACAGACCAGTCAGTCTGACATCAATCCCTGGGGAAATTCTGGAGCACATGATAAAGCAATCCATCTGGAAGCACCTTGAAAACAATGCAGTGACTCAAAGCAAACATGGATTTGTCAAAAACAAGTCCTGCCAGATGAATCTGATCTCATTTTTTGATCAGGTAACCTCCCTTGTGGACTGTGGGAATGCTGTGGACATAATATACCTCGACTTCAGCAAAGCTTTCGACAAAGTGCCCCATGATATCCTGATGAGCAAACTAGCTCAAAGTGGGCTAGATGAAACAACGATCCGGTGGATCCATAGTTGGCTACAAAATCGGACTCAAAGAGTGCTTATCAATGGGACCAAACCAAACTGGGGAGAGGTAATGAGTGGGGTACTGCAGGGTTCAGTCCTGGGCCCAGTGCTCTTCAACATTTTGATTAATGACTTGGAGGAGGAGGTGCAGGGAATCCTGATCAAATTTGCAAATGACACAAAATTGGGTGGGATAGCTAATACTTTGGAAGACAGAAACAAAATTCAAAGTGATCTGGATAGACTGGAGCACTGGGCAGAAAACAACAGAATGACATTTAATAGGGATACATGCCAAGTTCTGCACCTAGGAAAAAGAAACCAAATGCACAGTTACAAGATGGGGGATACATGGCTCAACAACACTAGAAGCGAGAAGGATCTTGGAATTGTTGTCGATCACAAGCTGAATATGAGCCAACAATGTCATGTGGCTGCAAAAAAGGCAAATGCTATTTTGGGATGCATTCATAGAAGCATAGCTTCCAAATCCTGGGAAGTACTAGTTCCCCTCTACTCAGCACTGGTTAGGCCTCATCTGGAGTACTGTGTCCAGTTCTGGGCACCACACTTTAAGAAGGATGCAGACAAGCTGGAGAGGGTTCAGAGGAGGGCAACAAAGATGATCAGAGGATTGGAAACAAAGCCCTATGAAGAGAGACTGAAAGAACTGGGTATGTTTAGCCTTGAGAAGAGAAGACTGAGGGGAGATAGGATAGCGCTCTTCAAGTCCTTGAAAGGTTGTCACAGAGAGGAAGGCCAGGATCGCTTCTTGATCATCCTAGAGTGCAGGTCACGGAATAATGGCCTCAAGTTACAGGAAGCCGGATTCCAGCTGAACATCAGGAAAAACTTCCTGACTGTAAGAGCAATACGACAATGGAACCAATTCCCTTGGGAGATAGTGAGCTCTCCCACACTGGAGGCGTTCAAGACGAGGCTGGACAGCCATCTGTCAGGGATGCTCTGACTTGGATTCCTGCATTGAGCAGGGGGTTGGATTCGATGGCCTTCCAACCCTACTATTCTATGATTCTATGTTCTGTACACAAACCTTTGCGTGGGGGAAGACTGAAATAGACCTATGAAATGTTTGTGTGCATGGCTGACATCAGAGATGATACTACCCCATTGCCTAACTGTTCCTATGTCCCTCCAGTAGGGATGTATAGACTGTGTAAAATCAGCTCCGTCTGTGTTTCGTGGAGTGTCAGGAGCCTTTCGTTCCATCATCCACCCACAGATGGATGTGAACATTTTTTTTCCGTCATGCGGAAAAATAAGGAAATAATTACATTAAAAATTACATAAGTATTTACATAATTTACCTCAGTACATAACATTTACTGTATCATCCCCTATTCCATTCAACATTTCCTCAGCAGAAACTTGCGTATTTTTCTACAGATTTATATGCATATATTTTGGGAAAGTAAAAAAATCATCCAAAAGTCCACGGACTCCACATGGCAGATCAGATTCTTAGATATCTGAGCTCATTTTAATCCATCTCGAATTTCTGCAGCGTCCCTACCCTCCAGCAAGATAAACTTTTATGTCCATGTAAGTGGGTGAGTGGGAGAGGAACATAGGAACCTTCCTTACGCTGAGTCAGACCATGGGTAGGGATGGTGGAGAATTTCGCGATGGACTCCAATGAAAGGGACCACTCACCTCCGCCACCCTGCGAAGTTTGCACCGGCCGGATCCTACTTGCCGCCGGCTGGGTCCGGGTCTGTCCTCTGCCGTCCGCTGCTGGTCTGCGGACGCAAATGGCATCCGGCGTAGCAGACGCCATTTGCATCCCTGCTCTTTGCCGTGACGTAAATCTTTCCGTAGCCTATCACAGCAAAGAGCAGGGACGCAAATGGCATCCGCAACACTGGACACCATTTGCGTCTGCAGACCGGCAGCAGACAGAAGTCCAGTGGCAAATGGAGCCAGGCGGCGGCTCCGCGGATTTTAACGCGGAATTACAATAAGCAGTTGATTTCCCATGCTGCCTCAGTCATTGTCTCTTGCTGGAATAATCAAAAAATGGTTGATAGTTTGGACTTCCACATACCGTCAGGCATTTCCCATGTTAGAACAGACAGAGGCATGCTTGGAATACTCAAAGATCTCTTCATGAGCCTCTCCCTCTCAACTAGGTAATTCTTCATGTCCTGGCTGTGTGCAATATATATTTATTCTGCAACTACAGCTGGGCAAAAATGGCTTCCTGAAAGTCCTCTCCCCTATTCATGGGCAACTAAATGGTGGTGGTGGTGATTATTCTGCCTAATATTCTCCAGGGGGAGGAGAAATTCTCCACCCGTTTCTTGGGAGTGGAAGTCACCACTAGTAGAGGCACAGATCATGTCTCTTTTCCCAAAGGTGTTTGTTTTGCTGCCACTCCAAATGGCAGCAGTGGCAAAGGTGCTGGCAGCTTGGCCACCATTTTGCATCCTCCACAATGCCCCAGACCTAGGATCATTCCAAGGCATTGTGGGGAGAAATGGCAGTTTCCACTTTATTAGTGTGTGTGTGTGTGTGTGTGTGTGTGAGAGAGAGAGAGAGAGAGAGAAGAAAAACTGTGCTCTAATTAAAACTCAAGAGGATCATTATTCTTTTAGTAAAGATATACTTGAAAAACTGTCCTACAATATGCCAACAATTCAAAACATACCAGCAGCTGCAGTGTATGTGAAATGGCAGTCTATTCACTGCATGGTGCCTTACTGTTCATGGGAATGCCTTTACATGCATAGAGACAAGCATAAAGACAAAATGAAGCCATTCCCTGTTCAGATGTTTAACTTTGAGAGAACGTGGGAAAGGAACCAAACTGTTAAAAAATGACAGTGCTAACAACTCACATTAACGCTATCTTAGCAAGTTATCCCCCAAAAGGCCATTATAGGGACAGTGATTTTCCAGGGACATACAGCTTAATTCTGAAAGGAATACTGAGTCCCCTGAATGTTTTAATAAAGTCCAAGAGAATATCCTTTAAAAACAAAACATGCAATTAAAGAGTTGTGTTGTTGTGTTTAAATGAGCAGTTCTCTCATGAGCAGTTTTTCCAAGATTTCCCCACTCCCCATGATGTTGATTCAGCACACACATACACACACACACACACACACACAAATAACCCTCCCACACATGCACACAAGAAAAAACCTGCACCAAGGCCAAAGGAGTGAATGAGGACAAAAAGCAACACAGAGCAGAACCTTCGAGTTATCCAAGGATTCTAAGAGAAAGAAAAGAGTTGCAATTTGGAAAACAGCAGAGATAACAAGAAAGGCCCACTACTGTCTCCAGACAGCCAATGGGGCAAAAGGGATATAGGCCTTATGCCAACCATGTTGGCAGAAAGTCAAGAGGTGTCAAAGCAATAACTACACTAAAACTGAAACTGTCAAGCATTGTTAGTCACTCTGCATGCAGTAGCACCAGTGGAAGAACTGAAAGGAAATCCCAAGTATTGTGATGTCAGTTTATCAGTTCTGGATATCTATTTATATTGTTAAAATTCCAACAAAAGCAAAACCAAACCAACACCAAAACCAGAAGAAGGACCCCAAAGGAAAAACTATTTGCACTTTTGGCATGTAAATGTCAATCAGGGCAAGGAAGAAAACATGGGTGGTACTTCAGAGTGGTTGGAGGAAGTGATGCTGATAGAGACAAAGGGTGAGTTCTCATCTTTGGTCAGTTCTCAGCCTCTGGTTACAGTTTTCCTGGACTTGGCCCAGGAAACTTGCAACACACATTTGTGATTTCATGTGCCAAAATAAATCTTCAAAAGGTGGCTTGAACAACAGCATGCCCAAAGCAGAATCTCTGGGGAGAACGTCTCACTGAACACTGGACAGAAATCAAGTGAAACTGTAATGCAGGCCAGAAAAAAGGAACAAGCAGCTCAATACAGCCCATGAGAAATGGACCTTGTGTTTTTTTTTAACCATTTCCTTTGGGGATGGGGTCTAAAGACACCACAGCCAGAGACTGGATCTTGGGTACAGTGGAATCACACCCAAGAAAATGATTTAATAGATAGCCTTGGGTGATAGCCTACTTTGGGACAGCAAAGAACATTCCCTCAAGTTGGATTGCTATTGACCCCACAGGTTTTATTAAGCCCTGCACCATTTTTTTAATCTATTTATTTTAGACCATTTGTTCGGGAGAGGGGTGAAAAGAAATTATGCCTGAAAATTGTGACAATGAGTGAGAAATTCAGAGAAATTTCTGTGTGCAGCACTTCAGTGCTTACCTTACCGTAGGGAGGTGGCTGTGGGATGGTAGTGGCAGTGTGCACACTCTTTATTTTACCCTCTTTATTTTACCATTTTTTTCCCTGTTCCCCTTCTCTAGCTGCTTGAGCTTTCTGAAAAGCCCCCCCCCCCTCCCGACACCTTAACCAGGACTCCCTCTGTTGGGGCTTTCCAGTGCTGCTGCTTGCTGAGTGCCTAAAAGCCAAGTGAGGACTTGTTGTTGTTGTTGTTGTCAAAAGGACTTTTAATGACAGTAGAACCAAACCAAACTTTCTCAGCTTTCAGGAACTCAGCAGGCAGCAGCAGATCCCGTAATCTCAGACTCTTTCCTGAACTTGTGCCTTGTGTCCCGGCTCAAATGGGATCCTTTGCACCATCCTCACAGAGACCTCTAGTAAGGAATTCATAGTGTATTAGCAGGAGGGTCCTGGGAGAACCACATGCTGCAGTGAGGCCTGTTACCAGTTCAGGTATGTCATCAGGATTGCAGCTGGGCCTCAATTAGGGATGGATGATTCTGCCAATTTCAGTTTCTTTCAATTCCTCATTCTTTTCTATCTTAAATTCAGCTCATCTTGAGTTCTGAGCATTTCCCCAGTCTCCTGTTGGGTTCATCCCAAACTCTGAGAGTTTTTTAAAGTTCACATGAAAATTCATAACCATTTTTTTGTGCACATTTTCCCTAATACATGTATTTTTTGTATGAATTAGGCTATTTTGCCTACCCTGAACATGTCCGCATGCGATTTGCCTAATATAATGCATTTTTCAACAATATTTTCCCTAATACACACATTTTTTGATTGGATAACTCCATTGCAAAATTCAGAGAAGAGCAAATTTCAAAGGATAAATGAGTTTCGGTTCAAGGCAAGGTTTGAAAGAGCAAAATTTGTAAGTCTGTATTAAAGAGTGAACTGAATTAATTTATCCCCCATTCCTAGCCTGGATATTTTCAAGTTTTCCTGCAGATTGGGCCATCCCTGCTGTCCCTTCCATACCTCCACAGAGTCACTGTGCTCCAAGAAATGTCAATAGGAGCACAACAGAAGCCTTTCCAACCCTTTCGTAGCCATTTCCAGAATCTGTGATCAAAACAATTCCAAAGGGCCCCCAAAAGTGGACTCTTTAAGTCCAGTGGAAGGATCCACATTGATTAGAGCTGTGCACAAAAGGCCTCTCAAAATTCTCCAGCTTATTTGTGGGCAGAGAAATTAGGGGGACAATTTCACTGAATTTCTCCTAGGGGAGGAGAAATTCTCCAACAGTTTCTCACGTTAGGGCTCACTATTGGCACGGGTTGTAGCACAGGTTCTTCCTTTTTTCCTAAGGGTTTTTGGTTTATTGCACTGCTTCTGTAGGTGGCGACAGCATCAACTGTGCTGAGGCTTCCATTTTTCTGAGGCAGAAGTTTGAATTTCTTTTGGTGGTATTTTTGAGCTTGCCCAATCACTTTGAGGTGGCCAAGGTGCTGTGTGTATTTTCTCTCTCTATTACATATCTTTCCATTTCTCTGCAGCCTCCCAGGCTACCTGCACTTTCTGAACTGAAAAAGCCCCATGGGAGGAATTGCCTCATGGTGTCTTCCTACTGGTGGTTTTCATTGAAGTGTGGGAAGCTGAGGAGGCAGCAGGCTGCCACAGAGGTTATTGTACAATGACAGACAGGACACTCATATACACTCCTCAACCTCCTCATAAGTAAGGTAAGCAAACCCAGCGCATGAGAATTTCTCCAAAATTTCTTCTCCTTTGAATTTCTTTTTAAAAGCAATTTCTTCTCTACCAAATTGAATGGGAATGGTCAAAAAAATGTGGGAGAAATTTTCAGCACAGCACTAGTTCAGATTGACTCCCTCACTCGGTTGAACCAGCTAGCTTTTCCTCAGGGCAGTTTCAGTGCCCAGGATCAAAGCTGTAACTAGGAGCCCTTAGCAGCATGGTATATACTGTGGCTTTGTACTGGGCAGGAAAGGCATAATGCCTGATCCTGTGTACTTCTTTGAATGTACAAGAGGCCATATAACTAGTCTGAAACCTCAGGGTCAACCCTATCTTCTTGTGTTTTTTTTAAAAACACAGATCTTTTCTTTTCTTTATAACAAATCAGATTCTTGCATGCAAACATCCGATGGGGTAATTCCATTGTCTTGCATATTTTAAAAGGAGCATGCATTTTGAATTGAGCATCTGCCATGAAGTCTCTGTGGCCATTTCTGATGGATAATTTACCAGACTGAATGTCTTGTACAATGCATTCTCTAGACAAGAACAGCTTGCCAAATGCTGATTATCTTTTTTGTGGGGCCTGTGCTCTACCGTGCCTTCCTACCCCCTGCTCCCTAAGGAAGCACATAACTTGGAAATGTATCCTTTCCAATGGAACAAGTGTCTTCTCAGAGAATCCTTAAGGACAATGGCTGCATGAATTCCATGTGACTGGAAAGATGTAGCTAAGTGAAAGCCACTGGCAATATTGTGTATTCTGTGGTTCTTGGCCAAATGTAGACTGTAACTTAATTATCCTGTCACTGTGCTAATTAGGTAATATTAGTATGTAAATACCTCAATTAATTCTCCTAAATGAACACACAGACAACTGCCTTCACATTTCTATAGTATATGTGAGTTGACTGGATTCTGCCTCTGTTAGTTCCCTCCATCTGTTTTAATCTCAATATTTTAAATAAAAATAGGCACTAAATGAATTTCAGAGTCCTGAAACAAACAAACAAAAAAAATCCATTTATTTTCAGTTAGAAAGAGAGAGATGCTTCAGTCCCCTAAACTGTTTGACCATGTGGAAAAGGGGCCATGGCTCAATGGTAGAGCACCTACTTTGCATGCAGAAGGTCTCAGGTTCAATCCCCAGCATCCCCAGGCAGGACTGGAAAAAATCCTGCCTGATACCTTGCAGGGCTCCTGCCAGTCAGTGTCGACAATACTGGGCTAGATGAACCGATAGGTTGCCTATAGCAGCTTCCCATGTACTTTAATGTACACTGGATGCTACAATTGCTACCCATGGGAGAAAGAAGCACATGCAAAGACCGCCCTACTTTTTGTATTAGGGATGGCGCAGGCACCTGTTTCAGTCCGCAAATCTTTTGGACAAGCTGCGCCCCCACAAGCTGTGCCACCAAGCTCTCCCCGCTCGCTGGCACTCTGGGGTGCAGTTGAGCCCCCCCCCCTGCACTCGGTAAGCAGCCCACAACTTACATAGGCCTATTCATCTCTGTCCCAATTGCCATGTTTTTTTAAAAACATGGCAATTGTCAGCACTTGCCCATAGACTTGTACGCAAAATAGTGCTGTGAAACTAGTCTATGGGCAATTCACAGCACTTTTTGTGTATCAGTCTATGTGGGCACACATAGCATGGAGGGTAGCTCGACTGCAGCCCAGAGGGCCAGCGAGTGGGGAGAGAGCTCAGAGGGCGCAGGAGAACCTGAGCTGGGATGTCTTCTCACATGCCTATTTTGTATAGCAGGGCTCCCCAGCCTCTCTGAGTCAATGGGATCATTTGACACTTTGAGAGAGTGTTGTAGGTTCTCTCACAAAATGGCTGCCATGGGAGGTCGGCTATTCCAAAAATGGCTACCATGATGGGCATGCCCGAACACAAAACACTCATTTCCCAGAAGGCAATCTGGTGAGATTAAAAGAAAGGTAACTTGCTCGAGAACCTAAGCATAAAGCACAGCTGGAGTATGAGCTCCAAAACAGAAAAACACTCTTCTGAATCCAAATAAAGGTGGTGCTGGAGGTCAGCACTTCGCTTTGTGGAATGCCAGCCTCCCACTTTTTTTTTTTTTTAAGAAATAAAATAACAGTTAGGAGGGGAAAGGAGCCTGGCAGACACCAAGAGAGGTGCTTGTGGGCACATTGGTGCCCACAGGCTCCATGTTGGAGATCTCAGTTGTATAGGTTGACATTGGAGGTCACTGCGGATGGGTAAGCTCATCTGATATGATAAGGTCTCTTGAAGTTAAGGCTTTTATATTTTCATGTGTCGTAAGTAATCTTGTGGGGCCTGCTATAGACATGGCTGGGAGGATACCATTAATAAACAAACAAACACGTACATGGATACAAAATCACTGGGTCTCATGTGCGTATCTGTCCAATGTGGTGTGATCCTCAGCTTAATTGCACAAAACAGACACAGAAGTGCCTTCTTGTATCTCACTCAGCCATGCGTAGGAATACACATCCACATATCATGACTGGTGCCACTGCAAGCCACTGCAAGCCATTTCCCCATGCATGTTATTATGCCTCTGATGCTATGCATGAGGTATTACGTTAATGGTAGGGATGGCAGAGAATTCCGCCACAGATTCCAGTGAGGCCGAATGCACTGGCATTCGGCCCCCCGGAATCTGTGGCGGAACAGCCTCCTGCCCCCCGCCCACCTCACGGAACCTCCCGAGATGGCACTTACCTGGGGCGGATGCGGCGGCTTCGGTGGCGGCTTTGGTGGCGGCGGTGCAGTAGCAGCAGCGGAAGGTGCAGCAGGGGTGGCGGAAGGTGCGGCGGAGGAAGGTGCGGCGGAGGCAGCAGGGGCGGCAGCAGCAGGGGCGGCAGCGGAAGGTGCGGTGGCGGGGGTGGCAGGTGCAGTGGCGGCGGTGGCAGCAGGTGCAGGAGTGGCAGCGGAGTGGGCAGCGGAAGGTGCGGCAGTGGCAGGGGTGGCAGTTGCGGGGGTGGGGGCGGCGGGGGCAGGGGCGGGAGCGGCTGGTCTCCTGCCCGGCTGCGGCTGGGCACAGCATACACAAATGGTGGAGGCTACGGTGGCCACCATTTGCGTTCGCTATTTTTAGCCGTTCTAGCCTACGTAAATCTTTTTAAATATTTATGTAGGCTAGAACAGCGAAAAATAGCGAGAGCAAATGGCGGCTGCCATAGCCGCCTCCATTTGCGTACACATTTTTTTTTTTTACTTTGCCGTGATAGGCTACGTAAATATTTACGTAGCCTATCACAGTTAAGTACAGGGATGCAAATGGCGGCCATTTGCGTCCCTGCTGCCCAGCGGCCGGATGTCCGGCTGCTGGCGGAGCCAGCCGGCGGCTCTGCGGAATCCCCGCAGAGCGGAGCCAGCTGAGCAGGACTCTGGGGGGAGGGACGGAGCACCTCCCCCCTATCGAGGATTCTGGGGGGAGGGACGGAGCGCCTCCCCCCCCACCGCGAAGCAGATCCACAAAACGGTAAGTGACTTTCGTACATCCCTAGTTAATGGCCAACAGTGCGTTGCACCTAGGGATGTCAAGAGCACCTGGTTTAGTCTGGGAGGCCAGCAAAATCCCGTGTGCCTGGTCCCCAGCCTGCCGCTCGACAAGCTCCAGGGCACTGATGGATGCGCCTGACAAGCCTCTGGAGCTTGGCGAGCAGCTGGGAAGACCCTGGATTTGTCACTGTGCACACCCAATGGCAAGAGCTGGGGCGCCTCCTCCTCCTCCTGCCTGGTTGGCTATCAACGAAGCCCTTTACAACTGGTGTGGGCAGGAGGGTTCTCGGTGGCACCACCGAGGTGACCAGGTTGAGAGTGCTGGGCGTGGATGCACCAGGACCTGTCCTGTTTCCACCAGTTGTCAAAGAAGCCCTTTGACAACCGGTGTGGGCGGGGGGGGGGCAGTGGTGCCCCGGTGCTTTCACCCTGGCCTCTTCCTGAGGAGGCCAGGGCAAGAGCACTGGGGGTGACCACACTGAGGACTCTGCCAGCCAGCCCTTGTGCACATAAAGCACAAGGGTTGACTGCCAGAGTTCTTGGTGCGGAAAGGAGGGGCAGTGCAGCGGTCTGGCAGGGTGAGCAGGGAGGTTCGGCAAGCAGGTCTGGGCCATGCGAGCGGGAGGAGCAGCTTGTCGAGCTCCCCCGTGCCCTGGACAGAGATGGGTCCACCATCCCTAGTTACACCCAATTATTTCTGGATTTAGGGTTTTGTTCCCAAAGTTGAAAACTCATTTGTCTTTACCCACTGAATGTGCAAAAGATTTCACAAGAAGATTGGCTGTATTACATGCATACAAATTAAGGAGACAGCATCGAGTAAAAACAGTTTCATGTATCATATCACTCCACTGTCATCCCCAACATGGCGGTCTGTGCAGCAGCTAAAAAGCTGTTCTAAAAGCTAAAAACATTTTTTTGTTTACCTTGATTTTATTTGGGTCAGACTTAACATATTCATAGGACATTTAAATGAACCCAAGTCCTAAACATTGAATGAAAATGTGTCTCATATCTATCAGTATATGCCACCATCTCCTTTTAGGCAGCTCATGTCACTGACAGGCCATGAAGGCAAATCTGGAACGCTAGCTGTATGCTCTGTGGGTTCTTTTCATTGTATTTCTCTTAGAGCTCAAAAAATGACAAACCTGCTCTATAGGTATGAAGTCACAATGTTTAATATCACCATAATTTATAAAAGCAGAATTGGAAAGCTTTAGATTATTGTTATTAAAACAAAATCTCTGGAACCACTATTTATGGGCTACTTTAACTAAGAGCTTATAAAATGGCTAAAAGCTGATAACAAAAGTTTAATGAAGGCTCATAAAATGGCTATTTAGACCCTGGCTTTTCTCCATATCCATGGGGGTGGGGAACCAAAAATGCATTCTGACATTCTGACAGTCATATATTCTCAGACCAGGCCATAGACATTTCTCATATCAACAACAACAACAACAGTAATAATAATAACAACAACGGTAATAAAATAAATAATAATAATAATAATATAGAAAAATATCAGTTTAATTTGTTTTTGATTAAGGTGTTGAGGAGGTGGGCAAACAGGTCAATTGAACATCACACAGTATGCACGGTACATCTGTGCACCAAATGCCATTTATAAAACTCACATAAGAAAGCCACAGGATGAATAACAATGATCCATAGATGGAGTGGGTCGTGGCTAGGGATGTCAGAGAAATCCACAGCAGAACCAAATGAGTTCAGATTTTTGTGACTCTGACCTGCAGATTCTGCAGCAGACCAGCTTTTCCCCTGTCGGGTGGATTCCACAGACTTGTGGACCAGTTTTCCACCTTTCCTGAATTTTGTCATAGAAATTCAGGAAAAATATGCAAAATAAAAGAAAACCTGGCCCCAAATGTGCATTTCCTCCATAGGCTAAAGCCTGAAAATGTGCATTATGGGGGAATTTGTGCATTTTTGCATGTGCAAAATTGCGCAAATACACATTTGCACAAATTCTGGGACAAAAAAAACTGATTCCAGCGATGGAAATCCGTGAAACACAGACATAATGGATTTTATACTAGGGCCAAATTGAAGCAGCTTGTTTCGGGTTACTTTGAGCCTCTTCTGAGGTGAACTGGAGGGGGCACAAAGCAACCCAGAGTGGGTCGGGGGCTCTCCGAAGTGCTCGGTGCACTTTGGAGCTTTGGCACCCCTGGCTTAGCCATGCCGGTGCCTCCAGGTTGTTACCTGAGCTGCCCACCTCCTCCACCACGTCCGGCACCACTGCCTCCGCCGCTGTCATTGCCGCCGCTGCCTTCTCCACTGCCGCCGCCTTCTCCGCTGCCGCCGCCTCCACTACCATCATTGCTGCCACCTTCTCCTCATCCTCTGCCTCCACTGCCATCATCGCCGCCTTCTCCTTGTCCTCCACATCCACTGTCATCGCTGCCGCCAGGTCCTGAGGCCTGGATACGTGCCAACTTGTATTGCAGGGAGTCGCCATTTTTAAAATGGCAACTTCCAGGAACTTCCTGGAGTTTGCCATTTTAAAAATGGCGACTTCCTGCAATAAGAGCCAGCGTGCATCCAGGCCTCAGGACCTGGTGGCGGTGATGATGTAGCGGCAGCGAAGGCAGAGAAAGTGGCAGCAAGGAGAAGGTGGCAGTGAAGGCGGGGGTGGCAAAGGCAGCGGAGAAGGCAGTGGCGAGGAGAAGGCAGCAGCAAAGGCGGAGAAGGTGGCGGCAAAGGCAGTGGTGAGGAGAAGGCAGAAGCAGAGGAGGCATCTTCGTTGGAAGCGGCAGTGACAGAGGAGGTGGCAGCGGCAAGGTAAGGGTCTGAGGGGTTGTGCGGGGTCGTCGGGGGGGGGCTGAAGTGGGGTTCGGCATCCAAATCCCGCTTCTGGTTTGGGGCCAAGCCGGGTCACCCCCCCCCAAGTCAGCCCAAGCCAAATCGGGCTCGCCTCCGAAGACACGAAGTGGCTTCTGCGTCGGATCAAGGGGTCCCTGCACAGCCCTTTTTTATACAAGCAATACATCCCTAGTCGTCAGTGAGAACAATACACATTCCAGAATATATGCCAAATATTTGTGATACTGCATACCATAGCTTTGCACATCTCAAGGCCTGTGGGTCAGTGTGGCCCCTCCCTGTTAATCTGCAGCTCCAGGGTAATTCCACAGACCAGTTCATTGCATCTCTTTCCCACGTGTTCATAGCGATAATACCCAAGTCCCTCTAAAGTGCATGGGAATGAGATAATTCCTGCATCACTCCTCCTCTCCCTGCATTCAAAGGTGCATGGTTGTGCTGGGGCCAGCTTTTCCAGCTTGTTTCAGGTATGGATGTCAGAGAAAACTGCAACTGCATCAAACGGGTTTGGCTTTCTATGACTCTGACTCCCGGATTCTGCAGCAGACTGGCCTTTTCCAAGTCGCACAGATTTTGTGGATTTGCGGACCGATTTTTTTTTTTAATGTTCCAGATTTTATGCATATTTAGCTGCACAGAAATACCTAAAATAGAAAAACACTGGCTGAAAATGTGCATTTCCCCCATAGGCTAAAGCCTGCAAATGGACATTTTGAGGAGATTTACACATGTAGGGGGATTTGCACATTTTTACCCACTGAAAATTTGTGAAAAATGAATTTGCACAAATTCAGGAAATTGGGAAAAAATCCAATTCCACCAATGAGCTGATGATGGAACGAAAGGCACCTGACAGTCCACAAAACATGGATGGAACAGATTTTACAATATATGCACATCCCTAGTTGCAGCCAGTCTACCATGCTGCACGGCCAACTTGGTTCTGAAACTTCTTCCCTGGTGTGAATTGCTGCGAGTGTGAAAGCTTTGTGTGTTATTGCCAATGAAGTCAGCAGGGAGGAAAATAAACATTTCATGGGGGCATGCACATGGTTACAGATGGTCATTTTATAATTCTTTCATTTTTAAAAGAATATGTTATCCTTTTCTAGAACAAAATGGTGCATATTCCCAAATAAATGTGCTTAGCATCAGGGCAGCAAAGTCAACCTCCATTCTATTCCTGTAATCATGATAGTGCTACCATTTAGTGCTACAATCATAATAGTGCTATGATTTAAAATGCAAAACTGCAGGTGCTCATTAATCATGGTTTGCAAACTGGTTTTGCTCTAACGTATTAGGAATGTAGAAGCAGTTGTAAAGTATGGAATAGTGGTTGGTTGAGGTGGGAGAAGAGAAATGTTGGTTGTGTGCTTCACAGCAGAAGTAGTACATATGACCATCTAAAGGGAGCAGGGATGGAGTGGAGACAGAAGACTATTAAGTCCAGAGCCTAAGATTACCTAGCTGTACCAGAGGGAGGAGGAATAATTGAAAAAGAAAAACAACAAAGAGATTGAAAGCAGGAGCAGGGGGATGAGAGAGAGGGTGCAGAGGAAGTGTAAGGCAGGAAAGCACAGAAAGAAGAGAAACACAACCACTTAATCTGGAGCTGTAAAATCTGCAGAGGAATTCAGATAGAAATAATTTTGGAATCCTTCCTGCTGTTTGGGCCCTAATTCTCTAATAATACATCAGTAAAAGTCCAGCTTATTAGCAACCAAACAGTACCAGGAAAGCCCAGTAGTGGATAATTTCCCTCACCATAACTGCACCTTAAAAATGGAAACATGTATCAGCTAGTTCAATACTGCATGCAGTTGCTCTTTCTTCTTTGAGACCGTTTATAGATATTTTAAAATACTGCTTTCCCCCTGAAGCTACTCCCTCCTTGGATTCTGTCTCCCTTGTCTGTGCCTGTATTCTGATGCCTCCTTTTTTTCTTGACTGCTTGTTCACAGATATCAGACCACATGCCAGCTCTTGACTACAACCATGCTTGTACATTCCCTCCCCCAAATTTCTCTGAATCCTCCTAAGACCTTACTTTGACCTCTGAGCTCTGTTTCATCCATCAACAGAAATCTGATCATATTGAGCCCATCTTGGATTACTACTACGAGGGATGCTGCTTCCAAGAATGCATCCTGCAAAGGTTCTTACCAGCAAAGAGCATGACATTGACACCTGATTGGTTCCTGTCCACCATATATCTTCCTCTTTGCATTCCAAAAATTGCCTCTGTCTCTTACTATAGAAGTGTGCCTGAAAGTGAAGGCATGGCTCATGTTGGCAGTGCAGCAATGTAAGACAATGATGTGATGGGAAGGAGAAGAGAGCAGAACACATTGACCTCTTTGTTTGGGCTCTTTTGCATGGCAGAGAAGAGATTAAAGTGTGCTCTGTTCAGCAGAAGCAGGAGTGCGCAAGATTTGGCATTCCATTCCCCATGCATTTGCAATTCTAGCCATTGGCAGTACAGAGTGCAAGCAGTCCAAACATGTTCCCCAACATCTCAGACTGGCTGCACAAATTGGCCTTTTGGAGTCAGGGGCAAAGAGTGGGTTGGATACAGAGAGGAAAATGGAGCCAGGTAACAGCATGACATCCAAGGGAAGGGCCATAGCAAACTGGTAGAGCACGTGCTTTGCATGCAAAAGGTCCAAGGTTCAATCAATAGCATCTCCTGGTGGGATTGGAAAAGGTGCTTGTCTCAAACCCTGAAGAGTCATTGCCACTCAGCGCAGAGTACACTGAGCTAGATGGACAAATGGTGTCAGTTGGTAATATAAGGCAGGTGCCTCTATTCCAATGCATTTTATCTCTTCCATGGGCTCAGCGGTACACCTAGAACCTTCTGTGTCAAGGGTGACACAAAATGCAGGCAGAAAAACGTCGCTGGCTCAGTTGTGTGTTGAAACAGCGTACGTCTTTCATTGTACTGCAGAAACTGGAGCAGCAACCCAGGAATAGGATGTGATAAGAGTCAGGCCACCCACCTCATGTTTGTTTCTTCTCAAGTTGTCTTCCACTTTCCAAGACTTTTGAGACTAAAAAGTGATGATGTTGGTAATTCAAAAAACGAATCCCATACGACTTTAAATTACAAAATCAAAACGATAGAACAAATCTCAAGACGCAGGAAATTTCTGCTGCCTGTCCTTTAATTTGCTTGCAGCATAACGCTAAATTTATTTATTTATTTATTTATTTTATTGCATTTATACCCCGCCTTTTTTCCTCTTGCAAGGAACCCAAGGCGGCTTACATTATCATCCTCCTCTCCATTTTATCCTCACAACAACAATCCTGTGAGGTGGGTTGGGCTGAGAGTCTGTGACTGGCCCAAAGTCACCCAGTGAGCTTCCATGGCCGAGTGGGGACTAGAACCCAGATCTCCCAGCTCCTATTCCAACACTCTTGCCACTACACCACACTGGCTCTCTGATCAAATGTAGGGGAACATTAATATCTCCCACTGCTCCGCAATAAGTGCATTTTGAATCCCAGAAGTCTCGTCTGACATGAAAATCCCCTTGTTAAAATTCCACACAGAGGTGTCCACTTTGCAGTCCAGAGACGTTTTAGAACTTAATTTCTTTTCTCTTTCCACCAATCAAAAAAAAGTGAAAAATTACTCCAATTATTATTAATAGAATATATTAACAATTATTGTTTCTAAAATATATTTCACTGACTTAGAAGTTCCATATTTTGTATGCTTCTGCTGTTTTCTTTTTTGGAGCACAAACTTTTTTCCCCTAATGAAAAATGTTGCTGTTTCAAGGGATAAGAGCTTCTTTAAGCCGAGTTGCTTTACAATGTCAAATAAAGTAGTGCACAATTCCCTATCCAGAGCTGAGATTTGTTGTTTTGACAAATCCCCTAGGGTGGAAGGCCAAACTGATTCAGACCTTCCCAAGGACTGGAGATACCGGGTCTGTTATTTGCCTCTCTATGTAGGGCAAACCATGTTCTCTGAGGCAGAAGATTGTGACTAAGGAGAAAATAATTCTATAATATACGAGATCAGGGGATTCAGGAGTCAGTCCAGGTTTCAAAAAACCATCCAAATATAGATAGCATGGTTGGATTTCTGGTTAAACCACTGCTGCTTCTGCAGCAGCAGCAACAGAAATTACATCTTCCTTCCTTCCTTCCTTCCTTCCTTCCTTCCTTCCTTCCTCCCTTCCCTTCCCTTCCCTTCCCTTCCCTTCCCTTCCCTTCCCTTCCCTTCCCTTCCCTTCCATTTCTACACCGCCCAATAGCCGAAGCTCTAGATCCTCTTAGCTGCTAAGTTGAGGTAGTGACTCACAGGATCTAGCTACATAACCTAGTTTTAGCACAAAAGGGCAACATGTCCCTCATACTGAGGGCTGGCCCAAGACACTTTGCCTGAGGTAAAAGACAAGATGGCATTTTGTCTTTCCCATTTCAAGCAGCTGACGCACTTTCTTCCTTCTCCTTATATATGTCACTGTCATAAATAAAAACATATAATGTTTTGGAACTGTAACAGCTAGAATTGTATGCCATTTTTGGTGGCTTTGGATGGCATATGCTCCCTTATTTGGGCATCTTCCACTAAATGGCCCTAATTGTCCATCAACTGTAACATTATCATATGGCAAGAGCACTGTGGGACAGTATCACAACTGGGGTCAACATGACCCCAAAAGGCGAATTAGCACAAATGGCTCAACAGGCATTCTGCAAATAGCCAAGATGAATTAAAAGGTTTTTAAAATTCAGGTTGGTGAAGGGTTTTTGTAAAACTGTGGGGTACTATTGACTCATCTGTAGTGATATTAAGAAAATGTATAGCTTGTCTTTTAAGAAAACAGGAAAAAATGTTTTTTTTAAAAAACCCTCTATGCTCCTTTCTTGCAAGAAATGAAAAGAAGAGGCTCTGCACATGAAGAGTAACAGGCTGAACAATCCTAACGTGTCCCAGGAGAGCTCCGATGTCACAGTACTTCAAATATCCTGTGCTCTGCCGGCAGGCACCCAGCAGAGCAGCAGAACTGATGGAGGTGATCTTTTCCTCTCCATCCTCCTATCAGATGATGTTTCACCAGATGTGCGTTTGAGTGCATCTAGTGGAGTTGCAGGGATAGGAACTGGGAGGCTTTAGGATCCTGTGGATCCTCAGCATCTCCTCTCCCCGCTCCCTTCCCCCCTCATTTGCATCTTCACCCGGGGTCGGAGCTGTGACTGTGTGAGGAAGCTGCCAGAGTGCTTTCTCCAGTGGCTGTGAGGGGTGGCAGGAGACGGGTGGGGGAGGAATGATCCCATTTTCAAGCCCAGCTGCCTCACAACATCAGCAACCAAACATGGGTTAAAGAAAGAGTGAACTCCATTATTGCAGCAGGATACAAAATAAGTGGGGGGCTTCGTTCTGCCACGGATTTTGGGGAGGCGAATACACGGGCATTCAGCCTGACCGAGATCCGTGGCAGAATTCTCTGACATCCCTAAAATCCACCACAGACTCCAATGAGGCTGGATTCTTTAGAATCCAGCCCCCCAGAGTCCGTGGCAGAACGGACTACTCCCCCCCCACCACAATTCTCCCTGAATGGACCCTACCTGCTGCCGGCTGGTCCGGGTCTGTCTGCTGCCATCCGTCCACTGCCCCGGACTGCGGACGCAAATGGCGTCCAGCGTAGCCGACGCCATTTGTGTCCCTGCTGTTTTCGGTGATAGGCTACATAAATATTTATGTAGCAGTCAGGGTGGAAACTGAGCCCATAGAGCCCCAGAGTAGTTCTGATTCTGAGGAAGAACAGCAATCCGCAGGAGAGGAGCTCGCTCATCTCCCACAAGCACAGCAGCTGGCAGAGATTCCTCCTGCCAGCATTCCTGGGAGAGATAGTGACCCTGGCAGTGGGAGAGCGCTGGAGGGGGGCTTGCTGGACACTCGGCGCAGACGCAGGGAGCGACGACAGCTGGAGGGCACAGAAAGGAGGCGCTCTGCTCGTTTGGCGCTCAAACAACGGTCGCGTCCCGAGAACCCAAGGGAAAGAGGGAGGATCTCTCCCTAGCCCATAAGTTCAGGGTCTTTCCGTGGTTCCCCTTCAAACGGGGACCAACTGCCTTACCTGGAGCTTAGGCTACTCTGCCATCTTTCCCCAGTGCTATTCCTTGCTTAGTCGCTAGTGATTCGTATCTGAAAGAGTAATAAAGGAATAAAGCCTTGGAAAGAATCCTTGTTGTCTGTGTCCTGAGTTGGCTATTGGAAAGGACTGCAAGAGGCAGCTAGGGTGCTCCTGACAGTAGCCTATCACAGCTAAGGATGTACAAATCCCTTACCTGGTTCCGGTCAGGGCATCCGCTGGGGGGGAGACGATATGTTCCTCCCCCGGGAATCCTTGATGGGGGGGAAGCGATCTGGTCCTCCCTCCTGGAATCCTGCCTGGCCGGCTCCGCTTCATGGCCATGCCGCAGAGCCACCGGCTGGGCTGATCCTGATGGAGGCAGGACCTCCAGCCGCTGCCGGACTGGTGCGGATGCAAATGGCGTCTTGCATAGGGGATGCCATTTGCGTCCCTATGGTAGCCCGTGATAGGCTATGTAAATATTTACATAGCGTATCACGGCAAAGAGCAGGGATGCAAATGGCGGCCGCTATGCCATTTGTGCCCCTGCTCTTTGCTGTGATAGGCTACATAAGTAAAGGCAGCCTAACTCTATTTGCATGGCCACCTTATACTTACTTACTTACGTAGCCTATCACGGTAAAGAGCAGGGGTGCAAATGGTGTAGCGGCCGCCATTTGCATCCCTGCTCTTTGCCGTAATAGGCTACATAAATACTTATGTAGCCTATCACGGCTGCCTGCAAGCATGCAAATGGCAGCCGCTACGATGGCCACCGTTTGCGGTCGCAGCAGCCTGGCAGCGGCCAGCTGGGAGACTAGCCGGAGCTGTGGCAGCTGCCGCCAGAGTAGGGATGGCAGAGAATTTCTCCCCAAATCTTCGGAGGGCCGAGCGCCAATGCATTTGGCCCCCCGAAATCGGCGGTCAAATTCTCCGCCCCCCCGCCCCCCCCAGGATGGGACTTACCGTAGCCGAATGTCCCTCCTGGCGGCGGGTCCCGGCGGCGGTTCGGTGGGCTTTCGGGGGGCCGCAGCTGGTCTTTCGACCGGCTGCCGCCGCCACCATCACAGCTGAAGTAAAAAAACCCAACAACCCCGTGATAGCCTACGTAACGATTAATGTAGCCTATCACGGCTAGATCTCCAAAGTCAGCCGTGATAGGCTACGTTAATCGTTACGTAGCCTATCACGGGTGACTTTGAAAAAAAAAAAGTGCGTACGTAAATGGCGGCCCCCATGGGGCGCCGCCATTTGCGTTCCTTATTTGGTTCCTGTAGTCTATGTAAATATTTACTTAGACTACGGTGAAAATAAGGGCAACGCAAATAGCATTGCCCTTATTTTTGCCGTAGTCTACGTAAATCTTTACATAGACTACCGGGACCAAATAAGGAACGCAAATGGCGGCGTCCCATGGGGGCCGCCATTTGCGTACGTGCTTTTTTTTTTTTCAAAGTCACCCGTGATAGGCTACGTAACGATTAACGTAGCCTATCACGTCTGACTTTGCAAATCTAGCCGTGATAGGCTGCGTAAATCGTTACGTAGCCTATCACGGGGACTTTTTTTTTTTTTTACTTTCGTAGTTCGCGGCCGGGGAGACAGGGCGCTAGGGATGTCAGAGAATTTCTCCACGAATCTCGGGGAGGCCGAATGCCAGCGCATTCGGTCTGCCCCCCCCCGGGATGGGACTTACCTTGTGCGAATGTCCCTGGTGGCGGCGGCAGTGGCGGCGGCAGTTCGGTGGCGGCAGCGGCGGCCAGTCTTCCGACCGGCTGCCGCTGCCGCCATTTCCAAGTTAAAAAAAAAAACCTGATAGGCTACGTAAAGATTTATTTATCTTTAAAAACCTGATAGGCTATGTAAAGATTTATTTATCACGGCTAGATTTTTTTAAAAAACCGTGATAGGCTACTTAAATGTTTACGTAGCCTATCATGGCTGAGTGGGGGAAAAAAAAACCCATGGGCACCGCCATTTGCGTATGCCCGGTTTCCCCCCCCCACTCAGCTGTGATAGGCTACGTAAACATTTATATATCACATATTACGTAGCCGCCGCCATTTGCATCCCGGCAGGACAGGAGGATTCGCAGCCGGAGGGATGGGGCGCCTCCCCCCCAGCCAGAATTTCGGCGGGGAGGGACGGGGCGCCTCCCCCCCAGCCAGAATTTCGGTGGGGAGGGACAGGGCGCCTCCCCCCTGGCCAGAATTTTGGGGGGAGGAACGGAGCGCCTCTCCCCCACCGCGAATCAAGCTTCGGGATCAGGTAAGGAACTTTCGTACATCCCTACGGGGCGCTTCTCCCCAGCCTGCATTTTGGCCGGGCGAGGCGGGAAGCCTCCCCCCCAGCCTGAATTTCGGCCAGGCGAGGCGGGATGACTCCCCCCCTCGCCTGAACTTTGGGGGGAGAAGCGAAGTGCCTGCCCCCCACCGCGAAGCAAGCTGCGAGACCAGGTAAGTGACTTTCATACATCCCTACGCCACAGCCACCACCAGAGCCGCCGCCGCATCTGCTCCAGGTGAGCTCCATCCCGGGGGATTCCACGGGGTGGCGGGGGGCAGGAGGCCATGGTGGAATCCAGCCTCACTGGAGTCCGTGGTGGAATTCTCTGACATCCCTAATCACAGCAAAGAGCAGGGATGCAAATGGCATAGCGGATTTGCTGCAGAGCGGAGCTAGCCGTGGAGGATTCTGTGGGGAGGGACGGATTGCCTCCCCCCACCCCGTGGATGCCTGAACTGGAACGGGGTGAGTATTTCATACAACCCTAACCACTGGCTGTAGGGCAGGAAGAGTAACACTGCCTCCTCCTGATCGCAGTCTACTGTGAAACCAGGCAGAGACGAATTCTCAGCACCCTCACAATTCAAAACTCGACTAGGCTCTAAATCAGATTTTTCTACCTCTGAATCAGATCCTTCCTCTGAGACTGTGTTTTTGGGGGAAGGCATGACACCCATTCACTTTTCCCCTCCCGACATCATGGGAGTGCCTATGGCCTCAGGAAGGGAGACTTTGCAATATCCTATGGTCCCTGAGACACTCTCCCAGGGACCATAGGATTGTTCTCTAAATAATTAAACAGCATTTTGTGGGTTCTCTTTGACCCCTTACACCTTATGTGTATTATGTTTCAGTTTTCTCAGTCATGCCAATAGGAATGATCTGCCACAAAGCTACCGAGTCCCTATTTCTCAGCCCAACCTCCCTCATAGGGTAGCTGTGAGGGTCAAAGGAGGACTTTACAGTTCACCTGGAAGGATTTATAGAAAATAATTTTCTGCCAGGAGTAGGGATGTACGAAACTCACTTACCTTTTCACGGAATCTTTCACGGTGCTCTGTCCCTCCCCCCGGAATCCTCAACGGGGGGGAGGCGATCCGGTCCTCCCCCCCAGAATCCTCGATCACAGCAGGTCGTCCGCAGCTGGATTTCCAGCCGTGGAAGGGCTACTGTGGACGCAAATGGCGGCTGCTGTAGCGGCTGCCATTTGCATCCAGCCAGGCAGCCATGATAGGCTACATAAGAATTTACATAGCCTATCATGGCTAACCCCCCCAAAAAAACCAGCGTACGCAAATGGCAGTGGCTACAGCAGCCGCCATTTGCGTTCCCTATTTTTCACCAATTTATCTTACGTAAATATTTACGTAAGATAAAACGGCGAAAAAAAGGGGAACGCAAATAGCGCAGTGGGCGCTATTTGTGTTCCTTTATTTTTCACCATTCTAGCCTACGTAAATATTTACGTAGGCTAGAATGGCAAAAAATAAAGGAACGCAAATAGCGCCCGCTACACTAGGCTGGTAATGGCAGCGGCAGCAGCCTGGCAGCGGCTGGCTAGGAGACCAGCTGCCAGAGCCGCCACCGCTGGAACCGCTGCCACTGCCGCATCCGCCCCAGGTAAGTGCTGTCCAGTAGGCCAGGAGGCCGTTCTGCCACAGATTCTGGGAGGCCGGATTCTAAATAATCCGTCCTCACTGGAATCTGTGGCGGAATTCTCTGCCATCCCTAGCCACAAATTTCTCCACGAATCTTCGGGAGACCGAGTGCCGACGCATTCAGCCCCCCGAAATTGGTGGGGAAATTCTCCGCCGGCCCCCCGCCCCTCCCGGGATGGGACTTACCTTCGGCGAATGTCCCTCTAGGTGGCGGGTCCCGGCGGCGGTTCAGCGGCGTTTTGGCGGGGGCGGGAGCAGCGGCCGGTCTCCCGACCGGCTGCCGCTGCCGCCATTACAAAAAAAAAAAGTACAGTAAAAAAAAACAACCCACACCCGTGATAGGCTACGTGACAATTTACGTAGCCTATCACGGCTAGATTTCCAAAGTCAGCTGTGATAGGCTATGTAAATCGTCACGTAGCCTATCACGGGTGACTTTGGGGGAAAAAAAAAGCGCATACGCAAATGGCGGCGCCCCATGGGCGCTGCCATTTACGTTCCTTATTTGGTCAGGGGTGGTCTACGTAAAGATTTATGCAGACTACGGCGAAAATAAGGGAACGCTATTTGCGTTGCCCTTGTTTTCGCCATAGTCTACGTAAATCTTTACGTAGACTACCCCTGTCCAAATAAGGAACGCAAATGGCGGCGCCCATGGGGTGCCGCCATTTGCGTTCACGCTTTTTTTTTTCAAAGTCACCCGTGATAGGCTACATGACGATTTACGTAGCCTATCACGGCTGACTTTGGAAATCCAGCCATGATAGGCTACGTAAATCGTCACGTAGCCTATCACGGGTGTGTGTTGTTTTTTTACTGTACTTTTTTTTTTCGCGGACGGGGAGACGGGGCGCTCCTCCCTTGCCTGAATTTCGCCGGTGAGGGATGGGGCGCCTCCCTCCCTGGCCTGAATTTCGGCTGGGCATGGCGGGGCGCCTCCCCCCCTCGCCTGAACTTCGGGGGGAGAACCGAAGCACCTCCCCCCACCGCGAAGCAAGCTGTGGGATAAGGTAAGTCCCTTTCGTCCATCCCTAGAATTGACTCCCAAAGCTGTGAGAATAAACACATCCATTTTTCACTAGATTTTAAGAGGGGTGGCAGGTAGGGGCTGGAACACCACCTGGCAATTCAAACCTCATCCTGGTTGACAACATGGAGTTGTGGAAGGCTAACATAGAAGTGTTAAGATATTTTTCAGCACTACCGGGTTACATTTGGCCCCAGCTATTGATGGCAGGGGTGGCGTGAGAGTCCAAAGAGGGGGTGGAGTCCAGTGGACTGCCCGACCACCTGGTCCCCACTTGCTGGGCCACGGGGGGCTCGCTTGCCCACTTGGTGACTGGTGGGAAGTACTGCGAGGCTCCCTGTCATCTTATTGAGCTCCCATTGTGCACAGAAATCTTGACTCGGTTACTTCCACATTTCTAAAGTTGCACTTATGGCCGCCTTAAAGGGGCAATGGCTCAAACTGCAGGGGTAAAGGGCCCTTCAAGCCTGTAATGATGAGCCATTAAGGCAGACACAGCATTAGATATGCAGAAGTAACTGAGCTGCGATTTCTGCACACAATGGGAGCACGACAAGGGGACAGACAGCCTTGCAGCACTTCTTGGGCAGTGGCTGAGCCATGCTTAGCTCCTGCAGCACGGCTTGCACAAGTGGCAGCAACAATGGCTTGTCAATCACCCGAAGGAACCAGATGGAGATGACGGAGGGTTAACTGATGTAGGGTTAAGCACTACCACTAGGGATGGACAAACTCACCTGTGCTCGGTTTCCCTGGGTGCTCGCCAAGCTGCTGCCCCAGCTCGTGCTCCCTGGATGCACTTGACGAGGATCTGCACTCACCAGGACCTGCTTGCTGAGCAGCCCTATGCCCGGCGAGCAGTCCTGCACTGCTCTTGAGAGCTGTCAAAAGAATGATAACTCTCAAAAGCAAAGGAGAGAAGGGATCCTTACAGGGAGCTGTGAAAGTGCCCCATTTCTTCTGAGGAAACAAGGGTACCAGGCACAGGGAGGGGTGGGAGGGGGCACACGCTCCCCCCTCCCCATGCGTGGCACTTTCGCTTCCTCAGAAGAAACAGGGTGCAGCAGGGTTTTTAAAAAATGTCTTCCTTCAATTCTTGTGCAAGAACAGAGCCAAGACATTAAAAAAGAAAAGACAAGCAGGGGGCAGAGTGGAGTGGGATTAGGGGGCACTCAAAGGGGTCCCTACCACTCAGGCATCCTCTCTTCCCCCTGCCACACACCATTGCTCTCCCAAAAGGCATTTTCCCCTGAGCCAGGTGGAGGATCCTTCTTGCTGGTTGCCTTTTAAAAGGGAAATAGAGAGAGGGATCTTTCAGCCTGATGGGGGAAAAATAACTTTTTTGAGCTGACCCCCCCACCAAGGACTGGCTCATCCCCACAGTCCTTGGGGGGTGGACCCCCCATTTTCCTGAAAAGCACCTTGCAAATCTAATGTAAGTGAATCGCTCCATATACTAACATTAGATTTTCAAAGCACTGCTTTGAAAACCTGCCCTGGATCCTGTTGCCACAAGGACCCATGGGAGGGGGTGGAATTCCCCCCACCCCACCCAATTTTTGCAAGAAGCACCTTGAAAATCTAATGTAAGTGAATGGACCAATTCACTTACATTAGATTTTACAAGTGTTCCTCTGAAATCGGGGGTGAGGGTGAGGCACCCCACCCAACCCTGGGTCCTGTTGCCCAAGGAGGGTCCTGTTGCCCCAAGGGCCCATGGAAGGAGGTGGGATTCCCCCCACCCCACCCAATTTTTGCAAGGAGCACTTCAATAAATGTAAATATTGCCCACATAAGGCAGTAAAAGCCCCAATCTGTGCAAAATTGCAGGCAGCGGAGGGGCTCCATTCACTTACTCTAGTTTTCAAAGTGCTCCTCATGAAAATTGGGGATGGGGGTGGGGAATACCACCCCTTCTCCATGGGTACTGTTGCACCAGGAAGCCATGGTGGTGGTGGAAATTGTGATTTCCATAAATAGTTATAGAAAACCAAGAGGGAAGGCGCTGTACGCATAAAACATCAAAAGGAGGGGGGCGGGGGAATCCAAAAGCACCTCTGAGTCTGGACTGTAATAATAATTTATCTATTAAGCAGATCTCTAAAATACTCATGGGCTATAACAAATATTTATTATGAAAATGCTCTAAAATGCTCAACACATTTTGAGACAAGTTCTCTTCTTCAGGAGCAATTCACCTCTTAGACAAGTCTGCTTCTGTTTCTGTTAGAGTTCATCTGTTCTACCATCCAGGGTTCCGACCTCAAGTCCCAGAAATTGAAAAATCCTCTGGCCCTCTAGACAGTGCCTAGTGGCTCTGGGATTGCTCCCTTAGTTATTTGAAGGTATGTGCTCTGTAGCCACCTTTAGTGTGCTGGATCCTATTTGTTTCTGCTCGTGTCGCATGGTGGACTAGATTAAAGAGATTCATCTATAGGAATAGGATACGCTACTGATATTGCCATGATTTAATCATTTCCCCTGTAGACTAGCTCTACGAATCTATGTTTTTAGATGGTGGGATCATTTTGAACATTGAAAGTAGAGGCCAGAGAACCACATGCTCCCTTCCTTTGTTAGCTATGGAGGGCAAATAACCACAACTGGAAGCCATCCCATAACAGATGATGGGAAAGCCCTGACTCAGCTACTGAATTGTGGCTATAATTTTGTTTGAACAGGCATAGTTCTGGTCTTTTAATCCTATATTTTACGGAGTTTAAGATTTCAGTTAAATGTGTCACTATTTAAATCATACCTGGAGAGTTCAGCCCACCCAATGGTTCTGCAAGAGCACATCTGAGCCCCTGAACAAAGTCAGATCGACACACACACATGCCCTGTGTGCCCAGCCACGAAGACAGATGAGCACTCCTTCTCATCTGTCTTAGCCTTTCTGGGACAGAATAAATGTCCCTACTATTTGCCAATAACCAATATAACAGTGACCAATTTAAAAACCAAAGAAAAGGAGTGAGAAATGTATGCTAGCTGTGTGTATTTGAGACGTGCAAATACTTGCTACATGTGTAAATAATTTCCTAGGACATTCTTGTCAACAGGAAATACTTGAATAGAAAGTGAGGTTTGCCTTTCTTTCCTTGTTTGATGACAAAGAGGTTTTCCCTGATTATTGCTAAATCAACTATAGATATCTCCAAAGGCTGTGATCCAGTGCATTGTACACACTGGCAGTTCATATTGTTGCAGCATGGGACACTTATCCCTCCTGTTTTCAACAGCGAGAAAGCCCCATCTGAATGCGCAGAGGTTTGTGACTGGATCAGGGTCTCAGGGTTAGGGCACACAGTTTTCCCTCTCCCACTTCTGAGTACACTAAATTTACTTATATCAGTCCGGTCCAGCCGCAACGTTTAGATTAACATCCCGTGCCTGGCTGACCCATTTTTGTATTGCACAACTTTGCCTTCGCCCCTCATGCCCCATCAAGATGGATATGATCTTCATCATCCACCTACTGTAATTGCTGTCCATATCCAGAATTTGTTAGCACAGATCATGTATTCAATACCAAGGTTGTGCATGGACCCCCTGAACTGACTCAAAAGCCGCTTTGGGGCTTCTGAGGTGGGCCCAATTTGCTTCGGGCTGATTCGGGGGCCCCCCGATCTGCCTCAGCCCTGAATCTGAAATGGAATTTCGATGGCCAAATCCGTGTCCAGCCGCCACGTTTAGATTAATCCTGGCTGACCCATTTTTGTATTGCACAACTTTGCCTTCGCCCCTCCCCATCAAGATGGATATGATCTTCATCATCCACCTACTGTAATTGCAGTCCATATCCAGAATTTGTACTGGATTACAAATCCACCCGACGTTCCCGTGGTCACCATTTTGTGGGGAAAATGGTGCTTTGCGAAATTCCGTAAATGAAATATTGTGCACATAGGGCAGTAAAGGCCCCAATATGTGCAAAACTGCAGTCAGCGGACGGGCTCCATTCACTTACTTTAGTTTTCAAAGTGCTCCTCATGGAAATTGGGGATGGGGGTGGGGAATACCACCCCTTCTCCGTGGGTCCTGTTGCAACAGGAAGCCTTGGTGGTGGTGGAGAGATCCCCCCCATTTTTGCAAGGAGCACTTTGAAAATCTAAATTAAGTAAATGGAGCCCCTCCGCTGCCTGCAGTTTTGCACAGATCGGGGCCTTTACTGCCCTATGTGCACAATATTACATTTATGGAATTTCCCAAAGCACCATTTTCCCCACAAAATGGTGACCACGGGAACGTCGGGTGCTCGGCGATGGCTCATGGAGACAGCTCAGCGAGCATGGGGGAGTGCGAGAGGAGTAGTGACTTGGCGGGCACAGCCCAGAGATGCGAGCATGGGGGCGGGGGGATCCACTAACTACCTTGGTTCATATTCTGGTTTGATGCTCAGGAACACCAGTGTGTGCAGGAAAAGTTGTAGGACTTGTGTTTTGGGAAGGCAAGGAAGAGTCAGACAATGGAGGGCACTCAGCAGCAATGGGAAAGGTCAGCTGTGTGAAACAGATGAGCAAGTAGCAACCTGTCAGGGTTGGATTGGAGCCCATAGAGCCCCAAAGCAGTTCTGATTCTGAGGAAGACATAGAAATTGTGGGAGAGGAACCCGCACACTGTTCAGAGGTGCTGCTGGAGGGAGAGCCACTCCCTGCTCACATTCATGACAGTGTATTTATGTAGCCTATCACGGCTAATGCAGGGATGCCATTTGCGTCCCTGCGGTAGCCATGATAGGCAATGTAAATATATACATAGCCTATCACGGCTACCGCAGGGACGCAAATGGTGGCTGCTACAGTGGCCGCCATTTGCGGCCGCAGCCCAGGAGCGGACGGACGTCCAGCTGTGGGTGGCCCTGGCTGGCGGCTCCCCACAGAGCAGAGCTGGCTGGGGAGGATTCTGGGGGGGAGGGACGGATCGCCTCCCCCCCCCCAGAAGACGGCCCTAGCGGAACGAGGTAAGTAATCCGTACACTCCTATCCATAAGGTCTAAGAGATCACAGTATCCTGTAAAGCAGTGAGGGAATGGAGCAAGCAGGGACCCCATCAGGAGTGAGTCGTGGGTAGGATGAGAGTTATTGTGCTATATGCCAGCCTTCCTCAACTATGCTGGTTGGGAATGATGGGAGCTGGAGTCCTGGGGGGCACCAGGTTGGAAAAGGCTGGTGTAGGTGGGTAGAGTGCTAAATTTAGACTGGGGATACCTGGCTCCAAATTCCTGGTCTGCCACAAAGCTTCTGGCTGATTTTGGGCCAGTGTTTGTCCCTCACTCTAACATACCTCACAGGGTAGCTGGGACTGTGACGTTAAACGGAACGGGTTTGCACTGCACCTGAGAGTTTTTTACAGATGAAGATTGCCTGCAAGGCCCAGGATCTAGAGGGAAAGTGTGTGTTTCAGCATTCCACTTCTGTCACAAATCTGCCTGAAGTTGGCCCTGTGAGAATTTGCACTGCTGAAGGAGAAACAATCAGAACCTCTCATGAATTTATTTAGCTATCTATGGTTAAGCATTGTAGAAATATATCACACTGTGTCCCATCTGTTTCTCTTAATGGAATGGGTCATTCTGTACAAAGACCCTTTTCTCTGTGAAATACTTGACCAGTTGGGAAAGACGCGACAAGGCCTAGTCTACTTCTTCATACAGTTTGAAAGAGGGACAGTTTCTGCTTGGGCACTGTCTTCGTAGCTTTGGGTTTGTTTTGATGTTTTGTTTTGTTTTTAGTGCCAGGAGATTAAATGGCCCCATGTGCAGTGGCATCAAACTTAATAGCATGTCACTACTGACTCTTCACTTTCACTGTGATTATTCTCAAATGGGTAGAGACAGGGAGCCAAAACCAGGAATCTGTTTCCACCGAGTAGCATTCAGAACATCTGCCCCCACCAGCAGGTATTCATGCAAAACTTTCTGCTGTTCCAAGGTTACTTGAGCATAACAACACTTGAATTTTAGTTAGACGTTCTGGCAGAAACTGAGGAAAGGAAAGGAAAGGAAAGGAAAGGAAAGGAAAGGAAAGGAAAGGAAAGGAAAGGAAAGGAAAGGAAAGGTTCCTCCTGTGCAAGCACCGACTCATTGCCCTCAATCACTTTTATGTTTACTTTGAGAAGCATTCGTTTCTAGTTTGGATATAATCATCATCAGTTTATTTGTCTGCCACTTTCCCGCAGTAAAAACTAGGGATGTGTGGATTGCATAAAATCCCTTCCATCTGTGTTTTGCAGATTGTCAGGCGCCTTTCCTTCCATCATCCACCCATTGATAGGATTCTTTTTTTGCTTCCAAATTTGCGTAAATTTGCATGTGCAAAAATGGGCACATTCCTCCAAAATGTGCAAATTCCCCAAAATGTGCATTTTTATGCTTTAGCTTATGGGAGAAATGCACCTTTTGGGTTTTTTTTTAATGTGTGGGGGTTTTTTACAACAAAATTTGCATAAAACTCTGAAAAGTAAAAAAGAATGCTTAGAAAGTCCCACGAAATCCACCTGACATGGAAAAGCCAGTCCACTGTGGAATCTGTGGGATGAATTCATAAAAATCTAGACTCATTTGGTTCAATTGCAGATTTCTCCAGCATCCCTAGTAAAAACCATACTCAAAGCATCTTAAACCAACATCAGAAAAAATACATTAAATACAGTAACATTTCCAGATAATTGATTGACTGCATTTATACCCCACCTTTTTTCCTCTTGCAAGGAACCCAAGGCGGCTTACATTATCCTCCTCCTCTCCATTTTATCCTCACAACAACAACCCTGTGAGGTGGGTTGGGCTGAGAGTCTGTGACTGGCCCAAAGTCACCCAGTGAGCTTCCATGGCCGAGTGGGGACTAGGACCCGGATCTCCCAGGTCCTAGTCCAACACTCTTGCCACTACACCACACTGGCTCTCTCAAAAAACTGATAATTAACTATTACAAGTTAGAACAAAATTGAAATAGTTTTAGAAGTAAGTTCTCATAATAAATATACACCCAGCTTAAACAATCCACTAATAATTCCTACTAAGGTCTAACAAAAGAAAAATACATAGCACAAAGCTAAATAGGTAAAAAAAAAAAAAAGCATTCTTGTAAACCTAAATGTTACCCTAGCTACGAAACCTAAACAAGGCCCCACCCTGATGGTCTCTAGGTACCTTCAAGCAACAGAAGCAGCCTTTGTAGCTGGAGTCAGCACTCTACCCTGCCAGTCAAGGGGAAAGTGAGCCAGGCAGAGGAACTGAGACTAGGGCTAGATCTAAACCTTGTGTCATACTGATACGATCCCATCATGGTGACACTATATCCCTCTTGCACTTTTATAGCTTGTGGCACACATAGGGGTGGATGAAAGTCACTTACCTGTCGTCGAAGGCCGTTCGCGGTGGGGGGGAGGCGCTTCGCTGCTCCCCCCACGAAGTTCAGGCCGGGGGGGAGGCTTCCCGCCTCGCCCGGCCAAAATTCAGGCCAGGGAGGAGACTTCCCGCCTCGCCCGGCCGAAATTCAGGCCGGGGAGGAGGCGCCTCACCTCGCCCGGCCGCGAACGCGAAAGTAAAAAACAAAAACAAAACCTTCCCCTAATAGGCTACGTGACGATTCACGTAGCCTATCATGGCTAGATCTGCAAAGTCAGCCGTGATAGGCTACGTGAATCATCACGTAGCCTATCACGGGTGACTTAAAAAAAAAAAAAGCGCGTACGCGAATGGCGGCCCCCATAGGGAGCCGCCATTCGCGTTCCTTATTTAGTCGCTGTAGTCTACGTAAATGTTTACGTAGACTACAGCGACCAAATAAGGAACGGGAATGGCGGCTCCCTATGGGGGCCGCCATTATCCGTACACACTTTTTTTTTTTTAAGTCACCCGTGATAGGCTACGTGATGATTCACGTAGCCTATCACGGCTGACTTTGCAGATCTAGCCGTGATAGGCTACGTGAATCGTCACGTAGCCTATCAGGGGAAGTTTTTTTTTTTTCTTTCATGGCAATGGCGGCGGCGGCAGCCGGTCGAAAGACCGGCTGCTGCTCCCGCCTCGCTCTAACACCCGCCGAACCACCGGCCGGACCAGCCACCGGGAGGGACATTCGGTGAAACTAAGTCCCGTCCCGGGGGGGGGGTGCGGGGGGCGGGCGGAGAATTTCTCCCCGAAACTTGTTCGGGGGGCTGAACACGTTGGCGCTTGGCCCCCCGAAGTTTCGGGGAGAAATTCTCCGCCATCCCTAGGTACACACAATGTCATCTGTTGCAGTATTTCAGATAACATGGAATAAAAAGCAAGAAATAAGGCAATAAAAGCAGTATATGGAATAGGTAACGTGCCCCCAAAGTCTTACAACTCCCAGCATGTGTCAGCCAGGAGCTGTAGGACTTTTCTCTCTCTAAGCATGCACAGATTGTGCCCTAAAATGTTCTAGAAAAATGAGGTGTGTGATCCAAATGACAGCAGTAGGCAAGTAAAGGTTGAAAGCAGTTATAAATAGTCATATTGACTTGGATCCTTCAGTTAAACGTCCTGCTACGTAAGATAAAATCGATACATGAAATTCACTTCAGCCCATCCCCCTTCCTTCTGGAGCAGTAAAGCATGTCCAAATGTTTGGAGATGGTGAGTGGCTGGATGGGGAGGAATAAGGTGAAGCTGAACCCTGACAAGACCGAGGTACTTCTGGAGGGAGACAAGAGGAGGTTGGGTGATGTTGACCTGGTGTTGAATGGGGTACGGCTACCCTTGAAAGACCAGGTCCGCAGCCTGGGGGTCAATATAGACTCCCAGCTATCCATGGAGGCTCAGGTGTCAGCCATGAGCCAGGCAATGTTGTCCCAACGCCATCTGATATGGCAGCTGCGCCCCTACCTTCCCGACCATCTGGTCCCATCGGTAGTATATGCCCTCGTCTCCTCTCGTCTAGACTACTGTAATGCGCTCTATGTGGTGTTACCCTTGAAGATAGTTTGGAAGCGCAGCTGGTGCAGAACGTGGCAGCTCGCCTGATTAAAGGCAGCTGCCGACATGATCACATCACTCTGGTGCTGAAGGAGTTGCACTAGTTATCAGTTATTTTCCGGGCCAAATTCAAGGTGTTGGTTTTGATCTTTAAAACCCTATATGGTTCCGGCCCAGCCTATCTTAAGGAGAGCCTCCAGCAACACCAGACAGGCCACTTAACAAGATCAGCCTTGGATGGCCTTCTCTCTGTCCCATCAGCCAGGATAGCTAGACTGGTGAGGACAAGGAAGAGGGCCTTCTCTGTGGTGGCCCCCACTCTGTAGACTTCCAACCCTAGGGAACTCTGCCATGCCACCTCTTTAATGAGCTTCTGCCACGCACTGAAAACTTGGTTATTCAGGCAGGCATTTGGGGTGGGTTAGGGTATTTTTAAATAATGTTTTACTGTATAATTTTACTGTTTTAAATTGCACTGTTGTACATTGCCCAGAGTGGCTGGGTGACTGGCCAGATGGGCAATTAAGAAATTTAATAAAATAAATAAATAAATAACGTAGTACCTCCTCAGTGTCCCAGGTTCTTGATTTTCAGTCCAAAAACCTCCCTGCCTCCAAAGCTCCTTTGCTTATTCACACATTTCCTATGAACGTCTAGGGATGGACGAAAGGGACTTACCTCGTCCCGCAGCTTGCTTCGCGGTGGGGGGGAGGTGCTTCGGTTGTCCCCCCGAAGTTCAGGCGAGGGGGGGAGGCGCCCCGCCTCGCCCGGCCGAAATTCAGGCCAGGGGGGAGGAGCCCCATCCCTCGCCGGAGAAATTCAGGCTGGGGAGGAGCGCCCCGTCTACCTGGCCGCAAAAAAAAGTAAAAAAAACAAACAAACACACCCATGATAGGCTACGTAACGATTTACGTAGCCTATCACGGCTAGATTTCCAAAGTCAGCCGTGATAGGCTATGTAAATCGTCACGTAGCCTATCATGGGTGACTTTGAAAAAAAAAAAAAAGCATGTACGCAAATGGCGGCTCCCATGGGGACCGCCATTTGCGTTCCTTATTTTGGCACGTCTAGTCTACGTAAAGATTTACGTAGACTACGGCGAAAATAAGGGCAATGCAAATAGCGTCCCCTTATTTTCGCCGTAGTCTACGTAAATCTTTATGTAGACTAGACGTGCCAAAATAAGGAACTCAAATGGCGGCGCCCCATGGGCGCCGCCATTTGCGTACACGCTTTTTTTTTTTCAAAGTCACCCGTGACATGCTATGTGACGATTTACGTAGCCTATCACGGCTGACTTTGGAAATCTAGCCATGATAGGCTACGTAAATCATTACGTAGCCTATCACGGGTGTGGTGTTTTTTTTTTTACTTTACTTTTTTTTTTGCAATGGCGGCGGCAGCAGCCGGTCGGGAGACCGGCCACTGCCCCCACCCCCGACAAAATGCCGCCGAAACGCCGCCGGGACCCGCCGCCGAGAGGGACATTCGCCGAAGTTAAGTCCCATCCCGGGGGGGGGGCGGGGGGCTGGTGGAGAATTTCCCCAACACTTTCGGGGGGCTGAATGCGTCGGCACTCGGCCTCCCGAAGATTCATGGAGAAATTCTCCGCCAACCCTATGAACATCCTTTCTCATCCTTTGATCCTGTGTGACATTTGTTTTCCCAGCTATTTCTCCTTGACATTTACTTTTCTCAGTTCTTTCCTCTCCTCTTCCTTTTTCGTCTGCCTTCTGCCTCTTCCATCTACTCTTCCCTCACGTCTCTACTTCTTAGCTTACTGTGTGTCGTGTCTGTCTTTCAATGCATATGAAAGCTGGAAAAGAGATTAAATAGTGGTTGGGCATTGCCTATTCCTTAATAATAATTGTCGCAGGGTTTGTTTGTTTTTTAAGGGAATTGATATTGAGAGCCACTACACAGAAAGGATGCTTACAGGAAAGGGGGATATGGATGTTACTGCATCTGTTTTTGAGAGGCAACTTAAATCTGTTAATGAATAATAGTATTTTCAGTTTTCAATTAGCATGAACGGGCCTAACATTATATGGTTTTGCCTAACAAACTCAATGGGTAATATTAACAAAATGGCTCTCCATAATCCCCTGGAATCTCTCTCCAGTCCTGGGAATGTGACACCAATGAGACAGCTTGAGCATAGGGTGGCCAGGTGCCCTACTTTACCTAGGACAGCCCTCTATTTTGGAGAGCTAGCACAGGACAGCCCTGTGTTTGAAAGTATCCTCTGTTTGATGGGCTGTCCAGTCCATGATCGGTTTAAAGATAAAGACCCATAAGGACCCATAACACTTAGCCCCTGGAGAGCACACCAGGCAGACATACAGGTCACCTGGCCAATCTTCTCAACTGAAGTGAGATGCATTGTGTTTCTGCTTAAATTATCGTCCTTATTTCTAAATTAGCATATGCAGATGTTATGAAAAATTTGTGTATTCTTTTCTGGTCATATCTAAGTGGCCTCTGTAGGCAATGGCAGTCTGAACATGGCCAGAAAAAGAAGCACAGAGATCTACAAGGGTTGAGCTGAAGTTACATTGGACTGAAAGTAGTTTGGAGGTCTGCACTGTTGCTTTGGGGAATTTGACGTAGCAGGGATCAGCATCTGAAGCACATTTGCTTGGAACTCAAGAGAGGGCCTCCTGGGTGGTTGACCTGAGGCTCTGTCACTCTGGAACCCCAGGCTCCGGAACTTATTCTGAATTGAGTGTCTAGCCCTGTCTCTGATGACCGTCCTCCAGAAGGCAAAGGTCTTTTTATTCAGCCGTTGGCTTCTAAAGCGGGCTTATTTTGGCCATTGTAAATATGCTGCAATTGATTGATCTCGTTGTGCCTGTTTTGGTTTTATTGATTTTATCAGTGTGTTTTACCTGACTTGTTTTTATGCTTTTGATATTTTGTGCTTTGCATTTTATTGCTTTTAGATGCCTTGAGCACCTTTTGGTAGAAGGGCAGCAGATAAATTTAAACAATAAACAAACAAGTAGTTTGGATGCCTGCTGTAGGAGTCTGTTTGTTTCCTCTGGGTTCTGCTTGCATATCTGCAAACAAAGCAAAATCTTCCATGATCCTTGAGTGGTCTCTCTCATTCAAAGGATGCTAAACCCCGTGATAGTGCCCCATGATTTCACACACTCATGCAAACACTAGCCTGGGGAGAGGCCAATAACAGAATCATATTCCAATATTTTGTCTGGTAAGAGTCTCAATGTTTCAGGTTCAGGTTCTGCTTCATTAACATCTCTCACATCAGGGGCACCCCCTTAAATCAGACTGGCTAACAATCCCAGGAGGGGAGAGTATCCAACAGAACAGACGAATTCCAAGAGAAATAGAAGCAGGCTTATCCAAGAGATCAATTGCTCCTGAGGAAGAGACCTAGTCTCAAAACCTGTTGCGCATTTAAGAGCATTTTAGAGATCTGCATAATTAATATGTTTATAGTCCATTAGTATTTTAGAGATCTGCATAATAAATAAATTATTGTTACATTCCATACTCAGAGGCACTTCTGGATTTTTTCCCCTCTTCATGTTTTGTGCTTAAATAGGTATACCTGCAATTTTGTGCAAATTGGGACTTCCACATTTAAAAAGTGGCAAGAGTTCCTGAGTTTTGGGAACTGACCTGCTGCTCAGCTAGCAAACGCATGGCGAGTCAGGGGCACCACAGGGATCCATCGAGTCAACAGTGAACAGGATTTCCCCGTAATGGCCATCCCTATTTTCTATACATTATCATGATATGGTATTGAATAGGGCTGTGCACCGCTTCAGCCCAAGCCCTGAAGGCTGAGTCAAAGCAGGCCACTTCAGGCCCCTTCTGAGGCAAAGCGGAGGAGGCATGAAGTGACCCGAAGATTGTCGGGGGCTTTCTGAAGAGCTTCGGTGTGCTTCGGGGATTTGGCACCCCGGTCCAGCTG
The DNA here is from genome assembly GCF_057233095.1 of Heloderma suspectum. Lineage (NCBI taxonomy): Eukaryota > Metazoa > Chordata > Lepidosauria > Squamata > Helodermatidae > Heloderma > Heloderma suspectum. Next base: position 110,155,161 of record NC_139458.1, on the reverse strand, counting down.
TGCCAGCACCTCCAGCTCCTTACCTCAGCTTACTTCACAGGAGTCACTGTCATTGTCGCCGCTGCCACCATCGCCGCCACCGCTTCCGCTGTCGCCACTGCTTCTGCCTACACTGCTGCCGCCTCCACCTCCACTCTTGCCGCTGCTGCTATCACCGCCACCGTCATCGCCGCCCACCACTGCCAGTTCCAGAGCCCTGGACACGTGCCAGCTCTTGTCGCAGATAGTTGCCATGTTTAAAATGGTGATTCCCTGCAACAGGAGCCGGCGCACATCCAGGGCTCAGGCACTCGTGGCGGCAGGAGCGGCTGTGATGACAGCAATGGTGGCGATAGCTGCGGTGGCGACAGTGGAGCAGCAGAGGGGGAGGCAGCAGTGGGGGGGGAGGTGGCAGCTGCTGAGGTGGCAGTGATGACAACAGTGACTCCTCCTCATAATGGCTGCCAGTGCACATCCTGAGGACCCAGGTAAGGAGCTGGGAGTTTGTGCAGCATGGTAGGGGCATCGGGAGGGGGGCGAAGTGGGATTTGGCCATCGAAATTCCATTTCAGATTCAGGGCTGAGGCAGATCGGGGGGCCCCCGAATCAGCCCGAAGCAAATTGGGCCCACCTCAGAAGCCCCAAAGCGGCTTTTGAGTCAGTTCAGGGGGTCCATGCACAGCCTTGGTATTGAATACATGATCTGTGCTAACAAATTCTGGATATGGACAGCAATTACAGTAGGTGGATGATGAAGATCATATCCATCTTGATGGGGCATGAGGGGCGAAGGCAAAGTTGTGCAATACAAAAATGGGTCAGCCAGGCACGGGATGTTAATCTAAACGTTGCGGCTGGACCGGACTGATATAAGTAAATTTAGTGTACTCAGAAGTGGGAGAGGGAAAACTGTGTGCCCTAACCCTGAGATCATGATCCAGTCACAAACCTCTGCGCATTCAGATGGGGCTTTCTCGCTGTTGAAAACAGGAGGGGTAAGTGTCCCATGCTGCAACAATATGAACTGCCAGTGTGTACAATGCACTGGATCACAGCCTTTGGAGATATCTATAGTTGATTTAGCAATAATCAGGGAAAACCTCTTTGTCATCAAACAAGGAAAGAAAGGCAAACCTCACTTTCTATTCAAGTATTTCCTGTTGACAAGAATGTCCTAGGAAATTATTTACACATGTAGCAAGTATTTGCACGTCTCAAATATACATAGCTAGCATACATTTCTCACTCCTTTTCTTTGGTTTTTAAATTGGTCACTGTTATATTGGTTATTGGCAAATAGTAGGGACATTTATTCTGTCCCAGAAAGGCTAAGACAGATGAGAAGGAGTGCTCATCTGTCTTCGTGGCTGGGCACACAGGGCATGTGTGTGTGTCGATCTGACTTTGTTCAGGGGCTCAGATGTGCTCTTGCAGAACCATTGGGTGGGCTGAACTCTCCAGGTATGATTTAAATAGTGACACATTTAACTGAAATCTTAAACTCCGTAAAATATAGGATTAAAAGACCAGAACTATGCCTGTTCAAACAAAATTATAGCCACAATTCAGTAGCTGAGTCAGGGCTTTCCCATCATCTGTTATGGGATGGCTTCCAGTTGTGGTTATTTGCCCTCCATAGCTAACAAAGAAAGGGAGCATGTGGTTCTCTGGCCTCTACTTTCAATGTTCAAAATGATCCCACCATCTAAAAACATAGATTCGTAGAGCTAGTCTACAGGGGAAATGATTAAATCATGGCAATATCAGTAGCGTATCCTATTCCTATAGATGAATCTCTTTAATCTAGTCCACCATGCGACACGAGCAGAAACAAATAGGATCCAGCACACTAAAGGTGGCTACAGAGCACATACCTTCAAATAACTAAGGGAGCAATCCCAGAGCCACTAGGCACTGTCTAGAGGGCCAGAGGATTTTTCAATTTCTGGGACCTGAGGTCAGAACCCTGGATGGTAGAACAGATGAACTCTAACAGAAACAGAAGCAGGCTTGGTTAACAGGTGAATTGCTCCTGAAGAAGAGACCTTGTCTCAAAATGTGTTGAGCATTTTAGAGCATTTTCATAATAAATATTTGTTATAGTCCATGAGTATTTTAGAGATCTGCATAATAGATAAATTATTATTACAGTCCAGACTCAGAGGTGCTTTTGGATCCCCCCCCCTTTTGATGTTTTGTGCATACAGTGCCTTCCCTCTTGGTTTTCTATAACTATTTATGGAAATCACAATTTGTACAAAATCACAGCCATAAATAGCGGAATTTGTGCAAAATTGCAGGTATAAACAGTCTAATTAGACCATTTACACCTGCAATTTTGCACAAATTCCACTATTCACGGCCACAATTTTGTGTAAGCCATGATTTCCATAGTTATGTCCACAATTTTGCACAAATCACAATTTGCACATATAAAGAAACCTGGAAAACCATGAGCTGGCCAGACTCATCATGCAACGAGTCAGGCAAGCTCAGGGATGCGCGAGCCGGAGTCCAGGGGGCCAAACTGGCAAAAACCTGACGAGTTCTACCTCCCAAACAGATTCCTTTGACATCCCTAATAGAAACCTCATGGTTGACCAGATTTGGAATTTCCTGCCATGCACTTTTCCCTTTGTCCTCTGACCACTCTTGCAAACTCCTCTTTGACTATCAATGTGCCTGCTTCTGCTCTCTTGGTCCCATTGGTGGTATATTCTGATATCATAGTGGAACAAACCTAGCAGGCAGAGATGACATAACCACTGTGGCTACCACTGTATTAGGTAGGGCTAGACAACCTTGTGCCCTCCAGGTGTGTTGGACCATGAGTGCCATAGTCCCTTACCATCACCCATGCTTGCTTAATTAACTCCTGTTCAGGCCTTGACAGTTCAACATCGCAAGGTCTGAAGTGAGGGGGGGGGTCATCACATCCAGAGATATAGGGGGCAGGGCTAGCATGCACAGCCCCATCACAGAACACACCTTGAGCTAGGGATGCTTGAGAAATTCAAGATGGATTAAAATGAGCTCAGATTTCTAAGAATCCAACCTGTGGAATCTACTACGGAGCACCCCCCTCAGGCCGTGCAGAGTCCGTGGACTTTCCGATGATTTTTTTACTTTCCAGAAATTTAAGCATATACATCCATAGAAAAATCCATAAGTTTCTGCTGAGGAAATGTTGAATGGAATGGAATGAATGAATGAATGGAACAATAAACTAAATGTTATATACTGAGGTAAATTATGTAAATACTTACGTAAATACTTACGTAAATATTTATATAATTATTTCCAAATTTTTCCGCATGATGAAAAAAAATATTCGCATCCATCTGTGGGTGGATGACGGAACAAAAGGCGCCTGACAATCCGTGAAACACAGATGGAACAGATTTTACACAGTCCATACATCCTTACTTTGAGCCCTCACATGTTCTCTTGATCAACTGAACAGGGCTAAAGCGTTACTTGAAAGTCTATAGCAACACTTGCATAACATGTAGTATAGTCCTATGTGAGTTGACTTTAGAAGCAAGCCCTCTTATGTTCAGTTGGACTTATGCCCAAGTAAGTGTGTACAGAATTAAATTCATTTAACAGCATTGCAAATAGGCCTTAGAATTTTAGGGATGTACGAAAGTCACTTACCTGTTCGCAGAGTATGCTGATGCTGGGGGGGAGGCACTCCGTCCCTCCCCCCCCGAATCCTGGCCGGCTGGCTCCGCTCCGCAGGGATTCTGCGGAGCCACCGGCCGGCTCTGCCAGTGGCCGGACATCCGGCCTCTTGCTAGCAGGGATGCAAATGGCGGCGGCCGTAGCCTCCGCCATTTGCATCCCTGCAGTCAGCCATGATAGGCTACATAAATGTTTATGTAGCCTATCATGGCTGATTAAACAAAAAACAAAAAAAAGTGCATACGCAAATGGCGTCGCCATTGGGCGTCGCCATTTGTGTTCTTTATTTTGGCACGTCTTAGTCTACGTAAACATTTACGAAGACTACGGCGAAAATAAGGGGAACGCAAATAGCGTAGATGCCATGGACGCCGCCATTTGCGTACGCGCGGTTTTTTGTGCTTTTTTTAATCAGCCGTGATAGGCTACGTAAACATTTATGTAGCCTATCATGGTGTTTTTTTAAAATTTAGCCGTGATAGGCTACGTAAATCTTTACGTAGCCTATCACTTTTTTTTTTTTTAAACTTGGAAATGGTGGCGGTGGCAGCTGGTCGGAAGACCGGCTGCTGCCGCCGCTGCTGAACTGCCGCCGAACCGCCGCCGAACCGCTGACGAACCACCACCGAACCGCCACCAGAGCCGCCGCTGCCAGGAAGATCCGCCCCAGATAAGTCCTGTCCTGGGGGGGGCAGGGGGCGGGCCGTTCTGCCACCGATTTCGGGGGGCCGAATGCGTTGGCATTCGGCCTACCTGAGATCCGTGGTGGAACTTTCATACATCCCTAGTCCCAAGTATAGCAATGGGTTTCGAAAGAATGAGCACAAAGCTATGAAGGTGAGGAGTTATTTGTGCTGCAAGATGTTGTGGATTTGGCTAAGGTTTCGTTAATTCCTGTCATGTGCAAAAAGCTGTTGCATTTTGTTAGCATGCTTGTCTCTCCCTGTTTCTGGCTAGAACGTCACATCGGAAAGCAGTACATTAGCAAAATTAGGGATGTTTCCAAAATTCTGCTCACCAAAATTTCTTCTCGGATTTTGGAGTCCTAAATTACCTGGCCCTATTTTCAAAGTGGAGCCAATGCATTAGGAATTCTCAGTTGTTCCTTTTAAAAGTAAGTCAGTAAGTAAATAAATCTGATTTTTTATAGGGATGGCAGAGAATTCCGCCACGGATTTCAGTGAGGCCGAATGCACTGGCATTTGGCCCCCCGAAATCCATGGCGGAATGGCCTGCCCCCCTGCCGCCTCATGGATTCCCCCCCGGGACGAAGCTTACCTAGGGCGGATGTTCCGGATGGCGGTGGCTCCGGCGGCGGCTGGTCTTTCGACCGGCTGCTGCGGCCACCATTTGCATCCTGGTCTTTGCCGTGATAGGCTATGTAAGTATTTACGTAGCCTATCATGGCAAGACAAGCAAAAACAAAAAACAGTGTACGCAAATGGCGGCGGCTATGGCGGCCGCCATTTGCGTTCCCTATTTTTCGCCGTTTTAGCCTACGTAAACATTTACATAGGCTATTAGGGCGAAAAAATAGGGGAACACAAATAGCGTAATGGGCGCTATTTGCGTTCCTTCCCCCCCCCCCGCCGTTTTAGCCTACGTTAATATGTACGGAAGCTATTAGGGCGAAAAAGAAAGGAATGCAAATAGCACCCACTACGCTATTTGCGTTCCCCTTTTTTTCACCATAATAGCCTACATAAATATTTATGCAGGCTAAAAGAGCGAAAAATAGGGAACACAAATGGCGGCCGCCATAGCCGCCGCCATTTGCGTACAGTTTTTTTCCCCCCCAGTCATGATAGGCTATGTAAATACTTATGTAGCCTATCACGGCAGCCTGGATGGACACAAATGGCGGCTGCTATGGTGGCCGCCATTTGCGTCTGCAGCAGCCCGTCTGCGGCCGAAACTCCAGCTGTGGATGGCCCTGGCCGGCTGCTCTGCAGAACCACCGGGGAGCGGAGCCGGCTGGGCAGGATTCCGGGGGGAAGGACCGGATTGCCTCCCCCCCCCATTGAGGATTCCAGGGGGAGGGACGGAGCACCTCCCCCACCGCGAATCAATTCCGCGAAAAGGTAAGTGACTTTCGTACATCCCTATTTTTATAGTAAGCACTGTTCATGTGCAGTTTGCTGCAGATTTCCATTCATGTGTGTCTTATTTATTTATTTACAACATTTATATACTGCTCCATATCTAAACAGATTCTGGAGCAGTGAATGATAAAAGGTAAAAAGAATAAAACACTTTTTTCTTTCTTTTTTACAGAATACCAATAAAAACCAAGGCTGGTCAATCAAAGAAGGCTTCTTGAAATAAAAATGGTTTATTTTGGGCAGGCACAGAAAACAACACAATGTTGGTGCCTGCCTGACCTCCAGAAGCAGGGAGTTCCACAGAAAAGAGTCACCACACTGAAGGCTCTTCTCCAGGTGGACTCCGATCAGGCCATAGGACCATGTGGACACTTTAAAAAATAAGGGTATTTTCTTATGTTTAGAGTGCACCAAACATGTTTTTTTAAGGATACACCTGAAAATGTAAAGCATGAATGTGAAAGGAGGCACTTGACAAAATGTATATTACCAAACAGAATAATTGTACTGTGGGAAACCTGGGTTGATTGTTTTGTAATGTGAGAAATAGGGACGTACGGATTTTGCTTAATCCGTTCTCCGAGTGTCCGGCATGTTTTGTGCTGTTGTCTGCTCATTGGAATTGAATAAGTACACACAAATGTCCATTGCAGTTTATGTAACTTTAGCTGATATGCAATATTTTGTGTAATTTCTCAGTGCTACAAGCAGAGCCTGAAGCAAGATTGGAGATGTATAAATTACTTTTTTTAAAAAAAGATATACATATATATATTAGCATATTTTCCAGTAACTTTCATACTTTTGTACAACTACATTTGCATACAATTCTGGAAAGGAAAAAAAAGGTCCAAAAGTCCACAGAATCCACACAAGATGCTGGTTTGCTGTGGAATCCACAAGTCCAGTTCACAGAAATCCAAAGTCATTTGAATCTGTTTTGGATTTCTCTGACATCTCCAGTGTGAAACAAGTCTAAATATGTACTGCAGAATTCTGTAGATGTTGTGAGAATCATATAATTCTGACTTGCAATGCAGATTTCTTGCATTTATTGAAAAGTACTATAAAACTGTATTTCCTCCACTTCCAAGACATCCTTCATGCTAAATGGCAGCTGGTTTCTTTCCCGGTCACAGAAACTCACAAAATACTGCCTTTTCCTCTTTATTAATGCATATGTAATGCTGTGATGGCACTTGCTGTCTCCAAGAAGGCACACAGTGTTCTTTGCTACACAGACCATTATGCAATAGCTGCTAAAATGTTCACTTCTGCTCTGAACTGTTCCTTTTAGTTGCAGTTTGTCTCCAAATACTAATTAATTATGAATTGTAAAATCGTCCTAAAGCAATCTGTTAAAAATGGTGGCCAAAACAATTATTTTTAAAACACCATTTGAAATTCTTCATAAAAGTGGAGAGCTGACAGAGCTTAGGCTACAAGGAGAATGAACTTATTATCTCTTAAGAACATTTCCCCCCTAAATTTGATTCAGAAGTGGAACTGATACATTATGTATCAGTTCCATTGATTTTTTTTTTTAACTTCCTAATTGTGTACAGAGTTTGGTGCATGCTTAGCTTGCTGCAACTTTCCATTTAATCTTTCTGTGTCTTATTCCCTTCTATATTATCAACCTGCATAGCCACCCCCCCTCCCCCTATCATTTTGTGGTTTTAGGTAGATGTGACTGCATCAAGCTTCTTCTTGTGCAGTGTTTTACTGCAGGAGCAAAACATGTGCTTCAGGAAAATACTGATCATCTCTATGATCACACTGAGATTACTTGTTTACAGTGTTTTATCAATGCACACATACACACCAAGAGCATAGAGCGGGTGGAGGAAAGATGCAAATTATTTGCTATGGCAAACCCTGAAATTAATTTAGATACTCTCTTGGTTAAACTGGAATTCAGTAGGAGTGGAACATAGGACATAGGACAATAAAGGGGGGGTCTATTTATTCCTAGTCCAGGTAGCCTGCGCTAGGTGCCACAGGACTCCATTGTTTTATTTATGTATTTATGTATTTATTGCATTTCTATAGCACCCAATAGCCAAAGATTGGGCAGTTCACAACAATTGAAACCATAAAATACAAGCCGATAAAATACAATATAAAAGTATAAAACTACAGTACAAAAAATAAAAATAACCAAACAGAACCTAGCAGCAGTGCAAAGATTTAACATACAGTACCAGATTTAAAAGAGAAACCGAAAAACTAAAATGTTTTAGCAACAGTAAATGGGGAGATCAATCCTATCACCCCTAGGCAGCGGGGGGGGGGGGGTAGGATAGTTCAGGTTCCTGGATCTGAGGTTGGGAGACAGCGTTCCGACCTTGGACCCAAGGGTCCATACTCCCTGACCCCGCTCTCTCACAGCTGGCATGGAGAGAACCATGCTGGCTGCCTCTCCGAGGTCTCAACTGCAACCTTGGAGGGAAGGGAAAGGGGGTGCGCCTGTGGGTGGGAAGGGGAAGGGACTAGGGAAGCAGAGATATGAGCTATCTCTAGCCTTCCCTGGCCTCCTTCCCTCCCCCTCCCCGATGCCTCAGCTAGATGGGCAAAAACTCCTGTTCAGCTGAAAAAATTCAGAATGGGAGGAGTGCAGAGGAGGAGATCACCTTCGCACTCCTCCCGCTCTGCATAGGATGCTCATCACCTCCGACTTCAGAGGCTGGTGGGCTTCCAGACAGGACTACACCCTAAGAGAACTTGTGAAACCAGTCTGGGATGCAGGTTCAAATTCAAGCCACTAAAAATCCACATTTCTTTCATTACGCCACATCATCACAGTCAACATCTGCACAAATATGTCCTGGAGACAAGGGCTGGTTCGAATATCAGACTCCAAGTAGTTTGTTTATCCACCCACAGTTTTCTGCATATTCTGCCCATTCTGTTATCGGAGACACTTCAAAATAACTTCTGCTATTGGCTAATGTTCTCACATGGATCAAGGATTTCATATAGAATAGGAGCATTTGCTACCTGGTGAGCAGTTATTCTTATCTGTACCTATGTTTCCATGGACACAGCCCAGTGTGTCTGAATGACTTAGCCATGTTGACGGCAGAAAAGAGAACTTGCAATCAAAATGCCATGTGTTAGATATGTGTGAAGGAGATCCTTCTTAATATTGAGTTTAGAATGATGTGGGCATTTGTAAATAATTATTATCTAGATGAGCCAAATGTTCCACCTCTCATTTGACAGCAGTAGCACGAAGAAGAAATGCTCTGTTTCGTTAATTCCTGTCATGTGCAAAAAGCTGTTGCATTTTGTTAGCGTGCTTGTCTCTCCCTGTTTCTGGCTAGAACGTCACATCGGAAAGCAGTACATTAGCAAAATTAGGGATGCTTCCAAAATTCTGCTCACCAAAATTTCTTCTTGGATTTTGGAGCCCTAAATTACCTGGTCTTATTTTCAAAGTGGAGCCAATGCATTAGGAATTCTCAGTTGTTCCTTTTAAAAGTCAAGTAAGTCAGTAAGTAAATAAATCTGATTTTTATAGTAAGCACTGTTCATGTGCAGTTTGCTGCAGATTTCCATTCATGTGTGTCTTATTTATTTATTTATTTATTTACAACATTTATATACTGCTCCATATCTAAACAGATTCTGGAGCAGTGAACGATAAAAGGTAAAAAGAATAAAAAAATTTTGCTTTTTTTTTTTTTAACAGAATACCAATAAAAACCATGGCTGGTCAATCAAAGAACCATCTTGAAATAAAGATGGTTTATTTTCAGCAGGCACAGAAAACAATACAATGTTGGTGCCTGCCTGACCTCCAGAAGCAGGGAGTTCCACAGAAAAGAGCCACCACACTGAAGGCTCTTCTCTGGGTGGGCTCCGATCAGGCCATAGGACCATGTGGAACCATCAGGAGCATGCCATCTGTTAACCTCAGTGACTGGGCAGGTTGATAAGGGAGAAAGTCCTGTCTCAACTAGTTTAGGGTGTTATACAGTAGTAGCAAAACCTTTAACTTCGTCCAGTAGCAAATAGGCAGCCAGTACAGTTCCCTCAGCAAAGGAGTGGCACGTGGAAAAGGGGCAGCTCCTGACAACAGCCGAGCTGCTGCAGTCTGCACTAGCTCAAGCTTCCACACCAGCCTTAGGGGAAGTCCAACATAAAGTGCATTGCAGTAATCCAGTCTTGAGATTACCAGCACCTGTATCACTGTGGCCAAGCTATCCCTGTCCAGGAGAGACTGTAGCTGGGAAATGTGTCAAAGCTGGTAAAAGGCACTCTGAACTGCCATGGCCACTTGGGACTCCAGTGACAATGATGGATCTAGAATTACCCCCAGGATACAATCCTGATCTTTCAATGGGTGTGCAACCTCATCCAGAACGGGCAATGAGCCTATCTCCTGGACTCAGGAGCCACTCACCCACAGGGCTTCTGTCTTGCCAGGATTCAGCTTCAGTTTATTCACCCTCATCCAGCCCATCACTGAGCCTATGCACTGATCCAGGACTTGCAGAGTTTCACCTGATTCAGATGTCATAGGGAGATAGAGCTTTGTGTCATCAGCATACTGATGGCAATTGGCTCCAAATCCCCTAATGACCACTCCCAGTGGCTTCATACATATGTTGAACAACACTGGAGACAAATTGGAACCCTGCAGAACCCCACAGTTCAATTGTCAAGGGGCTGAGGAATGGTCACCCAATGTAATACTCTGAAATCAACCCTGCAGGTAAGACCAGAACCATCGTAACAATGCCAAGTCCATGGAGTCGATCCAGGAGGATACCATGGTCAATGGTAGCAAAAGCCGATGAGGAATGAAGCAGAATTAACAAAGCCACACTCCCCCTGTCCCTCTCCCAATAAAGGTGATCCATCAGGGCAACCAAGGCTGATTTAGTCCCATAACCAGGTCAAAATCAAGACTGGAATGGATCTAGATAACTGGTCTCCTCCAAGAATGCCTGCAGTTGTTCTGCCATGTCTCTCTCAAGTACCTTCCCTAAGAAATGGGTATTTGCAACTGGGCAGTAGTTGCACTCCTAGGGCACTCCTGGTCAAGAGTGGTCCCATTACTGCTTCCTGAAGGACAGTAGTCTTAGCCCTTACCCCACTCTACATTACCAGTGAGCACATGTGTACCGATTAAAACACTGCAAAGAAAATGATCTTCATGAGATAATATGCATGACTGGATCAAGTTTAGGGATGGGGGAAATTCATTCAGTTCACATTTTAATGCAAACTTACCTAACTTCACACTTTCAAACTGCTACTCAAATTGAAACTCAATTATGCTTCGAAATTCGTACTTCTCCATATTTTGTAATTAAGTTCTCCAGTCCAAAAATACATACAAAAATGCATATATTAGAGAAAATACTGTTCAAATATGCACTGTATTAGGAAACCTGCTTGCAAATATGTATATATTAAACAAAAATGCATGTATTAGAAGAAATGTGCACAAAAATGCTTAAGAATTTTCATACTAATTACTTTGAAAAAGAAACTCTTAAAGTTCGGGATGAACCAAACTGAAGATGGGAAACAGAAACTGAGAGAAACCAAAAGTGACACACCCATCCATCTCTAATGCAAGATTATATTTGTGTGGTATTTTTCTGCTGCAAATGTGCACTATAAATAACACCCCACAATAAGCAATCTTCCTTGTGATTGCACAATTGATTGCATCAAGATTCTTTTCTGTGGTGTTTTAGCAATGCCATTGTTCTCATTGGTAAAACACCGTACACAAAGATTCTTGATGCAATTGTAAATACAAACACATCTGTTTTTTGCAGTATTCCACCAGCGTGCATTGGCAATGTGGGGAGGGGAGGGAGAGATGCAAATGAAATAAACAAACTGAAGGCCATGGAAATTGTGTAATTCCAAGATTACCCTTCGAAATTCTCTGAGCAGAGCAGCAATGAACAGAATGGGTGAAATCCTCTCATCACTAAAAAAAAGAAATTAATGCAGGTTGAGAATTTCTCATTGTGCTACAGCTTTCTCATCTGACTTCATCATGTCTTTTCTATCAGTCTTTTCATACCTCCTTCTTTTAACAAGGTGGTCCTCCTTCTAATATCATTTCCCCTTCCTCTCAAGGTCCTTGAAACCTTTTCTTCTTCTTCCTTGTATTTAATGCCCATCTGTTTCTAGTTGACCTCAATTCTCTGCCTTATATAAGGTCTCATTTTTCTATGTGTCACTACTGCTTAATTTTCCCTCAGCTACCAAATCTATTCCTTTCTTTTCGCTGTCCATTTAATCACCTTCCTTTTCAGTGCAAATTAAGAACTTTTTCTCCATTCATTGTTGACCAAGAAGTTGCAATCCAGGGTTAATAATGCGCACATGTGTGTTCACTGTTCATCATTTCATCACTCTATGAATTACAGAAAAACTAGCGCCATTGACAAATATCCTGCTTGAGGTGATCACATGATGTGAAAGCTCTCCCAGGTTTTGATCTGTTATGTTGTTTTAAACACAGAAGTCACCACTTGCTTTTCTGGCTGAGTGATGAACATGCTATGTATGCACTCTCTGCCAAAGGTCCCTCAGAACGCTACTTTTCTTACTGAACCATATAGAATATCTCCAGTGCTACTGCACCTTGTACATCATTTTGATGTACAGCTTCTTACTGCAGAACTATAGTGCTCCATGGTATGACCACTGACATAGGGCTGACATGAGTCTTAAATGATTTTTTTTTTAATCAGCCACACTGGAACTCCCCCAGCCTCTGCTGAAAAAGGAATTTTAAGAATTGTCATAGACTCTTTCTTTAGCATTGTCTCCGTCTACCATATCCCATTACAGGGATCACTTCACTTTTCTCTGTTGCTGTGCATTCAATCAAGCACCCAGAACCGCCATGGTTCAATAATCAATGACCCTTTGACACAAAAATATTATTTCCTGCAAGAATAGATTGGTGTCTATTATAGCCTGAGGTCTACACTGTACCATTAGTGTACTAGTATCAGTGATATGGTGATTTCTTGGCTTGGTTCCATTTAAAAGGTTGCTTGTGTGTGTTTGAATATGCTGTATTGTCTACCCTTTGAGAAGTCAGGAAAGATTCAGATCAGTGCTGCGTTTCACAGTTATTATTAGCTTAGAAAAAACATCACTATCACAGAAAAATATTTTTCCGCATAGAAAAGTAGGAGATTTTGTACCTAAAATCAATTACAGCAACCTCTCCCCCATATCTTAAGACTATTCATCCACCTCATTCTTGTGGTTGCTGAGCCAACAGTGTCCATTCTCTTTAAGTCCAACAACCTGTCAACTAGGGGTGTCCCTGCTGAGTACAGCTTCAAAATCCACACCACAGTTGTCTGTGGCCTTGATTTCTGTGTAGAAACAGCAAGCATTATAGTTCCCTGAAGCCATGTTCCAGAGTGAGTACAATTGTTGAGTTGCCAGCTATGAATCCACATTAGTTGCAGAATGCATTTTTCTCTATATAGTTGGAAAAGACCTGGAGGTTATGACAGATTTATTCTTTCCAACCCTGAATCATATGGCCAGTTAGAGACAACTAGTTGCATCTTGCCTATCAATGCCAGTGACAGAGCATTTTCAGTTCTACCACAAACACAAACGCGCATAAACACTGTGATTCCAGGGAAAACAAGCTGAGTTGTTAAATAATATAACATTTGATGAAAAGCAGAGACTCAGTCTCAACATATAAAAAGTAGAGTTTTATTCTTCAAACTACCCCAGTGCATTTCTGCCTTGCACTTTATATTTCTGGTCCTTCTTCAGTGGCAATATACATTTATTTATTTATTAAAATATTTCTTGGCCGCCTTTCAAGGCAGAAGCCCTCCCAAGGAAGCTCACAATGATAAAGTACATTAAAAAATTAAAATATTGAAAGTAACATAAATATAAAAACTATAAAACCAACAATAAAAGCCAGCAATAAAACGAACAATATTAAAAGCAGCAACAGTGATGTTAATAGCGATGATAGCAGCAACAGCAACTATCACAGTCATATCAAGAGAAGGGCAAGGTAAAATAATGTTTCCAAGGCCTTCTTAAAGTCTGCAATGACGGAGCATGGCAGACTTCCGATGGTAGCTTGTTCAAAAGGTGTGGGGCCACTGCATAGAAGGCCCTCTCACGTGTGGTCATCCACCTGACTGCTCATGGGTAGGCAAATGAGAAGGGCCTCTCTTTCTGTTCTTAAAGTGCAGGCAGGCTGATAAGGGTGTAGGCGGTCCTTCAAGTAACTTGGTCCCAAACCATTTAAGACTTTAAAGGTCAAAACCAGCACTTTGAATTGGGCTCGGAAACGTACCGGTAACCAGTGCTGCTGGCACAGTATAGGCGTTATATGATCGAATCACTCCCCCCCCCCCAATACCCGGGTGGCCGCATTCTGCACAAGCTGCAGTTTTTGAACTGTCTTCAAAGGCAGCCCCACGTATAGCGCCTTACAGAAGTCCAGCCTGGACGTGACTAGTGTGTGGATAACTGAGGCAAGGTCTGTCCTCTCTAGGGGTGCACGAAAGTCCCTTACCTGTCCTCGAAGCTTTCCGCGGTGGGGGGGAGGCGCTTCGCTGCTCCCCCCACGAAGTTCAGGCCGGGGGGGGAGGCTTCCCGCCTCGCCCGGCCGAAATTCAGGCCGAGGGGGGAGGCTTCCCACCTCGCCCGGCCGAAATTCAGGCCGGGGAGGAGGCACCTCGCCTCGCCCGGCCGCGAACTAAAAAGTAAAAAAAAAAACCGCCCCCGTGATAGGCTACGTGACGATTAACGTAGCTTATCACGGCTAGATCTGCAAAGTCAGCCGTGATAGGCTACGTAAATCGTCACGTAGCCTATCACGGGTGACTTAAAAAAAAAAAAAAGCACGTACGCAAATGGCGGCCCCCCATAGGGAGCCGCCATTCATGTTCCTTATTTGGTCGCTGTAGTCTACGTAAATCTTTACGTAGACTACGGCGAAAATAAGGGCAACGCAAATAGCCAAATAAACCAAATAAGGAACGGGAATGGCGGCTCCCTATGGGGGCCGCCATTAGCCGTACGCGCTTTTTTTTTTTTTAAGTCACCCGTGATAGGCTACGTGACGATTTACGTAGCCTATCACGGCTGACTTTGCAAATCTAGCCGTGATAGGCTACGTTAATCGTCACGTAGCCTATCACGGGGGCGTTTTTTTTTCTTTTATTGGAATGGCGGTGGCTCCCGCCCCGGACGAAGACCCGCCAAACCGCCGGCCGGACCCGCCGCCAGGAGGGACATTCGCCAAAGGTAAGTCCCGTCCCGGAGGGGGTGCGGGGTGTGGGGGTGTGTGGAGAATTTCTCCCCGAAACTTGTTCGGGGGGCCGAACACGTTGGCGCTCAGCCCCCCGAAGTTTCGGGGAGAAATTCTCCGCCAACCCTAGTCCTCTCCAGATAGGGGTGCAGTTGGCATACCAGTCTAAGCTGGTAAAAAGCACTCCTGCACACCTGGGCTTCGCCAGTTAGCTCAGAGTCCAGGAAGACTCCCAAACTGTGCAGTTGGTCTTTCTTTTCATTTAGTATATATTCATGAACACAGAATTTTTAGAGATAGACTTAGACTGCATGTACATATTGCAACTGTGTGTTGGGCTAGTTTGAAGAATAAAACTCTTGTTTTTGTGTCTTGACTGAGTCTCTGCTTTTCAGTGGGTTAAATATAACCTTTGGCCAAAAGGAAATGAAGATAACAGAGCAAACCTATATATATATATATGTGTGTGTGTGTGTACTCAAGATGTAAGCCTCATTAAGTTCAATGGAACTTACTTCCAAGTATGTATAGGATTGCATCTCAAATATACCTGCACGGATGCAGCTCTTGTCATAGGCAAGAACTAGTGCCTCAGATGGAGATGGGCAGGCCAAATTCCATTGAAAAGGATATTCAATCAGTTCAGCGGGGCACAGATGATGAACACAGCAAGGCAGGCACGCATTCTACTGCGAACGACACCTACACTGATGGCATGTGCAGGAGGCTGAACTTAAGGGCCACTGTATATGCATCGCTTCTTCCTTGCTGAGCTGGAGCAACTAAGGGTGCAACCCTATGCAAGTTTAGACAGGCCTAGAGCCGGGGAATGATCTGGACTGCCTATGAGGTGGTGGGGAAGGGTGCAGGGAGGCGGTTTTCCAGGAACCAACATCGGATCATGGGCTCCAAGGTTGGTTCCCGGACACTGAGCAATCCTATGGCTGCCTATCCACTGTCTAGAGGCCATAGGATTGTGCCCCAAGACTACAAAATAATAAAAATCAGGAATTTGTTTTTAGAAATTTAAAGCACATTAAATTTGACTTTTGGCTGGTTAGTACCAATTATTTCCACATTTAGCCACAGTTAATACTTCAGTGTTGCAAATATCTGTACTATGGTATAGAGGCGGTGACTATAACACAAGCCCGGCAGTACTAAGTGTTAAAAATATCCTTTTGCTTTTTCTTCTTTTTAGTCTGCAAAGAACACAAAGAGAATCTAATTAACATGCCTAGTGTCTCTCCAAAATTGAATTCAAACGCAAAGTACGCTATCAAAGGCTTGAACATGAGACAGGAAAGTAATTTGGAATGACTGAGCTATCTTATACAAATACCTTAATTTTACTGTAATGGCCCCATAAGAAAAATGACACCAAATGCTGGTAAAAGCAGTTTAACTTTAATTGCTTCTAAGTGAGAATAATAAAGTTATTAAGAATTGTCTTTACCTTAAAGCTGTTTCACAACTGGCAAAAATGTGGTTCTATAATGCTTGGAATGCTATGCTAAGCACTAGATCTTGATTCTAGATTTATTTCTGACATTTTTTCTCTTTGACATTGTTAGATCTTTTATGAATTATATATATATATATATATATACACACACACACACACACACACACACACCATGTTAACATTCCTAGGACCCTCATAAAAAGGTTCTGTTCCTTGGGGGTAAATAAAAGGTAAGAAAAAATCTTCCAACAGGAATCCAAGCTAGTAGCATATCTACTAAAGATATCTTTTATTTAACCATAAAGAGGGCCACAATTTTTTGTAGTTAGAAATTGTTAGTGTAATCCCTGCCCGCCCCCATACACATGCGTTAAAAAAGAAGAGAGGTTTCATCAGTGTTCATCATATGCTGAAAGTGGTATGACATTTCAGTAAATATTGGACAATAAAGTGCAATACCACAAAGGGAAAGAAATGAGCAGCAAACTGCTTTTACTTTTAGAATCCTCCTTCTCTGTTCAGGAAACAGAAAAGCAACAGACAATCAGCACAGTAAATGAAAAGCTTGTTATCACCCATCAGGTTTCCCAGCATTATAAAGATTCACTTTTCTGAGCACATTAAAGCAACACTGATAAGAGGGAAACGGTTTATTTATTTATTTTCATCTAGATTTCAAAGAACTGTTCTACACAAAAAGAGTAAGGTAAGTCTTAGGCATGGTGGCTTATCACAGAGCTCTTCTCTTAGCATTTCTTCAAAGGTGCCTTCTATTTCGGCCACAAAAGACAAGAATCTGCATTTGGATGCCAATATGGGGAAAAAGAAGTTTTGAAATGTTCAGAACCCATACCTTCCACCTTTTTACAGATAAAAATAGGGACACTCCTGCTTGTAACACCATTCCTCTCCCATCAAGGATAATCTTCGCTTCATAGACATTGCTGAAGTCTCTGCCTCCTACACTTCGTAATCATTTACTTTACAATAGCCCTTCATTCACTGGCTTCTGAAGCAGTGTGTATTACTAAGCACTGCTTTTTTTCTTTTTTTTAAAAAAAGTATCATTAATCTTTTTGTAAATGGGAAATAGAAGCACACACCAGACGTCTTCAAACTCAACCATTATTTCTTATAACCTACAGGAACATAGAAGAACAAATTTTGACTTGCAAGAGGAGCATGAACAATTTAACTGAACAATGGTCCCTGTAAACGGGGACAATCATACAGGTCCAACTGCTTCTCCCAAAAATGAAAGTATTGTCCTAGCCTTCCAGAAGGTTATTCAGGCCCAACGGGTTCTACTGACTTCTGCCTCAAAATGAAAGCATTCCCTTCTTTTCCTCTCACCTGGCCTGCTAACACTGAGGCCTTCTGGACTTGCTTCTTAAAGAGGCAGAACACAAGTCTGGAGTACTTTGTTTTAATGTTTCTTTTTCCCCACAGTTTAAGTAACATGCTGGATGCATTCCTGAGATTTCTAGTTGTGCTATTTATGGCTGATAGGGAGCCAATCCTTCCCACACCACATTTCAAATCACATGTAACGTTCCTATCTTTCCAGCCAATTCATTGTTGTTGTTTTTCAGAATGAATTACTATTGTTATAAACAATTAAAGGTGCAATCCTATGCATGTTTAGATGGGAAACAGTCCTACAACACCCAGCATTCTCCATCCAGCTATGCTGGCTTGGGAATGGTGGTAATTATAGGACTTTTCTCTGTCTAAACATGCATAGGATTGTATCCTAAATGTGCTTATGTACTAGTGACGTGTCTCAAAGTCACAAAACCCAACAATTGCTCTTAAAACAAAACTACCTTTCTGAATTTAATTTTGCATGGATACAAAACCAGGCTTTAGAATCTTACTGTAAATCTTGTTCCAAATAACTGAACTCATCCAAACAACTGAAATTTCTTTGTACCCACCACTATCTGAAATATGAGATAACATCCCCAGAAGTGTATAGTTTGATTTTCTGACTTCCCTAATATAGGCAATATTCTGTATTATGCCAGTTAGTTCACTAGCTTTTTAAAAATCCAAAGCATAATAAGGCTTTGTATCATTTCACAATTGCAATATGTATTACTCCCCTCCACTTCCTCTGTAATTCCTAGCCATTTGCCTGAACATATGAGGGCATAAAGTGGGGTTCAGAAATGGGACTGTGCATGCTAGCCTGACCCCACATCTCCAGTTGCACTGGCCCTTCCTATCTCAGTTCAGACTTTGCCATGTTGAACTCTCCGCACAACCAGGAAGCCTGGTGAATAGCAACCTGTGATTTCCCAGTCAATGGAAGATGAGATGTGATCTCATGTGACTTTGTTGATCCACCATCACAGTACTACACTGCTTATTTGAGCAGTCCTGATCTGAGGACCCAAACAGACATTACTTTAAATCTGAGTCTGCCATCTACATCTTTCCCCCACCCTGTTTTTACTCGAGAGTATGCACAGGGGGACCCTAGCATCAGGGGTAGGGCATTTTAAGATCAGGATTGGGACCCTTGCACCTACTGTAGAGCAACAATGAACAAAGACATAGCTCTTAGATTTAAGGGCACAATCATGTGCACAATTAGACAGAAAAAAGTCCTATAATTCCCAGCCAGCATGGCTGGCTGGGGGGAATGCTGGGATGTGTAGGACTTTTTTCTTTCTAACCATGCATAGGATTGCATCCTAGAGCACTGTCTATTTTGGAGGTTACTCACACATGCAGAAAGAAGTGCTGGTTGGACAGTCACTAATACAGGTAGCATCAGATCTCCTACTGTATGTAAAAAGGTTTTATATACAAGACTTTGAGTGCCTGGTTATATGCACGTTCCATTTAGCCATTCAAATACATATCTGTAGACTGGTGACACAGGAGGAAAAAAAGCTGATCCCACCTGTTGACTTTCAGCCATATTCTACCACATCTTTCCTAATGTCATTAATTTCTCAGCAGGGCCAAGCAACAAATATAGCTGCCAAACTCTGTACTGTCTTGTTCCAAATTACTTTTATACAGATGCTTACTCCAAGAGCTTGAGAGTATCTAAATTCAGGAAGCATGGAGAGATGCATCTCTTTCCTGGGCACGTAAAATTAAACAAAGGAAGGAAAATAAACAAACTTAGGAACTATTCAAAAGGAAGTGATTTGAATTATTACAGCCCTTGGGTAACATTAACTCGGCACTAAGCAGCATGATTTTTATGTAGCTATTTATTCTGTTGTTCAACGAAAACATATTTGCGATGGTAATTTTCTCATCAAATTACTAGACATGTCATTGTGAAGACAAAAGAACATCATATTAAAGAATTATATTCACATCTTCACAAGACTATATCTCTTGTAAACATATATATGTATGTGTGTGTGTGTATATATATATATAGCATTGGTGAGAAGAAGAAATATATATCCTTTTTTTCCTTTCAAGCTCTTGCAAACAATTTGTTTGCATACTTTATACCTCCTTTGATTCTTACAAAACTGAGAGAGGGAGAGAAAGAAACAATTATATACCCAGAGAATAGAAGCATCAGTGGCTTTCAATGCAGTTTGATGCTTCAATGGGAGATTTGGGTAAGAGGATGAGGAGTACAATACAATATGGAGAGAGTATTGTAATATCTTAAAAAATGAAGAACTCATTGAACTCATTAAATGCTGCCTTTCCTTTTATTAGAAACTAGCATGTTTCCAGACCGTGGGCTGTGAATATCATCCATAAGAATAAAGAGGAGTGCAAAGGCCTATTTTTTAAGCCCTTTGTGAAAGGCATAAACAAAAACAATTACACATATGTATGTTTACTTAGAAGTAAGTCCACTGTATCCAACGGAACTTATTCCCTAGTAAGTGTGTTTAGGATTGCAGCCTTCACCGTCATGCCCTTGCTGGAGGGATCCTCCTCCTGTTCTGAGGAGCTAGAACTTCCTGAAACAGATGAAGCTATGGAGCCACCTCTGTCTGGAGACATGGGGCAGACTGGACCATGGCTCTGCCCCTGCCAGAAGAGGGGAGTTCTGCTTCAGAGGCACAGGCTGAACATCCACCCAGTCCCAGAAAGTATCATTGCCTTAACAGGCAGATTGGTATTACTCTTTTAAGACAAAGTACCCAATTCCAAGGAAAAACTCCTCAGGCGTAAGGATTGTAATATATGGCAGCTGAGCTGTGAGTGGGGCTCAGGAGGCCCTGGGAATATAAGCCTTCATTTTCTAGGTGGACTTTGCTAAAAACAACATTGGTTTTCAGCTCTGTGTATCCTGACTCATGTTTGGACCTCTGTATTATGGACCTTGGACATCTGTCTGATGCTGCCTCTGGGTTCTGATTATACTTTCCTGTGTACTTGACCTTAGCTACACCCCTGACCTATCTCTGGAAAATCCTTGTTTGTTGATTGAAACTCTGCTTTGATCTTGGCCTACTTAATTGACTTTTCCATTGCAATTAACTGTGTGTGTTTGTATAGCAAGAAGCTGAACATGACATTAAGATTCTGTCAATGGGCCTCATATATAGATATATACATGTGCCCCAAATAATATTGGTGGTAGGAAAGGTATTTTTTCTTCTTCTTTAGTAGGATATGCTCAAATAGCAGAGTAAATAAGAAGTGAAGCAGAGTCCACTTGACACACACATAATGCCGAGGTGATTTTCTGCAGTATATCATCAGTGACAAAAGCACTTAATATAGACAGTCTATATACAATGAACACTGCATGACCAGGGCAGGGGAGGCAGGTGGATCTGATTTCAGTGGAGTTGAGATGCCATCCTGAGTTTTACTTGGAACCAGTCAGGAGTCTAAAGATGCTCTTCAAGGTGCTGGACCCCATTGAAATCGGATCCACCAGCCTCCCCTGGAGCAGGGTTTTAAGAGCCAAATTACACGTTAGGCTCCTTGTGTAGTGGGGGATTAGCTTTATCTTTACTGTAATGTAAGTGTGTGCAGCGCCAATACATTTGGGACCACCATGCACCTGGAAGAGAGGATTAAACTCACCCCTACTACTATTTGCTTCCTGAAATCTCCACTTCCTCTCACCCATGCAGGGGGATTAACACTAGAACAAAAAAGGCCTCCCATGATGCCACCTGGCTGTGCTGGCTTGGGCTGCCTGGAGTTGTAGTCCGAAACCTTTGGAGGGCCTCAGCGGGAGAAAGGCGATGTATAGTTTAACCCTGTGGAAGGGAAAACAGATCTAACCTAGGGATGTACGAAACTCACTTACCTTTTCACAGAATCTTTCGCAGTGGGGGGGAGGCGCTCCATCCCTCCCCCCAGAATCCTCGACAGGGGGGAGGCGATCCGGTCCTCCCCCCTGGAATCCTTGATGGCTGGCTGTGCTCCGCGGCCAGGCCGCGGAGCAGCTGGCAAGGGCCGTCCGCAGCCAGATTTCCAGCCGCGGACAGGCTGCTGCAGCCGCCATTTGCATCCAGCCAGGCAGCCATGAGAATTTATGTAGCCTATCACGGCTAACCCCCCCAAAAAACCCCAGCGTACGCAAATTGCGGCTACGGTGACCGCCATTTGCGTTCCCTATTTTTCGCCATTTCATCTTACGTAAATATTTACGTAAGATAAATCCGCAAAAAATTGGGAACGCAAATGGCAGCTGCCGTAGCCACCGCCATTTGCGTATGCTGGGTTTTGGGGGGGGTAGCTGTGATAGGCTACGTAAATTCTTACGTAGCCTATCACGGCTGCAAGGGTGGCAATGGCAGCCGCAGCAGCCCAGCCGTGGCTGGCCAGGAGACCAGCCACTGGAGCCGCCGCCACTGCCGCCGGAACCGCCGCCGCCGAATCTGCCGCATCCACCCCAGGTAAGTGCCGTCCCAGGGGGATTCTGCGGGGGGGCGGGGGGCAGGAGGTCGTTCCGCCCCGGATTCCGGGAGGCTGGATTCTTTAGGATTCTGTAGGCCTCACTGGAATCCGTTGCGGAATTCTCTGCCATCTGGAATTATTCTAGCCTCTCATTCAGCGATGGGTAACGTCCAGGGGTCTGGGGGCTGCATTGCTCCTCTTGGACCCCACACACCTTAATTAAATAGGTCTCAACATTGTTAATTATTGGGGCAGTGCAACAAGTTATGACATCACAAAATGGGGTAAATGATGATATGGCATGGAATGCCATCTTCAGAGGGAGGCCTTAGAGTGTACTTCTGCCCTTTATGATGTTAAAACTTTTTTTTAATTTATCCAGATATTTTAATCTGAACATTTTTTCTTCTTTGGATAACACTGTTGGTTTATATCTCTGCTTCTGTTTCTGCTGTCTGTTTTCCTATGACTGTTCTATTTTTTGCACTACTATTTTATATGTTATTTTAATGTACATCGCCTTCAGTCTCCTTGGACTGAAGGTTGATAAATATGTGCTATTTCACACATCACACAGGGACAAACATGGGTTTGCCACTGACTGTACACTCAACAGGGGTTTGTAATGTCTACACTTTACATTTCTAAGAATACACCCACCCCACCATATCTTAGGGAACAATCCTATGGCCCCTAGACACTGTATGCTCTTTTCTGGGAACCGACCTCGGAGCCCACACTCAGAGGTTAGTTCCTGGAAAACCGACCTCCCCCAATGTCTGTGCTGCCTCCGAGGCAGCACAGAGAAGCCCCATCCTCCGCGCTCAGAAGAGGAGTGCAAAGCGACTGAAAGGGGTGGGGAGAGCAGAGCTGTGCATATGACACATCCTCTCCTCGTCAGCCCCTCCACCGCAAGACAGCTGAAAATAGCTGTCTAGCAGAAAATAGCAGGGCAGGAGAGGCGTGGAGGGAACAATCCCCTGTCCCCCGTGCCTCTCCTGCCTTGCTTTGGATAGGTGGCTGCCTCTGAGTTTGGAGGCAGCTGCCTATCTTAATAGGATTGCGCCCTTAATCATCTAAAAAAATGCATGAAGAGACCCTACATTTCAAAAACAAGCACATTCCTGAATGCAGAAAATACAGATAAGACCACCACTATGGCTAAATGCTTGTAAGACTAGAGATAGAAAAGAATACCCATAACTGACACATCACCATGTTAAGGGTTGCTTTGCCAGCCTAAGAAATGTCCTAATATAAAGTCTTCATAAGGAACACCCCACCCCACCCCAGGTCAGGTCAACCTCCTTCAGTTTCCACACTAATATACATGGGGAAATGTGCAAGGGCTATGTACTGCAGGTGATGTCCAGTTTTTTGTTTTTGTTTGTAGCCTTGAACATCTAAAAGAGCAACATAACAGTAAAGCCTCTATAATGTCTGCTGTTATTAATCTCAACAATAGAAAAAGGATCACTATTATGATAGTTTTGAGACTCAAAGCAATCTGCCTGGTGCACGCTCCACATGTCCTTCAATCTAACTCCTCTTGGCACAGAATCCCAAGGATCATCCCAGCCTTTATTGAAATCCTTGAGAAGTTTATGAAATGTGTCCAAACATTACTCCCTCTGTAAACTCAGATAAAGTTATAAATGCAAAGCTACCAAAGGTGAATGAGTTAAAACAGATCCACATGTACAGTGCAATTCTAAATTCAGCCTCGGACAGGAGATTTAGCAGTTGAAGGAATTGGAGATCCCTTGGGAAAGTCATGGATCCAGTTACCTAAGGGTGAAGATAAAACATCATAAACCCTTGACTGTCAATTCCTTTCCTTCCTGTCACTGGGGAGTGAGTTTATTAGCAAAAAAATTTTTTTTGAGGTGCATAAGGTTTTGAATGAGACATTGTTGATGATGGAGGCTACCTCTGAAACAGAATTGTTCTCTGGGTAGTTACAGCCTCCTTTCCCGTACCATTCAGTATCTTACTAAAAAAAATAACTGACCAGAGAAATGGCCATTTATGATCAAAAGTGAATGTGAGTGAAAAGAATTGTAATACTAAGAGGAAACAGTCCCTACATTATAGAAATGCATAGTTTCAAGCTTCCTTGGGTTTGAGCACAGCTCTTGTGCTGTAAATGTAAAAGCAACTATAGAATGAAAAGGCAAAAAATAGTGCAGAACTCAAGCACGTAAGGGAAAAACAATTAGATAATGATCTTTGCATTCCCATAATGTTTTGAGCAGTTGGTTTTCCATCATAGATAAGATGATGACAAACACCTACCAGAAGAGTTCATAACCAGGTATGGCTGCTGTCACACATAGGCACTACAATTTCCCCACCCTTAAAATTCATGTACAAGAGGGCAGAAAATGAACTACCCAGCTACTGTCTAATTACCTACGACATATATTTTTATTATTTTTTAAAAGACTTAAGTCTTTTAAAAAAGAGTTAAGGCTGCAATCCTTTGGTCCACGAGAAGACATATCAGAGACATAGGGTGTTCAATTTATTTGTTATTATGTTTTTGTTTGTATTATATTCTTTAAGCTGCCTTGGGAAAGTTTTCTTTTTTTGTTAAGGGGAGGGGAAACAAATGCTTAAAATAATTAAATGAAGATCAAGGAACATCTCATCCAGCTGGTTGCCCCTCCCATCCTGTTGCTCCAGTCACATGATGCAAATGGACTGAAAACTGCAGTCTGACCCTGGAACCATCTCTATACCTGGTCACTTTAGACTCAGAAGGGTGGTCGCCTGTAAGGAAAGGTGCATTGACCCAGGGTACCTGCAATAGCTGTGATCCCATTTTCTCACAACTGTGGCCACAGGGTGCTAAAGGTGTGTATGGGGGAATGTCACATCTGCACCTTTTCCTGGGTTCTGATTGCACCGTCCTCTACAAGTTCAGACATGGGGCTCCAAAGAGCCCTATAAAAGTAAGAGAGAATTTTACTGTAGGTAAAAAAGGTCATCACACTCCCACCTGAGCTAAACATATTGAACACAAACTAACTGGTTGTCTGTGTGCATTCCGGGGAGAATTTTTCCTTAAACGTTGTTTCTGTTTCTGTTTTTGTTTTTTATCTGTAGCTCAAAGTTTGTCTGCTAAATGGCCGAAACTATAAATCTCACTGCTTTCCCTCCTGTACTCCCTGGAGGTCTTATTTACTGAAAACAACTCCCCAGTCAACATAGTGTCAAACTTTCCTAACAGAAAAGTTTGCTGGTAGCTAGCAGAAAATCTGTGCTGAGAAACTAGATGGAAGCTGTGTAGCCAACTGACTAATTTTTACACAGCTTGAGCAAATGTTCCTTCCCAATACTCACTTCTGGAAAGAACTGCTCCACATTCAGCACCCACCCCTTGCAGAAGAAAGACAAAGTTTAGGTAGACTTCAAAACATCTTGCATTTTTCATAAGCATGTCTCCTTGCTGTAAGCTTATTCACCTAGGAATAAAACTAGAAGAATATATATAGCCTAACAGTTTTTCTCTTTTCCTTGTGAACTTCATGAAGTTGTTTGTTTTGGTTCATCTAAGCATCAAAATATCTGCAGAAAACCCAAGGGAATACTTTCCTCTGAAAGTACAAACTTGAGAGTTTCTGAGGTGTGTTTTTTTTTTAACCCACTTGGCATGATCTAGCCAAAATTAAGCACTTCTAAGCATGTTAACTTTTCCACAGAAATCAATGGGGTGTTATTGAGTTTGACTTTGGCTGGACCATGCACAAAACTTTTAAAATTCCCCTTAGTTAAGAATCCCAAATGCATTTAATGGGAGGTAAGTCCTATATGTTAGTGGAGCTTACTTCCCAGGGTTCTCTGAAGGCCCTTCCACGAGTTCACTCAAATATCACCCAACTGCATGGTGTTTTTTCTGTCCTCCTCCAGCACACAACTGCAGCACTGAATTAGTGCTTCATAAAGGAACCAAAAGCACTCATTTCTGGAATGGGATAGGACCTCTCCTCATCTGGAAATGAACATTTTTGCTTATTTCTGGGGTTCCTGTATGATGCACTCCCCCTCCCCACGACCATTGTGCTAGCAGTGGGTACTGCTGGTTAGGGATGCTGGAGAAATTCGAGATGGACTAAAATGAGCTCAGATTTCTAAGAATCCTACTTGTGGAATCAGCTGTGGACAACCTCCTCAGGCTGTGTAGAGTCCATGGACTTTCGGAGTATTATTTTTTTTACTTTCCTAAAATTTACACAAACCTATTCACAGGAAAATACACAAGTTTCTGCTGAGACTGGTAAATATATTTGGGGAAAAGCTGAATGGAATGGGGGACATTATGCTGACTGTAACGTACTAACATAAATTATGTAAGTTGTTGCAAACCCTGTTATGGAATTATTTGCGTATTTTTCCGCACAACAGAAGGGAGCACAGCTTCAGTATAGGATACTCCCCTGTATCTAGGGATGCTGGAGAAATATGAGATGGATTAAAATGAGCTCGGATTTCTAAGAATCCAACCTGCAGAATCTACTGTGGAGCGCCCCCCTCAGGCCATGCGGAGCCTGTGGACTTTCAGATATTTTTTTACTTTCCCAAAATTTACGCATATAAGTCCGTAGAAAAATACGTAAGTTTCTGCTGAGGAAACGTTGAATGGAATGGGGGACGATACACTAAATGGTACATACTGAGGTAAATGACATAATTATTTACGTATTTTCTGCATGACAAAAAAAAAATCACAGCTGTCTGTGGGCAGATGATGGAATGAAAGGCTCCTGACAATCCATGAAACACAGACAGAGCAGATTTTACACAGTCCGTACATCCCTACCAGTACCTTTTTAATGTTCCCCCATAAAAGGGAATGAGAGGGAGCACAGCAGCAGTATAGGCTACTGTCCTGTACCTTTTTAATGTTCCCCCATAAAAGGGTCCCTGCATCAAGAAAAATAGCATCTAATAGTCCACTAGTCCATTATTTCTTCACAGCTGACATTTACATCTCTTCTCCACCCACCCAGCTATTTCCACGTGGTTCTCAATAATGCCCCAAAGGAGTCTTTTCATGGGTTGGTCAAGGCCAGGGATGGACAGAGCAGCCTAGTTCCAGGCCTTTTCAGTTTTGGATGTGTTGATTCATAAGTCCATTCTGTCCCATTTTCATCAACCTGAGGTGTTTTTTAAAATGCACAAAATTCAGATGCATGGATTTCCCCACAAAATATGCCTTTTTGTATGCTTCTATGCCAAAATGCACATTTTTTGGTATGCATTTTACCTTAACATGTGCATTTTTTGAGCTGAGAAGTGGATTGCAAAATTTGGAGAAGTGTGAAAAGCAAAGGAGAACTGCATTCCCAACTGTGTATTAGTCTGGAAAATCAGGGGTGGTTTGCTTTAAAAAGTGAACTGAATGAGTTTCTCGAGCATGGATGGAAGAGAAATCCATCTGGTTCACGTTAGACTCATTTACCCAATTTAGCATTTTTGAACCAATATGTGAACAGAAAACCAGTTCTTAGCAATTCTCCAACTTTTGCAATGGATATCACCAATAATAATAAAAAATACAAAAATTAGAAAACCTCAGAAAAAATAATGTTCAAATATGCATTATGTTAGGAAAACTGCTTGCAAAAATGTGCATATTAAGCAAAAATGCATGCACACATGCATGTATTAAGAGAAGTTACAAATTTTCATGCTTTTTTTTTTTTTAAATCTCAACAGTTGGGATGAACCAAACTTAAAACTGGAAAAATTCTTGAAGTTCAGGATGAATTAAACTTAAGGATGGAAAAAGCAGAATCTGAAATGGGCACATTTGTTCATCCCTAAGCAGCACTTTCAGTTGTTCCTGGAAACAGACTGGAAGCCAGTGAAGCTGTTGTAACAAGGGATTCACGTGCTCCCTGTAACTGGCTCCAGTCAACAGTCTGGCTGAAGCATTCTGGATCCAAACAGTTTTCAAAGGCAGCCCCAGATCATGTTACAGCGGTCCAAATGGGATACAACTAAGGCATATGTGACCATGGCCAAATCTGACATCTCTACATCTAGTTTTTACAGCATGCTTCACCTAATTAGAAGAACCTGATTGAGGGTTATCAGGATTGAGAATAGGGATGTACTGATTTTGTTAACTCTGTTCTGTCTGTGTTTCGCAGATACCTGTACAAAGACACAGCATTTGTGGATATTATTGCAAAAGTGCCCCTGAAGAAGGATTTATAGTCTGAAAAATGTTGGGCCAGGAATTAAAGATAATTTACCAGTAGCATCTGGAGTTTTCTCCCTCTTTTTTTGCCATCTGTGGTGCTATCCCTTTTTTCTTGTTTGCTGTATTTCGTGGATTGTCAAGTGTCTTTCATTCCATCATCCACTCATTGATGGAACTGGATTTTTTTTAAAAAATTATTCCTCTTTGAACTTGAGCAGATGCACACTTGCACTAATGCACATTAGTGCTGTGTGCATTAGCACAAGTGTGCATTAGCACAAGTGTGCATTTGCTCAAATCACCCAAAAGTTCAAAAAAAAAAATGGTCCACAAGTCCGCAGAATCCACCTGACTTGGAAGAACTGGTCCACTGTGGAATCCACAGGTTGGATTCATAGAAATCCAAACTCATTTGAATCCATTATGGATTTCTATGACATCCGTAGTTGAAAATCATGTTAAGAAAGAATGCTTGGTTTGGTTGATCACTCAGTGCCTTTCTCTCTAACTCTGCTATGCAGCCTTGAGGCCTTCGTAATCTACAATTGCTGTGCTGGTTTTGGCAGCATTGATATCCTGCCATTCTGCAAAGAGTTAAAAGAAACTCAAATGCAGAAGAGAAAAAGGAATGGAAAAGTTGTTCCTCTGCTCTGATAGTGCTTAAGAGTTTCATGAATATTCTTGCCTCCCAAGGTATCATTGTATAAACACAAGCTTCTGCCCAGCTCAGGCAGCTGCCCGTCACACTGTGCTCAAGTTTCAAATATTTATAATGGATGCATGCTCTCTTTCTTGATAATGGCATGAGAAAATAGGACAAATCCTGCTGGGTTGGCACAAAAAGCTGCATTCATCTTTGTCGTGAGAAAACGCCCCGCTGGTGCAGTTACAGGTAAAACCCACAGAGTGGTACATGAAGCCGGAGATGAGTACAAAAGCATGTGCTCATTTCAAAGGGTTAGAACTCCAGGCAAGCAGGGGTTCGAACTCTGTAATTATACCTAATGCATCATGAAGTCATTGTGCCAAATCAATGGGGGTACTCATTTCCACCTTGTGGAGCCTTGCTACTGGTTCTGCTTTTATTGTCTTGTAGCTTTATTTCTGCTTTGAAATTAAGATAAGATAGAGCACAGCTATTTTTACATACATTTAGCACACTTCAATTAGTTTTGTCAAGTTCCCGTTTGTTTATACGATTTAAGACACTAACACCGCTCTTATGTTCGCAGCAGCAGTGTTTAAATTACATGGGAGGCGGAAAGAGGGCAGGTTTCCAAAGAACATAAGTTTGCATGCTTCCCATTTCATTTCTCTTCATTTCCCCCCCCCCCACACACACACCAAAACAAATCACCTCCCATCACAAAACCTTTATTTTGCATTGTATAATGTGCAAGTCAAGCAAGCCTATGCATGTTTACTCCGAAGCAAATCCCACTGCATTCTGTGGGGCTTACTTCCAGACATAAGTCTGCACAGAATTGCAGCTGAAGTGTTAAGTTTGGATTCAGAAGACCTGGGGCTGTGTAAATGGTCACCTCATTTGGGGAAGTGGTAGTCTATAGCCTACAGCAATCTGATTAATACCACAGCTCCCCTCTGCTTCCCCTACATTCTGAGAAGCTACAGAGGGCCAGTGATGCTGAACTTAACTGTGGACTAAAATAGGTGATTCCCACCCACCCACCACCCACCCTCACTCCACCCTCCTGGTTGTTATTTTTCAAGGGGAAAAACCCAGACACATTAAATGCAATCACACATTTGACGTTCCATCTGTCTTGGCCCTGTGCGGACAAAAGCTGTAACCACCTCTCTCTACTGCTATTGGTGTAATGTGGTAGGCAAGGGCCGTTCCATGGGTGCCATCCAATGCTGCATGAGCAGACTTCCACTCACTGGCAGTGGAACTTCTCCTTTCCCCTCTCCTGCAGCCACTTGCTCTCTTTCTCTCTCTCTCTCTCTCTCTCTCTCTCTCACACACACACACACACACACACCCCTGCTCCAAAGGGTCCCAGTCCCCCTAACCCCCCAGAGCATATTTGAGAGGCACATGGGAGGGTGCAAGGGGAGGGGGAATTGGTTCCACCAGAGGTGTCCATTCTGCTGGTGGATGGACATCATTGGATACAAACCCATAATTCTTCCTCCTGGTCTTTTGTTTCCTTTCTAAAGAAAAGCAGCCACAAGAGGCAGCAAGTGGGAGCAGAGGGCTAGCAGAGGGGTGCTTAACCCATTCCCTTCCTCCCCTTTGTCTGCTCAAAATCATCCTCTAACCTGCTTTGTTCCCTGCAGGGTGGGGGGAGATATACAGGGTCCCCTTATGTCACTGTGAGCAGTTTCCTACTCTCGTACTAATATAGAGATGCAATCATAAATATTCAGTGGCTAATGGGTATTGGATTGTGTGGGGAAAAAAGAGAAATTCAATGCATTTCTTGGACTTTCAGAAATAAAAGATTCTTATATTGTTTGGATGAATCCATGACTTCAAAACGTTGTAGCAGCTAAAGAAATTTACCACTAATATAATCTCTTTTTGCTTTGCAAAATCTAATAACCATAAGAAGGTGAAGTGGACCAGAACATCAGACCCCTATGTGTGTATCCTGTTTGCATTTTCCACACATCAAACTTCCATTATCCCTTTTCATTAAATTCTTCATTAGGTATACAGGTATTAACGTCAATACTGAAATAAATGAAACTGGTTCCTTAGTAATTTCTGCTGGAGGCCTAAAATATATTAATGTAATGTCACTGGTATTAACATGATAAAATATCTACTTCATAACCTATTCCAGGTGCAGAGCAGCATCCCTACTGAAATGCCTGTGGTTCATTACAGCAAAGGCAAGATCCATTTTCCATAGGCAAAGTTTTATCAATATTTGTTTGTTTATAATACATAAAAATCAATGCCTACACTCTCCAACACGTCTTCTGCCACATTCAATAAACATGCATTGATTCCTTGCTTACTGCTTAGCAACAATATCAAAGGTAGGGCACATTGTGGCCAGGAATATATTTAATTGAATTGTATGTAGCAATTCTTCTTAAATTCCTGACTGCTCCCAGCTTAACATAATAAGACAGTAACTGATTGGGTTGTCTTCCACTGTAAATGAGACAAAAACTTGTGCTGTTCCAAATATTTAGTTATTTTATTGATTTAATATAAATTTGAATTGTCCCTTCACTTAATGAAGTGAAGTGCAGTGATTTACAATAAAAACAAAAAAATGCAACTATAAAAAAAAGGGAACCTTCTGAAAAAAGAGTTGCATTGATCACTAAAAATACAGTGGGACAATGTAAATTATACCATCTGTCTAAAGGCCAGTCACGAAAGAGACAACCTAATCTCCATGGAAAGAGAGTCCCACAACCGGGACACTGGTACCCCAAAGTCCTGTCTTGAATCCCCACTGTCCTCATCTCTCTAGATGGTGGGACACATAACAGGGCTTTGGATGATTTATTTATGTATTTATTAAATTTATTTAATGGCAGAAAGTGAAGAGGATCTAAAGAGCCTCTTGTTGAGGGTGAAAGAGGAGAGTGCAAAAGCTGGTTTGAAACTCAACATTAAAAAAACTAAGATCATGGCATCTGGCCCCATCACTTCCTGGCATATGGAAGGGGAAGAAATGGAAGCAGTGACAGATTTTATTTTCTTGAGCTCCAAGATCACCGCAGACGGTGACTATAGCCATGAAATTAAAAGACGCTTGTTCCTTGGGAGGAAAGTTATGGCAAACCTAGACAGCATAGTAAGAAGCAGAGACATCACCTTGCCGACAAAGGTCCATCTAATCAAAGCTATGGTTTTCCCAGTAGTAACGTATGGCTGTGAGAGCTGGACTATAAGGAAGGCTGAGCGCCGAAGAATCGATGCTTTCGAACTGTGGTGCTGGAGAAGACTCTTACGAGTCCCCTGGACTGCAAGGAGGTCAAATCAGTCAATCCTAAAGGAAATCAACCCTGACTGTTCATTGGAAGAACAAATACTGAAGCTGAAGCTCAAATATTTTGGCCACCTAATGCGAAGAGAAAACTCTCTGGAAAAGACCCTGATGCTGGGAAAGACTGAAGGCAAAAGGAGAAGGGGACGGCAGAGGATGAGATGGCTAGATAGCATCACCGATGCAATGAATATGGACTTGAGCATGCTCCGGGAGAGAGCACAGGACAGGAAGGCCTGGAGTGATATGGTCTATGGGGTCACGAAGAGTCGGACATGACTGAACGATTGAACAACAAAATTAAATTTATTAATCGCCCATCTGGCTGGTCACCCAGCCACTCTGGGCGATGTACAACAAAACAGTTAAAACAATAAAATGATGACTCTAGGCAGGTTCATGCAGGAAGGGGCAGCCATTCATATATCCTGGCTCCAAGTTATAGATAAGAACCAGCACCTTGAACTGGACCTGAAACAAATGGGAAGCTAGTGAAGATGTTACAAGACAAATGTTACGTGGCCTATAGAACACGCGCCAGACAACAGTTTGGCTGTCATGTTTTGCAGTAGTGGTAGTGCACTAGCACTAGTTTCTGAACACATTTCAAGGGCAGCCCCTGCATAGAGCACATTACAGTAATCTAGACGCAAGTGTATTAATGAATGGGCCACCAGGAAGGGGTGCCAGCGGCACATCAGCCAACCCTGAGTGAAATCGTCTCTGGCATAAGCACCACGAGGAGTCAAAATGGATCCAAGAGCACTCCAAAATATCTAACCTCCAAACTCTGGAAAATCTCTTCCAGCAGTTTCATGTAAAAGCATGGGAGACAAAATAGAGCCCTGAGGAATCCCATAAGCTGAAGGCCAAGGGACTGAGGAATGATCCCTAGGAATGTCAAAGGAATCTGTCCAGGGGTGGGGTGGGGGTCAATTCTGCTGAGCTTTTGGCTATTCAGTCCCCTGGACTCCAGCTTGCTTGTCAGTGAGATGGCCCAACTTGATCTGTGCTGAGTCAGGCCACCTCACAGACTTCTGCCATCACCACCATTGCCAGCCACACTGCACAACGAGAGAGAGAGTTGTGCAGAGTGGCCAGCGGGCGACAGCGGTGGCAGGGAATTAAGGAGCCACGGTGCTGCAATGGCCCAGCACTGCTGGTTGTTGTGCACAACTGTATCCTTCTCCTTGACAGGGCCCTATCAGGGAGAAGGAGACAGTTGCACACAATGACTAACAGTGGACAATTCCTGGATTTGGGGAGTGCAAGCCGAGCTGGGGGCTTTGAGGAAATCCTGCGAGTCCAAACAGGGCTGGATTTCCTCTGACAGCCATCTCTAATGGTCCCCCAATGCTGCCTTCTGGGAACGTTCAGCCAAATAAGACTGGAACCACTGCAACTCAGTGCCTCCAAGATTGAACTGGCCAAGCATCCCAGAAGGATACCATTATAGATGGTATCAAATGCCACTGAGTGGTCCAGCAAAACCAACAGAGACGCAGTCCTCCTGTCTAGCTTCCATCCAGGTCATGCAGCAAGGCAACTAAAGCTGTTTCTATCTGCAAACCAGGCCTGAACCCAGATCGAAAATGATTTAGTTAATTTGTTTCATCCAAGAAAACCTAGAGTTCTGATGCCACCGCTTGTTTCAAAATCTTACCCCCCCCCCCCAAAGGGAGATACGAAGAGACTGGATGATAATTATCAAAACTGGTGGAAATCAATGAAGTCTTTTTCAATAAAGACCTCACCTCTGCTTCCTTTGGAAAAGCCAGAACATCGACTTCTTTCAAGGAGGCATTTATAATCTCCATTACCCAATCAGCTAGCTCTCCTCTGGGAGCTCTTTTAAGCCTGGATAAGCAGGGATGTAAGGAGCAGGTGGTTGGCCTCACCCCTCCAAGCACATCCTCAGGCAAAAGACACTGAAACTCATCCATCAGCACTGGACAGATGGTTGCCTCAAGCATCTCCCTAGAACCAGTTTTAATGTCGAACCCAAGCTGGAGTGTTTACAAGTGAGGTGAGTTGCTAATTTGTCACAGCAGGCTTCAGATGATTCCTCCTCACCTCCCTGGGGGAGCAAGATGTAATAGTCCCTTGACCACCCAAAAAACACTGCTGGAAAACACTGAGCTGATGCAATGGAAGCAGAGGAAAAAGACTTCTTTACTGCCCTCACGACCATCAAATAGCTCATAACATGGGCTGTAATCCATGTTCAGTCAGATTCAGCTAGCGTGTAAAAAGCATGTATGGCCACTGCTGCTATTTGAGCATCCATAAGCAGTTATCAGTCCAGGACCACTTCCAAACTGCAAGCCTGCTACTAGGGATGTGTGAGAAATTTGTTCCAGTTCATTTTCTACAGAAGATTTTACCTGGTTTGCACCTTCCAAACTGAACACAGACTCAAATGCAATCTGTGGTCGAAGTCTGTACATTTCTGAGCTTGCAAGGTGATTCATGGACAAAAAAATGTGTTCAACAGCATGTGTACATTTGAAAAATATGAAAAACAAAATGGGTTCTTTGGGGGGAAAAGTGCCAAACACTTTAATCGGTGCGAGAAGAATGCATACATTTCAAAGATGTTCACAACTGATGTGTACATTTGGAAAAATATACACAAAAATGTGCAGAAATGTTCATGGAAAAGAAAAACACACACCAAAGATTGCTATCTGATATGGACAGGGAATGGAACAAGCTTTGAGGTGGAATTTGGAGAACTTTGATGAACTTGAATTTCATTTGTTTGCACATCCCTACTTGCTACTTCAGGGGAAATGCAACACCCTCCCCCCCCAAAAAGGTGGTAATTTTTGTTGCCCTGAAAGGTGGCCAGGAAATATTTTAATATTAAAATATGAAATATTTTAATATAAATATTTTAAATACGATATATTTAAAATATTTATATTAAAATATTTTAATACATACATACATATACACATATATACATACATGCATGCGCGCCTGGTCAACTGACTGGTTTCCAGCCCAGTTCCCATCCAGTTGCTGAGGTCCTAATCATATGTTCATCACATGATAACCATGTATTCAGAACTATCCGTGGACTAGCTTTCTGCCTGCTACTGTTTGTGTGGCTTGATGTGCAAAAAGCCAATTTGTGCAGAGTTCTACACATGTGTTCACCAGTCACACAAGTCCCTTTATGCTGTCTACTAGCCTGCGTGCTCATGCTGCATGTGGACGTGGTGATGTTACTTGGTGTCAAAAGGGAGGCCTTCACAAGAAAACTTGCCATGCAAATTTCATCTAGTTAAAATCTAAACAGGTGTAATAAATGTTACAATAACAGTAAATAAATACAAATACAAGAGAATGGAGGCGGATACATTGATATTATTTTGGTGAAAAAATCTGAAAATGAAGGGCTATGAAAAACTCACTCAAGAAAAATGGTGTAAGGTATTTTATTGAACAGTCTGATGACAGAGACTATTATAGACTTCCTGGGGATTACTAACCTATGAAATGACTGCCCCAAATGGTTATCGCTTGTAAAACAGTGGCAATGGTAGTAATGGATTATTTAATCTCTTCCTGGACAGAAGCCATTAAAGCAGAAAAAATAAGGCTGGTGAGATTGAGATCTAATGTTTTGCCATCATTATTTCGTTTGTCAATTAGATAAAGAAGAGATAATACTATAAAGGAACTATATCAAGTAAAATGGACTGAAAATGAATGCAGAGAAAGACATGAAAAGAACCTGTTAAAAATAAAATAAAAGCTTGTGTAAAAAATAAGTATTTAGCTTGAATTACTTATGTTAATGAGGTCAACAGCAAAATATTCATTGACTACACTGATTCAGAGACATATTCTTAGGATGTCATCCTGCCATGTGTTGCCCTGTTGACTTCAGTGTAACTTACACATACGTAGCTAAGCACAGGACTGAAGCCATAATAAACATTAAGTATGAGATCTCACAAATGTTATTAGATCTAGTGGAGTCAATAAAGCAGCTACAATGAAGTCAGTAGGGTTAATTCATGCTAATTAAGCTTAAAGCTATAAAACTTAGTCAGTAATCAAATTAGAAGAGGTACTGAAGGACCAGTTGCGAGTGGACAGGGGAGAAATGACGAGACGACACCAATCAATTTGGGATAAACAGGGCCACATTTATTGATAGATTACAATCTGTGAAGAAAGCACCGGCGGGCACACCACAACAAGACCAACATGACAGGTGTAGAGTGAGGCATTCGTTGTCTGTGGCGAGGCGTCCGCCCTCATACCCAGTTCTGGGATGGGAGACCTTCCCCTGTCACCCCCCCTCGAGCCACAGAACCCGAGTGGGTGAGGAGGGTTGGCCTCAAAGGTAAGCCATATCTCCCAACTGGGGCCACAAAACCCTGAGCCAGAAGCCTCGGGCCTTACCAGTCACCTGAAATGGTGCCTACGAATGCTCACCTGTCCACTCCCCCAGTGGAGAGCATGTCCGGAGCCGCCAGTGCAGCTATGTGACCAGAAGTTCATATTGTTGAGTGCTAGCTTAATGTATGCAGCTCAATGTCGGAACTGCAGTACGAAGAAGGCAAAAAACCTAGGGATGGCAGAGAATTTCTCCATGAGTCTCCAGGAGGCCGAATGCCAACGCATTCGGCCCCCCAAAATTGGTGGGGAAATTCTCCGCCGTCCCCCCCCGCCCCCCCCGGGATGGGACTTACCGTGGCCAAATGTCCCTCTCGGTGGTGGGTCCCGGCTGCGTTTCGGCTGCGTTTCGTCGGGGGCGGGGGCGGCGGCCGGTCTCCCGACTGGCTGCCTCTGCCGCCGTTGCAAATAAAAAAAGTAAAGTAAAAAAAAAAACACACACACCCGTGATAGGCTACGTAACGATTTACGTAGCCTATCACGGCTAGATTTCCAAAGTCAGCCGTGATAGGCTATGTAAATTGTCACATAGCCTATCATGGGTGACTTTGGAAAAAAAAAAGCGCATACGCAAATGGCGGCGGCCCATGGGCGCCGCCATTTGCATTCCTTATTTTGGCACATCTAGTCTACGTAAACATTTACGTAGACTATGGTGAAAATAAGGTAACGCTATTTGCGTTGCCCTTATTTTCACCGTAGCCTACGTAAAGATTTACGTAGACTAGACGTGTCAAAATAAGGAACGCAAATGGCGGTCCCCATGGGAGCCGCCATTTGCGTACGCGCTTTTTTTTTTTCAAAGTCACCCGTGATAGGCTACGTGACAATTTACATAGCCTATCAGGGCTGACTTTGGAAATCTAGCCGTGATAGGCTACGTAAATCGTTACGTAGCCTATCACGGGTGTGCGTGTTTTACTTTTTTTTTCGCGGCCGGGTAGACGGGGCGCTCCTACCCGGCCTGAATTTCACCGGTGAGGGATGGGGCACCTCCCCCCCAGCCTGAATTTTGGCCGGGTGAGGCGGGGCGCCTTCCCCTCCTCGCCTGAACTTCGGGGGGAGAACTGAAGCGCCTCCCCCCCACCGCGAAGCAAGCTTCAAGAACAGGTACGGGGCTTTTGTCCATCCCTAAAAAAACTCCAAAGCCTGACCAATGCGGCTAGGAGCCAAAATTCCTACTCGGCCCCCAAAATAGGATGACCAGTAAACAACCCGCACTGCAGTAAGGGCGGGAGGGAGGGAGCTGGAATAGCCGGAATGAGGAGGCTGTGGGGCAGCGTGGCCTAAATAGTGGCCGGCTTGACCCGCCCCTTGGGGACCCCAGGGGCAAAGGCCAATGGCTGTCGCCCTTGTCCCGTCCTCCCCTCGCCACCTGCAACAGCCCCCCCCCCCGCGGCCAGGCAAGCCGGGCGCGGGGTGAGGGCACTTTTTGTGTGTTTGTTTTCTGTT
The DNA here is from genome assembly GCF_057233095.1 of Heloderma suspectum. NCBI lineage: Eukaryota > Metazoa > Chordata > Lepidosauria > Squamata > Helodermatidae > Heloderma > Heloderma suspectum. Next base: position 110,116,745 of record NC_139458.1, on the reverse strand, counting down.
GCCTCTTCTCCTAATGGTAAGCACCCCATCACCTGAAAATGTAGATTTTACCCCTCCAAAAAGATGCAGTCCCTCAACTGCCTTTTCACTTGCCCCTTTGAAGTCCCTCTTGCCCCTCCCTCACCCCCAAGAGGAAGTAAGTAAGATCCAGTTTGATGCAAAATAGGTTAAACCGTAGCTTTGTTTTGACAAGCTGGACCTGGTTCCGGGTTTTACAAAAATCTATAGTTGCCCTTAGCAGTAATAGGGCTAAATGTGGTATTTGTCCTTCTAGAATGTGTACTTCTTAAAATTTTATTTAAAGAAATAGATGGGATATTAGAGTTCCCTCTGAGCTTGACAGACCAGTATAGAATTCAAACCACAATGTGAAAAAGAGCTTTCGAGATTTTTTAAAAAAGAATATCCCTTTCACAGAGATTACATACTGTTAGCACAATTCTGCCCTCTCCATCCTTACTAAATGCGCAGAAGACGGGCCCTACCCATGTACAAGCAGACTGGAGGCAGAGCTGTACTTAAATTGTGGGGTGGTGGTGGTTTAGGAAACCCCTTTAATGGGATCCCAAAGCCCCAACCTGACTGTGAGCATATTTAGCCATATCATGCTCACTCCACTCCACTTTGTTGCCCTCCAATAAAGACCTTCCAAGAACTATACTGTTTGGATACTACCGTAATTTGAGCATGGAGGCTGTGTACACAGAGGTGCTGCGAGGTTTGAGCAGGCTCCAGGCAAGTTTTCCCACTCCCCTGCCATTGCCACCAGTACCCTGGCAGCCCTCCTTTTATTTCACCTGGTGGCAGATGGCTCCTCTTCCCCGCCCACTGGTAAAACGAAGCACTGTGACAGCTGGCTGTTGAGGCTGCAGCCCCATATAAAGGTGTTTTTCTTCCTCAGTGTTGAGTAGCAGCAAGCTAGACCAATCAGGCACTGCTTTGGACAGATACAGCCAATGCGGGCACAGGAGCGGCATGAAGACTGCCCCTTGATCATTCCTGTGCCTTCCTTGGCCATATCCTCACAAAGGCAGTGTTTGATTGGTTCAACGTACTGCTACTCAAAGTGTGTGGGGGGACCCATTACATTTAAAATGGTGTGCTGCATGGCTGCCACCATGAATGGCCGGCTGCTGCGGTGCTTCCTTTTACCGGTGTGAGCTAGGAGGAGGAGCCACAGGCAGGGGTCATTTGGAATTTTGGGTGCCCTCAGGGATCATGGGGCCTCAGATGTGCACCTTGTGGTCCAGCCCTGGTGGGCAGGGCTTACACACAATTGTTGGTTCCCAGCCCATAGCCAATCCTTGAAGGGCACTATGTTTATTTAGTATCCCACAGCCATGGCACAAAGGCAAGCTAGAACCTCCCTCACAAATAATTTAGGGAGCATCAAATCTGAAACCTGAGGGTGCTAAATTAAAGATTATTTTGGTTCAGTAGTATAGTGGCAAATGCAGAATGCAGGGTCCCTTCACAGACACAGCCCTCACAGCCATACCCCCTTCTAAGGTTTTACAACATTGTACAACTATACAATAAAAATGAGCTACCACTCACTTACTTCATCTCTAAGCCATTATTTCTCCCAATTATCTTTGCTTGATGCAAATCAGTGCTATGCCTGTTTACTCAAAAGTCCCATTGAGTTCAATGGGTTTACTCCCATGTAACTGTGGGTAGGATTGCAGTCTTCATCTTACTTCTCATCCCTGGTATGTGTAAAGTAATAATGCAGAACCATGTGTCCAGCAGTGCCAACCACATGCCTCTGGGAAGCTCACAAACAGGGCAAGGTGGAGAAAGCCATCCCCTCCAGCTGAACCCCAGGATCTGGTGGCAATCAGAGGTACCTTGCCTCTGATGATCAGAGTTACTATCCTGCTTCCCAATAGCACTGTTCGCACCAAGGACAGTTAACAGGAAAAACAAAATCTCACCCTCTCCTTCATATGACATATCTTATCATACAATGAGTGCAAGTGATTTGCAAAAGAAAATAACCAGCAGTGCACAACTTGCACACAGAATTCCCTGAAACAAAGATGTGGTGATGGCCACTCTCATTGGCAGCTTTTATTCATGTATGATGGTTCCATCAGCAGCTATTGGCCATGATGGCGATGCTGAACCTCCATGTGCAGAGGGAGTATACCTCTGAGGACCAAACACTGTGGTCAAATCACAGCAAAAGTTGGACTTTTTTCTATCTAGGCATACATCGGATTGTACCTTAATGAGAAGGACTGGAGGCTGGGTCAGAGATTCAGACAGAAAAATCCCTTTTCTATTGACCCCTTTCAATTGACTTGTTCACAGATTGCTAAAGCGGAAAACTCTTGGATATTTCCCTCCCCATTGTTTATTTATTGTTTATTTGTTATTTAATTTATATTCTACCTTTCTGCCCTAAAAACTGTGCTCAGTACAGCTGATAATAAAATACAGATTAAAAACAAAATATAAATTAAAACAGAACAACATTAAAAACTATTAAAAAAACTGCAAAAAATAACCAGCATTTTAAAGAATAGCCAGCATAAAATTCTGCATTTTAAGGGAGCTAGCAAACAGTGCTATTGAAGCTGCAATCATATACGCACTTACCTGGGAGTAAGTCCCATTGACTCTTTTTGGCTTACTTCTGAATAGATATGTAAAGCACAGCTTAGAAGCCAAGCAGAAAAATTCTAGCACTTCCTCTCAGTCTACCACTTCATTCTGCCCAATAGCTCTACATGGTAGGGAGTTTTTTTAATTATTATTTGAGGCGGTGCTGCGCTGCCCGTACATAAAGGACTATACCACGTGCTCCACACAAAGACACACACCGTCCTTCTCTCAAAAGTGATTTCGCCCACCAATCTGAAAAATTCAGCCCCCTTCCCTCTTCCTAGCTTGCTTTTACCTTACTTTCTCCTCCTCCTCCTCCTCCTCTCACTGCCAAGTGGGTTCTCCCCAAATGGGCTGTATCCACTATCCCCCAAACTCTCCTGCCTCCCTCAGAAGCTGCCTCTGGAGGCCACAATCATCCCTGGGGCAGGGAAGCCATGCTCAGTGCAGTCGCAGCTACCTCTGCCCCGTGTGTCACAGGCAGCCCAGCTGAATGCAGACAGGCGGCAGCAGCACTGCCTTCACCTCTCCTCCTGATGCCCCTGCCTCCCTCTCTCTCTCGGGAGGCTCCAGCCAAGGGGGAAGAACCAAAGCAGGGCCAATGGCCCGCACGTGCAGTCGCTCCCTCCATCGCTGGCTCACCACTGGGAAAGTGGAGGGGACCCGTCTGCAAAATTAGTACCGGGTTGAAGACCCGGTGGGGACCCCCCACGCCTGTTTGGGTTTCATCTGAAGCTGCATGTGCATAGCTACACTGATGTTACAAGTCAGGTTTGCTCATTCCTAGGTCTAAAGAAGAGCTTGGAGTGGAGTGGAATAGGGTAGGATGCCTTTTCAGGCAGCCATAATGGAGCCTTGGGTAACCATCCCACTTTTCTTCTACTTTGTGCACTGTTCCATAGGAATATTTAATACAGGCAATTCAGGAGTGTCTGACAGCAGGTAATGGCCTGATCTTGCTTTTTAAAAATATCAAACACACAGAATCTCTTGGCCATTGGTAGGTTGCATTATAGGGTGATTTATATATCATTAAAGAAGAAATCAACAACAGATGACTTAACCTGGAGAGGGGTAAGTAGTGATGTGTGCTGCTGCTGCTGCTTAGTAGAACAGGACTGAGGCTGCAATCCTATGCTAGGAAAAGGAACAGGACTGAGGCTACACTCCTATGCATGCCAATCTGGAAGTAATTCCCACTGAACATAATGGCGCTTACTTCTGAGTAAACATGCACAAGATTAGGAAGCATGCATGTCTTCCTCACTTTCCAGTCCCTGTCCTTTCTGGCTGCGATGGGTTGGCAACATCCTCTGCAGCTCTGAAGGGCCTAATGCATTGGATGCTTCACAATTGTCCCCTGACTGGTTAGTGGCTTGTGGGAAAGCTCCACTTCCAAAGTGGAAATGTTTTCTGTAAAATCAGCAGCTTGTGAGATAAACATTAGAATATACATAGTTTTGGAACAAGAAAAAATAATAATCTCCCAACAATAATTAAACATTTTGTAGAGATGTTTTTCTTGGCTACACATTGATGGAAAAAAAGAGAGAGATTAGGTTGGGACTGAACAGCAGATGGGACAGATGATTGGTAAAGATTTTGGCAAAGTGTTTTATTTGTTTGTTTTGAATTACGACAGCTAAAACCTAAAACGATAATGGCACAAAGCAGACAAAACTGACTAAAACAGCTGCAAGAAATGTCAACCGAGTTATTTAAACTGAGTTTAATTTGAATCATAAAGAAGATAATCTGATGGCTGGTTTAAGTATTATGGGGAGGTTTGTGGCTGGGAATAAGCTGCTGGTAGCTCAGAGGCCTGACTGAGTAATTAAGCAAACTTATGGTAAACATCTGGGCAATGTTGAGATATGACTACAGGGAGAGATTAAAGGTGATTGCTGATGTGACTACTATGATTTGGAAAATGAGGCTTTTGTGACTGATACCTTAAAACTGAGTTTAAAGTCAGTGATCCAGTGAATATCCAACTACTATTTAACACTTACTTAATGGCAGTGGAGCAGCTGAATGGGAGAATGAGACAAAGACAAGTGAACCTGTACTCATGAGCTTGTGAGTGAACAGAAAGAGGGAGCTGATGAGAAGGGGGAGGGAGAGGAAATTATTTTAGTCATCCGCTCATTCAAAGTATTTTTAGGGCATAGCCTAAAAGGCAGAAGATAAAAAAAGATTCACTAAGATACACTAAAAAATCATAATACACTATTATAAGGCAACAGAGTTAAAAAACACAGACTTAAACCTTACATGAAAATTTCCATAAGCCACATTTAGAACACCTCAGAATCTAAAAAACAACAACAATACGAAAACGATGTTAGGGAAAGCCTCTAGAACAGATAGGTTTTTAAGGCCTACATACAGTCCTGCACAGTAGAGGCTATGTGTGGTTTGGTAGGAAGGGACTTCTATAAACATGGGACTTATGCCACAGAGTAGGCCTGATCTCTCATGCTCACCAGCCTAATTGATCTTAGTGGTGGACATACGAGCAGAGCCTCTGAATATGATCTTAACATACAGTCAGGATCATATGGGTGAAGGTGGCCCTTTAAGTAACCTGGCCCCAAACCAGACAGACATGTATCAAAAACATGTATCAAAAGACTGGATATATGGCCAATTCACACAATCATTTGCAATGACGGTTATGAAGTTGTTAGCATAATGCCCATGATAGAATATTTCTGATGGCTGTTTCATACAACTCAGTAATCATGTGCAGCTGGTATAATCATGAACCTGGCCATTTGAATCAGCCTTTAATCCAGACAAAACGGAGGAACTGTGGGCTGGGGCTGATCTAGGGTTCAGTGTTCAGCTTGTTATAGACAGGGTTGCACTTCCCTTGAACGGCCACGTTCCAAGCTTGGGAGTGCTCCTGAATCTGGTTCTTCTCTTGGAAGCACAGGTTGTAGAGTCATCCAGAAGCAACTTTTACCAGCTTAGGCTGGTGCACCAGCTGCGTCCTTTCCTGGGGAGAGCTTATCTCGCCATATTCATGCATATTTTGTTGGTAACATCCAGGTTTGACTACTCTCCTCTACATTGTGCTGCCTCTGAAGAGTGTTCAAAAGCTCCTGTTGGCGCAAAAGATGGTGGTGAGGATTAAGGAACTGCCTTACACCAAATTGATCCATCTAGCTTAGTTTGCTCTGCATTGATTGGCAACAACTCTCCAGGACTTCAGACAACTGTATCTAGAGATACCAGGGACTGAATCTGGGACATTCTGGATAGAAAGCCTGTGCTCTACCACTGAGCTATACACAGCGCTTCTAACTGGAGCCCAGGAAGGCACCACCCTAAGCAGGTAAGATTGAAGGCAACAGTTTGATTCTAATTTCCTTTTCTTTGAAAGGATGGCACTAGTGTTTGTATTTTAAAAAGTGGATATTTGTGGAGTATTAAAGCACACAGGAGGAAGGGACTTCATGGATCACTGCCTTGTTGTGGCGAAGGGGCTTGCGTAACTCAGTGAAGCCATAAGCTATGCCGTGCAGGGCCACCCAAGACGGACAGGTCATGGCAGAGAGTTCTGACAAAATGTGGTCCACTGGAGAAGGAAATGGCAACCCACTCCAGTATTCTTGCCAAGAAAACCCCATGGAACGTATCACAAGGCTAAAAGATATGACGCCGGAAGATGAGCCCCTCAGGTCGGAAGGTGTCCAGTATGCTACTGGGGAAGAGCAGAGGGTATTTCCAAGTAGCGCCAGAAAGAGTGAAGCAGCTGGGCAAAAGCTGAAAGGACAAATAGCTGTGGATGTGTCTGGTGGTGAAAAGAAAATCCGATGCTGTAAAGAACAATATTGTTTAGGAACCTGGAATGTCAGATCAATGAATCAAGGTAAGCTGGAGGTGGTCAAACATGAGATGGCAAGATTGAACATCGACATCTTGGGAATCAGCGAACTAAAATGGACAGGCATGGGCGAATTTAATTCAGGTGACCATCATATCTACTATTGTGGGCAAGAATCCCTTAGAAGAAATGGAGTAGCACTCATAGTCAACAAAAGGGTGGGAAAAGCAGTACTGGGGTACAATCTTAAAAATGACAGAATGATCTCAGTACGAATCCAAGGCAAAGCATTCAACATCACAGTAATTCAAGTCTATGCCCCAACCACTGAGGCCGAAGAAGCTGAGGTTGATCAGTTCTATGAAGACCTACAACACCTTCTAGAACTAACACCAAAAAAAGATGTCCTCTTCATCATAGGGGATTGGAGTGCTAAAGTAGGAAGTCAAGAAATCACCGGGATAACAGGCAGGCATGGCCTTGGTGTACAAAATGAAGCAGGACAAAAGCTAATAGAGTTTTGCCAAGAGAACATGCTGATCATAGCAAACACTCTTTTCCAACAGCACAACAGGCGACTCTACACATGGACGTCACCAGATGGTCAATATCGAAATCAGATTGATTATGTCCTTTGCAGCCAAAGATGGAGAAGCTCCATACAGTCAGTAAAAACAAGACCTGGAGCTGACTGTGGCTCAGATCATGAGCTGCTTCTTGCAAAATTTCAGCTTAAATTGAAGAACGTCGGGAAAACCACTAAACCGTTCAGGTATGACCTAAATCTTATCCCTGATGAATATACAGTGGAGGTGAGGAATAGATTTCAGGGATTAGACCTGATAGACAGAGTGCCTGAGGAACTATGGACGGAGGTCCGTAACATTGTTCAGGAGGCAGCAAAGAAATCCATCCCAAAGAAAAAGAAATGCAAGAAAGAAAAGTGGCTGTCTGATGAGGCTTTACAAGTAGCTCACGAAAGAAGGGAAGCGAAAAGCAAGGGAGAAAGGGGAAGATATACCCAACTGAACGCAGAGTTCCAGAGAATAGCAAGGAGAGACAAGAAGGCCTTCTTAAATGAACAATGCAAAGAAATCGAGGAAAACAACAGAATGGGAAAGACTAGAGATCTCTTCAAGAAAATTGGAGATCTCAAAGGAACATTTTGTGCAAAGACGGGCATGATAAAGGACAAAGAAGGCAGGGACCTAACAGAAGCAGATGAGATTCAGAAGAGGTGGAAAGAATACACAGAAGAACTATACAGGAAAGATCTGAATGTCCCTGATAGCCATGATAGTGCGGTCACTGAACTTGAGCCGGACATCCTCGAGAGTGAAGTCAAGTGGGCCTTAGGAAGCATTAGTAACAACAAAGCTAGTGGAGATGACAGTATTCCAGCCAAGCTATTTAAAATCCTAAAAGATGATGCTGTTAAAGTGCTGCATTCAATATGCCAACAAATCTGGAACACTCAACAGTGGCCACAAGACTGGAAAAGGTCAGTTTACATTCCAATTCCAAAGAAGGGCAACGCCAAAGAGTGTTCAAACTACCGCACCATTGCGCTCATTTCACATGCCAGCAAGGTGATGCTCAAAATCCTACAAGCTAGGCTTCAGCAGTATGCAAACCGAGAACTACCGGAAGTACAAGCTGGGTTTCGAAGAGGCAGAGGAACTAGAGATCAAATCGCCAACATTCGCTGCATCATGGAGAAAGCAAGAGAATTCCAGAAAAACGTCTATTTCTGCTTCATTGACTACGCTAAAGCCTTTGATTGTGTGGATCACAACAAACTGTGGCAAATTCTTAAAGTGATGGGAGTACCAGACCACCTTACCTGTCTCCTGAGAAACCTGTACGAGGGTCAAGAAGCAACAGTAAGAACCAGACATGGAACAACCGATTGGTTTAAAATTGGGAAAGGAGTACGACAAGGCTGCATATTGTCACCCTGCTTATTTAACTTATATGCAGAGTACATCATGAGAAATGCCGGGTTGGATGAATCAGAGGTTGGAATTAAGATTGCTGGGAGAATTATCAATAACCTCCGATATGCAGACGATACCACCCTAATGGCAGAAAGCGAAGAGGATCTCAAGAGCCTCTTGTTGAGGGTGAAAGAGGAGAGTTTAAAAGCTGGTTTGAAACTCAACATTAAAAAAACTAAGATCATGGCATCTGTCCCCATCACTTCCTGGCATATAGAAGGGGAAGAAATGGAAGCAGTGACAGATTTTACTTTCTTGGGCTCCAAGATCACCGCAGACGGTGACTGTAGCCATGAAATTAAAAGACGCTTGCTCCTTGGGAGGAAAGCTATGGCCAACCTAGACAGCATAGTAAGAAGCAGAGACATCACCTTGCCGACAAAGGTCCGTCTAATCAAAGCTATGGTTTTCCTAGTAGTAATGTATGGCTGTGAGAGCTGGACTATAAGGAAGGCTGAGCGCTGAAGAATTGATGCTTTCGAACTGTGGTGCTGGAGAAGACTCTTACGAGTCCCCTGGACTGCAAGGAGGTCAAATCAGTCCATCCTAAAGGAAATCAACCCTGAGTGCTCATTGGAAGGACAGATACTGAAGCTGAAGCTCCAATATTTTGACCACCTAATGCGAAGAGAAAACTCCCTGGAAAAGACCCTGATGCTGGGAAAGACTGAAGGCAAAAGGAGAAGGGGACGGCAGAGGATGAGATGGCTAGATAGCATCACGGATGCAATGAATATGAACTTGAGCATGCTCCGGGAGAGAGCGCAGGACAGGAAGGCCTGGCGTGCTATGGTCCATGGGGTCACGAAGAGTCGGACACGACTGAACGACTGAACAACAACAACAAAGCACACAGGGAGAAAAACACACACATTGTCCATCTGTTGAAACATTAATTTCCATATAAACAGAAATATCCTATCCCCATGAGATGAACTTTACCACAGGGAAGATGATGTACTGGGAAGAAAATGTAGAGTTGCAATGGGAATCTAGAACAAAATTATAATAAACCAACATTACTCAAACATGATCTCTACAACTGATCTCTATCAAAGATATTTATTATGACCCTTTGAACCCTTCTTGATGTACCATAGGAAGGATCCACTTGAATCATGTTGCTCTTTAGGTTGTTTGAAAGGGTTGCTTTCAAGCAGTGCCACGGTGCACTGCTCTCATTTCCAAATTCATTGATGCAAATTCATTTTGTCTAAGATAAGGAGCAGTGGATGATACAGCTGGTAGTCATTAGTAATTAGCAAGCAGAACTACACATTTTTTGCCTCAGCCTGTCATCTGCAACTGCACATAGAAAGCCTATATGTTATTCTTGGAATTCACAGTTCTGTCATGACTGCTTCTATACCATCACCTATTTATGTTTATTTGAGCTTGCATTATAGCCTATGCTAGGGAAAGTGGAAGGCAAAAGGAAGAGGGGCCGACCAAGGGCAAGGTGGATGGATGATATTCTGGAGGTGACGGACTTGACCGTGGGGAGCTGGTGGTGGCGATGGCTGACAGGAAGCTCTGGTGTGGGCTGGTCCATGAAGTTATGAAGAGTCGGAAGCGACTGACCGAATAAACAACAACAAATTATAGCCTATCCCAGAAGATCAAGATATGCAACTGATATTAGTCTAAGTATTAGCAACTAATTATTGCATAATGAAGATGAAGTTACATCTTTAATCTTAAAACCAAATGCCACACTAGGAAGAACTCTAGCCATAATCCAGGAGAATAACTACAGCAAATGCATCCCGTCATATTTGTCAGGAGGCCCTAGCCGGCCTCTTTCAGTCTACTCCAGTAGCCAACTCCAGACACAGACAAAGGATTCTTTTCAAGGCTTTATTCCTTTTACAACTTAATAACTCTATCACCAGTGACTAAGCTATGAACAGCAGAGTAATCTATGCCCCGGGTTGGAAACAGTTGGTCCCCATTTGAACGAGAATCACTTGCAGACCCTGAACTTATGGGCTAGGGAGAGTCCCTCCCCTTTTCCCTTGGGTCCTCTGGACGCAACCATTGCTTGCACACCAAACGGGCGCTACACCTCCTTTCCGTGCCCTCCATAGCTCGTCGCTCTCTGCGTCTGTGTCGAGCACCCAGCCAGTCCTCCTCCCGTGCTCTTTCACTCCCAGGACTGCTATCTATGTCTGGAATGCTGGTAGGAGGAATCTCTGCCAACTGCAGGGCCTGGGAGGGAAGAGCACGCTCCTCTCCCACGGACGGCTGTTCCTCCTCAGAATCAGAACTGCTCTGAGGTTCTTTGAGCTCAGTGTCCACTCTGACAATATTTCTGATACTGAACGTGATGTAAGGAAAGCATTATTAAAGAGGAAAATTGTGGGTCTTGGGTATTGCAACAGGAAGGGGCATTCTGTATGTTGGGACCATGCCATTTAGGGTTTTACATCTGGAGATCTGAACATCAAATCATTCCCAGAAGGAAGGGAGAATATTTTCCAAAGTGACAGTATGATTTTCTTCTGGCTAAGCATCACCCCTTGAGAGGTAAGCACCAGATCGTGCATGTGCAGCTTCTGTAAGGTCAGCCCTACACAGTGAAGGGCCACAGCAAGAAGGGAGGACTAATCATTCATGGACCCAAATCATAAAGCCACATCTGTCTGTGACCTTCCATTCAGATGGGAGCTGGCAAAGCCAATCATCATGTCTAAGCATCATGGTTACCAGATGTACTATCTAATCATAATTAGTGTGCCACTGAAGTTTGAAATTAATTTGCTTCAGAATACCAATTTGACTATTTCATAAAGTCCAGATGTATTGCACGTCAAACATTTCCCTGAGAAGTTCTGATCCAGCTTGAAATGTAACAAGAGCTTCCTCAGATGTCACTGCTTTACAGGAGCATGCACAAAAATACTTCATTAGTCTCATACCTTTGATACAACTCTCATGGAAACACATGTTCATCGCTGCGAAACTACATAAACTACGAAGCCAGCCATTAGGGGATTGCATGTGCCATTGATTAATGCTAGCCCATTACTCTTGATGTAACCCTTGTTCATTGCTGTGAACTATGTGACCAGAGACCAGCCAACTAAGAAGCCTTTCGTTTAGTGATAATCTTCTTTATTTGAGTCAATTTTCTGGATTCTCTCTTGCAAACATTTTATGCAGTTGCTATCCAAACACACCCAGATCTCTGTTGTTCTTGGCATTTTTGTTGCAGGAGAGGGCAGCTAAATTTCAGGTAGCTCTTTGTCCATGGATGATACTGGGAACCTCAATTCCCAGGGGGCAACATGATACAGCATATGCGTCTGGCACCATCAGCGCACATGCACCAATATTAAGAGCAGAGATAGAACTCTTGCACGACTGGCAAGCTTTCCCAGAGAATTCTCTGAGAAAGCTCATGCATCAAGCCAGCTAGCTCGGGATTGAGTTGAGGAGAGTTCGCCCATCACTAATCATAGTGAGTTCAAGAAGAGTATTAGCTTTTATCACCTGCTTTAACAATATTTTAATGCCTTTTTATGCCATCTCCTTGGTTTTATGTCTGTTTCCTCTCTACTAAGTTTTTAAGCACACAGATACTTGAGCAGCGACACAATACAGTGTTAACCGTTCTGCAAAAATTGTATATGAATATGTATTTTAATGATTTCTTAAAATGCAGAATATATGAATATGAATGTGGGGACTTTCAAAAGGGTAAATTCTCAGCAGAAAGACATCAATCCTGATGAGGAGTTTGTTCTGGAATAGCCATGTTTGTTCACTCACTACAGGGCATCGATGTCAACAAACAGTCTGAGCACGGGATCCAGACTTAGTCAAGCTTAGAGCAGACCCACTGAAATCAATGGGGTTCAGTCCTATTGATTCCAGTGAATCTACTCTACACATGTCTACATCTGGATCCAACCCTGTGCTTCGTTGCCAACCAGGGGGTGCTGACTGGTGAATCGGCATGAGAGTGAGTGATGAATCAAGGTTGGGGACAGGCTGAAGGCTCAGTAGGCACAACCTGCCTGACTAGAGAGGGTGGCTGGTTATGCTGGCAGCACATTCAGTCTTCTGATTAGAAGAGCAGAACTAGAGGAAGCCAAGCAGATAGGGAGCTGTACTGAGCTTCATATAGTGAAGAGTAGGGATGTCTTCACTGGGAAATCTGGTTCTTTTTTGGCTCAACGGAGCTCTGCAGTGTGTATGACTTGCTTTGCATCTGTGAGCTAAGCTGCAGGCTCTGGACCTTTTTTCCACATTTCTGGGAAGGTTCTACAATTTTCACAAATTTCTGAGTAATTCATGCAAATTACAAATTAAGTTGTGCACATTCATGCATAATTTGTGCAAATTTGGCTGTAATTTGCACAAATCACAGAACCTCCCCAAGATGTGCAAAACTCCCACAAAATCCATGAAATTGCTGCAGATTGAGTCAGGTGCCACAGTGCAAACCAAAACAAAGTCTGGGGGTGGGGGAGGTCTAGGAAAACTTCTCAAATGCCACCCCCCAAATAGATTTCTCCAACATCCTTAGTGATGGGGTGGGGTGTGGGAGCTTCCTCTTCCAGCTGCTTTCCTCTCATGCTGGCTTCAGAATAACCAGAAGGGAAGAAGGAGTCCTTGCTGGGAACTGGTAGCCTGGTGGGAGGAGAGAGAGGTTTGGAGCACATAGCTGTGCGTGTGTTTAATTCTTGAAAGGCTGATGCAATAGCACTTAATTTGTAACTATTTCCACCTTTTTCATTACAACAAAGAAAATGAATTTTAAAATAATAATTAAAAAAAAGATAAAGTAAAAGTGGGAAGTGCCTTTCTGAAAACCACCTCTAAATTTTTGTGAACCACCCAGAGAGCTTCGGCTATTGGGCGGTATAGAAATGAAATGAATGAGTGAATGAATGAATTAATGAATGAATAAAACCACAGGTAAAAAGGCAGAGATGAGCCACTCTTTCTAATGGGGAGCTCAGCCTCAGTTTATCCAAACTCTGGCTCTGTAGGATCAAGAAGGAGGGAGAGGGAGGGAGGGGGGATGATGGCTGGAAGAGGGGAGCTCCAGCTAACTCAGGGTCTGGCTGGCCACCACCAACTGCAGCATGAACGTCAGTTTTAAATGACGAGATGGTCAAATTGCGATGATCGGTGCCATTCCAAGAATAAGCCAACAGCTGACCACACTTCTCCTGGCTCTGCGGTGGTGGTGGTAAAGCAGAAATCTCCCTCAGTCATGGAAGCCTTTTGTCATACAAAGCTCCCTTGGTCAGACAAGCCATACAAGGCAATAATCTCCCCAGTTCTTTTAGCTGCTGTTTCTCTATTCCTGCCCTCAAGTGCATTGGGAAAGGAAGAGCTGGTATCCTCCTGAACAGGAAGGAGGAGAGGGGAGGAGACAAGGCCAAATGAAAACTTTTTTCTAAAAAATGAAAAAAACAGAACGAGGAAATGGTGTTAAGGAAATAGCCAAGGAAACATGCCAGGAGAGGGGGCAGGCAGGTAGAAGGAAACCATGTCAAGAAATGACTGATAAAATTGCCCACCCACTTTGGCCTTTTCTATGCAGATGGAATCTGGTGATATTGCAGCGATGATAAATCACTTTATGTGATATGATGTGGAACCACAGTGGTGATTCTGCTTCCAGGTCACTGTGCAAGAACAACACAGCTCAGTGACACTAAAGGTAGGGGTGGACGAAAGTCACTTACCTGTCCTCAAAGATTTCCCGCGGTGGGGGGGAGGCGCTTTGTTGCTCCCTCCACGAAGTTCAGGCTGGGGGGGAGGCTTCCCGCCTCGCCCGGCCGAAATTCAGGCCGGGGGGGAGGCTTCCCGCCTCGCCCAGCCGAAATTCAGGCCGGGGAGGAGGCGCCTCGCCTTGCCCGGCCGCGAACTAAACAGTTAAAAAAAAACAAAAAACGCCCCCGTGATAGGCTACGTGACGATTAACGTAGCCTATCACGGCTAGATCTGCAAAGTCAGCCGTGATAGGCTACGTAAATCGCCACGTAGCCTATCACGGGTGACTTAAAAAAAAAAAGCGCGTACGCAAATGGCGGCCCCCATAGGGAGCCGCCATTCGCGTTCCGTATTTGGTCGCCGTAGTCTACGTAAACATTTACGTAAACTACAGCGACCAAATAAGGAACGGGAATGGCGGCTCCCTATGGGGGCCGCCATTATCCGTACGCGCTGTTTTTTTTTTGTTTTTAAAGACACCCGTGATAGGCTAAGTGACGATTTACGTAGCCTATCACGGCTGACTTTGCAAATCTAGCCGTGATAGGCTATATTAATCGTCACGTAGCCTATCACGGGGGTGTTTTTTTTTTCTTTTATTGCAATGGCGGCAGCCGGTCGAAAGATCGGCTGCCGCCCCCGCCCCTGACGAAGACCCGACGAACCGCCGGCCGGACCCGCTGCCGGGAGGGACATTCGGCAAAGGTAAGTCCCGTCCCGGGGGGGGTGGGGGGGCGATGGGGTGCGGATAGTTTCTCCCCGAAACTTGTTCAGGGGGCTGAACACATTGGCGCTCGGCCCCCCGAAGTTTCGGGGAGAAATTCTCTGCCATCCCTAACTAAAGGGCTCTCGCCTGGAAGCACCCAATGGCTCTTTTCAGTCCTTAAGGCTCAGTGTACAAAATATTTAGAGAATTAGGGATGTCAGAGAATTCTGCCACGGATCTCGGTGAGGCCGAATGCCAGTGCATTCGGCCCCCCAAACTCTGTGGCGGAACAGCCTGCCACCCCCCCGCCCCCCCACGGATCCCACCCGGGACAACACTTACCTGGGGCGAATCTTCTGGGCAGCAGCTCCGGCGAAGGCGGCGGCTGGTCTTCCGACCGGCTGCCGCCACCGCCATTTCCAGGCTTGTGGGGGGGGGGGAAAAAGACGTGATAGGCTACGTAGAGATTTTAGGGATGGCGGAGAATTTCTCCCCGAAACTTCGGGGGGCCGAGCGCCAACGTGTTCGACCCCCGAACAAATTTCGGGGAGAAATCCTCTGGACCCCCCCCGCACCCCGCACCCCCCCCGGGACGGGACTTACCTTCGCCGAATGTCCCTCCCGGCGGTGGGTCCGGCCGGCGGTTCGGCGGGTGTTTGAGCGGGGCGGGAGCAGCAGCCGGTCTTTTGACCGGCTGCCGCCGCCGCCATTCCAATAGAAGAAAAAAAAAACACGCCCCCGTAATAGGCTACGTGACGATTAACGTAGCCTGTCACGGCTAGATTTGCAAAGTCAGCCGTGATAGGCTACGTTAATCGTCACGTAGCCTATCACGGGTGACTTAAAAAAAAAAAAAAAAAGCACGTATGGATAATGGCGGCCCCCATAGAGAGCCGCCATTCCCGTTCCTTATTTGGTCGCTGTAGTCTACGTAAATGTTTACATTTACTACAGCGACTAAATAAGGAACGCGAATGGCGGCTCCCTATGGGGGCCACCATTAGCGTACGCGCTTTTTTTTTTTAAGTCACCCGTGATAGGCTACGTGACGATTAATGTAGCCTATCATGGCTGACTTTGCAGATCTAGCCGTGATAGGCTACGTTAATCGTCACGTAGCCTATCACGGGGGTGTTTTTTTTTTTTTTAAATGAACAATGGCGTTCGCGGCCGGGCGAGGCGGGAAGCCTCCTCCCCGGCCTGAATTGCGGCTGGGCAAGGCGGGAAGCCTCCCCCCCAGCCTGAATTTCGGCCAGGGCGAGGCGGGAAGCCTCCCCCCCGGCCTGAACTTCACGGGGGAGCCGCGAAGCGCCTCCCCCCCACCGCGAACAAGCTTCGACGAAAGGTAAGTGCCTTTCGTCCACCCCTAAAAGATTTACGTAGCCTATCATGGCTAGGTTTAAAAAAAGAAAGAAAAAAAAGATGTGATAGGCTATGTAAATCTTTACGAAGCCTATCATGGTTGGGGAGTGGGTTAAAAACAAACAAACGCGTATGCAAATGGCGGCGGCTACGGCTGCCGCCATTTGCATTCCTTCTTTTTGGCCGTCTTAATCTACGTAAATATTTACGTAGACTATGATGGTGAAAATCAAGGGGAACGTAAATAGCGTAGCCGGCGCTATTTGTGTCTCTTTTTCATTCACCGTTTTAGCCTACGTAAATATTTATGTAGGCTAAAATGGGGAATCAAAAGGGGACGCAAATGGCGCCCGCTACAATATTTGCATTCCCCTTGATTTTTGCCGTCATAGTCTACGTAAATATTTACGTAGATTAAGACGGTAAAAAGAAGGAATGCATTTGCGTACGCGTTGTTTTTGTTTTTTGTTTTACCGAGAGCCCTCTGCGGCCGGAAATCTGGCTGCGGATGGCTCTGGCCTGGTCGGGCCTGGCCGGCTGCTCCGCGGAGCTGCTGCGGAGCACAGCTGGCCATTCGAGGATTCCGGGGGGGGAGGAATTGAGCACCTCCCCCCTGGCCAGGATTCTGGTGGGAGGGTTGGAACGCATCCCCCCCATTAACATAATCCGCGAAAGGTAAGTCACTTTCGTACATCCCTAGAGAGAATAATGTATTTCTTACATCTCGCTATGTAATGAAGTAATTATGGAGTTGCAGTTATTATACTATGAGCACTAACCATGTTTGGGGATTTCCTCCCCAATTTTAGCCCCACACTCAAGCAGTGTTGAAGTAGGCAGAAAGGAAGAAATGTGACAGACATTAAACCCCAAAGTTCTGAGTTATATAATGTAAAAGCAAACTCAGTATTTTTTATTGTACAAAGCATGAGCTCCTGGCTTGAAACAATATACACCAAGTTGACTCCCAGTAAACCTTAATGACCATGGTTTATAACCTCTTGAAAGGAGAGATTAATGGTGGAAAAAGCTGCCAAAACCTAATTCTAGCCACACCAGGAAGGCCGGCTGTAACGAGGCAAGCAGTTGGGAAAGTGCTTGTGAAATCAGGCAAAACAGTTTCTCTAATGCATTTGCTGGGCTTAACTGTTTAGTCCATAAGCATTTCTTAGAACACTGTTTGGATAACGATTGAACTTGAGCTACTGGCCGAGCAGCTTAAATAGCATTAACAGCTGGCTTAAGGGGCACATTTGTTTTCTGAGTGACATTGTTCATTCTTCTCCCTTGTGAATGGATTCAAAAGGGTTCAGCAAAACCAACTGCTGAATCTTGTCTGTTTCATTTGGATGTTCATCACAATGTATCCATCTTTTAAGCTTGTAACTTGATCTATTTTAAGCTTGAAGCTTGACATTAAAAAAAGAAGAAGCTCTTTAGCACCATGAATGCAAACATTGTGGTAAGATCCAGGATAAGTTAGTTGAACTCAGTGAAATCATGAAAAACTTGTTTCACGGATTTGAATGGGATCTAAGTTCTACTAACTTAGTCTGGATCCAACCCTTGGTGTACTGAGAAACACCCTCTTAAGTAGGGGTGTGCACAGACCCCCAGCTCTGCTTGGATGCCACTTCCGATCTTCCAAAGCAGCCCTGCTCCACTTCAGACTGATTCGGACCCCCCTGCTTTGACTCAGATCCCAATCTGAAGTGAGATCTGGACATCTGAATCACTTGTTTTTGGCGTTTTCCCATTGACTTGCATGGGAAAACACAAATAGCCATAACGTTTTCAGTTTTTATAATATATACATGAGATTTGGGGACTCCACCTGCCAAATTTCAGACAGTTGGCCCAGTAGTTTTTGTGCTGGCGTAGGTAAAATTTTATTTTTTCCACAGAAACTCTCAAAGCAAAGAGGTATAACTTTTCACTGCTTAAACAGAAGTGCATAAAAGTTGGGGAATGGACAGCCCCCCTGGAGGGCATCCCACCTGCCAAATCTTAGACAGTTTGGCCAAACTAGTTTTTGTGCAAGGTGCAGGTAAAATGTGCTGTTCTCAGAAACTCAAACCAAAGTTCATAAAGGGATAATCAACTGAGGTGTTGAAGCGAGGTGAGGAGGTCAGTATCCTTAAACTCTGCTGCAGGTTTCTTTGATGTGCAAATAGTACTACTTTCCTATTCACAGTCAATAACTAAGGATCTCTTTGGTTGAATTGCCTGGGAAAACACTGGCTGGTAGGCAGGAAGCAAACGCCGGGTTCCACTGGGGGGGGGAGGTGCTCCATCCCTCCCCCTGGAATCCTCGCTGGGGGGGAGGCGCTCCGCGCCTCCTCCTGGAATCTTGCCCAGTCGGCTCCGCCGGGATTCCATGGAGCTGCCGGTTGGCTCCGCCAGCAGCTGTACATCCAGCCGCTGGCTAGCAGGGATGCAAATGGCGGCAGCCGTAGCCGCCGCCGTTTGCATCCCTGAATTCAGCCATGATAAGCTACATAAAGACTTACGTAGCCTATCACGCCTGGGTTAAAAAAATAAAAAAAACGCGTACGCAAATGGCGGCGGCTATGGCGGCCGCCATTTGCGTTCCTTATTTTTGGCCGTCTTAGTCTACGTAAATATTTATGTAGACGAAGACAAGAAAGGGGAACGCAAATAGCGTAGCGGATGCTATTTGCGTTCCCCTTTATTTTCACCGTCTTACTCTATGTAAATATTTACGTAGACTAAGATGGCCAAAAATAACGAACGCAAATAGTGGCAGCCGTAGCTGCCACCATTTGCGTACGCGTTTTTTTTTTTAACCCAGACGTGATAGGCTATGTAAGTCTTTACGCAGCCTATCACGAATGGGGGGGGGAACAGACTGCAAATGGTGGCGGTGGCGGCAGCCAGTCGGAAGACCGGCTGCCGCTGCCGCCGCTGGAGCCACCGCCATCCAGAACATCCACCCAAGGTAAGCCTCGTCCCGGGGGGATCCGTGGGGGGGGTGGGGAGGTGGCAGGCCGTTCCGTCACGGAGTTCGGGGGGGCGAATGCACTGGCATTCGGCCTCACCGAGATCCGTGGCGGAATTCTCTGACATCCCTACCCACTACCTCCCTAGGTCATTGGTTCCATTGTCGCATTGCTCTAACAGTCAGGAAATTTTTCCTGATGTTCAGCTGGAATCTGGCTTCCTGTAACTTGAGCCCATTATTCCGTGTCCTGCATTCTGGGATGATCAAGAAGAGATCCTGGACTTCCTCTCTGTGACAGCCTTTCAAGTACTTGAAGAGAGCTATCATATCTCCCCCCTCAGTCTTCTCTTCTCAAGGCTAAATATGCCCAGTTCTTTCAGTCTCTCTTCATAGGGCTTTGTTTCCAGTCCCCTGATCATCTTTGTTGCAGAGGTTCTGAGAGCTCTTCTGCCAATTCCTTTATTACTCTAGGGTGCAGTTCGTCTGGCCCTGGAGATTTGAACTCATTCAAAGTAATTAGGTGTTCCTGGACCATATGCCTATTGATCTCAAGCTGCAATCCTGCCCCTTCAGCCTCTACTTCGCCTTTGCCAGGGGGGTCATAGACCCTCTTTTGGGAGAAGAGTGAGCCAAAGTAGAAATTGAGCACCTCTGCCTTTTCTTTATCATCTGTTATCGTTTTGCCATCCTTATTTAATAGCTGAACCACTATTTCTTTCCTCTGTCTTTTACGATGCATGTAGCTGAAGAAAGCCTTTTTGTTGCTTTTAGCATCCCTCGCTTAGCTCAGCTCATTCTCAGGTTGAGCCTTCCTGATGCCGTCCCTGCAATTCTGTGCTACCTGCCTGTACTCTTCCTTTGTTGCTTGGCCTTCCTTCCACTTCCTATATGTGTGCTTTTTTGTGTTCAGGTCCTCTCTAAGCTTTAAGGAACTTATTGAAGCTGACCAGATATATCGACTCACGATTCATGTTTACAAATACTTATTATCAATGAATAAATATAATATAACATGTGGTCTACAGCAGGAATGGAAGAGGGAACTGGAGTGTCTTATTTTTTCTAATCAATGGACCGCTGTTTTGGTGTCTGGGATATCTCTATTTATCTTTGGTTACTCCTTATTCAGCAGAAACATTTGTTTCGCGTCTATTGGATGCCACAACGTCTCTTTAATAAAGGTTTGCCAGACATGGCTAATTGTTGGAGGTGTAATGCAGTTAACACTTCTCTTATTCATATATTTTGAAAATGCCCAATAGTTGCCTCCTTTTGGGAAAAGTTATACAGATAAATTTTGTATTGGAAAGCTCTTTAATATTTACTGATGTAAATGTTCTCTTAAATTACTTACCTGCTTTTTGGAATGTAACACATGGTCAGCATAAATGGATTCTTCATGCCCTTTTGGTTGCTAAAAGACTGATAGTACAATACTGAAAGGATAAAAGCTCACTGCCTAGAATGCAATGGATCGAAGACTTAACAATGCTAGCAACATTTGAAGGAGTGGTATATAGGTGTAACTTGCAAATGGACATATGTGGATATCTTAGGGATGTCAGAGAATTCCGTGACGGATCTCGGTGAGGCCGAATGCCAGTGCATTCGGCCCCCCAAAATCCATTATGGAATGAAGCCCCTGCCCCCCCAACCCACGAAAGGCGCGCGGGACAAAGTCCCCGCCGCCCCCACCCCACGAAAGGCGCGTGAAACGGTGCACTTACCTGCTCCTGTCTGTGCTGCTGCGAATGGCGGCTGTCCTGCGGCCGCTATTTGCTTCCTCCTTTTCAAGCCGTGATAGGCTACGTAAATACTTACGTAGCCTATCACGGCTAATGCAGGGATGCCATTTGCGTCCCTGCGGAGGCCGTGATAGGCTACGTAAGTATTTACGTAGCCTATCATGGTGGGGGGGGAAACCCCAGCGTACGCAAATGGCGGCGGCTACTGCCATTTGCGTACACTGGGTTTTTTTCCCCCTGCCGTGATCAGCTACGTAAATACTTATGTAGACTATCACAGCAGGGGGAAAAAAAACCTAGCGTACGCAAATGGCGGTAGCCGCCACCATTTGCGTACACTGGGGTTTTTCCCCCTGCCATGATAGGCTACGTAAATATTTACGTAGCCTACCATGGCTCAATACAGGGACACAAATGGCGATGGCTATGACAGCCGCCATTTGTGTCCCTGCAGGGCTGCCTAGCGGCCAGATGTCCGTCTGCGGGTGGCCGGAGCCGGCCGGCGGCTCTGCGGCTCGGCCACAGAGTGGAGCTGGCCGGGCAGGATTCCAGGGGGAGGGACAGAGCGCCTCCCCCCCACCGCGGATGCCCCTCAGCGGAGCAAGGTAAGGGATTCGTACATCCCTAGGATATCTGGTCTGCTTTTACTGAAGTTTACGTGTAACCTATTCTTTCTCTCTTTTTTTTCTCCCTAGAATATTTGTAATATTTGAAACTGAGGATTTTAGAATATGCTGTTATAATTTGGAGGGGGGGTTGCTATGTTTTTTGTTTGTTTATTTTGTTTTGTTAAAACTCACAATAAAGAAATTATTTAAATCATCCTAACAGAAGAGCAAGGGGTATTGTTTGTTGTTATTTCTAGGGAAAAGCAATAAAAAATGGGAAGGGAAGAAATACAGGAATTGGGAAGGGGAGGTGAGGGAGCCAAGAACATACACACACACACACAGACAGAATCAAAGTAAGGGCAAACTAATGGTGGAGAGAGAATTGCAAAGGTGTGTGTGCGTGCATGTGCGTGCGTGTGCATAGGGGAGATAAGCAAGTACAGTGAAATTTTCTGGATTTTTAAATGAACAACAGGAATGATTGGTAAGCCTGTTACAGAAGGGTGGGGAGGGGAGGCACTAACATAGCTGTCATGGCATGGGAAGAAAGTAAAACAAGGACCCATGAAATAAAAAAGGGGATCCTCATGATTTCATATGATTTTTACAGAGCAAATCCCCCCAAACTACCATCCAATCACATAGCACAACTTTCTCCATGGACTGAACCAGAAAAATCATGGATGTACCACTCATGGGCACAGCCACGATGCAAAAGCAGGGATCTGAGGCAGGGATCCTCTTGATTTCATATGATTTTTCACACCATTTGAGGTGAAGAAGAAGATCTGGGATCTGCTGGGAAGCAGCAGATCTGGGATTCTTAGTGTGCATACATGGACAAAGATGAGTTCTGTGCGTTGATTGGGGGGGGGGATTGGGCAGGAAGGACCCAATGTAAAAATTCAGAGGATCCATATTGAATTGGGCACCTTATTCATAATAACATGACGGTGCTATGAAGCCCCAAATCTTTGTTTTTTGTTATTCAATCCATGGCCATAGATGTGGTCTGTGATATGATGGTGTTTTGGAGTATCTTTCTTTTAAAAATCATGAGGATCCCTAAGGATCCCTGCCTCGAATCCAGGTTTTTCCACTGTGGCTGTACCTGCGAGTGGCATATCCATGATTTTTCTGATTCAGTCCATGGGGGCAGATGTGCTCTGCGATATGATGGTGGTTTGGGGGATTTGCTCTCCAAAACCAATATGAAATCAAGAGGATCCCTGCCAAGGATCCAGGTTTTTGCACCATGGCTGTGCCCAGGGGTGGTGGATCCATGATTTTTCTGGATCAGTCCATGGAGGCAAATGTGCTGTGTGATTGGATGGTGGGTTTGTGGGTCTCCCCTTTAAAAATTATATGAAATCATGAGGATCCCTTTTTGATTTTATGGATCCTCATTTTACCCAGTCCCCATAGCATGTACTTTCTTCTCAGACTCAGCTTCATTCTGCCAAAGGAGAGTGGGAAGGGTTAAGGCTTCCTCTACCATGCCTGGCAGAGACTGGGGCAGTTGCTCCCAGTGGCCGCAGCAGAGGCAGGATAGGTCTGGAGCCATGGAACTTCCCTCTCGGCTCCTGTCCCATCCTGCTTCTGCCACCACTGCAACCACCATCATTGCACACAGCAGCAGCTTGTCAGGGCAGCGGGAGGCTGCTTAGTTATCACTAACTAACTAATTTGGTTAGCTCACGCACCCAAATGGATTGTTTTGCACCCCCGCTCCGGGGTGCGTGCACCTCAGTTTGGAGACCACTGCTCTAGCCAAATAACGTTCAGAGAGTCCTCTCCAGTAACACCACCTCTTGCACAATGAGCAAACGGAGGCTTACTCACAGCAAAGCTCCCTCCCTCCCTCCCTCCTCCTCCTCCTCTTCCGTCTCCTCTCCCCTTCCCCCTCTCCTCCCCGGTGGCCGGATCCCTCTCAAATTGATACATTTGGTGCCTCCATGTCCCTTGCCTTCCCCCCTCCCTCCTCCTCCTCTGCGTGATCTTTCAGATGTTGATACATTTTGGAGACAGCCTGTCTGGGCTTCTCTGGAAGGCATAAGAAGAGCTCCAAATATGCAAGGCGGACCGAGGTGCCTCATCGGCAGCTTGCTTCATTTCAGGGCACCTCAGTGCTGCTCCAATTGGCTTTGTAGCAAGACGAGGCACCTCTGAATCTCAGCCCACTTCACTTCATTATTCACCGAAGCAGTGCACAGCCCTACTCTTAAGCAACTTTTAGAACAATATGCTGACCCGGTTCACACATCATGCTGCAATTCCTGAGTTGTTTAACCCAAGAATTGTCAGAGAGATGAGAGAAGCAATGAGTGGACTGCCTCCCGCACATTCACCATTTCTGCTTACAATTAACAATGCACGGTTTGTTGTTGGGTTAACTCTGGGTTATTTAACACATGTTACAAAACAACCTAGGAATAGGGTGTTCCTGGGTTGTTAATTTAAAGTGGAATTTTACGGGAGGCAAGCACTCTTGTTTTGCTGGTCCTCAGCAATTCCTGAGTTAAACAACTTAGGAACTGCAGTGTGATGTGTGGACCAAGTCACTCAGTAAAATAAACACCAACTAGAGTCACACAGCAAATGGCTGGAGCAATATTTTGAAATTCAACAACTATGTAATTATTCAACACTATACGGTTTCAATTTTTTTTTTAGAAGCCAGACTTTTTGGTGAGCTAAACAGGAGAGTTATATGGAAGTGCTCACTGTGCAGCTTCATAGGCATTTTCAAATACACTTCATCATGTAGCCTTTATGGTGGAACCATCGCCACAAGTGGTTCTGCACTGAAATCTCTATAGCAGGTGAAGTTTCTCCTGCTAACTCAGGATGAAAGGGTGCGCAAGAGATGTGGTCTGCCCATTTGCCTGGAGCTTCTACGCAAAGCACCAAGATATGAAAATGACTGGCCACAGAATAATTATGAGTATTTTTTATTAATTTAAAATATTTCTTGGCTGCCTTTCAGGGCAGAAGCCCTCCCAAGGAGGCTTACAACAACAAAATACATACAAACAGTTAAAGTGATAAATATATAAAAACAATAAAAACAACAATAAACGCCAATAATAAGACCAGCAACAATGATAACAGCAGTAACAGCAACTATCGCAGTCATATCAAGAGAAGGCTACAGTAAATTCATATGTTTCCAAGGCCTTCTTAAAAGTCTGCAGAGATGGAACATGGCAGACCTCTGATGGCAGCTTGTTCCAAAGGTGTGGGGCCACTGCAGAGAAGGCCCCCTCATGTGTGGTCACCCACCTGACTACTCTCACAGGTGGGCAAGTGAGAAGGGCCTCTCTTTCTGATCTTAAAGAGCAGGCAGGCTGATATGGGTGTAGGCGGTCCTTCAAGTAACTTGGCCCCAAATCATTTCAGATTTTAAAGGTCAAAACAGCACTTTGAATTGGGCTTGGAAATGCGCTAGTAACCAATGCAGCTGGTGCAGTATAGGCGTTATGTGATCGAATTGCCTCGTTCCCACCAATACTCACGTGGCCACATCCTGCACAAGCTGGAGTTTCTGAACCGTCTTCAAAGGCAGCCCCACGTATAGCGCATTATAGTAGTCCAGCTTGGATGTGACTAGTGTGTGGATAACTGAGACAAGATCCAATATAATCGCTTTGTACAGATATAACCCCTTTGAAAACCCAGAACTATTTACAAATATATGTATTTAGTTTTAGCTCAGTACCTACTGATTAGATGTCCATAAACTCTGTACCATCCACTGTACTATCCACACCTCATAATGCAAGAAAGGTAGATGAAAGCTAATAAAATATCTTTATCTTCTTTTAACTAAAACTAGGCTGCAGATCTGGACAAACACTACCACAGTGAACATCTGCACAAAACCACAAAAAACATCTGTGCAAAATCTCATGATGAATTGCTCCAACATCTGGTTTTCCCAGAAGTGCACCATTTTGAATCTGGTTTAAAAACATGTGTTAATGAAGAACCAGACTTGTCACAAGCACAGTGGTCTTATAAACTGGCTCTAAATTCGAACAAGTATCTACTTCAGGGGTGGAAAACCTCCAGAGGTGCAGGGGCCATTTTCACTTCCCCAACTCCCATTGCATGCTGTGGGCTGCTGCACAGTCCATGGAGTGCCCCCCCAAATGGCCGAAATCACCAGTTTGCCACCAAAATTTGGCAGCAAACTGCTTCATAGCACTAGATAGAACTACAGTGGCTCCATAGCATCTACAGAGAACCAAAAGGGCTAATTTAGCTTGCAAAAAAGCTAAATTTCATCCTTTGGACATCCCATAGCCATTTAAAAACAAAAAAAAATAATTAGGGGGCACCAGGGGTGGTGGGGGTTGCATGCAGTCCACAGAACACATGTTGCCCAGCCCCGATCTACTTGAGGGGTGTCTCCACAGGTGATTTGCTGTGAGCTGACTGCATTTGGAGGTCGTTCAGGCAACATGAGATCGTGGCCATCCCACAGCCACCCAGGAGCAAGTCGAGTTCTTCTCAGTATAGTTGCTGTGTGCTCCAACCCCTGCATTTACCTTGGGTATCCTAGCCCTGCCTAGAGGTATGCCTTTCACCATGACCCCGGTCAAGGGGTGTTTCCTTTCCCTGTGTTCCCCATGCCTGTCTTTTCTAGCACAAACATATGTGTGTCTACTCAGAAGTAACTCCCATTGTAGTCAACGAGGCTTGTTCCCGAAATGCGCACTCCCAAAGTTACTGAGATTCCCATGCATCGAAATAGCTTTAAGGCTCCTAAATGTGCTATGTCAAAGCTGTGTGTCTTTGATGTTTGCTTCTTGCTTTCAGAAGTAAGTAATTCGCAGCTTCAATCCTTTGCAGCTTCTGGAGCTTCAGGGGAGGGAGAAGGCTGCAGGTGTGTTTCTTTAATGTTTGCTTTGTCAGCTGTAAGGAAGGATGGGGGAGCCTCTCACATTGGTTGATCAGCCCCTCCCAGTCTAATGATGTTCACTCCAAACCCCTCACCTCACTGAGAAGTATGTTCCTGTGAGGCTACTTAGAATAGTATGGTGCACTCGTTTGTGGAGCCCTGCGCGGACCAAAGCCAATTCCCCGAAAAATCTGGGTAATCCTCCATTTGCTTCTCCTCCTGTTGTTGTGGAGATCCTCCCTTGATTGCAACCCTTTCTGTCCTCTTCAAGATTCAAAACACATGTGCAGATGTTCTTCAACAATCCTTTCTTTCAATTCATACTATCGACAGTCTGTCAAGCAGTCCACACAATATTTCTGCAAGCTACTGTTAATTCTTGACCTCCATCATGAAGGAATAACAGATGTTTACAATGTTGACACTTTAGTAGTATGCAACCTTTTGGGTATCCCTGTATGCATTGGTACCTTTCATCAGAAGTGGGAACTGACATTTGTATTCTCATCATTACACCATTTTCACAGGCATTGTTCATCTTTATCACCTATCTGATTAAAGCTGGAATCCTACAAACACTTACCTGGGAGTAAGTCCCAGTGAGGTTTCCTTCCGATTAGGCATGCATAAGACCATGCTCCTAGTTATTCTAAAACAGTATTTGATATTCACAGTGCCATAACAGGTCTACCAGCAACAATGGAAGTCACATGGTTTCATCACCAAACATGGTTTGTTGTTGTTGTTGTTGTTCAGTCGTTCAGTCGTGTCCGACTCTTCGTGACCCCATGGACCATAGCACGCCAGGCCTTCCTGTCCTACGCTCTCTCCCGGAGCGTGCTCAAGTTCATATTCATTGCATCCGTGATGCTATCTAGCCATCTCATCCTCTACCGTCCCCTTCTCCTTTTGCCTTCAGTCTTTCCCAGCATCAGGGTCTTTTCCAGAGAGTTTTCTCTTCGCATTAGGTGGCCAAAATATTTGAGCTTCAGCTTCAGGATCTGTCCTTCCAATGAGCACGCAGGGTTGATTTCCTTTAGGATGGACTGATTTGACCTCCTTGCAGTCCAGGGGACTCGTAAGAGTCTTCTCCAGCACCACAGTTCGAAAGCATCAATTCTTCGGCGCTCAGCCTTCCTTATAGTCCAGCTCTCACAGCCATACATTACTACTGGGAAAACCATAGCTTTGATTAGACGGACCTTTGTCGGCAAGGTGATGTCTCTGCTTCTTACTATGCTGTCTAGGTTGGCCATAGCTTTCCTCCCAAGGAGCAAGCGTCTTTTAATTTCATGGCTACAGTCACCATCTGCGGTGATCTTGGAGCCCAAGAAAATAAAATCTGTCACTGCTTCCATTCCTTACCCTTCTATATGCCAGGAAGTGATGGGGCCAGATGCCATGATCTTCGTTTTTTTAATGTTGAGTTTCAGACCAGCTTTTGCACTCTCCACTTTCACCCTCAACAAGAGGCTCTTGAGATCCTCTTCGCTTTCTGCCATTAGGGTGGTATCATCTGCATATCAGAGGTTGTTGATAATTCTCCCAGCAATCTTAATTCCGACCTCTGATTCATCCAACCCGGCATGTCTCATGATGTACTCTGCATATAAGTTAAATAAGCAGGGTGACAATATGCAGCCTTGTCGTACTCCTTTCCCAATTTTGAACCAATCAGTTGTTCCATGTCTGGTTCTTACTGTTGCTTCTTGACCCTCGTACAGGTTTCTCAGGAGACAGGTAAGGTGGTCTGGTACTCCCATCTCTTTAAGAATTTGCCACAGTTTGTTGTGATCCACACAATCAAAGGCTTTAGCGTAGTCAATGAAGCAGAAATAGACGTTTTTCTAGAATTCTCTTGCTTTCTCTATGAAGCAGCGAATGTTGGCGATTTGATCTCTAGTTTGTCTGCCTCTTCGAAACCCAGCTTGTACTTCTGGTAGTTCTCGGTTCGCATACTGCTGAAGCCTAGCTTGTAGGATTTTGAGCATCACCTTGCTGGCATGTGAAATGAGCGCAATTGTGCGGTAGTTCAAACCAAACATGGTAAACAATGTCAAATAAGCATAGGTTGCAGCAAAATTTCATTGGCAGTTAACTTCATGCAATTAACATAAGTAACTGAGAATGAAATACAACAGAAACATGGTATGAAAGGATCAGGCCAGCTGTCAATCAAGTCCAGAAGAAAGATACAAAGAAGTCAGTAAGGAAACCACCATAGAGCTTCTTTATCTTATAGCATTCTGATGTTTTAAGGCAGAGAATATATGGATTCATGCTTTGCCCATGTTCACTAATATTGACTGCTTTTCCTGTTTTCCAGGAATTCATCAAATCCTTTGTCTACCAAAAAGAAAAGATAAAAAGCAGTGAAGAAATGCCCTAACCTGGCGCCAGCTTGATTGGCTGAAGGGGGGGGGGGCATTGCGGGCGGGTGGGGTGACAAGACATAGGGGCCTCTGATTGGTGCACCCCAGTCATACCACCAGTCAGGGAGGGGCAGGCTGAGTTGCCTTAAACTCGCCCCCCCTCCCTATCTCAGCTCTCTGGCTCGACGCAGCTCCCTCCCACCCTCCCCTAAGCAGTGTGGGTTTCTTGCCGGTTGCCCTTTCGGGAGCCATGTAGGAATTTTTTGGTTCACAGTTCGATTGGCCTAGGACTGTGGGTCTTTTTTGCCTACATCACACTGTTATGCGGGTTGGGTGTGTCCTGTAGGGGAATTGGGTCTATATCATCGGTCACATTCCACTTGGAGGCTAGGACAGGCAAAACATGAAAGGGAGTAGGGATGGTGTGCATGCAGAGGCACCTTATGGTGACAGGTGACGCCTGAGACCCCCTGAACGGGTCGTGTGGCTCGTAGGGGTGGACGAAAGTCACTTACCTTTTCTCGCAGCTTGTTCGCGGTGGGGGGGAGCGCTTTGCTGCTCCCCCCGCGAAGTTCAGGCCGGGGGGGGAGGCTTCCCGCCTCGCCCGGCCGAAATTCAGGCCGGGGAGGAGGCTTCCCGCCTCGTCCGGCTGAAATTCAGGCCGGGGAGGAGGCTTCCCGCCTCGCCCGGCCGCGAACACAAAAGTTTTTTTTAAAAAAATACGTCCCCTGATAGGCTACGTGACGATTCACGTAGCCTATCATGGCTAGATCTGGAAAGTCAGCCGTGATAGGCTACATGAATCGTCACGTAGCCTATCACGGGTGACTTAAAAAAAAAAAAAAAGCGCGTACGCGAATGGCGGCCCCCATAGGGAGCCGCCATTCGCGTTCCTTATTTAGTTGCTGTAGTCTACGTAAATGTTTACTTAGACTACGGCGAAAATAAGGGCAACGCAAATAGCGTTGCCCTTATTTTCGCCATAGTCTACGTAAACATTTACGTAGACTACAGCGACCAAATAAGGAATGGGAATGGCGGCTCCCTATGGGGGCCGCCATTATCCGTACACACTTTTTTTTTTTTTTTTTAAGTCACCCGTGATAGGCTACGTGACGATTCACGTAGCCTATCACGGCTGACTTTGCAAATCTAGCCGTGATAGCCTACGTGAATCGTCACGTAGCCTATCAGGGGACTTTTTTTTTTTTTCTTTGATTGCAATGGCGGGGGCGGCAGCCGGTTGAAAGACCGGCTGCCGCTCCCGCCCCGCTCGAACACCGGACGAACCGCCAGCCGGACCCGCCGCCGGGAGGGACATTCAGGGAAGGTAAGTCCCGTCCCGGGGGGGGTGCAGGGGGCAGGGGGGTGCGGAGGATTTCTCCCCGAAACTTGTTCGGGGGGCCGAACACGTTGGCGCTCGGCCCCCCGAAGTTTCGGGGAGAAATTCTCCACCATCCCTAGTGGCTCGGCGGGGGGATAAGGGTTGCCTGGGAGACCAACCCTACTCACTCACCCAGGTGTTGTGCAGCACCGGGTCGGGGGTGACACCGGAAGGTCTACCTCCCCCAGAAGGGGCAGTCCGGAGGGATGGCGAGATCACCGCCACCCCTCAGGCTGGGTGTGTTTTCGCCCAAGAAGTGCCAGCTAGCCGCTGACACAGTTAGATGCCCGTCCTAGTTACCCCTTTGCAGGTATTTCAATAAATGTGGCCCAATTTTCAACCCAAGCTTATTGTCTGCGTCTTCTTTGACCCATCTCCGCTCACAACTTCAATATACCAGAAAAGTATCACAAAAGTAGAGAATAAAAAGCACCAAGTACTTTGACTTTTCATTTTAATTATGTGTTCCTAGGTAAGATATGGAAACTAGTTGCCAATTCCCACTAATGCATTGTTTCATAGTAACATGAAATACACAGAGATGTCTTTGTCAGATGATGTTTTTACAACTTCTTTTTTATACTTCATGGCAGTGATATTAGTGTGGTAGAAACAAAGCAAGCAAGTGGGGGAAGCATAGAAATAAGTCAATGCCCATAAAAATGATGTATTCTGATATATCCCTGGCTCAACCCTACTAAATTTGTACTTCCATCGATATGCATTCAAAACAAACACCTCAATGCCTAAGCAGGTTTCAACAAACTAATTTAACTCGGAGGAGCTATTAAGCCTATTAAATGTTTCCACTCTGTTGACAAGATATTGGATTTCAAATCAACATCTTTTCATAGTACCAGTTCCAAAGAAATTAAACCATTTAAAGTACATTAAAATACCATCAAAGGTCTAATTTTCTACAAAGAGCAAAGAAATGGAGGGATAAACATGGACTTTGAATGAGTAAGTCCTCTTTCTTCCTTCACTCTGAAAAGTTAAAAAGCTTGCCCTTGCA
The DNA here is from genome assembly GCF_057233095.1 of Heloderma suspectum. Lineage (NCBI taxonomy): Eukaryota > Metazoa > Chordata > Lepidosauria > Squamata > Helodermatidae > Heloderma > Heloderma suspectum. Next base: position 110,085,516 of record NC_139458.1, on the reverse strand, counting down.
CTCAGGGCTATTGTGCTAGATTTTGAAATGCAGGTGTTCATCTGCACAGTCCCCACAGCCACACCCCAAAGGAGAGTCCAAAAATGCAGGCAACTGTATTGATCCATACCAACAAACCAGTTCTAGCCATTTTATCACCACTTAGAGCATGCCTTCTATAAAACTATTGGTCTTAATTGCCCATTCAAGACCAAGCCACTGCAAGATACTCGGTATTACAACAGGGAGCAATGTTTTGTTGTTGGGAAAAGTAATTTCTCTCCCATGTTACTATGAGGATTGCAGATAGGGATGGATGAAAGTCCCTTACCTGGTCCCGCAGCTTGCTTCGCGGTGGGGGGAGGCGCTCCGTTTCTCCCCCCGAAATTCTGGCCGGGGGGGAGGCGCCCCGTCCCTCCCCGCTGAAATTCTGGCTGGGGGAGAGCGCCCCGTCTCCCTGGCCGCGAATCTCGTCTCCTGCCGGGACGCAAATGGCGGCAGCCGTAGCTGCCGCTGTTTGCGTCCCTGCAGTCAGCCATGATAGGCTACATCAATGCTTACGTAGCCCATCACGGCTGACTTTGAGGGGGAAAAAAAAGCATGTATGCAAATGGCGGCACCCATGGGCGTTGCCATTTGCGTACACGCTTTTTTTTTCCCCCCAAAGTCAGCCGTGATAGGCTACGTAAGCATTTACGTAGCTTATCATGGTGTTTTTTGAAAATCTAGCCGTGATAGGCTACGTAAATCTTTACGTAGCCTATCACGTTTGTTGGTTGTTATTTTTTTTTCACTTGGAAATGGCGGTGGCGGCAGCCGGTCAGAAGACCGGCCGCCGCCGCCGAACCGCCGCCGGGAGCCGCCGCCATGAGGGACATTCACTGAAGGTAAGTCCCATTCCGGGGGGGGGGGGCAGACCGTTTCTCCACCAATTTCGGGGGGCCGAATGCGTTGGCATTCGGCCCCCCAGAGATTCGTGGAGAAATTCTCTGACATCCCTAACTGAGCTCAGAAAGAACAGGGATTCAGGGAATTCTGAGGAGTGTGGCAGATGTAGGGATGTACGAAAGTCACTTACCTTTTCGACGGGGTGATTCACGGTGGAGGCGAGGCGCTCCGCGCCTCCCCGTGAAATCCTGATCTGGCCGGCTCCGCTCCGCAGAGATTCCACAGAGCCGCAGGCCGGGGCCTGCTGGGCAGCCTTCTGGGAAAAAAAAACCCATGTACACAAATGGCGGCGGTTACAGCGGCTGCCATTTGAGTTCCCTTTTTTTCACTGTTTTAGCCTACGTAAATATTTATGTAAGCTATTACGGTGAAAAAAAAGGGGAATGCAAATAGCGCCCACTATGCTATTTGCGTTCCCCTTTTTTCACTGTAATAGCTGTAGCCGCCGCCATTTGCGTACACTATTTGTTTGTTTTTTGCTTGCCGTGATAGGCTACGTAAGTATTTACATAGCCTATCACGGCAAAGGCAGCTACGCAAATGGTGTGGTGGCCACCATTTGAGTCCGCAGCAGCCGGCCGAGAGACTAGCTGCTGCCGCTGCCAGAGCTGCCGCCGGAGCCGCTGCCGCCGGAACATCCACCCCAGGTAAGCTTTCATCCCTGGGGGGATTCCGTGGGGGGGGCGAGGGGGAGTCCATTCTGCCATGGGTTTTGGGTGCCAGTGCATTCGGCCTCACTGAAATCTGTGGCGGACTTCTCCGCCATCCCTAGGCAGATGATGTCAGCATTCCAGCTATTAAAAAAGTGCAGGTGCTGCATCCCTCCAAGCCCTGGCTTCACTACGTCACCGCTTGCACTGACACAATGATGGCCAAACCATGAGGTAAACACAGAAGAGTTAGTCCCTGGATGGATTTTTGATGCAGCCCCCTCTCCCATTCCAGACTGGTTCCACTGCTGCCTCACTCATGAAACTATTGCCATTTTACTGGGCACTCCCGAGCCCATTGAAAGGACGTTTTTTCACCCGTTAGGGATGCCGGCACAATTCTCCCAAGCAAGACTCAGAAAGGACTGTCAAAGCCCTGGGAATAATGACATGTCCCATAGTCTTCCACACCCCAGCCTTTCCTAGTGTGATGGGCAAATGGAAAGAAGGAAGGGAGAAAAAACAACCCTCCTTCCTCTGTTATCCCCCATGCACCTTCTCTGCCACTGGAAGTTGTTTAAAAACAAAATAAAACTGGAAGTCACTGCCTCAGCTCTTAATAAAGTTCTCAACTGGACATCACCACTAGGGGATTCTGTCTCAGCTATAAAACCTTTAACTGCCGCCTCTAGAATAAAACCTATTTAAAAGAAACTGGTTCCTATAGCACTGGCATGGGACTGACACCACCACTAGAGACAACTTTGGAAAAGGAATACAAATTAAGGGTGCAAACCTATCCAGATAGTTAGCAGCCTACAAACTCGGAGGCTGCCAAGTATCCAATGCAGGGCGGGGGGAGAGTGGAGGTGATCATCGCCTCTGAGCTCCAGCTACCCTGCAATTCTTCTAGATGGGCAATTTCGCCTGTCTAGCAGAGGTGCCTCGGAGGGTGAGGGTAGGAGGCTGGGGCTGCCATAGGATATGTTGTATGGCTGCCACACCAGTCACCTCCCCTCCCCCGAGAACACCCCCTTTTCCCTGTCTCCGCGCTCCATTTTCTGAGTGCAGAGAGGTAGCTGGCACTGTTCTCTCCACGCTTGCTGTGAGGGGGCAGGGGTGAGGAGGATGGTTTCCTGGCTATGAGGTCAGAGCCCTGTCTCTGACCTTGGAGCCAGGAAACCAAACCAGTCTATGCCCCCGCCGCCAGACACTGTCTGGAGCCATAAGATCCCTTTCTAAGATGCTTATTAATGGAAATTATTTACAAAAAAGAATAAAATGTCACTCTTCAAATAATGTTGAGATTGCTTAAAGGTTCTTAAATTAAATATGGACACTTACCATTCCCAATATGTGAGAAAGTCTTTCCCAGCTAAATAAAATCTTAATAGCTTTTCCTTCAAACCAGATTTTTCTAAACTCTACCCCACAAACAGGAACAAGTTTAGGAATTTCTCAGAACTTCCTTACAAACAGGAACAGATGCTATACACCAGTCTTCCTCTGCCTCCAGTTCTTCCTTCTTCTTCTGTCTTCTAGGATGATTCAGATATTCCAAGGACTACTTGCTGAAGTTCCCTTTGGTCAGATATAAAATAGGACCCTAAGTATATATGTACTATGTCTAATTCACTTTGCTCATAAAATTCTCGTGTTTGGTATAATAAATTTAAAAATATAGTATATTCAGACAGTAATTACAAATTCACTGAATTTACTTTAAAAAGTTTTAGTTTTAATGATTATTTTTATGAGCGAACCAAGTTACACACAATATATTTTATGTTCCTAAAGCAGCCCTCCCCAACCTGGTGCCCTCCAAATATTTTGGGCTACAATGTCCAACGTTCCTGACCATTGGCCATGTTGCCTGAGGCTGATGGGAGCTGAAGCCCAAAGTATCTGGAGGGCACCAGGTTGGGGAAGGGTGTCCTAAAGCAACAACATGACTTTAGATCTGTAAAGGGCACTACAAAAAATAAAAGAGGCAGTACATATTCTTCAGTTTCCCCCAAAATTTCTATTTTTTTCTGGAACCCCCCCATTACCCCCCCCCCATGGCTTCAATATTTCTGGAAATTTTATATTTTTAGTCACAAGCTCGTATGACCAGTCCCAGGTAGTAGCCTAGTGGCTCCGTTTTGAACTAACTGAAATTTCTGAGCCGTCTTCAAAGGTAGCCCCAGATACGATATGTTGCAGCCATCCAACAAGGATTACTCCAAAGCTTGCAGTTATTGCTAATGCACATGCAATCCTATATCCCTAATATAGAGACCAAAACTCCCACTTTACTCATCACTGCTTTACACAGTCAGTCTAAGGTTCTCTCCCTCCCCATATTTTTAGGCTGCTTTTCAAATTAGTTTTTTTCTTCTCTTCAAAGAGAATAGGCATTCGTCAGACCTTCCCATCAAGTAAATGACATGAGACAAGTCCTCCCCCCGCCCCGGCCCACACTCCATCTTGAGATATCTTCATTAAGGGCTGCTTCACACCTGACAGTAGAAATGGGTCCATGTCAGATGCCAGCTTAGGAGTCACTGTCATCTTCGTTGCTGTAAACAGCATGCCAAGGCCTGGGGAAAAAAATGCTGTAAGGTTTCTATCTGGATGCTGAAGGAAATCCCGACATGTGATGAAAAATGAACAGAAGATCTTGCATGGCTCAGAAGCTCAGTGCAGCAATGTAATAGCAAGATGGGAAATCAAAACGCTTCTATATTGCACAAGCCTAGCTGCTGGCTCAAAATTGGCAAGGGCGATTGGGCTGAAAATCCCTGCCATTTGTGGCTCAAAGAAAAGCCACGATGGTTTCGGCAGCCTTAATTTAAAGTAGAGAATGACACTGGGAAAGTGATTCAGCGTGCTCTGAACTAGACAAGGTTCATTAAGAGTAACTTGGGTTCTGCAGTTCTTATGAAATTCATTTTGAGCTGTTTTCTCCTGAGTATGAAACTTGTGATTTGGAATGGACACATGGCCATGAGAAGAAAAGAAAAAAACACACAGAATACTGTTCATGGAGAAAGAAAAATTGTCTTCCATTAGCTTTGATTGGGGAAAGCTAATACCCTGAAAGTGTATGATCCACTGTAATTCAAAAGACTTGCTTGGGAGACTCCCAGCTATCAAGCCTGAAAATGAGTTCTCTGTGAAGAGGAGAAATAAATTGTTGGGTACACCAACATACTTCTTCCAAGTAAATCTTTAGTGTATACAGCTGCAAAGGCCAGAGTGCAGCATCTATTTTAAAACAGAGCGTACTACTTGTTTTCTCTCTTCCTCCACTGCTGCCCCCCCCCCCTAAACAGGATGCTGCCTCTGTGGGAAGGTTATGGTTAATGTCATTTTAGCTCAAATTATTTATTTAGATTATTTCTTCTCCATTTTTGAAACAAAATTTCCCCAACAGCGAACAAATTATATGCATCAGCAAGGGGAAAAAACTGTTTTGTGCCTGAAAAAAATACAGAATAACCACTGAGTAAAAAGAACCAGCCGAAACAGCACAAAAATAAAGCACCAGCTAAAATCAATTAAATGACTGGGCAAATAAAAAAGACTTAACTTGGCACTGAAAGCTTATAAAGCTAGACGTCAGGAGGAAACTCTAGGGAGAGTGTTCCACATATGTGGGGTGCTACCACTGAAAAGGTCCTTTACCCATTCGTCACCCACTATCTATTTATTGTATTTTTAATCTGCCCAATAACAAAAGTTCTTTGACAGTGGAGGAACCCAGAGAAGAGCATCTCTGGTACGGATCTTAAGGCATCCACAGGTTCATGTGCAAGGTAGAGCTGGAAAGAAACAGTGATTCAACCAAAATGTGTAAAATTGACCCAGTAATTTGAGGAGAAACAGTTGCATGAACTGCTGCCCCCCCCATTTTGCTGATTATTCAGCATGTTTACTTGGGAGTAAGTTCTATTAAACTTATTTTTCCTGCTAAAAATGCACAGAACTGCACGATTAATCCCATGATTCCATCCCGCCCCACCCCCCAATATGAATAAAGCATTTTTTTTGCAAGACTTATTTATTTCACCCTTGGACAAATTAGCAAACTGAAACCACTCATTTTTTATCATTCCCATTTCAAGCCAGCCCGAGTGGAAGGCAGTGCTTCGTCAGCTTTACACACTTTGATACTTCAGCTACTTCTTATCTTAAGCTGAAACTTCTTCACTATAACTTCTTCATAAAAGTTTCTTCAGAGCCCTCCATCTATCCTATGGCCTGCTGGCAATAGCCAGGGATGGAGGGAGGAGGGAGGGAGGTAATTTTGCCTCTCCTTCTTCCTAAAAAAAGGAAGAAAAAAAGCTAGACAAACATATATGGGCAATGGAGAAGCCATAGAACACTGTGGATCCAGGCTTCTCCTGTCCCCTCCCTTCCTTGTCCACCCAAATGTCCCCTTTTTGGCCTCCACAAGGTCATCTGGTGTCGCTTTTCCAACCTCAGAAAGTAGTTGTTCTGGTGCTAGGGGTGCACGAAACCTACTTACCCGTCTGCTGAAGGGGTCCGTGGGGCGGGAGGTGATCCATCCCTCCCCCGGAATCCTCCCCGGCTGGCTCTGCTCTGCAGCGAGACCACGGAGCCGCCGGCTGGGCCCATCCGCAGCTGGACTTCTGGCCACTGCCACGTAAATGGCATCTGACGTAGCAGATGCCATTTGCATCCCTGCCCTTAACCGTGATAGGTTATGTAAATATTTACATAGCCTATCACAGCAAAGAGCAGGGACACAAATGGCGTAGCGGACGCCATTTGCATCTCTGCCCTTGGCCGTGCTAGGCTACATAAATATTTACATAGCCTATCATGGCCAAGGGCAGGGATGCAAATGGCGTCCACTACATTGGGTGCCATTTTGTTCTGCAGCCCAGCAGTGGAATGATGATGACGGACTCGGACCAGCCGCCGCCAGGTAGGGTCCGTCCCAACTGGCCTTCACGGGGTGGCGGGGAGGGGAGCAGTCCATTCCGCCCCAGACTCCTTCTTTAGAATCCGGCCTCATTGGAGTCCTTGGTGGATTTCTCTGCCATCCCTATCTGGTGCTTTCCACAGCAGCTGTGAGGGGAGAGGGCAGGGGAGCAGGGAAGGATCCAATCTCAGTCCCCTCTTGAAGTTGTAGGGGTCTCTATGGCCTTTGGAGGAAGAATCTTAAACATCCCATGGACCCTGGGACACTCTCCCAGGGACCATAAGATTGTTTTGTTCTATGTGTAGAACATGAACAAGAGGAAGATATATAGATATATATATATATATATATACACACACACACACACACACACATACATATACACACACACACACACAAATACACACTAACATATATTCAGTTGCATTCTACACAGTGTTAGAACAATTTTACAGATATCTGTTTATATATATATATATATATATATATATGTTATAGATATCTGTTATAGGTACCAATGAATTTGTGAAGAACTTGACTGCTTCATCATTATATATATATATATTTCGTTGCACCAACAGCCAATTTATTATGCCAGTAGAAGATCCAACACATCTCAGAAATAACAGTGTACAGCAGTGAATACAAGCAATGGATTCAGGCAAACAATTAATAAAGACTTCATTTGTGTCATATCTGAAGTATCTAACCAATACAGTGGATTCCAATTTGCCATTTTTCCCTAGGCATATGACAGAAATTTAATTAAATCAATACATCTCCCCTCAAAGCTAGCTTTTACTTTTTTGTCACCTCGGCACTGCCTTCTTGATCATTATTACACTCAGTATTTCATTTCAAATAAATGTCAAAATTCACAGGAGACCCCTACAATTAACAAGGTTATTATGCCAAGGAGAGAAATGTATGTCCTTTATCTTTTAAAAGAGAAATTTCTTTAAAAATTAGACATTTCATGGATACAATGCAAACTAAAGATTGCCTTCTCAGCAGTTACTGAAAGTATAAACCCAGCAGTCACTTTTTTTTTTTTTAAGGAAAGGGTGAATTTAATAATTACCATAGGCAGATAACACTGCCCCCAACAGGAGGCCTAGTCTGGAACTGGAGGACATCCTGGGCTGCCCAAGAATATGAAATCAAAATGGTTGCAAGACTTGACATGACTGGCAACGAAAACTACAGAAAAGAAACTTGATAATGTTCAAGTTTGGGCCTCACTCCTGAAGTCCCAAGGGAAAAAAGACCCCCCCCCATGTATCTTATTTGATACACATTCACAACTACTTGGAAGCTGAAGTCTGTTATAACTATTCCGTCCAAAGACAGTGTAAACGCCGTATCATACAGTGGCCAAGAGGGGGCAAAAGCTAGATGCCTGTCAGAGGTCCTTTGTGAAAGTTTCCTCTAAACCCTGCCCCCCAACATGCTGGTACTCAAGAGTTCTTCCATTTGGTCATATTTACCACTTGGAATTATTAGGTTCATGAACAATTTGTCTTAACATTTTCCTTTTGGTATTGTCTTGATTTGTTTAATCAAACTAACTTCCTTTGCTCCATTAATATTGGATGTATATATATTTTACTACAGTCTGATCTATCTCAGGATGTGATTTTGCATGGTTGGGAGATGGGTATAGCACAGGTGAAAGTTACTGCTGGTGCATATTTATAATAATTATCAAAAAACCTGCCAGTTTAAAAGACCAGAATTAAAGCAATCTCATGTTGGCTCAAATTCCAAAAAGCCAGGAAGCTAAGGTGGATGTTTTAACAGACATGTCCCATGAACAGTGATGACATTGTGCAATGTCAGAAACTGTGCTTGCATGCAACTTACCCTCCATGCACCCACACTTTTCCTGGGACTTTCAGTCCCAAATCCAGGTTGGGAGGATGGAATGCCTGGGACCAGCAAAAATGCTCCATGTTGTTCTGGTCCTGTATTGCCTTAGGAAGCATCTGACCCTTATTGTATTGCTAGAAGAATCATCCTATGAGTTGCCTCACAACTTTATTCTGTGGGTTCACCCATGCTTCTACTGGGTGAGAAGAAAAGTCAGTAAAATGGGGCACTATATTTTAAACCATTCAGATTCTGGTAGGTTCCCGGTAAAAAGGAAGTTGGAAGGGGGAGTCAAGAGGACTAAATCCTTTCAAAATGCTTGAAGGTTACTCAAAACCACAATAATAGAAGCTCAGCTAGAATGCATATCACAGGTTAGGAAAGGTAGCGTGAAGTCCAAGTGGTCACCAGCATGACTAACAAGCAGTGTCAAGGAAGCCGTTAGAGAAAAGAAAGCTTCCTTAAGAAAATGGAAGGCTTGCCCAATAAGGAGAACAGAAGGGAGCACAAGCTTGCATGAAGGAGATGCAAGCTGACAATAAGAGATGCAAAAAAGGATTTTGTGGAACATATCACTTATCAACATCGAGGCCAACAATAAGGAATTTTTAAATACATCAGAAGCAGGAAACCAGTGAGGGAGGGAGATGGGCCATTAGATAACAGGAGAGTTAAAGGAGTACTAAGGGAGGATATGGAGATTGCAGCGAAGCTGAATGAATTCTTTTAATTATTTAATTATTTATTTAATAATTTATTTTAATCTGCCTTCACTGAAGAAGATATAGGACAGATATCTGAACTGATGTTTTCAGGAAGGAAGTCTGAGGAACTGAGGAAAATAGTGGTGACAAAAGATGAAGTTCTCAACCATATTGATAATTGAAAGTTAATAAATCACTGGGCCCAGATGGTATTCATCCTGTAGTTCTTAAAGAACTCAAATGTGAAATTTGAGGGTTATTATTATTATTATTATTATTATTTACATTTCTATGCCGCCCAATAGCTGGAGCTGTCTGGGTGGTATAGAAAGATTAAAAACATAAAAATACAATATACAGAGATCAAAACCATTTCCATAAAAAAACACATGAACAGACAATATTCACAAAAGAAACATATATCTAAAACAACTTCAAACAACAATCTCAAAAACAAACAACCATAACCATAAGGCATTCCAGGATCGATTAAACACTTATCATATACTGCCGAATGCTTGGGAGAAGAGAAAGGTCTTAACTTGGCGCCGAAAAAATAACCATGTTGGCGCCAGGTGGGGCTCATCAGGGAGATCATTCCATAATTTAGGGGCCACCACCGAAAAGGCCCTCTCCCTTGTCGCCATCTTCCGAGCTTCCCTCAGTGTAGGCAGCTGAAGGAGGGCCTTAGATGATGAGCGTAGTATACAGGTAGGTTCGTGTTGGGTTTAAGAGTTCTTTAAGAAGATTAGGTTCTTTAATCTTCTAACAAAAATATGTTACATATTCCTAGATCAGCTTCTGTACCAGAGGACTGGAAGATGGCCAATGTAACACCAATTTTTAAAAAAAGGATCCAGGGGGATCCAGGAAATCACAAGCCAGTTAGCTTAATGTCTGTTCCAGGTAAATTGGCTGAAAGCATTCTTTACTTTCTTTACTTATAAATGAATAAGCATACAGAAGGACAAGCCCAGCTGAAAAAGAATCAACATGGCTTCCACAAAGGTAAGTTATGTCTCACTAACTTTTTAGAGTTTTTTTTTTAGAGTGTCAATAAACATGAGGACGGGGTGATCTGGTAGGCATTGTTTTCTTGGACTTCCAAAAGGCTTTTTGACAAAGTCCCTCATCAAAGACCTCTGAGTAAACCTAAGAATCATAGAATAAGAGGAGAGGTCCTCTTATGGATCAGTAACTGGTTAAAGCAGAGAGTAGGAATAAATGATAAATTCTCCCAATGGAGAGGTGTAAACAGTGGGGTCCCATAGGGATCTGTATTGGGACAAATGCTTTTCAACCTGTTCATAAATGATGTGGAATTAGGAATGAGCAGTGAAGTGGCCAAGGTTGCTGGTGACACCAAATTATATCAGGTAAATTATATAGGTGTATAAAACAAAAAGGGACTGTGAAGTGCTCCAAAAAGATCTCTCCAAACTGGGAGAATGGGCATCAAAATGGAAAATCCAGTTCAAATTAAGCAAGTGTAAAGTGATGCATGTTGGGGCAAAAAATCCCAGCTTCACGAGTATGCTGATGAGATCTGAGTTACCAAGGGTGCTGAGCAATAAAGGGATCTTGGGGTTGTGGTGGCCAGCTTCATGAAAATGTCAACCCAGTGTGCAGCCGCTGTAAAAAAGGCAAACGCCATGTTAGGCATAATTAGAAAAGGAATTGAGAATAAAACTGCCAGTATCATACTGCTTTTATATCATACTGCTCCTATGCAACTCTATGATGCAACTACACTTAGCATACTGTGTACAGTTCTGGTCACCATACCGAAAAAAGATATTGTAGAGCTGGAAAAAGTGCAGAACAGGGCAACTAAAATGATCTAGGGGCTGGAGCATCTCTCCTATGAAGGAAGGTTACAGCAGCTGGGAATATTTAGCTTGGGAAAAAAGAAAGGTAAGGGGAGACATGATAGAGATGTACAACGTTATCCATGGTGTGGAGAATTTGGAGAGGAGGATTTTTCTCCCTCTCATATCACTAGAACCTGGGGGTCATCCCATGAAGCTGATTGGTGGGAGATTCAGGACAACAGCAAGCTTTAAACAGGACCTTTATTTAATATAATGGGCATCTTCTTGTTACAACTAAAGCAGGTAAAATAGGTAGACAAAAGTGAAACCAAAACCAGCACCCCAACTTCCTACATGCATTAACCATTTAGGGTAAAATCCTATGGGGATAGGCAGCCGCCTCCGAACTCAGAGGTGACTGCCTTTCCAATGAAGGGCAGGAGAAGCGTGGAGGAGATCGTCTTCTCCATGCTTCAGCCTCCCTGCATTTGTGGCTAGACTAGGGATGTACGAAATTGGCCTTACCTGGCTCCTTCGGGTTCCGCTGGGGGGGAGGAGGCGATCCCCCCGGAATCCTGGCCGGCCGGCTCCGCAGAGATTCCGTGGAGCCGCCAGCCGGCTCCGCCAGCAGCCGGACATCCGGCCGCTGGCTAGCAGGGACGCAAATGGCGGCGGCTGTAGCCGCTGCCATTTGTGTCCTTGTAGTCAGCCGTGATAGGCTACATAAATCTTTATGTAGCCTATCACGTCTGACTTTAAAAACAACAACAACACGCATATGCAAATGGCAGCGGCTATGGCCACCCCCATTTGCATTCCTTATTTTGGCCTGTTTTAGCCTACGTAAATATTTATATAGGATAAAACGGCAAAAAATAGGAAACGCAAATGGCAGCCGCCGCCATTTGCGTACGCTGTTGTGTTTTTTTTTCCCAGCCGTGATAGGCTACATAAATACTTACGTAGCCTATCATGGCAGCCTGGCTGGACGCAAATGGAGGCTGCTATGGAGGCCGCCATTTGCATCCGCAGCAGCCTGTCCACGGCCAGAAGTCCGGCTGTGGACGGCCCTGGCTGGCTGCTCTGCAGAGCCACCGCGGAGCGGAGCCAGCTGAGCAGGATTCCGGGGGGGAGGACCGGATTGCCTCCCCCTCCGTCGAGGATTCCGGGGGGAGGGATGAAGTGCCTCCCCCCCACCGCGAATCAATTCCGCAAAAAGGTAAGTGACTTTCGTACATCCCTAATATACCACATAGAATGGTTAAATGTGAATTGAGTAATAGAATGGACTGAAGGCTACTCCTGACAGAGTTTCATCTCTGAAGCTAAGTGTGTCTGGGCTTGGATAGCACCTAGATGGGAGACAGCCTGGGATCTATGAGATCCCTAGAGGAAGGGCAGGATATGAGTGAGATCTATTTGTGCATCTTTCCAATATATCAAACCCACATCTATATTTGGAGAGGATCAACATGCTTGTGCATCTATGTGGAATCTCTAATTTGAGGCTAATGGAGAACACACACACATACACACACTGTTCTGAAGAGACACACAGCTGGACAGAATAAAATGAAAACTATGGAAGTTGTAATGGTTTAGGAATCAGGATCTCCATCAGATCAACCTTCCCCCTCCTTCTTTGTAGCGAGTGGCTTGACTCACCTGCTGAAGCCCAACTACATGATTTAACTCAATGATGCCGCAGTCGCTTCTAATAGGAGGCATTTTTGTTTGCTTTTGTTTGTAAGTGTTACTACAAATAGTTAAGAAAAGAACGATACATTTTATTTAAAATATGTCAATAGATCTACTATCTCATTGTGATATTAGAATTAAGGAAACACCTACACCAAATTATGCCTTTAATTTTAAACAGGGACATTCTGTTTACCTTCAGAGCACACTCAGATAAATTACAGCTATTGAAGTGCTGATCTCATCAATACATGGCAGTCTTATCTTCCCATGTACTGTGAGGAAAATAGAATTATCCTATTGCTTAGAACCCATCTTATTTTTTCACGCCTCACAAACTCAGAGAAATAAAAGACATTATCACTATCATCAGCTGTTTCTGAGCTCTCACAAAAATTGGGCTGACATTTCTCCTGCCAGAGTCCTTGAAGAATAAACTAGGTGAAAACCATTCTGCTTAACTTCTTGGAATTTGTCTGGTTGCCATGTCAGAATATGGATAAATAGGGATTCTATTACAGTTCCTTCTGACATTACTTAGAGACACTGCTGAATTTAGGGGAAAGGGTAGTTCAGGCTACAAATTCAATCAAACTCAGTGTAATGGAATAAGGGGGAAGAGAATCCTGCTGTTGTACCATTGCCAATTCTGCAGCCACTGCCATCAAACTAAGGAAGTGAAGAGAAGGGGGCAGGAGGAGGAGGTGAGCATTTGGAGATTTGTGAGGGAATACTGAGGGCTCCCAGGGGCATTCAGACTTCATCAGCAGTGGAACGGGGTTTCTGGCTAATCCGCCAGCTACGGCCTTTCCTGGACAGGGATAACCTAGCCACAGTAGTACACGTGCTGGTAACTTCCCGGTTAGACTGCTGCAATGCACTTTATGTGGAGCTGCTCTTGAAGACGACTCAGAAGTTGCAAGTAGTGCAAAATGCAGCAGCTAGACTGCTGACCAGAACACCTCATCAAAATCATATAACACCAGTTTTAAAGGAATTGCACTGGCTGCCAATACGCTTCCGGTCAGAATTCAAGGTTTTGGTGATGACATTTAAAGCCCTAAGCAGCTTGGGACCTCAATATTTGAGGGAGCGCCTCTCCCTATATATGCCTGCCCCAGGACTGAGATCTGTTGGAGGGGCCTTTCTCTGCATCCCACCAGTATGAGACATACACTATGGTGAGATGTGGGAGAGGGCCTTCTTTGCTGTGGCACCTCGGTTGTGGAATGCCCTCCACACCGCTTGGAGGCCCAATTGGCATAGACATTGATCTCGTTTCGGTGCCAAGTAAAAAATGGCTTTTTACCAAAGCCTTTGAGGGCTAAATGCATTTCCTAGCACATTATTTTAACTGTTTTATTGTTTTAGATTTTAACTGGTATTAGCTTGTTTAATAGTTTAATGTTTTTAGGTATTTAAATTATTGTTTTATACTATTTAAATTAATTTTATCTGTACACCGCCCTGAGATCTTAATAATATAGGGCGGGATACAAATGTTTGAAATAAATCCCCCCTCCCCCCAGTAACAATCTGAAGAATCTGTGTGACTCTGCATGTTAGATTCGTAGAAATCGAAACTTAGGGATGTGGAGTCGGGTTGGGGCTTGAGTTCCCCAGATTACCACCAACTCAGCCCCCCCAACTGGAATCCGCAGACTGCCATGCTTGCCCAACTCAGTTTGCACCAAGTTGTGCAAATACGGTGTGTCCCGCTGCTCTGCCGAGCCACCATCCTGTGCAAAATGGCAGCCCGGCCTTTTCCGTAAGTGCTGATTTTACATAAATGGCATCCATAAAGAGGTCCATTTATGCAACATTACAGGCATAAATGGTCTCTTTCAACCATTTACACCTGTAATATTGCATAAATTAGTATCTTTACAGCTGCTATTTACATAAAATCAGCCTTTACGGAAAATGCCAAGCCACCATTTTGTGCGGAATGGTGGCTTGGCTGAGGAGTGGTATGCAGATGAGGTTGACTTTGCCCATCCCTATCTGAACTCATTTGAATCCATTCCAGATTTCTCCAACTTCCTTAGCCATCACTACATCGTGTGGCAGCCAATTCCATAGATTAACTATGCTCTGTCCATAGCTCTCTTCAGTTGCAGATTCTCTTTCTGATGGAGCTATACAGCACTCCAGGGAAAAAATTAAGCATGAAGCATGGAGAAAGAGGGTAAGTTCCCCAAAAGAGTGGCAGGTTGTCAAGGAAAGCAGCAGGGTGTCAGGTATAAAACATAACTAATTTATACATCAAAATGTTGTGCTTTACGTATTTTTCTTGCCAACAACAAAGAAAGTGTTGGTCCAAAAATAACCAAATAAGACAATCCCCTCTCTTTGAACCCACCCTGTGGCAGAGAGCTCTTTCTTCTAGATGGAGCTGAATGCTGTCTTTCTTTAGAAATAAAAATAGCCCAGCCAGCATTAGGCCTATACGCTCCACCATCTCTTCTCCTGTATTGGAATGAAGGTTTTACAGTGTCCACAAGGTGCTGAATGTTTCTACAAAAAACAAAACACATACACAAATACAAGGCTTTTAAAATTCAAGGAACAAGTGAGGGCCTGGAAGCATATAAAAAAAGAGAAACAATTAAGCTGGTGGGTGTTCACATACATCTTTCAAAATCTTTAAGACTTTGGGGGAGGAGGAAGGAGATGTAATTTAGTCAGTGTCATCATAGACAAGACAAATTAAGAAAAATTTTCATAAATAGGTTTGTTTAGCAACTGTAAAATGTCATTTCTCTTCCAAGAGATCTTGGCATGCCAGGTCAAAAATGATTGGAACTGGCACGAAGGTCTTCTCTCCCCCTCAAAAAACAAAGATTATATAGACAAAAATATAAAGGCAAGGCAGTGAATTTAAATATATATATATATATTAATTACAGTGATCAGATAAGTATCCATTATTATGGGCACAATGGATCACTATTCAGGCACTGCAAATAGCACATGGAGGGATTAGCACAGATCCCAATACACATAGATGTCCTTGGTACATAGATTCAGGCGCACATATGCCACAGCCAGAACGGGAAGCTCATACTGGCCTCCTTTATCTCCACCCTGCCCTCCATTTTGCCTGGTGCAAATTACACAAGCCTAGACCTTTCACCTGGTAGAGAGGGTGGGTTGGATGGTGATATAGGAGATACACGTGGGCCTCCCATTTCTGGTAATGCCCACAGTGCTCTAATTCGTACATACACAGAGGAAGGGAGAAGGAAACAAGGTTCTGTTGAGCTTTATGCCAGTCCTTCCACATGCATATGGCTGCACCCATGTGGTGATGCACTGGACACCTGGGGTACAACCCTATCCAGATAGTCAGCATCCTCCAAACTCGGAAGCTGTCAAGTATCCAGTGCAGGGTAGGAGGAGAGCGGTGGCTCTGCACTTCAGCCACCATGCATTTTTGCTAGATGGGTGATTTCGCCCATCTAGCAGTGGCACCTCAGAGGGGGAGGGAAAGAGGCTGAGATGGCCATAGGAAATGTGAAGCAGCTGCCCCATCTCCTCCCCTCCATGCCCCCTCTTCCCCATCTCTGAGCTCCATTTTCCAAGCATGGAGATTGGAGAGCTAGCCAGCATGGTTCTCTCCATACCAGCTATGAAGGGGATGGGGCAGGGAGCATGGTTTTCTGGCTCCAAGGTCGAAGCCAGGAAACTGAACCATCCTATGCCCCCCAGATGCATCTGCCAGGCATAGGATTGCTCTCCCCATTATTTATAAAGCATTTTTGTCACCCTTTCCAGTTTTTGCTCAAGTTGATTTAAAGGGCTAACAATTAGGGATGGAAACTCCGCTCTGTGTTTCACAGATTATCAGATTTCCTTTGTTTCATTGTCCACTCACAGGCAGATGCATTTTTTTTTCGTTGTGCAGAAAAATACATAAATAATTATGTAAGTATTTACGTAAGTATTTATATAATTTACTTTAGTACATAACATTTAGCATTTTGTCCCCCATTCCATTCAATGTTTCCTCAGCAGAAACTTATGTATTTCCTTCCGAATTTATATGAGTAAATTTCGGGAAAGTAAAAAAATCATCCGAAAGTCCACGGACTCTGCGCAGCCTGCGGGAGTCGCTCCACAGCAGATTCTGCAGGTCAGATTCTTAGAAATCTGAGCTCATTTTAGTCCACCTCAAATTTCTCCAGCATCCCTACTAACATCACATTTTAAAATTATCAGAATATAGTTTTCATAAAACACTAAGAACATACCAAAAAAACAACTATCACAGTAGAAATAAAATTACAAACAGCAACACAAATGGCTTTGAAAATTGAACAAGTTCTTTATTCATTTTTACCCCTCAGCAAAATGCAGATAAAGTTGGTAGAAGGATAATTTTCCCTGATGAGTTTGTTCCACAAAATGGGCACCACCACTGCGAAAGCCAGTGCTTGATCAGAGACTTGACTAACACTAGGGATGAAAGAACTAACCCTACTTTGGGTTCTCCAGGCACTCGCTGAAGCAGCACCCCTGCTCGCATCCCCCCGAACCTGCGCTTGAGCCACCTACGATTTCGGTGAATTCCCCAGTGCTCACCGCAAATCTGTTCGGTGAGCGCTGCCATTTTTGTGCCTTTGATTTCTACGTAAAGCAGGAAGTTAAAAAAATGTGCATATTCAAATATGTGCAGTTTGGAGCTGGGAAAGCTAAATATGCTCAATATTAGAGGGATTATACCTATAATATTGCACATATTTAGCTTTCCTAGCTCCAAACTGCACATATTTGAATATGCACATTTTATTAACTTCCTGTTTTACGCAGAATTCAAAGGCACGGAAGTGGCAGTGCTCACTGAACGGGTTCATGGTGAGTACTGGGGAGTGCGAGAGGGCACAAGCGGGGGGCGAGCCAGGACAGCATCTTGGTGGGCACAGTTCAGGGGTCGCAGGCGGGGGTTGCTCGACAAATTCCCGAACCCTGAACTGCACTTGTGACATCCCTAATTAACACTTCTCCATCCTAAATTCAACAATTGAGTAATCCAAGAAATCCATGAACACAAATGTGCTGGTCCTACCATATTCCCTCACATGAACATTTTCAGAGCTTGTCTAGATATCAGACCACATGTTGCCTTATTATGCGGTACAATCTGAGCTATCCTAATCCACGTGGATGGCAGTTGCTGGTATGGGAGGGAAACTTGATTTCTTTGGGAAATTTTAAAATCAGAGCAACTTAGGGACGTCGGAGAAATCCTGGTTGGGATTTGAGCTCAGCGAGCTGTCCCTAGCTCAGCCCGCCAGATGCCAGCTTGTCTGCAAGCCGCCATTTTACACAAAATCACGGGTAAGGCTTTTACAGAAATTGCCATTTTGAACAAAATGGTGGCCATAAATAGCATGATTTATGTAATATTGCAGACATAAATGGTCTAATTTGAAAGATGGCTAAGAAATATATGAAATATAAAGAAATAACCAAATACTTAATTAGTGCTTAAAAATAATTTTAAAAGGTAGGTTGACCACCTACATGAGCAGAGGGCTGAAGATGAAAAGGAAATCAGCTTTGGATTCAGAAATAAGTTCATGTATCATTTAAGGAGTGAAGGCAGGGAGAAGTTGAGATCAACCATAAACGGGGTGGGGGATGCACTGTCTCCTGTTTGTACATAAACCTGAGAACAAGATCATGAGAAATAATTATTTACAGTCTATAAGGAGTAAAAACAAGAAAACAAGAATTTTTTTTAAAAAATGTGGTATCGCGTATGTCAGTAAAATTTGGAAACTCAGGTAATGTAATCGACCTGTTGTAGATGTGAAACTCTTAAGAGGAAAGCTACAGAATGACTCCATATCAGTCTACTGCATATTTCTCTATTATTTCAATTCTCTGACTGCTCCATTTAGAAAGTCAGTGATATTAACAAATTAAGTTTGCCTAAAGCTAAAGCCACATTCTGTCAGTCATAATTATTGACAGGCATTCTGTTTTATTTCATTCTTTTCTCAGCAGACATATGAAAGTAGGTCCTTTATCTTCATTGGAAGGAATTCTGGGTTGATAGGGCATAGTGCCTTTGTGGTGGTTGTCACGTAGTAAGCAGCCACTGCAACCTTTATGACCCTTGGATTTTGTACTTTATATCCATCTACATCTGTGGCCCCAAAGGGCGCAGATCTAGGGATGGGCAGGTATCCTTCTTCCCCATCCAGGCTCTCCAAGTGCCCGCCCAGCCCCTCCCCACTCATGTGCACCCGGACCCGCACTCAAGCTCCCCGCTGCTTGCCAAGATGCCCGCACTCACCTGGGCAGCCTTGTCAAGCTCCACGATCGCCATTTTTTAGAGAATAGAATGGCGATGACAAAAAGTGCATATTTGTTTATACACAAAATGGGACCATGAATCACCCATATATGCAAGATTACAGGCATTTGCTTGCCTGTAATCTTGCACATATGGGCCATTCACAGCCCCATTTTGCATATATGTGGATGTGCACGCTTTTGCAAATGCGCAGATTTGCATTTATGCAAAAATGTGCAGATTCACATATATGCAAAATGCGGCCGTGAATGGCCCATATACGCATGATTACAGGCATGCAAACACCTATAATTTTGCCTACGTAGGCTATTCACAGCCCCATTTTGCATATATGCAAGTACATACTTTTCATCATTGCCATTTCCCCCCGAAAAATAGTGAATGCAGAGCTTGTCACCATCACCCGGGTGAGCAGGGGCAGGGGCTGGGTGAGCGTGGCTTGGGGCACAGGCGGGGGGGTCCTGTTAGATCCACAGATGGAATCAGGCGCCTGTGCCATCCCTACATACATATGCCATAGATATCTGGCATATATGTGAAATCTTTCGTTCTTTCCTCATAACCTCTTCAGTCTGCTACTGACGGCTTCCTAGCAGTGCTCCCCAGGCATCAGAGGCCTCAGGTAAAAAAACTGAGCAGGTCTAGGGATGTTGTACATTTTCTGTGGCTACTCTTCAGCCTTAGAATACTGCTACACCAGGATTTCAAACAAAGCCTGACTCTCTTTGGAAGTGACGCAATCCCTTTCTGTTAGGGTAAGCATTTAGTTATCAAGAAACAGCAAGGGGCTTCTTATTAGACTAGTTTCATTTTATTCCAAAGTAATTTTCTTTATTTCTAATGTTGTGCCTGCTTTGAACACGAGGAACAAGTAGATTTGAAATTATACACAGGCACCCACACGCTCAACTCTATTCCACTTCAGTACTACTTCATTCTACAATATAAATAGCCCTCTCTCTCCCCCGCCCCAACTTGAAGACATGGGGCAGTATCCAAAACTGCCCCCACACTAGCAGGACCTACTGCTGGTGCAATCAAAACCTAGAGGCTCCCAAAGCAATTGGAAATGAGTGGAAACACTCATTTCCAGAAGGATGCAGATCAGCAGAGCTTGCAGAAGAAAGCACCACTGACAGTCCCATTCTGGAAACAAGTGTTTCTGCTCATTTCCCAGGTTACTTTTAAAATTGCTAATTCCCTGTTGCTCAAGCGGTGGGTCCCATCAATGTGACAGATCCAGCACAGGTGGAGCAGTTGTATTGGATACTGCCCCTGGCTTTCAAAAATAGACATAATACTAGAACAGTGCAATCCCATGCATGGTTATTCAGAAGTAAGTAAGTCCCACCGAGTTCAGTGGGGCTTGCTCTTAGCTAAGCGTGTATAGGGCTGGTCCTTAGGCAGTGTTTTCCCTTGGTACTGCTGGCAAACCTAAATACACACTGCAATCTCCACAGTGTCCTACTATGGCTGAATCAAACTCAGTATTAGAGCAAATTATGGGGCAATCAAGAAGGCAAGGCAACAAAGCAGGGAAATGGTCATGCACAAATGTTCCAGTCCAGTATGGGATCAGGCAAATGCAGGACTGGTCCAGATACAAGCAAGGGTCAAAGCACAGTTATGCAGTAAGGTACCATACACAGTCCAAAAGCAGAGGCAAGCAGGAGCCCAATGGTCAGTAGCATAGAAGGCCAATCACATGGCAAGGTCCAGAAAGCACAGAGCACATCACCAAAGCCAATGAACAATGTTGTTCCAGCACTGGCTAGGCTAAAACTGAAGCCTTATGTAGCCACTGCTTTCTGAGCCCCACCCAGAGCTCAGCTGCAGTGTGTTACAGGCCCTCTGGCAAAAGTCCTACTTGGGAGGAGGGCCTTGCTCCCAAGGAGTCCTCCTTAGTAATCGCATAGTCCTGCCTCTTGGCCTGCCTCTACAGTTGTCTGCATGTGTGCATGACAGAAGAGATAGCAGACAATGTGAAACTGGTCAAAATCAGATTATAAAGGCAGTGAACACCACTTCTTAAACTTTTGATTTCCATCCCCATTTATCTCCCCCCCACACACACACACAGAGCTTAATATCAACCGGACTGATTTTAGAGTTTAGTTTTTCTAACTCTTCTGATATTCTATGCCAAAGTCAACGCACACATTCGGGTTCCTAATTTAAAATTATTTGCATAGCTGCTGCTGTAATATTAAAGAATACAAGAAAATATATATATGGCAAAACTCAAATCTGAAAACAGAAACTAGGGTCACACTACAAAATAGTGATGTGTATATGGGAGAGAATCTACAAGTGCAGGTTAAATTTTACTTTCTATTTTTGTAGCAGCAGCTTCCACCGGTAAGGAGATAAGCCACTGTTCCATTTAAATAGTGGCTTGCTTCTTCAGCAGTGGTTCCTTAGCTTGTTTCTACAGCAGAAACTGAAAGTGACGTTCTGGCTGTGTACTCTATTCTACCCCACACGTATTTATTTGGATCACTGTGTAGGCAAACTCACCTGCAGTTGCATAAAAATTAATTCCTACTATAAATCAAACTAGCTAATGTTACTTTTGGTATCTACAAAGTTTTTCATGGTTAGTTCATCTGAGTATAGTTGCAAAATGTAATCTTATTTGCTGTTTACTAAACTCTATTAGCAACTCTGTACACAAATTTTTATTATTGTACAGAGGAAAGATTATGTCTCTACTTTTATACTTCATTGAAGGATATCATAAATTCAGAGAACCACCAATATATAAATATTTCTTTGCTATAAGTGAAAGAATTCATATATAATTAAGATATCATTTTTCCCCAATGAAGAAAATTCATCCTCTGCTATTGCATGTTGCAGTGATTCTACACTATATTTAAAAGGCCATTAATATTCTACCTGAAGGCAAAATTAATCTGTATATCTGACAGATAATAGCTGCATTTTTGCAGTAAGTAGAGAAGTGAAAATTTTATTTCTTTATGATATAATGACCATTCTGTTTAATCTTAATGGAGAAAAGATGAATGTGTTTTACAAGAAAATATGCTGTGGGGAAATGGTACTACATCAGTTACTGAGAGCAAGAAAAGTATTTAAAAATATCAGTAATCTACTCTATGTGACAAGCTCAATAAGCATCCTTTAGCCAAAGGGAAAGTTTAAAAAGAGATTTTCCCCCATCTCCTTTTTAAAAAGGTCACTGTATTTACAGCCTCCCCATTATACATATTCTCACTCCATCTGTAAAGTAATGTGGCAATCACATCATTAACTTTTCAAAGGGAAGCATTAAAAACTGATGCACAGCTAAGGAACATAATAGGGTTTTCATGAGTTTTTGTTCAGTGAGATCCATTTTTCTCAGATACCGTTTCTTTGATATCTAATTGCAACAGCATCAGAGACTGAAAATTATTGTTTTCAAAAGTATTACAGAATAGAAATGCTATAATAATGACACCATTGTTGGTTTTCCAGGGTTGGAAATAAAAGAGGTTGTTGGGAGATTAAACAGTTCATATAAAAACATAGGCGAGCAAGCAGAAGCTGGACAGCTTCACCCTGCTTGCCTTAGATGCTTTGAGAACAGTAACATGTGGGCAGAGCAATCCTATGAGGAAGGGAGAGGGAGAAACTGAGGCAGAGGAACCACTATTTTCTTATGTCCTGCTAGGGATATATGAATTTTGTAAAATCTTTTCTGTCTGGATTTCATGGACTGTAAGGTGTCTTTCATTCTTTTGTCCACTGATGGGTTTAGATTTTTTCCAGTTCCCCAAATTTGTGCATATTTGCATTTGCGCAAATTCACACTTGTGAAAATGCGCACATCCCCCCATATACTAAATGTGCTAATTTTCATGCTTTAGCCTATTGGGAAAATGTGCATTTTCAGCTAGTGTTTTTATTTTATGTATTTTTCTGCAACTAAATTTGTGTAAAATTCCAGAAAGTGAAAAAAAACAAAACCAAACCCAAAACTTCTGCCTGGAAGTCCGCAGAATCTGTGCAACTCAGGAAAAGCCAGTCCGCTACGGAATCTGAAGGTTGGATTCATAGAAATCTGAAATCATTTGATTCTGTTGTGGATTTCTCTGCCATTCCTATGCTCTGCTGGCATGCACCAGCATGACAGAAGGTGGGAGGAGACTTCTTTCCTTTTTTATTTGGCCATTTCCAGTCATTTTGTGTTTTTTTAAAACTTTAAGGGCGCAATCCTATGGCCGCTAGTCAGCAGCTAGATGGCCATAGGATAGGTTGGTTCCTGGGAACCACCCTTGGAGCCCACGCCTGCACCTCGGAGGCAGCACAGAACGGCCCCGTGCTCCACACTTGGAAGAGGAGCACAGAGCAGCAAAAATGGGGCATTCCTGGGGGTGTGCCAGGGCATGGAGGGCAGAAGTACCCCTCAACAGATAGGTGATTGCCTCCAAGATTGGAGGCGGCTGCATATCCCAATAGGATTGTGCCCTAAATAAACTTTCAGCTCCAGTACTGGTGTAATTTCCCTTTTTCCTCACCATTCCAAGAGCATGTTGGGAAAAAAAGAAGGGTTTGCACCCTGTGGATTCACAGCCTCTCCTGGCATGCCCATTTTTTGTCCTCTTTGACATCAGAGTTCCAGCATCAGAGAATGTAAGGCCCCAGGCCTGAACCAAGCTATTAGTAGTTGTAGAGTGGCTTAGATCCATAATGCTCTCTGCCTTTGGTTAGAGGGCTGCTGTTTTCCCTTAACTGGCCTCCTGATATAGCCAATGAGTAAAAAGGGTGACAAGCAGCTCCAAGAACATTCCTCCCTAATGAGGAGAAGGTCTTATCACCGATGAGCCTGAGAAGCGGAGTTTGTTTACCTTAAAGCTGCAGGTGGCTATGCTTGAGAACCAAGCACTGTTGGTTGATGCTGAGAATGAACACTAGGGGTGTGTGCTGCTGAAACGCTGCTTATTGCTAACCTGTAGAGTATAAACCCATTGGACCCAATGGGTCAGGGTTCAGAGAAGCTGCCTGATTCAACCATTGGGTATGTGCCTGTGTGCTGTAAGTTACTCAGTAAAGTCTCCTTGTAAGCAAACCTTTGAGTCTGATTTATCACTGTCTTGGCACTTCTAACCTAAGAGTTCAACATCCACTGCAATGACGATACAGAGAAGTATTGGCTGTGGACCTTTGCACAAGTGCAGCTAGGAGGCTTGCCAAGTTGGATCTCCCTCTAAACAGGTGGACCTCTCTCTCTCTCTCTCTTTCGCTTTCTCTCTGAGCTTCCTGCACCCCTGAATATCTGGGCTGGTGGGTTAGAGGACCTACTGGAACAGCATGGGAGATGATTCAGGAGGAAGGGGGAAAGTGGCCCGAAACTACCTCCTCCCCACTTCCATCCGTTAGGTCTTTCTGCTAGATCAAGGCCCTCTCCGCAAACCTAAGGAGCTCTTCCTGTTCATGGAAGGGCTACTCTGGATCTAAGTCACTGGTGGTTGTGTTTTAATCACCTTATTTACAGAACCTGATGGAGAGTCATTGCATTCAGTGCTAAAATAAATTTGACTAACAATATTTAACTCAAAGTGATTGCAAAAACAAGATAAGAACAGCTGACTTGGAGAAGCATAGGAAATGTAGATTCAAAAAGTGTAAGGGCAGGCAGGATAAATGTAGAGAGTCAAGAGTTCTCTGTGAAGCAGTCAAATTGCTCAAAGGTGGAACTGTTCAACTGAGTGGCAGCAGCCTCTTCCCTTGCTGGTGTGATGCTAAAGCAGAAACATTCCTTCCAGCCCACCTCAATAAACCAACCAGCCATGTAGTCTTTCACATAGATCCACAAAGCACAACAATGCCTTATATAAGGGATCTTATGTAAAGAGGGGCTTTTCTGTTCCATTCAGTGTTGTACTGTTGAGGTATGCTCTGGACACACATGCTTATTTCACATGCACTCAGTAGGCAACATCCATGTTGTGCAAGCAGACTTCTCCTTGGGCAATAGGATTTCTCCTTCCCCTTTTCCCACTTGCAGATCTGCTTTGGAGGACCCCTAAACCCTCAGGAGCATATTTTGGGGGGTGAATGGGGGGCTGAAGGGGGGATCTCTTCCATCAGCAATGTCTATTCCACTGGCAGATGGACACAATTGGATACAACCACATATCTGCATCAGAGTCCCTACATGTACATTAGAGAGCTGCACTCTGAGTTAATAAGTTTGTTTTAAATGTTCCTGTAGCTGTTAGGCTATAAGTACTACTGCAGAGACCAACGTATTCTGATTTTTACTTAAAGGTCTTATGTACCTTCCATGACTTTATTCATTTCTGCTGCATTACCTGTCATCATACTCAGCCTTAATCATCTTCTTAAATCTGATCCGAAGTATTTGTACAACAGTATTAATATTGGCTGCAACTGTAGAAGTATTTCATTGTAACTAGCATGCCTAAAGACCCAGTTAGCAAACATGACTAAGATATTGCAATGCTATTATATGGTAGTAGATGGAAAATGCTAATATGATTTTGATGCATTGTGCTACATAATTGCCTAGGTTAAACTTTTGGATTGAAGGATACTAATGACATATTGTTGGAGATTATTTTTTTTTTATTGCTTCTTCAGGAAGACGTTTCATGTAAGGCCTTTGCTCTATCATGAATAAACAGTTGATCCTTTTGTCCAAGAAGCAGCCAGACAGGCAGTCAGCAAACAGCCTGCCAGCAATTTTTCTGTCCTATGAATTGCTGGCTGCCGTTGCGGGTTTTTTTCCCCTAAAAATCTCAAAGAAAATATTTCTTTTTACCTTGAAAATGATAAAAGAACAAGATCATCATCATTTTCAGATCATCACAATCATTTAATTGTGCACAGAAAATGGAAAATCTGGTGTGTGATCAGAACACTATACACCTAAGAAGACCTTGTTGCCTCCTGTAAGGGAGGGTGTGGACCAGAGGAAATCCTTGTGTATGTACAGAGCACACTGTCCTTCATAAAAAAAAGGATGGAAAGATCTTGTCTGTATGCAGCTTTATGTTATGGCCTATGTTTTTCTGAGGGATTGAAACAGGAATTATTGTTTTTCCTTTCTCCTCAGAAGGATAAAGGCCAAAACTCTCTGGAGAGGTTCAATTAAAAACTGTATTGTTTTTAAACTCTGTTCAGTGAAATAACGTTTGTGCCAGAGCCTGCGCCAAATACCAGCATGGTTGGGCACCTGCCAAGGGCCCACACCTCAACAGGGGCCCAGTGACAAGAGCCCCCTGCAGTTCTTCTTCCTCGAGATCATTGCAACCTGTTTGCTCACCTGCCTCTCGCTCTGGCCCAGACATTGTTTGTGAGAAGGAAGGAGGGGCACTGCCTACTTGCTCATTGGCTCTTTGCCTATCAACCAAGAAAGTGGTAGCA
Source organism: Heloderma suspectum (assembly GCF_057233095.1). Taxonomy (NCBI): domain Eukaryota; kingdom Metazoa; phylum Chordata; class Lepidosauria; order Squamata; family Helodermatidae; genus Heloderma; species Heloderma suspectum. The sequence continues at coordinate 110,059,204 of NC_139458.1, read as the reverse complement.
ATGATAAGAACAAGGATGAGGAACAACAGCAGCTGGCTACCATGATGGTGAGAAGGTAGATTCACTAAAGGAGAGGGCCCATTGGAGAGGACTTGCCAAGGGCCATCAAAAACCCAAAACCAGCACTGGTTTGTGCCAGCAGCATGGTGTGTGGGCGGGATTTGGGAGCAAAAACAATGCAGAGTGAATTTCAAATGGCCACAACTTACATTTGTTACAATTCACAAGATGTGATGTAGCCTAGGGAAAGGATCCAGTCATCAGGCAGCCTGACTGCTGGACAATGCCATCATCCCCGCCATATGCTTGATGTTATCCCAGGCAGGAATCTAGGACTCACCATGGTACAAACCAATAATATGGGGCCATCCTGTGACCTGGGTATGTGGCAAGTGTGCCAGTCCCCATGCTGGACTGGGGCCTCACAGCCACACCCTAAAATCCCTTACAGTGACTTCCCCACACCTGCAATGGATCCAGACCAATGCCTCCAGTGCCGTAAGAGCCAGGCAGCTGATCTCACCTGACTCACTACCAAACCTGGAGCAGCTGCGACTAGCATGAATATAACTTAGCCAAATGCCATTGCAGGTCCCCAACAAATGAACACCATGCAGCCAGAATAAATCTGTCCGTCAAACAGGCTGATGGCATTTTATCACCTTTCTTCTTCCCTTCCTCCTCCTCCTATTATTTCTCCCTATGAAAAATGATCATCTGAGACCCACACAAGCGGAAGAATGCTAAATGAAGTAATAAGCATGTTTGAGATAGCACAGTATACTTGTGATTTATCTATGTTATGGAATGCTTAGAACATGGAACTAATTTTGAACAAAGGCTTTCTTCACTCCTCCCCTCCCTTTCAGTCCCAGTGGAATGTAGGATTGATATATACAGTGCGTAGCACTATACCAGGAGGAAGGAAAGAGGGTGGTGATTTAGAATGAATCTGAAAGCTTTTGCATCATAATTATGCTTTTATTTTGCCCCCCCCTCCCCTATTCTTTGCAAACTTTTTAAAAAAGATACAACAGTGATACAAATTCATCCGAAAGCATGGAATGATGTCTGACAAAATGTGTATCCTGTTATTTACAAATGTGTTTTCTAACGGTGGAAAACCCCATTTAATACATTACATAGGAGAAATTTAACCCCACATAATCAACAATAGATGAAAGAAAGAAAGAAAGATGATAGATAGATAGATAGATAGATAGATAGATGAACATTTCCTGTCTTTCCACCTTTTCAGATCCCTAAAAGCACCTTAGACGCACATTGGGCCTGAAGCAAACTGGGAACCAGCGCAGTTGTTAAGGCACCAGTGTTAACCTGATCATAACACCCAGTTCTGGTGTTATAATGGCCAGGGGAATAAATGTGCTCCCTTCTAATGCTATCACTTCAAGGAGTGGGGAGGATATCTTTGCAGGAACTAGATTTTGGCCTGTAAGGAAGGGCCTTGGTGTTTCACTACAGGAGGCCTGAGATGTCTCCAGAGTGGACCAGCCAGTACAAATCACATGGCTGGGCAAACCTTTTCACCTAACCCTAGCACTTCAATAGTGCAGACAAGACACCCTCAAGGGGTCCACAGTGAGTCTTCCTTCTCACTGTCATTGTCACCAGCTGCTTTTGCTCCTCATCCTCTTTCTCTTTATTGCTACCACTTGCTTGCTTGAGAGGCAGGGAGCCAGGGACTGAGTGGCAGTGGCATCTACTGCTCTTCCTTCTACCACCACTGTTGTGGTGCAACAAAAAACAACAACACATGCAACAAAACCCAGTAAAAGAACAAACAATAGAAAATCACAGAAGCAACAGCCATTCAGTCAGTAAAGTCAGTAAAATCCAGCAGTAGCCCTAGAAACCACAAGACTAGTTATAAAACATGCTGGAATGCCTGGGCAATTCTTTTTAAACATTATCGTTGCCTGGATCTGAAAAGACATCAAGATTGGTGCCAGGTGAGCTTCTCAGGGGATATAACGTTCCATTTTGCTCAAGTATAGTCATTCAAATGAACACAGATACATTACTGGCAAACAATCAGTAGTGGTCGTCATTGTAGTGGTAGTATTGATCAAACATTGATCTAACAAAGAATATGATTAGATCTTTGATGCCCACCGTTAAACTCAAGAATAGTTCTTGTATGTTATCCTTGCTGTAGAGAATGGCTATTATTTGGAATGGAATACTCAGGCTAGCTAGATTTGGAAATTAGTTGCCTGGGGATTTATCAGCCCTGCATTAGTGCTAGCTAATATTTACTAGTCAGCTCTGAATAATTTGTTCAAATAAATAAGATGGAATTGCCCTCCACACCTGTTTACCTTCATAGTGGAAGAATTGTCAGCAAATTCAAAACAAACAACTTTTCAAAAAGGGAGTAATTTGTCCTGCAATAACTTTTCATGAGGTTCCATTTTCACTATAAAAGTTGCCATTGGGAAGGGCACAAAAATGTTTGCAATAAACACACACACATACCTAACTACACTGCTATTTTTTATTTGAGGTGCTCATGGAATGGGCACCTCAAATCTACCCATGTCGCTTTTGCATGTTTTTATTCATAATTGTTCTATTTCTGCAGTAATCTGATTTTTTAAAAAACTCATCAAAAATATGTAATTATAAATGTTATTTTTCTCAATATATATATATATATATATATATATTCATATGCATATTTTAATATGTTTAAACTGCCCCCACACACACCTTGTATCACCATATATACATACACACACACACACACACACATACATACATACATATATATATATATATATATATATATATATATGTAGTGAGAAATCCGTGGATAGCTAAATTTGGATCAGCCCATCCGTCCAAGAGATGATAATCAGGCCATTTTGTATAGGAATTTGCATAATATTCCTCAAGCCACCCTATGTAAAGAGGGTCAGAGTGAATATTGTTCAGGATTTGTACAGCTTTTTGACCACTCTTCCAGTGTCACACATCAGAACAAAGACTGCTCACTGCTTATTTCAGCTTATTTTAAGGAATGCTGTTCATGAGAATCAAATATATGGAGATTAAAAGTGATTCTTGCTTTGATTGGTTTGTGATGTGAAGGTAAAAACTGAAGCGTTTCCATATCTTTGCAGCTGCATTCTCTTGCTGTGAGAGTGGGGAAGCACTTCTGGCTGGTTTTGGAGCTGCGCTGACAAAAATCAATTCAATTCAATTTGGGAGGTCGTGTGAGGTTATGTTTTGAATTCAGAATAGCAGAAGCATTTTTCCACCTGTTCTCCCCCCACACACACACCTTTCTTAAAGCCTCTCCTAGAGTGCTCCAGGGACACTACTGGGGGAAAAAAAATGTCTGCCCCCGTTGCCTCTGCTATTGTACCTCCACTATTTTGAATTAGAAACATAATTAAATACCTGTTTTATTCAACCCACAGAACACACAAAATGCTGGAAAACTATCCCGCACATACTTCAGCCCAGTGCTACTGAGTGATCATTTTTATTATAAATCTCTTCTCCATGAAACAGCGACCAAATGTTTGTATATATAGTACAACTAAGGACAGGTGTATTCCTTACTTCCATAGCTAGCCTTTCTATTTCTCCACTACAATCCATCAATCCTGGGCAACAAAAATGGCCCTAATTCTCAAATCTAAAGTTAAGCTAATAATGAGGTGTACAAGTGTAAGTTCCATCATGCCTCCCCCGCCCCCAGCCTTCTTTGTTTTTTGCAACATTACATGTTTCAAAAGCTAATAGATCTCTGTCAGTTACAGATTATGGAACTTTGATAGCATAAACCCTATAGTGAAAACCTTCACCATTGGTGCAATCCATACATTGCTTAATTCCAAAGATTTGCAATTTTTGTGAACCGCCCAGAGAGCTTCGGCTATTGGGCGGTATAGAAATGAAATAAATAAATAAATAAATAAATAAAATTCAGACAATTTAAGTGGTTTGTGAGTTGCAGCCTCAGTGATCTTAGGAACTGAAACTAAACTGAAACTTCTGGAATAAAACCAACCAGGTGTGAATAAGATAGCCTACAGATAAAACTGCCTTTAATGCATTTGAAAGGGGATCCAATGAGATTATATTCAGAAGTTAATGAAAATGCTTCATCCATTGACATTACAATATCCTGCATCCATGCTTATATCTGTTTTAATCCTTCAGGCAAATAATTTCTCACAGATTCATTCACACCTTATTTTATTTCTGTGGATGAGTGGTGAATTATTAAAATAAAAGAGAGAAAGCATGAAACCTGCAAGGGCAACACTCTTTTCAGAAATGAACTTTATTCAACAAGAGTAAAAATAACCCCCCATACATTTCAAATGAAATAAACCTGACTGCGTTCCACCAATGCCACATTACAACCTTTCCCATTAAAGACTGGAAAAGCACTCCTGGAAAATTAAATTAAAAATGAAATTAAACAATGATGAATACTCTCCCCAAATAGCATTAGGATATGTGCCAATGGATTCATTATGCACAATATACAAGATACTAGATGGCAGGGGATTTAGAAGATGTCGCCTAAGAATGTTAGAAATAGGCTTAGGCAGAATATTGCACATTTGACAGTCTCCTATAGTCAGACTATAAAACTGGTATTTATATTTACAGGTATTTGATGATAAATTATTTTATTGAACTCTGTGCATTGTATTCCAGGAGTCTGGCAGTGCAAAGGTCCACAGCCAATTTCTACCCTGAAACCTCATGTAGGTTCCTGAAACCTTGCTCCGTCATTCATCATCCTTGTCCCTAGAAACTAGAGCTGTGCACAAATGGCTTCTTGAAATTCTCTCCCCTCCCCCCTATTTGGGTAGAGAAATTGAGGGAAATTTCACTGAATTTCTCCAGAGGAAGGAGAAATTCTCAACAATTTCTCACAGGCAGGGCTCACTATTGGCAGGGGTTGTAGCACAGCTGCTTTCTTTTTCCCTAAGGGTGTTGTTGTTGTTGTTGTTGTTTGTGCCGCTACTGCAATTGGCAACAGCATCAACTGTTTTGGCAGGCTGGCCCCCATTTTGCATAAATGGCAATACAGTTCCAATCAGATTCTGACCCTTGAAAATTAAAGTGGTGTTGAAAACAATAGATGCCCTCTAAATCAGGGGTGGGCAAACTTGTGGCCCTCCATATGTTTTGGCCTACAACTCCCATTATCCCTAGCCAGCATGCAGAATGGTGAGGGCTGATGGGAGCTGTAGGCCAAAACATGTGGAGTTGCCTATCCCAGTTCTAAAATGTCCCACCAAATGATAAGAACTAAAGAACTATCATCAGTCATAGAATTCATGCTTTGATCTTACCTGTTCAAAATGACCCACACTCCATTTTAAAAGTTCAGATGTGAAGTATTATCAGTATTATCACTAGCACTTTAACAATTACTGTGGTCAAATCTTTCCCAATGCAAAATTGCAAAATGACTATTTGCAAAATGGCAGAGTTTTGTGATAAACTCTGAAATGATGGCACAAGATAATAATAGTAGTAGTAGTAGTAGTAGTAATAATAATAATAATAATAATAATAATAATAATAATAATAATGGAAATCATCCAGAATCTCTGGTATTCTACTCATGATGTAGTGATCAAAAATTATTTTTGTGTTCATGGCTTGGAGTACTGTTATGGCATGCTGCTGTCCAAATGAGCTGGTTTGCAAAATGAAGACACATTACTATGGTCTAATTAACATGTCTCTGGTGTATTTACAAGATGGTCATTCTATATGGGAACTTCAAAACAGGAAAGTTGATACCTTTTGTAGAACTAGGAATATATGAAAAATTCATTTCAGCTCATTTTAGACCAGAATTTACCCAGTTCACACCTCCCAAACTTGAATGCAGACTCAAATGCAATCTGCAGTTGAAGTCCACATATTTCCGAGCTTGCAATGTAATTAGGGATGTCAGAGAATTCCGCCACGGATCTCGGTGAGGCTGAATGCCAGTGCATTCGGCCCCCCAAACTCCGTGGCGGAATGGCCTGCCCCCCCGCTCCCCCCTGCCGATCACCCCTGGGATGAGACTTACCTGGGGCGGATCTTCCGGGTGGCGGAGGTGGCTGTGGCGGCTGGTCTTCCGCTGCCATTTGCAGTCTTGTTTTAAAAAACAAACAAACATGATAGTCTGCGTAAAGATTTACGTAGCCTATCATGGCTGCGTTTAAAAAAAAAAAATGCGTATGCAAATGGTGGCAGCTACGGCCACCGCCATTTGCGTTCCTTATTTTTGGCCGTCTTAGCCTACGTAAATATTTACGTAGACTATGACGGCGAAAATAAAGGGGAATGCAAATAGCGTAGCACGCGCTATTTGCATCCCTTTTTGATTCGTTGTTTTAGCCTACGTAAATATTTACATAGGCTAAAACGGTGAATCAAAAAGGAACGCAAATAGCACCCGCTATGCTACTTGCGTTCCCCTTTATTTTCGCCGTCATAGTCTATGTAAATATTTAAATATGTAAATATTTAAAAATGTATGCTTCCCCCCCCCCCAGAGCCCTCCGCGGCCGGAAATCCGGCTGCGGACAGCTCTGGCCTGGCTGGGCCTGGCCGGCTGCTCCGTGGAGCTGCTGCAGAGCACAGCCAGCCGTTGAGGATTCCGGGGGGGAGGAACGAATCGCCTACGTAGTTTGCGTTGCCCTTATTTTCGCCGTAGTCTACGTAAAGATTTACGTAGACTACAGCGACCAAATAAGGGACGTGAATGGCGGCTCCCTATGGGGGCCGCCATTATCCGTACGTGCTTTTTTTTTTTTTTTCTAAGTCACCCGTGATAGGCTACGTGACGATTTACGTAGCCTATCACGGCTGACTTTGCAGATCTAGCCATGATAGGCTACGTTAATCGTCACGTAGCCTATCACGGGGTCGTTTTTGTTTTGTTTTTTAACTTTTAATTTCGCAGCCAGGCGAGGCGCCTCCTCCCTGGCCTGAATTTCAGCCAGGCGAGGCGGGAAGCCTCCCCCCCGGCCTGAATTTCGGCCGGGCGAGGCAGGAAGCCTCCCCCCCGGCCTGAACTTTGGGGGGAGAGCAGCGAAGCGCCTCCCCCCCACCGCGAAAAGCTGCGAGACCAGGTAAGTGACTTTCGTGCACCCCTACCTTTGGGAAAGTTCTTTGCTTTTGGGCTTTTCTTTTTTTGGGAAATGTTTCGAGATATGGTGAGCTGCAACTTCAACCTCTGTTAGGACATTCATAAAAAGTCATGTCAACTGGACATGTACCAATTCCATGAGGTAAATGGGATTCACACTTTACAGCAATTTGCATCACTTGTAGGATAAAATACTGTCCTGCTTTAGATTGCATGTGGTGTGTCAAATGATTGAATGTCCCTCATATTAAAAAATATTCCTTACACACAGAAAACTATATTCAGGGAGAAGGCTAGCATAGAACCCTTCTACCCAACAAGGTACTTCCCTCTGTGCAAGATGTTTTGTACACAGAAGATCAAACATTTGGTCCCCCATTTGTAATAAAAAGTGACACACATGAAGCTGATGCTAATCTGTTTAAACTCTAAAATGGGCAGCCTAGCTTGTTTCAGGCGTAGTTTTACTTTGCTTTTTAATAAAATAGGAAAGAACCTTACTCCTCTTCCCAGAACTATGCAGAGCCTCAGGTTCACCAGCAATGCTTCCATTCCTCAAGGATGAAGCAAGTGGTTTATTTCTCCTTGCAGTCTCAAAAGTTTCACACTGATTTCTGCCCTCATGAAATGCAACCCCTGTTCAAAGTGAAATGCACCCCTGAAGCCAAATTGTCTATCGTTCACTTGCAGTGGTACAGCTAAGGCATTTTAGACATTGGATATAACAGTCTTATGCCCCGCCCCCTACCTTTAGATAGCCATATTATTATTTCAGTTGTGAAGCACACAGCTGTCATGCCCCAACTGGAGGAGTCCTCCTTAGAGGAGGAGCTAGAGGCCCCAGAAGCCCAGGATACCCCAGACCAGGGACTGCCACCAGACCCACAGGAGCCTGAACCCTCGGGGGAAGTGGCTGCCCAGCCATCCATGTCAGGAGAGAGGGACTCTGCCTCTGAGACAGAGGCTGAGCCATCCCCTGATCTCCAGGAGCATCATCGCCTCAAGCAACAGGCCAGCAGGACTCCTGCACAAAGGAGTCCTTGCCTCCAGAAAAGGTCTCTTCAGGAGAAAGGGACTCCTTTCAGAGTAGGCTCTGGAAAGTAGGGATGTATGAATCCCTTACCTGGTTCCGGTCGGGGCATCCGCTGCGGGGGGGAGGCGCTCCGTCCCTCCCCCCAGAATCCTCAACGGGGGGGAGGCGATCCAGTCCTCCCCCCCAGAATCTTGCCCGGCCAACTCTGCTCCGTGGTGGCTCCGCAGAGCAGCCGGCCAGGGCCATCCGCAGCCGGACTTCCGGCCGCGGATGGGCTGCTGTGGACGCAAATGGCAGCTGCCATAGCGGCCACCATTTGCATCCTTCCAGGCTGCCGTGATAGGCTACGTAAGAATTTACGTAGCCTATCACGGCATGCCCCCCCCAAAAAATGGCGTACGCAAATGGTGGCGGCTATGGCAGCCGCTATTTGCATTCCCTATTTTTTGCCGTTCTAGCCTACATAAATATTTACGTAGGCAATTATGACGGGGGAAAAAAGGGAACGGCAAATAGTGTAGTGGGCGCATTTGCGGTTCCTTTTTTTTTCGCCGTAATTGCCTACGTAAATATTTACGTTGGCTAGAACGGCGAAAATAGGGAACACAGGTGGCGGCCGCCATAGCCGCCGCCATTTGTGTACGCTGGTTTTTTTTGGGGGGGGGTTACCCATGATAGGCTACGTAAATTCTTATGTAGCCTTTCACAGCTGCAAGGGCGGCAATGGCGGCCGCAGCAGCCCGTCCGCAGCCAGCCAGGAGACCAGCCGCCGCCACCGCATCCACCGCTGGAACCGCTGCCGCCGCCAAATCCACCGCATCCGCCTCAAGTAAGTTCCATCCCGGGGGATTCCGTGGGGGGGGGGCGGGGGGGCAGGAGGCCGTTCTGCAGTCCAGAAGCTGCAGAACAGAATCCGTGGTGGAATCCGTGGTGGAATTCTCTGCCATCCCTACTGGAAAGAAAGCTCTGATTGCTGCAGCTCAGCTCTGGATGGGGTCTGGCTGGCTTTGGGCTTAAAAGCCTTCCCAGTTGGTGTTGGAACAACTTGGTCCATCCAGCCTCTGCCATGTACCTTGCCTCTTGAATTGTGCCCTCTGATGCTCTATTTCCTGACCTTTTGGACTGCTCAACGACCCTGCTTCTGGACTGCATAATGGACCTGACTGGTTTACTGTGTTTGACCTCTGGCTCGTGATCTTGACTACTCCTGCTGCTGCCTGGTCCTTGTTGCCTGTCTGACTGCCGGTGTTCTGACCTCTGCTTGGATTTTGACCACTCCCGCCTTAGCTGAAACTCCTTGGACTGAAACCTGTGTGATTGACCATTTGCTTGCCAACTTGACTTCTCTATTGCTTTGCTCCCTGTACGTGCTTGAAAACAGCCAAAACTTGCTCTAGAGCAGGACACAGCTAACATTTCTCCCCCCGCCCCACACACACACACTGCCATTCTGTGATTTATCACTGATTCTCCATTACATTACTGATAGGTTTGAGCAACAACAACAAACTGTTAGAACAGTTACACCTGATTAAGAAAAAAAATAATTCAAGCATGTGCAGTTTTGCATTTTAAACTCACCTAAATCCTAGCACCATCAAGACTACAGGAAGAAACTTGAGTTTGCCCCCATGTTCTCATTAGCTATTACTCTCTGGGCAGTCATTTGTGTGTGTGTGTGTGTGGGGGGGAGCGGTTAGGCTGCGAGGCCTGGGACTTTGGCCCGAAAGTCCGGCCCTAACTACGCCACTGTTTACTGGTTGGATCAGAATGTGAATGAGAATGTTCATTCAGATATTATTGGAAGAAGTGCTGTATGGATGGGCAGCATCTGTATCCAGATGTGCACCAGAGGGCTATGTGATGAATACACTAGGCAGAAGAAGGGCAAATCTGGGGCCAAAGATGCAGCCAATTGGAGCAGCAAATAGTAACAAACTGGTGTGAAAAAACACATTTTCAGGGGTCCTTGGGGAAACATTTCCCCCGCTGGAAGCCTCTTGATCATACCAACTGCCTGAACATTCAGTGCAGCCTGCCCCCCCTTGCCAGTGAAAGAATACTCAGCAGAGTTCTACATACCTTGATACATCCGTTATTTGGCAAACATTCATTATGTCTCAATCAAAGAGGTTCCTAACACGCTAAGAAGCATGACAAATGCCTGCTTAGCACACTTTCAGACAGAGTAACAAATGACAGCAATGTACTTAGTGAAGGGAAGAAATTGATTTTATATTTGCTGTACATCCAGAAGACCTGAGTGGGCCAAGCGCTGATTAAGGTTTACAAATATTTTGACAAGGTCAGGCAGTGCTTCCAGGGAGTCTAGACTTCTTTATGTTTTCTGGAACTAATCACAGTAGCCTTGCCAAATGTGACCCAGATTGAAATAATGCAACTGCAAGGATACATTTTTGCTAGAATGTCCCAATATATCTGTCAGAATGGTGACACAGAGGCAAAGTGTCTCCAGTGGAAACACAGGTGTATGCCACCTCTCATATCCTCACACCACATGTGTTTGCAGAGTCACGTGAATGCACACATAGGGTTGGATCCAGGATCTCATAGAAGGGACTTTCCATGAGAGGAAGGGCTCTGCTCATAGATGGCCCCTCTGCCTGATTTTGAGGGATCCCCCTTGCCCCACACACCACAGCTCCCACCCCCCACCCTTCAGCAGGGGCTCCTGACTCTGTGTAGCATTTTCAGGGAGCTGGATGGGAAAGAGGGGAGGCAAAGACATCAATTTCCATCAGTGATGTTGATCCAGCATAAATCTGGCTCCACCCCAGTGTCTTGTGGCTCTGCCTGCACTTGGAAGATTCCATGCTTCAGTCATCTTTTGAGTAGGAGGCTGACAATACAGCCAACAGGACTGAGGTTCAGACCTTTCCCTCAGAGGTCCAGTCTATATAATAGCATATGGAAAGTATAAGTTCTTGGTTTCCTTAATCTAACAGCAATCTGACATGTTTTTTTGCAGTGGAGATTATATAGAATTGTATTTATATGCTTTCCATATATCATTAGAAGGTAAACTAAAGCAATACTCCTACACCCACTTATCTGGGAGTAAGCTTCATTGAATTCAGTGGGACTTATTTCTGGGTAAACATGTATAGAAGTGCACCACATAATACTTAAAATGCAGGTAACCTTCATTTGTACTAGATTTTTTTTAATTAGGCTCTTCATTTTGTAAATACAAGCCCCCTAATCAATTCTTGTTTAATCCACCCATTGCTGGCCCTCCATCCTGACAGTTTTCTCCTTCTTAGTTGATTAAAGTAACATCTTTAATCAACTAAAATTAAAGCGGTTTGACACGATTGACACGATCGCGCCCAAGCGCCCTCTCCCTCTGAGCAGAGCCAGCTCCTTGGTATACACCTGAGCTGATGGCAATGAAGCAAGAGGGGAGACAGCTAGAACGCAGGTGGAGGAAAACTCGTGCTGAGTCTGACCAAACACAGGTAAGAGCCCACTATCGAGCCTACTCTGTGGCAGTGAGGGTGGCAAAGAGGCAGTTCTTTTCCACCAGCATTGCATCTTCTCAGTGTCGTCCAGCGGAGCTTTTCCGAGTGGTTCACGGCCTGTTACATTCTGGGCCAGGGAGAGAGACGGTGGAACCCTCGGTAGCATGCTGTGACAAGTTTGCACGGCACTTTGAGGATAAAGTTGCTCAGATTCGTCATGAATTGGACACCACCATTAATGCAGTTCCATTGGTAGAGGCGTTCAGAGCACCGTCTGGTCCAGTTTTATTGGATGAGTTTCAGTTACTGAGGCCTGAGGATGCGGACAAGGTGCTTGGCCAAGTCCGATTGACCACTTGTGTGCTTGACCCTTGCCCTTCGTGGCTTATTAAATCAAACAAGGAGGGGTTGTCCGGCTGGGTCCAGGAGGTTGTAAATTCCTCCTTGAGAGAGGGAGTGGTGCCTGCCGCTTTAAAAGAGGCGGTAATTAGACCACTCCTGAAAAAGCCTAACCTGGACCCAGAGGATGTTAACAATTATAGGCCAGTGGCCAACATCCCCTTCCTGGGCAAGGTGCTTGAGCGGGTGGTTGTAGGACAGCTCCAGGCACTCTTGAATGAAACGGATTATCTAGATCCATTTCAATCGGGCTTCAGGCCTGGTTTTGGAATGGAAACTGCCTTGGTCGCCCTGTGGGATGACCTCTGCCGAGAGAGGGACAGGGGGAGTGCGACCCTGTTGATTCTCCTGGACCTCTCAGAGGCTTTCGATACCATCGACCATGGTATCCTTCTGGATAGGTTGTCTGGGTTAGGAGTTGGAGGCACTGCACTACAGTGGTTCCGCTCCTACTAGGATGGCCGATTCCAGAAGGTAGTGCTGGGGGATTATTGCTCTGTGCCATGGCAATTGTGCCATGGGGTTCCACAGGGCTCTATTTTATCCCCCATGCTGTTTAACATCTACATGAAACCACTGGGGGAGGTTATCCGGAGGTGTGGGCTGAGGTGCCATCAATATGCAGATGACACCCAGCTCTACCTCTCTTTCTCATCAAAACCAGGTGAGGCAGTAGCTGTTCTGAATCAGTGCCTGGGCACGGTAATGGACTGGATGAGGGCTAATAAACTGAAACTCAATCCAGACAAGACGGAGGTACTGTTAGTGGGTGGTTCGTCTGCCCGGCTAGGTGATATTCAACCTGTTCTGGAGGGGGTTGCACTCCCCCTAAAGGATCACGTTCGTAGTTTGGGGGTGCTCTTGGATCCAGAACTGTCACTTGAGGCACAGGTGAACTCAGTGGCACGGAGCACTTTTTATCAGCTTAGGCTGGTATACCAACTACGCCCTTATCTGGACAGAGATAGCCTAGCTACAGTTATCCATGCTCTGATAATTTCTCGTCTGGATTACTGCAATGCATTATACGTGGGGCTGCCTTTGAAAACGGTCCGGAAACTTCAGCTGGTCCAAAATAGGGCAGCAAGATTGTTAACAGGGATTGGCCTGCGAGCTCATATTACGCCAGTACTTTTCCAGCTGCACTGGCTGCCAGTTCATTTCTGGGCCCGATTCAAAGTGCTGGTGTTAACATTCAAAGCCCTTAACGGCTTGGGGCCAGGTTACCTGAAGGATCGCCTCCTCCCATATGTGCCTGCCCAGACCTTAAGATCATCATCAGCGGCCCTTCTCCGTGAGCCCCTGCCAAAGGAAATGAGGCGGGTGGCTACTAGGAGGAGGGCTTTTTCTGTTGTGGCACCCCAGCTCTGGAATGAGCTCCCTAGTGAGGTTCGCCTGGCACCTATATTGTACTCCTTTCGGCGCCAGGTGAAGACCTTTTTGTTTTCCCAGGCATTTTAGCATTTTAGCTTTCTAAATTTTTATCTTTGCTGTTTTAAATCTGTATTTTAAACTCCTGCACTGCTGCTAGGTTTTATTGTGGTTGTATTGTTATATTGTGGTTTTAATGTTCTATATATTTTAAATTGTTTTATTGTGTGTTGTTTGGTTTTAATTTTTGTGAACCGCCCAGAGAGCTTCAGCTATTGGGCGGTATAGAAATGAAATAAATAAATAAATAAATAAATCTTGCTAAAACAATATTTTTCTCTCATTGGTATGATTATGTGACCTCCCTCTGCAATTGTCCCCAACATGGTACCCTCCAGATGTTTTAGACTTCAATTCCTATCAGCCCTTGCCACCATGTCAAATGGCCAGGAATACTGGGAGGTGTAATCCAAAACATCTGGCAGGTGCCAGGTTGGGGAAGGGTGCTCTTTAACTGCTCTCTTCATTGGTTCCAAGTTATGATTCCTATCAGCTTCACATTCCTCTCCATCTTCCTCTTGGTGACCATGTAGAGCATTTGGGGACTCTGGATGTTGCAACTGCCCTAAACTGAACATGGACTCATGCCCTGTCTGTGAGCATTGCAGAGGGATCCTATAGCAGAGCTGACCCAAACACTTCTTCCTGCCCAACCCAAGCTGGAAAGCGAGAACAGTGTTCTGGTTATTAGATTAATAATTATACCTCTTCAGAGACCATCGTCTGAACTTCTTTGACACTTTAGTGTCAGGGTGGGAGACATTTTAATTGACATGCAGACAGAACCTATGTGTCTCCTCTGTATAGGTTTTCTGCTCAATGGGCTGCACCATATATGGTAAAATTGCACTTGTTATCAAGGTTTCAAGGTAGCTAAATACAAAATGTCCTCAACTGCCATTGACTTTGATGGGACCTGCTGTTTTTTAGCTGCCTGGAAGCAAAATCATTTAATAGTTTGGTGTGATTTATGCATATCATGAAGGTACATATTTTAGCAGAGCCACTTCCCCTAACAACCTTATCTATGGGTAAAGATGGAAACAGAACATTTGCTATGTCAAAAGCCAGTTTTAGCCTTTATCAACTGTCCTTTCATTTGAAATAGCAATGCAAAAAGATCCAGACTTTGACAAGAGAGGATTCCAAATGTTTCCAGTCAGAACATGGACTTTCCCTGGTTGCACAAGCAATGAAAATTTATTCAGACCCCCCCAATTAGAGAGATAAAAGTAACCACTGAACCAGTGTTGCAGTGTTTAGTTTATTGATTGGAAGATGCAATTGCTCTAGCTGACACAGCTAAAACCTAGGACACAAAGGTTACACTCTTCTGTTGTTGCTCTTATTCATATAAAAGCACAGAAGTTTGCCAGAAATATTATTTGACTCTTTCTATTACTGGCATCAGATAATAAATAAAGGTGAAAGTATTAGATTCTTACCCTTTGGGGAAAATACTTAGCAGCTAAACTGGTACACAACAGGAAATGCCAGCTGTTATTGCAATGAAGGATATGTTTTGTTTTAGAGCAATAGCTCTTTTCAAAATGGATGCTATGGCTTGATCTTGCTTAGCGCACTATAACCAAAGAAACAGAAAGAATGCCTGGTGCTCGGAACAGCAGAATATTTGAAAATTTCTTCTTTGTATTAATATTTAAGAATATGCTGGCCAAACCCCAACCTCCCAGACAAAACACAGAAATAAAGAAATATAATGTAGGATAGAATAGGAGGAAGCGGAAGGAAACATAGACAGATTTGGAGAAGAGGGTGTACAAAAAACATACAGGGAGAAAAATCGGGAATCGGTGAAAACAGCCATGATACACATTCCTAATGAAGCAGCAACAAGAGAAGCATTCCTCAACCTGGTGCTCTCTGTATGTGTTGAACTACAACCCCATCCTCCCCAGCCAGCATAGCAGTGGTTTCTGGGAATTATGGGAGTTGCAATTCAACACAACTGGAGGGCACCAGGCTGGGGAAGTCTGCACTAAGGCTATTTTCACACACGACACTAAAAAGCGCCATTGAGCCTCTCTCACACACTCTTTCACAATCGGTGTGAGTGTTCTTTATATAAGATAGACCATAGAAATCACACAGTAGAGCAATATAATACACAAGCCAAGTCCCATGGTGTGAAAATACTCTCCAATCTAGTGTTGTCACTCTGTTGGCACTTGAGATTTTTAACAACATCAAGTGATGTAGAGACCTGGTACATTTAAAATGGCTTCCATGCAGATGCCCTGACAGTTGTCTTCCACCCACAAAAGGCCACTCACACATAGTAACATTGAGAAAATTCCTTCATGCATGTTGTGAGCCATAACACATCCATGGCTTGCCATGTCTAGACAGCCACTGTGCAAAGCAGGTCAAGGCAGATTCAGCATGAAGTGCCCCTCCGTAGACACACACTATCTCTCAGTTAAAAGATGCAAAATGTAAAAGGAGATAAAATAATGACTGTCTGTACTAGTGTTGTCTAGGGATGAATGAATCAGCCTATATCTGATCCAGGCTGATTTCACATGTATCCAATCATAAGTCCATTCTATTCAGTTTCCACATCAGTCTATGATTTGTTTGTTTGTTTGTTTTTAAACTACAGGAAAATTGACCTTTTTTTTCCATAAGCAAACGTACACATTTAAACGTACACATGTCCTTAAACGTACACATTTTGTATGCAACTTTCACTAACAGATGCGTTTTTGTATGTAACTTTCGCAAATGTACACATTCCTATATGCAAGGTTCCCTAATATACACATTTCTGTAGGCAATTTTGCAGCTGAGACCGTCATCACAGAATTCGGAAAAGTGTGCAATCTGAAGGATAACTATCCCGAAAATGGGTTCAGTGCGTTGGATAGCGCCTTTCAGCACAGTGGATAGCACTGTTAGAGTTTTGGTTGGTGGTAACTAAAACCCAGAATAGAATCCCAGCCACTCTGGAACTGGAGTCATCAGCCAACCCTGGAGGTATTACTCTTCCATTGCTAGCAACGTAATTCATTCCTACCCATCCCCTCCCCTCCTGGCTTTGGTCAGTGAGGGTTGCAAAAATGTTTAATGGCAGCCTTCCATCTACTGTTATATACACTCTGAATTTACAGACCTGTGCTCTGGAGTGGTATAATATGAAGTTAAACCCGAGTTCAAATCCTGCTCCTGGCATATAGTAACTTCTCAATTTCCTAACATTTTCCTACTGTAACTTTGTTCTATTCCGGTAATTTAAAAAGTTGTTGCTATTCTTTAATTACTTCTTGCAAATGGGAAAGTGTGAAGGAAGTAGAAGAAATCAATCAATTCAGACAGTCTCATTAGAATATGGAGCTCCTACTCAGCAGAGTGAGTTTGAAATCACTGACCTGTAGCAACAGATTGCCAGCAGACTCATAACAACATCCTTTGCTTTTTCTAGTAGCTTGGTATGTGATACACTATTTTCCTTGGGCTCTACCTCTATGTGCCTATGCATGGGATTTCTGGATTAGTGTCCAGTTTGTGAGTAGCTGTAGCTAAGAGTGATAGCATAGAACAGGGATAGGCAAAATGGTATCCACCAGATGTTGGAGACTACAACTTCCACATCCCCAGCCATCATAGCCAATGGTCAAGTATTATGGGACCTGTGATCTAAAACATCTGGAGGACACCAGTCTTGGGGAAGGCTGGCCTTCACATGCCCATGTTCCCTCCTGCAAACTCTTCTTCCTGATCTAGAGGCCCCAAATTAAGGAATGTACCTCACTAATCTTTCAGATAATCTTTCCCCTTACCTGACAGGTGAATGGTGTAAGGCTTTGGAAAACTCACCATGACTGTACTTGATCACTGTACACTTCAACTCCTTAAAGCCATTCTTCAGTGGCAACAGCAGGTCTGGGCCATCTCTCTCCTGTCTCAAGCTGTCCAGGGATTGAGACCACCTGGATTAACTAGGGATGTACGAAAGTCACTTACCTTTTTGAAGGGTGACATTCGTGGTGGTGGGGAGGCGCTCCGTCCCTCCCCCCGAAATTCTCTCCGGCCAGCTCCACTCCGCAGCGATTCCGCGGAGCCAACAGCTGGGGCCGCCCGCAGCCGGACATCCGGCCGCTGGGCAGCCTGCAGGGACGCAAATGGCACACCGCCATTTGCGTCCCTGTATTTTGCCGTGATAGGCTATGTAAATATTTACATAGCCTATCACGGCAAAACCCCACAAAAAACAGCGAATGCAAATGGCAGCGGCTACGGCGGCCACCATTTGCGTTCCCTTTTCTTTTTTGGCCGTTATAGGCTACGTAAATATTTACATAGCCTATTACAGCAAAAAAAAAAAAAAAGGAACGCAAATGGCAGCTGCTGTAGCCGCCGCCATTTGCGTTCACTTTTTTTTGCTGTGATAGGCTACATAAATACTTACGCAGCCTATCACGGCTTCCGCGGGGACGCAAATGGTGTCCCTGCATTAGCCATGATAGGCTACGTAAGTATTTACATAGCCTATCACAGCTATAATGAAGAAGCCACCATTCGCCAAGAGGCTGTGGCCACCATTCGCAAAGCAGCACGAACGGCAGCAGGTAAATGTCCCGTTTTGCGTGACTTTCACGGGGGGGGGGCAGGGGGGCTTCATTCCACCACGGATTTCGGGGGGCCGAATGTACTGGCCTTCAGCCTCACCAAGATCCATGGCAGAATTCTCTGACATCCCTAGGATTAACAGGACCAAACCCTGAGAGGGCACATGTCCCATTAAGGATTGCATAGAGGGGAAAACTCCACCAGGTACATCATGTCCTATTGCCTGGTGTAGAATTTGTATATCTAAGAGTGCAGCTGAATTTCAATGTAAGAGGTCCTAGGGCTGGGAAAGATCCTTGCTCAGAAAAGCTCCTGCCTGTTGGAATAACTGGCACTGACTCTGGACAAGCAGCTCCCTTTGACCTCACGCCTTTGCCTGTCCACTTCATGCCCTCCACCACGTCCAACATTTCATCCTTCCAAATAACTGGGTAATTGCCAGTACATGGCTGCTTGTTTCCTAGTGCCCTTTCTCTATTGTGGGTAAAAAAAAAGAAAACATGAAAGCTGTTAGCAATCAGCAAGTCTTCTCCCTGGATTAGATGGTACTGCAAGCCAGGTTATTAAAGGACTCAGGTGTGAAAACTAGACCATTTCAGTAACAAGTTAGATTTTAAAATGTTGATGTTTAGGGATTCTTAATCTATGTTTCCTCCCTTTCTGATGGTGCAATTATAAATTACATACAGGATATTTCATCTCAAATTCCACAGCTGCTTTCTGCCAAATCGATTTTGCTTCCAACTAATTTTAAATCATCCAGACTTGCCTGAAAATAATAGGTAAAATTGAACAGAGTGGTTTGAGGGGTGAAGAGCGTCAAGATCTTCTTGCCTGCAAGTTTTTTTCTCTCTCTCCAGACTTCAATTGTTTATCAGTTACCTCACAGTTACGAGGTTCATTAATTAACCTAATGTATGTATCAGAAATCTATCAGTTTGTTTAACTAAACTTTCTCAGTGCTGTAGCCTCCCTCCCTAACTGCCAAGAAACATTTTATCAGAAGTGTGACTTGACAGTTCAACTCCACCCATACAAGAGCGCACAGCATGGAGCCAAGTTCACAGTGCACAAGCTTGTCCATCACATATAAAAACATCACAGTGTAAAAGAACACAGAATCTAAGTTCACCAAGTTTATCAATGAGAAAAGGTGATAACCAGCATTTCAGTTTTGTAGCATTTCACATCCCACCATTCCCACGTGTCTTCAACCAAAACATAACCTGAACCCCTCACCTCAGTCTCTTACACTAATAAAAGCTAATTCAAATCAAGAATAATAGCTTTAACACTTTTAAAAGTCAAGTGTTTTATGAGTTCTAATCCAAAGTTTGGGCCAAATTACATGAAACTTCATTCACAGAACCATTGTTACATTGTGGTTGTAACATATGGAATGGATTTGACCATATACCCTGGAATGAGGATACAACTCCGTTATATGGAATTAATTATGGACCACAAATTTACTGATCACTTAAGAGAATCTGCAATAGAGTAGCAAACATGCATGTCTTCAGGTGAGATCTAGGAGGGTATGTCTTCTGATATGTACCTCACATGGGCAAACACAGCCTGGCAAGCTGTGGATGGGGCAACAATAGTCCTGTAAGGATCTAGTTTCATGTGGTTAGAGTGTTGGACTGGGGCTCAGGCAACCTGTGTTCTAGTCCCCACTCAGCTGTAAAGCACACTGGGTGACTTTGGGTCAGTCACTGACTCAGCCTAATCTACTCCATAGGGTTGACGGGAGGGTAAAATGGAGAGGAGTAGAATCATGTGTGCCACCTTGGGCTCCTTGGAGGAAATCCAGGCTATAAATGTAACAAATAAAATAAATAAAAATAAATAGGATCTAACGCTATCATACTTTCAACAATCTGACATCAAAATCCATCAGAAGCATAGTAAGACTTATATGCAAAATAGCACTGTGAATCTTGCATATATGGGACATTCACAGCACTTGTTGCATATAAGTCTATGGGAATAGATTGCCGATCACCGTGTTTTTTTTTTTTAAATGGCGATCGGCGCAGAGGTCAACAGGTCCAGATAAGTTGCAGGCTGGTCGCTGAGCACGGGAGGGTGGTCCAGGGACTGGCAAGTGGGGAGGAGGGACTGGTGGGTGCAGCTCAGGGGGCACCAGCGCTGGCAGTCCAGCAGATTTGCAGACCGAAACAGGCGCCCGTGCCATCCCTACACTCTAGGTACTCTAGGATACCATTAGTATTCATGTAAGGAGAAATCATGCATGATTGCCTCTCATTTCTCCTCATTTTGGCTATCATTTGGTGGTCAGGGTAGGGGTGGTTACTTGTCAGAGTACCCCAAAATGATATCCCAAATGGGCAGAAATGAGAAGCAACCATGCATGATTTCTCTTTACATGAATACTAATAGTATCCATTTCTGGAGCACACCCGAATACACTTTAGTACAAAACATATGCCCATGTGTGCATGGACATACAGTCATGCACACTTACCCACACATAAAGCCTGGGGAGCCACAGCCTGCATCCTACTGCCTGTCTCTGTAAAGGAATGCTCATTCCGTTAAAAACTGATTTAAAGGGAATAAAAATTTACTGCAGTGCCCAACAATGATGTACAATAGTGGCCCTGCCATGGAAACCCAGAAGGGTGGGGGTGCAGTTTCGGCTCCCATTCTGCTATGATCTGAGCTCCTATTCTTCCCTCCCTTCCATTTACATGCACCTGACTCCATGTACCTCATTCCATTCACACAGGCAGCCACACCACATGTGCAGTATCTGCACGGTACAAACACAAGCCCATATACCTTTCTGCAGCAAATCATGGAAACAGCCATACTGATGAAACTTTATTGAAACTACGTATAGGTTATAGTACCTATTCTGAGTTAAGCATTTACCTCCATGGACCAGAAATAGCTAAGAATGGACTTTGGCAAATACACATGTATACATACAAAGAGTTTCTAATTTTAAAACGTTTGGCCACCATTCAATTATGGCTGGATTTAAATTCCAACAAGTTCTCCGCAACAAAGTTGTGCTCAGTTTCATAAATATAGTTCATGATGTAATCAACGACAGTTCCAAAAGGCAAACCAATGAGAGTTTTCCAAATGTCAGTGTTGCACCTGGTACTCTGAGAATACTGGCCAAAAATAGAGTGAGCACTTCCGGAGAATACTAATTTTCACTGTGGAAGAGAATTTTGAATCGCACCATCTCTTCCCACTGTTCTGACATTTGGGCTTTTTTAGAATTGAATGTGTCTAACATTAGACTCCTAAAACTTGCAGTAATTCCATGCTAAGGACCAATTCAAACATCATGAGTTTCTTCCACATAATTTTCACGTAGGAAAAAAGCACACCAAAACACTGATTATGTGCGTGATGACCTCTAAAGCATTCAGCCTACCACTACATTGCCACCACCAGCACTCAAATCTGTTCTTGAGGTACTCTCACAGTACTCTCTGGTACTGTGTGGCATGGAGGAGTGCAGGCAGGCAGGTGGATTAGTGAAAATCTGGTGGCTCACCTTGCATGACAGGAAGTGCTTTCCACTAGAGCAAAGCCACCATTGGATACAACCCTACTATTGATGTCACTGTTTGTATGCACACTATGAAGCCACAACTGGTTGTAGGTTCCCTGGCCCTGTAAGAGCAGCAAAACAGGAGTGTGCAGCAATCATAACATGTGACAGTCTATGTGAAGTGACCAACTTTCCATGTGGGAATTGCACCATGTGTAAAGTAGTCCTACAATTTCTATCATAGTCTAAATATACATATGCAAACTCAACTGGACTTAACTGTTTATACTGGTGTCCAATATCTACTTCTCACATAACAGTCATTCATAGGATCATGTTTTTAAGTGAATTCAAGAGTGTATACATGAGGAAATGCTATAGAAGACTTTGTCACTTATTAGGGATGGATGAAACTGTCATTTTCAGTTTCTCTCAGTTTCTAATTTCTCCAGTCTTAAGTTTGGTTGATCCTCACATTTGAGCATCATGTTTTAATAGTTTACATGAAAATTCATAAGCATTTTTGTGCACATTTCTCCCAATACATACATCTATGCATTTGTGCCTAATAGACGCATTTTCCAAGGAGTTCTCCTAATATAATGCATTTTACCATTATTTTCCCTAATATAAACATTTTTGTACACATTTTTTATTAGAGAATTCCATTGCAAGATCAGGGAAGTATGAATTTCAAAGGATGACTGAGTTTCAGTTTACACAGCAGTTCAAAAGTGCAGCATTAGGTAAGCACTCATTAAAATGCAAACTGAACAAATTTCTCCCCCATCCCTATTATTTATACAACTTTTCTGTAACCAAATTTGTTAGCGGAAGATACCAGAAATCTAGTGGGATTTGCTCTCCCACTGTGTGCTCCCTGTATATAGGACAAATGCACTACTATGCTGGATCAAGCAGGTGAAGCATCTATGCCTTTGCACCCATACTGAAGCCCTGAAGTGCATTTCTCCCTGAGTTTTATGAATCTGTCTGCAGGTAATCACTTTAAATAACAGTCTATTTTTAAAGAATTTATCAGTACAATTTCTCTGTAAGAGAATCTCACAACTAATAATTATCTGTGTATACACCCTACATGACTATGTGTGTGTGTGTGTGTGTGTGTGTGTGTGAGGTAACATGTTTGTTATCCTTAACCTCAACAGTCAGATGTTTTTCACTATTTTTAATTATTTTGCCTAAAAAGCAGTCTTTTATTAAAAGTTTTTAATAGTGGTCATGGATTCAGTTTAAAGAGACCAGAAGTGTAGACTTTAACATCTTTATTTATATTGGGCAGTATCCAGCGTTGTCACGTCACGAGCTCTAATGATGTTGTGCTAATGTAAACCAAAGCTAGCGCAAATGTCATTAGCACTTGCAAGGCAAAGGGAAAAAGTGGTGATGTGTCACCAAATTTTGATGGTGCCAAAATTTGGTGGCAAGTCATTGCCTTTTCCCTTTGCCTCGCAAGCACGAAGGATGTTTCACTAGCATCAGTCTGCACTAGCACTGTGACAGCACTGGGTACTTCACCTTAAATCTAGGTTTCTTTTTGAAATCACTTCATTTTTTACAAGAAATGCTTACCACTGTAAAGCACACACACACATACATTTTAAAACAAAAAAATGATATAAATTGTTTAAACCATGATTTTTAAATGATCAATATATATTCATCCTGAGGAGAAAGTTCTGTAGAAATCATTAATTATATTAAATGTAAAGATTGGGCCTAGAGAAAGTAAACAATTTCTAGTTTCTACTCATGTCATCATCCTGATACCAACTTTCTCATTCCAAATGTAATATCTAGGGATGGACGGACTCACCGGGGTCTGTGCTCAGCAGGCGCTTTAGCAGCCATCGCTGCCACCTGCCCGCGCCAGGTTGGGCGAACCCGTGGAGGGCTTAGTGAGCTGTCCAGGAGTGCGCCTCAGCTGCTCGCCCCTCCATGCATGCTGCCATCTTTTATGTGAGATTGGGGCTCTATATTAGAGAGGCCTCTAGAGTTATGGAAATGGCCCTTTCCAGCCACCATTGTGCGCAGCAGTAAATATATGAAAATATAGAGCCCCATCTTGTGTAAATGGGGCTCTATATTTTCATATATTTACTATTGCACACAACAGTGGCCATAAAGGATCAATGTTTTGTTCTCTTCTCATCCCAGCTACAGTGAAGGCAGCACCTTGATGGAAGGAGGATGGGAGAGCTGCCTTCATGGTAGCTGGGATGCGGGGGAGAGACAGCATTGATCCTTTCTCTCCCTCCCTGTTGGAGGGACTAGGGGCCATGAGTCACTTAACCTGCACTTGAAGGGTTAATATGTACCTGAGTCAGGTGGGAGGGGATTTCTGGGAGACCATATTGCCCTTTCCTTGTCTCCTCCCCCTACTCTCCTATTCTTCCTACTTCCTCCTGCAAGGGATGCTGACTATGAGGCTGACCTCAGCCAACTTACCTCGAGATATAAGTAGGGATGTACGAAACCCCCTTACCTGGGCTCCGCGGGGCTCTGCGTGTGGGGGGGGGAAGGTGATCTGTCTCTCCGCCCTGGAATCCTTGCCGGCTGGCTCCGCTCCACGGCAAGTCTGAGGAGCCGCCGGCCGGCTCCAAAGTGCCAACGATACGGCCACCATGCCATATCACTGGTTGAAGGGAGGGAAGTGACTGTGGACGCAAATGGCATCCAGGATGCCATTTGTGGCCATAAAGGCCTTAGTTTATGGTAAATGCAGCTGTAAATGGCTGCATTTACCTTAAACTAAGGCCTTTACGGCAGCAAATGGCAACCTGGACATCATTTGTGGCCGCAGTTAATCCACACAGCCAGCAATACAGCAATGGCAGCCGTATTGCTGGCGCTCTGGAGCCGGCCAGCAGGGAGGATCCGGCCAGTGAGGATTTCTTCAGGAGGCGGAGGTAAGTCTTCCGATCCTCCATGGACTCCGGGGGGCTGGATTCTTTTGAATCCGGCCTCACTGGGGTCCGTGGAGGATTTCTCCCCCATCCCTAGATATAAGCTCATTATATCTCAAGTAAAGTCTGTTCTTAACCCACCACTCAAGTGTGTTTTGTCTACATCTGTGGCTACTGATGGGGGACTGATT
This sequence comes from Heloderma suspectum, assembly GCF_057233095.1. Classification (NCBI taxonomy): domain Eukaryota; kingdom Metazoa; phylum Chordata; class Lepidosauria; order Squamata; family Helodermatidae; genus Heloderma; species Heloderma suspectum. The sequence goes on along the minus strand of NC_139458.1, from coordinate 110,034,469 downwards.
CAGACTTCATTCCCATCCCAGGCCAGCTATGGTGGGGGAAGCATCTTGACAGGAGGAGGATGACAAGAGGGGCTTCCCTCTCGTCCTCCTCCTGTCAAGGCACTGCCTTCATGGTAGCTGGGGTGGGAGGGGGAGAAAGGATCATCACCCTTCCATCCATCAAGCCATGCGCCCACAGTCCCCTGTCTGTGTGAGCAGCCATTATACGTAGAAATGGGGATTCACTCTTCTTTGCAAATTAAATCTTGTGCACAATGTTGGCCATTGTGCACAAGATTTAATGTACGGAAAGTAGCAAGTCACCATTTTTACACATAATGGCAACTTGCAGAGAGGACGGATGGTTGCAGGCGCTTGAGGGCAGGACTGGTAAGTCCCGGCAGCTCGTACAGCTCGGCAGGCGGGGGTGGGGGCTCAGCAAGTTGTATCCAGGGGGGCCGAGCGGGAGGGAGTCCATCGAACTCCACCCCCTACATGGACACTCATGACATCCCTAGTAATATCTTCTACTGATCTTCCTACTGTCATTTCACCTGGTATTTCCCTATCTTTCATTCCCCCTTCCTCCTGAAACAGTCCAAAATGTAAACAGTGGACCAAGCTGTCACCTGTGATTTCCCCCAAGAGATGTTTTCTTCTTTTCTTTAATAAATGGATTAAGGTTATATATGTCCACATTTACTCTTCTGAATTGTGAGTTTCAATGTGCTTGGTGTGACCTTTTACATTCCCAGACATTTTCTTCAGCCACAGATGTTCAAAGTAAAAAATTAACATATCCAACTAGGAGATAATGGTAAATCAATGGAACTGGTATTGACCCAGTGAAGTTGACCATTATCTAAAGCATAGGAACAGTGTGTCTTAAACAGACACTGTGTTAATTTAATTCTAAATATTCTAAGTTAAAGAATCCTCCAAATGTTGTCAGTTCTTTTTGTTCTTTGTGTGTGTGTGCGCGCACGTGCGCACACACACAAACCCAGTCAGAAATATAATGAAGCTGCATTGCCGTGGTGAACGTTTTTATGTATCCTCTGATACATTACAGCCACCTGGGGAAATCCTAATTTACTGCCTCCTGTTCAGTTCACATTTCAACTGGATTTCAAGAAGTGAGAAGCTGTGGCCTCACTACTAGAATGTAACACGTCAAAGTATTCACAAAGTCACTATGTAAAATAAAAATTACATCTTCACTTCCTCAGCAGTATCTAAATCTACCCTAAATCAGAGAGAAGGCAGACAACCTTTGTGAGATGCAGATGGTATTATGGCTGTGATGAGTCCCTATTGGGTAGTCCCTATCACATTCAATCGCCATACTAACTGATTGGCTGGGTTTTACCCAGATTCTAGCCATGCCACCCAGTGCCCGTCTGCACGATTACCTAGGGATGTCAGAGAATTCTGTGATGGATCTTGGTAAGGCTGAATGCCAGTGCATTTGGCCCCCCGAAATCCATCGCAGAACTAAGCCCCCGCTCCCCCAACCCACAAAAGGCGTGTGAAACGGAGCACTTACCTGATCCCGTCCACTCTGCTTTGCGAATGGCGGCTGTCCTGCAGCCGCCATTCGCTTCCTCCTCTTCATAGCCATTATAGGCTACATAAATACTTACGTAGCCTATCACGGCTAACGCAGGGACACCACTTGCGTCCCTGCGGAGGCCGTGATAGGCTACTTAAGTATTTACGTAGCCTATCACGGCGGGGGGGGGGGGGAACCCAGCGTACGCAAATGGAGGCGGCTACCGCCATTTGCGTACATTGGGTTTTTTTCCCCCCTGCTGTGATAAGCTACGTAAATATTTACGTAGCCTATCATGGCTCAATACAGGGACGCAAATGGCGGCGGCTACAACAGCTGCCATTTGCGTCCCTGTAGGGCTGCCCAGCAGCTGGATGTCCAGCTGCGGGCGGCCGGAGCCAGCCGCGGCTCCGTGGCTTGGCCACGGAGTGGAGCCAGCCGGGCAGGATTCCGGGGGGGGAGGACTGGATCGCCTCCCCCCCGTCGAGGATTCCAGGGGGAGGGATGGAGCACCTCCCCCCCACCGCGGATTGCCCGGCGCGGAGCCAGATAGGTGTTTCGTACATCCCTACCATTAGCTGGCCTGAATTCCCAACTTCCATTAAAATAAATGAGAAGTCTCTAGCCCTTATAGAGCCAGAGGTAGGAGGCAAAATGCCTGTTCTGCCCAGTCATTTGTGAGAAATGAGTCTGTTCCTGCCTTTCAGTGTCTTTAGCCAATGAGTAAAGTCATAACTTTGACTGACATTTAGGGGACCTTAGAGATTTTAAAAAAGCTCTAGAGAGGCACAGCCATTACCTGCAGAAGAGACTTCCTGGTTCATTCTGAATGCACTGGGGGGTGGGGTGGAGTGGGGGTCTTCCTTGCTGGATAAATGATTGCTGCCCATAGAAAGCAATGGAGAAATCTAGAATGTTAGTATAATTGTGATTGAGAAGCAGCATAGCCACTCTAAAATGAATGTAACAGTTAAAACAGGAGTTCGTGTGCTTTCTAGCTCACAGAGCAATCCTAAGTGGTGTTGAGGGGGTAGTGCAGAGGCGGATCCTCAGACGGACGAATCTGTCAAATTTGATCTCATTGTGGTTCTCATTTTGCCACCACCAAGATCATTCCATCCTGGTTCCATATGAGCTTTTCCCCCCCATGTAGACAGTTGTACATGATTTTCCTGTACCTTTTTCTAATGTACACCTGCTTTTTGTACATATGCACCCACTGACTAAAGCATGTTTGTGTGCATTTTAGAAATGTATACAGTTTTCTTAAACGTTTTCCAAATGTGTGCCTGTTGTCAAACACGTTTTTGTTTTTTTTCGCAGAAGACATCACAAGTCCGGAAATGTAGGGATTTCTGACTGAAATTACGTTCGGTTCAAACCTCCGACTGACATACAGAGAGGAATTAGTAAGGAATTTCCACGCCTAAGAAAAGGAGGGACAGACTATGAAGGATACTGCAGCATTTGCAAATGGATGATTTATGGTGCCATCTTATGCATGTCTATTGAGAAGTAAGTCCCATTGAGTTAAATAGGGCTTATTTCCAGGTAAATGGGATTAGACGAAAAGTGCAATCCTCTCTTGGTGTTCACTTGGGCTTACTCTAAGGAAAGTGTGCATAGGTTTACAGCTTGAGACTTCCTTCATAATACAATTGTCTTACATTTTATTTAACCTTTGAGGGTTTAAATATATATTATATGCAAATGAATCTAATGAAACCCAATCTTCTGTTACCTCCCTATGAAGCAACTTTGAAAGGGGTGATTTTGCATGAGAAATTAGTCCATGTGTGGATGTGCACGCGTGCACGCATGCACTAATTAATCCTTTTTCAACCCACATGCTTTGCCTACTGAAAAAATAATTTGCATAATATGCAAATGAGCCAGCCAAGAATTATGGAACTGGAATATGGCAACCCCGGTACGACAACATCAACACCTTTCCCACATCCCCATTGCATTTTTAATAAGAGGAAGGATGATTATCAATATATATGCACAAATGCAATGTGTGTCTTTTAAAGAACTGTTAAAAAATGAACAGATGATCTCATGTCTAACTGCACGGTCAACAGTGAGAGCCTGACTTACTTGCCGATACAGTTACAGCTGTTAGAGATGTGTGGCATATAATGTTATATCAATTATATGTTGATCCATTTTCTCATGTTAAATTGATACTATGGGATTTAGAAATTGCTAAAAAATATATTTTTTGTGGCAGACATGGGCGGATAAGGCGATTTTTACCTTGGATCAATTGGTGGGTGCTGCTGATGAGTTTTTGTTATTCTCTGTTTTGCAGGCTAAATGTGATTTGCCAGCAACAGCTGAATGACAATGCTTGCAACTGCACTATTTGTTAGTATCTAGGTTTGGCCCTGCTGCTTTTACAGCTTCAGCATCTCCCTCACTATTGGAAGCATTTTTTGAGACAGGTCAGGCAAATTGACCTACGATCCATGTCTATAAATATTATTGGTGAATAAATATGATATACAGAATCTTAAGCAAGAATGGAATAGGGAACTGGATTGTTTTCAGTTTTGCCTAATCAGTGCATTGCTGCCTTGTATCTGATGTGTCTATGGATCTCAGCTTGGGTCTTATTCAGCAAAACCCCTTGTTTTGTGTCTGTTGGATGCCACAATGTCTCTTTAATAAGGGTTTGTCTAAATTGGCTGATTGTTGGAAGTATAACACAGCTAATGCTTCTTTTAAGCATATGTTTTGGCAATGCCCAGTAATTGTACCTTTTGGGGAGGACATCATTATGCAGACAGATTGTGTATTAGAACATGTTAAGCAAAATATTAATATTAAGTGATTTACTTATGTACATGCTCTTTTGAATTATCTACTTGCTTCTTGGAAGTTAACACATGGTCAGCACAAATGGATTCTCTGCTTCACTCTGACAGCTAAGAGACTGATATTACAACACTGGAAGGACTCACTCAACTCCTATAACGCAATGGATTGAAAACTTCACAATACTTTCAACATTTGAATGGGTGGTGTATAGACGCCACCTGCAAATAGATACTTATTTGGATATTTGGTCTGCTTTTGTTGAAGTTTCTGTATAGTTCTTAGAAACCTCTGTGTGTGTGTGTGTGTGTGTACATACACACACACACACAATTTCATATGAATGTAGCCACATTTTTATTTCTTTTTTTATTTTCTTTTGTTGAAATGTTATAATAAAAAATAAGTTTACTTGCCAATACAGCATCCAACTTGCTGAAGGGAATGAGTGTACCACCAGTCATGAAGCTGAGGTCAGATTGTGAGGGAAGAACCCATTGGGACCACCACCCATAACAACATAAGAAAAGCCCTGCTGGATCAGACCAGAGGCCTGTCTAGTCCAGGATCCTGTTTCTTACACAGGCCAACCAGATGTCTGAGGGAAGCCCAGAAGCAAGTGGGACATAAACATAATAGCAACTTCTCACTTGTGTTCTGCATCAACTGGTATTGAGAAGCACACAGCCACCATGGTTAGGAGCCACTGATGCATGGCTGCACAAAAATGTCTAGCAATACAAAATGAATGTCATATAATTACATCATTGTATCATCACACTCTGAGTGTTCTTGCCCCCACATGTGATAACCAATAAAGAGAAGCTGCAGTAGGGAACCTCTGAGCCTAATGTCATACATTTGGTATTATTAGACATTACTGAGAGGAGAAGGGGAACACTCAGGTCTGCTGTCTTGGGTGCAGCCATGCAGTCTCTGTGTTTTGTAGTTATGGCCTAAGCAACACCCATTATTCACCTGTGGTGAATGAAAGGAGTCACATTAGAAGCTCAATATCTCATTCTAACGGGCAAGCATTACCTTCTGGGCATACACACTTTTCTTGCTTAGCTAAGCAGGTTTCGGTGAGACCAGGAGAATTCAATTATTCATTCATTTCACATTTGATATATGAAAATGAATTCCCATTTAAATTCATGCCTGAAAGTATTAGCTCAGGACACATTTAGCACAAAACCTTAGTATGGCCTGAGGGAATACTCCTGGGTACACATTTCTGCTGCTTGAATCACAGAGACAGAACTCTCCTTGAAGATAATAACAGCCATGTATGCATATCAAATATCAGAATTTAGCCCTGTGGGTCTGGGATTGCTTTCAATGGCTATGTGTATCTCCCTCTTCTGCCATTTCATGATGCTAATTCCTCAGCCTTTATTTTTATTTGTTGTACAGCCCAGTAAGTGATTTTTTTATTGCTGTCAAAAAATGAAATGCAAAACAAAGGCATTCTGAAGGCAGATTTCTTTACAGTTGGAGAAATCTTCATGTTATCCAATAAAGGGGCCAGTGCACATAATAAAATATTTCCCCAAAAGAATGATGCTTTTTTTCCCAGCCCCTCAGGCCCATATGGTAGAAGCCCAATTACTCTTATCTCTTCCCCACCATCCTCTCAGGGAACAGGATCACACAGATGTGGCCTCCACACAGACTAGAAAGGAGGATAATCATGTAACTCCCACCTTAGCCTGGGATGAGAAACACAAAGAAGGAAGTTCACCCCTTCTAGAGTGGCCACACTCAAGAATTTCTAAAAAAGAGGAAATGCATCACCAGAAATGAGGACAAAGGAGGACAGTGATTTACATAGCTTTTGCATAATTCATATGAATAGATGCAAATTTAGAAATAATTATTATAATTTAAATAGAAATACAGTACATTTCACCATACTGTGGAAGACTGCAGCCAGGTGCTAAATGTGGATGGACAACAGTCCTTATGGTTCTTTATCTTTAAACTGGAATTGGACTGGAGAACCTTTAAAATAGAGGACACCTTCAAACCGAAGACAGTCTTCTGGCAGACCTTCAAACAGAGGACTGTCCTCTGTAAAAGACAATATCTGGCCACCTTATCATAGCATGCTCCCAAAGAGGAGTTCCAAAGTGGATCTGAATCTGAAATGCAAGTCTCTTGGTCAGTAATGTCCTACCCTTTAATAGGGAATACTTATTGGCAAAAGGGTGTCTGCTGTCCACTTCACTGATGATATGGACCAATCAATACTGTACAAGGGGGGAGGCCTGTGAAAAGGCAGGATTGGGCAAGACTAGGATAACATCGCATAACCCAAGCTAAGCAACTGCAATGTTGATTAGCACAGACAAGGCCAAAATTGAAGCTTGGCAGATAAAGGATACACACACACTTCATGGAAAGTCCCAGTCAGAAAAGAGTGTGGCATGCTTTTTGCTGTGTGCAGCAGGCACAAAATACCCTTAAAAAAGATTAGGTTTGCATGGTCCCAAAATTGGGGCTTGGGACTTTTTAAACGGAAGCCAGAATGTCAAACAAGCCACACCTAATTGGCTAACAGTATTCCAGTTCACATGTTTCACCATTCCTTCTTTCAAACTGGATGGAACCAAGGCTGAGCTTCCTTCTAAGGAATCATGTATTATATTTTAAATACAACCCTCCCACCTTTCCCAACTTTCATGACTAGCCATGATGGTCAAGGATCACCTTGTCCAGATCTTCAGCATCAACAACTTAATCATCCAACAAAACATAGCAAGAGGAGGCTCCAGACCAGATGTCTTTGGCATAAACTTTGATTCCTCAAGCAGTTAGGTCTATAAAGAATTTCGCAAACACTGTCACAGCTACCAGAGTTTCCAGTTTTGCCACAAGATTGTAGCCTGGTTTGCTACCTGAAGCAAAGGACAAGATAAAGGATGTTGGAGAAATCCACAACAGATTCAAATGAGTTTGGATTTCTATGAATCTGTCCTGTGGATTCTGCAGTGGTCCTGCTTTGTCTGAGTCACATGGATTCCGTGGACTTGCAGCTGATTTTTCGGGGGGGGGGGGGAATTTGCACTAATTTACTCTAATGCTAAGCAAATCAGGGGTAACATGAATTAGCACAAGTAGAATGAGATTCTGGTTTTAAAAAATCAGATTCTGTCAATGAGCAGATGATGGAACAAAAGACTCCTGAAAATCTGCAAAACACAGACAGAATGGATTTAACAAAATCTGTACATCCCTAAAGAAGATTCCCCCATCCCCATTCCACATACCGAAACTAACTGGATTAGCTGTTGAAACTTAGTTCGATAATAGAAGAGCATCCTACACTGTACCCAAGGGCAGCAGGCTAGCTTGGGGGGTGCAAGGCAGGCCACATGGCACAAACAGCTTTGTCTTCCAACACCTTGTCACCACTTCCTGCCACCCAGCATCTGCTGTCTGAGGCAGCTGCATCATTCTACCTAATGTTAGGGCCAGCCCTCTATTGCTACACACTAACACAGGCATTCTTCTGCAGTTAGCATTGCATGTGTTACTTATAAGAACTTTAAAGAGAGATTAAGATTGCAGCATTGATTTTTCTGACCATGGTTGTATAAGCCTTGCTACATTAGAGACCTATTCCTAGAACTCAGACACCATCTACCATCACACTTCCTATTCTACCCACAAATTTGACCCCACTTCAACCAAGGATGGTGTAAATGGCAATAACTCGCATGCCATAATGATTTCACCTTGCTTATTTTGCAGATGCTGCAGGTCATTTACACATTAATTTCCCATTGATTTGAGAAAAATGCATGCTAAGGATACTGTGCAGAGTGGTTCTAAGTCAAAGCAATAGATGAAGTCTATGGCTCAATGTTTCATTACGAAGAGAGTGAATCAGAATGTGGCCTTTAGTGAATATTCAATTACTGGGCTAAATCTTAAAACCATTATCCAGGAAAACTTGAATTGACTTCATTAAGGTTTGCTAGAATGGAGGTTAAGAATCATAACAATAACAAGATCTTTCAGAGCTGTCTCATTAAATAGTTTCAGCTCCTGGCAGATATATTTTTAATCAGACATAGGGTTTTCTTAGTTTTAATTGATTAAATTACAATTACCTGTTGCCGAATTTCTTCTTCCATTTTTACTGGAGATCCCAGCTCTGCAACTTGCTTAACTCCTTCACTTGCATATCCTCCATATTCCCAAAGTACATAATTCTTTGAATGAGATCCACCAATGATTGCAGACCAGTGGTTAGCTCGTCCTTTAACCAAAAAGGGTAAATAATCTGTTAGATATTTATGGAACAGTGCAGAGTGTACTTCCACTGACTTTTTGCCTCCACAAGGGTGCGAGCTTCTCACAGAAAGCAGACATTATTGCCTCATTTACATTTGCAGGTCTCCCTTCTGAAGTCCTTCTTCTGAAGGACCCTCTTGGGAAGTGGCTCAATTGACTGTCATTCCTATGGATAACTGAGTCTCATTTTAAGGCTACACATTACATTGTTTCAATCAACAAGCTGTCTTCAAGACTGGCCCAACCATTACTCAGCTCCACAGCTTAGTTGGAGCTGTGTATGTCACATGTTCTATCCTCGGCCCTCTCAACTAACATGTTATGGCTGCCTCAGGTGTGGAGGATCCTATCCCACCACCTGTGTTAAATTAAGATTCAACTGCCGGTCCAGTTGGCTTCTGTATGTGGAACACTGGCGGAGGCAGCATATTGTCCTTTGCTTCAGGCAGCCATCTTTTGCAATGTCTGTGTTTTTAAAACATAGAGGTATAAAAATGGAGAAAAGTGAGAAGCACTGGCTAAAGTGGCCACTTGTTCAGGTCCCTTGTGTATAACAGCTTCCCCATTTATGGCAACACAACATTGCACTTGGATTTGGCATGTGCATTAGTGTCAGAAAATGTGAAACTAAACTAACAAGTGGTTAGTTATCCAATGGTGCAGTATGCTCCTGTTCAGAATGCCAGCCAGCCAGAATGCCAGCCTCTTCCAGGGCACTCCATTCCATCTCCCCCATCCTTCAAACTGTTTGTCAATATTCTGTATCTGCTAGGTATGGTCAGTCTTCATTGTGCTGTTCTTAGAGTTTTCTTTCTTAGGGGTTTTCCCCCTAATTTTTGTTTTTGTACTTCTGCAAAACATGACAACCCCCCCACCCCTTTGGTGCATTTTGGCCACGTAAGGATCCACACTCTGAGAATGAGTCTGCTTTTAGTATATAGGTCTGTATGTTTATTTAGTTTTATATCCTGCCCTTCATTGCAAGTTGCCCATGATGACGAACAACTCATATAAAAACAATACAACACAAGGTTGTACTCATTATTAGTTTTATATTTGTTTCAGTGTGAGAAACTAACATGGGCACCTTCACTTTGGTTTCCCACATTAGTTTCACTTGGGAGGTATTGCCTTGCAAATGGATATATTCCTCAAACAGACAAGAGGCACACCATTGCAAATGAATCCATTATTTTGTACAAAGCTCATAGAACACTCTTTGCAAAGCTCAAAGGGAGTACGGAACTGAGAAAGCTGTGAAAGTGAGACAGTATGCAAACTCTCCAGTCTGAAACCAATCAACAAACAAAAAGCATTAGTTCAATATCTGCAAAAACATGGATGGATTCACCTCCATTCTGGGGCCGTTGCTTGCTCAGTGAGCTGCCTGCTGCCTGCTTGCCACACTGTGCAAGCCCCTCAACCACTCAGCGAGCAACCAACAAGTGTTGTAGACCTGCCCACTCCTTCCCCAAGCCGCCATTTTGCGCAACAACAATGGCTTAGGCATTTCTAGGAAGGGAATGTTGCATAGATAGTGGCCCCTAAAGGCCCATTCACGCCTGTAATGTTACATAGATCGCTCTTTATGGCTGCAATCTACACAACATTTCTTTTCCCAGAAATGACTGAGCCACCATCATTCCACAAAATGGTGGCTCAAGGAAGGAGTGAGAGGGCTGCTGGACACTTGTGGACTGTGCAGCACTTGGAGACAGGTCCAGTGAGTGAAGCTCAGTCTGCAAACAGGGGGCTGAGCATGGGGGAGTCTGTCGGACTCCACCACCATATTGGGTGCCTGCGACATCCCTAGATGGTAGTAGAATCCCTACAAACTTTATGACATTTGTACGAAAAACAAAATAGTTACAAGCAGGATAAATGGACCTGAAACATCCATTTAAACCAATGGGAAGCTTATGAGACCTGTGCTTTTTAAAATGCTTATAAAATGGGGGCCCTATGTCCAGTCTGAAATCTCTCTGATGCCTTAGGGGAGTCATACGAGGCTGAAAATTTCATGCCACGTGGATGGAAAGCATCAAAGTTATAGGCATCAGGCTGTGACTCTTTGAAATCAATACAAAACTAAAAACTTCGATGAAACTAAAACTAAGAATAAAATTAATGAGAGAATAACTAAAAAGAAACAAAATGAATGTAAACAAAACAAAGGTGAAATTAAACAAAGGGCCAAAGCACATGTTACTTTATAGACGTAGCTAGTGGTCTACGTAGTCTACGTAAATCTTTATGTAGACTACCAGGACCAAATAAGGAACGCAAATGGCGTAAACGATTTACGTAGCCTATCATGGCTGACTTTGGAACTCTAGCCGTGATAGGCTACGTTAATCGTTACGTAGCCTATCACGGGGTTTTTTTTTGTTTTACATTTTTTGTTTCGCGGCTGGGGAGACGGGGCGCTTCTCCCTGGCCTGAATTTCGGCCAGGCGAGGCGGGATGCCTCCCCCTCCCTCGCCTGAACTTCGGGGGGAGAAGCGAAGCGCCTCCCCCCCACCGCGAAGCACCCCTGAGAAAAGGTAAGTGACTTTCGTACATCCCTAATAAGAATTTGCCAGAGTTTGTTGTGATCCACACAATCAAAGGCTTTAGCATAGTCAATGAAGCAGAAATAGACGTTTTTCTGGAATTCTCTTGCTTTCTCCATGATCCAGCGAATGTTGGCCATTTGATCTTTAGTTCCTCTGCCTCTTTGAAACCGAGCTTGTACTTCCGGTAGTCCTCGGTTCACATACTGCTGAAGCCTAGCTTGTAGGATTTTGAGCATAACCCTGCTGGCATGTGAAATGAGCGCAATTGTGCGGTAGTTTGAACACTCTTTGGCATTGCCCTCCTTTGGAATTGGAATGTAAACTGACCTTTTCTAGTCTTGTGGCCACTGTTGAGTGTTCCAAATTTGTTGGCATATTGTAGGGATGTACGAAAGTCACTTACCTGGTCTCGCAGCTTGCTTCGCGGTGGGGGGGAGGCGCTTCGCTTCTCCCCCGAAGTTCAGGCTGGGGGGGGAGGCTTCCCGCCTCGCCCGGCCGAAATTCAGGCCGGGGGGGAGGCTTCCCGCCTCGCCCGGCTGAAATTCAGGCCGGGGAGAAGCGCCCCATCTCCCCGGCCGCGAACTTCAAAAGAAAAGTAAAAAAAAAAAAGCCCCGTGATAGTTTACGTAATGATTTACATAGCCTATCACGGCTAGATCTGCAAAGTCAGCCGTGATAGGCTACGTTAATCATCACGTAGCCTATCACGGGTGACTTAAAAAAAAAAAAAAGCACGTATGCAAATGGCGGCCCCCATAGGGAGCTGCCATTCACGTTCCTTATTTGGTCCCTGTAGTCTACGTAAAGATTTACGTAGACTACAGTGAAAATAAGGGCAACGCTATTTGCGGTGCCCTTATTTTCGCCATAGTCTACGTAAATCTTTACGTAGACTACAGGGACCAAATAAGGAACGCAAATGGCAGCTCCCTATGGGGGCCGCCATTAGCCGTACGCGTTTTTTTTTTTTTTTAAGTCACCCGTGATAGGCTACGTGACAATTAACGTAGCCTATCACGGCTGACTTTGCAAATCTAGCCGTGATAGGCTACGTTAATCGTTACGTAGCCTATCACAGGGGCGTGTTTTTTTTTTTACTTTTCTTGTAATGGCGGCGGCGGCAGCCGGTCGAAAGACCGGCTGCTGCCCCCACCCCTGACGAAGACCTGCCGAACCGCCGCCGGGACCCGCCGCCGGGAGGGACATTCGTGAAAGGTAAGTCCCATCCCGGGGAGGGCGGGGGCAGGGGGGGCGGAGAATTTCTCCCTGAACAACCTTCGGAGGACCGAATGCGTTGGCGCTCGGCCCCCCCGAAGTTTCCGGGAGAAATTCTCCCCCATCCCTAGCATATTGAGTGCAGCACTTTAACAGCATCATCTTTTAGGATTTTAAATAGCTCAGCTGGAAGACTGTCATCTCTGCTAGCTTTGTTGTTAGTAATGCTTCCTAAGGCCCACTTGAGTTCACTCTCTAGGATGTCCGGCTCAAGTTCAGGGACTGCACTATCATGGCTATCTGGGACATTCAGATCTTTCCTGTATAGTTCTTCTGTGTATTCTTGCCACCTCTTCTTAATCTCATCTGCTTCTGTTAGGTCCCTTCCTTCTTGGTCCTTTATCATGCCCATCTGCACAAAACGTTCCCTTGAAATCTCCAATTTTCTTGAAAAGATCTCTAGTCTTTCCTATTCTATTGTTTTCCTCAATTTCTTTGCATTGTTCATTTAAGAAGGCCTTCTTGTCTCTCCTTGCTGTTCTCTGGAACTCTGCATTCAGTTGGATATATCTTCCCCTTTCTCCCTTGCTTTTTGCTTCCCTTCTTTCCTCAGCTACTTGGAGAGCCTCATCAGACAGCCACTTGGCTTTCTTGCATTTCTTTTTCTTTGGGATGGATTTCGTTGCTACCTCCTGAACAACGTTACGGACCTCCGTCCATAGTTCCTCAGGCACTCTGTCTATCAGGTCTAATCCCTGAAATCTATTCCTCACCTCCACTGTATATTCATCAGGGATATGATTGAGGTCATACCTGAATGGTTTACTGGTTTTCCCTACGTTCTTCAATTTAAGCCAATATTTTGCAAGAAGCAGCTCATGATCTGAGCCACAGTCAGCTCCAGGTCTTGTTTTTATTGATTGTATGGAGCTTCTCCATCTTTGGCTGCAAAGGACATAATCAATTTGATTTCGATATGGACCATCTGGTGATGTCCATGTGTAGAGTCGCCTCTTGTGCTGTTGGAAAAGAGTGTTTGCAATGATCAGCGTGTTTTCTTGGCAAAACTATTAGCCTTTGTCCTGCTTCATTTTGAACACCAAGGCCATGCTTGCCTGTTATCCCGGTTACTTCTTGACTTCCTGCTTTGACATTCCAATCCCCTATGATGAAGAGGACATCTTTTTTTGGTGTTAGTTCTAGAAGGTGTTGTAGGTCTTCATAGAACCGATCAACCTCAGCTTCTTCGGCATCAGTGGTTGGGCATAGACTTGAATTACTGTGATATTGAATGGTTTGCCTTGGATTCGTACTGAGATCATTCTGTCCTTTTTAAGATTGTTCCCCAGTACTGCTTTCCCCGCCCTTTTATTGACTATGAGTGCTACTCCATTTCTTCTAAGGGATTCTTGCCCACAGTAGTAGATATAATGGTCACCTGAATTAAATTCGCCCATGCTTGACCATTTTAGTTCACTGATTCTCAAGATGTCGATGTTCAATCTTGCCATCTCCTGTTTGACCACCTCCGGCTTACCTTGATTCATTGATCTCACATTACAATATTGTTCCTTACAGCATCAGATTTTCTTTTCACCACCAGACACATCCACAGCTGAGTGTCCTTTCGGCTTTGGCCCAGCCGCTTCACTCTTTCTGGCGCTACTTGGAAATACCCTCTGCTCTTCCCCAGTAGTATATTGGACACCTTCCAACCTGAGGGGCTCATCTTCTGGCATCATATCTTTTAGCCTTGTGATACATTCCATGGGGTTTTCTTGGCAAGAATACTGGAGTGGGTTGCCATTTCCTTCTCCAGTGGACCACATTTTGTCAGAACTAGGGATGCACGAAAGTCACTTACCTGGTCTCGCAGCTTGCTTCGCGGTGGGGGGGAGGCGCTTCGCTGCTCCCCCCAAAGTTCAGGCCGGGGGGGAGGCTTCCCTCCTCGCCCGGCCGAAATTCAGGCCGGGGGGGAGGCTTCCCGCCTCGCCCGGCCAAAATTCAGGCCGGGGAGAAGCGCCCCTTCTCCCCGGCTGCGAACTTCAAAAGAAAAAAAAACAACGCCCCTGTGATAGGCTACGTAACGATTAACGTAGCCTATCACGGCTAGATCTGCAAAGTCAGCCGTGATAGGCTACGTTAATCGTCACATAGCCTATCACGGGTGACTTTGAAAAAAAAAAGCGCGTACGCAAATGGCGGCCCCCATAGGGAGCCGCCATTCGCGTTCCTTATTTGGTCCCTGTAGTCTACGTAAACATTTACGTAGACTACGGTGAAAATAAGGGCAACGCTATTTGCCTTGTCCTTATTTTCGCCGTAGTCTACGTAAATCTTTACGTAGACTACAGGGACCAAATAAGGAACGGGAATGGCGGCTCCCTATGGGGGCCGCCATTAGCCGTACGCGGTTTTTTTTTTTAAAGTCACCCGTGATAGGCTACGTGACGATTAATGTAGCCTATCACGGCTGACTTTGCAAATCTAGCTGTGATAGGCTACGTTAATCGTTACGTAGCCTATCACGGGGTTTTTTTTTGTTTTACATTTTTTGTTTCGCGGCTGGGGAGACGGGGCGCTTCTCCCTGGCCTGAATTTCGGCCAGGCGAGGCGGGATGCCTCCCCCTCCCTCGCCTGAACTTCGGGGGGAGAAGCGAAGCGCCTCCCCCCCACCGCGAAGCACCCCTGAGAAAAGGTAAGTGACTTTCGTACATCCCTAATAAGAATTTGCCAGAGTTTGTTGTGATCCACACAATCAAAGGCTTTAGCATAGTCAATGAAGCAGAAATAGACGTTTTTCTGGAATTCTCTTGCTTTCTCCATGATCCAGCGAATGTTGGCCATTTGATCTTTAGTTCCTCTGCCTCTTTGAAACCGAGCTTGTACTTCCGGTAGTCCTCGGTTCACATACTGCTGAAGCCTAGCTTGTAGGATTTTGAGCATAACCCTGCTGGCATGTGAAATGAGCGCAATTGTGCGGTAGTTTGAACACTCTTTGGCATTGCCCTCCTTTGGAATTGGAATGTAAACTGACCTTTTCTAGTCTTGTGGCCACTGTTGAGTGTTCCAAATTTGTTGGCATATTGTAGGGATGTACGAAAGTCACTTACCTGGTCTCGCAGCTTGCTTCGCGGTGGGGGGGAGGCGCTTCGCTTCTCCCCCGAAGTTCAGGCTGGGGGGGGAGGCTTCCCGCCTCGCCCGGCCGAAATTCAGGCCGGGGGGGAGGCTTCCCGCCTCGCCCGGCTGAAATTCAGGCCGGGGAGAAGCGCCCCATCTCCCCGGCCGCGAACTTCAAAAGAAAAGTAAAAAAAAAAAAGCCCCGTGATAGTTTACGTAATGATTTACATAGCCTATCACGGCTAGATCTGCAAAGTCAGCCGTGATAGGCTACGTTAATCATCACGTAGCCTATCACGGGTGACTTAAAAAAAAAAAAAGCACGTATGCAAATGGCGGCCCCCATAGGGAGCTGCCATTCACGTTCCTTATTTGGTCCCTGTAGTCTACGTAAAGATTTACGTAGACTACAGTGAAAATAAGGGCAACGCTATTTGCGGTGCCCTTATTTTCGCCATAGTCTACGTAAATCTTTACGTAGACTACAGGGACCAAATAAGGAACGCAAATGGCAGCTCCCTATGGGGGCCGCCATTAGCCGTACGCGTTTTTTTTTTTTTTTAAGTCACCCGTGATAGGCTACGTGACAATTAACGTAGCCTATCACGGCTGACTTTGCAAATCTAGCCGTGATAGGCTACATTAATCGTTACGTAGCCTATCACAGGGGCGTGTTTTTTTTTTTACTTTTCTTGTAATGGCGGCGGCGGCAGCCGGTCGAAAGACCGGCTGCTGCCCCCACCCCTGACGAAGACCTGCCGAACCGCCGCCGGGACCCGCCGCCGGGAGGGACATTCGTGAAAGGTAAGTCCCATCCCGGGGAGGGCGGGGGCAGGGGGGGCGGAGAATTTCTCCCTGAACAACCTTCGGAGGACCGAATGCGTTGGCGCTCGGCCCCCCTGAAGTTTCCGGGAGAAATTCTCCCCCATCCCTAGCATATTGAGTGCAGCACTTTAACAGCATCATCTTTTAGGATTTTAAATAGCTCAGCTGGAAGACTGTCATCTCTGCTAGCTTTGTTGTTAGTAATGCTTCCTAAGGCCCACTTGAGTTCACTCTCTAGGATGTCCGGCTCAAGTTCAGGGACTGCACTATCATGGCTATCTGGGACATTCAGATCTTTCCTGTATAGTTCTTCTGTGTATTCTTGCCACCTCTTCTTAATCTCATCTGCTTCTGTTAGGTCCCTTCCTTCTTGGTCCTTTATCATGCCCATCTGCACAAAACGTTCCCTTGAAATCTCCAATTTTCTTGAAAAGATCTCTAGTCTTTCCTATTCTATTGTTTTCCTCAATTTCTTTGCATTGTTCATTTAAGAAGGCCTTCTTGTCTCTCCTTGCTGTTCTCTGGAACTCTGCATTCAGTTGGATATATCTTCCCCTTTCTCCCTTGCTTTTTGCTTCCCTTCTTTCCTCAGCTACTTGGAGAGCCTCATCAGACAGCCACTTGGCTTTCTTGCATTTCTTTTTCTTTGGGATGGATTTCGTTGCTACCTCCTGAACAACGTTACGGACCTCCGTCCATAGTTCCTCAGGCACTCTGTCTATCAGGTCTAATCCCTGAAATCTATTCCTCACCTCCACTGTATATTCATCAGGGATATGATTGAGGTCATACCTGAATGGTTTACTGGTTTTCCCTACGTTCTTCAATTTAAGCCAATATTTTGCAAGAAGCAGCTCATGATCTGAGCCACAGTCAGCTCCAGGTCTTGTTTTTATTGATTGTATGGAGCTTCTCCATCTTTGGCTGCAAAGGACATAATCAATTTGATTTCGATATGGACCATCTGGTGATGTCCATGTGTAGAGTCGCCTCTTGTGCTGTTGGAAAAGAGTGTTTGCAATGATCAGCGTGTTTTCTTGGCAAAACTATTAGCCTTTGTCCTGCTTCATTTTGAACACCAAGGCCATGCTTGCCTGTTATCCCGGTTACTTCTTGACTTCCTGCTTTGACATTCCAATCCCCTATGATGAAGAGGACATCTTTTTTTGGTGTTAGTTCTAGAAGGTGTTGTAGGTCTTCATAGAACCGATCAACCTCAGCTTCTTCGGCATCAGTGGTTGGGCATAGACTTGAATTACTGTGATATTGAATGGTTTGCCTTGGATTCGTACTGAGATCATTCTGTCCTTTTTAAGATTGTTCCCCAGTACTGCTTTCCCCGCCCTTTTATTGACTATGAGTGCTACTCCATTTCTTCTAAGGGATTCTTGCCCACAGTAGTAGATATAATGGTCACCTGAATTAAATTCGCCCATGCTTGACCATTTTAGTTCACTGATTCTCAAGATGTCGATGTTCAATCTTGCCATCTCCTGTTTGACCACCTCCGGCTTACCTTGATTCATTGATCTCACATTACAATATTGTTCCTTACAGCATCAGATTTTCTTTTCACCACCAGACACATCCACAGCTGAGTGTCCTTTCGGCTTTGGCCCAGCCGCTTCACTCTTTCTGGCGCTACTTGGAAATACCCTCTGCTCTTCCCCAGTAGTATATTGGACACCTTCCAACCTGAGGGGCTCATCTTCTGGCATCATATCTTTTAGCCTTGTGATACATTCCATGGGGTTTTCTTGGCAAGAATACTGGAGTGGGTTGCCATTTCCTTCTCCAGTGGACCACATTTTGTCAGAACTAGGGATGCACGAAAGTCACTTACCTGGTCTCGCAGCTTGCTTCGCGGTGGGGGGGAGGCGCTTCGCTGCTCCCCCCAAAGTTCAGGCCGGGGGGGGAGGCTTCCCTCCTCGCCCGGCCGAAATTCAGGCCGGGGGGGAGGCTTCCCGCCTCGCCCGGCCAAAATTCAGGCCGGGGAGAAGCGCCCCTTCTCCCCGGCTGCGAACTTCAAAAGAAAAAAAAACAACGCCCCTGTGATAGGCTACGTAACGATTAACGTAGCCTATCACGGCTAGATCTGCAAAGTCAGCCGTGATAGGCTACGTTAATCGTCACATAGCCTATCACGGGTGACTTTGAAAAAAAAAAGCGCGTACGCAAATGGCGGCCCCCATAGGGAGCCGCCATTCGCGTTCCTTATTTGGTCCCTGTAGTCTACGTAAACATTTACGTAGACTACGGTGAAAATAAGGGCAACGCTATTTGCCTTGTCCTTATTTTCGCCGTAGTCTACGTAAATCTTTACGTAGACTACAGGGACCAAATAAGGAACGGGAATGGCGGCTCCCTATGGGGGCCGCCATTAGCCGTACGCGTTTTTTTTTTTAAAGTCACCCGTGATAGGCTACGTGACGATTAATGTAGCCTATCACGGCTGACTTTGCAAATCTAGCTGTGATAGGCTACGTTAATCGTTACGTAGCCTATCACAGGGGCGTTTTTTTTTTTTTTAACTTTTCCTGTAATGGCGGCGGCGGCAGCCGGTCGAAAGACCGGCTGCTGCCCCCGCCCCTGACGAAGACCTGCCGAACCGCCGCCGGGACCCGCCGCCGGGAGGGACATTCGTGAAAGTTAAGTCCCATCCTGGGGGGGGCGGGGGGCGGAGAATTTCTCCCCGAACAACCTTCGGAGGACCGAATGCGTTGGCAGTCGCCCCCCCGAAGTTTTGGGGAGAAATTTTCCCCCATCCCTAGTCAGAACTCTCTGCCATGAACTGTCCGTCTTGGGTGGCCCTGCACGGCATAGCTTATGGCTTCACTGAGTTATGCAAGCCCCTTTGCCACAACAAGGCAGTGATCCATGAAGGGGCAATAAATGAATACATTGCAGATAATGTAAGAATAGACAAAATAGCCCCAGGAATCTGGGGTACAGAGATCCAGGCCACTTTGCTGTCTGCCTGCTACTAGACTCTGCACTGTAGCTTGGAGGTGTTTGGGAAATGTAGCTGTATGTTCCTTTGTTGCTTTCACCTTCCACTTGGGTCAGCAGCTACAAAGCAACATAGCACTATTAGTGTTCAGCTGTTGTCTTATTGTCCCTGCAAGCCCAGAGCCAGAAACAAATGTTCTATTTGTTCAAAAACTGGGCCAAAGGGTTTTAGTATAAAGAAGGCTCACTGAACAAACTGGAAATGAATATGAGAAATAAATGAACAATGAATGATCTTCCTTACTTAATTAGAATAAAGGACATAGAGTTATCTGAAGAGAAGTAGAGCAATTTGGATCCTAATTTGGCGATTCAGAAATCAGCCTGATTCTGCTTGGGCTGATTTGGAGGCTGCCCGCTTTGACTTGGGTCTGAATCCAAAACTCACTTTGGAAAGTCTTCAGGCCTCCCACTGACTATCATTGGAAATAAACAAATGGCTATATGGTTCTTTTTTTTCTTTCTGTTTCTCAGAAGTGGATAGTATACGTAGGCATAGCAGACCCTTATGCGGGGATTTCATCTGCCAAAGTTCAGATGTAAAATAGGTGCAGGGCTCTAAAATTTAGATTTTAAAAAAATAGAGGACTGCTGATAACTTTTTTATTTCTTGGCAGAATTGGATGAAAACATAAGAAGAGCTGTGCTAAATCAGACCAAGGGTCCATCTAGTCCTGCATTCTGTTCATCTGGTGCCAACCAGATGCCCAAGGGAAGCCCACAATCAGCAATATGATGAAATCTGCAGGGCTAGCTCCACTTATGACGGGATCAAGCCTGACAAGTTTCAGATGAATAGATTTAGAGCTTTTTATGCAAGAGCAGCTTTTATGGTTTGGGGGTTTCCAAAAAGTACAAATGTATGTGCTTATCCTTCAGGGGGTGGGCAATTGTTATGAAAATGACATACAACATGGAGATGTTCCTAGTTAAGAAACCCACACAATTTCAGGAAAGGTGCCGAGTTGTTTGTGGAAGGGGAGTATTCAGATTGGGGGGGCATGATTCACTTCCCCTTACTCCCCATCCATGTGGGGGAGGGGTTGGGGTTGGGCAAAAATGACATATGTCATAGAGGTGTCCCTCGGCAAGAAACTTGCAAAACATCAGACGGATAGGTGCAGGGGTTTGGAAGTTATGATGAATGAAAACAATGTAAGATATTTTGGTGCCAACTGAGCAGAAAAAAGTCACAGAAAATGAATAGAACCGGAGTGCATGATGGATGTGGAGCACACAATGGCAGAGGCAGAAGATCCAGCTCTTTCCAAGCAAGCACCCAACACTACACCTAGGGATGGTGTGGGCGCCCAATTCTGTCCGGGAATCCAGTGGAACCCCCACTGCCCACACCCCCGAGCCCTGCTTGTAGAGCCCCTGCCCCTGCCCATGCTCGGTGAGTGGCCCGCACTCATGCTGGTGGCCTCGTCAAGCTCCGCAGATGCCATTTTTTGAAAAATAAAATGGCAATCACAAATATGTGGATATTTGTGTATGCATAGATGCACATTTTTGCATATGTGTGAAAATGCACATTTTGGGATGCACCAAACCTCTTTTAACAATCCTGCTCCTGGGAGAGAAAACTAGCAAACAGCACTAAATCAGTGCATAGTGTCCATCCCTGTCCCCAAAGCACTGGGATTGAAGAACCCTAAAAAAAAATTCACTGTGATTAGAAGGTAGAGGTGCCAGTAAAAAAACTGCACCTTCTTCTCTCCCCACCCTAGTGTTTTCCTTATATGGAGAGCTTAGGGAAAAATGTATCCATTTTGGAGATGCACTGTCTGTGTCTCTGTGTCCGTCTGAATCCCAAACCTCCGGGAGTCTTCAGATGTGGATTGTGTTTGCCTTAGAGGAGCCCTGCTTTGATTTCGATATCTCCCTAATCTGTCCAAAACAGCCCAATATTTATTACCGAGATATTGGGATATTTATTACCCAATATTTATTATATTGGTAATAAATATTGGGATATTTATTACCCAATATTTATTACCGGGAGTCCTTGGTCTTCACCAGACCCCCTCTCCGGGAGACCAAGGTTGTTGAGTGCATGTACTGGAGGTTGGGCCCGAAGGGCAGTCTAGGGATTCTGCTCCTGTACCGTCCACCCCGCTGCACGACTGACTCCCTGGCCGAGGTGCTTGAGGTGGTCTCTGATGTGCGTGTACAGTCCCCTAACTTACTGGTGTTGGGGGACTTCAACGTACATTCGGAGGCCATCCTCACAGGAGCACCTCGGGACTTCATGGAGACCATGGCCTCCTGGGAGCTGCACCATATTCTAACTGGGCCCACCCATGTAGCCGGTCATGCACTAGACCTTGTGTTTGTTTCTGGAGAAGCGGGGAGTGATCTGGAAGTCGGGGGTATATCCACCACCCCCTTGTCATGGTCAGATCACTATCTGGTGATGTTGGACTTATCGGTTCCACAACCCCTCCGCAGGGGTGGAGAACCCATTAAAATGGTCCGCCCCAGGCGTCTTATGGATCCAAATGGATTCCTGAACGCGCTTGGGGATTCTCTGGGGCATGCCAACGGCCACTCGGTCGAGACCCTGGTGGGTGGCTGGAATGCCGCAATCACTGGGGCATTAGATCGGGTGGCTCCGAAACGCCCTCTCCCCCTGAACAGGGCTCGGACTGCACCATGGTTCAATCCACGGTTACGAGCTCTGAAACAGGAGGTGAGACGGCTAGAGCGCCGGTGGCGGAAGTCTCGCTCCAAAGACGATCAGACACGGCCTAGAGCTATATCTTCAGCCTATCACGTGGCGGTGAAGGCAGCAAAAAAGGAATATTATGCTGCCTCCATCGCGTCTGCAGAGTGCTGCCCCAGGAGGCTGTTCCAAGTGGTCCGGAGCCTGGTCGGTCCTGTGGCTCCGGAACCACTGGAGCATTCTAAGGCCTCCTGTGAGGCTTTGGCAAGGCACTTTGCAGATAAAATTGATCAGATTAGGTGTGTTACTCTGCACACTGTGGATACAGTTAGTGAGCAAGAGGCGGCCTGTGGCAAACCGGTTTTGTGGGATCGGTTCCAGCTTCTTCCTCCTGATGAAGTGGACAAGGTGCTTTCATCTGTAAGGCCAACCACCTGCTTACTTGATCCTTGCCCATCTTGGCTCATTATGAGCTGCAGAGAGAGACTGGGTGAGGGGATCAAGGCGGTGGTGAACGCCTCCCTTGAGGAGGGAGTGATGCCATCAGCCCTCAAGGAGGCAGTGATAAGACCACTCTTAAAGAAGCCCTCCTTGGATCCTCAAGTTCTGAACAACTTTCGCCCAGTCTCAAATCTGCCATTTTGGGGCAAGGTGATTGAGCGGGTGGTGGCGGTGCAGTTGAAGGCACACTTGGAAGAAACTGATTATCTAGACCCATTTCAGTCGGGCTTCAGGCCTGGGCATGGGACAGAAACGGCCTTGGTCGCCTTGGTGGATGATATGAGGAGGGCTCTGGATAGGGGTGAATGCTCCTTCCTTGTTCTCCTCGACCTCTCAGCGGCTTTCGATACCGTTGACCACGGTATCCTCCTGGACCGCCTGGAGGGGTTGGGCATTGGAAACACTGTATTGCGGTGGTTCCAGTCCTTCCTCTCTGGCAG
Source organism: Heloderma suspectum (assembly GCF_057233095.1). Taxonomy (NCBI): domain Eukaryota; kingdom Metazoa; phylum Chordata; class Lepidosauria; order Squamata; family Helodermatidae; genus Heloderma; species Heloderma suspectum. The sequence continues at coordinate 110,011,486 of NC_139458.1, read as the reverse complement.
GTACCAGAGGGTAGCACTGGGAGAGGAGGTTTTGGACCCGTGGCCACTTACTTGTGGGGTGCCACAGGGTTCCATCCTCTCCCCGATGCTATTTAACATCTATGTGAAGCCACTGGGGGCTATCATCAGGAGGTTTGGGGTGCAGTGTCATCAATATGCAGATGACACTCAGCTCTACCTCTCATTCAAATCTTCACCAAGGTTGGCCGTAGAATCCCTGTCCAAATGTCTGGAGACGGTGAGTGGCTGGATGGGGAGGAATAAGCTGAAGCTCAACCCTGACAAGACCGAGGTACTTTTGGTGGGAGACAAGAGGAGGCTGGGGGATGTTGACCTGGTGTTGAATGGGGTACAGCTACCCTTGAAAGACCAGGTCCGCAGCCTGGGGGTCATTTTGGACTCCCAGCTGTCCATGGAGGCTCAGGTGTCAGCTGTGAGCCGGACAGCACTGTATCAACTCCATCTGATACGGCGGCTGCGCCCCTACCTTCCTGACCATCTGCTCCCATCGGTAGTACATGCCCTGGTCTCCTCTCGTTTAGACTACTGTAATGCGCTCTACGTGGGGTTACCCTTGAAGACGGTTCGGAAACTGCAGCTGGTACAGAACGCGGCGGCTCGCCTGATTAAAGGCAGCCGCCGGCGAGATCACATCACTCCAGTGCTGAAGGAATTGCACTGGTTACCAGTTATTTTCCGGGCCAAATTCAAGGTGTTGGTTTTGACCTTTAAAACCCTATATGGTTCCGGCCCAGCCTATCTTAAGGAGCGCCTCCAGCAACACCAGACAGGCCGCTTAACAAGATCAGCCTCGGATGGCCTTCTCTCTGTCCCATCAGCCAGGACAGCTAGACTGGTGGGGACGAGGGAGAGGGCCTTCTCTGTGGTGGCCCCCACTCTGTGGAACTCCCTCCCTAGGGAACTCCGTCATGCCCCCTCTTTAATGAGCTTCCGTCGTGCATTAAAAACGTGGTTGTTCAGGCAGGCATTTGGGGTGGGTTAGGGTATTTTTTTTAAAAAAAAAATATGGTAAAATTTTATTGTTTTAAATTGTTTATGGTGGGTTGTACATCGCCCAGAGTGGCTGGGTGACCAGTCAGATGGGCGATTAATAAATTAAATAAATAAATAAATAAATAAATTTAATTAATTTATTAATCGCCCATCTGGCTGGTCACTCAGCCACTCTGGGCGATGTACAATGATAGAAACCATTTAAAACAATAAAATTCTACATTAAAAACATCATATTTCTAAAAATACCCTAACTAAGGATGTCAGAGAATTCCACCAATGATCTCAGTGAAGCTGAATGCCAGTGCATTCAGCCCCCGAAATCCGTGGCAGAACGAAGCCCCCCCCCCCCTACAAAAGGCGTGCGAAACAGAGCACTTACCTGGTGCCATTTGCTGCTTTGCGAATGGAGGCCGCATCTGCGGCCGCCATTCGCTTCCCCATTTAGGCCGTGATAGGCTACGTAAATACCTAGGCATATCACGCCTAACGCAGGGACATCATTTGCATCACTGCAGAGGCCGTTCCATGATAGGCTACATAAGTATTTAAGTAAAAAAAAAAAAAAAAGGAACGCAAATGGCAGCTGCTGTAGCCGCCGCCATTTATGTTCCTGGTTTTTTTTTGCCGTGATAGGCTACGTAACGATTTACATAGCCTATCACGGCTGACTTTGGAAATCTAGCTGTGATAGACTGCGTAAATCGTTACGTAGCCTATCACGGGGTTTTTTTGTTTGTTTGTTTTCACTTTGTATTTCGCGGCCGGGGAGACGGGGCGCTTCTCCCGGGCCTGAATTTTGGCCAGGTGAGGCGGGGCGCCTCCCCCCCGGTCTGAATTTCGGGGGGAGAACCGAAGCGCCTCCCCCCCACCACGAAGCAAGCTGCAGGACCAGGTAAGTGACTTTCGTACATCACTACCACAGACCTCCTCTTGCTCACTAACTGTATCCACAGCTCACAGAATAACACTCCTAATCTGATCAATTTTATCCACAAAGTGCCTTGCCAAGGCCTCACAGGAGGCCTTAGAATGCTCCAGTGGTTCCGGAGCAACTGGATCAACCAGGCTCCGGACCACTTGGAACAGCCTCCTGGGACAGCACTCTGCCGACGTGATAGAGGCAGCATAATATTCCTTTTTTGCTGCCTTCACCGCGATGTGATAGGCTGAAAATACAGCTCTAGCCTATGTCTGATCGTCTTTGGAGTGAGACTTCCGCCACCGGCGCTCTAGCCGTCTCACCTCCTATTTCAGAACTTGCAACTGCGGATTGAACCATGGTGCTGTCTGAGCCCTGTTCAGGGGGACAGCGCGTTTCGGAGCCACCTGATCTAATGCCCCAGTGATTGCGGCATTCCAGCCACCCACCAGGGTCTCAACCGAATGGCCATTGGCATGCTCCAGAGAATCCCCAAGCGTGTTCAGGAATCCATTTGGATCTTTAAGACACCTGGGGTGGACCATTTTAATGGGTCCTCCACCCCTGCAAAGGGGTTGTGGAACCGAGACGTCCAACGTCACCAGATAGTGATCTGACCATGAGAAGGGGGTGGTGGATATAACCCCGACTTCCAGATCACTCCCCGCTTCTCCAGAAACAAACACAAGGTCTAGCGCATGACCAGCTACATGGGTGGGCCCTGTTGGAATAGGGTGTAGCTCCCAGGAAGCCATGGTCTCCATGAAGTCCCGAGGTGCCCCAATTTGGTTCAGAATTTATCTGAATCTGAAGCACGCCCCTAGTATTGAAAAAAGGGGGAAGGAAGAGATGCATAGGCAGAGCAACTAAAAGAAATACAAACTGAAACAGCTGAAGGTAAGACACTGAAATTGACAAAGACAGTAGCAAGAAAAGGAGAACGAATGAATTTGCTCAAAGGGATCAGAAATGAAACAGAGATCCATATTATATTAAGCAAGACAACTGAAGAAAATATAGCAAACAAACAAACAAAAAATGATTGCCATGTATCTTATATATTTATAAGACTCCCTTTGGCCAACCTTCTCAAGGCATCTCACAAGAGAAAAACTACTGTTGTGCCAAACCCTGCCCCCTACTTTCGTGAAATTCTTCCCTCTCTGCTAAAGAGGCATTGTTTTTTCTGCTTCTTTCATGGGGTGGGGATAATTTCTAAGAATATTCTCACTGGGGTGAGGGGAGGGATTCCATTTACCTTTTAAGTGTAAGAGGTGGCAGAGGGCTCTTCTTAATGTTTTGCTTTTACGTTAAAAAAGCCCTGCCCACTATCCCAGCACCATGGGGCTGCTAGCAGAGGGGCTTTTAACTGGCAATGCTTCTTGGAATGCCCAGGAGACTATGTGATATCACACAGTCTCCTGAGTGTTCAGGAGCTGCCAGGCTGAAAGGCTCTAGCCAAAGGGCCCCACACTGCTGTGAGCAAGAATGGGGCTTTCAGAGATTTAACGGAAGTGTGGTCATCACATGGTCTCCTGGGCATTCCAGAAAGCACTGTCAGCTGAAAGCCTCTCTGTTAAGAGCCACACAGTGTTGTGATAGTGGGCAGGGCTTTTAAAAACTAAACAAAAGCCAGAAAGAAGACCCTTCTGCTACCTACACTGAGAAGGTAAATGGAACCCCCTGTCCCCTCCTCCCCAGCAAGAACATTCTATGAAATTCTCCAACTCCCCAGCTTCGTTTGCTGGAGTATTCTAATACAAACAGTACATCAATAAAGACCAGAATAAATAAAAGTCAGTGGCAACAATAAAACAGATATCCCCCCCCACACACACACACAGAATCTGCAGTCAGAGAGCCATATCCAATTGCAGCCTACCGCATGTGGCCAGCCCCTTCCGTTCTGGTCCTCACGGGGAAGGCCCCATTGGCCACACCCACAAGTGGCCCCTACCACTTGCACAATGTGATATCACACTTCTGGGGGCAAGCCCCCAAACGAGCAGAAACACTTGTTTCTGGAAGGGACAAAGTTCCATGACCTCCCCCATTCCAGAAATGAGCGTTTCTGCTCACTGGGGGTTTGTCTCCAGAAATGTGATATCGTGTCGCAGAAGTAGGGATGGCGAGGGCGCCCGGCTCAGTCCAGGAGTCCAATGGACTCTCCCACCCCCGGTTGCATCTTCAGGCCTTGCCTGCCGAGCCATTGTCCCCACTCGCGCCACCCCCTGCTTGCCGAGCCGTCCCCATGAGCCCTCGCTGAGTGCCCAAAGTTCCTATGGTCACCATTTTGTGGGAAAAAAATGGTGCCTTTGGTAATTCCATAAATGTAATATTGCACACATAGGGCAGTAAAAGGCCCTGATCTGCGCAAAATTGCAGGCAATGGAGGGGGTCCATTTACTTACATTAGATTTTCAAAGTGCTCCTTGCAAAAACTGGGTGGGGATGGGGGGAATCCCACACCCCCATGGGACCTGGGCAACAGGTCCCAGGGCAGGGGGCAGTATTCCCCCCACCCTCAGCCCAATTTTCGTGAGAAGGACTTTGAAAATCTAATGTAAGTATATGGAGCAATTCACTTACATTAGATTTTCAAGGTGCTTCTTGGGGAAATTGGGGGGGGGGATCCACCACCCACACCAAGGGCTGTGGGAGCAAGCCAGACCTTGGTGGTGGGGCGTTGCACCTCAAAAAAGGTATTTCCCCTTGTTGGGCTGAAAGATCCCTCTCTCCACTTGCCTTTTAAAGGCAACCGGCAAGAAGGATCCTCCACCTGGCTGGGGGGGGGGGATGCCTTTTGGGGGGAGCAGATGGTGTGTGGCATGGGAAGAGAGGATGCCTGAGTGGTAGGGACCCCTTTGGGTGCCCCCCAATCCCACTCCACTCTGCCCCCTGCATTTCTTTTCTTTTTAATGTCTTGGTTCTGTTCTTGAGCAAGAATGGAAGGAAGACATTAAAAAAATTGCCGCATCCTGTTTCTTCTGAGGAAGCAAAAGTGCCAGGCATGGGGAGGAGGGAGGGGGTGCCCCCTTCCACCCCTCCCTGCACCTGGCGCCCTTGAAATGGGGCACTTTCCCAGCTCCCTGTAGGGATCCCTTCTCTCCCTTGCTTTTGAGAGTTATTGCTTTTTTGACAGCTCTCAAGAGCAGTATGGGACTGGTTGCCAGGTGCAGGGCTGCTCAGCAAGCAGGCCCTGGTGAGCGCAGATGCTTGTTGAGCACTTCCGGGGGAGCATGAGCTGGGGCAGCAGCTCGCTGAGCACCCAGGGAAGCCGGGCGCAGGTGAGTTCATCCATCTCTAAGCAGAAGTGGTAGGGGCTTTTTCTGGGCAGACCTGGCAGGCCTCCTGTGCATGAACCAGAACCAGATGGGCTGGTCGCACATGGAAGGCCACAGTTAGATACTGCCCATGCTATCAGCAAGCCCATGAAAACAGAAGTCGAGAAAAAGCCATGGAAAATACATGAGTCTTGATGTTTCCCCAAAGGCCTGTAGTGATGGGGCTTGATGGGCTTTAATTGGTAATGCATTCCAGAAACTACCCTATGAAGTATCATAGGAACCAACAGGCACATCTTATGATGTTCTCTACCTTCACAAGGAAGAACTGATACTGTTCACATTGTCTGACGCATATGACTAGGCAGTATCAAGACTCACAGAGATTTGGACTACAGCCTATGCATTTATGACTGTTTCATCGTTTCTGTGTAGAGATATTTTGGTTCCTACATGCCTCATAAAATGCAAATAACATCACTGATGTAGAATATTGGTTAAGAGCATGTATTTATGAGCTTGGCAACCCACACATTCATTGTATGCGATCCCAGACTGTGCAAAAATGGCTTGTTATCTCCACTTCTGCTCCCATATACAATATGGGAATGATGGTAATGGCCTGTTTCAATGGCCTGCTAAATTAGCTTCACTCCAAGTCACTGGGTCATAAATCATGGAGTTCCTTTCAAATGCTGGGGCAAGGAGGGGTGATACATTCATATCAGTTCTCATTATGAATGTGAAGCCTAATCCAAAGCATGTTATGTTTACTTGGAATGCTGAGTTACATGGAACCCACTCTCTATTATGCATGCTTAGGACTCAGGTATAATCTTTCATATATTTTCTTGTTATTACCTCCTATTGATCTCAGTGGGACTTACCCCCAAACCAGCATATGGAATATGGGGCTGCTATCCTATGCCCACTTCCCTGGGGGTGGTCCCCATCGAGCTCAAGGGAGTGCCTTCTGAGAAGGCATGCATAGGTAGGGTTGGACGAACACTCCCAAGCCCCCCCCCCACGCATTGCTCACCAAACTCTCTCCCCTCACCCAACCCCAGTGAGCACGCAGGGCAAATCGCTCGATGGTCTGCAGTGCTCGGCAGCAGCCCGCCGCTCCTCGTGAGCCTGCCACTGCCACCTGCCAGTCAGCCCCTTGTGTTCCCCTTGCAAGGAAGAGCATGAAGGGCCACCACTGAGCAATCACTCCTCCCTCTACCAGTACCCGGCAGAGAGAGGCGAGGTGGCTCAGCAGAGGCAAAGGTCATAGAATCATAGAATCATAGAATAGTAGGGTTGGAAGGGGCCTACAAGACCATCGAGTCCAAGCCCCTGCTCAGTGCGGGAATCCAAGCCAGGTGGCGAAGGCAGCAGGATGGGAACCTTTCAGCTCCCATCCTGCTGTCACAAACAACCGCACGCCTCTCTGCCGGACACCGGCAGAGGGAGGTACCATTTCTCAGCAGTGGTGGTGGTGCCACCTCATTTCACAGAAATGTTTCCTTCTCTCTGAAGTGGGGCCCCTTCAGGGAGATGGGAACATTTCTGCAAAACAACCAGCATGGCCAATGGCGCGCTGGCTGTTTGGTGCAAGTGTTTCCTTCTCCCTGAAGGGGTCCCTTCAGGGAGAAGGGAACACTTGTACCAAATATCTGGCGCTCAATTGGCTGCAGTAGTGGGGTCAGGAGAGGGAGAAGAGAGCTGCTCCTCTCTCCTCCTCCTGTCCCTGCTACTGTGGTAATGGTGGCAGCAACAGGGACATGTCGGTCATTTTATCTAAGTGTCAGACACTTCTGTGAAACAACCAGGGCCTATCCCCGCCACTGCTGCCACTGCCACAATAGCAGGGATGGAGGAGGAGAGGAAAGGTGTTTCCTCTTGCCTCCTCTTGTCCCCATTACTGCAGTGGCAGCAGCAGGGACAGGCAGCTTGGGGTGGAGGCAGATGGCCATGCGCTTGCCCAACTGGGCAAGCGTGGACAGCCGCAAACTGTGTCTAGGGAGCTGAGCTGGTGAGAAATCGCCAGGCTTTGAGCCCCAAACGGACGCCCGCACCATCCCTATGCATAGGACTGTTCTCCTAACATCTTCAGTAGGCAAAATGTTGTTTTGCAGTTCAACTCCTATGCAACCCAGACAAAATAAACTATTGGGAAGATGTTCACAAGCACAAATTGAAGCTACACCTCAAATTGCCATGTATGTCTTCCAATAAATGATTCAGCTGCATTTCAGGCGGCTTTTTATTCTTTCGAAGTCTCAAGTGCATTAGTCTGTTTAAGAAGGATATTCCGGATACTGCCAGGAGAGCTTTAAAAATTAGATCTATATTAAAGTGCACTTTGGATGACAAACTAGTAAATAAAAGTTGGTAAGGAACTCAGAGGGAGACATCAGCGGCACATGTAAGTGCTTGTGTCTTATTTATAAGCTAGTAATATTAATGTTCCCAGGGCAAAGGGAAAGCTGAGTTCTCTTTAAAGCTCCCCCCCCCATAGAAATCTAATAAAGCCAGTACTTTTATTCAAAATTGATTCTCAATAGGCAGAAAAAGTGTTCCTTAGAAACACCAGAACTACATGGTTTGGACTCAGATCTTTTCAAGCAGTGACTGGAAATTAATAAATGACAGCACTAAGTATTTTGAACCCCTAGTTCTACCAGATGCTCAGTGTGAGAAATCTTCTAAAATTAACATAGCAAGTGAAATATAATTTCATAAATAATTTTTTAAAAGTAGTAGATTTATTGAGGCCATCCAGCTGAGAACATATCATAGACAATGCTGTAGTACTATGGTGACAAATGCTCCACAATTCTCCACAGTCCAAAGTGAATAAGGTTGTGTTTCATTTAATAGTTTCATCGCCTCTGCATAATAAAAAGGCATTTTGACAGGTACTTTTCATTATTTAAAAAACAGGGTAGGTGGATAGGAGGAAACACTTTCTGGCCTCCCAGGAATTTATAGTTACAATTTGCTGTTGCTTGTTCTTCTGGGGTTAGTGCTGTCTCCATTACTGTCAAAATCATTGGCAAAAATCCCATTTCAGGATAACAATAAAGCAAAAAGGAATAATTCTTGCTGTGGAAGTACCAGGACTCAGAAATGTTCATATTTATGAGGTAAGCCTGCATAGGAATGCAGACAAGTCAAGAAGAATGGTTGCAGAGCCTGGGTGTGTTTTATCTCACTATCATAAAGTTTAACAATATTTAATCCTTTCCTGATTAGCTGACAACTGGAGGAAATTATCACAATCACTACATTATTATTTATCACTCTGACAGCTCTTATGTGTATAAAGTGCTTTGAAACCGATCGCTGGTTCATCCTTTGAGCTAGCTTGTTGTATACTACTCAGTTTTCAAGAGAGAAAGGTTGCAAATAATAACCTTCTCGGTGGGATACCTGGCTGACACATATCTCTGAACCCATGTTTCTCATAAAGGAAACCAGGATTCTGGCCCTTGCTCTACACAGGGTTCATGGTGTCTGTACCATTTCAGGAAGCCAACCTCTCTGCTGTCTTTGAAGCAGCTCATACATAGATTTGTTTCACAGTAAGTCCCATTGAATTCAATTACGGTCTAGGATTTCCATAGAGGTCTCCAATTTTGGGGGGTCAGTGGGCACATTTGGAATTTTGAGAGAGTGTTGAGGAGACTCTCACAAAATGGCTGTCATGGAGTGGGGGAGTGTGGCCCATTCATAAAATGGCTGCCATGGTAGGCACAGCCAATCACAAACTACTCATTTCTCAGAAGGCAAACTGATGAAACTAAAAGAAAACTAACCTGCCCGAGAGAACAATCCTATGGCCGCTAGACAGTGGCTAGACAGCCATGATAGGATATAGTGTTTTCTGGGAACTGACCTCGGAGTCCGCGCTTCAAGGTTGGTTCCTGGAGAACCAGCCTACCCCACCTCTGCACTGCCTCGGAGGCAGCGTGGAACAGCCCCATCCTCCGTGCTCACAAGAGGAGCATGGAGCGGCTGGAAAGGGGCATGGCTGGGGGGATTCCAGGGTGAGGAGAGTGTAGCTGTGTGTACAACACAGCAGCCTCCTTCCCTGCTCCGTGCTCCCATGGCTAGACAGCCACAATTGGCTGTCTAGCCACAGATGCAGGGTGGCTGAAGTGCGGAGGGGATCACCTCCATCCTTTTCCTGCCCTGCTTTGGATAGGCAGTCACCTCCGAGTTCGGAGGTGGCCACTTATCTAGTTAGGATTGTGCCCTAAAAAACTAAGTACAAGGCAGAAGTGGGGGCTGAGGTCCAAAACACAAAACCACTCTTTTAAATCCAAATAAAGATGAGGATGGAGGATAGCTCTTCACCTTGCCCATGCCAGCCTCTCAGTTATTTTTTAATTCATTTTTAATGAAATAAATAAAAATCAGGAGGGGCAGGGAGCCTTGCAGTCCCAGCCATAGAGCATTTTAGCATACAAAATACTTTATAATTCTAGCTGATCCATTCAGATTAAATTCCTCTAAGGTCAATGGGCTATAAGTCAATGATGTGATGTCCAGCCTAGCTGGAGAACTCTGAACTGCTGCCTCCCACATCTAAACCCACCACTCTTTCTATTGTGCAACACTAGTCCTGGCCACATCAGTTGGAATTGCTTCCATATAATATGCTTCTGATAAAGGTCTTGAGTTGTCATCCTAAGCACACACTTACTTGGAAGTCAGTTCCATTAAAAACAACAGTAAAGCATTCAAGTGGAATGGAATGCTGCCTTGGGATACATTCACTCAACCCGTTATGAATCTTGAGGACTCTCTCACCATCCCTCTTCTAATGGCGAGAAAGTAACAACTACACATTTATTTAAATATAGTATGCAGAGTTGCCAACAGAATCTTCTGGTGTTGGTACACCCACTTTGGTATATATGATCCTTGGCATGTGACAACCATTCTGTGTTCTGGGCCCTCCATAATAGGTTTACCTGTATTTCCCCTTCTTTGCAGTCCTCCTGGTATCTCCCTGACCAGCTGACTAAAAACTTCCACTTTCTACAGAGAGTTTCTACTTGTGGTCAATGTTCTACCTATGGCACTGTTACTTCCAGCCATGCTGAGTGGCCGTGGTGGTCATGGTGGTGAGGGTTGAGACTCATGCTGGCTAGATATTTCTGCTCAGCAATTAACAAATGGGCAATTAACAAATGAGATATCCATTTGGATATGTGCGTAGTTTTGCAAGCATAATTACCATTGAACATCTTATATAACAATTCAACAAAAATACTACTTTGACATTATACTCAAAGCAATTTTAATAGCTGCTTCATTTTTAAAGCAATACATCATCACAAACATTTTACAGGTGTGTCTCGTTGTTGTTGGTTTTTTTAATCCATTGTTCCGGAGACTGTTGGATGACCAGGTTGAAATATCAATTGTAATAGAGGCTTACTCTCTTTTATGGTCAAGAGACAGCTCGTATTTATTCATTATTCAAAGAAACAAATAAACAAAACAGGAAAAGGTATCCACATATTAAGAAAACATGCCAGTGAAGCAACAAAATAACCTCATCTATTTAAATGGTTCTTTGACATAAGCCAAAAGACCCTGACCATAAATTTGATAGATATCTTGCACCAAAATACTCTCCCGTATCTACAATCCCTATAGAATCTCAGTTGTCAAAATAGCCAATCCTTTTTATTTGTTCTGCAGTCTGAGCTTCACAGACACAAATCCGAGCCACAGATTTTAATATGTCAATATAAACTTTTTATTAACATGTACAGCTCTATTTCTGAGCTAGGCCAGTATTCGACTTAATAAAGCTGAGACAAAAATCTATGTAGACTATATCAAATAACAATTGATATATAGACAAAGTTCTGGCTGCATGAATGTCAGCTAGCCGCACAGGGACACAGCAATATTAGAGAATCAAACTACACACAAAGACTTTAAACTTTGGTAATATGTGGTCCATTGTGTGATCTTTATTAAAGAGAAAGTAAATGTGACTCAGGATTCCAGGTCACTTGCTTGGCTTCATTGTCACTGATGTGAGGCCAATATTTAAAGATGAACTGTGAGATCTGAAAAGTCTAAATAAAGTGAGCGAAGAGCTATAAAACCGAAGGAAGCCTGCTTTATGTGCTGTTCATTGTAACTCGTCTCAGTCCAATAACCCTGGTGTGCATGTGGGGGCTTTAACATAGACAGCTGCATGCAAAGAGTTCACGATCGTTTCTTTTGAAATGTCAGATGGATATGGAGGGAGCAATCCTATCTACAAACTGGGAAGGAACCGCCTATCCAAAGCAGGGCAGGAGAAGCATGGAGGGGATCGTTCGTGCTTCTCCTGCCCTGCTTTTTTGGCTAGACAGCCGATTGTGGCTGTCTAGCCATAGGAGGATGGAGCGGGGAAGGAGGCTGCTGTATGACACACAGGATGTGTCGTACAGCAGCTATGCTCTCCTCGCCCCGGACCCGGAATGCTCCTAGCCATGACCTTTTTGGGCCAGTCTTGCAAGCACAGAGGTTGGGGATGTTCTTGCAAGCACGGAGGACAGGGAAGTGGAGGGAGGTCGGTTCCCAGAAAACAGCATATCCTATGGCCGTCTAGCCACTGTCTAGTGGCCATAGGATTGCTCCCTAAATGTATATGTAGTATATTCACTGGTATTGAAAAGAGTGCTGTTGAGCTCCATGTGTTTATCAGAGAGGTAGGTGGTTTTGGATCACAGCAACCAGGGTTCAACACAATAAGGGCACCAATCCTGTAATTGTAAACTTTTTGTAACATGGTTTTAGTCTGTATTTCATCTCACTGCTTTTCCTACAGGGCAGTGCCAGAAATGTGGGCAGCTGAAGTGTCATGATCCAGTATATACTGAAACAACTGAAACATTTTCCCATCATGTTGGGTTGGGGCTTGGGCTGGACTGTCCTTCTGTGCATGTGTAAAATCTGCACATAGAGAAATCATAAGCCCTCTGAAAGACAGCACAGGGTAGTCTATAATAATAAAAATACTCACGTGGATAATCTTTTGGATGCGATTTCTCTGACCAGTTTCCATAAAAGGTAAGCCTATATTTAGCCGTTCCACAGGCACAGCAATCTATGATTGGCTTATCAGTCACACCCTCCAAGGCTGAGTCTAAAAGGAAGCAATGAAAGCCATTATTTTGTTGTACGAGTGATTTTAAAGGTGCAGCGTTTGAATATGTTTTTTTAAAGCTACAAATAAACCAGAACAAAAGTATAGTGAACTGGCTGGGGAGTTTAGATCCCAATATCTGCATGTGAAGTTACTACAATAGATTCAGTTCTGCTGAAGAATTCTAGCTTGATTTTATCATAATGTTATATCAACATGATTTCTCAAGGTATTCAACAGTCAGGGATCTGTGGACTTATTTATTTGTTACATTTACATCCTGCCTTTTTTCCTCTTGCAAGGAACCAAGGTAGTGTACATGAACCTCCTCCTCTCCATTTTATTCTCACGGCATCCCTGTGAAGTTGGTTAGGCTGAGAGTCAGTGATGGCAAACATTACCTAGTCAGCTTCATGGCCAAGGAGGGACTAGAACCCAGGTCTTCAGAGTCCTAGCCCAATGCTCTAACCACTAGGAACAGTTAGGGATGTACAAAAATTTCATTCCTGTTCACAAATCATGTGGTCATGTCCTGTTTGCAACCCCAAATGTGAGCAGAAGCAGGAGCATACGTCTTGGGAAATTTGTGCAAATTCCCGAGGTCGTATCTGTGTTTGAAAGTGAGTTTTGCGCAAGCGTGCACTTCCGAAAATGCACATTCCCCCTCCAACCGCATTTTCACGCAATGGCAATTTCTCTGCGTGCAGGGCTTCAGCGCTTACCTTACTGTAAGGAAGTGGCTCAGGGGTGTTGTGCTCTTTCTCCCCACCTCCCGTTCTGTCCTTTCAGCCTCTCCGGCAGCTTGAGGTTTCTGAAAATCCCCCTGGAGGACTTAGCCAGCAGGACTTCCTCCCTTGGGGCTTTCTAGTGCAACCGCCTGCTGAGAGCCTGAAAGCTGAGCCAGGCATTTTTGGTTTTGCTTTGTTGTTGTTAAAAGTCCTTTGAAGAAGGAGAAGGAGAAGGAGAAGGAGAAGGAGGAGAAGGAGAAGGAGGAGAACTCCTCACTCAGCTTTCAGGCACTCCTGTAGCCCTCTCATGACTCATGAGACTATATCAACTGCATATCCATGTTGTGGTGGGCAGTATCTTAGGCCATTTTTTTCTCTTTACACAAGGGTACTAATAAAGAAAGAGGTGAGCATAGTTCACTTGTACTTTAATGAGATAAGTGGCTATACTGTGTAAAGCACTGTTTTGTATGACACCCCCCCGGCCCCGCACACACACTTAGATTTATTTATTTATTATTGCATTTATATCCTGCCCTTTCTCCTCTTGCAGAGAACCCAAGGCAGCTTACATTATCCTCCTCCTCTCCATTTTATCCTCACAACAACAACCCTGTGAGGTAGGTTGGGCTGAGAGTCTGTGACTGGCCCAAAGTCACCCAGTGAGCTGCCATGGCCGAGTGGGGACTAGAACCCGGATCTCCCAGCTCCCAGTCCAACACACTCACCACTACACCACACTGGATTATCCCTCTGTTGGGCAGTTACCAGGGGCAGTATCCAACAGCGTCATTCCACAAACTCCAATAGCCCCAGAGTGCCACTGAATCTTTCTGTTGCACAAGTGGTTGCCAATTATAGTTGTGCAACCACTGGTGGAAGCAGTTGTGCCACTGGTTGCACAACACACTGCACAAGTGGAATGGCAACCAGTTGCACAACAGGTTACACAATGTGTGCAAAGTAGTTATGCGACTAGCAGAATAGGATGTACAACCTGTTTCACAATGGGATTTATGTATGGATTTATTTATTTATTACATGTCTATACTGCAGAATTTCTGGGGAGTTCACAAAAATTACACAAGTAGAATGGTTGCCCTTCGTTTTGCACAATGGGTTGCACAACGGGAGCAAGCAGTTGTGCAACTGGTTGCACAAGCAGAATGCACAACGGGTTGCACAAGTGCAATGGGTAACCATCTGCACAAATGTAACTTTACTTGGCTTCTTCTCTTGCACATACTTCAGTGCCTAGTTTCCACTAGCACAACATCATTTGCGCAAATGGAATGCCACAACTGAATACTGCCCCAGGTTTTAAGGGGGGGGGTGTTGTTCATTTATTTTGGTAGTGCCCTTCAAGGGCAACATTTCACTTTTGAGTAGGGGTAGAGTCAAGATTCAACAAGGTCCAATCATTTTCTTGGACAGATTCAAGGTTGCAGTAAAACAAGATATTTTAAGAACATTTGCTTTAATTAGCGATGGGTGAACTCCCCCGTGCGCTGTTTGTGCTCTGCTCGCTGGACTCCTGCCAGTTGACTGACCCTGGCAGGTGTGCGGCACAAGCTGCCAGATGGCCCGTGGGTGCTGAGTGAGAGCCTGTGACTTTTTTTTGATCCATGAGCCATGATTTTGCACGAAACCATGGGTATACATATTTATGAAAATCATATTATTTTGCACAAAATCGTGGCCTTGAATAGTGCAATTTGTGCAAAATTGCAGGCGTAAATGATCTTATTAGACCATTTACACCTGCAATTTTGCACAGTTGCACTTTTTACAGTTGCAATTTTGTGCAAAATGCCATTTCCATAAATACATATACCCGCGATTTTGCACAAAATTGTGATCTGCACAAATAAAAAAAGTGGGACACCACAAGCCAGCTCAGGGATCCATGAGTTGGCATCAAGGGGCCGAGCTGGTGAAAACTCACCGAGCACCACCCCCCAAATCGGATTCTTCCAACATCCCTAGCTTTAATTTTTTAAATATCTATTTCATAATGATATGCTACTGAGAAGCTCAGCTGCCTTGTTAAGTTTGTAGGTGTGCCTCATACACCTTGACTCTTGAATCCCCATTGTGTTCCAGAAAAAAAAGTTGTCACTTACATTTGCTGACCTCTGACCAAATTAAGTCACCAGGAGCAACCCTCACTGCAATACCAAGCACAGAATTCCAGACCTTGTAAATGTCTCTGATTGCCAAGTCACAGCTCTAGCCAAGCTACACAAGTTAGATTTTGAATTAGCCAGTACAGAGCTCTTGTGGGGAAAAAGTGCTCACATTCATGAAGCACCACCTTAACACATGAGCAGTAGTTCACTGTAACACATTGGCAGTAGTTCACTGCCATTAAGGATAAGAACCTTCATCTAGGGTGTATACATAGGACCCACGACAACCTAGATCCCCTATTCTATTTTGCACAGAACTCCCAGTGCATCAATGTAAAGGGCCACCTAGAACCTCTTCTGACCTTAGGTAAAATGTAAAAGTTCATCTCCATCAGTCCAAGTTTTGTAAAAAGGGTTGCCAAGCAGGGAATAAGTGAGTTTGTTGTGTGATTTCCTCCAAGTCAGTTCATCCTTCAGTCAAGTAACCAGTCACTACTATGTTTAAGTCAGTTAGGGCTAGGGATGTCAGAGAATTCTGCCACGGATTCCAGTGAGGCCAGATTCTTTAGAATCCAGCCCTCCAGAATTCATGGCGGAACGGCCTCCCACCCCCCCCACAGAATACCCCCAGGACGGAACTTACCTGGGGTGGATGCGGCGGCGGCGGCTCCGGCTGGACTTCCAGCCGGCTGCGGCTGGGCTGCAGCGGCCGCCATTTGCGTTCTTGCAGCCGTGATAGGCTATGTAAGTATTTACGTAGCCTATCACGGCACAAAGCAAATGCCGCTATGCCATTTGTGCCCATGCAAATGCAAATGGAGTAGCAGCCACCTATCACGGCAACGAGCAGGGGCGCAAATGGCATAGTGGCCGCCATTTGCATCCCTGCTCTTTGCCGTGATAGGCTACGTAAATACTTACATAGCCTATCACGGCAAAGAGTAGGGACGCAAATGGATGCCATCATGATGCATGCCGTCATGAGAGCCAAACGGCCATTTGCGGCCGCAGCAGCCAAGCTGCGGTTGGAACTCTGGCTGCAGCCGCCCTGGCTGGCAGCTCTGTGGAGCTGCCACGGAGCAGAGCTGGCCGGGGAGGATTCTAGGGGGAGGGACGGAGCACCTCCCGACCACCACGGATGCTCCGGTGCAGAGCCAGGTAAGGGATTCGTACATCCCTAGTTAGGGCGCAATCCTATGCAGGTTTAGACAGAGAAAAGCCCTACAACTCCCAGCATTTCCCAGCATGGGAGCTGTAAATAAACCATGGGTTAGTATTGTGTGAACCAGCTCAGTGACTCCCATGAACGGAAGGGAGGAGGTGATTTTTACCAATTCCCTCTTCCCACTGCAATCCCCCCAAATCTCCCCCTCAGGGTTAAGGGATGCTCTGGAACAATGTGGGAAGTGGCATGGGACCTATTGAAACAAATAGCCCTTGAATTAACAGAAAAGAGAATTAACAGTCTCTGTGATAGGTCAGCTCTAGATTCAAGCCAATATCGACAGTGTTGCTTACACATCACACACTCATGCATGCAACAGAGCCTCAGTACCATTGTGTGTGTCTCTGTGTGTCTTTTTTGGGTAAAGTACCTCCGTCTGAAACGCTGCTGCTTCGCTATAAATTCTCCTCTTCAAAAGCAACCGGTCACAATTAAAGAAACAGCCACATAGCTTAGTATCCTCCCCTTGTTCCAGGTTTCTTTTTCACTCGTGGTTTCTTTCCTTCCTATATCCAGGTGGTCAAGCAAAGCCATTTCTCTCTAGTATCAGACAGACTTTTTTTCTTGTTCTTGCATGCTGGTGGTAGCAGTGTAAGGGGATACTGAAAAGGGTGACCGAGGAGGAGGAGAAGGCTGGGAGGGGAATGGTGCAGCCTGAGGCAGCTGGCAGGCGAAGAGGAGACCTTGTCTTTGGCAGAGGGAAGTGCCGCCTCGCACCACTTGTGCTGCAGCCCCTCACCCCGCAGCCCCTCACCCCAGCTCCAGCAGCTCCGTACTGACTGGAGAGTAACCAGCAGGGCATGAGGGGAAAAAGCCAGAGAGAAGAACCAGTAGTGATGCATGCCGTCATGAGAGCCAGTGTGGTGTAGTGTTGAGAGTGTTGGGCTGGGAGCTGGGAGGTCCGAGTTCTAGTCCCCACTCAGCCACGGAAGCTCACTGGGTGACACTGGGCTAGTCACAGACTCTTGGCCCAACCTGCCTCACAGGGTTATTGTTGTGAGGATAAAATGGAGGAGGAGGAGGATTATGTACGCTGCCTTGGGTTCCTTAAGGAGGAAAAAAGGCGGGAATCGGGATATAAATGCAATAAATAAACAAATAAACAAACAAACAAATAAAAAATGATGCTTAGCATGATGCCATACTACAGTTAACAAGATGCACTTTGTTGATGAGCCTGCACAACGATCTGTCTATATGCAATGGGATTTCAGACTAATAGAGAGCTTTCATCTGAGATTGAATGGAGGGATTCATAACTTGATGAGCAAATTACCATTTCTGTTTGGGTAAGTTCACCTATCACTACTTATCAAGTTATCTTCTGTCAGGTGAGTAAGTTTTGAAAATTTCACTGGAAACATTTTCAGACAAGCAACTCCTCGTGTGCCAATTAAGGAGGTACAGTCCCACAAGAAGACAACGCCACTTCTGACAGCCAACCTTCGAATAATTGATTCCTTGGCTCACCAACCTCCAGTTGCAATAAGAATGACAGCTAGAACACAACATAAACAAACGCCCGGTGTATTTACTAATATTTAACAGCACTGTTTTAAAAAGGAGGTGCTGCAGCAGCACTTTTAAATGCGGAATGTTTTCCTGTTCCAGAAAGAACCAGAATGTACTTTGGATTCTTGACAAGTCCTTTTTACTTTTAATGCTTCTTTCAATTTTTCTGTATTCAGGAACATGAAACAGATGTCTCCATTTCATTTACGGAACTTGCTCCAGCAACTTCATTGAGCACATTCTCTATTCGTCGCATAAAGAGCATTTCAAACTGAATGCAATCTGCATTTCTAAGTGGACTAAGAAAGTGAGAAACCCTGGCCAGTGTCAAATATGTCATATTTATTCAGTTCAATTAAGCATCTTACAGCACACACTTCGGTGTATTAAAAAAAAGCAAAACAAAGTCAAGGCCAGATTATGCTAATCCAGGATCCTTGGGCCTCAGGAAAAAGATGACGGCCAGGCCACTAAGAATCCCCTTAGAATCCAAACTGGCACAATGAAAGGGCCAGGGGTAAGAGGAGATTGCCATCATTCTCTTTGCACTGCTGCACCAAGAAATTACCACTCCTTTCCAAGGAAGTCTGGGAAGCATTCTCTGGAAGACTTTTGCATAAAGTTATGCAAATTGGATGTGATTTCCAAATGAGTTATGCATCAGATGATATGCACTTTACGGTACTTCTAAGCAAAGTGCCCTGTCAGTGGAAAACTTCATTACAGAGAGTTTGAAGAAATTGTTACAGAAAGTGAAGCTATTTGCAATGGACTTCTACATACGGAACAAGAATGGGATGTTCCCTGCCAATATTCTCCTGCTCAAAAATTCACATGGAAGACAGAAGCTAAAGCTGGTCGGCATCTTGGCACCAAGGGTGGAGTCAATAGGGGTTGCCTCCCCCCCCAGTCACATGTTCAGTGACTGCAAGGAACATCACTTCTGAAAGAGCCATACCCTCTTTGACATGGACATAGAGACTATGCCAGGGATGGGGAACGTATGACCCTCCAGCAATTGTTGGAGGACAGTTCCCAGAACCCCCATGATGGAAGCTGCAGTCCAATAAATGGAGGGCCATTTGTTTCCTATTCTTGGACTGCGCAGATGTGCTCATGCAGAGGGGAGAGTGGGTGGTGCCTCCAGGTCACATTCCTGATGCTGATGTGCTTGCTGACCCTGCCCCAGCCTCTGCACATGGTGCAGTAGTGGGAAAGGAGCGCTATGCACATACAGCTGTATGTGTGTATGCTCCTCCATGCCCCAGGATTCCTGAACACATGGAGGGGCTGCATGCTTGACGTCAGGGATGAGTCCCAGCCCTTTCAGATGTCTGACAGCTCTGATTCTGAGTCAGAGTTAGAACTGCTTGATCAAAGCATGGGGACCCTCCTGAGAGCACCTAGATGTTGGGAGAGATTCCTCCAAAAGCCTTGACAAACAGATGGCCCAGGCTCAGTCCCTGCCCCCTCCCTCCACTGTGACAATTCAAGTTTCTGAGGAGGAGGAAGAAGAGGGGTGTGACTTGAGAGATGTTAGGACAAGTCACAAAGTTAAGTGGGAAACATTAGGGGCAGGGCTAACATTAGGGGCACTCTGCCCGAATATCCACTCTTGGAAGCCAGCGTAGGAGGGAACCACCCTAAGAGAGGGGCATCACTGTGAAGCTAGCTTGGCAAGGAGGTTCATACCCAAACTGCCAGCAACTTTCTCTACCCTCTCTCTGGTTCATCCCCTCTGCTTAGAGATTGTTGATTAATTGTTTTGAGCCTGCGGCAGCCTGAGAACTTCCTTAAATCTACATTTGTAGAGAGGCTAGTCTCTAGCAAAATGATGTCACATTAGCCAGAAGCTTTGTCTACTGTAGTGTTGATTGCAAATGGAAGAATGATCAATTTCTGACACTTACTGTATACTTTTCAGTGCATAAGAGCCTCTTTCACACTACTGTTGCATGGGTGTGCAAGTTGGTGTGCCAATGTCAAGGGTGGGATCATTGGGCATGGCCCTATTCCTCCCTCTGCACCTTCAGTTATCATGTGAAAGGAACATCTACATAGTCCTTTTGTCCATTATTGATGAGTGTAGGCCCTTTCACCAGTGCTGTACCATGCGGGGTGTGTGGGTGGGGGTGACTGCTGGATTATCCCCAAAGTCAATGTGCCTGCCATCTCTGGCTCCTCCTGGCTAGGGATGCTGCAGAAGTCCAAGAAGGGGCTGGAGTCTGGCAGTCCCTCACACCCGGCTTCCTGGACTCCCGGCTTCGTTTAGCCCAGCAGAGCCATATTCTGTACTTGTCAAAGAACCTGTTAATTCTCCCCACCCACACCTTTCACTCAAGAATCTGGAAAGCAGAGGATGAAATGGACAAGTACAGAATATGGCTCTGCTGGGCTAAACAAAGTAGTGTGTGGAGAGGATGAAACTAACAAGGATATTTACAAGAAGAGAATATGCCCCTGCAGGGCGACACAGTGGACAGGTGGCCTTGCAATTAGACACACTTGCGCAAGATTTGCCAATTAAAGTAATAAAAAAAGTACAACCCAATTTGTGCAAATTTAAATATCCCCCCCCCAAAAAAAAACAATTTGGGCAAATTGTGGCCATTTTAAAAAACAAAAAACGGTACTGGATTGACTTGCTCCCAAAACAAGTTGATGCCAGTGGAGGGAAACGAAATGAAATCCACCAGGGTCAAACTGGAAAAATCCATTGAGATTTCACCCCAAAACCAGAATTCTCATATATCCCTAGTGTCCATATGGTGCTGCTTGACCAGGTTATAATGCCATCTATATAGCATTTTGATCACGGTTTCTTTTAGTGTAGCTGAGATAGTCCTGAAGGGCCCCCTGGATAATATTCTGTCACAAGTGCTTTTGTCAATTTGGCAGTTCTGCCACCTTCATAGTCCCTCCTGGCCATCTCTGTGCATAAAGACTGCATGGCAAAGAGCATTGTATGAATGGGTATTCTGTAGATATGCTTCTAATGTCATTCTGAGATCAAAGCCACTCTAAGAAGTTCCTCTGGGATCACAGCAATGGGAACATGAATGTACCTGTGGGGCACTAGTTCATATAATATACTTCTCCAAGTGATTCCTGTGCCTGAGAACAGCTGGAAGGGATTGCGCCCAGGCTGTTTGTGGAAATCTGTATGCAATCGCAAGCCCATCAAAAGTCTATGCCAGCATAACACAGGCATAAGTCTCACTGGTGTAAAATCAGCCTTCTCAAACAGAACTGTGTGTTTTTCTGAAGCAAGTCCCATTATTTCCTTATAAATTAGTTACAGCCTCAAGGCAATCTTCTGATCTTGTTAAGTCACCCCTTCTTTTTTTCTTCTCTTTTTTGTTGTTGTTGCTAGTACCTGGGAACTGAATTTTGTTCCACGCCTATCAGACTTTGACCCCCTCAACAAGTAAACCTCAGTGCTGATTTATGTAGGCCTGGACTTCCTTGCCATTCAGTTCTAAATCATGTGGAATGCTCATTCGGACATTTCCAAGGCTGCAATCCTAGTCATACTACATCGGAGCCTTCCACGTGATGTGGGACTAAATAGCACAGAAGACCAGGCTTACCTAGATGAGCACGGAGGTTTACTTATTCACTGAATGTAAATATTGCAAGGTCTGATAGGTGTGGAACAAAAGTCATTTCCAACGTATCAACAAAGGACCAAGATCAGAAGACAGCCTTGAGGCTGTAACTAATTTATAAAGAAAATGAAGGATCCAACCAAACAGTTTAAAGTTCCTTAGAATGCAAAAGCAGACTCTCCAACTGAAATCAATATGACTTTTTAAAAAACTGCTTACCTTCAGCAGTACCCTGAACTATCAGACAGAAACACCAATGTGTGTCAGAACTGTGTTTTGATTAGGCATTTCAGTAGATTATATTAGCAAGTGGAGGCAAGAGAATGCAATCAGGGAGAAGAGAGTGAATAATGTTCATCATACCTTGTTCACATAGCCTCTTGGTGAGAGATCCCTCATCTTGAAAATAAATAATTCGCTTTTGCACTATACTTGCCCTATTGGAAAGATAGAAACAGTATTCATTACATGCATTTAAGAGTTAATAGGAGTTCATGGTTCAAGAGAACAGAGACAGCAAATTTATTCAGCCATAAATTATACACAACCCACAGTTCATCTGTGGAGCCTCAGAGTCTGATCCCCACCAAGTTTACTTGGAGATAAGGTTCATGAGCAGGCATTTGCTGTTACATCACAGCAAGCCATATAGTTTGTTGAGAGTGTCAAGGATGGCCTAATCCACCAGCGGGTCTGGAGTCACCGGACACTCTCCCTGTTTCTTCCCCCCAGTCCAGATAACTTCTGAAGGGGTGGCAGGACTTGGCCTCCTTAAAGGCTCCCAGCTTATTTCACAGGAAGGAGAATCACAGCAAGATAGCTTAAGTATGAAAAGACTATCAGATACAT
This sequence comes from Heloderma suspectum, assembly GCF_057233095.1. Classification (NCBI taxonomy): domain Eukaryota; kingdom Metazoa; phylum Chordata; class Lepidosauria; order Squamata; family Helodermatidae; genus Heloderma; species Heloderma suspectum. Next base: position 109,989,071 of record NC_139458.1, on the reverse strand, counting down.
CAAAAGGGAAAAAATCAAGCAGAATAAACTGCTTGCTCCAATTAGGAATATGAAAATCAGCAAAACTCAAGCTGGTCAAGGTTTTCTAAATTCCACCTCAAAACTTCTTCCAACTGATGGCAAGCTTTTTTTTCCCCTTCACAAGGAAATTCAATTGCACACATTTTAGAAATCTATGCATTTTCCCCATTGATTAAAGTGTGCTTGTGCACATTTTTCAAAAGCACATTTTTTATGTTCCTTTTTCAAATGCCTGTTGTTGTTGTTGCTCTGTGCATTGCATCACAAGCTCAGAAACATACGGCCTTTGACTGCAGACTGTATTGGGTCAGTATTCATTTTAAGAGGTGAAATTGGGTCAAAAAAGAAATGGACTGAATTTCTCATGCATCTCTAATTTGAATAAAGAAAAAGGTTACAGTTGCTAATTGAAGATGTCAGTTTCTCAACTTCTGTCTGAGTCTTGCTAAATCTGTTAAGAGTCTGTTCCAGACCTTCCTTATGCATACGGATAAAAAAAGTCTTAACAAGAGCTGATATACTATGAAAGGTAGATAAGAGGCTGTGATTTAGGAAGTCCTTTGAGTATCACCCTTGCCATGAATATTCTAGCAGGATTTAGGAAAGCCAGTTTCCCTCTGCTCCCCATAGCAATATGGAGATTATTTATGTACTTGCTTCTTCTAGTATTGCTGTGCTACTGACTCCAGCTTTCCCCTGCCTGTGTCTCATGATGTTTGCCACTAATAACATGACCCCCTCCCCTTCCATCTTCACTCAACAGCACTGACTCCTGTCCCACTATACTAACCACATCACCAACCAGACTGGGAGAATTAAAGGTGAACCTATCTAGATTCAAATGCGGCACCCCTAGATGTTGTTACATATGTCCTTCTTGTCCTGTGCCCCACAAAGAAGTCCTTGCCAGAATAGAAATGGAAAAGGATCTGTAAACCTGAATTATATAAACTGGAAAACAAATCTGACAAAAAGAACTCTATTTATTTTGCATTTGCCTCTTTTCTGTGTAAGGCCTAGATAGCCTTAAAGTGGTGCATCTAGTGTCTCTGAAATATCAGAGACTCGTTTTGTAAAGTTCACTGAGGCTGAAGAATTCAATAGGAACAAAAATGGAACTGAAGTGGTAAGTGCAAAGCAAAGTTTCAAAAATGCACTTCTTTCAATCCTTGGTCTTCACATTTTTCATTGACATCAATGCACTTTGTACTGTATTGCAAATGCCAACATCACTGTTTTGATCCGACAGCAGCCAAGACCAGAGAAAGATGTGTAAAACCCCCAGAGCAAATCAGGTGAAGCTTCCTTCAAATCCCACATTTTAAAAAGCCACATTAAAATGCTCATTTGTATCGATCTTATTTGACTTATTTTTTTTTAAGTACCAGATACATTTTGCTTCTTTTACCATGTTCTTTTCATTTTCTTTCTAATTACAAAGAAATCTGTTTATATAGCATGGGGGAGGGGTGTGTGTCACATCTCAACTAATATTCTATATCATCATGCATGAGGATTCATTTTAACCACAATATACATTTCTTTAGCAACAGTTGATTTCAAAAAGAGGGTTTCCTTGGTTGCCATTTTGGTGTTGTAATGGATTGACAATGCCCTGTTCTAGGAGGGAAAGGGAAAACAGGCAAAATAGTGTGCCCACACTCTTTTTTGCCCTTCCATTTCTATGGCCTTGCCTACTGTCACTAGGAGGAAAGATCTATTTCTCTGGCTGCCTACATCAAACCGTCCTCAACACTCTCTGGATCTCAGGTATCTACTTTAGATAACGTCTGGGTTGGCTACTAGACCTGAGGTGATTGATCTCCCCAAAAGAGACCACAAAGTTTCAAATAACAAAGTTTAAATTTTACTGAAGAACAATGTTAATAGGAACACGTTTTAAAATCTGAATGGACACACACACACACACCATGAAAAACCATATGAGCAATAGGATAACAAAACAAGCAGGGATAAATGCATCCAGCTAACCTCACCATTTTATCCAGGTCCCTTATCCAAGCAATATCTTACTGTCATTGGTCCCACTCTCTCAGTCAGTTCTCCAGTTCAAGTAACTCTTGACTCTTTCTTTCCTCTTGGATGCTGGCAGCCTTTCCTTCCTCTTTTCTCTCACTTCTCTGCACCTCTGCAGTTGGCTTTTATCTTCTTAAATTATAATTTTTTTCTCCCCAACTCTAACCAATCAAGAGGGTAGTTTCTTGTTCATTTCTACCAACTAAGTTTGTTTCCTGAGTTAAAACTTTTCTTTCTTTTTGTCTGATCTTCTGTTGAAGTTTATAATTGCCTGTTTTCTGAGCAAAAGTTCCTGACTTTATATTCTAACTAAACTTTTTACTTCTAGACTAGTAAACTTTTGGTTGAAACTGACTAGTGCCTGCATGTGCGCGCGCACACACACACGCACACACACAGATTTAACCCCATAATATCCCACAAGCAAAACAAATGCTGAAAATGAAGGGCAGTTCTATTCCTTCACAGCTTCATCTGTGAGATCTCTGTGGTTCAAGTGCATACTGAAATATTGCTCTGAATCTCAGAACTACGATCATAAGAAAGCCAAGTATGTTCTTCGGATGATAGCATGGAAGCTTACATGGTTATTGTGTCTCATTTTCAGTCATTCACTGTTTTCATTTAACTGTTTTGCCTATTTCTTTCATTGCCATGAAACTTCAAATTATCACATACAAAAGAGGAAATATTTAAGGCATTAAAATAATCAGTGCAAGCTTATGCTTCATACATGGAGACTAGATGTATGTATATGAGTACATGAAGGGTGTTCGCCAATGGCCCAAATGCACAGAAATGTGCTGGATCCACAGAGGCATCACTTTGCAAGCTGTTGTTTAAAGTTCTACCTAAACATTTAAAAAGAAGTTATGGTTCAATAGGTGGTAGTGGGAGCAGCTACAGTTTAAGAAATAAAGGAGAAAGTTCTCTATATGCACATGAACTTGCAGAGAGAGAGATTCATAAATAATCTCATAAACACATTTATAAAATGGCTTGCTGGATTGTGGCCAGTACCTTTTATTCCAAGCTTATTGTCGTATAGTTGTGTGTTTGTATTTTTAATGTAGTCCATGGTTCATTCCATGCTATAGCAATTTAGAGGCTTCCCGAATCCATAAGAGGCAATATATTCCAGACAATACCTTTTTGGAGTCTCCTTAGCTCCTGGAAATACTTATTGAAGCTGATCAGATATAATATTGCACCTCTAATATTGTGCCTACTAAGCTTTCCTGGCCCCCAAACTGCACGTATTTAAATATTTGCATTTTAAAAACTGCCTTTTTTGCGCAGAAAACAAAGGCGAGAAAGTGGTGGTGGGTGAGCGCTCACCAGATGGGATCACGGTGAGTCCGGGAGGGTGAAGCGGGCACGACTGGGCATGAGCAGGAGGCAAGCGAAGACAGTGGCTCGGCAGGTGCCTGGAGAACCCGAGCTGTGCTGTGCTTGCACATCCCTATTAGAAAGTTGAATTAAATATGTGGCTCTATTTGTTCTGTGCTCACAAAATCTCTCTGATCTCTCTCTGATAGGCCAGGAATATAAATGTTATATAAATGTTAAAACCTCCAGTCTGCTACTATCTTAAAATTGGAGAAAAGGGAGGAATAAAGAGCATCAGCACTGGGGAATGAGATTGGAACACTGGTCGATCTATCAGTAGCTTTCAATCATGCACTGTAAACTAATTGCAGACATTTTAGAAGACGCGTGCAGGAATATAGCACTTACAAAGAGACAAGAGAAGAACTCACACAAATTTGTGGAAATGAAACATTAGTCACTTCTCCCTGCCCCTTCCTGCTACATGCTGATGCATTGGAAGAAAAATGAAAGATGGACCAAGTATTGTCCCAGGACTGCAGCCGATATGGATCCGGCAGATGTGGAAGGCCAGATGTGTCAAGAAGAGGATTGTGCCCTTCCTTTTGAGGGGAGCTGATTGCCATGACAAGGCTGCCTTTCCCCTTTCCCCACTGCTTAGTCCAGTCCAACTCAGCTTGTCAAAATAAGAGGTAGTTTGCTAGACCCAAATCTGTATGTCAGAGAAATCCATAATGGAATCAAATGAGTTCAGACTTCTATGAATCTGACCCATGGATTCCACAGTGGACCAGCTTTTCTTGAGTCGCATCATGGATTCCATAGATTTGTGGACCTTTTTTTTTTTTTACTTTCTGGAATTTTACTTTCTGCAAACTTAGTTGTAGAAAAATATGCAAAATTAAAAAAAAATCTTAATTAAAAAATGTAAAATTAAAAAAAATGTCAGAGCTGTAGGCATTGTATGGAGTGAGGAACAATCGGTTTGTAATTGGGTTTCAAATGGGTTGATTATTTTAACTGATTGGTTATAAGTAGTTAAAAGTTTGATTAGTAGCTTATTTAATGTGTAATTACTGACTTTTGTTTATATGATTGTGTTGTATGTTTTGGGTTTTGCTCCTATGCAATATTTCATTCTGACAGAGGAGGCTGATGAATAGTGGGGAAAAATGTGGAAGAAATTTTTAGCGCAGCACTAACGAAAACACATTATACCTGTGCTCAGTGTCAGCACTGGCTCTTCATCAGTGGTGTAGTGGACCCAAGGCTCACAGGGATGCAGCACCAGCACTTTTATTATTAGCAGAGATGCTGATGTGATCTGCTCCCCCTTCGGAATTCCCTGTTCCCTCTACACTTAGCTGAAATCCTCACATCAGCGGTGCGCGTGGTGTGTGTGTGTGTGTGTGTGTGTGTGTGTGAATTTTTCCAGGAACAATATAGTGTTCCTGGTAAAAGTATTTTGGGGTCTTGAATGGGCCATTAAGACTAACTGGCTTTACAAAAGACCTGTTTCTGGGGGAGATCAAAACTGCTAGAACTAGCTTGTTGCTGTGATTCAGTACAGCTACCCGACTGTATTGATTCTCTCCTTGGACTCTCCTTGGGGACTCTCCTTGGGGGGGGGGCCTAGGGAGACTATCACGATGAGCGCCTGCACTTCACAATGTACCACTACGCCACTGCTCTGCATTACTTTGCATTCCCCATCCATGATGCTGTTTTTCACCGACACAGCCTTGAATGAATCAGGGCTTATCTGCCCTCTAGGTTATACCATCTATTTCATATGCCAGATATAAAAGGCACAACAGCTCCTTTGGGAGGGGACATTTTCTGGGCAGGCCATGTTTTCTTGGTGTGGCTTTGAATGGCTGGCATACATGCTTCCAGTTGAGGGGGATTTTCAAATCATTTTAACATGGTATCATAGAGTCCGAAGGGACCTCAAAGGGCATCAACCCTTTACCGATGCACGGAATCCACTACTGCGTAAACCCCTTAGATTTGACACAGCATCTTATTGCTATATTATCAGAGGGATAGTGGTTTGTTACCCACCCAAGCCCTTGCAATGGGTTGCATAACAAAGAAAAATACATTGGTAAATGTTGTCATAAAAATAAGGTAATGTAGTTAACCCATTCTAATCCCAACCTGAAAGATGGGTTCCACTTTTCTTTTTTTTACCATATGTAAAATTTCTCCTTTTCTCTCATGGTGGACATAGGTAAAGGAAGACAGGGGCTCTGTACCTTTAGCAGTTCTACAGTATTGGGGCAGGGGCAGCATTCCTTGCTCATGCATGACAACTGTACTTGCTGAAATCTCCCCTTTTGCAGCTATTAATGGTAACAGAGCTCTGTCCTTCCTCCCCATTTTCTTTCCTCTTACTCGCTTTTTATTCTTTCTCTCTCCCCCCCCATCTTTCTTTGTTTTAAAAACTAATGGCATAATCCTATGCATATTTAGACAGAAAGAAATCCTACAGCTCCCACCATGCCCCACCCAGCCATGCTGGCTGCTGGGAGATGCTGAGAACTGTACACTTTCCCCCTAAAACATACATAGGATTGTGCCCTAAATGAGCAACAAAAAAAGAAAATGGTGGTGGTTCTTCTAGTGCAACCTACTTGGAGAGTCTGACCAACCGACGAGTCAAAAGATAATCACTCAGAAGAAAAGTCACTGATTACCCTCTCCCACATTCTTCACACTGGTACATATCAAGCACTGTTCCCTGCTGATAGCACTAACACACTAGCTGTCTTCAGACCTCCTGCACAGTGGACTGCACCACTGGTTGTACCCCCAACATTGCACACCCCATGGGCCACACCCCACCTCCCGACCTTTATGCGGAGAATCCAAAAGATCTGAAAAGTGATACCTACATTGTACACATATGCAACACCAATTGCACAGGGTTCCCAATCCAGTGGACCACCTATGTGCATATAACTGTATGTGCACAGATGTCCTGTTTCAGACATTTCTTCTATGTGCAAGGGTTGGAATGGAACTATGGCACAGTCCAGTTGTGGACTCCTCCCTCATTTATACCCATCTGCAGTGGAGGCAGGTGGCTCCGATTTCGTTGGGGCTGTGAATCCATTCTGGGCTTCAGTCAGAACCAGCCAGAACTCTAAAGGAACTATCCAAGGTGCTGAACCATACTCCCAAAATGGATTCACAGGCCCAATAAAATCAAAGCCACCAGCCTCCACTGCCCACCTATTTTGGCCCACCTGCCTACCTACTTCAGTGAACCATTATTCTAGGCAAAACCAAAGATGTTACCTGAATGACTCCTCCAGTTCACTGCACCTGAAGAACCCTTCAAGTCAACGCTTAGATGAGGCACCCTCTACTTGTCCTATAAACATATTCATGATTTGCTAAGGATTGTCATCAGTGAGTTTCTTATTTCATTAGTGATCTGGATTGCTGTGAGTGTTATTTTCTGTTGCCATGGGAAAAAGTTCACATGAACACTGAACCATGACTATAAGGTAGAGAAATGCCACAGATGTGCCCAGTATGAATGTGAATTCCAAATAACTGAAGGCTCAAAGTGGATTCACACATTTGAAAAGCTATTCTTCTTTCACCTGTATACTTTAATATGATCAAAACAATGCAGTCTCTACTGCTTGTGTAAGGCATGGTGAATTATGTTTCACCTATACGTTGCCAATGTGAAGGGTAGCATGATTACACCAATAACCTTAAATCAGTCCATTTTTATAACAGCAAATCAATTACTATGAGATATTGTTCAAACTTGAATAGATTTTTCCCCTCCATTTCCTTATCACACATTATTTATATCTTTCCCTATGAAATGCTTGTAGCAGATAAAAAAGTAGAGAACATCCCTTTATTTCAGATTTGGAGAAAAAATGTTTGGCAGCAAGGGATAGAATGTTGCTTACATAAAAGATTTTTATTGGCATCTCTTCACTGTGTATGAAGTTTCAAGGGAAAAGAAGATTTCTTTTTATGATTGTATAATATCACAATATAATATCTTTATATTATTCATTCTGTAATATCATATTAATGCAACACTTCTGGGATACATATCTAGGAGTGGTATTTCTTCCAAAACTACATCCACATGTTCCTTTTCAATCATTAAAAAGTTTCCAAAACATTATGTCAGATTACCTCTCTCTCTCTCTGTGTGTGTGTGTGTGTGTGTGTGTGTGTATACACACATCCCCCCCACACACACATGGGTATTTGTGATGCCGTCTTATGCAATCTTGCACCTTCCAGATGTTTTGTATTTCAACTCCCATCAGTCCAGCCAGGAATTGTCAGGAATCCTGGGAGTTGTAGTCCAAAACATCTGGAGGGAGGGATGTTGGACAAACCCACAACGGATTCAAATGAGTTTGGATTTCTGTGAATCTGACCTGCTGATTCTACAATGGACTGGTTTTTTCCTGAGTCATGTGGATTCTGTGGACTTGTGGACTTCTTTTTTTTTTAACCTTTTTGGGGGATTGGCACAAACATGCATTTGCACCCATGTATGCTTGCGCAAATGTGTATTAGCAAACAGGAATGAAATTCTCGTATATAAAATCTGATTCAATCAGTGAGTGGATGACAGAATGAAAGATGCCTGACACTCTCCGAAACATAGATGGAACAGACTGAACAAAATCCATGCGCTTCTATATGGAGGGCACCAGGTTGAGGAAGGCTGTTATGATGTCTTCAACAATCCAAGCCATACATATACTGGTTAATAAGCAAAATATAACTCTGAGATGTATCTAAACCATAACGTTCACGTAATTTCTTGCTCAGTTGTTCCATCAGCTTCACAACAAAAGAGTTGTAAAGTCCCCTTCTTCTGTTTGTTCCTAGACTTCCACCCCCTTATTCATGATTCTAGCACAATCATGAATAGTAGACTTGGCAGGTCTTGAACCAGCAACCTTTAAGTCCTCCTTGAGAGCTTTTAATGCCCAATCAAACACACATATTTGTATTGACAAAATTGTTCCTCTAAGTACAAAACAAATAATCTGTATCGCAAGTGTACGAACTGTGTGCATATGGACAAATTGCAAAGGAATTGCATCTTGCAGATATAAATCATACCATCTGTGGCAAATTAGCCCCATCCATAAATGGTGCTATAGAAGATTATTACATGCTTGAAATTAGTTTCCTAATAGTAGTTTTCTTGGGGATAGTATAGCTTCAGCTCTCCCTGATAGTTGAAATGCACTCCCACTTTGATCATCGGGGAAAGCTACGGATAACATATCCCTAAACATGCTAAAAGCAGTTTCCTGGATCATTTTCTCAGCTCCAAGCAAATTCTAGTATTGGTTATTGCCCATCTTTGGATAGATGCCTTGCTCTTGCCCTGTTGCTCCTATGCACAGCTTCTCTCCAGTCCTGTCAAAGTTCAGCTTCACTATCCTATTTTAAGGTTGCCAACTTTTCAGAGGTTCACTGTGTTGGTGCCTTCAACAGCAATTTAATTTGCAGACCTTACCAAGCAAAAATGTTTCTCTCTACTGCACGATAAGCCTCACTTGCTGATTTCTGCAGCTCAGTCTGCTATTAAAGTCACAGAAGCAGACCAGGGTTTTGTGTTTGTTTCTTTTGATCTGGTCAGTTGGTAACACTAATCTATCTGACTTCAGCCATCATGCAAGATCCTACCTTGGGATTTGTTTAGGACTTGCGTTGTCTGCCCCCATGCCGAAGTCCAGTACCCAGCATATGGTTGCTTAGACTTCCTTGAAAATTTGTAGTCTAGAAATACTTCCCCTTCATGGATCACTGCCTTGTTGTGGCGAAGGGGCTTGCATAACTCAGTGAAGCCATAAGCTATGCCGTACAGGGCCACCCAAGACGGACAGGTCATGACAGAGAGTTCTGACAAAATGTGGTCCACTGGAGAAGGAAATGGCAACCCACTCCAGTATTCTTGCCAAGAAAACCCCATGGAACGTATCACAAGGCTAAAAGATATGATGCCGGAAGATGAGACCCTCATGTCGGAAGGTGTCCAATATACTACTGGGGAAGAACAGAGGGTATTTCCATGTAGCGCCAGAAAGAGTGAAGCGGCTGGGCTAAAGCCGAAAGGACACTTAGCTGTGGATGTGTCTGGTGGTGAAAAGAAAATCCGATGCTGTAAAGAACAATATTGTTTAGGAACCTGGAATGTAAGATCAATGAATCAAGGTAAGCTGGAGGTGGTCAAACATGAGATGGCAAGACTGAACATCGACATCTTGGGAATCAGCGAACTAAAATGGACAGACATGGGTAAATTTAATTCAGGTGACCATCATATCTACTACTGTGGGCAAGAATCCCTTAGAAGAAATGGAGTAGCACTCATAGTCAACAAAAGGGTGGGAAAAGCAGTACTGGGGTACAATCTCAAAAACGATAGAATGATCTCAGTACGAATCCAAGGCAAACCATTCAACATCACAGTAATTCAAGTCTATGCCCCAACCACTGAAGCCGAAGAAGCTGAGGTTGATCAGCCAAAGATGGAGAAGCTCTATACAGTCAGTAAAAACAAGACCTGGAGCTGACTGTGGCTCAGATCATGAGCTGCTTCTTGCAAAATTTCAGCTTAAATTGAAGAACGTAGGGAAAACCAGTAAACCATTCAGGTATGACCTCAATCATATCCCTTATGAACATACAGTGGAGGTGAGGAATAGATTTCAGGGATTAGATCTGATAGACAGAGTGCCTGAGGAACTATGGACGGAGGTCCGTAACATTGTTCAGGAGGCAGCAACTCAATCCACCCCAAAGAAAAAGAAATGCGAGAAAGCCAAGTGGCTGTCTGATGAGGCTTTACAAGTAGCTGAGGAAAGAAGGGAAGCGAAAAGCAAGGGAGAAAGGGGAAGATATATCCAACTGAATGCAGAGTTCCAGAGAACAGCAAGGAGAGACAAGAAGGCCTTCTTAAATGAACAATGCAAAGAAATCGAGGAAAACAACAGAATGGGAAAGACTAGAGATCTCTTCAAGAAAATCGGAGATCTCAAGGGAACGTTTTGTGCAAAGATGGGCATGATAAAAAGGACAAAGAATGAAGGCAGGGACCTAACAGAAGCAGATGAGATTAAGAAGAGGTGGAAAGAATACACAGAAGAACTATACAGGAAAGATCTGAATGTCCCTGATAGCCATGATAGTGTGGTCACTGAACTTGAGCCAGACATCCTCGAGAGTGAAGTCAAGTGGGCCTTAGGAAGCATTAGTAACAACAAAGCTAGCGGAGATGACAGTATTTCAGCTGAGCTATTTAAAATCCTAAAAGATGCTGTTAAAGCGCTGCACTCAATATGCCAACAAATTGGGAACACTCAACAGTGGCCGCAAGACTGGAAAAGGTCAGTTGACATTCCAATTCCAAAGAAGGGCAATGCCAAAGAGTGTTCAAACTACCGCACAATTGCACTCATTTCACATGCCAGCAAGGTGATGCTCCAAATCCTACAAGCTAGGCTTCAGCAGCATGTGAACTGAGAACTGCCGGAAGTACAAGCTGGGTTTTGAAGAGGCAGAGTAACTAGAGATCAAATCGCCAACATTCGCTGCATCATGGAGAAAGCAAGAGAATTCCAGGAAAACGTCTATTTCTGCTTCATTGACTATGCTAAAACCTTTGATTGTGTGGATCACAACAAACTCTGGCAAATTCTTAAAGTGATGGGAGTACCAGACCACCTTACCTGTCTCCTGAAAAACCTGTACGAGGGTCAAGAAGCAACAGTAAGAACCAGACATGCAACAACCGATTGGTTCAAAATTGGGAAAGGAGTACGACAAGGCTGCATATTGTCACCCTGCTTATTTAACTTATATGCAGAGTACATCATGAGAAATGCCGGGTTGGATGAATCACAGGTCGGAATTAAGATTGCTGGGAGAATTATCAACAACCTCCGATATGCAAACGATACCACCCTAATGGCAGAAAGCAAAGAGGATCTAAAGAGCCTCTTGTTGAGGGTGAAAGAGGAGAGTGCAAAAGCTGGTTTGAAACTCAACATTAAAAAAACAAAGATCATGGTATCTGGCCCCATCACTTCCTGGCATATAGAAGGGGAAGAAATGGAAGCTATGACAGATTTTGTTTTCTTGGGCTCCAAGATCACTGCAGACGGTGACTATAGCCATGAAATTAAAAGACACTTGCTCCTTGGGAGGAAAGCTATGGCAAACCTAGACAGCATAGTAAGAAGCAGAGACATCACCTTGCCGACAAAGGTCCGTCTAATCAAAGCTATGGTTTTCCCAGTAGTAATGTATGGCTGTGAGAGCTGGACTATAAGTAAGGCTGAGTGCCAAAGAACTGATGCTTTCAAACTGTGGTGCTGGAGAAGACTCTTACGAGTGCCCTGGACTGCAAGGAGGTCAAATCAGTCCATCCTAAAGGAAATCAACCCTGAGTGCTCATTGGAAGGACAGATACTGAAGCTGAAGCTCAAATATTTTGGCCACCTAATGCAAAGAGAAAACTCTCTGGAAAAGACCCTGATGCTGGGAAAGACTGAAGGCAAAAGGAGAAGGGGACGGCAGAGGATGAGATGGCTAGATAGCATCACGGATGCAATGAATATGAACTTGAGCACGCTCCGGGAGAGAGCGCAGGACAGGAAGGCCTGGCGTGCTATGGTCCATGGGGTCACGAAGAGTCAGACACAACTGAACGACTGAACAACAAGAAATACTTGCATTTGGCTTATAAAATGAAAAACAGGAAGTGTTGTAAAAGCATTGACAATTCGAGGATGGGACACTCAGCGAGGCTTCAGCACATCAAGGTTCTCCAGGTTCCACTTTGAAGCTCGGTCCTCCTCATTCTTGTTCCTGGATGTGAGCTTTTGTTGCTGTTTGAATGGGAGAAGTGCAGGGGAGGCTGGTGGATCTGATTTTGGGGGGAAGGGGTGGAGATTCCATTCTGGGTTTTAGTTGCAACCAGCCAAAAGTCTAAAGGAGCTATCCAAGGTTCTAGACCCATGTTGGGGATGGGGTTCAGAATCTTGGATAGCTCCTTTAGACTTCTGGCTGGTTGTAACTAAAACCCAGAATGGAATTGCCGCCCCACTGAAATCAGATCCACCAGCTTCCCCTGGAAAAGTGGACATTTAGGTGCACATTTTTTTAAAGTGTGCACCCAAATGTGTATTTTCCTTCCTTTGACTAAAGTGTGAAAATGCGGATTTCCCCGCCCCCCCAAATGTGGCTTTTTAATGTGCATGTTGTTCTAATCAACACATTTGTAGGGACAGAGTTTTACCAGAAATAAGTCCCAGAACATTGAGACAGTTGGAGTATACAATAAGCAATTTAGAGACAAGGGAAAGATTAGTGTTCTTCTAAAAAATAATAATAATAATCTTATGTTACCTTGGAATTGTTCAGTGAATAAGGATTTTGTCATGTACTAGCATGAAAGGAGGGGCCTTGAGAAGCTGTACTTCCTGGAAAGACAGAGTCACATCGGGCTATGAAGGATAACAAAAGGCCAGGCTCTTAGACACTGTGGCAGGTGCTGATTGGAATTCACTAAAGGAGAGCTGTTGTCTCAGCAATGTGCAGAGACCTTCTGAAAACTGCTTGGTCTGAATCTGCTGTTAACCCACCCCATCTGAGGAGCTGTCTCTATTCCCAAGAGGGCCAGTGCCTGATTCTGCAGCTGCTGGCTCCTAAGGCATGGGGGCAAGGAAAACTGTAAGAGAGCAGTGTCCCCCAAGTCTGAGGAGTCCAGTGAAGCCATGTCCTCTAGCCTGGAAGGTCCTGGAGCAGCAGATGATGGCTCATGGATTAGGGGTGGAAGCGGGATGGAGGCCAGAGAACATGACCAAAATGCATGCATTTCTCGACAGAGTCCATTCAAGACTCATATGAGCAAGAATTCTAGAAGCAGAAATAAATTCCTTCTTTATATTATGGCAATATTTTGTATCCTAATAGCCGTTTTCCCCCTTGTTTGTAAAGTTTGTTTCTTCAGAGCTTTGCTGATCTGGCCTTCAGGACTAGATGTTCTAAGATGCTGAGGGGGAAGCAGACAAGGAGGAAGGAGGAAGTTGGAGGCTAAATTAAAACAAACAAACAAACAACGTAGGTGTGTGTGTGTGTGTGAGAGAGAGAGAGAGAGAGAGAGTACATCCTACCTACTGTATCACCTTAGAACAAGCTATAAAACAACTGGCTATGATCCTCAAACTGCTCAGTACAAGAACAACACTCTCTGAGGAGATGCCTGCCCATCTTTTGCTATGCTGTATTCAGCAGTTCAAGAATCTCAGTTCACATGCTTTACAGAGCTCCCTGAAGTAATTTTCCAAACAATTCCATTAGGTCTCTTGGAATGGCAATGCAGGCACTTTTGACACTTTTTTGCAAATGAAATCTGCTTTATTCAGCAGATACCTGTACGGCTGCATATGCCTCCTTTTTTCACATCCAAGCAAATCCAAACACCCTTCAGGAAAGTGCATGAAGGCAGATATCTTGGTAAACAAGCACTGAGACTGTAAAATTGTAACTACAATAGCAATTGCAGCCTGTCAATAAATTAAGCTGGTCTTCTAGAACTCATATTTTCACTCTTCAACAAAGTCAATTCCTTTTGCAACCTCTTGCATGTTGTTGAGTCGCGGTTCACACAAGCAGGGTGCTTCTCAATGCATGGGGGGGAGGAGACTCAGTGGATTGGCTAACCTGGTAAATATGGGGTTCCGTTTGGGTTCATGTGCCAAATAAAGATCAGGTTTGCACTTCAGGGGGTCTTCAGTCAAGCATTGGCCTTGAGTATCCTGGTAACAGTATGGCCTGGAGTGTTGTTGTTTTTTTTTTACTGACTTTAGCTGGTGTGTCAGCTGTGCCCACTTCTGCTGGAAGACAGAGATATGGCTGTATTCATGCCTTGATGACTACCTGAATGGAGTAGTGTAATGCGCTCTATGGGAGGCTGCCCCTGCAAACTTCAACTGTTTCAGAATTCAGCTGCCCAATTGTCATCAGGCATATAACACCTATCCTGAAACCACATCACTGGTTACTTCTTTCTTTCTGGTTACAATGCAAGGTGCTGGTTTTGACCTTTTAAATCCTGTACAGTCTGGGTCCTGGATATCTCAGGAAGTCACTTCAGATGCTAGGCTGTAGTTAATTAAGAGTAGGGCTTTCTCTGTACTGGCCCCTGAATGATGGCATTTTCTCCCAAATGAGGTGGGAAAGGAAGTTTCTCTTCCTCTTTTAGGAGACAAGTGAAACCTGACTGTTCCACCAAGCTTTTGAACGCTGAAGCTGTGGCTTTCAGTCTGATTGCTGTTTTTCTTTTCCTCTTTTTGTTGTTATTGAATTATAGCCCTAGATATTATATTCTTGTTTTTAATATTTTTATGTGAACCACTGTGGATGTATTAGTGCTAAAAGGTGTCTATAAACGGGATGGTGCAGGCACCCAATTCCATCCAGGAATCCGGTGGCCCTGCCCCCACTCACCAAGCTGCCCACGCTCACCCGGGCAGTGGTGTCAAACTCCGCGCTCACCATTTGCGAAAATGCGCACATTTGCGTATATGCAAAATGGGGGCATGAATGGCTCATATGCGCAAGATAAGATTACAGGCAAGCAAATGCCTGTAATCTTGCATATATGGGTGAGTTACACCCCCATTTTGTATATATCCAAATATGTGCATTTTCGTGATCACCATTTTATTTTTCAAAAAATGGCAATAGCAGAGCTTGATGAGGCTGTACAGGTGAGTGCTAGTGGCTTGGCAAGCAGTGGGGAGCTCGAGCGCAGGTCCAGGTGCACACAAGTGGGGGCAGGGGCTGTTCTCTGAGTGCTGTTCTCTGAGCCCCTGCCCCCACTTGTACGTACCTGGAGAACCTGGATGGGGGGGGCGTCCACCCATCCCGTCTGTAATGATTGTAAATAAATGAAGACAGACCTTTTTTTTTTTTCAGGATAAACCATAAATTGCTCTGTGTCAAACTGAACTTCAAACTTGAGGAGTAAGGGGTTCTGTCCCACATATATATGGACTTCCTCTGCCTCAGAATCACTGCCATGAGGTATCCAACATACAGATAGGACCATATGGACAGGAACACAGCATATGGTGACAGTTTGAAAGCACCGGTGTTAAATAGGAAGTGCGTAGACTTCATTCCCCAACCTGGTGACATCCAGATGTTGTTTTGGACTTCAACTCCCATCAGCCCCAGCCAGCATGGTCAATAGTCAGGAAGGCTGGGCGTTATAGTCCAAAACATCTGGAGTACACCAGGTTGGGGAAGGCTGTGTTATGGTAACTGGGCATGTTTGTGAATCTATTCATAAGCTGATACATAGTGATGACAGCTACCAAGTACCGGTGTGAAAGGTGATAAGCCTTGTTCTCCTGTTCTTGTGTGTTCTGAGTTAAACCAGAACTGAGGGTGCTTCCAGATGAGGCTTTGATTGTGCAGTCGCCCTGCTTCCTTCATGGAATTTTATGGGAGCTCCAGACAATGACCTCTTCCATTTGCAACTCTCTTGTGTTTCCCCACCACTTCTTCTTCTTCTTCTTTTTTAATTATCACCACAGAAAAACTGTTAAGAAAGGACATGTCTTTCAAGAGTGCTAGGAGCTCTCAATCTGGAAGCACACTGACAAGGGCGTTGGCACTACATCAATCCCCCCACCCCTATCTGTGACCATATTTCAAATAAATCTATTTTGTTTTTATCTCTGAGTATCTCTGTAGTCAAGCTTTGACAGGGATAATAGGTTAGACAGCTGCAACAATTTAATTCCTGTCTGTGTTGTTTTATTGGAAAAAAATGTGGCTGAGGCGCATATTAAAATAAACACCGGTTTCTTTCCTTCACCAAAATGGCTCACACTGAGTACAGTGAACTATGTGAATGTAGAGAGTGCCATGTGGATGAATTCAGCCAATGGAATTCCTCTGCTAGTTGCAGGGGATTGGCAAAAGAGTTATCCTGTGTGCCTTTTATACTATTTGGAAAAGTGGATCAATATTTTCTTTTACTTTATCAATCTGTTTACTGAACTGCCCACCACTCACTTCAACAATGGTAGCTCAGGCAGGATTTCTTTTATTCCTCTCTAATCAGAGAGTGGTTTGCTGAACACAAAATGCCAAATCAAATCCTAAGGATACCACACAAGGTGTTATATATATGCTGATAAACTATCTCGATTAGCATGCTTGGAATTCTGAGAGCCAGTGTGTTCCAGTGTACAGACTCACTGGATGGCCTTGCGGCATGCCATTGTCTTTGGTCTTCAGATCTTTGTTTGAAAGAAAATGAGCATTACAGGAACGTTTCCTTGCTGATCTGTTGTGAGAAAGAGTATTAGGCTCTTCCCCAACCTGGTGCCTTCCAGATGTTTTGGACTTCCCATCAGCCCTAGCCATCATGGCCAATGGGCAAACCTGCTGGGAGTTCTAGGCCTAAACATCTGGAGGGCACCAGACTGGAGAAAGCTGCTCTATGCTCAGTTATACATTAGTGACATATAGATCCATAAGGCAGTTCCCAGCATTCCAAGGTTGGAGCTTTTTAAATGGGGGCTGACTTATTAGCCAAGGTTGCTGAGAGTAGGGAAAAGATCTCCACCCCAGTAATATTCCTGAATGTACTCCTTTACTTTCTCCCATACAAGTGAATTGCTGTCACTCATTCTTATGGAGTGAAGCAAAGTACTGCACTTAGGGACATTGTTATGGTGAGGCGAATCTGCCTTCTACCCTTCACACTGTCTGCCTGGCCCCAAATGTGTGTCTATGGACAGAGAATGCTGAGACACGCTATATCAGCCAGAAGCCCCTGAAAAATGCAAGTGCTGTCATGATGATAATAAACTATTAAGAGAAGAACTAATACTCCCATCTGAAGTTGTTAGGGAGTTGTATCATCCATGGGCCAGAAGGGTTGGTTGTTACCAAGTGGAGTGATTAAACGAGTTGGGCTTTTTTGGATAGCCTATGACCCTAGTAAAACTATTGGCTATGATGGCCATCTGTAATGAGTAGCTTTCACTGAAAAAAAACACACATTAATTTTGTTTAAGAAAATAGCTAAAAATACATTTGTTTGGGACAAAACAGCTCAAAGTGAAATAATATTTGGGAACATAACTGAGAAGGTGCAGAATACCCAGTGCAAAATCCATAAGTCAGGCAGATTTCACTTGTAGTTAAAATTGGCTAGCCTATCGCGTGAAAAACCAGATGCAAATGGCGTAGTGGACACCATTTGTGGCCATAAAGCCCTTAGATTAAGCGAAATGCAGCCATTTACGGCTGCATTTAGGTTAATCTAAGAGCTTTACGGCCACAAATGACATAGCGGACTCCATTTGCGTCCAGATTCCTTCTTCCTCAGCGATACGGCACGGCAATGGTGGCTGTATCGCTGGCTATATGGAGCTGGCCAGTGGCTCCACAGAATCGCCGTGGAGCAGAGCTGGCCCACGAGGATTCTGGGGGGAGGAACGAATCACCTCCCCCACTGCGGACCCCCCCCCCCAGAACAGAAGGTAGGGGTTTCATACATCCCCAGTTACCTGGGATCTTCCCAGGGTGCTTACCAAGCATCCCGTCACCCTCTGCGGCATGAACAGGCTCCTGGTAGCCACTCTGGCATCTGAAATGGCCACGCGACCATAGAGGAAGTACGTAGTGGCTAGAGCGGCAGCAGCAGTAGTAGACGCTCTAGCTGGCGGACTCTATAGTAGGGGTGGACGAAAGTCACTTACCTTTTCTCGCAGCTTGTTCGCGGTGGGGGGGAGCGCTTCGCTGCTCCCCCCGCGAAGTTCAGGCCGGGGGGGGGAGGCTTCCCGCCTCGCCCGGCCGAAATTCAGGCCGGGGGGGGGAGGCTTCCCGCCTCGCCCGGCCAAAATTGAGGCCGGGGAGGAGGCTTCCCGCCTCGCCCGGCCGCGAATACGAAAGTAAAGAAAAAAAAAGAAGTCCCCTGATAGGCTACGTGACGATTCACGTAGCCTATCATGGCTAGATCTGCAAAGTCAGCCGGGATAGGCTACGTCAATCGTCATGTAGCCTATCACGGGTGACTTTAAAAAAAAAAAGTATGTACGGATAATGGCGGCCCCCATAGGGAGCCGCCATTCGCGTTCCTTATTTAGTTGCTGTAGTCTACGTAAATGTTTACGTAGACTACGGCGAAAATAAGGGCAACGCAAATAGCATTGCCCTTATTTTCGCCGTAGTCTACGTAAACATTTACGTAGACTACAGCCACCAAATAAGGAACGGGAATGGCAGCTCCCTATGGGGGCCGCCATTATCCGTACACACTTTTTTTTTTTTTTTTTTAAGTCACCCGTGATAGGCTACGTGACGATTCACGTAGCCTATCACGGCTGACTTTGCAAATCTAGCCGTGATAGGCTACGTGAATCGTCACGTAGCCTATCAGGGGATGTTTTGTTTTTTTTTTCTTTGATTGCAATGGCGGGGCGGCAGCCGGTCGAAAGACCGGCTGCCGCTCCCGCCCCGCTCGAACACCGGACGAACCGCCAGCCGGACCCGCCGCCGGGAGGGACATTCAGGGAAGGTAAGTCCCGTCCCGGGGGGGGGGGCGGGGGCGGGGGGGGAGGATTTCTCCCCGAAACTTGTTCGGGGGGCCGAACACGTTGGCGCTCGGCCCCCCGAAGTTTCGGGGAGAAATTTTCCGCCATCCCTACTCTATGGTTCCAGCCTGGAAGTCCTCAGGAGTCTGTTTTAACCACTGGGGAGCCTGCCAGATGACACAGTAAGCCACCCTGGGGGCCCTTAACCCTTTTGTTGGAGGGGGGTAGTTGGGGTGACTTACTACCCATGGGAAATGTGGTTTTCTCCCCACACATGAAATGTGAAGACACAGTGGTTAGTGGAAATTCCCTAACCATCATGGCTTAGCATTACGTGTGAACAGGGCCAGAGAGATGAAAATGAAAGAGAACTTGATTCCATGACAATAATTCCTATTACGGCAATATGCTAATACCATACCTGCATTCACAAATCCACAAAAACAGCAAGTAAATTTTGAAGTAAATTTTCTCATTATCTCCTTTGAGGATAGACTCAAAGTAGTCTTCACCATCTTGGTTGTCACCATGTTGTACATAGTGTACTGTTGTGCACATCAAACCATGTATGATTTTGGATGGCCTGTATCATCATTTGGGATATAGCACCAGTTCCATATTCTTTTCTTATTATTTTTGCAATTATTTGAGTGGGGCAGTATGCATGACAGTGCCCTCTGTACACAAAAAGCTTTGGGCCGGGCTGGACTCAGTGCCACCTTGTAGAATGCATTCTCCTGAATGTGTGGATGTATGATTTGGGGTGGCCCAAAGCTTTACTTGGGATACAGAGCCCCAGTTCCTTAGCTTCTGTGAACAATTTATTCCAAGATTTTTCCATGCCTGGCTTACAGATTTTGCACTGGGTGTTCTGCACTTTTAAAGTTACATTCTCAAAAATTATTTTACTTATTTCATGTTTAGCCCTTTTGTCCCAAACAAGTATTATGTATTTGGGGCTCTTTTTTTTTAACACAACTAAGGTGTTTTTTCAGTGAAAGCCCGTTACAGATGGACATTGTAGCTAATAATTTTACTAGGGTCATAGGCTATAAAAAAAAAAGCTACCTTGTCTATTCAGTCCAGATAATAACTGTCACCCCTTTTTCAGACCCCTGGCCAATGGGCTATTAAGGTCTATCTATAATAATAAATGAGGATGTCTGTCTGTCTGTCTGTGTCATAGCATCAAGATAGTGAAATCTAGTCACCTGAAATTTGGCATGCTCACTAAGGGAGCCCTAGGGGTGTGCAACTCAGGCATTTTTTTTAACTCAACTAATTTTAATCAATTTAATGTGCTCATCTGTTGGAAGCCTGCAGTGCCATCTTCAGCCACAAGGTGACAGATTTCCTTAACCAGCTCATAGCTTTGCAGCAGATACAATCTGAACAGAATTAAATGGCTGCCCTGCCTCCGACGGAAGCCTTCCCTCAGGGGAATAGAATGGACAGGGGGTTATAGGGGTGTACCATGGCAGAAACATGGCAGGGGCCATGCCTAGGGTTGTCAGTGGGTGTAGCTTCATTCAGACAAGGCAGGCACAACGTATCCAACTCTGACAGCAGCATGCATTTGCTTGAAGGCTTCCATGTATCAAACCAAGGGCTATTTGAACCCATGCAAAGCCAGGCTCTTTTGCTAATAATATTGATCCTTCCACTCAAAATCAAAATACTGCTAACACTGATTTAGATTTTTTTTTTCTTGCCCTTCGAACAGTGGTCCACTGAAACAGAAAACATTTTGTAAATATCCATTTTTTGGTCACAAGTAAGGTTGGATTCAATCGGTGACTGTGGTTTTTTAAACAGTTGGGCTCAATCATTCTGCTGCCAAAGCAATCTCAGACGTTTCTGATGTCTTCATTAATTACCCAGATTTATGCTTTGGAAAGACATAAGCCAATGAGCATCCCGTTTATTTCACTTTCTCCGTCCTCTCTCCATTCCTTCGAATAAAAGGGAAAGGGGAAAAAAACCCTGACAACCGCACTGAAGACAAATTAAACATCTGTTTGTAAAACAAACCAGAGTGCCACTGACAGCTGTGGTGGAATGGCAAATGTTCCACAGCTGTCAGGCTCCTAAATTAACCATGATTTTCATTTACAAACAGCAAATAACTAGGAAATGATGGATCCCTCTGCCTTCTGCCTTTTCATGGATTGCAATGCAGATGATTGAAGCATTCATTCAAGAGGGGATCGAAAAGGACAGATCTTTAAAGGCCACAGCCTGTTCCCATTAAAATCAACTTGAAATTCTCCTCAGTGGGATTCAGTTTATAAATCAGATCTTAGGACTTGATAATTCAGGGAATTTATCTTACTCTTTCACATTTGAGTCCCCATGTTATTTTCCTTCTGGATATTTCAAGGGCAAGACAGGTATAATTTTCCTTCCCAGGGGATATTAGTAGTTTCTTTAAAAAAAGTAAAAGTAAAATGTGCCAATTTGTTGAAGAAAGAGGAAGCACCAGTCGAGAAATAAACATGCAAGAATATGTGTTTCCATTTTCCTTCTACAGGTATATAAATGCTGTTTGAGCAATAGCTTGCGTAACACAACTCCTCAAATCTTTCCAAAGTTTGGGTACAATTCAGTAGGAAGATCTCCTGTGCAAGCTCCACTGAGATAAGAGCAGTGCAAGAGCATGTAGCACCCTTGAGTAGCTCTAATTCATTGTAATGGAACTTGTGCAGGATAACTTTGTAGTGAATCATGTCATTAAATTCAGTGGATCATACCTCTAAATGCCCCAGGTTCTTGAATCATGATGATGATGATGATGAACTCAACCAGTTTTAGAAGAACAGTTCCTAAATGTTTTCTAAAAAGAGAACTAAGGGAGCAATCCTATGGCCGCTAGGCAGCGGCTAGATGGCCATCAGATATCTTGTTTTCCAGGAACTGACCTTCCCTCCATTCCCCGCTGCCTGCAAGAAAAAGCCCAGTTGCAAGAGGAGAGCAGAGCAGCCGAAACGGGGCATTCTGGGGGGCATTCCAGTGCTGGGCGGGGAGGGTGGAAATTGTGGTACGACATATCCAGTGTGTCATCCAGCAGCCTCCTCCCCTGCTCCGCCGTCCCACGGCTAGACAGCTGAAATTTCTGTTTTGGCTAGACAGAAATCGTCTGTCTAGCCAAAAAAACAGGGCAGGGCAGGAGAAGCACAGAGGGAATAATCGCCTCCATGCTTCTCCTGCCCTGCACTGGATAGGCGGTCGCCTCTGAGTTCAGAGGTGGCCACCTATCTGCATAGGATTGTGCCCTAAATAAATGTTTCTTTGATTGACGTTGCAAGCAAAGTCTTACTTTTTGATCCATAAGTCATTCACATCCGTCACATACCCATTACTCACCATATATGTGAAAGTTAATTCCCCCAAATGTCTTTTAACAACAAAATGAGTCCTCATTCTATCTTTAAATTTAAGCTTTCTAACTTGCTTGCATATGTAAGCTTTCCCAGGGTGGAATTACTTGTTTACATAGCTTCTCTGTTATCTTTCCAGCATGCAGAGTCAGAGCTAAGCTCAGAAGAAATCTCAATAAAGAACAAATCTGGGAATCTAACCAGCTTATTTGATAAGAAGCATGTTGTCCCTTTGAAGGACTGGGACTTGAAAAGCAA
The DNA here is from genome assembly GCF_057233095.1 of Heloderma suspectum. Lineage (NCBI taxonomy): Eukaryota > Metazoa > Chordata > Lepidosauria > Squamata > Helodermatidae > Heloderma > Heloderma suspectum. The sequence continues at coordinate 109,966,417 of NC_139458.1, read as the reverse complement.
ATAAATTAACACCCTCAAATTGAAGCAGCAAGCAGCTTGTTAGGTTCGGAAGTCCTGGGTTCAAAACTTCCTGTGGTGGTGGCACTTCAGCTTGATCTTCATGCCAGAAAATGAAATGTCCAAGCACAGTCCTCCCACTCCCATTGCAATCATTAACATTTACCAGAGAATGGAAAGAGAAAAAAACATATTTGGTTTGTGGACATGCAGAGTCAAATTTATTAGAGTGTGGCTTTACTCCCTTAGTTCACTATAAAGAAGGGCTACAGTAGATGCTTGGTTAAATTTTATGAACACTAGTGAATCTAGCCAGTGAATCTATCAAGCGTTGGATAATAAATATATTCAGTGTGTAATCAGGAGAAGTAGTTTATGAGACATATACTCCACCTGACTGACCTCCATTTGGGAAACAGTAAATTAAGAAAGGAAATTGTGCTTTTCTTCTTTAAATGTGTGCTTGGCAACTAGGTCCATTTTAAAGGAGAGCAGGCTTGCAAACAAAATCAGGGCGGAGTCAAAATGGTGTGTTTTGAACATCAACTGAACGTTATAAATTTTACAATATAATTATTAAACTGTATTTTTGAACTTTTTTCACATGTAGAGTGCCAAATGAGCCCATTTTAAGAAAGGCCTGAACTCCAAAGAAGCCTGTAGTTGACTGAAATAAGCGTGGCAGGCCCAGCAACAGGGTTCGGCATAGCTGGGCATTTGCGAAGGGCCCAGGGGCTCAGAAGGGCCCACCCTCGACTCTTACAACAGGATCTACCCATGGAAGATACAGTAAACAAATAAATGACACATGTGAATCTGTTGCCGAAGGGCATATGTGCACTACAAAATTCTACCCTGGGAAAGCTTTTTGAACTGCAGGGTATACATACACTAAATGTATACATGCATCAGTCAATCAATAATAACATCCTTTCTCCAGGAAAACCTAGGCCCTTCTGTCCTCTAACACATTTTTAGCATCCTCCATGGACAACAATGCGCAGGATTCTTTGGGGGAAGCTGTAACAATTAAATTGGTATAAAACTGATATAAGCATAAAGTCTAGATTCAATTCATAAAAAAATCTTTCCGTTTAACATGTTGTATTATGGGCTTCCCACGTCCACTCAAGCTCCAAAATGCTGGACAATTATAGCGGTTAAGGCCAAACCCTTAACAGATGCCTTATTTAGGCAATATGGATATGGCACGGTATCCTGTGCTATGGCTAGTTCCAGCTTCACCACTGTCTTAGAGCTGGATGGCTGTCAGTGGCAGAAAGCGGATCTAATTCCCAGATTGTTTTTTTTCAGTTATCATACTATATCCACATTGCCCTAATAGGAAATAAATAAACAAACAAACATTGGGTGACTGAAATATTATCCATCCCATTTTAGCATGGTTTTTTTTACCATTCCACAAGAGAGAAGCCATGAGAGGATGATAGAAAAAAGAACCTCCATCTTCAGTCACAGTCTACCGTGCAAACATATTTTCAGTAGTAGACTGTAACTCGACATGGTGGTTCTACTATCTAGCTGTGCATTGTACATGTATGTGTGTGTATGAGTGTGTGAGTGTGCGTTTGAATGTGGTCTGGATAAGGGCATCGGGGGGAACAAATGTCAGTAGAAGTGTTGGCTTAATCACTTTGGGATGTGGCCCAACCCACTGTTGGCATATGGGCGCTGACATGCTTGCCCAGAGATAATTCGGCCCCTGGGTCAAAAAAACCTCCCTGTCCCTGCAGTATAACAACAACACAACAGGATAAATAAATTATATGTTTAAAATACAATTAATGCTGCAGCATCTCCAAATAACTCTCTCACAACTGCATAGCCTTAACCAGGCCTGTACTAGGCTTGTAACTAGGGGTGGGCTGGAGGTGGGCTGCTCCCCTTAAATTTTCTCTGCCCCCCTAAATTATTTTACAAACAAATAATTAAACACAGTTTATGAGTTTGTCTTTAAAAGGCTTGCAAACCAGATGAGCTGCCCTCCCTACTTTTTTGGCAGGACTCCCCCCACACACTTTTAGACTGGCTATAGGCCTAGCCTTAACTGACATCATAACTCCCTCCTCCCCTGCATTCCATCCCATCTCCCTGGTAACCAGACACACTCACATTCTACCCCCTTCCTCATGGCCACAGGATCATTCTGAGCATCTTCAAAATCACATTTCAATAAAAACTACCAAAACCCTCTATAAAAACTTAGAGAAGGGTTGTAGCCCAACAGTAAACAATCTGCATTTCATGCAGAAGGTCCCAGGGTCAATCTCAGGAGAGAATCCTGCCTGAAACCCTGGAAAGCCACTGCCAGTCAGTGCTGACAATACAGTGTTGATGGACCAACGGTTTGCCTCTGTATAAGGCAGTGTCCTATGTACTAACATGATACACTGCTACAGGCCTGTAGTCAGCCTAAACGTTCTGAGGGGGGCACCCAAAAAGCAGGGGGGGGGGGTGTTTATCTGCTCTGCAGGCCTTCTTAAGAAAAAAATTGTAAACTGTTCTTATTTAACCCTTATTTTTGCAGCCATACTGTAATTTACATACATTAAAAAAATTCACTAAGCAACTTAAGCAATTACAGTTTTTGCCACCAATTAACAAAAAAAGGTAAAAAAAAAAAATCAAGAATAGCCCACTAGTAGAAAATCAAGAAGAAGACTACAACAGGAATATTCTTATCATAGAATCAAAGAGTTGGAAGGGGGCATTTAGGCCATGAAGTCCAACCCCTGCTCAGTCCAAGAATCCAGTTTAAAAAGCATCCCTGACAGATGGCTGTCCAGTCTTCACTTGAAGACATCCAGCAACAGAGAACCCACCACCTCCCTTTGTACTTGGTGCCACTGTCTGGCTGCTCTGACCATTAGGCGGATTTTCCTGATGTTCAGCCAAAATCTGCCTCCCTGTAATTTAAACCTGTTATTTCACGTCTTACAGTCTTGGGGCCGATCTACACTGCACCCGCCATCGCAATGAATTCGGTGTCCCATCAGGTTAAACGCTCTCTCATTAAAACGTGATTATTCACACTCACCCATTTTCCCCATTGCAGTGCTTCATCGAATGCGCAGGCTTGGTTCACACTCAAGCGCTGTGCTGTTTTCCTGCTGTTTTCCTGCGCGCGCTTGTCTGATCTCGGATGCTAAGCGGGGTCGGCCCTGGTCAGTAGTTGGATGGGCGACCGCCTGGGAATCAGGCTTCCTGCATTGAGCAGGGGGTTGTTATATAAGTTTTACCCACTCCTATCCCCTGCTCCAGATGTTGTTTTTTTAAATTAAGGCGTTATCCTTGCAGAATCGGGGCTTCTCTGTGATGTTTTTTTTTTCTAATTCAGGCGTGATCTTCGAAGCTTCATGCCTGAATTAGAAAAAAAAAACATCGCAGGAAGCCTGATTCCCAGGAGCTCTCCCATCCAAGCACTGACCGGGACTGACCGCACTTAGCTTCCAAGATCATAAAAGTGCGCACACATCCAGCCCTTTGCTTGTTGCTGAAGAAACAGGGGCTGCTGACGAAGCTATGCGATCAGTAGCCAGAAGAAGACATGGGGCAACTAAGAGCTGTGACTGGACAGGAGGGAAATACAAACACCGCCGCATATGGACAGGCGGGGGAGGGGACTACGACCGGATACGGTAGCGAAGGTGGAAAATCAGAGCACATTAAGGGGAAATACCGGGTATCAGGGTACTGAAAGCGGGAGCACGGAAGTGGGAAATTCCGGTTCCAATTTGAGGCAGCTACTGCGTATTGTGAAAGGCGGGCGGTGAAACCTCATTGGAAGCGAAAAAAGGCTGTAAGTGTAGATCCAGCCTTGGATGACACAGAACAGGTTCCAGCCCTCTTCTTTGTGACAACCCTTTAGGTACTTGAAAAGTGCTATAATATCCCCCCTTCTCTTCTGAAGTCTAAATAACACCCAGTTCCTTCTATCTTTCCTTGTAGTAGGACTTAGTTTCTAGTCCCTGATCATTTTTGTTGCCCTTCTCTGAGTCTGAACTCATTCCAATTTATCTGGATGTTTCTTAAAATGTGGTATCCAGGACTAGACACAGTATTTGAGGTGGGGACTGACTATCACTTCCCATGATTTCAAAACTATACTTTTATTGATGCAATCTAAAATTGTGTTTGCCTTTTTTGCAGCCACATCACACTGTTGACTCACATTCAGATCGTGATCGACTACAACTCCAAGACCCTTTTTATTGTGAAACCAGGTATCCCCCATACCTGTTCATTTTTTTCGTTTTCCTAAATGAAGAACTTTGCACCTGTCTCTGTTAAATTTCATTCTGTAATTTTCTGCCCAATATTCTAACCTCTCAATGTCATTTTGAATTTTTTTTTTCTGTCTTCTAAAGTATTAGCTATCCCACCCAATTTTGTGTCATCTGCAAATTTGATAAGCATTCCTCCCCACCTCTTACACTCCTCTTCCTGCCATGGAATCCTACTTATCAGTGCTCTGAGTTTATTTAGGGATGTACGAAAGTCACTTACCTTTCCGCGGATTATGTTTATGGTGGTGGGGGGAGGCATTCCATCCCTCCCCCCGGAATCCTTGACGGGGGGGAGGCAATCCGTTCCTCCCCCCTGGAATCCTCGATGGCCGGCTGTGCTCCACGGCGGCTCTGCGGAGCAGCCGGCCAGGCCCAGGCCAGACAAACCGCATGTATGCATTTGCGTTCCTTATTTTTGGCCGTCTTAGTCTACATAAATATTTACGTAGACTATGACGGTGAAAATAAAGGGGAACGCAAATAGTGTAGCGGGCGCTATTTGCGTCCCTTTTTGATTTGCCGTCATAGTCTACGTAAATATTTACGTAGACTAAGACGGCCAAAAATAAGGAACGCAAATGGCGGCGGCCATAGCCGCTGCCATTTGTGTACGCGTGTTTGTTTTTTTTAACCCAGCCATGATAGGCTACGTAAATCTTTATGTAGCCTATCATGTCTCTGTTAAAAAAAACACAAAAAACCTCCAGACTGCAAATGGCTGTGGCGGCAGCCGGTCGGAAGACCAGCCGCCGCAGCTGCCGCAGCTGCCGCCGGAGCCGCTGCCACCTGGAACATCCGCCCCAGGTAAGTCTCATCCTGGGGGGGATCCGTGGGGGGCCGGGGGGGTGGCAGGCCATTCCGCCACAGATTTTGGGGGGCCGAATGCACTGGCATTTGGCCTCACCGAGATCTGTGGCGGAATTCTCTGACATCCCTAATTCAAATTGGCTTTCCTGAAATCCAAAGGAGTCTGCGAAGACGTTCTGATGATGCTTCAGGGTCAGCAGATTCACACACTTTCTTGACTGCATCAAAAATGTTGCTGAAAATAGTATCATTTTGCATTTCTTCCAACTGACTCCCAACATAGTATGTTTCAACACTGCCTTGATATCCTGATTCTTCTGCTGCAGCAGTGATATTACACAGGGCCCAGTACTTTCAGCATCATTTCATTAAGAAAAGGAAAAGAAAGACTTCTGATCTCATTAAGCAATCCAATAGCTTCAGTTTTTAGATGACAACATTTTTCACAAGGGGAAGATTCACTGATTAATTCGAGTGTTGAAGGAATGCATTCTTCTTCTAAATGTATAACTGTAACTGAATCTAAGTGCCCAGTCCAAGTGAACCAACAGGTGTTTTAAAGAACTGCCTTTATAAATCTGAGGAGCATGCCCCTTCTTAAAAAATATGTATAACTGTTCACATAATTCAAAACATTTCTTCATCTGAGGTATAGCCTCAACTGCATGTATATTAGGAATATGTGGGCAGATCCACTGCAGCACCTCCGCAAATTAATAGCATCTGTACTTTTAGGAAGAAAAACAAAGGCTTTCCTGTTGGTTTTCTAACATTTCTGTAATAAATTTAATCATTTGTTTGTAAAAATGTAGGGGGGCAGATAAAATTTTGGGGGATCATGCCCCTCTAACTCAGCTACAGGTCTACGCTGCTACTGGACCTTCCCCCTGACTGGACACAACAAATAGTTTCCTGAAAGATGCTGTACAAATGGAGAAATCCACCCAAAACCTTTTACCCCAATAAAGTATAACAGAAAGAAAAATTACAATGGGCAGTATCCAACAATGTCATTCCACTAACAAAAATTACTTTGAACTAGTGTGAGGGACCTCTAGTGCTACACCAATACAGTTAGCTTGCACAATGAGTTTTCTGGGGAATCCTAGACTAACACTACTGGTGTTGTGCTAGAGGTCCCTTATACTAGCACAATGTCATTTGTGTTAGCAGAATGACATCATTTGAGGTAGCCTATTACCTGTCAAAATGTTGGAGGTCACTTGTCAAACATCATGCCCCTACAAATAAGCTCTGTCTTCCCCTTTCTACCTCAAAATTGGCACAGACCATCCTCAAACTGACCTCTCCTATGATGCTAAGTTTGAGATCAATCCATGCAGCCATTTTCTGTGTATAAGCCATAGAACCTCCTGCCTCCCTGGTTTCTCATGATAATGGCTGAATAAGATTCATTTGACTCACCCAACAACTGTGTCCCCATAATACACCCTTGTGCTCCATGTTAGCTGTTGCTGAACAAGCACACAGAATTACACTGTTGTGAAATTGCTATGAACCTTTACATTGTCACAAGATGTCAGTTTGTTACTGAGAAGCTTGGCTATGAGGACATGTACATATATATTTTGTAGTTTGCAGTGGGGCTGTGCTGTCAGAAATATGATGGAGAGGGCATAGGGCTGGCAAGTGTGTCCTCGCTGTATCCTTGCACTGTCCCCCTCACATGATGTGCAATGCATGAGGCAGAATGCCTGTAGAAGATCATAGATTCCCAGACATTTCAAATGCCAGAGATTCTTCAGTCTTCAGCTGATGCACCTTCCATAGCCAGAATTTCTTAGGGGAAAGACAGCTTCACAGTGAAGAAGAAAGTACTAGCTTTGGGAGCCACATAACATACTCACAAAGCAGCGGCCTAAAGATTTTCAAGGTACGAACTCCTGAAATTTGCATTACGTTTGCCAGCACCAAAACGTGCGTTCCAGCTGTACAATTTCCCGACTGAATGTGGTTTTAAAAACAACAACAGCACACACTCAAAAACATGTAAATGATGTTCTAAATCTGCCAAATCTCTAATTTGGCAGACGTTATGTTCTTTTCAAGTTGCTCAACCCTCTGGTGGCAACATGCATCCAAAAAGAGACACATGAATAAACCATAAGACGAATGATTTATCACTGAAAAATAACAAATGCCACACTTTGTTTTAAAAAAGAATAAAACATTTCTTTTGCCAGTTCTACATGAGCACAACTTTTACTATGAATGCGACCCCCAATAATATTGTCATAAAATTATTTGACAGTTTCAGAAAATATGTTACTGCTAGTCAAGCAACAAATACAATCCAGGTTTCGTATTTGGTGGGCCGTTGGGATTGACAAGTAAACAAGAGGTATAAAAATGTAATTGATTACATCACACAAAAATCACAGTAATTGGCTGAAATGTAAAGCTATATATATATATATTGCCTCTTTTAAGCTCAAGTCTGCTTACAGTGTTCATGGTCTTGTAGGCCCCCTTCCAACCCTACTATACTATGATGTAAGAAATCAATGTAAAGGCAATATTAAAAACCACCCCATGATGAACCAAGTAAAACAGCAGCAGCAGCATAAACCCTCTATACAACGGTTCTCTCCCCCAATAATAAAAGAAAAGATAGATGCCTGTCTCTAAAGGTCATGAGGGATGTGCTCAGGTGAACCTCTTCTGAGATTTAGTTGTTACTTCACCCCACAAAAATCTTCTGTTTATATGGTGAGCTGAGTGCAGACAATTCAAATATTTACATAAATTGACTGCAATCCCATACGCATGGAACTCTTTGAACTCAATGGGACTTTTTAGGGTGGCCATGTGTCCTCTATTACAAAGGATAGCCCTCTGGTTGAAGGTTTGCAGGAGGACTGTCCTCTGTGTGAAGGGCTGTCCAGTCTACCTCAAGTTTAAAGATAAAGAACAATCAGAACTGTTGCTCATTAATAGCACCTCAGCGGCAGACTGAACAAGCAGGCACACCTTGTTACTTGGCCACAGTGTTCCACATTATGGTGAGATTTACTGTATTTCTATTCAAATTATAATAATTATTTTGACTTTTGCACCTAAATTAGCATATGCAAATGTTATGCCAATCAATGTCCTCTTCTTTGGTGATGCATCCCCTCTTTGCAGGGGTGGGGGGGATTCCTAAGTAGCCACCCTATTCTGAGTAGGCATGTATAAGACTGCACTGTATGTATTGCATTTGCATTCAGTAAAATGCAACAGATGCAAAGGAGAGAAGGGCAGTGAGCAATTTTCAGCCATGCTTAACTTTGGCTTGTGGTATTCACATGATATACAAAGCAGACCTCTCTCTCAGCCTGAAGACAATTCACTGACGCAGCAACATTTAGGTTCCGATATAAATGCTTCAGTGGAGATATGAGCAAACAACCAGCCCTCTTGGGCAAAATCCTGCCACAAGCACTTCCCCAACTGCAATTTCCGAAGAGCACAGTGCCATCCTCGCAGGGTTGATGTGAGTGCAGGGGACACCTCTGTTCCACCCTTCAGAATCCTCTAAAACTCTTCTGGCCCATCACTGCATATGCTTCCCCTAGAGAACAAGGACTGTCATTCAAAGGGACATGGGGAATTGGTTTTTCTTATATACAAGGCCTTAGATATTCATAAAAATATGCAACACTGTCAACATTGATCTCTTAACAACGTAAGAAGAGCCCTGCTGGACAAACAGATGCTTCGGGGAATCCCACAAGCAAGAGAGTTCCCCAATAACTAGCATTCAGAGGCATACTGCCTTTGATACTGGAGGAAATATTTAACCATTATGACTAGTAGCCATTGCTAGTCTTATCCTCCATGAATGTGTCTAATTCCCTATTAAAGCTTTCCAAGCTGGCAGCCATGACTGCATCTTGTGGAAATAAATTCTGTAGTTTAATTATGCTCTCTGTGAAGAAGTACTTCCTTTTATCTCTTCCAGAGTTTAAGGTAGCAGAATGTAACCTTGACTTTTCAGACACAACTACTTTCATAGCAGGGTGGTGGGTTTTTTTTAGTGTTTTGTTTTTCATAGTATCATTATTATAGCTTTCATGGATGTCACAATAGTGGAAAATGGTGTCCAGTATTTGTATGCCTTTATGTGGGAGTGAAGAGGTGACAGGAAGAAGAAGAAGAAGAGGAAAAAGAAAAGCTTACAGTAAACCCTGTAATTTCAATCGGCTCAGAGCTTTACATCCTAGCTGAAAAAATATACATGGTGTTTAGTTTGTGCCAAAAGCAAAATAATAATTGCTATGTACCACACTACCCCCACACAACTATGTGGTGCTACATTATACCATTAATTACTATCTCCAACAAGACACAATGACGGTAGCTGTTTGAGTTTGGTAGGCTTCATTCATTTGAACAGCATCCAAGAAAACCCATCAAGTTTTCCTCCAATTGAACAATAAGTTTGTATTTTACTTCTTAAATTTTACTTCTTCATTCATATGAAGGATTGCCAAGCCATTTCACTTTACAGAAATATCCCTGGATTGTGATTCAAGCTCAGGGGGGTGGGACCTCTTGCAGCCCAAGGCCCAAATCCCATTTTGGAGGAGCTTAATGAGGCCCCAGTGGTGGGCAGGGCTAAAGGCCAAAGGCAGGGGAGGGGCAAAAATACCCAAATACCCGCATGTTGCAGCTTAAAGCTCATACTAGTGCTGTGCCAAAAATTTCTCCCACATTTTTTTTCAACCATTCTCTTTCAATCTGATAGAAGAGAAATTGCTTTTGAAAAGAAATTCAGTGGTGAAGAAATTTCGTAGAAATTCTCATGGGTTGGGGTTGGGTTTCTTGCGCTTACCATACATAGGAGGTGGCCGAGGAGTGAGCACAAGTGTCCTGTTTTTCATTGTACAATCATCTCTTGGCAGCCTGTAGCCTGCTCAGCTTCCCACACTTCAATTAAAGCCCAGTTTAAGGCACCATAAGGTAATTCCTCCCAGAGGGCTTTTTCAGATCAGGATGTGCAGGCAGCTCAGGAGGCTCTTTGTGATTAGGTAAGCTCAAAACCATCACAGAAATAAATTATAAAACATCCTGAATGAGGCAGAACAATGGAAGCCTCTTTCATGGGAGAAGGCAACTTTCAGGAAATTAGAGGACAGATTTTGGCAGGGCACTAAATCCACCTCATCCCTGGAGCTAGACACAACACTACCCGCACCTGCATTGTGGTGGATGCAAACTGGGGGCCAGCCTGCCAAGACAGTTGATGCTGTTGCAACCCTTACTGAAAAAGAAAGAAGCTGTGCTACAAACCCTGCTAATGTGTAGCCCTAGCTGGGAGAAACTGTTGAGAATTCTCCCCTGCCCCCAGATAAATTTGGTGAAATTGTCTCCCAAATTTCTCTGCCCACAAGTAAGGTGGAGAGTTTCAAGAGGCCATCTGCGCACAGCTCTAGCTCATACTACCAGTAAGCAAATAGTGGCTTTTCAACCTTTTAGAATGTGGGGCGGGGGAACCACACAAAAGCTGGGGAACCACCAAATGATTGGTGGTTGGGGGGAAAGGGGTGGGGAAGAGGAAGGAGGCGGGGCAGGGGAAGGAGACATGGTCTTCTGGGGAACCCCAGAGGGCCATATTTGGCCCTTGGCCCTGAAGTTCTGCACCTCCATTCTAGCTTTTGCTAAGCTTGCCAGAATACATAGCTAGTTTTGTAGACAATAAATAACTTCAGCTTTGAATTGCCACAGACATTTTGCATAAGCTGGAACTCAATGCCAGTTTGGAGGTTCTTCCTCAGTTGAAATATCTGAGGCCAACTGTAACGTGACCCTGGGCTTGCAAGAAGGACTTAGTCATGATGTGTTTCATGCACCCAGCATATCTCATTTCAGCTGGGTTGTGCACACAGTGTTAGCACACCAGGGATCCATAGCATGAGTGGGTGTTGTGGAATGCATATATAGCAGCTGTGGACCTGGTTTGAAGGGAAAGACAGCCATGTGTCTTCACAGGGGTAAATTCTTCTTGACTGTTTGGCAACGTGTCTACATTAGGCCTAGGGGATTCTGCGGAGTACAAAAAGAATTCTGATCAGTGAAATATCTTAAGGGGAAGAAGTTTCACATCTCTAACACTGTGGATTTTCACTCCTGTTTGCACCTACCTCATTAATGTAAAATTAGAGCACTTGTTAAAGGCTTGTCAATATGATCAGCTGTATTTACTGTGTAATAGAGAGCAATTCACTTTTCTGGAGGAATTCACCAGGTTTCATAGTTGATATGGATAATATTGTCATTACACTTGTCCAGACTATCCAGGACTCTCTCTTTTACACACACACACACACACACACACACGTGATTTTATTTCTTTCATGAAAGAAATGTACTGGTGCCTGGATGTGCAAACTCTTGGGCATGCTTGTCAGAAACAATTTAAATATTGGTGGATGGATGCGCCAATTGTTGTGTCTCTGCCTTTTTGATGCTCAACATATTGTTTCAGTTCAGAGAATTGTGTATAAATGCTGAAAACAGTAGCATCCAGGCACCAGTACATTTCTTGCTGAAGCTAAGCAGGTCTGGGTCTGGTCAGTGCTTGGAGGGGAGACCACCTGGGAACCACAGGTAGCCACCTTGAGTTCCATGATGGAAGAAAGATGGGATATAAATGTAATAAGAAATAAAATAAGAATAAATGAATTGTGGAAATAAATAGGCCCTGACTCAGACCCTGCTGACTCTTAGGGATGGGTGTGAAATTCATTGGGTTTGCATTTTGACTGAAACATGAACTGGAACACGGTTGGCTGTCAACATCTGTACATTTCTGAAGTTTGCAATGCAATCTGCAATAATAATAAAACAATAATAATAAAACAATAAAAATGCACAGAATAAATGTGTAATTTCAAAAAACATGCACAAAAATGCATATATGTGAAATAAAGGCATACCAATTGTAGACAGTATCCAACAGAACCATGCTGCCTCCACTGGTTCTGTGGTGCTAGCAGGGCCCACCACTTGCACAACGGGGCTCTTGCGCTTCTAAAATAACCCTGCAAATGAGTGGAAATGTGTGTTTCCTGATTGGGACAGGTCGGAGGAGCTCCCTTCTGGAAAAAAAGCATTTCTGCTCATTTGGGGTTGTTTTTAGAACCACAGAAGCCCAATTGCGCAAGCACTGGGTCCTGTGAATGCATGGGCATAATAGGATACTACCCTCTGCTTTATTTATTTGAAAATTCCTTAAAAAATGCATGCATTTGCAAACATGTGCCCAAAACTGTGCACGCTGTTAAAAAAAATGAATATAAAATGCACATTCTTCAAGACAAAAACAAACTTAAAAGTGAAAAAATAAGAACCCAGGTGAATTCGAGCTTCACAGATCCGCCTGTCCCTGCTGAGTGTTACCACAGTGGTGGAAGGCAGGTTTTGCCTGACACAGAGGACTGCTGCCTTTTTGCTTTCTCCCATAGAAGTGAATGGCTGCCATGTCTACCTTCGGAATATAAAGCAGGCAGATGTTTAAAATGTATATTGCCACCAGGCTGTTGACATCCAAATGACACTTTGCTGCTTCCTAGGTGCAAATCAGTTGAGCACTTCCAGGGCCTTTTGAATAACAGCTGACTTGTACTGGAAGGAATGCAAAGCTATCTTCTTCAGATGGACTATCGTTTTTTCATAAGAAAGAAACAGAAGGGCTATGGCTGCATCAGGAGGAAATCACCGGGGCAGGGGTGGGGGGACGATACAAAAGTCAGAGCTGCTGTCAAGCTTCATGAGAAGACCCTCTTTTGACTGGAATGGGGAAGAGTAGACCATCTTGTTGTTGAGCTTATTATTTGCCCATATTTTATTCTGGTCCTAAGAAAGAGCAATTAGCTCAGGAGTCAGGACCTAATTCTTCAATAAATGCTTGAGAATACCTGTGCTCCCTCTATCTTTTTTACATGGCAGGCACACAAATTAACTTTCCCCTGACCAACTATCAAGATCGCAAATGGTTATCTACTCCACATTAAGCTTCTCGCAGTACTGTCTAGCAGCTAAGCAAGGCTGGAGTAGAGGAAAAAGCCAATCCTAAAGGTGATGAGAGCTGTAAGAATCTTCCAAGTGCTGACCTGCAAGCTGAGCTAGACTTTACACTCACAAGACGGACTGACATAAAAGCATAAGAGCCATGCTGAATCAGACAAAGGGTCCATCTAGTCCAGCATTCTGTTCACACAGTGGCCAACCAGCTGTCGACCGGGAACCCACAAGCAGGGCATGAGTGCAACAGCACCCTCCCACCCACATTCCCCAGCAACTGGTCATAGAATCATAGAATCATAGAATAGTAGGGTTGGAAGGGGCCTATAAGACCATTGAGTCCAACCCCCTACTCAATGCAAGAATCCAAGTCAGAACATCCCTGACAGATGGCTGTCCATCTTCAATGCCTCCAGCATGGGAGAGCCTACCACCTCCCTAGGTAATTGGTTCCATTGTCATATTGCTCTGACAGTCAGGAAGTTTTTCCTGATGTTCAGCCGGAATCTGGCTTCCTGTAACTTGAGCCCATTATTCTGTGTCCTGCATTCTGGGATGAACGAGAAGAGATCCTGGCCTTCTTCTCTGTGACAACCTTTCAAGTACTTGAAGGGAGCTATCATATCTCCCCCAGTCTTCTCTTCTCAAGGCTAAACATGCCCAGTTCTTTCAGTCTCTCTTCATAGGGCTTTGTTTCCAGTCCCCTGATCATCTTTGTTGCCCTCCTCTGAACCCTCTACAGCTTGTCTGCATCCTTCTTAAAGTGCGGTGCCCAGAACTGGACACAGTACTCCAGATGAGGCCTCAACAGTGCTGAGTAGAGGGGAACTAGTATTTCCTGAGATTTGGAAGCTATGCTTCTATTAATGCAGCGCCAAATAGCATTTGCCTTTTTTGCAGCCACATCACATTGTTGGCTCATATTCAGCTTGTGATCTACAACAATTCCAAGATCCTTCTCGCTTGTAGTGTTGCTGAGCCACGTATCCCCATCTTGTAACTGTGCATTTGGTTTCTTTTTCCTAGGTGCAGAACTTGGCATTTATCCCTATTACATTTCATTCTGTTGTTTTCTGCCCAGCATTCCAGTCTATGAAGATCATTTTGAATTTTGTTTCTGTTTTCCAAGGTATTAGCTATCCCACCCAATTTTGTGTCATCTGCAAATTTGATGAGGTGTACATAGGCTCACTGCCTCTGGTACTAGAGGTAGCACAAAACCATCAAGACTAGTAGCCACTGATAGCCTTTTCCTCCAGGAATTTGTCCAACCCCCTTTTAAAGCCATCCAAATTGGTGGCCATCACTCCATCCTGCGGTAGCAAATTCCATAGTTTAAGTATGCGCTGTGTGAAGAAGTACTTCCTTTTATCTGTCCTGAATCTCCCACCAATCAGCTTCATAGGATGACCCCGGGTTCTAGTATTTTGAGAGACGGAGAAAAATGTCTCCCTATCCACATTCTCCACACCATGCATAATTTTGTAGACCTCTATCATGTCTCCCCTTACCCTCTTTTTTTCCAAGCTAAACAATCCCAGCTGTTGTAACCTTCTCTCATAGCGGAGATGCTCCAGCTCCTTGATCATTTTAGTTGACCTTTTCTGTGTTTTTCCCAGCTCTAAAATATGTTTTTTTAGGTGTGGTGACCAGAACTGCACACAATATTCAAGTGTGGTCACACTATAGCTTTTTATAAGGGCAGAATGATCTTGGCAGTTTTATTCTCAATTCCTTTCCTAATGATCCCTAACATGGAGTTTGCCTATTTAAAAAAAAAAGAAAAAAGAGGCCATACACTGGGTTGAAGTTTTCATTGATCTGTCCACCACAACCCCAAGATCTCTTTCCTGGTTGGTCACTGCTAGCTCAGGTCCCATCAGGCTATACTTGAAGCTGGGATTTTTTGACCCAACGTGTATCCTGTGGTGATGTTCTCACCCCTAGTCCATATTATTTAGTAGAACTCACTGCATGAAGCAAGTCTCCCTGACCCTATTGGGTGAAAGGTAGACAGGAAAATTCAATATGTGATAGCGCCAACTCAGACTGTAGCCCTATTAATGTGTTACTCCTGCATAGGACAGTCCCATGGTAAAACTGGCTGCATTTCTCACCCCGCCCTGATGTTGTATCCCCACACTAACCCTGCCCTGTGATGGTCTCATTGCTGAGCATGCAAAGGAAACCCCATGAGCAAGCTGCTCATGCATAGGGGCTCTACACATTTGGGACAGCCAGTTGTATGGAAGGGCTGCATGTGAGCAGCGGCAAATTTCCTTCACTGAAAATTGGCTGGATGGACTCTACGTGCAGTGGGGTGTGGTAGCAAGTCGCAGGTTCCTCCATGCCCCCACTGCATCTAGACAGAGCTGTGCCATTGATCAATTACATTCTTTGCATGAACTATGCACCACGCAAAAAAGACAAAGAAAAAAGGAAGAGGTGGGGGATGGATGGACTTTGAGTGTGTGGGCCATGTAGGCACAGGGATCACCTTTGTGTGTACAGTGATCACACGGCAGATGGGTTGTAGCCAATGTTAGCCCTACTTAAAGTAGACCCATTGAAATAAATGGGACTTAAGTTAGCCATGCCTAACTTAAGTCCCACGTCATGTCAACGAATCTGCTCAAGACTACATGCTGAGTGTGAAGCAGCCTAGTATTTTCAGAAATCAGTTCAAAATCTATGAGCTACCTATGAGTATTTATATTGGATATGTTTTTTAGTCATAGCCAGCGTTCTGGATCACATGGAGAGACTCCACAGATACAGAAAGCTCTCCTCTTCAGACAGTTGCCCTCTATGAGTAGGGGGTGAGGAACATGACCACGGAGGGGTGGGTGGGGCTAGCATGCTCCCTCCCCTCATGTGTTCAGCCTCCCTAGATATAGAATGCCTGAACAGGGCTCCCAATTGCAGGCTAATCCATTTTAGGCCTTCTTCTGGACTAGTAGGCCTGGGAAGAAAAAGCAAGGAACACTTTACCTTTATGCCTCTATGGACCTGAATCTATGGACAATAAAGCTACCCAGTGTTTGTTGGCTATTGCTGTCAGTTATTTCTGAGAGTCCAGATGTACAGCCACACAGTCATACTGTTGACTCAGATTTGTGAGACAAAAAAAGCACCATAATATCATAAAGTACAATATAGTCATTATCTTTTTCAACTTTATATTTGAGTCGTAAACTTACTTCAAAATTACACAGCCTGTGCCCAAAAGAGGTGCTGTCCAAAACACCTGAATGCGTGTCCTCCTTCTGGGAGTACTCTCAGTCACTGCCACAGGACAGTTACTCATGAACTGCGTCTCTTCTTCATCTATAATCTAAAGAAACATGAAGAAACAATATTTCATTGTAAGCATCATCATATTTTTATTTCTAAAGTGCCTAAAAGGTGGGCAACCTTTTTAGGCCTGTGGGGACGTTTGGCAATCTGAGCAACTGTCTTGGGCACCACCATAAAATGGCTGCCATGGGAGGTGTGGCAAAGGATCAATAACCCAGCCAAGGCAGGTAGAAGGCAGAGTTGGGAGGCTTTGCCCCAATACACTCAGCAACTCCTTTGAACCTGCAGTTTTCAGCATCAGCAGAAATGTGTTTCACAGCAATCCGAGCTGCTGGTAAGAAAATGAGTTATTATTTTTTTTAAGTGGGAGTGGTAGGGCACCTTAGTGGGCCTATCCTGGTCTAAAAGTACTGGCACTGTAGAAATGTATATCCCCACAAAATCAAGAAGTTGGATTATGTTATATGAATCAGAGATAGGCCAAATCAGCTCCTAAAACATCTTGGTATCACCTCCCCTCATCCACTGAAATCCCAGAAGTGGGGTTTCTTTGCAATTCAGGAGGACCCTATCCGATTTTGACAAAGTCCTATCAAAACCTCTTTAAGGAGCATCCAGCATGTGGGCATCTGGAGCTTTGCAAAGGCTGTGGCCTTGACATAAGGGAGTTGTACCCCTGAACCTAGCATATAGGGCTTGCTTTTGGGAAATCCCAGGGTTTAGAGTCATGTGGAATCCCAGAGTCAAGGTCAGTCTTGAAGTAACTCCCCAGCCAAACTTAGACAGACTCAGATTGGACCATCCTTCTTTAGATACACTATATAAGCCTATCCTCTCAAGACCATGTGACTTCCCACTGGAAGAAATCTCAAATACACTCCCCATGTTTTTAAGGTTTGGAAGAATTTTGGTGGCAACACTCATACAAATACCCATTTATCTTCTCATCAAATAACAGTAGATTTGCTTTTGTTTTTTATACATTGATCTAGAGTTCTCCCTCCACCCTCCACATCACAGGTGATTTGGAAAAAACAACAAAATACAATTATAGAGGAAGAAAAGAAAATGAAACCAAATAATGAAAAAAGGAAATGTGGGGACAGGAGGAGAGAATCTATAAATTGTAGGTGAACAAAAGCTGATCTTTAATGTGCCAATGATTTAAGTTTCCATTCACCTTGATAATTGCAAAAAGAAAATAACAAAGTGTATATCATTTCCACTATTTATGCTATAACAACTGGGAGCTCTGGCAAGTATAGTAGAAGATGCAAGGTAATATTTCATCAAACTGCACCATAAAACTCTACTAAGTTCAAGGTCCTATAATACCACCAATAAGATATAAATCATATTTTCATCAGTCTATAGCACCATTGTCTTCCAGATATCAGTGTCTAGGTCAAGGTGTATAAATCCTCCTTCATTCATAGGGCTTATCACTGGTAAACAAAAAAGAGAGAACAGAAAGAAAGCGAGAGACAGTTCACCTCCTCAAGCCAAAGAATGGTGTCAGCTTAGACCCACCATTAATACGGGATATAACAGAGAGTTTTTGATCATGTGAAACTCTGGGATCAGTATTACTTGAGTTTGCATCAGCATATTCTATACTGAGCTTTAGTACACTAATCACACTTGAATATATTTACTTATTAATTTAACTTTTACTTCCCACTGTTTTACATTGGTTTCAAGGTGGCTAACATTTAACATGGAACCTCATTAAAAATCCCAAGAATAAAATAGCAACAAGCAGCATAAAACCAATGAGAAACAGGTAAGAGCAATCAAACAAAATACAAACGGGGAGCATATAACCTCAGAAGGATAAATCAAATGCCACTGGAAAGCCCAAGAGGACAGGATGGACTTCACATAACACCTAGCAACAAAGTTGCCAAGCACATATGCGTCATATGTTTCATCAAGTGGGAGGTGTAGGGCACCTTGGCAGGTGACAAGAAAGGTGTCCCATTGGGCCAAAGGGAACCACCTTGCCTACCCCTGCTGCGGGCATGATACGGTTTGTACAAAAGCAAACAACTCAGCCTCGGCAACAAAGGAGAAAAAAGAATCTGTGCTTTGGGGTGAGGGTGGGGTTCCACTTCTTGATATTCTGGAGCAGAGATCTGCAAATTCATGGGGCTGCTGTCTCGGGGAGGTAATATAATTATTAGTATTCTTGTCATTTATTCATTTATTACATTTCTATACCACCCAATAGCCAAAGCTCTCTGGGCAGTTTATAAAAGATTGTGGTGTTGTGATTCACAGTGTAATCCTATACATTTGTTGTTGTTGTTGTTGTTCAGTCGTTCAGTCGTGTCCGACTCTTCGTGACCCCATGGACCATAGCACGCCAGGCCTTCCTGTCCTGCGCACTCTCCCGGAGTGTGCTCAGGTTCATATTCATTGCATCGGTGATGCTATCTAGCCATCTCATCCTCTGCCGTCCCCTTCTCCTTTTGCCTTCAGTCTTTCCCAGCATCAGGGTCTTTTCCAGAGAGTTTTCTCTTCGCATTAGGTGGCCAAAATATTTGAGCTTCAGCTTCAGTATCTGTTTACTCACAAATAAGGCCCATTGTATTCAATGGGCTTCCTCTCGGTAAGATGTGCATCTGATAGCAGCCTAAGGGACTGAGCTGTGAACTAGGAGGATCCCAGTTCAAATGTCATTTCTTCCAGGAACTCCATGAGTTTTGCCCTAGCCCTTTTAGTTAGCAGTGCCATCCTTCGTTCCAGGGCCAGCACCAATGGTAGGTATAGTTGGGCACCTGCCAAGGGCCCACACTTGATCAGGGCCTCACTGACAAGAGCCCCCTGGACTTTCTGCTCCTCTTCACTATTGCACCTGCTTGTTCAGCTGCCTCTCATTCTGGGCCATACAGTGGTGGTGGTGAGGAGGAGGAGTATTGGATGCCATTGCCTATTTGTTCACGGTCAGGCAAGTGGTAGCAATGATGAGAAAGAGGATGAGGAGCAATAGCAGCTGGTGAAAACAGCAGTGAAAAGGTAGACTCCCTGAAGGAGGGGCCCATTGAAGGTTCCCTATCCACAAAACCTTGGAGCCAGCCCTGTTTTCTTCATTCACTTTTTACAGGGAATCCATCCAATATTGTTGTTAAATTGTTACAGTTTAGTCTTTTCTCTGTTGCCCTCCAGTATTTTTTTCAGATCTGATTTGTGGTGATCATTTTTGCTATAAAACATAATTGCAGTAACAGCCTATCCCATGTGAATAGGCAAAGGGCTATTAGAGATTTTATAGGGAAACATTTCTTTAAATTCAACACTTTTGGTTTGCTGGTCTAGAACATTTTATTGCTTCCCTGGTCAGCACAGCTGGGGGATTAATGCTGAATTGCTCCTTAATTGCCCCCTGTTTTGTCAGCATTTATCACCCATGAGGGAAGGGGTATTAAATTACCCAGTTCTTTCCTTTATAGTGAAATAGCACTATTTTTCTATAATGGAAAAGAAAAAAAGGGAAAAATAATGGAAAGAAATGAGTAATTTAATATGCTCCCTTCCAAGGAGAATCTGACTAAAAAGGGAACAATTAAGGGGCAATTCTGCACTAATCCACCAGCCTCCATGACCAAGGAAGCAATAAAACAGGCTGAACCTGCAAACAGGAAGCTTTTGGGTAGCATAGCAAGGATATTTGCTGAGTGGAACTTACTTGTGAGTAGAGACAAGTATAGAACATTCTTAGCCATTAGGAAGGACATTGCAAGTGGTGCCATATTTCATGCTGTGAAGAGCCTTCATTTTAATTACACTTCCAGCTAATTGTGTAAAACAGTGCATCAGCAATGCTAAAGGGAAGCAACCTATGTGGCATTTAGGGTGCAGTCCTATGGGATGCACCTTGGCTACTCATAAGCCTCCAAACTTGAAGACTTACACATATCCAATGCAGAGCAGGAGGCACCTTGCGCCTCCCACTTTGCATTTTAGCTAGATGGACGATTTCACCCATTTTTACGGAGGCTTTGGGGAAGGGGAGGGAAAGGAAGGAGGCTGGGGATGGCTGAAGATACCTCATACCCCCACATCCCCAGTCTCCTCCCCGACCCTGGGAATGCCCCCTTTCCCCTCCTATGAACTCTTAATAGCAGCCAGCGCAGTCATTTCCATGCTGGCTACAAGGGGGCGGGGGAGGGGGAGGGGGAGGGGAGCGCTGCTTTTTCTTGCTCCAAGCTCAGAGCCCTGTCTCTGACCTCAGATCCAGGAAACTGAAATATCCCATGTCCTCTGGACGCTGTCTAGGGGACACAGGATTTCTCCCTTAGTTTTCTTTCTCCCAGTCTCAGTTTCCGTCTGCAATATGAGGATAATAATTAAATTCTAAGCTTGATTTGTTTAGCAAAGACCTCATGGCCACCTTCATAAGGGAAGTGGGAAATGCACCCTCCCTCAAGGAGGCATTAACTACCTCTAAGATGCAAACAATACTTTTTATTACTGTTGATGGAAACCAAGGTATTTCTGAGCATCACAGAGTTCCTATTTAGGAAGATAGCCCAAGAGACCAAGAAACTATTTTTTTTAAAAAATGGGGCTGACATAGAAACACATGGTCAATCACTGTAAGTTTTCTTTTGAAAAATTTCATGATTTCCATGTAAATGTTTGCAGTAAAAAAAGAAAAGAAGCTATCTGTTCATATGAATGGGATAGTCCCGAGAACTGAAAATCTCCTTTTTAGTCCTGTAAAACTTTATGCTTCTCAACTATTGCTGTACTTAAGTTAAATATATTTCAGGTAGTTAAATCCCATTTCTGTTGCCCTCTGTGTGCCATGCATACTGCAGAAAAGAGGCAAGGCAGGGATGACAAGTCTCTGTCTTTCAGTGCTCAACTGCTCCCCGGAGGAAAATGGGTTATTTGCAGTTTCTCTAGTCATTTTAATAAACGATGCTGGGTTATTAGACTTTGAAGATATGATGTTTTATTTAATGAACAGTATTTTAGATGGGTTTTATCCAATCAGAATTTATTAATTAAAGGTCTGTATAGAAGGGTTTGGGGGAAGCTGAGATGGCAAACTGACTCTTTTGAGAAATGATATATCCTTTTGTCCTTCCTGCCAAAAGAGAATTTGTCAATAAGTCCATTTATAGAGTTGTCACCTAAGATTCTAAATAAGTTTACAACTTATACTGACTTTTAGAACTCTTCAGATATGAATCAAGATACATTTTCCATGGTATCTCATTTAAAAATAATCTACATTCTTGTATTCCATCATGGTCTTATTCTCCAGCAAGTATGCCAAAAAACCTATTTCATACCAATCCATTACTTTCTGTTGGGCAAATAGTCCTCACACATCATTATTCTTCTTATATTAAAACACATATTCAAGCATGGTAACACAAAAAAGCTTTTCAAAATATTATGTACCCAATGTACTGTTTTCTGAAGTCCTATGGTAGCTCTGTATTTACCTTAGATGCCTGTACGTATTTAATATGTCGAGTCCCATTAGGTAAAGTACAGTTACTCAGATTCTGATCACCCATAATCACTGTCTATATCCCATACAGCTGCATATAAATGGAAACAGCATTCTTACCTAACAGAACAGCTGATTAACCATGGCTGGATCTACATGTACTGCCTTTTTTCACTTCAAATGAGGTTTCACCGGCCGCCTTTCACACTACGCAGTACCCACCTCAAATTGGAGCTGGAATTTCCCACTTCCGTGCTCCCGCTTTCAGTACCCTGATACCCAGTATTTCCCCTTAACGTGCTCTGATTTTCCGCCTTCACTACTGTATCTGGTCGTAGTCCCCTCCCCCGCCTGTCCATATGCGGCGGTGTTTGTATTTCCCTCCTGTCCAGTCACAGCTCTCAACAGCCCCATGTCTTCTTCCGGCTACTGATCGCATAGTTTCCTCAGCAGCCTCCATTTCCTCAGCAACAAGCAAAGGGCTGGATGTGTGCGTGCTTGTCTGATCTCAGAAACTAAGCAGGGTCGGCCCTGGACAGTAGCTGGACGGGCGACTGCCTGGGAATCAGGCTTCCTGCACTGAGCAGGGGGTTGTTCTATCCCTTCAAATGAGACTAGGTTTTACCCCCTCCTATCCCCAGCTCCAGATGTTTCTTTTTAAATTAAGGCGTTATCCTCGCAGAATCGGGGCTTCTCTGCAATGTTTTTTTTTTCTAATTCAGGCATGCTCTTTGAAGCCTCAAAGTTGTGAAGCGTCAACTCCCTACTCAATGCAGGAAGCCTGATTCCCAGGAGGTCACCCATCCAACTACTGACCAGGGCCGACTGCGCTTAGCATCCGAGATCAGACAAGGATGCGCAGGAAAACAGCAGGAAAACAGCACAGCGCTCGAGTGTGAAGTGAGCTCATGCATTCGATGAAGCACTGCAATGGGGAAAATGCGTGAGTGTGAATAATAACGTTTTAATGCAGGAGCATTTAACCCAATGGGACACCGAATTCATTGTGATGGCGGGCACAATGTAGATCAGCCCCATGTTATCCATAATGTTTTAGTAATTTTATATATAGGGGGTTGACCATTTTTATTTCATAATCTTGCCACTGGCACAGAGTTACTTTTCTCTGCCTGAGCTATAATAACATGGTACAGAAATTGGAACATCATAAGTTAATATGTTTGGTGCACATTAAGGCTAAGGGTGCAGTCCTATGAATTGCACCCTTGCTGCTCAGAAGCCCCTGAATTCAGCTGGGTGGAAGCAGCAGTGGACGTGATCTTTGCCTCCCCATCCTCTGATCTCCTGCATTTTCAGTAGATGGGCTTTTCAGCCCATCTAGCACAGGCACTTTGGAGAGGGAAGGAAGGAGACTGGAGGAGTCTCAGGATAACTCCTATCCTGGCCCCTCCAGTCTCCCCTCCTCCCTGACCACCAGAATGCCCCCTTTCCTCCTCTTCGGTTACCTTTCCAGCCTCAGAGAGGAAGCTGGCATGGTTCTCTCTGTGCCAGTGACGAGGGGGCAGGGTGTCAGATCTCCGACTCCCCCTTCTGAGGTCAGTGTGCAGTCTCCGACCTCAGAAGGAGTTTTCCAAGCCATCCTTCGGTCCCTGAGATGCTCACCCAGGGACCATATGATTGCTCTCTAAGCTAAGGAAGTTCAATTGAGAGAAAGCCAAAAAGATGGCTTATCTAAAGATGGGTGTCTGCTGCCTCAATTTTGATGGAATGTATGTGTTCAAAGCTAGTTGTGGGTTCTTTGGGGGTTTTGGGGGAATTTTTCTTCAGAGAATGGGGAAAAGAAATGAAAAAATCCTAATTGGTAAACTAAATAAGTAAATAAATAACACCTTGATGAAACTGTAACAAGATGGAAGAGTTAAGCTATGATCCTCTCTACCTTCTTGCATGGGAGTACACCCCATTGAAGTAAATGGGACTGACTTCTGAGTAGACATGGGGTTGCATCTAATTTGCTCTGGAGAATTGGGGGACCCTCCAAAATAGATCTGGAGGAGCATGGTGGGTCAGGGGAAGAGGAAGGGGGAGTCCATTCACGTGATGTTGGATTGAATCCATGAATTGGAATCACTGGTAGATGAACAATAATTCTCCTACACTTTCTGAAATGCTATTTATTATCAGTATTTGTAACTGCCAGCCATGAAACCTACACTACATAAACAAGCATATAAAACAGGCCCCTGACCTCACAGGTGCTGCTCACAATTTATAGTAATCAGGACTAAGGATGGACAATGGAACAGAAACACAGAGAAAGAGAAGGGTTAAAAGTGCAAATACAAGTAGAACATACATATGAATTTCTGAGGGGAATAGAAATAATGATTTAAATAACCTTGGGAAAATAATGAGCTGCAGGCAAGCTGGCTGGGAAAACATAGGTAAAAGATCATATACAATTTAGTCAGTATCATACATTGAAATAGTGGTGAACATTAATATTGGATACAGTGTGTTTTTGTTGACTACAATAGACCTGCCTAGAGGGTTTTAAGTTTTGCAGATTGCAGCAGGGCAGGAGACATCTATCTAGAAGATTTATGCAGATTCTCCTTATGCAGGAGACCTCAACTTACAAATTTGCCTGTAGCTCTTGTATAGTAGTTAAAAACATGGTAGTTTCATTGCCAGGATGAAGAAACTGGCCAGGATGAAGAAACTGGCTACTGAAGAATTTAGGTGGAAAATCTGTGGGGCATTTATTGTTTTGTTTAGAGCTGTGTGCAAATGGCCTCTCAAAATTCTCCAGCCTATTTGTGGACTCAGAAATTGGGGGGACAATTTCACCAAATTTCTCCTAGGGGAGGAGAAATTGTCCAACAGTGTCTTACAGATAGGTCTCACTATTGGCAGGGGTTGTAGCACAGGTTCTTTTTTCCACAAGGGTTTTTGGTTTGTTGCATTGCTCCTGCAAGTGGCAACAGCATCAACTATGTTGAGGCTTCCACATTTCTGAGGCAGAATTTTGAGTTTCTTTTGGTTTTTGAGCTTACCTAATCACTGCAAGGTGGCCAAGGGTGCTGCATGTTTTTTTTCCTCTCTCTCTCTCTCTCTCTCTCTCTATTACACATCTTTCCATTTGCTCTGCAGCCTATCTGGCCACCCGCACTTTCTGAACTGAAAAAAGCTCCACAGGAGGAATGACCTCATGTTATCGTCCTCGTGATAGCCTCAGTTGAAGTTTGGGAAGGTGAGGAGGCTTCAGGCTGCCACAGAGATTATTGTACAATGAAAGACAGGACAATCATGCACGCTCCATGGCCACCTCATAAGTAAAGACAAGAACCCCAAACCCAACCCATGAGAATGTCCCCAAAATTTCTTCTCCTTTGAATTCCTTTTCAAAAGTAACATCTTTTCTGTCAAATAGAATGAGAATGATAGAAAAAAAGCATGGGAGAAATGTTTGGCACAGCACTAGTTTTGTTTCTCAAAGAGAGAAAGGTGCTAACAAATAAAAAGGGCCTCCCTCTGTGTTGCATTTATGATATGTTGAACAGCTCTCTTCCTCTATTGTTCTTCGAGAAGCACACACTGAAAATGAAGAGCCATTGTTGAGATGCTTCCAGGAATAATACTGTACAAACCATTGTCTATATACAAACGTTTATCATAGCTAAGCAAATTACAAAGACATAAACACGTTTGATTATCATAGAACAGATGCTATTTAAATCTACATGAAACTGCTGAATGAAGTCATCGAAGGATGTGGAGTGAGGTGTCATCAATATGCCAATAACACGGAATTGTACTGCTCTGTTCCATCTGGTTCAAGTTTATTTATTTATTTATTTATTTATCTTATTTCTATACCGTCCAATAGCCGAAGTTCTCTGGGCAGTTCACAAAAGTTAGGCTAAATCAGTGTCTGGGATCAGTCACGTCCAAGAGGGCTGCTCCAAGATGGAGGTGCTATTGGTGGGAGTTCATCTGACCTGGGAGATGGTATTTTGCCTGTTCTGGATGGGCTTGTCCTCCCCTGAAGGATCAAACCCACAGTTTGAGGTTGCTAATTTATCTAGCTTTATCACTGGGGCTGCATGTGACTTCCACAGCATAGAATGCCTTTCACGAGCTGAGGCTGGTTCTCCAGCTGAGGCCCCTTTGGGACAGAGATAGACTAGCCACAATTGTCCAGGCCCTGGTGACATCCAAAATAGATTATTGTAATGTATTATACAGGAAACTGCCTTCTTGTAAGTTTGAGTTAGTTTACCAACAGAAGTGCTGTGCTGCCAACTTCTAACTGGGATTGATTTTAGGAGATATATCTCACCAGGGTTGAAATGTCTTCACTGGTTACAGATCCATGCCAAAATGCCAATGCTTTCCTGTTAAGCAGTATATGGCTTGGGACTCGGGTATCTGAAAGGCAGCCTTCTCCCACATGTACTTGCCCATGCATTAAGATCACTGTCAAGGCCTTCTCCAGGTGCTCCCCCCCTTCTCAAGTTTGGTAGCTGGCAACAGACCAGAGGTGCTTTTCAGCAGTGGTGCCCCATTTATGGAATTCTTCCCCTGCAGAAGTTCACCTATGCCTACCATTATGTCATTCTACTGCCAGGCAAAGATCTTTTTAATTATTTTCCAAATCCTTTTTATACATGATCTGAATCTGGTTTTAAATCTGCTGATAGGATTTTTGTTTTTTTAATCTGCTGAGTTTTGAATTCTACTGTGTTGCTATTGTTATTGTTTTAATGATTTTACTGGATAGTAACTAACTTTGTCACAGTGACAGCACTAATGACATTGCACTAGTGTACAGCAACGCTAACACAGTGTCATTAGCACTTGCTAGGCAAAAGGAAAAGTGATGATATGCAGTCTTTCACTGAAATTTGGCATCAAATGACCACATTTTCCCTTTGCTTAGCAAGTGGTAGTGGTATTGCGCTAGTGTTGTTTTATGGTAGAGCTGTGACAGCATTGGATACTGCCCACTGTTAGCTCCCTTGAAAGTATTACTACTGAAGGGCAGGATATATATTTCTTTAAATAAAAAATAAAGTGAAGCAAGTAGAACATAGTCCTCTTTTTGATCATGCAGCACTGCATGTTATGTGAGGCACAGATGTGAAAATAGGTGAACGCTGAATAAAACTCATCATCTTCCTTGGAAGTCATCTCACTCTCTTGGGTTGAGAGAGTGAAATAATTTCCAAGGAAGAATATGAATGAGCAAACTTCCCTGTATTTGGGTAGAAATCCTTTCTTTTCCTATCCTTCAAGTCATGATGTGAATATTTTTATTTCCATTTATCACCATTTCTTCTATCAAACATTTTCCTCATTCCATTGCTTCATCATCAAATAATGTGGGTAAGTGTCTGCTGGAGGGAGCAATCCTATGGCTGCTAGACAGCAGCTAGACAGCCATAGGATATCTGTTTTTCCGGGAACCGACCTCCCCCCACTTCCACGCTGCCTCGGAGGCAGTGTGGAACAGCCCTGTACTCCACGCTCGCAAGAATGCAGAACAGCCAAAGCGGGGCATGCTGGGTAGGGATGTCAGATAATTCCGCCACAGATCTCGGTGAGGCCGAATGCACTGGATTTCCACCCGAAATCCATGGCAGAACGAAGGCCCCCCCCCCACGAAAGGTGTGCGAAACAGAGCACTTACCTGCTGCCGTTCGTGCTGACTTGCGAATGGTGGCCGCAGGGCGGCCGCCATTCGCTTCTTCATCATAGCCGTGATAGGCTACGTAAATACTTACATAGCCTATCACGGCTAACGCAGAGATGCCTTTTGCGTCCCTGCAGAGGCCATGATAGGCTACGTAAGTATTTACGTAGCCTATCATGGCAAAAGTGTACACAAATGATGGTGGCGGCTATGGCGGCCGCCATTTGCATTCCCTTTTTTTCGCTGTTTTAGCCTACATAAATATTTACGTAGGCTAAAATGACGGGGAAAAAAGGAACGCAAATGGCGCCCACTACGCTATTTGCGTTCCCCTTTTTTTCGCCGTAATAGCTTACGTAAATATTTACGTAAATAAATACATAAATTTATTTACGTATAAATTTATACGTAAATAAAGTTTATGTTTATACGTTTATATACATATAAAGCGAAAAAAAGGGAATGCAAATGGCGGCCGCCGTAGCCGCTACCATTTGCATATGCGGTTTTTTTCCCTGCAGGCTGCCCAGCGGCCGGATGTCCAGCTGCGGGTGGCCCCGGCTGGTGGCTCCGCAGAATTCTCCATGGAGCGAAGCTGGCCGGATTAGGATTTTGGGGGGAGGTGCAGAGCGCCTCCCCCCACTGCAAATCACCCCGTTGAAAAGGTAAGTGACTTTTGTACATCCCTAGTGCCGGGGGGTGTTCCAGGGCAGGGAGGGCAGAAATGCCGGTGCGACACATCCAATGTGTCATACAGCAGCCTCCTCCCTCACTCTGCCCTCCCGTGGCTAGACAGCTGCAATCGTCTGTCTAGCCGCAAATGCAGGGCAGGAGAAGCACGGAGGGAACGATCCCCTCCATGCTTCTCCTGCCCTGCATTGGATAGACGGTCGCCTCTGAGTTCGGAGGCTGTGTGTAACCTTTATTGGTGTTGTTGTTCAGTCGTTCAGTCGTGTCCGACTCTTCGTGACCCCATGGACCATAGCACGCCAGGCCTTCCTGTCCTGCGCTCTCTCCCGGAGCGTGCTCAAGTTCATATTCATTGCATCCGTGATGCTATCTAGCCATCTCATCCTCTGCTGTCCCCTTCTCCTTTTGCCTTCAGTCTTTCCCAGCATCAGGGTCTTTTCCAGGGAGTTTTCTCTTCGCATTAGGTGGCCAAAATATTGGAGCTTCAGCTTCATTATCTGTCCTTCCAATGAGCACTCAGGGTTGATTTCCTTTAGGATGGACTGATTTGACCTCCTTGCAGTCCAGGGCACTCGTAAGAGTCTTCTCCAGCACCACAGTTCGAAAGCATCAATTATTCGGCGCTCAGCCTTCCTTATAGTCCAGCTCTCACAGCCATACATTACTACTGGGAAAACCATAGCTTTGATTAGACGGACCTTTGTCGGCAAGGTGATGTCTCTGCTTCTTACTATGCTGTCTAGGTTGGCCATAGCTTTCCTCCCCCGGAGCAAGCGTCTTTTAATTTCATGGCTACAGTCACCGTCTGCGGTGATCTTGGAGCACAAGAAAGTAAAATCTGTCACTGCTTCCATTTCTTCCCCTTCTATATGCCAGGAAGTGATGGGGCCAGATGCCATGATCTTCGTTTTTTTAATGTTGAGTTTCAAACCAGCTTTTGCACTCTCCTCTTTCACCCTCAACAAGAGGCTCTTTAGATCCTCTTCGCTTTCTGCCATTAGGGTGGTATCGTCTGCATATCGGAGGTTGTTGATAATTCTCCCAGCAATCTTAATTCCGACCTCTGATTCATCCAACCCGGCATTTCTCATGATGTACTCTGCATATAAGTTAAATAAGCAGGGTGACAATATGCAGCCTTGTCGTACTCCTTTCCCAATTTTGAACCAATCGGTTGTTCCATGTCTGGTTCTTACTGTTGCTTCTTGACCCTCGTACAGGTTTCTCAGGAGACAGGTAAGGTGGTCTGGTAGTCCCATCAATTTAAGAATTTGCCACAGTTTGTTGTGATCCACACAATCAAAGGCTTTAGCGTAGTCAATGAAGCAGAAATAGACGTTTTTCTGGAATTCTCTTGCTTTCTCCATGATGCAGCGAATGTTGGCGATTTGATCTCTAGTTCCTCTGCCTCTTCTAAACCCAGCTTGTACTTCCGGTAGTTCTCGGTTCGCATACTGCTGAAGCCTAGCTTGTAGGATTTTGAGCATCACCTTGCTGGCATGTGAAATGAGCGCAATTGTGCGGTAGTTTGAACACTCTTTGGCGTTGCCCTTCTTTGGAATTGGAATGTAAACTGACCTTTTCCAGTCTTGTGGCCACTGTTGAGTGTTCCAGATTTGTTGACATATTGAATGCAGCACTTTAACAGCATCATCTTTTAGGATTTTAAATAGTTCGGCTGGAATACTGTCATCTCCGCTAGCTTTGTTGTTACTAATGCTTCCTAAGGCCCACTTGACTTCACTCTCTAGGATGTCCGGCTCAAGTTCAGTGACCGCACTATCATGGCTATCAGGGACATTCAGATCTTTCCTGTATAGTTCTTCTGTGTATTCTTGCCACCTCTTCTTAATCTCAGCTGCTTCTGTTAGGTCCCTGCCTTCTTTGTCCTTTATCATGCCTGTCTTTGCACAAAACATTCCCTTGAGATCTCCAATTTTCTTGAAGAGATCTCTAGTCTTTCCCATTCTGTTGTTTTCCTCGATTTCTTTGCATTGTTCGTTTAAGAAGGCCTTCTTGTCTCTCCTTGCTATTCTCTGGAACTCTGCGTTCAGTTGGGTATATCTTCCCCTTTCTCCCTTGCCTTTCGCTTCCCTTCTTTCGTGAGCTACTTGTAAAGCCTCATCAGACAGCCACTTTGCTTTCTTGCATTTCTTTTCTTTGGGATGGATTTCGTTGCTGCCTCCTGAACAATGTTACGGACCTCCATCCATAGTTCCTCAGGCACTCTGTCTATCAGGTCTAATCCCTGAAATCTATTCCTCACCTCCACTGTATATTCATCAGGGATATGATTTAGGTCATACCTGAATGGTTCAGTGGTTTTCCCGACGTTCTTCAATTTAAGACGAAATTTTGCAAGAAGCAGCTCATGATCTGAGCCACAGTCAGCTCCAGGTCTTGTTTTTACTGACTGTATGGAGCTTCTCCATCTTTGGCTGCAAAGGACATAATCAATCTGATTTCGATATTGACCATCTGGTGACGTCCATGTGTAGAGTCGCCTCTTGTGCTGTTGGAAAAGAGTGTTTGCTATGATCAGCATGTTCTCTTGGCAAAACTCTATTAGCTTTTGTCCTGCTTCATTTTGTACACCAAGGCCATGCCTGCCTGTTATCCCGGTGATTTCTTGATTTCCTACTTTAGCATTCCAATCCCCTATGATGAAGAGGACATCTTTTTTTGGTGTTAGTTCTAGAAGGTGTTGTAGGTCTTCATAGAACCGATCAACCTCAGCTTCTTTGGCATCAGTGGTTGGGGCATAGACTTGAATTACTGTGATGTTGAATGGTTTGCCTTGGATTCGTACTGAGATCATTCTATCATTTTTAAGATTGTACCCCAGTACTGCTTTTCCCACCCTTTTGTTGACTATGAGTGCTACTCCATTTCTTCTAAGGGATTCTTGCCCACAATAGTAGATATGATGGTCACCCGAATTAAATTCGCCCATGCCTGTCCATTTTAGTTAGCTGATTCCCAAGATGTCGATGTTCAATCTTGCCATCTCATGTTTGACCACCTCCAGCTTACCTTGATTCATTGATCTGACATTCCAGGTTCCTAAACAATATTGTTCTTTACAGCATCGGATTTTCTTTTCACCACCAGACACATCCACAGCTGAGTGTCCTTTCGGGTTTGGCCCAGCCGCTTCACTCTTTCTGGCGCTACTTGGAAATACCCTCTGCTCTTCCCCAGTAGCATATTGGACACCTTCCGACCTGAGGGGCTCATCTTCCGGCGTCATATCTTTTAGCCTTGTGATACGTTCCATGGGGTTTTCTTGGCAAGAATACTGGAGTGGGTTGCCATTTCCTTCTCCAGTGGACCACATTTTGTCAGAACTCTCTGCCATGACCTGTCCGTCTTGAGTGGCCCTGCACGGCATAGCTTATGGCTTCACTGAGTTACGCAAGCCCCTTCGCCACAACAAGGCAGTGATCCATGAAGGGGCATGTAACCTTATTCCAAATTTCAGATTTTTACTAGGGCTGTTCCCAGTTTACCAAAATGGGTTGTTTGGGCAATTGGGGCTGGGGGAGAGAAGGGATTGAGAATCTACCCCCCCACCCCTGAATTGTGGAAGTCAAGATGGCAAAACATTTGAAGTGGTTCAGGTAGGGTCACAGAAGGCTGTGTACTGTGTTTACCTGGGGTATGTAATGTGGCAAGCAGCAGTGATGTCAGCTTCTTCTTCCTCTACCTTGTGGGTAGGTGGGGGTGGGGGTGGCAATGTACTTTGCTTTTGCTCTTGCTGGCTGACGGGCTAAGTACATCACTCTCCTTCCATGTGGGAAAATAGGAAGCTGCCACTACCACCACTGCTCACCAACTTAGATACCCCAAGTACATGCAACATGAAGTTTTCCCTTCCCCCACCCAAACCACTCTGGTTATTTTCTAGAGCTGTTTGCAAATGGCCTCTTGAAATTCTCCACCTTACCTGTGGGCAGAGAAATTTGGGAGACAATTTCAACAAATTTGTCCGGGGGCAGGGGAGAATTCTCAACAGATTGTCCCAGCTAGGGCTACGCATTAGCAGGGTTTGTAGCTAGGGATGGCGGAGAATTTCTCCCCGAAACTTTGGGGGGCCGAGCGCCAACGTGTTCGGCCCCCCGAACAAGTTTCGGGGAGAAATCCTCTGCCCCCCCCGCACCCCGCACCCCCCCCCGGGACGGGACTTACCTTCCCTGAATGTCCCTCCCGGCGGCGGGTCCAGCTGGCGGTTCGTCTGGTGTTCGAGCGGGGCGGGAGCGGCAGCCGGTCTTTCGACCGGCTGCCGCCCCCGCCATTGCAATGAAAGAAAAAAAAACAAAACACATCCCCTGATAGGCTACGTGACAATTCACGTAGCCTATCACGGCTAGATTTGCAAAGTCAGCCGTGATAGGCTACGTGAATCGTCACGTAGCCTATCAGGGGACGTTGTTGGTTTTTTTTTTTTTACTTTCGTGTTCGCGGCCGGGCGAGGCGGGAAGCCTCCTCCCCGGCCTGAATTTCGGCCGGGCGAGGCGGGAAGCCTCCCCCCCCGGCCTGAATTTCGGCCGGGCGAGGCGGGAAGCCTCCCCCCCCGGCCTGAACTTCGCGGGGGGAGCAGCGAAGCGCTCCCCCCCCCCACGAACAAGCTGCGAGAAAAGGTAAGTGACTTTCGTTCACCCCTATTTGTAGCACAGCTTCTTTCTTTTTTGGTAAAGGTTTTGGGGGTTTTCGTGCTGAGACAGCATCAACTGTCTTGGCAGGCTGGCCCCCAGTTTGCATCCACCACAATGCAGGTGGGGGTAGTGTTGTCTCCAGCTCCAGGGATGAAATTGATTTAGCACTCTGCCAAAATCTGTCCTCCAATTTCCTGAAAGTTTTCTCCTCCCATGAAAAAGGCTTCCATTGTTCTGCCTCATTCAGGATGTTTTATAATTTATTTCTGTCATGTTTTTGAGCTTACCTAATCACAGCTAGCCTCTTAAGGCTGCCTGCACGTCCTGATCTGAAAAAGCCCCATGGAAGGAATTAATTACCTCATGGCGCCCTATATTGTCTCTACATTAAGCAAAAAACCTGTCCCCCCAAAAACCTTACCGGAGCTTCCTGCTTTCAGTTTCTTTGTGGGATTAGGAAGGGCTTCTTTATATTGTTGTTGTTGTTGTTGTTGTTATTTTTATACCCCGCCTTTTCCCCAGTACTGGGACATGAGGCGGCTTTATACTGCAGCCATGTGATTTGAACTGAGGGAGTACCTTCCCCCCTCCTTGGCATGTGTGCAACGGGGGGCGGGGTCTTGTTTTCGTAGCTTAACTTCTGACTTACTCCTGAGTAGACATAAAATGTGAGATTGTGCTGTAAGTCTGCAACCCTCGGCACACTTACTTGGGAGTAAGCGCCACTGAACTCAATGGGACTTACTTCTGAGTAGACATAAGATCACCCTGTAAGTCTGCAACCCTCGGCACACTTACTTGGGAGTAAGCCCCACTGAACTTAATAGGGTGCTCTGAAACGACAGAGGACGTTGCTTCTGAGCTTGGTGGGGTGGGGGATCAGATGTGTCTCCCTTCGTTGCAGGGAGGCATTTTACTCTCTTCTCCCTACAGTTGAGAAATGCAGAGGCAGGAGATGCAACTGGCAGGCGATTCTTGCCCTCGCAGCCGTTGAATCTACTTGGGTCTCCTTCCATGCAACCCCACTCACATTCTTAATGCCTTTGTCATCCTGACTGCGCCCCCAACAACCAAAAACAAATGCCCACAACAGGCAGACACAGCGGTTTCTTCTGCTATTGGAGAATTTCATGGGGAGGTTATGGTGCTCCTGTTCCATGGGCTGGGAAAAAATACCACATATTTTTGCATTTGGGGAAAACACAAAATAGGCTAGGGGAAATTGCAGAAGGCACCTTGGATGTTAACAGCATCATGTAAAGAGCCCGCAAACTTCTGAGAGTCATCTCAATAGCAGGATAAAAGCTCCGTGTGATGAACCCCTTAAACTGGGCTTTAATTGAAGTATGGGAAGCTGAGCAGGCTACAGGCTGCCAAGAGAATCGATTGTACAGTGAAAAACAGGACACTTGTGCTCACTCCTTGGCCACCTCCTACATAAGGGAAGCCCAATAAACCCAACCCCAACCCATGAGAATTGCTCTGAAATTTCTTCAGCATTGAATTTCTTTTCGAAAGCAATTTCTCATCTATCAAATTGAATAAGAATGGTTGAAAAAAAATGTGGGGAAAATTTTCAGCACAGCACTATTATTTTCAACTGCCATCCCCTGCAAATTGGCAAAATGCCTTCCCCCAATCTGCCCCCTGCAAATGGGATGGTCACCTGGGGTAAGCCATCTGCAACAGCCCTAATTCAGTGTTTGTACAACAACCATGCACCTGGAACCGCTTGCTCGAGAACATTTGGAATAGTTGCTACATTCAGCTAGAGACTTCCTGCTATGGGACAATGCCAGTTCCCTAGTTGGGGAAACTTTCAGTCATATATACTCTCATCTGGTTCGCCACATCATCATTGATTTTCTACCCCACAGTTTATATTGGTCTTGCCCAACCTCATGCCCTCCATATGTTTTGGACTAAAACTCCCAGCATTCCTGACCATTGACCATGCTGGCTGGGGCTGAAGGGGGTTGAAGTCCAAAACATCTGGAAGGCAGCTTGGAGAAGATTGGCTTAAATGCTCACAATCCTATGCATGTCTACTCAGAAGTAAGTTCCACTGTGTTCAGTGGTGCTTTCTCCCTTATAAGTGTGTTTACAATTATAGTCTCAAGGCTCATCTGCCTGTAGATTTTGAGTTTTCAGGCTTGTTTGTTATCCTATCATGGAAAATATTATTTCTTCCTACTGGAAGACAGATAATTTCAACAAAAGATTTGGGAGTTGATCAAGAAAATGGTTGCCAGTTCGTTAGTTAGTTTAGTTCATTCTTTCGAGTCCCCGATTTGAAAATATGCCCACTTTCTTTTCCCATTGCAGGGATCAGGGAACTAACCCAAGCTGTCTTTATCGCCTCCTGATGCTTTCCTATTACGTAAGTGAGTTATCTCTTCTTTTCAATCAAGCTGTGCTGTCGATGCTGAGCTTGTACGCAGTCCTTAATCTTTTTTTGTCTGATATTTTTTTCTTCTTATCTGAGATAAGATTAATGCCAAACCATCACTCTATGCAAAAACTTGACCTGTATTGTATAGGTAGGAGGAATGACTGCAAGAATCAGCAGGCCTCAAACACAACTGTTATTTATTCAGCACACACAGAAGAGTCAACACAGTAGAAGCTCCACCCACTGTTCCAGTCCCAGCTCTACAGGACCTGCCAAGGTTCAAAACAATAACTAAGCCACAGTACGCCACCCCCCCCCCCCGCCCCGATAAATAACATTCTGACAGTATAGGGACAATGCATTGGTGGTAGAGTGGTGTTGCTGTCACCCATGCCTGCCCTGACACCTGACTTTCTAGACATATTAAATGTAGTCCTGTGGCTGTGGAGCTGAACTTGCATAAATGTGCTCCATGCCCTGCCCCCCACAAATTCCTGAAGCAGAGTTGTGGGATGGGACCAGGGTGTTTTGCATCTGCCTTGGAGACAAGGCAGGTTTGCCAGATGTCCACACCGTTTTCCCCAGGGACCAATCATTTAGGGTACATTTCTAACTAGACAGGCAGCTGCCTCTGACCCCAGAGGCAACCTCCTATCCAAAGCAAGGCAGGAGAGGCACAGGGTGATGGTTCCCTCCGCGCCTTTCCTGCCTTGCTCTTTTTTGCTAGACAGCTGTTTTTGGCTGTCTAGGGGCGGCGGCGGCGGGGGGGCAACCAGGAGTGGAAGCTGCCGTATGACACACTGGATGTGTTGTACACACAGCTCCGCTCTCCCCGCCCCGGAATGCCCCCCAGCCCTGCCCCTTTTCAGTCACGCCACACTACACTCCTCTTGCAAGTGCAGAGGACGGGGCTTCTCTGCACTGCCTCTGAGGCAGCGTGGACGAGAGGGGTGGTTGGTTTTCGGGGAACCGACCTCGGAGTGCAGATTCCAAGGTCGGTTCCCAGAAATGAGCATATCCTATGGCCCGCTAGACAATGTCTAGCGCCATAGGATTGCTCTCTTAGTGGTTTCCTGGCTTTTGTGTAGTTTTCCCCTATTCTAAATGGTTGAAATGCCTCTCTGAAGCCTTAGTGACTGGCAGGAAGAGCTTGAAGTTAAAATACCATGGTACTTTTGGTGTTTGAGCCCCACCCCTTTTGCCTTCAGCTCTACTCACCGCTGGCATGCAGCTTCCAAAAGCTTCTGTTAAATGAAATTTGGGTGTTTGAAATGTTCAGCACCTCTGGTCTACACTGACAGACAGTGGCTCTCCAAGATTTCAGACTGGAGTTTTTACCAGACCTTCCTGGAGGTGCCAGGAACTGAACCTTCTGCATCGTCATCATCATCATCATCATCTATTACATCTATGTCCTCCCTTTTTTTCCTCCTTAAGGAACCCAAGGCAGAGTATATAATCCTCCTCCTCTCCATTTTATCCCCACAACAACAACCCTGTGAGATAGGTTGGGCTGAGAGTCTGTGACTGGCCCAAAGTCACCCAGTGAACTTTGTAGCCAAGTGGGGACTAGAACCCGGATCTCTTGACTCCCAGTAAAACACTCTAGCCACTACACCACACATCATGTGGTGTACCACTGAGCAACAGCCCCTTTATGGCTGGCAGCGGCAGCCATCATAGTGTTTCCATGTTCATATGGTACTTGCAAATTAATGACACCATTCAATATAGTACACACAGGTTGTACACACACGTAGAATCTGTGCACGCAGAGCCGATGAGTATGCAGAAGTCCCCCCTTCCTGTTTTCAGCCTATATAGCTGTTGTATTTAGTTCTATTAATGCAGGTTTTTAAAGGGGTCTAAAATTTATTTGCTCAAACTAGCCCCAATCTTGATTTATCAGTGCTTTCACACACACTGTCATTAGATTGTCATGGTTGCATTTCTGCTGTGAAAACGTTGTTTCTTCAGAGTAACTCCTACATTTAAGTCATGAAAGAATATCCCTTTTATTTGAACTCATTCTTTACATTTCAGAATCTGAGGATGGCAGCACTTCTTCTAGTCACAGTTTAGAATTCTATTTAGTTTTTCACAACTTTGTAGTCACAAAGAAAAACAAACTAACACCAACATCCCCTAGGAATGAAAATACAGCAAGAATTTACACTGCTGTGTGGCTGTAAGGAAATAAATCTTAATGAGCACTATTGCTTTAAATGTATGTGATTGATATTTGTTCCTTAGGTAACATAATACTACAGCTGGCTTTATAAATTACCAGGGAACTCAAGTGACATATTGTAGAAGATAAGATGTAAACAGGCACTGTATTACCTCACCATTCCAGAGCCATAACTCTTGACACTGTCTTAAGCAAAACTAATCCAACTCCTCTAACTTCTTTTGTTTTCTCTGCTTTACCCACGCTCCCTGGGTTTTAATGCCACAAGCTAATGGCTCTTGGGAAATGAAAGCAAACTAAAGTGTACTGGGTAGTGAAATCAGTTGACAAATAAAGTCAATTTGTGAAAGAAAAAAAGAAGTGCTAATGGAGGAAAATATTAGAGCAAAGAATGACACTAATAGCTATGGTGCCCAAAGAACCACTCACACTGCGGATCCTCTGTGCCTTCAGTGATGCACAAAGCAGAACTGTGAAAAGGCAGAACCGATATCAGGTCACAAAAAAATAACTGCTCAGCGCTATTTCCCATATTATGTAAGGGAGGCCTGGCTTTTCAACTTGGCAGGCAATGCATATAGTACAAATAAAAAGAGTAAGAGTAGGAGTAACAAGAATGCTGTTAAAATAGCTTTAAAACTAACTACGACTATTTTGAGCTATAGAATGCATTACATCACAAAATAATACTAGCCCTCTTCACTTGGTTGGAAATCATGTAGAGGGAATCCTAGATCAGACCACAAGCCTGATTCCAGGCCAGCATTCTCTACCCCAAATGGCCAAACAGATGGCTCTGGGAAGACCACATGCAAGACATGAGCACAATTGCACCCTCCCATTCGTGTCCTCTAGCAACTGGTATTCAGAGACATACTGCCTCTGATACTGGAAGTAATAGATAGCCATCAAGACTAGAAGATAGCCTTATCCTCCATGAGTTTGTCTAATCCCCTTTAAAAGCCATCCAAGTTGTTAGTCACCACTACATTTTGCGGTGGCAAATTCCACTTTATCTATGTGCTATGTGAAGCAGTACTTCCTTCTATCTGTCTTGAGTCTA
The DNA here is from genome assembly GCF_057233095.1 of Heloderma suspectum. Lineage (NCBI taxonomy): Eukaryota > Metazoa > Chordata > Lepidosauria > Squamata > Helodermatidae > Heloderma > Heloderma suspectum. The sequence continues at coordinate 109,927,867 of NC_139458.1, read as the reverse complement.
CCACCATTCAGCTTGACTGAATGACCCCAGATTCTAGTATTATAAGAGAGGGAGGAAAAGACTCCCTGTCCACTGTCTCCATGCCATGCATAATTTTATAACCCTCTATCATGACCCCTACTTGCAATTTTTCTATGCTAAAAAGTCCCAATGGTTGTAACCTTTCCCCTTAAGGGAGTTGCTCCAGTCCTTTGATCATTTTGGTTGCCCTTTTCTGCAGCTTTTCCAGCTCTGCAATATCTTTCTGAGATGCAATGACCAGAACAGTACACCGTATTACAAGTGTGGTTACACCATACCTTTGTATAAACGTGTTATGATGTTGGCAGTTTTATTTTCAATTCCTTTCCTAATGATCCCCGAAATGGAATTTGCCTTTTTCAGAGCAGCTGCATGATGGGTCAACTATTTCATTGAGCTATCCACTATAATCCCAAGATCCCTTTTCTGGTCAGTCAATACCAGCTCAGACCCATAAGCATATACATGAAGTTAGGATTTTTTATTTTTGCCCCATCACTTTATGCTTGCTTACAGAGAACCAGATTTTTAATTTTAATGTACGGCCAGTTTGTACCCAGTTCAGAGAGATCCTTTAGAGGTTCTTCACTAATCCTGTTTGTTTTAACTACCCTAAATAATTTGGTGTGGTCAGCAAACATGGCCACCTAATTGCTCACCTCAAACTCCAGATAATTTATGAATAAGTTAAAATGCACTAGTCTCAATTAGAGCTATGCACAAATGGCCTCTCAAAATTCTCCAGCCTATCTTTGGGCAGAGAGATTGGGGGGATAATATCACCAAATTTCTCCTAGGAGAGAAGAAATTCTCCAACAATTCTCACAGATAGGGCTCACTACTGGCAGGGGTTATAGCACAGGTTCTTTCTTTGTTCCCAAGGGTTTTTGGTTTGCTGCACTGCTTCTGTAGGTGGCAACAACATCAACTATGTTGAGGCTTCCACTTTTTTGAGGCAGGATTTTGAATTTCTTTTGGTTGTATTTTTGAGCTTACCTAATCACTTTGAGGAGGCCGAGGGTGCTCTGTGTGCTTTCTCTCCCTATTACACATCTTTCCATTGCTCTGCAGCCTCCCAGGCTACCTGCACTTCCTAAACTGAAAAAAACCTCATGGGAAGAATTGCCTCATGAATGTCTTCCTACTGATGATGGCTTTAACTGAAGTGCGGGAAGCTGAGGAGGCTTACAGGCTGCCACAGAGATTATTGTACGATGACAGACAGGACACTCATGCACACTCCTCAGCCACCTCACAATTAAGGTAAGCAACAGAATCCCAAATCCAACGGATGAGAATATATCCAAAATGTCTCCTCCTTTGAATTTCTTTTCGAAAAACAATTTCTTTTCTATCAAATTGAATGAGAATGGTTGAAAAAAATGTGGGAGAAATTTTCGGCACAGCACTAGTCCCAATATAGATCACTGGGGGAACTCACTGTTTACATAAAAGGAAGTACTTCTTCACACAGCACATAGTTAAACTATGGAATTTGCTACCATAGGGTGTAGTGATGGCCACCAATTTGGATGGCTTTAAAAGGGGGTTAGACAAATTCCTGTAGGAAAACACTATCAATGGATACTAGTCTTGATGGTTATGTGCTACCTGCAGTACCAGAGGCAGTGAGCCTTGCACCAGTTGCTGGGGAACATGGGTGGGAGGGTTGCGCTCGTGCCCTGCTTGTGGATTCCTGGTCGACAGCTGGTTGGCCACTGTGTGAACAGAATGCTGGACTAGATGGGCTCTTGGTCTTATCCAGCGTGGCTCTTCTTATGTTCTTATCCCTCCATTGCAAAAACTGTCAATTTTTTCTTACTCTCTGCTTCCTGTTTGTCAGCCAATTATCAGTCCATAAGAGGACCTTTCCCCTTATCCCACACTTGATAATTTTATCTTTAAATAACAAAAAAAAAACTGGCTTTGCACGTGTCTGAATGACCCTTAGTTTCATATAGTGAAGCTATCAACAGTCAGAGTTTGATACATTGCCCACCCTACCTGAGGGAAACCACACCTTCTGGCACCAGCATGTACAGCCCCTGCCATAGTCCACCCCCATAACACCCTGAGGGAGAGGTCTTTCCACTACATTCCACTGAAGGGGACTGCCCTAGAGTAAGGGGAAGTGTTCAGCCATATATCTCTGTCCCTCAGACCACTGAGGGCTGGCTTCAGATTGTAAAGCTATGCACTAGTTAGGGAACTGCAGGCTTCAAACACACAGACACATTAAAATTAATTAAAATTAATTAACGTGTTTTTAAAACCAAATAACCCCAAGGAGCACACTGTTAGGTTTCCCTTAATATGCATACCATGTTTCACACATCCTCTTTTATAATAATAGATAATGCTTTCCACCAATCTACCTGGAACAGACTATAAGCTAAATGGTCTGTAATTTCCTGGATCCCTGTTTTTAAAATGTGCAGACTGGCCACTGCCCAGTCCTCTGGTACAGAGGCTGATCTTAGGGACATGTTACATATGGTGGTTAGAAGATCAGCAATGTCTTTTTTGAGTTCTTGAAGAACTCTCAGCTGTATATCCTCTGGATCCAGTGATTTGATTATTATTGTCAATAAGGTCTAGAACTTTATCTCTTGTCACGATTATTTGTCTCAGTTCTTCATACTCCCTTCCTGAAAATGTCAGCTTAGGCACAGGCATCTTCCCTACACCTTCTGCAGTGCAGACAGACACAAAGACACACATCCAGGTTCTCTGCAGTCTCCTTATCCTCTTTTAGGACTCCTTTAACTTTCTTGTGATCCAATGGTCCATCTGTCTCCCAAACTGATTTCCTGCTTCTGATGCATGTATGTATGTATTTATTTATTTATATTGTTGGTCTTAATGATATTAGTGGTGTTTTCCTGAAAATCCTTGTTTGCATTATTTATTCTCCGCTTGCTTTGGGGGTAGGGTGGGGGGAGTTTGTGTTCCTTTTTGTTCTACTCATATTGGCAAGAATTCCATTTTCTGAAGGAAGTCTTCTTTTCTTTAATAATTTCCTTGAAACTTCTCATTAACCATCCTGGTCTCTTGGACTTTCTAGCTGTCCTTGCATGTGGAAAGGTAGCGTTTCAAAGAAAGCTTCCTTGGAGGTCCTGGCTTTCAACCTCCTACTTAGCAACTCAAATTTGGCTTCCAGGACCACATGACTACCTTTCCCCATGTAATTCGTGCTGAAATGGACCACAACTACTGCTATCAGGATATCTAGATGATGTATGACATGACATCCCCAACCTCTGCACAAGGTAGGCAAATAGCCATGTGGTCCACACACCTATCACAAACCCTATTACTTGAAGGACTGATATTCACCCATATCAGCCTGCCCACGCTTTAAGATCTGCAAAAGAGGCCCTTCTCATTTGTCCACCTGTGAGAGCAGTTAGGTGGGAGTCCACGCAAGAGAGGGCCTTTTCTGCAGTGGCCCCACAATTCTGGAATATGTTGCCTTTGGGGATCTGCCAGGCCCCATCATTGCAGGCTGTTAGGAAGGCCCTGAAAACTTACTACTTTACTCTGGCCAGATTCCAGCTGAACATCAGAAAAAACTTCCTGACTGTTAGAACAATACAACTGGAACAATACAATCCAAATTGTACAATACAATCCAAATAAGGAACGCAAATGGCAGCGCCCATGGGGCACCGCCATTTGCGTATGTGCTTTTTTTTTTCAAAGTCACCCGTGATAGGCTACGTGACAATTTACGTAGCCTATCACGGCTGACTTTGGAAATCTAGCCGTGATAGGCTACGTAAATCGTCACGTAGCCTATCATGGGTGTGTGGTTTTTTTTTATTGTACTTTTTTTTCTCGCAGCCGGGGAGACGGGGCGCTCCTCCCCGGCCTGAATTTCGCTGGCGACAGCGAGGGATGGGGCGCCTCCCCCCCCCAGTCTGAATTTCGGCCAGGCGAGGTGGGGCGCCTCCCCTCCTCGCCTGAACTTCGGGGGGAGAACCGAAGCGCCTCCCCCCAACCGCGAAGCAAGCTGCGGGACAAGGTCCCTTTCGTCCATCCCTACCTGAAAGGCAGCCAAGGAGTATTTTAAATAAATAACATTTCCCTGAAGGCCTCATCCACCAACCTCTCTGCCTCTCTCAGTTTCTCCACCTCGGCCTCAAGGGAATGAACTTGTTCCCTGAGACTGAGGAGCTCATTGCACCAAACACCTACCCACAGCTTCTGTCCAGCGGTCTCACAGCCATGTATGTGACACTGTGCAATACTGGATGGCAAGCAATTACCCCTGCTGGCTTTCTACCTTAATATCGTGTGTGTGTGTGTGTGTGTGTGTGTGTGTTCACCTAGAAAGTTATGTGGATTGGGAATCTGATGGATGATTGTTCATGTGAAGGGAGCCTAAAGTCTGGATGAAGATACTGGAAAAAGTGCACAATTATTCTTATTAGTTTACAACATTAAAAGTTGGTTGTTGTTGCTTTTAAAGAAGCCTTTCCTAGGCCATAAAATCAATCCTTTCACTTGTAGGAAAAAATACGGAGAGCAATAACAGCAGTCTATGTGTTTCTGAGGTTAAATAACATTAGTTCAGTGGCATAGCGTAACTGTTATTCATTTATTGAAAGTATTTTTACCCCCCCTCTTTAGTCAAAAAAGGCTCCCAAATAACAAGGAACAAGACAATCCCTGTCCTTAGACTTACAATCTAAGGGCACAATCCTATACATGTTTAGACAGACAAAAAGTCCTACAACTCTCAAACGTTCCCCAGCCCCCAGGCAGCCTTGCTGGTGGGGGAATGCTGGGAGTTGTAGGACTTTTTTCTGTCTAAACATGCATAGGATTGTGCCCTACAAGACATGACACACAAGGGAAAAGGGGTAGGTAGAGAGGACAAAGAAAGCGAGCTTGGGCACCAGTTACTTTTCACAACAACTGCACATTTTTTCATCTCCATATTATTTGCTGCAGTGGAAAGATGGGTTTTCTGGTCAAAGAAACGTTCCTTTCAAAAAACAAGAACAAATTCCACCTTGTAACGAAAACTTTGTGCAAACATTATTTCTAAAGTCCTTCCTGAGCTTTTCCTCGAGACTTCTATGTGCATTGAAGCTGCGCACACACATAGAATCTGCACACTGATGAACATGTGGATAAACATGTGGAATAATAATAAATAATAAGTCCCCCTCCACCTTGCAATTGATTTGTATTGGAATTACAACACACATCCTCACTCTTTGGAAAGGGCAGATCATAAGATCATAAGAACTGTCTCGCTGGATCAAAGCAGGTCAATATAGGCCAGCTTTCTGCTTCCAGAAAGAGTGTACTCACAAGCCAGGCATGAAAGTGGTAACCATTCTCTTCTGTTTGTGCCCAGCATCTCTTCTTCAGAGGTATACTACCTCTGTGCATAAAGTTTCCATCTAGCTTTCATTGCTAATCACCTTTGTTAGAGCTATCCTACTTAAATTTCTCTAATTGTTCTTAAACTTGGTCCAAGCCAGGGGTGTTGAAACTTATTCAGCCTGATGGCCAAATTCAGTTTCAGAAAAGTCAACCACCATTTCAGTGGTTGGCAGGGCTGAACAAAAGGAGGCATGGCCCCAAATACAACAACAACAACAAATCAGCACTTATTAGCTTAAAGCAATTACTGCCAGTAACGAAGTCTTACGAGAGGCATTTCAACCTTTTAGAATTGGGGAAAAAACTGTGCAAATGCCTGGAAACCACCAAATGATAGGTGGTTGGTGGAAAGGGAGTGGGGCCATCTGGGAAAACCCAGTTCCTGAGGAAACCCTGTGGGCTGAAGTTCAACACCCCTAATCTAAGCTAGTGGTCATCACTAAATCCTATTGTAGTAACCTGCAGAAGTTACTAATTATACATTGTGTAGCGCAAGAATCCAAATACATTCTGAGAGAAGGAGGATAAAAAAAATCTCTACACACTCTACAGAACTCTATCCTGCCGCCCGGCCCCCAGAGATCTTTTTCTAAACTGAAAAGCCCCAAATACTTCATCCTTTCCTCATTATTCCCTCTACCTTTTCCAGCTATTTAATATTCTTTTTGAGATCAGCCAATGCATATAGATAGATCCAGGCTTAGTCATACTTAGACTAGACCCATTAAAATCAGTGGGACTGAAGGTAATCCAGCCTAACATCATTCTCATTTATTTCAGTGGGTCTACTCTAAGTATGACTATGTCTGGATTTGACCCATAATAACCTCTGTGTGTGGCCATACCATCAATTTCTATCATGGCATTTGGTGGTACTTGTGCTTTTATTTTCAATCCACTTTCCAACAATTTCTAAAAAATGAAATTTGCCTGTGTCACTGCGGTGGCATACTGCGTCAGTGTTCTCGTCCAAGTAACAACAAAATGAAATGCCTTGTCCATTTCATTTCTAAATGTCTTTATAGAACAATCTTGGCTCCAGAAGGCACTACTAACACTCAGCTATGGCCAAGGAAACACTTAATTGTTGGATTAAAGTGTGTCAGAACATGCTATGGGTGACAGCAGCCACAATGTAATTGCGGTTGGGTAGTTCTGGTGGTGTCAGTATTAGGCTGCCGCTGAGAGTTTAATCCCATCGTCTAAAATGGCTTGTTCAATTAATTTCTCACTACAGCAAATCATTCGTTCTGCTCTGTGCCCACATTTGTATAAAATCAATATCTTTTGAGCAGCCCATAAAAGACTTGAACTGCAGTGAATGAACCCCTGTAGCTTCATACAAAGAGCCAACAGACTTTAATCCCCTGTTTGCACTGTGGGCGCCACTCCTGTTTTGCTTTCTCTCCTTTGGCTGATTGTATGTGTTTATTCTCCAACATTCCAGGCACATCCAAAGTCCAGGTGGGCCTTTCCTATAGTTCTCAGTTCATATAATTCTGCGTGGCCTATTTGAGGTTCTGGTGTGGGGCTGTCTGAGCACCCCAAATGCTGCAAACATGCACCTAGTTATGCATGAGAAAGGCCCATTCATTTTATTGGGACTTACAGCCTGTTCTCACCAATCTTTCAGTCCACTGCAGCATAGCTGTGAAAGAAAGTCAGGCCAAGCTGACTCAAAGCTGCTGCTGCAAAAGGCTGAAAAGCCTGCATGAACAGGTCTCCAGATTAGTGCTGGACCACAGCTGAATGCCACAGACTTGTATATGCACAGGAAATCAGTGATGTCTTAAGCATGGTTATCTCTGTCGAATTGTAGCCATTTCAGTCCCATGAATTGTCTCATTTGCAACACAGTTCTCACAACACGCAGCTAATACTGGACTACCATCCTACAGAACAGTTGTGAGCATCAGATTACCCATCTATAATTATTGTATGATAGAAAAGTACTTAAGCCTGCTATTTGTCCACTAACCGTCTCTTCAGATCAGTCAGATTATCCACTTTCCATGGCATGGAGGCTGTCAGCAGAGTTTTGCATTGGCCCACAAGAAACAGCGGCAACAAGAGAACACAGCCGCTGAGCCATCAAAAGAGCAACAAGCTGTGCTGCGATATATGCTTAGGTGTCTGTTAACTCAGCCCCACCCACTTATGGCTAAGTGGATTTATGAAATAACATAATTAATCAATTAAAAGGCATCCAATTAATAAAACTTCTTGAATTAATTAATTGCCCATTCTTATTAAAACAATTCTTGCAAAACAACATGGGTACTAGATGAAAACAGACCTCTGTGGAAAACCTCCGTTTCTTTGAAGCTTGAGTTAAATTTTGTTGCCAGCACAGAAGATTCATAAAGATGTAAATCAATTGTCCACTGTGAAACATGCCTGTGTGGACTTCTAGTAGCAATGATTTAGGATGCTTTTTAGTACCTTGATCCATTCCAGTCTGGGGTCAAGTCTGGTTTTGAGATGGAATCAGCCTTGGTCGCCCTGATGGATGACCATTTTGGGGAGGGGGGACAAGGGGAGTGTGACTCTGTTACTTCTTCTTGATTGCTCTCTGGCTTTTGATACCGTTGACCATGGTATATTTCTGGACCGTCTCTATGAGCTGTGAGTTGGGTGGTGAGGGCACTGTTTTACAGTGGTTCGACTCTTACTTATGGGGTCATTCCAGAGAATAACATTGGGTGACTGTGCCACAGCAACCTGGCAGTTGAACTGCAGGGTGCCACAGGGCACTGTTTTGTTCCCAGTGTTGGTCAACATCTATATGAAGCTGTGGGAGTGATCATTAGATGATGGGAAAGGTGTCATAGGTATGCTGATGACACCCAGCTCTATTTCTTTGTAACCCCTGAGTTAGGAGAGACCGTGCACATTCTGAACTGGTGCCTGGATGCAGGGATGGGCTGGATGACAGCCAATAAATTGAAACTGAATCCTGATAAGACAGAGAGCCTATGAGAGGGTGATTCCCAGTCCTGGAATTTGGTTGTGTACTTGTTCTGGATTGGGTTGCACTCACTCTGAAGGAGCAGGTCTGTAGTTTGGTGGTGCTCCTGAATCCACCTTTGTCACTGCAGGTCCAGGTGATCTCAATGGCTTGGAACAGCCATTACCAACCTTGGCTCATGCACCAACTATGCCCGCTTCTGGATAGGGATAAGTTAGCCACTATGTGTCATGCACTGGTAACCTCATGACTAGATTACTGTAATGCACTCTATGTTGCCCTGCCCTTGTGCCTGGTTCAGAAGCTGCAGCGACTGCAGAATGAAGCAGCTAGGGTGCTCAGCGGGACACCCAGCTGTGTTCACCTAAGATCTGTGTTAAAAGAACTGTGCTGATCGCCTATTAGCTACCAAACCATGTTCATGGTTATGTTGTTGATACACAAAGACCTAAACAACTTCAGATTAGGATACCTACCAGACTACCTTTATATATATATATATATATATATATATATATATATATATATATATCCAGCAGACTTTCAAGATCTTCAAAGGAGGCCTTGCCAGTTGTTTCATGACCAGCAGAATGTTACCATGTAATATCTTGAAGGCAGAACTTCTTGGGGGTGGAGCCCACCCCCTGGAACACCCTCCCCTGTGCAGTTCAGGAGGCAGAAAATGCCGCATCTTTCAAGCGCCTCCCAAAAGTGCACTTGTTCCCCCAGAGGCTTTCTCTGGCTTGTAATTAATTGCTCATGTGCTGCTCCATCTTACTGTTCCTTATATTCCTTTGTTAGTGTAGTTGAAATGGTTTTAATAATGTATTTTAAATGCGATCTCTAATATAATATAAACCGCTGAAGAGATTTGATGATATTAAGTGGTATATACATATTAATAAATCAAATACAGGTAAGTGTAAGAATAAGGACTGGATGAATGTGAATATTAAGTGGAGTGGGGACTGACAAGGACAATCGGACTTTGAACGAGCCCTAAGAGGCATGGGAATAGGAAGTGCTGTTGCACTCATGTCCTGCTTGTGGGTTTCCCATGGGCAGCTGTTTGGCCAATCTCAATTTTAATTGTTATTTTAACTAAATGTGTACACTACCCTGGAATTTGTTAATGAAGAGTGGTAGATAAATTATCATCACACGTACATGCGCGCGCGCGCACACACGCGAGTACTAGATTCTGGGACCAAACATTAGACAATGACTATCACCAGAACCATCTGGCTGGTCAATGTTAGAAGCAGATTGTAAAACTAGACAAAGGGCCATAGCTCTGTGGCAGAGAGCATGCTTTGCATGCAGAAAGGCCCAGGTTCAATTCTATACATCTCTTGGTATGGTTGGCAAAGACCCCAGTCAGAAACTCTGCCCATCATTGTGTAGATAGACCCATAGTCGATAGCTAGATAGATTCTTCATCTTGACTCGGTATAAGGCAGGTTCCTATTAACGAGATGGGGGTGAGGCGCTGATCCAGTGAGTTCAGAAAGGTTACAACACCTCAGATAGTTTAGCTTAGGAAAAAAGCAAGTTAGTGGAGACATGACAGAGGTGTACAAATTATGCATGATGTGGAGAATGTGGATAGGGAGACATTTTTCTCCCTCTCTCATAATACTAGAAACTGGGTCATCCCATGAAGCTGACTGGTGGCAGATTCAGGACAGATAAAAAGAAGTACTTCTCACACAGTGCATAGTTAAACTGTGGAATTCACTTCCACAAAAAGCAGTGATTTGGATGGCTTTAAGGGGGGATTGTACAAATTCATAGGTGATAAAGCTATCAGTGGTTACCAGTCGTGACGGCTATATGCTACCTGCAGTATCACAGGCAGAATGTCTATCTACACCAGTTACTGGGGAACATGGGTGGGAGGGGGCTGTGGCACTCATGTCCTGCTTGCAGGTTTCCCATGGGCAGCTGGTTGGCCATTGTGTGAACAGAATGCTGGACTAGACAGACCCTTGGTCTGATCCAGCATGGTTCCTCTTATGTGACATCGAGCAAAGGGCTGGATGCGCCCGATCTCGTCTGATCTCAGAAGTTAAGCAGGTTAGTACTTGGATGGTTAGTTAGTACTTGGATGGGAGACTGCCTGGGAATCAGGCTTCCTGCACTGAGCAGGGGGTTGGACTCGATGGACTTGTAGGTCCCTTCCAACCCTGTGATTCTATGATTCTGTGTTCTTATGAGGCAGTTCTTATGATATTTTCCTTCAGCTAATTCTTCACTCTCCCAATCCTTTATTTTCTTTTTTACTACTGAAAATTAGGTGATAGATTCTAAACACTGGACTTTTTTAAAAATCTACATTTTAATGATACCAGAACCTTGCTTGGTGGTAACAGCTTTGATGTAAAAGTAGCAATAAATAAATAACCCATGTAGCATTTATCATTCTCATGAAAGGCTTAGTTTAGAAAATTCACCACCCACTGGTGCAAGCAGATCATTTTGACTTCTGTTGACTATTTACAAAAACAGAAACTATTAATCCATGGCTAAAATCACCCTTGGGAAAGAAATATTGTTGAACTTGAATTACAGACTTTGTTTTGTCAAACTGAGAAACTCATTTATCTCCTGAGAGGATCTCACAAATCTTCAGCATTACAGCTTGCATCAGCATCAGCTGCCAAGTTAGCGTCAAAAGCGGAGCTGGAGAAGTACAAGGATTTGGGGGCCTGTAGACCGAGGGGCATGCTAAGCAATCACCATATGAAACTGTACTTGGTTAAATGGGAAATCCTGGCCTAGCAAAGTCTTCTAGGATGAAGAAAAACAAAGAGAGCCACAGGGCTGGACAGAATGCAAAAGTTATGCAGCTCCCCGGTGGTGTAATGGTAAATTCTGAAGTGCAAGTGTTTGTCATAATAGTCCCCATTTGCAATGGTGCTCCTTGGTAACAACAGGATAGTGAAAGCAGAATGGTTTATGCGGCACCTGAAATACCACTGGCCAGCCGGGGCCACAAGGACTAAAGAGGTGTAGAGCTTGCTTCCAGTTCAAAGCAAAGTTGTCTAAGCACCAAAACAGTTTTTGTCGATAATGCAAGTGACCAAGTATAGTACATATTAATATTCCATTTCATGGCCTTCTTGAGTGTTCCACTTCCCCTGACCATTAGCTTACCGTCAGGTTGATTATTTTAGAACAGGGCTTCCTCATAAAAGTAAGGATGGAACCTCACCAAAGAATGCACATTCTGAAAACATAACTATGGCCAGATCTACACCTTGTGTCATATCATTACAATCCCGTCACGGTAACGCTATATCCCTCTTGCTCATTTATACCTCATAGGACACACAATGACATTTGTTGCAGCATTTTGGATAAAGTGGAATAAAAAGCAGGAAATAACACTATGACAGTGGTGCATATAGAATGTGTAATTGCCCCAACTGTTATCAGTGCACTCCAATAACACTATAAAGCAGTAGTGTAGATCTAGCCTATAAGTTGGTATCACTGGGAGAGCAGAAATGGTTTCAGGGAAAGGCACTTTGCTGGCCCATGTACCTGAATGAAGGTAAATTTAGTCTTGCACTCCCATCCCTGCACTCCCATCCCTGAAATCCTGACACTTATCACATGTGACACTTTTCTGAATTGGCTTAATTCAGGGATGGAAAACCTCTTCCCGCCTGAGAGATAAATTCAATTCCAATAGTGGGAAGGGCTGAAGGCAAAGAGGGCTGGGCAAAAGGCATGGGACCAAAAATACACACATGCACACACAAAATATCAACGTATTGTAGTTGAAAGCTCTTACTGCCAGTAATAAAGCCTTTCAAGAAGCATTTCAACCTTTTAGAGTGGAGGGGAAAACTTCATAAAAGTTGGAAAAACATCAATCGATTGGTGGTTTGGGTGAAGGGAGTATGGCCTTCTGGGGAACCCCATAGGGCCAGATTTGGCCCCTGGTCCTGAGGTTCCCCACCCTTGGCTTAGCCCTGAGGGGATGGGAGTAGAAGTAGATGTAACTTGGTGAGCTGCCATCCTTTAGCTCCCATGGTGGCTCCTCCCTGCCTCAGCTTCCACATGAAGGGCTTTTGACATTTTACCTTGAGGAGATGGGAGAAGAAACAGATTAAAATTGAACTCAAATGGAGAAGAGAGACTGTAGAATATGGGGATGTGACAGAGGAGTGGATCTTGTTAGTGCACCCTTGCTCTATCCTCATGGGATACTAATTGTATGAAGAGAAAAATACCTGAATTATGGTTGTACCAAACTGACAAGGCCCATTTCTCACTTGTTTTACCCATTTCGTTCATGACTCTTTTGTTTTAGCTATATTTTGGGAGGTATAATTCTTGGGGTGAGGGGAAGTGAATCGGGGTAGCTGCTATTTTGTTCTTCCCCCACACCAGAAAACGCTGTTGTTAGGTGCTTTTTTTTTTCTATTTTGGGAATTTATAAATGGCTGCCACCATTAAAATGGCTGCCTCATTTGCCACTCACTGGGGGCTGCTATTATTGCGGACAGCCATCAAAGATCTACAGAAAACACAAACTTTTTCTGAGTTATCCCAGCAGTTCATTTTATTTAAGAGTTGCTGGGTTAAATGCCACTCCATAGAAAGAGCAGTGATTGAAGCAGGCTTGTTAAAAATATAAAGTTACAGTGTGCTGTTCCACCATGCAACCTTATTTTTAAATGACTACAAAACACCTTTTTTTACATTTTGATTTATTTTCTTTTTTTAAAAAAGGATGTCTTACAACCCCCCCCCCCAAAAAAAAGATGGTTAAGAAGTGGGGTTAGAGAGAGGAGGGAATCAGAGATTCATAGTGCATCTTATGCATATCTAATCTGAAATAACCCCCATTGAGTTAAGTGGGATTTACTCCCAAGTAAATGAGCCAAAGAATCAGTGAAATTATTAGGAGGAACAAAGTTGAGGGAGGGGCTATTTCACAAAACTGATTCTCCTGGAATTACTGGATCAATTTCATGAATTTTTAGTTGGATCACTGTTTCTCTGCAGCCCTAACCTGCCCAGAGCTTCTGTTTAATGCAGTATCTAGTAAGAACATAAGAAGAGCCATTCTGGATCAGACCAAGGGTCCGTCTGGTCCAGCATGCTGTTCACACAGTGGCCAACCAGCTTCCTGTGGGAAAGCCCCAAGTACAGCACAAGCACAACAGCATCGTCCCACCATGTTCCCTAGCAACTGGTGTACATAGCCATAATGCCTCTGATGCTGGAGGTAGCCTCAGGATTGGTAGCCATTGATAGCTTTCTCCTTCATTATTATAAGACTTGTGCTACACTCCTTAAAGATAAGTTAAATGCCCACACACTGAATGATCTCCGATAGTGGAATTTTCCACATATCTCTCACATCTGCTAAAGCTAAGGTCTTCTGGAAGCACTCCACTACAAACATACTTTTAAAGAGATTGCGTAATAAAATCTTAAATATCTTTTCATCTGAATCCATTAGCATTACAATCTGCTGCCTGGTCTGCTGGGAAAAGCTCTGTGGGCCTTGGCAAATTCAGCTTGAGGACTGAATTAATTGTACCAATAGGCCAGGGCTTCACAACATGAGGCCCACATGCAGCTGCCCCCTAACAACTTGTAGCCTTCCCCCATACCTCCCCAGGCAAATGCTTAACACTTTTCTTTGCAGCCCATTCCCTCTCCATTATGGGAATATCTGCAGCCTGCACAGGCCTGCTAATATTTACAGGGGTAAGGTGAGAGATTGGCCCAGTTCTCATGTAAATGCAGCAAATCATGGGTTAATTAACCCACACTTTTCCACACCATATGCCAGGTGTGTGCTGCTGTCTTTTTAAATATGCAACCTCCAATCGGCCTGAGCCTGGACACTATGGGTTAATTGTGGGTAAAACAATCCAAGATAACCTACAGTTAGTTGTTAGGTTAGGTTGTTAGGTTAAATTTGGGTTGTTTAAATCCATAGTGTCTGGGTTCAGGTATCATGGAGCAACCTCCAATTGGAGGTTACATGTTCAAAATGGTGATGGCATGTGCCATGGCAAACTGTGAGTTAATTGACCCACGATGTGCCAGCATTATGTCCAAACAGGCCCAATGTTTGCTTTATGCTCTGCATCACTTCTCTCCTGAATTCAGAGGTTAAGTTGGCACTAGTTTTTCCAGTCTGTTGCTGCAACAATCCATCCATCCAGCATAGCCTGTCTGCAGCTGAGACTCACTTGGGGTCAGTAATACCCTAAACTTTTTGGATATACAGATAAGATTTAGAAATATGTTTTAAAATGTGTAGTGTGAAGGAGACAAATGCATGTTTAGAAACACTTGTACCATACAGGTACATTCATCATATAAATAAGATTGATTACAGCTTTTTGTCAAGTATATGCAGTTGCAAAATTGGGCTTGTTACTACATTACAGATGAACAGGGTGGCCATGTGTATTCCTTTCCAGAGGATGTTCCTCTATTTGAATGGCTGTCCCATCCAAGTCAGGTTTAAAAATAAAAATAAAATAACCATAAGAAGGAAGAACATGGGCCTTGAAATTTCCTGTCAGTAGTTAGAACCTGTACAGCAGACTTGGCAGGCACACAGATGACCCACTATGGTGATCATTTCAAAATTTGCATCTACAGGTATGAATTAGCATATGCAAATTTTATGCAAATTGGTATCTTATTCTGTCCTCTCTTTTTTTTTTGGTGATGCATAAGTGGCCACCCTATACTTGGAAAAGTCCTCACTGCACAAACTGCTGGGGAAATAGATATCTTATGTGCTGTGTTGCTTAAGGCCAAACTAGTCATGGTCAAATGAATCCACTTCTGCACAATGGCATATATGAAGTGGAAGGTGTGTAGGGTAGTCTTAATTGTGAAGGGCTGCCAGAAGACTGTCCTCTGTTTTGAAGGTGTCCTCTGTTTGAAGGGCTGTCTTCTCCAAGTCCAGTTTAAAGATAAAGAACCATTGGAAGGAAGATCTGGGCCTTGAAGTTGCCCATCAACAGCGCCTGGGCAGCAGACTGAGGAAGGCACACAGGTCACTTGGTCCCAGTCTTCCACACAGATGTACTGTATTTCTGTTAATAATTCTTTCTAAATTTGCATCTATACATATAAATCAGCATATGCACATTTTATACAAATTGGTGCCCTCTTTTGCTCTCTTTTTTTGGTGATGCGTTTTGTCTTTTTTGTTGATTAATAAGTGGCTGCCCTATGAGTGGGTCAGGAAAAGAGGGGATAACAGAGGAAGAGAGTAACAAGATGCCTGTGGTGGTATCAAGAGAAAAGAGAGTGCTATGGGGCACAGAGGGGTATATGAGCTAATAGAGATGGGGTGCAGAGAAACCTGTGGAGTGGAAGAGAAAAAGGGAGCTAAAGAGATCTGTGGCGGGGGGACAGACAAAAAGGGGTGACAGACATGGAGATGCAAAGAGAGAAGAGAGAGTATGCTATGATATGCCGAAGAAGATAAAATGCTGTTGACAGAAAAAGGGAGAGAGTTAACCAAGATATGGGTGCAGAAGGACCCATGGGGGGCAGAGAGAAGAGAGTGCACAATATAATGCAAAGAGGAATGGCGTGAGCCCTCGGAGTGATTTGAGCTGTGCAGTCCCTGCTCCTTCTGCTTTAGACACTCCAGACCATTTCATGTGATTATTGCTGTCTGGAAAAGCATACCCATTTCATGCACATCAATCCCCACAGTCTGTAAACAGGACAGGAGCCCCATGTCAGGAGCACCTTAGCGGCCTCTTTCAGTCTACTCCAATAGCCGACTCAAGACACAGACAAAAGGATTCTTTTCAAGGCTTTAATCCTTTTACAACTTAATGACTGTTTCAGATGCTAGTCACCAGTGACTAAGCAATGAACAGCAGAGTAGCCTATGCTCCGAGTAGGCAGTTGGTCCCCGTTTGAAGGAGAATCACTTGCAGACCCTGAACTTATGGGCTATGGAGAGGTCCTCCCTCTTTCCCTTGGGTCCACGGGACGCGACTGTTGCTTGCGCGCCAAACGGGCGCTATGCCTCCTTTCCGCACCCTCCATCGCTCATCGCTCTCTGCGTTGAGCGTCTAGCAAGCCCCCCTCCCACACTTTCTCACTGCTAGGATCACTATCTCAGGAATGCCGGCAGGAGGAATCTCTGCTAGCTGCTGTGCCTGTGAGGGATGAGTGGGCTCCTCTCCCACAGATTGCTGTTCCTCCTCAGAATCAGAACTGCTCTGGGGTTCTATGGGCTCAGTTTCCACCCTGACATCCCAATGCATTGGCACAATCCCCACACCAGCCTCATGGAACTGCTTTCCCATCCACGCAATGCACTCATTTAAGACTGAAATAGGTATGCTTTTCCAGGAAGAGGTCTATGCATTCATCTGATCTGTACCGATCTCTGGACTGGAGCACCGGCCTACCAATTTAAGGACTGTGCAGACACATGCTTCCCATACTTTCTTATTGAAAGGAAAAGATCCACACTCCCTGGGGCAGGGGCATGCACACACATGTCCCATGTGAGTATGGACATTTCCCTTTCCATGGGTGACTATGGGAAGCCAGTATAATCCCATTCCTTGGAATGTTCAGCCATTGCCCAAAGTCACCCATAGAAAAGGAAATATATTTGCATGCTCACGGTGCATATTTACCTTTCAAGGAAGGGCCCGTGGCTCCAGTGATACAGGCTAGTGCTTGCTGGTGACCTGTGTCTCAGACTATGTGCGTCAGACAGAGAACTCCTTTTCATCTGGTGGTACTCACAGAGACAACCCAATACTTTTTTTTTGCCTGATGAGGAGCAACAAACAGTCTCTCCAACTTCCCAACTGCCCCAGGCAACATGCATTATACCCAAGGCCAGTGAAGTTACTCCGGAACCTGAGGCAGCAAACCCCACAAGCACCTCTCTGGCAGTGAAAATACGATGATACAATAAATAAATAATAATTTGCTTCCCTTTCGTGGCACCTGCAATCAGCTGCTGGAGGCGACTGCCTCATTCTGGCTAACAGTAGGGCCGGCCCTGGGTATTCAAACCACTTAAGAAGCTGTGAAGTACAACTGATACTTGAGACAGATACAGCTTGAATGGGCAGGGAACAAGTTGGACATCTCTTTGGAACTGCAAAGCTAAACATTACAGTCAACAGCCCGATGTCAAGTCCTCAGTCACATCTAATGCAACTTACTCTGTGCCCTGAGATCATTATGTAGTGCATTTCCATGCCCCCTGTCCCCAGATGTGACACAGGGGCATGGAAATGTGCCATGTAATTATAGCAGTAAATTACACTCAGTGTTATAGAGGGGGCAGGCAGGTAGAACTTAACGTGGGATTGCCATTCTTAGAAGTGGGCCCATGTAGTTCCATACTAACCTACAGAAACAGAAATTGAAAACTGAAAAAATCCAGGCCACAAGGAATCATTACTAGTTTGTAGGGGTGCACGAAAGTCACTTACCTGGTCTCGCAGCTTTTCGCGGTGGGGGGGAGGCGCTTCGCTGCTCTCCCCCCGAAGTTCAGGCCGGGGGAGGAGGCTTCCCGCCTCGCCCGTCCGAAATTCAGGCCGGGGGGGGAGGCTTCCCGCCTCGCCCAGCCAAAATTCAGGCCGGAGAGGAGGCGCCTCGCCTCGCCCGGCCACGAAATAAAAAGTTTAAAAAAAACACGCCCCCATGATAGGCTACGTGACGACTAACGTAGCCTATCACGGCTAGATCTGCAAAGTCAGCCGTGATAGGCTACGTAAATTGTCACGTAGCTTATCACGGGTGACTTTAAAAAAAAGCGCGTACGGCTAATGGCGGCCCCCATAGGGAGCCACCATTCGCGTTCCTTATTTGGTCGCTGTAGTCTACGTAAATCTTTACATAGACTACGGCGAAAATAAGGGCAACGCAAATAGCGTTGCCCTTATTTTCACCGTAGTCTATGTAATCTTTACGTAGACTACAGGGACCAAATAAGGAACGTGAATGGCGGCTCCCTATGGGGGCCGCCATTAGCCGTACGCGCTTTTTTTTTTAAAGTCACCCGTGATAGGCTACGTGACGATTTACGTAGCCTATCACGGCTGACTTTGCAAATCTAGCCGTGATAGGCTACGTTAATCGTCATGTAGCCTATCACGGGGGCGTTGTTTTTTTTTTAGTTTTATTGGAATGGCGGCGGCGGCAGCCGGTCACCATTTGCATCCCTGCAATCAGCCGTGATAGGCTACGTAAATGTTTACGTAGCCTATCACGGCTGATTTAAAAGAAAAAAAACGCGCGTACGCAAATGGCGGTGCCCATGGGCGCCGCCATTTGCGTATGCGCGTTTTTTTCCCCTTTAAATCAGCCGTGATAGGCTACGTAAACATTTACGTAGCCTATCACGGCTGATTGCAGGGATGCAAATGGTGGCGGCTACGGCCGCCACCATTTGCGGACCCAGCCGGCCAGAATTTCGGGGGGGAGGGATGGAGCGCCTCCCCCCCACCTCGAATCAATTTCGTAAAAAGGTAAGTGACTTTCGTACATCCCTAGCTAGGGTTGGCAGAGAATTTCTCCCCGAAACTTCGGGGGGCCGAGCGCCAACGTGTTCGGCCCCCCGAACAAGTTTCGGGAAGAAATCCTCCGAACCCCCCCGCCCCCCGCACCCCCCCCGGGACGGGACTTACCTTCACCGAATGTCCCTCCCGGTGGCTGGTCCGGCCGGCGGTTCGGCGGGTGTTCGAGCGAGGCGGGAGCGGCAGCCGGTCTTTCGACCGGCTGCCGCCGCCGCCATTGCAATGAAAGAAAAAAAAACAAAAACACCCCCTGATAGGCTACGTGATGATTCACGTAGCCTATCACGGCTAGATTTGCAGATCTAGCTGTGATAGGCTACGTGAATCGTCACGTAGCCTATCAGGGGGCGGTTTTTTTGTTTTTTTTTTAACTTTCGCGTTCGGGTGAGGCGGGAAGCCTCCTCCCCGGCCTGAATTTCGGCCGGGGCGAGGCGAGAAGCCTCCCCCCCTGGACGGAACTTCACGGGGGGACCAGCGAAGCGCCTCCCCCCCACCGCGAACGTCCTTCGAGGAAAGGTAAGTGACTTTCGTCCACCCCTATCCGCCACCCCCTGGAATCCCCCCGGGATGGAACCTACCTGGCGGCAGCTGGTCCAGGTCCATCTGCTGCTTTCCACCCACTGCACCCGGACTATGCATGCAAATGGTGTCCGGCATAGCTGATGCCATTTGCGTCCCTTTTCTTCAAGTAATAGGCTACGTAAATCTTTATGTAGCCTATTACTGCAAAGAACAGGGATGCAAATGGTACCCACTACTACTTTTACTTATTAACATTTTAAATTCTTCATTATTTATCAACAACACTGATAATCCAGTTTAGAACTACTGTTACTAATGAGTTATAAATATTATTGATAATCCATTTTAGAATTAGTGCTACTGCTGAGTTATAAATATCATTGATAATCCAGTTTAGAATTGTTACTGCTGAGGTATTATTGTTGTTGTTGTTGTTAATCCAGTTGTATTAGATACAGTGCACACTTAACAATAAGTGTGTATCCAATAAAAAGAGGAACAGTTGGTGCAGAGAACAAGATAAATCAATCTATTTAACTTTGGTCTGGAAAATTGAAACTAGGCTACATAGGTAGGGACTTCCGTCGGAATATAGGAGTGATTTAACAAACAACTCCAAACTAAACTGCTTGGGTGCGGGAGGGGAGCCAGGCCGATGTTACTGAAAGCAGCCAGAGCTTACCTGAAGAGTCAGCCTTGGTCGTCAAAGGGAAACCTGAAAGGCTGAGGAAATCACGCCGAGGCCGCCCTTTCCACCTGTGCCCTGCCCGTGTGAACCTGCTCGCCCCCCTCCCGTTCATGGCGAGTCAGCTGGGAAGGGCGTAGAATCCCCAGGAGCACATCTCTGCTCTACCCAGCACAGGGGCGGGGTTGGGGCCAAGGGAGTTTCCTGCTCTACTCCTTGGCCAACTATAAAGAAAGCAGGCAAGAAAAAAAAAAGAGCCCCACTCCTAACTAAAAGTGTTCTCTCAGAAGCGCCACTGCAAGCTCGCCTCCCTTTGTATTGCCCCACCTTTGCTAGGAGCAAAATCCTCCTGCGGACGGGAGGAGACAGCCGCTGCCTGCTATACGATTTGCGTCCCTGTTCTTTGCAGTAATAGGCTACGTAAAGATTTGCATAGCCTATTACTTGAAGAACAGGGACGCTGGCCCACCGCTCACCTCCTGCTGTACGGCCCAGTTCCTAACAGGCCACGGACTGGTACCGGTCCATGGCCCAGGGGTTGGGGACCCCTGATTTAACAGATTAAATTTACTTCCAAGTGAGCATGCATAGGGTCAGGTTACATACCATTTTAAGTCCCGGAATGATCTTTGCTTCCCCCTGCCACAAACAAAGCCCTCTCTGCTACATTTCAGATGAATGCTTATGGGGTAATGGTTGCAACTAGATCATCACCAAAATGGTCCTTGAAGTATGACTCCCTCTCATAGAGCACATCAATTATTATAAAAGGCTTTCAAATGTTGATAGGCGTTGAAGTATCATATGACATGCTAACAGCCTTTAGTCTGTTTTATTGGATAGTTTAGACAATGCAAAGCCTATTAGGATATATTCACCATTTGCGTCAAGTGATCTGTTTATCCTACAATGATATAAAATGCTGCTGTCAAGAACACACTCTGGAATAATGCAGCAAAACAGCTCCACTGCTGAGAGCCTCCGTGTCTGAACTGAATGTGAGCTTCACCTACAAGTGCTGTCAATCAGGCTCTTAAAGCAGATAAGGAGTTGGATAATTTCAGGCAAAAGGAGGAAAAGATGGAAAATAATGATTCCTGTGGATGAAATTTTAATGACAGCAAACAGAAATTAGACATGGATAAGTGGAAAAATACCACAGATCGCAGTGCTTGAGGGAACATCTGGCTCTTCTTATACCCGGCTGTTTTATATAAATAAGCGGAGATTGTACTAAAGGGTTCCATTCACATAGCAATATTGGCCATTACTAGGGTTGTGAATTAGCATGTGGGCTTATAGCTACTGTATTTACTAATGAGCATATTAAGTTACAATGCCATAATAATTAGCAGTACATATGGCTGTCAGTTTAGTTGGAGACGCTAGATAAAGGTCTCATCAGCCCAGCTCTGGAAGTTGATGTATAGGGTTCACCTTGCTCATTAAAACACCAGATGGAGACAAACTGTTGAATGGAGATATTTTGGTCCATCTGATAACTGAGTTAACTTCCTCCAGTCACCAAATTCTGGAGGTGATGAGAAGATCCAACATAACAACACCAATCTAGGTGCAACATCTGGAGAGAAGAAAAGATGCATCTGGAGCAGCAGGTTACATGAAAGGATGTGTGACATGACCTAAAGCTTTGCAGGATTCCAATACATTCAGAGATCTCCACAGTTATGGGTTCTCCATTTCCTTCTATGTTAGAACATATAGAGAGGAACATTGTCATCATTGGTATGGGTTACCCCTTGATTCGTAGACTAGAGGACAATGATACTTGAGTACATAGCATTCTGTTTGCACAGGTAGGGATGGGAGAGAAATTTGTTTCAGTTTGTTTTTGATAAGAATTTATCAAAATTTGCAAACTTCTCCATAAATGGGATAGAAAGAACTTGAGGAGATGATGATGATGATGATTCAAAATGTGAGAAAAACTGAACCTCACAGATTCACCCATCCAGACTCAAGTCTTGACTCTTAAAAGTCTGAGTTTGAATCTCTCTGTATTCGACCATACTTGTGGTCCTGAATTAGGGCTGCCACTTCTTTTTTTCAGACAGCCTCCTCATCCTTAACAGCTACATGGCAGGCAGTACAACATGGTCCTCTCCATGCTGGAAATTGCTGTACCTATTGAATTTGGCCAGAGCAGATGGATGAAAATTAAATTTCATTTCATTTCAGTTTTTGATAAGAATTTACCAAGATTTGCAAATTATTTAATATTTGGGATGAAAGGAACCTGAGATTTGAATGATCCAAATGTGGGACAAACCGAAAACTGCCAGATCCATCCATGCCTAGTCACAGGGAAGTTCTGCCAATGCGTACCAAAATGACCAGATTGCATTCTGAACTACAGAGGGCTGAGAATGATCCAGCATCACAGCAATCTTCTATGTTATAGTGGACGACCAGAATGCACAGGCCCCCTGGATGAAGCCTTGAAGCTCAGGACATTGTAGCAGCATCCTACCTTTTATCCGGAGCAAACCAAGATGGAAATATTATATATTACAACAGCAGCGGCGGCGGCAGCACTTTTCTGTGGCTTCATCTAACACTGCTGCTGTCACACTGCTCTACTTTTTGGTGCCAGGCTAAGACTTTTAGCTTACGTAAATATTTACGTAGGCTAAAACAGCGAAAAAAAGGGAACACAAATGGCAGCCGCTGTAGCCGCCGCCATTTGTGTACGCTGTTGTTGTTTTTTAGCTTGCCGTGATAGGCTTCTGGGTGTCCGGCTGCGGGTGGCCCCAGCCGGCAGCTCCGTGGAATCTCCATGGAGCGGAGTCGGCCGGGTTAGGATTTCGGGGGGAGGTGCGGAGCGCCTCCCCCCCACCAAGAATCACCCCGTCGAAAAGGTAAGTGACTTTTGTACATCCCTACTTTTCAGTTCTATCAATGAATGCCCTTGTCTCAAGCAGAAACATCTATATTTAAATGTGCCTAAAGTAGTTATGCCAAACTTATATTTAACAATTTGCCATTGCGTAATCCCTCATTTGAACTTTTGAAATGTTTGTGCGTTTTGACCTTGAGCAATGTGCTCTTGTAATTAAACACACTTGGGCACAGTCCTGTGCATGTTTATACAGGAAAAAGTCCTACAACTCCCAGCATTCCCCCACTAGCCATGCTGGGAATTGCAGGGCTTTCTTCTGTGTAAACATGCATAGACGTGCGCCCTTAAGTAACTTTAAATAAACATGAAATGATGTTAGAAGATATAGAACCAACCCTTTCATTTTAAGGACAAAGACAAACTATTCTGATTAAGGCAGAACCTTTTTCTCCTTTGATGCTGATGAGCTATGAGTATGAAGGGAAAAAACAGCTGTTCCCTTATTATTATAATCCACATCACCACAAAAGAATTCAAGGTATGCAACAGCCAAATCTACATTTGAGGACAAAAATGTACCAAATCTTCAGAACATTTTTAATTCCTTCAAAATATCATATGATTATGTATTGACGTAGTTCTATTAAGAATATTAGCAGCGAAGCAAGAGAATACATGTTCTTTTAGTTCTAATAAAAAACCCACAAATTTGCCAGATTTTTCCTGAATTTGGGTGACTAGACTTTTAGAAGGGGGATACAGCATGCATGCCCCTTCATGGATCACTGCCTTGTTGTGGCGAAGGGGCTTGCGTAACTCAGTGAAGCCATAAGCTATGCCGTGCAGGGCCACCCAAGACAGACAGGTCATGGCAGAGAGTTCTGACAAAATGTGGTCCACTGGAGAAGGAAATGGCAACCCACTCCAGTATTCTTGCCAAGAAAACCCCATGGAACATATCACAAGGCTAAAAGAGATGACGCCAGAAGATGAAACCCTCAGGTCGGGAAGTGTCCAATATACTACTGGGGAAGAGCAGAGGGTATTTCCAAGTAGCGCCAGAAAGAGTGAAGCGGCTGGGCCAAAGCCGAAAGGACACTCAGCTGTGGATGTGTCTGGTGATGAAAAGAAAATCCGATGCTGCAAAGAACAATATTGTTTAGGAACCTGGAATGTCAGATCAATGAATCAAGGTAAGCTGGAGGTGGTCAAACATGAGATGGCAAGACTGAACATCGACATCTTGGGAATCAGCTAACTAAAATGGACAAGCATGGGCGAATTTAATTCAGATGACCATTATATCTACTACTGTGGGCAAGAATCCCTTAGAAGAAATGGAGTAGCCAATAAAAGGGTGGGGAAAGCACTGGGGTACAATCTCAAAAACGATAGAATGATCTCAGTACGAATCCAAGGCAAACTATTCAACATCACAGTAATTCAAGTCTATGCCCCAACTACTGAGGCCGAAGAAGCTGAGGTTGATCGGTTCTATGAAGACCTACAACACCTTCTAGAACTAACACCAAAAAAAGATGTCCTCTTCATCATAGGGGATTGGAATGTTAAAGTGGGAAGTGAAGAAATCACTGGGATAACAGGCAAGCATGGCCTTGGTGTACAAAATGAAGCAGAACAAAGGCTAATAGAGTTTTGCCAAGAGAACATGCTGATCATAGCAAACATGCTTTTCCAGCAGCACAAGAGGCGACTCTACACATGGACATCACCAGATGGTCAATATCGAAATCAGATTGATTATGTCCTTTGCAGCCAAAGATGGAGAAGCTCTATACAGTCAGTAAAAACAAGACCTGGAGCTGACTGTGGCTCAGGTCATGAGCTGCTTCTTGCAAAATTTCGGCTTAAATTGAAGAACGTAGGGAAAACCACTAAACCATTCAGGTATGACCTAAATCATATCCCTTATGAATATACAGTGGAGGTGAGGAATAGATTTAAGGGATTAGACCTGATAGACAGAGTGCCTGAGGAACTATGGATGGAGGTCCATAGCATCATTCAGGAGGTAGCAACTCAATCCATCCCAAAGAAAAAGAAATGCAAGAAATAGGGATGTCAGAGAATTCCGCCACGGATCTCGGGGAGGCCGAATGCCAGCACATTCAGCCCCCTAAAATTGGTGGCGGAACGGTCTGCTCCCCCTGGGATGGGACTTACCTTGGGCGGATCTTCCTGGCGGCGGCGGCTCTGGCGGTGGTTCGGCTGCAGCTGCAGTGGCTGGTCTTCCGACCGGCTGCCGCCGCCGCCATTTCCAGTTAAAAAACAAACAAAGAAACAAACGTGATAGGCTACGTAAAGATTTACGTAGCCTATCATGGCTAGATTTTTAAAAAACACCGTGATAGGCTACATAAATGTTTACGTAGCCTATCACGGCTGAATTAAAAGAAAAAAAAAGACCCGCGCGTATGCAAATGGCGGTGCCCATGGGCGCTGCCATTTGCGTTCCTTATTTTGGGACGTCTTAGTCTACGTAAACATTTATGTAGACTAAGACAGCGAAAATAAGGGGAACGCAAATAGCATTTGCGTACGCGCTTTTTTTTTTTCAAAGTCAGCCGTGATAGGCTATGTAAACATTTACGTAGCTTATCACGGCTGACTGCAGGGACGCAAACACTGGCTAGCATTTGCGTCCCTGCTAGTCAGCGGCCGGATGTCCGGCTGCTGGCGGAGCCAGCCGGTGGCTCCGCAGAATCCCTGCGGAGCGGAGCTGGCCGGCCAGGATTCGGGGGGGGAGGGACGGAGCACCTCCCCCCCGGCCAGAATTTTGGGGGGAGGGACGGAGCGCCTCCCCCCACACACGAATGTCACCCTTCGAAAAGGTAAGTGACTTTTGTACATCCCTAGCAAGAAAGCCAAGTGGCTGTCTGATGAGGCTTTACAAGTAGCTGAGGAAAGAAGGGAAGCAAAAAGCAAGGGAGAACGGGGAAGATATATCCAACTGAATGTAGATTTCCAGAGAATAGCAAGGAGAGACAAGAAGGCCTTCTTAAATGAACAATGCAAAGAAATCGAAGAAAACAATAGAATAGGAAAGACTAGAGTTCTCTTCAAGGAAATCGGAGATCTCAAGGGAATGTTTTGTGCAAAGACGGGCATGATAAAGGACAAAGAAGGCAGGGACCTAACAGAAGCAGATGAGATTAAGAAGAGGTGGAAAGAATACACAGAAGAACTATACAGGAAAGATCTTATTGTCCCTGATAGCCATGATAGTGCGGTCACTGAACTTGAGCCGGACATCCTCGAGAGTGAAGTCAAGTGGGCCTTAGGAAGCATTAGTAACAACAAAGCTAGCGGAGAAGACAGTATTCCAGCTGAGCTATTTAAAATCCTAAAAGTTGCTGCTGTTAAAGTGCTGCACTCAATATGCCAACAAATTTGGAACACTCAACAGTGGCCACAAGACTGGAAAAGGTCAGTTTACATTCCAATTCCAAAGAAGAGCAATGTTCAAACTACCATACAATTGCGTTCATTTCACATGCCAGCAGGGTTATGCTCAAAATCCTACAAGCTAGGCTTCAGGAGCATGTGAACCGAGAACTACTGGAAGTACAAGCTGGGTTTCGAAGAGGCAGAGGAACTAGAGATCAAATCGCTAACATTTGCTGGATCATGGAGAAAGCAAGAGAATTCCAGAAAAACGTCTATTTCTGCTTCATTGACTACGCTAAAGCCTTTGATTGTGTGGATCACAACAAACTGTGGCAAATTCTTAAATTGATGGGACTACCAGACCACCTTACCTGTCTCCTGAGAAACCTGTACAAGGGACAAGATGCAACAGTAAGAACCAGACATGGAACAACCGATTGGTTCAAAATTGGGAAAGGAGTATGACATGGCTGTATATTGTCACCCTGCTTATTTAATTTATATGCAGAGTACATCATGAGAAATGCTGGGTTGGATGAATCACAGGTCAGAATTAAGATTGCTGGGAGAATTATCAACAACCTCCGATACGCAGACGATACCACCCTAATGGCAGAAAGTGAAGAGGATCTAAAGAGCCTCTTGTTGAGGGTGAAAGTGGAGAGTGCAAAAGCTGGTTTGAAACTCAACATTAAAAAAATGAAGATCATGTCATCTGGCCACATCACTTCCTGGCATATAGAAGGGGAAGAAATGGAAGCAGTGACAGATTTTATTGTCTTTGGCTCCAAGATCACCGCAGACAGTGACTGTAGCCATGGAATTAAAAGATGCTTGCTCCTTGGGAGGAAAGCTATGGCAAACCTGGACAGCATAGTAAGAAGCAGAGACATCACCTTGCTGACAAAGATTCATATAATCAAAGCTATGGTTTTCGTTTTCCCAGTAGCAACGTATGGCTGTGAGAGCTGGACTATAAGGAAGGCTGAGCGCCAAAGAATTGATGCCTTCGAACTGTGGTGCTGGAGAAGACTCTTCCAAGTCCTCTGGACTGCAAGGAGGTCAAATCAGTCAATCCTAAAGGAAGTCAACCCTGACTGCTCATTGGAAGGACAGATACTGAAGCTGAAGCTCAAATATTTTGGCCACCTAATGCGAAGAGAAAACTCCCTGGAAAAGACCCTGATGCTGGGAAAGATTGAAGGCAAAAGGAGAAGGGGACGGCAGAGGATGAGATGGCTAGATAGCATCACCGATGCAATGAATATGAACTTGAGCACACTCCGGGAGACAGCAGAGGACAGGAAGGCCTGGGGTGCCATGGTCCATGGGGTCACGAAGAGTCGTACATGACTTAACGACGGAACAACAACAGCATGCATGATGTTCCTGCTTCAATCTAGGGATGGACAAAAGGGACTTACCTGGTCCCGCAGCTTGCTTCGCGGTGGGGGGGAGGCGCTTCGGTTCTCCCCCCAAAGTTCAGGCAAGGGGGGAGGCGCCCCGCCTCGCCTGGCCGAAATTCAGGCTGGGGGGGAGGCACCCCATCCCTCACCACCGAAATTCAGGCCGGGGGGGAGGCACCCCATCCCTCGCCGCCGAAATTCAGGCCGGGGGGGAGGCGCCCCATCCCTCGCCGCCGAAATTCAGGCCGGGGAGGAGCGCCCCGTCTACCCGGCCACGAAAAAAAAAGTAAAGTAAAAAAACACACACACACACCCGTGATAGGCTACATAATGATTTACGTAGCCTAACACAGCTATATTTCCAAAGTCAGACGTGATAGGCTATGTAAATCGTCACGTAGCCTATCACGGGTGATTTTGAAAAAAAAAAAGTGCGTATGGAAATGGCGGCGCCCATGGGGCACCGCCATTTGCGTTCCTTAGTTTGGCACGTCTAGTCTACGTAAAGATTTACGTAGACTACGGCGAAAATAAGGGAACACTATTTGCGTTGCCCTTATTTTCGCCGTAGTCTACGTAAATCTTTACGTAGACTAGACGTGCCAAACTAAGGAACGCAAATGGCGGCGCCCCATGGGCGCCGCCATTTGTGTACACGCTTTTTTTTTTTTCAGAGTCACCCGTGATAGGCTACGTGATGATTTACATAGCCTATCACGGCTGACTTTGGAAATCTAGCCGTGATAGGCTACGTAAATCGTTACGTAGCCTATCACGGGTGTGTGTTGTTGTTTTTTTTACTTTCCTTTTTCATTTTGCAATGGCAGCGGTGGCAGCTGGTCAGAAGACCAGTCCCCGCCGCCGCCCCCGCCGAAACGCCGCCAAACCGCCGCCGGGACCTGCCGCCGAGAGGGACATTCGCACGAGGTAAGTCCCATCCCGGGTGGGGGGGGCGGGGGGCCGGCGGAGAATTTCCCCACCAATTTCGGGGGGCCAAATGTGTTGGCATTCGGCCTCCTGGAGATTCGTGGAGAAATTCTCCACCATCCCTACTTCAATCTTTGGCATTTAAATACCTCAAAAAGCTGATGCCAGTTGAAGCAGACCAGCCTTCCCCTACCTGGTTCCCTCCAGATGTGTTAGACTACAACCCCAATCATTCCTAGCCAGCAGGATGGGTGTTTCAGTCCCACACATCAGGGGGGCAGCAGGTGGGGGCAGGTTGGAGTACCCAGTGTTGATCTCGGTAGACCAGTGCCCAATATTTACATTGGTCTACCAAGCTCAGCATTTGCATTCATCTGTTCCCAGTGGCACTGCCAGGTTCGAGGGGGCTCTAGGCAAGATGCCCTTCAGCCTTTGCCCACATACAGTTGCCCCAGTGCTCATCCCCACAACCATCAGCCTAGTCACTTGCTTCTCCCTCCACCTCTCACCAAGGGGAAAGGTCTTTTTTCCCTTTCTTTTGGTGGCCATACCTGGAGATGCCAGGGATTGAACCTGGGACCTTTTTCATGCAAAGCATGTGCTCTGTCATTGAGGTACAACCTTTCCTCATACCTTCCACACAGCAAATGTTGATACAGGTATGTATGGTATTTTTTATGCTGTTAAATATGAAATTGTTTTATTGGAAGAGGAATGTTTTGTTGTTTATTCAGTCAGTCGCTTCCAACTCTTCGTGACTTCATGGACCAGCCCACGCCAGAGCTTTCTGTTGGCTGTCGCCACCCCCAGCTCCCCCAAGGTCGAGTCCGTCACCTCCAGAATATCATCCATCCATCTTGCCCTTGGCTGGCCCCTCTTCCTTTTGCCTTCCACTTTCCCTAGCATCAGCATCTTCTCCAGGGTATCCTGTCTTCTCATTATGTGGTCAAAGTACTTCAGTTTTGCCTTTCATATCATTCCCTCAAGTGAGCAGTCTGGCTTTATTTCCTGGAGTATGGACTGGTTTGATCTTCTTGCAGTCCAAGGCACTCTCAGAATTTTCCTCCAGTGCCACAGTTCAAAAGCATCTATCTTCCTTTGCTCAGCATCATTTTGTCTCCTGCATAGTTTTCTAACTAGGACACACAGAAGTAACTCCTTTATACCATTCCATTCCACTCTAACAACTCCAACTGAGTTTAATGTGTGGAAAATGGAGAAGGCGGGCATCTGATTCCAATAAATAATGCTTGCAAATGTGGAAAACTAATTTCTACGCATAGGTTTCTTTCGAAAAGATAACTTGATGACAGACCTTTTAGGGAACTTAAGGATATGAACAAGCAATTATCATCCAAGTGAACTGCAAAACCATGTAACTTCAAAATTTGATTAATTTTCACTAATTTGTAACTGCCTAATTGCAGGTATAAAGGAATATATTCAAAACCTGAAAAACTCATTTTCCATGTGCGTTACATTTCAGACTTTGGAAGACAATGTTTTGAGGTCTCAGACTTTGCATAGAGAAACTGATGTTTCTATGTTCAGAAAGGAATAAGGCCCAATCTTCATTTCAGAACACTTTAAAAGCAACAACAGCTTTTGAAATGCCATTTTACATGAGGCAATATCCAATGCTGCCCGTCCGCAAGTGGAGCCTACTGCACTTCCCTTCTGTGAGCAGCCAGCTCCACCAACACTCGCCACATATAGAACAGAGATTTAGCACTTCTGGAGGCACGCCAGACTGCGAGCTCTGCTGACCTGCCCTGTTCCAGAGACGAGCATTTCTGCTTCTTTCGGGTTGCCACTTGAAATGCTAAATCTCCATTGCGCAAGCGGTGGGCCCTCCTTGTGGAAGGGAATCGAGGGGGCTGGCCGCTCACGGGCAATCTCCATTGGATACTGCCCATGATATTCAAATGCTGTGATTTTTTTTTTTAAAAAACCCACATTTTATTTGAATCATATTACACATTTATCCCTTTGGAGGAAGTAACAGAATGAGTACACTAAATGCACTCCTGAACTGTCACTAGCTGCCATTTGTTTTCTGAAATAAGGCTGCAACAAACACCCCTGAACATATGACAGCAAATGAAAAGAAAAACAAAAAGAAACCTGGATCAGAAAACCCTTTCCGATTTCTTATTGAGGAACCTATTTTAAGTTTCAGAATAGAGTTCCAGAAGTTTCTGGAACTCTATTCAAACCACTCGTTTAGAACATCACAACAGGAACATATCCTGGCACTGTTAGGGCTGGAACACAGAGTGCAAGTTCAGGGGCCCACAGCCTGTGGTCCCCCAAACCACAGCCGCATGACTGCAATGTCATTCCTTTTCTTCCTTTTAAAAACTTTTTACAAAGGAGTTATGCTCCAGTCCACTGAACCCCCTAGCTTAATTTCCCAAGAGTGTTGTGTCTCTGGGAATGATGATGGGTGAAACAGTCTGAAGCTTTGCTCCCCAGTGTGCCTGCTCTGGGAAACATTAAAAAAGAGAAGGAAAAGGAAAGACACCAGGTAGCACTGCCAGCAGGTAGTGGAGAGGCACTCTGATAATGAAGATGGGGGTGTGACTGCTTCAATCTGCAGCACAGACACTCTGTAAAAAATATTTTTTAAAAAAAGAAGGGGGGAGCAGGAAAGATACAGCGACCAGGTTCACATGATCACCACAGCCCACTGTGGCATGGTGGGTTGCGGCTTCCAGGGGCACCAGGTTGGCAATCCAAGCCCCTGCCACTGCAGCTTGTCATTATGTGTGAACCTGGCGAGGGTGGGTTGTTGGGGTGATTGACAAGCCACTGAGAACCCATGGGCTGTTTTAGGGTTGTGGGTGGCCTGTCAACCACCCCAGCAGCCCACCCTTGCTGAGTTTGCATATAATGGCAAGCTACAGCACACCCGCATCATGCCCTGAATATTCAAAATGGCAGCCGCTGCCACAATGAGAAGCCCCACGGTGAAATTCCCCCATGATGGTTTCCCATTACATGTGAACCAGACCAGTGACTGCTACCACCACCACTGCCAAGTGGTAACGGAAGGGGAGACCAACAAGGCAGTGTAAGGGAAGAAGTGGGCCCCTTTTTCTTCTTTCTTCAAACCTTTTTACCGAGCCAGCCTGTCTGAAAACCTCCCTAAAAAGTATTGGGAAAAGGGAGATGGTCTCCTTCCTTTGCTGTTGCCTAGTAAGGAGTAGGGATGGGTGAACTTACCTGGGTCCGCCTTGCACACCGCTTGACAGACCCTCACTAGCCGCCTGACCCTGTTTGCTGCATGGTGCGAGCCACTGGCTGGTCTGCAGGCGCACAGCAAGTGGTGCATAGCTGCCCGCTCCCTCGCCAATCTGTAATTTTGTGTAAATGGCCCCTTTATGGCTGCCATTTGCATTAAAAAGCCCCTTTGCATAAAAAGAATGAGCTGCCATTTTGTGCAAAAGGAAGGCTTGGCGAGGGAGCAGGGACCGCTGTGGTTGCTCGACTTGGCACGCGCCGAGTCGGGCAAGTGTGGCAGTCTGCAGACTGGAGTCCAGGAGGCCAAGCAGGGGGGAGTCCGCCAGACTCCAGCCCCCTCTTGGACTCCTGTGACATCCCTAGTAAGGAGGAGGAGAAGGAACAAGTCCCTTTTTCTTTCCTTTGTCGAAAGAAAGAAAAAAAAGGACCCATTTGTTCTCCTCCCCACTTACCAGGTGGCTACTTCTACAAAGTAGAAAAGATAGTCCTGAA
Source organism: Heloderma suspectum (assembly GCF_057233095.1). Classification (NCBI taxonomy): domain Eukaryota; kingdom Metazoa; phylum Chordata; class Lepidosauria; order Squamata; family Helodermatidae; genus Heloderma; species Heloderma suspectum. Next base: position 109,895,382 of record NC_139458.1, on the reverse strand, counting down.
ATTTTAGCACTATAATGTGCCCACTTACACAGATGAACAAAAACTGGTTGATGGTCCCAAAAATAAATGTAAAAAGAAGCAATTGGATGCTTTTGTCATCACTTAGAGTCATCAGCAGGGACTAACTTAATTTACAGCAGATGTATGCAGCTATTAAAGCTGGGAATACGAACAGTTACACTAAGAAAGCATATTCAGAGCTAAACATATAGAAATATTAGAGATTGTTTTCTCTCTCAGTATAAATATATAATCATATATCCTTTGTACTGAAAAACAATACATTGTTGTCCTTGTAAATCAAAAGTATGCCCAAATTATGTCACAAACAATGAAAGCAAGATGCAGAATTAAGATTTCACAAGCTGTTCAAATACATCATTTCTTATGGACTAGAACTTGTGCTCTCTCTCCCTCTCTGGACAAAGCACTTGCCAAGAGTGGAGGAGAGATTGTGCTGCACATACTGCAGAGGGAAGGGCCACAACTCTTCCCTCCGTAGGCGAAACACGGAAGAGCCACTGCTTTGCATGCAGAAGGCCCAAATTCAATCCCCAGCATCTCCAGGCAGAGCAGGAAAAACTCCTGCCTGAAACCCCAGAGAGCTGCTGCCAGCCTGTGTCGACAATACTGGGCTACACGGACCAGTGATCTGACTCGGTATAAGGCAGCTTCCTGTGTTCCTATATTGCTGTGGATTGCATTCTTTAAAGGAGCCATTGCCACTAAAGGAGGCAGTTCTCCATCTAATGCATCCTCATTCTCTCTTAGCAAACTGCATCACATCCCTTCTCTTGGCTGATCAGATCTGTCCCCCTGTCTCAGCAAAGCATTTGCCAAGAGAGGGGGAGGAGAATGTTGTGTATATTACTGTGGATTGCTTCCCTTTAAGAGGCTGATACAGTCACTTTTGGAGCTTCCCATCTGCTGAAGTTTTACTAGCAACCCGCTTGATTAGGTACAATAATGTGGCCCAGCACAACATGAGCATCCATATTAATAACTATATAAGTTAATTGCCAAATTTAAAACATTCCTGTCGCACTTCTCCAAGAGTCAGTCCAGCTCCCCGCAAAATAAGTAATACCAAGAACAATACACATGCAGTTTCAAAGAATGGTTTCCTAAACAACCCCAAACCCAGTGCATCTGTAGCTGAAGTACAACAGGACCAGAAATATCCACCATCGTAGGCCTTCTGCATCCTCTCTGAAAAGCTTCAAAAACAGCTCTGCCCATATCTTCTTAGATATGGGGAGGTGGGAACATATTTAACCTTTACTGTGACATCTGGCTTCAGGACACAAATAATCCATTCCCACCTTATGGTTATTTTTAATCCAGACTTGGACTGGACAGCCCTTCAAACAGAGGATGCCTTTGAATAGAGAACTATTCCCTGTCAGCCCTTCAGATAGAGGACTGTCCTCTGTATATAGGACACATGGTCACCCTACCATAAAGATTATCTGGGTCACACACCTGGTTTGAGAGCCTAGTTGAAATCGGTCCAGATAGGATATGTCATTCAGATGGTCCTAGGGATAGCTGAACCTGTCAGGCTTGATTTCACTTATCTTCTCATTTTTTCAATGTGAAGTTCATTCCATCCCATTTCCATCAGCTTGCAATTTTTTTAAAAGCCCACACGAATATTTGTATTTCATGTGCATTTCTCAAAATATACGCATTTTGTATGCACTTCTCAAAACTTGTACACTTTTTTAATGCACCTTTCCAAATATACACATTTTTGTGCACCTTTCTGTAACATGTGTTTTTGTATGCGTAATATATTTATTTTTGTATGTAATATATGCATTTTTGCATGCATTTTTTATTTGTGAATTGCACCATAACATTCTAAAAAGTGTGAAGATGGCTGTATACCTGCATTCCAGATCATATATAATTTGGGAGATGTGAATTTGGTAAATTTCCATTAAAATTGGAACCAAACAGATTTCTCACCCAGTTCGATATATGCCTGCACTTGCTCTGCCACCAGATGTTCAACTGACTTCCCTAGGAAGGGAGCATCCAGGCCTGACTAGATCATATTTTATATCAAGAAGGTTTTTTCAGGAGCAGCTGGATAACCAAACTGTTCAATGAAAGAGAAACCCTCCCCCTAAAGTGATGTATTTACTATTTCAGCTGGAAGATCATTAAGCTCCCCTAGGGAAGCTGTAATGAGGATGGACATGGGTCTACACAACACTTGTGGATTTCCCACAGGCAGCTGCTTGGCCACTGTGTAAACAGAATGCTGGACTAGATGGACCCTTGGTCTGATCCAGCGTGGCTCTTCTTATGTTCTTAACACATGGTAGCCATTACTACCTGAAGCACACTGTTGACACCCACAAGGGAAACAAGGCTGAAATTACCCAGCAAATTACAGGTGGTTGCTCCTGAAACCTCCTGCCTAGACTTTGTCACAAGCAAGTCAGGCCTGGATCTGAGCAACCTTATAAGAAAAAAAAGGCAAAATCATCACCTTCTACTGTAGATGCCCCCCTCCCCTGGAGGATCCTTTCTTTGGCACATAAGTCCTCTTGCCACTTTGAACAGCTCAGCTGGATGCAGTTTCCCTGAAGCTATGGTAGCAAAGGAGAACCATTTCTTCACAGCCATCACTGCCATCTCTACCACTTCACTTGTCTGGAAATGTCTACCATGACAAACTCAGTTTGATTCAGCATGACTGTTGCACCATTAGAGCTCTAAGTGTCTCCTTCCCCTCAGCAACTGCGGACATGGGGCTGTTTGAAATAGAAGGAGGCCATCTTGACCTGGTCAACTATTCATTCCATGCATTGACCAAGAGCATCAGTCTCTAGCACCTCTTCCATATCCCCCCAGAGCATTCCAGAACATCACTGGCTCCATAACCCCTGGGTTATACCATCTTAATAGACCTCCAGTTCTGTGGACATGGCCAGTCATCCCTAACCATGCCTTGCTCTGGTAATGGTGGGACTTCTATAATCAAACCATCAGAATCCTGCCCAGTATGATTCCAATAAAATCCAGCATATGGCCTATCATGCATCTAAGGTTTTTAATAAGCTGGGTCAGCCCCAGGATTGCTCTGGAGGCCATGAACTCCTAAGCTGCACCTCAGCACCTGGCACGAAGGCCTTAGTATGAATGTTGAAATCTTCCATCATCCTGGAGGTCTCCAGTGCTAAAGCCAAGAATACCTTTGTCTGCTCAGCCAGAGCATCTGTTGGACAATTGGATGAATGATACAGCAGCAGAATCTGTAATTAGACTCTGGATCCCAGCACAAGATACATATAGTCAAAGTTGGTTTCAATCAATGGCTTAATGGGTAGGGGAAAATAATTGTGTATATGATGGCAACTCTGATTCCCTAACTTTCATCCAAAAGCTGGTGCTCAACTGAGTATCCACTGGATCAACTTAGGTCAATATAACTACCAGTATATCAGTAGCACACACCAGGTTGTCTTACTTCTCCACATCAAAATTATGGAGAGCTGTTTTATTTTCTAACTCCTTGGCAATCACCAGCAACAAGACTGAGACAGAAGAACCAATGTGACTCAAACTGGGAGTTAGACCAGAAGGAAGAAGAGCCATTAACTCTCTTGACTTCGTTAGTGGTCCCATCTCTTTCCACTTTCTATCTCCCTTTCCCTAATGCTACCTTTTCTGAAACTGCAAAGACTCCTCTTCCATCTCCCCTGCCCTCCTAGCAATTCAGCAGAACTTTCTCTTGCCTCAGTTCCTAACAGAAGACAACACTTTCCAGTGTCACTGCCTCAGGGGTGGCCATAAGAGGAGAGATTTCCCTGGCAGCAGCAAAAAGGTGATCCTTTTTGCATAAGATCACAACCCACGACTAAACAAAAGTGGCAGAAGCAAAATTGTATCCTTTTTTATATCCTTATAAAAAGAATGCAAGTATTTCATCTGAACATGGTTGCTTCTACATTCAAGGGAGTAAGTGACTGAGTTCAATGGGATTTCCTCCCACACACATGTGGAGAGGATTGTCCTAGGGGAGAAAAGGCCCTGGTTTCTTCATGTTATGTAGCACTTGTTGTTCGAAAAATGACACAATATGTTGCATTCTGTCTCATTTTTTTTTGATAAAGAATGTGTCATCTTTCATGTAGAGATCTCTTTACCAAGGCATTAAGTGCCTTTTGCAACCACTGCTGAAAGCTTTAAGATTAATCTGGTACACAATGTTTTTAAACCAGGCCCACATCATGAAAGCAGGATGAAGAGCTTCCTTTTCCTCTGTAATAATGATGAATGGCCTTTAGAAATGGTCCTAAGAGACCACCCCTTTAGACAGATGAGCAATGCTATAAAAAGAGCATACTTCTAAGCCCCACCAAGTTCCCATATATTCAGTAGGAGCATGATCCCCTGGGAAATTCACCTGTGAAAGCCCCATTGGAATGAATAGGGCCATGTTCTTACATAGCTCCCATTCATTTCATAAGAACATAAGAGCCATGCTGGATCAGACCAAAGGTCCATCTACTCCAACATTCTGTTCACACAGTAGCCAAACAGCTGTTGACTGGGAACCCACAAGCAGGACACAAGTGCAATAGCACCCTGCTGCCCATGTTCCCCAGCAACTTGTGTACATAGGGTTACGGCCTCTGATACTGGAGGTAGCATACAGCCATTGTCATGCATGCCCCAACTGGAGGAATCCTCAGAGGAGGAGCTAGAGGCCCCAGAAGCCCAGGGTATCACAGACCCACAGGAGCCTGAACCTGGGGAAAGTGGTTGCAGGGCCATCCCTCTCAGGAGAAAGGGACGCTGCCTCTGAGGCAGAGGCTAGGCCACCCCCTGATCATAAAATCATAGAATCATGGAATAGTAGGGTTGGAAGGGGCCTATAAGACCGTCAAGTCCAACCCCCTGCTCAATGCAGGAATCCAAGTCAGAGCATACCCGACAGATGGCTGTCCAGCCTCCTCTTGAATGCCTCCAGTATGGGAGAGCCCACCACCTACCTAGGTCATTGCTTCCACTGTCATACTGATCTAACAGTCGGGAAGTTTCTCCTGATGGTCAGCCAGAATATGGCTTCCTGTAACTTGACCCATTATTCCGTGTTCTGCACTCTGGGATGATCGAGAAGAGATGCTGGCCTTCCTCTCTGTGACAACCTTTCGAGGACTTGAAGAATGCTATCATATCTCCCCTCAGTCTTCTCTTCTCAAGGCTAAACATGCCCAGTTATTTCAGTCTCTCTTCATAGGGCTTTGTTTCCAGTTCCCTGATCATCTTTGTTGCCCTCCTCTGAACCCTCTCCAGTTTGTCTGCATCCTTCTTAAACTGCAATGCCCAGGAATGGACACAGTGCTCCAGATGGAGCCTAACCAGTGCTGAGTAGAGGGGAACTAGTACTTCCCGGGATTTGGAAGCTATGCTGCTATTAATGCAGCGCCAAGTAGCATTTGCCTTTTTTGCAGCCACATCACATTGTTGGCTCATATTCAGCTTGTGATCTACAACCATTCCAAGATCCTTCTTGCTTGTAGTGTTGTTGAGCCAAGTATCCCCCTTATAACTGTGCATTTGGTTTCTTTTTCCTAGGTGCAGAACTTGGCATGTATCCCTATTACATTTCATTCTGTTGTTTTCTGCCCAGTGCTCCAGTCTATCAAGATCACTTTGAATTTTGTTTCTGTCTTCCTAAGTATTAGCTATCCTGCCCAATTTTGTGTCATCTGAAAATCTGATCAGCATTCCCTGCACCTCCTCCTCCAAGTCATTAATAAAAATGTTGAAGATCCCTGGGCCCAGGACTGAGCCTTGCAGTACCCCACTCGTTACCTCTCCCCAGTTGGAGAAGATCCCATTGATAAGCACTCTTTGAGTCTGATTCTGTAGCCTACTGTGGATAGGGATGGCGGAGAATTTCTCCCCGAAACTTCGGGGGGCTGAGCGCCAACGTGTTCGGCCCCCCGAACAAGATTCGGGGAGAAATTCTCCACACACCCCCACCCCCCGCACACCCCCCGGGACAGGACTTACCTTTGCCGAATGTCCCTCCTGGCGGTGGGTCCGGCCGGCGGTTCGGCGGGTGTTCGTGCGGGGCGGGAGCGGCAGCCGGTCTTTCGACCGGCTGCCGCCCCCGCCATTCCAATAAAAGAAAAAAAAAACGCCCCCGTGATAGGCTACGTGACGATTAACGTAGCCTATCACGGCTAGATTTGCAAAGTCAGCCGTGATAGGCTACGTAAATCGACACGTAGCCTATCACAGGTGACTTTAAAAAAAAAAAGCGCGTACGCTAATGGCTGCCACCATAGGGAGCCGCCATTCACGTTCCTTATTTGGTCGCTGTAGTCTACGTAAATCTTTACGTAGACTACAGTGACCAAATAAGGAACGGGAATGGTGGCTCCCTATGGGGGCCGCCATTATCCGTATGCGCTTTTTTTTTTTTTTTTAAGTCACCCGTGATAGGCTACGTGACGATTTACGTAGCCTATCACAGCTGACTTTGCAAATCTAGCCGTGATAGGCTACGTTAATCGTCACGTAGCCTATCACGGGGGCGTTTTTTTTTTCTTGTATTGGAATGGTGGCGGCGGCAGCCGGTCGAAAGACCGGCTGCCGCTCCCACCCCGCACGAACACCCGCCGAACCGCCGGCCGGACCCGCCGCCAGGAGGGACATTCGGTGAAGGTAAGTCCCGTCCCGGGGGGGTGCGGGGTGCGGGGGGGTATGGAGGATTTCTCCCCAAAACTTGTTCGGGGGGCCGAACACGTTGGTGCTCGGCCCCCCGAAGTTTCGGGGAGAAATTCTCTGCCATCCCTAGATGTCAGAGAATTCCACCACGGATTCCCACAGAATCCATGGTGGAACGGCCTCCTGGCCCCCCGCAGAATCCCCCTGGGACAGAACATACCTGGGGTGGATGCGGTGGCAGATGCAGCGGCGGCTCCGGCAGCAGTGGCTCCAGCTGGTCTCCTGGCTGGCCACGGCCGGGCTTCTACAGCTACCATTTGCGTTCTTGCAGCCGTGATAGGCTACATAAGTATTTACGTAGCCTATCACGGCTTAGAGAAGGGACGCAAATGGCAGCCTCTACGCCATTTGCGCCCCTGCTCTTTGCCGTGATAGGCTACCTAAGTATTTACGTAGCCTATCATGGTAAAGGCAGCCACACAAATGGCGTAGCGGCTGCCATTTGCGTGGCTGCCTTTACTGTGATAGGCTACGTAAATACTTACGTAGCCTATCACGGAAAGAGCAGCGGCGCAAATGGCGTAGCGGCTGCCGTTTGTGCCCCTGCTCTTTGCCGTGATAGGCTACGTAAATACTTACGTAGCCTATCATGGCAGCCTGGCAGGATGCAAATTTGCAGCCGCAGCAGCTGGCCGTGGCTGGAACTCTGGCTGTGGATGGCCCTGGCCGGTGGCTCCATGGAGGTGCTGCGGAGCAAAGCTGGCCCAGGGAGGATTCTGGGGGGAGGGACAGAGCACCTCTCCCCCACCGCGAATCAAAGCTGTGAAAAGGTAAGTGACTTTCGTACATCCCTATCCCTCGCTAACCTCAGCTTGTTCTCAGCTTTAGCCTTCCTGACGCCATCCCTGCAATTCTGTGCTACCTGCCTGTAGTCTTCCTTTGTTGCTTGTCCTTCCTTCCACTTCATATATGGGTCCTTTTTTGTTTTCAGGTCATCTCTAAGCTTTTTGTGAAGCCACATTGGCTTCTTCTGTTGCCTTCCACCCTTTTTTCTTGATGGAATTGTTTGTAATTGTGACCTGAGAATTTCCTTTTTTTAAAACTCCCACCCATCTTGGACTCCTTTTCTCGTTACAGTCGCTTGCCATGGGATTACTTATCATTGTTCTGAGTTTATTAAAATTGGCTTTCCTAAAATCCAGGGTATGCGTTTACCTGCACTCGGCTTTTGCTTCCTTTAGAACCAAGGACTCAAGCATAACATGGTCGCTTTCCCCCAGAGTTCCTGTAACTGCTACTTTATCCACTAAGTCATCTCTGTTGGTTAGGATCAAGTCAAGGATAGCCGATCTTCTAGTTCCTTCCTCTACTTTCTGTAGGAGCAAGTTATCAGCAACACAAGTCAGGAATTTCCTGGAGGGGCCATGTTTTGCAGAATTTGTCTCCAAACAAATATTGGAGAAATTGAAGTCCCCCATTATTACTACATCATGATTCCCTGAAACACTGGCAATTTGCTTTTCAAAAGTTTCATCCTCATCTTCTCCTTGATTGGGTAGCTGGTAGTAGACTCCAACCACCAGGTTCCTTTTATTCTTTGCTCCATTTATTTTAACCCAGATGCTCTCGACTGGGCTACCAAGCTCATCCTCCTGTATTTCTGTGCAGAGATATGTATTTTTAACATACAGTGCAACCCCACCTCTGTTTCTGTTCCTCCTCTTCTTTTTGAACAAATTATATCATTCAGTTGCTGTATTCCAGTCATGAGAGTCATCCCACCAAATCTCAGTTACACCTATCAAGTCATAATTTCCCTCCTGTATTAAGAGTTCAAATGTTGCCCTCGCAGCATCCCGCAGACTCTCTGCGGGATGCTATCTCAAACAGCTTTTTAAAAGGTTGAAAAACCTTTTCATCTCCCCCCCTGGAATTAAAAGGGGGGGCAAGGCAGCATCTGGATAACATCTTGGAGAAAAGTACTCCCCACAAGGCAGCGGGGGGGGGGGGAGCTGGATTCCAAGTTTATCTCGCCAGAGCTTAACCATCGCAAAAAGCTGTTCTGAAACTCCTATTTTATAGGAGAAAACAGGGCTGACATGTTCCATTGTAATATATGGATTAGGAAATATCAACAATACCTGAGGGATGGTTTAAGAAATATCAACAATATTTGAGAACGTCTGAGGACCTGCAAGATTTGTTTCAAGAGAAACATGGCTACAGCAAGGAGAAGAAAGGGGATTGCATCACCTCCCACTCCTCCCTAGGGATGGCGGAGAATTTCTCCCCGAAACTTCGGGGGGGCCGAGCGCCAACGTGTTCGGCCCCCCAAACAAGTTTCGGGGAGAAATCCTCCGCACCCCCCCACACCCCGCACCCCCCCCCCCGGGACGGGACTTATCTTCGCCGAATGTCCCTCCTGGCGGCGGGTCTGGCTGGCGGTTCGGCAGCTGTTCGTGCGGGGCGGGAGCGGCAGCCGGTCTTTTGACCGGCTGCCGCCGCCGCCATTCCAAGAAAAGAAAAGAAAAGAAAAACGCCCCCTGATATGCTACGTGATGATTAATGTGGCCTATCATGGCTAGATTTGCAAAGTCAGCTGTGATAGGCTACGTCAATCGTCACGTAGCCTATCATGGCTGACTTTGCAGATCTAGCCGTGATAGGCCACGTTAATAGTCATGTAGCCCATCACGGGGGCGTTTTTTTTTTTTAAACTTTCGAGTTCGCGGCCGGGCGAGGCGGGAAGCCTCCCACCCTGGCCTGAACTTCGCGGGGGGAGCAGCGAAGCACCTCCCCCCCACCGCGAACAAGCTTCGGCGAAAGGTGAGGGACTTTCGTCCACCCCTACTCCTCCCGTACCTCCTTTGCCAAAAGCCCTGAAAACAGAAGATATAGGGGAATTATTTACTTTGAAAAAAACTTTATCTTCACAATTTATGGAGCAAGCCAAAAAGTTGGATTTAATCCAAAATTCCATCACCACCCTGCAAGGAGCTGTGGATTTAATTAACGCTTCCTTACAAAAAATGGAGATGAAGGCCAACGAGCTACAAGATTGGGTGGCAGGGAATGAAACTATGACACAAGCATTTTTCAGAAATGTCTCTGACAGAATTTCCCAAATGGAGGCCTTCACGCGCAGATCCAATGTACATATTATTGGGATTAAAAATCTGACTAGTGATATAAATTTGCCTACTTTTGTGGATAAGTTTTTGCATGAGATACTCCCTGTGCCATCTGATTATTTACTTGATATTGAGCAGGCATTTCGTGTGCCAAATGCTAAAGGGACTGACTATACAATTATAGTCCAATTTTCAAGAGTCTCCACAAAGAATTATATCCTGCATTTGGCAAGAGAGGCTGGAAGTCTTTTTTGGAAACAAGATAAAGTTATGTTATTTCCAGATTACATCAAAGAAGTGGCGAATAAAAAAAGGCAATTCATCTAGGCGAAAATATGGCAAAAGAAATGAACTTACAATATCACTTAAAATATCCTGCTACATTTTGCATTGTGTCTGAAGGTCAGATGAAGAAGCTTCTAAATCATGAAATGGCGGAGGCATGGCTGAATGTAAAAATGCATGAGATCTCTGTTACAGCCCCATGAACTGGAATCTTTAAACAAGTTTTGTTAACTGTTTATGTTTAGTCTACATGATTCAGGCTAGGTCAAAAGATATCTGATTATACATATATTTGTTTATTTTCTTTCATTTTTCTTTTTTTATTTTTCTTTAAATTCTTGTTTTCCAAAATAGATATGATATGCTGTATTTAAATATATTGTTTGAGGGTGTATTTTGCACAGGCATTTATATATCTAGTATAAAATATATTACTGATTGTTGTAAGGTTGCTTTTAAGCTTTATTATTTATAACATTATAATTTCATCCTTTTTAAAATCATCATTATTATTATTATCATTATTATTATTACTATAATATTACTTAGTAAGATTTTTGGTTGGTTGGATTGTTAATTGTTATTACTATTATATTTTAACTTAAGGGCAATATATGGTTACTGGGAATGAATTGTAGGCATGTTTCCTTGTTATAAGATTGATGGTATGATATTGAAATGTAAGGTTGATTATCAAACTGTATATTGCTAATGTTATAGGTATAGTTTTTAAAAAAGAATGGCATCTGAGGCCCGTGGGTATTGGAGTTTAAATTTAACCCTTTAAAAAGGGAGGGGGGAGAGAGAAGAAAAATAAAATAAATTTCTATTCTTTTTTCTTTTTTTTCTTTTCTTTTCCTTTCTTTTTCTTTTCATCATTGTTGTGTCCCCATAAGAATATTGTATTGCTGGGAAATTGTAGTTATTGATCAGGTTGCTGGTATTGTTTATTTCATTTATAAAGACAAAATAAATAAAAAGTATTCATTAAAAAAAAGTGTTCAAGTTCGTTCTGTTTGTTTCCCATACTCTGGGCATTAGTATACAGACATCGAAGACCATGTACTTCATGGTCTGGCTTTCTTCCTACATGTTTGTGAAAACTATTATTGGGTGCTATTAGAGCTGTTCTCTCCATTGTGGTTAGGGATGGACAGAACACTTACCTTCCGTTCCGTTCTGTTTCCGCTGGGGAGGGAAGTGCTCCGTCCCTCCCCCCGGAATCCTCTACAAGGGGGGAGGTGCTCCGTCCCTCCCCCCCTAGAATCCTGCCTGGCCGGCTCCGCTCCGCGGCCAAGCCGCTGAGCCGCCAGCCAGCTCCAGCTGCCCACAGCCAGACATCCGGCTGCTGGCAGCCTGCAGGGACGCCAATGGCGGCTTCCGTAGCCGCCGCCATTTGCATCTCTGTATTTAGCTGTGTTAGGCTACATAAGTATTTATGTAGCCTATCACATCTGGGTAGGTTAAAGAAAAAAAGTGTACGCAAATGGCGGCGGCTATGGCCGCCGCCATTTGTGTTCCTTATTTTGCCGTCTTAGTCTACGTAAATATTTACGTAGACTATTACAGCGAAAAGAAAGGAGAAGTCAAATAGCATAGGGGGCGCTATTTGCGTTCTCCTTTCTTTTCGCCATAATAGTCTACGTAAATATTTACGTAGACTAAGACGGCAAAATAAGGAACGCAAATGGCGGCGGCCGTAGCTGCTGCCATTTGCGTACGCTTTTTTTTTTTTTACCTACCCAGATGTAGGCTACGTAAGTCTTTACGTAGCCTATCACGTCAATGTAAAAAAACCAGACCAGACTGCAAATGGCGGCGGTGGCAGCCGGTTGGAAGACCAGCTGCTGGTGCTGCCGAAGCCGCCACTGGAGCCGCTGCCGCTGTCCGGAACATCCGCCCCAGGTAAGCTTCATCCCAGGGAGATCCGGGGGGGTGCGGGGGGGGGTAGCAGGCCGTTCCACCACAGTTTTCAGAGGGGCTGAATGCCAGTGCATTCGGCCTCACTGAAATCCGTGGTGGAATTCTCCACCATCCCTAATTGTGGTGCATGAGCCTTCATCCATTGTTACCCCCATTTTTATGTCTCCTTTCCCTGTAGGATTCAGTTTAAAGCCCTCCTGGTGAAGTTCTTCATGCTGTGGCCAAACACATTCTTCCCAGGCTTTGTGAGGTACAACCCATCCCTTGCCAACAGCCCATCTTCCAGGATGTATAGCCTGTGGTCCCAGAATCCAAATCTCTCTCATCGGCACCACCTTCGTAGCCAGTCATTCACCCGGAGTATTTTTCGTTCCCTTTCTATCCCTCTTCTAACTACTGGAAGGATGATGGATGAGAAAACTATCTGGGCCCCAAAGTTCTGGAGTTTCCTTCCCAAAGCTTCAAAGTCTGACGTGATTTCTTCGTAGCTCCGCTTGGTGGTATCATTTGTTCCCACATGGATGAGAAGAAAGGGATACCTGTGTCAGTAGGCTTTATGAGTGCAGGCAACCCTTCAGTCACATCTCTAATCCGTCCTCCCAGGAGACAGCATACCTGGCGAGTCCATGGGTCTTCACAACATACTTTGGTTTCGATCTCACTCAGCAAGGAGTCTCCCACTCCTCCTCCTCTTCTCTTCTTGTTGTTGTAGGCCTTGGTTTCATCTCCTCTGCTTCACTGACCTTCAGCCTCTTGCTCGCTCTCATGCACGTTCCCCAGTAATTCTTTCTCTGCAGGCTGTCCTCCAGTCTCATCCGCAAGTACCTGGAATCGGTTCCACAGCTCCACTGCTTCCACTGGTGCAGAGTGGCGTCTAGTTCTTCTTCTCCTAACTGTCACCCTTTTCCAAAGAGTATCCTCTACTGCATTTTTCCTCACCTCAGCTTGCTGTTGCTCTTCAAGCTTCTGGTCCTCACTTTGCTGCTATAGTTCCACCGTTCTGTCCAAGAACTCTTCGTGTTCTCTTATTCCCTGGAGGGTTGCCACTCGCCACTCCAGTCCTCTTACTTTTTCTTCCAGATGATTCCCAGGAGTGCCGTTGCCTCAAGAGACAGGCTAGTAGAGCTTCTGTGTGAAGGAGTGCTCACCTCCAGGAAAGGTCTGCTCAGGAGAAAGGGACTCCTCAGGAGTAGGGTCTGGAAAGGGAGCTCTGATTGCTGCAGCTGAGCTCTGGGTGGGGCCCAGCTGGCTTTGGGCTTAAAAGCCTTCACTGGAAACCCAGCTGCTGTTGGAATATCTTGGTTCCTCCAGCCTCTGCCATGTATTTTGCCTCCTGACTTGTGGCCTGTGATTGATGCTCTATTTACTGACTGTCTGAGCTGTCTAATGACCCTGCTTCTGGACTGTGTAATGCACCTGCCTGATTTACTGTGTTTGACCTCTTGCTTGTTACCTTGAATACTCCTACTGCTTTGTGATTGATCCTCATTGCCTGACTGCCTGTGTTCTGATCTCTGCTGGATTTTGACCACTCCTGCCTAAGCCTCCTTGAACTGAAACCTGGTGCTTGATTGCTTGCTTGCCAACTTGACTATTCTATTGCATTACTCCCTGTATTTGCTTACAAACAGCCAAGACTCAACCTAAAGCATGACAGCCATTGGGACTTGTAGCCACTGAAAGACTTCTCCTCCAGGAAGTTGTCTAACCACCTTTTAAAGCCATCCAAATTGGTGGCCACCACTCCATCTTGTGGTAGCGAATGCCATTGTTCAAGTATGTGCTGTGTGCGGAAGTGCTTCCTTTATCTGCCCTTGAGCATGGGGCGAGGGGCTGTTCCGAGTGGACTGTGTTCCAGATGTCCTATTACTAATACACATCTCCCAGGAAAACTATGTGTAAACTCTGCAGGAAAAAAAAATTGCTTTATTCAAAACATCTTGGAGGAAAGACCTCGTTACTGAGATCAGTGCAGTTTCTCTCCTACTATATGTTGCACCAGTCTGGGTCACTGGGCAGATGCATAGGCTCCCTACATATGTTAATATTAAAGAGTGGTGCTTACGAAATGTCTAATATAGTTTTCTCACTATGTCTAATAATACAGAACATAGTTTGCAGTGAAGACAACAGAACATAGTTTGCAGTGAAGACAACCTACAACAGCAAATGTCTTGCTTCAGGAATGTTGCACTGAAATGTTTTCCCTAGACTCTTGTTAAAATATGTGGGGGGGGGGTTTTAACTTAAAGCAGGCTGCTTTAGGTAACAAATGAAATCTGGGCTCTTGGCTTAGAGACCAAGATCAGATTCCCACAACAGATTTTGTTGATATAAGGGTGTGTACGCATAGGATAGGCTGTAACTCAGTAGTGGAATGCATTCACTACTTAACAGAGGGTCCAGGTACACTCCAATTCCTGGCATCTCCAGGTAGGGCTGGGAAAGAGTCCTGTCTGAAAACCTGGAGAGCCACTACCAGTCAGTGTAGAGCAGGGGTGCAGAACCTTTTTCAGCCCAAGGGCCGAATCCATTTTGGAGAAGCTCTCAGGGGCTGGATTTCATGGGTGGGGCTCAAGGCAAAAGGGGTTGGGTCAACATATTAAAAAATGGCAGTATCTTTTAGCTCTTACTGCCAGTAGGGGGGAAAAGCTGCAATAAAGCCAGGAAGCCACCAAATGATAAGTGGGCAGCGGAGAGGGATGGGGACATTGGGGAAACCCCAGAGGGCTAGATTGGGACCCCAAGCAAGCTGGATTTGGACCTTGGGCTTGAGGTTCTGCCGGTCCCCTGATGTAGACGATACTGAGCTAGATGGACCAATGGTCTACCTCGATATACAGTAGGTTCCTTCATGCAATTTTGTAACGTTGGAGTGGATTGATCAGTTCAGCCATTTCCACATTACAACCAAGGTATACGTGAGCATAGATCTGCATGAATTAAATGTTCTGTGGAAATCATCCCTGAGCTGGACCACAAACTCAAAAGACGGCTGTTCATTTTCCCCACATTTGAATAACTACCACAAAGTAATTACACTGAATTCAGTGAGATTTACTTCTGAGTAAATATACTTAGGATTAGGCTCCTTTTTTTGCTTCCCTCCTCTTTTTACTCTCCATTTTCTCCTTGCATATGCTGATGAGCGATACAAAAGGCCAATGTATCTTTGAGATTAAATTTGGTATGGTAGCAGATGGTACATTCAAATAATTCTCTTACTGTCAAAGAACCTCACAACATACATGACATTTCAACCCTTTTATCTCAAACACACTTTGCTAATTAGAATGGCTGGATCCTGAATTTAATAGCTATGGACAATCAGTTTAGATTGATTTATCTTCTGCTGGTGGTGGAAACTGCTGATTGGGATGTTACTAAATGAAAATCCTCTTCTCTCTGATTTGGATATACTGTAACTCTCTTTGAATTCACAGAGCATCTGCCACTCATTGACGATAATCTTCAAAAACTGTAGGCCTTCTTTAGTTTAGTTCTTTTCCTTGTGATAAATGGACAGAGAAGTTACAAAGATGGCAACCATATGGCCACTTGATTTGAAAATCTTAACATATCCATTATCTAGCCAAACCTGCTGGTAAGCCACATTAAATCCAAATCATTAAAATGGGGGCTACCTCCATACTTCATTGAGTTTCATATAAAACACTTCTCAAAGTTGTCCAAAGGCATTTTGCACAAAGCTGGTCAGTATTAATACAGTCTTCATGCTAGGACACAATGTAATAGAAATGATGCTCATTCAGGCGTCCTTCATTGCAGTAAAAATGGCAGTTTATACTCTCAGCTTATTTTGTTTTCCATAAGAAAACCAACTCCTTTTTGATGCTACATATATTTCCCCTACATATATTTTCCGAAAACTCAAGAGTCCAGAAATGGATGGATAGATATAGGATAGCACAAATAACCATGATATTCTGCTCCCAATAAACAAGCTGCATAGTGGGTCAAATCAGATGTTACTGTGATAGATTTGTTATTAGCATCTATGTCTCCCGCCCCACCATTTTTATTCTAGAGTAGGTGTAGGAGGACCAACCTAGATCAGGATTGGGGGGAGGGGGTGTTGTTATTGGGTTTCCTGCAAGTACTTCAGAGTAAACAAACAACAGGATTGCTGCCTGACACAGAGTTATATAGTAATGTCTGTTTTGGCCCTAAAGGTGTCCCGAACAAGAAGTTGGTTTGAGATTATAAGCACTGCATCAGTGAATGGCAACTGTAGGCAAAATCTGTTGCACAACTAGACTACTTGTGCTTGTAGTATGCAACAATAATTTAGATCTGAATTTTGCCATGCAGATGCACATTTAAGCAAACTATAGATAATTAGCATGAATTAGCATGCATATGATACAAACAATAATGATTTAGAATTGCATCTTGAAAACTGCTTATCTTATACTGTCTGTAAGGAACCGCAAAAGCAACCACGAAACTGTGATGACACTGTGGGAAGGTAGATATATACTCCTAAAATATAACACTGGCAACTTTAAAATGAGACATGGGAGACTGATAAGATGACTTTTTTTCAGGCCAACAGGTGTTGTTGACAAAAAAGTAATCACAGTTTTTTAGAAACCTCTTAGCCTAGATCTGTTAGGTAGGACTGTGCACTGCTTCAGCCTGAGGCCCGAAGCCCAAGTCGAAGTGGGACGCTTCAGGCCCCTTCCAAGGCAAAGCAGGCATGAAGCAACCTGAAGCGGGTCGAGGGTTCTCCGAGCTTTGGCACACTGGCATCTCCAGCTCCTTACCTGAGCCATCACCATCATTGTCACCTCCTCCACCACCACCAGCAGCTCCTGAGCCCTGCACTGGCTCTTGTTGCAGGCAGTCGCCATTTTTAAAATGGCAAGTTCCAAGACGTTGCCATTTAAAAAATGGCGACTCCCTGCAACAAGAGCCGGCACGTGTCCACGGCTCAGGCGCTGGCGGCGGCAGCTCAGGCAAGGAACTGGGGTTTGCGCTGGGGCATGAAGGGGGGGGGGAATCGGAATTCAGCCATCCAAATCCTGCTTCAGGTTTGGGGCCAAGTCGGGTCACCCCCCCCCCCCAAATCAGCCTGAGCCGAATGAGGCAAGCCTCGGAAACCATTAAGCAGCTTCTGAGTCAGATTGGGGAGTCCATGCACAGCCCCACTGTTAGGTACTTTAAAAGAAATGTATGTATCAACTGCTTGATAACACAGTCCATAGCAACTCAGTGTGAGAACACCTTCAATGCCTAGTTTTACACTGAAGCTGCTAAAATGGTGAATTTTAGTTGAAAACGCCAGTGTTCTTCTGCCTAAAAAGATCTTTAAAGCTTGTGAGACATATCCACACAAAGGATGGATCACAAAACATGTGTAAGCACTTCACTTGCTTTGGCTATGAGCCAGCAAACATCTTTATGTGTGTGCATAAGAGATAGCCCCAAATCCCATGTATGTATGTGGGCATTGTTTTTCTAAATGGCAACTTGATTGTGTGCTACTTTGCAAGCATTTTTTTTTTGTCCCTGAATTTCAAAAGCATCCTGTGACATGGCATGGGAAGAGAGGGGACTTGTTCTTTGGCATAGAAGGCAAATCCACCAGGAAATAGATATTCCTTCTTTTTTTTGCTGTTCTCCAATGTGTTGTCTCTGCCTTCTACAGTTATAAAACAGGAAGAATCTTGCAAAGGATTACATAGCTCTAGGTTTGCTTAAGGATCATCAAAAATCCTCAAGCTTTATAGTTACAGTATGATTTCTACTTGGAGAAACATATGAAATAGTTACCTGTTCAATCATTCCTAATTCTCTAGTGTTTGTTTGTTTGTTCATTTATTTATTTAAGAGATTTGCATGTCATCTTTAAGGGGAAAACTCTCTTAAGGTGGCTCCAAAAATTGATATAAACACAACAACAGACTTACAAACAAAGCCAACCATTTATAAAATCTAGCTAAAAATAAAACACTGTTCAGTGCAACACAAAACCCCAAAAATATTTAAACAGCAGTAGGTAAAACCATCCCAGTTCAACAGCCCATAAAAACGACCTTAATAAAAGGTCAAAGAAAACAAGTGCAATCTTAAGAACTCTTCTAAAGGCCTGTAATGGTGGGGCCTGATGCACGCCAGTTGAGATAGTGTTCCACAACCAAGGGCCCATGGTTGAAAAAGCCAGATCTGTAGTGCCTGACTGCCCTGACGAGCAGGCATGTGAGCAGGACTCCAGCCACCGGCCTCAAAGAGTGGGCAAGATAGTATGGATGAAGGTGGTCCTTCGAGTACCTTGACCCCGTACTGCTTAAGGCAATGGTGAGGAATTTCTTTCAGCCCAAGGGCTGAGTTCAATTTTGGGGAAGTTCTCAGGGGCCGCATTCCAGAGGTGGACGAGACCAAAAAACACATAAAATACCAGGATATTGTGGCTTAAAGCTCTTCCTGACAATAACTAAGCTTTAAGAGAAGCATTTAAACCTTCTAGAAGGGGGGGGGGAATTACAGAGAAAGCTGGAAAGCCACCAAATGATCTGTGGTTGGGGGAAAGGGGGCGTGGCCTTCTGGGGTACCCCAGATGGCCAGATTGGGACTCTAGGTAAGCTGGATTTGGCTCCCAGACCTGAGGTTCCCCACCCCTGCTTTAAGGCTTGATGGTTAAAACCAGAACTTCAGGTTCAGAAACGAACTGGCAACCAGTGCAGCTGGTGCAATATTGGTGTCTTATGTACTAACCGCCACATCCCAGCTGCATTCTGCACCAGCTGAAGTTTCAAAACCATCTTTAAAGGCAGCCCCATGTGGAGCACATGTATTAGTCCAGCCTGGATACCACTACTGTATGAATAACTGATGCAAGGCTTTCCAGATAGGGCTGCAGCTGGCATACCATCCTAAGCTGGTAAAAAGCACACCTGCCTATTGCCACTGTCTGAACTTCCCCAGTTAGTGCAGAGTCCAGGAGAATTCCCGAACAGCATACTGGGTTATCTGGGGGAACTGCAACCCCACCTAAGACCAGTTGTAAACCTCCATCCAGAATATGTGGTTTCTGTACCTACAGCACCTCCATTTTGTCTGGATTAATTTCAGCATTTTCCTCCTGATCCACCCAAAACAGCCTTCAGGCACTGATTCAAGAGTTCCACGCCTCCCTTGTTCCACAGACAAATAGAAGATACCATTCACTTACTGGAGCTGAACCTGGTGCCAGACAAGATCAGTATAAACTGGTCTGGGATATGACTTTATATATACCTGCCCCATACAAGCCCAAAGAGACCCCTATTACCTTATTAGTGTTTTGTGGAGATAGGTACACCCACTTAAATTCACCCAAATATCTATCTCGAGTAATGGACATATTTCCCAGACATCTTCTGGGTGTCCAAAAATTGGACCCAATAGACTGCCACACACCTGGTCTACATTATTAGTATCTAGTGGTGATAAGATGACTCATCCAAATCTGTTCTAGTATTATTTCAGGTTGTGATCTGATTCAAAATGAATTGTGGAGAAGACACTTAAAATACAATGTCTAGTCCAAATTGTGGGAGAGGACATCTGCAATCTATATTGTCCTAAACTCTTGTTCATTGGAACCTTTGTGTATGATGTGTGGATAGGCTTTTTTGTCTTATATGATTGCGTACTGTGTATTTGAAAGATTTCAGAACCCTATGTTTTAGATGAGTGGTTTTTAACTCGACGGTTCCTTTGAAACAAGTCACCAATTAGACACACAATCCTATGCAATGGGACTCAGAAGCAAGTCCCACTGAGTTCAGTGGGGCTTATTCCAGGTACAGGATCACAGTCTAAATGTATTGGGTAGCTGAAGCTGTATGAGCTTTGCTGCCCTTGGCCCGCAGAGACACTGCTCAAGTGTTAATTACTGTCAATCAGGGGCTGATTGTTGTGTTCAGGTGTAAATTGCCATCAAATTATTTAGCTTTTGTGAAAAAGCAATTTGCATGGTGTTGCTAAACATTGTAAATCAGATAGATCTATCTGCCAGTATGACAGCTGCAAGAACCCTACTATTAAATTCAGCAAGCTGTAGAGCATGGTGATCTAAACTAATTTTTTAGGAAGAGGCAGGTGCCTGTGGCTGTCCTTTACGTGAATAAGGCCTTAGCTTTGATTATCTATGTATATCTTTCATTCTGCCTCTTGGGCCCATACAGGACAAAAACCAACCAATGCAAAGTGAGTATATCACCACCTATGATGCTCTACTTTTTTTTGCCTATTATGCAAAGCATACATGGACAGAAAATAGCTAACATTGGCTGGGTTCACACAGAATGCTAAACCACCATGGCTGAATTCAGTGTCGGCTGAATGCAGTGCATTTTCCGCAGGGTGGGTTAATGTGTTGTCTGAACACAGCACATTTTCCACAGGGTGGCTTGTTAACCATGTAGTGTGGTTTATTTTTCTCAAACAACCCACCTTGAGAACCTATGGCTTGTTGTTGGGTTGTACAGGGTGGTTAACAAGCCACACTGCATGGTTAATGAGCAACCCTGAGAAAACATGCTGTGTTCAAACAACATGATAACCCACCCTGCAGAAAACACACTGCGTTCAGACAACACAATAACCCATGGTTCAACAACAACCCACACTGGGTGGGTTAGGGAGTTGTGTGAACCCAGCCATTGTATTGCTTCCTCCCTGCTTTTGTCGTCTCTGTTAAATAAATCCTAATTCTTGTATTATAAGCTGCTCACTGGGTGTTTTTCTCCCACCTGCTTTCAGGGAACAGGAGTCCTGGAGAGCTGGAAGCACCACACGCTAGTTTGGGATCAGCATCTTTCTCCCTCATCCATTGCTGTATGTCTTAACCCAGGTCCCATGGTTTCCACCACCCCACAGGGTTGCTGGTAGGTAAAGTAGGGTTACATTTGGAGGCACTGCTGGGACTTGGGTTATAAAATAAATGTATAAAACAAGAATGTTACTACAAACTAAACCCCATGTAAGTCTATGGGGCGGGGAAAATAATACCTGTCACACTGTTGATGGGCACTTGTCAGACTCCTATATATAAGCAATTTCTACCTCAATATTGGCATGGACCATCCTCAAAACCACATTTCCTACATTGCCAAGTTTCAGACCAGTCTGTTGAGCTGTTTTCTCAGTATATGCCATAGAACTCCCCCTGCCCCATTTCTGGTTATAATAACGGGATGTGATTTAGCCAACTCACCCTTATACATTGGTCCTGTAATTATACTTTACCCTCCCAAAGTTTACCCAAACAACCAGATAATCATGGATGTGAAGTTAAAGAAAGAATTCTCAAAAATATAAGCCCTGTTGATGCTCTATTTACTGGTTTCACTGAACACATGAGGGGAGGAGTGCTCCACCCCCTCATGTATTTCCATCGCCTTGTACTTGTGGACGGTGATGGTCTGAACAGCCAAGCCTCCTGTATTTGTGGAGGCTCTCCACATGATCCAGGACCCTGATCTTCCAGTGTAAAAAGCCTCCACAGGTACAGGAGACTCTCCTCTTCAGACCGTTGCTCTCCATGAGCACAGGGCAACAGAAACATGGGGCAAGGTTGGACTCATCCTCTCCACAAGCATTCAGTGTAACCAGTAAATAGAATTCATGAACAGGTAAATAGGTAAATGCCTGAATAGGTGAATGTCTGAACCAGTAAACAGAATGCCTGAACAAGACATATTTTTGTGAATTCTGTGTTTTACTTCACATCCATGATTATCTGGTTATCTGGGTGAACTTTGGGAGAGGTTGAATTCACCTTTCTACCTTCTCCCAGGAGTCTTGTTGCTGAGCCTGCATAATTCAGTTTCATATGTTTATAAATGTGAAAAGACAGGAAGCAGTGCACACACTATACAATGGGAAAGGAACTGGTTAAAGGAAAGAACGTCGAAGACTTGTCTTAAAAGGCAAACTTTCAAACTGGAAGGGAACAGCCAGTGCAGCTCCTCAAAGATCAGTCTTAGGACACATGCTAATCAATATTTCATTAGAGACATTGGGAGTGCAATAGGATCATGCTGATGAAATCTACTGATTACATCAGGATAAGACACATTGTTATATATGGGAGGATTAGGACACTTTGCAGGACAAACTGAGTAACTTCATGATGTAGAAAAGTAGGAAACACCAAGTGTAATGTGACATCTGAGAAGACGCGCACGCACGCACGCACACACAGGTTTATTATCTATCTATCCAGAAAGGGCAAGAGAGGCCCTTTCACACAGTGACCATATGCCAGTAATGGGTATAAGTGGATGGGATTTTTCATACGGATGGATAAAGAGCCAATCATTCAATTTGACCTGAGAGATCAATTGGGATCTCTGGGCATGCCAGCAAAATCTTTCCATTTAGCTACCCCAAGATAAAGTTGTCTTAAATCCATACTATCCAGTTGCTCATTTCTAAAGGCAGCCATCTGAAATGCCTAGAGCTGTGGTAATTTTAACAGACAGGAAATTCTTCTTAATCCTAAATAGGATAGGATTATTTTTATTTAGTAACTGATCCAAAGCCTTGCCTGAGAGTTTGTTACTGGACTGGGCTGCAAAACGAAAGAAAGAAAGAAAGAAAGAAAGAAAGAAAGAAAGAAAGAAAGAAAGAAAATATTGTAGCTCAGGTGAGCTGTTTAAGTAGTTGCATGAGTGGAATAAGTGGCTATATTGTGAAAATATGGTACATTTGGCTGTGATGTGAGGTTTATTAAAACGAGTTAAAGATCTTCAGAGTTCAGAGGTGTTTGGAAAGGAAGGAGGGCTTTCTGTCTGTCATATGTTTTTCTTGATTTGAAAGATTTTGGATTAAGAGCTCCTAAAAGAAAAATGAAAAGGTGATTGCACTCTACCCTCGAACCAGTTTTACTTATATTGGTTCAGAATGGATCATAGTTACAATCTCTACATATTTATAAAGATCCCTTTTCAGAATCGTTGCAATAACACTGCTTATTCCCACAAATGTGTTTGTGAAATAACATTCCACATTTCCAGCTCTCTTTGAACATTAGCTTAAGTAAGGAGCCTTTAATCCCCCAACAAGTATGGCAGTAACAAAAATGAGAAAGCTAATGAAGAAGTCTCTTTTCAGCTTCTGCACAGACTACACAGACGCTTGAACAGATGGGCCATTTAAAAGATCAAGACCTCCTTGATTTATGATTAATGATGGCTGACCAGATCTGTTGAGTTATGGAACATATAAAAGCAAATCAGCAAGAAAAAGGCCCTCAAAGGCCCAAATGGACTCTGTAGACCAGACCAAAACCAGTCATCTAACTCAGAAGTGGATATGCTAACTTTGGTGAGTACTAAAACTCCAACTTGATGGGGGGTATGACTGTAACCCTGAAATATCAGCACACTCATGAAAAATGACTAGATCTACAGCCTTGGTTCGCCCCCCTGGTCTGTTTGAACTGGCCTGATTGGATCTGCATTGAGTCGAGCCAGTTCTCAGATTTCCTATATTTTTTTATTTGCACAAATAGAGAATTACTCAAATTAAACCTGCTGTTTGTGTAATCTGTGCAAATTGCGACTGAAATTTGTGCAAATTATACAAATTGCAGCTGATATTTATGCAAATCTGTCAGAGCAGTCAGACCATGGAACCAACTCTTTAGGGAGGTGCTGGGCTTTCTGTTGTTGGAGGGATTCAAGCACAAACTGGACAGCCATCGTAAGGGATGCTCTAAACTGGATTCCTACACTAAGCAGTGGTTTGGACTCAATGGTCTGAATGGCCCTTTCCAAATGTATGATTCAATATTAATAGAAATATAATTTAAATAGAAATACAATATAATTGTATATTGTACACAATATAATATAATTTACATAGAAATACAATAGTGGGGGCTTTCCCCATAGTGGAGAAGACTGACCAGGTGACCTGTGTGCCCTCTCATTCAGCTGTTGACCAGATACTAACTGTTGATGGTTCAAGTCAAGGCTACTGCTGCCCTTCCTTCCTTTTTATCGTTCTTTATCATAAACAGGCTTTGGACTGGACAGTCCTTCAAAGACAGCACAAATTCAAATAGATGACCGCCCTCTTTAATGTAGGACTCATGGCCACCCTAGCACAACTCATGCATTCCCCTTCACATAAGAAAGAGAATGCAAGTCCTTTGCTCTCTCTCCCCACTTCCATTTTATGTGAAAAGTAATAACCTTTAATAACCACACTTTTCCAACAGTGTACTTCTAAACCTTCATGTGTTTACTTATAAACGCATGAAGGTTGGTTTAGGGCACAATCCTATGTGGAGAGACAGCTGCCTCCCAACTCTGAGGCAACCGCCTATCCAATGCACGGCAGGAGGAATGCAGAGGGGATTGTCTCCTCTGCTCTCCAGCCACGCTGCATTCACGGCTAGATGGCCAGTTTCAGCTGTCTAGCCACGGGATGTTGGAGTGCGCACGCGGGGAGGGGGAGGCTGGACGATGCATAGGAAGTGTCATGCTCACACTTAGGCACTCCCCATCCCTCCCTGCCCCTAGGAATGCCCCCCTTTGCCCCACTCTTACAAGCATGGAGCCTGGGGACAATCTGCGCCACCAGTGAGGCAGCAGGAGAGGGGCGGGGAGGTGGTTCTCCAGGAACTGACCTCGGAGCGTGGGATCCCAGGTCAGTTTCCCAGAAACCGACCAGTCCTATGGCCATCTAGCTGCTGACTAGTGGCCATAGAATTGAGTCCTACGAGACTACAGATGAAAGGAAAGCTTGTGCAAACTCAACAATGCCCATATATATGGGCCTATTAAAGTGGCCTCTTTCAAATTCAAAATTTTCTATGTTTCAAAATGTTCAAACTTCAGCTTTAACCTGAGCAATCAGGCACCACAGAGTCAGAAGATTTAAGACAGCCTTTCCCCAACCTAGTGCCCTCCAGATATGTTGCTGGAGTGTGTCTGGAGTTTGGACGTGGGAAGGCTGTTTTAAGAGAACAGTCCTAGCCTCCACAGATAAGTGCAAATTGCCCATCAACAGCACCAGTGGCAAAAGGAAGAGCCAGGAATGGCCTGGAAAGTGGTACTTAAGAGGCTATTGCTGGCTGGTCGCTTCCCCCTCCCCAGCCGTGTCTTGCCCCAAATCTCACACTGAGAACAACCCCTTGCATTTTGCAGCTGAGCAATGCAGGGGACAGGGTAGAGATGCAAGTACTTTTATTTGCATAAGACGATGATTTGCCCCTTGAACCATTGCTGGGTTAGCTGATGAGAACATAGGAAGCTGCATTATACTGAGCCAGACCCTTGGTCTATCTAGCCCAGTATTGTCAACACTGACTTGCAACAATGGCTCTCTGAAGTTCCAGGTTGGATGCTTATCTGGAGATGCTGGGGATTGATCCTGAGACCTTCTGCATGCAAAGCAGCTGCTCTACCACTGAGCTACAGCCCCTCCTGAGATGCTCCGAATGACTCTGCTCTACTTGCTGCACTCCAGATCCCAGTGAAACCGCAATGGCACAAACCTCCATTGGTACCGTTGCAGCTAAACATGCCCATGGGGGGTTGGGCTGTCTGCCAGTGGGTTGTGTTTTTTTTTACTTCTAACTTCATGTACAAAACTGCTTGGAAAATAGTGCCATCGCATCGTGGTGTGGGACATCGCACCAGCGTAATACAGTATTTATAAACTCTCACTTTTCATCCAGCAAGTGGCACACAGGACAATAGTAACACAAAACTACACATTAGTGGACTTGATACATAAATCTTTCATAAAAGCAGGCATTATGGCCAGGTGTTAACTCCACAAAGAGCCCTTAATAGAGTGTTTGCAGGTGGAAGGACAATGAATTCTGTTTTAATGCCAAAAAATATGAATTTAGCTATTCAGAAAAAACTTTTGAAATATTCATCTGCCAATTAAAATGCTGATTTCAGCTTCTAAGCCTATAATAACTCTAATTATATAGCTTAATAATTATCCCTCTGCTGAGATCCATGAGGCATTTGGAGATGTTTAGAAAATTCCATTTTCTGCCAATTCTCATGCAAGTTCAAAATTCTTGCCTATTTCGGCAAAGTGAAGGGAGTTTTTGACTTGCTGGTCTGATGTTGAAAACACAGTTAGGCCTGGAGTCCAGACCCTTGTAAAAATATCCTTTTCTTGCCAGTGCTGGGAAGTTAATTGGATATTAGCCGTAATAGGACATTAATGGTGGGAACGCGCCCAACTGTGGAAAGAAGAAAATAACCCTTTTTTATTGTAAGGGAGAAATTATAATTAAGTTACAGGAAATGAACCACACTAATTGTACTTGCTAACATCTGTGTGATGGCTTACCCCAAAACTTTTTCTACTCTTTTCCTTAAAAAAGAATATTCTTACTGGCCTGCTAAATTGAAATTCATGAAGTGATATTCAGATATTACCGTTTCATAACATTTCCCTGTTGTTGCTTTTTACTGCTTGTTTAGGCCTAAACAAGTCACATCTTTGAAAAAAATGGTACTGCTGAACTTACTTTGGGACTTGTCCCTTTCTCCATATTTCCCTGCAACTGCTAGAGGAGAAAAAAAGGCTCTCAAATGAAACCCTCACAACCTCATAGTTTAGCAGGAAAAGGAAAAAACCTGGGGCCAAGTTTCAAACCTGAAGTTCTTGCCTTCAGAACTGTGCTGGGGTATTCCATCATCAGTTCCTTAAGAAGAAAATGAAGAAGTATAGGGAATTATATACAGAGAGAATGAATGTCTGTCTCAGGACCTGGTTCTCATCTAATGGCAGTTTGCTCATCCCCATATGCTCACCTCTATATCATCCACCCCTTTCTCCTCCCAAAAAACCATTGGACAACAGAGAGAGCTTCATACCTCCCTATAGTTAATCCCCTGAGGCAGCTATAATTATCTTTTCATTCCACAACCACAAGTGAATGAGGAACGATTCATCTATCACCTCAGCTGGGACTGGCATGGATGACCTTTTCTAACCTTAAGTTTGTTGATGTCAAACTTTGAGAATTGCTCCAGCCTTAAGTTTGCTCAAAACCACACTTTGGGGGGTGGAGTAAAAAGAACTGCATGAAAATTCCTAAGAATGTTTGTACACATTTCTCCTAACGCATGCATGTTATGTGTCTTTGCCTAATATACACATTCTTTGCATGCAATTTTCCTCCATTTGAAGGGCCATCAGAGGACAGTCCACTATTTAAAGATGTCTTCTGTTTGTCCAATCCAAGTCCAGTTCAAACATAAAGAAACAAAAGAAAGGAAAGCAGAGGCCATCAAGTTGCCAATCAACAGTTAGCACCCAGAAAATATACGGAAAAGGCACACCGCTCACCTGGTCTTCCCCACTATGGGGAGATGTCTTGTATTTCTTTTTAAATTGTTGTCATCATTTCTAAATCCACATATATACATATACGTTAGCTTGCACACATTTCATGCAAATCCTGCCCGCTTTCGTCCTCTTTTTGGTGATACGTTTTCTCTTGGGGGGGGCACCTAAATGCCCACCCTAGTTCTATGGGCATTAGTGTAATGTCTTCCCCACCACCACCACCTCCATTGCTTGGCCTATCTCGATACTGTGGAGGCAATTCTGGCACCAAATAAAGCATCATTATGAACTGTTTTATATGATTTGCTTTATGGTACTTAAGACATCTTTCCTTGAGCAGCTATTTCACTGAGCCTGAATGTATGAGGCTCAAGAGGCTTTTCTGCCCTCATGTCTCCTTGGAGATCCTCTTTCATCTAGAAAAGAACCTGGAGAAGAACAGGCCCTTGTATTCCTTTCTTCATATACGTAGGGCATAATTAGATGTTAAAAGAAAGGGCTGATGCCAAAAGCTGCAGCTTCATGTCTAGTTTTCCCTATCACACTAAATAGCGTACTGGACAATTTATCCCACTTCCTGATATCATAGGGTGTGGCCAGGTATCCTACTGTATAGAGGTCAGTGCTCTATTTGAAGGGCTGTCAGAGGGCAGTTCTCTACTTGAAAGCATCCTCCATTTGAAGGGTGGTCCAGTCCAAGTCCAATTTACAGACAAATAACTTTACGAATGGCAAGCAGGGGCCCTGAAGTTCTCCATCAATGGTTAGCCCTGGACAGCAGGCACAGCAACAGAGGTCACCTGGTCACAGTCTTCCCCACTAGGGTGAGTTGTATTGTATTTATTTCTATTTAAATTCTAGTCGTTTCTAAATTTGCATCTATATGAAGAAATCAGCATATGCACATTTTATTTAAATCCTGTTTTGGGGTGAGGTAGTTCCTCTTTACTGGCACTGCATAAATGGCCAAGCTATGATGTCTCTAGGCTTAGCAGTTCCGCATCTGTTCCTGTGGCACATGGCAGCCATTGATGTGAAGCAGAGAAATCAAATGCACAGCTTAATACTATCGGGATGCAGGATAGCTTGTATGGCACGTTGCAGAAGGGAAAGGGGAAGTGTGACTTGGGGCTGCCCTTTTGGGTGGCAGTCCCATGTATCTTAGGTGCAGTTTTCATTTTACAAATGCATATAGGCTAACAAAGATATCCAGATATTCCAATGGGAAGACCATAATACATATATTCAGCACATTTAATATGTTCAACATGCCTATATGTTCTGTGCTAGCAGAAGAGGGACTTGCAAATAAAGGCCAATGAGGTTATTTTCAGTGTCTGTTTCCTAGCGGCTCTCCAGAAATAGTCTGTGATATTTTTTTTCTAAAATGCTTAAGTACATGTCATGGAATGGTGTTTGTCTTTGTAATGACTAATCTGTAAGAATAATCATCCTATTTCAATTTTGCAAAGTTCACGTTATTAGCTGTTATCATCAACAACAATACATTTATTTTTTCTGCTCAACATGCTATGCCAAACAATTTCAGCAAACATTCAACTGTATGACTCAATATAGATTCCTGTGAAATAATGAAATGATCCAGGATTTTGGAAAGCATCATAGACATAAAAGTGAGGATTATATGTTTTTATGGGATTGCATCTGCTGGAGTGATTGCACAAGTTATATACTCTTCATTGAGCAAAAACCAAATGGACAAAGAGGATTTTTATTGTGCCCCAACCATTCTCTCTATGATGAAGTTGATGTTTTCCACATCACTTACCAGCCCCAGATGAAAAAAGAATGTAGCCTTCAACAGATGGGGCAGTGAGGGAACCAAGATGAGAGTGTGCTTGCTGGAATATGAGGCTGGATCAAAAAGTGTCCCTCTGCTATCAGAAAACCTCTTCTGCTCACAGAAGTGCTGGGTCTAACTTAGTGAAAGAGCATTGCATGAGAAAAGTGACTCCTAATTCACCAAGAGGAGGAGTTTACAGACTGTGTAAAATCCACTCCGTCTGTGTTTTGCAGATTGTCAGGCGCCTTTTGTTCCGTCATCCGCCCTCAGACGGATGCAGATCTTTTTTCGTCATGTGGGAAAATACGGAAATAGTTATGTAAATATTTACATAAGTATTTATGTAAGTATGTACATAATTTACTCCAGTACGTAACATTTAGTATATTGTCCTCTATTCCATTCTACATTTCCTCAGCAGAAACTTACGTATTTTTATACAGATTTATATGCGTAAATTTCAGGAAAGTAAAAAAATAATCCGAAAGTCCATGGACTCCGTAGGGCCTGAGGCAGTCACTCTGCAGCGGATTCCGCAGGTCGGATTCTTAGAAATCTGAGCTCATTTTAATCCATCTCGAATTTCTCCAGCATCCCTAACCAAGAGCCAAAACTCTTGAAATGTGGGTGGAGTAAGAGAGGCACCTGACCCAGGAACAGTCTGGTGCAAAATAGGTATCAAAGCTCATGTAAGATACTGCCAGTTATTTAAATACCAATACATTATATCACGTTTTATTTTTCAGCAACAAATAATTAGGTGCATTTTCATGGTGCCTGATGAAAACTGGGTATCAGCTTACTCAAAGGCTTAGTGCAGGCAGCAAGCCAGGCAAAGTCATGCCATTGCAGTACCTCACGGCCCATGTGCCTGCAGCCTAACAAAATACATCACATTCATCCAGTGAATGCTGCTGGTGGGAGAAGAAGGCATCTGAAATCTATGACTAAGGCCAGTTGCTTCTGACTGGACAGTAGTAGCCAGTAGGGATGCTGGAGAAATCTGCTGTGGACTCCAGTGAGGCTGGATTCCCAAGAATTCAACCTGTGGAGTCCACAGAAGACCGGCTCCTCTGGATTTTGCACAGGGCACTTTTCCAGCTTTATAAATAGCAAGAGAGGCTAAGGGCGGCTGTCATTAGCCTATTGTGGGAACATCACGGCCGTAAAGCACTTCTACACAAATTGCTGCAGTAAAGTGCTTACCTCTATGTAAATTGCAGTGATAAGTGCTATGTAAATTGCAGTGATAAGTAGAAGTAAGCACTTTATGGTCATGCTTTACATAGAAGTAAGTGCTTTATGGCTGTAAGTGGCAGAAAATACACAAATTACAGACATAATTATCTGTAATTATCCCATGATAGGCTAATGGAAACCACCATTAGCACATCTTACCATTTTTGAAGTCAGAAAGATGCCCAGCAAAATCCAGTGGATGCACCAGGGCTCTGGGGAAATCTGGTAAGTTCCAAGCGGCCCAGATTTCTCAACGGTGGATACACACACACAACCCGGACTGGACCAGATGTTGGGGGCAGGGTTTTCACCTCTCCCTAGCAGCCAGCTGTATTTTGTATGGCCGTTCTCAGTGGGAGCAATTTATCTGAGCAGTGAGAACTTGGAATTTCAGCTGCAGTATCTTTTAAGGTCCTCTTGGCAATCGTTGTCCTTAGGCATGGGGTCCAGGGACAAACCTTGTTTTATATGTTTAACCTCATGTGTCCCCAAAACCCTGTTTTATATTTTTTAACATCATGTGTCCCAATAAATACCTTTTATTGCATGTGGAGGGGAGGGGATGTAAAACTGTGGAGTTCCTTTGGGCATAGAAATGGCAAGTTGCAGCACCAACTGGTACTCTCTACCATAGCTTTTTTTTTCCTTTTCTTTTTTAAGGTGATGGCTTGTACAGCATGGAAGATAGAATGGATTGTATCCAATGGTGTCATTCTGCTAGCACAAAACTTGTACCCCTTGCAGAAATCCCGTTTTGATCCTTGCACAAGTGTTAAATCCAGTTCTTTAATTCTGCTTGTGCAAGCCATTTCACACAAGCTGATTGCACAAGGCATCCCACCACTCATTATGACTTCACTAGTGTGAGTTGTTCTGCTAGCAGTCGTGCAACCGTTTGTAGAAGATTGCCAACTCTTGTCATTTTTCCACTAGCATAATGTTGGATACAACTCAATGGAACAAAAAAGGACTGAGAATTTTTCTCTGTCTGACGAAGGCTCCTAAGTACAATGGAACTCAGTAAGAGCACCAGTGGTTTCTTGTTGAGTCAGTTTAATAGCTGGAAGTAAGATTTCTAGCAATGCAGAGGCAAAAAATATTCCTGGACCTGAACTTAGTATTTGTTTTGTTTTGTTCATACACCATCAGGAAACATATGACAGCTGCATGATTAATGTTTTCTTGCAAAACTCAAGGGCTGCATTTCACATCAGCACAAATGGCTGTTCACGAAAGTACATGTCCTGGACCCTTACTTGGGACTCAGCCCCAGTGCATTAAGTGGGGCTTACTTCCAAGTGATGATGGCTAGATTTGAGCTGCCTAAATATCAAAATGTCACTGTGCTAAAATGATCTTTGCTAGTCTAGACAAAGGAGCTAGCCGGAAAACAGACAAACTGCTGGACAACGTCAACAGTGCAAAATATTTGAGCTGGACTGTATTTGTTATGAATAGCTGCCTACCATGGCCAACCTCTGATCTCTTGTATCCTATTTGACAAAATCGTTAAGGTTGCAATCATCCGCATGCTTAACTTGGAAGCAAGTTCCATTGACCTCAGTGGCACTTACTTCTAAGTAAATATGCAGAGACTTGGATATAAAATGTATAAGAATGCAGTGACACTTCATTGAACTCTACAGTCAACTTGAAGTTCATGTTAAAATGGGTGGGAGGATT
Organism: Heloderma suspectum; assembly: GCF_057233095.1. Taxonomy (NCBI): domain Eukaryota; kingdom Metazoa; phylum Chordata; class Lepidosauria; order Squamata; family Helodermatidae; genus Heloderma; species Heloderma suspectum. The sequence goes on along the minus strand of NC_139458.1, from coordinate 109,863,282 downwards.
CATTTCCCATATAAATCTGATCTTTAGCTGGAGCTACAAAGCTTATACCATACCTGTGACTACAGAAATAGAAACATTTTCACAAATAGATGATGCTGTTTGTATAGCTTATTTCCTGCTGATCAATCACCATTCAGTGAGGATCACTACAGCGGCCACAGTTCAAGAACCAGCTCCTCACCTGGAAGGTTCCTGCGTGGTCTTCCTCTTTGTCTCCCTCTTTGCCTTCTTTCAAAGCAATCAGTGTGAATCCACGAAAATAGGCTGGAGTAGCAGCGGAAAGTGTTACTGGGGGGGAAAGGCAGAAAAAGAAAAAGACCTTTGAAATGAACTTGTCTCTACATAGCTTCTCAACTCAATACCTTGGTCAGTGCTGGCTTCGGGGGGGGGGGGCTTCGAAGATGGAAAAGGCAGGACGTGCAGAATGAAAATTCTATTAGGGTGCATCTGGTCTTCTTGGATACTCTGTGCAAGGTGGAAATGGTTGTACTGTTTGGATGGTAGATGCTCTGCTGGTCTTGTGGCCCAGGCAAATGCCATAATTTTGAAAGCCACCCCTTGATACTGGGGTGATTTTCTTTAAACTAATGAAAGGAAAGCTAATAATATATTTAGCAGTCTAAGAGAAAGTAGTCATGGATGCATATATGCATCCAGCCCGAGCTTGGGGGGGGGGGGGGCTTCAGTCTTTGGGTGACATCCAGTGTTGCACAAGTGAACTTACACTCGTGCAGTGGGACTTCTCCTTCCTCTCCTCCCCCTGCCCTCCCAAATCTGTTCTGAAGATTCTCCCAACTCTCCAGAGCAGATTTGAGGACTGGAGGGGGGAATTCAGGGGGAGGAGGCATCTGTTCCACCACCAGTGTTTTTGCTACTGGCAGAGATGTGCACAGTTGGATAAATGCAAGTCTGTTGTTACTGAGTTTGCTTTAGGATTCATTCATATGCAACACGTTCAAAGGCACTTTTTCAAACTTGGATGTCATTTTTCTCTCTCACTAAGCCCTATTTGAATTTGTGCATTGGTAGATGGTTGTATGAGTAGGTTTGCTATCTCAACCACTACATTAGCATTCCTGAACGATGTGATTTACACACACACACACACACACACACACTCAAACAATATTTTCATTTTAAACCTTTTGTCTGATCATGTGACAGTATCAGCTTCCACCCAGTTGTGTTAAATCCAGAAATGAGGATCATAGCTGTAGTGGATCTTTTCCAGAATCCTCTTACTGGCAGTGGCCAGTGATGGGATCCTTAGGGCGCAATCCTATCAGTTGTGCCCTCACAGCTCAGAAGCCTCTGAGCTCAGAGGCTTCCGAGATTCCTATGCCTTTCTGGGCTGAAGCCAGCAGGGCAGGGGGAGGAGCAGAGGTGATCTTCGCCTCTCCATCTTCTGCCTTTGGTGATTTTTGCTAGATGGGCTTAAAAGCCCATCTAGCAAAGGCCCTTCAGAAGGAGAGGGAAGGAGGCTGGGGTATCTCACATTCTGGCCTCTCCGGTCTCCTCTCCCTGCCCATGGGAATGCCCCCTTTCCTCCTCCTCCAAGGTCACTTTTCAGATCTCAGAGGGCAGCCAGTGCGGTTCTTTGTACACCAGCTGCAAGGGGATGGGGGAAGGTCGGATTTCTGACTGCCTCTTCCACGGTTGGAGTGCTTTCTCTGACCTTGGAAGGGTTTTTCTGAGCACTCCTGTGGTCCCTGGGACCCCTCTCTCAGGGACCAGAGGATTGTGCTCTTAGAGTCTTTGGTTGGAACAAGCACAGTGGAGGTTGGTGGCTCCGATACTGGTGGGGCTGTGATCCATTCTGGGCTTCAGTCAGAACCAGCCAGAATTCTAAAGGAACTATCCAAGGTGCTGAACCTATTTTGGAGGTAAGGTTGAAAACCTTGGATAGCTCCTGTAGAGTTCTGGCTGGTTCTGACTGAAATTCAGAATGGATCACAGCCCCACCAAAATCAGAGGCACCAGCCTCCACTGAGCAAGCAAGCAAAAGGTGCCCCAGTGATAGCTCCAATGATGTTGCACCAGCATAAACCAACCCCTGTGCAATTTGACTAGTGCAATGAGAAGAAGTGTCAATTTACCGCTGAAATTCAGCAGTGGCAGCAAATCACTGCTTTCTCCTATTGCACAAGCACTCATTGATGCTAGTGCAATGTCGGCAGCACTAGCAGGAGTGCACGATTGGATCATTCCTTGGAGATATCCACCACTGGTGGTTGTTCTCCAGCTTCTGGCAGTAGGAACTGTAGGAAATATGGTGAACATTTGAACCTTCCTGACTATTGTATCAGAGACCTCAGTATTACCGTTCTCAAGAAAATCAGTCCTGAGAGTCATGAGACTATCAGATTAGGCAGATTAGATTGACTTTCTGACAGCAGGTGAAGGCCTTTTTTAAATTTTCCCAGACATTTTAAGAACTTTTTTTAGTGCCTTTATTAGGCTGCTGGTTTTACTTTGGTTTTTCGATGTTGTAACAGTTTTATTCCTTGCTGCTGGTTTTATCTTGATTTTATTCTGCATTATTTTTATTTTGTTTTAATGTTTGTACTTTGTTTTTAAGGTATTGTACAGAGAACTTCAGTTATTGGCCAGTTTAAAAGTGCAATAAGTAAACAAACAAACAAATTGTGCAAACATGGACCCGAATAAGGACTGAGGTTCTTCTACATTAAAAACGTACTGATATGCTCTCTTATGTATTTTGCACATACATTGCTGTCCTTTTAGAAATGGGGCCTAGTGAAAGTAAACATTGCGTTAACTGCCTTGGTTGCCAGCACTTCCGGCAGCTGAAGAAGTGGGCTGCCACCTACAAACGCTTATGCTGTATCAAATTTAGTCTCATAAAAAGTGCTGTTTGACTCAGACTTGAAATAACTACCCAAAGACTGACTAAGATACCTCCCTATATGAAAATAAAATGTATCTTGTTGTGAGAAATTGGCTTCAGATGCAGCCGTGAAGAAGTGCATTTCATTGTTTCACCAGCACTTTGTGCTGTATGGCTGTTGGAAAACTTGGGTGGGTGCTGGCAATGCTAATGCAGAGAATATGCATGAGGGGAGTTCGTTTTGGTGTAAATGGCAGACAAAGGGATGGACGGATCCGTCAGTCTTGGTCTCGCTGGGTTTTTGAGGTCAAATTCAGTTCGTCCTGTTTCCACATGAGCTTGCGATTTTTAAAAAAACCAAAATTGATACAGAAATGTATACTTTTTGTGTGAGCATTTTTCCTAACACATGCAGGCATTTTTGGTGTGTTTGGGGTACGTGCAGTTTTAACAAGTTAACATGGTAGAAATGCTATTTTGTGTGCACTTTTCCGTAATATGCGCATTTTTGTGAGCATTTTTCCAATTCTGAGAAATGCAGATTTCAGAACACAATGTAGTGGCAAGAGTGTTGGACTAGGAGCTGGGAGATCTGGGTTCTAGTCTCCACTTGACCATGGAAGCTCACTGGGTGACTTTGGGCCAGTCACAGACTCTCAGCCCAACCCACCTCACAGGGTTGTTGTTGTGAGGATAAAATGGAGAGGATGATGATAATGTCAGCTGCCTTGGGTTCCTTGCAAGAGGAAAAAAGGTGGGGTATAAATGCAATAAATAAATAAATAAATAAATAAATAAAATACTGTCTTAGATCACTGAAAACCTCGAGAGGTGCAAATTAAGTGCATCTGTCAGGAAAACAAAATAAAGTGCGAGGGGATTGTGCACGGCAGTAGCAGTGCCACCCACTGCTGCTGGCACTGCTGACACCATGTGCAAATGGCTCCTTCTCCCCTTCCTGGGACTTCCTGGGACCTGGGGAGAAGGAACCATTTGCAGACAGTGCCAGCAAATTCAGCTCAGTGGCTCAGCTCCCTAAAGCAGGACAAGCTGGGGGCTCATGGGAAATCCATGGAGCCCCAAGAGGGCTGGATTTCCCTGTGCCGGACTGACCTATGCAGTCCTACAGCTCCCAGCATGCCCCAGCCAGAATGCTTTTCTGTCTAAACATGTGTAGGGTTGTGCCTTTAGTATGTTCACTCAGAAGAACGTATTCTAGGGTGTGAGTCCTATTGCACCGTTCAGCACAAATGGATTCACTCCCTAGGGGTGCTGAACATCTTTCAGCCAAAAGGTTGGGTTAAATGTCTGAGCAGCTCTCAAAGACCACATTCCGGCAGTGGGCGGGGCCAACGGCAACATGGGAGGGGCCAAAATCCCCCAAACGCCATCGTGTTTTAGCGTAAAGCTCTTAGTGCCAGTAGCAAAGCCTTATGAGAGGTGTTTCAACCTTGTAGAATGTGTGTGTGTGGGGGGGGGGGGCTGCTCAAAAGCCAGTAAACCACCATACAATAGGTGGCCAGGGGGAAAGGGATGGGGACCCCAGGCAGGATGGATGGGGCCTGCAGGCCTGAGGTCCAACACCCCTGCCTGAGGAAGCATGCTTAAGATGGTGTCCCTTCTTCCCCAGAGTCTGGATTGTACTGCTGCACCCAGGTTCAGAGCTGGAGAGGTAGTGACCAAGGGGAGCATGTGGGTGCTGAGAATGACAAAGGGCCACTGGGTCCGGCTCTGGCTCTGGCTGCAGCTCCACTTCCTCCTCCCTGGAAGGCCAAAGGCTGAGGGTGGGTGGAAGTGTAGGCAAGGCTCTGGTCAGGGCTGCCTGGATTAGGCTGCAAAAGACACGCAGGACTGCTCACGGAGCAAAGTAGCAGCCACCACAAATCCAGGGCAGACCGTTGTGAGGGATGGACAACTCTGCCTATTTTGTTTCTTATTCTTCCAATCTTAAGCACGGTTCACCTAACATTGAGGTTTGTTTTTTTAAAAACACCTTTGCCCAAATAATTGTAGACATTTTGGTGTGCATTTCTCTGAATACTTTAGTTTTTGTATGCAATTGTGCCTAATGCCCACCTTTCTGCAAGCAATTTTCCTAATATAGTGCATTTTTGAACAGCCCACTCAGAAGGCCAGGACCCATTTCCTGGCCTCACCCCCTTTCCCCGGTGCGTGTGTGTGTGTATATATATATAGATATGCATATATATACACACACACACACTCCATGTTTATCCCATCCTTCCTCCAAAAAGCTCAGAGTGGTGTACATGGTTCCCTTCCCCTCTCATTTTAAGTCCACAGCAATGGGGTAGATTAGGCTGAGAGGGTGACTAAATATCATGCCCAAGCGGGGTTTGAACCTGGATATCCATATTGCCAATCTAATATGCTAATGTCTACACCACACTGGCTCTCTCAACTCTTCTGGGGAAGACAGCATGGCAGTGGCTTCAAAAATGGCTGATGAATCCCAGCAAAAGTATATGAGTGGAAGAGTGTATTGCTGGAGAAAAGTTCTCTCAGCTCTAGTGCAGGTTTAGTTACCATAATTAACCCAAGGTGACATGCTGTGGTGGCCATTAGAGCATCTGCTTTGCATGCATAAGGTCCCAGGTTTGATCCCCGGCATCTCCAAGTAGGGCTGGAGGAAGTCCAGCCTGAAACCCTAGAAAGCCACTGCCAGTCCGTGTTAACAATACTGGCCTAGATGAACCAATGGTCTCACTTAATGTAAGGCAGCTTCCTATGTACCTCCCCTCCCCTCGCAGTGGCAGTCCTTAGAGGAACATCAGAGTGTTCACAGGAGGGAGCATTCATTGATCTCTATAAACAGAGCCCTTCTGCTTGCCATCTGAGCTATCAGAACATGTTCTGATTCTCTGAATCATCTCCCTGCACAGAATGGCAATGATCAGTTGGTGGGAGATTTCCAGCCCTCCAGAAATGCAGACAAGTTTCACAAATGTGTCAAGTAAGAATATATAATTTATTCATTATAACTTGGCCCTGGTTCAGAGTTTATTCAACTCACTGGCTGCTTTACACTTGGTTTTTCTTTTCTATGCAGAAATAACTTCCAGTTTGAGTAAACATATATCCTTGTGCACATAGCATATCTGAAGATGACCCAACTGCAAAAGTTCAAAAACGGCAGCAACATCCAACCATGTAAGTGATTGACCCACAATTGTCAGTGGGTCTAGGGAAAAGGGGATGGCAGAGGATGAGATGGCTAGATAGCATCACCGATGCAATGAATATGAACTTGAGCACACTCCGGGAGAGAGCGGAGGACGGGAAGGCCCGGCGTGCTATGGTCACGAAGAGTCGGACACAACTTAACAACTGAGCAACCAAGGCATAGTGCTAGGGCTTCTTCACGCTGAGCTTTTATCCTGCTATTGAGATTGCTCACTCACGGAAGTTTACAGGTCCTTTTCATGACGGCATTAAACTCCTGGGCACATCCAGAGGTATTTCCTGGTTATTCCATCTCAAAAAGATCCAGAACTAATTAACAATCTTTTTAAAGTTGGAATGTTCTGCAATTAAAACAGCCACTAAATGGCGCTGTTTCATTGAGCTCTATGGAAACTTGAAAATTAAAAGCTTCCCCTCTCAATAATCACGTGGTCACCGTCTGGGAGCCTGCTGTTAATGCAGAAAGGCTTCACAACGGGAGGACTGCAGGGCTTTTCCTTTATGTAAAGGCAGCCTTAGTCTTGAAGTTCAAATCTCAGCACATCCAGAAATGTTCGTGATGTTATTAGGCAGGTCAAAATCTTCCAACATGTCTGTGGTTGACAGTCACAACTTTCACTCTGCACTGGCAAGAGTAGCTAGGGGAAACATCAGATGACCTGACTGATGGCTGTACCACGGTGGAAAGTCCTTTCCTGTCACTAACGGGCTGTGACTCAGGGGTAGAGCACATGCTTTGCATGCATAAAGTCCCAGGTCCAATCCTTGGCATCCCCAGTCTGCTTGGAAGAACCTTTGCCTGAAACCCCAGAGAGCCACCATCTGTCAGCGTCAACCATACTTAACCAGATGGACAAATGGTCAGACTCGGTATAAGGCAGCTTTTTGAGCTCTTTATCTTTTTGGTTGTCCAGCGGATGGATACTTGCTTGCATTTCCAGTGAACTGGAAGCGCCTGTTCATTAAGGGGCTACTCAATGGAGAGAGCATGATTGATCAGATGTGGAGAGGCCATCTCCTAGTGCTTCGCTCTAAACCAGATTGCCAACCAATCTGTCAGCCAACGTGGCATGGGAGAAACTGTTCAGCAGAACTGCACTTGATGTTGAACTGCCTCCTCTTGAGAGGCAGCAGGGTTCTCTCTAGATATCCACAAGTTACCAAACTCATGGTCAGCAGCACAGGTCAAGGAATCGGTATGAATATTTATGCATGTAAATGCAAACTAGTAATGATTAAACTAATAAAAAGTGGCATACAATGGAAACAAGTGCAATCTTAGTAGAAGCTAAACTCAACAAACAAAATGTGTATGTTCTGCCAGTGGTTCATTAGGTCAATATCCATTTCCATCCCGTCTTGTATAAATCTTTTCTTACTGAGTAGAATACATATTTGCTCCTCCTACAGATAAATGAGATGGGGCCATAGCTAAGCAGATAAATGCTTAATTCCTTTCTTTAGACAACAAGCCCACAGTAGCACTGATTAATACAGAGCAAGTCAAAACGTCAAGAGTGCCTTGCAAAAGGGAAATGGATCTCTCTCCCCTTGTATTTATACTTTCTCTTGAACTACGCACTCTGGTTTTCATATTGCTTTTTCAGGAGAGGCCAGTACAAACCAAAAGGTCACATCAAATTGTCAAAAGTGGCGGGACAGAGGTGGGGGAGTGGCGAGGGTCTTTGTTGTAAAATCCTCGTGACAGAAAAATAAAACATTTTCTATGGGAAGAACTACTTGGAAATCTCCACCAAGCTGACTCCACAATGCTTAACTAAGCTGGAGGCAGAAGCTGTTTATTCCTTATAGAAGTGGTATACAATGGTGAATAGGAAGATATTCAACGTTCCGTTGGAAGGAACAGTTAACATGTATTACTCTAGTCCAGGGATAGGCAGTTTGATGCCCTCCAGCTGATTTGGACTACAACTCTCATAATCCCTGACCATTGGCCGTGCTACTTGGGGATGATAGGAATTGTAGTCCAAATCATCTGGAAGGTGCCAGGTTGTTTACCCCTGCTCAAGTCTAATTTTTAATCAATAAAATAGAATCTTCCATATGATCCACCCCCCCCCCCCAGTTATAAGAATCATTTTATGTGTACTTGTTTTAGTATTTTCTTTCATGAGTAAGTCTAGGTGAACACCTAGCATTTATGATTTATAGAGCACATCTCCAAATTTTATCATCATGCTGAGGGCACAGCTTCCCAGAGTCATTAGATTACATGAGTCTCCTAGTTATTAAACCCCCACCCAGTCCTGCTGGTTATAGAGGAAAATCTAAATATATGAATATTAAAGGTTAAAAACCAAACAAACAGTCATGGTGATTTTATATTGAAAGGTTCTCCATTTTAAAGTCATGTTTTTAAAAAGTCTGACTCATGAGATTATGAAATAGCTTGGTTGGAGTTGGCAATTATTCTTTCCATCAAGGCATTCTTGTATTATCTCATGCCAGTGTTTAACTAAGCTGAAACTTCATTGCAAGCCATACAGCACCCAGCACCCAGATTGTCAAAGATATGATAATTATTGTTTCTAAGAGGGTTTAAAAAAAAAAAAATGTCCTCCCCAATTATAACTTTTGAAAAATAAAGCTACTTTTTCGTATGGGTGTTCCACTGGAGTCACTTTAAGCACCTTGGTTCAGTGAGAGCAAGAAGGAGCCCAGTAGCACAACCAAGGTCCAGACCCAGCAGCCCAGGGGTCCTCCAAATTAGGGCTGTGTACCGCTTTGGTCCAAAGCCTGAATAATGAGGCAAAGCAGGCTGATTTGGAGGTGGCTCATTGCAATCAGAAGCAGATCAGAATAGCAATGAGGTGCCCATGAAACGAAGCGGCTTGTCAATGAGGCTCCTCAGTCCACCTCGTATATTAGGAGCACTTCTTATGCCTTCTGAACAGCCCAGACAGGCTGTCTCCAAAATGAATCAACTTCTGAAAGATCACGTGGAGGGCAGGAGGAGGAGGAGGAGGGAGGGGAAAGGGGAAGGGGAGAGGAGGAGGAGAGAGGGAGGGAGGGAGGGAACTTTGCTGTGAGTCAGCCTCTGTTTGCTCATTGTGAGAGAGGTGGTGTTACTGGAGAGGAGAGGACTCTGTCTGAACGTTATCTGGCTAGAGCAGTGGTCTCCAAAGTGGGGTGTATACACCCCGGGGGGCACAAGACGATCCATTTGGGTGCGTGAGTCACCTGATAACTGAGCAGCCTCCCACCACCCTGATAAGCTGCCACTGTGTGCAGTGATGGCAGAGGCAGCAAGATGGGACGGGAGCTTAGAGGGAAGCTCCACGGCATTTCTGTCTCAGCTCCAGTCCTATCCTGCTTCTGCTGCAGCCACTGAGAGCAACTGTGCTGGACTCTGCCAGGCATGGCAAAGGAACCCACAGCACTGGAGCAGCTGGCAAACTGCCGAAGGAGAGCAGGATGGAGATTAACCCTTCCCACTCTCCTTTAGCAGAATGAAGCTGAGAAAAAAGCGTGTGCTATGACAGCTATGTTAGTCTCTCCCCACCCCACCCCACCCCACTGTATTAAATGTACCATTAATTATGGTTTGCTCATTTAAAAATCCAGAAAATTTCACTGTAGTTGCCTATCTCCCCTCCCGCCACAACCTTTTCAGTTCTCTCTCAACCATTAGTTTGCCCTTAGTTTGATTATGTCCAGACTGTGTGTGTGTGTGTGTGTGTGTGTGTGTGTGTGAGAGAGAGAGAGAGAGAGAGAGAGAGATCTACAGTCAGGGCCAGAAATATTGGAACAAGGATAACTGTTTGGGCAGTTGGCCTCTGTACACCACCACATTGAAGTTGAAAGGAAACACAGCCAGATGGGAGTGAAGTCAGGACTTTCAGCTGTAATTCAAGGGGATTGACAAAAGTGGGGCACCAACCATTCAGGAAGTACAGCCAGTGGCATACATACACACCCATCGTTGGTGGCTCATAAGTAATGGAACAAAACAACATCATTTCAAACTTAAGGATCGCCTTAATACCTGGATGAAAATCCTTTGCAGTCAAGATTGCCTGAAGTCTGGAACCCATGGACATGACCACATGCTGAGTTTCCTCCCTCGGCCTCGAGATGCTTTGCCAGGCCTTTTCTGCAGCTGCCTTCAGCTGCTGCTTGTTTGTGGGTCTTTCTGCCTTCAGTCTTGCCTTCAGTAAGTGAGAGGCATGCTCTGTTGGGTTGAGATCAGATGACTGACTTGGCCATTGAAGAACATCCCCCTTCTTTGCCTTGAGAAACTCTTGGGTAGCTTTTGCTGTATGTTTTGGGTCATTATCCATCTGCAGTATGAAGCGGCGTCCTATCAGTTTGGCAGCATTCGGATGAATCTGAGCAGAAAGTATAGCCCTATACACTTCAGAATTCATCGTGCTGCTTTTATCAGCAGTCAGGTCATCAATAAACACCAGTGACCCAGTTCCATTGGCAGCCATACATGCCCATGCCATAACACTGCCTCCACCATGTTTGACAGATGATGTGGTATGCTTTCGATCATGAGCTGTTCCTTTCCTTCTCCATACTTTTCTCTCCCCATCATTCTGGTACAAGTTAATCTTGGTTTCCTCAGTCCAAAGAATCTTATTCCAGAACTGGGCAGGCTTTTTTAGGTGTTTGCTGGCAAAGGCTAATCTGGCCTGTCTGTTCTTGAGCGTTACCAGTGGTTTGCACCTTGTTGTGAAGCCTCTGTATTTACATTCATAAAGCCGTCTCTTGACTGTAGATGTTGACAATGACATGCCTACCTCCACAAGAGCGTTCTTGACCTGGCTAGATGTTGTGAAAGGGTTCCTCTTCACCATGAGCAGAATTCTGCGGTCATCCCCTTTAGTTGTCTTCCGTGGTCTTCCAGGCCTTTTGCTGTTGCTGAGCTTGCCAGTTAATTCCTTCTTTTTCAGGATGTCCCAAACTGTTGTGTTGGCCACTCCCACTGCTTTTGCTATCTCTCTGATGGCTTTATTTTGTTTCCTCAGCCTAATGATGGCCTCCTTCACTCGCATGGACACCTCTTTGGACCTCATGTTGGGAGTTGCAGTGAACAGCTACCAAATGCAAATGTAACACTCAGAACCACCTCCAGGCTTTTTATCTGCTTGATTGGTCATGGGGTACCCAGGAAACAGGCCACACTTGGCCATGCAGCTGCTTGTCAGCCATTCGTTCCATTACTTATGAGCCACCAATGATGGGTGTGTGTGTAGGCCACTGGCTGTACTTCCTGAATGGTTAGTGCCCCACTTTTGTCAAACCCCTTGAATTACAGCTGGAAGTCCTGACTTTGCTCCCATCTGGCTGTGTTTCCTTTCAACTTCAATGTAGTGGTGTACAGAGGCCATCTGCTGAAATAGTTATCCTTGTTCCAATATTTCTGGCCCTGACACTCTCTCTCTCTCTCTTTGTTCTTGGCTCCCCTCCACTTCCCCTTCTCAATTCCTGTATTCCTTCCCTTCCCATTTTTGATATCTTTTTTCCCTAAAAAAAATTAAAAACCCTTTTCTTTTAGGATTATAGTTAGTCCCCCCCCCCTTGCTTATAGTTTAGTGTTTGTTTTTCTTTTGCTGTTCTCTCTCTGTTTGTGTGTGCGCGCGTGCATGCTTGTGCTATGTTGACAAGCAAACAGTGTGTATCAAAGGAGTAAACACAGTCCACATTTCCAAAAACAGTGGGCAAAGCACTACACACATTAACAGCTATTATTTAAATAATATAATACTATACTGTGTGTTTCAAAGCAAGCAAGCCCAATATGAGGCATCTTCGGGGTCTTGGCAGGGGCAGAGGTGGGCGAGGTGCTGCTGTGCCCTCCTGGCAGGGTTGTTGTGTTGCTTCCTGCCTCTGTCAGTCCAGCAGACAACTGTCGTTGCTCTTCGTACAAGTTAATGTGCCCACCTGGCAGGGTTGCTGTCTTTGTTTCCTGCTTACCAGCCAGTGTTTTCCCAAGCAATTCAGCCAAAGAGACCCTGAGATTATTGACCATGAATAGGAAAGTAGTACTACAGGAAAGCGGTTTTTTGCACTTCAAAGAAACCTACAGCAGAGTTTAGGGACAGTGACCTCCTCACTGCTTCAACACCTGACTTGATTATCCCTTTATGAATGTTGGTTTGAGTCTCTGAGAACAGCACATTTTACCTGTGCCTAGCACAAAGCTCCTGAGCCACACTGTCTGAAATTTGGTCAGTGGGATGCCCTCCGGGGGGCTGTGCATTTCCCAACTTTTATGCACTACTGTGCAAGCAGTGAAAAGTTATAGCTCTTTGCTTTGGGAGATTTCCTTGAAAAAATCAATTTCCACTTGCGCCTAGCACAAAAGCTACTTGGGCCAAACTGTCTTTCTGAAATTTGGCAGGTGGAATGCCCTCCAGGGGGGCTGAGCGTTTCCCAAATTTCATGTACGTATCATGAAAACTGAAAAAGGTATGGACGTTTTTGTTTCCCCATGCAAGTCAATGGGAAATGAGTGATTCGGATGTCTGAATCTCGCTTCAGATTCGGATCCGAGTCAAAGTGGATGAGGTCCAAGTTGGTCCGAAGCAAAGCAGGGCTGCTTTGGAAGATCCAAAACAGCATCTGAAGTGAAGCAGGGGGGTTGTGCACAGCCCTACTCCAAATGACCACCCAGAGAGTGGGAGGTGATGAGGTCATCAGGGCAGCAGAGGCAAATTGCATTTTATTCCTGTAGTCTTGTTGGTGCTATATTTTAAGTGAGTTTACAATGCAAAACTGCACATGTTCAGAGTATTTTTAATTAGGTTTGGCAAACTGTGTTGTTATTGTAGTTATTCTAACATATCAGGAATGTCAAAGTAATTGTAAAATATGGAATGGTGGCGTGTAGGGCTGTGCCAATCCAACTCATAGGCCATTTTGGGGCTTCTGAGGCGGGCCTGATACCACCTCCAACTCCTAGGCCCTCTGGATGCATGCTAGCAGCTGCCTTGTTGTTCCAAGAGATAGGGATAGCCATTTTTAAAATGGCAAATCCCTGTACATACAGGGAGTCGCCATTTTAAAAATGGCTCCCCCGCTCTCCAGAACAACAAGATGGCTGCTGGCATGCGTCCAGAGGACCCAGGTAAGGAACTGGCAGCTGGGCAGTGGCAGTGCAGGCTGGGCTTCCCCATCATGCTGAAGTGCACCGAAGGACTTCAGAGTGACCCAATCCACTTCAGGCGGTTTCGTGTCCCCTCCGCCTCACTTTGGAGATGGCCCAGAGTACCCTGCTTTGACTCGGAGCTCAGACTTCATGCTGAAGCAGTGCACAGCCCTAGTGGCATGGAGCAGCAGGGAAGAGCAATGTTTGTCATGTGCTTCACAACTGAAGTAGTGCACATGGCTGTCTAAAGTGTGTGTGGTGGGGAAGGATAAGACAGTCAAGTACAGGGCCTAAAATTACCTAGCTTCACCCAGTGCTGGCTCCAGGTTTTGGAGGGCCCTTGGGCAAGACACTCTCCATGGGCCCCCTCCTTCAGGGAGTCTTCCTTCTCACGGCCATTGTCACCAGGTGCTACTGCTCCTTATCCTCTTTCTCATCACTGCTACCACTTGCTTTCTTGGCAGGCAGGCAGAGAGCAAGTGGGCAATGGCATCTACTGGTCCTCCTTTTCACTGCCTCCACTGTTTGGGCCAGGGTGAAAGGCTGGTGAACAAGCAGGTTGTAATGAAGAGAAGGGGGAACAAGTCCAGGGGCTCTTGTCAGTGTCCCCCTACTGGGGTGTGGACCCTCAGCAGGTGCTCAACCATGCCTCCCCTTGACACCAGCCCTGGCTACACCACTGAAGGAACCCTGTGAGGCCCAATCCATAGAGAGAATCAGGTAGCAACATGAGTAGTTTCATCCTGTGATTGATGGCTGTGTGGATTCTGCTTCACGAAAGGAAGGCACTGAGCATCTGTTCCCAACACTGGCATGGTTGACATTATAGAAATGGCACCACCAAATGATGGCTGTGAAGGCACCACAAGATTCTAAGTCCCAGACAGATCTATTTTTAAAACTGTGTTTGTTTGTTTGCCAGGTCCCAGACAGATCAGTTTGGCAAGAGCATCACAACTATACTCCATTTTTTACCATTTTTTTGTCACTAAAGGAAAGGAAGGAGTGGATCACATCTGTGTAACTTGTGATCCACCAAGCCACACACAACTAATCAGCCAGATACGCCAAATGCTCATTGCAACCCCTACTATTTTTTCTAGTCTCAGGCAGGAGGTTTATGACACTCCTGATGGACCATGATATGTAAGCGATATGCTGTTTTGGCTAGGGATGTCAGAGAATTCCGCCACGGATCTCGGTGAGGCCAAATGCCAGTGCATTCGCTCCCCCGAAATCTGTGGCGGAACAAAGCCCCCCGCCCCCCCACCCCGCAAAATGGGCCCAGAACGGAGCACCTACCTGCTGCCATCCGCGCTGCATTGTGAATGGCGGCCACGTCTGCAGCTGCCCTTCGCTTCTTCCATATAGCCATGATAGGCTATGTAAATACTTACCTAACCTATCACGGCTAATGCAGGGACGCCATTTGTGTCCCTGTGGAAGCCGTGATAGACTACGTAAGTATTTATGTAGCCTATCACGGCAAAACTAAGGGAACGCAAATGGCGGTGGCTACGGCAGCCGCCATTTGCGTTCCCTTTTTTTTGCCGTGTGATAGGCTACATAAATATTTACGTAGCCTATTATGACAAAAGAGGGGCGCAAATGGCATAGTGGCCGCCATTTGCGTTCCTTTTTTTTTTTGTCGTAATAGGCTACGTAAATATTTACGTAACCTATCATGGCAAAAAAAAAGGGAACACAAATGGTGGCCGCCGCAGCCGCCGCCATTTGCGTTCGCTGTTTGTTTTTTTTGCCGTGATAGGCTACGTAAATATTTATGTAGCCTATCACGGCAAACTACAGGGACAAAAATGGTGGCGGCTGCGGCAGCCGCCATTTTCATCCCTGCAGGCTGCCCAGCGGCCGGATGTCCGGCTGCTAGGGATGTCAGAGAATTTTGCCACGAATTTCGGGGAGGCCGAATGCCCGCGCATTTGGCCCCCTGAAATCGGTGGCGAAACGGTCTGCCCCCCCACCCCCCCGGGACGGGATTTACCTTCGGTGAATCTTCCTGGAGGCGGCGGCTGTGGCGGCGGTTTGGCGGCGGCGGCTGCGGCGGCCGGTCTTCTGACCGGCTGCTGCCGCCACCATTTCCAGTAAAACAAACAAACAAAAAAACGTGATAGGCTAAGTAAAGATTTACGTAGCCTATCACGGCTAGATTTTTAAAAAACACCGTGATAGGCTACATAAATGTTTATGTAGCCTATCACGGCTGATTTAAAATAAAAAAAACTGCGCGTATGCAAATGGCGGCGCACATGGGCACCACCATTTGCGTTCCTTATTTTGGCACGTCTTAGCCTACGTAAACATTTACTTAGACTAAGACGGCGAAAATAAGGGGAACGCAAATAGCGTAGCATCTACGCTATTTGCGTTCCCCTTATTTTCGCCGTAGTCTACGTAAATGTTTACGTAGACTACACGTGCCAAAATAAGGAATGCAAACGGCGGCGCCCATGGGCGCTGCCATTTCCATATGCACGTTGTTGTTGTTGTTGTTTTAACTCAGCCATGATAGGCTATATAAATATTTACATAGCCTATCACAGCTGCCTGCAGGGACGCAAACGGCGGTGGCTATGGCCGCCGCCATTTGCAGTCCCGGCAGGACAAGATTTGCGGCAGGAGGGATGGGGCGCCTCCCCCCCGGCCAGAATTTCAGGGGGGAGGGACGGGGTGCCTCCCCCCCAGCCAGAATTTTTGGGGGGAGGGACGGAGCGCCCCCCCCCACCGCGAATCAACTTTCGTAAAAGGTAAGGGACTTTCGTACATCCCTATCTGAGCTCATGGGTTTCTTGGACGGAAGAAAACAGAGAAAGAAGAACGGTAATCCTCGGATGATCAGAATTGGAGATTAATTTTAGAAAGACATCAACGGAAGCCAAGCTGAGTGGAGATCCCTTATGTTTGAAAGGGTAGATGCTGTGCCCTCTTCACATACAGCCATGTACCTCTCTGTGATGAAGTCCCACAGAGCTGCTGCTGTTAAGTGAATGATGGAACTATGTAGGTGAGACTAATCACAGGCACTTTTTTTCTCATGCAGTCAACACTTGCCCTTCCAAGATGTTTCCACTTGCACAGGAAAGACCCCATAAAGACTGTCCAAAGCATATAAAATATTAATGGATACACATGATCATGGAATTGAAGAAGTTAGACAAAGATTGGAGGGAGAATTTGACATGTGTGTTCAAAAATTTGGAGGAATGTAGGAGATGTGACTTCTAAATAAAAGTTTTATGTGTGTGTGTGTGTGGTATTACATGCTGTCCAAGCTGTCTAGGATGTTTCCAGCACAATGTTTTTTTGCTGTACATGTAATGGAAGGGTGACTAGTTTTACCCCTGTATGGTAGCATTATAATCTATTTAAGGAATGCTAAAAGGAGATAATGACCCTGTTCAGATGCACATTGGGGCAGGGAGGTTAGGCTAACCATGGTGCAGAGTGGTTAGTGCTAAACACTGCAAGAGCCCCTGCCACATGTGCAGCTACCCATGGTCCACAGCATTGTTAGCCTAACCACTCTTTAAACACCCCTTCTCCTGCAGTCCTCCAACTGCTCCTTGACATATCCCAGCAGCCTTTATGGCTCACATGGCCGTTACAGGAGCAGGGTTGCTGATGGCCATTGGCAGCCATTCCCTTCTTTCTTTCTGATTCCATTACAGAAATAAGCAAAGAATAAATTAAAATGGTGGGAAAGTGTGCAAAAAACACTGTATATCACTAAAACGTGCATTATCCCCATATATTGCTAAAATGCACATTTGCGCATATGCGCATCTGTGCAAAATCCCTATTTTGATATATGGTGATTTTGCGCAAATGCATACTTTAGCAATATGGCAATTTTTGCACAATGGAAGTGCTCCGTTAATGGAAGCGCTCCATTAACCAGATATCACACTAAGCCATGGTTACTGCTGCTAACCATCTTGCAGCAGGCAGTTCGTGAGCATGGTTTGTGCATGGAGCTCAAAACTCCTAACCATTATGGCTTAGCATGACATCTGAACAGGCTCAATAACTGTATCAAAGAAATTACAAGCTATGAGCTACAGTTAACACCACCAACTATACTTTTGGGTGATATAACATTCTGCTCCCTATAGATTTAGTGGCGATGGTGAGTTATATGTTAATTGCTACAAGAAAGATCCTAGGAAAATCCTGGCAAACATTATATATGATGGCCCTTGTACAACAGACAAAGAAGATCTGGATTATTATGTTGATGAATAAAATAAGAAGCTATAAGCTGCTACAGAAGGGAAGAATGAACTCCACTCAGACTTTTCAAAATAGCTGGAGGCAATTTATTAATTACTGGAATAGGCATAGGCCAGAAGATCTAGTAACTTTAGACATGCTTCATGCATGTTAAGCTAAAGCATTGTAATCTGTGTGAACAAATGTATCCAGAAACTAAAATAAAAACTACATATAAAAAGAGAACACTATAATATGAACCCCACCCACGTCGCTGCATCATTCACATGTAACCCCAACTATATTGCATCACTTGGTAGAGATGTCTACATGGCTATGGGTGGCTGAATATAAAAGGGACCTCCAGCAAAGTTCCAAACCTCTAAATGATGGGAGTCAGGATGAAATATCACTGACCATTTTTTTTCTCATGTTCTAGATCTCCTCATAGTTTCAGAACATCAGAACTCCCACAGGGTTCTATTCTAGTGTACTACTATTTTCTCACCCTGTTTTTGATTTTGACAGCCCTATGAGATAGAACAGAAATAGTGCCTTTTAAAAACAGCAAGGAATTGTCTATAGCAAGCAATTGTATATCCCTTCATTTCAGATGGGTTTTTTTTGTCAATCTGCAATCATATTTTAGTACTTGTATCTACAAGCATAACATCAAAAATGCATTTCTAAATGATTGCTAATAGCTTCAAAGTTTTAGTGCTTGGAATGTTAAGAAGACACCTACATTCAAGATGCTGATGAAAATCAAAAAGAGCTGGCAACCACTTCCTCTGCCCTTTTTTTTTTTTTAAAGTGAAGTGAGGGAGCACCCAGCTACTTTGGCAACGAGGAGAGAATAATGGGGACCCAGATGCAGCTTTTATAGCACAGTCATATGCATGTCTACTTGGATGTCCTACTGCTCAGTGAAGCTTATTCCCAGGTAGGTGTGCATAGGACTGTGGCTTTAAAGTTTTGGAATGCTTCAGTCAGAGGAAGTCCTGGGAGATGGAGAGGAACTGACAGAGAAAGAACTTTCATCCCTCACCTCCTAATTCTTTCAGCTGATGAAGACTCCTTTAGGTAAGCCTCATCTCTTGTTCTGCTTCTGGAACAATGTAATTGCTACAGATACAGTCTATGGGTATGCTATAGTTTTATACCAGTTTAAATGGCATTGCTTCTCCCTAGAGTGGTGCACACATGGCATCTTAAAACTCTCCACCCTATTTGTGGGCAGAGAAATTCTGGGGAACAGTTCATCAAATTTCTCCAGGGGAAGGAGAAATTGTCCAACGGTTTCTTGGGGATGGGGCTTGCCATTAGCAGTGACAGTAGCACAACTCATTTCTTTTCTTCATGTTTTGGGGGTTGTTTTTGTTTTGATTTGCTGCCCTGTAAGTAGCAAAAACAGCAACTGTGTTAACCCTGTTGATTCTCTTGGACCTCTCAGTGGTTTTCAATACCATCGACCATGGTCTCCTTCTGGATAGGCTATCTGGGCTGGGAGCTAGAGGTATTGCACTTCAGTGGATGGCCAATTCCAGGAGGTGGTGCTGGGGAATTACTGCTCTGTCCCTTGGCAGTTATACTGTGGGGTGCCACAGGGCTCTAATTTATCCTGCATGCTGTTTAACATCTACATGAAACCACTGAGGGAGGTTATCTGGAGATATGGACTGAGGTGTCACCAATATGTGAATGACACCCAGCTCTATCTCTCCTTTTCATCAAACCCAGGTGAGGCAGTGGCTGTTCTGAACCAGTACCTGGGTGAGGTAATGGACAGATGAGGGCCAATAAATTGAGAATCAATCCAAACAAGATGGAGGTTCTGTTAGTGGGTGGGTTGCCTGCCCAGCTAAGTGATGTTCAACCTGTTCTGGAGGGGTTGCGCTCCCCCTAAAGGATCAGGTTCATAGTCTGGAGGCGCTCATGGATCCAGCATTGTCACTAGTGGCACAGGTGGACTTAGTGGCACGGAGCACCTTTTATCAGCTTAGGCTGATATACCTGCCATTTCTTTATCTGGACGGAGATAGCCTAGCCAATGATCCATGCTGTGATAACCTCTTGTCTGGATTACTGCAATGCATTATACATGAAGCTGTTTTTGAAAACAGTTTGGAAATTTCAGCTGGTCCAAAATAGGTCAGCAAGACTGTGATCATGTGATCATACTATGGCTGCACTTTTTATCTGCACTGACTGCCAGTCCATTTCCAGGCCCAATTCAAAGTGCTGGTATTAACATTCAAAGCTTTGAATGGCTTGGGGTCAGGTTACCTGAAGGGTTGTCTCCTCCCATATACACCTGCTTGGACCCTTCTGTGTGAGCCCCCACCAAAGGAAGTGAGGTGGGTGGCTACTAAGAACAAGGCCTTTTCTGCTGTGGCTCCCCAGTTGTAGAATGAAATTCTGAGTGAGGCTTGCCTGGTACCTATATTGTATTCTTTTTGGCACCAGGTGAAGTCCTTTTTTCTTTTCCCAGGCATTTTAATTTTTCAGTTTTGTTTTAAATCTGGTATTGTATTTTAAATCTTTGCATTGTGGCTAGGTTCTTTTTTGTTTTTTATTTTTATACAGTAGTTTTAAACATTTACATTTTTATATAGTACTTTGGTGTCTTGTATTTTATGGTTTAAATTGTTCACTGCCCAGAGAGCTTCAGCTATTGTATGGTATAGAAATATAATGAACAAACAACCTGGCCACCAATGTGCATACTCCACAATTCCCCAGACCTCATCATTCGAGGGCATTGTGTATGAGTGTGGGAGGGGGGAAGGTGGCCACCACAACAGTGGGAGAGAGAGAGGGGGGGGGGAGGGAGAGAGAGAGGGAGGAAAGATGGACAATATTCTAAGAAAATTCTGCGAAGTAGGCTTCTTTTTTAAAGGAGGGGGGTGAAGAAAAGGAAAGTCTCCGAAATTTTCTCAGAAATAAATATATTTTGATAAATGTTGGCTAAACTCTGGGCTCCCCCAGAATCCTGAGGAATGTAGCTTAGTGAGATGCTAAGATTTCTTTGTTCATCGTCCCTAGCACTGACTCATTAGAACGCCAAAGTCCTCGGGAAGAGAAACGATGGTCA
This sequence comes from Heloderma suspectum, assembly GCF_057233095.1. Taxonomy (NCBI): domain Eukaryota; kingdom Metazoa; phylum Chordata; class Lepidosauria; order Squamata; family Helodermatidae; genus Heloderma; species Heloderma suspectum. The sequence goes on along the minus strand of NC_139458.1, from coordinate 109,842,792 downwards.
AATTAGTTAAAATTTAAAGTGTAGATATGCTCAGTACCCTTGGAGACGACTGTGTTTGGAGTTTCCTTGGTTTCAGACAGAAAAGAACCTTGGATTTTAACCAGTGGTGGTCTAACTTAAGCCCATTCATTTCAATGGGTCTACTCTAAGTAGCACTACTATTGGATGCAATCCTTTGCCTAATCCCCACAGAATTCTTTCCATTTGGAAGATAGCAAGGCAACCATAGATGGTTGATTTACATGACTAATATTCCCACAGGTGGCCCTTTTTCTAACCATCACATGACAGAATCTATGTGGAACCCTCCAATGCAAACTGAGCAACACAGATTATCAACATTTCCTGAATGCATGCTAGTGAAGAGAGACAAATGTGTAGTGAACTCTTTCACAAGACCATGCACTATATATCCTGCCACATGGTGATGGTAAAACTATCATTATGCCATTGGAAAACTGGCTGTGTGAAAAAGCTGCTAGTTGGTTAAAGAAACTGAAGCATGAGTAAGTGTGGATCCTCCTTCCATTGTTAAAAATGAACCTACCCAGAACCTGTGATGAACATCTGAGGCCCTTCTCCAGGGCTTTCTTCACATGGAGCTTTTATCCTGCAATTGAGATTGTGCCTTCAAGGAAGTTTGTGGGCTCTTTACATGATGTCGTGACCCTCCAGGGCGTCTCCTGCACTAAATGCCCTTTGTTCCGTTTTTAAATAGATTGCAGATAATGAGATAATTACCCCACTGTGTTCTACTTGAGTTACCTCCTTGAAAAGAGGAAAAGCAGCAAGAAGAGGAACGAGATCAATGAAAGATAAGGGAAGATTGAGATATGAGGAGAAGGAATGGGAAAGGGGTGGAGAAGGACGTGCATGAAAATGGGAGTCGTTATGATCTGGCATTTAAAACAGAAGCAGAAAGCCCAGTTTTAAATGCAGGATTTTAGGCTGGTGTAGAGATGCCCCAGATGTCTCCTCTGAGGGTGGCTGAGAGGAAGGCAACAAAGGAGAGGGGCTTTTGAGTGGTGCCCCTCCCCAACTTTAGAATGCTCTCTCCACTCAGGTCCACCTGGCACCCTTACTGTCATCTTTTCAGCAACAGGTAAAGACTTTCTTCTACTCTTAGGCATTTGATGGCATATGGTGGGGCTTTTAATGTCAATTGTTCTATCAGGTCCTCGCATCTTATTTTTTAAAACTTTTTTTAGTGGTTTAAGATTGTATATTATGTTTTCATTATGTTCTGGTTTGGGGATGTAATTTTTGTGAACTGCCCAGAGAGCTTTGACTATTGGGTGGTATAGAAATGAATGAAATGCAATGGCTCATGCCACCCTGCTTATCCAGCTGAAGATAAGTGGTTACCAGCTGAACAAGAAATACCAGAGGGGAATGCTGTCCACACTTGCTCTGTCTCTCGGAAGAAAGCTTCAGGCTCCAAGTGATGGTCCCTTTCTATTAAGAAACCACCCCGCACCCCACCCCAGTGACAAAAACACATCAGGAATAGATTATCATGCCTTCAGAGTTTGACACCAGGATTTTTCCACTAATGCCCTCAACCCGTTAACATGTTTGCTGAATCTTTAGCTATAAACTGTCTTAGTGACTTATGCAGTATGTTTCTTGTTTCCTGGGAATTTATAAGCAGCAAAGCCTCAGTTTGTCTTTAATTAATCAACTTTTCTTCTTACACAGATTTTGTGCAGATAAGACAGCTATTTTCTAGGAGGATCACTTAAAAAAATAAATGTGCGGGGGGGGGGGGGATCTGTTTCCAGACTTAGTGTGATGTAATTCCATGTAGCATGAGAGAGACTTGTTAAACTCTTGTGACAGTTAATAAAAATAAAATGAAAGTGACAATGTTGAACTGCTGTAGGAAACAAAGTTACACTTACAACATTTTCTCATGCTCCTCCCATCTGGCTAAGTTTTAGGAGGTTCTGGAACAATTTATCTTTGAAATTTGCAAGTAATGTTTCTGTGTGCTAAAGTTCTGATGTCATCTTCTCTAATGAATTAGAGGATCAGAGTCTACAAACTTTTACCACTAGTAAATATGTGAAAATGATTATTTGATTGCATTTAGCTAGCAAAAACTTCGTATTTCCTCCATTTCTTCAGGAAGTTCATTTGAAAGCCTATTTTCTCCTTCAGCTGCAAGGGTGCTTCTTGGCAACTAAGAACAATACCCAGTACAACTGTAATTTTCAAACCTTTACAAGAATATTTACAGCCTAGTAACTGCCAAAGAACCTAAGAAGCAGGTACCAAGCTGATCTAATACAGAAAAGAGTTCCAAATGCAAGATTTAGCTGATCACCTGTTCACAGAGAATAATTCCCACCCGTTTGTTTCAATTTTATTTCTCTTTTTCATCCCATTTCCCTTCCAACCATAAAAGGGACAAATATTCACAAGTGTTTGCCTCTATTGAAGATTCCCTTTCCTAAGAATATATTCTAGGAGAGAGCAGTTTAAAAATCCCATCCCTTCTCAATCTGAGTTTGTCTCATGGGAGAAGAAATATACTCTTTTATTTACAACTAAAGGATGGGTGGAGGGAATGGCTGCCTCCCTGAGTTGCTTCCACCCTTAGTAGATTAATGGGTTTTTAATGTGAGACTTGGTACTTTCACTCAAGGACACATTCAGAGTGGGCTTATTTTCCTAAAGTAAGTGTGTGTGTGTGTGTGTGTGTGTATATATATATATATATATAAGTTATGTGTACAGGTAAGGAAGTTAAAAATTAAATAAAGTGTACAGACAGAGAAGTTAGGTATGTTGATCTCAACCTCAAACTGCTGTTCAGGGCTGAAAAGGGTAATTTGTAGGTGTTTCGCCTGTTTAAGGAGGCAATCTCAGCAGAGCAAAAGACATCCCAGTCTTAACATCTTGAAGGTATTTATCCTTAAGCCTCCCACCTCCAGGGGAGGGTGAGTGTTGCTTCCTTTCCTCCACTTGTATATTCTTCTTGAATTATCTACTCAATAGGTGGCTGGGGGAGCCGAAGAAATTTTCAGTGCCAGGTGCTCCTGAGCATGCGTAGAGTGTTTGCCTCACAACACTAATTACAACCGGCAGGACTTCCAAGCAGTAAGCAGGCTGGAGCCCTAGCATCCTTCATTTGAGGGAGTGGACAGGGGAGAAAGGGAGAGAAGGGACCAAACCTAAGTGGGAAACGGAAGGAAGCCGGTTGCGTCCAGCAGCCTTCTTGGCCCACTTGCAAACTATTCATATTCCTGTTTCAGAGCAAGATAATTAACAAGCCTATTGACTGTCCCTTGGCCAAGCGAAATCATTTCCATTTGCAGCTCGAAGTGAACAGGGAAGAGGGCAGGGGGCAATTAAGGTAAAAAACAAAGCAAAACACAAAATGCTGCTGCATGCATTATAATAGGACAGGCTTCCTTCCACCCAATCAGCGTACAAAACGGGAGACAACAGCAAGCCCACCGCCTCAGAAAGAGGTTTTCAAAATAATAATAGTACTCCAGAAGAAGTGTTGCTCTCTGTTTAGGCAGAAAAGCATCTCCAAAGCCAGCAACGCGTGGGGACAAGTTGCAGGGACTCGATCATCCCTGCAAACAGGAAGAGACCCTGTTAGTGCCCCGGCACTTGCTCCGCCCGCTGCCCGCGATCGCTGGGATCCTTGGAAAGTGCCGAAGCGACTTACCCCTGTAACTGTTTCCGGGCTTGTAGAATTCCGGATCGCCTTCCACGCGCAGGCTAAATTCATTGTATCCTTCTCGCCTCGTGCCTTGGGCTCTCAGGATCCGGCTGCAATATCCTTCGGATTTGGAGGCTCCTCTCTCTAAGGTCTCATCCGCGAAGGAGGCGAATGTCACCAGGGGGAAAGTCCACGCGAGCAGCTGCAGGGCTTGCCAATAACCATAGCGAAGGGGAGGATGAGAGAGTCCCATCATCTGGGTTCCCCAACAACTTGAGAAATAATAATAAAAATAAAGAAATGGGGGGGGGGGGAGAGAACCCCGCCGCGTCTAGCTGTTGCTGCAAAAAATAATTACGATAATTATAAAAACTCACAACATGGGCAGGTTGAAAATAGATGGCTGGGGAAAGCCCCCACCACCCCTCCCTTCTTGTCTCCGGAGAAAGCAAAGCAAGAAACTAACAAACGCAGCCTTTAATCGGCTGCAGCCCGCGAAGATCGCCCCCCCCCCCCGCCTGGGGAGGGCTGTGAGAGAGAGAGGGAGAGAGAGAGAGAGAGAGGAGACAAGGGGGAAAACTGCTAGCTCTGAAGCACCAGCTTAGCCGCTGCTAAGGAAAGCCGGAGGAGGACTGATCTTGCCCAGATCCGAAGTGAAGTGCTGTTTTGTTTCAGACCTTGTGATTAGCCGCTCGGCGATGTTTACTTAGCCAAGCTCAATTCACAGGGGTCGGCGAAATAGCAGAGCAAGGGGGGGGAGGATGCTGTCGTCTCCAAGACGCGTCTGTGTGTGTGTGTGTGGGGGGGTCCCACTAGATGGGATCGAGCGACAGCGCCTTGGAAATTAATCACCTAAATTCCAGCCCAAGTCTATAGTAACTCTGTGGATAAAGGGGCGGACAAGAATGCCCTGACTGAACTCTCCCTTTCTTCGAGCCCCCCGGACCCGGACCTCCCCAGCCACTGCAAACATTTATCTCCGGCGATGCTTCGGGGCAGATGACCTCGACATAGACACGTCCAGCAGACGCCCGCCCCGCCCCGAGGCTGATGGCTTGGACGTTTCTCAAGAGCAAACTTTAGCAGCCCGAGAAGATCTGTAGGGAAACGGGTAAGGGAGATGCCCCGAGGCAAAAGGTGTGCTGCTGCTGCTGCAGCCCGAGCCTCTGCGTGTTTCCTCGGAAGTAAGCCCCACTGAGAGTTTGCGCCAATCTACATTACAACTTTAAACTGGTTTCAAACCGGTTTATCTAAAGTGATCCTGCAGTTTCATGAGGGTACTGAGAATTCTTTGCTACAGACCTCTGTCCCCTGCCCAAGAGGCCCCTCTTCCTAGAGCTACAATTCCCAGAATTCCTGTATTTGGTAGCCGTAATCACTAAAAACAGGTTTGAAACCCGCTGGGGGTTGCAGCCTCACACTGGGAACTACCTTAAGCGGGGACCCCAATGTGCGATCACAGCTGCTCTGGGGCAGAAAGAAGGGCCTGAGCTAGGGAGACCACCAATGGCCGAGAGGCGGGGATGTCACGTGGGCTCACTGGAAGGATGGCCGACGTGTGGCTTTAAACGTACCGGGTTTGTGGGCAGAGCTGGGCCAGTTTGTGACTGGCCAGGGTGTTTCTGATAATGGGGGGGGGAGAGAGAGAGAGAGATCCTGGCTGTCTGGGTGAATGCAGGGGTGCAGCCTGGACCTTGGAGTTGTGGATGACAGAATGTGGTGTGCTCCGATGGAGCGACCCATAATTTTCCCTGGCACAAAATACCTGATTTATTTAATAAAATAAACCCACCCGCTCTGATGGTGAGTCAGAGGTAAAATTACTGAATGGGGGTGCTTTCAGTTGAGGCTTTGTTTCATTCACAGAATTTAACCCGGGGTATGCGTGTTCAACCAGATGCCGTCGTCGTCATCCTCCATTTGTAACCTAACCTTCCCCCATTCCCCCCCCCCACTGCTGGCTTCTTCCACCTTTTTTCTTTCTGCAGAAAAAAAACCCATTAAGGAAGGAAAGCTGGAATAGCTGCACAGGGTCTTTTGAGTGGCAGTGCTCAGGATCTCTCAGTCTGGAAGCACCCAGAGAAGGTGTAATATCTGATGGTTAGCAACCCCTAGGAGCATACATGGGATGAAAAGCAACAGGCATCTCAGAATATTTCCATCACCTCAAGAGCCTGGGGATAGTTGGCAGGTCCCTTTGCACAAAGGGAATGGCCTTCTGCAGAAATGTCCTCAGTTTATTAATGCAATTTGTCATCAGAAGGAACTATGCAGGGACCCCTTGAAACAAAAAGGTGAAACAAGCCGTAAACATGACTCCTGGAGTTTTCCTGTGGCCTGCTCTGCGTGTTGCAGCTAGCAAAATGGCACATATGTGATGTTTGCAGTCCCCTGCTTCTGCCAGCCCTTCCTGCCAATCCATGCCATGCTGATCCCCCCACGCCCCGTGAGAGCCCCACCGGGCAGGAGGCAGCATTGGGTCTTTCCAAGAGCTGCAGGGCACCTCCACCAAGGCAGGAAATGAGATGGCTACTGGGGCACATATGCCTGGAATGCTTTGCTTCCTCTCCACATGAAAAATGCTGGGCTGGGCAGGAGAATGCAAAGATTAGGGAAGGAGGTGTGGTGAAGGAGAAGGACCGTGCATTATGCCCAAACCAGCCTTTGCATTGTAATCATTATGATTATGCATTATAGTTCTACCATTTAAATTCTACAATATAAAATCAGTGAGTTCTCCCTACCTCCTAAGCATCTGGCTGTAGCACATTAGGATGGTGATGTTTCTCAAGAACGATACAGGGGGTTATTTTACCCCAGCCTTTCAGTGCATGCCTAAAGGTGAAGTGGGGATTTGAGTTTGCATTTGTCATCAGGTGTCCATCCAGGGCAGGGCTGCCCTGCCATTGGGCAGAGTGAAGCAGTTGCCTCAGGTGGCAGACGTTGGGAAGTGGCAGTAAGGTGCTGGAGGAGAGATCTCTGTGCCATGTGGCCTGCTCTGCATACCCAGTAACTGGTTAAAGTATAGAAAGCAGAGAGCAGGAATAAATGGTAAATTCTCCCAATGGAGGGAAGTAAACAGTGGGGCCCCACAGGGGTCTGTTTTAGGACCAATGCTTTTCAACTTGTTCATAAATGATGCAGAATTAGGAGTGAGCAGTGAAGTGGCCATATTTGAGGATGACACCCAATTATTTAGGGTGGTTAAAACAAAAAAGGATTGTGAGGAGCTCCAAATGGATCTTTCAAAACTGGGAGAATGGGCATCAAAATGCAGGGGTGTATGAACCCCACTTACCAGTCTGCTCTGGGGTCTGCCGGGGGGGGAGGCAATCTGTCCCTCCCCCTGGAATCCTCCCCGGCCGGTTCTGCTCCATGGTGAGTCTGTGGAGCCGCCGTCCAGGGTTGTCTGCAGCCAGACTTCCGTCCGCTGCCGGGCTGCGGCCACAAATGGCGTCCGGCTTAGGGGATGCCATTTATGTCCCTGCCCTTTGCTGTCATTGGCTATGTAAATATTTATGTAGCCAATCACAGCAAAGGGCAGGGACGTAAATGGTGTCTGCTACACCATTTGTGTCCCTGCTCTTTGCCGTGATAGGCTATGTAAATATTTACATAGCCAGACATGGCAAAGGGCAGGGATGCAAATGGTGTCCGCTACGCCAGATGCCATTTGCGTCCGCAGCCCAGCAGCAGATGGCTGCGGAATGAAGGGGACAGACCCGGACCAGCTGCCACCAGGTAGGGTCTGTCCCGACCTTAGTTCATTGGGTGGCGGTGGGGGGGAGCAGTCCGTTCCGCCATGGACTCCGGACTCATTGGAGTCCGTGGCAGATTTCTCTGCCATCCCTATCAAAATGGCAAATGCAGTTCAGTGTAAGCAAGTGTAAAGTGATGCACACTGGGGCAAAAAATCCCAACTTCATGTATAGCCTGATGGGATCTGAGCTAGCAGTGACCAACCAGGAAAGAGATCTTGGTTGTGGTGGACTGCTCAATGAAGATGTCAGCCCAGTGTGAGGCTGCAGTAAAAAAAAAAAAAGCAAACTCCAAGTTAGGCATGTGGGGTGGGATAGATTGAAGTGGCAGCTCCTTTGACACTTCCAAAGCCCTGCTAGCTCATGATGGTCAGGATGGATGAGCGAGGGGTCTTAATTCTTCTTCTTTTTTGGCTCCAGTAGTTGGATGGTTGGTTTTTTCCTCCCACTGAAAGCAACAGGAGGGAAAATGCACGGGGTCCCATCTTGAGGCCTCATGGGAAGATGGAGGGGTCTTGCTCATCCCCATCACCAGAAAGGCTTTTGTCAGGTACTACCACTAGCTGGAACACTACCAGTGATAGACGTACACCCGCAGAGATTTCCACAGGTGTAATTGGAGCTTCTGGGGTGGAGTTGTGTAGAGGGGAGATCTTCACTGTCCACAGGTCCTTCCATTACTGTACAGGACTATTGTAATGGGACATGCTGAACCTGGTGGAATTCCCCCCTTCTATGCAATTCTTAATAGTAAGCCCTGTAGCTTCAGTCACTGGACAGGACAGAGAGAGAACACAGATGGCTCAGACCTGTTGTTGCAACTAAGTAATTGCTTTGAGGAATTAAAGAATACAGTGATCAAATGCAGTCATGGTGAGTTTTCCAAAGCTTTATAGTGTTCACCTGTCAGATAAGGGGAAAGATTTATTGAAAGGTTAGTGACGTCAAATTCCTTGATTTGGGGCCTCTAGATCAGGGAGAAGAGTTTGTAGGAGGGAACATGGCATTTCCCAACCTGTGCCCTCCAGATGTTTTGGACTGCAACTTTCAGGATTATTAATCACTGGCCCTGCTGGCTAGGTTGATGTGATTTGAAGTCTAAAACATCTGGAGGACACTCAGTTGGAGAAGGCTGGTTTAGGCCAACCATTAGAAAAACTGGTAGGGATGCTCTGTCCAGAGCTTGGAAGGCCTCTGGCATCTTAAATAATTTGGACAGATGGGAGAATTTCACCACCTTTATTGTCCCTTCCAGTGTGCTACCATAATGGAAGAAATCAGAGACTGTTTTGCCACTCTTAAAGTTACAAAATGCTCTCAGGATCTGGACCTGGCAACCCTGGTTAATAGAGGTTGTTTTCACATTATTTTTCACGTTCATTAGTATGTAGGGATGAATGGGCGACCTCAAGCCAGGTTCTCTGAGTGCCTGCCATGCCCCTGCCCTGCTCGCACATCCCCGGACCAACGCTCGACCTCCACGCGCCCCCCCCCCCGTATGCTGAGCCACCTGCACTCACCAGGGAGCCATCCATGAGCGCCACGATCTCCATTTTTCTAAAGGAAATGGCGATCGTGAACATGCGCCATCTCGTTTTACACAAAATGGCTCCATGAATAGCCCATATATGCAAAATTACAGGCATAAGTGGCCTGTTTTCTTCCGTAAAATGGCACTTGAAGACGGGTCCTGAATGAGTGTGGGCAGCTTGGCGAGTGCGTACAGGTGGGGGATGTTGAGCAGGAGCTCAGCTAGTATGGCTCTGGTGGGTGTGGGAGGGGCTCCACTAGACTCCCAGACCCAATCAGGTGCCTGCACCACCCTATTAGTATAATGTCTACTTAGTGTGTTTTTTTTACAGACAATCCAGACAATGGTTCCACCATCCAGGCTTTTCCATATTGTCCTCTTTATTTACAAACCTGATTAGTGGCAAATCCTCATCATAATCATAATCATCATAATCTTAAAATGCCAATTCCAAAACACTATGGAGGCTTTTCACAGCACCTGTGCCTTTAACTGAGAACTGCTGAATCTCAGGCCCAGGGGTGGAATATGGCCCACTGGGGCCCCAATCCAGCCCTTCCAGTTTCCCCAGATGGCCACACCCCTTCCCCTGCCCCCCCTTTCCCCCAAGCACTGATCGCTTAATAGTTTTCCAGATTTTGAGCAGTTTCCCCCCCATTCTTAAGGCTTAGTTAATGGGAGTAAGGGCGCAATCCTATGAATGTTTAGACAGAAAAATGTCTTACAACTCCCAACATTCCATAGCCAGCATGGGGAATGTTGACTGGGGCATGCTGGGAGTTGTAGGCTATTGTTCTGTCTAAATATGCATAGGATTGCACCCTAAGAGCTTTAAGCTAAAATATGCACGCGTTTGGGTTATTTTGGCCCAGCCCCCTTTTGCCTTGAGCCCCCCCCCCCGGAATGCGGCCCCCAAGAACTTCTCCAAATTGGATTTCAGCCCTTAGGCTGAGAGAGGTTCTTCACTCTTGCTTTAATTAAAAGCTGCTTCCTTGCCTTTTTCTTTCAAAGTGGTTTCTGCCTGTAATTAGTCTCCATGTTCACTCACATAGCCATTGCATTCCTGAATTGGCCCTTAATTAGCCAGTTCTTCCCAGGGAAGGCTTTAAGAATTGGTTTCCTCTCTTCAGCCCAAGCTGCTGCTAATCATTATTTTCCTTTATTTTTATGGTTATTTATTTTATTTATTAAATTTCTTAATCGCCCATCTGGCCGGTCACCTGGCCACTCCGGGCGATGTACAATGGTACAATTTTAAACAGTAAAATTACACATTAAAACGTTATTTAAAAATACCCTAACCCACCCCAAATGCTTGCCTGAATAATCAAGTTTTCAGTGCATGGCGGAAGCTCATTAAAGAGGGGGCATGGTGGAGCTCCCTAGGGAGGGAGTTCCACAGAGTGGGGGCCACCACAGAGAAGGCCCTACCCCTTGTTCTCACCAGCCTAGCTGTCCTGGCTGATGGGACAGAGATGGTCACCATTTGCAAAATTGTGCTCATAAAAAATAAAGTTACACCACCAATATTAATGTTGATGAGAGATGGCTCAGACCTGCTTTGCAAACTGTGGATGGGAAGCAATATCAACAATAAGGTACAACTGACCCCCCCCCCCATTCTGGATTATGATTTGCCTTGTGTACTCATGGAAGTTGCTTGGGAGGAGTGGGCTTTGGACAGCCTATATCAATACCTTGTAGTTCTATTGGACTGGTATTTATGAGATTTTATTGAGCTGTAGGTTGCCAGCTGTTTTGGGTGCAACCTGCATTAATACAGTCTTTACTGTTAACTCACTGCACTACAGCAACTCTCATGGCCTCTGAACAAAGGACCACTATTACAAGATGTAGAGATGGGCAACATCATGGTTTCCAAAGCTGATCATACAAATTCATGGAGGATAAGACTATCAATGGCTACTAGTCATGAGGGCTATATATTTCTTCCCGTATTGCAGACAGCATGCCTCTGTGTACCAGTTGCTGGGAACATGAGCAAGAGAGTGCTATTGCATTGCACTCATGTCCACTTGTGGGCTTCCCATAGGCAGATAGTTGGCCAGTGTGTGAACAGAATGCTGGACTAGATAAGCTTTTGGTCTGATCCAGCATGGCTCTCAATATGTTCTTATGACCCAGAACTAAGGATGGACGAAAGTCCCTTACCTGGTCCCGCAGCTTGCTTTGCGGTGGGGGGGAGGCGTTTCAGTTCACCCTCCGAAATTCAGGCCGGGGGGGGAGGCGCCCTGCCCCGCCCGGCTCAAATTCAGGCCGGGGGGGAGGCGCCCCATCCCTTGCCGCCAAAATTCAGACTTTGGAAATCTAGCCATGATAGGCTACGTAAATTGTTACATAGCCTATTACGTGTGTGTTGTTGTTGTTTTTTTACATTTACTTTGTAATGGCGGCAGCGGCAGCCGGTCGGAAGACCAGCCGCCGCCCCCGCCAAACCACCGCCGAACCGCTGCCGGGACCCGCCGCCGAGAGGGACATTCGATGAGTTAAGTCCCATCCCAGGGGGGTGGCGGGGGGTGGCGGAGAATTTCACCACCAATTTCAGGGGGCCGAATGCGTTGGCATTCGGCCTCCCCGAGATTCGTGGAGAAATTCTCTGCCATCCCTACCCAGAACTGATCGCTCACCTACACTGACCCACTTAAGCAATGATGGAAGGCAGGGGTTCTTTTCTCCCATTTTCCCCACAAAACCTAGCAGGGGCTTGAATCCTTATTTTATGGTGTGGACATGGTTTTAGGGCGATGTCTGCATGTCACCTAGTTTTAGTAAGAAATCTCTATACTGTTTGGGGTCCTGTTGCAACACTACTACCACTTCAAGTATAATGAAATGTAAATTGATGGCATCTGACTATATGTAATATTTCAATGTATTTATTTCAGGGGTGGGGAACAGTCCATGGGCCACTTGGGAGATTTTGCATCCACTGCTGCATCCCCTGCTACTACCCCATTAGGAATCCAGTCATGTGGCCACTTCTGGTAGCAGCACAGCCACGTCTGGTGGTGGCACAGGAGGGGAGGCCTATGATGGGCTCGGGGGGGGGGGATGCAGCCCTCCAACCCACTAAAGACATCGACCCTTGATTTATTTCCTTTATGAGTCTCCCTCTAGCCAAAGCTCTTAGGGGAACTAGGGGTGGACGAAAGTCACTTACCTGTCATCGAAGCTTGTTCGCGGTGGGGGGGAGGCGCTTCGTTGCTCCCCCCGCGAAGTTCAGGCCGGGGGGGAGGCTTCCCGCCTCGCCCAGCCGAAATTCAGGCCGGGGAGGAGGCTTCCCGCCTCGCCCGGCCGTGAACTCCAAAGTTTTTTTAAAAAAAACAAAAACGCCCCCGTGATAGGCTACGTGACGATCAACGTAGCCTATCACGGCTAGATCTGCAAAGTCTACCGTGATAGGCTACGTTAATCGTCACGTAGCCTATCACGGGTGACTTAAAAAAAAAAAAAAAAAGCGCGTACGCTAATGGCGGCCCCCATAAGGAGCCGCCATTCGCGTTCCTTATTTGGTCACTTTAGTCTACGTAAATGTTTACGTAGACTACGGCGAAAATAAGGGCAACGCAAATAGCGTTGCCCTTATTTTCGCCGTAGTCTACGTAAACATTTATGTAGACTACAGTGACCAAATAAGGAATGGGAATGGCGGCTCCCTGTGGGGGCTGCCATTATCCGTATGCGCTTTTTTTTTTTTTTAAGTCACCCGTGATAGGCTACGTGACGATTTATGTAGCCTACTACAGCTGACTTTGCAGATCTAGCCGTGATAGGCTACGTTAATCGTCACGTAGCCTATCAGGGGGCGTTTTTTTTTTCTTTTATTGGAATGGCGGCGGCAGCAGCCAGTCGAAAGACCGGCTGCTGCTCCTGCCCCGCATGAACACCCGCCGAACCACCGGCCGGACCCGCCGCTGGGAGGGACATTCGGCAAATGTAAGTCCCGTCCCGGGGGGGGTGCGGGGGGCGGGGGGGTGCGGAGAATTTCTCCCCAAAACTTGTTCGGGGGGCCGAACACGTTGGCGCTTTGCCCCCCAAAGTTTCGGGGAGAAATTCTCCGCCATCCCTAAGGGGAACATATAAAATAAATAGTTACACGATATCTCAGTATGTGCACATGTCTCAGCTAATCAGTATATGTAACATATGTAATGGACATATGTAATGTCAGAGAAATCCATTGCAGGAATGGAGTTCAAAGAAATCATGTCAGACTAGGGATGTCAGAGAATTCCACCATGGATCTTGGTGAGGCCAAATGCCAGTGCATTCAGCCCCCCAAAATCCGTGATGGAATGAAGCCCCCCCCCCATGAAAGGTGCGTGAAATGGAGCACTTACCTGCTGCCGTCCACGTTGACTTGTGAATGGCGGCCGCTTCTGCAGCTGCCATTTGCTTCCTCATTATAGCTGTGATAGGCTATGTAAATAATTACGTAGCCTATCATGGCTAATGCAGGGCCGCCATTTGCATCCCTGTGGAAGCCGTGATAGGCGACGTAAGTATTTACATAGCCTATCACAGAAAAAACACCAAAAAAAAACAGCGGACGCAAATAGCGGCGGCTACGGCGGCTGCCATTTGCATTTCTTTTTTTTTTGCCATAATAGCCTACGTAAACATTTACATAGGCTAAAACAGCGGAAAAAAGGGAACGCAAATGGCAGCCACCATAGCCACCGCTATTTGCGTCTGCTATTTTTGTGTGGGTTTTTTTCTGTGATAGGCTACGTAAATACTTACTAATAATTATTGACGTAGCCTATCACGGCTATATGCGGCCGCCATTCGCAAGTCAGCGCAGACGGTAGCAGGTAAGTGCTCCGTTTTGTGCGCCTTTCGTGGGGTGAGGGGTGGGGGGCTTCATTCTGCCATGGATTTCGGGGGCCCGAATGGAGTGGCATTCGGCCTCACTGAGATCCGTGGTGGAATTCTCTGACATCCCTAGGAAAGTGACCATGTTGTACTTGGTTCTTGGTTCTAGGGGAAGCAAAAGCCAAGTGTAGTCAAATGCATACCCTGGATTTTAGGAAAACTGATTTTAATAAACTCAGAACAATAGTAAGTAAGATCCCATGGCAAACAACTCTAATGAGATAAGGAGTCCAAGATGAGTGGAAGCTTTTAAAAAAGGAAATTCTCAAGGCACAATTACAAACAATTCCAACAAGAAGAAAAGGTTGAAGACAACAGAAGAAGCCAATGTGGCTTCACAAAAAGCTTAGAGATGACAAAAAACAAAACAAAAAAGGACACATATAGGAAGTGGAAAGAAGGCCAAGCAACAAAGGAAGAGTACAGGCAGGTAGCACAGAATTGCAGGGATGGAGTCAGGAAGGCTAAAGCTGAGAATGAGCTGAGTTAGCGAGGGATGCTAAAAGCAACAAAAAAGCTTTCTTCAGCTACGTGCATAGTAAAAGACAGAAGAAAGAAATGGTGGTTCAACTATAAAATGGCAAAATGGCAGAATGATAACAGATGACAAAGAGAAGGCAGAAGTGCTCGACGATTCCTACTTTGGCTGAGTCTTCTCCCAAAAGAAGGTCAATGAGCCCCCTGGCAAAGTGAAATACAGACTAAAGGGGAAGGATTGCAGCTTGAGATTGTTAGGCATATGTCAAGGAACACCAAATTACTTTGAATGAGTTCAAATCTCCAGGGCCAGATGAACTGCACCCTAGAGTAATAAAGGAACTGGCAGAAGAACTCTCAGAACCTAATGTTGTCCCTATCTTCAAAAAGGGCAAAAAGGAGGAACCTGGGAACTACAGTCCAGTCAGTCTGACATCAGTCCCTGGGAAAATTCTGGAACAGATTATAAAGCAATCCATCTGTAAGCACCTTGAAAACAATGCACTGATTACTCAAAGCCAACATCAAGAAACAATCCTGCCAGAATAATCTGATCTCAGTTTTTGATCAGGTCACCTCCCTTGTGGACTGTGGGAATGCTGTGGACATCATATACCTTGACTTTAGCAAAGCTTTTGACAAAGTGCTCCATGATATCCTGATGAGCAAACTAGCTCAAAGTGGGCTAGGGATGGACGAAAGTCCCTTACCTGATCCCGACACTTGCTTCGCGGTGGGGGGGAGGCACTCCGTCCCTCCCCACTGAAATTCTGGCTGGGGGGGAGGCATCCCGTCTCTCCCTGCCGAAATTCTGGCCGGGGGGGAGGCGCCCCGTCCCTCTGGCCGCAAAACCTCGTCTCCTGCCGGAACGCAAATGATGGTGGCCGTAGCCGCTGCCGTTTGCATCCCTGCAGTCAGCCATGATAGGCTACGTAAATGTTTACGTAGCCTATCACAGCTGACTTAAAAAAAAAAAAAGCGCGTATGCAAATGGCGGCACCCATGGGCGCTGCCATTTGCGTTCCTTATTTTGGCACATGTAGTCTATGTAAACATTTACGTAGACTACGGCGAAAAAGTCAGCCGTGATAGGCTACGTAAAGATTTACGTAGCCTATCACAGTGTTTTTTTAAAATCTAGCCGTGATAGGCTACGTAAATCTTTACGTAGCCTATCACGTTTGTTTGTTTGTTTGTTTGTTTGTTTTACTTGGAAATGGCGGTGGCGGCAGCCAGTCAGAAGACCAGCTGCCGCCGCCAAGCCGCCGCTGAGCCGCCGCGCCGCCAGGGACATTCGAGCAAGGTAAGTCCCGTCCCGGGGGGAGCGGGGGGGCAGACCGTTTCTCCACCAATTTCGGGGGGCCGAATGCACTGGCCTCCCCGAGATTCGTGGAGAAATTCTCTGACATCCCTAAAGTGGGCTAGATGAAACAACGATCCGGTGGATCCACAGTTGGCTACAGAATCGGACTCAAAGAGAGCTTATCAATGGGACCTTCTCAAGCTGGGGAGAGGTAACGAGTGGGGTACCGCAGGGCTCAGTCCTGGGCCCAGTGCTCTTCAACATTTTTATTAATGACTTGGAGGAGGAGGTGCAGGGAATGCTGATCAAATTTGCAGATGACACAACATTGGGCCAGATAGCTAATATCCTGGAAGACAGAAACAAAATTCAAAGTGATCTTGGTAGGCTGGAGTGCTGGGCAGAAAACAACAGAATGACATTTAATAGGGATAAAATGCCAAGTTCTGCACCTAGGAAAAAGAAACCAAAGGCACAATTACAAGATGGGGGTTACTTGGCTCAACAATACTACAAGCGAGAAGGATCTTGGAATTGTTGTAGATCGCAAACTGAATATGAGCTAACAATGTGATGTGGCTGCAAAAAAGGCAAATGTTATTTGGGGCTGCATTAATAGAAGCATAGCTTCTAAATCCCGGGAAGTACTGTTCCCCCTCTACTCAGCACTGGTTAGGCCTCATCTGGAACACCGTGTCCATTTCTGGGCACCACATTTTAAGAAGGATGCAGACAAACTGGAGAGGGTTCAGAGGAGGGCAACAAAGATGATCAGGGGACTGGGAACAAAGCCCTGTGAGGAGAGACTGAAAGAACTGGGCATGTTTAGCCTTGAGAAGAGAAGACCGAAGGGAGATATGATAGTGCTCTTCAAGTAGGGATGGCGTTTCGCTCCGCAAATCCATCAGACCGCTGGCACCTGTGCCCGCCGAGCTCCCCCCGCTCACTGGCAGTCTGGGCTACACTTGACCCCACATCCTCCACCGTGCTCGGTAAGCAGCCCGCAACTTACCCAGGCCTGTTCATCTCTGTCCTGATCTCCATGTTTTTAAAAAACATGGCAATCGGCAGTGCTTGCCCATAGACATGTGGGCACATAGACTTATATGCAGAAAGCCCTGTGGATCACCCATATACCCTAGTTTCACAGCGCTGTTTTGCTTATAAGTCTATGGGCAAGTGCTGCCGCTTTCCATGTTTTTTAAAAACATGGCGAGCAGGACAGAGATGAACAGGCCTGGGTAAGTTGCGGGCTGTTAACTGAATGTGGAGGGGTGCTCATCTGCAGCCTGGAGGGCCAGCGAGTGGGGGGAGAGCTCAGCTGGCTCCTGGAGAACCTGAGCTGGGATGGGTTCTCACATCCCTATCTTCAAATACTTGAAAGGTTGTGACAGAGGGGAAGGCCAGGATCTCTTCTCAATCATCCCAGAGTGCAGGACACAGAATAATGGGCTCAAGTTACAGGAAGCCAGATTCCATCTGAGTATCGGGAAAAATTTCCTGACTGTTAAAGCAATACAATAATGGAACCAATTACCTAGGGAGGTGGTGGGTTCTCCCACACTGGAGGCATTCAAGATGAGGCTGGATAGCCATCTGTCAGGGATGCTTTGATTTGGATTCCTGCATTGAGCAGGGGGTTGGACTTGATGGTCTTGTAGGCCCCTTCCAACCCTACTATTCTATGATTCTATGAGATTTCCTAGGCTTGGTTCCCTGGACTGTGTTTTGGTTCCTGCAGCAATGCCCAAGTCAATCTGCAGCAAGTCAGGCCAGTTTGTGGATTTTCTGGGAATTTTGCACGCACCCCCCCCCCCGAAAGGTTCTGCAATTTGCCCAAATTATGGCCAAATTTGTGCAAGTTATGGCCAAGTTTGCACAACTTGTTCAGAAATGTGTGCAAATTCCAGAACCTTTGCTCCCCCCTCCCCATAAAAAAGTTCCTAGAGTTCAAAGAATGGCCTGCATTTCAGCTCACAGATGCAAAGCAAAGATGCAAAGTACATGCCATGGAACACGGTTGAGCAAAAAAAAAGAACCCGATTTCCAAGTGATGGACATCCCTAATGTATGCGTTTTGCCATAGCATGGCAAAATGTCTGGGCGTTAGATAACAATGGCACAGTTAAGTGTTAATGATGTGCATTGACTAGCTGTGGTAGTTAAGCAATCACTTGTATGGATTTCCCCAAGGACCTTTATTTTGAGATGGATGCTATTTACCTTTTTAATACATTAACTGGAATCAGGGATGAACAATGAGGTAGCCAAATTATTCAAGATGGTGAAATCCCTTGCAGACCCCTATGCTTATGGGGAAGACTGCACAAGACACACAGTGCCCATTCTTGTTTGATTTTTGCCTTTTGCTTGAGAGTTAGAGTCACCCCAATGATGCAGCTTGAGACCAAGCAGCCCACTTTACAGTTGCATCGTCCATGGCCAGAACATTGTGTTCTACTTAGCAAATATTTGTGACTGTAATATTCTGTTCTCTCTGCTAATAATTTAGTTTTAACAAAAGGACCAAAATAAAACTAATTGAACATGAATTAATTTACCAGCATTCCATATCTCACCAGACCTATATTAGTAGGTGGAATATAAAAAGACAATCTCATTTATTTGAATGGCTTGAGGGACAGCTAAACAATTCTGATAATCAGAACCTGATATAAATAGGGTTCTTTTGGGTGCTGGTTTACAGGGGCAAGGAGCTACCTGGGGACCAAACAGTGACTGTGGATAACTTGAAGGTTTGGGTAAACTAGTTTCATATGATGACAGTTATGAGGCATAGTCTTAGGCACATTTACTCAGAAGTAAGTTTCACTGAATTCAATATGAGTTACTCTGAGTTGTGTGTGCAGAGAGGATTGTGACCTTATTGTATCTGTTCATTTTCCTTCTTTGTATTGACCTGACCTCTTCCCCTCTCTCTGCTTCCATCTTTCCCTCCCTTGTTTAACAGCCGAACTGCCAGAAACATACCTAGATAGGTTCAGTACAGTATATCTTGTTAGAAGGGCACGCTTTAACTTGGCAATTGATACAAATAAATTAACTTGCATTGCCGGCAGCCATGAAATGAGTAATTTCTGTAGTAGAGACATTATAGAATACTAGCAATGTCATTAAGCATGGGCATCCTTAGGGTTTTCTATTTGTTCTACCAATTAGAGTCTGTTTGCCTAAAGTGTCTGGTGTGATGAATCAGTCTATGACACACACACAAACTGATAAATTTACCATGGATGACTGGACTTAGCAGAGAAGGTTTGGCATCTTTCAAGCTGCAATGCTGCCTTGGTACGTGCCACCCGTGCCTATGAGGCATGGCAATGATGTACAGGGAAATCGGTATGGATCAACTACAATTATGTGGGTTTAGGTCGGCAACATCTTTAGTTGCCTTGAATTTTCCTGTTTCCTTTAATACCAGATGACATGCGGAAATGTATCAGGTGAAGCTTTTCTTGGCATCGATACAAAATTATGGTGTATTTGTCCGCTACATTTTTGTATGTCAACCTCAAGGCTGAAAATTCTACTATAAGATTGACATGAAGAGAGAGAGAGAGAGAGAGAGAGACTGACTTATCACCATTGAGCACAAGTAAGGAAGAACCTCTGAAGGTATCCTGGGGGTTGTCCCCACCAGTGATTTATTCTGAGCTGGCTGCCTTTGGAGGTTGTTAGGGATACATGATGTTATTGCCATCCAGCAGCCACCCCGGAGCTTATAAGGGAAAAACTAGGGATGTACGAAAGTCACTTACCTGTAGGGATGGCGGAGAATTTCTCCACAAATCTCAGGGAGGCCGAATGCCAATGCATTCGGCCCCCTGAAATTGTTGGTGAAATTCTCCGCCCCCCTGCCCCCCCCCGGGATGGGACTTACCTACCTCGAATGTCCCTCTCGGCGGCGGGTC
This sequence comes from Heloderma suspectum, assembly GCF_057233095.1. Classification (NCBI taxonomy): domain Eukaryota; kingdom Metazoa; phylum Chordata; class Lepidosauria; order Squamata; family Helodermatidae; genus Heloderma; species Heloderma suspectum. Next base: position 109,823,219 of record NC_139458.1, on the reverse strand, counting down.
CCAGCGGGAGTTCGGCGGCGGTTCGTCAGGGCGGGGGCTAGGGTTGGTGGAGAATTTCTCCCCGAAACTTCGGGGGGCCGAGCGCCAACATGTTCGGCCCCCCAAACAAGTTTCGGGGAGAAATTCTCCGCACCCCCCCACACCCCGCACCCCCCCCGGGATGGGACTTACCTTTAGCGAATGTCCCTCCCGGCGGCGGGTCCAGCCGGCGGTTCGGCGGGTCTTCTTCCGGGGCGGGAGCGGCAGCCGGTCTTTCGACTGGCTGCTGCCGCCGCCATTCCAATAAAAGAAAAAAAAAACGCCCCCGTGATAGGCTACGTGACGATTAACGTAGCCTATCACGGCTAGATTTGCAAAGTCAGCCGTGATAGGCTACGTAAATCGTCACGTAGCCTATCACGGGTGACTTAAAAGAAAAAAAAAAAGTGCCTACGGATAATGGCGGCCCCCATAGGGAGCCGCCATTCGCGTTCCTTATTTGGTTGCTGTAGTCTACGTAAATCTTTACGTAAACTACGGCGAAAATAAGGGCAATGCTATTTGCGTTGCCCTTATTTTCGCCGTAGTCTACGTAAACATTTACATAGACTACAGCGACTAAATAAGGAACGCGAATGGCGGCTCCCTATGGGGGCCGCCATTCGTGTACACGCTTTTTTTTTTTTTTAAAGTCACCCGTGATAGGCTACGTGATGATTTACGTAGCCTATCATGGCTGACTTTGCAGATCTAGCCATGATAGGCTACGTTAATCGTTACGTAGCCTATCATGGGGGCGTTTTTTTTTTAACTTTTTAGTTCGCGGCCGGGTGAGGTGCCTCCTCCCCGGCCTGAATTTCGGCTGGGCGAGGCGGGAAGCCTCCCCCCCCGGCCTGAACTTCGTGGGGGGAGCAGCGAAGCATCTCCCCCCCACCGTGAAAAGCTTCGAGGACAGGTAAGGGACTTTCGTGCACCCCTAGCGGGGGCGGCAGCTGGTCTTCCGACTGGCTGCTGCTGCCGCCATTACAAAATAAAGTAAAAAAAACAACAATACCCGTGATAGGCTACGTAACGATTTACGTAGCCTATCACGGCTAGATTTCCAAAGTCAGCCGTGATAGGCTACGTAAATCGTTACGTAGCCTATCACGGGTGACTTTGAAAAAAAAAATGCGTATGCAAATGGCGGCGCCCATGGGCACCACCATTTGCGTTCCTTATTTGGTCCCGGTAGTTTACATAAAGATTTACGTAGACTACGGCGAAAATAAGGGCAACGCAAATAGCAAATAGTAAGTGCCTTTCGTACATCCCTACTTACCTGGTCCTGCAGCTTGCTTCGCGGTGGGGGGGAGGTGCTTTGGTTCTCCACCCGAAGTTCAGGCCAGGGGGGGAGGTGCCCTGCCTTGCCCGGCCAAAATTCAGGCCGGGGAGAAGCGCCCTGTCTCTCCGGCCGCGAAATACAAAAGTGAAAAAACAAACACACACATGTGATAGGCTATGTAATGATTTACGTAGCCTATCACGGCTAGATTTTCAAAGTCAGCCATGATAGGCTACGTAAATCATTACATAGCCTATGACAGGTGACTTTGGAAAAAAAAAAGTGCATACGCAAATGGCGGCGCCCCATGGGTGCCGCCATTTGCGTTCCTTATTTGGGCCCGGGTAGTCTACGTAAAGATTTACATAGACTACAGCGAAAATAAAAAAAAAATTTTTATTTTATAATTTTTTAAAATTATATTATATATTAAATATATTAAAATTTTATTTTAATTTTTTTTTATTTTATAAAAAAAATTTCGCCGTAGTCTACGTAAATCTTTACGTAGACTTCCCCGGCCCAAATAAGGAACGCAAATGGCGGCGCCCATGGGCGCCACCATTTGCGTATGTGCTTCTTTTCCCCCCCAAAGTCACCCGTGATAGGCTACGTAAAGATTTACGTAGCCTGTCATGGCTGACTTTGGAAATCTAGCCATGATAGGCTACGTAAATCGTTATGTAGCCTATGACTTTTTTTTTTTTTTTACTTTATTTTGTAATGGCGGCGGCAGCCGGTCGGAAGACTGGCCGCCACCCCCACCCCCGCTGAAACGCCGCCGAAACGCTGCCGGGACCCGCTGCTGAGAGGGACATTCAAGGGAGGTAAGTCCCATCCTGGGGGGGGGGGTGGAGAATTTCACCAACAATTTCGGGGGGCCGAATGCGTTGGCATTCGGCCTCCCCGAGATTCGTGGGGAAATTCTCCAACATCCCTAGAAAAACCCGATTTCCTGAGATTGCTTCAAGTCCGATTCCTTTCCTCAAGTCAGGTTATCAGCAGTATAATTGTTGTGTGCCCCAACCTCAGCATTGACCTCAGGCATGCTAGCCCTGCCCAGGGGGGTGCCTTTCACCATGACCCCTGTCAAGGGGTGTTTCCTGTGTCTTTCCCATCCTTGCACAAACCAATTAGTGTCTACTAAGAAGTAACTCCCATTGGGGTCAATGAAGCTTCTCCCCTGAATGCCCACATAAGAATTTACAGAGATCCCCCTCAATTGAAATGGCACAGTTTAAAGCGCATTCCCCCAATGCTCTAAGGTGTGATCTCGAGGCTCCAATTCTCCGTTGTTCGGTTTATTGCCTTAGGAGGTAACTACTTCACAGCTTCATCATAGAGATCCTGTGCAGTATTGGTTTAGTTAGAAAGGGAACTGGTTTCCCATGCCTGTGTTCTCCCCGCCCCTCTTTCCCAGCACAAGCATATGAAGTAACTCCTATTGTGGTCAATGAGGCTTGCTCCTGAAATGCAGGTGCATCTGGACCTTCAGGGGAAAGGAGAAAAGGGGGGAGGGGGAAGCCTCTCTTATTGGTTGAGCAGCCCCTGCCAGTCAGATGATGTTCACTCCAACCCCCACCCCCACCAGGAAATATGATCTGTGAAGCTATTTTTACTGGTGCAGAGTACTCCTTCATGGAGCCCTGCATGGAACAAATTGCAGCAAAGCTGATTCCTTTCAAAAAAATCCCATAGTCCTGCTCTGGCTAGGTCAGAGGTGTTCAGCAAATAGAGGAGCAAATAAAGGGGAATATCCAACAGGCTAGTTAACAGGCAGGAAAAGAATCAAGCAAACAGGTATCAGTCCAGTATGGAATCAGTTTAAGGCAAAAGTAGTCTGGATACAGGCACATCTCAGTACTTGCTTGTCATTCCGAAATTAATGGAATGTCATCACACCAAATTATTCAGATTTTACATTTTTCCATTAACTTGCATTGGAAAACAGAAATAGCCATAACCCTTTTACTTTTTATGCTGAATACATGACATTTGGAGACCTGGCAGCCCCTGTGGAGGTGATTAAACCTGCCAAATTCCAGACAGGTCCAGTGGCTTTTGTGCTAGCCACAGGTAAAATTTGCTTTTATCCCCCCCAAAAAGCTGTCAAAACAAAGAGCTATAGGGTTTTTTTGGTGTGTTTCCACATAAGTGCATGGAATTTGGGGATATGGCAGCCCCAGTGGAGGTGACTGAACTTGCCAAATTTCAGATGGTTCGGTCCAGTGACTTTTGTGCTAGCCATGCATAAATTTTTCTTTTTTCAAAAACTAAAACAGACAGTTAAAAAAAAGTGTAAAGCCACACAGGGGTTTAGAGATCATAATCAGAAGGTGTTTGAGGTGACCATTAAGGGTCACTATCCCTAATCTCTGGTGCAGGTTCTTTTGAAGTGCAAAATAACCCTTCTCCCATTTACTTTCCTTTTGTCTTTCCTGAATCTTCCACTATTATCATAGAATCATAGAATGGTAGGGTTGGAAGGGGCCTATAAGACCAACGAGTCCAAGCCCCTGCTCAATGCAGGAATCCAAGTCAGAGCATCCCTGACAGATGGCTGTCCTTGTGTTCATTAGATCAGATGCACATTGGAATGAGAATCCAATTCAGCTTCACTGGATGACCTGAGGCTCTTCTCATTAAGGAAAGAAAAAAGTTAAACCTCTCTTTGGCTGTAAGACACATTACATGGGAGTAAGTCACACTGAACTCAGTGGAGCATATTTACTGCACTGCTCCACTTTCTGTACTCCATATAAATGTATAAACTTCCCTCCTTATTTGCTTTTCTTCTGAAGTAAATAGGCCAAACATTGAGGCCTTTCCTTATAGAGGAGTTGTTCCAGCCCACTGATCATTTTGGCAGCCCTTTTCCACATTTGTAAAAGGAAGGGTAAGATGAAGCAAACATTTTCTTAAAAATGCTTATAATCATATTCTCACATTAATCAAATCATATTCTAATCATATTGATATTCTCATCATATTCTCATATTAATCTCATCATATTCTCATCAATATCTAATCAATATCTAATCATATTCTCATATTAATCTCATCATATTCTAATCATATTCTCCCGACCCTCCGCCATGCTGAGGACAACCGATGCCTCTGACATGACGTCCATCAGCGGGCTCCTCTTTCCCACTACAGAAGGAGGAGGTGCTCCTCCTGCCAGGCTGCTGCCAGCACCTGCCTCCTGAAACAGTGACCTCTGGGCACTGCTCCGACTGGGCTCCAGCCGCTGCTGCCAAGTAACAAGATGCACAGATGCCAGCCTGGCTCCTGATGCTGCTGGTCTCACCAGCTCCTCACTCACACCCACCTCTGCCTCTTCCAAGAGCAGCACCATGGGTGGTGGCACCTCTAAGATGCTTCATATGTGTATTATGTGTGGTGCTTTGCCCCACAGTATGTATTGGACTGTGTATGTAATGCTTTGGCCGCACACTGTTTGCTTGTGCACAATAATGTGTATGCTGCAGTCATACATCGAGATGGCTGATTGGGACTGGGAGCCCATTGGGCTCCCCCCTGCCTGCACACCAGGACTGCGCCCACCAAACCCTGGCATTCTGCCTCTAATATTGCATATATCAAGCTTTCCCAGCCCAAATGCATGCATATTTAAATATGCACATTTTAAATCAGCTACCTTTTTCATAAAAAAAAAAAAAACTTGGCAAAATGGCTGGTGCATGTGGATCGGATGTGGGGTGACTGTGGGTGGCTTTCTGAGCTCGTGGGGGCTTGAGCCAGGGTACGGAGGGAGATCGAGGGGGGGCAGCACTTCAGCGAGCACCTACCGATCCTGGACGGGGGAGGGTTGCACATCCCTAGGCATTCACATTATGTGCTGTAGTCAAAAGAAAAGCAGATACTGAACAAAAATATCTACCTGCAGAAGCTAAGGGGTGGGGGGAAGGGAAATAACAGTAACACTAACTATCTAAAGCCTATCAGAGGATAAAAGGGTTCCCCCCCTGTTTTTTGTTTGTTTGTTTTTTTATAAGAATATAGATGAAGAGTTGAAAAATGGGAAGGGAAGGAATAGTAATTGAGAAGGGTGGGGGTTGGGGGTGAGCCAAAGAACAAGCAGTAAACAAAGCAAGGAAACAGACTGAAGCCTAACAACTAGAAGAGCAAGTGTGGAGGGAGGGAGAATCTAGAAGAAAGATGTAAGGGAAAAGGAAGACTAAGAAATGGAACTGAGAAGGGCTGGGTAGGTACTGGGAACTACTGCACTAGCAAAATCCAATAATAATGAACTGTCCTCCTTCTACCAGCTCTCTCTCACCCTGGGAAATGAAAGCAGAATCTCCCATAATATACAACTTCTGTAATATATAAAGTGAAATGTAATATAAAGTTCAGCCCTATTGGCACCTAGAGATGTCACTTGACAAGGCTCAGTTCCCCCCCTCCCAATTCCTCCTCTTCCCATGCTTTAAGCAAATCATTACATTTCCCAGGAAGGCTGTCTGGCCTTCAGAATCATCCAGATAGGTCCAAAGCAATTCAGTTCCATCCAACCTGCTTTGGACTGCTTTGGATCCAGACCGATTCAGTCCGAATCACCCTGCTTTGGTTTGGAATTCGGATCCGTAACCAAAGTGGTGCACAGCCCTACAGTAACATGTTAAAAGCAACAAGCTGGTCAACTCACAGGAGAATTCCTCTAGCAATACATTAAGGTTCAGCTTCTTCATTAAGCAGTACAGGGCAAGGACAATGTGGGGTATCTTTGCTAATGCCAGGCACTCCATCCTCCCCATCTGGATTTTGGCCAAAAAGACCAAGGAAAAGTGTGGGTGCATGGAGGGTAAGTTGTATGCAAGCACAATTTCTAACACTGCACAACATCATCAATGATCACGGGTAGGGATGTCTGAATCCCCTACCTGCCAATCCAGGGGGGGGGTCCACGGGGGGGAGGCAATCCATTCCTTCCCCCGGAATCCTCTTCAGCCGGCTCCGCTCCACGGCAATTCCACGGAGCCGCCAGCCAGCTCCAAAGTGCCAGTGATACGGCCACCGTGCTGTATCGCTGGCTGAAGGGGACTACTGACTGCAGAAGCAAATGGTGTCTGGGACACCATTTGTGTCCGTGCTTTTCAGTAACACGATAGGCTACGCAAATATTTGCGTAGCCTATCACGTAAAAGCAGGAACGCAGGGACATCCTTGCTCTTACATGATAGGGTATGCAAATATTTCGCGTTAATGAAAAGTGCAGACGCAAATGGCATCCAGGATGCCATTTGTGGCTGTAAAGGCCTTAGTTTAAGGTAAATGCAGCCATTTACAGCTGGCGCCCTGGACACCATTTGCATCCCAGTCAGTCCCCTTCAGCCAGCGATACAGCATGGCAGCCATATCGCTGGCAATCCAGAGCCGGAGGATCCAGCCAAAGAGGGAACGTCTGTAAAGGGATTCACCTTAGCTTCCCATTTTCTGGTTCTATGGCGCTTGAGCCAACAAGAGATAACCTTCACTCTGGTCTTAAACCGGCAGGTTTTTTTGATCACTTGAACTGAGTATTTCATTTGTGATACAGTGAGAATTGTCTTGTGCACTTGAAGAGCATGGACAAAGAAAGGAATTGTGCTTACCCTCCAGGTAATGCTTGGCTAGAATGGAATTTGATACTTCATGGTAGTGATGTACGAAAGTCACTTACCTGGTCCCGCAGCTTGCTTCGCGGTGGGGGGGAGGCACTTCCGTTCTCCCCCCGAAGTTCAGGCCGGGGGGGGAGGCGCCCTGCCTCGCCCGGCCGAAATTCAGGCTGGGGGGGAGGCGCCCCACCTCGCCCGGCCGAAATTCAGGCCGAGGAGAAGCGCCCCGTCTCCCCGGCCGCGAAAAAAAAAGTGAATGAAAAAACACACACACCCGTGATAGGCTACGTAACGATTAACGTAACCTATCACGGCTAGATTTCCAAAGTCAGCCGTGATAGGCTACGTTAATCGTTACGTAGCCTATCACGGGTGACTTTGAAAAAAAAAAGTGCGTACGCAAATGGCGGCACCCATGGGCGCCGCCATTTGCGTTCCTTATTTGGGCCCGGGTAGTCTACGTAAAGATTTACGTAGGCTACGGTGAAAATAAGGGCAACGCAAATAGCGTTGCCTTTATTTTTGCCGTAGTGTACATAAATCTTTACGTAGACTACCCGGGCCCAAATAAGGAATGCAAATGGCGCCGTCCATGGGCGCCGTCATTTGCGTACGTGCTTTCCCCCCCCCCCCAAAGTCACTTTGGAAATCTAGCCGTGATAGGCTACGTTAATCGTTACGTAGCCTATCACAGGTGTGTGTTTGTTTTTTTTCATTCACCTTGTAATGGCAGAGGCAGCAGCCGGTCGGAAGACCGGCCGCCGCCCCCGCCCCCGCCGAAATGCCGCTGAAATGCCGCCAGGACCCGCCGCCAAGGGGGACATTCGAGGGAGGTAAGTCCCATCCCGGGGGGGGTGGCGGAGAATTTCACCAACAATTTCAGGGGGCCGAATGCATTGGCATTCGGCCTCCCCAAGATTCGTGGAGAAATTCACGGCCATCCCTACTTCATGGTACTCTGAGGTAGCAGAGAGGGAACAAGATGATGGTGGAAATCTCAGTGACCCTATGTGACACATGGGCATAAAGAAATTATGTTTCAGATGCTTCCTAACAATATAAAGAGTAGCTTAGCAAACATGCAGTCCCACATGTGGGAAAAGGTTTAGTGAAAAATTCCCTATTATAACACGGTAGCCAAATGCCCAGATTAAAAGTTTATTTGGGGAACAGAGGGAATAAAGGACAACGAAGGAAATAAATACAGAGATGTGAAAATAAAATCAGAACCTCAAATATAACTTAGGAGTTGTAGGCCTTTTTCTCTGTCTAAGCATGGATAGCATTGCACCCTTAGCTAATTACATGTTACTTGAGCAGTGTCTTTGGTTTGAGAGCATGTACAGAGTTCATTGCAGAGAAGAGGGTCTGGGAGAGACCATCTTGGATGCCTGATCTACATGCTTCCAGGAAGAGAAAAAAGCAAGGTGCGGTTCCACCTATTTATAGGAATCTGAGACCAACAAAACCTGGTCACTTTGCAGGGATGGATTATTGTTTTATCCAGTGGTGAGATAAGCCCCATCTCTGATGTCAGTGGTCTAGCTGACCAATCAGAGAATTATTTAGAGGTTGACCCCACTTCTTAATAACTCTGAACATGCGTGACAAAAGAGCTACCCAGTTCTGGTCAGCTAATTCTTGTGAAAAAGGGCTTGATTTGAGGATGTGTGCAGAAACAAAGTCAAAGATATTTGCCTGTTGAGGAGCTCCACAGGGGGTGATGAAACACGAACACTCTAGGGGGCACTCTTGCTCTGTTCAGAATATAGGATTCATTCATCATAGACAGTCCCTATTTCTTTTGTTATCTAAGCATAAAGCTATGTTTTGCATGCCCCTCCAACATTTCAAAATTGAAAATTTGTTTGTAGCTGCTATTCCCAGTCACACTAAGACTAACAGCCTGTCCCTCCACCCAGTCCACCCCTGTTATACATTTCTGAGGGCTCTATGGCTTCTGAAGTGGGTGTGTTAGTAAAGCAACCACAAGAATACAGAAAAATAAGAGGCATTCAATATCACACAAGTGATCACCTTACATTTATATCAGAAAATCTGGAACTCTTAGCACATTCAGCATCACTGATTATCTCTGGATAGGCAGGTTGTTGAGATTAAAGTAAAACATTGCGCTGATATTTTGTCAGTCTGCATTTGTGGACATACATACAGGAGTCATCCTTTGTAACACAGGTAGGTACTTTTAGACTCTGGATTTTATTGCCTTACATAAGAACATAAGAGCCATGCTGGATCAGACCAAGGGCCCATCTAGTCCAGCATTCTGTTCACACAGTGGCCAACCAGCTGCCCACGGGAAACCCAGAAGCAGGACATGAGTGCAACAGCACTCTCCCACCCATGTTCCCCAGCAACTGGTGCCCATAGGTATACTGCCTCCAATACTGGAGGCCATCAGCACCAACAGCTATTGACAGCCTTCTCCTCCAGGAATTTGTCTAACCCTCTTTTAAAGCCATCCAAATTGGTGGCCATCATCATGTCTTGTGGTAGCAAATTCCATAGTTTAACTATGTGCTGTGTGAAGAAGTACTTCCTTTTATCTGTCCAGAATATCCCACCAATCAGCTTCATATGATAAGCCCGGGTTCTAGTATTTTGAGAGAGGGGAAAAAATGTCTCCCTATCCACATTCTCCACACCATGCATAATTTTGTACACCTCTATCATGTCTCCCTTTACTCACCTTTTTTCCAAGCTAAACAATCCCAGCTCTTGTACCCTTTCCTCATAGGGGAGTTGATCCAGCTCTTTGATAATTTTAGTTGGCTTTTTCTGCACTTTTTCCAGCTCTACAATATCCTTTTACATGTACGGTGATGAGAACTGTACACAGTATTCCAAGTGTGGTCTCACTGTAGATTTGTATAAGGGCAGTATGATATTGGCAGTTTTACTCTCAGTTCCTTTTCTAATTATGTCTAACATGGAGTTTGCCTTTTTTACAGCGCCCGCACACTGGGCTGACATCTTCATCGAGCTGTCCAGCAAAACCCTGCTGCATTTGGGGCCCTTCCTGCTTATTCTGCTGTGTGGGGCCCTGAATATCTGCACAGAAGTCCTGACCTGATAGCACCACTACTCACCCCCACCCCTCGAGGCTGGGGGAAGAGTGTGAACATTGCTAAAAGTCAAGCCAAAATAGGACAGTGGTTTCCCAGAGGCAGCAGCAAGAAAAGAGGGATGATTAGAGCATTGGGCAGAAATAAAATAACTTCCCACAATTTCACAATTGGATTATGGTTAAATTATATTGAATGGTGACTCTGTTCAGCAAAATGGTTTTGTAAACAAACAAACAAACTTGGTGGCATTCTATGCAGTTTGATGGTTCCTAAACCAAATATCCTGAATTTCCAAGTGAAAAAACACCTTGTACTCACAACTCTCCAAATACACTCTAGGATAAAAGAATAAATAGAGGTGCTTTTTCTCTTCCACATCACTATCAGTAATGAAGTTTACACTGTGGCTCCCTGTGAGAGCCCACTGTCTTCCAATTACATCCAATCCAAGCCCATTGTTTCAGTCATTTATCACAGGTGCAGCTGATGGAAATTTAACAAACAATTCTGTTGCAGATGCATAAAGTGGAATATCATTTTCAGCTCACTTATTCCTAGCTGTGGTGTAGTTATAAAATATTTTGGGTTATAAAAAGAAGAAGAAAGGACTATAGCTTTGGATTCACAAAAGTGAATATATCAATAGAGAAAAAGTAAAACTGATCTACTCTCTTGGGCTTTTTGGTTTCAAAAACTTTGGCTGCAACACAAATCCATATCTTATAGGTTGTCAGATTGTGACATAGGGCTAAGGCCAGAAAATATTATCTTTCAGACCTATATTCAATGTATGGGGTCACCATCATCATCACTGCTTTTGCCAGTAAAGTGGCTTGAGGGTCATGCTACAACTGGAATAAATAATGGAAACATTTGAACAGAGTTTGAGGGGAAAAGAATTTTTGACCTACGGTATTACCAGAGGTCGACGGAGCAATCCTATGGCCACTAGACACTGTCTAGAGGGCCATAGGATTTTATACTTTCTGGGAACCGAGGTCGGAGCAAGGGCTCCAAACACGGTTCCTAGAAACCACGCTCCCCACCCCCTCGTAGCTGGCGTGGTTCCCTCCATGTCTGGCTACGTCTCTGCACTTGGAAATGGACTGCAGAGATGGGGGAAAGGGGGTGGTCCAGGGGCCAGGGAGAGGAGGAGACTGCAGAAGCCACTTTACACAGCTTCCTATGTGCCACGCGGCTTCCTTCCCTGCCCCTCCTTGGAACTGTGGCTAGACAGCTGAAATTGGCCATCTAGCCAAAAACAGGGCGGCTGGAGCACAGAGGCAATGATTGCCTCCGTACTTCAGCCTCCATGCGTTAGATACTCGGCAGCCTCCTAGTTCAGAGACTGCCGACTATCTAGATAGGATTGACTCTTAGTGGTGATTGAGAGCAGCTGTTACGTACTGGTTAAGAGGGTGAGCAAGCTGGTAGTCAACGGCTTTAAATTTTACCTCAGTGATGAACTCATTTGAAGGCCTTAGGCAAGCTGCCATTTTCAGAGTGTTCCCCTCCACCTTCAGTATGATACTGACCTATTGGAAGGCTGTTGTAAGAACTGCTGAAAGAATGTCTGTGAAACATTTTAGACATTTGAAATTCCATACAAATTAATAATAATAATAATAATAATAATAATAAACAAAAATACTTTTACATCGTATGCCACATAATTGCATTTAACTTGGCTTAGCATTAATAAAGGCTTTCAGAGAATCAAATAAGGTTAGCTATTTTTGTCATGTTAACAGTCTGTGGACAGGTAGAGCTTTTCACATCACTTGTATTCCTATGCCAAGAGAAGCTTCAACTCTTTATCTCTGCCTGCTATTCATATATTAAAGGCATGCTGTCTCTGTTTTAAACAAAACCCAACTGCAACCATGAGGTTCCCCCTCTCCCCTCCCCAGCAAAAAAATCAATAGTTAATGTTTTGTTTGTTTTTCAAAATGCATTCAAGGAGTGGTTTCATATGAAACAATTTGAATATCAGATAGGGTGCAATTACCCTTTGCCATCATTATCAATCAGAATCAGTCATATCTACATTACCAACTTTCTTTGCTGACCCTGCTGTTGTGCTTTAACATCAGCCTGGCATACAGAAATTAACTGGGTAAAATTGTTTTGCCATCACTTCATTTCATGTCAGGACATGTTTTCTCTGCTAAAATTCTGTGTGTCAGGACGTTTTTATGTCATCAAATACACTGTAGAATAACCAGCAGAGTTAATTAATATTTGAAATTTTAAAGCTGCTCATTGGGCATTCTGTCATGAAAATAGATAATCGTATCTGGTAATGTAAAACAAAAACATTTGAAGAAATGTCACTATGACTTCTTTTTCTTCTTTTTACGTAAAGTGATACCAATTGCAGTGAAATAAAATGACTATCTTTTATTAGGACCAAATGTTCCAGACATGTTTTTGCAATATATAGCTACCTCTGCCCAAATATGTCACTCTTTCCTTAAAAACAAAATATTTTGGATTTTAAAATTTGAAATAATGAAGGATCAGTATGCCAAAAAGGAGCATTACATAAGGGTACATTTCAACCCAGAAGAAAACAACTTAAAAAAATAATGAGCCACAACCCACAGCCCCCTCATAGTCAAAACTCCCACTGAAGTAAAAGGGCAACACAGGATTACATCTTAGTCATTAAAAATTAAATATTCAAGAAATGAGAGAAAGAGAAGAAATGAAAGATTCAGCCATCTGTGTGGCTTTCAACAGGAACTCAGAGTGGGGGAAAGAAGTAAAAAAGAAAGATTAAATGACACCGTTCGTGAATGTATTGCTGTGTCTGCTGACAAGGATGTTTCCTGAGCCGACGGGTCTCTAAGAGATTCCCTACAATCTCCTTGTAGGGGGATTTCAGCCAAAATACTTCCCTAGAGGCTCATATATTTAATCTGCATGTGTACACACAACCATTTCCCCCTTCTTCTTGAAAAATTGTACAATTTTTGCATTACAGAAATTGGCCCAGCTGTACTGAACATTGCCTGCATTAGGTCTCATTCTTCCATATATCATTAGATGAATTACTCCTTTAACATTCAACTGCCAGTATATAATGGCACATGGTAACAGCAACACTATGGTTTAGGCACTGATGGCATTTCCATTATAAACCATTTCCATTTGGGAAGGTGAAAGAACTCAGCCTTTCAGATGTACTTGTGATGTTCGAAACAGGACCTAACTAGAAGAGCTGAGACACCATCATGTTTGCTTGCATGATATGGCTCAGGACCACCATTATATTAAAAAACAATGAAAGAGCAAAACAACAACAAGGCGGCCATACGCATGTCCAAAGCTGGAAGCTAGCTATCTGTACTTCGATATCTGAACTTCTCCAACTTTTGCAATGCAGTTCTCCTAATATAAAATGCATATAGTAGTGAACACAATGTATGAAAAAGCATTATATAAGGGAAAACTATATAAATTTATAAACTAGATAGACTATTGTTGATCATTTGTTTTGTTCTGAAAAAATGCTTAGGCAAAAGTGTGTACAAAAATATGTATATTGGTCACAAGAGCATACACAAATGTGAATATTCAGAGAGATGCATATGAATTTCTGTATAGACTGTAAAACACACACACAAACACACTCACAGACACACACACACACCAAAAACTAATGTGGAAACAGGATGGAATGAAGTGAAGCCTGGAAAACTGAGAAACTGGGAGAAAACAAAATGGACAGATTCACACATCTCTAATCACATATTCTGGCAAATATTCTAATAATTTATTTGTTGCTAAAGTTTCACATGAATTGCCTTGCATTCTTCTTTTTAGCCTTTCAAATTTTGCAATAAAAGGGCCTTTTCAGTGGTGGCACCCTGGATGTGGAATGCACTCCCCAGGGAGGTTCACCTGACCACATACATTGTGGTCTTTCTGACACCAGTAGACCACCTTTTTATTCTCCTAGGATTTTTAGTTTTGCAGTTTCTTTTTTTTTAAAAAAAATCATGTTAGTGTGCTTTAAGTTCTAGTTCTATTCTGTTTAAATGTTTTAAATGCTTTTACATTATGTTTTATTATGTCATTACCCCTTGGTTATGCACTAACACAGTTCACGGAGAAAATCAATTCTAACAAAAAGTTTAACGTAACTAAGGGTGCAATCCTATGGCCACTAGTCAGTGGCTAGGCAGCCATAGGATAGGCCAGTTCCTGGAACCGACCTCGGAGCCCACGCTCCAAGGTCGGTTCCCTGAGGACCGACCTCCACCCCCTCCCGCGCTGCCTCATAGGCAGAGCGGATTGGCCCTGCACTTCGCACTCATAAGAGGAGCACGGAGCAGTGAAAATGGGGCATTCCTGGGGGTGGGGAGGGGAGGGAGGAAGTGCTGTTCCAATGCTTCCCATATGTCATCTGATGTCCACCCCCCCTGCTCCAACTACCCAAAATCTGCTGCCTAGCCATGAATGCAGGGCAGCTGAAGCGCAGAGGGGAAGATCCCCTCTGCACTGCTCCTGCCCTGCATTGGATAGGCGGTTGCCTCCGAGTTTAGAGGCGGCCGCCTAATAGGATTGCGCCCTAACTGCATTTATTGCAACATCATCATCATCATCTTCATCATCATCATCATCATCATCTCGCCTTTTTCCCAATACTGGGACTCAAGGCGGCCTTACAACATTGAAACGGCTACAATTAAAACCTATAACTAGAAATATAAGTACAACTGTACAAAAGTTAAAAATATAATTAAATCATCAATATTAAAATTGTAAAAATATTAAAACATTAAAAGACAACCAGAACAACAAAAATGGTATCCATACGTCACATTTTCCCAGGTCCAGACTAGTTATCCCCAAAGGCCTGCTGGAACAAAAAAAGTTTTTGCATGCCTACGAAAACATTTCAAGGAGGGTGCCACTCTTGCCTCCCTGGAAAGGGAGTTCCAGAGCCTTGGGGCAGCCACCGAGAAGGCCCTCTCCCGCATTCCCATCAGGCGTGCCTGTGATGATGTCAGGATGGCTAGAAGGGCTTCCCCTGAAGATCTCAGGGTACGAGTAGGCTCATAAGGGAGAATATGGTCTTTCAGACATTCAAAGTGTTACATATTTTATCTTTACAAAACTTCCTTAAATACAGTGTTCTTGGTGTAAACTCCAGGGCATCCAGTGTAACGTCCTTGTTGTGGACCATTGACCACTTGAATCTTGAGGTTTGTCAATGAATGCACATGACTCATGGCAACGTAGAACCCTTCATTTACATGCCATATGTCACTGGCGTATCATTGTACTTTGATCTGCCCTTGTGTTTACAAAGGTGTACAGAGGCTTTTAAATGCTATTTTGTTAAATTTAACAGCTAGAGACTTCCTTTCTGAGCAATAATGAAACTTTGACTGGCTTCCTTTTAACTGTAGGTGTCCCTTAATCACTTCATGATTTATTTACAGGCCATATGTTACTGGCATATCATTGTACACTGGCCTGAACCTCTGTTTCTAAAGGTGCACAGATACTTTTTTATGTGTTCGTATTTCATTTTGCTTCAATTTACAATTAATTATGTTTGTTTAATTATACTTGACATATTTTATATTAAAAACAACATTTTATAGTACATTGTTATAGAAGATAGCCTAATTCTTTAAAAGAAGAAAGCTTTATGAACATAAATAAACTCCAAACTTTGAATAATAGTGAAACCTGATGTTATTTGTGGAATCTGCATGTCAAGAGCTTTCCAATGAAATGTGTTTCATGAGAATTGGTCAACAGCAAGGCAGTCAAAAAGGGATGACCAACTAACTTCTGACTGTGAGTTATATATAAGATATTTCATGGTTTTAAGTCTTGTTTTGTGAACCATCCAGAGAGCTTTGGTTATTGGGTGGTGTAGAAATGTAATAACTAACTAAATAAATAAAATTTGAATGGCATCCACTCAATCTAACTAGTGCTCAACACCAAATCTCTTCAATCTGAAAGTAGCTTCTTTTCGTACTCTCTCTATATGAGGTTGTTGCTCATCATGGATGCCCATTTGGCTTGCTGTGGAGCAAAGACTACATTATTACAAGTTCCATGCTGCTGTCCATCCTTGTCCCATATTCAAAGTGATACTCGCATGAAATATTGTTCCTCAGCAAACCTGGGCTGTGTTTCCATGACAACAGAAGGAGAAGCAAATTGAGGAGTACTGGATTTTTAAAAAAGGAATCAGCTTTGCTGTGCATTGGTCCATGAGGGCTCCATGAGCAGGTTCTCTGCACCAGTAAAAATTGCTGCACAGAACATATTTCCTGGTGGGGGTGGGGGGTGGGGTGAACATCATCTGACTGGCAGGGGCTGCTCAACCAATACGAGAGGCTTCCCCCCTCCCCCCTTTCTCCTTTCCCCTGAAAGTCCAGATGCACTTTCATTTCAGGAGCAAGCCTCATTGAGCACAATGATTTCTGAGTAGACACACATATGATTGTGCTAGGAAAAGGGGGCGGAGAGAACACAAAGACTGGAAACCAGCCCCCATTTGAATCTGCAGGATTTATATAACAAAGGATCAAAGTAGATACTTCCAAAGGCAATAAACCAATTTAGGGGGATCTCTGTAAGTTCTGATGTGGGCATTCAGAGGACAAGCCTCATTCAGCACAATAGGAATTACTTCTTAGTAGACACTAATTGGTTTGTGCAGGGATTGGAAACACAGGAAAACCCCTTGAGAGGGATCACAGTGAAAGGCACCCCCCTGGGCAGGGCTAGCATACCCGAGGTCAATGCGAGAGTTGGGGCACACAGCAACTATACCAGGGAGAACCCGACTTAAAGAAAAGAATCGGACTTGAAGCAGTCTCAGGAAATCCAGTTTTTCCCTGATAAGCTCTGGCATGGCTGCTGGCCATGATGTCATGTATCCCTAACAACTTGAACACGCAGACAGCTCAGAGTAAATTGCTCATGGAGGCACTCCCTGGTTATGAAGAGACTAAATGGTAAGTGGTAGATCACAACATTCAGAAGATCCTAGGTCCAGTCCCTGGCATCTTCACTTACAGTGGGTGCAAATCCTCAGGCTTGGGGGCTGAACCTTCCTGGTTGTCCAATGCAGCTCACCAGGGTTCCCTTGATGGCCAAGTCCCCTCTCTGTTCCCACCCCTGTCTACCAATTGTTTGGTGGTTTCCTGGCTTCTGTGCATTTTCCCCATTCTAAAAGGTTGAAACGCCTCTCCTAAGGCTTAGTTATTTGTAGTAAGAGCTTTAATCTACAATATGCTGGTATTTTTTGGTTATGGCTCCACCCCCTTTAGCTTTGGCCCTGCCCACCACTGGAATGAAGCTCCCAAGAGCTTATCTGAAATGGAATTAGGCCTTCAGGCTGAAAGAAGTTCAACACCCCTGACTTGAAAGGATCTGATATCATGGAATGGGGAAAACCTGTCAGAGATCCTACCTGAGTGACGAAAGAGTCTAACCTGATAGAAGGCAGGTTCCTGTGTTCCTGTTGTGTACCCTTTTTCCCATTCACTTGGCTTCAGTGTGCCACAGTTCTCATACAATAAGTTACCACTTTGTTTATTAATTGTGCAGATCTTCGACATCTGTTCAGAAATCTGTTGATTAAGAACTCACATAGAACACTGGGACCTTTTCAGGGTTGTTTTTACTCTTTACCTTTGTGTATGTTCATCTTCCCCCTGCCCCTCACAAATTACTCTTTCCTTGACGCTTACATACCCTATTTGGTATGTCCAGGAAATAACTGGATACTTCAGCATAAAGATATTTGTTTGTTTGTTTGTTTGTTTGTTTATTCATTTCATTTATATACTGCCCAATAGCCAAAGCTCTCTGGGTAGTTCACAAAATTTAAAACCACAGAGTACCATAAAGCTCTGTATGGGATTACAATCCATGTATCTTCAGAGAAGCAATCAGATATGAGCATGTTCTAGACTAGTTAGAGCTTGTGCAATCTTAAGGTCACCTTGAATTTGAAATCTTAAAAGCTAAAAAGCTAACTCAGTCTAACTAGGGAACAAACTAGACATGATGCTAAACATGTCTCCCCCCCCCTTTTTTTCTTATTTAATAACAGATGGAGAGAAAGAGATGATCTGGATTGCAACTGTGGCATGTGGGAGAGGGTTTAAACCTTTTTACCCATTCTCCAATCCCACCAAAAATCACCCCATCACTAAGCTGGTATTTCCCCCAATAGGTTCCATTTGCTATGTTGCAGCTTCCATGGAGATTTTCAGAAAGAAAATGGTGCAAGGAGAAAAGGTGACCCCCTCCCTGCACCAATACCATCCATAATGCCAATTCAGATCAGTAACAACCCACTCCCCCAACACACAACAACTACTGCAACATACAAACCTGCCCAGGCATCAAGATTTCCCTTGGAGGTCCTAAGAATGATTCAGCTAGTGGATACAAGAAGCAGGGCCTTTTCTGTGATGGCCTCCAGATTATGGAGCTCCCTCCCCACTGAGCTGCATTTAACCCCAACATTCCTAGCCTTTAAAACTTACTTAGTGAAGCCTTTGCTTGAGACTTTCATGTGGTTCATTTAAGTGTTGAGTCATCTTACAACCATTTGTAGTGCTATATCTTATCTATAGGATTTTAAGCTGGTGTGTTATTAAAATTATGTGTGAGTTTGGCCTGGATTAATTTTTCTCCATTGTTTTATCACTCTTAGGATTCTTATGACTATGCCACTTTGTAAGCCACTTGTTTGGGCTATGCCCCCAAAGGTAGGATATAAATACATTTATACACAAATAAATATTTACTTTCTTTATATCTATGGCAAGCCACAAAATATAATGATACAATATCTGGATCAAAAAATGGCATGCTCCACAGATCAACTCCTTTATTTTGGAACTTTAGAAAGTGCTAACAAGAATTTATTTAGTGGTGTTTTATGTGCAAATACCATTTCACGTTGAGGAAGATCTCCTATCCAGCAGGAAGTCACCCCCAAAGGTCTATGAGATATCATAAGCACATGACATATTAGCAGGGAAACCAAATCAGCCTTTCTAGTACATCTTCTGTATTGTGATTCTCAGGATGGTAAATCCACCAAGGAGTGCTGGGCTGCATGGCCATTATTATTTGGAGGCATTGGTGGATAATTATTTGCAAATAGAACTCAATTTCGACAGAAGAAACAAAAATTAAAAACAGATGTGATTTTTCTGAGCCAAGTTTTTCTTGTTCCTGTTGGCCTGTGAACTAGAGAAATTATTGTTCCTAAAGCTGAACTAGTGCCACAAATGCTTGTTATTTTTGCTTAGAACTGTCCTGAAATAAAAACGCTGCAACCTAAGAAAAAGATTCAGTTCCAGAAGCCTAAGGTAATTTGCACTCAAGGTTTAATTGACTTTTCTACAGCACAAGGGAGCTTCCTGTAGTCTAATGACTTGAATCAACCACATGTTTAGTGTCCCTGTGCAGCCACGTAAACATGAAACAGTAAAATGGACATACCAGACGTTCACATTTTCACAGCTACAAGGGGAGTTGTATACCATTTAAAATCTGCTTCTTTGGTCTCTTTAGGAAGAACAACAACACAAAAGAGATGAGAATTATAGAACTGCATACTGTACATACCAGCAGAATCCTACTGAAGACAGTAGCCCTTCTCTGAGGGATGCCACATACAAAGCTGAGAATCTGCTTAGGCTTTTATACCTTTAAGAGTGTCATAGAAAGGACAATACCACCAGGTATCCTTCATCATCACAAAGTTACAAATGTATGGGGACATTCACAGCTTCTGCTCATCCCACTCCCCAACAACTCAGCAGGAGTGGAAGAAAATCCTGATCCACTGGCACACACATGATCCAAACCAGTGGAATAAGGGTGGATTGCAGTCCACCATCTGAAGGACCACATATTGTCCACCCATGTCATAGAACATCATACATCCTTTAGTTTCCTATGGAATCTGCCCAATGTTCTGGCAATTTTATGGAAATCCTGCCTCACCAAGTAGGAGGTGTGGATTTTGCCATGAAAAGTATTCCCTCTTTCATTTTTGCCCGTCCTTTCTTGCACAAGTTGTTGCCTGGGTACATACTTGGAACACATGAAGTACTAATAAGAAGGTGCTTTTGAGCATGTTGTTACAATGTGTCCTCATCCACACGTGTCAGTTGCTGTACACATGAACAGGAGAACACCTGTTTGGGTCTTGAACTAAAAGTCATTGTGTTCCATGGGAAGAAAAAGGAATTAACAGCTAGACGAGAAGCTGGTATTAGTCAAATATATGGCTTAGTAAGGAAACATAAGAAGAAAGTACATGGATAGCATTTGAATGGAATTGGCAGGTACTTAGTCAAATTTATAGAGGAGGCTCTGGGGCAGAGGGGAAAACTGAGAGAGAAACAAAGCAATGTGAGCGTTTTTGGAGAACCATGGAGAAAGATGGCTGATATCTACTAAGGAGATGGGAGGACTGTAGGAGCAGGATAGACATGCGAGGGCTTAAGTGGGCAAGGGATAGATATCGGAATGTAATATCCCCTGTGGGTATTCGGAGAGCTGTTCCAGAGTTCAGAGGAGAGAGAGGGTTAGAAAGAAAAAGAGGCATTTGCACAAATAATAATACTACAATGCTAAGGGAGTAGAAAGATATCTGGGAATTCATTTTGTGGACTGGAACATTGGGGTTGCTTGGGTGGTTCTTTATGACTTTCGGATGTGCCCTATCTCTCAAACACCTTGTTAAGAGATCAGGCACTAGGCGATGATGGGGGACCAAGAGATGGCTTTGTCTGCTGACGTGTGCTAATGCGTTTACTAGTGATGGCAATACCTTAGGTATAGAGATTTCCTCATCATGGTTCTAGGATGGCTAATTAAAGGATGCATCGGACGGAATGATGATGATGTTAGGAAACTGGCAGAGAGTAAGGTATCTGCATATTCCAGAAGTCTCATGCCCTGTTGCATACCAAGTGTAATTCACTCTTCAGATCTATGTTAATGGAGGGTAGTCAATGCACACTGTGCTTTGCTTTCTTGTCCTGGTCACCAAAGTCCCAGGTTAGTCTATCCCTCCCAGACAAAATGGAGATTTGGGAGTTAAGGAACTAGGGAGACACTTAACATGGCAGTGAGGCTGTGTCAGGGTTGCCCCTGAGCATATCGAGTGTCAGCATAGTTCAAATTCTGAGGAAAAGCTGCTACATGTGGGGGAGGAACTTTTCCAGGCTTCAGAGGCACAGCTGCATGGAGAGCCTTTCTCCCCTTCACACATCCCTGGGAGTGACAGCGGACAGGGGAGGCGAGAGAAGAACAACCTGAACTTTTAGACGCAAGACACAGACGCAGGCACAAGCGGGAATTGGCTGAGCGTCAACAGCTGCGCCTGGACGTGTCACGGGAGAGGGGGAGATCTTCCCCTCCCACCCCTTAAATTCAGAGATCTTGCCGCCTTTTTTCCCAAATGGAGATCAGCTTTTGTAGTTTCCCTTTGAACTCCCTGAAGGCTGTTTCTTTTGTAGTCTTTAGCAATTTGCATTTGTATGCCTTATTAAAGGAAATGGAATTAAAGCCTTGGAAATGCAGCCTCTGGTCTGGGTGCTGATTTGGCTCTTGGAGTTCTTAGCTGGGCAAAAAGGGAACCCTGGCAGGCTGAACCTCTAGTAATCTATATGGTTCCTTTTCCATGACTCAAAATCAGGCCTCACATATCCAAATAATATGGCTTTTTCTATGTAGTATGTGACTTGGTGCCCTAGCTTGAGTCACTTCCATTTTTCATTTTTTATTTTGGTAATGGTTCCTGTTTACACAGTGCTCTGGTTTGCTACCACTGTAGCATTGCTTGTGAGTGTGGAGAAGCCCTATGTGTGAGTTTCACAAAGCAGATTAGTTCACTCATGTAAAGTTCAACAGCCTGCTACTTCTGCTTTCTCGGCTCACTTTGGTCTCTCTGTGAGAGGAGGAAGACAGCTGAGTAATTAGCCCTGATGCAGAGAGCCACAGATGCTTATTTGCATCCAGAAAGTTCTTTAATAGAAACAGCTTTCTAGTTTCTACTTCATTCCCTCGTGCACAAAAGGTGCACTTCCCTCCATGGAAGTGGATGGGGAAGCCCTTGTACAAGTGAAGCTGCATTTGATGTGTATCAGAGACCGGTGTAATCACCAGGGCTGGTATCAGCACTAGAATGGCTACGTGTCCGATTTTACACAGGACAGTCCTCTATTTGAAGAACTGCCCAGTCCAAGTCCAGTTTAAAGATAAAGAACCACCAGAAGGAAGAGCTGGGCCTTGAAGTTGCCCATCAACAGCACCTGTGCAACAGATTGAGCAAGACCCACAGGCCACCTGGTCACAGTCTTCCACATCATGGTGTGATGCACTGTTATTTCTATTTACATTATTCTAATCATTTCTTCATTTCAATCTATAAGTTAGCATATGCAAATATTATGCAAATCATTGTCCTCTCTTGTTCTCTTTTTTGGTGATGCATTTCTTCTCTTTTTTTCAATTCACAAGTGGTCACCCTAGTCAGCAGTGCTGCAATGAATGCTGGGCAGCTTGGAGCCACCAATTAAATTTCCTACAGTGTTGTGGAGTACCCCAATATAGCATTGCTTTGGGGGCTTTCAGGGAAATTAAAATGTCATCCCCTCCAGGGCATCTTAGGAAATTTAAGTACTGCTTTTAAGCTGCCCTACAGCCATTGGAGCTCTGTGACTTTCCTCTACCACCAAATAAGCCTGCCAGGGCTCCTTGGGGGTGGGCACCACTGTAGGAGGAGGTCTACCAGAGGACACCATGTCAAAGTCCTCCAAATCATGAGCCAGTGCTGATTGCATACATGGGAGGAGTCTCTGCATTGAGGCAAAGTTCTAAAAAGATGATACCCTAGTTTTTTTGTATTTATTTATAATACTTCTCTATCAGTTAGAAAGCAATCCTATGCCCCCCACCCCAGACAGCATTGGGGGGGCATAGGATTGTTTGGTTTCCCGGCTCTGAGCTTGAAGATAGGGCTCTGAGCTCAGAGGCAAGGAACTGCACTCTCCCCTCACCATCCCCCTCGTAGCCTGCGTGGAGAGAACCATCCCGGCTACCTCTCTGCCCTTGGGAAACAGAGCATGGAGAGGGAGGAAAGGGGGTGTTCCTGGAAGTGGCGGGGAGGGGATGAGACTGGGGTGGCAGCCATATGATGAATCCTATGGCTGCCCCAGCCTCCTTCCCTCGCCCTCCCCAAAGCCTCCACCAGATAGCCAAAATCACACGAGGCGCCTTCTTCTCTGCATAGGATACTCATAAGCCTCTGAGTTTGGAGGCTTATGAATACCCAGAGCGCACCCCACAGGACCGCACCCTCAAGATTCAAAAAATCTCTAAGCAGTTCACACATGCACATGCGCATGCGCACGTACACGCACACACGCACACGCACACGCACACACGTGTGCACGCACAGCTAGAGAGATGCAGATATAGGAACGGATATATCAACAGTAGTCCATCTCTGCGTTATCTTTGTATCAGTACCAGTCAGCCAAACCTATCTTCACAGTCTTTCTCTTTGCTTGCTGTTTCCAGTCTTTACATTTGCTGTTGTGCAACATAAAATAAAATATGCTATATCCTTTGCAGAATGAATAGTTTTTAATTTTTAGCTTGAAATCTTCGCTAGAAATTTTTAGCCTTCTGCTAATATAATAGGACAGAGTTGTAGCATCGTCTGGAACCCAAGAATAGAAATTAATGTAAAACAACCACTGCACATGAATAATGAATAATTGATGAATAATCAATATTGATGAATAATCAATAATAATATATTGATGAATAATCAATAATATATTATTGATCAACAATATATTGATGAATAATCAATAATCAATTATATATATCAATAATCAATTATATATATTAATATTATATATATTATATTGTTGATCAATATATTATCGATCAACAATATATTGATGAATAATCAATAACCAATAATCATCAATTATTGATGAATAATCAATATCCCCCACTGTAGTAACTTTTAGAGGTAAATTAAAATTTGCATATTTGAATTAGGAACGGCAAAAGTGCCTTTGTACTTGATTAAAGCTCTTCAAGATGACACATTTAAAATACATAATATTTTTCAGTCATGTTCATTTTCAGTGTTTCTAAATAACAGGATAGTGTTGTTGTTTTCTGATAGATGCCTAAGTCCTATAATCACTTAAGAGGCATAATCTTAAAGCTAGCTTTTGATTATCTTTCCTTTTTATTAAGAATCTATTCATAATCTTGTTATGAAGAGTAAATAATACAGAAGTCATTAGTTCTATATCTGAACACAAGTATCCACCAGTAAATTTATCTGAAACTCAAATTCCCAAAGTTTGTCATAGCATCACGCCTATTTTAACTCAGAAGAAAAGCGTTTGGAGACTTTTTGACATTACTTCATGTTTTAGGAGTTGTAATTACCTAAATATGATGTTGTCACTAAAACACTGCAGCAAATAACTGATTATGAATACAATCCTATACACATGTACATGGGAGTAAACTCCATTTAACTCAAGGGGACTTACTTCTGAGCAGATATGCATAGCATTACACTATGGATCCCTTACTATTTCTTGCACATTGTAGTTCTGAACACCAGCTATAATACAAAAACTCTGTAATGTCCTTGTGATTACAGCAAAGACATTTAAAGTGGGTTTTTCTTATTAAAATAATATTTTTTAAAGATATGGGTATTGTTCTTTGGAGAATAGATACTACAGCTATAGAAATAATGCACAGTATTCAGTACTGGCAAGTGCTAGAGCTAATGAATTTGCACTCATGCAAACCAACATTCACACAGCTTCATAAGCACTCTGCAGGCAAAGGGGAAAAGTGGCAATTTGCCACTGTTCCAAATAAGAGTATCTTGATACATCCTATTATTACAGTTGCAACCCTGGGGCCAAATTCACTCCCATAGATAGATAGATAGATAGATAGATAGATAGATAGATAGATAGATAAACCGAAGGTGCCAGCTGCGTCCGAATGGATCTGCAGGTCGGCTTGTAGAAGTAACTCATGCCTCCAGAAGGAGATGCCATTAAAGTCCCTCAGGAATTTAAGCCATACCTGCAGGTCCATGCGCATAGCGGAGGTGACTCTGGTGTGATGATGCGGGAGTTGAAGACCCCACATTGCCCAACAGAGCCGTCGCAGGAAGGCGCGGCCGGGGGCCACCACCCTACAAGCGAAGTTCAAATGCTCAATGACTTCTTGGAGGGCTCTAAGGGAGACTTTACGGAGGTGCAAGATGGACTGGATCTTATTCTTAAGTACCAGCAATTTATCGTGAGGGAGACGAGAACACTGTGCGAGGGTATCGAGCTCAATTCCTAAGAATGTCAAAGTAACAGATGGGCCCTCTGTCTTCTCATGTGCCAAAGGGACACCTAAATCTGAGGAAAGAGATATGAATGCCCTAATTAGGTCAGAGCATTGACTGCCGCCCCCGGGTCCAGCAAACAGGAAGTCATCCAAATAATGGATCACATTGCCGCAGCCCGTCTTATCCCATATGGCCCAATCCAGAAAGGTACTGAATGTTTCAAACATAGCACAAGAGATGGAGCATCCTCATCAGACTCAGAATCGGGCCTTGGCAGCGGTCTTTTGGGGAGGGGGGGAGGGGGGGAGGGGCCCTCCCCTTCCCTTTCTTACCACCTTGGTCCTTCTTGGGAGGCATGATGCAGAAAGTGAGTTAAGCTTAGCTGATATCAAAGAAATATGTAAGCAACTGGGCACCCCGGGCAACAGGCAGCCACCCCACAGTCTTCAAGATCTGCGGATACAAGTTCAAGACCGAGACAGAGAGGCCTGAGAAGATGGGAGCGCTACTACTACCATTTAGATAGGAGATCAGTGCTCAAGAGGTGTGGCAAGGGAGCCGCACTTGAGCGCGGGCGCCCTCAGCCGAGGGCGCCCTGGCCCGGGAACAGAGGCAGGCGCCTAACAGGCAGCTGCAGCTGCTCCACAATTTCATTAATTAATTAATTACATAATTAATTTTTTTGCAGGGGAGGACGTCCCGAGCCCCCGGGCGGCAACCAGCTGGCACAGATGCCTGCCGGAGGAAGGAGTGGTGGGGGAAGGCATGCCGCCGCCGACAGCGCCGGCGCACGAACAGAGAAGTCGGTGCCGGCAAACACTGGCGCTGCGCTCAACACGCACCACCGCCGCTCCTCCCGATACTGACACTCCCCAGGCCGCGGGGGCGCAAGTGCACAGCTGTGGCCACCAGAGGCTGGTGGGCAGGCGGGCAAGGAGGAGGCTGGCGGTCGGATGGACAGGCCGGCCGTCAGGCAGGCAAACGGGTGGGGGGGATGAGCGGGCGGGCGAGCAGGCAGGCGGGCGAGCGAGCGGGTGGGCGGGTGCGCGCCACCCCTGCCCGCACCCCCGCAGAGGAGGAGGATCATGAGCGCCACACCCCGGCGTGCACACCCGGAACCGCCACCAGAGCTCACGCTGAGGAAGTAAAGGCCGGCTGCGGGGGAGGATGGGTCTCGGACATGTGCGCCACTGCTGCACCGCCGGCCAACCTGGAGCCGTGGCAGGTGCACCGAGCGAGCAAGGAGGGAAGAGCTGGTGAGGGAGGGGGGGGCGGGCACAATATCACAGAGATCTCCGGAGCTCCGGAGGCAGCTGCCATCAGAGACTGGCCCCGCGACACTCCCTGTAACGCCAGCAACGTTGGCTGTCCCGACGGCCGGCAGGCGCACGAGACCCACCGCGAGTGTTGAAGAGAAGCTTTTGGGTGCGCAGAAGCACGCTGAGTCCAGGTGGCAGGAGTCCCTCATCGATTCCAGGCGAGTCTTTAGCTCTTACTAGCTGCGTCGAGCCAGAGAGCTGAGATAGGGAGGGGGTCGAGTTTAAGACAACTCGGCCTGCTCCTCCCCGACTGGTGGTATGACTGGGGTGCACCAATCAGAGGCCCTTATGTCTTGTCACCCCACCCACCTGCAATGCCCCCCCCTTTCAGCCAGACAAGCTGGCGCCGGGTAGGGCATTTCTAAATCTAGGAGTGAGATGCTGAATTACCTTCCACTCTGGGATAGACTTCTGCCTCCTAGGGCACTTTAATTTAATTTACTTGCCCACTGAATAAAGAAAGAGACATCTTTTGCCTCTATGGATTTCCTACCTAATGTTGCCACCTTCTTCTTTAAAACTTTCAAAAATGCACTTGAATTATTCAAACAACATTTTACAGATCAATTGTTTCACAAAGATGCACCCAATATTTCTCTTTCTTGCAATTAACCCAACTGGACCATTACAAACATAAACACTGTTGTTGTTGTTCAGTCGTTAAGTCATGTCCGACTCTTCGTGACCCCATGGACCATAGCACGCCAGGCCTTCCTGTCCTCCGCTCTTTCCCGAAGTGTGCTCAAATTCATATTAGTTGCATCAGGGATGCTATCTAGCCATCTCATCCTCTGCGGTCCCCTTCTCCTTTTGCCTTCAATCTTTCCCAGCATCAGGGTCTTTTCCAGGGAGTTTTCTCTTCGCATTAGGTGGCCAAAATATTTGAGCTTCAGCTTCAGTATCTGTCCTTCCAATGAGCACTCAGGGTTGATTTCCTTTAGGATGGACTGATTTGACCTCTTTGCAGTCCAGGGCACTCGTAAGAGTCTTCTCCAGCATCACAGTTCGAAGGAATCAATTCTTCGGCGCTCAGCCTTCCTTATAGTCCAGCTCCCACAGCCATATGTTGCTACTGGGAAAACCATAGCTTTGATTATACGAATTTTGTTGGCAAGGTGATGTCTCTGCTTCTTACTATGCTGTCTAGGTTTGCCATAGCTTTCCCCGCAAGGAGCAAGCGTCTTTTAATTTCATGGCTACAGTCACCGTCTGCAGTGATCTTGGAGCCCAAGAAAATAAAATCTGTCACTGCTTCCATTTCTTCCCCTTCTATATGCCAGGAAGTGATGGGAGCAGATGCCATGATCTTTTTTAATGTTGAGTTTTTTTAATGTTGAGTTTCAAACCAGCTTTTGCACTCTCCACTTTCACCCTCAACAAGAGGCTCTTTAGATCCTCTTCGCTTTCTGCCATTAGGGTGGTATCGTCTGCGTATCTGAGGTTGTTGATAATTCTCCCAGCAATCTTAATTCCAACCTGTGATTCATCCAACCCGGCATTTCTCATGATGTACTCTGCATATAAGTTAAATAAGCAGGGTGACAATATACATCCTTGTCGTACTCCTTTCCTAATTTTGAACCAATCGGTAGCTCCATGTCTGGTTCTTGCTGTTGCTTCTTGACCCTCGTACAGGTTTCTCAGGAGACAGGTAAGGTGGTCTGGTACTCCCATCTCTTTAAGAACTGGCCAGAGTTTGTTGTGATCCACACCATCAAAGGCTTTAGCATAGTCAAGGAAGCAGAAATAGACATTTTTCTGGAATTCTCTTGCTTTCACCATGATCCAACAAATGTTGGCGATTTGATCTCTAGTTCCTCTGCCTCTTCGAAACCCAGCTTGTACTTCCGGTAGTTCTCAGTTCACATACTGCTGAAGCCTAGCTTGTAGGATTTGGAGCATCACCTTGCTGGCATGTGAAATAAGCGCAATTGTATGGTAGTTTGAACACTCTTTGGCATTGCCCTTCTTTGGAATTGGAATGTAAACTGACTTTTTCCAGTCTTGTGGCCACTGTTGAGTGTTCCAAATTTGTTGGCATATTGAGTGCAGCACTTTAACAGCATCATCTTTTAGGATTTTAAATAGCTCAGCTGGAATACTGTCATCTCCGCTAGCTTTGTTGTTAGTAATGCTTCCTAAGGCCCACTTGACTTCACTCTCGAGGATGTGCAGCTCAAGTTCAGTGACCGCACTGTCATGGCTCTCAGGGACATTCAGATCTTTCCTGTATAGTTCTTCTGTGTATTCTTTCCACCTCTTCTTAATCTCATCTGCTTCTGTTAGGTCCCTGCCTTCATTCTTTGTCCTTTTTATCATGCCCATCTTTGCACAAAACATTCCCTTGAGATCTCCGATTTTCTTGAAAAGATCTCTAGTCTTTCCCATTCTGTTGTTTTCCTCGATTTCTTTGCATTGTTCATTTAAGAAGGCCTTCTTGTCTCTCCTTGCTATTCTCTGGAACTCTGCATTCAGTTGGATAGAACTTCCCCTTTCTCCCTTGCTTTTCACTTCCCTTCTTTCCTCAGCTACTTGTAAAGCCTCATCAGACAGCCACTTGGCTTTCTTGCATTTCTTTTTCTTTGGGATGGATTGAGTTGCTGCCTCCTGAACAACCTTACGGACCTCCGTCCATAGTTCCTCAGGCACTCTGTCTATCAGGTCTAATCCCTGAAATCTATTCCTCACCTCCACTGTATATCCGTAAGGGATATGATTTAGGTCATACCTGAATGGTTTAGCGGTTTTCCCTACGTTCTTCAATTTAAGCTGAAATTTTGGAATAAGAAGCTCATGATCTGAGCCACAGTCAGCTCCAGGTCTTGTTTTTACTGACTGTATAGAGCTTCTCCATCTTTGGCTGCAAAGTACATAATCAATCTGATTTCGATATTGACCCTCTGGTGATGTCCATGTGTAGAGTCACGTCTTGTGCTGTTGGAAAAGAATGTTTGCTATGATCAGCATGTTCTCTTGGCAAAACTCTATTAGCCTTTGTCCTGCTTCATTTTGTACACCAAGGCCATGCTTGCCTGTTATCCCGGTGATTTCCTGACTTCCTACTTTGGCATTCCAATCCCCTATGATGAAGAGGACATCTTTTGTTGGTGTTAGTTCTAGAAGGTGTTGTAGGTCTTCATAGAACAGATCAACCTCAGCTTCTTTGGCCTCAGTGGTTGGGGTATAGACTTGAATTACTGTGATGTTGAATGGCTTGCCTAGGATTCAAAATGAGATAATTCTGTCATTCTTGAGATTGTACCCCAGTACTGCTTTTCCCACCCTTTTGTTGACTATGAGTGCTACTCCATTTCTTCTAAGGGATTCTTGCCCACAATAGTAGATATGATGGTCACCTGAATTAAATTCTCCCATGCTTGTCCATTTTAGTTCGCTGATTCCCAAGATGTCGATGTTCAGTCTTGCCATCTCATGTTTGACCACCTCCAGCTTACCTTGATTCATTGATCTGACATTCCAGGTTCCTAAACAATATTGTTCTTTACAGCTTTGGACTTTCTTTTCACCACCAGACACATCCACAGCTGAGTGTCCTTTCGGCTTTGGCTCAGCCACTTCACTCTTTCTGGCACTACTTGGAGATTCCCTCTGCTCTTCCTCAGTAGCATATTGGACACCTTCCGACCTGAGGGGCTCATCTTCCGGCGTCATCTCTTTTAGCCTTGTGATACGCTCCATGGGGTTTTCTTGGCAAGAATACTGGAGTGGGTTGCCATTTCCTTCTCCAGTGGACCACATTTTGTCAGAACTCTCTGCCATGACCTGTCCATCTTGGGTGGCCCTGCACGGCATAGCTTATGGCTTCACTGAGTTACGCAAGCCCCTTCACCACAACAAGGCAGAACACTGACAAGCACTCAGTTCTTAATAAGAGGTCTTACACTGAACCCAAGGTATAACACTAAGTAGGCTGCCCTTAGTACCTAGATGATGTTAACAACTATTGGCTAGTAGCAAATATCCCCTTCCTGGGCAAGGTGATTGAGGTGGTTGGCGGTCAATTCCGGGCACGCTTGAATGAAACTGATTATCTAGACCCATTCCAGCAAGGTGTCAGGCCTGCTTTTGAAATGGAAACTGCCTTGGTAACCCTATGAGTTGACCTTTGCTGAGAAAGAGACAGGGAGAGTGTGACCCTTTTGATTTTCTTGGACCTCTTGGTGGCTTTCAATACCATCAACCATGGTATCCTTGTCTGGGCTGTGAGTTGGAGGCACTGCACTGCAGTGGTCCCATTGTACTTGGATGGCCGATTCCAGAAGGTGGTGCTGGGGGATTATTGCTCTGTGCCTTGCTAGCTGTGCTGTGGGGTTCCCCGGGGCTCCATTCCATCCCCCATGCTGTTCAACATCTACATGAAACTGCTGGGGGAGGTTATCTGGAGATGTGGGCTGAGCTGTCATCAATATGAGTATGACACACCGCTCTATCTGTCCTTTTCATCAAATCCAGATGAGGCAGTGGCTATTCTGAATCAGTGGCTGGGCACAGTAATGGACTGGATGAGGGCCAATAAACTGAGACTCAATCCAAGACAAGACAGAGATATTGTTAGTGGGTGGTTAATCTGCCCAGCTAAGTGATGTTCAGTGTGTCCGTTGCTGCTCAACGAGCCAGATATATGGCGGTGAGTTACTGCGCAGTTTTGCTCCGGCACAGGAGCCTGGCGCACACTGTTGCTACTACTGCCCCAAGCAATTGCATCCCTCTCTGCCGAGCATCGTTGCAGTTGCTCTTGGCAGCGAATATTGCTACTCACACCATGCTAAATTGTGTGGGGCTTTTTAAAAATGGTGTTCACTCTGAAACCATCATACACAAACAGACAGAGAGAAATACGTGTTTTGAAAAACAGAGTTGGAAATTAAGGATGTATGAAACACTTACCTGGTTTAGTCCAGGGACATCCGCGGTGGGGGGGAGGCACTCCGTCCCTCCCCCCAGAATCCTGCTCGGCCAGCTCCGCTCCATGGCCAGGCCGCAGAGCCGCCAGCCAGGGCAACCCGCAGCGGGGCCTCCAGCCGCTGCCGTGCTGCTGTGGACGCAAATGGCGTCCTGAGTAGGGGACGCCATTTGCGTCCCTATGGTAGCCCGTGATAGGCTATGTAAATATTTACGTAGCCTATCATGGGCTACCACAGGGACGCAAATGGTGTCCCCTACTCAGGATGCCATTTGCGTCTGCAGCAGCCCGGCGGCAGCAGCCAGAGCCCCCGCCACTGGAGCCAGAGCCTCAGCTGCAGCCAGGTAGGCTCCGTTTCGCGGGGCTTTCACGGGGTGGTGGGGCGAGTTGCTCCATTCTGCCACGGATTCTGGGGGGCCAAAGTCACTGGAATTCAGCCGCCCTGGGATCCATGGCGAAATTCTCTAACATCCCTATCGAAAATAAACCCTGCACCATAGCTGCTTCCTCGTGAAAACAGCTCCGTTTCTCCCACTTCCTCCCTGCACTGCCACATCTTGTATGGCACAAAGTGCTGCTTCCCATTCTCATCGCAACTGTGCCCCTCTCAGCTGAGCACCAGCAGGAAGGGAAGCGAGAGAGGAGAGAGAGAGGGAAGAGAGGGGAGGAGGAAAAAGGCATCACACTCACTGCCTACCCCATGTTAGGGATGTACGAAAGGCACTTACTGTTTCGCGGATCTGCTTCGCGGTGGGGGGGAGGCGCTCCATCCCTCCCCTCAGAATCCTCGACGGGTTCCACGGCTGCCGCCATTTGCGTACAATGCGCCCAGCCAGGAGACCAGCTGCCCCTGCCTCTGCCCCCACTGCCCCCGCACCTTCTGCTGCACCCGCTGCACCTGCCAGCCCCGCCGCTGCCCCTGCCACCCCTTCCGCCCCTGCCGCTGCCCCTGACCCACCACACCTTCCGCTGCCACTGCCGCACGTTCGGCCCCCACTGCCACACCCGCCGCCACCACACCTGCCACTGCCCCCACCACCGCCGCACCTTCGGCCGCCACCGCCCCTTCTGCCGCTGCCCCCGCAGGTTTGTGTCCCTGCAGTCAGCCGTGATAGGCTACGTAAATGTTTACGTAACCTATCATGGCTGATTTAAAAGAAAAAAAAACCGCACGTACACAAATGGCGGCGCCAATGGGCGCCGCCATTTGCGTTCCTTATTTTGGCACGTCTTAGTCTACGAAAATGTTTATGTAGACTAAGACGTGCCAAAATAAGGAACGCAAATGGCGGCGCCCATGGGTGCCGCCATTTGCGTACGCATGTTTTTTTTTCTTTTAAATCAGCCGTGATAGGCTACGTAAACATTTCCGTAGCCTATCACGGTGTTCTTTAAAAATCTAGCCGTGATCGGCTACTTAAATCTTTACATAGCCGATCACGTTTTTTTGTTTTGTTTTGTTTTTAACTGGAAATGGCAGCGGCGGCAGCCGGTCGGAAGACCGGCCACTGCAGCCGCCACCGCCGAACCGCTGCCGAACCGCCGCCGGAGCCACCGCCGCCAGGAAGATCTGCCCAAGGTAAGTCCTGTCCCGGGGGGGCAGGGGGGCAGACCGTTCTGCCATCAATTTCGGGGGGCAGAATCCTCTGGCATTCGGCATCCCCGAGATTCGTGGCGAAATTCTCTGACATCCCTAGTCTTTTCTGTTGCAGCACTCTGGTTCCAAATTGAGCTTCTGAGAGGGGCTCACCCGGCACCTACATTGTACTCGTTTCGGCACTAGATATTTTCCCAGCCATTTTAGTCATTCAATTTCTATTTTAAATCTTTTAGGGCGCAATCCTATGGGGATAGGAGGCTGTCTCCAAACTCGGAGGTGACCACCTACCCAATGCAGGGCAGGAGAAGCACGGATCTTTCCCTCTGCACTTCTCCTGCTCTGCATTTGCGCCTAGACAGCTGATTTTGGCTGTCTAGCCATGAGAAAGTGAAGCAGGTGAGGAGGCTGCTGGACGACAGACAGGATGCGTTGTACTGGCATTTCCACCTTTCCCACCCTGGAACGCCCCCTGAAACACCCCGTTTTGGCAGCTCTGTGCTCCTCTTCCAAGTGCGGAGCACGGTGCTATTCTGCACTGCCCGCAAGGCAGTGTGGAAGGGGCGGAAGGTCGGTTCCCGGAAAACCACATATCCTATGGCCGTCTACCGCTGATTAGTGGCCATAGGATTGCTCCCTCCCTGTATTTTAAATCTTTGCACTGCCACTGCTGCTTGTTTTTTTGTTTGTTTTTTACTGTTGTTCTAAACTTTTATATAACATTTTATTGTATTTTATTTTATGGTTTTAATTGTCTTGACTGCCCAGAGAGCTTCGACTATTGGGCAGTACAGAAATGTAATAAAGAAACTTGTAAAGATTTACAAAGCTGTGTAGAGGGTAACTTACATCATTTTGTAAGAAGAATCTTCACATCCTTAAGCTTCTCTGCTTGCACCATCTTACTGCTTATGTGAACCTACTCTGGAGCCAAGCTACAAATATTCATTACTCAATTCAGCTTGACAAAAGCATGCCTTTCTTTAAGTTCTTTAATAATTGGTAGAATAATTTTCTGAAAACTCTGCAACAAAGAGTGTTTGTGTAAGTGAAAGCATTTTTATCAGAATTTAAAAGAATACTGTACAAAATTACATCCTTATTACTTCCTGTGCTGGTTTACAGCAGCCTCTTACTCTGTGTGGGTGTATCTTGGTTGTCACTGCTGTACTTTATTGCTGTCTCGTATTTTGTAAATGGAAAAATAGAACGTCTTTGATTATTGCCCTTCCACCCCCACCCACCCCTATCCTGAGGACAGGCTTTATAAAGAAACTGCACATGCCTTCAACAATTAAGGAATCTTAATCTTTTTTCATCTTTAATAATTCACTTCCTAGTCCACGTGAAAAATTACATCAATTAAGACATTAGCAGCAGTATTAATTGTGCATGTGGGATAGCTCTACTCATTCAAGCATCTGTTTCTATCATTATAGTCCCCACCCTCATAAGTTGCCTTTGTATGTTGTAATGATGTATTCTGTAGTTTTACCTAGTGACTAGGGATGGCAGAGAATTCTGCCACGGATTTCAGGGAGGCCGAATGCCAGTGCATTCGGCCCCCCGAAATCTGTGGCGGAACGGACTGCTCCCCCACCCCCTGCAGATCCTCCCGGGACGAGACTTACCTGGGGCGGATCTTCCGGGTGGTGGCGGCTCCGGTGGTGGCTGGTCTTCCGACCGGCTGCCACTGCCGCCATTTGCAGTTTTTTTTGTTTGTTTTTTTACACACACATGATAGGCTACATAAGTTTTTACGTAGCCTAAGAAGTCTGGGTAAAAAAAAAAAAAGGCGTACGCAAATGGCGGTGGCTACGGCCGCCACCATTTGCATTCCTTATTTTGGGCCGTCTTAGTCTATGTAAATAATTACGTAGACTAAGACAGCGAAAATAAGGGGAACGCAAATAGCGTCCGCTACGCTATTTGCGTTCCCCTTATTTTCGCCGTCTTAGTCTTCGTAAATATTTATGTAGATTAAGACATCAAAAATAAGGA
Organism: Heloderma suspectum; assembly: GCF_057233095.1. NCBI lineage: Eukaryota > Metazoa > Chordata > Lepidosauria > Squamata > Helodermatidae > Heloderma > Heloderma suspectum. The sequence goes on along the minus strand of NC_139458.1, from coordinate 109,787,959 downwards.
ACACAAATGGCGGCGGCTGTAGCTGCTGCCATTTGCGTACGTGGGTTGTTTTTTTCCCCAGAGCCCTCCGCGGCCGGAAATCTGGTTACGGATGGCTCTGGCCTGTCTGGGCCTGGCCGGCTGCTCCGCGGAGCTGCCGCGGAGCACAGCCAGCCGTGGAGGATTCTGGGGGGGAGGAATGGAGCGCCTCCCCCCATCCAGGATTCCGGGGGGAGGGACGGAATGCCTCCCCCCCAATAAACATCATCCGTGAACAGGTAAGTGATTTTCGTACATCCCTACTAGTGACACAACTGACATTGGAGGGGTGGGGTGGGGGAATGCACTTGGACTATGAATTTCCCTGCTCTTAATGTACACATGTATTCTGTGGAGAGTTCCTTTGCCTTGAAAATTTTCCTCTTCACACAATCTAAATGGAGAATAATATCATGAACTTGTGTGCCGATGTTACACCTGCCTGGTCTGTATTCATCATACGAGGCACTCAGAACCAGCAGACATCTTTGATGCATCCAAGTGGATTATGTTAACCCTTTAATCTTGGGTAGGGTTGGCAGAGAATTTCTCCCCGAAACTTCGGGGGGCCGAGCGCCAACGTGTTCGGCCCCCTGAACAAGTTTCGGGGAGAAATCCTCCGAACCCCCCTGCCCCCCCAAGGACGGGACTTACCTTTGCTGAATTTCCCTCCTGGCGGCGGGTCCGGCCGGCGGTTCGGCGGGTGTTTGAGCGGGGCGGGAGTGGCAGCCGGTCTTTTGACCGGCTGCCGCCGCCGCCATTGCAATAAAAGAAAAAAAAGAAAAAACACCCCCTGATAGGCTACATGACGATTCACGTAGCCTATCACGGCTAGATTTGCAAAGTCAGCCGTGATAGGCTACATCAATCGTCACGTAGCCTATCACGGGTGACTTTAAAAAAAAAAAAAAAGTGTGTACGGATAACGGCGGCCCCCATAGGGAGCCGCCATTCGCGTTCCTTATTTAGTCGCTGTAGTCTACGTAAAGATTTACGTAGACTACGGATAAAATAAGGGCAACGCTATTTTAAAATAAGGGCAACGTTGCCCTTATTTTCGCTGTAGTCTACGTAAACATTTACGTAGACTACAGCGACTAAATAAGGAACGCGAATGGCGGCTCCCTATGGGGGCCGCCATTAGCGTACGCGCTTTTTTTTTTAAAAAACTTTCGCGTTCGCGGCCGGGCGAGGCGGGAAGCCTCCCCCCCGGCCTGAATTTCAGCCGGGGCGAGGCGGGAAGCCTCCTCCCCCCGGTCTGAACTTCGCGGGGGGAGCAGCGAAGCGCCTCCCCCCCACCGCGAACGTCTTTCGAGGACAGGTAAGTGACCTTCGCCCACCATTACTCTTGGGGTTACAGAAAACTGCAGTTGATTGATTAGAGCTTATAACTGATTATATTTATTTATTTATTTATTTATTTACTTACAATATTTATATACCGCTCCACATCAAAGATTATGGAGTGGTGAACAGCAAGATAAAAGAATAAAACCCCATAATTAAAACAATTAAAAGAACTAATTCTGAACTTAATAAACCTTACCTGGTCACTCAGGGAAGGCCTCTCGAAATAGCAATGTTTTCAGGAGGCGCTGAAAACAACACAATGTTGGCACCTGGCTGACCTCTAAAGGCAGGGAATTCCACAGGAAGGGGGCCACCACACTGAAGGCTCTTTTCCTGGTGGACTCCAACTGGGCCATAGGTCCATGTGGAACCACCAGGAACATGCCTTCTGATGACCTCAGTGACTTGGCAGGTTGGTAAAGAAGGAGAAAAACAAACAAACAAAAAACCGTGTACGCAAATGGCGGTGGCTACAGCCGCCATTTGCGTTCCTTATTTTTGGCCGTCTTAATCTATGTAAATATTTACGTAGGCTAAAACAGGGAATCAAAAAGGGACTCAAATAGTGCCCGCTATGCTATTTGCGTTCCCCTTTATTTTCGCCATAATAGTCTACGTAAATATTTACGTAGATTAAGACGGCCAAAAATAAGGAACGCAAATGGCGGCGGCCGTAGCTGCCATTTGTGTACGTGGTTTTTTGTGTGTTTTTTCCCCCAGAGCCCTCCGCGGCTGGAAATCCAGCTGCGGATGGCTCTGGCCTGGCTGGCTGCTCCGCGGAGCTGCCGCGGAGCACAGCCGGCCGTGGAGGATTCCGGGGGGGGAGGAATGGGTCGCCTCCCCCCCGTTGAGGATTCTGGGGGAAGGGACGGAACGCCTCCCCCCCCACCATCAACATAATCCGCGGAAAAGTAAGTCACTTTTGTATATCCCTACGGGGAATACCATTGCTTTAACTATATGGACCTTTTTTGTCAGTGTGATGTCTCTGCTCTTCACTGTTTTATCAAGATTTGTCATTGCTCTCCTCCCAAGAAGTAAATGTCTTCTGATTTCCTGGCTGCAGTCAGAGTCTGCAGTAATCTTTGTGCCTAGAAATACAAAGTCATACACACACACACACACACACACACATACATACACACACATATATATATATACACACATATACTCAGCAGCTGAGCCAGTGCCTAAGGAATGCTAATTTAAATCAAGTTAAATCAGAGCTCTTGTGATAAGTGGCTATGAAGGTTTCAAAGACATATTTAAGTTGTTTCTAAGTTCTGTTGCATTTATCCAATGTGGGGATAAATTGGCAAAATAGTATTTCTCCCCCCTTCCCTCACCCGCCCCGGGAAACCTGAAAGTTCTATGCTTCAGTTTGATTCCTCATTCATTTTTCTAGTGTTCTAACAGATCATTCAACTTTGGTTCTGACTTCATAAGCTCATGGTAGCACATTGTCTTTAAGGAACAGATATAACGGAATATTTCTTGTCCATCCAAGCAGTCCTGGACCAGGGCTAGATCTACACTAGTGCTTTTTATCAGTATTGAAGTGCACTGTCGGGGCACATTACGTATTCCATATACCGCTTTTCTAGCATTATTTCCTGCTTTTTATTCCATATTATCCAAAATACCACCACAGACGTCACTGTCTGTGGCCACAAGGTATAAATGTGCAAGAGGGATATAGCATCACCATGATGGGATCGTATGGATATGGCACAAGGTGTAGATCTGGCCCAGGTCTTCCCTGGGTTTATACTTATGTAGAACAATGTAATGTGTGATCTAGACTACACAGTTCCTCAGGCATGGGTGTACTCCCCTCTCACTCCTTTAAATAACAGGGGCCTGGTGAAGTAATCAAGGACATTGATGAGGAGGCTGGCATCCAGTTCCAAGTTTTGGAGCCTTGCTAAATGCTGAAAACACTATCCAGCTATTGATGCAGCTCCGGTCCCAGCTGTGAAATATATTCATCTTCGTGGTTAGCACTATCAACTGGGAAAAGAAACAAACTAAAACAAGATTTGTAAATGAATCTTGCCTTTCTGTATCTTGATTTAGGTTCCCACAATTAATCATGGCCATTTTATACTTGCCTGATGGCAGGATTTTAATCTATCTGATGTCTGGGGGCCTATGTAAAGAAAGTAGGTGCAAGGGCCTTGCTTTACCATCCTCACTGCTAAATCTAATTGTCTGCACTCTCAGAGGAGTCTCTCTTTTAATGTGTGTGCTTACTGATGAGGCAGCAATGCTCTGTGAGAACAAATTGCTTTTCTGTGTGAAACGTAGCAGCAGGATGCTGGCAGATGAGTGGAAGAAAAAGATAAGCTAAAATGCTTCTTTTATTACTGCAGTTATTAATGTCAAGGATATCATGGGTGGGGGACAGCCTATTGGTATGTTTCCTTCACCCATTTATGTCATTTCCCACATCCAGAGGGAGGGCATGATCATGTTTTGCCCACACTTCTAAAATGCCACAAGTGGACACACTTTGTTTTCAATATACTGGGCTAAAGATGACTCATGAGTTTCATGAGATAATTCAACACTGCAAAACCCTCAGTGCTTTTTCCTTGACTCCATGAGCTGAAGTCACCTTTTCACTTTGCTGCCAGGGATCTATCAGCAAAGAAATCAAATTTTGCACATCTTTCTTTTGGATGTAGATAAGAGGAGCAAGACTGATTAACTGAAGAGTATAAAAGACTATTGATTTTCCTGTCTACACAAGGATAATGGCACAATGCAAATTTCTAGTGACCCCCTGTTAAGTCTTATTTCCTTGGAAGTCTTGTTGATTTCAGTGGAACATCCAAGTAAAATGCTTAGGATAGGTAGTTAGGTAACAGAGAAGCTCTGATGTGTGTGCCACCAGTTGCTAATGCATCTTCTTAGTTCTGTGGATTGTATCCAATGGACTGTATCCAATATTAGCCTAATTAAGCTGCATTCATTTCAATGGATCTACTCTAAGTAGGACTAACACTGAATACAACCCAACGTTCTTGCTTTATAAATAAATACAGATCAACAATTCATTTCAGACTTCCTATACTATCCCTGACAAAATAATCAGATAGTTGTTGTAACTAGCTTTGAAATTGTGCATTCTCGTTTAGAATTCAAAATTAGTCTTTATACTGATAATCTTTTGCTGTTTATTTTGAAACATAATTATCCCTAGAGATATATTTCAAATGATTGAGTTAAATTTAAATAAGTTGATTAATGATATTTCACAAGATATAGATAGATGGGCATCTTTAAAGTTGAGTTTATGGGGTAAGGTTAATACACTTAACATTAATACTATACCTCGAACTATTTATGTTAGATGTGGGATCCCCTCAGTTATACCTGGCAAATATTTCCAAAAACTTAATGTGTTGTTTTGTAAATTCTTTTGGGGTTCCTTTCCACCAAGACTATATTTGAAAGGGATGTAACTTCCATTTAAAGAAGGTGGGTTTGGTTTTCTGGATCTTGCTACATATCATCGGGCTTATTTGCTGACCTGTACTAAATTCTCCCCTTCATGGATCACTGCCTTGTTGTGGCGAAGGGGCTTACGTAACTCAGTGAAGCCATAAACTATGCCGTGCAGGGCCACCCAAGACGGACAGGTCAGGGTGGAGAGTTCTGACAAAATGTGGTCCACTGGAGAAGGAAATGGCAACCCACTCCAATATTCTTGCCAAGAAAACCCCATGGAACGTATCACAAGGCTAAAAGAGATGACGCCGGAAGATGAGCCCCTCAGGTCGGAAGGTGTCCAATATACTACTGGGGAAGAGCAGAGGGAATTTACAAGTAGTGCTAGAAAGAGTGAAGTGGCTGGGCCAAAGCTGAAAGGACACTCAGCTGTGGATGTGTCTGGTGGTGAAAAGAAAATCCGATGCTGTAAAGAACAATATTGTTTAGGAACCTGGAATGTCAGATCAATGAATCAAGGTAAGCTGGAGGTGGTCAAACATGAGATGGCAAGACTGAACATCGACATCTTGGGAATCAGTGAACTAAAATTTAATTCAGGTGACCATTATATCTACTACTGTGGGAAAGAATCCCTTAGAAGAAATGGAGTAGCACTCATAGTCAATAAAAGGGTGGGAAAGCAGTACTGGGGTACAATCTCAAAAACGATAGAATGATCTCAGTACGAATCCAAGGCAAACCATTCAACATCACAGTAATTCAAGTCTATGCTCCAACCACTGAGGCCGAAGAAGCTGAGGTTGATCGGTTCTATGAAGATCTACAACACCTTCTAGAACTAACACCAACAAAAGATGTCCTCTTCATCATAGGGGATTGGAATGCTAAAGGAGGAAGTCAAGAAATAACCGGGATAACAGGCAAGCATGGCCTTGGTGTACAAAATGAAGCAGGACAAAGGCTAATAGAGTTTTGTCAAGAGAACACGCTGATCATAGCAAACACTCTTTTCCAACTGCACAAGAGGTGACTCTACACATGGACATCACCAGATGGTCAGTATCGAAATCAGATTGATTATGTCCTTTGCAGCCAAAGATGGAGAAGCTCTATACAGTCAGTAAAAACAAGACCTGGAGCTGACTGTGGCTCAGATCATGAGGTTCTTATTGCAAAATTTCAGCTTAAATTGAAGAACGTAGGAAAAACCACTGAATGATTTAGGTCATTCAGGTGTGACCTAAATCATATCCCTTATGAATATACAGTGGAGGTGAGGAATAGGGATTAGACCACTAGAGTGCCTGAGGAACTATGGACGGAGGTCCGTAACATTGTAACAATGGAACAGGGAATTGGAATATCTGATTTTGGCTAATCAATGGACCACTGTTTTGGCATCTGCATTGGATATCTCTATGGACCTTCAGTTACATCTTATTCAGCAAAAACTTTTGTTTTGGGTCTACTGGATGCCACAACGTCTCATTAACAAAGGTTTGTCAAACTCAGTTAATTGCTGGAGGTATAATGCAGTTAGCGTTTCTTTTATTCATATGTTTTGGAATGCCCAATAGTTGCCTCTTTTGGGGAGGAAGTTATCATACAGATAAACTTTGTGCTGGAAAGTTCTTTAATATTTACTGATGTACATGTTCTCTTAAACTCTTAAATTCTCTTAAATTTTCTCTTTAACTGCTTTTTGGAATGTAACACACGGTCAGTGTAAATCTTTCGCACCCTCTTGGCTGGTAAAAAAAAAAAAGATACTACAATGGTGGAAGGATAAAAGCTCACTACCTATAATGCAACGGATCGAAGACTTAACAACACTAGCAACATTTGAAAGAGTGGTATATAGGCATCACTTGCGAATTGACTTATATTTGGATATCTGGTCTGCTTTTACTGAAGTTTATGTGTAATCTATTCTTTTTTTCCTCCCCCCGCCCCCATAATGTTGTAATATTTGAAACTGAGGACTTTAGAGTATGTTGTTTTATTTTCAAATTTTTGATTTTGTTATGTTTTTGTTTGTTTTGTTTTGTTAAAACTCATAATAAAAAATTATTTTAAAAACCCTAGCTTTGAAATTGCATGTTTTTGGACCAAGGTCATCCCATTTATTGTGGATTCTAGGAAAAGGTGCAGACATGAATGAATATCCCTAAAATGCTGAGGTCAGATGGCACTTCAGTACAGGAATAGTCCTTTACTGAAAATCCAAATCCAAAATTCTGCATTCCAGAAAGCAATCTTCTGCTGGCCCATCATTAGCAGAATCTATTATTCAAGTTACTTAAATCAAGCAAAGTTCATTTGGCCTGATAAGTCAAGCACATGTAATGTACTCTGATGTGTTTCAGCATAGCTGAAATGGATATAGTACAGATTTATCCAAGAACATACCACCACCACCACCACTACTACCACCACCACACACACACAGAAGTCTTCCTACCCCACACCCAACCTGGCTATATTTCCTTCCAAGATTTATCCTAACAACAAATTCTTGAGCTCGGGCAAAACATCTGTGTTCTGTCGTTTTCTTGACAGCAAACTTCTGGACAAAAAAAGGATGTGGCGATTGGAAGAAAACAACTTGGAATAAAAAATGTGGCAATTGGAATAAAAAATGAACATTCAGAGAGAGTGGCTGTTATCTGGAGAATTGGATGTGTTTACCAACCATGGAAGAGGACTTTCACAGATACCCAATGCATTTGTGTCAGTGTTTGTGACTCTTTTGGCCCATCTTTCTACATTCCTAGACGTTGGAGCTATTCCACACATTAATCAGAATGAGGTGATAGACTGTACCACTTCAGACTGGAGATCTGTGTGGGAATGTCATAATTTTCAATGACTTCCTCTCCCCCCGCCCGATAAATGCTTCCTTCGTGTTAAAGATCAGGCTATGCTAAAGCTCTCTCTCCAATATGCCAGTTTACTGTCACCTTGTTCTCGATGCCAGGAAGGTTTCTAACATTTCTTACGCTTTTTTAAAAAACATCTCTCAACCCTGTTCCACAACTTCACTGTGGGAAATTAAAAGGGCAATCTGTACAATTTAATGTTGTTGTTTGCCAAATATGTTTTGACTGGATAGTCTTCTTCAGTGGCAGATTTACAAGACTTCAAATTAGGGATATACGAAACTCCTACCTGGCTCCATGCCGGGCAATCTGTGGTGGAGGGGAGGCGCTCTGTCCCTCCCTCCAGAATGCTTGATGGGGGGAGGTGATCCAGTCCTCCCCCTGGAATACTGCCATTTGCATACGCTGGGGTTTTCCCCCTGCCGTGATAGGCTACGCAAATATTTACATAGCCTATCACAGCTCAATAAAAAGGTGGTAAAAGGTAAAGGTGTCCCCAACCAGTCGTCTCTGACTCTAGGGTGCTCATCCCCGTTTCTAAGCCGAAGAGCCAGCGCTGTCCGAAGACGCTTCCGTGGTCATGTGGCCAGCATGACTGAACACCGAGGTGCATGGAATGCTGTTACCTTTCCCGCTGAAGCGGTACCTATTTATCTACTTGCAATTTCTTGCTTTCGAACTGCTAGGTTGGCAGGAGCTGGGACTGAAGACGGGAGCTCACTCCGTCACGCAGCACTTGGGTCTCGAACTGCTGACCTGCCGACCTTCCAGTCTGCAGTTCAGTGTCTTAACGGTGGCGGCTATGATACAGGAATGCAAATGGCAGCACTTGGCCGCGGAGCAGAGCCGGCCGGGCAGGATTCCAGGGGGGAGGACCAGATCGCCTCCCCCCCATTGAGGATTCCAGGGGGAGAGACGGAGCACCTCCCCCCCACCATGGATTGCCCGGCATGGAGCCAGGTAGGAGTTTCGTACATCCCTAATTTGAAGTCTTGTAAATCTGCCACTGAAGAAGACTATCCAGTCAAAACACATTTGGTAAACAACAACGTTAAATTGTACAGATTGCCCTTTTAATGGCGGTAGCTGCCGCCATTTGCATACACTGGCGTTTTTCCCCCTACCAAGATAGGCTATGTAAATACTTACGTAGCCTATCACGGCAGGGGGAAAATAACCCAGTGTACGCAAATGGCGGCAGCCGCCGCCATTTGCGTACGCTGGGATTTCCCCCCCCCCCGCCGTGATAGGCTACGTAAATACTTACATAGCCTATCCCGGCCTCCGCAGGGATGCAAATGGCGTCCCTACATTAGCTGTGATAGGCTACATAAGTATTTAAGTAGCCTATCACAGCTATGAAGACGAAGTGAATGGCTGCCGCAGGATGGCAGCCATTCGCAAAGCAGCGTGGATGGGAGCAGGTAAATGCTCCATTTCACGCGCCTTTTGTGGGTTGGGGGCGGCAGAGACTTCATCCCGTGTGCCTTTTGTGGGTTGGGGGGAGGGGTCTTTGTTATGCGATGGATTTCGGGGGGCCGAATGCACTGGCATTCAGCCTCACCAAGATCTGTCGCGGAATTCTCTGACATCCCTACTTCAAATATCTCCTTCGTCATGGATCCAGAAAATCCAATATCTGACATAGTACCACTCAGGACATATGCTTTTTAGGGGTAAAAAAAAGAAAAGAAATAATATTGATTTTACATCTTAATCGTCTTTCCCATTGTTTGCAAAACATTAACTTTTTGCTTCAAATAAAGCTCACCATATGCTTACAGTGGATGATGTGAAATACTCCTCTACTCAGACCACTAGGTTCCTAATGATTTTTTTTTTAATTCAAAGTTGCAGCAGTCTGCATCTATAACAATAAATTACACTTGATTAGTTTCTGGGCTTTTCCCATATATTCAAAATTGTAAAATAACCCAGTTGGGGGAACTCACCACTCTGATTAGCATGCACATTCAGGAAAAAATTATCTCTAAAGTTGGTTCAAAAATAGACTTTTACCTGCACCTTTTGTTGTGCCATTTTAGCTATGTTTTATAAACTATTGTTGTAAATGTTTTATAGCGTTTTATAAATGTTATTATTACAATACTGTTACTTGTGTGCAAAATTTGCAGTCCCCCACCCCGATCTCTTATTTCTCTTCAGCCTTTGGAATCCACCATCAGCTCACCAATACTGAGTCTTATCTCTCCGCTCATATTTGGGTGGGGATATCCACCCAGTACAATCACAAAGTCTTCATCCAGAAATGGTTCCTATCCCTTTAAATGCTCTGAAGGACCAAGAAAGGATACTGCTACCAAGCTGACTAGTTGATCAATCATTTTGCCCACTCTTCTCTAAACTCTTAGACAGGAGACTAAGATCAAAAGAGCAAGAAGCACAACAGCTCTCCAGTCTACTACATCAAGGGAGTTTGGGGTTGGCTGTTTTTTTTATACAGGGCATAATTCAAAAGTACGATTCTCCCAAATGTAGGGGTGCACGAAACTCACTTACCTGTCCTCGAAGCTTGTTCGTGGTGGGGGGGAGGCGTTTCGCTGCTCCCCCTGCAAAGTTCAGGTCAGGGGGGGAGGCTTCCCGCCTCACCCGGCCGCGAACTCAAAAGTTTTTTTTTTAACAAAAAAACGCCCCCGTGATAGGCTACGTGATGATTAACGTAGCCTATCACGGCTAGATCTGCAAAGTCAGCCGTGATAGGCTATGTTAATCATCACGTAGCCTATCACGGGTGACTTAAAAAAAAAAAAGCGCGTACACAAATGGCGGCCCCCATAGGGAGCCGCCATTCGCGTTCCTTATTTGGTCGCTGTAGTCTACGTAAAGATTTACGTAGACTACGCTGAAAATAAGGGCAACGCAAATAGCGTTGCCCTTATTTTCGCCGTAGTCTACGTAAATCTTTACGTAGACTACAGCGACCAAATAAGGAACGGGAATGGCGGCTCCCTATGGTGGCCGCCATTATCCGTACGCGCTTTCTTTTTTAAAGTCACCCGTGATAGGCTACGTGACGATTTACGTAGCCTATCACGGCTGACTTTGCAAATCTAGCCGTGATAGGCTACGTTAATCATCACATAGCCTATCACGGGGGCGTTTTTTTTTTTCTTTGATTGGAATGGCGGCGGCGGCAGCTGGTCGAAAGACCGGCTGCCGCTCCCGCCCCAGACGAAGACCCACCGAACTGCCGGCCGGACCCGCCGCCGGGAGGGACATTCGCCAAAGGTAAGTCCCGTCCCGGGGGGGGTGCAGGGGGCAGGGGGGGGTGCGGAGAATTTCTCCCCGAAACTTGTTCGGGGGACCGAACATGTTGGCACTCGGCCCCCCGAAGTTTCGGGGAGAAATTCTCCGCCATCCCTACCCAAATGTAAAGTGGGAGAGTCTGGCATTCTACCACTTGTCTACTGCTTCTTGTCTGTGTAATATGTAGAACAGCTCTTGATCTAATTGAAAATACTAGCTGGAAACAATTTAGCTCTTTCCTTTTGAGTATCTGCCCAGATCTAGAAGACAGAGTGAAATTATGAAGAGTATGTTATTCATGCTCTTGAATTCAGTTCAAACATGCAATGGAAGGTCCGGGGCCCAAACTACACACACATTACCAGTCACTCATTTGGTTCCATCTCTTCTTTATCATCATTACCCTATGCCTTCACACTGTCAGCATTATCTCAAAGATGTAGGGATGGTGAAGAATTCCGCCACGGATTTTAGTAAGGCCGAATGAACAGCATTCGCCCCCCCGAAATCCATAGTGGAATGGCCTCCCCCCCGCCCCCCCGCGGATTCACCCCCGCCTGGTGCAGATGTTCTGGTGGCGGCGGGTCCGGCGGTGGGTCCGGCGGTGGCGGCAGCGGCTGGTCTTTTGACCAGCTGCTGCGGCCGCCATTGCCATCTGCCCTTTGCCATGATAGGCTATGTAAGTATTATTACAAATACTATGTAAGTATTTACATAGCCTATCATGGCAAGCCAAGAAAAAACAAACAAACCTGCATACGCAAATGGTTGCGGCTATGGCGGCCTCCATTTCTGTTCCCTTTTTTTCACAGTTTTAGCCTACGTAAATATTTACATAAGCTATTATGGCAAAAAAAAGGGCAATGCAAATGGCGTAGTGGGCGCCATTTGCATTCCTTTTTTTCTTGCTGTAATAGCTTATGTAAATATTTACGTAGGCTAAAACGGCGGGAAAAAAAGGAACGCAAATGGTGCCTACTATGCCATTTGCGTTGCCCTTTTTTTTCACCGTAATAGCTTACATAAATATTTATGTAGGCTAAAACTGCGAAGAAAAGGGAATGCAAATGGTGGCTGCCATAGCCACCGCCATTTGTGTACGCAGTTTTTTTTTTTTCTTCCAGAAGGAAGGCTGCCCAGCGGATTTCTGGCTGCAGGCGGCCCCAGCCAGCGGCTCTGCGGAATCTCCGCAGAGCGGAGCCAGCTGGAGAAGGATTTCGGGGTGTGTGTGCAGAGCGCCTCCCCCCCACTGCAAATCGCCTCGTCGAAAAGGTAAGTGACTTTCGTACATCCCTACAAAGATGCCTAAATTACATCATCCTTGAAAAATGTTATAACTGTGCATAGTTTCACAGCTCCAGCATGTTTTGATCCCACACAGAGAAAAAGCATTTGGTGTCCTGCCAGTTAATAAAAACCTAACAGTGCATGCTAATTTATTGGCGACTCTACACATGGGCATCACCAGATGGTCAATATCGAAATCAGATTGATTATGTCCTTTGCAGCCAAAGATGGAGAAGCTCTATACAGTCAGTAAAAACAAGACCTGGAACTGACTGTGGCTCAGATCATGAGCTGCTTGTTGCAAAATTTCAGCTTAAATTGAAGAATGTAGGGAAAACCACTAAACCATTCAGGTATGACCTCAATCATATCCCTTATGAATATACAGTGGAGGTGACAAATAGATTTAAGGGATTAGACCTGATAGACAGAGTGCCTGAGGAACTATGGACGGAGGTCCGTCACATTGTTCAGGACAGGAGGCAGCAACTCAATCCATCCCAAAGAAAAAGAAATGCGAGAAAGCAAAGTGGCTGTCTGAGGAGGCTTTACAAGTAGCTGAGGAAAGAAGGGAAGCGAAAAGCAAGGGAGAAAGGGGAAGATATATCCAACTGAATGCAGAGTTCCAGAGAATAGCAAGGAGAGACAAGAAGGCCTTCTTAAATGAACAATGCAAAGAAATCGAGGAAAACAACAGAATGGGAAAGACTAGAGATCTTTTCAAGAAAATCGGAGATCTCAATGTAACGTTTTGTGCAAAGACGGGCATGATAAAGGACCAAGAAGGCAGGGACCTAACAGAAGCAGATGAGATTAAGAAGAGGTGGAAAGAATACACAGAAGAACTATACAGGAAAGATCTGAATGTCCCTGACAGCCATGATAGTGCGGTCACTGAACTTGAGCCGGACATCCTCGAGAGTGAAGTCAAGTGGGCCTTCGGAAGCATTGCTAACAACAAAGCTAGTGGAAATGACCGTATTCCAGCTGAGCTATTTAAAATCCTAAAAGATGATGCTGTTAAAGTGCTGCACTCAATATGCCAACAAATTTGGAACACTCAACAGTGACCACAAGACTGGAAGAGGTCAGTTTACATTCCAATTCCAAAGAAGGGCAATGCCAAAGAGTGTTCAAACTACCACACAATTGCGCTCATTTCACATGCCAGCAAGGTGATGCTCAAAATCCTACAAGCTAGGCTTCAGCAGTATGTGAACCTGAGAACTACCGGAAGTACAAGCTGGGTTTCGAAGAGGCAGAGGAACAAGAGATCACATCGCCAACATTCGCTGCATCATGGAGAAAGCAAGAGAATTCCAGAAAAATTTCTATTTCTGCTTCATTGACTACGCTAAAGCCTTTGATGGTGTGGATCACAACAAACTCTGGCCAATTCTTAAAGAGATGGGAGTACCAGACCACCTTACCTGTCTCCTGAGAAACCTGTATGAGGGTCAAGAAGCCACAGTAAGAACCAGAGATGGAACAACCGATTGGTTCAAAATTAGGAATGGAGTATGACAAGGCTGCATATTGTTGCCCTGCTTATTTAAATTATATGCAGAGTACATCATGAGAAATGCCAGGTTGGATGAATCACAGGTCGGAATTAAGATTGCCAGGAGAATTATCAACAACCTCAGATACGTAGACGATACCACCCTAATGGCAGAAAGCGAAGAGGATCTAAAGAGCCTCTTGTTGAGGGTGAAAATGGAGAGTGCAAAAGCTGGTTTGAACCTCAACATTAACAAAACAAAGATCATGGCATCTGGCCCCATCACTTCCTGGCATATGGAAGGGGAAGAAATGGAAGCAGTGACAGATTTTTTTTTCTTGGGTTCCAAGATCCCCGCAGACAGTGACTGTAGCCATGAAATTAAAAGCTTGCTCCTTGGGAGGAAAGCTATGGCAAATCTAGACAGCATAGTAAGAAGCAGAAATACATCACCTTGCTGACAAAGGTCCGCATAATCAAAGCTATGGTTTTCCCAGTAGTAATGTATGGCTGTGAGAGCTGGACTATAAGGAAGGCTGAGCGCCGAAGAATTGATGCTTTCGAACTGTGGTGCTGGAGAAGACTCTTCCGAGTCCCCTGGACTGCAAGGATGTCAAATCAGTCCATCCTAAAGGAAATCAACCCTGAGTGCTCATTGGAAGGACAGATACTGAAGCTCAAGCTCAAGCTCCCTGGAAAAGACCCTGATGCTGGGAAAGATTGAAGGCAAAAGGAGAAGGGGACGGCAGAGGATGAGATGGCTAGACAGCATCACCGATGCAATGAATATGAACTTGAGCATGCTCTGGGAGAGAGCGGAGGACAGGAAGGCTTGGCGTGCTATGGTCCATGGGGTCATGAAGAGTTGGACACGACTTAATGACTGAACAACAACAATTTCTTGGAAACAATTTGGGGATACATGGCTTGATGGGTATGAGAAACTATGCTTGCCAAACAGCTATAGGAAACTCTTATTTTTTTAAAAAAAAAAAACCCTAGGCAAATAAAAGTATAATAGACACCTTTGATTTAAAATAGGACTTGGATCAATACTGTAATATTGTGTAATGTTGAGAAGTATTGATTTCCAATTTTTCATTCACGGTATATGGTTCTTAGAGACATAGTTACATTGAGGGTTTTTTTTTAAGTAAGTTCTTGATCCTGGTGACTTTAAATATTAACCTGGTATCATAGAAAATAAGTACTTTTAGGGCACAGTGCAATGGGTTGCACCCTGGATACTTGTAAGTCCCTGAGCCCGGAGGCGTATGAGTATCCTATGCAGAGAGGGAGGCTCCTTGCGCCTCCCATGCTGCATTTTAGCTAGATGGGCGATTTCACCTGTCTAGCAGAGGCTTCGGGGAGGGGAGGGGAGGGGAGGGGAGGAGGCTGAGACAGTGATAGGAAAAGGTGCAAGCCAGCTGCCCCAGCAGCCTCCCCGCCCCACCCCCAAGAACTCCTCCTTTCCCCATCTCTGTGCTCCATTTACTGAGCGTGGAGAGGAAGCCAGCATGGTTCTCTCCACACCAGCTATGAGGGGGAGGGGGAGGGGAGCGTGGTTTCCTGGCTCCGACCTCAGAAGCCTGTCTTTGGGCATGGAGCCAGGGAACCAAAAAATCCTATGCCCCTCAGATGTCGTCTAGGGGATATAGGATTGCTCCCTTAAAGAACAGAATCAATTAAGGTTGTTGTGGCTTTTCAGTATATTTTTTAAAAGACATAAGAGCCTCATGCTATCTACTGACCCAAACTTCAGCGATCTTGCCTAGTATTGAATTGTTTTGCTTATGAAAAAAAAGTCAGATAAGCCTCAGAATTAGCTGGCCCCCATATGTCATATATTAACAAAATTATTTTCTCTTGATTCATGGGAGTGCTCATAAGCAAAAAAATTAGTCTAGGGTTCCTGAATAAAAAGCTCCTATGCAGCAATGGCACAAGGGGACAGGTTATACCCTTCTGAGGGCTGTATGAAATATTCTAGATATTCACTCTGAAATTAGCATATCTGATGGAGCCAAACTGATTAGCAATTAAAAAAAACCCCTCATGAAACAGTTGTTTTGTTTCTATTCTGTTAGGCATCCTTTTGTTTCCTTGGTTGCTGCTTCCAAATATATATTTTTCTTCTTTGCTCTCACTGACCTTCACTTCAGTTGCCCTCACTGTTGTTAAATCTTATTGGCTATGGTGACATACATTCTTTTGTTTACCTGTGACATCGTCACGTGAGACACAGCATTGTGACATAATCAATAAAGCTTGCAGCCCACCACACAACAAATTATTTTATACAGCAGTGAGAAGAAACAAAGCTGATGATAGTGAGAGCATAGAAGAAAAAATGGTGCTCAGAAGCACAACTAGGGAAACAATGGAATGCTAAACTGCATCAAAGCAACTCAAATATATTCACAATTATTGTGAGGAATCACAACAATGCTTGGCATGAAGTATCAGCTTTCCCTGACCTGGTGCAATTCCAAGGATTCCTGTCCATTGGGCATGCTGGCTGTGGCTGATGGGAGTTGAAGTCTGCAACACCTGGAGGCCACCAGGGTGGGGAATGTTGGCTTAGTGCAAGCCCAGTTGCTCAATCCCCGCTGCGTTTGGCTTTTTCTCTTTCTTAAAAAAAGTACTAATAAAATAGACTCCAAGTGATGATTTCTGATGATTATCCATCCTGTGTTTTGAAAGAAAGGAAAAAGTATTTGAGATGACACACTGATTTGATGCTAACTGTTGTCAAATACTGAAATATAATCCAATTAAGTAAATGAATCCAGAAGTAAAGAGGGGATTGCTTTTATTTATATATAAATAACATAGCACTAAATATAGACTCGATTTTGTAGGCAGCCAGCTTTTCTGTGTGACCAAGGACTACAGAACATGTCCTATTGTGCTGAGAAATGCCACTAACACATACAATGCTGAAGTGACAGGACTTCAGTAAAAGGTTGCATATTTATCCCCCTGGCCATAATGTGGCGCATGTACCTGCAGTGACTCAGAATCTACCAAGGGGTCGTCAAACTAGCTTCAGGTGAAAGAAACAAGGCCATTGCCACAGCAAGGTACTGCAGGAAGCTCTCCCTGTGTGGCCTTCCCATTGGCACTAGCTGGGATCGGTTCACAGTCAGTAGCCCAGAAACTGCAAATCATCTTCGTATCGACATTATGTCTCATGCTAAACGCTGTAACATGAGCACTGTCATTTCTTGTTGCTTTCAGCTTTCTTGTAGAGGCGATGGCTTCCAGCTGTCAGAATATGTGCTAAACAGTCTGCTAATTCGGATATCGTGCCAGGCAGAACAGAACAGAAGTCAGCACTTTTTAGCCAGCACGGCTTATCTCTTGTTTGTTCCCATGTAACATGTGCTTGTCTCATGCATCAACGCATGAGACAAGCATATTCCATACATGGATGGAATAATCTCACTTCACTACATCCAACTTCTAAAAGAAGGCAATTGTCTCCCGACCTAAGCTACTTCCTCAAGGCACCTGCACAGAAGACTGCCCTTCTCTATGAAAAGTCAGACTTTTCTGCGCCTCCCCCCCCCCCCCGTTATATCAAGGCTCTAATGTGGGCTGAATGCATAGCATATGGACTGAGTTGGGATGTGTGGTGAAGCACACGTGGAGGTGATTGCGTCACAGAGCACTCAAGTCCCATTTTTCTCAGAGTGCGCTGACACTTCGAACACATGAGGCTGCCTTATACTGAGTTGGGCCAGCCTAGTATTGTTTACTCTGTCAGCAGCTCTCCAAGGCCTCAGGCCCTACCATTAGGCAGATTGAGGCAGCCAGCTCAGGTGGCGGATGCTGAGGGGGGAGCAGCAGAAGCCTCGCATTGTCCTGAGCCAGTGGAGACAATGCTTCCTCAGAGAGCCTACTTGTTCCATTGCCATTGCCACCAACTGCTACCACTTGTTTTCCTGAGAGCCAGAGAGCCAGTGAGCAATTAGGCACCACCATTGTCTGGGCCAGAGCAAGAGGCAGGCGAATAAGCAGATTGCAATGGTGAAGAGAAGGAGCAACTCTTGTGAGGGGGCCCCTGCTGGGGGGTGGACCCTCGGTAGATGGCAGCCATTTCTTGAATGTTGCTGACCTGGTCTAGTTTGCTAACTCACCTAGTCTCCTTCTTTCAACACATTGAGATAGGTCCTTGACTAACCCAGCGAACAGGCAGGCAGGCAGCCAGCCCAAGGCTGACATCACACATGTGCATGAGTTGCTCTGCTCATGTGGCTATATTTATTTATTTCATAGAATCACAGAATCACAGAATAGTAGGGTTGGAAGGGGCCTACAAGGCCATCGAGTCCAACCCCCTGCTCAATGCAGGAATCCAAGTCAGAGCATCCCTGACAGATGGCTGTCCAGCCTCGTCTTGAACGCCTCCAGTGTGGGAGAGCCCACCACCTCCCTAGGGAAGTGGTTCCATTGTCATATTGCTCTAACAGTCAGGAAGTTTTTCCTGATGTTCAGCTGGAATCTGGCTTCCTGTAACTTGAGCCCATTATTCCGTGTTCTGCACTATGCGATGATCAAGAAGAGATCCTGGCCTTCCTCTCTGTGACAACCTGTCAAGTACTTGAAGAGCGCTACCATATCTCCCCTCAGCCTTCTCTTCTCAAGGCTAAACATGCCCAGTTCTTTCAGTCTCTACTCATAGGGCTTTGTTTCCAGTCCCCTGATCATCTTTGTTGCCCTCCTCTGAACCCATTCCAGTTTGTCTGCAACCTTCTTAAAGTGTGGTGCCCAGAACTGGACACAGTGCTCCAGATGAGGCCTAACCAGTGCTGACTGGAGGGGAACTAGTACTTCCGAGGATTTGGAAGCTATGCTTCTATTAATGCAGCCCAAAAGAGTATTTGCCTTTTTTGCAGCCACATCACATTGTTGGCTCATACTCAGCTTGTGGTCTACAACAATTCCAAGATCCTTCTCGCTTGTAGTGTTGTTGTTGTTGTTGTTTTGAATATATTTTTATTTATTTTATCTTTATAAATGAAATAAAAAATACCAACATTACCAACAACCTGATCCTACCATTTCCCAACAATACAATATTCTGATGAGGACACCACAATAACAAAAAGAGAAGGAAAAAGAAAAGGAAAAAAAAGGAAAAGGGAGGAGGAAAGGAAGTGAAGAGAAAAGAAGATTCTTCCCCTTCCCTCCCGCTCTCCCTCCCCCTCCCCTTTAAAGTTTAAACTCCAATACTGCCCAGCCTCTGATACCATTCTATTTTAAAAACTATATCTATAACCTTAACAACCTTACAATTTAATAACTTTACATTTCAATATAATATCATCAATCTTATATCAAAGAAACAGGTCTACAATTCATTCCCAGAAACCTATATTAATATTATTAATAATAAAAATATAGTGTTATATAATAATAAAACTTAATATAAGCCTTCAACAGTCAGTAATATATTTTATACTAGATATACTATCTATTTTGAAATAGAAAATATAAAGAAAAGCAAGAAAAAAATGAAAGATGAAAGAGAATAAACGAATATATGTGTAATCATTTATCTTCTGAGCTAGCCTGGATCATGTAGACTAAACACAAACAGTTAACAAAGCTTGTTTAAAGATTCTAGTTCATGGGGTTGTAACAGCAATCTCACACATTTTTACGTTCAGTCATGCCTCCGCCATTTCATGATTTAGAAACTTCTTCATCTGACCTTCAGACACAATACAAAGTGTAGCAGGATATTTTAAGTAATATTGTAAATTCATTTGTTTTGCCATATTTTTTGCTTTGATAAATTACTTTATTTTATTCACCACCTCTTTGATGTATTCTGGAAATAACATAACTTTATCTTGTTTCCAGGAAAGGCTTCCACCCTCTCTTGCCAAATGCAGGATATAATTCTTTGTGGAGACTTTTGCAAATTGGACTATGATGGTGTAATCAGTCCCTTTAGCATTTGGCACACGAAATGCCTGCTCAATATCAAGTAAATAATCAGATGGGATAGGGAGTATCTCATGCAAAAGTTTGTCCACAAAAATAGGCAATTTTACATCATTAGACAAATTTTTAATCCCAATAATATGTACATTGGATCTCCTCGTGAAGGCCTCCAGCTGAGAAATTCTGTCAGAGGCATTTTTAAAACAAATTTGTATCGTAGTTTTGTTTCCTGCCACTTGGTCTTCTAGCTCATTAGTTTTCATCTACATTTTTTGCCATGATGCATTAATTAAATCACGGCTCCTTGCAAGGCGGTGATGGAATTTTGGATTAAATCCAACCTTTTGGCTTGCTCCATAAATTGCAAAGATAAAGTCTTTATCAAAGTAAATAATTCCCCTATATCTTCTGTTCTCGAAACTTTTGACACAGGGGGTGCGGGGGGAGTTGATACCAGCTCCTTTCTTCTCCTTGGCACAGTCATGTTTCTCTCAAACAGATCTTGCAGGTCCTCAGATATTCTCAAATATTGTTAACATTTCTTAAATCATCCCTCAGAAGTTGCTGATATTTCTTAAAGCATATATTATCATGGAACACATCAGCCCTGTTTTCTCCTATGGAATAGGAGTCTCAGTACAGCTTTTTGTGTTAGGAAAGCTCTGGAGAGATAATCCTAGAATCCAGCCCCCCCACTATCTCGAGGGGGTACTTTTCTCCAAGATGCTATCCAGATGTTGCCTTGCCCCCTTTTAAAAGGGGGGCTTTTAATTCCAGGGAGGAATGAAAAGGTTTTTCAACCTTTTAAAAAGCTGTTTGAGAAAGCTCCCACGGAGCTGCCCATGGGATGCTACCAGAGTGACATTGGTTCCAACCGGAAGTCTCCTCGCTTGTCGTGTTGTTGAGCCATGTATCCCCCATCTTGTAACTGTGCATTTGGTTTCTTTTTCCTAAGTGCAGATCTTGGCATTTATCTCTATTAAATTTCATTCTGTTGTTTTCTGCCCAGCACTCCAGCCTATCAAGATCACTTTGAATTTTCTTTCTGTCTTCCAAAGTATTAGCTATCCCGCCCAATTTTGTTTATTTATTTAAAATATTTCTTGGCCGCCTTTCAGGGCAGAAGCTCTCCCAAGGTGGCTTACAACAATGAAATACATAAAAACAGTTAAAATATTAAATGTTATAAAAACAACAATAAGAGCCAACAATTAAAACAGCAATTAAAACCAACAATAAAACCAACGATGTTAGCAGCAGCAACAGTAGCAGTCAGATCAATAGAAGGCCAAGGTAAAACAATATGTTTTCAAGGCCTTCTTAAAAGTCTGCAATGACCGAAGATGGCAGACCTTTGATGGCAGCTTGTTCCAAAGATGTGGGGCCACTGCAGAAAAGGCCCTCTCATGTGTGTTCACCCACCTGACTGCTCTCACAGGTGGCCAAATGAGAAGGGCCTCTCTTTCTGATCTTAAAGTGCAGGCAGGCTGATATGGGTGTAGGTGGTCCTTCAAGTAACTTGGTCCCAAACCGTTTAAGGCTTTAAAGGTCAAAACCAGCACTTTGAGTTGGGCTCGGAAATGCACTGGTATAGTGCAGCTGGTGCAGTATAGGCGTTATGTGATCGAATCACCTTGCCCCCAACAATACTTGGGTGGCTGCATTCTGCACAAGCTGGAGTTTCTGAACTGTCTTCAAAGGCAGCCCCACGTATAGCGCATTACAGTAGTCCAGCCTGGACATGACTAGTGCGTGGATAACTGAGGCAAGGTCTGTCCTCTCCAGATAGTTGGCGTACCAGCCTAAGCTGGTAAAAAGCACTCCTGGACGCCACAGCCACCTGGGCTTCCCCAGTTAGCTCAGAGTCCAGGAGGACTCCCAAACTGTGCACATGGTCTTTCATCATCATGTAACATATGCTGATACCACTCCTGTTGTTACACTGCAGAATTTATTTGAGTGAGCAACAAAGCATTAGGTGGAAGAGTGAGAAAGCAGCAGTGAGATGTCAGAGGACTGAGCTGTGTGTGCCATGCACCCTGCCCTGCACCCCCTAAGCTAGCCTGTTGTCCTCAAGTGCAATGGAGGACACTGTCTCATCACCAGTGTTGAAGTACAATTCAACAGCCAGTGCAGTCAGCTTCTGTACATGGAACAGGGGAGGGAGAGGCACCATCGTGAAACAAAATAGCCTGGGCAGCAACATATCGCAAGCAGAAAAATAGCTTGGGCCACCCCAGGGTCTTTACAACTGGAGATGCTAGGGACTGAACCAGGGAACTTCTGCATGGAAAACAAACACCAGGGTTCCTAAGCCTTTTCAGTTCAGTGAGCACAACCGTGGTGGCTGGTGACTCCAGTTACAGAGGGCTGTGGTTCCATTCAGGGTTTTAGTTACCACCAGCTAAAACTCCAATGATGCTATCCATGGCATTGAAAGGTGCTATCCAAGGTGCTGAACCAATTTGGGAGATGGAATTCAGCACCTTGGACAGTGCTGTTAGCATTTTGGCAGGTGGCGAGTAAAACCCTGAATGGAATTGCAGCCCCTCTGGAACTGGAGTCACCAGCCTCCACTGGGGCACAATTGGAATTTTGAGAAAATGTTGTGGGTACTCTGACAAAACAGCAGTCATGAGGGACTTTCCCATTCATAAAATGGATGCTATGGGTGGCATGTCCAGTTACAAAATACTCATTTCCCAAAGACAGACTGGTGAAGCTAAAGGAAAAGTAGGCAGAGGTGAACTCCAAAGCATAAAACCAGTCCTTTCAATCCAAATACAGATGAAGCTGGAGGGAAGAACTTCAGTTTATAACATGCCAGCCTCCCAATTAAGAAAAATAATTTAAAATACTAATTTAAACAATCTTAAGAAATACAATTAAATGCAGGAGAGACATGGAGCCTTGTTCACAGGCAAACTGGTGCCCATGAGTACCATGTTGAAGACCCAAGGCATATACCGTAATATTGAACTATGGCTGCTCCATTTTACTGTGTGTCACATATGTCCAAGCAGGCCAAGCCAGCAAAAGCCCCAACAAATGAGTTGCCAGCTGTATTTCTCTGGCAGGAATGCAGCTGGCCTGTCACCCATGATGAGCAATGTGTTAGGTGAGGGACGTTGCTAGGAAGTGACAGTCCCATTGTTTGGTAGTAGAGCTCAATGTGTGCCCAGCATAGGGGCAATGGGGATGTCTAGGTACTTCATTGCATGACAACTAAACTGGCAGCAGCTCACACAGTGGCCAGCCATATAAATAAAAAAGCAGAAAGGAGGCACAGAAACCAGAATGGATGCAAAAGGAGATGTTTGCTCTTAAAAATGCCAACTATTAAGACATATTGCAGCTCAGTGCATTGCAAAACACCATGTTCCTTCTTCAGGAGCAGTCTACGAATAATTAAAGAACAAGCAAGCCTAAACTCTAGACATATAACCAATATTAGTGCTGTGCTGAAAATTTCTCTCACATTTTTTGGCCATTCTCATTCACTTTGATAGAAGAGAAATGGCTTTCCAAAAGAAATTCAATGGTGAAGAAATTTTGGAGC
The DNA here is from genome assembly GCF_057233095.1 of Heloderma suspectum. Taxonomy (NCBI): domain Eukaryota; kingdom Metazoa; phylum Chordata; class Lepidosauria; order Squamata; family Helodermatidae; genus Heloderma; species Heloderma suspectum. The sequence goes on along the minus strand of NC_139458.1, from coordinate 109,764,687 downwards.
AATTCTCATGGGTTGGGGTTGGGTTTCTTGGGCTTCCCTTACATAGGAGGGGGCCGAGGAGTGAGCACAAGTGTTGTGTTTCTCATTGTACAATCATCTCTTGGCAGCCTGTAGCATCCTCAGCTTCCCACACTTCAATTAAAGCCCAGTTTAAGGCACCATGGTGTAATTCCTCCCATGGGGCTTTTTCTGATCAGGACATGCAGGCAGCCTGGGAGGCTAGCTGTGATTAGGTAAGTTCAAAAACACTACAAAGATAAATTATAAAACATCCTGAATGAGGCAGAACAATGGAAGCCTCTTTCATGGGAGGAGAAAACTTTCAGGAAATTGGAGGACAGTTTTTGGCAGGGCGCTAAATCCACTTCATCCCTGGAGCTGGACACACTGCTGCCACTTGCACTGTGGTGGATGCAAACTGGGGCCAGCCTGCCAAGACAGCAGATGCTGTCGCAGCACAAACCCCCCTAAAGCCCTTACCAAAAAAGAGAGAAGCTGTGCTACAAGCTCCGCCAATGGGGAGCCCTCCTAGGGGAAACAGCTGAGAATGTCTCCTCCCCCTGGAGAAATTCAGTGAAATTGTCTCCCAGATTTCTTTTCCTGCAAGTAAGGTGGAGGATTTCAAGAGGCCCACAGCTCTAACCAATATTTTCCTAAAATAGCTGCTTTTATTTATCAAAAAAGGATGTCTCCACAAGGTGTTCTATGGACCCAATAATAGCAAACCTTTACATGGAGGACTTTGAGAAGAAACGCATACTCAGTTATGACATTCTTCTGAGATAAACTATATATTTTTTAAAAAACCATCTATGGGAACCCTTACCTTTTATTTGAAAGTCACCCTAAATACATTAGGCATAATTTACCATATGGGCAGTTTCTTCGTATAAAACATAAATGCTCTGCATTTTCTGATTTTCTGAGCATGGTTTTGAAATGTTTTGGATACTTCAGCTCAAACCTTTGTCACTACTTGGGTTGAATGAAGACTTATGAATGAATACATGGGAAACAAGCACAGAATGGAAATAGACTGATCCATCCCTACTGTTTAATCCCCCCACACTAGTTTTGATGATCCACAGAAGTCGGAAAAACCACGGAACAGATGGATGAATCAGCCTATTTTGAGTCCATGTCAGTTTCACATGTGTTCATTCATAAGTGTACTCTGTTTCTGTATTAACTTGCAATTTTATTTTAAGTCTACACATACACACACACACACACACACACAGAGAGAGAGAGAGAGAGAGAGAGATCTAATCTATGAATTATTTTCTCGCATTTTGAAGCATATTTTCTCTCAAGGTCCACATTTCAAAATATATTTCATCCTAAAACCCACAATTTTATACACATTTTGGTAATTTGTTTTGAGCGTTGCCAAATTTGGAGAAGTGTGACATCTGAAGGAAAACTTCATTCCAATCTGAACAGATCATGTCAGTCTGTATCAGAATATTTAAAGAATTCTTTAAGCATCCCTATTTTTGACCTCCTATGGCCCACCATTCTTGGCTGATGAGCTACATTCATCTTGATAGGTCTCAAATTGTGTTGGCCTAACATATTTAGGGCACAATTCTATGCATGTTTAGACAGAAAAAAAGTCCTACAACTCCCAGCATGCCCTGGCCAGCCTTAGTTTTTTAAGCCTCCATCTTAAGCCTTGGTAGCTAGTCCAGCCTCTCCAAAGTTGCCCATCACCCAGGGCGAGTGCCTTGCTTGCTGCTGCCTAACACACCCAATTGCTGCCAGTTACGTATGTTTATGCTTTTCTTTTACCTTCAGGAATTTCTTTTTTGTCCCCAGGAAGCATGCGCAAGTCATGGATAAAGCTGTAGTAGCATCAAAGCATGGGAGTTAAGGTAAACTAAAGTCATGTAATGCAATATTGTTAGGCATGTTTACTCAGAGGAGTCCTACTGAGTTCAACAGAATTCCCCCTGTAGCACATGCACTTGGGAGTGCAATCTTAGTTGTGAAGTGTATACATTCATCTTACCACCTTAAGAGGAATACAGTGGGTTGGATCCAGATTAAGTTAGTTGAACTTGGGTCTTCCCATCAACATTCATGAGACAAAATTCATGTTTTCACTCCCATGGATTTCAACAGGAACTAAGTGCAACTAATTTAGTCTGGATTCAGCCCAATATTCTGAGTTTCACTTCAACACACAAACCACTCTTCCCATTATACATTATGGTATCCTCCTGAATGATGGCCGTAATCTTCTAGCTATCCTGCTCAGGAAAACAGAACCTTTGGCAAAAAGGACGATATTGCAGAACTGGAAGTAAGCAGATTAAACCCTACCTATGCCTGTATGCGCGCACCACAAATGAGCAAGCTACACTGACTGTCTTTATAAGAGGACATAGCTGACATTCCCAAATTGGCACATCTGTATCATTGGGCAGCTGTCACAGAATGGTGGACTGGTAAATAATGATTACTGGTGCCTGCATTTCCTCAGTGGCTAATGGATGCTGATGCATTCCTCATGCCATCACCACACACGCTCACACACAGGTAAATCTAGTCATTAAGATTTCTTCAGGGATAATTAAGGTTTCTCTCCAGCCAGTAATGAAATTCAGAAATTCTTCATTGGACATTCAGGGCCAGGATGAATTTAATACCTCACTAAGGCTGCTTTAGCAGGATTGTCAGTAGGAATTCAGTAACTGGGTCAGAAAATATTAATGAAGCATGAAAACAGCAGCTTTTAAGCAATTGGCACCACCGTTCAAATGGATTTTCTTACTGCAGGTTAAATAAAGAGACCATTTGGAAGCATGAAAATTGGCCTATTTAGATATTTTATTAATTTTCTTGCACAGAAAACCCAGCTAATGTGGTAGATGTTATTGATATGTCTGTTGCCATGTTTCATCACGGTAAGCTCATTATACCTCCATGTCCCTAAACAGTAGGAGATTATTCCTGTACCAATCCACAAACCACTTAAGGCAGCCTAGTCTCAATGAAATAAATCACTACATTTGTTAATTGGGCTGTTCATGTTTAACCCTATGTATTTGCACTGCTTCCTTCCCAGTGAGTGAATACACAAAGAAGGAAATGGCATAAATTAGCAAAGCTGAATGGATTTGTGACCATACAAATGAAAACACCTATGCTAACGTATTTAAAGTTACCCACTATATACTTAGCTTGAAGCAATTTTTCAGAAGCGATACCTCAGATGCCTGAATAAAGTAGGTTTTTAGAGCTTCTCTCCTTCTCATGTCACCCCTCCCACTTTGTGACTAAGTAATAGTAGCTGCTGATACATCTAGAATTTATCAAACGGTAATCTGTAAAACCACAATACATACTTTGCAGTGATGACTATATTGCCACAAAAACTAGATTGACTTTTTTTTCCTTCTTCAAAACTGGACTGGTTTTTTAAAATATATCAGCCGTGTGGCATTTTCACTTGCTAACAGGTACACCTAAATATTCAAAAACAAAACAGATAAAAATGCAGACAGAGGTAGTTCTAAAATGTAAAACTGTGGTTACAAATGCATAGTAGAGCCGCTGGTACTTATACTTCACATTATAAAGTATTTATTTTGTACTGCCTTCATGTAGACAACAAAATGTCTGAGAAAGCACCTTAAAAAAATCAAAGTGGAGAGATCCAAGTATGTATAATCCACAAATTCCAGTCAGGTTTCTGTAATTTCACGTGAGCAGAAATCTCTAGCTATTCCCAATTACAGCCTCATTTGATCCACATACTAATACTGAGGTGCTGAATTACACCCACTATGTAGCTAAAATGGAGCTTCTGAGAAACAAGAGGGCATCAGCATGCTTAAGCATCTTAAGCATCAGCATGCTTAAGAAAATGCCAACGTTTGCCAAGTAAAAGCAAAAATCTTTAGGAAAAAATTCAAAGGAGCCAAACACAAACAAACCCAACAACAACCCCCAAATAGCCCAATGGGGGCAAAGTATGCTGTGTGGCCACAGCATATGAAGTGTCAGTTGGGGAGAGGGACAGGAATGGCGTACAGCTAGCAAATGGGGGCAAAGTATGGGGGCAAAGTATGCTGTGTGGCCACAGCATATGAAGTGTCAGTTGGGGAGAGGGACAGGAATGGCGTACGGCTGGCTGGAACTCTGAACTGGAGCACCCTAAACTGCAACTTTTTGTTCCAGGCTTCACTTGTTGCCCTCTATTACCAGGGGCACTTTTTCAGGAAAGCGGGTAGGGCAGCCGGCTCCCTGTCACATCATATTTAAGACTGCATGTAATTCTTTCTCACGAGCAAGTATAACTTCAGTTGCTATGAAGTATTTCAAAAAAAATAACCATGGCAAATTTTCTTAAGATCCACTAGAAAGTTCTGCAGTTAAATCTTAGATATAGTCAAGAGCAGACCTTTGAAACTTGTGATAAATCCTACAATCACACCCCTGCCAGCAAACCATCAAAAGACACCCATGCCCACCATTAATGAATTATTACAATAATGCAAATCCTGATTTACAAGAGATAATCAGATTCTTTCCAGTAACGTGCTTAGAGCTATGTTACTGTGAAACATTCCCTATAATTTGGGATATTCAGGCCAAATCTGCAGATTCATTAGGATTCTTAATACTTTTCTCTTTTGATTTCTTACCAAAATCTCTCTCTAAAGAATACTTTAAGAGGGTTGGTGTGCATTCTTTATAATTCATACCTGCATCTTCTTCTTGGGATTCCTCGACTGTTTGGTCTAAATTTATTGGGGATAGGTTTTTTTGCTCAGTTGTGCCAAATTTTCATCCAACCAGCTGTGTGCTCCGCTTAGACAATACTGACGTTTCCGTGCGCCAGGTTTTAAGGAAAGATGCAGGATTTTTGTTGTTGAATGTTCTTTTAAAGACAATTCTATAAGGGGGTTATGAATTTGGCAGGCATTTGCCAGTTCAGAAAAAAAGGATAAATTGTAACAGATCTTGCTTGCTTAGATGAAAATAAGCACACAACACACACACACTCACATTACTTTAAAATAGGCATGGCGGAGAATTCCGCCACGGATTTCAGTGAGGCCGAATGCACTGGCATTCGGTCCCCCGAAACCTGTGGTGGAATGGCATCCCACCCCCCGCCACCCCGCGGAATCCCCCCCGGGATGAAGCTTACCTGGGCCGGATGTTCCGGCAGCGGCGGCTCCGGCGGTGGCAGTGGCAGCTGGTCTCTCGGCCGGCTGCTGCAGCTGCAAATGTAGGCCACCATAGCGGCCACCATTTGCATCCTGCCAGGTTGCCGTGATAGGCTACGTAAGTATTTACGTAGCCTATCACGGTAAAGGCAGCCATGCAAATAGCAGCCACTATGCCATTTGTGTAACCGCCTTTACCGTGTTAGGCTACGTAAATACTTACATAGCCTATCACGGAAACAGCAGTGGCGCAAACGGCGTAGCGGCTGCTGTTTGTGCCCCTGCTCTTTGCCGTGATAGGCTATGTAAATACATACATAGCCTATCACGGCAGCCTGGCAGGACGCAAATGGTGGCTACTACGGCGGCCGCCATTTGCATCCGCAGCAGCCGGCTGTGGCCGGAACTCTGGCTGCAGACAGCCCTGGCCAGTGGCTCCATGGAGCCACCGTGGAGCAGAGCTGGCCCAGGGAGGATTCCAGGGGGAGGGATGGAGCGCCTCACCCCCACCGCGAATCCAAGCTGCGAAAAGGTAAGTGACTTTCATACATCCCTACTTTAAAAGAATTAAAAATTAATATTCCTTCTGCATTAACCCCCATAAACACTGTGCCCAATCCCATTTCAAATGCAGTGTGTGCAAAGCAAGGTGGTCTAGTTAGTTCCACAATTGGGGTGCCACAGCAGAAAATGACCTCTTCCTGGTAGCCACCCGCCTCATTTCCTTTGGTGGGGGCTCACGGAGAAACACTGCTGAGGATGATCTTAGGGCCTGGGCAGGCACATATGGGAGGAAGCGATCCTTCAGATAACCTGGCCCAAGCCGTTAAAGGCTTTGAATGTTAATACCAGCACTTTGAATCAGGCCCAGAAATGGACTGGCAGCCAGTGCAGCTGGAAAAGTACTGGCGTAGGGATGGCGGAGAATTCTGCCACGGATTTCAGTGAGGCCGAATGCACTGGCATTCGGCCCCCCAAAATCCGTGGCGGAACGGCCTGCCACCCCCCGCCCCCTGCTGATCCCCCCCGACGAGACTTACCTGGGGCGGAGGTTCCAAACAGCGGCGGCTCCAGCGGCAGCTGCGGCGACGGCGGCTGGTGTTCCGACCAGCTGCCGCAACAGCCATTTGCAGTCTTGTCTTTTTTTTTTTTTACCCAGACGTGACAGGCTACATAAGGACTTGTGTAGCCTATCACATCTGGGTTAAAAAACAAAGCAAAACGGCATACGCAAATGGCAGTGGCTATGGCAGCCGCCATTTGCGTTCCTTATTTTTCGCCGTTTTAGCCTACGAAAATCAAAAAGGAATGCAAATAGCGCCCACTACGCTACTTGCGTTCCCCCCTTTTTTCCCCACCGTAATAGTCTACGTAAATATTTACGTAGACTAAAACGGTGAAAAATAAAGAACGCAAATGGTGGCCGCCGTAGCCTAGGGATGTACGAAAGTCCCTTACCTTTGACGAAAGTTGATTCGCGGTGGGGAGGAGGCACTCCGTCCCTCCCCTCGAAATTCTGGCCGGGGGGGAGGCACCCCGTCCCTCCCGCCGCGAATCCTGTTCTGCCGGGACTGCAAATGGCAGCGGCTGTAGCCACCGCCGTTTGCATCCCTGCAGTCAGCCGTGATAGGCTACGTAAATGTTTACATAGCCTATCACAGCTGAGTGAAAAACAAAACAAAAAACTGCATGTATGCAAATGGCGGTGCCCATGGGCGCCGCCATTTGCGTTCCTTATTTTGGCACGTGTAGTCTATGTAAACATTTACGTAGACTATGGCAAAAATAAGGGGAACGCTATTTGCGCTGGCATTCGGCCTCCCCGAGATTCGTGGTGAAATTCTCTGACATCCCTACCATAGCCACCGCCATTTTTTTACTTTGCCATGATAGGCTATGTAAATATTTATGTAGCCTATCATGGTTAAATACAGGGATGCAAACGGCAGTGGCTATGGCAGCCACCATTTGCGTCCCTGCTGCCCAGCGGCCAGATGTCCGGCTGCGGGTGGAGCTGGCTGGCAGCTCCGTGGAATCCCTGCAGAGAGGAGCTGGCTGGGCAGGACTCCGGGGGAAGAGACAGAGCGCCTCCCCCCCACCACGAAGCTATGGCAGCCGCCATTTGCGTCCCTGCTAGCCAGCGGCAGAGGAATCCCCACAGAGTGGAGCCGGCCGTTGAGGATTCCTGGGGGGAGGGACAGAGCGCCTCCCCCCCGTTGAGGATTCCGGGGGGAGGGACGGAGCTAGGGATGTCAGAGAATTCTGCCACGGATCTCGGGGAGGCCAAATGCCAGCACATTTGGCCCCCCGAAATTGGTGGCGGAACAGTCTGCCCCCCTGCCCCCCCCGGGACGAGACTTACCTGGGGCGGATCTTCCTGGCGGCGGTGGCTGCGGCGGCAGTTCGGCAGCTGCGGCTGCGGCGGCTGGTCTTCTGACCGGCTGCCGCCGCCGCCATTTCCAGTTAAAAAAAAAAAAAAGACGTGATAGGCTACGTAAAGATTTACGTAGCCTATCACGGCTAGGTTTTTTAAAAAAAACCGTGATAGGCTACGTAAACCTTTACGTAGCCTATCACGTCTGACTTTAAAAAAAAAAAAAAAAACCACGCATACGCAAACGGCGGCGGCTACGGCTGCCGCCATTTGCGTCCCTGCTAGCCAGAGGCCGGATGTCCGGCTGCTGGCGGAGCCGGCCGGCGGCTCCGCAGAATCCCTGCAGAGCACAGCCGGCCGGCCAGGATTCCGGGCGGGAGGAACGGAGCACCTCCCACACCGTCCAGGATTCCGGGGGGAGGGACGGAGCGCCTCCCCCCCACCATCAACATAATCCGCGAAAGGTAAGTGACTTTCGTACATCCCTAGATGGAGCACCTCCCCCCCCAGCGGATGCCCCGACCGGAACAGGTAAGTGATTCGTACATCCCTACTCACATACCCCGAGCAGACACATAGGCCATCTAATCACAGTTTTCGCTACCATGTTGAGTTGTATTGTTTTTTCTATATAAATTATAGTAATTATGTATAAACTAGCATCTGTCTGTCTGTCTGTCTGTCTGTCTATCAATTAGCACATACAAATTCTGTGAAAATTGTTGATACATAACTAGCCATCATCCAACTTATTTCTAAGGAAACATATTTTATCTCCAGCGTCCGTCTTCAGTAAAGCAGCTTCAATAGTTTTCTCTGTCTCTCTAACTTTGAAAGAAACATAATACTCAGTGGCATTATTGTAAAAACCTCATTCACCAGTAATGAAGATACTCCCAGAATATTTACAGACCCATGCAAGAGAAGGATGGCGGAGAGCTTAGCATTTTTAGGAAACAGTATGCTGTTTACTCCTCCTGTGGAATCCCTGGAACCACAGGTTTGAATACCAACAGAGCTGATTCAGCCCCTTATCTTTCTAGGGGAGGTAAACTGAGTAACGTGGTGCTCCCTGTGTCTGTTAGATAAGACCTTAAAATCAAAGGCTCTGTCTGTGGTTGATAGTTATTACGGACTTTCAGATTCTACATGAGTCTAGGGATGTGCAGTGTTCCAAGCCCTTTGCCAAATTTCCCTCCAACGTTGTGCTCAGGGACGCAAATGGTGGCTGCCATAGCTTCGTGGTGGGGGGGAGGCGCTCTGTCTGGTAGGATGCCATCCTTCTTTCAAGAGGTGACTTGTGAATCAGAATGCATCCACTGGGCTTCTGGGCTTAATTTTTACTTTTGGGTAGAGTTCAGTAATATAGTTTTGAATAAGCATAATATTGCAACCTCCTGCTATACAACTAGAGTCAAGACTAGCCTAGCCCCATAGACTAGACTAGTCCCATAGCCTAAAGGTGCTTTGGAATTCATGTTGCAGTTAAAAGGGGATTTGGAAGAAGATTCTTGTCAGATGTGTTCAAGATGTAAGGAACACAGAACAGATAAGATGATCTCCACAAGCTTTTGGATTCCAAGCTTTCAGAGAGTGAGCGAGTTTGGATCTTTGCATGTGCTGTGTTTTCCTTATTTCTTAATAGCTCTCCAAAAGGAAACATAACACTATTGAGTAGGGATGTTGGAGAAATCTGCTACAGATGCAAATGAGTTTGAATTTCAATCCTACCTGCAGATACTACAGCAGAACAGCTTTTTCTGTGTCACCTGGATTTCATAGACATGTAGAACAGTTTTTTGTTTGTTTTTACTGTTGGGGGAGATTTGCACAAAATTCACCCTTAGAGTGCATTGGCAGAACAACAAAATTCCCTAAAAAAAAAATGGATTCCATCTATGAATGGATGATGGAACGAAAGATGCCTGACGTTCCATGAGACACAGATGGAATGAGTTCAACATAAACTGTATATTCCCACTGTTGAGTAGTGTGTGTGTGTGTGTGCAGATACACATGCCATTGTCACACCGGTAATGTTCACATTTAACAGCACTTTTGCATTATTGCATTTACTAGATCTGAGCTGAGCTGACATTTCTCAGAAGACATTTTTCAGAGAAAATTTCAGAGATTTCTCTTTTTCCTCTCCCTGCCCCTTCCTCTTCCCCTGTATCCAGAAACAGAAGGTTGCTTTACAGACATTTCTCTAAACAAGTTCCACCTTTTGTGTGTGGCAGCTGTTATTCCCCTACCCCACCCCAACACACGCACATACACAATGCTCCAGAACAGCACTAGGTCTGGGGCAATGTGGAGGATGCAAAATGGGGGCAAGTCTCCCATCACACCTACTGTAAGAAAAAAGAAAAAGAAATAGTGCCACTCCCACTGCTAATTATGAGCCCCACTCCCAATAAACCTGTCAGGGTGGAAACTGAGCCCATAGAGCTCCAGAGCAGTTCTGATTCTGAGGAGGAACAGCAATCCGTGGGAGTGGAGCCAGCTCATCCCTCACAAGCACAACAGCTGGCAGAGATTCCTCTTGCCAGCATTCCTGGGAGAGATAGTGACCCTGGCAGTGAGAGAGCGCTGGAGGGGGGGCTTGCTGGACGACATAATGCAGGGAGTGATGACAGATGGAGGGCACCAAAAGGAGGCGCTCTGCTCGTTTGGTGCTCAAACAATGGACAAGTCCCGAGGACCCAAGGGAAAGAGGGAAGATCTTGCCATAGCCCATAAGTTCAGAGTCTTCCCTTGGTTCCCCTTCAAACAGGGACCAACTGCCTTACCTGGAGCTTAGGCTACTGACTCTGCTATCTTTCCCCAGTGCTGTTCCTTGCTTAGTCGCTAGTGATTAGTTCTGAAAGAGTCATAAAGTAATAAAGGAATAATAAAGCCTGGAAGGAATCCTCATCGTCTGTGTCCCGAGTTGGCTATTGCAGGGGACTGCAAGAGGCAGCTAGGGCGCTCCTGATAAAACCTTTGAAGAATTTCTTCTTCTCCTGGCAAAATTCAGTGAAATTTCTTTGCCCCCAAACAGGATGGAAAATGTCAAGATGTCATCTATGCTCTGTCTATCTATCTCTCTCTCTCTCTCTCTCTCTCTCTCTCTCTCTCTCTCTCTCTCTCTATCTATCTATCATCTATCTAAACTGGCTACCTCTATTTCCCATTTCTGCCCTAAAAGCTGCTTTAAAGATGCCACTGATGGAGGAAGCTGACACAATCAATGTAGTCATTTTTCTGTCATTGGCTAACTGGTTTATGATACATGCTTTGTTTAAATGTGCCTCCTCTCTGACCAGAATGCTCAAATTCTCATCTTCCCAGCAGATGACTGGGTTTTAAACTTTTAAACATTCACTCTTCTGAGGTGTGTGATGCTTAGATTTGCCACTCTGTATTGCTGTATTTATTTATTTCCCAACTTTATACCCTGCTTTTCAGCTTGGCCATTTTCTAATGCAGTATGATTGAAAACTCTCTCTCTCTCTCTCTCTCTCTCTCTATATATATATATATATGCGTGTGTGTCTGTGTGTGCGGCGCGCATGTGTGTGTATGTATATCTATATATATCAGCATAAAAGAGCCCACAAAATAATAAAACACTACATGAAACAGCTTAGGCAAACAACAAATAAAACAGTGTAAAACTTCAGAAAATAGCAAATAAACCCAGCAGTCAGAGATATATCTATCTATCTATCTATCTATCTATCTATCTATCTATCTATCTATCTATCAGAATTATGGCTCAATAAAAAGCTCAGGCAGATAAAGAGTCTTAACATTGCAAAAAAGATTACTAACAAATGTACCAGCTAGTTTCTATGGGTAGGGCGTGCCATAAACAGGGCATCACCACTAAAAAGGCAATTTCCCCTAGGCACCTCATCCCTGAAGGCAGGGGCACCTGTACAAGGATCTTAATACCTGGGCAGGTTCATGGGGAAAAGGCTGTCCTTAAGAAACACAGATCCCAAGTTGTAATGGTTTTCAAAGTCAAAACTGGCCTTTTCAAATGTTTTCAGACCCTAATAGGAAGCTACTGAATCTCTTTCAGTACTGGCAAGACATGTACTCTGTACCTTGTGCCAGTTAGTGCTTAGCCACTACATTCTCAACTAATTGAAGTTTCCAAGTAATCTTCCAAGGCAGTCCCACATCACAGCAGTCTAACTTCAGTGTTCCTAGGGCATGGACAACAATAACGCACCTCCCTCTGTCCAGGAAGGGCAGCAACTGGTACACCGGCCTAAGCATCTGGAAGGCAGTCCATGCCACTAAAGCCACTTAGACATCTGATGTGAGGGCTGAATATAAAACACACTCCAGTTGCGACCCAGATCCTTAAGAGGAGTGCAACCCCATATAGAACAGCTTGGCTACCATCGTCCCTGGTGTATTGCTGTTCACTCAGCTGACAAAACTATTGATGCACCTATTAACAAACCAAAACATTAGGTTGCACACGGAGACATCCATTGAAAAGGTTATTTCACTTGTGGACTGGGATTGCATCTTTGTTTGTGGCCCCCAGGGAAGAGAAGGGATCAAGGGTCAACTGCAGACCTGGTGAGCCACGTGAAAAGAAGATGGAGCAGGGCAATATAAAGCCTCTGCTTCACTGCCTCCCGCCCCTGTAAACGTCCTCTTAGCTCTTCAGCTTTGCACCTGCCTGTCCATCCAGGATACAGTGTGTTGAGCTAGTCACCCCTTACCACAACCACATAGGAACTTCCTGGATGAGACTACCCAGCACTGGTTAGGCCTCATCTGGAGTACTGTGTCCACTTCTGGGCACCACAGTTTAAGAAACTGGAGAGGATTCCAAGGAGCGCAACAAAGATCAGGGGACTGGAAACAAAGCCCTATGAGGAGAGACTGAAAGAACTGGGCATATTTAGCAAACGGTATTTTTGTGCCTTTTTTTTTTTGGCCTCATTGTCACACTGACCTGAAGGACAGGCTTTTCAAAAAGTGGCTGTCACAGTGACAGAGGTGGGTAAGTGCCATGTTGGCTCAAGGGTTAGAAGACTGGAAACAAATCTGGTGAGTACCCTCAGGCCTCTTTCAAGGAGAATGAAAGATTCCTCAGGTCTGCACATTCAACATCAGGAGACTAAAGGGATCTCTGTTTGGGGCCCACTCGACTCACCCACACAAAACCATGATGCCCAGGGGATTGGGATGTTGCTAGACCCTCCTTAGCACATCACAGTGAGAGCTGTGAGGGGCCCTGGATAGGAGAAGGACTAGCCACAGGCCCTGAGCTTGGGGAGCTCACCCAGAAAAGGCTGGTGAAAGCTCCCTTACTTCAGTCCACTAGAGCACCACACCACAGGGAAGGAGTTAGATTAAAACAGGGGTGGGGAATCTCAGGCCAATGAGCCAAATCTGGCCCTCCTGAGGTCCCAGTCTCGCCCTCCAAGGTCCCCCAGATGGCCACACCCCTTTCTCCCTGGCTGCTGATCATTTGATGGTTTTCCAGCTTTTGCATAGGTTGTTTTCACTCTTAAATTCTAAAAGGTTGAAATGTCTCTCTTGAGGCTTAGGGCCAAACTAAATGCTCACTAGCTTTTCCTACTCTCCTGTAAGTATGTATGGATCCGATTCAGATTGGGACCACAGTGCTCTCAGATGGAGGGTTAAACCTTCCCCCCACTTTTTTGCGGGTGGGGCAAAATTACACCACCACCCCTGGTGTTCATGTGTGTATGTGTGTGTGTGGGGGGGGGGGGGTTAAAAAAAACAAGGAAAAATGTCTTCATTGCAGTCAGTGGGGACTCTTTTAGTTTAAAGCAGGTTGTTAAAACTGTTTTTGTTCTATACAACTTTTGAGTGATTTAAAATATATTAACTCTGCTCCCTGCTCATTTTTCTCCTGTTCTTAATTCGCTGTATGATATTCTTTTAAAGTTTTAACATTGTTTTAAAGGTTTAAATTGTAGGTCGTCTTGAGGGCCCTGTTTGGGCCAAAAGCTGACTCAGAAATAATTTTATAATACTTTTTAGGATTTAAAAATTTAGTAAAAAGATAAAACAAGAAATAGTTATATAAATAAACAGTAAATGAACAACAAATAAATCCAATCCTCTGATCTGCAATCGGGATTCAAGGGAATTTTGCATGAGGACCAACATAGTCACCACGTAGCTTGTGGGTATATTAAATGAGTTGAATCAGCACACTTCAATAATTCTCCACTCAGAAGTGCCCTAAGAAGGCCTGTGGCATTTAGTATTACGATGCTCTGACATTTGTGCTAAACAAAACATTTGGATGTTTATCTTCCAGGAAACACAGTGGTGAAATTTTAATTGTGGTGAAAGCTGTAAAATAATCTGACATACTTAAAAGCAACAACGAATATGTTTAAAAGTTCATGCCTGTTGAACTAGCAACAGCAACTTGGAGCTGAATAATTCATCCCTCTGTTCTCCCACAGGCAGGAGCTGAAATACATAATGGGATGGGTAGCATTCATTATTTTTCATATGAAATGTAGCAACATGGATTGCTTCATTCTATTGGTTTTTAATTTTTCCATTCATCAAATTTCTTCTATGATCAAGTCCTTGTTTCATTTCATAGCTTTCCTGTTTTGTACAATTAGAATCATAGAATAGTAGGGTTGGAAGGGGCCTATAAGACCATTGAGTCCAACCCCCCTGCTCATTGCAGGAATCCAAGTCAAACCATCCCTGACAGATGGCTGTTAAGCTTCATCTTGAATGCCCCCAGTGTGGGAGAGCCCACTATTGTCATATTGCTCTAACAGTCAGGAAGTTTTTCCTGATGTTCAGCCAGAATCTGGCTTCCTGTAACTTGAGCCCATTACTCTGTGTCCTGTACCCTAGGATGATTGAGAAGAGATCCTGGCCTTCCTCTCTGTGATAACCTTTCCAGTACTTGAAGAGCACTATCATATCTCCCCTCCATCTTCTCTTGCTAAACATGTCCAGTTCCTTCAGTCTCTCCTCATACAGCTTTGTTTCCAGTCCCCTGACCCTTTGTTGCCCTCCTCTGAACCCTCTCCAGTTTCTCTGCATCCTTCTTAAAGTGTGGTGCCCAGAACTGGACACAGTACTCCAGATGAGGCCTAACCAGTGCTGAGTAGAGGGGAACTAGTACTTCCTGGGATTTGGAAGCTATGCTCCTATTAATACAGTCCAAAATAGCATTTGCTTTTTTTGCAGCCACTTCACATTGTTGGCTCATATTCAGCTTCCAAGATCCTTCTCGCTTGTAGTATTGTTGAGCCAAGTATCCCCCATCTTGTAACTGTGCATTTGGTTTCTTTTTCTTAGGTGTAGAACTTTGCATTTATTCCTATTAAATTTCATTCTGTTGTTTTCTGCCCAGCGCTCCATTCTATCAAGATCACTTTGAATTTTGTTTCTGTCTTCCAGGGTATTAGCTATCCTGCCCAATTTTGTGTCATCTGCAGATTTGATCAGCATTCCCTGCACCTCCTCCTCCAAGTCATTAATCAAAATGTTGAAGAGCACTGGGCCCAGGACTGAGCCCTGTGGTACATCACTCATTACCTCTCTCCAGTTGGAGAAGATCCCACTGATAAGCACTCTTTGAGTCCAATCCTGTAGCCAACTGTGGATCCACCTGATAGTTGTTTCATCTAGCCCACTTTGAGCTAGTTTGCTCATCAGGATATCATGGGGCACTTTGTCGAAAGCTTTGCTGAAGTTGAGGTATATTATGTCCACAGCATCCCCACAGTCCACAGGGGAGGTTACCTGATCAAAAGATGAGATCAGGTTCGTCTGGCAGGATTTGTTCTTGACAAATCCATGTTGGCTTCGAGTAATCACTGCATTGTTTTCAAGGTGCTTACAGATAGATTGCTTTATCATCTGCTCCAGAATTTTCCCGGGGATTGATGTCAGACTGACTGGTCTGTAGTTAATTATCTTATTGTGTGATTAACATAATATGGAGAGGAGGACATTGTGACTGAGTGTCTTTTATCTGAATTACACAAAACATCGCAGTGATTCATTCAGGGCGCTGTCCTATGCATTGCACCCTCGATTATCCTAAGCCCCTGAACTCGGAGACTTACGGTCATCCTATGCAGAGTTGGAGGAGCATTGGAGGTGGTCTTCACCTCCCTGTCCTCCCACCCTGCATTTTTCACTAGATGGGCTTTTTTGCCCATCTAGCTGGGGTGCTTTGGAGGGAAGGAGGTGGCCTCCCTGCCCACTGAAATGCCTCCTTTTCTCCTGCGTTCCAGACCTCAGAGAGCAATCGCCACAGTTCTTTCCATGCCAGCTGTGAAGGGGAGGGGGTTGGAGGCCCAATTCCCCCCTCTGAGGTTGGGGCATAGTCTCCAACCTCAGACTGGGGGAATCTGAAATATCCCATGGCCCCTCAGACACTGTCTATGGGCAATAGGATTGCTCCCTTAGAGTGCAATTCTATGCACGTTTAGGCTGAAAAAAGTCCTATAATTCCCAACAAGCCCCAGCCAGCATGGCTGGTTAAAGGGATGGTGGGAGTTATAGGACTTTTATTCTGTCTAAACATGCATACGATTGTGTCCTTATTTCTTCTGTTAACTCCATATTGGTACTTTTAAATAAATAGGTCATTGGTGGTAATGGATTTTCTGTTTTGTTTTCCTTTTTTTAATTTGGTATTTTGACCACCATGTTCCCCCTTTCTTTCATGCTGACTTATAGCACAGCAAATGTGAATGGTGGTTTCTGAAATACACAACATCATTAGTAGCTGCAGACTGAAGAGCAAGTTCTTGTAACTGGATGGTTCTCTGTTTTGAGATCTGAGCATTCTTTATTGAGCAGCTCCTATTTGAGGCTGCACGACAATTAGTTCATATGCAGCATTGTTACCATAATAATCTAGAAAGTGAGAGAGTGAGTAAGTGAGCAAATCAACACAATACTCAAAACGATTGCTTTACTGCCATAGCAACGCGCAATCAATCCCCCACCTTTCGTCATTATGTACACAGTGATGCTACTAATAGTTCATTGTTCTGTTCAAATATTGGCACAGACCGATAGGAAACATCAGCAAGTGACACAGTCTGAATATTCAAAGGTCAAAAAGGAGGAGAGAGAGGTGGGTATTTATTTTTAACCAAATGGTACATTAGAAGGAGATAGTTTTGCATTACAACAAAGACTCCAAATTGTTCATGCCTATCCAAAATCACACTGATTGCATGATTACTTTGCTAGATGGCATAGGCTAAAGGGGCCATTTTTGCAAGATGCTCCCTTAAAAAAAAAGCCAGTAGCCACAAATAGGCATCCAGTCACTGCTGTTTGTTTGCCTCACTGTGATGTAGTGACTCTAAATAATTGTAGCATGTAAACAGCATTCCTTCTAGACAGTGCTGGCTCCAGGTTTTTGAGGGTCCTTGGACAAGACACCCTCAGTGGCCCCCTCCCTCAGTGATTCTACCTTCTTACTGCCATTGTCACCGCCTGCTATTGTCCCTCGTCCTCTTTCTCATCATTGCCACCACTTGCTTGAGAAGTAGAGAGTCAGTGATCCAGTAGGCAGTGGCATCTAGTGCTCCCCCTCACCACCGCCACAATTGCCAGGGCCAGAGCGAGAGGCAGGTGAATAAGCAGGTTGCCATGTGAGGTGTGGGAGCAACTCCAGAGGGCTCTTGTCAGTGGGCCTCTGCTGGGGTATGGGCCCTTGGCAAGTGCCCAACCACGCCTACCCTTGACACTGGCCCTGCTTTCAGATAGTACCTAAAGTAGTTTTGATGGTCAGGAGTTCTCCATCAAAATATTGTTTCTACCTTTCTAAAAGTAGACATTACATGGGTATTACTTCTAGTCTAGTGCACTGTGTGAAATAAATTAATTAAAGCTGCAATCCTATACACACTTGCCAGGGAACTCAATTGGGTCTTACTTCTAAGTAGACATGTATAGGATGGCACAGTAAGTCCCCAATGTTAAGCATACCTATCTGGGAATGTGTCCTATTGAAATCAGTAGTATGTACTTCTGAGTAAATAGGGTTTAGATTATGTGGCAAATCATTAAAGTCTACTAGGCACTGGTGCAGTTAATTTTAGACTCTGCACTTAACTCCCCCCGCCCCCGATAGTGATGTGCATTACTTCACTTACTTCAAAATGTGGTAAGCCAGTCCTGCTACACTATGGACCCTTCTGTTCATTCTGCTCAGTGGGGCCCTGGACTTCTGCCTCAGGTTCTGCCCTAATATCACCATTGCTACTAGGAGCCCCAAATCCCCACTCACAAAGAAGGCAGGTCATCATGACTCTTACATGTCACTGCTCTAGACTTGCCTGCTTTCATGTCATCTCTCTAGTGGGGTGGTTTATTATCCATCATGTGTGATTGGATCATTTGGTATCTGCCAATCATACTGGATTTTGTACATGGAATGGAGGAGGATGCCATCTTGTCCTTTGGCTCAGGCAGCAAACTGTCTTGGCCCAGCCCTGTGAGATCAGAGCTTGACAGTGGAAAGCTCAGAATCAGCATGTGATAGCCATCCCTGACCGTTTGTTTCTGCTTTCTAGCAATCCGTAATCAAAAGCATAATCAAAAGCATACCGATTAATGGCTATTGATAGGATTGGCTTCCATGATTTTTTAAATTTATTTTTTTGGCCACCCAAGCTAGTGGCCATCTATTAAACCAATGCAAAGTACAGGTTAACTAGGACATGTCTGAAGACAGCATAAACCCTGCAAAACCCAAACCTTTCTGGAAAATGGATGTATATGTAGGGTGTAGTGATGATAAGAATATATCAGTTTCAGTTCCTCATTTTTTTCCAGACTTCAGTTCATTCTGGACATTTCCATATCAGTTTATGACTTTTAAAAAATAAAAATGAAACCTGCACAAAAGTGTGTATGCCTTTTCATCTCCTATTATATGCAACTTTGCCTAATATACATATTTGTGCAAGCAGTTTTCCCTTATATAATTTTTTTGGGGGGGTACATTTTCATTAATAAATTGATTTTTTTCGCACACTTTCCCCTAATATACACACCTTTATGTTGTAGTCATGTTCTTGTTTTTGGAGAAAATGCATCACGAAATTCTGAGAAGTGCCAATTTGCATTCCAGTTCACGTATAATTCAGTATAAATGTATTAATCAAAATGCCAACTGAACACATTTCTCCCACATTCCCACATTCCTCCCCCATTCTCCCCATCAGTTTGTGTCCATGTAGTTTTCTCACATTAAATCTTTCTTGACTAACTTTACACCGGGGTCATCTTTTCTCTCTCTTGCATGCCCCTTATAAATTGAACAAATAAAAAGAAAATTAAAACCATATAAAACCTTTCCAAAGATCAGCAGTGGAATGGCTAAGCAGCCATCACTGGGAGCTGGATTTCCTAGCAGGCCATTTACAGCAGAAAAGATCCTAGTCACATCATGATGACTTCATCCACTGTGATCTGTTACTTACTCCTGCCCACACCCCCATTGCTGCTGTATCAGCCATTGCTTTCTCTCTCCTCCCCTTCAAACTGCTTCTCTCTCTCTCTCTCTCTCTCTCCCCCCCCCCGCCTCTTTCTGTCTTACCGAAAACATTTCTTCATGAAGAGGAGAGAGAGCCCTATTGATAGCTATTTGTGTGTTAAGATGTGCAGATCAGCAGAACTTGAACTAGCTGAAGTTCTCCAAATTCCATCTCGAAGCTCATTCCGATTCAAATCTGTATCAGATTGCTTTGTGTGTCTTTTCATTTTGCATGAAAATCTGCCTGTATTTTCGTGCGCAGTTTTCCAAATATACACATCATTTGTGCGCATCTTTGAAACGTACACATTCTTCTCCCATAGGATTGTAACCTGAAACTATTATCATTCTCATGTGATATCATCTTGATACACAAGAAACAAAGCATTGGATGGCAGGTAGCAGAAGTCCAAAATAAGAGTTGTTGTTTTTTCTCATAACATTTTTCTTTAATTACTCAAGTTTCTTTTGTAATCAGGATGCTTACAGCCCAGTGTAAAAAAGAAGCAAAACCAATGAATATCAGAATTAGGATCTGGATGTGAAAGTCCATAAATGGGTTTAAACTTCCATAAAGCTTAATGAAAATCAGTGTTCACAGAGAGAAAATACATTATTGTTCTGATTTTCATTATGTAGCTCAGCAATGCAAATAATTAAAGAACCCAAGGATGAAGGAAGTAGCTACATTCCCTTAATATAGGCTTAGTTTGGTTTCGGTTCATGTTCTTTTATGCTTTTTGATTTTGAAAGGCAACCAAATTTGTAACCTTTTTGGGTCACTACTGAAAATGTCATATATATATTTAAAAACACTATCTTACAAGCACTTTAAAGCAGCAGCACCAATCAACTGAAACCTGACAGATGTTGCTATTGACAGAAGTAGTGGCCAGAAGAGAGCCAGTTAATCGAAAAGCCTCAAACATGTCTGGGCCTTTAAATGCTTACTATGACTTTTAAAAAACTGTTGGCACTTTAGAGGTAGCTAAAGCTGTGAGCTGCCGCAGTGGGTTCAAAACAACCACATCAACATGCTGGCGTTAGGACCCACAGCTCTCATGATGGCGGGGCACGTGGAATCCACTGCCATTCCATTCTGCTGACTGAGCTGGGGGATTCATTCCACCTCATGGGGGGGGGGCATTTTTATTCGCTTTTGGTGACCACCCTAATATTTGTCCATCACATCAGGCCCTGCTTCATTTACAATGTATTAATGGAATATGGACTCTTGCCATTAGAAGCAGGGCACTGAGGCTATGAAACAATCTCCCTGTGGAACTGAGGAATTGTTTATTGCCCCTTCACACTTTACCCTCACTGTGCATTCATGAGTGCACGGAGAGGGCAGAGGACTTCACCCACTTCCCCAGTCCTGACACACTGCTGGTTCTCCTCTCTGACCTCCACACTAGTTGGCTCAACCCCTCTGCCCTTCAGTAATGTGGAGAAGCCTATGTAAATTCAGCCAGTTCAGCCTTCACTGAATGCACAGAGGTTGGAGCGAACAGAATACAGAGATGTTGGAGGCAGTGCTGGTGAGGTGTGCAGTAGATTGGCAGGGCCAGGAGAGACAGTCCTGTTTCCTATCTCCATCCGTTCGCCCTCCATATAATTCCTGAATAGGGTTTCTCTTTGCTTCTCTTCTGGAGAGAGGCTTTTTGTCAAAAGTCCCTAGGGTGAGTTTCTGACTAGTTGATATCCTTTCTAATCAACTTATTCTGATTTAGTTATTTTAGGTCCCCACTCCCACTCCAGTAAGCTATTTGAATGCAAGCTGGGAAAACTGCTAAATAAATAAATAAACACATATTAAGTATAAATTAACTTAAATATATACATTTGACACAAATATCTAATGTTAATGGTCACATTTTCGTACTTTGCCACCAGTTGTAAGGTTTTTTAAAAAATCATGTCAGCCATTTGAAAAGAATGCTACCAGCACTATAGCATTTCCATTCTGATAAGTTTTTAAAGATTTTTAAAAGAATACAAGATGAGACTCTCCACAGGGATAACACATTGCTGTAATTTACCAGCCTATAAATCAGTCAATCTTCATAACAGGATGACATTTCAAGATTTAAAGTACTGCTTTCAGCATAACTGTAGATTGCAATGCTCAAGATACATGACTCCTTTTTATGAATGAAAGAAGGAAAGAAAGAAAGGCCTGCATATACTACACATGGTACACACACACACACACACACACTACCACAACTACTACTACTACTACTACATCTTATAGTAAAGGTAGCAGTGTGTAAAGGGATTTGGAAACCAGCAAAACGACAAACAGGAGAAATGTGACTTCAAGGTCATCTTGAGGTTTGATTTAGAGACAATCCCTGTGCTCCCTAGACAGTGTCTCAGGGGCCATAGGATTGGGAGTTCATTTAGAGACAATCCCTATGCTTCTTAGAGAGTGTCTCAGGGGCCATAGGATTGTTCAGAAAAGAAAAGAAAAACACTCTGAAGTCATAGACAGAACTAGGACCTTGGAGGGTTTTTCTAATGACAGAGCCCCCTCCTGGCTCCTCTAGGATGGCCAGGTGTCCTACTTTACACAAGACAGCACCCTATTTTGGAGAGCTGGCAGAGGACAGTCCTGTGTCCTCTGTTTGATGGGCAATCCAATCCAACACTGGCTTAAAGAAGCAGATAGCTTGAATTTGCCCATCAGCAGTGAGCACCTGCACAGGAGACTGAGCAGGCACACAGGTCACCCGGTCGGACTTCTCAGCTATGGTGAGGTGTAGTTATTATTTCTAAATTTAGGAAACTGAGCGGCCCAGTGGGTGGGAAGGGAGTGGACAAGGATCCAAGGGTGACGACAGGGGTCCTCTCCCCCATCCCTGGCTGGGGAATGCTGGAATTGTAGGACTTTTTTCTGTCTAAACATGCATAGGATTGCAGCCTCAGTGTGCACTTTCTGGTTCTCTGATTTGAACTTACTTCACTAATTCCATTGAGCTTTGTTGTCCTAGTCCACTGTGTATCAATGAAACTATGAGAAAGTGAGGGGGTGGGGGGAATATGTTCTGCAATGTGGAGAGCGTCGGCTATTGGACAGTATAGAAATCAATCAGTCAATCAATCTAGTTTTTCAATGCACATTCAATCAACATGCCAAAAATAAAAGAGAAATGGATGATCATATACAGTCCTCCTCAGGTAGTCCTATACTTGGTTTTTGCATTCAACCTTCATTCTATGCAAAGGTTTGGGAAACATATAGTACCCAGCTATTTGCTGAGAAACGTAAGTGGTTGTCTTAAGATGAAATTTCTTCTGTTCCAAACCAATTGGGACAAAGTTCTATGAGAGCTTATCTCTTTCTGTTGAAAGCAGAGTGGTGTTGAGAAGATTACGACAATGCCAACGACTTCCCGTTGCTGTTCCCTGCAGGTATGCATGATTTGTTTGTGTCAACCTAATTCTCAGGCATTTTTCTGTCAAATACAAATAACACCTGTTTGGCAGCTGCTCGGAATCCTCCTCCTCTCTCTCTCTCTCTCTCTGACTCCAACTTCCCCAGCTGGCTAATCTGTGTGCAACAATACTAATCACTAGAGGTGATAAAGATCACCAATGGAATACCAAAGAAAACACTGATCAATTAAATAATACTTTAAAGAGGAAGTAAATAGTTTTGTTAATATATTCATTTCCAAGCCTTAATTTTATGGTACTGCGAAATTGCTAGATAGCCTATTGGAGATAAATAACATACATTCCCACATAATTAGTATACAAACTGTAATCGCATACTTATTTGTGCCCTGTAAACAAAGCCATAAACTAGTAGTGTTCCCATCCGACACGACTGCAGACATAATATTGGTAATACTAGGAAATAATCCACTTCACAGAAGGCATCTGAAAAAAAGAGAGCAGATTCTCTACAGGCTTCTTTGTATATGGTTTTCATTGGCACTATGGCAAATATAAATTATACTAATATTTTGAAGTGTGCAGAATTAAAGTGCTGAAGATGGGTATTTCTTCTGCCTTTTTGCCTCTACATACCTCATCATTTCACAGTGTAATCACAGATCTTTTGTTACGGAATGAAATAGATACAATGCTGAGCTCTTAATGCTGTAGGGTTTGTTCTCACTGAAAGGTTCCATCACATTTGATTTCCCCCCTCTACATGCCTCTAACAGCTTGTGCTGCTGTTTATGAATCCTTTATTTCTAAAGAAGAAAACTGCAGTCCTTTACAAAGGTGACCCTCATTATCTTCCTGACCTCTTGCACATCACATAGTATGGAGCATTTGCCTGTGACAGGAGAAAAAAGTGACAATGTTTGCAGGCACGATTCAAAACAATTGCACATGAGCTCTTGACAATGCGGAATACATGCTTTTTCTCACTGCTTATGAATAGTTACCGTACATAAGATGCTTCATCACATTTCATAGCAGAATTCACTTTCTTGCTACATTGACAGTATTGCTGAAATGTGTTATAAATAATAGTAAAACCATTTATATTTATCTATTGTAAATTATGCTGGAACTCTTTATTTCAAACCTAGATTATATATAACTGATCTTGTTTCAGCTTCACTGGGCACTTGTTTCTGGACTCAATTTAAATAGGGGTTGGTGAACGAGCGATGTCTTGAGGTCACTAAAACATTCTTCAAACCTCAGCTCACTGCTCACCTTTCTTCAATTTGTACTCACCTTTGAGATTGCTCTTTGTTTTGCACCAGTGGAAAAATTGTGCAAAACAAAAAGCTATTGAACATGAAAGTTGGGCAAAGAAAACCCAATGCACAAATTTTCAAAGTTGCACAAAGTTCTAAAGCATGGGTGGTTTACAAAATTGCACATTTTTGAAATTTGTGCAAAACTTGAACGGGGAAATTTGCACAGATCGAACACAAGCACATTTCAGAATTTGCAAACATTGCCAGCAGATGCGTTCTCTTGATCACATTTGCTCTTGGGGTTGTGAACAAGGCACGCTTGCATGTTTTGTGACCAGAAACAAAATTTGCATAGATATTAAATTTAAACTGGTCATTTGGGTTTTTGAAGCCCTAAACAACCTTACGTCAGTTAGTTCAAGATCTCACTGTCCCATATCAACCTGCCAGGGCCTTAAGATCTACCTCAGAGATGTCCTGCTCTATTTGTGATAGCTTCTCAAGTGGCTAAGTGAGTGAGAATGAGACAGAGAGAGAGGGGAACTTCTTCATAGTGGTGCCAAGGCTTTGGAATACCTCTGTATGGTTCTGTCACTGCTGGCCTTCTAATCGATAATTCAGACACTCCTCAACCCAGAACTTGGTCTCCAGCTGAATCTGGGTCCCTGGCTGAGGCTCCAGGTGGAAGAACACTCCTTTACCTGGCAACTAGATTGGGGCAGCTTCACTGTGGGCTTCATGTGGGCTTTTCCTGGCTTTGCTGGGAAATGGCTGCACACAACGAAACTGCCCCAACCCCTTAAAGAACCTTGAAAGTACCATAAGATCAGGTTTGGTTTTTGCTACATTTTATCAACGTGCATATGCGGTAACTACGGATGTTGCAGAAATCCGCAGTGGAATCAAATGAGTTTGGATTTTTATGAATCCAACCTGTAGATTCCGCAGCGAATCACTAATTACTAATTTTGTTTAGCAGTAGAAAACTATGCACAATTAAAAAAAAAACACACAGCCAAAAATGCTCCTTTTCCCCATAGGCTAACGTGTGAACATGCTCATTTTGGGGGGAATTTGTGCATTTTCACAAGTGTGCATTTGCACAAATTTGGAAACAAAAAAATTCCAGACCTGTCGATGAATGGACGATGGAACAAAAGGCACCTGACAATCCATGAGATGCAAATGGAACAGATTTTACACAGTCTATACATCCCTAGTGGTAACACACAGACAGTGGAAAAAAAGACAAAGCTGCTGCCTTGATTCTCCAACAACTACAGTTCCAGTCCAGCTAGGACTCCCACTGCAGTTCTGTGCATGCTCAGGTGCCTATACACCAGCAGTGACAATCCACGTTCTGTATAGTATGCTAGAATTATAGAAATGCCTTGCAGAATATAGCATCTTAGTTTATTCCACAGGTGTCACTGTTGGTGAATTTCTTATGAATTCATACAGGGCCTGAACTGAACTGTCATACCTGTGGGAAAGGTGGTGGGTGTGTGGCAGAGAGGTAGTACTGTCTCCAGCACTCTGTGGCCATCTGGGCCACTTTTCTCAGCAACCGCAGCAGAGTGGAGGCTTCCAAGGCACGGCCCAGGGAGGAGCTCTCATATTGGTTGGATACTTCTGGATAGTGTGAGACTCCAGTGAAGCCCAAATCTTGTGAGATGCAGGATTTCTATGTCCCATGAGATTTCTGAGTGAGACTAAACCAAGGCCTATATAAGGCCTCACCTCAGTTGGCCTGACCAGTCAGTGCAAAGACATTACCTAGAGTTCAGGGTTACCCTAGACATTGCCTGGTCATCTGGCTGGGAAGGATTTTTTCATGTTCTCCAGACTGACCAAAGTGGGGCATGTTATTATTGTTTTGTCTTCCCTGAGGTATCACTTTAGATAAGCCTTCCCCAACCTGTTGGGATGTTTTGGACTTCAACTCCCATTAGCCCCAGTCAGCAGGGTCAATGGTCAGTAATGCTGGGAGCTGTTGTCCAAGCTATCTGGAGGGCACCAGGTTGAGGAAGACTGCTTTAGATGATTGTATATAATTTGATGTAGTACATAACCATCCCATCTTTGACAGGCAGAAAAGAATAAGGGAGAATTAAGACCCATAGAAGGTGAAGTTAGATGCACCTGTAATTAGAGGCATGGGGTGCTGACCACCCAACAACTTTTTGGGAAGCTGCTGGAACTGGAATCCATGCTTAGACCATATGTAACAGCAAACATTAGGCTTCAACTTGGCTGCTGGTTTCCCCTTGAGCTGACCCCCTGAGGTGCTAAAAGGGGTATGGACAGCCAGGTCAGCAAACAAGGGAAATCATGGCCTTCTAAACCACCCAATATTTGCTGATTTAATAATACCTGTAAATAAATAAACTTGTGGACTAGTTTAAATCCAAGAATGGTATCTGCTTTTTTCTTACAGATGTAGGGAACCTAGACACTCAATGTGTCGTAGAGGGTCTATACGTAGCCCGTTTGAAAATATATATATTTTTAAAATGCCACTGTTCTTCAGATTTCCCACCAGAGCATGCCATAATAGTTTTCATCATTGAAAAGCTCTCCTTCTGAGTTATCCACGGATTTCAGATGGCTGGAATGTTCAGTGTTGTTCTTGGCTCAAAAAAAACTCAAAACGCACGTACAACTGCATATTTTGAGAGAAAATCCATTGATTTCTTTTTAAAAAATGATTTGTATATGTATGTGGGTTTCTTTTTCTTTTCTTTGTTAAATCGCAGATTAATGTGGAAACAGGATGGAACAGATTTATGAGTGAACATGTATGAAAGTGACCCAGCCCAGAAATAGACTGATTGTCCATTCCTACATAAAATGGGAAACTCCAAGTATGCTATCCATGGCCCATGGATAACCCATGGCCTGTTGTAGGGTTCTGGGTCTTGTGTTACTCACCACAACAAGTCAACCCTGCCTAGGTTTGCCCAACATGACACGACGAGCTGCACTACCAAGGATAATTATTAGAGCTGTTCACAAATGGCCTCTTGAAATTCTCCACCCTATTTGTGGGCAGAGAAATTGGAGATACAATTTCACTGAATTTCTACAGAGGGAGGGGGAACCCCCAACCATTTCTCACACAAGTTTTCTTTTTCGTAAGGTTTTTTGGTTTTTTTGTGCTGTCACTGCAAGTGGCAACAGCATCAACTGTACTGGCAGGCTGGCCCCCATTTTGTATCTACATAATGCAGGTGTGGTGGGGGAAGGGTTATGGCTGGTTCCAGGGAAGAGGTGGAGGTAGTGCTGAGCCAAAATCTGCCCTCCAATTTCCTGAAAGTTTTCTTCCCCCATGAAAAAGGCTGCCATTGTTCTGCCTCATTTTCAGGGTGTTTTATAATTTATTTTTGCAGTGCATTTGAGCCTACCTAATCACTGCGAGGTGGTTGAGGGTGCTATATGTGTGTGTTTTCTTTCTATTGTATCTCTCCATTGCTCTGCAGCCTCCCAGGCCGCCTGTGCTCCCTGATCTGAAAAGCCCTACGGGAGGAATGGCAGCATGCACTCTTGTATGGGGGTGCAGGTAGTTAATAAGCCACTGTGACTTATTCCCCCTCCATGATTGTGTGAACCGGCCCACTGAGTAATCTTGTCCCTGGGTAGCATGAAGTCCTCTATTAAATACTGAGGGATTAGACTTCATCTTACCTCACAGGTACCAATGCTACCTAGGGATGGAGAAATCTGCCTGTTTGTCTGTGTCAGTTTTGCATATTTTCAACCCTAAGTCCAATTTGTCCAGTTTCCACATCAGACTGCAATTTTTGTTTAAAAGCACCAAAATTCACATTTATCTTCAAATGCAATTTTCTCTTAACATATGCATCTCGCACACAACTTTCCATCATATATGATTTTTTTGTAAGCAAGTTTCCCTAACTTTCGTACACAGTGTTTGAGCCGAGAACTGCATCACAAAATTTGTAAAAGTTCTGCGCAACCTGAAGAATGACTGTGTTCTGATCCACATACCAGTCTGGGAAGTGTGAATTACACTGGTACCCTTAAAAATGTAGACAATTCTCCCCCCCCCCCGCTTTCCCCCATCCCTAATGCTACCATACCCAAATGGAGCTGAGAGACTTGGAATGGGGTGAGTTTGCGACAAATTTAAAATGACATCCTTATTTTTGGATGTGTGAGTGTTCGGGGGCTATCCATTTTCAGTTTCCTGGGTTCTTTTTTTTTCTTTTTCTGCTGCTGCTTGTCTTTCATTGAAGAACTACTGCTTTTCTTTCCCTAAATCAATTTTGTAAACATTTTCAGAAGTGCTCATTCAATGACATTATCCCAAGAGCATTTGGAACAAAAAATGACTGCTCTTTATGTTGTTTAGAAACCAAATAAATATGTAAAATTGGTTCTGGGGAAATGTTTATTTTGAATACCACTTTGCTATTGTTCCACAGATAAATGTTTCTACAGTATTTTGCCTTAGTCTTTTAAAAGCGAACCCTTGGGAAAGTACACAAGGTCAAATACTCTCTCTCTCTCTCTCTCTCTCTCTCTCTCTGTATGTGTGTGTGTGTGTGTGTGTATAAAAGCTATAGAAATTGTCTTGGATTGGACAAACGTTTCTTCCATAAAAAAATACAGTTCTTCTTCCAGAAGAAATCCAGACATTACTGGACATCAAAATCATTTGGCCAGTACCATGTATATGGACTGGTCTCTTGGTCAGGCCTTCTGCTAGTGGATAATAATGTGAAATGCATACCCATGTAAATGTCATTTGGTATTTCAATAATTCTATCCCCCCCCCCACAAAAGAATTTGTTCTCAAATAAATGCACCCTAAAATGTTTCTCAGGCTACCATGTGAAAATTGTAAGTGCTAAAGTAAGTGCATAAAATGCTAAAGTCACTTCAGATGTTCCAAAGAAGTGGCAACAGAAGAATCATGAGTGAGATGCATCTTCTCCCCATGTGATAAGAATGCACATCGGTAAACTAGGGAGAGAAGAAGCACCAATCATACCCTTTCCCTTCTCACAGCTTCACTGGAACATCAAATACATGGAAGATTAGGTCGGATCTACAGTCTATTTGTTTCATTTTGTTTGGAATCTGGAATTTGAAGAAAGGGCGCTGTACTGGAATAGGCAGAGTAAAGAAGCAATGGAAATAATTAACATGAAAACTGAGGAAGTAATTTAGCTCACTATAAAAGGGAATACCATATTCCCCTCCATTACATTAAAAAACACACACAGAGAACACAGCTGTTAATGTGCATTAGATCTGGCTGAATGACAAGCTGAAATGAGCCCCTTCAAACCCTTCCTGGTGACCCTCCAGAAGTGGCCAGAACTGAAGCTGGACACTGCATGAGGCTTGCCTTTTCCTTCACCCTATTACACATTTCCCATTTTGAGCAGAATGGAAAAATCACAAAATAATTGGGACAAGTTGAGATACTGGTAATTAATCCTCTGAAAACGAGCTGCAAATGTTTTAATTGAGAGTGCATCTTTGATGAAAAGAAAGAAGGCCATAGACCTACATTTTGTTATTATCACTTCATTTCCCTGCAGCATGCTACAGCTGCTGCCTCCTTGACATGAGGAATTTCCTAAGAATCAGTGACTGGATAAAATTAACAGCTTGAGGTGTAACCCCAGGCTAGATGATTCTCTTATCCTAGAAAATGCCCCATGACATTGTGTCATCTACTTAATTAGAACTCAGATCCGTCTTGGTAGCTGCAGAAAAGGTCTTCAGCTAGATGAGGTATAGCAAAGAAAGAGACATCATATGCCCCATCTGATGGTTTGGTAACATCCCAAATGAAACAACCCCCCCCAACAAAAAATCTCTGTACACATGTTTTCTAATGGGATTGTAGGATGCTGAAAAAAAATCATAAAAACACGATGTTCTCTAAAGCACTGTCAATGGTGTGTAGGCATTGTATTTAGTGAACAAATAAGAGTGGATTTCCCTTGATATATGTTGTGGGGAAATGTACCATCATATTAAAGAACAGAATCAGGTCCAAAAGATAATATGCCAGAAAGTGTTTTCAGCATGTACTAGGTTGTATTTTATTAATATCGCACTAGGCCGTTGTTACACATCACCAAAACAAACAATACTGAACATTCACGCCTGTGCATAAGGCTGATTCACGCATGCATTTATGTCATTTGATTTCACATCATTAGGAGGCATGGGTCATCGGACCATTGATATGTGAACTAACTCCACCAAAAAGCTTTGTGTATGAGGATGATGGGAAGTTCTCTCTGTGATGGTTGATCTTTGGTGGGTTCATTTTTACATGCAAATCACCACTTGATGAAACACTGCAATCATCAAACAAGAAACATGTGTATGTGAACCAACTTGTAGTTTATTTGTAAGTCATCCAAAACCCTGATCCTAGAGACATGTGCCAAATCGGATGGAAGCAGTTCTAGTCTGCACAAACACAAAGAATTTGCCTACCCTGCAAAGACTTTCCAGTTTGTAAGGGGCAGCCCCATGCATGCCAAGTGATATGTGCACAGAACTATTTATGCCTCCTGGGTGGTAAATGAAGATGGCTACTTTTGTTTAAGCTCCATATGTTCCATCAGAACTGATGCGGAGCTCTAGATCTAAGAAGGCTTGGCTGTGATCCAGCAAGAAAAGCCCTGTTACACACCAAGATTATGTGCATCTTGAAATTACTGGTGATAGATAAGTGCCCTGAATAAAATAAAATTGGTTTTTGAGTTCCCATAACCTTTAGGGCTAAATTATCAAAATTATCTCCCCCCCCCCGCCCAAACTACTTGTTCTGTGCTTTAACTTAACTCATCCAAATTTCTATAATCACAGTAATTGCTGTAAAATGTACTGTTGTCTGAAATGGGGGCCTAATGTTATCATGTGATGATGATAGAAGGCTGAGTTCCATGATGAGCACTTTTTATGCCTTGTTTTCTAGCCAGAAGTGCTTCTGTGTGTTGGCTTGATTGATCAGGCAGGGTCCAGAGACCATTCTATAGCAGCTGTTTCTTCTCCCTTAGTCTTCTCATTTCTTTGAGGTGCTCAGCACTTTCTCCTACTATACTTTAGAGATAGAAAAGCAACCAACGTTTTTAGATAAGGCTAGGTTGATACACCATATTGAGGAAATGACTTTTCTTATGGAGTTTAAGCAGAAACCTCCTTCATTCAACATTTGAATACTGTTGACTTTCTCAATATGGAGAGATAAATTCGTCATGCCCCTAGCAATGTCTCCCAATTGTAACTACTCTACAGCTAATGGTCTGTTTTAATAGTCTGTTTTATGACCTCAATATGCCAGACAACAAATTGTTCTCAGGAGATGTTAGCTAGAGGATAACAACAGTAGGAGTATTATTTACAACTGAGAAATATGCCAGTGGGAAGTTCTAATCTGACTTTTTAATATGTGCACTTACCTACACACCAGGGCTCACTGGTTTCAACATTAGGAACTTCAAGCTGCATTGCACAGTCTTCAAATGGTGATGAACGTCAAGATCTGAGCCCCACTTTCTCATCTCATGCACACCCTTTAACAACATATACTCTAGGTAACACATTCTCAAACAGCTTTTCTCCTGCATACTCTCTCTCTCTCTCTGTGCGTCACCTCCTAGTGCTAGCGGGAAGTGGTCTGGTGTGGTCTCTTGAGATATTTTTCTTTATAGCCCTATGTTCAGGTATTAATTACACATGTAATTCCAACTGAAGAGGGAGGCATACTTGCTGGGTCCCGCTATCGCCATCGTGTTCTTGCTGGCCTCATCTATGCATTGAAATTTCAGGCTCACCACCTCTTCTTCATTCTTTGTCACACTTCTTCCATGAGCTGCAGGCAGTCTATCGATGCAGGGCTTTTTTTATTTCAAAGATTGCCACCATCGTATCTCTTATGTCACTTCTAGGGATGTGTGAATCAGCAAAACTCAAGCTTGCCAAACTTCTCAAAATTCCACCTTGAATCTCATCCTACCTTGAGTGTGTACCAGATTGTGATCTTTTCTTTTCTTTTTCAAATGAAAATCCATCCATATTTTTGTACATATTTTTCCTAATGTATGCAACAATTGTGCACATCTTTGAATTGTATGCATTCTTCTTCCATTGATGGAAGCATATTTGTGCGCATTTTTCAAAAGTACCCATTTTTAATGTGCATTTTTCAAATGTGCACATGCTGTTGAAAGAGTTTTGTTTGGTCCATGCAAGCTCAGAAATGTACGGAACTGGACCAAGGTTCTGTTTGGTCCAGAAGGTGCAAAATGGGTAAATCCTGATCATAAACTGAAATGAATTTCTCATACAATCCTAGTCACTTCTGCCCACTCTAGACTCTGTGGTTTCTTTATTCAACTCTGTCCTATCCTCCTCTTTGGACTTGGTTGCCCTTTCATAAGGATGGACGAAAGTCCCTTACCTGGTCCCATAGCTGTGTTCGGTGGGGGGGAGGCGCTCCATTTCTCCCCCCAAAATTCAGGCTGGGGGGGAGGCGCCCCATCCCTTGCCACCAAAATTCAGGCCAGGGTGGAGCGCCCCGTCTCCCCGGCTGCGAAATAAAAAAGTAAATTAAAAACAAAAACATAAACCCGTGATAGGCTATGTAACGATTTACGTAGCCTATCACGGCTAGATTTTCAAAGTCAGACGTGATAGGCTACGTAAATCTTTACGTAGCCTATCACGGCTGACTTTGAAAATCTAGCCGTGATAGGCTACGTAAATCGTTACGTAGCCTATCACGTGTTTGTTTGGGTTTTTTTTACTTTACGGGGAAATGGCGGCGGCGGCGGCAGCTGGTCAGAAGACCGGCTGCCGCCCCCGCCAAAACGCCGCCGAAACGCCGCCAGGACCCACCGCCGAGAGGGACATTTGAAGGAGGTAAGTCCCATCCCAGCGGGGGGCAGGGGGTGTCAGAGAATTTCACCACCAATTTCGGGGGAAATCTCCCGGAGATTTGTGGAGAAATTCTCCGCCATCCCTACCCTTTTGTCCCACTGAGCTGCAGAGCCAACAAATATATGAGAAAATACATTTAATTCTTTCTGGTTATTATCAACACATTCCCCTAATATATTTGCTTTCAGTTACATCTCTAGTGAAGTCAACAAATTTGTTTTAAACACTCTCAGGGGCATAGTTTATCCTATACCTTTCATATAGATAATGTTGAACACAATATTTATTTATTTATTTATTTATTTATTTATTTTTGTATCACCCAATAGCTGAAACTGTCTGGGTGATTCACAAAAATTAAATTAGGGCATAGTTGGTATACCAGCCTAAGTTGATAAAAAGTGCTACGAACACAACCGAAATCCAGCTGGATTCTTCTGTAACAATCTTCATGCACTCTGCCCTGTATTTAGCAAATATGCTGTTCATGTGGGAGTAATTTAAATGATTAATCCAATAAATGTGGAATCCAGTAATGCCTATCCTAAAGACAACTTTAGGGTATTTTAATTTAATGAAACAGAACAAAGTGTTATGCAAAAGTCTTAGAGATAACAAAGAGTATGAACACAAGAGCTTCTATAAAACATTTCATTGCAACATTCTCTGAGGACTAGAGGCTATTAGACCATCAACTGGGAAGACTGGTCCATCAGCACCAGCCTTTGCATAAGACATTTTGGTTACATTGAAAGAATTTCACCAGGCAATAGAATTATTTTGCAATTTCAAGGCTGCTCCCACTTTGATATTATATGCCTCGTATTATGCCAATCCAATATGGCCATGCTCATTATGTTCCAATAGTTGTTTACTAAAAATGTCAAGCAAACAACAAAGTTAGAATTTACATCTAGACTATACATATGGTTGGGGAGGGGAACCTCACTGGATTCTTTCTCCTGGTGTGATCTCATTACTGCATATTTACATAATGTTGTTTTGAAAACCAGCAAAATGTCAATTTGTTATTAGTTGAGTCTCAGTGATTTTCCCACTTAGAATCCACAGATCACCTAACTGGATGGAACAAATAACATTACATTACATAAAAAAAATTAAGACCAGATTGCATTTCTGTGTCTTAATAACAAACGTATAGGAAAGCATTTCATTTATATTTCATAACAGACTTTGGGTTGAGTTGATGACAGCAGCTCACATGTTCCACTGGAGACTTTCCCCCCAATCATTCAGGATTAAATGCAGCAGTGGTGATATGACTGTGTGAATGCTCTGCCACATGCTGATAGAGTGTGCCACTATAAATGCTTCAATGATCAGTGGTATCAGAATCTGGGCGTATCATGGATAATATTCACATTATTACTTCACCACCTCCACACTGAATTCAAATTGACTCAAAGCAATCCCCATTGACTGAAAATGAACTCAAGAAGTGTTGGCCACATAACCTTGGAATCATGCAGTGCCAGCTGATAGTATATAGGCTGAGTTCGGGCATGCACTGAAGACATCATCTGATTGTCCAAAATACCATGATACTTCAACGTGTGCACTGACATGCATTATTGATTATTGATTATTTATTTATTATTTATTTACAGTATTTATATACCACTCCACATCAGAAGATTTCAGAGAGGTGAACAACACAGTAACAGAATAAAACAGCATGTTAAAAGAGTTAAAACATTTTTTAAAAAGACAAACCCTAATAAAGTGGAATTTAACACACCACGGCTGGTCATGCAAGGAAGGCCTCTTGAAATAACAACGTCCTCTGGAGGCACCGGAAGGAACACAATTTTGGCACCTGCCTGACCTCTAAAGGCAGGGAATTCCACAGGAAGGGGGCCACCACACTGAAGGCTTTTTCCTGGTGGACTCCAACTGGGCCATAGGTCCATGTGGAACCACCAGGAACATGCCCTCTGATGACCTCAGTGACTGGGCAGGTTGGTAAAGAAGGAGGTGCTCTCTCAGGTATCCTGGTCCCAAGTTGTTTAGGGCTTTGTACACTAGTACTAATACCATAAACCTGACTTGGTAGCGAGTAGGCAGCCAGTGCAGTTCCCTCAGCAGAGGAGTTACACACTGAAAAGGGGCAGCTCCTGACAACAGCCGAGCTGCTGCATCCTGCACTAGCTCCAGCTTCTGGACCAGCCTTAAGGGCAGCCCCACATAGAGCGCATTGCAGTAATCCAGTCTTGGGGTTACTAATGCCTGTACCACCATGGTCAAGCTATCCCTGTCCAGGAGAGGCCGTAGCTGGCAAACCAGCCGAAGCTGGTAAAAGGCACTCCAAGCTGCCATGACCACTTGGGCCTCCAGCAACAATGATGGATCTAGGAGTACCCCCAGGCTACAGACCCATCCAGAACAGGCAATGAGCCTATTTCCCGGACCCAGGAACCACTCACCCACAGGGCTTCCATCTTGCCAGGATTCAGCTTCAGTTTATTGGCCCTCATCTAGCCCATTACTGAGTCTAGGCACTGATTCAGGACTTGCGCAGCCTCTCCTGATTCAGATGTCACAGGGAGGTAGAGCTGCGTGTCATCAGCATTAGGGGTGTATGAACTCCAACTTACCTGCATCTGCGGGGGGTCCGCGGCGGGGGGGGGGAAGGAGATCCCTTCCTCCCCCCGGAATCCTCTACGGGGGGGAGGCGATCTATTCCTTCCCGCTGGAATCCTACCCGGCCAGTGCCGCTCCGCAGCCAGGCCACGGAGCCACTGGCCAGCAGGCCAGGCCGATCCGCAGCAGGGCCTTCATCCGCTGCCAGGCTGCTGCGGAGGCAAATGGTGTCCTGTGTAGGGGACGCCATTTGCGTCCCTACGCTAGGCCGTGATAGGCTACGTATATATTTGCGTAGCCTATTATGGCTAAAGCGGGGATGCAAATGGCGTCCCCTACTCCATTTGCGTCCCTGCTTTAGCCGTGATAGGCTACATAAATATATACGTAGCCTATCATGGCCTAGTGTAGGGACGCAAATGGCGGCCGCTACGCCAGCTGCCATTTGCGGCTGCAGCAGCTCAGCAGTGGACGGACCGTATGGCTGACACAAGGTAGGTCTGTTCCAGGGGGATTTCGGGGGTGGGGTGGTAGTCCGTTCCGCCACGGACTCCAGGGGGCCGGATTTCTCTGCCATCCCTAATCAGCATACTGATGGCATTTAGCTCCAAATCCCCTAATGACCACTCCCAGCTGCTTCATATAGATGTTAAACAACATTGGGAACAAGATGGTACCCTGCAGCACCCCATAGCTCAATTGCCAAGGGGCCAAGGAATAGTGACCCAATGTTACTCTCTGAAATTGGCCCCGTAGGTAAGACCAGAACCACTGTTACACAGTTTCTCCAATACCCATCCCATGGAGTCGATACCATGGAGGATGGTATCAAAAGCTGATGAGAGATCAAGCAGAATTAACAGGGTTGCACTCCCCCTGTCCCTCTCTTGATAAAAGTCATCCATCAGGGCAATCAAGGCTGATTCAGTCCCATAACCAGGACAAAACTGTCCTGGTTATGGGACTGTCTGTCTGTTTCCCACCTGGTCTGTCTGTTTCCCGCCTCCCAGCTGAGCAGAGCAGAGCAGAGCAGAGCAAGCTGCTCCAGCTGGTCCAGGGACTACAGAAGCAGGCAAGCTCCCAGAGAGTGAGCACCCAGAGTGAGTGAACAGGGGGAGCAAACAGGAGTTGGCCAGGGGAGTTGCAGTGGTTGAAGAGACAAAGGAGACAAAGGAGACAAAGGAGACAGAGGCTAAGAGGTAAGTGGGCTGCAGGAAGCCCAGGGGGCTGCCCTTTATCCTTGTGATTGGCTGTGAGCTCACCAGGGGCTTCTGAGAGCTCCAACTGAATTGGAGGGGTGTGGCCTGAGTAGTCCCAGCAGCTGACTGGGCGGGAAGCTTCAGTCTGTTTCCCACCTCCCAGCTGAGCAGAGCAGGTCCAGGGACTACAGAAGCAGGCAAACTCCCACAGAGCGAGCGAACAGGGGGAGCAAACAGGAGTTGGCCAGGGGAGTTCGGCAGAGGAGGTCAAGGGGGAGGCCCCTAACATTTTTATTTTATTTTATTTTATTTTTTTAACTAACTTTTTTCCATTTTTTTGTCTTGTAACACACACTTGCACACCAGTGGGACTCTGCTTTTAACCTCTACTGAGTAGAGGAGCAGGCACAGGCTAGTCTAGAACAATCACAAAGCTAGACACAAAAAGGGAAAAGAGGCTATGGAAGGACAAGACTCTCCAGTAGGGGTGGACGAAAGTCACTTACCTTTTCTCGGAGCTTGTTCGCGGTGGGGGGGAGCGCTTCGCTGCTCCCCCCGCGAAGTTCAGGCCGGGGGGGGAGGCTTCCCGCCTCGCCTGGCCGAAATTCAGGCCGGGGGGGAGGCTTCCCGCCTCGCCCAGCCGAAATTCAGGCCGGGGAGGAGGCTTCCCGCCTCGCCCGGCCGCGAACATGAAAGTAAAAAAAAAAAAAAAAAAAAGTCCCTTGATAGGCTACGTGACGATTCACGTAGCCTATCATGGCTAGATCTGGAAAGTCAGCCGTGATAGGCTACGTGAATCGTCACGTAGCCTATCACGGGTGACTTTAAAAAAAAAAAGCGCGTACGCGAATGGCGGCCCCCATAGGGAGCTGCCATTCGCGTTCCTTATTTAGTTGCTGTAGTCTACGTAAATGTTTACGTAGACTACGGCGAAAATAAGGGCAACGCAAATAGCGTTGCCCTTATTTTCGCCGTAGTCTACGTAAACATTTACGTAGACTACAGCGACCAAATAAGGAACGCGAATGGCGGCTCCCTATGGGGGCCGCCATTATCCGTACACACTTTTTTTTTTTTTTTAAGTCACCCGTGATAGGCTACGTGACGATTCACGTAACCTATCACGGCTGACTTTGCAAATCTAGCCGTCATAGGCTACGTGAATCGTCACGTAGCCTATCAGGGGACGTTTTTTTTTTTTTCTTTGATTGCAATGGCGGGGGCGGCAGCCGGTAGAAAGACCGGCTGCCGCTCCCACCCCGCTCGAACACCGGATGAACCGCCAGCCGGACCCGCTGCCGGGAGGGACATTCAGGGAAGGTAAGTCCCGTCCCGGGGGGGTGTGCGGGGGATGGGGGTGTGTGGAGGATTTCTCCCCGAAACTTGTTCGGGGGGCCAAACACGTTGGCGCTCGGCCCCCCGAAGTTTCGGGGAGAAATTCTCCGCCATCCCTACTCTCCAGTGGTGGTGACCTGCAAGGTGTGTGCAATGTTTGTTTTCTTGCCTGAGAACAACATGGCCTACACCTGCAACAAGTGCAAGTTGATCACGCTGCTGGAAGAAAAAGTAAGTGGACTGGAGTGGCGACTGTCGACCCTCCGGGGAATAAGAGAACACGAAGCATTCTTGGACAGAATGGGGGAACTACAGCAGCAAAGGGCAGACCAGAAGCTTGAAGAGCAACAGCAAGATGAGGCAGTGGGAAATGCTGAGGTGAAGAAAAATGGAGTAGAAGATACTCCTTGGAAAAGGGTGACAGTTAGGAGAAGAAGAACTAGACGCCACTCTGCACCAGTGGAAGCAGTTGAGCTGTGGAACCGATTCCAGGTACTTGCGGATGAGACTGGAGGACAGCCTGCAGAGGAAGAATCACAGGGGAACCTGCATGAGAGTGAGCAAGAGGCTGAAGGACAGTCAAACAGAGGTGATGAAACCCAGGCCTACATGAAGAAGAAAAGAAGAGTTTAGGCTACGTAAAAATTTACGTAGCCTATCACGTGTGTGTAAAAAAACCAACAACAACTGCAAATGGCCGCAGCCGGTCGGAAGACCAGCCGCTGCAGCCGCCGCCGGAGCCGCCGCCGCCGCCTGGAAGATTCGCCCCAGGTAAGTCTCATTCTGGGGGGGGGGGTCCGCGGGGGGGCGGGGGGGCAGGCTGTTCCGCCATGGAGTTCGGGGGGCCAAATGCACTGGCATTCGGCCTCCCCGATATCCGTGGTGGAATTCTCTGCCATCCCTATGCATAGCCCTTTTGGACTGCAGCTTGCAGCATCCCTAACCAATGGCCATGCTGGCTGGGTCTGATGGGAGTTAAAGTCCCAAACATCTGGAGGACACCAGGTTGGGCAATGCTAATTTAGAGTAAAAAGAAAAAAAAAAAACACATCTTTAAGATAATGTGTAGTTTGGCCCTCAAATGAAATTATATACGCCCTTCCTTATGTAAAGAAGGGATATGCACCAAAATCACACGTAATATGAAGAGGTGGGGAGAGAGGGAAGGAGCTGTCATTGAGATGTTCAAGCAAATAAATATTTGTGTTGGACTATACCTGCAATGATTTATTATCCTCTTGTTACACAGATGTTTAACTCAGCAATATAGGCAAATGTACCACCACAAATGTTTAGAAAAGGTGTGCTAGAGACATTATATACTCAAACTAAAAGGTGCTGCTCAACTTGTACAACACAGGTTCTCTAAGAAATGTGCACTGCAATGCAAATATGACTGCAATAGATATTAGGTCTCAGACTCCACTAACAAAACTTTTAAAAGTTTACATATGGACTTCCGGTTGGAACCAATGTCACTCTGGCAGCTTCCCATGGGCTCTCCGTGGGAGCTTTCTCAAACAGCTTTTTAAAAGGTTGAAAAACCTTTTCATCTCCCCCCTGGAATTAAAAGGGGAGGGCAAGGCAGCATTCTGGATAACATCTTGGAGAAAAGTACCCTCAACAAGATAGTGTGGGGGGGGCTGGATTCCAGGATTATCTCCCCAGAGCTTTACCAACACAAAAAGCTGTTCTGAGACTCCTATTTCATAGGAGAAAACAAGGCTGACGTGTTCCATAATAATATATGCTTTAAGAAATATCAACAACTCCTGAGGGATGATTTAAGAAATATTAACACTATTTGAGAACATCTGAGGACCTGCAAGATCTGTTTGAGAGAAACATGACTACACCGACAAGAAGAAAGGGGCTGGCATCACCCGCCAACTCCCCCCGTACCTCCTGTGTCAAAAGTTTCAAAAACAGAAGATATAGGGGAATTATTTACTCTGATAAAGACTTTATCTTCGCAATTTATGGAGCAAGCCAAAAGGTTGGATTTAATCCAAAATTCCATCACCGCCTTGCAAGGAGCTGTGGATCTAATTAATGCATCATGGCAAAAAATGGAGACGAAAATTAACAAGCTAGAAGACCGAATGGCAGGGAATGAAACTATGACACAAATTTGTTTTAAAAATGCCTCTGACAAAATTTCTCAACTGGAGACTTTCACGTGAAGATCCAATGTACGTATTATTGGGATTAAAAATCTGTCTAATGATGTAAAATTGCCTATTTTTGTGGATAAACTTTTGCATGAGATACTCCCTATCCCATCTGATTATTTACTTGATATTGAGCAGGCATTTTGTGTGCCAAATGCGAAAGGGACTGAGTATATGATCATAGTCCAATTTGCAAAAGTCTCCACAAAGAATTATATCCTGCGTTTGGCAAGAGAGGGTGGAAGCCTTTCCTGGAAACAAGATAAAGTTATGTTATTTCCAGATTATATCAAAGAAGTGGTGAATAAAAGAAGGCAATTTATCAAAGTGAAAAATATGGCAAAACAAATGAACTTACAATATTACTTAAAATATCCGGCTACACATTGTATTGTGTCTGAAGGTCAGATGAAGAAGCTTCTAAATCAT
The DNA here is from genome assembly GCF_057233095.1 of Heloderma suspectum. Classification (NCBI taxonomy): domain Eukaryota; kingdom Metazoa; phylum Chordata; class Lepidosauria; order Squamata; family Helodermatidae; genus Heloderma; species Heloderma suspectum. The sequence continues at coordinate 109,724,270 of NC_139458.1, read as the reverse complement.
GAAATGGTGGAAGCATGGCTGAACGTAAAAATGCATGAGATTTCTGTTATAACCACATGAACTGGAAATTTTAAACAAGCTTTGTTAACTGTTTGTGTTTAGTCTACATGATGCAGGCTAGGTCAGAAGATAAATGATTATACATATATTTGTTTATTCTCTTTCATCTTTCATTTTTTCTTGCTTTTCTTTATATTTTTTATTTCAGAATTGATATGGTATGTTGTATTTAAATTTATTGTTTGCGGGTATATTGTACACATGCACTTATATATCTAGTATAAAATATATTACTGATTGTTGAAGTTTAAGTTTTATTATTATATAACACTATATTTATTATTATTATTATTATTATTATTATTAATAATAATAATATAGGCTACTGGGAATGAAGTGTAGACCTGTTTCTTTGATATATGATTGATAATATGATATTGAAATGTAAGGTTGTTTATTAAACTGTAAGAATGTTAATGTTATAGATAAGAGTTTTTAAAATAGAATGGCATCGGAGGCTGGGGGGTATTGGAGTTTAAACTTAATTCTTTAAAGGGGAGGGGGAAGGAGAGGGGGAGGGAAGGGGAAAGAATCTTCTTTTCTTTTTCTTTACTTCCTTTCTTCCTCTCTTTTCCTTTTTTTCTTTTTCTTTTTGTTATTATTGTGTCCTCATCAGAATATTGTATTGCTGGGAAATTGTAGTATTGATCATGTTGTTGGTATTTTTGGTATTGTTTATTTCATTTATAAAGATAAAATAAATACAAATATATTCAAAAAAGTTTGCATATGAAAATTGAAAAATATTCACTGTAATGTGTTATCTGCAGGAAAATATTTAATTGTGGAGTTAACATGATTACAGTGAATCTGAATAGCTTCGCTGATGAAGACAAGATGCCAAGTTTTCAAAGCCTTTTCAATCATTTTATGAGTTTTTCTTTAAAAAAAAAATCACACCTGTGCTTTGATATAATTACGATGTATCAAAATAATGCTTTTTCATTCTGCCCATTTTAGTCGTATCTCCTTTTGATGTGCCTTAATTTTTTTTTGATGAACTTCATAAATTAATATTACATTTTAAAATTACTTCTTTAGTTTGAAGACGTATATTTTTCTCTGAGTGAGAAGATAAAAACCATTGACTGCAATGTTCCTCATGAGTGCTATATATTAAAACAAATGGTTTTAGTCAGTTACTGAAATAGGTTTACTTTAGTGTAAGTGTTTGCCATTTAGAAATGGTTATACAAAAATGCATGCACATCCAATCTCCAGCACATTACAGTATCCATTCATTGTGATCATGATAAGGATTTACTAACCAAGATGGTGCCAAAGAATGACTGCTCTTCCCAGCTGGTAGCAGTCAAGGAACTTCCTCATCAGAATTACATCAGCTGTGGTTAGCTGCCCATGGCAGTTGCTTTTGAATGGTGATGTTGAAGAGTGATGCAAAGGTACGTCTGGCCATCATCATCATCATCTAGATTCTAGCCCACTTTTCACAAAGCAGTGAAACCCACACAAAGCAAATTACACACCATACTTTAAAATACAATCAGTAATCAAATCATAAAATGGTATTCAATACATCAATCATTAAAATAACAAGTAGAACAAGAAGAGAGCAGCAGCAGCAGCAAAAATGTGTTTAAAAGCACACTATACTAAAATCAACCAAATACAGGCTGGAGGAAACAGATCTTTAAAAGCCTCTTCAATGGCAGTAGAGAGGGTGCCACATGCACTTCCTGGAGAAGAGCTTTGCAAAAACGTGGGGCCACTACAGAAAAGGTCATAAAGACAGAAGAACATAAGAAGAGCCATGCTGGGTCAGACCAAGGGTCCATCTAGTCCAGCACTCTGTTCAAGTTGTCGGCCAGGAACCCACAAGCAGGACATGAGTGCAACAGTACCTTCCCACCTATGTTCTCCAGCAACTGGTGTTGTTGTTGTTGTTCAGTCGTTCAGTCGTGTCCGACTCTTCGTGACCCCATGGACCATAGCACGCCAGGCCTTCCTGTCCTGCGCTCTCTCCCAGAGCATGCTCAAGTTCATATTCATTGCATCCGTGATGCTATCTAGCTATCTCATCCTCTGCCGTCCCCTTCTCCTTTTGCCTTCAATCTTTCCCAGCATCAGGGTCTTTTCCAGGGAGTTTTCTCTTCGCATTAGGTGGCCAAAATATTGGAGCTTCAGCTTCATTATCTGTCCTTCCAATGAGCAGTCAGGGTTGATTTCCTTTAGGATGGACTGATTTGACCTCCTTGCAGTCCAGGGGACTCGTAAGAGTCTTCTCCAGCACCACAGTTCGAAAGCATCAATTCTTCGGCGCTCAGCCTTCCTTATAGTCCAGCTCTCACAGCCATACATTACTACTGGGAAAACCATAGCTTTGATTAGACGGACCTTTGTCGGCAAGGTGATGTCTCTGCTTCTTACTATGCTGTCTAGGTTTGCCATAGCTTTCCTCCCAAGGAGCAAGTGTCTTTTAATTTCATGGCTACAGTCACCATCTGCGGTGATCTTGGAGCCCAAGAAAGTAACATCTGTCACTGCTTCCATTTCTTCCCCTTCTATATGCCAGGAAGTGATAGGGCCAGATGACATGATCTTAGTTTTTTTAATGTTGAGTTTCAAACCAGCTTTTGCACTCTCCTCTTTCACCTTCAACAAGAGGCTCTTGAGATCCTCTTCGCTTTCTGCCATTAGGGTGGTATCGTCTGCATATCGGAGGTTGTTGATAATTCTCCCGGCAATCTTAATTCCGACCTCTGATTCATCCAATCCGGCATTTCTCATGATGTACTCTGCATATAAGTTAAATAAGCAGGGTGACAATATGCAGCCTTGTCGTACTCCTTTCCCAATTTTGAACCAATCGGTTGTTCCATGTCTGGTTCTTACTGTTGCTTCTTGACCCTCGTACAGGTTTCTCAGGAGACAGGTAAGGTGGTCTGGTACTCCCATCACTTTAAGAATTTGCCACAGTTTGTTGTGATCCACACAATCAAAGGCTTTAGCGTAGTCAATGAAGCAGAAATAGACGTTTTTCTGGAATTCTCTTGCTTTCTCCATGATGCAGCGAATGTTGGCGATTTGATCTCTAGTTCCTCTGCCTCTTCGAAACCCAGCTTGTACTTCCGGTAGTTCTTGGTTCGCATACTGCTGAAGCCTAGCTTGTAGGATTTTGAGCATCACCTTGCTGGCATGTGAAATGAGCGCAATTGTGCGGTAGTTTGAACACTCTTTGGCGTTGCCCTTCTTTGGAATTGGAATGTAAACTGACCTTTTCCAGTCTTGTGGCCACTGTTGAGTGTTCCAGATTTGTTGGCATATTGAATGCAGCACTTTAACAGCATCATCTTTTAGGATTTTAAATAGCTCGGCTGGAATACTGTCATCTCCGCTAGCTTTGTTGTTACTAATGCTTCCTAAGGCCCACTTGACTTCACTCTCTAGGATGTCCGGCTCAAGTTCAGTGAGCGCACTATCATGGCTATCAGGGACATTCAGATCTTTCCTGTATAGTTCTTCTGTGTATTCTTGCCACCTCTTCTTAATCTCATCTGCTTCTGTTAGGTCCCAGCCTTCTTTGTCCTTTATCATGCCCGTCTTTGCACAAAACGTTCCCTTGAGATCTCCAATTTTCTTGAAGAGATCTCTAGTCTTTCCCATTCTGTTGTTTTGCTCGATTTCTTTGCATTGTTCATTTAAGAAGGCCTTCTTGTCTCTCCTTGCTATTCTCTGGAACTCTGCATTCAGTTGGGTATATCTTCCCCTTTCTCCCTTGCTTTTCGCTTCCCTTCTTTCGTGAGCTACTTGTAAAGCCTCATCAGACAGCCACTTGGCTTTCTTGCATTTCTTTTTCTTTGGGACGGATTTCGTTGCTGCCTCCTGAACAATGTTACGGACCTCCATCCATAGTTCCTCAGGCACTCTGTCTATCAGGTCTAATCCCTGAAATCTATTCCTCACCTCCACTGTATATTCATCAGGGATATGATTTAGGTCATACCTGAACGGTTTAGTGGTTTTCCCGACGTTCTTCAATTTAAGCCGAAATTTTGCAAGAAGCAGCTCATGATCTGAGCCACAGTCAGCTCCAGGTCTTGTTTTTACTGACTGTATGGAGCTTCTCCATCTTTGGCTGCAAAGGACATAATCAATCTGATTTCGATACTGACCATCTGGTGACGTCCATGTGTAGAGTCGCCTCTTGTGCTGTTGGAAAAGAGTGTTTGCTATGATCAGCATGTTCTCTTGGCAAAACTCTATTAGCTTTTGTCCTGCTTCATTTTGTACACCAAGGCCATGCCTGCCTGTTATCCCGGTGATTTCTTGACCTCCTACTTTAGCATTCCAATCCCCTATGATGAAGAGGACATCTTTTTTTGGTGTTAGTTCTAGAAGGTGTTGTAGGTCTTCATAGAACCGATCAACCTCAGCTTCTTCGGCCTCAGTGGTTGGGGCATAGACTTGAATTACTGTGATGTTGAATGGTTTGCCTTGGATTCGTACTGAGATCATTCTATCATTTTTAAGATTGTACCCCAGTACTGCTTTTCCCACCCTTTTGTTGACTATGAGTGCTACTCCATTTCTTCTAAGGGATTCTTGCCCACAATAGTAGATATGATGGTCACCTGAATTAAATTCGCCCATGCCTGTCCATTTTAGTTAGCTGATTCCCAAGATGTCGATGTTCAATCTTGCCATCTCATGTTTGACCACCTCCAGCTTACCTTGGTTCATTGATCTGACATTCCAGGTTCCTAAACAATATTGTTCTTGACAGCATCGGATTTTCTTTTCACCACCAGACACATCCACAGCTGAGTGTCCTTTCGGCTTTGGCCCAGCCGCTTCACTCTTTCTGGCGCTACTTGGAAATTCCCTCTGCTTTTCCCCAGTAGTATATTGGACACCTTCCGACCTGAGGGGCTCATCTTCCGGCGTCATCTCTTTTAGCCTTGTGATACGTTCCATGGGGTTTTCTTGGCAAGAATACTGGAGTGGGTTGCCATTTCCTTCTCCGGTGGACCACATTTTGTCAGAACTCTCCACCCTGACCTGTCCGTCTTGGGTGGCCCTGCACGGCATAGCTTATGGCTTCATTGAGTTACACAAGCCCCTTCGCCACAACAAGGCAGTGATCCATGAAGGGGAGCAACTGGTGTACATAGGCTCAGTTCTCTGGTACTGGAGGTAGCACATAGCCATCAGGACTAGTAGTCCTTGATAGCCTTTTCCTCCAGGAATTTGTCCAACCCCCTTTGAAAGCCATCCAAATTGGTGGCCATCACTACATCCTGTGGTAGCAAGTTCCATAGTTTAACCAAGTGCTGTGTGAAGAAGGACTTCCTTTTATCTGTCCTGAGGTTCTCTCTCTGGTGCTCACTAGTCTCATGGTGCTCACCATCAGATACTGATATTAAAGGTGTTAGGCTCCTACAAGTGCAGGCGGTCCTTCATAAGCCTGTTTGTTTGTTTGGCTGGAACAGAGAAGCAGAGGAAACTCTTGTTAACTTGGAAAAAATGCAGTGCAACACTTTTAAGGGATAGGGAAAGGGTTGTGTTCGGTTAGCGTGTGAGTGTGTTAGTAAAGGCTTAAGGGAAGGATTGGATGAGCAGAGCCGAGAGATAGTAAATAATAGGGATGTACGAAAGGCATTTACCTTTCGCGGATTATGTTTATGGTTGGGGAGTTCCATCGTTCCATCCCTCCCCCCGGAATCCTCGCCGGGGGGGGAGGTGCCCCATTCCTCCCCCCCACCCGGAATCCTGGCTGGCCGGCTGTGCTCCACAGGGATTCTGCAGACCCGCCGGCCGGCTCCGCCAGCAGCCAGACATCCAGCCGCTGGCTAGCAGGGATGCAAATGGCGGCGGCCGTAGCCGCTGCCGTTTGCATCCCTGCAGTCAGCCATGATAGGCTACGTAAATGTTTACGTAGCCTATCACGGCTAACTTTAAAAACAACAACAACAACGTGCATACGCAAATGGCGGCGGCCATGGCCACCGCCACTTGCATTCCTTATTTTGGCACATCTTAGTCTACATAAACATTTACGTAGACTAAGACGGTGAAAATAAGGGGAACGCAAATAGCGTAGCGGATGCTATTTGCGTTCCCCTTATTTTCGTCGTCTTAGTCTACGTAAATGTTTACGTAGACTAAGACGTGCCAAAAGAAGGAACGCAAATGGCGGCAGCCATGGCCGCCGCCATTTGCGTACACGCGTTGTTTGTTTGTTTTTTAAAGTCAGCCGTGATAGGCTACGTAAACATTTACGTAGCCTATCACTTTTTAAAAAAAAAAAACCTAGCTGTGATAGGCTACGTAAATCTTTACGTAGCCTATCACATTGTTTTTTTTTTTAAACTGGAAATGGCGGCGGCGGCAGCTGGTCGGAAGACCGGCCGCCGCTGCCGCCCCGCCGCTGCCCCGCCGCCGGAGCCACCGCCAGAGCCGCTGCCACCAGGAAGATCCGCCCAAGGTAAGTCTCATCCCGGGGGGGGGGGGCGGGCCGTTCCGCCACCAATTTCGGGGGGCCGAATGTGCTGGCATTCGGCCTCCCTGAGATCCGTGGTGGAATTTTCGTACATCCCTAGTAAATAAGCATCTGTATGCAACCTACGGCTGTAATCCTATTATACACCTGAGAGTACATCCCACTGAACTTAATAGGGCTTACTTCTGAGTAGTACACAGCCCATACAAATAACTCTCAGCTGTCTCTCCTTGGGCTAGCTTTCTTGTCTGCAACATCCTGCCAAATCATTTGGGTGTTTTTCCTCCACCATCAGTCACAAACACATGATAGTACATGTGTGAGAATGGTTTTCTGTATCCATGCTCTCCATTGCCTTGCCAAATGGGCAGTGGAATCTTACCACACTTCAGAACCTGGTCAGAAATCTAGAGAATTGGGAGTTCTAAAATCCAGTGGTCAGGCCTATACTGTTCCATGGTGGATATATCCGTATTTAACATTTTAAATTATGTGTGCTAGTGCAACAGGAACTACTGGTTTCTGAAACAAGTATGGAAAGGAGCAACCATGCTCATTTGTGGAACAGGGCAGAAACTGACCTGCCCTCATCTGGAAATGAGTGTTTCTGCTCTTTCTGTGCTTATTCCAGGAACCGTTCATTTCTGTTGCACTCTCAGTTCTGTTCCACTAGCGGAACATAACTAGTGGAGTCACAGTACCAGTATAGGCTACTGCCCATAGTATTTATAACACTTAAGGGCACTAAATATAAAATAAATGAGAAAGTGATCCTGTGGCCGCTAGACACTGTCTAGAGGGCCATAGGATTTTTCGGTTTGTGGGATCCAAGCTTGGTTCCCCGAAACTGTGCTCCCCTCCCCCCCCTGCTTCATAGGCGGCACGGTTCCTGCTGGTCTCCATGCTCAGAAACAGGGCATGGAGAGGGTGAAAAGGGGGTGTTCCTGGGGGTGGGGAGGGGAGGAGACCTTGAAAGTCTTTTTATGAGGCTTCCTACCCATTGCACAGTCTCCCCCCCTCCACTCCAATGTGCCCCAGCTAGACAGCTGAAATAGGCCATCTAGCCACAAAAGCAGGGTAGGCACAGCACAGAGGAGAGGATCCCCTCCCTGCTCTAGCCACCCTGCATGGGATAGTTGACCATCTCTGACTTTGGATGCAGCCAGCTATCCTGATAGGATGTGCCCTAAGTGTTTCAAAAATGAGCTATTTATTCAGTGGAGAACAGGGTATTCTCTGTTCACTCCAAGTTTCAGTCAGAAGAACTGTAAAGGTACGAAGCAAATTCACTGTCCCATTGACATTGGAACCACCAGCCTCCACTGTATTTATTATGCAGGGGGGAAGTCATTTCCAAGCACTGTTACGTTTTGTGAAGGCCACCATAAGGCTAACCTGCCTCCTATATTATCAGTGCAACTTAGTCATCCCTCGCTCGTCTTTCAGTCTGTGGCTAATGTGCAGTTTCTGTGTTGCTTCATTAAATATCCAAACATCAACATTTTTACTTTTAGAAAATGCTCTCTCTCTATTGATGGTGCTTGACAAGAAAGACATTGGGGCTACTGGCTGAGCTCTAATGATTAGAATCATTTAAAAAGCATCAATAAACTACAAGCTTCATCAGCAGTTCATCCTTGACACTACTGGAGAGAGCGCACAGCAAGAGAGCCCGCTTCCTGTGTTCCAGACTCACCCGAGGTCACCTTAATGCTCTTGTGTCCCTCATTCTTATGCATGCAACAAAGTTCTCTCAGCTCAAGTACTCTTCTTCGCATTATAAATCTGATGCAGAAACATCTGAGATTCACAGCTGGATGTCAAGGGTGATCCATCTATTCTGATCTTTAAAAGTTCTCTGAAGACCATCCATCAAATGCATGGCCAGCCCTTTTGCTTGAAAAATGTAATGTTCCCAGTATCTCCAAAAAGCTATCAACAAAGAAACCATAATAAAACACCCAGGGAGGGGCACACACCCCTCCCCCCCCCGAAATATACACAGTTTGATTTGGCTTTACTAGGTTCAGCAAACTCAGCCCTGTTGGTCATTTTTGTTGCTGTTTTTAATGGAAAATAGCTTGTTTAATTCTGAGCTCAGTCTGGAATCCAGCATGGCCTGATGACATCACTTGGGAGTACAGTGGGATCAGAATTCCTCCCCCAATCCCTCATCATCAGATTGTATACGTATATTCAAGGACTGGTTTTGAACAGATGCAAGATTAAGTTACAGAAAAAGCAATGTATTTTAAGATTCGTTAAGTGTGATTACTTATAACATATACGTCATAATAATAAGTTTGAACCTCATGATAAGCAGATATAACCAGATATAGGGAAGGGGCTGTAGCTCAGTGGCAGAGCACCTGCTTTGCATGCAGAAGGTCCCAGATTCAATCCCCGGCATCTCCAGGTAGGGCTAGGAAGGAATCGTGCCTGAAACCCTGGAGAGCTGCTGCCAGTCAGTGTGGACAATACTGGGCTAGATGGACCCATGGTCTGACTCAGTATAAGGCAGCTCCCTATGTTCCTAGATATAAATTATTATTTGTGACCCATTTCAGGGAACATATGGACACTGATCCAGCATGGATTTGTAATATGTTTTTGACTCCCTCACCTGTATGACTGGATCACCTGTTTCTATTATCTACAGTTGTTTTATCTACATGCTCCATACAAGTTCCTATTTTCTAACCACAGTACCACTTTGATATGAATAATATTGGATTCATCTCTGGAAGACTGGTCTCATCTATCGTCAAGGTCCTTATAAACTGTTCTGCTATTCCATGCTCATAACAAAACCAAGAATTCTTGGTATTGGATCTGACCCTGGCTCTGACATCTGGGCCACTCCCTGACTCCACCCAGTTGTCTGCCATTTCTAAAATTAAAAACGGACTACTCTGTGTTGGAGACGGAGTACTTGAGTAAATAGACCTTGTTCTGATCCAGCAAGGCATTTATGTTATGTTCTCCTCGTCACTAGCTCTTCCCAGTTATGACACTTTGTACTTCTTCATGCTCCTCCATGACACTTCACATGTCAAGACTTGATAGAGGAAATCATATATACCAGGAGAAAACATAGTTCCGAGTCTCCATCCATACAAATTGGCATCATCTTCCTAGTAGAAGGGCAGGTTTCAGCAGGCTTCGGGGAACCCAAAGATCTGCAGAAGTGCAAATACTTCTTTAAGGAAAAAAAGGAGGGGCAAAGCAGCCTAATGAGTACTGAGCATGCTCAGTAGGCACAGAATGCTGAATGATTGGTGGAGGAGGGAGCTGGAAAACCAGAGGGGAATGAGGAACGTAACAGAGTATACTGAAAGAGGACATGGTTTGAACCTTGAACAGGAGCATTCCACACTGCAACGTTTTGTTCACCAATTCGTACTCAACGGAATCATTCATTTATGGCCAGTGTTCCAAATGTGCATTATTCTGACATTTATTTGTCACAGGAGCTTCCATTTAGGAATAGTAATTTTTAGAACCGCACTATACTTGCTATGTGTTTCATGGTAATTCAACTTGCATAGTATGTTTTTCATAAAGAATGTCCTTTCCTATCATTTTCAAGAGTTTCCCTGAAGACATTAGACTAGATATTGTATTTGTATTTGTTTCTTCTGTTGCTCTAGTGTAGTAAAAGAAAAGAAAAGATCTAACTATATATGCTAAACGAATATATTGCTTTTAACGGGTTATTATTAAAGGTACACATCAGCTTCTTGCAAAATATGCATTTTCCCTCTTCTGCCCCCACCCCCTGCTCTGCAAAAACGGGATAGGTGATATTTATGCCAATGGCAATTCCAAATGAGCAAAAAGAGTAGTGAACTTAATCTACAAAAATTCAAACAGAAACGTCCTTTAAGTGCTCATATATGCACAGGTTTGATATTTGGTTTTGTAAGTCCAAGTGGTTTGTTATACGTTTATTCTAGGAAAGGTTTAGGGTTCCAGTACAGACTTTCCAATAACAGCTTTCAAAAACCCACAGCAATTTCCAAAGATGTAAGGATGAAGTCTTCAATGAAGCCTTAGACGGCTCACACACACCGACTCACAAGGGGCTTCTTCACATGGAGATTTTATCCTGCTATTGAGATTGCTCACTCACAGAAGTTTCTGGGCCCTTTTAGGGATGTTGGAGAATTCTGCCACGGATCTCAGTGAGGCCGAATGCCAGTGCATTCGGCCCCCTGAAATTCGTGGCGGAACGAAGCCCTCTGCCCCACCACTCCGCGAAAGGCATGCAAAACGGAGCACTTACCTGGTGCCGTTTGCACTGCTTTGTGAATGGTGGCCGCGTCTGCGTGGTCACCATTCGCTTCTTCATTATTGCCATGATAGGCTACGTAAATACTTAAAAATGATAGGCTACGTAAATCACGGCTAATGCAGGGACGCCATTTGTGTCCTTGTGGAGGCTGTGATAAGCCATGTAAATATTTACATAGGCTATCACGGCAAAAGACAGGGATGCAAATGGAGGCAGCTACGGCGGCCGCCATTTGCGTCCCTGCGCAGCCCAGCAGCTGGATGTCCGGCTGCGGGCAGCCCCAGCCAGTGGCTCTGTGGAGTCGCTGTGGAGTGGAGCCAGTGGGGGAGAATTTCGGGGGGAGGGACGGAGTGCCTCCCCCCTTCTGCGGATGTCCCTGGACAAAACCAGGTGTTTTGTACATCCCTAGGCCCTTTAGATGATGTCATGAACCTCCAGGGCGCCTCCTGCACTAAGGGCGCAATCCTATGCAGATTTCCAAACTCAGAGATGACTGCCTATCCAATGCAGAGTAGGAGAAGCACGGAAGGGATCGTTCCCTCCACGTTCCTCCTGCCCTGTATTTTTGGCTAGACAGCTGATTTGGGGAGGATGGAGCGGGGAGGAGGCTGCCATACGACACATTGGATGTGTCATACAGGCATTTCCTCCCTCCCTGCCCCAGAATCCCCTCCGGAATGCGCCATTTTGGCCTCTCTGTGCATCTCTTTTGAGCGTGGAGGACAGGGCCTTTCCGCGCTGCCTACCATGCTCCCTGCAGTTCTCTGGGAACTGACCTCAGAGCGCGGTCTCCGAGGTCGGTTCCCAGAAAACCAGATATCCTGTGGCTGTCTAGCCGCTGACTAGCAGCCATAGGATTGCTCCCTCCATGACCATTATTCCATTGTTGAATTACCCTGCTTGTGTTTTGCTTGAGTTCACTCCATAAAAAAGGAAAAGCCACAAAAAGAGAAGCTAGATCAATGAAACATATCGAAGACTGAGATAAGGGGGAGAAGGAGGGGGAAAGGGGAGGGGGGAGAAGAAGCACCTGTGAAGGGAGTCCATTGTGATTCTGCATTTAAAACGGAAGCAGAAAGCCCCCTTTTAAAAGTGGGTTTGTAAGCTGGTATAGAGATGCTCAAGGTTTCCACTACAAATAAGTATAACCATTTCAGCGTGGGCTGAAATGTGGGCCCTGGTTGATGCATGGCAGGGGTGCTGAACCAAATCCTGCCTGCCAAATCTAGCTCACCCAGTCCCAACCTGGCATGCCCCCTTCCACTGGCCACACCCCCTTTCCCCTGACCTTTGATTGTTGGGTGGCATCCTGGCTTTTGCTCCTCCCCCACCCCCAGTTTAAAAGGTTGCAATGCCTCTCTTAAGATTTAGTTATTGGCAATAAGAACATTAAGCAAGGACAGGGTTGTATTGTTGGTATTTGTCCCCATCCCTTTTGCCTGTGGCCCGCCTCCCCACCATTGGCATGTGGCCCCCAAGAGCCTCTCCAGAATTGAATTCAGCCCTCATGCTGAAAGAGGTTCAACACCCCTGGTGTATGTAGGGACTTACCTTTCCATGGATTATGTTGATGGTGGGGGGGGAGGCGTTCCATCCCTCCCCCCAGAATCCTGGCCAGGGGGGGAGGCGCTCCATTCCTCCCCCCCGGAATCCTGGCCGGCCGGCTGTGCTCCGCAGCGATTCTGTGGAGCTGCCGGACGGCTCTGCAAGCAGCCAGACATCCGGCCGCTGGCTAGCAGGGATGCAAATGGCGACGGCCGTAGCCTCCACCGTTTGCGTCCCTGCAGTCAGCCGTGATAGGCTACGTAAATGTTTATGTAGCCTATCACGGCTGATTTAAACAAAAAACAAAAAAACGCGCATACGCAAATGGTGGCGGCCATGGCTGCCGCCATTTGCATTCTTTATTTTGGCACGTCTTAGTCTACATAAACATTTACGTAGACTAAGATGGCGAAAATAAGGGGAATGGAAATAGCATAGCGTCTACGCTATTTGCGTTCCCCTTATTTTTGCTGTTTACGTAGACTAAGACGTGCCAAAATAAGGAACGCAAATGGCGGCGGCCATGGCCACCGCCATTTGCGTACGCACTTTTTTTTTTTTTAAGTCAGCCGTGATAGGCTACATAAACATTTACATAGCCTATCATGGTGTTTTTTTAAAATCTAGCCATGATAGGCTACGTAAATCTTTACTTTTTTTGTTTTTTGTTTTTATTTTAACTGGAAATGGTGGCGGCGGCAGCCGGTTGGAAGACCGGCCGCCACCACCGCCGCCAGGAAGATCCACCCAAGGTAAGTCCCGTCCCGGTGGGGGGTGGGCCGTTCCGCCACTGATTTCGGGGGGCCGAATGTGCTGGCATTCAGCCTCCCCGAGATCTGTGGCGGAACTTTCGTACATCCCTAGGTGTATGGCATCTTGTGACTGGGCTTAAGGCACAATCCTATGCATGTTTAGATGGGAAAAAGTTGTACAATTCCCAGCATTCCCCAGCCAGCAATGACTTTTCCCCATCTAAACATGCATAGGATTGCACCCTAAAGGAGCAGTCCTGTGCTCCTTAATAGAGCATGGCTGAGCGCTTATAGGATGCTGTGGATCCGCTCTGGTGTCTGTAGATAGGGAAGTCTGCAGGTGGAGGCTTCCCCAGTGCAGTAGCTGAAAGCTAGAAATGGGGAATTCTGTGTGGTGGTGTCATGGGCCTATATGGAAATATCATGGATCCTCAGGATCTTAACCCCTCCTCCATTTCTCTGGAATACCCCCAAATGGGTCCAGAGCTATGCCAGGCCTGGAGCTGATGTAGTACATTTCCTCCCATTGGAGTCAGTCACAGAGGGAAAATATTTAAAAGGAAACACCTCCCACTACTGCCACAGCAAGACAGCAGGCAGGATGTGGAGGATCAACCACCTTGGTTCCCACCCTACCATCAGGACTACACACGCGCACACCCCCCCCCCCAGGTCTGCTCTCTGAGATTATTTCTCCTGACTATTGATTTCCCACCTCATTTGGACTATTTTTAACACTAGCAACTCATCTCCTTCAGCAAATCAAGGACAGAAAGACAGATACTGTAGCTATGCTTCACCATGCTAGGGATGGGCAAACAAACCATGTTTGAGATCACTAGGATTCTCCGAACATCATCTCGCCACTCATCACATGCCCGATTCCTTCCTGTGTTTGCGATCACTGCTCTCTCTCCACGGACAAGAAAATTGCACAAATCAAGCAGCGATCGAACATGACAATTTGCACAAATTTTCCAAGATTTGGGCAAATTTCCTCATTTGCATGACTTACATCCAACTTTAAGTCTTCCAGGGAAATGTGTGCAAATTGAACTGGGGAAAGTTGCACAAATCGAATGTGAGCACACGTCTGGCACTTTGCAAACCTTTTTGATGGACATGTGCTCGTGCTCTTGTTCAGGGCTTCAAACAGGGCCTGCTCACAAGTTTTGCAAGCAAAACCAGAATTCTCATGCACCCCTAGATCATGCACCAATGGTGCTCCAACACACACCAACAGCTGAACCTCCTTTCTGCTGAACAGATGCATTTAGAAGAATGATTAAAGCATAATAGAAGACATACTTCATGTGTCAGAAAAGCATTTTCCCCTTATAAAATAAATTGTTATCAGTCTTATTTTTGTGTATTGGTGTTATAAAACGTTTTGACAAGTTATTGAGTAGGTGGGATTAATTTTGAGCTCAGCTTTTAATGAACAGCTGATTTTGGATGGAAAAACCTGCTCAGGATTTTTTGTCGACTTGGATTTTGTTGCCCTCTAAAACTGTGCTTGCTGCATGTGTACGTGCATGCACATGGAGAGGAGCAAAAGGATTCCAGTTACAGGTATGCACCAACCTCAAGATTTAATTTGGAACCCAATTTGGCAATACATAAAATAGCCCAATTTGACTTGGACCAGTTCAGAGGCCATCAGACTGAACTGGGGGCAGAAGCTGAAGTGAGATTGGAAATCTGAAGCTTCATGCCTCCCACTGAATACCCACAAAAGCCTATACATGTTTTACTTTTCAACAGAATTGGATGATATTCGAAGGCACAGGTAACCTTTCAGTGAGGATATAGTCTGCTACTTTTCAGACAAATAGGTGAAGGGTTTTCCGTACTAGGCTCCTTTGTATTTTGATACATTAAAAAAGAAAAGTGCCTATCACTTTTTGGGGTGGCAAAATTATTTATTTATTACATTTCTATACCGCCCATTAGCTTAAGCTCTCTGGGAGGTTTATAAGACAAAGCTTAAAATCATAAAGTACAATAACATAGTAAAACATAATATTAAAAACTTAAGTTTAACACAAAATAAAACTAACGTAGTTGACATTTGCCGTCATAGCTACCTCCTTCTGTTGGGGACAAAGCCTGCCAAATATCAGACAGATAAGTTAGTGGTTTTTGAGCAAGGGGATCTTTATAGATGTGGGAAAGCTCACTAATCCTCCAATCATTTGGTGGGCAATTTTATGAACACAGAGGATGATGAGATGCCCCTTGGTAAGAAATGTGCCAAACGGATGAATAGGTGCAGTGGCTTTTGTCTGGGGTGCCATCAAACTTGGTTTTGGGGTGGGATGGAAAGGAACCCTGTAGTTGCATGAGCAACAAATGAAATACAACCAAGTAGGTATGCCAGAGAAATTTGCAACGGACTCAAAAGAGCCCAGGTTTCTTGCAATCCGGTCCACAAATTCCATGACCGACTAGCATCTATGGATCTAGAGGATTCCACAAACATGCAGCTTTTTTCCCAATTTCCAAAATTTAGTAATGGGGGGCAGTATTATGCTTACCACTACATATGGGGGGGGGTGTTTGTGTGCGTGTGTGTGTGTTTAGAATGAAGTCTCCTGTGTTGGTGCAGTTCTGGAATATCCATAAAAAGACTTGAGGTCCTTTCTTGGGCATTCCCATATGTTTGCTGGCTGGGAGATTGCCTGCGTCTTTCGAGGAAAGAGCCCTTTCCCTCCATCTTTGAAAGACACTGGCAATCTCCCAGACAGCAAACATAGGGGGATCCCCATGAAAGGACCTCATGTCCTTTTATGGATATTCCAGGAAGTGCACCAACATGGGAGACTTCATTAAAAAAAAAGCACACATACACACAATGCTCACTGCATACCAGTAAGCACAATAGTCCCCCCACCCCTCACTACCAAATTTATACGAAAGCCACTTCTGCCGTAACTTGCTTTGAATTTATTTGCATATTTTTCTGGGCAGAAAAAAATATAATCTGATTCTGTGGGTTTATGAATGGTGGACCAGAAAACTTAACCCAGTCTGCAAACCTCATATAAACCAGATTAATAAGATGTAACATCCTTACAACCAACATACACTGAAGTTGCGAATTGGATTGGAATGGAAAAGGAAGCATTTAGAAAAGGACTGGGCAGTTGGAATAAGGATTGGTAGGGATGGACAGACTCACCTCCACCCATCCTGGATTCACCCATCCAAGCTGCCACCTCTGCCCACTGCATGGGCTGCTGGGCAGCCCAGTGAGCACCTGACAAACACCCGGTGGCCGCCCATCTCCTTAGTGAGCCACCATTTTGTGTAAAAATGATGGCTCAGGGTTTTTTGGAAATGTAACGTCGTGTAAATGGGAACCGTAAAGGGGCCATTTACACAAAATTACAGACGTAAATGGACCCTTAAGCCACAATCCTATTGAGATAGTTGGAGGCCTCCAAAGTCAGAGGCTTCTGAGTATCCAGTGCAGGGCGGCCATAGCATGGCGGCGATCCTTGCCTCCATGCGCCGGCTACCCTGCATTTTTGGCCAGATAGACAATTTCAACTGTCTAGCTGCAGCTTCAGGGAGCAGGAGTGAAGGATGGTGCATGGCTCATAGGAAGTTGCAGAAAGCAGCTTCCACAGTCTCCTCCACTCCCCTCTCCTGGGACCTCCCTCTTTTCCCTGTCTCCATGCTCCACTTCTGGGATGGGGGAAGGGAGTGTGGTTTCTGGGAACCACATTCGGAGCCCTGGCTCTGACCTTGGTTCCCAGAAACCAAAAAAACCTATGGCCCTCTAGACAGTGTCTAGTGGCCATAAGATTTCTCCCTCCATCTCTCTACACCAGCTCTCAACCAAATGCCTGAATATATATTGCAGCTTTCCCCAACTTTGTGCCCCCCAGATGTGTTCAACTACTATTCCCAGCATCCCCAGTCAGCCTGGATGGCTGTGGGATGCTGGGAGTTGTAGCTGAACACACCTGGAGGACATCAGGGTGGGGATGCTTGGATCCAGACTAACCCTTCTGCAAACAGAAAGGCTCATTCTGTTGATGGAATGGGCTCCAGTGCAGTGAAGGCTCCTGCTCATGGAAGGTGGAGGAGAGGGAACTTCCACTGATTTCCCCTTCCCCCCCCCCTGCAGCCAGCCACCTGTGCCACCTCCACACTGTTCCAAATGGTGCTCCAACACCCCAGAACAGATTTTCAGGGTGCAGGGAGATTGTGGGGGGTGCACAGGCTGCAGAGAGAAAGACGGGAGTCAACAAAAACACACGCACACCACCTCCTGTGAGTGGGAGCGCTGTGAGTAGAATGCCGGTCATGGGGTCACTGGATCTAACCCAAACACACTCTTGTGGATGTCCATGAATGCTGTCAGTGCCTAACTAAGTTTGTAAGTGTTGCCCAATTTAGGGATGGTGGAGAAATCCACCACAGATTCCAGTGAGGCCAGATTCTTTAGAATCCGGACCCCCAGAATCTATGGCAGAACGGCCTCCTGCCCCCCCACCCCCCCCGCAGAATCCCCATGGGACAGCACTTACCTGGGATGGATTCGGCAGCGGTGGCCAGTCTCCTGGCCGGCCGCGGCAGGGCTGCTGCCACCGCTATTGCTGTCCTTGGACTGTGATAGGCTACGTAAGAATTTATGTAGCCTATCACGGCTAACCTCAAAAAAAACCCCAAAAACCTCTTGGGTCCGGGAGGTTGTAAATTCCTCCTTGAGAGAGGGAGTGGTGCCTGCCGCTTTAAAAGAGGCAGTAATTAGACCACTCCTGAAAAAGCCTAACCTGGACCCAGAGGATGTTAACAATTATAGGCCAGTGGCCAACATCCCTTTCCTGGGCAAGGTGCTTGAGCGGGTGGTTGTAGGACAGCTCCAGGCACTCTTGAATGAAACGGATTATCTAGATCCATTTCAATCGGGCTTCAGGCCTGGTTTTGGAACGGAAACTGCCTTGGTCGCCCTGTGGGATGACCTCTGCCGGGAGAGGGACAGGGGGAGTGCGACCCTGTTGATTCTCCTGGACCTCTCAGCGGCTTTCGATACCATCGACCATGGTATCCTTCTGGATAGGTTGTCTGGGTTAGGAATTGGAGGCACTGCACTACAGTGGTTCCGCTCCTACTTGGATGGCCGATTCCAGAAGGTGGTGCTGGGGGATTACTGCTCTGTGCCATGGCAATTGTGCCATGGGGTTCCACAGGGCTCTATTTTATCCCCCATGCTGTTTAACATCTACATGAAACCACTGGGGGAGGTTATTCGGAGGTGTAGGCTGAGGTGCCATCAATATGCAGATGACACCCAGCTCTACCTCTCTTTCTCATCAAAACCAGGTGAGGCAGTGGCTGTTCTGAATCAGTGCCTGGGCATGGTAATGGACTGGATGAGGGCTAATAAACTGAAACTCAATCCAGACAAGACGGAGGTACTGTTAGTGGGTGGTTCGTCTGCCCGGCTAGGTGATATTCAACCTGTTCTGGAGGGGGTTGCACTCCCCCTAAAGGATCAGGTTCGTAGTTTGGGGGTGCTCTTGGATCCAGAACTGTCACTTGAGGCACAGGTGAACTCAGTGGCATGGAGCACTTTTTATCAGCTTAGGCTGGTATACCAACTACGCCCTTATCTGGACAGAGATAGCCTAGCTACAGTTATCCATGCTCTGATAACTTCTCGTCTGGATTACTGCAATGTGTTATACGTGGGGCTGCCTTTGAAAACGGTCCGGAAACTTCAGCTGGTCCAAAATAGGGCAGCAAGATTGTTAACAGGGACTGGCCTGCGAGCTCATATTACGCCAGTACTTTTCCAGCTGCACTGGCTGCCAGTCCATTTCCTGGCCCAATTCAAAGTGCTGGTGTTAACATTCAAAGCCCTTAACGGCTTGGGGCCAGGTTACCTGAAGGATCGCCTCCTCCCATATGTGCCTGCCCGGACCTTAAGATCATCATCAGCGGCCCTTCTCCATGAGCCCCTGCCAAAAGAAGTGAGGTGGGTGGCCACTAGGAGGAGGGCTTTTTCTGTTGTGGCACCCGGCTCTGGAATGAGCTCCCTAGTGAGGTTCGCCTGGCGCCTACATTGTATTCCTTTCAGCGCCAGGTGAAGACCTTTTTGTTTTTCCAGGCATTTTAGCATTTTAGCTTTCTAAATTTTTAGCTTTGCTGTTTTAAATCTGTATCTTAAACTCCTGCACTGCTGCTAGGTTTTATTGTGGTTGTATTGTTATATTGTGGTTTTAATGTTCTATATATTTTAAATTGTTTTATTGTGTGTTGTTTGGTTTTAATTTTTGTGAACCTCCCAGAGAGCTTTGGCTATTGGGTGGTATAGAAATGAAATAAATAAATAAATAAATAATAAAAATGCAGCATACACAAATGGCAGCAACTACAGCGGCCACCATTTGCGTTCCCTATTTTTGCCAATTTATCTTACGTAAATATTTGCATAAGATAAATCGGCAAAAAATAGGGAACACAAATGGCAGCTTCTGTAGCCGCCGCCATTTGTGTATGCTGCGTTTTGGGGGGGGGGGTTGAGGTTAACCGTGATAGGCTACGTAAATTCTTACATAGCCTATCACGGTTGTCTGGCTGGACGCAAATGGCGGCTGCTATGGCAGCTGCCATTTGCGTCCGCACCAGGCCATCCGTGGCCAGAAATCCGGCTGCGGACGGCCCTGGCTGGCTGCTCCGTGGCCTGGCTGTGGAGCAGAGCTGGCCGTCAAGGATTCCGGGGGGGAGGACCAGATCGCCTCCCCCCCCGGTCGAGGATTCCGCAGGGAGGGACGGACCAAAGGTAAGTGAGTTTTGTACATCCCTAGCCAAATTATAATCGCCATCCCTTGGGGATTTTTCAGACATTCACGAAATTCTGACATGTATTTGTGGTCATTTGTAACATGATATGTATATCTAACATACAGAGAGACAAAAACAGAATATGCTTCAGAAATCCTTGCAGTAGCAATCTCTCTACAACATGACATTCCATCGACACAAGGCTCAGATTCTCTATTTCATTTTCTTCTAAATTAGCTTGTTAATGAGAACGCATGTTCTCATATTCTGTACCTGTACCACACATCTTAGTAATATTTAAAATGAATGCACCAGTGCATCTCAGACTAATGGTGGCACTGTTTTTTCATACCTGCAATATATTATATTGGTATATTAATTTAATTTTGCATCCCTCGGCCTTTCACAGGAACGCCAAAAGAGCACTCAATCTCATGGAAAATTAGATTCATCAGTTCTGAGTGACTATGTTATTCTAATGACATGCTATTTGCCATTCCTTATATGAAGAATTAAACTGGGGGTACTTTGAAACATGTTAAACTTTATGAAACAATATACACCACTTCCCCTTCTATTATCATGCTATGAAGTCCTGATCCAATGCATCTTCTACTGTGACATATAAAAATATTTACTGATTGTGGTGTTCATAATTTAAACACAGCTTTAGAGACCATCATTTGATATAATAGTATTTTGTATTTGTTTTGCTAACAATAAAATATGGAATAAATTTATGTGATAATAATTTGAATTTAGAAGGCTGGCTCAAGAAGCTCTAAAACTAAATATGTAACTGAACCAAATTGAAAAAGCTATAATGGTGCAAAAACCTCTCTCTACATTACAGTTGTTGTGCCCACCTTTTAGGAAACAATTACATGTGTCATTAAGGCGAAATCACGGCAAGGAACCTATGACTATCCAGATGTTGCAAAGAAGCAGCAGAAGCAGAATCATAGAATCATAGAATAGTAGGGTTGAAAGGGGCCTACAATGCCACTGAGTCCAACCCCCTGCTCAATGCAGGAATCCAAGTCAGAGCATCCCTGACAGGTGGCTGTCCAGCCTCCTCTTGAATGCCTCCAGTGTGGGAGAGCCCACCACCTCCCTAGGTCATTGGTTCCATTGTCGTATTGCTCTAACAGTCAGGAAGCTTTTCCTGATGTTCAGCCAGAATCTGGCTTCCTGTAACTGGAGTCCATGATTCCGTGTCCTGCACTCTGGGATGATCGAGAAGAGATGCTGACCTTCCTCTCTGTGACAACCTTACAAGTACTTGAAGAGCTCTATCCTATCTCCCCTCAGTCTTCTCTTCTCAAGGCTAAACATGCCCAGTTATTTCAGTCTCTCCCCATAGGGCATTGTTTCCAGTCCCCTGATCATCTTTGTTGCCCTCCTCTGAACCCTCTCCAGTTTGTCTGCATCCTTCTTAAAATGTGGTGCCCAGAACTGGACACAGTACTCCAGTGCTGAGTAGAGGAGAACTAGTACTTCCTGGGATTTGGAAGCTATGCTTCTATTAATGCAGCCCAAAATAGCATTGGCCTTTTTTGCAGCCACATCACACTGTTGGCTCATATTCAGCTTGTGATCTACAACCATTCCAAGATCCTTCTTGCTTGTAGCATTGTGGAGCCATGTATCCCCCATCTTTTAACTGTGCATTTGGTTTCTTTTTCTTAGGTGCAGAACTTGGCATTTATCCCTATTAAATGTCATTCTGTGGTTTTCTGCTGAGCATTCCAGTCTATCAACCTCACTTTGAATTTTGTTTCTGTCTTCCAAAGCATTAGGTATCCTGCCCAGTTTTCTGTCATCTGCAAATTTGATCAGCATTCCCTGCACCTCCTCCTCCAAGTCATTAATCAAAATGTTGAAGAGCACTGGGCCCAGGACTGAGCCCTGGGGTAGCCCACTCATTACCTCTCCCCAGTTTGAGAAGATCCCATTGATAAGCACTCTTGGAGTTGGATTCTGTAGCCACCTGTGGATACACCAAATTGTTGTTTCATCTAGCCCACTTTGAGCTAGTTTGCTCATCAGGATATCATGGGGCACTTTATCAAAAGCTTTGCTGAAATCGAGGTATATTATGTCCACAGCATTCCCACAGTCCACAAGGGAGGTGACCTGATCAAAACATGAGATCAGATTCATCTGGCAGGATTTGTTCTTGACAAATCCATGTTGGCTTCGAGTAATCACTGCATGGTTTTCAAGGTGCTTCCAGATGGATTGCTTTATCATCTGCTCCAGAATTTCCCCAGGGATTGATGTTAGACTGACTGGTCTGTAGTTCCCAGGTTCCTCCTTTTTACCCTTTTTGAAGATAGGGACAACATTAGCCGTCTTCTAGTCATCTGGTACTTCACCCATCCTCCATGATTTCTCAGGAAGAAGCTGTTGAACTTTCAAGACCAATCTAGTCTTAAATATAACTGTAGATTCCATACCTTATCTTTCCATTCTGGTTCAGTCTTCATATGCCTTTCCAAAAGATTAAAAATGCATCAAGATTCATTTTTAACAATGTGCATGGAAAATGTAAATAAAATGTAAAAGGAGATAATTTTTTAAAAAATCATAACTTGGTATACAATTGAGGAAAAAATCTCTATATATGTTAATGCTCATTCCTATCTGTATCAGTGGTATCCTGCGGACCTTTGCAGATGGCATAACTGATGCCTGTATTTTTGCATGTTTCCCATTGTAGAGGTTACAGATCAAGTAGGAAATGTAATTGTACTTGGAGTGTTTGATGTCGGGTTTCACAATTCCTAATCAACAAACAAATCATCTGCAGATTCTGTCAAGCATAAAAAGTGTCCCATTTGAAATCAAATGCCTGGTCAAGTTCATACAATGCCATGGGGATATATAAAGGGAAGATACAGCTTCAGCTGCTGTTTCAGTTACTAGAAACTTTATACAGTATTAGCACAATATCAACGTGAAACCATCTCTAATTATCCTTGCAGATATTTTAAAAGATGGTCACAAAGAATAATAATGTTTGAAGGCTCTTAACAGTCATCTGGGATATGCACACAACCCTATCTTGAAGCAGAACAACCTTCTGTCTGAAGCATCTTACTTACAATATTTGAAAACTGCTATTAGTCCTAGGATAAGAAAATATCCTTATGCAGTAGCTCCAAGTAGGTCAGGAAACAAGTCTTTCTCTCTCTCCCTCTGTCCCTCCCCCCATCCCCCCCTCTGGCCCTCCCCTCCCTCTCTCTCCAGATGTGTGTGCATGTGCGTGTGTGTGTGAGTTTTGCCCATTTGTTTGCAGGGCCCAGAAAATTTCTCATCCCCCACACCTTGCATATTTGAATTAAATATGTAACATAAACAATAAGATGAAACACACTTCAAACCACAAGATGAAAGGGCCTATCTAATTGCCTGCCTCTCTGCATATTTTGTCATTTGAAAGTGATGTGCGCTTGATCTAAGAACTTATCTATGCACACAGAAGGTGGGATTATTGACAGCAGGACTTCAGCCAGTCA
This sequence comes from Heloderma suspectum, assembly GCF_057233095.1. Classification (NCBI taxonomy): domain Eukaryota; kingdom Metazoa; phylum Chordata; class Lepidosauria; order Squamata; family Helodermatidae; genus Heloderma; species Heloderma suspectum. The sequence continues at coordinate 109,700,840 of NC_139458.1, read as the reverse complement.
TGACTATATAGGAAATACAATGTATAACTGTCCAGTTAATCAGACCACCTAGCTCTGATTAGAGCTAGCAAATCTAGCTCTAATCAGCTGGCAAGCCTCTATGACTTCCCAGTTAACCTTTTTGGCTTGGGTGGGTCCAGAGGCATGGTGCTAGGATGCACTTGCCTAATCCTTGGTGCTAAAATGCACTGAGTCACATAGGCAAGACAGTTACTTTAAAAATGGATGCCCATATATCTAGATTACATTTTCGAACATTTATTAACAAAAAGCAAATATATTTAAAGACAATTAGAGAAAGAAAATGGTATCATGCTACACATTGACAAAAGAAAACATGCCAAAACATAGTGCACACATTACCAATACAGCTTTCTACTAGCAAGGTTACCCCCTGCTGGGAAACCCCCTCCCCGTATCTTCTTGGGATGTTTGTCGCTGAGGAAACTAGCCCTTTGGGGGCTCAGTGGGCTCCTTGCAAGCACCCGACTTGGCTCGCATTTGCATGCAGAGCCATGGGGCTTTTCCCGAAATCTGGGAAGTTTTTCTATTTTAAAAAAATTATGTAAATAGAAATGTGCGCAAATTGCACGAATTATGGAAATTGCACCTTACAATTTGTGCACATTTCTATTCACGTAAATTTTAAAAACCTGGAAAAATCTATGAGCTGGCCAACTTGATGCAAATTGAATCAGGCCAGCTCGCAGGGAAATGAGCTAAAGTCCGGGAAGCCAAGCTGATGAAAATCCGGCAAGTTCCAACCCCCAGATGGATTCCTCCAATATCCCTGTTATCTTCCCTTTACTTTTATAGTTTTATACTTGAACATGATATGTGATGTGATTGGTTACTGCACTCTTTTAATCCCAAGTCTTCATATCTGTCATACCTCCCCTTTACTTCACTTGTTTATCACTTTCTCCTAGTGACTTTTGTCCACTGAAAAACAATTTTTTGCACCCTGTCTCCACTTCCAATTGCACTCTATGTTTATGTTCTCCACTATTAACCACAAAATGACACATCCTTGCAACCAAGTTAGCAAATACTTTGCTCTTGTAGGTTCCTCTTGCCCTTAGGAATTACGATTTCCTCTTTGCAGTTAGCCTGTTTTTATTTGAGGGTTGAGGCTTTTCATTGATCAAGGCCTCTAACTTTGGTTAAGCCAAACTTTGGTCAATGTCAATATACTGATTACTTACAACTAACTTAGGCTGCAATCCTATGGTCCCTGGGAAAGTGTGCCAGGGGTCATAGCATTTGTCAGTTCTTCCCCTGTGATGGGGAGAAACAGAAGTCTGCCCTTGGAGGAGGAGATCCAAACTTTTATTTCTCCTTGCCCTCCCCCACCCCCACTTCCTGCAAGAGGTCCATGGTGATTCTTTTCTGAGGTCAGAACTCCAATGTCAGAATAGAGGCAAAGGGTGCGGCACATGGTTCGGAGGCTCGACATTGCTGCCTTAGACTAGGATATGTCATTGTGGCACCCATGCATGCCGTGGCCAAGGCCCCCTTGCACACCTCCATGCGTGCCTTCCCCAGACCCTAGCAACGATTCACCCTACTACCTACCTCACCTCTCCACTGCTAAAGCCCTGAAGAGGAAGCAGGAAGTCAGCAGATAAGGACTTCGTCCTTCCTCCTTAGGGCTCTGACAGTGCAGAGGTGTGGTAGGTTGTGTGTGTGCATGGGAGGAATCATGGTTAGGGACTCAGAAGGTGCAGGGGAGGGGAAGGTGTATGCGGGGGTGCAAAAATAGAGAGATTCCAGGTGGGGGAGAGTAAAAAATGGAAAGATTCCAGGTTGGTGGGGCGGGACAGGACATGGAGAGATTCCAAATAGGAGATGAAAATAGAGAAACTCCAGGTGGGGGTGGGAAGAGACAGAATCCCTCCCAAATTACAAATGTGCTGTTGGAACAGAAAAGGCTGCCTACCCTTGCTTTAGGCACTTTGCCTTCCATTGACCATTGGTACCAGTGGGGATTTCTCTCTCTCTTTCTCCCTCTCTCTGTGTTGTACCTGCACATCAGTGGGTGGTTTAGACTCAGATTGTGCTGGGGAGTGAATACATAAGCACTCCCTCATTGCACAATGCATTCCTGATAAGAATATCCCCACCCCACCACACACTTGTAAGTAATTAAAGCAAAACCAGACATCTATTTGGGCTCTTACCTGTACTGATGTCACAGAGGAGGACACAAGGCCTCTTAGCTCAAGAAGCAAAGTATTAAAGGAGCTTTGGGGCTTCTTAGATTTGGAATCCAATGCTTAGGATTCTATGAGCTAGGAATGTATAGACTGTGTAAATCTGCTCCATCTGTGTTTCACAGATTGTTATAAGCCTTTTGTTCCATCATCCACTCACAGTCGGATGAGAATTTTTTTGTCATGTGGACAAATACGCAAGTAAGTACTTAAGAGGTTTTGTAACCATTTGCATAAATTACCTTAGTATGTAACATTTAGTATATTGTCCCCATTCCATTCAACTTTTCATTAGCAGAAACGTCCGTATTTTTCTACAAATAAATATGTGTAAATTCAGGAAAGTAAAAAAAAAATAAAAATCTGAAAGTCCATAGACTCCGCATGGCCTGAGGGGGTCGCTCGGCACCAGATTCTGCAGGTCAGATTCTTTGAAATCCGAACTCATTTTGGTCCTTCTCAAATTTCTCCAGCATCCCTACTATGATCAACATTGTTAAATTAAATCATCTAAGTGTTGCCAAGTTGGAATGGACATTTGAGTGACACCTTGTTGATACTGATCGGTTTAGTGGTTTTGAAACCTTTTGATGAAAACAGACAGACAGCTAAAATGTGAAGCTTATAGTATGCAATTATCTTTGAGCCTCTACACAATATCCCTATCCTCAATGGACAGAATGTTGAGAAAGGTACTTTATATTCCTGTTTCAAGATCAGTGGAAAACAATGATGCAAAAGTATAAGCAAATGCTGACTAATATATGTATTATAGTTGTAAGCAATATGTGCTCGTCTGTAAGTGGTGGTGGTTGCTATGAATATAATGACTGGTGATTATACGAATTAGATATATGATTAGATTATGATGTAAATCTATACAAATAATGGTTGGTAGGGATTAATTTTGTTGGGAATATTGCAACCTCGTCTGAAAGTTGCTAGAAGCGGACAGTGTTGCAGTTAGTTAATGCATGGGAATTGGGGGCATAACTAGCCTTAGGACCTCCATAGCCTACAGTGTGATTGCTCCCCCCTTCCTCCCCCCTTCCTCCCCCCCCATTTTCCTCCATTGCTGGGACCACATGGCTTGCTCTCTCACTCCTGCCTGTATAATGGAACACAAAATGGATTGAACAAACTCTCTTGAAACCCTACACTGTACCTGCATTTGTATGTGCAAGTATACTTGTGAGTAAAGCTGCTTTTTCTTTCTTCCCTAAAGAAAGCTGTGGCCTGCTTTTTAGCCTTTTGTGTGGATGTGGGACTGGTAAATGCTCATTCTGTCATACCTCTTGTTTGTTCTCTGCTAACTGCCTTTTTAACAAGAGGCAGCAATGCCAACTCATCCCGTCCATCTTCATCTGATATTCCTTTTTAGAGGACAAGTAATCCATGGTGTTTTCTGGCATAATAAATCTGACTCCTGTGGTGTACACAGTGCAGAAGGGAAGGTTCTGTTGCTGGGAGAATGTTTCAGTCCAACTAATGCCTATAGCAGCTTCTTTGCTCTTCTTTCTCCCATATGGTACCATGATCCTGGAATAGTCACTGAACCAAGGGCTGCAGAAAAATATAGCACATTAATGTGCCTCTGTCTTCCATTTTTTTCTGACATCTTTCTAATTATTTCTACCATCTCCAAACAGTTGTCACTCATTTACACCCTTGCCTTTATGATTTCTTTCCTGACAAGTTTGAACTATTCAGCATCCTGTCTCTTTAGTGAGAGGTTTTTATTTTCATGGCTTGTGCGATTCTCTTTTCATCTTCCAGCTGGGCAGAATGTTACACACTAACAAGAAAACCCCAATGACAGCGTGTATTAGGGCAATAAAGGGGGCAGGTTGAAAGAGAATTGGTGGGAGGAGGGAGTCTAAAGTGACCTTTATTCACCGGACGCTTTTCCACCATTAGTGTTTTGTTTCATAGCAACCATCTATGGTCAACCAATGAGCTTTGTGGTATGCAGGGATCTGAACCTAGGCTCAGTGGGGCAGATAGGCAAAACTTTGGTTACCAATAGCTTTGCCAGAAATCCTAGAAAGCTGCTATTGCTTTGTACAAATACTGTTCAGCTGGATCATGACCATTTCATTTAGGATTAGGCATACATTCAATATAAACCCTATTGCATAACATCACATTTTCATAGAGAACTGAGATCTGGAATGGCAGATGAGATTTCTATAGATTGGGGTGGGGAGGGGTGAGAAGCAGCTCCTTTCCAGGCTACAGACTGTATTTCATCAAATAAATCTAACCCATACTCATTTTCTTAACAAGGAAGTGAAGTAATGCCCCCTGTATATTCTGGCTCTTCCCCAGTCTGGTCCTGTTCTGAAGAATTAACTGGGTCAAACTTTTCTCTGCTTTAGAATTTGCTCCCAGCTCGTACTGCAAGAGGTCTTTCCCTGAAAGTTTACAACTCCAGGAAACTTTTTATGATTGATCAGTAAATCAATCTTACTTTAAAGAGTGCATATGTATGCCTCAGTAGTGAAAATGTTAACGAAGTGAAATTTACAACCAGCCAGTAACCAAGGTGTTATAAAATTTGCCTTCGAATAAGCAAAGGCATGGAAAAATGTCAAGCTTTGTTTTCTCATTTACTGTCACCAGTTTGTATAGAACAGGCCAGGAGCCCACCAGTTGCCTTTCTAAAATTAATGTTAGTTTAAGGAAGATCAATGATTCTTCAGTCACCCAGCCTATCTTTTCAATATTATTTCCCACTTGCTGGTATATTTGTCACAGGTAAGAGAGCGAGCGAGCATGCATTTGAATCTTCTAGGCGCATAAATAAGTCACAGAACCAACGAGGAAGCCGGAGTGGGAATTGCTAAGAAGTGCTACTTTTTGTTCTGACTTTTATGGGACGCATTGTTAAATACAACATGATTCACATGATTTCTTCATTCAACATACCCCCTTAGGGCTTCATTTCCCACCAATTCAGTGCCATCCTGCCCCCGAGTCAGTGCTGCGCTGACACTCTTATCATAATGCTGGGTTTCATTCCTCTTCTCCCTCATCTACCACAAACACTGAATATTAAATGGTTCCAGTAACTAAGCACTATGCATTTCAGCAGGGCTAATTAGAACATTTGTGGGCTTGACAATCTCCATTTATGAGATGGATAGGGGAAATGCCCCCCCCCCCGTGGAACCTGTTGGAGCTTTCTGTGGCCTTTAATACAGATGATCCTTAGGTGACAGGAAAATGCAAGGGTGGGCACTGTTCCTGGCACCGCTCTTGCGTGGTTCTGCTCCTCATTCCTGTGGTGGCAGTCCTGGAGAGAGGTGGCACCCACTGGGAAGCACCAATATTTGCTGCCCTCATTCAGATGACAAGGAGAGAGAGAGTTGGGAAAGCACTGATATGGATGGCGTTAGACTCCGTATCATTGACTTGCTACAGTGCCAGCAGGCCGTTTCATATAAACATCTGTGGGAGGGAGGACAGAGTCAATGGCCCAGTCAACAGAGGCAGCGAGAAGGTAGAGCAGGATAGGCCACTTGCTCATTGGCTCTCTGCCTGTCAAGCAAGCAGTGATAGCGATGAAGAGAAAGAGGATGAGGAGCAATAGCAGCTGGTGACAATGGCAGTGCGAAGGCAGACTCACTGAGGGAGGGGGTCCCTTCAGGGTGCCTTGCCAAAGGGCCCTCCAAAACCTGGAGCTGGTAGTACTACTGGAGGCATGTTCTCCCTTAGGCAGCCTGCCAGAGGGGCTATGAGTGGGTCCCCCTTCCCCTTTGCATCAGACCTGAAGGCATGGAGGAAACACGAGCCTTCCCATCACAGCTTGCACAGCTTGTGAGAAGCTAGTGGCGATGACAAACCCGTGTTTACCTCTGCATAATGCATGAAATGGCCCGAAGTCTTACAATGAAAAGCTATGTCTTCAGTTTGCACAGGGAAGAGAGGACATGTGGTAATAAAATGATATGAATGTGTAACACAGGCCTCTCCAAATACTCTTCTCATTGACTCTGCCGGCTTTAGCAACTGTCAATTCCAGCTGTCTGCTTCTTTTCAAATATTTGTTCCCCCTCTCATTCACATTCCACATGGTTCTCCATTCTGCAGTATCTTCTCTCATCTCTTGCTTTGTTCCTTTCCTTCCTTTGTAAGCATTTCACAGTTTTGCAGGCTTGAGTCAAGATCACAAGCTGAATTTTTACAGAGCTTTGTTTTCTGTAAAGCTTTTGTGTTGCGAAAACTCACCCCCCACACACACACCAGTGTCAATATACTAATTTTAATGTTATTCCTTCTGACTTCCCAACATGGCTGTGATAGATATATATGCACCTCCCACCATTTTTATCTTGCTTTTAGTTAAATGGGAAATGCCCATAAAGAACCTACATTCACAACCCACATGATAATTGTTCAATGTTGGTGAGTCAAATGCCTCAAACAGAAACATAGGAAGCTGCCTTATACTGAGTCAGATGACTGGTCCAGCTATTCCAGTACTGTCAGAACTGATCAGCAGCTGTTCTCTAGCATTTCCAGCAGGAATATTTCCTGTCCTACCTGAAGATGCCAGGGATTGAACCTGGACATTTTGGCATGAAAAGTATTTGCTTCACCACTAGAGATGTATGGATTGTGTAAAAAACATTCTGTCTGTGTTTCATGGATTGTTAGGCAACTTTTGTTCCATTCACCACCCATTACCGGAATTGGTTTTTTTCCATTTCAAAATTTGCACAAAATCATATTTTTGCAAATGTGAATTTGCACAAATTTGCATGTGAGAAAATGTGCAAATTCCTACAAAATGCACAAATTCCCCCAATATATGCATTTTCGCAATGTAATGAATGGGGAAATGTGCACTTTCTGCCAGTTTTTTTAAAAGTGTGTTTTTCTACAAATAAATTTGCGCAAAATTCAGGAAAGTTAGAAAAATGGTTGGCAAGTCTGCAGAATCCACCCAGCAGGGGAAAAGCTTTTCTGCTGCAGAATCCATGGGTCAGAGTCATAAAAATCCAGACTCATTTGGTTCCGTTGTGGATTTCTCTGACATCCCTGCTCACCACTGATCTACAGCCCTTTCCCGAAACCCAGATGAATAGTTTCTTCAATTGTTCTAATGCTAGGTTCTCAAGGACATTTACAAACAAGATGGTTTAACAAATATAATCATTCTCCTGCTTGGTGCCAACATCAAATAAATTGACATCCTGCTATAATTCTTTTAAATTATAGGCAGTTTTTTTTTTGGGGGGGGGGGACCAGAGTCACTTGCCTTTAACAAGCCAAATTTAAATTAATGATTATTTTATCTCTCATCACTGATGGATGGCTTCCTTAATGTGTAACAGTTTTTATAGTCTTTACCTAGATAATTTTAACATGAACTCAGTGAAACAAGTCACTGTTATATAGGGGTGGACGAAAGTCACTTACCTGTCCTCGAAGCTTTTCGCGGTGGGCGGGAGGCGCTTCGCTGCTCCCTCCGTGAAGTTCAGGCCGGGGGGGAGGCTTCCCGCCTCGCCCGGCCGAAATTCAGGCCGGGGAGGAGGCGCCTCGCCTGGCCGCAAACTCAAAAGTTTTTTGTTTTTTTTTTAAAAACGCCCCCGTGATAGGCTACGTGACGATTAATGTAGCCTATCACGGCTAGATCTGCAAAGTCAGCCATGATAGGCTACATTAATCGTCACGTAGCCTATCACGGGTGACTTAAAAAAAAAAAAGCGAGTACGCAAATGGCGGCCCCCATAGGGAGCCGCCATTCGCGTTCCTTATTTGGTCGCTGTAGTCTACATAAAGATTTACGTAGACTACGGCGAAAATAAGGGCAACGCAAATAGTGTTGCCCTTATTTTCGCCGTAGTCTACGTAAATCCTTACGTAGACTACAGTGACCAAATAAGGAACGGGAATGGCGGCTCCCTATGGGGGCCGCCATTAGCCGTACGTGCTTTTTTTTAAAAAAAAAAGTCACCCGTGATAGGCTACGTGATGATTTACGTAGCCTATCACGGCTGACTTTGCAAATCTAGCCGTGATAGGCTATGTTAATCGTCACATCGCCTATCACGGGGGCGTTTTTGTTTTTTTTTCTTTGATTGGAATGGCGGCGGCGGCAGCCGGTCGAAAGACCGGCTCCTGCTCCCACCCCGGACGAACACCCGCCGAACCGCCGGCCGGACCCGCCGCCGGGAGGGACATTCGCCAAAGGTAAGTCCCGTCTCGGGGGGGGGTGCGAGAGGCGGGGGTGGAGAATTTCTCCCCGAAACTTGTTCGGGGGGCTGAACACGTTGGCACTTGGCCCCCCGAAGTTTCGGGGATAAATTCTCCGCCATCCCTACTGTTATACTCATTTTAGAGATGGACAGTAAAGAAGTCAGTTTAGTTCCAGTGAGGTATGGAAGGAGCTCATGAAAGGAGAGTTGCACATCTGATCACAGAAAGATGACTTCCTTCAGTGCAGCTGTACTTCCATGCATGGGAGTTCCTTCTGTTAATGGAAGGAAAAGTTAGATTCTATGCCATTGTTTTTTATGTCGTCAACTCCTTTTTGTTTAGGGAAATCAGTATACAAAGGTCTTAAATAATTCAATAAATGCATCCTCCCCAGAGCCCTACGATTAGGCAGGGTGAGGTGATTGCCTCAGGTGACAGATGCTAGGGGCAGCAGTTGCCCTCCCCAGCTGTTCTCCTCTGAGGACAAAGCTGTGTACTTCACACAGCCCCTCCTGGGGCCCCCAAACTAGCCTGTTGCCTTAGGTTTGGTGGAGGTCATTATCCCATTGCGAGTGTTGAAGTCAGATTCAGCTACCAGTCCAGGTGACTTCCGTACATGATATGGGGAAGGGGCATTATCTTGTTCTTCACGGCAGGCAGCAAATGTCTTGTGGCAGACCTGCCCATTCTGCATATTTCTCTTGTGAAGAGAAGGAATTACTTGCAGTCTTGGGTCTTAGGGAGGAGAGGTATAGTCAGGTCACCATATAAGGAAAGTAAACAGAGCTGCCGCACTGCTGTGTGTACATGCTAGGGATGTACAAGACTTTTGGTTATGTTGGCAAATCATGTGAACATGCTCCCTTCACAACCACAAACATGAGAAGGTGAGCATTTTTCTCCCAAAATGTTTGCAAATTCCCCAACTTGCATTCAAGGTTGGAAAATGCATATTTTAGAAAATGTGCATTTTAAGAAGTGTGCATTTTTGCAAAAATGTGCATTTTCATACTTTACTCTATGGAGGGAAGCACACATTTTGGGTCTGCTTTTTGAAAAATGTACTTTTCCCCCATTTGAAATGGGCATTTCCCCCGTTCAAACAAAACAAAAGAAGAGCACCACTGAACACTAAAATTAGATAGGTATGTACAAAAGTCACTTACCGTTTCGCGGATCTGCTTCGCGGTGGGGGGGGAGGTGCTCCGTCCCTCCCCTCGGAATACTAGATGGGGGGAGGTGCTCTGTCCCTCCCCCCAGAGTCCTGCCCGGCCGGCTCAGCTCCACAAGGATTCCGCGGAGCCGCTGGCCGACTCCGCCCGCAGCCAGACATCCGGCCGCTGGGCAGCAGGGATGCAAATGGCAGCGGCTGTAGCCGCCACAGTTTGCGTCCCTGTACTTAACCATGATAGGCTATGTAAATATTTACGTAGCCTATCACAGCAAAGTAAAAAAAAAGTGTACACAAATGGCGGCGGCTACAGCGGCCGCTATTTGCATTCGCTATTTTCTGCCGTTCTAGCCTACGTAAATATCTGCCACCATTTGCATATGCTGCGGCCAGCTGCGACTGGCCAGGAGACCAGCCGTTGCACCCGCCGCTGCACCCGCTGCTGCCCCGCCGCACCTGCCGCCGCACCCGCCGCCGCACCCGTCGCCGCCACACCCGCTGCTGCACCCGCCGCCGCACCTGCCCCTGCCGCCGCCCCTGCCACTGCCACTGCACCTGCCACTGCCACACTCACCGCTGCCGCCGCACCTGCCACCGCCGCACTCGCCACCACCCCACTGCACTTGCCACCGCACCTGCCGCCTCCGCCCCCACTGCCCCCGTCACCGCTCCCGCACCTGCCACTGCCGAATCCACCGCCGCGCCACTGCCGCTGCATCTGCCCCAGGTAAGTGCCGTCCCGGGGGATTCCACAGGGGGGCGGGGGTCAGGAGACCATTCCGCCACCGATTCCGAGGGGCCGGATTCTACAGAATCTGGCCTCACTGCAATCCATGGCGGAATTCTCCGCCATCCCTAAAATTAGATGAGTTTCAAAGTGGTGCTCAGAGAATCGCAGTGATTGTGAAAATTGCTTGTTCACCCCTCTCTAGTGCATGAACCCCTGTACCTGTACCAAGGGTCAGGTGGAAAGGGGATCTATTGAACTCTCTGTTCAAGTCTTCCTGTGCAAACAGCTGCACCTGCAGAGAAATCAGAAATGGAGTGTGTTGTTACGTTCTTTAAAAATCCTTTGCAGTGACTCATGGGAGAATACATGTTCCTCCTTCATGAACATGTTCAATCCAACAGCAGCACATCATTCATAGATGAAAATTAAAAACAAACCTTTGTCTTTTAACCTCTGGTTCCCATTCAATTGTTAGGATTGTCCTAGTTTGTACAAACACAAATTCTTAATTGAACCAAGTAAGAAACGGCAATCAATGAATAATTTTTTAAAAAACAAAAGTCTAAAGATGCAATCCTATGCATGTTTAGGCAGAAAAGGTCCTACAGTTCCTAGCATTCCCCAGACAGCATGGCTGGCTGGGAGTTGTAGAAGTTTTTTTCTGTCTAAACATGCATAGGTTTGTGTCCTAAAACACTAGATGTGCATTTAGAGTAGGCCTCCTACAGAGCAATCTTATACACGTCTACTCGGACATAAACCCCACTAAGTTCAATAGGACTTACTCCCACCTATGTGTGTCTAGGATCACAGCCCTTACAGTGCAATTATGTGCATATCTACTCAGATGGAGTAAGTCCCATTGAGTTCATGGACACTGTCTTCTAATTAGGTGTGTCTAGGATTAAGCAACATCAAAGGAAAACAGAAAGGATTTTCCCTACCCTGTCCCTCCATGCAGGTGACACAGAGGACAGAAGGAATAGTTAAGAGACCAAATTATTTCACACATGGGGAAGACCAAAAATATAGATCTATCATTGAGTGGCATTGCAGCCTCCAGCTCAAAGAGGCTGTAAAACTTTGGGGGGTAATTCATAGCGGGGTTGTTGTTGTTTTGCTAAGAACAAATGGAAGGATTTTTTTAATGTTTCTCAGCTGAGATGTTTTGACCCTTTAGTAAAAGTGCCGGAGGTGCAAAAAACTTCTAAGGATAAGCTTCCAAGAGAGATATACAGTGGAAACGTTTCAGCACAGAGATTTTCCTTCCTGCTTTCTCATATGTTGTAAAATGCTGAAATCATTAGCTAAGACAACAGCAAGGCCAAGTACAAAATATTATAAAAATAAATTATGTTACAGCACTGAGGTTAGCCACAGAAGAAGCATTCAGGATTGCTTTATTGCTTTATTGCTTTATTTATTTATTTATTGCATTTCTATCCCGCCTTTTTTCCTCCAAGGAACCCAAGGCAGCATACATAATCTTCCTCCTCTCCATTTTATCCTCACCACAACAACCCTGTGAGGTAGGTTGGGCTGAGAGTCTGTGACTGGCCAAAAGCCACCCAGGGAGCTTCCATGGCCGAGTGGGGACTAGAACCTGGATCTCCCAGTTCCCAGTCCAACCCTCGAACCACTACACCACACTGGCATTAGCCTGAAAGCTGAAATCAAATTTCCTACACAAATCTTCATGTTGGTCCCTATGTTGTTGTTGCTGTTTAAAGAAAGGTAACCATACAAAACACAAAACCATTTGAAGTTATAAAACAAACTAATTGGCTGGATCCTAGCTTTTAGCTCTGTAAAAGGAAGGAGCTTCTTCGGGTCTTTCTCATTGGCTTGGATCCTAACTTTCTGGAGCTTCCGTTCATGGAAGAAAAATTGCACTCACAGAAGGGGCCCTTATTGTGATGGAAGAAGCCCTCCTGTGAGTGCTTTTTCTCTTCCTTGAATAGAAGCTAGAAAAAATTATGATCCAAGACCAATGGGTAAGATTTAAGCTAGTTGGAGAGCTTGTGGCACCTTCCCTGGAAGTGTTCAGGGTGAGCACTTTATTTGGCTTGTGACCTGCTGGGCTCATCTCATCATATGCATTATTGATTGGGCCAAAATAACATAAGAAAACATAGTTATAAGTTGAGCTGTCTGCCTACCTAAAATTATTTCTGGGCTACCTTTACAAGTGACACTCTTGAAGGAATTCTTCACCCTAGTTGTGGTAGAGATGGATGGACTCACCTCCATATGCACCGCCAGCCGGCCACCAAACACGTGCTTGCCATGCTGCTTGCCACGCTGCAGCTGCCTGGCGCCTAGGGATGTATGGACTGTGTAAAATCCGCTCCGTCTGTGTTTCGCGGATTGCTGCCGTTTGCGTCCCTGCTCTTTGCCGTGATAGGCTATGTAAATACTTACGTAGCCTATCACGGCAGCCTGGAAGGACGCAAATGGCGGCCACTACGACGGCCACCATTTGCAGCCAAAGCAGCCTGGCCACGGCTGGAACTTTGGCTGCAGACAGCCCTGGTCGGCGGCTCCATGGAGCCGCCGCGGAGCAAAGCCGGCCAGGGAGGACCCCGGGGGAAGGGACGGAGCGCCTCCCCCCCACTGCAGATGCCTCTACGCGGAGCCAGGTAAGGGATTCATACATCCCTACCGCCCACGGACAGATGCGGATGATTTTTTTCGTCATGCAGAAAAATCCACAAATAATTACATAAGTATTTACATAATTTAACTCAGCACATAACATTTAGCATGTTGTCCCCCATTCTATTCAACGTTTCCTCAGCAGAAACGTATGTATTTTTTTTAGGGATGTCAGAGAATTCTGCCACGGACCTCAGTGAGGCCGAATGCCAGTGCATTCGCCCCCCCCCGAAATCTGTGGCAGAACGGCCTGCCACCCCCTGCCCCCCCCGCGGATCCCCGCCCGGGACAAGACTTACCTGGGGCAGATGTCCTGGGTGGCGGCGGTTCTGGCGGCGGCTTCGGCGGCGGCTGGTCTTCCGACCGGCTGCTGCCACTGCCATTTGCCGTCTTGTCGTGTTTTTTTTTTTTTTCAGAGTCGTGATAGGCTACGTAAAGACTTACGTAGCCTATCACATCCCAGTTAAAAAAAAAAACCGTGTACGCAAATGGTGGCGGCTACAGCCACCGCCATTTGCATTCCTTATTTTTGGCCGTTTTAGTCTACGTAAATATTTACGTAGGCTAAAACGGCGAATCAAAAAGGGATGCAAATAGCGCCCGCTATGCTATTTGCATTCCCCTTTATTTTTGCTGTCATAGTCTATGTAAATATTTAAGTAGACTAAGACGGCCAAAAATAAAGAACGCATTTGCGTACACTTTTTTTGGTGTTTTTTTACCCAGAGCCCTCCGTGGCTAGATGGCCCTGGCCTGGGCCTGGCCGGCTGCTCTGCAGAGCCGCTGCGGAGCACAGCCAGCCAGGCAGGATTCCAGGGGAGAGGACCGGATCGCCTCCCCCCATCGAGGATTCCAGGGGGAGGGATGGAACACCTCCCCCCCCACCATGAACATAATCTGCAGAAAGGTAAGTGACTTTCGTACATCCCTAATTTTTCTACAAATATATATGCGTAAATTTTGGGGAAGTTAAAAAAATAATAATCCACAAGTCCATGGACTCCGTGTAGCCTGAGGGGGTCGCTTTGCAGAGGATTCTGTAGGTCGGATTCTCATTAAATCCAAGCTCATTTCATTCTGTCTTGAATTTTTCCAGCATCCCTACTGGCACCTGCCCAGTTCCTCAGCAAGCCACTTTTCCCCCTCAACAAAATCACAGCTTGGGTTTTTCTTAGGGATGGACGAAAGGGACTTACCTTGTCCCGCAGCTTGCTTCGCGGTGGGGGGGAGGCACTTCGATTCTCCCCCCGAAGTTCAGGCGAGGGGGGGAGGCGCCCCGCCTCGCCCGGCCAAAATTCAGGCCGGGGGGGAGGCGCCCCATCCCACGCTGGCGAAATTCAGGCCAGGGAGGAGTGCCCCATCTCCCCGGCCGCGAAAAAAAAAGTAAACACACACACACCCGTGATAGGCTACGTAACGATTTGCGTAGCCTATCATGGCTAGATTTCCAAAGTCAGCCATGATAGGCTACGTAAATTGTCACGTAGCCTATCACGGGTGACTTTGGGGGGGAAAAAAGCATGTACGCAAATGGCGGCGCCCCATGGGCACCGCCATTTGCATTCCTTATTTTGGCACATCTAGTCTACGTAAAGATTTACGTAGACTACGGCGAAAATAAGGGCAACGCAAATAGCATTCCCTTATTTTCGCCATAGTCTACATAAATCTTTACGTAGACTACCCCTGTCCAAATAAGGAACACAAATGGCGGCACCCATGGGGTGCCGCCATTTGCGTACGTGCTTTTTTTTCCCCCAAAGTCATCCGTGATAGGCTACGTGACGATTTACGTAGGCTATCACGGCTGACTTTGGAAATCTAGCCATGATAGGCTACGTAAATCGTCACGTAGCCTATCATGGGGGTGTGTGTTTTTTTTTTTACTGTACTTTTTTATTTTGTAATGGTGGCGGCGGTGGCAGCTGGTTGGGAGACTGGCTGCCGCCCCCACCCCCGCCAAACCGCCACTGGGACCCGCTGCCGAGAGGGACATTCGCCGAAGGTAAGTCCCATCCCGGGGGGGGGGCGGGGGCTGGCGGAGAATTTCCCCAACACTTTCGGGGGGCCAAATGCGTCGGCACTCGGCCTCCCGAAGATTCATGGAGAAATTCTCCGCCATCCCTGGTTTTTCTGTAAATGTAATGTTGTGAAAACGGCCCTTTTACAGCTGCCACTTACACAGAATCATAGAACAGTAGGGTTGGAAGGGGCCTATAAGACCACAGAGTCCAACCCCCTGCTCAAGCAGGGATCCAAGTAAGAGCATCCCTGACAGATGGCTGTCCAGCCTTGTCTTGAATGCCTCCAGTGTGGGAGAGCCCACTACCTCCCGAGGTCATTGGTTCCATTGCCATATTGCTCTGACAGTCAGGAAGCTTTTCCAGATTTTCATTTGGAATCTGGCTTCCTGTAACTTGAGCCCATTATTTCGTGTCCTGCATTCTGGGATGATTGAGAAGAGATTCTGGCCTTCCTCTCTGTGATAATCTTTCAAGTACTTGAAGAGTGCTATCATATCATTACATTTACAGAAAAACCTGAGCCTCCATTTTTTCACAAAATGGCGGCTTGCTGAGGGTGCTTGTGGACTATGTAGTTGCTCAGTCAGTGGGCTCAGTAAGCATGGTGGCTCAGCAAACAGGGTCTGGGAAGCCAAGTGGTGGTGGGGGGAGTCCTCTGGCTTCCCACGACATCCCTAATTTGTGGGCAGAGAAATTAGGGATTGGGCTCTTTCACTGAATTTCTCCAAGAGGAGGAGAAATTCTCCAACAGTTTGTCATAGCTAGGGCTGTGCACCACTTCAGGTCACTTTGTGCCCCTTCCGAGGTGAAGTGGAGGGGGCACGAAATGACCTGGAGCAGGTCGGGGGCTCACCAAAGCACTCAGTGCACTTTGGAGCTTTGGCCCCCAGCCGAGCCCCCCAGCCAAGCCCCCGCCCGAGCGCCTCCATGTCCTTACCTGAGCTGTTGCCGCCACCTTCTCTGCTGCCAAGCTGCTGCTGCCACCTTCACTGATGACGCCACCGCCTGCCACCCCCTGAGGCCTGGATGTGCAGCGACTTGTCTTCTTCCAGGGAGTCGCCATTTTTAAAACAGTGACTCCCTGCAAGAAGAGTCGCCATGCGTCCAGACCTCAGGAGCTTGTGGCAATGATGGTGGAGGCGGACAAGGCGGAGTCAGCAGTGGCGGAGGAGAAGACAGCGGTGGTGGCAGCAGCAGAGGAGAAGGCGACAGCAGTGACAGTGATGACGGCAGCAGCGACAGAGGTGTGGCGGAGGTGGCAGTGGCAGAGAAGGGTGGCTCACGTAAGGATATGGAGGCACCAGAGTGGCTGGGCCAGGGGTGCAGAAGCTCCAAAGTTCACTAAGCACTTCAGAGAGCCCCCGACCTGCTCTGGGTCGCTTCATGCCCCCTCCACTTCACCTCGGAAGGGGCTCACAGTGACCTGAAGCAGCCTGCTTCAACTCGGGCTTTGGGCCTTGGGCCAAAATGGTGCACAGCCCTACTATTATAATAACTTTAAGAATTGGTGCCTGAGTTTGCTTCCCCTGCTTTCCTCCCCATCCCTCCTTCCTTTTGCACTATGTCTTTTTGACTGTAAGACTTTTGATTGTAGGTCTTTTCGGTTGTAGAGAGTGTCTTGTTTTATTGATTGTATGTAAGGCGCCCCAGGAGCTCTTTCAGCTGAAGAGTGGGGTAAAGATGCTTTCAGTCAGTCAATCAATCAATACAGTTAGAACATTTCAAATGATACTTTATGTGTAGTTAAAGCATACTGCCTAATATGGCCATTGTAGACCAGCATTCTGGTCTACCAAGGGAAATCCATATGCAGGTTGGATGCAGATGTCATCACAATCCTGATGTTCATCTGGGTCCCACAAGACTGGATGGATGTACCTTTTGATACCGGGGGAGTTGTATCACTCCCTACCTATCCACTCCCACTTGTAGCTATTCAGAATTAGAGTTGCACCAAAAGCCATGCATCTCTCTGTCTTCCAAAATGCAAGCCCTATGCATCTCCCTGCAGCAGCATGACATGGTTTCTCATGTCTACCAAGCAGAAAAGGTTAACAGCTACACAGAAAGGATTCAGGACTAATCTAGGAGGAAGAGTAACCTACTTCAGCTGCATTTGCTTCTCCTGTCATATATATCAAGCCACCATTTTCAGAGATTGTACCATTTCAGATATTAAATAAAATAAAAGAGGGATTATTCAATTACGTTCCAATCTACTTTATGATATAATTTTGAAACAGTTTAATCTGGAAAAGGCATAAACAGAAATGTAGCCACTAGAAAAGCATTTCCAGATGTCATTGATTCATTGCCAGGGAGTTCATTTACCTGAAAGAACATCATTTTAAAGGAGACTGGTAGCTAGTATTTTATGGCTTGCGGTGACATCTTGGGTTAATCACAGCAAGACTTGATGTTATTGCTTTGAAATGTCTCCCTCCTAGTAACAAATACTTGGAGTACAAAAGTGTGCATGGCGTCCCATTCAATATTTTACAATGGAAACATGGTGCTTTACATAAAGAACCATTTGCACAAAATTAAAGCAAAACTGACCAAAAAAACCAAGCAGGGAGAAGGAAAACTGCTTTGCTCACGACGATAATTCACTTCTTATGCTAACACTATCTTTTGTTTAGCTCCTTCAATTTATGACATACTGGAATATCACTGTGAAAATTCTAGGCATCCATGTATGTGAAATATCTTCCCTCACGTTGGCTTCTGGCCTGGGTATGCTGCTAAGACAGCTACCATTGCCATAGTGTAGCAGCCATAACGGGGGTCAGACTAAGTAGCCTCATGCAGTATCATGCTTCATGTTCTTGCTGAGCTCTTGCTCTCTGAAATATATGTTTGTAAGCTGATGAGACACAGGAATTTCTTATCTTGTCAACAAAGGCTAAGGTCATAGTGATATGTATATCATGTTCTCTGCTGTTCTCTGCTGTTCTCTGCTTATCATGGCTACCCTATAACCCATTTCTTGTATTATAAACAATGGTGCTAGGAGAGGAAATGTTGAATACTGTAAACCCACACAGAAAGGGCTGGGGGAGATTTTGCATATGTGTCATAATGTCTATAAAAACAATGTGCTGATGTAAATCGGGGCTTTTGGCTCTTTGGAAGTGATTCCAGCCTTAAGCCCGCGCGTTAAATAAAGAAAAACTCTTTTTCCTTCACTCTGTGGTCTCTCTGACTCTGAGTTCTGCAACATAAATGGTGCCGTGGCTCGGATTGTGGCAGGCGCTGAGACAGAGAGGTGGCAGTTGCCTGCTCTTAATCGCCGCACCGGGAGGGAGGGCTCGGTGCACGCCTCCCTTTCTTGGCGCCACCGACCTTTTTGTCGGGTGAACGGGAGAAAGCCTGCGCCGAGACCACCCAAACAGCAGCGAGCGGCAAGAGAACCTTGGGAAGCGGAGGAAGGAACTTGAGCCCTGCCCATACTGCAGCTGCAATTGAGTTGAAACCCACATTGGAAGCCTTCAGGAGAAAGGCAAGTACATGGAGTAAAAAGAGGGCCCCGCCTTTAGGAAAAAGGCCACTGGGCAGAAAAAAAGAGGCCCCCGCCTTATGAAGAAGGCCAGTATTAAAGAGGGCCCCGCCTTTAGGAGAAAGGCCACTGGGCAGGAAAAAAAGGGCCCCGCCTTATGAAGAAGGTCAGTGTTAGTATACATATACAAAAGGTGACCCACCCGATTGGGGGTGGAGGGGGGACTTGATCACTCCCCCGAGCAGGCACTAATACTCAGCAAGGCACTGAGGAAACTGCTTTGCTCTAGTGGAAAAGTAGGAAAGTGGGTGGCAGGGACATATGAATGAAGTGGTGAAATTGATGATTGTGTGAGTGGCTACTGCGGTTTCTGTTGCATACCGTTGACCGTCCAGGTGCCCAGGCCAGTAGCAAAGTGTGTGGTGTAAAAATTCCTCTTGTGCCAGTCAGTGAGACCCCTTACTTGCTGATCAATCCCCTTCCCTCTTTGTGTCCGTCTTCATCTTAAGTGGGAGGCTATGGGAGGTGGGGGAAGCAAGACTTGCACCCCCTTGAGATGTATGTGAAAAAAAATGGAAAAAGATTTTTTTAAAAAGGATTCAGAATAGAGAGAGGAAACAGCAAAAAGCTCAAGGTCGAGCTGAGAGAAAAAAAAGAACAAGATCTGAGGCTGTTAATTAGAGAAATGTTGCAGGACAGCCTAGCTTTTAACGAAGTGTGGGAGTGTGAGGCCGAAGAAGTAGCCGTTAGCCTAGTGTGCCGAGAGGGGGGGCTGAAGAATTGCTCACAATGTTCTGAGTTGTGCAACATCATCACCTCGCCTAATTGAAATAAAATCCCTAAGAAATGGAAACTGAAAATGAAGACCCAGAAGATAAAGGCGCAAAATGGAATAAAGGTGAAGAATCAGCCCCCAGGGCACAGGCTAGACCCCTCTTGGAGTAGAAAGTGTGCCATAAGACTGTCCCAAGGCAGAATAAAGTGGAAAGACCACGATGAAGATCTCTGTCAAGGTAGCCGTGTTTAGCTTTGAACTGTCCTAGAATTTCATAGAGCCTGTAGACCATCAGCTATATAATTTCTGAAGAGCGTAACCATTAAGCTTTTGCCATGGGATTCCCTGCAATGAAGAAATCTCACTGATTTGAGTGTCCAGTGTTGGACTGCCTGAGTGTGTGTGCTGAAGAGACCGAGAAACCAGACAGCATGTTCCTGGCCAAGCCAAAATCATGCTACTACCATGCTCCTGGAAGCTGCAATAAACTGTGTAAGCTGGGAGACCCAACCTGATTGAGAAGAAAAGAAGATATTGGAGTAACTGTCTTAAAAAAAACAGTGAAATCTGTGTAGCTGGCTAGCTGACGCTGTCAGTAATGTTACAACTTTAAATTAAGACTGTTTTCCTGTTTGAGACCCCAGCGAGGAAAGCTGACCCGAGTTATTTGTTGCCCGTGCCAAAGCAAAGATTTGGCTGCCCTGTACCTTATCGTGTCCTGTTTTAAGCTTGGGATTTACAAATACAAACAAACTGTGAAGCTTGCCTTTGAAGTCCTGCAAATCACCCCACTGCCTCCCCGAAGAAGATTAATGGCTGCCTGAAAAATGCAAGTATAAGGCGATGCCCATCACCCCCCGGCGTCCTGAGTTTCGGCACTTTGCTTTCGTGTACCAAGTTGAAGGGGAAGAGAAGAAAAGAGGGGTGTGTGTGTGTGTGTGATATTGTAAATCCCTGGCTAGCTTGTCTAGTGATAGATAGCCCCGA
This sequence comes from Heloderma suspectum, assembly GCF_057233095.1. Taxonomy (NCBI): domain Eukaryota; kingdom Metazoa; phylum Chordata; class Lepidosauria; order Squamata; family Helodermatidae; genus Heloderma; species Heloderma suspectum. The sequence goes on along the minus strand of NC_139458.1, from coordinate 109,680,582 downwards.
GAGCTTCCCCCCTTTTCACAGTGCTGTGAGGCTTTTCAAAAACGTGAACTCTCATTGCTGTAGACTGTGTGTCTGTGTTGTAGTCAGCTCAGTGTACAACAGGCTGAGTTGATCTATGACTTTTAGATTTCCTTCTGCTAGAACTCATGCAGCATAGAGTTACCGATGCAAAAATGGTGACCTAAAACTCTTTGTGTGTGTGAGTATGCCCATCCCTTGATTTTGATGAACCCTGAGCATGCAGCCAGAGGAGTAGTATAATTGCTAGATCTGCTCCATCATGCCTTACCATGCAAAAAGTGTTTTCCATTCATTGTGTTAAATTGAAAAAGTTTGTTGTGTGTATTTTATGATTTCTTAGATATCATAAAATATATGTGATATTTGCAGATTAGTGTTAGTTGCAACTCCAAATGATACTGAGTGTGCTTCCCAATGGATGACAAGTAGAGAAAGACAGAGACAAGTAGAAAAGACAGAGAAATAGAGAAAGTGGCAGACAGATAGAGAAGGGGGGAGAAGAAAGAGGAGGCAAGAGGCAAAGAGAAAGAACATTTGTAGAGAAGAAGTGTGGCCATAGTTGCCCCCAGGGTGAATTAGAAGCAGCTGATTGTGCCTAGAGCTTATTACCTGGGGGTAAAGTAGCCACAATAATGTAATAGTTCTTTAAGATGAAACAAATGTAACCAAAAGGAGAAGAAGAGCCTATCCCAAATGTGCGTCATTGGGACTAGTGTAGGGCAGAAAGGTTTAAGTAAGTGAGTTTAACTTGAAAAAAAAAGACAAATGAAGAGACAAGGCTGGTGCATAGAGAGGAAAGTTTTATATAAAAAGTTTGAAACATGATCTGCAATACAGGCAGATCAGCAAGAAAAACAAAGCAAAAGAAAGAGAGAGAGATTTCTCTTCCCACACTAATGAGTGAAAGTGTTATCAAGCACTTTGCCTGGGAAGCGAAGTTTGTTTACAGGAAGCTGTGCCTGAGAACCAAACACTTCTAGCCTATGCTGAAAATGCTTGCTAGTGTTGTGCTGCCTCATGGGTAACATGTATGGTATAAAACCCATTTAGCCCAATAGCTCGTGGTTCAGAGAAGCTGTCTGATCCAACCATTAGGTACGCCTGTGTGCTGTAAGTTACCCAATAAAGTCTCCTTGTAAGTAACCCCGCCCGCTGGAATCCCAAAACACAAGCGGGGCTAGAGCGCCTCACCCAGTATCAAACCCTGCTGTTAGAAGCCATGAAGGCAGGTATGAAGAAGTCATTTAATATGACCAAGGTGTCTAAAGTGCTGCAAGGTGCCACCAAGGCCCCAGAGCATACTTGGAGCGTCTTTTAGATGCCTATCGCCAGTATACCCCCCTTGACCCAGAGGCCCAAGAAGACGTAGATGAAAAAATGAAAGAAGACCCAGCAGAGGCACAGTGTGCCCAATGTGGACAAGATGGACATTGGTGGCATGAATGCCCAAATAAAATAAATCAAATACACAAAGGAGAAAACCAAAGGAGCCAGAACAGGTGAGAGAGAAGACAGCTTGAGAGGGGCCGTGATATTGACTGTGAGGGGCCGTGACATTGACTTCATAATTGACACTGGAGAGGCATCAAGAGCATGCAGATGCTAGCCATAAACAAGAAGTCCAAACACTGGGAAAAGTTCTTCAAGCCCAGCGTCGCTTTGTCTTAGAAAATAAGCCCCCAATTCCCATCACAGAAGTTCATCCTTTCCAACCAAGAGATGAAGTATAAGTTAAAAAGTGGAAAAATGACCCTTTGACTCCCAGATGGAGAGGACCAAAAACTGTTATACTTTCCACCCCCACAGCTGTGAAAGTAGCTGGAATTAAACCCTGGATACATTGGACACGAGTCAAGAGAGCGAGAGGGGGAGGAGTGGACTCTAAACAGGAATCCTGAAAATCCTTTAAAAATTATTCTGAAAAAGCAGTAAGAAGACTCAGGCTACACCTTACTGTGGGCACACTGGGAGACTGTCCACTCTGCGAACGGTCAGACCTGCAACTGGGGAAAATTGAAGAAGGGGACTAGACCCTACTGCAGTTAGCCAGATTAATAGCTGCCCAGCATACGGTCAGATCCCAAAGAAGATCAAATATGCATGTTGTAGTGTTAGTGGTGCTGTATTATAGTTCCTTAATAAGGTGTGAAAAGGGGGGGTCTGCCCCTGGAGGGGGAAGTCTGTCCCAGCGATTCGCTGATAATTACTGGTTTCACTTAGCTAACATCACTGGAGTAAAGCATTTTTGTTTTGTTGTTGTTCAGTCGTTCAGTCGTGTCCGACTCTTCGTGACCCCATGGACCATAGCACGCCAGGCCTTCCTGTCCTGCGCTCTCTCCCGGAGCGTGCTCAAGTTCATATTCGTTGCATCCGTGATGCTATCTAGCCATCTCATCCTCTGCCGTCCCCTTCTCCTTTGGCCTTCAGTCTTTCCCAGCATCAGGGTCTTTTCCAGGGAGTTTTCTCTTTGCATTAGGTGGCCAAAATATTGGAGCTTCAGCTTCATTATCTGTCCTTCCAATGAGCACTCAGGGTTGATTTCCTTTAGGATGGACTGATTTGACCTCCTTGCAGTCCAGGGGACTCGTAAGAGTCTTCTCCAGCACCACAGTTTGAAAGCATCAATTCTTCGGCGCTCAGCCTTCCTTATAGTCCAGCTCTCACAGCCATACATTACTACTGGGAAAACCATAGCTTTGATTAGACGGACCTTTGTCGGCAAGGTCATGTCTCTGCTTCTTACTATGCTGTCTAGGTTTGCCATAGCTTTCCTCCCAAGGAGCAAGCGTCTTTTAATTTCATGGCTACAGTCACCATCTGCGGTGATCTTGGAGCCCAAGAAAGTAACATCTGTCACTGCTTCCATTTCTTCCCCTTCTATATGCCAGGAAGTGATAGGGCCAGATGACATGATCTTAGTTTTTTTAATGTTGAGTTTCAAACCAGCTTTTGCACTCTCCTCTTTCACCCTCAACAAGAGGCTCTTTAGATCCTCTTCGCTTTCTGCCATTAGGGTGGTATCGTCTGCGTATCGGAGGTTGTTGATAATTCTCCCGGCAATCTTAATTCCGACCTCTGATTCATCCAACCCAGCATTTCTCATGATGTACTCTGCATATAAGTTAAATAAGCAGGGTGACAATATGCAGCCTTGTCGTACTCCTTTCCCAATTTTGAACCAATCGGTCGTTCCATGTCTGGTTCTTACTGTTGCTTCTTGACCCTCGTACAGGTTTCTCAGGAGACAGGTAAGGTGGTCTGGTACTCCCATCACTTTAAGAATTTGCCACAGTTTGTTGTGATCCACACAATCAAAGGCTTTAGCGTAGTCAATGAAGCAGAAATAGACATTTTTCTGGAATTCTCTTGCTTTCTCCATGATGCAGCGAATGTTGGCGATTTGATCTCTAGTTCCTCTGCCTCTTCGAAACCCAGCTTGTACTTCCGGTAGTTCTCGGTTCGCATACTGCTGAAGCCTAGCTTGTAGGATTTTGAGCATCACCTTGCTGGCATGTGAAATGAGCGCAATTGTGCGGTAGTTTGAACACTCTTTGGTGTTGCCCTTCTTTGGAATTGGAATGTAAACTGACCTTTTCCAGTCTTGTGGCCACTGTTGAGTGTTCCAGATTTGTTGGCATATTGAATGTAGCACTTTAACAGCATCATCTTTTAGGATTTTAAATAGCTCGGCTGGAATACTGTCATCTCTGCTAGCTTTGTTGTTACTAATGCTTCCTAAGGCCCACTTGACTTCACTCTCTAGGATGTCCGGCTCAAGTTCAGTGAGCGCACTATCATGGCTATCAGGGACATTCAGATCTTTCCTGTATAGTTCTTCTGTGTATTCTTTCCACCTCTTCTTAATCTCATCTTCTTCTGTTAGGTCCAAGACATACCTGCAAACAGGCTTATTAGCTCTTGCCTAATACCTGTCTGTAAGCATCCTGAAAGAATTCAAAATGAGACTATGTTAAGCAATTTTAATATAAACTTGACTTATTCCCAAAATTCTGACTGGGGCATAGTTATGAAAATCTTACCCCCTACAGAGTTCACTCTACGTACTCCCATCATAGCTGGAACAAATGCCACTTGTGCACGAATGATTGTCAAAAATCTTCTGGGAAATGTAAAGCTATCCCTGCCCCCCCCTTCCACTGTAATGAAATTCAAAACATATCTTTTAATTATGCACATATACTTCTGCCTCATGAATGGTTTTGAACCTGTGGTTCCCGTACCTGGTCATTCATTCCAGCCAACTTGTCTGATAACCACCCATGTTGCCTTAGCCGCCTGGTGCCAATTCTTCCCCCGTGGCCCGAGAAAATCCGTCAACGGCAGCCTAGAGCATTCCAACTAACTGAAAATTGTAATAGCCACCTACAGCTATACTCTGACTCAGAAAAATTGGCATTAGCAGTGTCGTTAGTTGGAGTTCCAGGTTTAGCCTTAGCTGATGGTCTGGAGATCAACCGGTTAGCTTGCAGCTTGGCCAAGAGCATAAATGCCACCTCACGAGCATTGTCATTATTAAATAAAGAGTTGCGTAATCTAAGAGGTGCTGTTCTAAAAAAATCGAGCTGGTATAGATTACCTCTTCCTTCTTCATCATCTAGGTTGTGAGACGCACCAAAAGCTTTGCTGTTTTAATTTAACTGATAATAGTAATGCTGTAGATGAACAGATCTACAATCTGCACCATATAGTGGCTGACATAACAATGGGACAAAACAATTGGCTAGATTGGTTAACCTCTTGGCTCCCAAATCTTAGCTGGCTTAAGGCATTGTTCATCCTAATTCTACCAGTGTTGTTCATAGAGATACTGTTATGCCTTTGCATTCCTTGTTTTATGCGCTGTTTAACCAATCTGTTTTATGTCTCGGCTAGTAAAACTGCCGCCCTCTACACTCTAATAGCTCAGCAAGATATTAAGTAGGAGGGTTGCTATAAGAGTCCTGTGTCATGCTTCACAAACCAGAATGTCTATTTGCGTAATGAAATGCTATAATTGTAATGAAATTATGCATTTAAGGGGAGGATGTAGCAGCCATATCGGGGGTCAGACTAAGTAGCCTCATGCAGTATCATGCTTCATGTTCTTGCTGAGCTCTTGCTCTCTGAAATATATGTTTGTAAGCTGACGAGACACAGGATTTTCTTATCTTGTCAACAAAGGCTAAGGTCATAGTGATATGTATATCATGTTCTCTGCTGTTCTCTGCTGTTCTCTGCTTATCATGGCTACCCTATAACCCATTTCTTGTATTATAAACAATGGTGCTAGGAGAGGAAATGCTGAATACTGCAAACCCACACAGAAAGGGGAGGGGGAGATTTTGCATATGTGTCATAATGTCTATAAAAATAATGTGCTGATGTAAATTGGGGCTTTTGGCTCTTTGGAAGTGATTCCAGCCTTAAGCCCGCGCATTAAATAAAGAAAAACTCTTTTTCCTTCACTCTGTGGTATCTCTGACTCTGAGTTCTGCAACAGTAGTACACGATCAACCTACCATCTAGAAGCTGACTGAGGGAACTCCTCTGTGGAGATTCTTATGATCTTGTCAGTAGCTTTTGGAATTGTGGTTCGTCCTTGGCTCAGTCTCTGGTGAGCTGGTAAAACCTTTGGCCCCAGAATAGTTTTGCTTGTCTTTTATTGGATTGAGTGTGAAGAGCAACCCTGGGCAATGTACTCAGCTCTTTGAGTGCACCTCTACTCAGGAGTAAGTTAAATACATAAGAAGTTCCAGTGCAACAGCTTGAAGTATGCAAAGGACAGACCAACTCCATGCATGTCTAGTCAGTACTGGAGTAAGCTCCAGTGCAACAACTTTCATGCCAGCAAAGCACAGCTCAGTTCAAAGAACAGGGTATGTAATTAGGGATGACACGGGCACCCGAATCCATCCAGGAATCTGGTGGGAAAAAAAACCCCACACCCCCAAACCCCACTTATTGAGCCCTTGCCCCCACTCACCCCCTGCCTGCACTCAGCAAGTGGCCTGCACTCACCCCAGCAGCCTCGTCGAGCTCCGCGGTCACCATTTTCTGAAAAATAAAATGGAGATTGCAAAGACGTGCACACTCACATATGCGCAAAAATGTGCATTCGATCACCATTTTATTTTGCAAAAAATGAAGACTGTGGAGCTTGACAAGGCCACTGGGGTGAATGTGGGCCACTTACCAAGCATGGGAGGGGCTCAAGCATGGTCCAGGGACTGGCAAGCAGGGGCAGAGGCTTTGCAGGCATCCGGAGAACCCAGATGGGGGTGGGTTCACACATTCCTATATACGATGCCTTTAAATATCCTCTTATCTTTGATCTCACAGATAGCTACAGAACAAGCTTGCTGGCCTTTTGTTCCCCATCCTTGTCCTACACCAACTGACAGGACATCCCCAAAGGTTCTGCTATAATGCAGAGACCTCGGGGTCCTTTCATTTTGTACAGGGCACCAACCCATATGCGTTTTTAGATTATGCACGGCCTAACTCTTAACATTCAAACTCTCTTGGTATTTAGTAAGCTTCTCCTTTGTCCTGTGATTTACTCTAATTGCCCCACAAACTTACCCATGATATATAACACAGTGTAATCACTGAGTTTCCCTTTCCCCCTCAATTAGTGATCTTTTTTGTATTACGATATGTGTTCCCCCTTTCTGTTGCCTGTACTTTTAAGTTTTTCAAAATAAAATTCCATGTTAAACAAAAAATAGGAAAAAGTCGTCTCTGGAACTAGAAAAGAAACTTGGGGAAGAAAAGACTGCACCATGTTTACTTGAATGGGAGGAAAGCAGCATGTTGGTCTTAGCAAAATAAACAATGGATTTCTTCTAAGGAGAAAGACTGACAGTGTTATCCAGTTCTGGCAAGCATGGTATGGAAAATATGCTGACAAGAAAAAGAAGTGGTTTGATGTGGCAAAGCAAAAAGCGAACAGATGTTGACATGGCAGTTTACTAACAGCTGATTCTGAACCAGAAAGTCAAACATCAGTCTTAAAAACAAAGTGTCTCCATTTTCTATAGGCCAGGGTGAGCAACCTTTTTAGGTGGAAGACTGCATTGGTGATGGGGGAATCCTTTGGAGGCTGCCTTGGTCTGTGGACCCAGAGACAGATGTTGGTGGGACCATGGTGGGCAGGGCCACAGAAAAACACCCTTCCCCCTCACACACACATTCATCTTTCACACAAACACATTCTCCCCCTCCTCTTACACACAGACATGCACACACATCCTTCATCCATCACACACATACCCACATATATACATACATAGGTAGACATTCTTTCCCCCACTACACTTACACACAGAGACATAGACACACAACTGCCCCCCCCACTAGAGATGGGGAAGAAATTTGTTAAGTTGATAAATTTACATGATCTTACACATTCGCAGCCCCCGGAGCTGAGTGCAAACCTAAACACAATTTGCGGTCAGAAATCTGTGTATTTAAAAATGTGTTTGACAAATGCATGGGCTTGAAAACTGTGCCTGAAAAAAAAATGTGTACATTTGGAAAAATACATACACAGAGACTTTAGTCAATTGGAAAAAATGAGTACATTTAAAAAATGTGCACCTCAATGTATACATTTAGAGAAATTTGCTCACAAATCTATGCATTTCCATGTGAAAACTTCCCCGTGTGTACACACACACACACACAATTCACAATCTGATACACACCTGAATCAGAACAAGCTTTGAGGTGGAAATCGGAGAAGCTCAACTAGCTTGTGTTTTGCTGATTCACCCTACCCTTCCTTGCTCTCTCCCCCTCTCTGATTTTGCAGGCTGCTGCTGGGACTTCCCTGGGGCCTCTCAAGAGAAGACAACGCTCTGGCCATTGCACTTTCTGTGGGCCCCTGAATATGGCTAGGGAACTCAGTGGGCTGTAGGAGAGATCCCTCAAAGGCCTCATGCAGCCTGCGGGGCCACGGGATCCCCATATGTGCCATACACCATCAGATGAGCATTTAGGGAATTTAGCCTTTAAACTGTGCCATTTCAAATTGAGGGGGATCTCTGTAAACTCTGATGTGGGCTTTCAGGGGAGAAGCCTCATTGACCACAATGGGAGTTACTTCTGAGTGTTGCAGAAATCAGAGTCAGAGAGACCACGGAGTGAAGGAAAAGGAGTACTTCTTTATTTAACGTGTGGGCTTAAGGCTGGAATCACTTCCAAAGAGCCAGAAGCCCTGAGGCACATCAACACATTGCTTTAATAGATATGGTGACACACAGACGACTTCCCCACCCCACCCCTTCTCTTGCAGTTTTGCAGTTGGCTCAGTTGTTTATGGTACAGGAAATGGATCATAGGGCACGATAAGTAAAGAACAGGAACATAGTATGCAATAAACAAAGAACAGGGACATGATATACAATTTGACTTAACCTCAGCCTGGCTGATAAGTCAGGAAGTTTCCACATTGTTATTCTTACTAAACTATGGTAGCTCAGCAAGAACATGAGACCACTTAGTCTGACCCCCCAATATGGCTGCTACATGAGTAGACACTAATTGGTTTGTGCCGGGACGGGAAACACACAGGAAACACCGGGGTCACAGTGAAAGGCACAGCCCTGGGCAGGGCTAGCATGCTCAAGGTCAATGCGGGAGTTGGGGCACACACAGCAACTATACCATGGAGAACCCAACTTGAGGGAAAGAATCGGACCCTAAGCAGTCTCAGGAAATCTGGGTTTTCCCTGATAAGCTCCAGGGAGGCTGTGGGATGGCAACAACATCATGTATCCCCAGCGACCTCAACACACAGCCAGCTTGGAGTAAATCACTCATGGAGACACTCCCCTGATCCTATGCAAGCTTAGTTAGAAGTAATTCTCACTGAATTCAGTGGGACATAGTCCCAGGTATACATGCATAGATTGCAGCACCATGGCTGGCATGTTGTGCATACAATTGTTTTTCACATGGCAATAAATTAAAAAAAACTGCCACTATTGCCACTCCTACTTCCCGGTTGTGTGAGAGGCTCGCCTGGTGCCTACATTGTGCTCTTTTCAGCACCAGGAAAAGACCTTTTTATTTTCCCAGGCATTTTAATCTTTCAGTTTCTGTTGTTTTAAACCTGTTGTTGTTGTTGTTGTTGTTGTTCAGTCGTTAAGTCGTGTCCGACTCTTCGTGACCCCATGGAACACAGCACGCCAGGCCTTCCTGTCCTCCGCTCTCTCCCGGAGCATGCTCAAGTCCATATTCATTGCATCAGTGATGCTATCTAGCCAGCTCATCCTCTGCCGTCCCCTTCTCCTTTTGCCTTCAGTCTTTCCCAGAATCAGGGTCTTTTCCAGAGCGTTTTCTCTTTGCACTGGGTAGGGGTGGACGAAAGTCACTTACCTGTCCTCGAAGGACGTTCATGGTGGGGGGGAGGCGCTTCGCTGGTCCCCCCGCGAAGTTCAGGCCGGGGGGAGGAGGCTTCCCGCCTCGGCCCGGCTGAAATTCAGGCCGGGGGGGGAGGCTTCCCGCCTCGCCCGGCCGCGAACGCGAAAGTTAAAAAAAAAAAAAAAAGCCCCCGTGATAGGCTACGTGACGATTCACGTAGCCTATCACGGCTAGATCTGCAAAGTCAGCCGTGATAGGCTATGTCAATCATCACGTAGCCTATCACGGGTGACTTTAAAAAAAAGCAAAAAGCGCGTACGCTAATGGCGGCCCCCACAGGGAGCCGCCATTCGCGTTCCTTATTTAGTCGCTGTAGTCTACGTAAATGTTTACGTAGACTACAGTGACCAAATAAGGAATGGGAACAGCGGCTCCCTACGGGGGCCGCCATTATCCGTACACACTTTTTTTTTTTAAAGTCACCCGTGATAGGCTACGTGATGATTGACATAGCCTATCACGGCTGACTTTGCAAATCTAGCCATGATAGGCTACGTGAATCGTCACGTAGCCTATCACGGGGGCGTTTTTTTTCTTCTTCTTTCATTGCAATGGTGGCGGCGGGAGCCGGTCGAAAGACCGGCTGCCTCTCCCGCCCCGCTCGAACACCCACTGAACCGCCGGCCAGACCCGCCGCTGGGAGGGACATTCGGTGAAGGTAAGTCCCGTCCCGGGGGGGGTGCGGGGGGCGGGGGGGTTTCTCAGGAGACAGGTAAGGTGGTCTGGTACTCCCATCTCTTTCAGAATTTGCCACAGTTTGTTGTGATCCACACCATCAAAGGCTTGAGCATAGTCAATGAAGCAGAAATAGACGTTCTTCTAGAATTCTCTTGCTTTCTCCATGATCCAGCAAATGTTGGCGATTTGATCTCTAGTTCCTCTGCCTCTTCGAAACCCTGCTTGTACGTCGAGTAGTTCTCGGTTCACATACTGCTAAAGCCTAGCTTGTAGGATTTTGAGCATAACCTTGTTATGCTCGTAGGGATCGCGGAGAATTTCTCCACGAATCTCCGGGAGGCCGAATGCCAATGCATTCGGCCCCCCAAATTGGTGGAGAAACGGTGCACCCCCCGCCCCCCCCGGATGGGACTTACCTTACGCGAATGTCCCTGGCACTGGAGGGTCCCAGCGGCGGTTCGGCGGCCAGTCTTCTGACCGGCTGCCACCGCCACAATTTCCCTGTAAAACAACAACAACAACAACAACAAACGTGATAGGCTACATAAATCCTTACGTAGCCTATCACGGCTGACTTTGGGGGGGGGCAAAGCGCATACGCAAATGGCAGCGCCCATGGGCACGTGTAGTCTATGTAAACATTTACGTAGACTACAGCGAAAATAAGGGCAACGCAAATAGCGTTGCCCTTATTTTCGCCGTAGTCTACGTAAATGTTTACGTAGACTACATGTGCCCAAATAAGGAACGCAAATGGCAGTGCCCACGGGCACCGCTATTTGCGTACATGCTTTATTCCCCCCCCCAAAGTCAGCCATGATAGGCTACGTAAGGATTTATGTAGCCTATCACAGCTGCTTGCAGGGATGCAAACGGCGGCGGCTACAGCCGCCGCCATTTGCATCCTGGCCAGCCAGCATGATTCGCGGCCGGAAGGACGGGGCGCCTCCCCCCCGGCCAGAATTTCGGCGGGGAGGAACAGAGCGCCTCCTCCCCACCGCGAAGCAAGCTGCAGGACCAGGTAAGTGACTTTCGTCCATCCCTAGAAATGAGCGCAAATGTGCGGTAGTTTGAACACTCTTTGGCATTGCCCTTCTTTGGAATTGGAATGTAAACTGACCTTTTCCAGTCTTGTGGCCATTGTTGAGTGTTCCAAATTTGTTGGCATATTGAATGCAGCACTTCAACAGCATCATCTTTTAGGATTTTAAATAGCTCAGCTGGAATACTGTCATCTCCGCTAGCTTTGTTGTTAGTAATGCTTTCTAAGGCCCACTTGACTTCACTCTCTAAGATGTCTGGCTCAAGTTCAGTGACCGCACTATCATGGCTATCAGGGACATTAAGATCTTTCCTGTACAATTCTTCTATGTATTCTTTCCGACTCTTCTTAATCTCATCTGCTTCTGTTAGGTCCCTGCCTTCTTGGTCCTTTATCATGCCCATCTTTGCACAAAACATTCCCTTGAGATCTCCGATTTTCTTGAAGAGATCTCTAGTCATCCCCATTCTATTGTTTTCCTCAATTTCTTTGCATTGTTCATTTAAGAAGGCCTTCTGGTCTCTCCTTGCTATTCTCTGGAAATCTGCATTCAGTTGGATATATCTTTCCCTTTCTCCCTTGATTTTCGCTTCCCTTCTTTCCTCAGCTACTTGTAAAGCCTCCTCAGACAACCACTTTGCTTTCTTGCATTTCTTTTTCTTTGGGATGGATTTCGTTGCTACCTCCTCAACAACGTTACGGACCTCCGTCCATAGTTCCTCAGGCACTCTGTCTATCAGGTCTAATCCCTGAAATCTATTCCTCACCTCCACTGTATATTCATCAGGGATATGATTTAGGTCATACCTGAATGGTTTAGTGGTTTTCCCGACGTTCTTCAAATTAAGCCGACATTTTGCAATAAGCAGCTCATGATCTGAGCCACAATCAGCTGCAGGTCTTGTTTTTACTGACTGTATAGAACTTCTCCATCTTTGGCTGCAAAGTACATAATCAATCTGATTTCAATATTGACCATCTGGTGATGTCCATGTGTAGAGTCACCTCTTGTGCTGTTGGAAAAGAGTGTTTGCTATGATCAGTGTGTTTTCTTGGCAAAACTCGATTAGCCTTTGTCCTGCTTCATTTTGTACACCAAGGCCATGCTTGCCTGTTATCCTGGTGATTTCTTGACTTCCGACTTTAGCATTCCAATCCCCTATGATGAAGAGGACATATTTTTTTGCTGTTAGTTCTAGAACGTGTTGTAGATCTTCACAGAACCGATCAACCTCAGCTTCTTTGGCCTCAGTGGTTGGGGCATAGACTTGAATTACTGTGATGTTAAATGGTTTGCCTTGGATTCGTACTGAGATCATTCTATCGTTTTTGAGATTGTACCTAGGGGTGGACGAAAGTCACTTACCTGTCGTCGTAGGCCATTCGCGGTGGGGGGGAGCGCTTCGCTGCTCCCCCCGCGAAGTTCAGGCTAGGGGGGGAGGCTTCCCGCCTCACCCGGCCGAAATTCAGGCCGGGGAGGAGGCGCCTCGCCTCGCCCGGCCGCGAACGCGAAAGTAAAAAAAAAACTTCCCCTGATAGGCTACGTGACGATTCACGTAGCCTATCACGGCTAAATCTGCAAAGTCAGCCAGGATAGGCTATGTGAATCGTCACGTAGCCTATCACGGGTGACTTAAAAAAAAAAAAAAGTGTGTACGGATAATGGCTATTTGCGTTGCCCTTATTTTCGCCGTAGTCTACGTAAACATTTACGTAGACTACAGCCACCAAATAAGGAACGGGAATGGCGGCTCCCTATGGGGGCCGCAATTCGCGTACACGCTTTTTTTTTTTTAAAGTCACCCGTGATAGGCTACGTGATGATTCACGTAGCCTATCATGGCTGACTTTGCAGATCTAGCCGTGATAGGCTACGTGAATCGTCACGTAGCCTATCAGGGGAAGTTTTTTTTTTTTCTTTCATTACAATGGCAGCGGCGAAAGACCAGCTGCCGCTCCTGCCTCGCTCGAAAACCCGCCGAACCGCCGGCCGGACCAGCCACCGGGAGGGACATTCGCAAAAGGTAAGTCCCGTCCTGGGGGGGGTGCGGGGTGTGGGGGGGTGCGAAGGATTTCTCCCCGAAACTTGTTCGGGGGGCCGACCACGTTGGCGCTCAGCCCCCCGAAGTTTCGGGGAGAAATTCTCCGCCATCCCTAATTGTACCCCAATACTGCTTTTCCCACCCTTTTGTTGACTATGAGTGCTACTCCATTTCTTCTAAGGGATTCTTGCCCACAGTAGTAGATATAATGGTCACCTCAATGAAATTCGCCCATGCCTATCCATTTTAGTTCGCTAGGGATGGCGGCGAATTTCTCCACAAATCTTTGGGAGGCCGAGTGCCGATGCATTCGGCCCCCTGAAAGTGTTGGGGAAATTCTCCGCTGGCCCCCCGCCCCCCCTCCCTGGATGCGACTTACCTTCGGCAAACGTCCCTCTCGGCAGCGGGTCCCGGCGGCATTTCGGTGGCTTTTCGGCGGGGGCGGGGGCGGCGGCCGGTCTCTCGACCGCCTACCACCACCGCCATTACAAAATAAAAAAGTACAATAAAACACACACACACACACGTGATAGGCTACGTGACAATTTACGTAGCCTATCACGGCTAGATTTCCAAAGTCAGCCGTGATAGGTTACGTAAATCGTCACATAGCCTATCACGGGTGACTTTGGGGGGGGGAAAAGCACGTTCAGAAATGGCGGCGCCCCATGGGCGCCGCCATTTGCGTTCCTTATTTTGGCACGTCTAGTCTACGTAAAGATTTACGTAGACTACGGCGAAAATAAGGGCAATGCAAATTTTTTTTTCCAAAGTCACCCGTGATAGACTACGTGACAATTTACGTAGCCTATCACGGCTGACTTTGGAAATCTAGCCATGATAGGCTACGTAAATCGTCACGTAGCCTATCACGTGTGTGTGTGTGTGTGTTTACTTTTTTTTTCATGGCCGAGGAGATGGGGCGCTCCTCCCCGGCCTGAATTTCGGCCGGGAGAGGCGGGGCGCCTCCCCCCCTCGCCTGAACTTTGGGGGGAGAACCGAAGTGCCTCCCCCCCACTGCGAAGCAAGCTGCAGGACAAGGTAAGTCCCTTTCGTCCATCCCTATAGTTTGCTGATTCCCAAGATGTCGATGTTCAATCTTGCCATCTCATGTTTGACCACCTCCAGCTTACCTTGATTCATTGACCTTACATTCCAGGTTCCTAAACAATATTGTTCTTTACAGCATTGGACTTTCTTTTCACCACCAGACACATCCACAGCTGAGTGTCCTTTTGGCTTTGGCCCAGCCGCTTCACTCTTTCTGGCGCTACTTGGAAATACCCTCTGCTCTTCCCCAGTAGTATATTGGACACCTTCCGACCTGAGGAGCTCATCTTCCGGTGTCATATCTTTTAGTCTGTGATACGTTCCATGGGGTTTTCTTGGCAAGAATACTGGAGTGGGTTGCCATTTCCTTCTCCAGTGGATCACGTTTTGTCAGAACTCTCTGCCATGACCTGTCCGTCTTGGGTGGCCCTGCGCGGCATATCTTATGGCTTCACTGAGTTACGCAAGCCCCTTCACCACAACAAGGCAGTGATCCATGAAGAGGTTTAAACCTCTTACTGTATTTCAAATCTTTGCATTGCTGCTAGGTTTTATTTTGATTTTGATTTTATACTGTCGTTTTAAACGTTTAAATTTTTGTATTGTATCTTATGTTGAATTTTATGGTTTCCAGTGTTTTGAACTGCCAAGAACGCATGTCTATTTCAATTTTACTAATTATTTCTAAATTTGTATCTATGCATATAAATTAGCATATGCAAATTTCATGCAAATCAGTGTCCTCTTTTGTCCTCTTCTTTGGTGATGCATGTCCCCTTTTGAGGAAATTGATGAGTGGCAACCCTATCTCTTTCAGCTTATCTTTTATGATTTGATAACAAATTTCAACTTGGTTTGAATCTAAACCAGTGTTGGAGCATTTCACTCGATTCCCAGTTGCCATCTAGGATTTGAAGGACTATTATCCTGATATTGCTCACTGTGAATAATTTCTTGTGCTGCTTGTAAATGGAAACCAAACATTCTTGAACATTTTAAATGACTTGAACCACAGCACTGTTTCTTCCCAAATATTTGTCCCAGGGTCAATGTTATCAGTCACATATCTTGACTCAGAAGAAATTATTTTGTTTGTCCCCTTTATAGCATTATTCCCCAATCCCACTGCTAACCATGTGGCAACCCACCTAAAAGGTAGCTTGTCCAACTGTTCGTGGCCACCATTTTAGGATTATTGTGCCAGTGGAAATGGTTCATTTAAAACACCTTGGGACATATTGCTCTATAAAACACATGGAGTAAGTTGGATGTGTGCTATTCATCACTAGCAATTGTTCAACTCCTTGTGCTGCACAAAAGAGAGACATGAAAGATAATTAGTGGAGGACATTCTAATTAGTAAGTTGATGTCTCAGCACCATCCTTGAACTGATCAATATTGGTGTCTATAATTTCCTTGAATGCTTTATGAGCTCTTAAAGGTCTTAAAGGACTAAGCACTGCCAGTGTCATAGAACATATATTTTATCTCCTAGTCTATTCTGTTATCCATAATCAGGAAACATAAATAAAACCCACCACTTGTACATTTGAGGTGAAGCTGTATGTTGAGCTTTCTTCCATTATGTGAAGAATTTCACTCAATGCATATTCTGTGTACATCATGTGATTCTTTGCATAAAGCTACTCAAAATTTGCTTTTAGCCATGATTAACATGATAAAGAGGCAGCCTTACATAGCTTCTCAGACCATTAAAGCATGAAAATTTATGCACTGGGATTTGTGAAGATGGTATTTTAATTCTATTCTTGATAACTATGAGGAAAGTGGTAACAACAAAGTTTAACATTTGCAATTATTTCTGGAACTTGCCAGCTGCACTGATCATATATAACTTTTATTTTGCACCAATGGAGTTTTTGGCATCAAAATCACCTCCTCCACCATCTTGGTCATGCAAGGTTTAGAGAGCAATCCTATAGTCCCAGGGCATTCCCCCCTCTGAGGTCAAAGATAACACTCTGATCTCGGAGGGGGGAGTTGGAAATCCATCCCTGGACCCAACCCCTCACAGCCAGAGAAATCCACACCCACTGTCTCTTCAAGGTAGGAAAGTTGACCTCAGAGAAGGGGAAAAGGGAGCACACTGATGGGCAGGGAGGGGAGAAGACTGGCGAGGCCAGGATACAATTTATCTTGAGGCTCACCAGCCTCCTTCCCTCCTCCTCCAGAGTGCCCACACTAGATGGGCTGAAAAGATGAAAATTTCATTTTCATGAAAATTTTCATGAAAATTTCATTTCATTTTTCTAGATGAAAAGCCCATCTAGAGAAAAAGCAAAGAACGGAGAGAAGGGAAGCAAAGATAACTTCCGCCACCATCCTGCCTTCTGGCTTCAGCCCAGCAGGGCACTGGAATCTTGGAAGCAGCAAGGGTGCAATCAATAGGATAGTGTCCTTAAATATTTCTCCACACCAATATTTCTCCACACAAGACAGCCTTATGATTCTGGAGATATAAATGCTGCCTCATGAAGAAGATGTGTGTGACTATGTGCATGCAACGTTATTCTTAGTGCATTACTGGTGCAGAGCTTTTATATTTCATCTGTAAAGCCAATCACCTAGGGATGTCAGAAAATTCCGCCATGGATCTTGGGGAGGCCGAATGCCAGTGCATTCGGCCCCCCGAAATCGGTGGCGGAACGGCCTGCCACCCCCCCACCCCCCCGGGACGAGACTTACCTGGGGCGGATCTTCCGGGCGGTGGTGGCGGCTCTGGCGGCAGCTCTGGCGGCGGGGCGGCGGCGGCACCTGCAGCGGCCGGTCTTCTGACCGGCTGCCGCCACCACCATTTCCAGTCAAAAAAAAAAAAAAAGGACGTGATAGGCTACATAAAGATTTATGTAGCCTATCACGGCTACGTTTTTTTAAAAAAACTGTGATAGGCTACGTAAATGTTTATGTAGCCTATCACGTCTGACTTTTTTTTAAAAAAAAACCCGCGCGTACGCAAATGGCGGTGGCTATGGCCACTGCCATTTGCGTACGCTCGTTGTTGTTTTTTAAAGTCAGACATGATAGGCTACGTAAACTTTTACGTAGCCTATCACGGCTGACTGCAGGGACGCAAACGGCGGTGGCTAGGGCCGCCGCCATTTGCATCCCTGCTTGCCAGTGGCCTGATGTCCGGCTGCTGGCGGAGCCGACCGGCGGCTCCACAGAATCCCTGCGGAGCAGAGCCAACCGGCCAGGATTCCAGGGGGAGGGACGGAGCACCTCCCTCCCACCATCAACATAATCCGCGAACAGGTAAGTGACTTTCTTACATCCCTACAACCACCTGCTTACTTGACCCTTGCCCATCTTGGCTCATTATGAGCTGCAGAGAGAGATTGCGTGAGGGAATCAGGGCAGTGCTGAATGCCTCCCTTGAGGAGGGAGTTATGCCATCAGCCCTCAAGGAGGCAGTGATCAGACCACTCTTAAAGAAGCCCTCCTTGGATCCCCAAGTTTTGAACAACTTTCGCCCAGTATCGAATCTGCCATTTTGGGGCAAGATCATTGAGTGGGTGGTGGCCATGCAGTTGAAGGCACACTTGGAAGAAGCTAATCCATTTCAGTTGGGCTTCAGGCCTGGGCATGGGACAGAAATGGCCTTGGTCGCCTTGATGGATGATATGACTATGAGGAGGGCTCTGGATAGGGGTGAATTCTCCTTCCTTGTTCTCCTCAACCTCTCAGTGGCTTTTGATACCGTTGACCAAGGTGTCCTCCTGGACCGCCTGGAGGGGTTGGGCATTGGAGACACCGTATTACGGTGCTTCCAGTCCTTCCTCTCCAGCAGGTACCAGAGGATAGCACTGGGAGAGGAGGTTTCAGATCCATGGCTGCTCACTTGTGGGGTGCCACAAGGTTCCATCCTCTCTCCAATGCTATTTAACATCTATGTGAAGCCGCTGGGGTCTATCATCAGGAGGTTTGGGATGCAGCGTCATCAATATGCGAATGACACGCAGCTCCACCTCTCATTCAAATCTTCACCAAGGTTGGCCGTAGAATCCCTGTCCAAATGTCTGGAGATGGTGAGTGGCTGGATGGGGTGGAATAAGCTGAAGCTGAACCCTGACAAGACCAAGGTACGTCTGGTGGGAGACAAGAGTAGGTTGGGGGATGTTGACCTGGTGTTGAATGGGGTATGGCTACCCTTGAAAGATCAGGTCCTCAGCCTGGGGATCAGTTTAGACTCCCAGCTGTCCATGGAGGCTCAGGTGTCAGCCGTGAGCTGGACAGCGTTGTACCAACTCCATCTGATATGGTGGCTGCACCCCTACCTTCCTAACTATCTGCTCTCATCGGTAGTACATGCCCTGGTCTCCTCTCATCTAGAGTACTGTAATGCACTCTATGTGGGGTTACCCTTGAAGACAGTTCAGAAGCTGCAGCTGGTACAGAACACGGCAGCTCACCTGATTAAAGGCAGCTGCTGCCATGATCACATCACTCTGGTGCTGAAGGAGTTGCACTGGTTACCAGTTGTTTTCCAGGCCAAATTCAAGGTGTTGATTTTGATCTTTAAACCCCTATGCAGTTCTGGCCCAGCCTATTTCAAGGAGCGCCTCCAGCAACACCACACAGGCTGCTCAACAAGATCAGCCTCGGATGGCCTTCTCTCTGTTCCCATCAGCCAGGACAGCTAGGTTGGTGAGGACAAGGGAGAGGGCCTTCTCTGTGGTGGCCCCCACTCTGTGGAACTCCCTCCCTAGGGAACTCTGCCATGCCCCCTCTTTAATGAGCTTCTGCCACACACTGAAAACGTGGTTATTCAGGCAGGCATTTGGGGTGGGTTAGGGTATTTTTAAATAATGTTGGAATGTATATTTATTTATTTATTTATTTATCGTATGGCACATTTACATCACATTACAATAAAAACATAGAGTATAATAATAGGGGTGGACGAAAGTCACTTACCTGTCGTCGAAGCTTGTTCACGGTGGGGGGGAGGCGCTTCGCTGCTTCCCCCGTGAAGTTCAGGCCCGGGGGGGAGGCTTCCCTCCTCGCCCGGCCGAAATTCAGGCCGGGGGGGAGGCTTCCCGCCTCGCCCGGCCGAAATTCAGGCCGGGGAGGAGGCTTCCTGCCTCGCCCGGCCGTTAAGTCCAAAGTTTAAAAAAAAAAAACGCCCCCGTGATAGGCTATGTGACGATTAATGTAGCCTATTACGGCTAGATATGCAAAGTCAGCCGTGATAGGCTACGTTAATGGTCACGTAGCCTATCACGGGTGACTTTAAAACAAAACAAAAAAAAGCACGTACGCTAATGGCGGCCCCCATAGGGAGCCGCCATTCGCGTTCCTTATTTGGTTGCTGTAGTCTACGTAAATCTTTACGTAGACTACGGCGAAAATAAGGGCAACGCAAATAGCGTTGTCCTTATTTTCGCCGTAGTCTACATAAATCTTTATGTAGACTACAGCGACCAAATAAGGAACGTGAATGGCGGCTCCCTATGGGGGCCGCCATTATCCGTACGCGCTTTTTTTTTTTTTAAGTCACCCGTGATAGGCTACGTGACGATTTACGTAGCCTACCACGGCTGACTTTGCAAATCTAGCCGTGATAGGCTACGTTAATCGTCACGTAGCCTATCACGGGGGCGTTTTTGTTTTTTTTTCTTTCATTGGAATGGCGGCGGCAGCAGCTGGTTGAAAGACCGGCTGCCGCTCCCGCCCCGCACGAACACCCGCCGAACCGCCGGCCAGACCTGCCGCTGGGAGGGACATTCGGGAGAGGTAAGTCCCGTCCCGGGGGGGTGCAGGGGGTGGGGGGATGCAGAGAATTTCTCCCCGAAACTTGTTAGGGGGGCCGAACATGTTGGCGCTCGGCCCCCCGAAGTTTCGGGGAGAAATTCTCCCCCATCCCTACATAATAAATATGAAATGTAAAATATAAACAGGAACATTATGAATGTATATCTAGGTTACAGATATTGTTTTTTACTCCTGTTGTCACAGCCAGGAAATCAGCAAAGTCTCCATTGTAGGCTCGGTTTTGACACTCTGTCACTATACGCTGGATAGTTTGTTTTTCAGCCCCACAATCACAATTTGATGATGTTGTTTTGCCCCATTTATAAAGGGCATCTGCACATCTACCATGACCCATGCGAATTCAGTTCAAGGTTGTCCATATCTCACGGGGCTGGTCAAATCCATGTGGTTTTTCCAAGATGCAGGGCAAGCTTCGGCATTGTGGAGGGCAGTTTCCTAGCCAATGTTGTTTCCAGGTGTTGTGTATATTAAAATCATCTTCTAGAAGAGCTTTAGCAGTAGAAATGGCTGGATGTCTCGATCTTAACCTGTTTCGAAAATAAGGGCAACGCAAATAGCATTCCCTTATTTTCGCCATAGTCTACGTAAATCTTTACGTAGATTAGACGTGCCAAAATAAGGAACGCAAATGGTGGCGCCCATGGGCCGCTGCCATTTGCGTACGCGCTTTTTTTTCCCCCAAAGTCACCCGTGATAGGCTATGTGATGATTAACGTAGCCTATGCGTTAATCGTTACGTAGCCTATCACGGGTTTTTTTTCCCCCACTTTTTCTTTCACGGCCAGGGAGACGGGGCGCTTCTCCCCGGCCTGAATTTCGGCCAGGTGAGGCGGGGCGCCTCCCCCCCTCGCCTGAACTTCGGGGGGAGAAGCGAAGCACCTCCCCCCCACTGCGAAGCAAGCTGTGTGACAAGGTAAGTCCCTTTCGTACATCCCTACATTTAATATTGGTAGCTGGAGATTGTCAATAATCTTCCGGTATTCTTGAAGAAGACTGCTGTTTTGTCTTGCATCCGGAGGTGGTATATAGCTCAAAACAGGCAGCCAGTAATTGGGAGTAGATCGTATCGTCCCACTAACAATACACATTGACTCATGCTGTTGCGTATTGATCTTTCTTGTGTGAGGACTATTAAGCCACACTGGGGCACAGTACTCTGCTGCTGAGTAAACCACACTGAGTGTGGTCGTTCTCAGTGAATCTGCTGTTGAACCCCAGCTAGTGCCGCACAGTTTGTGTAGAATGTTATTTCTACTTCTCAGTTTGGCAGCAGTCTTCATCAAGTGTTCTTTATAGGAAAGTGTCCTATCCAGTGTGACGCCAAGATATTTGGGATGCATGTTGTGATTGAGCCGGTTTCCCTTAAATTGAACATTGAGCTCTCTGTCTGCTGATCTTTTACAAAGGTGGAAGCATGTAACTTCCGTCTTTGTTGGATTGGGCTGTAACCTCCACTTATAGAAATATTTATCCAGTATGTCTAGATCAGAAGTGAGGACATCTTCAGTTGTCTCAAAGGATTTATGTTGTGTGGCTATATCCCAATCATCCACGTAGCCAAACTTCCTCGACTTTGTGTGTGGTATGTCAGCTATGTAAAGATTGAAAAGGAGAGGTGCAGGAACCGAGCCTTGTGGTAGTCCATTGTTTAAAATTTTAGGGAAGCTAGTATCCTCTCCTATAGTCACAGAGAAAGTTCTTCCAGCAAGCATATTATCAATAAGTCGGATAGTTTTTCGGCATGAGGTTACTTGTATTAATTTATAAAGTAGTCCATGTCTCCACACTGTATCATATGCTGCACTTAAATCTATAAAAGCAACTGATGTTTTTTGCTTCGCCTGATATCTAGGGATGTACGAAAGGGACTTAGCTTGTCCCACAGCTTTTTTCGCGGTGGGGGGGAGGCGCTTCGCTTCTCCCCCTGAAGTTCATGCGAGTGGGGGGTGTCTTCCCACCTCACCCAGCTGAAATTCAGGCCGGGGGGGAGGCTTCCCGCATCGCCCCCGGCCGAAATTCAGTCCGGGGAGAAGCGCCCCATCTCCCCGGCCGCGAACTTCAACAGAAAAGTTTAAAAAAAAAAACGCCCCGTGATAGGCTACGTAATGATTTACGTAGCCTATCACGGCTAGATCTGCAAAGTCAGCCGTGATAGGGTACGTTAATCGTCATGTAGCCTATCACGGGTGACTTAAAAAAAAAAAAAAAGTGCATACGCAAATGGCGGCCCCCATAGGGAGCCGCCATTCGCGTTCCTTATTTGGTCGCTGTAGTCTACGTAAAGATTTACGTAGACTACGGCGAAAATAGGGGCAACGCAAATAGCATTGCCCTTATTTTCACCGTAGTCTACGTAATCTTTACGTAGACTACAGCGACCAAATAAGGAACGCAAATGGTGGCTCCCTATGGGGGCCGCCATTAGCCGTACGCCTTTTTTTTTTTTTTTTTTTTTTAAGTCACCCGTGATAGGCTACGTGAGGATTTACGTAGCCTATCACGGCTGACTTTGCAAATCTAGCCATGATAGGCTACGTAGCCTATCACGGGGGCGTGTTTTTTTTTTTACTTTTCTTGGAATGGCGGCTGCGGCAGCCGGTCAAAAGACCGGCTGCCGCCCCCGCCGAAGCCCTGCCGAACAGCCGCTGCGACCCGCCACCGGGAGCGTCATTCGGGAAAGGTAAGTCCCATCCCGGGGGGGGGCGGGGGGAGAATTTCTCCCCGAAACTACTTCGGGGGCCGAATACGTCGTCACTCGGCCCCCCGAAGTTTCGGCGAGAAATTATCTGACACCCCTACAGATATCCTGCTTCTATATAGGTTGTTAGTGAAAGCACTTGGTCAGCGCAGCTTTGTGTGGGGCGAAATCCAGCTTGTTCCACTGAAATTATCTGGAGTATCTTCTGGCTGATTCTATTATGCAGAAGCCTTTTGAGAAGCTTATAGACAGTGCTTAGCAGTGCGACTGGTCAATAGTTCTTGTTGGTCATTTGTTTTTCTCAGTTTAGTATTGCGATGATTTTTGCTTGTTTCATCTTGTGTGGTATTATACCTGTTTCCATAATATCCGAAAAGAATTCTGCCAACCATCTTTTTGCATATTTTCCACAATGCAGGAGGAATTCAGGATGTATACCATCATGTCCAGGTGCCTTGCCAGCTTTTATATCCTTGAATGTGTTTGTAATTTCAAAGGGGAAAAAAAGGAGTGAATATTCAGATTGTTCAGGACAAGTAGTTTTAAAAGCACTACATTTTTGTCTAATTTGTCTTGTATGGACTTTGTCCCTTGTAGGTCTAGATGTAGACAATATATGTGCCGTGATCTTATTGGCTGAAATGTGTGTCTTATCATTTATTTTCTTCTTACTTCCCCCTAATTTCCATAGCAATGACCATGCTTCTCTACTAGACGTTTTAAAATTGAGCGATTCAACTGTCTCCATCCATTTCTCTCGCCGTGCTATATCGAGGCTATGTAACAACTCATCTGCAATATCATGGTCTCCATTTAAAAAAAATTCTTGATACAAGTTCTCGCAGGTATCATTCCATCCCAGAATATATTGCTTGCGGTATCCTCTAGGAATAACCTTTCTTGCTGCACATATAAATGTGCCTGTAAGTCTCTCATAATTGTTGGATTTAGGGGAGATCCAGCCCAAGCATTTGTCTAGATTTTCAGTAAAGACAATGACTGTTGGCGTCCGTGACATTCCTTAAGTCACACGTGTCTCCTGGGTGGTGCTACAGAACAGTCACTTCGAAGCAAACATCTGAAGCTTGGAAGTTACAGCAGCCAGTCAATCCTAGTGATCTCCTGGCTATATTACATCGCATCAAATTATGCCTCAAGGCATGAACATAAATGATCCTTCTCAGGACCCCATGACAAAGAATCTTGGTCCTGTTACCAAGATTTGCCAGATCAATATAGAAGGAATAAGTAGGTCTAAGTGCCAAGTCCTATAACAGATTTTAGCAGATAACAACATCGACGTAGTTGCAGTCCAGGAAACTCATGCTGAAAATGAGGACCAAATCTGACAGAGAGGCAGGATCCCTGGCTATGACTTGCTGGGAGCAACATACCACCGTGCTTATGGAGTGGCAACGTATGTAAGGTCATCAACTGAAAATGCCCAACTGTGCTCAGCCTCTAATCTCAACAATATACATGAGGCAACTGTAAGAATAGGGGAATTAACAATAATTAACATATATAAACCCGTGGCTATTAATTAGCCCCTACAAGTTATACCTCTGTCTCCACATCCAGCTGTTTACCTTGGAGATTTTAATAGTCATCATACTCAGTGGAAGTACAGTGAAAGTTGAAACTGATGAAAATGGTGAGGCACTTGTAAACTGGGCAGATGATAACAGCTTATATTTGATATTTGATGCAAAGGACAGAGGAACATATAAGTCAGCAGCTTGGAGAAAGAAATACAACCCTGATTTGTGTTTTGTGAGCACCAATGATGAAAAACTGCCAGTGAAAACCTCTCGACTGGTACTAGCAGACTTCCCCCATAGCCAGCACCACCCAATTCTGTTTGAAATTGGCACAAGTATACCTCTGATGTCATCCTTTCCCTGCCCAAGGTGGAATTTCAAGAAGACAAAATGGGATGTCTTTGAATGTATAATTTTACTGTTTTAAATTGTACCATTGAACATCGCCCAGAGTGGCCGGGTGACCGGCCAAATGGGCGATTAAGAAATTAAATAAATAAACAAACAAACAAACAAATAAATATTAGAATTATTATATCAAAACTATTGTAATATATGCACCTTGGATACACAACAGTCCCACTGCAGCCTGTAAACTTACTAGAGCTGTGCGCAAATCGCCTCTCAAAATTCTCCACCTTATTTGTGGGCAGAGTAATTGGGGAGACAATTTCACCACATTTCTCCAGGGGGAGGAGAAATTCTCAGCAGTTTCTCCCAGGTAGGGCTTCTTATTGGCAGGGCTCATGGCACAGCTTCTTTCTTTTTCATAAGGGATTTGGGTTTTTTTGTGCTGCAACATCACGTCTGTTGGCAGACAGGCCCCATTTTGCACCCACCACAATGCAGGTGCGGTGGGGCGGCGGCGGCAGGTGTGGGTGCGGCGGCGGGTGCGGCTGGTCTCCTGGCCGGCCACAGCCGGGCGCAGTGTACGCAACTGGTGGCAGCTACGGCGGCCACCATTTGCGTTCACTATTTTTCGCCATTCTAGCCTACGTAAATATTTACGTAGGCTAGAACGGCAAAAAATATCAAATGCAAATGGCGGCCACCGTAGCCGCCGCCATTTGCGTATGCGTTTTTTGTTTACTTTGCCATGATAGGCTACATAAATATTTACGTAGCCTATCATGGTTAAGTACAGGGACGCAAACGGCGGCGGCTACAGCCGCCACCATTTACATCCCTGCTGCCCAGTGTCTGGATGTCCGGCTGTGGGCAGAGCCAGCCGGCGGCTCCGTGGAATCCCTGCAGAGCGGAGCTGGCCAGGCAGGACTCCAGGGGAAGGGACAGAACGCCTCCCCCCCCACCGCGAAGCAGATCCGCGAAACGGTAAGTGACTTTCATACATCCCTAGAGTTACTGCTCTGTTAAAATCTGTCTTCCAATTTCCTGAAAGTTTTCTTCCCCCATGAAAGGGGCTTCTATTGTTCTGTCTCATTCTTAAAGTGTTCTATAATTTCTTTTTGTGGTGTTTTTGAGCTTACCTAATCTAGGGGTGCACTAAAGCCACTTACCTGGTCTCGCAGCTTGCTTTGCGGTGGGGGGGAGGCACTTGGCTGCTCCCCCCGAAGTTCAGGCTGGGGGGGGAGGCTTCCCGCCTCGCCCGGCCGAAATTCAGGCCGGGGAGGAGGCGCCTCTCCTCGCCCAGCCGCGAAATAAAAAGTAAAAAAAAAAAAACGCCCCCGTGATAGGCTACGTGACGATTAACGTAGCCTATCATGGCTAGATCTGCAAAGTCAGCCGTGATAGGGTACGTTAATCGTCACGTAGCCTATCATGGGTGACTTTAAAAAAAAAAAGCACGTACGCAAATGGCGGCCCCCATAGGGAGCCGCCATTCGCGTTCCTTATTTGGTCGCTGTAGTCTACATAAATCTTTACGTAGACTACGGCGACCAAATAAGGAACGTGAATGGCGCCATTAGCCATACGCGCTTTTTTTTTTTTAAGTCACCCGTGATAGGCTACGTGACGATTTACGTAGCCTATCACGGCTGACTTTGCAAATCTAGCCATGATAGGCTACGTTAATCATCATGTAGCCTATCACGGGGGCGTTTTGTTTTGTTTTAACTTTTATTGGAATGGCGGCCGCGGCAGCCGGTCGAAAGACCGGCTGCCGCCTCTGCCCCTGTCGAAGACCTGACGAACTGCCGCCGGGACCCGCCGCCGGAAGGGACATTCGGGAAAGGTAAGTCCCGTCCCGGGGGGGGTGCGGGGGGCGGGGGGGTGCAGAGAATTTCTCCCCGAAACTACTTCGGGGGGCCGAACACGTTGGCACTCGGCCCCCCAAAGTTTCAGGGAGAAATTCTCCCCCATCCCTAACCTAATCACATTTAGCTTCCCAGGCTGCCAGCACTTCTTGATCTGAAAAAAGCCCTATGGGAGGAATTACCCCATGATCCCTTCCACTGGCCTTTAATTGAAGTGTAGGAAGCTGAGGAGGCTGCAGGTTGCCAGAGAGATGATTGTACAGTGAAAAACAGGACACTTGTACTCACTCCTCAGCCACCTCCTATGTAAGGGAAACCCAAGAAGCCCAAACCCAACCCATGAGAAATTCTCTGAAATCTCTTCACCACTGAATTTCTTTTCGAAAGCAATTTCCCTTCTACCAAATTGAATGAGAATGGTCAAAAAATGTGGGAGAAATGTTCAGCACAGCACTAAAGCTTACCTCCTCAGCATGGGTATCCTTGCTAACCAAGGCAGGAGCTAAGAAACTCTTACCTGCTGGCCGCCTTTTTCAATCTCACCCAACAGTACCTCAGGATGCTCCCTGAGGGCCCCTGAAGTCAGTAAGCCAGAGTTGGGGGAACGTTTTCAAGGAAGGTCTGCTGACCCACAGGAAAAGTATTTGGATGGCTGGAGCTGACAGTGCACGGAGCCAGAGTCAGCAGTGGGCATTCCTTTTTTCTGCTTCTTCCTCCATATAAAATGTGTAGAAGACATGTTTGACCTCCCTTTATCTGCACTGCAAGGTGGCAGGATGTGTTCCCTTCCCCTCTGCTTTCTTTCCTTCCCTCCAGATGAAATTTACTGAGAGCCTTTCCCTGCACTTCCCCTCCATCTCTCTATCTGCCCCCCTAGCTGCTGCTCGCTGCAAAGCCATGGGGTGATTTGTTTCCACTCCCTCCCCAAGACATTGTGACTATTCTCTGCCAGCACAACTGCTTTGGCATTCGTCCCCCAGCTTTTCATGCCCCAGAACTCCCTGTATGTTCTTCCCTCCTCTCTCTGTGTTACACATGCACACACACAGAAGAAGCTATGCAGAGGGATGGATCCAGAAAGGCAAGAGTCGCCTTGAAGCATTCAGATGCTGCTGCGGGCAGCATGGAACTAGGCCAACGGCTGGATGCAGCCTGAGTGTAGCGGGTTCCCTGACCACACAGTAAACCATGAGAAATTGGTTTAGGTAAGCTTCCTACCACCACTCTAATTCCTCATGGAAGCCACCGACTGAGCCTACATCTCTCTTCCATCCACATCGAACCTGTCCATTGTGACCTAACACCCCAACAGTATAGAGTAAGGGGAATGTTAGGGCTAAGATGAAATGCCCCTCCACTAAACATATTAAAATAAATAGCTACATGAATAAAATGTAAACTCCCCTGAAGTGTTTCCCAAAAAGAAGACCCAGTCCTTCTGATCTTGCCAGCAAATCCATTTAGCTACTTTGTCGTGGAGAAAAAGGTGTCCCCTTCATGGATCACTGCCTTGTTGTGGCGAAGAGGCTTGCGTAACTCAGTGAAGCCATAAGCTATGCCATGCAGGGCCACCCAAGACGGACAGGTCATGGCAGAGAGTTCTGACAAAATGTGGTCCACTAGAGAACGAAATGGCAACCCACTCCAGTATTCTTGCCAAGAAAACCCCATGGAACGTATCACAAGGCTAAAAGATATGATGTCGGAAGATGAGCCCCTCAGGTAAGAAGGTGTCTAATATGCTACTGGGGAAGAGCAGAGGGAATTTCCAAGTAGTGCCAGAAAGAGTGAAGCAGCTGGGCCAGAGCCGAAAGGACACTCAGCTGTGGATGTGTCTGGTGGTGAAAAGAAAGTCCAATTATGTAAAGAACAATATTGTTTAGGAACCTGGAATGTAAGTAGGGATGGCAGAGAATTCCGCCGCAGATTCCAGTGAGGCCGGATTCTTTAGAATCTGGGCCCCGGAATCCATGGTGGAATGGCCTCCTGCCCCCCAGCCCCCCCTGCAGAATCCCCCGGGATGGAACGTACCTGGGGCGGATGCAGTGGATTCGGCAGGGGCGGCGGTTCCAGCGGCAGTGGCTCTGGCAGCTGGTCTCCTGGCCCACCGCTGCCGGGCTGCTGCGGCTGCCATTGGCGGCCTTGCAGCTGTGATAGGCTACGTAAGAATTTATGTAGCCTATCACGGCTAACCCCCCCCCGCAAAACCCAGCATACGCAAATGGTAGTGGCTACAGCGGCCACCATTTGCGTTACCTATTTTTCGCCATTCTAGCCTATGTAAATATTTACGTAGGCTATTACGGCGAAGAAAAAAAAAGGAATGCAAATAGCTCCCACTACGCTATTTGTGTTCCCCTTTTTCCGCCGTAATAGCCTACATAAATATTTATGTAGGCTAGAACGGCGAAAAATAGGGAACGCAAATGGCGGCCGCTGTAGCTGCCGCCATTTGCGTACGCTGGTGGGTTTTTTTGGGGGGGAGGTTAGCTGTCGTAGGGTACATAAATACTTACGTAGCCCATCACGGCAGCCTGGCTGGATCCAAATGGCGGCCGCTACAGCGGCCGCCATTTGCATCCGCAGCAGCCCGTCCATGGCCGGAAATTGGGCTGCAAACGGCCCTGGCCCGCTGGCCGGCTGCTCCGTGGAGCTGCCGCGGAGCGGAGCCGGACAGGCAGGATTCCAGGGGAGAGGACCGGAGCGCCTCCCCCACCCCCATCAAGGATTCCGGGAGAAGGGACGGAGCGCCTCCACCCCCACCACCAATCACATCCGCGAATAGGTAAGTGAGTTTTGTACATCCCTAATTATATAAGATCAATGAATCAAGGTAAGCTGAAGGTGGTCAAACATAAGATGGCAAGACTGAACATCGACATTTTGGGAATCAGCAAACTAAAATGGACAAGCATGGGCGAATTTAATTCAGGTGACCATTATGTCTACTACTGTGGGCAACAATCCCTTAGAAGAAATAGAGTAGCACTCATAGTCAACAAAAGGGTGGGAAAAGCAGAACTGGGGTACAATCTCAAAAACGTTAGAATGATCTCAGTACGAATCCAAGGCAAACCATTCAACATCACAGTAATTCAATTCTATGCCCCAACCACTGAGGCCGAAGAAGCTGAGGTTGATCGGTTCTATGAAGACCTACAACACCTTCTAGAACTAACACCAAAAAAAGATGTCCTCTTCATCATAGGGGATTGGAATGCTAAAGTCGGAAGTCAAGAAATCACCAGGATAACAGGCAAGCATGGCCTTGGTGTACAAAATGAAGCAGGACAAAGGCTAATAGAGTTTTGCCAAGAAAACATAGCAAACACTCTTTTCCAATAGCACAAGAGACGACTCTACACATGGACATCACCAGATGGTCAATATCGAAATCAGATTGATTATGGACTTTACAGCCAAAGATGGAGAAGCTCCATACAGTCAGTAAAAACAAGACCTGGAGCTAGGGATGTCGCAGAATTTCTCCACGAATCTCCAGGGGGCCGAATGCCAATGCATTAGGCCCCCCAAAATTGGTGGAGAAATGGTCCGCCACCCCCCGCCACCCTGGAATGGGACGTACCTTTGTCGAATGTCCCTGGCAGCGGCGGCTCCCGGCGGCGGTGCGGTGGCGGCGGCATCGGCCGGTCTTCCGACCGGCTGCTGCCGCCGCCATTTCCAAGTAAAAAACAACAACAACAACAGACGTGATAGGCTATGTAAAGATTTACGTAGCCTGTCACGGCTAGATTTTCAAAAAATACCGTGATAGGCTACGTAAATGTTTATGTAGCCTATCACGGCTGACTTTGGGGGGGAAAAAAAAGTGCGTACAGAAATGGCGGCGCCCATGGGTGCCGCCATTTGCGTTCCTTATTTGGGCACATGTAGATGTGTGATGTCTGAGCAGGCCCCCGCGGTTAACTGAGTGCTACCATAGAGTAGAGATGTCAGAGAATTTCGCCACAAATCTTGGGGAGGCTGAATGCCAGCGCATTCAGCCCCCCGAAATTGGTGGCGAAATGGTCTGCCACCCCCCGTCCCCCGGGACGGGACTTACCTTGGGCGAATCTTCCTGGTGGCGGCGGCTCCGGCAGCGGTTCGGCGGCGGTTTGGCGGTGGCGGCGGCCGGTCTTCTGACCGGCTGCCGCCGCTGCCATTTCCAGTAAAAAAAAAAAAAATAGTGATAGGATATGTAAAGTTTACGTAGCCTATCACGGCTAGATTTTTTAAAAATACCGAGATAGGCTACGTAAATGTTTACGTAGCCGATCATGGCTGATTTAAAAGAAAAGAAAAAAAAGCACGTATTCCTTATTTTGACACATCTTAGTCTATGTAAACATTTACGTAGACTAAGACGGTGTAAATAAGGGGAACGCAAATAGCATAGACGCTACGCTATTTGCATTCCCCTTATTTTCGCCGTCTTAGTCTATGTAAACATTTACGTAGGGATGTCGGAGAATTTCTCCACGAATCTCCGGGAGGCCAAATGCCAACGCATTCGGTCCCCTGAAATTGGTGGAGAAACGGTCCGCCCCCCCGCCCCCCCCCGGAATGGGACTTACCTTTGCCAAATGTCTCTGGCTCTGGAGGCTCCTGGCGGCAGTTCGGCGGCGGCGGCTGGTCTTCTGACCAGCCGCCGCCATTTCCAAGGTGAAAAAAAAAAAACCCAACATGGTAAGCTACGTAAAGATTTACGTAGCCTATCACGGCTAGATTTTCAAAAAACACCGTGATAGGCTACGTAAATCCTTACGTAGCCTATCATGGCTGACTTTTTGGGGAAAAAAAAAAGCTTGTATGCAAATGGCGGCGCCCATGGGCGCCGCCATTTGCATTCCTTATTTGGGCACGTGTAGTCTACGTAAACATTTACGTAGACTACGGCGAAAATAAGGGCAACGCAAATAGCGTAGATGCTACACTATTTGCGTTCCCCTTATTTTCGCCGTAGTCTACGTAAATGTTTACGCAGACTAAGACGGTGAAAATAAGGAGAACGCAAATAGCATAGCATCTACGCTATTTGCGTTCCCCTTATTTTCGCCGTCTTAGTCTACGTAAATGTTTACGTAGACTAAGACATGTCAAAATAAGGAATGCAAATGGCGGCGCCCATGGGCGCCGCCATTTGCGTATGCACTTTTTTTTTCTTTTAAATCAGCCATGGTAGGCTACGTAAACATTTACGTAGCCTATCACGGTATTTTTTTAAAATCTAGCTGTGATAGGCTGTGTAAATCTTTACGTAGCCTATCACGTGTTTTTTTTTTTTTTTACTGGAAATGGCAGCGGCGGCAGCCGGTCAGAAGACCGGCCGCCGCAGCCACTGCCACCGAACCACCGCTGAACCACCACTGGAGCTGCCACCACCAGGAGGATTCGCCCAAGGTAAGTTCCGTCCCGGGGGGGGCAGACCATTTCGCCACCGATTTCGGGGGACTGAATGCGCTGGCATTCAGCCTCCCCGAGATTCATGGCGAAATTCTCTGACATCCCTACACAGAAGGTGCAACAGGTAGGGTCCATTTGCGGACCCGGCCGGCCAGGATTCGAGGGGGAGGGACGGAGTGCCTCCCCCCCAGCCAGAATTTCGGGGGGGAGGGACGGAGCGCCTCCTCCCCCGGCCAGAATTTCGGGGAGAGGGACGGAGCACCTCCCCCCCACCGCAAATCAATTTTGTTAAAAAGTAAGTGACTTTGGACAGGGTTGGATGATAGATGTGGAAAAACAGTGGCAGTGGCAGAAGGACTTGAATATCCAACATTTTCCAAAAAAGCACCCAGTGCTTCACCCTTGTATATCCCACAGGCTCCACAAAAATCTCTTTTAATGTTTATGCTCCTGGGAGAGAGAATAAGCAAAGAGCACTGCACACTGAAGCCGTCCTGCACTATATTAATTCAATGCCCTTGCTCCAAAACACTTGGGTTGGAAATCCCTGATAAAATCATCTACCGTGATTAGAAGCTAGGTGTCAGTCAGAAAACAAACCCACTTCCCCACTCCCCTTATATGGAGACCTTGGAGAGAGATGTATAAATTTTTGCAGACCTTCTGTCTGTGTCTCTGTACCTCTGAATCCGAATCACTAACAAAGGTTTGGGTGGGGTTTGGATTTGGTTTGTTTCAGAGGAAGCACACTACAATTTGGAGATTTCCAAAACTTTTCTGAATCATACTGATTTGTTTTAGGATTTGGGATTCAGCCAAATTCAAAGCACACTCCTACAAAAAAGGATGGTTCCCTTTCCTCTCCATGCTTGGAAGGCAGGCTGGCCATTATAACTCATGAACTGAGATTTCACAGACAACATCTAATGTCATTTTTAATGATTGCAACTGTAAAGAATTTTTTATTGTTGAGAAGATCAAGCCCTTCTGAGCTTACATGTAGAAAAAAAGGAGAGGCAACTATTGGTGTTTACAGGGTGTCTTCTCCCTAAGCATCAGCCTACGTTGGGGGTCACTGAAACCTATCTCAGTTGGTACTTAACATGGGTCAAGTCCTTTACAGTTAGAATGACAGATGTCAAGTGTTCTGATTGCCGGGCAATTGTTCAGGCTTCGAATATTTCACTTGTCCTTGCAGCTACAGCTTTATAATATAATTTGCAGGGTATGCATCCCTGCAATGGTTTCATAAAGTAATGAGCTGCAATGTTGAAATCAGTTGAAATCACTGTTTAAATGTTTATATCTCCAACCTGCTCCCCTCCAGATATGTTGGACTCCCACCATCCCCACCCAGCATGGCTATGCTGGTTGGGGATGATGGGAGTTGATGGGAGTTGCAGTCCATCACATCTGAAGCACACCAGGTTGGGAAGGCCACTTGAAAGGGTAAAATGATGAAGAGAGTAACTTCCTGAATAGGCAGCCAATGGTGTAGTGGCAAATTCAGAAGTGCGGGGTCCCTTCGTGACAGTCATAGCCATGCCCCTGCACAGCCACGCCCCCTTCTAAGATTGTACAATCTTGTAAGATATACTGGAATCCAAAAACAGTGCAGCTGAGAGTAAGGCAGGGGTATTTCAGTTGGATGTCAGAGAAAAAATGCAGGGGTATTAATCTTTTTCACCCACCCACTCACACAAACACAAACATTTTGGGTTTTCAAAATATGACACTCTATGGAAGCTTTACCCTCTCAACTCAGCCCTCATGGACAGATCCCTTCTAATTTAAACAGCCCCCTTGCACACTCCTTTAGCACCCCAACATTACCCATTAGCCTTTCCTAAGCTCCTTCATTATATCTCTCCCATCCCGCAACAGAAATGTCCACACATCCAGCTGGATTGAGACACACACACACACCTTCTTTCTCCCTTCCCAGCAACTGATTTTTTTTTCTGTTTCCTTTCCCTCCATAGGGTTTGTTTGCCCAGGTACATGCCAACCTTGTACCAAAAAGTGGAGCTGACAGAGCAGGCTGCATTTGGCAGTTCTGCTTACTGTAAAAATTAATGTTCAAGAATTAACAGTGCAATCCAATGGGTGTTTATTTCAAATTAAATTTACAGAGATCTTGGGAAGGCAGCTATAGCTGCAATCCTACGCACACTTGCCTGGGAGAAAGCCCAATTGGCAGTTGAACATAGTGGGACTGACTTCGGAGTAAACATGCATAGGACTGTGTGATAAATCCTAAAAACTGGCACAAACCAACTCTTACAATGAATATTAATAATTCAATAGCTGAACAAGACATCTTCTTGCTTCTCATTTGCAACACCCATCAGCCTCCCTCTTTCTCATGTTCATCAAGATGTAAAAGAAACTTTTCCATAACATTTCTCCACCACCACCATTGTGCGTTGTAATTAAAGCACAAAAGGCACCAACCCTAAACAAACTCACTGAGGAAGCTGGTGTGGCCCTGTTCTCCTTTCCTGCCCAGGGATTGTGGGAGTGGGATAGGATGGTGCTCTAGCTGGCTCTGGCCGCTGGTACTGGGGTATAGTTTGGAGAACTGCCAAGAACGAGTTTAAACATCAGGAGTTTTAAGGGTGATGCTGTAATGAGGCCCCCGCACCATAAACAAACCTCAGTTAAGGGCATGTAAATCAGCGTTATGTGTGTTTTTTAATAAGAGGTACAAAACAATGGGAGCATATGTTCAAGAGGAGGACAATTTTCTAGGCCATTCACATCTCCACACCCTTATTTCCTAAAGGCACATTAAATCAAAATGGTGTAAGGAAAAAGGAGAACATAATAATGACGATAATAATAGCTTGTATAACCAAAAATTAAGTTTCAAACAGCTATGTAACTTTAGATCACAAATTAATTTTAAATTTAGATTGTAAGCTTCTAGGGGCGGAGACCTGACTTTTTTGCTTATGATTCTCTGTAAAGTACCACATATACTGTAAACAACAAAGTCTGTGCATCTTCTGGAAGCAGCTGAAGACATGTTTTATGTCTTTTGGTGACCAGCAGCAACAGGGATAAAGTAGATTGTTTAGCATATTGTTACCAGCCCTGAGCCTTTGGGTTGAAGTAGACTACACATCCAATCAATTAATTAAATAAATAATACATCATATATGGACAACAGTGATGTTTATTTTTTTCTATCTCTGGATAGAATAAAGCCTCATGGCCATGGGGCTTACTCTCAGGTATGGGGACTTGCTCTCAAGTAAACGCAAAGCAAATATATGGAGGAAATGAGTGTCTGTGGAGAGGGAGAACAAGAGAAAAGCTGCTTTTCTTAACAAATTTATTTAAAGACCATCAAGGTTGCTGGTAATATGCACTACAGACAAGGAGAAATGCAGCAGGATGCAGCCGCCCTTCCCCAACCTGGCGCTCCAGATTTGGTGGACAAGAGCTCCCATTGCCTCCAGGCAGCATATTGGCTATGCTGGCTGGGAGGGGGATGATAGGGTTTGTAGTCCAACACATCTGGATGGCACAAGGTTGGGAAAGGCTGGGTGAGAGAAGTTCTGCGGCCCCTGCCCAGAGCTGTGAGGAGGCTGACAAGGCGGCCTGTGCCGGGGTTCCCAATATCCACATACATGTCTTCTCAGAAGTAAGCCAATAGATTTCAGTGGGGTTTATTCCCAGGTATTTCTTATCTTTTTAATTTAATTGTTTACAATTCCATTTATTTTTCACTCATATAGACTTCCTCCTTCTTCTCTCTGCCCCCCACCCCCCAACCCAGGCTCCAACAAACTGACTGAGCTGACCTGTCTGAGTCTGACGGCCAGCGTGTTCTCCGGCGCGTTGTGGTGTCTGCGTGCTGGGTTGCTGCCGCTGCTCTGGCTGGGCTTGCTGGGGGCATGGGATTGATGATCACGACCAGCATCTCCAGCAAGCAACTTAGCCTGGCCCACGTGCTCCCGCCCTTCCCTGAGACCGGACGGCGACCGCGCAGTCTCGGGCATGGCGGTGGCTCCTCCATCTCTCCCTCTCCGAGAGAGACAAGGCGGGCTGAAAGAGAAGGTAAGTTAACCCTTCGCCAGACGAGGCGGCCTTGCCCAGGTGGCCTCTCAGGCCAGGGGAGGGCAGGATTTGCCATTCTTCCTGCCCCCTGCCTGGAGCTTTTGGGAGAGTAGCTGCTGCAGCAGCACTGCCCGCACTGCAGCAGCACTGCCCGCCCCGCTCACAACAGCATCTCAGGCTCTTCCAGCTGCCTGCCCCACAGCAGTAGGCTGGGAGTGGGAGGGACGGGACCCGGCTGAGACCCGACTCTAAAAAAAGTCCCGGGTCTTCATCCCAGCGCAACCCGCCACCACTGCACCCCTGTAGGCAACCAAGCATTTATCGCAGAGATTGCGTCTCTCAAGGCTGGGGGGGGGGGGGTGCTAAGAAGGCCCATCCAAAACAAAGCTCTTTCTTAAGTCTCACTTCTGATCTGACACACTTCAGACTCTGCAGTATGTATGTTTCAATGCTGGTTCCACCTAGTGATGGGTGAAGTATCTGCAACTCAGTTCTAAATCGGCTCAGTATTTATGAGCTTTCTGCTTCGGAGGCAATGCTCTTTTGGTGGCAAGGGTGCTGCATGCAAGTGCCTCCAGGATGCTAGAAGCTGCGAGGGGCTCAGGTTGGCCAGTTCCCTCTCACCTCCCCCTGCTCACCTTCTCCACTTTCCTTCAAAACTGATAAACACGAGACTACTCTGAATCAGGATTAGAATAAATAATGATGATGATTTCAAGGGAGCTCTCAAAAGTATATTAAAGATGCAGTCATATGCACACTTACCTGGAAGTAAGGTCCATTCAACATTGTTCATACTTCATAGGATTGTGCTGGAAAAACAAATAGAGGAGTTTATTTATGATAGCAAAAGTGAGACTACGGATGTTGAAGAAATCCACAATGGAACCAAGTGAGTTTGAATCTTTATGAATCTGACCTGTGGATTCTGCAGTGGACTGGCCTTTCCCCTTTCAGGCAGATTCCATGGATTGCAGACTATTTTTCTAACCTTGGGGGTTTTATGCCAATTTCGTCATGGAACAATGTCCAAAATTTTTAAAAAACCTGGCCCAAACTGCACATTTCTCCCAGAGGCTAAAGCATGAAACATTGGGGAATTTGGGGGGAATTTGCATATTTGGGGGCAATTTACACATTTTTTGCACATGCAAATTTGCGCAAAGTTTGAAACTAAGAAAATCCAATTCTCTCAATGGGTGGATGAGGGAACAAAAGGTGCATGACAATCCATAAAAAAAACAGATGGTATGGATTTTATACAATCTGTACATCCCTAAGTGAGACTAAATACATAGGTTTGGTACCCCTCTAAACTAAAGATGAAAGTCATGTTCATGGTTAGTAGGGTTGGAAATCTCCCAGACTGACTGGTATGTGTGTGCATGCGTGCATGCGTGCATGCATGTGTATCAATTGTAAAGATAAAATTGTGGTGCATTAGACTGGAAAGAGTAAAATGAAATTACTTGCAATGAGGTTCATAAATATATTTCCCCTGCAGTGTTATAGCAAGAACGGCATGCGGCAGGTTAACAAATGAGTTGCGCATGGATGTACATTGAAAATGCAGAAACGTGATGTATTGCAAACTCTGCTGCCAATATTAATTAAGGCAATCTCTGAAGGGCTGTGGAAACTTCCTTTAAAGCAAAAATATCAGTGGCATCTGGAGCTGTTTGTTTAAAACCAGGGAAAGTGACAGAATGGGGACATAAAAACATAATGCTAAAGAGAACAGTTGCTCCAGTGGCACAAACATCTGCACACATCTTGGGCTTCTTTAAAAGACCTGAAAGGTCTAAAAGATCTAAAAGATCACCTGAAAGGGGTTTTAGGTCCCCACTTTTTATTTTTATTTTTTGGATTTTAATTTCTGTTTAGCTTCCTTGCTGCAATTTGTCAGGGAAATAGCATTTACATTTACTATGCAAAATAATGGCTGTGTTGTTTCTTCCTGTTGTGGTATGTTGCTTAACAAACATAATTCAGCCCTTAGTTCCCAGAAATTCCTAGCTGTACTAATTCCCATTTGCATTATATTATGCTTATGTCAATAGCACTCACATTACATGTGAGAGAATGGACTTGACATGGAAATACATGGAAATTCAAAGAGAGAGAGAGAGAGAGAGAGAACTGAGTCCAATACTGTGGCTCCATTTCTTCTGGATCCTGTTCTGAGCATTCTGGTGATGCTTCTGAAATGATGAAATCCACTCTGCCAGCCTTCCTCAGCTTGGTGCCTCCATGCTGGCTGAGGAATGCTGGAGGTTGTAGTCCAGCACATCTAGGTACTAGGAGGGGGAAGGCTCCACTTTGCTTTTCACAAATCTCCCCAGGAATGTTTTTGCTTCCTCCTTCTTTAATACAAGACTGGCTGTCTACTTTAGGGCGCAATCCTATTCAGATAGGCAGCTGCCTCCAAACTCAGAGGCGACCACCTATCCAATGCAGGTCAGGAGAAGCACGGAGGCGATGGTTCCCTCCACGCTTCTCATGCCCTGCATTTTCAGCTAGAGAGCCAATTATGGCTGTCTAGCCACGGGAGGGCTGAGCAGGGGAGGAGGCTGCTGTACAACACATTGGATGTGTCGTACAGGCATTTCCGCCCATCCTGGAACGCCCCCCCCCCCAGAATGCCCCTTTCCGGCCACTCCATGCTCCTCTTTTGAGTGTGAGGATGGGGCTGTTCGGTGCTGCGGAAGTGGAGGCAGCACGGAAGTGGGGGGAGGTCTGTTCTCTGGGAACCGACCTTGGAGTGCAGGCTCCGAGGTCAGTTCCCGGAAAACCAGATATCCTATGTCCGTCTAGCTGCCATCAAGCATCCATAGGATTGCTCCCTTAATTCACCAAATATAGATACAATTCCAGATACTACGGTTGGACAAATCTGTCTATTTTCTCTGCATTTCACATTTTTACAATCTTAAGTTCAGTTCATCCCAAACTTTCAGAATTTTTTTAAAAACAAGTTTGCATGAAAATTTGCAGACATTGTGCACATTTCTCCTAGGAATTTTCGCCTAACATGCTCATTTTTTTGCAAATAATGCCCGCAATATAATGCATTTTTCACAAATGTATACATGTGTGTGTGCACTTTTCCCCAATCTACACATTTTTGTATGTGTTTTTTGATTGGAGAACTCCACTGCAAAATTCAGAGAAGTGTGATTTTCAAAGGATAACTGAGTTTTGGTTTGCGCATCTTGATTTGAAATGGCAAAATCAGGGCAGTTTACATTATTTCTCCCCCATCCCTGCTAGATTCTAAGTTGAAGCTGAACAATATACTGCTGGGTGCCTCCTTACAAAAATACAAGTGAAACAACATGAAAAATACCTAGAATGTAAAGGTTGTGAACGCTGGGATCACCGGTGCATTCTTTAAATAGACATCAAGGTCTAAGGTGAATCTGAAATAATAGCAGGGAGGCTGAAATTCCATTTGGATTTCCATAGCAATTGCTAAGTAGCAATAATAAGAAAAGCCACTTCGCTGACTGTTATTAACTGCATTCAGTATGCCCATCAGTGACCTGGCCATTATGCAAGTTAAGAAAGATGCAGTTACTCTTCTGAGCGGATTTTGTTTGAAACATTTAACAGGAGTGAGCC
The DNA here is from genome assembly GCF_057233095.1 of Heloderma suspectum. Lineage (NCBI taxonomy): Eukaryota > Metazoa > Chordata > Lepidosauria > Squamata > Helodermatidae > Heloderma > Heloderma suspectum. Next base: position 109,640,985 of record NC_139458.1, on the reverse strand, counting down.
AATGGGAATAGGAAACTTACAAGTAGCAGCACAGACCAGGCGTGGAAGTGGGAGGAAGTGAAAGAAAATGTTTAGAGGTATAAAGATGACTCGCTCAAGTCCCAAGGGGAGTGGAGGAATCAGAGAACTCCATGATGGAAGGATTTGAATTCACAAACGTTAACTTCTCTGGTTTTCAAAATAGCTTATGGTTTTGCAATGCTCTTTCACTCTAGAGCACAGCTGGGCAACTTGTGGCCCTACATATTGTCGGACTTGAACTCCCATCAACCCTAGCCAGAATAACTAATGATGAGAAACGATGGGAGTTGCTGTCCAGGAACATACAGAGGCCCACAAGTTGCCCATCCCTGCTCTAGTGAATGGGATATTTAGTTGTGAGATCATGGATATAATCAAAACCATGCAAATAAGCAGGATATCATTAGGGCTGTGCACCGCTTCAGCCCAAGGCCTGAACCCCGAGTTGAAGTGGGCTGCTTCGGGCCATTTGGGATCCCTTCTGTGGAGAAATGGAGGGGGCATGAAGTGACCTGAAGTGGGCCGGGGGCTCTCCGAAGCTCACTGAGCACTTCATAGCTTCAGCACCCCGGCCCAGCCGTGCCGGCACCTCCACCCTTTATCTGAGGTGACTCACAGGAGGTGCTGCCATCACCCCCGTCGCCACTATCGCTGCCTGCCACCGCCAGCTCCTGAGCCCTGGATGCGTGCCGGCTCTTCTTGGCGGAAGTTGCCAATTTTAAAATGGCAACTCCCTGCAACAAGAGCCAATGCAGGTCCAGGGCTCAGGAGCTGGTGGCGACAGGTGGTGATGATGGAGGTGGGGCCATGATAGTGGTGGCAGTGATGGCGGCAGAGGAGGAGGAGGAGGCAGCGGCAGCAGCGCTGAAGGAGAAGATAGCAGCCCAGGTAAGATGCTGGGGGTTTGTGCAGGGGCATGGGAATGGGCAAAGCAGGATTCGAATGGCTGAATCCCACTTTGGGTTCAAGGCCAAGTTGGGTTGTGGGGGGCAAATTAGCCCGAGCCAAATTGGGCCCTTCCCTGAAGCCACAAAGCAGCTTCTGAGTTGGATAGGGGGCCCCTGCACAGCCCTAGTTATCATGTGTACAATCTTACCTGTTTTGCCCTGGGTAATGAAGCTGCACCTATCACACACACACATACACACACACACACACAAATCAAAAAGTTACAGTTCAATAGCGACCTGATTCAGACCGCCTGTACAATTTGTTTTTTCAGTCTGATGAAACAGGTGCTGAAAAATATTATATTATGCAAGAGAATTAACACTGAAGGAGCATCTTACCCCTGTGAATGACACTGCCTGCCACATTCAGTGCTATGAATGCTTAAGCAAAGAGTAAAGTTGAATCGCTGCTTCAACAGAGGAGGATACAACACTACCACCATCCCTTCTTTCAAGTTCAGATGTGTTCATGAGGTCTATCTTGCTTGCTTATCAGAAAGGAATTTGGAGTGTGGTTTGAGGGGGGCATACAATGATGAAAAATGAAGTGTTTGTGTTCTTCAGCCAGAATTGTGATTTGCTACTAGGGATGTATGGATTTTGTTAAATCCATTCTCTCTGTGTTTTGTGGATTGTCAAGCATCTTTCACTCTGAAATCCACTCACTGACGACATGGATTTTTTTAGAGATGTACAAGAATTTTGTCCAACTTGTGCAAATCCACATTTGCACTAATGCACATTTGTGCTGATGTGCATTAGTGCAGGTGCAAATGTATGCAAATTCCCCTGAGAAGTTAAAAAAAAAACTGGTCCCCACAACCACGGAATCTATGCAACTCAGAAAAAGAGAGCCAGTGGGTGTAGTGGCGAGAATGTTGGACTGGGAGTTGGGAGTTCCAGGTTCTAGTCCCCACTCAGCCTTGGAAGCTCACTGGGTGCCTTTGGGCCAGTCACAGACTCTTAGCCCAACCCACCTCACAAGGTTGTCATTGTGAGGCTAAAATGGAGAGGAGGAGGATTGTGTACACTACCTTGGATTCCTTCAGGAGGAAAAAAGGTGGGATGTAAACGATTGATGATGATGATGATGATGATGATGATGATAATAATAATAATAATAATAATAATAATAATAGCAGCAGCTTGTCTGCTGCAGAATCTGCAGGTTGGATTCATAGAAATCCAAACTCATTTGAATCCATTGTGGATTTCTCTGACTTCCCTATTTGCTACCCAAGTTCAAAGAAATGCTCACTCTCCCAGCTTCTCCTCCTAACACATAGAGACATTCCAGAGAATGTGTTTACTAGCCTACTTTCCCCGTATTGCAGTTTTTCAGGCACTATGCACCAGAGATGGATCAATCTGTCAGTTTCATCTTCTCCCGCATTTGAATGTTTTAAATCTCAAGTTCTTTCTGTCCTGAATACGAATAACATTATGAATGTTGGTAAATTCTTGTCAAAAACAAACTGAAATGAAATTCTCGCCCATCTGCACCAGTCAGATTCAATAGGTACAGGTATTTTGAGCTTGGATGTACCGACCTGCCACAGAGCTATCAAAGAGAGGAGCCTGTTGGAAACAAGAAGAGCTGGCAACCCTAATTCAGCACTAACAGGGTTGAATTCACAGGGCTTCAAGCCCAGACTCTTAAGAGCAAAGCCCCCAAAGCCTTCTGCCTGGATGGTCGAATCTGATAGTTTTGTATGCAAAACTGGGTGGACAAATCTGTCGGTTTCACATCTGATTTTATTTTTAAAAAATCTCAAATCCTTTGGGGAATTCAAGTTCTTTTGAGAATATGGAGAACTCTGCAGAGTTTGGTAAATTCTTATCAAAAATGAACTGAAATGAAATTCTCGCCCATTCCTACTGTGCACCTGGAACTAGGGGTGGTGCGGGCATCCAGTTGGGGCTCAAAGCTCAGCAATTTCTCACCATCTTGGCCCCCCGGATGCTAGTCTGCAGATCCCTGCACTTGCCTGACTCAGCACACATGGAGCCAGGCAAGCACACGACCGCCCGCTCCCTCGCCAAGCCGCTATTTTGCATAATGGCGGCTCGGCCTTTTTCATAAAGGGCCATTTACTCAAATGGCAACTGTAAAGTGGCCATTTATGCAACATTACAGGCCAAAAGGCCACTTGGCGAAGGAGCAGGTGGCCTGGCACCGCTCGCTGGACACCCACGGACCACCCTGAGGCTCGCTGCATGCAACAAGCAGGGTCAGGATGCTGGCAGATTTCCGGCACCTGGCATGTGGGGTGAGCTACAGTGAGTTCACCCATCCCTATCTGCATCATGTCTCGGGCTGCATTCCTAAACACGCTTGTTAGGGAGTAAGCCCCACAGTGGCCCCTATTTCTCAGTAAAGTTACATTGAATTGCTCTGTCAGAACTGGAGCTGGGGGAGTCCGACAGCAGATTGCCAGGATCAGTGCTGCACAGATGTTTGCACTAGGCCTGTACGCTGCACTAGGAACACTGTACGCTTTTCTTTACCACCCCTTCCAGATGTCCCCTCCCCAATAAGAGACTGCATATGCACCCTCTTTACAGTTGCCGCTGCAATGCATTTGTCATAGGAGGAGGTTCAGACACATCTTTCACATGGATATATTTCCTAGCTCCATGTTGCACTATTTGGGCATGCCTCAGCTACCCTACCTTCAGTTTATCTTCCCAATTAGCACTTGTTCCTTGAAATGGTTTTACTCTTTAATTGTGAGTTCAGGTAATTTGAGACCATGGACTAAAGCGATTTCTTTTTTTTCCCCTCTCTTTTTTTTTATGTTTGCGCTATTTTGTCTACAATAATGATGCATGAAATTAGTAATTGGGGGAACAAACTACCAGCAGGAACATGGTTATTAAGGAAAACCCATTGGGCTGTGAAGAAATATAACAAGCAGGGAAAGCACTCAATGGTAATCCCCCTCAGCAAAACCTAGTGACCCTTTATTAAAAGAGATTGGCATAAACAATTAGCCTTGCTCCAAGAATGAAGAAAAGAAGTGAAATTACCTCTTAGTGGTAATTCAAGGAAAGGAAACACATAATGATATTATTTAAGTTATGGATGCAACCGTCTCTTGGTCCATCTGGCACGTCCTGTAAGACTGGCATTGTTACACTGGTGTACACTGACTGAGCCCCCAATCTGATGTTTTAGAAAATGGCCTGATTCTGCTCGGAAGAATTCAGAGGCCATCTTTCTCAACTCAGGTACTGAATCTGAGTTCACATTCAGAAATCCAAGGCTCCATGTCTCCCATGGACTGTAGTGGGAAATCAATGGCAATAACATATTTTTCTGTTTGTCAGAAGTGGATAAACATGCATATAGGCATAGTAGGCAGAGATTACACCTTCCAAATTTCAGAAAAATAGGGGCAATGTTTTTTGTTTAATGCACCTTTATATTTTGATGTTTCTTTTAAGGGAATTGTTGATACCATTTCTATTTCTTGGCAGAATTAAATGAAATTTGCCAGGATCATTGCTCCCTTTGTGGGGATTGAACCTTCCAACTTTCGGATGAATAGGTACAGGGATTTTTTGTGCCGGAGCTGCCTTTACATCTTGAGTGTATCCAAAAAAGGACATGTTGATCTGTTGTTTCACATCCATTTAACACTGGAGGTTGATTTCCATGTACACAAAGATGAGAAATCTGGGTGAAAAGTAATAAAGCTGGCCTTCTGGTTAACAGAGATGATGAAAACATTTTTTTCGAACCCACTGAACGAAGAACATGGTATTGGATATAAGACAAGAACACCTTAGGGAGCAATCCTATTCAGATAGGCAGCCACCTCTGAATGCGGAGGCGACTGCCTATCCAATGCCAGGCAGGAGAAGCACGGAGGGGATCGTTCCTTCTGTGCTTCTCCTGCCCTGCATTTGTAGCTAGACACCTGACTGTGGCTGTCTAGCCACGGGGGGGGGGGGATGCTAAGCAGGGGAGGAGGCTACTGTCTGACACATTGGATGTGTCGCTCAGGCATTTCCTCCCTCCCCACCCTGGAACGCCCCCCAGAATGCCCCTTTTTGGCTGCTCCATGCTCCTCTTGTGAGCGTGGAGGATGAGGCTGTTCCACGCTGCTTCAGAGGCAGTGCGGAAGTGGGGGGAGGTTGGTTCTCCGGGAACCGACCTCCGATTGCAGGCTCCGAGGATGGTTCCCAGAAAACTAGATATCCTATGGCCATCTAGCTGCTGTCTAGTGGCCATAGGATTGCTCCGTCTAGGTACCATGTTGTAGCACAAGAATGGGCAAAAAATAGCCAGGATATTCTGGGTGTGGGAGACCAGCTCCATGGCCTCAAACAGCTCTCCTTGAGACTGCAGCTCATTCAGCTTCACTCCTTCCTCAGTGTGTGTGTGTGTGTGTGTGGTGGGGGGAGAGAATGGTCTGTGTGAGCAAGCGAAAATGTGTGTGGGGGCACATGCTGGCAATGGCTCCACCACTTTGGTCAGTGGCCCTTGGACTTAAAATGTTTCCCCACTCCTGCTTTACAGGAATTGCCAGTTAAAATCATTCATTCATTCATTCATTCATTCATTCATTCATTCCAATTTTATACTGCCCAATAGCCGCAGCTCTCTGGGGAGTATACAAAAATTAAAAAGCGTAGAAATACATGAAACATAGTATTTGAAACATTTGCATATAAACATATAAAAACACAGCACACAGACACGCATATGTCTAAACAATTTAAACAATCAACAATAAGAAAAATCCAGGGCCTGATTAAAATGCCATCATATGCTGGCAAATGCCTGAGAGAAGAGGAAGATCCCAAGACGTGGTCTGAAGGCACATGAGGAAGCCAACTTTGCTGCAGCTAAGCAGATCCGGGTCTGGTCAGTGCTTGGAGGAGAGACCACCTGGGAACCACATGTAGCCACATTGAGTTCCACAATGGAAGAAAGGTGGGATATAAATGTAAAAAATAAATAAACCTGGTGCTGAAAAGGTGACAATTTTGGCACCAGACGGGCCTCATCAGGGAGATCACTCCACAAGTGGGGGCAGGGGGCATTCTCCCTTGTTGCATTTTTGAGCTCCTGGTTCTCAGACTGGCTGAATATCTAACTGACAAAGAAACATTACACCGATGTCCTCAGATCCAGCCTGAGATGTCGGTGTCACATTCCCTTGGCCCCTTCTTTCCTCATGCACACACACACAAGAAGAGAGGCTTCAGTATCATGCCTTTAATTCTCTACCAATCAAGTTCATTACAGATGCAAATCCTCAAAGACTCTCAAGCTACAAAGAAATACAGCTGCTTCATACATTTACAAATGGCAACAGGGGATCCAAATGGGAGCTACGACGTTGCCAGCAGTTTGAAACAAGAACTTGCTGGCTAGAATAACTTAGGGAGGGATGGCCCTCCCTTCCAGTGATGCTCCCCTACGTCGACCCTCACGCATAGCCAACGGGGTCGAATGTCTGAGCTCCGCTTCTAACTTTTCCCTCTGCGCCACAGTCTAGCATCCCTCAGGTCACACCCCTCTCTCTCCTCCTCCTCCTTCTCCTCCTGGGTTCTCATGGAGGAGGGAAAAAGGGGGCTTCAGGTCCAACCATCTCTGTGTTAGTATCCTGAGAAGCACGCCTATCCATATCTGAACACACTCTGGAAGATGCCTCCCCCAATTCTTAGGGATGTACGAAAGTCACTTACCTTTCCGCAGATTCTGTTCGTGGTGGGGGGGAGGCATTCCGTCCCTCCCCCCGGAATCCTCGATTGGGGGGAGGCAATCTGGTCCTCCCCCCCAGAATCCTCGACAGCCGGCTGTGCTCCGGCTGTGTGCAGCCGGCCAGGCCAGGGCCGTCCGCAGCCGGATTTCCGTCTGCACTGGCTGCTGGGTAAAAAACAACAACAAAAAAAGGCGTATGCAAATGGCGGCAGCTATGGCCGCCGCCATTTGCATTCCTTATTTTTCGCCGTCTTAGTCTATGTAAATTTTTACGTAGACTATTACGGCAAAAATAAAGGGGAACGCAAATAGCGTAGTGGGTGCTATTTGCGTCCCTTTTTGATTAGCCGTTTTAGCCTACGTAAATATTTATGTAGGCTAAAATGGCGAATCAAAAAGGGACGCAAATAGCACCCACTACGCTATTTGCATTCTTTATTTTTGCCGCAATAGTCTACGTAAAAATTTACGTAGACTAAGAGGGCGAAAAATACGGAACGCAAATGGCAGCGGCTGTAGCCGCCGCCATTTGCGTATGCGTTTTGTTTTGTTTTTTTACTGGGATGTGATAGGCTACGCAGGTCTTTACGTAGCCTATCACGTCTCTGTAAAAAAAACCAAAAAACCAAACGCCAGACTGCAAATGGCGGCGGCTGCAGCAGCCGGTCCGGAAGACCAGCTGCCGGAGCCGCCACCACCCGGAACATCCGCCCCAGGTAAGTCTCATCCTGGGAGGATCCGGGGGGGGCAGGCCGTTCCTCCACAGATTTTGGGGGGCCGAATGCACTGGCATTCGGCCTCACCGAGATCCGTGGTGGAATTCTCTGACATCCCTACCAGTTCTGGCTGTTCACATTCTGAGTCTGAAATGCTAACTATCTCCATATGCTCAGAATCAATATGAGCCAATTCCAACTAGCCCATTTGTTGGGGACTGCCTTCCTTTCTTCACTCAAATTTTAGTAGAGCTGTGCACAAATGACCTCTCAGAAAACTCCACCCTATTTGGGTGCAGAGAAACTGGGGGCACAATTTCACAGAATTTCTCAAGGGGCAGGAGAAATTCTCCAAAGGTTTCTCAAGGTAGGGCTCATCATTGGTTGAGGTTGTAGCAGAGCTTCTTTCTTCCTCAGGGTTTTTGTTTTGCACTGCCACTGCATGTGACAACAGCAGCACCTGTGTTGGCAGCCTGCCCCCACCCCATTTTGCATCATCTGCAATGCCCCATACCTACTGTTGTGGGATACTGTGTCTGTGGCAGGAGAGGGAAGGTGGCTAACACACACACACACACACACACACACACACACACAAATGGTGAGGGGAAATTGAGACAATTCTACAAAGTGGCTTTTTATTTCTACTGGGGTAAGAAAAGAAAAATCTTAGAAGATTTCTGGAAAAAAAAGGTCTTCTGAATTTTTTGGGCTCAGCTCGACTTGTCATTCTTCAGGATTCAGCACCTTTGCTAGGGTCTTCCAAATGTTACATTTCTGGCAGGTTAGTCTGCATACATTTTGTCTCTAATGCAGATGTTTAGAATATTGCTATTTCCCTGAAATCTCCTGGGAAGACCTGGAACTAGTGCTGTGCCAATCTGTCCTCATATTTCCTGAAAGGTTTCCTCTCCCTGGAAGAGGCTTCTATGTTTCTGCCTCATTCTTAGGGCATGTTATAATTTATTTTGAACTTCTTTTGGTGGTGTTTTTTAGCTTACTTTATCACTGTGAGGTAGTTGAGGGTGTTGTGTTTTTTTCTTCCTTTCTAATACACATCTCTCCATTGCTCTGCAGCCTCCCAGGCTGCCCGCACTTCCTGATCTGAAAAAGCATGGGGGGGGGGGATTACCTCATGATGTCTTCCCCTGGGATTGAATCGAAGTGCAGGAACCGAATGAGCCTAAAGGCTGCTGGAGAGATGATTGTACAACAAAATGCAGGACATTTGCACACGCTCCTTGGCCACTTCATAAGTAGAGAAAGCACAAGAACCCCAGATCCCATCCATGAGAATTTCTCCAAAATGTTCTTTGCCTTTGAATTTCTTTTCAAAAGCAATTTATTTTCCATTGAGTAGAATGAGAATGGTTGAAAAAATGTGGGAGAAATTTTCAGCAGAGCACTACAATTTAGTATCCAAATGATACCCATCGTACTTCTGTATTTCCTGAGTTGCCAACCCATCTTTTTCAGACTTCATTTGTGGGAGCTGTACCTTGATTTACAGCAGATTGTGGAGGAGCAATGCGTCAGAAATGCTAAATGACCCTAGTGCAGATACTCCTATTATAGAGGGCCTGCAGCAAGGAAATAAAGAATAGGAACAACAATGCCCAGGGATCTGTTTTCTCAGTTCTCTTGATTCAGGGTGGAAATACAGCCTGTGGATTATGAACTATTGTTCCATAAATCTAACAAAAATACCTTCAGAGAATCTTCTGCTCCATTATAGTCTTGGGCTGCAGATTGCTGAATGAGACCAGGGGGATGTTGACTTAAGTATCCCACCATCAGTTCTAGCAGCTACCCATGGATGTGGGCACTGATGCCAGGCTTGGGAGAGCCAATTCATACAGGGGTGAAAAGGGGACAGCCAATGAATAATGATGCTACAGAGAAACGTGTGGATTGGGGAAATGGAAGATGAAGGATAATGGAGATATGGTACAGACCTATAACTGTACAAAGTGACAAGAGGGAGTGTAGCTATACAAAGAGACAAAAGAGAGTGAGAGTGCCATGGGATACAAAGAGAAAATCAGAAAAAGGATAAAGTATAAGCTTACCATGATTTTTTAAAAATGCTTTTCCATGGTTAACAATGCAGTCCTCTTGAGTTAATAAAAATGTTGAAATGGCCCTCAGAGTGATTTCAGTTGTGCATACTTGTTTTGACACATGTAAATGTCAACTGAGTTCAGCATGTAGTGGGATTCACTTGAAGAGAGGTTTGTGTGATGGTGCAAAAATTCAGACCTACATTGCTTATTGAGCAAATGGGTACACAACCTGAGAGGACCAACTTCTATATTATACAACAGATGAATTGCTGCTTGTCCATGACCTCTCTCTCTCTCTCTCTCTCAACATAGCGGCAGCACCTGAGTGGTTGTGTGAACATGCTCATCAGAGTGAATTTAAAAGACACAAATAGTTCCTTCTAATGGACAAGCAGATAATGAATCTGCTGTCTTTCTGCTAGCAGGCAAAGGTATTTTTATTCAAGCAGTCCTTTGGCATGTTAATCTGATCTGCTGGGTGCAGATCAGATTTTTTTATTCTGCTATTATTGTATTTTTTCTTGGGTTTTAATGTATTCGTTTTATGATTAAAAAACAAACAAGATAAAACCTGATTAAAACACACACACACACACACGGTCCCTGTGATTGTAAGCTACCTGGAGTGCAATTTGAATTTTCCTGGTAGAAAGGCAGGGTACAAATGCAGTAATAATGAATGGATGACCAATGGAAACTCAGAGATCTTGGGGTTGTGGTGGACAGCTTGATGAAAATATCAACCCAGTGTGTGGCTTCTGTAAAAAAGGCAAATTCTATCTTAAGCATAATTAGGTAAGGAATTGAGAATAAAACTGCCAATATCATACTGTCTTTATACAAATCTATGGTGCGAATACATTTAGAATACTGTGTACAGTTCTGGTTACTGCACTGAAAAAAGGACATTATAGAGCTTGAAAAAGTGCAGGAAGGGGCAACTAAAGTGATCAATGGGCTGGAGCAACTCCCTTATGAAGAAAGGTTACAACAGCTTGGATTGCTTAGTAAGGGGGGACATGATAGAAGTGTACAAAATTATGCATTGTGTGGAGAATGTGGATAGGGAGACATTATTCTCCCTCTCTTGTAATACTAGAACCTGGGGTCATCCCATGAAGCAGATTGGTGGGAGATTCAGGACAGATAAAAGGAAATACTTTTTCACACAGCACATAGTTGGAATTATGGAATTCACTAACATAAGATGTAGTGATGGCCACCAATTTGGATGGCTTTGGTAGATAAATTCCTGGAGAAGAAGGGCATCAGTGGTTATTAGTCCTGATGGATATGTGCTACCTCCAGTATCAGAGGCAGTATGCCTATGTACATGGAAAACATTGGTGGGATGGTGCTGTTGTGCTCATGTCCTGCTTTTGGGTTCCTGGTTAACAGCGGCTTGGCTACTGTGTGAACAGAATGGTGGACTAGATGGACCCTTGGTCTGATCCAGCAAGGCTCTTATATCGTTATGCTCTCATACATAAATGCTAACAGAAAGTGATGATAATACATGTATGTTTCACCATTCAGGTTTAACGGAAAGGGGAGGGGCAGTTCAGAGTGAACGAGTGCAGTCAGCATGCCCTGGGTGACATTGGCTAGGTAGCATGAGGAGAGAAGCAGGCTCCCTGTGTGATCTTTGATTGGCTGAGACTACTCAAAGAAAAAGAAAGTAGGGGCAGGAATGTGCAGAAGCTGTAGAAGAGACGTGGAGCAAGGGCTGTGAACAGCGGTGAAAAACATAGGAAGAGTGGTCCCCCTCCCCCTGAAGCACTGCTTTACCCCTAAAATCAAACCATCCCTAATTTTATTACACACACACACACACACACACACACTTATTATCACATTGTCTCATCAATTTTTTGTATTCACTTTCATTGATTTCTTTATTGTCCACAAGGGCCTGCTGTTCTTGTTTTCATAGACTAGAATAGTAGGGTTGGAAGGGGCCTACAAGACCATTGAGTCCAACCCTGATATTTGTTTTTGCTAGAGTGGCCACACTCTTCCCTTTGTCTCTCATAAAATTCTGTCACAATCTCCTCTCAGATTCAATGGTCCATCACTGCTGATTCTGCCTTTCTTACATATTGGGGGGGGGGAGGGGGAATGGTCACACCAGTATACCTTTAAACTGAAACATTAGCTTCTGAAATAATTTTTAAAGCAAAATAGTATGTGTGACTTTTTTCAGGCTTTTGACAAACTTTATATTTGATTATAAAAAGAAAAAATATCAAACGTAGATGAATAACCATTGTGAGCAGAGAAAGGGTAATGAAGAGATGGACACATTGCTTGGATTAAAATTGGGCCACGTTTATTGAAATATCTGCAAAGGGGGAACCCAGGACAGACACTGAACTGCATCAGCCGCTAGCTGACAGTAAAATGGGCAAAAACATTCAAAACCTGCAGAGTGGCGTGTCATCACCACACCACAGGACTGCCCCTTTTGGGGGAGGTAGACCTTCCCCTGTCATGCCCTCCTGGGTCACGAAACACCAGGTGGATGAGGTGAGTTGGCCTCACAAGTAACCCCTATCCCCCCGATGAGCTGCGAAACCCGGAGCAGGAGGCCTCTGGCATCACCTGTCACCAGAACAGTGTCTCTGAATGCTCACCATCCCTATTCTGATCCCCATTGCCTGTCCTAGCAGCTCTTCATAAATGTGACATGTTGTCGTTCAGTCGTGTCCAACTCTTCGTGACCCCATGGACCATAGCACGCCAGGCCTTCCTGTCCTCCACTCTCTCCCAGAGTGTTCTCAAGTCTCCCGGAGTATGCTCAAGAAATGTGACATACCTAAACATAAATTGGACCAGATTCACCTAATGGACACGCCCACCCCATTTACAGTATGAAGTAGGCAAAACGACACACAGCCCTGGCCAATCAGACTGTGAGCCAAAAAATTCCTACTTGGCCCCCCAAAGGGCGACCAGTTAAAACCCACACTGAATAAGGGGAGGGCAGGAGGGAGCCGCATATCCGAGAGGTGTTTGGGAGGGACGTGGAGAGCTAAAATAAGCCTAAATAAGCCTCTCCATCCCCTCCCACCCCTAATGGTGCCACTGCTAGGCCACCAATCACAGCGGAGCATGTCTCCTCACCCCATTCACCCACAACGGGGCCCCCAGCAGCCAGGCAAGCCGGACACGGGGTAAGGCATTTTGTTACAAAAAATAGTGTGTCACTCTGCCAAATGAAAGCAAGTGTATATGATAAAGATCATGAAGGGCCATATCCAGGCCTGTAGCAGAAGTGCACTTGTGCAAGCAGGCTTTCCAGACCTTTCCTCCCCACTGCAACCCTCCATTTTTTGCTACAAAAACTGGGCAGAGGCAGCTTGCATGAGCAATGTAACACTTCAGCAAGGGACCTCTGCTCAATTTTCAGACATTTTTCCTCCCATTGCAGCCTCTGACAGTACATCCCAGGTGTTTCCTGACAGTCCCCTGACCCTGAACCTCATGAGGCTTTTGGGAAGATGCAGGGGGCTACAGTAGGGAGATGGGGCTTGGAAAGCCCCCTTACATAAGGGGACTTTGGTTCAAGCAGCATTGGCTCTAACCCAACATCTTTATGTATAACTAGTTATACTTTCATTTTACCCCTTGCATAAAACTTGTTTTTCTTAGAACCAGGACTAGTGTGCCAAAATATAATTTTCATCTCTGGATCCTTTCCACAGAATGCTCTCACCCCCAGAAGTACTCATCCTTTTAAAATATAACAGATATATCCAAGTAGGAAAATTTGGTTTTGCCAAGGTTTAGTCATCAAATTATAGGTCAGTTATTTGAAGAAGATTTCCAACAGACATCCCAGATTGAATCAGAAATACAGAAACCCAGGCTCATGTGCAGAATTTACTCCCTAGGTCTATCATGTGGTACTAAAATGCAAAAGAAGCGCTTTGGACTTTTGCAGAACTTGTAAACACACCACCACTTCCCCATTCTCAATCAATTGCAATAGTTTTTATTTTCTTCCTTGCTTAAATACTTCAAACCATTGGCCTATGTTAGCACTTGTTCTGAATTTAAAAGACAATAGTATATTGCTAGACCAACCAATATGTATGTTTCAAAAGCAGCATAAAATAAAGCATGCTTGTTTTTCAAATTATGCATCCTGACACAGTGAAATCATGGAAGCTGTGAAAGCTGATGTGCAAAGTAACACAATGCTAGCTTAGAGAAGAGTTGGAGGAGAGGCGGCTCTTCAAAAGCGCTGCTGAGCTTGCTTAGCTATTCACTTTGTGTGATGCATGTGAAAAGGTGATGCAGCGGTTCAGCACTGTTTTTAACATTTGGATCAATAGTCTCCATCTCTTTGTAAAGAAGCCAATGTCCTTTCTTCTTTTTCCAGAAAATGAGAATGTTCAGTTCTGAGAAACCCACAGCTTAGAGGAAGGAGGCTCAGTCTCTCAGTCCCTTCCACACAATATCTCAAAGATGGTCAGCTAGTGCTAACAACAACAAATCATGCTCTAAGACAGGATGCTACTGAAGGAGCAGGGAGTCCGGAAACTACAGTGTCAAGGCTGTAAACCCCAAATTGTAATCCTCATATATTTGGGCTTCCCTCCTATTTGCTAGGGCTGTACAAAACCGCACTTACCTGCATCCGTGGGGGGTCTGCTGGGGGGGGGAGGCGATCTGTTCCTCCCCCCGCCCCAGAATCCTCCCTGGCTGCCGCAGCCTGACTTCTGGCCACGGCCGGGCTGCGGCTGCAAATGGCGTCCCTCGCAGGGGACGCATTTGCATCCCTGCTCTCCCGTGATAGGCTACGTAAGGATTTACGTAGCCTGTCACGGCAAAAAGGGGGGCACGCAAATGGCATAGCGGACGCCATTTGTGTGCCTCCCTTTGGCCATCATTGGCTACGTAAAGATTTACATAGCCTATCACGGAAACAGGGAAGGACGCAAATGGCATCCTCTATGCCATTTGCGTGCCTCCCTTTTTGCCGTGTGATAGGCTATGTAAATCTTTGCGTAGCCTACCACGGCCAAAGGGAGGCACGGCAATGGCATCCGCTATGCAGGACGCCATTCGCTGCCACAGCCTGGATGGCAGCCAGCAGCAGCTTGATCCAGACCCACTGGAGGTAAGTAGGATACAGTCTGCGCAGAGTTCACAGGGTGGCACGGGGATTGCTCCATTCTGCCACGGACTCCAGGGGGGTGGATTCCAAAGAATCCAGCCTCACTGGAGTCTGTGGCTGAATTCTTTGCCATCCCTACTATTTGCCACACTTTAGTGATGTCTGAGCCAAATTTCCCATCTCCACCCACAAGCCTTTCCTTTAAGAAAGCAGAGATTTGGCCTGAAAAAATAAAGCTCGGTTTGTCCAAAGGAGTTATTCCTCAGCAGCAACAATAGAGAGAGCTGTGCTGCTTGCGTCTGGTTTCGAGAGTACTAATGCCCAGCTCTGGTGGTGCCAAGGGAGTAGGGACTGGCCAATCTGTCCATTTCACTTTCTCCTGAATTCAGTTTAAAATCTCAAGTTATTTCTCTCCCGAATATGGAGAACTTGGTGAATTGTGGTAAATTCTGATCAAAAAACGAACTGAAATGAATTCTCGCCCACCTGTATCAGCCAAATTCAGTAAGTGCAGCTACTCCCAATATGGAAAGGACCATGATGTACCTGCCTGCCGTATCAAAGTTAAAGATGAGGAGGCTGTCAGAAAAAAGAGACAGGGATGGCAACCCTAATTCAGTACTACTAGTGAAGTTGAATATGCAGGGATTCAAATCCAGACTTTAAGGAGAAAAGCGCTGGATGGATGAATTTGTCAATTTAGTTTCTCCCACATTTGGTTGTGTGTGCATTTTTTTAAAAAAAATCCCAAGTTCTTTTTCTCTTGAATTTTCAAATGTTAGTAAATACCTATCAGAAATTCAAATGAAGTGAAACCGAACGCTTGCCCGTCCTCACAAAGGAGGCAAAGCAAAACCTGGCAGATTCAAGATGTGTCCAAAGTGGAGCAAATCTGGAGTGATCAGCTGCGGAGGAACCAAGGGGTCAGGGACAGAGCTAAAGTAGAATCTACCAAGTCAGCAGTGGAGTCAGGGTGAAACTTGGTGAGTTATTATAGGTAGATCCTGGCAGATTATGGGAAGAGGCCAACAGAAATGTAAGGGCACAACAATTCTTCTCCAGGCAGGGGCACACGATGCCTGCTGAAAGATCCCTATGATGCACAAAAGAGTTTCTCTGCCTACCCCCCAATTTGGTGAAATTACAAGCACTATGATGGCCCATTTATGGGGAAGGGGAGTTCTGTAAACACTTCTGATGTCCCCATCAAGCTCTCCCCAATACAACCAGTCCAGTTACTAAAGTTCTGAAGATCAAGCAACTGGACTGACTAGAGGTGGAAGGCTGGATAGGAGTATGGGATGTCTGCTGGGCACAGTCTCCCATGTCATGTCATGCACTCCTGTGGTGTGTGGCCTGTGTGCATGCCTGTCTCTGCATTCAGCCGTAGAGAAGCATGTCTTTATTAAGCCCTACAGGGATCTGTTCATACATGGCCACTGTGCCTTTGGGGGAAGAATCATAGCCTTCCTGTATTGGTTCTTCACAACCCAACAGTAGTTTCATGACAGAAGCAGAACACAATTTTACTGCTTGGACCAGTAGAATGCTGACTGGCTTGCCATCCCTAATGGATAAATGCATTCTCCAACCAACTAAATTGGGTTATAGCTTTACTTCCTTTGAGGGAAAGTGCAGAATTGGATTCTACAAGCTTACTCATCCTTCATTCCTTTGTGAAGGCTTTCTAGAAGAGCAAAAATGATGGCTGAATAAATAAATGAAAGCAGCTTAAAATCAAATTTGCCTCAAAAAATTGCTCCCAGATTGAAGTTTTGTTCAACTAGTTTTCAGCCTACAGCAAAAACAAAAGTTATAGCCAAGCTATAAAAAGGCCTCAGTCAACAGGTTTTTGCAGCAGAAATGCTGACAGACCCTTAAGTATCAATGAGTTCTAGGTAAGCTCATTAGAATATATGAAGATGAAATACTCTTTAAAAACCAACATCCACACCTCAAATCCTGGCCAAGCCAAGGCTCACCAGCAGTATACATTAAATATTAAACATCAACTCTCTGGAGATGATTTAACTCTGTTGCTTTCTGTGCAAAGAATAAGTTTTGATGGAATCTTAATGAAATGTTCATTAGTATTCATAGACCTAAAATGGATATTAAATCTGGAAAATGGCTTTCCCGCTTTGGGGAACTAAAAGCACTAGTTGAGTTTTTTATAGGTAAAAAAAAAGTTGCATATAGTATCTACTGCTGAGATTTTATTTATAATTTAAATGGAATGTATCAGGTAGGATCATATTCATATTGATGACTTATTTACACAAGTCATTAATCATTATGGCAGATTATCTTGGCGATACAGGGCAGTATCCAGTGCTACCCCCATGCTAACAAAACCTAGCAGACCTTGCAGCAAACGAATTGGAAACAAAACAGAAAACCCACTTCCAGAGCGTAGCAGGTCAGGGGAGCTTTCAGAAGGGTGCTCCTCTGACATGTCCTGTTCCAGAAATGAGCGTTCTCACTCATTGCCAGGGTTCCTGGAGACCCACCAGAAGCATGACAGAAATAGCAGGAGCACAGTGGCAATATTGGAGGCTGCCCATAGCAGACACCAGAAAACCACTTCCATGTGGTTGGGCTTTATATTGCAGGACAAATGTATTCCACACCCACAATGTGAATGCAGTGGACCAAAGATGCTGATGTAGGAAGTAATCCTGTCCAAATGACTGCTGTTAGGTATCATAGAATAGTAGGGTTGGAAGGGGCCTACAAGGCCATCGAGTCCAACCCCCCAGTGTATCCTACACTGCTGCTATACTCTGGTAGTTCTGTTGCACCAGCAGAATGGACTGCTAGCACAACAGGAACTAGCAGGTCCTGAAATAACCCTGGAAATTAGCGACAACACTCATTTCTAGAACAGGGCAGGTCAACAGAGGTCTCAGAAGGGTGCTCCACTGATCTGCCCCATTTGGGAAATGAGTGTTTCTGCTCATTTCAGGGAACTACTAGTTCCTGTTGCAGTGGCAGTCCATTCTGCTAGTGCATGTGCAGTGTAGGACACTGCCCGGACACTGTAGGATACTGCACCGTCTCCAAGATGTTCAGTTTCACCTTCCATCTTTTCTTCCAATTGGAGTCACCTGACCAGACTGATCAAATATGCTTCAGGTCAGATCACCTTGTCTTTCCTGCTCTACTGTAGCAGAAATCAGAGTCAGAGAGACCACGGAGTAAAGAAAAATGAGTATTCTTTATTTAACACGCGGGCTTAAGGCTGGAATCTTTTCCAAAGAGCCAAAAATCCCAGAGGCATAGCCACACATTACTTTTATAGAGATGATGACACACAAGCGACCCTTTCTCCCACCCCCTCTCCTGTGGTTTTACAGTTGGTACAGTTGTTTATAGTACAGGAAATGGGCCATAGGACATTCTATCTTGAGAACAAGGATACAGTCTTGCAGTAAGCAAAAAGGCAAAATCATGACTGTGTTGTGCAATTCAGCTTGCTGACAGGGGAAGTCTCTACATTGCTGTTCCTGCCAAACTATGCTAGCTCAGCAAGAACATGAGACCACTTAGTCTGACCCCCGACATGGCTGCTAAACTACTAGCATGATTTGGACAGTGGCCAGGTAGCTGCCTTGAAATAATGTAACAATTTTATGTTATCATAAAGTTAATAGTTGCTGCTGAAAGCTCACAAGCAAGGAGAGATAGCAATGGCTAGGAATGTGGAAAAAATCCATGAGGGATTCAAAGGAATTTGGATTTTCATGAACCTGACCTATGGATTCCACAGCAGACCAGCTTTTTCTGAGTCACATGGATTCCGTGAACTTGCAGACCAGTTTTTCATTGGGGGGTGGGGTGGGATTTGCGCTAATTCACAAATACACTAATCCTCTAATTAACTAAAGTTTTACCATTAGTGCTAATTAACTTACGTGGATTAATGCAAGTGCACATTAGTGCTAATGCAAATGAATACAAGTAGAATAAAATTCTGGTAAAAAACATCCAATTCCATCAATGAGCAGCTGATGGAATGAAAATGCCTGACAAAACACAGAGGGAAAGGATTTAACAAAATATGGACATTCCTTGTGATGGGCTTCCCCCTATTCTTGTCCGTAATGTCCGCTATTCAAAGAAATAATGAGCATGGGGGATCCATTAAACCATCCTCATGTCTAAGAACTGTTGAAAGATCTGTTCTCCATTAGTTTTTCAGGGCCACTCACCAGCACCTGCCCAAGAAGAAATGCCAGACACAGGTTTCAGAATATGTTGAGACGAGGGTTCTGCAAACCTGCACGAGATGCAAGGAGCTATTCCAGTGCCTCTCTATGATATTCGGACTTGGGGAAAATGCAGGTAACAGTGCTAAACATGATGCTTGCCACTGTTTCTAGAACACTGCACATTTGCTGCATATTTTCCCAATGGCAGTCACAACATCTGTAAGGATTAAAAAAAAAAAAAATAGAAATGGCTTTTGGCGGTTGTTTGAAAAGCTTACAAAGACCGTCATTTGCAAAAGGAAAATCTCCACCTCAGAAATATTTTCATGTAAAAATGAGGTGTGCTTTACAGTGCAGGGACTCCAGAAAAAAGCCAAAGGGATTCTCAGCCAGAGTTTACTAGACCTCATGGGAGTTTCGTGCCTGTTGTGGATGAAAAAAAAGGACAATGGTCGGTATGGAAAAGATTTTTTCCATAGACTTATGTCTATGGAAAAGATTTGCAAAACACCAACTACTCTTATTGCAAGAAGTCTGGAGCTAGAAATTTAGGTTTTTGAAAGAGTGCATCACATTTCTTTTGACAGCATTATGAAATCTCAACAATGAACTTGGAAGGCAAGGCAGATCTTCAGTGTGAATCCTAGGTGAACAGCTTCCTTGCCGCAGTTACACTTTGGGGAAAAAATCCTTATTACTTTTAAGTCATGAACATCTAAAAGTCTACCATACCTCATTCTTTAAACAGATGAAAGGAATAATCTGCAGTGTCAAAAGGAAACCTCAGAATATATTGTGCAAATATTAGATAGACATAATGACTTCCTTTCAAGACTACACATTGGAATTTTCTTTATGACATTTTTAAATTATAGTTTATATTCCAATTGGCTCTGCAAGACACACCTACATCAAAAAGTCATACATTTCATAGATGCACATGACAATGCTCTCACTGGCAGTATTTCCTCTGAAGATTGTGATATATTGTATTTATTTACCTAGTCCAAGTGAGATTGTGTGCTTACAGCCACAGGCAAATAGCTAAGGTGAAGTAAAGAAGTATGCTAGTCTATTTGCCACTAACTCAGATTATGGCTTTAATTTTTATTTTCCCCCTTTCGAGTTCTGCTTTGTTTTATGAAGAATGGCCATCGAGTTCCATTTCTAATTTATCTCTGCTATCAGATGAATGCTTCCTAAAGGCAAGATACTAGAAAGCTTTAGTTGGTACACAAGGGGAAAAAATAATTTCTTTGGGGAAAGTAATGAGGTGATAATTTAGCATAATGATTCCAGGTTTAATTTTTATTTTCAGCCACTATTGATTTTGCAGATTGATGTTTACACAAAAGAACATTAGCTATTACTTTAGAAATTTAAGATATGATCAAGCATCCAAGAACTTCTTTGCATAAAATATATGCTCACTAGACAGTGCCATTTTGCATGAACTATCATATCCCCGGAGAGCTGGATTCTATCATTGCTATCTGAGCAAAACTCCCAGTTCAAGTTTACTGGAACTCTTGACTCTCTAAAGTTTGAACATTAAGGTGACCAATGTCTTATTTATTTATTTCTATATCGCTGAACAGCAAAAGCTTTCTGGGTGGTTCACAAAAATGTATTCCTATACACACAAGCCTTTTATGCTTTTAGGACTGGGGCCATAAACATTAGTTGAGGCCATCCAGCAGTAGAAGTAACAAAACCACACTTTATTAATTTTAAATTTATAGTTTGATCATTCATATGTCTGTATTAGCATATCTCAGTGGACATCCTCCTGCACTAAATCCATATAGGGAATATTTGATCTGATTTGAGAATCTCACTATAACAAAATAGGTATGCTACTAGTCCTCAAGATAATTGAAAATTTTTTGAAAACATGATGGCTGTCCACCCTGAATACTTCTCAGTTATATCCAAGAACAAACAACTTTACAGTCTTCAAGAAGAATTTAAAGGCAAAAGGAACAGCACATGGTCCTGCAGTCTTATAGCTGTCCAGTATATATGCCTACTCAGAAGTAAGTCTAGTTGATTCTAATCAGGTTTATTCCTAGCTAAGTAGGTAGAGGACTGCAGCAAAGCAGAATGGCACATGACAAGGGAAAGGAAAGAAAGTATGGAAAGAATAATGAGAGGACTAATGTTGTGACTAGAGTTCACAAGGCCATTGGGAGAACCCTTCAAGATGGCTGAGTATCCTATCCTGCATCCTATGCACACTTGGAATTAAGTAAGTAAGCAGGAAATAATTTATATCCCATTCTTCAGTTGTAGAGAATCTTTGGTCAAGGATAAAAAGACATTCCAAACTCCACAAAGATTAAAATAGAGTTTGCTAAGAAGGAAATTCAGAGAGAAAATTGAAGCTCAGTTGCTGTTATTGTCATTACTTTTTGCATACATCTACTTTTCTGCTCTGGTAAGACATTGTACACAGCCCTGACTCTGAAGACCATCAGGAAACTTCAGCTAGTGCAGAACATGGAAGTAAGAGTTCTAACTGGGCTGAAACATTATGAACTGATTATACTGGTCCTTTCTTTCCTTCCATTCCATTTTCAGGCACAACTGCTGGATTGGACCTATAAAACCATTCACAGGCTGGAACCTTAGTAACTAAAGGGACACCTCCAGCCATACATACCTGGCCATGCCTTAGTGGAGGCTCCCTCTAAGTGTTCCTAGCTCATTTATAGAGGTTTATCCAGAGTCAATTCCAAAAGTAAACAGGAACTAGTACAGAGAACTTGAAGGCTTTTAAGCCTGAGCCTTCAGAGCTCCACCCAAAGCACAGCTGCAGGCCATCAGTGTCACCTGAGGAATGGTCTACTCATGAGCAGAGCCCTGTTCACATGTAACTTTACTCATGAGGAGTCCTTATTCCTCAGGTAGGCACTTCTGCAACTGGTAGATACTGCACTTTTAGGCACTTGCACTCCATGCATCTAGGTGGCTGCTTGACATCCGCCTCTGAGTCTGAAAGAGGACTAAGTGTGTCTTGAGGGGATGGTGCAATGGCCATCTCCCCAAAGGGCCCAGGGCTCTCCTGATTTGCCTCATGGTCCCTACACACAGCTCAGAAGATTTCCAGGATGTTCAGCTTGGGGAAACTCTAGGGCATTCTCGAAGGAGTCCGCCAGAGTGAGCATGACAGCCCTTCAAACTGAAGTTAGGAGTGTGGCTAAAAGGGAGAGGACCTTTTTGGTGGTGCCCCCTATCCCTGGTTACAGAATGTTCTACCTAGGGAGGCTTTCCTGGCACCAACATTCTTGTCATTTTCAACACCAGACCAAGACTTTTTTTATTTATTCCCCCAGGCCTTTTAAGATCTTATTATTATGATTCCACGTTATGTATTTTATCAACTCATGAATGTATGAGATGCTGTTGGAGTATCTATATTTGTGAAGATGTTAGTATTATTTAATGCCTATGGCATTAATGGTGGTTTTAGTTCCTGTTATTTGTTTCTTTTGTACATTCTCTGATCTGCTAGTAACTGTATGTTTTTGCACTAGGTTTTGGGGTTGTTGTTTTTTAAAAAATTACATTTATATCTCACCTTTTTTCCTCCAGAGAACCCAGCAGCTTACATGGCCCTCCCCCTCCTCTCCATTTTATCCTCACAACAACCCAGTGAGGCAGGTTAAGCTGGGAGTCTGTGGCTGGCCCAAAGTCACCCAGTGAGCTTCATGGCCATGTGCAGATATCCCAGTTCCCAGTTCAACACTCTAACCATCATACCACATTGATTCTAAAATAAAAGATTGGTTTGTAGCATTTTTACTGCATTGGTTTTAATTTGATTTTACAGCTTCTGATGCCTAGAGAATATTTCATAAGGTGTCTAATTCATCTCCATGATAAAATAAAATAAAAAATAACCTATATACTGTTAGTGCCTTTCTGTTTTGGAAAGGCACTGTATCCATTGTGCCTTTCTGCTGCAAGTTTTTAAAGAACTGTTTGCAGAGCTCAGAGGTGGGTGAAGAGATCACTTTGAGCCCTTTATGTACTTCAAATGGTGCCACTGTGATTAATTAAGGTTTATAAAAGTGGCTCAAAGACCCCCAGATGAAAAGGTATTGCAGACATGAGGATATCATTATTTTTGTGAAACTCATTTGTTTTCCATGCTTCACATTAATTTCACCAGTTGAACTTGACATTTTAAAATTGGGCCATAGTTTCCTGCTAAAATACAGACCGTGTAGCATTTTGGTGATTTGAAAAACAGTTTATTTTGTCCATAAAAAATAGCATTTTCAATCCTTGCATTATTGGGACCTGCCTGAAATACATTAAGAGCACTGAGGCTGTGCATCACTGTTCAATTAGAAGTTTTCCCATTAATAGGCCAAAAATGTGCAGCTGTGCCTCATTGGCTATGCATAATCCACAGCAGCCTTCTCCAGTCTGGTGCTCTCCAGATGTCTTGGACTAGAACTCTTAGCATTCCTGACCATTGGCCATGCTGGCTGCCGCTGATGGACATCCAAACACATCTGGAGGGCACCAGGTTGTGAAAGGCTGATCCACATTTCCTGTTACAGGTGTGCTCTATGGGGGTGGGGGTATATTGGAATTTCCAGCACCCTAAGCCAAGTGTAGGACACTGGGATGAGATGAATCTGATCAAAGAATAGCAGTGGCCTATGTGGAGTTTTGTTCCACCAATACTAAGCAGTATTTAAGGAGTGGAAGGCTCTGACAATCTATGATGCTGATGTTGCCAGGTGACAAGCAAAGAGATGGAACAGGTACACCTGGTTTGTGAGGTGTGGAGGGCTCTTGTGGCTTGTGCTAGCTTATGACATAATGGTGTTGGCTTTTAAGGACCTCTGTCCAGGCCCATCATAGCTGTATAGCAGGGTAGGCAAAGCTTTTGGGCTCATGGGCACTTCTGAGATTTATCCTGGGTAACTAGCACAAAGTGCTACAGAGGGTGAAATGTTGGGAGCAACTCCCCTCTGGATTCTCACTTTTCTCTGCCCCCCCACTCTGGATTCTCACTTGTCTTGCCTCTCTCTCTGGATTCTGTTTTCGCCTTCTTTCTCACCATCCAAATCATTTTTTACTCCCACCCCACCTCTATTAAAATCATTCCATTGACTTCAATAGAGGTGGGGGAAAGGGTGCCCTGCCAAAAAAAATGGCTGGAAGGGGGAAGCTCACCAGCCACCAATGACCTCGTTGCTCCAAGTGTCCTTGGTGAGAGTGGGCTTTCTTCGTCAAGTTGTTCTTTGGTAGGGGATCTCCCCCACCCCAATACCTCTATTCAAGGCAATGAAACAGTGTTGCGCCATTGACTTTAATCATGCAAGGAGTCCAGTGGGGACAATCGGGGGTCTTGGCAGGCACCAGTGTGCCTGCAGGTTCCACATCGCTGACCCCTACTGTACAGCATATACCAGAAAGGTCTGCTACCACCACCCCTTTCACAGAATGACAGTATACTCCTCTTTCATAAAATACTGCGTAAGTATGTCACCTGCAGTGAGAATGTCCAGTCACTCCAGTGCAGGCCTTTTCCTTGGGTATTCCAAGTTTTTATGTAAGCCACCATTCACAAAGGTGTGGTCAGAAGGCAAACCCAATGGAAATGAAGTCAAGCGGGCTCTAAGCATTTTCCTAAGGTGCCTCAGGGACAAGCCCGTCATGTTAGCTGTGGGCCTAGGAAGCCAGACAGTGCATAATGCAGGCCACCTGGTTTACATGCTAAAAAATGGAGGAGATCTGACCAGAGAAAGCTGAGCCCACATAATTCTCCTTGAGAATGAGAGAGTGAAGCACTTTTCATGTGAAAAAGATGTTTTCAAAGAATTGTGTCTTCATTTTTGTATATTTTGAAGATAAGGCACGCTACTAAAATGTAGATTTTTCTCCATCTATGGCTCTTTATTGAAAATTATTATTCCCCATGTGTGGCAGCTCTAATTTCATTCAGATACACATTCACTTCAAAGCTTTTAAGATTAAATGAAACATCTCAGCATTTAAGCTCCAAAATGTACTTCTTTTGGCCTGAGCAGTGAATAATTTTGAACCACTTAATTCTATATATTTCATTGGATGCAATTAAATCAGAATATATTATGTATTTTGCTTTTCTGCACAGCCACTGTCTTCTTTAATATATAGGGTTATTTAAAGGAAAAAAAGACAGCAACGTTTACTGCATATATCCATTAAAATGGGCTACTCCCTCATCCTCCTCAGACCACTTTCCATTAAGCTACAATATTACTAAAATGGAAAGGTCACAGTTTGATCTGCAACACAAAATATCTGCAAACACTAATTTGTGAATCTTGTGTATTTTGCAAAATCAGCAAGAACAGGGAAAACAAAATTTCTCCACATAGAAGAGTACTAATCTGCTGCTAATCAAACAGAATGAGTGATATCCAGGACCTTGGGAGCAAGGACTTGTCACTAGTTAGGATAGTGTAGCTGTGTATTCTATTTGTCATTAAAAATAAAAAGCCATGGAAATTGAGGATACCAGACCAACTGCTTTGCTGGGTACTCTGAGTTAGGGTTAGCTAATATCCCTTCCGTGTCTCTGTGTAATATGTATGTACAATATAACGTGTGTTGAAATGTGCAAAGATCCTCAGACATGCTGCAAGATAACACTACCACCACTGCTACAACTGTTTGATTCAGAGCCAACAGTGTGCTAGCTAGGTGCTGTGCAGAACAGATCCCAATACTCCCTGGTCCTTTTCACAGCTGCTTTCAATGGGGCATCCTTCTGGCTAGACACATCAAGGATTGCACTGCTAATCTCATTACTCATCACTAGGGATGTATGAATCAACAAAACTTGAGCTTACCAAAGTTCTCTGAATTCCACCTCGAAGCTCGTTCCGACTCGAGTCCATATCAGATTGTGAGCTTTGTGTTTTTTTTCTTTTTGCATAAAAATCTGTGCATGTCGTGTTTGTTTTTCCAAATGTATGCATCAATTCTGCACATCTTTGAAAGGCACGCATTCTTCTCCCATTGATTAGAACACATTTGTGCACATTTTTCAGAAGTACACATTTTTTCACATGCATTTTTGACATTTGCACATACAGCTGCGAACGTTTGGGGGGGTGTCCACGGATCACACTGCAAGCCCAGAAATGTACGTACTTCAGCCACAGATTACATCTGAGTCTGTGTTCAGTCCAAATGGTGTGAACTGCGTAAATCCTAATGAAAAACAAACTGAACCAAATTCTTCATACATCCCTGCTCATGACACAGATGCTGGTCTAGGCCCTGATCTTATTTTTCTCCAAATTTGTGAGCTCTGGATTTTCAAAGAACAAGATGAAAACCAAGTATGTTGAAACTCCTCAAGTGACCTAACATGGTGCCCACAAAGGAGAATCCAATGAATCCGGAGTCCATGGCAGAACAGGGCACTCACCTCTGCCTCCCTCCGGAACCCATCCAGGCCGGCTCCTCCGTGCAGTGATCCCTGCAGTGTCAGGTGTGAAAAAACAGGGACATCAATGGTGTGGTGGACACCATTTGCATCTGGAGTTAGCCCAGCAATATGGCACAGTAATGGCGGCCAGCTGTATCGCCAGTGATGCAGGCCTGGCAGCTGGCTCTGCAGGATTGCCATGGAGCGGAGCTGGCCCAGATGGATTCTAGGGGGAGGGATGGATCGCCTCCCCCCAAGGGCGGATTCCCACCCAGACCAGCAGGTAGGGAATCCGGCCATCCCTAGTGTTATGAGGGCAAAAGAGAAGCACAAACTGACAACAAGGTAGGAAAACATATTTTATCGGTTTATTCATAACCCAGTCCTTCTCATGTCTCCACATCCCATCCCATCAAAACGTGCACACATTTTGCACATTCAGTGCACACCGAATTCTACTTTGTTTCTTTCTTTCACTAGACAACAAAAGACTTGGACGCCCTCAGGTGCAAAATCCAACCTTCCTTACACCTCTGCATTCTTTTCCTTAATTCCTAGGCCCTCTGTGACTTTTCTCCCCAAGTACATTCTGTGATATCCTTGCAGCTTCACTAGTGTTGTGGGTATCTACTTGTTATTCTTCCAGCCCTAGTTCCCACTTCCCTCAGCACCTCAACACTGCTTCCTATTTTTCATACTACTCCAGGTTTCTGTGGTATTATAGTATTTCAGCAAATAAACTAATGGGAAATAGACACTTTTGTTTTCTTTTTAAAGATGGAGTGAAATGGAGAATGCTAACTAAAAAAATATCATATGGATTGAGAGAAAGAGGTATTTCTCCAAATCTGTAATTGCTGAAGAAAATTACATCAAGGAAATTACATTTCCCCAATCTCCCCACAAACCTTTTCCAATTATGGTTACATCCATGAGTTTCACTCTATTGAGGACCAGTGGCTAGTTTCAGAAATGTTTAGGGGAGCATTACTGAAACTAGATGCTGGTTTTGGCTCTGGTGTTATTTCCCCCACAACCCTATGAGATCTGAATGACTGAGTGCTTTAGACCTTTGTAAGCAATGATTACATGGTTCATTTCCCCAATCAATCACTTCATTCTAAGCCAAGTAGCCTGAAGGCTATAACCAGAATGTAATCTAAGGAATTTGGGGTGACATCTTGACAATTTATTGGTTGCAAATCCTCTCTCTCCCAGAACTTCTCGATACACACAAATCAGATGTCAAGGATACAGGTTGATTAGGTGCTGAGGATATTCCATTTTCTGGAGGAAAAATAATAATAATGCAGACATATTTTAAAAGTGCATCTCTTAGCCTGGCAGCAAAATCAACTTCAGCTACTTTTCACTGTAGTCCACTTTATATTTTTGGGATAACATTCTCAGTCAATACTAAGACATTCCAACACTGTTGTAATTAATTGACAGCATTGTTATTCCATTCTGATAAGCGCATATTTAATACATTTTGAAAGGTAGCTTCAAGGCTATTATCTGATGTTAATTGGTAAGTAAATTTCAGCACCCTATCAAAATTGTGTGCTAGTAAGTAATACATTGGGGGAGGGGGGATGTACTGTACTCTTATGAAGGAGGGTGATATATCCTTTATGAGCAGTGTGGACAGAAAGGTAATAAATTTAAACCTAAAGACAGAAAACCAATATTGTTGATTTGAGAAACTCTTTACCCCACACAGTGGAATAAAAAAAAGACATGAGAGAATGCATTGGGTTACTTAAGGCACAACTGTATTAAATAGCTGATCTGCAGCCTGTCTCCCTATTTAAATGCATGCCCCAGGTAACTTTGACATCTTTTCTGTCTTTCTTGTATGGACAACCCCATCCATCCCACCCTGACTCCAAGTCTCAACATGGCCACCTGTGTTTGACCTTTCATCACCCTCACATCTTCCAGTGTACAGCAGAAGGGAACATGCTGCCAACATCACACTCCAACCCAATACCTCAGGGTGATCACCAGTATACCCTAGGGCAGTGGCAGTTGGTGACTCCAGTTCCGGAGGGGCTGTGATTCCATTCCAGGTTTTAGTTACCAGCAGCCAAAACTCTGAAGGTGTTATCCAAGGTACTACACCTTATCCCCCAGATGGGTTTGGCATCATGGATAGCACCTTTAGAGCTTTGGCTGATTGCAACCAAATGCCAAGATGAAATCGCCACCCCTCCAGAACTGGAGTCATCAGCCTCCACTGCCCTAGGCTAAAGGTGGGAAACCTGTGGTTCTCGAGATGTTCTTGAACTCCAGCTCCCATCAGTCCTAGCCAGCACAGCCAATGGTCAGGGATGATGGGAGCTGGAATCAAACAAGATCTGGAGTGCCTTAGGTTCCCATCCCCGCTGGAGGCTTTCCCAGTCCATCAGTACTGTGCCTGCTTGGCGTCACACCTAGTAAGGACCTAACAAATCAAATGAAATGATCCTCAGGCCTGGCACCCTTACAGTTCAGCCCAGGCCACAAAGGATGAACTCAGCAAGTCCAGGCCCCCAACATTACTGCTCATTCCTATAGCCAACCAGCTAAAATGTCCTGTCATGGTGCCTAGGGAGAGGCCAGGTTGTTGTGGCTGCCAACAAGTGCAGAAATGAGAGGTAGG
Source organism: Heloderma suspectum (assembly GCF_057233095.1). Classification (NCBI taxonomy): domain Eukaryota; kingdom Metazoa; phylum Chordata; class Lepidosauria; order Squamata; family Helodermatidae; genus Heloderma; species Heloderma suspectum. The sequence continues at coordinate 109,612,101 of NC_139458.1, read as the reverse complement.
GCAGCCTTAAATAGGGGCACTTCTTAAGGCCTCCCTGCCACTGCCTCCGCTGCATGAGACCTGCTGGAGCTCCTCTGGCTCTGCCCCCTGAGGTAGCATGCCACTTCTGGATCGCCAAAAGGGGGGAAACACATCACCAAAGAGAGGGTGCTGATTTGCATAAAATTCAGATATGCTAATTTATATGTATAGATGCCAATTCAGAAATAATTATTTTAATTAATGGAACTGCAGTACAGCTCAGTATAATATGGAAGACTGTGAACAGGTGACCTCTGTGTCTGCCTCTTCAGTCTGCTGCCCAGGTGTTAACTGTTGATGGTCAACAGCTCTGATGGTTCTTGATTTTTATATGAGAACTGGACAGGACAACTCTTCAAATAGAGACACCTTTGAACAGAGGTCCTCTAGCAGCTCTTCAGATAGAGGACTGTCCACTGTAAAAGAGAACAGCCTGAGATGCTACTATCTGCCTCATTTCCCTGTTAAGGGTAGAGGCAAATTCTCCCCCTCCCTGAGGTCACATTCAACAAGGTTGCCATCTGATATTGTGGAGCTGAACAGCTCAGGACAAGCACAGGAGCAACATTATTTCCAGTTAATATTAATATTAATGTATTATTTCCAGTTGTATTATGGAGCTGAATAGCACAGGAATGGTACTGAGAGTTCCATATTTTTGTGAATAATGTGAATTGAGGTTACCAAAGGAAATAGTGGAGGTGAAACCAAGAAGAAAATGAATTATTACTTAAAAAAAAAAACCCTACCCTTTCTCCAAGGAGCTGAGGGTGGCTTGTAAGGTTCTACCACACCACCACCACACATACATATGTACATTTTTTCTCACAACAACCCTGTGACATAGTTTAGGCTGAGAGAGAAAGTGGGAAGCCCAAGGTCATATGACAAGTTTCATGAATGAACCTCCATTTCTCCAGTCTTAGTGTGGGCCTTTAATGACTATGCAACACTGGCTGTATGCTTTTCACTCAAAGTTCCCAAGCAGAAACATTGAACAAGAAATTTTACGGATAGAAGGAGAACTTGTTAAATTTGCATTCTAATAAGGCCAGCACTAATATACTTGATTAAATATGTTAGGCACATAATATCTGATCCTATCTGATCTTATTCTTGCCACATTCTTTCTGGACACAATTATTTGTCTGTCTTCCCCTCATCCTTCAACCACATATTTCCTTTTAAGCTTCCCCACCCCCTTTTTTTTTGTATTCCTGAGAGAAAGCTCTGTACCAACAGATAATCATCACTGTACATTAACTTCTGCCAAGTTCCTTTTTCTGATTACCCCCCCCCATCATATTATATCTGATGGTCTGTTCCTGTGGGATTCTGCACTCAGGCAGAAGCTTGTGGGACTTGGCTTAAAGATTCTGGCACAGGGGTGAGAGGATAACAATGGTTTTGTTGGGCAAAATATTCGGTGACACTGAAAGTCATATAAAATTATGGAAATATTAAGAGATAATAAGCCCTTTGAGTGCTAATTAAGCCTTGCAGTTGAGAAGAAACAAAACATAATGATGGAACAGCAGTGGGGAAGGCTGCCCAAACCTTAAAAATAAAGGTGTGGACAGGTAATTCTTAAAATAAAAGGGAAATGCATTGTGAAGCCTTCTCCAACCTGGTGCTCTTCAGATGTGTTGGACTACAGCTTCCATCATCCCCAGGCAGCATAGCCAGTGGAGGACCATGAATGTTGAGGAAGGTTGACTTAGATGAATCTGCAAAATGATTTATCTGCTTGTAAGGTACATTTTTGTCTGAGACAAGCCAGGAGTGTTTTGGAAAGACAGGAGAATCTGCAAACTACTTAAGGACTTTCCTCGCTATGTATGTACTCACGACTCATCCTTAGAATGACTGCAGTTTAGATGTTGAGCTATCCGTACTTTAACTGCTTCTCTTTCAGGATGATCAACAGCACCGGCACTTGGATATAAACCTGTTGAAGCTAAATCATTTTAAAAGCACAAGGTGTAGGGATGGAGAGCTTGAAAGGCAACTCCAAAAGTCTGGATCTGTTGAGTCCATCCCCTTTCAAAAAGGCCTCACTATAATGAGATTTGCATCCTGTCACTATAACTATTCAGCCCTCCCTACCAGCCCCCTAGGGTGGCTAGGTGACCTACTTGACAGTCCTCTATTTAATAAATTTGCAGATGCAAATGTTATGCAAATTGGTATCCTCTTTTGTCCTCTTTTTTGGTGATGGGTTTCCTCATTGAACCCTATACAAAAGTGTGTGTGTGGGGGGGTAACATGTGGCAGAAAGGGATCAATACCACATGAAAGAGGCCCTGAAAGGCCTCTCTTTAATGGAAATGATGTTCAGAACATCACTTGCTGGTAAGCAGAAGCCTTGTGGGGCCTCCTCATGTGTGGTAGTGAGTTTTACCCAAGTCAAGGCATGGTGGACAGGCTTGAAGAAGGCAGGGGACACTGGAAGGAAAAGGTCATTGTTCTTCATCTGTCCTGGCTTTTTGAGAATTCCTGTCAAATGTCTGAAAAACTCTTGAGGTTTTTGGAATGTTCAGCAGGATTGCCCCAAAAGCCAAAATTATTTTCGGTACCAGCCAGTGGGAGCTAGGTGTGCAGTCAGGCTATCTGTTTACTTCTTTCATGGTTGTGTTCTTTATTTATTTATTTTTACATTGTATTTTAATTAAGATTTTGTTTTTAATATGGATTTTATTGATAGCTGCCTTGAGTGCCATTTTTTTTGTCAGAAAGGTGGGGAATAAATAAATATCAACTAGGTTTTCTAGCAAGGTGATAACTTGCTTAGGGCAGGAGTTGTGAGAGAAAGAGTATTAGAGGACTCTTCCTGGCACTGTGATTTTCCTAGGGTGAACAGCATCATGACTGCACAAGAACCACAGATGAATCCTGCATGAACTCTTTGTCGACTAGTGTGGTCCAAATACATGGAAAACTTGACTTAAGTCTGAGAGGGGTGGATTCAAGCCCTATGAATATGTGGCCTGGGGGAAATCACTCTCTCAAGCATCCCTCCCCATGTGGAAATTGGGAATATAGGATTTCTGTAAAGTGAAATTTGCACTATATTTGCAGATTAAAGTACATTATATCAAGGGTTCAGCTGTGCTAAATGGCTACAAGGGAACAATTTGATGCAGAAAGGGTTGATTCACGAGGCTTAAATGGCCCTTAGCCCCTCCCTCCATTTCTTTCAAAGTTGCCAAAGGGTGTTTTCTGCTTGATCAGCAGCTGCTTCAGTGCCATCTTTCTAAACAAAACACCCAATAACACCTGTGTCCTTCTTCTTGGCTATATAAGCCCATCCAATCAGGCATCATGTAGATCTCAACCAATCAGATCTGTCTTACATGACAATAGACGTATGCAGTCATTCTTCCCCAACCCCCGCCTCATGAATTCTATTATGCAAGGGGGAGAATGTTGGCCCTACCCATTTCCATGCCCCTACCACCATTCCCACAGCCTTCTGTGCACTGGGGGCTGAACTGGGGTCCTGTCACTAAGCTATTAAGAGCAAGGACAATCAGCATTTCCCATACTCTGTATGGTGGTAGACGTCCACCACTGTTTGCCATAGCACTGTGCCAATTGTTTCAATCTATTTCTTTTCAACCGTTCATTTCAGGGAGGAGTGAAAAGAAATTGCATCTGAAAATTGTGGGAAGGGGTGAGAATTTTGGAGAAATTTCTCAGTGTGAGGAGTTTGTTGCTGTTGTTGTTTTCAACAAACCAAGAACAAACCAACAACGAAACAGGCACTCAGCAGGCAGCATCAATGGAGGAAACCCTGATTAGGTTCTCTAGGGGGTTTCAAGGAAGCCCAAGCAGCCAGAGAGGCTGAAATAGGGATTGCCGTCATGGGGGAATCCTGTTTGCTTTTGGCTTGACAGATCCCCGTGGCACCCCTGACTTGGTAAACATTTATGAGCCAAGCAGCAGGTCAGTTCCAGAAACTCAGGAACTTTCCCATTTCTTTAAGTCCTTGAGCTGTGGTTTGCGCATGGGTATATTTAAGGAAATGGCAATTTGCATAAAAATGATGGCCATAAATAGCTTGATTTGCACAAAATTGTAGGCGATTTCCATAAATATTTATACTCACAGTCACAATTTGTGCAAATAAAAAAAGTGGAAAATCATGAGCTTGCCTGAAACACAGCACACATTGAGTCCAGTAAGCCCAGAGATCCACGAGCCAGAGATCAGGGGCTGAGCTGGCAAAAACTCACCAAGCTTTACCCCCCAACCAGATTCCTCTGACATCTCTAGGCTGAAAAGCACAGAACAGGAGAAAAGTTGTAAAATAAAGAGCAGATACCCCCACCACACACACAAAAACACACTTTCCCCCCATTTTAGTTCCCATGACAATACATCTTGGTGCACGATTTTAGAAGAAAAGCTAATCATGTTAGGAAAATAAATAAAAAATCTAACAGTCTTCAATGGTACAGTGCTTTATCAAAAATGTAAATTAAAATAAACTCCCTATGGAAGAGTAACCTCCTGCCACTACAGCATCTGTTAAGGCTTTACCTGCCTGATATAATAATGTAAAAGTCTTGGTGCTTGTTTAGAGGCTGACTGACTCAAAGAACATACCCTTTTATGCATTATTACCATCTTAGGTATCCTATTGTTTTATTTATCAGTCTGAAGAAATATCTGCCACAATGCGTTAGAGATCATACTGCTAAAGCAACAGTTGCCTGAGTTTACCAAACTTAAATTTATCCACTAAATTCAAGCACCGTAGCGTAGAACAGAGAAAAAAGAGACGCTTCCTCAAATTCAGCCTCAGGAAAACACCACAGGGCTGTAGAAGTTTCAGCCTTCAGATGCACCATTGAACATCCATTTAAAAAACCCTCTCAACGGATACCTTTCTGTTTAAAAAGCAGCCCCCATTTAGGCAGCCCAGTCAAGGAGCTTCTTACATGCATCATAGTGTTAGAGCCAGATCAGCACCAGGATTAGTGCCACTAATGGTCCCCTTAGGGTGGCCAGGGGTCCTACTTTACAGAGGACAGTCCTCTAATTGGAGAGTTGTAAGAGGACAGTCCTCTAGAGCCAGCATGGTGTAGTGGTGAGAGTGCTGGACTGGGGGCCGGGAGATCCAGGTTCTAGTCCCCACTCGGCCATGGAAGCTCACTGGGTGACTTTGGGCCAGTCACAAACTCTCAGCCCAACCTATGTCATAGGATTGTTGTTGTGAGGATAAAATGGAGAGGAGGAGGAGGAGAATGTAAGCCGCCTTGGGTTCCTTGCAAGAGGAAGAAAGGAAGGATATAAATGCAATAAATGAATGAGTGAATGAATGAATGGAGAGTTGTCAGAGGACAGTCCTCTATTTGAAGGTTTCCCCGATTTGATGGGCAGTCTTCAGTCCAAGTCTGGTTTAAAGATAAAGAACCACAAGAAAGGAGAGCGATAAAGGGGCCTTAAAGTTGTCCATAAACACTTGGCACCTGGACAGCAGATTAAGCAGGTACACAGGTCACCTGGTCAGTCTCTCCACTATTGTGAGATGTCTTCTATTTCTATTTAAATAGCAGTTAGTATTTATAAATGTGCACCTATGCATGCAGGTCTGCATACATATGTGGTTCCTGCAAGTATTGGCTCTGGAGTACAGTTATGTCGACATGAGGATTAAGACTACATGAGAAAGCACCCACTGGTTTTTAATTATGATTATTATAACAACATAAGAACAAAAGAAGAGCCATGCTGGATCAGATCAATGGTCCATCTAGTCCAGCATTCTGTTCACACAGTGGCCAACCAGCTGTCAACCAGGAAACCACAAGCAGGGCATGAGTGCAAAGCACCCTCCCGCCCATGTTCCCCAGCTACTAATGTACAAAGGTATACTGCCTCTGATATTGGAAGTAGCATATAGCCATCAGGACTAGTAGCCATTGATAACCTTCTCCAGGAATTTGTCTAACCCCCTTTTAAAGCCATCCAAATTGATAGCCATCATTACATCTCATGGAAGCAATTCACTGCTGGGCTTTAACTTCGGTGAATGACATCAGTCATTTGAGTGTGTTTTGTATAGAGTGTACAGCACCTGTGGCTTCTGTATTGTGCACTTGGTAATATGTTGGTATACCTTTTTGCAAGATTGGATCATGACATAAGATCTTGTCATGTGGAAAAAATACACAAATAATTACGTAAGTATTTATGTAAGTATTTACATAATTTACCTCAGTACATAACATTTAGCATATTGTTCCCCATTCCCTTCGATGTTTCCTCAGCAGACACTTCCGTATTTTCCTACAAATGTATATGCGTAAATTTTGGGAAAGTAAAAAAATCATCCGAAAGTCCATGGACTCTGCATGGCCTGAGCGGGGCGCTCCGCAGCAGATTCTGTAGGTCAGATTCTCAGAAATCCGAGCTCATTTTAGTCCACCTCGAATTTCTCCAGCAGCATCCCTATTCACATGCGAGATTGCCTCTAGCCTTGAGCTTAGTAAGGCTGGATGTTGTTCTCAAAGGTCCTGAGTGGGGTTTATATCTTTATGGCCAACCATTTTAACAAATGTTGGTGCATCATAGAATGATAAGGGCCACTTCTTATGAGTTCTTTTGTATTTGGGTAGAGGCAGTGGAGGCTGGTGGCTCCAGTTTCAGTGGAGCTGTGAATCCATTCTGGGTTTCAGTCAGAACCAGCCAGAAGTCTAAAGGAGCTATCCAAGGCACTGAACCTATTTTGGGAGTGGGGTTCAGCACCTTCAATAGCAATCTTAGAGTTCTGGCTGGCTCTGCCTGAAACCCAGAATGGATTTACAGCCCCACTAAAATCTGAGCCACCAGCCTCCATGGGGTAGAGGTATTCTTGTCTACTGGTACTATCTATCAGAACTGATGCATGTATGAATTGCCTCTGGTTGAATTGACCCTGGTTTGTATGTATTCCCAACTTTTCTTCATCCTAGTTCTGTTGGTGGAGGTTGCTGAATGATACCACAATTCCACTGGAATTCCACAATTCCACTGGAGAGCCTGAAGGTGAGCTCTTAGTAGGGCTGGGTGTAGTGCTCCTTTGGTTGGAGGAAGGCGATCATCGTGACATTGTTTTTTGGTGAATAAACAACAACCTTACAGCCTCTATATCAGCCATTGTTGTTTTGGGGAAGTACAGTTGGCAAAGAAAGGCTTCTAAAATAAAGTAAAGTGCACCATGGTTCAATCCGCGGTTACGAGCTCTGAAACAGGAGGTGAGACGGCTAGAGCGCTGGTGGCGGAAGTCTCGCTCCAAAGATGATCAGACACGGGCTAGAGCTGTATCTTCAGCCTATCATGTGGCGGTGAAGGCAGCAAAAAAGGAATATTATGCTGCCTCCATCGCCTCTGCAGAGTGCTGTCCCAGGAGGCTGTTCCAAGTGGTCCGGAGCCTGGTTGGTCCTGTGGCTCCGGAACCACTGGAGCATTCTAAGGCCTCCTGTGAGGCCTTGGCAAGGCACTTTGCAGATAAAATTGATCAGATTAGGTGTGTTACTCTGCACGCTGTGGATACAGTTAGTGAGCAAGAGGCGGCCTGTGGCAAACCGGTGTTGTGGGATCGGTTCCAGCTTCTTCCTCCTGATGAAGTGGACAAGGTGCTTTCATCTGTAAGGCCGACCACCTGCTTACTTGATCCTTGCCCATCTTGGCTCATTATGAGCTGCAGAGAGAGATTGGGTGAGGGGATCAAGGCGGTGGTGAACGCCTCCCTTGAGGAGGGAGTGATGCCATCAGCCCTCAAGGAGGCAGTGATAAGACCGCTCTTAAAGAAGCCCTCCTTGGATCCTCAAGTTTTGAACAACTTTCGCCCGGTCTCAAATCTGCCATTTTGGGGCAAGGTGATTGAGCGGGTGGTGGCGGTGCAGTTGAAGGCACACTTGGAAGAAACTGATTATCTAGACCCATTTCAGTCGGGCTTCAGGCCTGGGCATGGGACAGAAACGGCCTTGGTCGCCTTGGTAGATGATATGAGGAGGGCTCTGGATAGGGGTGAATGCTCCTTCCTTGTTCTCCTCAACCTCTCAGCGGCTTTCGATACCGTTGACCACGGTATCCTCCTGGACCGCCTGGAGGGGTTGGGCATTGGGAACACTGTATTGCGGTGGTTCCGGTCCTTCCTCTCCGGCAGGTACCAGAGGGTAGCACTGGGAGAGGAGGTTTCAAACCCACGGCCACTTACTTGTGGGGTGCCACAGGGTTCCATCCTCTCCCCAATGCTATTTAACATCTATGTGAAGCCGCTGGGGGCTATCATCAGGAGGTTTGGGGTGCAGTGTCAACAATATGCGGATGACACGCAGCTCTACCTCTCGTTTAAATCTTCACCAAGGTTGGCTGTAGAATCCCTGTCCAAATGTCTGGAGACGGTAAGTGGCTGGATGGGGAGGAATAGGCTGAAGCTGAACCCTGACAAGACTGAGGTACTTTTGGTGGGAGACAAGAGGAGGCTGGGGGATGTTGACCTGGTGTTGAATGGGGTACGGCTACCCTTGAAAGACCAGGTCCGCAGCCTGGGGGTCATTTTGTACTCCCAGCTGTCCATGGAGGCTCAGGTGTCAGCTGTGAGCCGGACAGCGCTGTATCAACTCCATCCGATTCAGCGGCTGCGCCCCTTCCTTCCTGACCATCTGCTCCCATCGGTAGTACATGCCCTGGTCTCCGCTTGTTTAGACTACTCTAATGCGCTCTACGTGGGGTTACCTTGAAGACAGTTCGGAAACTGCAGCTGGTACAGAACGCGGCAGCTCGCCTGATTAAAGGCAGCCGCCGGCGAGATCACATCACTCCAGTGCTGAAGGAGTTGCACTGGTTACCAGTTGTTTTCCGGGCCAAATTCAAGGTGTTGGTTTTGACCTTTAAAACCCTATATGGTTCTGGCCCAGCCTATCTTAAGGAGCGCCTCCAGCAGCACCAGACAGGCTGCTTAACAAGATCAGCCTCGGATGGCCTTCTCTCTGTCCCATCAGCCAGGACAGCTAGACTGGTGGGGACGAGGGAGAGGGCCTTTCCTGTGGTGGCCCCCACTCTGTGGAACTCCCTCCCTAGGGAACTCCATCATGCCCCCTCTTTAATGAGCTTCCGTCGTGCATTAAAAATGTTGTTGTTCAGGCAGGCATTTGGGGTGGGTTTAGGGGTGCACAAAACCCACTTACCTGGTCTCGCAGCTTTTCACGGTGGGGGGGAGGCACTTCGCTGCTCTCCCCCCGAAGTTCAGGCCGGGGGGGGAGGCTTCCCGCCTCGCCCAGCCGAAATTCAGGCCGGGGAGGAGGCGCCTTGCCTTGCCCGGCCGCGAAATTAAAATTTAAAAAAAAACACGCCCCCGTGATAGGCTACGTGGCGATTAACGTAGCCTATCACGGCTAGATCTGCAAAGTCAGCCGTGATAGGCTACGTAAATCGTCACGTAGCCTATCACGGGTGACTTAAAAAAAAAAAGCGCGTACGCAAATGGCGGCCCCCATAGGGAGCCGCCATTCGCGTTCCTTATTTGGTCCTTGTAGTCTACGTAAATCTTTACGTAGATTACGGCGAAAATAAGGGCAATGCAAATAGCGTTGCCCTTATTTTCGCCGTAGTCTACGTAATCTTTACGTAGACTACAGCGACCAAATAAGGAACGGGAATGGCGGTTCCCTATGGGGGCCGCCATTATCCGTATGCGCTTTTTTCTTTTTTTTTTAAAGTCACCCGTGATAGGCTACGTGACGATTTACGTAGCCTATCATGGCTGACTGTGCAAATCTAGCCGTGATAGGCTATGTTAATCATCACATAGCCTATCACGGGGGCGTTTTTTTTTTTTTAGTTTTATTGGAATGGCAGCGGCGGCAGCCGGTCGAAAGATCGGCTGCCGCCCCCGCCCCTGACGAAGACCCAACGAACCGCCGCCGGGACCCACCGCCGGGAGGGACATTCAGGAAAGGTAAGTCCCATCCCGGGGGGGGGGTGCGGGGGGCGGGGGGTGCCGAGAATTTCTCCCCGAAACTTGTTCGGGGGGCCGAACACGTTGGCGCTCGGCCCCCCGAAGTTTCGGGTAGAAATTCTCCGCCAACCCTAGGTGGGTTAGGGTATTTTAGCAAATGTTTTTATTGTAGAATTTTATTGTTTTAAACTGTTTTTATTGTATGTTGTACATCGCCCAGAGTGGCTGGGTGACCAGCCAGATGGGCGATTAATAAATTTAATAATAAATAAATAAATAAATAAAGTATCCCAGAGGTCTTCAGGAGTGGTGCCCAGTTATGCCAAAGCTTCTAGTAATGCACTGTTCACCAAATTAAATGTCTTCTACCATTTTAGTTTCCTTGTATTAGCAAATGAACCTGTTACATCTGCTCCAGATACAGACTCTGTGTAATCCAGGGAGTGCAGAAGCTTTTAGTGGTCCTTAAGGATGGACGAAAGTCTCTTACCTGGTCCTGCAGCTTGCTTCGCGGTGGGGAGGAGGCGCTTCGCTTCTCCCCCCGAAGTTCTTGGCAGGGGGGAGGCGCCCCGCCCCTCCCAGCTGAAATTCAGGCCGGGGGGGAGGCGCCCCATCCCTCACCGCCGAAATTCAGGCCAGGGGGGAGCGCCCTGTCTCCCCGGCTGCAAAATAAAAAAAGTAAATAAAAAAAAAACATGATAGGCTACGTAACGATTTATGTAACCTATCACAGCTAGATTTTCAAAGTCAGCCATGATAGGCTATGTAAATCTTTACATAGCCTATCACGGGTGACTTGGGGGGGGGGAAAAGTGTGTACGCAAATGGCGGCGCCCATGGGCGCCGCCATTTGCGTTTCTTGTTTGGGCAGGGGTAGTCTACGTAAAGATTTACATAGACTACGGCGAAAATAAGGGCAACGCAAATAGCGTTGCCCTTATTTTCGCCATAGTCTACGTAAATCTTTACGTAGACTACCCCTGCCCAAATAAGGAACACAAATGGTGGTGCCCATAGGCGCCACCATTTGCGTACGCACCTTTTTTTTCCCCCCAAGTCACCCGTGATAGGCTACGTAAAGATTTACATAGCCTATCACGGCTGACTTTGAAAATCTAGCCGTGATAGGCTACGTAAATCGTTACGTAGCCTATCACTTTTTTTGTTTTTTTTTACTTTACTTTGTAATGGCGGTGGCGGCGGCAGCCGGTCGGAAGACCGGCCACCGCCACCGCCCCTGCTGAAACGCCGCCGAAACGCCGCCGGGACCCGCCGCCGAGAGGGACATTCGAAGGAGGTAAGTCCCATCCCAGGAGGGGCGGGGGGGCGGAGAATTTCACCACCAATTTCGGGGGGCCGAATGCATTGGCATTCGGTCTCCCCGAGATTCGTGGAGAAATTCTCCGCCATCCCTAGTGGTCCTAGTGTTTTGTAGACAGGAGCTATCTCAACATACCTTTACATTCCATGACCAAGATAAATGCCATAGTCCAGTGGAAGAATGGGATGCCACCAGGGAGAGCAATCCTATGGCCACTAGACAGTGTCTAGACAGCCATAGGATTTTTCAGTTTCTGGGAACTGAGCTCAGAGCCAGGGCTCCAAGCACAGTTCCCAGAAAACACGCTCCCCTCCCCCTCGTAGGCAGCATGGTTCTTCCCCATCTCCACACTTGTAACCACTTTGAAAAAATTAAAGTTCATACTGACTTAAGTTTGACTTAATATCTATGTCTGGTCTGCTTCTTGATACAATTAATAATCTTGAAATCAGAAACATGTCAGTCTTTATGGCTACTGTTTTCTACTTCAGAGCAGAGTTTACTTTCTCTCTAATAATTTACATGTTCTCAGTTCACATTTTTTCATTGGGGCCAAGACATTTACATTGTTGGTGTGCACTCACTGCTGCAGGAAATTATCTAATTCTTTACCAATTTCTGCCACATGGTCCAAGGAAACTTGCACTTCTTTGGGGAAGACACATTGAGTGAGAATGTGAATAAGCTCTTCATTTTTACATTGAAAAGGCTTTGTTGATGTTTGAAAGGCTTCCTTAAGTTACAGTATGTTGGCTATTTGCGTCCCTTTTTGATTCACCGTTTTAGCCTATGCAAATATTTACGTAGGCTAAAATGGCGAATCAAAAAGGGACGCAAATAGCGCCCGCTACGCTATTTGTGTTCCCCTTTATTTTCGCCATCATAGTCTATGTAAATATTTACATAGACTAAGACGGCCAAAAATAAGGAACGCAAATGGCGGCGGCTATGGATCCACGGGGGGGATCCACGGGGGGGCGGGGGACAGGCCGTTCCACCACAGATTTCGGGAGGCCGAATGCACTGGCATTTGGCCTCATCGAGATCCGTGGCGGAATTCTCTGACATCCCCACATGTATCTGTGAACAGAATCATAGATTTCTGTTGTGTACTATGCAGGGATAAAGCTGTATGAATTATTAATCTTCATTGCAATATTTCCACATGCATGTGCCTACATGATCCCATTAAGAGATCCAGTCATGAGTTCTGAGTAGTACTTTGGAAATGGCACCTCATGAACACACAAGAAATTCAGCTTTGTCTCCTCAGGGCCACTTTCATCTGTTCTTATTTCATAGGTTCCGAAACCAACTGCTGGTATTAAAAAGAGGTGACAATTGAGCTCTGGTACTACTAATTAAGCCTCATTACTAGACAACGCAGCAAAAATGGATGCCGCCTGCACTCCCTGTAGTTGAGAAAAAGTGACATGATGTATATTATTGGTGAGTACACAGTTTAAAGGGGTGGCAAAGACCATTATTAGGCTTTAATCCTTGCTATAAGGAATTTTAATATAGGTGACTAGAAGCTGAAGGAGTGAATGGGGTAGTGGGAAATATTTGAGGGAGCGGCTTGCCTTCACTACCCTGTGAGGTCAGCTTGGCAAGAATTATCTTTAGGGGGAAGGTGACAAGGTAATTCATACAAGTAGCAGCAAGGGGTAGTGGGCGCTTCCCCCCCCCCAATATTTACCACTACTCATTCACTACCTCAGCATTCAGTCACTTATATTAATATTCCATTTAGGAGTGGTTGAAGCTTTGCCCTCTTACATTGCTCCCCCAAACTTGTTTTTCTTTCTGACATCACCTCATGCCTCTAGAAAAGGTCTGTACAAAACCATTTTTAAGGGAGGGAGGGCTTGCTCCTTTGCCAATAAAATGTTTTTCCCTTCAATTTGGGATTCATTTTAGAGCCTGACTTTAGAAGCACCAGCGTTATCCTCTCTTATGTGTGAGGGTCAAGAGCAAGCCTTGAACATCTCTGTCACAGGCAGAGCGCCGCTTCTAGCAGGGAGAGAAGGAGGTCTGAGGGAAAAAAAGGCAGATATTATGACAGGTGATAAGCCTCCTCCGAGCGTTTCCTGCCCAACATGTGCAAAGCCCTGAGGTGAGGAACTACCTCAGGTCCAGGACAGAGCTCGTTGGCACCCAAAAATAAAAGTGCCCCTTACCTGCTGCACAGGCGTTTCTTCTCTCTTACGAGGTGCAGCGGTGGCCCCAAAAGCCTGGCGAGGCAAAGAGCAAAAGGCAGCGCTGCGCAGCACGAAGCACGGGGCCCTCCTGGCAGGGGTGTTTGGCAGCAAGAAGGGAGAGAGGGAGGGAGAGCCAGTGGTGGCAGTGCAAGTCTCCTCCCGGTCCCATCCCTGAGAGGGCTCTGAGCGCTCGGTGGCAGGGAAGGGGAGGAGATGGTTGGTTGGAAGAACCCATCCCACAGTGGTAGGCTGGGAGTGGGAGGGACCCAGCTGAGACCTGGCTCTAAAAAAAGTCCCGAGTCTTTGTCCCAGCACGACCCACCACCACTACACCCCTGCTCCCAATCATTTTTCTGTTTCATTTGCAATTCAAGTCAATTCCAGATTAGAAAGGAAACATGATTCCTAGAATTATCATTAAGTGCTATACCAAGTAGTCCTCCTTAGATTTTCAGTTTTCTGTTTTGATGTTCAAGTGCTTCATCAGCTCCAAGAGCACAGAATGACCCATGCTTCTGTTAACCACCCACTTCCCTTCTATGAAATGCTCCCAAATGTCTGGATCAGTTAAATTCAGGTACGAAGTAATCATCTGTGCAAAGAAGTACTTGATAATTTCATGAAGGGAGGTGAAGCCTAGCATCCAGTCTGGTCGCCTTCATGAGAGCAAGGGAGGATTTTTTTCCAGGTTACTCAGATTGGCCAAGTGTGACTTGTATTTTTTCCTCCCTTAGGAGGACCAGTCATGGGGTACAGGGTGGCTCTGATTTTTCCTGCACTGTGCAGGAGGTTGGACTAGAAGGCCCACAAGGCCCCTTCCAACTCTTTGTTTCTATGAGTCTATATTAATGGTTCATATATAGTACTGTATAGACTTGCAATAGGAAATGAACATTTAATTTGCAGGTAGAGGGTTATTCCTAGAAAAATATTGGTAATAACTATGAATCCTCCAACCTGCTGCCTCTCCCGCCAGCCCCCCTGGAGGCAGACAGACCCAGGAGCACTCACCAGAGGCTGGCAGGGAGGACATGCCAGAGAGGCAGGAAGTGACAGGGGAAGAACCCAGACGTAGCTGGTAGAGAGGTTGGAGGACCCAGGACCACTGACATGGAGGCCAGAACAGCCACATTGGAAATGGATCATAGAGAAACAGGGGAAGGAGGCTGGAATAGGGCTACATATGGAAGGGGAGGGGTGGCAAATGAGGTCAGATACCCTGTGCTTATGAGACCAGGAGGTCTGAGTGAGTGGGAACCAGAGGGGAAGAGCAAGGCTGACTGATAGGCCCTTCCCCTCCAGTATTGAGGCCACAGTACGGCTGAGCGGAGGGCTGACACAAAAGCGGTGGCACCTAGGGTCATCTAAATATCCAACTCCCAAGTGTCCACAATAACAATTTTTGTAGAACATTTTATGAGGAACATTTTTGATTATAGTCAATTTTCTCATAGGAGCAATGGTTAACAAGATAAATAGGAAAAACAGTTGTAGGTGGTGGCCATTTTATTTTCATTCAAAACTTGATTCCCCATGCTGTGATGAGAAGATTGGAACCACACTCATATATACACTCATGTATAATCAAGGAACCCACAGATAAACAGGAAAAAATGTTTTAGGCAGAGGCCATTTTGTTTTCTCCCTTTAACTCGTAACTGAAGAGGTTCTGAGTAGGGATGGATGAGCCCATCTCTGTCCGGGATTGGGGAGCTTGACAAATTGCCCCCTCACAGCTTGCACAGCCCGGGCCTGCTCACTGAGCTTCCCTGCTCACCCTGCCTATGAGCTGCACGAGCTGCCCCTCTTTCTCGCATGGGCTGTTAAGCACCAGCCCAGGGAGGGAGGCCCTCTGTGCAGCCACCCCCAGCCTCTTGCCCCGGCCTTCTCTAGAGGAAGCCAGGGTGAGAGCGCTGGGGTGCTGCCGTCACCCCTCTTCCACGCACCAGCTGTCAAAGTCCGGCACAGGGAAGAGGGGCCTCACCACAGCCACCCCCAGCCTCTCACCCTGGCCTCCAGCAGGTGGGGGGGGGAGAGGAGGATAGGTGCCTCCTTCTTCCCTCCATCCCCACCTGCTACAGCAGCAGCAGCTAGGGACAAGCTGGTCATTTTCCATAAGGCCAGGAAAACTTACGGAAAACGACCAGCCTTTCCCATGCCACTGCCACTGTAGCAAGGATGGGGGAAGGAGGAGAGGTGCTACCTTCTTCCCCTCTCCTTGCTGAGGGAGTGGGTGCCTGAGCACTTGCCTGACTCAGCACACTGTGAGTCGGGCAAGAGCTGAGGTCCATGAACCGGCGTCCGGGGGGCCGAACCAGCAGCTTCTCGCTGGGCTTTGAGCCCCAACCGGATGCTCGTGACATCCCTAGTTCTGGTCCTATCACCATTCAAAACTTGACTCCCCATGTTCTAATGAGGAGATTGGTACTTCACTCATACTTGTATCAGCAAGGAACCCACGGACTGACATTTGACAACAGACTACAGTAAGTGCATTGGGTATTCCCAACAAGTCTGGTGTTTACCATGAATAGAGCTCTTGGTGGCAGCAGTGGTGGCAACAGCACTCTTTCCATGGAATTTCCATGGACAAGCCTGCCAAACATATTTTGTTGGAAGTGTTAGGGAATTTGGGAAGACTTCTCTTCTATGTCAGGCCTGGTAAAGCTTATGGATCAGCTGAGTGATGTATTGACTTGTTGGTTTAATGCCTTAGTTGTTCACAATGATGGTGCAAAAATGTGTTTTTGTAAGTTTCATTTTTTTCTGTTCTGTAAGCTGCCTTGCGGGCCTTTGACATTTGAGTTTAAATTCTTAAATATTGAATTTATTTAAAAAAAAATAAGCTACCTTTAAGGGTTAAAAATTGTCACATGTAAAATACATGGGACAATTGTGCTAGGCATTTAAGGTTCTGATTTCATACTCTTAAGAACACCAAAACATCAAAAGTCTAAACTTGTTGTTTGATTGTGGTGTAAATAACACTGTACTTTTCAAAACACAAGAAAGGGGACTGATTAATGTAGAGAGTGTAATGAAGGAGGGAAAGGCATGTCAGCCTGCCTGCCTGCCAAAGTTAATTATTTGTGGGTGTTGTCTGTAGAAAACTCTCCCATCCACCCCACACATTGCATTTTCTAATGGTGTGTGTGTTTCATTATCTCCTTCATGCTGCCAAGAATAATGAATACATATTTCCCAAGGAAAAAGAGTGTAAGGGAAAACACACATAAGGCTGACCTTTAACATGACAGTTAATTCTTAGAGCTGTGACAGTTCTACTTTTTAACATTTAGTATCTTAACCCACGGGCTAGAAGCCCTGTGAATGTCAAGCAGTGTTAAACCACATGGCATGCTGAAGTGGGATTTTGCTGCCACATGTTTTGTTATAATGGAAACCATAATAAAGGGCATGAATGGAAGTGAGGCGGGGGTGGGGGGATTAAGAGAAAAAGAGGTCAGGGTGTTCTGCTGCAAAATCCTGAAGGGTCCACTAATGCTTGTTATTTTTAGTATAGCCTCAGTATTTATTTTGAAGATGGGGGGAAAGTATAGTGAGATTATTTATTTTCCCCTCCATTCAACCCTGAAATAGTTCTTTCTTTTCATAAATCCATTTATTCCTTGGCCTTTTTTTCTTACATATTCAGAGCAGGTAGGCCTAAGCAAAGACAAATGCTGCATAATTTGAACTTTAACATATACTTCACAGGCTGGTGCCTCGGTCAGTCTATGAGGGAAAGCAATTATCGTTCTTAAGCTAGCACAAGTAGGAGCACTATTATGATGAAGGGTCAATGACACACCATTTCAGTGGTGAAGAAAAATTTGTGGTAAAAAAAAACAACCACCCAATTTTCTTAAAAGCACTATCATTTCACCTTCTATGACTGAAAGATCTTTCGAAAAGCAGAAGGGAAATGCCAGTGTCACATTCACTATATTAAAACCTCCACAGCCCATATAATTATGTCAATTAATCAAGTTATTTTCCTTGGATCATCAATAGGTCTTTTCCTTCCCTCCTATGGCCCTATCACCACAACTACCCCCCTCCCCTGGTGCCAATCAAGCATTTTAACCAAATGTTTTCTTAAGGTCTAAACAGGCCCCCTCCCTGCACTAGTAAAGGAGAATTTATATTTGCTTGAGTCACATTCATCTGGAGACACCCCCCCATACCGTTTTGCGGCCTCTATCTTAAAAGCATCTGCTCCTGGTCTCTGAAACAATTGTGGCTCTCCTTGGAACAGGTGAATTGCTTCAGTGAGTGACAAGTTAGTCCTTTCACTGTGTGACTGGAAGTTGTTCCTTCAATCAAATGTGAACTAGTTGGAAATAACTGATTTTGTGCTTCAGCAACATTGCTCTTGCCTGAATGCAAGACTGCATTATCTTAGGGCTTGCCATGGATAGGGAGAAGGTCCCTAGCTGAATTATGTGTAAGACGTGCTTTAGCCCTTACCAGTGCTAACTGTGATCCATCCCCTCTAATTAATCTATTCCCAGTCTGTCTCACTTTTGCATTTGTTCATTCATAAATCCATTCCATCCCATTTCTGCGTTTATGTGAAATTTTTAAATCAACATGAAAATTTGCATTTAAATATGCATTTTAAATACAGATTTGGAATGTATTTTGTTTTCCAAAATATGCCTTTCTAAACATATTTTCTCTCAAAATACACATTTTAATGCATTCTGATACATTTTGAGCCAAGATCTGCATCGCAGCTTTCAGAAAAGTGCAAAATCCGATGGATAAGCAGCTATGTTCCAATCTGCACATTAGTCTGGGAGATGCAGATCAGGTCACTTCATATCCCAATTTTCAAAGACTGAATTAATAGTAGCTGTGATATGAACAAGTAGAAGGAAAATATCCTTTCTGCCCAATGAGCTATGACAACTAGCACTGCTCTAAAAGAAATCCTTGGAGGTTTTGAAACAGATCCAATTTCTCACATAGTGACATTCTCACATTGCTCTTCTCAGACCCTCCGACGAAGTTCCACAATTCCAACATGTATTGGATGATGGTTTGGATGCTGACTGGTTGATTGAACACAGCACAAAAAGCATGGAAGAAACCAAACAGCGCTGTATGCTTAATCCAGGCATGCAAGGAGGAGGGGAAGGAAATGAAATGTTGAATTATTAAGGCTCTGAATTATTGCTTTTGACTATCCATCCTGTGCTTATTTGCCTCAGGCCCATTTGCCCACACAGGACGCAAAGGATTCCAGTTCCTGGCTAATTATCATCTTCTAACAAGTTCAGCTCCTACACAAAAGACTTGTAAGAAAAATCCCCCAGCTGATGGACAGGCAGCTGGGTGAGTTCTCATAGAAACCCATCCCCTGTGGGAAAGTAAGGCTTAAGCCGGTAAACAGGGTATCAGACTGTGCTTGACCTTTGGAACTCAGTGTCAATCTTGGTGGGAAAACAAATATATTCTACTTGTCATTAATGTGCATCCCTCCTGTTTGGAAACATGAGACAATGGGCTTTTGTATTAGAGAAAGCAACGTTGCCCCAGAACCTTGCCTCCACTCTTTCCATTCATCTGCTTTCTTACTAGTAAGGCTGAACCAAAATGCAGGGGCTGTACTTTTCATGAACATTTTTCTGCATGTTTGAAAGAGCCCTCATTTCAGTGTGTGTGTGTGTGTGTGTGTGTGTAATTGATACAAAAGAGCTCACCAGTTTTGGAACCATTGTCCTTGCTCTGAGTTGGCTTTGGTTGTGACATCATATAGCTGAATCTGATTAGATAGCACTATAGGATCATCCCATTCACTGCACAATCCCTGATTGGCTGAGGTCACTGATGGGGCTGTTGGTAGGAAGTACTCTTTTCACTCTCCTTTAACTTCATTTACCATCAGTGCCATTATCAGATAACCAAACCTGATTAGATACATGGCATCATGACATCATCTGGTAACATAACGGTGCTGAAGCAGAGACTAGGGAAACTATGGCCATGAGCAGGACTGAGAAAGCAAACAAGCATTTGTACATTTAAGATTTGGGGAGAGAATTATGTTGGCTACAGAAAACATGACTAAAACCTGGAACAGGCAAACATTTGGTACAGCCCTGCTCAGAAGAGCCAGAGCTACAGTTGAGTTTGGTTAATTAGAAATCATGGTCTTTGGAATATCTTCTTTAATTTTGACGTTATTTGAAGATGATGTACAACTGTTTTAGAGGACTATAAAACATAGTTATAGGTAAGTTAGGAAGCTGCCTTATATCAGGTCAGCTAGCTTATTTGTCCGTCTAGCAGAATATTTTTGCTCTTGTTGTTTGTGGCTCTCCTACATTTGAGGGAGAGGTTTTTCTCATCACCTGATCCTTTAACTGGATATGACAGGGACTTGATCTTTCTGTATTCAGACCATGTGCGGTGCCACTGAACTATGGTTCTTCCCCATGTCATTGTCCATCCTTCACCAGAGTTTACTATAGCATGTTGTGGTGATCTCAAACTTTTCTAGCACATGTATTGCACAATACTGAAAAATAAAAGAAACCAGAAATGATCAAGTCCTTATGAGTATTTCTGCTTAAGTATCTTCTTTAGGCAGAAATATGATTTGCAACTGAACTCAGGGAAAATGTGTCTATTTAGATAATTTTGCATCCCATTAAATGTTAATAGGAGGCATTATAATAGTTTAGGAAATCAAATTTTAAACCCTGTAAAGGGCAATATTTCAAAGTAAAATGGAAGATTATGTCATTTCATCCCTAGTTCACAAATGGGATTAAAGTACATCGCGCAGAGTGGTAGGCACTTTCGGTATTGCAACCGAAACTCTCCCCATGACCCGAGTTCGATCCTAGCGGAAGCCAGGTCTCGGGTAGCCGGCTCAGGTCGACTCAGCCTTCCATCCTTCCGAGGTCAGTAAAATGAGTACCCAGCTTGCTGGGGGAAAGGTGGTCACGACTGGGAAAGGCAATGGCAAACCACCCCGCTATAGTCTGCCATGAAAACGCCAGCGCAAGCGGTGTCCCTCTAGGGGTCAGTAATGACCCGGTGCTCGCACAGGAGGAAGCTTTCCTTTCCTAGGCATTAAATAAATTTTCTTTATCTCCCTTTAACGTTTATGGATGAGTTTAGTGGAAGCTACCGTATCATGGTAGAATGCTACTTGAGAGTGATGTTCTAACATGTATATTAAGAGAATATCTATCAAACCAAGGTAACCCAAAACAACAAAACTGACTTTTTGTATTTGATTGAAATTAGTGATGTTCAAGCTCCCTTTGGCTTGATCTAAAAGAAACAAATGGACATTTTGACTCATCCTGATGAATTATCAAAATTCCTAGCCTGAAGAGGACCATGATGTACCTGTCTGCCTTATAGTTATCAAAGATAAGGAGCCTGCAAGGAAAAAGAGGTGGCAACCCTAATTCAGCAAAGCACTCAAAGCCCTGGGCTTGAATAGATGAACCTGTCAGTTTCAATTTCCCTCACATTTGATTTTTTTTTTAATCACAAGTTATTTCTATCATTAATATGGAGACACTTGCAAATTTTTGGCAACTTCTTGCCAAAAACTAAGTGAAGCAAAATTCTCAGCCATCTCTAATCAACACTCACTATTGTTCCAAATACCCATGCACATGTAGTGGGGTGTGAAGATATTAAGCCAGCCTTCCCCATCTTGGTGCCCTCCAGATATTTGGGACCACAACTAGGGACGTTGGACAAATCTGCAATGGATTCAGATGAGTTCAGATTTCTATGAACCTGACCTGCAGATCCTTCAGCATTTTTTTCTAAGTCATGCAGATTCCATGGACTGTTGTTTTTTTTTTTTTATGGGGGGGGGGTGTTGCACAATTTTGCACTTGCAAGGAATGAGCATTAGTGGAAGATGGAATGAAAGACACCTGACAGTTCATGAAACACAGATGGAATGGATTTAACAAAATCCATACATTCCTAACTGCAACTGCCTGAGAAACAAAACTTCAGTAACATGAGAGCAAATAGGACAAAATGTTGAAAAATGATCCTTATTGAAGGGTGTATGGTCAAGTTTTCAGTAGGCTTGTAGTCTAGATGTACAATGTGTCCATGAACAGCCCCACTCCTGCATTCAGGCTTGCCCATGGTTGTGTCAGAGAGCTTGGATTTGGAGACATCAACCAAACACACTTTAAAGAACTACTTCTGTCATTCATCCCAAGCCCTCATGAAGGTAAAATTGGCCAAAAGGTTGTGTTATATTCGAAGAGGATGTTCACAGTCCAGTACATGATGCTTGGGGTGTGAGCCATCTGTAATGGGATCTGTCTAGTTTGTGCTGCAGAGGTCTCTTGGAAGCCATGTTTATCAATATTCCAAGTTGAAAGACACAGATGTCAATAAGGTTATTCAGGTGTAAATGTGTACAATGATATCTTTCCTGTAATAAAGTTACAGTTGGGCACATTTACTTATGAATAATCCCACTGAACTCCAAGTTTTAAGAACTCCATCTGGCTGTGGTGTTAAGCTTCTGCACTAATCATGTGTATTATTTCTATGCTAAGGGTGCTAGTTTGAGCATACATTTGATATTAATCAGAGGAATATTAAACTTAAGGTCCAGAACTAGCAGCAACCTTTCAATGCTTTTCATATTCATGGCCAATCCAGACCGGTATGGATAATCAAGATAGTGCAATAACAACCTATATTTTCACAACTGCTATACTATATCAATACTGAATTCTATTTTACCAAAGCAATGCTTCCCCAAGTTTTGATACATGTCACACAAGTTCATTTGTTTTTGTTTTAAAAAATTGAGGCACACTTTACTCTTGCACTCCAGAAGTGGTATCTTTTTCTTGGTCTGATCCTAGAACAAGAGACTGCACAAACATGGGACAATCCAGTTAATACTGCTTCCTTGTGTCCTGTTGTCCCCTTCACCAGACCAGTCATAGTGCAGTGGTCCTTTGGGCAATGGTGACAATCTGGGATTTCCCTGCCTTGACAGAATTGTAGTGTTTCCTCTCTTGTTCCCCAGGAAGTGACTCACTGCCTATATATAAGCACAGAGGAGGGACCAACATTACCTTCTCAACCCCATGCTCCAGTGGCCGTGATGTGACAGATGTGGTAATCCCAACAAAGAGAAATGAGTTCTCAGGATGCAAAAATAAATGTATGATAGGAAGCCCATATAGTGGGCTTCCTATAATAAATTTATGTTTGCATCCCGAGAACCTGTTTCTCTTTGTTGGGATCTACTTTGGTTGCTCACCTGCTTCTGTTTTTTTAGATGTGGTAATCCAACATAGTGGCAAAATTTTCGAATGCACACTTTGCCCATTCCTGCACTTTTGAATATATATTTCTTATTGTTAGGATATTTCCTTGTGCACTGCAGATACAAAAATACATGACAGATAGATATATATATATATTAAAAAGTTGAATATCTTTTCCTATCAGTTAGTTAGGTTGGCCAAGTTATCTGCCATTTCTCAACAAATGTGGCTTCAGTTATGCTTTAGTGAAATAATATACTAAGTTAATAAATTAAATTTTGAAATAAAGCGTGGAAATAGGGCACTGGAGAAAAAAGAATTTAACCCAAATTCTGTACTTGCCTCCCACTTTTCATACTTCACTTAGTTTGAATTCTTCTGATGCATTCAAAGAAAATTGGAGAGTGGGAAAACAATCAGAATTTTCTCCAATCTGAAAATAATAAGAGTAATCTAAATGGAAAGAAGAAGGCAAATACAGCTAAGCAACCGTTTTGCATAGTCAAACAGAGAAAGTGTCAGACATGCTTTGTTCCACTGTGGTTGTAGAGATATGATGCAAACCATTCATTTCCCATATCAGTATTCTATGTGGATGAAAGAAAGGCAATCTTGTAGCCAAGTCTTATGAGATCTCAGTCATGCCTTGTTTTACAAATGAGCTAACCTCGGGTCCTTCTAGCTAAAAGTTTCTCACATGGGCTATCCACAAGGATCCTCCAGTATCTCAGCTACCAAAGATACAAAATGTTATTCTGCTACTCTGTATTATTCTACACTAAAACTACAGTGCATGATGATGTACGGATTGGATTTTTAGCTCAGTTTGATTCTTAGCTCAGTTTTCTTCTCACCACTGTGGTTTCCAGCTAGAGCCAGCATTTCTGGGGTCTATTTTGATCATATCAGGTTACCATACATCTGATTCAGGGATGGATGAATCTACTAATTTCAGTTTCTCTTTCTCCCCTACCCTCAATCTTAAATTTGGTTCATCCCATTTCCATCTCAGTTTGAGAATTTTTTTAACGGTTTACATGAAAATTCATATGCATTTTTGTGCACATTTGTCCTAAAATTCATGTCTGCATGCAATTGTCCCTAACATAATGTATTTTTAACATTATTTTCACTAACATGTTTTTTGTGTGCACATTTTCCCCTAATATATGCATGTTTGTATGCATTCTTTTTACTGGGGAACTCTATTGCAAAATTCAGAAAAATGCAAATTTCAAAGATTAAATGAATTCTGGTTCATGTATAGGTTCAAAAATGTGAAATTAGGTAAGTTCGAATTAAAATGTTAACCAAGCAAAATTCTTTCCCCATCTCTAGTGTGATTACAACAACAACAACATCCATACTTAATCTAGCTGATTTCTCTGAAGAGACTAAGCAAAATGTTAGCATGCGTCAAGTTACATGGATTTAACCAGAATTGTAGCCTTCCAAAGTGCTACTTGGTGCACCCCCATGCCTTGAGAATGCCAATGTGTTGTTGTTTTTAAAACAGACTTTCTTTAAACCATAGAACCCCATGCTATATCAAACTGCTTTTGAAAGTCCTGTCAGTTTCAAAAGTGGTTGGTTATATGATGGCATGGACAGATGCTACTGTTCAAGAAACAAAAGCCCCAACACTCCCCTTCCCATGGGAACCTAGAAATAGTTTTGTGGTTGTTTAGCTCCTGGCCAAAATGCTCTGCTAAAATGAACACAATGGTCCAAACTGACATTATGGGCACAATCCTATCTACATAGGCGGCCACCTCCAAAACTCAGAGGCAACTGCCTATCCAAAGCAGGGCAAGAGATGCAGAGAGGGGATCATTCCCTCTGCATTTCTCCTGCCCTGCATTTTTGGCTAGACAGCCGATTATGGCTGTCTAGCTGCGAGAGCATGGAGCGGGGCAGGAGGCTGCTGTACCACACATTGGATGTGTCATACAGGCATTTCTGCCCTCCCCACCCCAGAATGCCCCCCAGCCACGCCCCTTTTCAGCTGCTCTGCACGACTGCACCCCTCTTGTGAGTGCGGAAGATGGGGCTGTTCCACGCTGCCTTGGAGGCAGTGCGAAAGTGGGGGGAAGTCAGTTCTCCAGGAACTGACCTCGGAGCGTGGGATCCGAGGTTGGTTCCCAGATAACACGATATCCTATAGCCATCTAGCCGCTGTCTAGCAGCCATAGGATTGCTCCCTAACTGAACTTTGGGATGTATGGGAATTTCAGTTTTGCTCACAAAACATGTGAGCACGTTCCATTCAAAGCTCCGAATGCAAGTTCAAGCACAAGCACATGTCCACAGAAAATAATCACACATTGTTGACCATGTGCTCGTATTCTTCTCGTTCCCAGTTTGGGAAGATTTGTGCAGATCTCCCATTTGATTGCTGCTCGATTTGCGCAAGTTTTCCATTCTCACAGAGTGAGCAGCAGTCATGACCATGGACAGGAATCGGGCACAAGTTGAGTGGAGAGATGAGATTAGGAGAATCCTAGCGACCTAAAACATTGCTCTTTTGCCCATCCCCAATTGAACTCAAGTTAGTTGCAACTTGGCCTATTGATTGCAATGCAATGCTATACTTCTAAGTAAACATATAAGTCCCCACTATGCTCAGAAGCAGTCAAGTTGCCTCTACACTAGGTTTATATTTTGAAATCACCCTGCCTCATTCATGGAATTTACATGGGGTCCAGACAATGTCATCTTCCATTTGTAAGCCTCCCATGTTTTCCCAACATTTCTTTCCTCTTTTTTCTCTCCACAAAAAATCTGTTGAGGGGGGAAAGACAGAATAGCTGCATAGTGCCTTTTGGACTAAGAGCCACCTGTCTGGAAGAGAATATAGGACTGCACCTTTTCTGCAGTCCAGTCCTATGCATATTTACTCTGATGTAAGCCTAACTGAATTTTATGGGAATGACTCCCAAAAACTTATGCATAGGGCTGCAATCTTTTAAAAAATTAAAAGAATCTAATTTCTTTTAGAGCACCAATATAAACTGGCTGTTTCAGCAAGGTTTCTGTTTTCAAAGAAACCTCAGTAGAACCCACGATCATTCAAATGAGTACAGGTACAGAGCTAATTAAGTCCCAAAGGTGTATTCAATGCAAGTCCTACTTAAAGGAGACCCATCAAAATGAATTAGACTTAAGTTACTCATGGTGAATTTAAGCCCCATTCATTTCAGCGGGTCTACTTTAAATAGGATTTACATTGAATACAACCCTCAATCTCCATTTGTCAAGTTCTTTATGAATGTACAGGTTCTAGCAGACATTTCCAGACAGCAGAGCCATGTGAATACTGCCAGCCTGATCTGATAGCTTAATCCAAAGTGCTTTAATCTTTGTCTCTTTTACCTCAATAGTGAAACATCACTTGGCTACAAGAAGGTTTCTGAGAACGCAACCTGCAATTTGAGCTGGTTTGAAATCGTTCAAGCCACTTAAGAAGATCTCGAACGAGTTCTTCCGATGTTTTATTCATAGCGACACTATGGCAAGTTGACTACAAGGCTTGAGTTGGTTGGGCTGCTTGCCTCATCACTGATGTAGCCAGAAGTCAAGAAATGTACTCAAATCAGTAAAAAGTAACATTCACGCAGCTCAACTGCAAGACCATCCCAACCATCTGTCCCTCCTCTCCCCCAGTGAGGCAGTGCAATTGCACAATACAAACCTCATCTGGAAGCAACCACAGTCTGGGAGTAAGTTAAAAGGATGTCTAATGCTCCCCATTGCCTCACCTCCTACAGATGATCCAACGTGGATGATCACCATGAAAAAGCAGATAAATCACTCAATGGTTTCTGCAGAGCAAATATTTGCAAATCAGCCAGCCAAAGAATTCCAGAAGAATTCAAAAGATCCCCACATACACACACACTCTCCAGCTGATCTGACCCGGGGAAAGACCTTCCTGGCTCTTAATGGCATGATAATCTGTCAACCTCTGTCCATGAGAGAAAAGTGCATTAACCAAGACTTTCAAAAGAAAGGTGATTGGAAGGGGGGGTGCACAACATCTTGTCGTTATTTTTGGAAGCCCTCAATGCCCCAGACCAAATGGAAAGGGTCTCTTCCTGTCCTTAATTAAGTTAATGCAAGTAAAGTGGAATAGAAGTCAAACAATTCCAACTCCATCTTGGACCTAGTGAAACTCTGTGTTCCCACAACTATTCTAGAGAGAATATTCCCTAGATCCTCCCGTCTTTAACAGTCACATGCAAAAATTGTTTCTATAATGAACTTCACAGTGTGCAGTAATGTCAGAAAATATCACCAAGCAGTGCACCTCTGCAATGAATCGAAGGGAGGCAAATGTGTTTTTAAGACCTAGCTATATGTTAGTACGTTTGACAAAGAAATGCGTTGGCCTTTAGAATACGAACACTGCAGATAAAATACTGCTGGGGAAATTAATAATACTGGCAGAGTAAATGTAATCGTCTCCTGGTACTGATGGGGAAACCAGCACCGATTCATCTTATTCAACCCTACTTAAACGTTGCAACAGAACCACTTCATACAAACCACCCATTAATTAATAATACACTTGGGTGGGTCATTATATTTCCATGGGCCCATCTTGAAAAGAAATCTTCCCACAAGCAAAAGAGCAGCAATAACAACAGCTGGAAGGCAGAGCAGAGAATCCATTGTTTCCCTTTAAATATCAAGTGTACCATTCAATTAGGGATGTGAGAACAATCCCAGCTTGGGGTCTCCAGGCACCCACAGAAGTGCAGCCCCTGCTCACCCCCCCCCCCAGACCTATGCTAGGGCTGGCCACGAGCTCAGTGAGTTTCCTGGACTCACCACAATCCCATTCAGTGAGCACCCAACCATTTCCCCACGTTTGTTGTGTGTGCAAAAAGGAAGTTAAAAAATGTGCATATTTAAATATGTGCAGCTTGGGGGCCGGGAAAGCTTAATATATGCACTATTAGAGGCATCATGTGCATTTTTAAACTTCTCTTTTGTGCACACAACAAAGGTGGGAAAATGGCAGGCGCTCATCGAACAGGATCACGGTGAGTCCTGGAGGATGTGAGCAGGGTGCAAGCGGGCGGGAGCAGGGGGTGAGCGAGGACAGCATCTCAGCAGGCGCAGTCTGGGGGTTGCAGGGGGGGAGACAGACTCCCAGACCCAGTCAGCTGCCTGTGACATCCCTAGCTTCGATATAGCAGACAGGGGAGACTGTCTAACAACACTGGAAGCATGGCCTAACCCGGGGCTTGGTGAGCATACATTTGCTGCTATGCTATTAAAGAGAGCCCTGCCCTCTCTCATTTCTCTGATGATCTCTTTAACAGTGAGCCATAAATAGCAGTTTAAAATTGCTTGCTTTCAAATCGGGGTAGAGCTGGTGTTGGCAGAGCAATGTTTGCTGGACAGCCTGCTTCAAAGGGAATTCCTTAATTAATCACCCAGTACAGCAAGGTAACAAAAGTGCACTTTACATTACAGAATTTACACAGAAGTAGAGCTACAACTAGGGATGGATGGACTCGCCTGTGCCCAGCTTTGTCAGGTGCTCGTGAGCCACTGCTCCCTCCCACCCACCCCTGCTCGCAGCGCTGCATGACCTTCGTCATATCCCAGCAAGCGCCCAACGAAGCCACGGGGCTGCCCATCCTCCCTAGTGAGCCCCTAAAGCTGCATAAATGGGGCCTTTAGGGCCACCAAGTATGCAGCATTACCAACCCCGAAGCACCTAAGCTGCCACTGTTGTGCACAATGGTGGCTCACTGCCAGGCACTCGCCAAGCTGTGGGGTGCCCACCAAGTGGGTCTGCGAACTCCCCGCCGATCGTAAAGTGTCAAATTTTACCTTGACACCTTATGATATATTTTCTAATATTTTGAGTTTAAAATATACCTCATCTGACATCACAGACACATATCTGTTGGGGGAGGGCATTTTACCACCCCAGGATACATTGGGAAATGGTTTGAGGTATTACAATGTTTGTGTATATTTTTTTACAACCACTGCATGAGGGTAAAACATCCTATGTGTCGGAAGGTCACCCCTGCCGTCTTCTGAAATCCTCAGGTAGCCAGAATCAACATGCAGACAATAGGGCTCTTTTCCAAGGCTTTATTCCCATTCAACCTAATGACACTTACAGATGCTAACTGCTTGATCCTACACATGAGACATAAGAAAGCTGCCTACTCAGGGGTTCTAACCTTAGGAATCAGTTGATCTCCGTTTGGAGGGGAAGGCAGGAAACCTCTGTACTTATGAGCTAGGAGGAGAGAGTCCACCCTTTCCC
Organism: Heloderma suspectum; assembly: GCF_057233095.1. Lineage (NCBI taxonomy): Eukaryota > Metazoa > Chordata > Lepidosauria > Squamata > Helodermatidae > Heloderma > Heloderma suspectum. The sequence goes on along the minus strand of NC_139458.1, from coordinate 109,583,033 downwards.
CATGGGGCATCGGGGTTCCGCTGCTGCTGTCGCGCCAAGCGGGCTGAGCGCCTCCTCTGAGCACCCGCCATTTCCCGCTTGATGCTACACCGGCGCCTAGCATCCAGAAACTGCTGTTGTGCCTCCCTCTTCCTGCCAGGGTCACTACCACTCTCAGGAATGTGTACCGGGAGGGGCTCTCCCCCGGTTGCTCCTCTGAATAGTGTGCGGGTTTCTCTCCCATGGTTTCTATCTCTTCCTCAGAATCAGAACTGCTTTGGGGATCTCTGGGCTCCAATCCAACCCTGACATCATGTGGATCTGAACTTCTACTTGTGAAATCCAAGTGTATATTTGGAGTGCCTCAGAGCAATTGTTCCAAAAGGCTGACAGCCATAATGACTGTGTCAAAAAATTCAGTTTAACCTTTCTATTTACATCTCACCATCCAAAGACCTTTATCTTCAGTGTAGCTATCTGTGTACTCCCTCCCCCCATCAAGGTTATTGGCATTTTTATTAAAAATGTTCTTCACTCAGCAGTATCTAAGCCACAGCTCAATTACTAGATCCATTTTGGGCTGGATGGTTTAAGACAAACACTCATGATGAACCTAAGAGAGTCTGAATTTATTGGCCACATGGAACATATTTCTAGTGGCAGTCCATTGATAAAGGTTCTCATCAGAAGCACATAGTGGAGTTACTGCACATTCAGATAATAATTCTGAGGCTGATTCAATGGGAACTAAATTCAATAGTGCCAAATGCCAGTTGGAACTTGTTTAAGGCTGTGAGCTGCTTGGAGAGTGTGATTTTCAGTTGCTACATGGCTGGAGAGTGAAAAGGTAAGCCTGTGCACTGCATCCAAAGTTAGAATCCCCTCTCCATGTGACTGCAGCTTATCTAACAACAACAACAAAAAACAGGCTGTTACCCATGAACTCCAATGTGCCTATGAACACCTCTCTGATACCCACCAGCCTCCCTGCCCTTTGTGATTTTTGCTTTATTCTTAAGATGGGTTTTTTTCAGTTAACTAGGAGGCTGGCATTCTGCAAAGTGAAGGGCTGCCCTCCAGCACCATCTTCATTTGGGTTGAAAAGAGTGGTTTTGTGAATTATACACATATACACCTGCAGACACATACCAGGCTCACGGCGGGGTCTCTTCTTTCAACTGGAAATTCCTCCCTAAGCACAACTCTCATGCTGGCTGGGGAATGCTGGGAGTTGTAGGATTTTTTCTCTGTCTGAACATGCATAGGATTGCACCTTTTGGATTTTTTCCGGGATACATCTGCCGGGATACTGCTGTTGGCATTACATCTGGAGGAAGAACATGATCACCCAAGACCCAACCCCACACAAAGAGTGAGGGCGAAACCAAATCATTCTTTAAAGACGTCGCCATCTGCTTTTATTTTCCAACAGGGGAATGATCTGGATCAGAATGCTGGCTTGGGAGGGATAGGGGGCTCTAACCATTTGCCCTCACTGCTGTCCCAATCCAGATTGCTGCTCTCCCACACCTGCAATTTGCATTGCCAAAGAAGGATCCTTTTATTTCAATGGATCTGGCCACTATTTGCCCCAAATGACAATGATAATAACATTGTGGGGGTGGGGGGTTGCTCATAAAATAATGGGAAATTGGCATTTGCACCTAGAGTTGTTGGAGGAATCCAGTTGGGGGGTGAAGCTTGATGAGCTTTCTTCAGCTCAGCCCCCTGGACTCTCTTCCATCTTGTGCCAGGTGGCCTGACCTAGCTCACGGTGAGTCGGGCCAGCTGACAGATTTTCTGTATTTTTTTTTTAATTTGCAGAAATAAACATTTGCACAAATTGCAACTGCAATTGGCATAATTTGCACAAATTGCGGCAGTGGTTTGTGCAAATGTCTATTTCTACAAATAAAAAAAAATACATAAAAAGTCCCCGGAATTTGAGAAAAACACATGACTTAGCTCGCAAATGCAAGCCAAGTTGGGCATGCTGTGGAATTCTTTTGAGCCTAAAAAGAGGTGGACTTCCTGACAACAGATATCCCTATTTGCAAGGATCATCCCAAACATGGATCTAGGTTGACTCAAAATGTATTTGCACCTTTTCTTTTAAAGCCCTCCTCCCCAGCTGATGATCAGGAAGGGAAGGTTCTGGTTCTATCATAAAAACCTCTCAGGCTCTACTACATCTTTGTTAGTACAAACTCTCTACTTGATCTTTGCTGGTACGATAACTCCTAATAGGTATTTCTCTTGGGCAGCCCTACTTCCAGCTCCTGTCTACCTTGTCTTGGGTCCTGTTCCTCTATAGTTCCAGTTTTTCTCATGATCCTGACTGAGCCTACCTCAGCTCTGTGGTTGCCTTCACACTGGAGCACTGTGACACAGCTTCTACACCGCTGCACCCTCACTTTGGCCACAGACTGCTTGGCCTCAGACACGTAAACTGCTTCCAATTTGTTAATTAGCACAGTTGCCACTAGCAACTACTCTAAGCTCTCCTTTCTACAGAAAATCAGTTTTCTGTATGTATATAATAGTGCTGTAGCTCAGTGGTAATAAACATGTTTTGCATGCAAACAGTTCCAGGTTCAGTCCTCAGCAACTCCAGATAAAAACTGAGAAGGACTCCTGCTTCAGCCCTTAGAGAGCTGCCACCAGTCAGTGTATACAATACTGAGCTAGATAGACTAATGTTATACAGCAGCTTGCTATGTAACACCCCCCCCACGCGCGCGCGCACACACACACACAATATCTCAGTTCTTTGAGTGGCAGGCCTTATGTGGCCTTATGTAGCCAACCCAATGTAGCCAATTCATGCGCAAGAGGGAGGTATTGGCAGGTTTGCAGGAGTACCATAAGATGCAGCAATGGCCATAGAATTGGATGGCTTTAAAAGGGTGTTTCACAAGTTAATGCAGGATGAGGCCACCAGTGGCTACTAGTCACTGGCTATATACTGCACCAGCATGCCTCTAAATATCAATTGCTGGGGAGAGAGATCCCTTTGTCATCTCCAGTCACAGATCGGACATAACAATGGGATTCCCCTGTTTACCACTCCCTATCCCATTTGGGAGGGTGAGAGGCATGCAGGGAAATCCCACTGTTACCTCTAATTATAGATCAGAGAGAACAAGGGACTTACCTAGGATGCATTGACTGGCCTGACCAGCATCTTCTTCAATGGAAGAAGGTGCAGGGTGAGCAAAGCCAGTCCCCAGCCAAAGTGGTGGCTGGATAAGCTGATGAATGGTGATGGTGGCCCAATCTGGCTATCTGCCCCTCTGGGGAGGATCTGAAGCCAGCAGGGTCAGTTTTAGGGATGGCGGAGAATTTCTGAGAATTTCTCCACGAATCTCGGTGAGGCCGAATGCATTGCCCGAAATTGGCGGTGAAATTCTCCGCCCCCCCGCCCCCCCGGGATGGGACTTACCTCCTGCGAATGTCCCTCTCGGAGGCGGGTCCTGGCGGCGGCTCAGCAGCAGTTCAGCGGGGGCGGGGGCAGCGGCCGGTCTTCCGACCGGCTGCTGCCGCCGCCATTACAAAATAAAGTAAAAAAAACACAAAACCCCGTGATAGGCTACGTAATGATTAACGTAGCCTATCATGGCTAGATTTCCAAAGTCAGCCGTGATAGGCTACGTTAATCGTCACGTAGCCTATCACAGGTGACTTTGGAAAAAAAAAAAAGTGCATACACAAATGGTGGCAGCCCATGGGCGCCGCCATTTGCATTCCTTATTTTGGCACGTCTAGTCTAAGTAAAGATTTACGTAGACTACGGCGAAAATAAGTGCAACGCTATTTTTATTATTTTACTATAAGTGCAATGTGCCAAAATAAGGAACGCAAATGGCGGTGCCCATGGGCCGCTGCCATTTGCGTACGCGCTTTTTTTTTCCCCCTCAAAGTCACCCGTGATAGGCTACGTGACGATTAACGTAGCCTATCACGGCTGACTTTGGAAATCTAGCCATGATAGGCTACGTTAATCATTACGTAGCCTATCACGGGTTTTGTTTTGTTTTTTTTTCACTTTTTGTTTCGCGGCCAGGGAGACGGGGCGCTTCTCCCTGGCCTGAATTTCAGCCGGGCAAGGCGGGGCACCCCCCCCTCGCCTGAACTTCGGGGGGAGAAGCAAAGCACCTCCCCCCCACCGCGAAGCCAAGCTGCGAAAAGGTAAGTGACTTTCGTACATCCCTAGTCAGTTTGCATGGAACTCACTGCTGCTATGGTGGTGGCATGCACTTCACAAAGCCAAGGACTCATCCAGTGCTGGGAGGAGCAGCTGTTCTTCCCAGATCCTACCAAGTCCCTTTCTCCATGCATGGAACTCTCCATGCTGAGAAAGACAAAATAGGTGGGCATGGCTATGCTCACTGACATCAGCAGGGCATGGCAACACCCACTGACATGATCTGGCCCCCATCTCAAATACCTGGTATAAATATCCTTTTTTTTTTTTTTGCTCTGCTTCTGCCTTCCTACCATATTAGTCCGATATAAGAGAGAGCCCCTGATCCATAGCTCCATTTGCACTGTGATGCGAGATCCTGTGAACACATTTTCCCACTCATTTCAATGGAACAGGAAGTTCCATGCTCGTATCTTTCTATCTGTGAAGCTATCTCTTCCTATTAATTTCAATGGGAAGCCCTTGTGGGCAGAGGGTCTACGTGCACTCTTCAGAGATTTGGCACCCTCAAGGACTTGCTGGGAGGGGGGCAAGTAAGGGTGCAATCCTATGCATGTTTAGACAGCAATAAGTCCTACAGAAGCTGGCTGGGGCATGCTGGGAGTTGTAGGACTCATTGCTGTCTAAACATGCATAGGATTGCGCCCTAAGTGATTCTTTTTTCTTTTTTTTTTTTTGCTTACTCTCATTTTATGGGATCAACATAGGAACCGCACCCTGACCTAAACTCATTAACATTTTGAATACTCTGCTGCTATTAAATGAAACTAAATGTAGAAGTAGCACAGGAATGAATAAGCCCTTCTATAAATCTGGCCTAATAAGAAAACTTGACACATTTGGTCTTAGCTATTTTAATAGCTAGTTCAATGGAGTACGGCTTCATTAGACATAGAAAATGTACTCTCAGGCTCTTATGAAGTGGAGACGTGCATTTGAAATGAAAATGCTATAGTGTGGCTTTGCAGAGTAAAGGTAGAAAGAAGAGACTCATCTCTTTGCCACCTGATCAAACGTTTAATCCCATGACCCACAAATAAGTGTATAATACATTTCTATAAGACCTGCTGTGCTGATGGAACATACGGGCCACAATTTAGCAATGTAGTCCCATATGCACATTCAGGGCCCATTTACGGTTGGCAATGGGGAGAGAAAGGGTTTGATGTACTAGTCCAGCTCCGTTTGCCTGAATAAATAGCAGGAAAGTCTGCTCTAGGTTGCCGAAAGAAAAATGTCAGTAGACTAGAACATTACAGTGGGTCAACCATGTGTAGTTATATAGTTATATATGTAGTTATACTGCCCAAGCAGTAGCCAAAATCACCGAGGAGCTATAGCAGCTACATAGTCGGTTTGCAGTTGTCTCACACACCCTTTTCGCTCCTTTATGCTCAACTGAATAGGACAGGAGGGACCAATGAAGGACTACAAGTGCCTCACCTAAGGCTGCAGTCTTGTGCCCCACCGAATACAATGCTTACTTACTTCTGAACAAACATGTATAGGATCAGGATGCATGTGCCACCCATAAAATACAATGGGTGCAATTCTGTGCATCAAATACATTATAGGAAGGTGATATAATGAAATTGAAGCTTACAAAGCAAAGGAGTGCAGATGTCTTATAGGAAAAAGCCCTCTGTAACAAAGTCAACGCAAACCACTATATGCACTATGTAACAGCTATGCATGCCTTTAAAAAACAGCAGAAATTACAACCACAAAATGGACACATTCATCTAAAATTATTTCAAAGGGATATTGGGCACGCCATCCATGGTGAAATGGCTGGTGTGGTGCTTAAGGCTTAATGTAAACATCATACACTTTCTTTTCTTTTCTTTTCTTTTTTGGCAGTATCAATCTGATGTGGAGTCCAACATCCCCCTTCAATGTCCTAGTTGGAAATAAAGTTAATGATTGCTTTCAAAATGACCCCGGTGTAACATGAACAAATCTATATTATTGGTATCACATATAAAAATGTAGTCCAACACTATTGGGGTGCATTGAACCCCACAATACTAACTTTAATTCCTCATTTGGATATCAGGAAGCCTTAGAGGGGAAAACTGAAGAGATGCATAGGTAAAATACTGGATTCCTAACAGAAGGGAATGCTAAACAGAAACCAAAAATATGTCTATTTGAAATGCTGGTCTCTTAGTAAATAATGGAAACATCTAATATACCACAATAGCCTACAAATAAGATATCAGTGTTGCATGATTACACAGTGAGAGTGTCAACTCCTGTGCCAAGATAAAGCCAGCTTGGAACACAACTAATTAGCTAGGATATAATTTACTCCTGGGATCAAAAGGACCTCGGTAAGGCCTTGTAAAAAAAAAAAAAAAGAATTGTTCACACAGAAATGTACAGAAAATGTTTTTACAAAAACAGGAAAAAAATCTATTCCAGTGGTACTGAAATGCTATCACACACACACACACACACACACACACACTGGATGCTGGAGAAATTCGCAACAGACTAAAATGAGCTTGGATTTCTGAGAATCCGACCTGAAGAATCCGCTGCAGAGCGACCCCCTCAGGCCGCGCGAAGTCCGTGGACTTTAATGATTTTTTTTTTTACTTTCGCATATTTACACATATAAATTCATAGAAAATACTGTATTTTCTACTGAGGAAACACCGAATAAGTTTCTACTGAGGAAACACCAAATGGAATGGGGGACAATTTGCTAAATGTTGCATACTAAGGCAAATTATGTACATACTTATGTAAATAGTTACGTAATTATTTACGTATTTTTCCAAATGATGGAAATAAATATTTGCCCCCGTCTGTGGGTGGACAATGGAACAAAAGGCACCTGACAATCTGCAAAACATAGACAGAGCGGATTTTACACAGTCCGTACATCCCTAACACACACACACACACACACACACACACATACACACACACACGGACTTTATTATACAGGCAACATACTAAGCTGTTCCCAACTCTACTTTGAAATATTGATGAGGAAAGAATGGAAGGGAGATCCTAGACCAATTAGCTTGGTGGTAAGCTCCAGGGAAGCAGTGCAATGCTGCAGAATAAAACAAAACTCTCATGCCTCCCACTCCTCAGAGCTGTGCTCCCACTGGCTGGAGGAAGGGAGTGGAAGGCAGATAAGCAGCACTTTGCTAGCGCGCATTGGATAGGCCAGTGCTTGAATTCCAGTCCAACACAGAAGAGCCACCCCAAATCAGGTCTGGAAAAAAGCAAGATTAAATCCCTGAAAACTCTGGTATGCAATGGGTTGGGAACAGCCTTGTCCAGGATCTTTGAGTGAACAAGAAATAGAATTCTGAACTAAATAGCTAGTATGGAAACAGCTCCACTCTTGCTTTTTCCGTAGGAGTCATATTATGTAACGTGCAGTTCCATGATGCTCCCTAGAGGATTGACGAACCTTGCATTGCCTTGGCTTCTGGCTGGGGATCTTGTGAGCTGGGTTGAACTCAACACACAGAGATTGTACAACTGCTTCTCTTCTCCCCATAGGGCCCATGGTGCTTTCAAAGGGGAAAGGCTGCACCTAGTCTATTTTACAGAAGACTTTGTTGTGCCATGTCACTACTCACCTGGGTTTCTCCCCCTAATAAGGAGGGGTGCTGTCAGACTGGAATAAACACAGTGTGTGTGTGCGTGTGTGTGTGTGTGCATATCTCTTGGATGGTGGAACAGACTGGATGGGAGTACTGGCTTCCCTTTGGTGCATGTTTGTTTGTTTGTTTATTGCAGCCATACAAGTGCTTTTGTGGCTGCAATTTACATAGATGTAAGTGCTTTACAGCCGCAAACACTGTAAAATATGCAAGTTATGGCCATAATTTTCCCACAGTCCGTGAATGGCAGTTGCCATTTGCAGATCTTGCCTTTTAAAAACCAGAACAGTGCCCCGCGAAATCTGGTGGGCATCCAGCCCAAGCAGCCTGGATTTCCCCATGGCAGACCCCGCCCCCCCTCAACCGGATTTTGGCAGGGTGTCACCCATTCCTAGCAGCAGATTGACATGCTTTCTAATTGACATAGGCCTCGCTCGTGTTTGGGAATGTCTGTAATTTTGGAGAGCGATGGCTGAGCCATTGCCCTTGAGATCAGCTGGCTTATGTATGGAAGAAGTTCTGTATGAATGGCTCCCCCTACCTCTTACTTCATAGCACTACTCCTGAGGGTACATGGTTCTTACCAGGTGCTGATGATGCTTTAAAAGCAATATGGAAAGAGGACTTAAGGAAAATATTTGGGCCTCTATCCCTCCAAGTATACCTATCAAATTTAGGGTTTGTCCAACAGAATGCTATTGTTTTTACTTACAGAGAATCCCTTGCTTGGGGATGAACTAGGGATGGCGGAGAATTCCTCCACGGACCCCAGTGAGGCTGGATTCAAAAGGATCTGGCCTCCGGAGTCCATGGAAGAATGGATCGCTTACCTCCACCTCCCTGAGGAATCCTCCCTGGCCGGATCCTCCCCACTAGCCTGCTCCAGAGCACCAGCGATACAGCCGCCATTGCCGTATCACTGGGTGGGCTGGCTTACTCCAGATGAAAGTGGCATAGCAGAGACCATTTGCAGCCAGAAAGCAATTAGATTAAGCTAAATGCAGCCGTAAATGGCTTCATTTAGTTTAAACTAAGGGCTTTACGGCCACAATGGCATAGTGGATGCCATTTGCATCTGTGGTTTTTCACGCGATAGGCTAGGTCTGCTACCCCATTTGCATCCGGAGTCAGTCAGCCCAGCCAGCGATACAGCAATGGCGGCCGTATCACTGACACTCCAGAGCCGGCTGGCAGCTCCACCGTGGAGCGGAGCCAGCCAGAGAGGATTCCAGGGGGAGGGAAGGATCGCCTCCCCCTGCGGGCAGATTCCCAAGCAGAGGAACAGGTAGGGAATCCGCCCATCCCTAGGATGAGCTGTAGCTCAGTGATGGAACACATGGTTGCCATGCAAAAGACCCCAGGTTGAATCCCAAGCATTCCAGACAGGGCCAAGAAAGACTGTCTGAAGCCCTAACAGTAGCTGCCAATTAGTGTGAAAAAATATTGAGCTAGATGGACCAATGGACTGACTCAGTATAAGGTAGCTTCTTGTGTTCCTTGGAGTCTATCTGAAGACATTAGAGCTGGCTTCCACAACCTGGTGGCTATCATTCCCATCATCCTGGATCATTGGTCATGGTAGCTGAGGCTGATGGGAAATGTAGTCCAAGACATCTGAAGGGCACCAGGTCAGGGCGGGGAGGCTTTCATTAGAGATGGCCATATCTTCCATTCCAATTGCTGGAGTGGAAGATTCCATTTGCTCTACTAAGGTGGAGCAAGGACATAGGGAAGAAGTGCCACAACGGAGTAACTGCCTAATATTGCTGATAACCAAGCACACCTATCTGAGTGGTGCCTTCTTCCATTTCAGTGGTGCGTGTGCTCTGGAAAGAAGTCAGCATTGTGGATGGTGCTGAGAGCAAGAGCAGAGGAGCTGTGAGTACAGAATGTGGGTTCAGCATAAATCGAGGCTGCCAGCAATTGGGACGGTAAGTTTACACAGAGGAAATAATTTTGCCATCTCTGCATCTTTTTGTTATGCACCCTGATGGGCCACTTGCTGACTCGCTCATTTTCAGCGTATGTCCTAATGAGAGGATACCCGTGTGGTAAAAATGAGAGAGCAGGAATGTGATCTGCATAATTCACGAAAAGCATAATCACCGTAACATGGCACTTTTTCTTTGGTTTCTGTACTGTGGAGCAAATTGCTGTATGCACTTCCTGATTTTCTGTATCTCTTCTTCAGAACACACCAAAAGAAAGAGGCAAACATTAAAATCAAGAAAATGTTACAATGTGTTTATGGAATGAAGTCCTTGCACATCTGAGCTTGGCTACCCAGATGATCAGGTTTGTGGGCTGGCTGGAAGAGATGTTGACACAGGTGGAATAAATGTGGCCAGCTGCTAACTTCAGTTCCTGAGGAACAGCCAGGTGGCAACAGGAAGCGGAACTTTGGCTGTGGTAAAAGCAGCATTTCTGAAGAGTCAAAGGAATAGCATGTTGGGAGTCAGGATGAGAGAGAGGAATGTTCCTGGCGGTAGTCTGGGAGCCAGAAGTTTGGTTGGAATGATAGGGCATATACCTGGTCTGTTAAAGGTAAGGCAAGATTTGGGGGGGGGAGTAGGTACATGGAAATGGAAATTAGCGTATGAGGCAGCAGTTCTGTAGCCTGAAATAAGAAAGTCCTGTCTTGTTGGCTAAGGGCTCTCATTCAGGGAAAAGCTAGGAGACATCAGCCACCCACATCCCATCTATACTTGAGCTGGGACAGCCCTTCAAACACAAGACATCTTCAAACAATGGACTGTCTTCTGCAAAGTATGATACATGACCACCATACCCCAGTGGACTTTGAATATGAGATGGTGTCCCTGAGCCATAGGTTGCCAACATATTATGCAGGACCGTGGTTTCCCTAACCTGTAACATTTTATGTAATTCTTCCAGATAATGGAGATCCTGTAATAACTGGGGAAATTCCCACCTTTATAGGCCTTCCCAACTGTACGGTTGATCTGTGTCATGTGTCCTATCTTACTGATGGCATCCTCTTTTGGTGGGCTGTCTAGTTGAAGTCCAATTTAAAAATAACGAACCATGAAGGCAGAACAGCAGGGACTCACTGTTGAAGTCACCCATCATAGGGTCGTACGAACCCCCCATTTTCTGGTCGGGGGGTTGCAGAGGGGCCAGCCACTCTGTGCCTGGCCCCTTGAAATCCTCCAGAGCGGCTCCGCGTCCGGAGGATTTCACAGAGCCACACTCTGGCTCCCTAGCACAGGCGATACGCTGCCATTACCATATTGCTGGGAGAAATACAGCCGCAAATGGTGTAGTGGACGCTACTTGTGGCTGTAAAGCGCTGGGTTTTTTTTACCTAAATAGAGCCATAAATGGCTGCAATTAGGTTAAACGCAGGGCTTTACAGCCGCAAGTGGCATCCAATATGCCATTTGAGGCTGTATTTCTCCCAGCAATATAGTAATGGTAACTGCCATTACCGTATCACCTGTGCTAGGGATCCGGAGAGCTGCTCCGCACGAAATCCTCCGGAACTGGAGGTAAGTGGTGCTATTCCGCCACGGAATCCGGAGATTGGATTCTTTGGAAACTGGCTTCATTTGAGTCTGCAGCGGGATTCTCCGACATCCCTACCCATCAACAGTGAGTCCCTGGACAGCAGGCCAAGCAGGCACACTTCCCCACTATGGTTCTATTTGGTTATTATTTTTATTTGTATACTGTAGTTTTAAATGTTTAAATGTTTATATTGTATTTTATCATCCTGTATGTTATGGTTTTAATTGTTGTGAACCGGTAGGAATGGATCGACTCATCCGTGCCCAGCTTTGTCGGATGCTCGCCAAACCGCTTCTTGTGGTGCCACACAAGCTTTGTCGCAGCCCACCAAGTGCCAGATGAAGCCAAGAGGCTGCCCATCTTCCCTAGGAAGATGCCATTGTGCTCAACAATGGCGGCTCAGGCATTCTGGGTAGGTAATGTTGTGTACTTGGCTGCCGTTAAGGGCCCGTTTACAGAACATTACAGGCGGGAATGGAGCATTCACACCTGTAATGTTGCATAAAAGGGGCATTTACATCTGCCAAGTATACAAAATTACCTACCCAGAATGCCTGAGCCACCATTGTTGTGCACAATGGCAGCCTGCTAAGGAAGGCGAGCAGCTGCTGGGCCCTCGCCGAGCTGTGGGGTGCTTGCCAAGCAGGTCCGCAAGCACCTTGCAGTTTGGTGAGCAGGGCCCAGGAGGGGGAGGCTGTTGGACTCCACACACACACACACACACCACAGGCTCTCATGACATCCTCATGAACTGCCCAGAGAGCTTTTGCTATTGGGCAGTATAGGAATATGATAAATAAATAAGATGAGATGTATTGCATTTCTATTAAATTATAGTAATTATTTCCAAATTTGTATCTATACCTATAAATTAAAACATGGCCAATTTGTGCAAGTCTTTGTCCCTTTCTGGCCTCACTTTGGGTGATCTGTATCCTATCGTTTTTTGCCGATGCCTAAATGGATCCCCTAAGTTGGACATATCTCAGCATCAGGATATGGAGGACTCAAGTTCCAGTGTAGGAAGTGAATCACAGGACATCGTATAAAGAATACTGTGGGGTGACAGCAATATGTCATATAATCAGCTCATCATGAATCTAGTAGCTCATGACTGCAGACTTGGATGGGGACCACTGGTGCAGAGAATAACGGTACACGGTACTGTAACAAACTTCCATCACTACACAGGAGTGGCAGGAGAGCATTAAAATATACCTGTGACTGTGGGGTCAATGAACTGTGTATCAGCTTCCAAGCATAATTCAAAATGCCAACTTCATACTGAATATGTTACCTTGAGGATCACCTCTCTTCCATTTTTTAACAGGGTAATCTATAACCAGTGTTGGCATGTGTGATTATAGCCCTGTAGTCCAATGACCTTTGACAGAATAGATTGACTGTCTGCGCTCAATGCTTTGCTCTTAGTATACTGATTCCTGGTCTTTTCAAGCAGAACAGCTGCTTCTGTTCAAACTGTGTTTGATATCATACCTCCTTTTAATTAATCTATGCAATTTTGCAGTGCATCGAGGTGTCAGGAATAGCGTTGTGCCAGAAAATCAATCACTTAATATTTCACAGAGCTGTTTTCACAACATTTTGTATTGTCTCTGTCACAAAGAAAACAACAACGGAGTTTCTCAGAGTCTGAACGATACCTCCTCAATTAGGTATCAATCATGAGGGAAAAATAGATGGTATATATTTGGAAGCCTATTTCCCACTCTGTCAATTGAAGTATAGCCTGCCCTGCTTGTGATAGGAACTCAAACTCCCTTTCAAGAAACCTAAAATAGTGTTGTATACACTATTTTGGAAGTACTTTGCTATGACTGCCGTTTGCTTATGCTTCACTGTTAAATAATTATGGTTGATATCATGTTTTAATAGTTGATATTGCCTATTTTGTAATGCATTTACAATGTTATAATGTTAGTGTTATGAAATGATTTGGGGGGTTGTTATTACTGTAATGATGTGTTATTGCAATTGATGTATTGATATGCATTCTTGTTTTTGTATTAGAATCATAAAATCATAGAATAGTAGGATTGGAAGGAACCTACAAGACCATCGAGTCCAACCCCTGCTCAATGCAGGAATGCAAGTCAGAGCATCCTTGACAAGTGGCTGTCCAGCTTCGTCTTGAATGCCTCCAGTGTGGGAGAGCCGACTACCTCCCTAGGTAGTTGGTTCCATTGTTGTATTGCTCTAACAGGAAGTTTTTTCTTTTGATATAATAATTTTATTTTTTAAACAACAACAACAACATAAACACACAAATGCCCTAACCCTGGCACCAGCTTGTCTGGCTAAAAGGGGGGGGCATTGCGGGCGGGTGGGGTGACAAGACGCAGGGGCCTCTGATTGGTGCACCCCAGTGGCACAACCATGCAAGGAGGGACAGGCTGAGTTGCCTTAAACTCAGCCCCCTCCCAATCTCAGCTCTCTGGCTCGACGCAGCTAGAGAGAGCTATAGCTCCGCCGGGAAACGACGAGGGACGCCCGCCTGCTGGAGACCACCTGCCTGCTCGAGACTTCATCCTAGGAGTGCACGAAAGCCACTTACCTGGTCTCGCAGCTTTTCGCGGTGGGGGGGAGGTGCTTCGCTGCTCTCTCCCCGAAGTTCAGGCCGTTATTTTCGCCGTAGTCTATGTAAAGATTTACGTAGATTACAGCGACCAAATAAGGAACGTGAATGATGGCTCCCTATGGGGGCCAACATTAGCCGTACGCGCTTTTTTTTTTTTTTTTAAGTCTGCAAAAAAGACACTGCAAATCTAGCCGTGATAGGCTACATTAATCGTCATGTAGCCTATCACGGGGGCGTGGTTTTTTTTTTTACTTTTATTGGAATGGTGGCGGCGGCAGCCGGTCGAAAGACTGGCTGCCGCCCCCGCCCCGACGAAGACCTGACGAACCACCGCAGGGACCCGCCGCCGGGAGGGACATTCGGGAAAGGTAAGTCCCATCCCGGGGGTGGGTGCGGGGGGCGGGGGGGTGCAGAGAATTTCTTCCCGAAACTTCTTCGGGGGGCCGAACACGTTGGCACTTGGCCCCCCCAAGTTTCGGGGAGAAATTCTCCGCCATCCCTACTTCATCCCGTACCAGCCACCTGGTCTCGGCGTGCAATCAATGTGCCTGAATCTCTGCCAACAGGCTCGCTTCCACCCTGGCGCTTGCAGTGGGGGTGGGCGCTCGGGTGCAACTCCTTCGCGGCTGGCGCCTCCCCTACCGGCGGGAGCGCTAGCGTTGGTGGCAGCTCGCGCTTGGGCATGGCCCCTGCAGCTGCCAGCACTTGCTGCCCTTTGAGGGTACCGGTGCTTGCGGGCAGTGCTCCCGCCCCCTCCCTCGCCTCCTCCCTCGCTTCTCTGGCGCCATTGGCTTGGTACGCCTGCCGCACCCGGCGCTCCCCCTCCTTGGCAGCCCCCCTTCGCTCTCCCAGCACTCATTCTCTGCGGGGGCGCCGGTGATTGCAGTGATGGCGCGCCCGCCCCCTCTCTGCTTCCGCCTCGTCCAGCAGTTGCGGCTTACGCCGCTGCGGCCCCGGAGTTGCCAGCACTCGCGGCGGGCGCGCTTCCTCATGTGCCACCCCTCGTGGCTGAGGCTTGCCGTGCCGGCGGGACTGCTGGCATTCATCGCGGCGTCGCGCGTTCGTGTGCGCCGCCTGTTGCTGCCAGCGTTTGCCGGCCCTGGAGGACGCCGGCGCTTACGGCAGCAGCGCGCCTGCCTCCCCCGCTTCTTGCTCGCCAGCGGGTGTGGCGGCGATGCGCGCTCGGGCACGGTGCCTGTTGTCACCGGCACTTTCTGTCCTGCGTGGGACCCTGCACTTGCAGCGGCGGCACCCTCCTTCCTTATACGCAGTGGCACAGCGGCCGGCATCATGGCTGTAGGTGGCCTTCCTCAGTGGGCAGGCTGCTTGCTGGATGCGCTGCTGCCTGCAGCATGGGAACCGCTGGGCCTGTCCTCGTTTGTTGCCCCTGGGCCTTCTCTTGGGGCTTCCACCACCTCTGCCAGGTTTCTTTGGGCCTCTTGGCCCACAGGTTTGGTCTGGTTGGGGGAGGGCAATTGCAGGCTGGCGCCCCCCCCCCCTTAATGAGCCTTGTGTGGTGCAGAGTGGTAGGTGGCTGTATTGCACCCAAGACTGTTCCCACGACCTGAGTTTAATCCCAGCGGAAGCCGGGTCTTGGTTAGCCAGCTCGGGTCAACCCAGCCTTCTGAGGCTGATAAATTGAGCACCCAGCTTGCTGGGGGAAAGGTAGTCACAACTGGGGAGGGAATGGCAGACCACCCCACTTCAGTCAGCCATGAACATGCCTGCACTGTTGGCGTCCCCCTAGGGGTCAGTAATGTCCCGGCGCGTGCACAAGAGGAACCTTTCCTTTCTGGAGGGGAGTCTGCCTGGCAGCCATGTGTTGCCACCTTTATTTCCACAGTGGGGGGAGGGGGAAGAAAGAAAGGGGAAAAAAATGGGTTAAACGAAATGAACAAATGCCTCGGGGAAAGGAGGTGGATCCTGGGAAGAGGGGGGGCTTGGCCTTCTGAGGAACCCCAAAGGGCAGGATTTAGCCCCCAGACCTGAGGTTTTTGCACCCCATGCTGGCCTTTTCCTCCCGTGTCTCTAAGGGCTGGATGCTCCCAATCTCTTCTGATCTCGGAAACTGGCAGGGTCAGCCCTGGTTACTACTTGGATGGGAGACCACATGGGAATCAGGCTTTCTGCATCAAGCTGGGGGTTGGACTCGATGGTCTTGTAGACCCCTTCCAACCCTATGATTCCATAAATTAACTTCCTCATTCAAGCGGCTCCCTGGGTTGCTGTATGGGATCCCCCTCTTTCTAACAATATCATGCCCAAAGAGGGGATGGGGCAGTAGTACAGGTAAAGCCCTGCGACACCTCCACAAAATGGCCTCTACATAGGCACGATTCTGAGTCAAACCAACGTTGTGGGCCCAGTCTCAGCTTCCATTCTCACGCGTCTGGAAACAGCTGAATGTACTCCCGGGATCACCTCCCCTTCCCCCGACTGTGCCCATGTAAAGCCACGGCAGTCCACCCCAAACAGACATGACAACAGAAGCAATGTTCACAATTGCTTTCCATTGCAGTGCACCTGGACGCCACTGAGGCCTCCACCTCGCCTTCGAATGCTCACCATGGCAACACACCACCGCTGCAGGTAGTCCACCTTCCTGCGGCATCTCCATCAGCAGTGATCCAAGCAACATCCTCCTCCTTGTGGTTTCGCCCAGGCGGCACACCACAGCTGGAGGTGGTCTGCCCTCCTGGAGCATCTCCGTCAGTAGCACTGCAAGCGGCATCGTCTCCCTTGCTCCCGGGGACCTGGACGTCGCTGCCCCAGATATGAGTGAGATGACTGTTAGGGATGTACGAAAGGGACTTACCTGGTCCCGCAGCTTGCTTCGCATTGGGGTGGAGGCACTTCGGTTCTCCCCCCGAAGATCAGGCCGGGGGGGAGGCGCCCCGCCTCGCCCGGCCGAAATTCAGGCCGGGGGGGAGGCGCCCCGCCTCACCCAGCCGAAATTCAGGCCGGGGAGAAGCGCCCCATCTCCCCGGCCGCAAAATACAAAAGTAAACACACACACACACACACACCCGTGATAGGCTACGTAACGATTAACGTAGCCTATCACAGCTAGATTGCCAAAGTCAGCCATGATAGGCTACGTTAATCGTTACGTAGCCTATCACGGGTGACTTTGGGAAAAAAAAAAGCGCGTATGCAAATGGCGGCGCCCATGGGCGCCACCATTTGCGTTCCTTATTTGGTCCCAGTAGTCTACGTAAAGATTTACGTAGACTACAGCGAAAATAAGGGCAACGCTATTTGCTGTTCTGCCGCTACCCTGGTGGGTTTCAGGCTCATAGGGCAGGTCTGATCATGCTGTGGGTAGTGGCCTGTAGAGTGGAGGCTGCCGCCGCCAAGCACATTTTGGATGACCTCAGCCAAGCCAGTAACCCCCCCCCCTTCGGTATGACATCATGGCCACGTTATTCATTCCCCGTCCTCCTGAAATTGGAGGGTCATGTCATGTGTCAGTGTGTTCGTGCTCCAGTGTCGGTGTTACAACATCTGGTTCTGGGTCTGCCATGTGCCAGGTTAGGCAAACCCACTTGTTCATGATTGTCACAAAATCAGGTCAATGATTTCCGGGCCTTAGTCCCGCAGGTGCCCATTCCCAGATCCCATCCTTTCAGTACTATGGGAGACTGGGAGTCTGAAGCCAGGCATGCCATCCTGTATTCCATAACTCCCAGTACAGGAGCTGCCTGCGACAGAACAGGTAGGGTGTGCCACGCATTAGGCAAAGCTTCAGCGATAGGGTTCATGACCCTTACCTATAGATCATTGGCCACAATTTTGCACCTCCTTAAGGAACAACAGACTATCTGGGACCATAAGTCGCAAGCTGGCCATTTAGCCTTTCGGCCCACAACGCTGGGATTCACTGACTCCATGTCAGATTTTAGGGTCCGGCGTGCAATATAGGGTTGGGCACAGATGTCACCTGTTTTAGTAAATTTAGCCACCCTCTCTCTTTCCCTGATACCCTCTTTGGGCTCTGGGGGTGATGGCCCTCCATCTGCCCTTTCCAGTAAGACGTTCCCCTGTTCCACGCAGCAGCCTTAACGGCCTTCTTCAAGCCCCCCCCTTAGGAATTCAGGGTTCGTCTGGGCTCCCAAGTCCAACTTGTTCCGGCGGGCCTTGATATACTTAAAGGTTCAGGTGTGGCCCAATGTAACCCTCTTACGCATTTGGTGATCAAACTGATCGGTATGGCAAGGGCACGGCAGTGGCCCATGGCCAAACGCAAGTCAATGGGTTATGCCTCGTCGACACCTTATGGGTTTTAGGCAATGCCGCGGGTCTGAGGAGGGGCCTCCATTTGATCACTTCAACGGCTTACTGTTGACATAAGGGCAATTTGGACAGTTTCTACATTAGCTCTACCCCACTAGGCCTAAGTAATTTGCAATTCTGAACCCATTGTTGTTACATTGAAGCAGTCTCCATAGTAGCCACTGGAGGTTTCTCTCACAGGCACATTATGGCAATTTAAAAATGGGACTTCACAGCGTTCCGGCCTGCGTTCACAAGTTGTCTGCTTCTTCCTGACACAATTTTCGCTTTGCTTGCCCTAACATGCTTATTCCTTAGACCAGCAGACTTGTAGTACACCGCCGGTACGGGTGTTCTTACATGGGCACGTTATGACTTCTTGAGCTGCACAAAGGGCTTGTATGTCATCTTCAGACTTCAGCTTCAGTCACCCCGACACATTAAGTTCCAGTGGCTTCACAGACGAGGCATACGGTGGGAGTCCCCTCCTCACCATGTTCCACCAAAGTTTGTCAGTCTTCCTCCGCAGGTCCAGGTGCTGCACATTGAAAGGAATGACTTCGGCTGTAAGCCAGGCGAAGCCTTACTTGATCGAACAGGCCTTGGTTGAGGTGCAGGTGGTCCGGCATACCTGGCCGGAAGTAGCCTATTGCAGCCCTCACGGCTCCCAGGATCAATGGAAAGGCATGGAATGATGTTGCCAGTGGCAGGGCATGTCGGAAAGTGCACAGAGAAATGGCTTAGGGCCTATGCGAATGAGGTGATGGATGTACCACCCGCCAGGAAATTCTGTGGACATGGAGGAAGCGTTACAGTCAGGACGGTGTCTGCCTGTCTCATGTAGTGAATAACATATTTCTGTCTGATCTGCAAAGGGGCCTGCAGGAAGTTCTTCTGCGCAGGTGGGGGGAGTTTCACAAGCTCTAGCCTTGTGACTCCTGTGGCGGCTAGGACAGGCAAAAACAGGAAAGTAGGGATGATGTGCATGCAGAGGCACCTTATGGTGACAGGTGACACCTGAGGCCCCCTGAACAGGTTGTGTGGCTCGGCGGGGGGATAAGGGTTGCCTGGGAGACCAACCCTACTCACTCACCCAGGTGTTGTGCAGCACCAGGTCAGGGGTGACACCGGAAGGTCTACCTACCC
This sequence comes from Heloderma suspectum, assembly GCF_057233095.1. Classification (NCBI taxonomy): domain Eukaryota; kingdom Metazoa; phylum Chordata; class Lepidosauria; order Squamata; family Helodermatidae; genus Heloderma; species Heloderma suspectum. Next base: position 109,563,676 of record NC_139458.1, on the reverse strand, counting down.
CAGAAGGGGCAGTCCGGAGGGATGGCGAGATCACCGCCGCCCCTCAGGCTGGGTGTGTTTTCGCCCAAGAAGTGCCAGCTAGCCACTGACACAGTTAGATGCCCGTCCTAGTTACCCCTTTGCAGGTATTTCAAAAAATGTGGCCCAATTTTCAACCCAAGCTTGTTGTCTGCGTCTTCTTTAACCCATCTCCTCTCACAATACACATACACTAAAATATCACTTAAGATTGTAAGATATCTACCTTTGGCTCCCCTTACACAACAAATGCTTATTATTATTCTCTACTTCTTACCTTAGTTGTATATCATACATTGAGTTCACAGACATTATCTCATTTCTCTCCTAATTTTTAACAACAAAAAAGAGAACCAACCATCTCAAAGTTCAAAATCCACATACATAGATATCATTTTTCTCTATTTCTTGTAAAAATTCTGTAAAAGGTTTCCAATCTAACATAAATTTAGTTATTGATACTTCTTTAATAATAGTATATTATTTAATAGTAAGTTTTGCCATCTCTGCCAGCTCCATCATTTTCATGATCGACTCGCTCACGGTTGGTATTGTTTCATTCTTCCACTTTTGTGCATGCAATAACCTTGCAGCCGTTGCCATGTAGAGAAAGAGGGTACCCCCCCTTCTCTTTTATGTGTTTATCTGTTAGTCCCAATAAAAAAGTTTCTGGCTTTAATTCTACAGTAGTCTTTAATATTCTTTGAGCTAAAGACAATATTCGTTTCCAAAATATTTGGAATATAGTTCACCATGGTAAAAAAAATGGTACACCATCTTGATCTTAGGAAGTTTTTTGTGATGTTCAGCCAGAATCTGGCTTCCTGTAACTTGAGCCCATTATTCTGTGTCCTGAACCCTGGGATGATCGAGAAGAGATCCTGGCCTTCCGCTCTGTGACAACCTTTCTAGTACTTGAAGAGCACGATCATATCTCCCCTCAGTCTTCTCTTCTCAAGGCTAAACATCCCCAGTTCTTTCAGTCTCTCTTCATAGGGCTTTGTTTCCAGTCCCCTGATCATCTTTGTTGCCCTCCTCTGAACCCCCTCCAGTTTGTCTGCATCCTTCTTAAAGTGTGGTGCCCAGAACTGGACACAGTACTCCAGATGAGGCCTAATCAATGCTGAGTAGAGGGGAACTAGTACTTCACATGATTTGGAAGCTGTGCTTCTATTAATGCAGCCCAAAATAGCTTTTGCCTTTTTCGCAGCCACATCACATTGTTGGCTCATATTCAACTTATGATCTACAACAGTTCCAAGATCCTTCTTCCTTGCAGTATTGTTGAGCCAAGTATCCCCCATCTTGTAACTGTTCATTTGGTTTCTTTTTCCTAGGTGCAGAACTTGGCATTTATTCCTATTACATTTTATTCAGTCCAGCACTCCAGCTTATCAAGATCACTTTGAATTTTGTTTCTGTCTTCCAGGTTATCAGGTATACCACCCAATTTTGTGTCATGTGCAAATTCGATCAGCATTCCCTGTACCTCTTCATCCAAGTCATTAATAAAAATGTTGAAGAGCACTGGGCCCAGGACTGAGCGCTGTGGTACCCCACTCATTACCTCTCCCCAGTTTGAGAAGGTCCCATTGATAAGCACTCTTTGAGTCCAATTCTGTAGCCAACTGTGGATCCACCGGATCGTTGTTTCATCTAGCCCACTTTGAGCTAGTTTGCTCATCAGAATATCATGGGTAGGGGTGTATGAAACACTTACCTGGTTCTGGTGGGGCCAGGTGTGGGGGGAGGCGCTCCATCCCCTCCCCGGAACCCCCCCCCAGCTGGCTCCGTGGTGACTCTGCAGAGCCGCCAGCCGGGGCTGCCAGCAGCCAGACCTCTGTCGGCCGCTGGGCTGCAGCTGCACATGGCGGCCGCTGTAGCACCCATCATTTGCGTCCATGCCATAACCATGATAGGCTACGTATATATTTATGTAGCCTATCACGGCAAAAGGCAGGGATGCAAATGGCGGCCGCTACACCATTTGCGTCCCTGTCTTTCGCCATGATAGGCTATGTAAATATATATGTAGCCTATCGTGGCTACCACAGAGATGCAAATGGCAGCCACTACGCCATTTGCGTCCCTGCATTAGCTGTGATAGGCTTTGTATATATTTACATAGCCTATCATGGCAAAAGACGGGGACGCAAATGGTGTCCCTGCGTTAGCCATGATAGGCTACATAGATACTTATATAGCCTATCACGGCTTGCCAGGGACACAAATGGCGTAGCAGCCACGATATATATATATATATATATATATATATATATATATATATTTACATATTTACTGCCAGGTAGGATCCATCCCGGGGGGATTCCGAGGCGTGGCGGGGGGGGGGAGACCGTTCCTCCACGGACTCCGGGGGGCTGGATTCTTTGGACTGGAGTCTGTGATGGAATTCTCCAACAACCCTAATCATGGGGCACTTTGTCAAAAGGTTTGCTGGAACGGAGGTACATGATGTCCACAGCATTCCCACAGTCCACAAGGGAGGTTATCTGATCAAAAAATGAGATCAGTTAAGTCTGGCAGGATTTGTTCTTGACAAATCCATGTTGGCTTTGAGTAATCACGGCATTGTTTTCAAGGTGCTTCCAGATGGATTGCTTTATTATCTGCTCCAGAATTTTCCCAGGGATTGATGTCAGACTGACTGGTCTGTAGTGCCCAGGTTCCTCCTTTTTGCCCTTTTTGAAGATAGGGACAACATTAGCCCTCCTCCAGTCATCTGGCACTTCCCCCATCCTCCATGATTTCTCAAAGAGAATAGACAGCGGTTCTGAGACTTCTTCTGCCAGTTCCTTTATGACTCTAGGATGCAGTTCATCTGGCCCTGGAGATCTGAACTCATTCAAAGTAATTAGGTGTTCCTTGACCATATGCCTATCAATCTCAAGCTCCAATCCTTCCCCTTCAACCTGTACTTCACCTTTGCCAGGGGGCCCTCATAGACCCTCTTTTGGGAGAAGACTGAGCCAAAGTAGGAATTGAGCACTTTTGCCTTTTCCCTGTCATCTGTTATCATTTTGCCATCCTTATTGAATAGCTGAACCACAATTTTTTCCCACTGTCTTTTACTATGCATGTATCTGGGGAAAAAACACCTTTTTGTTGCTTTTAGCATCTCTAACTAACCTCAGCTTGTTCTCAGCTTTAGCCTTCCTGACATCGTACCTGCAATTCTGTGCTATCTGCCTGTACTCTTCCTTTGTAGTTTGGCCTTCATTCCACTTCCTGTATGTGTCCTTTTTTTTTGTTTTCAGGTCATCCCTAAGCTTTTTGTGAAGCCACATTGTTGTCTTCCACCTTTTCTTCTTCTTGGAATTGTTTGTAATCGTGCCTTGAGAATTTCCTGTTTAAAAAACTCTCACCTATCTTGGATCCTTTTCTCATTAGAGTCATTTGCCATGGGACCTTATTTATCATTGTTCTGAGTTTATTAAAATTGGCTTTCCTAAAATCCAGGGTAGACGTTTGGCTACATTCGGCTTTTACTTCCTTTAGAACCAAGAACTCAAGTATAACATGGTCACTTTGCCCCAGAGTTCCTGTAACTGCTACTTTATCCACTAAGTCATAGGGATGTACGAAAGGGACTTACCTGGTCCCGCAGCTTTTTTCGCGGTGGGGGGGTGGAGGCTCTTCGCTTCTCCCCCCGAAGTTCATGCGAGCGGGGGGTGTCTTCCCACCTCGCCCAGCTGAAATTCAGGCCGGGGGGAGGCTTCCCGCCTCGCCCCCGGCCGAAATTCAGGCCGGGGAGAAGCGCCCCGTCTCCCCGGCCGCAAACTTCAACAGAAAAGTAAAAAAAACAAAAAACGCCCCGTGATAGGCTACATAACGATTTACGTAGCCTATCACGGCTAGATCTGCAAAGTCAGCCGTGATAGGCTACGTTAATCGTCACGTAGCCTATCACGGGTGACTTAAAAAAACAACAACACCACGTACGCAAATGGCGGCCCCCATAGGGAGCCGCCATTCGCGTTCCTTATTTGGTCGCTGTAATCTACATAAAGATTTACATAGACTACGGCGAAAATAAGGGCAACGCAAATAGTTGCCCTTATTTTCGCCATAGTCTACGTAATCTTTACGTAGACTACAGAGACCAAATAAGGAACGTGAATGGCGGCTCCCTATGGGGGCCGCCATTAGCCGTACGTGCTTTTTTTTTTTTTTTTAAGTCACCCGTGATAGGCTACGTGACGATTTACGTAGCCTATCACGGCTGACTTTGCAAATCTAGCCGTGATAGGCTACGTTAATCGTCATGTAGCCTATCACGGGGGCGTTTTTGTTTTTTTTTTACTTTTCTTGGAATGGCGGCGATGGCAGCCGGTTGAAAGACCGGCTGCCGCCCCCGCCCCTGTCGAAGCCCTGCCGAACCACTGCTGCGACCCGCCACCGGGAGCGACATTCGGGAAAGGTAAGTCCCATCCCGGGGGAGGGGCGGGGGGAGAATTTCTCCCTGAAACTACTTCGGGGGGCCGAATACGTTGGCACTCGGCCCCCCGAAGTTTCGGCGAGAAATTCTCTGACACCCCTACTCATCTCTGTTGGTTAGGATTAAGTCAAGGATAGCCAATCCTCTAGTTCGTTCCTCCACTTTCTGTAGGAGGAAGTTATCAGCAACACAAGTCAGGAATTTCCTGTAGGGGCCATGTTTTGCAGAATTTGCCTCCCAACAAATATCAGGGAAATTGAATTTGCCATCATGCTTCCTTGAAACATTGGCAATTTGCTTTATTGATCTTGACTTGTGAGCTGCTTTGGGCACATTTTGTGGGAAAGCATCATACAAATTAAAATCATGATGATAATGATGATGACTCAATGTTGTATGGGTGGATAAATGAGTAGGGGTTTGTCAATTATTTATTAGGGGATTTAGTAGGGGTGCACGAAAGTCACTTACCTGGTCTTGCAGCTTTTCGCGGTGGGGGGGAGGCGCTTCGCTGCTCTCCCCCCGAAGTTCAGGCCGGGGAGGAGGCGCTTCACCTCGCCCGGCCGCGAACTAAAAAGTAAAACAAAAAACAAAAAACGCACCCGTGATAGGCTACGTGATGATTAACGTAGCCTATCACGGCTAGATCTGCAAAGTCAGCCGTGATGGGCTACGTAAACCGTCACGTAGCCTATCACGGGTGATTTAAAAAAAAAAATCTTTACGTAGACTACGGCGAAAATAAGGGCAATGCAAATAGTGTTGCCCTTATTTTCGCCGTAGTCTACGTAATCTTTACGTAGACTACAGCGACCAAGTAAGGAACGTGAATGGCGGCTCCCTATGGGGGCCGCGATTAGCCGTACGTGCTTTTTTTTTTTTTTTAAGTCACCCATGATAGGCTACGTGACGATTTACGTAGCCTATAACGGCTGACTTTGCAAATCTAGCCGTGATCGGCTACGTTAATCATCACGTAGCCTATCATGGGGGCATTGGGTTTTTTTTAGTTTTATTGGAATGGCGGCGGCAGCCGGTCGAAAGATCGGCTGCTGCCCCCGCCCCTGACGAAGACCCGACGAACCGCCGCCGGGACCCACCGCCGGGAGGGACATTCGGGAAAGGTAAGTCCCGTCCCAGGGGGGGTGGGGGGGCGGAGAATTTCTCCCTGAAACTTGTTCGGGGGGCTGAACACGTTAGCGCTCGGCCCCCCGCAGTTTCGGGGAGAAATTCTCTGCCAACCCTAGGATTTAGGTGCTCTACACATGTTGAATTGGATGCTTTTCATCAGGGGCAAAATCTAACACCTTTTTAGCCAAATTGTTATATTATGCAAGAAAACAAAAATGCAATCATCAACAAAACACTTTTGAAAAGCTGTGAAAAGGACAACACAACCAAAATTAGTTGCAAGAACAACACTAATAGTATATGTGGACCAGCCCACAAGAAGAAGAAAAAAAAGAGATTTCAAGAGTTCCCCATTGACCCGCGAACTTGCAAATACAAACCATAATTCCAGATAATACCTGCCATGCGTATCCTGGTTTTGTACATAAACATATTTTCTTTCCTGCTGGTTTTTACTGGATTTAATCTGTTCCATCTGTGTTTTGGAGATTGTCTTTCGGTCTGTCATCCACTCATTGATGGAGTTAGATTTTTCCCCCCTTTGGAAAAGTATGCAAAATGTTTACCACAATTTACAGAACTTACACTGGCACATAATATTTTGCATTTTTTTTAGCTCAGCTTACAATAAATGAGCAGAGTGAACAAAACAAAACTTGCTACACAGTAGAGGCTAAGAAAGCTCAGAGATGTATAAAATGTTGCGTTTCTTTTTTTTAAAAAAATGGAGTACATATCAGCATATTTTCCAACGTATTTAACAAGGTTAATTTTCCCCTGTACTCCAACGGTGATCCCCAAGTCTGCAAGCAGAAAAAATTGTTTTAAGAAAGAGAAAGACATGGATGTCTTTCTTTCCCACTGTGAGGTATCTGAGTTTTCTTTCTTTCTTTCTTTCTTTCTTTTTCTTTCTTTTCTTTAAAGTGGTGATAGCCAATCAATTTTTACATCCCCTAAAGTTCTGAGAACCAGCATGAGGCATGTAAAGATAACAGAACAGTAGCAAAACCCAGGAGCACTGATTAACCACATGAATCTCCCCTACCGTTCTGTCCTTAAAATATTAAATAAGCATAACTTTTTTTCTCCCACCAAGAACATTTAGAATGGCTGCAGCCCCATGAGTTCAGTGGAACCAATTGCATTCACTAAGCTGAACAAAAGAAACAGTGGATGATCTTGCCAGCTAAAATGTTATAAAAAGGATGGCTGCATGTCCCTCTGATGAAAACACTTCTGTACCCCAAATATCCACAATCGTTAACCCTGCAGCCAGCCCTTATCTGTGAACATCTAAATTGGGATGTGTGCTGATGAAATTAAAGAGACAGCCCTGATTTCCACCATAGCTTTCTTTGATCCCTGAACACAATGGCAGTACTGAGCTATGATTATTCTTCAAACACACAGGGTGGAAGCTGGAAGGCTGGCTGCTAAGGATGGCTCTGAAAGATCTCCAGTGGACTAGGGATATATGGATTTTGCTTAATCTGTTCTCTCTGTGTTTGTGGATTTTCAGGAATCTTTTGGTCTGCCATCCACTTACTACTACTACTACCACCACCACCACCACCACCACCATTGCATTTCTATACCTCCCCACAGCTGAAGCCCTCTGGGAGGTTTACAAAGGTTAAAAACATAAAAAATACAATATGCAAAATTTAAAAACATAAAATGCACACAGACAGTATAAACAAACAACATATATCTAAAAACATCTTTGAGCAATCAGCCAACCCATAAAACAAATCCAGGATTAATTTAATACTCATTACATGCTGCCAAATGCCTGGGAAAGAAAAAAGTCTTGACCTGGAACTGAAAAGATAACAGTGTTGGCACCAGGTGGGCTTCATCGGGGATATCATTCCACAATTGGGAGGCCACCACCAAGAAGGCCCTCTCCCTTGTTGTTGTCTTCTGATCCTCCCTCAGAGTAGGCACCCAGAGGAGGACCCTCGATGTTGAGCGTAGTGTAGGGGTATGTTTGAGCCGGGAGAGTTGCACCATCAGGTATTGCAGTCTTGAGCCGTGTAAGGCTTTATAATTATAGGTTAAAACCAGCACTTTGAATTGGGCTTGGGAACATATAGGCAGCCAATGCAAGTGGGCCAGAGTTGGTCTTATATGTTCAGAACTTCTGGTCCCCATTATTGATCTGGCTGCCACATTTTGCATGAGTGTAGCTTCTGAACCGTCTTCAAAGACAGCCCCATGTAGAGCGCATAGCAGTAATCTAACTTGGACATTACCAGAGCATAGACAATTGAAGCCAGGTTATCCCTGTCCAGACAGGGGCATAGCTGGGCCACCAACCAAAGTTGCTAGAAGGCACTCTGCCACTGAGGCCACCTGAGCCTCAAGTAACAAAGATAGCTCCAGGAGGACCGCCCCCCCCCACGCAAGCTATGAACCTGCTCCTTCAGGGGGAGTGCAACCCCATCCAGAACAGGTTGAGCACCCTCCATCATTGACAGATTCTGATTATTTCTTCCCCTTTGGAAAAGTATGCAAAAATGCCTGCCGCAATTTATGAAACATTCACTAGTATGCAATATGTTATGCATTTTTCTTAGTTCAGTGTACAATCAATGAGCAAAGCTCACAAAAAAGCTTTTTTGTTTTGTTTTTAATGGCATACGTATTAGCATATTTTCCAGTAATTTGTGTAGTTTTGTACAACTAAATTTGCGTACAATTCCAGAAAGTTGAAAAGATGCCATACTTGAAGAATGCCAACCCCCCTGCCTTATGACAGCTGGAAAGAGCTCAGCTTTTGCTTTGACTATGAGGGCAGTATCTTTGCTACATAGAATTTAGGAAACTCAGGTTAGAATGTAAGAAACTCAGAGTTGGTGTCCAGGATGAAATCACTGTCTCCATCAGTCCATGTATCTCTCTGTGTGGGCGCAAGGATCTGGCTGACCAACAGTACTGTGGATAGGGATGTACAAATTGTGTTCCTTCCGTGCTGCTTGACTTAGGCAGTTTGCATCCAGTACTCCATTCCGCTGTTCACAAGCCCCTGGAATTCCTCTTTTTTTTTTCCGCTCCAAAAATTACGTAAATAAATATGTACCGACAAACGTAATTCCTGTACCCAGCCGTCTCCATGAGTCTGCATAACTTCCATAAGAATCACTATTTTTTGTTAATATTTACGTATTTTTTCCCTCCCCTGCCATGCGGCAATTACTTTCAGCCAAAACACTTCCTCTTCCTTGTAGAGGCTTCCCAAAAGAAGGCTGTCTTAGGTGTGCCTGAGAAATAAACTATTTGTTTAAAGCAATGCTGTTGAAAGAAAGAAAGAAAGAAAGAAAGAAAGAAAGAAAGAAAGAAACCTTTTAAAATGGCCATGCCAGTCCTGGAGCCCTACATTATGTATTATTCTCCCTGCTAAGCTTTATATTTCCACATCCAGCGTTGTTGTTGACGTTGTGAGGCAAAAATGGAAAGGAGAACCAACTCTGTGCATGTCTACTCAGAAGTAAGTCTAATTGCGTTCAATGGGACTTACTCCTATACATGTCAGCACCCCACTTGCCCCTAGCCCAGCTTTGTATTTCCACATCCAGCTCATTATCAAACTTCCTGTTAGGTTATTTTATTTCAGGAGACCCTTGGGTGAATGGGGCAGGGGGGTTCCAGGGAAACAGCTGGATTGGGGGAGAAGCTCCCCTCACACACATAATGGAAGAATATAGTTCTTCATATTCCCTGGTATGCTTATTCGTCATTTTGTCCATTCCCTGGGCATGTGCAGAGTGTGCTTTTTATTCAAACAAAGAGAAGCTTGATAATCTTTCTGCTCATGCTACATTTGTACAAGTGTGACTGCTTCAGAAAGAACACAAACAATGTGTGTGGTTGAGACTGGCCCAAAGTTGCCCAGTGAGCTTCCATAGCCAAGTGGGGACTAGAACACCCCCTCTCCCAAGTCCCAGTCCAACACTCTAACCACTAGGCTACACTAGCTGTCTAACCACTACACCACGCTGTTATGAAACTCATGAAAAAGAGACAGTATAATGGAAAGTTCTTTCGGATGGGTGGATCTGAAACTGACAGATCCACCCATCCCTAGGTTCTAGGTCTCATGGCTGCAGAATTAGCTTAGGCAATGTGATGTGAGTTGCATGTTTACTGTCGCACAAGTAAGTTGATGGCTGATTGTGAAAACTGACTCTCATCTAGGGATGTATGAGAAATTTATTTCAGTTCGGTTTTTTAATCAGGATTTAGCCAGTTCACACCTTCTGGACCGAACACAGACTCGGATGCGATCTGTGGTCAAAGTTCATACACTTTTAAGCTTGCAATACGATTAATGGACTCCCCACACCCAAATGCATTCAACGGCATGCGTACTTTTGAAAAACACCCTTTAAAAAATGCGTACTTTCCAAAAATGTGCACAAATACACTTTCATCAGTGGGAGAAGAATGCGTATGTTTCAAAGATGTACACAGCTGACGCATACATTTGGAAAAAATATGCACAGAAATATGCACAGATTTTCATGTGGAAAAAAAAACAGTGCTCACAATCTGATACGGACTTGAGTTGGAACAAGCTTTGAGATGGAATCTGGAGAATGTCAGCATGCTCGGGTTTTGCTAATTTGCACACCTGTACTCTCGTCAAGGCAAAGGGTTGCTGCAGGAATCACTGCAAGCCCTGCTTAGGTGATCTGCAAACCATTCTAATGTCACAAAATGCCTCAAGTTTATAACACCACTTTTGTCATTTGCCTTGATTGGACAGGCACCCCAAATTGAGAAAAATAAAATAGAGAGTTTTACCACATGGCAATTTGTGCAGGATAATATCACCATAGAAGAAGGCTCACGATAATGCTTTAGGAAAAAAATGTAATTACAGTAGGATAGATAAGTACCATGTCATCTGTCCTTGCTCCAGAATGTGTTTTACTAGGAGTGGCAAAGATGAATATCACCGCTGAATTACATCCGTGTTGCAAGGCTGAGGAAATGTAAGTATGATCAATGGATTCAAAGCACTAACGAGCAATTTACATATAAGCTAGCTCACTGTTGAAGCTCTAACTTTTTTCTCATCTTCATAAAAAGGCCGGCACATAAATGGAGTGCTGCATCATGAGCTTGACCATAATGAGGCACTAATTGGAAAATATCGTGCTGTAGTCCTTTTGTTACTGCCTTCCAGTGAAGGAAAGTCACACACAATAGATTTTTTTTTCCAAACTTCAGCTAATAATACCAAGGGGCATGTTCAAATTTTATGTATTCCAACTACATTCATATCCAGATGATGTTAAAAACAACAAAACGGGAAATCGTGTTTTGTCTGTAGCAGCCTTCCCCAGCCTGGTGCCCTCCAGATCTCCCAGCATTCTCCAGCCAGCATGGGAGTTGTAGTCCAACACATTGCTGGCTGGGGATGATCAGAGTTGCACTCCAACACATTTGGAGTGTGCCAGGTTGGGGAAGGTTGGTCTATAGAGATCATATAGATCATGGAATGATTGTATGCAAAAATGTTGGTCCTCCGCTCTTCTCTCCCTTAGGGGGTACAACTCATTGGATGATGCAGGTCCTTGGAGTGAGATATCCAATGTGTCTCTGTAAGCAGAGCACCCAAAGACACATTGCCTCATCCATTCTGTTCCTTCTCATCTGCCTAAGCATTACGAATGGATGAATTAACCCCTCCCCTCCAGGTCCTCCAGGTGCCCACCAAGCTGCTGACCCTGCTTGCGTGCCCCTGGACCTGCTCACACACCCTCCACACTCACCAAGCCGCCTGCACATACCCTGAGCCATCTGTGAGCACCCATTGTTCCTGCGCTCACCATTTTGCCCCCAAAAATGGCAACTAGGGAATGTCCGTAAATGTAATATTTTACATTACAAATGTAACATAGTGCAGTATTGTGTAGATGGGGTAAAGACCGCTAAGTGTGCCGTACTAAAATTACAGAAATTCCTGAGTTGCCATTTCTTCCCCTCAAAATGGTGACCACAGGAACGATGGGCACTCACGGATAGCCCAGGGCAGGTGACTGTGGCTCGGCAAGCACGGGAGCGCTGTGTGAGTGCAGGCAGCGGTTTGGTGGGTGTGGCCTGGAGGAACGAGTGTGTGTGGGGGGAGTCTGTCGGACTCCTGGACCGACCTGGGTGCTTGAGCCATCCCTACTAGTAAGCACTGGCTGCAAAGAAGGTAGCTGGACAGAAAGGATCAACTCATGCAAGGGAAAGAAGGAATTATCTCCTCACCTGCTCTGGTCTCTGCCTTCTCAGACAGGGCCAGCCAGCCCTAGGATAAATAGTGCCCTGGGCGAGGAGGAGCTTTGGTGCCCCTCCCCCCGGTCAGCGTTGCAGGGCTACCCAGAGGGTTTGTAGGTCCTGGTGATGCTGGGGGCCCTGCTGTTGCCCCCTACAAGGACCGATGGATACGTGTTCAAAGCTGTGGGCCGCGTGCAAGAATTATTGTATGCATGGCCTGCATTTGAAGTGCTGAGTGCTCGGAGACATTGCCTCGAAGTAAAGCTGTGTTGCACTGATTTTTACCTAGTGCAAACAATATCAGAGTGGAAACTGAAAAAGAAACATGCTTTAAAGCTAACTTAAGCATGGTCATTTTCGTAGTTAGTACCCAAACCACCTTTATAATCTTGAAAAAAAAAGGTTACAGACATTTGCTTTTTGCCACCCTAGCTCACTGCACACAGCCAGTGGATTCAGCTTGCCCACCCCCCAGTTCAGCTTGGCTCCCCCTTCAGCTTAGCTTGGCGCCCCAGGTCACCACCCAGTTTTCCCACCCCTAAGCCCAGGCCTGTTGGGATACTGCCCAGAACCAAGACAAGGAGCCCACAGTTGGGGATGTCAGAGAATTCCGCCACAGACTGAAATGAGATCGAATTCCCTTCAGTCCATGCCAGGAAATCCTCTGCGATGCAGCACCACGATAGGGATGGACGAAAGTCCCTTACCTGGTCCCGCAGCTTGCTTCATGGTGGGGGGGAGGCGCTCCGTTCCTCCCCCCAAAATTCTGGCCAGGGGGGAGGCGCCCCATCCCTCCGGCCGAAATTCTGGCCGGGGGGGAGGCGCCCCGTCCCTCCGGCCGCGAATCCTCCTGGCCGGCCGGGACGCAAATGGCGGCGGCCGTAGCTGCCGCCGTTTGCATCCCTGGCCTGCAGTCAGCCGTGATAGGCTACGTAAATCCTTACGTAGCCTATCACGGCTGACTTTTGGGGGGGGGAAGCGTGAACGCAAATGGCGGCGCCCATGGGCGCCGCCATTTGCGTACGCGCTTTTTTTTTTTTTCAAAGTCAGCCGTGATAGCCTATGTAAGGATTTATGTAGCCTATCACGGTGTTTTTGGAAAATCTAGCCGTGATAGGTTACGTAAATCTTTACGTAGCCTATCACGTTTGCTTGAGTTTGTTTTTTTTTTTACTGGGAAATGGCGGTGGCGGCAGCCGGTCGGAAGACCGGCCGCTGCCGCCGCCGCCAAACCGCCGCCGGGAGCCGCCAGCACCAGGGGCATTCAGGAAAGGTAAGTCCCATCCCGGGGGGGGCAGGGGGGACGGACCATTTCTCCACTAATTTCGGGGGGCCAAATGCGTTGGCATTCGGCCTCCCGGAGATTCGTGGAGAAATTCTCCACCATCCCTACACCACGAGGTCCTGCGGAGCCAGCAGTCACACGGCTTTTTTGTTGTCGTTCACAAAGAGTCACAAAATTTTCATAAATAAATATGCAGTATAATTCGTAAATCGGAAGGATAGTAATATTACGACAATAAATATGTAAGGTGTTTTTTTTAATGAATTGGGCTTACCGCCTTGTGGGTGTTCCTTTTAAATTGAAATCCTCCTTCTCCATTGGGGAGTTTACTTTCAGCCAAAACACTTCCTCTTCCTTGTAGGGGCTTCCCAAAAGAAGGCTGTTTTAGGTGTGCCTGAGAGATAAACTATTTGTATAAAGCAATGCTGTTTTCCCCTTCATGGATCACTACCTTGTTGTGGCGAAGGGGCTTGCGTAACTCAGTGAAGCCATAAGCTATGCCGTGCAGGGCCACCCAAGATGGACAGGTCATGGCAGAGAGTTCTGACAAAATGTGGTCCACTGGAGAAGGAAATGGCAACCCACTCCAGTATTCTTGCCAAGAAAACCCCATGGACCGTATCACAAGGCTAAAAGATATGACGCCGGAAGATGAGCCCCTCAGGTCGGAAGGTGTCCAATATGCTACTGGGGAAGAGCAGAGGGTATTTCCAAGTAGCGCCAGAAAGAGTGAAGCGGCTGGGCCAAACCCGAAAGGACACTCAGCTGTGGATGTGTCTGGTGGTGAAAAGAAAATCCGATGCTGTCAAGAACAATATTGTTTAGGAACCTGGAATGTCAGATCAATGAATCAAGGTAAGGTGGAGGTGGTCAAACATGAGATGGCAAGATTGAACATCGACATCTTGGGAATCAGCGAACTAAAATGGACAGGCATGGGCGAATTTAATTCAGGTGACCATCATATCTACTATTGTGGGCAAGAATCCCTTAGAAGAAATGGAGTAGCACTCATAGTCAACAAAAGGGTGGGAAAAGCAGTACTGGGGTACAATCTTAAAAATGATAGAATGATCTCAGTACGAATCCAAGGCAAACTATTCAACATCACAGTAATTCAAGTCTATGCCCCAACCACTGAGGCCGAAGAAGCTGAGGTTGATCGGTTCTATGAAGACCTACAACACCTTCTAGAACGACCACCACAAAAAGATGTCCTCTTCATCATAGGGGATTGGAATGCTAAAGTAGGAAGTCAAGAAATCACCGGGATAACAGGCAGGCATGGCCTTGGTGTACAAAATGAAGCAGGACAAAAGCTAATAGAGTTTTGCCAAGAGAGCACGCTGATCATAGCAAACACTCTTTTCCAACAGCACAAGAGGCGACTCTACACATGGACGTCACCAGATGGTCAATATCGAAATCAGATTGATTATGTCCTTTGCAGCCAAAGATGGAGAAGCTCTATACAGTCAGTAAAAACAAGACCAGGAGCTGACTGTGGCTCAGATCATGAGCTGCTTCTTGCAAAATTTCGGCTTAAATTGAAGAACGTCGGGAAAACCACTAAACCGTTCAGGTATGACCTAAATCATATCCCTGATGAATATACAGTGGAGGTGAGGAATAGATTTCAGGGATTAGACCTGATAGACAGAGTGCCTGAGGAACTATGGACGGAGGTCCGTAACATTGTTCAGGAGGCAGCAACTCAATCCATCCCAAAGAAAAAGAAATGCAAGAAAGCAAAGTGGCTGTCTGATGAGGCTTTACAAGTAGCTCACGAAAGAAGGGAAGCGAAAAGCAAGGGAGAAAGGGGAAGATATACCCAACTGAATGCAGAGTTCCAGAGAATAGCAAGGAGAGACAAGAAGGCCTTCTTAAATGAACAATGCAAAGAAATCGAGGAAAACAACAGAATGGGAAAGACTAGAGATCTCTTCAAGAAAATTGGAGATCTCAAGGGAACGTTTTGTGCAAAGGCGGGCATGATCAAGGACAAAGAAGGCAGGGACCTAACAGAAGCAGATGAGATTAAGAAGAGGTGGCAAGAATACACAGAAGAACTATACAGGAAAGATCTGAATGTCCCTGATAGCCATGATAGTGCCATCACTGAACTTGAGCCAGACATCCTAGAGAGTGAAGTCAAGTGGGCCTTAGGAAGCATTAGTAACAACAAAGCTAGTGGAGATGACAGTATTCCAGCCGAGCTATTTAAGATCCTAAAAGATGATGCTGTTAAAGTGCTGCATTCAATATGCCAACAAATCTGGAACACTCAACAGTGGCCACAAGACTGGAAAAGGTCAGTTTACATTCCAGTTCCAAAGAAGGGCAATGCCAAAGAGTGTTCAAACTACTCATTTTGCTCTCATTTCACATGCCAGCAAGGTGATGCTCAAAATCCTACAAGCTAGGCTTCAGCAGTATGCGAACCGAGAACTACCGGAAGTACAAGCTGGGTTTCGAAGAGGCAGAGGACCTAGAGATCAAATCGCCAAAATTCGCTGCATCATGGAGAAAGCAAGAGAATTCCAGAAAAACGTCTATTTCTGCTTCATTGACTACGCTAAAGCCTTTGATTGTGTGGATCACAACAAACTGTGGCAAATTCTTAAAGTGATGGGAGTACCAGACCACCTTACCCGTCTCCTGAGAAACCTGTACGAGGGTCAAGAAGCAACAGTAAGAACCAGACATGGAACAACCGATTGGTTCAAAATTGGGAAAGGAGTACGACAAGGCTGCATATTGTCACCCTGCTTATTTAACTTATATGCAGAGTACATCATGAGAAACGCCGGGTTGGATGAATCACAGGTCGGAATTAAGATTGCCGGGAGAATTATCAACAACCTCCGATATGCAGACGATACCACCCTAATGGCAGAAAGCAAAGAGGATCTAAAGAGCCTCTTATTGAGGGTGAAAGAGGAGAGTGCAAAAGCTGGTTTGAAACTCAACATTAAAAAAATGAAGATCATGGCATCTGGCCCCATCACTTCCTGGCATATAGAAGGGGAAGAAATGGAAGCAGTGACAGATTTTACTTTCTTGGGCTCCAAGATCACCGCAGACGGTGACTGTAGCCATGAAATTAAAAGACGCTTGCTCCTTGGGAGGAAAGCTATGGCCAACCTAGACAGCATAGTAAGAAGCAGAGACATCACCTTGCCGACAAAGGTCCGTCTAATCAAAGCTATGGTTTTCCCAGTCGTAATGTATGGCTGTGAGAGCTGGACTATAAGGAAGGCTGAGCGCCGAAGAATTGATGCTTTCGAACTGTGGTGCTGGAGAAGACTCTTACGAGTCCCCTGGACTGCAAGGAGGTCAAATCAGTCAATCCTAGAGGAAATCAACCCTGAGTGCTCATTGGAAGGACACATACTGAAGCTGAAGCTCCAATATTTTGGCCACCTAATGCGAAGAGAAAACTCCCTGGAAAAGACCCTGATGCTGGGAAAGACTGAAGGCCAAAGGAGAAGGGGACGGCAGAGGATGAGATGGCTAGATAGCATCACGGATGCAATGAATATGAACTTGAGCACGCTCCGGGAGAGAGCGCAGGACAGGAAGGCCTGGCGTGCTATGGTCCATGGGGTCACGAAGAGTCGGACACGACTGAACGACTGAACAACAACAATGCTGTTTTAAAGAAAGAAAAAAAAACCTTTTAAAATGACCAGGCAAAATGTATTTAAAAAAAAAATATCTCAAGTTCTTTCTCTCCCAAACTTGGCAAATGTTGATCAATGGACAGAAACAAAATTCTCACCCATCTGCACCTAACCAATTCAAGAGGTACAGACATTCCTAGCATGGAAAGATACAGGATATTCTTGTCTACGATATAGCCACTGAAGATGAGGAACCTGTAAGAAAAAAGAATGTCAGTCCTAATGAAGCACTAACATATTTGAATACACAGGGATTCAAGCCCAGACTTTTAAAGTAAAGCACTCAAAGCCCTGGATGGACAAATCTGTGAGTTTCATTTTCTCCTACGTTCCTTTTTTAAAAAAAATCTTAACTTCTTTTTGTCCCAAATATGGAGAACTTCGTGAATTTTGGTAAATTTGTATCAAAACCAAACTGAAATGAGATTCTCAGCCATCCATACTAGAACCTTAATTTCTCTCTCTCTCTCTCTCTCTCTCTCTCTCTCTCTCTCTCAGGGCTGAGCACTAGCTGACATATTAAATATGTGATCACATTTAATATGCCTAGGTGTTGCTGTTGTTGCTTTAAAAAATAACACATATAGGTCTGGGATTACCATTGCACTAGGATTTGAGATGGGAGGTTAATTCTCTCTCCGAGGCATTCCGGACAGCAACACCCCTCTCCCAAAGCTGCTATTTGTCACTTCAATTAAGCTGCCATTGTTGCTAATGGCAGCTTCCTTCTTGGGGCAAACAGCAGCTGGGGGTATTGTTGGGAAGAAGATGAGGGGAAAGTTAACCCTCTTTCCCCACTCTCAGCACACCACAGTTCCAGTCCTTATTCTCTCCCTGTAACTATTCATTTTAAAAATCATGCATTTCAGTTTTAACATATTGCCTCATTTTGCCCTTGCAGTAGCTGAGATTCTCAACACTCCAGTAAGAGCCCAGGATCGGCTTGAATTGTCTTGGAAGGTGCTGTGTGTAGCCTACCCTGACTCCATCTTAGAGCCATCTATCCTCTTCTGATCTGGGCATTTGGCCAGGACATCCTATTTTTAAGTGGATGGAACAGCACTCTTTGTTCCAAACATCATCTTAAGGCTGTGGCAAACAGAAATGATGAGAAATCATATTGCAAATTTGCTGAAATCTTTAACACAACTTATTCTAAATGGCTGTCCTTAGCAATGTACGAAAGTCACTTACCTTTTCGCAGGGGTGCTTCGCGGTGGGGGGGAGGTGCTTCGCTTCTCCCCCCGAAGTTCAGGTGAGGGGGGGGAGCCGCCCCGCCTCGCCAGGCCGAAATTCAGGCCGGGGGGGAGGCTTCCCGCCTCGCCCGGCCGAAATTCAGGCCGGGGAGAAGCGCCCCGTCTCCCCGGCCGCAAAACAAAGTGTAAAAAAAAAAAAAAAAACCCCGTGATAGGCTACGTAACGATTAACGTAGCCTATCATGGCTAGATTTCCAAAGTCAGCCGTGATAGGCTACGTAAATCGTTACGTAGCCTATCACGGGTGACTTTGAAAAGAAAAAAACGCGTATGCAAATGGCGGCGGCCTATGGGCACCGCCATTTGCGTTCCTTATTTGGTCCCGGTAGTCTACATAAAGATTTACGTAGACTACAGTGTAGTCTATGTAAATCTTTACGTAGACTACCGGGACCAAATAAGGAACGCAAATGGCGGTGCCCAGAGGCCGCCGCCATTTGCGTACCCGCTTTTTTTTTTCTTTTCAAAGTCACCCGTCATAGGCTACATAACGATTTACGTAGCCTATCACGGCTGACTTTGGAAATCTAGCCAGGATAGGCTACGTTAATCGTTACGCAGCCTATCACGGGTTTTGTTTTTAACACTTTACCTTGTAATGGTGGCGGCGGCAGCCGGTCAGAAGACCGGCTGCTGCCCCCACCCCCGACGAAAGGCCGATGAACCGCCGCCGGGAGGGACATTTGCCAAAGGTAAGATCCATCCTGGGGGGGGCGGGGGGACATAGAATTTCACCACCAATTTTGGGGGGCCGAATGCGTTGGCGCTCGGCCCCCCGAAGATTCGGGGAGAAATTCTCCGCCATCCCTAGCTGTCCTTCACTTTCTGTTGGCTAGAGTTTGCTGCACATACACCAAATAGGTGCTTTGTAAATGTTCCTGCTTGCCCTTCTGTCTGACCTTCACCTTGCCTCCATGGCTGCTCCTGCCCTTTCATCTCCCTTGTCTCTCCAAATTACTTCTTCAAATTTTCCACAGCTTCCTTCAATCTCTTTTCAGGCATGTGAGGTTTGCTCACTTAATGCCAGCAATTTCCTTGTTTCATCTGCCGAGTGTAAATGGCCTATTATTTTTAGCCTTTTGCTCCCTGTGCTGCATCTTCCTACACTTACGTTGCATGGAGTAGTTGTCTAATGATCTGTCCCTTCTTTAGTTCCAGCTCAGGATGCTGATTATACCATTTCTAAAGCACCTATACCTCTTTCCTTTGTGTGGGACAGAAGTGAGCAAAAAGAGACAAGGGACCAAAGTGAAACAACTGATGATGACTTGGAAACTCCTTCTACTCCCATGTCTGTGAATCAGGAAAACACTTAGATAGACTCAGAAGGTAGAAAATACATTTCAGGACATTTCTTGCTGGAACAAGATGTTACTAGCTTAAAGCAAAAAAGTACTGTGATTGAGTGTAGCTTTCAAACCATTCTCTGTAGCATTTCTACATGGCTGGGGCTCAGGAGTCTTCCTTTTTTGCTTTACACAATGCTCAGGGAAAAGTAGGGATGTCAGAGGAATCTGTCTGTAGGGATGTATGAAACTCACTTACTTTTTCGCGGAATTGATTTGCAGTGGGGGGGAGGCGTTCCATCCCTGCCCCGGGATCCTCGATGGTGGGGGAGGCAATCCGGTCCTTCCCCCCAGAATCCTCACAGAAGCAAGCAAGTTCCCAGAGAGCAAGCGACCAGAGTGAGCGAACAGGGGGAGCAAACAGGAGTTGGCCAGAGGAGTTGCAGTGGTGGAAGAGACAAAGGAGACAAACCAGACAGAGGCTAAGAGGTAAGTGGGCTGCAGGAAGCCCAGGGGGCTGCCCTTTATCCTTCTGAGTGGCTGTGAGCTCACCAGGGGCTTCTGAGAACTGAATTGAGGGGGGTGGACTGAGTACTCCCAGCAGCTGAGTGGGCGGGAAGCTTCAGTCTGTTTCCCGCCTCCCAGCTGAGCAGAGCAGAGCACAGCAAGCTGCTCCAGCTGGTCCAGGGACTACAGAAGCAAGCAAGCTCCCAGAGAGCGAGCGACCAGAGTGAGTGAGCAGGGGGAGCAAACAGGAGTTGGCCAGGGGAGGTCAAGGGGGAGGTCAAGGGGGAGGCCCTAACATTTTTTTCATTTTTTTCATTTTTTAACTAACTTTTTTCATTTATTTCTCTTGTAACACACACGTCCACACCAGTGGGACCCCGCTTTTAACCTCTACTGAGTAGAGGAGCAGGCACAGGCTAGTCTAGAACAATCACAAAGCTAGACACAAAAAGGGAAAAGAGGCAATGGAAGGACAGGACTCTCCAGTGGTGGTGACCTGCAAGGTGTGTGCAGTGTTTGTTTTCTTGCCTGAGAACAACATGGCCTACACCTGCAACAAGTGCAAGCTGATCACGATGCTGGAAGAAAAAGTAAGTGGACTGGAGCAGCGACTGTCGACCCTCCGGGGAATAAGAGAACATGAAGCATTCTTGGACAGAATGGGGGAACTACAGCAGCAAAGGGAAGACCAGAAGCTTGAAGAGCAACAGCAATTGAGGCAGTGGGAAATGCTGAGGTGAAGAAAAATGGAGTAGAGGATACTCCTTGGAAAAGGGTGACAGTTAGGAGAAGAAGAACTAGATGCCACTCTGCACCAGTGGAAGCAGTGGAGCTGTGGAACCGATTCCAGGTACTTGCGGATGAGACTGGAGGACAGCCTGCAGAGGAAGAATCACAGGGGAACCTGCATGAGAGTGAGCAAGAGGCTGAAGGTCAGTGAAGCAGACGCGATGAAACTAGGGATGTCAGAGAATTTCTCCACGAATCTCCGGGAGATTCCCCCAAAATTGGTGGAGAAATTCTCCGACACCTCCCCCACCCCACCCCGGAATGGGACTAACCTTTGGCGAATGTCCCTGGCGCTGGTGGCTCCCGGCGGTGTGGCGGCGGCGACGGTGCGGCGGTGCGGCAGCGGTGTGGAGGCGGTGCGGCGGCGGCGGCTGGTCTTCCAACCGGCTGTCGCCGCCGCCAATTCCAAGTAAAGAAAAAAACAACAACAACAAACACGATAGGCTACGTAAAGATTTACGTAGCCTATCACAGCTAGATTTTCAAAAAACACCGTGATAGGCTATGTAAATCCTTACATAGTCTATCACGGCTGACTTTGGGGGGGGGGGAAGCGCATACGCAAATGGCGGCGCCCATGGGCACCGCCATTTGTGTTCCTTATTTGGGCACGTGTAGTCTATGTAAACATTTACATGGACTACGGCGAAAATAAGGGCAACGCTATTTGCGTACATGCTTCCCCCCCCCAAAGTCAGCCATGATAGGCTACTTAAGGATTTACGTAGCCTATCACGGCTGACTGCAGGGATGCAAACGGCGGCGGCTACGGCCGCCGCCATTTTCATCCCGGCAGGAGAAGAGATTCGTGGCCAAAGGGATGGGGTGCCTCCCCCCAGCCAGAATTTCAGCCGGAGGGACGGGGCACCTCCCCCCCACCGCGAAGCAAGCTGCGGGATAAGGTAAGGGACTTCCATCCATCCCTAGATGAAACCCAGGCCTATAACAAGAAGAAGAGAAGAGTGGTAGTAGTGGGAGACTCCTTGCTGCATGGGATCGAGACCCAAGTATGTCGTGAAGACCCGTGGACTCGCCAGGTATGTTGTCTCCCGGGAGGACGGACTAGAGATGTGACTGAAAGGTTGCCTGCACTCATAAAGCCCACTGACAGGTATCCCTTTCTTCTCATCCATGTGGGAACAAATGATACTGCCAAGCAGAGCTACGAAGAGATCACATCAGACTTTGAAGCTTTGGGAAGGAAACTCAAGAACTTTGGGGCCCAGATAGTTTTCTCATCCATCCTTCCAGTAGTTAGAAGGGGGATAGAAAGGGAACGAAAAATACTCCGGGTGAATGACTGGCTATGAAAGTGCTGCCGACGAGAGAGATTTGGATTCTGGGACCATGGCCTATACTTCCTGGAAGTAGGGATGTCAGAGAATTTCACCACGGATCTCAGTGAGGCCGAATGCCAGTGCATTTGGCCCCCCGAAATCCATGGCAGAACGGCCTGCCACCCCCCCGCCCCCCCGCGGATCCCCCCCTGGGACAAGACTTACCTGTGGCGGATTTTCCGGGTCGCGGCAGCTCCAGCGGCGGCGGCGGCTGCTGCGGCTGGTCTTCCGACCGGCTGCCACCGCCGCCATTTCCAGGCTTGTGTAAAAAAACCAACAATGACGTGATAGGCTACGTAAATCTTTACGTAGCCTATCATGGTTGGGTGGGTTTAAAAAAAAAGAAAACCTGCGTACAGAAATGGCGGCAGCTATGGCCGCCGCCATTTGCGTTCCTTCTTTTTACTGTCTTAATCTACGTAAATATTTACGTAGACTATGACGGCGAAAATAAAGGGCAACTGAAACAGCTTAGCGGGCGCTATTTGCGTCCCCTTTTGATTCGCCGTTTTAGCTACCGTTTTAGCCTACGTAGGCTGCAGACAGCTCTGGCCTGGCTGGGCCTGGCCAGCTGCTCCGCGGAGCTGCTGCGGCGCACAGCCAGCCATTTGAGGATTCCAGGGGGAGGGACGGAAAGCCTCCCCCCCCCCATAAACATAATCCGCAAACAGGTAAGTCACTTTCGTACATCCCTACCAGGAAGATGGGCTGTTGGCAAGGGATGGGTTGCACCTCACAAAGGATGGGAAGAAAGTGTTTGGCCACAGCATGAGGAACTTCATCAGGAGGGCTTTAAACTGAATCCTACAGGGGAGAGAGATGTAATGTTGGGGGTAACAATGGACATAGGTGCATGCACTGCAATGGAGAGAACAGCTCTGATAGCGCCCAATAATAGTCTTCAGACACAAATAGGAAGAAAGCCAGACTATGAAGCACATGGTCTTCGATGTCTATATACTAATGCCCAGAGTATGGGAAACAAACAGAACAAACTTGAACTCTTAATACAGGAGGGAAATTATGACTTGATAGGTATAACTGAGACTTGGTGGGATGACTCTCATGACTGGAATACAGCAGCTGAAGGATATAACTTGTTGAAAAAAAACAGGAGGAACAGAAAGGGAGGTGGGGTATGCACTGTATGTGAAAAATACATACCTCTGCACAGATATACAGGAGGATGAGCTTGGTAGCCCCATCAAGAGCATCTGAATCAAAATAAATGGAGCAAAGAATAAAAGGAATCTGGTGGTCAGAGTCTACTACCAGCCACCCAATCAAGGAGAAGACGAGGATGAAACTTTTGAAAAGCAAATAGCCAATGTTTTAAGGAAGCATGATGGGGACTTCAATTTCCCCAATATTTGTTGGGAGACAAATTCTGCAAAACATGGCCCCTCCAGGAAATTCCTGACTTGTGTGGCGGATAACTTCCTCTTACAGAAAGTAGAGGAAGGAACTAGAGGATTGGCTATCCTTGACTTGATCCTAACCAACAGAGATGACTTAGTAGGAGTGTACGAAAGTCACTTACCTGGTCTCGCAGCTTGCTTCGCGGGGGGGGAGAGGCACTTCGCTGCTCCCCCCAAAGTTCAGGCCGGGGGGGGGAGGCTTCCCACCTCGCCCGGCTGAAATTCAGGCCGGGGGGGAGGCACCTCGCCTCACCCGGCCGCGAAATAAAAAGTTAAAAAAAAAACGCCCCCGTGATAGGCTACGTGACGATTTACGTAGCCTATCATGGCTAGATCTGCAAAGTCAGCCGTGATAGGCTACGTTAATCGTCACGTAGCCTATCACGGCTGACTTTAAAAAAAAAAGCGCGTATGCAAATGGCGGCCCCCATAGGGAGCCGACATTCGCATTCCTTATTTGGTCGCTGTCGTCTACGTAATCTTTACGTAAACTACAGCGACCAAATAAGGAACGCGAATGGCGGCTCCCTATGGGGGCCGCCATTAGCCATATGCGCTTTTTTTTTTTTTAAGTCACCCGTGATAGGCTACGTGACGATTTACGTAGCCTATCACGGCTGGCTTTGCAAATCTAGCCATGATAGGCTACGTTAATCGGCCCATAGCCTATCACGGGGGCGTTTTTTTTTTTTTTTACTTTTCTTGGAATGGCGGCGGCGGCAGCCAGTCGAAAGACCAGCTGCCGCCCCCGCCCCTGTCGAAGCCCTGCTGAACCGCCGCTGCGACCCGCCACCGGGAGCTACATTCAGGAAAGGTAAGTCCCATCCCGGGGGGGTGCGGGGGGCAGGGCTGTGTGGAGAATTTCTCCCCGAAACTACTTCGGGGGGCCGAATACGTTGGCACTTGGCCCCCCGAAGTTTCGGCGAGAAATTCTCTGACACCCCTATGACTTAGTGGATAAAGTAGCAGTTACAGGAACTCTGGGGGAAAGCAACCATGTTGTACTTGAGTTCTTGATTCTAAGGGAAGCAAAAGCTGAGTGTAGTCAAACGCGTACCCTGGATTTTAGGAAAGCTGATTTTAATAAATTCAGAACAATGATCAGGAAGGTCCCATGGCAAGCGACGCTAACGAGAAAAGGAGTCCAAGATGGGTGGGAGCTTTTAAAAAAGGAAATTCTCAAGGCACAATCACAAACAATTCCAACAAGAAGAAAAGATGGAAGACAACAGAAGAAGCCAATGTGGCTTCACAAAAAGCTTAGGGATGACCTGAAAACAAAAAAGGAAACATATAGGATGTGGAAAGAAGGCCAAGTAACGAAGGAACAGTACAGGCAGGTAGCACAGAATTGCAGGGATGGCGTCAGGAAGGCTCAAGCTGAGATTGAGCTGAGGTTAGCGAGGGATGCTAAAAACAACAAAAAGGCTTTCTTCAGCTACGTGCATAGTAAAAGGCAAAGGAAAGAAATGGTTGTTCAGCTATTAAATAAGGATGGCAAAACAATAACAGATGACAAAGAAAAGGCAGAGGTGCTCAATTCCTACTTTGGCTTAGTCTTCAAAAGAGTTTCTATGACCCCCCTGGCAAAGGCGAAGTACAGGCTGAAGGGGCAGGATTGCAGCTTGAGATCGATAGGCATATGGTCAAGGAACACCTAATGGCTTTGAATGCGTTCAAATCTCCAGGGCCAGATGAACTGCATCCTAGAGTAATAAAGGAGCTGGCAAAAGAACTCTCAGCACCACTGTCTATTCTCTTTGAGAAAAAATGGAGGATAGGGGAAGTGCCAGATGACTGGAGAAGAGCTAATGTTGTCCCTATCTTCAAAAAGGGCAAAAAGGAGGAACCTGGACACTACAGACCAGTAGGGTTGGCGGAGAATTTCTCCCCGAAACTTCGGGGGGCCGAGCGCCAACGTGTTCGGCCCCCCGAACAAGTTTCGGGGAGAAATCCTCCGAACCCCCCCCCAAAAATGAAATTTTCGCCGTAGTCTACGTAAAGATTTACGTAGACTACAGCGACCAAATAAGGAACGGGAATGGCGGCTCCCTATGGGGGCTGCCATTTGCGTACACACTTTTTTTTGTTATTTTTAAGTCACCCGTGATAGGCTACGTGACGAGTTACGTAGCCTATCACTGCTGACTTTGCAGATCTAGCCATGATAGGCTACGTTAATCGTCACGTAGCCTATCACGGGGGCGTTTTTTTTTTTTTAACTGTTTAGTTCGTGGCCGGGCGAGGCGAGAAGCCTCCCCCTCGGCCTGAATTTCGGCCGGGCGAGGAGGGAAGCCTCTCCCCCCGGCCTGAACTTTGCGGGGGGAGCAGTGAAGCACCTCCCCCCCACCGCCAAAAGCTTCGAGGACAGGTAAGGGACTTTTGTGCACCCCTACAGACCAGTCAGTCAGACAGCAATCCCTGGGAAAATTCTGGAGTTGATGATAAAGCAATCCATCTGGAAGCACCTTGAAAACAATGCAGTGATTACTCGAAGCCAACATGGATTTGTCAAAAACAAGTCCTGCCAGATGTATCTGATCTCATTTTTTGATCAAGTAACCACCCTTGTGGACCGTGGGAATGACATCATATACCTCGACTTCAGCAAAGCTTTCAACAAAGTGCCCCATGATATCCTGATGAGCAAACTAGCTCAAAGTGGGCTAGATGAAACAATGATCCAGTGGATCCACAGTTGGCTACAGAATCGGACTCAAAGAGTGCTTATCAATGGGAACTTCTCCAACTGGAGAGAGGGAACGAGTGGGGTACCGCAGGACTCAGTCCGGGGCCCAGTGCTCTTCAACATTTTGATTAATGACTTGGAGGAGGAGGTTCAGGGAATCCTGATCAAATTTGCAGATGACACAAAATTGGGTGGGATAGCTAATACTTTGGAAAACACAAACAAAATTCAAAGTGATCTGGATAGACTGGAGCGCTGGGCAGAAAACAACAGAATGACATTTAATAGGGATACATGCCAAGTACTGCACCTCGGAAAAAGAAACCAAATGCACAGTTACAAGATGTGGGATACGTGTCTCAACAACACTACAAGCGAGAAGGATCTTGGAATTGTTGTTGATCACAAGCTGAATATGAGCCAACAATGTGATGTGGCTGCAAAAAAGGCCAATGCTATTTTGGGCTGCATTAATAGAAGCATAGCTTCCAAATCCCGGGAAGTACTAGTTCCCCTCTACTCAGCACTGGTTAGGCCTCATCTGGAGTACTGTGTCCAGTTCTGGACACCACACTTTAAGAAGGTGCAGACAAACTGGAGAGGGATCAGAGGAGGGCAACAAAGATGATCAGGGGACTGGAAACAAAGCCCTGTGAAGAGATACTGAAAGAACTGGGCATGTTTAGCCTTGAGAAGAGAAGACTGAGGGGAGATATGATAGCGCTCTTTGTCCTTGAAAGGTTGTCACAGAGAGGAAGGCCAGGATCTCTTCTTGATCATCCCAGAGTGCAAGACATGGAATAATGAGCTCAAGTTACAGGAAGCCAGATTCCGGCTGAACGTCAGGAAAAACCACCTGACTGTTAGAGTAATACGACAATGGAACCAATTCCCAAGGGAGGTGGTGGGCTCTCCCACACTGGAGGCATTCAAGACAAGGCTGAACAGCCATCTGTCAGAAATGCTCTGACTTGGATTCCTGCATTGAGCAGGGGGTTGGACTCGATGGCCTTGTAGGCCTCTTCCAACCCTACTATTCTATGATTCTATGATCTTGCCCGGCCAGCTCTGCTCCACGGCAGCTCTGTAGAGCAGCTGGCCAGGCCTGTCCACAGCTGGAGTTCCGGCCGCGGATGGGCTGCTGTGGATGCAAATGGCGGCCGCCGTAGCGGCCGCCATTTGCGTCCAGCCAGGCTGCCATGATAGGCTACGTAAGTATTTACAACGCCTATCATGGCAAGCTGAGCAAAAAAAAAACAGCGTACGCAAATGGCGGTGGCTACGGCAGCCGCCATTTGCATTCCCTATTTTTGGCCATTTTA
The DNA here is from genome assembly GCF_057233095.1 of Heloderma suspectum. Classification (NCBI taxonomy): domain Eukaryota; kingdom Metazoa; phylum Chordata; class Lepidosauria; order Squamata; family Helodermatidae; genus Heloderma; species Heloderma suspectum. Next base: position 109,536,229 of record NC_139458.1, on the reverse strand, counting down.
GCTTACGTAAATATTTACGTAGGCTATTACAGCAAAAAAAAAGGGGGGGAATGCAAATAGCGCCCACTACGCTATTTGCGTTCCCCTTTTTTTTCACCTTAATAGCCTACGTAAATATTTACGTCGATTAAAACAGAGAAAAATAGGGAACGCCAATGGCGGCTGCCGTAGCCGCCGCCATTTGCGTATGCCATTTTTGTTTCTTGTTTTGCTTGGCTTGCCGTGATAGGCTACGTAAATACTTATGTAGTCTATCACAGCAAAGACCAGGATGCAAATGGAGGCCGCGGCAGCCAGTCGAAAGACCAGCCGCCGCCACCGAACCCGCTGCTGGACCTGCTGCCATCCGGAACATCCGCCCCAGGTAAGCCTCGTCCCGGGGGGAATCCACAGGGGGGCAGGCCATTCCGCCATGGATTTTGGGGGGCCGAATGCCAGTGCATTTGGCCTCACTGAAATCCGTGGAGGAATTCTCCGCCATCCCTATCTGTCTGGGGGCTGAAGCTTATCAAACTTTCATCAGCTCAACCCCTGGACTTTAGCTTCTTTCCCTGCAAGTGGGCCTGACTTGATCTGCATCAAACTGGGCTGGCCTGTGGATTTTCCAGGGTTTTTTTTATTTTTCTAAATAGAAATGTTCACATGTTGCAACCATAATTTGCATAATCTGCACAAATTTTAGCCGTAATGTGCACAAATTGTACAAACTGCAGCTGGAGTTTCGCACAAACTTCTATTTATGAAAAGGAAAAACACTGATACATTCCTGGATTTCGGGAAACACCTGCAGCTTGGTTTGCGAATGGAAACCAAGCCTGGGGTGCTGTGCAAATCCAGTGAGCCCCAAAAGGGCTGGATTTCCTGGCAATAGACATCCACAGGAATAACTGAGGTTGGATTCATACGTGCATTTGAGCCTGATTTTATTCTGTTCTGTGCATGGTGATCTTCACCCCATAGATCAGGGGTGCAAGAAGTGTGTCCTGTGGGCCCACAAGCAGCTTGCCAAGCCATGTAACCCATCAGGACACACACACCCCTGCATCTGCTGCTAGGTGTCACTGACTATCCCTTGCTCCTCTCCGATCTCTCATTAGAGATCGGAGATAATCAAGGGATTCCCTTGCTAGGACTAACAAGGGAATAGGGATCCTGGAGAAATCTGCTGCAGACTCCACTGGGACCGGTTTCTGAAGAATCTGACCTGCAGAGTCCACAGCAGGCCACCACCGCCCCTTACCTGCGTGTCTTCCAGATTTTGTGCGGGGCGCTCTCCAGCATTATAAAAGGTGAGATAGACTAATGGCAGCTGCCATTGGCATATTGTGGGGAAATTGTGGTTGTAATTGGCATATTTTACACAATTTGTGGCTGTAAATTCGAGATGGAATTCAAAGCATTTTAGCGAGCTTGGCTCTTGCCGATTCACACATCCCTAAGGATGGCCACTTACACATCACCCAAAAAGACAAATTGGATCACCAAAAAAGAGGAGTTGCATAAAATTTGCATGTGCTGATGTATATGTTTCAATGCAAATTCAGAAATAATTGCTATAATTTAAATAGAAATGCAATTTCACCATAGCAGGGATGACTGTGACCAGGTGATCTGTGCACTGGCTTAGTCTGATGTCCTGGTGCCAGATGTTGTTGGGCAAATTCAATACCCCTGCTGCTCTCCCTTTTTATGGATCTTTATCCTTAAAATGGGCTTGGACCACAGGCTGCCAAATAGGTGGACACCTTCAAAAAGAAAACTGTCCTTTGTAGAGTAGGACACCCTAATTTAACTCTACTGATACAATACATTACTCATGGCCCTTCAGCTAAAGTCAGGTCATACAACTGGACTCCAAATATTTCACCATTCAATTATCCTCCAATGTTTCACAGCTTACAATGGGGACATATTCTTTATTATTATATCCTGCCTTTTCACCAATTAGTTTTCAGCTTACAGAGAGATATTTAAATGATACAAAAATATAGAATGCTTAGAAGCCCTCAAATAATAATAATAATAGTTATAATAAAACCTAAAAGAGTTCTCTAGCAACTCAATAAAAGAGCAAATAAAATCATAAATAAACATATTTCCATATTATATCCTGCAAAGGCACCGTCAAGCAGGCATATAAAATTCAATTGCCCAAGCAGGTAATAGAAGCAAAATGTGAGAGAAAGGACCAAGAATAGGCCAACAGGGATTAGAGAAAATAGGGAGATGTAGATGTTAACTGTCTCTTTCCATACTTCCCTTGCTGCTTCTGCTAATAGCTACTTAATACTTCTGAGGAAGAGATGGGACCCTTAAAGGCTTAGGGCATAATCCTATGCGGGTAGGCGGCCGCCTCCAAACTCAGAGGCGACTGCCTATCCAATGCATGGCAGGAGAAGCACCGAGGGGATCATTCCCTCCGTGCTTTTCCTGCCCTGAATTTGCAGCTAGACAGCCGATTTCGGCAGAGCAGGGGAGGAGGCTACTGGATGACACACTGGATGGTTTGTACCGGAATTTCCACCTTCCCCGCCCCAGAACTGCCCCCCCCCCAGAAAGCCCCATTTTGGCTGCTCTACTCCTCTTCGGAGCACGGAGCATGAGGCTATTCTGCGCTGCCTGGGGCAGCATGGAAGGGAGGGAAGGTCAGTTCTCCAGGAACCAACCTCTGAGTGTGAGCTCATAGAAAACCATATATTCTATGGCTGTCTAGCCTCTGACTAACGGCCATAGGATTGCTCTCTCCATGGTCTAGTAGTCTCTCCCTCCAAAGCCCATGGTAGACCAATCTTTTATAGTGCCTGTAGGACGGGGGGGGTGGAGCTTGAGCGGGCCTTGAGAACTTTATGGAGTAGCAGCTTCTCACTCTGTAGCAGTCTCTCTCTCTAAAGTGTAATGGTTCTATTCTCATCTAAGGATTACCCCCTGAGCATAGCTAGTCAATTTCTTGACTAGCCTTGTAGTCAAGACCCAATGGCCTTGTAGGCCCCTCCCAACCCTACTATTCTATGACTACTATTCTATGATTCTGTCAATTTCAGGTTCTCTCCATTTCTCATTTCTTCAGTTTTAAATTCAGTTGATCCTGAACTTTGAGAATTTCCCCACACTTAAGTTTGGTTTGTCTTCGCTTTCAAACTTTGAGAAAAAAGTTTGCATGAAAATTTGTAGATTTTGTGTGCATTTCACCTTTTTGTACACAATTTTGCTTAATTACACTTTTTTGCAAGCAATTTTCCTATTTTCCAATGTGTTTTTCAACATTATCTTCACAAAAATACACATTTTTTTATGTGAACTTTCCCCCAGTATACCATTTTTTGCATGCATTTTTGACTGGAGAAACTCCATTGCAAAATTCAGAGACATGTGAATGTCAAAGCCTAACTGAATTTCAGTTTGTGTATTGGTTCCAATACAGCATTTGGTAAGTTCGTATTAAAATAGGAACCAAATTTCTCCCTTATCCCACACAGACACATATGTAGACACCTCACACACATTGCAGAAGCCTCTTCTCTGCCGGCTGTATGTTATATTAATTTACTGGATATTGTTGCACTGTGCTGCACTGGGTACTGAAGCTGGGTGTGTGTATCAGAAAACTGACCATAATGGTTTTGATTTTTTTAATCTCACAGAAGATCTGGCTATAGTGATTACAGAACAGTTGCACCTCAGATATATCCAGCAACATTTATTATCTGGAGGGTAGGAGGTTACTGGAGTTAAGTGAGGGTTAGATAAAAACCAGACGACCAAGGAAGAATCAGCATGGCCACAGCCTGACTCTGGTTACTGTTACATAGTTTAAAAACCAAAAAGACATTGAGTGTTCTTTTGGTTAAAGCAGGGGTGGGCCACTTGTGGCTTCCAGATGTTTGGCCCTACAGCTGCCAGCAGCCCTAGGCAGCATAGCTAACGATGAGGGATGTTGGGAGTTGTAGGCCAAAACATTTGCAGGACCACAAGTTGCCTACCCTTGTATTAAATCTTCCTCCACTCTTCTGGAGATTCAGGAAGGCTGGTGAAACGTGAAGAACAGCAACTAGAGCATACTTATGCAAATATTAACATTTTTAAAAATACATCCCCAAAGACACAATAGGGACCATAATTTATCAGGAAGAGTGTCATTAAATACAAATTGCTGTTGGTAAGTAGAGCTTGTTGGAGTGTATAATTATTATATTGCCTATTATTATTAAATCTATTAGAAACCTTTCTCTGAAAAAGACTCAAGGTGCCCTCCAGCAGAGAGAGATATTTCTTATTCTTCCTTATGTAATATGCAAGAAGCTTCACTGGTTCTATGGGATGCTGTGGATGGGATCTATTGCAATGCAACATAAACAATTGCAATCCAACATAAACAAAGGGATGGAGTTGCCTTCCATTAGCAACAGCAAAAGAACCCTGGTACCTAAATAAAGAGCAGAGCATCAACAGCTATCAGCAGCTGCAGTGGGGCAGAAAAATGACAAGCTGCTGTCATGAAAATTTGACATCAAAGTACAAAAAAAATTAAAATTAAATATTGCTGCACATGGGTAAATGTCAACAACCAGCCCGGTGAACAAATGACAGACAGTTGGCTGAAACACTCCATCTGAAAGATCAGCTTTCAAAAGGCATCTGTTTGTTCTTTAAAGGCAACTGTCAACTTCACTGAGACAGGACGGCCATGGCTACAAATGGCACTGAAAATTGCACTTGAAAAACAACCTTTCTCAATAACAGGCTTTGTTCGAAAGTAGCTAGAGGAAAGTAAAGCCACAGGCCAGAGCTGCATTCAGGCAGCATCTGTCTCTATGCATCTGAATTCTTCTCAGAGTTTCTCACTCAGAATGTACATCCATGGAACCGGAAATGTAGGGATGGGTAAACTGTCAGTTTCACTTCCTCCTATATTTGAGTGTGTGTGCATGTGTGCATGTGTGCATGTGCATGCGTGCGTGCTAAATCTCAAGTTTCTTTTTCTCCCAAATAGGAACGTGATGAATGTTGGTACATTCTTCACAAAAATGAACTGAAATGAAATTCTCACCCATCTGCCCTGATCAAATTCAATAGGTACAGCTATTCCCAGCAGGGAGAGGGCCATGATGTGCCTCCTCCCATAGAGCTGTTAAAGATGAGGAGCCTGTCAGAAAAAAAAGGTGTCAACCCTAATTCAGCACTAACATGGATGAATACACAGGGCTTCAAAGCCAGACTTTTAAGAGCAAAGCACTCAAAGCCCTGGACCTGGAAGGGCAAATCTGTCAGTTTCACTTTCTGTCACATTCATTTTACAAAACAATAATAATCTCAAGTTCATTTTGTCCTAAATATGGATAACTTTGCAAATTCTTATCAGAGCTGCTGAAACAAAATTCTCAACCCCCCCCCCTCCCAAAGTACTCTTTGAATCCTCTCCTGAACGAAGGATACCTAAATAAATTCTAGGGGCTGGGGTAAAAATTCAGGAAGAAACAGGACATGTACCAGCACCATTGCCCTTTTAAAAGAACTTGCCAGCATAGGGCTAAAGCAGTAAATATCATGTTGGTGGCATATCCATTCCTTGAACAAAGGCAGTATTTCAGAATGCCCTGATGAGTCATAGGCTAGTACATCCCAGGACTTATAGTAGGACAGGGAGGACAGCAGACATTCGAGAAGGAGTCATGTCCCTATGCAGGGAGAGAAGGTGAACATTAAATCCTGCATTTACTAACCCTATTCTGCATCCTCATTCTTCTTGCTAAGAGTCCCAGCAGGCCTTCAGTCTATTACACCACATAGAAAATAAAAAATAGAATAACCAGAAAATGATGATTCCACCACCACCACCCATCTCTGCTTCTAGAAGAGTTTAAAAAAACCTTTGGAGGACTGAAAAGAGACTAGGCATACCAACAGAAGTTGACATATAGAAAAGTTAGAGACTAACAACACACTATCTAAAAGACCCATTGAATTCAGTGAGCCCCTGGCAAGTGGGTACAGGACTGCAGCCTAATTTGATTACGTAACTTTTCTATGAAAACGAAACCTGGGTGGGAGGAATTCCCTCTTAACAGTTCCAGTCGTCATATTATTTGCCATTTCTGCATTAACACCACTTCTGTGAATGATTAAAACTGCCCCAAAATTATAGCTGAAGAACCAGCCATAACTCTAGAAACACATTCTACTTGAAAGGGTTGAATTCGGATACTTTAGCACTCTCTGCAAAAGGATGTTTTACAGCAAACATATTGGAAAAGCTCTACAGTTTCCTAGCTTCTTACAACTGAAAGCCTCCTTGTCCCAACTGATATAACAAAGTAGTCCATAATAATTTAAATACTTTGAAGCAATGAACAAAAAAGGGGGGAAATAATAACATATAATATTCTATGAATTCAAATTAGAATTCACAACTGTGGCCTTTAAGTTACTGAGGCTTTAAAAAAAAGAATCAAATTGCTGGGCCTGTTATTATCTTTATTAGTTTGTAAAGCTGCAGCCTGACATTCTATGTAATTGTAGTTAAAATTGCAACAATTCACCAAAGCTTGAGTCCTAACAGCTTGTGTCTAGTGCCCTAAATTGCTTGCTCTACACTTTATTTCACATTTATTCTGTGTCTGCACCCATTTCTAGATTCATATATTAGTGGATTAATGAGAATAGTTCATGCCTCCCTGTTACAGGGAATGAAAAATAATTACAAGACAAAGAATTGCTCAGATGAAAATAGATTCACAACAACTCTGTACAGTGCAATCACGTTACATATTTGAAAAAGAAAAAAGAATTCCGTGGCCTATGCATTTAACTATTTTGTGTCGTGCTCTGTGCAATAAGTCACCATGTGTTGTCATCAGGAACACGTACAAAGCTGAGATAATTCATGCAACCTTAAGCGGTATTGTGTGTCATTCTCTTTCTCTAAATTTGCTGTGCTTGTATTATACACACTGACACTTGCCCACAGCAAAGTGTGTATGGTGGAAGACACTACTAGGTGGGTATGGGGAATCAATTTCAAAGAATTTTGAGTGCATGGGCCCAACTACATACTGTTGCAAATGGACAGGCAGGCTTTTGAGAATATGATTTTTAAATTTATTTTTTATTAAAATATTGTAATTGTTATTTTTAGAATGAGAGAACACACATATAAAATCAGCAACAACAACAACAAAAAGGACAGCCATTCATGGAATGCTAATCGATACTATCAACAATATAATTGGAACCATACACCACTGTGATAGAACGCAAGAATAATAAAACAACCTCTTCAAAAAGGCTGTAGTATTTATGGTTTTGGAGAATTAATTAAGGTAGAAAACAAAAGGATACCAAATGGTATGGAATGCTCTCTTTTTTGCCTTTTGGGAAAACAGATTTGATGCAGGCAGTATAGCTGTTTCCCAGACTGTGATAAATCACAGCTATTTGGTTGGCTGCCACCTTGCTCAGGCTAAGCAGATCAGGTTCTGGTCAGGATCTGAATGGAAGACAGGCAGGAATCTTAGGTATGCTGCTTTAAATTCTATGTTGGAAGAAGAGTAGGATACATAAATGTAATAAATACATTAATTAAGGATGCTGGCTGGGAATGCTGGGAGTTGTAGGACTTTTTGCTGTCTAAACATGTACAAGATTGTGCCCTAAATAAACTGACTTACATTACCCTAGGAAACCATTTCTAAGTAGTAATATGAATTATACTCCATGATGTAATAATAATTCACACTTTCAATAGTCAAGCAAATGCCACAACTAAGGTCCACTTTAGAGATCACATTTTAGGTGTACTTTAAAATGTTTTAAATGTATATCTAAAAATGTAAAGCAAGAACACAACCAACATAAGTCATACACTTATACTCCTCAGGGAGTCGTAATTGACTACAACTTCCAATTGGGTAGGAAGTACCACCACACACACATACACACACATAAAGTGTAAAATGGCAGCTATTTTACAAATAAAACCAAATGCAACTTTCGCATTTGACAACGTTTAGGACTCTATCGGCACATCGTTAGTTTTGGAGCTGGCCAGAACTGTGGGAGAGACATGCAGAGAAAGAACAAAAACAAATCCATTTGAGGAAACTAGCATTTCTCTATCATGCTAAATCCCAGGAGTCATATGCTTTGATGTAATGAAGAATGATGTAATAGATCATAATAACATCTGCCCTTGGTTCCAGAATGGGAAGGTGGAAAACAGGCTGTGAATGTCAATACAGCTGAATGTCATGATATTGCCAAAGGAGAGGGGGGAAATAGGAACAATTACTAGTCTGATATTTTGTGTCTCAAGGTGGTGGTTTCTAGACAGGAGTCAAACTCCACCATGTACAATCAGGAAGTGGAAAACACACACCCATCCACAGGAGGAAACGATATTTCCTTCTAACAGCCACCCTTTACACGTCATGAGGTGTCACTCCAGAAAGACTGTCAGCTTCTCTGCTGTCCTTTCACTAGCAGGCAAAGACATTTTTATTCAAGGAGGCATTTGGCATGTAAGCTGATTTGTTGGGCTAGTGCTGTTTTTCTGTTATTGTGTTTTAGCTGTAGGCAGAATCCAACTGGGTGCTTACGACCTGGCCAGTTCTCTTACACCCCACCTATTCCATTGCACAAGCGCCCCAACCACTTGCGCAACATTGAGTTAGCACTTCCAGGCCAACCCGGAGCAAGCAGAAATGTTCCTTTCTGGAAGGAGGCAGGTCAGCAGAGCTCACATAAGGGAGCTCCACCAACCTGCCTCCTTTCAGAAACCAACATTTCTGCTTGTGAACAGGGCTTCCTCTAGGAAGTGCTAAATCAAATCTCCCTTGCGTAAGCAGTGGCTCCTATTTGCACATGGAATCAGTGGACCCACTGTTTGTGGAAAGGAATTGGTGGGACAGACGGGAATCAGTGAGGGTGGGACCCACCACTTGCAGAAAGGAATCAGTGGGGCAAAAGGGAATTGGTGGGAGAGTAAGCACCCTGTTGGATTCTGCGCAGAGTTTTTAATGCATTTGTTTTATTATTGTTTTAGTCAAGTTTTTATTTAATTTAGTTCCTATGCTTGTATGCCACCTTGAAGAAGGGAGGGGGTACAAATCAAATAAATGAATTGGGGTGTAGGCTTTTGGGGTGTGGGCAATGCCCCTGAAGAGGGAGCTCAAAAGCTTCCCTCCTTGTGTGATTGGAACATGCCTGCAGTGTTCTTTCTTTGTGATACCAATTCCCTAACTAAGTTGCTGACACTCATTAGAAATGTCAGAGAAACTTGAATGTAAATCTTTAAAATGGAGTTAAAAACAACCATACTACCACCTTCTAGGACATTCAAAAGCCTTTCAGATCTTTTCTTTACACAGTTCTCTTTCTAGCTTCCAAAATGCTCTTGATGCTTTGCCTCATCTGTTTCTAAATGAAAACAATCCAGGAATAAACATGATGAAGATAAGGAGAACAGCAGGAATGCAATTAGGTCATCAATGGAACCTAATTTTAAGCCTTCATTTATTTATTCTCCAATCATTCTCTTTTTTGTTAACCTTCTAGGAATGCAGTGTTGTACAGTTCAATCAGGCAGCACATCTCTTGACCCTTGCATTAAGGAACAATTACCAGAGGCTCTCTGTTGCATTCATGTTGTGGTTATAACACTGTAGGCAGCAGCAAATGTTGTCTTATTGGAACACCATTGGTTTTCACTTGGGCGGGCGATATATTGCTGGGGTGGCTTAGATGTGTGAATCAAAGACAGCATAAGCTCTTCAAGTTGTTGTTGAAGCTGGACCTTTTTCCTCCAATTAATGTGGGATCTAGCACAGAGTTTTGGTGATGCAGAAGGGGGCTTTTTTCTGTAACATTCCAGCTTGGCTGAGCATCATAGGGCAGTTAATGCCTTTTGTCCTTTTTCCCACTTGAGAGCCCACAAATTCACTTCCTATCATGGCAAATGCAGCAATGAGCACCATGTTTCTGAAATTTGACAAGGTAGCCAAAGGTGTCATGCAGCTGAGTGATGGTTGCTTCAAAGATAAAAGCACATAGACACACGTGCACGTGCACACACACGCACGCACCCACAACAAAGATTAAAACCCAGATCAATGGGACATTAGCACATGTGGGTTTTAATAATTACAATGACATAACAATGTAGCCATTGTAAGCGGTCACTAAGAAGGCTGATGTGAAGGAACTAATCAAGAGAGTAGAACTGGGGAGGGGAAAAACTCTTTAATGACCATTTGGTTCAGATTTGTTTAACAAATCTCATTTCAGATTAAGTAATTACTTGTTTCTCAGCTTGTAGTTTTCAACTACACTGGTGACTAAGAGTCTTTCTTCTGGCTTCATTAAAACCATAAGTCTGCCAAATTAGCAATTACAATGCCATTTAGCTGGAAATATCTTGCATTTAAAGTGACATTTCCTTTTATGAGGTCTTCTACACAAGGATGCCTATTTTCCAAACAAAAACAAAACCCCAACAAAAAACATTGTGGTATGCAGGCCTGTCTCCATAGAAAGTAAAGGTTTTCTCATAACAAAAAACAAAGCAAAACATATATGCCTCAGGGATGCCTGAGGAATTTGATTTCTGTGAATTCTGTGAATATGCACTGACCTGATCCAAACCTCCCAGACTAATGAATGGATCAGAATTGGCACTGCAATCCTATACCTGCCTACTCAGAAGTAGGGATATGTTCTTTCCAACTCGAGTCCGTACCAGATTGCAAGCTTTTTCTCTTTCCCATGAAAATCTGTGCATATTTTTGTGCATGTTTTTCCAAATGCATGCCTCAATTTTTCACATTTCAGAAATGTACGTATTCTTTTCCCATTGATTAGAGCATATTTTTGTGCAATTTTCAAGCGTATGCATTTTTTATGTGCATTTTTCAAATGCATGCTGTTGAATGAATTTTGGGGGGGTCTAAGAATCACTTCGCAAGTTCAGAAATGTATGGACTTCAACTGGAGATTACATCTGAGTCCATGTTTATTCCAGAAGGTGCAATTGGATAAAATCATGATAAAAAAACCAAACTGAAATGAATTTATCCTGCCAATGGAGAAGTAAGCCCCATTGAGATCAGTGTCGCTTATTCACAAGTAAGTGTGCATAGGACAGCAGCCTTAGTTATCTATTATTTATTTATTTATTTATTCATTCATTCATTCATTTCTATACCACCCAATAGCCAAAGCTCTCTGGGCAGTTCACAAAAATTAAAACCAAAAAGCACACAATAAAACAATACAAAATATATAAAACATTAAAACCACAGTATCTACCAGCTTTTGCATTTACCAGATATTCTGACAAGATAAAATAGCTGGTAGAGAAGTTGAAAATAGAATGAGAATCAAAAAGACATATTCTCCACTAAATAAAAATAAAAATGTGTTTTAAAATGCATGGATCAAGAGTCAATATGCTTAGAAATAAGTATTTTGAGAGAAGAGGCATTGAGAAATGTGCATCTTGAGGGGAAAATATTTTCTTTTTCTTGCATAAATATGTATTTAAATGTTAATATTCATGTGAATTTTAAAAAATCATAGATTGTTATAGAAATGGAATGGAATGGACATATGAGTGTGTAAAATGGTGTGGACAAAAAATAGACCGAATTGTCCCTAGACCAATTTCGTAGTCTTTCAAAATGTGCTTAATATGTGGATATTAATTTATAATGCTGTATTCAGAATACCTTTAACAGGAACAAGAGGTTTTTACTGCCCCTTTTTTTATTCCCATTCCATTTTAACCTCCTAACAAGCTTTTCCATTTTGACAACATGAAGACATATGTGATGGATTCAATGTCACGTCAGGAGCCCCATTCAGCTTCTACTGCGATAGATGTTTTCAGTCCATGAGTAGTCCAAGTGGATCAGTTTACACAGGCACTGTAACTTTGCTTGGTGAGCCAAGGTCTGCAATGTAAAGTCTTCAAAAGAGCCATGCTGTTGCAAGTATATTTGGAGCATCACCTGCGCTTCAGGAAAATCATTCAAGACTCAAACTGGAGATCAACGGTGCCATCCATTATTATATATCTGCTCTGAGATCCAGCTCATAGAAAGATAACTGACTATGTAGCTCCATAAAAAAAAGGCTTATGGGATCTGTGGAATTACTTGACCATCTTCTCCCTGAATTCAATATGTTAGTCAAAACGGAGGAGGGAAACATAGATTCATTCAGAAATCAAACAAGATAGATAATTATCAAATATTATGAGCACAAATGACAGATTAGAAAAAAAAGATAGTTTTACTATCTTTGGCCCTAATTGCTTTGATACTCGGGTATGATAAAGGAAGCAACAGAGTATCATGTCAGCCTAAGCTGAGGCTGTTAGTTTTCCATCTTATGGATGAAATAATCTTACAGATAATGTAAAAATGGGTGGTGAAATCCAATATTATGCAAACAGTAGGGGTGCACGAAAGCCACTTACCTGGTCTCGCAGTTTGCTTCGCGGTGGGGGGGAGGCACTTCGCTGCTCCCCCGAAGTTCAGGCCGGGGGGGGAGGCTTCCCGCCTCGCCCGGCCGAAATTCAGGCCGGGGAGGAGGCGCCTCGCCTCTCCCGGCCACAAAATAAAAAGTAAAAAAAAAAAAAACGCCCCCGTGATAGGCTATGTGACAATTAACGTAGCCTATCACGGCTAGATCTGCAAAGTCAGCCATGATAGGCTACGTTAATCATCACGTAGCCTATCACGGGTGACTTAAAAAAAAAAAAAAGCGTGTACGGCTAATGGCGGCCCCCCATAGGGAGCCTCCATTCGCGTTCCTTATTTGGTCGCTGTAGTCTACGTAAAGATTACGTAGACTATGGCGAAAATAAGGGCAACGCTATTTGCGTTTTTTTTTTTTTTACTTTTCTTGGAATGGCGGCGGCGGCAGCCGGTCGAAAGACCAGCTGCTGCCTCTGCCCCTGTCGAAGACCTGCCGAACCGCCGCCGGGACCCGCCGCCGGGAGGGACATTCGGGAAAGGTAAGTCCCATCCCGGGGGGGGGCGGGGGGCAGAGAATTTCTCCCCGAAACTACTTCAGGGGGCCGAACACGTTGGCACTCGGCCCCCCGAAGTTTCGGGGAGAAATTCTCCCCCATCCCTAGCGAACAGACTTTCTCCTCCTCTCCTCCCCCTGCAGAGCAGTTTTTGAGGTTGCAGGGCTGTAGAAGAGAGAACAAATGATCCCTCTCCATTTTGTCCACAGAAGCTGTTTTCTTAGCAAAAGCAGTTAACTGGATACCACCCAACAACTGGGTGGTGGACAGTTCTTGTTGATTCTTTCTAATGATGGTTCACAAGCCAATCATTTCTAGGGATGTGTGAAGGGATAGAAAGGGAACGAAAAATACTCTGGGTGAATGACTAACTATGAAGGTGGTGCCGACGAGAGAGATTTGGATTCTGGGACAACGGCCTATACTACCTGGAAGTTGGACTGTTGGCAAGGGATGGGCTGCACCTCACAAAGGATGGGAAGAATAAGTTTAGCCACAGCATGAAGAACTTCATCAGGAGGGCTTTAAACTGAATCCTATGGGGAAGGGAGATGTAATGTTGGGGGTAACAATGGACGTAGGCGCATGCACTGCAACGGAGAGAACAGCTCTGATAGCGCCCAATAATAGTCTTCAGACACATGTAGGAAGAAAGCCAGACTATGAAGCACATGGTCTTCAATGTCATATACTAATGCCCAGAGTATGGGAAACAAACAGAATGAACTTGAACTCTTAATACAGGAGGTAAAATATGACTTGATAGGTATAACTGAGACTTGGTGGGATGACTGTCATGACTGAAATACAGCAATTGAAGGATAAAGCTTGTTGCACTTGAGTTCTTGGTTCAAAGGGAAGCAAAAGCCGAGTGTAGTCAAACGCGTACCCTGGATTTTAGGAAAGCTGATTTTAATAAACTCAGAACAATGATCAGGTAGGTCCCATGGCAAGCGACGCTAACGAGAAAAGGAGTCCAAGATGGGTGGGAGCTTTTAAAAAAGGAAATTCTCAAGGCACAATTACAAACAATTCCAACAAGAAGAAAAGGTGGAAGACAACAGAAGAGGCCAATGTGGCTTCACAAAAAGCTTAGGGATGACCTGAAAACAAAAAAGGACACATATAGGAAGTGGAAAGAAGGCCAAGCTACAAAGGAAGAGTACAAGCAGGTAGCACAGAATTGCAGGGATGGCGTCAGGAAGGCTAAAGCTGAGAGCGAGCTGATGTTAGCAAGGGATGCTAAAAACAACAAAAATACTTTCTTCAGCTACGTGCATAGTAAAAGGCAGAGGAAAGAAATGGTGGTTCGGCTATTAAATAAGGATGGAAAAATGATAACAGATGACAAAGAAAAGGCAGAGGTGCTCAATTCCTACTTTGGCTCAGTCTTCTCCCAAAAGAGGGTCTATGACCCCCCCCGCCCGGCAAAGGCGAAGTACAGGGGCAGGATTGCAGCTTGAGCTCGATAGGCATATGGTCAAGGAACACCTAATTACTTTGAATGAGTTCAGATCTCCAGGGCCAGATGAACTGCATCCTAGAGTAATAAAGGAACTGGCATAACAACTCTCAGAACCGCTGTCTATTCTCTTTGAGCAATCATGGAGGACAGGTGAAGTGCCAGATGACTGGAGGAGGGCTAATGTTTTCCCTATCTTCAAAAAGGGTAAAAAGGAGGAACCTGGGAACTACAGACCAGTCAGTCTGACATCAATCCCTGGGAAAATTCTGGAGCAGATGATAAAGCAATCCATCTGTAAGCACCTTGAAAACAATGCCGTGATTATCTATTTATTTATTACATTTATATCCCACCTTTTTTCTTCTTTGAGAACCCAAGGTGGCGTACATAATCCTCCTCCTCTCCATTTTAGCCTCACAACAACAACCCTGTGAGGTAGGTTGGGCTGAGAGTCTGTGACTGGCCCAAAGTCACCCAGTGATCTTCCATGGATGAGTGGGGACTAGAACCCAGTTCTCCTGGCTCCCAGTCCACTACTCTAGCCACTACACCACACTGGCTCTCGAAGCCAACATGGATTTGTCAAAAACAAGTCCTGCCAGACAAATCTGATCTCATTTTTTGATCAAGTAACCACCCTTGTGGACCATGGGAATGCTGTAGGCATCATATACCTCGACTTCAGCAAAGCTTTCGACAAAGTGTCCCATGATATCCTGATGAGCAAACTAGCTCAAAGTGGGCTAGATGAAACAATGATCCAGTGGATCCACAGTTGGCTACAGAATTGTACTCAAAGAGTGCTTATCAGTGGGACCTTCTCAAACTGGGGAGAGGTAACGAGTGGGGTACCGCAGGGCTCAGTCCTGGGCCCAGTGCTCTTCAACATTTTGATTAATGACTTGGAGGAGGAGGTGCAGGGAATGCTGATCATATTTGCAGATGACACAAAATTGGGTGGGATAACTAATACTTTGGAAGACAGAAACAAAATTCAAAGTGATCTGGATAGACTGGAGCACTGGGCAGAAAACAAGAGAATGACATTTAATAGGGATAAATGCCAAGTTCTGCACCTCGGAAAAAGAAACCAAATGCACAGTTACAAGATGGGGGATACGTGGCTCAACAATATGACAAGCCAGAAGGATCTTGGAATTGTTGTCGATCACAAGCTGAATATGAGCCAACAATGTGATGTGGCTGCAAAAAAAGGCCAATGCTCTTTTGGGCTGCATTAATAGAAGCATAACTTCCAAATCCTGGGAAGTACTAGTTCCCCTCTACTCAGCACTGGTTAGGCCTCATCTGGAGTACTGTGTCCATTTCTGGGCACCACAATTTAAGAAGGTTGCAGACAAACTGGAGAGGGTTCAGAGGAGGGCAACAAAGATGATCAGGGGACTGGAAACAAAGCCCTATGAAGAGAGACTGAAAGAACTGAGCATGTTTAGTCTTGAAAAGAGAAGACTGAGGGGAGATATGATAGCACTCTTCAAGTACTTGAAAGGTTGTCACAGAGAGGAAGGCCAGGATCTCTTCTTGATCATCCCAGAGTGCAGGACACGGAATAATGGGCTCAAGTTACAGGAAGACAGATTCCGGCTGAACATCAGGAAAAACCTCCTGACTGTTAGAGCAATACGACAATGGAACCAATGACCTAGGGAGGTGGTGGGCTCTCCCACATTAGAGGCATTCAAGATGAGGCTGGAGAGCCATCTGTCATGGATGCTCTGACTTGGATTCCTGCATTGAGCAGGGGGTTGGACTCGATGGCCCTGTAGGCCCCTTCCAACCCTACTATTCTATGATTCTATGATTCCCTTATGAGGAAAATATAGTTGCTGGAAATCCTATATTTCCCACATAATGCATTTCCTTCCATACAGCTCAGTTGCACAGGCATTGTCATTAGTTCCATGGGCATTGTCATGTGTGTGGGGTGTGCAGAGAAGCATGTATACTGCCCTGAGTTCCTTGGAGCAAGGTTTTTCTACATAATAAACAATATATAAATGTACAGCTCTACCTTGGGTTGTGTGAGTATCCTCAGTCTGCATGTGTATCTCTGCAGTATTTACACACAGAACACAAAAGACGTGGTGAGCATGTATGATGTCCATTGAGTTTCTGGAGGAGTAGAGGAGATGAAACATGTCTTGTCTGGGCTGGGGAACCAAAACAACTGGAGACAGTTCACTACAAAAACATCTTCAGAATTGGGAGATAAGAGTTCAGAACAACTTAACAGTCTCATAAAAATGGGTTAGTACTTTCATGGCAACTTACCCATAGCTAAGCAATAAACAAATGAACAAACCCACACATGTTCTTCACTTCCACTGATAGCCAGCCAGCCACTGGAAGTTATTGTCTCTTCTTGATAGCAGGAAAGATCCTAAACAGAGGAAAGATCTTGTATTTGAAACTGTGAAGTGAATGTACAACATTGGCTACACAGCATAACAATAGGAATGATTTTGTAGTTCAGCTGCAGCAGAGCAAGTAACAAATATTTTTTGGCTGCAGCCACAGCATGCATGTATGACTGCAGCTTGGCCCGACATTCATCAAGACTTGTTTGCATAGCGTCTTGCAGCTCACTCCCATGGAGAATCATAGAACTATCCTGGCATTTAAAGAAAAACATGCATATATTAACACTATCCTCCTCTCAGGGATAATTTCCATGATCTATATAATTTTAGAGAAGAAGTCTATAGGGAAGCCTACTGTGTGTATGTGATACATTCATATACTGTGTATATATGACACAGCCACAAATCTCATTTTCATGGGTAACTACAGAAGACACAGTCAAGCCCAGTGTGGCTTTCAAGAATGCTGGACGTGGAGTTTGCATTGGGAAGCAGTAATCCAATGATTCCTCTTTTATCTTTAAATTCACTGCTGCCTTGGAAGAAGAATAGTGATGACTGTTGTCACCCTCTCCCCTCTCCAAGTCCTTTGTCTGCCTGCCTTTCTTGCTGAAATGAGCAGGACTTTGGATGAGCTAGGGAGAAATGGGTGTAAAACCCAGCTCTGCTTCTGCCTGCCTGCCTGCCCACACCAAGCTAACAGTGAATTTAAAGGTACAGAGGGAATATTCCAGTCTGGAGCTGTTGCCCCAGGTGTAGGGCATTTCCATTCTTAAGATTCATTGGTCTTGAACTTTGAGAATTTCTCCAGTCTCCACTTCATCTTGAAGGTTCAGATTTTTTTCTAAAGTTTGCATGAAAATGCATTAACATTTTTCTATGCATTTTGGCCAATATATACATTTTTCCTAATGTAATGCATTTTTAAAGTTATTTTCCCTAATATATGTAATTTTGTACACATTTTTTATTGGAGTACTCCATTGCAAAATTCAGAGAACTGTGAATTTCAAAGGATAACTGAATTTCAATTCGCATAGAAGTTCAAAAGTGCAAAATTAGATAAGTCCACATCAAAATGTGAACTGAATTAATTTCTCCCCTATCCCCAGTGAGGTGAGGCATCAATTCAAATCTTGCCTCAAGTCACCATGGGTGCTTCAAGCTGGAGAGCTTGCAGCACTACCAATCTAAAGGCATTGTGCAGCTACTCCAGATTTCCCTCCTTAATGGATTTTCTGTGGAAAGAAAAAAGAAGCAGTGGGAAAACACAGGAGGATTCTGACTGGAAGAAAATTATGTCTTGACCCTTGTAAAAGTCTGTGAACAAGACATAGTGATTGTACAATGAAAGACACATTGGGAAGTCTCCAGTATATAATCCTCACTTTCTCAATGGTAAAATGGTTATAATGGATTCTGCCCTCCCTCACACAAGGTTATTATGAGGAACAATAAATTAAACTCTATGAAGCCCTATATAATAGTGAATAAACTGACAGGAAAATGTAACATGAAACAGTTCTTGCATGCCTGGAGAAATAAACTGACCATATTAAAATGGGAAGAAATCTTGAAAGGGTTGAAAAATAAAGACATCCAATACATATAGCAAATGCTGCAATACTGTGTCTTCAGTATATGATTTTTAAAATAATTATCATAATCATTAATAATGCTCTTCCACCCACACCCAAGTTTTTCCTGCCCCCACCTTCATTTTAAACACAAAATGACACCTAGTGCTCTGATGTGCTCACTTACTAATGACTGTTAAATGGTTCCAGAATCTTAATAATTTTTGTTTAATATCACAGAAATTACTGAACTGAGCAGCAAGAAATTAAACTAAAAACTAAGTTCATCCATCACTTTTTATGAGCCATGAAGAAAACTATACAGGGAATAAATCTTTGTGTGAGACATTATTTCTCTTACGCGTGTTTCATACTTCAAAGGTATTCACACCTGAAAGCCTTGGAAGCTGTTTGATGAGTCCTGACTGTTGGTTGCTTAACATTATAGTTCATGGCAGTATATTTAAGGCAAAGTTATATATATTGCTATTTGATGCTACACGTAATGCTCTGGAAATAGTAAATTAATGAAAATGAACTTCTGTTTGCTGCAATTGTCTCTGCCATATGCATGTTATTGTTATACGGTGTCAAAGGTGGAGTTCAGAAATGACGTTCTCATTTAGTAACAATAAATAAGGCCCATTCTTTGAGAAACCTTAGAACTTTGAAGGGTTTGCTTCTTCAACCATTTCTTATCCTGTTCTTCAGCCCAGAAGGGTTCCCAGAGCAGCGCACAATAACAATAAAACATTAAAACAGAGCAAATAACAACAATTCCAGTGATAAAAGACAAATGATTAAACCTTGAGATGTCCTTCTGTGAATGGAAGGGCTCCTTCCTAGCATGGAAGGGACTCTGATCCACAGGAACCTCTCACTGGAGGAAGGTGAAGGGAATTTCCACCAATTTCCCCTTCCACCTAGCAATTCCCAGCACCAGCTCCCATGATGTTGGAGAGTCACCCAATCCACTGGAGCAGATTTTCTGGGGGCATGGGAGTAAGAGGAATTGGTGACGATCTACTCCTCCTCTTTCACCACCGACAGCATCTCTTAAATGGATATTCCACTCATGGGAACTTAGGATCCAAGTCAAAGATCAAAATGGTCTTCAAAAAGGCCTGGGTAAATAAAAAGGGTTTCACCTGGTAATGAAAAGAAACATACTTGCCACAATTAGGGATGGTATGGGCACCTGCTTCTGTCCAGGAATCCGGTGGAAGACCCCTGTCCACGCCCAAGCCGTGCTCGCTGAGCCCCCTGCCCATGCTCACTGAGCCACCTTCACTCACCTGGGTGGCCTCATCAAGCTCCATGATCACCATTTTTTGGAAAATAAAATGGCAATCGCAAAATTGCACATATTTCCATATACACAAAACAGGGCTGTGAATCGCCCATATATGTAAGATCACACACATTTGCTTACCTGAAATCTTGCACATATGGGCCATTCACAGCACCATTTTGCAAATGCAAGAATATGAGCACTTTTGCGAATGTGTATATTCATGCATATGCAAATATGTGCATTTGCATAAATGTGTACATTCATGTATGTGCAAAATGGGACCAGGAATGGCCCATATATGCATGATTACAGACAGGCAAACGCCTGTAATCTTGCGTATATGGATGATTCATGGCCCCATTTAGTATATATGCAAATATGCGCATTTTTGCGATTGCCTTTTTTTCATAGTGATTGCAGAGCTTGATGAGGCCACCCAGGTGAGTACAGGCAGCTCAGTGAGTGGCACCCATCCCTCACCACAATGGAGCACTTCGAAAGCTCCAGGCCAGGAATAAGCTGCATTAAACTCAGTGGAACTTACTCTCAATGAAAATGCATAGGGTCAGGACTCAAAGCTATTACTATTACTATTATTGTTATTATTATTTACTAATATAATAGAACACCCATCATTATGACGGTGTGTGTGTGTGTGTGTGTGTGTGTGTGTGCAGAGGGCTTATATATTGCAAGAACTCCCAGGTAGAGATGAAGGTGAAATTTGTTCAGTTCACATTTTAATGCGGACCTATATAATCTGCACTTCCTGAAACAATATGTGAATGGAAACAGATATTCTTACTTTTCCAAATGTTGTGATGCATAAAAATAAAAAATGCATTAGAAAATACATATATCAGGAAAACTCTAAACGTGTTTTCGAGCATTATTTTCACTATTATATACATATTAGTGAAAATACTGCACAAAAACACATTGTATTAGGGGAAAGTGTTTGCCAAAATGCATAATTGAGGAGAAGAGCATATAAATGGGTATATCAGGAGAGGTGCATGCAAAAATGTGTACAAGCCTTTGTGGGGAGTTTTTGTTTGTTTTTTAAATCACAACCTGATGTGGAAACGAGACAAAATGAACTTAAGATGAAAATATGAGAAACTGAGCCAGAACCAGAATTGACAAATGTAGCTTAGGGATGGACGAAAGTCCCTTACCTGTTCTCGAAGCTTGCTTCGCGGTGGGGGGGAGGCGCTTCAGTTCTCCCCCCGAAGTTCAGGCAAGGGGGGGAGGCGCCCCGCCTCACCCGGCCGAAATTCAGGCTGGGGGGGAGGCGCCCCATCCCTCGCCAGCGAAATTCAGGCCGGGTAGGAGCGCCCCGTCTACCCGGCCGCAAAAAAAAAAGTAAAAAAACCACAAAAACACACACACACCCGTGATAGGCTACGTAATGATTTACGTAGCCTTATCACGGCTAGATTTCCAAAGTCAGCCGTGATAGGCTATGTAAATCATCACGTAGCCTATCACGGGTGACTTTGGGGGGAAAAAAAAGCGTGTACGCAAATGGCGGCTCCCATGGGGACCGCCATTTGCGTTCCTTATTTTGACACGTCTAGTCTACGTAAAGATTTACGTAGACTACGGCGAAAATAAGGGCAACGCAAATAGCGTTCCCTTATTTTCGCCGTAGTCTACGTAAATGTTTACGTAGACTAGATGTGCCAAAATAAGGAACGCAAATGGCGGCGCCCATGGGCCGCCACCATTTGCGTACGCGCTTTTTTTTTTTCAAAGTCACCCGTGATAGGCTACGTGATGATTTACGTAGCCTATCACAGCTGACTTTGGAAATCTAGCCGTGATAGGCTACGTAAATCGTTACGTAGCCTATCACGGGTGTTTTTTGTTTTTTTTTACTTTACTTTTTTTTTTTGCAATGGCGGCAGCGGCAGCCGGTCGGGAGACCGGCCTCCGCCCCCGCCCCCGACGAACCGCCGCCGAACCGCCGCCGGGACCCACCGCCGAGAGGGACATTCGGCCATGGTAAGTCCCATCCTGGGGGGGGGGTGGGGGGCCGGCGGAGAATTTCCCCACCAATTTCAGGGGGCCGAATGCGTCGGCACTCGGCCTCCCGAAAATTCGTGGAGAAATTCTCCGCCATCCCTAGCAGCCATCCCGATGCCCAGGCATGCTGTGGTACACGTCTTCCCTCCCCTCCCCACTCCCATTATAATTAGATCCCCTGACAGTTGAAGGTGCCAGGAATGGTGGCTACATTTTGCTCCTACTGCATTCGTTTTCACAAGGCCTCCATTCATTTATATTAGAGAAACTAAAGGGGTGCAACTGGCAAAGAGATTAGAGATGTGTGGGAATTTCATTTCTGCTTGCAAAAAAATGCAGGCATGCCCTGTTCGAAGCCATAGACATGAGCATGAGCATGTATTGTTGTGAATCACCCAGAGAGCTTCACTGGAAACATTCACAAATAGTTGAGCACGTGCTCAAGTTTGTTTCATTCCCGATTCCCATTTCGAGTGCCTCAATAGACTGAGTCAGCCCCACTTTAATTTATGGAGGGAATTTGAGCAGATTTGGGGAGATTTGCGCAAATATCCCATTTGATTTCTGCTCAGTTTTCCCACGTTTCCCATCTGTGCCTAGCGAGCAGCAGTCGCAAACACAAATGGGAATCAGGCATGAGACGAGTCTTGACAACGATGTTTGGAGAATCCCAGTAATCTCAAACATCTCTCATTCGCCCATCCCTAGCATAGATAAATCTGCTGTGCCTATAGCCCAGGGAGGGAGACCGTCTGGGCCATGGGCCAATTTGGCCTGCCAAGCCCACACATTCAGCCTGTAGAGGCCGCACCTCCTCTCTGAAGCCCCACTCCTCTCCAAAGCCCTGCCCCCTCAATGCTAGCCGAGAAGGGAATCCCTGCTGTTATCCCTAATTAGGGATAATAGTGAGGATTCCCCTTGGCATGACACTCCCTTTCCCAAATGGGAGGGGGAGCAGCATGCAGGGGAATCCCTACTGTTATATCTGATTGGAGGTAACAGTGAAGATTTCTGTGACATTACACGTCGGTATGTATGAACTCTGTAAGTATAGTAATGCGTTTCTCTTATATATCAAAATTCAACAAGCTTTTCTCTTGTATTTCAAATTCATCAGGCTTTCCTCTCGAATCCCACCTCTGCCACCACCTGAGGCGTTCCCACCTTCTCTAACAGTGGGAATTCCCCTTCTCTAAGGCCTTTCTCACCCCAACAGGAGCCACCTTCTCTCACACACACTGGGTTTCACTGCCACCAGGACCTTTAAGACTGAGTCTCAACCTTTTACTTTATCCTCGAGCTGTGAGGACACACAGAGACTTTTCTCTGTAACGTCCTTTATTACCTCCCTCTCACATAGCCAAGAGCAGAAAGCAA
The DNA here is from genome assembly GCF_057233095.1 of Heloderma suspectum. Lineage (NCBI taxonomy): Eukaryota > Metazoa > Chordata > Lepidosauria > Squamata > Helodermatidae > Heloderma > Heloderma suspectum. The sequence continues at coordinate 109,513,083 of NC_139458.1, read as the reverse complement.
AAGATTTATAAACAAGGAAAGCTTTATTGTTAAGTAATAAGTTATCAAATAATAAATAATAACACTTAATGGCTCTAACAATATATGTTATGTCATACACTGTAGTCTAGATCACATGCTCAAACAATCCCCTCACAGTTACTACAGTCCTCCCCCTCCCCCTCAGTTCTCAATCCTATCCCTGTCTCTATCTCTTTACAGCCCCTGTCTGAGGGCTTCATCACACAGAGCTTTTATCCTGTGATTGAGATTGCTCCTTCACGGACGTTTGTGGGCTCTTGCATGGCTTCCTTTTGCTGTGATAGGCTATGAAAATACTAACATAGCCTACTATGGCAAAGAGCAGGGGCACAAATGACGGCCGCTATGCCATTTGCGCCCCTGCTCTTTGCCGTAATAGGCTATGTAAGTATTTACGTAGCCTATCACGGCAAAAGACAGGGGCGCAAATGGCGGCCATTCCGCCATTTGCACCCCTATCTTCTGCCATGATAGGCTACGTAAATATTTATGTAGCCTATCACAGCAAAAAGGGAACGCAAATGGCAGTGGCTACGGCGGCCGCCATTTGCGTTCCCTTTTTTTTTTTGTCATGATAGGCTACGTAAATATTTACTACTTTTGGAAACATGCTGCCTATTGGATGACTCTGGATCATTAAAATATTTTACACTTAGAAAAGACTCAGCAGTGAGCTAGGCCCATAACTTGCACCAGTGTATTACCCTCTTACACATCCTTTATCATCTATGCATCCTCTGTGATTCTGGATTACCTGCTCAAACATTCTTTGAAAGCAGCACTCAGTGCAAGGGTAGGCTTACAACATTAGCTCCCTGTCCTGAGACATTCAGCAGCCTGACAACCCAGCTGGCCCTACTTCTGCTGCCTCCTGAAGATAGGCAAATCTGTCCATTGGGTTTTCTCCCACATTCAATTTTTTTAAATCTCATTCCCCCCTCCGAAATACTTTGTGAATTTTAGTAAATTCTCTAAAAACAAAATTCTCACCCATCTGAACCAGCCCAATTCAGTAAGTATTGAGGGGTTTGAGCCAGACCCCTAGTGACCCTTTGCACAGATACCCTGTTCCAAGGACGGGAGAGGTCACGTGTAACATGAGTCATTTGAAAATGTCTCAGTAGGTGGGCTGTGGTAAGTTGCTGAGATGGCTTGAGTAAGTTGGGTAACAGTGCCAGATGTTTCCTGTTTTTGCATTTAAGTATAGAACTATAGAACGGTAAAACGTGTTTAACTCAACCACGACCTCCAGCCTCTTTCCTTATGGAGCAGAGAACCCAACAGCATAACCACCATGGAGAGGACCATGATGTGCCTCTCTGCCCTACAGATGTTAAAGACAAGGAGCCTATCAGAAAAGAAGAGGTGGAGACCCTAATTCAGCAGTAACATGGTTAAATACACAGGGATTCTAGGCCAGGCTTTTAAGAGCAAAGCACTCAAGGCCCTGGGCCTGGATAGATGAATCTGTCAGTTTCACTTTCTCAAGTCCTTTTCCCCCTGAATAGGGATGTAAGACTGAATTCAGCCCCCCGGAATCCACCACCCCGCGAAAGCCCCACGAAATGGAGCTTACCTGGCTGTGGCTCCGGCTCCATTGGCGGCGGTGGTGGCGCCGGCTCCGGCCACTGCCGGGCTGCTGCAGCCGCAAATGGTGGCCATCGTAGCAGCTGCCATTTGCGTCCCTACGCCAGACCATGATAGGCTACGTATATATTTACATAGCCTATCACGGGCTTGCGTAGGGATGCAAATGGCATCCCCTACGCAGGACGCCATTTGCGTCCGCACCAGCCCGGCAGCGGCTGGAGGCCTCGTTGCGGGTTGGCCCTGCTGGCAGCTCCGCAGCCTGGCCGCAGAGCGGAACCGGCCAGGCAGGATTCCGGGGGGGGGGGGGGAGGAACGGATCGCCTCCCCGCACCTGTGGAACCCGGCGGAGCCAGGTAAGCAGGGTTTCATACACCCCTAACCCTGAATATGGAGAATCCACAAAACCTTGTGGATTTTGGTAAATTCTTATCAAACCCAAACTTAAATGAAATTCTCAGCCATCCCTGCGGCTTCTTTCCAAAGGCCACTGGTAAAGCTATTGGGCTCTCCTCCCACTTGTTTGCCATTCAGTAGCGGCAGCTGAGAACTGTGTTCCCCTCCCACCTCATCATCTGCCACTGCTATGAAGCTAAGTAAGCATTTCCAGAGAAACAGACTCAGAGGTCTCTGATGAGCAAAAGATCTTGCATCTTAAGTTCTACTAACAATAATCTCTTCTATAGACCCTTCCATCAGTTACATCTACTGTTCCTGAAGAAGGTTTCTTTCTTGTGATCTATAAAGCATTCCCAGCATGCAGCTTCGTACTTTTAAGAGTTTAGGTGGCAGATGTAAACCCAACATGGCTGTTAGGAATACTCCTAGAGATCCATGTCTGTATTAGGCTACACAGGAACAATGTGCAGCTTTTATATGCCCTTTTTAAAGATGCACACTTTAAAAACAAGAGTGAAACAGCCTTCCCAAAGATGCTGGACAAAGATTTATTTCTGTGTCATAACGAGGTATCAGAATAGAGAAACAAACTTTGTAATCAGAAAAAAATGCACTCAAAGCTTCCTTTCAGTAGCTTGGTTGACATCCTTCTTCGTCCAGGCTTCTTTGGTATGCCTTTCCTTACAACACAACTAGCGACATCAGCCATTTGGCAGAAAGGAGATAGTAAGGTGACTACAGGCCCAATTCTGCAAAGCACCGAGACCCAGGGCCAATCTACACTTATGGTTTTTTTTCACTTCCAATAAGGTTTCACCACTCGTCTTTCACACTATGCAGGACCTGCCTCAAATTGGGACCAGAATTTCCCACTTCCATGCTCCCGCTTTTAATACCCTGATATCCCAGTATTTCCCATTCATGTGCTCTAATTTCTTGTTCATTATCTTATAAGGTCATAGTCCCCTCCCACTCCTGTCCATATACGGCAGTGTTTGTATTTCCCTCCTGTCCAATCACAGCTCTAGATGCACCCATCTGGTCTTCCGGCTACTGATAGCATAGCTTCCTTAGCACTGGAAGTTTTATCACCAACCAGCAGAGGGCTGGAGGTGCCAGCTCTTGTCTGATCTGAGAAGCTCCACCAGGTCAGCCCAGGTCAGAATTTTGGATCGGTGACTGCCTGGGAATCAGGCTTCCTGCACTGAGCAGGGGGTTGTTCTCTCCGTTCAAACCACACTAACTTTTACCTCCTTCTATCCCCTGCTTAGGCTTTTTTTTTTTTTTTGTAAGTTAAGGATCAAAACTGAGTGCCTTTACACACGCTGCCTTCCCCCCTTCCCCCCCCCCATTCTCCCTGTAGCTTAACTGGTGCTGTAATGGTGCTGGCCCCAATCCTGGGCACTCACTAACTTGGGAGTAAGCCACATTGAACTCAATTGAACTTAATTCTCAGTACACATAAGATCACCCTGTAAGTGATTTTTTTTTTTTTTAAATTAAGGCATCATCTTCAAATCTTCAGAGCTTCAAATCTTTGAAGAATAGTGGCTTCTCCAGTCTGATTTCCCTGCACACAAGCATTCCCCCCCCCCCACTGGGCAGTCTTCGACGACGCAAGAAGCCCACACACACACACCTGAGCATCTCCTGCTGCTGCATTTCTCAATCGGAGGGAGAAGGGGGTAAAATGCCTCCCTGCAATGAAGGGAGACACCTCTGATTCCCCCACCAAGCTCAGAAGCAATGTCCTCTTTTGTTCCAGAGCACCCAATGGGGCTTAATGGGGCTTACTCGAGGCTTGCAGACTTACAGGGTGATCGTATGTCTACTCAGTAGTACGTTCCACTGAGTTCAATGTGGCTTACTCCTGAGTAAGTGAGTGCCCAGGATTGGGGCCATGAGAAAACTTTACAGCACCAGTTAAGCTACTGGGACAAGGGGGGGAGGGGGGAAGCCAGCATGCGTAAAGGCACTCAGTTGTGATCCTTTATTTTTTTTAAAAAAAAAAAGCCAAAGCAGGGGATTGTTGTTGTTGTTCAGGCGTTAAGTCATGTCCGTCTCTTCATGACCCCATGGACCATAGCACGCCAGGCCTTCCTGTCCTCTGCTCTCTCCCAGAGTGTGCTCAAGTTCACATTCATTGCATCGGTGATGCTATCTAGCCATCTCATCCTCTGCTGTCCCCTTCTCCTTTTGCCTTCAATCTTTCCCAGCATCAGGGCCTTTTCCAGAGAGTTTTCTCTTCGCATTAGGTGGCCAAAATATTTGAGCTTCAGCTTCAGTATCTGTCCTTCCAATGAGCACTCAGGGTTGATTTCCTTTAGGATGGACTGATTTGACCTCCTTGCAGTCCAGGGGACTCGTAAGAGTCTTCTCCAGCACCACAGTTCGAAAGCATCAATTCTTCGGCGCTCAGCCTTCCTTATAGTCCAGCTCTCACAGCCATACCTTGCTCCTGGGAAAACCATAGCTTTGATTATACGAATCTTTATCGGCCAGGTGATATCTCCATTTCTTACTATGCTGTCTAGGTTTGCCATAACTTTCCTCCCAAGGAGCAAGCGTCTTTTAATTTCATGGCTACAGTCACCATCTGTGGTGATCTTGGAGCCCAAGAAAATAAGATCTGTCTCTGCTTCCATTTCTTCCCCTTCTATATGCCAGGAAGTGATGGGGCCAGATGCCATGATCTTAGTTTTGTTAATGTTGAGTTTCAAACCAGCTTTTGCACTCTCCACTTTCACCCTCAACAAAAGGCTCTTTAGATTCTCTTCACTTTCTGCCATTAGGGTGGTATCATCTGCGTATCTGAGGTTGTGGACAATTCTCCCGGCTATCTTAATTCCGACCTGTGATTAGGGATATACGAAAATCACTTGCTTTTGAGGATTATGCTGTTGGTGCGTGGGGAGGCGTTCCGTCCCCCCCCCCGGAATCCTAGCCGGCCGGCTGTGCTCCGCAGCGATTCTGCGGAGCCGCCGGCCGGCTCCGCCAGCAGCCGGACATCCGACCGCTGGCTATCAGGAACGCAAATGGCGGCAGCCGTAGCCGCCGCCATTTGCATCCCTGCAGTCAGCCGTGATAGGCTACGTAAATGTTTACGTAGCCTATCACGGCTGATTAAAACAAAAAACAAAAACGTGCGTACACAAATGGCGGCGCCAATGGGCGCCGCCATTTGTGTTCCTTATATTGGCATGTCTTAGTCTAGGTAAACATTTACGTAGACTAAGACAGCGAAAATAAGGGGAACACAAATAGCGTAAATGCTACGCTATTTGCGTTCCCCTTATTTTCGTCGTCTTAGCCTACGTAAATGTTTACCTAGACTAAGACATGCCAAAATAAGGAACGCAAATGGCGGCGCCCATGGGCAGCGCCATTTGCGTACGCGCGTTGTTGTTGTTTTTAATCAGCCGTGATAGGCTACATAAAGATTTATGTAGCCTATCACAGTGTTTTTTTTAAAATCTAGCCGTGATAGGCTATGTAAATCTTTACGTAGCCTATCCCTTTTTTTGTTTTGTTTTTTGGTTTTTTACCTGGAAATGGTGGCGGTGGCAGCCGGTCGGAAGACCAGCTGCCACAGCCGCCACCACCGAACTGCCACCAGAGCCGCCGCCGGAGCCGCCGCCGCCGCCAGGAAGATCCATCTAAGGTAAGTCCCATCCCGGGGGGGGGGGCGAGGGGCCGTTCCGCCACCGATTTCGAGGGGCCGAATGCGCTGGCATTCGGCCTCCCCGAGATCCGTGGCGGAACTTTCGTACATCCCTACCTGAGATTCATCCAACCAGGCATTTCTCATGATGTACTCTGCATGTAAGTTAAATAAGCAGGGCAACAATATACAGCCTTGTCGCACTCCTTTCCCAATTTTGAACCAATTGGTTGTTCCATGTCTGGTTCTTACTGTTGCTTCTTGACCCTCGTACAGGTTTCTCAGGAGACAGGTAAGGTGGTCTGGTACTCCCATCTCTTTAAGAATTTGCCACAGTTTGTTGTGATCCACACCATCAAAGGCTTTAGCTAAGTCAATTAAGCAGAAATAGACATTTTTCTGGAATTCTCTTGCTTTCTCCATGATCCAGCGAATGTTGGCGATTTGATCTCTAGGTCCTCTGCCTCTTCGAAACCCAGCTTGTACTTCCGGTAGTTCTCGGTTCACATACTGCTGAAGCCTAGCTTGTAGGATTTTGAGCATCACCTTGCTGGCATGTGAAATGAGAGCAAAATGAGTAGTTTGAACACTCTTTGGCATTGCCCTTCTTTGGAACTGGAATGTAAACTGACCTTTTCCAGTCTTGTGGCCATTGTTGAATGTTCCAAATTTGTTGGCATATTGAGTGCAGCACTTTAACAGCATCATCTTTTAGGATTTTAAATAGCTCAGCTGGAATACTGTCATCTCCACTAGCTTTGTTTTTTCTAATGCTTCCTAAGGCCCACTTGATTTCACTCTCGAGGATGTCTGGCTCAAGTTCAGTGACCACATTATCATGGCTATCAGGGACATTCAGATCTTTCCTGTATAGTTCTTCTGTGTATTCTTTCCACCTCTTCTTAATCTCATCTGCTTCTGTTAGGTCCCTGCCTTCTTTGTCCTTTATCATGCCCATCTTTGCACAAAACCTTCCCTTGAAATCTCCGGTTTTCTTGAAGAGATCTCTAGTCATTCCCATTCTATTGTTTTCTTCGATTTCTTTGCATTGTTCATTTAAGAAGGCCTTCTTGTCTCTCCTTGCTGTTCTCTGGAAATCTGCATTCAGTTGGGTATATCTTCCCCTTTCTCCCTTGCTTTTCACTTCCCTTCTTTCCTCAGCTACCTGTAAAGCCTCCTCAGACAGCCACTTTGCTTTCTTGCATTTCTTTTTCTTTGGGATGGATTGAGTTGCTGCCTCTTGAACAATGTTACGGACTTCCGTCCATAGTTCCTCAGGCACTCTGTCTATCCGGTCTAATCCCTGAAATCTATTCCTCACCTCAACTGTATATTCGTAAGGGATATGATTTAGGTCATACCTGAATGGTTTAGTGGTTTTCCCTACGTTCTTCAGTTTAAGCTGAAATTTTCTATAAGCAGCTCATGATATGAGCCACAGTGAGCTCCAGGTCTTGTTTTTACTGACTGTATAGAGCTTCTCCATCTTTGGCTGCAAAGGACATAATCAATCTGATTTCGATATTAACCATCTGGTGATGTCCATGTGTACAGTCACCTCTTGTGCTGTTGGAAAAGAGTGTTTGCTATGATCAGCGTGCTCTCTTGGCAAAACTCTATTAGCCTTTGTCCTGCTTCATTTTGTACACCAAGGCTGTGCTTGCCTGTTATCCCGGTGATTTCTTGACTTCCGACTTTAGCATTCCAATCCCCTATGATGAAGAGGACATCTTTTTTTGGTGGTCGTTATAGAAGGTGTTGTAGGTCTTCATAGAACTGATCAACCTCAGCTTCTTCGGCATCAGTGGTTGGGGCATAGATTTGAATTACTGTGATGTTGAATGGTTTGCCTTGGATTCGTTCTGAGATCATTCTATTGTTTTTGAGATTGTACCCCAGTACTGCTTTTCCCACCCTTTTGTTGACTATGAGTGCTACTTCATTTCTTCTAAGGGATTCTTGCCCACAGTAGTAGACATAATGGTCACCTGAATTAAATTCGCCCATGCTTGTCCATTTTAGTTTGCTGATTCCCAAGATGTCGATGTTCAATCTTGCCATCTCATGTTTGACCACCTCCAGCTTACCTTGATTCATTGATCTGACATTCCAGGTTCCTAAACAATATTGTTCTTGACAGCATCGGACTTTCTTTTCACCACCAGACACATCCACAGCTGAGTGTCCTTTCGGCTTTGGCCCAGCCACTTCACTCTTTCTGGCGCTACTTGGAAATACCCTCTGCTCTTCCCCAGTAGTATATTGGACACCTTCCGACTTGAGGGGCTCATCTTCCGGCATCATATCTTTTAGCCTTGTGATACATTCAATGGTGTTTTCTTGGCAAGAATACTGGAGTGGGTTGCCATTTCCTTCTCCAGTGAACCACATTTTGTCAGAACTCTCTGCCATGACCTGTCCATCTTGGGTGGCCCTGCACAGCATAGCTTACGGCTTCACTGAGTTACGCAAGCCCTTTGCCACAACAAGGCAGTGATCCATGAAGGGGAAAGCAGGGGATAGATGGAGGTAAAAGTTAGTCTCATTTGAAGGGAGATAACAACCCCCTGTTCATTGCAGGAAGCCTGATTCCCAAGCAGTCGCCCATCCAAAATTCTGACCAGAGCCAACCCTGCTGAGCTTCTGAGATCAGACAAGAGCATGTGCCTCCAGCCGTTTCCTTGTTGGCGATAAAGCTTTGAGTGCTGAGGAACCTATGCAATGTCATCTCACTGTCTTCGAAGCTGCACAGCTTTGAAGATGCTAGCAGCCCCCCCACACCTGAGCTCTGGGTGCCATCAACGCTGTCCCTCTTCCTCGTGCTGGCTGGAAAGGGCTGGCATGGGGAAAAGAGCATCAGCAGACACCCCCCAGCCTCTCACTCTGGCCTCCAGCAGGTGGGGGAGGGAGAAGAGGATAGGTGCCTCCTTCTTCCCTCCATCCCCACCTTCTACAGCCACAGTGGCAAGGGACAAGCTCTCACTGGGCTTTGAGCCCCAACAGGATGCTCGCACCATCCCTACAAACACACACACACACACACACACACACACACACAGGGATAGAGGAAGAGAGGGACAGTGGGTGGGGAATCAGCAGAAACAGTGGAGTTTCTGCTCCTCCATTGAGAGCCACAGCCACCGTCTTTAAGAGCAGGAAAACAGCACAGCTCTGGAGTGTGAACCAAGCTCGTGCATTCGATCAAGAACCACAACGGGGAAAATGGGTGAGTATGGATAACCACATTTTAATGCAACTGCATTTACCCTGACAGCAGACTGACTTTGGTGCGATGGTGGGCGCAATGCAGATCGGGGCCCCACTTGAATTCGTTCAAGTTGAGGGAAGTTGTCAGGCTCAAAGTGTTCAGCCCCTTGTCAGATTAGGTGCTATGAAGGACAAGTATCAACCAGCTCTCGTCATCTATACTTTCATTGACCCTAACCCCACCACCAAAGTTGTTTGTGTAGGAGTCTTGCTTGGTTGTTGTTACTTCCATGGAAACCCTGAAGAAAGGTTTTCTGAAGAAAGGTTTTCTGTTAGAGTGAGTTTGGGTTTTCTTCCAAATGTTAAACATTCTCTCAGCAGGCAATGCCAGCCCATTTCTTTCCTTCCAACACTGAAAACGTCTGTCCACAAAAAGATACATGCACGTTCATTGAGAATGCAAGATAAAAACAAGGATATAGGATGTTCTTCCCATACACATCAGCTGTGAGAAGTTGGTGCCACTTTTATTCATAAAAAGGGTGAAATATTTTTGTTATTTATTCTTCAGTAGGTTTCTTTGGCATGGGACTGCCAGCTTTTCCTTTCTGAAATGATTTCAATTCTTCTAAAGAAGTTGAGAATTATTCCTGTATAAAATGGGGGGGGGGGAGAGGAAAACTGCTTTGTTCTGGATCTACCACTTTTTTGTAGGTAGAAGGAGAAAAAGAAACATAACCAGCACACATTGACCCACTTTGCATGATCAAACAACCCAGAGTTTCCAAGTTCACACATCATGACACACCCAAGGCCAGGAACAGGGCATTCCAGAGTTCTTAACTGAGACTGGATGCAGGCGAGCAGGAGACCCTGGCTCTTTGTGAGTATGTGGGGGTGAGCAGGCTGGTTTCCTACTTACTTGTCCACTCTTTGCCACCTACTCTCCTGCTTGTTCCTGTCTGCTCACCCGCTTGTACACATCCACTCTCAATCAACAACCCTGGAATGTCCTGTTTCTGGTTGTGTCATGACGTGTGAATGTGGAACTTCTGGGTTATTTAGTGCTTAAACAATCCAGACTTGACCCATGGCTTGTTGTTGGGTTAACTCTAGGTTGTTCAACCTCTAAAGTACTCAGAGTTTCTGGGTTCACATCGGGCATTCCCAGTAGAGGCTGGTGGCTCCAATTTCACTGGGGCTGTGAATCCATTCTGGGTTTCAGTCAGAACCAGCCAGAACTCCAAACAAGCTATCTAAGGTGTGGAGTCCCATCCCCAAAATAGATTGAACACCTTGGATAGCTCCTTTAGAGTTCTGTCTGGTTCTGACTGAAACCTAGAATTGGTTCACTGCCCCACCAAAATTAGAGCCACCAGTATCCACTGGGCATTCCTGGGTTGTTAATTGAAAGCAAAAATGGTGAGCAGGTGGGAGGTGGTATCACAGGGTTTAACTGCCTAGCACCTACCCGTTCTCAAGTGGCTGCATTTTGTGCAACCACTTGCGTACTATGGTGTTTAATATCTATATTATATCCCAAACTGTAGAGGCAGCCCTACATAGGGTGTATTACAATAATTCAGCCCTGATGTCACTACAGCATGGATAACTGAAGCAAGGTTCATCTTCTCCAGACAGGGTCACATTTGGCATACTAGTCTAAGTAAGTAAAAAAGCACTCCTGTCCTGGCCACCATTACCACCTGACCTTCACTAATTAGTGCAGAGTCAGGGAGAACTCCCAAACAGTCTACTTGGTCCTCCAGGGGCCAAGTAACCCTGTCTAGGACCAGTGCAAGCCTCCATCCACAGTAGTCAGTTTCCCTTACCCACAGTACCTCCATCTTGTCTGGATTAAGTTTTAGCTGTTTGCCTTCATCCATCCCAAAAGTGCTTCCAAGCACCAGTTCAAGAGTTCCGCAACATCCCTGGGATGATGAGATGAAAATGAAAGATAGAGCTGAGTGCTATCTGCATATTGATGACACCTCCACCCAAACCTTCAGATGATTTCCCCCAGTGGTTGCATAAAGATATTACAAAGCATAGGACAACAGGAAGGGGAACTGTGATGGACAGATGTCTATTTCATGACATGGTTAGGGGCTTCTAGGAAGCAACTGGCTGGGCACAATGGGAAACAGGATGCTTGACTAAACAACCTTCTGTCTGATCTAGGAGGTCATTCATTTGTTCTGTTATTTATTAAGGCAATATATCATTTATAATATGACAGATGTGTGTTAAATTCTTCCTAAACCTTAATTCATGTGGCAAAAGGTCAGCTAACCATGCAAGCCAGAATAAGTAAGTGGGTACAAGACTGCAACCTAAATCTCTTTTGCAGGTGTGAAATATATGCTTTAGAAAATAAGTTGCAAAAGCAAAGAAGGAAGGTAACAGTTGGTTCTTCCAAGATGCATTCTGAGCCTTCTTAAGAGTCAGAAACAACTGGTATTCCAACAAAAATATGCAGCTCCCCCTGCCCACATTTCTAATTCCTCAGTGGCTACATTTGACAGAAGTGAGTCATGAGCCGCACTTTAGATAGCAGTTATGTCAGGCAGAATGGATTGGAAGTCACCTGTTACTGTTTCAATTTGTCCACTGAGAGTTCAAAGAAAGAAAATGGCAGGATTTTTTTGTTCTTTGAGCTTAAGAAAAAGTACTCTTTGATGCTAACAAGACACACAGAAAAGACCCAGTTCTGATCTCCCAATGTGGAGGAACAGTACTGTCCTCCATTTTTATATGTAGTTTGCTTTTTGGATATAATGCAGTTAAAGTGTGTGTGTGTGTGTGTGTGTGTGTGTGCGCGCGTGTGCTCTTCTCAGTTTCAAAAGGTCAATATTTTAGTTAGACTTTATACAGTCATAAACTTTGCTCAGGAAACCAAAAATTTGCAGAAGGCTGAAGTCAAAAGTTTAGTTAGATTTAGGTGCCAGGATGTCTGCATAGGAAGGAGAAAAAAGCGCTTGCAGGAGGTTCAACACAAGGTCAGAGAACGAGCTTAGAAAAAGGAAATTAGGGCAAAAGTGAGCAAGAAACTTCTCTCCTGATTGATTGGAGCTGGGGAGGGAAAATAATTTTAAGATAAAAGCCTAATGCAGGGTAGAGAGTGAGACAGAAGGAAGAAAAGAAGGTCAGAAAGAAGCAGAGCTGCAGGAACTGGAGAACTGGTTAAGAGAAAGTTGGACATAATGACAGTAAGCTAAGGGACCTGGATAAAATAGGGACACAGTCCAATTAGGTTAGCTGGATATATTTATCCCTGGTTATTTCATTACCATATTGCTCATATGGATTTTGTGTGTTGTGTGTGTTCCCATTAAAGCTGTGCATGGACACACACACACCCCGATCTGACTCAAGCTATTTCTGGGCTTCCGAGGGAGGCCCAATTCAGCTCAGGTGGATTTGGGGGACCTCCAACTCACCTCAGCCTATGAAGCCAAAGCAGAATTTGGATTTCTGAATCCAACTTTGGCCTCCCTAACACGCCACACAGACCCCAGCTCCTTACCTGGGCCCTTGTTCCATGGGGGGGGGGGTGCCACTGCCAGGGGAGCCGCTGCTGCTGCCACTGGGGGAGCTGCTGGGGAAGGCACTGCCGGTGCTGCCTGTCACAATCCGCCAACCATCTGTTCTGCCCCCTTTGCAAGGACGAAAGATCAGGCAATTAGCAGGAGGCACCAGCCACCTGTCAAGCCTGCACAGCCTCCTTCCTTTCACAGAAGGAGACCGTACAGATTGGACAGGCATGAGGGCCTTCACAGGTTCCTTGCTTGTGAGGAGCCCATGGAGGCTTGACTCAGGCAGCAGAGGCAGGAGTTGCCCTCCAACTGCGCTCTCTCCCTTCCTTGAAAAGAGGTGCGGGTGCCTGGTTGGAGGATGACTCCTGCCTCTGGCTCAAGCCTTCACAGGTTCATTGCTTGTGAGGAGCCCATGAAGGCTTGAGTTAGGCCAGTGGCAGCAGCTCGCAATGCAGGCAGGCTGCTGCTGGTGCCACTGCCACCACCAGCTCCTAGGCCCTCTGGATGTGCACTGGCAGTCATCTTATTGTTCCAGGGAATGGGAGGAGCCATTTTTTAAATGGCGTCTCCCAGTATTTCCAGAAATACTGGCGGTTGCCATTTTAAAAATGGCTCCCCCACTCCAGAACAAGATGACTGGCGGTGCATGTCCAGAAGACCCAGGGCCAGGTAAGAAGCTGGGGGCTGGGCAGCAGCATGGCAGCTGGGCCTCCGGATCCCTCCAAAGTGCACTGAAGCTCTCCAGAGCAACCCAAGTTGATTCAGGCTTCTTTGAGCCCTCTCTGCCTTGACTCGGAGGTGGCCCAAAGTGACCCGAAGCACCCTGCTTTGACTCGGAGTTTGGGCTTCAGGCTGAAGCAGTGCATAGCCCAAGTTTCCATTCCATTCACATTCAATTTTTTTCCCCCATTAACATTTTCCTTCAATAAAATTTTACACCTTGCTCTGTGAAACTTTGTGGTCTCTTTTATTTTTGGATTACCCACACCATGTCCAGTAGCTTCACACTACCTGAAGTAGATACTGGACACCCAGAGAGTTTTAAAGTTGGTTTGGTAGAGGCGAACAGAGGAAAAGGCCACAGGAAGGGGAGTAGAGATGTTGCAAGAGTATGGTTGGGGCTTGAGGCTTGGTGACTTCTTGCCAGCTCAGTCCCCTGGACACCCATCCATGAATCCCCATGCTTGCCCAACACAGCACATGCCGAGTTGGGCAAGTGCGACATCCCTTGCTTGTCTGTGAGCCGCCATTTTGTGGGGAAATGGTGGCTCTGCTATTTATGTAAGTTGCCATTTGTGTAAAATAGTGGCTGTAAATAACCCTATCTACACAAAATTACGCCTGTAATTTTGCATAAATGTGGCTATTTATAGCTGCCTTTTTACAGAAATGGTGACTTATGTAAATAGTGAAGCTGCCATTTTTACACAAAATGGTGGCCCGTGGGATATGGGAATGCTGTGTGCTGCTTACTGGCACCTGCAAACTGACTGGCAGCTCATGTAGCGTGCCAAATAAGGGTGGGAGGCCAGTGGGAGTCTAGTGAGCGGCGCATGAGGCAGGCTCCGGTGAGTTTGCCTGTCCCTTAAAGGGAAGGGCAAAAAGGAGTGGGGGCACACTATTTTCTCTGTTTCCCTCCCACTCAGGGAGTTGCTGGCCCATGACACACACACACCCCACACACACGAACGCACCCAATCCAAGGCCAAGCATGGGAATCACATCAGCACAGCTTATGTGAATCACAGCTTATAGACAACTTATCACAGCTTATAGACAACCATCATCAAGAAAGCTCTGACAAAGAAGTGCAAAACTCTGAACTGATGTCCATGGTATTGACACAAAGTCAACACTTAGCAAGTTTGATCCAGATTTAGGCATGTACTACTAGGCTTGTGGAAATGGCATTTCCAAGCACCCCATGGCAGCCCCCTGAAAATGCTACACAACAGGACTGGACAGCTTATCTGCTGAATGGGATAAGCTGTCCTGTGGGTGGGAGGGGGAACCCTGAAAATTGGTTGGAGGCACCTCTGTGAGCAGAGCCCTTCTTCCATGGAAGGCAGTTCCTGGATCCAATCCAGCATCTTTCCTGTTAAGAAGCAAAGTCTAAACTAGACATCAGACCTGGCACCTGTTAAGTTGAGGACAACATGAAGGCAATCTATTGCCAGCAAGGAGATGCAAGAGGAGAGTCATGTAGTTGCTGAAACTAATCAGAGACCTAATATCCCTCTAATGCCACCTTTTGTAGCAGAAAATCCCACAAATTAATTGTGCATTGTGTGAAGTAGTATTTTATTTAGTAGCAAGAGGGGAGACGGCTAGAACGCAGGTGGAGGAAAACTCGTGCTGAGTCTGACCGAACACAGGTAAGAGCCCACTATCGAGCCTACTCTGTGGTGGTGAGGGTGGCAAAGAGACAGTTCTTTTCCACCAGCATTGCATCTTCTCAGTGTCGTCCAGCGGAGCTTTTCCGAGTGGTTCGCGGCCTGTTACATTCTGGGCCAGGGAGAGAGACGGTGGAACCCTCGGTAGCACGCTGTGACAAGTTTGCACCGCACTTTGAGGATAAAGTTGCTCAGATTCGTCATAAATTGGACACCACCATTAATGCAGTTCCATTGGTAGAGGCGTTCAGAGCACCGTCTGGTCCAGTTTTATTGGATGAGTTTCAGTTACTGAGGCCTGAGGATGAGGACAAGGTGCTTGGCCAAGTCCGATCGACCACTTGTGTGCTTGACCCTTGCCCTTCATGGCTTATTAAATCAAACAAGGAGGGGTTGTCTGGCTGGGTCCAGGAGGTTGTAAATTCCTCCTTGAGAGAGGGAGTGGTGCCTGCTGCTTTAAAAGAGGCAGTAATTAGACCACTCCTGAAAAAGCCTAACCTGGACCCAGAGGATGTTAACAATTATAGGCCAGTGGCCAACATCCCCTTCCTGGGCAAGGTGCTTGAGCGGGGGGTTGTAGGACAGCTCCAGGCACTCTTGAATGAAACAGATTATCTAGATCCATTTCAATCGGGCTTCAGGCCTGGTTTTGGAACGGAAACTGCCTTGGTCGCCCTGTGGGATGACCTCTGCCGGGAGTAGGGATGGGGGAGAATTTCTCCCTGAAACTTCGGGGGGCCGAGAGCCAATGCATTCGGTCCTCCGAAGGTTATTCGGGGAGAAATTCTCTGCCCCCCCGCCCCCCCCCAGGATGGGACTTACCTTTCACGAATATCCCTCCCGGCGGCGGGTCCCAGCGGCGGTTCGGCAGGTCTTCGTCAGGGGCGGGGGCGGCAGCCAGTCTTTCGACCGGCTGCCGCCGCCGCCATTACAAGAAAAGTAAAAAAAAAAAAATGCCCCTGTGATAGGCTACGTAATGATTAATGTAGCCTATCACGGCTAGATTTGCAAAGTCAGCCGTGATAGGCTACTTTAATCGTCACGTAGTCTATCACGGGTGACTTAAAAAAAAAAAAAAAAGCACGTACGGCTAATGGCGGCCCCCATAGGGAGCCGCTATTCACATTCCTTATTTGGTCCCTGTAGTCTATGTAAAGATTTACGTAGACTACGGCGAAAATAAGGACAACGCAAATAGCGTTGCCCTTATTTTCGCCGTAGTCTACATAAATCTTTACGTAGACTACAGGGATCAAATAAGGAATGCGAATGGCGGCTCCCTATGGGGGCCGCCATTTGCGTACGCGCTTTTTTTTTTTCAAAGTCACCCGTGATAGGCTACGTGACGATTAATGTAGCCTATCACGGCTGACTTTGCAGATCTAGCCGTGATAGGCTACATTAATCGTTACGTAGCCTATCACAGGGGCGTGTTTTTTTTTTTCCTTTTGAAGTTCGTGGCCGGGGAGACGGGGCATTTCTCCCTGGCCTGAATTTCGGCCGGGCGAGGCAGGAAGCCTCTCCCCCGGCCTGAATTTCAGCCGGGCGAGGCAGGAAGCCTCCCCCCCCCGGCCTGAACTTCGGGGGAGCAGTGAAGCGCCTCCCCCCCACCGCAAAGCAAGCTGCGAGACCAGGTAAGTGACTTTCATGCATCCCTAGCCGGGAGAGGGACAGGGGGAGTGCGACCCTGTTGATTCTCCTGGACCTCTCAGTGGCTTTCGATACCATCAACCATGGTATCCTTCTGGATAGGTTGTCTGGGTTAGGAGTAGGAGGCACTGCACTACAGTGGCTCCGCTCCTACGTGGATGGCCAATTCCAGAAGGTGGTGCTGGGGGATTATTGCTCTGTGCCATGGCAATTGTGCCATGGGGTTCCACAGGGCTCTATTTTATCCCCCATGCTGTTTAACATCTACATGAAACCGCTGGGGGAGGTTATCCGGAGGTGTGGGCTGAGGTGCCATCAATATGCAGATGACACCCAGCTCTACCTCTCTTTCTCATCAAAACCAGGTGAGGTAGTGGCTGTTCTGAATCAGTGCCTGGGCACGGTAATGGACTGGATGAGGGCCAATAAACTGAAACTCAATCCAGACAAGACAGAGGTACTGTTAGTGGGTGGTTCGTCTGCCCGGCTAGGTGATATTCAACCTGTTCTGGAGGGGGTTGCACTCCCCCTAAAGGATCAGGTTCATAGTCTTGGATCCAGAACTGTCACTTGAAGCACAGGTGAACTCAGTGGCACGGAGCACTTTTTATCAGCTTAGGCTGGTATACCAACTACGCCCTTATCTGGACAGAGATAGCCTAGCTACAGTTATCCATGCTCTGATAACTTCTCGTCTGGATTACTGCAATGTGCCTGCCTGGACCTTAAGATCATCATCAGCGGCCCTTCTCCATGAGCCCCTGCCAAAGGAAGTGAGGCGGGCGGCTACTAGGAGGAGGGCTTTTTCTGTTGTGGCACCCCGGCTCTGGAATGAGCTCCCTAGTGAGGTTAGCCTGGCGCCTACATTGTATTCCTTTTGGCACCAGGTGGAGACCTTTTTATTTTCCCAGGCATTTTAGCATTTTAGCTTTCTAAATTTTTATCTTTGCTGTTTTAAATCTGTATTTTAAACTCCTGCACTGCTGCTAGGTTTTATTGTGGTTGTATTGTTATATTGTGATTTTAATGTTCTATATATTTTAAATTGTTTTATTGTGTGTTGTTTGGTTTTAATTTTTGTGAACTGCCCAAAGAGCTTCGGCTATTGGGCGGTATAGAAATGAAATAAATAAATAAATAAATAAATAAATAATTTGGTCTATCCTAGAACGTCTGCCAATCATTTTCATTTGCTTACCCCAAGGCCTAGGTATATGGGAGAAGATGCCAGAGTTCTCTCTGTCCACTAGCTCTACTTGTTATTCATCACTTTAGATTCCTAGTATAGATTTGTGACACCCATTCTGTGTTTCTTAACAGAAATATTTTTCACAGGGTTACGCAGACTATTTTCTAGTTCCAGTGATCGTGCCTACATTATTCTTTATGACAGATAGTGGGATTTTTCTAAGCACGATGAAAAGACAAGAAAAGCAGAAACATAGCTTTTAGTGAAATGCTAGTGGAGATGTCTATGAAAATCACTATGATCAATGGATAAATTACCTAACAAAATCAAAGTGTATCAAGTCTAGGAAAAGGGAACATGAGGAATTTGGCAGCCCTGAAGCAATGTTATCTAGCTATAAATGAAATATAAAATAAATTGAATGAAATGCTATAATTTGCTCTAAAAATCTACGATGGTTATTACCTTTCTTATTTTATCTGCCTGCTTGTTATTTCACTGGGTTGACTGGGACCAACAATGTAATAACAAACAGACTGAGGCTGCAATCCTGTGCACACTTACCTCAAAGTAAACTTCTTTGAATACAGTGACACTTACTTCTGAGTATATATGGATAGGATTGCACTATGATAAGCATTTATTTATTATTCACCAATCTACCTCATCTCAAGAACTTGAAGTGGACTGAAGAAATATATATCCAGTTAAAAATTACACATAGCTACAAAAAACTAAAATCACTTCTTCCTACCTGCCTTTTCCCAAGAAATACTTTTTCCTCAGCCTCAGAATACCTATGAATCTGAAATACATAGGAAAAAATGTAGATGTTAATAGGGATGTTTGGATTTTGTAAAAAATCTGTTCTGTCTGCGTTTCATGGATTGTCAGGTGCCTTTTGCTCTATCTAGGGATGTCAGATGAATCCATTTGGGGGTGGAGGTTGGCAACCTTTCGCTAAGTCGACCCCTCCCCCCAACTCTGGTCTGACATCTGCCAGCTTGCCTGAGTCAGCCCATGCTCAGTTGGGCCAGCTGGCAGATTTTCCACCTTTGCACAGCAGTGTGGCAGCCCGACAAGGGGGATGAGAGGGGCCCACCATGGCACTCCCATCTCATCTTTGTACCTCTGCTACTGTGGTGGTGGTGGCACATCAGCGGGGGCAGGAAGATGAGAGGGGAGCAGCACTCCCCTTTCATCCTCCATTTTGTGCACAGCGACCCTGCTGCTGTGCACAAATGGCTCCTTCTCCCCCTGCTAGAAGGTGGGGAAAGGAGCTATTTGCACACAGTAGGGTCACTGTGCATAAGTCTCTCCTCCTCCAGGGGCCAAAACGAGAAGGAGATACGAATGCACAGTGGCAAGACCCCGGGAGGGGGAGAAGCAGCCATTTGCACATGACAGCGGGTGGCAGTGGCAGGGACTCCCACCACCGCCTACTGCCACCACCATGCACAAACCCCTCACACTGTTCTTGCTGTTTTTCAGCAAGGAGAGGGCAAGGGGTTTGCACATGATGGCAGCAGAGGCACAAGCAGTGGCAGGTGGCAGTGGTGGGAACTACTGCTGCTGCTGCTGCCCCCATTTTGCACAAAACAGTTGCAAATTTATCGGGTTAGGGGAACTATCACATGGCTCTGCTCACAAATGCAAGCTGAGCCGGGTCCATCATGGGGATCCATCAGGCCCCCAAAGGGGCAGATTTCCCCATGACAGACAATCCTAGTTCAGTCTTCCTCTCATTGATGCAATTGGATCTTTGCACAAATTTGCACTTCTGAAAATGGTCAAATCCCTCCGCCAAATTGTGCATTTTCTTACTTTAGGAAATGGGGGAAATGTGCTTTTCTGGCCAGTGGTTTTTTAAAATTATTTCACACATTTTTCTCCAACTAAATTTGCGTAAAATTCTGGAAAGTTGTTTTTTTTTTTTTAAAGGCTACAAATCCAAGGAATCTATGCAACTCTAGAAAAGACAGTCCACTGCAGAATCCATGGGTCAGATTCCTAGGAATCCAAACTCATTTGATTCATGTGTGGATTTCTGTGGTATTACTAGATGTAAATATGCTAGATAATCAAGGAGACTCTAAGAAGTGGAGCAAGATTCTTGGACAGGTTCATATGAGGGGTGGGGGGAAGTTTTTGAGATATGTGAGCATCCAGGAGAAAACTGTAAAATACCTCTCCCCAAAGTTGCAAGAGTCTGAAGTACATTTCACAATTCAGGCTGAGCCTAAGGAAGCTCTGCAACTTCACAGCTGCGAGTTTGGACCCTCTCATAGGCTTTGGAGGGCCCCTGTAAAGCAATCTGGAATCTGCCAAACAGCAAACAGGAGGAGGAAGTGGATCACCATATTGCCTAAGCAACAAAAAAGCTTTCTTCAGCTATGTGCAAAGTAAAAGGCAGAGGAAAGAAATGGTGGTTCAACTATTAAGTATAAGGATGGCAAAATAATAACAGATGACAAAGAAAAAGCAGAGGTGCTCAATTCCTACTTTGGCTCAGTCTTCTCCCAAAAGAGGGTCTATGACCCCCTGGCAAAGGCGAAGTACAGGCTGAAGGGGCAGGATTGCAGCTTGAGATCGATAGGCATATGGTCAAGGAACACCTAATGACTTTGAATGAGTTCATATGTCCAGGGCCAGATGAACTGCATCCTAGAGTAATAAAGGAACTGGCAGAAAAACTCTCAGAACTGCTGTCTATTCTCTTTGAGAAATCATGGAGGATGGGGGAAGTGCCAGATGACTGGAGGAGGGCTAATGTTTTCCCTGTCTTCAAAAAGGGTAAAAAGGAGGAACCTGGGAACTACAGACCAGTCAGTCTAACATCAATCTCTGGGAAAATTCTGGAGCAGATGATAAAGGAATCCATCTGGAAGCACCTTGACAACAATGCCGTGATTACTCAAAGCCAACATGGATTTGTCAAAAACAAGTCCTGCCAGACAAATCTGATCTCATGTTTTGATGAAGTAACCTCCCTTTTGGACTGTGGGAATGCTGTGGACATAATAGACCTCGACTAGGGATGGCAGAGAATTCCGCCACGGATCTCAGTGAGGCCGAATGCCAGTGCATTCAGCCCCCCAAAATCCGTGGCGGAACGAAGACCCTCTGCCCCACCACCCCGCGAAAGACACGCGAAATGGAGCACCTACCTGGTGCCCTTCATGCTGCTTTGAGAATGGCGGCCGTGTCTGTGGCTGCCATTTGCTTCACGATTTTTCCCGTGATAGGCTACGTAAATACTTATGTAGCCTATCACGGCTAACACAGGGATGCCATTTACGTCCCTCCGGAGGCCGTGTAGGCTACATAAATATTTACGTAACCTATCACGGCAAAAAAAAGGGAACGCAAATGCCGGCCGCCATAGCCACCACCATTTTCATTCCCTTTTTTTCACCATGATAGGCTATGTAAATATTTATGTAGCCTATCTTGGCAAAAAAAGGGAACGCAAATGGTGGTGGCTATGGCGGCCGCCATTTGCATCCCTGCACAGCCCAGCAGTGGCCGGATGTTTTTGCGGCCGGCCCTAGCCAGTGCTTCTGCAGAGTCGCCACGGAGCGGAGCTGGCCGGCGAGGATTTTGGGGGGAGGGACAGAGCGCCTCCCCCCACCACAGATGTCACGAAAGGAAATAGGTAAGTCGTTTGGTACATCCCTAACCTCAGCTTCAGCAAAGCTTTCGACAAAGTGTCCCATGATATCCTGATGAGCAAACTAGCTCAAAGTGGGCTAGACGAAACAATGATCCGGTGGATCCACAGTTGGCTACAGAATCGGACTCAAAGAGTGCTTATCAATGGGATCTTCTCAAACTGGGGAGAGGGAACGAGCTGGGTACCACAGGGCTCAGTCCTGGGCCCAGTGCTCTTCAACATTTTTATTAATGACTTGGAGGAGGAGGTGCAGGGAATGCTGATCAAATTTGCAGATGACACAAAATTGGGCAGGATAGCTAATAACTTGGAAGACAGAAACAAAATTCAAAGTGATCTTGATAGACTGGAGTGTTGGGCAGAAAACAACAGAATGAAATGTAATAGGGAGAAATGCCAAGTTCTGCACCTAGGAAAAAGAAACCAAATGCACATTTACAAGATGGGGAATACTTGGCTCAACAACACTATAAGTGAGAAGGAACTTGGAATTGTTGTTGGATTCTTTGGAATCCAGCCTCATTGGAGTCCGTGGAGAATTTCTCTGCCATCCCTACAATCACAGCAGTGGTTGTTCTGACCTACCCCAAACTGTTCTGCCACAGTGCGGTAGAGAGACATGTTGGTCAGGTGCCAAATGCAGAGTGCCACCCTTTTCAGGACTGGGATGGGCTCCCACATGTTAGTGGTTTGCCACTCCAAGATTGGCCACAGGTTGTCCACAATTCGGAATAAAGTCCACCTGGACATTCGGAAATGTGAGATCCACTGCTCATCATCCCATTCTTTAAGCACAAAGTTCTCCCACCAATTACGACTCTTTGGGAAGCACCACCACGGCCACGCTTTCCATGGACTAACTCCTGTGGCTGGAGGGCCGTGAAGGGATGCTATTTTTTTGTACTTGATGGTGGCCAGAAAAGAAGAACTCGGCCTCCTTTGACACAGCAATGCCTTTGCCCTCCTCCACCTAGCATCTGGCACCTCAAGGTCCAGCAATACTTTGTAAAGACTTACAATGTTCCCAAGGGCTGCCAAGATTGCTGAGAGGTACACCCAAAGCTGGGAGGGATCCATTTTGAAATGACAGACAGGCACGTAGTGCTCATGCGGGAACACAAGTTCGCAGGTGTGAAACATCATGAGAGTACCAGGCTTCCAGACTGTGGCTCTGGTTGTGTACAAGCAGTTAGCATGGCAACATGGAAGCAGACTACCCATATCTTGCCAGAGGAACTGAAGGGCACAGAAGCAGCCTTAAAAAATGGAACAAGTCAGCGGAAACTCAAATAAGGCACAAATCCCTTACTCATGTAGCTTCATGGCTGGGCACTGAAGCATCTATACATAGGAAGGACATAGGAGTCATATGAAAACAGAGCAGCATGGAGGCCCGACTTCACTTCACAACAATGGTGTGTCATGACACAGCAGAGTTTCTGGCCTGGAAATTCCATATTAATTCTCCTGTTTACTGCAACAGTTGGAAATTTGCAGCCCAGGTGCTGTGCAGCTATGATGGAGAGAACAATGAAATGGGCACCATGTAGAGGCTCCCATGGACTGAAAATAGACTGGTCCATGAATCCCTACAAAAAACTTTTCTGAGGCTGTAATCCTATAATCACTTACTTGGAAGTAAGTTCTATTGAATCCAGTGAGATTTACTTCTGAGATAGCATAGCATCAGCTGTGACTTGCCCTGTTCTTTTTCAGCATATATGCCTTCCCAGAGGAAAAGTGGTGTTTCAGATTTTTGGTTTCCATCAAGTTATTATATTGCTGATTTTGAAGTTGAGATGAAGTTGTGTTGCATGGGTAACCAAAGTCTATAGAATATAGAAAGTAAACAACAACAACAACAACAACAACAACAATAAAAAATGTTGTCACTGAACCCTGACTGCAATAAAGTTGCAAAGAGCTGCAGTGCTAGTGAACAATAGTCTTAGAGAGATACCAAGCAACTGAGGGCACATTCCTATGCATGTTTATACAGAAAAAAAGTCCTACAGCTCCCAGCATGCCCTAGCCAGCATGGCTCTCCGGGGCATGCTGGGAATTGTAGGAATTTTTTTCTATTTAAATATGCATAGGATTGTGCCCTGACTTGGATTATTCCTCAAATGAGTAGATTACAGTGCCATCTAATTTAAACAATGACACTGAGGAACCACCTGAAGCTATGAATGACATGGGGTTATAATGACCAAATCACTCCTTCCCATGTCCATGTATATCAGACAGTGACACTTAGATAGCAAAAACACTTTATTTCCTTCCCTAATTTTAATTCTTCAAATCTTACTTCTCTAGCACGTACCTCTGCCACTGTCTACTCACCTTTGCCATTATCTTCCTCTGTTAGGATTTGATTCTAACCTCATGGAAAGCAATTAGGAGTTCCCCTATAATAACCCCAGGGGGATTTGATTCATGACCAATTTTTCTACAAAATGTAGAAGTTAGCAAAGGGACAGTAACTCTTCTCCAAGGAGACCAGGGGATGGGGGTGGGGAAGCAACCTGCATTCTATAGAAAATATACATCATATCCCAGGGAAGATCTTTGTAAACAAGGCTGATTCCGTAAGAATGGCTTTTCATTATTGAAAATCCATGTTGTAACAAATGAGTCTGGTTGAAAAACAGTAAAGTTCTGGATTGGGTTGCTGTGAATAAATAACCTGATTAACTTTTTTTTTACTGAAAACTGAATTTCATTAAGAATGCTTCTAATGGAGGTTATTGAACATACATTCCTGGTGCACTCTTTGTTTCCCAAGCCAAAGAACTATTAGCTGTTGCGTACTGTCTACTGCCCCTTCATGGATCACTGCCTTGTTGTGGCGAAGGGGCTTGCATAACTCAGTGAAGCAATAAGCTATGCTGTGCAGGGCCACCCAAGATGGACAGGTCATGGCGGAGAGTTCTGACGAAATGTGGTCCACTGGGGAAGGAAATGGCATCCCACTCCAGTATTCTTGCCAAGAAAACCCCATGGAACGTATCACAAGGCTAAAAGATATGACACCAGAAGATGAGCCCCTCAGGTCGGAAGGTGTCCAATATACTACTGGGGAAGAGCAGAAGGAATTTCCAAGTAGCGCCAGAAAGAGGGAAGCGGCTGGGCCAAAGCCGAAAGGACACTCAGCTGTGGTTGTGTCTGGTGGTGAAAAGACAGTCCAATGCTGTAAAGAACAATATTGTTTAGGAACCAGGAATGTAAGATCAATGAATCAAGGTAAGCTGGAGGTGGTCAAACATGAGATGGCAAGACTGAACATCGACATCTTGGGAATCAGCAAACTAAAATGAACAAGCATGGGCGAATTTAATTCAGGTGAATCAAGTGGTATATCTACTACTGGGCAAGAATCCCTTAGAAGAAATGAAGTAGCACTCATAGTCAACAAAAGGGTGGGAAAAGCAGTACTGGGGTACAATCTCAAAAACGATAGAATGATCTCAGCACGAATCCAAGGCAAACTATTCAACATCACAGTAATTCAAGTCTATGCCCCAACCACTGAGGCTGAAGAAGCTGAGTTTGATCGGTTCTATGAAGACCTACAACACCTTCTAGAACGACCACCAAAAAAAGATGTCCTCTTCATCATAGGGGATTGGAATGCTAAAGTAGGAAGTCAAGAAATCACCGGGATAACAGGCAAGCACACCCTTGGTGTACAAAATGAAGCAGGACAAAGGCTAATAGAGTTTTGCCAAGAGAACATGCTGATCATAGCAAACACTCTTTTCCAACAGCACAAGAGGTGACTTTACACATGGACATCACCAGATGGTCAATATCGAAATCAGATTGATTATGTCCTTTGCAGCCAAAGACGGAGAAGCTCTATACAGTCAGTAAAAACAAGACCTGGAGCTGACTGTGGCTCAGATCATGAGCTGCTTTTCGCAAAATTTCGGCTTAAATTGAAGAACGTAGGGAAAACCACTAAACCATTCAGGTATGACCTAAATCATATCCCTTATGAATATACAGTGGAGGTGAGGAATAGATTTAAGGGATTAGACCTGATAGACAGAGTGCTTGAGGAACTATGGACAGAGGTCCGTAACGTTGCTCAGGAGACAGCAACTCAATCCATCCCAAAGAAAAAGAAATGCAAGAAAGCAAAGTGGCTGTCTGAGGAGGCTTTACAAGTAGCTGAGGAAAGAAGAGAAGTGAAAAGCAAGGGAGAAAGGAGAAGATATACCCAACTGAATGCAGATTTCCAGCGAATAGCAAGGAGAGACAAGAAGGCCTTCTTAAATGAACAATGCAAAGAAATCGAAGAAAACAATAGAATGGGAAAGACTAGAGATCTCTTCAAGAAAATCGGAGATATCAAGGGAACGTTTTGTGCAAAGACGGGCATGATAAAGGACAAAGAAGGCAGGGGCCTAATAGAAGCAGATGAGATTAAGAAGAGGTGGAAAGAATACACAGAAGAACTATACAGGAAAGATCTGAATGTCCCTGAGAGCCATGATAGTGCGGTCACTGAACTTGAGCCGGACATCCTCGAGAGTGAAGTCAAGTGGGCCTTAGGAAGCATTACTAACAACAAAGCTAGCAGAGAGGACAGTCTTCCAGCTGAGCTATTTTAGATCCTAAAAGATGATGCTGTTAAAGTGCTGCACTCAATATGCCAACAAATTTGGAACACTCAACAATGGCCACAAGACTGGAAAAGGTCAGATTACATTCCAATTCCAAAGAAGGGCAATGCCAAAGAGTGTTCAAACTACCATACAATTGCGCTCATTTCACATGCTAGCAAGGTGATGCTCAAAATCCTTCAAACTAGGCTTCAGCAGTATGTGAATCGAGAACTACTGGAAGTACAAGCTGGGTTTTGAAGAGGCAGAGGAACTAGAGATCAAATCGCCAACATTCGCTGGATCCTGGAGAAAGCAAGAGAATTCCACAAAAGCGTCTATTTCTGCTTCATTGACTACGCTAAAGCCTTTGATGGTGTGGATCACAACAAACTGTGACAAATTCTTAAAGAGATGGGAGTACCAGACCACCTTACCTGTCTCCTGAGAAACCTGTACGAGGGTCAAGAAGCAACAGTAAGAACCGGACATGGAACAACCGAGTGGTTCAAAATTGGGAAAGGAGTACGACAAGGCTGTATATTGTTGCCCTGCTTATTTAACTTATATGCAGAGTACATCATGAGAAATGCCGGGTTGGATGAATCACAGGTCGGAATTAAGATTGCCGGGAGAATTATCAACAACCTCAGATATGCAGACGATACAACCCTAATCGCAGAAAGCGAAGAGGATCTAAAGAGCCTCTTGTTGAGGGTGAAAGTGGAGAGTGCAAAAGCTGGTTTGAAACTCAACATTAACAAAACGAATATCATGGCATCTGGCCCCATCACTTCCTGGCATATAGAAGGGAAAGAAATGGAAGCAGTGACAGATTTTATTTTCTTGGGCTCCAAGATCACAGCAGACGGTGACTGTAGCCATGAAATTAAAAGAAGCTTGCTCCTTGGGAGGAAAGCTATGGCAAACCTAGACAGCATAGTAAGAAGCAGAGACATCACCTTGCCGACAAAGCTTCGTATAATCAAAGCTATGGTTTTCCCAGTAGCAACTACGGCTGTGAGAGCTGGACTATAAGGAAGGCTGAGCGCCGAAGAATCGATGCTTTTGAACTGTCGTGCTGGAGAAGACTCTTACAAGTCCCCTGGACTCCAAGGAGGTCAATCCTAAAGGAAATCAATCCTGAGTGCTCATTGGAAGGACAGATACTGAAGCTGAAGCTCAAATATTTTGGCCACCTAATGCGAAGAGAAAACTCACTGAAAAAGACCCTGATGCTAGGAAAGATTGAAGGCAAAAGGAGAATGGGATGGCAGAGGATGAGATGGCTAGATAGCATCACCGATGCAATGAATATGGACTTGAGCACACTCCGGGAGAGAGCGCAGGACAGGAAGGCCTGGCGTGCTATGATCCATGAGGTCATGAAGAGTCAGACACGACTGAATGACTGAACAACAACACTGTCTACTGAGAAGAACATACCAACTCTTTGTCACGTTGTTCTTATTGGCTTTGCCAAGTCCTCCCCCCTACCCCGGCTAGCACCATTTTGATTGAGGAAGGGGGGGATCCTCTAGCAGACAACCAGCATTATTTCCAACCAGAAAGACCAGACTCTTTGGAGCTTTTGTAATCATTCGCCTACAGCAGAGAACACTGTGCTTTCTGTATAACACAGCTGAGCAGTCTATTCTGTAAGCACTGAAATAGCAGCACAAGACCTTAGAGAACATGTAATGGTAGGGGGGATGTGGGGGAGAGAGAAGTTAGGTCACCAAAGAGCCAGGAGAACAGAACATCTCTGTCTCTTTTACCAAGGATCTTAAAGTGTTTATTTCTTTTCAAAAATGTAGTACTTTTAAAAACAAATACAACTGGTTTATGTAAAAAGCAAATCCCGGACAGACAGTGAAACAATTCAAAATATTCATGGCAGCTTGCGGGTGGATAGGGGGGAGAAATGACGAGACAACACAAATAGAGTTGGGATAAAACTGGTCCACATTTATTGACATTACAATCTGCGAAGGAAGCACCGGCAGGCACATAGAAAACACGTAATCATGACAGGTATAGAGTGAGGCATTCGTCGTCTGAGGCATGGCGTCTACTGTAGCCACCCTGCAGATCGATCCACCCAATTCTGGGCTGGGAGACCTTCCCCTGCCACCACCCCTCGAGCCACAGAACCCGAGTGGGTGAGGAGGGTCAGCCTCAGAGGTAAGCCATATCTCCCAACTTGGGGCCACAAAACCCGGAGCCGAGAGCCTCGGGCCTTACCAGTCACCTGAAACGGTGCCCATGAATGCTCACCTGTCCTCTCCCCCAGTGGAGTGCCCACCCAGAACCGCCAGTACAGTTATGTGACCGGATAAATATAGCAATCGGATGATACCAATTAGTCTACATTACTCCCTATCCCACCAGCAGTATGAAGTAGGCAAAAAACCCATAGCCTGGCCAATCTGGCTAAGAGCAAAAATTCCTACTCGGTCCCCAATAGGGCAACCAGTACAACCCACACTGCATGTTGGGTGGGAGGGAGGGAGCCAGAAAAGCCAGAATGAATGAGGAAAGGGGGCGGGGAGGCCTAAGTATCGGCCGGCTCAGCCCCCACCCCACCTGGACGTCGGGAGCGAGGGCCAATCGCCTTCGATCTTGTCCTGCCCTTCCCCCCCCACCCGCAACATCCCCCCCCATGACCAGGCAAGCTGGACGCGGGGTGAGGGGATTTGCGGGTGCATAGGGGGGAGAAATGACGAGACAACACAAATAGAGTTGGGATAAAATTAGTCCACATTTATTGACATATTACAATCTGCGAAGGAAGCACCGGCAGGCACATAGAAAACAAGTAATCATGACAGGAGTGAGGCATTCGTCGTCTGAGGCATGGCGTCTACTGTAGCCACCCTTAGGGTTGGCGGAGAATTTCTCCCTGAAACTTCGGGGGGCCAAGCGCCAACGTGTTCGGCCCCCCGTACATGTTTCGGGGAGAAATCCTCCGAAGCCCCCCCGCCCCCTGCACCCCCCCCCCGGGACGGGACTTACCTTCGCCGAATGTCCCTCCCGGCGGCGGGTCCGGCCGGCGGTTCGGCGGGTGTTCGAGCGGGGCGGGAGCGGCAGCCGGTCTTTTGACCGGCTGCCGCCGCCGCCATTGCAATAAAAGAAAAAAAAAACAACTTTCCCCTGATAGGCTACGTGACGATTCACGTAGCCTATCACGGCTAGATTTGCAAAGTCAGCCGTGATAGGCTACGTCAATCGTCACATAGCCTATCACGGATGACTTTAAAAAAAAAAAAGTGTGTACGGATAATGGCGGCCCCCATAGGGAGCCGCCATTCCCGTTCCTTATTTGGTCGCTGTAGTCTACGTAAATGTTTACGTAGACTACGGCGAAAATAAGGGCAACGCTATTTGTGTTGCCCTTATTTTCGCC
Organism: Heloderma suspectum; assembly: GCF_057233095.1. Lineage (NCBI taxonomy): Eukaryota > Metazoa > Chordata > Lepidosauria > Squamata > Helodermatidae > Heloderma > Heloderma suspectum. The sequence continues at coordinate 109,483,754 of NC_139458.1, read as the reverse complement.
GTAGTCTACGTAAACATTTACGTAGACTACAGCGACTAAATAAGGAACGCGAATGGCGGCTCCCTATGGGGGCCGCCATTAGCGTACGCGCTTTTTTTAAAAAAAGTCACCCGTGATAGGCTACGTGACGATTGACGTAGCCTATCACGGCTGACTTTGCAGATCTAGCCGTGATAGGCTACGTGAATCGTCACGTAGCCTATCAGGGGGCGTTTTGTTTTTTTTTTAACTTTCGCGTTCGCGGCTGGGCAAGGCGGGAAGCCTCCTCCCCGGCCTGAATTTCGGCCGGGCCGAGGCGGGAAGCCTCCCCCCCGGCCTGAATTTCGGCCGGGCCGAGGCGGGAAGCCTCCCCCCCGGCCGGAACTTCGCGGGTGGAGCAGCGAAGCGCCTCCCCCCCACCGCAAACGTCCTTCGAGGACAGGTAAGTGACTTTCGTCCACCCCTAGCCACCCTGCAGATCGATCCACCCAATTCTGGGCTGGGAGACCTTCCCCCGTCACCGCCCCTCGAGCCACGGAACCCGAGTGGGTGAGGAGGGTCAGCCTCAGAGGTAAGCCTTATCTCCCAACTCGGGGCCACAAAACCCGGAGCCGAGAGCCTCGGGCCTTACCAGTCACCTGAAACGGTGCCCACAAATGCTCACCTGTCCTCTCCCCCAGTGGAGTGCCCACCCGGAACCGCCACAGGAGGGCGACAAGCCTCTGCTTAGTCACCCTCCCCCCAACCTACACAGCAAAACACTCCATGATGCCCCTTCGCAGATACTCCAACAAGAAAACATTGCCTAGGTCAGAGATGACCACCATCTTCAGGGATCACAACCGTCATTCCATGCCCCTCTCGGCAGAAGGATGGACCCAGTGATGGCAATTCTGGGCCAGCGACACCGAATCAGCTGTAAATCTCAGGCTTGAAGAATCAGGGCCTTGCCCTTCAGCAGGCATAAATCGTTCCCCCCATGTGCAGAACCAGAATCTGCAGGGGAACCTTCTTCCTTGCTGGAAGAACGTGGACAGGAGGCGCACCAACACATGCCACGTCTGCACAACCACTGAATGGTGGCACACCGGCTGAGCCCCAGCTAGGCTCCGCCACTTGAGGAGGCACTCTGACTAGCCCAGAGTACCATGCTGTGCCCCCAGATGAGCACGCATACCGGTTCCCTCGCACTTCGGACATCTGAAAGAACAAGAGACAAACATGTGAACACCAGAGTCCTCATGTCCGAAAAGGCCCAGCAGGGGCCTTGCAGAGGCCCAATATGACTTGGAGCTCCACCTGCCGACAGCTAGGGATGGCAGAGAATTTCTCCCCGAAACTTTGGGGGGCCGAGCGCCAACGTGTTCGGCCCCCCGAACAAGTTTCGGGGAGAAATCCTCCACACACACCCCGCCCCCGCACCCCGCCCCGGCACGGGACTTACCTTTGCCGAATGTCCCTCCCGGCGGCAGGTCCGGCTGGCGGTTTGGCGGGTGTTCATGTGGGGCGGGAGCGGCAGCCGGTCTTTCGACCGGCTGCCACCGCCGCCATTCCAAGAAAAGAAAAAAAAAAAACGCCCCCGTGATAGGCTACGTGACGATTAACGTAGCCTATCACGGCTGACTTTGCAGATCACGGGGGCGTTTTTTGTTTTTTTTTTAAACTTTCGAGTTCGCGGCCGGGCGAGGCGGGAAGCCTCCTCCCCGGCCTGAATTTTGGCCGGGGTGAGGCGGGAAGCCTCCCCCCCCGGCCTGAACTTCGCGGGGGGAGCAGCGAAGCACCTCCCCCCCACCGCGAACAAGCTTCGACGACAGGTAAGTGACTTTCGTCCACCCCTACCGACAGCCTGCACTTTGTCTGATGTGAGCCCCAGAGACACAGCGCAAGCCCAACACCTTCAAGGCCACAGAGTGACTACCCAGAATTGATGTTTGGTCAGGGGAGAGGAGTCACTAATGTAGAAGAAAGGGCCGGGGAGACTCCTCCAGACCTAGAGAAAAGGCCCCCAGGCTGGTGACCGGACGAAGGTCCAGCAACATGGCTGGGAACAGTGACGCGCTAACCCCACTCCCGACCTGGTCGGTTTTGGACTTCCTCAGCGGAATAAAGACCACCTGCTGGGGAAATTGCACATCACTGAACTGCCAAGCCTTGTGTGGTGAGGTAACCAAAGGCCACAGAGCTCGTAAACCCAGCTATATGTCTGGCAGCAGAAGGGCTCTGTAGTCTGGCGGCGCCAGGGATCCCCGAGACCAACCCTGGAGCACCTGCCTGACCAGGAAGTCAGCAGTGTTGTCGGCCACACCCTTCATCTTTAGCCCAGAAGGCCAGTGCAGCAAGCCTGCCCAAATAGTCTGGGCAGTCCCTTTCATGGGCTTTTGAAAATTGATCGTAGTCCTGAATCAATTCCAGCTGAACAGGATGCTGAGGCCTTTGCTTGGGAAGAAGCTGAAGCCAAAACTATAGTTACTCTAGCAGGATACCCTATGGGTAGGGTAAGAGAAGAGCAAAAGAGCCTAGACTAGATCTTACTTAAAGGCCAGGATTGGACACATCTCCTGTACTCCCATAGCACTGGGCATAGTAAAGGAAGCTGAATAATAAGAAAACTCCTGCTATACATATAGGCCCAAACAGCTCCCATCAACTGCCACAGAGAAAATCTTAACAATTTGTCATCTACTCTCCAAGACTGTCTCCGTTCAAAAGTCACCAGGGGAAGCAACGCGAGGTAAGTTAGAAGCCACACAATGAAACACAAAATGAATATTAGGACCTGCGTGTAGCACTCTAAATGTTTGTTAACCATTCTGCTACTTAATGCTGAAGTATAGCACAGCAAACCTCTAAGTTTTTTAAAAGAAGCTGGTTGACTTTTATTTTCTGATTAACACACGGTCTTATAAATATCCAATTCAAAGATCAGGGGAAAAAAATAACAACAGGAATTAGCTGCTGGGTACAGCTAAAACTGGAAGACATCAGCTTTTGCCACCCTCGAGGTGATGCCACCCTGGCTTCAAACACTGGCACACCAAGTTGGTGTTCTGAGCTTTCCCTGGCCTGTCCACCTTGAAGGTGGACTGAGGGGCCTGTGATTGTTCCAACCCATTGTCCCTGGTCGGCAACCGGTGAGGCAAATTCTGCTAACCACACCCTCCGAAGCTGGTAATGATATAAGTTGGGTTAGCAGCCCATTACCTTCTAGGAGGTGCTCTAAATGCATGCCGCATCTGCCAATCACTGAATGGTGGCATACCGGCTAAGCCCAAGCTGGGATCCACTGCTTGAGGAGGCCCTCCGACGGGCACAGAAAACCATGCTGCGCTCACAGATGAACACCCACACCGGTTCACACACACTCCGGCCATCTAACCAAGCGCATTCCTCCAGTAAAGTTGAGGAAGCAAGCTGGACCGATGATCATTATAGCTGGCAAATGTGCCGCATGATCTGGGAAAGGTCCTTGCCTTTCCCACCCACAGGTTGTTCCCTCCTAGATGCAGCACTGGAACCTGCAGGGGAACACGCACCAACCCATAATGGAACGGAGTGGGAAGAAAGCACTCTCGCTACAAGCTGCACCGGTCAATCCGCGAACACATGCACCATGGAACAGGCTGCTCAGGGAGCTGCAGCCTGACGTATATGCGCTACGACCAGCTTGAAACAACATGCTGTGTCCGGACATGAGAACGCATGCGCACAGGTTGATGTCCAATACATTGATCAAAGAAAAATAAATAAATAAATAACTGTAAGGACAAGAAAAGTGATGCCGAGCAGTAAAGTCCACACTTTAGGAATGGACACAAGACCATAACTGTAAACTACCGGGAGGGCTACAACTGTTGCAGCTGAATGAGAGAGCAACACCCCCGGGCTCCCTATCAACCCAGGTACAGAAGGCCCTTGTCATGTGAGACATGAAGTGGAGCATGGCTTACACTACTTAAATACACAACACTCAACGAGACCCTCTTAGCGTGGTTTCTGGAATTTCCAGCGTCCAGGTATTAGATGAAACATTGGCACTGGTGCTCAACCTGCTGTTTGTATGCCTCATGAGAAAAACAGGCGTTACGCAGGAGGTGTTGCAAATTCAATACTACTACCTGATCCATAACGATCGGATTGCGGGAGGGCTGTGGTTTAATAACCTGAATGGAGGCCTGCCCCTCACACACAAGGAATTTAAGAATGGATGTAAAGCCTTGAATCAGCCTGCATGGGCCAAGCTGTGTATAAGAGAATTTTGAAAAATGGGATTTCAAGAGATCATAGGGCAGCCCTTGGGCGTGGCACTACGCACCAGATGATCCTATACATTGACCCTAACAGGGTAGTGTTTCATACCTCCCATGTTACTGCACAGTTGTAACCTTAATAAATTTAACCAGTTAGCTGAATTGGCACAGACTCCTGCCACTGACTGTGGAGTAAACAAACAAACAAACAAACAAACAAAGATGGGTGGGAAACCTTGTTTAGCTTCAGCAAAGCAGAAGCTACCTGTTCCTCCCGAGCATGCCCTTGGCGTGAATGCTAAAGCCGCTGCCTCGCAATATGAACAAAGAACAACCCTTACAATCATCAACCCAGTGAGGCGGGTTACACTTATACAGAGAGCCAGGGATTGGCCTAAAGTCACACAGTGAGCTTTACGGCCAAGTGGGGACTAGAACCCATATCTCCAAGTCCCATTATGGCACTTTAACCACTGCACCAAGCTGGTACTCTAAGCTGCCAGAGAGGTGTGAAAACAGGAGAACCCCAAACCCACATAGCTACCGGTCTCCCCTCACGGGGGTTGGCAATGGCTCTACCAGGGACGTGAGACAAGATTCTCACCACGCCCTACCCAGGGAAGCTGGGTATCAAGCCCCAGACTTTGTTAACAATAAGGGGGCTCTGTGATATGCTCAAAGGCCCGAGTCGGAAACTTAGGCAAGGCGGATGGCCTTCCCCCTTCCCCCCTGCTCACTTTTCTTTTCTTCTTATTTCCTTTTGTCCATTTTCCTCCCCGTCTATGGACCTTACACTCCGACCTGTAAAATTAAGACCACAATTCGAAGCTGCCTCCCCGCAGAAAGGAGACCTTCTATGTGGGGTGGGAATGGATGGAAACAACCCTTTGAATTGTAGAGGGGCATCTATGTCTTCACCTCCCCACCCAAACACAACTTCCCCTGCAGCAATGGGGCCACATGCACATGTCCCCATTCCTTCCTTTGAGGGTGAGAAAGGAAGAAATCTGCTCACAGTGCATAGCCCTGATGCTATGTATTCATTTGGCCAAATAAAGCCCTTATATCTTCTTCCAGAGATCATCTAAAAGATCTCTCTGGAAGAGAGGGAGAAACTAATAACAAACAAAATACGTGCACTTCCCATGCAGAAAATGATAGCTGAATATCCTAGATACAACTTGGCACTTTTTTCCCCCTCCTTTTTTTTTTTTGTCTCCTCCTTCTCGTCTTCCCATCTAAATACAAAAAACGCTGGGCAGGCAAGGCCACCAAAGATCATAGAATCATAGGGTTGGAAGGGGCCTACAAGACCATTGGGACCAACCCCCTGCTAAATGTGGGAAGCCTGATTCCCAGGCGGTCACCCAGCCAAGTACAAACCAGGGCTGACCCTGCTTAGCTTCTGAGATCGGGCAAGATCGGGCACATCCAGCCCTTTGACTGATTGGTTGGAGGTGTGGGGAAAGAACTCTGCCACATGCTTATTATTATTATTATTATTATTATTATTATTATTATTATTACTGCACTGCAGGCCATTCAGGAGGCATGGGTGACCCCCCCACACCCCTCTCTGGGCTGGCAAGGCCGCTCTGCTGCCACCCACAGAAAAGGCAATTCAGGCTGCTTCGTAGCATTGAAAACTCCCCTTCCCTCTGCAGGGGCGGCAAGGCCACTTAGCTGCTGCCCACTGAAATCCCCAGCCCTAAGGGCCTCTCTGGAGGTGCAGGAAGCGCCTGTAGCACAGCAAGGCCATGCTACTCAGGGGTGATCTCTAGTTGGTAGGCCGACCTGCTATATTGGCCAAACAGGCCACACTACCCGCAAAATGGGAAGAACCCTCAGGGAATGAACCCCCATTGGCTGCAGCCACTCCAGGGTGCGGGAACACTCCCCTACCTCCCTGAGACAAAAAGGCCACGCTGCCGCCGCCGCCACCATCCTCGGCCAAACGGGCCGCTCTGGGGAGGAGGAAAATGACCAAGAGGCAATTCAGGCACCGCAAATGGCAGCCAAATGGGCCACTGTGGGGCATGGGAAAAAATCCCCCCAAGAAAGGCAGCAATGCAGGGGCCTCAGTCAGTGGCAAATGGGCTGCTCTGAGGCGCAGAAAAAAGCCCGCGAAAAGGCGGCAATTCGGGCGAGGCGGGAGAAAACTCCCCCCTCCTCCAGTTGGAGTGGGAGGCCGTCGCCGCCACCGAGAAAGGTGGCAATTCCAGGCTGCTCAGGGCAAGGGAAAACTCCCTCGTTGGGCAAAATGGGGCTCCACAGAAGGCACAGGAAGCCCGGAGGGAGCGAGCTTGGTGAAAATCCCACTGCTGGGCCGGCAAGGCAGTGCTGCAGCCGCCTGCTGCAAAGCGCAGCAGAATCCGGGCCATACGGGGCATGGGAAACTCCCCCCCCCCCGTCGATAGGCACGGCAAGGGCCTGAAGGGTCAGCCGCTGCAGTCAGCGGCCCTAGGGGCAAGCGGGGGGAATGCAGGGAACTACTTCCTCCCCCCACTCGAGACGAGGTCCTGGGAAAAAACAAACAAACAAGCACCCTCCTGTGGCTCGCTGGAGCCGTCGCTGCCAAGCGCCGTCGCTTCCTCCTCAACGCTGCTGCCGCTGCCGAGCATCACCGCCTCCTCCTCAACGCTGCTGCTGCTGAGCCAGCCAGAAGAGCCAGAATGAATGAGGAAAGGGGGCGGGGAGGCCTAAGTATCGGCCGGCTCAGCCCCCACCCCACCTGGACGTCGGGAGCGAGGGCCAATCGCCTTCGATCTTGTCCCGCCCTTCCCCCCCCCACCCGCAACATCCCCCCCCAACGGCCAGGCAAGCCGGATGCGGGGTGAGGGGACTTCTGTACCACTGAAGCCATTCTATGGAGAAAATCTGCTTTGAGGGCTTTGGTTTTGTGACTAGAAAATGGTTGAACCAATTTGGTTTGTTTGGTGAATGAAAGCCAGAAAGAAAGAGGCCAATCAGTTTTGTGTGGCATTGTCAAGTAAATTAATGCTGATAATAGAGGGAAACACTTACTGTGCCAGAAGTAATTTCTGTTTATCTCCATATATTTACTTTTAATAACTTAGCTTCATACAAATAATCTGGATACACGTTCCCTTTAAACAAATTCTAAGCAAGTGTTGCATTTGGAAAAGTAACCACTCCAGATGTAGAACATAGCAGAATTACGGTTGTTTGATTTTCACTTAGTTGAAAGAACTGGTACAGTGGATAGTGTTGTGTATAGACCAGGGACATAAGTTTGGTATTTTTGGATTGAATTTAAAGTCTTCATGTCTCTGTGGAAAGAGTAAGACCAAATTATTCATATGAGCAACCTTACTGGTTAAGATCAAAGCCAAAATTTCTCAGAAGATATTTTCAGAGAGAATTCCTGAGAGTTTTCTTTTGGGGGTCCTCTCCTCCAGAAGAAAGGGAGCAATTTTGCCGAATATTCTCCACCCTTTTTGGCTGGTGGCTACCATTTTATTTTATTTTATTTTATTATTTATTTATTTATTTATTTATTGCATTTATATCCCGCCTTTTTTCCTCTTGCAAGGAACCCAAGGCAGCTTACATTATCCTCCTCCTCTCCGTTTTATCCTCACAACAACAGCCCTGTGAGGTAGATTGGGCTGAGAGTCTGTGACTGGCCCAAAGTCACCCAGTGAGCCGCCCTGGCCGAGTGGGGACTAAAACCCGGATCTCCTGGCTCTCAGTCCAGCACTCTCACCAGTACACCACACTGGCTCTCCATAATTTTACTCCATAATGCCTTAGAATAATGCTATTTCTGGGACATTGTATGGGATACAAATGCCAGTCAGCTAGCTAACATGGGCCCATTGCTTGTATTGGTGCTAGTGCTGTTCCTGTTGCTTATAGTGGCAGACAAAAGAAGAAAACGAAATAAACCATGCAAAACCAAAAGAAGCCGTGATGACACTATTCTAATGATGACAGCCCCACCATCCCCACCACCACCACCACAAGGAACTGTTGAAGAAATTCACACACGCCCTGAGAATACTGAATGACCTGCTGTTCCAATTTTTCCAAGTGCAAATAGGGTGGAGAATTTCAAGAGGCTATTTTCACTCAGTTCTACAACTGACTGGGTGACTATTCTAACATTCTGAGATGACCAGTATTATTTTGAAATGTGTGAAGGATGAAAGCAAAGTAAATGCCCCATTCCAGAAACCTATATATACAGAAGAGTAATGGTACACATCCATCATCTCACACAAATGCAAAGAGAAAAGCCCAAAACAGATCAATATAACCATACCACAATTCCAAGGAAAACTTTTGTTTGAGCCAATCATCTAAAAACTGTCAAGTGGATCCCAAGAGAAGATTTTGACTCACATGCTCTTCTGCAATAGTCGGGAAAAAGTCTGTTTAAAAGGCATTTTACTTCAGAGATGAGCCCATTTTCTAAAGAAAACATGCACTTAAGAAGCATCTGAGTTAAAGAAAGGGAACAAACAGATACTTCATAAATCAGACCTGTTCCTTTAACTAAGAAATTTTTATTTATATGTTTTCCTAAAGATCCTTAAACTCAGTGTTGTTTTCAGTCCAAAGAGGAGTTTGGTGTCCTTCCCAGAGACACCTGCTAGGGATGATATAGAGTTGATTATAGTGATGTGCAGATTTTTCCATTCCATCTGTGTTTCACAAATTATCAGGCATCTTTCATTCTGTTGTCTGCTCATTGACAGAATCGGGGGGGGGGGGGGTAGCAGAATTTCATTCTACTTGTGCTAATTTGGAAACTGCCGCACCCTACCCCCAAAAGAGAAAAACTGGCCCCCAAGTCTGTGTGACTTTAAAAAAGTCAATCCGCTATGGAATTTGCAGGTTAGATTCATAGAAATCCACTTATTTGAATCCATTGCAGATTTCTCCAACATCCCTACTTGATTGTACAACAATGGTTGTAGGACAAATCAGTGAATGAGTTATAAAAAAAACCAACTTCCTATGATGCTCATAAGAATGCTTACTATGTTTCACTGTTTGTTTCCTACAAATCTGCTTCATAATGTTTTGCAATGTTCCATGAAAACTCATTGAATGATGCACACTGCTACTGCTGCAAGGACTATTAAACATCTATGGAATATTAAGCATGAATGTATTTCAGTCCCAATTAAAATAACAGCTTATGAGCCTGATACAGTTTCTTAATAATTGAAAAACTAATTTATTTATTTCCTCACAACTGGTACTGATTAGGTAGCAAAACCTGACAAATAGCTTCATGCTCCCCCCTACCCTTTGAGGGCTATTAAAAGGAATGGTTTCTATTGTTCTTTGTAACCAAAAAGGATTTATAATTTGATGAAATGTGATATAAGCAAGCACCAGCAAAGAGCAAGGTTATTACTGCACAGGTTATCAGCAAAAATGACTTTGGCTGTGTTGAATGGAAAATAATATAAATTTCTGAAAAGGAACATCCTCACATATCAAATGAAAGTTAGATGCTCTTGGGAGGATAATTCAAAACTGTATTCTCCAACCCACAGACATGAGTTGTGTTGTTTACCTTTGGAGGCCAAGCTAAGATTGGAAAACTAAAATTGTCAAAAGTGATATATAATATAATATAATATTCCCCCATTGTTGACATAGAGGCATTTTAAAACTATTTAAATTATGTCTGAAAGGAAAACAAATAACATTTACTTCTTCTTTTCTGAAAATACTTTTTATTCTATTTTTTATCTTTATAAATGAAATAAACAATACCAACAACCTATCAGTAACTACAATTTCCCAACTATACAGTATTCTTAGGAGGACACAGCAATAACGAAAGAGAAAACAGAAGAAAAAAAGAAGGAAAAAAGAAAACAGAAGAAGGATGAAGAAAGCATGAAAAAAAGAGAAAAATATAAAAAGTTATTTTAAAGGATTAAATTTAAACTCCATTACACAGAAACGTCAAATCCCATTCTGCTTAAAAATTATACCTATAACATTGGCAATATTGCAATTCAATACAGCATAAATAATCAACCTTACATTTCAATATCATATCATCAGTCTTGTAGCAAGGAAGCAGGCCTACAATTCATTTCCAGTAACCATATATTGCCCTTCAGCTAACATATAATAGCTAAATGAGCAGCTAAATGAGAGGCAGAAAAAAGAATGTATAGCTTTTCCCAACATAAAGATTCAGAAATGGGAAATTCTGGGCCTGTTGAATTTTTCCTGCTGTGATTCAGCTGTTAAAACCACAGAGCTAGTGCTTCAGCAAAAAAAGAGGGTACCCTGGCAGGCCAGTCTCTTCCAGTTAATCCATCTCTTCCAGGAAACAATGGCAAATGGAATGATACAGCAATAGAGTGCATTTACCCTACGAAATGAAACCGGTTTAAATCCCTCAAATTATAGCTTCTCCCAGGAAATTCTGTGAAATTGCTGGGAACTCAGAGGGACCTCATAAAACTACGGTTTCTAAGGCCTTTGTACCCTCTTCATAAATTTACCTGGGCTGTGGATCCCCCTTTCATGGGGGAGAATGGGTGCCCCCTTCATGCACATAAGGTAGGATAACAGTATAAGAGTTCCGCACATAGGCCTAGTTGAACAATTCTTCCCTTTTCTTCACCACTCAAAGAGATTCTGTAACTTAGGTAAATGCATGAATTGAACCTTGGAGGAAAATATATTGCACAGTGATTTAAACACTATGGATTCCATGTGGAGGTTGCTGAAAAATGTTTTCTTCCCTACATAGGAAGCTGCCTTAGTCTACTGGCCTATCTGGTCTGAGGGCCAAGCTAAATGCCTGGTAAAGCACGCGTAGCAGAATTATGCGCGCTAGCTTTCTCTACGGTCCTGTAAGTGTGCACTGCCCTGCGTTTGTACATAGCAAAGATGTATTTGGGTTATACATTTTTCTTTTAATTTCATTTATTCCATTTCTACACAACCCAATAGCCAAAGCGAAAATGGCTGTCTAGTAGAAAAAGCAGGGCAGGAGAGGTGCAGATGGAGCGATCCCCCCATGCTTCTCCTGCCTTACTTTGCCTATCTTGGTTGCCTATCTAGATAGGACTGTGCCCTTAAAATATGAATATATCTATTAGTAATATAGATCATTGCCATGTGGAGTGAAAAAAAAGATCTGTAGCCTCTTGTCTAATTTGAAGGTTTAGAGGGTACATGCTTAATTTTCCCTCAGCTGGTAATCAGAAACGTCCATTGCTACTTTATACAGGTGATATCACTCTTCATACAGATATCATCACCCCGAGAAAGTATGAGAAGATTACTTCCCAAATCTGAAACTTATTTCAAGCTGGAAGGTTTATTTATTAATTAGGATAATGCTAAAGTGGTGGGTTTTGCCAAAAGGGATAAGCAGCATAAATAAGTCCTGGATACTAATATAATTCAACATTCATTTAGTGTGCAATGCTATGCATGTTTGGACAGAAAAAAGTCCTACAACTCCCAGCATTACCCTGGCTGGGGGATGCTGAGAGTTGTAGGACCTTTTTCGGTCTAAACATCCATCAGATTACACCTTAAATACTTAGAGCTTCATTTTTGTGGAAACACTTTTTTGGCACACTCATTTGAAGCAATTAAAATTTCATCTGCCCATTCATAGGAGGGCTATAAAGACACGTTATTACGCCAAGAGTCATCATTAGTTCAACATCGCATCTTGCTTGTGATATAGTGCAGCAACCTGGGGTAGCTCTAGTAGAGATGACTTTGATATAGTTCAAAATAAGCTTCTGCATGCATTACTAGCGATCCCACATAGTAGGATTGTACAGCTAGCACATTATTTAAGGCTGTAGTAGGTTTGCTTTCTTTCAAAGCATGCTTTCATAAAGCCCTGATTCTATATCGAAAATTTTATTTTGCAAAACTGTTAATTAAATCAAGGCTACGCACCACTTTGGTCTGAATCCTGAATTCCAAAGCAGAACAGGGTGATTCGGACCACTTCAGTCCAAATCCGAAGCAAATTCAGAGAGGTCCAAAGCAGTCCAAAGTGGGTTAGAGCAATCTGAAGTGCCTCAGATCACTTCAGATGATTCTGAAGCCCAGACAGCCTGTCTGAGCAAATATAACAACTTGCAGGGAGGGGAGAGGGGGAGTTGGGAGGGAGGAACTGAGCCTTGGAAACTGACATCTTTAGGTGCTAGTAGGGCTGAACTTTTAACCCAGCACTTTGTTTCCTTGTTTTGTACTGCTTGTTCTTTGACTCCCACCCCTTCTCAATTATTATTCCTTCCCTTCCCATTTTTCAACTCTCTATATTCTTATAAAAAAACAAAGAATACCAAAAAAAAAAAAACCTTTTCCATTAAGCTTTAGTGTTATTTCCCTTCCCCTCACCTCTTAGCTTGTAGGTAGTTTTTTTCTTTCTGTATCTGCTTTTCTTTTGGTCGCACATGTGTGTGTGCTGTGTGAGTGCACCATTCCCATTACTGCACAGTGTGTGGCCAAAGCAGTACACTAATCCACAGTCCAGTATATACTATGGGGCACTACACAATACACATAATAAGAAGTATCATCATTTTGCTGATTTTCCAAGACACTTTGCCTATCACTTTTTTTCCCTTATGTACATCAAATGACCAAAGAAGAATATGATCAAGCTAGGCTCTGTACATTTTTTTTAATGTTTGCTTATCTTACCCTTCCTGAGGAAAAGGACTGCCAAAATGATCAGGGGGCTGGAACAACTCCTCTATAAATGCTTCAATGTTTGAGCTATTTAATTTAGAAGAAAGGCAAATAAGGGGGGAGGTTTATAAAATTATATGGAGTAGAGAAAATAGAGCAGTGCAATTAATAAATAAGCCCCACTGAGTTCAGTCAATGTGACTTTTCCAGGTAATGTCTATTGCAACTTGCAGCCAAAGAGATGTTTAACTTTTCTTTCTTCCTTTAATCTGCCTTGGGTCAGTGGCAGATTCAGGACAGACTTAAGGAAATAACTTTTGCATTTCAACCCCTCACGCACACACCAGAGATCATTGGAAGGACAGATACTGAAGCTGAAGCTCAAATATTTTGGCCACCTAATGTGAAGAGAAAACTCACTGAAAAAGACCCTGATGCTAGGAAAGATTGAAGGCAAAAGGAGAAGGGGATGGCAGAAGATGAGGTGGCTAGATAGCATCACCGATGCAATGAATATGAACCTGAGCACACTCCAGGAGAGAGCGGAGGACAGGAGGGCCTGACGTGCTGTGGTCCATGGGGTCAAGAAGAGTCGGACACGACTTAACGACTGAACAACAACAACAACAAATTATCACCTTAAACACCTTCTGATAAGGATCTCCTGTGTGGCTGACGGTTTTTGACCTTCTATTTTAGTTTCTGAGAAAAGGAAAAGTTATGCATTGCTAGCACAAAAACTACTGGACCAAACTGTCTGAACTTTGGTAGATTCAGTCACCTCTATAGCAGCTGCTAAGTCCCCAAATTTCATGCACTTACACAGAAACACGGAAAAATTATAGCTCTTTCCTTTGACAGATTTTCTTGAAAAAAGCAAATTTTACCTGTGGCTAGGACAAAAACTAGAAGCAGAAGTAGATCAGTTCTATGAGGATCTGCAGCACCTACTGAATAGTACACCAAAAAAAGATGTTATTTTCATTACAGGAGACTGGAATGCTAAGGTGGGTAGTCAAACGACACCTGGAATTACAGACAAGCATGGTCTGGGAGAACAAAATGAAGCAGGACATAGGCTGATAGAATTTTGCCAAGACAACTCACTGTGCATAACAAACACTCTCTTCCAACAACCTAAGAGACGACTTTATACATGGACTTCACCAGATGTTCGACACCGAAATCAGATTGACTACATCCTTTGTAGCGAAAGGTGGCAGACATCTATGCAGTCAGTAAAAACTAGGGATGGGGGAGAATTTCTCCCTGAAACTTCGGGGGGGTGAGTACCAACGTATTCGGCCCCCCGAAGTACTTTCGGGGAGAAATTGCCCGCCCCCCCCGCCCCCTGCACCCCCCCTGGATGGGACTTACCTTTCACGAATGTCCCTCCCGGTGGCAGGTCCCAGCGGCAGTTCGGCAGGTCTTCGACAGGGGCAGAGGCAGCAGCCGGTCTTTCGACCGGCTGCCACCGCTGCCATTTGAATAAAAGTAAAAAAAAAAACAACGCCCCCGTGATAGGCTATGTGATGATTAATGTAGCCTATCATGGCTAGATTTGCAAAGTCAGCCGTGATAGGCTACATAAATCGTCACGTAGCCTATCACAGGTGACTTAAAGAAAAGAAAAAAAAAAGCGCGTACAGCTAATGGCGGCCCCCATAGGGAGCCTCCATTCGCGTTCCTTATTTGGTCGCTGTAGTCTACGTAAAGATTACATAGACTACGGCGAAAATAAGGGCAATGCTATGATAGGCTACATGATATAGGCCGCGAAATAAAAAGTTAAAAAAAAACGCCCCCGTGATAGGCTACATGACGATTAACGTAGCCTATCACAGCTGACTTTGCAGATCTAGCCGTGATAGGCTACGTAAATCATCACGTAGCCTATCACGGGGGCGTTTTTTTTTTAACTTTTTATTTCGCGGCCAGGCCAGGCGAGGCGCCTCCTCCCTGGCCTGAATTTCGGCCAGGCGAGGTGGGAAGCCTCCCCCCTGGCCTGAATTTCAGCCGGGCAAGGAGGGAAGCCTCCCCCCCCCCGGCCTGAACTTCAGGGGGAGCAGCGAAGCGCCTCCCCCCCACTGCGAAGCAAGCTGCAAGACCAGGTAAGTGACTTCCGTGCACCCCTAGTAAAAACAAGACCTAGAGCTGATTGTAGTTCAGATCACGAACTTCTTATTGCACAATTTAGAATCAGACTAAAGAGAATAGGGAAGACCCACAGATCAGTTAGATATGAGCTCACAAATATTCCTCATGAATATACAGTGGAGGTGAAGAATAGATTTAAGGGACTAGATTTAGTAGATAGGGTCCCGGAAGAACTATGGACAGAAGTTCGCAACATTGTTCAGGAGGCAGCAACAAAAAACATCCCAAAGAAAAAGAAAATCAAGAAGGAAAGATGGCTGTTTGCTGAGACACTGGAAGCAGCCCAAGAAAGAAGGAAAGCAAAAGGCAACAGTGATAGGGGGAGATATGCCCAATTAAATGCAAAATTCCAGAGGTTAGCCAGAAGAGATAAGGAATTATTTTTAAACAAGCAATGCGCGGAAGTGGAAGAAGATAATAGAATAGGAAGGACAAGAGACCTCTGCCAGAAAATTAGAAACATAAGAGGTAAATTCCAGGCAAAAATGGGTATGATCAAAAACAAAGATGGCAAGGACCTAACAGAAGCAGAAGAGAGCAAGAAAAGGTGGCAGAAATATACGGAAGATCTGTATAGGAAGGATAATAATATTGGGGATAGATTTGACAGTGTGGTCAGTGAGCTAGAGCCAGACATCCTGAAGAGTGAGGTTGAATGGGCCTTAAGAAGCATTGCTAATAACAAGGCAGCAGGAGATGACGGTATCCCAGCTGAACTATTTAAAATCTTGCGAGATGATGCTGTCAAAGTGATGCACGCCATATGCCAGCAAATTTGGAAAACACAAGAATGGCCAACAGATTGGAAAAAATCAACCTATATCCCCATACCAAAACAGGGAAGCACCAAAGAATGTTCAAACTATTGAACAGTGGCACTTATTTCACATGCCAGTAAGATAATGCTCAAGATCTTGCAAGGTAGACTCCAGCAATTCATGGAACGAGAATTGCCAGATGTACAAGCTGCCTTTAGAAAAGGCAGAGGAACTAGAGACCAAATTGCCAATATCCACTGGATAATGGAGAAAGCCAGGGAGTTTCAGAAAAACATCTATTTCTGTTTTATTGACTATTCTAAAGCCTTTGACTGTGTGGATCATAACAAACTGTGGCAAGTTCTTAGTGATATGGGGATACCAAGTCATCTTGTCTGCCTCCTGAGGAATCTGTATAACGACCAAGTAGCAACGGTAAGTACAGACCATGGAACAATGGACTGGTTTAAGATTGGGAAAGGAGTACGACAGGGTTGTATACTCTCACTCTATCTATTCAACCTGTACGCAAAACACATCATGCAATGTGCTGGGCTTGATGAAGCCAAGGCTGGAGTTAAAATTGCTGGAAGAAACATTAACAATCTCAGATATGCAGATGACACCACTTTGACGGCTGAAAGCGAGGAGGAGCTGAGGAACCTCATGACGAAGGTGAAAGAAGAAAGTGCAAAAGCTGGGTTGCAGTTACACCTCAAAAAAACCAAGATTATGGCAACCAGCTTGATTGATAACTGGCAAATAGAGGGAGAAAACGTGGAGGCAGTGACAGACTTTGTCTTTCTAGGCACAAAGATTACTGCAGACGCTGACTGCAGCCAGGAAATCAAAAGACATTTACTTCTTGGGAGGAGAGCAATGACAAATCTTGATAAAATAGTTAAAAGCAGACACATCACACTGACAACAAAGGTCTGCATAGTTAAAGCAATGGTATTCCCCATAGTAACCTATGGCTGCGACAGCTGGACCATAAGGAAGGCTGAGCAAAGGAAGATAGATGGTTTTGAGCTGTGGTGCTGGAGGAAAATTCTGAGAGTGCCTTGGACTGCAAGAACATCAAACCAGTCCATACTTCAGGAAATAAAGCCAGACTGCTCACTTGAGGGAATGATATGAAAGGCAAAACTGAAGTACTTTGGCCACATAATGAGAAGACAGGATACCCTGGAGAAGATGCTGATGCTAGGGAAAGTGGAAGGCAAAAGGAAGAGGGGCCGACCAAGGGCAAGGTGGATGGATGATATTCTGGAGGTGATGGACTTGACGTTGGGGGAGCTGGGGGTGGCGACGGTCGACAGGAAGCTCTGGCATGGGCTGGTCCATGAAGTCACGAAGAGTCGGAAGCGACTGACCAAATAAACAACAACAAACACAAAAACTACTTCACCAAACTCTCTGAAATATGGCAGATTCTCTCAACTCCATAGGGGCTGCCAGATCTCCAAATTGTATATATTTATCATAAAAACCAAAAAAAAGCTATGTCCATTTCTGTTTTCCAATGCAAGTCAATGAGAAAATGTAACATCCAAATAATTTGGATGTCTGAATCTTGCTTCGGATCCGGAGTCCAAAATGGGTCAAGTTAGGATTGAATTGGTCTGAAGTGGATCGGGGCTGATTTGGAAGCTCCAAATCAGCTTCTGAAGCAGGTTGGGGAGTCCATGCACAGCCTTAAATTAAATAATCCAGAATAAAATGGAGTTATCTTATGTAGAAGAACCAGTGCTTCAATTCAGTAACTACTTATTCCAGAAGAAGGTTTTGACCAAACTATTCTTTTCTCTTTTTTTCACAAATGTCTTATCATATGACGGTTCTCCCTCCATCTCTGAGATATAGTGACCAGGCCTTGTTATAAGGTAGTTCCAATGGGCTAGTGAAAACAGTGGTGCTAGGACTGAGACAGGCATAGAGGACCAGGAGGTATCTTGGACAACTCTCAGTTTTATTATTGCTTATATTAGCAAAGTGGCCATGACTCTTGCAGACATTCTAGGTGGCAAAATGGGGAAGGGACAGGCCTGGAATGAGTCCTGACTGGATGGTGGGACCTCTGAGCTTTGCAGGGAAGTCCTGCTTATAAAAATAGTTCTCATCCCAGCAGGAACTGAGGGATGTGCAGGGACCAGCCCTCAACCTGCTGAAGCTGAGAGTTAGGCTGAAGGGAAGAAAGTGGATTGCTGACTGTTTGCCTTCCACATGTGGAAGAGGTGGGCTGGGATGGAACTAGAATTGGACCAGGAGCATGTGTGTGCCCCCAGACTCAATTCCTTTCTCCACAATAGGATTCTGTAAGCTATGAGGGAGATTGCAGCCTCAGATGTACATCCTCTGAGCCCAATCTCCCTTCTGCCATTTTAGACCATTCTTCTGTCATCCTAGAAAACCCTTCACAATGATTTCTGGGGCAAAAGGGGAGCAAGCTCCCGCACTCAGCCACAATGCCACTATATGGTTCCCACTTGCCTTGAGCTCAGAAAATGATCCTGTGGACCTGAAAAGTTCCACAATGTGTTCACACAATTGCGGGAGAGGGGGGGATAAGCCATTAAGGCTTATTTCCCTTACTGTGTGTGCAAGTCTTGTACCACTGGGATTTGCATAATTACCCTCACCAGTGCAGCTTGTCACATTGTGCAAACCCAGTGATGGTAGCTTGTTACCATTGTTAACAGCCCATGAGTTCTGGGCAGCTTGTTAACCATGGCAACAAAACACCCTCACTAGGTTTGCACAACATGACAACCCGTGCCGACAAGGGTACGCAAATCCCCCTGGCATGTGACCAGCATGCACAGCAGGTGAAATAAGCCACCATGGCTTGTTTCCCGCTCTGTGGTCATTGTCTTTGGGCTTGAGGGAAAGAACAAGCTCACATATATCCCTTTGACCCCTCCCCCATCAATTCTGCTTCAAGTGTGCAGTGCTTAGGGACTGATGGAGGTCTTCCCTGGATTAAGCTTCATGAAGCTGGCTATGAGGGACAGCTGTCATTGCAGACGGGCTGCTGTTCCCCCCAGAGCAGATTCCATCGGACACTCCTTGGCCTAATCAGAGAAGCTTGGGCCCAGTCCCTGCCCCATAGGATCCTCTAAAGCAGGGGTCCCCAACCTTTTTGGACCCATGGACACATTTGGGACTTTAATAAAGTGTCATGGGCACCAACACAAAATGGCTCCCATGAAGGCTGTGGCTAGTCACATAATAGGCGCTATCAGTGCCTAGCCAATCAAAAGAGGTGGGGGAGAGAAATAGTGAGGCTAGAGGCTGGGAGGGAGGGCAAGCTTAGACTGATACCTTAACAGATGTGCCCCGTGATCAGTAATGATGTTGTGCAATGTCACAAATTGTGCTTGCTTACTAGGGATGTCTAGGGATTACTAGTAATGGCAAAATCCTGTTCTTTTTTAGCTCAACAGAGTTCCATAGCATGTATGACTCACTTTGCATCTGCAAGCCGAGCTGCCGGCTGTTCTATGAACTCTGTTAATGTTTTTGTCCATTTTCTTGTTTTGGAAGGTTTTGCAATTTGCGCTAATTACCCAAATTTGGCCATAATTTCTGTAATTTGTGCAAATTCAGATAAAATTTGCAGAAATTGCTGAGCGTTCAAAAATGTGCAAAATTCCCAGAAAAGTCATGACCTGTCCTGACTTGCTGCAGATTGAGTCAGGCACTGCAGCAGGTACCAAAACCAAGCCTAGGAAAACTTGTCAAGTTCTTCCACCCTTAAGTGGATTTCTTTGATATCCCTATTGCTTACAAGCAACTAACAGGCATGTGACAGTTCACAGGAAGACTCTTAATTTATTTTATTTATTTATTTACAGTATTTGTATACTGCTCCACATCCAAAGATTTCACGGCAGTGAACAGCAGAGAGAATAAAAGAATAAAAACCATGTTAAAATAATTACTATTTTTAAAAAGAAACAGAGTTCTGATAAAAACCATTGCTGATTACTCAAGGAAGGCTTCCTGAAATAACAATGTTTTCAGGAGGTGCTGGAAGCAACACAACTTTGGTGCCTGCCTGACCTCCAAAGGCAAGGATTTTCAGAGGAAGGGGGCTACAAGGATCTCCTCCTGGTGTACTCCAATTGGGCCATAGGTCCATGTAGAACCACTAGGACCATGCTCTGGATTCTTCTAGCAACTCAATAAGGTTCAGCTGCTTCATAAAGTGATAGACCCAGGACAGCGTGGGGCATCTTCGCTGGTCCCAGGCAATCCATCCTCCCCATCTGGATTTGGGCCTAAAAGACCCAAGGAAAGTGTGAGCAGATGGAGGGAAAGTTGTAAGCAAACACTATTTGTGACATTGCACAACATCATTATGAGCACAGGGCACATCTGTTATGGCATGAGATATCCTTAACTCTGGTCTTAAACTGGCAGGCTTTCTATCATTGAATTATTTCATGCTCAAGGCATGATTCTGCAGCTATTCACTCCCCAACACTCACCCGCCACCTGCCCACCAAGCATACAGAGTCTTTCAGAGCATTGATGCTGAACCCCATAGAGCTGCTGTGCATTATGATTAATATACAGTGTGACATGCTGGGATAAAATCCATACAATCAACTATTCACAGGATAGAGTATATGTTGTTACATGCTGTGCTGTTGTGATCAATATTATTGAAGAACCTCTTTGATCAGTAACAGTCACACAGATCTGGAATGAGAGGAGAGCCATTGGTGGTGTTATCTATATATCTTGCTTGCAAGAGGATATATATATATATATATATATATATATGTAGAACTTTTTGTTTTGTTCAGTTACTTTGCCTCAAGCTGTTTGGTTCTGTGCCTGAGAACAAAATAATCATGATTATCATATATAAATGATGTGTGTGTGTGTGTGTGTGTGTATGTGTGTGTGTGTGTATGTGTGTGTGTGTGTGTGTATATATATATACACACACACACACACACTTCAAGTTGGGAGTTAGTTGGTCTTACATTTTTGACTGCCTTCCAGTTGACCAATTCTCATGAAATACACTTCATTGGAAAACTCTTAGCATGCAGGTTTCATGAATAACAACAGTTTTCACTATAATTCAAAGTCAGGAATTTATGTATGTCCATAAAGCTTTTAGCAAGGCAGCTATATGTGCTAGTGCAGGCAAGGTCATTCTGTGTCCCAAGAATGAGCTCTATGACTATATCAACCAGATGGTTAGGGAAGGACCTACTTGAGTGCAAATAAAGTTACTGGCGATGATGCCAGGCGCAATGTGCAATACCCTTTGGCGTTCCTAAACATTCTCAAGGTCAGTGGTTTGCCTCCAAGCAAGTTGACTCTGAAGAAGGGCACTGTGATCATCCTGCTAAGGAACCTGGACATGACTCGGGGTCTTATCAATGGCACAAGCTTCATCATTTTTGCCATGCACAACAACTGTCTGCATCAGGAAGCCCTCACCGGACAGGCTAAGGGCAAGCAGATCTTCCTGCCAAGGATCAGTGTTGCACCTTCTGATTAATTTCTCCCCTTCGAATTCAAGCGTCACCAGTTCTCCATTCATCTGGCCTTTGTCATTAGCATCAACAACAGTCAGGGACAAACTGTGGACCAAGCTGGCATCTATCTGCCTACACCTGTCTTCTGCCATGGACAACTCTATGTAGCTATGAGTCGTGTGCACTCCTTGGCAAACCTCAAGAACCAAGTTGTTGATGGACCAACATAGGAATCTAGGAAGCTGGTTTATATTGAGCCAGACTAATGGTCCATCTAGCCCCATATGGTTGACACTGACTAGCAGTGGCTCTCCAGGGTTTCAGGCAGGAGTTTTTCCAGCCCTAAAAGGAGATGCCAGGGATTGAACCTGAGACCTTCTGCATGCAAGGCAGAAGGCCATGGCCCTCCCCCAGAACAAGGTCATTACAGTGGCTGCCCTGAAGTTTACACCAAGCACACTGTATTTAAGGAAGTTTTCTCAAGATAAAAGATGTAACACTTTGAAAGTTTCAATAAACACAGTCAGTTACATTAGAGTTTATTTTTCTCCACAAACTGTGTTCATGGGTAACCAGCTGATAACAAACAGTGTGATAAGATTATTCCTGGAATACTACTAACAATATATCAGTACTAGAGAAACAGATGCTACTACAGTATTCCAAGATGCCATTAATTCAGTGTGCAGGTTCCTTTCCAGTGCTTTTGCAGCTATTCCTGTAGAACTGCTAATGGTTTCCGTCAGCCTTGCACATCCAAGAAAGCACGCCCTATGCCACTGCCTGCTATAAAGCTCACACATCTCCTTTGGTCCCTCATTCTGGGTACCTTGTCACAGAGTGTACCCATGGCCAGTCTTTGAGACAGACCACAGCTGGGGGCTTAGTTCTGACCCAAGCAGATAATCAAAATAGCCAGAGGCAGGTAACCTGGTCTAAAATAGGCTGGCAGTCAGTTTCCGGATCAAGCAGGCCAGGCCAGCCACTCCACGTGGTTATGCAATGAGACAAATTGCTCTGACTGAGGAGATTACTTGGATGTACACTATTCATGAGGGCCAATGTGTCCCAGTTGGCTTGTGTGGTCAGCTGATAATATTCTGTAGAGTGGCCCCTTACACATTGCCAAAAGAATATGAAACGCGTCACGAAAAAGGAGGACAAAAGAGGATACAGATTCGCATAAAATGGCATATGCTAATTTATATGCATGGCTGTAAATCTGGAAGTAATCACTATCGTTTAAATACAACACATCTCATCATAGTGGGGAAGACTGTGACCAGGTGAGCTGTGGGCCTGCTCAGTCTGCTGTCCAGGTGCTCACTGTGGATGGGCAACTGCAACACCCAGTTCTCCCTTCTTGTGGCTCTTTATCATTTAAGCTGGATTTGGACTCTTCCAACAAACGGCTGTCCTCTGTAAAGTCAGACACATGGACACCCTAGTAGTCTGGCTGGAACTGCAGCCTAGAAGTTTTCTCCCTGATACACAGAAGCTAATCTGCCAGGATGGTGAGGGACCAGAGTGCCAGTAGAGCAGGAGGTGAGTCATTGGAGACTAGCTGATGGAAAAGCTGTTTAGAGACACAAAACTTCACACGGAGGCTGTCATCCTGCTATGCTGCTAGGTTCCCTGACCACCTGTTGTCCACTAGCCTCCCCTACTGCCTGCCTGTCTAATCCAACTACTTATCAGCCCTCATAGCTGAGCACCTGACATGTACTCTTATCTTCTTAACTCACTCTTGGCCTTTACCTCTTACTTGTTCCACTTCTTGTCTTCTGTGCAGGCTTAGCTCAACTCACCTCTGCTGTCTTGTCAAAAAACCTGGACAGCTACTTATGCAGTTTCTTTTCTTGGCACAGTTCCCTGGTTCTGGCCTATGTCCATATATATGTGTCATATATTCTCCTCCTGAGCCTCTAACATGTTGTTGTTGTTGTTGTTGTTGTTGTTGTTGTTGTTGTTGTTCAGTCGTTCACTCGTGTCCGACTCTTCGTGACCCCATGGACGCCAGGCCTTCCTGTCCTGCACTCTCTCCCAGAGTGTGCTCAAGTTCATATTCATTGCATCGGTGATGCTATCTAGCCATCTCATCCTCTGTCGTCCCCTTCTCCTTTTGCCTTCAGTCTTTCCCAGCATCAGCGTCTTTTCCAGAGAGTTTTCTCTTCGCATTAGGTGGCCAAAATATTTGAGCTTCAACTTCAGTATCTGTCCTTCCAATGAGCACTCAGGGTTGATTTCCTTTAGGATTGACTGATTTGACCTCCTTGCAGTCCAGGGGACTCGTAAGAGTCTTCTCCAGCACCACAGTTCGAAGGCATAAATTCTTCGGCGCTCAGCCTTCCTTACAGTCCAGCTTTCACAGCCATACATTACTACTGGGAAAACCATAGCTTTGATTAGACGGACCTTTGTCAGCAAGGTGATGTCTCTGCTTCTTACTATGCTGTCTAGGTTTGCCATAGCTTTCCTCCCAAGGAGCAAGCGTCTTTTAATTTCATGGCTACAGTCACCGTCTGCGGTGATCTTGGAGCCCAAGAAAGTAAAATCTGTCACTGCTTCCATTTCTTCCCCTTCTATATGCCAGGAAGCGATGGGGGCCAGATGCCATGATCTTAGTTTTTAATGTTGAGTTTCAAACCAGCTTTTGCACTCTCCTCTTTCACCCTCAACAAGAGGCTCTTTAGATCCTCTTTGCTTTCTGCCATTAGGGTGGTATCGTCTGCATATCGGAGGTTGTTGATAATTCTCCCAGCAATCTTAATTCCGACCTGTGATTCATCCAACCCAGCGTTTCTCATGACGTACTCTGCATATAAGTTAAATAAGCAGGGTGACAATATACAGCCTTGTCATACTCCTTTCCCAATTTTGAACCACTCGGTTGTTCCATGTCTGGTTCTTACTGTTGCTTCTTGACCCTCGTACAGGTTTCTCAGGAGACAGGTAAGGTGGTCTGGTACTCCCATCACTTTCAGAATTTGCCACAGTTTGTTGTGATCCACACAATCAAAGGCTTTAGCGTAGTCAATGAAGGAGAAATAGACGTTTTTCTGGAATTCTCTTGCTTCCTCCATGATCCAGAGAACATTGGCGATTTGATCTCTAGTTCCTCTGCCTCTTCAAAACCCAGCTTGTACTTCCGGTAGTTCTCGGTTTGCATACTGCTGAAGCCTAGCTTGTAGGATTTTGAGCATAATCTTGCTGGCATGTGAAATGAGCGCAATTGTGTGGTAGTTTGAACACTCTTTGGCGTTGCCCTTCTTTGGAATTGGAATGTAAACTGACTTTTTCCAGTCTTGCGGCCATTGTTGAGTATTCCAAATTTGTTGGCATATTGAATGCAGCACTTTAACAGCATCATCTTTTAGGATTTTAAATAGCTCAGCTGGAATACTGTCATCTCTGCTAGCTTTGTTGTTACTAATGCTTCCTAAGGCCCACTTGACTTCACTCTCGAGGATGTCCGGCTCAAGTTCAGTGACCGCACTATCATGGCTAGCAGGAACATTAAGATCTTTCCTGTATAGTTCTTCTGTGTATTCTTGCCACCTCTTCTTAATCTCATCTGCTTCTGTTAGGTCCCTGCCTTCTTTGTCCTTTATCATGCCCGTCTTTGCACAAAACGTTCCCTTGAGATCTCCAATTTTCTTGAAGAGATCTCTAGTCTTTCCCATTCTGTTGTTTTCCTCAATTTCTTTGCATTGTTCATTTAAGAAGGCCTTCTTGTCTCTCCTTGCTATTCTCTGGAACTCTGCATTCAGTTGGATATATCTTCCCCTTTCTCCCTTGCTTTTCGCTTCCCTTCTTTTGTCAGCTACTTGTAAAGCCTCATCAGACAGCCACTTTGCTTTCTTGCATTTCTTTTTCTTTGGGATGGATTTTGTTGCTGCCTCCTGAACTATGTTACGGACCTCTGTCCATAGTTCCTCAGGCACTCTGTCTATCAGGTCTAATCCCTTAAATCTATTCCTCACCTCCACTGTATATTCATAAGGGATATGATTGAGGTCATACCAGAATGGTTTAGTGGTTTTCCCTACGTTCTTCAATTTAAGCTGAAATTTTGCAACAAGCAGCTCATGATCTGAGCCACAGTCAGCTCCAGGTCTTGTTTTTACTGACTGTATAGAGCTTCTCCATCTTTGGCTGCAAAGGACATAATCAATCTGATTTCGATATTGACCCTCTGGTGATGTCCATGTGTAGAGTCGCCTCTTGTGCTGTTGGAAAAGAATGTTTGCTATGATCAGCGTGTTCTCTTGGCAAAACTCTATTAGCTTTTGTCCTGCTTCATTTTGTACACCAAGGCCACTGTTATCCCGGTGATTTCTTGACTTCCTACTTTAGCATTCCAATCCCCTATGATGAAGAGGACATCTTTTTGTGGTGTTAGTTCTAGAAGGTGTTGTAGGTCTTCATAGAACCGATCAACCTCAGCTTCTTCGGCATCAGTGGTTGGGGCATAGACTTGAATTACTGTGATGTTGAATGCTTTGCCTTGGATTCATACTGAGATCATTCTATCGTTTTTAAGATTGTACCCCAGTACTGCTTTTCCCACCCTTTTGTTGACTATGAGTGCTACTCCATTTCTTCTAAGGGATTCTTGCCCACAGTAGTAGATATGATGGTCACCTGAATTAAATTCGCCCATGCCTGTCCATTTTAGTTCGCTGATTCCCAAGATGTCAATGTTCAATCTTGCCATCTCATGTTTGACCACCTCTAGTTTACCTTGATTCATTGATCTGACATTCCAGGTTCCTAAACAATATTGTTCTTTACAGCATCGGATTTTCTTTTCACCACCAGACACAGAGCCTCTAACATAGCCAAACATATATACCATGTACATAGAGCTTCGGCTATTGGGGGGCATAGCAATGTAATAGATGATAGATAGATAGATAGATAGATAGATAGATAGATAGATAGATAGAACGAACTCTGACAGCCCCTTTCCACATCACTTTAATTCCCGCAATTTGAGGCCAAAGAAAAATCCATTGAACATCTCTCTTGGCATCCACATCACTGTAATTACTGCTACACACTACCATCTGCAGAAGGTAAAATCATGTCTGGCATGAACCAATACTCCGGTCTGCACAAAATGCAAACCATATCTGTAATGCTGACAAAAGCCTGTTCACCCCAAATGCTTAGCTCATTTATCCCTGAATAGTTCACCTGCAAGTTAAAGCACTGTTAATGTTCTGTTAATGTTGCTTATTATTAATCTGAAGTAGGACACATTGATCCTTAATATGCTGAAATTAAAAACTCATATGAGCACACCTCCAGAGCAAAGACCCACATTCATTACAATGAACCATTATCCATATAAAATGTTTGCTTTAATTAATCCCTAGGCAGTCCAGTCAGAGATTAATAATATGGGCATTTTTTCTATGGTTCTTTGGGCCGCTGGTCTATACGTATGGAGGAACCTGGAAATGGACTGCATGTGATACCTCACCAAGAGAGACACTGCAGTTCTGGGCAGACTTGAATTGCAGTCCCTCACCTTTTAGAAACTATCCACCTCGTATCATTCTACACAGATTGCCTAGGAACAGGGTAGGAGGTTTCAGTGCCGTCAGTGTCCAAGTGCGCTTAGGACTTTTGCCTTGAAGACCGAGTATATATCAGCAAGCCAAACAATCCAAAACAGGATTGTTCCTCATTAAAAGACATGCAGGAAAGTATCACAAAGCACCTGAGACAAACAGGAAGAAGTCTGTTACAATTAATATTAAGAGGCAGGGATGATGCTCTATCAGTAAATCTAGAACTTAACTACAGATAATCAGTACTCTTCTGAATGAATGTTTAGATTGGACATGGAATAAAATCTTGGTTTCAATGGCTTAGATATAAATACAGAAGCCACAATCTCCCCCCCCTCGCCACCCCCAGCAGCAGAATTTACACACAAACATCTGTGAATCCAACTAGTGATTGATGTTGTTATCTTTGGCAACACTGATCACCTGTTAAATGATGTCAGAGAGCAAACAGCAAGAAGGATCTATTCAGCATGCATGACATGCATGCATTCAGCATGATCCAGCAAGAAACATCCATATAAATCAATTGTGCTGTAGGTGTGCTTTTCTTTGATCACACACACACACACTTGCACATCTCATCCAAGTCAAGTCAAGTCAACTTCTCATCCAGAAACAGATAAAAACATAGCAGTGGAGTGCAGCAAATGTGACTGTGATGATACTTAGCATCAGAAAGGTTTATGATATTCAAAATGAAAAGCTGCAGATTGTCACTGTATATTGAATTAGCATTAATGATACACATTTAACATCCAGGTATTAGGGTGACATCAAACAGTTGATCTAAACATTATTTTTTACAGGAACACAGGCAGGTTTTAGACATACCTTTGAATTCATTCACTGTTAGCATCCAGACTTTCAAAACAGGCAAACCCAAATCTGCACAGTAAGATAAATGGTAGGGCTGTGCACTGCCTCAACACGAAGCCCAGATAACAAGGTGAAGCAGGCTTATTCAGAGCAAAATCCTCATGATACAAGGAGGATCAGAGCAGTACCAAGGCACCCCGGGGCAAAATGCCCACCCCCCACGAAGCGCCTCCTCTGCCTCGTGTATTCAGAGCTCTACTTAATGCCTGAGCAGTCCAGACAGGCTGTATCCAAAATGCATCAACTTCTGAACACTCACGCGGAAGAGCATGAGGAGGAAATGGAGGCCGAGGGAGGGAGGCAGGGGGGAGGCGAGTGGATGCGGGAAGGTGGTGGGAGGTGTAAAAGCGAGCGCAGAAGGAGGAGGGAGTGTGCTTTGGCAAATAGGAACTCTCAGCCAGAACCGATGCCAGCAGTCTCCAATCAGAGAGAGTGGTGGAGGAAGGGGTATATATATATACTTCGGCGAAAGGCTGCATTTGGTTATTGTGCTAGCTGTGTCTTTGGGAGAGGGCTGGTGTGGGTAGATGATCGTGTGTGCGTGCGTGTGCGCGTGCGCGCGTGTGCATGCATTCCTAGGAGTTGTTCCCTCAATTTATTCGATTTTGATCACCATTAGGCTTTTCTCAAAATTTAAATTAAAAGGAAACAGCTTGGTTGTACTGGGAGCATTCCCTTCTCTTGCTCCTTGATCATCCGTCCCCTTTCGGACAGTATCTTTTGCAGCACCTCTTCCAACCACCTTCTCCTATATCTTTCTACCTCCAACTCATTTGTTATTTGTATTTGATTAGATTCATCTCTCCTTTCCATATTTTTTCAAACTAACATAGCTTTTCCTTGCTTGTTGCTGCTACACTCTCCCCTCCCCTACTATTCCTGTGTTTGTTTATTTATCTTAATTTTGGACTCCAGAAAAGGCTGTGTTTGTTGTTTAACATTGACCCTTACTTCTGCTTTCTCCATTCTATTTCCTTGTCGTTTTTGTCAGTCAACTCTGTCTCTTTTAGATTTTTACAAATCCAGTCTTATTTCAATTTTTAAAAACAAACATTGACTACTGGGCAGGTTCCCTACCCCCTTTTTTAAGTCATCTTCAAGCATTTAGTGTTTTCTTTCTTTCTGAATTCTTAAAGAAAGGCATATTATAGCAGCCTATGTGTGCAGTGTTTGTCCCCCCGCCCCTGTGCTGAAGTGAACCATCTGTGTCTTCTCTGTGTTGATCCTCCCCAAACAGAAATTAAAGAAGGGATTTTTTAAATTATTGTTTGATTTGGCTGTTATCTAATCGCCTGTGCTATCGCCCTGTATTTCTTGAAGTTATCCTGCCTTCCATAAAAGAACATGAAATATAAACAGTAAATTAAAGACACCCATCATTTGCTTAAGTAGTTCTCCTTTTCTTTAGTGCTGGTGTGTCTGTATCCATGTGTGTGTGCATGCTAGGTTGTTGTTCCACCAAAATTATATGTCCTAATTTCATTTTAATGTTGAAAAAACATGAGGCACATAGTATTTATATTAATTACTTTCTTATTCCAATAACACTCCACTGTGTGGCAAAGCAATCCAGTGCAATATGAGGAACCTTCGAGGTGGTGGCAGGGGCAGAGGTGGGGAGAAGTTACAGCTCCTTGCTTTGGGAGTTTTCCTGGAAAAACACAAATTTCACCAGCATCTAGCATACAAGCTGGTGGGCCAAACTGCCTGGACTTTGGGGTTGTGATGCCCTCAAGGAGGACTGGGAAAGGCCAAGGTGTCACATGCATGTGTGGAAACAGGGAGAAGTTACAGCTTTGAGAGCAAAGAGCTGTGGAAAACATCAGATTTTAACTCCACCTGGCACAGAAACTACTTGGCCAAACGGTCTGAAATTTTGCAGGTGGCCCTCTCTCCAGGACAGTAGAGGGGTCCCCGAATTTGTATGATACTATGCTATTTTGTATCATAAAAAGTAGAAAAGTTATATCTGTTTGTGTTTTCCCATGCAAGTCAATGGGAAAACACCAAAAACAGGTGATTCGGATACCCCAATCTCACTTCAGATTCAGATCTGAGTCAGAGCGGAGGGGGTCCAGATTGGTCTGAGGCAGATAGGGGTCACTTCAGAAGATCCAAAGCAGCATCCAAAGCAGATTGGGGGGTCTGTGCACAGCCCTAATAAATGGTATATCCAAAGGGTTGATAAAGTGATTCCAAATGATTCAGTTTGGAAAACTGTTCATGAAAATACAGTGTTGCAAAAATTCAGGCAAGGCCTTTTTTCTATACTCTGTTGCACACTGCAATAATAAAAAAAAATCAATGACATCAAGCTATGAATCTATTACACTCTTTTCTTATTATATCTCACCTTGAGGCATGGAATGTAACTGACCAGCTTAAACTACACTTGTTGAAATCAGTAGTTCTCTTTCTGAAACCATTGTATATCAGGACAATGTTTTGGTCTACAACTAGGGATGTGCAAACCCTCCCCTGTCTGGTTTCTCTGGGTGCCTGGTCAGACCCTGCCCCCCACTCTCTGGTCCCCAGACCATGCTCAAACCCCTCCTGCACTCAGTGAGCAGCCCACACTCACTCTGGCAACCTTATTGAGCTCCGCTGTCACCATTATTTGAAAAATAACATGGTGATTACAAAAATGCACATATTTGTGTATGCGTGAAATTCTTGGATTCATACTGACATCATTCTATCATTTTTGAGATTGTATCCCAGTACTACTTTTTCCACCCTTTTATTGACTATGAGTGCTACTCCATTTCTGCTAACGGATTCTTGCCCACAGTAGTATAATGGTCACCTGAATTAAATTTGCCCATACTTGTCCATTTTAGTTTGCTGATTCCCAAGATGTCAATGTTCAATCTTGCCGTCTCATGTTTGACCACCTCCAGCTTACCTTGATTCATTGATCTTACACTGCAGGTTCCTAAACAATATTGTTCTTTACAACATCGGACTTTCTTTTCACCACCAGACACATCCACAGCTGAGTGTCCTTTTGGCTTTGGCCCAGCCGCTTCCCTCTTTCTGGCACTACTTGGAAATTCCCTCTGCTCTTCCCCAGTAGTATATTGGACACCTCCCGACCTGAGGGGCTCATCTTCTGGCGTCATATCTTTTAGCCTTGTGATACGTTCCATGGGGTTTTCTTGGCAAGAATACTGGAGTTAGGGATGGCGGAGAATTTCTCCCCGAATCTTCGGGAGGCCGAATGCCAACGCATTTGGCCCCCCGAAAGTGTTGGGGAAATTCTCCTCCAGCCCCCCGCCCCCCCCGGGATGGGACTTACCATGGCCGAATGTCCCTCTCGGCGGCGGGTCCCAGCGGTGTTTCGGCGGCGTTTCGGCAGGGGTGGGGGCGGCGGCTGATCTCCCAACCGGCTGCCGCCGCCGCCATTGCAAAAAAAAAAAGTGCGGTAAAAAACAACAACACACACCCGTAATAGGCTACATAACGATTTACATAGCCTATCACGGCTAGATTTCCAAAGTCAGCCGTGATAGGCTATGTAAATCGTCACGTAGCCTATCACGGCTGACTTTGGGGGGGGGGAAGCGCGTACGCAAATGGCGGCAGCCCATGGGCGCTGCCATTTGCGTTCCTTATTTTGGCATGTCTAGTCTACATAAAGATTTACGCAGACTACGTGCCAAAATAAGGAACGCAAATGGCGGTCCCCATGGGAGCCGCCATTTGCGTACGCGCTTTTTTTTTTTTTCAAAGTCACCTGTGATAGGCTACGTGACAATTTACATGGCCTATCATGGCTGACTTTGGAAATCTAGCCATGATAGGCTACTTAAATCGTTACGTAGCCTATCACGGGTGTGTGTGTGTGTGTGTTTTTACTTTTTTTTTTGCGGCCGGGTAGAAGGGGCGCTTCTACCCGGCCTGAATTTCGCCGGCGAGGGATGGGGCGCCTCCCCCCCGGCCTGAATTTCGCCGGCGAGGGATGGGGCACCTCCCCTCCTGCCTGAATTTCGGCTGGGTGAGGCGGGGCACCTCCTCCCCCTCGCCTGAACTTTGGGGGGAGAACCGAAGCGCCTCCCCCCCACCACGAAGCAAGCTTCGAGAACAGGTAAGGGACTTTTGCCCATCCCTAACTGGAGTGGGTTGCCATTTCCTTCTCCAGAGGACCACATTTTCTCAGAACTCTCCACCATGACCTGTCCATCTTGGGTGGCCCTGCATGGCATAGCTTCTGGCTTCACTGAGTTATGCAAGCCCTTTTGCTACAACAAGGCAGTGATCCATGAAGGAGAGTTTGAGGTTTACAAAGACTCAAATAAGTTGCCTTCTGGAGGAATTAGCAAATGTAGCCTGAAACCTATACAAACACACACACACACACACAGAGAAGGAAAAGTAGGGGTAGAGAGGAAGCTACAATGTGTAAGAGCATCCTCCCAACAAACAAAAGCAATATATCCTTCTTGGCTGAAGCCCTCTTCTGCAGACAGGAGCTAGTGTGCAGAAATTCCCATGTCTGCTAATCTGTGATAGCACTGAACTGACCAGATTCCTGCCCCCCACAGCATACAGTTGTGCATATTCTAAGACAACAAAAGACAACAAAACCCCAGTATTAGCAAAACAAAGGAGAGGAGAGGTGCAGCAGGCAGAATCAATGAGTGAGTCATCATGCTAATAGCTTACACAATGAAAAATGGTTGGATTCATTCACTACATGGAAAGATCATTATTCAATTGGGAAACACAGGGGCCTGCCTGACACACATCACCAGCTTCTTCTTTTTGCTTGGGGGATGGGGTGTCTGTGTCAGCAGCAGGGCAGGATGTTAGCACATCACAGCAACAACACAACACTCCTCAATATTGTATAAAAATGAGGGATGTACGAAAGTCACTTACCTTTTCGCAGATTTTGTTTGTGGGGGGGAGGCACTCCGTCCCTGCCCCCAGAATCTCGACGGGGGGGGAGGCGATCCAGTCCTCCCCCCCGGAATCCTCGATGGCCGGCTCTGCTCCGCAGCAGCTCCACAGAGCAGCCAGCCAGGCCAGGGCTGTCCGCAGCCAGATTTCCAGCCGCGGACTCGCTGGTGCAGACAGAAATGGCAGCCGCCATAGTGGCCGCCATTTCTGTCCAGCCAGGGAGCCATGATAGGCTACATAAGAATTGACGTAGCCTATCACGGCTAACTCCCCCCCAAAAAAAAACACGCAGCATATACAAATGGCGGCAGC
The DNA here is from genome assembly GCF_057233095.1 of Heloderma suspectum. NCBI lineage: Eukaryota > Metazoa > Chordata > Lepidosauria > Squamata > Helodermatidae > Heloderma > Heloderma suspectum. The sequence continues at coordinate 109,450,779 of NC_139458.1, read as the reverse complement.
TATGGTGGCCGCCATTTGCGTTCCCTATTTTTCGCCGATTTATCTTACGTAAATATTTACGTAAGATAAAACGGCAAAAAAAAGGAGAACGCAAATAGTGTAGTGGACGCTATTTGCGTTCCTTTATTTTTCGCCATTCTAGCCTACGTAAATATTTACGTAAGATAAATATTTATGTAGGCTAGAACAACAAAAAATAAAGGAACGCAAATAGCATCCACTATGCTATTTGCATTCCCCTTTTTTTCACTGTTTTATCTTACTTAAATATTTACGTAAGATAAATCGGCGGAAAATAGGGAAATCGGCAAATGGTGGCCACCGTAGCCGCCGCCATTTGCGTATGCTGCGTGTTTTGGGGGGGGTTAGCCGTGATAGGCTACGTAAATTCTTATGTAGCCTATCACGGCTGCAAGGATGGCAATGGCGGCGGCAGCAGCCCTGCCGCGGCTGGCCAGGAGACCAGCCGCCGAAGCTGCCGCCGCCGCCGCTGCCGGAACCGCTGCCAGAACCACCGCCAAATCCGCCGCATCTGCCCCAGGTAAGTGCCGTCCCTGGGGGATTCCGTGGGGGGGGCAGAAGGCCATTCCGCCATGGATTCCGGGGGATTCTCACATGGTGGAATTCTCTGAGATTCTGTGGAAAAATTCTATGGAATTTTTTCCCTAATAAAAATGTTGCACAGATGTAGCTGAAAGTGCATATTTCAGAGATTTAAAAGTGCGCAAATTCGAGGCTTTGTGTGCGCACTTCCTGTCTTGTGCATATGAGTTCCCAAGTAAAAAAAAAAGTTGAAGCCACAAACGGTTCATGGGACGGTCAATGGTGACCATTGATTGCTTGCGTGCTTTGAGAAGGGGAGGAGAGGTGAGCAGCTGGGAGTTCTCACATCGCTACTTGAATACTCCATATCAAAGGATTTGCCCTCCCAGTCCCAGATGAGCTAGAGGTAGCGTGATTAAAAAGTATACATTGATGCTGAAATCTGAATGGGAAACAATCAGATTAAACTTCTGAACTGTGCTCTGAAAATGTTGGTGATCATTGCAAAATACACCAGACTTTGTTGAATTTGCTTACAAATTGCACATGGATGAGCCATATTCTAGTCACATTTTAATCAAACCATCTGTCTTCTTATCATAATTTAAATTTTTTGCACTAAGCCATCTGTATTCTTCTGATGTTTCATTCACTGCATATCAAACTATTTTAAAAATGCACAGAAATATTAAAGGGGGGGATGGTTCTCTCTCATTTCCTAGCAAAATCACAGGACTGCATCACCAAGGCTGCCATTTCTATGATCACTTACCCAAGAATACGTTCCATTGAGTTCAGTGGGGTTTACTCCCAGGCAAGTGGGTATAGAAATGTAGCTTTAAAAGACCACGCTTGGAATTACAAACAATGGTTGTTTCTTCTTAAAATTAGAATCTATTCTGTGATTTTACTAGCAAGTGAAAGAGAAAAGAAACAATGTTTTTAAACAAGGTGCATTCTGAATTCCATTCTGTATCTAGAGTAGAGCAGAATTATGGCTGTTAGCCATGCTCCCATCCCTATACACATTCAGCATAACTTGTGAAAGCTCCTATGTGCAGGGATGTCGGACAAATCTGCAATGGAATCTAATGAGTTTGGAGTTCTCTGAATCAGCCCTGTGAATTCAGCAGCAGACTAGCTTTTCCTGAGTTGCACAATTTCTATTAGGGATGTACGAAAGGCATTATGTTGATGGTGGGGGGGGGAGGCGCTCCGTCCCTCCCCCTGGAATCTTGGATGGGGGGGAGGCGCTCCGTTCCTCCCCCCCTGGAATCCTGGCCGGCCGCTGGCTAGCAGGGATGCAAATGGTGGTGGCCGTAGCTGCCGCCGTTTGCGTCCCTGCAGTCAGCCATGATAGGCTATGTAAATGTTTAGGTAGCCTATCACGGCTGACTTAAAAAAAAAAAAAAGCGCATACGCAAATGGCGGCGGCCACGGCCGCCGCCATTTGTGTTCCTTATTTTGGCACGTCTTAGTCTACGTCAAGATTTACGTAGACTAAGACGGCAAAAATAAGGGGAACGCAAATAGCGTAGCTACATAAATCTTGACGTAGACTTAGATGTGCCAAAATAAGGAACGCAAATGGCGGCGGCTGTGGACGCCACCATTTGCGTACGCGCGTTGTTGTTGTTTTTTAAGTCAGCCGTGATAGGCTACGTAAACATTTACGTAGCCTATCACAGGTTTTTTTAAAAACTTAGCCGTGATAGGCTACGTAAATCTTCATGTAGCCTATCACGTTTTGTTTTGTTTTTAAACTGGAAACGGTGGCGGCGACAGCCGGTCGGAAGACCAGCCGCCGCAGCTGCTGCCGCCAGGAAGATCCGCCCCAGGTAAGTCTCGTCCCGGGGGGGCAGGGGGGGCAGACCATTCCACCACCGATTTAGGGGGGCCGAATGCACTGGCATTCGGCCTCCCCGAGATCCATGGTGGAATTTTCTGACATCCCTAGTTTCTATAGACTTGCAGACTGCTGGGGTTTTGGGGGGGTTTACTTTCCTGAATTTTATGCAAATTTAGTCATAGAAAAATACATAAAATAAAAAAAACAGCCAAAAATGCGTATTTCCCCCATAGGCTAAAGCATGAAAATGCACATGGGGGGGGGTGTGGAGATTGTACATTTGCACAAATGTGAATTTGTGGAAATTTGGGAAATTGGAAAAAATCTGATGCTGTCAATGAGAGGACTATGGAATGCAAGGCACCTGACAATCCATGGAACACAGATGGAATAGATTTTACCAAATCCATACATCTTGTGTGAAAACTATGTGAGTCTCACACATCTGCTAGCCCAAGACATTTATTGCCCCAGCTTGAGGACTAGATGGCGCGCACACACGGAGAGAAGCCTGTTCTACCTATAGAAACTGACTGGACTGGCAGCTGAATCTCATTTCAATACCGGAGATGGGACAGCATCCTCGACCTCACCTGGTTGGTTAGTTTGGAAGGAAAGGCAGGGCAGGCCACATGGAACTACGGATGCTGGAGAAATTCAAGACAGACTGAAATGAGCTTGGATTTCCAAGAATCCAACCTGCGGAATCTTCTGCAGAGCAACCCCCTCAGGCCACATGGAGTCTGTGGACTTTCGGATATTTTTTTTTTTACTTTCCTGAAATTTACACATATAAATTCATAGGAAAATACATACGTTTCTGCTGAGGAAACATTGAATGGAATGGGGGACAATATGCTATATGTTGACCACTAAGGTAAATTATATAAACACTTATGTAATTTTTTGTGAATTTTCCACACAATGAAAAAAAAATTCATCCATCTGTGGGGAGACAATGAAACAAAAGGCACCTGACAATCCACGAAACACAGATGGAGCGGATTTTACATAGTTCGTACATCCCTACATGGAGCACACTGCTCTGTCCTCCAACAGAAGGGAACAACTGCTACCTCCTCCACATCACCCATCATCTGTAGGATTGTTGCAGGTGCCCAACTGCGTCTAGGAAGCCAGCAGGCTCCACTGCAGTTGGCCTCCTGCCTGGACCTTGCTCCCTGAGCCATGGGGTGCTGATGGCCCCAGAGCTCAACAGTGCCGAGGGTCAGCTCACTCCTCATTGCTGGTGCATCTGCTTCCTTCTCTCTCCCCCCAGCTTGGCTATCGCAATGGCAGCAGTGCTGGCAGGGCAGGAGGATGACAACAGGGGCTTCCCACTGATGCCAGTGTGGTAGCCAGAATGGGGGGAAGAGGAGAGGTGAGTGGCATTCCCTTCTCCTCCTCCCCCCATCCTGGCTCCTGTGGCAGAAGCAGTGTGGCTGGGCAGGATGATTTACTGGGCCCATCTGCTCGTGCACGTCCTTCCTCACCTGTCCTCCTTAACAGTAGCTATTATAATGCAAGATGGAGACTCTTGTTCTTCCTAAGTCTTTTGTTGTAGAAATGGCCCTTTAGGGCCAGTGTTGTGTGGAACAATAGACTTACAAAAAATAAGAGCCCCTATCTTGCATTAAAATGGCAGCCACTAAGGAGGACAGGTGGAGGAAAGATGCATGTGAGCCAGGCCTGGACATGAGCAGAAGGGTTGCTGAGCGCTCCAGGGACTTGCACAACATGGCTCACCAGTTCTAAACAGCAGTTCATAATTTCAACTGCTAAAAGCACCACACTAATTGAAAGTAGTGAATTACTTTGTAGTCTCTAATTCTGTTGCTTTCCTCACTGCTGTTAGACATTAAAATTGATCCTTTCCCTCTTATTCCTCTGCAAACAGGAATCATTGCTTCTGATACTGCCTTCATTCTATCAGCATCTATTTTAAAACCAAATCCGAGTGAAGGCAGATTTCAGAAGCAATGCTTTGTTGCTTCACTCTGGTGTATTTTGGGTAGGATGTATGTTCCTATTCAGAAGATATAAGACTGAGGACAGAACGCACTGATTCCTAATTCTGCCCTCATGTGGATTTGATTTCAAGACAGGCATCAGAGCGAGGCAAGTACTAGAAACAATGCCTCTAATATGCAGAGGAAGAGGAGGAAATAATATTTTAAAAATCACTGAAATTCCCCCAACATTACAAGCTGTGAATGAGATGGTGAACGGGATGGGGGTCAGCCCTATTTAAAATATCCACATCTCCCCTCACTCTCCAAAATTTCTGGAAAACCAAGCAAACATGCTCAGTACTGAACTCCAAAAATGTAGATTTTCATTGTGTGAAGATGTCAATTTTCACACAAGCTTTTACTTTAATTTAAAATGAATAATTAAAAAATCCAAATTGGATTCTTAATATTGAAACTCAGAATTAAAGTATCTTTCAAGATAAAAGGCTTGTGTTTTGCTATTTTCTGATAAGCTGTTAATGTAAAAATGTGCACAAAAAGAAGGGAATGTTCAGGATCTATGAATATCTCTAAAACAGCACTGCAATCTTCATTATTCTTGCAAGACAAGAGAGAAATCTTTTGCAATATTAAAAAAATTCTAGAGAGTTACAAAATGATTTAAGGATTTGGAGATGCACCATTATTGCTGTGAGAGCTCATCCTAATTTAGCTTATCAAAGAGAAAATGGAGACAATACTTGATAAATACATGCATAGAGCAAAGATTTGAGGTGACTAACTAAGCAGACAAGAATTCCATGACTGGAAGACAGAAAAAACTCAAACTGGGAAAGAGAGAGAGAGAGATGTCTATGAACAAGTATCTTTAGTCTCTGAAAAACCTTATCAAGAGTCATCAGCTTATTCATTCTTTGAAGATTTAAAGCAAGCACATTCCCCACCCCCAAGAATATATAATGGAACGGGAAATGAAGAGTTGTTTTTTTTCACTCAGAGTTGTATGCCAAATAGCCTTTGAGTGAGATTCTTAAAACACAATTATATTTAAGAGGGAGGAACAGGAAACACCAACTTAAGGGAAACAGAGTACAGTATTTCCTTTAAAACATTTCTGTATTTCTTCATAATTTGTGCACCATACATACATACAAGCACATCACAGTCCCTGATGCAAAGACAGGCATGTCAGCCTTTGCCTGTATGCATCCTATTGTTTTCATCTCTCCTTCCTAATCTTCTACATCCTGCCATCTCCTGATATCACTTGCTAAAAGTTAAGTGTGCCCTGGGCATGGCCCTCCAAGGAGGACTTGTCTGGATGGGAATCTCTTCTGCTTATATGTTAATGTAACATACACATACACACACACCAATCAATCAATCGATCCCTAGATGGAAAAGTCACAGGGTCAGTATTTGCTTGAGATGGCACCACTTCATTCTTTAACATTCTAATCAAACATCCAATGAGATATCAGGGATGTGGAGACACAACTTTTTTTTAAAATTGTAAATCATTAAACCTCAAATAGAGAGGCAAACAGAGCTAGAAGCCACTGAATTTTAGGAACCTGTTCTACAAGGAATCCTCACTGAGACATTACAACAGCAATATTGTGTGTCTTGGCCTTTTCAGCCCCTGCATTTTCCATCCTTACTGCCACTAGTCACTCTTGCCTACAACACTTCCATCATTCGCATGCCATGCAGCCAGATTTAAGGACAAACTAACTCCTAAGCTTCTCCCCAACTTGTTCCTTAGCCAGCTCAAACTCTTTTTGACTTTCTCTTCCTTATTAGGGAAGTGTGAATCAGAAAAAGTCAAGTCTCTTGAGGTTCTCCAATTTACATCCTTGAAGCTCATTCAGACTCGTGTCCATATCAAATGTGAGCCTTTTCCCCTTTTCCCATGAAAATTCATGTTTATTTTCATGCACATTTTTTTCAAATGTATGCAACAATTGTGTGCATTTTCTTCCCCTAGATTAAAGTGTGCTAGTAACTTTCTGCACAATTATAAAATGTGCATATTTTTCATGTGCATTTTTTAAAATGTATTCATTTTTCAATTATATTGTTGTTGTTGCCCAAATCACATTGCAAGCTCAGAAATATATAGGGATGTCAGAGAATTTCACCACGAATCTCGGGGAGGCCGAATGCACCCCCAAAATCGGTGGTGAAACGGTCTGCCCCCCGCCCCCCCCAGGACAGGACTTACCTTGGGCGAATCCTCCTGGAGGCGGCGGCTCCGGCGGCGGTTCGGCAGTGGTTCAGCGGCAGGGCAGTGGCGGCGGGTGTGGCAGCTGGTCTTCCGACTGGCTGCCGCCACCGCCATTTCCAGTAAAAAAAAAAACGTGATAGGCTACATAAAGATTTACGTAGACTATCACGGCTAGATTTTTTAAAAATACCGTGATAGGCTACGTAAATGTTTACGTAGCCTATCACGGCTGAGTAAAAAAAAAAAACCATGGCCGCCACCATTTGCATTCCTTATTTTGGCATATGTAGTCTACGTAAACATTTACGTAGACTACAGCGAAAATAAGGAGAACACAAATAGCGTAGCGTCTACACTATTTGTGTTCCCCTTATTTTCGCCGTAAATGTTTACGTAGACTACACATGCCAAAATAAGGAACGCAAATGGCGGTGCCCATGGGCGCCGCCATTTGCGTATGCACGGTTTTTTGAGTTTTTTTACTCAGCCGTGATAGGCTATGTAAACATTTACGTAGCCTATCACAGCTGACTGCAGGGACGCAAACGGCAGCAGCTATGGCTGCCGCCATTTGCGCACCTAGCCAGCCAGGATTCGGGGAGGAGGGATGGAGCGCCCCCCCGGCCAGAATTTCGGGGGGGAGGGACAGAGCGCCTCCCCCCCAGCCAGAATTTTGGGGGGAGGGACAGAGTGCCTCCCCCGCACCTCGAACCAATTTCGTGAGAAGGTAAGTGACTTTCGTACATCCCTAGAAATATACAGACTTTGAATGCAGGTTGTGTTCAGTCTGCTTTCAGTTATGGGAGGCGTGAGTTGACTAAATTCTAGTCTAAAATGAACTGAATTTCTCATACATCCCTATGTCTGATATATGATAAGTTTTATTCTTTTTTTTAAACTAAGCTTCACCATAGCCTCACCAAAGATAAGCACGCTTAACCTTGCTAAAACAGGGTGGCCTAAAGGGGTATCCCAAATACATTTTTTATTGCAGAATTTACACAAAAGTAGACCTACAACATAGCCCTCTGATGACATTGTTGTTTAATGTTGCCTGCATAATGTCTGCAAATTTCAATCTCTTCTCTTGCCACTTTTCTTTCTGGAAAAAAATTCTCAGTATAGGGCATAAAATATCCCCAGAATCTTTTCATTTTGCCATTAGTGTATCTATGTCCCCCAAAGAAACTAGCCTATGGAAAGTTGGAAACAGGCTTAAGTCCTCTAGGTATCAGTAGTTTGGCAAAACATTGGATTTCATTGGGGAACATTTACCTCCGCAGAGACAGATTTTTTATGGGGGTAGAAAAATACCACACAACACACACACCCCAAATTAGTTCTTTGTAATATATGTTTTATCTAAAGTTTTACCTTGACAGATTATGATTCTTTTCTAATATTTTGAGTTTAAACCATATGTCTTCAGAGACCACAGACACATGCTTGTTTGTGGGGGCATTTTACAACTCCAGGATGCATTGGAAAATGGCTTGTGGTATTAAAATGCCCAACGATCATGCTTGTGTGTATGTTTTTACAGCCATTGCATACGGGTGATCCCCGAACTGCTAGTGAATCTTTCCTTCCCCACACTTCTTTTTCTCACTGTGACCTGCTCTCCCCCCTCCTTGCAACAATCATTGATCTGTTTGCACCCCAAAACCACACTAACTTTACTGCTTATATCACCCCAGGAAATGACTCATTTATACATTCACCACCCTGAACCTCTCTAATTGGATTTCACTTGCATCCATCTCTCCTGTGCCTTCGTGTCTTTCATATTAGGTGATGCACTCAATTGCCAGAGAAATTACATAGTTCATGTTTGCTTTTATATCTAAGACACTTTTACAGGTAAGAGTTATTTGTTTCTTTAACTTTACAAATGCTGGTTTTCATTCTAATGCTTTAAAATAAATGTTTGATCTTATAAATTTTAATTCTAATGAATCACTCTTGTTGTTTCTTTGACAATCGGATCCTTGTGTTCAGCTTCTTTATTCTCCTAAAAAGGGTGCCTCATCACAGTGGCACATGATAACACAAAGTTCAAAGATCCCATGCATGTGTTTGGCTTGAACATGTGAATGTGCACAGGAATGTCAACCAGCACAAGTGGTAACATCAGTCAGAATAGATCATACAAGGGTAGGTGGACAAACAACCTGATGTATAAGGCAGCTTCCTATGTTCCTTACTATAGCCCCATTGTACAGAGCCTTATCCTGAGGAAACTCTAGGCACATGCTTAACGTACAGCTAAATAATAGTAAAATATGAAAGTAAGAAAGAAAAATGGTCTTCTTCCAGCCTGTTTTCCCATTTTGTTTTCTTCTGCTAATTACAACATTACCTCACCAGGGTCTTTCTTGAGTTTTGATTAAGAATTACAATTAGGTTTGTTTGCTATATACTAATTAAGTCTGCAATCTATGGGCCCAGGGCTTTGAGTGCTATGTTCTTTAAAGTCTGGGTTTGAATCCTTGTGTATTCAACCCTGTTAGTGCTGAACTAGGCTTGCCACTTCTTCTTTTTCTGACAGGCTCCTCACCTTTAACAGCAAGCAGGTACATCATGGCCCTATCCATGCTGGGAATAGTTGTACCTATTGAGTTTGGCTGGTGCAGATGGCTAAGAAATTTGTTTAGTTCATTTTTTATACGAATTTACCAAAATTCATGAAGTTCGTGCTCAGGAGAGAAAGAACTTGAGATTTTAAAAATCTGAATGCAGAAGAAAGCAAAACTGACAGATTTGCCCATCCCAAAGCCAATGCCCTAACCACACTGGCTTTAATATAGACAGTTCTACAATTCAGCCTTTTATTTTTACATTCCATCCTGAATACATCGTTCTTTTCTTGTTTCCTATTAAAAAAAATAATCAAGCAAAGACTAATCAGTGCCTAGATTCAAAAACTGTCCTTTGATATATAAATCTGATCTGCAAATTAAAAACCCATCAACCTCCCCCATTTTGTCATTGCTAAGAAGATACCATTCTAATAAAAATATTTCAGCTGTTTTCTTCAGAACAGTTAATCAATTTTTGTGCCCACTTTACCTTCTGCTTTCACAATGTGGGTGAACTATTTCACATTTCAGTTGTATGTAGTTCTCCCATAGCAAGTTCTGCCCTTACAGAAGGCTGTATAGTATCACTGTAGGAGCTGTTGTTGGCATTAAAGTCATCCTTTGCAACACATTAGGGATGTACGAAAGGTACTTACCTTTCGGGGATTAAGCTGATAGTTGGGGGGGAGGCATTCCGTCCTTCCCCCTGGAATCCTCGCCGTGGGGGAGGCGCTCCGTTCCTCCCCCCCCCTGGAATCCTGGCTGGCCAGCTGTGCTCTGCAGCAATTCTGCAGAGCCGCTGGCCGGCTGTGCCAGCAGCCGGACATCCGGCCACTGGCTAGCAGGGACGCAAATGGCAGCGGCTGTAGCTGCCACCGTTTGCATCCCTGCAGTCAGCCGTGATAGGCTACGTAAATGTTTACGTAGCCTATCACGGCTGAGTAAAACAAAAAACAAAAACGTGCGTACGCAAATGGCGGTGCCCATGGGCGCCGCCATTTGCGTCCCTTATTTTAGCACGTCATAGTCTACATAAACATTTACGTAGACTAAGACGGCGAAAATAAGGGGAACACAAATAGCGTAGCGTTCCCCTTATTTTTGCCATCTTAGTCTACGTAAATGTTTACGTAGACTAAGACGTGCCAAAATAAGGAACGCAAATGGCGGTGCCCATGGGTGCCGCCATTTGCGTATGCGCAGTTTTTTTGTTTGTTTTTTTACTCAGCCATGATAGGCTATGTAAACATTTACGTAGCCTATCACTGTGGTTTTTTTTAAATCTAGCGTAGCCTATTGCGTTTTTTGGGGGGGTTGTTTTTTAACTGGAAATGACAGCGGCAGCAGCCGGTCGGAAGACCGGCCGCCGCAGCCGAACCACCACCGGAGCCGCCGCCGCCAGGAAGATCCACCCCAGATAAGTCTCGTCCCGGGGGGGTGGGGGGGCAGACCATTCTGCCACCGATTTCAGGGGGCCGAATGCGCTGGCATTTGGCCTCCCCAAGATCTGTGGCGGAATTCTCTGACATCCCTACAACACATTCACCAACACATTCCAAGTGATTTGAGGAGAGTGACTCTTGGATTTGCACCAGCTCTGTTTGTATGACAGTTTGTTAGTAGGAGAGAGATTCAAGTTGTGACATATTCTTTTCTTATGATTTGTGTATCAAGATATCAAATGGTAAAGATATATGAGGTAGGCATCCTAGTGCATATTTTTTGGATTCCAGCAAATGTTCAATATGTGTAAGTTGGTTTGTTGGTTCATTCCTCTTCTCTTCCTATTTTTGTCTCTGATAATATCTGGAGACAAAATTAAATGTTTTGAAAGACAAAATGCTCAAAGGTTAACAGAGCAGCATGTTATACAAAGCATTTTCAGTTTCTGATCTTAGCCATTGGACAATAAATCATACTATGAAAACATACTTACTGTAAATCAGTTCATTGAATCATAGTTATTTACTTTCAGGAAGAGAACCTCAAAGTAAAAATTGTCATATTTAACATGGAAATGGAAAGACTTCTGGGAAATAGTAGTGGAGGAGGAGGAGAAGGAAGAAGAGGAGGAGGAGGAGGTTCCACAATGAATCCAGGGTCTGAGCTTCCTACTTGCAGTCTCACAGCAAACTTAAGACAGTAGGTTCCCTCTCAAGTCTGACCTGAGGCTCCACTCTCAGGAAGACCACTGGCATTGCCAACTGGCTCTTAGGGCAAGCCCAAGCTACAAAATTGCCACTCAGTAGATCATCCACTTGACTGCCAGCTGCAGACAAAATAGGATCCCACTTGCTCCCTTGCACACCATACAAAAGGGGCTCTGCTGTAAAAGGAGGTGCAGGGTTTCCTTCTGTTTTCGTGTTCTTTCACTATAATGCCTGGAAAGGATGACAGTTTTTTTTTTTTTAATTTCTGAACAATAAATCAGAAAAAACAAAAATGTTCAACTCAGTTTTCACCATAACAAAAGATTTTTTTTCTGGCTTTCAGTCCCCTCTGTCACTTGCCTTCTACATACTGATCATTCTGGATAAATGGTGCTAAGCCCAATAATTTCTGAGATAAATTCACAGAGATACTAGGAATATTTTTCTTAGAGAAACTGGTGTTTCAAAGTTAGGAGAGCCTTTTGTCTACTTCAAATAAATTGTTGCCTTTTCAATCTGAGCTTACATTTTATATATGTACAATAATTCAGAATGCAGTGGAAGATTTTCAAATTTTAGGGCTGACTTCAAATAGGCTGTGGAAGAGTCCAAAAAATTCATTTCGGAGCCAGTGACAACCCTGGAGTGCTAAAGTGTTGAGAGGAAAAGAAAATAAGTCAGTACTGGTCCTTAAAAATGTAGGGGGAATAAATCTATTCTAAGAACATATGAGACAAGAAAGTGACATGAACGCTGCAATCCTTTACATGTTTACCTGGGAGTGTGTCTACTGAACTAAATGGGAATTACTGTTGAGTAGTATTGTGCTATAAAGGCCAAAGAATAGTCACTGATGTCAGTTCACAAGGGAATTATTACATTCATCATATAGATGGCACTCGGTAGGTTCTGCAACAAATGACAGAGAAAATCGTCACAAGCAAGAAGTTGTGACACCTAATAATTATCTGCCCACTGCTAAATATTCAGCAGAGATCTGTTTCTATGAAGAAGAGCAGTATGATTAAACTGTATAATCCAAGTGACAGAGTAAGTGAAAGCATAATTGTGCAGAGTTGAACTAAAAAGAAAAAAAGCCAGACATATCCACATGGGACTCTTGCATCAGAGATTATTGGTGTATTATACTAATGAGTCATTTACAGAAGAGAGACCATAATAAGAAATTCTTTGGAGGAAAAGCCACAGAGATGGAACACTTTCCACATTGAATGTTTTATATGGCCTTACAATCAACCATGCCATCAACCATGTCCATACCTTAAAGGAGGGAGGAGCAGTCAAGATTTATCACTCATGCTATTGACTTTTAATCCTATTGTTGTTGTTTATTCGGTCAGTCACTTCCGACTCTTCGTGACTTTATGGACCAGCCCACGCCAGAGTTTCCTGTCAGCCATCACCACCCCCAGGTCCCCCAACGTCAAGTCCGTCACCTCCAGAATATCATCCATCCATCTTGCCCTTGGTTGGCCCCTCTTCCTTTTGCCTTCCACTTTCCCTAGCATCAGCATCTTCTCCAGGGTATCCTGTCTTCTCATTATGTGGCCAAAGTACTTCAGTTTTGCCTTTCATATCATTCCCTCAAGTGAGCAGTCTGGCTTTATTTCCTGGAGGATGGACTGGTTTGATCTTCTTGCAGTCCAAGGCACTCTCAGAATTTTCCTCCAGCACCACAGCTCAAAACCATCTATCTTCCTTTGCTCAGCCTTCCTTATGGTCCAGCTGTCGCAGCCATAGGTTACTATGGGGAATACCATTGCTTTAACTATGCAGACCTTTGTTGTCAGTGTGATGTGTCTGCTTTTAACTATTTTATCAAGATTTGTCATTGCTCTCCTCCCAAGAAGTAAATGTCTTTTGATTTCCTGGCTGCAGTCAGCGTCTGCAGTAATCTTTGTGCCTAGAAAGACAAAGTCTGTCACTGCCTCCACGTTTTCTCCCTCTATTTGCCAGTTATAAATCAAGCTGGTTGCCATAATCTTGGGGGTTTTTAGGTTTAACTGCAACCCAGCTTTTGCACTTTCTTCTTTCACCTTCGTCATGAGGTTCCTCAGCTCCTCCTCTCTTTCAGCCATCAAAGTGGTATCATCTGCATATCAGAGATTGTTAATGTTTCTTCCAGCAATTTTAAATCCAGCCTTGGCTTCATCACGCCCAGCACGTCGCATGATGTGTTCTGCATACAGGTTGAATAGGCAGGGTGAGAGTATACAGCCCTGCCGTACTCCTTTCCCAATCTTAAACCAGTCCGTTGTTCCATGGTCTGTTCTTACCATTGCTACTTGATCATTATACAGATTCCTCAGGAGGCAGACAAGATGACTTGGTATCCCCATACCACCAAGAACTTGCCACAATTTGTTATGATCCACCCAGTCAAAGGCTTTAGAGTAGTCAATAAAACAGAAATAGATGTTTTTCTGAAACTCCCTGGCTTTCTCCATTATCCAGCGGATATTGGCAATTTGGTCTCTAGTTCCTCTGCCTTTTCTAAAGGCAGCTTGTACATCTGGCAATTCTCGTTCCATGAATTGCTGGAGTCTACCTTGCAAGATCTTGAGCATTACCTTACTGGCATGTGAAATAAGTGCCACTATTCAATAGTTTGAACATTCTTTGGTGCTTCCCTGTTTTGGTATGGGGATATGAGTTGATTTTTTCCAATCTGGTGGCCATTCTTGTGTTTTCCAAATTTGCCGGCATATGGCATGGATCACCTTGACAGCATCATCTCGCAAGATTTTAAACAGTTCAGCTGGGATACCGTCATCTCCTGCTGCCTTGTTATTAGCAATGCTTCTTAAGGCCCATTCAACCTCACTCTTCAGGATGTCTGGCTCTAGCTCACTGACCACGCCGTCAAATCTATCCTCGATATTATTATCCTTCCTATACAGATCTTCCGTATATTCTTGCCACCTTTTCTTGCTCTCTTCTGCTTCTGTTAGGTCCTTGCCATCTTTGTTTTTGATCATACCCATTTTTGCCTGGAATTTACCTCCAATGTTTCTAATTTTCTAGAAGAGGTCTCTTGTCCTTCCTATTCTATTATCTTCTTCTGCTTCTGTGCATTGCTTGTTTAAAAATAATTCCTTATCTCTTCTGGCTAACCTCTGGAATTTTGCATTTAATTGGGCATATCTCCCCCTATCACTGTTGCCTTTTGCTTTCCTTCTTTCTTGGGCTGCTTCCAGTGTCTCCGCAGACAGCCATCTTGCCTTCTTGATTTTCTTTTTCTTTGGGACGTTTTTTGTCCCAAATGTGATCACAAATTCAAGAATGTGTGAACTAGGGATGTACGGATTCCCCACCATTTGTTCTGGTGAGGCATCCATGGAGGGTGGAGGCAATTTGTTCCTCCGCCCCGGAATCCTCACGGAGTGGCTCCGCTCCATGAGGATTCTGTAGAGCCAAGGGCCACCCTGTTCCACCATCTGTATGCCCCGGATTCCCCCCCCCTTTTTTTTGGCTCCCTGAACTTACAAAAAGTATTCTGTAAGTACTGCTGAAAAATTCTTTTTGCGCGGCCGCCATCGGTCTCCTTAAAGGTAAAGCCCTTCACAGGAATTCCCCATGTAACTTCCGGTCACCTGACCTCACAGGACCTGTCCTGACCTCACCTCACCTGACCTCACTGGACCTGACCTGACCTCACTGGACCTCACTTCCACAGACAATAAACAGAAAAGATGGAGGATTTCCATGGACTTTGCAACACAGCCCCAGTTAGGGATGTACGAAAGTCACTTACCTTTTCGCAGGGGTGCTTCGCGGTGGGGGGAGGCGCTTCGCTTCTCCCCCCGAAGTTCAGGTGAGGGTGGGGGGCCATTCCACCTCGCCCGGCCGAAATTCAGGCCATGGGGGGAGGCTTCCCGCCTCGCCCGGCCGAAATTCAAGCCGGGGAGAAGCGCCCCGTCTCCCCGGCCGCGAAAGTGTAAAAAAAAACAACAACCCCGTGATAGGCTACGTAACGATTAACGTAGCCTATCACGGCTAGATTTACAAAGTCAGCCGTGATAGGCTACGTAAATCGTTACGTAGCCTATCACGGGTGACTTTGAGAAAAAAAAAGCGTGTCCGCAAATGGCGGCGGCCTATGGGCGCCGCCATTTGCGTTCCTTATTTGGTTCCGGTAGTCTACGTAAAGATTTACGTAGACTACACTGTAGTCTACGTAAATTTTTACGTAGACTACCAGGACCAAATAAGGAACGCAAATGGCGGCGCCCCATGGGGGCCGCCATTTGCGTATGCGCTTTTTTTTTTCAAAGTCACCCGTGATTGGCTACGTAATGATTAACGTAGCCTATCACGGCTGACTTTGGAGATCTAGCCGTGATAGGCTACGTTAATCGTTACATAGCCTATCACGGGGTTGTTGTTGTTTTTTACTTCAGGTGTAATGGCTGCGGCGGCAGCCGGTCAAAAGACCGGCTGCCGCCCCCGCCCCCGCCGAAAGCCCGCCAAACTGCCGCCGGGACCCGCCGCTGGGAGGGACATTCCGCTACGGTAAGTCCTATCCCGGGGGGGCGGGGGGGAGGAGAATTTCACCACTGATTTCGGGGGGGCGAATGCATTGGCGCTCGGCCCCCCGAAGATTCGGGGAGAAATTCTCCGCCATCCCTAGCCCCAGTGAAAGAGTGCCTCGGGTCACAGGGAAAATGCCTATTTATTATCATAAAAAGGGTAAAGCCATTTGCGTTCTTCTTCCATTTCCAATTTATGGATTTCTTTTTGTGATTATTTTCATAAAATCCACTGTTTGGCAGACAAAAAAAAAGGGTCCACATAAGCTCCGGTCCAGGTTGACCAGGCCGCCCCATTCTGAGGAGGATTCCACGGACCACATTTCTCAGAATGCAATTCCATTTAAAATTCGTGTAGAATTCTCTGACATCCCTAGTGTTAACTCTTCCCTACAAAGCGCATTCCCATTCCCATTCGGGGTTTCAAATGGGACAAGTTCTGTTTACTGAATATTTTTATGGTAGTCACTGTTTATGAATATTTTAAAACTGTATTTTATTGAAACTGCTTTTATTTACAATTATTTATATATTGCTGTTTTTTCAGTCGTTCAGTCATGTCCGACTCTTCGTGGCCCCATGGACCATAGCATGCCAGGCCTTCCTGTCCTGCGCTCTCTCCTGGAGTGTGCTCAAGTTCATATTCATTGCATCCGTGATGCTATCTAGCCATCTCATCCTCTGCCGTCCCCTTCTCCTTTTGCCTTCAGTCTTTCCCAGCATCAGGGTCTTTTCCAGAGAGTTTTCTCTTCGCATTAGGTGGCCAAAATATTTGAGCTTCAGTTTCAGTATCTGTCCTTCCAATGAGCATTCAGGGTTGATTTCCTTTAGGATGGACTGATTTGACCTCCTTGCAGTCCAGGAGACTTGTAAGAGTCTTCTCCAGCACCACAGTTCGAAAGCATCAATTCTTCGGCGCTCAGCCTTCCTTATAGTCCAGCTCTCACAGCCATACATTACTACTGGGAAAACCATAGCTTTGATTAGACGGACCTTTGTCGGCAAGGTGATGTCTCTGCTTCTTACTATGCTGTCTAGGTGTGGCATAGCTTTCCTCCCAAGGAGCAAGCGACTTTTAATTTCATGGCTACAGTCATCGTCTGCGGTGATCTTGGAGCCCAAGCAAGTAAAATCTGTCACTGCTTCCATTTCTTCCCCTTCTATATGCCAGGAAGTGATGGGGCCAGATGCCATGATCTTAGTTTTTTTAATGTTGAGTTTCAAACCAGCTTTTGCACTCTCCTCTTTCACCCTCAACAAGAGGCTCTTTAGATCCCCTTCGCTTTCTGTCATTAGGGTGGTATCGTCTGCATATCGGAGGTTGTTGATAATTCTCCCAGCAATCTTAATTCCGACCTCTGATTCATCCAACCCGGCATTTCTCATGATGTACTCTGCATATAAGTTAAATAAGGAGGGCGACAATATGCAGCCTTGTCGTACTCCTTTCCCAATTTTGGACCACTTGGTTGTTCCATGTCTGGTTCTTACTGTTGCTTCTTGACCCTCAAACAGGTTTCTCAGGAGACAGGTAAGGTGGTCTGGTACTCCCATCTCTTTAAGAATTTGCCACAGTTTGTTGTGATCCACACAATCAAAGGCTTTAGCGTAGTCAATGAAGCAGAAATAGACGTTTTTCTGGAATTCTCTTGCTTTCTCCATGATCCAGCGAATGTTGGAGATTTGATCTCTAGTTCCCCTGCCTCTTCAAAACCCAGCTTGTACTTCCGGTAGTTCTCGGTTCACATACTGCTGAAGCCTAGCTTGTAGGATTTTGAGCATCACCTTGCTGGCATGTGAAATGAGCACAATTGTGCGGTAGTTTGAACACTCTTTGGCGTTGCCCTTCTTTGGAATTGGAATGTAAACTGACTTTTTCCAGTCTTGCGGCCATTGTTGAGTATTCCAAATTTGTTGGCATATTGAATGCAGCACTTTAACAGCATCATCTTTTAGGATTTTAAATAGCTCAGCTGGAATACTGTTCTCTCCGCTAGCTTTGTTGTTAGTAATGCTTCCTAAGGCCCACTTGACTTCACTCTTGAGGATGTCTGGCTCAAGTTCAGTGACCGCACTATCATGGCTATCAGGGACATTAAGATCTTTCCTGTATAGTTCTTCTGTGTATTCTTGCCATCTCTTCATAATCTCATCTGCTTCTGTTAGGTCCCTGCCTTCTTTGTCCTTTATCATGCCTGTCTTTGCACAAAACGTTCCCTTGAGATCTCCATTTTTCTTGAAAAGATCTCTAGTCTTTCCCATTCTGTTGTTTTTCTCGATTTCTTTGCATTGTTCATTTAAGAAGGCCTTCTTGTCTCTCCTTGCTATTCTCTGGAACTCTGCATTCAGTTGGATATATCTTCCCCTTTCTCCCTTGCTTTTCACTTCCCTTCTTCCCTCAGCTACTTGTAAAGCCTAATCAGACAGCCACTTGGCTTTCTTGCATTTCTTTTTCTTTGGGATGGATTGAGTTGCTTCCTCCTGAACAATGTTACGGACCTCCATCCATAGTTCCTCAGGCACTCTGTCTATCAGGTCTAATCCCTGAAATCTATTCCTCACCTCCACTGTATATTCATAAGGGATATGATTTAGGTCATACCGGAATGGTTTAGTGGTTTTCCCTACGTTCTTCAAATTAAGCCAAAATTTTGCAAGAAGCAGCTCATGATCTGAGCCACAGTCAGCTCCAGGTCTTGTTTTTACTGACTGTATAGAGCTTCTCCATCTTTGGCTGCAAAGGACATAATCAATCTGATTTCGATATTGACCATCTGGTGATGTCCATGTGTAGAGTCGTCTCTTGTGCTGTTGGAAAAGAGTGTTTGCTATGATCAGCGTGTTCTCTTGGCAAAACTCTATTAGCTTTTGTCCTGCTTCATTTTGTACACCAAGGCCATGCCTGCCTGTTATCCCGGTGATTTCTTGACTTCCTACTTTAGCATTCCAATCCCCTACGATGAAAAGGACATCTTTTTTTGGTGTTAGTTCTAGAAGGTGTTGTAGGTCTTCATAGAACCGATCAACCTCAGCTTCTTCGGCATCAGTGGTTGGGGCATAGACTTGAATTACTGTGATGTTGAATGGTTTGCCTTGGATTCGTACTGAGATCATTCTATCGTTTTTAAGATTGTACCCCAGTACTGCTTTTCCCACCCTTTTGTTGACTATGAGTGCTACTCCATTTCTTCTAAGGGATTCTTGCCCACAGTAGTAGATATGATGGTCACCTGAATTAAATTCGCCCATGCCTGTCCATTTTAGTTTGCTGATGCCCAAGATGTCAATGTTCAATCTTGCCATCTCATGTTTGACCACCTCCAGCTTACCTTGATTCATTGATCTGACATTCCAGGTTCCTAAACAATATTGTTCTTTACAGCATCGGATTTTGTTTTCACCACCAGACACATCCACAGCTATGTGTCCTTTCGGCTTTGGCCCAGCCGCTTCACTCTTTCTAGCGCTACTTGGAAATACCCTCTGCTCTTCCCCAGTAGTATATTGGACACCTTCCAACCTGAGGGGCTCATCTTCCGGCATCATATCTTTTAGCCTTGTGATACATTCCATGGGGTTTTCTTGGCAAGAATACTGGAGTGGCTTGCCATTTCCTTCTCCAGTGGACCACATTTTGTCAGAACTCTCTGCCATGACCTGTCCGTCTTGGGTGGCCCTGCACGGCATAGCTTATGGCTTCACTGAGTTATGCAAGCCCCTTCGCCACAACAAGGCAGTGATCCATGAAGGGGATTTATATATAATATGATCTTATATGATCATTTGCTATATTGTTTTTATGTGGTAAGCCATCTATTGAAAGATAGCTCAGAAATGGATCAACTAGATAAATAAATACATACATACATACATACATACTACCTTGGAGAGGTATGAAGTACAGAAGGGGTGGTGACAATGCCCAGCCCTCTTCTTGGACAGGGCATGCCCGCCCAAACAACTTGAGGGCTAGTCACCTGTGAGATCCTGTAAGAGCTTAGCTTCACAACCAGTCACTCATGCAGATCCTGTTGTTCCTTTAAATCAGGGGTGGGCAACTTGTGGCCCACCAGATGTTTTGGCCTACAACATTCATCGGCTCCAGTGAGGGAGCATGGGAGTTGTAAAACATCTGGAGCCCCACAAGCTGCCCAGTTCTTTAAATAATCTTGGCCCTAGTTTAGCCTATTTACCTGTGTCTTGCCTCTTCATTCAGCTCAGTGATGCAATCACATATTGAAAGGAGGAAAGTCATCAAAGCCAGGCAACAAGCACAGTGATAAATACTCTTTTATCCAAATTTTGCAACCTGCAAGCATTGAAACTGATTAGCTGTTGGAGATTATGGCCTTGATTCAGGGAACTCACATAGCTAGTTCACTGCACACAGTAAAGGATTTCCCCCTAGAAGCTGCTGGACTAGGCACCACATGGAAAGCTGCTTTTGAATTCCCCCAACAATGGAGGACTAAGCCTTAAATCATTAGTGGGCATATGCGGATATGCAAAACAGCCCTCTCTCAAGGCTTTTGTATCATTTACTCATATTAATTCTCCTTGATGTCCTTTGAAGGCTGATAAATATTAGCTGATAAATGCATCCCAGCTGAGTGAAGGTTGACAGAAACAGTTGTCAGTTTGGAATGTAACCAACAAAGGAGAGAAATTTGAGTTTTGTAGCTGGGGAGCAATAAAAAGTCTGGGGTAGGGTAGGAAAGGGGGTTCTCCCAGCTCAACCAGGATATTTGTAAATAAGCAGATATTTCGAATATGCCTGTACCCTCTTCTCACAAGGACACTAACCCTGTAAGAAGCACCCTTGTGAAACTTCCTATCATCTGGGGAAGGGTATGTGTATGCAAGCAAAATGATAGTGTATAGAGAGACCATAAATAAAATAAATGAATAAATTACTGAATAGAGAGACCATGGTAAAGGTAGGCATAAGTTAAAGCTAAATAAAAATGTTGCTCTCGACAGGCAGCAATTATAGGGTACTCCTATGTCACTGTACTTGTCACAACTTGGTACTTCTTAGTAGAAACTATAATTCTACTACCTCAGTAGAATAAGTACTACTTTAGTGAATAAAGTAGCAGTTACAGGAACCATCAGAAGATGGGATTCCCAGGTCGGAAGATGGTCAAAATGCTACTGGGGAGGAACAGAGGATAAGTTCAACTAGCCCCAGATGTGATGACGCAGCTAGCTCAAAGCTGAAAGGACGGCTAGCAGCCAACGGTGCCGGTGGTGAACGACGAATCCGATGTTCTAAAGATCAACACACCATAGGAACCTGGAATGTAAGATCTATGAGCCAGGGCAAATTGGATGTGGTTCTTGGGGAGCTCTCAAGATTAAATATAGACGTTTTGGGTGTCAGTGAACTGAAATGGACTGGAATGGGCCACTTCATATCAAATGACCACCAAATCTACTACTGTGGACAAGAGGACCACAGAAGAAATGGAGTAGCCTTCATAATTAATAATAAAGTGGCTAAAGCAGTGCTTGGATACAATCCAAAAAATGACAGAATGATCTCAATTCGAATTCAGGGTAAGCCATTTAACATCACAGTGATCCAAGTATACTCCCCAACCACAGATGCTGAAGAAGCAGAAGTAGATCAGTTCTATGAGGATCTGCAGCACCTACTGGATAGTACGCCAAAAAAAGATGTTATTTTCATTACAGGAGACTGGAATGCTAAGGTGGGTAGTCAAACGACACCTGGAATTACAGGCAAGCATGGTCTGGGAGAACAAAATGAAGCAGGACATAGGCTGATAGAATTTTGCCAAGACAACTCACTGTGCATAACAAACACTCTTTTCCAACAACCTAAGAGACGACTTTATACATGGACTTCACCAGATGGTCGACACCGAAATCAGATTGACCACATCCTTTGTAGCCAAAGGTGGCGGACATCTATGCAGTCGGTAAAAACAAGACCTGGAGCTGATTGTAGTTCAGATCACCAACTTCTTATTGCACAATTTAGAATCAGACTAAAGAGAATAGGGAAGACCCACAGATCAGTTAGATATTAGATCATTAGATGAGCTCACTAATATTCCTAATGAATATGCATTGGAGGTGAAGAATAGATTTAAGGGACTAGATTTAGTAGATAGGGTCCTGGAAGAACTATGGACAGAAGTTCACAACATTGTTCAGGAGGCAGCAACAAAAAACGTCCCAAAGAAAAAGAAAACCAAGAAGGCAAAATGTCTGTCTGCTAAGACACTGGAAGCAGCCCAAGAAAGAAGGAAAGCAAAAGGCAACAGTGATAAGGGGAGATATGCCCAATTAAATGCAAAATTCCAGAGGTTAGCCAGAAGAGATAAGGAATTATTTTTAAACAAGCAATGCACGGAAGCGGAAGAAGATAATAGGATAGGAAGGACAAGAGACCTCTTCCAGAAAATTAGAAACATTATTATTATTATTAAACGTTGGGTTGCAGTTAAACCTAAAAAAAAACACACAAGATTATGGCAACCAGCTTGATTGATAACTGACAAATAGAGGGAGAAAACATGGAGGCAGTGACAGACTTTGTCTTTCTTGGTGCAAAGATTACTGCAGACGCTGACTGCAGCCAGGAAATCAGAAGACGTTTACTTCTTGGGAGGAGAGCAATGACAAATCTTGATAAAATAGTGAAGAGCAGAGACATCACACTGACAACAAAATTCCGCATAGTTAAAGCAATGGTATTTCCCGTAGTAACCTATGGCTCTGAGAGTTGGACCATAAGGAAGGCTGAGCAAAGGAAGATAGATGCTTTTGAACTGTGGTACTGGAGGAAAATTCTGAGAGTGCCTTGGACTGCAAGAACATCAAACCAGTCCATACTCCAGGAAATAAAGCCAGACTATTCACTTGAGGAATGATATGAAAGGCAAAACTGAAGTACTTTGGCCACATAATGAGAAGACAGGATACCCTGGAGAAGATGCTGATGCTAGGGAAAGTGGAAGGCAAAAGGAAGAGGGGCCAACCAAGGGCAAGGTGGATGGATGATGTTCTGGAGGTGATGGGCTCAACCTTGGGAGAGCTGGGGGTGGCGATGGCTGACAGGAAGTTCTGGCATGGGCTGGTCCATGAAGTCATGAAGAGTCAGAAGCAACTGACCGAATAAACAACAACACAGGAACTCTGGGGGAAAGCGACCATGTTATACTTGAGTTCTTGGTTCTAAGGGAAGCAAAAGCTGAGTGTAGTCAAACACATACCCTGGATTTTAGGAAAGCTGATTTTAATAAACTCAGAACAATTATCAGTAAGGTCCCATGGCAAGCAATTCTAACGAGAAAAGGAGTCTGAGATGGGTGGGAGCTTTTAAAAAAGGAAATTCTCAAGGCACAATTACAAACAATTCCAACAATAAGAAAAGGTGGAAGACAACAGAAGAAGTCAATGTGACTTCACAAAAAGCTTAGAGATGACCTGAAAACAAAAAAGGACACATATAGGAAGTGGAAGGAAGGCCAAGCAACAAAGGAGGAGTACAGGCAAGTAGCACAGAATTGCAGGGATGGTGTCAGGAAGGCTAAAGCTGAGAACAAGCTGAGGTTAGCGAGGGATGCTAAAAGCAACGAAAAGGCTTTCTTCAGCTACGTGCATAGTAAAAGACAGAGGAAAGAAATGGTTGTTCAGCTATTAAATAAGGATGGCAAAACAATAACGGATGACAAAGAAAAGGCAGAGGTACTCAATTCCTACTTTGGCTCAGTCTTCTCTCAAAAGAAGGTCTATGACCCCCTGGCAAAGGCGAAGTACAGGCTGAAGGGGCAGGATTGCAGCTTGAGATCGATAGGCATATGGTCAAGGAACACGTAATTGCTTTGAATAAGTTCAAATCTCCAGGGCCAGATGAACTGCATCCTAGAGTCATAAAGGAACTGGCAGAAGAACTCTCAGAACCACTGTCTATTCTCTTTGAGAAATCATGGAGGACGGGTGAAGTGCCAGATGACTGGAGAGGGCTAACGTTGTCCCTATCTTCAAAAAGGGTAAAAAGGAGGAACCTGGGAACTACAGACCAGTCAGTCTGACATCAATCCCTGGGAAAATTCTGGAGCAGATGATAAAGCAATCCATCTGGAAGCACCTTGAAAACAATGCAGTAATTACTCAAGGCCAACATGGATTTGTCAAGAACAAATCCTGCCACACAAATCTGATCTCATTTTTTAATCAGGTAGCCTCCCTTGTTGACTGTGGGAATGCTGTGGACATCATATACCTCAACTTCAGCAAAGCTTTCAACAAAGTGCCCCATGATATCCTGATGAGCAAACTAGCTCAAAGTGGGCTAGATGAAACAACGATCCGGTGGATCCACAGTTGGCTACAGAATCGGACTCAAAGAGTGCTTATCAATGGGATCTTCTCAAACTGGGGAGAGCTAACGAGTGGGGTACCGCAGCACTCAGTCCTGGGCCCAGTGCTCTTCAACATTTTTATTAATGACTTAGAGGAGGAGGTGCAGGGAATGCTGATCAAATTTGCAGATGACACAAAATTGGGCTGGATAACTAATACTTTGGAAGATGGAAACAAAATTCAAAGTGATCTTGATAGACTGGAGTGCTGGGCAGAAAACAACAGAATGACATTCAATGAGGATACATGCCAAGTTCTGCACCTAGGAAAAAGAAACCAAATGCACAGTTACAAGATGGGGGATACGTGGCTCAACAACACTACAAGCGAGAAGGATCTTGGAATTGTTGTCAATCACAAGCTGAATATGAGCCAACAATGTGATGTGGCTGCAAAAAAGGCAAATGCTCTTTTGGGCTGCATTAATAGAAGCATAGCTTCCAATTCCCAGGAAGTACTAGTTCCCCTCTATTCAGGACTGGTTAGGCCTCATCTGGAGTACTGTGTCCAGTTCTGGGCACCACATTTTAAGAAGGATGCAGACAAACTGGAGAGGGTTCAGAGGAGGGCAACAAAGATGATCAGGGGACTGGAAACAAAGCCCTGTGAGGACAGACTGAAAGAACTGGGCATGTTTAGCCTTGAGAAGAGAAGACTGAGGGGAAATATGATAGCGCTCTTCAAGTACTTGAAAGGCTGTCACAGAGAGGAGGCCAGGATCTCTTCTCAGTCCCAGAGTACAAGACATGGAATAATGAGCTCAAGTTACAGGAAGCCAGATTCTGGCTGAACATCAGGAAAACTTCCTGACTGTTAGAGCAATACGACAATGGAACCCATTACCTAGGGAGGTGGTGGGCTCTCCCACACTGGAGGCGTTCAAGACGAGGCTGGACAGCCATCTGTCAGGGATGCTCTGACTTGGATTCCTGCATTGAGCAGGGGCTTGGGCTCGATGGCCTTGTAGGCCCCTTCCAACCCTACTATTCTATGATTCTATAAGTAGACAATTATATCACCTCATTTTTCAGACTATACTTGTAGGTATTCTGATGTGGTAAGAATGGCTCTAATTAAGTAAGAATAATTCCAATGTTATTATAACAAATCAACAGAGACAGTCATGTTCATAACTTTGAAAGCTTTCAGCAAGTAGTTTCCATGTCAAAGTCTTCTATTTTCTCGGGACTCGTTTTATGCAAGCAGGACCAGACCAGGTATTACATAAGCAGTTCGAAGAGGCTGCCACTTTATCTGCCCACACCACCCAAGAATCATACATATGATGAGCTAGTCATTATTTCTCTCCAGAAAACTGCCAGGCAAACAAGGCATTCCCAGCAGCTCAGTCGGTCCCTGATGGCAGTGTAGGCACTGACCAGGACTTCAAGGCCAGATGGGATTGTCTTCCCTGTAAGCTTCTTCACTGAAGATGCAAAGAAGTGTTCAAAGCAAACGAAGTGTTGTATCCATTGGACACCTCTGACAGATTAAATTTTCCCTGCAGCCCCTTATGTGCCCTCCCCCCCCCCCGCAAATATTTTCCAGAGGGATGGGGAATCCTCCAGAGCAGACTTGGGGGGTATGTAAGGGGCTGCAGGGGGAAGGAGGGGAAGGGAAACTCCCAGTGCCTACATTGGTTTTAGCCCAACATATGATTGTATTAAAACAACTCTGGTGCATACAGCAATGTAGAGTGAGGCCTATCAGAATCTTTCATGGGTGTCTGACTAGCTTAAGCCTGTAAAAACCAGAACTACTTAGGATTCATGTATACTACATCTAATACAAGATATGGACATCTAAAAATTACATCCCCTTCTTTTCCTCCCACAAAATAAAACCATATCTGGGATTATTCTAACCTAACATAAATCTACTAACAAACAATACCATAATTCAACTGTTTTACAATTTAGCTTTATCTTTATAAAGGAATCCCTAAAGAATACTGCATCATAAAAAAATCTTTGTCATCCTTTGGATGTCTTCAGTTTGTCTGCTGTAGACATCTTGGTGTTTTTAAAGGAATTTTCATGTTGTGTGGGAGGGGATAAACTCTAAAGGGCACTTTTAACCATGCAAACAGGCACTTTTAAGCTTTTGTAAAAGTACAGATTGTATAATAAAACAATATGAGAAATGTATGTTAACATTAAAATGATTTAACAAAATGTAGGAGTTACATTTAACTTAAAATGTTCAGATTTCTGAAAGAAATCAGCCATTGATCCTTATCACTGCCTTTCTCGCATAAAAGTTACTTGACTTTTGGGTGGGTAGGGGTTGTAGTGGGTTGTCCAGCTTCTCTGCACTTTGAAATAGGGGCGCAAATGCCTCTAGGAATGATGCTATGAAATGATGTAGCTTTGTTTACAAGGGTGGTGAAGATGGCTGCCCCCATTGGCCAATGGCAGTAGCCATCTTTTTCACTGTGCAACCCTCCACCCATGAACAATGCCACATCATCATGTAGCATAATTCCCAGGAGCATTGGTGGCCCCACTTCAAAGCCTGAGGCAGTTGAACGACCACCAATCCGGCCAATAAATCTTGGCTTTATAGAGTTGACTAAGAACAACAAAAATCCCTCAGACCATCTCATAGACAACAGTAACTAGGTACTACACACACACACACACCCAAACTCCCACCGTCCTCAACATCCATCCCAGATCTTTGTGAGAGTGGTTCTCTAAAACCTCCAACATGCATTCTGCCCTGCCCTAATCTATATCTCTGCTAATGCAATAAGTCCATGCCACAAATAACTATGCACTATTTCTACAACAATTAAATAGACCTATATGCACTAACTATGCATGCCAAAGGCCCAAATCCCTTTGCTTAAGGAAGTGAGTGTGAGTTACCTATGCAGATGCTGTCATAATGGTTATGACATTTATAAAATAACCACAAATATTTTAAAATACACTAATTCTTTGCAAGGTGGGGGGTTTTTTTTGGCATCTTGAATATTCCCTAGAGTAGCCCTTGCTTTGAATTTTGCCCCATTCTCATCTAAAACTCTCACTATACATACTTTCTGAAATTAGAAAGGGCACTAGCTTGTCATTTTAGTGCCACATTTTGAGTAAGGAACACAATATTTTAAAGTTGCTCTCCCTCCTTCCTACTTAGAGGTTTGACCTGACTTTGCTTTTATTCCACTCAGTTTCATCTTTATTCAGAATTCCTCTTTTTTAAGTGATTTCCAAGTAATTTCCTCTAGCTGAGCTTGACAGGTCAAGTTAAAGCACTTTTCAAGACAATTCCTATGCAAATTAATTAATGTGACGTTTGTATAACCTGAACTGCTGGTGCAAATGCAGACCTCATCTCTTTAGCTGGTTAGATCAGATAAACGTTGGTAAACTTGACCTGCTATAAGATTCATATCTAAGGTGTCCAAAGCAGAGTGTGTAAGACTGAAGCAGAAAATTCTCAGCAGGAGACCCACACTACCAGGATTCCTCCATGTGCCACCCTGTGATGACAGAATTCAGGAGTGAGACGATGCAGCTGAAGAAAAGCAGCTACCAAACATCATTTATATTAGGCGTGCAGAACCTCATTCCATGCAGTGGAATGTGGTCCCTAGAGAGGTTCGCCTGGTGCCTACATTATTCTCCTTCTGGCACCAGGTGAAGACCTTTTTATTCTCCCAGTATTTTAGCATTTTAGCTTCCTAGTCTTTTAGCTCTGGTGTTTTAAATCTGTATTTTAAATCTCTGCTAGGTTTTATTCTGGTTGTACTGTTATATTGTGGTTTTAAGCTTTCGTGTTTTATATTGTTTTATGCTGTGCTTTGTCGTTCTAATTTTTGTGAACCCCCTAGAGAGCTTTGGCTATTGGGCAGTATAGAAATGAAAATAAAATAAAATAAAATAAAATAAAGAACCTCAGGCCTGTGGGCCAAATCCAGCTCACCTGGGGCTCTAATCCAGTCTTCTCCAGTTCTTCAGACAGTCACAGCCCTTTCCCCGGCCCCACCCTTTTTCCTTGACTACCGATTGTTGGAGGTTTCTCAACTTCTGTGCTTTTTTTTTCTCCCATTCTAAAAGGTTGGAATGCTTCTCTTAAGGCTTATTTACTGGCAGCAAGAGATTTAAGCTGAAATCTGCTGGTATTTTGGATATTTGGGCTTTGCCTTTGGCCCAGCCCATATTGCCTTCATCCCTGCCCACCACTGGAATGTGGCTCCCAAGAGCTTATCCAAAACTGAATTCAGCCCTTGGACTGAAAGAGGTTCGACGCCCCTAAACAGAATATTTTACCTCAATGACAAATTGACAACCAAGTGACAAGATTTCTCAGCCATATATAAGTCAGGCATACACTAGCTAGTCATGTTCTGAAACTTCACAGCCACAGAAGAAGTGAGTCACAGCACAACACTGGACGGGTCCCACAATTTCTTGGGAGGCAAGAGACTCTTTCAATTTTCCTGTGCTGTGCCTAAGCAATTAGTTTATTCTTCCTCTCTTCCCACATTGTGCTGCATGTAGTAGGAGAAGAAGTTGTTCTCTTATTGCCTGGGCAATACAGGGATGTGCACTTTTCACTGCCAATGCCAAGTTTTTCAGGGCTCTTTAGGAAGACGTTATCATGGCCTCCTCCTTCAGTGTGTCTACCTTCTAACTGCCATTGTCACTGGATGCTATTGCTCCTCATCCTCTTTCTCATCATTGCCACCACTTTCTTGCTTGACAGATTGCCAGTGAGCAAGTAGGCAGTGGCATCTACTATTGCTCCTCACCACTTTCATTGTCTGGGCCAGACTGAGAGGCAGGTGAACAAGCACGTTGCAATGGTGAAGGAGAGGAGCAACTCCAAGGGACTCTTCTCAGTGGGCCCCTGCAGGGGTGTGGGCCCTTGGCAGGTGCCCAACTATGCCTGTCCTTGCCACCTACCCTGGTTCTTTCCCCCCTGCCATTAGCACAAGGGGTAATTCAACCATCTCTACTTATAGCTACTGGAATTGAACATACTGAACAATACTGCCCTATTGTCTACACCAACAATTTCAGATCCAGATTTTCCAGTTTGTTTGAAGACCCCAGGGCATGTTTCAATGTATTAAGGAATAGGGGAATTCTTCCCCAGCTCTCATAAAATCAAGTGAATCTTCATCACCAATCAATGCCCTTTTCAATTCATTCAGCCTATTCCACTTTGCTCCTTAGCCCATCTCACACATCCTGCACCCCTTGTCAGTAAACAAACTCCCCCATTCAAGTGCCCTTTTCACATTCCCCCTTCGAAAAAGTATTGTTCACAGCAGGGATGGGGTGAAATTTGTTTAGTTCACATTTCAGTTCAGAACAACCTAATTCACAAACCAGAGCACAATTATCCTTTCGAATTCCCACTTCCCTGAATGTTGTAATGTAGTTCTCAGATTTTTTTTTAATACATACATTAGAGAAAATTGCATACAAAATGTCATATATTAGGGAAAGGTGC
This sequence comes from Heloderma suspectum, assembly GCF_057233095.1. Classification (NCBI taxonomy): domain Eukaryota; kingdom Metazoa; phylum Chordata; class Lepidosauria; order Squamata; family Helodermatidae; genus Heloderma; species Heloderma suspectum. The sequence continues at coordinate 109,421,045 of NC_139458.1, read as the reverse complement.
TTTCAAGGGGAAAATTCATATTCGTAAACACATACAAGGGGAAAATTCCATACAAAACATTCATATGAATGTCATCCTCATGCAAATTCACATGACTTTTCATGTGGACTTTTTTAAAAAGACATTCACAAACTGCGGCAGAAACAAGACAGAATAAACATGTGCTTGGAAAAACAATGTAAACATTATGGAAAGTGAAAGCCATCCCTAACTCAGAGCAACACAGAGACACGGCTGTGATCATTATGACTGTCTCCTTCCTGGTGTAGAACGGACTCCCTTTGCTTCTCTGTCCATCTTCATTCTTGAATGTTAAAAGTGATGAAAGCTTGATGTGATATGAACATGAACACGAAAGCTGCACAGGAGACCAGAGGATGCAAGCCCCCCTTGTTCATCATTTCTTCAAATGTGAACATTATCTGAATAATTGGAAGTTCTACTGTTTGGAGAAGGTTGAAGCTCAAGGACAATAGCTGCACCATAAACTTCTACAGAAGGAACTGTTTTGGATTTACACTTTCAAGACTAAATCTCCAGTTGGTCCTAAATGAGGAGATGGACTGGATAGTTATGTAATAAAACAAATCACTAACAACAGTGCTATGCTTTTTCTTTTTTTTAATCTTTGCCCATTGTGTGTAATGTAGTTTGTGAAAACTGGTGAAGTTTCTGTAACAACTTTATGATAGTAGGTTTTTCTGGATGGGTGTCCTTTAAGGAACCAACTGTGGTTCTATCAGGCTCCATCCTTCACACTTGTGATTGTTGCATAGCATTCAAAGAAGGGATTTAAGCATTCTCAGCTTTTGTGGGCAGCTTGTAGATTCCTGCAAGGGAAGCCTCTTGAATGATTCCATTAGCTTTTAGGTTAACTTTTGGATAGTTGTATGTAGTTTTTATACATAGGATATTATCTGTTTTAAGGTGCAATCATATGTGGATTGCTGGCAGCCTCCAAACTCAGAAGCTGTTCAGTATCCAATGCAGGGTAGGAGGACAGCGGAGGCGATCTTCATTTCTGCTAGATGGGTCATTTCACCCATCTAGCAGCAGTGCCTTGGAGGGGGAGGGAAGCTGGGGTGGTCATAGGATACATCATGTTACAGCTGCCCCAGTCTCCTCCCCTCCGCGCCCCTGGGGAAAACCCCTTTTCCCTGTCTGCACTCCATTTTCTGAGTACGGAGCTGTAGCCAGCACAGTTTTCTCTGTGCTGGCTACAGGGGTAGGGGGGCAGGGAGTGCAGGTTCCTGGCTCATAGGTTGGAGCCCAGGCTCCAACCTCAGAGCCAGGAAACTCAACTATCCTATGCCCCCCCCCCAGACACTGCCGGGGGGGGGGCATAGATTGCTCCCTCCATGTGTTTGAAATTATTAATTTTTCTTTTATGGATTTGTTGTCAGGACTACTACAGTTTCTTTCCTTTTCCAGAACTAGCTATTCATAGTGAAGCTTTTGCTGTTCAGATATTTATATATGCTCTGGCATGTCTATACATTATTTGTATACACCTCAAACAAAGCAGAGAATACCTGATCAAAATGAGGACAAAGCACTCCCTGACAAGAATTAGAATCACAACATAAGAAGAAAGATTGACCAAAGGCTAGGGCCATAGACCTACCACAAGATTTGGGTCAGACCGTACAGTAGTGGTTCATGAAGCAGCCTGATTTGGCTCAGTTTGGAATCAGAACTGGATTGGAGGCCACCCAATTCAGGTCCAGTCCAAATCAGAACCTTGATTTTGAAAAATCGGAAGCTTCATGCTTTCTCATTATCACTGGGAAATTAACAAATAGCTATAGGGTCTTTGCTTTTTGACAGACTTAGCTAAAATTTGCAGTCATACTGCAAGGAGGTCAAATCAGTCAGTCCTAAAGGAAATCAACCCTGAGTGCTCATTGGAAGGACAGATACTGAAGCTGAAGCTCAAATATTTTGGCCACCTAATGTGAAGAGAAAACTCTCTGGAAAAGACCCTGATGCTGGGAAAGACTGAAGGCAAAAGGAGAAGGGGACGGCAGAGGATGAGATGGCTAGATAGCATCACCGATGCAATGAATATGAACTTGAGCACACTCCGGGAGAGAGCGCAGGACAGGAAGGCCTGGTGTGCTATGGTCCATGGGATCACGAAGAGTCGGACACGACTGAACAACAACAACAACAACAAGCCACTTCTGATGGAATGAAGTAGTAGCCATAGTAGTCATAGTAGCCACTTCTATGTAGCTTAGTCATAGTAGTAGCCATAGTAGTCATAGTAGCCACTTCTATGCAGCTTAGTCATAGTAGTAGCCATAGTAGTCATAGTAGCCACTTCTATGTAGCTTAGTCATAGTAGTAGCCATAGTAGTCATAGTAGCCACTTCTATGTAGCTTAGTCATAGTAGTAGCCATAGTAGTCATAGTAGCCACTTCTGAAGGAATGAAGCATGTCACATATCAGGCAAATAACTGCAGGGTATATATGCATATAGCCTTCAAATGCTGATTTATTTATTTTTTTTTAAAAAGGGAGCATTCAATATTTTTTTTATTTCTTGGCAGAATTTGATGATTTTTTTAGGCATAGTTGTCACTCGACACAGGAGGAGTGGATTTTTTGCAAGAGCAGCATTTACAGGGGGGAGTAAAAAAAGGATTCACTTATCCTCATTTGGGTTTGGGGGATATAATTTTTTAGGAAGGACAATTCTTTTGCTAACCGAATTCTGCAGACTTTTTTTCTTTACCCCCTGAAGAAGGCCTGAAATAAGAAAAAAGGCTGAAATTCATTGGGCTTCTTATAATAAATTCTATCTTGCATCCTGAGAACTTGTTTCTCTTCTTTGCCTCTAAGTAAGTAACCTGACAACTTTCCAAAGGGTAGGTACAATGGCTAGAGAGTTATGATGAATGAAATACAGTCTGAAGTGCATAATGTATGTTTAATAATAGTTTATGAGCACACTTTATATAGAACACTATCTCTGCATTTGCCTCTGAATCACTCACAAAGCTTTATGAGGCCCAAGATTTGCTGCAGGGCAAATTCGAGGTCCCTTGTTTCACTTTGGATGAATTCTAAATCTCTCCAAATTACCCTGGTCTTGAGAGATTCAGGATTCAATCAAATGTGATGCAGACCCCTACCAAAAACTGATCATCGGTGCTGTACAAAACACGCAACCTATGAAAAGGGAGTCAATTATTGACTCAAGGTATAGGGCTTGATGTGAAGTTTATTTTTAATTACCCCCCTCCCATTGGAATTATTAGAGGCTTTTCAGAATGGGAAAAATGTGTGCACCTTCCCTGTAAACTGTGTCAAGAACATGTAGAGCAACCTTCTCTGACCTAGTGCCCTCCAGATATTTTGGACTATATTTCCCCGCATTCCTGACCATTGGCCATGCTGGATGGGGCTGATTAGATTGGATGTCCAAAACATCTGGAGGGCACTAGGTTGGGGAAGGCTGATGTAAAGGAATCATAAAAAGAATTGGACTGCTTTCATTGCTAGTGGTGTAAAGGCTGATGGAGCAGATAGTTTGAAAAACCTAGTGAATCACCTTAAATCTGAATGTCATAAAGCTGTGAAGGTTCGGCCAACAATGGAGTTTCAGGGGACCCTACAAATGTCCCCAAATTCCCATCACAACCACCATCTCCACCCTGTGTAGATGCTACCCATGAATAATCACACATGAACTAAACACAGGATAGTGGGGACAGATAATATCCACCTAAGTGGTTTCCCAATTATATGTCTGACACAGAGGATTGTGACTATAGTTCTCAGCCTCTTTGTTGGATATAGGGATATACATGCCAAATTATTCAACAGAACAGTGGGAAAGCTGTAAGACTCTTATTGGAATTAAAGAAAGGAGCTCCGTTATGCCAAGTGTTTTGCACTGCCTCTGATAGCCGTTTGGTAAAGGTCTACTGCAGAAATTATATTGCTCATCAGTTGAGCGCTCTGGCTTTGAGGTTTATCCCTACCTCCTTGAAATTCATTATAGGATATAAGCAACTTGACATCTAGATTAAGTGATGTTGCCACTACGGCTTTTGAGATGACTGCAATTTTGTTTTAAAAATTGAGTTATGAAAAGAAAATAAGCATGTTTTGTTAAGCGGTTCAGTTCATTCATGAACGCCTTTGCTCTTTGAGTCAATATGATCACTTGGCCATATTCCTCCAATACTTGCATGAACAAAAACAGTTGTGCAAATGGTGAATAATTAACAGGTATGAGGATAGTTAAACTTGGCAGCTTTTCAGGGTTGAAAATTGTTTTCCGGCAGTTTTCAGTGTTCTAATTGGGATACGAAAAGATCAGCACATTGAACCCCTCACAAGCATATGTTGTTTTATAGCATTCAGATTTAGCTAATTAAGCTACATATTCTGTTTTTGTCTGAAACCTTATGCAACAGAAAGAAATAAATTAAATGATGCCAGGTTTATGAATATTTTGCAGTTTAATCCCTACTACCCAAACAAGTCCCTTTTGCAAATTAGCTAAGATGCTACTCTTGCATTTCTGAAGTTCATGCTGAAGACTGAACTGAAGATGGGAGGTACAGTGCAAGGTTTCTTAACACTGCAAGAGACCTTGCAGTGACTATAACAATTCAACATACACTGGATGAAATAAACATGCAGTATACACTGAAAAGAAAAGAATCGAAACAATGTTGGCTTTGACTCTCATGGCACCCTAGATGTGTCCCCCAAAGATGTGACCCCTCCCCCCACCATACTCTATACCTTCAATTATGTTGTGGGAATTATTTCATCCTATTTTGCCACTTACGAGGAAAGTGAAGCCATTTAGAGTAGATGGTGAATTTAGAACCAGTTCAGATTATTTGTGGTTCTCTAGCCAATACCTAAACCAACGAAGCACAGATCTGAAAGAGAGAAAGGAGGCCTGAAACAGCTGATCTCACAAGTTTCCTAAAAGATCCCCACAGGAAGAAGTTCATCAGTAGGGAATCCTGATGAGAAGACAAACACCTCATTTACATGAAGGAGTAAGGCGCAAGTCTGCATAGTTAGCTTCAAAGCTTCTAGGATAGCCTTCCCCAACCTGGTGCTCTCCATCTGTGTTACACTGCAGCTCCCATAATTCCCAGCCGGCATGGCTATTAGCCATGCCGGCTGGGAATTATGGGAGTTCCAGATGAACACATCTGGAGGGCACCAGCTTGAAGAATACTGTTCTAAGAGGTTCCAGATAGTGCCACCTCCAATAACACTGATTAGTTACCAGTCCTGAGATCTTTTACAGCCATCTCATTCCTTAAAACATTGCTTTATGTGTTGTTTTTGAGATGACCGAATAGCTTCCTTTTTTGCTGAGAATTCAAACACACTTTGTAGGCAAGCTCAGAAAACTGAAATTATTTTTAGAATGTAGCTTAAAGATTTATGGAACTTAATATCAAACAGTAATTAAGCAAACATATGTCGGCATATACCTGGTCCTGTGCATTCTACATTGTTGCTATGTTTTCTAATATATATCCTCAAATCCTTGGATCAGCTGTCTTATAACTTCTCTGAGCAGAAGAGTGATTACAGTTAAATTTGAGCTTCTCTGATAGCTTCCATTTACCAATGTTAGCAGGAGCTATATCACAGAATCATAGAATAGTAGGGTTGGAAGGGGCCTATATAAGGCCATTCAGTCCAACCCCCTGCTCATTGCAGGAATCTAAGTCAAAGCATCCCTGACAGATGGCTCTCCAGCCTCATCTTGAATGCCTCCAGTGTAGGAGAGCCCACTACTTCCCTAGGTCATTGGTTCCACTGCCATATTGCTCTAACAGTCAGGATGTTTCTTCATGATGTTCAGCTGGAATCTGGCTGAACTTGAGGCCATTATTCTGTGTCTTGCATTCTGGGATGATTGAGAAGAGATCCTGGCCTTCCTCTCTGTGACAGCCTTTCAAGTACTTGAAGAGCACTATCATATCTCCCCTCAGTCTTCTCTTCTCAAGGCTAAACATGCCCAGTTCTTTCAGTCTCTCTTCTTCATAGGGCTTTGTTTCCAGTCCCCTGATCATCTTTGTTGCCCTCCTCTGAACCCTCTCCAGTTTGTCTCCATCCTTCTTAAAGTGTGATGCCCAGAACTGGACACAGTACTCCAGATGAGGCCTAAACCAGTGCTGAGTAGAGGGGCCTCAGTAGAAATGAATTCATTCTCCCAAATTCTCCTCTGCAAATGTTTTTGTTTGATAATATTTACAATTAACACAGAATGGTATTTAGTAGGGATGTACGTTAGATTCAGCCCAAGCCAAACTGGGCCCTTTCAGACCGTTTCTGGTGCTTCCTGAGGTGAAGCAAGCATCCCTTCAAGCAAAGTGACTAGAACTGAAGCTGGAACCTGCACAAGGCTTTGTTTGTGATTCAGCTTTGGAAAGGCAGACAACATGTCTCCAAAAGTAGCATCTTTCACTTTCTCTAAATTCTGATGGGAGGGCAGGGTTGAGTGACTGACAGGTCTGCACCATCTAACCACAGAGCTCATGTTTCCAGGAGCTCTCCAATCACTGTGCTTTGAGGGAGGGCAAGGATGGGTACTGTGTTACGAGGCTTAACTTTGAAAAAAAAAAGCCTTGAAGTGGTTTTCAGTCATTATACCTCCCTAGCCTCTGCACCTATCCTTTGGAAACTTTGCAGGATTTGTGCCTGGAGGAACCTCTACGATGTATGACATTTTTATTTAAAGTGCCCAAAGAAAACATGAGAGGAGATGACATGAATCATTTCCCATCCACATAAATTGTTGTATTTATCTTCCAAACCAGTGCAGGGGTGTTTGTTTGTTTGTTTTTAAATTTAGGGCCATCTCTATGATTTCTGTCATTTACAGAACAATGGTACACAAGGAACATAAGGGGATAAGCACATCATTTTTATTTTTTTGGATACACTGAAAATGGAAAGGCTGCTCTTGCACACATAAAAACAACAACACTGAACCTATTCATCTCAAACTTGGCAGGATTGATCCCCTAAAAAGGGGCAACTATCTTTCAAATTTCATCCAGTTCTGCCAAAAAATAAATGTTATTGACAGTTCCCTTAAAAATAAAACCAAATTATAAAAGTGCATAGCACAAAATGCTGCACCTATTTGGGGGGCATTTGTCAATCATAATACCCTCCTAAGGGGCTATTATGCCTGCAAATTTTAACCACTTCTGACAAACAGAAAAAAAAAGTTATAGCCATTTTTAAAATTTCCAATGATAGTCAACGGGAAGCACAAATGCTTGGATTTCTGAATTGCAATTTGGGTTCAATACCCAAATCAAAGTGGACAGCCACTAAATCAGGCCAAGCCAAATCAGGCCATTTTCTGAAGTGTCAAATTGGGGTACCAGTTGAATCTTGTAGTCAGGGCACCCCTCTAGTTACAATGATTAGGCACTGCAGAATCACAATGCATAGCTGCTTTTTTCCAATGGCAAATTAGACATGATGGTGTCAGATGTTTAGATGGATTGGTTACATTTCGATACCACCCAACAGACAATGCTTTCTAGATTCCAAAAGATTAAAACCTTAAAAATACAATATAAAACATAATATAAAAACCATTAACAAAATAATTTAAAACACTCAAAATTTAAAAAAAAAAAATCCTGGGACCAGTTAAACCTTATCATATGCCATCAAATACCTGGGAGTAGAGGAAAATCTTAACTTGGCACTGAAAAGGTAACCATGTTGGCACCAGATGGACCTCAGTGGGAAGACCATTCCACAATTGGGGTGGCCACCACTGAGAAGGCCCTCTCCCTTGTGGCCATCCTCTGAGCGCCCCTCAGAGGAGATGCCTGGAGGAGGGCCTCAGATGACAATTGTAGTGTAAGAGTAGGATCATGCTGGGAGAGGCAGTCTGTTAGGTATATATCTGTTTAAGCATGGATCTGCCCAAATTCCATAGTGGTGCATGGAGGGGGCAGTTCTTAGCAGCAAAAGGGGCATGTGGGTGGCCAGCACATCTTCCCATCTGCTGCTTATCTCATGACTGGGAGGCCCCAACAGAAAAGAAAATTTTGTAGGGGGAAAGATTCTGAGGAAGTAACCTAGAGATAAGAGTAAGGTTCTGTAGTCCTTGGCCACTTATTCCCATTGGTTTTTTTTAAAATGAAGATGTGCCCCCTCTTCTTTTCTACATCAGGGATGGGCAACGTGGTCTGCAGCTCTCATCATCCTTCACTATTGTTATGCTGGCTGTAGTGGAAATCCAGAATGCCGCTGTATATTGAGGAGCTGGTGGAGCATCACAATTGGTCTCTTCCTAGCCACAAATGCATGAGAGCCTAGCTCACGTCAGTACCTGGATTTCTCATCTAGGCCTTGGAGGCCTGCGTTATGCCTTGTCAACTGTACGCTATTAGCAGCACAGCTTCTAGCTTCAATTGTCTGCCTAGGAAACCATCAGTGTTATTGTGACATTACCCTCCCTCAGGTCCATCTTCCTCCACTTTGGGACCGCTGTCCTCACTGTCCCACAACCTTCAGCCCCTTCATCAGGTAAGAGAGACACCCAATATGCCTAATTTTCTGGGTACCAGGAGAAGTACCCAGGAAATAGGAACACTATTGGTACTGTAGAAAGATGAATAAGATGTGGGATTTTATAACTGAAAAACAAACAAATTAAAGTTTATTTAATACAACAGATGTTATATCTCATAATCACTCAGTTCTCAGTCTTACCCTGCCTACTGTACCCCTTCTAACTGTCTAGATGTAGCTTCATCAAACTCTAAGACCCTATCTCTATTGCCAAACCCTATCTAACTAACTGTCTGCTCTTACCTTTTATAAACTCAGTCTCCTCACACACACGCACACGCACACGCACACAAGCCCCTCCTGCCTTTCATGCACTCACTACCAAACAGTTAACCCTAACTTACCTGGGTTCTGTTTAACACAGCAAACACATATAGACATTAATACAAACTCATGGCAACCATTGTGATTTTGTCACAGTTATCTTTAATGTAAGAAGCCCAAGGTCACCTGCAGTTTGCTACCACCACCTGGCTGGACTGCCTGGCAATGACATGGCTAGTTCATTTCTCCCAATGGGATGGAGGGAAGAAAGAGCCCACTAAGTACATATAGATCTCTGAGGGAGGTTTGAGACTCAGAATCTCTCCGTGGCCAAGTTGACAGGTGCTGCAGGCCAGGACGTTGGAGCTGTTCACCATTGGCCTTGTCTGATTTGTCAAACTGATAGGAGTATGGGGATCCCAGTGACTGAAGGAACGTGTGCTTTATGCTTTCAATGTACTGTCTGGGGTTTTTTGTGCTTTATTTGCGTCCCTGCTTTTTTTTAATGCATTTACCTTAAACTAAGACCTTTACTGACACAAATGGCATACTGGACGCCATTTGCGTCCGCAGTCAGTCCCCCTCAGCCAGCGATACGGCAATGGTGGCTGTATTGCTGGTGCTTCGGAGCTGGCCAGTGGTTCCACGGAATTGCCGTGGAGCAGAGCCGGTCGAAGAGGATTCCGGGGGGAGGAACGGATCACCTCCCACCCAAGGGTGGATTCCTGGCCAGAACGACAGGTAGGGAATCCACGCATCCCTAAGTTTGATGCCTTCCTGTGCATCAATGAAATGGGCTGTGATGTGTTTTTTCCCCTGTCACATGTTGCTGCAGAAGCCAATGTTACATTTGAGGAAAGCAACCACACAAGCAGCAGTAGACCCAACTGCACAATTCAATTCCCACTTTAATCAACGGAAAGACTCCCATTGATTTCAACGTGAGCTAGTTCACTTTGTAAGTCTATTGAGTGAGGAAAGTAGGAGGTAATCTGTATTTCTGATGGATACTGGTCATTCCCCCCGCCTTTCCTGGTTACATCTTAAGCCCTGACTGTTCCCCTTAGCCTGATTGCCTCTCCTGCTTTCTCTGATTGAATTTCATGAATCATTTATAATACATTTAGTTTTAGCAGAAGCTGTTTATGGCAAGTTTACAAGGGATAATGCAGTCCTTCCTACATAGGCTGACGTGCAGAGATTCAGGCATATATTTAAACGATATTTATTACAACAAAAAAATGAAACAATTTTTGAATTTATGATGGGGCATCTTCCAGATTTATACTCAGAATTTATTTAAACTGATTCAAGCATTCATTTCTGTACTTCATTTATTCAGCCATTGATAACATTCAGGTGCAGCTGGATATGAATGCAGAACAACCTTATCCACTGAGGATATCAGCATGAGAATCATACTTGAGTAGTGACAGTAGTGATCTCGGCTTAGTAACTACTAAGTAGCCTGCCTTCCTAAAAAGATGCAACTGGAATACTCAAAGCATTCCAGAAAACAGAAGGTCACCTAGGGATGGCAGAGAATTCTGCCACGGATTTCAGTGAGGCCGAATGCACTGGCATTCAGCCCCCCAAAATCTGTGGTGGAATGGCCTGCCACCCCCCCACCCCATGGATTCCCCCCGGGATGAAGCTTACCTGGGGCGAATGTTCCGGACGGCGGCACCCCCAGCAGCAGCTGAGGCAGCAGCAGCAGCAGCATCTGGCCTTTCAACCAGTTGCCGCGGCCACCATTTCCATTCTGGTCTTTGCTGTGATAGGCTACATAAGTATTTACGTAGCCTATCACGGCAAGCCAAGAAAAAAAAAAGGTGTATGCAAATGGCAGCAGCTACAGCGGCCGCCATTTGCGTTCCCTATTTTTTGCCGGTTTATCCTACGTAAATATTTATGTAGGCTTTTACGGCGAAAAAAATAAAGAAATGCAAATAGCTCCCACTACGCTATTTGCGGTTCCCTTTTTTTTTTCCGTAATTGCCTATGTAAATATTTATGTAGGATAAAATGGCGAAAAATAGGGAACGCAAATGGTGGTCACCGTAGCTGCCGCCATTTGCGTACACCGTTTTTGAGGGGGGGCATGCCGTGATAGGCTACACAAGTTTTTACGTAGTCTATCACGGCATGCCCCCCCTCAAAAACGGTGTACGCAAATGGCGGCAGCTACGGTGACCACCATTTGCGTTCCCTATTTTTCGCCATGATAGACGTAAATACGTAAATACTTGTGTAGCCTATCACGGCAGCCTGGAAGGACGCAAATGGCGGCCACTATGGCGGCCGCCATTTGTGTCAGCAGCAGTCCGTCTGCAGCTGGAAGTCCAGCTGCGGACGGCCCTGGCCGGCTGCTTCGTGGAGCCGCTGCGGAGCAGAGCCGGCCAGGCAGGATTCCAGGGGGGAGGACCGGATCGCCTCCACCCAGTCGAGGATTCCGGGGGGAGGGACGGAGCACCTCCCCCCCCCCAGCGGATGCACCGACCAGAACCAGGTAAGTGATTCGTACATCCCTAAGGTCACCTACATGAAAGAATACTGTAGGCCTTTAACAGGAGGAATAAACAAAGGAGTGAAACAGAGGAACAAAGGAAGCTAGTAAATATTTGAAGAGCCATCACATAGATGATAGAGCAATTTTGTTCTCTTGCTCCAGAGGATAGAACCCAAACCAATGGATTCAAATTACAAGGTAGAGAATTTTGACTAAACTTTAGGAAGCATTTCCTGATTGTATCAGGTCTTCAGTAGAAGAGATTACCTTGCAAGGTGGTAGACTCTCCTTTACTAGGGGTTTTTAAACAGAGGCTGGATGGCTACCTATCAGAAATGGTGTAGTGGTGGATTTCCTGAATCAGCAGGGGATTGGATTAGATTACCTTTGAGGTTCCTTCCAATTCTGTGATTCTGTGAAAAAACACTGATTAAGTGTTTAGCTACAATAGTAATGGGATTTGGGAACAAGGGATTCCCAGCGGTGCCTTAGCACTAACTTGGCTATGTGAGAAGTGGTACCCAGAAAAGGTACCACGTTGCACAGAATTTACTTCCAAATAGCCTTAGTTAGGATTACAGTTTTAGTGACTAGTCACACCATGGTTTACTAGCAAATACATTATTAAAGGTTTGTTATAGGCTAGCTCCTTGGTTTCCAGTCTTTTAAAGTGCAGATTAACAGGTGTGTGTTCAAAGATGCCCAGGAGAACATCCATAGAGGTACTGTAGGTACTGTAGAGTGCAGCAGCATAGAGCTACAAAGCAGGCAGCAATTCGATAACTGGCTGCAGTTCAGCCCTCAAGGTGCGCTTCAGAGTGGCAGACCAGCTAGCCCTCTGAAACTGCCTCCAAATGTAGATTAATGGTAAGAAAATTATGCATTTGGGACAGATGGCAGCATCTAGTCACTTCAGACTCATCTTTTCCTCTGCATAATGAGGTGGAAGTCTAGCTCCTGCTGCTGCTGAATTTGCTGCAGCATTTAAAAACTAGTATATAAGAGGGATGGACAAATGTGACCATTTCAGTTCCTCTCATTTTCTCAACTTAAACTCTCTTTCTCCTGAATAGAAATGGCCAAACTCACCCCCATCCTCAGCGTGTGCCAAACCCCTGCGGCCACCCAACCCTGTTCACCATGTGTGGCAAGCTGGTGAGTGGTCTGCAGGCACCCAGCAAGTGGTGTGCGGCCACCCGATCCTCACTGAGCTGCCATTTTGTATAAAAATGGCAGCTTGGCCTTTTCCATAAATCCCCATTATTCAAGTGGTGGTCATAAAGCAGCCATTTACACAAGATTAGAGGCATAAATGGTCCATTTATGCCTATAATCTTACCATTTGCATAAATGGGGATTTACGAAAAAGGCCGACCCACCACTTTTACGCAAAGCAGGCAAGTGCGGCAGTCCACGGTCTAGAGTCTAGGAGACTGAGTGGGGGGAAGTCTGCCAGACTCCACCCCCTTCCCATCTCCCCCCGATATCTCTAGTCCTGAAAGTTTAGAATTTTTTTGCATGAAAATTCATATGTATTTTTGTGCACATTTCTCCTAATACACACATTTTTGTATGCAATTCTCCTAATACATTTTTGGACGTCATTTTCACTCATATGCATTTTTGTGTGCACTTTTCTCTAGTATGCACATTCTGATATGGAAGTGCAAATTTCCAAAAATAGCTGAGTTTCGGTTCACATATTGGTTCGAAAGTGCCAGATTAGGTAAGTTTGCACTAGAATCTGAAACAAACACATTCCTCCCCCATCCCTAGTATATAAGCACCTGTTCTTGCTTACTTTTTTTTTCTTATTCTGAATTCATTGAGAGATACCACCCACCCAAACACCCATCCATCTGAAGTTAGCCGTGACTGTGCCCCATTGAAGGCACTCAGGCTCAGGTCAGTCATGTCTAACTTATTTCATTGATGTCAATTGGACTTGGGCGTATTTGCCCATGGAGTAGTCAGATGTTAGGATCCTGAGCTGGTACTATCAGTGCCAGCTGCAGCTTTTGGGGGGCCCTTTGGCAAGATACTCTCAATGGGTCCCTTCCCTCAGTGAGTCTACCTTCTCATTGCCATTGTCATCAGGTGCTATTGCTCCTCATCCCCTTTCTCATCATTGCTGCCACTTGCTTGCTTGACAGGCAGAGAACAAGTGAGTAAGTACTAAGTAGGCAATGGCATCTACTGCTCTTTCTTCTCACCACTACCATTGTCTGCGACAGAGCAAAAGGCAGATGAACAAGAAGGGTGCCATTAGGGATGCTGGAGGAATCCGCCGTGGATTCAAATAAGCCCGGATTCAAAAGAATCCGGCCTCAGGAATCTGTGGTAGATCGGCGCCTCTTACCTCTGCTTTAGGAGGATTGGAGATGGAACGGCACTTGGCTGCTTCTTGCCAGCCAGAGCCGTTCGCCTCCTCCCTGCCAATTGCCATTTCTTTTAAAAAAAAAAAGTGATTGGCAGGATGTGCCCATAGACTTATACGCAAAATAGAGCTGTGAACCTTGTACACTTTTAGACTTATACACAAGATTCATCGCTCTATTTGCGTATAAGTCTATGGGCACATCCTGCCGATCCTTTTTTTTTAAAAAAAGGCGATCGTCAGGGAGGAGGCGAATGGCTCTGGCCAGCAGGTGGCAAGGTAAGCAGCCCCCAAGCTGGGCTCCCCCCCCCCCGGGAATCCTCACAGAGCAGAGCCACTCCAGAGGATTCCAGGGGGGAGGAACGGATCGCCTCCCCCACCACCACAGATTCCCCACTGGAATGGACGGTGGGGAATCTGTACATCCCTAGGGGCAATGCAAAGAGGAGGAGGAGCTCCAAGAAGCTCTAGCGAGTGGGCCCCTGCTGAAGTGTATACTCTTGGCAGGTGCCCAACCATGCCTACCCTGGACGCTGGCCCTGGGTAGAGTTACCACATTTTGTAATGCTAAGCTAATAATTCCCTTCAGCCAGTACAGCAGAGGAAAGGCTGGGCTAGCACTTTTCTGTCCGATGTGCAGCTATGTATTTTCCAGGTATGTATGTGTGAGTCTTAGCATGGAGAAGTAGCATGCCCCCTGCTGCAGGCTGAAGTTGTACAGTTGACTTTCCCATCGCAGTCTCCTGCAGGCCTAGTCCCAGCAAGAGTCATAACTAACTTAGCGGCATCAAGGCAATTGTAAGCTGCACACACATACTGAAGTCATTCTTAGCACTTTCACCTTGTGGTGAAATCTTCAGGAGATTTAATAACATTCCACCAGAAATTATGCTTGCCCAAAGGTTCCATTATTACAGATTTAGCATAATTCTCCTAAAAGTCAGACGTGTGAGGGAACGCACACAGACAAGGAAAGGAAGTGACATCACATGGATGACAAGGTGGTTGCACCACAACCTTTCCAGGAAGCAAGGTACAAAAAAGGATTAGCTTGTTATTTTAAAGCTGATCTTCTCCTGCAGCTGAGTTGATCTTCCTCATATGTACCTTTCATTTCTTCATTCACTTCTCATTGTTTAAACCTCCAGCTAGAAGGTCAGCATTTGCTAGATAGGGTTTACTGGCGCTTCTACAATTTTCTGGTGTCTACTGCAAAACAAGCAAGAAACCCATGACTTTAAGAATATACAAAACATTTTCTAAAGAGATCATTGCAAAATGCCCCAGCTGCAAATTTGCAAGGTCGCAAATTTAGGTGGCCATGAGTGACTTTTCTTAAGAGGTTTTGGATACAATCCTATGGAGATAGACATCTGTCTCCAAACTTGGAAGCTGACACCTATCCAATGCTGGGTGGCTGAAGAATGGAGGAAATTCTCTCATCTGTGCTTTGGCTGCCCTGCATTTTTGGCTAGATGCACAATTCCATACATCTGGCCGAGGATGTCAGAGCAGGAGGGGGAAGGCTGTGTGGTGCATAGAAAGCCTCATAAAGAGGCTTCCACAGTCTCCTCCCCACCCCACCTCCAGGACCGCCCCCTTTTCACCCACCCTCTGCACTCCATTCCCAAACATAGTGAAGTAGCCAGCACGGAAAGAACTGCAACAGCTATGAGGGGGCGGGGGAGGGGGTGCAGTTTCTGAGAAATGAGCTCAGAGCCTGGCTCCGACCTTGGTTCCCAGAAACCAAAACATCATATGGTGCTCTAGACAGTGTCTAGTGGCCATAGGATTGCTCTCCCAAAATGCTAACCATTGATGGGTAGGCCTTCTCTGACCTCTGATGCCTGGACTCCTTTCTCCTTTTTTTTGGCCCAGCTGAGGCAGTGGTAGCAACAGGCCTTCTTTTAGCAGCTGTTGGCTGGCACTGGCAGCCACCATTTTCTTTTTCCCAGAATGCCCAAGATAATTCCATGATATTCGGGGTGGGGGATGATAGCTGCCAATGAGGATGATTATTTTTTCCAAAAATGTCCCCAAATGATGGTACTTCTGGGCATTTGGCAGTGGGGACCGGGGCTGGAATGCTGCCTGAAGCAATGGCAAAAAACAAAGAAAAAAGCATCCACTGGGAGCACTGCTTCCACCAATGGTAACCTACCCCCTGAGCATCCAAAACGATACTGCTTGTCCCCAGCAGAAATCACCTTCCTAATCTCACCTCCATGACTTTTGCCCCACTTCAGTTTTTGCACATAGAACCCAATTTTTGAGTTAAGCCCTACTTTGTACACAGCATTATAGACTGGAAAGCAATTGGTTACTCATCCCATCTATACACAATACACTACTCACGCATTATATGGATTTACTGTCAATAGATACATGCACAGGATATTCAGTTGCCATATAGAATAATGACTAGGAGCCTGTTCTCACAAACACATAATACTTCTTTTCAACACTCAATCAGATACATGCCTGCTTGGACACATATTAATGTGAACAGCTGCTTAGACAAGGATATATGTAGCAATTACTGTGAACAAGGCAGCAATGGATAAAGGGCAGCCACGTTCATGGAAATGGGCATTTATCTCCTTATGCACCTTGGTATATGAGCACATGGAGTTGTGCAGCCCAACACATGTTCAGTGGTGCTGCTTATACCAATCACCTCCTCTGATGGACCAAGGGGGTCTCTATTAGCAGATCCATTATGGGGACAATTTTGTGTGTTGTTTTATCTCACAAATATTTGTTCCACTAGGAAACAAATAAATAAACATTTTTATATATCCCATATGAGACGTATTGTTGTATGGCCCTACTTAGCAACAGTATTTTTTTTAAGCCCTCTTTCAGGGATGGGCAACGTATGTCTCTGCAGATCAGGCCAGGCAATGTGGTTCCTGTGGGCACCAATGCACCCCCAGATACCTTTCCTGGCAACTAGCAGGGTGCCCTCCCCCTCCCACTTTAAAAAATAATAACAGCATATTTTCTTACCAGCAGCAGGGATTGCTGTGAAACAGGCTTCTGTTGGTGCTGAAAACTGTGAGTTCAAAGAAGTTTTTCAGTGTGTTGGGGCTTTGACCCACCTCTGCTTTGTACTCAGTCTTTCAGGCAGGTTAATTGTCCTTTGCCATGCCTCCAATAGCAGCCATTTTGTGGTGGTGCCCAGGACAGTTACTCAAATTGCCAAATGTGTTCATGGCCGAAAAAGGTTGCCTACCTGTGCTCCAAATGTTGCTGCACTGCGGCTCCCAGCATCCCTCACAATTAACTATGCTGATGGGAGTTGCGGTCCAAAAATAGCTAGAGGGCCACATGGGTAGTATCCAACCCAGGCCTTGCACAGGCAGTCCAGGGGCATCCTTGCCAGTGGCAATGTGTGCATAGCCCCTACCACTGGTGGCCATGATGTAGCACTTCCAGAGGGAAGCACTGCAGCGAGCGGAAATGCTCGTTTCTGGAAGGGGCAGATCACATCCCTTCCGGAAACAAGCATTTCCAGTCATTGCGGAGCTTCTGCCCAGAAGTGCTACGTTGCTGCTGCCAGTGGATGGGCCACATGTGCATTGCCACTGGCAAGGACACCTGCACATATCACCCCATGTTACCCCTCACTACCATATTTTGAACTGAGCAGCAGCATGAGTCAGTGGGAGGATCAACTTCCCTGTGAGCCCAGGCAAAAGGTTCTTTAACCACATCCTTCTCCATGTAATAGGAAGCTATGGACCTCTAGCCTATTGATCTAGTATGCTTTTGCCTTTACCTATTTCATGGCACTGCTGTTCGTGGGGGGGGGGGGCTGTAATCCTATACAGAGTTACCTGGGAGTAAGTCTCATTGAACTCAGCAGGACTTCTTTCTGAGTAGTCATGCACAGAGTTGCATTTTAGAGACACATGAGCCACAAATATTGGCAGTAGTATGTGCCTGCTTTTGTTGTGTGAGGATAGGGCAAAATAGCAGAGATGGCCTTACCCGGAAGTAAAGTAAGTCAGCTACCTCAGGCAAAGATGTTTGTTTATTTTTTAAACATCTGGTGTTTTTTTTTAAAAAAAAGTTCTTTAAAGCTCTTTCAAAAAATGCCTATGGGTTAGGGTCAAGCACACTTCCAAGATGCATGTTTTTATACCTAGACAACCTAGGTGTTTGCTATGGAACCCATCCTGGAAGAACTTCCCCATCACTGGAGAAGGAAATTGGCTACATATGTGAGCCAATGATGGTAGATGAACAACAAGATGTGGGAGGTGATGCAGCATTCTATGAACTGGTGGCTGCCATTTTGGCTAAGGCCAGTTTTGCCAGAATAACTCTGCTCCACTTGCCAAGCTCAGGATTCAACTTTAGCCACCATGACGCAAACCACTGCTTATGTTGTCTCAAGTAAAATGACTCAATCACATCAGACCGCCTCTTACTGCCCCCAAAAACAATTCAAGTAAATATTGGCCTAAGCAGCTGCCCACATTAAGCATGTATGGTATAAACAAAGTGTGCACTGTCATCTATATGCACCATGAATTTTCATTCCAAATACTGCCAAGCCAAACATGATGGGCTCCAGGTTAAAATGCCATTACACGATTTATTCTGCTGTCCACTGAGGTTTATAGCTCTGCTCTTTAACTTGCAGTGAGGGACTTATAATATGTGTTCCAAAACAAATACCTCAGTAGGATTCATAACTCAAGCCAAATAAATATAAATGGGTGTATGGAAGTTATTAGGGCTCTAGTCTTCATAGAGGCAGAGGATACTGAAGATACTACTGAATTCTGATATTATTTTGCCCAGATAAAATAGGATATTTAAACATGGGCAGTCACATCCTGAGAAAACAGTCCCTTGCAACAGTATCCCTTCAGGACTGACATCAAAGGTAGACATGGTTGGGCACCTGCCAAGGGCCCATACTCTGTCAGGGCTCCCAGGACAAGGACCCCCTGGAGTTGCTCTTCCTCTTCACCACTGCAATCTGCCTGTTCGCCTGCTCTTGCTCTGGCCCAGACAATGGTGCTGGTGAGGAGGAGAAGCAGGAGATGCCACTGCCTACTTGCTTACTGGCTCTCTGTTTGTCAAGCAAGCAAGCGGTAACAATGCTGAGAAAGAGAATGAGGTGCAATAGCAGCTGGTGACAATTGCATTGAGAAGGTGGTTCACTGAGGAAGGGGCCCCATTGTGGGTGTCTTGTCCAAGGGCCCTCGAAAACCCGGACCCAGCACTGGCCCTGCTCATGCAATATGAATACGTGATCCGAAGAGCCTACACACAAAGAATGTGGATGCACATAGGCTTTGTACATGTGATCAGGAACTGTAAAAATGCAGGATTCCCAATCACACAGAGGGCTTATGAGTAAACAAGATTAGCTTTGGATAAACTCATGGAGATGGGGCCAGTGGAAATGCCACTCTCCCTGTCCACCCATTAATGACCCCAGATAAGTCAGGATCCATGGCTCTAGGGAGTGGTGTACAGGTGCTATACGAATGCCTCTCAATGTGCTGACAAACTCCCAAGGCCTTTGTGTCCGTATTTTCACATGATACCTATGATGATCCAAGGTCTCACAGCTGGCACTATGGCAAGACGTTATGCTGGTGCAAAGTGCCTGTGATTTTGATGCAGGAAAGGAGCAGAAAAAATGGAAATGGCAGAGAAGAAGCTGTCAATGAAGCAGAGACGCTGAGGGTGTTTTGGGGAGGGGTGGGATGAACAGTGGCGCCATGAAATAGGTAAAAGCAAAACTTATACATCAGTGGGCCAGAGTCCAGAGCTTCCTACTGAAAGCCACTTTGTAGAAAAAACAAAAACAGCCCAGGCATTGCTTGCACAGGAAAACCATCTTTGTCAACAGAGGATATCGCTCCATGTTGTTCTGTGAATCAAATATAGCCATTGGCTTTCTAACATGACTAGCTTCGGTGCCATAGGTTTGCATGCACTTAGGTGCTGAAAATGTTTTCATTCCATGTACTTATTTCTCATTCAGAGTTCATAAGCATATTTCTACTTGTGCACTGATAAATCAGCACTTGGCATTCATAAATCCAGGATTCAATAACTTGTGGCTGTTTGGCTGTGGTGCGACATATTCTACAGCAGGGAGCAAATTGTTTTAATTTTGGCTGAAGTTCTTGATGTAAATTATACAAACTGGAACACTTCAAGTGTGAAACTCTGAGCTCATAAATTCATGAAAGGAAACAAATTCTCAGATCTGATGCTTAAAGTACACTCTGTTTCAACTGCAGAGTAGGGCCCCGGTAAAATGATAGCACGGGGTGGAGAACCTTTGTCCCTCTATAGGTTGATAACTACTACTCCTACCATTCTTCACCATTGGCCAGGCTGGCTAGAGCTGATGGGAACTACAGTCCAACAACATGTGGTGGGCCACAGATTCCCCAGTTCTGGTATAGTACCTTAAAAAAAAGACATAAAAATGCACATTTCCGAAGGCTTACACACATGCACACAAAAAGGGTTTGATCAAATGTCCATAGCATCTTGGCATTAATATTCATGACAGCAATCCCAAAGGCTTCCAAAGCCTTAAAACACAGTTTAAGGATTAATATTTATTTTTTGAAATGTGTTTCATGTTGCTTCAACCCATCATATATTTCTTTGAAAATTGTTGTGTGTGTTTGTTTTTTTGAAGTGGCCTTAGCAATGAAAACAGAACTTTTGGCAAACATTCATTATCATCTGCCTTTCAGCAAGGATCAGCTTCTTAATATCGCAGATTATGTACATTAGCAACGTAGTACCATATGTCAAAGTACTGCGATAGCAGAAGGACTGTTTAACCTTCAAAGGATATAAATAGCTTGGCTGTCTGTTCATTCCCTTTATTTATTTCACTTACCTTGTTTATCTTTTTTTCTTCTTCACAAATCACTGGGCATTTTGGAGTATCATACAGTTAACCACAGAACTGCCTCCATTGGAATTGGAGAGAATATAGAATAGGAATAGAAGCATTTAAAGGAGAAAAGTCAGGAAAATAAATCTCCAGTGCTGTATTAATCAGGAAATATCTGTATGCTGTCTTTAAAACATGGGTGTAAAAAAAAAAGACACATGCGCTGTCACAGCTTCCACATCCTTTACTGTTTTCAGATCTGTATGTTGTTGCAGAAGTATACTGCTGTAGAGCTGTCATTCCACTTCTTCCCCATAACAGCAGTATATTTTCATTAATGCCAAGCAAGTTAAGGGCCAAAATAGTGAAGCATGTGAGATGTCATCCCGTGCTTGCTTTCTGTTTACTCAGTAACTGCCAGGGGAGAACCAGATTGGAACTGTGGCATCAGGAGGGAGAAAGAAAGGATTTAATCCTTGGCCCCTACCAGGGTCCAAATCTCTATGGTCCCCACATGGCTCCTATTGACTATTATCAATCTGGCCGCCACATTTTGCACAAGCTGCAGTTTCTGAACTGTCTTCAAAGGCAGCCCCATGTTGAGTGCATTGCAGTAATCTAATTTGGAGATTACCAGAGCATAGACAACTGAAGCCAGGTTATCCCTGTCCAGATAGGGGCACAGCTGGGCCACCAACTGAATTTGGTAGAAGGCACCCCGTGCCCCTGAGGCCACCTGAGCCTCAAGTGACAAAGATGGCTCAAGGAGAACCCACAAGCTATGAACCTGCTCCTTCAAGGGGAGTGCAACCCCATCCAGAACAGGTTGAGCACCCTCCATCCAGTCAGAAGAACCACTCACCAACAGCATCTCAGTCTTGTCTGGATTGAGTTTCAGTTTATTAGCCCTCATCATTGTCGCAGCCAGGCATTCATTTAGCACATCCACAGCCTCACCTGAAGAAGATAAAAAGGAGAAATAGAGTTGTGTGTCATCAGAATACTGATGACAATGCGCACCAAAACTTTGGATGAACACACTCAACTGTTTCACGTAGATGTTAAATAGCACAGGGGACAGAACTGACCCCTGTGGCACTCCATACTGGAGAATCCATGGGGCAAAGCAATATTCCCCAAGCACCACCTTCTGGACCTGACCGTCCAGGTAGGAGTGAAACCACTGCAATGCCATGCCTCCCACTCCCAGCACAGACAATTGTCCCAGAAGGATACCATGGTTGATGGTATCGAAAGCCACCGAGAGACCAAGGAGAATCAACAAGGTCACACTCCCCCTGTCTCTCTCCCAACATAGGTCATCATACAGGGTGACCAAGGCTGTTTCTGTGCCAAAACCCAGCCTGAACCCCAAATGAAATGGATTTAAAATGCAGCTACAGGATTTCAGGCCTGCCTCTCCTTTGCAGTTCATTTGCATTGCTCTTCACAAACATACACATACACACAGAACACGAAGCCTGAAGATTCAACATGTCTGTCCCACTCCACTGTAGCAGTCAGTAAGGCAAAGGAAGCCATTTCAGGAGGGAGGCAAATAGATCTGCTTTGCCATCATCAGTTATGAAGAAAGAATCCAAAGGGCATTAAACAAAGGATGGGGAAAGGGGAATCGTTGAGTACCCCACAATGATAAGTTAGTTTCCAGTCGCTGAACATATGATGATTTCAGATGTTTAGGCTTTATAATGCAATGCTATATATGTCTACTCAGAAGTAAGTCCTATTGAGTTCAATGGGGCTTACTCCCAGGAAAGTAGAAACAGAATTGCAGCCTTACACACCTTCACACAAATCTGCTCTGTGGCAAACCAATCACATGGCATGAAATCAGCCCATCTTCTGATGGGGCCTTGTTATTTTAACACCATTTGTTCCAACACAGCATTTTAGATTTGCAATTGCAAGTGTTGTTTTTGCTGTGTTGTTTTCTTTTTTGAACTTATTGTTTCCTTTTGACAAGAAAATGGAAAGAGAATTTATAACTGGTACAGTATGGAAGGAATAGTGATTCAACTCCTGTCCTGAAAGATAGCAAATAAGTTACCAGTCCATAAATTGAAAGCCATCTCATTTTTCAAGCTCAAGATAAGTTAAGAAAGTGAGGCATGTAACACCTTATGTAAGTACTTACTAGACAATTTTGCCAGGCAAACCCAATCTATTCTGAAGCATGTGGCATCAACAGAATGTGCAAAAGTTACCTGGATTGAGACCAACAATTTACAGAAAGCCCACACAGAGATTTCAGATGTAATGAAGTGCTTCAGTACTGAAGTTTGCTCATTTGAGACAGCATCTTGGCTCCACAGCCATATAACAGCTCAAAACCAGCATCCTGGAGAAATCGGAATAAGGTTACCGAACAAGTTAAAGATGAAGAATAAAATGTAATGCACTGCTACTAACCTTTTCAAATGGTCCTGAGCCAGGTTAACAAATATTAATGTTCAGGAAGCTATGTGAAAAATGTTGGCTATTTATTCCACAGGCAGGATTTCAACCATGGTGGTATTTTGGATTCAAACACAGGAGAGAAAGAACAGCAAAATGACTGCTGCTTATCATTCACACTCCTCCATCACTCCATAACATTTTATAAAGTGTAAAAAAAAAGTTACTTAACATAAGAAGATAAGAAGAGCCAGAGCAGACCAAAGGTCTATGTAGTAGAGCATTCTGTTTTCCCAGTGGCCACCCAAATGCCCCGATGGAAGGCCACAAGCAGGACATAAGTGCAAAAACACACCTCTGCATACATTCTCCAGTAACTGGCCTTCAGAAGGATGCTGCTTCTGAATCCGGAGATCATATATATATAATATAGCCATCATGACTGCTAGCCATTGATAGCCTTATCCTGCATGAATTTTCAAATCCTCCTTTAAAGCCATCTAAACTCATGGTTGTCACCACAGCTTATAGCACTGAATGCCATGGTTTAACTCTTGTGCTGTGTGAAGAAGTGTTTCCTTTTGACTGTACTGAATTCCACCACCCACTGTCTTACAGACTAAGGCTGCAACGCTCTTAGAGTCATAGAATCATAGAGTCATAGAATAGTAGGGTTGAAAGGGGCCTACAAGGACATAGAGTCCATCCCCCTGCTCAGAGCAGGAATCCAAGTCAGAGCATCCCTGACAGATGGCTGTCCAGCCTCGTCTTGAATGCCTCCAGTGTGAGAGAGCCCACCACCTCCCTAGGTCATTGGTTCCATTGTCGTATTGCTCTAACAGTCAGGAAGTTTTTCCTGATGTTCAGCCGGAATCTGTCTTCCTGTAACTTGAGCCCAGTATTCCGTGTCCTGCACTCTGGCATGATGGAGAAGAGATCCTGGCCTTCCTCTCTGTGACAACCTTTCAAGTATTTGAAGAGCACTATCCTATCTCCCCTCAGTCTTCTCTTCCCAAGGCTAAACATGCCCAGTTCTTTCAGTCTCTCCTCATAGGGCTTTGTTTCCAGTCCCCTGATCATCTTTGTTGCCCTCCTCTGAACCCTCTCTAGCTTGTCTGCATCCTTCTTAAAGTGTGGTGCCCAGAACTGGACACAGTACTCCAGGTGAGGCTTAACCAGTGCTGAGTAGAGGGGAACTAGTACTTCCCGGGATATGGTTCTTGCTTACCTGGGAGTAACTCCCACTGAACTCAGTGGGGCTTACTTCTGAGTAGACTTCCATAAGATCTGCAATTCTATGGAATCTTATCCATAGATGTGATGTTCTGTTGATTTCTTATAAATCTGCAGAAGGGACCATTTAACATTCAGTGCAGTCAGATGGGAGGATAGAGCTCATCTTTGACCTCCCCCGTTCTTTAAACTGCAAATTAATTTTTTAGAACGAATTGCTTTTTTATCTATTTTTCTCCCAGACTGGGTTCTTCCTGGCCCTTAAAAATCAGCTGAGGGAAAGTGTGGGTGTGGAAACTGATGGGATTATTTAGTAATGATGCTTCCTGACAGAGAGGCAATTAGAAAAGCAAAAAAAGCAAAAAGGCACAACAGAATGAACATTTACCAGTCCCACATGTACACAGGCGATCTTATAACAATAAAAGGAGACCGAGCCCTTCTTTGGTGAAGAAAAGGTAAAATAGTTTTACTCACAAATGTTCTTACATATAAAATGCAGGCACAGCATAGAGTTTCAAAAAAGAGTTTGTTCAGTCCATTTTGTGTTCCATTACACTGGCAGGAGCAAGACAGCAAACGCATGAGCTCCCAGCAATGGAGGTGATCAGAGATAGAGAGAGTGCATGGGAGGAATTAAAGGGAGGAGCAAAAGGAAGAAATCACAGGAAACCACATGGTAGACTATGGAGATCCTAAGGCTAGCTGTGGTCAAAATTCCCATGAATTAACTAATTGCAATACTAATGTGCAGATAAGGTTGCAGTACCCCCAAAAGAAACCGCCGCCACTGCCCCCCTGCCTACTCATGCCAAAGTTTAAAAATCTTCACCCCCACCCTGCATCTTTCTTTATAGTGTTATACTCATCCCGCTTTTCTGAGTGGGAGTAGATCCAGGGGACCAGTGCTTAACCAGTTTGGTTCCCTGTGGAGGTCTCTGGAGGCTTATTACATTTTGTAATATATTTTAAATATACAGATTGAACATAGGTGGAGGCACACAGCTTAAACGCTCCAGCAGCAAAACCCACTTTCCCCACCTGATCTCCAGAGACAGATACCCCTGCATCCCATCTCTCACAGTTTACAGAGCCCTAAAGCTTAGCCTGGTGCCTCCTTGCTCTGTTGTCTCTCACCTTTGTTCCCTTTCACAGGCACAGGCACACACTAAGACTTATTGAGGTCAGTTGGGTGGGGAAAGGGTGCCCCTTTTTAGGACCTTCCAGGTATTTTCTAGGCCATTCAGAAAGGTCCACTGGCCATTAAGCCCAACAAAAGGAGGTATCACCAAGCCTGGCCAGCAGTCCTGACCAACATTAAGCATTCCTTCTGGTCCTATCAATATTTCCTGCCCAAACCCCCATCTCAGAACAAAAGGGATTCAGAGGCAGACCCAGTTCTGCACACTGTCCTGCTGCCCTCACAACTAAATTGGCCATAACATTAGACAGCAAGAAGAAACAGAAAAATGAGGAAGGAGGAAATGACAAAGATACACCATGAGAAATACCATTTATGACCAGCAAGGCTGATTCTGCAAAGTGGCACTCTTGGTATACCTAGTCTGACTTAATCATCCACAATAACCACTCACAATGCATTAAGTTAATTGCGAGTTCTTCCGTGAAGAAATGGGGGAAAGTGAGCAGGGGAATATGAGAACCTGTAGATGGATGGGGTTGATGGAATCAAAAGAGCAAAGAAATCTGACAGCAACATAATGAGTAATGACGCATGTGGCGAGGAAAAGAGATGGTAGGCCTTTAAAGTAAAAATGCTAGGTTTGCATTGGATTCTGAAGGGGAGGGGCTACTGGGAGGTCTCCAGAAGTTACAAGTTCAAGCATCATGCAAACTAATGTGTTTAGCAGCTAAATTTGAACAGAGCTTGTGATGAAGTCTAAAATGTGCTATCAAGGTGAGAGATGCCCATAGAATCAACCAGATATCATTTTATCAGTAATAATAGTCATATGTAACATTTGTATAACACTTTCAAGTGTTCAGAGTACCTCATGTGAACTATTTACTACTTACAGGCCTTACAACAGAGATGGTGAACTTATGACCTATGGGTCTTATATGGCCCATGGGATGGCCCCATCCTGCCTGTCAGCTTCCCTGCCTTATCTCCTATCTCTGATCTCTGATTGGAGATAAGACAGTTTCTTTGCTCCCCTTCCCATGCAGCTAACCCTCCCCTTCCCAAAAATCAAAAATCATCCCTCCTCCATTGCAATAAGGCTTTTAAAAAGCCTCCACTGGTACCACTGGAAGTTTTAAAAAAGCCTGATTGGAGTGTGGGAAGGGCAATATCTATACGTGTATGAGAGAGAGAAGAGAAGAGAAGAGAAGAGAAGAGAAGAGAAGAGAAGAGAAGAGAAGAGAAGAGAAGAGGTGTGTATATAAGTGGGTCAGTTGGGCCTGGGCAATAACATGGTGGGGCCACATGCCAGCAGTGGGATGGCCATGCCAACTTTGGGATGTGATCCTGCCCATATGGCCCCCATTGTGCTTGTCCAGAACCAATTTGGCCCTTGGGCCTGAAAAAGTTCCCCAGCCATAAGACAGTATTATTATCCCCCATATTGCAGATGGGCCAGCTGAGGCTGAGAGTGACTTGCCTAAGGTCACCTAATGAGTTCGTGACTGCAGAGGTAAGATTCAAACTGGGGGCTTTCTGATTCATAGCTCAGCCTCTTGAGCCACCACATCATACCAGCTCTCTCAGGAAAGCCATAAAGAAAAAGGAATATCTTTCCCAGGTCGTGGAAAACATGACAAGAAGACCCATCATGGGTAACTTGACACAATTATTCAGCAAAAGAATGAATTAGTGGGTTTAGTGAGAGGAAAATCAAACTAAATCCAATATCGGAGGAACACACGTTGGGTGTGCAAGAGACCTGAGTGCAGCCAAGCTTCCTCCATGGCTCTTCCCACCAGCCATTCCCCCGTGAAGCTCAGTGATGCCATCCAAATTACTTTATATTATTCCCTCCAAGTATGAACAGTGGTTTGGTGCGTCACTAAGGTGGCCACTCTTCCAGTACACACAAAAAAGAGGGCACCAACTGGCATAGCATCTACATACAGTACATATGCTAGGTGCAAATATAGCAATAATTACTATAATTTACGCAGCAGTGTAATATGTCTCACCTTGGTGGAGATGGCTACGACCAGCTGAGCCATGTGGCTGCTCAGCCTGCTGTTCAGGTGCTCATTGCTGATGGGTGACACCAAGGCTCCTGCTCTCCCTACTTACAGTTATTTCTCTTTAAACTGGGCTAGGATTAGACACTTTAAAATGGAGGGCTGTCCTCTGATGGCCTTTCAAATGAAGGACAGCTTGAAATAGGGGGTTGCCCTCTGACAGTCCTCCCAATAGACGGCTGTACTCTGTAAATAGGACATATGGCCATCCTACGGGCCGCACGAGCAAGCAAACCCACGGAGTAGGAATACTAAAAGGAGCCTCATGAAATCATAAAGTCATACAAATGGGCAGAATCAATGAACAAATCTCATGCACTTGAATCTAGCAACTGCATTCATCGTTAATAGGGAACTCCTGTTCCTAGCCTGGTGGTCAACAGCATGCCAACGTCAGTAGCTGGTAGCCTAGAAGAAAAATGGATCAAAGACGCCCATCCAGCTTGGGAAAAGCTTCTCTGCCTGGTCACCTGGGCCCCATCTATGTGAGCCTTTTACTCCAGGGCAGCTGCGAGTCGAGGTCCCTCGGCACAGATGATGCAGTCGCCAGTTTGCAGCCATCCGTGGTTTTCTCCTGGAAACTGCAGACCTCCGGGGTGTCATTCTGCTGTGATGTTTTTGGTATGCTGTGGGTCCCTTCCCCAAACCGAATTCACCTTTTGTGGTGGGCATGTTGTAGGCATGCGTAGTGCTTGTGTCGCTCTGTGATGCCCCTTCATTCTCCCCATCCCTTTGCAGCTGCACAGTTACAGAGGCACAGAGAGGCATTTTCAGTAATTTTATCACACTTTCACATATTTTTGCAGCTTCGTATCATTGCAATGGTTGCTTTTGGACTCAGTGCCCAAGGGCCGGCGGGGGGGGGGTCTTGGAGGAGGACCATCTTCACTCCGGAACCATTTTGGAACAATGGGTAGGCACGTACCACTTGTGAGTGTGAACCATCGTGAGAGTCTCAGGCTGAGGAACTGACAACTGATGGCATGGAAATGAAGGCGCACACAGAAACCAATTTTTAACTGAGAGAGGGAAAGACACAACAGAACCCCTAAAATACAAAACAGCCAATGAAGTGTTGCACCCCCATGCTCACAGGACTGCATAGCTGCGTATTCAAGTATAATGGCAAAAAACGGGCACAGTGAGTCTGTTAGGGAAGCGTGCAGTACATTGTGCATGTATCGCAGGGGATTCTGGTTCGAAGCCGCAGTGCTGCGCAGTTGTGATGGGGTGGGGGGTGAAAGTGGTGCCATGTAGATGGGGCCCTGGAGGCTAATCTTGTTTGCCCCAAGCAACAAGGTGCATGACTGTTTTCATCAACAGAAGACGCATGGGCTGAAATTCATTTTGCAACATATCTGAGATGGATAACATAAGAAACAGGAGCCTTCTGCCTATGTGAGTTTATCTTGCACTGCCTGGTTTTAGTTTATACTGGAGCATATGTGGTATAAGTGAAGTTTATTATCAGTAAACCTCAATGGGCTATTAGCAGTCTCTTAATTCTTCTTACTCCTTGCATGCAAGCAAACACTATTTTATAACACATACTTATATAAGCACAGTTTGAATATGCATGATACATCTTCAGGGAAATGAAACACATAGAAGACTGAGGCTGTTGTAATAAACACAGTTATTCATGACTCATGAGTGCCATTGGTATCAGTGACTTTTTAAAAAATAGCAGGCTCAATAATTTAATGCTGAATCTTAAACTGTTGTGTGGAAAACATCCAACTGTCTGAAAATGGTTATAAATATAAATCTGAGATTCTAGTAATCTCTGTATCTAACTCAATGACAGAAGAGCATTAAAAAAAATCTGCAGGAAATATTATTTATGTTGTACGAGGAAATGTGGATTTTGTCTGCAGTATGCTTTTATTCTTTCATAGGTCAATGCTCAGTTGAAGTTGATTTAATCACCAGATGACCTGCAGCTGTTGAAAACATCTGGGAGTCAGTGTCAATGCCAACCAGTGTTGTGTTCACATGGTTCAAGCTGTGCTGCTTTGTACTTAGCAATTGTCCCTGCTAAACTCAACAACATTCAAGAATGTGTTCAGAGAGTCACCCTGAATTAACCTTGAACTCCATCATCCTGGTTGCCATATGATGTTTTACTCTCCTTGCATCTCCTTCTGCTGCCTTTATCCATTCTGAGTGGCACAAAAAATGTGATTACATGTTCAACAAAGCCTGTTTCCTACCTGATACAACTACTTTTTTTCGTGTGTGTGTGTGTGTGTGTGTTTAGTACAACTGCATAGTTCACCATGAGATTAAAAACACAATAAAACCAAAATCTATGAAGGCAGCGGATGAACAAAAGCAGGAGTGATGGGAAAAGGGAAGAGAACAAGATCTACTATGATCTGGAAAATTATTTTTTTAATGCAACAGCCCTAGGTTGCAATCCTTTTATAGGCTCTCCTCTTTTTCCTGTGCCTTGAACAACAGTTTACCTCTCCAAAATTTATCTGTGGAACCTTCTTCCAGCAGTTTTCTCTATCTCCAGCCTCTCCTGCTTAAAATAGAGGGCTGAACTGAAAATTTCTCCCATATATATATATATATATATATATATATATATATATATATATATATAACACCATTCTCATTCAATTTGACAAAAAAGAAATTTAAAGGTGAACAAAGTCATGGTTTGGGTTTGGGTTTCTTGCGCTTACCTTACTTAGGAGGTAGCTAAGGAGTGTGTGCAAGTGTCCTGTCTTTCATTGTACAATCATCTCTCTGGCAGCCTGTAGCATCCTCAGCTTCCCACACTTCAATTAAAGCCCAGGCGGAGACATTGTGACATCATTCCTCCCACAGGGCTTTTTCAGATCAGGACATACAGGCAGCCTGGAAGGCTGCAGAGCAATGGAGAGATGTATAATAGAAAGGAAGTACAACACACAGTACCCTCAGCTGCCTTGCAGTTATTAGTTAGCTTAAAAACACCACAAAAATAAATTATGAAACACCCTGAAAATGAGTATGAGGCGGACAACAGAAGCCTCTTTTATAGGGCAGTGGAGCGCGCGGGGGGGGGGGGGAGAGGACTTCCCGGAAACTGGAGGACAGATTTTAGCACAGCACTAGTTCCACCTCTTTCCTGGAGCTGGACACAACATTGTTGTCCTCACACCTGCATTGTGGTTTATGCAAAATGGGGGCCAGCTTGCCAGTTATGCTGTTGCCACTTGCAATGGTACCACAAAAGAACCTAAGGAAGGAAGGAAGGAAGGAAGGAAGGAAGGAAGGAAGGAAGGAAGATGTGCTACAACTCCTGCCAATTATGAGCCCTACCTGTGAGAAACTGTTAAGAATTTCTCCTCCCCCTGGAGAAATTCATTGAAATTGTCCCCCCAGTTTCTCTGCCTACAAATAGGGTGGAGAATATCAAGAGGTCATTTGCACACAGCTCTATTAATTTCTGCATGCCATGCTACACAGAAGCAGGCCCCATTAAAAAGGTGGCAGGACGAGATAGCCCACTACGGTGGGCTAAGCATGGCATTCATCTACAATGCAGTAACCGAAAAAAGCAGATGGTACAATGCTTCGATAGTGGGAGCTGTACTCAGATGCCACTATAATTTATTGTGGGGACAAGCCCATGTGGGAAGATGTGCACAGTAAGCATTCCCAGCATCCAGAGGGGATGACAAGCAGCATCAAATGTGACTGAAAAGGTTCAGCAAGAAGAGTAGAAGAGTTATTTTTAAAATAATCAGATTAGGAGGACTGGGATTTAGCTAGGAAACAAAGGATATTTGCTCGAAAGCTTTGCCTGAAAGTCAAAGTAAATGCAAATGTTTCATTTTGCTTGGCTTATTTCATCTACACTTTAAAAATAAGTGTAAGTGTGTGTGTGTCTGTGTTACACACACACACACACACTGGACAATAAGACATTTTAAAAGAGTTGTATGATCTCTTTGTATTTTTCCAGTTGCTGATTTGCACATTTAAATTCTAGCCTTATAGAATTTGTTTACATTTTCTTGGAATCAGAGATCTCCTCCAGTTTTGTAGTCCAGAGCAGGCTCTTCCCTGCAGCATCCCATATCATGAATTAGCTCCCCTTCATCATAGTCCATATCATTCAGAAAAGAGTGTGCTTCAAAGAGGGAGCAAAACCAAAGAAAGTGGCCAAGGATAGACATACCCACATCAGAGATAAAGATGAATAAGTTGTTAAAATTATCCAGATTGAATCAAATGTATCAAGCCACACTCTAAAGGGGAAGTTTTTTGTTGTTTTTTTAAAGGCTTGAATTGCCTAATTATCAATTTTCCAGGAAAAATGCTTTCCACATCTTTCTCTCTAAAGCATCAGAATGAGCCAAAACCATTCACTGAACCTTCCCTGTGAGAATATGTTCTTAGTTGCATAACCAAAACCCATTCCAGCCAATCTGATCTTTTTGTACATGTCATCATTTTGTGTGATTTCATCTTTTGGCACTGACATTGGACTATACGATTGATTTTGCTACCTTTAGAGCAGGGGTGGGGAGAAGGTAGATCTCCAGATGTTTGGAACTTCAACACGAGAAGCCCCTGCAAGCATGGGCAATTGTCAGGAATGCTGGGAATGGAAGTCAAAAGCATCTGCCCACCCATGCTTTGGATGATCCCCACCCCCAAAAGAACACCCACATGAAAGCCACTCAGCAGAACTCTATAACAGCTAAAGAGACTAAAGGCGCAATCCTATGGTCGCTAGTCAGTGGCTAGATGGCCATAGGATAGGTTGGGTATAGATCTTGAACACACATACATATATATATATATATATATATATATATATATATATATATATGTATGTGTGTGTATATATATATATGTATGTATATATATATATATATGTATATATATATATATATATATATATATACACACACACACACACATACACACACACATATACATATACTTATATTTATATTTATATTTACATACATACATATAGTCAGGGCCAGAAATATTGGAACAAGGATAACTGTTTGGGCAGTTGGCCTCTGTATACCACCACACTGAAGTTGAAAGGAAACACACCCAGATGGGAGCGAAGTCAGGACTTTCAGCTGTAATTCAAGGGGCTTGACAAAAGTGGGGCACTAACCATTCAGGAAGTACAGCCAGTGGCATACACACACACCCATCGTTGGTGGTGCATAAGTAAAGGAACGAATGGCTGACAAGCAGCTGCATGGCCAGGTGTGGCCTGTTTCCTGGGTACCCCATGACCAATCAAGCAGATAAAAGGCCTGGAGGTGGTTCTGAGTGTTATATTTGCATTTGATAACTGTTCACTGCAACTCCCAACATGAGGTCCAAAGAGGTGTCCATGCAAGTGAAGGAGGCCATCATTAGGCTGAGGAAACAAAATAAACCCATCAGAGAGAGCAAAAATATTGGGAGTGGCCAACACAACAGTTTGGAACATCCTGTAAAGGAAGGAATTAACTGGCAAGCTCAGCAACAGCAAAAGGCCTGGAAGACCACGGAAAACAACTAAAGTGGATGACCACAGAATTCTGCTCATGGTGAAGAGGAACCCTTTCACAACATCTAGCCAGGTCAAGAACGCTCTTGCGGAGGTAGGCATGTCATTGTCAACATCTACAGTCAAGAGATGGCTTTATGAATGTAAATACAGAGGCTTCAAAACAAGGTGCAAACCACTGGTAACGCTCAAGAACAGACAGGCCAGATTAGCCTTTGCCAGCAAACACCTAAAAAAGCCTGCCCAGTTCTGGAATAAGATTCTTTGGACTGATGAAACCAAGATTAACTTGATGGGGAGAGAAAAGTATGGAGAAGGAAAGGAACAGGTCATGATCCAACGCATGCCACATCATCTGTCAAACATGGTGGAGGCAGTGTTATGGCATGGGCATGTATGTCTGCCAGTGGAACCGGGTCACTGGTATTTATTGATGACCTAACTGCTGATAAAAGTAGCAGGATGAATTCTGAAGTGTATAGGGCTATACTTCCTGCTCACATTCAGCCGAATGCTGCCAAACTGATAGGACGCCGCTTCTTATTGCAGCTGGATAACGACCCAAAACATAGAGCCAAAGGTACCCAAGAGTTTCTCAAGGCAAAGAAGTGGGATGTTCTTCAATGGCCAAGTCAGTCACCTGATCTCAATCCAATAGAGCATGCTTTTCACTTACTGAAGACAAGACTGAAGGCAGAAAGACCCGCAAACAAGCAGCAGCTGAAGGCAGCTGCAGTAAAAGCCTGGCAAAGCATCTCGAGGGAGGAAACTTGGCATTTGGTCATGTCCATGGGTTCCAGACTTCAGGCAGTCATTGACTGCAAAGGATTTTCATCCAGGTATTCAAGGCAATCCTTAAGTTTGAAATTACGTTGGTTTGTTCCATTACATATGAGCCACCAATGATGGGTGTGTGTGTATGCTGCTGGCTGTACTTCCTGAATGGTTAGTGCCCTACTTTTGTCAAACCCCTTGAATTACAGCTGAAAGTCCTGACTTCGCTCCTATCTGGGTGTGTTTCCTTTCAGCTTCAATGTGGTGGTGTACAGAGGCCAACTGCCAAAACAGTTATCCTTGTTCCAATATTTCTGGCCCTGACTATATGTATGTATGTAAATATAAATATAAATATAAGTATATGTATATGTATATGTGTGTATGTGTATATATATATATATATATATATACACACACACACACACACATATATATGCAAGATTAACAGCAGGTATTCATCCCCTGTGCAAACAGCTGTAGCTGACAGCCTCTCTTGAACACATTTGCTGGAAGGGTAGGCAGTTAGGACAAGGCATGGGAGGGAACGGAAGGGACAGGGAGCAGTCTGACCTTGCTGGCTGCAACTGCACCCTTCTGACAGGCAGTTCACAGGTTCCTTATTAGAGACAGAAACCTGCATGGAAGGAACTGTGCTGGT
Organism: Heloderma suspectum; assembly: GCF_057233095.1. Taxonomy (NCBI): domain Eukaryota; kingdom Metazoa; phylum Chordata; class Lepidosauria; order Squamata; family Helodermatidae; genus Heloderma; species Heloderma suspectum. The sequence continues at coordinate 109,386,596 of NC_139458.1, read as the reverse complement.
GGCAGCCGCAGCAGCCCGCCCTCATTGCAAGCTGCCTCTGCTGGCCTCACTCAGGCCTTCACAAGCAAGGAATCCTGCAAGCAAGGAACCCGTGAAGAGCTGAGCAGAGGCAGGAGCCAGTCTCTAACCAGGCGCCCTCCCCTCCTTGCAAGGAAGGGAGAGAGCGCGGTCAGAGAGGGTGACTCCTGCCTCCGCTGCCTGACTCAAGCCTTCACAGGCTCCTCACAAGCAAGGAACCTGTGAAGGCTTGAGCAGAGGCAGGAGTCGTCCTCCAACCGGGCACCCTCTCCTCCTTGCAAGGAAGGGAGAGAGCGCAGTTGGAGGGTGACTCCTGCCCTCATGCCTGTCCAATCGGCATGGTCTCCTTCTGTGCAAGGAAGGAGGCCATGCAGGCTTGACAGGCAGCCAGTGCCTCCCGCCAATTGCCCGTTCTTTTCTCCTTGCAAAGAGGGCAGAACAGGCGGTTGGTTGGCTACGATGGGCAGCAGTTTCCACAGCTGCACTGGCAGCAGCTCCCCCAGCAGCACCAGCAGCACCAGCAGCCTCAGCAGCAGAACAAGGGCCCAGGTACAGAGCTGGGGGCTGGGTGGCATGTTGGGAGGGGAGCAGGATTCAGATGTCCGAATCCCACTTTGGCTTTATAGGCTGAGGCGGGTCAGGGCCCCCAAATCAGCCCAAGCTGAATTGGGCCCAAAGTGGCTTCCGAGTCAGATCGGGGGGGGGGGTCCTTGCACAGCCCTACTTAAAACCAGGGCTTCCCCAAGACATTTTGCTGCCTGAGGTGAAGGACAAAATGGCACCCCCATCTATTCCATGTATAAAAGCTTATTGGACTGGCAAATGAATCTGTCTTCAACACTGATGATGGAAAAGGATCCTCCACTGCACCTGAAGACAGCAAGCCAACTTAGGGGGTGCAGAGCAAGCCACATGGCACATAGGTCTCTTCCTCCAACACCTTGCTGCCATCTTTCGGTATCTGCTGCCTGAGGTGACTGCTTCACTTTGCCTAATGGTAGGGTCAGTCCTGCTTAAATCCATTGTTGCACTAGCAAAAATCCGCTAGTGTGTCAGGAGTTCCTGCAGCCCTCTGCTCCACTGGAGGGCTGGGAAACAGAAACATGCACAGGATTGTGCCAAACATCACAAGTTCACAACTCACATTAGCTGAATTGAGTTCTTGGCACCACAGGATTTACATTACCATCATATTTGGAGGATATGGGCACAATCCAGCCAGACTGCTGTTGCACAACATCTACTTATTTCTATGGGGCTTTCTGCATCTCACAGCTATAACTGCCTTATACACATTCTGATCATGATGAAAACATTTTGGATGTAATCCCATAAAAGTTGTTTGCAATAACCATCTGGCTCCATCTTGTGCCATAAACCGGTTCACTTCTTAGAGAATACTTCTAACACAATCGTTAAGAACTATGATACACAGTGCTGTTCCTGCAGTGTAAACAAAAATCAGTAAATGCAAGAGAAAGCATGTCTTTCATCTTTGCACCTACACAGATGCTCCATTGCACATTTCTGACCAATTTTCCACAACAGTCTGGAGACACAATGTCATAAAAGAGACATAGTAAAATATGTTCCCATTATGTAATCAGATGACTGACTGACTCTCCAAGGACCTGGAGTTACCACATGGAGGGTTTATAGGTTTACACACCAGGGTGCAAATGATAATCCAAGCCCACCCTTGGTTTTACTTCTTATACAAGCTCATTTTGCTCATGCTCAGAAACAAACATGAAATTACAGCTGTAAAACAGGTCACTTTCCTTTGTCATAAGCACTGTCTATTCAACTCAGACTTGAAGGAAGAGCGTGTTCAGCCTAAACTTAATTTATATTGGGCCATCTCACACAACACAAGGGTGGTTAATAGGCCACCATTGCTTGTTAACCACCCCGCATGCACTGGTCATATGTTGACACAATTTACATAATTACTCTTTCCAGGTGCAGCTTCTTGTATCATCTGAACCTCGCGAGGGTGACCGGTTGCGGTGGTTAACAAACCACCCAGAACCCATGGCTTGTTCTAGGATTGTGGGGTGTTTTGTTAACCACACCAACAACCCACCCTCAACACATTCAGATGACACAAGAAGCCACAGCAGGGGGCTTGAATCAGCAACCTTGCACCCCCAGGTGCTGTAAGCCATGCTGGGCTATGGAGATCATGTGAATCAGGTTGACAGTTCTGGTGAACTCAACTCCACACACCCCACCCACACTTTTCCTGGGTCTTTCCATCCCAAATCCAGATTGGAAGGATGGAATGCCTGGGACCAGCAAAGATGTTCCACATTGTCCTGGTCCTTCATATTGCCTTATGAAGCATCTGAGCCTTACTGTATTGCTAGAGGTATCCTACTGTGTGGTGACCCGTGTGTGTTTGTTGCTTACACCAGTAGCTTGCAGGATAATAAATATACTGACTCGTTGTTAATTGTGAATCTCTACAAGTTCTTCTCTTTTCAAACAGCAACCAGAAAATCACAACAAGTGCTTACAAAATAAACTGCTTTTGATCATTTTACTTTGGACGTTGCTTAACAATGACCTTCTGCAAATTGCATCCTTTATCCCCTATATACAGAGGTAAGTGGTCTGTTCTATCCTGATGATGTATGTTGTCCATTCAGACCCTCAAAAAGCAGAGTTACTAACTGTGTGGAGGCTTCTACATGCATTCCAACAAACATGTGCTGAAGACACCATTAGCCCTTCCCTCTCAGGGTGGTCAGGGTTGGAGTGAGCAGGGGTGGGGACACTGCGGTAGGGCTGGCAAACAGCCCATTGTCCCTTACATGTGTTGCATTTCCCTATTCCAGAAGAATGCCTGAACAAGGCTACATTTGTATAAATATCCACAAGCATGATCAACAACTTGGCCTCGTTTTTTCTGCATGAAGTACCTGAGCCAGGCAAAGTGTACAAATCTCCTCTTCCAGGCTTAGGCCCTGCTCTCCTGCACACATAGTTGTTAAGATGCACTAGCTATGCTAGGAACTAGGGATGGTGCAGGCCCATTTACGCCTGTAATCTTATGCATAAGGGCCATTCACGGCACCATTTTGCATACAACTAGATGTACGCATATTCGCAATGGCTATTTTTTTCACAAAATGGCGCTTGCCGTGCTCGAGAATGGGTCCCAGGTGAGTGTGGGCAGCTCAGCAAGCAGCGGGGGGCATGAGTGTGGGTCCAGGGGTGTGCGAGAGGGGTAGGGGCTGGGTGGGTGCCTGTAGAACCCAGATCCATCCTTACTGGGAACTGCTGTGCTGCCCTCCCCAAAAGAATCAACATCAAATTAGGTACAGCACTGAGCAAACCGGGAAGTCTTGACACACATACCTAAGGATATATGAGAATTATGTTTCAGTCTGCAAATCATCAGAACTTGTCCTGTTCACAACCCCGAATGCAAACATGAATGAGAATGCTCGCATTTTCATCCTTTAATCAATAGGGGAAAGTGTGCGCTTTTAAAAAATGTCCACAGCAATGCGCACTTTTCCTATTCAAATGAAAAGAAGAACAGGTCGCAAATTAAAATGGGAGTGAGGTGAACAGAGTTCAAAACAGAGTTCAGGGAATTTTGATGAGCTCAAGCATAAATGGGTATAATGGGTATGATCAAAAACAAAGATGGCAAGGACCGAACAGAAGCAGAAGAGAGCAAGAAAAGGTGGCAAGAATATATGGAAGATCTGTATAGGAAGGATAATAATATCGAGGATAGATTTGACGGTGTGGTCAGTGAGCTAGAGCCAGACATCCTGAAGAGTGAGGTTGAATGGGCCTTAAGAAGCATTGCTAATAACAAGGCAGCAGGAGATGACGGTATCCCAGCTGAACTGTTTAAAATCTTGCAAGATGTAGGGTTGGCGGAGAATTTCTCCCCGAAACTTCGGGGGGCCGAGCGCCAACATGTTCGGCCCCCCGAACAAGTTTCGGGGAGAAATCCTCTGAACCCCCCCCGCCCCCCACCCACCCCCCGGGACGGGACTTACCTTCGCCGAATGTCCCTCCCGGCGGCGGGTCCGGCCGGCGGTTCGGCGGGTGTTTGAGCGGGGCGGGAGCGGCAGCCGGTCTTTCGACCGGCTGCCGCCGCCGCCATTGCAATAAAAGAAAAAAAAAATAGGGAGCCGCCATTCCCATTCCTTATTTGGTCGCTGTAGTCTACATAAATGTTTACGTAGACTACGGCGAAAATAAGGGCAACGCTATTTGCATAGACTACAGCGACTAAATAAGGAACGCAAATGGCGGCTCCCTATGGGGGCCGCCATTAGCGTACGCGCTTTTTTTTTTTTAAGTCACCCGTGATAGGCTACATGATGATTGACGTAGCCTATCACGGCTGACTTTGCAGATCTAGCCATGATAGTCTACGTGAATCGTCACGTAGCCTATCAGGGGGCGTTTTGGGGTGTTTTTTTAACAATCTCCAATATGCAGATGACACCACTTTGATGGCTGAAGGCGAGGAGGAGCTGAGGAACCTTCTGGCAAAGGTGAAAGAAGAAAGTGCAAAAGCTGGGTTGCAGTTAAACCTCAAAAAAAACCAAGATTATGGCAACCAGCTTGATTGATAACTGACAAATAGAGGGAGAAAACGTGGAGGCAGTGACAGACTTTGTATTTCTTAGGCGCAAAGATTGCTGCAGATGCTGACTGAAGCCAGGAAATCAGAAGATATTTACTTCTTGGAAGGAGAGCAATGACAAATCTTGATAAAATAGTGAAGAGCAGAGACATCACACTGACAACAAAGGTCTGCATAGTTAAAGCAGTGGTATTCCTAGGGGTGCACGAAAGTCCCTTACTTGTCCTTGAAGCTTTTCACTCCCCCTGCGAAGTTCAGGCCGGGGGGGGAGGCTTCCCGCCTCGCCCGGACGGAATTCAGACCGGTGGGAGGCTTCCCGCCTCGCCTCGCCCGGCCGCAAACTAAAAAGTTTTTTTAAAAAAAGGCCCGTGATAGGCTACGTGATGATTTTAATAGCGTTGCCCTTATTTTCGCCGTAGTCTACGTAAACATTTACGTAGACTACAGCGACCAAATAAGGAACGGGAATGGCGGCTCCCTATGGGTGCCGCCATTATCCGTACGCGCTTTTTTTTTTTAAAGTCACCCGTGATAGGCTACGTGATGATTTACGTAGCCTATCACTGCTGACTTTGCAAATCTAGCCGTGATAGGCTACGTTAAGCGTCACGTAGCCTATCACGGGGGCGTTTTTTTTTTCTTTTATTGGAATGGCGGCGGCGGCAGCCGGTCGAAAGACCGGCTGCCGCTCCCGCCCCGGACGAAGACCCGACGAACCGCCGGCTGGACCCGCCGCCGGGAGGGACATTCGCCAAAGGTAAGTCCTGTCCCGGGGGGGGTGGGGGGCGGGGGGTGGAGAATTTCTCCCCAAAACATGTTCGGGGGGCCAAACACGTTGGCGCTCAGCCCTCCAAAGTTTCGGGGAGAAATTCTCCGCCATCCCTAGGCATTCCCCATAGTAACCTATGGCTGCGAAAGCTGGACCATAAGGAAGGCTGAGCAAAGGAAGATAGATGCTTTTGAACTGTGGTGTTGGAGGAAAATTCTGAGAGTGCCTTGGACTGCAAGAAGATCAAACCAGTCCATACTCCAGGAAATAAAGCCAGACTGCTCACTTGGGGGCATGATATTAAAGGCAAAACTGAAGTACTTTGGCCACATAATGAGAAGACAGGATATCCTGGAGAAGATGCTGATGCTAGGGAATGTGGACAGCAAAAGGAAGAGGGGCTGGCCGAGGGCAAGATGGATGGATGATATTCTGGAGGTGACGGACTCAACCTTGGTGGAGCTGGGGGTGGCAACGGCCAGCAGGAAGCTCTGGCATGGGCTGGTCCATGAAGTCACGAAGAGTTGGAAGCGACTGAACGAATAAACAACAACAAGCATCCCTGGTTCTCCCATCACTATTCATACCAAGGACATAGGTTCTCATAAAGAAATGAGAAAACTCACATATTTGGCAACATGGCTTTTCTCCCTGAACATCCTGGGAGTCATGAGGATCAGACTACAGAAATGCTAAAGCAGGGGTGCAGAACCTCAGGCTTGGAGTTCCAGTCCTGCCCTCTGAAATTCCCCACATGGCCACACCCTGTTCCATGGCACCACCCCCTTTTCTCCAACCAACAATTGTTCCATAGTTCCCCAGCTTTTGTGCAGTTTTTCCCCATTGTAAAAAGTTGAAATGCATCTCCTGGGGCTGTTACAAGAAATATGAGCTTTAAGCTAAAATATGCAGGTATTTTGTGGTATTTTAGCCCCACCCATTTTCCTTAGGCCCTGCCCACCACTGGAATGCAGCCCCTGAGAGCTTCTCCAAAACTGAATTCTTTCCATGGACTGAAAGAGGTAAGATGCCCCTGCTCTAAAGGGACAAATTTCTAACAACACATGTGAGAATGAATTGCAATTTTTATAATACACAGTAGCTCACAAGATTTGGCCCTTCAGCTATAAACGACAAGAAAGGATACCAACCAACCCTCAAAAGAAACTGAACAGACTGGTGGCTATTTTGCACATCTTTATGCTGAAAGGAAATGTCTTGTCTCTGAAGAGAAGCAAACCAGGCTTTGTTGGAACTGAGTTTTAACCTAGTTAACTTTGCAAGCATCAGTCTGAGAAATACCACTGCAATGTTTCTCTCAAAATCACATAAGAGCTTTTATTTGGTGCCACAGCAAAATGTAAACAGTAGGAAAATGTAACTGGCCTCCTTTTGATGTTTGTTGCTTGTTATCAAAGAGGCAAGATTTATTTTCTGTCTGAGGATCAAAATATGAGGTGAGAAACACTGAGGATAATTGAAGAAAACAAGCTCCGATGGTATCTAGCTAGCAGAGTTGTCATCCTGGGAATTGACAAATCTTCTTCCATACCTGACAGCTTTCATCACATTAGGAAACAAAGCTTCTCAGCCAGCTTGCAATGCTTGGGCCAAGATTCTGATCTCTCTCACACAGAAGGAAAGATGGAACTACTCCAGAAAATCCTTTAAATCTGCCAGAATGTGTTCCTTGCCTGCAGTGTCGTATTAATCTACATATATTTGGACACACAAAACAGGGAAATCTATAGGCTGTATCTGGACACTGTCCAGGCTGTATCTGTGAGAAGAGCCCAAAGATGTGATTAAGTTTGCATACTGTGATTGCATTTGCAAATCAATAAAAGTGGAAAATACTTCTGTGCCAAATGTTATCTTCCTTCTTTCAACTTTCAGGTCAAAACCACCCATTTCAGTGAGTTGGAAATTTCTTCAGAGAAACACTGAGACTAAGTTAAAATTTCACCCTTTTTTCAACCCTAATCTGTGCCATTATTTCCTCTGACAGTCATTTATTTGGCAAAATTAGAACAATTTTTTTAAAAGTATCACTTAGTGACACAGCTTGTCCTGCCAAATGGTGGATGGAAGGTAGCATTTATGTATCTGAGTAAATATTGCATGGGAGATTTTCCCTGATGAAGGCAATCACAATACACATTAATAAATATAATACTGAGGACTCAATAATAGTACAAAACACATTTTTGTGTGCCCATTGGCTTGGCATATGTCTTCTAGTTCTTCATATTGGGTGTGGCTCTCTAGATTTTTTTTTTTTTTACTTTCTTCTTTGGCACTATTTTCTTCCTGGCAGTGTCTTCTAGGGATGTCAGAACTCCCCCTAGTTCGGGTTCTCCAGGCACTCGCCGAAGCAGCGCCCCTGCTCGCATCCCCCCGAACCTGCACTCGAGCCACCTGCGAGTTCCGTGAATTCCCCAGTGCTCACTGCGAACCCATTCAGTGAGCGCTGCCATTTTCGCGCCTTGGATTTCTGCATAAAACAGGAAGTTAAAAAAAATGTGCATACTCAAATATGCGCTGTTTGGAGCTGGGAAAGCTAAATATGCGCAATATTATAGGTATAATCCCTCTAATATTGCACTTATTTAGCTTTCCCAGCTCCAAACTGCGCATATTTGAATATGCGAATTTTTTTAACTTCCTGGTTTACGCAGAAATCAAAGGCATGAAAATGGCGGCGCTCACCGAATGGATTCGTGGTGGGTACTGGGGAGTGCAAACGTGCACGACTGGGGGGTGAACAAGGACAGCGTCTCAGTGGGCGCAGTTTGGGGGTTGTGAGCAGGGGTTGCTCGACGAATTCCCGAACCCTGAACTGTGCTCATGACATCCCTAGTGACTTCTGCCTCCTTCCTAGACTAATCAGATGGGTGATTCCATCCAATTCTGAGTCACATACTGAATGGGATCATATTGTTATGCTTAGGGATGGATGGACTACCCAGAGCTCAGGTCCTCCAGGCACCTGCCAAACTGCTGGCACAGCGAACACCTTCCCCCCTCACGACCTGTGTTCAAGCTCCCCCTGCTCAGTGAGCTGCCCGCACTCAGCCTGGACATGTCCATGAGCACCACAAGCGCCATTTTGCAAAAGAAAATGGCGATCGTGAATATGTGCACATCTTGTCTTATGGAAAATAGTGCCATGAAAGGCCGATACACACAAGATTACAGGTGTAAATGACCTATTTATGCCTGTAATCTTGCCTATATTAGCCATTCACAGCCCCATTTTGCATAAGACTAGATGCGTACATATTTGCAATTGCCATTTTCTTTTGCAAAATGGCACTCGTGGTGCTTGCAGACAGGTCAAGGGTGAGTGGCAGAGGCACAGCAGGCATGGCTGGGGGGCACAGGCAGGGGGGGATTCTGCTGCAGTCCCGGACGCAACTGGGCACCCGTGCTATCCCTAATTATGCTAGGTAGCCAATAAGATTTGGCTGCCTGACTATATCATAGAATCATAGAATAGTAGGGTTGGAAGGGGCCTACAAGGCCATCGAGTCCAACCCCCTGCTCAATGCAGGAATCCAAGTCAGAGCATCCCTGACAGATGGCTGTCCAGCCTCGTCTTGAATGCCTCCAGTGTGGGAGAGCCCACCACCTCCCTAGGTAATTGGTTCCATTGTCATATTGCTCTAACAGTCAGGAAGTTTTTCCTGATGTTCAGCCGGAATCTGTCTTCGTGTAACTTGAGCCCAGTATTCCGTGTCCTGCACTAGGGATGGACGAAAGGGACTTACCTGGTCCCGCAGCTTGCTTCGCGGTGGGGGGGAGGCGCTTTGGTTCTCCCCCCGAAGTTCAGGCGAAGGGGGGAGGCACCCCATCCCTCGCCACTGAAAGTCAGGCCGGGGAGGAGCGCCCTGTCTACCCGGCCGCGAAAAAAAAAAAGTAAAGTAAAAAAAAACAACACACACCCGTGATAGGCTACGTAACGATTTACGTAGCCTATCACAGCTAGATTTCCAAAGTCAGCCATGATAAGCTATGTAAATCATCATGTAGCAAATCACGGGTGACTTTGGGAAGAAAAAAAAAAAGCGCGTACGCAAATGGCGGCACCCATGGGGCGCCGCCATTTGCGTTCCTTAGTTTGGCACGTCTAGTCTACGTAAAGATTTACGTAGACTACGGCAAAAATAAGGGAATGCTATTTGCGTTGCCCTTATTTTCGCTGTAGACTAGACGTGCCAAAATAAGGAATGCAAATGGCGGCGCCCCACGGGCACCGCCATTTGCGTATGCGTTTTGTTTGTTTTTCAAAGTCACCCATGATAGGCTACGTGACGATTTACGTAGCCTATCACAGCTGACTTTGGAAATCTAGCCATGATAGGATACGTAAATCGTTATGTAGCCTATCACAGGTGTGTGTTTGTTTTTACTTTCCTTTTTTATTTTGCAATGGCGGCGGTGGCAGCTGGTCAGAATACCAGCCCCCGCCGCCACCCCCGCCGAAACGCCGCCGGGACCCGCCACCGAGAGGGACATTCGCACGAGGTAAGTCCCATCCCGGAGGGGGGGCGGGGGACCGGTGGAGAATTTCACCAACAATTTTGGGGGGCCGAATGCGTTGGCATTCGGCCTCCCGGAGATTCGTGGAGAAATTCTCCGCCATCCCTATCCTGCACTCTGGGAGGATCAAGAAGAGATCCTGGCCTTCTTCTCTGTGACAACCTTTCAAGTACTTGAAGAGTGCTATCATATCTCCCCTCAGTCTTCTCTTCTCAAGGCTAAACATGCCCAGTTCTTTCAGTCTCTCTTCATAGGGCTTTGTTTCCAGTCCTCTGATCATCTTTGTTGCCCTCCTCTGAACCCTCTCCAGTTTGTCTGCATCCTTCTTAAAGTGTGGTGCCCAGAATTGGACACAGTACTCCAGATGAGGCCTAACCAGTGCTGAGTAGAGGGGAACTAGTACTTCCCAGGATTTGGAAGCTATGCTTCTATTAATGCAGCCCAAAAGAGCATTGGCCTTTTTTTGGCCTTTTGTTGGCTCATATTCAGCTTGTGATCGACAACAATTCCAAGATCTTTCTCGCTTGTAGTGTTGTTGAGCCACGTATCCCCCATCTTGTAACTGTGCATTTGGTTTCTTTTTCCTAGGTGCAGAACTTGGCATTTATCCTTATTAAATGTCATTCTGTTGTTTTCTGCCCAGCGCTCCAGTCTATCCAGATCACTTTGAATTTTGTTTCCGTCTTCCAAAGTATTAGCTATCCCACCCAATTTTGTGTCATCTGCAGATTTGATCAGCATTCCCTGCACCTCCTCCTCTAAGTCATTCATAAAAATGTAGAAGAGCACTGGGCCCAGGACTGAGCCCTGCGCTACCCCACTCATTACCTCTCTCCAGTTTGAGAAGGTCCCATTGATAAGCACTCTTTGAGTCCGATTCTGTAGCCAACTGTGGATCCACCGGATCGTTGTTTCATCTAGCCCACTTTGAGCTAGTTTGCTCATCAGGATATCATGGGGCACTTTGTTGAAAGCTTTGCTGAAGTCGAGGTATATGATGTCTACAGCATTCCCACGGTACACAAGGGAGGTTACTAGGGATGTACGAAAGTGACTTACCTCTCGCGGATTATGTTGATGGTGGGGGAGAGGTGTTCCGTCCATCCCCCTGGAATTCTGGCCGGGGGGGGATGTGCTCTGTTCCTGCCTCCAGAATCCTTGAATGGCCGGCTGTGCTCCGCGGCAGCTCCACGGAGCAGCCGGCCAGGCCCGGCACGGCATGGCCAGGCCAGAGCTGTCCGCAGCAGGATTTCTGGCTGCAGAGGGCTCTGGGTAAAAAACAACAAGAACAACAACCAACAGCATACGCAAATGGTGGCTACAGCCGCCGCCATTTGCGTTCCTTCTTTTTACCGTCTTAATCTACGTAAATATTCTAGGGATGTACAAAAGTCCCTTACCTGAACCCGAAGCTTGATTCGCAGTGGGGGGGAGGTGTTCTGTCCCTCCCCCTGAAATTCTGGCTAGGGGGGAGGCGCCCCGTCCCTCCCCCACTCAATTCTGGCCGGGGGGAGGCGCCCCATCCCTCTCCGCCGAAATTCTGGCTGGGGGGGAGGCGCTCCATCCCTCCGGCCGTGAATCCTCCTGTCCTGCTGGAACGCAAATGGTGGCGGCCGTAGATGTTTACGTAGCCTATCACGGCTGAGTGGGGGGGGGAACCGTGCATACGCAAATGGCGGCGCCCATGGGCGCCGCCATTTGCGTTCCTTATTTTGGCATGTGTAGTCTACATAAACATTTACGTAGACTACGGCGAAAATAAGGGGAACGCTATTTGCGTTCATTCACCATTTTAGCCTACGTAAATCTTTATGTAGGCTAAAATGGCAAATCAAAAGGGGACACAAATAGCGCCCACTATGCTATTTGCATTCCCCTTTATTTTCGCTGTCATAGTCTACGTAAATATTTACGTAGATTAAGACGGTAAAAAGAAGGAGTGCAAATGGCGGTAGCCGTAGCCGCCGTCATTTGCGTACGCGGTTGTTGTTTTTTGTAAACCCACCCAACCATGATAGGCTACGTAAAGATTTACGTAGCCTATCACGACTTTTTTTTCTTTTCTTTTTTTTACACACAAGCCTGGAAATGGCGGTGGCAGCAGCCAGTCAGAAGACCGGCCGCTGCTGCCACCACTGCCAGAGCCACCACTGGAGCCGCCGCCACCCGGAAGTTCCTCCCCAGGTGAGTCTCGTCCCGGGGGGGATTTGCAGGGGGGCAGGGGGGGCAGGCCGTTCCGCCACGGAGTCCGCCACGGAGATCTCACCGAGATCCGTGGTGGAATTCTCTGACATCCCTAGAGGTTACTTGATCAAGAAATGAGATCAGATTTGTCTGGCAGGACTTGTTTTTGACAAATCCATGTTGGCTTCGAGTAATCACGGCATTGTTGTCAAGGTGCTTCCAGATGGATTGCTTTATCATCTGCTCCAGAATTTTCCCAGGGATTAATGTCAGACTGACTGGTCTGTAGTTCCCAGGTTCCTCCTTTTTACCCTTTTTGAAGATAGGGACAACATTAGCCCTCCTCCAGTCATCTGGCACTTCCCCCGTCCTCCATGATTTCTCAAACAGAATAGACAGCGGTTCTGAGAGTTCTTCTGCCAGTTCCTTTATGACTCTAGGATGCAGTTCATCTGGCCCTGGAGATTTGAACTCATTCAAAGCCATTAGGTGTTCCTTGACCATATGCCTATCAATCTCAAGCTGCAATCCTGCCCCTTCAGCCTGCACTTCGCCTTTGCCAGGGGGGTCATAGACCCTCTTTTGGGAGAAGACTGAGCCAAAGTAGGAATTGAGCACCTCTGCCTTTTCTTTGTCATCTGTTATCATTTTGCCTTCCTTATTTAATAGCTGAACAACCATTTCTTTCCTCTGCCTTTTACTATGCACGTAGCTGAAGAAAGCCTTTTTGTTGCTTTTAGCATCTTTCACTAACCTCAGCTCGTTCTCAGTTTTAGCCTTCCTGACGCCATCCCTGCAATTCTGTGCTATCTGCCTGTACTCTTCCTTTGTTACTTGGCCTTCTTTCCACTTCCTATATGTGTCCTTTTTTGTTTTCAGGTCATCCCTAAGCTTTTTGTGAAGCCACATTGGCTTCTTCTGTTGTCTTCCACCTTTTCTTCTTGTTGGAATTGTTTGTGATTGTGCCTTGAGAATTTCCTTTTTTAAAAGCTCCCACCCATCTTGGACTCCTTTTCTCGTTAGCGTCGCTTGCCATGGGACCTTCCTGATCATTGTTCTGAATTTATTAAAATCAGCTTTCCTAAAATCCAGGGTACGCGTTTGACTACACTCGGCTTTTGCTTCCCTTAGAACCAAGAACTCAAGTGCAACATGGTCACTTTCCCACAGAGTTCCTGCAACTGTTCTCTGATGTCACTGATGACATTTGAGAATTGTGGCAAGTAAAAGTAATTTAAATACATAAGTAAACATTTTTGCAAAAGTGAAGAAAAAACCTTCAGATTCAGATTATAGCCTTCTCTGTTCTGGCACCATGTTTGTGGAACACCCCACCCATGGAGATACAACTGGTGCCAACCCCTGCAGTAATTTTGGTGCCAGGTCAAAACTTTGTTCGCCAGAGCATTTTAAGCTGGTCAGTCTGTCTTTTTTTTTTCCCACTGCCTTTTATTTATATTTGATTTATGGGTGCAATCCTATGTATGTTTAGAAAGAAAACAATTCCTACAACTCCCAGCATTCCCCAGCCAGCCAGTCAAAATAAAAAGTGGCTTTCAATGAGGTTTGCACAGGGAAATGTCTCAATGGACTTTGCCCCTTATTAATTGACGGCATCTCTGCCTCAGGCATCACAAATGTCTTGGGCCACCGTCTTTCTATCCCACAAAGGCCTTTGCTGTCGGAAAACCCAGAGTTGCTGTCTGCCCTTTTAAGAAGCTCTCTCTGTAATACACTTTAAATGCCTTGCACATAATAAAGAATTTAGTGACTAGGAGCATAGGGCTGTGGGGGGGGGGAGAGAACTAACATCAATTTAAAGCACGGCCTTTTTTGATTGTGTATAACTGTTATTTAATCCTATATTTCGCATACTAATTCACATTGAAAAAGAAAAATCCATTCTGCTGTACTTTGAACCATAACCAAAACTTTCGGATTCTGTTTTGCATTCATACATTTTAAAAGTAAAATAGCATGAGTAAGAATGTCAGCAGTGATTTGAACTGGGAACATGGTGATTTATTTATACATTGTTTTTCCTCTGTGAAGTAAACAGTGTCTTCTGTGCTCCTTTTTTAAGGGGCAGGGAAAGAAAAACAAGGCAAACACAGGTTTCGTTAGCATAAAGTGTCATTAGTTGATTAGATCTTAGCTTTGAATTTATGGTTATCTGCTGAAACTTGTGTTGTGTATTTCATTTCGTTTTTACAGTCCCCCTGTGTTCAATTTTCCTAACAATGGCCAGTGGTAATAACAGCTTTTGTTCAGATTTAATCTAAATCATCCATTAACTTTGCCTCCCTTCCATTTTCTCCCTGAATAAACAACAGGAGCTCTAGGCTTCCATCACTTTGGAAATACCAAATGTAATTCAGCCTCAGCCCTTCTCTGTCGCTACCAGATGGAAGATGAGTGGTGCAGTGTGTTACTTTTACATACACTATAGTTGAGGGCATGAATGATTTTCAAATATAACCATCAAATGCTTTTCACAATCAACATTTCGCACCATTAATGAGAATAGTCCATGTCCCCTTCAAGACAAACCCAAAGCTTACCGCAGAACAGTTCAGCTGTATATTGGATGGATGGGAAGTGGAATATATATATATTTCCCCCTTAGGCTTCTAAACATAGGTGACTTTGCTTATCACATTTATACCCCACCCTTCCTTCATGGCTGAGCAGGGATTTGAACACAGGTCACCCCATTCCAAATCCAACCCTATTCTCTACAACACACTCACTCAATAAATGCATTGCATGGCATCACACAGTGGCCAGTTACTCTCACTGACTTCTCTGGGGGGAAATAAACAAATACAGTTCATCATATGATATGTATATATGTTTTATGAGTTTTAAGCTGTTTTGGGGACCCTTTTAAGGGCTATAAGGGGGGCTATAGAAATGATTTTAGAAAGAAAGAAAGAAAGAAAGAAAGAAAGAAAGAAAGAAAGTCATAACGTTGGGTGTGTTGCAAATCATCTTTAAAAACTGCCATTCCCTTGTGGAGACATGTAACATGTGGGTACCTCCAAAACATTAAGGAGTTGGATAGAGGAAGAGAAAGTGAATTACAAAACATAATAAAATATTTTTCAGATATTTAACAGGGGTCCCCAATCTTTTTGGCCCAGTGGGCACATTTGGAATTTTGAGAGTATGTTTTAGGTGCTTTCACAAAATGGATGCCATGGGGGCTTGCCCATTCATAAAATGGCTGCCATGGGGGCATGGCTGGTCACAAAACATAAAACCACTCTTTTGAACCCAAATAATGATGGTGCTGGAGGGCAGTCCTTCATTTTGCAGCATGCTGGCCTCCCAATTATTATTTTTCAAAGGTAAGAAATAAAATAAAAATTTGGAGGGGCAAGGAGACTGACAGGCACCAAGAGAAGTGTCTGAGGGCACATTGTTGCCCATGAGTAGGGATGTCCGGATTTTGTGAAATCCATCCCATGTGTGTTTCGTGGATTGTGCAGTGTCATCATTCTGGTGTCCGTTCACAGATAGATTCAATTTTTGTTGTTGTTATGCAGAAAAATATGCACATCATTCTGTAAGAGGCTTCACAACAATGTATGTAACTTACATCAGTACATAACAGTTAGCATATTGTCCCCCATTCCATTTAACTTTTCCCCATGTATAGTTACCAGTCTCAGCAGAAACATGTGTATTTTCCTACAAATAAATTTGCATAAATTTCAGGAAAGTAAAAAAAAAAAAAAAAAAGATCTGAAAGTCCATGGACTCCACGCAGCCTGAGGGAGCCGGTTCTCAGAAGATTTGACAGGTTGGATTCTTGGACACCCGGAGTCATTTCAGTCCATCTTGAATTTCTCCAGTATCTCTAACCATGGGCATCATATTGTAGACCCTAGGCATATGATCGTAAGTCTTGCAGGAGAAGGAAACATTAAGGACCCTCCCCCCCCCTCCCAATTACAATGCATAACACTTTGGGCTATGCTAGGAATTAGTAGTCTAGAAATACTCTGCCCTGCTGTATTATTTGACTACATTTGTAATGGACATTCAGAAATAATCCAATAGGTCTGAATAATTTATGGAATGTGCCCTTTTCCTACACCCAGGTTAAGGCCTGGCAGCATGACACAGGTTGACACATCAGTGCGCTAGACCTGAGTGTTCACCCATCCACTGCACAACAGAAGCTTGACTTCACAAAGGAGTGATAACAATAAAGGGAAAGTCACAACCCAATGTAAGGGATGTCAGACTGTTAGAGGATACTGTCTTCTACTGTCAGACCATTGGTCCATCTAGCTCAGTATGTCTCCAGCGTTTCACACAGGAGACTTTCCCAGCTTTACCTGGAGATGCCAAGGATCGAACCTGGGCCCTTTTGCATGCAAAGCATGTGCTCTACAACTAAGTGATGGCCTGCCCTTGAATGCAGGTTTTCAGTTTCACACTACGGAGCAAACTGGATATCTATGCCACCAGATAAAAAACATTCCTAGTTGCAGTGGACCAATTATAATTATGATGAGACCAAGGGATGCATGTGGACAACAGAGATGAATGCTGCATGAAGACATTGTGACATAAAGAAGTACAGAACCACTGTAATCAATGTGAGCCCCTAACATGCTTGATAGTGAAAAGGTGAGCTTCACTGCAGAGATGCCCTAACTTACAAAAACATATCCCAATGACATCTTTGTCACAAGTTTCTTGTTTCTACTTTGCCATGCAGAATGAAGAAATAGTCTGGGAGCTTCTAGCAACTCCCAGTTTGGGAACTTCTAGTAACTATGATATTGCTATACAGAACACGACAATTCAGTACCATAGGGCATGGTGGTAATGGTAACAGGACTTGCTCAGCGCCAGAAAACATCAACTTGGTGCCAAAAGTCACCATGAATCAACTTGGTCTACCTTCTTGGGGAGTATATTCCATAGTTGGGACACCACAAGCTCGAAGATTCTCTCCCTTGTTGTCACATAATGAACCTGAGTTACTTGGAGAACAGTCTCTCCCCTGACCATCTTAAGTCATGGGCAGACTGGTACAGGGTGAGGCGCTGCTGCAGATATTTGGGTCTCACAAGCCATTTAGGGCTTTAAAGGTAAGCAGCAGCACCTTGAATTGGGCTTGGAAGCAAACAGGCAAGCAGAGCAGCTCCTTCAGATCGGTGT
Source organism: Heloderma suspectum (assembly GCF_057233095.1). Lineage (NCBI taxonomy): Eukaryota > Metazoa > Chordata > Lepidosauria > Squamata > Helodermatidae > Heloderma > Heloderma suspectum. The sequence continues at coordinate 109,369,287 of NC_139458.1, read as the reverse complement.
AATATGATTCTGCCCAGCTATACCAGTTACAATTCTGGCTGCCAGATTCTGCAATACCAGAAGCTTCTGGGTTGTCTTCAAGGGCAGCCCCACATGGTATGCATTACAGTAATCCATTCGGGAATTAAGCAGACCATGAACTCTGTGGTCAGACTATCTCTATCCAGGAATGTTCACAGCTGGTAAAAGGCACTCCTAGCCACTGAGGCAACTTGTGTGGGCATTCATTTCCCTAGATGACCTCACTCAGCAGTTTCATGTAGAAATTAAATAGAATGGGAGACAAGATAGAACCCTGTGGGATCCCATACCATAAATGCCCTGGGGCCATGCAGTAGCACCACCATCTGGAACTGATCATCCAGGTAGGAGCAGAACTACTGAAACATGCGTCAACCTGGACAGCCTATCCAGAGGTTTACCATAGTCCTGTCCAGCCTTCCCCAACCTGGTGCCCTTCAGATGTGTTGGACTGCAATTCCCATAATTCCTAGCCAGCATGTCTATTAGCCATGCTGGCTGGGAATTATAGGAATTGCAGTCCAACAAACCTGGATTGGGGAAGGCTGCCATAGTCCATAGTATTGAAAGCAACTGTAAGGTCCAGAAGAATTAACAGGGTCACCACCAGCCCTTCCTTCTCCCAGCATAGATCTTCCATCAGGGCATATAAGGCAGTTTCAGTAGGAAGTGTGCATGTTTGAAGTGGCCTTTCTAAGAAATGCTAATTTTTATATATACATACATACATACATATGAGAGAAATCTTTTACTTCTTCCCTTCTATTATATGTGAGGGTGACAAATGAGGATGTTATTGCTGCTGTTTTAGCCCCATCCCCCATTGCAAGAATGAATATATAGATACAGATATATAGATATATATTGTTGTATCTATTACATTACAGTTTTCTCCACAGTGAATTTGTGTTTGAAAAAAATCCTATATTCTTCTAGCTACAAGGGCACTACATAAATCCGCTGGGATGTAATTTAGTACATGAAAAATATAATGATACAGAGTTAAATCAACAGAACTGCAGGCTCTCAAACTCCATTATTTTAAGGCAGAACTCAGCAAAACATAGATTTAGGTCTGCGACTAACCCCATTTCCAGTTCCAGTTTGGAGCACAATTAACAGCTCCCACTGTAAGGTAAATTATAGATAGCACAATAATGAGCCCTGGTCTGTAATAAGCTGAGTTTCATTTTCCTTCCTCCCCCCGCCCCCCCGGAACTGAAACCCCCTTAATTACAGAGGGGGGAGAGGGGGAGAGAGAGAGAGAGAGAGAGAGAGAGAGAGTTGTGGTAATATCAAGCATGCACATTGTTCTGGATAAAGCATGGACTCCACTAAATGTTCTTTTTAAAATTGTGCGGCTCTTTCTACTGAGGAGGTAGACACTCATTGCATTTTCAAAATGGATATCAGCCATAAAAGCATATATGGCACGAGAAGCATTTTGAAGAACTGCCAGTTACTACCACTGTTCTTGTGGCAGGGCCAGGTCCCTCCCTGCCAGACAAGACCAAACTTGCAGAGGATCCAGCTCACTCTTGGAGGCAGAGCATCAGCGCTGCTAGATATGCAAGAGTTCTCAAAGGCCCGGTTCTTTGGACTCTCATAGGCAACTATATGAGCATGCAGGGCTGCATAGCTCCACAACCAATGGAGGCACCCATGGTCTGACTCGGTATAAGGCAGCTTCCTATGTTCCTGTGTTCCTATATAACAAGACTAACTTGGGCATCGCAGCAGCAGTTTTTAGTTTGGCAGGCAAGCTTCCAGTAAGAGCATGAATAGAAGGTGTTCAGTGGCTGGAGAGAGAATGGGGTTTGTCTTGCTTACTGCTGTTGTTTCCCCAATTAGGGGTGCTTTGTTGTGCAAGGGAAGGTTCCAGATGTGCATCCTTCCCCTCTGTTCAGTATCAGCCCCTATAGCAGTGGGATGTGGGGAAGGGGCTTCCTTACCTTCAGGACCAACCCCAAACAGTGTTCTGCCTGAGGCAAAACAGCAAATGTCCCTCCTGGTCAAGGTGTACAGAACCCAAGGCTGGTCAAGTTATTTCGGCACCTGGGGCAGAAAATCCCACAAGCAGCTCTCCTTCTCCCTCAGAGTCATAATACTGCCATAATAAATTAAAACACTAGCAATTTGCTGCTCCTCCACAACATCCAAAATCAGCTTCCTGAGGCAGCCACCTCACTTTGCCCAATGGTAGGACCAGCTATGGTTGCCTTCCTTTTTCTTTCCAGTTTGTCAAAATGCATTGTGGGATGCTTCCCTCCTTTAACAGTGCCACTGGGGATGTGGAGTGGGAAAGGCTGCTGATTATCATCATCATCACCATTATTTTGTGACAGAACACTTGGTGGTGGGTTGGTGGATAGCAGAAAAGGAAAATACATAAGAACATAAGAAGAGCCATGCTGGATCAGACCAAGGGTCCATCTAGTCCAGTATTCTGTTCTCACAGTGGCCAACCAACTGTTGACTGGTAACCCACAAGCAGGACACAAATGCAACAGCACCCTCCCACCCATGTTCCCCAGCATCTGGTGTACATAGGCATACTGCCTGTCATACATAGCTGTCAGGACTAGTAGCCATTGATAGCCTTCTCCTCCAGGAATTTATCTTATTTTATTATGCTTTCTTATACCCTACATGTCATATTAGATGGGGTGTGATGGGCAGCTTATATGCCTGGGCTGCTCCTGCCTGAAGCAAAAAGGGAAATTAGAGAGGAGCATAGAAGCTGTGCTACTTCAGGCCTTTTCTTGAAATGAAATGGCACATGGTCCAAATGATGGCTCAGGAGGAGGTTATTGTTGGAGTTTCTCTCCACACATGGCCCACACCTTGTATGAGAAGCCTGAACAGAAGAGATTTGAGGCTCTAAAATGAGGATTCCAAGTCGATATTCTGATGTAGTGTCCAAATGGAAGAGCTACTGAGGGAGCCCATGGCTACAACTGGGCTTCTGACCACATGATGTACTGTTTCCAGAGGCAGTCAGGAAGAAAGGGAGACATATAGCCCTAATTAAGTGCCCACTTGCCAATTCAGACCTTCTTCAGTAACTGTCTTCTGAGGTGACTACCACAGAGAAGGCCTTTATTGTGGTGGTGCCCAAATTATGGAGTTCACTCCTTACACATTAGCCTGATACCATTTTTGCTATCCTTTAAGCCCCAGTCAAGTCCAACCTAACGGCATCTCTTCAGTGGTATTAGCTCCTGTTTTATCTGCTGGGTTGCCAGTTTTATCACTGTAGTTTTATTTATTGTGGTATTTGATATTGTATGTTATTGTTTTATATTATTTATATCAATTGATGTAAGCTGTCTTGAGGTCATTCATGGTGAAAGACTGGATATATTCCCAAAATAAATAAACTTTGTCAACAGATAAATCTTTTACAATTGAAGAGTATGTTAGACACCCATCAAGGAGGAGGGGGAGCCTGAACAATATAGACTGATAGATATTGGGGAAATCTATGTGTTTAGTTAGGACACATATTTTAACTAACAGTTACTTTTCCTATCATTCAACATCTCCAAATAATTCAGCTTAATACACACACCTTTTTTTCCCTTCCCTGATTTTATGTTGGTGATTAATTTTTAAAATGCTGGAATTCAACACAAACATTGCTGCTCATTCCATTGTTAGATGAAAATCTCTGTTCATGCTGTCCCTAAATTTTAAAATTTATCACAGTTTTCAAGTGCTATGCAATTATAAATAGTTCCACAACTAGGCATTCACTGAACCATTTAATTTTTTGTTATTTTTATCTCTTTCTTCAAGCAGACATTTTCCTTTGGATTTATTAAGCTACTTGATTACACTACAGTTGCTGGGATGAAAATTGCTGGTATTTCCAGACAAAGGAAGAACAGCATTTTATTTTATTTTTAATAATCACCTACCCCTGACAGGGATTTGCCAATAATTTCTTTGGGGGCAATTTTCTAATGAGAGAAAATCGAAGATTGATTGCTTAAGAAATTAGCTTAGACCCTAAATACATTGTTCTGAACATTGTTATGCAGCAGAATTAAATACAATATCTACAGTATCATGTTTGAAGAGAAGCTATTATTCTGTGATTGACTCAGCCCTATGAACACTAAAATCCTCTCCCCCCCCCGCAAACTATCAAAAATAACAAACTACACAGGAGCAAACTTATTAGAAAAAGCACTGTTTGCAATTCATATTCAATTATTTAGTCAGCCTGATGCAGGAATTTCTGTGTAGAACCTGAATGCATAGAGCTCACTAAATTGGGCTACAGAAATCTGTGCATGTGTGTTTGGGGGGGGGGTGTCCTTGTTTATTTCAAGACAGGGAGCTAATTAACATATTCTTGACAACATGCTTTCAAATCAGCTCCTCCACTTAAACGAATGGGAAGCTATGCATTATAGGACACCAGAGCTTCCATGCTTGTAATAAATTGGGAAGGGGGAGAAACTGGCTCAGTTTGCATTTTTTTTTAATGCAAACTGTCCTAATTCACACCTCCCAAACCAAAACACAGTTGTAGTTCGATATTCACACTTCTCCCAGTTTTGTTATGCAGTTCTCCAATTAAAAACTGCATACCAAAATTTGCTTATTAGGGGGAAGTGTGTACAAAAATGTTTATATTAGTGAAAATAATGTACAAAACTACATTAAATTTTTAAAAAACTGCTTGCAAGAAATGTATTCTTAATACCTTAATAATATAATAAATATATTAGGCATGTGTACAAATACATATGTTAGGACAAACATGCATGAAAATGTGTATGCATGTTCATGGAGACTTCTTTATAATCACAAACTGATTATATTTCTGCCTTCCCCACCACAAAACGCCCCCCAGAATGCCCCATTTTCACCGCTCTGCACTCCTCTTCCAAGAGCAGAGCACAGGGCCATTCTGAGCTGCCTGAGAGGCAGCACAGCAGGGCAGGGGGAAAGGTCAGTTTTCCGGGAACCAACCTTGGAGCACAGGCTCTGAGGTCAGTTCCTGGAAATTAGCATATCCTATGGCCGTCTAGCCACTGACTAGAGGCCATAGGATTGCTCACTTTGCCTTGTAATTTGTTAAGTGTTGATGTGGGTTGAAATTCAGCAGGCACCAGAATGAAGCATTTCACAATAACAAAACTGAAATGTTCTCCAGATTTCTCACAAAGTTATTGAGCACAAACAAGGCAAACTTTCACCATGTACATCTATGCAAATTAAGAAGAACATTACGCAATACTGGGTTGTTGTTTTTTACAGTTGACGAGCCAGACCAATGGTTCCCTCCTCCTCTAAACAGATGAAGCAGTGCTCATTTTATTATAACTACCTTGAAAAGATTGCCATTTCTCTTCAATCACCTGAAACAAGCCCTTCAGAGCAAGATTGATGTTGATTTACACATGCAAACAATGGCAAATGGGTATTCAAAAAGCTGTCATGAGAAGAGCAGTTTAAAAAGCCATTTGCTTAATCATCGTCAGGATAATAGTGTGCGTAGTAAAGCATTTGTGTGTGTGTGTGGGGGGTTATATTCATATATTGTTGCTTCCAATAACAAACAACAGTTTCAGCTGCATTGAAACGTTTTGAAACACAACTTCTCTTGAAAAATCCAAACTATCAGCATGCAGAAAACACTAATTTACATCACTGATTCTAGGGCTTATATTTTCTGATCCTTTGACAGCAAGGATGGAATTAATGATTAATTAATTCCATGATTAATTATATGATTTGTTTGGGGTGGATTCACACAAGCTGACAATGGCATGAAGTAGCCGCTTATGATCTAACCATGCAGTGGTGGGGAGTTAGTTGTCAATAGCAATAGATGACTTCATCATTCCCTCACTACCTGTGCCCCGATTCCATGAAGTCAGTGTAGTGTAGTGGTGAGAGTGACGGACTGGGAGCCGGGAGATCCGGGTTCTAGTCCCCACTTAGCCATGGAAGCTCACTGGGTGACTTTGGGCCAGTCACAGACTCTCAGCCCAACCTACCTCACAGGGTTGTTGTTGTGAGGATACAACAGTGAGGAGGAGGATAATGTAAGCCGCCTTGAGTTCCTTGCGAGAGGGAGAAAGGCGGGGTATAAATGAAATAAATAAATAAATAAATAAGTCATGAGAATATAGTGATCCCAGTTTCATGACATGGCCAGTCAACAGATCTACTGCATCAGGACTTGAGAATGCAGCAGGTCCTAAACTTCCCACCACCACCAAGCATACCCCTAAAAAGGCAACTGTAGGCAGATCAGCTAGACCAGCAAGGAAGCCTCATAACAACAATAGACCAGAGTGGATAGTGATACTCTCTGGCATCTTTGAAGGCATCCATTCAAAGGCATCCATCTTTGAAGGCATCCATTCATCTTCTTCATCCAGAGCCTCTACTCCTTCTGGGGGTTATAGACCTCCTGTTACCTTCGTAGACTTTATTTCTGAGTGATCTTTTAAAAATTCTATTCCTTGCCTTGCCTGGCACCAGAACCCAGGCGGGTGTCATGGCCACACAGCAATATTAAAAGCAATCCACACGTGACACTTAGTTGTCAGAAAGTACCAGTAACTGCAACAGCAGACCATATTTACTGTGTGGGGAGTTTTTGTTTTTTGTAGCCAGGAAAGGAACAAGAGAAGGGACCTTTGTGCATCAGTACATGGGTCTGGGTTGGTATTTTGGCACATATAAAGCTACCTAATGCTGAATCGCACCATTAGTCCATTTAGCCCAGAGTACTGTCTGCTCTGGCTGGTAACAACTCTTCTAGGTCCCAGGGTAATATGTCTTCCAGCCATGCTTCTGAGATCCTTTATGTGGAGATGCCGAGGACTGGATATGACAGGGATTCCCATGCCGCCTGTGGGGACCTCAAACAGTACCCACAAAACTGGCCGATCCATGACCCTTTCAAAATTTGATTTTTATTTTTTTAAAAAAACTTGAAAAATGTTAGGGTGCCAGGTTTCTCCTTCCATCTCCTGAACTTCCTGCTGATCAGCTATTCAGCAGGCAGGAAGAGAAGGAATGAGTTGCTTCCTGGCCCCACCCAATTTACTTCTGTCCACACAGACCTTTTCTCATTGCTGTCTCTCTCCTCCCAGCCTCTGGCCTTGCTATCTCTCACCATTGCCTCACTATTTATTTCACCTCTACCCCTTTGCCTTGTTATTTGCCCTTCCCTCCCAGCCTCTTGCCTCACTATTTCTCTTCACCACCACTTCTTTTGACTAGCCAGACCCCATGGCAGCCATTATGATCCTTTTCTCTCTCTCTCTCTCTCTCTCTCTCTCTCTCTGTGTGTGTGTGAAAGAGAGAGAGAGAGAGAGAGAGAGAGAGAGAGAGAGAGCCACATCCTCCATGGGAGCCATTTTGTGATGTTTCCCACAGCAATTCCTCAAATTCCCAAATGTGCACATAGGTCCAAAAAGGTTGGGACCCCTGGAGTATGGGACCTTATTCAGGCCAAGCTGCACCCTGTCTGAACTATGGTCCCTGCATGATACTTCCTGCTTTAGGCCTGCCATGACCTGGTGACAGCTGGTCTGGTAGTTAAGTATTTTCTGTGTTTGTCATTATCCTGCTGAACTATTGCAAATGACTCCTGTAACAAGGATATGGCGTTTCACACAACTGAAGACACTGATGTCTACTGTCTGTTAAAGTTTTCTTAAAGTGCTCAATCAAAAGCAATTCCATTTCACTTACCACCTAAGTAATTATGTGTGTGTGTAACAAAGAACACCGCTTTCTGGATGCCTGGCTATTTTCTGCTGGACTGAGATTTACTTATTGCCATCATTCTTAGAAATGGGAGCTACTGATAATTTGCATGAATGAATGCATAATCACAAACAAGTTCATCATAAGATTATATTGGGAATATTTTATTGTGTGTTTGGTTTTAATTTTTGTGAACCACCCAGAGAGCTTCGGCTATTGGGCGGTATAGAAATTAATTAATTAATTAAATAAATATAGACTGAAATCCAGTGGATCTGGACCAAACATCTTGGGCTATGTTTTTCAGTGCAGCAGTGGAATGGGGGAATTGATGAGATCAGGAAATCTACATGAGAGGTGCAAGATTCTTCCATCTGAGGCTTGGAGGGGGGGATGGGGCTGCAGTGGGAAGGAGAGAAAGGGAAAGATCAATCGCATGAGTTTTCTACTCCCGCAACATTGGATTTCACCCATAGTTCATAACAGAAGGGCACAACCTGCAGCCCCCAAGGCCTTAACTGTGGCCCCCAAAACTCCCCTGCTGTGACCACTGCAACTGCTTGAAAGTGAGAAGCATTAAAGAAAAGGAGAAAAGGAGATAGGGAAAAAAAACAAAAAAAGTAAAAGGAGAAAAAAAGAAAATCAATGGTGCTCTTTGCTTGTCAATGTAAGTTTTAAAAAAACACTGTATGTGGATTGAGGTTTGCTCTGGGGATAATAAAGATTGCTCAGTGGTATTTCATACAAGGTTTAAAAATGAAAGAAAGATAAGGAAGGAAACAAATGAATGGTTTTGCATGACTAGATCAGTTTGTCACAATAGGCGTGCGTATGTGTGTATGTGGGCCTCTGTGTGCATGTGCGGCCCTGACCACCAAGCCAGCGTCACATGCAGCCCCTGGGGCCAAAAAGGTTGTGCAGCCCTGTCTTATCGGGGCAAAAATATTTTGAGTCAGGGTGCCTCATCTTCAGGGGTGCTAGTTAAACAGAGTGATCTTTTGCATTGCTTCCAGTTAGAAGACAGCTGCATGGGCATGAAGGAATGACTTAGGTGAGTCTTCGGGAAATGATGGTTGGCAATGTATATGGACTTCTTTTGCATTGAATTGATCAACACTAATGTAAAGGAAGCACAATACAAAGTTCTCAGTAGCAGTTACAATACTCCTAGAAGCTTCCCCTAAGTTGGGATAGGGGGGAATTTCGTTCAATTCACATTTTAATGAAGAATTAACTAATTTTGCACTTTTGGACAACTATGCAAACCAAAACTCAGTTTTTCTTTGACATTCATCCTTTCCCAAATTTTTCATTGGAGTTCTCCAATCAAAACATGCATACAAAAATGCATATACCAGGGAAAATCATATTCAAATATGCATTACAAATTTGCACATTTTGCAAAAAAATGCATACAAACATCTATGTATTAGGAGAAATGTGCCCAAAAATGCTTATGAATGTTCATGCAAATATTTTTAAAATTCTCAAAGTTCAGGACAAACTGAACTGAAGATTGGAGAAATTCCCAATATTCAAGAAAAACTGAATTTAAGACTGGAAAAACTGGAAATTGAGAGAAACCGAATTAACAGATTGTCCATTCCTACTCCTAATACATCAAAACTATAGTCAATATTGTTGGATAGGTGTGGTCAGATTGGTTCATATGTTCATCTTTGGAGGCAGTGTTCCACAGTGCAGGAGTTTTAGAACATGGTTGCTGACTACTGTCACAAATTTCTCCGTGTTGGATCATTGGTAACTCCTAAGACTATGCTTCTGTATCGTTTTGAACCTAATGGTCCTAGATTCCTGCATTAAGACCTTTTTAAGCAATTGTACATAGCCACAAAGTCAGTAGAGTTAGGGATGGTGGAAGTCACCCCTGTCTGAGCTGCGCGCCGGACCCTTGCCAGCTGCCTGACCTTGTTTGCCATGCACAGCAAGCCACCGGGTGGTCCGCAGGTATCCGGTGAGCCACATCCCACTGCTCCACCAAGCCACCATTTTGCAGGAAATGGTGGCTCGTCCTTTTACATAAAAGGCCCTTTTTTGCAAATGGTCCCATAAATAGGCCAGTTTATGCAAAATAGCAGGCTAAATAGGCCATTTAAATTAGCCATTTGTGCAAAAGGGCCCTTTATGTAAAAGGACAAGCTGAGTCAGCAGTGCAGGGGTCCAGGGACTGGTTCCCTGGGGAAGGGGGCAAGCCAGCAAGAAATCGCCACGCTTCAAGCATCAACCAGACTCCCATGACATCCCTATGTATAGTCCATAATTGGAAGTCTGCAAAGCAACCAGCTAAACAGCAGTGGGTTGATAAAAATTTGGGAGACTACAATTATTTCTAAACTTACTCAGCAAATGCAGCAAGTAAGCATCCGAATTTTAAGAAAGATATTATAGCAACATAGTTTCCACAATAACACACACACACAATAACACACACATGCACACACCTTAATATATACTATATAACTTGTATTTTCATTCTTTCATTAGGTAGTGAGCTTCTGCTTAGGTTGTTTTATCCTAGCTGAGTTTCTTTAGTGATTTTGTTATATTATTTTGTATGAGATTCTTTTTCCTTACCCTTATTTTTTAACTTTATTTCAAAATAAAATAAAATTTCATAGATAAAGAGAAGACCCCTTTGTTAACCATTGCCTCTGAAGAAGAGCCAATGACCCAAAACATGTTGAGCCTTAAACTATGTTCAGTATCCAATTCTGCACTACCACTAACTAGATTACATCCTCCTAGTGTAAGTGACCTCCTGTGCAACACCAATAGCATTTTCTGGTTCAACAGGTTTTCTAAAGCTGCACTAGAGGTCACTTACACTAGCACAATGTACTTTATGTTAGTGGTAGTGTTGAACTGGATACTGCCCTATATTTCCAGTGCACCTTTGAAGTGTCTTCTTTCATTGTTTCTACATCAGTGTTGTCCCTCACTTGGAATTTGTCTGCATTTATGAACAATGAAACCTAGAAGTAAGTTGATACTTGACAACTTAACAGTATCATCTTTGATTGAGAACAGATTTCTGATTAGATTTCAAGAAGTGGATCAGTGTTATGGCACATCCAGACCTCACTAGAAACTGTGTGAGGTGCAAGCACAACCTTATCCCATTGTTTTTGTTAGATTAAGATCCTTGAGCATTAATCAGAAAATAAACTGTAGTTTATGTGCCAGTTGTAGGTAGCTAATGTAATGTAATCTCCTTTGGATTCTGCTGAATCCCAAAACAATTGGGTTGATTCAGACATATTGGCATTGAAGCGAGGCTCCTCCAAAGCAGACCAAATCTGAATGTGGACACTCCTGAGGATTCAGGATTCAGGGGGACACAGAAGCACAGATGATAATGCAAGGAAAGCTGGACTCACCATCTCAGACTTAGGTTATTTCTCATCAGAACACTATGGAGGATTTAATAAAAAAGTAAAGGTAAAGGTGTCCCCGACCAGTCGTGTCCGACTCTAGGGTGCGGTGCTCATCCCCGTTTCTAAGCCGAAGAGCCAGCGCTGTCCGAAGACGCTTCCGTGGTCATGTGGCCGGCATGACTGAACACCGAGGTGCACGGAACGCTGTTACCTTTCCCGCCGAGGCGGTACCTATTTATCTACTTGCAATTTCTTGCTTTCGAACTGCTAGGTTGGCAGGAGCTGGGACTGAAGACGGGAGCTCACTCCGTCACGCGGCACTGGGGTCTCGAACTGCTGACCTGCCGACCTTCCGGTCTGCAGTTCAGCGTCTTAACCGCTAAGCCACCGCGGCCCCTAGCCACCGCGGCCCCTAATAGGGATGTGCAAATCAGCAAAACTCGAGCTTGCCGAAGTTCTCCAAATTCCATCTCAAAGCTCATTCTGACTCAAGTTCATATCAGATTGGGAGTTTTTTGTTTGATTTTTTCTTTTTGCATGAAAAACCATGTCTATTTCCATGTGTATTTTTCCAGATGTACACATCAATGGTGTGCATCTTTGAAATTACTGCAGTCCTCTCTCTTTGATTAGGCATATTTGTGCACATTTTTAAAAAGCACACATTTTTTCATATGTACGCATGCTGTCAAATGCATTTCTGGGGGTCGCATTGCAAGCTCGGAAATATATGGACTTCTGCTGCAGTTTGCATCTGAGTCCATGTTTGGTCCAGAAGGGAGAACTAGGTAAAATCCTGATCAAAAATGAACTGAAATGAATTTCTCATCTTTCCCTAGAATTTAATGCCCGTGTACTATATTCCTTCATACGATTTTGGTAGGTTGTTGTTGCTTTCTAAACAACTGAAAAGCAAAAACACCCTAAAACACTGTTCAGCAAAGATGATAGATAATAACCCCGGCAGATAGCAAATGAGTTTAGGTGGATTATTTGAGAAAAGGTCATCAGACTTCATAGAAGTTGGGGAGAAAAACAAACTACCAGGCTATCTGCTATCTCCAGGTGCCAGAGCAGAGCTATTCCCACTTGCCCATTTAATAGTGCCCAGCCGAATTAGAAGTGAGCCAGGCAACAGGGGTTCCATCACTTCTCTTGGGAGACTGCTAGCTCACTAATAAATCTCATTATATACAATACATGTAAGGCACTTACTGCTGCCAGAATAGCAATCTTGGTTTCAGTATTTCTGCATGTATTTGGCCAGAATAGACTAGTGGAATGAAGTTCACGTTAAGGCTTCAGGACTCAGCAGTCAAGGAACAAATAGTATTTAGTAGATGATTTTTATTTCATTTCTGGGTATTTCTTGTGGCTTCCCTCATCTTCTCTTCCCCTCTTTCCCTTGTCTCTTTTTTCTCCTCTATATTTGCTGGGTTTGGGTCATGTGAGAGGGGCTAGGATATCCAGGGACAGTGGCTACTGCTATGGGTGTGTTTTGTATTCTGATGTTGACAAAAGGCCTTGTCTGAGGGTACATGTTGGGGTCCCACAGTGGGGTCCCACAGGGATGTTTGTTGGGACCAATGCTTTTCAACTTACTCATAAATGATCTGGAATTAGCAGTAGCTAATGAAGCTAAGCAGATCTGTGTCTTATTTCTGCCAGCGATGGGAGAGCACCTGGGAACCCCAGCTATGCCATCTTGAATTCCATGATGGAAGAAATGTGGGTTTAGTACAATGTACTAAAATGAAATAAACAAACTTAGGGGGTTGGATCCAGACCTGCTGTTCCATGAACAGAAAGTTTCCTTCCATTCATGGTTGTGAATTGGATCAAGGAGAGATTTCCATTCCAGTAACTGGATGCTCCTACGGGTGGAAGAAAGGAAGTGATTTTTGCCAGTTCTCCCATCTACCTACAGACTCCAGCACCTCTTCTGGATAGTTTCCCCCCAACCCTTCAGAGCAGAGTTTTGGGTTTACAAAGGGCTTGCCTCCCCCTTTCCACCCATAAGAGCATCCAGTTCATGAAGTGCCACTCTAGATCCAACCCTAAATATTTTAAAAACTTGGTGAGTTAAACAGCCCATGTGTCAGGTCTGGTGAATATGAATGGCCAAGTATGGATATAATGTTTAAAGCACTGACAAATGTAATATAAGTACACCAGTATAGTTTACTAGTCTTCTAACACAAATAAATATAGTATAGATGGTCCTCTTTTTTTACATGAAGTATAATGCTCAATGTAACCCCAATTTTTTAAAAGGGATCCAAAGAGAATCCAGGAAATTATAGGCTGGTTATCTTAACATCTGTTGAAAACATTACAAAATATAAAATTAGTAGGCATATAAAAAGACAAGCCCTGCTGAAAAAGAAACAACATGGCTTCTGCAAAGGTAAGTCATGTCTCACTAACCCTTTTAGAATTCTTTGAGAGTGTCAATAAACATTTAGAATTCTTTGAGAGGGTTGATAGGGGTGATCCGGTAGACATTGTTTAGTTGGACTTCCAAAAGGCCTTTGATAAAGTCCCTCACCAAAAACTCCTGAACAAACTTAGCAGTCATGGAATAACAGGAGAAGTCCTCTTACAGATCAGTAACTGGTTAAAGAATTAAAAGCAGAGAGTAGGAATAAATAGTAAATTCTCCCAATGGAGGGATGTAAACAATGTAAACAATGGTGTCCCACAGAGATGTGTATTGGGACCAATGCTTTTCAGCTTGTTCATAAATGTTCTGGTATTAGGAGTAAGCAGTGAAGTGGCCACATTTGCTGGTGATACCAAATTATTTAGGGTGGTTAAAACAAAAAGGGATGGTGCAGAGCTCCAAAAGGATCTCTCCAAATTGGGAGAATGGGCATCTAAATGGCAAATGCAGTTCAGTGTAAACAAGTGTAAAGTGATGCACATTGGGGCAAAAAAAAAAAACCAACTTCAAGTATAAGCTGATGGGATCTGAGCAGCTGTGATTGACCAAGAAAGGGAACTTGGAGCTGAGATGGACAGCTCAATGAAAATGTCAACCCAGTGCAGATGCTGTGACAAAGGCAAATCCCATGTTAGGCATAATTAGGAAAGGAATTTAAAATAAAACTGCCAAGATAAAACCCCTTATACAGTACAAATCTATGGTGCGACCACACTTAGAATACTGTATACAGTTCTGGTCACCGCACCTAAAAAAGGATATTGTAGAGTTGGAAAAAGTGCAGAAAGGGGCAACTAAAATGCAGAAGGGGCTGGAACAGCTCCCCTATGAGGAAAGGCTACAACATCTGGGACTCTTTAGCTTAGAAAAACAGGGAGTAAAGGGAAACATGATAGAGCTGTACAAAATTATGTATGGTGTGGAGAAAGTGGATAGAACAGATGATATTTGACCTGTTCTGGAGGGGGTTGCACTCCCCCTAAAAGATCAGGTTCATAGATTGGCGGTGCTCTTGGACCCAGAACTGTCACTTGAGGCACAAGTGAACTCAGTGGCACAGAGCACTTTTTATCAGCTTAGGCTGGTATACCAACTACGCCCTTATCTGGACAGAGATAGCCTAGCTACAGTTATCCATCTCTGTTAACTTCTCATCTGGATTACTGCAATGCATTACACATGGGGCTGCCTTTGAAAACAGTCCAGAAACTTCAGCTAGTCCAAAATAGGGCAGCAAGATTGTTAACAGGGACTGGCCAACAAGTTCACATTACGCCAGTACTTTTCCAACTGCACTGGCTGCCAGTCCATTTCCGGGCCCAATTCAAAGTGCTGGTATTAACATTCAAAGCCCTCAACAGCTTGGGGCCAGGTTATCTCAAGGATTGCCTCCTACCATATGTGCCTGCCCAGACCCTAAGATCATCCTCAGCAGTCCTTCTCTGTGAGCCCCTGGCAAAAGAAGTGAGGCAGGTGGCTACCAGGAAGAGGGCCTTTTCTGCTGTAGCACCCCAGCTGTGGAATGAGCTCCCTAGAGAGGTTCACCTGGCACCTACATTGTTCTCCTTCTGGCACCAGGTGAAGTCCTTTTGATTCTCCCAGTATTTTAGCATTTTAGCTTCCTAGACTTTTAGCTTTGGTGTTTTAAATCTGTATTTTAAAACTCTGCATTGGTGCTAGGTTTTATTCTGGTTGTATTGTTATATTGTGTTTTTAATGCTTTTATATTTTATATTGTTTTATCCTGCACTTTTTGGTTTTAATTTTTGTGAACCGCCCAGACAGCTTTGGTTATTCAGCGGTATATAAATGAAATAAATAAATAAATAAATAAGGAAGGGAGGGAGACATTTTCCTCCTCTCATAATACTAGAACCCAGGGTCATCCCATGAAGCTGTTTGGTGGGAGATTCAGGACAGATAAGAGGAAGTACTTCTTCACATAGCACATTAAACTATGGAATTCACTTCCACAAGATGATGGGATAGCCACCACTTTGGATCACTTTAAAGGGGTATTGGACAAATTAATGGGGGATAAAGCTATCAATAGCTACTAGTCCTGGTGGCTATATGCTACCTCCAGTATCAAAAGCAGTATGGGGAACATGGGAAGGAGGGTGCTGTTGCACTCATGTCCTGCTTGTGGGTTTCCTGTGGACAACTGATTGGCCACTGTGTGAACGGAATGCTGGACTAGATGGACTCTTGGTATAATCCAGGATGGCTCTTCTTATATTCTTATGTTCCTAATAAAAAATAATCCTGAAAAAAGATAGCAAATAATATCTTGACATAATATATGTGAAGCTGCTTTGAATGCTTGAAATCCTCTGCATCGGGGATGGGGAAGTTGTGATCCTCCAGATGTTGTTGAACTACAAATCCCATCATTCCTGACCATTTGCCATGTTGACTGGGGTCATGGAAGTGGGATTCCATCTACATTTGGAGGGCCACAAGTTCCCACCCTTGCTCTATATAATGACTATCCAGCCTGCTGCCATATCCTCCATTCTTCCTCTGCTGGTCCACGACTGGAAGTTAGTCCCCTACTGTTTATCCATCTTCCCCTGTTGACAACCCTCCCATGCTCAGAAAGTTGTGTTCATGGGAAAGATTTATGCACCAAATGCTATACACATGGGATAGACTGATTGGGTCCAAAGTGATGGTGGTGGTGTGTGACATATTTGCACCACCTAGCCCATGCTACCCAATTAGGAAATTCAACAATTAGATGCCTCCAAGGGAATTATGGATTAAAATATGGGATTCCAATAGCCAATGCAAACCAGCTTGGCCTTTTGGCATGAGAGTAATTAAACTCATCTTTTCTTTCAGGCTTCCAAGATGGGAGACAGAAATGCCAGGCCATTAGTAATTGATGACTGGCTCATTCGTAGTCTTTGCTGATAAGAAAGGAATCCAGACAACAGGTACCAGGTTTTGCACTAGAGGCACCAAGGGACCAGTAATAATTGCAGATGGCATCATGTTGTGTTGTGTGAGGGATCCAAATATCTTGAATTAAATGGATAGCTTAGGGTTGCATACATGCTAGTAATCTGTTTTAAGAGAACCTCCGAACAAGGGCAGATGTTAGTCATTATATTAATAGTAGTAGCAGTAGTCATCATTCTACTACTAAAAATGTAATTGCAGTAGGAGAATGATTCCAAAGAAATGTTGGTGTTGCAGTGCATACAGTTGATATGCATTGCTATTGCCAGTGAAACAAACACTGCTAGTCAACATGGGCTTAGACAGGGGGACATGATGTTGTATTTCATATACTAAGGGTGCAATCCTATGCATGTTTAGACAGAAAAAAGGCCAACAACTCCCAGCAGGCTCCAGCCAGGACTTTTTTTCTGTCTAAACATGCATAGGATTGCACCCTAATTTGAGCTGATTGTCCGATGATTTATTTATTATTTGTTACTTGTATGCCGCTTAATATACTGACATCTTTATAGTTTCCATGCATTTCAGTAGATATATAGGGTGAAATCCAGCTAGTGTCCCTCCACCACTGGAAGACTACTGACTGCAGAACTGAGGGGGGGCATACCCCTTCCCACCACAGTGTCCAACATCTGCTCTGGGTGGCTAGGGGGGCTTCTGAGCAAGATTGGGGAGGCACAGGGGGCTGCAGAGAAAGGGGGAAATTGTCCCTTCCCCAGTCAGTGGAGAGACACCAGCTGGCTTCCACCCATAATATCCATTCCCTTCTCCCCACCCCACAAAACAAATAGAAATTATAGTATGTAGAATGGAAAAGGTTTCTGCAAAGACCATCTTCTTTTTGTGGAAGTTTGTACTTCTTTTAACTGTTTGCATTCAGAAGTATGCCATTTAGATATAAGTGGTGTAATATTGCTGTAATTATTAATAACATAATAATTAGTAATTAGTAGCATGCAATTATGGTTGTCCATCATTGGATTCCCGTTCATGGATCACTGCCTTGTTGTGGCGAAGGGGCTTGCGTAACTCAGTGAAGCCATAAGCTATGCCGTGCAGGGCCACCCAAGACAGACAGGTCACGGCAGAGAGTTCTGACAAAATGTGGTCCACTGGAGAAGGAAATGGCAACCCACTCCAGTATTCTTGCCAAGAAAACCCCATGGAACGTATCACAAGGCTAAAAGAGATGACGCCGGAAGATGAGCCCCTCAGGTCGGAAGGTGTCCAATATACTACTGGGGAAGAGCAGAGGGTATTTCCAAGTAGTGCCAGAAAGAGTGAAGCGGCTGGGCCAAAGCCGAAAGGACACTCAGCTGTGGATGTGTCTGGTGGTGAAAAGAAAATCCGATGCTGTAAAGAACAATATTGTTTAGGAAGCGTTCCTATTACTATTAGAAATATTCATTTTCCCGCCTCTCAGCTTGTTTTCCCACCTCCAAGCTGAGCAGAGCAGAGCAGAGCAAGCTGCTCCAGCTGGTCCAGGGACTACAGAAGCAAGCAAGCTCCCAGAGAGTGAGCGACCAGAGCGAGCAAACAGGGGGAGCAAACAGGAGTTGGCCAGGGGAGTTGCAGTGGTTGAAGAGACAAAGGAGACAAAGGAGACAGAGGCTAAGAGGTAAGTGGGCTGCAGGAAGCCCAGGGGGCTGCCCTTTATCCTTCTGATTGGATGTGAGCTCACCAGGGGCTTCTGAGAGCTCCAACTGAATTGGGGGTGTGTGGCCTGAGTACTCCCAGCAGCTGAGTGGGCGGGAAGCTTCAGTCTGTTTCCCGCCTCCCAGCTGAGCAGAGCAGAGCAGAACAGCTCTGATAGTGCCCAATAATAGTCTTCAGACACATGTAGGAAGAAAGCCAGACTATGAAGCACATGGTCTTCGATGTCTATATACTAATGCCCAGAGTATGGGAAACAAACAGAACGAACTTGAACTCTTAACACAGGAGGGAAATTATGACTTGATAGGTATAACTGAGACATGGTGTGATGACTCTCATGACTGGAATACAGCAATTGAAGGTTATAACTTGTTCAAAAAGAACAGGAGGAACAGAAAGGGAGGTGGGGTTGCACTGTATGTGAAAAATATATATCTCTGCACAGAAATACAGGAGGATGAGCTTGGTAGCCCCATTGAGAGCATCTGGATCAAAATAAATGGAGCAAAGAATAAAAGGAACCTGGTGGTCGGAGTCTACTACCGGCCACCCAACTAAGGAGAAGATGAGGATGAAACTTTTGAAAAGCAAATAGCCAATGTTTTAAGGAAGCATGATGTAGTAGTAATGGGGGACTTCAATTTCCCCGATACTTGTTGGGAGACAAATTCTGCAAAACATGGTCCCTCCAGGAAATTCCTGACGTGTGGCGGATAACTTCCTCCTACAGAAAGTAGAGGAAGGAACTAGAGGATCGGTTATCCTTGACTTGATCCTAACCAACAGAGATGACTTGTAGGGATGTACGAAAATCACTTACCCTTCGGGGATTATGCAGATGGTGCGGGGGCAGGCATTCCGTCCCTCCCCCTGGAATCCTCGCCTGGGGGGAGGCGCTCGGTTCCTCCCCCCCCCCCGGAATCCTGGCTGGCCAGCTGTGCTCTGCAGCAATTCTGTGGAGCCGCCAGCCGGCTCCGGCAGCAGCCGGACATCCGGCTGCTGGCTAGCAGGGACACAAATGGCAGCAGCCGTAGCCGCCGCCGTTTGCTTCCATGCAGTCAGCCGTGATAGGCTATGTAAATCTTTATGTAGCCTATCACAGCTGAATGAAGGGAAAAAAAAAACCATGCGTACGCAAGTGGTGGCGCCCATGGGCGCCACCATTTGCATTCCTTATTTTGGCACGTGTAGTCTACATAAACATTTACGTAGACTACGGCACATTCCCCTTATTTTCGCCGTAGTCTACGTAAATGTTTACATAGACTACACGTCCCAAAATAAGGAACGCAAACGGCGGCGCCCATGGGCGCCACCATTTGCATACGCGCGGTTTTTTGTTTTTTGTTTTACTCAGCCGTGATAGGCTACGTAAACGTTTACGTAGCCTATCACGGT
This sequence comes from Heloderma suspectum, assembly GCF_057233095.1. Lineage (NCBI taxonomy): Eukaryota > Metazoa > Chordata > Lepidosauria > Squamata > Helodermatidae > Heloderma > Heloderma suspectum. The sequence continues at coordinate 109,349,667 of NC_139458.1, read as the reverse complement.
GTTTTTTAAATCTCTAGCAGTGATAGGCTACGTAAATCTTTATGTAGTCTATCACGTGTTGTGTTTTTTTTTTAACTTGGAAATGGCGGCGGCGGCTGCCGGGCAGAAGACTGGCCGCCGCCGCCGCCGCCACAAACATTCGCACAAGGTAAGTCCCGTCGTGGGGGGGGGCAGACCGTTTCTCCACCAATTTGGGGGGCCAAATGCGCTGGCATTCGGCCTCCCCGAGATTCGTGGAGAAATTCTCTGACATCCCTAAGTCAAATGCGTACCCTGGATTTTAGGAAAGTTGATTTTAATAAACTCAGAACAATGATCAGTAAGGTCCCATGGCAAGCGATGCTAATGAGAAAAGGAGTCCAAGATGGGTGGGAGCTTTTAAAAAAGGAAATTCTCAAGGCACAATCACAAACAATTCCAACAAGAAGAAAAGGTGGAAGACAACAGAAGAAGCCAATGTGGCTTCACAAAAAGCTTAGAGATGACCTGAAAACAAAAAAGGACACATATAGGAAGTGGAAAGAAGGCCAAGCAACAAAGGAAGAGTACAGGCAGGTAGCACAGAATTGCAGGGATGGCGTCAGGAAGGCTAAAGCTGAGAACGAGCTGAGGTTAGCGAGGGATGCTAAAAACTACAAAAAGGCTTCTTCAGCTACATGCATAGTAAAAGGCAGAGGAAAGAAATGGTTGTTCAGCTATTAAATAAGGCTGGCAAAATGATAACAGATGACAAAGAAAAGGCAGAGGTGCTCAATTCCTACTTTGGCTCAGTCTTCTCCCAAAAGAGGGTCTACGACTCCCCTGGCAAAGGCGAAATGCAGGCTGAAGGGGCAGGATTGCAGCTTGAGATCGATAGGCATATCGTCAAGGAACACCTAACTACTTTGAATGAGTTCAAATCTCCAGGGCCAGATGAACTGCATCCTAGAGTAATAAAGGAACTGGCAGAAGAAGTCTCAGAACTGCTGTCTATTCTCTTTGAGAAATCATGGAGGACAGGGGAAGTGCCAGATGACTGGAGGAGGGCTAATGTTGTCCCTATCTTCAAAAAGGGTAAAAAGGAGGAACCTGGGAACTACAGACCAGTCAGTCTGACATCAATCCCTGGGAAAATTCTGGAGCAGATGATAAAGCAATCCATCTGGAAGCACCTTGAAAACAATGCCGTGATTACTTGAAGCCAACATGGATTTGTCAAAAACAAGTCCTGCCAGACAAATCCGATCTCATTTTTTGATCAAGTAAACTTCCTTGTAGACCATGGGAATGCTGTAGACATCATATACCTCGACTTCAGCAAAGCTTTCGACAAAGTGCCCCATGATATCCTGTTGAGCAAACTAGCTCAAAGTGGGCTAGATGAAACAACGATCCAGTGGATCCACAGTTGGCTACAGAATCGGACTCAAAGAGTGCTTATCAATGGGATCTTCTCAAACTGGGAAGAGATAATGAGTGAGGTACCGCAGGGCTCAGTCCTGCGCCCAGTGCTCTTCAACATTTGTATTAATGCCTTGGAGGAAGAGGTGCAGGGAATACTGATCAAATTTGCAGATGACACAAAATTGGGCGGGATAGCGAATACTTTGGAAGACAGAAACAAAATTCAAAGTGATCTGGATAGACTGGAGCGCTGGGCAGAAAACAACAGAATTACATTTAATAGGGATAAATGCCAAGTTCTGCACCTCGGGAAAAAAAACCAAATGCACAGTTACAAGATGGGGGATACGTGGCTCAACAACACTGCAAGCGAGAAGAATCTTGGAATTGTTGTCGCTCACAAGCTGAATATGAGCCAACAATGTGATGTGGCTGCAAAAAAGGCCAATGCTCTTTTGGGCTGCATTAATAGAAGCATAGCTTCCAAATCCTGGGAAGTACTAGTTGCCCTCTACTCAGCACTGGTTAGGCCTCATCTGGAACACTGTGTCCAGTTCTGGGCACCATGCTTTAAGAAGGATGCAGACAAACTGGATAGGGTTCAGAGGAGGGCAACAAAGATGATCAGAGGATTGGAAACAAAGCCCTTTGAGGAGAGACTGAAAGAACTGGGCATGTTTAGCCTTGAGAAGAGAAGACTGAGGGGAGATATGATAGCACTCTTCAAGTACTTGAGAGGTTGTCACAGAGAAGAAGGCCAGGATCTCTTCTTGATCATCCCAGACTGCAGGACACGGAATAATGTGCTCAAGTTACGGGAAGCCAGATTCCAGCTGAACATCAGGAAAAGCTTCCTGACTGTTAGAGCAATACGACAATGGAACCAATGCCCTAGGAAGGTGGAGGGCTCTCCCACACTGGAGGCGTTCAAGACGAGGCTGGACAGCCATCTGTCAGGGATTCTCTGACTTGGATTCCTGCATTGAGCAGGGGGTTGGACTCGATGGCCTTGTAGGCCCCTTCCAACCCTACTATTCTATGATTCTATGATTCTAACCTGGAATGTAAGATCAATGAATCAAGGTAAGCTGGAGGTGGTCAAACATGAGATGGCAAGATTGAACATGGAATCAGCAAACTAAAATGGACAAGAATGGGCGAATTTAATTCAGGTGACCATCTACCATCTCATAGCACTCATAGTCAACAAAAGGGTGGGAAAAGAAGTACTGGGGTAGAATCTCAAAAACAATAGAATGTTCTCAGTACGAATCCAAGGCAAACCATTCAGCATCACAGTCATTCAAATCTATGCCCCAACCACTACAACTAGGGATTAGGGATGGACGAAAGGGAAAAAAAAGTAAAAACCAAAACAAAAACACACACCCATGATAGGCTACGTAACGATTTGCATAGCCTATCACAGCTAGATTTCCAAAGTCACCCGTGATAGGCTACGTAAATCGTCACGTAGCCTATCACGGGTGACTTTGGAAAAAGAAAAAAAAAGCGCGTACACAAATGGCGGCGCCTCATGGGCGCCGCCATTTGTGTTCCTTATTTTGGCACATCTAGTCTACATAAAGATGTACGTTGACTACGGCGAAAATAAGGGCAACGCAAATAGCGTTCCCTTATTTTTGCCGTAGTCTACGTAAATCTTTACGTAGACTACCCCTGTCCAAATAAGGAACGCAAATGGCGGCACCCATGGAGAGCCACCATTTGCGTATGTGCTTTTTTTTTTTCCAAAGTCACCCGTGATAGGCTACATGACGATTTACGTAGCCTATCACGGCTGACTTTGGAAATCTAGCCATGATAGGCTACATAAATCGTCACGTCGCCTATCACGGGTGACTTTGAAAGAAAAAAAAAAGCACGCACGCAAATGGTGGCGCTCCATGGGCGCCGCCATTTGCGTTCCTTACTTGGAACACAAATGTCCCCCGCCCCCTCCGAAACGTTGACGAAATGCCGCCGGGACCCGCCACCGAGAGGGACATTCGCCGAAGGTAAGTCCCATCCCGGGGGGGGCGGGGGGCCGGTGGAGAATTTCCACAACACTTTCGGGGGGATGAATGCGTTGGCACTCAGCCTCCCGAAGATTCGAGGAGAAATACTCCGCCATCCCTACTAGGGATGTACGAAAATCACTTACCTGTTCACGGATTATGTTTATGGTGGGGGGGAGGCATTCTGTCCCTCCCCCCAGAATCCTGGACAAGGGGGAAGGCATTCCGTTCCTCCCCCCCAGAATCCTCCACGACCGGCTCTGCTCTGCGGCAGCTCCGCGGAGCAGCCGGCCAGGCCCAGCCAGGCCAGAGCCATCCGCAGCCAGATTTCCGGCCAGGGAGGGCTCTGGGGAAAAAAAACGCATATGCAAATGGTGGTAGCTACGGCCGCCGCCATTTGCATAGCTTATTTTTGACGTCTACATACATATTTACGTAGACTAAGACAGCAAAAATAAGGGGAACCGAAATAGCGTAGTGGACGCTATTTGCATTCCCCTTATTTTCGCCATCTTAGTCTACGTAATTATTTATGTAGACTAAGACGGCCCAAACTAAGGAACACAAATGGCGGCGGCCATAGCCGCCATTTGTGTACACCTTTTTTTTTTTTTTTACCCAGACATTTTAGGCTACGTAAAAACTTATGTAGCCTATCACGTGTGTGTAAAAAAAAAAAAACCTCAAATGGCGGCAGTGGCAGCCGGTCGGAAGACCAGCCGCCGCAGCCGCCACAGCCGCAGCCACCACCAGAGCCGTCACCACCCGGAAGATCCACCCCAGGTAAGTCTCATCCCGGGGGGATCCGCGGGGGGGCAGGGGGGCAGGCCATTCTGCCACAGATTTCGGGGGGCTGAATGCACTGGCATTCGGCCTCCCTGAGATCCGTGGCAGAATTCTCTGCCATCCCTAACTATAGCACCTTCTAGAACTAACACCAAAAAAAGATGCCCTCTTCATCACAGGGGATTGGAAAGCTAAAGTAGAAAGTCAAGAAATCACTGGGATAACAGGCAAGCATGGCCTTGGTGTACAAAATGAAGCAGGACAAAGGCTAATAGAGTTTTGCCAAGAGAATACGCTGATCATAGCAAACACTCTTTTCCAACAGCATAAGAGACGACTCTACACATGGACATCACCAGATGGTCAATATTGAAATCAGATTGATTATGTCCTTTGCAGCCAAAGATGGAAAAGCTCTATACAGTCAGTAAAAACAAGACCTGGAGCTGACTGTGGCTCAGATCATGAGCTTCTTGTTGCAAAATTGAGCTTCTGGTTGCAAAATTGAAGAACGTAGGGAAAACCACTAAACCATTCAGATATGACCTAAAGCATATCCCTTATGAATATACAGTGGAGGTGAGGAATAGATTTAAGGGATTAGACCTGATAGACAGAGTGCCTGAGGAGCTATGGACGGAGGTCCGTAACATTGTTCAGGAGGCAGCAACCCAATCCATCCCAAAGAAAAAGAAATGCAAGAAAGCAATGTGGCTGTCTGATGAGGCTCTCCAAGTAGCTGAGGAAAGAAGGGTAGCGAAAAGCAAGGGAGAAAGGGGAAGATATATCCAACTGAATGTAGATTTCCAGAGAATAACAAGGAGATACAAGAAGGCCTTCTTAAGAACAATGCAAAGAAATTGAAGAAAACAATAGAATGGGAAAGACTAGAGATCTCTTCAAGAAAATTGGAGATCTCAAGGGAACGTTTTGTGCAAAGACGGGCATGATAAAGGACAAAGAAGGCAGGGACCCAACAGAAGCAAAAGAGATTAAGAAGAGGTGGAAGAAATACACAGAAGAACTATACAGGAAAGATCTGAATGTCCCTGATAGCCATGATAGTGCAGTCACTGAACTTGAGCCGGACATCCTAGAGAGTGAAGACAAGTGGGCCTTAAGAAGCATTACTAACAACAAAGCTGGCGGAGATGACAGTATTCCAGCTGAGCTATTTAAGATCCTAAAAGATGATGCTGTTAAAGTGCTGCACTCAATATGCCAACACATTTGGAGCACTCAACAGTGGCCACAAGACTGGAAAAGGTCAGTTTACATTCCAATTCCAAAGAAGGGCAATGCCAAAGTGTGTTCAACCTACCGTACAATTGCGCTCATTTCACATGCCAGCAAGGTGATGCTCAAAATCCTACAAGCTAGGCTTCAGCAGTATGCGAACCGAGAACTACTGGAAGTACAAGCTGGGTTTCCAAGAGGCAGAGGAACTAGAGATCAAATCGCCAACTTTTGCTGGATCATGGAGAAAGCAAGAGAATTCCAGAAAAAAAAGTCTGTTTCTGATTCATTGACTACGCTAAAGCCTCCATTTCTCCCGCCGAAATTCTGGGTGGAGGGGGGAGGTGCCCCGTCCCTCCCTGCCGAAATTCTGGGTGGGGGGAGGTGCCCCATCCCTCCCCACTGAAATTCTGGCCGGGGGGGAGTGCCCCGCCTCTCCAGCCGTGAAAGTTCTGCTCCTGCCGGGAGGCCCGGGACGCAAGTGGCAGCGGTTGTAGCCGCCGCCGTTTGCGTCCCTGGCCTGCAGTCAGCCATGATAGGCTACATAAAAGTTTACGTAGCCTATCACGGCTGACTTCGGAAAAAAAAAAATTGCGTACGTGCTTTCTTTTTTTTTCAAAGTCAGCCGTGATAGGCTACGTAAACTTTTACGTAGCCTATCACGGTGTTTTTTGAAAATCTAGCCATGATAGGCTACGTAAATCTTTATGTAGCCTATCACGTTTGTTGTTTGTTTTTCTTCACTTGGAAATGGTGGTGGCGGCAGCCAGTCAGAAGACTGGCCGCTGCTGCCGCCACTGAAACACCACTGAAATGCCGCCGGGAGCCGCCGCCGCAAGGGACGTTCGCACGAGGTCAGTCCCATCCCGGGGGGGGCGGGGGGGCGGATCGTTTCTCCACCAATTTCGGGGGGCCGATTGCGTTGGCATTCGGCCTTCTGGAGATTCGTGGAGAAATTCTGCAACATCCCTAGGTTTTCCCAGTAGTAATGTATGACTGTGAGAGCTGGACTATAAGGAAGGCTGAGCGCCGAAGAATTGATGCTTTCGAACTGTGGTGCTGGAGAAGACTCTTACGAGTAGGGATGTACGAAAGTCACTTACCTGATCCCAAAGCTTGATTCGCGGTGGGGGGGAGGCGCTCCGTCCCTCCCCCCGAAATTCTGGCCGGGGGGGAGGCGCCCCGTCCCTCTCCACTGTAATTCTGGCCGGGGGGAGGTGCCCCGTCCCTCTGGCCGCGAATCCTTCTATCCTGCCGGGACGCAAATGGTGGCAGCCATAGCCGCCACCATTTGCGTCCCTGCAGTCAGCCGTGATAGGCTACATAAACGTTTACGTAGCCTATCATGGCTGAGTGGAAAAAAAAAACTGTGCATACGCAAATGGCATTTACGTACGCGTAGGGGTGCACGAAAGTCCCTTACCTGTCCTCAAAGCTTTTCGCGGTGGGGGGGAGGCGCTTCGCTGCTCCCCCCGCAAAGTTCAGCCCGGGGGGGAGGCTTCCCGCCTCGCCCAGCTGAAATTCAGGCCGGGGGGGAGGCTTCCCACCTCGCCCGTCCGAAATTCAGGCCGGGGAGGAGGCGCCTCGCCTCGCCTGGCCGCGAACTAAAAAGTTTTTAAAAAAAAACGCCCCCGTGATAGGCTACGTGACGATTAACGTAGCCTATCACAGCTAGATTTGCAAAGTCAGCCATGATAGGCTACGTAAATGGTCACGTAGCCTATCACGGGTGACTTTAAAAAAAAAAAAGCGCGTACGCAAATGGCGGCCCCCATAGGGAGCCGTCATTCGCGTTCCTTATTTGGTCGCTGTAGTCTACGTAATCTTTACGTAGACTACAGCAACCAAATAAGGAACGGGAATGGCGGCTCCCTATGGGGGATGCCATTATCCGTACGAGCTTCTTTTTTTTTTTTTAAAGTCACCCGTGATAGGCTACGTGACGATTTACGTAGCCTATCACGGCTGACTTTGCAAATCTAGCCGTGATAGGCTACGTTAATCGTCACGTAGCCTATCACGGGGGCGTTGTTTTTTTTTTCCTTTTATTGGAATGGCGGCGGCGGCAGCCGGTCGAAAGACCAGCTGCCGCTCCCGCCCCGGACGAAGACCCGCTGAACCGCCGGCCAGACCCGCCGCCGGGAGGGACATTCGCCAAAGGTAAGTCCCATCCTGGGGGGGGGTGCGGGGGGCAGGGGGGGCAGAGAATTTATCCCCAAAACTTGTTCGGGGGGCCGAACACGTTGGCGCTCGGCCCCCCGAAGTTTTGGGGAGAAATTCTCCGCCAACCCTACGTACGCGCGGTTTTTTGTTTTTTTCACTCAGCCATGATAGGCTACATAAACATTTACGTAGCCTATCATGGTGTTTTTTAAAAATCTAGCCATTATAGGCTATATAAATCTTTATGTAGCCTATCACGTTTGTTGTTGTTGTTGTTTTTAGCTTGGAAATGGCGGCAGTGGCAGCTGGTCGGAAGACCGGCCGCCGTAGCCGCCGCCGCCGCCGAACCGCCACCAAACCGCTGCCGGAACTGCCGCCGCCAGGGACATTTGCACAAGGTAAGTCCCATCCTGGGGGGGGGGGCGGGGGGGCAGACCGTTTCTCCACCAATTTCGGGGGGCTGAATGCGCTGGCATTCAGCCTCCCCGAGATTCGTGGAGAAATTCTCTGACATCCCTACTGAGTCCCCTGGACTGCAAGGAGGTCAAATCAGTCCATCCTAAAGGAAATCAACCCTGAGTGCTCATTGGAAGGACAGATACTGAAGCTGAAGCTCAAATATTTTGGCCACCTAATGCGAAGAGAAAACTCCCTGGAAAAGACCCTGATGCTGGGAAAGACTGAAGGCAAAAGGAGAAGGGGATGGCAGAGGATGAGATGGCTAGATAGCACCACTGATGCAATGAATATGGACTTGAGCACGCTCCGGGAGAGTGCGCAGGAAAGGAAGGCCTGGCGTGCTATGGTCCATGGGGCCACGAAGAGTCAGACATGACTGAACGACTGAACAACAACAACAAAATCATTGGATTATGGAGCTAGCATGTTTTATTTCCTTATCATTACTCAGTAAAGTCTCTTAAAATCCATTGCCAGTGGGCCATCATTTTCTCTTTCTCTTTGTTAACTGAAATCTCAGTAACTATATTTTCTTACCTAGATTCTACCTGGATCATAATCTGCCAGGAAATTCTCCTATGCAAACACTACTGAAATGATTGAGAGATGCACAAGTCCACCACCCCTCTCCAAAACTCTAGTAAATATCAAATTATTTAAAAGCATATAATCTATTAAAACAAATGAAGTAGATCAGCCTCCCCAAACCTGATGCCCCCCAGATTTCTTTGGACTGTGACTCCCATCATCCCCAGCCAACTTGGTTAGACTGGCTGGGGCATGATGGGAGTTATAGTTCAGCACATCTGGAGGGCACCAAATTTGTGTAAACTGCAGTAGATTAAACACACGTGGAACCTGCAACAAAATGCTTTTGCTGTGGAGCCCTCCTGTCCAGGATTTTAGCTAGCATATTCCATTCCCATCCCACAGTTTTCCCATTTCCTACACACACGCACACGCACATGCACATGCGCGCACACACACGCACACACACACACACACACCAGTCAATCAGCATTCTGTGCTCACTGAGCATGCTCAGTCCTCATCGAATTATTTTGAAGCATCCCCTCCTTAAGGGCACCACCTTATTGCCGGGCCCCAGCTAGCTGCTTGACCCTGCTCGCCATGGGTGATGAGGCACCAAGCGATCTGTGGGCTTCTGGTGAGTGGCGTGCAGTGTCCCACTCCCCCACCGAGCTGCCATTCTGTGCAAAATGGCACCTTGGCCTTTTCTGTCAAAGCTGACTTTGTATAAATGGTGGCTGTAAGCATAAGCCAGACTTGGAGGCTTATGGTCATCCTATGTAGGGTGGGAGGAGTGGTGGAGGCGATTACACCTGTAATCTTGTGGAAGTGGCCATTTTATGGCTGCCATTTGCATGAAAGACCTTTTATATAAAACAAGCTGCCATTTTGACGCAAAGTGGCAGCTCACTGAGGGGTTGGGTGGCCACACACCACACACCAGCTGCCCGCAGACTGCTCAGCAGGTTGTCCAGGGAGACCAACAGAGGTGAGTAAGTGGCAGCAACCCAGCAAGGGGCGTGCAGTGGTTTGTCCATCCCTAGCACTCCTTCAGGCAAGTGTGGCAGGTCCTGCTGCTCTGTAAAGGCCAATTTTATGTAAATGGCACTGAGAAGAGGCCAGTTTACCCAACATTACAGGTGTAAATGGTGTATTTAGACCATTTGCACCTATAATGTTGTGGAAATGGGCCTCTTTATGGCCACCATTTATGCAAAGTCAGCTTTGACAGAAAAGGCCAAGGTGCAATTTTGCACAGAACGGCAGCTCGGCGGGGGAGTGGGACACTGAATGCCACTCACAAGGAGCCCACAGAACGCTTGATGCCTCATCGCACGTGGCGAGCAGGGTCAAGCAGCTAGCTGGGGTCCAGCAAGTGTTGTGCGGCACGGATGGGGTGAGTTCACCCATCCCTACTTAAAATGCTTTCAATATTTGAATGGGTGGCAAGTAGACACCGCCTTTGAATTGGATATCTGATCCACTTTTGTTGAAGCAAAACTCAAGCTTCTTGAGGTTCTCCAAGTTCCAGCTTGAAACTCAGTCCAACTTGTGTCCACATCACATTGCAAGCTCTCTCCCTTTTTTCTTTTTTCATGAAAATCACAAAGTATTCGGGTGCTTACTTTATTTTGAGTGCACATTCAAAAGTACGTAATCATCTCCCATTGATTAAGCATGTTTGTGCACACCTTTTAAAAAGTACACTTTTTCATGCAGGTGTTTCTAATGTACATTTTTTCCCAAATGCAACTCCGCCCCCACCATGAACAGCATTGCAAGCTTAGACATGTACAAGCTGAACTGAAACAAATTTCTCAAATTCCCTAAATATAAATGATGTCAAAGTCTGCCCCTTTGTCCTCTCCATCATCCCAAATCTTCTTAAATTACTGGTTTGATTTAACAGATTAATTCACAGTAATCTGGAATGATGAAACCAAAAAATAGATAAAAATTACAATACATAGAAACCTGTATTACTTTTTCACAGTTTTTTTCAAGATTTAATTTGTTTTCTTCTGTAGGCAAAGGATACAGAAAAACAAGGCATATATTGAAAAAGGAGGGGGAGAAATCCCCAAGAATCATTTGATTTGATCCTTTGTCACAATTTTATATAAATATAGACAGTTTTAAGCAAGCACTTCTTTACTTATAAAACTTAAGCCTTTAACCACTTAACCCAATGTGATTATAATATGGCAGGGAATTAAGAATCTAATCTTTGTAATGTATACAACATAAGAAACTAATGTTTAAGAAATAAATAGATCCTTTAATGTATAGTGCCTGATTCTGTAAACCAAAGAATTATTGTTGAGGATTTCCATGCAGGAAACTTTGAAATGTGCCTTTTACCCTACTAATATTTATTATGTTAATTATAGCGCACACAGAAATCTAGAGGTCAATAGAAAATAAAATGGGAAACTCTGTGTGACATGTAGTTCTTTCAAGAGTGGTCATCAATAAGCAGTACTCAGATTAACTGCTAAATGCTTTCAGAAATTATTGTGGCACCTTCACACATTTTAATTCTGGACAACATACAATGCAGTCAAGTATATTTAAGGCAATTATGAGCAGTTTGTTATTGTTGTGAAAGGCTTATCCTTTTGTTGTTGTTCAGTCGTTCAGTCGTGTCCGACTCTTCGTGACCCCATGGACCATAGCACGCCAGGCCTTCCTGTCCTGCGTTCTCTCCCGGAGCGTGCTCAAGTTCATATTCATTGCATCCGTGAAGCTATCTAGCCATCTCATCCTCTGCCGTCCCCTTCTCCTTTGGCCTTCAGTCTTTCCCAGCATCAGGGTCTTTTCCAGGGAGTTTTCTCTTTGCATTAGGTGGCCAAAATATTGGAGCTTCAGCTTCAGTATCTGTCCTTCCAATGCGCACTCAGGGTTGATTTCCTTTAGGATGGACTGATTTGACCTCCTTGCAGTCCAGGGGACTCGTAAGAGTCTTCTCCAGCACCACAGTTCGAAAGCATCAATTCTTCAGCGCTCAGCCTTCCTTATAGTCCAGCTCTCACAGCCATACATTACTACTGGGAAAACCATAGCTTTGATTAGACGGACCTTTGTCGGCAAGGTGATGTCTCTGCTTCTTACTATGCTGTCTAGGTTTACCATAGCTTTCCTCCCAAGGAGCAAGCGTCTTTTAATTTCATGGCTACAGTCACCGTCTGCGGTGATCTTGGAGCCCAAGAAAGTAAAATCTGTCACTGCTTCCATTTCTTCCCCTTCTATATGCCAGGAAGTGATGGGGCCAGATGCCATGATCTTAGTTTTTTTAATGTTGAGTTTCAAACCAGCTTTTGCACTCTCCTCTTTCACCCTCAACAAGAGGTTATTGAGATCCTCTTCACTTTCTGCCATTAGGGTGGTATCATCTGCATATCGGAGGTTGTTGATAATTCTCCCGGCAATCTTAATTCCGACCTGTGATTCATCCAACCCGGCATTTCTCATGATGTACTCTGCATATAAGTTAAATAAGCAGGGTGACAATATGCAGCCTTGTCGTACTCCTTTCCCAATTTTGAACCAATCGGTTGTTCCATGTCTGGTTCTTACTGTTGCTTCTTGACCCTCGTACAGGTTTCTCAGGAGACAGGTAAGGTGGTCTGGTACTCCCATCACTTTCAGAATTTGCCACAGTTTGTTGTGATCCACACAATCAAAGGCTTTAGCGTAGTCAATGAAGCAGAAATAGACGTTTTTCTGGAATTCTCTTGCTTTCTCCATGATGCAGCGAATGTTGGCGATTTGATCTCTAGTTCCTCTGCCTCTTCGAAACCCAGCTTGTACTTCCGGTAGTTCTCGGTTCACATACTGCTGAAGCCTAGCTTGTAGGATTTTGAGCATCACCTTGCTGGCATGTGAAATGAGCGCAATTGTGCGGTAGTTTGAACACTCTTTGGCGTTGCCCTTCTTTGGAATTGGAATGTAAACTGACCTTTTCCAGTCTTGTGGCCACTGTTGAGTGTTCCAGATTTGTTGGCATATTGAATGCAGCACTTTAACAGCATCATCTTTTAGGATTTTAAATAGCTCGGCTGGAATACTGTCATCTCCGCTAGCTTTGTTGTTACTAATGCTTCCTAAGGCCCACTTGACTTCACTCTCTAGGATGTCCGGCTCAAGTTCAGTGACCGCACTATCATGGCTATCAGGGACATTCAGATCTTTCATGTATAGTTCTTCTGTGTATTCTTGCCACCTCTTCTTAATCTCATCTGCTTCTGTTAGGTCCCTGCCTTCTTTGTCCTTTATCATGCCCGTCTTTGCACAAAACGTTCCCTTGAGATCTCCAATTTTCTTGAAGAGATCTCTAGTCTTTCCCATTCTGTTGTTTTCCTCGATTTCTTTGTATTGTTCATTTAAGAAGGCCTTCTTGTCTCTCCTTGCTATTCTCTGGAACTCTGCATTCAGTTGGGTATATCTTCCCCTTTCTCCCTTGCTTTTCACTTCCCTTCTTTCGTGAGCTACTTGTAAAGCCTCCTCAGACAGCCACTTGGCTTTCTTGCATTTCTTTTTCTTTGGGACGGATTTCGTTGCTGCCTCCTGAACAATGTTACGGACCTCCGTCCATAGTTCCTCAGGCACTCTGTCTATCAGGTCTAATCCCTGAAATCTATTCCTCACCTCCACTGTATATTCATCAGGGATATGATTTAGGTCATACCTGAACGGTTTAGTGGTTTTCCCGACGTTCTTCAATTTAAGCCGAAATTTTGCAAGAAGCAGCTCATGATCTGAGCCACAGTCAGCTCCAGGTCTTGTTTTTACTGACTGTATGGAGCTTCTCCATCTTTGGCTGCAAAGGACATAATCAATCTGATTTCGATATTGACCATCTGGTGACATCCATGTGTAGAGTCGCCTCTTGTGCTGTTGGAAAAGAGTGTTTGCTATGATCAGCATGTTCTCTTGGCAAAACTCTATTAGCTTTTGTCCTGCTTCATTTTGTACACCAAGGCCATGCCTGCCTGTTATCCCGGTGATTTCTTGACTTCCTACTTTAGCATTCCAATCACCTATGATAAAGAGGACATCTTTTTTTGGTGTTAGTTCTAGAAGGTGTTGTAGGTCTTCATAGAACCCATCAACCTCAGCTTCTTCGGCCTCAGTGGTTGGGGCATAGACTTGAATTACTGTGATGTTGAATGGTTTGCCTTGGATTCGTACTGAGATCATTCTATCATTTTTAAGATTGTACCCCAGTACTGCTTTTCCCACCCTTTTGTTGACTATGAGTGCTACTCCATTTCTTCTAAGGGATTCTTGCCCACAATAGTAGATATGATGGTCACCTGAATTAAATTTTCCTTTAAACCTGTGCAAATGCCTCACACAAGGCACAAGTCCAGGGCAACATTGCTTCTGAATATGACAACTCAGGTTTGGGTTTGCTCTGCACTTACTTTGCAGCCTCTAAGTTTTTTGTTTTTGTTCCAGCAGTTTGATACTTTTTCTTTCTTTTTTTTACCTCCCACAAGCTCTGCAAGCTCTCCATAAATGGAAAATGCCAAGCCAGGGTGGACCAGGGGAGGGAAGGTAGAGGAGGGGGTGTAGTTTTGTGACTGAGAGCTCTAGCTTCCAATAAGGGATTGATTTTACCAGGGATGTCCAATCATAGTCCGGTGGGGAGGGATGTTAACATATCAGAATCTATTTTGGAGAATTGTCTGCTTTTCCCTAGTTGTGGCTAGTTGTCCCTACATCCTGAATCAAGCTCTGCTTTCTGCAGCTGCAACACTTTCTCCATGGCAGCCCAGTATGGTGGGGGGGGGGCCGGCGGCAGCACCCTGTACAATTCTATTTAAGAACAAACAAATTTAAAATAGGCATTTGTTCATTTTTTTCCCATTATAATCAATGGGAAAGATACCCAAGGATTTGGACAATGAGGCAAAGCCTCAGAACAGAGCCGAAGTGTGAAGTCAATCTGGATCTCAGAGCTAAGGCTGCTTCCAGTGGATTCCAAGGTGATTTTTTTTTCTGAGCACTATTATCATTCTATGTATTTTTGGGGGGTTGTCATTTATGACAAAGCATTATTTATTTGTTAGTTTCTTTATTATATTTTTAATCCTCCCAATAAGAAAGGGTTTGTGCAAAATATGTTCCCAAAGTATGCAATTATTTCTCTTTGTGTCTGCTTTTAGACTAATATGTTTAAATAAACCAAGATTAGGATTGTTGTAGATTTAGCCTTTAATGGTTGACTTTAAGAGTGAATTGCATGAGCAGCATTTATTCCACAGGGCAGGCAATACTTACATGGAACACCATTGTTAGGTTTTAGCTGCACCCTCTGACTAAAATCAGCTTTAGTTGGTTACTAGACTAGAGTCCCGAAACAGTGGAAACTGAGGAAGGCTATATAAACATATAACAGTTGTGAAAGAAATGCCAGTTGTGAAACTGCACATAGCCAAGAGTTCTGAGCAAGTAAACGTTATTAGGCAGATTGTGTGAGACAAGCTTAAATCTGATGAATAGCCAATGACTGACTTTCTCGGCCTTTATACAGTATTTTGTATCCAATGTTGCCAAATGTGTCTTTGGTTGTATCTAAGTATAAATATCCAGAAGAACTATTTTGGGGGAGCTGATCCACAGATCTTCTCCTATACATGTATGTTCAGCTGACTATTAAAAAGTAAACACTTGGGAATAAACAGAAGATACATTTCTTTCACAATTTAGAGTTTCCACCAAAATAGCCCATAAGTAGGGATGGCGGAGAATTTCTCCATGAATCTTCGGGAGGCCGAGCACCGAGGCATTCAGCCCCCCGAAAGTGTTGGGGAAATTCTCCGCTGGCCCCCCGCCCCCCCCCCGGGATGGGACTTACCATGGCTGAATGTCCCTCTCGGTGGCGGGTCCCGGCGGCGGTTCGGCGGCAGTTCGGCAGGGGCGGAGGCCGGTCTCCCGACCGGCTGCCACCGCCGCCATTACAAAATAAAAAAGTAAAAACAAAAAACACCCGTGATAGGCTACGTGACGATGTACGTAGTCTATCACGGCTAGATTTCCAAAGTCAGCCATGATAGGCTACGTAAATCGTCACGTAGCCTATCACGGGTGACTTTGGGAAAAAAAAAAAGTTCGTACGCAAATGGCGGCGGCCCATGGGCACCGCCATTTGCGTTCCTTATTTTGGCACATCTAGTCTGCGTAAAGATTTACGTAGACTACGGCGAAAATAAGGGCAACACAAATAGCGTTCCCTTATTTTCGCCGTAGTCTACGTAAATCTTTACGTAGACTAGACGTGCCAAAATAAGGAACGCAAATGGCAGCGCCCATGGGCCACCACCATTTGCATACGCGCTTTTTTTTTTCCAAAGTCACCCATGATAGGCTACGTGACGATTAACGTAGCCTATCATGGCTGACTTTGGAAATCTAGCCGTGATAGGCTACGTTAATCGTCACGTAGCCTATCACGGGGTTGTTGTTTTTTTCACTTTTTCTTTCGCGGCCAGGGAGACAGGGCGCTTCTCCCCGGCCTGAATTTCGGCCGGGAGAGGTGGGGCACCTCCCCCCCCCTCGCCTGAACTTTGGGGGGAGAAGCGAAGCGCCTCCCCCCCACCGCGAATCACCCCTGTGAAAAGGTAAGTGACTTTCGTACATCCCTACCCATAAGTAGAGCTATTCTGTTGCATAGGTGAGCCCCCTTCAGGACACTGACGAAGATGCCTATTTGAGGTCCTTTGAACCTCCCGGTCTCCTGAGTCCTGACATGAGTTGCAAGCATATCAGATTTTGCTACTAACTTTCACAGCTATTGAATTCTTGAAGCTCACATTCACTTTCTTTTTTCTGTTTCTGTCTGTTTTTGTCTTCGGTCTGTAACTGGGGAACTGTTATGGTCTGGCTAATTGGGAGGTTCTGTTACTGTTAAAGAGACCTGTTTTGTGTTGCCTACATTGTCCACTGTTGTATGGTTGTGTCTGGTGGCAAAACTGTGTACATCCTGGTGAGCCTACGGTCCTGGACGGGCATACTGCCTGCCTTCCTTCAAAAGCCCAGAGGCTAGAAGAAGAAAGCCAAGGAGTGTATATGGAGTCTGAATTTAGAAGTAGAAAGGGCTCTAAATTTCAGCAAAGCAACCTTTTTGTGTCTCTGAATGCGGCACTGCTCTGGTGAACCTCTATACTCCCACCTGCTATGTCTCTGGAGGTCTCTCTGGTTAATCCCATGGGATCTGTTGGTTCAAAGCCATGCCCTGTTTCTGTCCTTCCCAAAGGTACCTCAGTATGTTTTATGTGCATACAGTATTGGAAGCAAACTTACAAGTTTCTGGAAAACTGAAATTTATATACCCGAGACAGCCCCAGTAAACAGTTTCCAACTGAAAGAACCTTTGACGTGGACAAAATTGTCCATCTCAGAGCCTTAAGAAGCTGCGGCAACAGAACTGTTGACACCTAGTGGTCTGCATGTTTAATTGGTTAAAGGAGGCCTCAAAAAGAAAGACTGACTCCCAGCTAGTGTCCTGGGGTGATTATTGAGAAGAAGAAGAAGAAGAAGAAGAAGAAGAAGAAGAAGAAGAAGAAGAAGAAGAAGAAGAAGAAGAAAATGAAAAATGCAAAGGAATGTAAGCTTAGCACAAGGAAACAGGCTATTCTTGCCCTTCTTTTGCCCCTTTCTGATTGTGGGCAGGTAAATGGACAAACCATTTCTTTTTAGTTGACACCGTGCTTCAATGTCTGTCAAACAGCCTGCTGTTTTTAACAGCCTGATTTCAATAACAAATAAAACTGTTCAAGCTGTAAACCTTTTTAATCAGCCTATTCCTCTCCCTGTTACATAGCCCCTCTCTATATTATTTGAGCTGTTATCTGTTGAACATTCTTCTCTGTTGTGCTCTACCGTTCCAAAGACTTACTTGCAAAACTGTTTCAGTCCTTATTCTCTAGTCCTCTGATGCTGAAAATGCTTCTTTTAACTCTTAAGCAAGCTCTAGCAGCTGCCCCTGCTCTCAGGCTGCCAGTTATCCAAAACCTTTCATTTTGTTTGCCATGAACCAGACAGATGTGCCCTTGGTGTTTTCACCCAAGAGCATAGGTCTAAGCAAAATTCTATTGTCTATTTCAGTGTCTTTCTTGATCCTGTTGCTTGATTTTTTTTTTCATGTCTTTGTGTAATTGAAGCTGCAGCTTGATTGGTTTGAGCAGTCTGAAAATGTTACTCTTTATTCACCTTTAAAGCTCATGGTCCCCCACACTATGGAATCTCTCCTTTTACAGTTTAAAACTCAGCATCTTTCTAGTGCCAGGTTGATGTCTTATGAATTCTAATTGCTTTCTGTGTCTCATATTTCTGTTTATCATTGTAGCTGTATAAACCCCATTACTCTTCTCCCACTTCAAGATGAAACTAAATCTCAAGATTGTGTTGCCTTAACGTTTTTGTTCATGTAATCTACACAAGGTTTGGCTCCAAAACATGAAAAGAAGAAATGGATCTCTGCAGGTTGTATTTTTCACTTTGACTCCATCTGGCATTCCCAAGATGGCCACTTGGTAGCTCCCAGAGTGTTATAAAGAGAAGATGAATATGACAATTTGGAAACATTGGTATGCTCCAAAAAAACCCGGCCGCAGCAGCCCATGTCTGTACATGTTGTTCAACCTGTCAAACCTACAACATGGGGAAAGTTGTAAAGGTTGAACAAGGTTACAGAGGCCTCTCAGAAGGACCCTTCCTGCATTTGTAAATATACCTTGTTTAGATGCCAAAGCAGGCTGGCTATAAATACATTTTAGTAAATGTTTTGTTGTTTTCTAGTTAAATAATGTTCAAGAAATGTTGAAAGAATAAATGGAGTACTGAAAAACAAAAATTACAAAACTAAGTTCAGATACAAGACTTGTTGTTGTTGTTCAGTCATGTCCGACTCTTCGTGACCCCATGGACCATAGCACACCAGGCCTTCCTGTCCTGCGCTCTCTCCCGGAGTGTTTTCAAGTCCATATTCATTGCAACGGTGATGCTATCTAGCCATCTCATCCTCTGTCGTCCCCTTCTCCTTTTGCCTTCAGTCTTTCCCAGCATCAGGGTCTTTTCCAGAGAATTTTCTCTTCGCATTAGGTGGCCAAAATATTTGAGCTTCAGCTTCAGAATCTGTCCTTCCAATGAGCACTCAGGGTTGATTTCCTTTAGGATTGACTGAGATACAAGACTAAGATAGATCAAAATTCTTCCAGTAGCTTTAATGGCCATGAGAGCCACCCCAAGCACAGAACATAGCCTAAGTCCTTACGAAATCATGACAAGAAATCTAATACAAACACTCACTGCACCTGGTTTAAAATTAGCCCAAAGTGAAATAGTCAAATATTGTCAGGTATTAATGTATGCTGTCAGTAATTTTCATTCACAGGTTAAGAATAAGAACACATACCCATCTGAACCAGTGAGCAAACAGCATTAACCATTTCAGGTCAGAGACTGAGTCTACATAAAGAAGCACCAAAGAAAATCCACTTTAGAACCAAAGTGAGAAAGACCATACCAGATGTGGACCAAGTGAACATGGTTGATGGTTATGGGTCACATAACAACTGGCCTAGTAGCATAAAAATCAAACACCTATGTATAAAAGACTCAGGCTATGGCAAATGCTTTAGATATTCCTCATTTGTATAAAGATTAAGTAGCAGAAAAGAATTTGAAGCTTTTTGTAATCACTGAGAGAGACTCTCAGAGGGAACGTGATCATTGTCTGACCAGTTTTGAACCTTGCCTGCTTAATAATGCTGAAAGACAAGGCATGTGTACCTAAAAAAAACTTTTTTAAAAATAGGGATGTCAGAGAATTCCCCCACAGATCTCGGTGAGGCCGAATGCCAGTGCATTCGGCCTCCCGAAATCTGTGGCGGAACGGCCTGCCCCCCTGCCCCCCCACGGATCCCCCTGGGATGAGACTTACCTGGGGCGGATCTTCCGGGTGGCGGTGGCTCTGGTGGCAGCTGCGGCTGTGGCAGCTGCGGCGGCTGGTCTTCCGACCGGCTGCCACCACCGCCATTTGAGTTTTTGTTTTTTTTTACACACACATGATAGGCTACGTAAGTTTCCCCCCCCCCCCGAAATCTGTGGCAGAACGGCCTGCCACCCCCCCACCCTGCGGATCTCCCCTGGGATGAGAATTACCTGGGGCAGAACTTCCGGGCCGCGGCAGCTCCGGCGGCAGCTCCGGCGGTGGCAGCGGCCAGTCTTCCAACCAGCTGCCGCCGCCGCCATTTCCAGGCTTGTGAAAAGAAAAAAAAGACGTGATAGGCTACGTAAAGATTTACGTAGCCTATCATGGCTAGGTTTAAAAAAAAAGAAAAAAAGACGTGATAGGCTACGTAAATCTCTGTAGTCTATCATGGTTGGGGGTGGGGTTTAAAAAAAACCCGTGTATGCAAATGGCGATGGCTACGGCCGCCGCCATTTGCACTCCTTCTTTTTACCGTCCTAATCTACGTAAATATTTGCGTAGACTATGATGGCGAAAATCAAGGGGAACACAAATAGCGTAGCGGGCGCTATTTGCGTCCCCTTTTGATTCGCTGTTTTAGCCTACGTAATGATTTACGTAGGCTAAAACGGTGAATGAAAAAGGGATGCAAATAGTGCCCGCTACGCTATTTGCGTTCCCCTTAATTTTCTCCGTCATAGTCTACGTAAATATTTACGTAGATTAAGACGGCCAAAAAGAAGGAACGCAAATGGCAGCAGCCGTAGCCGCCGCCATTTGCGTACACAGTTGTGGTTGTGGTAGTTTTACCCAGAGACCTCCGCAGCCGGAAATCCGGCTGCGGAAGGCTCTGGCCAGGCCGGGCCGGGCCTGGCCGGCTGCTCCGCAGAGCTGCCGTGGAGTACAGCCAGCCGTTAGAGGATTCCGGGGGGAGGAATGGAGTGCCTCCCCCCCCGGCCAGGATTCTGGGGGGAGGGATGGAATGCCTCCCCCCCCACCATCAACATAATCCGCGAAAGGTAAGTCACTTTCGTACATCCCTAAAAAAAAACGAACTCCAAAGGTAATTAAAAATAGAAGTCATTGCCTGTATGTAACCATTACACAGAAGGTCAACGGGCAAGTTTTGATATGTAAAAATACCCCACTCATGCAAACATGCAAGTGCAGTGTTCTTTGTGAAGACAACAAAGTTTTGCATATACCATACAGTATGAGATTAGATGAACACAACCAGCTTGAGAAAGGCAAAATTGTAGCTTAGGCTCAACTTTGTATGTTTACCAGAAAGAAAGATGTCTTTGAACAAAAGAATGCAAGTAAAACTAAACATTTGTTGAGAAATGGTGTATGTGCTAAAATGATTATGATGAAAATGAGATTTTTAAATAGTTAAAGCAAGTGTAAACTTTTGTAGAAAGTTACCAGTAGGAAGCAAGTAGATAAATGTATGTGGAGTTGCACCTAGAAAGACTCAAAAGAGAAAAATGTAGAAAGCACCAGGTTGGAGAAAGCTAGAATAGAGGCTTGCGGAGAAGTGCCAGAAAGTGTTTACAATCCAATTCCAAAGAAGGGCAACACCAAAGAGTGTTCAAACTACCGCACAATTGCGCTCATTTCACATGCCAGCAAGGTTATGCTCAAAATCCTACAAGCTAGGCTTCAGTAGGGATGTACGAAAGTCACTTACCTTTGCGGAGCTTGGATTCGCAGTAGGGAGGAGGCGCTCCGTCCCTCCCCCTGGAATCCTCCCTGGGCCAGCTCCGCGGAGCCGCCGGCCAGGGCCATCTGCAGTCAGAGTTCTGGCTGCGGACGGGCTGCTGCAGACGCAAATGGTGGCCACCATAGCGGCTGCCATTTGCGTCCTGCGAAGCTGCCGTGATAGGCTACGTAAGTATTTATGTAGCCTATCACGGCAACCAAAAAAAAAAAAAACAGCATATGCAAATGGCGGCAGCTATAGCGGCTGCCATTTGTGTTCCCTATTTTTAGCCGTTTTAGCCTACATAAATGTTTACATAGGCTATTACAGCGAAATACAAGGGGAAAGCAAATAGCGTAGTGGGCGCCATTTGTGTTTCTCCCCCCCCCTTTTAGCCCACGTAAATATTTATGTAGGCTATTACGGTGAAAAAAACAGAACGTAAATAGTGCCCACTACACTATTTGAGTTCCCCTTGTTTTTTGTCGTAATACCCTATGTAAATATTTACGTAGGCTAAAACGGCTAAAAATAGGGAACACTGTTGTGTTTTTTTTGGCTTGCCATGATAGGCTACGTATGTAGCCTACCACAGCCTCCACAGGGACGCAAAAGGCGTCCCTGTGTTAGCTGTGATAGGCTACATAAGTATTTACGTAGCCTATCATGGCTATGATGAAGAAGCAAATGGCGGCCGCAGGGCGGCCGCCCATTCACAAATCAGCACGGACGGCAGCAAGTAAATGCTCCATTTAGCGCACCTTTCATGGGTTAGGGGGGCGGGGGCTTCGTTCCACCATGGATTTCAGGGGGCTGAATGCACTGGCATTCGGCCTCACCGAGACCCATGGCGGAATTCTCTGACATCCCTTGGCTTCAGCAGCATGTGAACCAAGAACTACTGGAAGTACAAGTTGGGTTTCGAAGAGGCAGAGGAACTAGAGATCAAATTGCCAACATTCGCTGGATCATGGAGAAAGCAAGAGAATTCCAGAAAAACCTCTATTTCTGCTTCATTGACTATGCTAAAGTAGGGATGTACGAATTGTGCTCATACCGTCCCACTTGACTTCCGCAGTTGGCGTCCTCTGTCCCGTTCCGCTGTCCGCAAACTAGGGATGTACGAAAGTCACTTACCTTTTCGCAGCTTGGCTTCGTGGTGGGGGGGAGGCGCTTTGCTTTTCCCCCCGAAGTTCAGGCGAAGGGGGGGAGGCTTCCCGCCTCACCCGGCCGAAATTCAGGCCAGGGGGGAGGCTTCCTGCCTTGCCTGGCCGAAATTCAGGCCGGGGAAAAGCGCCCCGTCTCCCCGGCCGCGAAACAAAAAGTAAAAAAAAAAAAAAAAGACCCCGTGATAGGCTACGTAACAATTTACGTAGCCTATCATGGCTAGATTTCCAAAGTCAACCATGATAGGCTACGTAAATCGTTACGTAGCCTATCACGGGTGACTTTGAAAAGAAAAAGAAAAAGCGCGTACGCAAATGGCGGCGTCCCATGGGCGCCACCATTTGCGTTCCTTATTTTGGCACGTCTAGTCTACGTAAAGATTTACATAGACTACGGTGAAAATAAGGGCAACGCAAATAGCTTTTTGTGTTGTTTTTTTTACTTTAGTTTTTTTTTTTTTTTTTTTTTTGCAATGGCAGCAGCGGCAGCCGGTCGGGAGACTGGCTGCCGCCCCCGCCTGTGACGAACCGCCGCCGAACCGCCGCCGGGACCCGCCTCCGGGAGGGACATTCGCCAAAGGTAAGTCCCGTCCCGGGGGGGTGGGGGGGCGGAGAATTTCACCGCCGATTTCAGGGGGCTGAATGCATTGGCGCTCGGCCCCCCGAAGATTCGGGGAGAAATTCTCCGCCATCCCTACCGCAAACCCCCGAAATACTCTGGGGGTTTTTTCCCGCCTCGGAAGTTACGTAAATAAATCTGCAGCAAACGTCGAAAAATCCTCTGCGCCCAAGAGCCGCCCGACCCGTTCCGCCATTCTGCGAAAGACTATTTGTGGCAAATATTTACGTAGTTTCCGTCGGCCGGAATTGACCCTATGTAACTTCCGCTGCACTCTCCCTAGTTGTGATTGCTTATGTATTTCTTCCGTAGGGGGGAATCCCCCCGTAACGTCCGCCGCACTCGCCATTGTTTGTTGTGATTGCTGACGTATTTGTATTTTCTCCCTTGGGGGAATCCCCCCGTATCTTCCACCGCACTCGCCATTTTTGGGATTGCCTTGGCCAGAACTTTCCCACTATTTTCGTAATTATTTACATATTTTTTCGTTGCTGCCCGAAATGTTTCCCGCCCTCTGTGCGCTCCCCCGCTGTCTTCTTTTCTCGGACAGGGACAGGGACTGTGATTTTATTAATTTCTGTGTATTTGTGCTTGATGATCCTCACGTTTACTGGTCTTGTTAACCTAACCGCCTCACAAATAAAAAAAAAACGGGGCTGCAGCTCTGCTTCCGCAAAATCTGTCATCAACTTCCTGCTAACTTCCTGAATGTCGTCTGCATTTGCGCTTGCATCTGCGTGGTGATTTGTGGGTGGAGTTCTGTTATGTGGTGGTGGTGGTGTGTTAGTGGTGGTGCTTAGTGGATTTCCTTGTATCAGTGTTGTTTGTGCATTGTGGTGGTTTTGTCTGGTCTGTGTGTGTGTGTGTGTAGTTGTGCATTGTGGTGTTTTTGTCTGGTTTGGTCTGTGTGTGTGTAGTTAAGTGGTGGTTGTGCGTGGCTGTCTTGGTGTGTGTGTGTTTGTGTGTGTAGTTTGGCTGCTCTAAAATGGCTGCACCAGTGCATGGCAGGAGGTGGGACCATGAGGAGACCAAGGCCCTCCTCATCAACATTAAGAACAGTGAGGTGGTGGCAGTGCTGTTTGGCAGCTGCTCCTGCCTCAATGAACTTTATTGGGCCCGGATAAAGAGGAGGATGGAGTGAGCGGGCCACCATCGCACGACGGGACAATTGCGGTCCAAATGGAAGGCACTAAAGCAGTCCTTCATCAGAGAGGGGATTGCTGCTGCCAAGAGGAGGGCACTGCTGTCCAACCCCCCCGCCTACTACTGGCGCATCCACAGAGTGTGGGTCAAGGCAGGCCAGCCCCCATTTTCACAGAGGGATATGCCTGGTAAGTTATAGTTATCCCATCCCATCATCAAGCTTAACTAAATATGAAAACAAGGATGTGTACCAAAAATGAAGCTATCTCTTTCTGGTCTCATGTGGAAACAAACAAATCCTGACATTTAGCCTGCAATCCTATGCTTGTTGAACTTGGACAGAAAAAGGTCCCATCATCTTCCGGCCACTTTGGCTGGTTGCAGGGATGCTGGGAACTGCATTGCTTTTTCCTGTACAACCACATGCATAGGATTATGCGGGCCTGGCTACAACTCATATTACACACTAACACACTGTCCATTTCCAGGGAAATGCTGCTGCTGGTCTCTGCACAGTGCACACAGGGGGACTGGCACCAGCCCAGCAGCAACAGGACCAACCTCTCGGTGTGTGCACATCATCCT
The DNA here is from genome assembly GCF_057233095.1 of Heloderma suspectum. Classification (NCBI taxonomy): domain Eukaryota; kingdom Metazoa; phylum Chordata; class Lepidosauria; order Squamata; family Helodermatidae; genus Heloderma; species Heloderma suspectum. Next base: position 109,324,898 of record NC_139458.1, on the reverse strand, counting down.
TCTTCATGTAGTGATTGCTGAATTTTTGCACCCCACCCACCCCACCTTTCTACCAAGACATTGGCACTCAAGTCAACTCATGAGCAAGTGTTCATCTGAGAGCTTGGAGATCTGGGTATAGTCCACTCAGCCATGGAAGCTCACTGGGTGACTTTGGACCAGTCAGAAAGCCCCAGCCTACCTCAGTGTTGTTGTTGTGAGTGTTAAATGGAGAGGAAGAGGCTAATGTGAGCCACCTTGGGTTCCTTGCGCTAGGAAAAAAGGTGGCATTTATGCAATGCATCAATAGAATAAATAAATACCATGGCATTGCAAATGTAGAAATGGGGTGACTAGAAGTGCAATCCTGTGCATGTTTACAGAAGTCCAACAGTCCCCATCACACCAAAACTGTCAGTACTGTATAATCTGCCTCCCTAATTATCCCCTCATCATTAGACCTTGTGGTGGGAGGACAGAATCAGTGGTTCTTATGGTAGTGGGGATGGTGATAGACAGATCAATCAATGACTGTGGTTTTGTTCACTCACCACATATATAAATGCATTCATTCTGTTATTGTGACATCCCACAGCTGCACATCGTGCCTTGCTGGTGGAGGAGGCACTGAGGGCCGCAGGGAGGGAGAGGACAGAGGAGGAGGAGGAGGAGGAAGAGGAAGAGCCAGCAGCAAGAGGAGCAGCATCTGTGGAGGAAGGCCACCCTTCTTCCACAGATGAAGCCCCTCCTCTTGTGCTCCTGATGCATCTGATGAGAGACGTCCAGAGGCTCAGCAGGACCTGTAAGTAGTACTACAGAATGGCACCTGAGCTAGCAACTCTGCCTGCAAGATGCATATTACCATTGTGCTTTATTCTTCTCTTTCTACACACAGGTGATGACCTTCAAGGAAGGGTGGAGGCCATAGAGCGGGAACTGCATCCTCCTACGAACTGAGGCCTGCAGCCAGCCAGCGCCCAGCCCAATGTTACAATTGTTTCTGTGTTTTGTTTTGATCTGTTCTGTTTGTATATAAAGTTCTTTCTAAAAAAAAAGTTAACAATTCCTTGGTTCAAGTCCACAGATATAGTTTTTTAGATCTAGATCATTGTACACAATGATCTCTGTGTTTGCTTACTGTTAACTGCAACAAGAATGCTTTCCCAGCCAAACAACCCCAGCTGCTGTAAGCTTCCCTCATAGGGAGATGGTCAGTCAGCATCCCTGATGTTATGAATGAATGCATTCAAGACAAGGCTGGACAGCCATCTGTCAGGGATGCTCTGACTTGGATTCCAGCATTGAGCAGGGGGTTGGACTCAATGGCCTTGTAGGCCCCCTCCAACCCTATGATTCTATGATTCTATGATTCTATGAAGTATGCTTTATTTTATGTGGAGGTGCATATCACATACATGTAAACTAAATGCATACCAGAGGGATCTTTTCACATAGAACTCTCGGTGCTTAGGAAAACCCAAAAGCTCAGGGAGTCCAGAGAGAGACCACAACAAGGTCTTTGAAAGCAATTCCTTGATTTATGAAAGAATTTAAAATTAATTGAAAGCACACATCAAGAGAATTAGAACTATACATACATTTGCAGAATCAGAATCATACTAACATTAAGAGGGGTAAAGATTAGAGGTGCACGAAACCCACTTACCTGGTCTCGCAGTTTATCGCGGTGGGGGGGAGGCGCTTCGCTGCTCTCCCCCTGAAGTTCAGGCCGGGGGGGGAGGCTTCCCGCCTCGCCCGGCCGAAATTCAGGCCGGGGAGGAGGCTTCCCGCCTCGCCCGGCCGAAATTCAGGCCGGGGAGGAGGCGCCTCGCCTCGCCCGGCCGCGAAATTAAAAGTTAAAAAAAAAACAACGCCCCCATGATAGGCTACGTGACGATTAACGTAGCCTATCATGGCTAGATCTGCAAAGTCAGCTGTGATAGGCTACGGAAATCGTCACGTAGCCTATCACGGGTGACTTTAAAAAAAAAAAGCGCGTACGCAAATTGCGGCCCCCATAGGGAGCCGCCATTCGCGTTCCTTATTTGGTCCCTGTAGTCTACGTAAATCTTTACGTGGACTACGGCGAAAATAAGGGCAACGCAAATAGCGTTGCCCTTATTTTCGCCGTAGTCTACGTAATCTTCTCCAGCACCACAGTTCGAAAGCATCAATTCTTTGGCGCTCAGCCTTCCTTATAGTCCAGCTCTCACAGCCATACATTACTACTGGGAAAACCATAGCTTTGATTAGACGGACCTTTGTCGGCAAGGTGATGTCTCTGCTTCTTACTATGCTTTCTAGGTGTGCCATAGCTTTCCTCCCAAGGAGCAAGTGTCTTTTAATTTCATGGCTACAGTCACCGTCTGCAGTGATCTTGGAGCCCAAGAAAGTAAAATCTGTCACTGCTTCCATTTCTTCCCCTTCTATATGCCAGGAAGTGATGGGGCCAGATGCCATGATCTTCGTTTTTTTAATGTTGAGTTTCAAACCAGCTTTTGCACTCTCCTCTTTCACCCTCAACAAAAGGCTCTTGAGATCCTCTACGCTTTCTGCCATTAGGGTGGTATCGTCTGCATATCGGAGGTTGTTGATAATTCTCCCGGCAATCTTAATTCCGACCTGTGATTCATCCAACCTGGCGTTTCTCATGATGTACTCTGCATATAAGTTAAATAAGCAGGGCAACAATATGCAGCCTTGTCGTACTCCTTTCCCAATTTTGAACCAATCGGTTGTTCCATGTCTGGTTCTTACTGTTGCTTCTTGACCCTCAAACAGGTTTCTCAGGAGACAGGTAAGGTGGTCTGGTATTCCCATCACTTTCAGAATTTGCCACAGTTTGTTGTGATCCACACAATCAAAGGCTTTAGCATAGTCAATGATGCAGAAATAGCCGTTTTTCTGGAATTCTCTTGCTTTCTCCATGATCCAGCGAACGTTGGCGATTTGATCTGTACTTCCTCTGCCTCTTCGAAACCCAGCTTGTACTACCGGTAGTTCTCGGTTCGCATACTGTTGAAGCCTAGCTTGTAGGATTTTGAGCATAACATGGCTGGCATGTGAAATGAGCGCAATTGTGCGGTAGTTTGAACACTCTTTGGCATTGCCCTTCTTTGGAATTGGAATGTAAACTGACCTTTTCCAGTCTTGTGGCCACTGTTGAGTGTTCCAGATTTGTTGGCATATTGAGTGCAGCTCTTTAACAGCATCATCTTTTAGGATTTTAAATAGCTCAACTGGAATGCTGTCATCTCCGCTAGCTTTGTTGTTACTAATGCTTCCTAAGGCCCACTTGACTTCACTCTCTAGGATGTCCGGCTCAAGTTCAGTGACCGCACTATCATGGCTGTCAGGGACATTCAGATCTTTCCTGTATAGTTCTTCTGTGTACTCTTGCCACCTGTTCTTAATCTCATCTGCTTCTGTTAGGTCCCTGCCTTCTTTGTCCTTTATCATGCCCGTCTTTGCACAAAACGTTCCCTTGAGATCTCCAATTTTCTTAAAGAGATCTCTAGTCTTTCCCATTCTGTTGTTTTCCTCCATTTCTTTGCATTGTTCATTTAAGAAGGCCTTCTTGTCTCTCCTTGCTATTCTCTGGAACTCTGCATTCAGTTGGATATATCTTCCCCTTTCTCCCTTGCTTTTCGCTTCCCTTCTTTCCTCAGCTACTTGGAAAGCCTCATCAGACAGCCACTTGGCTTTCTTGCATTTCTTTTCCTTTGGGATGGATTGAGTTGCTGCCTCCTGACCAATGTTACGGACCTCCGTCCATAGTTCCTCAGGCACTCTGTCTATCAGGTCTAATCCCTGAAATCTATTCCTCACCTCCACTGTATATTCATAAGGGATATGATTGAGGTCATACCTGAATGGTTTACTGGTTTTCCCTATATTCTTCAATTTAAGCTGAAATTGAAATTTAAAGCCACAGTCAGCTCCAGGTCTTGCTTTACTGACTGTATAGAGCTTCTCCATCTTTGACTGCAAAGGACATAATCAATCTGATTTCGATATTGACCACCTGGTGATGTCCATGTGTAGAGTCGTCTCTTGTGCTGTTGGAAAAGAGTGTTTGCTATGATCAGCGTGTTCTCTTGGCAAAACTCTATTAGCTTTTGTCCTGCTTCATTTTGTACATCCAGGCCATGCCTGCCTGTTATCCCGGTGATTTCTTGATTTCCTACTTTAGCATTCCTATCCCCTATGATGAAGAGGACATCTTTTTTTGGTGTTAGTTCTAGAAGGTGTTGTAGGTCTTCATAGAACCCATCAACCTCAGCTTCTTCGGCATCAGTGGTTGGGGCATAGACTTGAATTACTGTGATGTTGAATGCTTTGCCTTGGATTCGTACTGAGATCATTCTATCGTTTTTAAGATTGTACCCCAGTACTGCTTTTCCCACCCTTTTGTTGACTATGAGTGCAACTCCATTTCTTCCAAGGGATTCTTGCCCACAGTAGTAGATATGATGGTCACCTGAATTAAATTCGCCCATGCCTCTCCATTTTAGTTCGCTGATTCCCAAGATGTCGATGTTCAATCTTGCCATCTCATGTTTAACCACCTCCAGCTTACTTTGATTCATTGATCTGACATTCCAGGTTCCTAAATAATATTGTTCTTCACAGCATCAGATTTTCTTTTCATCACCAGACACATCCACAGCTGAGTGTCCTTTCGCCTTTGGCCCAGCTGCTTCACTCTTTCTGGCGCTACTTGGAAATACCCTCTGCTCTTCCCCAGTAGTATATTGGACACCTTCCGACCTGAGGGGCTCATCTTCCGGCGTCATCTCTCTTAGCCTTGTGATACGTTCCATGGGGTTTTCTTGGCAAGAATACTGGAGTGGGTTGCCATTTCCTTCTCCAGTGGACCACATTTTGTCAGAACTCTCTGCCATGACCTGTCCATCTTGGGTGGCCCTGCACAGCATAGCTTATGGCTTCACTGAGTTACGCAAGCCCGTTTGCCACAACAAGGCAGTGATCCATGAAGGGGACATAGAGCGATAGCTGAATCTTACTTAAACAGTGGCAATGGGAGAGCCTCTTCCACCACACCAGAGGACAACAAGCTGGCTGAGGAGGTACAAGGCAGTCTGAGGAGCACCCACAGTTCTGTGCCCCAACACCTTGCTGCTACCTAATGATAGGGTGGTCCTGAGCACATACTTGGCAAATCCCACCGCCTTTTTCCGAGGTGCATTTGTGTTACCCCGGGAGCAGTGCCTGATTAGTCAGGCCCTGTTTTAAAAACCATCCTCAGAAATGTAATTGCTTAATCAATTCACATTGCAGCTCTAGTTAAAAGAGATCAAGGCCAAACAAGACAGCAAACTATGATGAATGGCTTTGGAAACAAAGCAAGAACAAAAACACTGAAGTGTTTTCCCACTGAAAAGGTGTATCGTTTGAGAAATTATTGCAGTTCTTTTAAAGAGTTGGGGTTTTCTTTAGTACTGGAGTACCATATAACATTTTAATAATATGAAATATGTTCACAGCAATGAATATGAATGAATGTAAAACAGTCGTGTATGTTTTGTCATGTTGAAGAAGAAGATCCCTTCCCCAAATGGTTCCCTCCAAAGGTTTTGGACTTCAACTCCCATCAGGCCCAGCTGGCATGACCAATGGTCAAGAATGCTGGGAGTTGTAGCCCAGAAGGCTAATGTAGGGACTATTCAAATATTCAAAGATATTTATTTGTATCCAGATATTTACAAGCACCTGTGATGACAGAGTCTTACCAGATTCATCCTTTGGAATAACGTATATATCTTGACTTTCATTCCACCGCTGTAAAGTCTCCTTGGGAACATTTTCATCTGCTTTGGAGACACTGCCCTTCTGCTCACCATCCATGAACTTTCTTCCTCTGGAGTTGTGGCCGGCTGTGCCTGTGCCACTTTCTGTAACAGAAATTGGTGGTGTGCGCTGCTTACGGGTGCGGGGTGGGCTGGGGCTGGGGCTGCTGTCGCTGCTGGTCACACCTTGGGCTTCCTCCTCTTCCATCTCATTCTTAAAGTACTGCTGAAATGCAACCTCAGTGGTGTATGTTCTCGCCGGGCGTCCATGCCTCTTTTGAGTGCTGGATTGACCACGGGTTCCTCTTTTCTCAATGTTCATGTCTCTGGGCAGAAGGAGACATAAATGCATATGGCAAAGCTGAAATCATGTGAACAGCCTACAATCGCAGATATAGTGCAGTGTAGAAGTAGTTACCCACCGATCCAGCCATCCAATGCTAACTAAATAGGGGCATATTGTACAGCAGATTAGGCTGAAAAGCCCAGGATGGAGGATGTAGTCCATCCATGTGGCCTGAAAAACACAAGCCTACAGTTAGGGATGTACGAAAGGAACTTACCTTTCCGCGGATTATGCTGATGCTGGGGGGAAGGCGTTCTGTCCCTTCCCCCGGAATCCTGGCTGGGGGGGGAGGCGCTCCATTCCACCCCCCCAGAATCCTGGCCTGCCGGCTCTGCTCTGCAGCAATTCTGCGGAGCTGCCAGCCAGCTCCGCCAGCAGCCGGACATCCAGCCACTGGCTAGCAGGGACGCAAATGGCGGCAGCCGTAGCTGCCGCCGTTTGCGTCCCTGCAGTCAGCCATGATAGGCCACGTAAATGTTTACATAGCCTATCACAGCTGATTAAAAAAAAAAACATGCACAGACGCAAATGGCAGCGCCCATGGGCGTCGCCATTTGCGTTCCTTATTTTGGCACGTCTTATTCTACGTAAACATCTACGCTATTTGCGTTCCCCTTATTTTCGCCATCTTCGCCTACATAAATGTTTACGTAGACTAAGATGTGCCAAAATAAGGAACACAAATGGCGGCGCCCATGGGCACCGCCATTTGCGTACGCGCGTTTGTGTTTTTTTAATCAGCCGTGATAGGCTACGTAAACATTTATGTAGCCTATCATGGTGTTTTTCGAAGACCTAGCTGTGATAGGCTATGTAAATCTTTACGTAGCCTATCACTTTTTTTGGTTTTTGGGTTTTTTTACCTGGAAATGGCGGTGGCAGCAGCCGGTCAGAAGGCTGGCCGCCGCAGCCGCCATCGCCGAACCGCCGCCGCAGCCGCCACTGGAGCCGCCGCTGCCAGGAAGATCCACCTAAGGTAAGTCCTGTCCCGGGGGGGCGGGGGGCCGTTCCGCCACTGATTTCGGGGTATTCGCTGGTATTCAGCCTCCCTGAGATCCGTGGCGGAACTTTTGTACATCCCTACCTACAGTACACACAGGATGCAGGAGGATGGAGTCCTTCCCGGCAGGCCTACAGATGGCGGAGAATTTGTGGAATTTCTCCACAAATCTTCGGGAGGCCAAGCGCCGAGGCATTCGGCCCCCCCAAAAGTGTTGGGGAAATTCTCCGCCAGCCCCCTGCCCCCCCGGGATGGGACTTACCTTCAGCGAATGTCCCTCTCGGAGGTGGGTCCCGGCGGCGGTTCGGCGGAGGCGGGGGCGGCAGCCGGTCCCCTGACCAGCTGCCGCCGCCGCCATTAGAAAATAAAAAAGTAAAAAAAAAACCACACACCCGTGATAGGCTACATTACGATTTACGTAGCCTATCACGGCTAGATTTCCAAAGTCAGCTGTGATAGGCCACGTAAATCGTCACGTAGCCTATCACTGGTGACTTTGGAAAAAAAAAAGCGCGTACGCAAATGGCGGCGGCCCATGGGCGCTGCCATTTGCGTTCCTAATTTGGGCACATGTAGTCTACGTAAACATTTACGTAGACTACGGCAAAAATAAGGGCAACGCAAATAGCCACCATTTGCGTCCCGGCAGGAGAAGAGATTCGTGGCCGGAGGGACGGGGTGCCTCCCCCCCAGCCAGAATTTTGGCGGTGAGGAATGGGGCGCCTCCCACCCTGCCCAGAATTTCGGGGGGAGGGACGGAGCGCATCCCCCCCACCGTGAAGCAAGCTGCGGGATAAGGTAAGGGACTTTCGTCCATCCCTACCCCAACCCACTCAGAAACACTAAGTACATAGGGGCACATGGAGTTGAAAAGCACATGGATTAATCCTGGAAAGCCCAGGAGGATGGAGGGTGAGTCCTTCCTGGCAGGCCTACACAAAGGCTGCTGGAGGATGCCTTCCCAGTTCCCCCCACCCCAACCCACTCAGAAACACTAAGTACATAGGGGCACATGGAGTTGAAAAGCACATAGATTAATCCTGGAAAGCCCAGGAGGATGGAGGGTGGAGTCCTTCCTGGCAGGCCTAAACAAAGGCTGCTGGAGGATGCCTTCCCAGTTCCCCCCGCCCCAACCCACTCAGAAACACTAAGTACATAGGGGCACATGGAGTTGAAAAGCACATGGATTAATCCTGGAAAGCCCAGGAGGATGGAGGATGGAGTTCTTCCCAGCAGGCCTAAACAAAGGCTGCTGGAGGATGCCTTCCCAGTTCCCCCTGCTCCTCCAACCCACCCCAAAATCACTAAGCATAGGGGCACATTCAGGTAAAGTAAATATATGAAAAACATACCTTCACTGTAATAAAGGTTGAACTGCAGTGCCGTAGAATGGGGGGACACAGAAACACACTCCTTGCAGCTGCTGGAGATGGACATTCTGTCTGCAGCAGTGGCACCCGTGGTCTCTAGTCTGGACTGGAGCAACTGAGGCTGCTGGACACTCACACACCGCCATCCTATGTGTAGGGATGGTGGAGAATTTCTCCCCGAAACTTCGGGGGGCCGAGTGCCAACGTGTTCGGCCCCCCGAACAAGTTTCGGGGAGAAATCCTCCGCACCCCCCCGCACCCCGCACCCCCCCCCCCCGGGATGGGACTTACCTTCCCTGAATGTCCCTCCCGGCGGCGGGTCCGGCTGGCGGTTCGTCGGGTGTTCGAGCGGGGCGGGAGCTGCAGCCAGTCTTTCGACTGGCTGCCGCCACCGCCATTGCAATAAAAGAAAAAAAAAAAAAACATCCCCTGATAGGCTACGTGACGATTCACGTAGCCTATCATGGCTAGATTTGCAAAGTCAGCCGTGATAGGCTACGTGAATTGTCACGTAGCCTATCACGGGTGACTTAAAAAAAAAAAAAAAGTGTGTACGGATAATGGCAGCCCCCATAGGGAGCCGCCATTCCCGTTCCTTATTTGGTCGCTGTAGTCTACATAAATGTTTACGTAGACTACGGCAAAAATAAGGGCAACGCTATTTGCGTTGCCCTTATTTTCGCCATAGTCTACGTAAACATTTACGTAGACTACAGCAACTAAATAAGGAACGCGAATGGCGGAACCCTATGGGGGCCGCCATTCGCGTACGCGCTTTTTTTTTTTAAGTCACCCATGATAGGCTACGTGACGATTCACGTAGCCTATCACGGCTGACTTTGCAGATCTAGCCGTGATAGGCTACGTGAATCGTCACGTAGCCTATCAGGGGGCGTTTTTTGTTTTTTTTTTTAACTTTCGCGTTCGCGGCTGGGCGAGGAGGCAAGCCTCCTCCCCGGCCTGAATTTCGGCCGGGCGAGGCGGGAAGCCTCCCCCCCCGGCCTGAACTTCGCGGGGGGAGCAGCGAAGCGCTCCCCCCCACCGCGAACAAGCTGCGAGAAAAGGTAAGTGACTTTCGTCCACCCCTACCTATGTGTGAAGGCGGGATAAATGGTTGATGAGTTCCCTCCCCTCAATGATGTTATCTTCCTGGTGGGGGGGGGCCTGGAGGGATCTCGCTCACCTGACCTCACCTGAACCTGACCTCACCTTCACAGACAATAAAAAAAAAGATGAGGCTACATGCAGTTCGTGACTCAGCCTCAGGCAGGCTATGTGCACTTCGTGACCCCGTCCCTCCCAGCAAAAGAAAGGCGCATTGTTGCAGGAAACTGCATATTTATTACATAGTTTCATAAAATTCCTTTCATCATCTTTCGTCCCTATTTGCAAAGTTTCCTTGGTAAATACCTTCGTAAAATTTTTGGCAGAGAAAAAAAAAAATGGTCCGTGTGAGCTGCTGTTCGACTAGACCGGGGTGCCCCATTCTGGGGAAGGGTTCTGCGGACCGGATGTGTCTGAATTCGGCCCCATTTGACTTTTGGATGGATTTCTCTGACATCCCTATGCTAAAGCCTTTGATTGTGTGGATCACAACAAACTGTGGCAAATTCTTAAAGAGATGGGAGTACCAGGCCACCTTACCTGTCTCCTGAGAAACCTGTACGAGGGTCAAGAAGCAAAAGTAAGAACCAGACATGGAACAACCGAGTGGTTCAAAATTGGGAAAGGAGTACGACAAGGCTGCATATTGTTGCCCTGCTAATTTAACTTATATGCAGAGTACATCATGAGAAACGCCAGGTTGGATGAATCACAGGTGGGAATTAAGATTGCCGGGAAAATTATCAACAACCTCAGATATGCAGACGATACCACCCTCATGGCAGAAAGTGAAGAGGATCTAAAGAGCCTCTTGTTGAGGGTGAAAGTGGAGAGTGCAAAAGCTGGTCTGAAACTCAACATTAAAAAAATGAAGATCATGGCATTTGGCCCCATCACTTCCTGGCATATAGAAGGGGAAGAAATGGAAGCAGTGACAGATTTTACTTTCTTGGGCTCCAAGATCACCGCAGACAGTGTCTGTAGCCATGAAATTAAAAGAGGCTTGCTCCTTGGGAGGAAAGCTATGGCACACCTAGACAGCATAGTAAGAAGCAGAGACATCACCTTGCCGACAAAGGTTCATATAATCAAAGCTATGGTTTTCCCAGTAGTAATGTATGGCTGTGAGAGCTGGAGGAAGGCTGAGCGCTGAAGAATTGATGCTTTTGAACTGTGGTGCTGGAGAAGACTCTTACGAGTCCCCTGGACTGCAAGGAGGTCAAATCAGTCAATCCTAAAGGAAATCAACCCTGACTGCTCACTGGAAGGACAGATACTGAAGCTGAAGCTCAAATATTCTGGCCACCTAATGTGAAGAGAAAATTCACTGGAAAAGACCCAGTGAAAGATTGAAGGCAAAAGGAGAAGGGGACAGCAGAGGATGAGATGGCTAGATAGCATCACTGATGCAATGAATATGAACTTGAGCACACTCCGAGAGAGAGCGGAGGACAGGAAGGCCTGGCGTGCTATGGTCCATGGTGTCATGAAGAGTCGTACACGACTTAACGACTGAACAACAACAACAACAACATGGTGATATTGTAAGCCACCTTACAAATCTTAAAGGATGGTTAAGAAATGTAGTAAATAAAATAAAGAATAAGTAAGATAAATGTGGAGGAGTCATCAGTGTTACAGGCTAGCACTTTATAATCACATAAAAACTAAAACACAATTAAAAGACAGATATTTCTTTTTAACTAAGAGGAGCAGATCATCAAACACCCACCATTTCAAAGGCCTGGGACTTCACCTGGCACAGAAAAGACCACAAAGATGGCACCAGTGAACCAATCTGGGAAGGCTGTTCCATAACTGCAGTGCCTCTTCTACGGCATCCACCACTATCCATGGAACTTAGTCATATATGTAAAGCTTCCCATTACCTTGAAAGGAATGGGGCAGCTCACATGTTCAGGAAGATTCCATATGTGCATCAAAGACTAAATGCAAGGTTCTGAATTAGGACACTGGAAAACTGACTGACAAATCATGAAGAAAAATGGATATATGTCTGATTTATGTAATTTACATTTGCCCTGTCTAATGCACAGGACATCTGTTTGACAAAGAAGAGTCAGCTGGATATACATTCCGTCAGGCTATGCCTAAAAGTTGCTTCCCCCCCCCCACGCTACAGAAATAAGTCACACCTTTTCTTTTGTAACTAGCAATTATATAGGCATTGACAGAAAGTCCTGCAATCCATGGCATAAAATACAGAGCAGGGAATGGCTAGTTCAATATAATTTATATGATTTATTTTACATTGGTATTATAGTTATTGAAATGTGACCAATGATTTATAACAGTAATAAGTTGATTATCTTCATTTTATTACCAGATGAAATGAAGCTTTAATCAAGTTGGTTTCTGATGGTTTTATGGTATTTTGGAAAAATATATGCCTGCATACAAAATAATTTCTTTTATGAGTAAGGCAAGATCTGTCTAACTGCTTGAACTGGTCAAATGAGATAGAATAAGGTGTGTCCAGCTATTCTAAGGGCTGATAAGATGTAAATCCCACTGAGTCCAATGGGACATAAGTGTCCCTAAGTTTCTCTGGATTGTGCCCTCATGGCCCAGTCTTTCCTCAAATGTAAATAGGTTTCTATCTGTGCACAAATGACTGCTGAATGGGGACAAATATACTGTGGCTAAAATGCAAGGCACCCTGTGCAGCCGTCTTTATTTGTAGAGCCCCCCCCCCCCCCGCATTCTTGCTTTACCTTCAAAGTTCCTTCTGAAGATTGGGGGACTCTTCAAAATGGCTTCCCTGAGGGGCTGCTTCTGGATGGGAAGATTGGCACAGACACCTGTATATGCACAGATCAGGGCCAGCATAAAGGGTTGGCATGGCTAGGCACCTGCTAAGGGCCTACACCCCAGCAGGGACCCTCTGACAAGAGCTCCCTGGAGTTGCTCCTCTTCTTCACCATTGCAACCTCCCTGTTTCCCTGCCTCTTGTTATGGCTCAGACAACAGAGGTGGTGGTGAGAAGGAGGAGCAGTGGATGCCACTGCCTGCTTGCTCACTGGCTCTTTGCCTGTCAAGAAAGGAAGTGGGAGCAATGATGAGAGACAGGATGAGGAACAGTAGCAGCTGGTGACAAATGGGTAGGCTCATTGAGGGAGGGGGCCCATTGAGGGCGTATTGATTCAGCGAATGTTGGCGATTTGATCTCTAGTTCCTCTGCCTCTTCGAAACCCAGCTTGTACTTCCGGTAGTTCTCGGTTCACATACTGCTGAAGCCTAGCTTGTAGGATTTTGAGCATAACATGGCTGGCATGTGAAATGAGCCCAATTGTGCGGTAGTTTGGACACTCTTTGGCGTTGCCCTTCTTTGGAACTGGAATGTAAACTGACCTTTTCCAGTCTTGTGGCCACTGCTGAGTGTTCCAAATGTGTTGGCATATTGAGTGCAGCACTTCAACAGCATCATCTTTTAGGATTTTAAATAGCTCAGCTGGAAGACTGCCCTCTCTGCAAGCTTTGTTGTTAGTAATGCTTCCTAAGGCCCACTTGACTTCATTCTCTAGGATGTCCGGCTCAAGTTCAGTGACTGCACTATCATGGCTATCAGGGACATTAAGATCTTTCCTGTATAGTTCTTCTGTGTATTCTTGCCACCTCTTCTTAATCTCATCTGCTTCTGTTAGGCCCCTGTCTTCTTTGTCCTTTATCATGCCCGTCTTTGCACAAAACGTTCCCTTGAGATCTCCAATTTTCTTGAAAAGATCTCTAGTCTTTCCCATTCTATTGTTTTCCTCCATTTCTTTGCATTGTTCATTTAAGAAGGCCTTCTTGTCTCTCCTTGCTATTCTCTGGAAATCTGCATTCAGTTGGATATATCTTCTCCTTTCTCCCTTGCTTTTCGCTTCCCTTCTTTCCTCAGCTACTTGTAAAGCCTCATCAGACAGCCATTTTGCTTTCTTGCATTTCTTTTTCTTTGGGATGGATTGAGTTGCTGCCTCCTGAACAATGTTACGGACCTCCATCCATAGTTCCTCAGGCACTCTGTCTATCAGGTCTAATCCCTTAAATATATTCCTCACCTCCACTGTATATTCATAAGGGATATGATTGAGGTCATACCTGAATGGTTTAGTGGTTTTCCCTATGTTCTTCAATTTAAGCTGAAATTTTGCAACAAGAAGCTCATGATCTGAGCTACAGTCAGCTCCAGTTCTTGTTTTTACTGACTATATAGAGCTTTTCCATCTTTGGCTGCAAAGGACATAATCAATCTGATTTCAATATTGACCATCTGGTGATGTCCATTTGTAGAGTCGCCTATTGTGCTGTTGGAAAGGAGTGTTTGCTATGATCAGCATGTTCTCTTGGCAAAACTCTATTAGCCTTTGTCCTGCTTCATTTTGTACACCAAACCATGCTTGCCTGTTATCCCAGTGATTTCTTGACTTCCTACTTTAGCATTCCAATCCCCTGTGATGAAGAGGACATCTTTTTTTGGTGTTAGTTCTAGAAGATGTTGTAGGTCTTCATAGAACCAATCAACCTCAGCTTCTTTGGCCTCAGTGGTTGGGGCATAGACTTGAATTACTGTGATGTTGAATGCTTTGCCTTGGATTCGTACTGAGACCATACTATCATTTTTGAGATTGTACCCCAGTACTGCTTTTCCCACCCTTTTATTGACTAAGAGTGCTACTCCATTTCTTCCAAGGGATTCTTGCCCACAGTAGTAGATAGTAGAGTAGTAGGTCGCCTGAATTAAATTCGCCCATACCTGTCCATTTTAGTTTGCTGATTCCCAAGATGTCGATGTTCAATCTTGCCATCTCATGTTTGACCACCTCCAGCTTACCTTGATTCATTGATCTGACATTCCAGGTTCCTAAACAATATTGTTCTTTACAGCATCGGACTTTCTTTTCACCACCAGACACATCCACAGCTGAGTGTCCTTTCAGCTTTAGCCCAGTCGCTTCACTCTTTCTGGCGCTACTTGGAAATACCCTCTGCTCTTCCCCAGTAGTATATTGGACAGCTTCCGACCTGAGGGTCTCATCTTCTGGCGTCATCTCTTTTAGCCTTGTGATACGTTCCATGGGGTTTTCTTGGCAAGAATACTGGAGTGGGTTGCCATTTCCTTCTCCAGTGGACCACATTTTGTCAGAACTCTCTGCCATGACCTGTCCATCTTGGGTGGCCCTGCATGGCATAGTTTATGGCTTCACTGAGTTACGCAAGACCCTTCGCCAGAACAAGGCAGAGATCCATGAAGGGGACAATATCACCATAACAAGCCATAAATCCATTTTAAACAAATTTAAAGATGAACCAGTTAAAATAAGCCAAATCCAAAACATAGCCCAAACACAATCTCTGAGGAATATGTAAATAACAGCCACAATTTCAGCCTGATGTGCTAAAGAAAGAAAGCCTATACACAATAAGTAGATAAAACCAATTAGCTAGCTACCAGTAGAATCCACAGATATCATGAAGAGATACTACAGTAACAGGCACAGTTCGACAATGTGTGATCAAACTGTCAAGCAGCTTGGGAAGAAATAGACAGAGTGATACTTAAACAGACATTTATGTTTGCTTCACAGTGATGGCATTTAGTGCACATAATGAGTTCCTGAAGGGAACAAAATGTTTTGCTATTTTGTTCATCTATTTTGTTTCAGTTGATTTAATCACCAGAAGTTTAGGAGTAGCCCATTATCCATATCCTGATAAGGCCAGCCATTTTCTGCCTCATAATAGATGAAAAGGAGCCCAGCATTACAAGAACCCTGCAACCAAGGGCAGCTTTAATATTAGATGCTAAATATAAAAGCTTTAATGGTAGATACTAAATATAAAAGCTGAGTCCTAGGGTTGTCCTTCTATGAACAGAAGGTCTCCTTCTGTCTGTGGAAGGGCCGTTGATCCAGTGAAGGCTCCCAGTGACAGAACAGATACGAGGTTGTTTTTGCTGCTTTCTTTTACAACAACCCTGCTACACGCACACACACACACATCTGCCCTGTGCCACCTCCTACACTGTACCAGATTTTCAGTGGAAAGCAGATTTAAGATTTTCTGCAACAGATTTTCAGGGGGCATGAGGGGGAACTGGCAAAAAACACCTCCCTGCATTTCATCAGGAGGAACTCTGCTCACAGGATCTCTGGATTCAACCCTAATGACCTCTGCTATGTCCTTTTGTTCCTCATCCTTCCTGCTGCCGCTGATACAGTACACCACCCTTTCCCCTTTGACTGACTCCATCCTTGACTCCATCAGCAGGTATTCTTAGGGATGTATGAAAATTTCATTTTTCCTCACAAAACAGATGAGTATGCCTCATTTGAAGCCCTGAACACGAGCCCAAGTACATGTGCGACAAAAATATTTGCAAATTCTCAAACACGTGCTCATGTATGTCTCATTCACAATTGCCAGTTTGATTTGTGCAAATTTCCTCAGTAGATTGAATCAGCCCCGCTTTATATAACCCCAGTATATTGAGGAAATTTGCACAAATTGGGGGAGATCTGTGCAAATCTCCCATTCATGCAAAGTGAGCAGCGATCACAAATGCAAACAGGAATCAGGCATGAGATGAACAGTGAGATGATCTTTGGAGAATCTTAAGCACTCAAACACCCTTCCCTAGGTTCTCTCCCTACTTCCCAAATTGCTTATTCAGTATTTTCATATCCTTCCATGTCAGTGTCTCAAGTTAGCTGTGACTTAGCTTTAGGGTAGCGTATCTGTGGACACCAATCTTGATTGCTTTGATTCGATTGACTTACCTCCAAATTTTTCACTTCTTTTCAAGGATCCTGCCCCAATTCCCTGACACTGAATAGTGAAAAACAACGATAATAGCGAAAACCAATGCTAATAGCGAAAATCAATGCTATATCCTATATGCATTCCTAGGGATGTTGGAGAAATCTGGAATGGATTCAAATGAGTTTGTATTTCCCAGAATCAGACATGCAGATTTCATAGCAGACCAGCTTTTCCCAAGTCATGTGAATTCCATGGAATTGCAGGCTGTTTTTTTACTTTGGGGGTGGGGGATTTGTGCAAGTGCACACTAGTGCTAATGCCCATTTGCAGATGAACAAAATTCTCCTATAAAAAAATCCAATTCCATCAATGAACGGATGGTGGAACAAAACACGCCTAACAATCTGTGAAATATAGAAGGAATGGATTTAACTAAATCCATACATCCCTATGCATTTCTGAGAGTACTAGGAAGGGATTCTAGATCAAGAGAGTTTAAGCTGCAGTCAGGCTTGAGCTCTGACACTTTTCAATTGAGAAATTGATCATTTTGGAGATTCAGCAATGCAGAGATGATGACACAGCTGACTGGAGAAGAGAGAAATTATACCTTGCTCCTTATAGATTCCATAATTGTGATAGGGGTTCAGGTATTATCGCATAGAACATTGTAGTTTGCATATACTATAGTTCCCAGACAACATATTCTTAAGGGAAATAAATCTTTAACCCATCTTCACAATTTTGGTATAGGCTTTTAAATTGTATTTAAAGCTAAATGACTCTTGAAGGAGTTGATAGATACTTATCCGTTTAAAGATATTAAACCTATATATATATGCCTGGAGGAGGACTTGTGTCAGTTTGTAATGCTAAATCAATATTAACTTCTTGCAGGAAAAAATAAATGAAGAGAGTCACTTCAAAAGTCCTTCAGCTGCTGCAAGAAATCAAAGGGAATTGAAGAGCGGGGGATGATTGAAACATGTTTGAGGATGCAATCCTATGGACACTTACTTGGGAGTAAGTCCCATTGAACCAGTGAGACTTACAGCTGAGTAAACTTGTACAGTAAGAAGCTGAAATGAACCAGATCTTTAAACTAATTAATTTGTTGTTGTTGCTGTTCAGTCATTCAGTTGTGTCTGACTCTTCGTGACCCCATGGACCATAGCACGCCAGGCCTTCCTGTCCTCCGCTCTCTCCCGGAGTGTGCTCAAGTTCATATTCATTGCAACGGTGATGCTATCTAGCCTTCTCATCCTCTGCCATCCCCTTCTCCTTTTGCCCTCAATCTTTCCCAGCATCAGGGTCTTTTCCAGGGAGTTTTCTCTTCGCATTAGGTGGCCAAAATATTGGAGCTTCAGCTTCATTATCTGTCCTTCCAATGCGCACTCAGGGTTGATTTCCTTTAGGATGGACTGATTTGACCTCCTTGCAGTCCAGGGGACTCGTAAGAGTCTTCTCCAGCACCACAATTCGAAAGCATCAGTTCTTCGGCGCTCAGCCTTCCTTATAGTCCAGCTCTCACAGCCATGCATTACTACTGGGAAAACCATAGCTTTGACGATATGAACCTTTGTCGGCAAGGTGATGTCTCTGTTTCTTACTATGCTGTCTAGGTGTGCCATAGCTTTCCTCCCAAGGAGCAAGCGTCTTTTAATTTCATGGCTACAGTCACCGTCTGCGGGGATCTTGGAGCCCAAGAAAGTAAAATCTGTCACTGTTAGGAATGGTGGAGAATTTCTCCACGAAACTCCGGGAGGCCGAATGCCAACGCATTCGGCCCCCCGAAATTGGCGGTGAAATTCTCCGCTGGCCCCCTGCCCCCCCCCAGGATGGGACTTACCTCGTGCGAATGTCCCTCTCGGCGGCGGGTCCCAGCGGCGGTTCAGTGGCGGTTCGGCGGGGGCGGCAGCGGCGGCCAGTCTTCTGACCGGCTGCCGCTGCCGCCATTGCAAAATAAAAAAGGAAAGTTAAAAAAAACAACAACACACACCCGTGATAGGCTACGTAACGATTTACGTAGCCTATCACTGCTAGATTTGCAAAGTCAGCTGTGATAGGCTACATAAATCATCACGTAGCCTATCACGGGTGAGTTTGGAAAAAAAAAAGGGCATACGCAACTGGCAGTGCCCATGGGGTGCCGCCATTTGCGTTCCTTAGTTTGGCACGTCTAGTCTACGTAAAGATTTACGTAGACTACGGTGAAAATAAGGGCAACACAAATAGCGTTCCCTTATTTTCGCCGTAGCCTACGTAAATCTTTACGTAGACTAGACGTGCCAAACTAAGGAACGCAAATGGCGGCGCCACATGGGCGCCGCCATTTGCGTGCACGCTTTTTTTTTTCCAAAGTCACCCGTGATAGGCTACGTGACAATTTACATAGCCTACCATGGCTGACTTTGGAAATCTAGCTGTGATAGGCTACGTAAATCGTTACATAGCCTATCACGGGTGTGTGGTTTTTTTTTTTTACTTTACTTTTTTTTTCGCGGCCAGGTAGACGGGGCGCTCCTCCCCGGCCTGAATTTCGGTGGCGAGGGATGGGGCGCCTCCCCCCCGGCCTGAATTTCAGCCGGGCAAGGCGGGGCGCCTCCCCCCCCCGCCTGAACTTTGGGGGGAGAACCAAAGCGCCTCCCCCCCACCGCGAAGCAAGCTGCAGGACCAGGTAAGTCCCTTTCGTCCATCCCTAGTCACTGCTTACATTTCTTCCCCTTCTGTATGCCAGGAAGTAATGGGGCCAGATGCCATGATCTTCGTTTTTTTAATGTTGAGTTTCAAACCAGCTTTTGCACTCTCCACTTTCACCCTCAACAAGAGGCTCTTTAGATCCTCTTCACTTTCTGCCATGAGGGTGGTATCGTCTGCGTATCTGAGGTTGTTGATAATTCTCCCGGCAATCTTAATTCCCACCTGTGATTCATCCAACCCGGCATTTCTCATGATGTAATCTGCATATAAGTTAAATAAGCAGGGCGAAAATATACAGCCTTGTCGTGCTCCTTTCCCAATTTTGAACCAATCGGTTGTTCCATGTCCGGTTCTTACTGTTGCTTCTTGACCCTCATACAGGTTTCTCAGGAGACAGGTAAGGTGGCCTGGTACTCCCATCTCTTTAAGAATTTGCCACAGTTTGTTCTGATCCACACAATCAAAGGCTTTAGCGTAGTCAATGAAGCAGAAATAGACGTTTTTCTGGAATTCTCTTGCTTTCTCCATGATCCAGCGAATGTTGGCGATTTGATCTCTAATTCCTCTGCCTCTTCAAAACCCAGCTTGTACTTCCAGTAGTTCTCGGTTCACATGCTGCTGAAGCCTAGCTTGTAGGATTTTGAGCATAACCTTGCTGGCATGTGAAATCAGCACAATTGTACAGTAGTTTGAACACTCTTTGGCATTGCCCTTCTTTGGAATTGGAATGTAAACTGACCTTTTCCAGTCTTGTGGCCACTGCTGAGTGTTCCAAATTTGTTGGCATATTGAGTGCAGCACTTTAACAGCATCATCTTTTAGGATTTTAAATAGCTCAGCTGGAATACTGTCATCTCCGCTAGCTTTGTTGTTAGTAATGCTTCCTAAGGCCCACTTGACTTTACTCTCAAGGATGTCCGGCTCAAGTTCAGTGACTCACTATCATGGTTATCAGGGACATTAAGGTCTTTCCTGTATAGTTCTTCTGTGTATTCTTGCCACCTCTTCTTAATCTCATCTGCTTCTGTTAGGCCCCTGTCTTCTTTGTCCTTTATCATGCCCGTCTTTGCACAAAACATCCCCTTGAGATCTCCAATTTTCTTGAACAGATCTCTAGTCTTTCCCATTCTGTTGTTTTCCTCTATTTCTTTGCATTATTCATTTTTTTCAGATTAATTTATAAAGCATATATACTCGGGCTGTGCACCAATTCAGCCCGAGGCCTGAACCCCGAATCAAAGCAGTCTGCCTCGGGCAACTTTGTGCCCCTTCTGAAGCAAAGCAGAGGGGGTATGAAGCAGCCCAGAGCAGGTCAGGGGCTCACCGAAGTGCTCGGTGTGCTTCAGAACTCCAGCCACCAGCCCAGCCCCCCACCGGTGCCTCCAGGTCCTTACCTGAGGCACCTTCCCTGCTGCCACCACCACCACCAATACCTTCTCCTCCCCTCCGCACCACCGCCTTCTTTCCCTTCTCCACCGCCGTGCCACCGCTGCCTTCTCTGCCATTGCACTGCCACTGCCACCGCACTGTCTTTGTCGTTGCTGTCATCACCACCAGTGCTGCTGCTGTCTTTGCCACCACTCGCCACCATTGCCGACACTGCCACCACCATCTCCTGATGCCTGGAAGGGTGGCGACTCGTCTTCTTCCAGGGAGTCCCTGGAAGAAGAGTCACCATGCATCCAGGCCTCAGGAGCTGGCAGTGGGTGGCGGCAAAGACAGTGGTGGCAGCGGCGGGCAGTGGCAAAGAAGATGGCGGCAGCAGTGGTGCCACAACGTAGAAGGCAGCAGCGCAGCACAATGGAGAAGGTGATGGCGGCAGTGGCAGTGGCAGAGGAGGAGGCAACCCAATTAAGGAGCTGGGGAGGGGAACCAAAGCAGGGTTTGCCATTCAAACCCCGCTTCAGGTTTGGGGCCAAGTTGGGTCAGGAGGGCCGAATCTAGAGATGTACGAAAATCACTTACCTGTTCGCGGATTATGCTAATGGTGGGGGGGAGGCGTTCCGTCCCTCCGCCCAGAATCCAGGACGGGGGGGGAGGAGCTCCGTTCCTCCCACCCTGGAATCCTCCTTGGCCGGCTGTGCTCCGCGGCGGCTCCATGGAGCAGCCGACCAGGCCCAGCCAGGCCAGAGCCATCTGCAGCCGGATTTCTGGTCGCAGAGGGCTCTGGGGGGGGGGAACACGTATACAAATGGCGGTGGCTATGCGTTCCTTATTTTCGACGTCTTAATCTACGTAAATATTTACGTAGACTAAGACGGTGAAAATAAGGGGAACGCAAATCGCGTGGTGGACGCGATTTGCGTTCCCCTTATTTTTGCCATCTTAGTCTACGTAATTATTTACATAGACTAAGACAGCCCAAAATAAGGAACACAAATGGTGGCAGCCATGGCTGCCGCCATTTGCGTACGCCTTTTTTTTTTTTTTACCTAGTCGTTTTAGGCTACGTAAGTTTTTACGTAGCCTAAAACGTCTGGGTTTTTAAAAAAACAAAAGCGTACACAAATGGCGGCGGTGGCAGCCGGTCGGAAGACCAGCCGCCGCAGCCACTGCCGCCGCAGCCGCAGCCAGAGCCGCTGCCGCCTGGAAGATCCGCCCCACGTAAGTCTTGTCTTGGGGGGATCCGCAGGGGTGGGGGGTGGCAGGCTGTTCGCCACAGATTTCGGGGGGCCGAATGCACTGGCATTTGGCCTCCCTGAGATCCGTGGAGGAATTCTCTGCTATCCCTAGCTGAATCTGCTCAATCCGGATCAGGCCTGTCTTGGATCAGGGGGTCCCTGCACAGCCTTTATATATACAGTGTATGTTGGCTAAGGTTGTCAAGAGGGTGTGGTGAGCCAGATGAATTATCTTGGGTGATCCTGATTATATAGATACATTTTCATTGTGGTGAGCTGAGCCTAGGGATGTACAAATCCCTTATCTTGTTCCGGGTGGGGGTGTCCGCGGTGGGGGGGAGGCAATCTGTCCCTCCCCCCGGAATCCTTCCCAGCTGGCTCCACTCCATGGCGAGTCCGCGGAGCTACCGGCCGGGGCTGGCCGCTGCCTGACTTCTGGCCGCGGCCAGTCTTCAGAAGCAAATGGCGTCCGACGTAGCGGATGCAATTTGCGTCCCATGCCTTTTGCCATGATAGGCTATGTAAATCTTTATGTAGCCTATCACAGCAAAAGGCAGGGACGCAAATGGCGTCCGCTATGCCATTTGCACCCCAGCTCTTTGCTGTAATAGGCTACGTAAATCTTTACGTAGCCTATAATGGCAAAAGGCAGGGACGCAAATGGCGTCCACAATGCTGGATGCCATTTGCGTCTGAAGAGAAGCAGCGGCGGATGGTGGAGGGCAGCTGGACGGACCAGACCTGCCGACGACCAGGTGGGGTCCAACCAGAGGGGATTCCTCAGGGTGGCGGGGGGGTAGAATCTGGCATCATTCTAAAGAATCCGGCCTCATTGGAGTCTGTGGCGGATTTCTCCACCATCCCTAGCTGAGCCAAAGTCTATTTAGGGATGGGTGAACCCTCCAAGTCCAGTCCAGGGGGAGGGAGGTCCACTGTGGGGAATCCAGGCTACTTGGGCTCACCGGATTTCCCCAGAGCCCTGCACGTGTGCACCAGATTTCACGTCGCATCTTTCCCGTTTTAAAAAGGCAAGATCCATGAATGGCAGCTGCCATTTGCAGACCTTGGGGAAATTATGGCCATGAATTGTGTATTTTACATCATTTTTGGCCATAAAGCACTTACATCTACATAAATTGCAGCTGTAAAAGCGCTTTTATGGCCACAATTTACATAGATGTAAGTGCTTTGATTTGAAGTAAATCAGCAAGGATTTCTTCTGACTGTCAGCAGCAGCAAGATGACTCCCCTCCCCCCTAAAGTATATTGGTGAAATGGAGAACGCTTGGGGTAACCAGGAGTGGATTTAGGTGTGCAGGGGCTGTGAACTCCATTGAGTTCTGGTACTCAAACCAAATTTCTAGGCTCAGAGTTATTGAATTGTAAGTGTGTGTGTGTGTGTGTGTGTTTTGCACCAGGCTCTGGTTGGTGAGTCTCTGGGTTCCAGTAAAAAAAAAAAAAAAGTATATCCTGAAAACTACCCACCCCTGCCTTAGTTGGAACATGTGGAAATTCAGAGCTTTTGTACTTTAAATGGTGAAAGAGACAGACATAAACCAGCTCGCTTTCAGTCAGTTCAATAGCAGTCAGCTTCAGTAGAGGAGATTTTCCAGCTAAAGCCTCATGTCTCAACTCCAAGTTTCTAACCTTAGACATATATTCCAGCTCCAAGAACAAAGTGAGTGAGAGAAATAGATTAGTTTGGGAATCCAGTTGAATGTAGAGCAGTATATAAATCTTGTAAATACATAACTATTTTCCTGAGAGCAATAACTGCACCAGAGAGACCGTTCAAAGCTCGGTCTCTCTTGTCTCTCTATCTGATTCTGTCTCCTATTCTGTCTCAAACTGCAGGTTCTTTTGTTCCTTCCCTCCCTCCCTCCCTCCCTCCCTCTCTCTCTCTCTCTCTCTCACACACACACACACACACACACACACCATCAGCTTCTCAAACCTGATGGCTTTCACATTCCAGCAGTTCCAAAAAAAAATTGTTACCAAGAAACCATCTTCTAATAATGAGGTTCCATGAAGAGACATTCACTGAGCAGTAAGCAATATCAACCAGTCATTCTTTACCCTGTCTCTTCTGGTCTCTTTTGTCCAAATCCCAGATTCATTCACAACAATCGGGTAGCAAACATACAACGCTATTTGACGTACTGGACACATCTGTCCAATGATGGACATAGTTTGAAGGATACAGCTATCTTGCTAAAGCTGAACAGGTTTAGGTCTAGTTAGTGCCTGGATGGGCACTAGCTAGACCTAAACGTCCAAATCCCCATATATGCCACCCTGAGTGCCATGCCTGATGAAAGGTGGGATATAAATGTATATAAATGTACCAAAATAAATTCGTATTTATTGCTGTAATGCTAAGGCATTCTAGAAAGACTCTTTATTTTGTTCAAGCTACAAAAATCACCAATTTGCTTGCAAATTACCTACATAAATAAGTTTTGGCTACTTAGAAAGTAAGTCACACTTATATTAATTCTTGCAATAAAAAATTAATGGATGAAAAATAAACTTGCCCTGATTTTTTAGCAAAACATTTGATTTTTCACACACGTGAAATGCTCATGGTGAATGAATATTATGCTTATATCCTAAAGTATGTGAGGCTCTGTTTTAAAAGATGCAATGCCACTTGACAGAGGAGGGGTACCATGTTGCTCAACCCCTGGAAGGGAAGCAATTAAATGAAATAGTCCAAGAACAGAAAGTAATAAATGAGACCAATAAAACATTAGGTTGTAAACCTGTATGCAAGAGACAATGCAAACAAAAAAAAAGTGGAACAACAGGGGATAAAGCAAATAGGAAAATAGAGTAAGGGAAATAGCAATTACTAAATCATTACTGGATTTCACACGATATATTTATATATGAAATTCACTAAGGCTATGATCATATATAAACTTTCCTGGGAGTAAGCCCCATTGAACTCAATTGGGCTTACTTCTAAGTAGACATGCATAGGATTGCACTGCCATTTAATTCAATCCCATTTTAATGTAAAACATTGCAAGCTTTAGAATTTGGGGCTTGGGTTACTAAAGAAAAAAAATCCCCTCTGCCAGGCTACAACTCTCATTGTTCCTGACCATGGCCATGCTGGCTGTGTTCCTGTATTATTTATTTATTTATTTATTTATTTAATTTCATTTCTATACCGCCCAATAGCCGAAGCTCTCTGGGCGGTTCACAAAAATTAAAACCAAACAACACACAATAAAACAATTTAAAATATATAGAACATTAAAACCACAATATAACAATACAACCACAATAAAACCTAGCAGCAGTGCAGGAGTTTAAAATACAGTTTTAAAACAGCAAAGATAAAAATTTAGAAAGCTAAAATGCCTGGGAAAATAAAAAGGTCTTCACCTGGCGCCGAAAGGAGTACAATGTAGGCGCCAGGCGAACCTCACTAGGGAGCTCATTCCAGAGCCGGGGTGCCACAACAGAAAAAGCCCTCCTCCTAGTGGCCACCCACCTCACTTCCTTTGGCAGGGGCTCACGGAGAAGGGCCGCTGATGATGATCTTAAGGTCCGGGCAGGCACATATGGGAGGAGGCGATCCTTCAGGTAACCTGGCCCCAAGCCGTTAAGGGCTTTGAATGTTAACACCAGCACTTTGAATCGGGCCCGGAAATGGACTGGCAGCCAGTGCAGCTGGAAAAGTACTGGCGTAATATGAGCTCGCAGGCCAGTCCCTGTTAACAATCTTGCTGCCCTATTTTGGACCAGCTGAAGTTTCCGGACCGTTTTCAAAGGCAGCCCCACGTATAACGCATTGCAGTAATCCAGACGAAAAGTTATCAGAGCATGGATCACTGTAGCTAGGCTATCTCTGTCCAGATAAGGGCGTAGTTGGTATACCAGCCTAAGCTGATAAAAAGTGCTCCGTGCCACTGAGTTCACCTGTGCCTCAAGTGACAGTTCTGGATCCAAGAGCACCCCCAAACTACGAACCTGATCCTTTAGGGGGAGTGCAACCCCCTCCAGAACAGGTTGAATATCACCTAGCCGGGCAGACGAACCACCCACTAACAGTACCTCCGTCTTGTCTGGATTGAGTTTCAGTTTATTAGCCCTCATCCAGTCCATTACCGTGCCCAGGCACTGGTTCAGAACAGCCACTGCCTCACCTGGTTTTGATGAGAAAGAGAGGTAGAGCTGGGTGTCATCCGCATATTGATGGCACCTCAGCCCACACCTCCGGATAACCTCCCCCAGCGGTTTCATGTAGATGTTAAACAGCATGGGGGATAAAACAGAGCCCTGTGGAACCCCATGGCACAATTGCCATGGAACAGAGCAATAATCCCCCAGCACCACCTTCTGGAATCAGCCATCCAAGTAGGAGCGGAACCACTGTAGTGCAGTGCCTCCAACTCCCAACCCAGACAACCTATCCAGAAGG
Source organism: Heloderma suspectum (assembly GCF_057233095.1). NCBI lineage: Eukaryota > Metazoa > Chordata > Lepidosauria > Squamata > Helodermatidae > Heloderma > Heloderma suspectum. The sequence goes on along the minus strand of NC_139458.1, from coordinate 109,298,771 downwards.
ATACCATGGTCGATGGTATCGAAAGCCGCTGAGAGGTCCAGGAGAATCAACAGGGTCGCACTCCCCCTGTCCCTCTCCCGGCAGAGGTCATCCCACAGGGCGACCAAGGCAGTTTCCGTTCCAAAACCAGGCCTGAAGCCCGATTGAAATGGATCTAGATAATCCGTTTCATTCAAGAGTGCCTGGAGCTGTCCTACAACCACCCGCTCAAGCACCTTGCCCAGGAAGGGGATGTTGGCCACTGGCCTATAATTGTTAACATCCTCTGGGTCCAGGTTAGGCTTTTTCAGGAGTGGTCTAATTACTGCCTCTTTTAAAGCGGCAGGCACCACTCCCCCTCTCAAGGAGGAATTTACAACCTCCTGGACCCAGCTGGACAACCCCTCCTTGTTTGATTTAATAAGCCATGAAGGGCAAGGGTCAAGCACACAAGTGGTCGATCGGACTTGGCCAAGCACCTTGTCTGCATCCTCAGGCCTCAGTAACTGAAACTCATCCAATAAAACTGGACCAGACGGTGCTCTGAACGCCTCTACCAATGGAACTGCATTAATGGTGGTGTCCAATTCATGACGAATCTGAGCGACTTTATCCTCAAAGTGCCGTGCAAACTCGTCACAGCGTGCTACCGAGGGTTCCACCGTCTCTCTCCCTGGCCCAGAATGTAACAGGCCATGAACCACTCGGAAAAGCTCCGCTGGACGACACTGAGAAGATGCAATGCTGGTGGAAAAGAACTGCCTCTTTGCCACCCTCACCGCCACAGAGTAGGCTCGATAGTGGGCTCTTACCTGTGTTCGGTCAGACTTAGCACAAGTTTTCCTCCACCTGCGTTCTAGCCGTCTCCCCTCTTGCTTCATTGCCCTCAGCTCAGGTGTATACCAAGGAGCTGGCCGGGCTCTGCTCAGAGGGAGAGGGCGCTTGGGCGCGATCGTGTCAACCGCCCGAGTCATCTCTGCATTCCACAGAGCAACCTGGGCTTCGACAGGAGCACCAGCCATACCAGCAGGAAAATCCCCCAGAGCCCTCTGGAATCCATCGGAATCCATTAATCTCCGGGGGCGGACCATTTTAATAGGTCCCCCACCCTTGCAGAGGGGAAAGGCCGCCAGAAGTCTAAACCTCAGCAGGAAGTGATCTGACCATGACAAAGGGACAGATGTTAATTCCTCCACTTTCAGATCACCATCCACCTGCCCAGTCGAGAAAACCAGATCAAGCGTACCTGTACCCAGTGATATGGGCTGCCCCAGATATCCACAAAAGGATTCTTCCCCCACCCCACCCCAGCATGATGGGCAGGGCAGCACTGGACAGAGAACTGATCGTGAACACATAACGTCCTGCTATCTTCTGGTCTACGGTGATAAAGAAAAGGTGCAGCAAGGGGCCTTGTTGGTGATGTGAACGATACCTGGTGATGGACAATGAAGCTTGATATCACAGGGTTGGCTCTCTGCACAGTGTGGAACACTCCTGAGAACATTCAGAATGATCCAAATAGACTCTTTAAAATCAATGGTCCTTTTATAACAAGCACAGGATTGCAGCCCAAGTAGGGAATCAACAAAGACACTAATGCAATGCACCACCAGAAATTAGAGAGACCTCTATACAAAATGCCATTTTTGCCTTTGAAAGCCTACCCCTGGGGGGTGTTTCAAAGAGGAGAACTGTGATTCTTTGATTCTTTTCTTCTCCCGCCACCCAGGGATTTCTTTCATCATGTAAAACAGCTATGCATTGGTTTAGGTTGAACAGAAAACTAGCAGCAGGAGGGGTGCTTAACCCTTTGTTTGCAAGCCTTTTACCACTCAAAACCATCCCACCCAGCAGCTTCCCTCTCCAAGAGGCAAAAGATACAGGTTCCCATTAAACAAACCAACCACCACCATGATTATGCGTAGTTTAGCACCATCACTAAACTACACATAATCTGTAGCTCCTCCCTAACATTGGAGCCTTATGCATGAGTAAATATTACAATGCAACCAATTTACAATGCATGCAGACAGATTTAGCCTATAATGGGCCTATTATAGGCAACAGAACTTTCATTTACACTCACAGTCCTGCAATGGAAGCTGGTGGTTCCTATTTCACAGGGACTGTGAATCTGCTCTGGGTTTTAGCCAGAACCAGCCAGAACTCTAAAGGAGCTGGCCAAGGCACTGAATCCATTTTGCAGATAGGGCTCAGGACTCTGGACAGCTCCTTTAGAGTTCTGACTGAAACCCAGGGCGGATTCACAGCCCCAATGAAATAGGAGCCACCAGCCTCCACTGGGGTGCCCACGCTGCTGCTGGTGGTGCAAGTTGCTCTGGATTCTGAATTTTTTCCAGTTATCCCAGTTTGGAGAGCAGAGTGAACTTCAGTGTTCAAGGTAAGGGCTCCAGAGATCTTGTTTCCGATGGCAGCAGCTACTGTTCACTGCTGGCAAAGGAAAGATATAAAGCAAGGTTTTTTCTTAGAAAGCAGCATTGTCCAACAGGCAGGGAAGGACACCAGCCAGCATGGCTTAGTGAGGAAAATGGCCAAGTGAAGAAAACAGGGTCTTCTTCTAGATTCTGAGTCCAAATGTGTGTACACATGCATGCACATGCAAACACACTCCCATTCCTAGGAAGGAGAGACTGAGGTTGATACTAGAAGCAGCAATAGCAACAGAAGAGAGCCTACAGTAAAAGCCATGATAGGCAGAACATTAGAGGGAGCACTTCTCTGATGGTATCACGTGCTCTGGAAGTTTGCCTCAGGAGCACTTGTAGTAAAACATTTAGTGTTGCAGCATCCACCCTCTGGAACACTTCGCCGATTGATATTAGACAGACCCACCACAATTCTGATGTTCAGACATCTTCAAGTCATCTCTTTACAGAGGCTTTCCCTCAAGTGTGATCCAGCCAGCTATAGTTTGTGGCACATCATAAGAGTGTGCAGTTTTATTGCTGATTAATTTGTTGTGCTGTTTTCACTGTTATATTTATAGTTGTTTATATGCCATGGTATTTTATGTTCACCACTTTGATACTTTTGTGGAAAAGGTAAAGGTGTCCCCAACCAGTCGTGTCCGACTCTAGGGGGTGGTGCTCATCTCCATTTCTAAGCCGAAGAGCCAGCGCTGTCCGAAGACACGTCTGTGGTCATGTGGCCGGCATGACTGAACACCAAGGTGCATGGAACACCGTTACCTTTCCTGCCGAAGCGGTACCTACTTATCTACTTCAGGGATGTACAAAACTCACTTACCTTTTCGTGGAATCTTTCACAGTGGGGGGGGAGGCACTCCGTCCCTCCCCCCGGAATCCTCGACGGGGGGGAGGCGATCCGGTCCTTCCCCCCAGAATCCTCGATGGCCAGCTCTGCTCCATGGCCAGGCTGCGGAGCAGCCGGCCAGGGCCGTCCACAGCCGGATTTCTAGCTGTGGATGGGCTGCTGTGGACGCAAATGGCGGCCGCCATAGCAGCCGCCATTTGCGTCCAGCCAGGCAGCTGTGATAGGCTACGTAAGAATTTATGTAGCCTATCATGGCTAACCCCCCCCCAAAAAAAACCAGCATATTAAAGGAACGCAAATAGCACCCACTACGCTATTTGCGTTCCCCTTTTTTTCGCCATTTTATCTTACGTAAATATTTACATAAGATAAATTGGTGAAAAATAGGGAACGCAAATGGCGGCCACCATAGCCACCTGCCGCCATTTGCGTACACTGGGGTTTTTTGGGGGGTAGCCGTGATAGGCTACATAAATTCTTATGTAGCCTATCATGGCTGCAAGGATGGCAATGGCGGCGGCAGCAGCCCGGCCGTGGCCAGCCAGGAGACCAGACGCCGCCACCGCCGGAACCGTCGCTGCTGCCGAATCCGCCACATCTGCCACAGGTAAGTGCCATCCCGGGGGGATTCTGCGGGGGACAGGAGGCCATTCCACCACGGATTCCTGGAATCCATGGTGGATTCCTCTGCCATCCCTAATCTACTTGCAATTTCTTGCTTTCGAACTGCTAGGTTGGCAGGAGCTGGGACTGAAGACGGGAGCTCACTTTGTCATGCAGCACTCGGGTCTCCAACTGCTGTCCTGCCGACCTTCTGGTCTGCAGTTCAGCGTCTTAACCACTAAGCCACCGCGGCCCCTATAAAGCAGTATATAAATCTGAATAACAGCAACAGCAATAACACTGTTGACCAGAATACCTGTTTGCCCTTATTATGGAGAACAGGGATGAGAAGTGGTTCAGAACCCTTGTTTCAGTGAGGATGATCCAATGAATTAAGCCATTAGCAGCAGTCAGCCCTTAAAAATTCTTTGTCCTCAGCCACAGTAGAGTCCTTATGGAGGTAGCCACCATGATAATAACACACAAATCTGTTTAAGACCTGGGAGAAAAGTACTGTTGGGCTCCTGTGTGGGAAATGGCAGAAAGAGGAGGGTCTGAGGATTAGTTTAGGTTGCTATAATCAGAAATCTAGTTAGATTTAGGAGACATGAACTGAGGGTTTTTTTGAGGTAGTAGGGCTTAGGTGATAGTTCTGGTTGCTCATGTATAATACCTGTTCAATCTATGATAATAAATAAATAAATCAGTACACACCTCCAATGTTTACCATTTTAAAGCAGTGGTGGGCAACTTGTGGTCCTCCAGATATTGTTGGACACCAATGCCTATCTGCCCCATCCAGCATAGCCAATGGTCAGGGATGATGGCAGGTGCAGTCCAAAACTAGAGATAGCCATCGCAGGGAAATCTGGTCCTTTTTAAGCTTGCTGGATTTCCCTGGAGCCTCTGGCTCAGCTTGCATTTGCATTTGCTTTGGAGCTTTTTCCTGGAATCCAGGAACTTTTCTCTGATATTTTTTCTTAAAATATTCTTCTAGTATATTATGGCCTGCTGAATCCAAGAGAGCCACTGCACTACCAGTGGCTTGCTGACTGCAGGCTTGGTTTTTGTAAAAGGTGTCTTGGTGGCAAGTTGCAGCTGTAATAAGCTTAATTTGTGCAAATTGCACCCACGATTTGCACAAAATTACAGGCAAAATTCATGCAAATTAAGGACATCATGGCTGCAATTTGCGCAAATTAAGCAAACTCTGGCCAAAACGTTGCTTTAAGAAAAAAAGAATGGAAAACCATGAGCTGGCCCAACTCAATCTGAATCAAGTCAGGACAGCTCATGGGTGAGCGAGTCGAAGTCGTGGGGGGGCGCTGAGCTGCTAAAAGTTCGGCGAACTTTACCCCCCAGGCAGATTCCTCTGACATCCCTACTAGTAACATTTAGAGGGCCACAGTTTATCCATCCCTGCTTTAAAGGCTTCTCTGAACTTTACACAGCTGGTGGAACAAGACAGTGTACCTGCGCATCACCAAAAACAATGGCATCCATTCAACCAAAAGATTTCTGACATTTTCCCAATTATACTCCAGGATTGTGGAGGATCATGTGCAACACCCCCACCCCGCAATGCTGCTGCTGCTCCTGGCTGCCCGGCTGCCTGCCACTGCTGCTCTTCCGCGGGCTGAGAACTGAGCTCAAGGTTTGGCCAGTGTGTGTATTCACAAGCGCTGCAGGATATTTTTGTTCCAGTGCAGTTCCATTTCTTTGCCTCGTTTGTTTAGTGTGGGGACCCAGGCAAATGCCCAATCACACCAGCCACAGATACCAGGTCTGAGTCCATTAGCATAGTTAGTTTAGGATTTACCAAATAGAACAGCTTCATCAGTCCAGCTGACACCTATCATGCAGAGCTACTGTAAGTAGCACCAGCATTTCTGTTAATTATTAAGCTCTGTAATACGGAAAAAGCCACGGAGGGAGGGGGAGAGAATAGGTGCCAAGAGATTTTCACACCACATGTACCATTCAGCTGTTAGAAAAGTGAATAGATGAGGACAGGCGTGGCAGTGGCATTGCTATACAGCAGAGATGGTTGCATAAGATCCTGCTTTCACCTCCAGCAAGTGCCACTTTAACACAACAAATTCAATATAACAAGCTGGTGCTGTTTCTCCTGTTTGCTAATTGCATGATAATCCTGTCAGTGCATTGTCAAATTAGTGCAATTTCTTTCTTGTCGTCTCTTTATTGTAGAGCTCCACAGATAGCTTTACTTCTGTTGCCCTTGCTCAGATCACCAAGACGTCTTTTACAAAAAGCAAACCTGCAATCAACAGGCCTCTGGCTGTGCAGCAGCTCTGTTGGATTCAGCAGGCCATAATATACTAGAAGAAGCTGCTTTTGGACTACCAACATTTCAAGAGAAAATAAGAGTGTAACCAGGGCTGGGGAGTACGGAATCATGCCTGGGATGAAGCCATGCAAAGACTGTAGGTCAAATTAAACTGGCATGTCGATGACCACAACAAAGCCCAGGGAAAAAATGACCTAACCTCTTGAAGATTTAGAATACATTTTCCAATATATTTTTGCCTTTCATTTCAATATCTATCTATCTGAAAGGATCCCTTGCTTCAGTTCTGAGGTAGCTCCTAATGCTAGCAATCAAAACAGACCGTGTAACTAATCCATCTTTCCCTTCTTAATGGATTTTCTATGGTAAGATAAAATGATGGAAGAAGTGATGGGGAAACATGGGAGAGTTACAAATGGTAAGGATGATGCTTCCCCCCCCCCATAAAAATCAGTGTATGAGGTGACTGAAAAATCAAAGCCCTGTCTGGAAATCATAGAATCATAAAACAGTAGGGTTGAAAGGGTCCTAAAAGACCATCGAGTCCAACCCCCTGCTCAATGCAGGAATCCAAGTCAGAGCATCCCTGACAGAGTCATCTTGAATGGCTCCAGTGTGAGAGAGCCCACCACCTCCCTAGGGAATGGGTTCCATTGTTGTATTGCTTTAACAGTCTGGAAGTTTTTCCTGATGTTCAGCCGGAATCTGGCTTCCTGTCACTTGAGCCCATTATTCCGTGTTCTGCACTCTGGGATGATCGAAAAGAGATCTTAGCCTTCCTCTCTGTGACAGCCTTTCAGGTGCTTGAACAGCGCTATCATATCTCCCCTCAGTCTTCTCTTCTCAAGGCTAAACATGCCCAGTTCTTTCAGTCTTTCCTCACAGGGCTTTGTTTCCAGTCCCCTGATCATCTTCGTCACCCTTCTCTGAACTCTCTCCAGTGTGGTGCCTAGAACTGGACACAGTACTCCAGATGAGGCCGAAGCAGTGCTGAGTAGAGAGGAACTAGCACTTCACGTGAAGTAACACCTTGACTTAACCCACATCCTCTTTCTTCTCATACATACTGTTTCCCCTCCCCCAATGCATACTGTTTTAAAAACTGTGGCCTTCTCTTGATATGACTGCTATTGTTGCTGTTACTGCCATTATGGTTTTATTGTTGGCCTTTATTGTTGTTTTTATTGCTTTATGTTTTTATTGCTTTTAATATTTTAATATTTTAACTGTTTGTATGTTAAAATGGAGACATCTGGTTTCATGGAGACATCTGGGGGCGGGGGAGAGATTTCCAATTGGTGGCAGGAGGAAAGGCCACAGGAAGGGAAGAGCAAAAAGTGGTGGGCTCTCCCACACTGGAGGCATTCAAGACGAGGCTGGACAGCCATCTGTCAGGGATGCTCTGACTTGGATTCCTGCACTGAGCAGGGGGTTGGACTCGATGTCCTTGTAGGCCCCTTCCAACCGTACTATTCTAGGATCCTATGAAGGAGTGTGGGCAGGGACAGCCCTCCAATGAGGCAAGGTGAAGCATGTGATTCAAGCGGCAGATTGGGGGAAGCATGGGAGAGCGGCAGAATGAGTAGCCCTGCACCCCTCGCCCCTTCTGCCGCTCACTTTCCTCCCTGCTCCCACTGCCCAAGGCAAAAAAAGCCCATGTGGTTGACTTTTCCTCCTGATGGAGGAAGAGGCTGAGGAAATGGCACCCTTGTGTGCCTTTCCCCCCACCCCAAGAGAAGGTCTGTGAGCTGTGCAGTCACTACTATTACAGCAACTGTGCTGTGAGAAGGAGAAGAGTAGACACTGAGAAATCGCATGCCATCCTGCTCCTCCTATGCTGTGGTACAATTTCAAGCAGAACCACCCCCCACCCCACCAAGCCTCACTCCTATACCCAGGACCACAGGAAAGACAATGCTGCAGGGCAATGCTGCCTGGGCTTGGTCAGCAGTGGAAGCAGCACTCGCCTTATGATCCTCGGAAGGTCTTTGCCTCAGCCTGCCTACCAGTCTGGCGGACATTGTTGAGCCACTGCTGCTGCTCAACAACAAAGTCCAGTGTGGAGACTAACTGAGGAGTAGCGAGGAAAGGAGGTAGTTTTTGGTGAGTCCCAGGGGCAGGGGACAGAGAGGAGAGGGATGGGGTGGAAACCAGAACCACAGTGGAGGCTGGTGCTCCAGTGTCTGTGTCGCTCTGGGTTTCAGTCAGAACCAGTCAGAACTCTAAAGGAGCTATCCAAGTGCTGAACCCAATCCCTAAAATGGGTTTTGAGCATTGAATAGCTCCTGTAGAGTTCCGACTGGTTCTGACTGAAACCCAGAAGGATTCACAGCCCCACCGACAGCAGAGCCACCAGCCTCCACTGCAAAACTGGCTTCCTTCCCCCACACTCACTAAAAACCCTGCAGACAGAGTTTTCCGTGTAGGGTTGTTGTCAGATTGAAGGGATGAGGTGATAATAAACTGCAGGGGTCGGGGGGGAATACAAGTGATCAGTTTAGTTTTCAGTGCTTAGGGTGCTGGCTTCTTAAAAGGCTAATGCCCTTAAAAACACCTTGGCAGTGTTTCGTCTGGAGCTCCAGACAGATGGCCAGTGCTAGAAGGGTGTTTTTGTTGTTCTTGATGAAATCCACAAGCCCCTTTGCCAGATTCATCCCTCCCCCATCTTAGCGCAATCACAACGTGTCCTTAGTTTATTTCTGAGTAATGCTTATTTTCTTGTCCATCAAAGAATTCTTATTAGGGCTGTGCAAGGACACCCCCCCCCAACCCACTTCAAAGGCCAATTCAGAGTTTCTGAATTGGCCCTGGACTGTCTCCACCTCATCCGGAGCCAGGCTGACCCACTTTGGCCTATGGATCCAAAGCGAGATCCAGACAGCTGAAGTGCCCCCCCCGTCCAGCTCCGCAACCCCACGACCACCCCATGCCCAGCTGCATGAGACCCAGCTCCTCCTTACCTGGACCTGTGGGGCACGCCCGCAGCTGTTGCCATCTTGGAGGGAGTCCCCATTTTCTTTTAAAGGGGTGACTCTTCTTCCAGTAATTAAATGTTGCGTAGATTGTGGCCATAAAGGGGCCATCTATGCAACATTACACGTTACAACTGGTGGGATTGTGTAGCTTGGAAAAAAGGAGGGTAAGGGGAGACATGACAGAGGTGTACAAAAGTATGCATGGTGTGGAGAATGTGGATAGGGAGACATTTTTCTCCCTCTCTCACAATACTAGAACCCTGGTCATCCCATGAAGCTGATTAGTGGGAGATTCAGGACAGATAAAAGGAACTACTTCATGCATAGTTAAACTATGGAATTCGCTATTGCAAGACGTAGTGATGGCCACCAATTTGGATGGCTTTAGAACAGGATTAGATAAATTCTTGGAGGCGAAGGCTATCAATGGCTACTAGTCCTGATGGCTATATGCTACCTCCAGTATCAGAGGCAGTGAGCCTATGTACATCAGTTGCTGGGGAACATGGGCGGGAAGGTGCTGTTGCACTCATGTCTTGCTTGTGGGTTTGCCATGGGCAGCTGGTTGGCCACTGTGTGAACAGAATGCTGGACTAATTTGACCCTTGGCTCTTCTTATGTTCTTAGTGCTACATAAGTAATCTTTACCAACTTTTAAGCTATACACATAGCTACAGGTGCTCATTTTATATTCTATTTTTAAGATAAATTACCAGGATTACCAAACTGTGTAGTTGTTTACTCTAGCATATGTAGCAGCAGTTGCAAAGCATAGGGTTGGGTGCAGGGAGAGAAATGTTCACTGTGTGTTTCACAACTGAAAGAATACAGATGGTACTTCACATTTATATAGCACATTTCAAATGTTCAGAGTGCTTCATGTACAGTCTCTTTGTAAGCCTCACAACAGCCCCACATGGTAGGTCAGTATTATCTACATAAGCAGGTGAAGCAAGAGGGCTCAATCCACAGATAGTATACTGGGCCCAGATCATCCTGTTGATACCCAGGCCACGGCTTTTTTAGCATGGGGGGAGTGCTGAAGCAAGAGGCTTTTCAATGCCATGCTCCTTTTTCTGGAGTGCTTGAGGTGGGTGCAAGGCACAGAATTGAAATCATCCTACGAACCTATGGCGCATTTTCTTAAAACTTAAATTTGGCTTAGTGGATTTTGACTACTCTCAGCTCACTTGTTTTTGCATTTTGGACCTGGTGCTGTGCTAAGCAGATCCTCTTTACTTCTGACACACTGTGTGCTGGACTGCAAAGGCTGACCGTCGATGGATGGATGGTCCATCCTAGATGTGGAATGAAATACCCAATTCTGCTCCAGAAAAGACTTGGTGGATTCCGATTTTTCATCCAAATGCAGGATTCAAATTACAGGGGGGCTTGAATGGACCCAGTCCCTTTACCTTCTTAATCTCCCCCTCCCCACCCCCACTTGGTGGTTTTAGAAAGCTACATGGGGGCATGATGCAGCTGAACCTAGGGCAGTCAGGGGGTTGGGGTTCATACTTTTCATTAAGCATCCCCTCATCTTTCCCTGCCCCCTATAATCTGAGCACTGTCTGAATGTTCTTTCCACTGAACATTTGTTTCATGGTTTTGCCAGTGAACTCCCTAGTTCAGTGGTAGAGCACCTGTGTGGCATGCAACAGGTCCCAGGTTCAATCCACAGCATTTCCAGGTAGGGCTGGAAAAACTCCTGCCTGAAACCCTGGAAAGCCACAGCTAGTCAACGTAGACAATATTGGGCTAGGTGGGCCAATGGTACAAGACAGTATTCTATGTTCCTATGTTCCCTGGAAGGCTCAGTGGATGGGTTTCAGCTCCACAGCCTTCTGCAACACAGTAGGCATAATTATATGTGTACAGAAGCATCACAGAGGCCTCTGGAACTGTGATGGATTCCAGCATGGGACACCACTGGGATAGCTGCAGATTTACTACCAAATTCCATCTCTGGAATTCATTGTCTTCTCTATTCCTGCCCTGTGGCAGGGAGTTCATGGCAGTCTGTCCCAACTTTGGGATTCTGTTTCTAATCCATGCAATTTATTCCAAATCAGTCTGGAAGAGTTGCAGTATAAATGCTGATCATCACAACACCTCCTTTTAAATGTCCACTGGACAACCAGGGAAAAGGACATTCGTCTACCACTCTTTAAACGGCTGTGGTTAAAAGGGCTGTTAAGAGGTCTGCATTAAGTGATCTTGGGAATGTTTAGGTGAATTGGAAAATAAAATGAGCCCCTGTGGACTTGACAATATTTCCATAAAAGAACCAAAGCAGGTGTGAAGCTGATATATCTTGCCAGATGGACCTTCCCCCAGCAAATTGCCTGGTAACTGTCTAATTCAAAAGCGCTAGAAATATATAAAAAATGAATGGAATCTGGAAAAGTACAAAATAAATGTTTGCCGACTGCATTTAAGAGGAGAATCTATAATCACAGCTGCTATCCTCACATTTAAATGTATCTCTAGTCCGTATTCATGCCTTACATGAATACAGCAGGACTCAAATGAAATGTTTATTACTTGTTTCCCCCTGCCTTTAGCTATTTCAGCAAAATGAGAGGCTACCGCAATATTCAGCCTAAAAGAAAATGTCCCCGTTGCAGCGTTTTGATGATAGAAAACATTATTATTTTTATTTGTTAAACATCAATAAGACTGGAGGTGGTGTGCAAATAACTTGCACTGTGCTTCATATCTCCGCTGAAATTTATTTTATAATGCATATCCCACTAGACTAGCCGACACTACACTCTCATGTCAGTTTAGCCTCCACCAATATATAAACAAATAGGGCATTATCCTTCCCAGTGCAGATACTGTACAACATGTGGAAGGAACCCTATGGACCTTAACAAAGCTGTTTTCACCCTCCTCACCTTAATTCATATGTCTAGGCATGCACCCAGCCAGCACATCTGGCTTTTATGGGGAGCATGACACATATGTGTACTTCCTGTATCCCCATCCAGCCTTCCCCTCCTCTGCTGGTCAAAGAACACCTTACAATTTGGGGTGGGCAACTTGTGGCCCTCCAGATATTGTTGAGCTGCAACTCCCATCAGCCCCAGCCAACAAAGATAGGTCTGATGGGAGGATGGTGAGAGGTGATCAAAGTTGCAATTCAGCAACACCTGGAGGGCCACAAGCTGCCCCCCGCCTATCTTAAAAGAACCCCAAGAAAACACAAAGCAGCTCACAGTAACTGGAGATCCCATAAATCACATCAACAGTGATCTCCAAAAGCCTGCCTAAATAAAAGGGTTGTGTGTTTTTTTTCCTGAACTGACCTTTGGAAGGTCATCAAAGGGGCAGCTTCTGTGGGAATTCCAAAGGGAAGGAAACACCAGAGGGAAAGCCTACTTGTCCTCACCTCATATCCCACTTTGTATGGCAGAGGAACCCAGAAGATCTCAGCCCACATGAAAATATGTGGATTTGGTCCTGCTTCCTTTTAGTTCTTATAAGCCACTAGTCTGGGGACGGATGGACACATGGCCTACAGGCTGCATGCAGCCCCTCTGGCATTAAGTGCTGCTTCCCACCACCCCCAAATATGTCACTTTCGTGGAGAAAAAACAATCAGCAGTTTGTCACCGAAATTTGGCAGCAACCCACAACTGTGGCCTAACAAGGCCAAATCTAGCTTTAAAACAAGGAGTGCAGCAACCACTAATTGTTTTGCTGCTACTGTGGCCAAACGTCAGGATCTGTCACCCTCTGGTGACTGGGCCATCCAGGAAAAGGACCAGAGGAAACATTTTGCCCTCATTGCAACAGTGTCCCCAGCTATTCACTTCTATGGATGTGCATTCAGCAACGCCACTGAGGCAGAAGCAAAACTTGCTCTTTGCCCAAGTCATTGAGAATCAAACCCATCTCCATCTCTCCCTCCCTCCCTCCCCTCCTTAATCTACATAGCGTTTTTGAGGGTTCTGTTTCTTTGTCACTTTACAGTGTGACAGAATGTTGAGAAAGTGTTCGGAACTCGGGGGGGGGGTAATAGACATTGTAAGAATTTTCTGGAAAACTCCTTTATCTATAAGTGTATGCTAAAAGCTACATTGTACATATTTTATAGGGACAATTCAGCGTCTCGAAGGATAAAGACTGTATACATTACTGTCAAGGTATGGTGTTGCTGAGAGACATCAGGAAGGCAGAACAATACTTGGGAACAACCTGCTGATGATTTGAAGGTACTTATTATCTGCTCTAATGTGGCCATGGAACTCTGCATTTTCCTTCCAAGAGTTTTTTTGGTATAGTTGACATAAAGCAAAATTTCAGGGAGAATTTGGACATTGCTGCCACGGAGGAACATCTGAAGAATGGCAATGGAACAAAAGCAAGTGTTTCAATAGCAAAAATTTTAAGAGGAGCAGTTGTACATATCTGTCTGCTGATCTGTCTATCTATCTGCAACAAACTTGATTATTTATTTATTTATTTATTTAATTTATTAATCGCCCATCTGGCTGGTCACCCAGCCACTCTGGGCGATGTACAGCATATAATAAAACAATTTAAAACAATAAAATTCTACAATAAAAATGTTTTCTAAAATACCCTAACCCACCCCAAATGCCTGCCTCAACAACCACGTTTTTAATGCACTGCAGAAACTCATTAAAGAGGGGGCATGATGGAGTTCCCTAGGGAGGGAGTTCCACAGAGTGGGGGCCACCCCAGAAAAGGCCCTCTCCCTTGTCCCCACCAGTCTAGCTGTCCTGGCTGATGGGACAGAGAGAAGGCCATCCGAGGCTGATCTTGTTAAGCGGCCTGTCTGGTGTTGCTAGAGGCGCTCCTTAAGATAGGCTGGGCCGGAACCAATTCAGCAGGATGGATCCAAATTTAGGCCTGTGCAACTGGGATGGCAGATGTGGCCTTCCCCACCCTTTCCTCCCCACAGAAGTGCCTCCAGCCCCTTTAAAATGCTGCACAGAAGGTTGTGGATCCTGCTGAATGGGGTGAGCAGCGTGGGGCGAGGAGAACCTTGAAAATCAGGCAGTGGCACCTTCTGTGAACGGAGCCCTTTCATCCACAGCAAGAAGATTCTGGATTCAACACATCATCTACTGATTTTATGTTATTGGTGATTGGTTTTAATAAGCACATTTTGATTCTTCATACAATCTCCATTTATTGGTGTTTTGCAATAAACAGAGAACTTTGATAACTTTCTTAACAATCGTGGATAGCAGGGTCCTCAGTAAGATGTTCAGAATTAAATTAGTTTTACTGAGTTCTTCGTGGTACCAAGATGATGTGTGTGTGTGTGTGTGTGTGTGTGTATAAAATCCCTGAAATATGTAGAAATAAGAATGTCTGGATGTGCTCTTGCTACCCAAAGGTATAGGGATGAGCCAGCAGCTTTGTACTCAACCAGGAAATGAATTGTGCACTTTGAGGATCAAAGTCGAGGGCTTTCTCCAGCTTAATACGCAGATGGTGAAATGCCAGTCCTGCTTTGCGTGCTACTTCTTGCCCTCTTCCATGGACAAAAAAGACTCACCTTGGGAAGAAGGTGGGTAGCAGGCAGAGGAGGGCTCCAGAGCAGATGGAAAAGGTCCATCAGCCTTTTATTAGCTGCAGATGATGTTCTGGGCATCATTTCTGACTGGGAATGATAGTCCCCTTACCTGGGGAGGGGGGGCAGTAAACAAAAGGCATTGTTCCCCACCAGACAGGAGGCCAGGTAGATCTGTCCTGTAGTCTCTGAAGCTGTCCTCTGCCTGCTACTAACTCCCCCTTCCTCAAGGTGAGACATTGTTTTGTCCTTGGGGAGTGGGGTAGGGATAGCAGGCAAACCAGAGCTGGGTGGATAAAAGCAGGGGGTGGGCTGCTTGAGGTGGGCTGTGTCCATCTCCGTTCTGCTCACAGCCTTTCAAGCAGGGCTGCCCACATAGCTGAGCACTCCTGCCTCCAGCGCTTGTGCCATCCCCAACAGTGACTCAAGACAAGTTAGGGCCAACTTAGTCATTCCTCTGAATGTGTAGTTGCTGCCAAGAACAGCAGCCACACATCTAGTTCCCTCTCCCACCCTCTGATGTCTCCTAGCATTTACTTGGTGTTGTTAAGTCACAATGTTCCACAATTCCCTGCTCTCACTCTACATCGTTGGCTGCCAGGGCAAAGGATGGGGAATGTGCTGTTATGACACTTTAAAACACAAAAAATACATTTTCCTGGACGTTTCAGAGGAGGATGGAAGGGACTAGACTTGTGCAGGTTTGGGATGTGGAAATAAGCAAAGCTCAAGCTCTTCAAAGTTCTCGAAATTCCATCTTGAAGCTCATTGTGATTCAAGCCTGTATCAGAATGTGAGCTTTTTCTTTTCTTTTCTTTTTTCCAGATGTATCCAAATGTATCCATCAATTGTGCATATCTTTGAATGAATGCATAATAAAATATATAAATTAGTTTCCCATTGATTAAAGTGCTTTTGTGCACGTTTTTCAAAAGTATGCATTTTTTCATGCACATTTTTCAAATGTACACATGCTGTCAAATGCATTTGGGGGGCTCTGTGAGTCACTTTCAAGCTCAGAAATAGACAGACTTCGACCACAGATTGCATCCCAGTCTGTGTTCAGTCTGCAAGGTGCAAACTGGGTAAATTCTGATCAAGAACAAAATGAAGTTAATTTCTCATACATCCCTGGTGTTGCTAAAAATAGAAACTATGTTTAGAGTCTAGCTTGGTCCTTAGATCAAGTAATACACAGGACAGAAGAGCACTCTGATAGGGCTTCCTTGGTGGAAGGGTAGGTAGTGTTAAAATTAAATACAAAAAGAACAGACCTCAACAGAAGTTAGATGAAAAGCTTTGAAGTGTTGTTGTTGTTGTTGTTGTTTTTAAAGGACCAGAAACAGGACACAATGAAATGTCAGGATAAGAAAAATGCTTTTGAATAAAACTGAATCACTGAAGGTACTGAAGGACTAGACGTCTTCTTAACAGGTGCCTTTAGACTGCCAGAGTTTCGAAAGGAATGCAAAAAATGCAACAAAGCATCTTGTGGCACCTTAAGGACTAACAAAGATATTACGGCATAAGCTCTCGCGGACCCAGTTCACCTCACCTGAGGCATCTGATGTTCAGCAGCTGCATCACTCTACCACAGGGGTGTTGAACCTCTTTCAGCCCAAGAGCCAAATTCCATTCAGAGAAGCTCTTGGGGGCCACATTCCCATGGTGGGCAGAGAGGAAGGCAAAGGAGGAAGGACCAAAACACAAAAAATACTGCATGTTTTAGCTTAAAGCTCTCCTAAGGCTTAGTTACTGCCAATAAAAAAGACTTGCGAGAGGCATTTTTTTACTTGGCTTTTTAGAATTTGGGGGGAGAAACTGTGCAAGAGCAAGGAAACCACCTAAGGATCAGTGGCTGGGGGAAGTAGAGGGGCTAAGGAAATGGATTTCCAAGGGAACCCCAGAGCACCTGCCTTAGCTCCTGAGGTTCTGCACCTCTGCTCTAGTGTCTCATGTCTAGCTTGTGGTCTATTAAAACCACCTAGATAATTTCTGCATGGACTGCTCTCAAGCCAGGTGTCATCTATCATACCTTTGTTGGTTTTTTTCTGTTCTCTGTTTCCCCTAAAAACAGTCTAATAGGGAGATGATTTGGGTGCTATGAATAGGGATGTACGCATTTTGTAAAATCCATTCTGTCTGTGTTTCACTGAGTTCCGGTGCCTTTCATGCCATCATCCGCTTATTGACAGAACTGGATTTTTTCCAGTTTCCTAAATTTGCGCAAATACGCAAATCCCCCCAAAATAAGCAAATCCCCCCCTCCCATGCACATTTTCATGCTTTGAAGGAAATGGTGCTTTTTTATTTTTCTATGACTAAATTTACTTAAAATTCTGGAAAGTAAAATAAACCATTTGCAAGTCCACAGAATCCACGGGGCTCAAGAAAAATTGGTCCACTGCAGAATCTGTGGGTCAGATGCATAGAAATCCAAACTCATTTTATTCCATTGTGAATTTCTTTGACGTCCCTAGTGCACTAAAGATGAATGCATCTTTAGTGCAGAAGTTGAGTTAGCTTGCTTTGCAATTTCCTTTGCATCCTGCACACAGAGACATTGCTCTGCTTATGCATCCTTAGTACAAAAGACAAGGTCAATAACTGATGCAAATAAACAATTAAACTATTACTTAGAACTTGATTAGTACTAAGAATGTGTTTTTACTAAACTGGAGTTGCCCATATGATTGGTGGAGCATTAGCCTCTACCATATTTAGATTTTGCACTCTTCTTTCCATCAGTAGCACTGGCCTTTTCTTTGGAGTATCACATTTCAGTTCTATTCTTCAGCAGCTCCATCTGTTCTCTTTTCAGTTGACAAAGAGGAGTCACCCAGCAGAGACTCACAGAGCTCACACAATTCGGATCTTATGGTGAGCACTACTTAGAATTTATTTATTTATTTATTGCAAAGAAATCAGATGAAATGTGCTGCAGCTGGGTAGTTCTGCCCAAAATTAACATTGGTTCAAAAGTGAGTGCATCATCTCTGCCAGCAGAAATGGAGAAAATTTGCTCTCTATTTGGAGTTCAAGATAAATCTACAGTGCAGCTGAAGGCCATCAAATGACTGCAGATCCAGTATTTGCATAATACCTATTAGCATATGACTAGCAGAGCCCATTTATGCAACAAGAATAGCTCGTCGCAGAGAACCCAAAGGGAGAGTTTGCTCAGCATTTCATTAATATACAAAGCAACTGTCATCCATTTTAAAACTGCAGACCACTAAGACAGTGTTCACCAACCTGCCTGACACCCCCCAGATGTGTTGAACCATAGGTCCAACACATCTGGATGGTGCTAGGTTAAGGAAGTCTGCAAGAAGGTGACAGAAGTGATGCTGGCTCTCAGTTGTCCCTGACATCCATCAGCACTCTCATATGATCCTTAATTTCTTTTAGTAAGATCATAGAATCATAGAATAGTAGGGTTGGAAGGGGCCTACAAGACCATCGAGTCCAATCCCCTGCTCAGTGCAGGAATCCAAGTCAGATTTTGGTCAAAATGTTAGATAGAGAATGCGAGTTATGTTGATCCACACAGAGCTCAGCATAAAGCAATGCCAGACAGTTCCTGGTTTGAGGGGGCCCCAGCAAGTGCCAGTTGCTGGGAAGGAAGGCTCTGCCAGTGACCGACCACACACATATACACACACGCTTGCATGCACTTGCAAGCTTACCTGCCAGTGGCATCTGGGTCTGGGAGGCCACCAATCAGTTTAACTCCTTTTGTTTTTATTTATTCATTTACAACATGTATATACCACTCCACATCTAGATAGAACTTTCCCACAATACCCCACAGAGACACTTGGGTGCTCCAGGCATTGTGGGAAAGTTAAAAAGGTAGCCAGCTTCCCAAATCCAGCCACTACCATCAGATAAGCCTGCAGCTGCAGTTATGGGTATGCAGGGGGGCAAATCTAGCATCAGTACCATAGGTGCTTGTACCCTGGCAACCGTATAAGGCTGCCAGGTGCTGACACAGCCGATGCGTAAAGCAGTTATGCAGTTACATCACCACGCCAGCCTGCAACTCAATCCATATTTACCACACCACCAAATGGCCGAACACTGGCAGAGCAGTAAATCACATGCAGACTGATTTGCTGAACTAGCCCTCAAGTGTTGCTTGAACTCACACCTCCTTCGCTCCATGACAGCGACATGAAGTGGGGGTTTTGTATGTGTGGAATGGTCACCACCAAAGGTTCAATACAGACAGTGTTTTCCTACTACCTCAAATATAGTACTCTGAAATGGTGACCATTAATTGAGTGATGGGCGATTTACGTGCTTGTGTGAATCAGCCCAGAGCTGCATATGGCAAAGTAAACATCATCCTTCTCCACCATCAGCCAAAGTCCACGCTCATCTACATTTTGCATTAGGGATGTGCACGTCTGCCAATGTCTGGTCTGGGGGATGTCTGTCGTGGGGAAATCCAGCCCTCTTAGGGCTCAACAGATTTCTCCAGAGTGGCTTGTGGATTTTGGCATGTTTTTTCTCCTCTGTAAAAATGGCAAGATATGCAAATTGCAGTCTCAATTCACTATCTTCAGCCATAATCAGCGTATTTTACACCATTTGCAGCCTTAAAGTGCTTTGTTCAGTCGTTCAGTCGTGTCCGACTCTTCGTGACCCCATGGACCATAGCACGCCAGGCCTTCCTGTCCTGCGCTCTCTCCCGGAGCGTGCTCAAGTTCATATTCATTGCATCGGTGATGCTATCTAGCCATCTCATCCTCTGCCGTCCCCTTCTCCTTTGGCCTTCAGTCTTTCCCAGCATCAGGGTCTTTTCCAGAGAGTTTTCTCTTCGCATTAGGTGGCCAAAATATTGGAGCTTCAGCTTCAGTATCTGTCCTTCCAATGAGCACTCAGGGTTGATTTCCTTTAGGATGGACTGATTTGACCTCCTTGCAGTCCAGGGGACTCGTAAGAGTCTTCTCCAGCACCACAGTTCGAAAGCATCAATTCTTCGGCGCTCAGCCTTCCTTATAGTCCAGCTCTCACAGCCATACATTACTACTGGGAAAACCATAGCTTTGATTAGACGGACCTTTGTCGGCATGGTGATGTCTCTGCTTCTTACTATGCTGTCTAGCTTTGCCATTTAAATTGCAGCCTCATAACTAAGCACCGTAGGCGTGCATACAGGGTGTTCCAAGTGTGCCCAGGCACTCCTTAATGTCTCAGAAAAAGTGGCTTTGCTTTTTAATTTAATTGCATGATAGGGTTCTTTAGTTTTAAAGTATGGATTGTTGTATTATACAACAAGTGCCAAATAGCATAATATAGATGTTGTATTACGGCTGTGCACAGACCCCCCCAATCCACTTCGGATGCTGCTTCGGATCCTCTGAAGTGACCCCTATCCACCTCAGACCGATTCAGACCCCCTCCGCTCCCACTCAGGTTCGAATCCAAAGCGAGATTCAGATATCCACTGAGATCCAGTGTAGTGTAGTGATGAAAGTGATGGACTGGGAGCTGGGAGATCTGGGTTCTAGTCCCCACTTGGCCATGGAAGCTCACTGGGTGACTTTGGGCCAGTCACAGACTCTCAGCCCAACCTACCTCACAGGGTTGTTGTTGTGAGGATAAAATGGAGAGGAGGAGGATAATGTAAGCCACCTTGGGTTCCTTGCAAGAGGAAAAAAGGCAGGATATAAATGCAATAAATAAATAAATATCCGGATCGCCCGTTTGGGGCATTTTCCCATTGACTTGCATGGGAAAACACGAACGGTCATAACTTTTTTTAGTTTTTATGATACAGGCATGAAATTTGGGTACCTCTCCACCCCCCTGTGCACCACCTCCTTGAACAGTGACCTCCGAGCACTGCAACTGGCCTCCACACTCTGCTGCCCTATGGACCAGGGGACAGACAGCTCACCTAACAGTGCTGCTAGTGACAGCAGCACCTCGCTCACCTCTGCCCTGGCCAACACCCTGAACATGCCTCATATTGCGCTGGATTGCTTTGCCACACAGTGGAGTATTACTGGAATCAGAAGGTAATTAATATAAATACTATGCGTCTCATGCTTTTTCCACACTATCTTGAAATTTGGACGTATAGTGTTGGTGGAACAACAACCTAGCACACACGCACACGCAGACACAGACACACGAGAGCTAAAGAAAAGCAGAATTGCCTAAGCAAATGATGGGAGTCTTTAATTTATTGTTTTATATTTCATATTCTTTTATGGAAGACTTGTATTAATAAATACAATTATTTCTTGTAATTTCTTCAAGAAATACATGGCAATAGCTCAGGCAATTAGATAACAGCCAAATCAAACAATAATTTAAAAAAACCTTTAATTTCTGTTTGGGGAGGATGAACACAGAGGACACACAGATGGTTCACTTCAGCACAGGGGAGCCAGGAGCAAACACTTCACACATGGTAGGGATGTATGAAAGTTACTTGCCGTTTCGCGGATCTGTTTTACAGTGGGGGGGCAGGTGCTCCATCCCTCCCCCCAGAGTCCTGGCTGGCCAGGTCCGCTCCACGGGGATTCCGCGGAGCCGCCGGCCGGCTCCGCCAGCACCGGACATCCAGCCGCTGGCTAGCAGGGACACAAATCGGCTGCCGTAGCCACCACCGTTTGTGTCCCTGTATTCAACCGTGATAGGCTACGTAAAGACTTATGTAGCCTATCACGTCTGGGTTAAAAAAAAAACGCATACGCAAATGGCGGCGGCTACAGCAGCCGCCATTTGCGTTCCTTATTTTTTGCCATCTTAGTCTACATAAATATTTACGTAGACTATTACGGTGAAAATAAAGGGGAACGCAAATAGCGTAGTGGGCACTATTTGTGTTTCTTTTTGATTCGCCGTTTTAGCCTATGTAAATATTTACGTAGGCTAAAACAGCGATTCAAAAAGGAATGCAAACCCAGACGTGATAGGCTATGTAAGTCTTTACGTAGCCTATCACGTCTATGTAAAAAAAAAAAAAAAGACGAGACTGCAAATGGCGGTGACAGCAGCCGGTCGGAAGACCAGCCACCGCCGCCGCCACCGAAGCTGCTGCTGGAGCCGCTGCCATCTGGAACATCTGCCCCAGGTAAGTCTCATCCCGGGGGGATCCGTGGGGGGGCGGGGGGCAGGCCGTTCCACCACGGATTTCGGGAGGCCAAATGCCAGTGCATTTGGCCTCACTGAAATCCGTGGCAGAATTCTCTGCCATCCTTAACACATAGGCTGCTATAATATGTCCTTTTTTAAGGTTTTAGAAAGAAAGAAAAAACTGAATGCTTGAATATGACTTAAAGGGGCAGGGAACATGCCCAGAAGTCAATGTTTGCTTTAAAAAATCAAAATAAGGCTGGGTTTTTAAAAATCTAAAGGAGACAGAGTTGACTGACAAAAACTACAAGGAAACAGAATGGAGAAAGCAGAAGTGAGGGTTGACCTTGAACAACAAAGGCAGCCTTTTCCGGAGTCCACAAGCGACATTAACAAACAAACACAGGAATGGTGGGGAAGGGGGAGCATAGCAGCAACGAGTGAGGAAAAGCTATGTTAGTTTAAGTTTGGACAAATATGGAAAGGAGAGACAAATCTAATCAAATACAAATAACAACTGAGTCAGAGAGGTAGAAAGAAATATGAGAAGGCGGCTGGAAGAGGTGCGGCAAAAGACACCATCCCAAACAGGATAGATGAGCAAGGAGCAAGGGAACACTCCCAATACAATCAAGCTCTTTCCTTTTAATTTAAATTTTGAGGAAAGCCTTTTGTTGTTGTTCAGTCGTTCAGTCGTGTCCGACTCTTCGTGACCCCATGGACCATAGCACGCCAGGCCTTCCTGTCCTGCGCTCTCTCCCGGAGCGTGCTCAAGTTCATATTCGTTGCATCGGTGATGCTATCTAGCCATCTCATCCTCTGCCGTCCCCTTCTCCTTTTGCCTTCAATCTTTCCCAGCATCAGGGTCTTTTCCAGAGAGTTTTCTCTTCGCATTAGGTGGCCAAAATATTTGAGCTTCAGCTTCAGTATGTGTCCTTCCAATGAGCACTCAGGGTTGATTTCCTTTAGGATTAAAATCTAATAAACTGAAGGAACAACTCCTAGGAATGTATGCACATGCATGAGCACACACACACACCATCTTCTGCCCACACCAGTGCTCTCTCCCAAAGACACAGCTAGCACAGTAGCCAAATGCAGCCTTTCACTGAAGTATATTTACCCCCTTCCTTCACCACTCTCTCTTATTGGAGACTGCTGGCGTCGGTTCTGGCTGAGAGTTCCTACTCACTAAACCACATTCTCTCCTCCTCCTGCACTCGCCTTCCCACCTCCCACCGCCTTCCCATGTCCACTCGCCTTCCCCCTCCCCCCTCCCTCATGCCATTCTGCATGAGCATTCAGAAGTCAATACATTTTGGAGACAGCCTGTCTGGACTGTTCAGGCATTCAGCAGAGCTCCGAATATACGAGGCAGAGGAGGTGCTTCATGGGGAGGGGAGTGCTTTGCCCCAGTACTGCTCTGACTCACCTCTTAACATGAGGATTTAGCTCCGAATAGCCCACTTCACCTTGTTATTCAGGCTTTATATCAAGGCGGAGCACAGCCCTAGTAGAAATGTATAGGAAGTCCACATTTGCTTGCAGCATGTGTCCCCGCTCCTGCGGCACTGCATCATGTGTTTTTATGTAAATGGATTTTAACCTCTGTATACTGTATTTCTGAAATGTTTTTAGTCTTTGTAAACCTCCCAGACAGCTTTGGCCATTGGGCAGTATAGAAATGTAATAAATAAATATTATTATATTATAAATAATAAAATAATGATGATGTTAATAATAATAATAATAGCCATTGGTCCTCCCCTCACCCTCCAACTACTATTCTAGAAAATCCTTTGACCTATATAAGCAGCTGCAAAAAAGGGGGGGGGTTATTTTGTGTCTCATTCATTAAGTTTGTATTTTTTAAGTAAAGTTTAGTTATTAATTTTTTTAAAAAAAAAGTTTAGTTAAGTTTTAGTTTCTTCAGTTTGTTTGATGAATAAAAATAATGTCCTTTCTGGCTGAATATTCAATAAATGTTGCCTTTTAAAAAAAAATTCCCTGGGTGCACACCCTAATGAAATGTGCTGTGCAAACCTATGCTAAGAGCTTTTAAAGAGAAAAAAAAATATGCCAAAATCCGCAAGCCGCACCAGCAGGGAGAGCCGGTCCACTGAGGATTCTGCAGGTTGGATTCTCAGGAGTCCAATGCCATTTAGGTCTGTCGAGGATTTCTCCAGCATCCCCATCTGCATGTAAACATGCTAGTTCATTCATATGAGTGGGATTTTACTCATCTTTACATGCCCAGAAAATTGATATGCTGGCTGCAGCAAGAGGAGATGGAAAGCAGGGCCATTGCATCAGTTGTGCTAAAAGACTGGCTCCATGGAGCTCCTCCCTCAGTTGTCACCAAACAGCAGCCATTCCATCAAGTTGCAGCAGAGAGAGATGGGAAACAGAGCTATTCCATCAGCTCAGTTGAAATACCAGCTCCATTGGACTCCTCCTCTCCCTGAACTGTTTCCAGATGGCCTTATAAGAACCATTTAACTTAAACAATCACTGTTTGTTTTCTCCGAGTTTTTCTACATGAAGCATTTATTGTGCACTTATCATTCTC
Source organism: Heloderma suspectum (assembly GCF_057233095.1). Lineage (NCBI taxonomy): Eukaryota > Metazoa > Chordata > Lepidosauria > Squamata > Helodermatidae > Heloderma > Heloderma suspectum. The sequence goes on along the minus strand of NC_139458.1, from coordinate 109,274,394 downwards.
TACTCATAGTTGTTCCTTAGTTGATGATGTGACCCTATAGTTTCACTATTGTTTTGAAGTGCACTTTCGGCAAACTTTGTAGAACAGGGAAAATCTGGTATTATTTATGAAAGCAAAAGACAACACTTCTTCTACTTGTGTATTTTGTGCTATTCTGCTACATCACACTGCCACCTAGAGGTTATGTAGTGGAAAAGCAGGAAAGGAAATGGTCCTTGTGTAGTGCTTGGATTTCAATTCTGTGAAGAAATCAAGAGTGGATACAGTGGATTAACCACCTCATGTAGAAAAGCTCTCCATACTTTTTACTTTTTATTTCCTTATTATCAACATTTATATGCCACCTTATTTGCAAAAAAGCTATCAACACGGTGCAAAACCATTTAAAACAATAAAACCTTAAAACAATAAAAACAAGCACACTAAAACCGGAAAACATTAAAGCATTCAAACAACTACATCGTTTAAAAGGATGAATTAAGCAGATGGGGCTTTATAAAAGCCAATACAGGCCAATCGTAGTTCTTGAGGAATCACATTCTTTTAGATCGCAAGACTACAGGGAGGGCCTGTCTTGTTTTGATTGATCATATGGTACTCTGGGAGCCTTTTCAGTTGAAGTGTTGGATAAAAATGCTTAAAATAAAGAAGAGCATAATCCTATGCATATTTAGACAGACAAAAGTCCTACAACTCCCCAGCATTCCCCAACCAGCATGGGAGTTGTAAGACTTTTGTCCATCTAAATATGCAAAGGATTGTGCCCTAAATGACAATATGTATCTCCCAATAAGGTAGGGAAAAACTCTGCCATACTTAAACAGGTCTGGAAAAAAAAAGTCAGGCAGAGATGTGGGCATACAGAGCTGAACTACAAGCAGAGCAAGTCTAGTCTGGAAACACAACTGAGTTACAGACCATGCAGGACTTGAGAAGAAGGGACACATTTGAGGATTTCAATGGACACACGAACCATGGGAAATACAAGTGGGGGCAAAGCATGCTGGGAAAGGGAGTGGGGGCAGAACTTGCTTACCCTCCTACACAGCTACTACACACAGACCAGCACTCAGAGATTTAAGAACACTTTGAGGATGAGATTGTTTCTTAGGCCACCATGAATGATAGCTACTGATGGCTGAGCGCGCCATGAGATTGTCTAATCCATTGGCCTCACTCTTTTCTTTCTTTCATTCTGCTGTTTCCCCAAAGGAACGGAAGAAATGTGTGCTTCAGTTCATTTCTGCTGAAGCAGTAAATGTGAAAAATGTGCTTGTTTTCTTTGCCGGGCATTGCATTTATCCTCCTGAGAAAGTTCTTAGAAGTATCTGTGCATGTTACTTCCCCCCCCCCCCTTATCTTGTTAAGCCAAGCCTGTTTCTGCTAGAGCAGAGCCATCCGCAATGGTAACAGTGGACAGTAGGAACAGTTCTGGATTTAAAAGACATTTGGATCCATTTATGGATTGCACTTCGGTGTCATCAGCAGAACTTGTTTGCGCGATGAAGCAGGAGAAGAACTTCAATGCTATGAGAAAGATTAAGCCTACCATCCAGCAGGAAGTTGTCCTGTGCGAGCCAAACTGAAGTGAACAGCATCTGCACAAAGTCACAGTAATAATACACATTTCAGCATGGCATCCGAGTGGTTTGTGGCCTAAACCTTTGTGGCACAATAAGCTTTCTACTGAATTGCTTCGAATTCTATTCTCCTTTCAGCAAATGGTTGTGTTTTAAGCCTGGGCGACTAGGTTTGGTCTACATGGGACATCTAAATGGATGAGGCAGTCTGTTGCAACAACACAAGGAGACAATAAAACCCACATGATCCTCATATATCATTTGTATCAAATACAATACAGGTAGATGGAAGAAAAGAAAAACAGAAATTGGTAGGGAAGAAAGGTTAGCAGCACTTTGGTTTGCATTTCAGGAACTTGTCCTGTTATGGCTGGATAAGTCTCTATTCTAGGCAAATACCAGGACAAAACCAATAGGCAAGTCAGTTAAGCAGGCACAGTCAAGGCACAGATTTATCAAGTAATAGGGATGGACGGACTCACCTCTGTCTGTGCCAAATGCTCGCTGAACCCTCACTAGCCATCTGCCCCATTCAGCTCCCTGAACAACCTGCCACATGGTCTGCAGGCACTCCACAAACACCCAGCAGCCACCCAACCCCTCAGCAAGTCACCATTTTACCCCCCTCAAAAAAAAAAGGAAGTTCAGATTTTTCCATAAAAGTAATGTTGGGTAAATGGCAGCTATAAAGGCAATATTTAGGCAACATTTAGGCAATATTTCAGGCGTAGATGGACCATTTACACCTGCAATGTTGTCTAACTGGCCCCTTTATGGCCACCATTTTCAAAACATTACATTTACAAAAAAAAAATAAAGCCACCATTTTTTCCCACAAAATGGCAGCTCACTGAGGAAACAGGCACAGTGGTTCAGCAAATGGGGTCCAATAAGCACAGCAGTTCACAGATTGGGGTCCAGGAGGCCAAGGGGGGCAGTCCACCAGGCTCCACCACCCCACTCAGACTCCCACAATATCCCTATATGGCAGGTAGGTTGTTTCCAGAAAAGGGATCTGAAGCACAGCCAAGGTCAAACACAAATAAGCAGTCAGATACAATACACAGGTCAAGAAGCAGAGTCAGGCAGGGCTAGGGTAAGCGGCATTCAGTCACAAGGTCAGGAATGCACAACACCAGAGCAGACAGAATAATGTTGTTCCAGCAATAGCTAGGCTGAAACTAACAGCCACACCCAGGACTCAGTTGCAGTTGTTACAGGCATTCTGGCAAAAGTCCTACTTGGGAGAAGGGCCTTGCTCCTAAGGAGTCTTTTCCTCTTGAGGAGATCTCCTTTGTAATCTAGCACTTCTTCTCAAAGGAGCCCTACTGGCTTCCTCTTGAGGTGATGATGCTCTCAGGGGCTACATGGTTGTTTGGCATCAGCCTCTGCCTCAGAAGCTGAGCTCTCTGTTTCTTGAGGAGGCAGATCCAAAGGCATCACCTCTGAGGGACCAGGACCTTCTTGAGTAGTTCCAGAGTCTTCTGAGGCAACCTGTCTTCCCTGGGAACATCTGGCTCTGAAGGTTTAAGGTCTTCCTCTAATGAGGAATCCCACAGGGGAGTCATGACAGAACTCAATAAGGAAGGGAATCACTGTATGTGAATATAAGGTGGGTTGGTGAGTCACTGCCAGACTTTTAGGCCTTTTTCTGTCTAAACATGCATAGGATTGCACCCTAAGGTTGTTTTACGGACTTCTGTTTCTCTTTCTTGTCTTAACTCAGGAGTAATGAAGACCCACTGTAATCTAGGGGAATTCTTTAGAAACCATTGTGTTTATAAATGCCAACCCCCAACACTTTGTGGTGAGAGAATTACATTTTTAATGCAATGGGTTTGATGGCTTGCACATATTTTAGGCACAAATATGTTGGTAACAGGATGCAGGCAACCACAGAGTTGGAAGGATCCAAAAGATTATTTGGTCCAACCTTGGCCCAAAAGGCAGAGCTACCTGCCCAGGTGAATTTATGTAGTCCAAACCACAATGCACCAGAAGAGAAGAACAGATGAACTGCAGAACAGTGTGTGCAGAAAAAATAGCTCCAGATGAGCCAAGCAAGTAAACTAATCCATACGTTGTAAGCAATGTAGCCCGCACCCTCCTCATCCAGCACGGACCAACCTGGCCTGAAAGGGAATTCTTTCCTACACTCAAATATGGTGGGTCTGATACTACGCAAGAAAAAAACATAGCCACCGAGTTTTCCCAAAAGGAAATTGAAGGGAGAGAGAGGTAGAGCACAGTTCCACTCTACCCAACAACTTATTTCTTAATTTTGTGTGTGTGCACAGGAAGATTGTGATCTGGGTATGGAGAGGCAATACATGGTCCCTTGGTTATGGACAAATCACTGTCTGATGGAATTTAGATTTACAGGAGCTCTTAACCTCTGCAGGTCTGGGAGACCAATTGGAAAGGTCTGTCCCTGGAAGAAGATGGATCCAAATGGTTTTCTGTCTGCTCTGGGGGAGTGTTCTGCCACTTCAGCTGGTGTTTTTGTCAAAGTCCTGATCAATCTTTCAAATAGGAAAATGGCCTAGGCAGTTGACACATCAGTCCCTGTAATGCCCCCAGGCCTTGTAACCAAGTCACCAGTGGTTTTAGAGGGGCCTAGAGATCCATAATGCTTTCTGCTTTGGTTCATTATTAGTGCAATACTCTGTCTAGTGGGCCTCTTGGCCGGTAAGATGAGTCAGAGGTCAATATCCTCACCTCAGCACATTCCATGCTAATGAGTTCTGAACCGTTTATCTTATCAGGGCCTAGGATGTGCCGGAGAAGTGAGGCTATGGTTATGCTAAGCTACAGGTGTCTGTGCTGGGAAAGTTCTGATTGTTTTCCTCCTGAACAAGCACTGTTAATCTATGCTGGGAAAGTTGCAGATGAACGCTAATTAACGCTTGCTTCTGTCATGCTGCCTCACTGCTAATATGTATGGTATAAAACCCATTTTACCCCTTGGCTCTAGGTTCAGAGAAACTGTCTGATCCAACCATTGGGTGTGCCTGTGCGCTGTAAGTACTCAATAAAGTCTCCTTGTAAGCAAACCTGGATCTGGCTTTTCACTATCTCGGCACCTCTAAATCTTGTCAGCCCTCAGCTGGGGCAATACAGTCCCAAGCATCCACTTCCTGCTGTTGGAGCCAGACAGGTCCCCTGGTTTTCCAGCTAGCTCACAGCAGTGAAGCAGCAGTGACACAAGAGTGATAATGGAGGAAAACTCTGGGTGAATCCTACCGGACACATTCTACAGCCCATAATAAAGCATATGCTGTAGTGATAATGGGGGGCGAAAACAAAAATACTTCTCACCACTGCATTGCATCCTCACAGAGCTATCCAGCTGAGCTACTCCAAGTAGTGAAAGGTCTGCTATATCAAGGGACAGTTAGAGTTGAGGAAGAAGACTCGATTGCTTACTGTGACATTTTTGTTAAACACTTTGTGGTTATAGTCACTTCTTAGCTGCTTCAAGGTAGATGCCATGATTATAGTAGATCCTAGAGATGTACTTTTGGCATTGGCTTGTGCTGTTGTGATACATTTCAATTTGCGCAGGCTGAGGATATAGACACTGTTGGAGGAGGTCTGACTGAGCGGGTAAAGAGAGTGGTGAATGCCTCTTTAGAGAAGGGAGTGATGCTATCCAGCCTTAAGGCAGCTATTGTGAGGCCTCTAGTGAAAGAAGAAGAAAAAAACCTCTCTTGAAGCTAGGGATGTTAGAGAAATCTGCCGGGAATTCACATGAGGCTGGATTCTTTGGAATCCAGCCTCAGGAATCCACGGCGGATCAGCCCCACTTACCTCCTCTCTTGGAGGATTCCGCACCAGATGGCACAGCTGCATGTTGCACCGGGAGCCGTTTGCTTCCACGCCAATCGCCATTTTAAAAAAAATGGAGACTATTTTTATGCAAAATAGAGCTGTGAATCTTGCATATAAGTCTACATAGACATATATGCAAGATCCACAACTCTATTTTACATATAAGTCTATGGGGACATCCTGCTGATCGCTTTTTTTTTTTTAATGGCGATCGGTGTGGAGGCAAAGGGCTCCAGTTGATTCAGGTAAGCGGCAGCCCTTGGCTCTGCATAATCCTTGCAGAGCAGAGCCGCTCTGCAAGGATTTCAGGGGGTGGAACGGATTGCCTCCCCCCCCCCGTGGATTCCTCACCGGAACAGACAGTGGGGAATCTGTACATCCCTACTTGAAGCCACTCGGTTAGATAATTTCCACATAGTATCTCCAATTTGCCATTTTTAGGCAAGGCACTTGAGTGTGTGGTGGAGTCTCAGCTCCAGGGTTTAAATTGATTTTATACACCCATTTCTGGTTTCAGGCCTGGTTTTGGAACTAGCACAACTATGGTCACCTTGGTAAATGATCTACACCAGGAACTAGACAGGGGGAAAACAGCCATGTTGGTTCTGCTGGACCTCTCAGAGGCATTCTGTACCATCAGCCATGGTGTCCTTCAGAACCACCAGGCGGGGATGGGCTTGGGGGGTGCCAACTTACAATGGTTCTGAACTTTCCTTAGGGATCCATCTCAGAAGGTGATGTAGGGGAACTCATATTCACACCTTGGTGCATGGTGTCCCACAAGGATCGATCTTGTCCCATCTTGTCCCCTATGTGTTTAGCATCTATATGATGCTAGAGAGATCATCTTTGGATCTGAAGTATGTTTTTATCAATATGCAGATGACACATAGTTCTATTACTACTTTTCATTTATTACCAGGAAAGCTGTTGATGTTTTGGACTGATGCCACCTCTCTATGGTTGGGCTGTGCAAAGCTGCCATTCAGTATGCAAAGCTGCCATTCCACCAGTTATAAATATCGCATTTCTCTTCACCCTTGATGGCCACAATACAAGACACACTGAAATGTTCTTATGTTCATTGTAATCAATGGGTATAAATGTTCTTAACTCTTATTGGACTGTGGCCAATGTCAGGTTCTTTTATCATAAGCTAGTAAAAATAATTTGGGATATTTCTATTATAAAAGAAAGTGTTCAAAGGTAACAAAATTTTGCTCAATCCAGAACTAAGCATGATTCAGAATAATGTGTAATTGTTTTAATGCGTGCTGAAAATACAAGTTTCCTCTGCAGAGGAAAACTGCATGTATTGAAATGTACACTTGTGAGGGAAGGAATTAGTGAGATGATAAATTAAGTCCATGCTTGGCCTTTTCATCAGTAATTTCACAGTCAAAAGAGCCAAAGCTTTCAAATGTTAGCTGTAATGGTGTCACAGAATTCATGTTCAGAAGCATCCTTTTTACAGCACACTAGCCATGCATCTTTGAGTTGACATTACACTTTGCTCATCAATCAGAGTCAGAAATCAGATCAACGTTTCTAACAGCTGAAGCCTCTCCACATATCCCCTCAACACTGTCAATCACCTCCACTGCCAGAGTTCAGACCTGCGAGGCTGGATGCTAGCAACATTCCCAGTTATTGGGTCCTCAGAGTCTTTTTTTAAAAAATAAAGGCCAGGAAGGGGGGGGGAAATGCTCGCTAGTACTTCATTAAAGAAAAAATAGTTTACTAATCAATATCCTAATGAATCTTCCCACAGTTTGAATGATTTGTTAGATTGTAACTTGACCACAGAAACCTGTGATATTTTAGCATAAAAGTACATAACTAGACTAGACTTACAGAAGGATACGTGGCTAATGAAAACACACATCTCCCTGAACCGTGTTCTTGGAAATGTCCAGTAAAAGAAACACATGATGCTACATCATCATTGTTAGGGTTTCCCTACTCCTTACAAAGTGTACCCAGCTAAGGAATCATAGCAGAGGGATGCAGTGTCACATCACACCTTTTTACTAGACATTACACATGTGGGAGACGATGAATCCATGGCAGCCATGGGTCTTTCATATCTGCTGGTTAAGCCACAGCTTTCATTTAAATTACAAAGAAAGCTTAAGGAGGTAGATGCAAAGCAAATCTTCTGATCTGGACCAGATTATCTGTCTGTACTGTAATGAATATTGTGGAAATTGGCACCAAACTTTGGCAGCTCCTGCTTAAAATGTTATGTTAAGAAACCTTAAATTGACATGTACATTTAACTGATCATTGAGTTTTCTAATTTGCCTTTGTTTTCTAATTCGTGTGTGTGTGTGTGTGTGTGTGTGTGTGTGTGTGTGTTAAATTAAATAGCTGGGAAGTAATGAGTGGCAGGTGGGATGTGGAGCTAAAACCTGACCTCCCCAGTGGTGATGGAGCCTAACCCCAATGCCAAGGAGATGGGCATTGGAATCCAGCAGTTGCATTTATATCATTATTAACAGTATGGTTCATAAAGAGTGTTTAGGGATATGCTATGTTTCCCACAGAGATAATGGGCAACTCTTGCATAACTCAGTGAAGCCATAAGCTATGCCATGCAGGGCCACCCAAGACAGACAGGTCATGGTGGAGGGTTCTGACAAAATGTGGTCCACTGGAGAAGGAAATGGCAACCCACTCCAGTATTCTTGCCAAGAAAACCCCATGAAACGTATCACAAGGCTAAAAGATACGACGCCGGAAGATGAGCCCCTCAGGTCCGAAGGTGTCCAATATAATACAGGGGAAGAGCAGAGGGAATTTCCAAGTAGCGCCAGAAAGAGTGAAGCGACTATGCCAAAGCCGAAAGGACACTCATTTATGGATGTGTCTGGTGGTGAAAAGAAAGTCCGATGCTGTAAAGAACAATATTGTTTAGGAACCTGGAATGTCAGATCAATGAATCAAGGTAAGCTGGAGTTGGTCAAACATGAGATGGCAAGATTGAACATCGACATCTTGGGAATCAGCAAGCTAAAATGGACAGGCATGGGCAAATTTAATTCAGGTGACCATTATATCTACTACTGTGGGCAAGAATCCTTTAGAAGAAATGGAGTAGCACTCATAGTCAACAAAAGGGTGGGAAAAGCAGTACTGAGGTACAATCTCAAAAACAATAGAATGATCTCAGTATGAATCCAAGGCAAACCATTCGGCATCACAGTAATTCAAGTCTATGCCCCAACCACTGATGCTGAAGAAGCTGAGGTTGATTGGTTCTATGAAGACCTACAACACCTTCTAGAACTAACACCAAAAAAAGATGTCCTCTTCATCATAGGGGATTGGAATGCTAAAGTAGGAAGTCAAGAAATCACCGGGATAACAGGTAAGCATGGCCTTGGTGTACAAAATGAAGCAGGACAAAGGCTAATAGAGTTTTGCCAAGAGAACACACTGATCATAGCAAACACTCTTTTCCAACAGCACAAGAGGCGAATCTACACATGGACATCACCAGATGGTCAATATCGAAATCAGATTGATTATGTCCTTTGCAGCCAAAGATGGAGAACCTCTATACAGTCAGTAAAAACAAGACCTGGAGCCGACTGTGGCTCAGACATGAGCTTCTTATCGCAAAATTTCGGCTTAAATTGAAGAACGTAGGGAAAACCACTAAACCACTCAGGTATGACCTAAATCATAACCCTTATGAATGTACAGTGGAGGTGAGAAGTAGATTTAAGGGATTAGACCTGATAGACAGAGTGCCTGAGGAACTATGGACGGAGGTCCGTAACATTGTTCAGGAGGCAGCAACTCAATCCATCCCAAAGAAAAAGAAATGCAAGAAAGCAAAGTGGCTGTCTGATGAGGCTTTCCAAGTAGCTGAAGAAAGAAGGGAAGCGAAAAGCAAGGGAGAAAGGGGAAGATATACCCAAATGAATGCAGATTTCCGGAGAATAGCAAGGAGAGACAAGAAGGCTTTCTTAAATGAACAATGCAAAGAAATCGAGGAAAACAATAGAATGGGAAAGACTAGAGACCTCTTCAAGAAAATCGGAGATCTCAAGGGAACGTTTTGTGCAAAGACGGGCATGATAAAGGAAAAAGAAGGCAGGGACCTAACAGAAGCAGATGAGATTAAGAAGAGGTGGCAAGAATACACAGAAGAACTATACAGGAAAGATCTGAATGTCCCTGATAGCCATGATAGTGCGGTCACTGAACTTGAGCCGGACATCCTAGAGAATGAAGTCAAGTGGGCCTTAGGAAGCATTGTTGTTCCATCGTTAAGTTGTGTTCAACTCTTTGTGACACCATGGACCATAGCACACCAGGCCTTCCTGTCCTCCACTCTCTCCCGGAGTGTGCTCAAGTCCATATTCATTGCATCGGTGATGCTATCTAGCCATCTCATCCTCTGCCGTCCCCTTCTCCTTTGGCCTTCAGTCTTTCCCAGCATCAGGGTCTTTTCCAGGGAGTTTTCTCTTCGCATTAGGTGGCCAAAATATTTGAGCTTCAGTTTCAGTATCTGTCCTTCCAATGAGCAGTCAGGCTTGATTTCTTTTAGGTTTGACAGATTTGACCTCCTTGCAGTCCAGGGGACTCGTAAGAGTCTTCTCCAGCACCACAGTTCGAAGGCATCAGTTCTTCAGTGCTCAGCCTTCCTTATAGTCCAGCTCTCACAGCCATACATTACTACTGGGAAAACCATAGTTTTGATTAGACGGACCTTTGTCAGCAAGGTGATGTCTCTGCTTCTTACTATGCTGTCTAGGTTTGCCATAGCTTTCCTCCCAAGGAGCAAGTGTCTTTCAATTTCATGGCTACAGTCACTGTCTGCAGTGACCTTGGAGCCCAAGTAAGTAAAATCTGTCACTGCTTCCATTCCTTCCCCTTCTATATGCCAGGAAGTGATGGGGCTAGATGCCATGATCTTTGTTTTTTTAATGTTGAGTTTCAAACCAGCTTTTGCACTCTCCACTTTCACCCTCAACAAGAGGCTATTTAGATCCTCTTCATTTTCTGCCATGAGGGTGGTATCATCTGCATATCTGAGGTTGTTGATAATTCTCCCAGCAATCTTAATTCTGGCCTGTGATTCATCCAACCCGGCATTTCTCATGATGTACTCTGCATATTAGTAAAATAAGCAGAGCGACAATATGCAGCCTTGTCGTATTCCTTTCCCAATTTTGAACCAATCAGTTGTTCCATGTCTGGTTCTTACTGTTGTTTCTGGACCCTCGTACAGGTTTCTCAGGAGACAGGTAAGGTGGTCTGGTACTCCCATCACTTTAAGAATTTGCCACAGTTTGTTGTGATCCACACAATCAAAGGCTTTAGCATAGTCAATGATGCAGAAATAGGCTTTTTTCGGGAATTCTCTTGCTTTCTCCATGATCCAGCAGATGTTTGCGATTTGAACTCTAATTCCTCTGCCTCTTTGAAACCCAGCTTGTAGTTCCGGTAGTTCTCGGTTCTCATACTGCTGAAGCCTAGCTTGTAGGATTTTGAGCATCACCTTGCTGGCATGTGAAATGAGCGCAATTGTACGGTAGTTTGAACACTCTTTGGCATTGGAATGTAAACTGACCTTCTCCAGTCTTGTGGCCACTGTTGAGTGTTCCAAATTTGTTGGTATATTGAGTGCAGCACTTTAACAGCATCATCTTTTAGGATTTTAAATAGCTCAGATGGAATAGTGTCATCTCCGCTAGCTTTGATGTTAGTAATGCTTCCTAAGGCCCACTTGATTTCACTCTCAAGGATGTCCGGCTCAAGTTCAGTGACCATTCTATCATGGCTATCAGGGACATTCAGATCTTTCCTGTATAGTTCTTCTGTGTATTCTTGCCACCTCTTCTTAATCTCATCTGCTTCTGTTAGATCCCTGCCTTCTTTGTCCTTTATCATGCCTGTCTTTGCACAAAAGATCCCCTTGAGATCTCCGATTTTCTGGAAAAGATCTCTAGTCTTTCCCATTCTATTGTTTTCCTCGATTTCTTTGCATTGTTCATTTAAGAAGGCCTTCTTGTCTCTCCTTGCTCTTCTCTGGAACTCTGCATTCAGCTGGATATATCTTCCCCTTTCTCCCTTGCTTTTCGCTTCCCTTCTTTCCTCAGCTACTTGTAAAGCCTCATCAGACAGCCACTTTGCTTTCTTGCATTTCTTTTTCTTTGGGATGGATTGAGTTGCTGCCTCCTGAACAATGTTACGGACCTCCGTCCATAGTTCCTCAGGCATTCTGTCTATGAGGTCTAATCCCTGAAATCTATTCCTCACCTCAACTGTATATCCATAAGGGATATGATTTAGGTCATACCTGAATGGTTTAGTGGTTTTCCCTACGTTCTTCAATTTAAGCCGAAATTTTGCAACAAGAAGCTCATGATCTGAGCTACAGTCAGCTCCATTTCTTGTTTTTACTGACTGTATAGAGGTTCTCCATCTTTGGCTGCAAAGTACATCATCAATCTGATTTCGATATTGACCATCTGGTGATGTCCATGTGTAGAGTCGCCTCTTGTGCTGTTGGAAAGGAGTGTTTGCTACGATCAGCGTGTTCTCTTGGCAAAACTCTATTAGCCTTTGTCCTGCTTCATTTTGTACACCAAGACCATGCTTGCATGTTATCCTGGTGATTTCTTGACTTCCTACTTTGGCATTCCAATCCCCTATGATGAAAAGGACATCATTTTTTGGTGTTAGTTCTAGAAGGTGTTGTAGGTCTTCATAGAACCGATCAACCTCAGCTTCTTTGGCCTCAGTGGCTGGGGCATAGACTTGAATTACTGTGATGTTGAATGCTTTGCCTTGGATTCATACTGAGATCATTCTATCGTTTTTGAGATTGTACCCCAGTACTGCTTTTCCCACCCTTTTGTTGACTATGAGTGCTACTCCATTTCTTCTAAGGGATTCTTGCCCACAGTAGTAGATATAATGGTCACCTGAATTAAATTTGCCCATGCTTGTCCATTTTAGTTCGCTGATTCCCAAGATGTCAATGTTCAATCTTGCCATCTCATGTTTGACCACCTCCAGCTTACCTTGATTCACTGATCTTACATTCCAGGTTCCTAAACAATATTGTTCTTTACAGCATCGGATTTTCTTTTCACCACCAGACACATCCACAGCTGAGTGTCCTTTCGGCTTTGGCCCAGCCACTTCACTCTTTCTGGCGCTACATGGAAATTCCCTCTGCTCTTCCCCAGTAGTATATTGGACACCTTCCGACCTGAGGGGCTCATCTTCCAGCGTCATATCTTTTAGCCTTGTGATACGTTCCATGGGGTTTTCTTGGCAAGAATACTGGAGTGGGTTGCCATTTCCTTCTCCAGTGGATCACATTTTGTCAGAACTCTCTGCCATGACCTGTCCATCTTAGATGGCCCTGCACGGCATAGCTTATGGCTTCACTGAGTTACGCAAGCCCCTTCGCCACAACAAGGCAGTGATCCATGAAGGGGATAGGAAGCATTACAAAGCTAGCGGAGATGACAGTATTCCAGCTGAGCTATTTAAGATCCTAAAAGATGGTACTGTTAAAGTGCTGCCCTCAATATGCCAACAAATTTGGAACACTCAACAATGTCCACAAGACTGGAAAAGGTCAGTTTACATTCCAATTCCAAAGAAGGGCAATGCCAAAGAGTGTTCAAACTACCGTACAATTGTGCTCATTTCACATGCCAGCAAGGTTATGCTCAAAATCCTACAAGCTAGGCTTCAGCAGTATGTGAAAGTGAAACAAGAACTACCAGAAGTACAAGCTGTCATAGCTATATACAAGCATGACATAGCCATGTCATTTCCCTGTTTCCTTGGGAAAGCTCCATGGGGCATGGTGAAAGCATCATTTTTTGTACAGATCTCCTTTGTGTTTTCAACCAAGGTGTTGGATTTATAAACCCCTTGAGGAAGGCATTACCAATCACACATTTGCATAGTTGGAAAGTGGGAATGGACAAGATTCTTGACCATTTTTAGGAGCTAGTTGGCTAAACTCTCAGGAGCATCTCCAAAAAGGAATGCGATCTTATCTCTTCAAAATGTTAAAGTTCTGTTTGGTTTGAATTATGTACTGACATTTAAGACTATTCTCATTTTAAAAGATGAATTGGTTCCCCATCTGGGCTCTGTCAAGAACAGGTGTTTTATCTTTAAACAAGTAGTGAGGTGGGGGGAATCAAGATAAAAAGGTTCTATTTGACCTTGAAACTCTCTCGCTGCAAATAGCAGAATCGGCATCTCCGTGATCAGATAAATATATGGCAGCAACCAGCAAGGTGCTTGACAACAATTCTGAGAGCATAATATATTCAGGCCAAGCTGCTCTTATGCATCTATTATAATGTCATTTTGTTTTCAGTAGAGAGTATCCTTCCATAGGACAATCTGGCACATTTTCCTGCCTGAGTCTTTGCTTGAGATGTTTTAACTCTTTGATTGCTTTTAGTTCAACAAATCCACAGTGGGCAGGCTCTTCAGATGAAAAAGTGGCTGACCTTTCCTTAAAATTGCCACTAGCTATTGTGCACATAATCAGATGGCAAATATGAAAAGCCCAACTTTTCACCCATCTGCTTCAGACTCTTCATAGCAGCTTCTCTGGATTTCAGAAGATTGTCAAAGATTTAACATCAAAGGATACCACTCAACTAACTGAGCTTCATTTAAAAAAAGCATTAATAGAAGGATGGGGGGAGAAGCAATCATGAGCTTTAGCTGCCAGAATTGTATGTACAGAGAATGCATTCAAATAAGGCAGTATATACATCTTTGCCTGAGATATTTTTAAAAGAAAATGATGACATTCATTTTCTTGCTTAATTATAGTCAAAAGTGACACATGTTTGTTTCCAAAGACATAAAAGGTGGTCTGGTTTTAACATATTCATTATAAGGAAGGAGACAGTTCAAAAATATATTTAGTGCATACTGAAACAACTAGAACATTCCTTTCAGTCAGCACTGAAGTGAAAAAAGAATGAAAATCAGCGTAGCAGTTCTCAGTCATTGCGCTAGTGTGTCTCCCTGAACATTGAAGAAGCTGCTCAAGCTTCTTCAACGTTCTCCCATACAAAAGGGGGAAAAATGGCATGTAGATCTAGAGGCGGGTAGAAAGGAAAGGAGTAGCATTGGATGGGCCATCAAATGTGCCTTGAGGCCCATCAATGATGGAGACAAAGGAACAGGGAAGCATAGAAAACAGCCTTCCCTAACCTGATGCCCTCCAGATGGGTTGGTCTGTAACTTCTACCATTGGCTGGAGATGGTGGAAGTTGTATTCTGACACATCTGGAGGGCATCAAGTTGGGGGAAGGATGATCTATAGAAAATGAGGTAGCTATGCTTTTGGTCAGTTGCAATTACAGTGGAAATCACTTATATTTTTCAGGCCCATTTAATGCTCAAATAAAGACTGGGACAAGTAATGGTGAAGAATGAGCGCAGTTCTCTATTAGTCACACCTTCCCCTCATCCTCCCTTAGGAAGCCTTCCTCATGCTTGGAGGAACATGGGTTTATATTGAAATTAACATATAAATAAGCAACTCATTTCTGGCATATTATTGACACTAAGGGCATAATTTTGCCAGGCACCCTCAGAATAGGTTTTGAGAGATCCAGTGGACTGCATATCTCTACATGACTTTTATGTACAGCAATTTCCCAGGTCCAATCTTAAGGCCCTTCATTTCTGTGAGTCATTTTTTTCTGACCATATTGACAATGTGTGATAATGAAGCATTTTGATTGCTTCATTAGCATGCATTCAATCAGAGCTCATCATTGTTTTCTGCTGGTGCTAGTTTTGCCTCTCAGTTGTTTAGTTGTGAAGTGGCTACTTTGGGACAATATGCTGTGATGTATGGACAGTGGATAATATTTTAGTCTTGCAAGAAGGTGCTGCTTACAATAAGAGCAAGCATAATTTAAGAGTGTTATATAAATCTGTTCTTTAAATCAGGACATTTGCTAAACTACATTATCAGTCTCATGACCCAAGCTGGTTGGCATTAGATTATCCTGTGTCAGCATTTCATGGGGAAGGAATGGTCATGTGGTAGTAGAACCTCCAGCTGTTTTACCAGTTTGTCTGAACAGAGGTATGAAAGAGAAGTGGCAGGATTGTTGTAAGCCCCTGTTACACCCTAACAGCTCTTTTGGGCTCAATATATTGGCCAGAACAACAAGAGGATCTGGTAGAGTTCTCATGATATCTGGCTCCTCCTCCATTCCTCCTTCCTACATTTTGCACCACATATACTTCAGTTACAATCCTGCATTGTAACTCATTTAGATCAGCTAAAATGCATACACAAAAGCAGCCACAGCCTTGAATTCATAAAGTGAGCATTTGATAATGTATTGATGGAATGGGTGCACAACCAGAACCAATCAACATTAAACTAGCCAGCGGAGAGATTACTGCTTAGAGCAGGGATGGGAAGGTTCAAGGCAGTCCAAGGGCCACTTTACACACACATGGGTTGGACTCCTGGGTGGTGTCTCCATGAGTGATTTACTCCTAGCTGGCTGCATTTGGAGGTTGTTAGGGATACATGATGTCGTGGCCATCCAGCAGCCACCCCAGAGCTTATCAGAGAAAAACCAGATTTCCTGCTTAAAGTCTGATTCTTTTCCTTAAGTTGGGTTAAAGTCTGATTCTTTTCCTTAAGTTGGGTTAAAGTCTGATTCTTTTCCTTAAGTTGGGTTCTTCCCAGTATAGTTGCTGGGTGCTCGAACCCCTGCATTGACCTCAGGTATGCTAGCCCTGCCCAGGGGTGTGCCTTTCACCATGACCCCAGTTAAGGGGTGTTTCCTGTGTGTTTCCCATCCCTGCACAAACCTGTTAGTTTCTACTCAGAAGAAACTCCCATTGTGGTCAATGAGGCTTGTCTCCTGAATGCACACTCCAGCATTAACAGAGATCTCCTTCAACGGAAATAACAGATTGTAAAGCACTAATTCCCTAAAGGCTGTAAAGCGCTTTCCCAAAGCTACTTCCACCTTTGATCACAGGATCCTACACAGCATCAGGTTAGAAAGGGGGCTGGTTTCCCCCATCCCTTCATTTCCCCTTTGTCTTTCCCAGCACAAACAGATCTGTGTCTACTCAGTAGGGATGTACAAAACACCTACCTGGTTCCGCGCTGGGGCATACGCGGTGGGGGGGAGGCGCTCCATCCCTCTCCCCAGAATCCTCCCCGGCTGGCTTTGCTCCGCAGCAGGTCCGCAGAGCCACCAGCTGGGGCCAGCCACATCCAGAGTTCCGGCTGCGGCTGGGCTGCTGCGGCCGCAAATGGCGGCCGTCGTAGTGGCCGCCATTGGCGTCCTTCCAGGCTGCTGTGATAGTGGTAGCCATTTGCGTGGCTACCTTTACCGTGATAGGCTATGTAAATACTTATGTATTTACATGCATGCTCAAGGCAAAGAGCAGGGGCACAAACGGCGTAGCGGCCACCGTTTGCTCCCCTGCTCTTTGCCATGATAGGCTACGTAAATACTTATGTAGCCTATCACGGCAGCCTGGGAAGGACGCAAATGGCGGCCGCTACGACGGCTGCCATTTGCAGCCGCAGCAGCCAGCCGAGAGACCAGCTGCCGCCGCCGGAGCCACTGCCAGAGCCACCTCTGCCTCCACCCCAGGTCAGCTTCATCCCGGGGGGATTCCGCAGGGTGGCGGGGGTGGGAGGCTGTTCCACCATGGTTTTCAGGGGGCCGAATGCCAGTACATTCGGCCTCACTGAAATCTGTGGCGGAATTCTCCACCATCCCTACTACTCAGAAGTAATTTCCATTGTGGTCAATGAGGCGAAAAACACACTCCCGGAGTTACTAGATTCTCATGAATCGAAATAACACATGTAGGAGCCTTAATGTTGAAGCTTCGATTGTTCTCATCACCAGCTGATCAGGGCAGAAAGAACCTTATGTTCCTTAGTGATTGTTCTTTAAGGGAGTAAATAATGCTGGGGGCAGGGGGGGAGAAGGAGATTGTTCCCAGCATCTTCAGTTTTGGGGAAAGGAGCACACTGTGTTCCTTTAGTGATTGTTCTTTAATGGAATAAATAATACCAGGCCCGGGTGGGGGTGGCAGAGAGAGAGACAGAGAAGCAGAGTGGTTTATGTCGTTACACAGGAGGACACCTCCTAGGATTTTATCAAAGGTGAAAAGGGGGAGAGCCTGGAGGGGGGGAGCCTCTCTTATTGGTTGAGCAGCCCCTGCCTGTCAGATGACATTCACTCCAAACCCCCACCCACCCAGAAGTATGTTCTGTGAAGTGACTTTTACTGGTGCGATACCCTTACTCATGGAGCCCTGCGGAGAGCAAAGCCAGCTCCTTGAAAACTTCAGGTAAGCCACAATTGGCTTCTCCTTCCATTTCCTTCCATTGTCATGGAGAACACACACACCCCTCCCCCACCGCTGTTGCCCTGCCACCAAATTTGGTGGGACAGCAGTAGCAAAAAACACATTGGCTTGCTGCTGAAATTCAGTGGCGAACTGCCACAGAGCTCTAGAAAGGCCAAATTTGGCTTGAAAACGAGCTAAAATTGGCCTTTCTAAGACTCTGTAGAAGTTTGCTGCCAAATTCCAGCAGCAAAATGCTATTTTTTCTCCACTTTCCAATTTAGTATCTGAGGCAGGGGGTGGGGAGCTGCACAAGAGGAAGGCGGTGCATGTGATCCATGGGATGCATGTTGCCAACCCCTGATTTAGAGCTAGAAAAACAGAGATGGAAATAGGACTCCTCTGAAAGTTTTCCACCTGGTTAGTTACAAGTTCTAGTTCACCACATTCTTACAATTCTGTACGTGTGCATACACCCCCACACATTTTGTTAATGTTTCTAAAACCAATACTTCATGCATACACCACTGCGAAATGCTGTTGCCCTCCAAACGTTGTACACAAGTAGTCAGACCTTGAACATATAAACTGAGGAACAGTTGAAGGTTCTGTATTAATTCCATACTGGTTTTCAAACACATACACCACCTCAAAGTATTTTTTATCTTGGTGCTTTATGGCAGGGGCAGGAAGAAAAGAGAACAGTATCTTCTGGTAGATCTGTGTGATTTATAGTAGATTGTCAAGGAATTCTGACTCCCAGTTATTTAACAATAGCAAAATAAAAGCTTCTTCACCCCACCCACCCTAGGGATGTATGAAACGACTTACCTGTTTCATTTTGTATATCCGCGGTGGGGGGGAGGTGCCCCATCCCTCCCCCCAAAATCCTTGACGGCCGGCTCCACTCCACGGCAACTCCACAGAGCCGCCAGCCGGGGCAGCCCGCAGCGACATCCGGCCGCTGCTGGGCTGCGCAGGGACACAAATGGCGGCCGCCACAGACACCGCCATTTGCGTCCCTTTTTTTGCTGTAATAGGCTACGTAAATATTTACATAGCCTATCACTGCCTCCGCAGGGACACAAATGGCATCCCTGCGTTAGCCGTGATAGGCTACGTAAGTATTTACATAGCCTATCACAGCTAAAATTGTGAAGCGAATGGCAGCAGGTGAGTGCTCTGTTTTGCGCACCTTTCATGGGGTGGGGGGGCAGGGGGCTTCGTTCCACCACGGTTTCAGGGGGCTGAATGCACTGGCATTCGGCGTCACCGAGATCTGTGACGGAATTCTCCGCCATCCCTAAAGGAAAGGAAAGGTTCCTCCTGTGCAAGCACTGGGTCATTACTGACTCCTAGAGGGACGCCGCTCTCGCTGGCGTTTTCATGGCAGACTGTAGCGGGGTGGTTTGCATTGCCTTCCCCAGTCATGACTACCTTTCCCCCAGCAAGCTGGGTAGTCATTTTACCGACCTCAGAAGGATGGAGGGCTGAGCCAGCTACCTGAGACCCGGCTTCCACTGGGATCGAACTCAGGTTATGGGGAGAGTTTCAGTTGCAATACTGCCGCCATCCATAAGCCACCCCCAAATTAGGCAGCTGAAATGAAGAAAGCTGGTGGGGAGGAAACCGAGAGTGGATTTTTTTTTTTCCAAAGGTGCTACAAACAAATTATTGGGCATGCACTCAGATTCTAAGTCAGTGAGATACATCAGATGTCATGCAAACAGTTTTCCACTCATACAACAAGACTTTCCCTTCCTTTCCTTCCTGCACCTCTCGTGTCCCCCCCAATCTGCTCTAGAGGGTCCCCCAACCCTCTGCAGCAGTTCGAGGGGGATGCAGGAGCTGCAAGGGGAGGGGGAATCTATTCTGCTAGCGGTGTCCTGGACAATCACCATTAGATAACCCTACATCCAGCATCTGAGCCACTGTTTTGCACATAGCTCTGCTTGGTGGATCTTGGGGTTCTTGTTAAAAACGCACACCCCCAAACAGAACCTACAACCCTGAATTCTGCCCACTCTTGTTTTAAATTAACAAAAGTTAAGTATTAATTTACCACCACCACCTACTAACAATCTTGCTGCCCATCTGTACAGTCTAAATGCAAGCAAACAAATGCAGGTGAAAATTGTATGTATGTTACCATAAACCAGCACAATTGCTTGGGGCTGGAGCATTTGCCATTTTTTAAAATGTAATTTTAACTGTGCTTTTGAACATATTACCTCTGTATCTTATTAGAACATTTGCTGTTACACTGAGTTTAACAAATAAGATCCAAGAGCTAAATATATGGTAATATTCATGTCTGGACACTGAAACATCATCCAGCAGGACAGGACAGCAGAAAATAAGCTCTCTGCATGTGCAGGTTGCATTCAACATGTCACCTCTACCCAGTAACAGTCAGCATAGTTTGTATGGCTCCAGGGCATTATGAGATATAAACTGAAGACTCGTCTCCTATTTCTGTATGATTCAACAATCCATCCCTGTCAGGGCTTAAGATGACTTTCTCTTCACTGAATTTATTGCCAAGTTACACAGTTCCCACGTAGGCTCTATTTGCTGAATGCTGGTGTTATTTCATGTGCCACAGCCTCTGCAGAGTTCTGCTCTGATGACACTAAAACTCAGATACTGTAGAGAATGAATAAATCAGTTTCCACTGCCAATAAAATGGTTTGCTCTTCAGGACAATATTCAGGATGTCAGAGAATTCCACCATGGATCTCGGTGAGGCCGAATGCCAGTGCATTCAGCCCCCCGAAATCCGTGGCAGAACAAAGCCCCCCACCCTGCGAAATGGGCCCAGAACGGAGCACCTACCTGCTGCCGTCTGCGCTGCATTGCGAATTGCAGCTGCATCTGCGGCTGCCATTCGCTTCTTCCATATAGCCATGATAGGCTACGTAAATACTTACGTAGCCTATCACGGCTAATGCACGGATGCCATTTGCGCCCCTGCGGAAGCCGTGATAGGCTACCTAAGTATTTACGTAGCCTATCACGGCAAAACTAAGGTAACGCAAATGGTGGCGGCTAAGAAGGCCGCCATTTGCGTCCCCTTTTTTTGCAATGTGATAGGCTACATAAATATTTACATAGCCTATTGTGACAAAAGAGAGGGGAGCAAATGGCTTAGTGGCCGCCATTTGCATTCCCCCCCTTTTATTTTTTTTTTGCTGTAATAGGTTACATAAATATTTACGCCGCCATTTGTGTCCTTGTATTTTGCCGTGATAGGCTACGTAAATATTTACATAGCCTATCACAGCAAAATACAAGGGCACAAATGGAGGCGGCTACGGCAGCCGCCATTTGCGTCCCTGTGCAGACTGCCCAGAGGCCAGATGTCCGGCTGCGGGTGGCCCCACACGGCTGCTCCACGGAATCTCAATGGAGCGGAGCCGGCCGGAGAGAATTTCAGGGGGAGGGACAGAGCGCCTCCCCCCCACTGCGAATGTCACCCTTCGAAAAGGTAAGTGACTTTCGTACATCCCTAAATGCATCTAAGTTCAGTAGAAGTACCAAATAATTGTTTAAATTCTAGCAAAGCTGTTAATCAGCAAAATGGGTAGAAATGTGACATCAGACTAGGGATGTTAGAGAATTCCGCCATGGACTCCAATTCTAAAGACTCGGGGCCCCCGGAGTCCATGGTGGAACAGAGCACTCCCCCCCACCACCCCACGAAATTTTACGTAGTATTTATGTAGCCTGTCATGGCAAACAGCAGGGACGCAAATGGCATCCGCTACGCCTTTTGCTTCACTACTCTTTGCTGTGATAGGCTACGTAAATATATACGTAGCCTATCACAGCTAACGCAGGGATGCAAATGGCGCCTGCTACGCTGGACTCCATTTGGGGCCGCAGTCCGGCAGCAGATGGAAGTCTGGCTGCGGGCGGGCCCTGCCAGCGGTTCTGCGGACTCACCGTGGAGCGGAGCCAGTCAGGGAAGATTCCGGGGGGAGGGACAGATCACCTCCCCCCCACCGCAGACTCCCCAGACCAGAACAGGGCAAGTAATTGGCCCATCCCTACATCAGACATGGAATATGGAAGACAGACATAGAGCAATTTCCCATAGAACAAAGGTAGTCTTGGATTAGCCCCATTTCAGAACTACTGGAATTGATTTCATATTATCTAAAAATTGGAAAGCCTGGAATAAGATAGTAGTCAGGTGGTGTTAGGGGGAGGGAGTTGCCAAACAGATTTATTTGTTACATTTCTACCCCATCTCTCCATAAAAAAATGTCCAAAGCACAATTCACTCCAAAATAATCAAAAATCAACTAGGACTAGGGATGGCGGAGAATTTCTCCCCGAAACTTTGGGGGGCCGAGCGCCAATGTGTTCGGCCCCCTGAACAAGTTTCGGGGAGAAATCCTCTGCACCCCCCCACACCCCGCACCCCCTCCCCGGGACGGGACTTACCTTCCCTGAATGTCCCTCCCGGCGGCGGGTCCGGCTGGCGGTTCGTCGGGTGTTCAAGCGGGGCGGGAGCGGCAGCCGGTCTTTCGACCGGCTGCCACCCCCAACATTGCAATAAAAGAAAAAAAAAAACGTCCCCTGATAGGCTACGTGACGATTCACGTAGCCTATCACGGCTAGATTTGCAAAGTCAGCCGTGATAGGCTACGTGAATCGTCACGTAGCCTATCACGGGTGACTTAAAAAAAAAAAAAGTGTGTACGGATAATGGCGGCCCCCATAGGGAGCCACCATTCCCTTTCCTTATTTGGTCGCTGTAGTCTACGTAAATGTTTACGTAGACTACAGCGAAAATAAGGGCAATGCAAATAGCTATTTGCGTTGCCCTTATTTTCGCCGTAGTCTACGTAAACATTTACGTAGACTACAGCAACTAAATAAGGAACGCGAATGGCGGCTCCCTATGGGGGCCGCCATTCGCGTACACGCTTTTTTTTTTTTTTTTTAGTCACCTGTGATAGGCTACGTGACAATTCATGTAGCCTATCACGGCTGACTTTGCAGATCTAGCCGTGATAGGCTACGTGAATCGTCACGTAGCCTATCAGGGGGCGTTTTTGTTTTTTTTAACTTTCGCGTTCGCGGCCGGGAGAGGCGGGAAGCCTCCTCCCCGGCCTGAATTTCGGCTGGGCGAGGCGGGAAGCCTCCCCCCCAGCCTGAACTTCGCGGGGGGAGCAGCGAAGCGCTCCCCCCCACCGCGAACAAGCTGCGAGAAAAGGTAAGTGACTTTCGTCCACCCCTAACTAGGACATCTTTTCAGTGTGTACTCATTTCATACTCACAAAGACAATCCCAAAAGCAGGGGCCAACATGGGGCATGTTTCCATGCTATCGGCTTCATTTGGTTTGGAGCTTTGTTGCAATATTTCCCCAATCGCATCTTCTCCTTTTCCAGTTTCCAGTGCTTAAAGTCCCGGCTTATCATCGCTGTATCTTGGGGCTCTGTGCTCTTTCCACTGAGCTCTAATCAAATTATTTTCTTCATGGCTGGTGGAGTCTGAGTGGAGTCTGGGTTGGGTCTGATCACCTCATTCATGTTCCCGCCTCCTCGGCCATGTTTCCAGGACAATGGAAGGAGAAGCTAATGGAGGAGTACCAGATTTTTAAGAAGGAATCAGCTTTCCTGTGGAGAGAGGCTTTCCCCCTCTCCCCCCCCCACTTTCTCCTTTCCCCTGAAAGACCAGATGCATCTGCATTTCAGGAGCAAGCCTCATTGAGCACAATGGGAGTTACTTCCAAGGAGACACATACATGCTTGTGCTGGGAAAGTAGGGGGGAGAACACAAAGAGGGAAACTAGCCCCCATTTTAACCCAGAGGACCTCATTGACCACAATGGTACTTACGTCTGAGGAGACAGTAGTGGGTTTGTTGTAGGGATGTGCGAAAGTCACTTACCTTTTCAAAGGGGTGATTCGTGGTGGGGGGGAGGCGCTCCGCACCTCCCTCAGAAATCCTAACCCGGCCAGCTCCGCTCTGCGGCAACTCCGCAGAGCCACCAGCCCGGTGCATTCGCAGGCGTGCAGAGCCTGCGGATGCAAATGGCGGTGGCTACGGTGGCTGCCATTGCACCCCTGTCTTTCACCGTGATAGGCTACGTAAATATTTATGTAGCCTATCACGGCAAAAATCAGGGGCGCAAATGGCGGTGGCTACAGCCGCCGCCATTTGCGTTCCCTTTTTTTGCTGTGATAGGCTACATAAATATTTATGTAGCCTATCACGTCCTCCATAGGGGCGCAAATGGCGTCCCTGCATTAGCCGTGATAGGCTACGTAAGTATTTACTTACGTGATAGGCCGCAGACATGGCCACCATTTGCAAAGCAGCACGAATGACACCAGGTAAGTGCTCCATTTCACGTGCCTTTCGCGGTGGGGTGGGGCAGGGGGGCTTTTTCCACCACAGATTTCAGGGGGCTGAATGAACTGGCATTTGGCCTCACTGAGATTCGTGGCAGAATCCTCTGACATCCCTAGTTTGTTGTGGGAAAGAGAGCGAAACCAGTGCCCATTTTAATGCACAGGATCTCTATATGGAAGCTGTGAAGGAGTTACATCCTAAGGCAATGGACCAAAACCTCGAGATCATGCTTAATCGCATTTAAGGAATTGGGCTTAAAAGTGTCCCATTTCAATTGAGGGGGGATCTCTGTAATTCTGATGTAGGCATTCAAAGGCAAGCCTCATTCAGCACAATGGGAGTTACTTCTGAGGAGACACTGATGGGTTTGTTGTGGGAAAGAGAGTAGTACACGCAAAGACAGAATCCAGCCCCCACTGTAACCTGCAGGATAGCTATAATGAAGGTATAAAGTACTTTCTTCCTAAGGCAGTTCATCGGAGCCTCGCTTGGTTGCTTAAACGTATTTAAGGAACTGGGCTTTAATGTGTGCCATTTCAATTGAGGGGGAATCTCAGCCTCATCCACCGCAATGGGAGTTACTTCTGAGGAGACACTAATGGGTTCGATGTGGGAAACAGACTGAAACCAGGCCCCCATTTTAACGCACAGGATCTCTATATGGAAGCTGTGAATGAGTTACATCCTAAGGCAATGGACCAAAGCCTTGAGATCGCGCTTAATCGCATTTAAGGAATTAGGCTTCGATATGTGCTATGTCAAATGAGGGGCTTCTCTGTTATTTCTGTGGTCACTGAGAGGGCAAGCCTCGTTCAGCACAGTGGGAGAAAACACCCCTTGACTGGGGTCATGGGCTGAGTTCTAGTGCTTATTTTCAATTATGTTTTAAAAGTTGGTCCCTTGGCATCCTGCTCCAAAAAGGCAATGAAACTTCTGGAAAACAGGGAGGGAAAGGGTTGGGTCACTGAGGTCAGAGCGACACACCCACAAAGCCTTGGCTACACACCCCATGGGCAGGACTATGATATTGGACCCAGTGCAATTGTGGAAACAGGTCAGTAACGGAGCTGTGGTAAGTGGGAAAAGTCGGAGGATTCCACGGACCGGATTTGTCAGAATTTGATCCCATTTAAAATTTGGGTGGAATTCTCTGACATCCCTAGCTGAATGGCCATGATATCATGGAAACACAGAGACCTCACTGCACAACCAGGTTGGAGTTAATCACTGGTTGAAACACAGCCATGGTGCCTCTCTTACTCCTTCTCTGCTGTTTAGCATTGTAAATGTTCCTGGTGGTGCCCTTGAAAAAGCACATAAGTTTTACTGGTTCCATTCTCCTGGCTATGCTCTAAAGCAGCCTTTCCCAACCTGGGTCCCTCTAGATGTTTTGCCTTACAACTCCCATCATCCCTGGCCATTGACCATGCATTCCTGTTATTCACTTCCATGTTTAGAAATTGGTATTATCTAAATGGCAATATGTTTAGAAAGTTTGGAGAGAAGACATGTGAAGCAGAGCAGCTCCTGGAGCCTTAGAATTCATTGATCATTGCTCCAAGCTAACTATGTGCACTGAGATTCAGACAATACTATTATACGCTCCCCACTTCCCTGAACAATATGAAGTTTCAAGGCAGCCTTGAAATTTTGCAGAACATCTAGATGGACAATCAGCATCAGTTTCCCAAAAGCAAACAGCATGCCCTTGAAGGACTCCATCAAAGGCCCCTTCTCAGTCAAGAGCAAATTCTTACTGTCTGCCTTGCTGACAATATCCCAACCACCAAATTGTTTTTCTCTAGTGCTGCCAAAGAAACTGAAGCATCCAGTATCTAGTCACCACCAGTTATCACAAACCAATAATGTCTATTTAAGATGAAAGCATTAATGTCCATTGAGGAAACATTTTAAACTATCAGCAAAAAGTCTGGGGAAAGTGTCATCTACTTGATCAGTACACAGACACAACAATATATAGGCACAGAGATTTGAGAAAACCTGCCCTATTATTGCTATGGAGTTTGTTTTTAAATGCATACACAAATGGACACACCACAAAATGGTGCAGTGTTAATATCATTCTCAGGCTCTTTTCTGGCTCATCATTGTTATCAACTGAAGTTTCTGCCTAACCTGCCTATTCAGAGGAGAAAAAACAAAACAAACATGCCCCCTGCTTTTGCCAGCAGAGATGCCGCCGCCCAAGCAAACAACTGTGCCACAAACAGCTGGACAGCTTAGCGCTTGTAGAACATTGCCCCATAGGGACCACACATATGCAATGCAAAGTTATCAATAAATGTATGTGTATCCTAAAGAGCAAGCCCAATTCCTGAGACCGCATATACAGGGACAGCGAAATCCACAAGGGTCTGCTGTGTGGGAATGAAGTGTAAGCAGCTGTGAAGGGCTTATGATGGCTTAGCTTTGAAAGGTAGCAAACTGTCGTCTGTTCTCTTTGGATGCATAACTCAGCTGACTCAAGTAAAACCAGCATTACTGGGAGAAAGTCGGACATAAGCACACACATATGCATGCACGTGCACACAGTCTCTGCTTTCCCTCATTCCTCTCCTTCAGGAGCCCATAGCATCAGCATTGATTGGCGTAGGGACCTACGATTCCAGGTAGGTGACGAAGTGTTTGTAAGCATGTAGCGCCTATTACCCAGCTCCAAGATTCAATGTGCAGCAGCCTTCTGCAACTTGGTGCCCTCCAGAAGTTTTGGACTACAATTTCCAGCATTCCTGACCATCAGCCATGCAGACTGGGGCTGATGGGTGTTGAAGTCCAAAACATCTAGAGGGCACCGGGTTGGGAAAGGCTGATGTACAGTATAATCATGTTTCAGGTAGTCCATTCAATATGAATGCTAGAGTTTCCTTCACTGCTTCACTGTCGACTACACTGATGCTGCAGAGACACTGGAGTGTGTCTTTTTGGTAGAGGTATACAAAACCCCACTTACCTTGTTCCGCTGGGGTCTGCAGGGGGGGAGGCGATCTGATCCTCCCCCCAGAATCCTTGATGGGGGGGAGGTGATCCATTCCTCCCCCCCCCCCGGAATCCTCCCCGGCCTGCTCCGCTCTGCGGCATGT
This sequence comes from Heloderma suspectum, assembly GCF_057233095.1. NCBI lineage: Eukaryota > Metazoa > Chordata > Lepidosauria > Squamata > Helodermatidae > Heloderma > Heloderma suspectum. Next base: position 109,247,160 of record NC_139458.1, on the reverse strand, counting down.
CCACAAAGCTGCCGGCCAGGCCGATCCACAGCCTGGCTGCTGTGGACACGAATGGCAACCTGCGTTGGGGACAGCATTTGCGTCGCCACTTTTTAACCATGATAGGCTATGTAAATATTTAGTAAGCCTATCATGGCTAAAGCGACGACACAAATAGCGTCCCCTGTGCAGGACACCATTCGCGGCCACACACCGGAGCAGCGGCCAGCAGTGGCCGGATCCAGACCACCGGAGGCAGGTAGGATCCGTTCCACCATGGACTCACTGGAGTCCATGGCAGAATTCTCCGCCATCCCTACTTTTTGGCAATAACACACACATTTATTTATTGATAACCCCACTTTCTTCCACCAAACTCATGATATATGGTAATCTCCCTGACAGTCTCCCATCCAGGCACTGACCAGATCTGCTTACCAAGTTGGTTGCACCATGTACCCTCTGACCATGCCCTGAGAGAATGGGAGAATTGGTTTGAGACATGCTTGCTGGCACTGGATTGATTCCTCTTCTAAAATGTCACTTGATTATTAATACCATCTCTAACACCTTGAATTTAATTTATTTATATTAAACCCTTTAGCTTGCCTTTCTATAGTGACAGTAATGAAGGCACACTTTATACCAGGGGTGGACAACTTGTGCCCCTCTGGGTGCTGTTAAACTGTAACTCCCATCATCCCAAGCCAATATGGCCAATGGTGATGAATGATTGGAGTTGTAGTCCAACAACATCTGGAGGACCACAAGTTGCCCACCCCTATTTTATATGGTACCAACAGTATGCTAGCCCTGGACAAGCGTGGGAGACAACAGAGAACATGTGCAGAGAATCTTTACACACTTGAGGTTGTCATTAAATGACAAAGATGGGAAGAACAAGAAGCAAGGAGGAGAGAAAAAAGGTGATGTGATGTGTCATAAGATTTCCTGCACACCAGTCTGTGTCCAGCTGATGAATGTAGTGTAGATGGGCATAAGTTCAACAAACGTCTGAACAAAAGCAGCATAGGAACATAGAAAGCTGTCTTATACTGAATCACTCCATGGGTCCATCTAACCCGGTATTGTCAACACTGACTGGCAGAAGCTCTCGAGGGTTTCAGGCAGGAGTTTTCCTGCTCTACCTGGAGATGCCAGGGATCGAACCTGGGACCTTCTGCATGCAAAGCAGGTGCTCTACCACTGAGCTATGGCCCCTCCCCATACAACCTGGAAATGCTGGACAAGCGTATCAGGCATGCAGAAAAGACCCGGAGTTCCTCCCTCCATGGTTACTCCCTATGCTTCAAATTAGTGCTGTGCTGGAAATTTCTTCTGCTTAGTTTTTTTTTTTTTTAACCATTCTCATTCAATTTAATAGAAAAGAAATGTATTTTCCTTTAAAAAAAGAAATGCTAAGGAGAGATTCTTGTGGGTGGAATCAACTTACTTTAGTTACAAGGTGGCCGAGGAGTATGTGTGAGTGTCCTGTCTTTAATTGTACAATCATCCCTGTGGCACTCTGCAGCCTCACTGGTTTCGAAACTTCAATTAAAGCCCAGGGAAAATGTCATAAGGTAACTCTTTCCATGGGGCTTTTTCAGATCAGGATGTGCAGGGAAGTGTGGAGGCTGCAGAGCAATGGAGAGATGTGTAATAGAAAGAAAACCCAGCACCTTTGGCCACCTTGCAACGATAAGGTAAGCCCAGAAGCCCCACAAAAAGACATTCAAAATACATTTGAAAGCACCCTGAAATGAGGCAGAAAATTGGCTCCATGGGGAAGACAACTTCTGGGAAATTAGATGGCCAGACCTTAGCACAACACTATTTCAAATTCTATTGTAAAAGATTCTAGTCTTTAACTTCATAAATGTAGTGGATTAAACACCTGTACATTCCAAAACTGGACCTGGAGTGTGCATAATTGGATCCAGAATAAAAACCATTTATGTAAGGAAAAATTCAGTTAAAATATTTAGCCATTGAGCAATCTAGTTGGGAGGGGGGAAAACTCCATCTGCCGGCAATATTTGTGGACACGCAAACACATTTCTTTAGATGTGATTTGTAAGTTAGAGCTGTGGCTTCAGTTATGATTTCATTAATAAATCTGCCTCATGTTTAGTTTCTGTGCTTTCCTGAAGTTTTCCACTGAGGCGAAGCACCGAAAAAATGAGATTGTGCCATGCACTAAAATAAACCAAACTATTACAATTCCAGCTTGGGACTACTGAAACTTTCATTTCCATTACATACCACTGAATTTACATTCTACCATGACAGCATTTGAAATAAATCCACAATGAACCCACGGAAACAGTTTCATACACTAGCATTTGGTGGTATTATTATCTTGTCCGATAAGGAAAAGATGTCTGGGAGCATAATTAATACTAATGCACAGCAGGCAATATTTCTTGTGCTTATCACTTGTATTAATGTGATTTATTGCAGATGAAGGCGGTAAAGCTGGGAATAGTGGTTCAGTGAGCTTTGCTTCCTTGTGTTTTTGGAGATTTCAGTAGACTGAGCAGAAACAATCTCCAGAATACAATTATGCAAATGCTTTATTATTTTTAATTAGTCTGAGTTAACTCTATATAAGAGTCTACTCCCAGGATATGAAGTTGGCAGTGAAATGTTCTTGATTTTAAATCAATATTGTTCCAGTTGTTTAATAAAGTACATAATTATAAAGCAATTTTTCCCTACCACATTTTCATTTTTAATATATTTGATTTTGAACAAAGAAAATAAAAGATTTTCTAATTATTTTAACAACTTGTCATTGGTATTCTTTTAAGTATGCTGCTGTTGCAGTAGAGGATGGGTTGACCTTAACCGAGTTAACTTAGGTCATGTACTATACAATCCTGTATGTGTCTACTCCTAAGTAAGTCCCATTGAGTTCAATAGGACTTACACTCTAAGGTAAGAGCATAGGATTGCAGCCACTGGGAGTACATTCCATTTAACTTAATGGGACTTAGCTCTGAGATGACATGTATAAGGTTGCACTTGACTGAAAGAAGACTTGATTGAAATCAATTGATTCCAAGTTTTAATTTATGCACACTTTTCAGTGGGTTTCTAAAGAAACCTGCATTTTCATTTATTATATATACTTGCAATCTCCATATAGGCAAGGCATAACATGACATCACTGTGATGGATGCTTCCCCACCCTGATTGCCAGAGGTTATGAGAGTGCCCAAACCAAGGTGGTCACAGGGGACATCTTGCTCCTAATGAGATAAGCATAGGTTGGGCATACAATGTAATGGAGTCACTCTAACTGTACATCCAGCTAGGGTTCAGATAAGTTATTCTTATGCTCTGTTTACATTAGCACAAATCCATGGGATGGTTCTCTGAACTGATGCTAAATATCTATCAAATTCTTCGTCCAGAGAGCTCATAACTACATACATTATTTTTTCAGGCAGTCTTCCTTTCAGGTACAAACCTGACCCAGATCTGCTTAGCTTTTGAGAAAGAATTGCATCTTCAGACTATTGGCTGGGCACCATTAGAGGTAGACCATCCTTCTAAGGCTACGTCAGAGAAAGCCCATGGGGTCTGCACTCCAACATGGGTCAGACAAACATCAACTACAAAGCAATGTGCAACAAGGGATAAGGAAAGCAGACTGCAGGTTGGCATGATATCCTAGCAGTATGTAGGCACAAGATCCTGAACAGATGCAACATAGTTATCCCTGCTTCTCCTCACCTACTGTTCCATCATCGATGCTATTTCTAGGAACCATGGACCTCCCTACATCTTTCCAGTTTATACAGTTTCAGGATCAGAGCGGGAGATGCCAACATAGCCCAACATTGTGGGTGATCATGCACATTTTCTCTTTTACTGCCCACCTAAGCTATAGGAAAGGGAGAGGAAAGAACTGAATGGCAAGTTGCCTTGCACAGCAGAGCCCCCATCTCACTTCCAGAAAAGCTAGGGGGTCTCTTATGTAGGACTGGGGTGGTTCCATTGCATGAGAGCTTGGAGACAGGAGCAGAGCTGCTAGTACAGCAATCAATAGCCAGTAGCAGAGGAAGGTTGCTGGGCCAGTAGGGAACAACCCTGCCAACACACACACACACACACACACACACCCCAAATAAAAATAGTGGTTATTTTCACTTCACGTTCTTAAATTTGTATCAAAGCTAACATGTTATAAATTGGGACATGGCATTTGTTTAGTTTAGACATGAACATGATTTTTGTCATTTCATTAGAGTGATAGAATGTGGAATCTGACACAACCCATAAAAGAACAATAGCATTCATTCTTTTCTTTTTAAATAATTTACCAATGGCTTCTCCTATAAAAATGACTTTTCATGGATCTACAACTAGGAAAGGAAAGGAAAGGAAAGGAAAGGAAAGGAAAGGAAAGGAAAGGAAAGGAAAGGAAAGGAAAGGAAAGGAAAGGTTCCTCCTGTGCAAGCATGGAGTCATTGTTGACTCCTAGAGGGATGCCACTCTCACTGGTGTTTTCATGGCAGACTATAGCAGGGTGGTTTGCCATTGCCTTCCCCAGTCATGACTACCTTTCCCCCAGCAAGCTGGGTACTCATTTTACCGACCTCAGAAGGATGGAGGGCTGAATCGACCTGAGCCGGCTACCTGGGACTCAGGTCGTGGGGAGAGTTACAGATGCAATACTGCCGCCTACCACTCTGCGCCACACGAGGCTCTTATCTACAACTAACTGATAGCTAAAAAATAAAATATGATAAACATTATCAAAGGCACGGAACTTAAGTAATTATTTCAGATAATAGTGAGCTTTCAAAATATGCATAATGGAAAGTGCAGCGGAAGCACGTTATTCTTCCTGCTTAAGTATAATCTCAACATGTATGTGATGTATTTGTTTATGGTGATGAAATAACAATCCTGCCTCTGCAACATCAGCATAAGGGCTTTGTACTGATGCTGCAGGCAGTATCCCTTGACTGTCCTCCCATGGACACATTCACTGTCACAGTAGGTCTTAGGATCAGGCCTCTAGAACTGTTAAAATGGAACCTCCTAAACTACGTATGCTATTCTCCAAATCTCATAGGCTAGTAAATCTCACCCCTGCCTTCCTCATGCAGATTCACAGATTGTAAGAGATGTTTTCCTGGTTGCTGTTCTCTCTCTCTCTCTCTCTCTCTCTCTCTCTCCCTCTCTCTCTCTCTCTCGCTGTCTCTCTCGCGCACACACACACACACACACACTCCCCAGGATGTGTAACCTGGTGGATTTCTCAATTTTCAGTGTATTCATCTAAATGAAGAAAAATTTCTAAGAGAGATATCCAAAGGGCAAAGAGTGTTAAGGCATAAAGTGAGGACAATAGCAAGACAGAAGAAAATGAAAAGGAGAGCTATTCTTTTCCTTCATGGCCAGCATCACATTAACTCTGTACCAAACACCCTGCCACGTTTGTGTAATGAGAATTGGTAATCCCTCTCTTTCACAGAATTATGTTGAGCACTCATTCCACCATAAATGTATATTATGGCATGTGTCTAGGCTCAGACACATACCAACCCCAACCTGAAGTCTGTGATTGCTTCCACACTTGCCCTTTACTCTGGAATTACCATCTTCTGTTCACCCACTCCTTATGGAGAATCTAGATTATGTCAATGCCATATTGCTGTGTTATAGTATTCTCTGTGCTGTATTCCCATATTTTTTCACACTGAATTTGCTGTCATTTTTTAATTGTTAAATGCAATTGCAGCAGCACCTTTTCCAGTGTGAACTGCAAATTGCAATTAAGGCTTCTAAGAGTGACAGTGCCTGCAATTAAACACTTTCTTCTTGCCAGTTCAGCCCCTTTTATTGCTTCCTGTTCAGCATGACTTGGTGGATTAGTAATGAATTGCTCCTTAATTGCCCCCTGTAGTAGTCAGCTTCTGTTCACTGGAAGAAGGAACTATAATTACTGGTTGCCTTTCTTTCCCTTTCTTTCATAGCCTTTCTTCCTCAAAATTATCTTCTTTGTACCACTTGTTTGTTTGTAGATTCTGCCAGTCTCAGCTTAGTAGGAAGGAACACAGAAAGGAACTCTATTGTTTACAATAGGGTGACAATATCCAATTTGGTGACTATTTTAAAAATCGCATATCCTTCCCCTCTCCCAACTTTCTGCTCTGCCAAAGGGACAAATTAAGATGTTTTCCTGTTAGCATTGCCTGGAAACTTCACTTGAAAGGAAACATAAATCCAGATTACAACTTTTTACCACTTTAAGCCAAATTATTCCCTTAATATCCAACAGTTTTGAGTCCCAAACGATTTGGGAATGCTTTTTGCTTTTAGAAATAAGCCTGTAGAAACGTAAATTAAAATTAGGAATTTGCATCAGTTGTTTGTATCACTCCTTGTACTTCTGACCCAAGTTTAATGATTCAGGCATTACAGCAACCAAAACAAATTTGAATTCTAATTCAGTGAGTCTTAAGCAGTTATATAGGTGCACTGTTCATTTGAAGCTTTATCATGTCAAGCAGCTTTTCCCCAACTTGGTGCCTTCCAGATGTGTCAAACTGCAATCCTCATCAGCTCCAGGCTGGGATGATGGGTGCTGTAGTCCAACACTTCTGGAAGTTGGAGAGGATGTAAAGATGTAAAGAAAGGCAGAAAGAAGGCAAGCAGCCTGAGCCTCTTGAGACAGCTGGCTGCTGGATCCCCTGGCCCTGAGCTTGTTCTAAAATCAGTGAAAAGGGTTTGTGAGGAGGAGCAAGATGAGGGGAAAGTACAACTTATTGCCCTAATCTGGAAAATGCAAGCCAGGTGTTGAAACAGTTTCTCTTAGGTGGATCAGCTCTAATGGGTAAAGGTCACACATGGCTTAGGAGAAAATGTGCATTCACCAGCTGGTGGTACAAGCATGATGCTCCCATACCAGGCACATGTCTGTCTCAATCAGGGCCAGATCAAGGCCATGATGGGTTCCAGATCTAGTTTGTAGTGGGCCTCCTACTCTGCCCCTGTTATAGAAATTTCAGCTTTAATATGTTTAGTGTAGCTTAAGCTGTTCTATGTAGCTAGATTTTTGTGTGTGTTCTACCTCTGTATAAAACTGCCATCCTGGCAAAGATATAGTGCCTTATCAGAGACTCAAGAATGTCAAGAATGTAGTATGCAAGAGTACGTAATGATCTCTCTGCTGTCTGTCTACACATGCTTGAGTGTTGAGGGGTGTTGTTTGTGCCAGCTAGACAAAGAAATTAGTAGTAGAGACAACCCTCAAAGACTTTGTGTATATAAGCTTCTGGATCACATTATTTGGTTGCCATCTTTGTTGGTGCATTAGCCCCAAAGGTTGCCTTATTCTGCAGAATAAAATCGTGTTGGACCAGATCTCTGCCTCCTCTAGTTCATGGTAAACAAATTGGATGAGTCTACCAGGGATAGAACACAATTTTTGTAACACCCTCAATACTGACATTTGTGTGTGTGTGTGCACGCGCGTGCGCATGCGCACACACACAGAGTCAACAACACACAGCAATAATGCAAAAACATTTGTCAGTCAGTATTCTAGTGGAAATCATCTTTCATGCTTTCCTGCCAGCAAAAGACTAATAATTCTTCCATGGTAGAGAGCTCAAATACAAACACAAGCATCCCTCTTTACAGCGTACAGTACACATTTGCAGAAATTAAGCACACATTGAAGCATTCTCTCTCTCATTTACACACACACACACACTCAAGAAAGAGACATAGCCAGGCTTACCACCTCATTCAGGCATAACAGCCAAACAGGACATACACATACACAGCCAGTGCTGTCCCAGGACATTTTCCTACCTGAGGAGGACCAAGAAATGCCTCCCATTTCTCACAGGATTATCTGTGGCAGTCTCAGCCTAACCTACCTCACAGCCTAACTTACCTCTCAGCCTTACAGGATTCTTATGAGGGTAAAAATGGAGAGATCATTCATTCCTGTAGGAAAGGAAAAACATAAATACAATAAAATAAAGTAAATAACCCTATACTAGAAAAATGGAATTGACTTACCATGTGTTCATAATAAGCCCCCCTAGCATGTGAAATAGCAATCTGTGCATTGCACTACTGTTTGGGCTGTGCATGGACCCCCCAATCCGACTTGGAAGCTGCTTCGTGGCTTCTAAGATGGGCCTGATTCAGCGCAGGCTGATTCAGGGGACCCCCAACCCGCCTTGGCCCTGAACCCAAAGCAGGATTTGGATGGCTGAATCCTGCTTCACACACACCCACACACACCTCCATGCAAGGCCTCAGCTCCTTACCTAGGCCACCACCACCGCCACCACTGCTGCCACCACCTCCGCCGCCACAGCCATCATCACCACCGCCAGCTCCTGAGCCCTGGAGGCGCGTTCCTTCATCCTCTCCCATCACCATCAACACAATCCAGGAAGCAAAGCTTCAGGCCAACACTACTTTATTAGTAAATGGCTGGCTTTCTTTACAAAGGCAGATTCTGGGAAACTCTCAGGCTGCATAGAACCAGCTAACCCACACATCTATGAATATCAATAGAGGATATGGAAGTGGAAGCTAGAGAAGTTGCCAGTAGTCTGGGCATGAACTTCATGGCCAGAAGGGATCAGAAGGGACCAACCAGGAAGTCCCTTCTGCAGACAAGTCTTCACTCTATACTTGTATCTGTGGTCAAATGTTGATCATAGCCGCAACTTCACTCACTGCCTCAGCACACTGAAAGGCGGTAGCAGACTCGTTTCTCACAAAAAGATTGGAATGTGCCCGAACATTTTGCCACATATCTTGGGTTCTACACAGTCTAGAGATTTACTCTTTTTTATTTGAAAGCTGAGAATCTGGACTAGCTAGTGGGCCTCCTGAGATGTTAGGTCAGGGGGCTATAGCCCCCTTAGCCCTGTGGTTAATCCAGTTATGGTCTCAGAATCCCTCCTCCCCCTCCCCCCCTCTCTCTCTCAAAAAGCTATAGATTAGTGCTATGAGAGCAGTGCAGTCTCCGGTGCTTTTGCAACACTGTCAGCTATTACGTGAACTGGGAAGAGTGCCTCTGGATGACCTGCTTCTGCTTCCTCCTTCCTGCCTTATCTAAAGGTAGTTCTTAGCCGTGTGAGTGGTCATTCAAGTGTAAATATCCAAGTACAAAATGCAAGCACTGCACTGTGCATCAAATAGGAAGCACACTTGCCTGCATTTTAGCCTCGTTCCCCCTTAAAATGAGCACATGCTGTAGTCAGGCCCCCATCTGTGTATCTTTTAAGGATGAATGAGGCTTAAAAAATACACGCATGGGCACTTCTGATCTGAGGAGCCAAACGAGTTTGTTATACACACTGAAGTTCAAAAAGTCCTGTAACAAATGGCTGGAATAGATTATGCATTAGGAGAGGCCTCACTCTGTCAGCAGCTCTGTTGTCGTGTCAAAACGTTGGCTCCCTGTCAGATGCTGAAGCCTGACAGGCAAGGTGAGAACAAGGCGAGGGCTGGCTGCCCCATAATGGCACCAGAGACTTCAGCTTTGCTTTTGACCCACCTCACTTCTGCTTCTCAGAGTCAAGTAGGACAAAGGATCCAGGTGCCCCTTCCACACGCTCCTGCTTTGCCTGACAACTGATGGACACAAAGTTGGACACTTTCTGCTGCTGCCCAGTTCACATTTTAGGCTCTCCAAGCACAACCCACTCAGTTGGGATTTATTGTTTTTAATATGACTCACAGAAGCTTCTGGCAACGCCCATCTGCAGTTAGTCACAGCTAAGGTGGTGGGCACTTGCACATTGTCCCCCCCTCAAAAGGAAATGCATCACCAAAAGAGAGGGTGTCACTTCGCATAACATTTGCATATGCAAATGTATATGTATATGCTAATTTAGAAATGGTAACTACAATTTAAATAGAAATACAATAGTTTTCACCATAGTGGAGAAGACTGACTAGGTGACTTGTGTGCCTGCTCAGTCTGCTGGTTCTTTAGCTTTAAACCAGACAGACCTTCAAACAGAGGACTACTTCAAACAGAGAACTGTTCTCTGACAGCTCTCCAAAATAGAGGACTGTCCTCCGTAAAGTAGGGTCGTTTCCCACACTAGGTCCAAGGGCATTTTCCTAAGTCCAGGCCAAGTTAGTTCTGTGCAAATCACTGCACAGCAGTTCAGATCACTGAAGAGACTGGCACTGCTGCAATAGTTCACCACCACTCAAAAACAGTTATTGTTTTCTTCCGCTGCTCCTTCCCTTGTTGTGCTCCTTTATGCCCTGGCTTTATTCTCTGTCTCTCTGTCTCTCTGTCTCTCTCTGTCTCTGTCTCTGTCTCTGTCTCAGAGGGGGGATATGTTACCAAAGCAACAATTTTACAAAAAATGACAAAAAAATATAGTTGCTGTGAAAACTCTCCTGGTCAGGGCCGGCCCTACCATTAGACAGAGTGAGACAATTGCCACAGACAGCTGATTTCGGATATCACAGAACAGCAGCAGATTGTTAGTTAAATTGTTGTTGTTGTTGTTGTTGTTGTTGTTGTTGTTGTTGTGTTTTTACTGCCAGGAAGGAGGAGAATTGCTTGTGGCCTTTTCTGTCTCAGATGCTAAAACAACTTGACTGGCTCTAGATACAATGCATCTTGACTTGCAGGGGATGCCATTTGCTGCACTGCTTCAGGCAGCAAAATGTCTTGGGCCGTGTCTGTTCATGGTTGTTACTTCGTCTTATGGACCATGCCATTATTTAAACCACATAAAAATGGAAAAATCCATTGCCTACTATCCAGTACTTAAAGGGGGATGGGAGGAAGGAGAGAGAGAGAGAGAGAGAGAGAGAGTTAAGGGAGCCTTTAAAAAATCTATGAACCCCACCCACTGTCTCCCCCTGTTTTGGCCATTCATGTCCCATCCACCATAACTTCTTAAAAACAGTGGGTAAGGGGGGCATCACAGATGGTGAAGAGGCTGGGCCTCATCCTCACTACCCTATAATCCGAGTGCAGTGAATATCTCTTGAAATAGAAGTTCTGTTTGAATCATAAACTGTGTTAGTTCCAAGCTGTGTTAGCTATAGACCTTAAGACTATCGAGGCTTCAAAATCAATTGTTTGATCATCAATTTCAGTTGGGGGTGGTGTGAAAATACATGGGGTATACCTCTTAGGGGTAGGGGCAAAATATAATTGAACAGCATTGGGAGCACTGCACATCCTTTAACCTCATACCTGGGAGCACTGGGGCACAATGAGGGAACTTGCACAAGTATACACAAACCATTGCATGGATATATAGGCCTCCATTCTCAAAGGACTGAGCCGAAAGTAGCATTTGAATCTGGGCACATGTTCCATTCACAGACAATCTGCTGTTAATGCAGAATGATTAATGTTCTGTGTTTGGCGGATATTGTGAGAGAAGCCAACCTTTCCCTTCTCATATTTCCTTGTCAATTTTCATATTTGATTAGTGCCTTGGAGGCAGTTCACTTTTCATGTCGTTCCCTTCCTTCCTTCTCTTTTGCCAGACATTTTACAAGAGAGAAAAGTTGCTGGGGCTGACATATATCTGTTGGTTTTGAAATGTGTCCAGTTGCCTCCTCGGAGAACTTAAGCTTTTACTTTTGAATGAATGCTTTCATTTGACTGGATCCATCAGTTCAAAACAAAAACAAGCAAAAAATGAAATGCTCCTGAATGATTCAACATTTCCCAAATGTCTTTGGTTGTTGTTCATGTCAATAATGCTTTGGCAGTGCATGTGTCAATACTCTTTTATTAATTCCTTGGAATAATAAGCAACTTCAAGCATTCTGTTTTGATGCCTTATTTCGCTGGCTGTCTACAGTGTGATCCTTCTGATTCCCTGATACCTTCTGATACTTCCAAAGAAGCAGTGACAACATAGACATGGTTATTTTTCAGTGATGTCTTTCTAGCATCTCCTGGCTTTGGAGGGCGGGGGGTGGGGCTACGTGTACTCTGAAAATAAATGGAATGGAATGGAATTTATGCACCAAGACCAGTTAAATACAGCAGCCTGTATAAATCATGTACGTTATTTTGTAGAATGCATTTGCATCTTGCATGCCACACACAACTCTTGTGCTGAGGAATCAGTTGCTCTCCCTTCTGCGCAAACTGTCACTCAGCAGGTATATATAGAAGCTGACATTGAGTGGCAGCCCAAAGAAGTATTCTGTCAGTTAGTCCCCTTTTCAGAATTGATAGCCTAGCTCCAGTGTGTTAATATTTCATCCTTTACATAGTGCCATACCTCCACCCTCCAAGCTTCTACTTGGTTCCAGGGCACAGTCTGAAGGCACATGAGGCAGCCACTGTGCTGAAGCTAAGCAGGTCTGGGTCTGGTCAGTGCTTGGAGGGGAGACCACCCGAGGACCACATGTAGCCACCTTGAGTTCCACAATGGAAGAAAGGTGGGGGGAAATGTAATAAATAAATAAATAACTTGGTACACAATGGCTGGGCAATGTTCCCTTGCATACCTCTCTTGCTATTCTGTGGAAGTCTGGAATTTACCCATCATCCCTGCAAATGGAATGGGATTCTAGGCCCATTTATAGATTAGAATACAGCCACAATTAAATTGAAATCTAAAGTGAGAGAATGCATCATCATGGCGTCGGCTAGGGAATCGTGATGTTTGTTACATCCCACAGAAAGTGAATATATCTTTGGTGCATCACAACTTTTGGTGACTCTATCTTGAATCCTCATGAAGGCAACTGAGGAATGCAAAATCCCCCCCTCCCCCGCAGCCACCAATATATCAGACCACACGTCAGAACAATTGGTATTGACTTTGGCATAAGAACCTCCCTCTAGACCAATTTGGAAATTAAACGTCTCCCATTTGAAAGATGAGGTCTTTAGGACACAAATAGAAAATGAGATCAGGGAGTTCTTTGAAATTAATTTGCCCTCAGCCCCATCTATAACCATGCTAGGGGATACTCTTAAAACATACATTAAAGAGAGAGAGAGAGAGAGAGAGAGAGAGAGAGAGAGAATAACTGCATATACAGCTCACACAAAGAAAAGCAGAACACAACAATTGACTGAACTAGAAGCTCAGGAGATGGCAACCATAGAAACATATGTAGCTACACCCTTTCCAGAGATTCTCAGACTATAAAAGGTAAAAAGGTAAAGGTGTCCCCAACCAGTCGTGTCCGACTCTAGGGTGTGGTGCTCATCCCCGTTTCTAAGCCAAAGAGCCAGCACTGTCCGAAGACGCTTCCGTGGTCATGTGGCCAGCATGACTGAACACCGAGGTGCACGGAACACTGTTACCTTTCCCGCCGAGGCGGTACCTATTTATCTACTTGCAATTTCTTGCTTTCGAACTGCTAGGTTGGCAGAAGCTGGGACTGAAGACGGGAGCTCACTCTGTCATGCAGCACTCGGGTCTCGAACTGCTGTCGCCGACCTTCCAGTCTGCAGTTCAGCGTCTTAACCACTAAGCCACCGCAGCCCCTCTCAGACTACACCTAGCCAAAAATATGAAATCTATAAAACCCACTCAGCTAAACCTGAATTGGCATTAGCCTGCATAAAGCAAAGGAACTTGAAAGAGAGAAAATGAGAAGGTAGACCACTTTCTTGTAAATTAAAACAAGCCTAATCCCATGCATACGGACCTTATTTAAAGATTTTTTAAAAAACCAATACAATATTTTGGTTTAGATGGGAAGTAAAGACAGTTCTGTTCTGCTGGTCCTTAATTTTAATGTCACTCTTAACTTTTATTGTATTGGGGGCGGTGGTACTTCTGTGTTTCCTGGTTCTATGTGAAGTTTTAGTGTTTTTATTGTACATCACCCAGAGTGTTTGGTAGGCAGTGGGTGAGATTTAGGAATGCAATTAATAAATCATAAAATACACACCGTTCATCCAGAACTATGCATCTCTAATACTGATGCAATACAGCAAGCCATGCAGGCTTTCTTGAAAAGGGTTTTGCTTCTGAGACAAAGGCACAGACGCTCTAAGGCACACTGAGAATTGAAGAAAATGTTTGGGGGAATGCAGGGGCTCTCATAGGGTCCAACCTCCCTTCTCTCCCAAGCAGTCATTGGGGAAAATGGGCAATGGATGCATGCAGTTGCGAGCGGAGATGGGTTAAAGAAGACGCAGACAACAAGCTTGGGTTGAAAATTGGGCCACATTTATTGAAATAGCTGCAAAGGGGTAACTAGAACGGGCATCTAACTGTGTCAGCAGCTAGCTGGCACTTCTTGGGCAAAAACACACCCATCCTGAGGGGTGGCGGTGATCTCGCCATCCCTCTGGACTGCCCCTTCTGGGGGAGGTAGACCTTCTGGTGTCACCCCCAACCCAGTGCCGCACAACACCTGGGTGAGTGAGTAGGGTTGGTCTCCCAGGCAACCCTTATCCCCCCGCCGAGCCACACAACCCGTTCAGGGGGCCTCAGGCATCACCTGTCACCATAAGGTGCCTCTGCATGCACACCATCCCTACTTTCCTGTTTTTGCCCGTCCTAGCCGCCAACTGGAATGTGACCGATGATAAAGACCATATTCCCTTACAGGACACACTCAACCCGCAAAACAGTGTGACATAGGCAAAAAAGACGCACAGTAATAGGCCAATTGAACTGTGAGCCAAAAAATTCCTACATGGTTCCCAAAGGGCAACCGGTAATAAACCCACACTGCTTAGGGGAGGGTGGGAGGGAGCTGCGTCGAGCCAGAGAGCTGAGATTGGGAGGGAGGCTGAGTTTAAGGCAACTCAGCCTGTCCCTCCTTGCATGGTGGTGCCACTGGTGTGCACCAATCAGAGGCCCCTACGTCTTGTCACCCCACCCGCCCACAATGCCCCCCCCCTTTCGGCCAGACAAGCTGGCGCCGGGGTGAGGGCACTTCCCAACCTGAATGATACAGTGACCCAGTTCACAGTTTTTCAGAACCCTGGGTTGTTGTGAATTCAGCAGGAAGAAGTAGATGTGTGGTTTCTCTCTGCCCAATTGCTCCCAATGCAAGTGGGAGGAGAAAAACAACCAGGGATGTCCCAGCCTTGGGTTGTTAAGCATGACATACAAAACGGGATTTCTGGGTTGTTGTGGGAGAGACAACCCAGAGATGTAACCCATGGTTAAACTCTGAGTTGTTTATCCCCAGCCAGAGCAATCAGATGACAGGAACCATCATGTTTGCCTGCTACTACTTCATTCACAACAACCCAGGTTTAAAAAAAAAACAAACCTGGGTTGTTGTGCTGTCTGAACTGGGCCAGTATGGAGAGGGTGCTTTAACCCTTTCCCTATGCTGTATCAGTAGCCCAAATTGAGTGCTATAGTTTACTGCAGCATCCCCCAACTTGGTTCCCCCTAGATGTTTTGGACTGCAATTCCCATCATTTCTGACTATTGGTATGCTGGCTAGAGCTGATGGGAGCTGAAATCCAAAACATCTGGAGGGCACCAGGTTGCGGAAGGCTGGTGTAGTACTATATGGGGGCTGCTGACAGCACAGAGAGCAGCTCAGCGGAGGAAAGTGGGGGGTGAGAAAGTCAGTGGTGACAGTCCCACCACTTGGGGTGGATCTCTTGTGGGTAACACACTAACTGAACATCTGACTGTTATGATTCCTGCATGGCCAAAGCTTTTTTCAACACTCATATGCATCATTCTAGTTCATCTAATTCATCTCCTATGAAGAAAGGGTTATACGTCCTGACTGCTACTTAGAATTTGCATTTATCAGTGCAAAATGTATGCTGTTGCTTACAGAATCATAGAATAGTAGGGTTAGAAGGGGCCTATAAGACCATCGAGTCCAACCCCCTCAACATTCAACAGCTTGAATGTTGTTTCTGATTTCAGTAGTTATTAAATAAATATTTTTCTACTTCATGTTATCACACTCTTGCTCCAAGGTAATCAAGGTGGTGTACATGTTCTCTCCTCCTCTTATCCTCACAACAACTACGTCGACGTATGATGGACAAAGAGATGGAAATGGGCCTAAGGTCACTTGGTGAACTTTATAGCAGAGCAGGGATTTTAACCTGGGTCTTCCTGCTCCTAGTCTAGCATTCTATCTACTAGACCACACTGGTAGTAACAGTGGCTAATAATAACTCTTCTACCTATCTTGGCTTTAAAAGAATCTGTCTTTGCCAGCAAAATGAGTTTTCTACAAGCACACTTTCATGAGTTATCCTATATATAGTTATCCTATATATCCATTCACATGTCAGCCATCTTGGAAATGACACCTACAGAATTCATGCAACAGTATGGGCATATCTATCCAAGTTAAATGTGTTCCTGCACATGGGTCTGAAGCACATACAAACTGTGAGATTCGCTGCACATCTATTATTATTTTTTACACTGGTCTATGGCAGACCCTGGACCTGATGATAGAAGAGGAGCTCCCTCAGGCTTTGTCCTTCTGAGTTTTGGAGATTTTTCAAGAAAAAACAAGATTGTTCCAAGAATTCTCCAAAACCACCCAGAAAGACCCAGCTCATTTGCACTGAGATGGGCAGGTTTTATAAATTACTAGGGCCGCAATCCTATAGCCGCTAGTCAGCAGCTAGAAGGCCATAGAATAGGTCAGTTTCCAGAAACCAACTTTGGAGCCCATGCTCCAGGGTCGGTTCCCTGAGAACTGACCTCCACCCTTCCCACGCCGCCTAGTAAGCAGCACGGAATGGCCCCACACTCTGCGCTTGCAAGAGGAGCACGGAGTGACAAAAATGGGGCGTTCCTGGGGACGTGCTGGGGCGGGGAAGGTGGAAATGCCGGTACGACACATCCTATGTGTCGTCCAGCTGCCACTTCCCGCGCTCTGAGGTCCCATGGCTAGACAGCTGGAATCGGCTGTCTAGCCACAAAAGCCGGGTCGGGGGAGCAAGGAGGAGATCCACTCCTCCCGCCCTGCACTGGATAGGTGGTCACCCCCGGAGCTGGAGGCAACTATCAATCCAGATAGGATTGCTCCCTCCAGGTGTAAACCTATGCATGTTTAGATAGAAAATGTCCTACATGGCTGGCTGAGGAATGCTGGGAATTGTAGGACCTTTTTCTGTCTAAATGTGTGTAGGATTGCACCCTAATTCAGTTCCAGTTCATTTCAATGGGAGAAGTGCAGGAAGAGTTTCATTGGGCTATGTCTATATTCTAAAGTCCTAGCTTTAATATTTAACTATCCTCCCATTTAGAATGTTACTCATCTTCCTGAGAACATGGATTGAGAGAGACAAACACACACACACAGAGAGAGAGAGAGAGAGAGAGAGAGAGAGAAATGTAAGCAGCAAATTGGGTTTAATGTTGCATCGCCTTCCTTCTGTGTTTTAAAAAATAAATAAGACACATATGGTTTCTATGGTAATTTTTCCAAATGGGGAATGAATAAGTCACATTTATCCAAAATAATATTGGAGCAAGCTTATTGCAATATGTTACTTCTAATAAAGCACATTTTGTGGCAGAATTTTTTGCTTGTTATTGTTGCTTTGGGGGACAAAAAATAAATTATCTAAGTAGAGAGTCTAAAATTATGCCAATATGGGGCCCACTCCAGAGCTCACATATTGGTCAGGGATATCCAAATTGTTCTGTTTCTATAATACTGTAATATCCATCATGGTAATCTGTTTCATTTACTATTCTCTTCAAATTCTACATCTCATCGTTGGTTAGAAGAATACAGGAACAAAAGTATCCCAGATATATCAAAAGGTTTCTGAACAGTGACCATGGATCCATAATAAAAAGGGGGGAGAAATGGTGTCTTATAATTGAAAATGTTCCAGATTAAGTCCACTGCACAAAATAAGGAAGGGTGCATTATAGTCCATTCAGCCCTCAAAGAGCAAGCATTTTGTAGGAGGAACTAGATGATCATGCTCTAAAATAGCAAGCCTATATACAAAATTAAATTGTACAAATGGTCCTTTTTCATCCTAGCAACACTGTAGTCAATGAGCTTTCACTATGAGCATCTCTACACCAGCCTAAAATCCCACATTTAAAAAGGGGCTTTCTCCTTCCATTTTAAATAACTCCCTTGACAAGTGCTTCCTTCCCCCCCCACACCTTTCCCCCCTTATCTGAGTCTTCCATATGTTTCATTATACAGCTGCTAGATAGCGCTATGGTCTAGTTCCTCTTACTGCGACTTTTTTCTTTTTCATGATGGAACTCAAGTGGAACTCAAGTACTGTTATTTGATAGCTCATTATCTCTGATCTTTTAAAAAATGGAATAAAGGTCATGCAGTGCAGAGATGCCCAGGAGGTTAATGATGTCATCTGAAGGACCTGCAGACTTCCGTGAGTAACCATTCTCAATAGGAGGATAAAAGCTCCATGTGAAGAAGCCCTATGTGATGACATCACAGAGGGCAAAAAAATTCAGAGTCAGGGCTCTGAATTACCTTAATTTGGCTTCAGTGTTATTGACCTGATTCAGATGACACAGCAGCCCATCATGGGTTAATTAACCCTGGAGGGGCTGCAACATGTGCTATCCATCATTATGAATATGCAAGTCCCAACCAGGGGTTGCCGTGGGTTGTCGTGTCATGCAAACCCAGCCGGAGAAGGTCATTTAGTGGTTAAACAACCCTCACATAATCCATGGTCAATTCTAGGGTAATGTAAGGGTGTTTAACCCTTGATTAAACTTCTTGGGTCAGGTTCGCCACCGCAACCCCTGGTTGGGGCTTGCACATTCATAATGGTGGATGGCATGCATCACAGCCTCTCAAGAGTTGATTACCCCACAGTGGGCTGTCATGTCATCCGAACTGGCCCGCTGTCATACAGACAAAGCTGATTTGCTAATAATAATATCACTGTTACTGAGATGAAAAAGTGCCAGTTTTCATCATCAGCATCAAGCAATAACAACAACAACAACAACAACAACAACAACAACAACAGGCAATCAAGCTGTAGCTGATTGGGGCTATGAAGAGTTCACTTGCTTTAATGCAAGATACTGAGTGGGTGGAGTACATTGCCTGAATGCATGTTGGGAAATGCAGTCCCACTGACTTTGTCCCCTTTTACAGCCTCCCAGAAAAATCACAGCAGTGGAGGCATTTCACGGGGAGATGAGGCAGCACATGTTTGTGAAATATGTTCTCATGTAGGGATGTACGAAAATCACTTAGCTGTTCGCGGATTATGTTTATGGGGGGAAGGCATTCCGTCCCTCCCCCCGGAATCCTGGATGGGGGGGAGGCGCTCCATTCCTCCCCCCCGGAATCCTCCGCGGCCGGCTGTGCTCCGCGGCAGCTCCGCAAAGCAGCCAGCCAGGCCCAGCCAATCCAGAGCCGTCCGCAGCCGGATTTCCAGCCGCGGAGGGCTCTGGGGGGGGGGAAACTCGTACGCAAATGGCGGCGGCTACGGCCGCCGCCATTTGTGTTCCTTATTTTTGACATCTTAATCTACATAAATATTTACGTAGACTAAGACGGCGAAAATAAGGGGAACGCAAATAGCGCAGTGGACGCTATTTGCATTCCCCTTATTTTCACCATCTTAATCTACATAATTATTTATATAGACTAAGATGGCCCAAAATTAGGAACGCAAATGGCGGCGGCCATAGCCGCCGCCATTTGCGTACGCCTTTTTTTTTTCTTTACAGTCGTTTTAGGCTATGTAAGTTTTTACATAAACTTACGTAAACTACGTAAGTTTTTACGGCCACCACCATTTGCGTATGCCTTTTTTTTTTTTTTTTACCCAGATGTTTTAGGCTACGTAAAAACTTATGTAGCCTATCATGTGTGTGTAAAAAAAAAAAAAAACTGCAAATGGCGGCAGCAGCAGCCAGTCGGAAGACCAGCCGCCGCCGCCACCGAAGCCACCGCCAGAGCCACCGCCGCCCGGAAGATCCGCCCAAGGTAAGTCTCATCCCGGGGGGATCCGTGGGGGGGGCGGGGGGGCAGGCCATTCCACCACAGATTTTGGGAGGCCAAATGCACTGGCATTCAGCCTCCCCGAGATCCATGGCGGAATTCTCTCCCATCCCTATTCTCACGTTTGAAGGCTTTTCTACATGAGGCATTTATCGTGTGCTTGTCATCCACCATTCACTTTTGTTTACAGGTTGTTTTGATGACATTGTGACCCTCCAGTTTCACTTCTGTGTCTAAGCACTTTCAGTGAGATTTTTCAGAGCAGGAAAAACCTGGCATTTAATTGTGAAAGTGAAAGAAACCACTTTTTCACTTGTGTATTTGTGGTATTCTGCTATACCACAGTGAAACCTAGAGGTTATGTAGCAGAAAAGCAGGAAAGGCTATTTGTGTAGTGCTCGGATCCCAAATCTGTGAGAAAACCAAAAGTAGATATAGCGGATTAACAGCCAATTAACAGCCTCATGTAGAAACGCTCTGGGTCTGTGCTCAACATTTTAGGAAAAGCTGAGATGTACAAAAAGTTTGTACATCTGTATTTACCAATGCTTGAAGGGTTTCCCTCCACAAATCCCCAGTGTATAGTTAATTATAAATTTGACCACATGGGAGTGGTTTCACAAGAAAGCTTTACCATGGGCAAATGACAGGGAAATATCACCATCTTGTGACTTTTCCCTGTAATCAGTGAATGGACAAATGCATCCGTCATTGATCACAGGATGAATACAGAATCCCTAGGATACAAAATTACAATTTGGAAGAATTGTACATTTGAGCTTATCCACAACTCTTTGTGCCTTTACAGCAATAAAATCAGCTCAGTGAAATGGTTTTTAATAGTGGCAGTTCAACTGATCTTCTAATACATTTTCAAAAGCTTAAAATTTGCTGCTAAAACAGGAGGTGAAGGAAAGATATTATTCAAGAAACAGTGATTGTCAGCGCATAGGATTACATTCTATTCCATTGGAGATCTATGGTTTACATATTCTTCTGCACCCTCTTATAAATTTCACTGAAAATAAAATGCTTTTCTCACCAGTGGGGAGAAAAACAGAAATATCTCCAAGCCTATGTATGTTTAAATCAGAAAAGGAATATTACCACCCCAATTTGTACACAAAATGCTTTCAGTCCTATACCATTTCAACTATTTAACAAAGACCTGGGAGGCTAAAGGATTAATTATTGCAGGTGTTCAGAATGAGTGCTATTTACTTAATCATTTAATGATCTAGTGATGAGGTGTCTGCCAAGAGACAATTGCACCTTATAATTGTCATAATTGTTCCAAATTCAAAATCACGCTACTGCAGTGTGTGACACTGAATTGAACTTCAGTTGAGGAAATGCATTCCTGATCTCAACTTTATAGCACAACAAGCACCCCTGAAGGCTAAGTAATCAGTGTGTGATATTCTGCCTTGAACAAGGCAGAATACACGTGGAAGCCACAAATTTGTTTCGAAGATTATCGCCTCAGGGTGGTCTGACCAATAAAGACCTCCTGGTATCAAAATCTTTCTCTTAGATCTTCCAGCTGGCTCATAAAGTTGGACTTAGCACTTTAGCCAAGCAAGATATTACATTTCCTCAGACTCTGATGCAATTATTGGAAACACAGCAAAGGATTTAAGTATATACGCTCAGGCAGTGTGTTTCTAGCCTTCTTGCTTTCAGATAACTATATAGGAGTTATACTGAATTCTCCACAGTGACTTTCACTAAAGCTCTCTACTACTTATAGTAGCAGTATAATAGTAGTAAGAAGCTTACTACTATTCCCCTTCTTCATTTATGCAGCACTTTTAATTTGCAAACAGCTTTATCAACCTCATTGTGTTGGGTTTCACAATAACCCTTTGAGCTAGGTTCCATTATTCCCATATTGCCAAATGAAACAATTCGGGACTTGCCCAAGGCCAAAACAGTAAGCTCATGGCAGAAGGAGGGTCTGAATCCAGCTCTCCTTTTACTTCTCCACTGCACTAATTTTGCTTCTCAGAACAGTGCTCAGTGTAATAATAACTAGGTACCCTTACTGATGCCTGGTGTTTATTGCTGATTATAGCCTGGTTTGTCTCAATAGACACTATGGACAGAAGAAGGAAGTTATTAGCTCTTTCAGTGTTTTTGCCTAGGCCTGTTGCCTTGCCATCATATATGCTTCTTTGCAGGACACCACAGAACATGCCCAGATAGCAGATAGCCAGTAGCAGACATGTGACTATTCATCCAAGCTAGGCTTAACCTGTTACCCTCAATAGTTATTATGAATTTTTTAAAAAATTAATAGTCTTTGTAGCAGACGGTGCACTGAATATAGATGGCATATCTGCACCTGAAGTCCAGAAAAATTCTCCTTACCATCTAGGAAAAAGAAGACCCAGAAAGAAAGAAAGAAAGAAAGAAAGAGAGAGAGAGAGAGAGAGAGAGAGAGAGAACCAAAATGCTAGTTGATTGGAACTGTGAAGATGCCCAAAACTGGTGCAAAAGAGGTAGACATTGCAGGGGAAATGTGATGGGGGATTCTGGGAAAATTTCAGAAGTTTCCTGTTTATCATTCATAACAAACACATCTGGAAGTAAATGTTCAGCTCATCCCCAGATTTTACCTCACGTCAGGTGCAATTGTGTGGTAGAATGGGTGAGTTCACACGTCACACTAAGCCACCCTGAGAATAAGCCACCATGGGTTGATTGTCTGCTAGCTAACCTGGCAGACAATTGGGCACTCTGTGGCTTGCTGTGGCTTGTTTCCCATCTCAGTCCCCTCAGTCCTCCTGGTGGCTCCCAGCATGTATCCCAGGTGCCTTTGTGTCAGGACTCTTCAGTTCCGTGGTCCCTTTCTGCAATTGGTCCACTGGGGTTGCTGGCTCATGAGGGAACACACACACACCCATCAGATCACAAACAAGTTGTTTTTTGCAAACAAGCTACCTGGGAACCCATGGCTTGTTCTCAGGGTGGTTTGTTGTGACGTCCAAATCCAGTAGAGTTACTTGAGTGTGAGTTGTTTAAACTAGCGAAAGGGCCACCTGGCAGGAGTGGCAAAAAAAAAACACCCTGCATTCCCTCTTTGTGATCTCACTAATGCTGCCACCATCCCCCCTCCTCCTGTGCTGTCCACCCCTTCAACAATACTGCATTGACACTTGGCAATGTCCCTATCATGTTGGCAGCCCTTTAAAAAACATTCCATCCTTAAAAATTGTGCAAATGGGTTTGGGGGAGTTATTTATTTATTCATTTATTTATTCTTCTGTCCTGTGCATGTGTGCACATTCACAGAACTGCAGCAAGGCATATTTTACTATTTATTCACATACTTCATTGATTGTTAAATTGGCAAAGCATAAATAAGCTCCACATACTCCCATAGTGAGTATGATTTAGTCTGATTTAGAATCAGACTAAAGAGAATAGGGAAGACCCATAGATCAGTTAGATATGAGCTCACTAATATTCCTAATGAATATGCAGTGGAGGTGAGGAATAGTTTTAAGGGATTTGATTTAGTAGATAGGGTCCCGAAAGAACTATGGACAGAAGTTCGCAACATTGTTCAGGAGGTGGCAACAAAAAAGTCCCAAAGAAAAAGAAAACCAAGAAGGCAAGATGGCTGTCTGCTGAGACACTGGAAGTAGCCCAAGAAAGAAGGAAAGCAAAAGGCAACGGTGATAGGGGGAGGTTGTTGTTGTTGTTGTTGTTGTTGTTGTTGTTCAGTCGTTAAGTCGTGTCCGACTCTTGGTGACCCCATGGACCATAGCACGCCAGGCCTTCCTGTCCTCCTGAGCTCTCTCCCAGAGTGTGCTCAAATTCATATTCATTGCATCGGTGATGCTATCTAGCCATCTCATCCTCTAGCCATCTCATCCCTTCTCCTTTTACCTTTGATCAATAGGGGGAGATATGCCCAATTAAATGCAAAATTCCAGAGGTTAGCCAGAAGAGATGAGGAATTATTTTTAAACAAGCAATGTGTAGAAGTGGAAGAAGATAATAGAATAGGAAGGACAAGAGACTTCTTTCAGAAAATTAGAAACATCAGAGGTAAATTCCAGGCAAAAATGGGTATGATCAAAAACAAAGATGGCAAGGACCTAACAGAAGCAGAAGAGAGCAAGAAAAGGTGGCAAGAATATACGGAAGATCTGTATAGGAAGGATAATAATATCGGGGATAGATTTGATGGTGTGGTCATTGAGTTAGAGCCAGGCATCCTGAAGAGTGAGGTAGAATGGGCCTTAAGAAGCATTGCTAATAACAAGGTAGCAGGAGACAACGGTATCCCAGCTGAACTGTTTAAAATCTTGCGAGATGATGCTGTCAAGGTGATGCATGCCATATGCCAGCAAATTTGGAAAACACAGGAATGGCCATCAGATTGGAAAAAATCAACTTATATCCCCATACCAAAAAAGGGAAACACTAAAGAATGTTCAAACTATCGAACAGTGGCACTTATTTCATATGCCAATAAGGTAATGTTCAAGAACTTGCAAGGTAGGCTCCAGCAATTCATGGAATGAGAATTGCCAGATGTACAAGCTGGGTTTAGAAAAGGCAGAGGAACTAGAGACCAAATTGCCAATATCCATTGGATAATGGAGAAAGCCAGGGAGTTTCAGAAAAAACATCTATTTCTGTTTTATTGACTATTCTAAAGCCTTTGACTGTGTGGATCAAAACAAATTGTGGCAAGTTCTTGGTGGGATGGGGATACCAAGTCATCTTGTCTGCCTCCTGAGGAATCTGTATAACGACCAAGTGGCAACAGTAAGAACAGACCACGGAACAACGGACTGGTTTAAGATTGGGAAAGGAGAATGGCAGGGTTGTATACTCTCACCCTACCTATTCAACCTGTACACAGAACACATCATGAGACGTGCTGGGCTTGATGAAGCCAAGGCTGGAGTTAAAATCGCTGGGAGAAACATTAACAATCTCAGATATGCAGATGATACCACTTTGATGGCTGAAAGTGAGGAGAAGCTGAGGAACCTTATGACAAAGGTGAAAGAAGAAAGTGCAAAGGCTGGGCTGCAGTTAAACCTCAAAAAACCCAAGATTATGGCAACCAGCTTGATTGATAACTGGCAAATAGAGGGTGAAAACGTGGAGGCAGTGACAGAATTTGTCTTTCTAAGCACAAAGACTACTGCAGACACTGACTGCAGCCAGGAAATCAGAAGACGTTTACTTCTTGGGAGGACAGCAATGACAAATCTTGATAAAATAGTGAAGAGCAGAGACATCACACTGACAACAAAGGTCTGCATAGTTAAAGCAATGGTATTCCCTGTAGTAACCTATGGCTGCGAGAGCTGGACCATAAGGAAGGCTGAGCAAAGGAAGATAGATGCTTTTGAACTGTGGTGCTGGAGGAAAATTCTGAGAGTGCCTTGGACTGCAAGAAGATCAAACCAGTCCATACTCCAGGAAATAAAGCCAGACTGCTCACCTGAGGGAATGATACTAAAGGCAAAACTGAAGTACTTTGGCCACATCATGAGAAGACAGGACACCCTGGAGAAGATGCTGATGCTAGGGAAAGTGGAAGGCAAAAGGAAGAGGGGCCGACCAAGGGCAGGATGGATGGATGATATTCTGGAGGTGATGGACTTGACCTTGGGGGAGCTGGGGGTGGTGACGGCCGACAGGAAGCTCTGGTGTGGGCTGGTCCATGAAGTCACGAGGAGTCGGAAGCGACTGAACGAATAAACAACACACTCCCGTAGTAATTACACCCACACCAAAAGCGCCCATCTCATTCAACTATCCCTTTTCGGGTTTCATTGTCAAGGGTGTTAATCTGGTACTAAAAAGGGTTAACAAAGAGTAAAGATGGCTGATTTATTCCGGGGGAAGCCTACAATAAGAGCCCCTAGAAGACTCCAGTCTTGTAACCATCTTTATATTCCAGACTCTTGGCCCCTGGGTGAGAAGACCGTGAAGTTTGATTCTATGCTAAATGATGTTATTTCACTAACTGAGACTCTAACTGAGATTTTGCAGGACTGTCTTTGAAGAAGGGGGGGGGGAATGCAGCTGTCTTTACAAGTGGCTTCACAGAGCTTGCTCAAGGCCACAACATGCTAAGTGAGATGAACAGCAGAACTGAGCATGCTCAGATGCCTACTGAGAGGAGGAGAAATACTGTTTTGACATTTTGTAGTGTACACCTGCTGATAAGAGAATGTCCTTACTTGATCCTAGTTGGGCAGGGAAGTGTAGCCCTGAGCACGAGCGACAACTAGGAGGAGGTGTTTGGGTGGATATGACCAAAAATGGCCAAAGATGACCGGGAGTTCAAAGAAGATATATCAAAGAGAAATGCATCAATCAAGTTACCATGCCCAGATGGTAGACTTTGGGTCATATATTGGGACATTTCGAAGTAACCCATTTGTAATGGTGCCAGACATGTTCTCCAGACACATGAAATTATGGGAGATAGATGGGACACTGTCAGGGTGGACACTGAGCCCATAGAATACCAGAGTAGTTCTGATTCTGAGGAAGAGGAGCCACTCCTGGGAGAGGAGCATGCTCATCTTTCCCAGGGCCAACAGCTGACAGAGATTCCTCCCACTGGCATTCCTAGCTTAGATAGCAGTCCTGGGAGTGACAGAGCGCGGGAAGCAGACTTGCTGGACGCGCAACACCAACGCAGAGAGCGGCGCCAAATGGAGGGCGCAGAAAGGAGGCGTAGTGCCCGGTTGGTGTGCAAACAACGGTTGCGCCCAGAGGATCCAAGGGAAAAGGGGAGGGACTCTCCCTAGCCCATAAGTTCAGGGTCTGCCAGTGATTCCCTTTCAAAAGGGGACCAACTGTTCCAACTTAGGGCATAGGTACTCTGCTGCTCTTATCTAGTTGCTAACAGTAGAGTTGTTAAGTTGTAAAAGAGGAATAAAGCTTTGAAAAGAATCCCTTTGTCTGTGTCTGGACTTGGCTACTGGATTAGACTGAGAGAGGCCTCCAAGGAGCCCTTGAGAGACACCTTGTTTCTGATTGTTGAGCAAATGCTCTAACCACATGCACCCCATTTTCTATTGGAGGGTGATTGTCTCATTGCTCCTTCGGCCCCACCTTTCACCAGAGCAGGGGTATAAAAGCCCAGGGAATGGGAGCTCTGGGGTGGTGCTTTTTGTTCTTGCTGCTGCTGCTACTCCACTTCCCTTTTTCTGTCATGCCACCAGACCTAGATAACTATGGACCTCTTTAGACTCCTAGACTTTGGAACTTAGGATGTTTTCTGAAAGTAGGACTTAGAATGATTTCTGAGCTTGGGACTTAGAGTTATTTCTCAGTTTGGGACTTAGAGTGATTTCTGGGTTTGGGACTTGGAGCGTTTCTTAAGCTTGAGACTTGGAGGTTATATCTGACAAGAGGATTTGAAACCCCATCTTCAGAGATGACAAATGGAATTATTCCCAAGTCTTGAGTTTTCTGTTCACTCCAACTCCTGCCTCTATTTTTTCCTATGCCTAGAGGAATTTAGTAATGCTTTAGCATAAGTTTTTGTATTCAAGGAAGAAGCAGGAAGAGGTAACGGGAGGGTTAACACATACATTGGATTGTTTTCATGTAGCTTTGAACTGCAAGTAGTATACAGGAGTAAGTTGGAAAGAGGAGTCATAACAACGTTAGAAGCTCAAGCCGTTATCTTATTGGCCAAGTTCATAGTACCAGCTTTGGCAATTGCAATTCTTTTGATTTATTATCTTCTATTTTTGTTGCATTCTCTTTCCCTGTAATTGGAGAGAAAGTTTCTAACGCTCATATAACCACCATGCCACTTTTTTTATTTTGTATTTTCCCTGAATTTTCTGCAATAAAGCCATAAATATGGTTTCAATTTACAATCTCATCTGTAGTAATGTTCTGTGGTGATGTTTACCTGTTGGGATTAGCTTGGTTATCCACTGGGGTGCTTCGGACCCATTTGGTGCACGATCTGAGGTTAAGTAGGACCAAGGGAAGCACCGAAGTGGAGGAGAAATTTGACAGCTGACATTTCAACATGTTATGGGAGGGGAATTTGACAAGTGGCATTTCTAGATGTGCAGAAGGCATATCGATGTGCTTGGGTACTGTACTAGCTGCTGTCACACCAATACAACTTAAGAATGTAAACTGTGGCCCTACAAATATGTGCACTTGCACACTTGCAAAGGACCAAAGGATTAAAAAAAAAAACTGTTTGCACAGTTTGAAGGACTGAAAAATTAAAAAATACCAATCCCATTTGCGCAAATTTGAAGGACTGAAATACCTGATCTCATTTGCACAAATTTGAAGGACCAACAAAATATTATCAATGTTAAAATTGTTCAGAAAAGGGGTAGCAAACAGAGTGGAGGGGGGGATTTCCCTCCAATGGAATATGAGGCTCCAAGATTTTGTGTTTTTCAACTTGTAGATTTGTCACCTATGTAGCGATCAGGGGGTAGCTGTCAGGCATCAGGAACATGAGGATATGGGAGAGGTTGTGCTGCAAGGCAGCTAGGATATGTGCCACGAGTGGGCAGAAGGACTGAGGGGGAAAGAAGCCATGCCAAGTTGCTGGATGCACTATCATCTGTCTGGAGTAACATGAGATGTTCAGCAACCAACCAACCCATGGTGGCTTATTTTCATGGTAGCTTAGCATGATGTGCAAACTCATCCAATATGTAGCAGAATGTTTAAGCATCATCTACACACACACACACACACACACACACACCTGTAATAACAGTGTACGTATTGCTCTAAAAAGACCATTTGTGAGTAAGCACGGAATTAAAATATAGAGATATTGGGAAAGTACTGCACTTACAGCAATGAGAACTTTGAATATCAGAATGCTCAAAATGGAACTCTGATCTATAGAGATGATACATGATTGGAGCAAGTGAGAAGTTTCACAAGAGACTAATGATCAGGATGGATGACTTATTCTGCCTAATGACAGAAAATGTCTATGATGCCTATTTGAAATTAATACTTTGATAGAGAGAGGGACAGCAGGAGACAGAATTATTTCATAACCTTTAAAGCAGGCTTTCATACTCTATACATCTCCCACGAGGCTCATGACTTTCAGTCAAACTAGGAGATTGCTTCCATTTTTACCACATGACTTTCTTCAAAGCTTTCTGATTAATTTTCCCCCAAGTGAATGAGGAAAGTCTTTGGTGCTTAAATATCTGAAGGCCTGAATGTTAAAAATCTTTAAATAACACCTGAATGATCACATTTTCATATGAGGATATTAACATTTCTATCATACTCAAGTGAAGAGTTTTAAAAAATCAATGCACGAGTAAGGATCTTCGGGGGGGGGGACTTAAATCCGTTACTTATAGAAATTAAGCAGCAATAAAACAGAGATTTAAAAAGTAAAACATATCAACTGGGATAATGGCAAGGGAGGCTATAAACTGGGGAAAAGCCCACTCTCTGTATTTAAAAGTACTGTACATACCACATCATCTTCCAGGCTTTGCTGGCAGTTAGAGTAAGAGTAGTATTCATTAGATAACTCAATAAAGGGGTTAATAATAAAACAAGAATCTATAACAGAAGGAAGAAGAAGGTTAGATGTGAGCATCATCAGGGCCTCACACAGTTTGGGGAGATAGGAAGTGTGTAAGGATGGATGGATGAATCAGTTTTGGTTTTATTCAGATTCTCATTTTCCCAGCTATAATTTCATTTCATCCCATTTCCACATTTGCAATGTTTTAACAAACACTACATAACACTACATGTGTTATGTTTTAACAAACACTACATAACACTACATGTAGTAAACAAATATTACTACACAAACTATGTTGTGTGCATTATTTTATTTATGTAGTAGTAGTAGCAGTAGTAGTAGTAGTAATAAATATTTCTATACCATCCAATAGCCAAAGCTGGCTGGCTGGTTAACAACAATTTAATATTTTTGTAAACAATTTTCTCAAATATAATGTGCTTTTCTACATTGCTTTCACTAATGTACACATTTTTGTGTTCATTTTCCCCTAATATTTACATGTTTGTATGCATTTCTTAATCAGAAAAAAAAAGATCACCAAATTTGGAAAGTGCAAATACTAAGTATAGCTGTGTTGCAGTTTTCATGCTGGTTCAGGAACTGCAAATTAGATAAATATCCATTAAAAATGTGAACTGAATTGATTTTTCCTCATTCCTAGAAGGAAGCATGATTCCAAATCCTCCAGTTTGATCCTGGATAGTAGGATCAAATCTGAATCAAACAAATTAATCTGGCTAACCTGTGCTGGAAACATAATTCTAGGCTTGGCTTAATCTAGGAAAGCAAATCTCAAGTTCATAACAAGTATGTTTTCCAAATTTCACCAGTTTTGCTAATATAATAACTAGATAGTTATATTTTATTTAAGGAATTTATACCCGATCTTTCAATAAGTTCCCATGGCACCTGGGTTGCCATCAGGATCATTTTATGAGGGGTGTACCTTATTGTACTAGGATCCTGTGAGGACCATATTTTATTAGGCAATGAATATTTCCTTATACTCTCTATATATGCATACTTTGATTGATTTGAGGGGGGTTGTAACTTCCTTTCTCTAAGCAAAGACAGGATTGTAACAGGCAATCCAATTACCTTTGTTTTGCTGAGACATTACTGAGCCTTTATTCTAAAATGCGCTAGCTTAGGCTTGTGAAGGGCTACTCACCCAGTTTTCTGTGGCAAGTAAGGGGCAAACTACACATGTGGAATGTATGTATGTAGCATGCTTTTAAAAACAACGATGAGAAGAACAACAACAAACCTTCAAACAGTAGCTGTGTAGGACTGAGCAGGATCTGGCTCATGTAGCACAGGAAGGGTTTTTAAAAATGCATCTTTTCCAGGTGCACTCTGATCCCACCAGAAAACTCCGCCCTCCCCCCTCTGTGAGGATGCTGTCAGCCCTGGAAGGAACTTTCCATTTGTGCTAACAGAAGCTTCCCTCTTCTGTGCATGCAGGCACTCTCCACACAATCAGAAACCCTGAAAAAAGAATGGCCCCCAAAATGCAAATAGTCTCCATTCAGATGAACATATGAAGAACCCATTCTGTTTCCCTCCCACATGCTACAGGCAGGGGTAGGCAACATGTGTGCCCCAGACACCTTCCTTGGTGCTCACTGAGACACCCTACACCTCCCAATTTTTATTTTAAAAAATATTTTTATATTTTCTTACAGGCAGCGGGGATTGCTTCAAAGCAAATTGGGAGCCTCTAGTTTCTGCCATCTTAATTTCCCATGTATGGGAAGGTTGCTTGTCCTTTGTGAGCCACTTGTCCAGTGGCAGCCATTTTATGGTTGTGCTCAGGGCAGTTTCTCAAATTTCCAAATGTGCCCACAGGCCCAAAAAAGTTATCTACCATCCTCTACAGGTATTTGAAGCATCCAGTGTGCAGGAGGTGCATACCAAAGATCTCTTGCCCTGTGGCTCTTACACCTACGGAGAGAGGCCTGTGGAGACAGGTCAGACATAGCAGCCAGAATATCAAGAGTTGGGAGAGATGGTGCATTTTCAGTAGTGGCTGGAACATCTTGGCCAGAGTCCCCCACTTCCACATTTGTTGAAATCTGGCCATGAGGCCCGAGACTTTAAGAATCAGGTTATTCTTGGCTAGATTATTTATTTATTTATTTATTTATTACATTTTTCATCTGCCCAGTAATTCATGTTCTCTGGATGGATTACAAATACTTAAACAACTAAAATGTCATAGAACAGTTAAAAATATAGCATATTACACAGATATTTAAAAGGATAAAATACAATTTAACGCAAAACAATAAACAGCATAAGCGTTGATAAAACCACCATAATAACCTAGAACTGACTGCAAGGAGGTCAAATCAGTCCATCCTAAAGGAAATCAACCCTGACTGCTCATTGGAAGGACAGATCCTGAAGCTGAAGCTGAAATATTCTGGCCACCTAATGCGAAGAGAAAACTCACTGGAAAAGACTCTGATGCTGGGAAAGATTGAAGGCAAACGGAGAAGGGGACGGCAGAGGATGCGATGGCTAGATAGCATCACCGATGCAATGAATATGAACCTGAGCACACTCTGGGAGAGAGCAGAGTACAGGAAGGCCTGGCGTGCTATGGTCCATGGGGTCACGAAGAGTCGGACATGACTTAATGACTGAACAACAACAACAAGGGCTTTTCCCTGTCTAGCAAGGGTGCTTGGGAGGGGGAGGGAAGGAGGCTGGAGGAAGCTCAAGGTAAATCATATCCTGGCCTCTCCAGTCTCCTCCCCTCGCCTCCCTCTGGAACAACCCCCTTTCCCCCTCTCTGAGGTTGATTTTCCAACCTTGGAGAGGCAGCCAGCATGGTTCTCTCCACCCCAACTGTGAGCGGGCAGATCTCCGACTTCCTCTTCTGAGGTCGGAGCTCTGTCTCCGACTTTGGAGGAGGGGAATCTGAGACATCCTATGGTCCCTGGGATGCTCACCCAGGACCATAGGATTGTTCTCTATATAAATAAATTTTAAAGTCTAGGTGTGGAGACAGCAAGCAGGATCCCAATTTGCACACACATACTGTATACACACAGAGACACTGAACATGTTAAAAGGTGTTCCGTCTCACTTCCACATGGAAAGTCTTGTTGATGCTGCTATGACAGCATCAGTGAATATGTGACTGATGCCACAAAATGCTTTTAACTGACTGATCTAGGCCTTAAGGGAAAAGAGACGTTTTAAAAATCTGGAGAAAATAGTCAGGAGAGTCCAGTAAGATGCTTCTGTCCAGTAAAGTACTTTCCTGTTTGAAAGCTGTTGAGGGGCTTGGAGAGCTCACAGGCAGCTTGGAAAGAACCAAAACTAAGTGTGCAAAGCAAGAATTTACCCAGTTACATTTCATTATTATGAACCTTCTTGTTCCCCAAGGTGTTCACAACTGCCTTCTGCTGTAATAATTTATCGTCTTGCTTGCTTCTAACAAACTGTCTGCAGTGCTTAGATAATTAGGGCTCAGAGTCCTGGCCTAACTCAGTTATCTATAGGGAAAATATGTTCTATCATAACATGCTTCCCAAGATGGAACAGATTGGAGGGAAGAGATGACATACATCACTGACTTATGCTGTTCAGTGCATATCCAGCATTTCAAGAAACTCTTCCAGTTTAATAAATCAGAGTATTTCTTCGGTCTATCTCTTATTCAGCCCTGGTTAGTAAGAACAATATGAATATATTCTGGAGATGTAATGCAGTTGAAGCAGGCTTTTACCACATATGGTGGAATTGCAATACACAAACAGCTATATCAGCCATATAATATTATTTGGTCCAATATCCTGGGCTTTACTGTTTATGTTACCCCTTTACTGGGACATGGAATGGAATTAACCTCATTTACCTATGCTAAATTACTTATAGACTTTTTGTTAACGGAGCCAGAATATAATCAGGCTAAAGAATGGTGAAAACTGTATATTCCATTTGTAGAATAATACAAAGGTTTAATAAAAATAGAAGCATGTGTTAATAAAGCCTAGATCAGCCTTCCCCAACCCAGTGCTCTCCAGACATATTGGACTACTATCCCATCATCCCCAGACAACTGACCTGGGGTTCTAAATCACACAGGGAAACACCACAGATACAAAAAGCTCCCTGCTGCAGATGTTCACCCTCATCACATGAGGGGCCTGGAGGAGCCACATGACCTCAGAAGAGGGACTAAATGCACACATGCACCCCTGTATCCATGTTAGGGATGTCAGAGAAATCCACAACGGATTCAAATGCATTTGGATTTCTATGAACCTGAACAGCAGATTGCGCAGCAGACTGGCTTTTTCCGAGTCATGCGGATTCCCCAGACTTCTGGACCAGTTATTTACTTTTAGCACGCTCGCTGTAATGTGCATTAGCACAAGTGCACATTAGTGCAACTGCACCTTTGCAACAAATGAAATGCTCATACAAAAAATCTGATTCTATCAATAAGCATACAATGGAATGAGACAATCCACAGAATACAGATGGAACAGATTTTAAAAGATCTATACATCCCAAATCCATGTTCCTTCTTTGGGTAAGTAACACCTGAATAGGGCTATGGAGTTCACACATTTTGTTTAATAAACTGCCATCATGTGATAAGTAATGGACAACCCAGGATAAGCTGTTAATTCAATGCTGCTTGGCTGTTATTGTTCAGCTCTTTTTGATGGGCATTTTCCTGATGAGTGATAATTGCAATTTTACATGTTCACGTTTACACATCATTAAGTGATACATGTCACTGAGTTGAGTGAACATTACCACACTTTATGATCTGACTCATTTGCAGTGGTTACATTTCTCATAGCAACCCTAGCTTATGCTTTTCCATGTGAACACTCTACTGGAGACAAATGTCTGATCTAATCTACAAACTACCAGATTACTAATCTACTCCAGCAGCACATCAAGCCCATACCTAGCACTGCACCGATTATTTTCAAGCCAATAAAAAAAAGGACAACCACTGCATTACAGCCAGTTTGGATGAATCCATTGGAGGAGGAGGAGGAGGGGGAGGAGGAGGAGGGGAAGGAGGAGGGGGAGGAGGAGGAGGGGGGGGAAGGAGGAGGAGGGGAAGGAGGAGGAGGGGGGGAGGGGAAGGAGGGGAAGGAGGGGAAGGAGGAGGAGGAGAAGGAGGAGGGGAAGGAGGAGGAGGAGGAGGAGAAGGGGAAGGAGGAGGGGAAGGGGAAGGGGAGGAGGAGGGGGAGGGGAAGGAGGAGGAGGAGGAGGGGAAGGAGGAGGGGGAGGGGAAGGAGGGGTAGGGGGAGGGGAGGAGGGGGAGGGGGAGGAGGAGGAGGGAAAGGAGGGGAAGGAGGAGGGGGAGGGGGAGGAGGGGGAGGGGGAGGGGAAGGAGGAGGAGGGGGAGGAGGAGGTGGGGAAGGAGGGGAAGGAGGAGGAGGGGGAGGAGGAGGAGGACCGGGGGGGAGTGCATCCCTGTGACTTCTTCTTGGTAGGGATGGCGGAGAATTTCTCCCCGAAACTTCGGAGGGCCAAGCTATTTGCGTTGCCCTTATTTTCGCCGTAGTCTACGTAAACATTTACGTAGACTACAGCGACCAAATAAGGAACGGGAATGGCGGCTCCCTATGGGGGCCGCCATTTGCGTACGCGTTTTTGTTTTGTTTTTTAAGTCACCTGTGATCGACTAAGTGACGATTTACGCAGCCTATCACGGCTGACTTTGCAGATCTAGCCGTGATAGGCTACGTTAATCGTCACGTAGCCTATCACGGGGGCGTTTTTTTTTTTTTTAACTGTTTAGTTTGCAGCCGGGTGAGGCGCCTCCTCCCCGGCCTGAATTTCGGCCGAGCGAGGCGGGAAGCCTCCCCTCCCGGCCTGAACTTCGCGGGGGGAGCAATGAAGCGCCTCCCCCCCACCGCGGGAAATCTTCGAGGACAGGTAAGTGACTTTCGTCCACCCCTACTTCTTGGTATCCCAGTGGCTTTGGATACCATTGACTACTGTATCCTCCAGGGCCATCTCTGTGAGTTGGGATGTGGAGATACTGTCTTACAGTGGTTTGGCTCTTACTTGTGAGGTCTGTTTTAGAGAATAAGACTGGGCAAATATTGCTCAGCACCTTGGCAGTTGCAGAGTGGGGTGCCATGGACCTTGTCCCCGATGTTATTTAATATTTATATGAAGCTGTTGAGAGCAGTCATTAGGACACATGGGGCAAGGTATCACCAGTATGCTGATGCATCCAGATCTGTTTCTCTGTGACATCTGAATCAGGGGAGGCCGGGCACATTCTGAACCAGTGCCTCGATGGATGCACTTATGGCTTGAATGAGGGCTAATAAACTGAAGCTGAATCCTGATGAGAGGCACAGAAACCCTATGTTTAGATGGTTCTCAGGTTCCGGAATTGGGGAGTTTGCCTGTTCTGGATGGGGCTTCACACCCTCTGAAGGTGCAGGTATTTTGTTTGGGGGTGCTCCTGGATCCATCTTTGCCAGTGGAGGCCCAAGTAATCTCAGTGGCCAAGAGTGTCCATTACCAATTCAACTCGTGTGCAACTACAGCTGTTCCTGAATAGGGACAACCTAGCCACAGTGATCCATGCGCTGGTAACCCTGTGATTAGACTACTGTCTGATGTGGAGCTGCCTCTGTACCTGGTTCAGAAGCTGCAGCTAGTGCAGAAAGCAACAACTGGGGTGCTCAGTGGGACACCCAGCTATGTGCACATTACACCTATGTTAAAAGAACTGCACTGGCTGCCTGTTAGCTACTGAGTCATGTTCAAGGTTATGTTGTTGCTATGCAAAGCCCTAAAAATTGGGGACCAAAATACCTAGCAGACCACCTTCCCCTATATACACCCCACCGACCATTAAGATCGTCAGAGGAGGCCTTGCTGGTCGCTCTGCAACCAACGAAGTGTTACCATGCAATATCTCAAGGGCAGACCCTCTTGGTGGCAGCACCTACCCTCCAGAAAACCCTCCCCCATGCAGTTTGGGAGGCAGAAAATGTGGTATGCTTCCAATGCCTCCTGAATTTATTTATTCATTCAGTCATTTCATTTCTATACCGCCCAATAGCCGACACTCTCTGGGAGGTTCACAAAAACACATTTGTTCACCCAGGCATTCTCTGGCTTGTAAATAATCACAATTGATCATATGCTGCTCCATTTTGCTGCTTTTTGCATTGTTTCTGTATTGTTGTAGTTTCAAAGTAGTTTTTAACAGTGTATTTCAAATGTATTTGTTTTGTTGTAGCTGAAATTGCTTTGATAGTATCTTAACGTTGTTCTTAAATGTGATTTTTTATATTTGTATGTCACTTGGAGATTTTTAATATTAAGCGGTATGAACTTGCCTGGCGTGCTATGGTCCATGGGGTCACAAAGAGTCGGACACGACTGAACGACTGAACAACAACAACAAGTATTATTACTAAAAATAAGTAAAATAAAAGGAGGAGGAGGAGGAGGAGGAGGTGGCAGCCTAGGTCAGACATATACCAGTAGCAGTCCAATTCCATTATCAGAGAAGTAACCACACCTCCAGTGTAACATGACACAGAAACTCCATATGGAGTTTCTTATTAATTTGCCCTGAGAATGTATTGATCATATTTCTTTGTCTCATTCGTTTTGATCTATACCAAGATTTTACCAAGCCATATACACTGAACTGCTTGGTAAGGGAAATATCAAAGCTCCTCCTCACCAGCTGTAGACCCTCTTCACTTGGCTCCATTTGCTGTTGCAAACGGCAGAATGCTCCACTTAAAACGTAGCCTTGAAAGCTAAAATAACTGTTCCTCTCAAGTTCTTGAGACCATTTCCCTTAGGATAGATGTGTTGATTTTTACTCTGCAACAGCAGCAGACCTACATCGATGTGCTGTGCTCACTTATACATAACGTTCGCACACAAAAATGGACCTACCGCAGAGAACAGCTTTTGTCTAGAGCCTTTTTGTCCATCAGGGCTCTGTTTCGTTCCAGGGTGATGGGTTTGCTTTGTGCCTCATTGGCCCTGGCTATTCCCGATTTTGCTCACATATAGGGCTGTGGTCATTAATATTAACTGAGGCATTAGTGAAGGAAGGCAGTAGAAGTTCAAACCCTATTCAGGGAAGAGTGACAAGAAGAGAGTGATGCCAATTACATGAGTGCTGCTAAATCTGAGGGTTTCATTCAAACATATTATGCATGCAAACTCTAGAGCATGTAGCTCAGCCTTTATGTATTGGAGCCAGTGGTGGGTGGAGGAAGAGCCCTTAGCAAAAGGAAGGAAGGAAGGAAGGAAGGAAGGAAGGAAGGAAGGAAGGAGAGGAAAATAAAGTGTTCCAAAGGGAATCCATTTGAAAGTGTACCTGTTTCAGGCCATTAGAGTGACCTCTGATGGCTTATCTGGAAAACTTTTCAAAAACTGCCTGTATAGCCACAGCAACGGAGGTGCCAGCTTCAATGAGCCTGTATTCTAAGTTTTATGCAGCAGTACCAGCTGCTCTGTAGTTAAGAGGAAGAGAGTTGGGAACCAAAGCATGACGTTATGTAAGCTTCACTTTGTCTGAAAACTACAGGAAGGAAACACATTTCTTCTTGCAAAGATCCTTTGATTGAACTTTAAAACGTTTAAACTCAGAGCTCTGCATTGGCGGTCCCGCTTCGTATTGATCCTTGCTTAAGTGGATTTACCATCTCACTCTGTAGCCGAGTGCTATATGTAATTAATTTGATTCACTTTGCACAAAACACTTTGGAACAGCAGAAAAGCAGAAAATGTTTTAAGTAACTGACCAGGCATTTTGTTTGCTGTGAGCCTGACGAAATGGAAAAGCGGACTGTCCTTCCTACCATCAATTTCCCTGACAGTCCATCTTCTCTCTGTGTTATCTCTCTCTCTCATTCTTTTATGAGGAAAGCCAAAGAAAGAAAGAAAGAAAAAAAAGAAAGAAAGAAAGAAAGAAAGAAAAAAAGAAAGAAAGAAAGAAAGAAGAGGTGGTGAGCAGATGTACTAAAGAGCTGTTGTCATTGCAAGCCTGCCTAGAAATAAAAACACTACCTCAGAACAACAGTGAACCTAAAAGATCATCTTAATCATTGAAAAATGGTTTGAGGCTTGTTTTCTTATGTATAGGGTCTCAGGGGAATATCTGTACATCCAAAAAATTTTCTTACGTAATAATTTATGACCAGGTTGGTAAAGAAGAGAGCTTAGCTGGCTTCAGACATTATAACTTCAAACATATTAAAATCTCAGCAAACAGAACAGAACTAGCTTGAAAAGTAAAGAACTACTGGAGATTGCCTTTGAAATTTGAATAGTATATGCATAAATGACAAGAGGAGGTATTCAATATATTTGTTCCCTGCCTTTCAGGGTGACATTCACAAGGCCGCTTACAAATATAAATGCATCATACAATATGCAGTTAAAACAAAGTAAGAGCTATTCAATGAACTCTGCTCTACAGTTAAAACAAATTAAGAACTGTTCAATGAACCCTGCTTTATTCAATGAGTGGATTAATTTATCCACTAAAGTGTTTGAGCTGGTGAAAAGTGTTTATACCATGTGTAAAAAATTATGTCACAGTACAGCCGGAGAATAGAGCGTTACTGGGCGTCTCTACACCAGCCTAAAATCCTGCATTTAAAACAGCGCTTTCTGCTTCTGTTTTAAATGCAGGATCACAACTCCCTTTTTCACGTGCTTCCTTTTCCCCCACCCCCTTCCTCCTCCTTCTCCCCATATCTGAGTCTTCCGTTACCTTTCATTGATCTCGCTCCTCTTCTTGCCCCTTTTACTCTTTTCACAGAGGAAACTGAGGCGGAACACAACGGGGTAATTTGATAGCTCATTATCTGCGATCTATTACAAAGGGAACAAAGGCATTTAGTACAGGATCACGGCATCATGTAAAGAGCCTGCAAACTTCCATGAAGGAGCAATCTAAATCGCACGATAAAATCTCAGTGTGAAGAAGCCCAGTATCTTTATCTCATACTCTAGAGTAATGTACAAAGAAGAATCTTGGTGAGAATTTATTAAGATGGCTGCTGGTGTGACTGGAATTAGAGCCTCTGGGCCCTTGTAGTGTTACAACCTAAATAAATGCATGGTTTTTTCACAAGAATATGGCATCCCTCCTTTTGGGAAAGCAAATATATAGAAGGAGAGAGAGAAAGAGAGAGAGAGATGTAATCATTC
The DNA here is from genome assembly GCF_057233095.1 of Heloderma suspectum. Classification (NCBI taxonomy): domain Eukaryota; kingdom Metazoa; phylum Chordata; class Lepidosauria; order Squamata; family Helodermatidae; genus Heloderma; species Heloderma suspectum. The sequence continues at coordinate 109,207,541 of NC_139458.1, read as the reverse complement.
TAATTTGGTAACATTCAATATATTATTTAGTAACATTTCTGTTCCCCCAATCCAGCTTTAGGCTGTTGTAACCCTAAAGTCCCTGGGATGGTGTCCCAGGGGCCATAGCATGTTTTGGATCTACCCCTCCAAAGACAGAGACACAAGTCCAACCTCCAAGGGGGAGATCCAACCTCTCAACCACCCCCACCCCACCTCAACCACGACAGAAACACCTGTGGCCTTTGCCTCTCTGGCTTCAGAACTCCTACATTAGTAGAGGCAAAAGGGAATTATCCCTGGGTGTGTTGGGAGCAGTTTGAAGAAAGACTTGGGTCTGCAGAATCCATAACTTCCCATTTCCCCAACGTGCCCCCAGAACTGGGGAAAATGTATGTCAGCTGTAGAAACTGGCATACATAACTGCAACCAATGGGAGGGAAATCATACAAGCAAAGAAAAACTTGGAGGATGGGGTGGCGAAAACTGCTCCTTTCCCTTCTGCCCTGCCTGTTCAAGCAGTTAGACAAATTAGGATTAAAGCATCATTCTAGTTGCATAGCAATCACTGAAAGCAATGTGGTGTAGATAGATGGCATATAGGTTTGGATGCACATTCTGTTTAGTCCCACAGACATTTGTGAGCCAGCAAGTGATAGATGTGCAGATCTCCTTAGCTGGACTGGGCCACAATTCTTGTACTAAAATTAGTCTCCTTGTCAATTTAGGGACAAAGGCAGTTGTCTATATAATTTAAAAGGGTGGTTAGCTAGGCTTTTGGCAACATAGTTACTAGTAGTTACTAGTTACTAGTAGTTAATAATTGGAATTATTATTTGCAACAATATAATTCTGCCAGCACAGTTAATTTCCTGATCATCCAAACAGTATTAATCACTCATAATAACCACAATGGCCCAAAAGGAGAGGTTTTAATAGGAGATATTTAAATCAGACAGAAATGCACATTCTATATCAGCTTTTGTCATACTGTTAGCGAGATCTGATAAAGAGAGAACTTACTAGTATTGAAGATGATATTAAAAAATATGGTTGTGTGTTCCACTTTTCATAATAAGGCAATAAAGGACACAATCCTATGGCCACTAGACGGCAGCTAGATGGCCATAGGATTTATCATTTTCTAGGAACCAAGCTTGGACCCAGAAAACTGACTCCCCTCCCCTGCCACCTCATAGGTGGCGCAGTTCATCCCTGGTACTGCGCTCATAAGAGCAGCATGGAGTGGCTGAAAAGGGGACATTCCTGGGGGCTGGGAGGGGACCACGGAAGCGCCATTACTATGCTTTCTATGCTCCGTCTCGCCTCCCCCTACCCACTCTGAGGCACTCTGTCTAGACAGCTGAAATTGGCCATCTAGCTGCAAATACAGGCTGGAGCATGGAGGAGGAGATACCTTCCATGCTCTCCCCACCCTGCACTGGATAGTTGGTCACCTCCAAGTTCGGAGGCGGCCAACTATCCCCATAGGATTGCACCCAAAAAAGGGTTTTTTTAAATTTCAAAAGAAAATATAGAATTTATTCTGTAAAGTTTGAAACCTTTACATCTTTCTAGGACACCTTAGGAAGATAATTTTAAATTACATAAAGTACAGTTATGTAATTTAAAAGGGAAACATGTATGTGTATGTGTATCTATCATCTCTGTCTGACTGTCCATCTGTCTGTCTCTTCATAGACATCAGAAAAGTAGTTCTGAAATTAAGAGAAAAAACTATTCTCGCTGCTACACAATTATATTTTCTTTATATCACTTATTGAACTTTGCCACACAGCTGTGATTAGCACCTACCTGCAGAGTAGTAATTCAAGAAATTTTAAAATATTGTGCATGTTCATTCTCTCTCTCTCTCTCACACACACACACACACACACACACTGTGGCCAGGAACTGCTTTGCCACTGTGTAACCGCACAACATTTAAGTATGTATGTGAATGCTGGAATCATGCCATCAGTCAACTGGCCAGGACACATGCACTCAGCTGCACCCATTGGTTCTGGTACTGGTTCATCACTGTGTAGGGGTGTACAGAACTCACCTCCGAGTCTGCCAGGGGTCCATGGGGGGGGGAGGCAATCTGTTCCTCCCCCCAGAATCCTCCCCGGCCAGCTCCACTCCACGGCGAGTCCGCAGAGCCGCCGGCCAGGTCCGTCCACTGCCACGCTGCCTGTCTTCGGACGCAAATGGCGTCCAGCGTAGCAGACACCATTTGCATCCCTGCCGTTTGCTGTGATAGGCTATGTAAATCCTTATGTAGCCTATCATAGCAAAGAGCAAGGATGCAAATGGCATCCACTATGCCATTTGCGTCCCTGCTCTTTGCTGTGATAGGCTACGTAAATCTTTACATAGCCTATCACGGCAAACGGCAGGGATGCAAATGGTGTCCCCTATGCCAGACGCCATTTGCCTCCAAAGACAGGCAGGAGCACACAGGACAGGCAGCAGTGGACGGCCAGCAGCAGGTAGGATCCGGCCCTGAGCGGATCCCCCCGGGTGGCGGAGGTGAGTCTTCCATTCCGCCGCGCACTCCAGGGGGCCAGATTCTAAGAATTGAAGTCCGTGACGGAATTCTCCACCATCCCTATCACTTTGTGTGTGTGTGTGTGTGTGTGTGTGTGTGTGCGCGCGCACGCACACACACACAAGTGTGTGAATGGGGCCATTGAGACAGAGCTGACAACTAATACAACAGTAGATCCAGCAGTTGCCAACTGAATGTAATAATAGTGGCCATCAGAGTGAGATATGTAAATGTCAAATCAATACATCAGAAATTCAACACTACATTTTAGAGATGAGGAAAGTCTATGAAAAAGTAATGTAGAGGAACATAGGACTACTCTGAAATGGGTAACACCTACTTCATATTTGTAACAACAAGAGCTCAGTGATTAGTACTAAAAGCCACTTTTGTATTCATACCAGGCAGGCTACACTAGGGATGGTCGAAAATTTTGTTTAAAGTCAGTTTTGATAAGAATTTACCAAACTTGGGATAAAAATTAATTTTGAAAGAAAAAATTCACACATGGGAGAAACTGAAATGTATCCAGGCCCAGGTTTTGAGTGTTTTGATCTTAAACGTCTGGATTTGAATCCCCATGTATTCAGCCATGTTAGTGCTGAATTAGGGTTGACACCTGTTTTTTCTGACAAGCTCCTCACCTTTAACAGCGGTACTGCAGGCAGGTACATCCTGGTCCTGACCATGCTGGGAATACCTGTAGCTATTGAAATTGGCTGTTGCAGATGGATAGAATTTTGTTTCAGTTCATTTTTTATAAGAATTTACCAGAACTCACCAAGTTCATATTTGGGAAAGAAAGAACTTGAGATTTTAACATTTTGAATGTGGGAGAAAGTGAAACTAACACATTCACCCATCCCTAAACTAATCTACTTAATTTAGTTGTTCATGAACATTAGTGGATCAAACTGGCACTGGTATTTAGAGGCTGTCTTGTCTGAGCATATTGCCTACGTAACTTCAAATACTGGCTCATCTCAGGCTTCTCTGATAGCATTTTAAGAGAAAAGACCTGGGTTATTCAGCATTCATGTTCAGGGCAGCCTTTTAATATAATGTTCCATATTCATACCTTTGTCTCTGTTTTGTTCTACCTTATTTCTCTTCCTAAAGCATCAAAAAACAGAAAGGGAGGGCAGGTTAAAGGTTGTATTTAGGGAACCTGTAAGATTTGACATGGAGAAAGACTATCAAATGAATCTTCTCCCTAGGAGTAGGAAGTACTATTGGAAAATCTACAGCTAGACTATCTGAGTCAGCAGGTTGGGTTGACTTTGTGACATCAGCAGCCAACTGACCTCTATTTTTGCACACACTTATTTGAGGGCTTATGGGCATTACCATGTACATGGAAATGCGGCCATAAGGATGGACTGCAGTTGAGTGGGACCAGAAGGAAGAGGAGGAAGGAGCACAGGTAAGGGAGGTGATGGAAAGAGTAGGCCTCTAGCCCACAAAAAAACAATGTGGAGGAAGTAGGATCCTTTCAATAGACAGAAAGCTGGGGAAGGAAGGAAGAGCTGGACTGGACAGCCTAGGAAAGAAGAAGAAAGGTGGTAGGGGTGGTAAGAACCTAATGGATTGGGTCTGATAAGGCATGAAATACTCTCAAGGCTCATATTTGTTGCCTTCAAAATACAAGTTGTGGAGGTTCAGAATGCATGGAACACTCCTTTCCAGCTCAGATTTCAAAGGCTTGCAGGCAAGTGTAAGTAAGAGAGAGGTTTCTATGGGTGAGGATGGGGAGTCAGAGGCTCATGGGGCAGTGGGGAGAGGAGAACTGGTATGATAGAGATCATTCCCCACCGACTCCCTAATTTGGAGTATGACAAGGTATATGCCCCCTTCATGGATCACTGCCTTGTTGTGGCGAAGGGGCTTGCGTAACTCAGTGAAGCCATAAGCTATGCCGTGCAGGGCCACCCAAGACAGACAGGTCATGGCAGAGAGTTCTGACAAAATGTGGTCCACTGAAGAAGGAAATGGCAACCCACTCCAGTATTCTTGCCAAGAAAACTCCATGGAACATATCACAAGGCTAAAAGAGATGACGCTGGAAGATGAGCCCCTCAGGTTGGAAGCCGTCCAATATACTACTGGGGAGGAGCAGAGGGAATTTCCAAGTAGCACCAGAAAGAGTGAAGTGGCTGGGCCAAAGCCGAAAGGACACTCAGTTGTGGATGTGTCTGGTGGTGAAAAGAAAGTCCGATGCTGTAAAGAACAATATTGTTTAGGAACCTGGAATGTCAGATCAATGAATCAAGGTAAGCTGGAGGTGGTCAAACATGAGATGGCAAGACTGAACATTGACATCTTGGGAATCAGTGAACTAAAATGGACAATCATGGGCGAATTTAATTCAGGTGACCATCATATCTACTACTGTGGGCAAGAATCCCTTAGAAGAAATGGAGTAACACTCATAGTCAACAAAAGGGTGGGAAAAGCAGTACTGGGGTACAATCTTAAAAATGATAGAATGACCTCAGTATGAATCCAAAGCAAAGCATTCAACATCACAGTAATTCAAGTCTATGCCCCGACCACTGAGGCTGAAGAAGCTGAGGCTGATAGGGTCTATGAAGACCTACAGCACCTTCTAGAACTAACACCAACAAAAGATGTCCTCTTCATCATAGGGGATTGGAATGCTAAAGTAGGAAGTCAAGAAATCACCGGGATAACAGGCAGGCATGGCCTTGGTGTACAAAATGAAGCAGGACAAAAGCTAATAGAGTTTTGCCAAGAGAACATGCTGATCATAGCAAACACTCTTTTCCAACAGCACAAGAGGCAACTCTACACATGGACATCACCAGATGGTCAATATCGAAATCCGATTGATTATGTCCTTTGCAGCCAAAGATGGAGAAGCTCCATACAGTCAGTAAAAACAAGACCTGGAGCTGACTGTGGCTCAGATCATGAGCTGCTTCTTGCAAAATTTCGGCTTAAATTGAAGAACGTCGGGAAAACCACTAAACCGTTCAGGTATGACCTAAATCATATCCCTGATGAATATACAGTGGAGGTGAGGAATAGATTTCAGGGATTAGACCTGATAGACAGAGTGCCTGAGGAACTATGGGCGGAGGTCCGTAACATTGTTCAGGAGGCAGCAACGAAATCCATCCCAAAGAAAAAGAAATGCAAGAAAGCAAAGTGGCTGTCTGATGAGGCTTTACAAGTAGCTCACGAAAGAAGGGAAGCGAAAAGCAAGGGAGAAAGGGGAAGATATACCCAACTGAATGCAGAGTTCCAGAGAATAGCAAGGAGAGACAAGAAGGCCTTCTTAAATGAACAATGCAAAGAAATCGAGGAAAACAACAGAATGGGAAAGACTAGAGATCTCTTCAAGAAAATTGGAGATCTCAAGGGAACGTTTTGTGCAAAGACGGGCATGATCAAGGACAAAGAAGGCAGGGACCTAACAGAAGCAGATGAGATTAAGAAGAGGTGGCAAGAATACACAGAAGAACTATACAGGAAAGATCTGAATGTCCCTGATAGCCATGATAGTGCGGTCACTGAACTTGAGCCGGACATCCTAGAGAGTGAAGTCAAGTGGGCCTTAGGAAGCATTACTAACAACAAAGCTAGCGGAGATGACAGTATTCCAGCTGAGCTATTTAAAATCCTAAAAGATGATGCTGTTAAAGTGCTGCATTCAATATGCCAACAAATTTGGATCACTCAACAGTGGCCACAAGACTGGAAAAGGTCAGTTTACATTCCAATATCCAAAGAAGGGCAATGCCAAAGAGTGTTCAAACTACCGTACAATTGCACTCATTTCACATGCCAGCAAGGTGATGCTCAAAATCCTACAAGCTAGGCTTCAGCAGTATGCGAACTGAGAACTACCGGAAGTACAAGCTGGGTTTCGAAGAGGCAGAGGAACTAGAGATCAAATCGCCAATGTTCGCTGGATCATGGAGAAAGCAAGAGAATTCCAGAAAAACGTCTATTTCTCTTTCATTGACTACGCTAAAGCCTTTGATTGTGTGGATCACAACAAACTGTGGCAAATTCTGAAAGAAATGGGAGTACCAGACCACCTTACCTGTCTCCTGAGAAACCTGTACAAGGGTCCAGAAACAACAGTAAGAACCAGACATGGAACAACCGATTGGTTCAAAATTGGGAAAGGAGTACGACAAGGCTGCATATTTGTCACCCTGCTTATTTAACTTATATACAGAGTACATCATGAGAAATGCTGGGTTGGATGAATCACAGCTCGGAATTAAGATTGCCAGGAGAATCATCAACAACCTCAGATACGCAGATGATACCACCCCAATGGCAGAAAGTGAAGAGGATCTAAAGAGCCTCTTGTTGAGGGTGAAAGAAGAGAATGCAAAAGCTGGTTTGAAACTCAACATTAAAACAATGAAGATCATGGCATCTGGCCCCATCACTTCCAGGCATATGGAAGGGGAAGAAATGGAAGCAGTGACAGATTTTATTTTCTTGGGCTCCAAGATCACCGCAGATGGTGACTGTAGCCATGAAATTAAAAGACGCTTGCTCCTTGGGAGGAAAGCTATGGCAAACCTAGACAGCATAGTAAGAAGCAGAGATATCACCTTGCCGACAAAGGTCCGTCTAATCAAACCTATGGTTTTCCCAGTAGTAATGTATGGCTGTGAGAGCTGGACTATAAGGAAGGCTGAGCACCGAAGAATCGATGCTTTCGAACTGTGGTGCTGGAGAAGACTCTTACAGTCTCTGCAGCCCCCTGGACTGCAAGGGGTCTTCTTACAGAAGACTCTGCAGTCCCCTGGACTGCAAGGAGGTCAAATCAGTCCATCCTAAAGGAAATCAACCCTGAGTGCTCATTGGAAGGACAGATACTGAAGCTGAAGCTCAAATATTTTGGCCATCTAATGCGAAGAGAAAATTCTCTGGAAAAGACCCTGATGCTGGGAAAGACTGAAGGCAAAAGGAGAAGGGGACGGCAGAGGATGAGATGGCTAGATAGCATCACTGATGCAATGAATATGGACTTGAGCACGCTCCGGGAGAGAGCTCAGGAGGACAGGAAGGCCTGGCATGCTATGGTCCATGGGGCCATGAAGAGTCGGACACGACTGAACGACTGAACAACAACAACAACAACAACAACAACGTGTATATCCATTTGCATTGGCTCAGATAAAACCAAGCTATTTCCTGATTGTGTCGGGGCGGGGGGGGTGGAATAAATCAGCTCATTCCAAGCCAACTAAGGCTGGGGAAGATGGTCCATCAGCAGATGTGGCATCAAACTGAGGCAATGGGACAGAGATAATTAGGAGCCTTAAGGGAAGAGGACTGAAGGAAGCAGTGGCCATGGGAAAGAAGCTGGAACAGGTACATCTCTTTATGACATTTCCAAACCTCCCCTCTCACCCCATATTTCATGGGCAACTCCCTAGTTCAAATACAATCTTTTTTCCTCAAACAGAAGAATATTAGCGGAGAAAGACATGTGAAAAAGATTACATCTGAAGAAAAAGTTCATGTGGGTGTATACAAAATGTACAATTCATCTACATTTTGCAGATCCAGTTCTTGCACTCACTCCTGGTGCAAAATCTGGATATTGCATCCCAACACAACAGCTTTTTATAGGAATTCATCCAGGATTTTCCTCTGTGAGATTAGGATACAGCCAGCAATTGGAGTTGTTAAAAAAGTATGAAGTGCTACAAAACATTCAGGATTTTCTCAGTAGCATGTGGAACAGGTCGTATTTGCATACTTGAAGTTAAACTGATTAACATATTAGAGAGTGACAGTTAATCTTCCCTCAAACAAGACTGGCTGATAATTCTGGGTGGGGAAGCTCTTTTCCCTGGAGCACATAGCCTGACTTATTTAATTGAACCATCTGGGTGTTAATATTTATTCCTCGTCAGAAGGGTACAATTGAAGAAGCATACCTTGGTCTTCCTGTTCTCTGTCTAGATCTAAGTATGATCCAGAAGCTCGCAGACTCTTCTAAGGTTTAATTTGCTATCTCCCACAGGCTGAAATTTCAGTCTTCTTCCAGTCCTACAATACTACCTTTTTCCTTGAAGTATGCATCACAGAGAGCAAGTGAAACCATGCAGGTATGACATGAATTTCCCTTCTAAAAATCAGCAAGTATATTCATCTTTAATTCCCAAAATTTTCAGAAATGTCAAGTGCCATTTGATGCAGCAGAAAGCATTTGCATCACTAGATATTAGCTCCATCCTTTCTACTCATAAAAGCAAGAACAGTTGCATCGTTAGAATGCCACACTTTTATCATGACTTTGACCCACCATAACATTCTGTAATGCAACTTCTCCCCTTTATGTTAAAGGGACTGTGAACTAGGTTTTGCCATGGGCTTAATATGTTACAGAGTGATGTCTTACTTAGTGGATAAAACCGGACTTGCCACTCAGGTTTGGAAAATCTGGAATTGGAATCAACTTAATGCAATTGCGAGCGGAGATGGGTCAAAGAAGACACAGACAACAAGCTTGGATTGAAAATTGGGCCACATTTATTGAAATATTTGCAAAGGGGTAACTAGGACAGGCATCTAACTGTGTCAGCGACTAGCTGACACTTCTAGGGCGAAAACACACCCAGCCTGAGGGGTGGCGGTGATCTCGCCATCCCTCCGGACTGCCCCTTCTGGGGGAGGTAGACCTTCTGGTGTCACCCCCAACCCGGTGCTGCAAAACACCTGGGTGAGTGAGTAGGGTTGGTCTCCCAGGCAACCCTTATGCCCCCGCCGAGCCGCACAACCCGTTCGGGGGGCCTCAGACGTCACCTGTCACCATAAGGTGCCTCTGCGTGCACACCATCCCTACTCCCTTTCCTGTTTTGCCCATCCTAGCCGCCAAGTGGAATGTGACCGATGATATAGACTGTATTCCCTTACAGGACACACACAACCCGCATAACAGTGTGACGTAGGCAAAAAAGACTCACAGTCCTAGGCCAATCTGGCTGTGAACCAAAAAATTCCTACATGGCTCCCAAAGGGGCAACCAGCAAAACCCACACTGCTAAGGGGAGGTTGGGAGGGAGCTGCGTCATGCCAAAGAGCTGAAATAGGGAGGGGGGTCGAGTTTAAGACAACTCGGCCCGCTCCTCCCTGACTGGTGGTGCGACTGGGGTGCACCAATCAGAGGCCCATACGTCTTATCACCCCACCCGCCCGCAATGGCCCCCCCTTTCAGCCAGACAAGCTGGCGCCAGGTAGGGCATTTGCAAGCGGAGATGGGTCAAAGAAGACGCAGACAACAAGCGGATTGAAAATTGGGCCACATTTATTGAAATATTTGCAAAGGGGTAACTAGGACGGGCATCTAACTGTGTCAGCGTCTAGCTGACACTTCTAGGGTGAAAACACACCCAGCCTGAGGGGTGGCGGTGATCTCGCCATCCCTCCGGACTGCCCCTTCTGGGGGAGGTAGACCTTCCGGTGTCACCCCCAACCCGGTGCCGCAAAACACCTGGGTGAGTGAGTAGGGTTGGTCTCCCAGGCAACCCTTATCCCCCCGCCGAGCCGCACAACCCGTTCGGGGGGCCTCAGACGTCACCTGTCACCATAAGGTGCCTCTGCGTGCACACCATCCCTACTCCCTTTCCTGTTTTGCCCGTCCTAGCCGCCACAGGAGTCACAAGCCTATTGCTTGTGAAACTCCCCCCACCTGTGCAGAAGAACTTCCCGCAGGCCCCTTTGCAGATCGGACAAAAATAAGTTGTTGCCTATGTCTGACAGGTGGACTCCGTCCTGCCTGTAAAGCTCCCTCCTAGTCCAATGGATTCCTTGGTGGTTGATATAGCCGTCACCATGCTCTGACAACCCACATGCCAATTCTCTGTTCACCTTGTGCCGGGCCCGTTCCATGGCCGCATTGCTCTGCGCCCTCCACATGATTCTTGGGAGCATTGAGGACCATAATATGGTCACCCCCGGCCAACGATGTCGGATCGTCTGCAGATCAGCCAATGCCTGCTCAATCAAGACCTTTCCAGGCTTGTAGCCCAGGTCGTTCCCTCCTAGGTGCAGCACCAGGACCTGTGGAGGGAAACTGACCAAACCTCGTTGAAAGAGTGTGGGAAGAAGACTGTCCCAACGCATACCCCGTCGGCCGAGCCATTGTATTGCCACCTGTTGGGGAAACTGCAGCCGGGATCCGAAGGCCGACATAGAAGCTCTGCAGGCAGCCCAAAAAACCATACTGTGCCCACAAATGAGCACCTGTACTGGCGTCGGTCGAATCCCATCTAAATAAAACACTGGGGAAGGCGAAGAGAATCATCATGAAGCATCAGGCAACTTGCGAATGTAAGAGCGGAAGACCCTGGAGCGCCATCTCCCTACCGCCTTCACTTGCTTGGAAGAAAAGCCTATGGCAGCTGCCGTAGAGGCCGCCCCAATACGGAATGAGTGAGTCCCAAAATGATAATGCCCCAGACCCAGTGTGGTCAAGGCTAACTTGGTGACTGCCCAAAATTGGAACTTTGTCACTGGTGAACCGTCAGCATGGCAAAATAGGGGACCCTCCTTTCCCCCGCGATGCTCAAAGAAAGCCTGCAAGGCCCTGACAGGGCATAACTCGTCAGCCTGGGCCTGGTTAAGGGTCACCAATGTTCCCTTGCCTGACTGATCGGTTTTTGAACGTCGAATATGGAGGTGAATCAGGTTAGAATGGATCAGGATATCGGAATACCTCAAGGCCCTCCCGGTGGTGTCAGATTTGGATGCCCAGACCAGTTCTGAAATCCTAAGGGCCCCAAAAAAGGCTGTTAAGGCTGCAGCGTGAAAGAGGGAGGCTTCGTATGGAGAAGAGCAAATGGAGGGCCACAATGCCCGAAGCCCTATAAGAATAACTGGCGACAAAGGATGTCTGGAGTCTGGCGGGGCGGGAGACATCTGTGCCCAGCCTTGCACAGCCTTCCTGATTCGGAAATCTGAGGTGGAGTCCTCCACCCCTCACACTTTGGCCCAGAAGGCCAAAGAGGCGAGCTTCCCCGAAATGCTCCTAGCAGATAGTCCCTTATTATGCAGATGTACACAGAATTGTAACAAGTGGTCCACAGGTAAGGGCCACACATCCTGCAACTGCAGTCCACACCTGAAGGTGCTAAACTCCCTACCTGCTCTCTCGTAGGCAGCTCTAGTGCTGGGGGCTATAGAATTCAGGATAGCGTGTTCGACTTGAGAGCGCCAATCTCCCACAGTTCGTCTGGCATGGGGTCTGGCAGCGGACGTGCCCACGGAGCCAACACACAGAACCGATCGATCTGGTTTCGTGACAAAGCATCAGCTATAGGGTTCCTCAGACCCGGCACGTGGCGGGCACGGAACCATATGATGTGGCGTAGGCATTCAAAGGTAAATACTCTAACTCCATAACCCTTTGGTTTCTGGAGGATAAAGTATTAATGACATGCACTACCGCCAAATTGTCACACCAAAAGAGAGCGACAGAGTTGGCCATCAATTCTGCCCAAATATTTACAGCCACGTAAATGGGGAAGAATTCCAGGAAGGTGAGGTCACGACAGATACTGCCGGCAGCCCAGCTCTCTGGCCACTGGCCCTGGCACCACCAGTCTCGCCAAGTTAGCCCAAAGCCAAAGGTGCCAGCCGCATCCGAATGGATCTGCATGTCAGCTCGTAGAAGTAACTCACGCCTCCAAAAGGAGATGCCGTTAAAGTCTCTCAAAAATTTAAGCCATACTCGCAGGTACATGCGCATAGCAGAGGTGACTCTGGTGCGATGATGCGGTAGTCGAAGACCCCGCATTGCCCAGCTGAGCCGTCACAGGAATGCGCGGCCGGGGGCCACTACCCTACAAGCGAAGTTCAAATGGCCAACGATCTCTTGGAGGGCTCTAAGGGAGACTTTACGAAGGTGCAAGATGGATTGGATCTTATTCCTAAGTACCAGCAATTTATCAAGAGGGAGACGAGAACACTGTGCGAGGGTATCGAGCTCGATCCCTAAGAACGTCAAAGTAACAGCTGGGCCCTCTGTCTTCTCATGTGCCAAAGGGACACCTAAATCTGAGGAAAGGGATATGAATGCCCTAATCAGGTCAGAGCATTGACTGCCATCCCCGGGTCCAGCAAACATGAAGTCATCCAAATAATGAACCACATCGCCGCAGCCCGTCTTATCCCATATGGCCCATTCCAGAAAGGTACTAAATGTTTCAAACATGGCGCAAGAAATGGAGCATCCCATAGGGAGGGCGCGGTCGATGTAAAATTTGTCCTGGAAGGAAAATCCCAGCAAATCAAAGTCCAGAGGATTGATAGGCAAAATGCGAAAAGTGGATTTGATATCACATTTGCCCATCAATGCCCCGCGGCCCAGGGCTCTTATCATGGCTACCGCAGCGTCGAAGGAAGTGTAACGCACGGAGCATAGGGAATCTGGGATTTCATCATTAACAGACTGACCTTTGGGGAAAGAGAGGTCATGAATTAACCTGAACTCACCGGGCGATTTCTTGGGGATAATTCCCAAAGGGGAAATCCGCAGGTTGGGTAGCGGGGGCGAGGGAAAGGGGCCGATGACCCGACCTGCCTGAACTTCTTTGTTAATTTTGTCTTGCACTAAGCATCGCATGCTAAGAACAGACCGGTGGTTACCGGTCAAATACGGCTTTCACAGACCCATAAAGGGGATCCTGAAACCCAGTGTAAAGACGCGTTCCAAGTAGATCGCTGCCCGACGATTTGGGTAACGCCTTAGAAGTTGAAGGAGCAGAAGAATCTTAACTGGGCTGGGGCCCTTTGTGAGGGGGAGGGTGCCCACCGCCATGTTTTCTGCCACCACAGCCATCCCTTGGGGAACCTCTCCAACCTCTGGCTCTCAGGCAGGAGGAGCAGGAGTGTTGACCGCCACAAAGAGAGCACTCGTGCCGGAAGCGGCATGGGTTTCGGGAAAAGGAACCTTTGGAGCTGAACTCCCAGCACAGCCAGCGGTGTTGAACCCCTGGACCCTCAATAGGCCTAACGGCTATTGCGGGCGACAGCTTGGCCAGGATGTGGCCGCTGTCGGACCTGTCGCCGAAGCCTGGCCTAGAAGGGGTCATGAATTGGAGCCAAAGGTCCTGGTCCTTCAGATCCCAGCGCATGGAGGGATCAATGGCGGCCCTCCTACGAAAGGCTTCATCGTAGGCCAGCCATGCACTCCCTTCATATTCGGTGTAAGCCCTGTATATTATGTCAACGTATTTGGTGAGAACCCAAGCCCTCTCAGGGAATCTCTGTTGGAGGATGTCAGCGTAAATTAAAAAACCTGGCAACCAGTTCGCCCATGTGCGAGGCACTTTGCGGGCTTTGCTCCGCTCAGGATCTCGGTCTCAGGACCTATCTTTATCACTGGGTTCGGGCTCACGAAAGAGCAGGGCAAAGACGTCAGTAAATTCACCCCGCAGAATTTTTTCTCTGGTGGCAATGGTTAAGTGAAAACCAATAGGGGAGGAAGTAGCACCAGTGGGCATAGATCCTCTACTCAGGTTGGTGCATGTGTCAATCGCGGACAACTGTGGGGCTAGGAGAGGAGGAGATAGGGAAGCCAGGGGGTTCTGAAAAGAACCAGCGGGCCCCTGCCAAACACTGGCGGAGGCAACGTTAATTGGATGAGGCTGGAGCAGTGGCGGAGCCGACATGGTGGCATCTCCTGCTAAGGGGAATGAAGCGCCAGGCCCCACTGAATTAGGTGGGCTAGCCACCGGAGCAGTTGAGCTGAGAGTTGAGGCCGAGGCAACGGGCTGGGGAGTACTAACTGGGGAGGCTGAAGTAACTGAAGGAAGTGAGAGAGGGGGAACTGGGCCACCCTGAAGAGTAAACCACGGCAACCAACCCCATGGGGTGATTTGTCCCATGCCCGGCCATGCGAATTGAGGTGCCAAAGCAGTCTCACCTGTATCAATCGTAGGTGTGTTCTGATCCCTAGCTGGAAAAACTGACGTTGCTGCTTGTGCACCCAGGGAAGATGAGGCCACAGAAGGGAGGAGCTCCACTGAAGGCGGTGCGCCTTCTGGAAGAGCTGAGGAAGAGGAGGTGGATGCCTCAATAGCGTCTAGACAAGCTGAAATAGAAAGAAGCAACGAGCGTTGGGTCTGCTGCCGTGTTCGCTTAGGTTGGACCGCTGAGGGTTTTTGGGGCCTGGCTGGGGGAGGGAGAGGTATCCCCAAGGAATGCTCAGCAGCTTCCAAACGAGAAAGAATTGATGACAATACCGGGTCTGAGTCCTCATCAGACTCAGAATCAGGCCTTGGCAGCGGCCCTCCATTTACCTTTCTTACCACCTTGGCCCTTCTTGGGAGGCATGATGCAAAAGGTAAGTTAAGCTTAGCTGCTACGGACTGAAGTAAGCAAGTGGGCACGCCGGGCAACAGGCAGCTATCACACAATCTTCACAATCAGCGGATACGCGTTCCAGACCAAGAGATTAAAGCTTAAGAGGTGCAGCAAAGTTGTTTTGTTTTGTTTTTGAAGGAAACGCGCTTGAGCCCGGGCACCCTCAGTTGAGGGCGCCCTAGCTCAGGAGGTGCCAAAGAGGCAGCCGCGGCTGCTTCAATAGTTTAAGTGATTATTTATTTATTTATTTATTTTGGGGGGGGAGATGCCAACAGGAGAATAGCAAGGCGCTGGGGGGGAAACACCTAGTCCCTGGCCCTGCCGCCAGACTCCCCTCCCCACCAGGCAGCCTAAACTGTCGAGCTGGGGGGGGGAGGCAGGCACGCAGCTGCCGGGACAGCCGGAGCTGGCAAACGTGGGTGCCGCGCACAACGCGCGCCGCCGCCGCGCCTCGCCGCCACCAGCCTCCGAAGCCCAGCGAGGTAAGCGAAAGGCCACGGCCAACGGAGGCCGGCGGAAGGCAAGCCCGGCAGACCAATACGCCAGCCGGCAGACAGGCCAGGAGCCGGCCAGCCAGCCGGCCGGCCGGCCAACAAAAAAAAGGGGCGGGCGATTGAGAGACCGTGCGGGCAGGTGAGCGAGCGAGCGGGCGGGCGGGCGGGCAGGCGGGCAGGCAAAGGAATGATGGGGTGGGCGATCGAGCGGGCGGGCAGGCAGGCAGGCAAAGGAACGAGGGGGCGGGCGGGCGAACGAGGTGATTGGGGGGGTGAACAAAGGCCGAGGGGGCAGGCGGGCAGGCGCGCGCCTCCCCACCCGGACCCCCGGGAAGGAGTAAGGCGCCCCACCCAGGCACGCGAAGAAGAGAGATCACGTGCTCGAGCACAGCCGCCGCGCCGCCGGTCAAACCGGGGCTGCGGTGGGCGCTCGAGGAAAGGAGCCCGCAGGGAGGGAGGGAAGGGGGGGTAGAAACGATATCACCAGTAACAGTTGGCTCTCCTGACGGCCAGCAGGCGCCGTCCCAGAGGGAGCGGCGCCGGAGCGCACGAGACCCGCCGCGAGTGTCGGCAACTCGATAGCCGCGCGTGAAGAGAAGCTTTGGCGCACAGAAGCATGCTGAGTCCAGGTGGCTGGAAAGACGATGAGGAAGCCGGTCTCCACCAGGCGAGAATCCCTCGTCGAATCCAGGCGAGTCTTTAGTTCTCAATAGCTGCGTCGCGCCAAAGAGCTGAAATAGGGAGGGGGGTTGAGTTTAAGACAACTCGGCCCGCTCCTCCCTGACTGGTGGTGCAACTGGGGTGCACCAATCAGAGGCCCATACGTCTTATCACCCCACCCGCCCGCAATGCCCCCCCCCCTTTCAGCCAGACAAGCTGGCGCCGGGTAGGGCATTTCTGACAATACCAGATCCTGCCAAAATGTACCTGATGTGAAAAGCATCTTGGTTGTAGATTAAGGGTAGTGTTTGCTGGCAGTGGCAGCAGAATTCAGTGGCGAGTCACCACCTTTTCCCACTGTGCTAGCAAGCACCAGTTACATTGCCCAAGTGTTGGTTTATGCTAGTGCAACATCACTAGCACTAGTGCTGGGGCACAGTTGGATGCTATCCAAGAATACGGGCTCGGTAAGTAAAATACAGAGGTAAAATTTCATGCCTGCTAGCAAATTCCTTATTCACTTCAATGCAAACTGAAAATGACAGCAAGTTTAGAAGGAAATCTCCAGGGTTAGCATGGTCCACTGTTTCTCTGAGTTGATGTGAGCTCATTGTCTCAATGACAGTGAGCTCCCACACTTGGTGTAACCATTGATTCACTGATGAATCAGTGGAGGCTGGTGGTTTTGATTTCAGTGGGGCTGTGACTCCATGAGAACTCTAA
This sequence comes from Heloderma suspectum, assembly GCF_057233095.1. Taxonomy (NCBI): domain Eukaryota; kingdom Metazoa; phylum Chordata; class Lepidosauria; order Squamata; family Helodermatidae; genus Heloderma; species Heloderma suspectum. The sequence continues at coordinate 109,190,771 of NC_139458.1, read as the reverse complement.
AGGAACTATCCAAGGTGCTGAACCTATTTTGGGGATGGGGTCGAGTGTTTTGGATAGCTCTTTTTAGAGCTATGGCTGGTTCTGACTGAAACTCAGAATGGATCTACAGCCCCACCGGAATCAGAGCCACCAGCCTCCACTGTGATGAACAGACCAAGCAGCCGTATGTTGAGTTTAGAAGTCCAGCTAGCCCAGTACTTGGTCCACACCAATTAGCAACAGCACTTCAAGTTTCAGCAGACATCTTTCCCAACCTTTTAACTGGAAATGCCAGAGACTGAACCTGGGATATTCTACATGATCCTACCACTAAGCTATGGGGTCCCTCTTTGCTTCCACCATCTGCATTTTCAGATTTTCCTTTGAAATATTAATTCCCACCACCACCACCACCAAAAAAATCAACTCATATTATAGAAACAATTGAGATTAAAATCAGATCTTCAGGGAGGAAAGTAACATTTAAAGCTATGCTTGACTTTAGGGAAATAAAACTAACTGAACACTGAATAACTAGCATTTAATGCATTTTAGAGCTTCAGCTATTGTGCGGTATTAATTAATAAATAAATAAGTCATAGCTTCTGGTTTCAAGATTTACTGCATTTGTCAAAATGGCATTATTTGAAAACACTGTAAAAATCATGGAAAATGGGGAACAAGCAAAGTCTCCGTTTGTGAAAATTTGGACAATAAGATGGCATTAATTGAATCCTCTTGACAGCACCCACTTCAGTAGGTGCTGTGAAGGCATAAGGGATCCCACAGTTTGATCCAATTATAAGATCTAGCACTCAGAAGACATGTGCTTTAACTATATGGTGCTAACACGAGATCTGTACACTTTGCTGTCAGCTCTGTGACTTTGATCACATCACACATCGTCTTTTAGCTTCTGTTTCCCCAGCTGTAAGACAGATTTTTTTAAAGGTACTCAGCAGCCTTTTTAAAAAGCACTTTTAAAAAAGCACTGTAAGATCTGAAGCATTCGGCACAGTTTTGAATTAAAGCAGGGGGGCAGGGGGGCTACCTTCAGTATACTTATGAGGTTGACCTAGTTATGGCCTAAATAAAGGAATTGCTTGTTTTGGATCCATGTGCTCTCTGCCATACAAAACTATATTTTATGTATGTATTTCGTTTGTACCCCACATTTCTACGAAGAAATATGGCATTCAAGGCGGCTAAAATAGGTTGGCTGATTAACAATCGCCCTCATGCAAATGTTGAGGGAGCTGTTGCTGCTGGGCATGTGACCTGGCAGCACTCGCACAGAGGTGCCGCCTCCACCTGGGACTGGTCTCCATAGCTGTCCCAGAACACCCATATGTTGTCACTCTTACTTATTTCACAGCTCTTTGCAAAATCTACCTTTTCCATGAAGCCTATGGACACCTTAAAACACAGGTCTGGTAAAACACAGACTTTCTAGGGATACTATGAGGTACAACCCAATATTGTACTGTAACTAAGTCTAAGTGTGTGTGGCTGAGATAAAGGTGCTTTCAGTGTCAGTCGCTGTCTCCATCTCTCTCCCCTTCTTCTGTTGTTTCCATTGTGTCACATTTTAGATTGTGAACCTGCCCTTTTATACTTTGCAAAGTGCCATGTACATGATGGAGTTAAGGTTGGTGAATTCCATCACCTCCCCTGCAGCTACCCACACCATATCACACACCATCTCCCAGTGCCAGCTCCAGCTTTTTCGGGGTCCTTGGACAAGACACCCCCATGGGCCCCCTTCCTCAGTGAATGTACCTTCTAACGACCATTGTCACCAGCATCTATTGCTCTGTATCTTCTTTCTCATCATTGCTACCATTGATTGCTTGACAGGCAGAGAGCCAGTGAGCAAATGGGCAGTGGCATCTACTGCTCCTCCTTCTCACCATCTCTATTGTCTGGGCCAGAGAGAGAGACAGGTGAACAAGCAGGTTTCAAGGGAGGAGAGGAGTAACTCCAGGGGGCTCTTGTCAGTGGGGTGTGGGCCCTTGGCTGGCATCTGACCATGCGTATTCTTGATGGTGGCCCTGCCTTCCCCAAAGGCCTCCCAACCCCTGAGAGCATATGGGGGGAGAACAGAGGGATGCAGAGAGACAGGAGAGGAAGGACAGCTTCATTCTGGGAATGTCACTTCTCTTCCATTCATAGAAGGAAAGTTAAGACCTAAGTCAATAAAATAATGACTGCTACCATTATTTGCTTGATTTGCAAGAGGCCTCTTGGGACTTGACACAATAGCACACATTGCAGCAGAGATATTAACAGCCCATACTCAGAGATGCACCACAAACAGCACTTCTACCTAAACGCTACTGAGCTGAGCACCCAAGAGAAGACCAGCATGCTCCAAAGGAGCTCATGGGAGTGCATTTATAAATCTGAAACAGCCACCATGTTAGAGCAGTGTGGCTGGCAGTGCACTGACCATTAAACTTGGACTGAGAAAAGTAGGTGTATATTCTGGCATATCACAGGATAAATGTAGAAAAGTTATTCACACCATTGTTTTTCTTTTTTCTGTTACTGTGGTATTAAAATTATGTAATTCAATGGGTGGTATTCAATGCTGATTCTACTTGAAGTAGTTGTACTTAAAGTAGAATCAGAATCATAGGGTTGGAAGGGGCCTACAAGACCATCGAGTCCAACCCCCTGCTCAGTGCAGGAAGCCTGATTCCCAGGCGGTCTCCCATCCAAGCACTAACCAGGGCTGACCCTGCTTAGCCTATTGAAATGGAGATTGGCCAGTTTTTGACTCACCATCACAGATACTTCTTTTTCAACATTAGCACTGATTTAGCCAAAATGTCTCAATCAGGTTACTGAGTTCTTCAGCATGAACAATCCAGCATGCGATGACAGCTGCCACACGGAATGATTTCAAGTGGCCTCCTCATGGTGCCCACAATGTGTAAACAGGCCCTCAGATCACTTGTTTAATTTCTATTTGTTTATAAAGAAAATTGTAACAAAAGGCAGGGGGTGGGGGAGGATTGAGAATTATTTCCATCCTGTACTACCAAGGGTGCTGGTACTCAAAATAATGATACACAGTTTCAAGTGAGTTGACCCCTTATTGTGAAAGTGCTGACAGGGAGAGAACACATCTAAGATGCAGGTTGCAGGGTTCGAACTACAGTGATACATGTGTGTGCTGAGCTGGGATACAAAGGTTTTCCCATATAATTGTCACCAAAATAAAATTGTGCTCCAGGATGACAGCTCCTCAGAAGGAGATGGGCATCAATAACAGTGGTGGAAATGTCTTCTTTAATTATCTAACTCCAGATATAGCACACAGCTCCTGAACAGACTGTCACAGGAAGCACTGGACATACAACCATTTACACAGGCTGGAAGAATGGCTCTAATTGGTGATTTTGGAAGGAAGTTACTGCGTTTGAAAGCTCTTCACAGAAGGCCGGTGCATTTTCACTAACCATCAAATTGATTATTTCACATGTCTCTCTTAGAATGGAATATCTGTCTAGGCTTATGCTGTTCTTATTACCATAGCATACAAGCACTTCAGAAACATTAATAAATTTATCTTCCAGTAACCTTGTTAGAGCACAGAGAGACCATTGTCTATTTTTCATAGAAAGCCAACAAAAAGAATATTTCAGGTAGCAATACCAAATTACAGATCAGCTTATCTCTCGTCCGCACAATTTGTTACTCGCCAAGCCAAATGCAACCCACTAGCCATTATTCTAGCTAGGGATGCTGGAGGAATCTGCTGTGGACTTAAATAAGGCCAGATTCCCAAGAATCTGACCTGCAGTGTCCACAGTGGACCAGCTCCCCTTACCTCCACACCCAGTGGCCTCCACTCAGGACAGCTTCCTTGGGAAAATCACGGCCATATATTGCATATTTTATGCCATTTGCAGCTGTTACACACTTATATCTACGTAAATTACAGCCTTAAAAGCGCTTTTATAACTGCAATTTACATAGGTGCCTTATGGTCGCAAATGGCATGAAATATGCAATTTACTGCCGTAATTTTCCCAAGGTCCACAAATGGCAGCCAAACTTGCCTTTTTAAAACCGGAAAGGTGACTCATGAAATCTGGCAGGTGCTTGCAGGGCTCTGGGGAAATCCAGTCAGCCCAAGCAGCCTAGATTTCCCCGTAGCAGACACACACACACGCACACACACACACACAAACCAGACTTTGGGAGGGTTCGCCTGTCCCTAATTCTAGCCAACTGCATGCTTGACCTCTCTTGCTTTTGCAATACCATCTGTGGCTTATGGGCTATCTTCAGTTTTGACAACAATCTGTGCAGCTCTTCTCCACATACAAATATGTAGAACCCGTAAGGCTTATCCACACAATAGTTTCCCACACAACCGTTTCTTGCAGCACACACCTAAGTGTGAGGGAAGGACTCTCAGGAGAGATAAGTATATTCTTTTCCTTGGGACACTCCTGATGTGAAGGTGGGAATGGCGAAGACACCAGTGCCCTCTATTCAGTCCCTGTCCCTATAAGCCATGGTGATTATTGGGGGCCTGTATAGGCAAGATATCATGTATATAGAATCATCGAATCATAGAATAGTAGAGTTGGAAGGGGCCTACAAGGCCATCAAGTCCAAACCCCTGCTCAATGCAGGAATCTAAGTCAGAGCATCCCTGACAAATGGCTGTCCAGCCTCATCTTGAAGGCCTCCAGCGTGGGAGAGCCCACCACCTCCCTAGGTCACTGGTTCCATTGTCGTATTGCTCTTACAGTCAGGAAGTTTTTCCTGATGTTCAGCCGGAATCTGGCTTCCTGTAACTTGAGCCCATTATTCCGTGTCCTGCACTCTGGGATGATCAAGAAGAGATCCTGGCCTTCTTCTCTGTGACAACCTTTCAAGTACTTGAAGAGTGCTATCATATCTCCCCTCAGTCTTCTCTTCTCAAGGCTAAACATGCCCAGTTCTTTCAGTCTCTCTCCATAGGGCTTTGTTTCTAGTCCCCTGATCATCTTTGTTGCCCTCCTCTGAATCCTCTCCAGTTTGTCTGCATCCTTCTTAAAGTGTGGTGCCCAGAACTGGACACAGTACTCCAGATGACACCTAACCAGTGCTGAGTAGAGGGGAACTAGTACTTCCCGGGATTTGGAAGCTATGCTTCTATTAATGCAGCCCAAAAGAGCATTTGCCTTTTTTGCAGTCACATCACATTGTTGGCTCATATTCAGCTTGTGATCGACAACAATTCCAAGATCCTTCTCGCTTGTAGTGTGGTTGAGCCACGTATCCCCCATCTTGTAACTGTGCATTTAGTTTCTTTTTCCGAGGTGCAGAACTTGGCATTTATCCCTATTCAATGTCATTCTGTTGTTTTCTGCCCAGTGCTCCAGTCTATCCAGATCACTTTGAATTTTGTTTCTGTCTTCCAAAGTATTAGCTATCCCGCCCAATTTTGTGTCATCTGCAAATATGATCAGCATTCCCTGCACCTCCTCCTCCAAGTCATTAATAAAAATGTTGAAGAGCACTGGGCCCAGGACTGAGCCCTGCGCTACCCCACTCGTTAGCTCTACCCAGTTTGAGAAGGTCCCATTGATAAGCACTCTTTGAGTCCAATTCTGTAGCCAACTGTGGATCCACCGGATCGTTGTTTCATCTAGCCCACTTTGAGCTAGTTTGCTCATCAGGATATCATGGGGCACTTTGTTGAAAGCTTTGCTGAAGTCGAGGTATATGATGTCTACAGCATTCCCACGGTCTACAAGGGAGATTACTTGATCAAAAAATGAGATCAGATTTGTCTGGCAGGACTTGTTTTTGACAAATCCATGTTGGCTTCGAGTAATCACGGCATTGTTGTCAAGGTGCTTCCAGATGGATTGCTTTATCATCTGCTCCAGAATTTTCCCAGGGACTGATGTCACACTGACTGGACTGTAGTTCCCAGGTTCCCCCTTTTGGCCCTTTTTGAAGATAGGCACAACGTTAGCCCTCCTCCAGTCATCTGGCACTTCCCCCATCCTCCATGATTTCTCAAAGAGAATAGACAGTGGTTCTGAGAGTTCTTCTGCCAGTTCCTTTATTACTCTCGGATGCAGTTCATCTGGCCCTGGAGATTTGAACTCTTTCAAAGTAATTAGGTGTTCCTTGACCATATGCCTATCAATCTCAAGCTGCAATCCTGCCCCTTCAGCCTGCACTTTGCCTTTGCCAGGGGGGTCATAGACCCTCTTTTGGGAGAAGACTGAGCCAAAGTAGGAATTGAGCACCTCTGCCTTTTCTTTGTCATCTGTTATCGTTTTGCCATCCTTATTTAATAGCTGAACAACCATTTCTTTCCTCTGCCTTTTACTATGCACGTAGCTGAAGAAAGCCTTTTTGTTGCTTTTAGCATCCCTTGCTAACCTCAGCTCATTCTCAGCTTTAGCCTTCCTGACGCCATCCCTGCAATTCTGTGCTATCTGCCTGTACTCTTCCTTTGTTACTTGGCCTTCTTTCCACTTCCTATATGTGTCCTTTTTTGTTTTCAGGTCATCCCTAAGCTTTTTGTGAAGCCACATTGGCTTCTTCTGTTGTCTTCCACCTTTTCTTCTTGTTGGAATTGTTTATGATTGTGCCTTGAGAATTTCCTTTTTTAAAAGCTCCCACCCATCTTGGACTCCTTTTCTCGTTAGCGTCGCTTGCCATGGGACCTTACTGATCATTGTTCTGAGTTTGTTAAAATCAGCTTTCCTAAAATCCAGGGTACGCGTTTGACTACACTCAGCTTTTGCTTCCCTTAGAACCAAGAACTCAAGTACAACATGGTCGCTTTCCCCCAGAGTTCCTGTAACTGTGACTTTATCCACTAAGTCATCTCTGTTGGTTAGGATCAAGTCAAGGATAGCCGATCCTCTAGTTCCTTCCTCTACTTTCTGTAGGAGGAAGTTATCCGCCTCACAAGTCAGGAATTTCCTGGAGGGGCCATGTTTTGCAGAATTTGTCTCCCAACAAATATTGGGGAAATTGAAGTCCCCCATTACTACTACATCATGCTTCCTTAAAACATTGGCTATTTGCTTTTCAAAAGTTTCATCCTTGTCTTCTCCTTGATTGGGTGGCCGGTAGTAGACTCCGACCACCAGGTTCCTTTTATTCTTTGCTCCATTTATTTCAACCCAGATGCTCTCGATGGGGCTACCAAGCTCCTCCTCCTGTATTTCTGTGCAGAGATATGTAATTTTCACATACAGTGCAACCCCACCTCCCTTTCTGTTCCTCCTTTTCTTTTTGAACAAGTTATATCCTTCAATTGCTGTATTCCAGTCATGAGAGCCATCCCACCAAGTCTCAGTTATACCTATCAGGTCATAATTTCCCTCTTGTATTAAGAGTTCAAGTTCGTTCTGTTTGTTTCCCATACTCTGGGCATTAGTATATAGACATCGAAGACCATGTGCTTCATAGTCTGGCTTTCTTCCTACATGTGTCTGAAAACTATTATTGGGCGCTATCAGAGCTGTTCTCTCCGTTGCAGTGTATGCGCCTATGTCCATTGTTACCCCCAAATTACATCTCCCTTCCCCGTAGGATTCAGTTTAAAGCCCTCCTGATGAAGTTCTTCATGCTGTGGCCAAACACATTCTTCCCATCCTTTGTGAGGTGCAACCCGTCCCTAGCCAACAGCCCATCTTCCAGGAAGTATAGCCCGTGGTCCCAGAATCCAAATCTCTCTCATCGGCACCACCTTCGTAGCCAGTCATTCACCCGGAGTATTTTTCGTTCCCTTTCTATCCCTCTTCTAACTACTGGAAGGATGGATGAGAAAACAATCTGGGCCCCAAAGTTCTTGAGTTTCCTGCCCAAAGCTTCAAAGTCTGCCGTGATCTCTTCGTAGCTCCGCTTGGCGGTATCATTTGTTCCCACATGGATGAGAAGAAAGGGATACCTGTCAGTGGGCTTTATGAGTGCAGGCAACCTTTCAGTCATGTCTCTAATCTGTCCACAGGTCTTCGCAACATACTTGGGTCTCGATCCCACGCAGCAAGGAGTCTCCCACTACTACCACTCTTCTCTTCTTCTTCTTGTAGGCCTGGGCTTCATCGCCTCTGTTTGACTGACCTTCAGCCTCTTGCTCACTCTCATGCAGGTTCCCCTGTGATTCTTCCTCTGCAGGCTGTCCTCCAGTCTCATCCGCAAGTACCTGGAATTGGTTCCACAGCTCCACTGCTTCCACTGGTGCAGAGTGGCGTCTAGTTCTTCTTCTCCTAACTGTCACCCTTTTCCAAGGAGTATCCTCTACCCCATTTTTCTTCACCTCAGCATTTCCCGCTGCCTCATCTTGCTGTTGCTCTTCAAGCTTCTGGTCTTCCCTTTGCTGCTGTAGTTCCCCCATTCTGTCCAAGAACTCATCGTGTTCTCTTATTCCCCGGAGGGTCGACAGTCGCCGCTCCAGTCCACTTACTTTTTTTCTTCCAGCAGCGTGATCAACTTGCACTTGTTGCAGGTGTAGGCCATGTTGTTCTCAGGTAAGAAAACAAACATGGCACACACCTTGCAGGTCACCACCACTGGAGAGTCTTGTCCTTCCATAGCCTCTTTTCCCTTTTTGTGTCTAGCTTTGTGATTGTTCTAGACTAGCCTGTGCCTGCTCCTCTACTCAGTAGAGGTTAAAAGCAGAGTCCCACTGGTGTGCAAGTGTGTGTTACAAGACAAATAAATGGAAAAAAGTTAGTTAAAAAAATAAAAAATAAAAATAAAAAAAATGTTAGGGGCCTCCCCCTTGACCTCCCCTGCCGAACTCCCCTGGCCAACTCCTGTTTGCTCCCCCTGTTCACTCACTCTGTTCGCTCTCTCTCTGGGAGCTTGCCTGCTTCTGTAGTCCGTGGACCAGCTGGAGCAGCTTGCTCTGCTCTGCTCTGCTCTGCTCTGCTCAGCTGGGAGGCGGGAAACATATGTGGGTGGTGGGGATCAGAAATGATTAAATAGTGCTCCTGCTCCCCCAAATTGTAGCCATTTGTTGTGCCTCCAGCCACGTCAGTGGCTCGTGTGTGATAAACCATCATGATTAACATTGTCCTTGTTGTTTCAGCACCACATAGCCATCTCACAGCTCATCCTGGTACTGCACAATTGAGGGCAAAAGAGGGCTGAATGGAATCCCATAGAAGAACTGGGAAATGGGAATAGCAGGCCCAACTGTGTGGAACCTCACTGCACAGCAGCCAGTGTGCCAGCCCTGCAATAAGACATTTAAAAGAAAAAATGGAAAGGAAAGACCTTGTGCTGACTACTACTGATGAAGTGCTGCTGTTTCAGGCCCCTCTGGGCTGTGGGGCCCCAGGCCTGTTCCCAGAGGTTCATCCCAAGTGGTATCACTCAAAATAACTTTTAGACAACTGACGATGTACTAGACCAGTAAATAAATAGTTAACTATCTTCATCATATTAACTATTACCAACTCTTTCAAAATAGCTGAAAGAAGTAGGCAGCACAATCTGAAAAAATTGGAAACAATTGTGTTTTGTCTGTTCTTACAGTTTCTCCACTCTCCTAGTCATTTCTGAGCATCCCTTGAAGAGTAAACTGGTAAAACAAAGGTACAGCTTTTATACCCCCAAATACCAAGGAATTAGTCATAAAAACTACATCTTAGCCAAGCTGCAAAGATTTAATAGCAAGCTGTATTTATTTATTTATTTATTCATTTCATTTATATACCGCTCCATAGCCGAAGCTCTCTGGGCAGTTCACAAAAATTAAAACCAAACGGCACACAATAAAACAATATAAAATATATAGAACATTAAAACCACAATATAACAATACAACCACAATAAAACCTAGCAGAAGTGCAGGAATTTAAAATAGAGATTTAAAACAGCAAAGCTAAAAGTCTAGAAAGTTAAAATGCTAAAATGCCTGGGAAAATAAAAAGGTCTTCACCTGGCGTCGAAAGGAATACAATGTAGGTGCCAGGCGATCCTCACTAGGGAGTTCTTTCCACAGCTGGGGTGCCACAGTAGAAAAAGCCCTCCTCCTAGTAGCCACCCGCCTCACTTCCTTTGGCAGGGGCTCACAGAGAAGGGCTGCTGAGGATGATCTTAAGATCTGGGCAGGCACATATGGGAGGCGGCAATCCTTCAGATAACCTGGCCCCAAACCATTAAGGGCTTTAAATGTTAATACCAGCACTTTGAATCGGGCCCGGAAATGGACGGGCAGCCAGTGCAGCTGAAAAAGTACTGGCATAATATGAGCTCGCTGGCCAGACCCTGTTAACAATCTTGCTGCCCTATTTTGGACCAGCTGAAGTTTCCGGACCATTTTCAAAGGCAGCTCCACGTATAACGCATTGCAGTAATCCAGACGAGAAGTTATCAGAGCATGGGTAACTCTGGGTAGCTAGGCTATCTCTGTCCAGATAAGGGCGTAGTTGGTATATCAGCCTAAGCTGATAAAAAGTGCTCCGTGCCACTGAGTTCACCTGTGCCTCAAGTGACAGTTCTGGATCCAAGAGCACCCCCAAACTACGAACCTGATCCTTTAGGGAGAGTGCAACCCCCCCAAGAACAGGTTGAATATCACCTAGCCGGGCAGACGAACCACCCACTAACAGTACCTCCTTCTTGTCTGGATTGAGTTTCAGATTATTGGCCCTCATCCAGTCCATTACCATGCCCAGGCACTGATTCAGAACAGCCACTGCCTCACCTGGGTCTGATGAGAAAGAGAGGTAGAGCTGGGTGTCATCCACATATTGATGGCACCTCACCCCTCACCTCCAGATAACCTCCCCCAGCAGTTTCATGTAGATGTTAAGCAGTATGGGGGATAAAATAGAGCCCTGTGGGCTCTATTGCCATGGCACAGAGCAATAATCCCCCAGCACCACCTTCTGGAATCGGCCATCCAAGTAGGAGCGGAACCACTGCAGTGCAGGGCCTCAAACTCCCAACCCAGACAACCTATCCAGAAGGACACCATGGTCGATGGTATCGAAAGCTGCTGAGAGGTCCAGGAGAATCAACAGGGTCGCACTCTGAATGTTGAAGCTTCAAAGCTGCCTCAAAAGGAAGATCAATACTGATACATTTTTAAAAAATAAAGGAAAACTTTGAATGCTATTTTGGAGCCTTAAATCCCTTGGAAGATTTATTTCAAGGAAAAATTATAATTTATTGGTAGTAGAAAGTGTACGCTTCCCTTAATGGACACAGTTTTGTCAATGCTGTAGTATGAAGTCACTGTAGACTTTGACTGAAAATTGCCAAATTATATTCAAGGCAGAAAACATCGCAGTGAATTAAAACATAATACAAATATTGACAGCACTCATCTGTCCCCTGGCATGTATTATTCACACCAAGTAGGTAGGATATGTTAAATGCATCAATTTCCAGCCATTTGGCTTTCTTGGGGTGGTGGGGTGGAATTCCAGAGAAGAAAACTCTCGTGGCCCTAGCCACATTATTTTTAAAACTGCTAAAGTACTACCAATGGGCAGAATATAGAATTCTGACTTCCAAATTAAACACCGAAATGGCCAAATCCTGCTCCTTGCAACCAAATGATGGGACTTTTTAATGTGCCCCATGAGTAAAAAGGTGACCATTAAATCCAGTGGAGGCAGGTGGCTCCGAGTTTGGTGGGGCTCTCCATCCATTCTGGGTTTCAGTCAGAACTAGCCAGACCTTTAAAGGTGCTGAACCCTATCCCCACCAAAATTGACACCATCAGTCTCCACTGATTAAATCCACTGTTTATTCAGAAAAAAAGCTCTAAAACCTTGAAAGCCAGCTTTTATAGTGAAAGGAAATTCACATTTGCTTTTCCAAATGAAGTTTGGGGCCCTTCTTGTGCACTTGTGTTTTGCGGCCATGATTTTTGGAGCTGACCTACCAAAACAAACAGATTTGTCCCTTGGGGGTGTGCATATGCATGGTAGGATACACCATTCATACTGATACATAAATAAGCTAAAGACTGCCTTTGTGAATCCACCCTGTCACTGTAGGAGGCCTGATGATGCATTTTTTCTACAACTTGGTATTAATAAAAACAACTTTGCCATGTATTTTAAGTTACACATTGCAAGTGTAAAACAGAGTAAGTTGAGAGGAGTTAGCAGTAATAAACCAAAGCTTTATCAGTAAAAAGAACCATCTGGAGTCCCTAACAAGCTCCCCTTGTCAAGGAAGTAAAGTTTTTAAAAAGCCATCCTGTGAGAGGCCTCATTAGCTCTGAAGTTTAGCTCATTAGCTTTGACAATTAAACCCAATGCTCTTAGCACCGAGATCCAAAAGTGGGAGCTTGAAACGTAGAGGAGGAGACCCCAATATATAAGATAATGTAATGAGAAACATAAGGATGTGTATGCCATTTGTAAGTTCGTCGTGCTGGATTCTTACCTTTCTTTCACCACCCCTTCCCATCTCGGAAGCCACTGCATGGAAAGAAGTTAGTACTGTTTGTACAGATATTGCTGACTTATCAGAATGAGCCTTTTCGCAATTGCCTCCTTCTGGCATTCTCTTTGACCACATGATTGGGGGGTGTGGGGTGCTGGCAAGCCCAGCCTCCTTCAGTGTGTCTCGAGCCATAGAACCATAGAATCATCGCATTGGAAGGGGCCTACAAGACCATCGAGTCCAACCCCCTTCTCAGTGCAGGAAGCCTGATTCCTAGGCAGTCTCCCATCCAAATACTAACCAAGGCTGACCCTGCTTAGCTTCCGAGATGAGACAAGATCAGGCGCATCCAGCCTCCTTCTTCTTGTTCGCAGTCTTCCACATTTTGGAGGGTGAACTGCTGAAGCATGACACCCTTCAACTCTTGGAGGGGTGGAAATGACAGGAAGGAGACACAGGCTGGGTTCACATAACATGCTAACCCACACTCAGTGGTTAGGTGTGGGTTGTTGCTGAACCATGGGTTTCTGCTGAACCCCGGGTTAGCAGGTTGTCCAAACCCAAGGATATTTTTCACAGGGTAGCTTGTTAACCATGCAGTTTGCCTTATTTTTCTCAAACAAGCCACTTTGAGAATCCATGGTTTGTTGTTGGGTTGTTCAGGGTAGTTAACAAGCCACAGTGCATGGACAACATGCTAACCCAGGGTTCAACAAACAACCCATGGTTGAACAACAACCCACACTCAACCACTGAGTGTGGGTTAGCATGTTGTGTGAATCCAACACAGTGAAGGAGGCCGGGCTTGCCAGTGTACCCCTGCTCTTGGTTAGGGATGGATAGACTCACCTCTGTCTGCGCTCGTCAGGCACTCACCGGACCTCCACCACCACCTGCTACAGCCCATCCCTGCTCACTGCACCACACGAGCTGCTGGACAGCTCAGTGAGCACCTGGTGTGCGCCACAGGGCCACCCATCCCATTAGTGAGCTGCCATTTTGCATAACAATGGCTACTCATTATTCTGCATAAAAAGTATTTTAGGCAAATGGTGGCCATAAAGCTGCCATTTATGCAAGATTAGGGGCTTGAATGGACCATGTCCACGAGCACAATGTAGGTGCCAGGTGCACACCTCTGAAAAGCTCATTCCACAACAGAGATGCCACAACAGAAAAGGCCCTCTTCTTAGTAGCCATCCACCTAGGGATGTCAGAGGATTCCTCACGAATTTTAAATGGGATCGAATTCTTTTTTTTCTTTTCTTTTTTGGAATTTATTTTTATATATTTTATCTTTATAATGAAATAAACAATACCAAAATTACCAACAACCTGACCAATACAACAATTTCCCAGCAATACAATATTCTGATGAGGACACCACAGTAACAAAAAGAGAAGGGAAAAGAAAAGAAAAGGAAAAGGGAGGAGGAAAGGAAGTGAAGAAAAAAGATTATTTCCCCTTCCCTCCCCCTCTCCCTCTCCTTCCCCTTTAAAGAATTAAGTTTAAACTCCAATACCCCCCGGCCTACGATGCCATTCTGTTTTAAAAACTATATCTATAACCTTAACAATCTTACAGTTTAATAAACAACCTTACATTTCAATATCATATCATCCTTATATCAAAGAAACAGGTCTACAATTCATTCTCAGAAGCCTATATTAATAATAATAATAATAATAATAATAAATATAGTGTTATATAATAATAAAACTTAATATAAACCTTCAACAGTCAGTATTTTATACTAGATATATTATATATTTTGAAATAGAAAATATAAAGAAAAGCAAGAAAAAATGAAAGATGAAAGAGAATAAACGAATATATGTATAATCATTTATCTTCTAAGCTAGCCTGGATCATGTAGACTAAACACAAACAGTTAACAAAGCTTGTTGGATCTCCTCGTGAAGGCCTCCAGTTGAGAAATTCTATCAGAGGCATTTTTAAAACAAATTTGTGTCATAGTTTCATTTCCTGCCACTCGGTCTTCTAGCTAGGGATATCAGAGAATTTCTCCACGAATCTCGGGGAGGCCGAATGCCAGCGCATTCAGCCCCCCGAACTCCATGGCGGAACAGCCTGACACCCCCCCACCCCCCCACGGATCCCCCCCTGGGACGAGACTCACCTGGGGTGGATCTTCCAGGCAGCGGAGGCTCCAGCGGCGGCAGCGGCCGGTCTTCCGACCGGCTGCCGCCGCCGCCATTTCCATGCTTGTGTAAAAAAAAAAAAAAAGACGTGATAGGCTACGTAAAGATTTACGTAGCCTATCATGGCTAGATTTTTTTAAAAAAAGAAAAAAAAGACGTGATAGGCTAAGTAAATCTTTGTGTAGCCTATCATGGTTGGGTGGGTTTAAAAAAAAAAAACCGCGTACGCAAATGGCGGCAGCTATGGCCGCCGCCATTTGCATTCCTTCTTTTTACCGTCTTAATCTACGTAAATATTTACATAGACTATGATGGCAAAAATAAAGGGGAACGCAAATAGCGTAGCGGGAACTATTTGCATCCCCTTTTGATTCGCCGTTTTAGCCTACGTAAAGATTTACGTAGGCTAAAACAGTGAATGAAAAAGGGACACAAATAGCACCCGCTACACTATTTGCGTTCCCCTTTATTTTCGCTGTCATAGTCTACGTAAATATTTACGTAGATTAAGACGGCCAAAAAGAAGGAACGCAAACGGCGGCGGCCGTAGCCGCCATTTACGTACGCGGTTTTGTTTGTTTGTTTGTTTGTTTACCCAGAGCCCTCCGCGGCCGGAAATCCGGCTGTGGACAGCTCTGGCCTGGCCAGGCCAGGCCGGGCCTGGCCGGCTGCTCCACAGAGCTGCCGCTGAGCACAGCTGACCGTTCAAGGATTCCGGGGGGAGGGATGGAACGCCTCCCCCCCCACCATCAACATAATCCGTGAAAGGTAAGTCACTTTCGTACATCCCTACATGACGCATTAATTAAATTCACAGCTCCTTGCAAGGCGGCGATGGAATTTGGGATTAAATCCAACCTTTTGGCTTGCTCCATAAATTGTGAAGATAAATTGTGAAGTCTTTATCAGTGTAAATAATTCCCCTATATCTTCTGTTCTCTAAACGTTTGACACAGGGGGTGCGAGGGGAGTTGATGCCAGCTCCTTTCTTCTCCTTGGCACTGTCATGTTTCTCTCAAACAGATCTTGCAGGTCCTCAGATGTTCTCAAATACTGTTAACATTTCTTAAATCATCCCTCAGAAGTTGTTGATATTTCTTAAAGCATATATTATTATGGAACACGTCAGCCCTGTTTTCTCCTATGAAATAGGGGTCTCAGTACAGCTTTTTGTGTTGGTAAAGCTCTGGAGAGAAAATCCTGGAATCCAGCCCCCCCCCCCACTATCTCGAGGGGGGTACTTTTCTCCAAGATGTTATCCAGATGTTGCCTTGTCCCCCTTTTAATTCCAGGGGGGAATGAAAAGGGTTTTCAACCTTTTAAAATGCTGTTTGAGAAAGCTCCCATGGAGCTGACTGTGCGATGCTACCAGAGCAACATTGGTTCCAACTGGAAGTCCAAATGGGATTGAATTTTGACAAATCTGGTCCACGGAATCCACCTCGGAACAGGGCGGCCCGGTCGACCCGGACCGGAGCTCACACGGACCCTTTTTTTTTGTCCACCGAATGGCGGATTTTACAAAAATAATCATGAAAATAAATCTTTAAATCAGAAATGGAAGAAGAACACGAACAGCTTTACCCTTTTAATGATAATAAATAGGCATTTTCCCTGTGCCGCAAGGCTTTCTTTCACTGGGGCTGAGTCGTGAAGACCACGGAAATCCTCCATCTTTTCTGTTCATTCTCTGTGGAAGTCAGGTCAGGTCAGGTCAGGACAGGTCCGGTGAGGTCAGGTCAGATCAGGTCAGGTCAAGTGACTGGAAGTCACATGGGGTATCCCAGCGAAGGGCTTTACCCTTTTTATGAAAATAAATAGGCATTTTCCCTATGACCCGAGGCTTATAGAGATCGACAGTGGGTGCACGAAAAGGATTTTTCGGCGGTACTTACAGAATTATTTATGTAAGTTCAGGGAGCCAAAAAAAAAAACAGGGAATCCAGGGCATGCGGACGGTGGAATGGGGTGGCCCTTGGCTCTGCAGATTCCTCGCAGAGTGGAGCCTCTCTGCAAGGATTCCGGGGGGATGAACGGATCACCTCCACTGGTGATCCAGATTCTCCACTGGAACGGACGGTGGGGAATCCATACATCCCTACAACCACTCCACTTCCTTTGGGGGGGGCTCCCAGAGAAGGACCACTGAAGCTGATCTTCAGGTCTGGGTAGGTATATATGGGAGGAGACGATCTTTCAGATAACCTGGACTCAAACTGTTTAGTACTTTGAATGTTAATACCAGCACTTTGAATCAGGCCTGGATGTGGACTGACAACCAGTGCAGATGGAAAAGTACTGGCATACTATGATCACATTGGCCAGTCCACATTAACAATCTCACTGCCCTATTTTGGCCCAGCTGAACTTTCCAGACCATTTTCAAAGGCAGCCCCACATATAATGCACTGGAACATTTTTTATACTTTAGTGTAGTGTTGGAGAACCTGTGGCCTTACAGATGTTGATAGATTACATCTCCCATTATCCCTGATCCATGTTGGCTGGGGAAGATGGGAGTTGGACTCCAACACCACCTGGAAGGCCACAGGTTCCCCACCCCTGCATTAATGCTTGGATAGTCTTGCTCTACATACAATGACCTTGTCCCATCGGTGCTGGCTGTGTAGCCCTCCTGACCAAACTGGAACTCTTCAGAACTGTGAGACCACGACAACTATCCCACACAAAGCCAACCACTCTGCAACTCATAAATTCCTGATTAGGCATATTTTAAATTAAGACTGTGCAACTACGTGTTACCTCAGCAAATTTGTGCCCAAACTGTGTAAACAAGTGGCAGTGGGAGGAGGAGGAGGAGGAGGAGAATTCAGCTTGGTTTCTTCTCCAACAATCTTCTCACTTGAATTATCAGCATTACAGAGCAGGGGTGAGGTAAAAATGTTACACAAGGGAACCTTCCAGGGAACTGCATGCCAGAGGTGGGTGGGGCCCCCCAACACACACTCTTTCATACACACACACATATGCATACACATCCACACATAATACACACACTTTCATTCTCACACACATTTTCCATGTGTGGAAAATGTTTAATTTTCCATGTTTAATTGCAGCACAGAGGGTGATTGGGAGTCACAACCCACAAGGAGAAGAGAGTTACCTCTTACCTCCCCAGCCACAAGCCCCCATAAACTGCTCACCCTGCGCTAAACGAGGCTTTAGGAAAGTCTTCCAAGCTAATGATGGAAAGCCTAATTGCTGCAAGCGGGGTGAGGATGGGAGGTTGTTGGCTGGATAGGGAGATTCCCCAGGCCACATATGGCCCATAGGCAGAGGTTTCTCACCCATTATTTAGAGCTTACTGCCCAAATGATGGCTCTACAAACGGCTGGATATAGCTCATGTTTATGCTGCCTGCTTGAGATTTCAAAAAAGAGCTTTCCTGGATTAGGCCAAAGGTCAATCTAGTTCAATATCCAACTTCCTACACTGGACAACCAGATGCTTCTGGGAAGCCCACAAGCAGGGTTTGAGGGCCCTGTCCTATTGTTGCTTCCAAGCCTACTAGTATTAAGTGGCATACTGCCTACCAACATTTTAATTTACTTTTATTTATTTAAATATTTCTAACCCACCCTATATCAATTGATCTCAGGGCAGAGTACAATAATAAACACAATTCAACATAAAACCAATCAATTGTCATCAACAACAATCCAAACAAACAAATCAAGACCAAGACACAGTCAATAAGAACCGGAAGCTTGGGCAAATAACCAGGTTTTAACTTGGCACTGAAATAGGGCCAACAACAGCACTAGCCAGGCCTCCAAGCATTGTATAACGGAGCACCAGAGAAAGCTATCTCATATGTCCCTACATAATGTACAGCTCCCAACACAGAGAAGAGCACCATTGTCAGATTTCCAATAATTCAAGCAAGTGCTGTTGTTGTCATTCAGTCGTTCAGTTGTGTCCAACTCTTCATGACCCCATGGACCATAGCACGCCAGGCCTTCCTGTCCTCTGCTCTCTCCCGGAGCATGCTCAAGTTCATATTCATTGCATCGGTGATGCTATCTAGCCATCTCATCCTCTGCCATCCCCTTCTCCATTTGCCTTCAATCTTTCCCAACATCAGGGTCTTTTCCAGTGAATTTTCTCTTCTAATTAGGTGGCCAAAATATTTGAGCTTCAGTTTCAGTTAGGGATGTACGAAAGTCACTTACCTTTTCGCAGGGGTGCTTCACAGTGGGGAGGAGGCGCTTTGTTTCTCCCCCCGAAGTTCAGGCAAGGGGGGGGAGCCGTCCCGCCTCGCCTGGCCGAAATTCAGGCTGGGGGGGAGGCTTCCCGCCTCGCCCGGCTGAAATTCAGGCCGGGGAGACGCGCCCTGTCTACCTGGCTGCGAAACAAAGTGTAAAAAAAAAAAAAAACCGTGATGGGCTACGTAACGATTAACGTAGCCTATCACGGCTAGATTTCCAAAGTCAGCCATGAAAGGCTACGTAAATCGTTACGTAGCCTATCACGGGTGACTTTGAAGAAGAAGAAAAAAAGCGCGTACGCAAATGGCGGTGGCCTATGGGCACCACCATTTGCGTTCCTTATTTAGACCCGGTAGTCTACGTAAAGATTTACGTAGATTTGGTCCCAGTAGTCTACGTAAAGATTTTTTTTTTTTTTAAGATTTTTTTTTCAAACGTAGCCTATCGCGGCTGACTTTGGAAATCTAGCCGTGATAGGCTACGTTAATCGTTACGTAGCCTATCATGGGGTTGTTTTTTTTTAACACTTTACCTTGTAAAGGCGGCGGCGGCAGCCGGTCAGAAGACCGGCTGCCGCCCCCGCCCCTGACGAAAGGCCGACGAACCGCCGACTGGACCCGCAGCCGGGAGGGACAAAGGTAAGTCCCATCCCAGAGGGGCGGGGGCGGAGAATTTCACCGCCGATTTCGGGGGGCTGAATGCGTTGGTGCTCGGCCCGCCAAAGATACGGGAAAAATTCTCCGCCATCCCTAGTTTCAGTATCTGTCCTTCCAATGAGCACTCAGGGTTGATTTCCTTTAGGATGGACTGATTTGACCTCCTTGCAGTCCAGGGGACTTGTAAGAGTCTTCTCCAGCACCACAGTTCGAAAGCATCCATTCTTCGGCGCTCAGCCTTCCTTATAGCCCAGCTCTCACAGCCATACATTACTACTGGGAAAACCATAGCTTTGATTAGACGGACCTTTGTCGGCAAGGTCATGTCTCTGCTTCTTACTATGCTGTCTAGGTTTGCCATAGATTTCCTCCCAAGGAGTAAGCATCTTTTAATTTCATGGCTACAGTCACCATCTGCAGTGATCTTGGAGCCCAAGAAAATAAAATCTGTCTCTGCTTCCATTTCTTCCCCTTCTATATGCCAGGACGTGATGGGGCCAGATGCCATGATCTTCGTTTTTTTAATGTTGAGTTTCAAACCAGCTTTTGCACTCTCCACTTTCACCCTCAACAAGAGGCTCTTTAGATCCTCTTCGCTTTTTGCCATTAGGGTGGTATCGTCTGCGTATCTGAGGTTGTTGATAATTCTCCTGGCAATCTTAATTCCGACCTGTGATTCATCCAACCCAGCGTTTCTCATGATGTACTCTGCATATAAGTTAAATAAGCAGTGTGACAATATGCAGCCTTGTTGTACTCCTTTCTAGGGATGGGGGAGAATTTCTCCCCGAAACTTCGGGGGGCCGAGTGCCAACGCATTTGGTCCTCCGAAGGTTGTTCAGGGAGAAATTCTCCGCCCCCCCCGCCCCCGTCCCCCCCCCGGGATGGGACTTACCTTTCACGAATGTCCCTCCCGGCGGCGGGTCCCGGCGGCAGTTCGGCAGGTCTTCGTCAGGGGCGGGGGCGGCAGCCGGTCTTTCGACCAGCTGCCGCCGCCACCATTACAAGAAAAGTAAAAAAAAAAAAAAACGCCCCTGTGATAGGCTACGTAACGATTAATGTAGCCTATCACGGCTAGATTTGCAAAGTCAGCCATGATAGGCTACGTTAATCGTCACGTAGCCTATCTAGGGATGGCAGAGAATTTCTCCCCGAAACTTCGGGGGGCCGAGCGCCAACGTGTTCGGCCCCCCAAAGAAGTTTCAGGGAGAAATTCTCCACGCCCCCCCGCACCCCGCACCCCCCCCCACACGACGGGACTTACCTTTCCCGAATGTCCCTCACGGCGGCAGGTCCCAGCGGCGCTTCGTCGGGTCTTCGTCAGGGGCGGGGGCGGCAGCCGGTCTTTCGACCGGCTGCCACCGCCGCCATTCCAATAAAAGTTAAAAAAAAAACGCCCCCATGATAGGCTACGTGACGATTAACGTAGCCTATCACGGCTAGATTTGCCAAGTCAGCCGTGATAGGCTACGTAAATCGTCACGTAGCCTATCACGGGTGACTTTAAAAAAAAAAAAAAGTGCGTCCGGCTAATGGCAGCCCCCATAGGGAGCCGCCATTCCCGTTCCTTATTTGGTCGCTGTAGTCAGATTACGTAGACTATGGTGAAAATAAGGGCAACGCTATTTGCGTTGCCCTTATTTTTGCCGTAGTCTACGTAAAGATTTACGTAGACTACAGCGACCAAATAAGGAACGTGAATGGCGGCTCCCTATGGGGGCCGCCATTTGCATACGTGCTTTTTTTTTTTTTTAAGTCACCCGTGATAGGCTACGTGACGATTTACGTAGCCTATCACGGCTGACTTTGCAGATCTAGCCGTGATAGGCTACGTTAATTGTCACGTAGCCTATCACGGGGGCGTTTTTTTTTTTTTACTTTTTATTTCGCAGCCGGGTGAGGCGAGGCGCATCCTCGCCTTCCTGAATTTTGGCCAGGCGAGGCGGGAAGCCTCCCCCCCCGGCCTGAACTTCGCGGGGAGAGCAGCGAAGCGCCTCCCCTCCACCTCGAAAAGCTGCGAGACCAGGTAAGTGGCTTTCATGCACCCCTAAGCCTATCACGGGTGACTTTAAAAAAAAAAAAACGCGTACGGCTAATGGCGGCCCCCATAGGGAGCCGCCATTCGCGTTCCTTATTTGGTCCCTGTAGTCTACGTAAAGCTTTACGTAGACTACAGGGACCAAATAAGGAACGCGAATGGCGGCTCCCTATGGGGGCCGCCATTTACGTATGCGCTTTTTTTTTTTTTTTTCAAAGTCACCCGTGATAGGCTACGTGATGATTAACATAGCCTATCATGGCTGACTTTGCAGATCTAGCCATGATAGGCTACGTTAATCGTTACGTAGCCTATCACAGGGGCGTTTTTTTTTTCTTTTGAAGTTCACGGCCGGGGAGACGGGGCGCTTCTCCCCGGCCTGAATTTCGGCCGGGCAAGGTGGGAAGCCTCCCCCCCGGCCTAAATTTCGGCCGGGCAACGCGGGAAGCCTCCCCCCCCCCGGCCTGAACTTCAGGGGGAGCAGCGAAGTGCCTCCCCCCCACCGCGAAGCAAGCTGCAAAACCAGGCAAGTGACTTTCGTACATCCCTACTCCTTTCCCAATTTTGAACCAATCGGTTGTTCCGTGTCTGGTTCTTACTGTTGCTTCTTGACCCTCGTACAGGTTTCTCAGGAGACAGGTAAGGTGGTCTGGTACTCTCATCTCTTTAAGAATTTGCCACAGTTTTGTTGTGATCCACACAATCAAAGGCTTTAGCGTAGTCAATGAAGCAGAAATAGACATTTTTCTGGAATTCTCTTGCTTTCTCCATGATCCAGCGAATGTTGGCGATTTGATCTCTAGTTCCTCTGCCTCTTTGAAACTCAGCTTGTACTTCCAGTAGTTCTTGGTTCACATATTGCTGAAGCCTAGCTTGTAGGATTTTGAGCATAACCTTGCTGGCATGTGAAATGAGCGCAATTGTACGGTAGTTCGAACACTCTTTGGCATTGCCCTTCTTTGGAATTGGAATGTAAACTGGAATTCTTTGGAATTGGAATGTAAATCTATTCGTCACCTCCACTGTATATTCATAAGGGATATGATTTAGGTCATACCTGAATGGTTTAGTGGTTTTCCCAACGTTCTTCAATTTAAGCTGAAATTTTGCAACAAGAAGCTCATGATCTGAGCCACAGTCAGCTCCAGGTCTTGTTTTTACTGACTGTATAGAGCTTCTCCATCTTTGTCTGCAAAGGACATAATCAATCTGATTTTGATATTGACCATCTGGTGATGTCCATGTGTAGAGTCGCCTCGCCTCTTGTGCTGTTGGAAAAGCGTGTTTGCTATGATCAGCGTGTTCTCTTGGCAAAACTCTATTAGCCTTTGTCCTGCTTCATTTTGTACACCAAGGCCATGCTTGCCTGTTATCCCAGTGATTTCTTGACTTCCTGCTTTGGCATTCCGATCCCCTGTGAAGAAAAGGACATCTTTTTTTGGTGTTAGTTCTAGAAGGTGTTGTAGGTCTTCACAGAACCGATCAACCTCAGCTTCTTCGGCCTCAGTGGTTGGGGCATAGACTTGAATTACTGAGATGTTGAATGGTTTGCCTTGGATTCATACTGAGATCATTCTATCATTTTTGAGATTGTACCCCAGTACTGCTTTTCCCACCCTTTTATTGGATATGAGTGCTACTCCATTTCTTCTAAGGGATTCTTGCCCACAGTAGTAGATATAATGATCACCTGAATTAAATTCGCCCATACCTGTCTATTTTAGTTCGCTGATTCCCAAGATGTCGATGTTCAGTCTTGCCATCTCATGCTTGACCACCTCCAGCTTACCTTGATTCATTGATCTTACATTCCAGGTTCCTAAACAATATTGTTCTTTACAGCATCGGATCTTCTTTTCACCATCAGACACATTTACAGCTGAGTGTCCTTTTGGCTTTGGCCCAGGACCAGCCACTTCACTCTTTCTGGTGCTACTTGGAAATACCCTCTGCTCTTCCCCAGTAGTATATTGGATCCCTTCCAACCTGAGGGTCTCATCTTCCAGTGTCATCTCTTTTAGCCTTGTGATACGTTCCATGGGGTTTTCTTGGCAGGAATACTGGAGTGGGTTGCCATTTCCTTCTCCAGCGGACCACATTTTGTCAGAACTCTCCGCCATGACCTGTCCATCTTGGGTGGCCCTGGACGGCAGAGCTTATGGCTTCACTGAGTTACGCAAGCCCCTTCGCCACAACAATGCAGTGATCAATGAAGGGGTCAAGCAAGTGTACCCAGGATCAAATCTACCACCTCAGTTATTGAGATCCCAAATAATTTAGCATTTTAAACATCCAATCAAATGTATTTATTTAGTCCATAGAGCTTTCTATGTAAAACAGCTATTAGAGCAAAACAGTAAAGCAACGATAAATTGAGGCATACAAAATAAATAGAACAGAATATTCATTTTATTTATTTTATTTCTGATATTTATATCCCACCTTTCTTCCATTGTGGAACTCAAGGTGGCTACGTGTGGTTCCCAGGTGGTCTCCCCTCCAAGCACTGACCAGACCCAGACCAGCTTAACTTCAGCAAGGCAGCTGCCTCATGTGCCAACTATTATATATTTGAATATATAATACAACTAACCATAAAAAAGAGTTATTAAAACTAAACATACATACATAATATAAAATCAGCAACCAACTTTACATTATAAACAGTGTCCATACCATTAACCAATATGCTTCTGGTTGGAATTCAAGGTTTTGGTGATGACATTTAAAGCCCTAAGCGCGCGGCTTGGGACCTCAATATCTGAGGGAGCACCTCTCCCTGTATATGCCTGCCTGAGAACTGAGATCTGTTGGAGGGTCCCTCCTCTACATCCCACCAGTATGAGACATACACTATGGTAGGATGTGGGAGAGGGCCTTCTCTGCTGTGGCACCCCGGTTGTGGAATGCCCTCCCCTTGGAGGCCCGATTGGTGCAGACATTGGTCTCGTTTTGGAACCAAGTAAAAATGTGGCTTTTTATCAAAGCCTCTGAAGGCTAAATACATTCCCTAGCACATTGTTTTAACTGTTTCATTGTTTTAGATTTTAACTGGTATTAGCTTGTTTAATAGTTTCATATGTTTTTCGGTGTTTAAATTATTTATTGTTTTATACTGTTTAAATTGATTTTAACTGTATGCTGCCCTGAGATCATAATGATATAGGGCAGGATAGAAATGTTTTAAATAAATAAATATTACTGTAAGCCAGTAATTAATTGTGATCTCATCGTAATAGTAGCCACAGCAAAATATTTGCCTGTTTGTTCTGTTTCAACCTTATTTATGCTGACCAAGAGATAAAAACCAACTGCCCTGCATGCAGTGAAGTAACTAACAGGTTTATCAAATGGGTCCGCCCCTAATATCTTTATAAAAATGACATCACTAACAACTTGAACTCAAACCAGATACGTATTGTCAGCCATTGCAGTTCCGTTAAACCGGTGTTACATGATGTTCCTGACAGCAACCTAGCCATTGCATTCTGCACTGGCTGCAGCTTTCATGTCGTACTCAAGGGCAGTCCCACATAGAGTGCACTGCAGTCATCTAAATGGGAAGTTACCAGAGCATGAACTACTGTAGCCGGTTTGTCTCTGTCCAGGAATGGTTGTAGCTATATGAAGGATGCAGGTAGCCTTTACGACTGATAGCTACCCTCCATGGATCGGTTTAATCCCAATCTATCTGAACTAATGGCTATCACCACCCCTTGTGTCTAAGAATGTCATACATTAATTACACGTTGTGTGAAGTGAATGGTACTTTCTCCATTCTGTCCTGAACTTACTGCCAATCAATTTCATTGGATAATTTCTGATCCCTAATATCGCAAGAGTGGGAGGGAGAGAAAAATCTGTCCACTTTTTTCCAACACTGTGCATACTTTTACAGACCCCTATCAGGTCCTCTCTAAATTATCTTTTTTTCTGAACTACAAAGCCCCAAATGCTTAAGCCTTCTCTTTGACTTGCTGGGTCACATGTTGTACAACCCTGGTTTCCAGGGACTTTGGTAATATCCTTTGTTCTTTGGGGGTGGGGGCAGAATTACTCTCCATACTTAGATCTTTTATCCCCGATCTTCTTCCACACTCTGTCACACGAAAGATTCACATAGTAAGTGTGAAAAACTGCCTGGTGTTACAGATTGTGCAATATTAGGGAGTAGCTTGGAGACATTAATATGTGTTTTATAACACTAGGCATTTCTCCACAATTAAAGTATAAATGTTTCATAGGGCAGGAACCTGGATGTAATGTAGGTTTAAAAGTATTCCTGAAAAGATCAGAGGGTTCATCAGCATATTTAGGACTCTGTGGGGGCTTTCCAATTATAGCTTAACTTTTACTGGGAGAGAAGAGTTTCTGCAACATAGTAAGAAGCCCTTAAAATAAAATGAGTGTATGAGCTGCTGCTTCTTGAGTAGATGCAGGAACAAGGTTTGTTCATTCTTGGAGAATATTTCATCATCTACATAATCCTTTCCTTTCATGTTTTCAGGCAGTTGACAACAAATGCCAAAAAAAAGTAGAACTACAAGCGATAAATGTATTATTAGTTATAAATAATAAATAACAAAATTAGGGGGAAATCCTATGGACACCAGGCAGCGGCTAGATGGCCATAGGATTTTACGTTTTCTGGGAAGTGAGTTCAGAGCCAGCACTCCGAACTCGGTTCCCAGAAAAATGCCTCTGTGCCCCCACCCCCTCACTGTTACAACACTTCCTATGCGCTGCCGGCTTCCACCCCGGCTCCGAGGCACCCCGGCTAGACTGATGAAATTGGCCATCTAGCCACAAATGCAGGGAGGCTGGAGTATGGAGGAGAAGACCCCCTCCGCACTCTGCCTACCCTGCATTGGATAGTTGATCACCTATCCCCATAGGATTGTACCCTAAGGGTACAATCCTATGCAGATAGGCGGCCACCTCTGAACTCGGAGGCGACCGCCTATCCAGTGCAGGGCAGGAGAAGCACGGAAGGGATCATTCCGTCTGCACTTCTCCTGCCCTGCATTTGTGGCTAGACAGTCAATTTTGACTGTCTAGCCACAGAAGGGCAGAGAAGGGGAGGAGTCTGCTGGATGACACATAAGATGTGTCATACTGGCATTTCCACCCTCCTCACCCAGGAACACCCCCCAGAACGCCCCGTTTTGGCCACTCCATGCTCCTCTTGAAGAGGGGGAAGGCCGGTTCCTGGCAAACCAGATACCCTATGGCCATCTAGCCACTGACTAGCGGCCATAGGATTGCTCCCTCTGTGACTTTGTGACGTCTGAATCTCTTTTCAACTAAATGTCACTCAATGTGGCTAATAAAAACAGATGCAAAGTAATACAAAGTAAAATCAAAACATAAATGCAGGTATATATAACACAGACAGTTAAACAAATTGTACATTTGCAGTGGCCATAATTCATTGTCCACAACTTTACCAGGCCAGCAATCTCCTTTACATGGTGGAGGATCAAGAATGTGCCCTTTCCTTCCACCAGGCACATAACTCATGAAAATGAGATGAAGGCACAAGAAATGGTTCAGCTGCCAAAGCTAAGTGAGTCCGTCCTTGAGCAGTTCCCACCTGGGAACCATATGTAAGACATTCTGTGCTACTTGGAAGCAGTGGTACTGCCATGTTTGCTCTGGATCAGTGTTCCTACTCTGTGTATTTATTTTTTTTAATTTAACGTTTTTAAAAGAAAAGGAATAACCTTGTGGTAACTGCTGCTGATGTGGCACTGTCATTTGGGAGACCTCTGGGCTGTGGGACCCCAGCCCTGCGCCACTGCTTGGATGAACAGTAATATAGAATAACACGTGGCACAGGTACTGCATGCAGAGGCCCAAGTGCACAGAGTCCTGATCTGTGTTTTTCTATCCTCTTGAATAATAGTATAAAAATTTCCTGTATTGGAAGGGAGTTCCAATATTGGAATGACTAGATGACATTCCAACTCTATGATTCTATAAGAGAAGAAGGGTAAGGCATAGGGATGGATGGATCCATCCGAGTCCGCCTCGCACACTGCTCACTGTACCCCTGCTGGCTGGCTGCTCATGGTCCATGAGCACCCAGCAAGCAGTGCGCCACCACCCAATCCCTCAGGGAGCCACCATTTTGCATAAAAATTGGACTGTTCTTTTACGTGAAGGTCCTTTTATGCAAATAGTGTCCGTAAAGCTGCCATTTACTCAAGATTACAAGCATAAATGGTCCATTTACGCCTGTAATCTTGCATAAATAGCTGCTTTGCAGCCACCATTCATGTAAAAGGTCCTGTATGTCAAGGAACAAGCCACGATTTTTACACAAAATTGTGGCTCGGTGGACCAGTGAGGACCGACGCACTTGCCTGACTCATCATGAGCCTAGTCAGGCAAGTGAAGCAGTCTGCAGACTGGAGTCCACTGGACTCCACCCTTTCCCAGGCTCTGGCAACATCCCTGTAAGGCACTTAGAGCTTACCCTGGCAGTAATAAGCAATCAGGAAATGTGTGTTAGCAAGAATGGTCCCTTGCATGCCCTGAAGGCATAAAAGGGGGAGGGGAGTTATTTATTTTATATCCCGCCAGCATGCCAAGAAACTCAAGGCAGCATGCATGATTCTCTCCTTCCCATTTTCTCCTGCCAACATGTCTGTGAAGTAAGTTAGGCTGAGAGACTGTAACGGCCCAAGGTCACCCAGTGTATTTCTTGGCTGCATGGGGACTTGAATCTAGATCTCCCCGATTCTACTGAAGAACTCTGAGAGGAAATCCCTAAATCTGGCAAAAGACATCTGGAGGGGAGTTGCAGAGTTCTATAGTAGATCCTATCCACATTTATTACCTGCTTGTCATTATAAAATAATCCCAAAATGGAGTGCAACTCTATGGAGGGTTGGGGAGGTATCCCATGATTTCAAAATCAGTGGCGCACCTTGGTAATTTTGTACCCTGGATGTAATGGTCTTGCGGAAGGGGGGCGGCTCTTGATGCCCATGTGAATTGCTTCGGTTGTCCAGCACACAATACCATACATCTTCTGCCCCCACCCTGCCGTTCCTTGCTTCTACATCCCTGATATGTTAGACGAAAACAAAACAAAAACTTGTTTGCCAGTTCTGATAAGAAGGAGAAATACTCTGAGCATGTGCAGCTTTGCATTTTAAACTCACTTAAATCATAGCACCATCATGACTACAGGAGTGAAATGGAGCGGGGGATGCTTCTCTGAGGCTGAACGTATTAATGTTGTTGTAGAGAAGGATCATGTATTGTTTTCAGCTAAAATAAATAAGCATCTGTAACAATGTATGTGCCCATCCAGCCAGTCTCCCACTGAAGATAACATGGAAGAAGAAGAAGAAGAAGAAGAAGAAGAAGAAGAAGAAGAAGAAGAAGAAGAAGAAATGATGCTGCAGTGAGCAGGGTCAGCCTCCATGAGCTGATACTCAACCTGTTTGCTGCTGCCCTCCTCACCTGCTGCTCTCTGGGTGGTCATTTGGGAGGCACCTGGGCTTCAGAGCCCAGGACTTTGACTCCAAGGTCCAGCCCTCACCACACCATTGTTCAAAATTGTTCGAAAGCAAGAAATTGCAAGTAGATAAATAGGTACCACCTCAGAGGGAAAGGTAACAGCGTTCCGTGCACCTCGGTGTTCAGTCATGCCGGCCACATAACCACGGAAGCATCTTCGGACAGCGCTGGCTCTTTGGCTTAGAAATGGAGATGAGCACCACACCCTAGAGTCGGACACAACTGGTTGGGGACACCTTTACCTTTTTTTTTTTTAACATGTGGTTACATTTTTGAAATGTTCAAGTATCCCTCTGATCCATAGCCTACATTGTTGACTTCTCTGTCCAACAGAGAGGGAAATAGATACATCCCAAAGTGGGAGAACGTGGATCAAATGTGTAGTTTGATAGCATTGTTCATCTGTTGCCCATTTGACAAGTTCAGATCTATTCCCCCTTCTGGGGAAGTCATCACTGTGTTTTTCAAGCCACACATGCATGATATACAAAGGCTGTGATTTTTACAGCAGGCCTTTAAAAAGCTCATTAGTTTTCAAACATTCAGAGAGTAACTCTGTTCGTGGCTTTCTGTGCTGGAGGTGACATGAAACTCAGTGCTGGCCTTCCAGTGGCGCTCTGCTGCCGAAAGCCTTGCCAATTAAATAAAATAATACTTATTCATTTCAATAAGATGGGAATTTTATTAGACTGTTCATTTCAGAGCGATAATATTAAATACTTTATTGCCAAAATTACAGCTTCATGCCATAGCACGGCTTGCTGAAACGTTGCTTAAATTATTAATTAGAATAGTTAATTTTGTTATTAAATGAGGGCTGCGTAAGAGGGCTTCTGAGCAAAGATACAGTCCAGGCACCCAGAAGGAGCTCATTACAGTTGTGTTCTTTCTTCTTTTTTTGAATATATTTTTTATTTATTTTATTTTTATAAATGAAATAAACAATACCAAAATTACCAACAACCTAATCAATACTTCAATTTCCCAACAGTACAATAGTCTGATGAGGACACCACGATAACAAAGAGAGAAAGAGAAAAAGGGGAAAAGAGAAAAAAGGGGAAAGGGGAAAAGGAGGAGGAAAGGAAGTGAAGAAAAAAAGAAAAAATTCCCTCCCCCTCTCCCTCTCCTTCTCCCTCCCCCTTAAAAAAATAAATTTAAACTCCAACACCCCCCGGCCTCCAATGCCATTCTATTTTAAAAATTATATCTATAACCTTAACAATCTTACAGTTTAATAAACAACCTTACATTTCAATATCATATCAATCTTTTATCAAGGAAACAGGTCTACAATTCATGCCTAAAAGCCTATATTATTCGTAATAATAATGAAATATATATATAATATTATATAATAGTAAAACTTAATATAAACCTTCAGCCAACAGTAATAAATTTTATACTAGATATATTATCTATTTTAAAATAAAAAATATAAAGAAAAGCAAGAAAAAATAAAGTAGAAAAGAGAATAAACCAATATAAATATAATCATTTATCATCTGAATTAGCCTGAGTCATATAGACTAAGCACAAACAGTTAACAAAGCTTGTTTAAAGATTCCAGTTCATGGGGTTGTAACAAAATTCTCACGCATTTTTACGTCAAGCCCAGCCTCTGCCATTTCATGATTTAAAAACTTCTTCTTCTGACCTTCAGACACAATACAAAGTGTAGCAGGATATTTTAAGTAATATTGTAAGTTCATTTGTTTTGCCAAATTATTTGCCTTGATAAACTGCCTTCTTTTATTCACCACCTCTTTGATGTAGTCTGGGAATAACATAACTTTATCTTGTTTCCAGGAAAGGCTTCCAGCCTCCTTTGCCAAATGCAGGATATAATTCTTTGTGGACGCTTTTGCAAATTGAACTATGATGGTGTAATCAGTCCCTTTAGCATTTGGCACACGAAATGCCTTCTCAATATCAACTAAATAATCAGATGAAATAGGGAGTATCTCATGCAAAAGTTTATCCACAAAAATAGGCAATTTTACATCATTAGACAGATTTTTAATCCCAATAATCCGTACATTGGATCTTTTCGTGAAGGCCTCCAGTTGAGAGATTCTACCAGAGATATTTTTAAAACAAATTTGTGATGTAGTTTCATTTCCTGCCACTCAGTTTTCAAGCTCATTAATTTTCATCTCCATTTTTTGTCATGACGCATTAATTAAATTTACAGCTCCTTGCAGGGCGGTGATGGAATTTTGGATTAAATCCAGCCTTTTGACTTGCTCCATAAATTGCAAAGATAAAGTCTTTATCAGCATAAATAATTCCCCTATATCTTCTGTTTTCAAAACTTTTGACACAGGAGGTAGAGGGGGAGTTGGTGGTGTTGCCAGCCCCTTTCTTCTCGTCGGTGTAGTCAAGTTTCTCTCAAACAGATCTTGCAGGTCCTCAGATGTTCTCAAATATTGTTAATATTTCTTAAATCATCCCTCAGGAGTTGTTGATATTCCTTAAAGCATATATTATTATGGAACACGTCAGCCCTGTTTTCTCCTATGAAATAGGAGTCTCAGTACAGCTTTTGGCGTTGGTAAAGCTCTGGGGAAATAATCCTGGAATCCAGCCCCTCCACTATCACGTGGGAGTTACCTTTCCCCAAGATGTTGTCCAGAGCTGTTGCCTTGCCCCCCCTTTCCATTCCAGGGGGGAGATGAAAAGGCTTTTCAACCTTTTAAAAAGCTGTTTGAGAAAGCTCCCACGGAGACCCGGGGGAAGCTACCAGAGCGACATCGGTCCCAGCCGGAAGTCATTACAATTGTGTTCTTCAAAGGAGCAGCATTCGGGAACATGGCTGAAGGATCCTAGCTCTGAGATTCATGCGATCAGACTAGTTTGCAAAAACCTAAGAAAAAAGGTAGATGGCTTTAATGTAGGGATGTCAGAGGAATCTGGTTTAAAGGTGGAGCTCAGCAAGTTTTCACCAGCTCAGCTGCCTGGACACCAGCTTGTGGATCCCTGAACTTGCCCAGCTCAGCACATGCCAAGCTGGGCAAGCTCATAGTTTCCCACTTTTCCTCAAGCCATCATTTTGCATAAAATCACGGGTAAGCTATTTACAGAAATCGCAATTTTGTGCAAAATGGAGACCATAAATAGAGCAATTTGTGCAAAATTGCAGGTGTAAATGGCCTAATTAGACCATTTATACCTGCAATTTTGTGCAAATTGTGCTATTTACAGCCACCATTTTGCACAAAATTGTGATTTCCATAAATAGCTTGCCTGCGATTTTGCTCAAAATGGCAACTCACGGAAAAGCAGGAAACTGCAAGCTCTCACCTGTGGACTGTCCAATAGCTCACCCCGAGTGCCTGCCAGGGTCATGCAAGCATCAGGAGTACAGTGAGCAGCTTGCAAGGAGGATGCGGGGAAGTTCACCCGTCCCTACTTTAAAGTGGATTTGACAAATTCATACAGGACAAGACCAGTCACTCAAAGTTACTAGACTGCAAAAACAAAAATTACTCACCTACTTTTTATTCATAAAGAGTGGCCTGTTTTGTTTCTCCTTCACCAATCTGCTGTGTGTCTGCCTCTGTGGTCAGGATAGAGGAGAAAACAAGCATTGTGGACTGGAGGAGAAAACAAGCACTCTGTTTCTCCTTCACCAGCCTCCTTGGATTCCATATAGATTGTGGAGGAACTGCAGCCCTTTCCTCCATGGCCAGTATAGAAACTGGCTGGCAGGGGAGGGACACATAATTAACTCTCCTGGAGGAATTCTGTGCAGTTGCCTGTGTGGAATTCCTGGTCACCATTGACAACCAAGTGACTGGTAAAATGAAAGACTAGAATAAGGCTATCAATGGCTATTAGTCATAATGGCAATGTGCTACCTCCAGGGTCAGAGGTAGTATGCTTCCAAACGTAAGTTGATGGGGAACAACAGTGGGAGATGGCTATTGCCTCACATCCTGCTTTTGGCTTCCCATAGGTATCTGGTTGGCCACTGTGGGAAACATGAAGCTGGACTAGATAGTCCTGCAGGGACCTCCTTATGTTCTTACCTGCTGGATGTAGTTATGCAATTGCACAAGTAGGAAAATGTGTTTTCTTTCGCTTTCAGAAAAAATACTCTATTTTCCCTGCTCTAAAAAAAACCAGGGAAGGGCTCTTTAAAAACAGAAGTAAAACTGGAGGGTCACAACGTCATCTTAAGAACCCATAAACAACTTTTTCTACCCAAGGCATTTATTGTGTGCTCACTATTCCCTACTCATTGTTGTTTGTGGGTTCTTTAGATGACGTTGTGACCCTCCAATTTCAGTTCTGTTTTTTAAGAGCGCTTTCAGCAAGTTTTTTTAGAGTGGGAATAATGCAGTATTATTTCGGAAAGAAAAAGAAAATGCTTTTTCCACTTGTGTAATTGTGCTTTTCCACTATATCACAGCGCCACCTAGAGGTTCTTCATGTAGTGCTTGGATCTCTATTTTGCAACAAAACCGAAAGTAGATACAGCGGATTAACAGCCTGGTGTAGAAAAGCTCTTAGTATTAAGGCAGGATACAAAGCACAATCAATAAGAAATAATGTAAGGTCTTTTATTAATCAGTCATGCAAATAGATTTGCACTGAAAATAGAAATACAAACCAGGTCATGAATCTATAAATATGTACCTATCTTGGCAACAGGCTATTGCATCTGATAAACAGTAAAGAAAGATGCCACCAAAGGGGGTAATGCAACAATAACAGACCATATGCATAGTATATATATGTCAAGACAGAGTAAACTATATCACACAGATAATGTTAAAGTCCAATAGTAACAACACCAGAAGTCCCACTGACAAGTATAAAACAAACATTTCTATTAATCTAAGTGCAATGAAATGCTAGGCAGACATACCCTCATATTTAAAGAGAATTATGTTATCTTCTAAACATGTAGGAATGTTTCTATTATAGTATTCAGTGGGGCTTTGAATTTACCTTTTCTGTACCTTATAATTTGGGGGTATCTCCATTCCAAGTTCTAGATGCTTACCATGTAGCCATGTGGTAATTCTCTTTGTCTTTCCACAGAGTTTTAAAATACAACCTTACAGCAAGCCGACCTATGGATTCTACAAAAACTCTGCAGGCTTTTTAGATAGATACTGCACATTTCAGATAAAATCTTATCTGGAAAGATCTGACTATGATTCAGAGCTGTGTGTTGCCCTTTACCCACTCCCTCCCAAAATCTTAAATTAGATATGAATAAAACATCTAGACTTGTATTTTGATGCACTGCCACAAATAGCAAATAAAGACGCTTTTACCAATGAGTTAAAAGGAGGCTCTCCATAAGAATTCCCAACATAGAGAAAGGGAGAGGGAGGGAGATGACAAACATATACACGCTTGTTTATCTGGAGTGACCCCTATAGTTCACTCCCTAGGGTGGTGTTCTTAAAAATGCCCAAATCCAAACAGTGCCATAATCACAAGGTTGGAGGAACGCAGCTTGAAATGATTGGAAAAATTGTTCTTTAAAGTCAGACACTCCTGCAATTGTATGTTGTAACTAAAAGGTTTCCTTTTCTAACCAGAATTGTCATGTACAGCACAAGTAAATGAGTTTTCATTTCAGCCTCCAGGCTGGTCTTACCCTAAAGTTAATTGGTAGGCCTGTCCTTACTACCAATGTTCCTTTTTTTTTTATCATTTAGCTGTTTTATATTCACCACTCCTTTTTTCAAAGCCTTGTGTGAGGTACACAAACTCAATTTAAAACTGAAAACTTTTATCAGTTTCAGTGGAGCAAATGTGCAGTAGTCTAATGACACTGGCATTCCTAAACCACACAGATGTTTGGCAAGATGGGTACGTCAGTGTTACTTACGCTAAATGCAAAACAGGCAACATGTTTTCTTTTAAGGGGACAGAATTCAGTGCGCATTTTAGCCAGGCTGTGTTGTTGTTGTTGTTGTTGTTGTTGTTCAGTCATTAAGTCGTGTCCGACTCTTCGTGACCCCATGGACCATAGCACGCCAGGCCTTCCTGTCCTGCACTCTCTCCTGGAGCATGCTCAAGTCCATATTCATTGCATCAGTGATGCTATCTAGCCATCTCATCCTCTGCCATCTCCTTCTCCTTTTGCCTTCAATCTTTCCCAGCATCATGGTCTATTCCAGTGACTTTTCTCTTCACGTTAGGTGGCCAAAATATTTGAGCTTCAGCTTCAGTATCTGTCCTTCCAATGAGCAGTCAGGGTTGATTTCCTTTAGGATGGACTGATTTGACCTCCTTGCAGTCCAGGGCATTCGTAAGAGTCTTCTCCAGCACCAATACGTTCCATGGGGTTTTCTTGGCAAGAATACTGGTGGGTTGCCATATCCTTCTCCAGTGGACCACATTTTGTCAGAATTTTCCACCATGACCTGTCCGTCTTGGGTGGCCCTGCACGTCATAGCTTATGGCTTCACTGAGTTATGCAAGCCCCTTCTCCACAACAAGGCAGTGATCCATGAAGGGGAGCCAGGCTGTACAAAGCCAAAATTTGCAAGGGAAAGTTAACAGATTATTTACCATTACGGTGCCCCTAACTGAGGACTTTATCATGCCATCTCCCTGCCTCATTCATGGAATTTTACAGGAATGGGACAGTCCAGACCCAGTCATTTACATCCATTTGTAATCCTTCTCTGCTTTCCTACTATTTCTTCTTTTTCTTACCTCAGAAAATCCAGTAAGCAGAAAAAGACGGAAACGGCTTGCGATTGTTAATGCTAGGTGCCCTGCATTTGGAAGCACCCCAGAGTTTCCACTGACGCAATAAGCTTAACAACTCAGAAGAAAAGTATGACAGGGGCCATGTTTCCACGATAACAGAAGGATAAGTGAATGAAGGAGTACTGGATTTTTTAAATGGAATCAGCTTTGCTGCGCTTTGGTCCATGCAGGACTCCACAAGCAGTTTCTCCGCACCAGTAAAAATCGCTTCACGGAACATACTTCCTGGTGGGGGTGAGGGTGAACATCATCTGACTGTCAGGGGCTGCTCAACCAATAAGAGAGAGGCTTCCCCCCTCCCCCCCCCACTTTCTCATTTCCCCTGAAAGTCCAGATGCACCTGCATTTCAGGAGCAAGCCTCATTGAGCACAATTGGAGTTGCTTCCGAGTAGACACACATATGCTTGTGCTGGGAAAGAGGGGAGGGAGAACACAAAGACAGGAAACTTGCCCCCATTTTAACCCACAGAATCTCTTTAATGAAGGGTTGAAGTAGTTACTTCCTAATGCAATGAACCAAACAAAGGAGAATCGGAGCCTCGAGATCGCGCTTTACAGCACCTAGGGAACTGGGCTTTAAACTGTGCCATGTCAATTGAGGGGAATCTCTGACTGAATCTACACATAGCAGTTTTACCGTTATCATACTGCAATGATAACTCTTGATGCACATGACACCAATGGGCACCAATAGGTATCACTGCAGTATGATAGCGGTATAGCTGCTATGTGTAGATTCAGCCGCTGTAAAGTCTGATGTGGGCATTCGGAGGGCAAGCCTCATTCAGCACGATGGGAGTTACTGCTGAGGAGACCCTAATTGGTTTGTGCAGAGATGAGAAACATACAGGAAACACCCCTTGACCAGGGTCACGGTGAAAGGCACACCCCTGGGCAGGGCTAGCATACCCGAGGTCAATGCAGGAGTTGGGGCACACAGCAACTATACCAAAGAGAACCCAACTTAAGGAAAAGAATCAGACTTTAAAAAGTCTCAGGAAATCCAGTTTTTTCCTGATAAGCTCCAGGGTGGCTGCTGGATGGCCATTATATCATGTATCCCTAACAACCTCAACACGCAGCCAGCTCGGAGTAAATCACTGATGGAAAGACCCCCAGGGACTCCAATTTAACATGTTTAAGGATACAGGAAGAAAAGAACTTAACTGCAGAGATGATCAAGATTGGTTACACCTGCAAATTATTTCAATTTTAATATGACTGAAAGTCACAAAACACAGAACCCTATCTAGACATTTATCCATTTTGTCATTCCTTACTCATGGTTGTGTACGGGTTCTTTAGATGACAGTGTGATGATCCAGTTTCAATTCTGTTTTTTAAGAGTACTTTCCCTGT
This sequence comes from Heloderma suspectum, assembly GCF_057233095.1. NCBI lineage: Eukaryota > Metazoa > Chordata > Lepidosauria > Squamata > Helodermatidae > Heloderma > Heloderma suspectum. Next base: position 109,153,688 of record NC_139458.1, on the reverse strand, counting down.
TTTTTTTAGAGTAGGGAAAATGGAGTATCATTTGTGAAAGTATGTAATAGCAACATTCTATTACAGCACAACAACACCTAGAGGCTATGTAACAGGAAAAGCAGGAAAGGAGAAGCTGTTTGTGTAGAGCTCAGCTCTCAGCTCTGTGACAACACCTAAAGTAAAAACAGCTGATGAACAGCCTTGTATATGAAGGCCCACTATTGGCAGGCCGATGCCCTCACTGAGATCAAACCTTCCAACAGGTCTCCTCCTTCCCTGTCATGGCAGACCTGCATAACTGGTGGCCCAACCAAGCTAAATTGTAAACATATGTCCTGACCTGCCAGGACATATGCCTCGCCAGCCTCATTTCTCCAATCCCAGGCAGGGGCAGTGAAAGCAGATTTATTGAGCTATTGGTGGGCGAGCATACATGGCTAGTGGGTTGCCTCAGGCTCAGGAGGCTGAACATTGTGGAGGTCTGTGTTATAAACATTGGCTCTTACAAATACTTTGGTAGAGTTTTGAAAGACAGTGCTACTTCATTGCAGAGAGGTCTGTCATCATCACAGAATTTACTATCATACATCTAGTAGCATAGGTAAGTATTGCCATGAATCATTGAATACCATCAAAAATTAAAGCTCAACTAGAATAGTTTGAGATGTGAACAGAGCCCATTTTGTACTGCATTCTCTTCCCTTTTTAGATAACCCTTATCTATTACTTTGTGTAGAGTTTTGAATAATGTCCACACTCAGACTTCAAGTGACTGAGGGCCATGAATGACCCAAAGGAAGACAAGACTTGCTCAAAAAACGGGAGCCATTTTTTTCTGCCTGAGGCCACAATCCCATCCAGATAGTTGCCAGCCTCCGAAATCGGAGTCTGTTGACTGTCCTATGCAGGGCAGCTGGAGCACAGAGGGGATCCTCTCCCCTGTGCTCCAGCAGCCCTGCATTTTGGCTAGATGGGCAAATTCACCCATCTAGTCGCGGCTTCAGGGAAGGGGAGAGAAGGAGCCTGGAGACCTAATAGGAAGCCGCGTAAAGCCTCCCTGCCCTGGGACTGCCCCCCTTTCCCTATCTCCATGCTCTGATTCTGAGCACAGAGACATAGCCAGCATGGAGAGAACCACACTGGCAATGAGGGGGAGGGGTGGGGGGTGTGGTTTCTGGGCTCTAAGATTGGCACCCTGATTCCAACCTCGGATCCTGGAAACTGAACAATCCTATTTCCCCCCAGATGTTGTCTAGCAGGCATAGGATTGCTCTCTAAGGCAATTAGAAGCACGAGAGACTTGTCTAGCATCATTCAAGCTCTGGGGCATCATTTGCAACTTCCATGAAACTCTGGGGAGTAACTAGGGCCAGATCTACACCTCATGTCATATTGATACTATCCCATCATGGTAATGCTGTATCCCTCTTGCACATTTATACCTTGCAGCACACACAATGACATCTGTTGCAATATTTTGGATAATATGGAATAGAAAGCAGGAAATAACGCCAGAAAAGTGGTATATGGAATACGTAATGTGCCCCAACAGTTATCGGTGCACTACAATACTGATAAAAAGCACTAATGTAGATCTAGCCTAGTGGTATAGTAGAATCAGGGCTCATAGGATTGAAGCGCCAGGACTTCCTGATTAGCAGGGATGAGGATGTTACCTACCACCCTCCTCAGACTTCCCTGTTCCCTCTGAGCTTAACTGCAATCTTCACAGTAGCTAGGGGAAAACAGATTTTCCCAGCAACAATATATTATTATGAGTTACTCTTTTTGTAATGTAAAGGATTTCCAGGTGATTTGGTCTTGAATGGGCAACTGAATTCCTTTCACTTTACAGAAGAGTTGCTCTTGATGAGATGAAAGCTGCTAGAACTAGTTTGTTGACTTTGAGATAAAATGTTTCTCCCTGGTGCTGAGAAAATGAACTGGAAAATCTCGTGCTGATGGTGCTATGAGGTATGGGAATATGTTGTATCCCTCTCTTTCCCTTTCTCACACAATCTCATGTCTCTCCAGCCAAAGTCCAACTTATTGACCATCACACTGCCCTTGCCAGCTCATTATTCTATGGCTGTCACTTCATCCTAATATATTGGGTATTATGCTACGTACTTTATCTTCTTTTCTTTTGGTCTTTTGTATGTGTATGTGTGTGTGTGTGTGTGTGCGCACGCGCACACACACATGCTGTCTGAGTGCACCATACACATTATTGTGCACTAGCAAACAGTGTGTGGCCAAAGCAGTACACTAATACAAAGCCCAATATATACTGTGGGACAAAGCAATGACAATACACATAATATGAAGCATCATCACTTTTTGCTGATTTCCCAAGACACTTTGCCTGTCGCTTGTTTTCCCTTGTGTACATCAAATGACAGTAAGAAGAATATGATCAAGCTAGGCTATACGTATTTTTTTTAATGTTTGCTTTATCTTACCCTTCCTGGGGAAAAGGGCTGCCAAAACAATCAGGGGGCTGAAACAACTCCTCTATAAAACACTTCAATGTTTGGTCTATTTAATTTAGAAGAATGGAAATAAGGGGGTAGGTTTATGAAATTATATAGAGAAAGTGCAGCAGTGCAATTAATAAATAAGCCCCACTGAGTTCAGCCTGTGCTCTGAGGTCAGTTCCCGGAAAACCGCCTCTATGCTGCCTTGTAGGAGGCATGAATCGTCCCCAGGCTCCACACTCAGATGAGCAGCATGGAGCGAGGGGCAGGGAATGTGGAAGTGCCGGTATGATTCTTCCTATTTGTCTTCCGGCCTCCCCCCAACCCCTGCTCTCAAGTCCCACGGCTAGACAGCTGAAATCGGCCATATAGCCACAAGTGCAGGACAGCTGGAGCGCGGAGGAGAAGATCCCCTCTCCGTTCTGCCACACTGCACTGCGTAGGCAGTTGCCTCCGAGTTTGGAGGCGGCCGACTATCCTGATAGGATCGCTTCCTTAATTTAATTTTTCTTAATTCCTGAGGAAAAAATAAACAGTGAATAGCTTCTGTATAGCAGGCTTGCAGAAATAAGGCCCCAAAATGAAAAATATGTATGAGTCTTTTTTTAATCTATGGATTTCAAGGATTGTCAGAAATAAAGTGATAGATGAGCTGAATTATTTGGAAAGTAAACAGGGAGAGTAGATCTTTTTATGTTTGACTTAAATCTACTTTGTAATCTGCCATTGTTAGGGCATTTATCTGAAAACTTGTATAGGTTTATAGGGGCATATAGCTGATAAACTGTTACAGGTAACGTTTTCTCTTTCTCTTATATGGATACCATCTCTAATGCATTTTAGGAGGCCATGTCTGATACATTACGTACTTCCATTTAAGTACAGGTGCTAGCCTTAGAACCCTTAAGGCTATTTTGTCCAATTGAAATTCCATTATGTACGTACACAATTTGAAGTTAAAATAAAAATATATCAGATCATTGGTAATGACTCTACTAATAAACCCCCTTTTGGATTTTTTATAAAAACACAACCCAAACAGTCTCAGATAGTTTGATAAGGGCTCCTTCAGAGTAGGAGTGGGTGAGAAATTTGCTTCAGCTCAGATTTGATAAGAATTTACCAAGATTTGCACAGTTCTCCATATTCAGGACAAAACGAAGTTGTGATTTAAAAAACTGAATGTGGGAGCAAGTTAAACTGACAGATTCATCCATCCAGGCCCAGGCCCTTGAGTGCTTTGCTCTTAAAAGTCTGGGTTTGAATCCCTGTGTATTCAACCATGTTAGTGCTTCTTTAGAGTTTCCACCTTTCATTCTTCTGACAGTGTCCTCATATTTAACAGTTTTATGGAAAGCAGGTACATCACTGTCTCTCCATGCTGGGAATAACTATACCTATAGAATTTGGCTGGTGCAGATGGGTGAGAATTTCATTTCAATTTGTTTTTGATAAAAATTTACCAAAATTCACAAAATTCTTCATATTCAGGAGAGAAAGAACTTGAGATTTTTTTAAAAAAATCTAAGTGGGAAGAAAGCAAAATGGACAGTTTTGTCCATCCCTACTTCTGAGACTACCTTTTGTTACATTGTGTCTGCTATATCTCACCCCTACTCCATGAAGGTAATATCAGAAGCTTTAGGTCTCATGGGAGGAGTCTACAGCTTGTTTCTTTCCTATGCAAACACTGTGCCATTTTCCAAAAATAGGAAGGGTAAGGATGAACATATCAGTACATGCCCAACCTGAGGCAGTTTCACGTCTGCCTATTCATCCATTCATTCCATCATGTTTCCTCAGCAATCTGCGATTTTAAAAAAATCCACAGGAAAACTCATATTTAAATGGGTTTTCTCACAAAATATGAATTTCTCAATGTATTTTCTGTCACAGTATATATTTCTAAATATGTCTTATCCTGAACTACACATTTTATATACATTTTGCTAAGTTTTTTGAGCTGAGAACTGCACTAGAAAATTTGGAGAAGGACAAAACCTGAAGGATAATTGCATTCTGATCCACACAGGAGTCAGGGAGGTGCGGATCAGGTCGGTTCACTTTGAAATGCAGACTGAATAAAACCCCTGAGTATCCATAGGAGAGGAACAACACTAATGGGGAAAGGCGAGACACAATGGAATTCTCCCAGTGAAATGGAATGTCAGAATAGGTTCGGTGGGGCGGGGGGGACCATTACGCAATGAAAAACTCTTTTGGGTTGTGCTGGAAATGTGGAGCAGAAAAAAGGCACTATATCCATGGTGGTCTTATGTCCATGCTAGATGTTGAAGCATACAGGGAAAGATAATATTAATCTGGAGACTGAAGGTCTATGCAAACATTCACCTACAACATAATTAGACCCAAAGTGTGCAATGGGATGAGCGTATGCACATGAATCCCACCCCCAAATGTCCTGTGCCTTCAGCTGTCTTATAGAACGTTGCATGCTTAGCATGAAGTTCTGACAAGGCCTTGGAAGTGTGTTCAGCTGAATGCGCTTAGAAAGCTCCCCAGATTCACAGACCCTGCCTTGTCAGGTTCCCAATCGTGAGAGCTTTCTATGCACACAAAGCCAAGTGCACTTATCTTTACAGATCATTGCACTAAAAACACATGAAGGTTTACTTATTTTTTAATTATTTTATTACATTTGTATCCCACCTTTCTTCCATTGTGGAACTTAAGGTGGCTACATGTACAGTAGCTCCCAGGTGGTCTCCCCTCCAACGACTGACCAGACCCAGACCTGCTACGCCATTTGCGTCCCTGCTCTTTGCCGTGATAGGCTATGTAAATATTTACAAAGCCTATCATGGCCAAGGGCAGGGACGCAAATGGCATCCACTACACCAGACGCCATTTGCGTGGCATTTCCGTCCACGGCCGGAAGTCCGGCTGTGGACGGGCCTGGCCAGTGGCTCCGCAGACTTGCCACGGAGCAGAGCCGGCCAGGGAGGATTCCGGGGGGAGGGACAGATCGCCTCCCCCCCCCACAGACCCGTTCAGCAGATGGGTAAGTAGGTTTTGTACACCCCTATGATCTCCACTTTTGGTCTATTTGTATTTCAGGTGACTTTGACTTCTGATGTTAAAATATTCTTGATAGCACTGTTAAATGGGATAAAACCTGAAGAAAAAGGAGGAATGTTGATTTGCATGACTGTAATTGCCAGATTGATATATGTTCAAAACTGGAAAAACCTAAATAAGGAGAATGGCATATAAAACTATGGGACACAGTGACCCTAAATTCATATGGGCTTTATGGATGAAACAAGGAGTATGTAATAAAACTATCTTCAGAAAGGAATGGGGTTGCTTCATTCAACACTGGCATGCGAAACAAGATTCAGTAATAGGAAATTCAATTCCATTGTTGTAAATGTTGTATGATATCTTTCTGTCATCGTCCCCTCTTTCCCTTGAATTCTCCACTCTCTCTGCCTCTCATCTCAATATCTTTGTCACTTTGTTCAGATTCTCCTTCAGCACTTTGGAATAGGGATGTATGAGAAATTTGTTTCAGTTCATTTTTGATCAGGATTTACTCAGTTTGCACCTTCTGGACCAAACTCAGGCTCAGATGCAATCTGCAATTGAAGTTTATATTTCTGAGCTTGCAATTGTGTTTGACTGCATGCATACATTTGAAAAATGCACATGAAAAATTGGTACTTTTGAAAAATGTGCACAAAAATGCTTTAATTAATGGGAGAAGAATGCATACATTTCAAAGATGTGAACAAGATGCACACATTTGGAAAAATAGCATGAATTTTCTTGCAAAATGGAAAAAACACACAGACCAAAGTTCATAATCTGATGTGGACTTGAGTCGGAACAAGCTTTGAGATAGAATTCGGAGAATTTTGGCGAACTCGCACATCTCTACTTTGGAAGAGAGTCAGTTTGGTTGGGGAAAACTTTGGAGGACCCTTGATTCACCTTGGGTCCAAATCAGACCCTCAATTCAGGAAATCTAAAGCTTCCTGTCTCCCCGTTGAGTATAATAGGGAAATCAACAAATGGCTCTAACATCTTTACTTTTTGATAATTAGGGGCATTTCTACACCAGCCTAAAATCCTGCATTTGAAGCAGGGCTTTCTGCTTCCACTTTAAATGCAGGATCACAACAACTCCCTTTTTCACCCGCTTCCTTTTCCCCCTCCCTCCCCCCCCCCCGCCCATTGTCCCGGTATCTGAGTCTTCCATTATCTTTCATTGATCTCGCTCTTCTTCTTCCGCTTTATCTCTTTTCACAGAGGAAACTGAAGTGGAACACAACAGTGTAATTTGATAGCTCATTATCTGCGATCTATTTAAAAACAGAACAAAGGGCATTAATGCAGGAGGGTCATGGCAGGGTCATGGCGTCATGTAAAGAGCCTGCAAACTTCCGTGAAGGAACAATCTCAATCGCAGGATAAAAGCTCCATGTGATGAAGCCCTAGGTGAAATCTGCATGCATAATTGCCCCTTCTGTGAGATGAAGCTTGCCAAATTTCAGACAAATAGGTACAGGAGGGCAATCTTTACAGTTTGACTGTATTAAAAAGGGATTCATTCTCTTCCTTCCCCTGCCCTGTTGTTTTGTAGACAATATGTATGAAAATGGGACACATTGTAGAGATGTCTCTAGGTAAGTAACCTTCAGACAGATAGGTACATGTGCTGAATGAGGAAAGAAGTTTGAGGCTTTGTTTTTATTTTCTACTCAGATGGCACCAACTGATAAGTTGTTCTTTCTACATGCCTCCCAAGCACTGTGATTGGAAGTAAAGGAGAGCCCTGGTTGGAAGCTAGATCTGTCACTGTCAGTCACAAAACAACATCTCCCTATTCCCCCTCCACACTCCCTTGTGTTTTCTTTATGTAGCGAGACTGCGGGGAGGGGAGGGTAATATCAGTTTTCAGAGACACACTGTCTGTGTCCTTCTGAATCCCTGAAGAAGGTCCAAAGCTTCAGAAAGATCCCATTTCAGTGTGGGCCATTTCAGAGAATATCAGTCCTGCTTTGGTTCAGGATTAATGTGATGTATATTCCTCATATGTGCTAGCTTAAGCTTTTAATCTTAAATCAAGACCACTGTAGGCATAACAAAAAATGATTGTGGTGAGGGTCAGACAAAACTGGAGAACATCCAAAATAACCTGATGGAAAAGAGAGAACAAGTCTCAGGATATAGAAAAATAAAGAAAAAGAAAAATCAAATAAAGTAGCCCAAAAATAATTCTAAGGATTGCTTTACCTTTTATCCTCTTTCTGGGAGGGGCTCAAATGAAGGATCACAAATTCTAACAATCCAGCTACAGTATGAGATAACAAAGATATGAAGAAAAAATATTTATATTTTCATATTTTGGTTACTGGAGTTGTGATGGGGAACATCTCACACTAAAGTGAATGAAAAGAATATGTACGAGATGAATAAATGCAAAATATAAGGGTCCAGCTCAAATCCTTTATTCATTTGTATGGAGTTTCAAAGCATATTACATCAGCACAGTTGCTGCCAGCATTTGTCAATGGGACACTACGGTCCTCTCAATTAATAGATGAGAATAATAAGAGAATTGCCATTCATAAATGAAAATTAGCATTTATATATCTCATAGATTAGTTCTAATTAGGAGTACTTGCTTGGTTAATGTTTACACAATGCCTTGCAAATGGTAAATACTATAAAACATCCTAAATGCACTACTTCATATTCATGATGAAGTAATTTTAATTCTGTATTAGCAGACCAGAAAATGGAATATTACACTAGATTTTTAATAGAAACAGATAAATATTTACTATATTAAAGACTCCCTTTTTTGAGCACACTCTTTCAGTTGAGTTCCGCCTTAAGAGGTTATGAAAGCAGTTTTCCATTTTTAGATAATTTGTAACTAATCTCACCAAGACTGAGAGCATGTTCCCAACTATTTTAAAATATTCAAATAAACAGTTTTAATAAGACAAGCCGAATCATAGGGAAACTGAAAGATAAATATGAAACTGGAGTTAGATCCACATATGCAATTAACTTCCCTAAACAGTGGAGATTAGGGACTGGGATGGTCTATAATTGGAAGGGACATATAGGCACAGAAATGGTTTTTAGGAGAGTCCTGATGTCCAACTCTTCAAGAGCAGACAGCACTCAACCCTCCGTTTGTTATTTATTTCTCATATTTATATAACAGTTTCCACAGAGGTATCAAAGCAGTGAATATAAAATGCAATGCCATCAAAACTACAGTGAAATATAACAATAAAACAACATAATGAAAAAGCTAATCAGCAGTAAAACCACATACTCCACTGTGTGCTACACACCATAGCTGGCTGGGCCACACTTCAGGAAAAGCCTGTGTGAAGAGATGGGTCTTGAGAAGACATCTAAGAGCGCAATCCTTTGCATGTTGAGGCAGGAAAAAGTCCTACAACTCCCAGCATGCCCCAGTTTAGATGACTTTTTCCATGCTTATACTTAGATCTTAACACTTCCAGTCTTTCAACTCACCAGTAAACCAAGAGGAGATACACCAATAAAGCAGAAGAGCAGGACTTCTGGTAGCTACTTGACCAGCTATCAACAACCTCCCACTGTGAAGGCTTAACAGGGTGTCATCGAAGCCAATGGAAGAAATCCCTTAGAGCATTCTGGAATTGTACTGGATCTGTAAGCCTTTGAGTTTGGATCAGATTAACAGAACCACTGCCTAAAACTGAAATGGTATGACTATGGCCGTTATACTGTCCTTTCCATATTCAGAAGACCTAGATCCAATCCAGGTTTGCGCAAAATAAATCTAGCATACTGTATGAGAGGTAATACATTAAGAATGTTCCATAATTGTCGTGGAGCATACGAACCCTTACGTTATACCTGTCAAAGTGGATTAAGCATGGATGTTGAAGTCCCCCAATACTATCATTTGCAGATCTTACTAACACCAAAATAGGCAGCTTAGTTTGTGTCCTCATCCCCATTTCTTGCTCTTGCCCCACACTGTCAATGGCAGTGCCTCACCACTCATGATCTATGATAGTGATAATAAAGCAAAGGATACACGGTCAATATGTTGTTGTTCAGTCGTTCAGTCGTGTCCGACTCTTCGTGACCCCTTGGACCATAGCACGCCAGGCCTTCCTGTCCTGCGCTCTCTCCCGGAGCGTACTCAAATTCATATTCATTGCATCGATGATGCTATCTAGCCATCTCATCCTCTGCCGTCCCCTTCTCCTTTTGCCTTCAGTCTTTCCCAGCATCAGGGTCTTTTCCAGAGAGTTTTCTCTTCACATTAGGTGGCCAAAATATTTCAGCTTCAGCTTCAGGATCTGTCCTTCCAATGAGCACTCAGGGTTGATTTCCTTTAGGATGGACTGATTTGACCTTGCAGTCCAGGGGACTCGTAAGAGTCTTCTCCACACCACAGTTCGAAAGCATCAATTCTTCGGCGCTCAGCCTTCCTTATAGTCCAGCTCTCACAGCCATACATTACTACTGGGAAAACCATAGCTTTGATTAGACGGACCTTTGTCGGCAAGGTCATGTCTCTGCTTCTTACTATGCTGTCTAGGTTTGCCATAGCTTTCCTCCCAAGGAGCAAGCGTCTTTTAATTTCATGGCTACAGTCACCGTCTGCGGTGATCTTGGAGCCCAAGAAAGTAAAATCTGTCACTATTTCCATTTCTTCCCCTTCTATATGCCAGGAAGTGATAGGGCCAGATGCCATGATCTGAGTTTTTTTAATGTTGAGTTTCAAACCAGCTTTTGCACTCTCCTCTTTCACCCTCAACAAGAGGCTCTTTAGATCCTCTTCACTTTCTGCCATTAGGGTGGTATCGTCTGCATATCGGAGGTTGTTGATAATTCTCCCAGCAATCTTAATTCCGACCTCTGATTCATCCAACCTGGCATTTCTCATGATGTACTCTGCATATAAGTTAAATAAGCAGGGTGACAATATGCAGCCTTGTCGTACTCCTTTCCCAATTTTGAACCACTCGGTTGTTCCATGTCTGGTTCTTACTGTTGCTTCTTGACCCTCGTACAGGTTTCTCAGGAGACAAGTAAGGTGGTCTGGTACCCCCATCACTTTAAGAATTTGTCACAGTTTGTTGTGATCCACACAATCAAAGGCTTTAGCGTAGTCAATGAAGCAGAAATAGACGTTTTTCAGGAATTCTCTTGCTTTCTCCATGATGCAGCGAATGTTGGCGATTTGATCTCTAGTTCCTCTGCCTCTTCGAAACCCAGCTTGTACTTCCAGTAGTTCTCGGTTCGCATACTGCTGAAGCCTAGCTTGTAGGATTTTGAGCATCACCTTGCTGGCATGCGAAATGAGCGCAATTGTGCGGTAGTTTGAACACTCTTTGGTGTTGCCCTTCTTTGGAATTGGAATGTAAACTGACCTTTTCCAGTCTTGCAGCCATTGTTGAGTGTTCCAAATTTGTTGGCATATTGTGTGCAGCACTTTAACAGCATCATCTTTTAGGATTTTAAATAGCTCAGCTGGAATACTGTCATCTCTGCTAGCTTTGTTGTTAGTAATGCTTCCTAAGGCCCACTTGACTTCACTCTCTAGGATGTCCGGCTCAAGTTCAGTGACCGCACTATCATGGCTATCAGGGACATTAAGATCTTTCCTGTATAGTTCTTCTGTGTATTCTTTCCACCTCTTCTTAATCTCTTCTGCATCTGTTAGGTCCCTGCCTTCTTTGTCCTTTATCATGCCCGTCTTTGCACAAAACGTTCCCTTGAGATCTCCGATTTTCTTGAAGAGATCTAGTCTTTCCCATTCTGTTGTTTTCCTCGATTTCTGTGCATTGTTCATTTAAGAAGGCCTTCTTGTCCCTCCTTGCTATTCTCTGGAACTCTGCATTCAGTTGGATATATCTTCCCCTTTCTCCCTTGCTTTTTGCTTCCCTTCTTTCCTCAGCTACTTGTAAAGCCTCATCAGACAGCCACTTGGCTTTCTTGCATTTCTTTTTCTTTCGAATGGATTTCGTTGCTGCCTCCTGAACAATGTTACGGACCTCCGTCCATAGTTCCTCAGGCACTCTGTCTATCAGGTCTAATCCCTTAAATCTATTCCTCACCTCCACTGTATATTCAGAAGGGATATGATTTAGGTCATACCTGAATAGTTTAGTGGTTTTCCCTACGTTCTTCAATTTAAGCCGAACTTTTGCAAGAAGCAGCTCATGATCTGAGCCACAGTCAGCTCCAGGTCTTGTTTTTACTGACTGTATAGAGCTTCTCCATCTTTGGCTGCAAAGGACATAATCAATCTGATTTCGATATTGACCATCTGGTGATGTCCATGTGTAGAGTCGTCTCTTGTGCTGTTGGAAAAGAGTGTTTACTATGATCAGCGTGTTCCCTTGGCAAAACTCTATTAGCTTTTGTTCTGCTTCATTTTGTACACCAAGGCCATGCTTGCCTGTTATCCCAATGATTTCTTGACTTCCTACTTTAGCATTCCAATCCCCTATGATGAAGAGGACATCTTTTTTTGGTGTTAGTTCTAGAAGGTGTTGTAGGTCTTCATAGAACCGATCAACCTCAGCTTCTTCGGCATCAGTGGTTGGGGCATAGACTTGAATTACTGTGATGTTGAATGGTTTGCCTTGGATTCGTATTGAGATCATTCTATCATTTTTAAGATTGTACCCCAGTACTGCTTTTCCCACCCTTTTGTTGACTATGAGTGCTACTCTATTTCTTCTAAGGGATTCTTGCCCACAATAGTAGATATGATGGCCACCTGAATTAAATTCGCCCATGCCTGTCCATTTTAGTTCACTGATTCCCAAGATGTCGATGTTCAATCTTGCCATCTCATGTTTGACCACCTCCAGCTTACCTTGATTCGTTGATCTGACATTCCAGGTTCCTAAACAATATTATTCTTTACAGCATCGGATTTTCTTTTCACCAATATGTACCTTATGTACATATTGGTCAATATGTACCTTAGGTCAATATGTACCTAAGGTCAATATGTACCTTAGCCTGAATTGAAAGAACCTCAGCTGTTAAAATGGAATAAAATCAAAACACAGTATCATCATCCTTCCATGAGGCTTGTAGTTGAAATGCTTGAGGGCATCTGGAAATCAGATTCATCAGGGAAGCAAAGCCACACAATGTCCTAGTAACATTGCATACTATTTATAACTCAGTCATACATAAAACATGTGCACTTTCCAACACCAGGATCAACTGAATATATATAGATGGTGAAGCAACTCTCTAATGTAACATCTGAAGCTCTTTGTCCGTATCTTGCTAAGACTCATCCTTCATAAGTTTATCTGTTCAGCTCAATTCACCAAATTATAGGACATCTCCTTTTAAAATTTATAAACAGTCCTTTCCTTATTGCTCTGTTCAGAAAGCCCAGAAAAGTAGTGGGACTTAAAACAAATGTGTCATTCAAGGAAAAATGCTATTTTTTTTACTTTCCAAACAAAATGCTTCACCAGTTTTTTCTTTGCACCCATATATGCTGCCTTTAGTGCCATTTTTTGGTAGGAACACAGGGTACTAAACAAACAAACAAACGAATGTCTCAGAACTGATTTTGTTATTACCTTAAGCTCACAATGCAAACCAAGTGTTTAATTGATTGATTGATTGATTGATTGACTAATTTGATTTGTAGCCTGCCTTTCTACCAAGAAAAATGGCACTCAAGTTGGCCTATAATTAAATAGGTTGAATTTGATTATAATGATTATTTGTTGAACAATAAGTAATGGTAATTATGTGCAGGCTGAAGATTATAAACTTTAAATGAAGTTCATCTATTTCATTCGATCTCTTCCTCTTCCTAATGAACAAGTACAGAAAGAAACATAGTAACAGAGCTCGGTCACATTTCCTAATGAAACATATTTGCTGAAGCATTCAATTTTAATTGCACTTGAATATACATCGATATGTTTCCAACCTTATCAGACATTTAAAAATCAAATTTCCTCATTTGAAAATTAATCTGACATCAATTTAATGTTATGGGACATTTGGTCGTGTTTGCATCTGAACACATATGAGAAATGGCTGAGAAGGAGCGGGGTGTTAAAACCTTTTAACAATATAACCCTTTGCAGGTGCAAAGTGTTTACATTTCTTTCACTATCCGAGAATGAGAAGTTCCTTAGGTTAGTTAATAATTATTCCGCCATCAAAAGCTGGAGAAATGAGCCAGAGAGGATACGATAAGTGCCTCAGTTCCCCTTATAAGTGTACAAGCAGGATTCTGTGCACGTGTATCTCTAAGAAATCCTGCATGCAGCCATGGCAGTGTGGGTGGCTCCTAGCCTGAGGCATGAATAACCCCTGTCATAAGAATGTAAACAGAGTCCTGCTGTAGCAGACCACAGGCCTATCTAGTCAAGCCCACAAGCATGACATAAAGGCAGCAGTTCTCTCCTGCCATCATCCCCAGAAACATGGCTGGTCCAGGAAGTGGCATGTAGCCATCATGACCACTGGCCAATTGATAGTCTTATCCTCTATCAATTTGTCAAGACTCTTTTAAAGCCATCTAAGCTTTCCAGTAGAGAGGCCATCTGTCCTACTTTTCAGAAGCCAGACTTTATTGGAAAGGCTGTCAGAGCACAGTCCTCTATTTGACAGGCTGTCCAGTCCAAAGCCAAAGGGCCAAGTGAGAGCAAGGGCCTTGAAGTCACCCATCAACATTTAGCACCTGGTCAGCAGACTGAACAGACACACAAGTCTTCCCCATGATAGTGTGATGTGTTGTATCTCTATTTAAATTACACCAATTATTTATAAATTTGCACCTATGCCTATAAATTAGCTTATGCAAATTTTATGCAAATATGTTTCCTCTTTTGCCCTCTTTTTTTAGTGAGAGGGAAGCAAGACTGGGGTCCTGTCTCCATGACAATGGAAGGAGAAGCGAAGGGAGGCTTACCCAGATTTTTTCAAGGAATTGGCTTTGGTGCACTATGGTCCACACAGGGCTCCACGACTGAGAGCACCGCTCTAGTGTAAGCTGCTGCACAGAACATACTTCTGGGTGGGGTGGGGGGATTGGAGTACACATCATCAGACAGGCAGGAGCTGCTCAACCAATAAGAACCCCCCCCGCATCTAGGCTCTCCTTTTTCCTGCCCCATAAAGTGATGGATGGAAGCTGTCAGGAACGCCTTGGCGGCCTCTCTAAGTAGATTCCAATAGCCAACTCAAGACACAGACGAAAGGGAATTCTTTTCAAAGTTTTAATCCCATTACAGCTTAATGACTCTTTCAGATGCTAATCACCAGCGGCTAAAGCAAAGAAACAGCAGCGTGGACTACGCTTCAGGCAGGCAGTTGATCCCCGTTTGAAAGAGAGTTACTTGAAGACCCAGAACTTATGGGCTAGGGAGAGATCCTCCCTCTTTCTCTTGGGTCCATGGGAGGCGGCCGTTGCTTGCGCGCCAAATGGGCGCTATGCCTCCTTTCCGCACCCTCCATCGCTCGTCGCTCTTTGCGTCTGCATCGAGCATCTAAGAAGCCCCCCGCCTGCACTCCCTCACTACCCGGATCACTCTCTATCTCTGGAATGCTGGCAGGAGGAATCTTTGCCAGGTGCTGAGCCTGTGAGGGATGAGGTGACTCCACTCCCACGGATGGCTGTTCCTCCTCAGAATCAGAACTGCTCTGGGGCTCTCTGGGCTCAGTTTCCACCCTGACAGAAGCTTAGTCTCATTGACCACAATGGGAGTTACTTCTGAGGAGACCCCTTCCACAAACTATGCCCGATTCCAGGCTCTCCTTTTTCCTTCCCCTGATACTCCCATAAAGCGATGGATGGAACCTTAGCCTCATTGACCACAATGGGGGTTACTTCTGAGGAGACTCTTTCCCCAAGCTATGCCCAGTTCCAGCAGTTGTTCTTTATTTCTTCCCCCTCTAAAACTGCCATCTCAATTTGTCACTATCGTGTGACATACTGAGAGATATAGGGCATGGCTATTGCCAGACAAATGATAGTGACCTAGTGACACTGTGAAACCCCCTTTGTAGGTGTGCTTTTTTAACTTCTTCCTTTCTGAATGGGGGATTTCTTTCATATCTCTATGCCTCTATCACACATTTGCTGTATCATGCATTTGTGCAATCACACAATTGTGCAATCACACAACTCTGCAATTGCATAATAGAGCCAATGCGTGATAGAGCCAATGCATGATAGAGGCATAGAGACATGAAAGAAATCTTCCATCCAGAAGGGAAGTTATTTATTTATTTATTTATTTATTTATTTATTTATTTATTTATTGCATTTATACCCCGCCTTTTTTCCTCTTGCAAGGAACCCAAGGCGGCTTACATTATCCTCCTCCTCTCCATTTTATCCTCACAACAACAACCCTGTGAGGTGGGTTGGGCTGAGAGTGTGTGACTGGCCCAAAGTCACCCAGTGAGCTTCCATGGCAGAGTGGGGACTAGAGCCCGGATCTCCCAAGTCCCAGTCCAACACTCTTGCCACTACACACACCTACAAAGGGGTTTTCAGTGTCACTAGGTCACTGTCACGCATTTGTCCAGCAATAGCTATGGCCCTGAATAGTGGCATAGTGAGGTAGCAAGATAGGAGATTTGGGTTTTACTGGACAAATGCAAGATACCAACATACTGAGCAAGATGAGGGGAGGTGTAGGTACTGCCGACAAAAGCATTGTTTCGGTTTACCACTTTAATTTTTTAAAAGAAGTTAGAGGCTGCCTGGTTCTCTGACAGCCAGCCCTGAAATGGCAGAAACAGCGGAGAAACACAGGCGGGGAAAACACTGGGGAAGCACCCCTTGAGGCGAAAGACTGGTCAGTGAGGTGAAAGACTGGGCAGAGCTATTGTGCTGGAGTAAATGCGGAGGGTGGTGCACACCACAACGGAAGCACAGATAGGGATGGCAGAGAATTCCGCCACGGATCTCGATGAGGCCGAATGCCAGTGCATTCAGCCCCCCGAAATCTGTGGCGGAACGGACTGCCCCCCCGCCCCCCCACGGATCCCCCCCCGGGATGAGACTTACCTGGGGCGGATCTTCCAGGCGGCGGCGGCTCCGGCGGTGGCTCCGGCGGCAGCTCCAGCAGCAGCTCCGGCGGCGGCTGGTCTTCCAACCAGCTGCTGCCGCCGCCGCCATTTCCAGTCTTGGTAAAAAAAAAAAAAAAAAAAAAGACGTGATAGGCTACGTAAATCTTTACATAGCCTATCATGGCTGGGTGGGTTTAAAAAAAACACAAACCCACGTACGCAAATGGCGGCAGCTATGGCCACTGCCATTTGCGTTCCTTCTTTTTGGCCGTCTTAATCTACATAAATATTTACGTAGACTGTGACGGCGAAAAGAAAGGGGAACGCAAATAGCGTAGCAGGCGCTATTTGCGTCCCCTTTTGATTCGCCATTTTAGCCTACGTAAATATTTACGTACGCGGTTTGCGTACGCGGTTGTTGTTGTTGTTTTTACCCAGAGCCCTCTGCGGCCGGAAATCCAGCTGCGGACGGCTCTGGCCTGGCTAGGCCTGGCCGGCTGCTCTGCGGAGCTGCCGCGGAGAACAGCCGGCCGTTGGAGGATTCCGGGGGGAGGAACGGAGCGCCTCCCCCCTGTCGAGGATTCCGGGGGGAGGGACGGAACGCCTCCCCCCACCACCATCAACATAATCCACGAACAGGTAAGTAACTTTCGAACATCCCTAAGCACAGACAAGCCAAAATAAGGAAAACAATCAGCCTAAAAGTAGTCTCAGAAGAACTGGTTTTTCAGCGCGAAACTCCAGAGTGGCTGCTGGATGGCCACGATGCCATGTATCCCTAATTATGTCCAAACACAGCCAGCTCAAAGCAAGTCGCTCATGGAGCCACCCCCAGGGCTTGACAACAGGGGCTGGCTATTTCCACCTACCCCACCCCACCCCTAGCAGCCCTCATGAAGGAGCTGCTGCCAGAACAAATTGTGAAGAGGAAGACGTGTGCTCCATGAGATGGTAAGGAGGGGCAGCCACACAAAGGGCAGTAGCTCTACCTTTCTCTTCTCTTCTCTTCTCTTCTCTTCTCTTCTCCCCACCCCACTCCACCCCCTTTTGTTAGCTGTATGTCATTTTAAATCAGATGAAGTGCCTGGCAAGGAACAGAACTGTCCACTATTCTTGTATTTAGTTTGGGTTTAGGACATTATGAGATTAAATTTTTTGTGTGCTAGTCAGTTTAAGCTAAAGGGTTAATAGTTTGGAGGTCAAATGTTTCGTTAGAAAACAGTGGTCAGAAGGTTTTGCTCAGGGAGGTTCCACAAAAGATCTGAGGAAGGTGAGGGGGGATTTAACTTGGGAAATAGAAACTTAGGCTTTCTTCACACTGAGCTTTTATCCTGAGATTGAGATTGCTGCTTCACAGAAGTTTGCAGGCTCTTTACATGACACCGTGAACCTCCAAGGCATCTCCTGCACTAAATGCCCTTTTTTCCATTTTTAAATAGATCGCAGATAATGAGCTATCAAATTACCCCATTGTGTTCTGCTTGAGTTTCCTCCCTGAAAAGAGGAAAAGCAGCAAGAAGAGGAATGAGATCAATGAAAGATAATGGGAGACTCAGATATGGGGAGGAGGGGGGAAAGGAAGCAGGTGAAAAAGAGAGTTGTTGTGATCCTGCATTTAAAACAGAAGCAGAAAGCCGCATTTTAAATGCAGGATTTTAGGCTGGTGTAGAGATGCCCTTAGTTGACAGAAATGAACAAGAAACTGTTGGAGTTGGGGGGGGGGGGAATAATGTAGAGAGAAAAGCATAATGCAAAAAGACAATGGGACAGAGAAAAGAAGAGTGTAGCAGCCATATCGGGGGTCAGACTAAGTAGCCTCATGCAGTCTCATGCTTCATGTTCTTGCTGAGTTCTTTCTCCCTTGAATATATTGTTGTAAGCTGACGAGACACAGGAATTCCTTATCTTGTCAAAGGTCATACAATTGTATATCTTGTTCTCTGCTGTTCTCTTCTGTTCTGAGCTTATTATGGCTACCCTATAACCCAGTTCTTGTATTATAAACAATGGTGCTAGGAAAAGAAATGTTGAGGACTGCAACCCCATATGGGAGGGAAAAAAGGAGCCGTTTCCTATGTGTCACAATATCTATAAAAACAATGTACTAATGTAAATCGCGGCTTCTGGCTCTTTGGAAATGATTCCAGCCTTAAGCCCGCGCGTTAAATAAAGAATCTATTTTTCCTTCACTCCGTGGTCTCTCTGACTCTGGGTTCTTTAACAAGAGAGAGAGGTGGGGGAAGGGAAAGGGAAGGAAAAAGAAGGCCAGAGTGGTGGAACTGAAGAACTGATTTAGAGAACTGGACCAATAACAGTAAGATAAGGATAAGGGACCTGGATAAAATAGGAACACAGTCTAATTAGTTTACCTGGATGCATTTATCCCTGGTTGATTTATTGTCCTATTGCTCATTTTGTTCTCTTTCACATGCACTCCTCCCCTCTCTCTGTATCCAATCAGATTTTAAAACTTTTTCCTATTGACATTTTCTTCAGTATGATTTAAACATTGTTATCTGAAAGTTTGTGATTTCTTTTTGGGCAGGGGTTGCATTACCAACCCCATAATAATAATGTTTAATAACCAACCCACACACTATCTAGATACCTGAGACCCAGAGAGTTTTAAGACTGGTTTGATGGAAGTAGCCAGAGAAATAGACTTCCACCTGGTGGCAGCAGAAAAGGCCTCAGGAAGGGAAGGCCAAACAGGAGTATGGGCACAGTATTTTGCCTGTTTTCCCTTCCATTCACAGAAAAGGGCATTGCCAGTCTGTGACAGGGCCCTGCTATGAGGCAGAAGTGGATTTGGGGTGTCACAAAAGAACAGCAAATTGATGGTTATTTAATTTATTATATAAATTAATGTATGATATAAATTATAAATACTATAATATAATGTATTTTTACTGCCAGCAATGAAGAGGGGCATGCCAAACCATACAAAAACTAGTATTATAAAATCCTGTGCTACCATTTTGTGAGTGGCTCCAGCCTTTTCTGATTAGCTCTGTCCACACCCACTGCCATTTTGTGACTGGTGGGCCTCAGTCATTTCTAGTGCTTTCAAATGAGCCCTTGGGTGGAAAGATTGAGAATCTCTGTTCTATAATGTTTACTCACAAGTATGTCCCATTTAGCAAAGGCCCCACACAGTCCTAATTAATAGCATTTCTCTTACAGAGCCTGACCCTTTTATTGCTTCTTTTACAGTGTGGTTAGGGATTGCCCTTATATTCTTCCTTAGCCAGTCAGCTTCTGCTCCCTACAAGGGGAACTGTTTGTCTGTTATTTAAATTAGTGGCCCTCCCCCCCTTTTTTATTTTATACTTGAATACATTTTCACTTCTCTTGGTCACCTGTTTATTTTATGTTTTATTTGGGTTTATATTTTTCCAATGCAATGAACTATATATAATATCCAGTCAAAGTAAACCACTCAACAACTTAAACTCTAACTTAAGAGCAAGAAGAAGGAGTGAGGAAAGATGAATATTTTTATTTTTTAAGAAGAAGAGTCATAGGTGTATGAACAACAGTGATACATCATAGCCAATAAAATTGCTGATTAAGAGATTATTTCCATATCTACTTTGTTTTCCCTGCAATATGAGCTCTTGAAATATTGGATTTTTGACTTTCTGTCTGTACAATATGTGGACTCCAATGATAGCAGAGAGCAAATTCAATTCAGGCAATTTATGCCTATCTGGAAATTAATCTTCCCAAAGCAATTTCATTCTTTTTTCATTTAAATACACCTAGACAATTCTGTATTTCATTTGGGGCAGGGGAAGGTTTGCTTTGCAGACTCCTGTGGAGTTAAAGCTTATGACGTTTCCAATTACTGTCAGAAACTCACTCTGAGTAAAGATGTGCATTTGGCTCACAGATTTTATGCCAGTTCTCCCTTTCTCTGGAAGAGAGCAGTTGCCCAGAGGCCAATTTCAGCTCAAAGGATAGTAGCGGTATTGTGGTCCAAAATAAATCCAAACAGAGAGAGAGAGTCCAAAGCCAAATCAAAGTGGTAGAACCAAGGAATAGAGCCAAAAGTCAAGCTGTGTCAAGAATTAGAGTCAGGTCAAATGGTTTAGGGAAGGAATGGCTGGAATGACTGAAGGCTGGGTATGCCAAGAAGGGCATAGTGATAAGCTACTTGAGGACATCACCAGGCAGAGTCAAGGCGAGTGCTGGAGCTTTGCTGCGTGGCCCTCTGCTGTGCTGACTGAGGACCTGATTTGTTGAGAAAGATGCTTCCTAGTTTTCTAAACCAGATGCCTCAGATAGGACAAGCTGAGTATGCATTGCTGGTAATGCCTGGTAGATAAGAGATCAAGCCAGGTAACGTTTCATGCATCCATCTCACCAGGACAAGAGTCCTATGCTTTCACTACCATTATTAGTACTGATTATCTAGGAGCCTAGGTCTGCACTCCTAAACTCATTTAGTAGGGAGTAAATCAATTTAACACAGTGGTCGACCTCAAAGTGTCCTCCAGTGGAACCCTTCTGACACTAGCACCCCTCCCCAGTGTACTTACCAGCAGGTTTACTAGGGGCAGTGAGCACTACCACCACTGCAGTTCGTGGCAGGCACCTGTGAGCTGCACACCATTTTGACATTCTCATACTGTCCCGATACAGCATCACTCTGGGACATTGTTGGAATAAGGAAATGGCAGCTTCCCAACCACCAACCACTGCCAATCAGTAAGCCTGATCCTGGGGACACAGACGGGTGGGAGTGCCCAAAGAACAGACATTCGCACTGGAGCAGCTGCCAGAGGATGCTGCTGCCAACAGCCCTGACTCCTACACAGCTGGCAACTTTATAGAAGGGGTAGACACCAGTGTGCCCCCAAATACCTTTCTTGGTGCCCACTAAGGTGCCTTAACCCTCCCACTTTTTTTAATTAACATATTTTCTTACCAGCAGCTGGGGTTGCTGTGAAGCAGGTTTCTATTGGTGCTGAAAACTGTTGGTTCAAAGGATTTGTTTGATGTGTGTTGGGGCTCAGACCGTACCTCTGCCTTGTACTCAGTCTTTTGGGCAGGGTATTGTCCTTTGTCACACCTCCCAGAGCAGCCATTTTATGGTGGTGCCCAGGACAGTTTCTCAAATTGCCAGATTTGAGAATTGCCATGGCCCAGAAAGGTTGCCTGTTCCTACTTTATAGCATAGGGAGTAAAGGCTTTTGCTTCAGATGAGGAGAAGGCTATCAATAGCTACTAGTCCTGATGGCTATGTGCTACCTCCAGTATCAAAGGCAGTATGCCTACGTACACCATTTGTTGGGGAACTTGGGAGGAAGGGTGCTGTTGCATTTGTGTCCTGCTGGTGGGTTCTAAGTCAACTGCTGGTTGGCCACTGTATGAACAGAATGATGGACTGGATGGACCCTTGGTCTAATCCAGCATGACTCTTCTTCTGTTCTTATATTATTAGGGCTTAGTCCCAGGAGTGGTGTTCTCAAGGAAGACATCACAAGGCCACAGCCTGTCATTTTAGGTGGATTACAACATGCCCATGTTTGAGCCCTTCTCTTTGTATGCCATACCATTGTGATTGGACTAGTGAAAGGCATAGAATGTTCACTTTCTTTAGATCCGGCCATTAAACTGTGACAAATTCAGTCAAATCTTCCTTCACCATATTTGGTAAGACATATTTTGCAATAAGACCCACATGAGTAGAGTGAGTTATCTTTATTGTTTGGCGGTGAGGCAGTGTTGCTTGTTTTTTGACCTGTTAGTTTTTATTTTGCTCAGCATTTCTTTAATTGTAATATTGAATTTCTTTCACATTTATTGAATTGTTATATTTGATTTTTTATTTATACACTTTGTAACACATAGGTTTTTCTTTCAAATGTTGTCTTTTGAGCCTAGACAGAGAGTGCAGATGTCATGCCAAGATAGTCTCTCTTGGAGAACTCATCTTTGCCAATTAAGCTGTAGTTTCTAGGGAGGGGCAGGAAAGAGTCTCCTCAAGAGTAAGGAGGGCTTGCTGGTGGGGGGAAAACCTCTTCCCCTTCACTCAGTCACTGTCCTACCACCCTTTGAGTTGCTTTGGGTACATTTTACTGTAGAAAAACGGCATATACATATACTAAATCAGGGGTAGGCAATGTGTAGCCCATGGAACACATGTGGGCCCTATTTACTAGCTACCCCTATTTCTCCCTGCAACCGCTACACTGCCAAAGTTTGTGGTGGTGGCAAAAAACAGTGGTTTGCCACTAAAAAGTGGTTAATAGGTCAAATTTAGCTTTAGGACAAGCTAAATCTGACCAATTTAATTCTCTGTAGCAGTTTACCACCAAATTTTGGTGGCAAATCACTGAGTTCAAATGGCCAAATTCAGCACCACAGCAGCAGTGTGGCCTATAGGGGGGTTCAGGCACAAAAATGACCCCTCACCACCACCACCTAATACTCAATAAATGGTACTTGCTACTTCTGTACTAAATAAATAAAAATACATATTTTAAACACAGAAAGGCCCCCTAATCCATACAGCTTCTTGTGTAGTGGGGCTTCCAAATCCCCCATTCCCAACATCAGGTCTTTTATCTGCCCTATCTTACAAACTCATGACAACATCATAAACACTACTGGATGCAATGCAACTTATTTCTGACAGAGAAAATAGGGCAAGCTTTGAAACCTTTGAATATGCCTAAAGGTGATCTTTTCATTATAGCCAAGGTGATTCTCAGACATTTCAGTCTGAATTGTCCAAGACAAGGCATTGGGGTGCAATATCCATCTAGGAACTTGTTCATACTTTGAGCATTCCACACCTTCATCTAAAGAGTGAAAATTACCAGTCATATATATATATATATATATATATATATATATATATATATATATGAAATACGGAAATTAGTACTTCTTTAGCGTGATAAGACTTAACCCTCATTGAACACCCCCAAATGAAATCTCTCAGACTCATAGAAGCTGAGCTAGAAGGACAAGTTTTGACTGCATGACTATGAGCCAACTGTGAAGAAGCACAGCTCTTTCAACCAAGAGCTGTTGGTACTAACTTCTGCCCCCAAAGGTAATATGGTTTTTCAGCTCTCAGGTGTAAGGGAACATAGTAAGCCAGGGGTCTCCAACACAGTGCCCATGGGCACTGTGTCACCCACGTGGATTTCCAATGGTGCCCATGAAGCTCTCCACTCCCTGCCCCTTCAAAAAATATGTTTTAATAAAAAACTTGAAAAAAGTTAGGGCACCAGGTTCTCCTTCCTGTTCCTGAACTTGCTGCAGATCAGCAGTTAGAGGGCAGTCAGAGAAGGACAGAGTTGCTTTCTGGTCTTGCTCAAATCTTCTTCCACCCACACAGACCTTTCCCCTTTGATCTCTCTCTCCCCACTTCCAGTCTCAGGCCTTGCTATTTCTCTCTCACCACCACCTCTTTAGCTCACTTTTGGCTAGCCACACCCCCCACAACAGCCATTATGTCTTGTCTTGTCCAATTCTGTTGGATGAGTTTCAGTTGGTACAGCTCGAGGATGTTGACAAAGTGCTTGGACAGGTTCGAGCAGCCACTTCCATACTGAATCCTTGTCCCTCTCTTGGCTTATAAAAACTGGCAGGAAGGGAACAACCAGCTCGGCCAGGAAGGTGATTAATGCCTCCTTACAAGAGGGAATAGCCCCAGGCCATCTGAATGAGGTGGTGGTGAGACCACTCCTGAAGAAATATTTCCTGGACCTGGAAGATCTTAACAACTTTAGGCCAGTGGCAAATGTTCCTTTCCTGGGCAGGGTCCTTGAGCAGGTTCCAGACACGCTTGGATGAGACCAGTTATCTGGATCCATTTCAGTCAGGGTTCAGTCAGAGTTTTAGCATGGAAACAGCCTTGGTCAGCCATATGATGACCTATGTCAGGAAAGTGACAAGGGGAGCATGACCCTGTTAATACTCCTGGATCTCTCATGGCTTTTGATACCATCGACTATGGTATTCTTCTGGGGTTACTTCTGACCTGGGAGAGAGGGGTACTGCACTGCAGTGGTTCTACTCCTACTTGGATGGCTGACACCAGAAGTTGGTGCTTGGGGAATAGTGCTCAGCCCCATGGGCTCTCCAGCATGGAGTCACTTTTGTCCCCATGCTATTTTATATGTACATGAAACTGTTGAGTGGGGTCATCCAGAGTTTTGGACTGTGCTGCCATCAGTATGCTGATGACACACAACTCTACTTCACCTTTTTATCTTCATCAGGTGAGGCTGTGGATGTGCTGAATCAATGCCTGATTACAACAATGGCCTGGATGACAGCTAATAAACTGAAACTCAACACAGACAGGACTGAGATGTTGTTGTGGGTGGATCTTCTGATCAGATGGACGGTGTTCATGCTGTTGCACTTCCCCAGAAGGAGCAGGTTTGTAGCCTGGGGGGTTCTTCTGAAGCCATCTCTATCACTTGAGCCTCAGGTAGCCTCAATGGCATGGGGTGCCTTCTACCAGTTTCATAAGGTGGCCCAGCTATGCCCATAACTGGACAGGGATAACCTGGCTTCAGTAGTCTATATTCTGGTATCTTCCAAGTTAGATTATTGCAATGCACTCTATGTGGGGCTGCCCTTTAAGACTGTTCAGAAGCTGCAGCTTGTGCAAAATGCTGCAGCCAGATTAATAACAGGAACCAGAAGGTGTGAGCATAAAACAGCAATTCTGGCCCACTTGCACTGGCTTCCTGTATGTTTCTGAGCCTGATTCAAGGTGCTGGTGTTGACATATTACATGGCTCAGGAGTCAGGACCACAGTACCTGATGGAGCACCTCTCCTAACATGAGACTACCCAGACACTACATTCGACATCTGAGGCCTTCCTCCGTGCCTCTTCTGAGGGAGACTTGGAAGGTGGCAACGAGGGAGAGGACCTTCTCAGTGATGGTGCCCCCGCCCCGATTACGAAACGCTCTCCCTACTAAGATCTACCGGCAACAACAACACTGTCATTTTTCCAGCACCAGGTATGTTTCAGTGCTATCCTCTGTTCCCAAGTGTCTGACGGAATATGATGGGGCATTTATGTTGTTTGTATAAGGCACAGTATCATATTGTAACTGTTTCAGCTGTTTGAATTGTTAAAGATTTTATATTATGTTTTTATTACCTTGTATTTGTATTTGTGGTTTGTAATTTTTGTGAACCACCCAGAGAGGTTTAGCTATTGGGTGGTATAGAAATGAAATAAATAAAAAATAATAATATTTGACTAGCCACTTCCTCTGTGGGAGCCATTTTGTGTTGGTGCCCACAACAGTTTCTCAAATTCCCAAATGTTCCTACTGGTCCAAAAAGATTGGGGACATCTGCGGTAAGATGTAGGTTTGCTTGCAACCTACAATAATGGCAATGCTTGGCTTAGTAGGTGAAATGCAGAGTAAATGAAACCTAAAACCAGTATGTTGTAGCACAGGGGTGATCAGGTGATCAAGTTTACTTCTTATTCTCCCTGTACCCCACTCGATTCTTTGGGTAAGACTGGCTCAATATGAGCATTTTGGCTGAGATACTTTCAAAGACTTATTTCTCAATATTGCTTCTGGAACCAAAAATAACAAGACATCTGCTCATCCAACAATGTTTCCTAACATCCAGGAGCTTAAAAATCCATGGCTGATAACAGTTAAATAATTTTGACCTATTAGCCTCCTTTCAGTTTTTGGAAAACTATATGCCAGGTTTCTAAAGCAGAAGCTTCTTGGATCAAGGACAACAATATCATCAGGGAGGAACAGTTTGGCTTCAGAGCAGGTTTCTCTGTTCTTGACCATTGCTGAGTATTAGTTCCCCTGGCAGAGAAATATAACTCAATTCATGGTGGTGAGCTCTTCTCTGCTTGTATTAAGTCAGCCTTTGACTTAATTCCAAAGGAATTGCTATGGTACAAATTAAATAAAATCTCAATAAATAAAGGTCTGTTAATTCTCACAAGATGCTTGTATAATCAGACTTGTAGCCAAATTAGATATGGGCAGCAGGGAAAGGTGTCAAACCCAATTTTTGCCACCAGAGGTGTCAAACAGGGCTGTATTTTAGCTCCCTTACTTTTTCATTTATTTATCAATGTCCCGCCTTCTGACCTCTATGTCACTGAGTTCCACTCCCCTAAACTGTCCTCTACAAGACTTCCCCTGTTGCTATATGCCAGTGATGCTGGCCTGCTTTTGTTGTCCAGAATAGGCCTAAACCACTTATTATTTGCTTTTGGGGAAAGCTAGATTGTTGTTATATTATAATGGCTTAGTTCCAGATATATGCTTGATCAACAGTGCTGGCTGAAGTGGACTTCCCATGGAAGCTCCTCCAGCCACCTGAAAATGCTACTCAGAAAATCAGGAGACTCTGCTGAATAAGGTGAGCTGTGCTGTGGAGTGAGGGGAATCCCCAAAAATCAGGTGAGAGACCATCCATGAGCAGACCCCTTCCTCTTATGGAGGGCAGATCTTGGATCCAACACAGTAAGTCCAAGGTCCTTGTAAAAACAAGCAAGAGTCTTATGGCACCTTAAAAATGAACAAATTTATTGTGGCGTATGGACTTATGGGCTTTCATGGACTGCAGCCCACTTCATCAGATGCATGAAGTGTTGTTATCCTGGTTTCCAGGTATATATGTACAATCATAGTTGGCAGAGGGCAATTGTAAGGTCAGAGAGAACTGAAATGCAGGAAATGCAGACAGTGATAATTACTATGATGACACAAAATTGGGAGGGATAGCTAATACTTTGGAAGACAGAAACAAAATTCAAAGTGATCTGGATAGACTGGAGCGCTGGGCAGAAAACAACAGAATGACATTTAATAGGGACAAATGCCAAGTTCTGCACCTAGGAAAAAGAAACCAAATGCACAGTTACAAGATGGGGGATACGTGGCTCAACCACACTACAAGCGAGAAGGATCTTGGAATTGTTGTCGATCACAAGCTGAATATGAGCCAACAATGTGATGTGGCTGCAAAAAAGGCAAATGCTATTTTGGGCTGCATTCATAGAAGAATCGTTTCCAAATCCCGGGAAGTACTAGTTCCCCTCTACTCAGCACTGGTTAGGCCTCATCTGGAGTACTGTGTCCAGTTCTGGGCACCACACTTTAAGAAGGATGCAGACAAGCTGGAGAGGGTTCAGAGGAGGGCAACAAAGATGATCAGGGGACTGGAAACAAAGCCCTATGAAGAGAGACTGAAAGAACTGGGCATGTTTAGCCTTGAGAAGAGAAGACTGAGGGGAGATATGATAGCACTCTTCAAGTACTTGAAAGGTTGTCACAGAGAAGAAGGCCAGGATCTCTTCTTGATCATCCCAGAGTGCAGGACACGGAATAATGGGCTCAAGTTACAGGAAGCCAGATTCCGGCTGAACATCAGGAAAAACTTCCTGAGTGTCAGAGCAATACGACAATGGAGCCAATTACCTGGGGAGGTGGTGGGCTCTCCCACACTGGAGGCCTTCAAGACGAGGCTGGACAGCCATTTGTCAGGGATGCTCTGACTTGGATTCCTGCCTTGAGAAGGGGGTTGGACTCGATGGCCTTGTAGGCCCCTTCCAACCCTACTATTCTATGATTCTATGATTCTGTGACTAGGGCTGTGCACCGCTTCAGCCCAAGGCCCGAACCCTGAGTCGAAGCAGGCTGCTTCGGGTCACTTTGTGCCCCTTCCAAGGCAAAGCGGAGGGGGCACAAAGCAATCCGGAGTGGGTCGGGGGCTCTCCGAAGCACTCATTGTGCTTCAGAGCTTCTCTGCCCCAGGACCAGCTCCCCTGACCTAGCCCCCCTGGCACCTCCAGGTACTTGAGCCACCTTCTCTGCTGCTGCCGCCGCCGCCACTGCCACCTTCTTCTCGCTGCTGCCATCCTTGCCGCCACCACCGCCCTCACCACCACCGCCATCCTCTCTGCCACCGCTGTCACCACCACCAGTTTTTAAATGGCAGCCCCCAGGAAGTTCCAGGAGGTTGCCATTATAAAAATGGCAACTCCCTGCCGTAAGAGTTGCCGCGTGCGTCCAGGCCTCAGCAGTTGGTGGCGGTGAGGACAGTGGCGGAGAAGGCGGCAAGGATGGCAGCGGAGGTGGCAGCAGCGGTGGCAAGGCTGGCAGCGGCGAGGACAGTGGCAGCGGCGAGGACAGTGGCAGCGGCGAGGACGGTGATGGCGGAAGTGGAGGAGGAGGCAGCAAGTACGATGGTGGTGGAGGAAGAGGCGGAAGCAAGGTAAAGGGGTTTGTGCAGGGGCATCAGAGGGTACCCAAAGCAGGGTTCAACATCCGAATCCCACTTCAGGTTCGGGCCAAGTCAGGTCGGAGGCCCCCTGAATCTGCCTGAGCTGAATTGAGCCTGCCTTGGAAGCCGCAAAGCGGCTTCCGAGTCAGATCGGGGAGTTCCTGCGCAGCCCTAATAATTACCTTATTTACAGTGGCCATTCACAAAACAGTTGCTGGATGATAACACAGACATCCTTGCACTGGTGAGCTGATTAACACAGGTAATACATTAAAAAAAAAACTTTGTCCTTTTCAAGCCACAGGAGACAGAGTTGTACCTCTTGATGAATTGTAGCTCAGCTGTTCCATGTTGAAATTTGTCTTTGAAGTTCCTTTGTGCAAGAGTGGCTGCCTTAAGACCAGTGTCCTGGAAGGCTGAAGTCCTCCTCCACTGTTTTTTCTAATATTGTCATCTCTGATGTCAGATTTCTCTGTTTTAGTTTTGTTTTTGTTTCTATAATATTCTGACACAACACAAGCATTACATAGGAAATCCAATTACAGTCAACTGGGATCACAAGAGTTTCAATATATTAATAACCTTGTATTTATCCACAGAAGTTCTTTAGGGGTTTAAGATTCAGTTATAATTATTGAAATGTATCTCTCCATATCTGTTTATGCCATGATGGTCCCCAATTTCTCTTTCCCATAATCCATCCTTCCTTCCTTCCTCCTTTTAATCACTTTGTATATCTTTCCCTGCCAGCTTCTTTCTTTCTTTCTTTCTTTCTTTCTTTCTTTCTTTCTTTCTCTCTCTCTCTCTAACCAACCAGTCTTCCTCCATTTCTTCCTCCCTTCCTCTTTCCAACTACTTTGCAAATAGGTTTGCCTACCTACCTCCTATCCCCCAACTCTCTTTTCAACAATCCTTCCTTCCTTCCTTCCTTCCTTCGTTCGTTTTTTTTAAAAATATTTTTGCTTACTAAGAACAAAAACAATACAAAAACAACAACAACAACAATAATAACCACAACCCACTGGGAAAATTTTATCAGACCCAATCAGCAAGGTGAGTCCTTAAGTATAAGCATATATTGTCCTCGATGAAAACTAATACATAATTAATACATACATTTCATAAACTTATTTCTTCAACTCCGCCAAAGCATTTCAAATGCACTGGGTACTTTAGTCCTCATTGCAGATATATTTGTATGTATAATAAAAGGTCACCAGTCCACATGAAATGATTCCTTCTTTTTTATGCCCTTTTATTCTCAGTTTTTCTGTGAGCTTTTCCGAAAGGGCAATTTTGTATGTTATGTTATACCAACTTGCAATAGTTAAGCCCTTTGTGTCTTTCCATTTCCTGGCTATTAGCCATCTTGCTGCAGCTAGCAAAAAAATACCCTACCAAGTTTTTATTCAATATATTTTGATTTTCCCCATAGTATAGGTTGAGGAAAGCCGACTCAGGTGTTACAGAAATTTCTTTTCCCAAAATAAGTGATATTTCCTGAAATATCCTCTCCCAAAATTTTGCAACTTTCTCACAGTCCCACCACATATCCACAAAGGTACCTTTTTGACCACATCCCCTCCAACAATTAGTGGAGAATGATTTGTTTATATGTATGTATGTATGTATGTATGTATTTATTTATTTATTTATTTAATTTCGTAATCGCCCATCTTTTTTATGCCCTTTATAATTCCACTCTGGGCGATGTACAACACTACAATTTAAAACAGGAAAATTATACATTAAAACATTATTTTAAAAAACCTTAACCCACCCCAAATGCCTGCCTGAATAACCAAGTTTTCAGTGTGTGGCGGAAGCTCATTAAAGAGGGGGCATGGCGAAGTTCCCTAGGGAAGGAGTACCACAGAGTGGGGGCCACCACAGAGAAGGCCCTCTCCCTCATCCTCACCAGCCTAGCTGTCCTGGCTGATGGGACAGAGAGAAGGCCATCCGAGGCTGACCTTGTTAAGCAGCCTGTCTGGTGTTGCTGGAGGCGCTCCTTGAGATAGGCTGGGCCAGAACCATATAGGGTTTTAAAGGTCAAAACCAACACCTTGAATTTGGCCTGGAAAACAATGGGTAACCAGTGCAACTCCTTCAGCAGCTGAGTGATGTGATCACACCGGCAGTTGCCTAGGGATGGCTGAAAATTCCGCCACGGACTCCAGGGGGGCAGATTCTTAGAATCTGCCCCCCCTCGGAGTCCGTGGTGGAATAGACCACCCCAGCCCGCCACCCCGTGAAGTCCGACCCGGTCAGATCCTACCTGGCACCGCTGGGTCCGGCCAGGTCCATCCGCGGCGGTCTTCGGACGCAAATGGCATCCAGCATAGCGGATGCCATTTGCATCCCTTTGCCTTACCATGATAAGCTATGTAAAGATTTACGTAGCCCATCACGGTAAAGAGCAGGGACGCAAATGGCATCCACTACGCCGGACACCATTTGTGTCCAAAGACCAACTGCGTCCAGAAGATCTGGACCAGATCACCTCCCCCCCACGGACCCCCAGCGGAGCCAGGTAGATGGGGTTCGTACACCCCTACGGCTGCCTTTAATCAGGCGATTCTGACCAGAGGCAGGTACCATCTCTATATTATTTTTAAAGCTGTCTCCCTAAACTTGATTGAGATTGAGTTATAAGGAAATTTATCCCACATATTATTCCACTGTTCATCTTCAATATCTACATTCCATTCCATCTCCCATACTCTTTTTAAATTTATTTTAGATCCCATATCGATCTCAATTAACATTTTATATAATTGTGAAACCAGACCTACTTCCGCTCCTGAAATATTCTGTGTTAATTTTTCAAAATTGGTTAGTTCCCTACATCCTTGCCATTTTATATTTTCTTGCCTAATAAAGGAAATAAGCTGATACCACATCATCCAAGTTATCCTGCTATTTTGTAAATTATTCCTCCAATAATCCCAAGAGAGAGGTTGTCTGTTTACATAATAATCTTGTAATTTCCCTAGATTTACCTCTTCTAAAATTTCTTTAATTATTAATCTATCATTGGAATGAAAATCTACGTGTCCACTGATGGGGATAAGAGGGGAAATCCCAGGAATCATTTTTTCCTTCCGAAATTTCCATAGTTTCCAAGCTGGTTTTAATGTTGAATGAGGAATTTGCATACTCTTGTTTTATCTGTTTTTTATCTATGGTACAGTATAAAATTTTCCCTTTTGTAACAATGATTGCTCTATTTTTACCCATTGTTTTTCTTCTTCTTTCCTTACCGCCAGTATTGAGAGCAAATGGCAGATGTGGAATGCTTCATAATAAAGCTTTAAACATGGGATCCCTCAACCTCCCTCTCTAATAAGTCTATACTGAAGAGTCTTATTATTCAGGGTTTCTTCTTCTTAAAAATAAAAAACTCCCATTTTTGTTGCCAAATTTGAAGCATTGTGGTGGGATTTCAATGGGAAGTATGTAAAATAAATGTGTAAATTTCAGCAGTACTATTATTTTTATTATAGAAATTCTACTTAAAGTGAGAATCGCTGATGTCAGATTTGTGTCCATTTATTCTTTTGCATGGAAACTGGCTGGTTTGTCCCATGTAGAATACAGTAGGGCATTGCTGGGAAATAATGGTATATATCACACTGGAAGATGAGCAAGTATATGAACCCCTACTATTGTGGATAACTTTATTAGGTCCTATTACAGTATTGTCAGAGTACATGTGGGGCCAGAATTGGCATCTGGGTCTGATGCAGGGTCTGGTTTCTGTGTCTGTATCTCTGTTACAGTTCAAGGTGCTGATGCCTATCTTTAATGCCCCAAACAGCTCAGGACATAAATATCTGAAGGACTGCCTTTTTCCATACCAACCTGCCCACGCATTAAGATAATCAGATGAGACCATCAGTACCATCAGTAGAGGTGCATTATGCAATGCATGCACAAAGAAGGGGACCATGTCTGTAATGGTGTCCCAACTCTGGAATGCCCTCACTAAGTAAGTCTTACTGGCATCAGTATTATATTATATACCCTTAAAGAAGGTTCGGAAGCTGCAGCTGGAACAGAACGCGGCGGCTTGCCTGATTAAAGTCAGCCGCCGGCATGATCATATCATTCCGGTGCTGAAGGAGTTGCACTGGTTACCCGTTGTTTTCCAGGCCAAATTCAAGGTGTTGGTTTTGACCTTTAAAACCCTATACGGTTCCGGCCCAGCCTATCTCAAGGAGCGCCTCCAGCAACACCAGACAGGCCACTTAACAAGGTCAGCCTCGGATGGCCTTCTCTCTGTCCCATCAGCCAGGACAGCTAGGCTGGTGAGGACGAGGGAGAGGGCCTTCTCTGTGGTGGCCCCCACTCTGTGGAACTCCCTCCCTAGGGAACTCCGCCATGCCCCCTCTTTAATGAGCTTCCGCTATGCATTTAAAACGTGGTTGTTCAGGCAGGCATTTGGCTAGGGTATTTTTAGAAATATATTTTTAACGTAGAATTTTATTGTTTTAAACTTTTTATTATTGTACCTCGCCCAGAGTGGCTGGGTGACCATCCAGATGGGCAATTAATAAATTTAATAAATACATACGTGCATACATACATACATATTGTTTTTAGCATAGAGCCAAAGCATTTTTATTTGCCCAAGCATTGGACGGCGCAAGCCCATGTGGAGAAATGACTGCCTCCAAACTCGGAGGGGATCGCCTATCCAAATACACTGCAGGAGGCGCACGGAGGGGATCATCTCCTCCATGCTCCAGCTGCCCTGCATTCACAGGACATTGAAGCACGGGGTGGGGAGGCTGGATGACACATAGGAAGCATTGTAGTGGCACTTACACACTCCCTGCCCCGGGGACTGCCCCTTTTGCCCCGCTCTGCGCTGCTCTGACAAGCATGGAGCCTGGGGTCCATCCACGCTGCCTACGAGGCAGTGGGGGAGGGGCAGGAAGACAGTTCTCCAGGAAGCGACCTCGGAGCGTGGGCTCCGAGGTTGGTTCCTGGAAACCGACCAATCCTATAGCCGTCTAGCCACTGACAGGCAGCCATGGGATTGCGCCCTAAATTGATTATATTATTCTCTGCTGGTTTTAGTTTTATTGTTTATTGCCTCTTAGTTTTATTGCCATGATGAATGATTGTGTGATTGATTGATTTAACACTGTAATTATAATGTTTAGGAGTTGTTTATGTTTGTAAACTGCCATGGAATCCACATTTGGATGAAGAGTAGCCTAGAAATTGTATGTATGTATGTATCTATCTATCTTTCTATCTATCTATCTATTGTTAAAAGCCCTGAAATGGTTACATTTGCATTT
The DNA here is from genome assembly GCF_057233095.1 of Heloderma suspectum. Taxonomy (NCBI): domain Eukaryota; kingdom Metazoa; phylum Chordata; class Lepidosauria; order Squamata; family Helodermatidae; genus Heloderma; species Heloderma suspectum. The sequence goes on along the minus strand of NC_139458.1, from coordinate 109,119,608 downwards.
TTCTACTGCTCCTTCTAGTTACATTCACTTATTGCTCCCTGATTCCTTTGTCAGTTGGCGGATGTGGGTTATGAAAAGGAAGTTTTTTAGGCTGGGTTTCTCCCCTGACATTTTGGGTAATTATGGCCTAAAGAAGGCTCAACCCCCAATTACATTGAGGTTAAATGACCTAAATCTACAACATTTCAGAACTGCAGCTAATAAATGTTGCTCCCCACTTTCAAATTATGGAATTTCTAGAGCCCCTTACTTGTATACATTGATTGTTTTCACATTATGCTCGTACATTTTAATGTGCTGTTCCCTGCTTTATAACTGGCTGATTTCTGCTCAATGAAGAACTTTGTCCTTATAGAACTGGAGAAATACATCTGTTGGCCATGTTCTCTTACACTGCAATTTGTATAGGGACCCCAGAGAGATGTTGATTTTTCTTTTACTAAGAAATCTACCTGGAAGACCAACTGAAACTCTGGTATTTTTCTGTTTATGGTATCTTTCTGTTTACGGAATGACTCCATCCATGTTACTGAGAGGGCAGCTAAATTATTCTTATCCCCAGTACAAATTAGGAAGAACATCCTTTTGGCTTCTTTGTGATTTTGTGTTCTTATTATGTATTAACTTCTTGTACTAGCTTTTATCAGTTTTGTTGTACTAGCTTCTATTGGTCTGTAACCACAATAAACCATTCAGTCATCATTTTTTATCAGATCAGTTAAATAATGACAGTGCAAAAAAAAAAGCTTTTTCATCGCATGAAGATACAATTTCATATGACAATTTGCACAACAATTAATGTAACACTCTTATGCCAGCTGATTGGGATGGCAATCATATTTACCTGGGATGGAGCTCCATTGGACTCAATGGGACTTACTTCTGAGTAAATGTATATAAGGTTTCACTATTAGAACCTCATAAAGTTCCACTCATGTTGCCCATGGGTGCACATAATTATATAGTAGTTAAAAAAAAAAAAAAACGTAGGCAATATGTGCCAAAGGACTCCTTACTTTGCATTCAGCAAAAAAAAAAAATTGTTCATGTTCACATTTGTTGCTTCATTGGGAGGCTACTTTGTTTGGTTGCTTCATAGGCATATGTTGCTTAATTCTGTTTCTGCTTCATAGGATTGCTTCATTTTGTAAAGGAAGCTTCATTTGCATTTCCCATTTATTTAACTGGGAAAATCACAATGCACATATACCATTTACAATCAGTAACAGAACTGGATAAAATCACAGTAGCCCCTTCTGTGTGGTCAGTCTGCCACCAAAGTTCAAACAAATAGGTCCAGAGGGTTTTGTGCTAGATATCTTTAAATGGGAAGGACTTTTTAAACTTTCTGCTGCCACTTTTCTTTAAAGCAAAATATAGTGTGAAACTCATAGGGAATGGAGTGGTGCCCTTTGGTAAGACCCATGCAAAATGTTACATGGCTAGGTGCAGAGATTCAGGAGACATCCAGACTAGCGTCCATCAAAAACAGATGTTTGTTAATGATTATATGTATACCCAGTTGGCATAAGGATGCAGAGAGGATGCAGAACTGACTCTAGGGAAGTGTCTTGAAAAACATTAGAAGGATTACAATAGCTGCAGACGTTCCAAGGGAATCAGTCCCTTTTGTAAATGTGTATGCGTGGTTTAATTATGGAATGCAGCACAAGGCGGAAAGACACAACAACTGCATTTAGTGACTGCATAAATCTACTCTCCTTTCCTTTCCTAATGTAGTACAGACAAGCTGCTCTCTCACTAGCACAAAAGTGAAGGGGTCAACAGACCAGTCGGACACACCTCCCCTCAGAAATAAGCCCCATTGAGTTCAGTAGGGCTTATTCCAAGGTATTTATTTATTTGTTTGTTTGTTCACTTCATTAACTACCCATCTGGCTGGCTACCCAGCCACTCTAGGTGGTGTACAATATGAATAATAACACCAAATACAACATAATCAACTGAACTAAACAACATTGTTCTAAAAAAAAAAAAAAAAAACCCTAACCCACCCCAAATGCCCGCCTGAACAGCCAGGTTTTCAAAGCCCGACAGAAGCTCATCAGAGAGGTATAGGATTGCAGCCTAATTGGCACAGAAACTGTATTATCCCTTTGCGTCCCACCCAGATGCCTCCCATTGGAAGTGGAAAAAGGCATAAAAGTAGAAGAACCAATTAACAGGAGCCTTTAGAACTGCATGCCCGCACACAAAGTATGGCATCATTCCATTGACAGACCTGTCAGTTACAATGCTGGCTCCTTCTTAGTTACCCTTTGACCTGCCCCATCTCTACTGGCATCTTCCTAATATGGAAAATGCTCCAGAAATAATTTGAAGGGGGAAAAAAGTTACAAAGCTAGGCAGGGGCAAAGGGGAAAAAACAGCTTCTAAAACGCAGATAAAGCCTCTTCTCCCCACCCCACCACCCATAATGCTTCAGATGCAGCTGCTCTGTTTTGTTCTCATTGTTTCAGCAAATCAATAATTACCTCAGGCAGCAGGTTCACAAGTGTGAACATAAATATTTGTTATAGCAAAATACAAATCTTGCTGTTCCCACCCCATTATTAATTAATTAATTGTATGCATGGGGGAGAATCTGTGGACATCACCACTGTTGCTGGAATTCTTCAGTTTTACACTTGGATTACAATCCTGAAAGCTGTAGTTTACAACAACAGCCTTGTTTGGATGTAATACTAAACCATGGATTAGCATTATGAAAGCTAAACCACAGCAAGCCTCGGGACAATGAACTATTCCCCTCTCCCTTTCCTCAGGTGCAACCACAAGGAGACGTTTGGAAGCATTCACTTCTATTTTAGATTAACCCCAGCAGACGAACTGGTTAATTTAACTATGGTTAGTTGAAACAAGCCAACTCCAAGCCACATTTTCAAGGAACCATAACTAAGATTGACCACAGTTTGGGATTCAGACATCAGCTTACTCCATTAAACTGGTATTAATCTAAACATAAGTGAAAACTTCTCATCTCCTTGCAGCCACACCAGATGAGCAATGGGGTGGGCATGCATCTGAGCACAAGGCTTGCAGTGGCTCCTAATGCTAAATCATACTTTAGCATTATGTCCAACAGTGGTACAGATGTGCGAATCCACCTCAGTCTGGTCTGGGGGATGTCCGTTGTGGGGAAATCCGGTCCTCTTGAGGCTTGACAGATTTCCCTAGAGCCCCCAGCTGGGCTTGCAGATGTTGTCTAAATGTTTTCCTTTACAAATGGCTAGATACATAAATTGAATAAGCAATTTGCATATCTTAGGCAAATTACAGTCATAATTAGCATATTTCATGCAAATTGTGGGTGTGAAGTGCTTGGTTATGCATAAATTTACACATGCCCAAGCACTTTATGGCTGCAATTTGCATAAAATATGCTAATTATGGCTGTAATTTGCACAGGATATGCAAATTGCTCACGCAATTTATTAGCTTACTCTTTTTAAAGGGGAAAATTTAGATGAAATCTGCAAGCAGCACACAACCCTCCCACTCTCCCTGCTGGTGGCAACTCTGGCAGGGAGAGCCAGTCTGCTCTGCTGTGGTTTTCGGAGATCCGATTCTTAGGAATCCAACCTCATTTAAATCCATTGAGGATTTCTCCAGCATCCCTAGATAGCAGCCAACATCTTTGTGCACCACTGCCAGTTGAATGGTATCCATATTGCCTTGAAAATTTGGTTTCATTACCAAGAAAACTGAGAGGGGGGTATGCCAATCATTGAGCATCTCTACACCAGCCTAAAACCCCACATTTAAAACAGGGCTTTCTGCTTGCATTTTAAATGTAGGATCACAACAGACTCCCTTGAGTCCTTCCTTCCCCCCATTTCCCACCTCCTTTCCTTCCTCATCTGAATCTTCCCTATGTTTCGTTATACAGCAGCTGGATGGCGCTGTGTTCTAGATGCTCTTATTGCAGCTTTTCCTCTTCTCAAGGAGGGAATTCAAGTGCCATAATTTGATACCTCATTATCTCTAATCTATTTAAAAATGGAATAAAGGTCATTCAGTGCAGGAGACACCCTGGAGCCTGACGATGTCATCTAAAGGACCCGCAAACTTCCGTACGTGAGCAATCACAATAGCAGGATAAAAGCTCCATGTGAAGAAGCCCATTTTGTAGCCAAGTCCTCTCTGTGTTTGGGTGAACCACAACATTTGCACAAGTACATTTTTTTCTGGAACCCAGAAAAATTAGAACTGCTCTTGCATATGTTCATGCAGGGGAGCAGGAAAGGAGAGAGTCAATGTGGATGTGGAGGAGCTGCTCAACCAAGCCCACCCGCCCAGCACAAGCTGTATTCTAACTGTGGAGGGGGGAGATGGAAACGGTGGAAGGAGAGAACAGAGCACACAAAGAAAGTGAGGGTTTGTGTGGAGCATCAGAAAACAGAGCGTGAGCTAGGGGAGAGAAGGGAGCAAGGACAGAGGACAGAGAAGAAGCAAGGGGTTCGTGTGGGCCACAAAAAACCTATATAAAAAAGCCTAAATGGACAATCCATCATCCCACCAAAAAGCCAATGAGGACTGACCATACACATTAGCCAAAAAATGTTGAGTGTCTATTGCAAAAGAGAAATGGAAAGCAGGGGGAGGGAATAAAATGGAGTATCTTGGAGAAGAACATAGCAGGATTGATGGCATCCTAAAAAGATGCAGACCAGCCTGCAACATTTTGTTACAGGTCCCACTTGTTATAATTTGTTATGCCACTCATTATAATTTCTTTAGCATCAGAGCATCATACAGAACATGGGAGTTATGCAACCCATGTCTATGAACTGCCTTAGATTGGCAGGGCAGTAATGAAGGAAAAATTCAGGGGGAATGAGGTGGGAGAATCAGATGGCAGTGGGCATGCAGGTACAGCAACATTTGGGTGGTTCTGAAAGCAATGAAGTGGGATTGAAGTGGGAATTGGGAGGAAAGGGAGGTTTTCTGGATGAACATAAACCAGGCACAGGGATCAACACAGCAGATGGCACAGGTACAGGAATGAAAGGGGGAGATGAAAATGAAGTCAGTGAGCCTGTGCCAAGCAAAGAGATCGGGAACTAGAAGAGGTGTCAGAGAAAATGAAAGCAGAGATGTGAAGAGTTTTAGAAGTATGACTTGAAGCATGAAGTTGATCCAGAGGGCAGCAGAGCACCTGTGCTGAAATTCAAGGAAAGGACTGGCATGATCACGTCATGAAAGTGTATATTATTTAGCAAAGACATTTTGAATTGACTGATATGGCCAAAAAATCCAGTAAGAGAACATTGGACATTAGCAGGACATACAGAGACAAATAATGGGTCTTCAAGATGTTGAAGAGGAGGATATGGCAGCATTTAGCAACTGTTTGGTGTGATAACCTTCATAGCCAGCAAGAGGAGTCATTAGAAGCTGGCAGCTGGAGGTGGAGGAGTAGAGACCTACATCACTGCTAGAAAGAGGGAGAGAAGGATTAAGTCAGGGACAGAGTTCAGTTCAAAGGAACAAAACAACAGGTAGTGGAGGGACAAGTGGCTGAAAGCAAGACATTGCAAAAAGGAGGAACTCAGAACATCACCACTGTCATCTGGGGTAGACCATGTTGAAGAATAAATGATGATCATATGAAATAGTGGCAACTACAAAAACAATGAGACAAATTTCAGTTAGTGCTGACATGAATGAGAGACCATGGCTGCAATCCTATATACAGTTACATGAGTGTAAGAACTTTGCCTATATGGTTAACATTGCAATGTAAGATCATTATTCAGTCTACAGTGGTCATCCAGAGAGATCAGGGGCATGAAGGGAAATGGGAGCAGAGAGTAGAAGCCTGGAACCTGCCAACAGGTTTGCAAGAGAGCATAATAGGGATGTGGTAGGACTAGGGGATAGATGGAAACTGCTCCAGAAGGGCAGGGGACCAAGAACAAGAAAGAGAAACAGGGGACTGAGCAAAGAAGTACAAATTTATGAAGTGATAAGAAGGTATGACCATGGCAGGGACACAGCAGATGTCAGGGTCTATGAGATGAGAAAAGGGGAATGGGGAGAGATGGAAATAATGGGCAAATGGGGAACGCAGTGTTAGACTGGAAGAAGAATGGTGATGGATAGGAAAATTTGCGAGAATGACTGCATGGCAGTTATGGAGCCATTACTAATAATGAACTCAGTAATAGGAATCATAAGGCTTTCTGCCTGAAAAACAGTTACTTTGCACCTCTCCAAGGAGGAGGAGGAGAAGAAATGGTCATATCTTTATGCAGCAGTTGGATATCTTATATTTCTGTGTTAACATTTTATGGCAAGTATTCTGGGTCTCTGCGAAAGCTGGATGGTAGTGATACTGAATTCCACCTACTGGACCCAACTGCACAAAATTGCGATTATCTCAGTTGCAGTTATTGTGGCACACAAACATACAGCTGTGCAACAGTCTGCTTCAGCCGTGTCAGTGAAGTCAGCCACAAACTTGAGCAAAGAATAAAAACAATGAGTTATCTTGTAAAGGAACTTCACAATCAGCATCAGTCTCCCTTAGACATTTCTGCTCTCTCACAGTTCTTCCTTCAGTACAATATCCAGTTTTTAAAGTGCTTGATCACATTCAGTGATTGTGATTCAGAAAGCAAATAATTTAATGCAAAGATCCAGCACAGACACATCATGGGCCAAAGCGCTGGAGATTACATGTGTTCCTTGACAGAGGAGGAAGAAAAGGATGCTTACAGGAAACAGTTCTCCCTGGATATAAAAGGTAACATAATGCCTGAACTGATGGGGGAAGATATGCTGAAAAGTCCATGATGAGAACCCAAGAGGGAAATCAAAAAGAAGAGGTGAAACCATCTCAAATTGAATTGTTTAACTAACTATATGTTGATGCTTGACGTATCAAAATATAGCACACAAAGAATTCTTAAAGTCCATTGATGGGAAATTATAGATTGAGGTAAAATAAATCCCATAGGTAAAGGATTAACTTATATCAAGGTAGAAGGTATACCTTGATATAGGACTCTGGTCTTGTTCTACAGCTCATCAAATGCTCTGTCTCTGTACGAGCTGATATTGGTCAGGCTTGTTTTTTGAATACCTTGTACTTCAGACAACAATAGCAATAAAGCAATGCAAACAAAAAGACATCCCAGTCTCAACATAGTCCCCACCTTAAATTGTAAAAAGTTTTTAAAATCTCAAAAAGCTTTAGAAGGGGATCCAAGGTCAATAGAGTTTTAATTCATTTCTCTGGTCAGCTGGATCAGGTTCTGTTGATTCATTTCTTGCATCTGTATCTCCTCCATCAAAAAGTATTTCTGTATCTTCATGTTAAACTAGGGTACATTTACAGTAATACAACCCTCTCTTGGCCAGCATTGTCCAATGCCACAGTTGTTCTTGGATTAACTGGCTGCATATCTGCTATCGGGCCAAGTTTAAGGTATTAGTACCAGTATACAAAGCCCTAAACCACTTGGGAGCAAGGGTACCTGAGAAAGTGCCTTCTTTTTTACCAACCTGCCTAGTCACTGAGGTCATCGGAGGGCTTGCTCCTGGTGGTTCCACATGGACCTATGGCCTGTTTGGAGTCTACCAGGAAGAGAGCCTTCAGCGTAGTGGCCCCCTTCCTATAGAATTCCCTGCCTTTGCAGGTCAGACAGGCACCAACATTGTGTTGCTTTCAGCTTTCCTGAAGATATTGCTAGTTTGAGAAGCCTTCCCTCAGTGACCAACCGCAGTTTATTAAGTTCAGAATCTGTTTTTTTAATACTTTTTTTATTTATGGGGCTTTCTTCTTTTATCTTGTTGTTCACCAGGCTGAAATCTTTGATCTGGAGTGGTATATAAATACTGTAAAATAAATAAATGAATAAATTACTCAGATAAATTAATTATAATTAATTATAGATTGGAGCACTTTTTCCCATTGAGGCCAACATTGAGAGGCCCTCAGATCTCCCACTTAGACAAGTTGGCCAACCTAACAGATCTCCGTGTATAACAGAAATAGTAATTCCGCAGGAAATTCATTCAAAAAAGAAATACAAGAATAGGCCATTCTCCTAAAACAGGTGCTCAAAGAAGTGGAATCCCATTGTTTCTTTGCAATGTACTCTTATTTCTTGGCTAAATTATAATTATTCAGTGTCTATTCAGTGCTGGAGGAACCAGTCCAGGGGCTGAAGTTCGCCGAGCTTTCAGCAGCACCCACAATTTGTGCAAAATTAAACATATTATGGTCACAAATTACAACTGCCATTTGCATAAATTATGCAAATAGAAGCCACAATTTGCATAAATGATGGTTTAAGAAAAAACAAACAGAAAGGTTCCTGGATTCTGTGAAAAAGCCTGTGGCTTGGCTCACAGATGCAAGCTGAGCTGGGGGCTCCAGGGAAATCCGGTGAGCCCCAAAAGGGCCAGATTTCCCTGCAACAGCTATCCCTATTTAAGGATAGAGTTAAGGCTATCTCATGTTGGCTCAAGCTACAAAAAGCCAGGAAATCGGAAGCTAAGGCTAATGCTTTAACTGACATCATCAGTGATGTTGTACAATGTCACAAATTGTGCTTGCTTACAACTTACCCTCTGTGCACACACACTTTTCCTTCAGCTTTCAAGCCCATATCCAGATGGGGACGATGGAATGCCTGGGACCAGCAAAGATGCCCCACATTGTCTTGCTCCTGTATTGCCTTATGAAGCATCTGAGCCTTGCTTTATTGCTAAAGGAGTCCTCCTGTGAGTTGACCCAGGCCTGTTTGTTGTTTACATCAGTAGCTGGCAGGATGGGTTAAACAACGATGGGGAGACCTCTTCTAGCAGTAACACTGTTCTTCATAAAGAAATACAGGACCAGGACAACATGGGGCATCTTTGCTGACCAAGGAAAAGTGTGAATGCAAGGAGGGTAAAATTTAAGCAAGCACAATTCGTGACATTACACAACATCATCACTGACCACAGGGCAAAAGATGGGAGAGGGCAAAATTAAAGTCTCCGTCCCACACCACACTACACACACGGGTCCAAATCTGTGCAGCAACATGTAATCTCAACTTGTGAGAACATATTCCATGACTAAACAAATAGGCCTTGCACACAGTAACCTCCTGTAATAGAATTATTCTGAAAACCTTGGAGTACTGGCAGCATTCTTGCTTCAGAGTAAAACTGAGCATGCCCAACGTAACTTTGCCAGCAACTGCAGCTATAGGTGTTCATGGGTCGGAAAAACCTTAATAAATTTTGAACCACTGCTCAGAACACCACCAAACCAATAAAAGGCACATCTCCCCAAGAAGCCTGAATAAGTAGGCATTAGTAGTTTTCACCAAGATTTGAAATAAATATATGATATGCTGAGCCACAGCTTGGAGAAACAAGTACAAATTTTCAGCACTTCTTAACTTGCTGTGCCTGTGGCAATTTTTGTTGGATTGGTCTGAATATTTGCACAATTGTAGACTCATCGGGTAGATTATGGATGCCAAGTGTTAAGTGTTATCTCAACAGGTGTCATTTTTATGAGTGTTAAGTGTTATCTCAACAGGTGTCATTTTTATGAGTAGTAGAAATTTGAGGTGTGTAATAGTGGGACTTTTTTTTCTTTTCTTTTTTGCAATTCACCTTAACTAAAGGGACACTTCTGTACCCCTTTAATAAGATGAATCTATTTAATATTTGATGGTCATTAAAATAGTGAAGACTCTCATATCTCCTTCTTTTAATATTACCTTGTGGATTGTTGCTTTAGAACTAAAGATCAGTCTCTTTGCAAGGGAAATAATGCTGTGTATTGCACATATATCATTCAATTCTAGCACAATCTCATGCCACTCTACTGCAACGTTTGATAGTGTTGCTTTATTACAGAAGTGTATTTACCACAGACCTTTTGTATAAAAGGATCTGTAGTAAATGATCTCCATCAGTACTGCTCTCCCATGATCAAATACTGTTTATGGGGTTGGGAGATTGAGAGCACTCCATTAAAGAGGATTTGCCTCTCTGTATGCAAGTCTTTCAACACCGCTGAATGTCAGAAAAGATTTTCCTTTCCACAGAGTACGTCTCCAGATCTGACACCTGTCTAAACAGTGTGGATTTTGTGGATTTGGGGGTGGTGGTGGGTTTTTTTAAGAGCTTTTCGTATTTGCAACTGAATGGTTGCACCTCCAGCATCTTCAGAGGGACTTTATCTTTGCCTTGCAATCTGATTCACAGGCCAGTTTGTTGCAGAAAGCACAAAGCCTCAATTTATCAAGACTTCTTAGCTCCTGTCACCAATGCGCAAATTTTCATCCAGGTTACAACTTCATTGCTAATTGTTATTTGCAAAAGGGGGTACTGCTCCATGCCAAAAATTGCTTTCTGTTATTTTATGAATATTCATGACCCCTTCATAGACAACATAGCCATCAGTATTTACTCCTTTGGGGGGGTTTATTGTATAGTTCTATTTTCCTTTACTTGTTAGGGTTTTGCCACTGCTGAGGAAACCATTATCTCAATAATAAAGTCATCGTTACTTCATTAGATTTCTATTTTATATGCAAGTACTGCTTGTATATGGCTTATGTGAATTATGCTAATGAACTTAATAGTCAGTATTACTGTCCCAAAGTCTAAGCAATGATCCATACCAGTTCTGGATCTGGTTGCAATCCCATTGTGAAATCCCTAACATTGGGCTTGGCAGGCCTGGACATCTTATGCATATGGGTGGCCAAGCTACCAGCAGAATGTGATGGGAAGTATGCAATGTAATGGACTAAGCTAATTTTACTTCTGGTTCAAAGTTTTAAGCTTTCATTCAGCTGACTAATTTAAACTTATATAACAGGACGTTTTCTATTCAGCCATCTTCTTCGTGGGTTTCATATAACACCAACCCAATTCTATGGAACCAGGGATATAAAGGACAATCAAGTTCATAATATCCTAAACTAGTACACTTTGAGAAAGATGGCTTGTTCTGGTTAGGACCACCCTCTGGTTGGAACCATCCTTGGGCAGAATCCTGGGTCCAAATTTGTCATAATGAACAATATCAAAGGCTATCCTTGCTTCCCCCTTCACGCATTCAGTGACAGGCAACCTAGTGGTTCAATATCAACATTTGATTGGATTCTTTTACCACAAGTGAACAATGCAGATTCCATAAAGAACAGATGATCCAAGTCAATACATACGTTAGTATCAATTACAACATCTGCCATGAAGATTTATTCTGCATTACATTTGGGAGTTGGTGTGGGTCCACAAGGAGGCTGTTCTAAATACATGAGGTCATTGTTTGTCCCCAAATATAGGAAAGCATTTACACTTATTTCCTTCAATGTTCTCCCCTAAGCTATTAGGGGATGTTCTCCCCTCAGCTATTCATTAAACCAGAAGGAAGGTTTAATGGCACTCCATATGTGAACCGCGTATGTCTGTGTAGTACTGAAACGTTAGAAACCATACTACATCCATTATTATTGTGTAATAGAGATGGAAGAACCACACTTATTTGTCCTTTGATGCCCCCCTTCCAAAGAAGGCCTTTAGCTTGGCATAAAGATTTTAGATTCCTGCTGATAAAATCAATCTACACAGTCTTATGCAACTGAAGGCACAATCCTATTGCTGTTTAGACAGAAAAAGCCCTACAACTCCCAGCATTCCTCAGCCAGGCTGTCTAAACAAGCATAGGATTGCACCCTGAATTTCTTGTATTCCAAGCTATAAAGATTCATAGGTAATGTCTGCCAAATTGTTAAGGAGTAGTGATTGTTTGAATTTTGTCTTAATCTTATTTAATATTTGCAATAATGAGCATGTATTCTGAGCTCTCTTTTACTTGTGATTTTGTCGTCGTCCCCCCCCCCCATTGTCTGGAATAGAATCATTTTTTTGTTTTAAGGGAATTTTAAGGTCTGTTGACTGTTAATAAACTTGATACTGATACAACTTAAACTAGAGATCTTCAGTTCATGCTCCATAGCCTCCTTTGTATACAGAGTTGGTGGTAAAGCACTGCACAAGTCTATCATCCACCCTAATTCTGCTCTGTTTCAGTTTACAGTCACTATGGGTGCAGACCTATGCAAGTGTAGACAGAAAAAAAGCCTACAACACCCAGCATGCCTCAGCTATTATTGCAACCCTAACCCTATAACCATGAAAACTAAAGTTGTTATAAATGTCACCAGTGGCACAGCCTAGTATTTAAAAAAAAAAAAAATCTGTTCTGCAATTAGTCTCTATATCTGGTTTTTTTGTTTTTTTGTTTTTGTGGCTGTTCGTGACAGTCTCTGTTACATGTGAGAATGTACTGCAAAGTCCTCATGGGACCTTCCAGCATTCTAAAGGGAATCTGAGGGAAGATGCTTCTGCTTTCCTCATAGCTATATTTTTATTGCACTGGGAATATACATCCTAGAGCAAAATGAGCTTAATTAGCAGAAGCAGACTGTAAGGCACTGACCTTTGTCTTTAATTGGGAAAGTTTTCTGAGAGAGTTCTGGAATGTCCTGCATGTTATGCGAAGATTGTCATGAAGAATTATGCTTGAAATTTCTATGTGGTTGTATGTCTGCCAACAACTAAGGCTGGGTGAAAAATTTGGTTCAGTTCAATTTCTATAAGAATCTACCAAAATTCACGAAGATCTCCGTGTTCCGGACAAAAATAACTTGAGATTAAACAAACAAACAAAAATCAATGCAGGAGAAATGAAAACTGACAGATTCATCCATCCAGGCCCAGAGCTTTGAATGCTTAGCTCTTCAAAGTCTGGGTTCGAAGCCCTGTGCATTCAACCATGTTAGTATTTAATTAAGGTTGCCACCTCTCTCTTTTTTGACAGGCTCCTCATCTTTAACAGCTTGATGGCAGGCAGATACAGCATGGTCCTTTCAGTGCTGGGAATAGCTGTACCTCTTGAATTTGGCTGGTGCAGATCGGTGAGAATTTTGTTTCAATTCAATTTTGATTAGAATTTACCGAAATTCACACCGTTCTTCATATTTGGGACAGAAGGAACTTGAGATTTTAAAACATTGCATGCAGGAGAAGTGAAACAGACAGATTCACCCATCCCTACCTACCTACAGCAGCCTTCCCCAATCTGGTGCCCTCCAGATCTGATTGATTACAACTCCCATCATCCCCAGCTGGCATGGTCCTTTCTTAGTAGGGTTCTTACCTCTTCCAAAGAGAAGGAAGATTGCCATTGTTTGTTTGTTTGATTGAAAATAGACCACTGCCTGACAATGTTCCACATGAACAATTCCAACCAGTTAATAAATATAGACTATCTGTGCTTCATGCTTCTCAGTCAAAAGTATGGCAGTGTCTGTTATTGTGGTGGCTAGGAAACTGTGAAAATTGCTTTTGGCTCCATCCTTGTACAGTAGGAGACACACAACCACATACGTTCCCATGTGATTGTCAACATGTTTGTTGGTTTATTTGTTTCTATGAATATTTATATCCCACCCTTATAAGCACCAGAAGGATGACTAACTCCTGTTAAAACCAACCATCAAATATAATAACATTAAATAAAAACACAATATAATAATAAAAAAGACAAGTGCAGCAGATAAAACGGGCATCAGATAAAATCTTATCTATCCAATAAAACAAAAGCCTGCCTAAACAGGAAGGCTTTTTCCATGTTGCAAAACACAAGAAGAGAGGGGAAACTACTGAATCTCCTAGGGCAAAAGGTAACACCATTTTGGTGCAACCACAGAGAAGGCCCTTTCTCCCAGCTCCATTAGCCAAGCCTCCACCATGGCTGGGACAGAGAAGGGCCTTTCCATCAGATTTTAGGGTGTAGGCAGGCTGTTATGGAACATGGCAGTCCCTGTGGTATGCCAAGGAGAACTCAGAACTGTCCCTGAGCATGGACATAAACCAAAGCTGACATACACAGGAACAAAAAGCGAGTCAAAGATCCTGAAATGCATGGGGAATACTTGACTACCACCCAAATGGCAATCCTTCCTTTCCCATAACTTCTATGCTTATGGCCACTCTAGAACGTTCTACGCTGCCAGTACAAATTGGAGACAGTATCCCCCTCCCTGCAAACAAATACGTTGCATTACTCAAGGATTAGCACACTATTCCCTTATGTGGTGGTCCTTGCCATGAGCCGCATAGAGTTCCATGATTCTCTCCGTCTGCTATATAACTAGCAGATAGCAATATGATGGTAAATTTAGAATTGCTCTGTAGCTTACAAGGTTAGGATACCAAATAACTGCATTTTTAAACCCCATCCATTTCCTAGGGACTTCATAGATGTTTGGATTGGTGCACATTCAGTTGTGCTGAAGGAAGCAATAAAGAAAAGTGCACAGCAAGGACAAGTCTTGCCGAAAGACCTCAGACAGTGACCATCTTATGAGGCTTATCAAAGATTAATACCCAGGGGCATTTGATCAGCTTGGATCTTCCATCTCTCTCTGGTCTAAAGGTGTGTGTCGCCACTAGCATTTGCATTTGCAGATATACAATCTGTTTGCAATTCTACATTGTTTGAAAGACACACTGCTCTTCAGAAGGATTTCTGCAATGGGCCTGTAAACGCACATGCACAGAGTACTCAGAATAATGGTCAGGCCTACTAATGCTAATACACCCAATCTTCCTGATCCACTCTCTATTTTATGTCCAGTAATGGACACAGTAATTTGTTCTGAATGTGCACATTAGGTGGCAGACAGCTAGTGTCCTAGATAAAATAAAAGCCCAAGCAAAATCATAATTAATGAGACCATTAACATGATAGCAGATTCAAAGATGACTAGATCCCTCAATATGTGCTTTTATGTATTATCATGTTCTGTTCTGTTCTTTAAAAAGGGGGCTGTTTTGACATTTTACATTTGCTACTGACGTATTTCTGAAACATCTCTTTTCTATTATGCACTTATTGTCTTTTGTTCATTTTTACTGTACTGTTCTTTGAGGCATATTGTTAAGTCATCTAGAGACTGGATGGCTATCCTTCATTACAGCTCTTGCACCTGCACAAAATTAAAACCTCTTTGAGATTGCCAGCAAAACTTGGAATATAAAGTGATCAGGATGCACAAATAGGGGAATGTTTGATCATCATAGAGTGCTCATTAAAAAAAAAATGTCCTATTTTCTCTCCTGTGTACTATACTAATAGTTCAACCAAGTTGTAATCACACAAAGTGTAATCAATTCTAAGAATAGTCAATACTCAGAATTAGCATTCCAGCTGTTTAAGTCTGCTTTAGCTTCAGCAGCACAAAAATTACCAACACTCGCTAGTATGGCATTCCCCAACCTGGTGCCCTCTAAATGTTTTGGCTTTCAAAACCCCACCCCCATCAGCCTGAGCCAGCTTAGCAGTCTTGCCACCAAAATGACGCTGTTGTTCAAGGAAGTCCTGGAGATATTTTCAGTCAAAGAAAATTCACATCCTAGGATTCCTGATTGGCTATAGCTGCCAGGGTTAGGGTTAGGATTAGGCAGCCGCTTTGCTAGATGGAGGAGCCACATTTTTAGGTGTGACGTCAAGCAAATGAATGGGAAATCCACTCCTTCCTCAGAAGAAACATCTACTTATTGATCCACACATGCATGAGTTTGCCCTTTACCATCCTGAACTGCTCTTGGGAGGGAAAAATCCCCTTTTAGCCTCTAGGATTATGACTATAACAGATGCTTTAAAAGAGTAATGGGTAACCTAGGGTAGATATTTTTCAAGATCACTCTTAGTAATCCTCCCCATTTTAAGCACCCTGTTCTATTCACTCTCATCATGACTAACATGTTTTTTGACAGAATCACTTAAGTATAAGTGTGGTTGGGTTCCAGGGAAAACCTAAGTGAACATAGTGTGCAAAACAGCTGTGTGCTGTTTGGAGTACTACTGCTGTTTTGGTGGGGACCACATCTACGACAGTGTGTCTCTAAAAACCAACAACACATAATAGTTCCTGTTCTTAAAACAAGCTCTCATTCTTTAAATGGAGGGTGCTATTAAAACCCCAAAATCCTCAGTGGTGCAAACAGTGCACTGGGTAGGGCAGCACACTCACTGTTCCCAACCTTGCTATAGCCCTGAGGTGGGCACATGAGTATCTTCCACTCCTATCAAGTTTCCCATGTCACAGCATTTGTTTAGTATTAGCAGTTGATGGACCTTTGTTTACTGCTGCTCACACACCTGACTGTTGACCATCTTTTTACCTCTCTTCTCTTTGTGCGCTGTCTTCAATACTGCCTTCTTTGGCTTGGTGCTTCAGCCATAGTTCACAATAATGGCCAAAGAGAACTGCAAAGGTGACTTTAGGAACATACACATTTGGTGAGGCAATATGTAGCTCTGCTCTTACACATAAGGCCAAGGCAGATGGTACGCTAATTGGGATCGTTATTTGGCATTATAGTTTGCAGATGCAGGGGGGCGGGGGGATATGAATTGGTCCCGCAGTAAGGATGGAAGAGTTAAAGCCATCATCTACCACCACCCATGCTAAGGTCCCAATCTGGATTAGGGCCCTATATATATACTGGAGTAAAAATTAAGTGAACTATTAAGTAAACGAACATGGAGCATGTGTTTAACATAATGTCTGCTTTGGCTCGCAGAGCAGACTGTGACAGAAACTGATGCATCAGTCTCTGAGTGAGACAGACTCAAGTAGGTAACATCCTGCCTTTCAGCACTTGAAAGTGTTCTTCGGGCACAATGATGAGGCTGCGTCACACATACAGAATCGAGTCAATTAACCATGCAAATATTTGTTATTGTCTCAGGAAGTATCCTACTATAAAGCTACTACTTCATGAAATAATACCTAACAATAAGTAAACCAACTTCGGGCATACAGATCTCATGTTCTGTTCAGCACCTGGTATCACATATGAATGATACTAGGTTCTGAACAGAACACTAACCAGGACATGGTTTGGGCTGACTGTTCATAATACTAAACTTTGGAATTTGCTAATGGAGCAAACATGCTTGGGACTGGGCCATAAGAATACGTCAGAAATTATTAACACATTCAAGATTTTTTTTAAAAAAACTCACCAAGTAATTCACAGAGTTTCAAAGGATTATTGAAAGCCAAAATGAAGCACACAAACTTAAAATGAATGTCTTGTCTCCCACTACTATATGAAGTACCTAGCTAGTCACGAGTTAAATGCCATATGATAAATCTCTGTCTACACTTCCATTTAGCATTACCATAAAATAGGAAGTAAAGCACAAAGTTTTGTATAATACACAGCTGCTTTGATTTGTTTTCAGAAGCTGTGTCAGACATAACGTGTACAACCTTTAACTGTAACAAACAGTACTTTGCTTTTTTTCTTTCTTGCCTATGACCAAATATATGCTTATTCTTGCTCAGTGTCATTTTTCAACATCTCTCTGTCTCCCTCTCCATCTCTCTATCTCTGACTCTCATTTCCTTTCCCTTTCTCTGCTTTGCAAGGTGAGGGAATGACAATGACATTTCAAAATAGAGTCAGTGTGGTGTAGTGGTTTGAGTGTTGGACTGGGAGCTGGGAGATCAGGGTTCTAGTCCCCGCTTGGCCATGGCAGCTCATGGGGTGACTTTGGGCCAGTCACAGACTCTCAGCCCAACCTACCTCACAGGGTGGTTGTTGTGAGGATAAAATGGAGAGGAGGAGGATTATATACTCTGCCTTGGGTTCCTTAAGGAAGAAAAAAGGTGGGATATAAATACAATAAATAAATAAATAGGTCTAATCCACTTTAAAATATGCCAAAATGCCTTCCACCACTATTTTCTATATCATATTTATATATATATATATATATATATATATATATATATATATATATAGACACACACACACACACACACCCTAATGTTTGCATTACAGGTTTTGCTTTCTACTCTCAGACTACACATGGTGTGAGCTGAACTCATTTCCTTATAATTGTATCTGCAGCTGTTAGCCGATTTCAAAACGATGATCAAATGGACAAAGGACAAAAATTGTATCTCTGGTTCCTGCTTTAGCTGGCAAGTCATGCAATGAATCTTCATAGCAGCTTCTGGATTTTCCTCCAAAGCTACATTGACAAAACCGCTGATATCTCAATTCTCAGACCACCTACTACAGCAATTCCCAGTGTGCTGCTACTGTTCTGTATACATTCAGGAAATAATCATGACTAAAAAGTGATCACACTTGTTTCTTCTTCTGTAATTTAAAAGTGCTATCAAATGAAGCAACCCTTGGGCTGGGATTCAAAAAATGCACACAGAGGACTTCCACACTCTAGTATATCTCCATTTTCCCCCCAACTGCTGTTCCTTGTGCTGCATCAGAAGTCACTCCTGAAGGCCCCCTAATTTCTGGAAACAGCTTGTTGGATAATTGCAATCATTGCTGTCGTCAGAAAGGATGCCTTGGCATTTAGGATCCAGGCCTCTGACTGTGATCCTACACTTACGTGAATCCCTTTGATTCTCACTTCAGGGCAAAGTGGCTCATCTAGAACAAAGAGCAAGTTTATACTCGCCACCGGGATCAGCACCCTGTGAAGTGCTTCCCTGTCCTTGGCCATATCCCACCTATGGACATCATATACCATCAGTTTGCTTGCCCCCACTAGCCATTGACTTAGGTGGAGAAACTTACAATGTAGCAGGCTTCTAAACAATATGGCTGGAGGGTGGGAAATTTGGTACAGGGGTGCCCAATCACCATGGTGAGTGTAACATCTAGACCAGTTCACTGTCTTTACTTCAGTGGAACTTATGCATGTCTCATTTAGCACAAGATCATAATTTCAGTGTCATATCTGTGTCATTGTTGGCTATGTGGGGCATTCCAGTTTAAAAGCACCATGCCTTGAATACCAGTTGCTAAAGAACAGCAGCTGGAGAAGGCTATTGCCCTTGTGACTTTCTTGTGGGCTTCCCATGGGCAACCGGTTAGCCACTGTGCAAAGCAGCGTGTCGGACTGATTAAGCCTTCAGTCTGTTCCAGCAGCACTCTTCATACAGTCTTACTTTGAAAGGTTATCTCTCCCTGCCCGTTTGGCACAAAATGCCTTATCACGAAACTTTATTTTATTTTGGAACAAGGTTAACAAAATAAAGGGAACAAAAAGAAGAGCATGTATAATAATAAATCACAATCACTAAAGAAACAAAGGAATTCACTAATTGTAAATCTAAGTAGGAGCTCAATTTCTAATGAAAGTAAAAATGCAGGTTCTACAACACAGGTGTGCAGGTGTATGCCATTTTGTGTGTCTGTGCATAGTAATCAGAAAAAATATAGGCAACTGTATTTTGTTGGAGCTTTATCAAAAGTCTGAAGTGCCTCAGCACAGGAAATGAATGGAAACCATCATGTAATAATATCATTCCTCACATTAGGATTCCTTGCTCGCTGCACTTGCTGAGTAAGCTTATACATAGTCATAGTCTCCCAGATCTTATTAATCCACTGCTCTTCAGTTGGCTGCTTTGGAGACTTCCAGTTACAAGCTACACATAAGTTTGCAGCTGCTGTATACAATTGTCTAAGAAGGTCTTTATGCAGGTATCCAGGATCACTGGGTTCAAAAATATATATATATGAAGAAGCATTGCTTTAGGAGTGACCAGTGGTCTAACATGAAGAAATTCCTGACAGTAATCAGCAGCCATGTTCCAAATTCCCTCCCAAAAAAATATGAATAATAAAAACATCACATCCAGAACTGCCCTCAAACAACAGGTAAACTCATGCTATTCATGTGAATAGCAGAAGTATGGTGCATAGCAGTATATTGAGACACTATTGACAAACTAAACTTAAAATACACTGTGCCGTTCTTTTTTCTCATACATGAGCATTGCAAAACGCGTTCAAAAATATACTTTTTAATGCTGACAACCCATCCATCCATGGACTTGCTCATACTTAGGATTGCAGCCATAGGCAATAATCCATCTTTTAAAGGGAGGGCGGGAGGCTAAAGAATGGAGCAGGGGTGAGCAGGAGGGAGAAAATGTGGGGAACAGAACATGAACTTAGGAGCAAGTGGGGAAAGTGAAGCAGGAATAAGTAGGATACATGACAAAAGATTGCTAATGTCGATTCAAGTTTTTGAGGGATGTGTTAGATTTTCAGTTTTGAGTCAGTGCAAAAATACTGAATGATGAAATGTGAAGCCCAGGATAATTGCTTTCACCTAAAGAAACATACTTTGCCATGTCGTAATATTATTTTTCTGAATACCTTCCCTTCCCCATGTTGAGGACTTTTGTCAGGTAACATTACTATAAAAACAAACTAATATATAAAACAAACACTCAGATCAGAGTAAAACCTAAGACATGTTAAAACTCTGCAACTTTAATATTATAGCAATGGGTTACACAGTGAGAAGCTAAACAAACTACTGAAGTAAGTGCACCTCAGTCTTTATGATACCATGTCATGCCAGAAGCAACAATAATTTTCTATTTAAGAAAACGTTAGGAAATGGGAAATTGCTATGCACAATCTCATACCACTTCTCAGAGCCAGGAAAGTGCTAACTTGTTTAGTGCAGTACATGCCTTCCAGGAATTATTCAGAGGATATGGGAAATTTGGATTCCTGCATTGAGCTTGGATTCCTGCATTGAGCAGGGGGTTGGACTCGATGGCCTTGTAGGCCCCTTCCAACCGTACTATTCTATGAATCTATTCTATGGGTGTACCATTGTAAGATCCAGACTGTATTATACTTCTTGTCATGTACCTCTCTCTCCCTACCCCTGCAATATTTTGAGTGCCTTGGGTGCCATTTGTTCTGGGTAGAACGGCAGGGTACAAATCAAATAAAGAAACATTTTGCTTTTACTCAGTGCAGAAATCCTTCTGAAACCCTACAACAGTCTTCTTCCCATAGGTGTGGCAGTCCAAGACATCCGGAGGGCACCAGGTTGGGGAAGGGCGGTCTGCAAGAAATGATACATACAGCAAACCATACTGACATAATAAAAGATCGGTCTAGCTGTCGGAAAAAAACAGGAACAAGCCCTGATATGAATGCTGGAGACAACGTGTGTATTCTTTTTCTCAAGAGACTAAAAGACATGACAAGGCGTGAAATGAAAAGGAGTGAGAAGATTTGCAGCTGTCAGAATTACCTCCTGTCCAGATATGCTTTCGATCATAGAATTCTCTAGCAACATCGCATGCGTACTGTCTTCTTTGGATCAGAGGACTCTTTAAACACCATTTGTGTGGCATAGTGGTTAGAGTGTTGGAAGACCCAGGTCTGAATCTCTACTCAGCCACAAAGCTCACTGGTTGACCTGGAGCCAGTCGCTATCTCTCAGCTGAACCCACCTCACAGGGCTGTTGTGAGGATAAAATGGGAAGGTGGAGAATTATGTACACCACTCTAAGCTCCTTAGGGGGCAGGTGGGATAAAAAAAATGTAAACAAATAAATATGCCAATGATATGGCAATGAAATGCCAAGTGTCTCCCTCAACCCATGTATTTACTGATAGGTTTGTGGAGAGCTGTAAGTTCACATCATGTGTAGACAGTTGACAAGATTGAAATAAATTAATAAAAACAACACAGCAATTAAATAGTGCATGGAAGCACTTATGGCTGGTCCACTATGTGCTAAATCATCAGGAAGCTGCCGTCATTTAAGGCTAGGTTCAGTCAAGAGAAAACCTATAATAAGGCCTTTGCTCTGTTCTACTAAAGATGTACCCAGACTGAAAATTATGTAATAAGCCAAAGGAAGATATACCTAGCTGAGATGGAAAATACACCTGCACCTTGACCATTTACTAGCCTTGAGAAATAACTGGACTGCAATAAGCAGTGTAGTAAAGGTGATTAGAATTACATACAGATTCTGGGGAAAGAAATCTTTAGCTTTCAAAGGTGGGGGTGTCTCCATGACAATGGAAGGAGAAGCCAATGGTGGCTTATCCGGATTTTTCAGGGAGCTGGCTTTGGTCGACGCAGGGCTCCATGAACGACTGTACCGCATCATTCTAAGTCCCTTCATAGGAACATACTTCCGGGGGGGGGGGGATTGGCGTGAACATCATCAGACTGGTAGGGGCTGATCAACCAATGTGAGAAGCTTTCCCCCCACCCCAATGTGAGAGGCTTCCCCCCCCCCCAGTGCAAGAGGCTTCCCCATCCCTCCTTACAGCTGACAAAGCTGTGAACAATTGAAGCTTCGCATTAATTACTCCCTTACAGCTGGGAAAGCAGCTTCAACATAGCACTTCACAGCCTTTAGGAGAGTTAACCCTCTGAATACTTGAAGCATCGTGGCTCCAACCAGCCGCCTTTCTAATCCACTTTCTCCTTTCCACTGAAGCTCCTGATGCTGCAAAGGATTGAAGCTGCAAATTAATTACTTCTGACAAGCAAGGCAGCAAACATCAAAGACACGCAGCTTTGACATTAAGGTTCCTAAATGCGTTATTTTGATGCATGGGAATCTCAGTAACTTCTGGAGTGCACATTTTGGGAACAAACTTCATTGGCCACAATAGGAGTTACTTCTGAGTAGACACACATATGTTTGTGCTGGGAAAGAGAGGGAGGGGAAACACAGGGACAGGAAACCAGCCCCCTTTCTAACCCAATGCAGTGCTGGGTTAAAGGTGCGAATTAGTTACTTCTGAAAGCAATAAACCCAACAATGGAGAATTGTAGCTTTGAGATAGCTCTTTATAGCCCTTTGGGAAATAGTGCTTTAAAATGTGCTATTTCAATTGAGAGGGATCTCTGTAAATTCTGAAGTGTGCATTCAGGGGACAAGCCTCATTGACCACAATGGGAGTTACTTCTGAGTAGACAGTAATTGGTTTGTGCTGGGAACACAGGGATGGGAAACACAGGGACAGGAAACACCCCTTAACCGGGGTCATGGTGAAAGGCACACACCTGGGCAGGGCTAGCCAAGGTAAATGCAGGGGTTGGGACACAGAACAACTATACTGTGGAGAACCCGACTTAAGGGGGGAAAATGG
Organism: Heloderma suspectum; assembly: GCF_057233095.1. Taxonomy (NCBI): domain Eukaryota; kingdom Metazoa; phylum Chordata; class Lepidosauria; order Squamata; family Helodermatidae; genus Heloderma; species Heloderma suspectum. The sequence continues at coordinate 109,096,580 of NC_139458.1, read as the reverse complement.
ACTTAAAGTAGTCTCAGGAAATCTGGTTTTTCCTCAAAAAGTTCCAGGATGGCTGTGGGATGGCGATGATGTCATCTGCCCCAAACAACCTCGAGCTAGCTCACAGCAAATCGACCACTGAGACACCTCTGGTGTCTTAGACACTTTTATTTTATGGAAACCCTCTCTGTCAACCTCATTACCCCAAATGAATGTCCAAATAAAGCCTCACAAACTTCACAAGGACAAGTCAAGAGTAGAGATCTGCTCCAAAATCCATGGAGATGCATCATTTTACTAACTAAACTAAACTAAACTCTAATTTCCAGGTTGCTTGGAGGAAAGCCATGATAATTAAACTGGAAAAAAACACAGTGGAGGCTGCTGAGTCCTATTTCAGTGGGGCAGTGAATCCACTCTTGTGTTTCAGTCAGAGCCAGTCAGAACTCTAAAGGAGCTATCCAAAGTGCTAAACCCTATCTCCAAAATGGGTTCAGCACCTTGGATAGCTCCTTTAGAGTTCTGACTGAAGCCAAGAGCACCACCACCCCACCAAAATAGGAGCCAGCAACCTCCTACATAAAACCATTGGCAGCATAGACATGCCCCCAGCATTCCCCTCCATAAGCTGAGCTGTGTTTTTTGTTGTGTTGTTTGTATTTTCTTTGTGAACTATGAGTCAGCAGAGATTAAGGCATTTGGGAGTCAGCAACCTATGCAAGGTTTCTGTCTTTCTCAGTGTGTGAGTTTAGCCAGTCCATTATTCATAGGATAACTGGAATTATCGCATGATAACAAACACGTGCAACTGCTAGCTCTGCTAATCATAACACCAGTTATCATGAATCATGTCCTGTTGTGATAGCAATAGGAGCTAAGAACTCTGTGCAGATATATTCAAAGTACACTGAAGGTGTAAATGGGGGGATCGTTATGATGGCTGGCTATTCTCCTTTGGTATGCATAAACAAACATTGAAAGGCATGTCTGGATAGTAACGTAATAGATTGTTGTTGTTCAGTCATTCAGTTGTGTCTGACTCTTCGTGACCCCATGGACAATAGCACACCAGGCCTTCCTGTCCTGCGCTCTCTCCTGGAGTGTGCTCAAGTTCATATTCATTGCATCCGTGATGCTATCTAGCCATCTCAACCTCTGCCGTCCCCTTCTCCTTTTGCCTTCAGTCTTTCCCAGCATCAGGGTCTTTTCCAGAGAGTTTTCTCTTCGCATTAGGTGGCCAAAATATTTCAGCTTCAGCTTCAGGATCTGTCCTTCCAATGAGCACTCAGGGTTGATTTCCTTTAGGATTGACTGATTTGACCTCCTTGCAGTCCAGGGGACTCGTAAGAGTCTTCTCCAGCACCACAGTTCGAAAGCATCAATTCTTCGGCGCTCAGCCTTCCTTATAGTCCAGCTCTCACAGCCATACATTACTACTGGGAAAACCATAGCTTTGATTATATGAACCTTTGTCGGCAAGGTGATGTCTCTGCTTCTTACTATGCTGTCTAGGTTTGCCATAGCTTTCCTCCCAAGGAGCAAGCGTCTTTTAATTTCATGGCTACAGTCACCATCTGTGGCGATCTTGGAGCCCAAGAAAATAAAGTCTGTCACTGCTTCCATTTCTTCCCCTTCTATATGCCAGGAAGTGATGGGGCTAGATGCCATGATCTTCGTTTTTTTAATGCTGAGTTTCAAACCGGCTTTTGCACTCTCCACTTTCACCCTCAACAAGAGGCTCTTTAGATCCTCTTCGCTTTCTGCCATTAGGGTGGTATCGTCTGCGTATCTGAGGTTGTTAATAATGCTCCCGGCAATCTTAATTCCGACCTGTGATTCATCCAACCTGGCGTTTCTCATGATGTACTCTGCATATAAGTTAAATAAGCAGGGCAACAATATGCAGCCTTGTCGTACTCCTTTCAACGTAACAGATACAAGTTCCCAATGGTTGTAGACTCCAGGCAGTGATGCAATCCATACACTAGAAAAATAGGTCATATGAAACGTGGTTGAGCTGTGCACATGTAAACCACTATGCAGACAATGCTGGGTAAATGCTGGGTAATGCAGGGAGGCTGGGTAAGCTGAGTATGTCAAATGGGTGGGGTCAAGGCTATAATTGGTTGGCTCTCATCTATCCTGGGCCTAATAGAGAGGTAGGCAACCTTTGAGGGCTGTGGGCACATTTGGCAATTGAAGAAACTGCCCTCGGCACTACCACAAAATGGCTGCAATAGGAGGCATGGCAAAGGACAAGTAACCTGCCCCAAAGACTGAGCACAAGGCAGAGGTAGGGTCTGAGCCCCAATACACTAAACAACTCCCATTTTCAGCACCAACAGACACCTATTTCACAGCAATCCCAACTTCTAGTCAGAAATTTTAATTTCTTTAAAAAAACAGCAGGAGGGGTAGGGCATCTTGGCATCATGTTACCTACCCCTGCTATAAAGTCACCAGCTGTGTAGGAGTCAGGATTCATAGCAACATGCAGCATCCTCTGGCAACTGCTGAGGTCCCAGCAGAGCCACCAGTGAGGATGCCTGTCCTAATATCAACTAAATAGAAACTAAGTGCTCTCAGAGTAACTTTATGACTATATGGATTCCAGAAATGCAATAGTAAAATGTACAATTTTAAAAGCATTTTCTGAGGGAAAACATGGAATGTGTCATTGTATGATATTTTAAAAAATGGAAATAGCAGGTTGTCAGATAGTGGATTGTGTTAGTGACAAGCAGGGGAATTGTTATGTGATTTCTTCACGTAGTATATTCATACCCACAAATCCAATTCTCTGATATGCAGGGCTATAATTTTTAGAGGAGTTTGCAGTGAGGAAGCCACTGTGCAGCTTCTGTTAACATCTCTGGGAGTCACACTCTGATAATCCCACGTGTGGTGTTGGAAAACTCCCCTATCATGTTGGAAGTGGACATCCAAGTGCCAATGGTTTTCTAAATGAGCTTTGTTCCTTTCCCTGCAACCTCGTCCACTGAAAGGATATTCTTCCAGTCCTAAGCAAGAGGCCAAATTGGCTTTCTTATTAGCAATAAATAAAACCCATTATTCCTAACTATTAAGGATGAAAGCTGGCCTTTCAATGCCCTCTTCGCCATTGGGAAGCAATGCTGTTGTTATGAAAAATGAAGAATGCTTTCCATTTTATAACCTTAATGTCCATTTGGCAGCTAATGATATTCAGCACAGAAATCAACTTTTAATGTTATATGTTTTTATTTAGTGTTAAATTAAAATCACCAAATCACACCCAAGTTAAAAGTACTCTCCAAAAATTGAATGTATGAATTTTAATGCATTAATTTGTAAAACCATCTAGAGAAAATATTTTAACAACTTTCATCTGAGATTGTGCAGAGTTTCATCTTCTAATATCTTGTTCAATCAACATGTCAGGTTTTAGTATCCTTATCTCAGTGTTTGCAGCATGGACATTGGTAAAAAGAGAGACAGCACATGCTGTTTTAATCAACTATATTCAACCTGCTATATGCAATTAGATTCATTGACCCGGCTCACATGACACCATGGGTGAGCCACAGCATGTGCTGGGCATGATTTGAATATGCGACCCTCAGTTGGGGGTTGTCATGTCACTGGACCTGGCCATCGGGGGTTATGCAAGGATTAAACAACAATAACCCTACAACAATCCAAGGGTTACTTGAGGGTTGTTTAACCCTCACATAACCCCTGATGGCTGGGTTCGGACAACCCAGGGAACCCCTTCGCACCCCGATCAGGGGTTGCACAATCAAAAATGGTGGCCCACACACATTGCAGCTTACTGTAGCTTAAATAACCCATGGTGGGCTATCATGTCATATGAACCACTGAATCATAATGTTGGAAGGGAGCTCAAAGAGCAACTCCTTCACTGAATGAAGGAGAGTCTACCACTTTCTGTCCAAGGCAGTCTGCTCCACAGCTGAACAATTCAGGTTATTTATTTATTTAGAGTAGTATCCAATACTGTCGCTGTGCTCCCGCTCAATCTGTTGCACAAGCTAGTTGGTTCAAAAAGCAACCTCCTGCAAGATCTGCTGACCTGCCCCATTCCAGAAAGGAATGTTTTTGCTCATTGCTGGTTGCTTTTTTAATTGCTTGTGCTAACCGTTGAGTCCCACTGGTGCACAGACAGCCTTGGATACTGCCCCTTAATTAATGCATTTCCTTAGCTTTCCTTTCAAGTCTTCCTAAAATGGCTGACACTATGACAGAATAAAACCCAGTATCACATCATCAAACTGCCTTAAATTTAAACAATTTCAACATAAGCCAGTCAAAATAAAATACCACTTCAAATATCTTATTAGCAGCAAATACAATAAAACTTTTTTTCAGTTAAAAGCCACATAGAACAAGTATGTCTTTAAAGCCCCTGTAAGGGCAGCCACAGATAGAACCAGCCATCTCTCTCTCTCTCTTTCTCTCTCCCCCCAGAGGGAATTCCATAGTCTAGGTGCCACTGTCTACTGGCAGGAAGTTCTTCCTAATATTTTTAGCCAGAATTCCCTTTCTTGTAATTATATCATGTGGGTTAGGGTACTAGACCTTGGGCCAATAGGGAACAAATTTGCCCCTTCATCTATGTGACAGTCTTTCAAATAATCAACTATCGTATCACCTCATAAAAGCTAAACGTACTCAGCTCATTCAACTTTACCTCATAGGACTGGTCTCTAGGCCCCTCACATTGATTCTAGTAAACTAAGTGCACAATCCATGCATGGTGGGATCAGCACAGGCCTATCTCCCGTGCCCTCCCCTTCCCCATGCATGAACACCACTGTTCCCTGAGAGATTACAAGGAATAGGATGTCCGTGAGTACCTCTCAGCTCATGCACATGTGCCAGAAAGGTCCATAGCACATGCTTTGCATACAGAAGGTCCCAGGGATGATCTTTGGCATCTCCAGGTAGGACACATAACATTCCTGCCTAAAACCCTGGAGAGCTGTTGCTGCCAGTCAGTGTTGAAATACTGGGATAGATGGACTCTATGTCTGCTTCCATTGTTCCTATGAATGGAGAAATAGCGGTCTATTGCACTCTATTTGATTCCTTCATGTGCAGACATCTTCCCAGTACACAAAGGGAAGGGTTGTGCTCTTTTTTTTTTTTACTACCAAAGTCCTTGCATGACCGCATGGATTCGTTCCTTCAGTTCTCATGCATCATTTCCATCTTCCAAGCTTTACAAAAAGAATTGGGATGCCTCTCAGTTTGCTCTCTGAGAGTAGCTCAAAGAAAAGAGGTTTTGCTTCAGCAAAACTTGGAACAGAACTTTGTAATTCAGATTCACAAGAAATCAAATGTTCAGGAAATTTCAGACTCACTATTTCTGGGCCTAGGAAATCAGGATCCTTTCTGTAATTGCGGAGGCTCATCTTTGCTTAGCATTTGCATCAAATGTGGTGACCCTATTCAGTATAGCCAGAGTACAGACTCATGTCTACTTCAGACATGTGATTATTATTTAGGATAGCTTCCCCCTCCCTTCCCTCTGGCCTCTTTCTCTTTCTTTACTTTGCTTTGCTATTGATGTCATTTTATATGAATAATTTGAATTTATTTACAAAACAATCCAAGAGGCCGGTGGAGGAGGAATCCATGGTGGCTCATGGAGGGCAGAACATGGGGCCAGGCATTTTTTGTTCTTTTAGGGAAGATATTTTACAGGTTCCTTTTAACTTTTCCCTCCCTCTGCCAGCTCCAGGTCTGGTGCACTTTTCCGGGGGGGGGGGCCTTTGGATCCACCCCTAGATCTGTCTTTTTTGCCCTCTGTGCTATCAGAGTTCTGATGACAAAGAAGCAAGGGCAGCAGACCTTTCCACCCCAACATGGGGGAAGCTTCCAAGGGCAAACCTCCTTCTCCATGGGTGGAGAAGGAGTTCTACCATATCCTATGGCCCCTGCGTGCCCTCCCAAGGACCATGAAATTGCTGCCTTGATGTGGGTTGTTAAATGATGGATGGATTGGAAGAGAGGGATGGGAGAGATTGTAATGTATTGGGGGGGGGGTTCATTGTAAACAGTTTTGGGTGAGGAGGGAGAGAACTAAATACAATTTAAATAGTATATACAATTACATTTTTATGGGAGAAAGCATGTTTGACTTGTGTAATTATCACTGTCCATACTTTCTGCATTTCATTTCCCTCTGACCTCACCATTTACACCCCAGCTATATTTATATAATACATCTTAACTCAGGACAACATTTCATCCATCGAATGAAGGCTACTGCAGACCATAAAAGCTTACACCAAAATTAAATGTGTTCGACTTTTAAGGTGCCACAAAATGTGTTATTTTTCTTGCTAATATTATTACTGTGAGCTATACTAACAACAACAATATACTTTTTAAAATTTAATTTTAAATATATCCCTCTCTGAGAATTGTGCATCCCCCTTACTGAAATCTCCCACCACTGAATTCAGAAATGGTGTCACCGAACCTATTCTTCAATCACATAGACTAGCCTTGCCCAACCAGATGCCCTCCAGATGTTTTGGACCAACTCCCAGCAGCCCAAGGTAGCATGGCCAGTGGCCAGAATGCTGGTAATTGTAGTCCAAAACATCTGGAGGGCACCACATGATATATACTAACAGTGAACTCAATTCTCCAGCTGCCTGTCCTTTTGTATACAAAAAGCACTATCTACACACAAAAGGAAGGTAACAGAAGCCCTGGAGAAAACCCCAAGTTTTGCAGAAGTTCAGAAAAATCTTTAGGGGAAAAATGTTCGGAGATGGGGAATGCAAAATAGTCCAATGAGTATTGAGCAAGTCAGCGTGCATGGAATGCTGGCTGACTGATGGGGAAATCTTGTTGGCAGAGGAATGAAATGGAGTAGCCTGTACAGAACCACTCCATATTCAATAGCATGTTGCAGGTCCTACTTCTACTAATTCTTCATCAGTGGAGGCTGGTGGCTCCAATGTCAGTGGGGTGGTGAATTCCACTCAGGGTTTCAGACAGAACTTTAAAGGACCTATCCAAGGTGCTTCACACCTTGGATAGTTCCTTTAGAGGTCTGACTAAAACCTGGATCAGATTCACCATCCCACTGACATTGAAGCCACCAGCCTCCAATCTTCTTCACTTATCCCATTCAACTTTCTCCTCTTGGTTGATTTCACATCTCAAGAGCCATAGTTCCCATCTAAATCCTCTCCTATTAACAATTCACAACATGCTTATGTGGTCCCATCCATTCCCAAAATACATTGTCAATTATTTGTCCATGCTGGCTGGGCAATGCTGGGAGTTGCAGGACTTTTTTCTGTCTAAACCTGCATAGGATTGCGCCCTAAACTGGGGCGAGGGGAACAATTTAGATTCCAGTTGCAGCAGTAAAGAATATGAAGTTGTGATCATCATAGAGAAGAAAACAATGCTTTTGCCTCTAAGGTCAATATTGATATTCCATAATTGAGGTAATCAACTGCGGGAAGTTAAGAATTCAAGCATCATACACCTGACTATTAAGATTTGCTAAGGGGGCCCTCCTCTGCATTCCTCCATTGGGAGCATTACATTATATACTGTGCCACCCCTGTTATGGAATACCCTCTACCCAGTCCTAGCTGATGCCGTCACTGTCTTACTTTCGGCATCAAATTAACAGCTGCCTATTCACCCAAGCTTTGGGTCTTCATAGCTTGTTTCTGACTTACCATTGCTGATTTGTACTGGATTGTGTGTGGGGGGGATCTGCTTTATGTTTTATGGTTTCTGCTTTACAGTTTTATGTCAAACTGTTTTTATCGATTGTATCCCTTCCTGAATTTTTTTGATATAGGCTAGGTTAAAAAAAATTGCAATAAATAAATAGGGACTACAGACTGAACTAAGAACTAGAAAGGGGGCATATTTTTTGTAACATCAAAGTACACCCCAACAATCCCTATATGGAGAAGTGAATTGCTGTCAGAATTATTTGAGCCATGAAGTGTCTCCTCTCTACTTTCAATGGTCATCACTATTGTTCTTGGACCACATCTGTTGACAGAAGCTATGCCTGTATCCCTCTATTGCATGGTTGGCTTCATCAGTTGAGAACGTGATATGCACAGCAGTGGCAGTCCTATGGTGAAGATTGCTCCAGGGTCTCTAAGCCTGAATTTATTAACTTGCACAGATATGCCTTTTCTTACTTGTGGAAGGAGAGGAGAATTCTTATGATGTCATGGTCTTGACGAGTGGTGGAAGCTCGTTCATTGCTTTGGAAGGCTGACCGTATGTAAAGAAAGTTTTCCCCCTTACCAATAAAGGGATCAAGCACAAACCAGAATACTTGTACACTGCTATGTCCTTTACATTAGAACATTTCTTCCACTTTTTTTAACCATTCTCATTCAGTTTGATTTTTTTTTTTTTTTAAGAGAAAGAAATTGCTTTCGAAAAGAAATTCAGTGGTGAAGAAAATTTTGGAGAAATTCTTTTGGGTTGGGGTTGGGTTTCTTGCGATTACCTTCCTTAAGAGGTGGCTGAGGAGTGTGTGCAAGTATCCTGTTTGTCATGGTACAATCATCTCTCTAGCAGCCTGTAGCCTCCCAGGCTTCCCAGGGGAAGACATTATGGGGTCATTCTTCCCATAGAGTTTTTTCAAATCAGGAAGTTTCAAATCTGGGAGGCTGCAGAGCGACGGAGAGATGTGTAATAGAAAGGAAACACAAACAGCACCTTTGGCCGCACCACTGTGATTAGATAAACTAAAAAAATCACAAAAATACATTCTAAAACACCCTGAGAATGAGGCAAAAGAATAGAAGCCTCTTTCATGGGGGAAGAAAACTTTCTAGACAGTTTTTAGCATACTACTAGCTCCAGTTCTTCCCTGGAACTAGACACAATGCAGGCTCCCTCACACCTGCATTTTAGGGTGGGTACAAAATGGAGGGGGGCCCAAACTGCCAACACAGTTGATGCTGTTGCCACTTGCTGTGGCAGCACAAAAAAAACCCCAGAAACCCTTTCATAAAAGAAAGCAGCTTTATTACAACCCCTCCCAGTGATGAGCCCTAACTGTGAGAAACTCTTGAGAATTTCTCCTCCTCCTGGAGAAATTTGGTGAAATTGTCCCTCCAATTTCTCTGCCCAATAGGGTTGAGACTTCTGAGAGGCCATTTGTGCACAGCGCTGCTTTAAATATTCTCCCATAACTTATTTTAAATGTGGCAGCAAATTGAAGTCCCATTCTCCTTCCCCTTCCCTCCCAAAGATTGTTTCATTTTTGTTTAGAAATGAAATTATGAATCACTGGTGTACAGTGTATTCAAGGCTACCTGCAATCACCACTGCCGCCCCTATTTCATAGAAAGCCAAGTAGGTCCAAATTATAGAAAAAATGAAAGTAAACACAATGTGTTTAAAGACAAAAAGGTCTTTCATGTTGGAGGGGGAGGGACTGTAGCTCAGTGGAGGGGCACATGTAGGCAAATCTAAATTATTCTAGGGATATATACTCCTGCCATCTCCTCTTACAAGCACAACAACATTCAAAAAACAAAAGCCTGAGTTTCGCATCAACTTCAGATGTGGCCTCAAGTGCCTCTGATCACATTCAGCCAGGGCCAGAATCCTTTGTTGGTGACGTACAAAGAGGAACTTGGCATAGGTGAAATGCCCTGACAGTAGACTAGATGCAGGTCCAGCCTCAAGTTTTTCTTATGATGTTACAGAAAGTGCCAGCAGTGAAATGGCAAACAAAGGAATAAACAGATACCCCTTCACCAGCATGGATCTAGCATCCAGCCTGTAGCTCTGCTCTTTACTTATGCTTTTGACAGACAGAGCTTCTGTAGCTCAGCTGTCGTAGATGTGGAGCAGAGCTGCTGCTCAGAAGAAAGACACAGCAGGCTCCCAGCGCTAGCCTACGGCATGTCCACACACATCATCCTCTTCAGATCCCTATGCGTTCCCCAAGATCTGAAGCACGGCTCCACCACTCAGCCAAGTAAAAACAAGGAGAGTAAGGAGCAGAGCTTTCTTGCTTTCTGCCCCCACACTATGGAACACTCTCCCAAAGGAGATCCTTCCACCCAGCTCCATCCCCAATTCTGCCAGCAACAAGTAAAACCTAGATTGTTTTTAAAACGTTTTGTCAGAAGCTGATCAGAAGGTGTGTGTTATTGTTCAGCTGCTGCTTCTCTTGCCATTAATATTTTTATTAGATCTGTATTTTATAGATGTTTTTTATAAAACTTGTACATTGCCTCAGGTGCCTTTGGGCAGTGAGTGCAATTTATAAATAAAGTGGCTACCTATTCTGAACAGCCCTGAGCGCAGTACAGAGTACACAGCTCTCCGTCTTCATAGTCCCATGGATTAGAACATGGGTCTTTGCATTTTTTTTCATTCCTACAATTATGGTGCGATTATTGCTATTGTTTTTTTGTTGTATTTAAAATCTATTTATTGGGGGGGCTATTTAAAATTGAGAAATGCCAAAATGTGCATAGACATTTTGAACACTTTTTTCTGTACAAAGTGAGTTCTGCATTTTTATATTCTTATTTTGTTATAGTGTATAACTCCTTATTAAATACTGTCATTTTTTATACTTTGCAAACAACATTTGGAGGCTGCATACCTGAGAGGTGGTCTATAAATTCTTAAAAAGCACTAAATAAATGGATACATTTAACAGTAAGTTGTGTTGTTTTTGCTGATCTGTGAATGTGGAAACAGAACAGGAAAGGCACGAGACCTTGCATAGACTACGAGAAGAAGGATTATTTTGCAACAGTGATCATGGTCCGGTAACTTCCCATTTAGACTACTGTAATATTGGGCTGCCCTTGAAAATGGTTTGGAAATTGTAATTAGCTCAAAATACAGTAACAAGGATTTTGGTGGAGCTTGCTCACCAGGAACATACCTCATCGATTTTGATTTGATATTTTGCGCTGGCTCTTGTCAATCTGGCACTGAAAAAGGTTAAGGGCACAATCCTGAGAACCGACCTCCACCACCTGCCGCGCTGCCTCATAGGCAGCACAGGTTGGCCCCGCACTCCACGCTCATAAGAGCAGCACAGAGCAGCGAAAATGGGGTATTCCTGGGGGCGGGGCGGGCAGAAGTACCTTTCCGATGCTTCCGATGCGTCGTCTGGCATCCACCGCCCCACCCCCGCTCTGACTTCCCGCAGCTAGACAGCTGAAATCTGCTGTCTAGCCGCAAACCAGGGTGGTTGAAGCATGGAGGGGAAGATCCCCTCCACGCTGCTTCTGCCCTGCATTGGATAGGTGGTTGCCTCTGAGTTCAGAGGCAGTTGCCTATCTCCATAGGATTGCGCCATAAATAATGTTGCTAACAAAAGACTGAAGAGGCTACTTAAAACTGCAGGTGGCTAATTTGATCTGGAATGGTTGAATGTTCTGAATGATGGTTTTGGAGAGACCTACAAGAAAATCCCCTAAAAGACCCTAGACTCATATTTAAAAGACTCCAAACTTATATTCCAGACCCATCTCCCCTGGCCAAGAAGACCCTGAAATTGTGGTTTTATGCTAATTAATAAAAGCCAGGATTTAAAAGACTGGCTTTTAAAGAAGAAGAACAATGCAGCTGCAAACAGCTTTTTCACAGCAACAGCAAGGTCACAGTGAGCTGTGTTTCCAAAGCTGCTGATATGAGCGAATGGACAGAAGAACTGACACATGCTCAGATACCAACTGGGGGGCGGGGGGGACAACTTTGCTAAGCAGCTCATATGTGCACCTGCACTGATAAAGTGATGCTGTCCTTGCTCAAAGTCCGTTGCTTCGGGAAGACATAACAATGAGCACGAACGATGATTGGGAAAAGGCATTAAGGTGTATATCTTAAACCTAAGATATAATAGTTGATGCAACAGTTCTACAACTCACAGTACTGGAATTAATCCCAGAAATGTTCTTTTTATTTAGACCACTTAATTTTGACTTTAGACTTTGTGTTGTTGTTGTTGCTGTTTTGCTGTAGCTTAGGAATGGCCGTCATGGGAAAATCCTGTTCACTTTTGGCTCGACAGATCCCTGCAGCACCTTCAACTCGGGGCGCATTTGCGAGCCGAGCAGTGGGTCAGTTCCCAAAACTCAGGAATTTAAAATGTTTCTTTTTATATGTGCGAGTCCCGATTTGCACAAAATAGCAGGTATAACTATACCCATGATTTTGCACAAATCATGATGTGCATATATATTTTAAACAGTGGAAAACCACGGGCTGGCCCAACTCGTCACGTGACAAGTTGGGCAAGCTCAGACTTGCACAAGCTGGAGTCCAGGGGCTGAGCTGGCGAAAACTCGCCAAGCAGTACCCCCTCCCAAACAGATTCCTCTGATATCCCTACTCTAGCTTCTACATTTAACTACATAGGTGGCAAGTTTAATTCTTCACATCCCTAGAGGAACTTAGTAATACTTTAGCATAGCTTTTTACATTCAAGTGCAGGAGAAAGTCAAGGGGAAGTCAGAAATGTTAGCATGTTTTAGTTCAGCTTTGAAATGCAAGTAGAGTGCAGGAGGGTAATAAGGATTCATATTATCCAAATAACAATGCTAGAAGCTCAATTTGCTCTCTTGCTCACTACATTTGTAGCGCCAGCTTTGTCAATTGCAATTGTTTTAGTTACTCTTACATTTATGTTGCATTCTGTACTAATAATATGACCATGAAGAAGTTTCCAAATTATGTTCATGTAACCAAGACGTTAATTTTCTTAACTTTTGTAATTTTCTTGCAGAAAAGACAACTACAATGATCAAAGGGCTGGAGCAACTCCCCTATGAGGAAAGGGTACAGTGTCTGGTATTGTTTAGCTTACAAAACAAGGCAAGCAAAGGGAGACATGATAGAGGTGTACAAAATTATGCATGGTGGAAAAAGTATGTAGGGAGACATTTTTTCCTCCCTCTCTCATAATGCCTGGGGTCATCCATGAACCATACTACAACCTGGGGTCATCCCACCATGAAGCTGATTGGTGGGAGATTCAGGACAGATAAAAGAAAATACTTCTTCACATAGTGCATAGCTAAACTATGGAATTCACTACATAGAATGTAGTGATGATCACCAATTTGGATGACTTTTAAAGGTGGTTAGACAAATTCATGGAGGAGAAGGCTATCGATGGCTTCTAGTCTGGATGGCTATATGCTACCTCCAGGGTCAGAGGCAATAGACCTATATACACCAATTGCTGGGGAAGACAACTGGAGTGCTATTGCACTCATGTCCTACTTGAGGGTTTCCCACAGACAGCTGGTTAGCACACCTGCTGAACAGAATGCTGGATGAAATGGACCCTTGCTCTGATCCAGCATGGCTCTTTTCCCATTCTTATAAACTGGGAGATCCAGGTTGTCTTGGCCATGAAGCTCACTGGCTCTTGCCAGCATGACATAGGATGGAACAGAGAACTCCAATTTTGGAGTGCTCCATCGTGAACATAGGATTGCTCTCTAAGGCTGGCTCCCAACTTACTGGGAAGTCACAGATTGTGAGGACATTGGGTATTGGAGGAGGGGAGGAAAATCCAGGTGGTTAGCACCACTGCCATCGCAGGGTTTCCTGAAGCCAGATTGAGGAGGGAAGGTTGAGTCAATCGGGGCTCTGATTGGCTGGCTTGGAGGTGGGACCTCCAAGGCAGACTGGAGGGAAAACTCTCTCCCTCCATTAAAAATGCATATTTAATATAACACTAAAACATTTGAACTTTCAACAACACATGTTAGATCAAGAGAAGGAATAAAAAGAGGTAGTAAAATGAAGGAGCAGCAAGATCATAAGTTATAAGCCAGGGAAAGCTTTTGTAAACATGTACATTTTCAGGAGGCATTTAAAAAACACTGTCCTTCTTGCCTTGTGAACTGTATGGGGGAGGTGTCCCAGAGAGTGGGTGCCACTACTGAGAAGGCCCTGCTTTCAGGATGTTACATGGTGACATTCTGTTGGTTGCAGAACAGCCAACAATGCCTCCTGTGAAGATCTTTGGGTTTGGCTTAGGGTCTGCTGGGTATCCTGGTCCCAAGTTATTTAGGGCTTTGTCCATTAACAACAGTACCTTGAACACGGCTCGGTAGCTAATAGCGGCCGGTGCAGTTCTTTTAACACAGGCGTAATATGCGTTTAGTTAGGTGCTCCATTCTGCATGAGCTGAAGCTTCTGAACCAGCTTCCAGATCTAGAGCTATTAATCAGCTCTGTACTCTGAGTGACGCTTGAGTTGCTATCACACCTGCTAACTGCTTTTAAAACTCCAAGAACAAATTAACCCTTCGCCTGCACCTTTTTTGGGGTGATCGCCTGCCATCGCTATTCAACAGGATGGGGCTGATGTCAGAGACAAATCTAAAAAACCCTTGATGTCATGTTTTGGATCATGGCCCATGCATTTAATGAAATGGGTACAAATGAAATGCTGGAAGCAGCCTGAGCTACCCTTTGGTCTCCCTTCATCTCACAGCTGAAACATGGGACAGAAACTGTAGAAACATTCACTGTTCACACACAGCTCCTGCTGCATCTGCTAAACAGATAGCAAACTAGGTCTCTGGAGCTGTCCATCTGGCTCTATTCACCCTTCTTTAATCCACTTTTGAAGGGGGGGATAAAATCTGCCAACGTTCAAGCCAAGTGTTCATTAAATCCCATATTAAAACACTCTGTTCCCTGTAATTTTAGATAATTTAACTTCATATAAACACAGACTATTCATCCTTCAGTCATTAGCCATCTTTTTGGCATCCTAGTTATCAAATTGGATTGGAGCCTGGCTAATCCTCAACAAGCGCTACAGGTTTCCCACTAATCCATCTGATTAAATCCCCTAAAGCAAAATTTGGGGTTGTTTTTGTTTGGGGGTGGACGACATTGCTCTGGCAAGGGACACAGTGTTTGTCATAGTGAGTGGACCTTTAATTATTCAACAGCAGCAAACCACACCATGCTGAAGATTAGGGCTGTGCCTAATCTTCAGCATGGTGTACTAATGTACTAATACAGTACATTAATGTACTAATACAGTACATAATGTACTAATACAGCATGGTGTACTAATGTACTAATACAGTACAGCAGAGGCTACCTGTAGGGATCCTGGTATATAGAAGGGGAAGAAATGGAAGCAGTGACAGATTTTATTTTCTTGGGCTCCAAGATCACCGCACAAGGTGACTGTAGCCATGAAATTAAAAGACGCTTGCTCCTTGGGAGGAAAGCTATGGCAAACCTAGACAGCATAGTAAGAAGCAGAGACATCACCTTGCCGACAAAGGTCCGTCTAATAAAAGCTATGGTTTTCCCAGTAGTAATGTATGGCTGTGAGAGCTGGACTATAAGGAAGGCTGAGCGCCGAAGAATTGATGCTTTCGAACTGTGGTGCTGGAGAAGACTCTTATGAGTAGGGATGGACGAAAGTCCCTTACCTCATCCTGCAGCTTGCTTCGCGGTGGGGAGGAGGCGCTCCATCCCTCCCCCCAAAATTCTGGGCAGGGGGGAGGTGCCCCATCCCTCCCCGCTGAAATTCTGGCAGGGGGGGAGGTGCCTCATCCCTCCCCGCTGAAATTCTGGCCGGGGGGAGCACCCTGCCTCTCCAGCCGCGAAAGTTCTTCTCCTGCCGGGACGCAAATGGCGGCAGCCGTAGCAAATGGCGGCGGCCGATTCGTGGAGAAATTCTCCGACATCCCTACTTACAAGTCCCCTGGACTGCAAGGAGGTCAAATCAGTCCATCCTAAAGGAAATCAACCCTGACTGCTCACTGGAAGGACAGATACTGAAGCTGAAGCTCAAATATTTTGGCCACCTAATGTGAAGAGAAAACTCACTGAAAAAGACTCTGATGCTGGGAAAGATTGAAGGCAAAAGATGAGATGGCTAGATAGCGTCACCGATGCAATGAATGTAAACTTGAGCACACTCCGGGAGAGAGTGGAGGACAGGAAGTCCTGGCATGCTATGGTCCATGGGGTCACGAAGAGTCGGACACGACTGAACGACTGAACAACAACCTGTAGGGAGCTTCGCTGCTCTGAAAAATCCATGCATGCCCAGGGAGAAACTGTAGCAATGTGGTTTAGCCCCTCCCCCCAAAATTCTGGGCAGGGGGGAGGCGCCCCGTCCCTCCCCGCCGAAATTCTGGCCGGGGGGGAGCACCCCGCCTCTCCGGCCGCGAAAGTTCTTCTCCTGCCGGGACCAACCAAGGAAAAACCTGCCGGGAAAACCAAGAGAAAGACCTTGCAAAGATAAACCAAATGAGAGACTATCTCCATGCATTTTTAAATAGAAAGGAAAATGTTCAGTTCTTTGCCATCAACGCTGAGATAACTGAAAGGGAAAGAGACACTATGTCTTAATTTTTCCAAAATTCTTCGGCCAGGATGATCAAAGGGAGAGACAAATGGGGGGAAATCAACTCACTTGAAAGAAGGCAAGCAGATGTCAGCATCCTAACTTGCAGCTTTATCCGATTTAGTTCTACACAGATGTAGATCACCCTGAGTTCTATGGAACCCTATGCAGGCATTCCGCCTGCTCAGGTGAAAGCTAAAAAGGGTGGGGGTGAGACTGCACATGGAAGTACTACCCCCCCTCCCCACATCACTTTCCCTGCTCACACAGTATCCAGCCTTCCCATATTGAGCCCTGAGATGTGAGGAGAGCTTTAGCTCACATTTGTTTGAATGTGAGTAGAAGCCTCCATGCAATCATGCAAACAATGTGAGTAGAAGCCCTGTTCAGACCTTCCCCATCAACATGAGAGCCAGTGTGGTGCAGCGGTTAGATTTCTGGATTGGAACTCGGAAGATCCAAGTTCTAGTCCCCGCTCAGGCAAGAAGCTCATTGGGTGACTTTAAGGCCGTCACAGACTCTCGGCCTAACCTACCTCACAGGGTTGTTGAGATGATAAAATGGAGAGGAGGAGGTCCATGTAAACCACCTTGGGCTCCTTGCGAGAAAAGCAGGATACAAATGTAACAAATAAATAAGCCAAAAAAACAGGAAGATGAGGGACTAAGCAGGCGGGGATGAAGAAGTTGGGAGCAGGGCTTCTGTGTGCGACCTCACCACACCACCCTTTTAGTCCTCGTTTCAGGAGACTGAATGCCTGCATAGGGCTTGAGACTTTCAAGAACATGTGCATAGGATTCCATCCTGGTGGTGACATTCTGTTGCCAGAGAAAAATGCTCGGGAGAGCTCTCCAACCCATTCTTGCAGAGGTCTAGGGCAGATAGAGCTTTGGACATGAATAAAGGATGTGCGTTATCCCTGAAATGCAAGGGCAATAGACGGAAAAACAGAATGTGAAGCAAGCTGAAAATAACCAGCATATTAGAAAACTTTCTAAGGAGCAAGTAAATATTTAAAACACACAGTGAAGGTGCAAAGTGCAGGGATGTGTTTTTTTTTAATGACAGGGCTCAGAAACAATGATAGTTGGTGATGTTCAGTGTACAAATTTCCACTCCAAGTTTCATAAACAAATAACCTTCCTTCAAAAATGAGCACATTTTTTCCTCTCTTTTTTGGAAAAAAGAATGTTCGTAAGATTTAACAAAACCCTCTTCAAGCAGGTAAAACACAAACACTGTCAAATGCTGGATCTGGTTTGAGATTAGCAGGGCTTAGTTGAAAGACCTCATGGAAACGGCGCTTGGTAGCATCAGCAGTATTTTGCACGAGCCGCTTGCCAGTTCTAGAGCAGCAGCTAGCTGTCCATTTGCGGGGCTTGCCCTGCTCTGAAGCAAGGTGGCACCATGAGGAGGGGGTGATGCCACAAAACCTTTTCTAGCAGTGGGGGAGGGGGGCATTTGGACTCTGCTTCCGGCAGCAAAATATCTTGGGCTGACTCAAAAGAATCAATGTCAACAGTCCATCTATGACAATTCCAAGTCCTGGCGCTTACCTTTAAAACCCTGTACATCTTGGGACCCAGGTACCTGCCTGCTCCCACATGAACCTGAGTAAGCTGAGGTCATCTCCAGAGGCCTTTCTTCAGGTGCCCTCACCTTCTGAGGTGAAGTGGGTGCTGACCAGACAGTCTTTTCTACCGTAGCACCCTGTCTTTGGAGTGCTCTCCACAGAGAGGCTCACCTGGTTCCCACTCATGTCTTTTTGACCCCAGGCAATTTCCCCAGCTCCTTTAACATGTTGTCACTCTTCAGCGCTGCCACTGAACAAAGCATTACCTATGTGCAGCAGCCAAGCTGAGGACCTATTTTAGGCAAATCAGGTATGTCTCCCTTGCTTCTTTTCTCTTTGCTGGGTACAGCACTGCATCTAACCAAGAGATCCAGGGATAGCCCATTGGATCTGGCACGGTCATGACCAGCTCTTCTCCCCCTGCTGCAGGCCCATGGCTTGCTCTTCACTCCTTTCCTGAATAATGCTATTAAAAAGCCATTTATGTGGCATGGCTAAGAAACATAGAGGCTAGTTGGAGAATCCAAGCAGTAGATGCCATGTTAGAGTGGCCAGCTGCCCTATTTTACAGAGGGTAGTCCTCTATTTGAAGTTATCCTCCATCTGAAGGGCTATCCTCTGATTTAAAGATAAAGAACCATAAGAACTTACAGCCCATCAACAGTTAGCACCTGGCCAGCAGACTGAAGAGACAGGCTCACAGGTCACCCGGTCACAGTCTTCCACACTATGCTGAGGTATACTGTATTTCCAGTAAAATTAAAATAATTATTTCTAAATTCGCACCTGTACATATAAATTAACATAAGTACATTTTTTATGCAAATCAGGGTCTTCCTTTGTCCCCTTTTTTGGTGATGCATTTCCTCTTTTTTGGCACTTCGTAATGACCACCCCATTGAAGATAGAAAGGAAGTGGGGAAGGGCCTCATCGGTAGACAAAGGGAACAAGGCCCTGTTGTGCTGGCACTGGAATTCTAATACCCTGTGGAGTAGCCTTCCCCAACCTGGTGCTCACCAGATTTTTGGACTTCAACTCCTATCAGCCCCAGCCAGCATAGCCAATGGTAGGAATCCAGGGAGTTGCAGTCCAAAACATCTGGATGCTCAGGAAGGCTGCTGTGCACTATTACCTTGGAAAAGCAAAGCTCCATCGGGGAATCCATCATCGGTCTGGGGCAACAGCTCAGGTAAGGAAGCACAGTGTGGGAAACGTGGCTGAATCACATTCAGAACTAGGGCCTGGTCAGCAATCCCGGAGCTATAGAACTGACAAGCTACCATAGCAGTGCCTGGGAGCAACTGGCAGGCTTTTATAATCAGGCCAGGAGAGTCTTTCTGGAAACTCCCAGGTGCTGCATCTGGCTGTTAAAGGGCCAGTGGCCTTTTGCTGCAGGCATCGGCTGCTCCTGGGGAATGAAGGTTGCAGGAGCCAGTTGGGGACTGCCCCTCATGGCCTCCCTGTTCACTAGAGGAGTCTGAGGTTCACTCCTCAGAGTCAGGGGCAGTGGCACCTCCTGGGATTTGTATGGATAAGACATGGGGTCCGAGGCAGTGAGGGGTCTGGTTTAGGTGCCTCCCCACTGTTACTGGAGATTTCATCTCTAAGGGCTCACACAGTAACAGACACTTAGAAAATTTGGGTGGGTGGGAGAGCTTCATTCCACACCACTGCTGCTTTGAGATATATCTTCTGCATATGATTACTGAAATATCCACCAAAACTCAAGATTAAATCTAGGCCTAAAAATCTAGAGGACAAGCCTGCACAGGTACTTTCCCTTATGGTAAAGTTAGCATACCGTGGTAGGTCAATTCCATGCTATGGTTGGACCTCAGCCCAGAAACAGAAACACCTGCTGTGTACAATCACAACTGCTTGTTAATGCCAACTGCTGCCCTTGCAACTCACTGCCATTAATGACATAGCATGGGTGCAATGGAGCAGAATTTGCCTGCTGTCTCCAAGCCACCAGGACAGCTGTGGGAAACATATCCCCAATGCCTAGAGGTGATATCAAAAAAGCTGGTGGTAGAGATTGCAATAGCAAAATTGCTTTGTTGGCTGCAAAAAAGCATGGCATGTTTACACAAGCCATAATCACTATCTGTTCCAAACCCAATTAAAGACATTTTACAACACCCGCACAGAAGTATAGCAGTGCAGCACATCTAATAGATTGTGATTTAAAGGTTATTATGCAAGTGCAGTACACTGCTACTGTGAAGGCTTAGGTATATCATCTCAGGGAGCCAAGAGTTTCTTTCCTAGGGAAAAAGCCATGGGAAAGGAAAATAAGCTCTACAGATTCCACACAGGCAGCTAAGCCAGGCATCTACTAAAAGCAGGAAGATTTTAAACATAGCAGGGATGCAGCTTGTCCCAGTCCGATCGACCACTTGTGTGCTTGACCCTTGCTCTTCATGGCTTATTAAATCACACAAGGAGGGGATGTCCGGCTGGTTCCAGGAGGTTGTAAATTCCTCCTTGAGAGAGGGAGTGGTGCCGGCCGCTTTAAAAGAAGCAGTAAGCAGACCACTTCTGAAAAGGCCTAACCTGGACCCGGAGGATGCTAACAATTAAAGGCCAGCTCTACCTCTTTCTCATCAGACCCAGGTGAGGCAGTGGCTGTTCTGAATCAGGGCCTGGGCACGGTAATGGACTGGATGAGGGCCAATAAACTGAAACTCAATCCAGACAAGACGGAGGTACTGTTAGTGGGTGGTTCATCTGCCCGGCTAGGTGATATTCAACCTGTTCTTGGGGGGGTTGCACTCTCCCTAAAGGATCAGATTCATAGTTTGGGGGTGCTCTTGGATCCAGAACTGTCACTTGAGGCACAGGTGAACTCAGTGGCACAGAGCACTTTTTATCAGCTTAGGCTGCTATACCAACTATGCCCTTATCTGGACAGAGATAGCCTAGCTACAGTTATCCATGCTCTGATAACTTCTCATCTGGATTACTGCAATGCATTATAAATGGGGCTACCTTTGAAAACAGTCCAGAAATAACAAGGTCTGGCCAGCGAGCTCATATTATGCCAGTACTCTTCCAGCCACACTGGCTGCCAGTCCATTTCCAGGCCCAATTCAAAGTGCTGGTATTAACATTCAAAGCCCTTAACAGCTTGGGGGCAGGTTATCTGAAGGATCGCCTCCTCCCATATGTGCCTGCCTGGGCCTTAAGATCATCCTCAGCAGCCCTTCTCCATCAGCCCCTGCCAAAGGAAGCGAGGCGGGTGGCTACTAGGAGGAGGGCTTTCTCTGCTGTGGCACCCCAGCTGTGGAATGAGCTCCCTAGTGGGGTTCGCCTGGCACCTACACTGTATTCTTTCCAGTCCAGGTGAAGACCTTTTTCTTTTCCCAGGCATTTTAGCATTTTAACTTTCTAAGCTTTTAGCTTTGCTGTTTTAAATCTCTATTTTAAATCCCTGCACTGCTGCTAGGTTTTATTCTGGTTTTATTCTGGTTGTATTGTTATACTGTGGTTTTAATGTTATATATATTGCATACTGTTTTATTGTGTGCTCTTTGGTTTTAATTTTTGTGAACTGGCCAGAGAGCTTTGGCTATTCAGCATTATAGAAATGAAATAAATAAATAGCACATGTCCTTAAAAGCAGTCATAAGTGAGCAGAAGGAAACATTCAAAGACTTCAACTCCTCCCTAAATGCTTATGTGTCACTGATGTGTTTGATAATCGGAAAAGACATAGCCAAATATCTCTATTGGACAAGTAACAATGGTTCTGATCTCTGGAGGAATTAATGAGAAGAATTCCCCTTTGTGATATAAATGCAACATGGGATATATGGATAACTTCTCCAAAATACGTGGATATCTGCACATCCAGCTGAATTGGAGAGCTAGTTTCCCTAGAATTCTTTTGAAGTGACACAAACTGATAATGTAAGGGCAACAGGGATGATTAGATTAGTTCATTTGGGGATTTGAGGTGCCATCAGTATATTGAATGATGACACACATCTTTACATCTCTTTTTCACTGAAATCTAAGTGAGGTTGGTAGAAGAACTGGTAGAGTGAGTAATGTGTTGGACAGTGGGGGCTAATAAACTGAAGCTCACTCCAGGTAAGACATACATAGGTATATGTTGTAGTAAGGTTGGCCAAGAACTGAGGTACACAACCTGTTCTGGATGGGATTTCATTCCCTGTAAAGGATCAGGTCCACAGCTAAAGGGTGCCATTAGATCTAGCCTTTCAGATGGGCCCTGAGTGTCATCTGTGGATGAAGTGCCTTTAACCAGCTTAGTCCTTATTACAAAATGTGATCTGGGTTCAGTTCTTTATGTCCAAGTTAGATTACTGCAACACATTGTATGCAAAGCTGCCCACAAAGACTGCTTAGGATACAGAGGCTAACTGTTGACTAGTATTTGTTGACTAGTAGAAATAGGAGGTAGCATATCTTGCCAGCTTCCAGTTTGTTTCCAGGTACAATTCAAAGTACAATTACCCAATATAACCTAAACAAGGTGAGAATGGGTATTTCAAAGATCTCCAACTTCCATATCAATCTGTTCAACCATTAATATTTGTTGGAGGCCCAACTCTAGATGCCTCCACTTTCGAACATGAGGTGGGTGGCTACCAGGGATAATGCCTTCTTTGTCCAATCCATCTGTTGACTCCTTCCCATTATCCATTCATCTGGCATCTACTGTGATGATTTTCAGGCTCCAGATAAACAATGCATTATCACCAAAGATTTTAATGGTGTCTAACTGATTAGCAGGTCAATCAGTTCTGGTTCTGTTTGCAATCTGCTGAAAGTTATTGTTTTGATTTTGGTTTAATATTGATGTTTGTTTTGTTTTTTAATTTTTAATTTTTTTAATATTCCCCTGCTGACTGGGAAATGCTGGGAATTGTAAGACTCTTTCCTGTCGAAACATGCATAGGATTACACCCTAAGACACCCTGACAAGCACAGTCAGCAGGTGGAATATAAATATTAAGGTGGGGAGAGAAAGTGAGGGAGAAAGGGGAGCACCCCTGTATTTGCATTTCTCTAACATTTGTTCAGAACATCGTAACAGAAAAAGATAGCAGGATGCCAGCTCCAAAAATTTAAAGGCTTCAACTTTTTAGGAGCCACACTAAGGGTGCAATCCTATGCATGTTTATACAGAAAAATGTCCTACAGCTCCCAGCATTCCGCAGGCGCCATGCTGGCTCAGGAATGCTGGGAGTTGCAGGACTGTTTTCAGTCTAAACATGCATAGGATTGTGCCCTAAAAGTAGTTTAGTGTTCTTGTGGTTCCTGTGGTTTTCATCTCAAACACTATAGTTCAAATCCTTTAAAAGTCCATAAAGGGGCACTCCATCAGAGTAATGTAAGAATAGATATCAGTATTAAAGCCATCTTTTCATATTTCATTGGGAAGATCCAGTGACTGTAACTCCCATGACCCTGGAACCACCTGCTTCCTTATTCAGCCTCTGTTTGCCATTTTAATACTATTTTCAATCTTTTTTTTCTTTGAACCAACTAACTAAAAAACCTGGGGCCTGATCTCCCAAAGGGCTGCACAGCACCTGTCCCCATCACCAATGCAGGAAATGGATCTCAGACAAACCTCAAGTATACCTGGGGTCAGAAGATCACACTGTGCAATTGTACAGCTGGAACAGTCACTGCTGGTTCTGGTAGTCGCAATAGAACCCAGCCTGGGAATACAGTGCCATAGGACTGCAGATCCTTGCAAGAGGCTGTTGCCAGCTGCTCCTACCTGCTGAAAGTAGGATTGATCATTGAGCTTTTCTACACGAGGCTGTTAATCCACTACATCTACTTTTAGTTTCATTGCAGAATTGAGGTCTGGGCACTACATGAAAAGCATTTCCTTTCTTGCTTTTCCACTATACAACCTCTAGGTGGCACTATGGTGTAGGAGAATAGTGCAATTACACAAGTGGAAAAAGCATTGTCTTTCACTTTCACAAATAGCACAGCATTTTTCTTACTCTAAAAGAATGAAAATGGCTAAAAGTGCTATTGAAAAACTGGATGGTCACAATATCATCTAAAGAACACATAAACAACCATGAGTAGGGAAAGACAAATGCACAATAAATGCCTCATGTAGAAAAGCTCATTGTTACATGGCAGATGGGCTACATTTTGTCTCTAACCCCCAACTATGCCTTGGTTTTGCTGGGTCTGAGAGGACTAGCAGGGCAGCTTAGCTCTCCACTGTGTTGTATAGTGGATTAGACCCATAGTCCTTTCCAGGTCCAAAAGTTACTTTTAGAAAAGTAACTCTGCCTCCTTCCTGGCAATACACTTCTTCTGGGACTAGTTTTACAAATGGAATAATCCTCCATATAAGTATCCTACAGGAAGGCTTCATTTACTTGCCCAAATAGAGCCTGAAAAGGTATCATTTATTCAACAGAATGCTTTAATTGCTTTTCTTATGTTCTTGGCAAGGGTTTGCTTTATTAAATAATGAAACAGTCCCCATCCTCATGAGAGCAGGGCATTATACCTTTAGGCCTAACAAATACTATAAAAGAGTGTGATTGGTTTTTATGGCATTGCCTGCACATTATAATTTGTTGATATTTATTAGCTCTTCTGGTAAAAGACATTAGGCTGCTCAGGAATAAATAATCTGTGTTTATTTAGGAAATGTAATCCTTTGCTTATGTTTAGATGTAGTTAAAGATTTGAGATGATTACTAGTACAAAACACATATACTCCATGCAAGATATGCTATATTATGGTAGAAAGTACAAGTTAATACTCAGGCTGTTTTCTGTACTGGATCACACACCAGTCAATATAGCCATTTGCATATAATCTAATTCAATAACCAATAAATCACACAATAAGCTAACTCAAATATAGATGGTAGTATTAAAGTGGTTTCCTCATGTTCAAATTCTTTCAGGACTCATTAGAATAAGCTAGTGGACATTTCTGGTTTTTTGATCCTCTGACAAAAAGTTGTTTCTAGGATCAGTATGTGTACCAGCAGACTGGGAAGTGGCCAATGTAATGGCAGATTATTTTTTGTTTGTTTTTTTTAAAGGGGATCTAAGGGTGTTAGCTTTAATGTTATTTTAAAAAATAAAGCTACCAAGAATACAAAACAAGAAGTCCTCCGAAGAAGAATCAACATAGCTTCTATAAAGGTAAGTCCCATTTCACTAACCTTTCAGAGTTCTTTGAGAGTGTCAACAAGCATGCGGACAGGGGTACTCCAGTACTTGGACTTGCAAAAAGCTTTTGACAAAGTCCATCACCAAAGACTCCTGAGCAAACTTTGCAGACATAGGATAAGAGGAGAGGTTCTCTTGTGGATCTCTCCTAATGGGTTTTATACATTAGCACTGGAATGCTGGAAGTGTGAACTGGAACAACACCTTCATCACGTGTCTTATATATTTGTTTGAAGACACTGATTCGAGCCTTGTACAGATGTTCTGAATATAGATACCATGCAGTGGTGTAGTGTTAAATGTTTAAATGCAGGTGCTCATCTCCATGGGAAGCTTTAGCTATTGGGCAGTATAGAAATGTCATAAATAAATAAACAATAAAAAATAGCCATGCCCCCAAGGAGATTCCAAAGATTCAGGCAACTGTGTTGATTCATATCAACAAATTATAGCAGTTTTCATCTCCACCAGGATCAAGTCTTTTGTCTTAATGCCATTCAAAACCAAGCCAACCCAAAATATTTTGCGTTACAAAAGAGAACAATATATTGTTGATGGGAAAATTCATTTTCACTCAGCTACTGTGAGAATTGCAGCTAAAGTCAGGGGAAACAGGGAATTCTGAGGACTGGGAGTGGCAGATGATGTATACAAGGAGAATGAGTCAGGATCACACCCGTTTGCCCTACTACCACCACCACCACCCTGTCCTGACCTCGGAGCATTCCAGCTCAGCTTCCATATGCACAAGGGACAACATGCATGCATCCCAGTGTCTGTAAGTCTCAGCCACACAATCTGGACCCTACAAAAATTAAGAGAACACATTATACATATGGATCTTGCCCTAGGCATTGGTCATTCCAGTTCACTCTGCAAGCCCACTGGCAGCTATTGGACCATACATTCTATCACATATTTGCACCGGATGCGTACTAAAATCCTCACCATCATCTTCTCCACTCACCCAGCAGATGGTACAAACAACCAAATTATCCAAGTCTGGTTTGGTTATCTATATTGGCTTGTTGTCAGTGAAGGGCAACAGCTTGGAGAAGGCTGACAAAGAGCATCCACAGTTATCACCTCATTTTAGGCATTCTGCCCTATTGCTGAGAAAGAGAAGATGACCCAGAATTTTCATCACAGGCCCTTCAAAGTTTAGAAAGAATGAAACTGGCTTGGGACATTATAGGAAGCAAAACTAGGTGTGTGCCTTCATGATATCCATAACTAAATTCACAAGAGAGGCGTGCACATGCTGCCCCTAAATTCACATGAGAGGCATGCACATGCTGCCCCTACATCTGAAGATGTGCATGTCGCCTGCAGGTGTTTCTGTTCAGGTGTTATAAGAAATGCCATGAACCCACATGCATGTGGCTTGGACATCCAGCTGATGGAACTCCTAGCAATGTCTACTTTCTGTCATTCTAGAACATGACTTAGACCTCAGTTTGCTGCAGTCATAAACTCATTGTGTAGCTTTGGGCAAGCTTCATATTCTCTTGTAGTTTGTGTCCGTATCTGTAAAATGGTGGGAACAGTGTGGTCTGTCAGCTGTGCCACCTTATGCAGTTCTCAGCAGCAGACTGTGTAGCAGCAACATGTCTCAAAACACCCTTAAACTTTCTACATCTCCATTTTATTGGATGACCCTAGCTATTGTATTCTGAGAAAGTCTGGATCATTCGGTACAAATTCCCACTTTTATTGGTTCGACTTTAGGAGGCCCAGCAACCATTAAATATGTTCTCACCAAGGGCAAAAGCTAAGGAAGTGAAAACAATGGATGTCTGGAAATGAAAGGACTGGGGTTTTATTACATTCTGAACTTTGCTTTATTCATTGGGAGAATACTCAGCTCCCACCAGAAACATATTCATCTCCCTTTAGGACCCATCAGGCTTTGTTAATATAAGAAGCGAGGTGTCAGAAGGTTGTTAGCTTCCTCTGAGAGAAGTGAAAACAAAATAACATTGACCCAGACTAGCTCTGAGCAGAACAGCTGTGGAGTGTCTGATGGAAAGAACATGTTCATAGGTCATTCTCTTATGATCTGTTTCTTTGCAACACAAATATCACCAAGTCTACATTTACTTTGTTCAACAAAATTCAGAAGAAAAGTCTATTGTACCACAAGTAAAGCTTCCAACTAGTTTGATTTTATTTTCCCCTTAAAATAAATAAACCAATGTTTGGGGGAAATAGATTTTCCATGTATATCCTAGTGACTTCAAATGCCTTGGAATATCAGAATATTTGCTTATCTTCCTTTTTCTCACTAAAGAATGAAAAAGTAAATTCTGGGCAATTTAAATTGGAATAAAATGGCACCACATTAGCCCTATTCAGGGACATGGCGCGTGCACCAACCTCTCCATGTTGATGGGGGAGGCCCGAGAGACGTTGTAGCCATGTTCAGCTAAACAGAGTTACAGCCTTCCATAAGATCAGGCACCCTCCATAATCAGTGTTCCCAATCTCATGCAGCACTATCAGTGCATTCAGCTGAACAGGGGTACAGAACCTCAGACCTGTGGGTCAAATCTGGCCCACCTGGGCTCCCAATCCAGCCCTCCAGGGTTCCCCAGATGTCCATGCCCCCTTTCCTGGCTGTGCCCGCTTTTCCCTGACCACCAAGCATTTGGTGGTTTCTCAGCCTTTGTGCAGTTTTTCCCCATTCAAAAGAGCTCTCCTAAGGCTTAATTACTGGCTGTAAGAGCTATAAACTAAAATAGGCTGGTATTTTGGGACCTGTCCCTTTTGCCATTGGCTTTGCCCCTTTTGCCTGTCCCTGAAAGCTTCTCCAAAACGGAATTCAGCCCTTGGCCTGAAGGAGGCTTAATACCCCTGCTTTAAAAGATAGTTCGATGGTCACCAGAAGATTTGAGGTGACTGAACAGAACTGAGATAGATCTGGTATTTCATCCACTCAGTCTCAAACAGCATCCTTCACAGACAACACTGAGAATTAGTAGTAACTGGCAGTGACTTGTTTAGCATTAAACGTGAGTACATTTCACCTAACCCCCAAACAGATATCACTTACAGGTAGAGGTTAAAGATTATAATAAAGAGTATTACCTAATGGCAGTAGTAACGTTAAACAGCTGCAAGAACCTCTTTAGAGCTTGGAATTATCCACAGAACGTGTCCCCACTCTATAAACTGAATTGACCAGTATCAAAAAGAGGGCAAAGGAAGACTTCAGTGCTTGAAAACTATTTTGTTGTGTCTCAGCTCATATGCTATCAGGGATAGATGTGCAGTCTTTTATCCACTTTATTTTTGCCAGTATGATTGGCAGCCATAATTTATTTGCAGCTCCCCACTGTTATTACAGCTGCAATAATGGAAGAGAAGGATACAGAGATGATATGGCATGCTAGTTGCCCTGGCAACAAAATAGTCATCACTATGGCATGAAATGTTAAAAGAATAAGTAAAGGGAGGTGTTTCTATCCTGTTTCAGGAGAACATAATGTAATCAAAACAAATTGGATCTACAGAAGACCTTACTTGCAACATGAATATCACTCAGTCCAGTGATTTGGTTAAAACGAACACAGACAGACTATGGGATTGATTACTGCATCTTTTCCTCTAGGCCATTTTACAGAACTGAAACAGGTGGCAAAAACATCTGACCCCTGAACATTAACCACTAGAGTGGTTTGCATACTATGCAAAGTTTAATGCTGACATGGGGAAAAGTCACTCTCTAGTTTGGAAAGAAAACAACATAATTGAGTTTGGAGATTTAATTGTTGAGGGACAGATGATCACATACCAGAAATATTTCCACAACTGCCCCTCTCTCACTGTTTTAATTCTTCCAACTTCGTAGTCCATTGAAAAAATAAAATGTGGGGCTTATAGCTCAACAACAAAATCTTCATTCCACATGTCACTGATTATGAGCATCCCTTGTAGTCTTATTGGCATAAAATATTATACATGATACTAAATTGGAGTTTTAACACTCTACGTATCACATCTGAATGAGCAGGACCACTAGGATTAACAGTTGCTTTTGGGCTTTGAACAGAACGTCTTGATCAAAGTTCCCAAGTTAGATCCGTCTCATGTAGCAAATGAACAGATAAATCAGGTAAATCAATCACTGTTCAGTTGCATGGTTATTAGGTATTCTTGAAGGGTGAGGTGCTAATCATACACAACCAGCTTGAATCCATCCTACGCTGGTATTCATTATGACAGGGAGAAAAATGTTGCTGGGTCAGTTCTCCATGGGATTCAGTGATCCACTATAAACCAGTTAAAAGTCTACCAGTTTAATAATGTTTGTCCTCATGAAACACTTCCACTTCAAGGAGCTTAAAGAACTTTGTAATTATGAAATAAGCAGCAATACCAGCCCTTGTTCAACACATGAGAATATTGATCACAGCTGAAGTAGCTTGCTTAACATTTACAGAAGTGTCTGAGGAGATGCTGGCTATAATTCTACTGAGAACTCTGCTGCATACTCCATTGACTTCAGTGGGACATACAAATGTAAACAAGCAGAGAACTGCATCCAATGGGCGAGAACCAACCTAAATTAGGGTGTTTCTACATTAAGCAAAAACACACATCCTTTCCGGTCTTTGCAGGATTAGGAAGGGCTTCTTTCTATGGCAGCTATGTGGTTTGAACTGAGGGAGTGCCTTCCTCCCTCCCTGGCATGTGTGCAAAGGAGGGGGGAGTCTTGTTTTCGTAGCTCAGCTTCTGCTATACTGTTTTCTCACAGCCCCCAGGAAACCTCTGACTTACTTCTGAGTAGAGATAATAGCACGGTAGAAGTCTGCAATCCTGGGCACACTTACTGGGCAGACGTGACTGAAAGGTTGCCTGCACTCATACGTGACTGAAAGGTTGCCTGCACTCATAAAGCCCACTGACAGGTATCCCTTTCTTCTCATCCATGTGGGAACAAATGATACCTCCAAGCAGAGCTATGACGAAATCACGTCAGACTCTGAAGCTTTGGGAAGGAAACTCAAGAACTTTGGGGCCCAGAGAGTTTTCTCATCCATCCTTCCAGTAGTTAGAAGAGGGATAGAAAGGGAACGAAAAATACTCCGGGTGAATGACTGGCTACGAAGGTGGTGCCGACAAGAGAGATTTGGATTCTGGGACCACAGCCTATACTTCCTGGAAGATGGACTGTTAGCAAGGGCCAGGTTGCACCTCACAAAGGATGGGAAGAATGTGTTTGGCCACAGCATGAAGAACTTCATCAGGAGGGCTTTAAACTGAATCCTACGGGGAAGGGAGATGTAATGTTGGGGGTAACAATGGATGTAGGCGCATGCACTGCAACGGACAGAACAGCTCTGATAGCACCCAATAATAGTCTTCAGACACATGTAGGAAGAAAGCCAGACTATGAAGCACATGGTCTTCGATGTCTATATACTAATGCCCAGAGTATGGGAAACAAACAGAACAAACTTGAACTCTTAATACAAGAGGGAAATTATGACTTGATAGGTATAACTGAGACTTGGTGGGATGACTCTCATGACTGGAATACAGCAATTGAAGGATATAACTTGTTCAAAAAGAACAGGAGGAACAGAAAGGGAGGTGGGTTTGCACTGTATGTGAAAAATACGTATCTCTGCACAGAAATACAGGAGGATGAGCTTGGTAGCCCCATCGAGAGCATCTGGATCAAAATAAATGGAGCAAAGAATAAAAGGAACCTGGTAGTCGGAGTCTACTACCGGCCACCCAATCAAGGAGAAGACAAGGATGAAACTTTTGAAAAGCAAATAGCCAATGTTTTAAGGAAGCATGATGTAGTAGTAATGGGGGAATTCAATTTCCCTGATATTTGCTGGGAGGCAAATTCTGCAAAACATGGCCCCTCCAGGAAATTCCTGACTTGTGAGGCGGATAACTTCCTCCTACAGAAAGTAGAGGAAGGAACTAGAGGATCGGCTATCCTTGACTTGATCCTAACCAACAGAGATGACTTAGTAGGGATGTACAAAAGTCACTTACCTGTGACGAAATTTGATTTGCGGTGGGGGGGAGGTGCTCTGTCCCTCCCCCCGAAATTCTGGCCGGGGGGGAGGCACCCCGTCCCTCCTGCCGCGAATCCTGTCCTGCTAGGACTGCAAATGGCGGCGGCCATAGCCGCCGCCGTTTGAGTCCCTGCAGTAAGCCGTGATAGGCTACGTAAAGGTTTAGGTAGCCTACCACGGCTGAGTGAAAAAAACAAAACAAAACCGCGCGTACGCAAATGGCGGCGCCCATGGGCGCCGCCATTTGCGTTCCTTATTTTTGCACGTCTAGTCTATGTAAACATTTACGTAGACTACGGCGAAAATAAGGGGAACGCAAATAGCATAGCATCTACGCTATTTGCGTTCCCCTTATTTTCACCGTAGTCTACGTAAATGTTTACGTAGACTAGACGTGCAAAAATAAGGAATGCAAATGGCGGCGCCCATGGGCGCCGCCATTTGCGTACGCACGGTTTTGTTTTGTTTTTTTCACTCAGCCGTGGTAAGCTACATAAACAAACAAAGTAACAAACATTTACGTAGCCTATCACGGTATTTTTTTTTAAATCTAGCTGTGATAGGCTACGTAAATCTTTACGTAGCCTATCATGGTTTTTTTTTTAACTTGGAAATGGCGGCGGCGGCGGCCAGTCGGAAGACCAACCACCGCAGCCGCAGCGGCCGCCGCCGAACCGCCGCCAGAGCCGCTGCCGCCAGGGAGATTCGCCCAAGGTAAGTCCCGTCCCAGGGGGGGCGGGGGGGCAGACCGTTTTGCCACCGATTTCGGGGGGCCGAATGCGCTGGCATTCGGCCTCCCTGAGATTCGTGGCGAAATTCTCTGACATCCCTATGACTCAGTGGATCAAATAGCAGTTACAGGAACTCTGGGGGAAAGCAACCATGTTGTACTTGAGTTCTTGGTTCTAAGGGAAGCAAATGCCGAGTGTAGTCAAATGCATCCCCTGGATTTTAGGAAAGCTGATTTTAATAAACTCAGAACAATGATCAGTAAGGTCCCATGGCAAGCGACGCCAACGAGAAAGATGGGTCCAAGATGGGTGGGAGCTTTTAAATTCTCAAGGCACAATTACAAACAATTCCAACAAGAAGAAAAGGTGGAAGACAATGTGGCTTCACAAAAAGCTTAGGGATGATCTGAAAACAAAAAAGGACACATATAGGAAGAGGAAAGAAGGCCAAGTAACAAAGAAAGAGTACAGGCAGGTAGCACAGAATTACAGGGATGGTGTTAGGAAGGCTCAAGCTGAGAACGAGCTGAAGTTAGCGAGGGATGCTAAAAACAACAAAAAGGCTTTCTTCAGCTTAGGGATGGACGAAAGTCCCTTACCTGATCCCGCAGCTTGCTTCGCGTTGGGGGGGAGGCGCTCCGTCCCTCCCCCCGAAATTCTGGCCTGGGGGGAGGTGCCCCATCCCTCTGGCTGAAATTCTGGCCGCAGGGGAGGTGCCCCGTCCCTCCCGCCGCGAATCCTGCTGTCCTGCCGGGACGCAAATGGCGGCGGCCGTAGCCGCCGCCTTTTGTGTCCCTGAAGTCAGCTGTGATAGGCTACATAAATGTTTACACAGCCTATCACGGATGACTTTTGAAAAAAAAAAAGGCGTGTATGCAAATGGCGGTGCCCATGGGCGCCGCCTTTTGCATTCCTTATTTGGGCACGTGCAGTCTATGTAAACATTTACGTAGACTACGGCAAAAATAAGGGGAACGCAAATAGCGTTGCCCTTATTTTCTCCGTAGTCTACGTAAATGTTTACGTAGACTACACGTGCCCAAATTGCGAGCAGAGATGGGTCAAAGAAGATGCAGACAACAAGCTTGGGTTGAAAATTGGGCCACATTTTATTTAAATATTTGCAAGGGGGTAACTAGGACGGGCATCTAACTGTGTCAGTGGCTATCTGACACTTCTTGGGCGAAAACACACCCAGCCTGAGGGGTGGCGGTGATCTCGCCATCCCTCCAGACTGCCCCTTCTGGGGGAGGTAGACCTTCCGGTGTCACCCCCAACCCGGTGCCGCACAACACCTGGGTGAGTGAGTAGGGTTGGTCTTAGTGATGTACGAAAGGGACTTACCTGGTCCCGCAGCTTGCTTCGCGGTGGGGGGGAGGCGCTTCGGTTCTCCCCCCGAAGTTCATGGCGGGGGGGGAGGCGCCCCACCTCGCCCGGCCGAAATTCAGGCCAGGGAGAAGCGCCCCGTCTCCC
The DNA here is from genome assembly GCF_057233095.1 of Heloderma suspectum. NCBI lineage: Eukaryota > Metazoa > Chordata > Lepidosauria > Squamata > Helodermatidae > Heloderma > Heloderma suspectum. Next base: position 109,063,217 of record NC_139458.1, on the reverse strand, counting down.
CGGCCGCGAAAGAAAAAGTGGGGGGGGGAAACCCGTGATAGGCTACGTAACGATTAACGTAGCCTATCACGGCTAGATTTCCAAAGTCAGCCATGATAGGCTACGTTAATCGTTACATAGCCTATCACGGGTGACTTTGAAAAAAAAAAAGTGCTTACGCAAATGGTGGCGCCCATGGCGCTATTTGCGTTCCCCTTATTTTTGCCGTAGTCTACGTAAATGTTTTGTTTGTTTTTTCAAAGTCACCCGTGATAGGCTACGTAACGATTAACGTAGCCTATCACGGCTGACTTTGGAAATCTAGCCATGATAGGCTACGTTAATCATTACATAGCCTATCACGGGGTTTGGGGGGGGGTTTACTTTATTTTGTAATGGCGGCGGCGGCAGCCGGTCGGACGACCGGCCGCTGCCCCCGCCCCCACCGAAACGCCGCCGGGACCTGCCGCCGGGAGGGACATTTGCAGGAGGTAAGTCCCATCCCGGGGGGGGGGGCGGAGAATTTCACCAACAATTTCAGGGGGCCGAATGCGTTGGCATTCAGCCTCCCCGAAATTTGGGGAGAAATTCACGGCCATCCCTAGTTGGTCTCCCAGGCAACCCTTATCCCCCCGCCGAGCCGCACAACCCGCTCAGGGGGCCTCAGGCGTCACCTGTCACCATAAGGTACCTCTGCATGCACACCATCCCTACTCCCTTTCCTGTTTTGCCTATCCTAGCCGCCACAGGAGTCACAAGCCTATTGCTTGTGAAACTCCCCCCACCTGCGCAGAAGAACTTCCCGCAGGCCCCTTTGCAGATCGGACAAAAATAAGTTGTTCCCTGTGTCTGACAGGTGGACACCGTCCTGCCTGTAAAGCTCCCTCCTAGTCCAATGAATTCCTTGGTGGTTGATGCAACCGTCACCATGATCTGACAACCCATGTGCCAGTTCTCTGTTCACCTTGCACCGGGCCCGTTCCATGGCCGCATTGCTCTGCGCCCTCCACATGATTCTCGGGAGCATTGAGGACCATAATATGGTCACCCCCGGCCAACGATGTCTGATCGTCCGCAGATCTGCCAATGCCTGCTCGATCAAGCCCTTTCCAGGCATGTAGCCCAGGTCGTTCCCTCCTAGGTGTAACACCAGGACCTGTGGAGGGAAACTGACCAAACCTCGTTGAAAGAGTGTGGGGAGAAGACCGTCCCATCACATACCCCGTCGGCCGAGCCATTGTATCGCCTCCTGTTGGGGAAACTGCAGCCGGGATCCGAAGGCCGACGTAGAAGCTCTGCGGGCAGCCCAAAAAACCATACTGTGCCCACAAATGAGCACCCATACCGGCATCGGTTGAATCCCATGTAAATAAAACATTGGGGAAGGTGAAGAGAATCATCATGAAGCATCTGGCAACTTGCGAATGTAAGAGGGGAAGGCCCTGGAGCGCCATCTCCCTACCACCTTCACTTGCTTGGATGAAAAACCTATGGCAGCTGCCGTAGAGGCCGCCCCAATACAGAATGAGTGAGTCCCAAAACGATAATGCCCCAGACCCAGTGTGGTCAAGGCTAACTTAGTGACTGCCCAAAATTGGAACTTTGTCAGTGGTGAACCATCAACATGACAAAATAGGGGACCCTCCCTCACCTCGCGGTGCTCAATGAAAGTCCGCAAGGCCCTGACAGGGCATAACTCGTCGGCCTGGGCCCGGTTAAGGGCCACCAATGCTCCCTTGCCCGACTGGTCGGTTTTTGATCATCGAATATGGAGGTGAATCAGGCTAGGATGGATCTGGATATCGGAGTACCTCAAGGCCCTCCCGGTGGTGTCGGATTTGGACGCCCAGACCAGTCCTGATATCCTAAGGGCCCCAAAAAAGGCTGTTAAAGCTGCAGCGTGAAAGAGGGAGGCTTCATATGGAGAAGAGCAAATGGAGGGCCACAATGCCCGAAGCCCTACAAGAATAACTGGCGACAAAGAATGCCTGGAATCTGGCGGGGGGGAGACATCCGTGCCCAGCCTTGCACAGCCCTCCTAATTTGGAAATCTGAGGTGGAGTCCTCCACCCCTTGCACTTTGGCCCAGAAGGCCAAAGAGGCGAGCCTCCCCGAAATGGTCCTAGCAGACAGTCCGTTGTTATGTAGATGTACACAAGTGGTCCACAGGTAAGGGCCACACATCCTGCAACTGAAGTCCGCACCTGAAGGCGCAAAACTCCCTACCTGCTCTCTCGTAGGCAGCTCTAGTGCTGGGGGCTATAGAGTTCAGGATAGCGTGTTCAACTTGAGAGCACCAATCTCCCACAGTTCGTCTGGCATGGGATCTGGCAGCGGACGTGCCCACGGAGCCAACATATGGAACCTGTCGATCTGGTTTCGTGACAAAGCATCGGCTACAGGGTTCCACAGACCCGGCACATGGCAGGCGTGGAACCATATGTTGTGGCGTAGGCATTGGAGGGTAAATGCTCTAACTAACTCCATGACCCTTTGGTTTCTGGAGGATAATGTATTAATGACGTGCACTACAGCCAAGTTGTCACACCAAAAAGGGGCAACAGAGTTGGCCATCAAGTCTGCCCAAATATGTACAGCCACGTAAATGGGGAAGAATTCCAGGAAGGTGAGGTCCCAACAGATACAGCCGGCAGCCACTGGCCCAGGCACCACCAGTCTCGCCAAATTAGCCCAAAACCAAAGGTGCCAGCCGTGTCCGAATGGATCTGCATGTCGGCTCGTAGAAGTAACTCACGCCTCCAAAAGGAGATGCCATTAAAGTCCCTCAGGAATTTAAGCCATACCCACAGGTCCATGCGCATAGCGGAGTTGACTCTGGTGCGATGATGCGGGAGTTGAAGACCCTGCATTGCCCAGCAGAGCCATCGAAGGAATGCGCGGCCGGGGGCCACCACCCTACAAGCGAAGTTCAAATGGCCAACAACTTCCTGGAGGGCTCTAAGGGAGACTTTACGAAGGTGCAAGATGGACTGGAGCTTATTTTTAAGTACCAGCAATTTATCGTGAGGGAGACGAGAACATTGTGCGAGGGTATCGAGCTCGATCCCTAAGAACGTCAAAGTAACAGCTGGGCCCTCTGTCTTCTCGTGTGCCAAAGGGACACCTAAATCTGAGGAAAGGGATATGAATGCCCTAATCAGGTCAGAGCATTGACTGCCGTCCCCGGGTCCAGCAAACAGGAAGTCATCCAAATAATGGGCCACATCGCCGCAGCCCGTCTTATCCCGTATGGCCCATTCCAGAAAGGTACTAACTGGAAGGAAAATCCCAGCAAATCAAAATCCAGAGGATTGATAGGCAAAATGCGAACAGCGGATTTGATATCACACTTGCCCATCAATGCCCCGCGACCCAAGGCTCTTATCATGGCTACCGCAGTGTCAAAGGATGTATAACGCACGGAACATAGGTAATCTGGGATTTCATCGTTAACCGACTGGCCCTTGGGGAAAGAGAGGTCATGAATTAACCTGAACTCACCGGGCGATTTCTTGGGGATAATTACCAAAGGGGAAATCCTCAGGTTGGGTAGCGGGGGCGAGGAAAAGGGGCCAATGACCCGACCTGCCTGAACTTCTTTGTTAATTTTATCTTGCACCAAGTGCCGCATGCTAAGAACAGACCGGTGGTTACCGGTCAAATATGGCTTGCGCAGAGCCTTAAAGGGGATCCTGAAACCCAGTGTAAAGCTGCGTTCCAAGTAGATCGCTTCCCGCCGATTTGGGTAACACCCTAGAAGTTGAAGGAGCGGAAGAATCTTAACTGGGCTGGGGCCCTTTGGGAGGGGGAGGATGCCCACCGCCCTGTTTTCTGCCACCACAGCCATCCCTTGGGTGACCTCTCCAACCTCTGGCTCTCGGGCAAGAGGAGCAGGAGTGTTGACCACCACAAAGGGAGCACTCATGCCGGAAGCGGCATGGGTTATGGGAGCAGGAACCTTTGGAGCTGAACTCCCAGCACAGCCAGCGATGTTGAACCCCTGGACCTGCAATAGGCCTGGCGGCTGTTGCGGGCGACAGCTTGGCCAGGATGTGGCCACTGTCGGACCTGTCGCTGAAGCCTGGCCTGGAAGGGGTCATGAATTGGAGCCAAAGGTCCTGGTCCTTCAGATCCCAGCACATGGAAGGGTCAATGGTAGCCCTCCTTCGGAAGGCCTCATCATAGGCCAGCCATGCGCTCCCTTCATATTCGGAGTAAGCCCTGTATATTATGTCGAGGTACTTGGTGAGAACCCAAGCCCTCTCAGGGAATCTCTGTTGGAGGATGCCAACATAAATTAAAAAACCTGGCAACCGATTCGCCCAGGTGCGAGGCATCTTGCGAGCTTTGCTCCGCTCAGGATCCCGGTCACGGGTCCTATCTTTGTCGCTGGGTTCGGGCTCACGAAACAGCAGGGCAAAGACATCGATAAATTCACCCCGCAAAATCTTTTCTCTGGTGGCAATGGTTAAGTGAAAACCAATAGGGGAAGACGTAGCACCAATGGACATAGATCCTCGACTCAAGTTGGCGCATGGGTCAACTGAGGACAACTGTGGGGTTAGCAGGGGAGGAGATAGGGAAGCTAGGGGGTCACGAACCGAACCGGCGGGCCCCTGCCAAACACTGGCGGAGGCGACGTTAAGCGGATGAGGCTGGACTAGTGGTGGGGCAGGCATGGTGGGGCAGGCATGGTGGTGTCTCCTGCCGGTAGTAGTAAGGGGAATGTGGCACCAGGCCTCAATGAACTGGGTGGGCTGGCCACCGGAGCAGTTGAACTAGGAGTTGAGGCCGAGGCAACGGGCTGAGGAGTACTAACTGCAGGGGCTGAAGTAACTGAAGGAAGTGGAAGAGGGGGGACAGGGCTGCCCTGAAGGGTAAACCACGGCACCCAACCCCAGGGGTTGATTTGCCCCATGCCCAGCCAGGCGAATTGAGGTGCCAAAGCAGTCTCACCTGTATCAATCGTGGGCATGCTCTGATCCCCAGCTGGAAAAACCGACGTTGTTGCTTGTGCGCCCAGGGAAGATGAGGCTGCAGAAGGGAGGAGCTCCACTGAAGGCGGTGAGCCTTCTGGAAGAGCCGAGGAAGAGGAGGTGGATGCCTCAATAGCGTCCAGGCGAGCTGAAATAGAAAGGAGCAACGAGCGTTGGGTCTGCTGTCGCGTTCGCTTGGGCTGGACCACTGAGGGTTTTTTGGGCCTGGCCGGGGGAGGGGGAGGGATCCCCGAGGAATGCTCAGCAGCTTCCAGATGAGAAAGAATTGATGCCAGTACCGGGTCTGTGTCCTCATCAGACTCTGAATCAGGCCTTGGCAGTGGTCTTTTGGGGAGGGGGGGAGGGGGGAGGGGCCCTCCCCTTCCCTTCCCTTCCCTTCCCTTCCCTCCCCTTCCCTTCCCTTCCCTTCCCTTCCCTTCCCTTCCCTTCCCTTTCTTACCACCTTGGCCCTTCTTGGGAGGCATGATACAGAAAGTGAATTAAGCTTAGCTGCTATCAAAGAATTAAGAAAGCAACTGGGCACCCCGGGCAACAGGCAGCCACCCCACAGTCTTCAAGATCTGCGGATACGAGTTCCAGACCAAGACAGAGAGGCCTGGAGATGAAGATGGGAGTGCCGCTACTACCGTTTAGGTAGGAGATCAGAGTTCAAGGGGTGCAGCAAGGGGCCAGAGGTGATGGAGCTGCGCTTGAGCGCGGGCGCCCCCAGCCAAGGGCGCCCTGGCTCGGAAGGTGCCAAACAGGCAGCCGCAGCTGTTTCACAATTTAATTAATTAAATACTTAATTAATTGATTATTTTTTATTTATTTATTTATTTATTTGTGGGGGGGGCGTCCCAAGCCCCTGGGAGGCGACCAATTGGCGCTGGGAGTCTAAACGCCCAGACTCTGGCTCAGCAGCCAGGCGCCCCTCCCAACCAGGCAGTCTTGGCTGTCGAGAGGGAGGCAGGCACGCCGCCGCTGCGAGCGCTGGCACCGGCAAACACCAGCGCCGCGCTTACTCGCACCGCTGACGCTCCCCACTGATATTAATGCCTCCGAGGCCGCGGCGGCACAAGCGCACGGCCACGTCCACCGGGGCCAGCGGAAGGTGCGGTAAGGAAGAGGCCGGCGGCCAGATAGACAGGCCGGCCGGCAGGCAGGCCAAGAGCCAGCCAGCTGGCTGGCGGGCCGGCAGGCAAACAGTGAGCGAGCGAGCGGGCGGGCGGGTAAGCAAGGGGACAGGTGAGCGAGCGGGCGGGTGAGTGAACGGGCGGGCGAGGTGAGTGGGGGGGTGAACGAGCAGGCAGGCAGGCGGGCGCGCACCACCCCGCCCGGACCCCGCAGAAGAAGACTAAAAGCGCCACACCCAGGCGCGCACACCCAGAGCCGCAGCCGGCACTCACACAGACAGTAAAAGGCCGGCTGCGGGGGAGGAGGAGTTTCGCACACGAGCACCGCCACCGTGCCACCGGCCAACCCGGGGCCACAGCAGGCACTCCAAGTGAGCGAGGAGAAAAGAGCCGGCGAGGAAGGGAAGGAGGGAGGGAGGCGGGCACGATATCACCAAGAACTCTGGAGCCCTGGAGGCAGCGAGCGCCATCAGAGGCTGGCCCAGCGACACTCCCTCTAACGTCAGCAACGTTGGCTCTCCCGACGGCCGGCACAACTCGATAGGCGTGTGTGAAGAGAAGCTTTTGGGCGCGCAGAAGCACGCTGGGTCCAGGTGGCTGGAACGACGACTAACCGGTCTCCAGCAGGCAGAAGTCTCTCGTAGAATCCAGGCCTTTAGCTCTCTCTAGCTGCGACATGCCAAAGAGCTGAGATTGGGAGGGGGAGCTGAGTTTAAGGCAGCTCAGCATGCCCCTCCCTGCATGGTGGTGCCACTGGGGTGCACCAATCAGAGGCCCCTACGTCTTGTCACCCCACCCGCCCGCAATGGCCCCCCCATTTTAGCCAGACAAGCTGGCGCCGGGTAGGGCATTAAGGAACGCAAATGGCGGCGCCCATGGGCGCCGCCATTTGCGTACGCGGTTTTTTCTCTCTTTTTTTCAAAGTCAGCCATGATAGGCTACGTAAACATTTACGTAGCCTATCACGGTGTTTTTTGAAAATCTAGCCGTGATAGGCTACGTAAATCTTTACGTAGCCTATCACGTTTGTTGTTGTTGTTGTTGTTTTTACTTGGAAATGGCAGCGGCGGCAGCCAGTCGGAAGACCGGCCGCTGCCGCCGCTGCCGCCGCCAAACCACCGCCGGGAGCCGGCACCATCCTCCATCCCGGGGGGGGCGGGGGGCGGACCGTTTCTCCACCAATTTTGGGAGGCCGAATGCGTTGGCATTCGGCCTCCCGGAGATTTGTGGAGAAATTCTCTGACATCCCTACTTCAGCTACGTGCATAGTAAAAGGCAGAGGAAAGAAATGGTGGTTCAGCTATTAAATAAGGATGGCAAAATGATAACAGATGACAAAGAAAAGGCAGAGGTGCTCAATTCCTACTTTGGCTCAGTCTTCTCCCAAAAGAGGGTCTATGACCCCCTGGCAAAGGCGAAGTACAGGCTGAAGGGGCAGGATTGCAGCTTGAGATTGATAGGCTTATGGTCAAGGAACACCTAATGACTTTGAATGAGTTCAGATCTCCAGGGCCAGATGAACTGCATCCGAGAGTAATAAAGGAACTGGCAGAAGAACTCTCAAAACTGCTGTCTATTCTCTTTGAGAAATCATGGAGGACAGGGGAAGTGCCAGATGACTGGAGAGGGCTAATGTTGTCCCTATCTTCAAAAAGGGTAAAAAGGAGGAACCTGGGAACTACAGACCAGTCAGCCTGACATCAATCCCTGGGAAAATTCTGGAGCAGAAGATAAAGCAATCCATCTGGAAGCACCTTCAAAACAATGCCGTGATTACTCGAAGCCAACATGGATTTGCCAAAAACAAGTCCTGCCAGACAAATCTGATCTCATTTTTTGATCAAATAACCTCTCTTGTGGACCGTGGGAGTGCTGTAGACATCATATACCTCAACTTCAGCAAAGCTTTCGACAAAGTGCCCCATGATATCCTGATGAGTAAACTAGCGCAAGGTGGGCTAGATGAAACAATGATCCGGTGGATCCACAGTTGGCTACAGAATCGGACTCAAAGAGTGCTTATCAATGGGACCTTCTCAAACTGGGGAGAGGTAACGAGTGGGGTACTGCAGGGCTCAGTCTTGGACCCAGTGCTCTTCAACATTTTATTAATGACTTGGAGGAGGTGGTGCAGGGAATGATCAAATTTGCAGATGACACAAAATTGGGCGGGATAGCTAATACTTTGGAAGACAGAAGCAAAATTCAAAGTGATCTGGATAGACTGGAGCACTGGGCAGAAAACAACAGAATGACATTTAATAGGGATAAATGCCAAGTTCTGCACCTAGGAAAAAGAAACCAAATGCACAGTTACAAGATAGGGGATACGTGGCTCAACAACACTACAAGCGAGAAGGATCTTGGAATTGTTGTAGACCACAAGCTGAGTATGAGCCAACAATGTGATGTGACTGCAAAAAAGGCAAATGCTATTTTGGGCTGCATTAATAGAAGCATAGCTTCCAAATCCCGGGAAATCCTAGTTCCCCTCTACTCAGCACTGGTTAGGCCTCATCTGGAGTACTGTGTCCAGTTCTGGGCACCACACTTTAAGAAGGATGCAGACAATCTGGAGAGGGTTCAGAGGATGGCAACAAAGATGATCAAGGGACTGGAAACAACGCCCTATGAAGAGAGACTGAAAGAACTGGGCATGTTTAGCCTTCAGAAGAGAAGACTGAGGGGAGATATGATAGCGCTCTTCGTCCTTGAAAGGTTGTCACAGAGAGGAAGGCCAGGATCTCTTCTCGATCATGCCAGAGTGCAGGACACGGAATAATGGGCTCAAGTTACAGGAAGCCAGATTCCGGCTGAACATCAGGAAAAACTTCTGGACTGTTAGAGCAATACGACAATGGAACCAATGACCTAGGGAGGTGGTGGGCTCTCCCACACTGGAGGTGTTCAAGACGAAGCTGGACAGCCATCTGACAAAGATGCTCTGACTTGAATTCCTGCATTGAGCAGGGGGTTGGACTTTGTGGCCTTGTAGGCCCCTTCCAACCCTACTATTCTATGATTCTATGATTCTAAGTTCACTGAGTGGCTTTGGTCCACTCACTGACTCTCAGCCTAACATACTCGCGGAGTTGTTGTGAGGGATAAAACGGAGAGGAGGAGGAGGACCATCTAAGCCGCCTTGGGTTCCTTGCAAGAGTTAAAAAGGCGGGATATAAATGTAATAATAAATAATCAAATGAAATTTTAAATCTTGTATAACTCACCCCTGCATAGTGAGAGAGAGGGCCATCATTCCCACTTTCTGTGAGTTGTTTTGACTTTTTGTGGCTTTGGTTGGTATTTTTGTTACATTCGCTCAGTTTATTTAGTGAGAGGGGGAAATGAAGTATTAGTCACTGGTGTGTTTGTGCTATTGTTGTTTGGTTGGGAGGGGGTGGGGGGGTTAAGGCAAATGCACTGGGTGTACAAACCATTAGAGAACACAGATCCCAGTATTTCAAGCCTAGAAAGCTTTCATAACATGACGCTACAAAATGCCAACAATTAAAAGCCTTTTGGCAGTAAATGTTTCTGCTCATTTTGCCCAAAAAGCAGCAGCTAGAAACACTATGTGGATTGTGGTGCTTTCTAAATCCAGTATCTTTGGAAATGTTTGGGAGTTCGCACTACTGGAAACATTGCAAGCCCCATTTTATTTCTTGCAGCAATCAAAGGTCACAAGGTATTCCAAACTAAATTAAAAAATCCTTTGTGATTGAAAGGTTCAGTTTGTCATTCATCCCTTCCCTGTTTTTCATTTCTTATCTGGTGGTCACATAATTGGCTCACTTGGAACATATAGGTTTATTTATTTACATTTCTCTCCTGCCGTTTTTCACGAAGTGGATTCAAGGCGGCTGACATAATAGCACATATCACAATAAATAAGAAATCAATTATAAAATTAGAAGAAAATCAAACATAATCAAATTAGACTATAGTTCCAGGGGCCATATGATTTTAACAGATCTCTCTGCAGGCAAAGAAGAAAGTCTGCAGGTGAAGAAGAAGGACTGCCCTTGGCAACCACCCTCTTGGGTGGCCAAACCTCCTTTGCCTTTGGACAAAATGGGAGGAAAAATGTGAAGAAAGAAAGCAAGAATGCCACTGTCCTCTACCTTCGGTTTTGCTGGCATGAGCCCAGCAGGGCTTTGGACTTGGCAGTTCCACTGCCACAGCTTCTCCCTCCCTGAACCAGGCTCGTAGCCAAACTAAATGTTTTTGGGGGCTGCCAAAAAAAGTAGGGGGGGCAGTTCCTCTGGTGTGCAGTTCCTCTGGTTTAATGACAAAATCGTAAACTGTTTTTTTATTATGTGTTTGTAAAAAATATTGTGGGAGGGAGAAAATTATTTAGGTAGTTACAGGCCTGTTCTGACCGCCCAGAGTTGCTCTGCCCAACGTTCATCATGGAGGTAAACATCACTAAAATAATAATGCCAAGAGGTTTTCATTTCCAAAGACTATATCAAATATGTGTGCTTCAAATCATATCTATCTATCTATCTATCTATCTATCTGGTTTTATTGTATTATACAGTAATATTTGTGAGTTTAGGGTCATGATTTTAGAGCGCAATCCTATTATGATGATCATAAGCCTTCAAACTCAGAGGCTTCCCATCATCCTATGCAGGGCAGGAAGAGCAGCAGAGGCAATCTTCACCTCCCCATCCTCCCGCCCTGCATTTTTGCTAGAAGGGCTTCTAGTGAAAGCGTCTTGGGGGGGGGGGGGAAGAGGCTGCAGAGGCCTCAGCATAGGTGCAGAAGTATATACAAATTTAAAATGAGTTAATCATGGATCCCTGCCTTGATGTGGCAAAGGGGCTTGCGTAACTCAGTGAAGCCATAAGCTATGCTGTGCAGGGCCACCCAAGACGGACAGGTCATGGTGGAGAGTTCTGACAAAATGTGGTCCACTGGAGAAGGAAATGGCAACCCACTCCAGTATTCTTGCCAAGAAAACCCCATGGAATGTATCACAAAGCTAAAAGATATGAAGATGAGCCCCTCAGGTCGGAAGGTGTCCAATATACTACTGGGGAACTGCAGAGGGAATTTCCAAGTAGTGCCAGAAAGAGTGAAGCGGCTGGGCCAAAGCCGAAAGGACACTCAGCTGTGGATGTGTCTGGTGGTGAAAAGAAAGTCCGATGCTGTCAAGAACAATATTGTTTAGGAACCTGGAATGTCAGATCAATGAATCAAGGTAAGCTGGAGGTGGTCAAACATGAGATGGCAAGATTGAACATCAACATCTTGGGAATCAGCGAACTAAAATGGACAAGCATGGGCGAATTTAATTCAGGTGACCATTAAAGATTGAAGGCAAAAGGAGAAGGGAACGGCAGAGGATGAGATGGCTAGATAGCATCACCGATGCAATAAATATGGACTTGAGCATACTCCGGGAGAGAGCGCAGGACAGGAAGGCCTGGCGTGCTATGGTCCATGGGGTCACGAAGAGTCGGACAGGACTGAATGACTGAACAACAACAACAACAACGTTAAAAACAACAAATATTAAAAACATTGTATCCAAAATATATGTGTCACAATATATAAAATAAAAATTTGTAAAACCTAAAAACTGTGATTTTAAAATGGTATACTAATATAAAAAGACACATATGACAATAAATAAAACCTTTAAAAACGACAAATGGACCAAACACGTTTTGACATTTATTTTATATATTGTTAAACATTTTGAATCAATATTTTTAATATTTGTACTTTTTAACATTAAATCATTTTAATTTTGCAAATATTTTTGCACATTCACTTTGGTTTTTGTCAAATGACAGAGTTTTCTACAAGAGGAAGTTTTCACATATTCATTTGAGGCCCTCCTTGCTTTTCAATATATCTTGACTTTTTTTTCTTTCAGTTGCTGGAGTCCACTGTTTGCACATATTCATGTGGTCCCCTCTATGTGTGCAGCCTGGAGAAACTACTCCGCTCCCTTTAAAAAAGAGCCTGTATGTCTCTTCCAGTCATTCACATCCCTTCCTTCTCTCCAAATGGAGATCAACTGGCAATGATAATTCCTATTCAGTGGGGAATTTTAGCCACCATTCCTTCCTTGCTCACTCTCAGGTCACTGTATCCTTGCAGGTAATTGTGATCATCAATCACCTGAGGTATTATAATAGTTAATTATCATAAGCTGGAAAAGAAACACACCAACAGCCCCTTATTATCCATGGGGTTGCTTTCAACTCCTTTCTGCATCTGACTCCCTAGCCTAGATAGTGTAAAGACATTAGAGGCCTGACGTGAATTAAGGACTTCTTATAATAAAATAATACATTATGAGCAATTTGGGATGAAAATCGGGAACTTCAGTGTTGACCATCATTTGTGTGTTTTCAGATGTCATTTTTTTTTTCATGATGAATTTTGAGGGGCTTTTTAAATTTAACAGCAAGCCCAAAACACTCTTTTTGATATAACTTGCTAAAGTATGGCCAAGGTTTGCTTTCAGTTTTTAATATCTACATCTGTGCATATGGTGTGATGTGGATCTACCACTGTTCAGGTAATTTTACAGTTATTCAAAATTGCCCCTTGTATAAACATGTTATTTTACAGTTGTTTCAAATTTCCCTTGTATAAACAAACATTCCATTTTGCCAGATGTTTAATTATCTAAATGTTTTGGATGTCCCCCAGGCAATTTGGCAAATGTACCATAAAAGTTTTTGAGGTCAAAGCAATATGTATTATGGTATACTGAACTGTATTGTCTGCTTCTCATACTGGAATATAACTTGTTTTTTCCCCTCATGCCAGTAGGTTCTTTTGAGAGTCCTGTGTATGTATTACCTGCATTTATAACTAGGCTAAATATGCATGTGTAAAACACCCACATATTTTCAGAGGATATTCTTTTCATTTTTCATTTGCTTTATAACAGTAGAGTGAACACATTCTGTCTAATTCTGTATGCTTTCCAGCACATGAATAAACTCATTTACATTGTCATTTTCTCCCTCCATCAGCAACTACTCAACTACTTATTCTGTGTTAATCTTGCCATTCTCCACTGGCAACTTAAAACAGAGAGCAATGCTCAAATTTCACTTATATTCATCTCACTTTTCTTACTCAGTCAAAGGTAACTCTAGAGAAACAAGCACTTCATCCATCAGCAGTTCTCTTATTTTCTTCAAAACAAGTGAATTAGAGGGAAAAAATACATTCAGGACTAGTGAACAGAGATTATACCTTCAATGTAGCATATTAAATACCTGAACGCAGGGGGGAACAGCACTAGTGCAAAAGAAAACAGTTGAAGGGGTCTTTTTATGAGTTTGGGTTTCACGCAGCAGTAGGGGTATATGAAATACTCACCTTGTTCCAGTTCGGGCGTCCGTGGGGTGGGGGGAGGCGATCCATCCCTCCCCCCGGAATCCTCCCCAGCCGGCTCCGCTCCGCGGCGAGTCCACGGGTATTTCTGGTGGATAATTACTTTGCAAACCCAATCTCCCCCAGAAGCAAGGTTGAGGGATGTGTGTGCACATATGTGTGGGCAGAAAGATTGGGTAAAAGAATATCTCTATGGATCTATGATGGCTATAAAAAAGAATCACACTAAGTAAAAAAGAATTTTACCTCAATTTCTGTACCCATCTCTATTTATGTTTCCTCATACAGAACACAGAACTCCTTTCTTTGCTGGGATCCCAGTGAGCTTTAGTGTGCAATCTTATGACTGTTTTGAAGAATAATGTCCTACATCTCCCAGTATTTCCCAGCCAGCATGGGCATCCTGGGAGCGGTAGGAATTTTTTCTGTCTAAACATGCATAGGATTGCACCCTTAATCTCTATTGTCCCGGAGATGCTAAGTAAAGAATGCAAAGACAAGGGCAAGCCCGAATGAGGGTGCTGGCAGCCATGGCAAAACCAATCCCCTTAGCTCTTGCAATTACTATTGCTACGTAATACAGCCTAGAGCCAAAATGATTGCACAGGGGTGCTTTTCTAATGGCTTTGTCAGTCTTGAGTGCCACATGCTTCAGTGCAGAAATAAAAGGCTGAGTTTTTGTGCAGACTGTTCTTAGCACAGCAGGGACAACACACGCCAGATACCACTTTTCAGCTTTGCTTGACTGAAGGACTAATATTAACAGAAAACAAATAGGACTAAAACTAATCTGAAAGCTTTCAAGCTAACTTGATGTTTGGATGCATTAGACTTTGGGAAATAACCTCCTGGTTTGCTGGCTTCAGTGGCACCCCTCTCCCACCCATGTTCTCCAACTTGTCAGTCAAAAATACTTTGGTTCCACTGTAGTGACTGGAGATATGAGGGAATTGGCCCCTTCTTTAACAGCTTTAAACCATGAGAGGCAGAGTGCCCATGAAAGCAAATATATCCCCAGGTCATTCAAGGCTTAAGGGTACAGAACATATGCACCTCCTATACAGATCCGTTGAAAATGTTGAAACTAGATGTGAAACATGTAGCAGCAGGAGAGACAGAGGTTTCAGTGGAAGGATTTACAACCAACCCCATCAGACCTGGAGCTCTGCACTAAGAGAAGAGAGCAGGGGAGAAAATGAGACAATATTTGATCACTGATGCCACTTCCAAGATAAAGCCAGAATTAGAGCAATCTAAAACTGTAACCATCCAAGCAACTCTGAATACAGTGGTCTGATTCCAGTGTACGCTAAACATCATATCATCATAGAGATCTATACCATCCATATGTATATGGGGAGGCTGTGCATCTGCGGGCCTCCTCTCACATTTAGAGCTCCCCTCAGGCATACCTAACTGCTGCAGTGCTCCAAGGGTAGCCCAGCAGGACAGGAATGCAATAGCACCCTCTCACTCACATTCTCCAGCAACAGGTATTGAGAGGCAAACTGCCTCCAATACAGCCTCGAGGCTCTGGCAGCTGCCCTAGCATGCCAGATGCTAATGCCTGGCCTATGTATGTGAGCCACCATCAAGTACAAACTAGTCCATGCTGTAAGCCTAACACCTCAATTCTGTGCAGCAGCTCTCCAGCCTGCAAAATGTGCAGCTCAAAATCTTTGCAACAGCTTGATTCTTTGCAGAATATTTAAAGGTTAATTGTTAATTGCCTTTAAATGCACTCTTATCTCTGATCAGTGATTGAAATTAAGGCAAGGTTATTCAAGAATCCACTGCAGAAAATCTCATTGTGTTGAGCCGTACTACATGGTTTAAACAGACAGATACAGTCAGGGCCAGAAATATTGGAACAAGGATAACTGTTTTGACAATTGGCCTCTGCACACCACCACATTGAAGTTGAAAGGAAACACACCCAGATGGGAGTAAAGTCAGAACTTTCAGCTGTAATGCAAGGGGTGTGACAAAAGTGGGGCACTAACCATTCAGGAAGGACAGCCAGTGGCATACACACACACACACCATCATTGGTGGCTCATAAGTAATGGAACAAACCAACATCATTTCAAACTTAAGGATCGCCTTTCATACCTGGATGAAAATCCTTTGCAGTCAATGACTGCCTGAAGTCTGGAACCCATGGACATGACCAAATGCCTAGTTTCCTCCCTCGAGATGCTTTGCCAGGCTTTTACTGCAGCTGCTTTCAGCTGCTGCTTGTTTGTGGGTCTTTCTGCCTTCAGTCTTGTCTTCAGTAAGCGAAAAGCATGTGCTATTGGGTTGAGATCAGGTGACTGACTTGGCCATTGAAGAACATACCACTTCTTTGCCTTGAGAAACTCTTGGGTAGCTTTTGCTGTATGTTTTAGATCATTATCCATCTGCAATATGAAGCGGTGTCCTATCAATATGGCAGCATTCGGCTAAATCTGAGCAGAAAGTATAGCCCTATACACTTCAGAATTCATCCTGCTGCTTTTATCAGCACTCAGGTCATCAATAAACACCAGTGACCTGGTTCCATTGGCAGACATACATGCCCATGCCATAACACTGCCTCCACCATGTTTGACAGATGATGTGGTCTGCTTTGGACCATGAGCTGTTCCTTTCCTTCTCCATACTTTTCTCTTCCCATCATTCTGGTACAAGTTAATCTTGGGTTCCTCAGTCCAAAGAATCTTATTCCAGAACTGGGCAGGCTTTTTTAGGTGTTTGCTGGCAAAGGCTAATCTGGCCTGTCTGTTATTGAGCATTACCAGTGGTTTGCACCTTGTTGTGAAGCCTCTGTATTTACATTCATAAAGCTGTCTCTTGACTGTAGATGTTCACAATGACATGCCTATCTCTGCAAGAGTGTTCTTGACCTGGCTAGATGTTGTGAAAGGGTTCCTCTTCACCCTGAGCAGAATTCTGAGGTCATCCCCTTTAGTTGTCTTCCATGGTCTTCCAGGCCGTTTGCTGTTGCTGAGCTTGCCAGTTAATTCCTTCTTTTTCAGGATGTCCCAAACTGTTGTGTTGGCCCCTCCCAATGACTTTGCAATCTCTCTGATGGGTTTATTTTGTTTCCTCAGCCTAATGATGGCCTCCTTCACTCGCATGGACACCTCTTTGGACCTCATGTTGGGAGTTGCAGTGAACAGCTGCCAAATGCAAATATAACACTCAGAACCACCTCCAGGCCTTTTATCTGCTTGATTGGTCATGTGGTACCCAGGAAACAGGCCACACTTGGCCATGCAGCCGCTTGTCAGCCATTCGTTCCATTACTTATGAGGCACCAACGATGGGGGTGTGTGTATGCCACTGGCTGTACTTCCTAAATGGTTAGTGCCCCACTGTTGTCACACCCCTTGAATTACAGCTGAAAGTCCTGACTTCGCTCCCATCTGGGTGTGTTTCATTTCAACTTCAGTGTGGTGGTATACAGAGGCCAACTGCCCAAACAGTTATCCTTGTTCCAATATTTCTGGCCCTGACTGTATGTGCCATACCTATATCTATGGTAACAGGCAACTCTAGGATGGCATGCAAGAAGTATCAAGAATGTTTAGCTTGAGGGAGAATGAGGTGCTAAGCACAGTGACATCGTATTATGCTATCGGACATGGGAAGAATGAAAGGAGAAAAAAGGAAGAGCTAGGTGTTGTATACTGGGGTGGGGAAGGTAGTAAGCTGCACAAGAATGACATCACACTAGACTGAAGCATTCACAATACAATGATGTATTATGCTTTCTTCTATCTTAAGCAAGCAGTGTTGGATGTGTGAAAGAAAGAGATTAAAATTTTATTGAAGTTACACTGATTTAACAGGTGCACCCACCATGCAAAGAAATGCCTTGTTTGTATAAAGATACCCCAATATTTCCCCTTCACGGATCACTGCCTTGTTGTGGCGAAGGGGCTTGCGTAACTCAGTGAAGCCATAAGCTATGCCGTGCAGGGCCACCCAAGACGGACAGGTCATGGCAGAGAGTTCTGACAAAATGTGGTCCACTGGAGAAGGAAATGGCAACCCACTCCAGTATTCTTGCCAAGAAAACCCCATGGAACGTATCACAAGGCTAAAAGAGATGACGCCGGAAGATGAGCCCCTCAGGTCGGAAGGTGTCCAATATGCTACTGGGGAAGAGCAGAGGGTATTTCCAAGTAGCGCCAGAAAGAGTGAAGCGGCTGGGCCAAACCCGAAAGGACACTCAGCTGTGGATGTGTCTGGAGGTGAAAAGAAAATCCAATGCTGTAAAGAACAATATTGTTTAGGACCCTGGAATGTCAGATCAATGAATCAAGGTAAGCTAGAGGTGGTCAAACATGAGATGGCAAGATTGAACATTGACATCTTGGGAATCAGCGAACTAAAATGGAAAGGCATGGGCGAATTTAATTCAGGTGACCATCATATCTACTATTGTGGGCAAGAATCCCTTAGAAGAAATGGAGTAGCACTCATAGTCAACAAAAGGGTGGGAAAAGCAGTACTGGGGTACAATCTTAAAAATGATAGAATGATCTCAGTACGAATCCAAGGCAAACCATTCAACATCACAGTAATTCAAGTCTATGCCCCAACCACTGAGGCCGAAGAAGCTGAGGTTGATCGGTTCTATGAAGACCTACAACACCTTCTAGAACTAACACCAAAAAAAGATGTCCTCTTCATCATAGGGGATTGGAATGCTAAAGTAGGAAGTCAAGAAATCACCGGGATAATAGGCAGGCATGGCCTTGGTGTACAAAATGAAGCAGGACAAAAGCTAATAGAGTTTTGCCAAGAGAACATGCTGATCATAGCAAACACTCTTTTCCAACAGCACAAGAGGCGACTCTACACATGGACATCACCAGATGGTCAATATCGAAATCAGATTGATTATGTCCTTTGCAGCCAAAGATGGAGAAGCTCCATACAGTCAGTAAAAACAAGACCTGGAGCTGACTATGGCTCAGATCATGAGCTGCTTCTTGCAAAATTTTGGCTTAAATTGAAGAACGTCGGGAAAACCACTAAACCGTTCAGGTATGACCTAAATCATATCCCTGATGAATATACAGTGGAGGTGAGGAATAGATTTCAGGGATTAGACCTGATAGACAGAGTGCCTGAGGAACTATGGACGGAGGTCCGTAACATTGTTCAGGAGGCAGCAACGAAATCCGTCCCAAAGAAAAAGAAATATATGCAGAGTACATCATGAGAAATGCCGGGTTGGATGAATCAGAGGTCGGAATTAAGATTGTTGTTGTTCAGACGATACCATTAGGGTGGTATCGTCTGCATATCGGAGGTTGTTGATAATTCTCCCAGCAATCTTAATTCCAACCTCTGATTCATCCAACCCGGCATTTCTCATGATGTACTCTGCATATAAGTTAAATAAGCAGGGTGACAATATGCAGCCTTGTCGTACTCCTTTCCCAATTTTGAACCAATCGGTTGTTCCATCTCTGGTTCTTACTGTTGCTTCTTGACCCTCGTACAGGTTTCTCAGGAGACAGGTAAGGTGGTCTGGTACTCCCATCACTTTAAGAATTTGCCACAGTTTGTTGTGATCCACACAATCAAAGGCTTTAGCGTAGTCAATGAAGCAGAAATAGACGTTTTTCTGGAATTCTCTTGCTTTCTCCATGATGCAGCGAATGTTGGCGATTTGATCTCTCGTTCCTCTGCCTCTTCGAAACCCAGCTTGTACTTCCGGTAGTTCTCGGTTCGCATACTGCTGAAGCCTAGCTTGTAGGATTTTGAGCATCACCTTGCTGGCATGTGAAATGAGCGCAATTGTGCGGTAGTTTGAACACTCTTTGGCGTTGCCCTTCTTTGGAATTGGAATGTAAACTGACCTTTTCCAGTCTTGTGGCCACTGTTGAGTGTTCCAGATTTGTTGGCATATTGAATGCAGCACTTTAACAGCATCATCTTTTAGGATTTTAAATAGCTCGGCTGGAATACTGTCATCTCTGCTAGCTTTGTTGTTACTAATGCTTCCTAAGGCCCACTTGACTTCACTCTCTAGGATGTCTGGCTCAAGTTCAGTGACCGCACTATCATGGCTATCAGGGACATTCAGAGCTTTCCTGTATAGTTCTTCTGTGTATTCTTGCCCCCTCTTCTTAATCTCATCTGCTTCTGTTAGGTCCCTGCCTTCTTTGTCCTTTATCATGCCCGTCTTTGCACAAAACGTTCCCTTGAGATCTCCAATTTTCTTGAAGAGATCTCTAGTCTTTCCCATTCTGTTGTTTTCCTCGATTTCTTTGCATTGTTCATTTAAGAAGGCCTTCTTGTCTCTCCTTGCTATTCCGGGAGAATTATCAACAACCTCCGATATGCAGACGATACCACCCTAATGGCAGAAAGCGAAGAGGATCTCAAGAGCCTCTTGTTGAGGGTGAAAGAGGAGAGTGCAAAAGCTGGTTTGAAACTCAACATTAAAAAAACTAAGATCATGTCATCTGGCCCTATCACTTCCTGGCATATAGAAGGGGAAGAAATGGAAGCAGTGACAGATTTTACTTTCTTGGGCTCCAAGATCACCGCAGATGGTGACTGTAGCCATGAAATTAAAAGACGCTTGCTCCTTGGGAGGAAAGCTATGGCTAACCTAGACAGCATAGTAAGAAGCAGAGACATCACCTTGCCGACAAAGGTCCGTCTAATCAAAGCTATGGTTTTCCCAGTAGTAATGTATGGCTGTGAGAGCTGGACTATAAGGAAGGCTGAGCGCCGAAGAATTGATGCTTTCGAGCTGTGGTGCTGGAGTCCCCTGGACTGCAAGGAGGTCAAATCAGTCCATCCTAAAGGAAATCAACCCTGACTGCTCATTGGAAGGACAGATAATGAAGCTGAAGCTCCAATATTTTGGCCACCTAATGCAAAGAGAAAACTCCCTGGAAAAGACCCTGATGCTGGGAAAGACTGAAGGCAAAAGGAAAAGGGGATGGCAGAGGATGAGATGGCTAGATAGCATCACGGATGCAATGAATATGAACTTGAGCATGCTCCGGGAGAGAGCGCAGGACAGGAAGGCCTGGCGTGCTATGGTCCATGGGGTCATGAAGAGTCGGACACGACTGAACGACTGAACAACAACAACAACCCCAATATTTGGGTCTGCTTTTGTTGACCAATTGATTTATTGGAGATTGAACCTTAATGTTTGGGGAAGAGTGATGGGAATAATTTTTAACTTACTGTGGAAAAGCTTGAAAACCTAAGGCCTGTCTCTCTTAAAATTCCCTCATTGTGACACAATCACAAAGTTTCACCATTCCAGAGTCAATGTCACTTTCACAGACATTCTTTCCCATTCACACTTATTATCCTGCAGACTTGAGTTGTTGGAAGGTGTTAATAGCACAAGTCCTCTGCCTATGTGCTTTCTCGCAAGGAGAGTGAGTCACACCTGACTGAAGGATTCTCTCCTCCCCCTGCCAATCCCCCTGCCCTGAGCTCTAGGGATAAAGATGGGGCTTTTCCCCAATTATATTTGTCATCCATCTGTCATCTCGGAACTCCTGGGTGATCTGTGCATCTTGCATGTAAGTTTAGAACCCCTCTTCTGGACTGTATAGCACCACTAATTAGAGAATAAAATGTTTTATGTTGTGTGCTACTTAATGTCTCCCTTCTTCTTTTCTAATAATCTTAGGCAAATCATAAATGGGAACCTGGGGTTTGCCTGTATACTCTGACATCCCAAGGATCATTCTTCTGTGTGCCAGACCATTCATCCATGCTACATGCATGGTCAAAGGGAGATAAGGAGAGAATACATTGGACTCTGCCCTGCCCAGCAGTGACTGGGAGAGTTTGCTAAGAAGTGACAATTACAATAAAACCTATTTTCACTATTTCTACTAACATATTCTGGAAATCACACACTCAGAGTTCTGGACAAATGAACACGCTATGGACAATGAATATTACAGTAAAAAAAATAGGGATTCTAAATGCATTTGTTAAGTCTTGCAATGACAATTGGTGTGTTTATCACCAAATGAATACATCGTGAAAGTCATTTGTTCTGCTCCACAGAAATGAGACAGGTTCTGATAAAGTCAACAGGGATCATCATAAGACGTGCCTGTTCAGACTCTTATTATTGTGTTATTGAGGCTGAAGGATGTGCGTGCTTTCAGGTGAATGTAATAACCTGAGTGCTTTATTATCTGCAAAAGGCAGAAATTGAAAATGAAGGCTGATACATTCTTAGAGTTCTGATCAAATTTGGATCACGTAGGTTTTTCACTACTCGGCTTAGGCAGAGCCACCGCTAGGAGTAAGCAGGGGAGGCGGTTGCCCTGTGCGCCAGCTGCAGGGGAGCACAAGGTTGCCATCTTTGAGTTCCTCCCCCTACCAGGAGCCAAGGAGCACTGGGCCATAGGCAGGTTGCACTGGGATAAGTGAAAGAGGGTGTGGGCTTCTCAATAAGAATATGCATTCTTGAACATTCATAAAACCATCTCCTTCCTCTGGAATGGAAAGCAATGGTGTTACTAGGGGAAGGTTTCTCCGGCGATCGCTCCATCTTCACACACCAGCTGCCTGCCCACAAATGAAGCCAGCCCAAGTTTCTGGTTCTGGCTGCTGCCTCTCAGCCAAACAACGTGACTGTGGCAGCATTCTCACAGTGCCAGAGTCCAGAATCACACAGTTAGCAAAGATGCAGTGCCCACAGTGTTTCCAAGACAAAGAGCCAGCCAGATTCTCTGACATCAATCCGAGTTCCAAATCTCAACCTCCACAGCAACAAAGGTTTTGAAAGGGTTAACTGTGCCCATGGATGGACACAGCTTGGTGAGGGATGGGAACTGTAGGCAGAAAAGAATCTTAGGGAAGGGGGTGGCATGGCTTCCTGCATAAGACTGGCTGCTTTTGTTACTGTTAGTTTTCCATCTCATCTATGACAGATGGCCATCCAGTCTCTGCTTAACCACATCCAGCTAAGGTGGCGGTAGTGGTGTGTGTGTGTGTGTGTGTGGTGCAAAAATTGTGCCTTGCCTAGGGCACCAAAATTTCTTTGAGATGGGCCTGTGCTTAGGAAGCCATGGCAGCCCCTAAAACATTTCAAGAATATGCAATGAACTCTGAAGCAATTCAGGCTGCTATCCTATACACACTTACCTGGAAGTAAGTCCTGTTGGACTCAATGGAACTTACTTCCAACTAAACATATATAGGATTGTGCTGTCAGTCAAGTAAATAGCAGAGAGTTAGCATATGCTATCAATTAACAGCCAGGTCATTTTTTTCTATCAAATGTTGATGCCAAGGAGAAATACCCAGACAAACTAAACTAGCTTAATATTGCTAGCTCCCTGTCTAGATCTCAGTGCCTTTTGATCATTACTGATCAAAAGGATCTCAAGGGCAAGCCCCCTATTATTTTCCACCACAAGTAAATATGCAAGAAATGAGAAAGCAAGGCTAGCACCAGCAATTGTAGAGGCCTGTGGAGAGAAGGTAGCTAGCAAGTCTTTACGTAATCTTCTCGAGAGCAAACGCCTCGCACAGATACAATTTCACATAGCATCAGCACACTCCTTGACTCCTTTAACTGCAATGTTGTTCTTAGTGCTGGCTCTGCCACAATTTAAGTCCTGCAACCAATTTGAGGTTTGCAGTCAACAGTGTTCCTACTGTACTGGAAACCACTAGAGAGTGATTGACTTCCCTCTGGGAAATTGTTTTTGTTTTGTTTTTTGCTGAAAAATCTATTATGTGGATATGAGAGAAGGTATTTTCCAGGTGTCTCTAAGGGACAGGGCTAAATGGCTAGGGCACGTAAGTGCAGCCTACTTAAAGTACTGTGTTGTTTGTCTATTAAAAGCCGCCATCTGCACTCTCCGTAAAACCTTTAAAAGCATCACAGAACAATGGCACAGATAACAGAAGCACCATTTAAGTTAAGCTGTTGCTTTTCCCAGGAAGGGCCCAAGAAAACTGCCCTTGGCCTATTCCTGGAAAACGGTTTTGGAGTTTGCCCCACAACTGATAAACACCCACAGTTACAGAGGATGGCTTAAATGGGCTACTTGCATTAACAAGCTATCTACATAGAGTGCTACTTTATGATCCCCATTCCCAACTTTAATTTTGGCATTATCATTTATGCCCACCATCTGCCAAAGCATTCTAGATAGCATGTGCATTAAGAAAATATTTTTTTAAAAAACACATCACACTTAAAACAATAAAATCACCAATAAAACAAAACAAAAAACATAAAAGTAACTCAGTCACAGTAGGTAATTAGCTTCAAATGAGGTAATAGGAAATGCCTGGGTAAATAAAAATGTCTTGCATCTTGTTCTTTTCTAAGGACAGCTTCAGCAAATAGTTCTAGTGATGGATCAAAAAGCAGGAGTGATGATTTACTGTTCAGGGATTGGGACTGTTTATTTCATGGGTATATGAGGGAAACCATTTTCTTTTCAGAAACGTATGGGAAAATGCATCATGGACAACTATGATATGTTCTCAATTCTGGCCAAATGGCACAGAAGGTTTCATAAATTCAGTTTCTTCAGGTCAGGGATCAGCTTTTGGTTTTTAGCTGAGTGGTATGGCTGTGTCTTTGTCTGTGTGTGTGGTTGGATGGGTGGGTATACAGTATCTTTGCATCAGACCAAAACACTTTAAGGCACAATCTTATGCACATTTAGACAGAAAAAGGTCTACAACTCCCAGCATGGCTGGCTGGGGAATGCTGGGAGTTGTAGGACCTTTTTCTGTCTAAATCTGCATATGATTGCACCCTTAATTATGAGCAATTATAGTGCTCCCCAATGTAAGAAACCTCTCCAGTGTCATTTTGAGGAAGGGCGGGTGGTACACCACACAGATCTTTCCTGGCTCTCAGCTCACAAGTTAAATAATTTAATAAAACTCAAATTCTAGTGCATATTTTTCTTCAGGGTCACAGTATTTGTAAAAGGCCATTGGTTCTTCCAAGGCAATTCTTCTCAATAACACTACTTTAGAAAATTGTCCACATTAAACCTTCCAAACAACCCTTTCGTTTTGTTTAAGTGGCTAGAGTGGTGACCTTTTCCCCGAACATCCATTTAAATGTTTTTGTGGTTTTAAATGCCTTATTACACTTTACGTTTCTTTGTATCCCACATCATCCAGCTATACTTTTAATGAGTCAGCCATTTAAAATAAGCGTAATATATGTGGAATGAAACTGCAGGCAGGGAGACATTCAGTAGGGTTCCTCAGATCTCTATTAAATTGTAGGATCACCACAAGCAAGGAGAAACAGACTGATGGCCTCTTTAATTGATCCTGGAGACAATGAAGCCTTAAAGAAGCTCCAGAAGATGGACAGGGAGAGGTTAGGTGTTCCTTATCTAGCCACATAGAAATTGTTTCTGAATCTTATCATAGAAAAAAAATCTTACTTATTTTGGGCTTTTCTTACGATACGTGTGAAATGTGAAGTCACTTCTGTCCCATCATTAATTCAAGGTTACTATACTGAATCATCAACTGTACTGAATCATCAGCTCCTGTTTACATCAACAAGGGATCCTAGGATGTTTGAACCACAGTCCTTTGCTCAGGGTCATGCACACAGGTCACCACATTGTATCCCACTCTCTACATACAAGAGATAACAGACATTCTGCTCTGCTGTTTACATAATCACTTACCTGGAGATCAGACAGAAATCCTACTGTTATTCTAGAAGCCCCTTTCCTCACAGCCACATCAGCGTCAGATTAACCCTCTTGATAAAAACTATACAGTTATAGAACGTCAAGGTGTGGTTGTCCCAAATTAACTCCTTGTGCAAAACAAAAAACCCTTTCCAGTCATTTCTTTACTCCCTGTATGGAGAAGGGATATGCCCATTGGTTCACAACAGTGATATTAACATAGCTTTGATACCCTGGCAAAGCAGGATCATCCAAAATTTTAAATTACAGCGCTTTGATTCTGTTAAATCAATTCTCCATCCTGAAAGAAAGAAAGAAAGAAAAAGAAGAAGAAGAAGAAGAAGAAGAAGAAGAAGAAGAAGAAGAAGAAGAAGAAGAAATATGTTCTTTTACTGGCATACAAAGTTCTTCTTAGCTTAATGTGCATTTTAAACCAAAAAAAAAAAGACTGCACCAGGGGTGTGTTTCCATGCTATCGGCTTCACTGTGTTTGCAACTTGGTTGCAATGTTTCCCCAATTGCATCTTCTCCCTTTCCTGTTTCCACAGTCCTTAAAGACTAGGCTTATCATCACTGTAGCCTGGGGTTCTGTGCTGTTTCCACAGAGCTCTAATCGAATTATTATCTTGATGGCTGGGTGGAGTCTGGGTTGGTTCTGGTTACCTCATCAGTGTTCCCGCCTCCTCCTCTTGCCAATTCACCCCTCCCTTCCCCCTTCTCTCTCTGGCCAGTCTCCACACTGCCTTCCGAGCCCTTTTGTTTTTTTCCTTTAAGCAAAGTCATGTGTGTAGCCTCCCTCCCCCGTTTTAAACCCCCTTTTCACCTCTAAAATGGGGACTTAAAGTTTTAAAGAGGAATTTCGCTTTAACGAAGGAGCAAAAAAGCAAAGTCGTCTATGCAGCAACCCCCCCTTTGAAACCCTTCCCCCAAAAAAACAGGGACTTAAAAGTGCATTTTTTCCTTAGTGAAGAAGAGCATAAAAGCAAAGTTGTGTGTGCAGCATCCCCTCCCCCTTAAACCTTTTATTTCCCTAAACTAGGGACATGCCTTAACGACTTAATGACTCTCCGTGAAGCCGTCCTTGCGGCTCTCCTGATTTCCCTGCCACCCCCTTGACTCGGAACTTCATAGGGATACCCAGGGTGGGCGGACACTGCACTTGTATGCCAGAGGTGCGTATGTGTGCATCTCTGCCTGACTGCTCCCTCCTGTATCATCTCCCCCTCTCCTTCACACACTTGGGAGGTCATGGGCAGGTGAGCGACACACCCACAAGGGCCGGGCTACACGCCCCATGGGCAGGACTATGATACCGGACCCAGTGCGGTTGTGGAAATAGGTCAGTAATGGAGCCACAGTAAGCTGGAAAAGTCAGACTATAAGCAGTCTCAGAAGAAGCGGGTTTTCAGCGATAAAATGCAGGGCTGGTGCTGAATGGCCACGACATCATGGAAATACAGAGACCTCACCACGCAACCAGGTTGGAGTAAATCGCTGGTAGGAACACAGCCCAGATACTAAGAGAGAGATCATCTCAGGTACCATTTGAATGATTTCAAATTTTAGGAGAAAATACAAAGAGAAATTGCTTCCTTTTTTTTTCATTATGTATTTATTTATTTAATTTATAGATTTATATATCATTTATATTAAAAAGAAATACCTCTAAGCAGTTTAGGTGATGCCTTATTTCTTACCTTGATTGTAACACTAAGACACTCTACTGCACAAAGATCGGGAAAGTTTGTAGTGTTGTAACGGGCACACACATTTCATTTAATTTATTCTGTGGGATGGTTCACACAAGTTATCACAGAAATCAAAGCAGCCACATCTATATTACCAATTGAAAGAGTGTCTGTCTGCATGCAAACCTTGTCCCAGTGCAAATATGGTGTCCCATGTGAGGTTTGCCTCATCTGTGAACCATGTATTCTGGGACCATATGTGCTGGCACTGCTGCCCTTGCACACCCCCAGGATCCGCTACCTGAGGCTTAGAGGGTGCAGGGCAGGCCATGTAGTACACACAGCTCTGTCATCCAACCAGGGCTGGCCCACCCATGAAGCAAATGAGGCACTCATATGAGACAGCAGAGCTGGAAGAGTGGCAAATTGAACTACTCCCCTGCCCCCGGCTCATCTCCAGTCATCATGGCACTGCCACCTCCAGCAGGTGCTCCAGAGAGCCCCGCCAGCTGCTTTCCCACAGTGGCATTTGCTGCAGCAAGAAAGCAGCCAGCGGGGCTGCTTGGAGCAGCTGCGGAGCCTCTGTTGCTGAGGGGCTCTGGATCTATTGTGAGATCTTGGCCATATTCCACAACATCTCAGCCATCTTGGCCTTGTGCGGAGAGTGCATGAGAACCCCGGAGCCACTCACAAGATCTCGTAAGAGCCCCCATGCAGCAAAGGTAAGGGGGGATGGGCACATGTGTGGTGGTGGCAACAGCAGTGAGGGAGGGAGGGATGGTTGCACAGCAGTGGTGCAAGTTCTGCTTCAGGGCCTACATCCAGCTTGCGCAGGGCCTGCATCCAACATCTCACTGCTGTTCTGCACCCACCCAGCATTGGCCGCCTCAGGCAGCTGCCTCACTCCCTGCAACTCAGGGATAAACTACACTCTACATTACATGCGTAGATAAAAGGGTTAAGCCTTCTCTCCTGGGCTGCTCCCCACCACCACCAAATTCTCTCTCTCTCTCTCTCTCTCTCACACACACACACACACATGGAGGCTAAAGAAAGAAAGAAAAACCTCCATTAGTGCCAATGTCAAATTTAGCAG
The DNA here is from genome assembly GCF_057233095.1 of Heloderma suspectum. Classification (NCBI taxonomy): domain Eukaryota; kingdom Metazoa; phylum Chordata; class Lepidosauria; order Squamata; family Helodermatidae; genus Heloderma; species Heloderma suspectum. The sequence goes on along the minus strand of NC_139458.1, from coordinate 109,035,296 downwards.
GGAAGCTGGATGGGAAGGTTTAACCCCCCACACATGGTGGCCTTATCTGGAATGGGCCCTGCATGCTTACGCTAAAGTTTAAAAGGGTAGGATCAGCTACATGCTGTGCATTTAATCTAGGGTGTAGCTTAGCCCTCAGTGTGAGCTCATAGCTGAATTAAGATTTGAACAAAATAAACCCTCCGCATTTGAGGCATAACCTGCACACCAGACTTCAGCGGCAGATGCCTGCAGTACCTCTGAGGGGTCTTTCAGAAATTTCTGATGAAAATAAGCTTCACCCCCAAGAAAGCTGTGCAGTGCTTGAATCAAGGTTTTCGGGCTCTGCTGTGTCTGAACCATACAGGCTTAGTAGCAGCCACACAAATCAAGTCCTCCTCAGTCAATTTTCTTTGCAGATTTGCTGAGCCATTAAATCATTGACATTTACTTTTTCTGTGTTTGATCTTAGAATTTAGTTCCAAGAAAATACTGAAAATACCAAGGCTAAATTATATCAAGTTTATTTAATAAGTGATGATTCAAAATCTTTGACAGTTCTTCAAGTACTTTTAATCTTCAATCTTAGGTTGACATGGGGGGGGGGAGAAGAAGAGGGAGAACAAGAATTAGAAAAGATACCAGTAAAATAAGCTACTTTCTTGAAGACAGATTTATTTATGCACTCTATAACTTGATAAAAACTCAGAATTTGAGTTACCAAAAGATACCTAAGTCAAATGTTGTTTAACACAGTATTGCATCCACTTGCTTCTAGCACATGTTTAAGGGAGAACACATACCTGCATTCAAAAAACATATAAATGGAGTACAACTCCGAGGGTATAGATGAAAGGTAAGGTTGCCAGACACCCTAATATTCTGCTATTTTTGACAAGGAAAAAGAGGCGTCATTCTTCCTTGGGAAAGCACAGGAGAAGCCTGCCATCTTAAAAGCCAGGCCTGACATGACACAAAGGCCATCGTCCCTCTGGCATGGCCATTGTTCTACAACCTTAATCCCTCAACCTCTTCCCTTCCTTGGATATCATTTCCAAATTTACAATTAGGCTCCAGACACCAGCCCTAGAAGAGACAACAGGTAAATGAATTCAGCATCCTGTTAATGTTTACCTTCCTGCTTAAGGTGGAAGGCACAAACATTGCCAGTCTAGTGTATTCCCAGACTAGCACACATCTTAGTTTGCATGAACCAACAGAGGCAGGATTTTACCATGATTTGAGTTTTAATAATTAAAGTCAGATTTGGGGCATAGAAGCAGTATCCATTTGGTCCAATAGCTAGGACTCTTTTGATCCAAAGCAGCCTCACTTTCTCTCTCCCACAAAAGGAATCTTGTGGAACCCTCCTTCCAGCTGTCTCCCCCTCTTCCTCTCTTTGTTGCTGAAGGGGCACCCCATCTTCATCTCACCCAAACTGCACAGATGAAGAAAGGTGACACACAACCCCTACTTACTAACCTCTTCCGGCAAGTCCATTAACTTGCCAGATCCCCACCCACTCCCTTCCTTCATAACTCTCATTTTCCTGGAGAGCCCAGCATGCTTTTTCTAGCCCTTCCCCAGGCCTGTGTGTCTCCAGGCAGGGAGGTAAGCACCTTGCTGGCTGTTGCTCTTTGTTCACAAGCTCAGCTAGGTCTCCTTCCACGCCCATACCATTCTCCACATCCACCTCCCTCCTCCTTCTCTTCACTGTCAGGACTTCCGTACAACACCAACACCACAACCCCCACTGGTCTGTTACACTAAACTATTGCTTTTAAGGTGCCTGTCTTAATCGTTAGAAGAACTATTCACCTGTATTAATTAATGTAACCCTATAAAATGCCTCTTGCATTTTATCTTGCCAGATTTTTTAAATGTCTGTTTTAACTGTCGTGGATTCTCCCCAGTATTACCTGCATAAGATTGCTCTGTAACACCGCAATCCTGTGCATGTTTACTCAGAAGTAAGTCCCACGGAGTTTAATGTCATTTATTCTGAAGTACGTGTGCATAGGACTGCAGCCTAAGGTTTAAAATGTCGTGCTGGAAAATAATGCGTAAAATAAACTGGACAGAAATAGAAGAATTTGAAACTGCTTTTCGCTGACTCCTCTTGCTGTGTGATAAAAAAAAAAGTTAAATAGATTTGGAAGGCAGAATTGTAATATTTATTTATGAGGTAAGCACCTGACATTTTGCATTCAATTCGCTATTATTTACTCTTCACTTTTGATATGCAAAGTACTTTAAAATCTTTCTCTTGTTTACTTTGCTTATACCCCTGTGAGATAGCTCACTAGTGTTTCGGGGGGGGGGGGGGAGGTTCGGATTGTAAAAGCAAAAGTTAACAGACAGAAGAGTGCAATCCTGTGCATGTTTAGGCAGAAAAAAAGCCTACAACTCCCAGCATGCCCCAACCAGCCATGCTTTTTCTATCTAAACATGCATAGAATTGTGCCCAAAGGGACTTGCCCAAGATGACCCACTCAGGACATGCCTTATCAGGCATTTGGACCTTTTTCTCCAAGGCTTACCTGAAGAACGTAGCAGCACAGGAACAAGGAGAAAAGGAAGCCTCAAATGGTCAGGCTGCAGTCCTACACACACTTACCTGGAAGTAAACCCCACTGAACACAATAGCACTTTATTCTGAGTAAACATGAATACAATGGTACTGTTGTTAAAACAGTTTATTAAGACTCAATGTATTTAGAGCAGGGGTGGGCGACATGCAGCGCCCATTCTCCTCTGCCACCTCTGCTGGCGTGCCACCGAGGGCAAAAGAAATCAGCGGTTTGCTGCTGTAAAAAGGTAAAGGTGTCCCCAACCAGTCGTGTCCGACTCTAGGGTGCGGTGCTCATCCCCGTTTCTAAGCCGAAGAGCCAGGGCTGTCCGAAGACGCTTCCGTGGTCATGTGGCCGGCATGACTGAACACCGAGGTGCACGGAACGCTGTTGCTGCTGTAATTCAGTGCAAACCCCTTCAGAGCTTTAGAAAGGCTCAGATTAGCCTGTTGTCTTGCTAATTTTCAACTTTCTAAGGCTCCGTAGTGACAAACTACCAAATAGTCAGCCATGGTGGTTGCAGGACTGTGGCCCTTGCGGAGGGGTGGCGGGCTGGGGACTGGAAATTGGCCCCCAGACTGCCTGAAGTTGTCTACAGGGCAGAAGCCCTCCCAAGGCGGCTTACAGCAATACATAAACACAGTTAAAATGTTAAAAGTGATAAAAACATAAAAACAATAAAAGCCAACAATAAAACCAGCAACAACAATAACAGCAGTAACAGCAACAATAGCAGTCATATCAAGAGAAGGCCACAGTAAAATAATATATTTCCAAGGCCTTCTTAAAAGCCTGCAATGACGGAGCATGACTGACCTCTGATGGCAGCTGGTTCCAAAGGTGTGGGACCGCTGCAGAGAAGGTCCTCTCTGTGGTGGCCCCACACCACTGCAGAGAGTCAAGAAGGTGACTCTTCAGTGACAACTGAACCAATGTTCTCAGTTCTGTATGGTATCTGCTAAAGCAGGGATGGGGAACATGAGGCCCTCTGGCCCTCCCAATGGTGAGGGATGCTGGGAGCTCCTCATCCCTCTGTTACTCTAAAGCTACTTCAGCTGTGTCTGAAGAAGAGCCATCCAACTCAAAATGCTGTAGGCCTTAAAAAAAAAAAAACTCTCTTATATTAATTGTTTTGAGGCTCCCTCATCTCTTTGTTCCAAGGCCCATGTACAACAAGCTATCCTCTGGCGCACAACAGTGCGCCCAACAGCTAAGGCTGAGTCCTGCCTTCAATGTCATTTTGAATTTAATTGCAATTCATACGTTATAAAAATCTTATATAAGATTTTTATCTTACATAAAATTCTGGAGGGCTTTACACCCTTTTATAGTGCAACAAAACAGGCAAGAAGTAACAGTGCACGATGACAAGGGAGAGAAAGAAGATCATAAAAGAGAACGGCGAACCAACAGATAGTGAGAGATGATAAACAATCCACAGATTGCATTTCTAACAATGCACAAAGTGCTCCTAATACCACTAAAGAAATTCCACAGGCATTGCAACTAACTTACTCATCATACGGTTAAATGTTTTAAAAAGGAGCACGGTAGTAAAGTGGCATTCACAGTGGTTGTTTTCAGTGCTGCAGTAGTGGGAGCAGCAGATTGCCAGCCGTGTGCCCATTACTGGTAATGGGAGCCACAGTTCGAATGCAATGCATCCAACACTGAAAAATAACAGCCCTCGGGGCTTAACTTAAACTCGCAGACATAAAACAGCAATTCTGTTTCTGAATCTCTCATCATTTTTAGCCTGGGCAATGTTGTTGTTTTCATTTATACCTCTCACTCGCAGAAAGTTTTCTGAAGTACTTAAGTATATAGCTAAAATAAAATGAAACACCATTTGTTGCACCAGTTGGAATGTATAGGCACTGGGTCACCTAAAGTGCTACACTCTCACAGCTTCTTATTCAGTGGAACCACCAACTCTTGAAAGCCTCACCGGCAGAGAGAGGGCTTAAGAAGAGCCCTGCTGGATCAGACTAAGGGTCCATCTAGTTCAGCATTCTATTCACACAGCGGCCAACCAGCTGTCAACAGGAAACCATGAACAGGCCACGAGTGCAACAGCACCCTCCTGCCCATGTTCCCAGCAACTGGTGTACATAGGCGTTCTGCCTCTGATACTGGAGGTAGCATAGAGCCATCAGGACTAGTAGCCACTGATACCCTTCTCCTCCAGGAATTTGTCCACACACCCCCTTTAAGGAAAGAAATTGGTGGCCATCACTACACCTTGTGGTAGCGAATCCCATAAGCACTTGCTCTTACTTGTGAGCCTGCTTGATCAGCCTCAACCCTGTTCTGACTGATCACATGACACTCTGTTGGTTATACTAGCAGCGGTGCAGTGGCAACGTTTGAGGTGCAAGCGCTCATCATGACAGACCCTATAGCCAGGGAGAGTCCCAAAATTCAGGCAGTGTTGATCCATCTCAACAAACTAGTTACGCAGTTTTCATCTCCCCTAGGAGCAGGTCTTTGATCAAGCTAATGGGTCTTAATTGCTCGTTCAAGGTTAAACCACCCCAAAATACTTTGCAGTCTGACAGGGAGCAGTATATTGTTGCTGGGAAAATTCATTTCCCCCCACGTGCTTTGAAGGACTGTAGCTAAACTCAGATGAGAAAAGGAATTCTGAGATGGGTGGCAGACACTGTCAGCACCCCAGCTCCTCAAAACGTGCTGCTGAAGCATCCATGTGAACCCAGGCTCCACAACACCCTTGTGTATTAGGGGGGGGGGGTGCCTTCATTTCGGATGAGATTTGGGAAGTGTCCAAAGTGAAGCAGGTGCCCTCCAAATCTGTCCAGTCTGAATCTGGCTCTTTCCAAAGCTTTGGGAGTATTTCAAAGAACCAGGGGGACACAGAGACACAGACAGCATGTCTGCAAAAACTGATACTTTCCCACAAGCTCTCCATATAAAGGAAACACCAGTTTAGGAGACAGGGAGGGAAAGGAAGGGGTGTAGCTTTGTAATCAACAGATCTAGCTTCAAACCAAGTGCATGTTTCTCGCTATGGGCTTCACTTCGTTTGCAACTTTGTTGCGATGTTTCCCCAATTGCATCTTCTCCTTTTCCAGTTTCCACAGCGCTTGAAGTCCCAGCTTATCATCACTGTAGCCTGGGGATCTGTGCTGTTTCCACTAAGCTCTAATCGAATTATTTTCTTGATGGCTGGGTGGAGTCTGAGTGGAGTCTGGGTTGGGTCTGATTACCTCATCAGTGTTCCCGCCTCCTTGGCTGTGTTTCCAGGACAGCAGAAGGAGAAGCTAATGGAGGAGTACTAGATTTTTTAAGAAAGAATCAGCTTTGCTGTGAAGAGAGGCTTTCCCCCTCCCCCCCTTCTCCTTTCCTCCGAAAGTCCAGATGCACCTGCATTTCAGGAGCAAGCCTCATTGAGCACGATGGGAGCTACGTCTGCTGGGAAAGGTGGGAGGAGAACACAACGGGGGAAACTAGCCCCCATTTTAACCCAGAGGACCTCATTGACCACAATGAGAGTTACTTCTAATGGGTTTGATGTGGGAAAGAGACCGAAACGAGCCCCCATTTTAACGCACAGGATCTCTATTTGGAAGCTGTGAAGGAGTTACGTCCTAAGGCAATGGACCAAAGCCTTGAGATCATGCTTAGAACCATTTAAGGAATTGGGCTTAAAAGTCTGCCATTTCAATTGAGGGGGAATCTCTGTAAGTTCTGATGTAGGCATTCAAAGGCAAGCGTTATTCAGCACAATGGGAGTTACTTCTGAGGAGACACTAATGGGTTTGTTGTGAGAAAGAGAGTAGTAAACACAAGCATGGAAGCAAGCCCCCATTGTAACCTGCAGGATAGCTATAAGGAAGCTCTGAAGTACTTTCTTCCTAAGGCAATTCATCGGAGCCTCGCTTGGTCACTTAAACGCATTTAAGGAATTGGGCTTTAATGTGTGTCATTTCAATTGAAGGGGAATCTCAGCCTCATCTACCGCAATGGGAGTTACTTCTGAGGAGACACTAATGGGTTTGATGTGGGAAAGAGACTGAAACCAGCCCCCCATTTTAATCCACAGGATCTCTATATGGAAGCTGTGAATGAGTTACGTCCTAAGGCAATGGACCAAAGCCTCAAGATCGCGCTTAATCGCATTTAAGGAATTGGGCTTTGATATGTGCCATGTCAATTGAGGGGCTTCTCTGTTATTTCTGTGGTCATTGAGAGGGCCAGCCTCATTCAGCACAATGGGAAAAAACACCCATTGACTAGGGTCATGGGATGAGTTCTAGTGCTTATTTTCAATTATGTTTTAAAAGTTGGTCCCTCAGCATCTTGCTCCAAAACGGCGATTAAACTTCTGGAAAACAGGGAGGGAAAGGGTTGGATCACTGAGGTCAGAGTGACACACCCACAAAGCCTGGGCTACATGCTCCATGAGCAGGACTGTGATACCGGACCCAGTGCGATTGTGGAAACAGGTCAGCAATGGAGCCACGGTAAGCTGGAAAAGTCAGATTGTAAGCAGTCTCAGAAGAAGCCTGTTTTCAGAGATAAAATGCGGGGCTGGTGCTGAATGGCCACGACGTCATGGAAACACAGAGACCTCACCGCACAGCCAGTTTGGAGTAAATCACTGGAGGAAACACAGCACAGGAAATAAGTTTGCCAGGGTTATCCTGTTTATTCCCAGTCACAGGGCTCCTGTGTTTTTTTCACTGCATTTTGTGACTGTGCCTGTGGCAGCAGAAGTGACAGCAGCAGATGGGCCTTCCAGGACTGGTTTGAGAGCCAGCAGTGCACTAACTGGGAGATGACTATACGCACTGCTGCCTTTTCAGTGGGTGACTGCTGCCCACACCAACTTTCCAAGCCGATATGTGGAGTTCCACCAGGTCCCCACAACCTAAGTTAAGCTGCCCCGGCACTTTCTGTCTGGCTGTTGGTACAGGGAGGGGAGGCACCACCTTCCTGCTAAAAGTGGTACTTGACCGCAGCTTATAATAGGAGGCTGCACAAAAGCTGCAGGCAGCCAGGGCATGTAGCTGGTGGAGGAGGGTGAGAACTGGTCTTGCCACCTTTGTTTGTTTGTAGTAGTAGTAGTAGTAATAATATAGCATCATCAATACACATGGCACTGTACATAATAAGACTAGAACAGCAGGTCCCTGCCACAAAGGCGTACATTCTAATAAAATCACAAAAGAAAACCAAAAGAAAGGGAAGGAAATGCAAGAAACAGGCATAGGAAAACACTACAATACTAATAATCAACGTTGTTGTTGTTCAGTCATTAAGTCATGTCCGACTCTTCATGACCCCATGGACCATAGCACGCCAGGCATTCCTGTCCTCCGCTCTCTCCCCGAGTGTGCTCAAGTTCATATTCATTGCATAGGTGATGCTATCTAGCCATCTCATCCTCTGCTGTCCCCTTCTCCTTTTGCCTTCAATCTTTCCCAGCATCAGGGTCTTTTCCAGGGAGTTTTCTCTTCGCATTAGGTGGCCAAAATATTTGAGCTTCAGCTTCAGGATCTGTCCTTCCAATGAGCACTCAGGGTTGATTTCCTTTAGGATTGACTGATTTGACCTCCTTGCAGTCCAGGGGACTCGTAAGAGTCTTCTCCAGCACCACAGTTCAAAGGCATCAGTTCTTCAGCGCTCAGCCTTTCTTATAGTCCAGCTCTCACAGCCATACGTTACTACTGGGAAAACCATAGCTTTGATTATACGAACCTTTGTCGGCAAGGTGATGTCTCTGCTTCTTACTATGCTGTCTAGGTTTGCCATAGCTTTCCTCCCAAGGAGCAAGCGTCTTTTAATTTCATGGCTACAGTCACCGTCTGCGGTGATCTTGGAGCCCAAGAAAATAAAATCTGTCACTGCTTCCATTCCTTACCCTTCTATATGCCAGGAAGTGATGGGGCCAGATGCCATGATCTTCGTTTTTTTAATGTTGAGTTTCAGACCAGCTTTTGCACTCTCCACTTTCACCCTCAACAAGAGGCTCTTTAGATCCTCTTCGCTTTCTGCCATTAGGGTGGTAACGTCTGCGTATCTGAGGTTGTTGATAATTCTCCCGACAATCTTAATTCCGACCTGTGATTCATCCAACCCGGCATTTCTCATGATGTACTATGCATATAAGTTAAATAAGCAGGGTGACAATATGCAGCCTTGTCGTACTCCTTTCCCAATTTTGAACCAATCGGTTGTTCCATGTCCGGTTCTTACTGTTGCTTCTTGACCCTCATACAGGTTTCTCAGGGGACAGGTGAGGTGGTCTGGTACTCCCATCTCTTTAAGACTTTGCCACAGTTTGTTGTGATCCACACAATCAAAGGCTTTAGCATAGTCAATGAAGCAGAAATAGACGTTTTTCTGGAATTCTCTTGCTTTCTCCATGATCCAGCAAATGGTGGCAATTTGATCTCTAGTTCCTCTTTCTCTTCAAAACCCAGCTTGTACTTCCGGTAGTTCTCGGTTCACATACTACTGAAGCCTAGGTTGTAGGATTTTGAGCATAACCTTGCTGGCATGCGAAATGAGCGCAGTTGTACGGTAGTTTGAACACTCTTTGGCGTTGCCCTTCTTTGGAATTGGAATGTTAACTGACCTTTTCCAGTTTTGTGGTCACTGTTGAGTGTTCCAAATTTGTTGGCATATTGAGTGCAGCACTTTAACAGCATCATCTTTTAGGATTTTAAATGGTTCAGCTGGAATACTGTCCTCTCCGCTAGCTTAGTAACAAATTACTATTATTTGTTAGTAATGCTTCCTAAGGCCCACTTGACTTTACTCTCGAGGATGTCTGGCTCAAGTTCAGTGACCGCACTATCATGGCTATCAGGGACATTCAGCTCTTTCCTGTATAGTTCTTCTGTGTATTCTTTCCACCTCTTCTTAATCTCATCTGCTTCTGTTAGGCCCCTGCCTTTTTTGTCCTTTATCATGCCCGTCTTTGCACAAAACGTTCCCTTGAGATCTCCGATTTTCTTGAAGAGATCTCTAGTCTTTCCCATTGTGTTGTTTTCCTCCATTTCTTTGCATTGTTCATTTAAGAAGGCCTTCTTGTCTCTCCTTGCTATTCTCTGGAAATCTGCATTCAGTTGGATATATCTTCCCCTTTCTTCCTTGCTTTTCGCTTCCCTTCTTTCCTCAGCTACTTGTAAACCTCATCAGACAGCCACTTTGCTTTCTTGCATTTCTTTTTCTTTGGGATGGATTGAGTTGCTGCCTCCTGAACAATGTTACAGGCCTCCTGAACCTCCGTCCACAGTTCCTCAGGCACTCTGTCTATCAGGTCTAATCCCTGAAATCTATTCATCACCTCCACTGTATATTCAGAAGGGATATGATTGAGGTCATACCTGAATGGTTTAGTGGTTTTCCCTACTTTCTTCAATTCAAGCTGAAATTTTGCAAGAAGTAGCTCATGAACTGAGCCACAGTCAGCTCCAGCTCTTGTTTTTACTGACTGTATAGAGCTTCTCCATCTTTGGCTGCAAAGGACATAATCAATCTGATTTCGATATTGACCATCTGGTGATGTCCATGTGTAGAGTCACCTCTTGTGCTGTTGGAAAAGAGTGTTTGCTATGATCAGCGTGTTCTCTTGGCAAAACTCTATTAGCCTTTGTCCTGCTTCATTTTATACACCAAGGCCATGCTTGCCTGTTATCCCAGTTATTTCTTGACTTCCTACTTTAGCATTCCAATCCCCTATGATGAAAAGGACATCTTTTTTTGGTGTTAGTTCTAGAAGGTGTTGTAGGTCTTCATAGAACCGATCAACCTCAGCTTCTTCAGCCTCAGTGGTTGGGGCATAGACTTGAATTACTGTGATGTTGAATGGTTTGCCTTGGATTCATACTGAGATCATATTCTATCTCCCTTCAAATGAGATTAAGTTTTACCCCCTCCTATCCCCCGCTGCACATGTTTTTTTAAAAATTAAGGCGTTATCCTCGCAGAATCGGGGCTTCTCCGCAATGTTTTTTCTTTTTCTAATTCAGGCATGATCTTTGAAGTTTTGAAGTTGTGAAGCTTCACAACTTCAAAGCTTTGAAGATCATGCCTCAATTAGAAAAAAAAAACTTCACGGAGAAGCCACGATTCTGCGAGGATAACACCTTAATTAAAAAAAAAAAAATCCAGAGCAGGCGATAGGAGTATGGATGTCAGAGAATTCCGCCACGGATCTCGGGGAGGCTGAATCCCAGCGCATTCGGAGTCCCGAAATCGGTGGCGGAACGGTCTGCCATCGCCCCGCCCCCCCTCCGGGGCAGGACTTACCTTAGACGGATCTTCCTGGTTGTGGCAGCTCCAGCGGCGGTTCGGCGGTGGCGGCCGGTCTTCTGACCAGCTGCCACTGCTGCCATTTCCAGTTAAAAAAAACAAAAAAATGTGATAGGCTATGTAAAGATTTACGTAGCCTATCACGGCTAGATTTTTAAAAAACACCGTGATAGGCTACGTAAATGTTTACATAGCCTATCACGGCTGACTTAAAAAAAACAAACGCGTGTACGCAAATGGCGGCGCCCATGGGCACCGCCATTTGCGTTCCTTATTTTGACACGTCTTAGTCTATGTAAACATTTATGTAGACTAAGATGGCAAAAATAAGGGGAACGCAAATAGCATAGCGTAGTCTATCACGGCTGACTGATGCCATTTGCGTCCCTGCTAGCCAGCGGCCGGATGTCCGGCTGCTGGCGGAGCCGGCCGGCGGCTCCACAGAATCGCTGCAGAGCACGGCCGGCTGGCCAGGATTCCGGGGGGGGGGGGGGGACGGAATGCCTCTCCCCCAACCATCAGTATAATCCCTGAAAGGTAAGTGATTTTCGTACATTCCTAGATAGGAGGGGGTAAAACTTAATCTCATTTGAAAGGATACAACAACCCCCTGCTCAGTGCAGGAAGCCTGATTCCCAGGCGGTCTCCCATCCAAGCACTGAGTGGGACTGACCCCGCTTAGCTTCCGAGATCAGACAAGCGTGCGCACATCCCTTTGCTTGTTGCTGAAGAAACGGGGGCTGCTGAGGAAGCTATGCAATCAGTAGCCAGAAGGAGACATGGGGCTGTCGAGAGCTGTGATTGGACGGGGGGGAATACAAACACCGCCGCATATGGACAGGTGGGGGAGGGGACTACGACCGGATACGGTAGTAAAGGCGGAAAATCAGAGCACATTAAGGGGAAATACCAGGATATTAGGGTACTGAAAGCGGGAGCACAGAAGTGGGAAATTCTGGTTCCTATTCGAGGTGGCTACTGCGTAGTGTGAAAGGCGGGCGGTGAAACCTCATTGGAAGCAGGAAAAGGCTGTAAGTGTAGATCTCGCCTGATTCTTCCAATCTAAAGTTCAGTTCATCCTAAACTTTGAGAATTTTTCCAATCTTAAATCCAGTTTGTCCTGAACATTGAGATTAGGGGCAGGAGGGGAGTTACAATGAAAATTCATATTTTTTTGGTGCACATTTCTCCAAATACATGCCTTTTATATGCAATTTTGTTTAACATACACATATTTTCTAAACCTTTATCCTAATATGATGCATTTTTTAATGTTATTTTCACTAAGTGTTTTTATGTGCACTTTCCCCTAATACACACATTTTAAATTCATTTTTTTGATTGCAGAACTCCACTGCAAAATTTAGAGATGTGCAAATTTGAAGGATAACTGTGTTTTCATGTGTTTATTGATTGAGAAGTGTGAAACTAGGTAAATTTGCATTAAAATGCAAACCAATCTAATTTCTCCTCTATCCCTGTTGGTTTAGTAGCCAGCCTGTATTTGTGCTTGCCCTCCCCCAAGTCCTTTGGCATGCACAAATGGTTTGTGGAAGAGGCAGTGCTTTCATTCATTTGTGCTGAGCCTATAGAGAAGGAACGGAATAGCAAGAGTCTCCTGTCCTGTGTCATTTCTTCTCTCCTCCAAACTGCAGCATGTGAGATAAAAACCCTGCCTCTCTACTAAGGCCTCTGTGGTTAACAGAGGATGCAAGAGAGAGACATTGTCTGCTCTCACTGACACTGTGGTTTGGAGAAGAGGCAAAAGAGCCGAGACATTTTTCTACCTGTTTCTTATCTTTTCTGGGTGCACATGGGTTTAGAAAGACTCTACCTCCAAGCACTCTGGCACACATGCAGAAGACTTGAGGGATAGACAGGGATTTATTTTACTTGTATTGGGGAATAGAGAAGGCAAGCAATCATGTTTCTTACCCTCTCCAGACCACAGCACAAAGGAGAGCTCATGGGAGAGGATATGTGCTCCAGCACACCCTTATCGCAATCTCCTGGCAAGTTTCAATCCAAATATTGTGGGGATCTCTGAAACAGCGTAAGGATCAATTCACATTTGTTTTTGACTTGGGAGCAATTTTGCCTCAGTGGAATAGGTTTCACTACCGCATGACTGGATTCCACATTCAGCAATAATGGCACATTTATTTATTTATTTATTTATTCACATTAATATCCCACCTTTCTTCCATTGTGGAACTCAAGGTGGCTACATGTGGTTCCCAGGTGGTCTCCCCTCCAAGCACTGACTAGACCCAGACCTGCTTAGCTTCAGCACAGTGGCTGCCTCATGTGCCTTCAGACTATGCCCTGGAACCATGCAGATCACATGGGAAGTTCTTTCCACACCTGTGCTACCTGATCACCGCCCCCCCCCATTTTACCAGTGGTGCCATATGGCACTGCTGTGGTAATGTTCCTCATGGTCTCATGTGATTAATAGATGTAGATGTTACTGCTGCAATTCCTCAGAGGTAACATTAAGCATCATCTCAGCATTACCTCAGCAGCCTGTGAGATGGGGAGCAGCATTGGAAGGGACCATAGCTCAGTGGTAGAGCACATGTTTTGCATGCAGAAAGCCCCAGGTTCAATTTCTAGCATCTCCAGGTAGAGCTGGAAAAAACCCTGCCTGGAACCCTGGAGAACCGCTGCCAGTCAGTGTTGACAACACTAGGCTAGATGGACCAAGAGTCTGACTCAGTATAAGGCAGCTCCCTGTGTTCCTGTGCTGTGTGTTCCTCCTTCCTGGACTGCCCCAGTATGTCAGATGTTCTAAGACATGTGGGAGGAGTCCACAATGCAACTTCTTCTCAACTCTTAGCTCCCATGAGAGGCAACCCTAATGTAGGAAGCAGCTGCATCACCTGCTCTTCCCACATTACCAGAGCATCATGGAAAGGTAAGACTTCACAGCAGCCTTCCCCAACTGGTATCCTCCAGATATTTTTGACATCAACTCCATTAATCCCAGCCAGCATGGCCAATGGTCATGAACACTGGGAGTTGTGGTCCAAAATATCTGGAGGTCAAACTGCTTTAGAGCATCTCTCCACCACTGAGTTAACATTAGAAGGGACCCCAATTTAGCTCATGGCACAGTTCACTTGTGGCGATGTTGCCACTTATTTCTTTTGTGTGAAATGTTTCCATGGGAAAACTTCAAAAACTCACACTTCAGAGAAAATGAAGCATGGTCAGCTTTGAATATTTTATTTGGAGGCTATTAAACACAAAGGTCTCCTTAGGGGAAACTGAGATGGTAAAATTCATGCATGCAGATGTCACCATTTCAAAAACAGATTATGATTGATCAGCAAAGGCACCTTCCTAACTTGACACCAGTTAGTTATTTCCAAAATTGATCTGAAGAGCAACATTGTCCTTAAATAAGGCTATGACAGGACATTGGTTCAACAGTTAATATTCCTCTCTGGGAATTCTGCCTCAGAATCTACCGCATATCAGTCTTTGGGCACAAACAGTAAACAGTACAGTGAATTTGGTTGGGATGACAAAGATTTTAAATGGGTTGCCCTAACTTAAATCATTCTTAACTGTCATTTTAAAATTTCCCACTCATTCTTCTTTTGCAGATTCAGAAGAACACTTGTGAACCAGATTTATGGGACCTGGGCCCCTCTCCCAGAGAGGATATTAGAAATGTGCCAATGGTTGATCATCCCAGGGAAAGAGGTCAAGTGCAAAGTCATGTTATACTTCCAGTCTGTCCCCTCACAGTAAAATAGGTTTCAGATGAACTGAAGAAATTAAAAAAAAATGTTGTATGCCATAAATCAGAGGCATAATCTCAGCCTGTGAATATCAGCATACAGAAGGAAGATATATTTTTCTCAGTCTTTTGAAGTCCTTTTAGAAGACTCCCTCTCTAAATTGCTTCAGGTATTTATTATTGTACTCACTAGCATGCTAACCAGTCAGACAGGCTGACAAAAACATGCATCTACTAAAAAATGTATCACATGGAAAAGAGATACAGTGAATGACTATCTTTTATTTTCCTTTTACTGCTCACAATGTAAAATTCTGTCAAGGCAATAATACTACATAATTCCTAGTTGTCAACATTGGAAAACTTTGCATTTTTCATTTGCTAAACCTGTTTCAGCACTGGAGATGCAGGCAGTTTTCATATTACTTTCCCCCTACTGTGACATGATTTTTTGCAGCCACCCACAGTAGAGATGGATCTGGATTCTGATCTTGTGAATAGTGTGGCTTCTGGTCCAGTCACAGGACCACAAAGAACACCTCCAGCCAAGTGATATTGCCATGTGATTGGCCCAATACGTTGAACAAATAGCTGTATGAATCCTGGCTGGGGCTAGCATTGGAATGAAATCTCCTTCTTATACAAGTCCTTTGGTAATGGCTACTAACAAGCAATATCAGCAAGGAGCCAATCATTATGTTATGATCCACTGGAAACACTATTCTTTGGATAGACCATAGAACAGATGGAAACAGTTTCTCCACTCTTGACCTCTGTCTCTGCCTTGTAGGGATGTCAGAGAATTCCGTCACGGACTGAAATGGGATCGAATTCCCTTCAGTCCATGCCACAGAATCGTCTGTGGAGTGGCACCACGAGGTCCTGCGGAGCCAGCAGTCGCATGGCTTTTTTTCCGTCGTCTGCGAAGAGTCGTGGAATTTTCCTAAATAAAAACACAGTGTAGTATATTCCGATAATAAATACGTAAGTTTTTTTAAAAAAATGAAGTGTGCTCACCACCTTGTTTGTGGGTGTTCTTTTTAAATTGAAATCCTCCATCTCCATTTACTTTCAGCCAAAACACTTCCTCTTCCTAGGGGCTTCCCAAAAGAAGGCTGTCTTAGGTGTGCCTGAGTGATAAACTCCTTGTTTAAAGCAACGCTGTTTTAAAGAAAGAAAAAACCTTTTAAAATGACCATGCTGCTCCAGGACTAGCATGGTCATTTTAAAAGGTTTTTTCTTTCTTTAAAACAGCATTGCTTTAAACAAAGAGTTTATCACTCAGGCACACCTAAGACAGCCTTCTTTTGGGAAGCCCCTAGGAAGAGGAAGTGTTTTGGCTGAAAGTAAACGAAGACGGAGGATTTCAATTAAAAAAAAAACATAAATATTTACAAAAAATAGCGATTCTTACGGAAGTTATGCAGACTCACGGAGATGGCTGGGCCATCGGATTTATCTTCATAATTTTTGGAGCTTAAAAAGAAGAGGAGAATTCCGGGGGCTTGTCAACGGTGGAACAGAGCACTGGCTGCAAACTGCAGAAGTCAAGTGGCACTGAAGGTACACAATTCGTACATCCCAACTGCCTTGGGACTTTGCAAATCATTTCATTGCAAACTATCAAGAAACAAGTTGGAAGCATACTGGCAAACTAGAAGTGAGACCTCTCATCACATATTACCAGTTCTTTGAGCCAACTGTTACCAGGAAAACATTTTTTAGTCAGCTCAGGCTTGTGGTGGATGGTGTGGGTCTGTTTCATTCCCATCCCAAAATGAATATTCAACTTTAACAAAGCGAGAGGTAAGTACATGGCTGTACTTACAAATACTAAGTCTTCAAATAGAACAGCAAAATTGCAAAAATGCTTTGGACATTACTGGAATACATATTATGTGTCCTTATAAATAGCCCCTTTCGACCTACAACAATGCTGTTGCATCAGCTTTGAGTTTAATTATGTCTGTTTTCCATATTAATGCCAAATGTCGACATTTCACCAAAACAAACTTTAGCATCTATTCAGAACATGATTTGATAAAGTACTCGCTTCTATAAATCTTCTATAAACCTAGAAGTTCCGTTGTCATCACTAATATAATCCATTATTTATCCACTTTCACATTTTTACAAAGCAGTAGTGCCATTTGTTCTTTTTAAAAGTCCAACAAAAAAGTTTCATTATGTTTTAAACAGGTCTAGTGACTAGATTAATTTAAGCAATAATGGGATTGGTTTTATGTTGTTGGACTTTTTAATGAATAAAAGGCATGGCTGGTTTGTTATAATGTGACAGTGGATAAATAATGGAATAGAGCCCAAACTTTCACTCTTAATTTTGGCTTAAATTTAGGCTTAACTTTCACTCTTAATTTAGGTTTATTCCCTATACTACAAGCTACTGTGATGTTTCTGCTAGCAGCCAAAAAAAGCCCACCTTAGTGGAATGCAGTTTCTTTGGGGAAATTTGTATTTTACAGCCAGTTCTGTTTGTTTGATCTGAAATAATAAATAAACAAAACACAAACTCTGTGAGTCAAATGTGACAAGCATCACCCACATTGCAGTGCTGACATCCTACTATGAAGCCAGATAATGAGTACTAGGATCTTCTCTAGGAACTACCCTATCTCTTCGGCATCCGACACATTTATACTATTCTTGCCTCACTTTCTTTAGCTCACCTGTGGCTGGGTATCTTCAGGCAGGGCCAGCTCTGCCATGAAGTGGGGTGAATCGTCTGCCTCAGGCAGTGGATTGGCAAGGGTGGTAGATCCCACCCACCTGCCACTGGGAGCACCAATGCTGCCACCACCCCATCCCTCTCCAAGTGAGGCACAGGGTAGGTGGAGGCTCCAGAGAGCCCTGCTGGCCACTCCCTTCTGCAGTACTGTGACTGTCCAGAGCAGCTGCCCCACCACCACCACCCACCGTATGCCTCACTCTGAGTAAGGGGTGGTGACTACTCTGAAAAGCCACACCGGCCACTTCCCTGCTGCAGCAAAGGCGGCAGCAAGAGAGCACCTGGCACGGCACTCCACAGAGCCTGCCCAGCCTAAATGCCTCGCTCAGAGGGGTCAGCACAGGCAGTCTCCAGGGCCACCTCCCTGCCAATGCCACGCTCTTGAAAAGGACCCTTCAGAGTGAGGTATGGAAGGGAAGGTGGCCAGCGGCAGCACTGAGGCTCACACTCCACCCTGGCAGTGGCTCATTCTCCCCTGCTCTGGCAGCAGCCGGTGGCGGTGGCTCGAGCTTACCCTCTGAGAGCAGCACATGGCAGTGGCTCATGCTCCCCCAAACCCCCACCCTTGGCAGTGGTGCATAGTGGCAGCTCACGCTACCCCTCTCCCATGGCAGTGCTGGCTCATGGGTCCCCCCCCCCCAGCAGCGGCAGCATGTCCTCCTGCCTCAGGCAGTGGGAGGTCTTGCACCGGCCTTGTCTTCAGAGGTTACACAGAAGTGGGGAGTAAGCTGTTAAGGTGCAATGGCTGGAAATTCCCTGGAGCAAGACAGTCAGATAGCAGGCAGACCAGCCAATGGCAGACTGGCAGCTTCGGGCACTGCAGAGGGATAGTTTGGTCATTCCCCTCAGCAATGGAGTGTTCAAATGGAGGCAGTGCAGCAGATCTGGGAGCTTTATACCAAGCAGTGCCACGGGAATGGCTCTCTGAGACAATCCAAATCCTAGGAGGATTCTAGGCAGTGGTACTAGTGTCCCCATTCTACACGCATTCCTTAGAATACCTGAAGAGAATTCCCCACCAGGGACAGCATCAAGGTTAGGCATGGTCAGGCACCTGCCAAGGGCCCACAACCCAGCAAGGCCCATGAAGAAAAGCCCCTTCATTGCAACCTGCTTGTTTACCCACCTCTTTCTTTGGCCCAGACAACAGAGGCAGTGAGAAGGAGGAGCAGTAGATGCCACTGCCTACTTGCTCACTGGCGGTCTGCAAGCAAGTGGTAGCAACGATAAGAAAGAGAATGAGGAGCAATAACCGCTGGTGACAGTGTTGATGAGAAGATACACTCACTGAGGGAAGGGGCTCATTGAGGGTGCCTTGCCCAAAGGCCCTCAAAAACCTGAAGGCAACACTGCTCTATACACATACATGAGAGCTCTGTTCAGGCATTCGAATGGTCACCCATAGGTCAGGGGCAGAACCTATCACAATGTTGATGTCACTCCCCACACACACCTTCATTCTATGCACATAACATCTGAAAAGGGCTTGTATTACTACTCAGTGTGTGACTTGGCACAGAAATAGTTCTTATGGCCTTTGAACTCTCTAAGCACTTCTTTGATTTGTTCAGGGGGGAAAAGTTTGCTGTGTTTTTACATTGGGTTTTTATATGGCATGATTTGTATTTTTGATGTAAACAGCACAGAGCAGAGATCCCCACCCTTTTTGGAGCCATGGGTGCATTTGAGAATTTGAAATATTGCTGTGGGCACCACCACAAAATGCCTAATCAGTGGATCGATGCTTTGGCATGTAACTTTGGCATCTATGGCTCTTAGGCTGTGTCTTATTCAGCCAAAACTTTTGCTTTGTGTCTATTGGACACCACAGCGTCTCTTTAATAAAGGATTGTTCTAATTCAGCGAATCGCTGGCAATGTAATGCAGCTAATGCTTCTTTTAGACATATGTTTTGGTAATGTCCAGTAGTCACTTCTTCATGTGGGAAGGTTATTACACAGAAAAAAAATTGTGCTGGAACAGTCTTTAATATTCACTGATGCGCACGCTCTTTAAAATTATTTATCTGTTTCTTGGAAACAAACAAATGGTCAGCTAAAATGGATTCTCTGCATCTTTTGACAGCTAAAAGACTGATTATTACAACATTGGAAGGATAAACACTCACCTCGTATAATGCAATGGATTGAGGACCTTACAACATTTTCAGTATTTGAAAGGGTAGCATACAGACATCACCTTCAAATGAATACTTATATTTGGTCCACTTTTGTTGCAGTCCATGAATAATTGCTAGAAGGCTATATGCATTTCATACAAATCCACATATTTATATTTAAAAATAGCGGAGAAATTTAAAAAGTTTTAAAAATACATTTTCGCAGGCCCACAGGCACCATGTTGGGGGACCCATTCGTGGAGGTGCCCGCAGGCACCATGGTACCCACAGGCACTGTGTTAGGGACCCGTGGCTTAGAGATTCTAAAGATATTAAGCAGGACAGCAGAATAAATAAATGGCCTAAAAGGATCCCTTCAACTCTATGATTCTAAGTCCAAAGGGAGTATATCGCAAAGACCAGATCCTGGGAACAGACAATGGAGTTCGGGGGGGGTTGTCTTTGTGCCCTACTTTTCATCTTCCAGAGGCCTCTCACTGGCTACTGTGCTGGACTAGATAGGCCTTTCGTACAATCTATCAGGAGCATCCCTAATTTCTTAACATGCACCAGCTGAATAGGGAAAACCATAATTAAGGAAGGGAGTGGATTGGTATGGGTGGTATTTTCCCTTCCTCTGCCTATCCTTTGGTTGCCTGTTGGCAGAGTACATCTTTCTCTCTGATATGAAAGTTTCACTTTTCAGAAAACCTCTTTTCATTGCTTTGGAATGAAACAGTCTTTTGGGTAGGCACCTGGCTCCATCTGTTCTAAAAATAAACTAGTTTGTCCCAATCAATGCACCTCTTATGCTATCTGCTAGTTATCTACCGTATTTTGCTTTTCGAAAGGCTACCAAGAAGGCTAGTGGGGAAGATGAGAGCCTCAGTAAAACTTGATTGTTCTTAATATCACCAAAAGGGAAAAGGAGGCAGGCAGCTACCCAATAAATATTAAATCAAATAGCCAAGTGTCTTTCTCCACACTCCAAAGAGATTCTTCAAAAACAAAACTGCCAGTATTCACTATAAATGTTTGTTTATTATTGATCATTTGGGACCTGCAGGTCTCATGAAGTACTAGAAACTGCAAATTCTCTGTGCTTTAGAAGTTTGGCACTGAGCATTCTTATAGCTAAAGAGTGTAGACAGAATCTTTTTTTAAAAAAATCCATATTTGATGGTTTTTCTTTCATCAAAAGCTTATTTCTTAAGTTTTCCCCCTCTCTTGTATTAAGAGGAACTCTTATTCCTCAGCAAATTCCCCCAATAGAAGATGTCTTATAAATTAATACGTGAAATTGAGGGGCCAACCTACTAAATTATGGAAAAGGGCAACAGAGAGAAGCCAAGGAAAGTTCTCAAAGCAGAGTTAAATAGCAGAGCAGAGCAAGCCAGTCATTATAAAATACAGTATTCAGATGATCACACTGCACATAGTTTGAAACATAGGGTTGTATCCAATGGTGGCTTTGCCTTAGCAGAAAGTACCTGTGTTTGTGCAAGTTGGGGCACCCAGTTCTCGCAGACTGTCCCTTCAGCCTTCCATGCAATCTCTCATTCTGTTCCAGAAGGTCCCACAACCCTCAGAAACCATTTGAGACAGGGTCTTAAGTGGGGAGGATGGTATTGGTGAAAATTGGTTGTCCTGCCTTGTGCAAGCAGAATTGCCTTCTACAAAGGCAAAGCCACCAGTGACGACAGCCCATACTGTTGAATTGTTACTCAGAAGTCATGCTGGACAAAGTGTTTTAATTCTTGTTTCAGTTTATGAGGAAGAGGAAGCATATGAACATATAAAGCTTCCGTTTTCCTAGTAATACCATTGGTCTCTCTTCTCTGTGTGTGCAAAACCGCAGGCGTGGGGGCCAAAGATGGCCAGCCTGGGTTCCTAATCTGGCACTACGAGGTTTCTAATAGGTTGACATGCCTTTCTTAAGGCTGGCTAGGGCATGCTGGGAATTGTAGGACTTCTTTCTGTCCAAACATGCGCAGGGTTGCACTCTCGGTTACGGGCAGTAAAAGCTTTAAGCAAAATATGCTGGGGAAGGGGCACTTTGACCCTGTCCCTTTTGCCTTTGGCCCTGCCCAACATTGGAATGTGGCCCCTGAGATCTTCTCTGAAACGGAATGTGGCCCTCGGGCTGAAAGATGTTCCGCACCCCTGCTCTAGCCCAGGACTGTCTCCTCTGGTTGGCAGCAGTTCTCTAAGGTGTCTAGGAAGGTACTTGCCCTGCCTGCTGCTATCCTTTATTTTAATGGAAAAGCCAAGTGTTGAACCTGGGCATGT
The DNA here is from genome assembly GCF_057233095.1 of Heloderma suspectum. NCBI lineage: Eukaryota > Metazoa > Chordata > Lepidosauria > Squamata > Helodermatidae > Heloderma > Heloderma suspectum. Next base: position 109,013,562 of record NC_139458.1, on the reverse strand, counting down.
GCTCTGCCACAGAACCACAGAACAATTTCCACTTTGGCACACAGGCAACTTCATTGTTTGAGGAGGCCACAAATCAGAACTTGATGGGCCACCATAAACCTTCCTAACATGGATTGAGATGTATTGGGCCAAATTGTGGTTTGTGTACGAAATGAATTCTTCAGAAGACTAATTCTGGGGGGGAAAGGGGGAAAAAAGGATCCAGCCAATACATAAAGCTAGGCCCATTTAAACATTACATCAGTTGCGTAATGGATCAGTGCTTTCCACTGGCATCGATTTGGCCGCTCTTATGTTTAAATCCAGTCAAACAGTTTTGATCGCTCAGCTCCAGAATAATTACAACCAGTCAGATGTGTTTCTGCTTCCACATAAAAATATATCACAAAAACAAATAACGTACACCATAAATATTCTTTCTATTGGAAATAAAGCACTTCGTATCCTCATGTACTGGAGTCTTCATTTTCTCCTCTGTCACCTAGAAACTTCTTTCTACATATGAAAGACAACCATCTTGTCTGAGATAATGGTCATTAAAAGAAAGGTATTGCTTCATTCATACTCTATAATCAATCATTCAGGAGTACAGCTGTAATTTCCTTCCTTCCACAGTAGCCCTGCAGTGTGATTTCTACCAAAATAGAGCCACTTTTAATCATTTAGGTTTTAATCATATGTTCAAGCACCCATAGTTGTCATATTTACTGGCATAATTCTTCAGTTACAATTTTTACTGACACCTTAAAAGGGCATAGTTTCAACATGTACTTTAACCTACAGAGAGCAGTAAAAGTCAAGTAGAATAATTACAGGTTGGCGTTTTTAAAACCACATATTGCAATATAAATCTATTGGAGTTTGACAGTTCAAAATATTAATGCAGTACTTATGGTATCACAATCTCTGTCACACAGAGAGAGGGAGAGAGAGGGGGAGAGAGGGAGACAGATAATAACGACAGACCATTTGATAAGACAATTTAAATACCATCAACACTATGGCACAGGCCAGGAAAAGCCAGGGAAGTGAAGACAGGTTCACCTATCCCTTTAATTCATGGTGTTAGGTGCATCAAACTCTATACAGTTTCAGTCTTCATTTAGATTTGTACGTATTTTGCCAGCCATTATTACCTCCAGAATAGCTGATGAGGGGCAGGCAAATTCCTGAGTGCACTGTGTAATCTGTGTGGCTGGCTTTCAGCACTGAGTAGGCAAAGTGGGAAAAGCTTTGTGCCTGGGACATTTCTGCTTGTGTGCTGCAGCACCTACTCAGATGGGGAAATCTCATCTGGACACATCCCCCTCTTCTTCACACACACATACTCACACACAATTTCCTTTCTACTTTGAGGATTGTTGGTGTAAACTCTGAAGCAGCACAAAGAGATCCTCACAGGAAAATGCTTCCAATCAGTAACTGTAAGCTGGAGGTACGTGTTAGGAGTCACAGGCTGTTGCTCCATCCTCTAGTCCAAAGAAACCCTGCCCTTGAAGTGTCTTTCCCCAAGAAGCTCCATTTCCAGACTAGACTCCTTGCTTATAGAAGCTTCCATAAGCAACCAACTTATCTGAATAAGCAAATGAACAAATGAAAAGACATTGTATCTGCCCCAACCTCATGATTCAGAAGGGTTTAAGCTCACAGACTTTATCAGCCATAGAGGCCTATTGAAAAACATAGCACTGACATGAGCACAGCTGTGATTTGGTGAAACTACAAATTATTCCAGTTAGGGTTTGTACAGGAGACATTCCTGATGAACTATGCCACTGTTCAAATCAGAGTATTTGCATTGATAAATAGTTATACGAGAGCCATTCAGTAATGTATTTAGCCTAGTAACAACTCTCTGATACTGGTGAGATCCAGATGTTTTAGCATCAGATACAGTCAGGGCCAGAAATATTGGAACAAGGATAACTGTTTGAGCAGTTGGCCTCTGTATACCACCACACTGAAGTTGAAAGGAAACACACCCAGATGGGAGCGGAGTCAGGACTTTCAGCTGTAATTCAGAGGGTGTGACAAAAGTGGGGCACTAACCATTCAGGAAGTACAGCCAGTGACATACACATACACCCATCGTTGGTGGCTCATAAGTAATGGAACGAATGGCTGACAAGCAGCTGCATGGCCAGGTGTGGCCTGTTTCCTGGGTACCACATGACCAATCAAGCAGATAAAAGGCCTGGAGGCGGTTCTGAGTGTTACACTTGCATTTGGTAGCTGTTCACTGCAACTCCCAACATGAGTTCCAAAGAGGTGTCCATGAGAGTGAAGGAGGCCATCATTAGGCTGAGGAAACAAAATAAACCCATCAGAGAGATTGCAAAAACATTGGGAGTGGCCAACACAACAGTCTGGAACATCCTGAAAAAGAAGAAATTAACTGGCAAGCTCAGCAACAGCAAAAGGCCTGGAAGACCACGGAAGACAACTAAAGGGGATGACTGCAGAATTCTGCTCAGGGTGAAGAGAAACCCTTTCACAACATCTAGCCAGGTCAAGGATTCTCTTGCGGAGATAGGCATGCCATTGTGAACATCTACAGTCAAGAGACGGCTTTATGAATGTAAATACAGAGGCTTCACAAAAAGGTGCAAACCACTGGTAACGCTCAAGAACAGACAGGCCAGATTAGCCTTTGCCAGCAAACACCTAAAAAAGCCTGCCCAGTTCTGGAATAAGATTCTTTGGACTGAGGAGCCCAAGATTAACTTGTACCAGAATGATGGGAAGAGGAAAGTATGGAGAAGGAAAGGAACAGCTCATGATCCAAAGCAGACCACATCATCTGTCAAACATGGTGGAGGCAGTGTTATGGCATGGGCATGTATGTCTGCCAATGGAACTGGGTCACTGGTGTTTATTGATGACCTGACTGCTCATAAAAGCATCAGGATGAATTCTGAAGTGTATAGGGCTATACTTTCTGCTCAGATTCAGCTGAATGCTGCCAAACTGATAGGACACCGCTTCATACTGGAGATGGATAATGACCCAAAACATACAGCAAAAGCTACCCAAGAGTTTCTCAAGGCAAAGAAGTGGGATGTTCTTCAATGGCCAAGTCCATCACCTGATCTCAACCCAATAGCACATGCTTTTCGCTTACTGAAGACAAGACTGAAGGCAGAAAGACCCACAAACAAGCAGCAGCTGAAGGCAGCTGCAGTAAAAGCCTGGCAAAGCATCTCGAGGGAGGAAACTCAGCATTTGGTCATGTCCATGGGTTCCAGACTTCAGGCAGTCATTGACTGCAAAGGATTTTCATCCAGGTATGAAAGGCGATCCCTAAGTTTGAAATTATGTTGGTTTGTTCCATTACTTATGAGCCACCAGTGATGGGGTGGTATACCACTGGCTGGCCTTCCTGAATGGTTAGTGCCCCACTTTTGTCAGACCCCTTGAATTACAGCTGAAAGTCCTGACTTCACTCCCATCTGGGTGTGTTTCCTTTCAACTTCAATGTGGTGGTGTACAGAGGCCAATTGTCAAAATAGTTATCCTTGTTCCAATATTTCTGGCCCTGACTGTATCAATTCTAATTTTCAGCCTCCCTATTGAAATCCTTTAGGTTATTCTCCATCCTTCTGCACATCTGTTGTTTTCTTCTTTCCTCCTTTCACGCAAAATTAGTCCTGGAAAATCCAGGACCATGTCTTTGAATGGTTTGTATCCTTCATCTTTGCCTTCAAGCCCTTTGTAAAACCAGCTGCCCCACATATACATACAATGAAAAACAAAAATCGAAACAGTCCTAAAGAGCAAAAACATTTATTACTTTCATTACCCTTTTGCAGAGGCACATTGGTCAGCCAAATATTCATGTTAGCATCTACATTGGTTTAAAAGAATAAGCACTGTAATATGAAGGATAGGAGTTAGTTAGAAACTATGATCTAGAATACCATCTTCAACATGTAGTGGTTTGGAGGATGTCATAACTTTACGTTCTCCTTAGTTCTGATTAATTAAACTGGAGGCAGTCTTTGGTTTTCTTCTTCCAAATATTTGCCAAATAAGAACATGGTATCTTCAGTTCCTTCAAATATCTGCTCCATATTCCTTTGAAAGACCCCTGATGCCAATTTGAATCTAAAAGGCAGACACTCAGATGTTAACTGTGTCTAGAACCAACACATACAATGGCAAAAGGCGAGGGGTGGCATCACGGTAGCAGACACTATCCCAGCTAGGGATGTACAGATTTTGAAAAATCCGTTGTCTGCATTTCACAGATTGTTATGTGCCTTTGTTCCATTGTCCACTTATTTATGGAATTGGATTTTTTTCCAATTTCCCAAATTTGTACAAATTCACATTTGCACAAATTTTCACTTGTGAAAATGCACAAATCCCCCCCATGCACATTTTTCATGAATTAGCCTATGGGGAAAATGCGCATTTTGGGCAGGTTTTTTGTTTGTTTCTTTTTAAAGTCTGACTAAATTTGCATAAAACTCCAGAAAGGTTTTTTTTAAAAAAAACAGTCCACAAGTCCGCAGAATCCATGCAACTCGAGAAAGGCTGGTCTACCGCAGAATCCATGGGTTGGATTCATAGAAATCCAAACTCATTTGATTCCACTGCAGATTTCTCCGACATCCCTAATCCCAGCCTACACATGCTGACCTCAAAGTCTCAACATATGTAGGGTTGCTTCAAATATTGAACAAAGTAGGTCAAGGAGGAGTTTGCCACTGCAGTGCTATCCTCCTTTCTACATGCATTTGTTGTGTGAAAAGGGCACGGATCTCCTTCAGCTTTTCAGCTCATGTGGGTTATCACAGCTGCCTGGCATAATCTGACTGCTTTGTCTAAATTGAGATCTGTGCCTTTTTTCTCTTTTTTGGGAAGCTTTCTTAGATCTCTGCTAGCTGGCCAGAGTTGCAGCTCAGACTCATCAGCTTCAGCTCTGTAAGAAAATTCTCTATTTCTTGCCTTCCTGCAGAGTCCCCTTGTGAAACTCACCTCTCACATGTTTCACTTTTCTTTGGAATGAAAAACTCCTCAAACTTTTGCAAGTGCAAAATCTCCTCAGATTTGTGCATGGCTTGGCCTCTGTATCTGAGTTAACTGTATCCTATTTAAGTCATGAACTGCTTCTGATCCTGTGATATAACTATTTCCTATATCCTTTTTTCTACCATAACCCCTCTCCTTTCGTGTTTATGTCATAAGTTTGTTTAAATCTCTTCCAAGATTCTGCTCCATTATCTGAGAACTTCACATTTCAGGGTCTTCTTTAGATGATGCATCTCCACAGCTTCCTATATTCTTGACAATAGCGGGGGCGGGGGGGGGTATAAAAAAAAATCAACTTGTTTTTGATACTGTATTCCTGCTATCATGTTATGTTCTGCTTAATTTCAATTAATTAAACTTGATGAAGTCTTCAAATTAAACTTGTTTTATTACAAGCACAAGGTAACAAGATAACTGTGTGCTATGTACCAGCCTAGTATTCTCCTAGTCCTGCTGACTAGGATGTCCTGGAACTGTGTGTATTAATATATAGTGCTACTGTTAAAGGAACAGCTTACTTTCCCAGTAATAATCATCTCTTTGTTATTAAGGCTTACCTGGAAGTAAGGCCCACTGAAATCAGTGGGATGTGCTCCTGAGTAGACATGTAGGATTGCACTGCCCAGCTAGAAATAAGTAAGGCTCTTAAACTTCTTTTCAGTAACTTCATATCGGTCAAAGGGTTAGCTTTAAGCCCATATGCATCCACTGAATGATGCCATACTATAGATCCCAAGATGCACTTTGTTGATATGCAACAATTCGTACATATACAACAAGATCTCTGAATAATGGAGAATTTTCATCCAAGACTGGATGGACAAATTCAGAACTTGACAAGCAAATGATTATTTCTGTTGGGGTAAGTTCATCCATCCTAGTACCAACCACTTTTTTATTCCTTTGTTCTTTCTTCCCTGGCTGATACATATAGGCACCAAGTAACTGACAGTCACTGATTAATTCTCTAAGAATCTACTAACCAGAATGTCATTAAAAGCCTTGCTGAGCTTTATCAGGAGCTTTTGCTTTGTTAGAAAACTGTCAACCTAGTTTTCTTTTGCATTTGCCCATAGCATGTTGGTTATTATTTTTAACGCTCAAACTGAGGCACTTCTCACACTCGTAATTTGGCATTTGTTTGCTTTTACTTTTATAGCACTTCTTCCATAGTCTCTGTTTGTAAGATCTCATGGCTCTATAGCACACTGCAGAGTTTCACTTCATTAGCAAATAGTTAGAAAGATGTGCCATTCAACAGGCATCTTTTAACCAGTGAGTGAAGATGATTCAGTATGACTATGCAATATTCAAGAGAGACATCTGCCACTGCCAGCAGGACAGTGGAAGGATGGCCAGCCACAGCCATTGTGAAAGCTTTACACATTTAATTACAGCAATAGCTACTTATCCATGAAAATGAACTGTTTAGGGGTAATTATAAATACCCAATCTGTTAAAATCATGTATTTATTCTGTTACTCCATTTCCCAGATGCATTAAGTTTCCGTTATGATACGTAGCATCTGTTTATGTAAGCCTTTGATTTGTTATGTTATGGTGCTTTGCAAATATTTTCTGTGCAAGAACTATCTTAATGCAACAAATCACAAGGATAAAAGTGTTAATTCCAATTAGTGAAACTATGGGAGGAGAGGAAAATATATATATATATATATATATATATATATATATATATATATATACACACACACACACACACACACACACACAGTGTGTTAGTAGATATTTTTATCATTTTAAGATCAGCCTAGTCAATCAGGTGTGTTAATAACTTTATCTGTTGTGAAATGTATCATACAGGATTTGTGTCAATCAATCAATCCCTATGAGACCAGTTGTTATCTCACTTGGATTAGTGAGAATCTCAAGTTAACACAACAGTTAAAATTTATATTGGTACAAACAGAAGTAGACATTTGCCAGAGCTTATTTCCATGTATTTACAACGTTCCCCACCCCAATCTGAAATAGCAGAAAAAATCATTTTGCCAACTCCTTACAAGACTGATTACCTTAGAGAACAAAACTGAGACTGTTCTATGATCACTGGGACAGAGATTATTTTAAATGTTCTGACTTCGAAAACCCCAAATTAAAAAATTCTTCATCCAAACTAGTCCGCCAAAGACATTGCATATTTTATTGGTTTCTGTCAAAACAATAAACTTTGCAATATACTACTCTTGTTTGAAATCGCTGTAATTCCCAAAATCCAATGGGCTGTGAAACATCACACCTAATGGATTCTTTTCTTAGGCATCTGAAATACTGCAGCTTTATCCTTACTGCATTCATACACCTGTCTGCTGGTATACTTATGCTAATTGTTTTAAAAACTTATTGTTATTATAAAATTCCAACAACAATAAAGAAGAATAAAAATGGGGCTATACAGATTTGAATATATCAATTTCAATGCATACAGTGTGTGTGTGTGTGTGTGTGTGTGTGTGTGTGTGTGTGTGTTTCATTTCTATACCGCCCAATACCCAAAGCTCTCCAGGGGGTTCACAAAAATGAAAACCACAAAGCGTGGCATAAAACAATATAAAATGCAAAAGCTTAAAACCACATATATAGAGAGAAAATACAGGTTTCTAAGAACTATACATAATTTGAAGAAAAGCAGACTAAATATCCAAATAGGTATCCATTAGCAAATTTCAGGCAACCTTGCTTGAAAACCCCAAAGAATAAATCACTACACAGGGCAGGAAATGGCAAGACTGAGGATCTTCAGGCGGAATGTGAGGGGAGGAGAACGACCATGTGCTTTCTGTGCCGGCTGCCATCCAACTGCATTGTCTATATGCATTCATTCATGCATTCAATCCCCTCATGTATTGCAAGTGTATCTAAATATTTCCTTCCATTTGGATGGATAGCTTTTGATCTTTGTTGCAATGGCAGGATTCATCTTACTTCAGTCTGGTGGCAGTTTGTGAGCTTTGCTCTTATTGTTCAGGTCTTGAGGCAACAGTGGGTCTTGAACTTGTGATGAGGGACCGGTACACCACTGGTGCACCACCACCCAGCTTCAACCAAACGAGGGAAGATCAGCCACACCAGCAAGAGAGCCACCTTACACCTTGTTTTTTACATCCAGATTGCAACATGCACCCCTTTCTCCAGAAGAGATCTGTGGCTCTTATCCTGGAGCATGCGTGGAAAGGATTGTAGCTGAAATGAGTAACACAGACATTTAAATATATATATTGCCAAGTCCGCCAGTAGGGCAGCTGGAACCAGCTAGCCGGTAAGTTAGCTTCTGAAGGTAATGAGGTCATGTCAGCTAGAGATGGAGCTTCAGAGAACACAGTTAAAAACATAATCAGCATGGTCTATTCTGTAAGTCATTCAGGCAGTTAAATTGATGCATTTCAGAAGGAAGGAGAAGCAGAGAGGCCACACTTTCAAGCACCATAAGACAGAGGTAAAACATAAGCCATGATTTTTGTTGAGGCCAGTAGCTGCCATACCATAAATTTGTTCACCATCCATCCAGTTTAAGCTATTTAAGATAAAAGCCCAAGGTTGAATCATCAGTCAATGTGTTATGTGAATATTTATAACACATGTCCTTTGTTAGGGCACTTAAAGAATCAGCAAGCATTATATTCCTCTTTATATTACACCCTCCACCCCTTCGTGAATAGATAGAACTGGAGAGAAAATCAACACAAGGTGGTTTGATTACATCGTTCCTATAAGAAGACAAAGTTGATTTTTTTAGAGCATACTACTTAATGCTATAGCTTGATTTTGATGGTGGAGGAGGTGGGTTGATGAATCTCTCATTAACAGTCAAGTTGGAGGGTTTTGCTGTAGAGCAGCCTTCCCCAACCTGGTGCCCTCCAGATGTGTTGGACTTCAACTCCCAGAATTCCTGACCATTAGCCATGTTGGCTGGGGCTAATGGGAACTGAAGTCCAAAACATGTGGAGGGCACCAGGTTGGGGAAGGCTGTTGTAGATCAAGCCAATTTAAACCACGCTGTGATGTTTTAGAGAGTGGTTGGAGGGCTGGCCACACTTCAACTGCACCCACAGCCGGTTTGGGACATGACTTCTAATTCTGCTGCATTCCTAGTAAACTTCAAGACAGAAGATATATTCACTAAATCTCACAGATGCCATCTCATTTCCAGGTCACTTCACATGGAACTGAGATTGGATCAGTAAGATTTACAATTTTTCCACTTCATAAAAGTGGAAATTTACAATTTTTACACTTCATTCCACTTCATTCCACATTTACAATTTTTCCACTTCATTCCACTTCATTCGTTCCTGGGAAAGCAGGAACGAATTACTCTATGGCTGTAGCTACGTCAGCAGGGCCTAACACCATTTGTGGTCTTGGAAATGTGAGGTGTCATCAAGGGAAATAAAATAGTGGTTCTAAATGAGGTTTGGAAGATGTACTATTAAAGTTACTGGTGTCTTCCACATCCACCAAAGTGGATGTGGAAATAATCCAAGAATAACTAATTCAACTGAGGAGTGGCTAAAACCTGGTGAAAGGTTGCTGGCAGTTTTTACACTGAAATTATTTTATCACTGAAATCAGTGGGTCTCCACCAACACGGGGGGGGGGGGCAGGTACAAGTATCCATCCTCCACCACTTAGTTGATGGCAGGACCACTAAGTGGAGATCCCAGTCATGTGTGTGAAATGGTCAGTGCCACTACATTAATCATGCTGGCCCCATCCCCCAATGTGCATATATCAGGGCAGGCATTATTAACATGGTGGCACAGGCCACTACACATGTACACTACACACTTGGACCACTACCAGGCTGCCACCATCAGTCCTTGCTGAGCAGGTAGTAGGGGCTAAGTGGCGGGAAGCCCAGTAGTGGAGACAAGCAGAGCTTCTACCCTGATTGCATGTCCTAGTTTGTGCTTCCAAATTCATAAGTCCTGAATGAGTCATGATTGGCATGAGCACCGGGTGAGCCCAGAGTTCTGCTTGGCACCACCATGCCCCATCATCTGCTCTGGTGGCACAGGCAGCCTGGTGGCAGCACCAGTAATCACTAGGACCCCAGCATTTGCACCACCATGCCAGGTGCTAGCAATTGTCCTTTGTCAACAGATTTTGGAGTATGCATATAAATTCTATTCAGTTGCAAACCAATATGTTTAATTTGTATATATACTTGTTCAAGAAATATATGAATTGCACCATGTGAAGATTGTGCTGTTTTATTTTAATTAAGATCATCTATGTCCCACCTTTCCACTGAAGGAAAGGGAAGAAAATGCTCAGAGTGGGAAACAGCACTTTCATAAAAACGAGCTGATACAACACAACAAGATAAAACAGAAAAGGCCTAAGAGACAGTGCAACAGGTTAAAAACTGGACTCAGCATAAAATATGCTGGGTTATATCCTCCTGATGTAATGGCTTCCATCAATGGGACATCCCACCCCTGAAAACTGCTCCAGAGAGTTGGGAGACCTTCCAGAGCAGATCTGAGGGAGCACAGTAGGCTTCAGAGGGAGGAGAAGACATGGAAGTTCTGTGGGAGCAGATGCCGCTTGCGCAATGTTAGGTTTAGCCTAATGAGTTTATCCAGATGGTGAACCTCACTTGGTTTTTAAAATGGAATGAATAGGGAAGCTATCATGCTAGAGTCTACTCAAGTGCTCTCACTCAATTCCTCTACTAAGTACATGGCCCTAGTACACGTATACTAGCAGGCCCTTTCAGTAGTTGTATTTTCAAACATAATTTCATATTTCTTAATGGAATAGGCAGCTCCATTGAAGAAGGCAACTTGTAATTCAGAACTGCTCTCCCATAAACAGAGGTAATCCATGCTTTTAGGGCACAATCCTATCAGGATAGTCGGCTGCCTCTGAACTCAGAGGCGGCCGACTATCCAATACAAGGCAGGCAGAGTACAGAGGAGATTTATTTATTTATTTATTCATTTCATTTCATTTCTATACCGCCCAATAGCCGAAGCTGTCTGGGCGGTTCACAAAAAATGCTCTCCTCAACACTCCAGCCGCCCTGTATTTGTAGCTAGACAGCTGATTTTGGCTGTCTAGCTGGGGATGTCAGAGCAGGGAGCGGGGAGGCCGGGTGGTGCATAGGAAGCTTCGGAATGACACTTCCATGGCACCCTCCCTGACCCCAGGAACACCCCCCTTTTCACCCACTCTGTGCTGTAGTTACAAGTGCGGAGACGGGGAAGTACTGTGCCACCTACGAGGCAGTGGAGGGGGAGGGAGTGTGGTTTCTGGGAACCAAGCCCAGAGCCCTGATCATCTAGACACTGTGTGGCAGCCATAGGATTGCTCTCCCCAGCTGCTCGCGGAATGCTTTGGATTTACAGTACCACCAATAATAACACTGCTTGGACACCAATGTGAAATGCTTTTGCACTTATATCCTGTCACTGCCACCATCTGTGGAAATGTTGGTGATTATGTGCAATATTGTATTTTTAAGGTTTTTGATCTTTGTAAACTGCCCAAAGGCCTTTGGCTACTGGGCAGTATAGAAATATATGAAATGAAATAGAATTGGGTTTCTTAAAATCCCATCAAACTGTCACCAAACTGTGGAAAATCTGGGTACCCTTCCTCTAACTTTATTATAACTTGACTTTAATTCCTTATCTTTTAAATTCTGCTGCCACCATTAAAAAATCCTAATAAACCCTTCCCCTTTGCATACCATCAATATTACAGTAGCAGGGTATTAGGCTTTAGGCATGAAATGAAAAGGGATAATTATTTAAAAGAAAAACAAATATATATTTCTTACTTGCAACTTATACTAATATTATATAAGATTAAATGTGATCAATAAGTTTCAATAGTTAATTTACATTAAATGTATGATGTCACTTAATATCCTTAACTAAGTTCACTTCCCTAAATAAAATATGCCAACTGCCCTTTTCCTTAACTCCACCCCAGTTATCTCTCTTAGAAGCTAACACAGATGAGAAGACTTGAAGTTCTCCATCTAGTCAGGGACTTATTGGGAGGACACAGGGTTGAATAGAGCCTCTCAGCTGTCCCTCACAATAGATCCTCAGCTTCTTGAGACATGCTCTTTCTTTGACAGGCTTATTTCAGCTTCCCCTGAAGTCTTACTTCTGCCAGCAACGTGGGGACCAGGACACAGCCAAGAAGATATCATAGCTGCCTCTACTGTCACTCTGGCCAGAAGCTATCCTGGAGAACCACCTGTGGAGTCTTCTTCCAGCCGGCTCTCAAAGCTTCTGCCTCTTCGTAGGCTCCTCTTCAGCTGCTGTCACCACTGTCTACCAGACCACACTGCTTCCACTGACTGCTCTGACACTTCTTATACTGTTTCAGTCAGGACCCTATGACCAATGACCTACAATTACTTCAGTATCTGCCAGCTCATTCGCCTATAACAACAAGCCAAACAGAACCAACAGAATGTTCATAAACTGACCTTTTGAATCCTGCAATCTAGTATATAAGCTGACATGGCTAACTGTGAACCACTGAGGTCATAACAACTACTTTGTAGCAACTGACAGATAAAGCCTGCCCAAAGTAAATGTAAACTTCAGCTAGAGCTATCCTTTTCACTTCTCATTGTTACTGTTGTTTACAAGTGGGTATGACCTTTCAAAAACAAATTCTTATTTTCATATTAAGAATACATTTAATCAATATTTTACCTCAGACTTTGATTCTCCACATTGCTACTAATGTAGTCCTCTTCCCATTGAATTGTTGTTGTTTATTCGGTCAGTCGCTTCTCGTGACTTCATGGACCAGCCCACACCAGAGCTTTCTGTCAGCCGTCACCACCCCCAGCTCCCCCAAGGTCGAGCCCGTCACCTCCAGAATATCATTCATCCATCTTGCCCTTGGTCGGCCCCTCTTCCTTTTGCCTTCCACTTTCCCTAGCATCGGCATCTTCTCCAGGGTATCCTGTCTTCTCATTATGTGGCCATAGTACTTCAGTTTTGCCTTTAATATCATTCCCTTAAGTGAGCAGTCTGGCTTTATTTCCTGGAGGATGGACTGGTTTGATCTTCTTGCAGTCCAAGGCACTCTCAGAATTGTCCTCCAGCACCACAGTTCAAAAGCATTTATCTTTCTTCGCTCAGCCTTCCTTATGGTACAGCTCTTGCAGCCATAGGTTACTATGGGGAATACCATTGCTTTAACTATGCGGACCTTTGTTGTCAGTGTGATGTCTCTGCTGTTCACTATTTTATCAAGATTTGTCATTGCTGTCCTCCCAAGAAGTAAACGTCTTCTGATTTCCTGGCTGCAGTCAGTGTCTGCAGTAATCTTTGCACCTAGAAAGACAAATTCTGTCACTGCCTCCACGTTTTCTCCCTCTATTTGCCAGTTATCAATCAAGGTGGTTGCCATAATCTTGGGTTTTTTTAAGGTTTAACTGCAACCCAGCCTTTGCACTTTCTTCTTTCACCTTCGTCAGAAGGTTCCTCAGCTCCTCCTCGCTTTCAGCCATCAAAGTGGTATCATCTGCATATCTGAGATTGTTAATGTTTCTTCCAGCAATTTTAACTCCAGCCTTGGCTTCATCAAGCCCAGCACGTCGCATGATGTGTTCTGCGTACAAGTTGAATAGGTAGGGTGAGAGTATACAACCCTGCTGTACTCCTTTCCCAATTTAAACCAGTCTGTTGTTCCGTGGTCTGTTCTTACTGTTGCCACTTGGTCATTATACAGATTCCTCAGGAGGCAGACAAGATGACTTGGTATCCCGGTACCACCAAGAACTTGCCACGATTTGTTATGATCCACACAGTCAAAGGCTTTAGAATAGTCAATAAAACAGAAATAGATGTTTTTTCTGAAACTCCCTGGCTTTCTCCATTATCCATTGGATATTGGCAATTTGGTCTCTAGTTCCTCTGCCCTTTCTAAACCCAGCTTGTACATCTGGCAATTCTCGTTCCATGAATTGCTGGAGTCTACCTTGCAAGATCTTGAGCATTACCTTACTAGCATGTGAAATAAGTGCCACTGTTCAATAGTTTGACCATTCTTTGGTGCTTCCCTTTTTTGGTATTGGGATATAAGTTGATTTTTTCCAATCTGTTGGCCTTTCTTGTGTTTTCCAAATTTGCTGGCATATGGCATGCATCACCTTGACAGCATCATCTTGCAAGATTTTAAACAGTTCAGCTGGGATACCATCATCTCCTGCTGCCTTGTTATTAGCAATGCTTCTTAAGGCCCATTCAACCTCACTCTTCAGGATGTCTGGCTCTAGCTCACTGACCACACCATCAAATCTATCCCTGATATTATTATCCTTCCTATACAGATCTTCCGTATATTCTTGCCATCTTTTCTTGCTCTCTTCTGCTTCTGTTAGGTCCTTGCCATCTTTGTTTTTGATCATACCCATTTTTGCCTGGAATTTACTTCCGATGTTTCTAATTTTCTGGAAAAGGTCTCTTGTCCTTCCTATTCTATTATCTTCTTCCGCTTCTGTGCATTGCTTGTTCAAAAATAATTCCTTATCTCTTCTGGCTAACCTCTGGAATTTTGCATTTAATTGGGCATATCTCCCCCTATCACTGTTGCCTTTTGCTTTCCTTCTTTCTTGGGCTGCTTCCAGTGTCTCAGCAGACAGCCATCTTGCCTTCTTGGTTTTCTTTTTCCTTGGGACATTTTTTGTTGCCGCCTCCTGGACAATGTTGCGAACTTCTGTCCATAGTTCTTCCGGGACCCTCTCTACTAAATCTAGTCCCTTAAATCTATTCTTCACCTCCACTGCATATTCATGAGGAATATTCATGAGCTCATATCTAACTGAACTGTGGGTCTTCCCTACTCTCTTTAGTCTGATTCTAAATTGTGCAATAAGAAGTTCATGATCTGAACTACAATCAGCTCCAGGTCTTGTTTTTACCGACTGCATAGATGTCCGCCACCTTTGGCTACAAAGGATGTAGTCAATCTGATTTCGGTGTCGACCGTCTGGTGAAGTCCATGTATAAAGTCGTCTCTTAGGTTGTTGGAAGATAGTGTTTGTTATGCACAGTGAGTTGTCTTGGCAAAATTCTATCAGCCTATGTCCTGCTTCATTTTGTTCTCCCAGACCATGCTTGCCTGTAATTCCAGGTGTCGTTTGACTACCCACCTTAGCATTCCAGTCTCCTGTAATGAAAATAACATCTTTTTTTGGCGTACTATCCAGTAGGTGCTGCAGATCCTCATAGAACTGATCTACTATCGCTTCTTCAGCATCTGTGGTTGGGGCGTATATTTGGATCACTGTGATGTTAAATGGCTTACCCTGAATTCGAATTGAGATCATTCTATCATTTTTTGGATTGTATCCAAGCACTGCTTTAGCCACTTTATTATTAATTAGGAAGGCTACTCCATTTCTTCTGTGGTCCTCTTGTCCACAGTAGTAGATCTGGTGGTCATTTGATGTGAAGTGGCCCATTCCAGTCCATTTCAGTTCACTGACACCCAAAATGTCTATATTTAATCTTGACATCTCCCCAATAACCACATCCAATTTGCCCTGGCTCATAGATCTTACATTCCAGGTTCCTATGGTGTGTTGATCTTTAGAACATTGGATTCGTCGTTCACCACCAGCACCATCGGCTGCTAGCCATCCTTTCGTCTTTGAGCTAGCTGCGTCATCACATCTGGGGCTAGTTGAACTTATCCTCTGTTCCTCCCCAGGAGCTTTTTGACCATCTTCCGACCTGGGAGTCCCATCTTCTGATGGTATACCGACATATCTCTGGTTGTACTGATCCATTTAGTTTTCATGGCAAGAATACAGGGATCATATTTAGTCTAACCTCTCTGCCATGACCTTCCCGTCTTGGGTGTCCCTTCACGGTTTAGATCAGGACGTCATTGAGGTGCTCAAGCTCCAGCACCATGACAAGGTAACGATCTCCTTTGCTGAAGTCCCATTGAATTAGCAACAGCCAAACGACTTGAACGTGCTTACAGAGATTCCATGATCAGAAGTCCTGATGAGGCAGGGTTCATGATCACAGTCTCTGTAAGTGCATTACAGAGCCCTACACTCAACGCATGAAGGACTGGATGACAGCCAGGAATGGTGGAATGTTGGGGTGGGGCTTATGCTTGCACCCATGTCCCCCTCCACACTTTTGACCAGCATGCAAGCAGGGAAATGCTTGCAGAGGGGTATCGTTAACCATGAATACATAACATGTGTCAACAGTAAAGCCAACATGAAGAGAAACATTGCCTATATCAGGGGTCGGCAGTGCTGTGACCACAGGTAGTATGCCCCCAAGGTGCCCTACCCTTCCTACTTTTTAAATTAACAAATTAATTATGTTGGTGCTGAAAAGCATAGGTTCAAAGGAGTTGTTTAGTGTGTTGGGACTCAGCCCTCCACCTTGGCCTTGTACTCAGCCTTTTAGGCAAGTTACTTGTCCATTGTAGCTAGTCACACTTCCCATGGCAGCTGTTTTGTGGTGGGGCCCATGTCAGTTTCTGAAATTGCCAAATGTGCCCACAATTCCAAAAAGGTTGCCTGCCTTTGGCCTAATTATTTATACTTCTCAAGTGATCTAATGAAGTTAGGGTCCTATTTATTTATTTACTTTACAACATTTATATACTGCTCCATATATAAACAGATTCCGGAGCAGTGAACAATAAGAGATAAAGTGATAAAAAGAGTAAAACATCATCTTAAAATTATTCTTTGTGCCCAAAAAAAAGCCCATGGCTGGTCAGTCAAGGAAGGTCTCCTGGAACAGAGCTGTTTTCAAGAGGCTCTGGAAATAACACAGCATTGGCCCCTGCCTGACCTTCAGAGGCAGGGAGTTCTACAAAAAGGGGTCCACCACACTGAAGGCTCTTTTCCGGATGGACTCCAATCAGGCCATAGATCGATGTGGAACCACCAGGAGCGTGCTCTCTGATGACCTCAATAACTGGGCAGGTTGGTAAGGGAGAAAGCGTTCTCTCAGGTATCCTGGTCCCAAGTTGTTTAGAGCTTTGTACTCTAGTACCAATACCTTAAACCTGGCCTGGGTGGAATAGGCAGCCAGTGCAGTCCCCTTGATGAAGGAGTTGCATGCTGAAAAGGGGTAGCTCCTGACAACAGCCGGGCTGCTGCATTCTGCACTAGCTCCAGCTTCTGGGCCAGCCTTAAGGGCAGCCCCACATAAAGCGCATTGCAGTAATCCAGTCTTGAGGTAACTAATGCTTGTACCACCGTGGCCAAGCTATCCCTGTCCAGGAGAGGCCTAACTGGTGAACCGGCCGAAGCTGGTAAAAGGCACTCCAAGTCGCTATGGCCACTTGGGCCTCCAGCAACAGTGATGGGTCTAGGAGTACCTCCAGTCTATGAACTTAATCTTTCAAAGGGAGTGCAACCCCATCCAAAAACAGGCAATAAGCCTATCTCCCGGACTCAGGAACCACTCACCCACATCTTGCCAGGATTCAGCTTCAGCTTATTGGCCTTCATTCAGCCCATTACTGAGTTTAGGCACTGATCCAGGACTTTCACAGCCTCTCCTCATTCAGATATCACAGGAAGATAGAGCTGTGTGTCATCAGCTTACTGATGGCACTTGGCTCCAAATCCCCTAATGACCATTCCAGTGGCATCGTATAGATGTTAAACAATCTTGGGGACAAGATGGTACCCTGTGGAACCCCATAGATCAATTGCCAAGGAGCCAAGGAACGGTCACCCAATGTTACTATCTAAATTGGCCCCACAGGTAGGACCAGAACCACTGTAACACAGTGCCTCCAATGCCCATCCCCCGGAATCGATCCAGGAGGATACCATGGTCGATAGTATCAAAGGCTGATAAGAGATCAAACAAAATTCACAGGGTTGCACTCCTCCTGTCCCTCTCTCGATAAAGGTCACCCATCAGGGTGACCAAAGCTGATCCATAACCAGTTCAAAACCCAGACTGGAATGAGTCAAGCATGCTGTGTAGGCAAGCAATTTTGTCCTTGAAGTGCAATGCAAAAAGGTCACACAGGGCCCCATTCGTTGTGGAGAGTGTTAACAGCACCCGGGCCACCTGAAAGAGCTCCGCTAGATAGCTTCTTCAAGGCACAATGGAGGTAGCAAAATAAGCTTTTGCTGCCTGCATTGCCATGCAGTAGGCATGATTATTTGCTCTAGAGGATGCTCGGTCATCTTCGCTTAGAGTCTTGGGCCATTTGCGCTCTAGCCAATGTCCAGCCTGTTTCAATAATCATACCACCCCATCTCCCTATCTCTCATTAAGAGTAGTGGGGAAATTGCCTTCTGATGTCCATAAGGTCTTGGCAACTTTGGCCCTGGTTATTGTCTAAACACCTATAAAGAACATTGTGTAGACATGTTTCAGAGCTGAGTTATACCTTTCCATTAACATCTAATTGAGGTATGCAAGAAAAATGCACACACAGGCAATAAAGTCAACTTGACTTTGATAGGGCTTATCAAGCAACTTAATTAATTTTCAAGGCTAGAATCTTTATCCTCCTTTTGCTAAATGAGAATTTACTAGTGTAACTCCCACCTTATCAAGATGAGAACACGATGGCTATGAAAGAGTGATGCTGTCTGTCCCCCTCTCATCCAAGGTTATTGTTAGGAGTTCTGTTAATTTATATATATATATATATATATATATATATATATATATATATATATATGCGTGCACACACACACACCCTTCAATAATGTAAACATTTAAAATATTGATTTTTAAAAAATTCAGTACAAAAGCTTTGTGGGATCAGATTAAGGATCCAGCTCATCTAGCATCCTGTTTCCAAACAGAGCAAGCCAGACACTTCTGGGCATTGCCAAGCAGAGCATAAAGGAATAGTGTTCCACCATTTTTGTCCCCAGCATCTGATATTTAAAGGTATACTTCTCCCTGTACATGTAAAAGTTCCATTTATCTGTCATGGCCAACAGACACTGTAATGCAGGGTGGGAAACTTCAAAAGGTCTAGGGCCCATTTTTGCCCCCACCCACCCATCCCCAGGCTGCACACACACCCATAGGTGCCAAAAGAGGGGGGAAAGGGTAAAAACAAGCTAATTTTGACCCTTTGGGCACTCCACAGGAACTCTGGGCACCATTTTGTTTGCTAAAAACTTATTATTATTATTATTATTATTGGGTCCCCCTGAATTGCGGGGAGGTAAATAGGTTGAATGCACATAGGAGGTGGGGCTACTGCTCTCTTTTCTACTTGCATTCAGCAATTATGCTTGTAATGTCTGCAGAGTCATACAGTATCAAAGAAATCACTTCATCCATCCAAACATAATGTATAGGCCAGGCCTGCGTGACTTTTGACCCACAAAGCTAGATGAAGTTCATTAGCCCTGTATGGTGGCCAAAAAGCAGCTTGATAAATCCCTTGTTTTTGCTGCCTGCCTGCCTTCAACTGTGAAAACATGGAAGGAAAGGGTTACAAGTATTTGGCACACCAAAAATATATAGCAGCTGAGCTACATTCACCTTGCTGGATCAAGTTGTTCAGGCTTTGGCCTGATATACAGTATATGGATGGTTTCAAAAGGATGTGTATGTCTAAGTGCCTTTGAGGAACTAACAGTCTGAGTAGTAGCCATCTAGCAGAAGAATGGTCATTGCATGCATGCAACCCAGCCTCAAGAGGTCTGGCAGAAAACACAAAGGAACCATGGGAGCAAGCAGCCCCAGCCCTGCCATTAGGCAACATGAAGCAGTTACCTCAGGTGGCAGATGCTAGGAGGCAGCAACAAGATGTTGGAGGAGAGACTTGTGTGCCATGCAGCCTGCTCTGTGCCCCCTAAGTTAACCTGCTGCCTTCAGATGAAGTGGAGGCTGTTATCCCATCATCAGTGTTGAAGACAGATTCATCTGCCATCTCAGTCTGCTTGAGTGCATGGAATGGGAGAGAGCACCATTTTATTATTTGTCTCAGGCAGCAAAATGTTTTGTGGCAGCCTTGAGAACAAGCAGCTTGCTTAAGAGTTAGTTTTAAAAACTGTACTTAGGATATTGGGAATGTGGCTCAACTTCTTAGAAGGGGACCTGCCCAAGGAAAGCCTAAACTACCTCCTCAGAACCCCAATGGAGGAAAGGAGAGTATTGGAAGCAATAGAGGGAAATCAGAGCTTCTTCCTGGTTGCTGGCTGAAATCAGAAAGCTATTGATAGAGAAGACCAGCAGAATCATTAGACTGAGAAGTGGATCACTTTTCAGGGAAGGCTCAGCAAGCTGACAATCAATTTCTTACAAAAGCAAGGTACAATTTTTCAGAACTAGCAGCAAAAGGTGGGCAGACTGCCTATAGAGAAGACAACAGCAGCAGAATAACTTAAATGGAAGCACCCGTCTTTTTGCTAAACCTCAGAAGAGCAAGCTGAAACCCTGTCCATTGATTGTAGTGGTTTAAAACTTCAGGTTGCAACCCTGGGCTGCACTCTAAAGCACATTCCAGTTTGGCTGATCAGATAGTAAGAGCATCCAGGCTGCTGAGCTATCTTGAAAGAACTGCTGCAACTGCTCACTTATAAGTCACAGTAGACTCTGGAACACCTGCAGGAAGGGAGAGGACTTGTTCTTCATTATGCTAATGTGATTGGTTTTTAATTATTGTGTTGAAGTAAATATGTGGTTGATATTAACTCACCTGATGTGTGAGTGGTGTGGCAAAGTCACCCAGTCAAAACTGATTCTCAGGTTTTCTGGGTGGGTACTTGGGCAAGAAAAACTCTTTGACATTTATGGGTGGCCCAAGGATTACAGGTGTCTTTCGAGGCCTTTTATATTTATCATTATGGTATTTAATCTTAGAGCTTTAAAAAAAAAAAGAAGAAGAAACGTGTGATACTTTTTTGATAAGCTATTGGACACTGTGATGCTGTGGCATTTGAATCAAGTGGCTCTGCTTTCGCAGAGTTGAGCTACCCAAAGTAATAGAGTGTTCAGGCAGTGGTTTTCCATTTTGATACATGGGCCTATTTTAAGTTAGGGGAAAAGGCATCTTGAAAAAAAAATGGGGGAGGATCAAATATGTAGTTACAGAATGCTTGCCACTGACTATTGGTTCCCGCAGTCAAGAGCCTACCCAGTTGCAGAAATAACTGCTCACATGATTGGTCTGTTTGTGGTCTACTCAAATGAACAGTGTAACATCAGAACAATGAACTCAGGTGAGACAATCCCAGCTTCTCTTTTGTGCACAAGAAAATCATTGTAAGCCAGTTATTGATTGAAAACCAAGTCCAAGTTATGACTTTGTGGCTCAGGTTCCAGAAGGCATATCTAGGTTGTTATCCAAATGCTGGTGAGGGCCTTCTCCCTTTCAAGGCAGAAGTAAGCCAACAATGGATTTCTCTGCAATGGCATTAGCATGCCTTTTCTAGCAACAACCCAGCAGGGATCCCTCCTGTATGTTTTGGAAGTCCTCTGCCATTTTCTTATTTTACTTTATTTATTGCATTTCTATCCCGCCTTTTTTCCTCTTGCAAGGAACCCAAGGCGGCTTACATTACCCTCCTCCTCCATTTTATCCTCACAACAACAGCCCTGTGAGGTAGATTGGGCTGAGAGTCTGTGACTGCCCCAAAGTCACCCAGTGAGTTTCCATGGCCGAGTGGGGACTAGAACCTGGTTCTCCCGGCTCCCAGTTCAAGACTCTTGCCATTATACCACACTGGCTCTCTTTTCGTAGACTCAAAACATTCTAGAAACCTAATATTCCCATTGAGAATGTGACATCTCACAGTGTTAGTGCAAAGCTGTAAGGCTGATTTCACAGACTCCCTATAGACTGGCATATTTTAATTCTGATTACTATCAATTTTTGTGAATCATTTGATATGAGAGAGAGAGAGAGAGAGAGAGAGAGAGCACTTTTAATGGGTTTTTTATTTCTACTAATCTCATCTTAGAAATTTCTATTTGTTCACAAGGCTCTCTAGCTAATTCTACATTTCAATTAAAGATCCATTTTTTAAAACTGCTTTTAATTAGCTTTCCTTTTAACCAGTATAACTTTAATTAGTTCCTCGCTGTTGATTTTAAGTTTACTGGCATTGTGCTTGGAGACTTTGTAAACAGCCTCAACTACACTGTTTCATATTGTTCTGTTGGAATAATAAATCTAATGCACAAGGGCAGCAATCCTCAACTCGCTTGTTCCAGAGTAGTCCAGCCTCATTGAAAATGGCGTGAACATGAATGCACAAAGACCACATATAATGTGTTGCAACACAACACTGCACATGATAGTGCAGTTGGAACACAGCAATGCTATAGTATATGGCTCATATAGAAACAGAGAGACAGTCGCAGTAATGGCACCCTTGTCTGAAAACCCCAAAGAATTGCAAGACTGAGGATGTTCAGGCAGAATGTGAGGAGAGGGGAACCAGCATGTGCTTGTCCATGCCAGTTGCCATCGAACTGCACTGTCTATATACAGTCATTCTTGCATTCATTCCCCTAATTTATGCGCCACACCTTCGACATAAATCTGTCTTTCAAGGGCAGCTAACAAAGTAGTAAGACACAACAAAAGTACAATAAAAATAATATTAAAAAAAAATAGAAAACACAACAGCCTGTCCAAACAGAAATCTAAACTGCTCTCAAAGATAAAAATGCTAAAATTAGTAGTTCTTGAAGCCTGGGGGGGGGGGGGGTGTTTCCTGGCACTTAAATGATTAATGAAGGCACCAGGTAGGTTAACTCTAACACTACAGAAAATACAGACTTCTGATACCTCAAGGTAGCTATTCCCATAGAAAACATCAAGGCTTTGTCTTGTAGTAGGCAAGATCTTTGAAGTTAAAGTGAATATGACATAGCGGCAGGTCCAAAATGCTCATATAAAGCGAAGAATGTAAAAAACAAAGAGAGCTCCTCAAATCACATTTACAAATACAAGAAGCTGGTTAGGCCCTAAACAGCTTTGATCCCATACCTATAATAACATTATGATTTTTTAAATCAGTTTTCTGTGATTAGGAACTATCTGTGTGGGTTGGCCTGAAGCAATACCTGGCCAGCATTGATAAGGCGGCCTGTATTATTTAGCAGATGTGTCTTCATGGAAGCTACATTGGTCCCAGAAGGCTAAGTGATGATCGGAGGAGATGACTCATCTGTATTTTTCCTCTCTAGCCAAGGTTGGGGGCAAGGTGGCTGTATGTGAAAGGAACAACAGACTGCAGTTTGAGACAGAGGAAGAATCACAGAGCCGTTTGGCTCTGTGAGCATCTTAGGGTGCTGGCTATCCCCCTAGAGATCTGCTGCCAATCTACATTGCGCCTGCCATTGCAACGAAGTCGGGGTCCTGTCGGGTTAAACGCACTCGCATTCAAATGTGATTATCCATACTCACCCATTTTCCCCGTTGGGGTTCTTGATTGAATGCGCAAGCTCGGTCCACGCTCGAGAGCTGCGCTGTTTTCCTGCTGTTAAAGACGGCGGCTCTCATTAGAGGAGGAGAAACTCTCCCTGTTTCTGCTGATTCCCCTCCCACTGTCCCTCTCTTCCTCTATCCCTGTGGGGGGGGGGTTGGTGCGAGCATCCTGATGGGGCTCAAAGCCCAAAGAAAGCTTGTCCTTTGCTGCCGCCGCTGTAGCAAGTGGGGGTGGAGGGAAGAAGAAGGCACCTATCCTCTTCTCTCCCCCCCCCACCTGCTGGAGGCCAGAGCGAGAGGCTGGGGGGTGTCTGCCAATGCTCTTTTCCCCTCACCAGCCCTTTGCAGCCAGCACGAGGAAGAGGGGCAGCAGCAACCGCACCCAGCACTTGCATTTTGGGGACGCTGCTGGCTTCTTCGAAGCTTCGAAAAAGACCGTGAGATGACATTGCGTAGGTTCCTCAGCACTCAAAGCTTTATCACCAGCAAGGAAATGGCTGGAGGTGCCTCTTCTTGTCTGGTCTGGGAAACTCAGCAGGGTTGGCCCCGGTCAGAGTTTTGGATGGGAGACTGCAAGGGAATCAGGCTTCCTGCACTGAGCAGAGGGTTGTTCTCTCCCTTCAAATGACACTAACTTTTACCTCCTTCTATCCCCTGCCTTGGCTTTAAAAAAAAAATTAAGGATCACAACTGAGTGCCTGTACACACCCTTCCCCCCATTCTAGCTTAACTGGTGCTGTAATATTTTCTTGTGGACCCAATCCTAGGCACTCACTTACTCAGGAGTAGGCCACATTGAACTCAATGGAACTTACTACTGAGTAGACATAAGATCATCCTGTAAGTCTGCAAGCCCCATTGAGCCCCATAGGGTGTTCTGGAACAAAAGAGGACATTGCTTCTGAGTTTGGTGGGGTGGGGGATCAGAGGTGTCTCCCTTCATTGCAGGGAGGCATTTTACTCTCTGCTCCCTCTGACTGAGAAATGCTCAGTTCGGGGCAGGGGGGCTGCTTGCATCTTCGAAGACTGCCCAGGGAAGAAATTTATGCTTGTGCATGGGGAAATCAGGCTGGAGAAGGCCTAAACTTTGAAGATTTGAAGATCTGAAAATTCGAAGTTAATGCCTGAATTTTAAAAAAAAAAATCACTTACAGGGTGATCTTATGTCTACTGAGTAGTAAGTTCCATTGCGTTCAATGTGGCTTACTCCTGAGTAAGTGAGTGCCCAGGATTGGGGTCGTGAGAAAACATTACAGCACCAGTTAAGCTAGAATGGGGGGGACGGGTGGGGGAAGGCACTCAGTTGTGACCCTTAATTTTGTTTTTGAAAAAGGGAGAGAACAACCCCCTGCTCAGTGCAGGAAGCCTGATTCCCAGGTGGTCGCCCATCCAAAATTCTGACCAGGGCTGACCTAGCTGAGCTTCCCAGATCAGACAAGAGCAGGCATCTCTAGCCCTCTGCTGGTTGGTGACAGAACCTCCAGTGCTAAGGAAGCTATGCTATCAGTAGCCAGAAGACCAAATGGGGGCATCTAGAGCTGTGATTGGACAGGAGGGAAATACAAACACCTCCGTATATGGACAGGCATGGGGGGGGACTACAACCTTATAAGGTAATGAATGCGGAAGAGCAGAGCACATGAATGGGAAATACCGGGATATCAGGGTATTGAAAGCGGGAGCATGGGAAGTGGGAAATTCTGGTCCCAATTCAAGGCGGGTCCTCCATAGTGTGAAAGACAAGCGGTGAAACTTTATTGGAAGCGGAAAAAAATGTAAGTGTAGATTGGCCCCACATGTGGCAGCCTGGAGTTTGGCTGACTGTTGGGAGGGTGTATGCTGCGCCTCCATCTATGCTCAACCTGTATATTTTTAAACAAGCACAGATATTACAAAATGCCAAGAACCCTCCAGTGGCTGTAAAACAATACAAACAAGAACATTTTAACAAGGTAAAACAATAAAACATTAAACTACATGAATATGTCTTAAAACACTTTCTAAACAGAGAGTGGGAGCCTATTATTATTGGCTTCATCCCATGGCTCCTGTCTGACTTCACTGCCCCAGAGCCCAACCTATTATCCAGTATTTGATTCAAAACAAATACTGGATAATTTCCACATGAAATTATATAATAGCTATCCATTTGCTTTGAATTTCAGATGAACCATTTCATTGCTCTGCTTTTCAGAGTCACAAAGATAGATAGATGATAGATAGATAGATAGATAGATAGATAGATAGATAGACAGACAGACAGACAGACAGACAGACAGACATCCCTGCCCTAAGGCACTTACTATTTAAATTTCAGAATTGGGGGAGAGAATAGAGGAAGAGCAGATGTTATGCCCCATCACCATCTCCTATTGTTAGGAGTCAAAAAGTGACTCCTAACAATACTGACAATGGCATTTCCTAGCTTTGATGTACTTGCCTGCCATCTAAACATCATGTTAACTTCCCAACAGACACAATATTACTTCCCAACACAGACACTGGACAGGTTTGCATGACCACAGAGGGGAAAAAAGCCACAAGCGTGCCAGGCGCAACCTGCCTAATTAGCAGAATTATCCTCCCCAGGCATGAGTTGTCATGACACCCGAACCCAACAAGGATGAATGGCTGGGGTGGTTTACAAACTACCCTGGAACCTGTGGCTTCTTCTATTTTCTTGTGGGAAAGGCATAACAGCACCTCACTGTGAGTCCCTTCAGTGGCAGTCAGCAAAATTGAACTCACCATTTCTGCAAACAGTTGCTTGTAGAGCAAAAGTTCCACATGCACATGGACAAATACATGGTTTAACATCCATGTTCAGTATTGCTTCATATTGATACTTACTTGGTAGTTCTGAGCCATGTTAGAAAGTCTCATTTGCAGCACTGATTTGCTGCATTCTATCATATTCAATGGTATATAAATGCCACAAATACATACATACATACAGCTTGTCCAAATATACACACCTTGCTGTGTTGCCACATCACAATAGTGTCTCCAGTGTGAATGCCAACATAATGAAGTTTCACCACCCAACAGGTAAGTTGCAAAAGCAGGCAGCAGCAATTTGTAGGGATGTACGAAAGTCACTTACCTTTTCGACGGGATGATTCACAGTGGGGGGAGGCGCTCTGCACCTCCCCCCGAAATCCTAATCCAGCCTGCTCCGCTCCATGGAGATTCCATGGAGCCGCTGGCCAGGGCCACCCGCAGCCAGATATCCGTCCACTGGGCAGTCTGCAGGGAAAAAACACAACAGCGTACGCAAATGGCGGCGGCTACGGCAGCCGCCATTTGCGTTCCCTTTTTTTCGCTGTTTTAGCATACATAAATATTTACGTAAGTTATTACGGCGAAAAAAAGGGGAACACAAATAGCGTAGTGGGCGCTATTTGCATTCCTTTTTTTTTCTTCACCGTTTTAGCCTACGTAAAATTTACGTAGGCTATTACGGCGGGGGGGGGAAGGAACGCAAATAGCGCCCACTATGCTATTTGCATTCCCCTTTTTTTCACTGTTAAAGCTTACGTAAATATTTACATAGGCTAAAACAGCGAAAAAAAGGGAACACAAATGGCAGCCCCCGTAGCCGCCGCCATTTGCGTATGCTGTTGTTTTTTTTAGCTTGCCGTGATAGGCTACGTAAATACTTACGTAGCCTATGACGGCCTCCGCAGGGACGCAAATGGCGTCCCTGCATTAGCTGTGATAGGCTACATAATTATTTACGTAGCCTATCACAGCTATGATAAGGAAGCGGATGGCAGCCACAGCGCAGCCGCCATTCGCAAGTCAGCGCGGACAGCAGCAGGTAAGTGCTCCATTTTGCGCGACTTTCATGGGATGGGGGGGCGGGGGCTTCATTCCACCACGGATTTCGGGGGCTGAATGCACTGGCATTTGGCCTCACCGAGATCCATGGCGGAATTCTCTGACATCCTTAGCAATTTGTCTCTGAACGGCAGTATTTCTAACAGCTGACTTTCCAACCTCATTGACTGGTCCCTTTGATTTCAGGTTGGCAGAAAATGCCACTCTAAGGTGTGTGATTAAAGCAACATGTTTTATATGCTAGATGTCAGCTAAAAACAGAGGTAGCTGACTAGAAGCGGCATCATGAGGGAGTGATATATGAGTGCACCATTTATCTTGTTGGCATTTAAAATAAAAACAGGCAAATTAGACACTTCACTTTATACATGTAGGATTTATGTGTTCTTGAGCAACTCTGTTTAATGGTGTTCTTTGCACATTAATTTCTAATTAACTCCAAAAATGCTTTAGAAATCCCATATTTTATAGACATTGATAAGAGTTATAGTGTAATAATACAAGCAGAGAAAATTATTCAAAGAATAATGCATGTGGCTTCAGTACTCTATTAAGTCTCCATTGAAAGAGTATAAACCAGGGCTAGCATTCTATCGTGCTCTCCTGGGGCCACTACTTGCACCTGTGGTTCTAAAAAGAACCCAAAACAAGCTAAAATGCTTACTTCTGGCAGGACCATGGTCCTCGCAGAAGGGACTGGGTCTCTCAATGAGCAACAATGTTGGGTGGAGGAAGTCAACTCTTCCCTCCCATGACATTTCCCAGATCAAACCCCCACCAAACTGCTGTTAGTCAAATAGCTGAAAAATACAGACCAGCCACCTCGCAAGCATTGCTGCTCTGATCAAAACCATCACACAGAGAGAGAGAGAGAGATTTAAAAAGGAAAAACAAAAGTGTCATGAGAGTGGATCATGAATCTCTCAAGTCACATGCAGTTTGGTCCATCGTGAACATGCTCTGTTGTTGTTTTTAAATGCCTTAGATTTGCTTTGGCTATTTTTCCTGTTTCTCTCCATCTCGAAGTTGCTTCTGACAAGACATCTGAATCTAATATGAGCAAAAAAGCAGTCTATTCATAGGACCAGAGAACGTGGGAGCTGTGAGCTTGAATGAACTGGAAAAATCACATGTGTTCCCATATTCCATTGCTCACACAGGAGAGTCTCTGTCATGTTGGGACCCATCAGTGTTTGGAGGAGGGCCATGTAGCTTCTTCCAGCACATATGGGGACCCCTTAAGGGACAGCCAGAGGCCACCCACCAGATGAGATATGGCTCCCAAGGAGGCTGCAATAGCAAGGGACCCAATGCCTCCCCACATCGGGAGTTTCTCTTGTGTCTGGACCCTCCCTTATCACCACCAGGACTTCAGGAGCAGCAACAATGATGAGCTAATTCTAAAGGTCAGATGGACAACAAACTGCCTGTTTGGCAATTATAAGAACTCGGTCCCTAGCTACTCAGTGCTGGGGCAACAGTTCCAGTCGGGTTCAGCGGGACAGTTCCCCTGATGGTCCAGCCCCTTGGCAAAGACGCTAACCGATGTTATGACTCAAGTTCTGCTAGACAGCTCCACAGCCAGTCCAAGTCTCCTGCTCTGTGCTTGCTCCTACAGCCAGTCCAAGACCTCCTGCACTGTTCGCGGCTGGCAGAAATAGACACACTGGAACCAATTTTATCTTGTCCAATTCCTGTCACTGCCACTACATCATCACAGCTGAATTGGTTCTTGGTCCAAGTTGGTTCTGGTTCACATCTGGTAGACATCCAGATAGGGTGTGGTCATCTTTAAAGCAGAACCAGTTTTTCAAAAGTTAAATCATCCAAGGCACCTTCTTGCCAGCTGTGAGAACACCCACTTCTCTTTCCTGCACTGGCTACATTAAAATGGCTTCCTCACCCACCCTCACTCCCAGTACATCATTTTTTCTAACAAACTTGCAGGTAGGCATGACCCATATTCAGGGTCCATAAAACAACCAATCATAACAACATAAACAAAGTCCTACTGGATCAGACCAAGGCCCTATCTAGTCCAGCATTCTGTTCCCACAGTGGCCTACCAGATTCCCATAGGAAGACCACAAGGAAGACATCAGCATACCAGCCATGTCCCCACATTCTCCCAGTCATGTTCTCTAGCAGCTGGTATTAATGGCGTGCTACCTCTGATACTGAAGGTAACATATAGCTTTTATGACTTTGATAGCCTTACCATAATTACATGAATTTGACTTACCCATTTTTAAAGTTGTCCACATTGGTGGCCACCACAATTTGGTGGCCACCTGCTGGTCATTCCAAAATGAACAGAATGAAACCATGAAGAAGCTTGATGGTGGGCTTTCTCTGTAGTGGCACCCACCCTCTGGAAAACCCTCCCCCGTGCAGTTCGGGAGGCAGAAAATGTAACATCTTTTAAATACCTCCTTTTCACACAGCCTTTCCCTGGGCTGTAACTGCTGCTGGGTTTTACCTGGGTTTTACCTGATATTTTTAAACTTTCAAAAGTTTTATATTGCGTTTTTTCAGGTTGTATTTTATGGTTTTAATTGTGAACTGCCAGAGAGCCTCGGCTATTAGGCAGTATAAAAATGTTTTTTAAAAAAAAAAATCTTGTGATGAATTCTATAGTTTAACTATGCACTGTGTGCAACAGCTCCATCTAAGTACACAGAAGTCTAGAGAGATAATTATCTTGCCCCTAGCACAACACCATGCAATTCCTAAAACAAATATTTTCACTCCCTAATATAGTAACACATCAAAACCCAAAACAGCCTTTTAAAAGCCCAAAAAATGGGTTTAACTTACAGGCCCACTACTTAAAATTTTGCAACTTTGCCCAAGCTGCGGTCTTCCAGATGTTTTGGATGTCAACTCCTCTCAACTCCAGCCAGCTTGGCCAATGGTCAAGAGCAATGGTCAATGCTCTTGAAACTCACAATAAAAAACTATTAAAAAAAAAGAAAAGAAAAAAAGGAATGTTCTGAGTCATGGTCCAAAAGAAAAACATCTAGAGGACACCAGATTGGGAAAGGCTGAACTAATGCTTTTTTTGATGGATCTACTGATTTATCTACTGTTGCCCTACATCATACATTACTTCCCCCGGCCCTCTAAATCTTCTTAGCAAAACATACTGTAATAATACAAACATTAGGTCCCCAATTGGTTGTCCAATCCCTGAAAATACCCTCCAGACATTATGGCATATCCATTTTTTTTCCTACCGTGGAGATTATGTCTTTGCAGGAAAAAGATATAGTGCATGAAATAGAGTGAAAAAGTACAGAAATACAATACAGATATTTTCCAGAGTGTAGGTATTTGATTCCCTCTGCTGGATGAAAATCAGGCCTGCAGGTTTATTCTGAATAATCCAATATAATATAAAGCACTTTGTTTCTGGAGTAAAAGCTTAGATCATTATTGCAACACTAGCAAAATGTCCACCATTATGGTGGGCTGAGCGAGCATGGAAGGAGGGCTTGTGTATTGCAAGGAAGCCTTAAGTGAGGTTCCCTGTCTCTTGACATGCTTTGTACACAGACACAGACATGTTGAACCCTTCTGTGGAATCCCTGTCAGCAAAGGCTGGGATTGAGGACAAATTTTGCCCTCACTAAAAAAGTGTCCCCGAGTCAGTGTTCAAATTATGGAGGAAAAGTTAGGGGGGCCTAAGTGACATCCACAGTCCCAATGCCTGACCCCCAATAATTTTAGCCAAATCCCCACCTCTGCTTTCTTTGGCTAGATCTACACTACTGCTTTATAGTGGTATTTAAGTGAACTGATAACTGTTGGGGCAACTTTCCACATTTCCACTTTTGTGGTATTATTTCCTGCTTGTTATTCCACATTATCCAAAATACCACAACAAATGTCATTGTGTGTCCTACGAAGTATAAACGCACAAGAGGGATATAGTGTTACCATGATGGGATCGTAATGATATGATACAAGGTGTGATCTGAGCGTGCGTGCTCTCTCTCCCCTACCCCCGCACACACACACACACACAGACACACACCCTATAACCATCTCAAAACAGCCACTAAGGGACAGTCACAAAAATTAAGGGAGGTGGGACACACACACACCCTGTAACTTAACCACTGCCAAAGTACGGTGGTTTAGTTTTCCCCCACAGGAGCGAATGATAACCATTGGCGACTAAGAAAAGGGCCTTTTCTGCTGTGGCACCCCAGCTGTGGAATAAGCTTCCCAGAAAGGTTTGCCTGGCACCTACATTGTGCTCTTTTTGGCACCAGGTCAAGACCTTTTAATTTTCCCAGGCATTTTAGTGTTGCAGTTTCTGTTTTAAACCTGTTACTGTATTTTAAATCTTTGCATTGCTGCTAAGTTTTACTTTGGTTTTTAGTTTTATTTTATAACATAGTTTTAAACTTTTATATTGTATCTTATGTTGTATTTTATGGTTTAAATTGTTGTGAACTGCCCAAAGAGCTTTGGCTATTGAGCAGTACAGGCAAGAAAGAAAGAAAGAAAGAAAGAAAGAGAGAGAGAGAGAGAGAGAGAGAGAGAGAATGAGAGAGAGGAAAGTAAGGGGGAGACTTGGGGAGATCACTGGAATGTGGGCTAAACCTGCTCCCTAACCCTATTGATCCCAGAACCATCCTGGCTTCAGTTTCTTGGTCATTCGGGAGCACGATAGCATGTTGAAAACTGGAGATACATATGCACGTGTGCACACGCACACACAGAGTTCTAGTCCCCACTTAGCCATGAAGCTCACTGGGTGACTTTGGGCCAGTCACTGACATGCAGCCTAACCTCCCTCACAGGGTAGTTGCAAAAGGATGAAATGGAGAGGAGGAGGATCATGTAAACCGCCTTGGGTTCCTTGTCAGAGGAAAGAAGGCAGGATTTAAATGTAATAAATAAATATGCACACACACACACTATAATGGAGCAACTTTATTTAGGGAGGAATCCTATCAGGATAGGCAGCTGCCTCCGAACGCAGAGGTGACCGCCTATCCAATGCAAGGCAGGTGGAGCACGGAGGGGATCTCCTCCATGCTCCAGCTGCCCGGCATTCACAGCTAGATGGCTGTTTTCAGCTATCTGGCCGCAGGACCTCGGAGC
Source organism: Heloderma suspectum (assembly GCF_057233095.1). NCBI lineage: Eukaryota > Metazoa > Chordata > Lepidosauria > Squamata > Helodermatidae > Heloderma > Heloderma suspectum. The sequence continues at coordinate 108,981,165 of NC_139458.1, read as the reverse complement.
TGGTGGGGGAGGCTGGACAATGCATAGGAAGTGTAGTACCGGCACGTCTGCACTCTACGCCCCTCCCTGCCCCTGGGAATGCCCCCTTTTGCCCTGCTCCGCACTGCTCATCTGTGCACGGAGCCTGGGGGTGATCCAGGCCGACTACAAGGGGGCTGGCAAGGGGGCGGGGAGGCGGTTTTCCAGGAACCAACCCTGGAGCACAGGCTCTGAGGTCAGTTCCTGGAAACTGAACAATCCTACAGTCATCTAGCCGCTGTCTAGCAGCCATAAGACTGTGCCTTTATTTGATTAAAAGTATGTACATCCCACCTTCTGGTTCAAAAGCCAAACCGCTCAAGGGGGCAGACAATCACAAAAACATAACATAATAAGCAGCGGATAAATTACAAAACTGAAAACTGTAACAAAAGGAAGAGAGAGCCAGCAAAACAAGCAACTACCAGGCTGAAGGCCTGTCCAAACAAAAAGGGCTTTAAGTGGCAGTGGAATGCCATCAGAGTTTGACAGATAAATTTCCCAAGGGAGGGTGTTTGGAAGGGTGGGGGCCACCCCTAAGAAAGCCCTCTTGGGTTCTGACCAACCATACCTAGTTTGGGGGCAGGACAAGCAGGAGGGACTCTCCTGATGACCTTAGTGTATGGTAAATATATGGGAGAAGATGGGCCTTCAGGTATTCTGTTCCCAAGCGCTTTAGCATTTGGGATCAAATCATCAGTATTTTGGACGTGGAAACAGACCAGCAGCGGGAGCCACTGGTACTATGTCTCTGTGGCCTTGACCTAAGTGTATGACACCCAAAGAAAAACTTTCTTCCTCTCTGCCTTCTTCTGCTCCCTCTGAATAAAAGGGTAATAATAGTAGAAGTTGCAGCAGTAACAGATTTACTTATAGTTTTACACAGCATCTGGAACTGAAGGGAAACCATAAAATGCAACTATAAAATATCGTACAATATTTTATAGTTGTACAATATTTGTATTGTATACAAATATTGTACAACTATAATATAACTCCACCATAAAATAATAACCTACCTACTAGCCTACCTAGTGTTACCGCAAGATCTCTCAAGTAAATAAAGAAGAAATAACGGCAATAGGTTCATAACCTCCTTCCGAGAAGCAGAATGAAATGGGAAAATAACAAGTTGTTCTAAATGGGGGGGAACTGCTTGACAGTATTTCTTTTGAGGATTAGAAAAAGGAGAAGCCCATTTTGATGGTCCACGCAGTTATAAAGTAGAAGAATGATATAAAATGCTTGGATTGTTTTGTTTTTCTGTGTGCTTAAATTATTTTTCATGCCCATGAAAGCTTGTACATTAACAGCTTTTGAGGCCAGAGTTCTCTTTTATAGCCATAGATATTTAGAAATATAGAGACAAGATATATCCATTTCCAGTCATTGCTGCTATCCAATGTTTCCCCATTTTTACATGGGAGTGCTTGCTTTGGGGTAAGAGGGGCACATCTAGACTAGTATCTATGTGTGTTTATTGTATCATATATCTAATAGAACTGTCGGCGCTGAATGCAACATGCCAAGAATGTCAGGATCTGCTCGGTCTGGGAAGCTCTATGTCTCCACCTGGGGGGCAGACATAGAAGGCCGCCTGGCTCACAGTATTTGCAGGATTGGGCCCTGGTCCTGCAGGCACTCCAGGCCCTCTAATGCAGATCAGCTGGGAGCCTCAGGGAGCCCTATAAAGAGCTTCCTCTCAAACCTTGCCACAGCAACATGAGTGAGTGTAGTGGCAGCATCATGGTCCAGATTGCTCATCCCTGACCTTTGCGGTGCCTTGCTGGTTCTTCACCCCTGCCTGTTTGGACTCCGCTCTTGTCTCTGGCCCTGCCATGCCTTGTTTGGGTCTGACCCTTGCCCAAGGAGCCCCTGCTCTCTGCCCAACTCCATCCCTCCTGGTCCCGGTGTTCTTACCAAGGATGCCTGCCACCCATGCTCTGGACCTGTCAAAGAAATGGGTGGAGACGAGCCTGGGTCATTACATATATGTGAAGCTCAGTTCAAGTTACACTTCTGAGCCCTATAGAGCAGGGGCGCAGAAACTCAGGTCCAGGGGGCAAGCTCAGCCCACCTGGGGTCCCAATCTGGGTGGCTGCATCCCCTTCCCTGGCCCCACCCCTATCCCCCAACTATTGATTGTTTGGTGGTTTCCTGGCTTTTGTGCAGCTTTTTTCCCCTTCTAAAAGGTTGAAATGCCTCTCCTAAGCCTCAGTTAGCTTGGGGGTATAGCTTGGGGCCATCTCTATCACTTGAGGCTCACTGGCACAGAGTGCCTTTTCCCAGCTTTTGTTTGTGACCCAGCTACACCCCTATCTGGACAGGGATAACCTGGTCTCAGTAATCTATGCTCTTAGATTACTGCAATGAACTCTACATGGGGCTGCCCTTGGGGACTGTTCAGAAACTGCAGCTTGTGCAAAATGCTGAACTGGATTAATAACTGGGACAAGAAGGTCTGCAGGTATAAGACCAATTCTGGCCCGCATTGGCTGCCTGTACGTTTCTGAGCCTGATTCAAGGTGCTAGTTTTAACCTATAAAGCCTTACATGGGACTGCAATACCTGACGGACCACCTCTCCCAACCTGATTGGACCTGGACACTACGATTAACATCTGAGGCCTTCCTCTGAGTGCCACCTCCAAGGAGGCTCATAGTATGGTGACAAGGGAGAAGGCCTTCTCAGTGGTGGCCCCCTTACTATGGAACGAGCTCCCCACTGAAGCCCACCTGGCATTGACACTGTCAACTTTTCAGCGCCAGGTGAAGACTGCCCCCATATGCATTTAATGGCATATGATGGACATTTATGTCAGCTGTCTTGAACATCTTTAAAAAAATGTTTACTGAAGTTGTTTTTAGCTGTTTAAATTGTTTTAATTTTTGTATGTTAAAATCTTTTAGACTATATTTTATCAGAATGTTGTATAATGTTGCTGTTGTATTTTTATGAATTGTTGTGAACCACCCAGAGAGCTTCAGCTATGGGGCAATATAGAAATGAAGATGATGATGATGATGATGATGATGCTGTTTGGGTCTCACCCCTTTTGCCTTTGGTCCTGCCCACCATGGAAATGTGGCCCCCAAGAGCTTCTCTGGAATGGAATTGGCCCCTTGGACTGAAAGGGCTTCAGCACCCCTGCTCTAGAGCTGTAATTTCTAGGGCTGTGCACGGACCCCCCACTTTGTTTCAAATGCTGATTCAGACCTTCCGAATCAGCCCCACTTCGCTTCAGACTGATTCAGACCACATCTGCTTTGACTCAGATCCAAATCCAAAGCAAGATTCAGATATCCAAATCACTGAACTTCTGGTCAGAGCCAATGTCGCCCTTGCAGCACCCCCCGGAGTCTCCACGGGAGGCTATCTCAAACAGCTTTTTAAAAAGTTGAAAAACCTTTTCATCTCTCCCCTGGAATGAAAAGGGGAGTCAAGGCAGCATCTGGATTAAGTCTTGGTAAATTAGCCATGTCGGTGAAGCAGCAGGGGGGCTGGATTCCAAGACTACCATCCCAGAGCTTAATCATTGCCAAAAGTTGTTTTGAAACTCCTATTTAAATAGGAGAAATTAGGGCTGTGTGCTCCATTTCATTTATGGATTAAGAAATACCAACAACATCTGAGGAATGGCTTAAGAAATATTAACAATATTTGAGGATATCTGAGGACCTGCAAGATCTGTTTGAAGAGAAACATGGCTACTGCAAGGAGGAAAAAAGGAAATGCATCTCCGCCTACTCTCCCCATACCTCCTTTGGCAAAGGCGCTGAGAACCGAAAATATAGGGGAGTTATTTACTCTGATAAAAACTTTGTCTTCGCAATTAGCTGAACAGGCTAAAAGGTTGGATGTAATTCAAAATTCCATCACCACCCTGCAAGGGGCTGTGGATTTAATTAACAATTCTTGGCAAAAAATGGAGGTGAAGGTTAACAAACTGGAAGATAGGGTGGCAGCCAACAAAACTACATCACAAGTTTTTAACAACTCGCTCGTCAGAATTTCTCAACTGGAGGCTTTTACTCGCAGAGCTAATCTACGTATAATTGGCATTAAGGATGTGCCTAGTGATGTAAATTTGTCTACGTTTGTAGATAAGCTTTTGCATGAGATACTCCCTGTGCCATCTGATTATTTACTTGATATTGAGCAGGCATTCCGTGTTCCAAATGCCAAAGGGACTGCCTATACGATTATAGTCCAAGTTGCAAGAATCTCCACAAAAAAATATATCCTGCGATTGGCAAGAGGGGGTGAAAATCTTTTTTGGAAACAAGATAAAGTTATGTTTTTTCCAGATTACATTAAAGAAATTGCTGAGAAAAGAAGACAATGCATTATGGCAGAAAATCTGGCAAAACAAATTAACTTACAATATTACTTAAAATATCCTGCTCCATTGTGCATTGTTTCTGAAGGTCAGATGAAGAAGTTCCCGAATCATGAAATGGCGGAGGTGTGGCTAAATGCAGAAATGAGTGAGATCTCTGTTACAGCCCCATGAACTGGAATCCATAAACAGCTTTTGTTAACTGGTTATGTCTAGTCTGAGTGACTCAGATTAGGCCAGAGTTAATTGCTTATATATATATATATATATATATATATATATATATCTGTCTGCTTTCTCTTATTTTTCTTTCTCCTTTTTTTAAAAAATCCTTCTTTAAAATGGATATGACATACTGTACCTAAATATACTGTTTGAGGGTGCATAGAAACGTACAAACTCATTTATATATCTAGTATAAAATACATACTAGGATATATATATATATATATATATATATATATAATCTCCTAGTATGTATTTTATACTAGATATATAAATGAGTGTGCACATTTCTATGCACCCTCAAACAGTATATTTAGGTACAGTATGTCATATCCATTTTAAAGAAGAAGGATTTTTACAAATATATATATATGAGTTATATTAAATATATATATGAGTTTTATTATATATATAAATTATATATATATATATATGATTTTATATATATATATATATATATATATATGATTATATATATATATATATATATATATGGGAGTTGCAGTGGTAGAAGAGACAAAGGAGACAGAGGCTAAGAGGTAAGTGGGCTGCAGGAAGCCTAGGGGGCTGCCCTTTATCCTTCTGAGTGGCTGTGAGCTCACCAGGTGCTTCTGAGAGCTCCAACTGAATTGGGGGGGTGTGGCCTGAGTACTCCCAGCAGCTGAGTGGGGAGAAAGCTTCAGTCTGTTTCCTGCCTCCCAGCTGAGCAGAGCAGAGCAAGCTGCTCCAGCTGGTCCAGGGACTACAGAAGCAAGCAAGCTCCCAGAGAGCAAGCGACCAGAGGGAGTGAACAGGGGGAGCAAACAGGAGTTGGCCAGGGGAGTTTGGCAGGGGAGGTCAAGGGGGAGGCCCCTAACATTTTGTTTTTCTTTTTTAACAAACTTTTTTTTTCATTTATTTGTCTTGTAACACACACTTCCACACCAGTGGGACTCTGCTTTTAATCTCTAGTGAGTAGAGAAGCAGGCACAGCCTAGTCTAGAACAATCACAAAGCTAGACACAAAAAGGGAAAAGAGGCTATGGAAGGACAAGACTCTCCAGTAGTGGTGACCTGCAAGGTGTGTGCAATGTTTGTTTTCTTGCGTGGGAACAACATGGCCTACACCTGCAACAAGTGCAAGTTGATCACGCTGCTGGAAGAAAAAGTAAGTGGACTGGAGTGATGACTGTCGACCCTCCAGGGAATTAGAGAACACAAAGAGTTCTTGGACAGAATGGGGGAACCACAGCAGCAAAGGGCAGACCAGAAGCTTGAAGAGCAACAGCAAGATGAGGCAGAAGTGGGAAATGCTGAGGTGAAGAAAAATGGATTGAGGATACTCCTTGGAAAAGGGTGACAGGAGAAGAACTAGACGCCACTCTGCACCAGTGGAAGCAGTGGAGCTGTGGAACCAATTCCAGGTACTTGAGGATGAGACTGGAGGACAGCCTGCAGAGGAAGAATCACAGGGGAACCTGCATGAGAGTGAGCAAGAGGCTGAAGGTCAGTCAAACCGAGGCGATGAAACCCAGGCCTACAACAAGAAGAGAAGAGTGGTAGTAGTGGGAGACTCCGTGCTGAGTGGGATCGAGACCCAAGTATGTCGCGAAGACCCATGGACTCACCAGGAATGTTGTCTCCCAGGAGGATGGATTAGAGACGTGACTGAAAGGTTGCTTGCACTCATAAAGCCCACTGACAGGTATCCCTTTCTTCTCATCCATGTGGGAACAAATTATACCACCAAGCGGAGCTACGAAGAAATCACGTCAGACTTTGAAGCTTTGGGAAGGAAACTCAAGAACTTTGGGGCCCAGAGAGTTTTCTCATCCATCCTTCCAGTAGTTAGAAGAGGGATAGAAAGGGAACGAAAAATACTCCGGGTGAATGACTGGCTATGAAGGTGGTGCCGACGAAAGAGATTTGGATTCTGGGACCACGGGCTATACTTCCTGGAAGATGGGCTGTTGACAAGGGACAGGTTGCACCTCACAAAGGATGGAAGAATGTGTTTGACCACAGCATGAAGAACTTCATCAGGAAGGCTTTAAACTGACTCCTACAGGGAAGGGTGATGTAAATTTGGGGGTAACAAGGGACTAAGGCTCATGCACCACAACGGAGCTCTAATAGTGCCCAAAAATAGTTTTCAGACACATGTAGGAAGAAAGCCAGACTATGAAGCACATGGTCTTTGATGTCTACATACTAATGCCCAGAGTATGGGAAACAAACAGAATGGACTTGAACTCTTAATACAAGAGGGAAATTATGACTTGATAGGTATAACTGAGACTTGGTGGGATGACTCTCATGACTGGAATACAGCAATTGAAGGATATAACTTGTTCAAAAAGAACAGGAGGAACAGAAAGGGAGGTGGGGTTGCACTGAATGTGAAAAATACATATCTCTGCACAGAAATACAGGAGGATGAGCTTGGTAGCCCCATCGAGAGCATCTGGATCAAAATAAATGGAGCAAAGAATAAAAGGTACCTGGTGGTCGGAGTCTACTACCGGTAGGGATGGCAGAGAATTCCGCCACGGATTTCAGTGAGGCCGAATGCACTGGCATTCAGCCCCCCGAAACCCGAGCCGGAACGGCCTCCCCCACGCCCCCCACAGAATCCCCCCTGGGACGAAAGCTTACCTGGGGCGGATGTTCTGGTGGCGGCTCTGGCGGCGGCGGCGACAGCTGGTCTCTCGGCCGGCTGCTACGAACTTAAATGGTGGCCACCACACCATTTGCGTAGCTGCCTTTGCCGTGATAGGCTACATAAATACTTACATAGCCTATCACGGCAAGCAAAACAAAAAACAAAAACTGCAAATGGCGGCAGCTACAGCGGCTGCCATCTGCGTTCCCCTTTTTTTCGCTGTAATAGCTTACGTAAATATTTACATAGGCTAAAACAGCAAAAAAAAGGGAATGCAAATGGCAGCCGCCGTAGCCGCCACCATTTGCGTACATGTTCATTTCCGGAAGGCTGCCTAGCGGCCGGATGTCCAGCTGTGGGGGGTCCCGGCCAGCAGCTCTGCGGAATCTGCGTGGAGTGGAGCCAGCCGGATCAGGATTTCGGGGGGAGGTGCGGAGCGCCTCCCCCCCACCGCGAATCACCCCGTCGAAAATGTAAGTGACTTTCGTACATCCCTAACTACCGGCCACCCAAACAAGGAGAAGATGAGGATGAAACTTTTGAAAAGCAAATAGCCAATGTTTTAAGGAAGCATGATGTAGTAGTAATGGGGGCCTTCAATTTCTCCGATATTTGTTGGGAGACAAATTCTGCAAAACAGAAATTCCTGACTTGTGTGGCGGATAACTTCCTCCTACAGAAAGTAGAGGAAGGAACTAGAGGATTGGCTATCCTTGACTTGATCCTAACCAAGAGATGACTTAGTGAATAAAGCAGCAGTTACAGGAACTCTGGGGGAAAGCAACCATGTTGTACTTCAGTTCTGGGTTCTAAGGGAAGCAAAAGCAGAGTGTAGTCAAACGCGTCCCCCGGATTTTAGGAAAGCTGATTTTAATAAACTCAGAACAATGATCAGTAAGGTCCCATGGCAAGCGACTCTAACGAGAAAAGGAGTCCAAGATGGGTGGGAGCTTTTAAAAAAGGAAATTCTCAAGGCACAATTACAAACAATTCCAACAAGAAGAAAAGGTGGAAGACAACAGAACAAACCAATGTGGCTTCACAAAAAGCTTAGAGATGACCTGAAAAAAAAAAAGTACACATATAGGAAGTGGAACTAAGGCCAAGTAACAAAGGAAGAGTACAGGCAGGTAGCACAGAATTGCAGGGATGGTGTTAGGAAGGCTAAAGCTGAGAACGAGCTGAGGTTAGCGAGGGATGCTAAAAACAACAAAAAGGCTTTCTTCAGCTACGTGCATAGTAAAAGACAGAGGAAAGAAATGGTGGTTCAGCTATTAAATAAGGATGGAAAAATGATAACAGAGGACAAAGAAAAGGCAGAAGTGCTCAATTCCTACTTTGGCTCAGTCTTCTCCCAAAAGAGGGTCTATGACCCCCCCCCCCCTAGCAAAGGCGAAGTACAGGCTGAAGGGGCAGGATTGCAGCTTGAGATCGATAGGCATATGGTCAAGGAACACCTAATTCCTTTGAATGAGTTCAAATCTCCAGGGCCAGATGAACTGCACCCTAGAGTAATAAAGGAACTGGCAGAAGAACTCTCAGAACCACTGTCTATTCCCTTTGAGAAATCATGGAGGATGGACAGGTGAAGTGCCAGATGACTGGAGGAGGGCTAATGTTGTGCCTATCTTCAAAAAGGGTAAAAAGGAGGAACCTGGGAACTACAGTCCAGTCAGTGTGACATCAGTCCCTGGGAAAATTCTGGAGCAGATAATAAAGCAATCCAGCTGGAAGCACCTTGAAAACAATGCAGTGATTACTCGAAGCCAACATGGATTTGTCAAGAACAAATCCTGCCAGACAAATCTGATCTCATTTTTTGATCAAGTAACCTCCCTTGTGGACCATGGGAATGCTGTAGACATCATATACCTCGACTTCAGCAAAGCTTTCGACAAAGTGTCCCATGATATCCTGATGAGCAAACTAGCTCAAAGTGGGATAGATGAAACAACGATCCGGTGGATCCACAGTTGGCTACAGAATTGGACTCAAAGAATGCTTATCAGTGGGACCTTCTCAAACTGGGGAGAGGTAACAAGTGGGGTACCGCAGGGCTCAGTCCAGGGCCCAGTGCTCTTCAACATTTTGATTAATGACTTGAAGGAGGAGGTGCAGGGAATGCTGATCATAATTGCAGAAGACACAAAATTGGGCAGGATAGCTAATACTTTGGAAGACAGAAACAAAATTCAAAGTGATCTGGATAGACTGGAGCGCTGGGCAGAAAACAACAGAATGACATTTAATAGGAATAAATGCCAAGTTCTGCACCTAGGAAAAAGAAACCAAATGCACAGTTACAAGATGGGGGATACGTAGCTCAACAACACTACAAGCGAGAAGGATCTTGGAACTGTTGTCGATCACAAGCTGAATATGAGCCAACAATGTGTTGTTGTTGTTCAGTCGTTCAGTCGTGTCCGACTCTTCGTGACCCCATGGACCATAGCACGCCAGGCCTTCCTGTCCTGCGCTCTCTCCCGGAGCGTGCTCAAGTTCATATTCATTGCATCCGTGATGCTATCTAGCCATCTCATCCTCTGCCATCCCCTTCTCCTTTTGCCTTCAGTCTTTCCCAGCATCAGGGTCTTTTCCAGGGAGTTTTCTCTTCGCATTAGGTGGCCAAAATATTGGAGCTTCAGCTTCATTATCTGTCCTTCCAATGAGCACTCAGGGTTGATTTCCTTTAGGATGGACTGATTTGACCTCCTTGCAGTCCAGGGCACTCGTAAGAGTCTTCTCCAGCACCACAGTTCGAAAGCATCAATTCTTCATCAAAGCGCTCAGCCTTCCTTATAGTCCAGCTCTCACAGCCATACATTACTACTGGGAAAACCATAGCTTTGATTAGACGGACCTTTGTCGGCAAGGTGATGTCTCTGCTTCTTACTATGCTGTCTAGGTTGGCCATAGCTTTCCTCCCAAGGAGCAAGCGTCTTTTAATTTCATGGCTACAGTCACCGTCTGCGGTGATCTTGGAACCCAAGAAAGTAAAATCTGTCACTGCTTCCATTTCTTCCCCTTCTATATGCCAGGAAGTGATGGGGCCAGATGCCATGATCTTAGTTTTTTTAATGTTGAGTTTCAAACCAGCTTTTGCACTCTCCTCTTTCACCCTCAACAAGAGGCTCTTGAGATCCTCTTCGCTTTCTGCCATTAGGGTGGTATCGTCTGCATATCGGAGGTTGTTGATAATTCTCCCAGCAATCTTAATTCCGACCTCTGATTCATCCAACCCGGCATTTCTCATGATGTGCTCTGCATATAAGTTAAATAAGCAGGGTGACAATATGCAGCCTTGTCGTACTCCTTTCCCAACAATGTGATGTGACTGCAAAAGAGGGAAATGCTCTTTTGGGCTGCATTCATAGAAGCATAGCTTCCAAATCCCAGGAAGTACTAGTTCCCCTCTACTCAGCACTGGTTAGGCCTCATCTGGAGTACTGTGTCCAGTTCTGGGCACCACATTTTAAGAAGGATGCAGACAAGCTGGAGAGGGTCCAGAGGAGGGTAACAAAGATGATCAGGGGACTGGAAACAAAGCCCTATGAAGAGAGACTGAAAGAACTGGGCATGTTTAGCCTTGAGAAGAGAAGACTGAGGGGAGATATGATAGCACTCTTCAAGTCCTCGAAAGGTTGTCACAGAGAGGAAGGCCAGGATCTCTTCTCCATCATCCCAGAGTGCAGGATGCGGAACAGTGGGCTCAAGTTACAGGAAGCCAGATTACAGCTGAACATCAGGAAAAACTTCCTGACTGTTAGAGCAATACGACAATGGAATCCATTACCTAGGGAGGTAGTGGACTCTCCCACATTGGAGGCGTTCAAAACGAGGCCAGAGAGCCATCTGTCAAGGATGTTCTGACTTGGATTCCTGCATTGAGCAGGGGGTTGGACTCGATGGCCTTGTAGGCCCCTTCCAACCCTACTATTCTATGATTCTATGATATTACTGATTGTTGTAAGGTTGTTTTTAACCTTTATTATCATATAACATTATAAAACTTATTAGTGATTTGTTATCATTATTTATCCTTTTTAATTTCTCTCCTATTATTATTATTATTATTATTATTATTATTATTATTATTATGAGACTGACTATATGGTTACTGGAAATGAATTGTAGGCCTGCTTCCTTGTTATAAGACTGATGACATGATAAGATTAATTGTGCTGTATTGAATTGCAATTTTATCAATGTTATAGGTATAATTTTTATATATTATAAAAATATAAATCCCTGTCCAAATGTCTGGAGATGGTGAGTGGCTGGATGGGGAGGAATAGGCTGAAGCTGAACCCTGACAAGACTGAGGTACTTTTGGTGGGAGACAAGAGGAGGCTGGGGGATGTTGACCTGGTGTTGAATGGGGTACGGCTACCCTTGAAAGACCAGGTCCGCAGCCTGGGGGTCATTTTGGACTCCCAGCTGTCCATAGAGACTCAGGTGTCAGCTGTGAGCCGGACAGCGCTGTATCAACTCCATCTGATACAGCGGCTGCGCCCCTTCCTTCCCGACCATCTGCTCCCATCGGTAGTACAGGCCCTGGTCTCCTCTCGTTTAGACTACTGTAATGCGCTCTACATGGGGTTACCCTTGAAGACGGTTCGGAAACTGCAGCTGGTACAGAACGCGGCGGCTCGCCTGATTAAAGGCAGCCGCCGGCGAGATCACATCACTCCAGTGCTGAAGGAGTTGCACTGGTTACCAGTTGTTTTCTGGCCAAATTCAAGGTGTTGGTTTTGACCTTTAAAACCCTATATGGTTCTGGCCGAGCCTATCTTAAGGAGCGCCTCCAGCAGCACCAGACAGGCCGCTTAACAAGATCAGCCTCGGATGGCCTTCTCTCTGTCCCATCAGCCAGGACAGCTAGACTGGTGGGGACGAGGGAGAGGGACTTTTCTGTGGTGGCCCCCACTCTGTGGAACTCCCTCCCTAGGGAACTCCGTCATGCCCCCTCTTTAATGAGCTTCCATCATGCATTAAAAGCGTTGTTGTTCAGGCAGGCATTTGGGGTGGGTTAGGGTATTTTAGAAAATGTTTTTATTGTAGAATTTTATTGTTTTAAACTGTTTTTATTGTATGTTGTACATCGCCCAGAGTGGCTGGGTGACCAGCCAGATGGGCGATTAATAAATTTAATAATAAAATAAATAAATAAATAAAAATTTTAAGTGAATGGAATTTGAAGCTCGTGTGTACTGGGGTTTAAATTTATTCCTTTTAACTAATTTTCTCTCTCTCTCTTTTTTTTTTTTTTGCTCCTTTCTGATATTGTTGTGTCCTCTTAAGAATATTGTATTGTTGGGAAACTGTACCTACTGGTTAGGTTGTTGGTATTGTTTATTTCATTTATAAAGATTTTTTTTAAAAAAGTATTTTTTAAAAAAGAGATATCCGAATCACTCTGATATGGCAGTTTCCCATTGACTTGCATTGAGAAACACAAAAGGCCATAACTTTTTCAATTTTCATGATAAATACATGAAATTTGGGGACCTCTCAGACCCCATGGAGGAGATCCCACCTACCACATTTCAGACAGTTTGGCCAAGTAGTTCTTGTGCTAGGTGCAGGTGAAATTTGATTTTTTTCAAGGAGAACTCTCAAAGCAAAGAGCTATACTTTTCACAGGTTGCATAGAGGTGCATGAAATTTGGGGACCTCTCTGCCACCATGGAGGGGATCCCACTTGCCAAATTTCAGATAGTTTGGCCCAGTAGTTTTTGTGCTAGGCGCAGGTAAAATGTGCTGTTCTCAGAAACTCAAAACAAACTCAGAAGGGATAATAATCAGAGAAGTTCCGTGTTGAAGCAGAGGAGGTCACTACCCCTAATCTCTGCTGTAGTAGGTTTCTTTGAATTGCAAATAACCTCTCTCCCGTAGTACTACTTTCCTATTCAGCTTCACAATGGATGACCTCAGGCTCTCTCTGGCTGAATTTGGAATACACATTTACCTAGGAACACTGGCAGGCAGGTTGGCAGAGTGGTTTTTGTAGTAATGTGCTTTTTTTAAACACACACCAAATGGATATTTTATATTTATATTTTATTTTATTTAGCTATACCACACCTGCCAAATTAAAGAAATGATGCAAGTGAACTGAAGGAACTGAGAGTGTAGCAAAGTGCACATCATTATCCAGTTTATATTTATATATGCAGTTGGTTATCTGGTCAGGCACTGGACACCTCCACCTTGTGGACCCTCACTTCCCCCACCCCATCTCCTCCATGGTGGCCTGCCTAAGCCTCTTGGGGGTGAGAGACAGAGACCTTGCAGGAGTTCCAGCACCACCAGCCTTTTGGGACATGGGGGCCTCTTCCTTGAGCAAGACCGATTGGTGCTGCCCCCTTAAATGCAGGAGCAGGCTGCTGGTGTAGTGCCCTGGCTGTGTCCCCCTGCTCAGAGACGCCTTGCGGTGGTGGCAGACAGCAGTGCTGGGATCCACTCCCACCTCACAGTGGTCCCACACGACGCTGCCCTGACATTTCGGGGGAGACGGAGACTACCTGCCTTGAGTCTCAGGGGTCACCACACGAGCAGGGGGAACAAAGGAAGAGGGGTCAGGTGCTGGAGCCTCTGCCTGCTGCTCGTCCTCCCCCACACCCCGGGGGATCTCCTCCTCTTGACCCCCCACCACACTGAGGACATCAGACACCTCTGATGTAACGCCCATCAGCGGGCTCCCCTCGTCCACTACGCAAGGCGATGGCGCTCCTTTGGCAGGCAACGGTGCTGCCGCTGCCTCCTCAGACAGTGACCTCCAGGCACTGCAACTTGCCTCCGCGCTCTGCTGCCCTGCTAAACCAGGATGCACTACCCAGACTGGGGCAGAGCCAGCTTGTCTACCAGTGCTGCTAGTCCCAGTGGCGCCTCGCCCGTCCCTGCCCCTGCCAACAACACCCTGAAGATGCCTCATATTGGCTAGCTTGCTTTGCCACACAGCGTAGTCTTATATTATTTAAACAATAGCTGTTGTTAACTTAATGTGTGTGTGTAGTGCTTTGCCTGCTGTTTTTGGAAATGTGGACTGTTTGCCACACACTGTTTGCTTGTTCACACAACACAAGCAAAAGAAAAGCAAACACTGAACTACCTACAAGCAAGGGGGGGGCTAACTATAATCCTTAATAGAAGAGAAAAGGGGGGTTGTTTTGTTTTTTTAAGGGGGGAGAGATCAAAAATGGGAAGGGAAGGAATACAGGAATTGAGAAGGGGTGGTGGTGGAGGGGAGCCAAGAACAAGGACAAGAAAGGTTATAGATATATAGATATAGATTAGATATAGATACACACACACTCAAATTAAGGGCAAACTAATGGTTGATAGAGAACTGAGAAGTGGGGGGGAGCTAAAGAATGAGGCAAAGTGAATTTTTTTGGTTTTTTAAATGAACAAACAAGACGACAAACATAATACCTATTAGAGCAGAGTGGGGTGGGGGGAAGACTAAGACCCAGGGAGGAAACTCCAAATAAGTACTAAATGTCTGGGTTTTTTAAAATAAAGAATCTACAAAAGAAAGAGAATTGGGAAGGAAGAAGAGCACTAGTACAACACGCATGCACATGCACGCATGCCTCTAGTCAAGTTCAGACAGAGCCCTCTCCAGTAACATCACCTCTCTCACAATGAGCAAATCCAGCCATTTCTCCACATTTATTCAGTATCCCCCCCCCCACTTCTCCACTGTCACTGACTAGAGACTGCTGGGTTCCATTCAGCCCTAATTTGGCAACTAGAGTTGCCATTCGCCAAAGCTCACTCCCCCCTCCTCCTCCTCCTCCTCCTCCTCCTCCTCCTCCTCTCCCCCTCTCTAATCTCTCTCAAATTGATACATTTGGAGCCAGTGTGTCTGGGCTGCTCAGAAGGCATCAGAAGAGCTATGAATCTCCAAGGCGGACGAGGCGCCTTGTCGGCGAGCCGTTTCACTTCAGGGTGCCTCGGCGCTGTTCTGATCTGCCTTGTATCGTGCTGAGGCACCTCCAAATCAGCCCACTTCACCTCATTATTCAGGCTTCAGACCGAAGCAGTGCACAGCCGTAGTAATTGCTTAGTGCTATGAGTTGAATTGGTCATGTGCAGGCTGATGCCACGTACTAATCTCAGCCTCGATTGACTTTTCACTCCCAGCTGCCACTGCAGCCTTTTGAGTCGCTGCTGCTGGAGGTCAACACTGATCTAGAGTGCTTCCAGCTCCTAGTGCTACCAATCAAAAGACATTGTGCTGCTCTCCCATCTTCCCTTTCTAGATGAATTTCCTATGGTAAGAAAAAAGATGGAAGAAGTGGTGGAAAAAGACACAAATAACATGTGGATGCCCTGTAAAATTCTGTGGGCAATTCTCAGAATAAAAGCTTCATCTGGAACCAGCCCTAGACATAAAGTTAAAGTTCAGGGTGAAATCCAGGTGTCTCTCACTGCTGACAGAATGGCATCTACCAGCAGAGTGGATTCACCCTCCCCCCCCCCCACAGCTCCCTGTGCATCTCCAAAATCTTCTCCTTCAGAGAAGATGCTGGGGGGCACACAAGACTGCAGAGAGCAGGACAGGAATGGGAAGTCCTGATGCACAAATGGAAGTCGCCTTGTGCAACATTGCATTTCACCCATTATAGACCCAATCATGACCACGACAAGACCTTGTGGAGTGTGTACAAGAATGTAGAGTGGACTACACCATACCGGCCCCAACAGTAGCTCCAATCTAAACTGCATGGATGGCGCAGAGATGCGAGCACAGAATAAAAGCATATAAAATAGCTTGGCTGTGATTAAAAGATCCCCATTGATTCGGACATTAGGGGTGCATCCAGATAGTTCAGGCATTAGGGGTGCTTCATATTGCCATCACCCTGCCTTATTCATAGAATTTCACAGGGGGAGAGGGAATCCAGATGCCATTTTCTCCCATTTATAATCCTCCCATATTTCCCCACTGCTTCTTTCATCTTGCTTGTTTCTGTGGAAAATCCATTACAGAAAAAAGGTTGCACTTGGTGTGTGATGCCTTTTGATTAGTAGCAGTAGGAGCCCTCTGTCTGGAAGCACCCTGCATCAGGAATTTTGAACTCGAGGGACATTTACATCACTGGAGAACCACACAAAGCCTGCCCTCCTCCTGAAGTGCTAGGCAGAATGGACACCAAAGAAGCTGCTGTTCTCCTCCATGGATTTCCACTCCTGACTCCAGGCATTTGCCTCTGAGTGGACATTCATATACTCTCAGTTGCTCCGGACAGTAACACACAACTCCATTCAGCAAGACGTGTGTTTCTTAAAACCACGTTGCAGCCTTGAAACATCCTAGACATCCACGTCTATGGTCTCCTTCCTGTGTCCTTAAAGTGACACATACCTTTTCTAGAGGATTATGCTACACAGAGCTCATGAATTCTTCCGGATTCCATGGTTTCCATGGCAGCAGCACTGGTTGCTGAGCCATCAGGAGGAGCCCCATGAGCCACCAGCAGCAGCCCCCTCCACTCCCTCGGCCACCACCCCCTCTCTACTTCCCCTCCCTCTATGACCGGACAGCACAAAACACCACCCTAGCTGACTGCAGCCTCTGGCGGAAGCTTTTTGTGCCCTTGCGAGGGGGTGAAGCAGGATCGGCTGGGCCTCAGAGACCTCCGCCTGGGCTTGGGCTCCTCCCCCCCACCAATGAGCGCTGCTGCCCGCCTCCCTGGCCAGCTGGCCTGGCCCCCATCCCCTATGAGCCACTGCGCTTCTTCTGCCCTGCTACTGAGGGCACCACCCAGCATGGAACAGGGGCACATCAACAGCCAGATGGGGAGATCTGTGAGCTGGGCATCCGTCTGAAGGAGCTGGAACTGCTTGCACTCACTGGGGATGGCTCAGACCCTCAGCAGTGTAAGTAAACCAAAGGCTGATCCCCAAAGCCTCTTGGTACAGAACCCACAAATATCCAGAAGAGCAGTGGTGTGGTAGAACCAGGGCTCCTGGGGAGGCAGCTCCAGCACCTTTTGATTAGCAAGGATGCTGGCATCATCTGCCACCCACTCAGAATCCCCTGTTCTCTCTGAGCTTAGCTGCAATCCTCAGAGTAGCTGGGAGGGGATGAATTTTCCTAGCAGCACTATATTGTTCCCTATTGTAATGTAAAGTTTTGGGGATGGCCTGGTCTTGCATGGGCAACTAAGGCCCATTAGCTTTATAAAATACCTGCTTCTAGCAGATGAAAACTCCTGGAACTGGTTTGTTTATTATGGATCAACCCACCTGCCTGCAATTTTGTACTCTTCATGGGGCTGTGGCTGCAGGAATTGTCATGATGAGCACCTGCACTTCAACATTTACCATGACACCACTGCCTAAGATCCTTTTGATATTGTACCCTAACAGTGGATCCCAAATGTCTCTGTTATAGTACCTCAAAAGTATGGAACCCAATGGTACAACACAAAAGTACCAGAATATGTCACTATCCACACTTGTCATCTGCCCACAACAGATCATGATCTTAATTCATCCCATGATCCTTGGCATCTCTACCTTGATCCTAAATACCTTAATTTAAAAACTTCCATATGGATCCTACAATCCCTAGATAATGTCTCCATAATGTTAGCAAATTTCATTTGGGAATCACCTACAAATGCATAACTGAAAATGTCTGCTTCTCACACAAAAGTAGCAACAGGAGAAGGAATTATCTGCCAACATTCTCTCCCCTACACAAATGATTGAAAAACCCAGGAGCTGTTTCCTTCACGAAACCTGACCATTCTAATCCCCGTACTCCCACAAACCAAATCCATAGACCCACCAACCCATTTCCAAGTTTTCCATCAAGAAGAAGCCAATATGTTGCCAAATTGTAATTTCATGTTACTCACTAAGGGGTCACAATTCCCCATGCTGGATGAGGAATGTTGGGAGTTGCAGGACGTTTTTTGTCTAAACATGCACAAGATTGCACCCTAAATGCTCTTATTATAGCTAAGAGGGATGGCACAGATGCAGCTATTCTCACCCATTCTTCACATGGGCCTGTCATCCAGTGCTTTTGTCCACCTTTTGTTACAAGCGCTACTCCAGACACACCAAACAGTAAGTCGAGGACTGATACTAAATGACAGGATGATGAAGCAATGGGCAGGAAAACCATGGCTACCTTGCCTCGCACTGCATTGCAGATTTTAAATAAGGTGTGGGAAACTTTACTTGGTCCAGGTGCCACATTCCTTTGGGGGGAATTTCCAGGGGCTGCATGCCAGACCTGGACGGGGCCCTCCACCAAACATGGGCAGGGTTGAAACTAAATTGGGGACTGCCATCCCCAGTGGAAGCTGGTGGCTCCAATGTCAGTGGGGCAGTGAATCCGCTCCAGGTTTCAGTCAGAACTCTAAAGGAGCTATCCTGGAGTCACTGCCCCACTGACATCAGAGCCACCTGCCTCCACTGGCCACCCCACCTTCTCACTTGCACACATTCTCTTTCACACCCTCATGCATTCTCACACACAACACACACCCATTCATTCACACACACTTTCGCACACACACACACACACACACACACACACCCTAAAATGCCCCTCATGCTGCAGTTAGGGTTTTTAAAAGCCCCCATTGGCAGCATGGGGAGATTTTTAGAGGGGGGCTGCAGTGCTCAGAGAGGGGAGGTTAGCCCCTCACTCTCCAGCAGCATCGCCCACCCCTCAAAGAATGCCACCCACTCAGCAATTGCCCTTGTTTAAAACCCTAATTGCATCTGGGAGAGGAGGGTTAGCAGCACTGGCAGAAGGGAGACTGCGGGCCAGATGGGGAGGATGCATCCAGCCCACCTGGCAGAGGTTCCCTGCCCCTGTTTTAAAGGCAGAGTGCATTTCTCTGGGTTGCAATTTGGCAACCCATCTGGATCAAGGTCTGAACATCCAGAGGCATTCCAGACTTTAATTCTGCCCACATTAATCAGCAATGTAATCTAAATCTAGAGATACAGTTACAGAGGTCCCAATATCCAAGCACAGCTGAAATCTTTGGGTATGTTGAATGTGGGATCCCACCCCCTGATCCAGGCTGGAAGCTCAAAGCATGCTCTGGTCTTTCTTAGGCAGGGGTATTTTCTGCCCTAATGAGCTTGGATGATCACCTCTTTTGTTTGTTCTTTTCCTATACATACTTAAGCTTGTAGATCTGAAGTTGCTTTGTTGAGCTGCCAAACAGGGTGTTTCCTTGTGTTTTCTGTCTACCATTCTATAATAAATCAGTATAAAGATGCTTGAAGTTGCTCCATTGAACAACTGGACTTCACAGATCTTTTGCTAAATATAAATGCCATCAACACAAGGCCCATTTCTACATGGAGGCATTCTATGGAAATAATTAAATGGCCTGACAAACTTTCTAATACATTTTCCCAATATTTTGGTCAAGTGATTGTGGCTGGGATCATGAGTTTGCTTCACAAGCAGAAGCATCCCTTGAGCAGACGTCTGCTCCTGGATGGTCCCACCATCAGAAGGTGGGAAAAGACAACTTCCATGGATTCCCCCTGCCTCTTGCAGCCTCTTTGTCCCAAAAATCTGTTCTGTGGACTGGGGAACCCCTGGAACTGTGGGAGGAGCTGAGGGGGGAGCACAGAACCAGCCCATCCCCCCCCCTTCCACCAGCAGAATCCTCTGCTGGATCTTGGTCCCATCCATGAATGGACAGGCTCCTTCCATTCACAGATGCCTACTTAGGTCCAAGCCTAGATGTCCGGAGATGAGGAATGGGAAGAGATTGAGACACAGCTTCTAAATCTATTGACATTTTGTAAAAGTCAGGTTGCTAATCTGAGAAAATATTTTAAAACCACTCATCTCTCTGATCTCCTAAGTATTATTAATGCTAGCAGATAATAGGTTCACTCCAGAAATCTGAACCAGTAAATCTGATAACCAGTTCAGATGGAACACCAACTTGGATGTCCAAAGTCCTGCATAACAAATACTTAAAACTGGGTGGACAACCTGTGGCCCTCTAGATGTTGCTGGACTCCCATCAGCCCTAACCATTGGCTATGCTGCTGAGCTGATCAGAGCTGCAGTCTAACAACATCTGGAGGGCCACAAGTTGCCCATCATTGACTTTAAATCAGGTGTTGTTGTTCATAGATGTTGTTCACATCTGCTAACAACAGGTGAAGGCTGGTTATTTGAAAGTTGAAACAGAAGGATTTCTGACTGCAATTTTTTTTAAAAAAAAAACCCAGAACTTTGGAGGTTGATTTCTGTCAGAAGTATAGAGAGAAGCTAGAAACCATTGAGCCAAACCATTGGATCAGTGGAACCATTCACTGGACCAGTAAAATCACTGTAATCAAGGTGATGCTTTGACAAATGTAAGCTGTTAAGAAAAGCATAAGGACAACCCTGTTCCACTTGCAAAAAAGTAGGGGTGGGCAGATGTCAGGCTTGCAGGATCTACTTCATGTTTTACTATGAAGAGAACCACCAACCAGATATGGATGCAAAACAGAGGCTGCAGTGGGCAGACATTTGCCAAGAATTAAGGAGTCTTTGAGCACATGCTCAGCCCAGGAATATATGATTGGTACCAAGCTCACAAGTCCTTTCACATAAAACACACTCCTGGTTTTTCCCCCAAGCAATCTTTTTCAACAACCTAATTTAAAGGGGAGAGGGGAGCTTTTTAGTTGTTGCTGTTGTTAGGCAATTGGGCATCAGAAACCCTGCCAGTTTACGGCAAATCACATAACAGATCTACCATTAGGTCCCAATCTGCCTTCTGCCCACCTCTGCAATAAAGGAAATGGTTAATGATTGCCACAGCTTCCAATAGTTGTAGAGCTGCTCCAGTGCTGGGAGTTGGAACAATGCAAGAAACTCCAGTAGCCCTTAAGATGGGACTCAAGAGGTCATCATTAGCCCTAAGCTTAAAATTGTCATGTAATTGTGGGCAATCCTAGGCACTATGTTCCTGTGACACAAAGCATGGGATCAGACTATCGACAAGGCTACTTTGCTTAACTGTACTGTTTGCATGGTGTCACTTTTCCCAAAAGCATTGACTCAGTTTTTCCCATCTTGCTGTTTGGTTCTCCCAAATAATAGTGTAAAATTTATCCATTGAGGGTCAATATTATTGGTGGGGATTGCGCTGGAATGTTACATCCTTGTCTCCAATGACTGTACACTTGACTTTGTAACTGATAGCCAACTAAGGTTAGGTTCCGTTCCTTTCTAGATAAGCTTCTGAAGGCACTGAAAGATGAAAAGACACAAGATGTAATGACAGGACTGACTCTAAAGGAACATTCACCTGCATCATGAGAGTTATTTATGTCTGACCTCACACTATTCTAATGGACTCATTATGTATCAATTTAATGGCTATTCATTTTATTCCTATGCTGCCAAAATGGAAATTTGCAAGTATTCTTCAATTAGCATTTTGTACATTTGCCCAATACTATATATTTCAAATGCAAAGTAATCTAAAGTTTCAAGTTTGTAATTTCTCTACAGTTATCCAAGCATGCGCTCATGACATGCATACTAATATCCACTTAATTGTGCATGTTTCAAGGCACTGCGCACTTCTGCTACATTGGACACTTGAGAGGTGAGCCTTAGCGCTGGTGTACACATGCAAATAGATTATCCTTCTCCAACATGGAACCCTCTGGATGTTTTGGACTTCAGCTCCCATCAGGGCCAGCCAGCATGACCAATGGTCAGGGATGATGGGAGTTGTAGTCCAAAACAGCTGGAGGGCACCAGGTTGGCGACGGCATCATTTGATGACCAGAAGCGGAATACATGAAAACCACTGCATGACGATGTGAAAGTTTTGTTAGCTGGTTTATACATTTGTGTTAGGAACATAGGAAGCTGCTTTATATCAAGACAGACCACTGAGCCATCAAGCTCAGTATTGTCAACAGTGACTGGCAGCAGATCTCCAGGTTTCAGGCAGGGGTCTTTCTCAGCCCTACCAGGAGATACTAAAGACTGAACCTGGGACCTTTTGCATGAGAAGCAGGTGTTCTATCACTGAGCTATGACCCTTCCCCAAAATGTTCATCACTTGATGACTGCAACATCAATTTGCATCTGTGCCTGGTCCATATCAGATAGAAAAGCACAGACAGAACTTTCCTATCCTACTCACATCACATCAAATACTGAGCTTTAAAACTGATTGCGTTTCACACATTCAGCTGCCAGTTACCAAGCAAACAGTAATTAACGGCACAATCCTATGCAAGTTTAAACAGAAAAAAGCCCTACAACTCCCAGCATTCCCCAGCCATTCCCATTCTGGCTGAGGAATGCTGAGAGTTGTGACACTTTTTTCTGCCTAAACATGCATAGGATCACTCTCTGCGTGATGTACATGCGTGTCTGAAGCAGCTCATAGGCTTGGTTCGTATACACTGAAGAATCACATGGATGGCAGTCCTCCAGCTGCTGGGAATTCTGAGGCAAGGAACATAAGAAAAGCCCCGTTGGATCAGACCCAAAAGTCCATCTAGTCCAGCATCCTGCTTCCCACAGTGGCCAGCCAGATGCCTCTGGAAGCTCACAAGCAGGAGATGAAGGCAATAGCCCTCTCTTACTGTTACTCCCAGCGACCAGGACTCACAAGCCTGCTGTCTTTGAACATGGAGATTCTATACAGCCATCATGAGTAGCAGTCATTGATAGTCTTATTCTCCATGAATTTGTCTAACCCAGGGCTGGCCCAAGATAGTTTGCTACCTGAGGTGACAGACAAGATGGTCTGTTCCCCATTCCATGTACAAAAGAAAATTGGACTGGCAGCTGAATCTTCATTGATGGAAACAGTACAGCCTCCTCCATTGCACCTGAGGGCAGAAGGCTAGCTTAGGGGGTATAGGGCAGGCTATGTGGTGCACACACAGCTCTGCCCACTCCTCTTCCCCCACTCAGCATCTGCCACCTGAGGTGGCTGCATCACTCTGCCAATTGGTAGGCCCAGCCCTGGCCTCGCCTCCTTTCAAAGCCACCTGAGCTAGTAGTTGTTGTTGTTGTTCAGTTGTTAAGTCGTGTCCAACTCTTCGTGACCCCGTGGACCATTTCTATGCATTAATTACATGTTTTGTGAGGAATTACTTGATTTTGTCTGTCAGAAATCTGCTGCCAACCAATTTCAATAGATGACACTGAGTTCTAGTGTTGGGGTGGGGGGAGCACTTCTCTATCTGCTTCCCCCATGCGTAACTTTATTAACTTCTATCATGCCTCTCCAGCTGCCTTTTTTATAAATCAAATAGGCCCAAGCAGCCTTTCCTTGTCTGGAAGGTGCTCCATCCTCCTCCTCCTCATTTCGGTCCCCTTTTTCTGCACCTTTTCCAGCTCTGCAACCTCCTTTTTAGAGATGGGACAACCAGAACTGTACACAGCATTCCAAACTTGTCTGAACCGTAGATGTATGCATGTGCACTGCAATACTGGCAGAATCATTTTTCGATCCTTTCCCTAACAATCCCTTTTCTGTCTAATAAAGAGGGGACTCTCTTCCACCAATATTCAGATCAGTCAACCATAGGGTAGCCATTTGTGAATTGCCAAAAAAGAAGACATTCATCACCCAAACAGAGGACACTGATTTGCATAAAATTTGCAAAATATGCTACTTTATGTGTATGCACATGTAGAAATAATTATTCTAATTTAAATAGAAATACAGTACATCTCACCATGGTGTGGAAGACTGGGACCAGGTGAGCTGTGTGCCTTGCTCAGGCTGCTGTCCAGGTGCTGTTGATGGACAACTGCTGCACGCTCTTCCTTTTGATGGTTCTTTATCTTTATATTGGACTTGGGACCGGACAGCCCTTCAAATAGAGGATGCCTTCAAAAGAGAGGACAGTCCTCTGGCAGCCTGACTGTTCTCTGTCAAAGAGGGCACATGGCCACCCTGGGTCAAAAATGCTTCGGGGGGAAGGAGGGAGACTAGACCAACTTACCATGGCTTGGCACCATAGTATCAGAGGTGACAAATGTGCCATTCTAAAATAACACTCTAGAAAATACTGCACCATTGCATCCCTCTCAGCAGCTGTGCCACTCTTTTTCAGGCAACTATTCTTTGTTTGAAGTCAGTTTCTGTTGGAGCAAGTGAAGAGCTGCTGCTTTAAGATGCTGGACACAGCTGCAGCAGAAACCACGTTAGGGTGGCGCGGCACCTCCTCCCGCTTCTTCTAAATTTCTGAGGATTTGGGACCAGGCAACGGTCACCTCACCCCTCCAACTTCTCCTACTTCCATCCTCATCATTTAGAACTTAGCTCCATCCCACAGGAGAAGAGAACAGAAATCAGATTGGTGACAGCTCTGGATCATTTGATTTGTACTGACAAAGAAAGAGCTCGCATCATCTATAAACTATAAAAGATGAGTGCAATCAACAGAGGTAATCACACTTAATTCCAGCTGAAATCGATGGATTTCATGAACTGCTTGGATGACAAAAGAAAGCGTACTCTGGCATCTTAAAGACACTGTTATCATGGCGTGAGCTTCCACAGGCAAGAGCTGGCTGGCAGCAAGGGCATTGCTAGGTTCGTAAAAGATCCAGGGCACAGGCCCATATATATGAGTCCAAGTGCACGTCTAATATGTGTGTGTGTGTGTGTGTGCATGCGCAAGCACGCATGCAGTGTGCTTGCATGTATGTATAGGTTACATGCATACATACACAAGAAGCGTGCACTGACGCCCCACCCCACTTCAACTCAGACCCCGATTCAGCATTTTCGGAAACATCCCACTTCTGCTCTGGCCAATTTGTAGTTGGACCACTTCAGCTCAGCACCAAACTCGAGCCAAGGTTTGGAAAAATTAGTCTTTATGCTTCCTGTTGACTACCATGGGAAATCAGAAAAAAAATCCTATAACATTTTTTCTCTTGGTCAGAACTGGGTGATAATTTCAGGCATAGTAGCCCCCTAGAAGGGGATTACACCTGCCCAGTGTCAGAAAAATAGGTGCAGGGTTTATATTTTGATTTTCTTTTAAAGGGAACTGCCAATAACATTTTAATTCCTTGGAAGAATTAGATAAAAATTTCAGGATTCATTGCCCCATCAGAGGAGATCATGTCTGCCAAATTTCAGAATGATAGCCACAAGGGTTTTTGTGCAAGGATGGCCTTGACATTTTGAGGTCTCCAAAAGAGGTCATACTTATCTCCCTATGTTCCTTGTGGAGCATTGTTCTGAAAATTACAGACAGCATAGGAGTGTCCCTAAGTAAGAAACCAGAAAAGTTTCAGGACAATAAGTGCAGCAGTCATGTGGAAGGGGAGTTCTCCAATTTGGGGGAGGGAGTGATTTGCTTTCCCTTCCATTTACCCCTTCCCCAATAGTTTTTGGGTAAATTCGTATGAAAATGCACAGGTCATTAGAGGTGTCCCCCAGGCAAGAAACCTGCAAAGTATGAAAATGCACAGGTCATTAGAGGTGTCCCCCAGGCAAGAAACCTGCAAAGTATGAAAATGCACAGGTCATTAGAGGTGTCCCCCAGGCAAGAAACCTGAAAAGTTTATGAAGGATATAAATGCATTCTAATTTAGAATTACTAGAATTTATTTACATTTCACCAATGTTAGCAGCAGGGGAACATGGGTGGGAAGGTGCTATTGCACCCATGACCTGCTTGTGGGTTTTCTGTAGGCATCTGGTTGGCCATTGTGTGAACAGAATGCTGGACTAGATGGACCTTGGTCTGATGCAGCATGGCTCTTCTTATGTTCTTAAATATAGAGTGCCTCTGAGCATGTGCAGAATGTTTTTCTTTCACCACTGAGCACTTATTATCCCCCTACCAATTCTATTCCCCTCCATGCAGCCATCCCTCCTCATCCGACCATCTTCCAGAAACTCTTCATAAAAACAGATGTCTTGTTTTGTGCAAGTCTCCTCTACCTTCTCCTACCTCTCATTGTATCTTCCTCCCCTTAACTTCATTTGTGCCAAGACTTCACCAGGATTCAGCCAACGAGTCTTTTTTCAAAGCTAGGGCCAAGTTATGGAGAAACTCTGAGCATGTACTAAGTGCCTTTCCCTCACCACTGAAGCTAAAGTTCATGCAAAAAAAAACAAAACCCAAACCCACAAATGACAAAACATGCATAGGACTGAGCTGAAAGGGTAGTCAGTTCATTAGACGGAATTGAGTAAGCACTGTATTAAGCTTGCAGTACCATGCTGACAACTCAGGACCTTTTTCTAAGTAAACATGCAGAACATCAAGGTACAAACCTCCCTGCAAAAGTAACTTGTGCCGGAATCCTATGCACACTTTCCTGAGGATAAGGCTCATTAAACATAATGGGACTTCTCAATAGGTATACATAGGATTGCATAAATTAGCAATATTTATCTCCCCTCCACTTAAAAAACAAACCAAAAACTCATTTTAAAAAAAAAAAATTAAAGCTTTCTGTTCATAGGAACATAGGAAGCTGCCTTATACTGAGACAGACCCTGGGTCCGTCTAGCCCAGGATTGTCGACACTGACTGGCAGCCTCGACTTTTCAGGGTTTCAGGCAGGATCCTTTCCCAGCCCTACCTGGAGATGCTGGGGATTGAACTTGGGACCTGCTGCATGCCAAGCAGGTGCTCTACCACTGAGTTACAGCCCTTCCTATTGCTGGATAATGGCAATGGACAGACAAAACAGCCGCAGATTTGTTTCTCTGCAACCATGTGAGCCCACTTTTCTCAAAGGCTTGAGTGAGGAGAAAGAGAAAAACCAACCCTCTTGTCTGTTTGTCAAGTTTGATACTTTCTTATAAAGTCAAATACAGTTTAGAACTTCTCTTGCCCACCAAAGAGAATTCTCTTTAAGAATTCCCCAAGATGTGCTCTGGGTGGAATAAAGAAGAGAAAGAAAGAACAGGAGAGGGGAGGGCAGGGCAGGGCAGGGCAGGGCAGAGCAGGGAAGAAGAAAAGAAGAATAGTGATTGGAAATGTGCGGGGGCAGGTAGAGAGAATTCCCTAAGCCAAGTGGCTCCTTTCAGAGAAGTAGTACTTCAGAGGAATTTAGGAGGCTGTGCAGGGTTTGCAAGGATTGCACGTACTTAAATGAACTTTATGAGGTGATGTGGCTGAGGGCTTTTTCTAGCTTTTTTGAAACTGTAGAACCTATTTAAAAGCCCCAGCAGTTTCTCGATCATGACGCCACATAGTCCTAACCCTCCCTTTGGGATTATTTGAGTCCTACAGCTACTTAGGAGAAATTAAAGTGGAGGGGGAGAAAGAAGTTTGTGGAGGCTGATTGGATCTTTTGCTGTACTGAAGCTACTAAACTTCTGCAGAAGCCACAGGTTCACGTTTGGGGCAGTTAAATCAGATGCCAAGTGAAATACCAGTATTTCACATGGCATCTGATTTAACTGCCCCAAACGTGAACCAGTATCTCACATGGAGCTCTTTCTTCCCTTCCTTCTCCCTCTTCAAAATTTCATTGCAGGCAAGCTCCCAACAGTGGGCATGCAAGAGCAGAAAAGAAAAGTAGGGGGAGAGAGGGTTTTTGCACCTCAAAAAAAACCTACACCAGAGATTAGGGATAGTGACCTCCTCATGGTCACCTTAAACACCTAAAACATCAGGATCTCTAATCCCCTGGGTGACTTAACAGTTTTTACTTTTCGTTTTAGACTTTGAGAAAAGGAAACTTTATGCATGGCTAGCGCAAAAGCCACTGGACCTAACTGTCTGAAATTTGGTAGGTTCAGTCAGCTCCATAGGGCCTGCTAGGTCCCCAAATTCCATGCATGTATGTGGAAGCACAAAAGAATTATAGCTCTTTGCTTTGACAGATTTTCTTGAAAATAGCAAATTTTACCTGTGACTAGCACAAAAGACACTAGCCCTAATTGCCTGAAATGTGGCATATTCAATAAGCTCCATGGGGGATACCAAGCCTCCAAATTTCATTTATTTATCATACAAACTAAAAAGTTTATGGCCATTTTTGTTTTCCAATGCAAGTCAATGGGAAAATGTTAAAAAATGGCAATTAGGACAGCTCAAAAGATCCGGGGCACAGCTCAAAAAAGATCCTGTGCCTGTGCCCATGTGGGCCTCATATAACAACAGCCCTGGCTGGCAGAATATGTGAACCCCCAAGCCAAACACAATCCACTAGCCATATGGTGGCCAGTAAGGGATCAAAAAGGGCCACCTTATATTTCTTTGGAGGGCACTGTACATTCCCCTGGGCTGTTTTGGGGCATCTCTACATCAGCCTAAAATCCTGCATTTAAAATGGGGCTTTCTGCTTCCGTTTTAAATGCAGGATTGCAACTACTCCCTTTTTCACCCACTTCCTTTCCCCCGCTTCCTCTTCTCCACCCCTTCTCCCTGTATCTGAGTCTTCCATTATCTTTCATTGATCTCTCTCCTCTTCATGCCACTTTTCCTCTTTTCACAGAGGGAAATCAAGTGGGACACAATGGGGTAATTTGATAGCTCATTATCTGCAATCTATTTAAAAATGGAACAAAAGGGCATTTAGCGCAGGAGACACCTTGGAGGTTCACAGCATCATGTAAAGAGCCTGCAAAATTCCATGAAGGAGCAATCTCAATCACAGGATAAAAGCTCTATATGAAGAAAGCATGTGTGTGTGGACTGGATTGTTGTTTCTTTGCCTCTCTCCCTTGTTTTATACTGCTGTGAGGTGTGAAGTGGAATCAGCAGGGGTGTAAGTACCCTGATGGATTCTACCCTGTGTGTTTAGTGGTTTCTCAGGGGCAGAGTTGGAGAGATCTGTGGGTGTGGTTATTAATTGTGTGTTGGATAGGAAGAGAAATGACGGAGGGAGGAGAGCAGGCCATTAGAGTGGAAGGGAAACAGATCCTTAATACCTGTTCTCCTTTCAACCACAAACATCCAGGTGACTTCCTCTTTGGTCAAAGCCAGGTTCTGCTGCTGAATGTCAGGTCAGTTAATGGTAAGACCTTGATCACCCAGCATTTGATCCTGAATGAGCATGCTGACCTGGGATGCCTTATGAACTCCTTTTTGGATGAGCTGGGAGGAGTTAATCTGTCCCATCTTTTTCCACAAGGTTTCTTGGTGCAGTAGCAGGCCAGGGCTGGATGGTGGGGAGATGGAGTGGCAATAATTTATTCTATTGGGAATCCATCCCTCTGACAAGGCTAGAGCTGTGCACAAATGGCCTCTCAAAATTCTCCACCCTATTTGTGGGGAGAGACATTTTCACTGAATTTCTCCTGGGGGAGAAGAAATTCTCAACAATTTCTCACAGGTAGGGCTCATCACTGGCAGGGGCTGTAGCACTGCTTCTTTCTTTCTTGTAAGGGATTTTGTGTGTGTGTGCTGCCACTGCAAGTCTGTGTTGGCAGGCTGGTCTCCATTTTGCACCCACCACAATGCAGGTTTGAGAGGACAGTGCTGTGTCTAGCTCCAGGGAAGGGGTGTGGCTAGTGGTGTGCAAAAATCTTTCCTCCAATTTCCTAAAAGTTGTCTTCTCCCATGAAAGAGGCTTCCATTGATCTGCCTTATTCTCAGCGTGTTTTTAATAATTTATTTTTGTGTTGTTTTTGAGCTTACCTAGTAATTGTGGAGCGGCCAAGGGTACTGCGTATGTTTTCTTTCTATTACACTTCTCTCCATTGCTCTGCAGCCTTCCAGGCTGCCTGCACTTCCTGATCTGAAAAAAAGCCCAGTGGGAGGAATGACCTCATAATGTCTTCCCCTGGGCTTTAATTGAAGTGTGGGAAGCCGAGGAGGCTGCAGGTTGCCAGAGAGATGATTGCACAATGACAAGAGGATACTTGCACACACTCCTCAGCCACCTCCTAAGTAAGGTAAGCACAAGAAAGCCAAACCCAACCCAGGAGAATTTCTCCAAAACTTTTTTCACCACTGAATTTCTTTTTGAAAGCAATTTATTTTCTCTCAAATTGAATGAGAATGATTGAAAAAAAATATCGGAGACATTTTCAGCACAGCAGTAGTCTAGGTGTCCTGTCTAGTAATCTCCAGGTTTTGCACTTGGTGGTGGGTCTTTGAGACAGGATTGAGTGTCTGGTGGTGCACCTCCCACCCGACTGCCTCCCTACCTGAGCTAACAGGTAGTGTCTCTGGCATGGCATCAGGCTCTACTAAAACATTCTAGCAGCTTACAGAGTTGATGCTGAGAACCCCTCAAGCAGCAAATCAGGAATTCATGGCCCGCACAGGCCTGTCTCAATCACTATCAGGACCTACCCATGTTGCAGGGCACACTCTGGGCTTCTTTGCTTGCTTGTTTGCCCTGCTAAGCAAGATGATGGTGATGTACGGGTGGGTGAGTTTAATGTAACTCATTTGTCATGGATACCTGATAGGGATTCTCTTCAGATTTCTGCAGACCTTTTAAAATAGTCTGCCCTTGAAATGGATGAATCTTGATGACTTTTTTGGACCCATTTCATTCTAATGGGAATTTAGTTCACTTAGCTTTAAATATAAGTACTTTCCAAACAATTAAGCATGCACACAGTGTACATGCATAAGAACAGTTGGGCCATGACAGCAAGTCCCAATGCCTGACCTACGCACATTCACTAGACCAGGGGTGGGCAGAAGGTAGGTCTCCAGATGTTTTAGACTCCAACTCCCAGAAGCACCTGTGCCAATATGGCCAATGGTCATGAATGCCAGGAGTCCAAAACATCTGGAGATCTACTTTCTGCCCACCCCTACATTAGACCATCTGTATAAACAGTGCACCCTGCACGATACCACCCTAATGGCAGAAAGCGAAGAGGATCTAAAGAGCCTCTTGTTGAGGGTGAAAGTGGAGAGTGCAAAAGCTGGTTTGAAACTCAACATTAAAAAAACTAAGATCATGGCATCTGGCCCTATCACTTCCTGGCATATAGAAGGGGAAGAAATGGAAGCAGTGACAGATTTTACTTTCTTGGGCTCCAAGATCACCGCAGACGGTGACTGTAGCCATGAAATTAAAAGACGCTTGCTCCTTGGGAGGAAAGCTATGGCTAACCTAGACAGCATAGTAAGAAGCAGAGACATCACCTTGCCGACAAAGGTCCGTCTAATCAAAGCTATGGTTTTCCCAGTAGTAATGTATGGCTGTGAGAGCTGGACTATAAGGAAGGCTGAGCGCCGAAGAATTGATGCTTTCGAACTGTGGCTCTGGAGAAGACTCTTACGAGTCCCCTGGACTGCAAGGAGGTCAAATCAGTCAGTCCTAAAGGAAATCAACCCTGAGTGCTCATTGGAAGGACAGATACTGAAGCTGAAGCTCCAATATTTTGGCCACCTAATGTGAAGAGAAAACTCCCTGGAAAAGACCCTGATGCTGGGAAAGACTGAAGGCAAAAGGAGAAGGAGACGGCAGAGGATGAGATGGCTAGATAGCATCACGGATGCAATGAATATGAACTTGAGCACACTCCGGGAGAGAGCGCAGGACAGGAAGGCCTGGCGTGCTATGGTCCATGGGGTCATGAAGAGTCAGACACAACTGAACGACTGAACAACAACAACAACACAAACAGTGCATGTATAGGCTAGGCTCTCTAAGAAGTATGGTTAGAGACTGCTTTTTGAGAGTCCCCAATCATGTCTACAGGGCCTACACTTGTACAATTTGTTTTGGACCATGCAGACAACCTATTTATTTTATTTATTTATTGCATTTATATTTTATTTATTTATTTATTTATTTCTATACCGCCCAATAGCCGAAGCTCTCTGGGCGGTTCACAAAAACCGGTGGGTTATATCCCACCTTTTTCCCTCTTGGAAGGAACCCAAGGCGGCTTACATTCTCCTCCTCCTCCTCCTCCTCCTCTCCATTTTATCCTCCCAACAACAACCCTGTGAGGTGGGTTGGGCTGAGAGTCTGTGACTGGCCCAAAGTCACCCAGTGAGTTTCCATGGCCGAGTGGGGACTAGAACCTGGATCTCCCAGCTCCCAGTCCAGCACATGCCCCATTTACTAAATGCACATTTGATAATCTAAAAAGAGATTTTAAATTAATAGAAATGCCCTCCCTAGAATTCACATTTACAGTTGAACATTCAGCATTACAGGCCAATTATAAAAATTCTGAACAAAGTCCCTCACCAAAGACTTCTGAGAGAACTTAGCAGTCATGGAATAAGAGGAGCAGTCCTCTTATGGATCAGTAACTGGATCAGAAACTGGTTAAAGAATAGAAAGTAGGAATAAATGGTAAATTCTCCCAATGCAGGGATGTAAACAGTGGAGTCCCATAGGTATTAGGACCAATGCCTTTCAACTTATTTGTCATGAATTATCTGGAACTAGGAGCAGTGAAGTGGCCAAGTTTGCCGAGGAGATTAAATTGTTTAGGTTGGTTAAAACAAAAAGGGATTGTGAGGAGTTCCAAAAGGATCTCTCCAAACTGGGAGAATGGGCATCTAAATGGCAAAGCAGTACATTGTAAGCAAGTGTAAAGTGATGCAAGTTCGGGCAAAAAATCCCAAGTTCAAGTATAACCTGATGGGATCTGAGCTGGTGGTGACTGACTAAGAAAGAGATCTTGAGGTTATTGTGGACAGCTCAATGAACAAGTCAACACAGTGTGCAGCTGCTGTGAAAAAGGGAAACTCCATGTTAGGCATAATTAGGAAGGAAATTGAGAATAAAACTGCCAATATCACATTGTCCTTATACCAATCTATGGTGTGACCATACTTAGAATACTGTATAGAGTTCTGGTTTGTTCAGTCGTTAAGTCATGTCCGACTCTTCGTGACCCCATGGACCATAGCACGCCAGGCCTTCCTGTCCTCCGCTCTCTCACGGAGTGTGCTGAAGTTCATATTCATTGCATCGGTGATGCTATCTAGCCATCTCATCCTCCGCCGTCCCCTTCTCCTTTTGCCTTCAATCTTTCCCAGCATCAGGGTCTTTTCCAGTGACTTTGCTCTTCGCATTAGGTGGCCAAAATATTGGAGCTTCAGCTTCAGTATCTGTCCTTCCAATGAGCACTCAGGGTTGATTTCCTTTAGGATTGACTGATTTGACCTCCTTGCAGTCCAGGGGACTCTCCAGCACCACAGTTCGAAAGCATCAATTCTCCTGAGCTCAGCCTTCCTTAGAGTCCAGCATTCACAGCCATACATTACTACTGGGAAAACCATAGCTTTGATTATAAGGACCTTGGTCAGCAAGGTGATGTCTCTGCTTCTTACTATGCTGTCTAGGTTTGCCATAGCTTCCCTCCCAAGGAGCAAGCGTCTTTTAATTTCATGGCTACAGTTACCACACCTAAAAAAGGATATTGTAGAGTTGAAAAAGGGCAAAAGGGGCAATAAAATTATTAAAGGGCTGGAGAAACTTCCCTGTGAGGAAAGGTTACAACATCTGGGACTGTGTAGCTTAGAAAAAAGGTGAGTAAGGGGAGACATGCTAGAGGTGTACAAAATTATGTATGGTGTGGAGAAAGTGGGTAGGGAGACATTATTCTCCCTCTCTCATAATACTAGAACTCAGGACTACTAATCCCATGAAGCTGATGTGTGGGAGTGTCAGGACAGATAAAAGGAAATACTTCTTCACACAGCACATAGTTAAACTATGGAATTTGCTACCACAAGATGTAGTGATGGCCACTAATTTGGGCTTTAAAAGGAGGTTAAACAAATTCCTGGAGGAGAAGGCCATCAATGGCTGCTAGTCCTGATGGCTATATGCTATCTCCAGGACCAGAGGCAGTGAGTCTATGTACACCAGTTGCTGGGGAACATGGGCAGAAGGTTGCTCTTGCACTCATGTCCTGCTTGTGGGTTTCCCATGGGAAGCTGGTTGGCCCCTGTGTAAACAGAATGCTGGACTAGATGGACCCTTGGTCTGATCCAGCATGGCCCTTCTTATGTTCTAACATAATTTGGGTAAATCCAGATCTCTTGACCAGGAGAAGTTTGTTGTGCCGGAACAAAGTTGAGGGCCCTGTCAGTGGTGATGCCCCATCTTTGGAATGCCTCCACCTAGAAGCTCAGTTCACACTGGCACAGTTATCTTTTCAGCATAAAGTTAAAACTGACTTATTTGCCAGGCATTTTAAAATGTTATGCTGGTTTATGTTTAACATGCTCTCCTGTTTTATGCCTCTGATCTGTTTTTATTGTGACATTGATTTATGGGTTTATGGTATTATGCTGTGGCATATTCTGGTGTTTATGCCTCTTGCATACTGCCTGATAACCCATGATGAAGGTCAGTTTAAAAGTATTTTTAATAATATAAATAATTCACTGTTTTCTCATGGATGCAAGGTTCAACTAATGAAATGTTTATAGAACATATTGCATGCCTCATGTCCTTATTTATATTCTATTTCTGTTGGATGCATCTTTTAGTGCATCCCATGCCACATCGCGCATGCTTCCTGATGATTTTGCAGACCCTCCTTCTGCTTTGTTTGGAGGAGCGGCAAGTGTGTGGTGCAGTTCTGAAAAAATTAAGACAACTCACAGAGAATTCTGGTTTTTGAAAAACCTACTTTATCCACTAGATGGCAGTATGCAACAATATTTGGATGGTTTGCCATTTAGGGATGTACAAAGTCACTTACCTTTTCGCAGGTGTGATTCGCGGTGGGGGGTGAGGCGCTTTGTCCCTCCCCCCGGAATCCTCCTTGGCCAGCTCCACGGAGCCACCAGCCAGGGCCGTCCGCAGCCGGAATTCCGGCCGCAGCCAGGCTGCTGCAGCCGCCATTTGCTTCCAGCCAGGTTGCTGTGATAGGCTACATTAAGTATTTACGTAGCTTATCACGGCAAAGAGCAGGGACGCAAACAGCGGCCGTTATGCCGTTTGTGCTGCTCCTCTTTCCGTGATAAGCTACGTAAGTATTTACATAGCCTATCACGGAAAGAGCAGCAGCGCAAATGGCGTAGTGGCCGCCGTTTGCATCTCTGCTCTTTGCCGTGATAGGCTAAGTAAATACTGACGTAGCCTATCACGGCAGCTTGACAGGATGCAAATGGCAGCCGCAGCAGCCGGCCGAAAGACCAGCTGCTGCCGCAGCAGCCGGAGCCCCAGGTAAGTTTCGTTCCGAGGGGATTTCACAGGGGGGCAGGGGGTGGGAGGCTGTTCCGCCATGGATTTCGGGGGGCGAATGCCAGTGCATTTGGCCTCACTAAAATCCATGGCGGAATTCTCCGCCATCCCTATTGCCATTACAATACTTCTAAAAAAAATCACACCTTTTGTAACTCTCTCCCCCTTTTCCCCTTTATGAAGCATTTGGCACCAACGTTTTCTATTGCCTGTTGTATCTTCCATTATCAACATAATATGCCAAATAACTCTAATCTGACATTTCAGGATCCGTTCAGTTCTTACTCAGCAACAAAGTTCCCATTGAAAATTGTTTCAAACTCATTGAGGCTCCACGTGACAACTGTAAAATTTCAGTAGCATATTAAGACCATAGGAAGCTGCCTTCTACCAGGTGAAACTATTTGTCCATTTATCACAGTACTGTCTCCTCTGGCTCTGCAGGGTCTCAGATAGAAAGGCTTTCCCCATCACCTTGTAACTGAAGATGCCTGGGAATGAACTTCACACCTTCTGCATGCAAAGTTCATGCTCAGCCACTGAGTTCTTGAACAAGTTCTAAAGCAGGGGTGGGCAACACAAAGGCCACATGTGGCCCCCACTGCCCCCCACTGCTCCTCTGAATTCAGGATCTTTGTTTTTAAAAAAATGGCATCTGTACAGAAGAACATAAGAAGAGC
This sequence comes from Heloderma suspectum, assembly GCF_057233095.1. NCBI lineage: Eukaryota > Metazoa > Chordata > Lepidosauria > Squamata > Helodermatidae > Heloderma > Heloderma suspectum. The sequence continues at coordinate 108,945,178 of NC_139458.1, read as the reverse complement.
CCTACTGGATCAGACCAAGGGTCCATCTAGTCCAGCATTCTGTTCATACAGTGGCCAACCAGCTGTCAATGAGAAACCCAGAAGCAGGACACAAGTCCAACAGCACCTTCCCGCCCATGTTCCCCAGCAACTGGTGTACATAGGCTCACTGCCTCTGGTACTGGAGATAACACATAGCCATCATGACTAGTAGCCATTGATAGCCTTTTCCTCCACGAATTTTTCTAACTCCCTTTTACAGCCATCCAAATTGGTGGCCATCACTACATCCTGTGGTAGCAAATTCTATAGTTTCACTGTGCACTACGTGAAGAAGCACTTCCTTTTATCTGTCCTGAATCTCCCACCAATCACCTTCATGGGATGATCACCCCAGGTTCTAGTATTATCAGAGAGAGAGAGAATAATGTCTCCCTACCCACTTTCTCCACACCATGCATAATTTTGTACACCTCTAGCATGTCTTCCCCTTCATGGATCACTGCCTTGTTGTGGCGAAGGGGCTTGCGTAACTCAGTGAAGCCATAAGCTATGCCGTGCAGGGCCACCCAAGACGGACAGGTCATGGCAGAGAGTTCTGACAAAATGTGGTCCACCGGAGAAGGAAATGGCAACCCACTCCAGTATTCTTGCCAAGAAAACCCCATGGAACGTATCACAAGGCTAAAAGAGATGACGCCGGAAGATGAGCCCCTCAGGTCGGAAGGTGTCCAATATGCTACTGGGGAAGAGCAGAGGGTATTTCCAAGTAGCGCCAGAAAGAGTGAAGCGGCTGGGCCAAAGCCGAAAGGACACTCAGCTGTGGATGTGTCTGGTGGTGAAAAGAAAATCCGATGCTGTAAAGAACAATATTGTTTAGGAACCTGGAATGTCAGATCAATGAATCAAGGTAAGCTGGAGGTGGTCAAACATGAGATGGCAAGATTGAACATCGACATCTTGGGAATCAGCGAACTAAAATGGACAGGCATGGGCGAATTTAATTCAGGTGACCATCATATCTACTATTGTGGGCAAGAATCCCTTAGAAGAAATGGAGTAGCACTCATAGTCAACAAAAGGGTGGGAAAAGCAGTATTGGGGTACAATCTTAAAGACGATAGAATGATCTCAGTACGAATCCAAGGCAAACCATTCAACATCACAGTAATTCAAGTCTATGCCCCAACCACTGAGGCCGAAGAAGCTGAGGTTGATTGGTTCTATGAAGACCTACAACACCTTCTAGAACTAACACCAACAAAAGATGTCCTCTTCATCATAGGGGATTGGAATGCTAAAGTAGGAGGAAGTCAAGAAATCACCGGGATAACAGGCAGGCATGGCCTTGGTGTACAAAATGAAGCAGGACAAAAGCTAATAGAGTTTTGCCAAGAGAACATGCTGATCATAGCAAACACTCTTTTCCAACAGCACAAGAGGCGACTCTACACATGGACGTCACCAGATGGTCAATATCGAAATCAGATTGATTATGTCCTTTGCAGCCAAAGATGGAGAAGCTCCATACAGTCAGTAAAAACAAGACCTGGAGCTGACTGTGGCTCAGATCATGAGCTGCTTCTTGCAAAATTTCGGCTTAAATTGAAGAACGTCGGGAAAACCACTAAACCGTTCAGGTATGACCTAAATCATATCCCTGATGAATATACAGTGGAGGTGAGGAATAGATTTCAGGGATTAGACCTGATAGACAGAGTGCCTGAGGAACTATGGACGGAGGTCCGTAACATCGTTCAGGAGGCAGCAACGAAATCCATCCCAAAGAAAAAGAAATGCAAGAAAGCCAAGTGGCTGTCTGATGAGGCTTTACAAGTAGCTCACGAAAGAAGGGAAGCGAAAAGCAAGGGAGAAAGGGGAAGATATACCCAACTGAATGCAGAGTTGCAGAGAATAGCAAGGAGAGACAAGAAGGCCTTCTTAAATGAACAATGCAAAGAAATCGAGGAAAACAACAGAATGGGAAAGACTAGAGATCTCTTCAAGAAAATTGGAGATCTCAAGGGAACGTTTTGTGCAAAGACGGGCATGATAAAGGACAAAGAAGGCAGGGACCTAACAGAAGCAGATGAGATTAAGAAGAGGTGGCAAGAATACACAGAAGAACTATACAGGAAAGATCTGAATGTCCCTGATAGCCATGATAGTGCGGTCACTGAACTTGAGCCGGACATCCTAGAGAGTGAAGTCAAGTGGGCCTTAGGAAGCATTAGTAACAACAAAGCTAGCGGAGATGACAGTCTTCCAGCCGAGCTATTTAAAATCCTAAAAGATGATGCTGTTAAAGTGCTGCATTCAATATGCCAACAAATCTGGAACACTCAACAGTGGCCACAAGACTGGAAAAAGGTCAGTTTACATTCCAATTCCAAAGAAGGGCAATGCCAAAGAGTGTTCAAACTACCGCACAATTGCGCTCATTTCACATGCCAGCAAGGTGATGCTCAAAATCCTACAAGCTAGGCTTCAGCAGTATGCGAACCGAGAACTACCGGAAGTACAGGCTGGGTTTCGAAGAGGCAGAGGAACTAGAGATCAAATCGCCAACATTCGCTGCATCATGGAGAAAGCAAGAGAATTCCAGAAAAACGTCTATTTCTGCTTCATTGACTACGCTAAAGCCTTTGATTGTGTGGATCACAACAAACTGTGGCAAATTCTGAAAGTGATGGGAGTACCAGACCACCTTACCTGTCTCCTGAGAAACCTGTACGAGGGTCAAGAAGCAACAGTAAGAACCAGACATGGAACAATCGATTGGTTCAAAATTGGGAAAGGAGTACGACAAGGCTGCATATTGTCACCCTGCTTATTTAACTTATATGCAGAGTACATCATGAGAAATGCCGGGTTGGATGAATCACAGGTCGGAATTAAGATTGCTGGGAGAATTATCAATAACCTCCGATATGCAGACGATACCACCCTAATGGCAGAAAGCGAAGAGGATCTAAAGAGCCTCTTGTTGAGGGTGAAAGAGGAGAGTTTAAAAGCTGGTTTGAAACTCAACATTAAAAAAACTAAGATCATGGCATCTGGCCCCATCACTTCCTGGCATATAGAAGGGGAAGAAATGGAAGCAGTGACAGATTTTACTTTCTTGGGCTCCAAGATCACCGCAGACGGTGACTGTAGCCATGAAATTAAAAGACGCTTGCTCCTTGGGAGGAAAGCTATGGCCAACCTAGACAGCATAGTAAGAAGCAGAGACATCACCTTGCCGACAAAGGTCCGTCTAATCAAAGCTATGGTTTTCCCAGTAGTAACGTATGGCTGTGAGAGCTGGACTATAAGGAAGGCTGAACGCCGAAGAATTGATGCTTTCGAACTGTGGTGCTGGAGAAGACTCTTACGAGTCCCCTGGACTGCAAGGAGGTCAAATCAGTCCATCCTAAAGGAAATCAACCCTGAGTGCTCATTGGAAGGACAGATAATGAAGCTGAAGCTCCAATATTTTGGCCACCTAACGCGAAGAGAAAACTCCCTGGAAAAGACCCTGATGCTGGGAAAGACTGAAGGCAAAAGGAGAAGGAGACGGCAGAGGATGAGATGGCTAGATAGCATCACGGATGCAATGAATATGAACTTGAGCACGCTCCGGGAGAGAGCGCAGGACAGGAAGGCCTGGCGTGCTATGGTCCATGGGGTCACGAAGAGTCGGACACGACTGAACGACTGAACAACAACAACAACAAAGCATGTCTTGCCTTACTCACCGTTTTTCTAAACTAAACAGTCCCAGAAGTTGTAAACTTTCCTCAAAGGGAAGTTGCTCCAGCTTGATAATTTTATTATCAAGCTGATAATAAAATCAGCTTGATAATAAAAGCTGATTTTATGGACCTCCCAAAGTTGCCCACCCTTGCCCTAAAACCATGGATCCAGAACCTCCCACACCCAGAGTGAGAAATATACCCCTAGTTAGAATGACAGTGCCTGCTCAGATATATTGCAGATGCATTCTGGCCACTGACTGAATGGGGTAAGACACTCTTTGTCCCTCCCTAATCTGTCAAAGAACTTGAGCACACTCCGGGAGAGAGCGGAGGACAGGAAGGCCTGGCGTGCTATGGTCCATGGGGTCACGAAGAGTCGGACACGACTTAACAACTGAACAACAACAACAATCTGTCAAACGGTGTATTTAAGTTGGGTAATATCAAAGTGGGGCTTTGTAGCCATTTGTCTCACATGTTGCACATTCTAGATTCATCCGTGACTCTGATGAAGGCAATGCGGAATAGGTGGCTGAATGAAGTTAAAGAAACACTTTCAACAATTCTACAGCCTTGGCCAGACATAGGGTCGGATCCAGAATCCTCATTCTGCCAGCAGGAGGATAGCACTTGTGGAAAGGGATTTCCGCATCATCTCCCACCCACCAGATCTCCTCCACCACCCCTCTAGAGCAGATTTTAAGGTAATGTAGGGGGGGCCTGCAAGGGAGGGAAGAGGGCACAGAAGTCCCACTCCACATGTTGTATCCTTCTGCTGGCAGAACGAGGATTCTAGATCCAACCCAAAGTGTTTTCCTGGAAGACATCACACCTTAGCTGCAGTTGTGTCTTGGGGAGAACTGGTTGTGTACTGGAAGGCATTAGGGAAGGAAGCTTCTTGGATTCTGGAACTTGCACTGACTTTTGTCTTGGAGGGGGTGGCACTGCTTATGTTTCTTGAAGCTGTTTCTATCTGCACTGATACCTACACTAGTAGCTGGAATTGAGGGGCAGCTCACATGGCAGAAAGGGAAACTTGTGGCAGCCACTACAGTGGATGCCCGGACTGTTACAAGCTATTGGAGTTGGGGGGGGGAGTAACAGCTTTCTACTACTTTTACCCCTTATCTAAAAAGGGGGAAAACACCATCCCAATACCCCTTCATGGATCACCGCCTTGTTGTGGGGAAGGGGCTTGCATAACTCAGTGAAGCCATAAGCTATGCCATGCAGGGCCACCCAAGACGGACAGGTCATGGCGGAGAGTTCTGACAAAATGTGGTCTACTGGAGAAGGAAATGGCAATCCACTCCAGTATTCTTGCCAAGAAAACCCCATGGAACGTATCACAAGGCTAAAAGAGATGACACCAGAAGATGAGCCCCTCAGGTCGAAAGGTGTCCAATATACTACTGGGGAAGAGCAGACGGAATTTCCAAGTAGCGCCAGAAAGAGTGAAGTGGCTGGGCCAAAGCCGAAAGGACACTCAGCTGTGGATGTGTCTGGTGGTGAAAAGAAAGTCCAATGCTGTAAAGAACAATATTGTTTAGGAACCTGGAATGTCAGATCAATGAATCAAGGTAAGCTGGAGGTGGTCAAACATGAGATGGCAAGACTGAACATCAACATCTTGGGAATCAGCGAACTAAAATAGACATGGATGGGCAAATTTAATTCAGGTGACCATCATATCTACTACTGTGGGCAAGAATCCCTTAGAAGAAATGGAGTAGCACTCATAGTCAACAAAAGGGTGGGAAAAGCAGTACTGGGGTACAATCTCAAAAACGATACGATGATCTCAGTATGAATCCAAGGCAAACCATTTAATATCACAGTAATTCAAGTCTATGCCCCAACCACTGAGGCCGAAGAAGCTGAGGTGGATCGGTTCTGTGAAGACCTACAACACCTTCTAGGACTAACACCAACAAAAGATGTCCTCTTCATCATAGGGGATTGGAATGCTAAAGTAGGAAGTCAAGAAATCACCGGGATAACAGGCAGGCATGGCCTTGGTGTACAAAATGAAGCAGGACAAAGGCTAATAGTTTTGCCGAGAAAACACGCTGATCATTGCAAACACGCTTTTCTAACAGCACAAGAGGCGACTCTACACATGGACATCACCAGATGGTCAATACCAAAATCAGATTGATTATGTCCTTTGCAGCCAAAGATGGAGAAGCTCTATACAGTCAGTAAAAACAAGACCTGGAGCTGACTGTGGCTCAGATCATGAGCTTCTTCTTGCAAAATTTCGGCTTAAATTGAAGAACGTCGGGAAAACCACTAAACCGTTCAGGTATGACCTAAATCATATCCCTGATGAATATACAGTGGAGGTGAGGAATGGATTTCAGGGATTAGACCTGATAGACAGAGTGCCTGAGGAACTATGGACGGAGGTCCGTAACATTGTTCAGGAGGCAGCAACGAAATCCATCCCAAAGAAAAAGAAATGCAAGAAAGCAAAGTGGCTGTCTGATGAGGCTTTACAAGTAGCTAAGGAAAGAAGGGAAGCGAAAAGCAAGGGAGAAAGGGGAAGATATATCCAGCTGAATGCAGAGTTCCAGAGAATAGCAAGGAGAGACAACGAGGCCTTCTTAAATGAACAATGCAAAGAAATTGAGGAAAACAATAGAATGGGAAAGACTGGAGATCTCTTCAAGAAAATCAGAGATCTCAAGGGAACATTTTGTGCAAAGACGGGCATGATAAAGGACAAAGAAGGCAGGGAACTAACAGAAGCAGATGAGATTAAGAAGAGGTGGAAAGAATACACAGAAGAACTATACAGGAAAGATCTTAATGTCCCTGATAGCCATGATAGTGCGGTCACTGAACTTGAGCCAGACATCTTAGAGAGTGAAATCAAGTGGGCCTTAGGAAGCATTACTAACAACAAAGCTAGTGGAGAGGACAGTATTCCAGCTGAGCTATTTAAAATCCTAAAAGATGATGCTGTTAAAGTGCTGCACTCAATATGCCAACAAATTTGGAACACTCAACAGTGGCCACAAGACTGGAAAAGGTCAATTTACATTCAAATTCTAAAGAAGGGAAATGCCAAAGAGTGTTCAAACTACCGTACAATTGCGCTCATTTCACATGCCAGCAAGGTGATGCTCAAAATCCTACAAGCTAGGCTTCAGCAGTATGTGAACCGAGAACTACCGGAAGTACAAGCTTGGTTTCGAAGAGGCAGATCAACTAGAGATCAAATCGCCAACATTTGCTGGATCATGGAGAAAGCAAGAGAATTCCAGAAAAACGTCTATTTCTGCTTCATTGACTATGCTAAAGCCTTTGATTGTGGCAACAAGTTTGATTGTTGAAAAACTGTGGCAAATTCTTAAAGAGATGGGAGTACCAGACCACCTTACCTGTCTCCTGAGAAACCTGTACAAGGGTCAAGAAGCAACAGTAAGAACCAGACATGGAACAACCGAGTGGTTCAAAATTGGGAAAGGAGTACGACAAGGCTGTATATTGTTGCCCTGGTTATTTAACTTATATGCAGAGTACATCATGAGAAACGCTGGGATGGATGAATCACAGGTTGGAATTAAGATTGCCGGGAGAATTATCAACAACCTCAGATACGCAGACGATACCACCCTCATGGCAGAAAGCAAAGAGGATCTAAAGAGCCTCTTGTTGAGGGTGAAAGTGGAGAGTGCAAAAGCTGGTTTGAAATTCAGCATTAACAAAACTAAGATCATGGCATCTGGCCCCATCACTTCCTGGCATATAGAAGGGGAAGAAATGGAAGCAGTGACAGATTTTATTTTCTTGGGCTCCAAGTTCACCACAGACGGTGACTGTAGCCATGAAATTAAAAGACGAGTAGGGATGGCAGAGAATTCTGCCATGGATCTCGGTAAGGCCGAATGCCAGTGCACTCAGCCCCCTGAAATCTGTGGCAGAACGGCCTGCCACCCCCCCCCATGGATTCCCCCCGGGACGAGACTTACCTGGGGCGGATCTTCTGGGCGGCGGTGGCTCCGGCGGCTGGTCTTCCAACCAGCTGCCACCGCCGCCATTTGCAGACTTGTGGTGTTTTTGTTTTTGTTTTTTTTTCAAGACGTGATAGGCTACGTTAAGATTTACGTAGCCTATCATGGCTGGGTAAAAAAAAACCTCGTACGCAAATGGCGGTGGCTACGGCCACCGCCATTTGCATTCCTTATTTTTGGTGTCTTAGTCTATATAAATATTTACGTAGACTAAGACAGCAAAAATAAGGGGAACGCAAATAGCGTAGCGGGCGCTATTTGCATCCCTTTTTGATTCGCCGTTTTAGCCTACATAAATACGTAGGATAAAACGGCAAATCAAAAAGCGATGCAAATAGCACCCACTACACTATTTGCATTCCCCTTTATTTTCGCCGTCATAGTCTACGTAAATATTTACGTAGACTAAGACAGCCAAAAATAAGGAATGCAAATGGCGGCGGCCGTAGCCGCCGCCATTTGCATACATGGTTTTTTAGGGTTTTTTACCCAGAGCCCTCCGCGGCCGGAAATCCGGCTGTGGATGGCTCTGGCCTGGGCCTGGCCGGCTGCTTCGCAGAGCCGCTGCAGAGCACAGCCGGCCATCGAGGATTCCGGGGGGGAGGAACGGAGCGCCTCCCCCCCGTTGAGGATTCCGGGGGGAGGGACGGAACGCCTCCCCCGCACCATAAACGTAATCCGCGGAAAGCTAAGTACATTTCGTACATCCCTACTTGGGAGGAAAGCTATGGCAAACCTAGACAGCACAGTAAGAAGCAGGGACATCACCTTGCCGACAAAGATTCGTATAATCAAAGCTATGGTTTTCCCAGTAGCAACGTATGGCTGTGAGAGCTGGACTATAAGGAAGGCTGAGCGCCGAAGAATCGATGCATTCGAACTGTGGTGCTGGAGAAGATTCTTACGAGTCCCCTGGACTGCAAGGAGGTCAAATCAGTCAGTCCTAAAGGAAATCAACCCTCACTGCTCATTGGAAGTACAGATACTGAAGCTGAAGCTCAAATATTTTGGCCACCTAATGCGAAGAGAAAACTCCCTGGAAAAGACCCTGATGCTGGGAAAGACTGAAGGCAAAAGGAGAAGGGGACGGCAGAGGATGAGATGGCTAGATAGCATCACCGATGCAATGAATATGAATTTGAGCACACTCCGGGAGAGAGAGGAGGACAGGAAGGCGTGGCGTGCTATGGTCCATGGGGTCACGAAGTGTCGGACATGACTTAATGACTGAACAACAACAACCATCCCAATAAGCGGATTAATGAGCTTTAATGAGCTTCCACCAGGCTTTGAAAACCTGGCTGTTCAGGTGGGCATTTGGGGTGGGTTAGGGTTTTTTTTAGAGCAATGTTATTTTGTTCAGTTGATTATGTAAATTTGTTGTATTTCATGTTGTTATTTTGTGTTGTTTGTATTGTATGCTGCCTACAGTGGCTGGGTAGCCGGCCAGATGGGCGACTAATAAATCAAATAAATAAATAAATAATAAGTGCCAATTGGGGACAAAAAGCCTTGACATGTGGGATTTCACCTTTTCCATCAACCATTACACCAGTTCATTCTTTATGAAGAGATTTCTGGATCTTTGAGGGAAAATTTATAAAAAGATGGTTACTACTTCACACATTGGCAACTAGTTTTTAATAGGGCTTTGTTTTGATTTGAGCAATGGCTGAAGGGGGAGCAACATTAATTGCACTCATCGACATGTCTGTATAAGACGAGACTCATATACTCTCTCCTCCCCAGTCTGAAGAATATAAGAATTTTATTTCATCATTTATTTATTACTTTTCTATACCAACCAATAGCCAAAGCTCTCTGGGCAGTTCACAAAAGTTAAAAACCCTAAAATACACCATGATAAAACATAATATAAAACCCTTACCAGTTTAAAAACAGAATAAAACCAAAGCAGAAGTTTTGACAGCATCTCAAGAGTGTACACACACACACCCTTATATTGCAGCTAAGCCACTAATTCTGAGACTCTGCAGAGAACAAGTAGCTGAGAAACTCAGGCGAAGCCTTTTCTGTTGCTGACAATGAACAACAGAAAGGGGGAAACTGAGGAGCCCTTTGTCTCTGGCTCAAGTTGCATGGAAGAAAATGGGCAGCCATCTGAAGAAGAGGAAAAGGAGGAGGAGGAGCTCTGTCAACGCTTCAATAGCTGTGTACACTGGGAAGCGGAGAAGCAGCTAATATGTGTGCAGCGGGAGGAGGGACTCTGCGAAAGGATCTCTTGCCTCTGTCATTAGCATGAAGGAAGATAGATGCCCGTTCTTGCATGGCTGGAAGCAGCCGAAGTGCATAATGGGGGAGCAGGGAGAGACATGGAAAGGAAGTAATGTTGAAGCCCAGATGAGAAAACTCTAGATGAAGGCCTAACCCTACTTTATAGGGAGAATTACACAAATTACATAAAACAATGGGTCGGTGGGTGGGGCAGGGACACACACACCAGTTCTCTTCCCACTTTTTTCAGTTATGCTTGTCAGACTGTAATTTTCAGGTACAATTCATCCACATCATAAAAGGCAGTCTTCTAAATTAACCCATCCATCTGCACTGTAATCAGAGAAACAGCACTTAGAGAAGACGTGTGGACAACATTTTTGAAAATGTCAATAATCCACATGCTTTCTTTCCAGGATCGCTAACCATTCATTCTAAAGAGAGAGAAAAGGAAGCAAACTCCACACAGTATCACAGTAACAGGCATCTTAGAGTGGAGATACAATAGCCTCAGGCACAGTGTGTCTACAGTGATATTCATGTCTTCCCTCCCTGGAATGCGGCAAATTCTTCCACTTCAGAAATCTGACACTGTTTTGGCTTCTTAGTGATGGGAACAGTTAGATACAGCACCATTTAGAGACAAGGAAGCATTTGAGGTTTATTTTGTTGGAAGAGAAATGTATGAGCTTCCTAATCATTTTGTTCTAGTGATTCTACTCCTGCCTTATTTTTATTTTATTTTTTTAACTATGTATTTAAAATTACAATTTATGGACTATCAGATTATAAAATAACATTGAGTTGACACTACCTTTATTCACACTACAAAAGCCACCAAAATATGCTTACTTGTAAAGTTAATACATTGAACTTACACTTCCTGTCAGTTTTCTACTTCATCTAGGTCCTAGATTCTAAGGGGTAGGAGAAAAATAGCCATAAAGTCTTGGGGAATAATGAACGGATACACTTAATATGTTCTTTATTTTCTAATAAATGATGGCTATTAGAGCACCAAAAGGGAGCAAGATCTCTGTTTCTTTAAAACCTCTGAGAAAGATAAAAGTTCCACGGGTGCTCCTTCACCTTTTACAGTGGCATGCATCTACCAAGTGTTGCCCTTTCTCTTTTGGAAGACTTACCCTAGTCACATGGAATATGTTGTATATTTTAACACAATTCTGGTTTCACTTCTGGGTAAAGAGAGAAATTCATTGCCTTTGAAGAGGCAAGATTATATAACTTTGAGAGGGCATGAGAATTAGTTGTTGAACTAGGGAACGGAAGAAAGAAGCCCATTAGGGGAGTAGAGGATACTAGATATATTCTCATGCATTAAGGGCACAATCCTATGCATGTTTAGACAGAAAAAGTCCTACAACTCCCAGCATTCCCTAACCAGCTTTTTTCTGGATTTTTTTTCTCTTTAAACATGCATAGGATTGCACTTTCAGTGATTGCATTTTTAATAGAACTCCTGTAATGTTGTAATGGTACCGCTAAACTTAGTGATTTTGGAGAATGTTTGTTTGAAGTATTTTTATCCTACTCCTAAGCCAAAAACATTCCAGGAGCAGCTCTGGTAAACTCACATTGGATCACTGCAATGTACATGGCTCTGCTTTTGAAATGGTCTGGAAACTTCAACTGGCCCAAAGCAGAGCAGTGCGATTGTTAACAGGGTCAGTGGGCTACATTATCATATTACCACCAGTGCTTTAGGTTATGCGCTAGCTGCCAGTCTGTTTCCAGGCATAATTCAAGGTGCTGATGTTAGCTTTTAAAGGCTGAAATGGCTTGGGGGCAAGTTACCTGGAAGATTGTCTCCTTCCATATATACCTGCCCAGACCCTGAGGTCATTGGCAAAGGGCCTTCTCTGGATGTCCATGCTGAACGAGGTGAGCTGGGTGGCTACTAAAGAGAGGGCCTTTTCGGTGATGGCACCTCAATTGTGGAATGACCTCCACAGAGAGGTTTGCCTGGCACCTACATTGTGGTCCTTTTGGCACCAGGTGAAGACCTTTTCAATTTCTCAGGCTTTTTAGTCCTGTGATTTTAAAAATTGTATTAGTGTATGCATTTTTTTTGTATAATGGTATGCATTTTTAGATCGTTGCTGTGCTATTAGTTTTTACCCTGGTTTTTGCTTTGGTTGTATTCTGTTTTAAATTTAAGGGTTTTATATTAGCTTTTAATATGTTATTGTATTTTATGGTTTTACGTTTTGCTTTGTGAACTGCCCAGAAAGATTCAGCTATTGGGTGGTAGAGAGAAGTAAAAAATAAAGCCAAATAAATAAACAACCTGGAGCTAATGCAAACTATGAATACTCAGAAGTGGTAGTCCAGTTTCCCTTAGACACATAATGGTCTCTGGCCTACTTAGTTGCCATGGCATTTTGAATGTTAGAAGTCTTCCAGAAAAGTACATTGCTACAGAAAGGAGGCAAACTGATTGAGGGTGTTATATGGCTTCACTCTTTCTGACCACGCTCCTTGCAGTGATGCGTATGTGGAGAGACACAGTCTCCATTTAGGTAATAATATTTGCTACTTTTCTTATGGCTGTTGGATTTATGCCATTGGGGAAGAACATCAGATGTCTAGAGATATACATAAAGAGAGTGGTTGTTGCACACTCTGGAAGCACACTCACCATTTCCTTGTCACATGTACCTTTGACAAATCAAGCTCAGCAAAAACTGGTTTTGCTAGTTTGCACCAACAGCAGCTAACTGTGCCCTGTACTGTTTGACGGGTGCTTGTGACATCATGTAGCATCCTCCCGAGAGCAGTTTTGTAGCATTTTAAAACTGATCCTGGGTATTTATTTTTTCCAGGAAATGATTGACATTGTGATTGATTAAATGTCCAAGCAGGTCTTTGAAGAATTAAAAGAAAGGGGAACAGGCTGCCTGACACACAGGGTAAGCAGGGGGAAGGCTGATGACATAATCAACTGTGGAATCGCTTGTAAGCACATACTCCCAGTGTGTTGTGAACATGTGCTCTTTGAAAGTATGTCTGTATGTGCTGCCAGAGAAGCGAGCCACCAAAAAGGAAGCCTCTAATGTTAGTAGAAAGCTGAAGGCAAGGAACCTTGAAGTCAAAGCTGTGTGTGTGCAGTCCAGAAAAAGTTTGAATTCTGCAGTGCCAAAGTGGCCCCCATACACAAACCAAAGTAAACAACCCAGCTCCTTGGTTGGGTGGTGTGACCATAGATACACAAAATATACAGTGCGCTGTAGCCTCTGTGCAATCCTCAGTGGATTGAGTTGTCCACTCCTGTTTGAAAGGAATTACCATTCTGTACAGCTAATTCCCTATAACATTAAAGGGCTTTACACAAAAAAAGACTTAGCATAAACTAGGTCCTGGAATCTCTGGCCACAGTCTAGAGCTGAGTGAAGTGCACTTAATTTGCTTACTATTATTACTAATGTACTATTGCTGTGATTTCATAATTAACACTCAATTTCATTGCGCTACCTTAAGCATACTTGTCTGTGTTGGAGTGTATATATTGTTCTGTTCAAGAACAGCATGTTACTTGACTGTACCCAGGCAAATGAGTGGGACCTGAAACAGTGTATAATAGTGATGCACCAAGTATGTTTCCATTTGTTGTTCTGTTGTCAAAAACAAAATTACTTTTCTTTCAGGAGCCTATCACAGGCTCTGAAACACACACACTGTTAAGAAAAATGGCCAAACTGTACTTGGTGTCTGTAACTTTGTAATCCTGACCAAAAATATTAGAACACCAACCCTTTCTCTGAGCCTGAATCACGTGTATGTGTAGTAGCCCGAAGAGTCCTTGTGGGTTCAGAAAGTACAGTGACTGCTATCAGAAAACACATGTACACAACATCAGATAGGCATATAGTTATAGAAATTTCAAATGTGGAAGTATTGCGATGCTGCAGTGTGCATAAGTGGGCACTAGGTGATGAGAAAGTGTTACTACCCAGCAAAGGGGGACTGGAGAGGAAGTCTGTTGAGCCTACTGTCTGAGGTAAAAAAGGAGGAGTAACAATGCAATCCTAGGCATGTCTACTCAGAAGTAAGCACCACTGAGTTCAATGGAACCTAATTACATGTAATTGTGTAGTACTGCAGCAGCCTAAAGTTGGAACTTCTGCTGAAGAGGATAGGCACTGAAGCTTTCAGTGGAATATGTTTATATGGGTGGCCACTGAAGAGATCAGAAGAAGCTGTAAGCAACTGAAGAGATCTGGGTGTCTTAAGAAGCAAAGTGTACATGAATTAACCAGTATGTGTCAGCAGTCCTGAGAATATCACCAGGCCTGGCCAATAAGATAGAACTCTTGGAGGGACACTTAGTCCTGTGCACACACACAAAAGGGACAGTATCAGGACATATTTGTACAATTCATTTTTGTGTTTATTATTGTTACCCTAGGCACCCATTCTCCATTCTTCCTACTTCTATTACCATCTGAATTGCCACCAGTGCTCAGGTTCCAGGGGGTTTAGCCTCCTTATCTATTTATGGGGGATAGATTTGGCTAATGGAGGGATTCAAGGGGTGGGTCTTAAGGGCCTTCCTACCTTTCTCCCATAATTTGAGCCCCACATGTGGCTGTTCCTATTGCCTCCTGTTGAAATATTTTTTCCATATACAGACTTTGAATCCTGCCCCCTCCAGTATCCTGTAGCAAGATTTTAAGAAAGCCAAGAAATGACAACATTGTTTCCTCCTTCCCTTGTGCATACAAGCATAACATTCAACCTTTAAGATGGCCTTTATATAAGGAGAAACAAACGTATTGAGTTGATAAAGCATTTCTTAGGGCCAAAACAGTCATTACTTTAAATATGTGTCTAGCAGCTATGTCTTTTATTCTAGAGTAGAGTAATTCTAGAGTAGGCACAGGGAGCCAATCCTGATCTTAACCCTCCTTCCTCCCATGCAAGGGGCCTGATCCAGATTGTCACCACTATACATACTCTAGAGTAAAACAGGGGAGTATAGCGCCTAAACACACATTTAAAGTACTGCTGGTTTTTATCCTTACAATATGCAGATCTCAATATCCAAAATGAACCTTTGGAAGCTTGGACATGAGGCAGAAATACACTGAGATGGGTTGGGAATCAGTTGTGTTTGTTTAAACAATAGCTAACAGAGGTCAGAATTCAGAGAGACGTTTCACCATGGAGAAGCAACATATCAAGGGATAGTGTCATAAATGCTGGGGTATACAGCCTTCCCCTACCCTAGGGCCATCCTGGTGCTTTGGACTACAACCCCCAGCATGCCTGCTTTTGTGTGTGCGTGTGTGAGAGTGATCTTTAATCAATGGAATATAATTCCATTTTTAAAACAACACCAAAATGCTAGAATCTTGCCAGGCCTCTCTCCAAGCATGCCTGACCATTGGCCATGCTGGTTGATGCTAACGTGAGTTGAAGCCCCAAGCATCTGGAGGGTACTAGGTTGAAGAAGGCTGGGTATAGATGCATCAGCTTAAAATAGCTGCAGTTTAGACAAAGGAGTGGCCCCACCCACATCAAAATGTGATAACAGCTGAACACTACCAGCTGAAGACAGGGGAGAGATTATGGGATGTTGACAATCTCTTCTTAGAAAAGCAAGAGTTGATTTGTATCTTAGTTATATGGTTGCCACTTTCAACATTGTTGCTGCCCATACGATTCTAGTAATATTTATGAGACTACATGGTTGGGCCATTTGATACAATTACTTTCCACTCTAATATTTCCAACCCCAGTTGAGATGTTGCACTCACAAAGTAATCATTTATTTAGGTGCATAATATATACTAGGCACAGTACAGATTTTTTTAAAACATGAATCACTCCCTGGCTGTAGGCTCACATCTAAAAAAACCCCAGGAAATTAAAGTACAGGGACTTTAGAAGAAAAGAGAAGATAGCCACTAATTTCCTTGAGGACTAACCACTTTTTATATCCTTCCCATGTTATCTTCCCATTAATGCTGGAAGAAGGAAAAGAAAGTTCCATGGTCAAATCAATGAGCTTGCAGCCAGGACTGAAGATTTCCCAAATACAAGATGCTTATTTAGGGCTTTCAGCCAGCTGAGAGCTTTACCGGCAGATCAACGTGGCTTTGTGGCCCCCAATTGTTTTAACAAAAGCAACAACAAAATCCGGTAGTCTGGTACACACTTACTTGCCTGATCCACAGGCCAGGTGTGTGTTTTTTTTATCTCTTTGCTCCAGTGTTCTCCAGCTGTAAAATGAGACTTTATGCTTAAATGCATTGATATACCTTTCTATTCCTTAAAAATACAAGCACAAAAATGCTTATCTCTCAGCCTCAGTGTTTCTCACCTGGAAAACATGAATATTAAATAGTTGTATTCAACCAGATCTTTCTGCAGCTCTGCCAGTCAGATTTTGTGTTAGAATTTCTGATTTCAGATGCAGTCTTGTACTTACATACACAGGTTATCTCAGTTTGGCTCAATAAGAGCAGTAGACAACTGGCTCCACCCTCCTAAGCCACTATTTTGCACCTGGTTCCAATTGGTGGTATTCAGGGTTTATTTTTTAAAAGTAGGTCCTACAAGCCTGAGGACTGCCCACCTGTGCTGTAGGCTAAATACTGCTTATGACCAGCTCACTTTTTCATTTTTAATCTAAAGTAGGTGCAGGGGCTCCCCCAATCCAGATCTTAAAAGCCTCCCCCACGGTGCTAGCATCCCAGTCTGGGTCAGGTGCCCTGCACCCAAGAGTAAAAATGAAAAGAAATGAAAAGAAAAAAGATGTAGCTGCTTGTAACAGAAGGGTGAGTGGAGGGAGTGATTGACTGCTGAGACCAGAATGAAATGTTCAGTGGTAGTGACAGTTTTTAAAAGTCAGAAGGAGTTGGAGGGGGGGTGGTCAGCAAAGGAGGGTGCTGAGTTAGAAAGGACAGAGATAGCGAATAAGAGGCCAGGGTTAGCTAAATTAGTTCATGAGTAGATTCACAGGCAGTGTGTGAATGAGAAGGGATGGAGAGAAGCTACTGAAGCAGAGATGTGGGTTTAGGTTTTTGGAACATCATTTCTGAATGCTGACCTGTTGAACATATGCACAATTTTTATTTTAAATACCTATGTTCTGGCCTGGGTGGAATTGAGGATTGGTGTATGTCATCCTACATGCTAAGGATATAAAGAGTACTGTTTTCTGTAAATCAGTTGGTGGTGACAGCTGGTGTTTTGGGAGAGTCTGGCCTCAATGACCTCTAGGGGCCAGGGCCTTATATGGAACACCTAGATACGTCACACTGCTTGGTACAGATTTAAAGTAATGTTTGTTTTGGCAGTCACTGTTTGTGGAATCTTGAAAACCAGTGCAACTGCTATGAAGTGGTGGCTTGGTTTGGCTAGGGAAAAATCCTATAAAAGGCATGAAGGAGCTGTGTAGTGTGAAGGGGCTAGGAATAAGGGAGTTTGAGATGCATGCCAGCTGAAGACAAGGGAGCGACAAGATGTGAAAGTGTACATAGGGCATGGAGTGTCAATGGGCTCCAAGAGTACTGATGCAATGAGCAGTTGAAGGGGAAAGTAGGGGCAAGGAGGTTTTTTTTTAAAAAAAAAAATAAGCATAAAGTTTTGAGTTAAGGAGGGACTTGCGAAGCATTATTGAGGTGATGATTGACTTATATTGAGTAGAAAGTAGATGCAGGTCTCTATAGTATGTATGGAATCCATGTACTACTATCAGCATTCTTCTATGATGGTTGATTAAAATACTGTTCATGTATCTACACTTAACAGTGTACTACCCCATACACCAACTGACAACTAATATATCTCACAAACTTAAAATGTCTATTTCTGATCATTATTGTGTGGATATTTTTATGATTTTTTTTTGCTGTTTTTCTTTAACTGATAGTCAGTTAGAGTAGAGCATTAAATTTGCATATAAAAGCATTTTGTGGTTAATAAGGATCACTTTCAAAACATTGGAGAGAGCAAGATATCTTCAAAGTAGGCTTTCTGCTTTACAGGGAGATGATGCAAAAATCCCTAATTGAAAAACTGTGTTGCAACTACTGCCATACAAAAATTTTAATATATAACAAATTATTCATACACCATATTTTTACTTCATGATTGCATTTTGTGCTCACTGGTATATATTAGAACATGGTTTCTCTTTCCAAAAATGTCCTCTTTAGTCTTAAAACAAGTATCCTACTTACAACTTTTACAAATTACGCAGATTTGTTACTGACATTATCAGGTTCTTATTGCATTAGGAAATTAATACAACTCCATCTATCAATTTTGCATATCAGGTGGAATTTTTATAAAGTATTCACTTAGAGAAGTTCAAAAGATGATGCAACGTAAATGCATCATCCTATGCTGCCCATGCATCATCCTATGCTGCCCATGCATCAGCCCAACAGGGAGCTGCTGGTTCTAAAAGCTACCCAAAACAAATGGAAATGTTGATCTGTCCTGATCCACTGACCTGTCCTGATCTGGAAACAAGGGTTTACGCTTGTTTCCATGCTTTCCAGAGGCCCGCTGGTGCAATGGAATGAGCAGGAGTGGAGCAGGATACTGCCCAATGTATGCAGGCACTATTCTCTGAAGGAATAATGGTTCATCATTACTTTCCCATTGAGCAAATATATTGGCCAGAAACCAGGGCAAAATTGTGTGTTGAAATCAAAGGTGTGCATGCGCGTGTGTAACTTTGTACTGGATTGTGGCCATTTAGGTAAAAAGCAGATTTCCTTTGAATAATGACTTCCAGTCTTTCAGAAGGTTTATGAATTAAAATAATACATGGAGGCCAGAGGCTTTAAAAACATGAAGGCATTTGCATGGTTGATGTTCAAGATCCTAAAATGTAATTTTGTAGTGATGCTCCTACAGACCTTCTCATATTACCTGTGATTAATTAAAAGCATGTTTTAAAATGGAGGAATTGGCATTCTTAACTAGGTTTCACTGAAAGGAGTATATCAATTTCCTATAGTATTTTAAACATAATTTTAGATTTGATCAGTATTAAATTGCGTTATTTTCAAAATAAAATTAAGGAATTGCTATAGAGGCATTCACTTCCATTTAACTGAAATATTAAATAGTTGACATTAAACTGGTATGCACAAGGCAACCCTCCCCATGCACAAAAAACACAGCCCCCAGTCTGGGCCCATCTTCTTAACTTATGCTGCTTACCATATCCACTCCGAGTGAAACAGAGGTGTTCCAGATTGTTAATAGCACCCTGAGGTCCCCAGCAACAGGATTACTCGGTGCCCTACTGGTGGTTTATCCTTTGGGACAGCCAGTTCTGATTGTTCATCTCTTTTGTGTAGACATAGGTGGAAGCCAACACATTCAAGTGGCTGTGATTCCCACTCTGTGTTTTCAGAAATCTGCCTACATTGATCAGGATTCAATTGCCACATTTTTCACCTCCATTGTCAGTTACAATATTGTCAAGAACAGACAACTGAACACAACAAGATGAATGTACTGCATGACAATAATACACTTAATATTGCCTGATAGAAGATTAAAAGATTTTTTAGATTCATTTTTAAGGGAGACTGAGTTTCTTTGGTACTTCAATAAGGTTGTCTCATTACATACATACATAATCTGGACCCATAAAGTTGATTTTTAATTTTTTTTGCAATTGATTTATGGTTAAATATTTACTGTTTCTAGCAGGTTGAGCATTTCTATAAATATACACTAACTATTTACATCATGATTACAAAAATACATTTTATTTATATGCAATTTCTTTAAATAACAAGACAGCAATTACACCAAAGGTTTTGCAGTTATTAAGACATTTGGGGAAATCTTCATGAATACCATGATAGTTAAGTAGCAGTCTTGGCAATGTGTTTTCCATTTTTTTAAATAGCTTAGTTTAAAAAGTATGCGCTTTAACCACTTTTGAGTCTCCTATTTCTATCTTCTGTCTCTCTATCTGTTATTTTGTGGCTAGAAACTACCATTTCTTCTTTACTTGCAAAGACCAAAGAAACTCATAAAAATGAAATTTGATCAGAGATCATTACAAAATTAAAGCTGAAGAAATCAACAGGGTAAAGGGCATGTTTTACTCCAGCAGTCATCACTTATACCAGTATAGTATCCCACAAGCAGTCTCAGTTGGTACTAACATTATATTGTAAATAAAGAACTAAGGGCAGAATTCAATGGGGTGCTTACATCCCCACCAATTCCTTTACGCCCTGCCAAATCCCTTCTGCAAGTGGTGGGTCCAACAGATTCTGTTGTGCAAGCGGGATCCACTGCTTACACAAGGGAGATTTAGCTCTTCTTAGGGGAAGCCCCGAAATGAGAAAAACACCCATTTCTAGAAGGAAGCAGGTTGGTGGAGCTACCTTATGAGAGCTCTGCTGACCTGCCTCCTTCCAGAAACAAGCATTTCTACTCATTTAGGGTTGCCCAGGAAGTGCTAAATCCCGTTGTGTAAACAGTGGAGGCTGCTTGCGCAACAGAATTAGCAGGCCATAAGAGACTCGGCAAGGGCATAAGGGCCTGTTGGATTCTGCCCTAAGGAAGTGTTCTGTAACAGTCCATTTTTTCCAGCTACCAAAGTTAAATCAGCATAGTCACATTCTGCTATCATTTTTTTTTTTTTTTAAGCAGAAGCTGCATTTTCAGAATTACATTTATCTTTCAGAATCTACAGCCTGGGTCTGGTGAAATATCACCTCTCAACCACTATTTACAGAATACTATTTTGTTCAATCCGTACTTGTCTAGTTATTTACACTTTAATATAATCAACAGGTTGTCGTCAACCCCAAAAGTCACTGTGATTTCTTAATCAGCTAGCACAGTCGGTACTCAAGTGTAATCCAAGTCAGTCATAGCTCTGGTCAGCTGTTTCTGGCATCAGTTCACAAGAAGTCATTGTTTAAAAGAGAAAAAGGACAGAGCTCTGTGTTAGACAGAAGTTTTCTTGTGAAAGCAGGTGCATTCATTATTCTAAACTGAGACAGATTCAAGGTTCTCAAATTCACCACATTCACTATGTGTTCAGAATGAAAACCTTTTAAAATATAGGACACACTCAGAATTTGTTTTCCCTGAAAGGTTTCAGGGCACTTTTAACACCCACTTTGTCAATTTTCTTTCCCATTTGACGGTAGAGAGGCAGAGTATTGAAAACGCTTCTGTGCTTTCAACAGTAACACTACACGAGCTCTTTAGACACCAATTACGCTAGTATCCCTCTTCAGAGTTCTCCCTCTTTCTGGTTTTGGATTATGAACAAAGATGATGAGTGTGGGGATATTTACAAAGGACTTACAGAATTCATTCACATCACATTCTTATAGTTCAAATGTGGTTTCTAGGCAGAAGTGAGCTCTATTGCTTTGTTGCAGTCAGTATTTTGATATTGTGTTCCAAAATGTATTAGCTTGACCACTAATATATAAATTCATGGCCCTTAATTGTCACAGTATTGGTATTGTTTCTTTTTGATCCAGAATGATAAAGTTTACTTTTTACATGCACACATTGCTACAGAGTGATCTATATTTGTGCTTCCCAAGCTCTTAATATACTGGAACATTAGACAGGCATATGGTTTAAGTAATGTTTCTAACAACAGAGGCTCCATGGAACAAGAGGTATGTGACAGACAATTGCATATGATAAATATATTACATCAATGTTTAAATGAAGTTGCCAGGGAACACCTGCCCTAAGAGACAGAGAGCGGATCTACAGGCTGACTGTTCTATTTACTCACATTTTTTTAAAAAAAGAATCCAGTGTTGACTGTTTCAGAATAGGAAAAACATGGCATTGCTTTGGCACAAGCCACAAGTCTGATTTGAAAGCTAGAAGCCTACTACTGTTGTGATGCAAACTTTCTGCACATGAAGCCATCAGACCTGAAACTCAAACATGTCTGTTTGTTTCTTGGCTAGCTTAGCTACTTCTTCTCTTATTGCCTTCACCAGAGCAGCTGTAGAAAGGTTGGGGAGAGGATTATCCAAGGGGTCATTTTCTGTTAGGCTCTGTTGAGAAGCAGCAGTAGAGGGCAGCGGTGCTTGTTCCAGGCTGGGGTGCATATTGGCTGGCTGGCTGTACTGACGGGGAAGCCTCGAAGGAGAGTTGTGCTGATAGCGCGGCCTTGAATAAGCTTCTATGTAGCCAGGCAGTGGGACCTATAGAAAATTTTAATTAGACAAATAAATCGTCCTCTGATTTATTTAATTATTTATTAATACGTCACAGTGTTTCTGCAATGGTTGCCATGTGGAAAGATGCCACGTGGGGGCAAAATCAGAAAATAATTAGCCTATGTATTAATAAAAGCAGTTTTTGAGTGGAAATTATTGCATGCATTCTTTGTCGCAATAAATCAGTGCGTTACTTGCCAAAAGCATTCAATTTACAAGAACAAACCGTTTTATGACAGCAAAGTAACTATATGACTGCTATTGTTGCTGTTACTGCTATTATTGTTGTTGCTGGTTTTATAGTTGGCTTTTATTGTTTTTATGTTTTTATCACTTTTAATATTTTAACTGTTTTAATGTCTGTTATTGCTGTAAGCCACCTTGGGAAGGCTTCTGCCCTGAACGGCAGCCAATAAATTTTTTAAATAAATAAAAAATACTTAAAATACATAATAATGCAGCTGTATCTGCAAATACAGAGACAGTAACTTGCCCAAGGCCTCCTAATAAGTCTGTGATTGACATAGGAGATATAACTGTGGGTTAAATGAGAATGAAGGAGGGCAGGCTGATCCCCTTCCCCCCCACCATTCCAGAAAAATACAATTTCTAACCTATGGATACCTGATCCCATAAAACCGTAGAATATGCCCCACACTCAGAATAGGCCCTTCGGCTTCATTATCAATCTACAGAATTCTCATTCATCCTTCCTTAAGTATAGTTACGTCTTTCCCCCAAATGATGGAATTATCCAGGCATACTTCCAAAATTCTCCTTGCCTGAATTTCTCTCTGGAGTTTGGACCTTTGAATTACCTGGTCTTGTTTCCAAGTGGAACTGATAT
Source organism: Heloderma suspectum (assembly GCF_057233095.1). Lineage (NCBI taxonomy): Eukaryota > Metazoa > Chordata > Lepidosauria > Squamata > Helodermatidae > Heloderma > Heloderma suspectum. The sequence continues at coordinate 108,922,155 of NC_139458.1, read as the reverse complement.
ATCAGGAATTTTCTATTGTTCTGCTGGTTATGTGTGTGTTTTTAAAATCTCCAAATGATGTCAAGAGCACTGTGCATGCAGAGTTTGCCTTTCAGTTTCTTCAGTTCATTTGTGACTCCTTGTACCTGCCAGCCTGACCAATGTGTATGTGTAGATTATAAAACATACAAAAAAGAAATCCAGGTCTGTTCATACATACACACTGTGCTGTCAGTATTCCTTTCTCTATGGTCTTTTATTAAAGGGCGACAGCACATTTCTGCATCAGTAAAACAGTGCAGAAAAAGAATGTTGATGCAATCATATGTACAATTGCATCAAGGTTGCTTTTTTGGCAGTGTTTTATCAATGTACATGTATGTACCAGTAACATAGTGTGAGTATGGGGAGGGGGAGATGCAAATGCACTGAAAAAAATGAAAACTATGGCAAACTGTGCTTGTTCCAAAATTACTTTTAGAAATTCTCCTAAGCCCTATTAGGAAGCAATCCTATGGCTCTTAGGCATTGGCTCAGGGACCATAGGATACTGTGGATTCTTCCCTCTGAAGATGGTCCTCCATCTCAGAAGGGGGAGTCAAAGATCCAACCCTGCCACCTCACAGCTGGCACAGAAAGAACTGTGCTGGCTGCCCTCCAAGGTTGGAAAAGTGACCTTGGAGAGGGGAAAAAAGTTTCACTGGGCAGGGAGGTAAGGTATGAGCTATCCAGAGTCCTCTCCAGATTTCTTCCCTCCTCCTCTGAAGTGCCACTGCTAGATAGGAAAAATGCCTGTCTAGTGAAAAATGCAGGGCATGAGGATGGGGAGGCAAAAATCACTCTACCGCTCCTCCCACCCTGTATTGGGTGAACGAAAGTCTCTGAGTTTGGGAGCTTCCACTCATCGAGGGCACAATCAACAGAATTGTGTCCTTATGGTGTCAAGATTCTATGTTGATGAAATATGCAAATGGGAACTAATAGCTCCATACCCTGTTGTCCTCCATAAGTAGGAGGAATAACATCTGAAGCGGAGAGCCTTCTCTACTCATCTAGGCTCCCCACATGATTTAGAACCCTGGAAAATCTCCCCTTGCATTTTTAATCAATACAAAATTTTAATGTCTAAATAGGGCTGTAGTTAAACTAGGATACTGGAGGAGTAGAATTCAGGACAGAGTGAACCAGAGGAACAATAATGCAACAGAACAAGGAAATCTCATCCCTATGAACATCACATTTATAATTTTACCACTTACCACTACCCATCAAAGTAAGCTAGTTTGAATATGATGGTCTAGCTTTAATCTACAATATAGTTTAATTCTGTGTTGTTAACCTGAATAATTCATAATGCTGTAATGAATTTATCTAAGGGTGTGAACACAGAGCAAAAAATGTATATTATTTATTTAAAATATTTCTATATAGCTTTTATGCCCATCAGGGCCCTCAAAGCAATGTACAGTAAAATCCAATAAAATCAGAATGCAAAAATACAGTTTCATCATCTAGCATAGGTTTGCTGTAACTAGGGATGTACAGATTTTGTTAACTCTCTTCCATCTGTGTTTTGTGGTTTATCAAACATCTTTCATTCCATCATCTGCTCACTGAATCGGGGGGGGGGGGGGAAACAAGTTTTTTTTTCTACTTGCATTAACTAACATTAGCGCTAATTAGTGCTAATGCGCACTTGCACCAATGTGAATTAGCACAAATCTCCCCCCAAAGTGAAAAAATTACCCACAAGTCTGCAGAATCTGTGTGACTAGGAAAAAGCCAGTCCACTGTGGAATCTGTAGGTTGGATTCATAGAAATCCAAACTCATTTGAATCCATTGCAGATTTCTCCAACATCCTTAGCTGTAAGTATGTCTTAGATTGCTCATATTCATTGCGGGTGGGGAGAGCAGGAGACAGACAGCACCAACTGGCCCTAATTGCAATAGTAGTTAGCTATAGGTCGTTTATTATTACCACTTTGTGCACATGACATTTTTTGTGTGGTGCTGCAGTTGTGCAGATAATGTGCATGGTCATCTTACAATACTCCACAATATTTGTATGTACAAGCTCTAAACTGCATATTTTTTTTTTTATTATTATTATTATTATTATTATTATTATTATTATTTCTATACTGCCCAATAGCCAGAGCTCTCTGGGTAGCCCACAAAAATGACAAAACATAATATAAAAGCTTTATCATGCAAAATTTTAAAACAATTTAAACACTAAAACAGTTACAATGAGATACAGGTACTGATACTGGTAATGATAAAACAAATGACATTAACATCCCATCATATGGCATCAAATGCGTGGGAGTAGAGGACAACCTTGACATGGTGCCGAAAAGATGACAATGTTGGCTCCAGGTGAATCTCAGTGAGACTTTAATGTTATACAAGATTAACAGTAAGCAATTTACTTTTCATAAGGATTACCTTGTGAAAGGTAGAGATGTTATTTTCATTACAGGAGACTGGAATGCTAAGGTGGGTAGTCAAATGACACCTGGAATTACAGGCAAGCATGGTCTGGGAGAACAAAATGAAGCGGGACATAGGCTGATAGAATTTTGCCAAGACAACTCATGGTGCATAACAAACACTCTCTTCCAACAACCTAAGAGACGACTTTATACATGGACTTCACCAGACGGTCGACACCGAAATCAGATTGACTACATCCTTTGTAGCCAAAGGTGGTGGACGTCTATGCAGTCGGTAAAAACAAGACCTGGAGCTGATTGTAGATCACGAACTTCTTATTGCACAATTTAGAATCAGACTAAAGAGACTAGGGAAGACCCACAGATCAGTTAGATATGAGCTCATGAATATTCCTCATGAATATGCAGTGGAGGTGAAGAATAGATTTAAGGGACTAGATTTAGTAGATAGGGTCCCGGAAGAACTATGGACAGAAGTTCACAACATTGTTCAGGAGGCGGCAACAAAAAACATCCCAAAGAAAAAGAAAACCAAGAAGGCAAGATGGCTGTCTGCTGAGACACTGGAAGCAGCCCAAGAAAGAAGGAAAGCAAAAGGCAACAGTAATAGGGGGTGATATGCCCAATTAAATGCAAAATTCTAGCGGTTAGCCAGAAGAGATAAGGAATTATTTTTGAACAAGCAATGCATGGAAGCGGAAGAAGATAATAGAATAGGAAGAACAAGAGACCTCTTCCAGAAAATGAGAAACATCGGAGGTAAATTCCAGGCAAAAATGGGTATGATCAAAAACAAAGATGGCAAGGACCTAACAGAAGCAGAAGAAAACAAGAAAAGGTGGCAAGAATATATGGAAGATCTGTATAGGAAGGATAATAATATCGGGGATAGATTTGACGGTGTGGTCAGTGAGCAAGAGCCAGTCATCCTGAAGAGTGAAGTTGAATGGGCCTTAAGAAGCATTGCTAATAGCAAGGCAGCAAAAGACGACGGTTTCCCAGCTGAACTGTTTAAAATCTTGCAAGATGATGCTGTCAAGGTGATGCATGCCATATGCCAGAACATTTGGAAAACACAAGAATGGCCAACAGATTGGAAAAAATCAACTTATATCCCCATACCAAAAAAGGGAAGCACCAAAGAATGGTCAAACTATCAAACAGTGGCACTTATTTCACATGCCAGTAAAGTAATGCTCAAGATCTTGCAAGGTAGGCTCCAGCAATTCATGGAATGAGAATTGCCAGATGTACAAGCTGGGTTTAGAAAAGGCAGAGGAACTAGAGACCAAATTGCCAATATCCGCTGGATAATGGAGAAAGCCAGGGAGTTTCAGAAAAACATCTATTTCTGTTTTATTGACTATTCTAAAGCCTTTGACTGTGTGGATCATAACAAATTGTGGCAAGTTCTTGGTGGTACCGGGATACCAAGTCATCTTGTCTGCCTCCTGAGGAATCTGTATAACGACCAAGTGGCAACGGTAAGAACAGACCATGGAACAACGGACTGGTTTAAGATTGGGAAAGGAGAATGGCAGGGTTGTATACTCTCACCCTACCTATTCAACTTGTAATCAGAATACATCATGTGACGTGCTGGGCTTGATGAAGCCAAGGCTGGAGTTAAAATCGCTGGAAGAAACATTAACAATCTCAGATATGCAGATGATACCACTTTGATGGCTGAAAGCGAGGAGGAGCTGAGAAACCTTATGATGAAGGTGAAAGAAGAAAGTGCAAAAGCTGGGGTGCAGTTAAACCTCAAAAAACCCAAGATTATGGCAACCAGCTTGATTGATAACTGACAAATAGAGGGAGAAAACGTGGAGGCAGTGACAGACTTTGTCTTTCTAGGTGCAAAGATTACTGCAGACGCTGACTGCAGCCAGGAAATCAGAAGACGTTTACTTCTTGGGAGGACAGCAATGACAAATCTTGATAAAATAGTGAAGAGCAGACACATCACACTGACAACAAAGGTCCACATAGTTAAAGCAATGGTGTTCCCCGTAGTAACCTATGGCTGCGAGAGCTGTACCATAAGGAAGGCCGAGCGAAGGAAGATAGATGCTTTTGAACTGTGGTGCTGGAGGAAAATTCTGAGAGTGCCTTGGACTGCAAGAAGATCAAACCATTCCATACTCCAGGAAATAAAGCCAGACTGCTCACCTGAGGGAATGATACTAAAGGCAAAACTGAAGTACTTTGGCCACATCATGAGAAGACAGGACACCCTGGAGGAGATGCTGATGCTAGGGAAAGTAGACAGCAAAAGGAAGAGGGGCCGACCAAGGGCAAGATGAATGGATGATATTCTGGAGGTGACGGACTCGACCTTGGGGGAGCTAGGGGTGGCAATGGCTGACAGGAAGCTCTGGCATGGGCTGGTCCATGAAATCACGAACAGTCAGAAGCGACTGACCGAATAAACAACAACACCACCTTGTGAAAAGGAAGATCCCAGTGGTGGTTGATGAGTCCATTTCTGGAGGGGCTGTAAACCCATTTTGGGGATAGTGTCCAGCAGCTTGGATAGTACCTTTCAGCACCTTAGATAGCACTGTTAAGAGTTCTGGCTGGTGCTAACGAAGCAGCTCAATTGGAATTATGACCCTTCCAGAATTGGAGTCACCAGTTGCCACTGGAAGATCATATTCTCAGTGGTGGAAATGGACAATTGCACTGTATGAGCTCTTGAACCATTTCCTCTAGGGAAGTTTTATTACAGGGAAAAAGTAATTTTTGAATGACTACCTACTTCAAAAAGAGGTCATTTTCAGAGGCCTTATTCCAGATGCTCTTGCATTCAGAGGTTAGGTGGGTGGTGACTGAAGAAAGGGTCGTTTCTGTGGTGTTATCTCTTCTGTGGAATTCCCTGCCTGGGGATGCTCATATGGCACATACTTTTCAGGTACCAAATCAAAACACTTTTATTCTCTTGCAGCGCTGGCCCTACCTAGACAGACTGAGCTGATTGCCTCAGGTGGCAGATTCTGGGGGGCAGCGATGGTAGCCTCTTAGCTCTTCCTCCCAGGCTCCCTGGTTGTTCCCCTCTGTTAGAGAACAGACCTGTATATGCCACACAACCTCACCTGTGCCCCCTAAACTAAGCCTGCTGCCTCAGGTGTGGTGGAGGACACTATCCCTTTGCCAGTGCTAAAAGCAGATTCAACTGCAAGTTCAGAAGTCATCTGTATATGGAATGGGGATGGGGTGCCATCTTGTCCTTTGCCTCAGGCAGCAATACGTCTTGGGCCAGCCCTGTTCTCCTGACTTTTTAATAGCGGATGTGCCTTTTACTCCTGTCTGCTATTTTAGCATGTTACTGTTATTTATTACTGCCTTTCCTGTCTTATTGTCTATAATTTTATTCTAATTATTGTATTGTTGTAGATTTTAGTTCTTGATATTGAACTTGTAATGTACTGTTTAATCATGCTTCAAAGTTTAATTATTCTTGAAAACTATCCTGTCCCAGTAGTCAATAGCTCCCCATTGCTGAAAATCCTGATGGATAATTTACTGCAAAGGCATATTTAATTATTTACCTTTTTTCAGTAACTTCAAACAGTATGGACAGCTGGTGTTTAACTACATTAACTCAATGTTTTCTAAATACCATCAAATATTAATTCCTTGTGTGATTCATTATTGTTATTCCAATGTATTTCCATAATATTCCAATAATCTCAGAAGTTTTACATTTGTCTAGTTTACTTGCTCATGGAAGATCCATGAGCAAATAAACCCTTAGGGATATTAGATTTTTCAAACTAGCAATCTAATCCATAATACTGATTATTTAAAACGAAATGTTTTATACAGCATCTGCTGACTTGAACTTGTATATCAAACTGGGTAAAAACCAACAAACCTTCATTCTGTGTGCCCTTTAGTTGGCTATATTAATTGAACTCTCTTAATTAGAGAAGTACCCTCTGAAACATAAAGGATAACTATTTTAAATATAGATAGCAATAATTAAAAGGAATTTCACTGATTCTCAGGTTTGGAATTGATTCTCAAGTTTGGAATATTGTATTTACCATAAATCAATCCAACTATTATATAAAGGCTTTTGCACAAAAAATATAACGACACCTTTTATCCTTTGAAAGTTGTAGTCCAGACTTAAAAGCGTCACTTCCTGGGAACCTGTTAGATGCTGAGTTTGCTTCCCACCTGGTTGTTCACTCCTACTCATGCACTGCAAGATCCCCATTACTTCATCTACATGTAGCAGAACATTAAAACCTATGGGATCCCAGGATGCAAATGGCAATCAAATTCAACCACGACAAAGCACACCCCTATTGTCAGAATAACTATGCTAATTAGACAAATTTTGTGAAGAGAGCTGTGTTAGAACACTAGGGGCCAGTATTTCACCAATTTTAGCTCATGACTAACTTGTACAGTAGAACTTCAGAACTTTTCACTTAAAAGCCTTCAAGGTGGTTGAACCCAACCGGAGCAAAATTCTAAATGCTACTTCTCCCATTTGCTTCCCAAAAATGTTTAATCCAAAGGTACTTCAGTGTAGGAAACTATGGATCTTGCACGTCATTTGTCTGATGCGATGAAAGCAAATGTCTGTTTTGTCATATATAAATGGTAGGAAGACGATGTGTGAATTGCATAATTTCCTTTACAGAAGTGATCACAATGCAGGAAATGAATCCAGTATGAAGCAGTTGTAAGAGCAGCCCATTTTTTAGTTATTTTCTGCCTTTATCACAAAGACAGAGATTTCTAACTCTAGTAACAAGCCCCAGTAGTTGCACTTGTCACAGCCATAGTGTGTCCTTGTTAGAGTGTGCAGCTCACTCCCTTTCAATAGAAAGCATCATGCAATAGGTCCAACCATAGTCTTAAAAGCTATCAGATATCACTTCTAGAGCTCACTCACCATTTGCTTCTTAATTAAACTAGAAAATTCTCATTTTATAACCAATTTAAGCATAGCCAGTATTTATCACTGGGCTAGTTCACACATGTAGCACTAAACCATAATTTAGTGCTACATGCACAAGATGGAAGGAGACCAAGTGAAGTCTAGGGCTTGGATGCTCCCCACTCCCCTTTCCTTTTCCTGCACAGCTGGGAAAAGGTCTTCTGTTGTGTTTACTTTCAGTTTCACAGTGTCCCAGCTTAGTACTACATGCAAACCAGGATCTGCGGTTTAAAACACAATCTGGTTAGTTAAACAAACCAGCTTCATAAGAATGGCTTACAGATAGCTTATTTAAAAACTGTCCAAAGATTATTAATTTTAAAACACAATCTCTGGTTTGTACATAATCCTAAACTGGGATTCTGTAAAACTGAAAGTAAACATCATGGAAGTCATTCTCCGAGTCACACGGGAGGATGGAGCACATGGCTCCAAGGCTTTGCTCAGACTCTTTGCATCTCTCGCACATGACACTAAACCATGGTTTAGTGTCATGTGTGAACCAGCCCATTTCCTGTCACTCAGGCTTTCCCATACATAGGTGGCTTTGATAACAAAAAACATAGAATTGGAAGGGGTCATTTAGGCCCTTGAGTCCAATCCCCTTCTCGGTGCAGGAATCCAGTTTAAAGCATCCCTGTTAGAATAAAAGAAATATCAGTTGTATCCCTGCTCTCAACTATTTGGGGTGGGATGGGCCTGGATGAGAGCTGAACAATCAGTAAATGTTTACAGTATTTTGTTTTTGTTTGGGGACCACATACCAGCCTATCTCTAATACGTATCACTCTTAGCTCTTTGTTGTTGTTCAGTCGTTCAGTCGTGTCTGACTCTTCGTGACCCCATGGACCATACCACGCCAGGCCTTCCTGTCCTGCGCTCTCTCCCGGAGCATGCTCAAGTTCAAATTCACTGCATCGGTGATGCTATCTAGCCATCTCCTTAGCTCTTTAGTGTGCGCTGAACCACTTCCAACAGACTGGGAAATCACATCCACATGTCCTGGCTTGTCTTTTGGGAAACACTGCTGGACTTCAGGCTATGGTTAGTGGCTCAGTGGGATTTTTGACAACTGGGCTTAGGTCAAGATAGAGCATATACATAAGATGTGGCTCTAGAACATATCCCTTCTCAAGGGATCAGAGCATAATACAAACATAAATGCAGACAATTTCTGGTCATGAAGGCTCTGGTTACACTTTCAGTTGTTTAATTCTTCATATGACGTGTGTGTTTGGCAGTGCAAATATCTACTGGACCTAAATTCTGCTTAGGCATACTGGAGAATTTGCATTAGCAATGTATATAGCACCAAGGTTCAGAAAGTTGTATACAATGAAATCTGAACTATTGCAAACTTTAGGAAATAGAAGTCCTGTTGTCCCATACTAACATTCTTCCAATTTCTCTTTAGGCCAGTGCAAGACAGTCAAGTAGTAGAAATGGCAACCAACATCAGCTGTACAGAATGTTACTATCTGTGAGGAAATTTTCCCTTCCAAATACCTAACTGTAGTACTTTTACTGAGAATATTGAGACACAGAAATAATCGGAAGAAAATGTGCACAATTACCGAGTCAGCCCACTGCCCTGGTAATTCATTTTCTCCAGCATATGACATCCAAGCCTGGTTCCTGTATGCTGCAGGTGGTGTTGGGATGAAATAGCCTGTGAACCCGGGTCGGTTTGCTGCTGGGATGGCAAACACCGCTGGAACTGTACTTCCTATCAAGAAATAGGGAAGATGATTAGTACTCAAAATGTATTACTCTAGACTTAGAGGAACATTGCAGAGGATACCTGAGATGTTCCAGTTAGAAGATGCCATTTTGCATTGGCAATAGAGACCCTTGCCAAAGATAGAACACACATTACTGTAACTGCACCTAGTGCCTTGTTGCCACTGTTGTAGGATGAATTATCCCACAGCAGGATATACCTGTTTGAAGATGACAACCCAGCAATGACACTGCTCTTGACACAGTGGAGACACCAAAAAAACTAGTGATCATACTTGTCTGCAGTAGGAATGAATGAATATCAGTTGGTAATCCATTGTATAAATCGAACATAGGCACAGTGCAGATGCATATTTTGGGATTTATGCTAGTGCAGAGACAGAGAGAGAGAGAGAGAGAGAGAGAGAGAGAAAGAGAAGCCAAGGAGCTGTGGCCAGTCAAGTTTCTAGTAGCTTTGTGAATTTATGTAAAGTAGTATGTGTGGTATTAAAACATGTAATTTTGATTCTTGTGTTACTCTAAAATCTATTAGCTGAAATACCAATATAGCAGTATTTTTCAGTATCTAAAGGGATGAAATGCTCTTAGGACATTGGGACATCATAGTCCTACTGAATAGTGAGCAGTTGCAGCAAGATTTGGAACTTCTGGAGAGCAGTGTAACCATCTGTTGCTACTCTGGGACTGGGTTTGTTTGTGTGCATATGGTGCTCTGCACATTCCTGAAGGGGAATGACATCTGTAAAATATTCCTGCATGAAACATTTTTTAGTCAACATGATATATGCACAATTATTGGATTATGGGAAGGGAGAAAGGGAATAAAATTAAATATAGGTGTGACTGGTTCCTCTTCCAAAGTGTGGATTGGCCTTCTCATAGCATGGATAATGTTTTACCAAACACCTGGTATTTAAATTAATGTCATTTCAACCTTCTGCTCTTTCAAAGTTCCTAATGCCTGCATCAATTTACATTAATACAGATGGTTACATGATCATAAACCCATGGGGGGGGGGGGGTCCTGATGCTTTCTATCATATTCACATAAACAGTTTATTTGTCCACTTGGGTGATCTTCATCAGTTGGCAAATGGATAGATTCTTCAGACTCACTGGTATCTTCTGGGAGCCACTTGTTAAATTGCTGGCAACACATCACTGCTTTCAGCTTGAAATATGTTGCCAAGTGTTAGAAAAAGAATCCATCTTTATCTTCTGTTCAATGAAGCATCTCTCTTACATAATGCATGCATCCGCTGCTAACATGTAAGTGTATTAAGTGCAACAAGTATTTCAACTACATTTTGTAACCTTTTTGGATTCAGAATCTCAAATAATATAAGGCATTATTTCATTGGTGTGGCAACATTACAGAGACTGGCTTTAATTATTTGTTAATTGCTGAAATATCCTCTCCTCTAGTGCTGTTGACCCATGGTTTGGGGTGTTGGGGGGATCAACAGCAGATGCTATCAACTTCTAACACCCCAATGCTTTTTTCTAGGGCCAAAGCCATTCATTTGGCCATAGCTTTAGTGCATTGTTAGCCCTGGTCTGCTCCTGTGATTGCTAGGCATAAAACTTACTGTTCTTTACAGCCTGATCCCATGCATGTTTACTCAGAAATAAGAGTAATTAAATTCAACTGTACTTACTCCCAATTAACTGTGTAAAGGATTTCAGCTTTAGACCTTCTTTTCTATTAATCTCCCCAAACTATGCTAATTTTAAAACTTGTTTTCATATGTAACACTAAAAGACACCTAATTGTCTCGAAATATTTGTGCTATGCACAACATGTCTGGCACGCTGAAAGTATATTCCAGTTTTACAGATGGAGTAAAAATTGATTTAAAATTCACATGTGAAAATGTTCCAAGTGAAAGACTGATCAACAGACAGGAGTTTGACACTCAGCAATTCTTAATTCAATGTCATCTGTACTCAGTGCAGCCTTTATCGCCTTACTTTAATTCACTCACAGTATCCTGGTAAAATCTATTCCTGATGCCAATACAGTTCCCAGAAGTTTCCCTGCAGAATCTTAGAGCAAGTGTATTCTGTATCTCCCCCTTTGGTTTGATCTCTATATAGGGATGTCTCAGATACACTACTCAACAAGTCAGTAAATAGTAGTTAAAAACTAACAAGGCCGTCCCATTATTGTCATCGGTCGTAAGGAATGCCTTTCCACCTGCCTGTCTACTAAACAGGCCAACCTTCTCTTTGTGGCCTTTTATTAAATTGACAAATGTACCTGCGTAACTTGAAACAAAACACTTCACACATGGGATGTTAAACAGAAACAATATATTTTAATAAGACAAGTTCCATTTTTTTCCATTTCAGTTTACAGCACAGTTTCCAGCCTTCGTTGTCTACAATGGGCTTGTCAGAATTGCATAAATGTTGCTTATGGAGTTACATGAAATGAATGGAACCAAGCACCCTTTATTTGGCACGCAGGGGAAGGGGAGATGTTAGAAGTTAACCACATGTGTTCTTGAAGTCATGGTCCTCTAATGACATATGACCACTCTAGCGTGATACCTTGAACTCTGAATTTAGACATTTTCAGGAGAATATACTCCCTCTGCTGAAGTGGGAGTGGCATGGGTGCATTTGTCCTTATGGGACTTAACAACAGTCTAAAAACAGCAATTCCAAAAAAGAAAAAAAGGGAAAAAACTCATTAAAAACAGAGACATCATATTACAAACAGAGTCTCTTGAAGTCATAGGTTGGGATGACTGTAGATACAACACAAGTAATTTAAATTGGGAAAATGCCTTTACTGAATAAAGCCATTTCCAGTACCAATATTTATACCACGGCTGTATATTTACACCACATTTTACAATCACAGAGATGGCTTGTGACATTAAACCCAAGATGAGGGTAGTGAGGAGCTGCTGTCCTGCTGGGACAGTTGTAAGTTTCTGTTGAGGAGCCACATTTACCAATATACTGCTCCCAGAGTCAAAAGGATGCAAATATTAAACCAAATAAAAATACGTAGCGTTCCTATGCCTTTTTCTACATCACCTTTAATTCATAAACAGTAACCAAAAAATAAGAGGGGACCATTATTACATCTTCTCCACACATTCAGCCATTTTGATCCTGAACAGAACAGGAGCGGAGAGAATCCCTCCTACCATCAAGGTTTAAAAAAAACACAAAAAAACGGGGCAGCTGCTCTAATGCAATTGTAAAAACAACCACTCAGAATCAGGGCCTGATCATAAAAGAACTGTATCAGTACACATGCTGTGTTATTAGATAAGCTTTGCATTTGCATAACTTTACATTTCAAACTGTTTCTGCTTCAGAAGGGAAGAGTTGTGGTCATGCACATTGCTAAGATCAGATCCATGTGGCCACAGCAGAATCTTCCAACACTGGCAATGGTGAGCAATATGGATTTTAATACTGTAGAGCTGCCATAGAAGTTCCATTCTCATATAAGCAACTGAATGAACATTGCTTATACTTTTGGGACTCCGTTGCTATCATTCAGAATCACTGATCCTTAAGTCTCACCTAAGGAAGCATGGGGATAGGCTAAAAAGAAATACAATCCCAAACATGGGGCCAATTTTTTATGTGCCTTGATTAGTCACATCAAAATGAGTGCCTTAATGGGCCATTTATCCTGCTAACCTGTATTGATGGGGCTAGAGGCCAAGAGGCAGCCAATTATTTTATATAGGTCATTTTTTCTGAGGTAGTCAAAACATGCTGAAGACCTCGAGAATCCTGAACTTTTCCTTAGACTGAGTCATGCCAGCTGAACCACCTATATTTGTTTTGTCTTCACTGTATGTTGGAAGACAGATATTGTTTTTGTTGTTGTTTTGGCGAATTCAAGAAAAATTGGTCAAATGAATGACATTTTCAGGCTGCTGAAAATTCCAGAGTTGTAGACCCATATACTCAAGGTACACTGCCTGAAACCACATATCTCTTAAAAGTCCTATAGAACCCAGTGGGATGACTCTGGACTGCAGTGATTCTTTTGAAGATTGCAGCTCCATGGCTACTGAAAAGTTACATGGGTTGCCATAATGGTTCTTTATCACAGCTCAAGCATTGCCTTGGCAACGAGTGCTTCCTCATTAAAGAAATCTCCAAATAGTCATTCTTATTTCGAGGCAGTCCATTCAATGCCTCCAGTTACAGATTCACACCCACAAAAGCATTTAATCCACATTTCAAATAATCAAAATGACTAAAAATGCATATGTTAAGATGGAAGTCCCCTGTTATCCTCCACCCACAGCCTTTCATAATTCACTAAACTAAAGGTACAAAATTTTCATTAAAAAACACCCTGTTGATAACTAGCATTGATTGAAATTACTACATTATTTCCCCTCTATTTTCATGTTCTTATGTGCTGTATCTGCCAGACAACCTCAGTAGGCTGTTAGTGCTCAAATAACAGCCATTCTATGATAACTCTTGGGTTCCCAAGGCCAGGCCATCTTACATGCTCTTCCACTTAAGCATGTTAATCCAATTATTTAGTTTATATAAAGCAAAACTGAGAAAGTGGGCTTTGGCGTAAGAATTCAGAAGGCTATTATATTCTATCTCTTCCTAGAAAATAAGCAAGCTAAAACATTTCTTGTAAGTATTCTGTCAAGGGATGCTCCAGTATGTGTATGTAATTTGTAATAATTATTTCTAAGGAGACTTGGTAAAAGTGGATATAATGAAAGATTTGACAGAATTATCAAATGTTCAGGAGTCCATTTGGGGTACATTAAAAATTCAAGATTGCTACACATCTATTAAATCTGATTAAGGAAATGTAATCTTTTCCCCAGTAAAACTAGAAATTCTGGCATTCCACCATACTAACTGTATCTTAAATTCAGTGGTGCTGTGGTAAATTTTTATGTGCATGCACTCATCATGAAAGTCCCCATAGCAACACCCCCAAGGAGAGCCCCAAAATGCCATGAGCTGTGTTAATCCATATATAACAAACTAATTCTAGAAGTGTTTATCTCCACCAAGATCAGATCCTTTATAAAGCCAATGGGTCTTAATTGCCCATTCAAGACCAAGCCACCCCCAAATATTCTGCATTACAATAAGGATAGCTCACACTTTTTTGCTAAAAAAAAATAAAAAATCAATTCCCTACCCCCATTCCCTGCCAGCTACTAAGAGAATTGCAGTTATGCTAAGGGAAGCGGGGTGGGGGTGGGGAGAGAGATGCCATCATTGTCCCTGCTAATAAAAATGTCCCAGTGTTTCGACCCTGAGAGCCTGGCTGCACTAAACACTGCTTAAATTGCATCCAGAGAACCTAACAGTTACCCTAAGTCCTTCTGGACTGGGAGACCATCTCATTTAATTTGTACTGTTCTAAGCAACCTACCCATGGTATGTAAATATGCCATGGCAGTAGTGCTTTACACAACACTAAAATGCAGATACTTCTGCATCAGACACACAATCCCTTTTTGGCATATCAACACCCAAATCCTGAACTGAATAATATATGTTTAAACAAACAAATATCAGCAAATAATTCTATGCTACCTTTAAAAAAAAATCAAGCAAATGCTAGCACAGTGGTTCCCAAATACTGCATGTGGATCACAGAGGAAAGAATCTTTTGTGTGGAGTCGCCTTGGCTTCAGGCAGTGAAGAATGTAACATCAGGAGTAAGAAGGTGAGGGACAGGCAACAGCAGAATGGACTGTCCATTTAGAGGCTGGGACAGAGATGTGTCCTAGGTGAAAAACTAAATGCCAGCACTCTCTTAAATAGTAGTTTGGAGCCACTGCGCTCATTAACCAGATGTTGTCAAAATTCTATTCTTCCCATAATTCAAGTTTTGCACAGTCCTACTACTGATCATTTCCAAAAATACTCAGCTTAACTTCACTTTTCAGAAACACCTCATGACAAAAGTTATCTGTGGCAGTGGACTGCCCAGAAGGATCTACTGAATTACCATGCTTCAGAGAAGCAAAGAGCCTTCAAAGCCACTGGGAGCCTTGAGTAAAAGAGCACACAAGCGCTAACAAATCCCTTGACAACATGCAAACTGTGCTGAGTCTGAGTGGTCCCACTGGGACTATTCACACATGCTTAAAATTAAGTAAAAAAATTTAAATGCTCCACTGGATCATAGCCTAAGGCAATATAGTGAAATTTCTACAAGCCCTTTATTTCCAATTTGGTGCAAAAAAAAAAAAAACCAACATAGTTTATCTCTAGCCATAAAAACATTGCAAGTCCCATTGGTTTCACTGAAACTTCATTTCCATGTAAGTGTACTTAGGACGGTGGCCTTTGTTGCTGTTTTTTTGTTAGGGGCAGTTCTTTAAGACAAAGGCATCATCTGTAGTTGCATTACTAAATGCTGATATTACAAAAAATTAAAGGATTCTATATTTTTACAAAGATGTTATTTTACATGTGTAAGAAAAGTGGACATAATGCTCTTGCAATAGCTTAGCACCTCAGGATTTCAGATTCAGAAAAATAAACGAAAGTCAACTGTGTCAAGGCCAACAGCTCATTTCTCCAAATCCTGATGTTTCAGAACTATCAATAACTAAGGCAGTAGTCCATTCTCTCCTGTTTATTCCAGGTCTCAAGAAATTTAAAATACTGGGATACCTAAACATAAAAATGGATGTATGTATATTCCTAGCCTCCATGAACATACTAACATTGTTTTATAAACTGTGTAATTGCCAACTATTACTTCTTTAAGTGGCAAGCAGCCAAATTACTGAAAATACATTTTTATTTCACTGATCATTTACTGCTATTCATAAGTTTCAAAATACAAAGAGATACCAGCATTGTAGCAGGAAGGGAAAGGGTTTTTTTATTAACTTTTGATTTGGATGGGCAGATGTTACAACAGTAGATGGAAAACTCAGTCTAGGGCAGAAGGACTTGAAAGGCATAGAGGACAGCAGTCGCCTGTGTGTGTATCAGCACCCAGGATTTGAACATAGTTAAGTGAGTGTTAAACCATACATATTAGAAAAGAAAATCCAAAGGAAAAAAAGCTTAACACTATTAAGAGTGCAATCCTATGCATGTTTAGACAGAAAAAAAAGTCCTATAACTCCCAGCATGGCTAGCTAGGGAACGTTGGGAGTTGTAGGACTTTTTTTCTTGTCTAAACATGCATAGGATTACACCCTAAGTCAGTGAACCAGCATTTTTTCCTATACACTTCTTTCCTTCCAAATTTATTTTGATCAAATTGCCCTTTAAGATATGATGTCTCATTGTGAACTGACCCTTCAGAGGATCAGGTTAACTTTTTCCAAAACACTGTGGGATGTTTACCACTTTTGGTTTACTGAAGAGACTGAAAAAAAGGATGAGCAACATCCATGGTACAATAACGATAGCAGACAAATTTTACTTTACTTTTAGCAAAAGCAAGCAAGAGGAGACCCTGATCTCACCCTCACTCAGGCTTTTTAAAGAGGCAGAACAGTTACTTTTCTTTTGCTTACCTTTAATTTGTCACACGTGCTTTTTCAGTTAAAGACAGCTGGGCGAAGAGGAGGCATTTAGTGTCATGCCAGCAGGTTTCAAAAGCCCTGAAAATAATCTGCATCTTCCAGACCTCTTCATCATCCAGCCAACACAAGGGATGCTCCTATAATTTGCCTGCACCTGCCTTTCCTGCCCCATTGTACCGACAACACGACTATTCCTTATTTGAAGACAATACACATTTCATTGGCTTCCTGACTAAACTGAATAATCTTTCTCAATACTCTTATGTGTCATGGGCTTCAGCAATATGCAGTGAACACAGGAACACTAACAAAATGGCAGATCAAATTTACAATGTAAAATAGGAGATGAGCCCAACTCATTCACACACAGGCTTATACAAACATTTAGGTATAGAAGTCCAGTGTACCCAAGGAGATATAATGTCCGTCTGCAGTATTTCCTTAATACAGAAAGGATTTTGATCAGTTGGCTGGGATTTCTTTGTAATCAAAGAGATTTGTTTGGGCCACAGCTCAATGGTAGAGCACATGCTTTGCATGTATAAGGTCCCAGGTTCAATTACAGCATCTCATGTTAAAAGGGACTCAGGCAGCATATGCTGAGAAAGACTTCTGTTTGGGACCCTGGAGAGCTGCTGCAAGTCAGAACAGATGATACTGGACAAGATGAACCAGTGATCTGGCTCAGTGTGAGGCAGGTTCATACATTTAATATTATTTTCTGAAGTTTCTTGTTGTAGGTAGCATCTACTTGCTGGAAAGCTCCCAGAGGAAATGCCTATGTGCACAACCATATTCAGCTTATTAATGATGGGGTGAAGTTCATCTGAACTGATTTACCACACTGGGAACCTCTCAATCACTAATCAGGATATCCTCACCTAATTCACTTCTGAAAGGTTTGCAAGGACATGCTAGCTTGCAAGCTGGAGACACAATGAAACAATCACATGACATTTACCATCAGTTCAGGTTAGTTTCACCACATTGAGCTGAAAGTGGTAACTGAACTGACTTTTTCTAAAGAGAGCTTGTGGCCTTTGGATCAATGCAGAGTGCATTCAACCCAAGAGTGGGCAGCCATTGCAAGGGACGTGGCCATTTGTTTTCTGTGCCACAAAACACCATTGGTTCCAAGATCCTGTCTCAGAAAGATGCCAATTCCAGGTGCTTCAGATAGAAAGACCATGTCCTTCCTCCCCATTCCTCTCTCATATTAGAAAGACACTGCATGTGATAAATGAAGGAGTGTGTGTGATTCCTTTTATTAATCATCCTCCTCCTCAAGCCTTCAAGAGAACCCTTTAACACAGTTCTAAACAAGGGCATTTGCAAGATCTCATACGCTCGTCTCTATGCCATACAGACTTAGATGTGGTCTCTGTTTGTACCGCATGCGTTTTTCACCTGAGTAATTCAAAGCTGATTGATCCAGTGGAGCCACAGATACTGGGGCTCTTGGTACTGGGACAAAAGGGGCATGATCATGCGGCTGTATCTGTTCAGTCCCACTGGACTCTGATATTCTTGTCTTGCTGCCAATATCGGAAGTCGACCTGTATAATGTATATTGCAAACATCAGTCATTCCAACATCAAGCATACATTGGCTGCAATCTACAACCTGCTGACTCTGGGGCAAACCAGTTAACTACCCAGGGTTAAATGGACTGTAGTTTGCAAACACTGTCCAGAAGCAACATAATTTTGCCATAGAGCAGCAGCAAGGGCGGAGGGGGTTGTGTAAAAGGAAGATACAGAGAATGTTTGGTTTTTTGTTTTGACATAGATCTTTTACCCTATACCTGAAATATATATCCTGATTTTGGTATAGCACAAATACATGTTAGAAAATTACAAACTAGTGCAGCTACAATAAATTGTACTGGTTATTTGTTGTATCCTGCCTAAAGTGGCAGAAAACAAAGGCTAAATCTGATAAATTTTAAAACACAATGCTTTCAGTAGAGTTCCTATTTCTTAAATATGGCCTGTTTTAGTTCACTGTTGCTATCGTCCAGCTGACAATGATGGATGAGCATAGCTGCCAGTGCTCTACAGTTCACTGATATTTTTGCACAACTGTTATGACATCACTGGCAGCCAATCAGGGCAGCTCAACTATTTCTGTATTCTTATGCCAATGCACAGTAAAAAAAAAAAAGAAGAAGAAGCATGCGTGCTACGCTTTGGCTTTGCAGATGGCCCAGTGTGTTATTTTTGTAAAAGCATTGTTTGGAAGACCAAGTGAGTTCATATGCCTGAACCATGCAACAGTTACTCAGAAATGCATGACAGGAGGTGCTTTATACTCTAGCTTGCTGTGAGAACACAAAATTTAAAAGGCACTGTCCACCAGATTAAAATGAATGGAGGCTGTGCAACAGCAATGCCTGAAGAACTGTGCACTAAATATTAAAACAATATTAAAACTGATTCATATTTATTAGGCATTTAAGGTGCGGATAAGAAATCTGAGAGTAACCCTCTAAATGTCTACAGAGTGCCAAAACCAATTTTATCAGGTCATCCATATTTTTTTGCTGCCTACAGCTGGTCATCTCAGAAAAGAAAAACTGGGAGGTCTATGAATCATTCACTTTTTTATAGCACAACTAATGAGATATTATGCCTTTGTAATAGAGGACTTGTGGTTTAAAAGATACTAGAGAATAGATATGGCATGTTTATTATGTAGATGAGTAGTTTACTGCTGAATTAACAGCCACATTTTTTGCCTGCTTGCTTTTTAAAACAGTTTGACAATCTAAGATTCTGAAATGAGACCATTTTATTGCAATTTCACAAATATCTCTTGAGTACAAGGAATCGAGCCTTGTAATATACCCGAAGGTTTCAATGTCTGTTACAAAGAGATTTAAAATTATCAGCTAAAACATAAAACAACAGCATAGTACCTCCTAAGAGAGGTGACAGCAACAGGTCCAGTTCTGGGAGGTACAGGAGGAGGCGGAGAACCCATCACCATTTCAGGGAGTGGAGAAAACCTATATGCCTGTTAAGAATGGGGGGGAAAGATTATTTCCTCAAAGATCTATTGACTTCTCATAAAAATTATACTACATCACATTTTTCCAAGTTATAGGAGAAGCATACTGGAAGAACACTGTTTGACTGAACTCCATGCCACTATATATTGTCTATCCTTCCAGTTAAATGTTTTAGCACCTCCTAAAATTGCAACACCACTATGTTCTTCTCTGCCTGAGCCTCCCCAAGGAGAAATCAGAATTGTTTCTTCCCCACTGAAAATGAAATGTTTTGATGTCAGGACATCTGGAAGCTTCAAACACTATCACAGGAAACTAAACTGCCTGGAAGCACCTATTTTATATTTCAGCTTTTTTCCCTTATTTTATGGGGGGAATGTTTTTTCATATTCCTTTAGGTAAGAAAAAAAACAAGTCACTTTTTTATGATAATATAAAGATTTTTTTAAAACCACAACAGCAAAACAAAGTAGTCCTAAGAATCAGAGTGTAGAGGCCATCAGATCAGTCATCTAGCTTCTGTCAGGGGCTGCATTTACAGAACTTGGCAGCAAATGGTATAAAACAAAGTTAGAGGTTTTGCGATGTTATACATGTGCAGAAATACCTTCGCAACATGTTTCTCCATCACTCTATGGCCCAAAGCATGATATATTAATCTTGAGGCCTTTGTACTATGACAGAGATTGTCACATTCACTTGGAAATACAATGACAGTTATTGAATCTGCTTAGCAGCTAGACTGAAATACCACTCTGACACACTCCAGTTACAATCACCTAGAATAGTAAGAATATCAAAATCATCACCGAGCACAGCATGGCAATATAGGTACCCTAAACATAGTGTGACACAGCAAGACATAAGAGGTGTAGCAAGAACCAGAAAACTATGTGCCTCCAGCTTTCAAACCCTTATTACATGTTGCCTCCAAGAGTTATAAGAGGTAGCTGAGAACACATTTACATTATTTCCTAATCTAAGGGGAAAGAATACCAGTATTTGCCTAGCAGTTTACCCATCTTTGGTCCTAATTAAAATTTATAAAGTACATTTCCTAATCTATCCTATACAGAGATGGTGGCCTCAAAGGACGTAGATTAGTAACAATACCTAGAATTTTTACATAGGGCCTTTGGGGGTGTTCAAAACTTCTCACATTCTATCTCAGTAATACTTATATCACCCTGTAAGTCAGTATTGTTATTCCCATATTGCAGACCAGAGGCTTGAAGCAGAAAGCATTTTTAAGCCAAGGCCATTTAGCAAATTTAAGGATGAGGTGAGATGTTAACAGGGCTATTGCTAGGTTCTTAAAAGATCCGGGCCACAGGTCCATCAGACAAATTTGCATGTGCATATACAACTCTAAGCGCACCTTTAATATAAGCATACCTCTAAAATGTGTGTGTGTGTGTGTGTGTATGTGCGCGTGTGTGTGGTGTGCACATGTGGTGTGTTTGCATGTGTGTATATGGGTATAGATTACATACATACAGAACAAGTGTGCCCTCACCCCCCCACCCCACTTCAACTCAGATCCCAATTGAGCATTTTGGAAAACATCCTGGCTTCTGCTCAGGCCAATTTGTAGTCAGTCCACTTCAACTCAGCACCCAACTTGAGTCAAGGTTTGGAAAAAATTAGTCTTTATGTTTCCTGTTGACTACCATGGGAAATCAGAAAAAAAAAACTGATACTTTTTTTTCTCTTGGTCGGAACTGGATGCTAATTTCAGGCACAGTAGCCCCCTAGAATGGGATTCCACCTACCAATGTCAGAAAATAGATGCAGGGTTTATATCTTGATTTTATTTTAAAGAGCACTGCCAATAACATTTTTATTTCTTGGAAGAATTGGATAAAAATTTCAGGATTCATTGCCCCATTAAAGGAGATCATGTCTGTCAACTTTCAGAATGATAGCCACAGGGGGTTTTGTGCAAGGGTTAGCCTTGACATTTTGAGGTCTCCAAAAGAGGACATACTTATCTCCCTATGTTCCTTGTGGAGCATTGTTCTGAAAATTACAGACAGCATAGGAGTGTCCCTAAGTAAGAAACCAGAAAAGTTTCAGAAGGATAGGTGCAGCAGTTCATATGGAAGGGGAGTTCTCCAATTTGGGAGGAAGTGATTTGCGTTCCCTTCCCTCCACCCCCCCCCCAATAGTTTTTGGGTAAATTTGAATGAAAATGCACAGGTCATTGGAGTTGTCCCCCAGGCAAGAAATCTGCAAAGTTTATGAATGATATACATGCATGCA
The DNA here is from genome assembly GCF_057233095.1 of Heloderma suspectum. Taxonomy (NCBI): domain Eukaryota; kingdom Metazoa; phylum Chordata; class Lepidosauria; order Squamata; family Helodermatidae; genus Heloderma; species Heloderma suspectum. Next base: position 108,900,232 of record NC_139458.1, on the reverse strand, counting down.
AATTTAGAATTACTAGAATTTATTTACATTTCACCAGTGCTAGAAGCAGGGGAACATGGGTGGGTTGCTGCTACTGCACTCATGTCCTGCTTGTGGGTTTCCCATGGGCATCTGGTTGGCCTCTGTGTGAACAGAATGCTGACTAGATGGACCTTGGTCTGATTCAGCACGGCTCTTCTTATGTTCTTAAATATAGAGTGTCTCTGAGCATATGTGGAATGCTTTTCTTTCCCACTGAGCACTTACATTCTCCCCCTACCAATTCTATTCCCCTCCATGCAGCCATCCCTCCTCATCCGACCATCTTCCAGAAACTCTTCATAAAAACAGATGTCTTGTTTTGTGCAAGTCTCCTCTACCTCCTCCTACCTCTCATTGTATCTTCCTCCCCATAACTCCATTTGTGCCAAGACTTCACCAGGATTCAGCCAAGGAGTCTGTTTTCAGAACTAGGGCTAAGTTATGGAGAAACTCTGAGCATGTACTAAGTGCCTTTCCCTCACCACTGAAGTTCATGCAAAATGAAAAAACAAACAAACACACAAATGACAAAACATGCATAGGGCTGAGCTGAAACGGTAATCAGTTCATCAGACTGGAATTGGGTAGGCTCTGTATTAAGCTTTCAGTACCATGCTGACAACTCAGGACTTATTTCTGAGTAAATATGCATAAGTTCAGGGTACAAACCTGCCTGGAAAAGTAACCTGTGCTGGAATCCTGTGCACACTTTCCTGAGGGTAAGCCTCATTAAACATAATGGGGCTTTTGAGTAGGCATACATAGGATTGCATAAATTAGCAATATTTATCTCCCCTCCACTTAAAAAACAAGCCAAAGACTCCTTTTTTAAAAAATTAAAGCTCTCTGTTCATAGGAACATAGGAAGCTGCCTTATACTGAGTCAGACCCTGGGTCCATCTAGCCCAGTACTGTTGACACTGATTGGAAATAGTGGCTCTCCAGGGTTTCAGGGAGGATTCCTTCCTAACCCTGCCTTCTGCATGCCAAGCAGGTGCTACAGCCCTTCCTACTGCTGGATAATGGCAACTGACAAAACAGCCCCAGATTTGTTTCTCTGCAGCCATGTGAACCCACTTTTCTCAAAGGCTTGAGGGAGGAGAAAGAGAAAAACAAATCCCCTTGCCTGTTTGTATAAAGTCATATGCAGTTTAGAACTTCTCTTACCCACCAAAGAGAATTCTCTTTAAGAATTCCCCAAGATATGAACTGGGTAGAATAAAGAGGAGAAAGAAAGAACAGAATTGGGGAGGGGAGGGGAGGGAAGAAGAAAAGAAGAATGATTATTGGAAATGGGGGGGGGGGATTTAGAGAGAATTCCCTAAGCCAAGTGGCTCCTTTCAGAGAGGTAGTACTTCAGAGGAATTTAGGGGGCTGTGGGGGGGCTGTAAGGATTGCACATATTTAAATTAACTTTATGAAGTGAGGTTGCTGAGGGCGTTTTCTTGGGGGATTTTAAACTGTATAACCTGTTTAAAAGCCTCAGCAGCTCCTCGATCATGACGCCACATAGTCCTAACCCTCCTTTGGAATAATTTGAGTCCTACAGCTATTGAGAAGAAACTAAAGTGGAGGGGGCGAAAGATGTTTGTGGGAACTGATTGGATACTTTGCTGATACTGAAGCTACTAAACTTCTGCAGAAGCCAAAGATTCCAGTTTGGGGCAGTAAAATCAAATGCTGTGTGAAATACCAGTATTTCCCATGGAGCTCTTTGTTCCCTTCCTTCTCCCTCTTCAATATTTCTTTGCAAGCAAGCTTCCAACAGTGGGCATGTAAGAGCAGAAAAGTAGGAGAGGAGAGAAAAATCAATGAGCAGACTGTGGACGGAAAGGTGGCAGTCTCCCCTCTAGTTTAAAAGGGTGGTGCATTCACACCGGAATCCCTGTTGGTCTGCCAAGGGAGCAAGTCGTAAGGCCTCCTAGTAACAGCAAGGCTACTGAGCTCAGAGAGAAGAAGCAGGCTTGCATTAAGTAGGGCTGTGCACTGTTTCAGATCCAGATCCAAATTCTGAACCGAAGCAGGGTGATTGGGACCAAATCAGTCCAGATCCAAAACAGGTCCGAAGTGGGTCAGATCAGTCCGAATCACTTCAGATCACTTTGGATGATTCTGAAGCCTGGACAGCCTGTCTGGGAAATGTAACTATTTCCTTAAGATTGGGGGGGAGTTGGGAGGGGGAACTGAACCTTGACAAGTGACATCTGGCTGCCAACAGGGCTGAACTTTTAAACCAGCAATCTCCAATCACAGTGGGGTGATTGAGAGTGGAGTGCAATCACTTCTCCACAAGAAAAGGCTTCAGTGTTTGGGCTATTTAATTCAGAAGAAAGGCAAATAAGGGGGGAGGTTTATAAAATTATATGGAGTAGTGAAAGTGAAGCAGTGCAATAAATAAGCTGAGTTCAGTGTGACTTTTTCCCACGTAATGTGTATTGCAGCCAAAGAGATGTTTAACTTTTTCTTCCCTTAATGAGGAGCCTCAGGTCATCAATTCAGTGAAGCTGAATAGTGGCAGATTCAAGACAGACAAAAGGAGCAGGGGGTTGGACTCGATGGTCTTATAGGCCCCTTCCAACCCTATGATTCTATGATTCACCACTGCCCTCTGTTTATGGTATTCTTAGCTGCCTGCATGATGTGAGCTAAATTAGTAAAGTACTATTTGCACTTCAAAAAAACTGACACCAGAGATTAGGGATTGTTGTTGTTGTTGTTCAGTCGTTCAGTCGTGTCCGACTCTTCGTGACCCCATGGACCATAGCACGCCAGGCCTTCCTGTCCTGCGCTCTCTCCCGGAGCGTGCTCAAGTTCATATTCATTGCATCCGTGATGCTATCTAGCCATCTCATCCTCTGCCGTCCCCTTCTCCTTTTGCCTTCAGTCTTTCCCAGCATCAGGGTCTTTTCCAGGGAGTTTTCTCTTCGCTAGAGATTAGGGATAGTGACCTCCTAATGGTCACTTTAAACACCTTCTGATTAGGATCTCTAATCCTCTGTGTGGCTTGACAGTTTTTACCTTTTGTTTCAGTCTTTGAGAAAAGGAAACTTTATGCATGGCTAGCACAAAAGCCACTGGACCTGACTGTCTGAAATTTGGCAGGTTCAGTCCACTCTATAGGAGCTGCCAGGTCCCCAAATTCCATGCACTTATGTGGAAGCACGATGCTCTGACTTGGATTCCTGCATTGAGCAAGGGGTTGGACTCGATGGCCTTGTAGGCCCCTTCCAACCCTACTACTATTCTATGAATTATAGCTCTTTGCTTCGACAGATTTTCTTGAAAAAAAAGCAAATTTTACCTGTGACTAGCACAAATGCCACTAGACCTAACTGCAGATTCAATAATCTCCATGGGGGCTACCGGGTTACATTTCTCCTCATTGGGCTTAGCTGCACAGGAGACCTTCCCACTCAAGACTCCTACCCACTGTTTTACACCAGCTCTTAGGCTATGATCATAAGTATTCTCAGCACCTATTCATACAACTAATTCTTCATAGGAACAGCTTTTCATGAAATGTGCCAAAATCTGAACCCAGCCTCATGTGAGCTGAAGCAACCGGGTACCAAGAGGCAATACTTTTCCCATAGCAAGCATACACTGAAGACATTGTAAGGCCTTCACTTGGACACGAGTTGAATTGATTTCAATAAGTTTGCCAAGTAAGCATGTTTAGGATCAGGATGCCTAAGAACTGTAAACTGTAGGTGCTATGTGCAGTGAATTAAAGTACCTTTGTGAACAAACAGTCCACCACTAAGTTTTATAGGAGGTAAATGGCTAAACAACGCAAACTAATGAGACAGCAAATATATTGTTTAAATGCAGTCTTCGTGCTATCCTGTCCTAATTTTTATTTACCTATACTTTTGTTAGAAGCTACGCCTGCCTACAACTACCATCTAAAAAGCACAAGAACATTTGACAAGGAACAGGCCTAATGTCCTTCCACACGCATAAAAATGTATTTAGCTTTTCACTTCCTTTGAGAAAGACTGTAAGAAAGATTGGTTGATCACTATGTGCCAGCATAGTATCTAGATGGATTCCAACCATAAAATTTGTTCAAATACGTCATGAGTATCAGTCAGCGATTTCAGAGTGCCATAGGCAACTTTTCCCAAGGTTTAAACACCAACAGCCTGAACCTGTGCATTTAATATCACTGGCTTGGAAATAAGCCCTAAAGGAATGGATCAGAAATAATATTTTTATGTTTTCCCAATCATAGCAGTGCTGATTGCCACCTGACAATTTCTTTCTTTTCAAGTTATGGGTGTGCTTATCTCCATTACAAAAATCTGAAATGCCTTTTCATAAAACAAAGTTTTTATGAAAAGGGTATAATGCTCAAGATCTTGCAAGGTAGACTCCAGCAATTCATGGAACAAGAATTGCCAGATGTACAAGCTGGGTTTAGAAAAGGCAGAGGAACTAGAGACCAAATTGCCAATAACCACTAGATAATGGAGACAGCCAGGGAGTTTCAGAAAAACATCTATTTCTGTTTTATTGACTATTCTAAAACCTTTGACTGTGTGGATCATAACAAATTGTGGCAAGTTCTTGGTGGTATGGGGATACCAAGTCATCTTGTCTGCCTCCTGAGGAATCTGTATAACGACCAAGTAGCAATGGTAAGAACTGACCACGAAACAACGGACTGGTTTAAGATTGGGAAAGGAGTACGGCAGAGTTGTATACTCTCACCCTACCTATTCAACCTGTACGCAGAACACATCATGCGACGTGCTGGGCTTGATGAAGCCAAGGCTGGAGTTAAAATCGCTGGAAGAAACATTAACAATCTCAGATATGCAGATGATACCACTTTGATGGCTGAAAGCGAGGAGGAGCTGAGGAACCTTATGACGAAGGTGAAAGAAGGAAGTGCAAAAGCTGGGGTGCAGTTAAACCTCAAAAAACCCAAGATTATGGCAACCAGCTTGATTGATAACTGGCAAATAGAGGGAGAAAACGTGGAGGCAGTGACAGACTTTGTCTTTCTAGGTGCAAAGATTACTGCAGACGCTGACTGCAGCCAGGAAATCAGAAGACGTTTACTTCTTGGGAGGACAGCAATGACAAATCTTGATAAAATAGTGAAGAGCAGACACATCACACTGACAACAAAGGTCCGCATAGTTAAAGCAATGGTGTTCCCCGTAGTAAACTATGGCTGCGAGAGCTGGACCATAAGGAAGGCTGAGTGAAGGAAGACAGATGCTTTTGAACTGTGGCGCTGGAGGACAATTCTGAGAGTGCCTTGGACTGCAAGAAGATTAAACCAGTCCATTCTCCAGGAAATAAAGCCACACTGCTCACTTGAGGGAATGAAATTAAAGGCAAAACTGAAGTACTTTGGCCACATCATGAGAAGACAGGTTACCCTGGAGAAGATGCTGATGCTAGGGAAAGTGGAAGGCAAAAGGAAGAGGGGCCAACCAAGGGCAAGATGGATGGATGATATTCTGGAGGTGACGGACTCGACCTTGGGGGAGCTGGGGGTGGCAACGGCCGACAGGAACCTCTGGCGTGGGCTGGTCCATGAAGTCATGGAGTCAGAAACGACTGATCGAATAAACAACAACAACAACAACAAATGAAAAGGGTAAGCTACAACAAGAATTTTAGGTTTAGTTTCCTGCTCACTCAACCCAGCCCTAAAGCAAATTCCAGACTATCCTCCATTTCACAGTAAACTCACAGTTTCACAGACCTATTTTTGCCAGTCCTTGAACTGTTACTAACTTTTCATTTGTCAAACAAGAGCCTGGTCAAATCAGTTATTTTGAAAGAACAGTATCCAAACTGACAGTTTACCAGCGTCAGTCACATTGTGCTAGCAGGAATGATTGCTACACAGCAGAAGCTGGCACTTCATACTGCAGACCTGGAAACTAGCTCAAGCAAGTGCTTCCAGAATGGGACAAGTTAGTAGAGCTCCCTTCCATGCCGACTTGTCCTTTTCCAGAAACACTAGTTTTAATTAGTCTCTGGTTGTGCTATCAAGCGCTAGCTTCCCAATGCACTAGTGGTCATTCTTGCTAGTGTAAAGGCAACATTGGATACTGCCCAGTGAGATCAGGATCAATGGCCCTTGAAATCAGTGCCAGAGGAAGAAGATACTAGGAAGGTACTGAAAGTGAGGAGGAGCTGAGGAACCTTAAGACGAAGGTGAAAGAAGAAAGTGCAAACGCTGGGTCGCAGTTAAACCTCAAAAAAACGAAGATTATGGCAACCAGCTTGATTGATAACTGGCAAATAGAGGGAAAAAACGTGGAGGCAGTGACAGACCTTGTCTTTCTAGGTGCAAAGATTACTGCAGACGCTGACTGCAGCCAGGAAATCAGAAGACGTTTACTTCTTGGGAGGACAGCAATGACAAATCTTGATAAAATAGTGAAGAGCAGAGACATCACACTGACAACAAAGGTCCACATAGTTAAAGCAATGGTATTCCCCGTAGTAACCTATGGCTGCGAGAGCTGGACCATAAGGAAGGCTGAGCGAAGGAAGATAGATGCTTTTGAACTGTGGTGCTGGAGGAAAATTCTGAGAGTGCCTTGGACTGCAAGAAGATCAAACCATTCCATACTCCAGGAAATAAAGCCAGACTGCTCACCTGAGGGAATGATACTAAAGGCAAAACTGAAGTACTCTGGCCACATAATGAGAAGACAGGACACCCTGGAGAAGATGCCGATGCTAGGGAAAGTGGACGGCAAAAGGAACAGGGGCCGACCAAGGGCAAGATGGATGGATGATATTCTAGAGGTGACGGACTCGACCTTGGAGGAGCTGGGGGTGGCAACAGCTGACAGGAAGCTCTGGCGTGGGCTGGTCCATGAAGTCACGAAGAGTCAGAAGTGACTGACCAAATAAACAGCAAACTGAAAGTACCCTGGATTTATCAGGATTTCCTATGCACCTACAGTGTCATTGGGAAAGGTCTGGAAGGGCTCACACTACACTCTGGGCAATGGTGGGTGGTGTGCTAAGGGTAAACCATCTTGTTGGCTATTCTATCCTCCAAAAGGGACCATACAAAACTAAATGCTTCTTCTGAAAATCTTTCCAAGGGAGAGAGGATGAGAAAGGTATTGGTTCAACCCTCAGGTCCAATTGACACATGTGTGGGGGATCTGCCAACCAACATCTACCCCCATGTCTCTCCAATAATATGCAATTTTTAAAATGTGTGTTATCATCATATTAGGGTTTCCCTGCCTCTGCTCTGCTGTACTGGCTAGAACTTATGGGGAACAGTGAAATGCTAATGTAGTGGTGCCATGTCATAGACTTTTTTCCAACTACACATTACTGGGGAGCACTGAGTTGTTGTTCTATGCAATGTGTACTCTGGGCCTTACTAAAGGCAACAGATTGGGCTGGCTAGGTTCTCAGAGCTCAATACAGGGAAAGGAAGACTGAATGCAATGTTTTTCCTTTGTGAATGATTTGTTCAGGGTGTAGATGAGTTAGGGATCATCAGCTACTTCTGTTTAGTCACATTTTGCAGAAACAGCCCCAGCAGGTTTGCTCTTGCATATTCTATCTTTTATATCAATGGGTTGATTCATAATTGACTGAGTTCAGGCAGAAAAATAACTTTGTTCCCATTTAACTGTTGAGAACTGTTGCACTATATTTTAAAAATTCATATCTCTGCACAGAAATACAGGAGGATGAGTTTGGTAGCCCCATCGAGAGCATCTGGGTTAAAATAAATGCAGCACAGAATAAAAGGAACATGGTGGTCGGAATCTACTATCGGCCACCCAATCAAGGAGAAGACGAGGATAAAACTTTCAAAAAGCAAATAGCCATTGTTTCAAGGAGTCATAATGTAGTAATAATGGGGGACTTCGATTTCCCCTATATTTGTTGGGAGGCAAATTCTGCAAAACATGGCCCCTCCAGGAAATTCCTGACTTGTGTGGTAGATGACTTCCTCCTACAGAAAGCAGAGGAAGGAACTAGAGGATCAGCTATCCTTGACTTGATCCTAACCAACAGAGATGACTTAGCGGATAAAGTAGCAGTTACAGGAACTCTGGGGGAAAGCGACCATGTTATACTGGAGTTCTTGGTTCTAAAGGAAGCAAAAGCCAAGTGTAGCCAAACGTGTACCCTGGATTTTAGGAAAGCTGATTTTAATAAATTCAGAACAATGATAAGTGAGGTCCCATGGCAAGCGACTCTAATGAGAAAAGGAGTCCAAGATGGGTGGGAGTTTTTAAAAAAGGAAATTCTCAAGGCACAATTACAAACAATTCCAACAAGAAAAAAAGGTGGAAGACAACAGAAGAAGCCAATGTAGCTTCACATAAAGCTTAGAGATAACCTGAAAACAAAAAAGCACGCATACAGGAAGTGGAAGGAAGGCCAAGCAACAAAGGAAGAGTACAGGCAGGCAGCACAGAATTGCAGGGATGGCATCAGGAGGGCTCAAGCTGAGAACGAGCTGAGGTTAGCAAGGGATGCTAAAAGCAACAAAAAGGCTTTCTTCTGCTACATGCATAGTTAAAGACAGAGGAAAGAAATGGTGGTTCAGCTATTAAATAAGGATAGCAAGATGATAACAGATGAGAAAGAAAAGGCAGAGGTGCTCAATTCCTACTTTGGCTCAGTCTTCTCCCAAAAGAGGGTCTATGACCCCCCTGGCAAAGGCGAAGTACAGGCTGAAGGGGCAGGATTGCAGCTTGAAATCGATAGGCATATGGTCAAGGAACACCTAATTACTTTGAGTTCAAATCTCCAGGGCCAGATGAACTGCATCCTAGAGTAATAAAGGAACTGGCAGAAGAACTCAGAACCACTGTCTATTAACTTCAGCAAAGTTTTCGACAAAGTACCCCATGATATCCTGATGAGAAAACTAGCTCAAAGTGGGCTAGATGAAACAATGATCTGGTGGATCCACAGTTGGCTACAGAATCGGACTCAAAGAGTGCTTATCAATGGGATCTTCTCAAACTGGGGAGAGGTAATGAGTGGGGTACCACAGGGCTCAGTCCTGGGCCCAGTGCTCTTCAACATTTTGATTAATGACTTGGAGGAGGAGATGCAGGGAATGCTGATCAGATTTGACACCAAATTGGGAGGGATAGCTAATACCTTGGAAGACAGAAACAAAATTCAAAGTGATCTGGATATACTGGAGCGCTGGGCAGAAAACAACAGAATGACATTTAATAGGGATAAATGCCAAGTTCTGCACCTAGGAAAAAGAAACCAAATGCACAGTTACAAGATAGGGGAATATATGGCTCAAGAAAAGGATCTTGGCATTGTTGTAGATCACAAGCCGAATATGAGCCAACAATGTGATGTGGCTGCAAAAAAGGCAAATGCTCTTTGGGGCTGCATTAATAGAAGCATAGCTTCCAAATCCCAGGAAGTACTAGTTCCCCTCTACTCAGCACTGGTTAGGCCTCATCTGGAGTACTGTGTTAGGTCTCATCTGTGTCCAGTTCTGGGCACCACATTTTAAGAAGGATGCAGACAAACTGGAGAGGGTTCAGAGGAGGGCAACAAAGATGATCAGGGGACTGGAAATAAAGCCCTCTGAAGAGAGACTGAAAGAACTGGGCATGTTTAGCCTTGAGAAGAGAAGACTGAGTGGAGATAGGATAGTGCTTTTCAAGTACTTGAAAGGTTGTCACAGAGAGGAAGGCCAGGATCTCTTCTTGATCATCCCAGAATGCAGGACATGGAATAATGGGCTCAAGTTACAGGAAGCCAGATTCCAGCTGAACATCAGGAGAAACCTCCTGACTGTTTGAGCAATACGACAATGGAACCCATTAGCTAGGGAGGTAGTGGGCTCTCCCACACTGGAGGCATTCAAGACGAGGCTGGACAGCCATCTGTCAGGGATGCTCTGACTTGGATTCCTGCATTGAGTAGGGGGTTGGACTCAGTCTTATAGGCCCCTTCCAACCCTACTATTCTATGATTCTATGAAAATGAGATGGATTAGTCATGCCCCTTTCTCCCTTGTTAAAGTCTGGATTATATACACGCCAGCCCACAACACAGGGAGCACACAGGTAACCGTTTTCCCAGCGTCGTGTGGGAGATTTCTGGGATAAGTATATATGACCATTATAGATTTTTCTTTTTGTTTTAAGGTGCTCTGAATGATGGAGAATGGGATAAATAAATAAAACCTCCTGACTCTGTGTTTTAACCACAAGACCATGTTCCTTTGAAAACATATTAGGGCCTAGATGGGATATGACATTTGCATATATCCTGTGCATAGATACTGCCTGGCTAAATTCATAGTGTGGATTCAGCATGAGCCATTTTGCATTTGGGCTCTTAATCTGGCAATACATGTCTGGAATCCAGTGATTTTGCCACTAGGAACATCTAGCAAGCCTTGGTCTCTCTTGTTTCATTTTAGATTATCAAACTTTAGCCTCACTTTCATGAGCCAGGTCAATGACAAAAAGCATATAATTGCCAATGTTGTCACATTATCTACCCATCATGTTCTTATTGGCCGCATTTGCACATCACAATATGGGTGGTGCACACTGCCCATAAACAATCCACAGACTTTCCGACCGGAATTTGTTTAGCATAATGTGTGTCTCAGAAACTCTGGCTTATCTCTCCCCAGACAAGACAGAGTTCCCTGTTCTCATGTCACAATAAACAAACCATAGACAGAAGGTATGCAGTTTGTTTAACCACTCCCACTTGCAGTGGGTGCGACTGAATAGCATGCACCAGCACACTGACTCGTTCACAATAAGGCAGAATTCTGACTTATTGTGATTTGCCAACACAGCCATTGCTGTGCTGAAACCCAAGTTGACCTTTACTCTGATAGCACTAAGAGGAGTAAACACATAGATGAAGTTTTATTTGGTAAAGCCAACTTTGCTGATTCATCTCAAACTTACATGTAACCCAAACCAGCCTAGCATAATCGTAGAGTCATTATATGAAATATGCAATACAGTGGTCAAAAGAGAGTGCCCTGAAAGTGCAAGTAAAAGACTGTAGAAAGAAGATCCTGCATTCATATACAAATACATTCTGCTAACATGCAGGTAGGGGTGGGGTGGTGGTTCTTGCACACACAAAAAGAAATCCAAACTGCTAGTATTTCCACAACAATTGTTTGTTTATCATATGCAATGTTGACTTACAGGTCTTGGTAAACTGTACTGATACACTTCAGGTCTATAGGTAGGGACCCACTGTATTCCCCCTCTGGGTCGAGACATGGTGCCAGGAGCACTGGTCACAACTTCAGAGTATGGCAAGTGCTGTGTAGAGCTGTAAGTGTCTTGTTGCCTGTTCTGTCCTCCATGGCCTGCTGAAGCCAAACTAAAGGCTTCTTCTAGTAACATATGCATCTGCTGTCTGACTTCATCAATGGATGGCTGAGAACTCAGAGTTGATGTCTCTGAATGGCCTTTTGCTTGATGGGCTCTGGTATAATTTCGGGGTTCATTGACACGGTCAACATTTGTTTCTTCTATCATTTCAGGTTCAGTCTGTTGGATGAAGTAGGAGCATTTAATGGAGACGGTTGTACACACTTCTAAAGCAAAAATATTTTCCAGCCAAAACCATGTCTATATCTAAGGCCTATATAAAGCTCATTACACATTTGAAGTTCAATATACATTTGAGCTTCAAATAGCGCTACATTTTCTTTATAAACCTCATCAGCCAGTTAAGCCTATCCGTAACGGACAAACATATCCAAATATTTAATATATCAAATATTATCATCCTGGTCGCACTTTACCATATGTGTTATTCAGTGAATGGAGGGCAGGAGAACAAATGGTTACAACATTCCCAATGTCTGTCTATCTTTCACCCTCTCCACTTCTGCCCCTATCCATCCATTATTGTCATAATAAGGACACAACCCCATCCCTTCAAGCAGACTGGGAATTCATTCTTCTCTTAGCCATACACGATGTCCTACACCAGTTTAGCATTTACATGGCTGTGCACCACATAACTTGCTCAGCTGTGTCAGTGTTACACTTGCACGGATGGCTACCTCCCTTGTATGTTTTTATAATCCCTATAATCAAGTCCAAAACAATATCATTTTTATGACTTATCATTTTTACTTACTGTTTTAATTCCACACTTTTACTTAGATACATCATAATCAGAGAAAATATAAGCTAATAAGTTTAGGTTAGTAATAATAAGTCAAATATTAAGAGCAACTAAGCATCCATTTTCTATTGAAATTCAGTGAGAATAGGGTGTCTGACTCCCCTTTGAGCCAATTATTAGCTGCTTAAGAATTACAGGATAACATATATATTGAACAAATTGCATTAGGTATGTTACAAACATATTGGGAAGAATCCAATGATGCTCTACCACTAGCACTGTTGAAGTTGTGCTAGGGGAAACCAGCACTTGCCAGTGCAACAACTTTCCTGGGAAACCCATTGCAATAGTAGGTGCCATTGATGTTGCACAAGCATTGGTTTCCGCTACTGCAACGTCAACAGTGCTAATGGTAGCGCACCGTTGGATCCTTCCCATGGTAAGAATTCCCACTTTCTATCTATCAGTATCAGTATATCAAAAACAAACCAAATAATATCAAGAACAAGCCAAACAATATGAAACTTATTTAAACGAACACTACAATAATCAATAAAAATACCTAGGAAAAAATTAGCAACCCAATTAATAAACATAGTACAACATTCATAAGCAAATTCCTAAAGTACATATGTCTCAATAAATAAACAGCTAACAATAAGTGGATTGGACTGTCATTGGATCCTCTAAGCAGTCACGCACAGATTCACATAGTCACAACAAGGATTCTAGGAGCCAACAACTGCTCAAAAGCTCTCATTTCAAACCTGCCCTCTCACCATAGGTTGAAACAGAGGAAACAGAAAGGATAGATGCCTTGCACTTTATTATGACAGAAAATGTTGGTGAAAGAAAATATATATTTCTTTCAAGTAGCCCCTTAGGCTTGTAAATTGGTCTGCTTGGCTGGGTGCTGTTTTTGTTCTGTAATTTTTTGTCTGTTTTTATATGGGTTTGTAGTGTGTGTGTTTTACTGTTATTTTTAACTACGGTGGGTTTTTTTTACATTTTTATGATTGTTAGCCACCTTGAATGCCATTTATTTGGTGGAAATGTGGGTATAAATTAAATAAATAAATAGATAAATGATTTTATATATGTTTAAGTCAGTTGAATTGTAGCTAGGATCTCATTAACCTGGATCTGCAAGAATGTGTTTTTATTTATATCACAGTGTTGGTCTAAGACCACTGAGACCTGGATTCATATCTCGGTTCAGCCATAAAAGGTCACTGGAAGATCTTGGGCCAGTCAATACAATGGCACACAAACCTCTTTAACAGCCTAATTTTTAAAAAGCATATAGCAGGGCAAAATGCAGTCATGTAAATATTGCTCAAGAGTGACAACACAAAAGCCAGCTCTATCCAACATGTAACCAGTTTAAAACACTTTGCTAAAAAGCCATGTTTTTACCTGCAAAATCTACTGGTTATTTAAAAGCAGCATGTTTAAAAACAGTTTTTAAACAGATTGTTTCTTTAAATTTCTGCTGCACTAGAGCATAGCAGAACATAATCCTGGATACATGGCATATTATGATTTATGTATTCTGACAGGTACTGTCAAAACACGGACAATCCTTTCACAAATGTACTCCTGTGAGTATCTTTTGATGTTTCACAGTTTCCCTCATCCTGTCAAATGACATGGCAAAGGAGTAACTAACTATACAATGCACAGCTAGGTTATTTATTACATCATAAGCATTACAATCCTTGTTTGCTATATCTGGGGTCTCGAAGACAGCTCAATGAAAACGTTAACTCGGTGTGCAGCAGCAAGGAAAAAGGCAAATTCCATATTAGGGACTGAATATAAAACTGCCCCTGTTGAAGAATCTGACTGGCCAGTGTTGAAAAGGACTAGATGAACCTGTTGGACAGTATCCAACGCTCCCCACATGCCAGTGGAACCTACCGCTAGTGCAATGGGAAGTTAATGGATCCTTCAGCAACCAGAAACGAGCTGAAACACTCATTTCCAGAAAAGGGCAGGTCAGCGGTTCTTGCACAAAGGAGTTCCGCTGACCTATCCCTTCAGGAAATGAACATTTCCACTCATTTCTGGGGTCGCAATTGGAAGTGTTAGTTGGTGTTGTGCTTGTGATGGGTCCCATAAGTGCAGCAGAAACAGTGGGAGTACAGTGGCAGTATTAGATACTGCCTCTTGGTCAGATCCAGCCATCTTTATATATGAAAACATTCCCATATCCAGAAGAAATGTGCTCTTATTTTTTTAAGGATATTACCTATCTTTTATCTTTAGCCTTGCTGGCCCCTCTTTGGGACAGGATCAGGGGACAGAAAATATATATTAGAACTGTCTTAAAACTGTTCTATCTCATGCCTATTCATTTATTATTGTCAAAGGCCCATTTACACAGTCTAGATCAGGGGTAGGCAACTTGGCACACTCCAGAGGTTTTGGACTACAATTCCCATCAGCCCCATCCAGCATAACTAATGCTCAGGAATTATGGGAGGAGTAGTCCAAAACACAGGGACACACCAGGTTGTCTACCCCTTGTCTATTGACTGGACCATAGCTATGTCTTTGCTCCTGACATAGATCCCAAATTATCCTGCAAGTTGGAAAAAAAACAGACTAGCAGCAGACTAGAACATAATGCTGAGGTTTATATGAACCTGGATTTTCCTCTACTAAAGCAGAATAGTTAACTAGCTGTTTAAATATCTTTGTTGTGTCACTACATTATGGTATCATTTCAGCGAGGTGCAATAATTACAATATAGTATTTATTTATAAATATACAAGTTGCCTTTGGACCAAATAGGCCCCCAAAGGCAACTTATAATTAAAACGTAAAACAATTTAAAAGCTTTAAAATCAAAAAAAGACTTTAAACATTTTAAAACTTGAAAAACAATTTAAAACTCGAAAAACCTATGTTAAAACTTGAAAACATCACCAACAGCAGAATTAAGAGCAGGAGACAATCTTAAAAACAGAGTGTGGAGCTAATAAATGGAGAGAGCAATCCTATGGTCCCTAGACAGTGTCAGGGGTGCCACAGGATGCTGTGGCTCTCGTCCTGCACACTCGTAGACAGAGCTACGAGTGTGGAGAAGGAGATCTAATCACAGATCTTCCCTCCCCCACCCCCGCCCAGCCTCCACAGATAGCTTCTTTTAGGAGGTTGCAGCTGTGACCTTGTAAGAGAAGGTGGACAGAGAGAAAAGGGGACGTGCTAGTGGGTAGAGAGGGGAGGGGAGATACCTGGATATGCATAATCCTATGGCCTCTCCAGTCCTCTCCCTACCCTCTGAAAGGTAAGTCAGCTCCTGGATAGGATATCCAGCTATCAGCTCCTAGCATAGGATAGGCAGAGGGCTCTGAACTCAGAGCCCTCTGTCTATCAACAGTGCACCCCATGGGATTGTGCTCTTAAAATACTAAAAACCCAAACATAAAAAAAGTTTTAGCATCCATCTTAAACTGAACAAAGAAGGGGCCAACCCAACCTTTTTGAGAGAAGGTTCCATAGGTGGGGGGCCGCCACAGAGAAGCCCTATCCTATGTTCCCACTATCCTAGCCTCTCTTGGTGGTGGAACAGGCAGAATAACATCCAAGGAAGATCGTGAACTATGGGCAGGTTCATATGGAAGGGGGCAATCATTCAGATATCCTGGCCCAAAGCCATTTAGGGCTTTATAGGTAAGTACCAGCACTTTGAATCATGCCCAAAAAAAGACTGGCAGCCAGTGCAGTCGATACAATACCACGGTGTAATATGGTCAACAAAGTGCATGCCAGAAAGCACTAGATGCAGTTTCCAAACATTCTTCAAGGGCAGACCCATGTAGAGCCCTCTGCAATAATCTAAATGGGAGGTGATTAAGATCACTAGTCACTGTGGCCAAATCTGCCTTCAGCAGGAATGTACAGAACTGGCGCACTAGTCAAAGCTGGGCAAAGGTGGTCCTGGCCAAATCAGCTATCTGATCCTCCAGGTGCAATGTTGGGTCCAGAAGAATCCCTAAGCTGTGAACCTGATCCTTCAGAGGGAGTGCCACCCCATCCAAATAGGCTGTAACTCCTGTCCTAGATTAGCTTTTCTACTGGCCAACAGTACTTCTGTCTGGTCTGGATTGAGCTTCAGCTTGTTATCCTCACATGCAATCCATCACACACCCAGGCAACAGTTCAGGACATCCACAGCTTCCTTGTCATTAGTTGACAAAGAGAGATGGAGCTCGGTGTTATCAGCATACTGGTGAGACCTAACCCCAAAATTCCTGATGACCTCTCCCAACAGCTTCATGTAGATGTTAAACAGCATAGGGGATAAAACAGAGCTCCGAGGGATGCCAAAAGCCATAAAGCCAAGCAGCAGTCCCCCCACAATACTATCTGGGAGTGCTCAGCCAGGTAAGATGAGAACCACTGAAACATAGTGCCCCCAGGCCAACCCCCACAGAAGGATACCATGGTCTATGGTATCAAATGCCACTGAGAGGTCCACCAGACCCAACAAGGGCACACTCCCCCTGCCAAGTTCCCGCCACTGGTCATCCATTAAAGTGACCAAAGCTGTTATACTCCCCAAACCCTGCCTGAACCCAGATTGTACACTTAACCATGATAAAAGCACTGTGAGGAAAAGGGACATGTATATATTAAAAAGGCCATTTTATACATTTCACAGGACTACAAATGTGCAGCATTGATGTCTACAGCTGATTGGGCTTTATGCTGTGGCCCTATCTACATTATAAACTTAAAACAGTTTTACACCAGTTGAGCTATCATGACTCGTAGCAAAAGATCTCAGTAACTGCAGTCAAGTGAGAGTACTGCTGAGAATTCCTTGTCAGAGATCCCTTCCAAACTACAATTCCAAATGGTTCTCTTGAAAAAGGGAATAACTGTTACACCAGTTTAAATCTGTGGTGCACCTTTAGGGCCAGGTAATATGTGAAGCACATATTACTTCAAAGAAAGAGCAAAGAGCACATATTACTTCTTTCTCTCTTTTGTACTCTAGAGCAGGGGTGCAGAAACTCAGGCCTGGCGTCCAAATGCAGCCTGCCTGGGGCCCCAGTTTGGCCCTCGGGGACTTCCCAGATGACCACGTCCCCTTCCCCAGGACCCCCCCCTTGTCCTCCTAACCACTGATCATTTGGTGGTTTCCCAGCTATTGTGCGGTTTTTCCCCATTCTAAAATGTTGAAATGCTTCTCCTAAGGCTCAGTTCCTGGCAGGAAGAGCTTGAAGCTACAATACAGTGGTACTTTCTGTATTGTGCCAGCAGTTTTGGTATTTTGCCACTACCCCTTTCGCTTTTGGCTCTATCCCTTTTGCTGTCAGTCCTGCACACCACCAGAACGCAAGCCCAGAGAGCTTCTTTGAAATGGAATTTGCTCCTCAGGCAGAAAGAGGTTCAACGCCCCTGCTCTAGAGTAAGTGCAGGGCCCCCAGATCCAGGCTGGGACTTTAGAGTGGAGGGTTAGGATGGCTTTAACTTTCCCTGACCTTGCTGCAATCCCAACCTGGATCAAGCGTCCCCCTCCCCTTCCCTGCCATTTATATTGCCAAATATTGCTGCTATTAAAGCACCTATTTTTCTGCAAGCACTCAGACAGTTTCTGAACAGATTGCTCCCGTTTGCCACATAGCACAATTTTCTTTTTATTCTTTTTTTTACCCCCTCCCCAGATATAATTAGTGTGTGTATATATATATATATATATATATATATATATATATATATCTCCACTACGGTTCTGGACCATACATCATAACACATGCTCTATGAACGTTAACTGAATTTCCATTGACTCCGGCTGAACTCTTATGAAATCATTCTGCTACCTCAAGATGATCCCACAGTTTTCCTGTTATTCCAGGCATGAGGCAGTGTGCTGGGTAAAAGTGGATGCTTCTTCGTTTCTGACTCCTTGATGAGGTTGTGAGCCAGTAGTCAAATTGTGGCATTTACATGACACCATATCTGTGCTCATGCGACACTGACATAGTCCACTGTCAAAACATTTTGTGTAAAGCTTGATTATGGGCAAGAGGATGACACCACAATTCTGGACACACATTAAAAAGGGAATTATTCTCTCAACCCTTTTAAACTACTGCTTGCTTTATTTTTAACATGTGTACTGCTGCATTTTAAAATCATATCTGTTTTTAGTTGATCAGTTATTTGTCTCTTTTAAATGCTGATTTTTGTTGGTGCTTTTAAAAACAATACTTTTTGATGTGTTTTACTATTGGTTTTTATTATTGGTTGTATTGTTTTTGCTTTTATGATGTATGTCGCCCTGACAGCTTCAGCTCTAGGGCGACTCATAAACTGAATAAAATGGAGTGGTTGGGGGGAACGGGAATAAAATTGTCTGAAAATAAAATATTATCTTATAAGTTGCCACATAAGTGTTGTGTGGTCTCTCTCTCTGCCCACATATATGAACACATATGCACACACAGAATTTTACACCAAGGTAATCAGAAACCCCCCCACCTAGGATTGGATGCAGGATCTGCCTTCTGCAAGAGGAAGTGCTCTGCTCATGGAAGATCACTCTGCCTGATTTGGGGGGATCCCCTCTTCTCCCACACCATGCTTCACCCCATTCCGCAGGGTCTCCTGACTCTCTGGGCTGGCTTACATGATACAGCCAGCTCTGGCCAACATTTTGAATATGCAATGCCAAGTGGGGGTTGCTGTGTCATGCGAACTCAGCCTCTAAGGGTTATCTGAGGGTTAAACAACCCTCGCGTAACCTCTGGTTTGTTGTAGGGTTATGTAAGGGTTGTTGCATATTCAAAATGTCATCTGGCACACACCACAGCTCATCACAGGTTAAACAACCCCCAATGAGCCTAGCGTGTCATGTGAACTAGGTCACTGTGTAGCATTTTCAGAGGGCTGGAGGGGCTGTCATGAGAAGGAGCGGGTGGGAAAGTCCACTTCCTCCAGAACAGTTGATCCAGCGTAAATATGGATCCATCCCCTAAATTCTATATTCTACATAAAAATTATTTGCATATACCTGTTTATTTTACTTCTCCTTTTTATGACAAAGAACAAGAAACTATCTTGCACACTGAAGCATCATCATATAAAAACTTGCACAGTCCCCCAGCCACCTCACCTTCAGGTTCTAAGATTTATCATGCCATGACTATATCCTTAAAAGAGTGTGGCTAACGAAAGAAAGAAAGAAAGAAAGAAAGAAAGAAAGAAAGAAAGAAAGAAAGCTGAGATTTAGAATCTAATTTCCTATGCCTAATACCAAATTCTAAACTTGCTTGGCATAACTCTGAAATTGTAGATTCATTAGAATAAAATATTAGTAATAAATTGGGGGTTCAGTTACATTTTTGTTTATCCTGAAACTTACAAAAAATTATGTTATAACTAACGATGCACAGACCGTTCAACAAGACAATACTGCTATAACAAATAATATGTTTTTATAACTAACAAACACATGGACTACCAGAATAATTGTCTAGCCAGATTGTAACCACCTTGAACTTTTCAAAAGGATATGTGAATGTGTAAATGTTTTAAATAAATAAATTTGAATGCATATCATTCAAACCTGATTTCAGGGGCTGCCTTTCCTGCGCTTTCTACTGAATTCATTCAATTGGTTACATCAAAAATTAAACCTGAGGCCTCACAAATGCATAAAAATGGCTCCATCATCAACCTACAGCCTTACCTCTGAACATCTTTAAGAACTAAATAGCTATAAGAGCACTTTCACATCAGAGATTGAAGATAAGGAAGGGATTCCCTTGCTAGCACCAGCAAGAGAAACCCCAGGTTTTTCATAGCTAGTGCTAGCACTTGCCTCTTCCCTTATCTCTGATAAAAGATCGGAGATAAGGGAAGGGTTTTCCTTCCTAATGCTAGCATGTGAAATCCCAGGCTTTCCTTAGCTAGTGCTAGTGTTGTCAAGGGAATCCCTTCCTCTATCTCCGATCTCTGATGAGAGATCATGTGTGAACACACGTGGTGCGTGTGTGTGTATGTGTGCATATGCATGCATGCACAGCCCCCTGGTGCTGCCCAATGTGAGCCTCAAGGCTAAAAAAAGTTGTGTGCCCCTGTTCCAAGATAACTTATAGCCCATGAAATTGGCTCAACCAACAGGAATTGCATACACTTACATCATATCCACTGTTGCGGATACCACGCCTTTGTCTCTCTCGTGTAACTAGAAGATCCATTTCAGTTTCTCCTGGACTAGGACTGTTCAAAGACTGCCTGCTTCGGTAAACAGAGTTTTTCATTTGTTGCCTGCAGAAGAGAAAAATGTTTAAAAGAGGGCAAAACAATAGCAGGTCGCTCTAATCTTTTCGGTATTTGCTACATTCTGAGTTATGACCAATTACTTTAAATAATGAGGCATGAAGTACTTAGAAAGTGAAAACTAGAATTTACTAGACAACAAATTCCAAACAAATATTGAAATGCTTCTACTTTGTGAAGATTTGTGTACAAATCTACCATTTTAAACTGCTATCCCCATATATCAATCTACTTCTCTGTTAATTTTCATGGTAATCATAACGTCTGATAATGATGGATTTGCCTGATGTGCTTGAAAAACATCCAAACCATATGGACAACCTTTCATATAAATTAACTAACCATCCAATTAGCTGCTAATCTAGTTCAGAATTCCAGCCTGCCAGCACCACTGGCATAAAGTCTGAATGTCAAATTCTTGCTCAAAGAAAATCACTCAATCACAAAAATTCTAAACTGGGAAGTGATTAAAAAAACAGTGATGTATAAAATCAGTAAATAAAAGGACAAGAAGAGCGATTTTTCCTCAAGCACGCTGCCTACCAGGTTTCCTGACTGTTCATGTCACAGTCCCACTGAATCTCTTTGCTATACTGTAATCATAACACAATATTCAATATCATCAATGCTTTCAAAAACTGCTACATATGTACAACAGGTTCTTGAAAAAGCCAATGCTTAATAAGAAATATAGTTCTAATAAAATTATGGGAAATCAGTCCCCATAAATTTCACAGATCTTTTTGCTGCTATGTTTCTTTATGTTAGTATACATAAAGAAAATCAATAAGCACCAGCATTTAATCCAAAGCTCTCCAGTTTACTCCAAGGAGGTCAGACAAATGGGCCCAGAAAAGGATAAGATTAATTGACCCAATAATAGAGCTCAAGAAGGCTCAGCAAGGAGAACCTGAAGAGGGTGGCCATCTCCCATCATGGCTAAGTGTGTGAGAGAGAGGGAGAGAGGGAAAGAAAGGGATTCTCAGGAGCATCTCTCTAGCCACAAAGTGCTGAATTTGGTGAGCACTGAGTCTGATCCAGGTTGTCAATTTGTATGGTCCTAATCCAGGACTGATTTCATTATATATAGTTAAAGTAATCTGAGGAATCAAGGTCATTCTTATCCACACCCAAAACATAGAAAATATAAAGAACTACCCTGTATAAACAGATGGTGGATGTATAAAATATGCCCGTCTTTCTCTGAGACACAAATTCTACAAATAAACCAGACTAACAAGGACTATCTATCACATGACTCATTAAGAGTACAGATAAGCAAGAGACAAGCGAAGGTAAAATCAAAAGTGGAAGGCAGTTTCTACTCCCTTTCATAGCTGAACAGCAGCCTGCCAACTTGAGGTATCCAGATAGGCTATTCAATTAAACTCTAATGCTTGTGAGTTTTGTTGGACTCACATTTCGTGATACGGTATTTTGCCAGGGAGGGAGCTCTTTACTTTTCCCTGCCCTAGCGCTTGGACAAAAAGCTGATTTTGTTCTTTCTGCATGAAAAGAATAATCCAGTGAGTATATTTGTCATCCCTAGTATGTTTGTTCACTGCCACTTATGTGCCTGAAAGAAAAAAAGGAAGTGTATGAGATAGGAGCTGGAGGTTGGAGACAGTCTTGCAGAGGTTCAACATCTACTTGATGGGCAGGTTCCAGAAGATGGTGCTGAGAAACTATTACTCCTCTTCATAGAATAGTGTATGGTATGCTGAAGTTCCCCTCATCTCCCATGAAGCGTAATATCTACATGAAGCCACTAGGACAGGTTGTGCGACAATCTGGAATTCCATTTCATTAATATGGTGATGATAGCAAATTATATTTACCTTTTTCTTTGAATGCCAGTGAGACAGTGAATTCTGTAAACTAGTGATTTATGCTAGTAATGGGCTAGATTAGAAACAATACAATCCAGATTAGATTTGGCTGTTGTTGGTTGTTGATGTAACAATCCTAGTTGTTGATGAACTAGGAGTATAACTTACTCCTAGTTCAACCGAAATGGCGTCCAGCATAGGGAACGCCATTTGCATCTCTGCTTTAGCCATGATAGGCTATGTAAATCTTTACATAGCCTATCACGAAAAGAGCAGCGACGCAAATGGCGTAGCAGACGCCATTTGCGTCCCTGCTCTTTGCTGTGATAGGCTACGTAAAGATTTACGTAGTCTACCACGGCTAAAGCAGGGACGCAAATGGCGTCCCCTACGCTGGACGCCATTTGCGGCCGCAGACTGGGGCAACGGATGGCAGCAGACAGACCCGGACCGGCTGGCAGCAGGTAGGGTCTGTCCTGGGAAAATTTCATGGGGTGGGGGTGGGGTACTCCATTCCACCACGGACTCTGGGGGGCTGGATTCTAAAGAATCCGGCCTCATTGGAGTCTGTGGAGGATTTCTCCGCCATCCCTAATCCTGACAGTTCTGCAATGTTAAATGAAAATCAGGGAGGTGGGTTATTCTAACCTTAATAAAATCAAAAGGGTTTCACCAATCTTCCTGAAAATCTCATGTGCCAGACAGAAATGTCTATTTTACGTAACCTGAAAATTTCAGGAAGAGTGGTTAAAGACTGAGGGAGAAAGGGTAGCTAACAGGAAAAAATAAAATAAATTATCAGTCACACAGTGTTGGCACTGAAAACATGTGTTTGCAACCATTTGTGCCCATCATTTGCCCAAAAGCTGGAGGCTATATATGAAAACCATATTTGTTTTCCTATTCCCTTTCCTTTGTAGTTGGTGGAATGAATTTTTTTTTTAAATTCAATTTACATATTTTTTTAAATCACTGTAATTGGTATAATGAATCCCTATAATATTTCGTAACACAACGCTCGGAATCTTGGGCGGGGGGAATAACTGCCGTGTAGAGAAAAAGCAACAGCAGCAGCTAACTGAGTTTATGGGTCCTCTGTGTGCGTATGCAGACAAGCAATCCCCTCAGCATGACCGGACCCCGCTGCTTCTGTTTACTGGTCTCCACTCCCAGCCGTTCCCCTTCTTCCTCTGCTCCCCCCTTTCCCCTTAATTGTTTGTGTTACTAAGGTCCTTTTTTGGATTCAAGTGCTGAGAAGAGAGGCCTGAGAAGGAAGCTATGGCATGGAATGGGAGTGAAACTTTGCTTCATAAGCAGGACTGTCTTTCCTTGAGGGAAGAAGGTTTTGCTGCCTGGAGTTTGAGAAGCAGGCGAAAGCTGTTATTGTGCTGACAAAATCTGTGGTCAAGCCACAGAACAATGCAGCAGTATTAGAAAAGGTTATGTTTGTTACTCCCTGCAGCTAGCAGCTCCACAAGTCCAGAGTGTACCCATGTATCCTGATAAGGCCTAGAGTAACATCAGCTGCCTAAAACAATGAGAAACTGTCCCTAAAGGTTTCTGCCGCTGCCACCACCACCACCCCTGCATATGTCATTCAGAACCAAATTTTCCAGTGAGCAACTACAGAAAAGAGCCAATCAAAAAGTGGAATATTGAGGGCTGTCAGGGGATTAAAGAAAGCAACAGCGCCCTGTGAAAAAGACAAGAATCACGTTTGTTCCAACCTGGCTTGCTTGATTTTTACCTTTTACTTAACTCTGAAATTTATTAGCAAATTTTGATTTGAGGGCTTTTTTGGTTCTTGCCTCCCTTTTGGGAGAAGAAGAGTCTTCTTTTCTCTTTTAAACATGTTTTCTCTTGGCTTTGAGACTATTTTTGGGCTATCTTTCCCCAAGCCACTTTCCCTGAGCCAGGCACTTGGCACCTGAGAAGCTCAGTGTAGTTCTTGCCTGCTATTTTATTTCACGCACTGGATTAATTTTCCCTACCTGGACTTGCTGAGTTCTACACTCTGGATTCTAGGAGAGGTCTCTTTCAACCTTCTTCTTGGTCCAAGAAAGCCTAGTCTTCAGATTTATGCTTGGGATAGGTAGCTATACATTCCTTTTAATTCCCTCGCCGCTGCCGCCCCTCATTCTCTTCCTTTTCTCTAAAAGTTTGGACCATACTGCTTCATCACTGAAAGCTTCAAACACTGCATTTAACTAGTTTGGATTGGTGGAAGTTTAAGTACAGTGAAGTACAATTGAAACTGCTGCTGGGATTACTTGGGCCTACTAACATTGTTTTGGGCCTAATAACATTGGTTGTACGGGACCTATTAACATTGTTTTTTTTAGCAAGAGTTGCATAGCGTACACATGTATTTTCTTTGTAATCATTGCATGTTTCACATTTTACTTCTATATATGATGTTCTTCTGCATTTAATTTTCTTTATAAACCATTAATATCTTAAGACTTCTTGTGTGGCATGATTTCATTTAACAACTTAAAAGTGTATTCACTGTTTTCCTGCTTAAGTTTTAAAATATATTTTAAAACATATGGAACTTTTAGATAGCTTTTTAGATAGCAGAGTTCTGTATTGGGACCAATGCTTTTCAACTTGTTCATTAAGACAGTGTGGTGTAGTGGTTAGAGTGTTGGACTGGAACCTGGGAGATCTGGGTTCTAGTCCCCAGTCAGCCATGATGCTCAGTGGGTGGCTTTGAGCAACTCACTGACTCTGAGCCTAACCTACCTCACACGGTTGTTGTGAGGATGAAATGGAGGAGGAGGATGCCCATGGAAGCTGCCTTGGGTTACTTGCAAGAGGAAAAAGGGCAGGATATAAATGTAATAATAACAAAAGCAATAATAGTAGTAGCAACAGCAATTCTAATAATAGTAATAATACTAAATGATCTGTAATGAGAACTACGCAGCAAGGCCGCCAAATATGCTGATTACACCAAATTATTTAGGGCAGTTAAAGAGGGATTGTGAAGAGCTCCAAAAGGATCACTCCATAGTGGAAAAATGGACATCAAAATGGCAAATGCAGTTCTGTGTAAGCAAGTGTAAAGTGATGCACATTGGAGGGTGGGGGGGATCCCAACGTGACTGACCAAGATCCTGATCTTGGGCTTATGGTTGACAATATGATGACAATGTCAACACAGTGTGCAGCTCCTATGAAAAAAGGCAAATTCCTTGTATTCCAAGGCATAATTAGGAAAGGAATTGACTTGGTTGAGGAGATGGGAAAATGCTGCAAGGCACCGATGATTCAATGCAGTCTTAAAGTCGCCCCCCACACACACAAACACAATCCATGACTTTCTGGTTCAAGTCAGGCAAATACTGTATAAGGAAAGTAATTTCACATCTTCTTAGGGCAATTTCAGCAGATTCAAACAAAAAGAAAAGTGCAATCTTTCTAGTTACATAGGATTCTTTGTACAACAGAATCAGAAGTACGCCATATCATGCCCTCAGAAATTTTAATTAATTTTTTTTTATCACAGAAGCTCCCACACTGCCAGTCACTTTTTCAAAACCACTTTTGAGTGAGAGATATTGACTGAAATTGTATGCAAGCCTATTTATTCATTTATTGCATTTTATTCTCCCTTTTAGCTCAAAGGTCTCCCAAGGTAATTTACAAAGATAGGAAATAAGGCAGCCTGTCCACAGGCTTACATTCTAAAAGACATAAATGTAACCCTGTCCACAGGCTTACATTCTAAAAGACATAAAAGGAAAGGGGATTGGGAGGGAGGAGGAAATACAGAGCCAAGATGGAGAAGCCATGTGGCATAGCTGTTTCTCATTACATGTTGCATGGCGCATACAAAAACACAATGCAAAAGGAGGATCATCAAATCAAACATGCTATAACGGCTTTGGACAAGTTTACAACCCAACAAACCACATGCACGTTGAACTCAAACAAACAGTAAGTGAAGACAATTCCTACCTGAGGGCTTACAATCTAAAAAGACATGACAGACAAGGCAAAAAAGAATAGGGAGGGATGAGGGTAAAGAACAGCATACAATCTTATTTTGCATGATAAGCACTTAGTTGGTCACGCCTTTTCATTCTTTTTTCTCGATTTTCCACAGGAAAAAAAAATTCTACCGTAGCCTATATACCAGAAGAACTCTCCACAGACCTATATCTCAAAGGGCAACACTAACTTCTGTCCATGAGGCCCTACATGAGGGGTAAATCCTTTTTCCTTATAACATCCCATAATAAGTTTTGTTACGCACCAAACCTAGCTAGTCCTCTAGAAAGTTACATAGCTATCTACATGCAAAATGTGGGGCAGATTGGACAAGGGGGAGCTTACCATAACAATGGGTGGCCCGACTGGGCCTCCCACAATATACGCACATACCCTATTTTTTATGTATAAGCTGCTTTGGGGACATATTTGGCCAGGAAATGGGGTAAAATCACAAATAATGAGAGAAAATGGGTTTCTCTGGATTCTGCTACCCACAGCTGACAGCTTCATATCACTTCTTAGTAAAGCTGGGACTTAGTATTCCTACTTGAATTTCCAGCTTTTTATTACAGGAATACAAGATGATTTATCTAAGAATTCAACACCATATATCCTGTACCATGAAGTATTTATCTGGCTAGAGAAAGCCAGAATAACAGGTTGTAAAGAGTGCAGTTAATCACTCTGTAGCACGATTCATGCAACCACGTTTCCCTCAGAGCTGTAACCACTTCCTACATGAATTATATGCTAGTATGACTTAGTGGCAGGGTAGTGACATGCTTATTACTGCATAATATAGAACTGCGCCTGTCTCTCCCTTTCCTAAGTTGTGAGATTGGGAGCACACTTGTCACAAAGGAATGAGAAAATGGTAGAATAAGTAATTTCCCTTTTCCCATTAGTAGCATCCTCTCAAATCTTATGGAAACAAAGTAGAGGAAATGTTTTTATTTGGTGACTGTTAATTGCTATTGATTCTTTAAACTGAGACCAAGAATCCAGGAGGCACACATTTTTCCTGCTCCTGACACAAAGTCATAAATAATTGCTTCACATATAAAATGGTTGGCATGAGAATCTAAAATGACAGTGTATGCATATAACAAGCATGTGTTTCTGCTATGCAACATTTGAAGAGGCCCAAGTTTGAAACTACCAGCTCTGTTTTGATATGCAACTTGATACTTTGTTAGATACTTTTTAGCACCTTGGTAGTAAGCAAAGAGATTTAAATAAGAATTAAAAGATATTGGCCTGAGTAGTTCGTTTTTTTCTTAATTTGGACATCTATTTCTTACATAACTGGGTCTTGTATAAAACTTTCATAAGAGCATCTGAATATCAGTGGTAGACAGTATGCATGTGCTTTTGGGGTAAGGTGACAGTATATTAAAATTACCACAATAGCTGGATGTAAAGTATTTCCTTTAAAAGTTCCAGAAAAAGTCAACAAAAAACATTAGACAAAGATGCACTTCCATTTTAGAGATATTGAGATGATTATGGCTTTCAAGTGCAAGAAGAGGTGGGGAAGGCATGTACAACAAAGTGGTATAAAGGTTAATCGGCTGCTCCAATTTGCCAGTTTTCCTCTGAATATAAGATAAAGTGAGTAGGCAAAGAACGGGGGCAGGGGGGAGGAGACAAATATTAAAGGAACACTTGGTAAAAGAAAACATTCTAGAATAAATTGATCAGCCACATTACCAAAATTCATTGAAATTTAATCATATTCATATTATTGTAATATTCTAATATATTTAATAATAGAACTTTTAAAAATCAGGCTCCTCCACAAAATGTATTTATTTAAAATATCTATATACCAGCCTTCATTTCTAAGTACCTGGGCAGTTTATGACAACGTAGCAACAATAAATGATAAGAATATAATCTTGAAGGACATTCTGCCTCACAGTAACTAGTATAAAGGTGCCTTAGGTTTGTCAAGATTCTTACTCCAGGTCAGTGATCCAAACTAATTTTTTTGGATTGCTGCAGCTATAGTCTCATGTTTTTTATGATTTATGTTTTAAATATTTTGAACATTATATTTTTATTTTCATCTGAATTTATCAGTCATCCTGGTAACACAAAATGATTGTTGAAGGTAAGGAATAGAAATTATACAAAGAATTTCCTATAAAGCAGGGTAAGGGGGTGACCATTTAAAGAAAGAATGAGTGGGAGAACTGCAAAACTATTCCCCTGCATATGTTTTCCACCCAAAAAGGGCTTTGCCTAGCTGTTTCTCTTCTAGTAAGGGTTACTTCTGGTCTTGGAGCTATATACCTCCCCACCGCCCCCCCCCCCAAAAGTAGCTGGAGAGAGGCTGTTTTGAGATGGAAAGTGTGGGCAGTTTATGCATCCCTCCTGCCCACTTACTTAGTGTTTCAAATTCCCTCTCACTTTATCAGAAACCACCACGATGGCATGACATACAGATCATGCCATCACAATGGGTGCTTTCAGATGAGGTTTTTAGAATGCCTTCATCCTG
Source organism: Heloderma suspectum (assembly GCF_057233095.1). Classification (NCBI taxonomy): domain Eukaryota; kingdom Metazoa; phylum Chordata; class Lepidosauria; order Squamata; family Helodermatidae; genus Heloderma; species Heloderma suspectum. The sequence continues at coordinate 108,871,473 of NC_139458.1, read as the reverse complement.
CCTCATTCACAGAATTTTACAGGGATTCCAGAGTAGGGATCTGAGAATCAGCAAAATGTGAGCTCGCCAAAGTTCTCCAAATTCCATCTCGACACTCATTCCAGCTCCAGTCCATATCAGATTGCGAGCCGTGTTTTTTGCTTTTTGCTTGAAAACCCATACATATTTTCGTGCATATTTTTCCAAATGTAAGCATCAACTGTGCACACCTTTGAAATATACACATTCTTCTTCCATTGATTCAAGCATATTTGTGTGAATTTTCAAAAGTACACATTTTTTAATGCACATTTTTCAAATTTATGCATGTTGTCAAACGCATTTTTTTGGTCTGTGAATCACATTGTAAGCTCAGAAACTTACGGACACTGACCACAGATTGTGACTGAGTCCATGCTTGGTCCAGAAGGTGAGAACTAGGTAAATCCTGATCAAAAACAAACAAACTAATTTCTCATACATCCCTAGTCCAGACGTCTTCATCTTCTATTTCTAGCCCTACTGTGTTTTCCCACCACTTCTTCTATCTTTTTTCTTACTGTGGAAAATCTGTTAAGGGAAAAAAAAAGACGGAATAGCTACACATTGCTTTCTGACTGTTAGTCTGAGGACCCCTCCTTCTGGAAGCATCCAGTATCTAGTTTGGGCCATTTCACGCTTCACAGAGAGGCAAAAACAGGTAGAGTATGTACTCCAGAGGGAGCTACAGCAATCACAGCTGCCTGATGAGTGTACCTGTATGGTATATATGTTTGCAAACACATTAGGCAGACTTTCAAATTTTGGGTGTATACTTAAAACAGGAGGTGGCCTGGAGTCTTCCTAAGGAGACCAGGTCTCCTGTAGCTACAGGCCTGATTAGAGGTCAGACAGACAGGTAGATCCTGTATGGGAAGCTGTCAGGATTCCTTTAGCCCCCACTTTATTTCAATGCCGAAGACAAACACAGACGAGAGGCTTCAGTCTACAGCTTTTAATCCATTACTTCACAGGGTCATACAGATGAAGATTCTCAGTGACTCTCAGTCTACAATGGAATGCCTTCAGGGGAATTCCAAAGAAAGTTACAGCAAGAGTTGCCCACTGTTTGAAGAGGAAGGCGGTCTAACTAACCTAACTTAAGGGTGAGGGGGAGGTCCCTCTCTCTTGTAAGGCCTCTGAGCGCAGCTTTTCACGCAAGGCCAATCGGGTAGATCGGCTAAGTTCCGCCCCTGCCTTCTCTCTTTACGCCTGCGCCTGGCATCTATTAGGTCAGACTCCCCAAACCCCGCCTCCCCCTGTTCGCGGTCTCTCATGGGGGTGGTGACGAGGGACCCACAGCCTCAGCCAGCTGGGCATTTGTAACCTGAGAAGCCGGGCTAATCATGTCTGGACTAGCCTGGGAAAACACCTCCCCCATATCTGGCAGTTCTTCTTCAGTTCTCCTGAACTGCTATCCCACTCCCTGTGCTCAGAAACACCCCTGACATCATCTCCACTTCCATGAGGCCCCCCCTCCTGCTCTCTCCCTGGGGCCTCGGGCTTGTGGGGGTATTGCTGGTGGAAATGGCGTGGCAGCATAGGGGCATGCAAATGTTCAGCCAGTTCCCAGGAACATTTGTCCAGCCCACACCCTGCCCAGTCCACCAAGTATTGCAGTTGCCCCGGAAAAGGCGCGAGTCCAGGATGTCAGTGACTTCAAATTCCTCCTCCCCACCACCAACATCGGAGGTGGGGGGGGCAGTCAGAGTGATGGGGGTCGCCAGAGACCAGTGGTGAAAGCAAGGAGTGATGGAAAACAGGGTGCACCTTCAGGGAGGGGGGAAGAGCCAGTCAAAAAGTGACAGGGTTAATCTGGGCCATAATCTGGAAGGGGCCTGTCCGTCAGGCTGCAAGCTTCTTGGGGGGTGGTGAGAGCAGAGGTATTGGGTGGACAACCACACCCAGTCCCCAACCTTCAGGGGTGGGGCGGGCTGGTGACACCGGTCCGCAGTTTCTTTACACACTGCTTTAGTTTGCTTGGTTTTGTCCCATAAGAGGTGGTGCACAGAGCACAATTCCTCCAAAAATTCATGGGCAGTGGGCTCCGAGGCAGGGCTGAGCGAGGAGGGGAAGGCCTTGGGATGGTACCCAAAATTGACAAAGAAAAGAGTTTGCTGCGTGGAGGCACAGCACACATTGTTATAAGCAAATTCCGCCAGAGGCAGCAGGGAGACCCAGTTGTCTTGGTGGTAGTTTCCATAACAGCATAAGTACTGCTCCAGCGTGGCATTGGAGCGTTCAGTCTGCCCATCCGTCTGGGGTGGTGAGCAGAGGAAAGCTGGAGTGTCACATTGAGCAGCGCAAGCAACTCTCACCAGAAACGAGCTGAGAATTGGGACACCCAATCCGAAACAAGCTCCTCAGGCCAGCCATGCAGCTGGAAAACATGTGTCAAAAAGAGTTCTGCTGTGTCCCTGGCCATGAAATCAATGATGAAGTGATGAAATCAAGGGAAGGCAGCTTCCAGGGGCCAGAGGGTGTAGACAAGGGATGGAGTAAGCCAGTGGGTTTGCCCATGGGGTCCTTCACTCATTGACAGGTATCACAGGAGGCGACATAGGTTTTGACATCCCGACACACTCGGGGCCACCAAAAGTCTCTCGTAGCTCCATATAAGGTCTTAGAGAAGCCAAAATGCCCAGCGGTGGAGGAGTCATGGCATTGATGGAGGACTTTTTCTCGGAGGCATTTGGAAGGCACATAGACCCTGCATAAGTGGTAAAGCAGCCCACCTTGCAATGAAAAGGGGGTAGACTTGGGGGCACCAGCTGCCTGTCCCTATTCCACCACCTTATCGCACACAAAGGGATCCCGAGCTTGTTCGAAGTGCGAAGGAGCTCTATCCAAGAGTGAGGTTCAACAGCAGCCGCCAGACTTGGGGGGGGGGTAAGGATCAGGGCAGGGGAGGGGCTCTCCTCACCCCCCAGCCACAATTCCAGCTTGCAGGAGAGTGCGTCTGCCTGTTGGTTGTCGCTGACTCTCATGTGGCAAATCTTGAGGTTAAATCATGGGGAAAAAAATAAAGACCACCTAATTTGATGCTGATTTATGGCCCGGGCTGTCCAGAGATGTTCCAGGTTATGATGGTCAGTTCTCACCTCAACTGGGTGCTGTGCCCACTCCAAAAGATGCCACCATCTCTCTAAGGCGGATTTTATGGCTAACAGGTCTTTCTTCCAGATGGTATAATTCCGCTCGGACACGCTTAATTTCTTCTTTATTTCTTTTTCTTTATTTCATTTCTATACTGCCCAATAGCCGAAGCTCTCTGGGCGGTTCACAAAAACTAAAACCAAACAACACAAGCTTAATTTCCTGGAGTGGTAAGCACAAGGCTGCAGCTCACCCTCTGCTGTTCCTGGCTTGAAGAGCACTGTCCCCACTGCAAAACCAGAGGTGTCTGTTTGCACTACAAAAGACTTCTGTGGGTCGGGATGTAAAAGGATCAGCTCAGAGCTAAATAGCCTCTTGAGCTCTTCAAAAGACGGTTGGGCAGAGGTGGACCAGTGAAAGGGTGATTTCTTGCCTTTGAGGAGGTCTGTGAGAGGACTTGTCAGCTTTGCATAGCCGGGCAGGAATTTTCTGTAAAAATTGGAAAAGCCCAGGAAATGTTGTAAGTCCTTTTTAGTGGATGGAGCCTGCCAGGAGAGAACCGCTTGGACTTTTGCAGGATCCATTTTGATGCCTTCCGCTGAAATAACATAACCCTGGTAGTCCAAGGATGTCGAATCAAAAGCACATTTCTGCAGCTTAACAAAGAGATGGTGCTCCTAGAGTTGCTGTAGGACAGCTTTCACATGTTGTTGATGTGAGTGGGAGTCCGAAGAAAATATAAGAAAATCATCCAGATAAATGATGAGAAAAGAGTCCAAATAATCCCGGAAAATGTCATTCATAAAATGTGAAAATGTAGAGGGAGCTAAGCTAGGCTGAACGGCATGACTAAGTATCCATTACGATCCATACGTAACGGCATGAGAAACTGGTCTTCCGCTCATCCCCCTCCCGGATGCTAATGAGATTTTAGGCACCATGTAGATCCAACTTAGTGAAAATCTTGGCTTGCCCCAGGCGCTCCAGCATCTCAGGGATAAGAGGGAGGTGGTATTTGTCACCGACAGTAATGGCATTGAGGTTTCTGTAGTCATGGACGGGATGGAGCTCCCCCAATTTCTTCTTCACGAACATAGGCACGCTGGCAGGGGAGTTGGAGAGGCGAATGAAACCACGCTGCAAGTTAGTGTCCAAAATCTCCCATAGAGCTTGGAGTTCCAGCTCTGACATAGAGTATAGTCGGCCAGCCAGGATGGTGGCTCCTGGGATCAGGTCAATGGTGCAATCAGAGGGGCAGTGGGAGGGCAGCCGGTCGGCTTCCTTCTTGTTGAAAACATCCTGGAAAGCCGCATATTTTTCTGGTAGATTCACCAGAGCAGAAAAACTGCTTGGGGAAGACGAGGGGGGAGAGGAAAGGGTTAAGGCCTGATCCGGAGCCATTTTAGCTCCCAGGAAACAATGCTGTTGACAGCAGGGGGATGAAAACTGCACTTGGTGAAGCGTCCAAGAAATCTGAGGATTGTGTTTAGAGAACCAGGACATGCCCAGCACAACTGGGTATTGGGGCACCTTGGCCAGGTGAAATTGGATTTGCTCGACGTACCCCTGGGAATGTAGGGTGACTGGAGTTGTAATCCGAGTAAATGCTCCAGAAGAGAGGATGCCAGTTGATACTCTCCACTTTCAATGGGGCGGGCAGGAGCAGAGGAGAAATGTTGCATTGCCAAGCAAACATTTCATCCATAAAACTGGTAGTAGCCCCAGAGTCCACCAATGCCATGACATATTACACACACACACACACACACACACACACACACTGGGAAGAATGGAGGTGCACAGGGAGCAGCAGATAGAACGGGGGAGAGATGTGAGGGAGGCGTACCCCAGTTGCGGATGGTCCCTCCTCACTGGAGATCCCCCAACAGACTTGGGTGGTGGCCTAGTCAGGCTTTGGGGGCAGGAAGTGGAGAGGGAGACGGGGCTGTTGGTCGGGACCAGCAGAATCTGGCAAAGTGACCCTTCTTTCCACATGTGAAGCACCGACGTTCAGCGCACCACCGGTCCAGTTCTTCCAGCGGCAGCATTGATCGGGTTGCTCCAGTTGCATAGGGGTCTCTTCTGCCCCTGCAGTGGGGTGGAGGGGGCAGCAGCCACAGGGGAATGGGAGGAGGGAAATCCCAGCTAACAGAGCTCTTCTTGTCTTGGCGGCGCCCTTCCAGCTGACTGTTAATCTGCAGGCACGACTGGATAAGCTCAGCCAGCGTTGGAGGGTGTGGCACCTGCGCTAGCTCATCCAAGATCTCGTAATTCAACCTGTCCAAACATTGGGCCACCAGAGCCGCATCATTCCATTGTAAATCCTGCATCAGCAAGTGAAAACTGGTTGCATAACCAGAAACAGAGTCCTTGCCTTGCTTGAGGTGGCAAATATCCTGAGGCAGCAAATATCCTGAGTCGCCATCTAAGCACGAAGGGGGCCACCACTACCACCCATAGCATTCATAAAGCCCTGGTAGTCCACCAGCAGGGGGTCATTAGCAAGGAGAAGTGCAGAGACCCATTTAGCAGCCACGTTGGAAAGCAGGTTAATGATAAACCCCACATGAATCTGGTCCATCTGGAAATCCTCCAACCGGAGGCGCATGTACAGTTCTGATTGGGCACGGAAAATTTGAAACAGTCCTTTGTCTCCAGCAAATTTCTCCAGCAGTGCTACCAGGCATTTTCGATGGGGAGAGATCTGGGAGGCGGGGGGGTTGAGAAGCCACTTGTAAGGCTTGAACAGCACCTGTCAATTCATTGACCTGATCATGAAGAGCCTGGTTCTTCTGAGTCAATGTGTTCAAAGCCTGTTCCATGGCGCCCCCCAAGAGTGCGGGCACTGAAAGAGACCAATGAAGGGAGGAGAGAGAAAAAAAGAGGACAGCGGGCAAGGTGTCAGGAATCCTTTAGCCCCCACTTTATTTCAGTGCCGAAGACAAACACAGACGAGAGGCTTCAGTCTACAGCTTTTAATCCATTACTTCACAGGATCATACAGATGCAAATTCTCAGTGATTCTCAGTCTACAAAGGAATGCCTTCAGGGGAATTCCAAAGGAAGTTAAGAGTTGCCTGCTGTTTGAAGGGAAGGCGGTCTCACTACCCTAACTTAAGCGGGGGAGGTCCCTCTCTCTCATGAGGACTCTGAGTGCAGCTTTTCACGCAAGGCCAATTGGGTAGACTGTCTAAGTTCTGCCCCTCCCTTCTCTCTCTTTGCTGTGCGCCTGCATCTGGCATCTATTAGATCAGACTCCCCAAACCCCACCTCCCCCTGTTCACTGTCTCTCACGGGGGGTGGGGTGAAGAAGGACCCACATCCTCAGCCAGCTGGGCATTTGTAACCTGAGAAGCCAGCCCAGTCATGTCTGGACTAGCTTGGGAAAACACCTCCTCCATGTCTGGCAGTTCTCCTTCAGAATGTGAACTGCTATCCCACACCCTGCACTCAGAAACACCCCTGTCAGAAGCAGAGCCAAAGTGCTCTCAGAATATGCTGTTGTTCAGCTCACCAGAAGTATTTTTCATCTCCGTTTTGCAAAGAATGATGAGAGCCAGCAAGGACAGGGCAGCTAAGGTGTCCTTCTCAGCAGGTACAGCAGGGTGGGACTGACACCAGCCCTGCATTTCTGTGATTAAACAATTGCACTGTTTTCAGATAATTTAGGCACCCTTGACCTAATTGTGAAACCATTAAGGGGAAAGGGAGAATCCAGAACAGTACATATAATGAGTAGGCTTTGTGAGATTGCCCTGAGATCGCCAATTAGCAGATTTAAGGAAGACTCACTAATGAGAAGGGAGGTATCAGCATTAATAACCAGCAAAGCATAGGTTAGTCAATGCCAACAGGGAACACAAGAGCAGAATTTAAAGCATTGAACATGTGGCAGAGAATACTCAGAGGAATGCACAGGGCTGGGGACTTGGTCCTCGTACAACCCAGATTATTTAGTGCTGACAATTTGTAAATGTTTTTAGAGTGTTGTTATATAAGAATATGAATTTGTAAAGGCCTGCCTGAATAATACATTTCAGTGACTGTATATTTCATCAGCTTATATTTCTAAGTACCAACGAAAGAAAGAAAAATAAATGTAGCTGCGGAGGAATAAGGAGAAAACATTCAACAAGACTGCTACAATCATTATTATTTAACCTACCAATGCTGAATACTACTTCAGAAAAAGAAAGTAAACAGAGTGTTAAGATCCAACTGATTAAAATTTGAATGGCAGTGCTAAATAAGTACCACAAGAAATAATCCATAATTCTATAATTTTGAAAGCCTTCTATGTAAGGTGTATATGGGAAAAAAAATCATTTCAGCTCCTGTGGCCAATTATCTGTTTTTAAATTTCCTTTCACAAAGTTTTCAGTTTGTACTCTGATTACAGTAGGGTCATTTTTTACTGCAAACCTAAAATGACCTCAACCCGGAACGAATTCATTTGTGAGCGTCCCCCATTGATTTAATTCAAATGTATTTTTGAGTGAAGCAGTAGAGAAATGGATTTGAATATGGAAGTTTCTTTCTCTAAAATAGCAAAGAAAAGATTAAAATGTGCCTTGGAAAACATATTTCATGGCCTCTTTCTATATTGTGCACAAGCAAGAAAAATCCCAGTGTGGATAATAAAATCTACTGGATCAATATTAAAACTTCATGCAAAATATATTTTGAGGATTTCCTACCCCTTTGATACTTTCTAACCTTCCAGTCATGGTTCCAGCACTACATTACATCTGCTGTGTACATTAATATGAATTTTTTGCCTGCTTCATTTATATTCCTAAGATAGTGTATGCTAATAAAAGAGGTTACTGTATAATTTAAAAGTTAACTTATCTTTTACTGGGCATATGTAATAATCCCCCCTCCCTCTTCACTGGAGACCTGAACAAAACCCTAATGCCCCACAGCCATAGCAATGGCATCAGATACACCAAGCAAGAAACTTCATTCTTTGCTGACCTTAATCACCTTAGAACTGTGTTTCTCTAGTGCTTTTCTCCTCATTTAATTCTCTCCAGGCTCCAATATGCATAAAGCTGCTGGCTCTCACCATTCTTTATATTCCAAACATATTCTAATTCTAGAAATTCTGTGTTAGGACTTCTTCCCTGCCCTGTTCAGGCATTGTAGGCCTTGAACAAAGAGCCGACAGGCCCCGGCAAACTAATACCTGTGCTGGGAGAAGGAACTGCAGGCAATTCCAGTACAAGGTTGACATAGCATGTTCTAATTCTTCTGGCCAAAGAAATCTGATACTAGAGGTCCAGTCTGGTGCCACTTGAAAGTGTGAAGGCTTTCAGGAGACAGACGTTCTCAGTCTGAGCAACTTGTTGCTGTGTGAGGCCACCCAATTCTCCCTCTATGCAGTCTACTGGGCTTCATAAAGCCTGTCTTCATCACATCCCTGCCTTCAACCTGCACACCATCAAGATACTCACCTGTCCTTGCACCTGAGTGCCACATAGGAGCAATGATTGTTCTATCCCATGCAACTGTCAAGGACATTGCACCAAGATAAGAATACTCCTACAATGATATGACAAAAAGACTTGTAGTTTCTTAGTTGAACCTCCTAAACGTACTGTAGCTCAGGCAGAAAAATGTGCTTCTGTGAATAAGAGTACATGGAATCTCCAGAAAACCAGGTTTACTTGCATTTGATATCAAAGGATATGGGAGTGTTACAGTCTATAGCAGTTTTCACCAACCTGGTGTCTTCCAGATTTTTTTGGAATACAACTCCCAGCATCCCTGGCCATTGTGGCTGGGGCTGATGGGAGCTGAAGTTCAAAACATGTAGAGGGTGCCAGGTTGGAGAAGGCTGGTCTACAGGGCTAGCGCCTATGTCTACGGAAGTGTCAAATGCCTGTAGACATCAAAGACAGCAAGTGGCTGCTGTATGTGTAATGATCAAACATACATCTATCCAGCTGTCCAGTTTTCCATACCAATAAAAGTCTTGACAGGACAACCAAGATCTTTATTAGAATCCTGGGATGTACAGCTTAAAAAAAAATTAAGGTGAACTATCCGGACATTCCAGTACTTTCAACTGCAGAGAAAAATCTGAAGATAGGACTACACTGTGCATTCTAGTGAATGATGAACACACAGCTGTTCTAATATTTTTCTACTGCTACCAGAGCTTCTTATTTTCACCTGGAACCTAACCCCAGACCCTGTATTTCCCAGATTGTAATTTTTCCTTACAGCAGCTCAGTTCTTGCTAGTGACAGCCAGTAAAGTACATTCTGAAACCCTAGATAGTAGCACTTGTTTGACACACCACAGGAATTTAATTCAGGAGTTTGCAAGTTCTAACTGGCAGTTTGTGTCAAAGAGAACAGGATATCCCCTTGGTGAGCCTTAAATGGCAAAATACTTTCTATCCACTGGATTCATTCGATTATCTTACAGCCAGAAGCCCATGAAGGTCAGTCACAGTATAAAAAGTAATGGCTAGCATAAAGGTTAATGGATCTTGTTTATTACAATACTATGAGACATCAGCTCAACTATCCATCCTTATAAAATTAATATAAGCATATTAAGTGTTGAGAAAGCTAAGAATTTGCATATGGAACATTAAGAAACATCTAGATAATTCTCAAAGGAATTGCACATTACCAATATTATTAATAGCATTATATCAAGACACAAAAGCAGGGGTCCAATGTAATCTACAGGCTTACCTGGAAACTATTTCTATAAATGGTGTCCAGGAAAACTTGTTGTTAAATCTCTTAGCACAACACCCAGTTCTGAAGGACAAGCATTATTCTCTCCACACACAAAAAGTTTTGATCAAATGGGATCCTATTTCAACATGGATGGCCATTTGCTGGAAGTTAAATGGCCTTTTATCTTGGGATAGGTTTTTCAACCAACAACTCATTGAAACAACACTTTAAAGCAGTCAAAACTAAAGCTCCACACTCAATGATAATGGCAGACACCTTCCACCAGCTCTTACTGCTTGCAGATTCTCAGCTACTCCAATGAGCTAAAAAAAAGGGCTAGTTCTCACCATCCAAAAATTGGCCTCCACACAATATGTTCCACATTCAGCCATCCTTGGAAATTCAACGGCATGAAAGAATAATAGGGGACCCAGACTGTTCATGAATACAGAGATAATGATTGGACAGACATTCCTCTAACTACAACTTCTTAATCAAATGTCAGCCTAACAAGGGAAATTGCTGCCAGATTACTGCAACTGCAGCCATGGACAAGTTGGGTTACAAGTTACATCCTCCACACAATCAAGGACGTACATATAAGTGACATCAATGCAGACACCATCACATAGAGTCATATTCCTGCGATGTGAACCATTTCGTTGAAATAATGCCACCCCCATCCCAATCATTTTCATGCAATTTTTGGCCACTCCAAGGTATGTTTCAGTTTCTCTGTTCAGAACAGAAGTTGGAGATGTGACTGTTAAGATTAGGATCTTACATCTCTATCTTTTCAGAGGATTCAAACCATGGATGATCATAGACAGCCTGAATTATGTTTAGTTTAGTTACAATCCTATAATCACGTACCTAGTAGTAAGTCCTATTGAACCCAGTGAGACTTACTTCTGAGTAGACATGTACAGGATTGCACTGTCAGTCACCTTATAAATTCAGCATAACATACTATATACAGTAGACAGTAGTTTCTGTGCCTTCTTCTCAGCTGGTCTTTTCAAGCTTTCATATCAAAGCTCAACAGAATGACAGGCTTTTGACAGAGCACAACAGAAGCCAATGACATTAAACCTACCATCAGGGCCAGAAATATTGGAACAAGGATAACTGTTTTGGCAGTTGGCCTCTGTACAGATACTGAAGCTGAAGCTCAAATATTTTGGCCACCTAATGCGACAAGAAAACTCTCTGGAAAAGACCCTGATGCTGGGAAAGACTGAAGGCAAAAGGAGAAGGGGATGACAGAGGATAAGCTGGCTAGATAGCATCACCGATGCAATGAATATAAACTTGAGCACACTCCGGGAGAGAGCGCAGGACAGGAAGGCCTGGAGTGCTATGGTCCATGGGGTCACGAAGAGTTGGACACGACTGAACGACTTAACAACAACAACAACAACCATTCAGGAAGGACAGCCAGTGGCATACACACACACACATCGTTGGTGGCTCATAAGTAATGGAACAAACCAACATCATTTCAAACTTAAGGATCGCCCTTAATACCTGGATGAAAATCCTTTGCAGTCAATGACTGCCTGAAGTCTGGAACCCATGGACATGACCAAATGCCGAGTCTCCTCTCTCGAGATGCTTTGCCAGGCCTTTACTGCAGCTGCCCTCAGCTGCTGCTTGTTTGTGGGTCTTTCTGCCTTCAGTCTTGTCTTCAGTAAGTGAAAAGCATGCTCTATGGGGTTGATATCAGGTGACCAACTTGGCCATCGAAGAACATCCCACTTCTTTGCCTTGAGAAACTCCTGGGTACCTTTTGCTGTATGTTTTGGGTCATTATCCATCTGCAATATGAAGTGGTGTCCTATCAGTTTGGCAGCATTCGGCTGAATCTGAACAGAAAGTATAGCCCTATACACTTCAGAATTAATCCTGCTGCTTTTATCAGCAGTCAGGTCATCAATAAACACCAGTGACCCGGTTCCATTGGCAGCCATACATGCCCATGCCGTAACCCTGCCTCCACCATGTTTGACAGATGATGTGGCATGCTTTGGATCATGAGCTGTTCCTTTCCTTCTCCATACTTTTCTCTCCCCATCATTCTGGTACAAGTTAATCTTGATTTCATCAGTCCAAAGAATCTTATTCCAGAACTGGGTAGGCTTTTTTTAGGTGTTTGCTGGCAAAAGCTAATCTGGCCTGTCTGTTCTTGAGCGTTACCAGTGGTTTGCACCTTGTTGTGAAGCCTCTGTATTTACATTCATAAAGCCATCTCTTGACTGTAGATGTTGACAATGACATGCCTACCTCCATAAGAGCGTTCTTGACCTGACTAGATGTTGTGAAAGGGTTCCTCTTCACTATGAGCAGAATTCTGCGGTCATTCATTTTAGTTGTCTTCCGTGGTCTTCCAGGCCTTTTGCTGTTGCTGAGCTTGCCAGTTAATTCCTTCTTTTTCAGGATGTTCCAGACTGTTGTGTTGGCCACTCCCAATGATTTTGCTATCTCTCTGATGGGTTTATTTTGTTTCCTCAGTCTAATGATGGTCTCCTTCACTCGCATGGACACCTCTTTGGACCTCATGTTGGGAGTTCCAGTGCACAGCTAGCAAATGCAAATGTAACACTCAGAACCACCTCCAGGCCTTTTATCTGCTTGATTGGTCACGGGGTGCCCAGGGAACAGGCCACACCTGGACATGCAGCTGCTTGTCAGCCATTCGTTCCATTACTCATGAGCCACCAACGATGGGGGGGGGGTGTATGCCACTGGCTGTAGTTCCTGAATGGTTAGTGCCCCACTTTTGTCAAACCCCTTGAATTACAGCTGAAAGTCCTGACTTCGCTCCCATCTGGGTGTGTTTCCTTCCAACTTCAATGTGGTGGTGTACAGAGGCCAACTGCCAAAACAGTTATCCTAACTGTATATCACTCTCTTTATAAACAGCATCATGAGCTGGAGAAATTTCTGACAATGTTAACTGTACTTATGAGAGAACTTCAGCTAAAATGCATATAACATGTCCATGTTTAAAGCCAGATAACTCCTTCTGCTGCTATCCTTTTTTGTAATGCAGTTACCATCACTATTTTCAAGTCAACGCTACATGCCTGTCTTAACATGCTAACGATGTTGTTACTGAAAACTAACTGACTTTTATGTTTTGCTAACACTTTCTGTACTATCATCTATTTTTGCATCAGATACAAACCTGTACATAGAACAGTAGAGAACAGCACACTCTATCAGGATATCATCCCATTCCTGATATTAAGAGATAATGGTAATTTTTAATTCTGATCAACAGGGAAAAATATAGAACATTTTGTCCCTATAGCCATACTGCTTTTCAAAAAAAATTATTACCATCATCATGTTACAGCTTTACACCTTCATAAATAAAGCACCAATCATCTCGGGGAAATGACAACCCGATGAAGAGAAGAAAGATGGCACATATGAAAAAATCTGCATACACAAATACATTTGTCACTTCATGTTAGGACATTTAGGCAGCACTACTCCTCAAAATATGCTTTTTGGGGGGATAAAGAAAGAATTGGTGTAACAGCCTACAAAAATATACAGAATCACTCACCTGTTTTTGGGCTCTACAAATGGAGAGGATCCATCTGTATCGGGATCCAAAATATGATCTACTTCATTTTGTGCTTTTTCATACATCTTCTTTCTGTCTGCCAGGCCCTTATTATTATCAACCTGAGGAAAATCGTAATAGCCTTTCCGCTTGGCTTTCAGGCGCAATTTGTTGCGATAGTGCTCTATATCTGACTTCTGTTTCAATGCTTTGTTAATCTGACAAGAAACAAAAATAAATTAAAAAGGTAGAAATTAATCAAATCACTTTTTCATGTGATTAATGCCTTGAAACAGCGAATATAACCATAAACTTAATTCACCTGCACTGAAAGAGATATGCAGTTGGAGACCTTTTGCCAATTCTTTTTACAGCCTTCAAATAGATTACTTTTAGAAACTCGAGGAACTGGTTGAGATGCTTCATGTATGAGTGCATATTTTAATGTACTTAATTCCCAGATATTGCTAGATCCTAACCTAGACAATAATGTCTGATCCATAACTTATAATGGTGAAAATGGGGTACAATCCTGACTTGCCTATGCCAACCTCAACATCAGGCAAATAACAACAGTATTTTCAATAAAGGAACAGGGAAATGTAGCGGTACTCTCTCATTCAACTCCCAGTGAACTCACACGAGATCACTGCTCTAATTCTCTGTAATGGAAAATCACATGTTACAAGTTTTTCCAGTTCATGGAAGAGGAGTCATGCAGGTTCATAGTCTAAATGGAATGTTGGACTTACCATGATACATTCCTTTTCTACAATGAATGGAAGATATCCTCGAATGGATTGTTTCTTCCACTCACTTATGTAATAGGGAAGGTGCATGAAAATCAGACTTTTACATGCCTTCCTCTATAGGAGATCACCTCCTCCCAGTTTTGGGATATAATGTGGATTCAAAAAAACAGTAATAATTATAAGCTTACTCAACTCTCCCTATTTATAAGGGGACTGTAACTCTTAATGGCCAAATCACAGAACCACCGTAAATAAGAGACATGAAATGTGAGGCGTCCCAGGACCCAACAAACTAACCGAAAAACCCAGAGAGTCAGAGACCACCGCCTATTCCCCCCAGCAGTGAAAGACATCCATCCAGGGTGGGTAGGATACTCTCTGCCATCTGTATAAAAGGATCTTATTATGGTGAGTCCCGTGATAACATCTCCTACTCTTCCTGGCCTGGGAAAATAGGTGATACTAGATATTCCAATCTGAAAGCCTATCCTGAACATTGTTGCTGTGACTAGATTATGAAACCACCTGCCTTGTTCCTCTAAACTGCCTCAGTAGGTTCTCCAGTCCAATATGCTTATATGCATTGTAAACTGGGCCTGGAAAGTCCCTTGAAAGGGATTATGATTTCAAGACAGATAACTCCAAGTCAACCACCATCTGAAGGTGTCAGGGCCCAGCTTGAGCACTGCAGTGGGCCTTGAGAGAAGGATGTAGTCACATCCTGTGTCAGCAGTACACAAAGATGACACTGAGCTGCAATCACCTCCTGATAAGGTTGCCTGAGCTGCTAGAGGGATCTGGAATGAAATCTGGACCACAGGACTGGTTCTATGCAGGCAGTCATACGGCCTTGAATTGCCTTTCCTGTCTACAGTACATTCTCATAGATGTTATAAAGTATGTGAATGAAATCCATCCAAGAGAGCAGATGGTATGTGGGCAGTAAGTTTGATGATGTGGTTGTATTAATTCTATACCTTCCATTCTTTTGCAATCAGTTTGAGCCCTTTCTTTTTTTTCCCCTCAAGGGGGAGTGGAACCCAACAATTATTTTACTAGTTTACTAGCAACTAATGAGTACTGCATTTGAAGGACACCTGAGAGTTCCAACTCCCTGTTTAAAATAAAACCAGATGCAACAGTTAAGTAAGTACAGGGTAATGAGAATTCCCTACAGATGCAGATCAGCCCATATGGAGGCAGTCAGCTTTGGAAAAATGTGGGACAGGAGAACCTTGTATTAATAGCAATTGCTTCCATGAGCCCATCAGAGTTGTCTGTGGACCATCTGGAGAAGATACTTGAGAATGAACACTGAGCTGGTTGGGATACCCATTCAGTATCCTGAGATCCAAGGTGATATTGGATTTCTCAGAGAACTTAAACATATTTTTGCCTTGAACCTACATGGTTGAGAAAAAACATAAACTGCCTGCAGGTAAAGCTTCTCCAAATAGGTGAAACCTCTGGGCCCTTCTCCATACTAGCAAGACATAGTCATCCTGTTTGATACTATGAGGTTTCTATAATCCATACGGTTAAATTGCTGTTTAAAGGGACATAAGGAACATAGAGGGCTTGGAAGGCTTCTTCTCCTCTTACTCAGGTTGTTAGGAAGAAGCTGCTTCTTGTCCTTTGGGTCTGTTAAAAGATCTTCAGATGACTCCCCAAAAGGAGTACTTGCCAAAAAAAAAAAAAGGAGTAAGAATAAATTAACCTTAGATATAAACATACAGTCCATTTATTACAAAAAGATACATTTAGCCTGGTCACAGTTGCAGGTAGAGTCTAAGCTTGCATCTACCATCACTGGCAGAAGGCTTATCTAACTTGCATAGACCTTACAGGGAGCTACATTCCCTGTATGTGGTGCACATTCCCTGAATGTGCACCACATTCCAGGAGTTCCTTAGGACAAGGATCTTGAAACACTGTTGAATAGAGAAGCAATCATGCTCCCTTAATGGCTAAAACTGAGGTTTCATGGGACTTGCATAAGATAAGTTCATTCCTTTAATTCAGGCCTGGTGAACCTGTGGCCCTCCAAAGATGCCCGACTCCAATTCCAATCAGCCCCGTCCACCCTGGCCAATGGTG
This sequence comes from Heloderma suspectum, assembly GCF_057233095.1. Lineage (NCBI taxonomy): Eukaryota > Metazoa > Chordata > Lepidosauria > Squamata > Helodermatidae > Heloderma > Heloderma suspectum. The sequence continues at coordinate 108,855,238 of NC_139458.1, read as the reverse complement.
AGGCATGATGGGAATTGTAGTTTAGCTTCATCCGGGCAGCCACAGGTTCCCTACCCCTGTTTTTTATTTATTTATTTATTTATTTAATTGCATTTATATCCCGCCTTTTTCCTCTTGCAAGGAACCCAAGGCGGCTTACATTCTCCTCCTCCTCCTCCTTTTTATCCTCACAGCAACATCCCTGTGAGGTAGGTTGGGCTAAGAGTCTATGACTGGCCCAAAGTCACCCAGTGAGCTTCCATGGCCCAGTGGGGACTAGAACCCGGCTCCCCCGGCTCCCAGTCCGTCACTCTCACCACTACGCTACACTGGCTCTCTGTTTTGGTTTATCCACAGCTTTGGAACCCCAGTGTCAAGAATCAGTACAGCTACAGGGCCATTCACCAGGTAAGCCTTTGAACATCACATGAGTTCATGAAGTAAATTTGTTAAGAACTTGCTATGAAAAGTACTGCTATACTTCTCATAGACCTTGAATTCTTGTTTCCTATGGATTTGGATCTATAGCTATCTAGAGGAGCTAAACAGTTTTCCTTGAAAACTCTCCTTTGGCCCCTCATGGCTTGGGAGAAAGAGAGGTAGCTCTCTAAACTTAGCACAGTCTGGTCCTCATATTCTAGTAGCTTCAGAGAAAACGATGGGAAATGTCTCACCTAGAAGGTAAGTCTCTAGTCTCTTCCCACTGCTCCTTCTGTTTTTGAGGGAGAAGGTGTCTAATATACTGCTCAGAAAAGCAGTTCTACAACTCTTGAGTTTCCTCATCAGAAAACTCATTGCTTCTTCTCTTTCTGAAAGGGGAGGGGTCTGGCGCAGTTAACCTGTTGGTGTACTGAGGTAATTCCACTTCATGTACCCCCCCAAATATGGGATATTTTGGACTGGTTGACTAGGGCAAGTATCCAATGGGGCCATTGTGCAAGCAGCCCCTTCCACTGATTCCATTGCGCAACCAGGACCCACTGCTTGCACAATGGAAATTTAATGCTTCCTATTGGGAATCCCAAAATGAGCAGAAACATTTGTTTCTGAATAAGGACACATCGGTGGAGCTCCCTTATGTGAGCTCCACTGATCTGCACCATTCCAGAAATTAGCATTTCTGCTCATTTCCAGTTCTGCTCCTGGAATGTCATGGGCCTGATCTTTCAAGCACACATTCTAGCATTCTGACACAGGACACTCTAAATCAGTGAGACTCTTTTACTGTAGCAAATCCCATGGTAAAAAATTAATGGTTACACTCTTCAGAAACCATATAGCTGATGGTAATTTGCTATAGGCTCCATGTAACTCTAGAACAGTCAAAAACTAATAATTATAACTGTGTCAGAGATCTATACAGATTGGTTTCCTTGTTGCAATCTCTATGGCTCAGAATACAGGGCAAGGGGCTCAGAAGATTCCTGGCATAATTCATCCTAGGCCATCTAAGACCACGGTTTCTAAGTACAGGGCAAGGGTCTTGAATGATTCCTGGCATAAGCCATCCCAAACAAAGACAAGAGTTCTAGAAAAAGACATAAACAAATCTACACATGCAGAGTTTAACGTAACCTTAAAATCTTTGTTAGAACTTCCAGACTAGCTACAGAAGTCAAGGCTTTTCAAATCCAAGAGCCAAGGCAAGTTCAAGAGTAAGTCCAGAGTAAGAAAGACTTCAATGACCATAGCTTACACTTTAATATCTCTATGCTACATAGATCCATATCCATAGCAAACAAGAATTCAAGGTCTATGAAAAGCGTAGCAGCACTTTTCATAGCAACGTCTTAACAATACAAAGATCAAAGAGACAAGAGTCCAAATTAGATAGAGAGTTCAAGTCAAGAATGCCTCAAGAAACTCAGACAGTAGTAAGCCCAAACAGAAAAAAAAATTGGACAGTGAAGATGAGAATGTTCCTAACAAAGGCTCCCAAGCCTAAGCATCTGCTTAAAAGCAAAGGTGTAGCTGCAATAGCTCTCCACCTGAACAATTAATGAACAAGGAATTTTAACCCATCAACAAAGCCCCTGGCCAAACAAGACAACTCCATTCTGCCCTTCATTCTGCCCTTTAACCTGTATGACACCTCCAAAAACTTCCCCTGTTCTGTTAGGCTCTCACAAAGAAGCTGCCAGCTTCCTTTACTGTCAAAGCCAAAGCCAACAGCTAGACAAGAGTAACTTAGCTCCTGTTTTTAACTCTAAAAACACTGACAAAGATAAGTGCACACCAATTCAGGAATTCCACAGGCTGAATAAACTCAAATCCTTTCAAACCACTTCTGAACAGATTCTGGCTATAAGCTATAATGCCCACTGCAGCGGTGAGACTGAACCACAATATGGAAGCATTCAATTTCCACTGCGCATCTGGTGGGTGCTGTTTGTGGAACGGAACTGGTGGGGACGCAATGGAATCTGCAGAGCCGTAGCATCCCATTGGATACTGCCCTAGGCGTGAGGGTATTTTCTTGTAACTCCCCAACATTGTAGGAATACTCTGGGGACTGACAGGCTTGGTTAAAGGAAAGATGTGGAGAAGATATTTCTTGCTTTTCCTCTTGGTAGCCCTGACTCTGGGCCCCAGCTTTTTCTCAAAGTGGAGAGAGGATGGGGCTTCCCACTCTTTTTTGGGTCCCAGCTCATGGATGTAAGTAGCTTCTTCTATCCCATTCCTAGGTGCTTGACCAGAACCTGGTATAACTAACAATGAACAATTCCAGGTGCAGGAAGTCTCTACCACCTGCAATGGGGAGAAGAGGAGATCCCTGCCAAGCTGTATTCTCCCTCCAGGCCCTACACATTTACCTCAGCTGCCTCAGTCTCTACAGCTGTTATCGCCAGATGGGTGGGAAAGCCCCTGTCTTTAACAGCCATTTTGCTTCACTTGGGCTTAGTGTCATGCAAGCCTATTTCCTGGGTGGTGATCTAGTTCTTGGGCAATAAGGAGAAACTTACACTGCTGCAGATGGAGTTTACTGCTTGGGTTTCTGGGGACTGTACCCCTGCTTGTAACTACCCCAGCCCATTTTGAGAGAATCTCTAAGGATTTTGTTGATAGTGCAATGCCCTATCCCTTGGAGACAGGCAGAACCAGAACTGGGAGGGATGCTTCCTCACAGAGGAAGTCACATACAACTCTGATTTGCTTAAACCCTGCCTATTGGACATAGTGGGAGAAGCAACCTTTCAAGGATACCCTTCATCCACTATAGGAAAATGTTACATTTATTCACATGAGTAAACCTCTTCTGCAGTGATGTGAAGATATAACTAGTCCTTCCCTTATACCTTGGGTTATTGTTTCTGTAGAAATCCCCCCAAACACACCCTTCTGTCAGAATTACTTTCTAAGCAAACAGCTCTTTACATAAGTTTGCATAATTTTTGCAAACTCGGCTTGCTGCATGGGACATTTCATTATCCTGCAAGTGCTTGTTTTTTTCCTAGCTGCTCTTCAGGGTCAATGGACAAATATCAAATAAACATAAGTTTAAATATATATGCAAAGGAATAGCTACCAGTTATGTTTCACCTGGCTGAGGGAAACCCTTAAGATTCATCTATGGCTATGTTTTTCTACTTCCAATTGGCACAAATATTGTGACTACAGATGACCTTTGCATAGGCAATGCAAATAGAGAAAAAACACTTTGTGTATGGTTTTCCCCGGGGGGATTTCACTCCTCCCTCCCCATCTTTACCAGCCACAAAAGGCAACAGGGGAAATAGATTCAGTATGAGGGAGTGTTTTTTTTTTCCCCCCTTCAAATCCTTCCTCCTCAGAACTTGTAGCCAGAGCCTTCGGGGTCTATAGCTGAAGCTCTTCTTCCTCTTATACAGCTCCACAGGCAATCTTTTATACTGAGTGCCATAAGTCACAAAAGGTCTCAGGTCCCAAAGACTCCTAGACTTTTCCAGAGGTTTGGCTTGGCATCCAGTTGTCCAACATCCCCTTCCCCAAATGATCACACAAATGATCACACAAAATCAGTTACTGAATATATTCTTACCTCCCCATTAAGGACAGCGGTTTCCTGACTCCTGTCCGAAGCTGGGTGTGCAGGAGGCAATGCTACAGGCTTTATGGCAATCAATTGTACAGATCCAGAAGACGTGTCGAAGGGATCAATGGCAGACTTAGCAACACTATCAAAGAGCATGCTTCCCTCCTCTTCATCACTTATGGGCACTAAAATACATTAGGATTAAGTGAGCATACAGTTTTGGCCTTTTAATTCTGGATCAGAGAGAGGAAAAAGTGAAACTGAATGCACAAAATTGATACTTTCTCTACAGTAAGGAGCCAGTTCCTCCTATAATTGGAATCACCACAGTTAGATTTCTGAGAGAGAGAAACTGTTGTGGGTTTTATTTTCCATGCAAAGTGGTATATTTTAAGGAGATATTCCAATAGAGGAGGTTTTGTTTTAAAATAGACTGCACTGCAGAGCATACTGATAAATTTCATTAAACCAATTGCAAAACAAAAGGCAACAAAAGGTGAAACGATATAATACACTTTGTAGGAATCCATTTTCAGGCATTTTTCAAATGTAAAAAGAAAAATGAAAGTATACAGCAAGACCCTTTAGCTTATTTTTAATTCATTTACAGTATGGACAGTACAATAGATTTTTCCAATCAACTGGTACTTTGCTTCTAAATATTTGCTGCAGTGTATTTGCCTGTGATGCCTGCACACATCATACTTCATGATATTGTGTTGACATAATCATTGCAACCCAATAACTGGCATAACCAAGTCTTAGGCCTGGTTCAAATGATCATGAATGGATCTTTCTTTCCTCCCACTTGTACTTCCTTCCTTTTTCACACATGAGAGGGCGGGAGAGAAAACCTTATCTTTAGAACAAACCACAGATCCCTATTATGTATGAACTCAGGGAACTGTGGTTCATTCCAACCACAGTTAGTAAAAGCAAACAAGGATCAAACCGTGGTTTGATATTATGATTTGTTAATCACTTAGATATTTTATTATATTTTGTGGTATATAAATATCACAAATAAATAAATAAATAAATTTAACTGTGGTTAGAATACAGAGCACAGTTCTCCAAATTCATATGTAACAGGGAACTGCAGTTTATCCTAAAAAGTTAAACTGAAAGTTTTTTCTCTCTTCTTGTACACGAAGGAGAAGACAGGGTGGTGTGTGCAAGCCCAAGGCTCATGCAGGCTTGTCCAAGATTTTCTAAGCCCTGGCTTCGATCAGTCTTCCCCAGCCTGGTGCCCTCCAGATGTTTTAGATTACAACTAAGCATTCCTGACCATTGGCCACACTGGCTGGGGCTGATAGGAGTTGAAGTCCAAAATATCTGGATAGCACCAGGTTGAAGAAAGTTGGTCTAGATGATTGTTTGAACTGGGGAATAGAAGCAGGCCATAATTTCAGCAAATTTTCACCATCAGAACAGGCAACTGTCAATAAAGCATAACACAATGAGTGTTGTCTGATTCACTAAATCCAGGGCAAAGTCATGAGAGTAAATATTGCTACACCTATTTCCTATCTACACCTATTTCCTATCTATGGGTTATTTCACTACCATGAAATAACCCATCATAGGTTAGTCATATTTTAGGAGGCTCTTTCTTTTAGGAGCTACTATGATATAATTGGCTAGGACTAAATTCACCAAAAAGGAAAGATGAGGAAGGAATAAAACAGAGAGTAAGCAGAAGCAGACACCCATGTGTTTTCTTGTTTCTCTACACATACACCTTTCCCAGAAGATGGATTTAGCATGCACATGGCTGGAGAGAAGGAACATAATTGGGAAGAGGGATCACTATTTGTTGTACACTCAACCTAATTTCACCTCTTTGGTCTTGTTTCAAAGAGCTGTTTGACCAGAGGCAACAGTGGGACAAAAGTACTGCATATGTATGCTATGAGTCAAACCACTTTCATAATCTCTTAAAAATCTTGTATATCCCCAGCCTAAGAAGCAGAGGCAACAGAGGTCAGGAGGAGGCTCATGACTGCTAACTTCTAAGGTCTGATGGCAGTCTTCATTAGGGCTGATTTAGTGGGGGCTGAGGGGTCATAAACACACATATGGGGGGGTCACCATGGTCATAAACACACATATAAGGCACCTGCTAATACACCAGGTATTTTACCTGCTCCTTACAAAACAACATATCCAATGACCCCATAAAGTTTAAAGATGACAAATTACTTGGCATGCAGATTAGGTTTCCTAAAAATAACAAATACTTTCCAATACTTTAATTATATTCTTTATTCTTAAATTAGTAACCACCTTCAAATAATAAACCAGATGCTGCCGCTCTCAGGTTTACTTGGCAAACAGGATTCCTCTGAATTATTTTGGAAAGATAAACCTACTTTCTCCTTATTTTTAATTGAATGCATAGGAGCCAGAATACCAAATTGAGTACAGATGCTACCAAACTAGTTTAATTAATGATACTATGAAACTGAGCAATATTTGTGCTGTCTCCAGTATGATGCAAGAAGAAATCACTTTCTAGTAGAAATTTACAGAGCTTTATTGCCAAAGGTTTATTTCCTCTGAAAATATATTGTTTTTTAATTACTGCAAGAATTGCAATGTAGAGTCAATGTGTCCCATCAAGAAATGAATTAGACCTGTTCCTACCAGTAGAGTACTAGATGTTTAGGTGGACAATATTTCATAGAAGACACTTAAAATATGAATCTCATGTAAACACATTTTCTGAGTTTCTGCAATAGACTGATATAACTTACTGAATTGCTGAGAAGTATAAAGGTTATGTCAGGCATCTAAATAATTTCCTGAGGGTTTGCAAAATTGTGCATAAATCAGTCCTCTCAACAGCTTTCAGAAAAGAACTATGCATTTTCTAGCTTACAGATACTAGATTAATTATCTAATATGTAGCCATTGCCCGACATCATCCTACCAATAGGGAAGATATTTACGTTCAATCAAATGTGAGGCATAGCTTCCTTCTAAAATTATTTTTAACAAGATATGAAGTTGCATAATTTACAAAATAAATGATACATTACAAGTTCCATAATTAAGTTTTTCTTCCAAGAAGCAGAACACCATGGTAATTTTACTCACGCAACCCCTTACTTCTGGCATCCCCAGTGTGGATGCCACTGCACCCATGAGACCATGCTGGTGTGACCACCAGGCTCTTGTGGCCTCTCACTGCTTTTTTCCCCCTGTGCAAGTGAATGGGCAGATTTCTCCATTCACTTGTATAGGGAAATGAAGCTGCACTGTTGAAAAATGGCTGGTGAGAAGGAGCACCACCAGCAGCTATTTTTTTGACAGTGTAGCTCTCCTCTGCCCCCCATGCAAGTCAATGAAGTTATAACTCTGAGTCATCACTAGAGGTGGTAAAGTTCTGAGATAGTTCTACTTCAGGGACTTGTTCTTTTTGCTTTGCTTTTCCAAAGGGAAACATTAAAAAATTATCTCACCACATTTGCTGTCTGACCTTTTCTACCACCCCAGCATTCTACCGCTTCATATATAGATCAAGCATAAGTAAGTGAAGATCAAGCACTGCTATATATGTTTCACTGATTAAATTTCATCAATGTTGTTCTGTAGTTGTAGGTCCTTGAGATGATTTGCAGTGGGTTCTATCCAATAAGCTTCATCTGCCAAGAGAATGGCTTCCATCACTGAAATGGGAGGAGAAAAATTCCCCCTTCCCACTGAAGCCCTCCACGTGGCTTCAAAAGCTGAACCAGAGGGTTGGGGTACAACTTGGAGCAGATTGGGAGCAGGGGGAGAGATAGTTTTCAGATAAATTTTACAAATCAGCTTTATGCTTACTAAAGGTACTATATGGACCTAGTTCTTTTGCACATATCTGCCTCTCCCGTTTACCCAACTTTTTAAGACTGTAAGCCTGAAGGCAGGGCCTGTCTGTTTTTACCTAATTTCATGCAGCACTAAAGATGTAGGTGCTACATTAATTGTTGCTGTTGTTATTGTTATTATTACTATTATTAATGACTTAAACAAGTAGTCACTTTCAGGACAACTTTCAGGACAGCAAGGCTAAGTTCTTTTATTCTGCTTTAAGAAGGTACCTGAAGCCAAGATTGATGGCACCTAACAGAAGAACAGGAATCCACTGGCTTTCTTACAGTAGCATCTGTAGCTTTTACAGGTGTGCCAGGCACATAGTGGCAACTGGAAACCTTTTCCAAGGCAAAAATATCCTGTGGGGTGGCAACCTAGACTTCAGAGGGAAATCTAAGGGTCACAGCTGAACTAAATTGTCCTAATATATTGACAAAGAGCTTCTCATTTATATTATATAGTCCATTTGATTTGTTAAGTATTTTCCCACTCTTTTAGGATGGATCAATATGATTATTTCCACTTCACAAACAGGAAACTGAACCTCACGGGCAGCAATTTGTGATGGCTCCATAATAAGCAGTTTTTGTCCACTCTTTCCACTTCGATATTATTACTGCTGCATCATTTTATTGGTTTTAGCTGTTATGGAAAATCAAATGTGTTTTAAATATATAAGTAAGTACTTGGCATAATCCTTCACTAGTGAAGGCTCTGTCTCCCCTCAAGGATCCTCTTAACTGACTTGAAGGAGACCCTAGGAATCTTGAATAAAGACAGAACATGACATCTGTGGTGAGGCTTTTGTTTTATACTGTTGCACTTTCCTAGCTCCTGTGCTCATTGCCATAAATGGAAACTCACTGGTGAATATAATAAGCTAACTTTCTTCTTTTTCTGTTTCTGTATTAAGGTTGAAGAGTGAGCGTATGTCATTATCTTTCTGAACAATAAAAGCAATCTAACCTATCTCGAACAAGTTGTCTGTGTAATTCAGTGCATTCTTGCAGCAAGACAGCCGCATCTCTCAGCCTGAGCTAAAACGTAAACAGGCAGGGAGCAAGTACCTGCATTTGATGGACAAGTTGGTTTAACCATCAAGAAAGTATTTGCCATATTTTTAGACCTTACACTAATACAAACTGACCAAACAATGTTATCATATAAATAATAAGCAAGCACAATCCTTGCATTTAGTTAGTGCTCCACAAATGAATATTGATTTCAAATATTTATATCTAATGTTTCAGTACAGATTTTCATGTCCATCGTAAAATACAGATTAAAATAATACATCATAAAAACAAAACACCAAGGCTAGTATCATTATTTAAACATGAGGAAATGTTTGTTCCAGTCTAGTGACATAAGGAAACTGGAAGCTGAATTTATCTCTCACTCTGAATAAAGCACTTGTTCAGTAAACGTCACTTAATTATAAACCTGAATTCTGCACTTGTGTTTCAATCTCACTGACACATGAACGATAAAATCAAGATGTGGTTTACAAATGTTGGCAAACATAAGCTGTCATTTAGGTAGGCAATGAACTGTGAGCAAACACTATGGACAGCTGTATGTTTGCTCTTAGCTACCCCTTGCACAGTCACTTCGCAAAGAGTGCTCAGAAGAATCTAATTAAGCTCCACCATCATCACCATCAAATCCATCAATAAGCTGAAAGGCCCTCACATGAACAAAAAGACCTTGTGTTGGATCTGGGTTCCAATTCCGTCAAGTCCCCAATCAGATTCTTTTGATTACCAAGATGAAACAAGCCAGTTGTGCAAAAGATGACAATTTATTGATAGAAAATGGATGCAGAATATATACATGCAAAGGAAGTTCACATGTCTTTCCAGCTAATCAAGCTTTCATAGCTGGGTGTCTATCTGGGTCCCCAGGATAGATGAAAGGCTGTTCCTTAGGGGCACACATTTCTCTAGGCTGGTAGCATGCATGTTCCTCCTCAGAGCAAGACCAAAGTGTGGGCCAGCAAGCTGGATCTTATAAGCTTCTCTGCTAGATGCCTCGTTCTAGTCCATTAGCAACACCCCTCCTCTCTCAAAAACCAACAGAGTAACACACACACACACACACACACACACACACACACACACGAGAAGCAGGGCTTCCCTCTTACCCAAAACGTTCCAGCCTAAGAATTTAATTGGCTTCCCAGAGAGCCAAGGAATATAGGGAGGGATTCTCAGAGCAGAGTGAGATGAGATACTACTCCCTATCTCAGACTGGTGAAGTAACTAGGCATCTTGCTCAATACCAATTAACAGTATGTGAGAGGCTCGCTCTAGAAGCGCCCCCCCCCCAATCATGGGGCCTACTTTTGTTAGCTAAAGCCTGCTAAACTCTACTGACTGTGTTAAACTACACAGGTCTCTATGCATTTATCAATGTTTTCTGCTCCCCAACCAATCCACTACAGATCTTAAGAAGTCACTTCCTCAGTGTCATGACCCCTAGCTCTTGGACTTTCCAGTGTGCAGCAGGAGGCTCTGATGAGGATGAGGCACAGGCTGCTTCTTCGAGGGTAGGATAGGCAGTACCTTATTCAGGGCCCTCCTGTCCAAAAGACACAGCCCTGCCTGATTCAGAGAAAGAGTCCCTGGCAGAACCTCCATATCCTCACCCTCGCAGAAGTCTAAGACTGCAAAATTGGACAAGGGCCTTCTGACTAACCAGTCAACTCCTCCAGGAGCAGGAGTCTTTTCAATCTATATAAGGCTTCAGCTGGCATTAGTTCCCTGCTGAGATGATATCCTCCTATTATCCTAGTATGAGAGAGTTCCAACCAGCAGGACCTGCTTGGGGCTATCCAAGTTCTGGTTTTCCTCTGCCTAAGAGGGGTTCTGCCTTGCCCATCATTCTTAACCTATCTACCTTGACTGGAGTATATCTCCTTAACTTGACTTTGCCTACTGTGACTTGACTCTGCTTACTAAACTGGACCTGCCCTGATCTATCAGACATTACCAGCTTCTGCTGTGAGCCTCAAGTAACTACAGAATGGAACATTATGGTCCAACACACCTAGGCATGGTCTGAAGGCACTTGAGGCAGCCACCTTGCTGAAGCTAAGCAAGTCTACGTCTGGTCAGTGCTTGGAGGGGAGACCACCTGGGAACCACATGTAGCCATCTTGAGTTCCATGATGGAAGAAAGGTGGGATATAAATGAAATAAATAAATAAATAAATAACATGCCCATCCACCTCAGCCTTAGCAACTGATGGGGGATGTACTGGATTGCCCATATTCTGCCATCATTTCACAAACTACTACAGTGGTTGGGAAACCTGCTGCACTTGCAGAATGTTGCCATGTATCAGAGCTTCAAAATGCACTTGCCAGAATACAGCAAACTTAATTATAGAAGCCTTAATTTAAAATCGTAGAGCCTTAACTACAATTTTTACATCTATGGCAACTGGTCCTCAACTTAACACACTTTCATGGGGAGGGCAAGAGATGTTTGAGTACCACAATCTGATGAATACCACGAAGGGGGAAGAAGGATAGAAATAGCTTTCTTCTCAAGTTATTATTTTACTTTTTGCTTGTACACAGCTCAATGGCATCTTTATATTAATTACATCTAACCATTCTTTCCAAAGCTCAGCCACACTAAGCACTTACTAGACTTTTTTGGAAACGGAAAAAGAAAATAAGCTAGTTACTATAGAAACTACGGTCCACTGAAATATTCTGCGTATTTGCATTGGCACTCTTTTGCTGCTGAGATTAATGATGTTTCTAGAAAAGCACTGCCTCTTGGGATTGCACAAAGTGTCATGGAGCCCACCCCAACCCACCTCCCACTTACAGAACAAACATTTTCAGGCCAAGGTTATAAATGCCTCTTGGCAGAGAAGACTGCTAAGCTGTAAAGACAACAAAACCCTCAAGTGCATTTGGGGATCTCTCTGGCTAAAGCTTGGGATCACAGACACTGTGTAAATAATCCAGAGACCAAAGGACCCTTTTCAACAAGGTGGCCCTCTGCTGTTCCCATGTGTGTACACACAGCTAGTGATAAAGAATTCACTGAAAAATGTATTAAAAGACCAAGGACACATAAGGCCAATAGGACAGCCATCTCCAACGTGATGCCCCTGGGCGCCATTGCGCCCACAAGACCAGGCTGAAGTGCCCACCATACTTTCCCCCTCCCTTTGTAAGTCAATTCCTCCATTAACTTACAAAGGGAAGAAAAAGCCCCTCCTTGCCAGAAATCAGCTAGAGGAGGAGTGATGCCCACCCCCCACTAAGGACTTTCGAGGTAACAAGGTCTGTTATACCTCACTGCTTACCATTTTTGTAATAAGTTTATAAATGCAGTAAGTATTTGTAAACTTATGAATGAGTGACTATTTAACAACCACATAATCGTATTTTCAGAATCCTGGCCCTTTTCAGGTGTTCTCCTATTGTACTCCAGTCACCACACACTGGAGCAAAGTTCTCACTTTAATGCAAAGCTCCCCGAGTAGACCTGAGGGCACATATAGCTCATACAGTTTACAGGCTTCCCAGTTCACGACAGGGGCTATTCCATTTGTGCATTATAGCTCTCCATGCAAAATATCACCAAAATAGAGATGTCAAAAGGTTTTGTGAATGGTTCCTACCACCCCCTGCATTTCAGCTCAGTCCTATTACTTTACAAGTCCCTTTACACCCTAGCTGCCTCAACTGTGGTCTGATGCCCCACCCATCTTTTGAGAGAAAGAGAAACTGCATGAGTGATGCCTCCATGCGATTAGGTGTCAGCATGGAGTGCCCACTTCATATGTGACATCATCTCTCTGGGGGCATCGCTCCTCCTCCATGCAGTGACTTATGTAAATTTGGCCAAGTCTTGGGGACTATAAAGAATGCCTAAACTAAATAAATCCAAAAGAACTGTGAAAAGGAACGCAATTTTTCAAACCACAAAGAGAACAGGGGTGTTTAAAGTATGTCAGTGGCAAATGTTACTGTATCCTTTATTGGGGAAAAGATTAAATGGAACATTCAGTGATGTGTGAAGAACTGATCTATATCATTAACCTATCAAAGACAGGGATTTAAATAAGTTTTCTCTTTAAAATCCTAATACCCAATCCTAACTGTAAATGGCAGGCCAAGTCTCCTAAAATATTAAGTCCCTTGGTCAAGACTTCCTGCTTCTACTAGTTCATCTATGTCCTATTTGTCCACTCAGAAATGCTGATATGACATGCTGAGCCTAATTCAGGGAAGCTTTTAAGAAGAGTTACATTAAAGTTTATCCTTTAAAAGTAACCACGAAATGTTGTCACTTTCCTCTCTAACTAAATGTCAAAGGAATAGGATCTAAAATTGGTTTGTTACTATGACAACTAATGAACCAGCCTTAACTTTGAGCCCCTAAATCAACCAATGTGAATAGCAACGAGTTATTCCAATTTTCATATTCTGATTTTTATTTTATTTTTTAAAGAAAATATCTGACTTTGGATACATACATTAAAGGCTTACTTAGCCAATCTACTGAAGTATTATCCAACATATAGCTTTTGGTTCTTGGATATTGCAGCTCGCTACTTGTATTTGCCAAGGGCAGAAAAAGAACACCAGACTAACCAGTGGCTTTTTGATCATGGAGGTGCTCTGATGAGTAAGTAGAGCTTCTATGCATACAAAGAAATAACCATTAATTTCAATGGCAGGGAGCTCCAAACATTTGCCTCTTTGAGCAGGCCAAGCTGCTCCTGCCATTGGAGTGAACATCTCATGAAGCTCTGAACTTGTCCATATGCTGCTGTCAGGAGCTGCTAGGACTAGAACCAGAAACGTTTGGTTCTGTGTGTGGCTGTCCCATGTGGTAAACTATCAGAACTGCACCTTGGAACAGTGAAATATTCTCAGGCTCTGAATTGGCTCTACACACCCAGATTAGCTATTGGGCCTTCCTCAGTAGGACAGACTATAAGCAGCTTCCTGTCTGGGCTGGGACCTTCTCTGAGCAACAAGGTGCTCCTGCCTCTGGTGTGTGCCTACAAGTCTCTCAGCATGGACTCCCTGGCTCAACACCTGCTTCCCAGCTCACCTCTCATGCCTGCCTACAGCTCAGCCTTGACAGCCACATTTACACTTAGTACTTCTTTAAACAATATGCAGGCATTAAGAGATTATATGGCGTGCTTAAACTTTATGTACAGCAAGGATGAGGAACACGAGGCTCTCCAGATGTTGTTGGGCTGAAACTTACCTCACTATTGGCTATGCTGGCTAGGGCTGATGGGAGTTGCAGTTCCACAACATCTGTAGGGCCACATGTTTCCCACTCCTGATGAACAGGAATCCAGTAAAGTCACATAAGGATTTCTCAAGTTCTCCCTTTCTCTGCTTTCTAGAAAAAGGCGGTTGGTGGTAGGGAGTCATTTTCTGTGTATTCAGATAGCACATTTTGGGTGAAAGATGCTCATTTGCACTAGTGAGGGATTCACTAGACAGAGCACAACACAGAACACAAGTCTCTGAGAGCCTCTGTGCAGGGAAACAGATCAAGCCACCATTACCCCTTTCTTCTCTGGCCTTAAGCAACATATTTCACTCAAGCAGCTGTACATTCTCAGAGCTGGTTAGCTACCTTTCCCACAGAACTCCTTCAGTATCTTGCACATCACTACTCATTACTCACTACTAACCCTTCTTTCCTTGAGAACAGAACAGGCATAGAGTGATATTTGTACCTTTAAATCATTAGCTATGTTCAAAGTAACAAATACCAAAAATAATGGTATTTGGTACTTAGACAATAGTGTTTAGATATCCAGCTAGTACACCTTCACTGATGGAAGGATCCCATCAGCAGAACAAAGAGGAAGACCATTTTTGGTGTTTCCTCCTCCCTGCAGGCCCTGTGGCCTCCTCTCAAATCTGCTCCAGAAAGTTGGGGGAACACAGGGGGCTGCAGCAGGGAGGAGAAATCACAGAAAATCATCCCCATTCTGCTGATGGAAGTTAAATATCACCTATTTTAGCCCACAACTCCCATCAGACTTAGCCAGCATAGCCAATGGTGAGGGATGATAGGAGTTGTAGGCCAAAACATTTGGAGGGCCATAAGTTACCCATCCTGATTGATACCTTCCCAGTGAAATGTTTATAGTCACTGGGTTGGATCCAGACTTAATCATGCTTGAAGTAGACCCACAAAAATCAATGGAACTGAAGTTACTCATGACTAACTCATCCCATTGATTCCAATGGGTCTGCCTGAGGATCCAAAGTTTGGATCCAACCCACTTTAAATGCAAGGATGCCCTCTCCAGCTTTAAATAATAATGTTATAGTGAATGACTGGTTTCAAGACTACTTTCCATTATGTTCAGTCTAGGTTACATTACAGTTGTGGTGAATGTTGATTAAATGAAATATTAGTACAACTCTAATTAAGAAACTAAAAATCTCTTACCAATTTTCTTTGAGGATTTAAAACCTAAATGCCAAAGAAAAAACAAACAAAACAGAAAATAACACATCCTCACTAACATATTTCATACAGACAAATGGACAATAAATGGTGTTTCATAAATGTTTCCAGGAAAGATGTTTAAAATGTGGACTAAATTTTAAACATTAAGAAATAATCTGTGGAAAGCTACATGCAGTTTTCTTTTCATAAAATCTGCAACATTTTGAACTTATGAAAATTGCTCCATCTGTTAGTTTCTGTGTATAGTTCACTAACTATAGGTAAGTTTCTGTATATGGTTAATCCTGCCAGTGGAAGATTTCACAGTGACTTTAAATGCAGAGATTTATGAACAATGGCACTGCAGTATTCACAGTTTACACTGCCATGATGAACCAATTTACTCAGAGGACTACTCCACAGTTCAATGGATCTTTTCCAAGCAAGTTGTTTGAGGATAGAAGCCAAACAAACATACAAGTTCTAACATCTACCACCACTTATGTATCTTCAACAATGTATTTATTCTGCTTGTAATGCAAGCACAATGTTATACTTTGTGAAGCTACATTGGTGCAAAAGTTAGCACATTTCTTTCTGCACATCTTTAGGTGGGGGGGGGGCTGCAAGTTTTGAGATTGAGTCATTCACTGGTAACCAGACAGCAAAAGAAGTGATGACACTGATCTCAATATACAACATTTACAATATACTACATTTACAACTCAAAAAGAACAAGCAAGCAAAGAAGAAAGAAAAACATCACACAGGATGCTAGAAAGTAATATCCAATTGTCATTAAATATAGCTGGTAGACAATCCCAGAGCTTGCAACATCAGTATGAAAAATGAGACTCTAAAGATCAGGATGGCCTTCAGTTCAGGGCCATAACTAAGGTAGAGCAAAAGGGAAGATATCTGAAAACAAAGAGCAAGTGGTACCTTGAAGGGACATCATACCTTTTCACACCCAATTTTGCCTAATTAAGGCATGTTATTGGATCAAGGACAATTGAAAACCACACTGAAATAGAAATAAAGGTCTGTGTGCCACAGATACAAATCTAGGTTCATGTATGCAAACCACTGTGCTCTATTTTCTTAATGCCCTGTGAGAACAAATCCATGACTGCAAAGCCTCTAGGGTCTGAATAAATATAGAGCTCAGTGATAAAGGGGTTGCTTTATAGAGCACAAAAATTTGTATAAACACAAGGACAAAACATGGTTATATAGAAGAATAGATGCAAAAAGGATTATTAAACTCAGGGCTTTTTTTTTTTAAGGGTGGTTTGCAGTGCTGCCTTTTCTGTAGTAGCACATCTCCATGGGAGAAAGGGCAGGCATATAGCACATCTTTCATCAGGAAACATTTCTCACCATTTCTCTTTCTTCCCTCCTCTTTTGTCACTTTCTGCTGTGCCATTACTTTCTGTGGAGAGCCTCTGCCTGAATTGGGCTGTCCTGATTCGTTGCTGATGACAGAACCGTTCTCACTAGGTGACCTGCTGCAAGTAACCATAGCAACAAGGAAGAAGACTGTAAGTTTCTCCTGCATATTCCTCATTTTCAAGGTTATTGCATTTGCTTGGCTTGCATCACTGACTTTTCCATTCTGATTTTTATACCAAAAGAAATATTAAAAATATCTTGCAATAAAGAAACACAATAAAAGCAAGGATTTAGCCACAATGTATTTGTTATAACAGCCCAGAACTGAGAAAGATGTCTATACATTCACAACTAAATGTCCCTTCTTTATAAACTCATAGTGATAAAGAAAATCTTGTAAAGGATGAAATGACAAGTTCTTTTTCATACAGAGGCCATTAAACAATTTTGACTGCATAACTCTTTGTCCTAAAAAGAATGTTAAGAGAAAGAGTTGAGCAATCAGCATTGTTTAAAGGCGTCTTCATGGAAAATAAATATTGTCTTTTAATCCTTTTAGCACTGTGAGTCTTCACTGTGACTGAATGTCACTGTGAAGAGACATTCAGTTGTGAATATGTATTCACTATAGTTTTTGTACAGTTGTATGCATATACAGCATGTGTAAAATTTATGTACTGTATGTATATTTTTAAACAATAAAACGAACAACAGAATATAGCAAGTTCTTTATCCAAACCTGCAAAGAGATTGGAAGCATCCGCTTCAATTTTCAACTAGCCACAGTTTGCTGTAATGTCCGACAAACCATGATACATATGGTTTATTAAAACAAGCCAGGATCCTTAATCACATTTTAAAGTTGGCTTGTTTCAATAAACCATGGTTAACACTAACCACAGTTTGTCTGGGTTCAGACATAATGACAAACTACAGTTGGAAATAGAAGCAAATGTTTCCAGTCTCTTCCATATGGCTATGCCAGAGGTCAGACAAGGGGAAGGCATGCTCGCTGTGTGCACAGAAAGCTACACTATTACATGTGACCACAGTCTATTGGAAGATGTATACCTCTAATTATCAGGTGCTGCAGACAAATATCAAGTGATCACCATCTCTGTCATGCATGACTGTGAACTTCCTGGGGCATCACTCTGGCCATTCTCTGTCTCTGTTCTGATGCCATTTTCCCCTGAGATTATATGAAGGACAGAAAGGGAGTGGGCTCCCTGGTTTCCTCACCACAGGGAAGATTTTGTTTTTATTTGAAATGAGACTCCCCTGGACCCTGGCAAAATTATATCCTAAAAGTTCTACTCCCAATCTACACTCTGATGCGTATGTGTGCACATGCGTGCATGTGTGTAATATCTGGACAGCCCCTTGAAGACACTGGCCAAATTTGCACATAATAAGTAATTACTGGGAATGACCACAGTGGTGCTACATGGAGTCCTTTCACTCCAGCCTCACTCCTCTTTTTGTGTGAGTATGTAAAACTAATCAGGAAGTTATAGCTTATCATAGCACCTCGACCTGGGATCCTGGTTTGTTCCCCCCAAACAAGCCAGGGTTTGTAAGCTAAAAACAAAGTCTTGGTTTTTTTCTGACAAACCCTTGCTTATTTGGGAGCAACAAACCAGGATGCTGGGTTCAGATGTCACAATAAGCCATAGCTTCCTAGTTACTTTTACCCACTAGTGTAAAGTTACAGTAATCCAGGAATCCTAGTTTATGACATATTGTGCAAACATGGCCAATCTGTTGGAGCCGACAGATCAAGCAAGGCTATTCTTATGGTTATTTTACACATATAAAACAGAAGGAAAAATTGTGACAAATAGCTTTGAAATAGGCTCGCACAAACTGCCAAGCTGCTTTCAAGTTCTTGCCATTCAGAAATTGTGAAGACACTTATGTACTGGATTTCTCACATTGATTTTTCACACAGTCTGAGCATAGCTGCTATTCAAGACAGCACATCTGTGTCTTTTAAGTGTGAGAGATATGAGATGCAGCTCTAAGTATTCTAGCCAAAGACCTAGGTGATAAATCATAGTAATGTTGTTTGTAAAGTGAAAATTGGTTGTACTATTGCAAACACATTTCTTAGATAGCTCCCTTAGCAGTACTGATATTAGTAGAACTGAAGCAAATCAACAATGACTCCTTTATTGTAATCGATGTGGGGTAATCTACTGTTGGCCAAGTAGGAATGACAGTAAAAGCATAACACAAGGGCATTTTGGAACAACTATTTGACAAGTTTAACTCCATAATTAAATAATGTGTTGTTTGACAGGAAGAAAACAGTTTCTACAGCTGTCAGATAGCCTCAGATGTGTGGTGAGCACTAAGGCAGCAATTACCTGGTAATTTAGCAAAACTTTAAATGTTCCTCTTAAACTTACCTCTTCTGTGAAGTCTTCATTTTTCCTCTTAAGTCTTCACCCCCTACTGAAAGTATGAGTAGGTGCATTGATTTCCCTGTTGCCCTTGCTTCTGCCTTTCTTGCCCTCCCTTTTTGAAATTTGAACTGTAAACTCCTAGGAGCAGGGACCTGTCTTTTGGCTTATGTTAGTCTGAAAAGTGCCATGCTAAAATGAAATGAACATACATTCATTCTCGTACAGCTCTACTGCAGAAGCCATGTTTTCTCCATATATCCATTTTCCAACAATGCACCAAAGCCCAAGGTGACCTAAGACAAGCAGGAGTAGCTCAAGAAACGTTAGCACGTAAGGTGGAAAGCTGAAGCAGTGTAGGTATGCATGCGCACACACACATAATGCAAGAAAGCGACATTATTGGGACAGTCCTACTGGTGGAAAGATTTTCACTGATTTCCCCTTCAGCCCCCTGTGCCTCCAAGTTATGCCCTAGACAGCGACACTCTGGAACAGCATGTGAGGTGGCAGTAAGGCTGCAGTGGGGATCAGCAAAAATTGCTGCCTCCCCCCCCACACACCAGCAGGAGCCTTCACTGGATCAAAGACCCATCCACAAATTGAAGTTCTAAGGCTTACTAGCCAATAAATTAAGTAACTGACAATTTGTCACCTTCTGATAATACTCCAGATTTCCCACTTGAAACAGCCACCATTTCTAGGATCAGCAGATGTGGCTTTTTAAGGGTTGTGGCAAGAACAACCATTTACCTGGAATCTAAAGGGGCTATCAGCACTCTGCCGTGTCTCACTGCTGTTAATGAAATGTTATATTGATGTGGAAAATAAAGTGCTTTCAAAATAGTACAGTCTCAAGGAAAACCTACCCATATACTACTAAGGACTCACCATCTAACACCCTCCCTCCAGGTGCCTCTTCCAAGGGAGGCTCAGAAAGTGACAACAAGGGAAAGGGCTTTCTTGGTGGTAGCTCCCAATTATGGAACTATCTCCCCAACAAGACCCACCTGGTGCCAACATTGTTATCTTTTCAGCGCCAGGTTAAGACCTTCCTCTTCTCTCAGGCATTTGGCAGCATATTATGGGGTTTTAATCAGGTCCTGATTTTTGTTATGGTTTATTGTTTAAAACTGCTTACGGGTGTGTGTGTGTGTGTGTGTGCTGTCCGTTTATATGTTTGTAAATGGTTTTTATACTATGTATAGTATTGTATTTTTAAGGATTTTAATCTCTGCAAATCATCCAGAGAGTTTCAGCTATTGGGTGACAGAGAAATGTAATAAATGAAAATACAGAACTAGAAGGTTCTGCTACACCCAATATGGTATGGCATGTGTTTTATCTACAGCTTTACCATCAAACTGCAGCCAGAGACTGATTCCCATCTTTCTTAGATCCATTTAAGTTAGAATAAAACCAAAGCAGCTATGGGGATTTTTAACAATAAAATCTGAGAGGATATTTTTCATATATTCCAACTTCTGAGTTTTACACAGAAATGGCATTGCTTTATATAACATGCACAAAGTGCTTCAGTACACCTTAAAAATCAAAACCCAGATCAGTTGAGTGTGTTAAATTTCAGATCAAGAATTTTAGACTGCACTTCTAAGTCTATGTTTGGGTCTACGGATAGCTAAAAAAGAATCACCTTGCAATGAGAACAAACGGGTTGTGTGAATCTACTCTTATTAGGGGGGACTCACATTATAGTCTTTAGATTTGACAGAAAAGAACACTATCACTTTTTTTGAAATCATTTATCTATTTTCTAAATACGGGGGGGGGGCTCAGAAGACAATTCTTCATTTACTTATTTTAAGACTTTATATGTCAGCCTTCAATAAAAATATTTTCAGGTTGGCTTACAAATAAAACACAAAGTAAAGTACACGAAACAACAATTACATCAAAAGTCTTCAGATAAAAGCAACGACTCAGATAAAATTGAGAGTTAAAGAAAAGTATGTGCCTTGGACTGAAGAGATATCAAAGTAGGTGCCAGGTAAGAAGAGAATTCTCAAAAGGGTGCTTCAAATGAGAACGCCCTTTTCCCCACCATCACCCACCTCACCTCGGATGGTGGGGGTACCCGGAAGAGGGCCTCTAAAGAAGATATCCATTTACAAGTAAACTTAGGCTGGAAAAGGAGATCCTTTAGGTACCAAGGGCTCACCTAGGCCCAATTCACACTTTGAATTGTGCCTCGAAATTCACCAGGAGCCTGTGAAATGGTTTGACGACCTGCGAGATACATTTCCATCTACCTGTCCTAGCTGGGAACATAGCAGCTATATTTTGAACTAACTGCCAGTCTTCAAAAGCAGCCCTATGTAAAATACATTGTAGTAGTCTAAACTGGAGGTTATCAGAGCACAGATAACTGTGGCCAGGCTGTCTCTGTCTGGGAGGGGTTGTGGCTGGTACACCAGCCTCACTCAGCTGATGAATAGCACTTTGTTCCATAGAAGACACATGGGCCTCCAGTGACAAAGCTGGATCTAGGAGCACCCCCAAATGGTGAACCTGCTGCTTTAAGGGGAGTGCAATCCTACCTAGAATAGATTGAACACCTCTCAACTGAGCAGAGCTTGCAACAATATGATGTTAATTATTTTTGTTAAATTTTATCACTGTAGCCCAAGCAATATTTTCTGAGAATTTTCAAGATATAAACACTGAAATAGTTATCAGTTCTACAACAGTTTCAAAATTAGGCAATCACCTAAGCCCAGGTCATCCTTCTTCTGTCAATAGTTACCTCTTTCTTGTGTCATTGGACTTGGCAGTTTTAGCCGTGCTCCCATCTGGAATAATTTCCCTCTCCTGGGAGGCAGGAGTATCTCTCACAGGAAGTGGCAATACTACAGTCTCTTGGGTAACAGGCAAAACTTCATCTTCAACTCCCTGTTGACCTAAATGTTGCTTCGCATAGTCAAAGCCTTGGACTGGCTACAGAGATAAAACAAAAACAGAGGTACCTTGAATCTGATATACATCCCATAAGTTATTAAACTGTACAATTAATGTTGTAGCTAGAGTTGCAAATTGTATGCATCTAGCAGTGATGAAAAAACGTACTCATACATCTATTGCTGCTGTTGTAAAAAAGCAAAGAAAAGAAGATATATGAATTTGTGTTTATTTTTAAGTATTTTAAGGAAATGCTTAAACTCCATAGCCTGCTTTATGTTTCTTTACGTGAATCTGGAACAGCCACCCATTTTTGAAATTTGTTGCAAACACAGTTTGTATTGTTCCAGTCCTGTTCCCTCTGGTGTCAATTTCCTCCTCATTGTTTGGCTGTGGTGACCCAATGTAGTTTTGTTTACAGGCATCCACAACAGGTTGCAGCAGCCAACAGAATTAAAAAAAACAGTTTAGGAAAATGAAGCCGAGAACTGTTAGGGCAAAGACAAAAGACCATGCTAAGAAGCTGCAGCAGCAGCCTGCAGCAGAAAAGACTATCTAACAGTAGTGAAACAGTATTTGGCACAGCCCTATTTTTAAGCATAAAATTGACATATTGGAAGAGAGAAAAGGCAAAGTAGAAAACATAGAAAATGTATCAGATTGTAATATCTTCACAAGCCACACCAGATTAACAGGATACATTTTTTAACAAGTCTTTGTTTTTTAGACAGATAAAGCAACCTTCTGAATATATAAATGTGAACAAGATTATTTATATATTCAGTGGGAGATATTCTGACCTTGCTGAAATCAATGTCTTCAAACACTGTTGCTTTACTCATTCAGAACAAAATGGTTTTGAAATATTAAGTTCTACACTTGTGTTACTCCATAAATGATAGCTCAAGGCAATAAACCAATCCTTCAAGCTTGTTATGTTACCTACAAGCTGGAACATATCCATTTTATAACTTTACCAATGGGACAAAATTGTCTGTTATCCACAGTACCGTCTGCTTTGTGTAAAGATTTGCTTCTCTTCAGTAACTTGGGACAACAAATTACATTTAACAGATGCATACGATATTCTGCAGGTACATTGGGCCTAAAATTATATATGTTGTCCTTAAAAAAAACAGAAAAAAGAAGCTCGCATTCTGACTGAAGGTGGTTTCAACTTTCTTTATATTTTTAACTCACTGCTTAACACAAATGGAAACAGAATTCTTACTTCAATGTACTTTAACATGACCACTTATCTGATATGTATCACAACAGCTATAAATAGTAGAAGATATTTAGCAAAGGAACTTAGCCTGATACTTATGGCTGTTGCAGGTCCTCCCTTCTGCCCAACTCATCTAGGCAAGCGAGGGAAAGGGAACAGCAGGGAGAGTTCATGGAAGGAGCACAAAATGGATTCATTTCAGAATCCGGAGGTCTGAGCCAATATGAAATGGATTCATGAGGCAGACCCATGAAAGTCAAAGTCCAAAACATATCTCCAGTGTTGGACTCTACGCCATACTACTGTAAATTCCTATTAACATATTTCACAAAACAAATCTAGAAAACAAACCCCTCAAAACTTCAGTTGCTATGGCCAGAGAAGAAATAGGAGTGTTCCAACTCCAGTTCCCTCTTCCTCAATCTTAATAAAAACTGTTAATACATGAAGAGACAATGACAACAGCATTTGATTAATCTGCTGTAACATTTTTAGTGAAACAATTAATAGGTAAAGCTATTTTAGATCTAGAACTCAACCCTTTCAAATGTTTTTGCATACCTATCACATTCTTTTTGTATACCTGTCACAAATCTCAGTTCTCTGCTGAATTTGGATAGTCTACAAAAAACAACAACAACAACAACAACCCCACAGGCATTCACAAGGTGGTTCACAAGACTGTCAAATGCTCCCCGTTCCACCTGCCCACCCTCAAAATCAACCTGTAGCTATTCATGTAATCAATGGCTAGTACCCAATGTTAGTCCTACTTAGAGTAGACCTAATGAAATTAATGGGGCTTGTTAGTCATGACTAACTTAAGCCCCAATCATTTCAATGGGTCTAGTCTTTACAATGTGTAAAAAGAAATTGCATGAATTACCTGTCACACAACATAATTTATTTTTTATTCTTCTTTTTTTAAAAAACATAACAGATTGAAAAACAACTGCAGGGGACGTTTCTCACCCTTTCTCAATTTTTAATACACAGAACAGTTCTTACTTAATACAAATTAAACTTGTCAAACCAACTGTCAGTTGAGTATCAAAATGCTGCTATCTGTAAAAGAGTATAACAAAACAAACCATTGTACCTTTTTTCAGCCTTTCTAATCTCATTTAGCCTGACCTTTGGTCATCAGTTTACTTGCTCTTTTTCTCAGCATTATTTTCAACAGATTATATATTTTTTCCATTAAAGTGTTTATCATTCCCCTGAGTATTTCTTAAACTGCTGCTCTAAGCACACTTACTTCAAAACAACATTAACGATCACTGGGAATTATTTCAAAATAGAAGTACTTACAGTAGGAGTGTTGGGTAGTATCAGGAACTCTGAGGCATGAACAAGGAACCAAAGACCAGGAAGTGGTGATCTAGAGTTTCTAAGCTCTGGGAAGACATTCATATTTGTAGAAAGGCAACTGCAATCACAGCATCATGTCCCTTCCCTTCTGTGCACCCAACATCCACATATTTAATCATAATGTCTGCATAGGTATCTAAACTCACAGACCCCAATGTGCATAGACTCCAACTGTGCAATCTGTACTGTAATTTTCCAGTATACAGATGGTATGATCAGAATCTATGTTGACAATATGATCAACGCATCGATGTTGGACACATGAGATTGCACGGACTGCCACTATGAACTCAGTTCCCTTACTTCACAGAACTTGTGTGCACATTTTGGCATAGAAGGGCATAGGGTTGTGCTACACTAGCCTCTGTGATTGGTAGGCAGTACAAGGCCTCTGGATTGGGCAGGACTGGTATAAATTCTAAGGGACTGGCTTCTGACCACTGTGTAGTTGAGTAGTGTCTTATGCCTGCTGTACTCCAGGCTATATACGTAGTTCTATCCTCCAAAAACAAACTGGAGGGACACTGAGCAGGGAACTCCCACCCCAGGGTTGCTCATAGGGACTCTGACCCACAGTGTTGGCTTTACCCTAACAGATTGTTGGTTAAATTATCAGTTACTGCTCTGTTTCTTGTTTCAAAAGAGGCATTTATTTTTCCTGGGTTTTTTCATTTCATTCCAATTTCCAAAGATCATCAGCAATTTTCTTTGGCCATTTTAAATTGGGATTTTTCTTTTACTTTAAACTGAGCATTGGAAAGAATTCCACACAAGTTATAAAGTTACACATTCTTCCCTATTTGAGACAAAAATTTAGCCATTAAAGGTAGAATTCTTCTCCCCTACCCAGCCCAGTGATATCATTGTGTTGAGAACCTCTTCGCGTCCAGGCCATGGGCTCTTGTTTGCATGAATTCTCAGTGGATTGAGATCATGTCATATATTTAGATTTACAGGGGAGAGGGGAGTTGTCATAGCGTGGCTGTTTGTGGCCATGCATTCTCCATATCACCTACTTTCACACTATGTTCTGTGCTGTGGATAATTATTTTTAATAACCTGACATATTTCATTGTTTCTTTAGTGACTTCAATATTATTATATATTTCCCTCTTCCTTTTGTTGCCTTTATTTAACTTTATTTTAAAATAAAATAAAAATCCACGAGGGAAAAAATAGGAGGGGCAGGCTTTTCACATGGGTAAACTCTTAAATATAATGACTTCACATTAGTTAGATGTCTATAAATAATAGACTTTACCTTGGTTGAGGCTCCACTCTACTCTGCAGTTTATTTGGTGTAATGATTAATCCAGTTCTGGCAATAGCTATGTGGGATTACAGTGGTGAAAACATGCGTGAGCTCCAGAAATAAGCCAGACAAACTATTTTAGCATTGTAATGTGCCCATTTCACTGGAATTTCAGCAGAAGTCTAAAGCTGGCTGAATAGTGTCAGATCCACAGATCTGTGAAAGAATGAGTACGCAGATATACATGCAAATGGAGTCATATAGAAATGTACCCATTTAATTCCATTATGTATCATTTATAATGCCATCCACCATAAAGGCATAGGGCCCAAGACATATACGACTGACTTTTGCTGCCCTTCAGATATAAAATCACTATCTCTAAAATCATGCGAGCAATTAAAAGGAACACAGGTTTAACACAGAGATGCAAGCCCTAACCATAGCCACCAAATCAAGACACTAGTAAAACACAGATAAAACTCAACATACTCAATTTAAACCATTTAACCTTGCAACATATTACAGCTTGTATCAGGCAAAAACTTCCCACAAGTTGATCATGGCCAGTTATCCTTATTTTGAAGCTGTTTAAAAAGAAGAACAGGCTTATGCGCATCCATTCACTCTCCCCCGGTTTTGTAGTTAAGTCAGTTGAAACAAATGTCTCCAAGTGTAGTACAGAATATTCCAGTTGTTAAATCAATCAAGGAGGGCAAAACGATTTAAGAACTCTCAAGATGCTATAGACTATGTTGCTTTTATAAAGCTATTGATCATTTCCAAATTACATTCATTTGCTGAGCCTCCTTTGAAGAGCTGTTCTTACAGCGCAGCCTGGGTGGTGCAGCAAACCTCTTCTCCCAACCCCTGCTGTACATTGCAATGTTTAATGTGAAAGGATCCATTACCCCTCTATCCTTTCATTAGTTCACTCAGATCCATTCATTGAGGGAGGGCTCTATGAGGTGTTCCAGTGGGCAGCCCTTCTGTGCAAAGAACTGCAGTGCATAGAACTCTGCTAGCAACAGCAGCAGGACTGCAGCACTGATTATGCAGTTCCACGCTCCTTGCTCCCCCTTGATATGTGAAATTAGAGCAAGCAGAGCACGTAAAACAGAAGCACTCCACAAATACAAGCAGCAGACCAAGGAGGTTTCTGTTTGTAGCGCTTGAACAGTGGGTGTTGTTGTTTTTTCTGTACAGCAAACAATGACAATGATCCATAGAGCAGCCATCCTAGCAAATAGATAGATTTCAAACACACCAAGTTATCACATTATTTCTTAAACAGAATTTTTAACAAACAAATAAATAACCCTATTTCAGCCATAGTCACAGAACAGATTTTTCATCCAGACGGTCTGCAGTATTCAAACAGTTTCAGGCATTTAAATACACTATGCGCATATTACTGGCAACTATTTGCATTGCCTAGATTCTACGCTTAATAATTTGCTAGCAATTACAATTACTGTTATGCCTGAAAGAGCAAAACTCCAAGCAGGCTAAAATGAAAACAAAATGTTCTTCTAATTTCATTAATCAAACATTTAACATCAGAGCACATAAATCAGAAACAGGAAGAACCTACAGCTTCTTATCTTTGTGCACAACTGTTTCTGTAATTATACTGTCCACATTTGATATTCAAAGCGACAGCCCTAGCCAAAACCACAGACTTCCAAACTGTGCAGATGCTAACCATGGTGCTTAAGTAAAGACCAGACTAGATGTGAACCAGGAGATCTACAAATAGGATCTTCCACTATCTTTAAGTGTTAACAGTAGCCACGAGTATAAGGTGGGAATTCAGATGGGGAATATGGTGTTGGGAATGGGAGGTTAACACCCCTTTTATTCCTCACCATTTCCTGATAAAAAAGCAGCTCCCCAAACTGCTACTATATGACACCTGTATGTGGCGATTTTGTTCAGGGAAACAGTGCAGGAGAAAGGGCTTAAGGCATCTCCCACAGTGCCATGATTCCAATTTGAATTTCACTGCCCCCTCCCTCCAACTGCTATTTATGCTTTTAAAACAGTGGAAGATCCTGTTCACATATCTCCCACATAATGTCTAGTTGATACCTAAAATATGAAGTTTTTCATTTACGTGTCCTGCTAGAGCATTTTTTAGGTCTGACTTTAGAAAGCCCATAAGCATGGGCCTACCCCATAAGCATGATTCTAACCCCATTGTTTCAAAGAATTGTACTGGTTTAAACTCGACTGAAGTTTTAATTACACCAGTGGTTTCCAAAACTTCTACCTTCAGGGAACACTCTCCATATCAATTTATATAGGAACACAGGAAGTTGCCTTATATTGACCCAGTTTGCATGTCACGATAAGCCAATGCTCCAGAGGTTGTTTACATGCTGCCTGATGGTTCCTGCTGCAAGCCATTAGTGTAATGTGCAAACCCTGACCTCTAGCTTGTCTCTCCCTTACAAGCCGTACAAATAATCCATGGTTGTCTGGGTTTGCATGTCATGCTAATCAAGCCATGGACCAAAGGTCCCGTGGGTTGTTTAGCTGCTTTCACTTGCAGCAGGAGTGATCAGTCAGCATTTTCGATATTGTGCCACACAAACCCTTCCACTGAGGCAGACCACTGGCTCATCACACTCAGAATTGTCTATACTAACTGGCAGTGGCTCTCCAGGGTTTCAGGCAGGGGTCTTTCCCAGTTCTCCGTGGAGAAGGCAGGAATCGAATCTAGGACAACCTTTGCATAGCAGCCACAGAACCTTGCATCCAAAGGTGTAGGGGAGCATTCTAGGCCACACAGTCACTTCATATGAGGTGCTAGCCAGACATCATATACCTCACCAAGAAATGTAAAACACATCCCGCACTATCCCTTGAACAGATGTTTCAGGTAAGCTTATTTGCCATCAGTGATCTTCTCAATGAGTAACCCCTGAGAGGTTTCCAAGAAACCCAAGGGTTCTCAAGAACACAAGCACTGTAATCCCTCCCCAGACTCTAATATTACCTACTTTACTTTATTTTCACCTCTTTAAAGTAGATTGCCTTTTGTCATGATTTTGTCCTGAAAATCATTGAAATACTAGCTCTGTCCTAATGGACAGGATGACCTTAATTATAAAGAAGTTGGAAAATTCTGTTAATCATTACTGATCACTGGAATTATGTAGTTTGTTTATGAACTGAAGGCATACACTCTAAGCCAAACTGTTCTTTTCTTGTTCATAAACATGCAAGGCTTTCAAGTGCACTGAAACTAGTTGCTGAGTTACATTGGAGACTGATGCTGCAATCCTATACCCACTTACCTGGGACTAAGACCTATTGAACTCAGTAGGACTAACTTCTGAGTAGGCAAGTTTAAGATTGTGCTGTGATTCTCATACATGAATTGAGCGGATGGATTTCTGCTCTTTCTTTCTTTCTTTCTTTCTTTCTTTCTCTTTCTTTCTTTCTTTCTTTCTTTCTTCTATTTGTATAGAAGATTATTTCTTATTCCAGAAATAAATAAAGTGGGGTACAACAACGGAATCATTAAAAAGTTTTAAACTATTTAAATATAAAAATTTACAAATGCCAACCTTCAGCATAAAAACAGATAAAAAACAAAAAATGGAAGATCCAAAGGTGTGTATCTTGGAGGAGGTCCTGGATTCATCACTGTCAACGGAGGCACAAGTGGCCTCCAAGGCGAAGAGCGCCTTTCCCAGTTTTGGGTAGTTTGCCAGCTACAGCACAGCCTGGCCAGAGTGATACATCCACTAGTAACCTAAAGATTGGACTACTGCAATGTGCTTTAAGTGGGGCTGCCTTTGAAGCTAGCCCAGAAGTTGCAGCTACTGCAAAATGCTGTGGCTAGGCTGCTGAATGGGACAGCTTACCAGGAACATATTCCACCAGTGCTGAATGGGTTGCACTGGCTGTCAATCAGCTACCAAGCCTAGTTCAGGGTGTTTGCACTAACATATAAAGCCCTACACAGCTTAGGACCTGAATGCCTGATGGAATGTACCTGCCTGGATATTAAGATCTAACAGAGATGCCTTCTTGGCTGGGCAGTTTTGCCTGGATTTCAACATGCAGCAACCCAAGAGAGTGCATTCTCAATACAGACTGTGGAACTCACTCTCCACTATAACAACAAAGAGTTTTATGGCAACTTAAATACTAACAACTTTATTTTGGCATAAGCTTTCATGGACTATAGCCCACTTCATCAGATCCATGAAGTGTTACAGAGAGTTTCAGGTTTTTATACAGTACATTTCAGGGTAGGGGGTCAATTGTAAACAGTGAGGTCAGAAGGAAAATAAATGCACAAAGTACTGACATGACAATCACATGATTAACAGTGCCATTCACTGTACAGTTGCTGCTGATAACACAAACATCCTGGCTCTAGGTAAGCCAAGCCTCTGGCAATAGAATTAATCCTATTGATGAAGTCTAACTCAAAAGCCTCATGCAATAATCTAACTTTGAAGTGGAGTTTTGTTCCACAATGACTTAGTGACAGAGTGTTCTGGGAGGCTGAAGCATTCTCCCACCAGTTTTTGAATATTGTTATTTCTGATGTCAGATTTGTGTCTATTTATTCTTTTCTGTAGAGACTGACCTGTCTGCCCTATGTAGAATGCAAAAGGGCATTGCTAATAGAAGATGGTACATATCACATTGGAAGATGATCAAGTGAATGTTCTAGGTTTCCAGATAACCTAATAATGGTTATCTAATTATGTTAGATAATAATGTTTCCAGAGTAGATATGAGGTTAGACTTGGCATCTAGGTTTGTTGCAGGATCTGGTCCCTGTGTTTGCATCTTTGCTATATGGCCTGTTGTTTCAAGTTGGTAGCTATTCTAGGTTGTGGAGCTATCTACAAGCAAGTAGTAGTTATTTTTAAAATGTATTTTTGGATTCTTTCTGATTCGATCATCTTTCTTTTCTTTTGTTATGACATATACTTTTGATAACAAAACCTACCAATTGTTCTAGTACCTCTTAAATGTTACTTGCTTTAAAATGAGAATTTGAAAAAAAAATCTATGAAGCAGTGCTTGATATTGATCAGGAAATTTTATTTACGATTTTGACATGGTGAAGCCAGCTTGAGTTTATTGCTGTGGCATCCTGACCCAACTGACAAATATCTATATCTTGTTACAGCCATGCTGTCCTAATATTCTGAGTTTCTCTTCAGGCTCAGCATAGGCTGGTCACTGACAATTGTTAGGCTGTTCCAAACATCTGATTGCATAGCAGCAATTTTGGGGGACTGCCTAGCAAAGAGAGCTGAGTAAGAACAGTTTGAGATGTTGCAGGAAGTGAATTTCTGTGAATTGCAATACTTGCTTCTACACACCCAAAATTCCTGCCCAATCTGTACAGTTGTAAACAAATAGAGTTTATGAAGACTATTTAAGTAGCCAGTACTCTCTTCTTCAGAAACTGACCCTATAAGGCTGATTTCCACTTCCCACCACTTGGAAGGGGGGACCGCAAAACAAAATGCGGACTGATTTCTTACTGTGAATAAGGAAGATTGAGCAGATCTCCTAAGCTTATTTTATTTCCATCAACTTAACCCAAAACAGGTACCTAAGATCATGAATGCTTATTCTCATAAACGGAAATGGCTTCTGTCTGTCTTTGAGTTTAGATTACTGTTTTACAGTTTGAACAAACTTGTCCAAGCACAGAAGGATGAAGAATGTAACTCGGAAGAAACAAATTAACAGTTCTGAGCCTGGGATGAAATTCATTTACCTTGGCTCTCTGTGGCAAGTTCATCATGGTGTCTGCCTTGAAGTCATTTTTGTTCTTCCTGCACAGAACAGCGGTGATGATGATGATAATGACTGTAACCACAGCAATGGGAGCCAGCACTGCTGCAATGATCCACAGATTGTTGGGTGGGTTTTTCACCACAGCTGTATGTATCAAGATAGAAAGTAAATTATAAATCTGCTTTATAATGAGTCAGACCAATCACACTCTGGACTGTCTCCTGTTACTGACATTAGCTCTCAAAAAGCCTCAGGCAGTCAGGCATTTCCCCAGCTCTACTGCCTTAGCTGGAGTTACCCATGATTGGAAGTGGAGACTTAAGCATGCAAACCGTGCTTGGCCATTAACCTATGGAGCCCCACCCAGGGAACAACCAGCTTCTGAAAAGAAAATAACTTGTGAGTACAGTCTGCTCCTAATCACATCAAAAAATACCAGGGGAAGGTCTGTAACCCAGTTGTAGATCCTATGCTTTGTACACAAAAAGGTCCCAGGTTCAGTCTCCAGGTCAGGCTGGGAAAATTCTCCATCTGAAGCCCTGAGAGCCGCTGCAAGTCAGTGTAAAGGATTCTGAGTTTAATGGACCAATAGTCTGATACGGTATAAGGCAGCTGACTATGTTCCACTTCATCTTAGTTAAGTAGTAGACTATATCAGCAATAGCTGTAATTATTGGCAGTTAGGGCAAAGGTGACCATTTCCCACCCAATACAAGCTCTTACATAGTACTAATTGAATGCCCTGTTTCCTTTCATAACATTCAAGCAATAATATTTATGAATGAACTATTAGCAATATGGCAAGCACTTAAGTGACTAGAAATTGGAAAGGTCACTGATGACTATTTCCAGCTGGGAAGAGATTTAAAATCAATAATGTCATATAAATGTTTCCAAAGCTAGCCAGAAGATGGTATAATCACTGGGTATAATTAAAACATGAGATAATCTTCAATATTTGAATAGTTCATCACAAGTTACTTTTTATTTTATGTAAGAATAATCATGTAATTTCAGCCTTGACAAAGCTACATACAAGCAGCTAATGTTTAAGTTTCAGCCTACAAGCAACCTGCTCTGGAGAAGATATACTGGCCCAGTTCAGACAAGTATGATCTTGGCTTAATAAACTTCAGGCATCCAGACACAGCTGCTTCATATGGGCAAGTGAACAAACCCAGAATCACAGTTAGCCATAGCTTCTGATTACACCCAAACTGGGAACAATGGTTAATGGCTTTAAAACAAGCCAGTAGACAGAACCCCTTCATGGATCACTGCCTTGTTGTGGTGAAGGGGCTTGCGTAACTCAGTGAAGCCATAAGCTATGCCGTGCAGGGCCACCCAAGACGGACAGGTCATGGCAGAGAGTTCAGACAAAATGTGGTCCACTGGAGAAGGAAATGGCAACCCACTCCAGTATTCTTGCCAAGAAAACCCCATGGAACGTATCACAAGGCTAAAAGATATGACACCGGGAGATGAGCCCCTCAGGCCAGAAGGTGTCCAATATACTACTGGGAAAGAGCAGAGGGAATTTCCAAGAAGCGCCAGAAAGAGTGAAGCGGCTGAGCCAAAGCCGAAAGGACATTCAGCTGTGGATGTGTCTGGTGGTGAAAAGAAAATCCAGTGCTGTAAAGAACAATATTGTTTAGGACCCTGGAATGTCAGATCAATGAATCAAGGGAAGGTGGAGGTGGTCATACATGAGATGGCAAGACTGAACATCGACATCTTGGGAATCAGCAAACTAAAATGGACAGGCATGGGCGAATTTAATTCTGGTGACCAACGCATCTACTACTGTGGGCAAGAATCCCTTAGAAGAAATGGAGTAGCACTCATAGTCAATAAAAGGGTGGGAAAAGCACTACTGGGGTACAATCTCAAAAACAATAGAATGATCTCAGTATGAATCCAAGGCAAACCATTCAACATCACAGTAATTCAAGTCTATGCCCCAACCACTGAGGCCGAAGAAGCTGAGGTTGATCGGTTCTATGAAGACCTACAACACCTTCTAGAACTAACACCAAAAAAAGATGTCCTCTTTATCATAGGGGATTGGAATGCTAAAGTAGGAAGTCAAGAAATCACCGGGATAACAGGCAAGCATGGCCTTGGTGTACAAAATGAAGCAGGACAAAGGCTAATAGAGTTCTGTCAAGAGAACACGCTGATCATACCAAACACTCTTTTCCAACAGCACAAGAGGCGACTCTACACATGGACATCACCAGATGGTCAATATCGAAATCAGATTGATTATGTCCTTTGCAGCCAAAGATGGAGAAGCTCTATACAGTCAGTCAAAACAAGACCTGGAGCTGACTGTGGCTCAGATCATGAGCTTCTTGTTGCAAAATTTCAGCTTAAATTGAAGAACGTAGGGAAAACCACTAAACCATTCAGGTATGACCTAAAGCATATCCCTTATGAATATACAGTGGAGGTGACAAATAGATTTCAGGGATTAGACCTGATAGACAGAGTGCCTGAGGAACTATGGACAGAGGTCTGCAACATTGTTCAGGAGGCAGCAACTCAATCCATCCCAAAGAAAAAGAAATGCAAGAAAGCAAAGTGGCTGTCTGATGAGGCTTTACAAGTAGCTGAGGAAAGAAGGGAAGTGAAAAGCAAAGGAGAAAGGGGAAGATATACCCAACTGAATGCAGATTGCCAGAGAGAGACAAGGAGAGACAAGAAGGCCTTCTTAAATGAACAATGCAAAGAAATCGAGGAAAACAACAGAATGGGAAAGACTAGAGATCTTTTCGAGAAAATCGGAGATCTCAAGGGAACGTTTTGTGCAAAGACGGGCATGATAAAGGACAAAGAAGGCAGGGAACTAACAGAAGCAGATGAGATTAAGAAGAGGTGGCAAGAATACACAGAAGAACTATACAGGAAAGATCTTAACATCCCTGATAGCCATGATAGTGCGGTCACTGAAATGGAGCCGGACATCCTCGAGAGTGAAGTCAAGTGGGCCTTAGGAAGCATTACTAACAACAAAGCTAGCGGAGAGGATAGTATTGCAGCTGAGCTATTTAAAATCCTAAAAGATGCTGCTGTTAAAGTGCTGCACTCAATATGCCAACAAATTTGGAACACTCAACAGTGGCCACAAGACTGGAAAAGGTCAGTTTATATTCCAATTCCAAAGAAGGGCAACGCCAAAGAGTGTTCAAACTACCATACAATTGCGCTCCTTTCACATGCCAGCAAGGTTATGCTCAAAATCCTACAAGCTAGGCTTCAGCAGTATGTTAACCGAGAACTACCAGAAATACAACCTGGGTTCCGAAGAGGCAGAGGAACCAGAGATCAAATCGCCAACATTCGCTGGATCATGGAGAAAGCAAGAGAATTCCAGAAAAACGTCTATTTCTGCTTCATTGACTACGCTAAAGCCTTTGATTGTGTGGATCACAACAAACTGTGGCAAATTTTTAAAGAGATGGGAGTACCAGACCACCTTACCTGTCTCCTGAGAAACCTGTACAAGGGTCAAGAAGCAACAGTAAGAACCAGACATGGAACAACCGAGTGGTTCAAAATTGGGAAAGGAGTATGACAAGGCTGCATATTGTCGCCCTGCTTATTTAACTTATATGTAGAGTACATCATGAGAAATGCCGGGTTGGATGAATCACAGGTCGGAATTAAGATTGCTGGGAGAATTATCAACAACCTCAGATATGCAGACGATACCACCCTAATGGCAGAAAGCGAAGAGGATCTAAAGAGCCTCCTGTTGAGGGTGAAAGTGGAGAGTGCAAAAGCTGGTTTGAAACTCAACATTAAAAAAACTAAGATCATGGCATCTGGCCCCAACACTTCCTGGCATATAGAAGGGGAAGAAATGGAAGCAGTGACAGATTTTACTTTCTTGGGCTCCAAGATCACTGCAGACGGTGACTGTAGCCATGAAATTAAAAGACACTTGCTCCTTGGGAGGAAAGCTATGGCCAACCTAGACAGCATAGTAAGAAGCAGAGACATCACCTTGCCAACAAAGGTCCGCATAATCAAAACTATGGTTTTCCCAGTAGCAACGTATGGCTGTGAGAACTGGACTATAAGGAAGGCTGAGCGCTGAAGAATTGATGTGTTCAAACTGTGGTGCTGCAGAAGACTCTTGCGAGTCCCCTGGACTGCAAGGACGTCAAATCGGTCAATCCTAATGGAAATCAACTCTGACTGCTCATTGGAAGGACAGATACTGAAGCTGAAGCTCAAATATTTTGGCCACCAAATACGAAGAGAAAAGTCACTGGAAAAGTCACTGATGCTGGGAAAGATTGAAGGCAAAAGGAGAAGGAGACGGCAGAGGATGAGATGGCTAGATAGCATCACCGATGCAATTAATATGAACTTGAGCACACTCCGGGAGAGAGCGGAGGACAGGAAGGCCTGGCGTGCTATGGTCCATGGGGTCATGAATAGTCGGACACGACTTAACGACTGAACAACAAGTAGACAGAAACCAATGTTAAACTTCATATTCCATCTTGTTTGGAAGCCATTAACCATAGTTTTGCACTTCTGGTGTAATAGGAAGCTATGGCTAATCGCAGTTTCTGAATGACCTGCTCACTTGCTCATGTGTGAAGAAAGGAATGAAGAAGCTAAGTGCAAGTTCTTGGTGCTCATAAATATCTTTGCTTACTAAGCCAAGAATGTTTCCTTTTCCTGAAAGTGATCATTGACTTCTAAGGAGTAAATTGTATGTGGATTTTAGCATTTGTTTGCCATTTAGAGCCACACATATACACATCTCCTATGACCAGTTATGACAAGTTCTTTTCCCTGACATTGTCAAGAATGAAAGCTGCCTACTAGATAAATGGGACTACAGTGAAGCCATAATCTCTAATGGTCAAACTATGGATGTGTTCAGACATTACACTAAACTATGGTTTAGCTTTAAGAAAATGAGCCTAGCCTCCCACAGACTCAAACACTTTCCCCCTACCTTCTCTTTATCCAGTGAAGCTACAAGGAGATGAGAAGCGTCTGCTTTAGAGTAACCATGGTCTAGTGTGTTCTCCGAACCTAATCTTAATTATGCAGCTAATCTTAATTATGGTTAGTGAAAACAAGACAGTTTCATAAATAATGGTTTGAAGTTGGCTGGTTTCCACTAAGTGCAGTTGGACTTAACCACAATTTGTCCAGGTTCAGATGACATGGCAAACTGCCATTAAACTAAAACAAAAGCAAAAGCTTCCAAACTCCTCCTCACAGCCACACCGGAGGAGGAAGAGAACATGAAACCAGCAGGAGGCTAGTCTAATTCTCTTAACTTAATTCTCTGGGAGAGGAGGTTTCGGACCTGTGGCAACTCACTCGTGGGGTGCCACAGGGTTCCATCCTCTCCCCGATGCTATTTAACATCTATGTGAAGCCGCTGGGGGCTATCATCAGGAGGTTTGGGGTGCAGTGTCATCAATATGCGGATGACACACAGCTCTATACCTCTCGTTCAAATCTTCACCAAGGTTGGCCATAGAATCCCTGTCCAAATGTCTGGAGACGGTGAGTGGCTGGATGGGGAGGAATAAGCTGAAGCTAAATCCTGAGAAGACCGAGGTACTTTTGTTGGGAGACAAGAGGAGACTGGGGGATGTTGACCTGGTGTTGAATGGGGTATGGCTACCCTTGAAAGACCAGGTCCGCAGCCTGGGGGTCATTTTGGACTCCCAGCTGTCCATGGAGGCTCAGGTGTCAGCTGTGAGCCAGACAGCACCGTATCAACTCCATCTGATACGGCGGCTGCGCCCCTTCCTTCCCGACCATCTGCTCCCATCGGTAGTACATGCCCTGGTCTCCTCTCGTTTAGACTACTGTAATGCGCTCTACGTGAGGTTGTCAAGGGCTCCTTGGAGGGCTCTCTCAGTCTAATTTAGTAGCCAAGTCCAGACACAGACAAAGGGATTCTTTTCAAAGCTTTATTCTTCTTTTACAACTTAACAACTCTACAGGTAGCAACTAGATCTGAGCAGCAGCATCCCTTTGCCCTAAGTTGGAACAGTTGGTCCCCGTTTGAAAGGCAATTACTGGCAAATCCCTGAATATAAGAACTAGGGAGAATCCCTCCCCTTTTCCCTTGGATCCTCTGGGCGCAACCGTTCTTTGAGCACCAACCGGGTGCTACGGCTTCTTTACACGCCCTCCATTTGGCACCGCTCTCTGTCTGCGCCGCGCATCCACCCAGTCTGCTATCTGTGCTGGGTCACTCTCTGGACTGCTTTTTAATCTAGGAATGTTGGTGGGAGGAATCTCTGTCAGCTGCGGGCCCTGGGAAAAAGGGACGCGCTCCTCTCCCAGGAGCAACTGCTCTTCCTCCGAATGAGAACTACTCTGGGATTCTATGGGCTCAGTGTCCACCCTGACAGGGGTTACCCTTGAAGACAGTTCGGAAGCTGCAGCTGGTACAGAAAGCAGCGGCTCGCCTGATTAAAGCAGCCGCCGGCGAGATCACATCACTCCAGTGCTGAAGGAGTTGCACTGGTTACCAGTTGTTTTCCAGGCCAAATTCAAGGTGTAGGTTTTGACCTTTAAAACCCTATATGGTTCTGGCCCAGCCTATCTTAAGGAGCACCTCCAGCAACACCAGACAGGCCGCTTAACAAGATCAGCCTTGGATGGCCTTCTCTCTGTCCCATCAGCCAGGACAGCTAGACTGGTGGGGACGAAGGAGCGGGCCTTTTCTGTGGTGGCCCCCACTCTGTGGAACTCCCTCCCTAGGGAACTCCACCATGCCCCCTCTTTAATGAGCTTCCGTCGTGCATTAAAAACGTGGTTGTTCAGGCAGGCATTTGGGGTGGGTTAGGGTATTTTAGAAAACATTTTTATTGTAGAATTTTATTGTTTTAAACTGTTTTATTATGCGCTATATATCGCCCAGAGTGGCTGGATGACCAGCCAGATGGGCAATTAATACATTTAATAATAAATTAATAAATTAACACTAAACTATGGCTTAGCATTACATCTCAACCAGCCCTATGACCACCTTCTCCAGTGATCTGCAGGTTTCAGATCAGCTAATATACTGGTGAATACTCATGTCAGGACATGAGCTAGTGAAGACCTAAAATCTGTCAAAGGCTTTACAGGGCAAATTCAAGTCATTCCTACTTTGCAGAAAATATTGCCAATGGTCATAAATCTAAAAGGACTAGGGCATCAACCAAAAAAAGAGCCTGTTTCATTAACTGTTTTGACAAAAGTGTTGTAAAAAAAAATAAAAATGAAAAAACTTACATAATTAATGTAGAGGAAAAAATGTTAGGAGAATGATTTTAAACATATAAATTGAAACAAAAAGATTATAGAATCATAGAATAATAGGGTTGGAAGGGGTCTACAAGGCATCAAGTCCAACCCCCTGCTCAGTGCAGGAATCCATCTACAGATGGATCCATCTACAGTGTCCAGATCTGGACTTCTGGACTGTCAATCCATTTACTTTGTAAAGCAAAATATCACCATGGACTAGAAAGTGACCAGGTTCTGGACATTACCTCCACTGCCATCAAGCCTTTATGGAATTTCAGAGATTGTAATTTCCTGCCAGTCTTTAAAGTAAATAGTTTTTAAAGTATACTGCTTTGGGACAGGCAATATAGGCAAATCATATAGGCAGACATGGAGAAGCAGTATGTTTGAAGGTAGCACAGATCTCTCTTAAATTATCCACTTTGGCTAATGCCACAACATGCAAGGAGCTGCACATCCTAACTTCAGCAATATTTTTCCTCTTAATACTGAAGAGTTAATTAGTGTGGATGATGATCCTAGCTATATATCTTCCCAAAGAACTCTTCCATATGTTATTACTGAAGGTATATATTAAGGCGGCTAATCAGCATGGCTAATCAGCATGAGTTACTGACCCATAATGGCTAAGCTACTGTATGGAAGGCTGCATGCTGAATTTTTGTAACAATCATAATATTTGATACATTATTTAAAAGGGAGGGGAAAGCACAGAAAAGAACTCTTACGATCAGCTTGTACTTGAACGACATATCCCAATGTCAAGGCCATCCTTTGTGAATCAACAGTGCTCAAAATTTTGGCAGCTGTTGTGCCCAGCAAAGGTTTCCCATTGTATAAAGTATAGTAAGTCAATTCAGCAAGCTCCTTGGGTCCTGGAATTCTCTGCATTTTTACCATCTTATTAAAGAAAAAACAGAGAGAAAGACAAAGGGAAAAGATCATTAATCTATAATATTAATAAGCTCGCTTCTGTGCCAATAAGATAAAATTAGTATGCAAACAGACTGGTGAATTAAATCTCCGTTCCTATTAAAATGGCAGTATGCATAAATATTCAAAAGGAAAATATTTTCTGCAGAAACTCATGCCAGCTGGAGCCTGCTTGTACCTCACAGGTTTGCCCAGTAGCCCAACATTTCTCCCACATTTCCACCCTCTTGCTCACCTCTCTAACAAATGCTACGCCTAGCTACAGTGGGTCTGACCCTTATAAAATGCTATCCAAAGCAGCCACCAAGATGTAAAGCCAATGTAAAGTAAAGCCAGTGGTGCACACACCCAATAGTGTACTCTACCTAGTGGTCCACACACCCAATAGGCACTCTACCTAGTTCTCCACAACCATTTTCAGTATAGAACACTCACTAATGGGAGAGCAAAGGAAAAGAGGCAAGGTAAAGGAAGTAGAAAAGAGTGGGCCATTGGTTAACTTATGGCTTTTAGTGAAGTATCAATCAGTATCACAAAACAGAAATAGATTTTGTTCTGCATAAAACATTTGGGATTCAGGATGTCCCAGTAAGTCACAATGACAGGGTTTTTTTGAAAGCTAAGGGGACAATCCTTCAGTGGACCTGGTCTATCTATAGCTTTAAATTATTCTATCTATCTCATTCTTGATGAGAAGAGGAGAAAATAATTATTTGCAAGATATGATTTTAACTACCAATACCTTTATACAAAAAGAAACTGAAATACCATAATTTGTTCCACTTTACACTTCTCGGAAGAGCCCTCTATGTGGTTTCTAAATTATATACATAGATGTTACATAAAGATGGGAGACGTATCAGAATGCTTTCTCTTTTCTTCTTCTTTTTTTAAAGGGTCTTATCAGCTACCTGCACAGTATAGCTGCCGACTGTAGTGGCTCGTTTAAATCGTCTTCCTTGTTGATGGGACATCATGAACAGCGGTGCTAAACGTTGCTCCATTAGTCTTGCAAAACTCTGGTTATTCACCCCCAGCAATGTAATGTCAACTCCCTGTATAACTGTGACAATAGAGGGAAAAATGCTATAGCAACGGATTAAGGATATATTAACATTTGCGCTGCAGGGACATATACAGTCATGGAGCTGGGAGAAACAAATTGGGTCACCAAATCCAACCAGAGAGCTCCAGTTATTGGGCCATATAGAAATTAAATAAATAAATTAAATAAATAAATAAATACTTCTTTAAGACTGGTTATCCTACACCTGAAGCATGCCTGTGAAATCTTTTTTTTCTTGAAAACTGCAAAGGAAGCAAGTTCTACCAGGTTATCCCTGGGAGGCAGCTTATTCCATTGTTGAGCTGCTCTTATTGTAGGAGAAACTTCTAGCTGTATCTTAAATTTTCCATTCCATAGTTGAAATCCCTTTCCTTGTTGTTCTACTCACCTCCCTTTTCTTTCTAAAGTGTTGTTAAACATCTGAATTATTAACACCGCGCCCCTTAAGCATCATTGTTTGTTGTTGTTGTTTATTCGGTCAGTCGCTTCTGACTTTCGTGACTTCATGGACCAGCCCATGCCAGAGCTTCCTGTCGGCTTTCATCACCCCCAGCTCCCCCAAGGTTGAGTCCGTCACCTCCAGAATATCATCCATCCATCTTGCCCTTGGTCGGCCCCTCTTCCTTTTGCCTTCCACTTTCCCTAGCATCAGCATCATTACTTTAAGCTAATAAGCTAAACACATCCCTATCTCTGTTCTTCACCTGTGACAAAGCTAGTGAATGATTCCAAGTAGTGCATACACACACACACACACACAGAGAGAGAGAGAGAGAGACAGAGAGAGACAGACAGACACACAGACAGACAGACAGACAGAGTCAGAGAGAATAGGAACTGAAGCTAAACTCAACCACCACATTACAGGATTCAAGCCAACAGTTCAAACTAAAACAGCAGCAAGTCAAAAAGTATGGAACACATTTGGAGACCTCATGGGCAACAGCACTTTTTAGAGATCAATATGAGATAGGAAGAACAGCAAAAGAAAAAAACACAGGAGACTGTTTCTAGGAGAGTGCTGGAAGGCAAGAATCCACAAAGGGGCAGAGGACTGGAAGATGAATACTGCAGAGAAACACAGAAAAACTTGGCCCTGCCAAAATGACTTGGTGATCTATTTATGCAGATACATAGACAAGATGGAATTAATCAGGCTGCATTACGAAGTACCTGTTTTAACTTGGGAGACTGAGAAATGCTCTCTGTGGAAGCAGTTCCAGACAAGACAGGACTTTTGCAAGTAGAGCAAATGCTGCAGATCCAGAAAGCTTTGATTCCCCTACTAATAAACCTTGCCATTAACATACAACCTCACCATTAACACACAAATTGTGCCAAACCCAGTTTTCCACACAGACAAAACAAAGTCATGTTCTTGCACACTCTCCACTTTCCCAAGCAGTGAGAAGTTCTGGGGTAAGAAGTGTGTTACTCAAGTTTATTTTTCCTTTGGAGGAGAGAGAGCATTTTGTAATATCGGTTTTATTTGAAAATATGCAAGTAGTCCATAAATTAAAGCCAATAACAGGCACTCCTACTAAGCGGAAAACCTGGTACAACACACTTATGCTTTTTCTCCTCTCACACACAGGCTTTAGCTGGAAGGAGCAGAACATGTTGCCATTGCTGCCTTTCTAGATGCTCTGATAGTTTTGCCTTCTAACATGCAAGATATATTGACCTGGTTCACACAACATGACAACACATGGTGCTGCTCAGCCTTGTTTGTTTCAGTGTGGCTTGTCATGACATCTGAACCCAGCAGTTTCCTCAACGTGGTTTGTTAACCAGACACAAGCCACCCTGAGAACTCATGGCTTGTGGTTGGGTTGATCAGGGTGGTTTGTTTTCAAAGTGGCTTGTCATGATGTGCGAACCCTGCACGATGGCTTATGTGTGGCTTGTCAAAAAGGGCTACAGAGCTGTAAAAAAAAACCCAGTCACTCTATGCGATCTCACTAATGGCATTCCCTCTCTATTATGCCTTGAAATGACACCAGTCAATTTACTCCTCTATTTCATCACCTCCCAAGACAGTAACACCTTTTTTTTTCACTTTTGGGAAGATTTGCACAAATTTAACGGGGGGGGTCATCTTTGGGAGATTTGCGCATGTTTAATATTATTTTTCCACCTTCAGGGACATTTGCACAAATTTAACTAAAATAAAGTTATATTTGCACAAATCTCCCCAAAGGTGAAAACAAAAATAAGGCTAAATATGCACAAATCACCAAAAAAGAATTCTACAAAATATGCTGTGCTCTGCTAATGAGCACATTTGTGCTCATTAGCAGAGTAGGCTGCTGAGCTTGTGCTGCAAAGGCCCATGGGATACATGCCAGGAGCAAGCAGGAGGTATAAGGGGAAACAAGCCATGGTAAGCCGCAGACCTCCTGATTGTCTGTCAGGAGTAACGTGGATTAGTGAGTGAACAACCAACCCAGCGTAGCTTATTTTCAGGGTGATCTACTGTGATCTGTGAACTGGCCTACTGATCTCCCAAAGGGTAACTCCATTAAGGAGGCAACCACCAATAATTCCAGGTTATTAACAAGTGATCTGCTTGACAAAGGAATGACTGACCATTAATGAAAGACCTTGTTATGCAAAACCTTCAAAATTTACAAATTCACACTTCGTAGGGATTTGGCCCAGCACCTCTGCAGACACACCCAGAGACAACATGGGAACTGATTCTGAGTCAGACAGGGGCAAGGGAAAGTGATCTCAAGGCGTCAAGGTTGCAGGAGCAGGAAATCTGTGAAAATAACAGTGACAGAGAGGAGGATTTGCATCCTAATCATCTGGAGGCCTTTGAACTCATGAGAATGCAGGATCCTTAGCAAGAAGGAGGGGCTAGGAGTGAGGGACACAAGGGTTAGAAGATAGATGAGAAGGGAGGAGCAACACAGAGTCCTGAGGCTTGCAGCCAGGGAGGTGACCTCCTAGAAAGACCCACCTTGAAGGCAGGACTTGATAGCTCACTCAGGTTGCAAAGGCAT
Source organism: Heloderma suspectum (assembly GCF_057233095.1). Taxonomy (NCBI): domain Eukaryota; kingdom Metazoa; phylum Chordata; class Lepidosauria; order Squamata; family Helodermatidae; genus Heloderma; species Heloderma suspectum. The sequence goes on along the minus strand of NC_139458.1, from coordinate 108,811,292 downwards.
ACACAGAGCAGCTCGTGGCAGTTTTGCCATAACTTTCTCTCATAGTGCTTATCTATCCTTATCCCAGGATAGCTGCTATGCAAAGCTGGCAAAGCTGGCTAGTGAAGTCTGTTCCTAAATGCTGCATGTGGAGTACAGCTGTAGCCTGAGCCAATGATCATCTGTCCGTAGTTTGCAAAATAAAGCTGTTTGACTGGAAGTACAACAGGGCCGTTTGATTACAAAGGAAGCCAGGGGCTGGGCACTCAACACACTATTTCTAATACATTCACAACTTCATCTTATAACAATGAACTTATCTTAATTAGGTGAGCCCCAACTGTGGACCACATGAATACCTTTTACCACAGGTAATGCCTGTGGTAAACTGCCACGAGCTGCTCTGAGTGTGCCATTTTTAAAAAAATGCCCAAAGCACAGAAAAGAACAAACAAATTGCTCAGAAATCAGCAACCTAAGGAAACAAAGCCACAGAGTAAGCATATTTAGAAACAAAGTGTATATAAATACATTCATTCATTCATTTATATTACATTTCTATACCATCCAATAGCTGAAGCTCTCTGGGTAGTTCACAACAATTTTAAAAAATTAAAACTAAAACAAAGCCTGATGTACCTTATCATTACAGCACCTTACTATTTTTAAGGACTTTTAAGCTTCTAGACCCTAGTGATTCTATTCTTGGAGTTTTGACTCATAGTTTTAGAAATACTAGATAAGAAAGAAGGAACTGCTCAAACAACACTTTGGCCAATAACTGCAGAAATCACAAGCCACTGAAAATTTCACTAGCCAAGTTCACAAACAGATAGAAATTCCAAGAGTACTCACAGCAGGACATGCTCTCATAAGTCAAGATAAATCATGGATAAGACAGTAGGAAAAATATTTATTTAAAAATGCAAACCTTTACCTGTAATCACCCAATAGTCTCTAGTTGCTTCTGAAGTATCAAGATTTGGATATTCCAAAGCTTTGAAATAAAGGGCAGGAGAGAGAAAAGAATCAACTCTATAGCAATCAAATACCCAAACTGTCCTTACATTTCCCATGTTTAGATTTTTACAATTCTAAACAGAGAGATATCAAGCAACAAACTTTAGTCCAGTATTCTGTTCCCACAGTGGCCAACCAACCGCCTGTGGGAAACCCCCAAGTAAGACACCTTTCTGCTCATATTCCCTAGCAACTGCCTCTGATACTGGAGGTGGCATAAAGCCATCAGGGCTAGCAGCACTATCCCTCCCAATCCACAGCCTGTTCCTCCCAAAACAGGAGCCAAACATTTTTGAAATAAGAATACATTTTTCTTTTCTTTAGAAAAACATCACAACAATAAATCCAATTCATTTCAGACAGACAGACAGACAGATTATCCTCAAAAAGGTGAATTCCACCCTGAAGATCAAGTACCATGAAAATTCAAAACAGCCCTAAAAAAAGAAATCCTCCCATGGCTCATCAAAATGCAAGTGATTCCTGGGCAAAACCACACCTCTTTTTTTTTGAAGGAACAGAAAACACCACCCTGCTCTGCTAACCATTGGGTCTTCGCTCCAGATTCTCTGAGGTGAAAGTTAGCCATGAGCTCAAAAGTAAATGAAAAAGCTGTCAGGGTGAGGATCCTCTGTGCATTTCGACACACTTTGAATGCATCAAGGGCTTAACGAGAGAACTTGTATGAAAACTGCAGGTTGCCATAGAAATGCCACCAAAAGCTCCACATGGCGGATCATCCGCAGCCATGATCTGCAAGCGTGGTTCACCATGTCAATCAGGCCCATCACATTTCAAATCTCCACTTGCTGCTGGGAACATGGGGAAGGAGCATGGAGATGTACTGCGATGGCTCCAGGCTTAATATTTAGCACTCCTACACATTACAGCCAAGCGAGGATGGGTTTTCCTTGGAAAGACCATGATGGTTGCTCTCATTTTAAGCCAGATCTCATGAGTCAGTACCAGAGCTCACATCATGACTGCCACATCCCGCATCAGTCAGAATTGTTTTCCTTATGCCTGTAGACTGGCTGGCAAGAATGATTCCTACTCACAGCTGAATAACTGCAGCCATGCTTTGTACAGCTGGGATTACAGGGCAAGACTTGCAGGTCCACATGTGTGGTCTGAAGGCAGCTCTTTGCCAGGCATCTCTGGTTTTACAAATTAAGTGCAGGAACCTATGAATACATATCCATCATTCCATTGTTCTGGCTAGACTAAGGAATTCTTGATCACCCAGGGACAGACCAGTTGGCAGTTACTCACACAAGAAACTTCAGAGGAATGTTTCATGTAACTACTAACCAGAGAGGGTAAGGAAATCAAAGCAGGATCATGAATGGATATTTTTCAGAAAGTGATCTAACGTTTGCTTCACACTACACTTTTGTGTCAGTTTTTTTAACTGCACATGGAAGCATCTAGGACGACACAGGATGCCATTTTAAATGGCAAGTCCTGGAAACATAGTTATTAGACAGAAGAAACAAGTCCGCAGGGCTCAGTTCAGCTCAGAGCAGTGCTACTTGGCTCATCCTCAAGCTGCTTTCACAGAACACATTGCAAGGCAGTAGGTTGTATTCAATCGGTGTCACTCTGCTGATGCAACATTATTTGATCCAGCAAAGGCTTCCGTCGGCGGAATAGGGAGGGGGGTGGTTTTCGACAATTACGCCTCCACCATACAGCCCCCCGCACCATCTACCATGTTGTTCCAAAGAGTCCCCCAATCCTCCAGAGCAGATTTGGGAAAGCATGGGGGGGGGCGGCAGGAGGAAAAGGGAATTGCTGAAAACTTCCTCCCTCCTCATTCGGCTGACAAAAGCCTCTGTTGGATCAAAGAGACTTGCCTCAGCAGAGCGACACCAGTTCAGTACAACCTACTGCCTCACATACGCCCACACTGCATCATAAAAAGTGGTTCTGAAAAGTGATACACCCACATATTTCAAATGCAGTGTGACATCAATCCTGAACTATATTTGTCAGAAACATTAGCCGGTGTCTGAGTGGAATTAGATGTATGCTTCTCAAGCTCGAGCCAGTGGCCTCTTATTAATTTGCCAGGGGCTTTTTATTTTGGTTAAGAACATACTAAAAATGTAAAATTTCAGCCCACTCTCTTTCCCACCCCACCTGACAATTTAAGCCATTTATTTTCAAAGAACAGCATGGCATCACACTTGTGGAAGCACGTATGGATTGTACTGTGTCATACTTATAACAGTGTTTCAGATCTCTATCCTAGCTTTCTTTACCTATCCATTCACTGCTTTAAAGGAACTCTCAGCCACTGACACAGCCACCAACATAGGCAGTCATTTAATGAAAGCCTAAGTTTGTGAAATACTTCTGAAGTCAGTTTTATATATCAGTGTGCCATCATTGCATGAATTACCTGCTGCTTTCTTTTTCTGGTGCACTTTAAATTTTCATCCTAGTCTGGGCCTCTATTAATCAAGGAAGAATAGTTGGCTAGATAGGTAGATGATAGGAAAAAGCTATGGTGCTTAAGTAGCAATAGTAATGCTTTCAAAGAGCTACCCATGAATGACTAGCAAACACTGAAAGAATGCAAAGAATGTGATCATTTTGAAGGCTTACCTTCAGCAATGGTCAAAGGAGGGTAGGTGAGATAGAATCCCACCAGTTCTGCTGAAAGATGGTTAAGAAGGTTGCTTGACACCGTGCCATTCAAGACTGTGCTTTCATTTCTCACCACATAAAACAGAGTGACAGCCTGAGACACATTTGCGGTGTTCAGAATCTGAAACAAAATCAAAGCAAAGAAACAGCAGTTAGCTTCATTTTGATTTCTTCCTTCTTCCACATGCTATTACATTAGTGAAAATGACAAAAGGAAATGTTAATCATGCCATCACTGCAAATTGCACATGCTTGTGGGTGTTTTAATTCCTAGGCTAGACTATCCAGCTTCATTACAGAACAGGCAGGAGGAAAATAATATTTCCACTCCAGGAACACACAGGGCTTATCCAGACAGCTTTTATTTCAGGACGTGTTTTTTCACCATTTGGAATCCATACAATCTAACTCTGTAGAATGATTTATTCTACACTGGGGTCAAATAGGCCACATAACTGACAAAGGTATGCTGTACCATGCCCACTACAGGGGTGTGTTAGAAAAAGTATCTTCCTCACTCTCAGCTTTGCCATAAAATCCCAAACCAACAGCTCTTCTTGGGGCCATCATTAAGGATGCATCTGCACTGCTTCCTGTGGGAGTGCTGTAAGTTCAAATTTCTTATGTTTGTTACCTGCTTCTTCCTATCTTAGAAGCACTTCATATCTGCATAATTTGGGGTTGTTCAGAGATACTTGGGATGTCTGTTGGTATGCATGGATATGGCTGACTTTCCACCATTGTATTAGGTTCTACTTCCTTTTTAAATGAAGAGAACACGTTGTGATACCATCTATTTTTATACTTATTCCCCATCTACCAAATGTACAGGGTTCTCAACTGTGCAAAGTATAAATGGGGGAGCTGAAAATTTTGTCCTTTAAGCCAGAGTGCAGAACCTCTTTCAGCCCAAGGGCTGAATTCCATTTCAGAGAAGCTCTCAGGGTCCATATTCCAGTGGTAGGCAGGGCTGAAGGCAAAAGGAGTGGAAACAAAGGCAAAAGGAGTGAGACCAAACACACCAAAAATACCAGCACATTTTAGCTTAAAGCTCTTATTGTCAGTAACTAAGCCTCAGGAGATGCATTTCAACCTTCAAGAATGGTAAAAATCTGCACAAAAGCCAGGAAACCACAACCAATTGGTAGTTGTGGGTCAGGGGGTGGGGCCAGGAAAGGGTGCTTGGCCTTCTGATGAACCTGGAGGGCTGGATTGGGATCCCGGAGGGATGAATTAGGCATGCAAGCCTGAGGATCTGCACCCCTGCTTTAAACACAATAGAGTTGAGAAGGAAGTGGGAGAAGGAACGGGCAGGAAAGGTAAAAAAAGGCACAACATATTCCATGCACAGTGAGTCACAATATTCCACATCCAGTGCTTCTTCCACCAACACACATTTCTGAAGTGAAGTAAACTGAAGTGGGGAAATGTGCCTGTCTTCACACTAGTGTCATTTTCAACCAAGTAATGTCATGCCCACACAGATTCCCAGATGCTTACAGAGCAGATTATGCAGGTCAAATGCACGTGCGTTCAAACTGCACTGACCTGCAGCAAATATCTAAGGCAGACAAGGCCGCCATCTTTTTGGATGTTCATAGGAAAAGCAAAAGAGCAAGAATTACTCTTCATCTTTAATATTTGAAAAAGCGCCTAAAATATACTAGGCACTGTACATAAATAAAAGAGCACAGGTCCTTGCCCACAGGCACATCATCTAAATATTCTTCAGTATTAAGAAATTAAAATATATTTTGCACAGTTCAATAGAAGACCTATTACAACTATCATACAAAGAAGCCATTACACCATCCCACCCCTTGGTGAAATGGTACAAATATCCACGACCTATTCTCCTCACAATTACTATGCTGCAGTATTTGAAAGCAATTTCTATCCCAACCCACTTCTGGCTCCCGTTTTTGCTCAATCCAATGTATATGGCAGGTCTACTTCATTTATGGCCTACCCAGCCAAACACAACACACTAGCCAAGTACAGCATCCTACAGGGCTCTCAAAAACCTCCTGTTTTTGATGCTTGCAAGTAACTGCAAAAACAGAGGGGGGAGTACCTGGAAGGGCATAATACAGCCTTCCCCAACCTGCTAGTCCAACATATCTGGAGGGCACAACTCCCATAATTCCCAGCCAGCCTGGCCAATGGTTGGGAAAGGCTGCCATAATATATGGTTGGTGGCCTGTGTTTCACCTGGTGGGACATAAGTTGCACATGCCATGTATACAGTGAAGTTAGGAGAGATTCATACTAATTTCCAAAAAAAAAAAACATTGACACTTACATGCACTGCTAGTACTTTCTTCAGAGTTAAGAAAATTTGGACAATCTGAGGTAGCGATTATTTTGGGTCCAAAGGAAGTGGCATATCAAACTGAAGAGCTGCTAGGGACATGCTGACATGGAAGAGGCATTTTTTATATTATTGCCTGAGCTACTAATGTTTATATACGTGTGAAAGAAGGTTGGCAGGTATATCTCTCCTCTTGCGCTGAAAACCACATCTACATGCAGTTATATTTTGACTGGGGCCAATATATGGAATTTATTACTTATTACTGTGCTTTTCAGCCTCTAGGAAAAGCAGAAAAAATATTAATGTCAGTAAGTAAGATCTATTCTCTTTCGTTGATTATGCTGCATATAAAACCAACTAGATCTATAAGGAGAGTATACATTTAGAAATCAGTATCTGGTTCTAAAGATGATTTACGTACATCATACATTTTAGGGGTTTTATGCAACAGTCACAATTAATGCAGCCATAAGCATCATGGACCTGTTACAAATAGTGAGGATAAAATATTTTCATAATGGCCATCCAATTACACTGATAATAATATGATTAATACAAGCACTGCAAAGAAATATCGAGTCATCATAATAGTTATCATATCATCATCATAATTGTCTAATAAAGTTAAGAACTGTTACCTGAACAGTTAACTTGCTACTGGTGTTCAAGACTTTTCTCTCAGCATCCTGAAATGCTTTCTGCAATCTTCGTTCCATGGTCTGAACAAATCTGCATGACAGTACGTTGTCTGACTGGCCCATAAACTGCAGTTCTAGATGAAGAACAGCCAATGTTTTTAGAGAATATATATTTTCTATGTTCCTTTCCAAATGCTGCAATCCTATTCATACTTACCTGGGAGTAAGTCCCACTGAACTCAGTAGGAAGTATTCTGAATAGACATGCATAGGAATGCAATGCAAATGGCTCTCATAATCCAGCACAGGAAACTGGCCAATATGTTGCATTAAATAAATGGCAATTACATATAACATTTTCTTTTTCATACTTAACAATAATATAATACTATTCAAGAAAACAGAAAACACAGTTTTAAAGGCCATTTTAGGCCTTTATATATCAATGTATATATAAAATGATGGGAGAGTACATAGAAAATCAAATGGTATCACATTCGCACGTTATGATATTTAGCACAACAAATACAACTGTTACAGAATGTATACATTGCCATTGACAATAGAAAGTTTAGTGCACAGAGTATGAAATTCCTTGTCATATAGAAGAGAAAGGGAAGCCACCTCTCTGATGCTAAGTAGTCTGTGGCCATTAAGTCACTTTTCATCAAGTACAGTAATCTGTAGTAATTACAGCACCACTCTGGCTCAGGAATTCCTAGCCCTTGTGAAATAATACACTCAATAAATTATCTGCAATTTATTGTGGCATCTTTGGCCTCAGATGCTGCACCCAACATTTCTACCTTAGTAAAATGTGGCAATCCGCTACTGCAGCCTCATCACACTACAGGTTATGTTAAATATGTAATGTGTAGTTTCCTATGTATGTTTTTTTCTTTACTCCAAAGAAAATCCAATTAATACAACTTGTAATATAATATAGTTTCAAATTTGTCCCATCCCCCAACCCCTGCCGCCTTTTTCATCATGTAATAGCAGAGCTTTTATTCTAGATTTTTTTCCATTCCAAATGAATTTCTTTACTCCAAAGAAACCATGGTGGTCTGATCCAGATTAGGGGCAGTATCCAATAGTGTCATTCTGTTGGCGCAAATGACGTTGCACTAGCGGAAACTAGGTTCTAAACTATGCACAAGAGAAGAATCCAACTAAAGTTGCACAACTTTAGTCGAATTGCACAAGTGGTTTTGTGTGGTTGCACAAGTATTTGTTTGGTTTTTTTGCAGTTTTGTACAACTCTGGTGCAATGCATTGTGCAATGCATTGTGCAACCAACTGTGCAACTGGTTTGCACCCATCATGCAACCGGTTAGACATTCTGCTTATGTAAGTGGTTACGCAACTGCTTGCACCTGTTATGTAATGGATTGCACAACACATTGTGCAACCAGTTGCACAACTGCTCACACAACCGCTCACACAACCAGTTGTGCTAGCATAATGGCCAACCATTTGCACACTGGAAAGATTCAGTAGAATTCTGCTAGCACTATTTGGGTTTGTGGTATGTCACCATTGGATACTGCCCTAGAACTGCAGCACATGGGAAAGAGAGGTTCAATCCTTCCCTCCCCACCAATGATCTGCCCCCCAGAATCAACCCCTTCACATGGCAGGTAGAGATGGTTTAAAAAACAACACCTCTGATTGGTATCACTGCCATACCAGGAGGGAGAATTCTGTGGGTTGGCTCGCCAGTGTGGCAAGGGTTAAACCTCCACTGTCTGCACACTACAGTACCAATCTGAATTGAAGTTGGCCCATGGGCTAACTTTTGAGTAAATAAAAAATGCATAGAAAGCTGCACACTATGTATTTAACGTAACATGCAGTTTGCCCCCGAGATACAGCGTTGTTCATCAGCAATCAGAAAGAGCTTTGAATATATACTTACTGGTCATATCTTTTATAACTCTGTAGAAAAAGATAATGGTGACAACCCAAGTTTTCCAGAAGTATTTAAAGAGCCAACCTAAATCAATTCCATCAGGCTGCAGCAGAGGGAGAGATGGGAGGCAGGGCTACTCCAGCCGCTCTGCTAAGAGACCAGATCCTTTTGGCTCCTCCTCTCCCTGAAATGTTCCCATCCCAGCTGGTTCTCCTAAGACCTGAACGTTAAGAATTCATGCCTGAATTTGCTTTTCTCCTCTCCTCTTCCCTGCCCATCTCTTTTTCTTTTTGTGTTGTGTCTTTTAGATTGTAAGCTTGAGTGTGCAGGGGCTGTCTTTTTTTATTGATATGCAAGCCGCTTTGAAAGCCTTTTCAGCTGAAGGGTGGTACAGAAATGCTTTAATAAATATCTTCTACTCAAGCCCCATTGAAACAAATAATACATTCCTGATTAATTTCCCTCATGACAGGTGACAGACAATAACCTTTGCAATACACACTTTGCCAAAAGATCAAATACTATTTTGGGGGATGCAGCATTTAATAGTTTACTTGGTTAGATTAATCCATGAAAAACTTTTGATCATCTATAAAAAAATGGTGTCCCAGTAAGTTAGGTAGCAGAGCTGGGAATGATGGGAGTTGCAGTCTAGCACATCTGGAGGGCACCAGGTTGGGGAAGGCTGCTTCCTCCTCCCTCCAAACACCATCTCCTTTTGTGTCATGTCTTTTAGATGGTAAGCCTCTGGGCAGGGACTGTCTTATATCTTATCTTTATAAGCTGCCTTGGGAACCTTTTTGGCTAAAAGGTGGGATAAAAATGCTATAAATAAAAAAATAAAATAAGATGATGCCTGTTGTGATACATTAAAAGCAAAGTGTGCCTTTTGCTTCAGACATAAATGTAAGCAAATTTCATTTAGTTGATTAACTGACTAAAACTCAATCAATTAGGGTGCAATCCTATTGAGATAGATTATCGCCTCTGACTTCCTCTGAAGTCGGAGGCAACTGCCTATCCAATGCAGGGCGGCTGAAGCATGGAGATGTTTCCCTCCGTGCTCCGACTGCCCTGAGGTTCCTCTTAAGATGCCCCATTTCAGGCATCTAAGCACAGCTTCGGAGAGGGGAGGGAAATGGGACTGGAGACCAAATAGGAAGCTGTCTAAAACAGCTCCTGCAGTCTCCTCCCCTCCCTGCCCCTGGGAACACCCCCTTTTAACCCTGTCCGTGCTCCATGTTACGAGCACAGACAGACACAGAGAGGTAGCCACCATGGTTCTCTTCACCCCAGCTACAAGGGGGAGGGGAGCACGGTTTCCCAGCTGCGAGCTTGTAGTGCTGTCTATGAGCTCAGAGCTGGGAAACCAAAAAATCATATCTCCCCAAGACGCTGTCTAGAGGACATATCCAACAGCTAAGATTTCTTTACTTCGAAGTGAGAGTTCCAATTATTTCATTGGCCAAGGTATGGTTGCATCCAATGCAGATACCAGGATTTAGAACAAAGCGGGTTATACAAATGGAGGTTTTATTTCTATTTCTGATCATTGGAATTTGTAGCAGAGCTGATGATGAGTTACAGCCTTGTCATCTCAGAGACTTGCCTGTTTTCAGCTGAAAGTGGTAAGCTGGCGGTGGATTCCATGGCAAGGCTAAGACAGCAACAGAATGAAGATTTGGCACATATTGCCTAATATCCGAAGTGGCATTAGTAACACCATAAGCAATTAGCATTTCGATAACCACAGCAGGTATGAAAACAAGTCTCTCCTGGGTTACATAGTAACCAACTGTCACATTGTTTGATTGTTCCAGAATTTCAATCTGAAAAAAGGACATAGAAAATGGGCATTCATCTGAATTTCACACATCATCTTCCTTAAGATTAATAATTCTAATTCTGATTTTCCAGAGGTCTGGATTGAGAAGCTCATAGAAAGCTGCATGAATTATTCTTGTCCAGTGAAATAGCAACATACAGATTTTTAAGTCTTGTAAATCCTGGTCCACAAAAGTAACTAAGCCTGCACATCAGGTAGTCCACTGAGTCTTCAATCCATAAATGTTTATTTGAGCAATTTCCCCTTTCCCCATAAGGTCAATTTTCCTATCCACAAAATTGTGAGTATCTCTAAGAAAATGGTTTTCTTAAATAAATAGACTATCTAATAAAACTGAAAGACCCCACTTCACTTGGGCTACCTATAACCTCTAAGGATGCAATCCCATGCATGTTTAGATAGAAAAAAGTCCTACAATTTCTAGCATGTCCCACCCAATATATCTGGCATTGAGGATGCAGGGAGTTGTATGACTTTTTTTCTGTCCAAACATGCATAATATTGTGCTCTAAATATGTTCCCATATGTTGCAACTCGCCTTGTTCATATGCAGAATCATTCAGAGCCATATTGTTACTTCTCAGTTAATTGAAAGCTTCTGCAAGCTTTTCCTAAAGGATTCCACACTACACGGGTGATGTTGACTGTGGCCTGGCTTTGTCAATTGTTTTTCTTATATTCCTTAGGTCCCATATTTATGAAATTTGCATCAACTACTATATCCTGGCAGAACGAAACTTGCTACAACCATATACATAAAAGCTGATTTGTAATGTGAGGAAGAGACAAGACCCAAGAGCTTGCCTTCGAGGGAAGGACAGTATTTTCCCATGTGCAAAACATACAGAAATCATACAGACTTTGCCCCATTACACACACACCACTGCAGCCACACACACACACACACACTACTGCAGCCTCACACATTTTTATCCAGACCACCATTTCTGAAATGAGAGGCAGCAGGAAAAGGGAGGGATTTCCAGGCCCAGGCTCAGACCCTCTCCCCCTTCAATGAAGCAGTGGTGTCTTGGATGATGGTCATTTCATTCCATGGAGAGAAGAGATCTGTCTGTCATTAGCATAACTCATTCTCCATGACCCTTGATGGACTCCTTGATCTTTTGTGATATTCAAGAGCAACTGTATCCCTCATCAGAACCAAGAATTTTCCCACCTCTCAGTGATCTAGAAAGCGACAGAACTTCTATCTACCAACCCCACCTAACCCAAATTGACAATTCTCCAATTAAATACACTTTAGCACCTTCCTACATCTTGTGCCTCTATTTATTGTTCTGTTGGAAATATTTTGGGCACTCCACCCGTGCCCCGGAGCATCGATATATCCTGAATTAAGTTACTTCAGTGCTCAACCCTTTATTTGAGTCTGATTGTGCATCTAGTAACTCAAGCCTTTGTGATATTCAACAGGGAAATGTATACAACAAATGCAGGTTGCTTCCTTTCTCTCAAATATGTTTACCTCCCTTATTAAAGTTAGATATTTGGGCTTTTTAGATCTGGACAACAAACCTAAATATGATACTTTTGCCTTTCCTCCATCATTTCATTCTATGTTTATTATAAAACATAGGTTTTTCCTAGAACTAGACTTAGAATTCTCTTAACATCTTCATATCTTTTCAGTTTGTTGATGCTAGGGATCTATTTCCATCAGTACTTACACTCAAGATAACCTGTCGTTCCACATAATTAAGATGGACAGTGATTAATGTGCTCCAAATCTCCATCTACCATTTTTCTTCTGCCAAAGTTGTTTTCTACCAGCAGAGATTTTAAACTTTGCAGAAATCAATCTGTCAGGAAAACTAGAGGATAGCTTAACAGTGACAAGCCTTTACTGGACTACCTAGATGATTTGATAAGCTGTGGAAAAACTGAGCTCATGTTCCCAATTCCCTAATTTCAGACGTCTCCAAGGCTTGCTGTCACTAGATATCTCCCACAAAGTAGCCAACAAATGTGCCTAAAATAATAAGGGCCCATTTGAATCACTCTTACATCTTCCATTGAAAGCACTGTATTTTCCAATTAGACAGACTGTCATCACTGCAAAATGTCCAGAATTTTTTGATCTGAAAAAGTAAAAGCTCCTGCCCTGGCCTGCCCAAATATCAAGCAAATAAATTCTACTGGCAACTGGTATGGTGAGTGAGTGAGTGAGTGAGAGAGAATATAAACATGACAAGAAAACTGACATTAAAGTCATTTTCCTTCTTGGTTCAGACAGGAAGTATAGAAATATTATCTTCCAAGTGACATGAACCTCACTGTAAATGACAGATAGAAATACTATGTGGTCTCATAATTCTCTATACAGCTTCAGGCTGTTACCCATCAGCATTCCATTGGCATTCCAGAAAACCCAAGTCCAATACACAAGCATTTCCATCAACTCTGTACATTCCCCATGCAGTACAAATATATATATATATATATATATATATATATCTTAATTTGATTATAAAACATGGACTAAACTTGCTTACTTGCGCATTGACATTTTGGTTGAAAGCTTGTCTCAATGCCTGGGTGAGACCTTTTGTGACATTCTGTTTTAAAGAGTCACTCAGCAGCACTCTTCTCGTATTCAGAAACAAAACTAGAATACAAAGTTATACATTAGTTTAAAAGCATGTGTGGTTCATTTGTTTAATATTTCTTTTCAAAAGCATAACTGGCCACATAGGCTCTGTAAAGAAGCAGCATTCTGCAAATGATCTTATACCCAGGACTGAAACCTTCAATAGGGAAAAGGCTATTATTGGGAATTAAAGACCATTAGTTGCTACTTATTTAAAACCCACATAGGGGTCTATGAGTCATCATAACCATGCCACTTTTTTCAGTGAAGATTATCTGGAGATAGATTAAGGAAGTATTTTATCATTCTAGATGCTTTATTGTGACTCACTAGCCTACAAGAATCTGCAAAGCAGATTGTTATAAGCAAATCAACATCCATGTATCATAAAATAAAAATATTTCTGTATGCATTATTAGCTTCACTGTACAATGTATTTAAAAATAAATCCATACATTAAAACTATATTGGTAATGGAGGGGGCAGGAAGACACAAAAGAATGGGTTGCTGGTGGCATACATTTAAAAATATAATTTCCTGATATGTTGCAACTTTTTGACTACATGTTGGATAATCCACAGCAATGTTTCTCTCCAAGTCCCATGCTTTGCCTTCTTATTAATGAAGTAAGCTTTTATATATGGCTATCAGCTTCACCATTTAGCAGCCACAGACACCTAGTAGTCTTGTGAGTGTAAAACCCCGCGATAAGGCTGGCAGAAATTTCTTCTGGCATAATGTTACAGATAATGTCAAGTCATTCTGGCTAGCTCTGTCCACCCTCCCACCCCCCTACTACTCAGAATGCACTGCAAGTGCCAAGCATGGGGGGCCTTTTGCTTTTCTCATGCTACAATTTCAGCATGGACATTGGTGAGGAAGTGCCCCTAAAGAAGCCTATTGTATTCACTGTTTTTCAACATAGAGTCAAAGGGTGCAATTAATCTTCTGACACTACAGGCCAAACTAGATGTTCCTTTAAACATGCATAGTGGAGCTTTAATTTTTATTTACTCTCCTGAAAGTATGTGAGGCCACTGGGAGAGGAGGGTTTAAGCTTACCACTCATCCCAGAATTCCACACACATACACAAAAATCGCAGTCAGAATCAGTGGAAGGCTCCATTGGAATCAGTGAGGCTTTTTTCTTTCTTACTTTAACCCCGACATGGGGGAGTGGAATTTTGGGACAAAAATGGGTGGGGACCCTCCTCTACTGAAGCACCATGGTTCCAAACCAAATTGGAGCCACACACACTTGTAGGAGAAAAAGTAAAAGTAGAATGCATACCTTCACTATGAATGCTTTAAAAAAATGTTTGGTTTGGCCCTAGACCTAGACCTTCTGGGAATGAGTAATATTAAACATACGAGATGATGCATCAAATCTGTTCAAGGGTTTTTCCAGAACAGGGAAATGCTCTTAACAATGACCACTTATTGTTAGGAAGAAATTAAACTGCCATTATTGTGTATTTAGGAAGTTCCCATAAAGACTCCTGCAAGACTATATAGGGAAGAGGCCAAAGCAGCAACCTTAAAAATATCTGCATGGAAGTTCTATGTCATAACCACCCACGTCCTGTCCTGACGAGCCCAGAAATGGACCAGACCTCAGAGGAAGAGGACCTTCCTATTGCTGGCCCCAGTTACCTACGGGGCTCAAAGGGAGTCAGCAGACCAACACCTCTCCCTGAGATCACCGCCCGGAAAAATACCTTGCTTGAGGTGTCCACAGGTTCAGGGGAACTGATGCACCCTGAATGGCCCCACCCCTCAGCTCCAGACCCTCCAAAATCACCCCCAGGAGAAGAAGTGGCAGAAGCTCAGAAATGAAGGCACAGTGCCCATCTGACAGCACAAGACCTCCCATACCTGAGCCCTTCTCATGAGAAGGAAACCAGACTCCATATGTGGTTCAGACCACATGACAGACAGGGCAGCAAAACCAGCTATAAAGCCAGTCCGTTAGGGCCTAGCCATTGGTGAACCACTGGTGAATCTTGTGTTACTATGCTGTCTATAACTACCTTCCTGGACAGCTCTCCTTCTATCTGGAACACCTTGATCCCTGAACAACTGAACTGTTCCCTGGCCTTGCTGGCAAGGCAGAATTTTGAGACACCTGACATTGATGGAGGGAATGTGACAGGACTGAGCTATATTGACTTTGTACTGCACAATGTAAAAATTATGACTAGCAATAGTCATTCAAGCTATCCACCAGATTAGTCAGCTTGTGGCTTTTATTACAGTAATTTTTAAAAGCCTACTCGACATTAGTATTTTTTCATTATCAGAAGCAATACCTCACAACAACAAAACCTCTACATATACATACCTGTCTTAACAAGCAGGTTTCTGGAGAGCTGGCATTCCAAAGGAAGAACCGTTGTCACATTAGCAAAAGCAGCTGTTGATGCTGGTGTTGTAGCAGCAGCAGAAGTATTTTCCGCAGGTGTAGGGAGAAGTCTAGTTGTTTTCGCTGATGCTGTAATAGATGTCAAAGCTGCTGTAATTGTCAGTGGGTATGCAGTTGATGTTTTAGTGATGTCTGGGCTTGTGGATTTCTTGGTGTCAAGTGCAGTTGTTTCAGATTGTCTTGGTGCATGTGTTGTGGGAGCTGAAACTGTACTAGATTTGGGGATTGGAAATGAACTAGTGGTATGCACAGGTATTGTAGACTCATCTCTTGAAACAACTGAAAAGCCTGTATGTGTCACTATTGGGCTTAAAGTTGATGCCATTTTTGTGGCGGTGTGATTTTTTGCTAGTGTTGATATTAACGTGCTTAATGCCATCACAGATGGCGAATTTTCTGTGCTCAGTGAGAACAAGGATGAAGTCAGCATTGGTGATGTTGGAGCTGATTTTCCTGTAACTGGTGTTGCTTCTGAAGTTGCTACAGATGGTATTACACCAGGAGACACAGACGGTAACACTGTAATGACAGAATGAGTAAAGTTGGTTGTTGGCAACAAAGAAGTTAGTTGTGTTCGTGATGCATGGATAGAGGTTATGATGGCTGCATTAGTGTTATGTGCTTGCAATGGAGTGATCTTAGTGGCATTAGGCACTTCAACTGTATCTAGGATATCACTTGTACCTTTCGTATACCACCCTCCTGTACGTAATGTTGGCTGTTTACTCAAGTGATTATTTGTTTCTGAATCAAGGGTATTTGTGAACTGTGTTGTTTTGCCTGAAGTTGTATATTCTTCAATGAGATTTAATACTGGTGTTGAGCTTAGCAATTCATGTACTGGGATGGGAGGAACTGTTGTTTTTTTACCACTAACAGCACTAATTTTCTTATTTACCGGAACAGTTAATTTAGCAATGAACTGAGAAGCCAGTGAGAGTGGAGCTGAAGTTGCATAAAACGCATTTGTTGATGCATTTTTAAAATTAGCTGTTTGAGGCATCGACATAGTCTCGGATTTGGCATAAGAAACAAAAGGCCATGTGTGAGAATATGTTGACAAAGTTAGGGAAAATGCATACGTGCTAGTAGATGTTCTTGTATTAGTAGCTGTGAAATCCTTAGACATAGGATGAGATTCTGTGCTAAAATCTGTGAAACTTTTAGACTTCATTCCAGTGAAAGTTGAAGCTGAAACATTCTGAATAGACTTTAAAGATGTATTAATGGCTGATGGTGCAGAACTAGGAAGTGTCTGATTATGTACATAATTTGTTCGTTGCTGTAGGCCTGGAACCTCTGAATATATTGTTCTTAAAGTGGTAGGGTTTGCATAATCCTTTGCAGCTTGGGACATTTGAGTTGTGCTCTTTCCTGAAGATACGCTAATAGTAGTAGAAGACTGCAAATCTCCAATGTCCCACTCAGAGACTAAAGCTGTGGTTCTAGAAATCTTCCCAGTGTTTGACGTATCTACAATGCCTTTTGACACAGCATTAGAAACATCTAGGGAAGTTGGCCCTGGGCTTTCCAAATGTCCTGCTGCTGAAGTAAATGAGGGCAGTACATATATGTCTGGACGTGCAGTAGTACTATAGGATACATCAGCCGTATGTGAATTTTCATGCATTTCAGCATCAGATTTATTTAAAGGGGAATAAGATAAATGTTCTGTATGCTGTGTCACAGTGGTGGATACCTTTGCATTTCCCCCTTCCTCTTCTGTTAAGCTAAATGTTGGGCTTTGTTCATTAGAATCTGTTAGCTGTAAATCTATGGAACCTTTAGGTGAAGATATAAACGTGGCAGTGGAGTGAGTTTTCAGAAGGCCTCTACGGGAAGTCAACAAAGATACAGAAAATGCAGCAGAGCTGGTTCTTTCTAGTGACAAAATTTTCTCAAGCGTTGTTCTCCATGGTGTTTGCTTGCTGACAGGAATTTCTAGAGTAAAGTTTGTGGTTTGTGTCTGTGGAGACTGAGAAGGAAGGACACTGTTAGCATCAACATTTGTGAACACGGTTGCTGTAGTATCTTTTGTGAAAGACCGACGCTGTAACGATCTCACCAAGGAATAATAAGGAGGCCACAAAGTAGGTTCATAACGTAAGGGAGGTATGGATTCATAAGCTATATCAGAAGTATCTTTTGTAAAAACCCAGTTGGTTGATTCTGTGACATAAGGATTTGTTAAATGAATTTTTGAGACAACTTTATCATTTGGTGCTGAAATGGTAGCATCTGCCGCTATATTAAAACTCTCATTTGTCCCCAGTATTAAGGAAGTGACTTCATCTGCTCTATAGGAGACTGGCATACTTGTAGATGCTGGTGCTTGAGCTATTGCATTACTTGTGCTTATTGCCTCAGAAATAACTACAGTTGGCACTGTTGGGGAAGACACATTTGTAACCAACTGGAAAAGTCTTGGACTTTCAGAAGCTCTCTCTTTGGTGGAACTTGACAGTGATACAGAAGGCAAATCAGTTCTCATTTTCAAGAATGCAGATGGAATCCTTGAGGTATAGAAGACTGATGTAGAAATCCAAGGAACTGTTGTCTTGCTCTTATGAACTGGGGATGATGCGGTTACAGAGATGCTACTCTCTTTATGAGGTGTCATGGCATCAGGTAGCTGTCTCATGAGCACTGCTCTGGAAGATGCTTTATGAATTAATCCAAAGAAAGAATTATTTTTGCTAGAATTCAATGGCACTCTCTGAGTAGATAATAGAAGAGAAGTGGGATTGGATATTATTGCATGCAAAGTAGGAGAATGCACTTTTCTATTCCTTGAGTATATGTGTCTCTCTGCTGGTAATGAAGAGTGTCCATTAATCAAGCCAAACGTATTACTAAAAGAAGTGGCAACTGAAAATTCTTTGCCACCATTTTTGGATAATGCATATTTTTTTGTGCTGGAATTTCCAGTAGTTACTGTGGTCAGTAGATTACCTGAACTTTTATTAGAATAAGTATTAGCTGTGTTTATGCTGAATGAATGTTCTGTATCTGTGGATGAAGGCACTTTAGTGGGTGGCACAGTCAACTTGGAAACAATAATGATATGAGGTGACTCTTTTACCAATGGCAAAGGGGATGATGATGGAGAGGTTGAAAGTATGTCTGATCCTGGTGTGATTTCTTTTGAAATGGAAGATGTTGCATATGGCATTATCTGAGATGACACGGTAGTAGTTGGATGTGTCACTGATGATGATGTGGACAATGCAGAGAACACACTGATTTGAGGCAAACCTGATACAATAGTCATTTCATCAGCATCTTGAGACTTCACTGCTGATTCAGCTGATACTTCAGAAGGCTCCTGGGATGCACTGTTGCCACTGCCTTGATACAGACTTGGCAAAAACCTAGTTTGGTCCATAGTTCTGGTCCGTGTCCCTGCTAATGTACTTTTTATTATCTGAAGCAGATTGGCATTCTCCAAGGCTTGCCTCATTGAAATGTCACCCACTGAGGAAGACTCAAGTTCTCTAGAAGGCCATGTTGGTGATAATACAGCTCTCCAGTTGGTAAAAGACTCTGAAGAGGGGGCAACATTTATCTGCTGATGCTCAGTGCCTGCAAAATAATACATTTATACTGAGTACCAAAAAGATAATATAGCACAATATTATTATTTTTAAGCAACATGACTTCCCACGCCACATAAGATGGAAATGGGCAGCTTGATTGGGGGGATTTGTGGCCAAAGATTGGGTCAAAATGCAATTGCCCATCTTTTCATTATCATTGCAATCATGGCTATAACACACAGTTAGAAACAAGGGTTCCCAAAGCACATCCTCACTAGGTTGTCAGAATGAAAAGCAATGTGTTTTCATTCTTCAGAGGGAAGAGACAAACTCTCTGAGATAAAAATTAATGACCTTTTGGACAAGACACCTACAATTTGTCTGTTAAAATGACACATACAGAGAAAAGTACAGAGATATCACAAGTAAGGATAAACTGCACATGAACATGTGAAATTCCTCACACTGTTTGACCATGTTGAAAAAATATAGAACAAGCTGACAATGTGTTCTATAAACTACAAAGGCCTGACCATGCTGCACTGGACAAAACTCCCAATGTTGCTAGCAGTCATAGTGTGTCAATGTATTAAGGAAGAAGCTTGGGGTTAGTAGTAGCTAAACAAAGGGAATAGATGCTGACAACCAAGCATCAGTGACTTGGCAAACGATACAGCACAGGAATAGTGTTGGTCTTGGCTTGGTTCCTCCATGGAGCAGCTGTAGTGTTTATCTTGCCAGCCTTAATTGTGTGCACAATTACATGCAGGCAAGCAAGAAAAGAAAGCAGGGATCAAAATGAGGGGGGAAAGAAAGAGCAAAGATTAAAATGAACCAAAGAATGGTTCATATATGCAAAAACACACATACATACAAAAACTCTCACATGCAAATACACAGGTTATTTTGGAAAGTAACAATGAAATGGTTGCACCTTGCTATACATCAGAAATGGCTACCAGATTTTCTAAAGCATACCTGTGCGTGCATGCATGCATGCATTCTTTTGCTTTTTTTTTTTACCATTTAGAGTTCAAAACTGATTTTGTTATGTTGAACATAAAGGGTCAGCTATTGCTTGATAGACTATTTGACAGCCTAGTACATCAGAAGCATTATAAAAATAAGTGGCACGCATGCTTGCATGCCCTGTGGTACTCGTTTATGGTGTGTCTTCGAATAAGCAGGTACCATGGCCCTACTGCTCTCTTTGACTTAGCATGTGAGAAGAAACAAGCTCACCCCACAAGATCCTACTATACAAAGCCAAACCACTGTGGGACAAGGTAAATTTCTAGCAAGGGCAGGCAACAGTCCCCCAGAAAAAAGAATACTGAATACTCTAGGGCCTGCTTCATTTCCAGCACTTCATGGTATTGCTTTATCCAAAGCAGAAAGTGCAATAGTATGTTGCAGGACTCAACATTTTCTAAATATTTTGACCACAGAAATGCTTAAGGGTCCCTATTAAGAAAAAAATACCTGTTAAAGGTCTTTTTCATAAAGAGTTGCCAGGTATTGATCAAGTTTGTTTGAGGCCAGCCTTCGCCAAAAGGTGCCTTCCAGATGTGTTGGACTATGCTGGCTGGGGGGTTCTGGGAATTGTAGCCCAACACATCTGGAGGACACCAGGTTGGGGAAGGCTGTTTTAGGCAGTTGGACCCCTAGTATAATTAATGTAATTAATTAATTAATTCAATGTACAGGTGCCCAAACTAAGCCAACTGAGATACAAACAACTTGCAAAGCTTTATTTACTTCAGTCAGCCATTTAATATCATGTCCTATGTAGCACTTTTATAAAACATGGATTAAATTATCTTTCCTTGATTATATTTAAAAGCCATATTTGGGACATAATGGATGAGAGGCCCCTGCCTTTGCCACAGTCGATACCATTAATAGATACATTAAGACGCAGTTCAAGTAAAGGAAGTGCTGATACTTAACAGAAAAAATAAGGATAACAACATATTGCAATTACATGGAATACTCATAATTTTCTGCATGTCTTCCGTGTTTGGTATAAACAGGTTTTTCTGGTAGAGCAAAGCAGCTTTGATTCTTTTTAAAGGATAGGTGGGATACAAATGTTTCAAATAAATAACTAAAATAGGACCTGAAGGTTTGAAGCTCTACCTTTTTCCCAAAGGCACTGCATAAAGGCCTGCCTTGGACTCTAGAAGGCAAACCTGATTAATCTCTTATTTGAGAAAATGACAGGTGAAAACCTGAGAAGCTAAATCAGCCTTCCACCAACCTGGTGCTCTTCAGAAGTTTTGGACTTCAGCTTCCATCAGCCCCAGCCAGCATGGGCAAAGGTCAGGAAAACTGGAAGTTGTCATCAAATATATTTCCCCCCCGCACATCTGGAGGGCACTAGGCTGGGGAAGGATGAGCTAAGATAGTAACCAAAACTGGAGAATCCCCACACCAAGGACCAAACTATACTAGATGTCGGAGACCTGTGATCAGATCTCCTTTCTCTAAATGTTTGTGAAAAGCGGTATGTGGAAAGCAGAAGTTCATGAAAATTTTCTGGAAAGCAAAATCTGGCAGAATGATATAGATGACCAAGCTACCTCAGGGTTGGTACTCACCCAAAGTAGTTTGGTCATTTGTATCAGATCTAAGTTCCACTAGGGAGTGGATGCATCTAACAGGGATGGGTGGGGGGCACTGTTTCTGCCATTTTTAAGAGATCAAATCCTTCACCAGAATTAAACATCCATCAGCTTTCTCCTAGCCACTCAAGATCTCCACTACACATTGGGGGGGGGGGGAAGCAAAATACGCTACCTGTGAAAGGAAGTCTTTTAATGTTCAAACTTATTTAGATGACTACTATCAGCAAAACAAAAAATATATCCCCCCGTCCCACACAACACCCAATAGCCTTCTGCAGTGACATACGCTATTAGCAAAAAAAAGCAAGTAGTATGGTGGACCACGTGGCTACCTTCAATTGGGCCATGGGGAGGGGGGAGGTTTATTAAGCTGCATATATTTTCAGAAAATGCTTGCTTTTAGAACACTTTGTTTTGTCAAACTAGCACTATGCCTATTATCCTCAGCTTGCATAACCACAATCAAATGTAAATTGGTAGAATCTACTATCAGTGAAAGGCAAGCTTTTTATATAATTTCAAGTGACGAAAATTGTAAGTAGCAAGTTTGCTAAGCTGGACCTCCTTATTTTTATTTTAAATTAAAACGTTTATCCCCCAAAAGATCCTGCAGGCACAACTGCAGCAACATCACCTCAGAGAAGTTGCTGAAAATTAAATGAAATAGAACTGTAAAAATAACTTAAAACTGGGTGGGCTGAAAACAGATTGAGTGGGTGACAGAAGGCAAGATGCAATCACCACACGAAGCAAGGCAAGGCAGGGTAGGCTTGGAGAGAGGGAGAACGGCAAAGTGGCAATGGTGGAAAAATAGCCTTTTCGGGAATGGCAAATAGTATTGGTTGCCCTGCAGTATTGGTGGAAATAAAAGGTTGGGGGAATAACGTGAAAAGGTGACATGGAAGAACACAGACACCAGCCACAAAAACGGAAGCAAAGATGGACTACAGGAACAGATGGAGGGAAGTGGGAGGAGAAATGAAATTGGGAGTTGAGGACTTCATTGAAACCCTGCATTAATCAAATTACACATGTTAGTAGATAGCTCTGTAGAGCCAGTATGAGCCAACATGGTTCAACAGGAACAACAAAATGGAAGACAACACCCACCCCAAGAGAGTTAACCAGGAACTGATGATGAGATGCAGTGTGAATCCCAGCATATTCTCACATAATCAAGAAAAACAGTTCAAATTAAATTGCTGAAGCGCATTCATGCCCTAAATTGCCCAATGCCGACAGATTAGGTGTTCTGTAACAAGCCCTTCATAATAAACTAGAGCTGGCAGAAAAGAAAATCTGCTTAACTGGCAAAGCATAGTGGTTAAGAAGGAAAGAACTTAAATAATAAAAGCAGTGACTGTTATCTGAGAACTGCAGACTGATATAACGCTGTCAGTAACTCTTGTATCTCAATAAACTATGATAACACAAACAGAAAATACCTTTTATACAAGGGTGCTGCTACATCAAGAATCAGTGATAATGCACTTCATAAAAAAGACTGAGTGTGGAGGGGAGAGAGAGAATCCCAAACCATTTATGTATGTTAATTAACGATGGATTCAATCATTTGACAATACTCTATTCAGGCTATTATATAAAGATAACCTGTCCAACATTATTGTCAGCCAGAAGTATTTCTGGCTATATCAGAATATATCCAGAAAAGATCAAAAAAGCAAGGCAAAAATCAAGCTGCAGCTAATAAAAGATACTGAAACAAAGAAGACATTACAACTATTTTAGAAAGAAAAGGAACACAAAGCTGACTACTCTGGTCAGAAGCTGATGGAAAATAAAGGCCCTGATTCACGTGTCCTTGCCAAGTAAGGTGTGGCAGGTGACTATGAGGGAGAGAGCCTATTATTCAGTGAAGGTGCCCCAGCTTTGGAACGTCTTTCCCAAAGCAGTTCACCTGGTGCCCTCTCTGATGTATTTCCAGCACCAGGAGAAGACCTCTTTATTATCACAATTTATCCTTCAGCTTAAACTCACCGCCACGGGATTGAGGCTGTTTATATTATAAGGATTTATATTTTTATCTCGTATTTTAGATATTTTGTATCCTTCTGTATTTTAAATTATTTGCTGCCCTAAGAACATTGCTAAAGAGCAGGATAATAGACGCTCAAAATAAACAAGACACAATAAATAAAGGGAAGGCTGAACTTCTTGCTTCAGGCCTCTACATAAAAGGAAAGAAGCAATAAAACATTTAGCAACATCGACACACAAAAAAGAGACCAGTTCCAAAGAGCTCCAGATGGTGTTCCACTTGGGAACGGGAGCTTTTTAGCTCACTTTTCCAGCAGCAGCTCCTACATACCTCAAAATGCACCCTGATACCAGGGAGTCCCCCAGAGTGGTACCACCCCATGAGAGCTGCTGCCCCTGGAAAAAAATATTGTCCCTGCCCCCATGGTCATGCAGAAGGACTTTACACATGCACACAGGGTGGGTTGGACTCTGGCCATGGATGAGAAAAGGTCACAACTCATTCTAACAAAGGTTAATTCCATGAATTCTCGGTCAATCTGAATGACTCATGCCAGTGGAGACTGATATCAGCTATCCAAGGTTCTTGAAGGAGTTCATGAGGACAATCTCAGAATTACCAACAGGAAAACCTGTGTGGATACTAAAGCCTGGAGGAGAGAAGATGTAGATTCTTTTCTTGGGAAGGGGATAGAAAGATCATCCAGAGAATTACAAAGCATTCTGCTGGCTTCTGTACCTGTTGTTGTTCAGTCGTTCAGTCGTGTCCGACTCTTCGTGACCCCATGGACCAGAGCACGCCAGGCCTTCCTGTCCTGCGCTCTTTCCCGGAGCGTGCTCAAGTTCATATTCATTGCATCCATGATGCTATCTAGTCATCTCATCCTCTGCCGTCCCCTTCTCCTTTTGCCTTCAGTCTTTCCCAGCATCAGGGTCTTTTCCAGGGAGTTTTCTCTTCGCATTAGGTGGCCAAAATATTGGAGCTTCAGCTTCATTATCTGTCCTTCCAATAAGCACTCAGGGTTGATTTCCTTAGGGATGGACTGATTTGACCTCCTTGCAGTCCAGGGGACTCGTAAGAGTCTTCTCCAGCACCACAGCTCGAAAGCATCAATTCTTCGGCGCTCAGCCTTCCTTATAGTCCAGCTCTCACAGCCATACATTACTACTGGGAAAACCATAGCTTTGATTAGACGGACCTTTGTCGGCAAGGTGATGTCTCTGCTTCTTACTATGCTGTCTAGGTTTGCCATAGCTTTCCTCCCAAGGAGCAAGCGTCTTTCATTTCATGGCTACAGTCACCGTCTGCGGTGATCTTAGAGCCCAAGAAAGTAAAATCTGTCACTGCTTCCATTTCTTTCCCTTCTATATGCCAGGAAGTGATGGGGCCAGATGCCATGATCTTCGTTTTTTTTAATGTTGAGTTTCAAACCAGCTTTTGCACTCTCCTCTTTCACCCTCAACAAGAGGCTCTTGAGATCCTCTTCGCTTTCTGCCATTAGGGTGGTATCGTCTGCATATCGAAGGTTGTTGATAATTCTCCCGGCAATCTTAATTCCGACCTCTGATTCATCCAACCCGGCATTTCTCATGATGTACTCTGCATATAAGTTAAATAAGCAGGGTGACAATATGCAGCCTTGTCATACTCCTTTCCCAATTTTGAACCAATCGGTTGTTCCATCTCTGGTTCTTACTGTTGCTTCTTGACCCTCATACAGGTTTCTCAGGAGACAGGTAAGGTGGTCTGGTACTCCCATCACTTTAAGAATTTGCCACAGTTTGTTGTGATCCACACAATCAAAGGCTTTAGCGTAGTCAATGAAGCAGAAATAGACATTTTTCTGGAATTCTCTTGCTTTCTCCATGATGCAGCGAATGTTGG
Source organism: Heloderma suspectum (assembly GCF_057233095.1). Taxonomy (NCBI): domain Eukaryota; kingdom Metazoa; phylum Chordata; class Lepidosauria; order Squamata; family Helodermatidae; genus Heloderma; species Heloderma suspectum. The sequence goes on along the minus strand of NC_139458.1, from coordinate 108,785,854 downwards.
CGATTTGATCTCTAGTTCCTCTGCCTCTTCTAAACCCAGCTTGTACTTCCGGTAGTTCTCGGTTCGCATACTGCTGAAGCCTAGCTTGTAGGATTTTGAGCATCACCTTGCTGGCATGTGAAATGAGCGCAATTGTGCGGTAGTTTGAACACTCTTTGGCGTTGCCCTTCTTTGGAATTGGAATGTAAACTGACCTTTTCCAGTCTTGTGGCCACTGTTGAGTGTTCCAGATTTGTTGGCATATTGAATGCAGCACTTTAACAGCATCATCTTTTAGGATTTTAAATAGGTCGGCTGGAATACTGTCATCTCCACTAGCTTTGTTGTTACTAATGCTTCCTAAGGCCCACTTGACTTCACTCTTGAGGATGTCCGGCTCCATTTCAGTGACCGCACTATCATGGCTATCAGGGATGTTAAGATCTTTCCTGTATAGTTCTTCTGTGTATTCTTGCCACCTCTTCTTAATCTCATCTGCTTCTGTTAGTTCCCTGCCTTCTTTGTCCTTTATCATGCCCGTCTTTGCACAGAAGGGGCTTGCGTAACTCAGTGAAGCCGTAAGCTATGCCATGCAGGGCCACCCAAGATGGACACGTCATGGCAGAGAGTTCTGACAAAATGTGGTCCACTGGAGAAGGAAATGGCAACCCACTCCAGTATTCTTGCCAAGAAAACCCCATGGAACGTATCACAAGGCTAAAAGAGATGACGCCGGAAGATGAGCCCCTCAGGTCGGAAGGTGTCCAATATACTACTGGGGAAGAGCAGAGGGTATTTCCAAGTAGCGCCAGAAAGAGTGAAGCGGCTGGGCCAAAGCCGAAAGGACACTCAGCTGTGGATGTGTCTGGTGGTGAAAAGAAAGTCCGATGCTGTAAAGAACAATATTGTTTAGGAACCTGGAATGTAAGGTCAATGAATCAAGGTAAGCTGGAGGTGGTCAAACATGAGATGGCAAGATTGAACATCGACATCCTGGGAATCAGCAAACTAAAATGGACAGGCATGGGCAAATTTAATTCAGGTGACCACAGTATCTACTACTGTGGGCAAGAATCCCTTAGAAGAAATGGAGTAGCACTCATAGTCAACAAAAGGGTGGGAAAAGCAGTACTGGGGTACAATCTCAAAAACAATAGAATGATCTCAGTACGAATCCAAGGCAAACCATTCAACATCACAGTAATTCAAGTCTATGCCCCAACCACTGAGGCCGAAGAAGCTGAGGTTGATCGGTTCTATGAAGACCTACAACACCTTCTAGAACTAACACCAAAAAAAGATGTCCTCTTCATCATAGGGGATTGGAATGCTAAAGTAGGAAGTCAAGAAATCACCGGGATAACAGGCAGGCATGGCCTTGGTGTACAAAATGAAGCAGGACAAAAGCTAATAGAGTTCTGCCAAGAGAACACGCTGATCATACCAAACACTCTTTTCCAACAGCACAAGAGGTGACTCTACACATGGACATCACCAGATGGTCAGTATCGAAATCAGATTGATTATGTCCTTTGCAGTCAAAGATGGAGAAGCTCTATACAGTCAGTAAAAACAAGACCTGGAGCTGACTGTGGCTCAGATCATGAGCTTCTTGTTGCAAAATTTCGGCTGAAATTGAAGAACGTAGGGAAAACCACTAAACCATTCAGGTATGACCTAAATCATATCCCTTATGAATATACAGTGGAGGTGAGGAATAGATTTCAGGGATTAGACCTGATAGACAGAGTGCCTGAGGAACTATGGACAGAGGTCCGTAACATTGTTCAGGAGGCAGCAACGAAATCCATCTCAAAGAAAAAGAAATGCAAGAAAGCCAAGTGGCTGTCTGATGGGGCTTTACAAGTAGCGGAGGAAAGAAGGGAAGCGAAAAGCAAGGGAGAAAGGGGAAGATATATCCAACTGAATGCAGAGTTCCAGAGAACAGCAAGGAGAGACAAGAAGGCCTTCTTAAATGAACAATGCACAGAAATCGAGGAAAACAACAGAATGGGAAAGACTAGAGATCTCTTCAAGAAAATCGGAGATCTCAAGGGAACGTTTTTTGCAAAGACGGGCATGATAAAGGACAAAGAAGGCAGGGACCTAACAGAAGCAGATGAGTTTAAGAAGAGGTGGCAAGAATACACAGAAGAACTATACAGGAAAGATCTTAACATCCCTGATAGCCATGATAGTGCGGTCACTGAAATGGAGCCGGACATCCTCGAGAGTGAAGTCAAGTGGGCCTTAGGAAGCATTAGTAACAACAAAGCTAGCGGAGAGGACAGTATTCCAGCTGAGCTATTTAAAATCCTAAAAGATGATGCTGTTAAAGTGCTGCACTCAATATGCCAACAAATTTGGAACACCCAAGAATGGCCGCAAGACTGGAAAAGGTCAGTTTACATTCCAATTCCAAAGAAGGGCAACGCCAAAGAGTGTTCAAACTACCACACAATTGCGCTCATTTCACATGCCATCAAGGTGATGCTCAAAATCCTACAAGCTAGGCTTCAGCAGTATGCGAACCGAGAACTACCGGAAGTACAAGCTGGGTTTCGAAGAGGCAGAGGAACTACAGATCAAATTGCCAACGTTCGCTGGATCATGGAGAAAGCAAGAGAATTCCAGAAAAACGCCTATTTCTGCTTCATTGACTATGCTAAAGCCTTTGATTGTGTGGATCACAACAAACTGTGGCAAATTCTGAAAGTAATGGGAGTACCAGACCACCTTACCTGTCTCCTGAGAAACCTGTACGAGGGTCAAGAAGCAACAGTAAGAACCAGACATGGAACAACCGAGTGGTTCAAAATTGGGAAAGGAGTACGACAAGGCTGCATATTGTCACCCTGCTTATTTAACTTATATGCAGAGTACATCATGAGAAACGCCGGGTTGGATGAATCACAGGTCGGAATTAAGATTGCCGGGAGAATTATCAACAACCTCCGATATGCAGACGATACCACCCTAATGGCAGAAAGTGAAGATTATCTAAAGAGCCTCTTGTTGAGGATGAAAGCGGAGAGTGCAAAAGCTGGTTTGAAACTCAATATTAAAAAAACGAAGATCATGGCATCTGGCCCCATCACTACCTGGCATATAGAAGGGAAAGAAATGGAAGTAGTGACAGATTTTACTTTCTTGGGCTCTAAGATCACCGCAGACGGTGACTGTAGCCATAAAATTAAAAGACGCTTGCTCCTTGGGAGGAAAGCTATGGCCAACCTAGACAGCACAGTAAGAAGCAGAGACATCACCTTGCCGACAAAGGTCCGTCTAATCAAAGCTATGGTTTTCCCAGTAGTAATGTATGGCTGTGAGAGCTGGACTATAAGGAAGGCTGAGCGCCGAAGAATTGATGCTTTCGAACTGTGGTGCTGGAGAAGACTCTTACGAGTCCCCTGGACTGCAAGGAGGTCAAGTCAGTCAATCCTAAAGGAAATCAACCCTGAGTGCTCAATGGAAGGACAGATACTGAAGCTGAAGCTGAAATATTTTGGCCACCTAATGCGAAGAGAAAACTCTCTGGAAAGGACCCTGATGCTGGGAAAGACTGAAGGCAAAAGGAGAAGGGGACGGCAGAGGATGAGATGGCTAGATAGCATCACCGATGCAATGAATATGAACTTGAGCACACTCCGGGAGAGAGCGCAGGACAGGAAGGCCTGGCGTGCTATGGTCCATGGGGTCACGAAGAGTCGGACATGACTTAATGACTGAACAACAACAAAGGAGGGCTTTAAGCACATACTCAATTCTCCCATTATAACCAATGAAATGTAAAAATGATTAACGCTGGCCAGGAATTAATACATCAAACATGATCTCCTCCAATATGCTAACTAGTTTTGTATGCTTCCCTGAATGAAAAAAAAATAAACTAACTTCTCTTTTATTGGACTCATTAACCACCTTGAGTTGTTACTTGAGAAGCAGAGGCTAGAAATTGAATGAATTGATGAATTTCACAATCTGCTTTCTGAGCCCTGCATTTGCTTCAGGCTCTGCTCTTCTAAAGTTACCTATCAAGAATCCAGCATGCACTGAACAGCCAATTATCAAAGCTCCATCTTGTCCCAGCTTTTATACATTCATGGCAATGCTAAAAGGATCAGTTAAAGGTAGAGAAGAGCTAGAAGGTAGAAACAGCCCATACGTATAGTAAAAGTAACAGGTTGAGAGTATACAGTAAAGGAAAGAAGCTGGAAAACAGTACAAACTTAGAACAAAATGCTTAGCAGCAGCAGGGATATACCAGCTTTCTGATATTATTGAAATGCAAATCAGAGTAACACAACCTGGTGAGATTTGAGCAACAAGTTAACGAGGGTGGGATGCCCAGTACAGGCAGCATGTGCTGATTCCAGGGATACAGAGGATTTTTGTCCTACAGTTCCCAGCAGCCCTAGGCAGCATAACCAATGGTAAGGGATGATGGGAACTGCAAAACAACTGGAGGGCCACAAATTGCCCGCCCCTGTTCTAAGCATTATTGATGAGTACCTGAACGGGCATATTCTGTTTTAAGTTACCAGCCTCTAAAAATGATTAGCACAATTAACAGCTACAAGAAAAAACAACCTTCACATTTCAATTGCAAAGGAAGCCAAAGAACAAACTATACAGAACATGAAATTAAAAACTGTCCAGAGACTTCTGTAGTTATTAAAATTTTACATTGGACCATATACTGCTTTGTTGATATTTAAAATTTATTTACTGCCAAGAACTTGCCTTGTATTTAGAAATAAACTGCTGTTGACTGTGGATGTAGCTTTTGGGAATTTTTGCGACTGAAAACAAACAACTGATCTAAGCTAAGTGCAGCACAAACCCAGCAAAAGTAACTGGTTTTTACATAACCTTTCAAGCCCGTGGCAGCACACGCAGCTCAAAAGGTTGCATGAACCAAACCTTGAAAACAACTGTAAGCCATGAAGTGGGTCTCAGGCATTCCCATACATAGCATGGGAATGGCTTCACTCTGCTTTGCTCCACCCCAGAAAGTGGGGGGGGGGAGGGGATGAATTGTGTCTTCTCCACCTGCATAACCATGCCCCAACCAGTAGAGTGGACAGAACGTATCAAGATGTAAACACACAAAAAGTGCTCTGCCCTTCATAATATGGCAAGTAAATTGCTGTTTCACATGCAATTTATAGCAGAAGACCTATGATTTAGGAGCGCTATGAGCTACCTGTATGGAAGGACTCTGGGAACAAGCATGGGAAATTTATATTTGCATATGTATGTTAAGCTTATATTTTAAAAATAAACAATTCTATACCATTTTAAAACATGTTAATAGTAGCAATAATTATTTGTTTTGGTTTTACAATTAACTGTTTCAGTTTTACAATTATTTATTGCTATTTTACAGTTATTCCAAAATAGTGCATCATCAGTAATGTCATATTATGGCAATCCAGTCTTTATAAATGTTTGGATTTTAACACGAATAATAATAAGTTTGCAATATACCTCCAGGCCAGATTATTCTGCTAAGTCCACAGCTCATTCAGAACACATCAGAGTATGGCATAAAGACTTTATCATCCTATCTGGCTTCATAACGTATGAGTAATGCGATCATCCAGTATTTCTGCTGTTAAAAATCATTACACTCCGTCGTCATGCCATCTCCCTAAGGCCCTGGCCTTCAAGAAAATTACACACAACTTGAACTTTCTGCACTGCAGAACTCCTGCTCAACCACAGATCTTTCCAGAACTGTAATGCATATTCCCAAAGACACAGACCACATGCAGTGGAGACCAGCATAGAAGCACTGAATTAAACAGACGCTAATAGCGAAGCTAATAAGGAAAACACTGAATAGAGACTGACTATTGCCCTAGCCCTTGCTGTAATTAGGGAATGATGTATGGAAAGGAGCCCTACTGTTTTACATATTTATGTATAATACTACAGCATGCTCAGAGTCCACATGTTGTGTCAGCTACATCTAATTTCATACAGTGCCAGCTCCAGGCTCTGAGGGCCCTTGGGCAAGACACTCTCAATGCCCCCCCCCCCCCGGTCAGTGAATCTACCTTCTCACCGTCACAAATTGCTATTGCTCCTCATCCTCGTTTTCATCATTGCTACCAATGATGCTATACAGGCAGGCAGGCAACCAGGGAGAAAGCGGGCAGTTGCATTTACTGCTACGCCTTCTCACCAACATTGCCTGGGCCAGAGCAAGAGACAAGCGAACAAGTAGGTTGCAGCGATGAAGAGAAAGAGCAAGTCCAGGTGGCTCTTGCCAGTGGGGCCCTGCTGGGGTATGGGACCTCAGCAGGTGCCCAACCATGCCTACCCTTGATGCCAGCTCTGTTCATATACACAGGTCATGGGGGGCAGAACCATGATCTCTCACACTACTCAATCCTAAGAACCACTTGAAACCTCCCTGACCATTCTGCACTTACCCCTCCATCTTTCAGCTTAAACCTCTAACTGCCCTGGTTCTCCTGAATCTATAAGCTGATCTCTTCTAATGTCACTATAGGGCTTGGCAGGCAGAGGTGCCACAGACCATCTGGAATCTACCCCACTCACTCTCAGCACTGCTTCTTCCTATTGTTGCACTCATCTCAAGAGGGAGGAAGCAGGACATTGGCAGATTTCCTGCTTCTTTGCTCCTGAAGTGAGCAGGGTGGTAGGAAAAAGCTGGGGGAGAAGAAGCAACCAGACAGGTGGGTGGATGGGCAGGCAGGTGGCAGCAGAAGCAGTGGGCAGGGGGAGGAAAAAGCTAGCAGGCAGGCGATGCAGCAGAAGCGGGAGGGAAAGGGGGCAGCCACAGAACTGTCTGTGGGGAGGAAGAACAAAGCAGGCAGGCAGCGTGGCAAAAGCAAAGAAGTGGGCGGGGGGTAGAAAGAAGGAAGAGGAGGAAGAGAAGACAGGAGAAGTGAGGATGGAAAGAAAAAGATAGGAGAAAAGATGGCTGCAGGGAGGAGAGAAAGGAAATCCTGTGGGGGGGGGAGAAGGAAGGACATCTAGGGAAGGGAGCAAGAGAAGAGGAAATACATGGAGAGCAACAACAAAAAAAGTCAAAAATTATATATGCACCCCTGTACCTGGAAAAAAATTGTAAATGCACCTGCCAACCTGAAAAGGTTGTCTATCCCTGCTCTAGATGCTATTAGCTTGGTTCCTCTAAGAGAGTTCGAGCAGCCTTGGGACATGCAGCTGAGTGCAAAGAAGAACTTAGAAGAACAAGTAATTGCATTCTAGGGTTAACAAGGAACATCTGTTGAACAAAACTACATAGCTTGTATCCACACTTTGCTCCTACTGGCCGAAGAGGGGAGGCAACATTTACCAATTCCCTATCCCCCTGTAGGCCCTTATGCCTCCAGATGGTTCAGGATAGTATGGGAGGTAGCAAATGTCACCTTGCCCATCCCCCTTTCCCTCAGTGGAATCCCTTTGCTGGATCAAAAGGCTTCCATGTACAGAAGGAACTCTATTTCATGGACAATAAAGTCTGGATCCTGTCAGATCCCCTGCATCCATATCCCAGCATTGCCCCTAGGAGGATTCAGATGAATCTATTCAGGGAGAGTCCTTGACAAAGACACACCTTCCTAGCCCAAAGACACAGCTCTCTCCTCATCCTCTGACTCTTAAGAATGAACTCTCCTGCTCTAAAGGCATGCAGGAGCGACGCTGCAGAATCAAACATTAGGGAGGGATTGAGGGATTACAGACAGCTCTACCAGGGGATGGAGCCATTTGAAGACTGAGCCCTGCCAACCTTCTTAAGGTTCAGATGACTCCAGTCCTTTGGTGAGACCACAGTCCTTTGCTGTTTCAGCTAGTGAGGCACACTGGGTGCTACCCAGGGTCCTGACTACTGCTCCCCCCAAACTGCTGAGACTATTCTGTCCTGACTAGCCATACCTTGATTTACCTCCACCTGTCTGACTTTAACCTGACTTACTTAATTGAACCTCACTTATCCTAACAACTTACTCTGATCCGTCTGGTTGACTGACTTCAACCTAACTAATTTAAATGGGACTGAAAGTGGACCCGTGGCCACTTACTTGTGGGGTGCCACAGGGTTCCATCCTCTCCCCGATGCTATTTAACATCTATGTGAAGCCACTGGGGGCTATCATCAGGAGGTTTGGGGTGCAGTGTCATCAATATGCGGATGACACTCAGCTCTACCTCTCATTCAAATCTTCACCAAGGTTGGCCGTAGAATCCCTGTCCAAATGTCTGGAGACGGTGAGTGGCTGGATGGGGAGGAATAAGCTGAAGCTCAACCCTGACAAGACCGAGGTACTTTTGGTGGGAGACAAGAGGAGGCTGGGGGATCTTGACCTGGTGTTGAATGGGGTACAGCTACCCTTGAAAGACCAGGTCCGCAGCCTGGGGGTCATTTTGGACTCCCAGCTGTCCATGGAGGCTCAGGTGTCAGCTGTGAGCCGGACAGCGCTGTATCAACTCCATCTGATACGGCGGCTGTGCCCCTACCTTCCCGACCATCTGCTCCCATCGGTAGTACATGCCCTGGTCTCCTCTCGTTTAGACTACTGTAATGCGCTCTACGTGGGGTTACCCTTGAAGACGGTTCGGAAACTGCAGCTGGTACAGAACGCGGCGGCTCGCCTGATTAAAGGCAGCCGCCCGCGAGATCACATCACTCCAGTGCTGAAGGAGTTGCACTGGTTACCAGTTGTTTTCCAGGCCAAATTCAAGGTGTTGGTTTTGACCTTTAAAACCCTATATGGTTCCGGCCCAGCCTATCTTAAGGAGCACCTCCAGCAACACCAGACAGGCCGCTTAACAAGATCAGCCTCGGATGGCCTTCTCTCTGTCCCATCAGCCAGGACACCTAGACTGGTGGGGACGAGGGAGAGGGCCTTCTCTGTGGTGGCCCCCACTCTGTGGAACTCCCTCCCTAGGGAACTCCGTCATGCCCCCTCTTTAATGAGCTTCCGTCGTGCATTAAAAACGTGGTTGTTCAGGCAGGCATTTGGGGTGGGTTAGGGTATTTTTTTAAAAAAAAATTATGGTAAAATTTTATTGTTTTAAATTGTTTATGGTGGGTTGTACATCGCCCAGAGTGGCTGGGTGACCAGTCAGATGGGCGATTAATAAATTTAATAAATAAATAAATTCAACTTGAATCTGCTTGACTCAGCCCACCTCTCCCCTTCAAGACCCAAACCCTCAACCAAACAGGATAAGATCCAACCCTATTAAGAAACACCAACGTTCCATAGTGCATGATTTCAAAATGTCACATTGCACACCATTTGAGCTGTCTGGATGATTTCAAAGTAAAGTGAATTCCGCCCTCCCTTCCCTTGTCCGCTTTAACTGTTGTTTAGCAATACATCTATACTAATGATAACCACAATTAATTGCTAATAAAGTTCACGTTTTGACCAGAGTTAGCAAATCTCTTCATATCCTGATTTTGAATCCTGGTTAAAATTATTAGTCTCTATGAAAAAACACTAAACTTTGATTCAAGCGCACAGGAAAAAGGAAGAGAAATTTGCATCAGAGGGGGAAGGAAAACATGGGAGAAGACATGCATTCTCGGGCCTGGCTCATTTCCAAGCCCGCTTTACATCAGGCCTCAGGAGTCTGGTCTAAACAGATTGTGAATACTCAAGAAAGATCTCGGGTCATGGCAGAAAGCTCCCTGAAAATGTCAATTTAAGTGTGCAGCCGCCATGAAAAGGCTAAATTTAGTGTTCGTCTTTATTAGAGAAAGGATTAAAAAATTAAATAGCAAGTGTCATAATGCCATTATGTAATTATGTAATTCTATAGTTCAGCCCTATTTAGAATTCTCAATAAGAATATCATATTTCTGAAAAAATAACAAAAATGGGCAACTAAAGTAACTAATGAATTGGAGCACTTTCCCTATTAGAGAAAGTTTAAGTGGCTGGGGCTTTTTCGTTTGCAATTCAAAAAAAAGTAAATATATAATACAGGTTCATACATTTATGAATGATGTGGAGAGCATGGACAGAAAAAATGGCTCATGTAATAATAAAATTCATGGTTGTCCAGTTAAAATTGTTGGAGTTGGGTTCTCGATAACTAATTTATAGAACTCATTACTACAAGATGTGGTGATATCAACTAGTTTAGGTGTCCTTTTAAAGTGATTTGAGAACTTCGCTATTAACCATTTTAGCTCAATCAAACCTTGTCATTCAGAAGCAATATTACAAGTTAATTATGCTGTTATTTATAACCATAGGTCAACACAATATGAAATCACATTAGAGCTCTGCTGCATCAGACCAAAAGGGTCCACCTAATCCAATGTCCTGTTTCCCACAGTGTGGGACTGGATGCTTCTAGGAAGCCCATCAGCAACTGTCCACTCCCAAGGTTGGGCCTCACCAACTGCATAATGTCTGTACTTGTCTTTTCAAGTACAGAAGATACTTGAAGTATCTTCTTTTGACTTTTCTGAATCTCCTGCCAATCACTTTTATTGGATAACCCTAGTTCTAATATTAAGAGACAGAAAAACCTATCTCTATTCATTTTGTCCACACCATGTGTAATTTTATAAACCTCTATCATGACCCACAGTCAGTTACCTTTTCCTAAGCTAAAAGTCTCCAAAATGTGTACCTTTCACTCATGAAGAAAGTGCCTCAATCCCCTGATTATTTTGGTTGCCCCTTTCTGTACCTTTCCCTAGCTCTATCAATTTTCCAATTATGGCTGCACCACAGATTTATATACAGGCATTACAATACAGGCAGCTTTATTTTCAGTCTCTTTCCTAATCATCCCTAGCATGGAATTCTTCTTTTTTCATAGCTGCTGGACTCTATTCAATGTTTCCATTGAGTTATACACCACAATCCAAATATGTATTTCCTGGTTAATCGCTGCTAATTTACACCCCATCAGTATATATGTGAATTTGAGATTTGTTTTTGCCCCAGTGTGCACTTACTTACATTTGACATTTCACTGTCCATTTACCTACTCTGAAAATATCTTTTTGGAGCTCTTGGCAATCTTCTTGGATTTTCACCACCCTGAATGATGTGGCATTATTCACAAACTTGACCACCTCATTGCTCACCCCTAATTCCAGATCATTTATAAACAGTTAAAAAAAATAAAGATCTTCAGTGGACCACACGTCTTGTTTTCCTCTACTGTGAAAACTGTCCATTTATCCCACAAGAGAAAAGTAATGAAAACACAACATCACAAAGTGCTAATAAAATATTTAAATAAAAGTGAAGACTCTTTTGGACATAAAAATAGAAAGACAAAAATTATCTTTCAAAAGATTAAAGATAGTTAAACAGTTATATCAGACTCTCACTAGTATAGGCAACGACACTTGGCTGTACACATTTATAATTAAGCAGGTGACACAGCTTCCCAGAGATGTTTGCTTGGACACGCACTAGAAGCGATGTGCCTAGAGAGGGGAGGGGACTTCAACACCTTGGTGCTGTAAGATGAACAAATGCTATTACTACAAAACCAGGATCTGTTGCTGCTGAGATCATCATGAGTTTGGGGGGCGGGGTGTAGGAGAAAAAGAGAAAGAGAAGGTGTATGAGTGGCATGTAAATGGTTTGAGAATCTGTATGAGCATGAGCGGAGTGTGTGTGTGTGTGTGTGTGTGTGTGTGTGAGAGAGAGAGAGAGAGAGAGAATGAATGTGCGTGCGTGCGAGCGAGTGGGAGTGAATACGTGAGAGTGGTGTGGAGGGAGGGAGGGAGGGAGGGAGGGAGGGGGGTGAATGCATGTGTTCAGCCCCTGACATCCCAGCAGACACCCAATGTGACTCTTGAGGCCAAAATGGTTGTGCACCCCTGTGCTTGAGCATTGTGTGAAAAAAATGACACTAAATCCAAAGATGAACGTCCTCTGGTGCTATCTCTTGCATAAGCAGAAGTGTAATAATTGCTGTAGAACCTACCTGGTACAGCATTGCATAAACTGTTGTGCAAGCATTTGTGGAATGGAGCTACTAGCCATTTCCTTCCATGAGTATAGATATAGACATGGGTCTATATCTACATGGGTCTAAAGTCTATAATATATGGGTCTATTGACACTATAATTTTCTAGCTGTCAAGATCACAGAGATAAGTTGAAGAAAACCTATTACAATGTCCCAACTAAAATGATTAAAACTAGGGGGGGATCTCAGTGGGGAATCACTGGCAAGAGTCTGGGGTTTTCTCAACCTTCCCAGCTCCCTATCTTACCTCCCTATAAGCTCATGACTTACTGCTTGCTAATACCTCATGAGACCAACCCTCAACCTTACCTCTACTTTTTTCCCAGTTTTATGAACCCTAAAACAGTTAGACGCTATTATTTCTGCTGAGGCTGAATGGAGTTTGCATTTATTGAACATTTATCAAAGTTAATATATCAAATAACATTCACTAATATCTATTACTTTTTGAATGATTAATTCGCAAAAAATGATTTTCCAGTGCATTGAATATTGGTCTCTGAAGAAGATGTGGTAGTTCACAGCACACCTTTTTTTAAAGAAGTCAGCTGTCAAAATTTAACATCAGCCATAGGCAAGTTCTTCTTCCTCATGTGCAAATGTAAGGTGCCTTATCCAAGTAAGGAGATCTGGTGCCATGTAACTTCCCCTGTAGAGTCCAGCAGCAGTTTTGAAGGGAGACAAATATCCAGTGAGTGTACACACATTGCCTACAATCTGCAAGCAGCAGTAGCATCCCATGCTACAGCAATGCAGCTATGTAGTGCACATGGCCAGAGTGCTGCTACAACAGCACAAAAACAAAGCCATCTACATTTGCAACTATGCACTTCACTGGCTTTCTACGTTTCCAGTTAAGCACACGTGACCAGAACTGAGTGTGCTGGAGAATGGATAAGCATTTTAATCCAGCTACTGGCACTGCACTAAAAGGCTCCAGACCATGGCTGTCTCATGAGAGATATACAGCAGTCAGACATCACCTTCTGCTCCACCAAAGCAGAAGCCTAAATAGCACCAGCCTATTTGTTTTTCTTTTGAGTACAGGATTTAGGCATCCTTGGCATAAAGCAGGGGTGCAGATCCTCTGGCCCAGGGCCCAAATCCAGCCCTCTGGCCAATCTAGCTGTCCAAGTAGGTAGCCTATTGCTTCTTCCTTTTTTTTTTCTTCTCCCTTTTTCTTTTTCTATTCTTCCCCCCTTCTTTTTTTTCATTTTGCATATGTATAATCATGTATATATAATTTGTGTTCCTGAGTGTGTCTATTTATATATTTTGATTAAACATAGGTTCTATGTAACTATCACATTACACTTAGTTTAATAAAGTTATGTATGTGTATATATGTATGTATATATCTCCAGATAAAATATTACTTAAATACCCATTTGTTTTTTATTCTTTATTGTTATTTTTTTATTTCTTGCTGGCTAAATCTCCTTGTTTGTAATTTTGCTCTGTGTATGGAGAAGGGGACGGCAGAGGATGAGATGGCTAGATAGCATCACGGATGCAATGAATATGAACTTGAGCACGCTCCGGGAGAGAGCGCAGGACAGGAAGGCCTGGCGTGCTATGGTCCATGGGGTCACGAAGAGTCGGACACGACTGAACGACTGAACAACAACAACAACATGTATTCAATATGCAGGAGGGGCCTAGCTGTGTACTGTGGTTGCACGTCAGTCCAAACATATGGCAAACATTTTTATGTTTTGTTTTTATTTTTGTCCAGGTTTTTTTGTTTTGATTTGTTAGTGGGGTGGCACTTTTTTGGTATTAGATAAAAGATGTGGACATAAGATTATTTGATTTTTATTTGGCTTTTTTATTTTCAATTATTGTTTATATTTTTGAATAATTTTAATTTTTTTCTCAGTTTCTATGCAATAAGAACTATTCTGATGATGTTGAAATGGTTAGTACTAAATGTAAACTAAGGATGTATTTGTTATACCACTTATGCTATACAAATTTAGTTATTTGTTGTAAATCTGGAAAGATGTGTTTGGGTGGAGGGGCAAATAATTTGCTTTTGCTTTTTCAATGCTTAACATGACTTCATGGAACATCAAAGGGCTGTGAAATGTAAACAAGCAGAAAAGAGTTCTTTCTAAGTTAAAAGAGCTGAATGTTGACATGGCTTTTCTTTTTTTTTCTTTCTTTTTTTAACAAGAAACCTATTTGATGGCTGCAGATGGACAGATGTTGCAAAAGGATTGGGTTGGTGAGGCTTATGTTACCGATACTTAAACATGGTGTAAAGGAGCTGCAATTTTAATTTATAAGTGACTTTCTATTTTAGTCCAACAGGTGATTTTTGATACTGAGGGGCATTTTTTTATTCTGGTAGGGAAGTATATGGGTAAATTAATTACTATGATCAATGTATATGGGCCAAATACTGATTCTCTGGCTATGTTTCATGATTGTTTTGCTAAACTGATTGATATCACTTATGATTATTTGACTGTGGGTGGGGACTTTAACGAGGTCTTAAATCCTTTGTTAGATAGGAATACACCTTCTCTTAAGACCCAATCTGCTGCGAGACTGGCATTTTAGGCTTACATAATGGAATATGGTTTAATTGACCCTTGGAGAATTTTACATCTTGCCAACAGAAAATATACTTGTATTTCACTAGTTCACCATAATTGCTTTAGATTAGACTATTTTTTTTTTATTTATACATCTTTAGTATATCAAATTAAAGATCGCAAGATTGACACACTGGTAGCATCAGATCACACCCCAGTATGTTTGGAACTGCAATTTTCTGACACTCCTAGGACCCCCAGTCTTTGGCGCATTAATGTTTCTCTTCTCAATGATGAGAAGCTTAAAACTCAGCTGAACTAACACAGTATTTTAATACTAATGAGGGTACGGCGAGTTTGCATGCATTGAGTGGGAGGCCAGTAAAGCTTTTATAAGGGGGCGAATTATTTCTTATGCTTCTTATCAAAAGAAACTCTAAAAAACTCAACAGACATTTTTAAATAAGAAGCTGAAATCTCTTATAACTCAGTTGGCCACTTCCCCCACTGCACTACTTTGTAAAGAGTTGCAGAATACTAAGCATGATCTCTAATAACTCAGTTGGCCACTTCCCCCACTGCACAACTTTATAAAGAGTTGCAGAATACTAAGCATGATCTCTTATAACTCAGTTGGCCACTTCCCCCACTGCACAACTTTGTAAAGAGTTGCAGAATACTAAACATGAACTTCTTTCACAGCAGGCGAAATTTGCTATGACTTGTCTACAACAGAAACATTGGGAAAATGGTGAACACCCTAGGAAGTTCCTTGCACATTGTCTTAAACAGCATCAACATCAAAATGTCATTTCAGCTATTAAAGATGAGAGTGGCAAAGTACGTATATACTTCTATAGACATAAACTCACAATTTTAAAAGTTTTATTCTGATCTTTACAGTACCAGTAGCAAGGTATCAGAGTAAGATAGGGATGCTTTTTTTCCCCCTCAGATCAATCTTCCATGTTTAGATTCTTCACAACAGCTCCTTTTATCTCCTCTGCATTTAGAGGAAATTATGAATGCAATAATGTAAATGAACACTGGGAAATCACCTGGTTGAGATGGATTCCCAACTGAGTGGTATAAAACATTCCCCAGTTTTTTAGCTCCAAAGATGTACTGCCTCTATAATCATATTTTCAAGGCAGACTACCTTTCTTCATTGTTAAATGACACTTATATCACCGTGACTCCTAGACCTGGCAAGGATCATACCTATTGTGCTAACTATCGACCTATATCATTAATTAATGTAGATATCAAAATATTAACAGCAATCTTGGATGACAGATTACAAGAAGTTATGGCCGCATTGGTTAGACCAAACCAGGTGAGATTTAATAAAAATAGACAGGAGGCTGATAATCTTAACTTAGTCGTTGATCTAGTCATTTTAAACTCTGAAAGAACTGACCAGGCAGCCATCATTTCCTTGGATGCAGAAAAAGCCTTTGACAAAATTTATTGGAAATTTATTTTTACAGGACTTTCGGTCAGAGCCATGTCATCCTGGCAGTGACTTGCGGACCTCCGCAGGTTGCTTATCTCAAACAGCTATGAAAAGGTTGAGAAACCCTTTTTTAACTTCCCTTGGAATTAAAAGGGAAAGCTTACAGTATTATCCGGATGAAATCTTGGAAGAACAGCTGCTTCTGCGCAGGAGCAGAGGGGCTGGAATCTAAGGTTAGTTGTTGGAGTATCATCTACTGAACATGGTTTGAAACTCCTAAGTAATTAGGAGACACAAGGACAGACGAGCTCTAATTTTAGTTAGTATTTATGAATTTAAACTGCCAGCAATATCTGAGGACTTGCAATTAAATCTGCTTAAGTGTTTGTTTTTCTGTTTCTGCAATGATATTTGCTTGTTGTGCTTTTGAAAGTGGAGGATGGCAGTACCAAAGGGGGGGGGGAAGGCTTGGGAATACCACCTACCCCCCCCCTCAATTGCTCCCCTGGCAAAGGTTTCTAGAAATGCCGGAGATGAAGAGGAATTGCTTGCTTTGATAAAAACTTCTCAGCTATCAGTGCAGTCAAAGAAGCTTGAAACAATTCAGGACTCAATCATTACCCTTCAAGGGGCTGTGGATTTAATTAATATCTCTTCTCAAAAGATGGAATCGAAGGTTAATGCTCTCAAAGATCAGGTTACTGCTCATGAAACTGCTATGAAAGCTTCTCATAATATTTTGTCTGCTCGAATTTCTCAATTGGAGGCCTTCACATGCAGAGCAAATCTTCGTATCCTTGGTATTAAAGACGTGGCTACTGATATATGTCTGGCTGAATTTATGAATAAACTTTTGCATGAGCTATTGGTTTTACCATCCGATTTTCTACTTGATATTGAGCATGCATATCGTGTTCCTGGTTCAATATGTGGCACTAAAGGGACTTTGGGGACTGTTATTTTTCAATTTTCATGAGTCTCTATGGAAATTTATTTTTACCACATTGACTAATTTTGGTTTTTCTATAGAATTTTTGAAATGGGTTAAAATTTTATACTCAAGCTTCAAGAGCGAGAGTAATGACTAAGGTTTTATTTTTGGCTTTTTTTACTTGGGTGGGGCACTAGACAAGGTTGTCCACTTTCCCCATTGATATTCAACTTACATTTGGAACCCCTGGAGTGTGCTATTAGACAAAATAGTAATATTCATGGATTTATCTATTTTGGCTTAGAATGTACAAATAGTGATAATGCTGATGATCTTTTGTTGTTTATCTCAAAACTCCAGTCATCGGTTCCAGCTTTGATGAAATTGATTAATAATTTTGGTGAGTTGTCTCGCTATTCAATTAATTGGTCAAAGTCGGAAATAATGCCAACTGGAGATAGGGTATACTCTAGTGTATTAGCCAATTGGCAATTTCAATGGTACCCAGAGTCTTATTTATTTGGGAATAATTATCCCTAGAGATATATCTCAAATGATTAGGTTAAATTTAAATAAGCTGATTAATGATATTTCACAGGATATAGATAGATGGGCATCTTTAAAGTTGAGCTTATGCAGTAGGGTTAATACACTTAAGATGAATACTATACCTCAAATTATTTATGTTATATGTGGGATCCTCATACTTATACCTGGAAAATATTTCCAAAAATGTAATGCTTTGTTTTGTAAATTCTTTTGGGGTTTCTTTCCACCAAGAATATATTTGAAAAGGATGCAACTTCCAATTAATGAAGGTGGGTTCAGTTTTTCAGATCTAGCTACATACCATTGGGTTTATTTGCTGACCTGTACTAAATTTTGGTCTTTTCTACTCAGATTTGATTTTGCACTTTGGTCAGTGTTAGAATCTTCTTGTCTGGAGCCTCTCTTTAAATGGATGGCATTAGGTTCTTCGCAAATTAAGGCAGATAGAGCTCCCCCACAGTCTCGGCAGTTAGAGATGTGTGGCGTATGTCACGCCAATCACAGTTTGACCCATTTTCCCCATGCCAAATTGACTGCATGGGAAATCCAGATTTAAGAACTGGAAAGAAAATGTTTCTGTGGCGGACCAGGACAGATAAAATGATCTTTACCCTGGATCAGTTACTGGGTGTTGATTATGAGTTTTTGCTATTTTCAACTTGTCAAGATAAATTTGATTTGCCTGCTACAGTGGAATGGCAGTATTTGCAGCTGAAACATTTGCTAGTATCTTGATTCGGTCCTGCTGCTTTTACTGCTTTGGAGTCTCCTTGGCTATTGGAAACATTTATTGAAGCTGAACAGATATATCGACCCATGCTTCATGTTTACAAATACTTATTATCAATGAATAAATATGATACATGTGGTCTAGAGCAGGAATGGAGCAGGGAATTGTCCTATTTTGTCTAATCAATGGACAACCATTTTGGCAACTGTATCGGATATCTCTATAGATATTTGCTTACGCCTTATTCAGCAAAAACTTTTGTTTCAGGTCTACTGGACTCCACAACATCTCTTTAATAAATTTTATGAAACTCAGCTAATTATTGGAGGTGTAATGCAGTTAATCCCCTTCATGGATATCACTGCCTTGTTGTGGCGAAGGGGCTTGTGTAACTCAGTGAAGCCATAAGCTATGCCGTGCAGGGCCACCCAAGACGGACAGGTCATGGCAGAGAGTTCTGACAAAATGTGGTCCACTGGAGAAGGAAATGGCAACCCACTCCAGTATTCTTGCCAAGAAAACCCCATGGAACGTATTACAAGGCTAAAAGATATGACACTGGAAGATGAGCTCCTCAGGTCGGAAGGTGTCCAATATACTACTGGGGAAGAGCAGAGGGAATTTCCAAGTAGCGCCAGAAAGAGTGAAGCGGCTGGGCCAAAGCCGAAAGGACACTCAGCTGTGGATGTGTCTGGTGGTGAAAAGAAAATCCGATGCTGTAAAGAACAATATTGTTTAGGAACCTGGAATGTCAGATCAATGAATCAAGGTAAGCTAGAGATGGTCAAACATGAGATGGCAAGATTGAACATTGACATCCTGGGAATCAGCAAACGGACAGGCATGGGCGAATTTAATTCAGGTGACCATCATATCTACTACTGTGGGCAAGAATCCCTTAGAAGAAATGGAGTAGCACTCATAATCAACAAAAGGGTGGGAAAAGCAGTACTGGGGTACAATCTTAAAAATGATAGAATGATTTCAGTACGAATCCAAGGCAAACCATTCAACATCACAGTAATTCAAGTCTATGCCCCAACCACTGAGGCTGAAGAAGCTGAGGTTGATCAGTTGTATGAAGACCTACAATACCTTCTAGAACTAACACCAAAAAAAGATGTCCTCTTCATCATAGGGGATTGGAATGCTAAAGTAGGAAGTCAAGAAATCACCGGGATAACAGGCAAGCATGGCCTTGGTGCACAAATGAAGCAGGACAAAAGCTAATAGAGTTTTGCCAGGAGAACACGTTGATCATAGCAAACATTCTTTTCCAACAGCACAAGAGGTGACTCTACACATGGACATCACCAGATGGTCAATATCGAAATCAGATTGATTATGTCCTTTGCAGCCAAAGATGGAGAAGCTCTATACAGTCAGTAAAAACAAGACCTGGAGCTGACTGTGGCTCAGATCATGAGCTTCTTGTTGCAAAATTTCGGCTGAAATTGAAGAACGTAGGGAAAACCACTAAACCATTCAGGTATGACCTAAATCATATCCCTTATGAATATACAGTGGAGGTGAGGAATAGATTTCAGGGATTAGACCTGATAGACAGAGTGCCTGAGGAACTATGGACGGAGGTCCGTAACATTGTTCAGGAGGCAGCAACTAAATCCATCCTAAAGAAAAAGAAATGCAAGAAAGCAAAGTGGCTGTCTGATGAGGCTTTACAAGTAGCTGAAGAAAGAAGGGAAGCGAAAAGTAAGGGAGAAAGGGGAAGATATATCCAACTGAATGCAGAGTTCCAGAGAACAGCAAGGAGAGACAAGAAGGCCTTCTTAAATGAACAATGCAAAGAAATCGAGGAAAACAACAGAATGGGAAAGATTAGAGATCTCTTCAAGAAAATCGGAGATCTCAAGGGAACATTCTGTGCAAAGACGGGCATGATAAAGGACAAAGAAGGCAGGGACCTAACAGAAGCAGATGAGATTAAGAAGAGGTGGCAAGAATACACAGAAGAACTATACAGGAAAGATCTTAACATCCCTGATAGCCATGATAGTGCGGTCACTGAAATGGAGCCGGACATCCTCGAGAGTGAAGTCAAGTGGGCCTTAGGAAGCATTAGTAACAACAAAGCTAGCGGAGAGGACAGTATTCCAGCTGAGCTATTTAAAATCCTAAAAGATGATGCTGTTAAAGTGCTGCATTCAATATGCCAACAAATTTGGAACACTCAACAATGGCCGCAAGACTGGAAAAGGTCAGTTTACATTCCAATTCCAAAGAAGGGCAACGCCAAAGAGTGTTCAAACTACCGCACCATTGCGCTCATTTCACATGCCAGCAAGGTGATGCTCAAAATCCTACAAGCTAGGCTTCAGCAGTATGCAAACCGAGAACTACCGGAAGTACAAGCTGGGTTTCGAAGAGGCAGAGGAACTAGAGATCAAATCGCCAACATTCGCTGGATCATGGAGAAAGCAAGAGAATTCCAGAAAAACGTCTATTTCTGCTTCATTGACTATGCTAAAGCTTTTGATTGTGTGGATCACAACAAACCGTGGCAAATTCTTAAAGAGATGGGGGTACCAGACCACCTTACCTGTCTCCTGAGAAACCTGTACGAGGGTCAAGAAGCAACAGTAAGAACCAGACATGGAACAACCGAGTGGTTCAAAATTGGGAAAGGAGTACGACAAGGCTGCATATTGTCACCCTGCTTATTTAACTTATATGCAGAGTACATCATGAGAAACGCCGGGTTGGATGAATCACAGGTCGGAATTAAGATTGCTGGGAGAATTATCAACAACCTCCGATATGCAGATGATACCACCCTAATGGCAGAAAGCGAAGGGGATCTCAAGAGCCTCTTGTTAAGGGTGAAAGAGGAGAGTGCAAAAGCTGGTTTGAAACACAACATTAAAAAAACTAAGGTCATGGCATCTGGCCCCATCACTTCCTGGCATATAGAAGGGGAAGAAATGGAAGCAGTGACAGATTTTACTTTCTTGGGCTCCAAGATCACCGCAGACGGTGACTGTAGCCATGAAATTAAAAGACGCTTGCTCCTGGGGAGGAAAGCTATGGCCAACCTAGACAGCATAGTAAGAAGCAGAGACATCACCTTGCCGACAAAGGTCCGTCTAATCAAAGCTATGGTTTTCCCAGTAGTAATGTATGGCTGTGAGAGCTGGAGTATAAGGAAGGCTGAGCGCCGAAGAATTGATGCTTTCGAACTGTGGTGCTGGAGAAGACTCTTACGAGTCCCCTGGACTGCAAGGAGGTCAAGTCAGTCAATCCTAAAGGAAATCAACCCTGACTGCTCATTGGAAGGACAGATACTGAAGCTGAAGCTCAAATACTTTGGCTACCTAATATGAAGAGAAAACTCTGGAAAAGACCCTGATGCTGGGAAAGATTGAAGGCAAAAGGAGAAGGGGACAACAGAGGATGAGATGGCTAGATAGCATCACCGATGCAATGAATATGAACTTGAACACACTCCGGGAGAGAGCACAGGACAGGAAGGCCTGGCGTGCTATGGTCCATGGGGTCAGGAAGAGTCGGACATGACTGAACAACTGAACAACAACAATGCAGTTAATGCTTCTCTTATTCACGTTTTGGAACTGCCTAATAGTTGACTCCTTTGGGGAGGAAGTTATTGTACAGATAAATTTTGTACTGTAAAGCTCTTTATTATTTACTGATGTAAATGTCTTCTTAAATTACTTATGTAACACATGGTCAGCATAAATTAATCCTTCTCGCCCTTTTGGTTGCTAAGAGATTGATACTATGATACTGGAAGGATAAACACTCACCGTCATAATGCAATGGATTGAAGACTTAACAATGCCAGCCACATTTGAAAGAGTGGTATATAGACATAACTTGCAAAAGGACTTATATTTGGATATCTGGTCTGCTTTTACTGAAGTTTACATGTAATCTATTCTTTCTCTCTTTTTTTCCTCCCTAGAATGTTGTAATATTTGAAACTGAGGATTTAGATTGGGGGGGGGGTTGTTATTTTGTTTGTTTGTTTTATTTAAACTCACAATAAAAAATTGAAAAAAAATTAAGTTTCCCTAGGTAGCCATGCCCCCTTTCCCCTGACCACCAATTCTTTGGTAGTTTCCCAGCTTTTGAGGAGATTTTTCCCATGCTATTGTAGGTTGAAATGCTTCTCCTGAGGTTTCCTTACAGGCAGTAAGAGGTTTAAGCTAAATATGCTGGTACGTTTGGCATTTTAGCCCCATTGGTCCCATTCCTTTGGCTTTTGGCTGTGCCCGCCACTAGAACACAGCTTCTCTGAAATGGAATTTGACCCTCTGGCTGAAAGAGGTTCAGCATCCCAGGACTAAAGTATGAACAAGTGATAGGTGCATCAGAACTTACCTGACCTAAGAAGACAGCGCCTGCACCTCTGTTGCCTCATATTTAGCAATTCCCATATCACACACACACACACACACACACACACTTCTGAGGCAAAGGCAAAAACATATTAACTATGGGCCTCCAAATAGCTCTCCTCGGGTTTTCTGTATTTTGTCTTTGGGGGTCCATGTGCAGCAGAGCAGAATCTGCAAGGTTCTTCAAAACAACCACTAGAATCACTTCAGGTGTTTTCACATTTTTACAACAGACAGCTAAATTATCAATGTAAACTGCCCAGAGAGCTTTGGCTATGAGACGGTATAGAAATGTAATTAATGATGATGATGATGCATGTGACAAATGTGCATTGACAAACATGAATATCAGATAGGTACATTTGCCAGGTAGCCAGGACTGGCAATGGCTCCCTGTCAAGTGTTAATTTTGGTGGTAAATCAGGTTATACCATTGGAGGTTGGTGGCTCCGATTTTGTTGGGGCTCTGATTCCATTTTGGGTTTCAGCAGAACCAGCCAGAACGCTAGCGGAGTTATCCAAGGTGTTAAACCCATCCACCGTGATGAACACACTTCAATACTCCTTAACACTCTTTAACAGTTGAACAGAAAGGCAGGAACATACACCCTGAAGGGAGAAGCAGTAAGAAAATAGAGAAGCCTAAGAGAAAGTGCAGTCACTTGGAGTCAGAGAAAATTATTCTGCTACCAGCAAATACAGCTGCATTATCTGCATAAATGAGAGAAATACTCACAGAGCAGATATTCAGCTCCATCATTAGGAAGTACAGCAAATAAATATGGGTTGAAGAGGGAGATTCACTTTACATGTTTTAGGACAGTAGTAGCTCATTTAACTGAAAAGGAACGTGCTGTTTAGGGCAAGATCTTTAACTTCTAAGCCTACCTCATGGCTGTTACTTGCATTTGTCAAATTTGGGGGCAGCTGAATTTTAGCATTAGATTCCTGGTGTGTGATATTCGTTTCTCTCCTGCAAACATTTCCAGAGGGTCCTAGCTTCACAGAGCTGTATTTTCTCTCATGGACCGTTATTCACAGGGTCTTTGTAAACTACATTACATACATTTACCATTGGCTTTCTAAATACATCTCCTTAACCTTTGTTAAATGACATTTGCTTTTCTCTTTTTACAGCTCTCCAAGTGAACTTTATTTAATTACTATTAATCAATCTGCCATTTCTAGAAATCACCACAAAACAAGTGTCAGCTCTGCAGGAAAAAATGTGATTTAAAAATTAGTAACTCCAGTGGGAAACAGGGCATTGTCACAACTGTGAAGCAAATGCAGTAGAACACCCTTAGAAACAGATACGAAAGAGAAGGTACACAATCTATTCACAGACAGCATGATTTGGTGGACAGTGTGATGGATATAGCCCTGAGTCTACCCAATGCAGCTGTGAACACTGGGTGGCTGTAAGCTTAATTTTTCCACAGAAAATTTTCCATTTCATACGTTTGTTAGTAACAATGAATGGATGCCAAGTACAAATACAATATTGGACAAGGCTGATGGTTTCAAAGTTGCAATTAATGTTTTTCAGACGATTATCCCTAGCAAGTATGTGAGATAATATGTATATGTCATTGAAATACATATATGTCTCAGAGTGAAATGGAACTAAAAAGTAGTGACAGACAAATTGAAGATGCCCCAACAACTTCAGTGGAAAAGAGTTGAATGCTTGAAATAGACAAGTGGTCTATTATCTCTCAGCAAATCATGTACAGTTCTTAGGGATTCTAGAATGTATTAGTGTGTCAACAGTTTTCAGTGCTTTCATTTTTCTTTGATTAACAATGTAAGGGAAGTACATGCAATTGTCTTTAATTTTTTACAAGTATTCCAATAAAAATTCTACATAATATAACATTTAAACCTCATTAAATGTGCCTTAATTTTTCCATTCAAATATTTCAGGTCTAATACATGCGGTGTACTGAGACAAACAATTAAGATAGGGTACTTTTTTTTAGCTTAATGTTTCTAAATTCAAGTAAAATAAACTTGCTAAATTATTAAATGAAAACTGAAAATTTTCTGAGTCAAATTACCCTATGCAAATTAGCTTAATTTTCCAGTTCAAAATGTTCTGGGAAACCCACATTACAACTATCAGCCTTTATTTCCTATCTGCGAATGAAATATGAGAGTTGATGAAAGTATGAGCAAGGGGAGATTACAAAACATTTTCCATACCTTAAGAGTGCTATATAAATAAAAACAGTAATTATGGGCATTATGGAAAAATTTCTGCAGTTACTCAACAAAGTCCAAGCTTTCAGGTGTTTAGAAAATATTTTTGAAATTCTGCTAAATGACTCTTAACAAGCAAAGGAAAAGGAAAATAGAGCAGATAAAAACATGGTCAGCCAGAGACCGACCAACACTGCAATCCTATAACCACTTACCAGGGAGTAAGCCCCACTGAATTCAATGGCACTTACTTCTGAGTAGACACATATATGATTACACTGCAAGACCCACTACTCAACATGACCAAAAGATGGAGTCAGCCCAATTATGCCACTTAGAAAATGTTTTCCCATGGTTTTTGGTTCCTTCTGCTTTATTGCAAATCTCTTACTTTCTGTAGAAATTCTAATTGATACAAACAGTGAAAAATGGAAAAAAATGTGGGTCAGTTGCAAGAGCACACTATTCTGATTGTTGTTCCTGCTGTGCATTCTAGTAGCACCTTAATGGTAACTTTGTAACTATGAAAATGGAACTTCTAAAAAGCAAAGATATTGATTTACTCATTAGTACGCATCTGAGATCTCAGGAGAAAATGTCAGCATATGATATCTATCCGATCCAATTCTCTTTTCCCCCACCCCATCTACATATGACATTAGTAGCCAAAATATTTCAAAAATAAACAAAATCAGTAAAAGGATATTTGCCTAGCTCTCTCCTCCTTTTGCCTTTCTGATACCAACACTGAAACAATCCTTCAAACATTACATTACAAAATCTAATTTATAGAAGGTAACCAGGTCTACACAGCAACTGAGGTAAACTGGCAATGCTGGCTACAAAGTATTTTTTAAAACTGACATGCCAGCTACCAATGTGCAGGGCAATGCTATGGTGAAGTTACAGGGCCGGCCCTCCCATGAGGCAGGGTGAATGCCCCACCTCAGGCAAAAGAGCAAGAGGAGTATCAAAGTGCTCACAAGGTTTATACTCTGGACAGCCCCATCAACCACTCTCCCATTGTGGCATTTGCTTCAGTGGGACAGCAGGGCTGGCGGGGCTATCCAAACAGCGCCCACTCTGCAACACTAGTAGGTGCTCCAGAGAGCCCTGCCAGTCTTTGGCTGTGGCAAAGACAGTAGCAGGAGAGCTGCTGGTGGGGTTCTCCAGAGCAGCTGCCCATCTTCTATTTCACACTGAGGGGCTCCTCAGAGTGAAACAGAGGATGGGTGGCTGCTCTCAGCTATCCACCCTCTGGCTCACCACGAGAACCCTCTCAGCCTGAGCCAGAGGGTGGCTGTGCTCTCTGGAGAGTCACATCAACCAGAGGAAGTGGCTGATGTTGTTCTTTAGAGAGCCAGCCAGGCCCAAATGCCAATCTCCTAGGACAGCCCTCCCACAAAGCCTGGCTTTAAGGAAAGACTCCCTCAGAGCCAGGCATTTGGGCCTGGCTGGCTCTCTGAAGCCACACAGGTCACTCTCTCCAGCCAACGTAGCTCTCCAGAGGGCAGGTGACACAGCCCTAACTGCAAGGGTGTGGGTGAGGGGGAGTTTGCTCCAGCACTGAGCAGTTAGCATGGTCATGCACTACTACACTGGAGCTATGTGGCACAACTAGCTGGTATCCCATGCTGTCCCCGCAAAAACTTCAAACACCCCATTATAGCAATGTAGCAACAGTAGTGTCCATTCCCACAGATGCTAGCAAATCCACCCATCAGTGACAGTGTTGCGCCCAACAATGCCCCATATTAGCTATGCATGTGTGGCACTATTCAATATGTAGCAACATCAGGAACAACATGGTGACATCACTTAACTCATTCCATACCCTCTCCTACACAGAATGCACAAGCAGGCTGCAAGAAGATACATGCCACCTCCTCCTACATAGCTAATGCCATACTCCAGTGGTCAGGAGAGCAGAAATTGAGACCTGAAGAGTCCAAATCACCTGGAAGACCAAACTGCAGCAGCCAACAAATAAACAAATAGCCTTGTGACATGGAAAATGCCAGGGCCATAGATGGGATGATGGGCTGCCATTCCAGTAACAATTGTCAGCCACTTCTATACCATAGTGTCTGGAAAGAAGCCAGCATGTAGAGCTCATAGGTGACAGGTCCCCCAAAGAAAGAGGGTTGAGTCTTACCATGAAATCAAGGATTCCACAGCACCAACACGCATATGTTGGTGCCTCTGTAAAGAGAACAGGACAAGTGGAAACTTTTTGAAACTGAGCACACTGAAAACACAGAGTGATAACAAAGATTATAACAGAAACATGTTGGGTGAAGAACTGATGCTTTAGCACACCTTAGGAGTTTCTCCTGTTTTACATTGGTGCCTTTCCTCCTCCAGAAGATAAAACCTTCCTTTTGGGTGTTTGGCTGGGTGACCATTTTAGATGGGAAATGAAGAGGAAGCAGGAGTGAACCCACATTTCCTGCTCCACCAAGCAACAGAGAAGCTCAAGATGGGGCCTTTGTAATCTCCCAGCAGCCTAATAGATAGCATGCACCCATCCACACATCCTCATGAATGGGACAATCCTAGCCATATATTGTGGTGCTAGGATATTACAAAAATCCTAGTATGTGGAACTGTGGCTGAATGGAATAGCTTGAGCTCAGCAGACACAAGGCTCAAGTTTCAATTCCTCACCCACAGATTCATAGGAGAACAGGCCAAGAAAGATACATGTAAAAACCTGAGATATGGTACTGCTGTAGCCAGCATGAGAGGTACAAGGGCCACTGGCCTCACTCAGGTAGCTGTCTACCTCAATTGAGCCCCAATATGTCTTTGTTTGCCCAGTTCTTCATCCCATCTGGCCTCACCCACTGGAGATGGGAGTGGGGGCTCAAGAGTATGAGAAGTGTTGGAGCTTTCCCTCTAACACTTGCAAGCTCTCCAGTGGTTAGACTGTAGACAAGGTGCAGATCCTCAGCTCTGGTGGGCTGTGATGGCAGACAATGCCTGAGGCAGAGAGGAATGGGCTTTCAGGCATTTTTATCTATCAGGGTTTCTCTGCCATTGAAAGCTTCATGACATATAGCAGGGTAGCACACATCCATCACTGTACCGCTGTCCTGGGTACTGCCTCTCAAACAGCTTTCAAAGGCATGGGAGCTCTGCTAAAATGAAAAGGTACCAATCCCACACAGAAATAGCTGGTTTCTCATTGGTCACTGCGGCTGGAGCCTTGCTGGTGGTCTGCATGGCAGAGTGAGGGGAGAATATAACTTGCCTCTGTGCCTGTTGAAAGGCTGTTCAGTCCCCAGTTGCTTTTGAAGAGAAAAAAGCAACATGGGAATAGTAACAATAGCTGGCAACTGCAATGGATGGTTTTTATGACTAGATACACATTAGGAGAAAAGGTGCTGCTACCTAGATGTTTTCCCATCATTTGGCTATCATATCTTTATGATGGGAATGGAATGCCAATTAAGCTAGCCAATCCTCCAATCTTCTCCACCACCACACCCAATTCAGCCCCTTTCCCTCTTTCACTACTGTAGTTATTGACAGCATAGCATGTATACAAGGTTATCGTGATGTAACAATGTCAGTATGCCAGCATAGCTTGAAGGGGAGTTAGTTGCAATCCTATCCTTGTCTGGCCAGCATAACCTGAAGAAAGGATTGCACTTTTAGGGACTCTGTTAAATTGTGCTTCCATTTCATTGTAAACTATCATTAGAATTTAGCCCCCCGCCCTTTGCCAATATTAGGGTGGGGGAGGGAGAGAGCATCCATGTGCAACTGCTGAAGAAATTCAACCACAAGAAATCACTGCTATGATTTTCGTTTTGGAGAACAACACAAATACTGCTGGAGTTTGTGACAGAACAACAGAATGCAAGCTAACATTTTTGCACATCTATTTTATTGCAACCTGCAGCCAACATTTAAGACAACAGTAATGAAAGCCACAATTAATGCTGACACCTTAATGAAGTGTTTTTATTTCCCCGAGCAGTTAATTGCAAAGTTTACTATCTTGGAGACTTATGATAAATCATACCTAAACACCCAGCTAAACATGACATGAAAAAGACATTTTAGGAGACACTCAGGAGGCATCGTGTGGCTGAGAAATAAATCATTAACATTCACTTTGAGGGTTTTGCATCCCCCACTGGCCAAGAAAAACAATATCTCATCTTTAAAGCTCTATGATGACTCCTTCACCTTCTTTAATGAGCTTCCGCCATGCATTAAAAACATGGTTGTTCAGGCAGGCTTTTGGGGTGAGTTAGGGTATTTTTAGAAATATGATGTTTTAATGTAAAATTTTATTATTTTAAAACTGTTTGTATTGATGTACATCGTCCACAGTGGCCAGGTGACCAGCCAGATGGGCGATTAAGAAATGTAATAAATAAATAAATAGCCTTTAAAAAAAATTGTTGCAAATTCTATCTGGCGTGACACCACTAGTAATAAAATCAGTCATCCCAACTGACAGTCAAAAACCCTAAAAGCATATAGGAGAGCTCTGGTGGGTGGCAAAAATAAAAGGTTAAATAACTGCTCAATTGATTAGAAATAAAATATTTTTGCACACTCCAATTAAAACCTAGGAACAAAGACAGCCTGTAATTGTATGTACACATCTCCGATTTGTGAGAGTACAGATCTAAAATTTGTGAGAGATGTGAATAATTGTGTACCTTATGAGCCCACTAAATTGATGATGAAATAATAACATCTCAAATTTCTAGATAATGGTTTGGATCCAGACTTAGTCATACTTAGAGTAGACCTACTGAAATCAATGGGATTTAGGTTAGTCATTTTAAGTCCCATTGACTTTAGTTGGTCTGCTCCAAGTATGAGTAACTCTGGATCCAATACAATAAGTTTAAATTAATGTTGGTTGCTGAGATTAAAGATCATAAGAGATGAATGTATATACAGCAATAGGTAAGGAGTGGAATGTGCCTTAGTTCATTCCTAGTTACAAAAGGGCAACTCTGCAAACTAGTTCTGCTATTAACAAGTCTTTGGTGAAATCTTTGGGATAGTTACCTTTTGCCAGGTTGTCGACTTCACTCCTCTCTGATGTATTCTGTCAGCAAGTAGACACACCTCCTTAGCCAGCTCTTTGGAAGTGGTTAAAGAATGAGATCGTGTTGTTTTCCCCTGCAGTGAAGCTGTGTTCTGAATTAGTATGAACTGAGGTTTTAATAGTGGTTTTAAGTTATTTTATATTGTTTCACTGATGTGCATGTACCCCACGCTGGGACTTTAGGTGAACAGTGGGCTATACATTTAAATAAATAAATAAAATTCAAATTTACAATAATAAACAGTAAGATGAAGATCTTATAATTTTTAATTTTATTAATTCTGTGGAGTTCAGTGTGCCTATACATTTTTTCCCCAACAGCTATCCATTAGCATACACTGCTATGGTATTCTGGAATATGTGATAACCCTTCAAAGTGATAAGCATCCGGAAATCCTACTGAACAAGTTTGATTAGTGACTTCAAAGTAGAAGCAGTTAAATAACAGAGGTAGTAGTGTGGAATACTGTGTCAGGTGGCAAACTCTGGGAAGCGGCCTCTACTGCTGCTCTGCTTCTCTTCTGGCTGTTTTTTCTGGCAGAGTCCTGTACCTTCAACAGCAACATGCCTGCAATACATCTCTCCAAGGTACAGGAGATCTGCCAGAATACTGGAGCCAAGTCCAGTGAGTACTATAAAGTGTGAAATATAAACAAATGACATATATAGAGCACAATTTGTCACAGCAACATATGGACCACCACTTTTGTGAGCGTCATGTGTGAAATGGCCCTGCATTTTCATTCTCAGGCAGCAAAATATGTCAGAGATTGCTAAATAGAACTTTGCTTTAGACAAACATATAAAGGTTGTTTGTGCTAGAGAAATCTTCCATTGATATTTTGCGTTCTTCTGAAGAGGTTACTGCAGATGGACAAAGTAATGAACAGATTAAGCAGCAATGGCTTCTGACAGCAAAAGCTGAACAATACTTGGGAAAAAGCAGTACAACTATTCTCATTAGGAACTAACAGTGATTTGTGCAAGGACTATGACTGTTACCTTTGCAACTGGCCTGAACAGAATACTATGAAATGCTTTCAGAAATGTTTACATTCACAGATACATGGGGGGGGGGGATACCTCCTTTATTAATTCCCGGGATTGATTACACATTGAGTAACATACTACTTTATTTGTTTGATCTAAACTGGTTGCTAACCAATTTCCTGCATTTTAAAAGTTTTTAAACCATTTAAAATTCTTACACATACAACAATTTTCCAAGTATATAAACATAGAAAGTAGGATGTGGGAGGGGAGAAAGAAAGTTCAAGGCATATATCTCATCCTCCCACCCACTAAGTCTAGAGGAAGAAACATTTTCACTGCTCATCCCATTCATAATTTATATCTAAATTGTCTCTATTATGCCACCTCCAAAGCAGACACAGTGTAAAACAAAGGTTTAGAGACTAAAAGATTGCAGACTCCTTGTCCCCTCCTCTCCTCCTGCATGTGAATTCTTCCTGCTCCCTCTACCCTGGATCACTGTTAAAAGTCATCCCTAAATTCCAAGGTCCTGAATGAGAATATAGGTGTGCCCTTAATCAGGGCTAGCAATAGTCACACATACTGTAAAACCAGGGAACAGGGGAGAGGTGGAAATTAGTCTACAGGGTCTAGAGCAAAGGTAGGCATCCTGATACCCTGCAGAGCTTTCGACCACCACTTTCATCAGCCCCAGCCAGAATAGCCAAATGGTGAGAGATTATAGCAGTTGTAGTCCAAAACTTCTGGAGGGGATCAGGTTGCCTACATCTGGTCTAGACTAGCATGAAATTCTGTAGCTCAGTCCCTAAAATATGTTCTATGTTATGTCTAAAGAAGCCCTTCTGTGCATTTCACTGAACTTAAAAGCACTAATATCTTATGCTGCAATCCCTTAATCATTTTACTTATTATTTTGTGAACCTCTTCTATTTCGACAATATGCTTTTAGATGGAGTGATTAGAACTGCACGAGTATTCTAAATGTAACCATAGAGTTATATATAAAACTTGCCAGTTTGAGTTGCCCTGTAGCCAAAGCTCTCAGGGTCACATATATAATGTTTTAAAAAAACACAATAAAACCAATAACAGCACTTAAAAACAAAGCATTTAAAGTAGCAGTGACAATATTTAAAAACAGAAAATATCCGCACAGAGAAGGACAATTATAAAACACAACTTTAAAACATATTGTGGGGAATAAAACAAGTAGCAAGTTAAAACATTTTTTAAAAAAGTAACGCCTAGGAGAATAAAAAGATCTTCACCTGGCTCTGGAATGCCAACAAAGTTGGAACCAAGTAGGCCTCTCTAGGGAGGACATGCCACAATTTGGGGGCGTCAACAGAAAAGGCCCATCCAACAAATCTCAGTATGCAGGGGCACTTGCATCGGATGATCTCAGGGTACAGCCAGGAACATATGGGAAGAGGGGTCTTGCCTAATAATTCTTAATACTGGATAGCATCCCAAATTATACAAGTGGAAGTATGTTCACCCAGGGTTCAATCTCCCTTCCTCCCCACAGCAGCTTCCTGCACCCCATCAAAAGCTTCTCTTGAGAGTTAGGAAAGGTTTAGATGGGCAAAGGGCTGCAGCAGGAAGAGGGAATCGCCGGAACTTGGGAAGGCTGCCTTGTGCAAGCTGAAGGGCCTTCTACTTATGCAATGAAGTTGCCTTCCCAATCCCGCCACAGCACACTCGGTTGACTTTGTCAGTGACTTTTCCATATGGGTTGACTTCAGTATTGCTTTTCTGCAAATAGAAGGACTTTTGATCCAGTAGAAGTCTCAGCTAATGGAATGGGAGAAGTGATTTTTTTCCAGTTCACTCCTCCCCTGCAGCCCTCTTGTGGCCTCCCAGATCTGCTCAGGGGACTTTCTAGAACAGCATGAAAGGTGGTGCAGAGGACTGCAACAGGGAGGAGGAATCAGTGAAAATTGCCTCTTCCCCACCCTGGCACCTATTCCATTAGCAGAGGCCTCCACTAGAACAAAAGCCACTAAATGAAAAAACTCCTTCCATTTACAGAAGGGCGATATTTGATGCAAGTCTATAATCTCAAGATCTCTTCCTTGGGTAACCACTCACAATTTATAGAACTATGTGGATATTTAGGATGGGCTTTTTTGTCCTAGTGTGCTTCATTTTGCACTTACAAGTGAAAGCTATCTGCCATTCTGTTGCCTATCCACCCAGTTTGGAGAGAGGCTTTTGGAATTCTTCACAGTTGTTTGAGATATGAATATGATGAATAATTTGGTCTCATCTGTAAACTGGGCCACACTGCTATGCATCCATGATTTCAGGTTCTTTATAAATTAGACAGCACCTGTCCCAGTTTGATCTCTGCTTCTCCTTTACAGCATACTTAAAACTAAATTTCTGCCAGACCTATTTCCCTTAATTAAAGGGAACTGAGATTAAACCTTAGCCCTGAACTAGAAGTTACAGTATGCACATGGCTGCCATCAAAAGCAGCAGTCACACATTTCTGAGTTTTCCTGTATGGAGCAGCCAATGAAATGAAGCAGAGCTAGGGAAACTCACAGTATGGTGATGTAACATCATTTATATTTGTTTTATCCCACCTTGCCATGACAAGCATAATCCAGGTATCTAGCTGAATGTAAACCAAGACACAACATTTTTAAATCAAACAAGAATAAAATACACAAATACCCAGGCAAAGTAGAAGTATCATAAAAGACATCCCAGTAAGAACATAAAATACATTCGCATAAGCTCTTTAGTTTTAAAAAAATGCCCACCAGAATAAATGGCTTTAAGAAAAAAAAGGGAAAGAGGAAGCCAGTCAAATATCACTTGGGATTCCATGTCATACATTTTCTATTACTAAAGATTACAGAGAAAGGAAGAGGAGGCTGCTGATTTCAGTGGCAGACACATTTTGGGAACATAGGAAGCTGCCCTATATTGAGACACTTCGTCCATCTAGCCCAGTATTGTCGATACTGTCTGGCAGCAATGGCTCTGCAAGATTTCAGGCAGGATTCTTTCCTGGGAAACAAACCTGGGGCCTTCTGCATAGAAAGCACGCATTCTATCACTGAGCTACACCCTCCTCTGCCTTAATGTCTAGTTCTGTGTAGTTAGAGAATCTTCCCTGTTACAGAAGCATCTCAAACTAACTACAAAACACTATGTAGCTCTGTGCCCAATAAACTGATCTCATTGGGCTTCGTTTAATATGTTTGGTGTACATCTTTGTGTAAGCCACCCCTAATTTCCATATTAATTTTGGACAAAATTTAAACTCTTTATAAAAACTAGTAGGGAATACAGAGCTACCCAAAACAGAAGATTCTGGGATTGCTCAAACGAAAAAAGGATGAGAGAGGGGTACATCAAACACTGACCATGATAGTAAGGAAAGAAAGGGACATAATTTCTTATGAGATCTGTCACTGATGCAAAGAAGAAAGATTTCATAAGGCTCAGAACAGAAAATTAAGGATACAGCTCTAAGTTGAAGTGGTAACAATATATTAAAATCCTAGTTATGTGCCAAGGAAAACAGATTATAAGCTGCATATTTTTATAAAAGAACCCCAAAACCTATTATAAGAACAATATGCTTCTAAGGTCCTTCACAACTGATATAGAAGAAAAAATGGTTTGGAATTGTGAACACATCTTTGCAGCCTTTTGAAGTGCAGATTAAAAAACAGAGTTTGCTACTTCTTTCTTACTACATACAGGCTGTTACCCTTCAGCTCTCTCAGGAGTGTTCCCCCATCTCTTCCAATTTCCTGCAATTAACTTCAGGATCAAACTAGAAGTGATGGCAACAGACCTGTTCGTCATAATCCGGTCACTGTCAATTTCCTGTAAAGCGTGGGATGGGAGAGGCTGAAAGTGCAGTATAGCTGAGCAAGCAAGCAAGAGCTGAATCTGCCCCCATGTTCACATTCCCCAGTCACTTATCCCCAGCCATCCCGAGTCCGATATGTTAGCCTCACTATAAGAAGAGTGGCTAGGGAGGAAGAAAACAGGGCTTTCCTTCTTCTTCCTTCCCTCCCTCTACAGGCTCCTAACAATCTGCTCCTAAGAGTTTGGGGATGCTCTGGAACAGAATGACATGTGTGGTGGATAGGGGTGTCAGAGAAATCCACAGTAGATTCAAAAGAGTTGGGATTTCTAGGAATCCGGCTTAGGGATTCCACAGTGGACAGGCTTTTTCCAAGTCACACAGATTCCACGAATTTGTGGACTTTTTTTTTTTTTTTTTTACAGGGGGGCAGGGGATGCACACTTGCACTAATGACCATTAGTGCTAATTCACATTTGAGCTAATGTGCATTACTACAAGTGTGCATTAATATCAGTGGAACAAAATTATCATACATCCCTTAAAAAATCAGATTCTGTCTATGGTGGACAACAGAATAACACACATTGACAATCTGCAAACAGACAGAATGGATTTACCAAAACTCATAAATCCCTACTTGTGAGGGGCTGCAACAGGAAGAGTCATCAAAGATCTTCCCCTGTCCCTTGCCTACGTGCCTTTTGCTCACACACCACCACTTTGGATCAATTTATTTGTTTTTCCAAAACAGGTACAAATTGCTAATCAGGAGGAACCTGCAAGATGTGCCTGGTGTGGAATGTGTTTTCTAAGTACTGCACAGCCCATTTTTAGCATATACAAAACAGGAACAGGCTAAAAAAAGTTATTTATAATGCAGGTGTAAAATCTGGAGCTGATGGAGATATTCTTTATTACATGTTGAACTTCATGTCTGGAAGGAGTTGCTAGCTCCTGCTAGTTCTCCTCAGTTGCTTCTCAAATGCATCAGTGCGCAGTATTAGTAAATAGCCAATGCACCACAAAATGTATTTTCTTTCCATTGGTATCCTGATAAATTATTCCTTCTCATAATTTACCTACCTTCTACGGAAGAAATATTTATCATGCTACTGAGGTGTAGTATAATTTCAGTCTTCTGCTTTCTGTTGCATATTTATTATCAGTGTTAAAATCAATACTGTGTCATCACTGAAATCAAGGTCAGGAAATTTGCCTGGTCCTGGAGACAAACATTTTAGTTCTATTTTCCTTTTTGACCTCTTCTCATTAATCAATCTATTTCCACAGAGAACAGATGCTCAATTACTTTTTTTTCTATTTCTCACTGCAGCACAGAAAATTGACAAGAATTTCTCTTTCTGAATCCAAGTACTCCCTTATGAAATACTCTCCAGGAATTCAAAATCTCCTTGAAATTGCCATTAAAATTAATAAAAGGGCACAATGCAAGAGTGGCACAAGATAATTGAAATTAATGTTTCCAGACAAAACAAAATTTAACTCTGTAATTCCCAGTAGTTTTCTTTTGTCAAGCAGTTTGATATCTGGATACACAGAATTAGGGGAAATTAGCTAGAATGTGGCCAGATCACATACATGATCTATGCTGAAACACCTCAAACATTGGATCTTTTTCTCAGAGAAGGTGCTCCAGCCCCCTCATAATTCTGGTTGCCCTTTTCCGCACCTTTGAGACAGAGGGTAATACCTGATCAAGACATTGATGCTATGCCAGCGTAAGTGACATCTAGCACAATGCCAATAGTATACGGTGGTGTGATGGATTTTTCGGGAAACCCGTCATGCCAATATACATTATTGGTGTTGCACCAGAAGTTGCTTACGCTAGCGTTATATCAACAGTGTAAGTGGACCAACAGCTTTGGGTCTGCCTGTTGTAACAAGACTCTACGAAGTGCTCCAATTGTATCCACACCATAGATTTGTAAAAGGACATTACAATCTGGCAGGGATGCTCTGACTTGGATTCCTGCATTGAGCAGGGGGTTGGACTCGATGGCCTTGTAGGCCCCTTCCAACCCTACTATTCTATGATTCTATTCTATGAATATAGGCAGCTTAATTTTGTGTCTCTTTCCTAATTATGCCTAGCACGGAATTATCCTTTATATTTATCTATCTATCTATCTATCTACTGCCCAGTAGCCAAAGCTCTCTGGGTGGTTCACAAAAATTGTTGTTTATTCGTTCAGTCGCTTCCGACTCTTCGTGACACAAAAATTACAAGCCACAAATACAATAAAAACATAATCTTTAAAATACAAACTTTTAAAACAATTTGGAACAGCTAAAAACAGATACACTAAGATACTGGACCTGATAAAAACAGCTGACATAAACACCCCATCATATGCCATCAAATGTCTGGGAGTAGAGGACAGTCTTAACCTGGCGCCGGAACAATGACGATGTTGGTGCCATGTGGACCTCAGTGGAGAGAGCATTCTATATTTGGAGTGCCACCACCAAGAAAGCCTTCTTCCTTGTTGCCACCTTTCAAGCTTCCCTCGGAGGAGGCACTCAGAGGAGGACCTCAGATGTTGATCATAGTGGGTAGGTTCTTGTTGGGAGAGATGCTCCATTGGGTATTGCAGTCCTGAGCCATGTAAGGGTTTACACATTAAAACCAGGATGTTGAATCAGGCTCAGAAACATACAGGCAGCCAATGCAAGTGGGCCAGAATTAGTGCTATGTGCTCACACTTTCTGGTCTCTCTTGGCTGCTGCATTTTGCACAAGCTGCAGCTTCTGAACAGACTTCAAGGGCAGCCCCACATAGAGTGCATTGCAGTAACTTGGAGCATAGAGCATAGACTACAGAAGCCAGGTTATCCCAGTCCAGATAAGGGCATAGCTGGACCACCAGACAAAGCTGGTATAAAGCACTCTGTGCCTCTGAGGCCACCTGAGCCTCAAGTGACAAAGATGGCTCTAGGAGAATCCCCAGGCTATCAATCTGCTCTTTCAGGGGTAATCAACGCCATCCAGAATAGGATGAATACCATCTATCCTGTCAGAAGAACCACCCACTAACAACATCTCAGTCTTGTCTGGATTGAGCTTCAATTTATTAGCCCTCATCCAGTTCATTTTCACAGCCAGGCACTGTTATAGCACATCTACAGCCTCACCTGATGAGGATGAAAAGGAGAAGTAGAGGTGTGTGTCATCAGCATATGGATGGCAAAACTCCAGATGATCCCACTCAACTGTTTCATGCAGATGTTAAATAGCATGGGAACAAAATCAGCGCCTGAGGAACCCCATGCTGGAGAATCCATGAGGCTGAGCAATATTCTCCCAAGCACCACCTTCTGCAGCTGGCCATCCAAGTAGAAGCAGAACCACTGCAAAGCACTATGCTCCACTCCCAGCTCAGATAGTCACCGCAGAAAGATACCATGGTCGATGGTATCGAAAGCCACTGAAATATCAAGGAGAATCAACAGGATCACATCTCTGTCTCTCTCCTGACATAGGTATCATACAGGGCAACCAAGACTGTTTCCTTGCCAAATCCTGGCTTAAACCCTGACTGAAATGGATTCAGATAATTGGTCTCATTCAAGATCACCTGGAGCTGGTGGGCAACCTTTCCTGACCTTGCACAGGAAAGGAACATTAGCTACCTAAATCCCAAGAAGGATTTCTTCAGGAGTGGTCTCACAGCCACCTCTTTCAGCATTAATCATTCCCCTGGCTCAGCCAACTGTTCGCTCCCTGCCAGTTTTTATAAGCCAAGAGAGGCAAGGATCCAATATGGAAGTAGTTGCTCAAACATGTCCAGGTACCTTGTCAACATC
This sequence comes from Heloderma suspectum, assembly GCF_057233095.1. Taxonomy (NCBI): domain Eukaryota; kingdom Metazoa; phylum Chordata; class Lepidosauria; order Squamata; family Helodermatidae; genus Heloderma; species Heloderma suspectum. The sequence continues at coordinate 108,747,365 of NC_139458.1, read as the reverse complement.
CTCACGCTGTACCAGACTCATCCAACAAAATTGGACAAAACTGTGCTCTGGATACGTCATTAAATTTGCCTGCTATAGAGAATGTTATCTTGGAAGTCCCTTGCAAACACAAGAGGCCTCTGATCCATGCCATCCTTAGGGCAAGCATTAAATAAGCCCTGGACGAGCCTGAAAAGCTCTGCTGGACAGCACATAGAGTATTCAATAGCGGCAGAGAGATGCAACACAAAATGAAACAATCCAGACTAGTAGTCAGACCAACAGAGAGCCTGGAGAATTCTTTTGGGCCACAACAACCCCCACCCCTACCAGCCCTCAAGTCTACCCTGATGCTGAACCAAGTACCACAGTGAGCACAACTGGGAGAAACGAACTCCTCCCTGTTCACCCATCCAGGTCTCAGTCTTACATGCCAAATCAGCTCATCCAGTATTAGATGAGGGAGATCTTATTATGCACCAATCTGGCAGTTAAAAGCAGAATCCAGAGACCTGAAGGCAGGCTGAAAGGGCAACCACCAGACCTGTGGGTGGTGGGAGGGCCAAAACACAGCACAGCCATTAACTGTTGTGGCTGCTTTCCCTTTACCTGGCTAGACATCCTCCCAATGGCATATCTCCCTCTACCTGTCACTACACTGATGCCCCCCAGGTCCCCCCACTTGACCCCATATCCTCTCTCCCAGTCACATAACCAGGCCAAAAGAAGGCAACCAATCCCCCACCAAACAACCAAACTTGGCCAATTCAGTTCATAACTCCTACTCTTGTATTGCCTTTTTCTTAATTATTCCATATTTTGTAACACAAACTACTGTAGTACAAATACATCATATGGTGTATGCCAATCATGCTCCTATCTCTTTGACCATAACAATAAATAACATGAAAATATCTAATGAAGTGAAGACATTAATTAGTGTAGAATTGGATCAATTTTTGCACTTAAATGATACATCTGATATAACTTGGCCAATTATCTGGGTCATAATGAAAGCATATATAAGGGATATTCTTATTTTTAAAAACCCTTCAAAAATTAGGTAAAAATAAAACAAGAAGAATTATGTTTAGTTAAGTAAATTTCTGATTTTGAACAATCAAGTAAAAGAAATACATGATAAAATATTATTTAGAGGGCAGTTGGAGCTAAAAAAAGACATACAAATTAGAAAGAGCTCTTCATTTTATGAGGCGAAAATGCTTCAAATTTGGTAATAAACTCTCAAAACTATTGACTAAGAGGGAGACAGGAAAAGAATTGATTCCACTTGTAACATATAAGGGTAAATGGCTAAAATGCAGCAAGAAATTTCATCAATTTAAATTAATATTATGAAGATGTATATAGGACTCAGGATCCAGCATTTAATAAACAATGTTTTAATGATTTTAAAGTTACTGACATTCAATCAAATTGAATTGGATATTCTTGAAGCACCATTTACAGTACAAAAGTGCTAAGGGTAATTTTAAAAATTAAGAAAAACATCTCCAGGCCCTGATAGGATATTTTAGAATTTTATAAACTTTTTGTGGAGAACATTGCTGGACCACTGACTTCTACTATTAATCCTATTAATCTGAATTAAAAGTTTGTGCAAATCATGGACAGAAGCTAAAGCAATTGTGTTAGAAAAACCTGGAAAAGACTGGAGGATACCCAACTCATACCACCCTACATCACTGCTTAACCAGGTTTTCAGTATATGGTTTGCAATTATTACAGAGACTAAATGATCTGATAATATCTCATGTTGAACCAGATCAAACTGCTTTCATAAAAGAAAGATGGTATCTAACATTAGACAATTATCTATAGCGCAGAGTAATACTCAACCAATAGCTATTATTATTTTATGCCCAAAAGGGCTTTGATTGAGTTGAGTGGAACTCCTTATATAAAGCATTAGACAAATTGAATTGGGGGGAGGAGGGAACAGCTCAAGTCTCGTGTATCAAAACCCTACAGCTAGAGATTTTCAGTAAGAAAACACCAGATTACTCAACAAAGTGGCACTAGGCAATGATGTTAATGTTTATTATACTTCTTGAACCATGAGTCCTGGTTATAACAAATAATAAAAACATCCATAGAGCTAAAATGCAAAGGGGAGGGTTCCATGTATCATTGTACGTGGATGCCTTAGCCTTGACAAGACCAAGTGAATCTTTTATGGAACCCTTAGGTATCTTAGACCAATTTAGTAAAGCATCTGATAACAAAATAGATCTCAGTAGATCACAGTAGGTGGCAATAAACAATGATCATGAGCAAGTAATATTCCATGGAAGGTGAAGCCAATTAAGTACCTTGGAGGTTAGATTCAATCTGATTTGGGTATTCATGCAGAATGTAATCTTAAAAAACTACTGTCTTCTGTAGATTAATACTCTGCATATTGGACATGATTAGATTTGTTTTGGATAGGAAGAATATCTACAGTAAAAAATATTGGTGGATAATCACAGGATTTCACACAAAGAATTTATTAACCAAATGGACAATTTTAGGCCTCCCATTTTTAAATATTTTCAGATACATGATATGCACCTTATGAATAAATATATACATATGCAGGTGAAAAAAAAATGTGAGGCCTGGATCATTAACCATTCAATTAACAATACTGTGAGTAAAATGTGTAGTTTATTATTAGAACACGAACATACCATTTTTTCATGTAAAGTGGAATAGAGATTTGAATTAGCAAATACAGGAAGGGAGTGGAGATGGATAATTAGTAATGTATTGAGTAACTTACTTAGTGGAAACTTAAAAGAGAATTTCTTTAAAACCATCTATCAATGCCCCAATACACCACATAGATTAAAAACAATACTATCGGTGATATCATGTCTCTTGTGAACATTTGCTGGATATATTTTGGAACTGTTCCAATATTAAACAATGTTGAAGAAGTTTTAGATATTTTTTGAAATGAAAGGCCTTAACTTGTGTCCTCAAATAATATCGTTGAGATTTAAACAAACAAGTTGAGTTGGAGGATACACACCTAACAGTAAATTTATTAAACATAGCAAAGGTTTATATTGCTTCTTTATGGAAATCATCTGAAATCCTGCAGTTTTCAGAAATCTGCTAAAAAAGATCTGGGAAGTAAAGTTCATTAAATTGCCATATTTCTTAAAGATTCAGCAAAACTCAGAAACAAATATATTTATAGAAAAATAGTCCCTTTTTATACAATTTTGGAGTTGTATGTTTTATTTCTGTGATTTGGTTATTGTTTATTGTAAGGTTTCCTGTAAACTTTCAACTCTTCTACTTTGGATCTGAAATATTATAGCTTGTTTAAACTGTATTTAAGCCATAGATAGACACACAGACAGACAGACAGACTGCTTTATTCCTTTTTCATAACACAACAGAAGTTTTGTTTGTTTGGTTGGTTTTTTTAAAAAAGGATACTCATGGGAATAGTCTGTACTAGAATCCAAGGGAGAAAACAACATGTAGTTCTCCTTCCCATCCAGTGAATCAATACACACTAAGAAACAGTGGAGCAAAGCAACCACTCACACACACCCTGGCAACTATTACACTTCCCTGTTCACGCTGCCTCAAATAATTTAGGAAATTACAATAACAAAATTGTAACAGCCTGCTACAGAAGTGAAACTTTACAATGGCGTAAAAATTGTAACACTTTCTCCTGATCCATAATATCAAGAAAGCATCATTAATTGATCATCCACAAACTGACAAGAGCTTCTTTTATTTACCATACTGCCTATTCTACCAATTCTACCCTAGGGAGGATACTTTGGCAAATGTTACCCATTACTTCATGCCACAGGAATGCAATTAAATTAGTAAACATTTTGTGACAGGGCTACTGGGTACCTATTGAAGTCTGAAATCAGTCTCTGTGAAGATGCAAAGACATATTGTTTCCCGCCTCCCTGCTGAGCAGAGCAGAGCAGAGCAAGCTGCTCCAGCTGGTCCAGGGACTACAGAAGCAGGCAAGCTCCCAGAGAGCGAGCGAACAGGGGGAGCGAACAGGGGGAGCGAACAGGAGTTGGCCAGGGGAGTTGCAGTGGTTGAAGAGACAAAGGAGACAAAGGAGACAGAGGCTAAGAGGTAAGTGGGTTGCAGGAAGCCCAGGGCGCTGCCCTTTATCCTTCTGATTGGCTGTGAGCTCACCAGGAGCTTCTGAGAGCTCCAACTGAATTGGAGGGGTGTGGCCTGAGTACTCCCAGCAGCTGACTGGGCGGGAAGCTTCAGTCTGTTTCCCGCCTCCCAGCTGAGCAGAGCAGAGCAGAGCAAGCTGCTCCAGCTGGTCCAGGGACTACAGAAGCAGGCAAGCTCCCAGAGAGCGAGCAAACAGAGCGAGCGAACGGGGGGAGCAAACAGGAGTTGGCCAGGGGAGTTCGGCAGGGGAGGTCAAGGGGGAGGCCCCTAACATTTTTTTTTATTTTTTTTACTAATTTTTTTTCATTTATTTATCTTGTAACACACACTTCCACACCAGTGGGACTCTGCTTTTAACCTCTACTGAGTAGAGGAGCAGGCACAGGCTAGTCTAGAACAATCACAAAGCTAGACACAAAAAGGGAAAAGAGGCTATGGAAGGACAAGACTCTCCAGTGGTGGTGACCTGCAAGGTGTGTGCCATGTTTGTTTTCTTGCCTGAGAACAACATGGCCTACACCTGCAACAAGTGCAAGTTGATCACGCTGCTGGAGGAAAAAGTAAGTGGACTGGAGCGGCGACTGTCGACCCTCCGGGGAATAAGAGAACACAAAGAGTTCTTGGACAGAATGGGGGAACTACAGCAGCAAAGGGCAGACCAGAAGCTTGAAGAGCAACAGCAAGATGAGGCAGTGGGAAATGCTGAGGTGAAGAAAAATGGAATAGAGGATATTCCTTGGAAAAGGGTGACAGTTAGGAGAAGAAGAACTAGACGCCACTCTGCACCAGTGGAAGCAGTGGAGCTGTGGAACCGATTCCAGGTACTTGCGGATGAGACTGGAGGACAGCCTGCAGAGGAAGAATCACAGGGGAACCTGCATGAGAGTGAGCAAGAGGCTAATGGTCAGTCAAACAGAGGTGATGAAACCCAGGCCTACAAGAAGAAGAGAAGAGTGGTAGTAGTGGGAGACTCCTTGCTGCGTGGGATCGAGACCCAAGTATGTCGCGAAGACCCATGGACTCGCCAGGTATGTTGTCTCCCAGGAGTACAGATTAGAGACGTGACTGAAAGGTTGCCTGCACTCATAAAGCCCACTGACAGGTATCCCTTTCTTCTCATCCATGTGGGAACAAATGATACCGCCAAGCGGAGCTACAAAGAGATCACGTCAGACTTTGAAGCTTTGGGAAGGAAACTCAAGAACTTTGGGGCCCAGATAGTTTTCTCATCCATCCTTCCAGTAGTTAGAAGATGGATAGAAAGGGAACGAAAAATACTCCGGGTGAATGACTGGCTACGAAGGTGGTGCCGACGAGAGAGATTTGGATTCTGGGACCACGGCCTATACTTCCTGGAAGATGGGCTGTTGGCTAGGGATGGGTTGCACCTCACAAAGGCTGGGAAGAATGTGTTTGGCCACAGCATGAAGAACTTCATCAGGAGGGCTTTAAACTGAATCCTACGGGGAAGGGTGATGTAATTTGGGGGTAACAATGGACATAGGCGCATGCACTGCAATGGAGAGAACAGCTCTGATAGCGCCCAATAATAGTCTTCAGACATATGTAGGAAGAAAGCCAGACTATGAAGCACATGGTCTTCGATGTCTATATACTAATGCCCAGAGTATGGGAAACAAACAGAACGAACTTGAACTCTTAATACAAGAGGGAAATTATGACCTGATAGGTATAACTGAGACTTGGTGGGATGACTCTCATGACTGGAATACAGCAGTTGAAGGATATAACTTGTTCAAAAAGAACAGGAGGAACAGAAAGGGAGGTGGGGTTGCACTATATGTGAAAAATACATATCTCTGCACAGAAATACAGGAGGAGGAGCTTGGTAGCCCCATCGAGAGCATCTGGGTTGAAATAAATGGAGCAAAGAATAAAAGGAACCTGGTGGTCGGAGTCTACTACCGGCCACCCAATCAAGGAGAAGACAAGGATGAAACTTTTGAAAAGCAAATAGCCAATGTTTTAAGGAAGCATGATGTGGTAGTAATGGGGGACTTCAATTTCCCCGATATTTGTTGGGAGACAAATTCTGCAAAACATGGCCCCTCCAGGAAATTCCTGACTTGTGTGGCGGATAACTTCCTCCTACAGAAAGTAGAGGAAGGAACTAGAGGATCGGCTATCCTTGACTTGATCCTAACCAACAGAGATGACTTAGTGGATAAAGTAGCAGTTACAGGAACTCTGGGGGAAAGCGACCATGTTGTACTTGAGTTCTTGGTTCTAAGGGAAGCAAAAGCCGAGTGTAGTCAAACGTGTACACTGGATTTTAGGAAAGCTGATTTTAATAAACTCAGAACAATGATCAGTAAGGTCCCATGGCAAACAATGCTAGCGAGAAAAGGAGTCCAAGATGGGTGGGAACTTTTAAAAAAGGAAATTCTCAAGGCACAATCACAAACAATTCCAACAAGAAGAAAAGGTGGAAGAAAACAGAAGAAGCCAATGTGGCTTCACAAAAAGCTTAGGGATGACCTGAAAACAAAAAAGGACACATATAGGAAGTGGAAAGAAGGCCAAGTAACAAAGGAAGAGTAGAGGCAGGTAGCACAGAATTGCAGGGATGGCGTCAGGAAGGCTAAAGCGGAGAACGAGCTGAGGTTAGCGAGGGATGCTAAAAACAACAAAAAGGCTTTCTTCAGCTACGTGCATAGTAAAAGGCAGAGGAAAGAAATGGTTGTTCAGCTGTTAAATAAGGATGGCAAAACGATAACAGATGACAAAGAAAAGGCAGAGGTGCTCAATTCCTACTTTGGCTCAGTCTTCTCCCAAAAGAGGGTCTATGACCCCCCTGGCAAAGGCGAAATACAGGCTGAAGGGGCAGGATTGCAGTTTGAGATCGACAGGCATATGGTCAAGGAACACCTCATTACTTTGAATGAGTTCAAATCTCCAGGGCCAGATGAACTGCATCCTAGAGTCATAAAGGAACTGGCAGAAGAACTCTCAGAACCGCTGTCTATTCTCTTTGAGAAATCATGGAGGACGGGGGAAGTGCCAGATGACTGGAGGAGGGCTAATGTTGTCCCTCTCTTCAAAAAGGGTAAAAAGGAGGAACCTGGGAACTACAGACCAGTCAGTCTGACATCAATCCCTGGGAAAATTCTGGAGCAGATCATAAAGCAATCCTTCTGGAAGCACCTTGACAACAATGCCGTGATTACTCGAAGCCAACATGGATTTGTCAAAAACAAGTCCTGCCAGACAAATCTGATCTCATTTTTTGATCAAGTCACCTCCCTTTTAGACCGTGGGAATGCTGTAGACATCATATACCTCGACTTCAGCAAAGCTTTCGACAAAGTGCCCCATGATATCCTGATGAGCAAACTAGCTCGATGTGGGCTAGATGAAACAACGATCCGGTGGATCCACAGTTGGCTGCAGAATTGGACTCAAAGAGTGCTTATCAATGGGATCTTCTCAAGCTGGGGAGAGGTAACGAGTGGGGTACCGCAGGGCTCAGTCCAGGGCCCAGTGCTCTTCAACATTTTGATTAATGACTTGAAGGAGGAGGTGCAGGGAATGCTGATCAAATTTGCAGATGACACTAAATTGGGAGGGATAGCTAATACTTTGGAAGACAGAAACAAAATTCAAAGTGATCTGGATAGACTGGAGTGCTGGGCAGAAAACAACAGAATGGCATTTAATAGGGACAAATGCCAAGTTCTGCACCTAGGAAAAAGAAACCAAATGCACAGTTACAAGATGGGGGATACGTGGCTCAACCACACTACGAGCAAGAAGGATCTTGGAATTGTTGTCGATCACAAGCTGAATATGAGCCAACAATGTCATGTGGCTGCAAAAAAGGCAAATGCTATTTTGGGCTGCATTCATAGAAGCATCGCTTCCAAATCCCAGGAAGTACTAGTTCCCCTTTACTCAGCACTGGTGAGGCCTCATCTGGAGTACTGTGTCCAGTTCTGGGCACCACACTTTAAGAAGGATGCAGACAAACTGGAGAGGGTTCAAAGGAGGGCAACAAAGATGATCAGGGGACTGGAAACAAAGCCCTATGAAGAGAGACTGAAAGAACTGGGCATGTTTAGCCTTGAGAAGAGAAGACTGAGGGGAGATATGATAGCACTCTTCAAGTACTTGAAAGGTTGTCACAGAGAAGAAGGCCAGGATCTCTTCTTGATCATCCCAGAGTGCAGGACACGGAATAATGGGCTCAAGTTACAGGAAGCCAGATTCTGGCTGAACATCAGGAAAAACTTCCTGAGTGTCAGAGCAATACGACAATGGAACCAATTACCTGGGGAGGTGGTGGGCTCCTCCACACTGGAGGCCTTCAAGGCGAGGTTGGACAGCCATCTGTCAGGGATGCTCTGACTTGGATTCCTGCATTGAGCAGGGGGTTGGACTCGATGGCCTTGTAGGCCCCTTCCAACCCTACTATTCTATGATTCTATGATTCTATTGATGATCTTTTCTCCCTCAATGCTTACAATGCTGAGAAATCCAAACACAGGCCAATCTAGATAATACAGGACAAACTGTTTTCATCAGGATGTTCTTATATCTGTCTGTTCCTCATGGAGCTGAAAGAAACATTTATCAACAAAATAAATTCTAGGTTAAAGTGGATAAGTAGATAGGAAGCCTGCCTTATTCAATGAAACTGCTGGGTAGATTAGGAACTGATAACGATGCTAAACCAGTAAAACAATAAATGAGATATTGGCAACAGTTTTAAATGCTTCCTCTCCTCCACTACTTCAGACAATCCAATGATACTCTGCACAGCACCCACACACACAGCTTGGTGCCCTCCAGATGTGTTAGACTATAACTCCAATCACCCACACCCATGGCCATGCTGGGTATGGATGATGGGAATTGTAGTTCAACACATCTGGAGGCCACTAGGTTAGGAAAGGCTGTCTACAGCTTCAAGACTACTGCTGAAAATATCCTACTCTACTCATCCCCTACAGTTGAAATTCTTCTCAAAGTAGGAGCCATGAAGAGAGCCTCTCATCTTGTTATATAGTTTAAACCAGCAGACTTCAAATTTTAAGACCTGGGACCCACCTTTAGCCTAACATGCATTTGGGATCACCAAATTTTGTTTGGTGTTTTGTTTTGTTTGATATTTTGTTACCATATATTAGTATGGTGGTAGTTCTGCTGTTGCAACCAACCTTAGGTCAACCTGCAGTAACTGGTCAAATTGTAAGGGGCATTCCAGGGTTTCAGGGAGATAGCTTCCTCAGCTCTGCCACCTGAAATCCTTTTTGGGCACAATCCTATGCATGTCTAGACAGAAAAAGCCCTACAATTCCCAGCTTGCTGCTGAAACGTGAAATTGAGTGGTTCATTGGTAGAATTAGGAATGTTCGTAATTCCTATGCATGTACTGAAGCTGGGTAACTAGTTAACAAACTTTAGTATTTTGTTATTCAAACTGACATTGATTATGAGTTGATATCTATGTTTATTTATTTAAAAACTTTTATATACCGCTCCACATCTGGACAGATTCTGAAGCAGTGAACAATAAAAGATAAAAATAATAAAACACCATATTAAAAATATTGTTTTTAAAGCAGATTACCAATAAAAACTGTTCTGAGCTTTCAAAGTCTGCATGACCAAGCATCTAAACTCTGCCATTTCTGTATATGTCCTGATGTTAACTGGTTTAATCCTCTACTTTCTGAAGGAAATGTAAACATCCCATTTGCAATGCTCATGGAATGATGTCAGTCCTTTAGTTACTTTTTCTACTCCTATCAGTGCAAAAGTTTGAATTCGGAATCCTTCAACAAATTAATCACATTTGAAACACAGCCACATAAGTTAGCAACTGTCTTGCGTTGATTGCAGCAGACTCTGGGTGCAGAGCTAAACAAGAAGCAAGGCAATGAAGCCAGCAAATGTTCAAGCATACAGGTTTCAGTCCAGCTGGATTCAGGCTAAGGCAGAAGTGGTCAAGATCGCAGACAGAGGTCAAAACACAGTTAGGCAGTCAGATACATTACACAGTCCAGAAGCAGAGTCAAGAAGGAGTCCAAGCGTCAGTAGCATGGTGCATCAATGACATGGCAAGATCTGGGATGCAAGGTAGAAGGCACAGGAGCTGGAAGAACAGTACTGTTTCCAATCCTGGCTAGGCATACACTGAAGGCATTTAACCTCAAAGTTTGCTGAGCCCCACCCAGGGCTCAGCTGCAGTACCTTAGAGCTCTCTGGTCAGAGCCCTACTCATGAGGTGTCACTTTCTCCTGAGGAGTCCTTCTTTGCAAGCAAGCAGTCCTCCTCACAGGAGCCCTCCTGGCCTGTCGCGTAAGGCAACAATGCTCCTGGGGGCCAGGGGGTTGCTCAACCTCTGCCTCAGAGGCAGAGTCCCCTCCCACTGAAAGGGATGGACCTGCAGCCATCTCACCTGAGGGCCCAGGCTCCTCCTGGTCTGGTCATAGTGACTGACTTGAGGTGCCCTCAATATCTGGGAGCTCTAGCTTTTCCTCTAAGGAGGATTCCTCCAGTGGGGGCATCACAGTATCCACCACTTAAGTAAACATTTATTTTAGACCTGGGTGCTGGCAGGTGGCATTGTAAGGAGATACTGGAAAATGAATCCAATGAGAATGAAATCAAGATGGGAGCAGTGTCGCCCAGAGTGGCTAGTGGGCAAGAGGGAGATCTGGGCTCCAACAGATAGATATGCTTCTTCTGCAGCTCCTACTTACACGGCAGTCTCTCCCTTTGGTTTCAGCAGCTCCATACCAATTTAGGGTAAACAGTAGGGCATGTGAAAACAGCCAATCAGAGAGGAGAACATAACACAGTGACATACGATGTTGTGACACACAGCATGATGCCATACTAGTTCCCAAAATGAGCTTTGTTGGTGTGCATGCAGGACATCTAGTATATACACAATGAGAAAGAATGGAGAACTTTCACCCAAGACTGGACTGCAGAAATCATAACTTGACAGGCAAATTATTATTTCTCTTGGGGTAAGTCTGCCTATCTCTACTTTTAACTGGAGATTCTGGGGAATTAGGACCTTCTGCATGAAAAGGAATCACTCTGCTATTGAGCTATGGCTCCCTCCCAGATTTAAATATTTAAGAGACAATAGCTTTCATCCTCAGTAGTATCCCTTTTGTCTTAATGAATATTCCAGTGAGAACAGGCCAAGATATATACCCACTGCTGTTCTAGAACACCACTACACATGGGCACCACCAGTCCATTCAGGGTACAGCCTCTGAACATGTTTTTCAGAATTCCAAATAGCAGCATGCACACTGTTCAACATAATAACAATGAAAGATTCGTATGTACAACATGGAGCTACCTTAAATTCCACTGGGTTACTTCATCTTTTCCCATGCTTTCAATTAAATGAGATTTTTGAAGGAAAAAGGTCCTCAGAAAAAGAGCTCTGGGGAAAGGGGATAATAAAGCTGTCCTGTTTCAGATATTTTCATGAGCCAATTTGCAGTTCACAATTAATAGCTATAAATTTAGGAAAGATACTAGGTATTCTTTGTAAATCAAAAATGAATTCCTTGTAAAACAAAGAAATGAAATAACTTTCATAAGTTAAAAACTAAGATGTAATGATAGAGCTGTTTGTCTATAATTACCACCTTACTATTTTGTTTTTATCTCAGATTCAATCCATAAGACTGTAGTAGAGATTTTAAAAAAATTAGATGAACCAATAGTTATGCAATCATTCACATGAAGCCAAAGATAAAATGCTTTATAATTAATTATCTCAGCATTAGGTTATTGCATTTCACAGCACATTAGACCTTTTCCACATGTGAAATTAATTATCCTAAAATTCCTGTGAGGAAATACTGAACCCACAGAGGGTGATAATTGACTGGAAGGAGTCAGTGGCACATAGAAGTCATAACGTCCACCCTTTTGCTAAAGACTTGGTTTTGTCTTCTTACCTATTCCCCTCATTTTGTCCACAGTCAAGATCCTAATGCTAATGCAACATAGGAAACTTGACTTCACAAGACACCAGTGAAATAAACTGATTTAAGACCACATTGGAAAACAGACTGCAATGATCTACTGTTTTTCAAGGAGGAGCCACTTTGGCTCCAGGCACCAGTACTGGAGGCCCTCACCTCTCCCCCCCCCCCCCGCCCCTGGTCAAGTGATGATATTGTGTACCTGACCTGGTTGAGTATGACCTAAATCATATCCCTGATGAATATACAGTGGAGGTGAGGAATAGATTTCAGGGATTAGACCTGATAGACAGAGTGCCTGAGGAACTATGGACGGAGGTCCGTAACATTGTTCAGGAGGCAGCAACGAAATCCGTCCCAAAGAAAAAGAAATGCAAGAAAGCAAAGTGGCTGTCTGATGAGGCTTTACAAGTAGCTGAGGAAAGAAGGAAAGCAAAAAGCAAGGGAGAAAGGGGAAGATATACCCAACTGAATGCAGAGTTCCAGAGAATAGCAAGGAGAGACAAGAAGGCCTTCTTAAATGAACAATGCAAAGAAATCGAGGAAAACAACAGAATGGGAAAGACTAGAGATCTCTTCAAGAAAATTGGAGATCTCAAGGGAACGTTTTGTACAAAGATGGGCATGATAAAGGACAAAGAAGGCAGGGACCTAACAGAAGCAGATGAGATTAAGAAGAGGTGGCAAGAATACACAGAAGAACTATACAGGAAAGATCTGAATGTCCCTGATAGCCATGATAGTGCGGTCACTGAACTTGAGCCGGACATCCTAGAGAGTGAAGTCAAGTGGGCCTTAGGAAGCATTAGTAACAACAAAGCTAGCGGAGATGACAGTATTCCAGCTGAGCTATTTAAAATCCTAAAAGATGATGCTGTTAAAGTGCTGCATTCAATATGCCAACAAATCTGGAACACTCAACAGTGGCCACAAGACTGGAAAAGGTCAGTTTACATTCCAATTCCAAAGAAGGGCAACGCCAAAGAGTGTTCAAACTACCGCACAATTGCGCTCATTTCACATGCCAGCAAGGTGATGCTCAAAATCCTACAAGCTAGGCTTCAGCAGTATGCGAACCGAGAACTACCGGAAGTACAAGCTGGGTTTCGAAGAGGCAGAGGAACTAGAGATCAAATCGCCAACATTCGCTGCATCATGGAGAAAGCAAGAGAATTCCAGAAAAACGCCTATTTCTGCTTCATTGACTACGCTAAAGCCTTTGATTGTGTGGATCACAACAAACTGTGGCAAATTCTTAAAGTGATGGGAGTACCAGACCACCTTACCTGTCTCCTGAGAAACCTGTACGAGGGTCAAGAAGCAACAGTAAGAACCAGACATGGAACAACCGATTGGTTCAAAATTGGGAAACGAGTACGACAAGCTGCATATTGTCACCCTGCTTATTTAACTTATATGCAGAGTACATCATGGATGAATCAGAGGTCGGAATTAAGATTGCCGGGAGAATTATCAACAACCTCCGATATGCAGATGATACCACCCTAATGGCAGAAAGCGAAGAGGATCTCAAGAGCCTCTTGTTGAGGGTGAAAGAGGAGAGTGCAAAAGCTGGTTTGAAACTCAACATTAAAAAAACTAAGATCATGTCATCTGGCCCTATCACTTCCTGGCATATAGAAGGGGAAGAAATGGAAGCAGTGACAGATTTTACTTTCTTGGGCTCCAAGATCACCGCAGACGGTGACTGTAGCCATGAAATTAAAAGACGCTTGCTCCTTGGGAGGAAAGCTATGGCAAACCTAGACAGCATAGTAAGAAGCAGAGACATCACCTTGCCGACAAAGGTCCGTCTAATCAAAGCTATGGTTTTCCCAGTAGTAATGTATGGCTGTGAGAGCTGGACTATAAGGAAGGCTGAGCGCCGAAGAATTGATGCTTTCGAACTGTGGTGCTGGAGAAGACTCTTACGAGTCCCCTGGACTGCAAGGAGGTCAAATCAGTCCATCCTAAAGGAAATCAACCCTGACTGCTCATTGGAAGGACAGATAATGAAGCTGAAGCTCCAATATTTTGGCCACCTAATGCGAAGAGAAAACTCCCTGGAAAAGACCCTGATGCTGGGAAAGACTGAAGGCAAAAGGAGAAGGGGACGGCAGAGGATGAGATGGCTAGATAGCATCACGGATGCAATGAATATGAACTTGAGCACGCTCCGGGAGAGAGCGCAGGACAGGAAGGCCTGGCGTGCTATGGTCCATGGGGTCACGAAGAGTCGGACACGACTGAACAACTGAACAACAACAATGACCTGGCTGAAGGCCTTTGGGGCCTCTCCTCCCCATCCCTTTCTACATCATCCAAGCAAGGCCTCATCAGTCAGTCACCAGGCAGGCAAATTCTGACAGGCTCACTTGGCCCATGGATTGAGATGGATCTTTTTCTTATCATTGAGAGAGTACTCTGCTCTATTCAGTGCTGCAAAATCTCCTGGTGCAGGTCTTATGTTACACGCTCTCTCCCCCGCCCATGTGTTCAATTTCCCCTCCAGCACCTGTACCACTGAAACTAGCCAATCACATTGTTCTTTGCCTCTTGGGTTCCTCCCTCACCACAGCTAATTGGCTGATTTCTCCTGCATACTCCTCTTTCCCCCACCCTCAGCCACCTTACAGCTGATGAATGGCAGGTCCCCTCACTTCCCATGTCTGAAGCCTCCTTTGGTCACGTAGATCACAGCAGCCATGCCTCCACTAAAAAAAAACAGGAAAGCAAAGCTAGAGAGACCCTGCGGAGAGTAAGCAACTACAGCAAAAAGAGTGTGAGAGTAGGGTGGAGAGCCACACGTGAAGTAACCAGTGCTGAGTAGAGGGGGACTAGTACTTCCCGGGATTTGGAAGCTATGTTTCTATTAATGCAGCCCAAAACAGCATTTGCCTTTTTTGCAGCCACATCACATTGTTGGCTCATATTCAGGTTGCGATCTACAACGATTCCAAGATCCTTCTCGCTTGTAGTATTGTTGAGCCAAGTATCCCCCATCTTGTAACTGTGCATTTGGTTTCTTTTTCCTAGGTGCAGAACTTGGCATTTATCCCTACTACATTTCATTCTGTTGTTTTCTGCCCAGCACTCCAGCCTATCAAGATCACTTTGAATTCTGTTTCTGTCTTCCAGGGTATTCGCTATCTCACCCAATTTTGTGTCATCTGCAAATTTGATCAGCATTCCCTGCACCTCCTCCTCCAAGTCATTAATTAAAATGTTGAAGAGCACTGGGCCCAGGACTGAGTGCTGTGGTACCCCGCTCATTACCGCTCCCCAGTTTGAGAAGATCCCATTGATAAGCACTCTTTGAGTCCGATTCTGTAGCCAACTGTGGATCCACCAGATCATTGTTTCATCTAGCCCACTTTGAGCTAGTTTGCTCATCAGGATATCATGTGGCACTTTGTCGAAAGCTTTGCTGAAGCTGAGGTATATTATGTCCACAGCATTCCCACACTCCACAAGGGAGATTACTTGATCAAAAAATGAGATCAGGTTCGTCTGGCAGGATTTCTTCTTGACAAATCCATGTTGGCTTTGAGTAATCACTGCATTGTTTTCAAGGTGCTTCCAGATGGATTGCTTTATCATCTGCTCTAGAATTTTCCCAGGGATTGATGTCAGACTGACTGGTCTGTAGTGCCCAGGTTCCTCCCTTTTACCCTTTTTGAAGATAGGGACAACATTAGCCCTCCTCCAGTCATCTGGCACTTCACCTGTCCTCCATGATTGCTCAAAGAGAATAGACAGTGGTTCTGAGAGTTCTTCTGCCAGTTCCATTATTACTCTAGGATGCAGTTCATCTGGCCTTGGAGATTTGAACTCATTCAAAGTAATTAGGTGTTCCTTGACCATATGCCTATCGATCTCAAGCTGCAATCCTGCCCCTTCAGCCTGTACTTCGCCTTTGCCAGGGGGGTCACAGACCTTCTTTGGGGAGAAGACTGAGCCAAAGTAGGAATTGAGTACCATTTCTTTCCTCTGCCTTTTACTATGCACGTAGCTGAAGAAAGCCTTTTTGTTGCTTTTAGCATCCCTCACTAACCTCAGCTCATTCTCAGCTTGAGCCTTCCTGACGCCATCCCTGCAATTCTGTGCTACCTGCCTGTACTCTTCCTTTGTTGCGTGGCCTTCTTTCCACTTCCTATATGTGTCCTTTTTAGTTTTCAAGTCATCTCTAAGCTTTTTGTGAAGCCACTCTGGCTTCTTCTGTTGTCTTCCACCTTTTCTTCTTGTTGGGTTTGTAATTGTGCCTTGAGAATTTCCTTTTTTAAAAGCTCCCACCCATCTTGGACTCTTTTTCTCATTAAGAGTCACTTGCCATGGGACCTTACAGATCATTGTTCTGAGTTTATTAAAATCAGCTTTCCTAAAATCCAGGGTACAGGTTTGGCTACATTCGGCTTTTGCTTCCTTTAGAACCAAGAACTTAAGTACAATATGGTCGCTTTCCCCCAGAGTTTCTGTAACTGCTACATTATCCACTAAGTCATCTCTGCTGGTTAGGATCAAGTCAAGGATAGCCAATCCTCTAGTTCCTTCCTCTACTTTCTGTAGGAGGAAGTTATCCGCCACACAAGTCAGGAATTTCCTGGAGGGGCCAGGAGGCAGCTTCATCCAGTAACCAATCATCTGCTACTCTGGGACCTTCCAGGCCAGAGAACGTGGCTTTACCAGACTCAGCAGGCAGCCTTCCAATGCAGTCCTCACTGCTTCCATGCCTAGGAGCTAGTGGCTGCAGAATCAGACAATGGCCCTTTAAGAAGGAGACAGTGGCCCTGTTCAGACATCATGCTAAGTCATGATGGTTAGGAGTTTTGAGCTAACCATGTTGACTTAGCATGATGTCTGAACAGGTGTCTGACCCAGCCATGCTGGTTTATTAACCATGGACTAACCACGTTCACTAACCACTTGCTGCAAGATGGTTAGTGGGCTCTACCTGGCTTCACGTGATGTCTGAACAGCCCCCATGGTTAACTGACAGCTGCCATAGAGCTCCACGGAAAGAGCAGCCAAAGAAGGTATAGCTGTTGAGCACCAAAATGGCCAACAGCATTAAGCACCAAAATGGCCAGCAGTACCAAGCACCAAAATAGCTGACAGAGCAAATGCAACTGGGATGCATGGCTGCCTTTCTGGAGGACTGCAAGTTTCTGCAAGAGGGAGAGAAAATTAGAGAATTGTCAGTCAGACCACATTGTGGAACATGGTTACCTGCATTCATGGCAGTACCACTCACAGTGGTTAGCAGTAACCACCATGCACCATGGTTAGCCTAACCACCTTTCCCAATGTGCATGTGAACTAGGGGTGTACGAACCCCACTCACCGTTCCGAGTGGCAGCATCCACTGGGGGGGGGGGAGGCGATCCGTCCCTCCCCCCAGAATCCTGCCCGGCCAGCTCCGCTCCACCGCAAGTCCACGGAGCTGCTGGCCGGGCCCATCCACAGCTGGACTGCCATCCGCTGCTGGGCTGCTGCGGCCGCAAATGGCGGCCAGCATAGCAGCCGCCATTTGCGTCCCTACGTTAGCCGTGATAGGCTACGTATATATTTACGTAGCCTATCACGGAAAGAGCAGGGACGCAAATGGCGCAGCGGCCGCCATTTGTGTCCCTGCTCTTTGCCGTGATAGGCTATGTAAATATTTAAATAGCCAATTATGGCCACGGGCAGGGACGCAAATGGCGGCCGCTACACCAGCCACCATTTCATTCCGCAGCCCAGCAGTGGATGGAGACAACGACCCAGAGCAGCCGCCTCCACCAGGTAGGGTCCGTCCTGGCAGGATTTCGGGGGGTGGCGAGGGGGTGTAGTCCATTCCGCCATGGACTCCGAGAGTCCATGGCGGATTTCTCCACCATCCCTAATCTGAACAGGGCCAGCTCCTCAGAGAGAACAGAATTAACAACAGGTCAGACCTGCCAGCCTTCATAATCCAGCCTCTGCATCTTGCTCAGACAAACATTTCTTCCTGAGTGAGTTTGAGCCAGCATAGATCTGTCCAGGGTCCTGAAATGCCAAGCCATCCTTGCCTTGCTTTGCCCTTCTAGTAAGTGGAACTGCTTCGGATGGGCTCACCTGGGAACCTTGAACCAACTTAGACACGACAGCCTAGGGTCTCCAATGTCTTGCCTGTGGACACTTCTCTTGGCACCTGCCAGGCTCTCCCTGCCCCTCTTGATTTTTATCTTATTACTTAAGATTATCTGTTCGTTTGTTTCTAACTGGGCTGCTGGCATTTTGCAAATCAAAGTGCTGCCCTCCAGTACTATCTTTATTAGAGTTCCAAAGACTGGTTGTCTTGGAGCTCAGACTCCACCTCACTTATTTAACTATATTTGTGAATCGCTTTATATTAAAGAAATTTCTAAGTGATGTATGAAAACAAGTCTTCATACTGAGGACAAGATTACTTTCCTGGGAATTCCCAGAAAGTACACCTTTGCCTTGTACTGAGTTTACTGAACAGGTTACTTACCTTTTAGTCTCTCCAGTTTGCCTTCCAGGAAATGGGTGTTTTGTGGCCACCAGTGCCCACCATGGCAAACATTTTCTGAATGGGCAAGCCCCCTACCCACCCAATGGCAGACATTTTATGAGACTACCCATGAAACTCTCTCAAAATTCCAAATGTACCCACCAACCTGAAGAACTTGTGGATCCTTTACATAAGGTTTTGTGGAGTACAGTCCACTTCATCAAATGCATAAACTGTTGTCCTGAGTTACATGGGCTATGCAGGCTAGATGGGCTAGATGAAAGTGGGCTAGATAAAACAATGATCTGGTGGATCCACAGTTGGCTACAGAATCGGACTCAAAGAGTGCTTATCAATGGGATCTTCTCCAAATGGGGAGTGGGAATGAGCAGGGTACCACAGCACTCAGTCCTAGGCCCAGTGCTCTTCAACATTTTAATTAATGACTTGGAGGAGGAGGTGCAGGGAATGCTGATCAGATTTGCAGATGACACAAAATTGGGTGAGATAGCGAATACCCTGGAAGACAGAATTCAAAGTGATCTTGATAGGCTGGAACTCTGGGCAGAAAACAGAATGAAATGTAACAGGGATAAATGCCAGGTTCTGTACATAGGAAAAAGAAACCAAATTGTCAGGGTGGACACTGAGCCCATAGAATCCCAGAGTAGTTCTGATTCTGAGGAAGAGCAGTCGCTCCTGGGAGGGGAGCGCGCTCCTCTTTCCCAGGGCCAACAGCTGACGGAGATTCCTCCCTAGCTTAGATAGCAGTCCAGGGAGTGACAGAGCACGGATAGCCGACTTGGTGGACACGCGATGCCGACGCAGAGAGCGGCGCCAGATGGAGGGCGTGGAAAGGAGGCGTAGTGCCCGGTTGGCGTGCAAACAATGGCTGCGCCCAGAGGATCCAAAGGAAAAGGGGAGGGACTCTCCCTAGTCCTTAAGTTCAGGGGTCTGCCAGTAATTCCCTTTCAAACGGGGACCAACTGTTCCAACTTAGGGCATAGGTACTGTGCTGCTCAGATCTAGTTGCAAACGGTAGAGTTGTTAAGTTGTAAAAGAAGAATAAAGCTTTGAAAGGAATCCCTTTGTCTGTGTCTCGACTTGCTACTGGATTAGACTGAGAGAGGCCTCCAAGGAGCCCTTGACACAAATGCACAGTTACAAGATGGGGGATACTTGGCTCAACAACACTACAAGTGAGAAGGATCTTGGAATCATTATAGATCGCAAGCTAACCAGCACTGGTTAGGCCTCATCTGGAGTACTGTGTCCAGTTCTGGGCACCACACTTTAAGAAGGATGCAGACAAACTGGAGAGGGTTCAGAGGAGGGCAACAAAGATGATCAGGTCAGGGGACTGGAAACAAAGCCCTATGAAGACAGACTGAAAGAACTGGGCATGTTTAGCCTTGAGAAGAGAAGACTAAAGGGAGATATGATTGTGCTCTTCAAGTACTTAAAAGGCTGTCACAGAGAGGAAGGCCAGGATCTCTTTTCAATCACCCCAGAGTGCAGGACACAGAATAATGGGCTCAAGTTACAGGAAGTCAGATTCTGACTGAACATCAGGAAAAACGTCCTGTTAGAGCAATATGACAATGGAACCAATGACCTAGGGAGATAGTGGGCTCTCCCATACTGGAGGCATTCAAGATGAAGCTGGACAGCCATCTGTCAGGGATGCTTTGACTTAGATTCCTGCATTGAGCAGGGGGTTGGACCCTTCCAACCCTACTATTCTATGATTCTATTATACATCATGGTTGCAGGGTGGGGGGGTGTAGACAGTGAAGTCAAAGGGAAATAAAATGCAGGAAGTACAGACAGTGATAAACATCTGTCTGAGACCTGCTGGTAACAGCAAGCAGTACTGGACCACTCAGTATAAGGCTGCTTCATTGTTACTGCCATATTTGTTCAAGAGAAAAACAGATACCAAACAGTAAGGCTAGACCTATTTTGGAGCAATTCCTGGTGCAGTATTACGCAAACTTTCATTTACCCAGAACTCTTAATTAGACATTCCACACTGCAACAAATTAAGATTTCTCTGTAAGTCAGGTTTTTGCATATGAAAATCCGATGCTGTAAAGACAGGAAGGCCTGGCGTGCTATGGTCCATGGGGTCACGAAGAGTCGGACACGACTGAACGACTGAACAACAACAACAACAAGAGAAAATACTTCAAAGAGATCACCTTACCTATTTTATGTTTTGCATGAAGACTGCAGGCTTAGTCATATACTGTTCACAACTTTAATGAAAACTGCCGCCCCCCCCCCTCAAAAAAAAGGACAGCAGAAGGGAGTGAGTTGTTTATGTACTAGAACAGAGGAAGTGGTGTCAGAACAGAAGGGGCACAGTGGAATGTAGGTGGTTTGTACCAGCAGGAAATATAAAAGAATTGATTTGTTGTTTTTATTAGAAGGCACAATAATGAATTCACACATTTCAAATGAACCATTTTCCAATTTGTCCTACTTTGTGATTTGTTCCAAAATAACAAATTGAAGCAATGTATTATGCTGGCCAGCTCAATACCTTATATATAATTCTTAAGTGTCTGAGAGTGCAAAGTGAGAACAATTTTGAGCTTAGAACAAGTTGATGAAAGGAGCCTAATTGCTCCTGACATCAAACAAAATTGAACCTGAAACTTGTTAAATGTAGATTTCATTCCTTTGTCTGCTCTGGAAAAATCTTGGAAGAATGCTCACGCTGAATATCCTTGACAGCATTTCTAAAATATAGCTACCTTATCAAGGCTATGCTATGGCATCAGGGAACAAAGTACATTGTGGGCTTCTTCGGGATTTCTTTATATCTTTCACTATTACATAAGCCTTCAGGAGTCATTCTATGCTTTTTGTAACAACTACCCAGGACCAATTTTGAGTACATTTTTCAAATTGCTTTCAGATACCACAATATTTGACCTCAAAATTACCACAATTAATCAGAAAACTAACTTAAGTGCAATAGTCAATCTAAAAATATGCATTTTTCTCCAGACATAGGTTTACATAAAGATGTGAAAGGGCTACAGAATGCAGAAGAGTTCTACATGGCTGGAACACCCTGAAGGAAGTTATTTCCTATAACTACAGGATGGAAAGAAAAACAGCTAAGTAGTGGTCTTGTCTCAGTGGCTGCATAAAAAATTTAAAAGCTGAAGCAGAAATTTACAAAAGGGATTTTTATTAAAGATGTTTTAGTAGAACTTGCAGAGTTACAAAAACCTATATCTATTGACACTCATTTGGATTTATTTGCTGAGAAAAGCATATGTCTCCCAATCTAAAATGAAATTCAAATCCAGAGCTGATTTTCCCAGAGGACAGATGTTTGTTCAAAATGTGGTCAAGGGGAGCACTTAGAACCTCTGCAGAAACTTGGGTTTTCTCAGTCAGGGAAGGCAACTGAGTGCCTTCCAGATGTTTGGGACTACAACTCCTATATCCCTAACCATTGGCCATGCTGGCTGTGGCTTATGGGAATTGTAGTCCCAAACATCTGGAGGGTGCCAGGTTCCCTGCTCTAAATAATACTGAATTGTATGAGCAGGGGATTAATCATGGCTTCTAGAAAATTCAGCTGCAAAAGTAATTATCTGCTAATGGTATGCTTCAAACGAAAGCCAGCAGCCCACTAAAGCATCTGCTACAATCTAAAATTTGAAGTGAGCTTTAAAGAAGATGACAGCCCTGATGACCACTGTAGAGTAGATTTCATAAGTAGTCTTTTCCTCCAGAGATTTCTGCCCAATCAGCCATTATACAAGTCAAAAACAAGCACGCATGTAAACTATTTCTTTGAAGTATCTTCCAAATAACAAATCAAATTGATTTTTAATCAAAGGGTGCATAAACCATATCACAAGTTAAACAGTTCAAACATTAATATTTATTTGGGCTTGGAATGCTCTAAGGCAAAGCAACTAAATAAAAAGGGAACAAAAATGTAACTGCATAAAGCATGGTATAAATTACTATGAAGTATATCAGTGCATTATAAAGAATGTACTGAATTGAGAGGTGTTTGGACATTTATTTCTTTCAGAACAAAGAACTATTATAAATGTCACTCATTTGTTAACTGAATTATATCTGTAGTAAATCTTGTTTTATTACTGGTACCTATCATACTGATCCAAGAGCACAGAATGTTGATCTATTAAAAATGCAAAACAAATGGAAGCCTGTGAAAATTTGTGGCTATAACTGTAGCACACAAAACCATCCCAATTGTTATTTATAAAATCTAAGCACATGTACTTTGGTGAAGGATTGTAGCTTTGCATTTAAGGTACCCTGAATCAAGATGCTTGTCTTAGTGTTGTGGCTCATTTCAATGTATCAAACATCTTTCAGTAATTATTATTCAAATGAATAACAAACCTTGAAAGAGGTTTGCATAGCAGAACACAAGCCTACTTAAGCTAACTGGATAAGTTTTCCCAAAGGCTATGGGACAGTAATGGATTGTCACAACTTAAGGTTTGCTTTGCTCATAGACAGGCTTCTTTGTAATGCAGCTTTCCCTAAGGTGCCCAGCTGAACCAGCTTTGAAAATGATTCCTAGCAAAGTACATTTCAGGAAAGCAAAGATATAATCAATTATTGTAGTGTATGTATTTTTCTCTTTCCCTTTGATGGAAATAAAAAAAATGAAGGGGAACTTAGGATTCTATAAAAAAAAGGAATTCATGATTGTGTATGAACAGAATTGAATTGTTTACTAATGCCAACTCAATTCAAGTAATTATATGTCACTGAAGGTGATGAAATACGGAATAGACATATGTTCTAACACATTACTAAAAGGACCCATTTCCAATATAAAATAGATAAAATTTGGCAAGTTCTGAATTGTTATGAAAGCTCAAGGGCTGGAAAGCAGGTAGAAAGAAGTTTTATTGAGATGTTCAAAGACCTGTGGTCAAATAAACCAATTCTTTCAGAATCTTTTGCACTTGGAGTAAAATATTGGGCTTTATGCAATTTTAGAATAACATGGTGTGCATAACATGATCTTATCAGCCACATGCAGTTTCTGGACAATCCAGAAGATGAATAAAAATGATTTAGACATTAGGTGGGTTCAGAGGATGGCAAAAAAGGTAAAGGGCCTTCTCAGCAGTGGCCCCCCAATTCTGGAATGCTCTCCCCACTGAAGTCCACCTGGTGGCAACAATGCCATCTTTTCAGCACCCGGTTAAAACTGAAAATGCCTCTGTTTTGAGGCATTTGATGGCAACAGTCAAATTGTTTGTGGTTGTCACTGATGTTTTGTTTTATGGGTGTTTGTATTTTAATAGATAATTGTTGTAGCTGCTTTTACTTTTTATGTTTTAATTCTATTGAGTCTTTGTTTTGAGAAAGGCATCTAAGAAATGTAAATAAATAAGCTGTTTATGTTGGTGTTATTGTCATGTTTTGTGGTGGAATAGCTACTGAATAATGAAGTCTCATCTATGCCTGTTCATATGTCAAGTGCCTTCTCATGCAGATACAGCAATTTCAACCATATCAGTGAAACCAATTTTAAGTGATTTCTCTAGCAGAATTAAACTGATATACCTTTGTGGGGAGCAAGTTTACATACATATCTTCTGAGGTGGAAAGACATACATGTGATTCCATCTTTGTTATTTTTTGTTGCTACAGTGATACAAAAAGTAATATATGAACTGGGCTACAGAATTAAAGGAATTTGTGCACTGCAAGCATGGAGGGATACTCTAGGGCACTCTGTTCCTCAACCCCTCTCTCAGGCAAATGCTGTGAGAGAGGCCAATTATATCTTTCATGGCATCACTGGGAAAAGCCAGTAGGAGCAGTAGTATCGCCAGGGCCCTAGCAAAGAGAGAAGTCGTTGCAATGGAGGGATGTCTGCCTTGTGGCTTTTGCTATAAAAATATTTTAGGATGTATCTCTTCAAATTAGAAATGTTGACCACCCTTGGGCATAAACAATGCCAACTAGAAGAAAATATATGTGCCTGTGTAGTCATTCTGACAATACACAGTAAGAAAATATTTTTCAGCTCTAAGCAAAATGCTGTTATGCCTACTATAAAAAGGGACAGCCCTGGTTTCCACAAAATGCTCCATCATGCATATATTTTATGATACATTTTCAAAGTTCAAATTTTTTTTTTATTAAGCTCATCAATGTTATTTAAATAGCAAAGTGTCCTGTTCAGTTTCTATTGGGTCTTCTTCTAACAATATATTTATATGTGTACACACACATATATACACAAACAAGCATTTTAGGGTCCTCCTGTCCATGATGTTATATGGAAAAGGTAAGCAACCGCAAACTAACAAAGCAATTTTTTAAAGTTGTGATGCAACAAGGGTCTTCCCATTGACAAAATAGCATTTCATACAGATAGACCTTCAGTTACAAGAAAACATATGCAAAGCAGCCACAATATTCTCCAGGAATATGAGCTACTACAAAGTGAACAAAGAGATAATCAGAAGTCTCTTTCCTTGAGAAGATTTTGCTAATTTTATACACACCACATTTTCCAAAAAAGTTGAAATTTCAACCTGGCAACCTTGCTGATGAAACTTATCTCTCCTCATTAGAAACATATTTTGATAAGCACGTGTGTAGAGTAAAGCTGGACCTTACAACTTGTACCACTGCAGAGAAAACCCACGCTACATACAAAGGTATGCAATATAGACCTGATGAACATTTTTGTTGTAAAGAGCAGTTTTAGGAGACTAAGCAGAAAAGCAAAGAGGAGAAATGATGCATAGCCCTTTCTTTGACCCAAATTACACTTCACAGTGATTTTTCCTCTCTTGGGGTTCCAGAATCATGTTTGTGAGGACATAAGGG
Organism: Heloderma suspectum; assembly: GCF_057233095.1. Classification (NCBI taxonomy): domain Eukaryota; kingdom Metazoa; phylum Chordata; class Lepidosauria; order Squamata; family Helodermatidae; genus Heloderma; species Heloderma suspectum. The sequence continues at coordinate 108,721,877 of NC_139458.1, read as the reverse complement.
GTGAGGCACTCCCTAAGGTAACCTCGTCCCAAATTGGTTAGGGCTTTACATGTTAACCACAACACCTTAAACTTGGCCTGGTAGATTACTGGCAGCCAGTACATTTCTTTTAGCAAGGGTGTAGCTTGTTGTCAGAAAGAGGCTCCAATTAGCAGCCTTGCCACTGCATTCTGCACCAGCTGCAGCTTCCAGACCAGGCCTAAAGGTAGCACCACATAGGGCACATTACAATAATCCAACTTTGAGGTTACCAGTGCCTCTACCACCATGGGTAAGCTATATACAGTCAGGGCCAGAAATATTGGAAAAAGGATAACTGTTTTGGCAGTTGGCCTCTGTACACCACCACATTGAAGTTGAAAGGAAACACACCCAGATGGGAGCGAAGTCAGGACTTTCAGCTGTAATTCAAGGGGTTTGACAAAAGTGGGGCACTAACCATTCAGGAAGTACACACACACCCATTGTTGGTGGCTCATAAGTAATGGAATGAATGACTGACAAGCAGCTGCATGGCCAGGTGTGGCCTGTTTCCTGGGTACCCCATGACCAATCAAGCAGATAAAAGGCCTGGAGGTGGTTCTGAGTGTTACATTTGCATTTGGTAGCTGTTCACTGGAACTCCCAACATGAGGTTCAAAGAGGTGTCCATGCGAGTGAAGGAGGCCATCATTAGGCTGAGGAAACAAAATAAACCCATCAGAGAGAAAGCAAAAACATTGGGAATGGGCAACACAACAGTCTGGAACATCCTGAAAAAGAAGGAATTAACTGGCAAGCTCAACAACAGCAAAAGGCCTGGAAGACCTAAAGTGGTTGACCGCAGAATGCTGCTCAGGGTGAAGAGGAACCCTTTCACAACATCTAGCCAGGTCAAGAACGCTCTTGCGGAGGTAGGCATGTCATTGTCAACATCTACAGTCAAGAGACAGCTTTATGAATGTAAATACAGAGGCTTCACAACAAGGTGCAAACCACTGGTAACACTCAAGAGCAGACAAGCCAGATTAGCCTTTGTCAGAAAACACCTAAAAAAAGCCTGCCCAGTTCTGGAATAAGATTCTTTGGACTGAGGAACCCAAGATTAACTTGTACCAGAATGATGGGGAGAGAAAAGTATGGAGAAGGAAAGGAACAGCTCATGATCCAAAGCAGACCACATCATCTGTCAAACATGGTGGAGGCAGTGTTATGGCATGGGCATGTATGGCTGCCAATGGAACTGGGTCACTGGTGTTTATTGATGACCTGACTGCTGATAAAAGCAGCAGGATTAATTCTGAAGTGTATAGGGCTATACTTTCTGCTCAGATTCAGCCGAATGCTACTAAACTGATAGGACACCACTTCATATTGCAGATGGATAATGACCCAAAACATACAGCAAAAGGTACCCAGGAGTTTCTCAAGGCAAAGAAGTGGGATGTTCTTCAATGGCCAAGTCAGTCACCTATCTCTACCCAATAGAGCATGCTTTTCACTTACTGAAGACAAGACTGAAGGCAGAAAGACCCACAAACAAGCAGCAGCTGAAGGCAGCTGCAGTAAAGGCCTGGCAAAGCATCTCGAGGGAGGAAACTCAGCATTTGGTCATGTCCATGGGTTCCAGACTTCAGGCAGTCATTGACTGCAAAGGATTTTCATCCAGGTATTAAAGGCAATCCTTAAGTCTGAAATGTTGGTTTGTTCCATTACTTATGAGCCACCAACGACGGGTGTGTGTGTATGCCGCTGGCTGTACTTCCTGAATGGTTAGTGCCCCACTTTTGTCAAACCCCTTGAATTACAGCTGAAAGTCCTGACTTCACTCCCATCTGGGTGTGTTTCCTTTCAACTTCAATGTGGCGGTGTACAGAGGCCAACTGCCAAAACCGTTATCCTTGTTCTCATATTTCTGGCCCTGACTGTAAATGACCTGTCTCCCTGGTGCAACAAATATTTGGTAAGAACTGAGAATAAACTAAACTATATGGACATTTCTGACCCTTGTTTGCTCATATAATACTTAGTTCTGACCAGCAGTAATTCCAACAGTCCTTGTTTTCAGGAACTCTGGGTAAATATTTTAAGGGAAAGTATGGAAAGAATACTTTCAGAAGCATTCTTAAGGAAAGTTTGTATGCACACAAACCTAGAGAGGCAGAAGAGGAACCTTCAATGCTGTTGTCATCCAAAATACTCTGTCTCCTTATCAAAACAAATCTAGCTTGAAGTACTCAGGTTGCAAAATCCAACAAATCATCAGGATTAGATTCCAGGATCTGATGTGCATGGCAAGAATCAGTGGAAATTATCACTGGGAATGGCTAAAGTTTTTCTGACATGTAGTGCATGTAATTTTGAGACTGTGAACAAACTCAGCACTTGAGTTGGTATTATACTGGGTTACACCAGCATAACTATTTGTTGCCCATCTTCTTTGGAAGAAAAAAAGCAGGAAATTAAATTCAAACTCCAATAGATTAGCTAGTTCAGACTACAACTAAGAATGCAGAATGGGGAGAGATGAATCCCAATCTTTTTACATCAATCCCAAGCATTTTAATTTATTTTCCTGTAATCCAGTTATCAGTAACGCATTTCAAAACTATGTTGGGAAAGCACTGTGTGTAGTCAGAATGGTGTGTACAAGCAAGAGGTGTGTATATATCACAATTCCTTGGAAATGCAGAAAAGGTGAAGAATATTTGATGCTGCAATTCATAATTGTGTGTTTCTGAAACAGCCTGCTAGGACTCACCAGACCAAGCCAGCCTCCTTCTCTTGCTGAAAACACCCAGGCAGAGGCAGCAGGTAGCTAGGTCTAAGTATAAAAGGGAGCACTGCCTGGGGATGGCTTAAGCTGATAAGAGTAGCACAGCACAGCTGTGGGAGAGGAAGCCTCCGCAGCAACAGCTGGGCCTCATCAAGATGCTGCTATAAAGTTCTGGGAATGAGCAGGAAAAGGTGGGTGGTGGGAAGAACAAAATAAGTGAAGACAGGTTGTTAAGAGTGGCTCGCTAGGGCCAAAGCAGCTACTGGAGGAGTGCCTCACCTGCAACCACACCTCAGGCTTCATTGGCTGGGATACTTGAGGGCTGTCTTCATGGGGGATTTCCTGTGGATTGGGAGTGTTTTGAGGTTGATTGTGGCACATGACATTGTGGCTAGTGTGCTGCCAATCAGCAACTTCCATCTTGAAAGGCTGCATTATCGGAAAGTTGTTTTACTCTATTTTTTTTTCAATTAACGCAACTCCCAAGCAGTTCTGCTGCAGTGTGCTGCATTCCTCTGCATTAATTCCTGGGTATGCCTTTGTGGCCTGGCAGTGATGTGCTCAAGAGGTCACAAAGGCCTCTTCCCACTCTTTTAGCCAGCGGGAGTCTAGCCTCCATTTCCCTGTTGAGAGCTGTCATTATGTGCTTCTCTGATGTTGTGTTAGTTTGTTTCTCTGATGTCATGTTCCTTCACTTCTCTGATGTTTGCTTTACTTCAGCTCTTCTCTGATCCTTGTGTTACTTTGCCACTTGTCTGCTGCTTGCAGTAAAAACAGGTTGGAAGCTATAACTCTGTGACAAACCAATAGTGTTTCATACACCAAAGCCAAAAGGACATCATCCATGTGGCACAATCTATGCCATTGCATGCCCCTGCCAAAAGATCTATACTGGTAAGCCTTTGAGCCCTCTAAAGCTTAGAATAGGTGAGCATTTGTGTAATTTAAGACTTCAAAGGGCAGGAGCACCAATGGTTAAGCATTTTAGTGAAAAACATTTTTTTTGAACTTTTGTAATATGGAATAGGGTATCATTCATAAGATATTATTCTTAATGTAAATGTTTTATTTCATAGAATCATAGAATAGTAGGGTTGGAAGGGGCCTACAAGGCCATCGAGTCCAACCCCCTGCTCAATGCAGGAATCCAAGTCACAGCATCCCTGACAGATGGCTGTCCAGCCTCGTCTTGAATGCCTCCAGTGAGGGAGAGCCCACCACCTCCCTAGGGAATGGGTTCCATTGTCGTATTGCTCTAACAGTCAGGACATTTTTCCTGATGTTCAGCCGGAATCTGGCTTCCTGTAACTTGAGCCCATTATTCCGTGTCCTGTACTCTGGGATGATCAAGAAGAGATCCTGGCCTTCTTCTCTGTGACAACCTTTCAAGTACTTGAAGACCACAATCATATCTCCCCTCAGTCTTCTCTTCTCAAGGCTAAACATGCCCAGTTCTTTCAGTCTCTCTTCATATGGCTTTGTTTCCAGTCCCCTGATCATCTTTGTTGCCCTCCTCTGAACCCTCTCCAGTTTGTCTGCATCCTTCTTAAAGTGTGGTGCCCAGAACTGGACAAAGTACTCCAGATGAGGCCTAACCAGTGCTGAGTAGAGGGGAACTAGTACTTCCTGGGATTTGGAAGCGATGCTTCTATGAATGCAGCCCAAAAGAGCATTCCCTCTTTTGCAGCCACATCACATTGTTGGCTTATATTCAGCTTGTGATTGACAACAATTCCAAGATCCTTCTCGCTTGTAGTATTGTTGAGCCATGTATCCCACATCTTGTAACTGTGCATTTGGTTTCTTTTTCCTAGGTGCAGAACTTGGCATTTATCCCTAATAAATGTCATTCTGTTGTTTTCTGCCCAGCGCTCCAGTCTATCCAGATCACTTTGAATTTTTTTTCTGTCTTCCGAAGTATTAGCTATCCCGCCCAATTTTGTGTCATCTGCAAATTTGATCAGCATTCCCTGCACCTCCTTCTCCAAGTCATTACAAATGTTGAAGAGCACTGGGCCCAGGACTGAGCCCTGCGGTACCCCACTCGTTACCTCTCCCCAGTTTGAGAAGGTCCCATTGATAAGCACTCTTTGAGTCCGATTCTGTAGCCAACTGTGGATTCACCGGATCGTTGTTTCATCTAGCCCACTTTGAGCTAGTTTGCTCATCAGGATATCATGGGGCACTTTGTTGAAAGCTTTGCTGAAGTCGAGGTATATGATGTCTACAGCATTCCCACAGTCTACAAGGGAGGTTACTTGATCAAAAAATGAGATCAGATTCATCTGGCAGGACTTGTTTTTGACAAATCCATGTTGGCTTCGAGTAATCACGGCATTGTTTTCAAGGTGCTTCCAGATGGATTGCTTTATCATCTGCTCCAGAATTTTCCCAGGGATTGATGTCAGACTGACTGGTCTGTAGTTCCCAGGTTCCTCCTTTTTACCCTTTTTGAAAATAGGGACAACATTAGCCCTCCTCCAGTCATCTGGCACTTCACCTGTCCTCCATGATCTATTCTCTTTGCTCAAAGAGAACAGACAGCGGTTCTGAGAGTTGTTATGCCAGTTCCTTTATTACTCTAGGATGCAGTTCATCTGGCCTTGGAGATTTGAACTCATTCAAAGTAATGAGGTGTTCCTTGACCATATGCCTATCGATCTCAAGCTGCAATCCTGCCCCTTCAGCCTGTACTTCGCCTTTGCTAGGGGGGGTCATAGACCCTCTTTTGGGAGAAGACTGAGCCAAAGTAGGAATTGAGCACCTCTGCCTTTTCTTTGTCATCTGTTATCATTTTGCCAGCCTTATTTAATAGCTGAACAACCATTTCTTTCCTCTGTCTTTTACTATGCACGTAGCTGAAGAAAGCCTTTTTGTTGTTTTTAGCATCCCTTGCTAACCTCACCTCGTTCTCCGCTTGAGCCTTCCTGACGCCATCCCTGCAATTCTGTGCTACCTGCCTGTACTCTTCCTTTGTTACTTGGCCTTCTTTCCACTTCCTATATGTGTCCTTTTTTGTTTTCAGGTCATCCCTAAGCTTTTTGTGAAGCCACATTGGCTTCTTCTGTTGTCTTCCACCTTTTCTTCTTGTTGGAATTGTTTGTAATTGTGCCTTGAGAATTTCCTTTTTTAAAAGCTCCCACCCATCTTGGACTCCTTTTCTCATTAGAGTCGCTTGCCATGGGACCTTACTGATCATTGTTCTGAGTTTATTAAAATCAGCTTTCCTAAAATCCAGTGTACACGTTTGACTACACTCAGCTTTTGCTTCCCTTAGAACCAAGGACTCAAGTATAACATGGTCGCTTTTCCTCAGAGTTCCTGTAACTGCTACTTTATCCACTAAGTCATCTCTGTTGGTTAGGATCAAGTCAAGGATAGCCAATCCTCTAGTTCCTTCCTCTACTTTCTGTAGGAGGAAGTTATCCGCCACACAAGTCAGGAATTTCCTGGAGGGGCCATGATTTGATTTATAGCTCCTGAAGGAGATATTCCAAGACACGTAGAGCACAATAAATTTTGTTTTTTCAAGCACTGGAGCCCTGCCTTCCCCCTCTTTGTCATTAGCCCACAGTGCTTCTTCCCTCCTCACTTCTTCAGCAACAGGAAGACCTCAGGCATGTCAAGGGCATCTTTCTAAGAGGCTGCTGAAGAGCTCCACCTGCTGGTTGGTCTGAAGAGCTACTTCCCTAGGAATTGACAACCACCAGTGAAGGAAAACTGTGAAAGGCCGCCACCTGAAAGACCAGTACTGCAAAGGGGGAGAGTTGGACATTTTTGCCAGGAACGGAGGAGGAAGGCAAAATTCCTCACCCTGAGTTGTAAGCCTATATGCTTGCTAGTCTTCAGTGCTGTAACTAGAGGCAAAGACTTACACATAAAAGCTACCTGCACTTACTGGTAGAGTCTTATAATTACAGATGCTATAGAAAAGCGTGGGTTTAATGTACCCCTTCTGCAAGACTTGCGCACAGTTTCTCAGAAGATAAATGTTATAACTAAGAAATTAAGTAGGCTATATCCAATGTCATGTGAGCAAATTTCTGCTTGCACAACAGGACTTCCTCTTGCTCTCTTCCCTTTTGTTCCCCCCCCCCTCTGATGTACAGAGGAACATCAGACATACTGACTCACAGACACATGTATTGTATGGTATGGATTTAACTGGCATCACTCTGAAACAGATCTGGAGGGGGGCAGCAGGGGAAGAGATAGAATCCATTCATCCAGTGGTTTTGTTCCACTGGTAGATGTACAGCATTGGATACAAGCAGTATCAATACCCATCATAATGTGAAAGTATGTGCATCCTTACATGCCAGTTCACAAAAATATGGCTGACCTCCACTCGAGGAAATATCGCTGACCTCCACTAAAATAATGTATTTTATTTACTTTATTTATTTATTTATTTATTACTTTATTTATTTATTTATTTAATAAAAATATCGCTGACCTCCACTAAAATAATGTATTTTAGGGAACAAAGTGGTGTAAATATACTGGTAGAAGAAAGGGGGAGAAAGAAAATGGAGCCATTCTTATTGGGAACAAATTCCAGAGGGATATCGTGTTAGTTGTGCTTTGATGTGACAGGCTAAGAATCATGTGGCACTTTAAAGACCAAAGGAAGATCCAAGGGGGGCTTTCTGCACGTGGCCAGCCCTGCCGGCCCTGGTGCGCATGTGGGCCCTACTGCTGGCAGCCACAATGTAGTGCTTACAGGGGCAAGCCCCAAAACAAGTGGAAACACTCATTTCTGGAAGTGGCAGGTCTTCTTGGACCCTGCCCTCACAATGCAATCTTATACATATCTACTCAGAAGTAGATCCCGCTGAGTTGAGTGGAACTTATGCCCAGTTAAGTGTGCATAGGATTGCAGCCTAAAAGATCTGTTGTGGTATAAACTTTTGCAGATTAGCCTTTAAGGTACCACAAGACTCCTTTGTTTTTACTGAAAAGGAAAAAAGAATATGAGTAGTAAGTATATTCCTCTTCATGGATCACTGCCTTGTTGTGGCGAAGGGGCTTGTGTAACTCAGTGAAGCCATAAGCTATGCCATGCAGGGCCACCCAAGATGGTCAGGTCATGGTGGAGAGTTCTGACAAAATGTGGTCCACTGGAGAAGGAAATGGCAACCCACTCCAGTATTCTTGCCAAGAAAACCCCATGGAACATATCACAAGGCTAAAAGATATGACGCCGGAAGATGAGCCCCTCAGGTCGGAAGGTGTCCAATATACTACTGGGGAAAAGCAGAGGGAATTTCCAAGTAGCGCCAGAAAGAGTGAAGCGGCTGGGCCAAAGCCGAAAGGACACTCAGCTGTGGATGTGTCTGGTGGTGAAAAGAAAATCCGATGCTGTAAAGAACAATATTGTTTAGGAACCTGGAATGTAAGATCAATGAATCAAGGTAAGCTGGAGGTGGTCAAACATGAGATGGCAAGATTGAACATCGACATCTTGGGAATCTGCAAACTAAAATGGACAGGCATGGGCGAATTTAATTCAGGTGACCATCATATCTACTACTGTGGGCAAGAATCCCTTAGAAGAAATGGAGTAGCACTCATAGTCAATAAAAGGGTGGGAAAAGCACTACTGGGGTACAATCTCAAAAACAATAGAATGATCTCAGAACGAATCCAAGGCAAACCATTCAATATCACAGTAATTCAAGTCTATGCCCCAACCACTGAGGCCGAAGAAGCGGAGGTTGATCGGTTCTATGAAGACCTACAATACCTTCTAGAACTAACACCAAAAAAAGATGTCCTTTTCATCACAGAGGATTGGAATGCTAAAGTAGGAAGTCAAGAAATAACCTAGATAACAGGCAAGCATGGCCTTAGTGTACAAAATGAAGCAGGACAAAGGCTAACAGAGTTTTGCCAAGGGAACATGCTGATCATAGCAAACACTGTTTTCCAACAGCACAGGAGACACATGGACATCACCAGACGGTCAATATCGAAATCAGATTGATTATGTCCTTTGCAGTCAAAGATGGAGAAGCTCTATACAGTCAGTAAAAACAAGACCTGGAGTTGACTGTGGCTCAGATCATGAGCTTCTTGTTGCAAAAGTTCGGCTTAAATTGAAGAACGTAGGGAAAACCACTAAACCATTCAGGTATGACCTAAATCATATCCCTTATGAATATACAGTGGAGGTGAGGAATAGATTTCAGGGATTAGACCTGATAGAGTGCCTGAGGAACTATGGACGGAGGTCTGTATCATTGTTCAGGAGGCAGCAACGAAATCCATCCCAAAGAAAAAGAAATGCAAGGAAGCAAAGTGGCTGTCTGATGAGGCTTTACAAGTAGCTGAAGAAAGAAGGGAAGCGAAAAATAAGGGAGAAAAGGGAAGATATACCCAAGTGAATGCAGATTTCCAGAGAATAGCAAGGAGAGACAAGAAGGCCTTTGTAAATGAACAATGCAAAGAAATCGAGGAAAACAATAGAATGGGAAAGACTAGAGATCTTTTCCAGAAAATCGGAGATATCAAGGGAAAGTTTTGTGCAAAGACGGGCATGATAAGGGATAAAGAAGGCAGGGATCTAACAGAAGCAGATGAGATTAAGAAGAGGTGGAAAGAATACACAGAAGAACTATACAGGAAAGATCTTAATGTCCCTGATAGCCATGATAGCGCAGTCACTGAACTTGAGCCGGACATCCTAGAGAGTGAAGTCAAGTGGGCCTTAGGAAGCATTACTAACAACAAAGCTAGTGGAGAGGACAGTATTCCAGCTGAGCTATTTAAAATCCTAAAAGATGATGCTGTTAAAGTGCTGCACTCAATATGCCAACAAATTTGGAACACTCAACAGTGGCCACAAGACTGGAAAAGGCAGTTTACATTCCAGTTCCAAAGAAGGGCAATGCCAAAGAGTGTTCAAACTACCGCAAAATTGCGCTCATTTCACATGCCAGCAAGGTGATGCTCAAAATCCTACAAGCTAGGCTTCAGCAGTATGTGAACCGAGAACCTCCGGAAGTACAAGCTGGGTTTCGAAGAGGCAGAGGAACTACAGATCAAATCACCAACATTCGCTGCATCATGGAGAAAGCAAGAGAATTCCAGAAAAACGTCTATTTCTGCTTCATTGACTACGCTAAAGCCTTTGATTGTGTGGATCACAACAAACTGTGGCAAATTCTTAAAGAGATGGGAGTACCAGACCACCTTGCCTGTCTCCTGAGAAACCTGTACGAGGGTCAAGAAGCGGTAAGAACCGGATATGGAACAACTGATTGGCTCAAAATTGGAAAAGGAGTACGACAAGACTGTATATTGTCGCCCTGCTTATTTAACTTATATGCAGAGTACATCATGAGAAACGCCGGATTGGATGAATCACAGGTCAGAATTAAGATTGCCGGGAGAATTATCAACAACCTCAGATACGCAGACGATACCACCCTAATGGCAGAGAGCAAAGAGGATCTAAAGAGCCTCTTGTTGAGGGTGAAAGTGGAGACTGCAAATGCTGGTTTGGAACTCAACATTAAAAAAACGAAGATCATGGCATCTGGCCCCATCACCTCTTGGCATATAGAAGGGGAAGAAATGGAAGCAGTGACAGATTTTATTTTCTTGGGCTCCAAGATCACCGCAGACGGTGACTGTTGCCATGAAATTAAAAGACGCTTGCTCCTTGGGAGGAAAGCTATGGCAAACCTAGACAGCATAGTAAGAAGCAGAGACATCACCTTGCCGACAAAGGTCCGTCTAATCAAAGCTATGGTTTTCCCAGTGGTAATGTATTGCTGTGAGAGCTGGACTATAAGGAAGGCTGAGCGCCGAAGAATTGATGCTTTCGAATTGTGGTGCTGGAGAAGACTCTTACAAGTCCCCTGGACTGCAAGGAGGTCAAATCAGTCCATCCTAAAGGAAATCAACCCTGACTGCTCATTGGAAGGACAGATACTGAAGCTGAAGCTCAAATGTTTTGGCCACCTAATGCGAAGAGAAAAGTCACTGGAAAAGACCCTGATGCTGGGAAAGATTGAAAGCAAAAGGAGAAGGGGACGGCAGAGGATGAGATGGCTAGATAGCATCACCAATGCAATGAGTATGAACTTGAGCACACTCCGGGAGAGAGTGGAGGACAGGAAGGCCTGGCGTGCTATGGTCCATGGGGTCACGAAGAGTTGGACATGACTTAACGACTGAACAACAAAGTAAGTATATTGTATCATTTGAAATTACTTTGGTGAGCCTAATCTCATCTTAATAAACTGTACAAGGAGGTGCAGTTTTCAGTAGTACTCAGATGCCACATTCAGAAGTACATGGCTTCAGCCTATGGTGTGGCATGCCAAGATCGGCAAATACCACATAGGGTCCATATTAATATCAACCATATTAATAGCAAAAAAAAGCTCAATTAACTTGTCAAGAAACTGTATAGTAGTTTTAGCTCAATTATGGAGAAGACCTTTGAGTGCCAATCATTATAGTAGTCCTGACTTTTAACAATACAGTAAGCAGCACTAATCATAATTACTTAATGGCAACACAAAGAATATTAAGAAAAATTATTGGTTCTGCCAGTAGGTACAATTTGATGGCATTATAAACCGGTAAAGATGACAGTCTAATGCTTACACAAATTACACAGTAAGCTATGGACTTCAGTTCCCCATCTGACAATAAGAATACTGTATACATATGGTGGGATCCAGACAGCCCCTCTGCGCAGGTAGAAGGCACTTGCATACACACAAGAGGAAGTCCCCAATTTCTGCCAATTCACCCTCCAGCTGCAAACACTACCACCCACATCACATCCCATATCATTCCATAGGGTTCCCCCACCATTCAGGAGAGGCTTTTTAAGGAGCAGAAGAGGCTGCAGCAAGTAGGAGGCAGGAAAACCCCATTATTCAAGCGGAACACCATGAACACTTCTCTGGAGAGAAGCCATATATTCTAGCATAAAGGGATGCTGTGCTCCTAAAACACAGACAAAACCATAGCTGTCCAAGTACTGGTATCAAGGAGCAAAAGTGCATCAGCACATTCTAAACAGGAGGCTGACTATCAACATGAGCAGCTGGTTTATGAATATTTTGCAAGTCACAGTAAATAAATTAAAAAGTCAGCTAAAGCAGTATCATTTACACACATGCTAGAGCAGATGAAGGCAACCTAGTACCCTCCAGATGTTTTGGACTACCATAACCCCCTACTGGCTGGGGCTGATGGAAGCTGTAGTTCAAAAATCTGGAGGGTATAAGATTGCTTATCCCTGCACTAGACTGTAAGCCATACAATCATACATGAACCTTCATGTGGCTGTCACGAACATGAACAGTTGTGTTCCCCATACAAGAAAACATTGTTGTTGAACTTTATGGGATTCTAGCCTGCAGTGGCTGTTCCAAAATGAACAGGAGATTTCCTACACGGTTCACAGTTTTAAAAGAATGACTTTTCCCAAAGCCACAGGATTCTGTAGGCAAGACTACACTCACGGACCAATCAATGCTAATTCTGTTGGTATATTCTTACAAGCAAAGATCAACATGGAAAGTAGAACTGCTGAGCGCTGGCTTATGCGTGTGCATTAAATAGAAAATGTGTATTTTACTGTCAGTGAAACAACTGGAAGCCCAAGTCATGGGTAGCACATGGTAACTGGCTCAAGGAATCTTTGTGAAATGGGATACAGGTTAAGAAAGAGTAAAAGAGTACATAGTATAGGGGCAGATTTGGAGCCAGGGAGGTACTATTAAGACATCAGGATCTCTCACATAGACAGCGATTAGACCAGTCAAAAAGGGAAAGACTCAGGGAGAGCTTTCTGTATGAGGCTAATTCAGACACTCTGTGCAAGAGACTGTAAAACAAGACTTTAGGGCACTTAACAGAGTCATAGAGAGACTACTGAAGTCTGAATGGTATACTCTGCAGAGCCATACAAACTTCTTAATCTACTCAATGCTTGCACACAAGCGCATTTAAAAAAATAAAAAATAAAAATAAGGCTACGAAGAAAGAAACAGCACCAGTTCTCAGGGACTGCCTTCAGCACCGCAGTGGGCCTTGTAGTTTATAGCTAGGATTTGATTAGAAGTAGTCTGGAAGACTCTGAGACTATTGCGGCTGTGGAATGTCAGAGTCTGTTTGAGTATCTCTGTCAGCATTCTCAGAGCAGAGCCAGGTGAGGTGGAGTCACCCTACTCCCCATCCACTTGCTAGTCTGGCCTTGGCAGGGAGGGATGTTGGACGTTCTCCATGAGAACCTGACAGAGGTGTGGTGGGGCTTGCAGAAGGTTGAAGTGTCAACGCTGGAGAGCCGAACATACCCCCTCTCTGTCACGGTGGAGGTGTCTTACAGTCATGTTTTAATGAGAATTCTAAGCAATCAGTGCAATTTACTATCTGCTGTTAATTGCAATCTTTACATTTATAGTTCAAAATATAGAAACCATATCACTTAATTACTAATATAAATAGTTCAGTAAATTATTTATCATTTTGGCTTCTATAATACAGAGTTCAATTAAATATTTAAGCAACACAACAGGGTGTATCACTGCAGCAAGTTAGGTATGTATGCCCACGGCTGAATGCCAGAAATAGCACTTCAGGCATGAATTAATACAGCAAAATTTTGTTCGCTGCACCCACAGCCTGATTAAAATATTTTTAGAGCAGGTTATTGAGCTCTCTAGCCCTTAAAACCTGAATATATTAGATTCCCAAAACTAATAGCAGTGTTTTTAAACAAGTAAGAGAGTGTGTGTGTTTCTTTCTAGAGGTCACAATTAAAGGGGAGTCTAATCAGTTAAGTTAATCCATCAACTAGAAAATCTTATTTCCCTAGAGTCTTCCCTTAGAGATGAGAAGGGGGGGAGAATGGAAAATTTGGGGGGGGGACATTTTTTCTGGGTTTTTTTCCCAAGGTCCATTTTTTTTCCTGAACAGCTTTGGATTATGAAATAATTCTTTTAGAATATAAGAGAAAGTATCTATATATAGTTTACCTACCCTTTACTCCTCCCCAAAATGATTTCTAAACGCTATGTAATAAGAACACTTTTATAGAAAGACAAGAGATGTAAAATGACTAGAAATAATGAAGCCATGGGGGAAATATTTTTTTATTCTCTCTGCAAGATTCCCAGCATAGTTTTTTTTTCTTTCATTGCTTGTTAAAATTATTGACCTAAAGTATAATTTACTGATAGACATTTATGCTCCGTTTCCAACATGTGAGTAGCGTCACCATTGTGCATTCTTGACAGTAAGGGCACAATCCTATTCAGATAGGCAGCCGCCTCCGAACTCGGAGGCAACATCTAGAGGTCCAGAGTTTCCCCTACAGGAAACTACAGGAACTCGGTGTAGGATGGGAGCAGACAAACAACAATGAACAATATTATCCAGATTTTGTTAATTTATAACTGGGTTAATGTGTGAGGGATTATTCAGAGTTTGACTCCGGATCCTCTTCCCGCCTTTTCTTTCTATGCTTCCAACAACAAAAGGATAAAGGGAACCAATTAGGCATATTGCATGTCTCTTTTACCTGGTGAATTTAGGGGCGAAAGCTTGTGGGACAGTGAGGACAGCTGTCCCAACGTGGAGGCAGACGGACCTGAGAGATGGTTACATCATAGATATATCAACCCTTTGGGGTTATTTCTGGAAAGCTTGGTGCTCAAGGCTATCTAGGCAGCCAGGATGATTACCCCACTTTTGGATTCATGAGCAGAGGGCAGGCTGTGCCTTTGGTAAGTTTCCAAGTACCTGTGACTAACAAGAAAGTGAGGTCTTTGGGTTCTTTTATTCTGAAACAAGAGTAAATCCCCAGTGCTGTTTAATATCTACAGCATCCCCAATGCAGTTTAATATTTACATGGAAACAGCTGGGAGAGATCATCAGGATATTCGGGGCTGGGTGTTATCAGTATGCTGATGACGCCCAAATCTATTTCTCCTTAACATCTTTATCCAAGGAAGGTATGAGTCCTCTGAATGACTGCCTGAAGGTGGTCATGGGCTGGATGAGGGAGAACAAGCTGAAGCTGAATCCAGGCAAGACAAGGGTGCTCACGGTGCAGGGTCCTACTTCAGGTATTGACATATGTCATCCAGTTCTGGATGGGGTTGCATTCCCCCAAAGGAGCAAGTTCATCGCTTGGGCGTGCTTCTTGACCCAACCCTGATCCTGGCACCCCAAGTGGAGGCAACAGTGAGAAGTGCCTGTTATCAACTTCGGCTGATAGGTCAGCTACACCCATTCCTGGAATATGTGGACCTGGTAATGGTGGTGCATGTGCTGGTAACCTCTAGGCTTGATTTCTGTAATGTGCTGTACTCTAGGCTGCCCATATATTTAGTTCGGAAACTTCAACTGGTACAAAATATGGCAGCCAGGCTGGTCTCTGGGACACCTCATGGAGACCATATTACACCAGTTTAAAATCTTTACCCTGGCTGCCAATTTGTTTCTGAGCAAAATATAAAGTGCTGGTTCTTACCTTTAAGGCCTTACATGGTCTAGGTCCAAGGTACCTTAGGGAGTGCCTTCTCCCCTATGTCCCTGTCCATCACCTAATGTCCTCTGAGGGCTATCTGCTGCAGCTGCCTAATATGAGATTCTTTGCTGCCCTCAGTTGTGGAATGACCTGCCGGTTGAAATACACATGCTAACTTCCTTGAAGGTTTTAAAGCAGGAATTAAAGACTCTATTATTCTGGCAGGCCTTCCCTTTTTTAGAACTCTTGTTCCTTTTGTTGATTCTTGTATATCATTTTTATGCTGTGCTGTTTTTATTGTTGGGGGGTTTTGTTAAATTGTTTTTAACTTTGTACACCACCTAGAATATTCATATGTAAGTGGGTTATAAAATGAATAATAATAATAATATATAGGCTTTGACTCTTTCTTTTTTCTCCTGAAATCACTATGAATTCTGTCCCTTGCCTGGCCCACCCTATGTCATCTAAAGTTGAAACTGTACCATTTCAGGCTTTGGGTTTTGATGATGTTCTGCGATGTAGCTTGGGTTGTAGGGTTCTGCTATGGATCACTTCTTGAGCAGGGGTCAGGTTAGGTCAGGTTTCTCAAGAAGCAAAGATGGAATAATATCAGGACCACAGAAAGCTCAAAGTGGTGCTGCAGCTAGAAGATAGGCAGGGCTGTCTGTATGTTGCTAGAACATGGAGCAGAGCAAGACTGAGACTTAAATAGCAGCCTTTAGACGGGTTGGCCTGCTTCCATACTGACTGAGGCTTAGTCTCTTTAAGGGGCCTGGCCTGTTTTAGCAATCTCAGGTTGTGACAACTTGGGAGTAGCTGGGATATGCTAGTGTCCTTGGGGCCTGAGTCCTCTGAGGATGGTAATGTGACTTCTTCTGGACATAGGGGAGCCAACTCCTGGGATCTTCCTGGTGAACTGGGTCCTGGGGATGTGGAAGCCTTGTGACACCTTTTTGTGGTCGAGTTATCTCCTGGAACCACTAACTCTGGTCGCTCCTTGGAGGACAAGGGATAGGGAATTTTGAAGATGAGGGTTTGGAGTCCTGGTCCATGACAGCCTCACAAGCCCTTGTGTTTAACAACTTACAGTATCTGAGAGCTATAGGTATCATGTCCCCCAACCCTCAGCCTTTTCAGGATACAGGAAAGCCTCTGAAGAAGACAAGGAGCAGACTGCTAGTCCTATATTCAGCCCCCCATCCCCAGCCAGAAGACACCGTTTGGCCATCATCCTCCAAGTCAGAGGAAGAACCCCTGGCAGAACCTCCATTTCAGCCGCCCCACAGAAGTCTGAAACTACAAATTCGGGGGGGGGGCCTTGAACAGACCAGTGAGCTCTGCCAGAGGAGGGCAGAACTGACCACACCACAAATAATAGTTTCCTACATAAAGCTCTAGCTTGCTGCTGAGATAACATCATCCTATGTTTCCAGTAGGAGACAACACTCGTGAGCAAAGCTCACTCTGAGCTATCCATGGTCCTGTTGCAGCTGCCCTTTACACAAGAAGGCCCTTTACTTAGCTTGCTGTGCCAGATGCACTTACCTAGACTGGTCTCTATCTATCTGTCACAACTTTTGCCTGCCTAGACCTGACTGTTCTACTTAGGTTGGACTCTCCTTGCTCAGATCTGACCCTTTGAGATGCCACTGGCTTCCCCTGTGAACCTCACAGGGGAAGCCAGTGAATGGGATGGCACATGACAAGGAGTTCCATGCAGGCAAGTGAGCAGGGCTTGTGGAGGAAGACAGATCTTTCTGCCGCTCCTCTTCCAGTCCACTTGGTTTCTGTGCTGGCTGTAGAGGAAGGGAAGCCTTCCCTCAGCAGTATTCCTACTATACCAAGCTGCCTGGCAGAAGACAAAAATTTTCAGTAGCCTGTTAAAAGGCTGGTTTCCTGCATTTTCATGCTGGCTCCATAGAGGGGGGCTTTCCCTCCTCAGCGGCAAGTTACAAGCTTCTTAACAGGCTAGTAATTTTTGTGATCATGTTTACAAGGCTGTTCTACCCGTAGGTCTCACTGTCTGCTCACTAAAGTTTTTTTTTCATGTGAGATCCCTAAAGAATGCAGTTATGAGGCACTGTTTCCCATTTGAAAGCTCACTTTCCACAGGGAAACAGGTAATTCCACTAATACAGGTGAATCCACATATAATAGGCACATAACACTGAATTCATGTACTATACTTCTGTACAATTATCACTATTTATGAATTCCCTCCAAAAACTAGGAAGAGCACAAGAATAAGGTTTTTATCATTTACTCTAATAATGCGATTTCACCCACTGATCACAAGGCATTTTGACAAACAGTGATGGTTCAGGTTTTAAAATGTCCCTCATTCACATTCATATCACAACAGGGTAGAATAAACAGTGCAGTGAATGTCACAGCATACACTACACTAAAAATGTGTATTTTAATATTAAGGTATATATCCTCTGTGGTTTCAGCTCCCAAAACTGAATGAAAAAATGTTTTTTACTAGAACTGCACCTAGTTAATTATATATTGCAAAGCACTAAATAACAAAAACATTAAGATCAAGGCCTGAAGCATAATCAGTCAGACACAAGTCAAGAGTGCTGTCAAGAACACAGAGTGGAGTACATGTGCTTCTCTTTTAAGACTGAGCCTGGTAAAGCCAAGAAATACTTAAGCGCTTTCCACAACTGGGGGGGGGGGGCTCTGCCTTCTGGCCCTGCCCCAGGCATCAATATACTCAGTGCTTTGCCCCTGACCTCCACATGTTTAGCGTAATGTCTGAACAGAAATTTACGTGCATATAGCTATACATGCATAGGCTCCTCCACTTGACCTGGAACCCAGATTGCGTGCAGAAACCTACATATATAGGCTTCCCATTCATATATTCATAACACTGTCATAGGGTGATGTTGGGAGGGGGACCTGCAGACACAGCCCTGCTCCCACCCATTGTGTGTTCATAAAATGCATGAAGAACCACTTGTGACAGGAGTTCTGCTCATCAAAATGTTGGACACTCTCTGGGTTAACTTATACAGCTGAGACTAAATGCACACATATTGTAGATTGCTAGGGTAAGACCTGGGGTGACAAGAAGCAAGGTCAGCAAGGTCACAGACGGATGTCTGCATGTGCGTTGACTGAACTAAACAGCAAATGCCTTTTTGGAAGTATAACTGGGAATTTAGCCCTGGCAAGCCATGAGCTAAGGCAGCCTTCCACAAACTGGTTCCCTCCACATGTTTCTCCACTGGTTCCCATCGGGAATGCTGACCGTGCAGAGCTGTTGCATCCCATTTGCTGACCAAAACACCTGGAGGGCATCATGTTGCAGAATGCTGGGCTATGAACCCCATGTTCACTTTCATTACTCGAGTCCCAGCTTCCAACTATCTGTATAACTGCCAGGCTCCGTCCAACTCAAGCCCAAGGTCTCTTCAGAGGAGGAAGATTGGGATTCCTCAGCAAGCCCACTCCTGCAGAAGAACATGGGGCAACCTCAGCGGTCCCACTGCAGGAATGCCTCCCTTGAAGTCCCAAATAACTCTTTCAACCCTGTCACAAGCCCTTCTGTGATTCCAGAGTCCCCTCTCTCATCCCATGGCTCACCAGAGCACTGGCAGCAATGGAGCAGGTGGGATGCTCAGACCTGAACTGCCCACCTGGCTACCGGAAGACCCTTCACCCAGGGTTTACTCAGAAGGAAGGGTCTACTTGGGAGCAAGGGTCTACACATTAAGAGAAAGACCCAGCTGTTACCACAGAAGTAGACACAGCTGCAACGGGTGAATCAGGAATTTCCAATATATAAGCCATCAGTTTTTCCCCCAGATAGTTGCTGGGTTAACAGCTCTCATTGTGCTTCTGCTCCAGCTGTGTGCTTAGGACAGCTTTAAACAATTATTAAAAACCAAAAGGGGTACATACTTCAATCTAGGAAGCTTTTCATGTATGTAAAACACAATTAAACATGTACATGAAATCTGTATAATGCAGATTTAAAAAAAAAAAACATTGTATGTAATTATTTAAGTTGCTATGAGGAGTTCCAGTGGGCCACTTAATAAATGACCCAGTGAGTCATTTAGGGCACAATCCTATGCATGTTTAGACAGAGAAAAGTCCTACAACTCCCACCATACTTGGCTGGGGAATGCTGAGAGTTGTAGGACTTCTCTCTGTCTAAACATGGATAGGATTGCACTCTTAGAGGAATATAATTCCTCTAATTTATTCATTACATTTATATCCCGCCTTTTTTCCTCTTGCAAGGAGCCCAAGGAGGTGTACATGATCCTCCTGCTCTCCCATTTTATCCTCACAACAACCCGTTGAGGTAAGTTAGGCTGAGAGTCTGTGACTCAAAGAATCAGCCCAAAGTCACTCATTGAGCTTCATAGCCAAATAAGGACTAGAACCCAGATCTCCCAAATGCCCCGTCCAACACTCTAACCATTACACCACACTGGCTCTCTTTCTAATCAGTGTACTGTAAGTTCATTTTTGCTCAATTAAGAAATTCTCTAAGAAGTGGTGGGAGCTGGGGGGTGCGGGGCATGACCAGCTTCTAAAGTATTTTTCCTGGATAAGCTGTGGCAATATGCGTAAAACCCACATGGCTGAATAATGCAACAGAGCAGTTAAAATGGAGCATTAGCCCTCAACATGCTTCAGGGAAGAATACTTATTAAGATACATGCATTCTACCCTGCTAAGGCAAAGAATAAAAGCAAGAACATTTTGTACACAAGGATAATACCATGAGAGCTGCAGAACATTTGTTTATTCATCCATAAATGCTCTTGAGCTGCAGCCCAAACCACAATGTTATACTTAATAATACTTCATAAAATATGTCCACAATATATGCTGTATGCATTAAATATAAATACATTCCTTTACAAACCAAACTACAAAGTATCATGAATTGAAAGGTTTGTGGATGTTCTCGTAACTAAAACAGGAAAGAAAAGATCCATGGGTTCTACACTCCATTCCATACAAAACACAATATCTTACAACCAGCTAACATTCATTTAAACAAGAGCTAATTATTTGTTTTGCACCACTGAAAAGAAGAACTCCAAGATTTTCAACATGTGTAAATTGCATTTAGTACGACATATTCATGACACTTTCAATTAATTGGTGTCTGTAAATTGCTTGGAAAGTCGGAGGACCTTGCTGATAAGATAGCAAGAGCAGAGGCTTATAAACAAGGTGGGCAAAATTCTTTTTTTGAAAGAGCAGAGGCAATGCTCCCAGCACCTTTACCATTCAGTTAACTTCCAGCCACTTTGTAGGGTGTGCATCTGTCACAGCTGCAAGACATATATTTTCTCATCTCCTCCTCTTCTGCCCACTACAATAGGTTGTGTAAGCCAATATAAATGTTTAATGGTGAACTGTTGATTTACTTCCGCTCTACTAGCAATAAACTTCACTCGAACACACTGTTGGCATTAACTCAAAAGAAAATTAGGCAATTCAAGCAGTAATGACTAGTTAAACAGTGGCTCCTGACATCAAAATTAGATGTTACCCTGGCAATTTAGCATGTACTAACTTCATTTACTGTAAAATATTCATAGCCATGAAATCCCAAAAGGAGCTAAAGATGAGGCAAGGTTTCTTTACTCAGAAGGATATCTAGTAGTTTCTTGAAGCAGTGAGCTGGAGGGATCCCCTGAGACACTTGTTAAAATCCCACTACCAAAGTAAAAGGAAGGCAAGATGATTTTCATACAACTGACAGAGAGCCTATCTTTCCTTGGATGCTGTTGAAAACTCAACATTAAAAAAACTAAGATCATGGTATCTGGCCCTATCACTTCCTGGCATATAGAAGGGGAAGAAATGGAAGCAGTGACAGATTTTACTTTCTTGGGCTCCAAGATCACCGCAGACGGTGACTGTAGCCATGAAATTAAAAGACGCTTGCTCCTTGGGAGGAAAGCTATGGCAAACCTAGACAGCATAGTAAGAAGCAGAGACATCACCTTGCCGACAAAGGTCCGTCTAATCAAAGCTATGGTTTTCCCAGTAGTAATGTATGGCTGTGAGAGCTGGACTATAAGGAAGGCTGAGCACCGAAGAATTGATGCTTTCGAACTGTGGTGCTGGAGAAGACTCTTACGAGTCCCCTGGACTGCAAGGAGGTCAAGTTAGTCAATCCTAAAGGAAATCAACCCTGAGTGCTCATTGGAAGGACAGATACTGAAGCTGAAGCTCAAATATTTTGGCCACCTAATGCGAAGAGAAAACTCTCTGGAAAAGACCCTGATGCTGGGAAAGACTGAAGGCAAACGGAGAAGGGTGAGAACAGCAGAGGATGAGATGGCTAGATAGCATCACCGATGCAATGAATATGAACTTGAGCACGCTCCGGGAGAGAGCGCAGGACAGGAAGGCCTGGCATGCTATGGTCCATGGGGTCACGAAGAGTCAGACACGACTGAACAAAGCTCATGCAAGATATAGTTCTTTAAATGAACTTTTCTGTCTGCAGATGAACCAGTAAAAATAACAAAAGATTAAGCAAACAAGAATCCACGAAGAAAAAAAAGACAAAACAAAACCAATGAAAAGAACTTTCTCCAGCATAACTCACAGAATTATTTTCACTTGAATGGGTTGCATGCACACCTTCCCAGGAATCTTGCCATGGCTGCAATATCTAATTTTGTTTGCCTTTAATTTATTATTTTTATACTCCTTTCCTTTATTCCTTTTTATTCTCCCTTTTTTGCACAGGAAAAGTGCCACTCACAAATGGAACTGTCTACATGTCAACAGAATACAGTGCAGCAGTGATGTAGCCAGTTTGAGCGTTCTGTTCTGGCTGAACCGACTGCCTTGCTTGCTGTCATTCAGATAAAATTATGCTCATCCTCAGCAGCAAAGCTCAACAGTGTTGCATCTGCAAGTGACCTTTGGGCATATATTTTTAATATATTATATTATTATATATTTGCTGTACTTGAGGTTATTTCTGTGATTTTATTAACTCTTTTTCTTTTTAGCCTGTTTGGTAATAGTTTCATAGAAAGGCAACGTATACTTTCCCTCTTGTGGTTTTGTGATTGGTTTGTAAGCATCATGTGGTGCAGAGTGGTAGGCAGCAGTATTGCAACCGAAACTCTCCCCACGACCTGAGTTCGATCCCAGCGGAAGCCGGGTCTCAGGTAGCCGGCTCAGGTCGACTCAGCCTTCCATCCTTCCGAGGTCAGTAAAATGAGTGCCCAGCTTGCTGGGGGAAAGGCAGTCATGACTCAGGAAGGCAATGGCAAACCACCCCGCTATAGTCTGCCATGAAAACGCCAGGGCAAGCGGTGTCCCTCTAAGGGTCAGTAATGACCCAGTGCTTGCACAGGAGGAACCTTTCCTTTCCTTTCCTTTCCTTTCCTTTCCTTTCCTTTCCTTTCCTTTCCTTGTAAGCTTACCATTCCAAATAGGGAAAGACAGCCAGGAAAAGCTTTCAGAATACTGGATGTTGTGCTATTGTTTCTGAATGGGGCACTGCAAGATTATTGGACAGAGGCTAAAATATGCATTAATTAAATCTACCATTTCAATAAGCCCTTACTAAAACAAGCATTGCTGAGCAACAGGATTCTAGTTACCTCGCATCTGTGGGCAGTGAGGGTGGGGTAGGAGGGGATGTTACAAAGTAGTGCAGTGTAATAATACAGCCTTTTGGATACTCAAATATTGCCCAACAGTGATGCTGTAGTGCAGGTGGTACAAGGTCTAAAATTGTGTTCACACCCTTCATTTTTTTGGTCATGGCAATAACTATTTTATGGCAAACTATGAGTTGGATCTAATGGTGGCATTCCATTGATGTACTGCTTCTATCAGTAGAACTGTAAGGGGCGTTTCGCCTTTGCTGTTTCCTGTATGCCCCCAAAATCTGTTCAGGAGGGCTGAGAAGCCTGCTGGAGCAGATTTTCAGGTAGTGCAGAGGGCTCCAGTGGGGAGGAGAGAGGAAGAAAGTCCTGCTCCACTAGCAGACTTCTGCTAGCATGATGCTGGATTCAGTGATGTGGATTTTCCAGATAATTTTTGTATTGGACATTTTTATGTGCAAATTAGGCAGTTTTCATCCAGAAATTTTCAGTTTGCAGTGCAAAACCAATAGAGAGTGATATAATGTAGCAAGTAAAATACACAACAATGCCAAAAAAGTACCCTGTGTTATTTATTTTTTTCTCAATACACCACAAGAATGTGACCTGAAATATTTGAGGGGGGAAATTAAAGCACACTTAGGATGCAATGCTATGCATATTTAGACAGAAAAAAGTCCTACAATTCCCAGCATACCCTAACCGTCCATGCTGGCTCAGGCATGCTGGGAGATGTAGGAGTTTTTTCTATCTAAACATACATAGGATTACACCCTTAATATGATTTAAAACTTAAATTATGTTTTAAAAAATGTACTTCTGTTATTGTTTAAATGTAAGGAAGAAACAAAGTAACTGAAAACTGTTGACACTCTAATTTAGCCTGCCCCGATCTAGCGCCCTCCAGATGTATTGGACTACAACTCCCAGGAACCGCCAGTCAGCAGCATGGCAGGCACCAGGTCAGGGAAGGCTGCACTAATTAATTTTAGCTGCTCAAAGGACTGTGCATGATATGCTGACAGCTACTTATCTGTTTCAACTCTCTTCCATTGAGGCTGTTGGGGCACCTTCCGTTTCGCTGTCACTACCTATGAGTTCCATTTTACACTGAGACATATATGTATTCCAATGGCATATATCTATTCTCTTACATACTTGCTAGGGATAATCGCCTGAAAAACATTAATTACAACTTTGAAACTACGAAGCTTGCCCAATAATTGTATTTGCAATTGGCATCCATTCATTGTTACTGATGTACACATGAAACAGAACTTTTTATGTGGAAAAATTAAGCACCGGAAAAAATTTCCATCCCACATCACTGGTTGGATTTAACCCTATATTATCATAGTAAATTGCAGACTAAATTTCTAATGTATGTAGCCAAGTATATAGCAAATGTAGCCAGATATATACCAAACAAGGACGCTGGCAGCTGAGAAAGTAATGCTAAAATAATAAATTGACCTTTTGAAGTAATGTAGTAAAAAACATACACACACTGTGTGTCTTGTAGTGCACACATTCCACAAGCACGCATTTATAGTAAAAAGTGATCTTTAAAACAGCACTCTGATCTGAGTAAAAGCAATGTCAAATAACCACTGGCAATATGTGAACAACCACTGGCACTTAAAGTAGCGTATTAAGATGAAAACAAGATAATACTTTGCATACCACCAAGGACGTGAAAATGACAAAACAGTCAACAATTAGCTGCTGCAGAATTACTTTTCAAGAGCTGGGAATGTTTGCAGAGCACAAGTCAGAACTTTCACAAGAAAATGCAACCATCTCAAATTCTGTTTAAAAAAAAAATTCTGGCTGTCAGCCAGGGATAACTGAGTAGAAGGTTAAAAAGACCTGGGCAAAAAGGTGAGGTAAAGTGAATTTGGGTAAAAGAGAAGTTCAGATAATGTTTCTGCCCAGATCTACATCCATACTGAAAGAGAGCTAATTGTATGTTAAATCCTATTACCAATATCATGATATAAGCATATCTACACAGCAAAGGACATTAGACATTTTGGGAACAGGAAAAGACTATTCAGCCCAACATGCTTGTCCTTTTCTGTTTACCTTAATACTTATTGGGGGGGCAAATCCTTAATCCCCTCCTTCTCCAGAATCTAATCTCTTAAACTTAGTTAAGGCAAGGAGCATAAATCACTCACTAACTTGTTGAACTAGTTTATTACTCTGAAAAAGTTATTCTGAACTCTGTACATAGATTTCAGGCTGGAGAGATAGCTGGTTTTACTACAGATGTGCCCCTTCAAGAATGTTCAGGTATACTTAGGGTATCTCTACACCAGCCTAAAATCCTGCATTTAAAATGGGGCTTTCTGCTTCCATTTTAAATGCAGGATCACAACGACTCACTTTTTCACGTGCTTCCTTTTCCCCCATCCCCTTCCCGCTCCTTCTCCCCGTATCTGAGTCTTCCATTATCTTTCACTGATCTCACTCCTAACTGAAGCAGAACACAACGGGGTAATTCAATAGCTCACTATCTGTCATCTATTTAAAAATGGAACAAAGGGCATTTAGTGCAGGAGACGCCTTGGATGATCATGGCGTCATGTAAAGAGCCCTCAAAGTTCCATGAAGGAGCAATCTCAATCGCACAATAAAAGCTCAATGTGAAGGAGCCCCTAGTTGCAAACATGGTGGATTTCCCACCTTTTCTGGTCAGCAGTAGCAGCAAGGGATGGGTTATTTTTTGTTTAAACTATTCACCATAAGAATACCCTTGTTTACTATCTGCATTGATTACCTTATACCAGGGGGTGAAGAACCTCTTTCAGCAGAGAGCCAAATTCCATTTTGGAGATGCTCCAGGGGCCACATTACAGGGGTGGGTGGGGCTGAAGGCAAAAGAGGCAGAGCCAAAAAAAAGAAATACCAGCATATTTTATCTTAAAGCTCTTATTGCCAATAAATAAGAGGAGAGGCATTTCAACATCTTAGATGTTGAAATGCTTAGGAGAGGCATTTCAACATCTTAGAATGGAAAAATAACCTGCACAAAAACTGGGAAACCACCAAACAATCAGTGGTTGGGGGAAAGGGGAAGGGGTATGGCCTTCTGGGGACACCCAGAGGGCCAAATTTGGCCCTCATGGCTGAGGTCCTGCACCCCTGCCTTATATCCTACCATCAACAAGATTTTTCACCGAAGCTATTTAAGAGTTTGGATCACCATCTGTTTATTCTGGTCAGCATAAGGAATCACAGAATCCAATAAAATACCTGTTGGAAAATCTCCCCTCCTGCTTTTCCCCTGATAAAGGACAGCCATCTGTCAGGGATGCTCTGACTTGGATTCTGCATTGAGCAAGGGACTGGACTCGATGGTCTTGCAGGCCCCTTCCAACCCTACTATTCTATTCTAAGATTCTATAACCTGAACTGTGATTGAACAAGTAGCAGACTGTGATTTAACATAGGTATGAGGGTTACTTCTGATACATGAGCCACCATTGGCTGCTTCTTTCTGTTTGTTCTTTATATCCCTTTACTTCTTGTCTGGTTCATTTTCCCTGCTCCTTCTCCTCCCAGTTCCTAAGGGAAATTAGCCACTCAGGAGAGAGATAAAGGTGAAAAAACAATGGAGGGAGAGAGACAACTAGTAGTTCCTACTTCACTGTGACTGGATTCTGACAATCAGTGGGGGAAACAACCTAGTATGGGTTGTTTCCCCCAGTCATGTGGCTGGCATTTCCTTAATTATCTGCACTGTGTCATGGGTTGCCATGTCACCCAAACTTGGTACGCGGCTCAGCAGGGGGTTTCTTACCCACCCTACAACCCATGGCTTGCAGTAGAGATGGTGAGATGGGTGAGAAGCATTCAGATAACATGGCAACCCACGGTGTGGGTAACTAGGGAAATGCTGGGCATGTGATCGGCACACACGGGGGCCAGGGAAACAACTCATACTGCATTGTTTCCCTTGGCAATCATCCAAACACAGCCTCTGTGTGTGATTTCTAGCCCCTTCAGGTTTCTCTGCCTGTCCTTCAGAATTTCCAACAGGCAAAATCATGATGTGGTAGGGATGCTCTCCCATTGTGTGTATAATGCACAGCCAGGTTCATTTCCCATGAGTTAGTTCTTGAACCTAATGTACAATTGTCCATATATCTACCATGTGCAGCAAATTAGTAAATTGGCAAACTGATGCCGACCTACACTATTTGTGCAATGTGATGATTCTGTAGGGTACCTGTAAAGAATGCCTTAAGGAAGACAGTTCAAGTTACACATAAAGCCATTACATACCAAGGCTTGTAACCAAGTATCCACAAATATGCCAGAGGCAGCCAGAAATTAATTCTAGTGACCAGGAGGGAAAACCTCTACCATATTCTATCACAGGGAGTTGAATTTTTTTTTAAAAGCTGCCAGCATTGGCTCTCTCAAAATGGTGTCAAGCTGCATCTTGTGCTCGGATGCATCTTGTGCTCGGATATCATAGGTTGGAGGGGTTTACACATGCACACACACAGAAACACCTCTTGGGGGGGCTTGCCAGGCAGGGGTACAAAAAGTCAGCACTTCTTTGTTCTCTGTGGTACAGCAAGCGAGACAGCTGAACTCTGCTGGCTAGAAACAATGGTTGGTTACAAACTTAGCCAAAATGTATGGTCACCTACAAGTAATGAAACCCCAATGGCACCTCCTTCTAAGGAAAAGAAGCTTTGGAATGGACTAACTTGGAGAGGCAAAGGATCAGGTGCTTAATTCTTCTCCCACCTACCACTTCTCTGCTCCAAGTTCATATCCTCCAAGCTGTTTTTCCTCCTCTACAGGTCCAAATATATTTTGCAAGTGTAAATACATGTCTAGAACATGACAGCAAAAAAGACAGCTTATTAGGTAATAGGAAGTGGAAAAGCAGTGGAAGAAATGTTTTTCATAAGAAAAAGGGCATGTCAGGGTCTATTACTCATTTTTGTGTCTAACATGTAGTTTAGACTTGGATTTGGCATAAAAATCTATCCCTTACTCATGGCTAATTCTTCTCCGACCTAGATATATGAACTAATAAGTAAGTCCCACTGGGATTTAAATCTGAAGCTTGCAAAAATTTAATTTTCCACTCCTGCCATCACTGTCAAAAGTTACAATATTAAATTAACAGAAATTGAAATTATATATATATATTGCTGTAGCTGGAGATCTCACAAATCAGGCTTCTTATATTTTGCAGTTGTCTATAACCCTGCATGTCCAGAAAGCTTTATTGTTGGGTCACAGAAATATAGTTAAAACAGTAACAGCTAAGAAGTAGAAATGGCTGATGAAAATCAAAGCACAGTGAACCAAAGAAGAGTATGAATTTTGTGGAATTCTGCTGCAGCAATTTTAAAGTTTGCAGTTTTTTCATTAGATGTCACAATTATACCTAATTAATATTCTTACTTATTTCTCTTTTCCAAGTAGCTGTTACTGTTATAAAATGAAGCCTTGTTAGTAGTGCATCCACCTAATTCCTTAAGTCATCAGATTAAATAGAAATCAAACAATCCAGGTTTATAATGGCTTCTTTTAAATTGCCTTTTCAGAACATCAGTGGTATGCATCTTGAAACCATCCAGTTTCTTTTGTTCATTTCGAAACAAAGAACTACTATTTGATAATGAGCTTCTCTGAAGGATACTTCAGCATTTTATCCTGCTTTAAATTTTTGCATTAGCAACCTTCACATTTCTGATAAGATTTGTAATTTTTTAAAAGAACAACAAATTCTTTGTAGGGTGTTTTTTCTGTGAAAACAGACATCTTATGTTCCCATTAGTTCACTACATAAATTATACTTGTTTATCTTGTAAACTTTCTATGTTGTCTGAACTGCCTTTTATCCAACTCAAGCAACAGATCCATAATGTCCCTTTAAATACCGATAGCAAGTGATCACATCACCAGAGACCCTTTACCTAAACTGCCAAGTAAAAAGACATTTCATTTGTACAAAGAAATAATATGCTATCAAGCAGTATAGTAGAACGGAGAGCCTATTAATGTGTATTACTAGCCTTTTCATTCATTTTTACACTTTAGGAATTATATACTACAGCATGTTTCTTTCTTTAAAAAGCTGCTGTTGGAGAAATAAAGAAACAAGCAACATTTTTTTGATAAGTTCTACTAACATCATATCACACATACATTGTGACTGAAAGTCATGTACGAGAAGGTACATATGGGACAGAAATGGAACTCAGAGTTTCCATCACCAGATCTCTATGCTCCTCTAACCTCAAACCTCTTCCTACGTTACAAATTAAAAACAAAGAAGTACTTGTATGTCACCCCTAGGTCTGAAAAAATCTTGTCAAAAGAGTTGATACAGGTAACTACACAAAGATGGATGTATGAACACTAAAGTCTCCTAGAATTCAAACCTGCTTTCTCCGCTAACTTATTTCAAGAGCAATGCAACATGCTGTACCTAATGCAAATTAGGATCTAGTGAATAATTCTGTTGTAATTATTAAAGCTGATCAGGTATGAGTGTGATGGGAGATTGACTGGGAGCTCCCCAAAATTGCTCATATCGGCATATTATTGCAATTGGCCACAAATAAGAATTGTTTATAATTGATATGTAAAATAAGTATAATATATAAACCAGTTTATACAAACTTAAAATGTAATTCAGCAAGGAATTCCAATTCAGCAAGGGAAATCTCTGCGCCAAAGCAAAGTGGGGTTTCCTACCAGTTCAGGAACCACCACATCAACTAGAGGTGACTCACCAACTACTGCCTTGATCCAAATTGAGGCTGATATGTATGATACCACTCTCTAGTTTCTTAAAGTATTTTCTCAAAAGATTAGTTAGCCCCTATAACAAGGCAGCACACTCAATGACTACAATCCAAAAAAAATATTAAATGGGTGTTAATCAAAAGTAATAAGTCCCAAGCGTAAGACCCAGTTATTTGAATGGGACTTAAATGCACAAAGATTTCAGTGGAATTTAAGCAGTCACAATGAATTCAATGGAATTTAAGCAGGCTTAGTCTTCTCTGGATTGCACCCTGTGCAGGTATCCAGGTTATTACATGGCAGAAGCAGTGCACAAGAAAGATCACAGTGAACCATGCTAGAGAACAGGCAAAGTGTTTGAGGGAATAGCAGCCAGGGGTGGGGGGAGGTGTCAGATGGATGTGCAGGCAAACTTCTTCCAGACCCTAAATAAGGTGTTCAAGACTTCACTAGACTGTTAGAGCAGGTGATTTCTGATGGTTCAACCCAAACAAAACCCAAGAAAAACAGAACTTCCTTAAGAACAGCTAACCCTATCTGATATCCCGTCTCTACTGGTAGGTAGCCACCTTGGTTGTCACAGAAACAACCAAAGGGAGGTGGGAGAATCAGTTCCTTACTGCTTGCAACAGATGAGCCATTCAATAATAAACCATTTATATTAACCAAATAAATACTAGAAACAGTGGTCAGAATCCAGAGAACTGTGAAACTAGTTCCAGGCACTTTGCTGTTATTCAGTTTGTGAATGAATGCATGTAGCAATTTTCAGTTTGATGTCAACCTGTGCATTCCTGCTATTTTCAGAACAGAAAATTCCACAGGAATGGTCCCCCCCCCAAAAAAAAAAATCCCAAGGGTCTAAGAATGTTATCCTAAAGGTTCATTTCTGTACTCTCATCTACTCTGGACACTGCGCTCATCCTCCCTTCCCACAAAACAAATCACAGGAAGAAAGTAATTTTCTCAGGCAACAATAGCCTCTTCCAACCCTTTTCTCTACATGGTAAAACAGATGATGTGGGGAAGAGACGTGCTAGTCAAGAAGAGGTAGGAGAGTACACGCTTCCCTATAGGCAACTTTCAAAGCACAGCCCAAAATTGGCCTCCTTTGTTACATTTTTACCATTCAACCAGCTACAAAAAATGAGGACGAGAGGGCGGGGGGGGGGGGGGCTCAGAGTTATGCCATGCTAAAATACTGAAAAGCCTTCGGGCACCTTCTGAAAATCAAACACGAACCCCACGGCCACAGAAATAAGCACTCCGGCATTGCAGTGAAGTGCAGCTATTATGCAGAAGCGCTTAACTTTTGTTACCATTATTGGGAAGGGGAAGAGAGAGACGCTGAGAAGATGGCCCCTCTGCGCGACACCTACAGACCTGGTCCCTTCATTCTAAGGAGGCGGGGGGGAGGGACCCGGGGTGGGATCTGCCAGCGGACGCGCGTTTCCCCTCGGGATCCATCCCCAAAGCTCAACTGCAAACCCCGGCCGCTGGTCCGAGAATGGTTTCTTCCTTTTGGAGAAGGATCCCCGTTCAGGCGATAGCTGCAGCGGGTCTTGTAGCAGCCGCCACCATCACCACCCCGTATCGCTGAGCGCGTCCTCCCACCCCGTTTGCCCGCTCATTCAGACCCAGGCGCGCGTCTTACCTTGTCCCGCTTGGACGCGCTGGCAAAGGACTAAAAGCACCCCAAGGAGCATGACCGCCTTGGAGAGGGGCCCTCGGACGGCCGCCGCCGCCTCGGCGGCCCTCCGGTCAGGGCATGGCGGCAGCGGCAGCAGGCTAAGGCCAAGGCTGGTCGCCCGAGCCCGCGAGATGCCGGCTGCGAAGAGTCCCCGCCGCAGGCGCACGGGAGGCTCACACCTCGGGGCCGCCGCCTCGCCGAGAGCCATTTGTGGGGCGGCTCAGCTCACACATCCCCGTCGAGGGTCCGGCGCCTGCCCGCTCGCCTCTCACCGCGCGCGGCTGCCCATGGCGCCGCCGCCAGGAAAGGCGGGCGAGAGACAGGTGGCGAGCTCCCGCCAATAATGCCGCCGCCGCCGCCGCCGCCGCCTCAGAGCGGCAGGTGGAGAGGCTGCCGCGAGAAGCTGCAGAGCCTCCTCTTGGATCCGCCCGCCGCCGGGCCCTTCCCGCCTCCCCTCGCTATGGGCACCGGGGTGGGGAGAGAGGGGCGGCCCTGAGCCTGGCAGCAGAGCCCGAGGGGCTCCCTCGCTCCTCGGCCCTCGTGCGCGGCGCCTCCTTCCCTTGCTCTGGGGCCGGAGTCGAGATTGCAGCGCAGAAAGGGCGCCTCATCGACAAAGGAATCACGTAGCAACCCTCCTCCCCCTCCTGGCTCCTGACTAGTCGCAGAGATGGCGGCGCTCCCAAGGCGAGGGGGACCTCTTCTGGGCTCGCGAGGCCCTCCCTGGGCAAGGGCGAGCCCCTCCTTACGGAGAGGCTTGTGCGAGGGCACCTCTCAGCGCCACCGCAGTGGCCCAGGCAGGGTCGTTCAGATGCCGGCGCGCAACACTCTTCTCCTCCCCTGCTCTTCAAAAGAAGTAAACCCAGCCTTCCCCCTCTTCCCGGCAGAACAGCCCGCCCTGACGTGGTGCCATTGCAATCTGTGCCTCCAACGTTCAGAAAGGAAGATTGCGCCGCTCCTCTCCAGGAACCGGTATAGTGTGTTCGGCAATGGATCCTCACGGACAAGCGTCTTCTTTAAAATAGTTAACTAACAGCCATTCCCCGGCTCAAGGTGGTTTTCAAAAATGTGTGATTCAAAATAAAATTAGGGTTCAACACCACACACAATACAATCTGCCAATTCATCGGTAAGCATCCAATAATCACCCCCAAACAGGTGGTCCTTGCAGAGGTTAAGAAGGCCATCAAGGCAAGAGGAGCTTGTCCTGACCATCATATGGAAGTAATTCCAGAGACCAGGGCAACTGCAGCAAAGACCCTGGCCTAATGGTTTAGCATTTCCCCATATGGAATGCTGGAAACACAGCAGGGCTGATCAGGAGATCTTAAGCAGCACGGATTCATATGGAGAGAGGTGGGAAGGGAGGTATTTTGGGCCCAGGCTATTTAGAGCTTCAAAAGCAAGTACATGAATTTAGGTCTGGAAAAGCACCGTTGCCACAAAACTTGCTGGATATATTTTCAGTTCCTCATATTCATCGAGAAGCAGGCTGTGGCATATCTGTGCATCAACGATGGCTTCCAAATTATCTTCAAGGGCAGCCCCACATAAAGTGAGTATAGGCAATCCTTGGGGATACAAAAGCATGGATAAGCATGGTGTGATTCCTCCACTCCCCCCACAAGATGAACCCCTGTGGAACAAGTTCAGCTCATATGAAGCACTCCTGGCTCCTGCTGCTACCCATTTTTCTGGGAGCAAAGCAGAGTTTGGGAGAATTCCAAGGCTCCGAACTTGTTTTGATGCAGTGTGTACCACTCCGCCAAAGGCAAGTGACGAGAGTTCGCTGAGGAGCACACAGATTACCTACCATTACCACATCCAACCTCCCTTGATTCAGGCTGAGGGCTCCTAGCACTACCAATCAGAAGGCATTGTGCAGCTATTGGGGGGGGGGGGTTACCTTAATGGGTTTTCTGTGATAAGAAAAAAAGAAGCAGTGGGAAAACATAGGCTGGTTACAAGTGGAAGACAACTTTCTCTGGACCCCTGTAAAATTTGGTGAATAAGGCAGGGCAACTGAACAATAAAATCCTCATCTGGAAGTACCCTCAGTTTCATTTAATACCTTCCGCGTGCTATGGTCCATGGGGTCACGAAGAGTCGGACACGACTGAACGACTGAACAACAACAACAACAAATGACTTCCAGACTTAAGTCAGACACAGCCACTCCTGCATATTTAGATATAGACATATAAATCTGGGTGTCATCAGCATATTAACAAAATCTAATTCCAGAGATCTGGATGATTTCTCCAAACAGCTTCATATTGGTGTCAAAGAGCACCAGTGACAATGAACTGTAAAGAACGCTACACATCAAACCCCATGATGCTGAGCTAATCTCCCAAATTTCCACATTCCAGATGTGAGATAATAATTATTTAAACAATTGGAGCACCACCAAATACTCTGACTAGATTTTTAAGCCAGTCTATAACAAGTTAGGCAACCTGGTGCTGTCCAGATGTTTGGGGCTACATCTCCCAACATCCCTGACTATTGGCCATGTTGGCTGGGGTTTATGGGACTTGTAGTCCAAATATCTGTAGGGTACTAGGTTGCCTACCCTTGATCTCTAAGAATAGTATTGTGTAAAAAGTTGGTGGGAATCAACAGGGAAATAGTCACCCTGTCAACCTCCAGTCACTGATTATCTACAGGGATTTCAAATCATTTCACTCCCATAACCATGTCAGATTGAAAAAATTTAAAGAAGGATGTGTTACAACATTGCTGCTCATTCGGCATATGCCGCATGTGCTCAATTTACATGTTCTATCAGTCCCTGTAAAAAGGTATGGATAGATAAGGCTTTAAAGTTGGCTGGTTCATCTTTACAGATTTTGTTCTTTTGCTGAATAAGTGGATAACCGTTCTTAATACAAGTGGTATCCTGCTCTCCCCCAAAGCAGCACTGATTACCCCTAGACAGTGACCCACAATGCTCGCTTGGACTGGAAAATCTCCCTTTCATAACACGAAAAAAAGTATATAAGAACATAAGAAGACCATGCCGGATCACCAAAGTCCACCAGTCCAGCATTCTGTTCACACAGTGGCCAACCAGCTGCCCATGGGAAACCCACAAGCAGAACATGAGTGCAACAGCACCCTCCTGCCCAAGTTTCCCAGCAACTGGGGTACATAGGCATACTGCCTCTGATACTGGAGGTAGCATATAACTATCAGGACTAGTAACCATTGATAGCCTTATTGTCCATGAGTTTGTCCAATCCCCTGTTAAAGCCATCCAAATTTACATTCACCAATATTAGCAGCAGGGGAACATGGGTGGGAGGGTTCTTTTGCACTCTAGTCCTGCTTATAGGTTCCCATGGGTAGCTGGGTGGCCACTGTGTGAACAGAATTCTGGACTAGATGGACCTTGGTCTGATGCAACACAGCTCTTCTTATGTTCTTAAATATAGAGTGCCTCTGAGCATATGCAGAATGCTTTTATTTTCACTACTGAGCACTTACAGTCTCCCCCTACCCATTCTGTTCCCCTCCATACAACAATTCCTCCTCATTCTTCCATCATCTAGCAACTCTTCATAAAAACAGATGTTTTGTTCTGTGCAACTCTCCTCTACCTCCTTCTTGTTATACACTAGCTGTCATTTTATCTTCCTCCTCATGACTTCATTTGTGCCAAGACTTCACCAGGATTCAGCCAAGGAGTCTGTTTTAAAAAACAGGACTAAGTTATGGAGAAACTCTGAGCATGTACAAAGTGCCTTTCCCTCACCACTGAAGCTAGAGTTCATGCAAAATGAAAAAAACACAAATGACAAAACATGCATAGGACTGAGCTGAAAGGGTAGTTACTTCATTAGATGAAATTGGGTAGGCACTGTATTAAGCCTGCAATACCATGCTTGCAACTCAGGACTTATTTCTGAGTAAACATGTGGAACATCAAGGTGCAAACCTCCCTGCAAAAGTAACTTGCGCTGGAATCCTATGCACACTTTCCTGAAGGTAAGCCTCATTAAACATAATGGGGCTTCAGAGTAGGCATACATAGGATTGTATAAATGAGCAGTATTTATCTCCCCTCCATTTTAAAAAAGCAAACCAAGAACTCCTATTTTTATTAAAGCTTTCTGTTCATAGGAACATAGGAAGCTGCCTTATACTTACTTAGTCAGACCCTGGGTCCATCTAGCCCAGTATTGTCAACACTGACTAGCAGCCTCGGCTTTCCAGGGTTTCAGGCAGGATCCTTTCCCAGCCCTACCTGGAGATGCTGGGGATTGAACCTGGGACCTTCTGCATGCCAAGCAGGTGCTCTGCCACTGAGCTACAGCCCTTCCTATTGCTGGATAATGGCAATGGACAGACAAAACAGCCCCATCAGCAACCACATGAACCCGCTTTTCTCAGTCTTGGGTGAAGGGGAGAATGATAAAAACAAATCCTCTTGTCTGTTTGTATGAAGTCAAATACAGTTGAGAACTTCTCTTGCCCACCAAAGAGAATTCTCTTTAAAAATCTCCCAAGATATGCTCTGGATGGAATAAATAAGAGAAAGACCAGGGAAGAGAAGGGAAGGGGAAAAGAAGAAAAGAAAATGGTGATTGGAAATAGAGAGGGGAAAGGGAGAGTTCCCCAAGACAAATGGCTCCTTTCAGAGCAGTAGCACTTCAGAGCAATTTATCGGTTTGTAAGGATTGCACATACTTAAATTAACTTTATAAGGTGAGGTGGCTGAGGGCTTTTTCTTGCTTTTTTAAAACTGTAAAACCTATTTTAAAGCCCTTTCTGGATCATGACATCACATAATCCGAACCCTCTTTCCAGTATAATCTGAGGCCTGCAGCTGTTTAGGAAAAACTGAAGTGGAGGGGGAGAAAGAAGTTTGTGGAGGCTGATTGAATCCTTTGCCATGCTGAAGCTACTGAACTTCTGCAGAAGCCAAAGTTTCCAGTTTGGAACACTAATATCAGATGGTACATGAAATACCATTATTTCACATGGAGTTCTACCTGCCCTTCCCTCTCCCTCTTCAAAATTTCATTGCAAGCAAGGTTCCAGCATGCAGGGGCAGTGGGCATATAAGAGCAGAAAAGTAGGGGGAGAAAGAAAAAACAATGAGTAGACTGTGGAAGAAAAGGTGGCAGTCTCTCCTCTAGTTTAAAAGGCTGGTACATTCCTGCTACACTTCCTATTGGTCTGCTAAGGGAGCAAGTCCTAAGGGATCATAGTAACTACAAGGCTACTGAATTCAGAGATAAAAAGCAGGCTTGTATTAAGGCAGATAATGACAATTGGGGCAGCTCTAAAGATCTAGGACACAGCTCAGAAGATCCGGGGCCTATGTGCTGGTGGCCCCTCCTAAATGCCAATGGGTCAAAGGGTATGTTACATTAATTGTGTAGCATGTAGCTGAAGATTAGCTCTCTTTTTTTTACTTTAGAGTAAGTGCATACGGCCCCAATTTGGACTGAAATCACAGCATGCCAGGAAGGGAGGATTAAACGTGCGCGCGCACACCATTTGCTTCCTAATTCCATTGCGCATGCACACACGCCAAACCAGGGTCCAAAAAAGAAAAAAATCCTCCATTGACAAAAATAGAGATGTTTACTTTAAAAAAAAAAAAATCCACATGGGGGTGGGGAGGTGGAAAGCCAACTGTGTGGGGGAGATTTAGTCCTCCCCTTGCAGTGGGTGGCCGTCCTTATACAAATTGGGACCGTGCACACTTACTCTAAAGTAAAAAAGAGATAACCCTAATCTACATGCGATGCTTTCCCAGCATCAGGGTCTTTTCCAGTGACTTTTCTCTTCGCATTAGGTGGCCAAAATATTTGTGCTTCAGTTTCAGTATCCGTCCTTCCAATGAGCAGTCAGGGTTGATTTCCTTTAGGATGGACTGATTTGACCTCCTTGCAGTCCAGGGGACTCGTAAGAGTCTTCTCCAGCACCACAGTTCGAAAGCATCAATTCTTCGGCGCTCAGCCTTCCTTATAGTCCACCTCTCACAGCCATACGTTACTACTGGGAAAACCATAGCTTTGATTATACGAACCTTTGTCGGCAAGGTGATGTCTCTGCTTCTTACTATGCTGTCTAGGTTTGCCATAGCTTTCCTCCCAAGGAGCAAGCGTCTTTTAATTTCATGGCTACTGTCACCGTCTGCGGTGACCTTGAAGCCCAAGAAAATAAAATCTGTCACTGCTTCCATTTCTTCCCCTTCTATATGCCAGGAAGTGATGGGGCCAGATGCCATGATCTTCGTTTTTTTAATATTGAGTTTCAAACCAGCTTTTGCACTCTCCGCTTTCATCCTCAACAAGAGGCTCTTTAGATCTTCTTCACTTTCTGCCATTAGGGTGGTATCATCTGCATATCTGAGGTTGTTGATAATTCTCCTGGTAATCTTAATTCCGACCTGTGATTCATCCAACCCGGCGTTTCTCATGATGTACTCTGCATATAAGTTAAATAACCAGGGCGACAATATGCAGCCTTGTCGTACTCCTTTTCCAATTTTGAACCAATCGGTTGTTCCATGTCTGGTTCTTACTGTTGCTTCTTGACCCTCGTACAGGTTTCTCAGGAAACAGGTAAGGTAGTCTGGTACTCCCATCTCTTTAAGAATTTGCCACAGTTCGTTGTGATCCACACCATCAAATGCTTTAGCGCATTGAAGTCAATAAAGCAGAAATAGATGTTTTTCTGGAATTCTCTTGCTTTCTCCATGATCCACTGATTGTTGGCGATTTGATCTCTAGTTCCTCTGTCTCTTCGAAACCCAGCTTGTACTTCTGGTAGTTCTCAGTTCACATACTGCTGAAGCCTAGCTTGTAGGATTTTGAGCATAACCTTGCTGGCATGTGAAATGAGCGCAATTGTGTGGTAGTTTGAACACTCTTTGGCATTGCCCTTCTTTGGAATTGGAATGTAACTGACCTTTTCCAGTCTTGTGGCCACTGTTGAGTGTTCCAAATTTGTTGGCATATTGAGTGCAGCATTTTAACAGCATCATCTTTTAAGATTTTAAATAGCTCAGCTGGAATACTGTCCTCTCCACTAGCTTTGTTGTTAGTAATGCTTCCTAAGGCCCACTTGACTTCACTCTCGAGGATGTCCGGCTCAAGTTCAGTGACCGCACTATCATGGCTATCAGGGACATGAAGATCTTTCCTGTATAGTTCTTCTGTGTATTCTTTCCACCTCTTCTTAATCTCATCTGCTTCTGTTAGGTCCCTGCCTTCTTTATCCTTTATCATGCCCGTCTTTGCACAAAACCTTCCCTTGATATCTCCAATTTTCTGGAAAAGATCTCTAGTCTTTCCCATTCTATTGTTTTCCTCGATTTCGTTGCATTGTTCATTTAAGAAGGCCTTCTTGTCTGTCCTTGCTATTCTCTGGAAATCTGCATTCAGTTGGGTATATCTTCCCCTTTCTCCCTTATTTTTCACTTCCCTTCTTTCCTCAGCTACTTGTAAAGCCTCGTCAGACAGCCACCGGGCTTCCTTGCATTTCTTTTTCTTTGGGATGGATTTAGTTGCTGCCTCCTGAACAATGTTACGGACCTCCGTCCATAGTTCCTCAGGCACTCTGTCTATCAGGTCTAATCCCTGAAATCTATTCATCACCTCCACTGTATAATCATAAGGGATATGCTTTAGGTCATACCTGAATGGTTTAGTAGTTTTCCCTACGTTCTTCAATTTAAGCCAAAATTTTGCAACAAGAAGCTCATGATCTGAGCCACAGTCAGCTCCAGGTCTTGTTTTTACTGACTATATAGAGGTTCTCCATCTTTGGCTGCAAAGGACATAATCAATCTGATTTCGGTATTGACCATCTGGTGATGTCCATGTGTAGAGTCGCCTCTTGTGCTGTTGGAAAAGAGTGTTTGCTATGATCAGCGTGTTCTCTTGACAAAACTCGATTAGCCTTTGTCCTGCTTCATTTTGTACACCAAGGCCATGCCTGCCTGTTATCCCAGTGATTTCTTGACTTCCTACTTTAGCATTCCAATCCCCTGTGATGAAAAGGACATTTTTTTTGGTGTTAGTCCTAGAAGGTGTTGTAGGTCTTCATAGAACCGATCAACCTCAGCTTCTTCGGCCTCAGTGGTTGGGGCATAGACTTGAATTACTGTGATATTGAATGGTTTGCCTTGTACCCCAGTACTGCTTTTCCAACCCTTTTGTTGACTATGAGTGCTACTCCATTTCTTCCAAGGGATTCTTGCCCACAGTTGTAGATATGATGGTCACCTGACTTAAATTCGCCCATGCTTGTCCATTTTAGTTTGCTGATTCCCAAGATGTTGATGTTCAATCTTGCCATCTCATGTTTGACCACCTCCAGCTTACCTTGATTCATTGATCTCACATTCCTTACAGTATCGGATTTTCTTTTCACCACCAGACACATCCACAGCTGAGTGTCCTTTTGGCTTTGGCCCAGCCGCTTCACTCTTTCTGGCACTACTTGGAAATTCCTTCTGCTCTTCCCCAGTAATACATTGGACACCTTCCGACCTGAGGGGATCATTTTCTGGTGTCATACCTTTTAGCCTTGTGATAAAACGTTCCATGGGATTTTCTTGGCAGGAATACTGGAGTGGGTTGCCTTTTCCTTCTCCAGTGGACCACATTTTGTCAGAACTCTCCACCATGACCTGTCCATCTTGGGTGGCCCTGCACGGCGTAGCTTATGGCTTCACTGAGTTACACAAGCCCCTTTGCCACAAGGCAGTGATCCATGAAGGGGACAGTAGGTATTACCCTCCCTCATTAACAACCAGACACATTAACAATCTCTTATGTCCTGATATTAAGCTCTAACCTAAAAGATTTCAATAGCCAGGAAAGATATAGACCCAAAGGTGAAGTGCTGAGTCTCAGTTCTTCCAGATGTTTGTCCACATCCTCAGGCTGCAGTAGCTGAAACATTTCCATCACAACATGAGTAGACACTAGCTCTATTCAGGTGTTATAAAACTGAGTAGGGTAAACACATGAGGAGAGGGAGCACACAGATTTCCGTCGCCCTTCACACATGTTGGACAGCGCTCTGAAGAAGAGAGCCTCCTGTATCTGTTGAGATTCTCCACATGAACACTAGAAAATCAGAAGTCAAAATCACATGGGGAGCCTCCAAAGATACAGGAGGTTCTCCTCTTCAGAACATCATCCTCCATGAGTACAAGGTAACGCAAATGCTCAAGGAGGGGGAAGGGCTAGCATGCTCACGTGTTTACCTGACTCAGTTTTAGAATGCCTGAATAGGGCTAGTGTCCTAGCTGAATCCAATTCTCACTCTGTCAAAAGTATGGCATCCAAGTCGGAATAAATACGAATGACTTTGTCTGCAATATGTAATGAAAGCTGGTTACAGTGAGTTGTGGAGAGTTCTCCCACCTGCTCTTACACCCACAATGAAAAGTTTCATCCCCACTCAAAACAGTTCAGCCAGCCAAGATTCTGCAGATGCAACGGTCGCAGGATGTAACATTTGTTTTGCTGCCTTCACCACTACATGCTTCCTGCAAGTTTTCTACCACCTACACTGTAGTGTCAACCCAATTGTTTCATTGCCCTCAGCTCCTCAGAATACCAAGGCGCTGCTGATATGACTGTATAATTGGGCTGGGGATGTTTGGGAGCGATTGTATCAAGGCCCAGTTATCCCTTCATTCCAAGCAGAGTTAAAATCCTATGTCACTCTCCCAGGTCCAACTACACTGATAGCTGATGTTTTCCGAACAACTGACATGATGAAAATAATAATTTTGAAATCGAAGGACAAGTAGCATATGGCCAAAGAGGCATGTCCACTGTGAATGTCAGATCGCAGGCAGCACAGAACAGTCCATCAAAAAACAAAGCTTAAAATGTTCTCTTGGAAAAAGGTGACACTTCCTCCCCGGCATAAAGTCTGACTGCAGTTCATGTGTGCAAACACAGATTTATGGACAGTTTTGAAAGGGAAAGCACTGAGGCTGTAGAAAAAAAAATCCAGCCACCAGAAAGAAGGAAGCTAAAATCATGACTAGAACTCTCTGATCCAGCATCTTAATCATAAACCTACGATTTTTTTTCAGACTCCAGGAGTGGCAGCCAGTGACACATCACCTCTCATTGGCCCTATGCATGGCTGCTGAATTGTTTCTCCAACTGGTGCACCTAGATGAAACCCCGCTTGCTCTTGCTCTCATTTCCACGCAATACTATGGAGGCAACGGAACAACTAAACTGGTGTTAAAGTTCAGTGATGGACTGCATGGGGGCAAACAAACCGACATTTAATCCAGCTAACATGGAGGTACTGGGCCTGTAAACAAGCTATGGTGGGTTAGTTAATCACTTGCTAAGCCAAGCAGCAGCCTACAAACAATCAGGCTCTTGTCAGCTTACCATAGCTTGTTTCCCCCTTCATCCTCCCGCCCCTTCCAAGCATGTATCCCAGGGGCCTTTGTGGCACAACTCCTCTATAGTACTGCTGTGATGAGATTCTCTCCGCCACCACTTTCTTGTCTAGCGAAGCGCTTGCGTTGACATATATATGCCATATATATCTGTGGTATGACACAGAGCAACTGAACAACAAGCCATGGTTTTCAGGGTGGCTTGTGTGGGGCTAACAAACCACACTGAATTGCCTGAGCCAGGTTCTCACATCACAATAAGCCACGCTGACACAAACAGCATGAATCTTATGTATTTTATTGCTGTAAGCTGCCTTGGGAGGGCTTCTGATCTGAAAGTTGGCCAAGAAATATTTTAAATAAACAAACAAGGCTCACAACTCACCATGGCTTATGTCATGCAAACCCCGTCAATGTGGTACTAATCTTTGGAGTGGAGGGAGGGGCTTACCTGACTTTTTAGGATGAGGTGGCTGAGGGTTTTATTTATTTTCATTCTTTAACACTTAAAAAAAGCCTCCTTGGCTGCTCCTTGCAGCCGGGAACAAACAATATTCTTCTTCCTAGCGCAGCAATGCATGTATATGTGATTGACTTACCTCTATGTAAGCACACGTGGCCCCAATTCAGGACCACGGTGATTCTGGGAGGGATTTAACTTCCCCCCTCCTGTTTTCATGCCAAAATCCCCCCCCCACCGCAGGAAGAAGGGGTTAAAAAAAGAAAAAATGAGACTTTTTAATTTTTTTAACCATCCCATGGAGGTGGGATTTCAGCATGAAAACAGGAAGGGGAAAACTTAAAGGCCCCCCGCGAATCTCCATGATCCTGAATTGGGGCTGTGAGGGTTTACCCAGAGGTTAGTCAATCACACATACAAACATAGCTGTGCTACGCAGAGGAACGTCACTGTATAACTAGAGTTGCTAAATCGTGTTCCAATTATACAGGAAAAATAGCCACTTTTTAGAAAGCCTCCTTGGCGTCTTCAAGGTTGTTCAGTGAAAATAAAGAGAAACTCAGCTCACAGGGGTGGAAAGCTGGTCTCTGTCAAATGAAGCACCAAGCTGGAGGAGGAGAATGGAGGATGGAGGTGGCACTAGTGCACACTGTTGCCAGGAAGAGTTCTTCAACTGAGCTCACGTGGAGTGGTTGGGTTTTTCACTGCTCTTGCCTGACATCTCTGTAGCCCTTTCATAAAAGCCATGCAGAAGCCTTCATGCTGGGTTTGGACGTCACGACAAGCAAGCCACTCTGAAAACAAGCTGCCATGAACGGCCCAACAACAAGTCATGGGTTCTCAGGGTGACTTGTGCGCGGTTAACAACCCACGCTTAAGCCATCATGTTGATTTGAGACAACACAACAAGTCACTTTGAAACAAACAAGGCTGACAAACCACTGTGGGTTGCTGTGTCATGTGAACCCAGTCACTGCTCCTTGGTGGTGCATTTGATCCAGGAGTGCAGTGTGTTATTTAATAGGTTTGCCCTCCCCCAGTGACTCAGATTTGCCACACAGATACTCCTATACCTACCAACAGCTGCAAAGCTGTTAACAGCACCACCTTGATGACTTGTTAGCAAATAATATACATGTTGAGAATGAATGAATGAATGAATGAATGACCAATGAACGAATGAATGTATACCTGGCGTACTCCTGAATGTCAGGGAGCTGTAGCAGGTAGCAATTCCTTCTATCACCTGAAGCTGGTAAGCTGGCTGCACCCTTTCCTGGCAAAGGATCTAGCCAGAGTTGTACACACCTTGGTAATTATCTGATTGATTGTTGCCATGTCTCTAGGGTCTGCCCTTGAAAATTCATGCAGGTTCGTTTCTACAAAGTGGCATTGGGGGGACTTCTCAGCCTTATGGCAGTTGTCCTATGGTGTCCCACAGGGTTTTATTCTGTCCACCATGTTCTTTAGATGTATATGAAGCTGCTGGGAGAGGTCATCTGGGGACTTGGGGTGAGGTGTCAGCAGTATGCTGATGACAACCAGCTCTATTTCACCTTGTCATCAGAGTCAAGTGAGGCTGTGGAGGTGCTGGATCAGTGCCTGAGCGCAGTAATGGGTAAGATGAAGGCCAATAAACTTAGACCAAGTCCCAAGAGGATTGAGGTTCTATGGGTGGGTCCGGTAACTTGGGTCCAGGAATTGGTTAGGCAGCCTGTTCTGGATGGGGCTGCACTCCCCTGAAAGTT
Source organism: Heloderma suspectum (assembly GCF_057233095.1). Taxonomy (NCBI): domain Eukaryota; kingdom Metazoa; phylum Chordata; class Lepidosauria; order Squamata; family Helodermatidae; genus Heloderma; species Heloderma suspectum. The sequence continues at coordinate 108,677,923 of NC_139458.1, read as the reverse complement.
GAGGTGTATAGTCTGGGGGTACTCCTTGATCCAGTTTTGTCACTGGAGACTCAAGTTAACCTCAATGGCACAGTTTTTACTAGTGTGCCAACTATGGCCATTTCTGGACCTCGATAGCTTAGCCACTGTGACTCATCTTCTGGTAACCTCCCATTTGGATTATTCTAATGCGCTTTACGTGACATGGGGCTGTCCTTGAAGACATTCCAGAAATTAAAATTGGTTCAGAATGTGTCTGCTAGAATTCTGACAGGGATCATATAACATGGATCCTGAAAGAGCTGTATTAATTGCCATTTTTTCCCCTGAGCCATATTCAAGTTGCTAGTATTGATCTACAAAGCCCTAAATGACCTGGGGTCCAGATACCTGAATGAACAACTTTCCTTCTATCAGATCATCTGTGCCCTTAAATCTGGGCCAGAGTCCTCACTCATTGTCCACAACTAGGCTCCCACTCTGTGGTGGTGCCCTTATGCTGGAATGGCCTCCCCAAAGAAGTATGCCTGGCACCAATTTTACTGCCATTTCAGCTCCATGCTAAGACCTATCTGGGAATTTATGAGTAGTCAATGAATATGACTGGAACTGTTGTGTATTTGTTCCTCTCAGCTGATTGTTATTGGTTTCATCAGATGTACTGTTTGGTGTTTTTTTAAAAATTGCTTATTTTACTGTTTTAATATTGTTACATGCCCTGGGATTTTTATGAAGAGCATGATATAAATAGAATTAAATGAAGAAAATAATGTTATATATCCACAAACTGATGTTTGTTATATTTCCACCAAGGATTTCCAACCGAATAAAAGACTGTACATTATGGACATGTTAGGAAAATGCAACTTAAAAGTATTACGATTGAACCAACATGTCCATATTGTGCTAATTCAGTCAATTTATTTCTGATACTGGTTTATCTTATGGGGAACAAAGTTCCATATGATGCCTGCTTGAAACTTCCACAAGGTAGTAGGAAAGATGTGGTGCTCCTACCTTAGCAAGCCTACATCCACGATTATGGCAGAGCCCTCTGGTGGTATTCCATTCTATTACATGAAATCTCAAACAAATTTATTGTTCAAACTGTATTTATTTAAGCAACAAATAGCCACAGCAGGGATTTAAAATGTCATGAAATTTATGAGGACAAACTGTAGAAATCTACGTTCAGTGGTCAGATGATATTTCATACTCATCCAGCAATTATTGATGCTGTACCTTCTGAAAATACAAGGATCTCAAATCCAGTTTACTAACTTGTAGTAATATGTATGCTACAGGCAGGATCCTGAGTTTACTTGTGCTGACCTATCTGCCAGTGGAAGGGGTGTGTGCAACTTTCACCAGTTCCATCTGTAACCTCTTGTCTCTGAAAATCTGCTCCAAACGTTTTTGTAACATTAGGGCGACTGCAGAGGAAGAGGGAAACCTGCAAAAATGGCCTTCCCCTCTTCTACCAGCAGGAGGAGAAGGGGAGGTAATCCCATGAAGCTGATTGGTGGGAAATTCAGGATAGATCCTTTTACTTTACTTCCTTTTACTTCTTCACACAACACATAAACAATGAATACACTACCAGAAGATGTAGTGATGGCCACCAATTTGGATGGCTTTAAAAGAGGATTAGACTATCAATGGAGAATAAGGCTATCAATGGCTACTAGTCATGGTAGCTATATGCTGCCTCCAGTATTAGAAGCAGTATGCCTACGTACACCAGTTTTGGGGGAACATGATTGGGAAAGTGCATGTCCTACTTTTGAGTTTCCCACAGGCAGCTGGTTGGCCACTGTTTGAACAAATGCTGGACTAGATGAATTTGGGTCAAAGCCAGCATGGCTCTTTTATGGGTTTGTCTGCTGGATTGTGGTTCCCTCTATGAACAAAAGGGCACCTTCCATTCACGGGTGCCTAGGTAGGATCCAAGCCTGTGCCTAAAATTATCAACTTTTTCTACTATTCTTGTAACAGAGGTACAATTAGTAATCCTGCATTTTTTTAGACTTTTCACTGAAAGGTAAGAGAAGACTACATATCATTTGTATATTCAGCTACTGCCATCTGATACCATCTCATCAAAGAAGATTTTGAATTGTGTTATTAAGACTGGACTTCTGGTTAGGTATAGTTCAGAAAAAAGAACTCAGAGGTTTGAACTTTATTTCAACAGTGTGTACTCGTTCTTGGGGAGGTGTTATGCCTTTGGACACACTGGATTGTTTTTCCGTAACTATAATGGAATCCTAGATATTAACATGTCTTTCACAACTTAAAAAGGTAATTTACATATCCAGCTATTTCTGTATATGGATATGGAACATTTGCAAGGCATTTTTGTTTTACAACAATGAGGTGTATGTCTTGAGTATTACTTTATCATATTCATGTGGCAGGAATCTTCCATTCTTCTAGCTGTGTGTATGTTGGGTTTAGCAGCCGTGTGTTGTCCTGTATTATGATGGTCATAGTTTATCTACATGGAAACAATATCCATGCAGGAAAGAACATCTTGTGTTACATGGCCTTTAAATTTACGAAATTTGTACAAAATTGACAGGGGTATGTTAATAGAAATATAGCATTTTTTACTTTTGATTATCCCCTTCTATACTCATTATATTACAGATGCTTTATCATAAAGAATCCGATGGAACCTGAAGATGTCAGGGACAAAAGAACACTGGCCTAACATAGTAAGGATGTTCCATTTGAGAACCTGCAACCAACCATGATTAAGCCACCATGGTTTAATCATGGGCAAAAGAAACCAGTCTACTGTGGTAAATGGCAGTCTCATATCATGAGGGGCCTGGAGACCAGGCCTTCCCTGAAGACTTCTGCCTGGTAGACCGCCAGTCCCTGCAGGACCAGGCCCCCAGGTACCGAGCCAGCTGTGCTGCTCCACCTGCCCTCCCTGGAGGGGCTACATAAGCTGGCTGGCTGAGGTGGCCTGGGAGAGCCAGGGCCTGCAGGAGAGGCCACCACCACCACCACCACCGGGGAAGAGGCGGGCCTGCTGCTGCTGCCACTACCACTACCACCACCACCACCACCTGGCCTTCCCTGTGGACTCCGGCCTGGCATTATTTTTAAGGGGATTTTTCATTGTTTTGTGTGTGTGTGTGTGTGTGTGTGTGTTTCCTGGGGGATTTTGTTGTGGTTTTAGGGGTGGGTAGCCTGCCTGATAGGCGGGAGCGAGGGGGCATGTGTCCACCTGATGGAGGCAGTGGGGGGAGTGTTGGGGGCCAGAAGATACCGAGGCTGGGCGGCAGGCGCTGGCGGAGCGCTAGGGGCAGGCCATGCCAGGTAAGGGGAACAAGGGAGAGATGTGTAGTAGCTTTCCCCTGCTCCGGGCCTGTCCAGAGCCAAAGGATGGCTAGGGGAGACATGACCCCATCTTCTGGCTTTCGTTTGCTGCTCTGCAATGCCAGGTCTGTTACCCAGAAAACCTCCCTCATCCATGACATGATCCTGGATGAGGGTGCAGACCTGGCATGTATTACGGAGACCTGGCTGGCCGAGGCTGCTGCTCCTACCCTTGCAGCCATGTGTCCAGCTGGATTTTCGTATGCACAGCAGCCGAGGGCTGGGGATCGGGGAGGGGGAGTGGCTGTTATCTACCGAGAGTCCTTGGTCTTCACCAGACCCCCTCTCCGGGAGACCAAGGTTGCTGAGTGCATGTACTGGAGGTTGGGCCCGAAGGGCAGTCTGGGGATTCTGCTCGTGTACCGTCCACCCCGCTGCACAACTGACTCCCTGGCCAAGGTGCTTGAGGTGGTCTCTGATGTGCGTGTACAGTCCCCTAACTTACTGGTGTTGGGGGACTTCAACGTACATTCGGAGGCCATCCTCACAGGAGCACCTTGGGACTTCATGGAGACCATGGCCTCCTGGGAGCTGCACCATATTCTAACTGGGCCCACCCATGTAGCCAGTCATGCACTAGACCTTGTGTTTGTTTCTGGAGAAGCGGGGAGTGATCTGGAAGTCGGGGGTATATCCACCACCCCCTTGTCATGGTCAGATCACTATCTGGTGACGTTGGACTTCTCGGTTCCACAACCCCTCCGCAGGGGTGGAGGACCCATTAAAATGGTCCACCCCAGGCGTCTTATGGATCCAAATGGATTCCTGAACGCGCTTGGGGATTTTCTGGGGCATGCCAATGGCCACTCGGTCGAGACCCTGGTGGGTGGCTGGAATGCCACAATCACTGGGGCATTAGATCAGGTGGCTCCGAAATGCCCTCTCCCCCTGCACAGGGCTCGGACTGCACCATGGTTCAATCCGCGGTTACAAGCTCTGAAACAGGAGGTGAGACGGCTAGAGCGCCAGTGGCGGAAGTCTCGCTCCAAAGACGATCAGACACGGGCTAGAGCTGTATCTTCAGCCTATCACGTGGCGGTGAAGGCAGCAAAAAAGGAATATTATGCTGCCTCCATCGCGTCTGCACAGTGCTGTCCCAGGAGGCTGTTCCAAGTGGTCTGGAGCCTGGTCGGTCCTGTGGCTCCGGAACCACTGGAGCATTCTAAGGCCTCCTGTGAGGCCTTGGCAAGGCACTTTGCAGATAAAATTGATCAGATTAGGTGTGTTACTCTGCACACTGTGGATACAGTTAGTGAGCAAGAGGCGGCCTGTGGCAAACCGGTTTTGTGGGATCGGTTCCAGCTTCTTCTTCCTGATGAAGTGGACAAGGTGCTTTCATCGGTACGGCCGACCACCTGCTTACTTGATCCTTGCCCATCTTGGCTCATTATGAGCTGCAGAGAGAGACTGGGTGAGGGGATCAAGGTGGTGGTGAACGCCTCCCTTGAGGAGGGAGTGATGCCATCAGCCCTCAAGGAGGCAGTGATAAGACCGCTCTTAAAGAAGCCCTCCTTGGATCCTCAAGTTCTGAACAACTTTCGCCCAGTCTCAAATCTGCCATTTTTGGGCAAGGTGATTGAGCGGGTGGTGGCGGTGCAGTTGAAGGTACACTTGGAAGAAACTGATTATCTAGACCCATTTCAGTCGGGCTTCAGGCCTGGGCATGGGACAGAAATGGCCTTGGTCGCCTTGGTAGATGATATGAGGAGGGCTCTGGATAGGGGTGAATGCTCCTTCCTTGTTCTCCTCGACCTCTCAGCAGCTTTTGATACCGTTGACCACGGTATCCTCCTGGACTGCCTGGAGGGGTTGGGCACTGGGGACACCGTATTGCGGTGGTTCCGGTCCTTCCTCTCCAGCAGGTACCAGAGGGTAGCACTGGGAGAGGAGGTTTCGGACCCGTGGCCACTTACTTGTGGGGTGCCACAGGGTTCCATCCTCTCCCCGATGCTATTTAACATCTATGTGAAGCCGCTGGGGGCTATCATCAGGAGGTTTGGGGTGCAGTGTCATCAATATGCGGATGACACGCAGCTCTACCTCTTGTTCAAATCTTCACCAAGGTTGGCCGTAGAATCCCTGTCCAAATGTCTGGAGACGGTGAGTGGCTGGATGGGGAGGAATAGGCTGAAGCTGAACCCTGAGAAGACCGAGGTACTTTTGCTGGGAGACAAGAGGAGGCTGGGGGATGTTGACCTGGTGTTGAATGGGGTACGGCTACCCTTGAAAGACCAGGTCCGCAGCCTGGGGGTCATTTTGGACTCCCAGCTGTCCATGGAGGCTCAGGTGTCAGCTGTGAGCCAGACAGCGCTGTATCAACTCCATCTGATACGGCGGCTGCGCCCCTACCTTCCCGACCATCTGCTCCCATCGGTAGTACATGCCCTGGTCTCCTCTCGTTTAGACTACTGTAATGAGCTCTATGTGGGGTTACCCTTGAAGATGGTTCGGAAACTGCAGCTGGTACAGAACGCGGCGGCTCGCCTGATTAAAGGCAGCCGCCCGCGAGATCACATCACTCCAGTGCTGAAGGAGTTGCACTGGTTACCAGTTGTTTTCCGGGCCAAATTCAAGGTGTTGGTTTTGACCTTTAAAACCCTATATGGTTCCGGCCCAGCCTATCTTAAGGAGCCCCTCCGGCAGCACCAGACAGGCCGCTTAACAAGATCAGCCTCGGATGGCCTTCTCTCTGTCCCATCAGCCAGGACAGCTAGACTGGTGGGGACGAGGGAGAGAGCCTTTTCTGTGGTGGCCCCCACTCTGTGGAACTCCCTCCCTAGGGAACTCCGTCATGCCCCCTCTTTAATGAGCTTCCGTCGTGCATTAAAAACATTGTTGTTCAGGCAGGCATTTGGGGTGGGTTAGGGTATTTTAGAAAATGTTTTTATTGTAGAATTTTGTTTAAACTGTTTTTATTGTATGTTGTACATCACCCAGAGTGGCTGGGTGACCAGCCAGATGGGCGATTAATAAATTTAATAATAATAATAATAATAATAATAATATCATGGTCTAACATCTTCAGTTTGCTGTTCTGTTCAAAAGACATACCTAATCCCAGTAAAAGTAAACTTACCAGAACTATCTTGTCCAACAGAAGGAAAACTATGAATTGGCACACATAGCATCTTACCACCTAGAAATAGCACAAGGATTTGTATGAAATTCCCATTAAAACCTGTTCTGTCATTATTTAGAATGTGCCATTTCTCCTATGAGATTTTTTTCCCTTCAGCTATGTCCATGTTTTTGGAGGTAGGTATTTGCCCTAGGGAAACTAGTGATGTATTTTTTTCCCCCATGGCCCTCTGTCATCATGTTATGCTAGAAATAGGTTATTGTTATCCCCTGGAAAATTCTCATTTTCCTGTTATCGTAAAGCAGGATTCCAACTACCTAGAGTTAAAATGCAGTAGATACCTCAAGATACTGTAAGGTAAAATGCAACATGCACTGGGAAGGGTAACAGTTATTCCTTTCCCCGATATCTGGGTGTTTTCATCATCTTTCCTTAAATTAGCAGTTTCACCAGAAGTAGTTAAATGTTCTACGCATAATCCCCAGCATAATGGTTTTTAGAACAATTACCTACGGGGGCTGTTGCATGACACAACAGCCCACCATGGGTTATTTAACCCACAGTGAGGCTACAATGCATATGGGGTGCATCTGGACACCATTTTAAATATGCAACCTACATTCAGGGATTGCCATCATGTGCGAACTGGGCGAGCATGAGATATGCAAGGGTATCCTCACATAACCCATGGTCTGTTTTAGAGTTCTGTAAGGGTTAACTCATGACAAGCTGCAGCGCGTCATCCAAACCTGGTCACTGCATAAGAGTGGCATGAGATTGGAGATACCCTTTCCAGAGAGTCAATATCACACACTGTCTGTTCTTAAGTAAATATCCTTGTATTCCATCTCTCTCCACCACCTTGTATAAAGCTAATTTATCCTCAAGACAAAAGGTTTCCGCACCACTCCGCAACTTCTGCAGTCACTACACAATGGGGTCTCAGTGGAACTAGCTATCAGAAAGGCAGCAATTTTCAGTGTAGTCCAAATATGTGCTCAGAATGTGGTATTTCTACTGTCAGTCCAGAGGATGGACACTCCAGAGCCCATGGAGCATTAGACCACTTCAACCAAATGATTCCTGCTGAGATCACACCATGTGATGACTACAAATAAAGCTTGTGGCCTGATTCCACCCTACTAAGAACAGGAGATTTATATAAACTCCAAGCACAGTACTTATGTGTCAGGGATGTACCAATTTTGTAAAATCCGTTCCGTCTGTGTTTCACAGATTGTCAGGTGCCTGTTCCATCGTCCACTCATTGATGAAATAATTTTCTTCCCAATTTCCTGAATTTGCACGAATTCACTCACAAAAATGCACAAATGCCCCCCAACATGCACAAATCTCCCCCAAACTAGGGAAAAACCATCCGCTGCGGAATCTGCGGATCTGATTAACAGAAATCTGAACTCATTTGATTCTGATGCAGATTTCTCCAACACCCCTAAAGGTCAGACTTTTATCCAACCTTGACCTATTTTAATAAAAAAAATTAAAGCCAACAAGTTCCATTTGCTGCAATATATATTTTAATTCAAAGTGAATCTCGACAGTAATACACCATAAATTCTTATTTTGACACTCACCAAAATAGTCACCTGGAAAACCCGCTTTTTGTGACAAAGTACAGAAGGCTTGGTCACATTTAAATCACTGAGAACTAGAGAGAAATACTATCGCAAACTGTAGGAAACATTACATCCATAAAAATTTTCCCAGTCCTCTTATTGTAATATTGCACAGTGCAATTGCTACATGGCAAACTAGTGTAGCACAGAAATCAATAACAAAAAAGCCACAAGTCTACAAATAATTGTTAAACTGTAACAGTTCAAACTTAATAACCAAATCTATATCATTAGTTCTAAAACAAATCTTTCTATAGCTCGCAGTGTGATTTTAGCTTTTACTTAACACAAACCAAGTTAAAATTAGCAGTAAATACAGAATATTTAAAAATTTTAAACAAAACAATTAGTTAATACAGTAGTATATTTGATCAATAACACACCCTGAATTAAAGTTAGAAACCGAATGTAAGGAATTTGTATAAAATTAATCTCCCAAATTAAAAATAGTATGCAATTTTATTGTTGTGCAGTGTTTTATTTAAAAGGCATTAGAATATATATGGGGTTGGTTATTTTGACCACAGATTTACATCTTTGCCTTGTCTTGTTCTGTGTGGACGGACATTTGATTCTTCAAAGCCACAACCACCAAGCCAAGTTGTTCCACAGCAAACCAGAGTCAACAGAACTGCTTTGCAGTGAAATGGTAGACTATAGCCTGGGAGAGGGCAAAATGCCTGGTCCTTCATTGCAATGATCATTCAGAACTGGTTGTAAGAGTAGCACATTATGGTCAGTGCTGGTTGTGGCAAGGAAAGTAAAAAAAGAATTACGCTTTTACAATACGTTAAGAGCCGCAGTAGGTTGATAGAAGAGGTTTCATGTTTAACCTGGCATAATATGCCAAGGGCATTAGCTTTGTATCCTAACCACAGTTTAAAAATACAGTAAATACTAAAGAGAAAGGAAGGTCCAAGTAAATAAAGAGAAACAATTTTTGTAATTGTTATTGTTACCCTTATAGAAAAGTAAGTTAACTTCTGGCATTCCTGGTTCCTGGTGAGTCCAATGCCAGCAATGAAGATAGCACCAAGAAACCACATTTTCATCACCAAGGAGCTAACAGAAAACAGGAATTTGCTGAACCCTAAATGTTAAGGAGTATGTCAAATCTAGTTGATTACTTTCTTGATTTCATCTGTGAACATTTCCAAATATGCTGAAAAAAAATCCAATTTAATCTGGTTATTATTGTTTTTAAGAGAGGTATACACACACATTTGTATTTATACAAAATACATAAAACTATTTATGAAAAACCACTGAAGCCACAATCCAGAACACTCCCAAGGGTTAGTGTGAGTCCAGTGGGACTTTTTACTCTATTTGAACAGCAGCCCTCCCATGTCATATCACAAACTGGTTTTTAAGCCTTGCAAACTTTCAGAAGTGATTTGCTGCATAGGACAGGGTTTGCTTTTGAAAGAAGAAATCAAAAAGTGTCCCATTAGCCTTGCAGCACTGTGGCTCCCTGACTGTGGCCCAAGAGTTATGGGAAAGGGTCAGGGTTTATTTCCACGTTCAGCCATTAAAATGTACTGCTGGTTTTGGTTTTTATGAACTAATACTGCTGTATTTCAGTCCTTAAAAGTAAATCAAATGCAGGCACATTTTTTTCACGTAGACATTCATTAAATAAAACACTGCTTGTGTTAATGAAGCAAAGAAAAACTATCAGCTTTTAGCCTGCTGAGGCTGCAATCCTATGCACACTTTCCTAGAAGTAAGCCCTACTAAACTCAGTGGGATTTACTTTTAAGTGAACAGGCTTAGGATTGTGCTTGGGAGAAACCCTTTGCAGTCCTATTCCAGTCTATGTTGCAAGAACTGTATTCCAGAAATGCTAATTTTAAAAAGTTTAAGTAGTTTAAGTGTCTGCACAATGTCAATATGAACACATAAAAATTAAATTACATGGATACACCCACTTATATGCAATGATAGTTAATGGAGATAAAATACTGATGCAAATAACACACCTCAAAATAACATATGCAATTGTCTTCCATCATTTACAATATAGTAGTTACAACACTCCAAATATGAAAGCAAACAAAACAAAAATCAACCCCCTACTTCCATTTCATGTAATTAGACTTATACAGAAATTAGAAGGCGAAGAACTAGTTAAATCACCTAATTTCACAGCTATTTGAAGTGGCAATCATTATATAGCAGCTTATCTATGATACATTCAAGATAAATGATACAATTTATTACTTGCCTCATAAGCTAGATCACAGCCTCACTTTAATACCTTCCTTTAAACCCATCCCTAACACTACAATATACTTGAGGTCTATGGAAAAAGTAGCTACCTTTTATAGGAAATGGATGATTAAGTCTTTGGTGCTGCAAAAGCAAATTTATCTGAACAAAAACAAAAAACACAGAAAAGATGCACTTCCTAGGAAAAAATGCATGTAATTTGTTGTCCCTGACGGAATGTATTCAATAAGAAAATATCCCCAAAAGGATAGAACAAATACTATAATGTAAAAAGGCTAAAATCTCTCCCATGCATAAATGAAAAATTGCACACAAAGTACTCACATCTTTTCAAGCTTCAATAGTAAATATTCCACTACTATTTATTAAATACTGCATGGTTTGCTCAAGCTAAGATGAAACCACAGCATGAATCAATGAGCATTTGCTTTTTTCTTTCATAATCTAGCCACATCATGCCTACGGCACCTCTAAACGGGTTATTAAATCCAGTTGGACATAAACAGTTCAAAAATAAACTACTTAGATTGTATTGTAGTTTCACTGAACAGATAAAGCAATTTTTTTCTTATTCATCAGTTACAGAATCAACTTTTCCTAAGCACTACAAGATGCTTTTCTTGAAGCTGATCATTCTGGGGAAAAATATCAGACAGCAGAATTCAGCTACAGCAAAACATGCTGCCCTCTAGATAAAGAAATCACACCCAATACTAAAAAAAGAAAAGAGTGAGTGCGCATCACTCTATCAAATAATCCGCAAATCTGAATGTTAAGTGCTGCAGTCCTCAACATTTATAATATAGCAACATTAACAACCTCAAATATTTAAGGCACTATGTGTGGGAACAGTTTACAATGCAGCTGAGATTATTAGGACACCAACATTTAAGAGCAAATTTCTAGGCAACTTTATTTTTGCCCATGCAAAGGACACATGCAATGTGAAGCACAGTTCAACCTTTTTAGATAAGTGACTCAACACTGAACATCAAGATACATAACACGAACAAGTTACTCATACATGATACTGATGACACATGTGCATCTGTTGCTCTAAATCTGTACACTCAATGGCTTCCCAAACGCAGACGTGTCTTGCACTAGGTTAGAAGGCAATTTTATAAAAAATAGTAGGAGCAAAACTGGATTTCCGCTCCCATAAGTCACCTGTCTGGAGTTACTCTATAAGAAGATAACATGACTAAAGACAAATTTATACCAAATGTGCAAAAACACATTAAAAGTGAGTTAAAGCTCAAGGTTGTTTAAATTGCACCCAAGTCTAACATGATTAAAAAAAATAATTTTCTTGTGCCATGGCTAATATTTATTAAATACCATGTTTTCCTCTCAAATCAGATGTACGTATCACTGAGCTTCCCAGCACACTGTAACTTGAGTCTCACATAAATGGATACTGGCTGAGTTTTGTTGGACTCAATGGAAATCCTGTGTAAGCAGGTGATGCAATGTAAGAATGTGGTGGGAAAATGGGTTTGTACTGAGTCTGATGGATAGTTGGGGAAGGCAGCAGCCGGGGATTTATGCCCACTGGGACATGGTGAACTATGCCACCATGATGACAGATACTGTAAGTGGGATGCTGTAATATCGGTCTTGAGGTACATGGCGAGGCTAGGATGTGGGCAACAGGAGCAGCAGTACTGAGGGGTGCAGAGGATGGATAAGGTAGAATAGCAGGCTGTCCTCCAAGGTGCGTACTCCCAGCCAGATGTGCATGAACCGAGGTATGAGTGGGACTTCCGTGTTGGAGGGAGAATGCATGACTGGCAACATTAGTGGGGATGTATGTCTGCTGTCTCCAATGACCGCAGTTTCCATTCCACTCCTGAGACCCAGATCCAAAGGGCTGAACCTGTCCCAAGAGAAATGACAGTGAATTCCAAATGAAAAATACAGCCTTTCCCCACTTCTAAAGTGACCTGCATTCACATGCAGGCAGTCTCCCCCCCTCCCCCAATTCTGCCTGAAAAATCTTGGGAAATGGGTTTCCTCCTCCTTTCACTCATACATTCCTGCTGCACAATCACAACGTTAAGCATTGCCCTGCAGAATCAAACCAAGTGACTCTCTAGGCCAGCATTCTGTCTCCAAACATGGTCGGTTAGATACTTCTGAGAAGGCTGGAAGCAAAGCATGAGGCAATCCATCCTGCCCATTTTGCCCTCAGAGGTGTATCATCTTCGAACACAGAAGTTCCATTTAGCTGTCATGGCCAATAGCTATTGACAGACCTCATCCACCTTGAGTTTATCTATTCCTTTTTAAAGCAATATGTATTAGCGGCCATCACCTCATCTTGTGGTAATAAGTACCCTAACTTAAGTATATATTGGCTTGGATTCAGAATGCTCCAGAGATTTGGGGGAATCTCCAAAGCTGGAGGCTGCAGGTGGAAGGAGGAAGCAGCGAAGGTCGCCTCCCCCTACCCCTTCAATGGGCGCCTCCACTACATATTAGTCCATTCTGCAAATAGAAGGGGCCCTTCCATTTGCAGAAAAGAGCCTCTGGATCCGATCCATTGTGTAATAACATTTTTCTGTCTATCTGGAAACTATTGACAACAAATTCCACTGGGTGACCCAAGTCCTGATGCTGCAAAAGGAAGAAAAGCATATTCTCCCAGTCTCTCCACACCTGTGACCCATTCTCAAAATCACAAAGGGAAAAGGAGCAGGAGAAAGAGTATTGGCAACTGGGGGCCAAACAAAACCTACTTAAACAAAAACCCCTTACATTACTTCTGAATAACTACAGACTCTGATCCCCTTCACCTGCAAAGTGAACCATGAAGAAGCCGTTTTGCCTTAATAATCTCCTGCACACCTATGGTATGAGTGCGGATATCACAACCATGCAGGTTCCAAATCATGCATGTCCCACTCAATTGGCTCAACCCAATCAGCTATGGAACTCTCATATATACTGCAGCCACTTAAGATGGAGAAGCAGCTCCCACACTGTTCAGTGAACAGGGCTTCAGACCTGAGCACAAAATGTCTTCACCTGTAGGCACACATTGTGGATGTAATGCTTCACAACTTGTAAAGGGCAAATGTCCCAGAACTGGAGAGCAGCCACAGAAAATTCCACTCTAAGTTTCTTTGATGTTGCTTTTGATGTGTGAAAGGAAAACATCTATAGCAGGCTATATAGTGGCATCCCCTTAGATATATAGGTTCAAAACATGATGAATTTAATCAGTCCTGGATGTGTCTTTAGCTATGACTGACAGTTCAAACTTGTTTTTAGTTATATGTTGTTTGTGTCTGTAGTCTGTTGTGCTTTTATGTAAATGGCTTTTAAACTTTTTAGATTGTATTTAATGTTTTAACTTCGGTAAACTGCCCAGAGAGCTTTGGGCATTATAGAAATATAATGACGACGACGACGATGATATTTAAACTCTAGATCAAAAGCAGCATTTTCAGTTATGCTAGGAAAACAACAGAGGGCCCATGCAGCCCCTGGAAAATTGGTGTCATGTACTCCTGGAGGTCTACCCTTCATCTGGAATTGGGCTGTCAAGTTCTCTATGACCTGCAGCCTCCAAATAGTTTTCAGGCGAAGTCCAGCCCACTACATGTTAATTGCCACTCCCTGGTGCCTGAACCAATCTGAAGGCTTCTCTTTAGTTAATTTGATTAAAATCATAGTTAGTTAAGAAAAATTAAAATGGTTAACTGGAATTATGGGCATGCAGTAGATTTCAAAATGAAATATAAATCATATCTGAAATATTAAATACATGTTTACATTTTAACATTTGCACACATACCTGACTGAGATTTGAGTGCTGCTGATGGAATGCTGATGTCAATTTTCGTTGACGATTACCCAAGCCAGAAGGATGGTTTGTTTTTACACGGGCAAATCGACGTTTTATCAGTGGTTGGCAGGTGGTAACTAAGAAATAGAAACAGGTCAACATAATATAAAAATGGGTTGCTTCTGATGTTGTCGCTTTACTACCCAAGTGAAAAACCTCTATTTATCTTGACTGTAAATATTAAATGTGTACTGCAGGATTTTATGGGGGGTTTGGTGGGCAGGAAGGAAGAACAGCCATACATATCCCTGATTATTATTAGTTTTGAAAAATTCACCATATGAAGGTTAGCGGGCAGGAATGCTACAGAGATACGACTCCATTTAAAAGTTGTATGCACAGCAGGCTGCCCACACAATGGATCTTTCCTGTCTCCTCCTCCTCTGTGCGCACCTCAAGCCCTTCTACAATCCAGAAGGCTTCAGGTGGAAGGAGAAATCAGTGAACATTGGACACAGACAGCTTGCACAAGCAGGAACTCCAGTTGTGCAAGGTGCCTCTGCCCAGTTTTCAGCGATTCCCTGTTGCCTGAAGCCGCTCCATGCCATATTCCATACTGTTCAAAAGGATCCCCCTATATTGATCAGAAATTGACCAAGATAGCAAAACAAATAAGTTCCAGTTACCTGTGTTTGTCATTTGCTCATCTACATTTAACATGTTCTCTATCCTCATTGGTGGTACCACCACAGTGCAGACAGCTGGTTTGGCTTCCAAGTTAGATGAGGTTCTGTTTTCTGGGTTTTCATTGGTGTCTTCTGCAAAACTATTCTCTAGGAATGGGCTGTCATGGCCTGAAGAGTCTGAACTGGGAGAACCATCCACAGTATCACAGCCACTTTCTTGCTCATCATCTGACATACTATAGTAATAAAGTAAAGCACTGTTATGAGTTGTATGTTCCATTACATGGGATGTATTCCTTTTGTAGCATATATCCAAAGAGATATGCAAAATATGCTAAATTAAACACAGGGAAACTTCATCTTTTATTTAAGTATATTTATGTTTAAAGCAGGAAAGCTTGGGCTCAAGTTAAACATCCTGACTCTCACATTCTTGCCCTGTAAAATCAAGGCAAGTTTCACTGTCTGCGTTCAGACGATCACGGGGGGAAAAGAAGTCATCATGTCTTCTCCCTGCTGCCCATGCTGTGTTTATGCCTGTTGTTTACATAATTACCCACACTACAGTGCAGGTTGGCATGTTGTCCAAACCCGGCATGCAGAGTGGTGGGCGTGGCTTCATACCCACCCTACAACCCAAGACTTGCAGTAGGCATGCCAACCTGTGCTGCAGCGTGGGTAATTATGTAAATGATGGGTGTGCACACAGCATGCACAGGAGCAGGAGTAGACACGATGGCTTCTTTTCCCCACATGATTGTCCAAACACCCCCACTATGAACAAACTATTGAGAAAAGCATGAATATCTCCAAAACCCAAGGAGCTTCACATCTATACATAAATGTAAGTTTCCCCAGGCATATCAGCCAAGATTTAAATATCAGATGTTACTCTCTCCAAGACCAGTCGCAACTCTAATCATGGGTTTACCTAGGTATATTTTTTTAAGCAACTTCAGGGGGGGCAGAAAGTTAAGCTTTATCTGCTATTTGACCACTGGCCAATTTCAGGTGCACACCAAAGTAATTAATTAATGCTGCCAGACCTCACCTAGGGGAATGGAAGTAAGTGCCCCTAATAACATCCACCCTATGTGCACCCCACCCCTTGGGATTCAAGTAGCAGCAACCACTTCACAGTCCCAATCAGCTGAAGCTTCGGTGTCATTTTCTGTTCAAAATAGCCCTTCTTCCTAGCAACTGTGACATTGCTTTAAGCTAACTTCATTTACTCTAAGCAATGTTGTCACATAGCCAAAACTGATTGGTTGTGTGGCTATGTTACTGTTACTAGGAGGAAAATGGGCTTTTTTAAAATTAAAAAAGTGTCACCAAATCTGTAGCCAATCAGGGCTGCTAACTGAAGTGAAAACGATTTTGGAGATCTTTAACCCAACAACTGGGGGGTGGGGCATGGAGAAGGCCCTTTTTCATATAAAAAATATTTGCTGAAGAACGTTTGGCTCAGCCCTAGTAATTTCTTTTATCTTTTTAATTAGGGTAGCCTAGTTGTCATGGCAATCGTTGTCAGGGCAGCAAGGTAATTTTATAGCATATCTTTAAATGATGGCAAATCCAAGACTTTCACAACTGAACAAAGCTGCTCATTTTAGTTCTCTCTGCATAACTGCTGAAAACATAATTGTTTAAATTTGTTTTCAAGAATTAACGACATGAGTGAGCTATACCCATCAAGTTCAATGACCAGCAAAAAAGGTTTGCAGCCCTAAAAAATGTGTTTATGACTACATACTTTAAGTACATCAATGTCCATCTTCAGAAATGATGTAAAATTGGCATATTCAAACAGATGTGTTGAGCTGACACAGTTGTTACGACTTCACTGTATGAAGATCAAGCTGACAGTCCTTACCCAGCTTGTTAAACAACTCCCTCTGAAAGCCTTTCTACCTTAAACCTCACTCCAAAATATCTAGCCCACAGATGAGTGTTACAGACGCACAGCACTACACAGAGAAAGCTCTGGTTTGCCAGATTTAACCCATTAGGCCGTACTCTGTTTACACCTACATTTGGGAACGCTTCCAAAAAATAGCCTGTAGGAAAGGAACCCTGAGATCTTGTATTATGGAGCTGCCACCCAGGAACCGCTTTTGCATGTAATGGGATGGAAAAAAAAACTGGCTTAATAAGCCAGGATATTGCACAACAAGTGTGCAGATTCAGGCAGCCTGTTCACTCCCACTTCACTCTTCCCTTCGCTTGAGTGGGAAAGCAACCCAGGATTTAGAACATAGCTTCCTGTTACATGCAAACCAGGAACTATGGTTAAGTTTTTCCAAACAAGCCAGGATTAGAAGCCAGTGTTTAAACCAGGGTTTGAAGTTGGTGTCTGAATCCTAGCTTGTTTGGAAGCACTTAACCACAGTTTCTAATTTGCATGTAACAGGGAGCTATGTTTAAGTGCTAAATCCTGGTTTGTTTTCCAGCTTGCACAAAAGGAAAGAACAAAGCAGCAGGAAACATGCTGTGTGCAGGTGCATACCACTTGTGCATATCCTGGCTTACTAAACCAGGATTGCAAACTTAGCGTGATGTGCAAATCATGACAATGAACACAAAACCCATTTATTGACATTTCTTACCTGTTAGGTCTTTTACAAGGGGATGGACTGGACTGCCCAGAAGAGCTAGTGCTCAAAGTGCTGTCAGGACTGCTTAATGAACATACACGGTCAATATTTAGCGTATTCTGGCAAGCTTCACAATCTAGGCTACCTTTACATCTAAAAGAGAAAGTTAGAGATACATTTAATGGCAGGCTCACCAACATTCATCCCACATACTTTTCAGTGAACATCAATAGTAACTACTAACTGCATTGATTTAGTGCCAACAATGTATTAGGCCATAAGGCAATGGCTGAAAGCTGTAAAACTGAAGGAGACTGCCACCTAGAAGATTTATTTTCTAACTAGTTTAATGGGAATATTAAACTCTGTTATGGGGTAGCATAGAAATATAATAAATAAATGCTTTTGCTTTTACTGCAACTTTTTCTATTTTGTGTTTTAATTTAGTGTACACCGCTTTGTTATCTCTCAGTGTGAAATGGTTTATAAAAAAAAGGTAAAGGTGTCCCCAGCCAGTCGTGTCCGACTCTAGGGTGTGGTGCTCATCCCCGTTTCTAAGCCGAAGAGCCAGCGCTGTCCGAAGACGCTTCCGTGGTCATGTGGCCAGCATGACTGAACACCGGGGTGCACGGAACGCTGTTACCTTTCCCGCCGAGGCGGTACCTATTTATCTACTTGCAATTTCTTGCTTTCGAACTGCTGGGTTGGCAGGAGCTGGGACTGAAGACGGGAGCTCACTCCGTCACGCAGCACTCGGGTCTCGAACTGCTGACCTGCCGACCTTCCAGTCTGCAGTTCAGCGTCTTAACCACTAAGCCACAATTTTTATAATTAATTAATTAATAGGTTTATGGCTATGTTTTACATTTCTGTAAATTACAAAACTCAGTTCAATTCTTTAGCATCTAAAATTGGGCCTGTAAATACATATTTAAATATTTAAGATTATTTTTAGTGTCTTGGATCCAAAAGATCCCATGTGAGCAGAACGGCTGTCTTACTCATGCAAGGAAGGGGTCCAGATTTTTGCCAATTCCCCCTTCCCACTACAGCCCCCTGTGCTGCCACTCCCAGCCCTCAGACACAGGGGGCTGCAGCAGGAAGGGAGAGTTGAGAAAGCTCCGGTCTGTGACCAGAACTCTCCTTTAAGTAATGTCTCCATACATATTTGCACACAGTTCACAGTTTTATCAACACACATCATGAAATACTCAAATATAGGTTCTTCTGCTTGTGCTCCATTTCTACTGATTATACGTAGAGTCCTTATAGTTTATGCAAACAACTGACATAAATAATGTAGACCCCAAAAGGTGCACACAGAAGCAGATTCAAGTGATCAGCTGAACAATAAAAAACTTTCAACTGATATAGAAATGTAATAAATAAATAAATACTGAGATTTTAAAAAATGCAGCCTATTTATTAGTGCTGTATTATTTAAGAAGGTCATGTTACTGGCACCAAAGCACCAAATTTCCAATCCCAGCACAGCTCTTAGGGAAGCAGATATTAATATAAGCTGAGAACAACGACTTACTCTGCAGCTGAATGCCTTTGTCCCACATCTTCTTCATCTGTGTCACTGCTGATGGTAATCACACTGACTGCTGGACTCGGGGAATCTGCAATGATGATAGCTTGGCGTTGCTTGTTTGAAATAGATGAATCAGGTTCCTGCCTGACAGATGGTTTGCAACAGTTGCTTTCCTGCCCCTCTGAGTTATGATTGTCCTGTGTTTCTACACAAGTTAGTTTCTCACCAGCCTTCACATTAATTATCTTTGGAGACACAAATTCTGAATTTTGGATATTGGTATTTTGTAACACATTACTCCTGTGAAGAAGACATCCATTTAGATACTTCATAAAAATGTTTCATATAAAACAAACTTAATAGCTTGCCTTTTTGCCCTCCCTCCCCAAATTAATTCAAAAGTAGAACATAAACTTTGAAACATCAATGAATATAAATCAACACATGGAACATAAAACAATGAACATACAGATAACACTGAAAATGTTGTTTTCCAGAGCAATAATGGAAAACTGTCCAGGTAACTATTGCATATCACAAGCAGGGTTGTTCAGATGCTGCAATGCAAGGATCAAAGTTGGATTTACCAATGAAATGTAGTACAATACACTGAAGGTACCATTCTCTTAAAAAGGAAAGAAGAAATGAAGAAATGCTGGCTTGGACACCATAGACATTCTTGAATTGGATTCAAAATCCACTGAAGTCACCAGGAACTGTGTTCACTGACTTCAGTGGACATGAATCAGGGATTACTTAACATAGTTCACCACTGTAACTGTCCTTCCCGGTCTTAGGTTTCTCCATTACTGAAATGTCCCATACCTTTGTAAATAACTTCTGTAGTGATGGGGTACATTTTCTCCACAGAGCACTTAAAGTGTTTCTTGCTGCCAGCAAAAGAAAGACTATTCTTAATACTATTCTAAGTCATATTATGACTACTATTATACAATGTCTCTATTTTCAATAGTTCAAATTTGACAAGTCCTCATGCATATAAATTTAGGAACAGCTAACTAGGGCTACCTGATTTATTTTTAAATAACCAAAATAAATGTGCAAGGACAACTGCACATACATAGTCAAAGCCACTATAGTCACAAGCAGAGATCAGGTTAAAGGGCAGCAAATGCTGCTTTGCAATGCATTATTCCTTCTCTGCTCCTGTCCCTCGGTTTTAATCAATAGACTTCTAAGCAATTTGTACTGTAACACAGTATTTAATGTTTAAAGACATAAATGTTCTAAACAAACATCTGGGTGTATCACAAACCTGGGGAGCATGCAGTGTTTATAATATACTGCCCCTTTGTATGGGGATTCTGCAAGTGTGATTCTTACATCTAACTCAACCATAGACACCATGTGATACCAACCTGTTCTGGCACGCTTTATTTCTCTTGGGGGGGGTGGGCTGGGGCCAGACCACATGTGCAATGCCCACACTGATTGGCTGAGGGGCAGATAAAGTTATTTGATTGGTTAATAGTGACTGAGTCATCATCGAGTTGTAATGGTTGCCATGGGGAATCATCTTCCTGGGCAGGTCAAAGAAAAGAAGTATATCAATTAAGGTACAGTTGCATGCTTTGTTTTTAAATACAAAATGTACCAGAGAAAAAGAAAATACTATTTCAACATACCCCCAGTCTCCAAGCCTCTGTGGGCCAGCCACAGAATCAGAAGCTAGTGTTGTAGCAGGAGCCATAGGAGTTACTTGTTGCCATGTAGGAAGCAATATTTGCTGAGTTCTATTAGACCATGTCTGTTGTAAACACAGAAAGCATTGTGAAGAACTACATCCAACATGTGAAGCTTCCTTGTATCGAGTCAGGTCATTTGTCCATCCAGATGAGCATTGTCAGAATACACTGGCAGCAGCTCTCTAAGTATTCAGATAAGCGATCCTGCCAGTTTTGCTACCCAAGTTTCTTTGAAGTGGCGATGTGGGGAACTGAGCCACAGCCCCTCCCAACTGATGGGATGTTACTTCAAAAAAATTAGCAAAACAAAATGTATATTTAAGGCTCTGAAAAATGTGACATTTGCAGTAGCAAACAAGTTAACGTACCTGAGAAAGGATTCCTCTTATCTGGAGTGGCTGTAGGGTTGGGGCCTGTGCTACCAATGGCACTGCATTATCTACTCTTACAGAGTATCCATTGGGCTTCCCATGATTAGCAGGGATTCCTATTTTAGAAATAGAAATCAAGGTTAAGCTTGAATCCAGCTTTATAAAAACAAGCATACAAAATTCATTCTCTGTGTTAAAGGGCTTAGAATTTAATCATACAAATTACACCTCTTCGATGTTGGCATTTCCAACTTGATGCAAATTCTGTTCAGGGAAATATTGCTTCACAGTGGCTCAATTCAGACATCACTTAGGACCTAACTAGACCTAATGCGAGAGATCCACAATTAGGGTTTTAATTCTCACTAATTAGCAGCCAAACACAGCTACTTTGAAGACTGAAGATGGGAATGCTCTGGGAAGATGGGAATGCTCTGTAAACCGCTTTGACTTCAAACTACTACCCACTCCACAAAGGGGGCGGGGGGAGACCACATTCAGTTCTTCTTCCTAGTTTTCCCCGTCCACTGCTAATAGCAGTTTGAGGGAGCAATTTACATCAGGAAAAGGGCAAGAGAGGAAAGGGTTGAACACCTTTGCCCAGAATGCCACTTCCTCAATCTTAAATAAGTCACACAGAGTTGCTAATTATTAAAAAATTACTAAAGGTCCTAATCACAGATCTTCACCAGCACATCTAGTTTTCCATGATCCTCCATGATTTTCATCATCTGCTGTCAATGGCTACTAGTCTTGATGGCTATAAGTTGCTTCCAGTATCAAAGGCCAGTATGCCTCTGAATATCAGTTTCTGGGAAAACAAGCAGGAGGGTGCTAAATTGCACTCATGTCCTGCTTGTGGGTTTCCAATTGGCATCTGGTTGACCTTTGTGTTAAAAGAATGCTGGACTAGAGAGACCTTTTTCTGACCCAGCATGGCTCTTATGTTCTTATGCTGTAGCAATTAGGAGCATCTCTGCATGTTCTTCTCCTACCTCTCATTACTCCTTCCCTTCCCTTTGCATTGTTTCAGAAGACCATACTTTGCTATGATGGTCGAATCAAACAAACCACAGTTTACCAATACCAACAGCCATAGTTTGCCTCCAGATAAGGACTGAAATCTCCAGTCCCCAACTTGATGTGGACCAACCACAGAATCAAAGGATAATGTTGTATCAGCAGCCATAAGGCTACTTGTTTCCATGTCGGTTCTACAAGAGGTAGGTGTCAACAGCATGAATGCTAACATGCCCCAAATGCAGGTTAACCAGCACTGAAACACTAAACTGAAATGCAGCATAAAGCTCAGCACCAAAAAGAGATACTGCCCAGAAAATTATAGAACAGTCTGTGTCGGCTATATCAAATACTCTTTTCACTCATCGGCTACATCTTTTTTAGTTCTGGGATTAAGCAGCTAGCATATGTTACAACCCTTTCACAGCAAGTCCTATCAGACAGAGGAGTCATTGCTTAAACTTGGCATTCATAGAAATGCCATAAAGTCTGCACCATTTTAGCCCTACAGTCCTAAGCATGATTGATAAACATAAAGATACATAACAGAAATTTTGTTAGGGAAGTAAAAGCAAATCTTAAGCAAAAAGGCAGACTAACTAGGGAAAGAGTCTCGTTAGGAAACATGACCCAGACAGCATCTGTCAAGGGCTGACAGACTACAGAGATGACAGACACTGACAGGCCCACAGTGCTTCTAGGGCTTCACCATGTGGTGAGCATCTCAGTAAGTATATGCTAAGGGTACCACCCTTAATATTCCAACAGGCATTCCCAAAAATGATATGGATGCCCACGCACGCAGGACTGCATGATCAAAGAACATATTTCTTACTTTTTGCAATGATATCCTTATGTTAAGTTTTATCGTTCACTATCTCACCAACTTTAAAAGACTTGCTAAAAGATGCAAAAAGGCAGTCAGAAGTTTTGTTTCGGTTTATTCTTTTAAAAGTATAATATTCATGCATCGGCTCAAATAAAGTTTCGTTTAACTAAAATGACAAGCAGTGCTCAAGTACTGGTTAGTATAGGAAGCATTTCTAAGCTAAGCTGAGTTTCTAAGGTAGTACAGAAGTGGCAAGAATTCTATGAAATAATTTTACCAGTGGCTATTGAAATCTCATTTTAAAACAGGGGTGGGTCCCCTGTGGCCATCAAGATGTTGTCTGACTCCAATACCCATCATCGCCAGCCAGCACGGCCAATGCTCAAGGAGCATTTTAGTCTAACAGTTGAGGTCCACAGATTCCCAACCAGTTTTAAAAGATCTCTATGGCCTCTACTTATCTTACAAGTCATAACAATGAGCAACGTAAGTGTCACTGGAGAAGCTAGTGAATTTAGAGACAAGATAAACATGAGGAAATGTGCCTAAAAACGTAATATAACTCCATCATCTTTAAATTTTCACATCTTAAAAATACTTGCCCACAGCTCTCAGTGTTGATCAGTTCAAACAAGGAAAATGGAAATCCTGAAGTAAAATCGTTGTTACTTATCTCAAGGCTTTTGGTTTTTTTTTTAAGAGATTGAGTTGAGGATTCTCTAAACTACCCAGTTAACATAAAATGTAGGTGATCTTTGTTTTATGATAATTTGGAGGGAAATTTAGAATTTACAATGAAGACTTCTAAACTACTGCTGAAATCTCTTTGCCTTTTTTCCATACAGCCAACAAGATCAGGCCCAGGGGCCATATACGTCCCTCCAGGGTTCTCCAGATGGCCCCACCCCCATCTCTGGATGGTTTCCCAGCTTTTGCACAGTTTTCTCCGCATTCTAAAGAGTTGAACTGTCACCCCTAAGGCTTAGTGACTGGCAGTAAGAGCTTGAGGGGTACAATCCTGTGCATGTCTAGGCAGAAAAAAAACCTCCTCCTACTCCTAGCATACTGTGAGTTGTAGGACTTTCTTCTGCCTAAACGTGCACAGGATTGTACCCTGAACTACATTATGCTCGTGTTTTTTTGTATTTTCGCCCCACCACCACTGGAATGTGGGCCCCTGAGAACTTCTGCAAAACTGAATCTGGCCCCTGGGCTGAATGTCCCCCGCCCCCCTGCAGTAAAGGGTACTACTGACAGAAGAGATTTTGCCAAGTACCCCTGAGATTTTGCCCCTTCATACCACCCACCCCCATTCCAGAGGGTCACTTCAGAGCCAACTTTCAGGGGTCACACTTGGCTAGCAGGGTATAAGGGGAATCAGCGGAAGTTGCTTCCCTGCTTCCACCAGCAGGAGTATTCCATGAGCAGAACGGCATTACTGGGAAGTTTCCACAGGTGGTAGCCAACTCAAAATACAAGCCAATATATTTTAAAATAAAGGCTATTATTTTTTAAAAAAAACATTGAACTTTAAAAGTCAGTTCAAACCTTGGATAGCAGGGGGGCATATAATCAGTGTTTGATGAAAAGCATCACTGCAACCAAACTGAGCAGTTCCTGCCTGTAGTGGTATTCCATGGTGCATAACCGAATGGGCAGATGCAGCTAATGTCTGAAACAATAGGTATATTATAAATTAACAAAATGATTGCTACATTTTCCCAACTAAATTAATTAAAAATGCATTAAGTTATATACAGCTAAGTTGTATCAAATTGGTGTATACTTGGTTTACCATAAAAACAGGTGATAGAACAGACTAGTTCCTAGGAAAATAGAACCAAGCTTGACCAAGAGATTAATTGCTCCTGAAGAAGGGACTTCATCTCGAAACACGGAGAGCGAAGCATTTTAGAGATTTTCACAATTGATAAATAATTATTATAGACCATACTCAGTGGCGCTTTGGGATCTTTTCCTTCCCCGTGTTTTTTGCACATAGCACCTCTCCTCTCAGTTTTCCAGCAATGTAAACCCTAATACACGAAGATTAATTTGATTATTTAGCACATGCCAGTGAACAGCACTTCACCACATGGGGGCACTATAATAAGACATTTTTAAAAGCTTGCATGTTGTTTGGCTTCACTTTTGTGAAATGTCTTCCGAGACAACTACTAGAAAAGGACTGTAATTCAATTTGAAGAGCATGTTTACAGATCTTTGCTACTATTACAGGATAGAGTAAAATGCAGGGTCACAACTGAAGCCCCCTCGCTTTATCCATGTGGACAAGTGGGAAGGTAAGCAAAGCGGCAAGTAAGGAGCAGAGGCATGTCTGATAAATACTGAAGAGTGCCACAGTAAAGTCCCTAGCCATGTCTGGATTCCCAGCTATTTATACTGCCATCATAGAAAAGTCCAGACTGCGAAGAACTTCAGGGATTACAAATGGCGATGGCTGACAAATGCCTCACTTTCTGTCTCACTATATTTTTGTTATATATGAAACAGAATTTTCACATCTACATCCATGGGCAGACGTGTATGATCTTGATGCAGGGTCACTTTTTGGATGTCCCCACAGAGGAAGATGTTCTATTTAGGATACAACATGTAACCTTAAGAGTGATGAAACACTTGTGTCTCCTGTTCCCCCTGCAGTTCCATCACATCCAAAGTCACTCTGTGCACAAAAACAGCAAAGGGTCAGGAGGCACTTTAAAAACAAACCAGTTTATTGTGGCATGAGGTGCTGTAGCCTGTTTCATCAGATGCCTGAAGAGGACTGTGAAGATGATATTTTATTTGTTTACTTAATTTCTGCCCCACCTTTTGATTTAGAAGGATCCCCATTGTGATTTACATAAAATAACAACTCCTAAATCCACGATCAGGAAATACCGTAATTAGGACCAACCAAATACACACAGAAGTATGGGTAAGCTTTTGAGATTTCCAAATCTCTTCATTAGGCAAGATGCTACAAAAGGGGAATAAAGTTCTTTTTTTCCTTCTCCCCACCACCCCAACTTTTCATAACATCTTGCCTGATTAAGAGATCTGGAGATCTTGAAAGCTTGGCAACAGTTTTGTGCATATTTGGTTGGTCCTAATTACAGTATTGCCTAACGGAGAATTTGGGGATTTTTCTTTATGGACCAGCATGGTTTCCTTTGTTTTATAAAATAGTCAGATGCAATGTACAATTATAATGTCCAGATCACTGGAACTATTCATTTAAAACATGTAGTTAAAACTAGATACATATTTTCTACATCCCTTAGAAAAGGTTCCTGCTTTCCACTGCCTTGAAACAGCAGTGCTTCGAACTAAATCCCTGGGCCAGGGTGGAGGGAGTAGGACATCCTAACTCAAATCAAAAGTGCTTACCTGACTTCGGACTGCGCCAATCTTGGCAAAATTAGTTGTCAGACCTGGTGCACTGGAGGCAACTGGTCTCAGATGTGTTGCTTTATTGCGATTATTTGTATCATATGAATTTGACCGGTACTTGCAAATGTCCATGATATGAAAACAGGATTTCACTCTGATGACAAAAGGGAGGGGGGGAAAGTGTTGTGAAGACTATAGAATTGTCCATTAAGCAAAAGGTTAATACAAACAGCAGGATGAAAATAACATTTCTACTGCTTCATATTACTCAGACCACTCAAGCAGGCATAGGACTACCCAAACTATTTACCCTGGAGGCCAATTAGGTGTTTATATTCTAAAAAGCTCAGATGAAGAAATGGCAGTATGTGCTTGTTTACAAAATGAGTGTACCTTGCTACTTAACTCTGCGCTATAAGGAAATTATGAGCACCATTATTACCACCACTGCCAGGAAGGGAAAAGGAGTGAGCCTCATCAGTTCAGACCTCCTTGGCCTTGCCTGTCATCGGGTGATTGGGCCCAGAGGGAGAAAGCAGGCAGGTGAGCAGGTGGTAGCATGGAAGAGCAGCTGGCATCACCCACTCTTCCACCGGACCCAATTGCCATACAGAAACGTCAGTCTCACACTCCAGCAGAACTGGAATGATGCAGAACTGGACTTGCCAGCTATCTATTGGGTAGGCCATCAGTGAAGCTACTACTCCTGCTCTTCAGTCTAGGTGGAGTTTCCCTTAAATGAAAGCTGTGTATAAGTATGCATGCAATGCCAATCGCAGCGTAATAAAAACCTTTGTGTATGGGCAGAGGCTACAGATTTTACAACTCTGGCTCTGTTGTAATCAGAGGAATGAGGGCCAGAGCCACAGGAATTACAGCAACATGGAACCCATTCAAAAAGGCTCACCCAGGATTATTTATTACTTAAGAGTGCTCTATACAACATACTGGTTACTATGAGGAAAATCAAGGAGGTGCTTCATGGTAACAAAAGGATGGTTCAGCGTGTCAACTGGAGTGATTCTCAAGTCAGCATCTATCAACAGCATTTTCTTCAACAGGCTGACAAACTCTCTTCTGTCTGCCTTCTCTGCCAACAGGTCACTTCCTTCCAAATCCATTACCATGTTCACCTGGTGTGAAGAAATTAAATGTGAGAGTGCAAACCATCAGGCATCTTTAATTCATCCATTTAAACATTTTCAGGTTTTATTTAGATATTTATATCCCGCCTTTCTGTGATAAAATCAAACTCAAAGCAGCTTTCAATAAAGATATAAATCACAACAAAATCATAAACAATTCTTACAATACAATAAGCAGCAGTTAAGCAGCATCATACAACACAACTATAAAAACCATATCAACAGCAGCAGACTGTAATTTTAAATTACATTGGGTTGAATCTAGATTTACAGTGGATCAACTGCGCTGGTAGAATTGGACTTCCTCACCCCCCGCTTCCCACAGCAGCCCATCCAACCCCCTGAAAATCCTACACTGAGAGTCAGGAGGCCCTGCTGAAAGGGGTGTGGTGTGGAGGGAAGGGGAAGGGGGAATTTCCCAAAATTGGGACCTCATGCAAGCAGAGCCCTTCTTCTCATGTAAGGCAGATTCTGGATCCAACCAATTACTAGCAAGGTAACATTCTATGTGCCTTTCAAGATTTAGAGGCACTGGATGAGAGAAAAAAATGGTCAGGGAGAAATGGGAACTGCAGAGGAAGAAGGAGACTAAAATGTCACTTATGGCTCAAAACAAGGTATTTTTTAGATCATTAAAAGGGGAAACATTAAAGAAACAATTGCACCTCAGATGTCAGACTAAATACTAATTCAGCTGTTTACAATATTAATCTAATACAGTTAGAACCAAGATGCTTCACGTTGTAAAATTATGAACACTGCCAAAAGCCAAGTACTTAAAAAAAGCTAGCTTTACAGATTTTCCAAGACATAAAGCCACAATGTTGCAACACTATATCCTGAAGTGAGAAGAAAAATATCTTCATATACAGGTGGGATGGGGCATTGCTTTGAGAGCCCTGATTGGCAGAAAAGCAATTAATAAATAATTTTCATAATTTGTTAATAACTACAAAGGGTTGAGGCAGGAGAGGATTTGAACTTTAGAAGGTGAAGCTAAAGAACGGGGGTGGGAAATGTGTGGCCCACCATATGTTGTTGGCCTGCAGCTCCCATCAGCCCTAACCAGCATCGCCAACTGTGATGGATAATGGGATTTGCAGTCCAACAACATCAGAAGGACCACATGTTCCCCATCCCTGCTACAGAAAGAAGCAGAATATCTTATAATGGGAAAGCAATTCCACTAATTCCATATGCACTGGTGCAGCTATTACAGATGTCTATGGAAATACAGACTTCATGTAATTTAAACTTTTTCCTGTAAACTCAAATTAAAACAAAAAAAAAGTTATTTAGACATTAAGGAGACTCAGAGGAAGAATTCTTCCAAGTAAAATAAGAGAGAGGCAACACATAGTCACAAATAGTAGTCAATTAACTTTATATATCAAATATATATTATGTACTCACATGTACTATATCATCCAAACTGTTAAAAATGTACTTCCGGGCCTCTTTAGATTTCATCCCTGTCTCTCCTTCGTGTTCTTCCAGTGTCTTCAGAAATGTAAAGAAAGAAAAAAGGTTTATACATTATTCTCAATAGTAGAAAAAAACATTCTGCAAAAAAAAGCAATGGCAACCTACAGTAAGCCATTTGCTGTTGTAAAGATGTGGCTATTTCCAAAAATAGAGGATGCTATTTTTAAAGGATGTTTTCTACGAAACTAGTTTGGTTCATGAGAACATAAAAGGCTCAACTAGGAACTGTTTAGATGTGGAATAGTATATAAATGCTGTAAATAATTAAAAAATAAATTAGTCATACAGTCAGTATCTCTCTTGGAACACTCAGGGCTCAGACCACTGCATTTGAATGAAGCCAGATTCATGCTGCATTTCCACCCTGAGTTCATATAGGCAAATGAACTCTCAGCTTCAGCTCTGTTCCCAGAAAATAGGAATAATAATGACGGTCCTAGAAGGATTGCTCTGAAAAGTGATCAAAAGAATGGCTGAAACACTCTGCATATTGAGTGTACTATACTACTAGTACTATTTTATCATCATCAAGTAATATTACTTCAGTTAGTAATATATTTATGTCAATACAAAACAGGAAACTTGCTACATTCTGGATACTAGGCAGCCAATAGTGGAGAACTGGGTTTCATTTCTGAATCTCGCTTCCCTTGGTATAACTTAGCTCTGTCGCAATACAAAGGAGCCAAATACTGCACCCCCACAGTTTCCCACATTCCTGATCTGGTCAGAGCAGAATAGTAGATAAATAGATATATAAAAACTGGAGGTGCAGGAAAAGTGTCAGTGTAAGGTACTTCTCAGAAGCTGGTCAGACCAAACAAGTCAAATGTTATTAAAAGGAAGCCAGACAAACTGAAGTGTGGAATTAGGCCAAGCAGGATCTCTCAGAGCTGCCTAAAAACATCCAGATTGTGAATAGAATGAGCTGTAAGTAAAACCTTGGATGGAACTGCTCCAGCTTCTGGTACATTAAATTGCTACAAACCATGGAGTGGACTTTTGAATATTGCAATGTATATCTTATACCAGCATTAATCATGTATTTATTTAGGAATATTATGTACCACTTCCGTTTTTTAAATCCTGAAGCAGTTTACAACAAATTATAAAACAATACGCCATTATAAGAGCATAGCAACATTATGTTTATTACGTTAATTCTGTACTGCTATTTTCCTTGGAAGGTGAGTATTGATTAGCTATCTCTTTCCCTTTGTTCCTAGGGTTGATCCAAACACTCTACAGCAAACATTTTTGAAGTAAAAGTGGGATTTTGGAAGGGGCCAAATATTTCCTGAAATAACTCCTCCCAACAAAACTTATATTTTCCTGGCAATTTGCTGCTGTTAGAAACTCTGATCAGCAGATGCCTTAGCTCCACTTTGAAAAATAGCTCTTGCTCTAAATAATAGTGACATCAGCACACATCAGAGTTGGCTATGTGATACATAAATATTTAATTTATATCTCGCTTTTTCCTCCAAGGAGCCCAAGGCAATGTACATGGTTCTTCTCCTCTCCATTTTATCCTCAAAACCACCCTGTGAAGTAGGTTAGGCTCAGAGTCAGCAACTGGCCCAAAGTCACCCAGTTAGCTTCATGGCTTAATCCCAGTCCAACACTCTAACCACTACACTGCACTACATACCACAGGGCAAATGAGCAAGGGATTTTTTGTACCAACGTAAGGGCACTGAAGCTACAGCCAATCGGTACTGTGAAAACGTCCAATTGAGTGCTGCCTGTATCTGGATCCAAGCTGGGGGGCGGGGGGGGGGGGACTGCCCATTTTCTGAAGCAATCTCTCAGTCAAAACACCAAAACACACTTTTTCAAACCATCACCGAGAAAAGGACATTTCACAGACAGAAATATTGTTTACAAAATATGCCCCATTTCAACTCAGCAGTATTCCTTCCTTAAGGCATAGAGCTAGAGAAAGTGAGCATTGATCAGCTATCCATGGAACACAGGAACTCTCTGCCCTCTTGAGGACTCTTATTACCTTTAATCTCCAACCAGAATATGGTGCATCCGTTTCTTTACAGAAAAATCGTGTGGTCTTCGTTCCGATGTTCAACAACTGCTCTGCAGGCAATCCTTGTGTTTGCGAGATGTAACGAATCTGGACAGATAAAAGGAACATGGCTTAATGTTCACTAATATATTATAGATTTATCATTTATAGAGGCCAAGCCAGAATTCTATTATGCTTAATGTAAATTGTTCTCTATCACAACTGCTCAGGAACTTTTCGACAAAGGATGATTAAGTCAGGATCATCTTCAGGTATTTTGAAGGGATATTTGGTTATTGAATCAATGAGAGTTTCGTTCACTTCCACCAGTTGAAACAGACCTAACATTTAGACTGGTTTCATATATCACAGTAAGCCACAGTGGGTTGTGAGCCATGTTAGTGTCAGCATGGCTTACTGTGACGTCTGAGCCCGGAGCGGTGATTCAATGTGGGTTGTTTTTCACAAACAAGCCACCCTGAGAAACCACGACTTGTAGTAGGGTGGTTGAGAATAGCTTGTTCTCAAGGGTGGTTTGAACCAGGCACCAAGAGCGGCAAAAAAGCCCATGCTGCACTTCATCATCTTGCCAGTGCCACCTCCAGCCTCCCTTATCACTGACTGCTCCTCAACTGGTGCCCAAATGGAACTTTGGAATGACTGTCACTCACTCGCCACCTTTTTTTTTCAGTGCCTCAGAAGTGCACAAATGGGGTAATTTTTTTTTTAAATCCCCCAGTCTTTTGCCAGTGCTTAAGAATGCAGATTCGGCTATCAGATAAGTATAGCTTTTTCCATTTCCTCGTATGTTTCAGCTGTCAAAAGGGAGCTCCAAAGTGGAGTAGGTAACATACAAGGAAACTGACACGGTGAGACTGCATATAGTCTGATTTGCCCACCGTTGCAAAGCACCAAGGGAAAAATAATGGCAAGAGAAAGGAGGAAACCGTTTGTGCAATTCAGAAGAAGAAGAAAAAGAAATGCAAATGAAGTAAGTGCACCAAAGGGGGGATGGACAGACGGACAACAATATTTCACACTTGGTAATGTAACCCTTTTGCTATTAAGTGTTGAACTGACAGCTGTCAGTGTTCTTCTCCCTTTCAAAACTTCCCCGAATCTCCAGCAAATCCAGAAAGTCAAGTTACTGGCTTCCCACCACATTTCCATGGCTCCTTTTCAGAGCAGTTACTGCTGTTGCATAAATTTTCCCTCCGTTTACTTCCCAGCCTCAAAGTTTGCACAAATTTCCCCTCCAATTACTTTCCAGATTTGTGCAAATTCAGAGGATGGGAAGTGAAAGGAGGGTAAATTTGAGGAAATTTAGAGGGAGCAGGCTGGAGAATTGAGGGAGACTGAGGGGGAATCAAGCCATGGCAAACCGCCAAGCTGGCAATCATCTGTCGGGGGTAACATGGGTTGGTGAGTGAACAGCAAACCCACCATGGCTTATCCACAGCATGGCTCATCGTTATGTGCAAACTGGGCCTTAGACTTATAGCCTGATCAACTATGTTGACTTCCTGTCAATCTAAGTAACTCTGAGCAGGCATGTTTGGTAACATTTGAATGTCCAGTTCTGATTAGCAATTTTTCAGGCAAAGATCTTATTCTTTTGAATAAAAATGGTGCTTATTTCACAGCTTAAAAAAGCAAGTAACGAATCTGATCAGCATATAGGGCCACAACCAAAATACAGAATAGCTTCTATAGTTGCCCTATTTAAGTTGCACTACTTTAGAACATCAAAATAGTTATTTGCACAATAAATTCACATTAATTTAATGTACATGAATAAGTGCACACACTTATTCTCCAAGTTATATTCTGAAACTATTTGTGTAAAGTTTATAAAATCTTCATATATGGCCATATTGATCAACCAACTGCCTGTTATTTGACCATGGTCAAATATTGTTAAATATTCCATTAAGCCAAGAATGCCACTGCATAGGTGGCATCTTACCATTTTAATTTCATTATGTTGTCATTTCTCAGGAAGAAGAGGAATAAAGCCCCCTCCCCAATGACTGCAGCAGTTAGGGCAAACCTAGGAGCATAGCAAAGCTTCTTCTATTATCTTCAATAATTGCAGGCACTTCTGAACAAGAATATAAACAGTCATCAATGCCAACAGTCATGGTCTAGCATCACCTGACTCCATCCTGTTTACTGGAGGAACCAGGGAGTAGTAAATTCACTGTCTGTTTCTGAGCTCTGTAACGGTCCTGTGAAGGAATGGACTCTGTCCATACAAAATGTCCATTATAGGAAGAAATTAAGATTGCACTTTACTTATTGCTAAACCCAAACACATGACATTACTAATGCTGACTTCAAAGGGAGTTAATACAACCTTTAATATGGTATCTTTAATTGATGGTACGCAGTCACTTCGTACATTCATATGATGGATCCCCCCCGCAGCCCCCCTCCCGATCCGGAGCAGATTTGCAGCATGTACAACGGGGTGCAAGGAAGAGAAGAGGACAGGCAAGAGCTGGATCCCACCCAAAGTATCTCAAATCACCAGTTAATCTTTTCTACTACCTGATCATATTCGAGGGCTCCTGGATACAGTGGCCATCCAAGGAATAGTTCGGCAATCACACAGCCCAGTGACCACATATCTATGGCTTCACAAAATGGCAAACCCAATATGATTTCTGGTGCTCTGCAAATAGAAAAGGAATGGTTACTCAATATACTACATAGAACAATAACCTGATTTAAAACTGACAAGTAAAAAGTGTTATGCATATCATTTTTAAAAAGTCAAGATACTTTAGTTTTCTTTTCCTGGTAACCTGTCTTTTTCATTAAGTCCTCCTCTTCACTTAGTATGCAGACCACGCTAGTTATGTGCAAATGAATCTGCAAATTAGGTGTTATCCTGACATGTCATACATTACAACTTGCAGCATTTAGTGTCTAGGTCATGCCTTATTTATGCTATGTTTAATGTGTGTGTGCGCGCACACACACACACACACGTTCTTCACTTACTCTACAGTAAGTCTACGCAAGGTTTCTTTTATACCTGAGTGTGTGAATCTGCATTATACTTATTGACTTGTCACACAGAATCATTTGCAGACACAGGCAGCTGAAGGCAACTCAACAATAAGTGTTTAGTAGCATTCTAAAGATAGGTCAAAACTAATTGGAAAACGAAAGTAAAATTTAAGAAACCATCATGGACACCACAAGGTTAGTCCACAAATATTTATTCTGATTTACAGCTTGCCATATTCAGCCTTTGTTGGCCATTTTTTCTAATTGTGACAGTATTACTTCTTTATTAAGAATTACTATAAAATCTATATATCCCCACAATAAGCATTTTGCATGAATAAAACTCAAATTATTTAATTCACAGGAATCTTTCACCATCTCAGCTCAAATCTATGACTCTGTAGTACTGTTACAAGATATGTACAACACATGGAAATAAACAATATATTTTACAATAGTTGAATGCCATAGAAGGAACTATAACCTCTTAATTAAATCACTCAAATATCAGACAGATTCCATATCACATACCCCAGCAGAGCTACAGTGTAGTTCCACCAATTACTGAATCACATCACAAACGTCCTACTGATTTAAAGCACTTTAAAACTGCAAATACTTTAAAATGTGTATAGTGTTAGCCCTCACAACCATCCTGTGAAGTAGGCCATTAATATTCCCTCTTTTAAAAAAATAGAGAATGCAGGTGGAGACCTCAATCTCCTTCCCAAAGCCACAATATCCATGATAGAGAGACTGAATTTAGGTCTACCCGATTCAAACCTACTTCTATTCACTTTATTACAATCAAACAAATTCATGCTAATTCATCCATAAAGGTCAGAGAGACTATGAATTTCATTTCTGCTCACATGGGAGGGGAAACACCGCTCAAGGCAATTCCTCCCTGAAAGGTGGCCCACGAGCATTGGGGACCTTACAGATCAGTGTTTCGGAGTGCACAGGACCCGTACATCGAGTGGGAAAAATAGCAACCCCCTTCCACTCATGCCATGGTGTCTTTGATCTAAACATGCATATATTTTCCAACATAAAATACCCATTACCTATATGATGCCTTTTCCTAGTAAACTGTAGAGCAGAATATAAAATCAACTAATAAGTTGAGATAGGAAAGGAACGTGTCTAGTGTGATCAGAACAGTTAATGCAAGCTGTAAGAAAACTGCAGCATTGTTCCCACGAATCAACAAATTCTGACTCTGTAGTATTAACAAAAAAGTTCCTGAACAGAAAGAGAATGAACCAAAGAAAGAAACTGTTTTTCATTACTCTGTATCCGAGCAGCTATTACTAATATTGTAAAATGAAATAAAATTGTATTTTCATAATGGTCTGGCTGACAATGCAGTGGAGTGTCATAAAAATAAAAACGATCCTTCAAACAGCTTAAAGTCAGGAAGAAAGCCAAACAGCTGTTAACTCAGAAAACCTCAAAAGTCTCATGACATCTAGTAAAATAACTCTCTTTAAACTCTATATATTTAAACCTATGATTCATCTCCTAAAATGGCATAACAATCATGCTGAAGAAGATTCCCATGAAATGCCAAAAATGGTAGTAGTAAAATCTCTTTATTGTGGTATTTTTTTCATGTTAAATTTAAATCGTTCAAATATTTCTGAAATGATGAAATGACTATTTTTAGCAGACATTTCACTGAGGCACCACTTTGGGAAAGTAAAAAAATAACAATCCACTTCTGAGGGCCACATTAGAAATATCTCATATCATCATTCCAGAAGCTGCTCTATGTTCTCATACTCAAAACTCTGCAGAGACTTCACACTGACCAACTAAAGCAAGTTAACTAGATTTCACAATGATTACAAATTCTAGCAGCCATCAAATCCCTTTGTTTTAAAGCAGGAGTCGCCAACCTTTGGGGGCACATTTTTGGGCACATTTGGGACTTTGAGAAAGTGCTGTGGACACCACCACAAAATAGCTCGATGGAGGATGTGGTTAGTCACATAATGGCTGCCATGGGGTACTGGCTAGTCAAAAGTGAGCTAAAGAGGGGCACTGGAGAAAAATAGTGAGGCTAGAAGCTGGGAGGGAGGGGAAAACAGCAGGGCAAAGGGGTAAAGAAAGAGCAAGGCTAGTGGCTATGAGGGGGAGAAACAGTGAGCTAAAGAGGTGGGGGGAAATAGCAAGGCAGAGTGGTAGAGGGGATAGGAAGAGCACGCTAGAGGCTAGGAAGAAAGAGAAAGAAGACTGCCCTATCATTTTCCAAGGTTTTAATTAAAACAATTCTTTTGAAGGAGGCGGGGGGAGAGCTTTTAGGGTACCGATGGAGGTCCCCACAGGCACTGTTTTAAAGGATCAAGAATGGAAGACACCACTGCTCGTTCCAATTGAAATACTAATACTTAAGACAAAAGCCCTATTCAGTTGTTTAAAAAGGGGTTCAAATCAACACGTGAGGAGAGGGAGCACACCAGCCCTGCCCCTCTCCCTCCAGCGACTGTCTGAAGAGAAGAGCCTCCTCTATCCGTAGGGGCTCTCCAAGCAATTGAGAAGCCTGATTTTCTACCTCTCGTCTTCAGATAGTCACCCTCCACAAGTAAAGGATGCCAAATGCAACAAGGGGGAGGAGTGGGCCAGGACAAGAGTGCTCCCTCCCCTCACATGTTGATTTTAACCCCTTTTTTGAACAACTGAATAGGGCTAGAGACATAGCCACATTACACAGCATTTTTATGGAATTACCTTCTGTTGTAGAAGGGCTGAGGGATTGTCTCAGCCATTGTGCTTTGCTTTGAAGAGCATCAGAAAGCCTCCAAAGCATAAGGCAACCGAAAGGATCATCTCTCTCCTCCCTTCATGCACCAAGCTCAAATGGAGGGTTGAGACTTGTCTTTCTTATATTGCCCTTCTGAAGCACTTGGAACACTTCAGAAGCTCAATGTAACTGTGGGTATGACAGGGCCCCTCCAGAGCTCTGAGCTTCACTTCTGAAGCACCGTACACATTCTAGAAGTGCACTGTGACTACAGAAATTATTCTCACACGGCCAGCTGAAAAAGGAGGAAGGCTAGGCCTTGGTTATCTCACATTGCACTTCTGAGGCTCTTTGATTATCTCAAACGTGCACTGCCCCTGTGAGGATGATTCCCACCCACCGAATCGCTGGATGCAAGTTTGAAAGGACGTCCACAGCTCTTCCATGTTGCATTGTACTTCTGAGGTGCTGTCAGTGCCTCAGAAGTGCAATCTGATAAGAGATGAGGTCTCCTCTGCCTGAGCTTGGATCAAGGAATTGTCCCTGAATTCATGCTTCACCTCTGAGCCATAAATGCCCACGTGCAGCACAAGCTCAGAGACATGACAAGACCATGTTCTCTTGGGTATGATCACGGTCCTGGCAACCACACATTTTGGTTGACTACCAAGGTCAGCCAAACCCCGCAGACCCATATTTGCATCTACTGCCTGTCTCTCAAGTTATGTCAGGACACATTCAGTACTTTACCAACAGGTTAGGAATTCATTTCCCTAACAGATCCAGATCTAATCCAGAATTCAAACCCCTCTCTTAGTTTGTACCGGAAGATCCTATGCTTCCATGTAATTTACACAGTGAGATAATATCTTTACATGACACAATGTCCAAAAAAAAAAAAGATAATTTGTTAATCATAATGTAAATCAACACATATCTCTCATTTCAGTCATTTGTCATGCTTTGCCCACAGGTGTCACAAATTAGCAGCCATGGAAGTTGAATGGCATGTAGCAAGAGGGCAGAACCACAGGTGGATGAGCAACTGAACTGAAGTGCCCCCCTCTCATCACTGCAGCTGCTACTTATTTGGATCTATCCCCCTTCCAGAAACAACTGAAAATCTTTGATGAATCACAGCTAATATGATAGATTCTTTAATAGTGGTTAATATGTCAGGATGAGGTTACATTCATACAAGTCAGCCAACCAGATTTCACATTGGGGCCTAGCTCCAGGCAGTATACATTAATCTCCTTTATACCCAGGCTGCCACTCTTCTTTGCAAGCTTACAGGGGTGCCTGGGATCCACACAGAACCTTTCTCAAAGGGCATCTAAATTCCTTACTAATTCAAGTGACATTCCAACCTACCTCTTCTGTATTATATTCAAGTGTAATATAATACTGAATTTTTAATTTTTATTGCTTTATTTTTATAAGCTGTTGTATGCTGCCTTGTGTCCACTTTGGAGAGAAAGAGGGGGGATATATATTTTTATGATAACTATTGGCTTGGATTCTAAGAGGCAAAAAGAAAACAAGCTAGCAGAAAGACTTTACTGCCCCCCCAAACCTTTGTGCACCCTAAAACTCCTCCTTGGAGGGCTGAAAGACCCTGCTGTGTGGGATGGGGCACAGGAGCTGTAATGGGAGGAGGAAATTGCCCCAAATTAAACAGAGGTAATTTAGCAGAGCAAAGCACCATCCTCACAAGGCAATTTGGTCTGATTTTAGGCAAAGACAACTCCTACTTCCAGTTGTAGCCCCCATGCCCATGCCATGCTGCTCAGGGCATTTTTCTGACCCTCCAGAGAAGTTCTACAGTATGCACAGTGGAAAGTAAGGGATGGGAAAGTACCCCTCTATTCTTTCTTCTACTCTATTAAGTTCTTAGGATCCAAGCCATAATAACTAAGTAATATGATTTGAACATCTGTCAAGGATTTACTGATGACAAGAGTTACAACCACCAAGGGCAAATAAAAAACTATACAAACAAAAATAAAAATTCACTGATGAAAGTTTAAATTCAGACATACATCAAGAAGAAACACAAAACAGATTTTTTTAGCAAACACTTAATATAGAAGTTAAACCCTAAAGTTCAGGGCTCAATACCTGCAATGCCATCTTATGCTTGTCTACGCAGAAATAAATCACACTGTTTTCAGTGGAGTTGATTCCCTTGTAATTGCATTTAAACTGAAGCCCTCAATTTCAAGAAAAAGATTTAACTATCACTCTTGGGAAACTAATTTCCAGGTTTATATAACTTATTAGAGTATGTCTATAAAAAGCTGCCAAACACTGACAAATATCTGACATTTTATATCACATAAAACCCATCCACTATCCAGACCCCATATCTCAAATAATATTCCTAAAACATAAAAGAGGCCTTCCAAAAGAAAGCAAATAGTTAAAAATCTTAATAAAATTAGCAAATGTTGCCAAGGATGCTGACTCAGAGATGGTGACAAGAAAGAATATTTAAAGCAAGAAAGGGAAAAAGTAACAGGTAAGGATTATGTCAATATTTCCAGGAACAAAGCAAAGCCTGGCGGGCTTATCCTTCCAGGCTAAGCTTTACAGCCAAAATGGCCAAGGATTAACAGTCACATTCAGGGGTCCACATTTTTACTCCCTATGGTGAGCAATCGGCATAACAAGACCCAGTCTTCCTTCCAAGTTGAGGCTGCAGAGCAGTGGAGTTTATTATTTCAGCTGCATAGGGACCCTTATCCCCTCCCTCAAAGATTGGGAGGACAGCTAGAAGCAACTGATGCATTTCTCAATTGCTCCCATGCCTCAAAGCATATATAACCAAACACTTTGTAGTATGCTCCCAGATTCTAGTTTCTATTTACTTTCAAACCAATATGATTCAGTTGTTCAAACTGTCAGTTAGCATGTTCATCCTGGGAATTACAAGAATGGGAATTGCAAAAATGGATTTATATTGGGCTTTTATCTTGGCGATTTAAATGGCATTTATTTAAAACAATTCCACCCTGCAGAACTGCAACAGATAACTGTTACAATTATGAGAACAAACCACAAAGAGCCTTGGGCTCTTGCACTCCTCTCTCTCTTCTCCTCCTCCAGCATAGTCATGAGGAGGAATTTGAAAGCTCTCACTTGTTTGGTTTTTTGCTTAACCACACAGTTTGTCATGTCAACTGAACCAACAAACTGTTAATTTCATGCATTTCATTTTATTTCATTTGCTACATTTCTATACCACCCAATAGCCAAAGCTCTCTGGGCAATTTACAAAGATTAAAAACCTTAAAAATACAATATTGTACATAATATAAAAACAGTTTACATACAAACATATAAACAGACAGCAGACATACATACACACAACAATTTTAACAACAATAAGAAAGCCCATTAACATATTAAAAACTTTATCATATGCTGCCAAATGCCTGAGGGAAGAGAAAGGTCTTAACCTGGCATTGAAAAGAATGTTGGTGCCAGGTGGGCCTAGCTGTGGAATTCATTCCAGAATTGAGGAGCCGCCACCAAGAAGGCCCTCTCCCTTGTTGCTACCTTCCAAGCCTCCCTTGGAGGAGGCACCTGGAAGAGAATCTTAGACTATGAGCATAGTGTATAGGTAAGTTCATGTCCAAAGAAGCACTCAGTTGGATACTGCAGTCCCAAGCCATGTAAAGTTTTATAAGTCAAAACCAGCACCTTGAATCGGGTTCAGAAATATATGAGCAGTTCAGAATTGGTATTGTATGTTCAGACCTTCTTGTCCATGTTATCAATTTGGCCGTCACATTTTGCACAAGCTGCAGCTTCTGAACCGTTTTCAGAGGCAGAACCACATAGAGCACATTGCAGTAATCGAACTTGGAGTTTATCAGGTGACTGAAGCCACGTTATCCCTGTCCAGATAGGGGTGAAGCAGGGCTACCAACCAAAGGTGGTAGAAGGCACTCAGTGCCACTGAGGCCACCTCATATATAAAATAAACACGCTGCATAATATAAACTGCGGAGAGAGGTGTTTCTCTGGAAACAAGTTAACTCCCCACCATAATCAACATTAGCATGACATCTGAATACAGCCACTGAGAACAATCCATGCAATAACGCTGTTATTTCAACAGGAGAAATGAAGAACACACCTAATGATGCAATCTCACAGCCTTATCCAAAAATAAATCCTATTAAACTAAATGGGTCCTGAGAAATGTTCAGCTTCCGTAGGATTTTGCCCAGAATGTTCAGTCAATTATTTTGATAACATCCACATCTGAAGGAACATCTGCTATACTTGTAGTAATAAAAAGTTGAAAGTAGCTGTATTAAAATACAGAATTTCATCTAAGACTGTCTACAGCACTGCTTCTTATCACATTTCATTTTATTCTGTTTTGCACCTTATTGTTTCCCATTTGTCCCTCTTGGCTCTTGTACTGTTTGCTCATTTTAACCTTCAAAAGATGAGGAGAGAAATAAAGATGAGAAACAGAGGACAGGCTCTCTACTGCTGTGGAGAGAATGGCAAACACTATATGTCAGTAGCAATGTTGGATTCCTATATCTGTACCATGAGAAATTTTCAGTGCCTGGTTTGTGTGAAGGTATTTGTCAGCAGAAGTAAGTTGCTACTGCATCTGCCTACCCTCTCCATTGCTTGCTTACTTCCTAGGTATGGAAGACAACCCCACACAGGCTAGGCAATATTGGTGCAGTGTTTTAACCTAGAAGGATCCTGCCACTTCACATAACAGCCTGCGGTGCCTCCTCACAAACAAATCTATACACGGTTAATAATTTCAGCCTGCTGCTTCAAGCACGAAGTGGAAAGACACAACATTCCTGGTTTTGTCAGCAAAATCACTGTATACCATCTAAACATATGGAGCTGCCTTAAACTGCATCAGGCTACTAGTTCATCTAGCCCAATGCTACCTATCCCAACTGACAGAAGATCTCATGCAAAGGTTTTTCTCAGCCATGCTACAAGCGGCCCTTTTAACTGGAAGTGCTGGAAACATTTGCATGCAAAGCATGTGTACTTCCATTGAGCTATGATCACTCCAAATACAGACCACATTCCAAATATATAATGCAAACCAAGCCAAATCACCACTAAAAACAGGCAATAGTTTTGACAATTTAGTTTGTTATATGCAATGATGCTGGCAATACATATATTCATTGTATTAGATACATTAAAATGATGTTTACATGTTTGAATGTAATTTTTACAAGCAATGATTTTGCCCACAGGACTACTGTATTTTCCTAGGAAAGGCTCTCCACTTAGCTGGATTAACACACTATTGATAGCTGGATTCTACTGCTATGAGATACTGTCAAGTCATCATTTCGAGAACAACCCTGTCAAGCTGTTTTCTCTATTACATGTCTATTAGAATAGCATATCATGAAATTGCTCTGCAAATGCAGTTTAAAACCTGCTCCAACGAATATTCAAGAGACACATGACTCAAGTCTGGCTAATTAAATGAAATCCAAATGTTCATCAACAATTCTAAAGGGCATAATACAGAACTACAGAGTCCATGACCACAAACCAGTGAACATTAAGCATGCTTAAGCCTCCACAAAATCAATGACACCTTACATCCCACAGACTTAAAGTAATGATGAGAAGAGGATGAGCAAAATCTGCCTTTCTCAATTTGAAACAGGCCGTTCTTTTGGTGCCTTTGGGAAGAGGAACTGGGAAAAGCTCAGTTTTTTCTGAGAATTTTCGAAAGCTTGGAAAGTTCCAGTCCGGAGGAACTCCTCCACTACTCTCCCCTATCTTGACAGCTAGCTTGAATCACAACTACATTTCCCACACTTTCCCAAAATTACCAAAAGAACAGAAAGATGGCTGGCTAAAGTTGAAGGCTCTTCCTAAATCTCCAACTCTCTGAAATGAAGGCTTTTGAGCTTGCTTGGAGCATCCATTGCTGATGGGAACTTTGGGATCCATTCACTTGGTTTGTTCCTGCTGAGCATAATGTCCAGAGACCACTGAATTGTTTAGGAGCTAAACAATCCAGCGGTTAACCCACAGTTTGTTGTTTAGCCCCTAAACAACCCAGCAATCTGGCTTTGGACGTCATGCTCAGCAGGAACTGATTGAGGGTTGCTGAGCCAATCATGAATTGCAGAATAAAGTAGATGAGGCAGATGTGCTGTAGGCACATTGTATGACCAATGGGTTGTCATTATGTGCAAACAGCCCCATTATGTTGGACCAGCAGGAATTTAAAAAAAACAAACCCAGTTCTCAGAGTTCATATCAGTAGTGCTCAAATGTTTGAGCCATCATATCAAATGCAATGGTTTTCTCCCTTGAATTACAAGTTTCCGTAGCCATAGGTTTCCATAAAGACTTGTGTGAATGAGTGAAATTCTGGCTATCTCTCAAAAAAGACCTAAATAAAATGGCTGGACAAGTTAGTCATATGGGGTAGTGCAGGTTTAATGCTGGTTTCCTGCAAACCTTGGCTTGGAGATTGGGACCCAGCCTCCTCCCTCCTGTACCTTCCTTTGTTAGCCATAATCATGATTTAGAACCCACCCCAAACTCTGATTTCAGATCCTGGTTAGATGAGAAGCTTACTTAACTGTATTGTAATCTTAGACCACGCTTGTCATTACCCTCCCAAAGTTTCTAGCCTTCAAAGTATTTTACTTGCTTTCTATGCACAAAAGGGGCTGGTGGAGGACCGACAGAGTAGTCTATCCCTTCTTTACCAGACCCTCTTATGAATAAAAAGCAGGCAAGTAAAACATTTTGAAGGCTAGAAACACAGCAGGCTAGCAAAGAAGGCAAGGAGTGCTTCCTGCCTCTTCCACCACTATGCTTGGTCTCTCTGCTAATGACTCGCGCACGTGTAGCACAGAAGCAGAGGCTCGTGGTGAAGGCATGGATCATTCTGTCCTTTCACCAGCCCGCCACACTTCTAGATACAAAAGAGGCAAAGCCATGTCCTGCATGCAAGCCAAGTGGCCTGGTAGGTATATATTGATTTGAACCTCTGCCTCCTGTGCATCCAGCACAGAATCATAGCTGGCTGTTCTGTCTTCATAACTATATACCGAGCATCACATTTTGGTTACTCAGCAAGCAGCTTCTCTGGCCTACAAGGAAAGAGTAGTTGCTCCTGGAGCAAGAAAGGTTCTACACTGCAGCTGACAGCTAGTACAAGAATGAGATATGGAATACAGCAACAGTGGCTTCTCTTCAACATGGTTCAATAATTGTCCTGGGGCCTGGTATAAAGGAATATGCTCCCTTCAAACAGAGAACTTCAATATAAGTATCCGTTACTATGCATGAACTGTATCCAAGCCATTTTGGATATCTATAAACTGGATAACACCTACCAAGTTATATTTCTGTTAAAAACAAATTTGCGTTGCAAGCTAAACCTGTATTTAAAAATACTAATTGCAATGTTTTGTTTTCTTTTGAGTATGCCTCACTGTAAGCCCCTAAAAAAATGAAAGGGGGAGGGAGAGAAGCATTAAAATAAACTAAAATAGACTGCATGGCAAGCAAACCTGTTCAAGGCTCAACTTCTTACTGAAGGAATCACAGAACAGACTATGCCTTAAAGTATTTATATACTGCATTTCAACAAAAAGTTCTCAAAGCAGTTTACATAGTACATCTTTGAATACTCTATCAGCATAGGCAGACTTCCACATGTAGACTTTCAACTAGAACAATGAAACAGACTCCCTCACCCTATTCCTGCTCAGGTTCCGCCTCTCTTGGCTTCACAGTGGTAAGGAAAGAGCAAAACCTCCTTGGAAGCACTGGCCTATCAGATCAAATCTGGGAGTGGAACAGATAATAATGTCCAGTTCAAGAGGTCAGAGCTGCTTCTGCCACACTCCTTCCCACACACAGCTGGCTTGATAGCTTGC
The DNA here is from genome assembly GCF_057233095.1 of Heloderma suspectum. Taxonomy (NCBI): domain Eukaryota; kingdom Metazoa; phylum Chordata; class Lepidosauria; order Squamata; family Helodermatidae; genus Heloderma; species Heloderma suspectum. The sequence goes on along the minus strand of NC_139458.1, from coordinate 108,633,344 downwards.
TTACTTGCGGAGTAGCTACTTTTACACTTGGTCCAAGAATAAGCATCACAGTTAACACATAGCTGCAGAATGTAGTGCTCAAAACCCACTTCCAATATAAAAGTGATTTTCCCAGAGTATCAGCATTCACTTGACATAAGACTGAAATCAATAACCTGCTTACTCTGAAGTAGCCCCCTTTGTTCACATAGACTGAACTGAGTTATGCTCTGCATGTCAAGTTTCTAACCATCATGGCTGCAGTACTGTAATGCCAGGTGTTTTATTACTGTATCAGTTTTATATATATATAATGGCTGTACGCTGCCCTGGGAGGGCCCCTGCCCCTGAAAGGCAGCCTACAGACATTATAAATAATTAAATAAATAAATACTTCACACCAAGTCTGCAAAAGATTCACGTGTTCTCCTAAGAAAAGGACTTATTGGCCGTTTATGGCTCTGACCTTCCACATTTTCTCATGTGATCTTCCCATATTTCTCACCCCAACAGCCGAACTACCATTGCCCCAAACCCTTACATTCTGCAAGCATTCAGTCATATTCAGAAAAATATGGAAATTCATTATTTTCAAAGCTTCTATAAAATATATTTTATTAATTTACACAATTAACGTAAGACCAAAGATGCAAGTTACTTGGCACAATTTCAAATTTAGCAAAAAGGGAGAACAAAGTATGCAAATCAAATTTCAAGTTCAATTGTCTAATTTATGTACATTATTTTCAGTTACATTTTGACAAATTTGGAACCTCTTAAATATCTGTTTAGCTCTCCAATTTTAAGTCAGCTTTGCTCATACCCGCCCTCTGTCTACACTTGGAATTACAACAGCTTTACTCATAGGAGTCCATGGGAAGGTTCATGGGGTTGAGATAGTTACCTTTCCCCCAGATAAGCCATAATCCCCAGTTTTCATTAAATTACAAAAAACCAAAAACAAATCAAGTTTCTAGGCCTTGAAGAACCCAATATATAAGACAAAACGTGCAGGAACTATTTGCCCATTGTTTTTGAGAGAAACGATCCTGTCCCTGCCTTTCAGTGCTTTTAGCCAATGAATGAAGTCATAGAGCACTGATAAACATTTACAAAAGCCAAGCTAGCCAATTAGGCAAAAAGTATATAGTGACCAGTGGTGTAGTGGAGGCAGGGCTTGCAGGGATGCAGCCCCAGTAATTTTTCATTAGCAGGGACTCTGATGTCATCTGCCACCCACCTCAGAATTCCCTGTTCCTTCTGAGCTTAGCTGCGATCCTCACTGTAGCTATGGGGGGAAGTAATTTTCCAAGCCACAGTATATTGTTCCATGTTGGAATGTAAAGTATTTGGGATGACTTGGTCTGGAATGGGAAATTAAGACCTATTCGCTTTACCAAAGATGGGCTCCTGGTGGAGATGAAAACTCCTACAACTGGTTTGTTGATATGGATCAACACAGCAGCCTGAAATTTTTGGACTGCTCTCAGAGAATGTCGCAATGAGCTCCTGCACGTCCAAATTTATCACTGAACACTGTGCGCGCGTGTGGGGGGGGCGGCTCAATCCAGCTGGGTGTGTGGACGTTTCTGTTGGAGGGGGAGGGGGGAGATATAATGAAGGAGCATAGGGAAGGCTAATGGGTAATGTTGGGGCACTAAGGGAGTGTGCAAGGGGGCTGTTTAAATGAGAAGGGATCTGTCCATGAGGGCTGAATTGAGAGGGTGAAGCTTCCATAGAGTATCATATTTTGAAAACCCAAAATATTTGTGTGTGAGTAAGTGGGTGAAAAAGATTTTTCCACCACTGCATTTTTTTCTCAGACGTCCAACTGAAATACCACTGCCTTACTCTCAGCTACACTGTTTTTGGATCCCAGTTGAAGGCTGCAGATCTTACAAGGTTGTACAATCTTAGAAGGGGGCGTGGCTGTGAGGGGGCATGGCTGTGACTGTCACAAAGGGACCCTGCACTTCTGAATTTGCCACTACACTACTGATAGTGACACAACCAGTGTCTGGAGAAGGAACTTCCTGGTTTATTTTTAAGGCCTGGTAATGAAGCAATTACTGCACCATAGCAAACAATTCAGAAATGCAAGATTTAAGTGTAGCTGTGATTGGATAGTAGTGCGTCTACCCAAAAAGAAAAAGGTAGCAGCAAAGCCAGAAGTTCATGATCTTTCTAACTTGAATCTTATTTCATGCCAAAACATGTTATTTTTTCTGATTTAGCAAACTTAAAAAATACCCTTCCAATGCCAATGCAGATCATTATTATGTCCATGATTATTATATCCGTATTGCAGAGGATGGGGTTGTGGCTGAGAAACTATGGATTACACCTGTACTGCAAAGTAGCCCAATGCTGTTGCACCCATTTTGCTGAGGAGGTAGAGTTCTAGTAGTATATGAGAACCTTGCACTATAGCCCAGTGTTATCCAGTTCCCTAATATGTAGGATTTTTTTTCCAAAGGAAAATGTAGTGGGGATGGGTTTCAGCCACAAGTGAAAAAGACAATTGTCTGGACAGCAGGTTTACCCAATCAGAAATAACATATCAGGAGACCTAGTGTACAAGTTTCTCAAAGGTCCAGGCCCTGCCATTTCTCTGTCAACAGATCTACCAGAAACTGTAAACTTGTTCTCAGATTCTAGTTATATATGCATATACAACCCACCCACCCCCAGAAAAATTCCAGCAGATATAGGCTATACTGTGCAGTGTCCTGCTGCCTTAAGTGCATTTGAGTGTCCTACACTTGCCAGCTAGTCTCTGCATAATTCTCTAAATTGGTTTTCTCTAGCAGCATAGCACTTTCTAAAAGATCATTTGTCTTTTCAGTACACCAATCAGTTCCAAATTACAATACTTTGTTATGAATGTCTCTAATCATTTTCTCTTTGAAAGTATCACTCAACTCACCAACAAAGCAACCAAAATCAAACCCATCCTACTCACCACACCTCCAAAAACACATACTTTACAACACTGAAATACGATCGGATAATCGAATGGACCCATGGCACCACCTTAGAATATCTTGTGGCGACAGTCAAACATAAAGTCAAACAGCTGGACTGCTGCCTCCCACACCACAGGGCCATCTGACACCAACTGCCCTGCGGGAAGGATTCCAGGAGGGAGGGAGGGAGGCACAGAAAACACAAGGGCCCACTCATTCTCCAGCTGGGCTGCTTTTGTTTCACTTTATTTTAAATGTGTGGCATTTATTCATTGCATTTTTAGCCAGAAATCAGAATACAAATATCATACTAATTATTCCCTTGGGTATCAGCAGGCTTTGACATCCCTTTACCATATATTCTGGTCACTTCCCTACAGAAGGGAACTTTATAAAATGACAGTCTCAGGCTCATTCCAGACTAAGATAGAGATGCATATCTCAGAGACAGAGACATATATATGTCCAGAACTGTTAAATCTACAAAAGTTTGTTTAGGACTGAATACAATGATCAGACCGTTGACTGGCCAAATACTGGTTAAACTTTTTAGAAAAGTAATTAGAGCACAAATTGAGAACAGGTATTTGAGATTATCCATAGATTGATGCAATCAAAATATTCCCAGGTCTGTAATGCTACCTCTTTCCCAGAAGTAGGAGGACTTTTTGCCATGCAAAAAGTGGTAAAAATGTCATAAGAGGGAGTCCTGGACACTTTGCATAATGCTGTGGTCACTGGGTATTGCACCAGGTTCTCTTCAGCAATATAAAGAAACTACTGGATCTCTTGCATCAGAATTTTATTTATTTATTTTATACACAAACCCCACATGGTCATACAAAGGTAGACCAAAAAACCTGACATAGCAGAGGAGACTGGTGTCTGAACAGCAAACAACACTTGTTGCGCTATAGTGAATTTCCCTGAAGAAGGACCTGCATCTGGTCCAAAATGCATTGGAACCTTTTTTATTTCGTTGCATACAGAGGTAGAGGCAGGAAGAGATTATTAAGGATACGTAACCCTGAATGTAGAAGATTTGCATTATGGTCAGATATACCAATGTATCAGGGGCACAGGTTAAGTAGACACCAACAGAGTGGAGTGCATGCATGCCCCAATGTCAATACCATAATCAAGTTATAGTTGAGAAACCATAAAGACAGCCAGAGTTTATTTACTGAATACACACAGGCATATACTTGCTGAAGTATTTTCCAGTATGCAATTCGTGGTTAAAAAAAACTCCTGTATTTCAAAACATATACCTCTCTTGAAGTGAAGGACTGTGACTCAAAACTAAACTTTTAAAAGGAGAAGCCCCTCCCACAAGGGCCCTTATAAACTGGCAATTCCAAACTCATATTAATAACCACCAGTGATCCATAAGAAGTCCACCTAGGCCAGTACTGTGTTTAGGGCTGGACAGATCAGTCTATTTTCAGTCTATGCCAATTTCTCATGTGTACACTCATAGGTCTGCATGCAAATGAGTATTTAAATAGTATTTTAATACATTTTCTCACAAAATACACATTTCTATCTGAAAATATGCATTTTGGAATATTTTGTGAGCCAAGAACTACATGTCATTCAGAAAAGTCTGAAATCTGAAAGATAATTACATTCTGATCTGCAAAGTAGTCCAAGAGGTGTGGTCCGAGTCAGTTCACCTCAGAATTAGCAAAAATCATACCTTAATTTGGTTTCCAATGTGGAACAAGACAAAAGCTCCTAAAATAAGTGCTGCATATGAGCAGCAACAGAGTATTTAAAAAGAAAAGATTTTAACATGATTCAAGCCACAAATAGCCTTTGCTCAGGTGTATATCTGGATGGTGCAGGTCTGTATTAAGAGAAGTAAAACTTGTGTATATGGAGGCTCCACTGGGCTGTTATGGTTGATGGTTACTGATTGGTCTTACCCCTCATAAAATTTGCCTATTCCCTTTTAAAGCCAACTAAACTAGTGGCCCTCACATCTTGCAGCAGCGAGACCCACAAACTAATTTCATGTTGTGTGATGAAGTACTCTCTTTCAACTTATATAAACCTAAAGCGAATCAACTTCAGAGTGGAGTTTTAATACTATGAAAATAGGTAATTCTATATAGATATAGATATTCCTCCTCCGTCCACATTTTCTCCACACATTCACACAATTTCATAAACCTCTATAACGTTTCCCCTTAGTCATCTTTTCTCTAGACTAAAATCCACAGTACAATTTTATCTTTCGTTATAAGAATGGTACAAATCACTTGAACATTTTTGTTCCTCCTTTTTCTACTTTTCTGAGCGATCCTATTCTAACTCTTCAAAGGCCATTTACAATTCCACAAGCCTGAATAATATTGCTATCTTCCAGCATTCACCTCTCACTCTGGATCACTAATGAATATTAAACAGCACTGGTCTCAACATGATTCCTTCTCCCCAGTTGTTACCTGGTACCCTGTACTTCCCCCTTCATGGATCACTGCCTTGTTGTGGCGAAGGGGCTTGCGTAACTCAATGAAGCCATAAGCTATGCCGTGCAGGGCCACCCAAGACGGACAGGTCATGGCAGAGAGTTCTGACAAAATGTGGTCCACTGGAGAAGGAAATGGCAACCCACTCCAGTATTCTTGCCAAGAAAACCCCATGGAACGTATCACAAGGCTAAAAGAGATGACGCCGGAAGATGAGCTCCTCAGGTTGGAAGGTGTCCAATATGCTACTGGGGAAGAGCAGAGGGTATTTCCAAGTAGCGCCAGAAAGAGTGAAGCGGCTGGGCCAAAGCCAAAAGGACACTCAGCTGTGGATGTGTCTGGTGGTGAAAAGAAAATCCGATGCTGTAAAGAACAATATTGTTTAGGAACCTGGAATGTCAGATCAATGAATCAAGGTAAGCTGGAGGTGGTCAAACATGAGATGGCAAGATTGAACATCGACATCTTGGGAATCAGCGAACTAAAATGGACAGGCATGGGCGAATTTAATTCAGGTGACTATCATATCTACTATTGTGGGCAAGAATCCCTTAGAAGAAATGGAGTAGCACTCATAGTCAACAAAAGGGTGGGAAAAGCAGTACTGGGGTACAATCTTAAAAATGATAGAATGATCTCAGTACGAATCCAAGGCAAACCATTCAACATCACAGTAATTCAAGTCTATGCCCCAACCACTGAGGCCGAAGAAGCTGAGGTTGATCGGTTCTATGAAGACCTACAACACCTTCTAGAACTAACACCACAAAAAGATGTCCTCTTCATCATAGGGGATTGGAATGCTAAAGTAGGAAGTCAAGAAATCACCGGGATAACAGGCAGGCATGGCCTTGGTGTACAAAATGAAGCAGGACAAAAGCTAATAGAGTTTTGCCAAGAGAACATGCTGATCATAGCAAACACTCTTTTCCAACAGCACAAGAGGCGACTCTACACATGGACATCACCAGATGGTCAATATCGAAATCAGATTGATTATGTCCTTTGCAGCCAAAGATGGAGAAGCTCTATACAGTCAGTAAAAACAAGACCTGGAGCTGACTGTGGCTCAGATCATGAGCTGCTTCTTGCAAAATTTCGGCTTAAATTGAAGAACGTCGGGAAAACCACTAAACCGTTCAGGTATGACCTAAATCATATCCCTGATGAATATACAGTGGAGGTGAGGAATAGATTTCAGGGATTAGACCTGATAGACAGAGTGTCTGAGGAACTATGGACGGAGGTCCGTAACACTGTTCAGGAGGCAGCAACGAAATCCATCCCAAAGAAAAAGAAATGCAAGAAAGCAAAGTGGCTATCTGATGAGGCTTTACAAGTAGCTCACGAAAGAAGGGAAGCGAAAAGCAAGGAGGAAAGGGGAAGATATACCCAACTGAATGCAGAGTTCCAGAGAATAGCAAGGAGAGACAAGAAGGCCTTCTTAAATGAACAATGCAAAGAAATCGAGGAAAACAACAGAATGGGAAAGACTAGAGATCTCTTCAAGAAAATTTGAGATCTCAAGGGAACGTTTTGTGCCAAGACGGGCATGATAAAGGACAAAGAAGGCAGGGACCCAACAGAAGCAGATGAGATTAAGAAGAGGTGGCAAGAATACACAGAAGAACTATACAGGAAAGATCTGAATGTCCCTGATAGCCATGATAGTGCGGTCACTGAACTTGAGCCGGACATCCTAGAGAGTGAAGTCAAGTGGGCCTTAGGAAGCATTAGTAACAACAAAGCTAGCGGAGATGACAGGATTCCAGCCGAGCTATTTAAAATCCTAAAAGATGATGCTGTTAAAGTGCTGCATTCAATATGCCAACAAATCTGGAACACTCAACAGTGGCCACAAGACTGGAAAAGGTCAGTTTACATTCCAATTCCAAAGAAGGGCAACGCCAAAGAGTGTTCAAACTACCGCACAATTGCGCTCATTTCACATGCCAGCAAGGTGATGCTCAAAATCCTACAAGCTAGGCTTCAGCAGTATGCGAACCGAGAACTACCGGAAGTACAAGCTGGGTTTCGAAGAGGCAGAGGAACTAGAGATCAAATCGCCAACATTCGCTGCATCATGGAGAAAGCAAGAGAATTCCAGAAAAACGCCTATTTCTGCTTCATTGACTACGCTAAAGCCTTTGATTGTGTGGATCACAACAAACTGTGGCAAATTCTTAAAGAGATGGGGGTACCAGACCACCTTACCTGTCTCCTGAGAAACCTGTACGAGGGTCAAGAAGCAACAGTAAGAACCAGACATGGAACAACCGAGTGGTTCAAAATTGGGAAAGGAGTACGACAAGGCTGCATATTGTCACCCTGCTTATTTAACTTATATGCAGAGTACATCATGAGAAATGCCGGGTTGGATGAATCAGAGGTCGGAATTAAGATTGCTGGGAGAATTATCAACAACCTCCGATATGCAGACGATACCACCCTAATGGCAGAAAGCGAAGAGGATCTCAAGAGCCTCTTGTTGAGGGTGAAAGAGGAGAGTGCAAAAGCTGGTTTGAAACTCAACATTAAAAAAACTAAGATCATGGCATCTGGCCCCATCACTTCCTGGCATATAGAAGGGGAAGAAATGGAAGCAGTGACAGATTTTACTTTCTTGGGCTCCAAAATCACCGCAGATGGTGACTGTAGCCATGAAATTAAAAGACGCTTGCTCCTTGGGAGGAAAGCTATGGCCAACCTAGACAGCATAGTAAGAAGCAGAGACATCACCTTGCCGACAAAGGTCCGTCTAATCAAAGCTATGGTTTTCCCAGTAGTAATGTATGGCTGTGAGAGCTGGACTATAAGGAAGGCTGAGCGCCGAAGAATTGATGCTTTCGAACTGTGGTGCTGGAGAAGACTCTTACGAGTCCCCTGGACTGCAAGGAGGTCAAATCAGTCCATCCTAAAGGAAATCAACCCTGACTGCTCATTGGAAGGACAGATAATGAAGCTGAAGCTCCAATATTTTGGCCACCTAATGCGAAGAGAAAACTCCCTGGAAAAGACCCTGATGCTGGGAAAGACTGAAGGCAAAAGGAGAAGGGGACGGCAGAGGATGAGATGGCTAGATAGCATCACGGATGCAATGAATATGAACTTGAGCACGCTCCGGGAGAGAGCGCAGGACAGGAAGGCCTGGCGTGCTATGGTCCATGGGGTCACGAAGAGTCGGACACGAATGAACGACTGAACAACAACAACAACAACCCTGTACTTCATGTTAAATTAACCAGTTACTGCAGGCTTCAAAGAATTACACAAAAGTTACTAACAAACATGCTTATTCAACAGCAGCGCTGGGAGCGTATGTGTGTTTATGTGTTGGGAAAGCCATTTTCATCCTATGTACAAAACCTGACTTTTTATCAATATTTTGGAGCTCCATTTTCAGAATGCTGGACTGGTCCCACCTATAGCACTTTGCCAACTGCCTTGCCAAGCTTTATTGAGAAATAGATTAGCACTGAAGCAGCTTATTTTTCCTCTCCCTCTACTTTGGCTTCCCCCACTGGCTTTAAAGGGCCATGGACCTGGTTCACATGGCATGTCAGCTCATCAAGGGTTAGTAAAGTTACCCTTGAGGAGTTGCAGCACCTGCCAGCCACCATTATGAATATGCAACCCCCCACTAGGGGTTGTCCTGTCATGCAAACCCAGACGCTGGGGTTACTTGAGGGTTTAACAACCGTCACATAACCCTACAACAGACCATGGCTTATGCAAGAGTTGTTTAACCCTCAACTAACCCCTGCCAGACAGGTTGGCACAACACAAGAACCCCTGGTCAGGGGTTGTATATTCATAATGATGGCCAGCATGCACTGCAGCTCCCAAGGGTAAATTAACCCTCGATGGGCTGTCATTTTGTGCAAACTGGCCCATTGTCTCTTTAAAGCCAAACTAAGAAAGTGCATTTAGCTGCCATACCTGAGATAGTATATCAGATAGAAAGGGTAGGATAGCCTGTGATGGGGAAAAGGGAAGGGAAATTGAATCCTACATATCCCCACAAGCCTCCACCAATGATTCCTACTTCAGTTCCCTACTGCTCATGAGTAATGGAATGTTCTTTCAATCCATGAATGTTCACTATTTACTAACTATGAGACATATTACACTAGTTAGGCACAGTACTTAAACAAGCGGACAAATGACTGAAAGATACGTGATCCTGATAGACTGGAGCGCTGGGCAGAAAACAACAGAATGACATTTAATAGGTATAAATGCCAAGTTCTGCACCTAGGAGAAAGAAACCAAATGCACAGTTACAAGATGGGGGATACGTGGCTCAACAACACTACAAGCGAGAAGGATCTTGGAATTGTTGTAGATCACAAGCTGAATATGAGCCAACAATGTCATGTGGCTGCAAAAAAGGCAAATGCTATTTGGGGCTGCATTAATAGAAGCATAGCTTCCAAATCCCGGGAAGTACTAGTTCCCCTCTACTCAGCACTGGTTAGGCCTCATCTGGAGTACTGTGTCCAGTTCTGGGCAACACACTTTAAGAAGGATGCAGACAAGCTGGAGAGGGTTCAGAGGAGGGCAACAAAGATGATCAGGGGACTGGAAACAAAGCCCTCTGAAGAGAGACTGAAAGAACTGGGCATGTTTAGCCTTGAGAAGAGAAGACTGAGGGGAGATATGATTGTGGTCTTCAAGTACTTGAAAGGTTGTCACAGAGAGGAAGGCCAGCATCTCTTCTCAATCATCCCAGAATGCAGGACAAGGAATAATGGGCTCAAGTTACAGGAAGCCAGATTCCGGCTGAACATCAGGAAAAACTTCCTGACTGTTAGAGCAATATGTCAATGGAACCAATGACCTAAGGAGGTAGTGGGCTCTCCCACACTGGGAGCATTCAAGATGAGGCTGGACAGCCATCTGTCAAGGATGCTCTGATTTGGATTCCTGCACTGAGCAGGGGGTTGGACTCGATGGCCTTGTAGGCCCCTTCCAACCCTACTATTCTATGATTCTGTGATTTGCTGACAATATAGTAAACTAAAATGAATAGTAGTTCAACATAGCACAGCTTATGTATAAGATTACTAAATGTAATACATTATTCTCATGCTAATAAACCAAATACCAAGTCTTATTCACTGTTCATTTCTAGTGAATGGAAAATACCTTACTACCAGTTAAACAAAATAAGGGTGTATTATATATAAATAAATGCTTGCCTTCACTTGAGTCACAGCAATCTTTACTATATAATCAGCTTGTGTGACTGTAGAACCCAACACTCTTTCTAGAACAGATTTTGTTTTTTGTAAAACCACCAAGAAATAGTTAAGCTCCCACTGGAAGAAAGGAACAGCTACTGAGAAAAAAAAATACCAGATGTTAATACTGCTTGAAGAAACTCTATCTGAATTCCACTTGGAAAATTGCTTGGGTAAGCAGGAGATTACTCCAGACAGAACAGGACCTGGTAAGAATTAGTAGGAGACTGAGTCAATAAAAAACAGCAACACAAAATTATATGCAAATCAACCCCCCCAAAACACCTGTTCATAATGTCTAGTACCTTTCTACCAAGTTGCCAAAGATGATTAAAACCTACTCCAAAACAAGGAGAGGTAGAAAGAAAGATACAGAACATAGTAATCACAAGAGAAAACATATGGGGGCACCCTAGTTTTTTTATTTCTAAAGAGGAAAACTAAAAAGGTGTCAGTTCAGATTGCCTGCTTGAGAAAGCACAAATGCTACACAGTAAAATAACTGCCAAGCAGCAGCATGCTTAACCATTACAATTCACAGTTTGTTTACGTCTATACGAACCAGCTGAGCCAGTCCATGTATTCAGCCTTGAATTAAAATAGTAAAAAGTAAAAGCCAAATTAACCCCTCTGCCAAAAAAAAGCCCACAACTTCATGGAGGCCAAGTCTCTCTAATTACATGAAACTTGTTATCTTAACAAGCCACCTTTATTCATATAGTAGCCCCAACTTCTTTCCTGACAGTAACTCTGCTTATAAGCATAGCAGCTGACTTTGAGCATGCTGACCTTGAGCAAATGAATGCACTTAGCAGCATGTACTTCTGGCTTATTTCACTGCACCAGCGAAACAGCTTCACCATCTATAGTAGTCAACAGTTTCTGGCCACCACCCCCTGCCTATTTTAAGATATCCCCCACAACATTTCAGTGATGCACAGTTCAAAGTGATAGAATAACATCTGAGGCCACATTCCAGCTCAAGTTGTTTACAGAGGAATCTTGGTCTGTTCTCATGCATCGGTTCTTTCATCAATGAGCAGAACATGGTTATCAGAATTATAGACCCTATTTCCACCTCTAAATCTCAAATACATTATTTCACAATATCCCCTGCACTAAGTGAATGGGTGCAGGAAATATTCACTTATAAAAGATAGCTAAATCAGATACCAGCATGTGACAGGATGGAAAAATATATAAGGCGGCAGCTTCTCATTCATAATACTATATATAGCATACCACATCTATAAATATATTTTGTTAAAAATATAAGATTAAAAGATAGAAATACATGAAAATGCCTGCTTCATCTGATTTTTCTTTAACGTCTTTGCTGAGCTTTATCATGAAGAATTCTCAGCTCAGCCTAACCAAAGCAAATTTTCCAAAATGTCCAAGACATGCTTAAGACTCAACTTTAATACAAAAGTCAGGAAAGAGCATCACTTATTTGTCTAACAATCTTGTTATGTCATCTTTGGTCTAACCTAGAATTGAAAAATCCTAGTTGCTAACTAGGTATATAAACAACTGATGCTGGTATCAAAAGATGTCGCCCTCTCTAGACAGGATTAGCATTCAAAAACATGGTGCTGGCTCCTAAGCATGTTATTCTGGCACCTAGGACTTGACATTTTTCAAATTTGGAAGACAGAAAAATTCATTCTCCTGGTTTCTGGTTTAAAGTTTTTTGTTGTTTTTTTAAACTCCTACAAACATCCTGTGTACAATATCAGCAAACAGATATGGACCAGAAAATATGCATCTCAAGTACAGTAAGTGTTCCACTAGGCTATAGATTTCATACATACCAGCTTCTGGAAGCGGTCTTCTGATAACAAGCCTGAAGAGAGATAACTAGCATGTCTCCTGTTAAGCAGTCAACAGATATCTACGTTCATAAACTTCCTCCATTTGCAAGTACCCTCCTTTGCATAAAGAGAAATCTATTAATTTTTAATATGGTACTTTAAGATATATAAATGCCTTACTCCTAGCTGTTATATTAACAAAAATAGAATAGGGTTTTTTCATTTATTGCCCTTATGCTGATAAGATAAGTGGAAACTGACTGGGCAGAACTGCATCTACCTCCCAGCCCCACCAGAAGCATCCAATCTGAGGAAGGGTCATGTGACTTGAAAACCACCTTCATGCATTTTACACATTACTATCAGCAGAAGTATAGTGGCAAATTTTGAAGTGCAGGAGCTCATCATGGCAACCACCATAACAATACCATCAAGAAAAATCCATAATCACAGCCACAGAAGATCCCTAATCCCAGCCACAGGAGAGAGACAGAGACAGACAGAGCGATAACGCTATGGTTAAAAATTCCATCATAAAATAGACATCCAGAAAACAAGCTGACAAACCACTATAGAAATTTCACAATTAATTTTATGTGACATAACTGCAATCCTATGCATAGTCATCTGGAAGTAAGCTACTTGAACTCAACCATGCAGTTCTGACTCGATAGGTTTAACTTATAAAACACGCTGAGCTTTACCCAAAAGATGTTCAGCCTGCTGAAAGGCAACCTTTTGCTTTTAATGCAAACAACCTTGCAAACAAATATAAACTGCTAGCATAAAGTAAGAACCCCACAAAAAAGGAAAATATCAGCCTGAATTCCTCTATGCTAATCTGTTACAAACAATAGTACAATTGAAAGCCTTGCCATCATCTCATTCACTTGCCAGAGCAAGAGGAGTCTATCATTATCCTACAGCTCCAGCAGATGACATTATCAGTCCTGCTCTGAAAAAACTCTGGGAGCTCTGCTCCCTTGTCTTTTCCCTCCATTACACCACTGATCACCATAGATTAACTTGCAGTATATACTTCATACTAGGAGGAAGGGAAATCCACACAGAACTATGACTTTAGGTCCATACTCTGCTTCCTTTAGCCCAAGGTTCACATCCTTGCTGTCTCTCTCCAGCTTTCCTTCAAGGAGCTCAAAGTAGCATCTGTAGGTATCCAAATTTTCTTATGAAGCAGACTTACTACGTTTCAGAAATGGAACCACGCTATGTGCCTTCCCATCATTATATATGACAGGAATTTCAACAATTCCTATCAGTAGTATTCTCTCTCTAGTAATATTAGCATTATATTTCTACATCTTTCTTTAGCACCTCCACAAGCTATAGGATAGATTTATTGCATGGGAATTTTGATTCCTTAGTACTTATAGTAATTAAGGAATACAATAATACCCACAGTAGAATCCAATATATTTGCATAATAGTTACTCCACAAAACAGAAAATACTCTTGACCTATTAAGGAGAAAAATGTGTATATATTAACTGAGTTCACAAAACATCAACCTGTCACCTACTTATAAGCTGAGTAACCTGCAGTAATCAAAACTCAGGCTTCTACTAAATCACCCCACTCCACCATGTGCACACAGATAAAAGTATTTTGAACTCTGCTTACAGAATCAATAATACCTCCAAAAGATATGTACTACAACTTAAAGTTCATATCTATATGCCCATCTTTTCATATGAGCATCAGTGGCAGCTGGTATCCATTGGGGCTGGTGTGGCAGAGGACAGGGCACCCATCCATGGCACAGAAAAGGGAAACAGGCAAATTAATGTTGAGAGTAGTGCTGCACCAAAAATTTCTCCCACATTTTTCCAACCCTTCTCAGTCAATTTGATAAAAAAGAAATTGCTTTCATAAAGAAATTCAATGGTGAAGAACATTTTGGAGAAATTCTCATAGGTTGGGTTTAGGGTTCGTTTGCCAACCCTACTTAGGAGGTGGCTGAGGAATGCGTGCAACTGTCTTGTTTTTCATTGTGCATTCATCTCTCCAACAGCCTGTAGCCTCATCAGCTTCCCACACTTCAATTAAAGCCCAGGGGAAGACATCATGAGATAACTACTCCCATAGGGCTTTTTCAGCTCAGAAAGCGCAGGCAGCCTGGGAGGCTGCAGAGCAATGGAAAGACATGCAAAAGAACACACACACACACACACACACACACACACACACAGTACTCTCATAGTGATTAGGTAAGCTTAAAAAAATCACAAAAAGAATAAAGCACTCTGAGAATGAGGTAAAACAATGGAAGCCTCTTTCATGGGGAAAGAAAACTTTCAGGAAATTGGAGGACAGATTTTAACACAGCACTACCTCCACTTCTTCCCTGGAGCTAGACACAACACTACCGCCCCCACCTCACACCTGCACTATGATAGATACAACATGAGGTGAGCCTGCCAACACGACTGATGCTGTTGCCACTTGCAGCAGAAAAAATCTTACAAAAACAGAAAGCAGCTGTTCTACAACCCCTGCAAATGGTGAGCTCCACTGTCATCCCCTGGAGAAATTCAGTGGAATTGTCCCAATTTCTCTGCACACAAACATGGTGGAGAATTCTGAGAGAACCTTTACACACAGCTTTAGTTGAGACCATGGGGGGGGGGGGTCGGTATTGAGAGCCAAATTCATTTGAATCCGTAGCAGTAACCCATTGCACAGAAAGGGAAACTGAATCAACGTAAAGATCACGGCTACAAAGCAGACTGAAAAAACAGAAAAAAGCAAAAATTGGGGGGAAATAGGGGGAAAATAGCAAGGGATCGGAACAAAGGGACAGCCCACAAAGACCCCATCATCGTCCCCCCACAGCCTGAAGATACAATGTTAAAAACAGAATAAATAAAAGAACGATATTGGGGGGGGGGAGCAAGTGGTAGGGAACACCAGGGAAACCCAGCCCTCACCCCATTATTTCTTACATGCACCTAGGCCTCCAGTTAAAAGAAATATTTTTTTAAATTGCACACCTCCCTCTGCTCCCCAATGAAACTCACAATTCACGAAGGAAGCAATCTACCTTTTGTGGCTGCTCCCTTCCCTCCAGTCTCTCTCAAGAGCCCAGCAGGCATGTGAATAGCAAAAAAACAAACAAACCCGAAGTGAACGGATTGGTTGCAGGTGTCCTGAAGGAGTTTTCACAACAAATATCTGGGCCCTCACTGGCTCTGGGAGAACCAATCAGGACCATATTTGGAAATCCAGCAGAGCACCCAAGTGGTTCGATCTGCTTACTTCCTAGGGAAATACATTAAGGACAGAGAATGCCTTGGCCAGTCTAGAAGGAAGGAGGAAACAGAAAGTAGGCAAGCATGCTCAGAAGCATTGGCCAGCCTAGCCCTGGCCCAGCCCCTGCCAGCAGCAATAATGGAGGTCGGGAGGAGACTGCACAGTAAGTGAATGACTTGCTCTCTCTGGAGGAAGGGAGGGGATGGTGGCAGTCCCCCTCCTCCACCCCTTGGGGGAAAATGAGCATAATTGAACAACAGCCAGCAGATAGAGAAAGGCAAAGAAATAACCAAAAGAGAGCAGAATCCAAACACAGTTCTAATACCTTTCCTTATGTAACTTGTATGGCAGGCAGAGATACAGGGCAGCTGCTCTGAGATTATTCTTCGTATAAATTCTGAAGAAAAAGCCAAAGAAACAAAATACCCTTGCTAGCTAGGTTCAATGCCCAGGACAAAACAGAGTCCACTTTCTCCACCAAATTCAGTTGGTGTCTACAGGCAGAATATGTGGACCAGTTCTGATTCTTTTCCCCTTACAGAGTGTCTCAGAGGATGAATTTAGACCTCTCCACTGGTAGAGGCACTGGTGTTCCCCTTTGGTTCATTTTCTCACATTCGGCAGATCAAGAATACCAATCTTCATGCTGCTCACTTTGACGTGCTCAAAGCTTTGAATGGTCTATAAGAAAAGCAGATGCATCAGAGGCTAGATGCCAAAAGCCACCTCATGCTCTGTTGTCCCTATTACCTGGACCACGTAGAACTGGCAGTGAAGAACTTTAAAGTATCTTTGGTTTTTGCACATTTCCTAGCGGAGGCTACCATTAGCATGCTGGAATAAATGGCTGCCCCTCAGGGCAACTTAATTTTCCAGTGTTACACCTGACAGCTAATTAAACTAATGTTATGTTTATCAGGTCTTATGTGCAGAACCAAAAAACATTAATGCTCTGTTTCAGATGACTGATCCTTTAGGAAGGTTTAAAGAAAAAACCCATTCCTATCATGACTTACTGAACTGAGCTGCTTAGCATCTTGGAGAATCAAACAATTTGGATAAATACAGACACTGCAGACAAGTCAAAACTGCGGAAGTACCAATCATAAGCTAGAAATAAATACAAAAAGGTACAGACCTGTAGTACCGAGACTGCAGATATGTTGAACAGACGGTTTTTGATACATGGCTAGCAGACCCAAAATCGATTACCTTAACCCTGTAAGGCTGCCGGGCAGGATCCACCAACATAATATTTTCTGGTTTGAGGTCAGCGTGTATTAAACCAAGACTTTTTAGTTTTTTCAGTGCAGTGGCCACCTGTTGCAGAATAGGCCGTATTACTTTTAGCTGAAGAGGACTAAATTTGTTTTGTTTCAGAAAGTCATATAAATTCTGCTCCAACATCTCAAAAACTAAGCAAGTATGGTTGCGATGCTGAAAGCACTCATAAGCTCTCACAAAATTAAACTCATCAGCATTCTCTGTACTTAGTCTTGCTAATATGCTCACTTCTATTTGTCCTTGACGTGCATAAGATGGATGGTTCTTCAGAATTTTGATTGCCACTATTTCATTTGTCCCTCTTTTCCAGCACTTTACTACTTGTCCAAAAGTCCCTCGCCCAAGGAAATCAAGAACCTCATAAGTATTTTTCACGGAACATAACACCTCATGATGCACTAACTGATAATCTCCATCACCACTGGTACCACTTGGCTTTGAAGTTGCAGTAGCCGTCACAATCGTCACTGGGTTTCCCAAGTTTGTTTGCAACATTGCAGGCAATATAGGCAGTTCATCCACAATCTGCATTGCGCCACTCTGATTCTCCAACTCTTCACTCTTACGCTTCAGTCCACATCGCTGGGGGCGGTCCAAGACGTTTAACTCACTTTCTTGTGTCCCAGGCCAAGGTGCTTCCACTTGAGGTTGCTGTGCCCGCACCGCTAATATTTTTGTAGCACCTACAATATTTTTTAAAGCAACAGCACTGGTCTGCAACAAAAAAGTCTCTCTTTGAGGTCTGTCAAATAGGTTCGTAGCCTGCAAGAAAGTACCAACCCTGCTGGGAGGCTGAGCGATTCCCAAATTTTTACCATTCACATAGATCTGTGGGTAGGATCTTTCGTGGTACACACAATTACTTGGCTCCACTTTGAGTTTCTTCACACTACAAAAGGCACTTGACTGAGTTTGATAAACATATGGTGGATAGACCAAGACTTGTGAGGCCATACCTAAACGGAAGGAGAAAAGGAAGAAGATTAGTACAATTTGTCATTTTTTCCTGATAAGTCTATGAAAAATCTTAACTTCAAAACTTTCTCATATTGATTTCACGTCTCTGCTTATCCCACGCACACAAAAATGCAAGCTCTTTTGTACATTAGGATTTAAACTATGGAATTGCTGTATATTTTATATTGTCAATATATCAGTGTCAAATACAATCAGTTTTCATTAGTTCTATAGAGCGTTTTTACAAACATCTTAAGTATCAAAACTGTACAATTCATTTTTATTCTTGTTTAGATACTTTCCCAAGGCACAAAAATAACTTTAAGAACTACAGTACAATGATGTTAGGCAAGATCTGCCATTAACTGCTCCGTAACAGCCACTCCAATTGTAAATTAGTATCACAAATATGAGTAGGATTAAAAATGTCCAGTTCCAACATCTTTCATCGTGACTGATGTATATGAAACAGACAAAAGACAATGGTTGTTACTTCAGTGAGTACAAAACACGGATATTAAGAGGTGAGGAGAATGCATCAGCGGGGTTGGGGTGGACTGGATGGCCTTTGGAGTCATTCTATGCATGCAGTCTGCATTCTAATCCCATCCACATTAGGCTCTTGAACTGGCTTATTAAACCAGGAAATGAATCTTTGGTCTAAAAAGTTCTCTTATCTGAGCTGTTATTCTCCAACTAAAAACGTAACATGGTGTAGTTTAAAGCCTGTTTAGCATACACAAGTTACCTTAACCCAATTTCTGACTGGAGAGCAAAACAGCTTCCTGAGTTTATTTTATAAAAGAAAGCAGGGTATCGATTTTAAAATAAGGACAACTCATAGCAACTTATATGTGGGAAGATATCAGTACACAGGAATCTCCTAACATAATGCAACAGGCATTTTCAAACCACTGTCTTGTTCATACTTGTATTTGCCTTTTCTAATTGTATACTGATGAAAATGCACAAGACAGTACTGTCTAAACAGCAAACTGTAAGAGCTTCATGTTCCTGTAAATGTTCCTAAAAAATAAAGTACTTTTCAAAGACTAAGGGGCAGAATTTGTATTTCTGCACAGTAAAGAGTCCCAGAGACTCTTAAGTATCTAACAGTGCCTTGTGTCTGTGAATGAGAGACCTGAATATATTTTAGTAAATGTGTTACTAAATTATTTCACATGCACAGTAAAATGCAACTGGCAAAGTTTAGTTCTCAAGCAAAAAACCTTCAATTTTACCAAGCTGAGTTCAGCCAAAGCCAATCAAATATCACTCATTTCTATTTTCCATGAGGGTATACTGCTAAAAAGTGTATGCTACTATAAATATTACACTCAAGGGGGAGGGGAAAGGTTTACATTTCCCATTTGTCATAGGTGCACACAACTTCTTTCCAAAGGATGGTTTTTAGCAAAGGCATTTGGGGGCTGGCAGAGAAACCAAGGCTCTGCCCCGCCACTTTTTTTCAGAATCACACCCATATAACCATCCTTGAACAGGCCAAGATATAATGCAGCAGCCAACTAAGCCTCAGATGGTAAGAGTGTCGGGGGGGCAGGGGGAAGATTAAGACTAGAAATGAGACAGAAGGTTCTGTTACACAGCTGAAGCTAAGCAGGTCTAGCAGAGGCCAGTGCTTGGATAGAAGACTGTCTGGATAGAAGACTACCTGGAAACCCTATGCATACAGCTCTGAACTCCTTGGAAGAATGATGAGACAAGATGGTATATTTTCCATAAAAAACAGCCACCACTATTGTGTGGGTATGGATTTTTTTTAAGATACCCTTTATTAATAAGGCAAAAGTCTCGACTGCAGAACAGAATTCACTATGGTGGAACACAGTGACATTTAGTAACCTCTCCAGCTTTATACTTCTAGTTTCTCCTTTCAACTTGCTTCCCTAGCTCAGATACATCTCAACAACAATCATGTTATTTTAACATTCCAAATGAAGTAACACCGGAAATGTCCACAACTTGTAGGCATACAAAACATATTACAGGTGGAGGGGATGGGAATTTGAATCTGGACCCCTTTCTCAGGAAAACGAGTTCCACAAACCCAAAGCAAGAGTTGTGTCTGAATGATAACTACGCAATCATTCTTTGCAATTGTGAGTAAGCTGGACCATATGGCTGGTCTGCTAATCTCTTGCACACTGACAGATCTAAGGCTAGCTGCCAAAGCTGCTCTGCCCCGAATGGAATGAGCCTTGATGTGACCTTCAAGCTCCAAGCCCCGTCAAACTTAAAAGCAAGAAAAATACAGGACACAGTAAATTAATATAAGGTCTTTAATTTATTTAAATAGTACTATCACATTGTTCTGAAACAAAATAGGTAGGAGGATCTAGAATATCTGTATTTCTACAACACTGTCAAGGTAAAACATTCCCACAACACATGCAAGACATTTTATGTGGTAATTTATATTAACTGTTGCCTTTCCTGATCCTTACCCATATCACAACTTTATCTGTGTCCAAATGTAACAGTTACTCATACTACTAGCTTCCATCTTCTACACACAATACAAGTATCTGACATCTTAAGCCATTTCCCTACTCAATCACATTCAACTACTCTTCTCTTTAGCCACAGACAACTGTCTACAAGTTGTTTTCAGCACGACACATTTGACAAGTGCTACATGTCCATCACGTTCTATCACAGAGCTGATGAAATAATTTTTTCCTGGTGTTCCAGGAGAGTTCCCAGCTCTCTGTCCTTCATATTAGACCAGTGAAGGATTTAACATTCTTCTAGCAATATCTGGATGAAAAAATATTTGTTGAAGTGCTGTGGCTTTATAGGGTTTTTTTTAATCTCAAAGCAATTAAACCACAATTTAAAAAGTAAAGTTTGTGTCAGATTTTGAAGAATATACAATTGCACTTAACAGTTTCCAAGTATGTTCATCAGAATTACCATATTAGCAAAGAAGACAGATTAATACAAAAAACATTAAATACTCAGAAACAATTCAATCATAAATACTACCATTTCTTTCACAATAATTAACCATTTCCTTCTCCTCATTACTGATTTAACCATTAATTTTAAAATGCTATTTAAAGATCTTAAAAGTTTAGTTATCAAAATAAAAGGGTACCTATAGCACTTGGGAGTAGCAGGGCACAGCAGAGGAATGAAGATACAGTTTTACAACATCAAGATTTCATATATCGTCCAGAGACAGGCGCAATGGCCACATTCAGATGATCTTACCCTAGCTGAATAAGTCAGGATATCCACATGCTTCACACATCTGCATGCAGCTCCTTTGTTCCCACTTCACTCTTCCCTTCGCACTAGAAAGCAAACCAGGAAGCAGTTATCCATAGCTTCCCATTAAGCCTGAACCAGGGAAGCTACAGTTACCTGCAGGTTCCTGGCTTGCTTGCTTGCTTGCTTGCAGAAAGGGAGGAGTGAAGAAGGATTAAACGGGCTGCATGCGGATGCACAAAGCTCTTGCATAATCCTGGCTTAATAGGCCAGGATTTGTCATCCAAACTGGGCAATAAAGTCATGAAACTAAGTATTATGTATGAATATGTAAACCATGTTTAAGGATCAGTTGCAAACAAGGCTGATGTGGTTTGGTACATTCATGTCTGAACAGAACCTTACCAGTTGACGATACAAACCTGTCCTACAAACAATGTCTCGGAAGCTCAGGAATGTCTCTCACAGGCTTGCATGCTCTCTCTTCCCACCTTCCCCGCCCTTCTCCTCTCTTGCACACAGACTCTCTCCTTCATTTCCTGATTTTCTCTACCCAGTTTGTTGTGACATCTGAATTGGCAAGCTATAGTTAGCACCTTATCTCCAAACCATGATTCAAAACCATAAGCCTGAAATGCTTTTGCAAACTATGGCTTGGAAGCATCACCAATCTTAGTTTGTCAATTCAAGTATCATGGCAAGGTAAACCTATGGTAAGAGAAAACTGGAAATGGAGGAGGGAACCCACATGCAGGGCGGTTAGGACAGGGAGAAAAAGAGAGTAATCATGTCAACCTGTAGCACATTCCTTAGCCTCCAAAACAATGGCATCTGAACTAGGTCTAACCACTACCTCTACACTGAACTATAATTAAGGGCGCAGTCCCATGCATATTTAGACAGAAAAAAGTCCTACACCCACCATTCCCCAGCTAGCATAGCTGGCTGGAACATGCTGGGAGTTCTAAGACCTTTTCCCTGTCTAAACATACATAAGACTGCATCCAAAGTGAGCAATCCTATGGCCCTAGACAGCGTCTGGGGATCCATAGGATAGTTCGGATTCCTGGATCTGAGGTCGGAGACAGCGCTCCAACTTCAGACTCAGGAGTGTGAGCTCCCTGCCCTGCCCTTCCCCTCGCAGCTCGCTTGGAAAGAACCATGTCAGCTGGCTTCAAGGTCACAAAAGCAACCTTGGAAAGAAGGGAAAGGGGGCAGTTCTGTGGGTGGGGAGGAAACCGGGGAAGCCGGGATATCCCCAGCCTCCTTCCCTCCCCCTCCATAGAGACCTAGCCTTGGTTTCTCCATTTTACATATACATATGTTGGGGACATGGCAAGCTAAACCACAGTGTCATTATGCTTCAAACATTAGCCAACAAACCTATAGCTAAGCACTATGTCTGTGTTAGGCTATTATGCAAGACTCTATCTCACTTTCTAGAGTCCCACTGAACCTCAAACATCAACGCAACAAAACCAGTTCTGTTTTCTGAAACCTACACTTCTTCCCTATAGTTAGATCAATGTTATCAGTGTCCATCACAGCAAATGTATGCATTTATTTAAATCCAATTTCTATACCTTTCATGGTCTGCCTTACTTCTTTTAATACACTGCCTCAAGACCAAAAGCCACAGTTTACCTGAGACTATTTGTTTCCTTTACAGAGACCAAACAGTTGCCATTAACTGTCACTAAGGCAACAGGCTAGTATCAGTCTGTTTGCCTATTTTTTTCTTTGCATTTCTCCTCCCATCCACAACTGCCGTGCACAGCTTTCCTTGAACACTTTGCAGATCTTTCCCTTCCCACATGCAGTATATACCTTTACAACTTTTGGCACTGGCAACAACTATCTAAGTCCTTTCCACAGCTCAAGTCCAAATGCCTAAAGCTGTTAAAACAAGGCATTAAATAGTTAAGGGCATAATCTTATGCATGTTTAGACAGAAAAAAGTCCTACAACTCCCAGCATCCCTCCACCCAGCCACGCTGACTGGGGCATGCTGGGAATTATAGGAGTTTTACCTCTCTAAACATCCATAGGATTGCATCCTAAGAGTCTTTTTCCTAGAGACAGAGCTATGGCAACCATCCATCCGCCTGTAATTCAATGCTAAGATGATGTACAAGTTCAGGAAAAAGACAAAAGCCAGGTTCAGTGCTCCAATTTCCAAAACAGCAAAGACTGGATCTTTGCAGATCTTTAATTGCTAAATGAATGGGGGGGGGGATAAAGAGCTGAAAAAGAGTAAAAAAGTCATCTACCACAAAATATTTACAGTAAAGGTTTGGATTATAATTTATTTTGACAAATACCTAAAGAATACATTAGCAAAAGCTTTCATATAAAGAGCTGATAATGTTCACATGTGCTCTGTTCAAAGACTGAATTATGCTGGCCCCAATATTATATAAACACACACACAGGTATTCCATCTTGCATGTTTCTCTGCTGCATCAGTACAGAATAAGAATACCGAACAAGTACTACCATGCACTACTTTCAGGGACAGACTCTGAAGTGACAAATCCAGAGGCAAGGTAGAATAAAATGGTTTGAATTCAACTCTCTCACACCACCTTTGCTGTTAGGACCAAGCAAATGCTTTGGACACCCATAGCCCTTTCTTTAGCATAAGAGGATAGAATGCAGGAACAAAGCTGCTGAATCAGACTAAGATTCTATTGTCAGTCCAACATCCTGACCTGGTTCAGACATAATGCTAACCCATGATTTATTTAACCCATGGTTTGTTGCCCTACTCATGGACCTGGTTTACATGACATACTCCAGCTCACCATAGGTTATTTAATCTGCCATGATGGGCATGGGTGCCATTTTGCATATGCAACCCCAAATAGGGGACTGTTGTGTTATCCATCGTGGAGAAATCTGGCCCTTTGGGGGCTCAATGGATACCTGTGGCTCCCCCAACGTGGCTTGCATTTGTGAGCCGAGCAGAAGGTCAG
This sequence comes from Heloderma suspectum, assembly GCF_057233095.1. Lineage (NCBI taxonomy): Eukaryota > Metazoa > Chordata > Lepidosauria > Squamata > Helodermatidae > Heloderma > Heloderma suspectum. The sequence goes on along the minus strand of NC_139458.1, from coordinate 108,609,151 downwards.
TTCCCAAAACTTAGGAACTTTGAAAGCATTTTTATTTGCGAGTCGCGATTTGCTCAAAATCGTGGTCATAAATATTTATAGAAGTCATGATTTGTGCAAAATCACGGCTGTAAATAGCTTAATGTTGCAGAAGTTGTGCTATTTCCAGCTGCAATTTTGCACAAATTGTGATTTCCGTAAATATTTGCGCCTGTGATTTTGCACAAATCACTGTTTGCACAAATAGCACACCACCATGCCTGAAAAGCCATGAGCTGGCCTGACTCATTGTGTGATGAGTCAGGCCAGCTTACGGATGAGAGAGACGGAGTCGGGGGGGAGGACTCATGAACTTGAGCACACTCCGGGAGAGAGCAGAGGACAGGAAGGCCTGGCGTGCTATGGTCCATGGGGTCACGAAGAGTCGGACATGACTTAACGACTGAACAACACCCCCCAAACACATTCCTATGACATCCCTAATCTGAACCTAGCCATCGGAGATTCCATACTCAAAATTGTGGCTGGCATACACCATGGCCCCTTGAGGGTTACTTAATCCACAAAGGGCTGTCGTATCATGTGAACTGGCCCAGGGTCTACCTGGCAGATAATCCAACAAACTGTGGTCTGTTTTCTGAATCCTTGAGTGTTTCTCTCTTTCACCCACCCCTTCCCTGTATCCCAAATGCCTTTGATGCTGTAGTACTGGCATGCAGAGTGGCTGGACTTTTTGACTACTGCCTCTGTAGCCTGGCAAACACAACCCATGAATAACCCACAGTTCTGGGTTTGCACATAACGACAACCCATAGTTTAAACAATCTATAGTTTATGACCCCCCAAAAAATGAGTTCTCATTCAGGGTTGTTTGTAGTTAACAAACCATGGTTTATTAGCACAGCCATGTTCACACATCACAACAACCCAGAATTCAACAACCCATGGGTTAGCATTATGTATGAACCAGGTCCCTGTTTCCATGGAAATGGTTCCAAGAAGCCATTAGCAGGGCACAAAGGCATCCCCTATGTGTCCCCCATCAATTGATATATAGAAGTATGCTGCCTCTAAACATGAAGGTTCCATTTAGCTATCACAGCTAAGTGGCCTAACCTACATAAATTTGTATAATTCCATTTAAAACAATGTAATCAGTGGCCATCACAGCAAATTCCACAAGTATATGTTATGTGAAGTACTTTCTTTTACCCATCCCGAATCTACTGCTAATCAATTTCATTGCATGACCCTCAGTTATAGCATTATGAGGGAGAAAACGTTCTCTCCACTTTCTCAACAACATGCATTATTTTCTAAGCCTCTATCATGCTCCCTGTAGTTCTCTTTTTTCAAAACTGAAGAGCCCTTATATTTTTACCCTTCCTTGTAGAGAAGGTGCTCCAACCCCTTGATCATAGGCTGCCTTTATACTGTATCTTTCCTAACTTTAATGTCCTTTTGGGGAATTACACACAGTAGCCTCAAGTTCAGCTACATCATATATTTACATAAAAACATTACTATACTGGTCATTTCATTTTCAGTACTTTTCTAATAATTCCTAGCATGGAAGTTACTTTTTTCACCACAACAAGTTAACTTATAAGTTTTCTATCACCTCATATGTAAAGGTGCGTGCGTATGAAATGCCAAAGAGTTGGAGACCAAAAGTGTTATATATTTGATTTTGACTGCAAGATGTAAATGCAGAATAACCACTGATAGGCATGATCCAACTCAGAAAATTTTTCACTATAAACATATGAACTTATCTTATCCCGTGTTAGGCCATTTGTCCATCTAGCCTTGTATTGTCTACTGCAGCTGGCAGCCACCCTTCAATGTCTCAGGCAAAGACAGCCCTTTCCTAGTTTTGCAATTTGAGGCCTTTTTTAACTGGAGAGATCAGGGATTAAATCTGAGACCTTCTGCATTCAAAGTACATGCTCTTCCACTGAACTATACCCCTCAAAAAAATCACTTTCGTTTTATCAAAAATAAGATTCTGAATGCTTAAATATTTATGATATTATTATTAATAATAGTATCATCAACATTTAACCAGAGTATTAATATACTACCATCAATATCAATAATATCATGAAGAAGAAGAGATCATGCTATTTCTGAGGATCATCTATCCCAAAAGGAGTTTACCAAAGCACATTACATTCATACTGTAAGACTGATTAAACCATGTGATATTAATATGATTTTAACCATCATTAAATGGGATAACAAACCACTTTTTGTTTTGCTTTTGCTGAAAGGCAACAAAAGGGTATGCAACAGGAAAATAAATATTTAAAAACGAAGAAAAAAGGACAGTCTTATGGAAGAACAGTACAATTTTATTGTTTATACAAATGCAGAGAAACGATGGAGTGTTTCCTCTTACTACAAAAGTCTGGGGTTATCATACAACACAAGAAGGTACTATACATGATTAAAATAACAAACAAGAAGGTATATGTATTAACAAATTGTAATTCACGTTTTCAAACATAACAAATCGCAGCACAAGTTTAGTTTAGGTTATATATTTGATCTTAAGAATAAAATACGAACATCTTACCATTGTTAATAGCATGGATAACTTGTAAATTGTTGTACAATTTATTATGCATTTGTTGAACAAAGTTGTACAGATAGATAATGTACATGTATTGTAATGGAAATGAAATAAAGAACAGCTAAAATCTTTTAAAAAGAAAAGAAGAGCACATTTGACATGTACTTTAATATCTGCAGGTAGGACTAGAAAACTTAATTTTTATAAAACTTACTATTTCATAACCCTTGTTCAAGGCCCCATAATGGTGATAATAAGAACAGGCAGTTGGTACCCCGCAAACACAGTTCATGAAAAAAAATCAAATCTATAGGAAGGTTTAACTTAACAGAGGGAGCAATCCTATGGCCACTAGTCAGCGGCTAGATGGCCATAGGATATCTGGTTTTCCGGGAACCAACCTTCCCCTTGTTCCGTGCTTCCTTACAGGCAGTGAAGAACAGCCCTGAGCTCCACGCTCTCAAGAGGAGTGTGGAGCGGCCAAAACGGGGCATTCCAGGGGGCATTCCAGGGTGGGGAGGGCAGAAATGCCAGTGCTACACATCCTATGTGTCGTCCAGCAGCCTCCTCCCCTGATCTGCCCTCCCACAGCTAGACAGCCAAAATTGGCTGTCTACCCACAAATGCAGGGCAGGAGAAGCATGGAGAGAACAATCCCCTCCGTGCTTCTCCTGCCCTGCATTGGATAGGCGGTTGGAGGCAGCTGCCTGTCTACATAGGATTGCGCCCTAACTGCATTTATTGAAACATTCAAAGTGTTACATCCCTTATTTTTACAAAACTTCCTTAAATACAATGTTCTTGGTATAAACTAAACTTTGACTGGGTTACTTTTAACTGTAGGTGTCTCTTAATCCCTTCATGAATTGTTAACAGGCTGCATGTGACTGGTATATTATTGTACTTTGGCCTACACCTGGGTTTATAAAGTTGTACAGATACATTTTTTGCATTCGTATTTCATTTTGCTCCAGTTTACAATTAATAATGTTTAATTATACTTGACTTTTTTATATTAAAAATAAAACTTTATGGTACGTTGTTATAGAAGGTAGTCTAATGCTTTTTTAAAAAAGCTTTATGGACATAAATTAACTTCCGACTTTGAATAATAGTGAAAACTGTTGTTATTGGTGGAATCTGCGCGTCAGGAGCTTTCCAATGAAGTGTCTTTCATGAGAATCAGTCAACAGGAAGACAATCAAAAAGGGATGACAAATTAACTCTTGACTATAGATTAGCCATTACCAGCAGTCCCACCGATTAGTAGAGGATAGTTCAAGTTCCTTCTGCAAGGCCCTGTGTACGACATTGGCTTGCGTAGTTAAAATAACTGTTTTCATGTCCTTTAAAATGAGCCAAGTAGAAGTGAGACACAAGCTCAAACTACATGTGATGACAGCAGACCCATGAATTTAAATCCAGATCTGCCTTGATCACTTTTAAAGAAGGATGAGGCAAAGACCATCCAATTCTGATAGCACAAGGGGGATTCAAGGAGAGCATGCTAAAGTCTCCCCTACTTACCTCCCCACAAGTATTTTTCTTCTCAGCCAAATTCCCATACTGGGTGAGCTTGGCTGGGATAACTGTGCCTGGGATGGGGGAAGAGGTTATAGGGAGGTAAGCAGCAGGGCACTGGAGAGTTCAGCTCCCCCACCACACATACAAGCACCCATGCAATCCTTACACACTAAAAAAAAAAAACACCACCCAGATTCCTGCTCCTCGTGGAGTTTGTGCCTCATTTTCAGTACACACAAGATTTTTTCCTAGTGAATTTTTATGCTACTGAATAGAACAGGAGAAGAGATTGAGTAAACTGAAACTCTGATATTGTTATGTTAAACAAGAAACTAGTTTAGCTTTGGAACACACAATTCAATTTGAATTATCATTTAACGGATTTATACACTGCTTACCATATCTAAAAGATATAGCTTGAAGCACCGCATGCATGCAGACTTGTATATTGGAAGTACACCAGTCGACTAACATAAAAGTTGTACTAGGAGCCTGAGAAAACACTATGACACTAAGCCAATAAGAAGCAAATACTGATGCTGTCCACACCATTACACTAATTTGAGCCCAGTACAGGCTACTCAAGAACTGGAAATGGAAGCGTGAACAGAACAAACTGCTGACTCATCAGGCAGAAATTCTGAGGAAGAGGGGGTCTTGACAGTCATGGGTTAGCAGATCTTGTCTCAGGGATCTACAACCCACAAGCTGGTCCAAGGGCAAGTACCCAGAGGAAAAGGGCTTGATGCTTAACTCTGCCCACAGGGATTCAGACTGGATGGAAATCAGATAATGACTGGGTTCAGATTATCATTGTGGGTTCCTTCCCCACCCTCAGCTCACCAGTGCGCAACCATGATTTGCAAGATTACCCGCGATGCAGCATGGGTTGCAATGTCATCCAAACCCGGCATGCCACGCAGCAGGAGTAGCTTCTTACCCACACCACAACACATGGCTTGCAGTAGGGGTTGTGGGGTGGGTGAGAAGCCACCCTCGCTGCACGCCAGGTTTGGGCGACATGGCAAAGCCATGCTGCATTGCAGTTAATTATGCAAATCGCACACACAGCACGTGCAGGGGCAGGGTCTTTCACCCCCACAATCATCTGAACGCGACCAGTGAGTGTAACCACCAAGTGAGTGCACACTGCAAAAAATTCTTAAGCAAGTCAACATCCCTTCTACTATGCGATTGCCATCTTCATATACTTCAATTGTTGGAATCTAGCAAGCCTAGTTTTTTCTGGCCATGGTAAATCACTACCCCTAATTTGTATTTTGGTGAAGACTTTAAGATGTTGCTAATATGAACATGTGTTGCTATTCTTCAAATACTTGCTAGTCTTCAAAATTCAGTTCCCTTCTATAGGTTTCTAGAAGTGAAGTATCTCAGCGGGGAGCAAATGTGAAAATGGCCCCCACCGCCAAATATGTTGCCCTATTCACAGGTCTCCATGGGGGGATTTCAGCCATGGGGGGGGCGGTCTTCAAAAGGTTCATGGCAGACCTCACTACTAGCAGTTACCCTTTTCTCCCTCTTTAAAACATTTTAAGCACTGCTGCCACAAGCAACAGGGAGCCCTTCTCAGCAGCCACGAATTGGAGGTCACCGTTGTTCCCTAGAATGCCTGAGACATAGTCATCAGTCCAGGGCATTCTAGAGAAAATAAATGGAAGCTAACATCACCCAAAAAAGGTACATTTGAAAAGGTACCACCACTGCTGCTTTCCCCCCAATGTTGCCCCCCCCGCACCTTCATACATTTCTGAAGGGTCCCCCCACAAAACCAGCCCAAGAATTTCAGGAGGCCCCAAATCCCCAATCCCATTTTGAGCCAAATATTCTCCCTTCGGAACCTTCAGTTCAGTCTTAACCTTGACTGTAGTGCAGGGATAAAATCCAATATCACACAAGCAGAAGTCCTCCACATAGCACCCCTCAGGAAACAGATTTCGAGGACACCCCGGGGGCTGCTCAAATCACACACACCTGTTCCACTGGTGGAAGCAGTCTCACCACCAGAAAGACCTAAGTGGATTCCACCCTACGGCACCATTTCGCACTCTACAAACCACCACTTAGCACTTTGCAACTGGAGGGATAATTCTGAGCTGTTATTTATGGTAATATATTTTAGGGCAGGGGAGGCAACCATTTTTGGTTTGGGAGCCAGAGTACACCCAACTACTGGACCAAGCAGGTGGGCCCCACTCCAAAGCCCCTCTCATGACAACATCCACCCCCTCCTCACCCACTTTTCAAAAAACAATTTTTCTCTGTGCAGAGAGAAGCAGAGAGCCCCCCGCCCCATGCACAGAGAAAGGGACTTGGCTGGGGCTTGCAGGAGCTGGCTCATGAAAATCCTGGCTGAGTTGGGCTGCTCCTTCCTGCACTGCTCACATCCCCATCAGGACACAAGCATCATGGCCAGCCATGAGGTGCAGAGGAACCCCCAGAACTTCCCTTCACACACACTCCTGTTATAACCACCTAGCCAGTTGCTGAATGTACTTGAGTTACATTATTATAATCAAGATAACCAGATCTGCTGCAATATTAAAAATTACGAGTGGAGGCTGGATATGTTTTGTTTTGTTTAAGGAAACAGCTCCTTTTTCTGCTTCAGAAGCCATTGTGGGACAGGCTAAGCATGGGTTCTCAACCTTTTTGGGTTAGCGGACACATTTGGAATTTTGACAGAGTGCAGTGGATGCTCTCACAAAATGGCTGCCAGGGGGGTGCCTTGTCCATTCATTAAATGGCTACCATGGTGGGAACAGCTGGTCTCAAAACACTCATTTCCCAGAAGCCAAACCAGTGAGACTAAAAGAAAAGTAACTTGACCAAGAATCTAAGTACAAGGTGGAGGTGGTGTCTAAACTCAAAAACACAAAACCGCTCTTTTGTACCCAAATAAAGATGGCACTGGAGGTCAGCACTTAGCTGTGCAACAAGCCACCTTCCTAGTTTTAAAGAATTGTTTTTGTTTTTTAAAAACCTTAAGAAATAACACAATCAGAAAGGGCGGGGAGCCTGGCAGACTCCAAGAGAGGAGTCTGTGGGTACACTGGCACCCATGGGCACTATGTTGGACTCCCCAGGGTTACTGCAAAATAAACACATGAGAAGGTAAATTAGAACCTTCAACACTGCACAACTGAAAGGGAGGGGGGCTCAAGCAGAGATCATCGATGTGAGAATAGATGGAATACAAGAATATCCCTGTCTTGATTTGTGAAATGCTGGAAGATATGCACCTTGCCTGAACACCATAAATTAGCTATAGAGCAATCACACTATGCCAACTGAAAATACAATGGTCACACAGTTCAGTTCAGCTATTTTGCCTTGCAAAATATAAGGCAACACAATATAACTTTGGGGTTACATATATTATTAAGGGGATAAAAGTGGCTGAAACAAGCAGCAATTCTGTAGTTTCTGCAATCCAACATGAAGATCCAATTGAAACAGCAGAACAGTGATTTCAGTACACTGTTCATACAAAGCTTCTTCTGATCCCAAAATTCTAAGATTTTGTATATTTGTACTTCATTAACTATTCTAAACTACCACAGTGCCCAATTACAGTGATCTAAAGAAGAGGTTACATGTTTGTAAATGGGGGGGGGGGCAGTGATGTCGAGAGCAGCAGGAACAGAAATATTCTAGAGAAGAGCCAAGGCCACAATACAGTGGCTACAGATCCACCCATGTTGGTGGAGGTGTAGTCATGGCAACTTTCAGCAATAACTCCACCTACGTTGGCAGAGCTGCAAATCGGGTTGTTATGTTGCAGTTGCCAGACACGTCTTTCTCCTCCCTTCCCTCTCAAGGCCAAACTAGATATTACATGAGAGGTGTGTATGTGTGTCCAAATGAGAAGTTAAAAGAAAAACAGTCACAGGACAATTAGATCAGGAGCAGGGGATTAAAGGGGGTATAGAGCTACTCTACCCTTTGCCCACTAGCTATTTTTCTGCTCAGAATGTTCTCTGATTTTCTACCCATGGGTGAAAAAATGAAAGATCCACAGCTTGGGGCGGGGGGGGGGGTGTATTCAATTCTGAGTGTAAAAACAGCTGAAGATTAAAGGGCTAATCAGCTCCTCTGTCCTGCCATTTCTTTAATCACAGTTGCAACCTTTCGTCTGCTTTCTGTTTATAAGATCTTTGAGAAACCAGTTACGCATGCCAGTGGTGTAATGTTTACTTTGGCTCTTAAAAAAAAAAAACCCAACCCCTGAAGAGGGAGGGGATTTTGAGGAAGATGGCAGGAAAGGGATTCAACTCTTGGCATAACCCATACTTAAATAGGGTCTCTACTCAGGGGGACACACAAAACCAATATAGACTAATGACTACTCATTTCATTCTCGTCAGACCCAGTGACTTTTAAGCTTGTGAACAGGCTGAAGATGGCAGCTGGTATATTTAACCAAATTAGTTGCCTATCAACCATTTTGAGAAATATCAGTTGAGAAAAAAAAACCTCTCATTATCCTCAATAATTAATTCACTTAGAACTATATGCAAGAGTCATTTTAGAGCTGCTGGAATATATTCAGCAAAGCAGCCTAACTTATTCACTTAATACATTTATTTTTGTAAACTTACTTAGAGCAGACCAAAAGAGGCATGCCTGTTAACAAAAAAAATATTTTTTTACAGATGAGTAAGAAAAAACAGGATTCTTCAGAGACATGCTCCAGTCTAGGCCTGCTATACCAGCCTCCACTTTTGCTGCAGGGAAAGCAGTTCAAGGCATGCTAAAGCAGATAAATTCCAAACAACGTATACTGGAGAACTTGTCATTAAACACATACACACATAAAAATGCCTGCTGCATCATGCAAGCCAGCAAACGGGAGGATGTTATTCCTGAAAACAACTGCGCCTTTAGTCAATTTATGACAATACTAAGACTTGCTTTGCTAACTATCTAGAATTGGTGTGTCTCAGCTGCCGTGGCAGTGCATCACTGCAAAACACAACACAATGCCAACCCTGGAAGGAGATTAAAACACATTCAGGATCAAGTCAGTGCAGACATTTAACCTTTCCTTCAGTCTAGGCGGCCAAGCCCAAATTGTTCTTTATTTACTGAAAAGACTTTTCACCCACTTCTCTCACAGAAACGTAGTTTCTTTGAAACATTTCACAACTGTTGTTGTACTTGTATCTCTGGCACACAACCTAACATTTTAGCAACTGAGAAGACATTTCCTTATTTTTTCCCAAGTTCATCTTGCCCAAAGGCACATATTAAGTAGATTAAGTAATCAGAACAAACTGTTACTAGTAGGAAGGCATTTTAAAGTGCTTCAGAAGATAGAGAGACTCATCAAGAGGATCAGTTAAGGCTAGGGATGCGCAAACTCACACCCGCTGGTCCCTGGACCACGCTCGAGCTCCTCCCGTTCTTGGCAAGCAGCCTGCACTCATCCCAGAGGCCTCGTCGAACTCCACAGTCACCATTTTTTAAAAAAATAAAATGGCAATTGCAAAAATGCACATATTCGCATATGCACGAAAATGCATTTTGCAAATGCGCATATCTGCATTCGCAAAAATGTGCATTTTCACACATATGCAAATATGTGCATTTTTGCCATCACCATTTTTTTTTTTTTAATGGCGACCGCAGAGCTCAACAAGGCCACCAGGGTGAGTGCAGGCCACTCACCAAGAGTAGTCAGGGGGCAAGCGGGAGTACAGGCAGGCCGGAGGGGCCCACTGGATTCCCAGATGGAATCAGGTACCCGCACCATACCTAGTTAAGGGAGTACCACAGAGCCAAGTTATAATCCCATATAAACTGCAGCATGATGTAAAAGGACTGCCTGAAACACTTTGTGTTCATAACTGACATCATGTGATGCTATGTCAAAGACAGAGCCCTGCCCATTTTCAACAGCAATGCACTCATCATGCTGCAAGAAAAGATAGAGCAAGCCAACTAACTGCTTACTGAGTCAGTGTGGGTAGGAAGTGACATCAAGGTCACGTTCCCCGCCCCCGCCCAAGACAGCTGGCCTTCAATTGTTTTGACTTAATCGAAAAAGGGGGAGAAACGGTTTCCCCCACTAAACAGAACTGCATGTATTCAGAGGGCTAATATTTACTAATGAACATGGTCTGTGTAACTACATTCAAAGTGAAAATTATTTAGCCAGTGTATTATGATGGGAAAGCAAACCAACATGTTTCAGTTCAGTAAAAACAACTGTAAAAAATCTACCAATCTTTACACTTTTATAATAGCTGCAAATTCAAAATGAATAAAAAAAGACTGTCTGTATACCTGGTGCTTGCACTATTCTAAGATTCTCAAAGCTCAATCTGCAGAATGTTTATATTTCAAGTGCATTCTAGTACCAGGTGCCCTTATCACTGTTGCATTTATTATCAGTTCTGATAGAGCAGCAAAGTTACAAAATAGAAGAACAAACATTGCCAGCAAAAGGGCCAAGAATTTGTGTGGCTGGTTTTTTGTTTGTTTTGTTTTAACCTTTACAGATTCTAAATTTTTTCTAAAACAGGTTATAACTTCCTGATTACAGAGGATCAAAAGCTAAAAAAGCCAGTCAAATCCCTCAAAACTATACTGAAATCCAATTTGGGTATCAAAACTTAAAGCATCAAGTGTGTAATGCCCAGGCACAACCAGTCAGTGCTATTTTAAGTCCTGTCAACCAAAAACATTATGCTGAACAACTATTACTTGGAAAATAATAGCACTATTTGACTTGGCCTTGAGAAGATAATTAGAGAATGACATAATTGTTTCTTAATTTAAAGAGGGAAAGAATACAGAAGACAAAACAAGAAGCAATCATTTATATTACAAGACAGAAATAAAGGATTACAATAAGCTTCTAAATAGCTTCTTGCCCAGTCACCACTGGCAAGTAAGAACTGCCTCCAGGCAACTGGGCAAGGAAATGCATTCCAACAGGAAGGTAGTTTATCGTTTTTCTCCTTTTCAGCCCCCCAATGTTCCACAAATGACCTTAATTTTAGATCAGGGCCAATCTTTCATTTTGGGGCAACATGACTGAGCGGTTGGTTGCTATTCAACTTTAGGTGCTACTGGATAATAATGATTATCTGGATGTATTTCAATCTGATTTTGGGGTGGAGACTGCCTTGGTTGCCCTGTAGGATTACCTTTTCCAGGAAAAAGTTACGGGGAGTACATTCCTGTTGGTTCTCCTGGACCTTTCAGCAGCTTTCAATACCATCAACCACAGCATCCTTCTGGGGAGGCTTCCTGAATTGGGAGTTGGAGGCACTGTTTTGTTTTCTGCAGTGGTTCCACTCTTGCTTGGATGGCTGGTTTCAGAAGGTCATGCTGGTGAAGTATAGTTCGGCCTCATGGAAACTCTTTTGTGGCATCCATCAGGGCTCTATTTTGTACCCCATGCTTTTTACTATCTACATGAAACGGCTGGGAGAGGATATCTAGGGGATGAAGTGAGATGTCATCAATACATGGATGACAGCCAACTCTACCTCTCCTTTTCACCAAATAAAGGTAAGGCAGTATTCTGAACTGAAATGTCAATTAGTGCAGAACAGAGCAGCAAGGTTGCTTAGTGTGACTTGCTGTTTCAAACATTTTCGTGCAGTCCTGCATCTGCTGCACTGCTTGCCAGACAGTTTCCAAACTGCTGGTGCTGACCTTTTAAGTTCTAAATGCCTTAAGACCAGTCTACATGAAGAACCTTCTCCCATTTGTTCCTGCCCAAACTTTGAAGGCTGTATTCCGGTTGCCAACACCTGCAATGGTGCGACAGGTGGCCACTGAGAAAAGAACCTTCTCTAAAGTGGCCCCCTGTCTATAGAATGTCCTTTCTGGGGAGAACCTGGAAATATTTTAATAGTTTCATTATTTGTATTTATCATTTTGGTTGTTGTTTTATTATTGTTGTGGGGGGGTATGATTGCAAACCACACTGAGGGCATCTGCCAGTTGGGTGGTATATAAATTTAATTAATAAATAACCACTAGCACTTGCTTCTCTATTGTCCTGAGCATTTAGCTTTCAAGGATCTGATCTTGCTTAGCGTCCTTCATATGCAAAGGAAGTGCCAACCCTTCATTTCACAACTGCTCCCAAATCTAAGCAGATATAAATTCTGTAGCACAAAAGGCATGTGAACTTCATGACCACAGTCTTGGATTAGTCTTCAATGTTTAGTATAAAGGAGTTATTTAGTTACAACTGATTGGGTGCCATAACAATGAAAACATATTAGCATTCAGGCTTATGAAATATGAACCAGAAAACTACAGAACTGATTTAAATCAATTACCTAAATTGGCGCTTTATTCTTGGTATTTTAAGGGTGCAATCTTATGCATGTTTAGCCAGAAAAAAAGTCCTACAATTCCCAGCATTTTCTAGCCAGCATGGCTGGCAAATGCTGGGCGTTGTAGGACTTTTTCTGGCTAAACATGCATAGGACAGCACAATCACCTTCAGCTCTTCACACATTTCTCTGCCTAGAGGTGAACATCTGGGACGATAAACTAACACCCTGAGAGGAACTGTCTAAGTCGGGATCAGAAACTGATCCCAGGACCCAAACTATCTTACCACTGAATGGGGAGGAGCATAGCAGAAACAGGGTTTGCCTAAAATACTAATTGAGTCTACGCTGTAAAACACAGTATCCTTCAAAAAGTTGACTTGAGGAAAATTGCCAGTGGATGATTGTCATTAAAGCACACAATTTACAAAAAAAATTTTGGATTGCTAAGCAGTAAACAATCACGATAAAATGAAACTACTTAGCCTTCCTCAAATCCAGGCAAATGTAAACGTACATAACCATAGTGTTTTGTGTCAGAAATTCCTACCAACTAAGAAGTATTGCATTTCTCTGGCTTTTAAACTACCACCTATTGCCCCTGTGTGTACTATTAGCATATAAAAGTGATTATTAGAGTACACTAATGTTTCAGACTCCCTATGCTTACATTATCAACAACACATTACACAAGAAAGAGTCTTGTGCCACCTTGCAGACTAGAAAAATTATGGCATATGTTTTCATACACTAGTGTCCACTATGCCATAACAAATTTAGAGCGCAATCCTATGGCTACTAGACAGCGGCTAGACGGCCATAGTATTGTTTGGTTTCTGGGAACTGGCCTCAGAGCCTGCACTCTGCGGTTGGTTCCCGGAAAACCATCCCCCTGTCCCCTTCCCCACCACCTCGTAGGCGGCGCGGATCATCCCCAGGCTCCGCGCTCGGATAAGCAGAACGGAGAAGGGCGAAATGGGGCATTCCCGGGGGCAGGGAGTGCGGAAGTGCCAGTACGATGCTTCCTATGCGTTGTCTGGCCTCCCCTGCCATTCCGAAGTCCCACAGCTAGACAGCCGAAATCAGCCATCTAGCCACAAATGCAGGGCGGCCGAAGCATGGAAGAGAAAATCCCCTCCGTGCTCCGCCTGCCCTGTATTGGATAGGCAGTCACCTCCAAATTCGGAGGCAGCCGCCTATCTCGATAGGATTGCTCCCTTATTAGCCTTTAAGACACAAGAGGTACTTCTCTTTGCTGCAACATACTAACACAGCTATGCCTGTGGAAACAGAGTACACCAATTGACAATCTTTAAAACATGAACAATAAAGAGTTTCCAGCTGCAATCCTATACCCCCTTACCTGGCAGTAAGCCTTATTAAACTCAATGGGACTTACCTCTGAATGGACAGATATAGGGCTGCAATATTAGTGAATCTAAATCAAACAATAAAAGCAGATTTCTTTTCTCTACAGGATATATGGATTATGCAATTTAACTTGTATTTACCAATAATAAAAGTTGAATAGGTCAAGTATGTGTGATCAGCATAGTATTTTTCCACAGAATCATCATCTTTTAAAAGAACCTAGATCATTCACAAGCTCATTCTCCATACTAAAGCCGTGACCTAGTTACATGCTTCTTAATCTATTTGCTTGATGACACATTTATTAAAATTAGACACTTTAATAACTCTGTAGTGTTAGCGTCACTTTTTTTTTCTCTAGCATTATTCATTTGTGAAAGGTCTCCAACAAGCCAAACTTCTAAAAATTATCAGAATTTTTTCTGATAATTTTCTGAGAATGTACATGAGATTCAAATTCACGATAAAAACCTTATTGCTAGGGGACTGCAGTTTCAGATAACATTAATGTTTAACTAGCCTTCTAAGTAGGGTTATAAAGAGATTTCAAGATTGATCTCCACAAAACTAACATTCCAATAGCCTACTTAAATCATACAAGAAGCCAACAACTATCAATAGAAGTGAACAGTGGACATCCAAGTTTCTTTTAAAAAATAAATTAGATTTTAATACCACAGAACAAAGAGTCAATGATTTAGAGTACACTTTATATAGTACTTAGTGCATAGTCATGGCTTAATATAAGTGCATTTACAAAATTAGCTACACGCATATCCAAGTGTCTGGTTTCACAAGGCACATGAGAATAAGACACCAACATCTCTGGCCAAGAGAATGCAACATTTAGCCTATAAAACATGCACAAAATGCCCATCCAAAGATAAACTTGGTTGGTTGGGGGGGGAGATTTCAATTATGTGAGTATATTAGTCTTCTTGAAAATAACATTAGAGGTTATTAGTTATCAGGTCAACTGTTCTGTAATAAAGCTGCCGTATTAAAAGCACTGAGATCCTGAGATAGGAATCATACCATAAATGTTTACCTAATAAAGTTAATTAAAATAAAAGCAAAACTTTAAAAAAGCAGTATACCTTAACTTCATAAAGTTCATGCCCAAGTAACTAAGTTTCTCATCAAACAGCAACAACAACAAAACACGATACAAGATAGTGAAATGTTAATATTCCACAAAAGTTGTTTTCATAATGAACAAAACATACCACAGTATGGCGGAAAAAAACTAAAACTCAAACACCAGCGTTTCCCTTAAGAGAATTCAAATCAAGGACTAAGCTATTATTGTTAAATTCTACATCAATGTCCAAGCCCTTTAGCTTTGAATTGTTGCCAATACGAAGTGATCAGGCGACGTACCATTTTAAGTTAGCTTTTTCCCCCTGACATGGAAACAGACATTACTTTCCCAAAACTACAGTTGCAAATTACCTCCGAGTCCCAAAGGGAAGCAATAATCCCCTGTAACAGGAGTAGCCTGCGACCACGCCTTCCCGCTGCCCTAGCAAGCTGCAAGCCGAGCAGTCGTGTCACATTTCTTCTTTCATACAGAGGGATCCTAAAGGTTAGTTTTACACAAGCCGAACAGGCTCATCTAGCAAAAGTGCAAGGGGGAGGGAAGAGACATAGGCAGGCAGGCAGGCAGGCAGGCTCATATATACACACACACGAAATTTCTGGCTGCCAAAGGAAAAGAACGCCACAGAAAGCGAGAATGGGCGCGATATGGGAAACGGGGCTAAACTATTTATATACTAACCGGTTTGCTCTCAGATCGGACGGTGGCAATTCCACTTTGTAAACATATACAGAAAGTAACAGAGGGGAAGTGTTAGAAAATTAAGCTCTGCCATCTACAGTAGTAAGCGGCGACTGAGGCATTAATTTCATCAGATGGAGGGAGAAAATATGTGAGGGTTAAGCCCCAGAGCAGGCAGGGGTTGACTGCTAGAAAGAAACGCATCGCGGCTCTCCCTGCGTTGGAAGTCATGCCCTCTTACCTCGCAACCCCTCCTCCTGGTCCCAGATGCACGGAGACCGGTTGTAGTTAGTCAATGTAAAACTCTAAAAGTACTCTGCACATGCTCGCAGACACTCCGCTACTATCTCTCATGGCTCAAGTCCTGGAATCAAAGAGAGGGGCCCACCCGAAACCCTGGCGGCGACTGGGACCTGGGAAGTAGAGCCAGACCCCTCAAAAGGCTGCCGTCTCACGCACACTTCTTTGGAAGTCCCGAAAGGGATTTACTTCCGAGTAAACATGCCTTAAGGTCGGGTTCTCCTGTCCGCTTCTGGAAAAACAAACACGACGCTCATTCCCAGAAAGGGGCCAGCTGACGACAAACACAGGCACGCACGTAGCCCGATCTACCGCGCTTCCCAACCCTCTGGGAGAGCTTTCGCTCCCAGCTCCGGGTCGACGAAAGGGGGGGGGGGGATAACAGCCGCTGGAGGGGCCGTGGAGTTTGGAGCTGGAGGTGCTGAAATAATAAAAAAAAAAAATCCTCTTTGGCTGGTCCACGCCCTGAATTTTGTTCCCATCAACTCCCATATCCCAGTCGCGGTGGGGAGGCGGGTCGGATTCGCCCTGCCCGCACCCCGGGAGAGAGGAGGAAAGGCGAGCAGCCTCGGTCATTCCGCTCGTCCTCCCTTCCCCGCAGTCTCTCACCTTCACAGATCCGGCAGCGCTACAGTCCCCGCCGCCGCCGCCGCCGCAGCCCTCGGCATGTCCGGAGAGCTACTACAAGGAGGCGCCTCCCAGGCCGGGCTCAGCCTCTGGCTGCTGCTGCTGCCGCCGCTTCCTCGGCCGCTGCCATCTTGTCCTGGCGGCTGAGAGGAACGCGCCCCGGCTCAGCCCGCTCAACTCCCCGGGCCTCCGCCTCATCTTCCCGGGGAGGGACCCAGCCTGCCGCCGCCGCCGCCGCCGCCGCTCCCGCCGCCGCCGCCCACTTCGGCGGCTGTTCCCGCTCCTCTGGTGGCGGGGCCTAGGGGCAGCGGGCGCAGCTGCCTCCGTCGTCGTCCCGCCGCCGCCCACCTCGCTCCTGGGGCTGCGAAGGCGCCTCAGCTCAGCCCCGCTCCGACATGTCCCCGTTCCGCTTCCAGCCTGCGGGGCCCTCCTGCCGAGAAGAGGCGAGCCGCCCTCTTCCGCAGCTGCAGCGCCCTCGGCTGGTTCCTGCCTGCCTGCCGGCTGAAATCGGAGCTCTGAACCCGCCTCCTTCTCGCCTCGCTTGTATGGCCCCGCTTGGTCCTCTCGCTCACAGAACGCCTTCGCATCGCCACGGGCGACGGTGAGCGCCGAGAGGGGCAGCAGAGAGCGAGCCCCGTTCTGGTAAGGCCGCCGAGCCCTTTCATGCAGGACCAGCAAGTCCTACTGAGTTCAGTGGGGCTTGCTTCCACATGAGTGTGCCTGGGATCGCAGCCAAGGGCAGCCCCAGTTTGAAACGCATAATTCTGGCCAAAATTATTGCACGTTGCATGTTTCCAGGTCTGTAATACAAACGTAAAGCCCACAGTGGGCCAGAATATCCATCTACAAATGGCTTTCTGGGGGGGGGGGGGACTTCAGGCCAAAAGCAGCCCACAGTGACCAGTTTTAGGAACTGCCACATCCAACAGTACCAAAAAGAAAGCTAAAACTTGTTCGCATTCACATAACCAGCTATTCTGTTAGCTTAAAAACACAAAGTCTGTTAGCTTAAAAACACAAAGTCATCTTACCGTCTGTGCCTTTCACAGAGCAAGCAAAGGTAAGCCTGTGAGTTGACATACATGTTCCTCTTTGTCCATTTTGAATGCATGTGCTGCTCCTATAAGGGTGAATAGTATCTGGATTAAGTTAATTACCAGGTATGTACTTGAGCTTGTCCCAGGCATTTGGGTGCTATAAACAAGGATTAGATGCTTCATTGCTCATGCCACATTCAGTCTTCTACTCTGGATTTATGCTAACACACACACACCCCAGTTTCTTCAACTGCCAGTCCAGTTGGCTTCTGTATGGACAATGGAGAAAGGTGCCCAGGGCAAGGAAGACCTTTGGGGCCCTGCCCTGGTCAGTTTCGTAGGACCACCCAGGGGGTTTATGTGGCCTGGTCCAGGTGTGATGCCCTGAAGCTCAGCCACTGTGCTTTAGTTTGCACAAGCCGAAGCTCGAAGAGACACATTCTGAGCAGTGGCATTGCACTATGCAGCACAGCAGAACTATCACAGGTTTTACTTTTAAATCTTTTTTGTTTTGTAGCAGTTCCTATCTTTTGGTAGGCATTCTTTATTTTAGAATATCCATTATTTTGTCTTTAAAAGTAATAAAGAAAAATTATGAATAAAGAAGGTATCCAGCTTTCCGCTTACAGCTTTCCACTTTATTTTATTATTATTTATATAGAGCTTATAGTGTTGCCTCAAAGTAAAGTGCAAAGTTGCCCAAAGGTAAAGCTGTGTTCCGCTGATTTTTACCTAGTGCAAACGATATCAAAGTGGAAATTGAGAAAGAAACATACTTTAAAGCTAACTGAAGGATGATCATTTTTGTAATTAGTACCCAAACACCCGGTAGAACTGTGCAGGAAATGTTACAGACATTTGCTTTTTGCCACTCTAGCTCACTATAGCCAGTACATTCAAAAAACCTCAGCCACTGAGCTCAGTTTGGTGGCCCCCTCACCTCAGTGCCCTGGGCAACCACCCATCTCGCCCACCCCTAAGGCCGGCCCTGAGGGTGCCATCTTGTCCTTTGCCTCAGGCAGCAAAATGTCTTGGATTGGCCCTGTCTGGGCTCCTTGCTGCCCACTCTCCTTCTTCACCCCATCTATAACCCAAAGACATGCACTGTTGCAACCTCATTTTCTGGGCAAACTTCTATACTTTCAACCAAGATACCATAAGAAATTTTATACTACCCCCCAGTTATATTCCCACAGCAGTTTACAAAAAGAATAAAACAAAGAAAATGTAACTACAAGAAAGCATAAGAAGCTAAAAGTGACAAAATCATAAAAGCAGCACAAAACAGTCAGCAGTATTAAAATTGCTTCTTGGGTCAGGATAATAACAAGATTAGGACAATAAAAACCCTATGCCAAAAGGATAAGTAGGTGCCACACAAACCTCTCTGGGAAGAACGTCCCACAGCTACCTGAAGTAGAGCGCAAATAGCTACCTCTCTCCCCAGCTTCATGGTGCTGCCTGAAGCAAATTGCTTCACCCTGTGTCATAGCAGGGCTGGCCTTGCCTTCGACAGCTTTTTGACAGGCTGAAATTCAGCAGGGATAGTATCCATCAGGAAGAGGATGTGGCAATGAGAAATTCAACAGTGATGATAAGGGCGTCCTATCAGGGCACAATCCTATGCATGTTTAGACAGAAAAAGTCCTATAACTCCCAGCATTCCCATGGCTGGCTGGGGAATGCTTGGACTTGTAGGACCTTTTTCTGTCAAAACATGCATAGAATTGTGCCCTACGAGGCATGCTAGAAAAATGGTGGCAGGCCTCACTGTTCCCTACCATGCCTTCCCTCTGAGCCAGCTGTTCACCATTCCAGGCAAAAAGCAGAATCCAGTGGGGCATTTACGCCCCCGCCAATTATTTTCCTCCACGCCGATTCCCTTCTGCAAGCGATGGGTCCTACCAATTCTGTTGTGCAAGTGGAACCCACTGCATATGCAAGGGAGATCTGGAGCTTCCTAGCGGAAGCCCCAAAATAAGCAGAAATGCTTGTTTCTGGAAGGAGACAGATTGGTGGAGCTCTCTTATGCTAGCTCCACCAACCTGCCTCCTTCTAGAAACTACCATTTCTGTTCATTTGGGGTTGCCTTGGAAGTGCTAAATTGCCAATGTGCAAGCAGTGGGGGCTACCTGTGCAACAGAATTGGCAGGGCGCGGAAGAGACTCGGCAGAGGTGGAAGCACCCAACTGGATTCTGCCCAAATATTCCACCTGTCTAACAGGTGAAATCTTTCTCTACACAACAAAGGCTTTTTGCACATGGATGCTGCTAAGATAGAAAGGGCTGAAGAATAGTGAAGCTACTCGACTAGCTCCAGTCACTGCAATAGCCCTCACTTTTACAATTTTGCCTGACATCATTTTGCCTTTACATTCTAAAGCCTCATTCATGTGATACTTCCTGCTTTCTGCTGTGAGGTGAATGAATGCATCATAATTCCCTCAAGCACTAGCGCTTTTGAGAAATTGGATGTCTTTTCTTTCAATGTCATCAATGTCAATAAGCCTTTTGAATAACCCCCGAGCTCTGAGGATCATCAATTTCTAAAAACCTTTAGCCTTGGTCATAATTTAACGAAAATAATAATAATTATTACTATTACTATTATTATTATTATTATTATTTCTATACTGCTTCTCATTTGCACAAATCCCAAAGGAGTTTACAAAATAATACAATAAATACAATACAATAAATTAGAGACTGATTCAAAGACAGGTCCTTGCTGTTGGAAAGCCAAGATAAAAATATATCTTTTCAATAAATGCCTAAAATATGCCAGTGTTGAGGTCTGGCATATCATTCCCCAGGGCATCAACTTTTCCCATCTTTTCAGGACATTATTATGGTCTCTACTCTGCATTAGCTCTAACAATTAATACGAAGGACATAATCTTGTGTATGTGGCAAAGGACTCACAAAAATCCTTCTGGCAGTATCTCGGGGCAACTTACTCATCTTACTATGGGTTTCTAAATAGCAGTCAGAGTGTACTTTTCAGACAAGGATAGTGGGGTAGCTGATTTGGATCCAGAGGGGAGAGAGAGGGAGAGAGAGAGCATGCAAAGCACTTCTGCGCACATAGAAGAGGGGTCAATTTTGTCATCTACAGCATTCCCTTAAACTCTGTAGGGTGCTACTCTAAGGGCACAGACCTTTTGGTGAATCCACCGACATTTTGGGGAGCTGTTTAAAGCAAGGAGTTGAAAAGCTCTCTTGCTCAAGTAGAACAACCTCACACTTCTCTGGATCCAAGCTGTTGAGCCTAAAGCCACATCTGTTATTGTACAGCGCACACCCTGTGCAGTACAGAGCTAGCCACTGGAACATTGCATCAACCTGCTTTTATTACCCATAAACTACTTCCTACCACTACCACCCCTTCTTCCAAAGCATGTATACAGTTTCACTCAATGGGCCTTGATCCTGCCAAGCTGTTGCCCAATAGGAGATTTATATAAGTCTGCAGTCCAATAAACAATTCAACCATTTTTAAAATTCATATAGCATTAGACATTTCTGAAAAGCAGCTCTTAAGAAAATCCTTTAAAGGCTCCTTTGTTATTCCTGTTCAGTTAAAACATAGCCTACTGTAACTAGTTTGCCAAATGATTATGACCCCTTATTTTCTAAAGAAAGCTAATGAGTAACCATGTTCATGTGTGTACATTTATGGGTTGGCAGGAAGCTTGGTAAATGTCCACCAAGTCAGAAAATAGCTCCTGAGGTGTTTTTTTTATCCATTAGAAATGAAAACAACAACCCACTGAAAGCCATTTGTGCTTCCTTGTTTTCAAAACAAGCATTATGGAAAGAACACACAGCTTCAGACTGTAACATTCACTGGGCTTGGTTTGCAAGAAAAGCTCCCTGAATTAACTTTTAAAAAACTGGTATAACAAGTTTCTTTTCAGGTATGCAACAACCAAAGTAGCTGGATGAGATATCTCCTCCACCTCATCCTCGATGCTTAGGTTGTTGTCATCCTTTCTGGAACTTTTTTTCGGATTTACAAGTACCATTACCAACCATCCCTATTTTGACTGAACAATATAGGAAAAATCTGTATTGAAATTAGGGACCATCTCTCCAAGATGGCAACAGATCATGAATTTAGTTTATGTGGTAAACCCTCTGGATAGAAACAAGACTAGAGTAATTATATTACATGAGGAGGCAGATATGCCATGAAATCCAATGTATGCTGATTAGTTCCTCTGCAAGTCAACAGAAAACTTCTTATACCAGTCTAGGGCTAGTGTTGCACTGTCAACAGAGGCATGAAGGGGTATAGGAAATGGCTGAGGACTCCAATGTGGTGCTTGTGGACACCTCTCTTTATGCCCCCTGCCCTTCCTGATTTTATTTTTTAAATGTTTTAATTTTAAAAAATAACTGAGAGGCTCCCATGCTGCAAAGCAAAGTGTTAGCCTCCAGCACCCTCTTTGCCCCACGTCTCCGAGTCTCAGTGGTTTGCCTTCTGTGAAATGGGTGTTGGAGCAGAAAAATGTAGGTTCAAAATAGTGGTTTTGTGTTTTGGAGCCCCAACCCTACCTCTGCCTTCTACTTTTTGAGCAAATTACTTTTCGTTTAATCTCACCAGTTTGCCTTCCTCAAAATAAGTGTTTTGTGATTAGTCACGCACAGCATGGCTGCCATTTTGTGAATGGGCAACTCCCCCTTCCCAGCCATTTTGTGAGAATGCCCACAACACTCTCTCAACATTCCAAATGTGCTTACTGATCTTAAAAGGTTGGAGACCCCTGGAATATGATGTAAATGTACTGCTCCCCTATGCCACCTATATCCCACCCTTGGCTCAGCCAAATGTTGGTCATTCTGCTGGCTGGTGGCATGTTCCCCTGGAGTATCTGAGGTTTTGTGACAGTATTCTTTGTGTGATGATGGCATACCTTGCATTCCACCAGTGTAGCAGACCTTCCACCAAATCCTACAGCCCCTCAGCTGGCAGATCTTCAGTATAGGATTGCATACTTAAACTGTTTGTTGTTTTCATTGTATTTGCAAAGTACAGAGAAAATGACATTTACAATGACTGAACCCTTTATATACAAACAGAGGTGATGCTATATATTCCTTGATCAGAAAATTCTTCACCAGTAATTGGAAAATTATAATCTATTATAATTCGATATAATAGAATTATAATATATTAATGCCAAGAGACTCACCCAACTGGTGAAATAATGTGCACTTGTAACTTTAAGAGGTGATGTTTTAGAAGAAACAACAACATGTTAGTGGCAAAAAAAGATTTTAAAACAACTTAAGAACAAATCCAGAAATAGCAAAACAAAAAACAGCAGCACTTAAAATTTTTAATGATACCCATTAATTTCCTGATAGCTGAAAATACAACTCTTCCATTCAAGTAGTTTTCTATCTATTTTCAGTAACTGTTGCAAAATCATTTCTCTGTATCGGTCATGTTTAGTTCTGTGAACACTGTGAATACTAACTTGTCACATTATTTTATTTCATGGTGATTATTCGTAAGCCACTTAATTCAGAAAAGTTTCAGAAGTGCCAATAAAGTTTATGGAAATAATTTAGGACTATTTTATAACAAATGGCCTGTGGATCGCAGTGTTCGTACTAGAGTGAAACTACCCAAGAACCCTCTGAGAAACTCTCAAGGCATGTTGCTGCCAGCATCTATGATAGGTCTTTTAATACGGCAGCTATAGTCCACTGAAAGTCTTTTGGAAGTAGATCCAGGATTCCCCACTGTGGCGCTTCCAAGGAAATTAGTAAGTTACCACAACTGACAATTATTTTCTCATCCTACTGGGATATGGAAATTTGATTATTTTCCATTTTTAAAAAAAAAAATCATATACACTTATGACTAAAACAAAGCCTAAAACAGGTCATGAGATTAGTTGCCAATCAGCCAAGGAGTTTTGCAAGTTAATGTCCAGAACTGTTTTTGTTGTTGCTTATTCGTTCAGTCGCTTCCAACTCTTCGTGACCGCATGGACCAGCCCATGCCAGAGCTTCCTGTCGGCCGTCGCCACCCCTAGCTCCCCCAAGGTCGAGTCCGTCACCTCCAGAATATCATCCATCCATCTTGCCCTTGGTCGGCCCCTCTTGCTTTTGCCTTCCACTTTCCCTAGCATCAGCTTCTTCTCCAGGGTATCCTGTCTTCTCATTGTGTGGCCAAAGTACTTCAGTTTTGCCTTTCATATCATTCCCTCAAGTGAGCAGTCTGGCTTTATTTCCTGGAGGATGGACTGGTTTGATCTTCTTGCAGTCCAAGGTACTCTCACAATTTTCCTCCAACAGCACAGTTCAAATGCATCTATCTTCCTTCGCTCGGCCTTCCTTATGGTCCAGCTCTCGCAGCCATAGTTTACTATGGGGAATACCATTGCTTTAACTATGCGGACCTTTGTTGTCAGTGTGATGTCTCTGCTCTTCACTATTTTATCAAGATTTGTCATTGCTGTCCTCCCAAGAAGTAAACGTCTTCTGATTTCCTGGCTGCAGTCAGCGTCTGCAGTAAACTTTGTGCCTAGAAATACAAAGTCTGTCACTGCCTCCATGTTTTCTCCCTCTATTTGCCAGTTATCAATCAAGCTGGTTGCCATAATCTTGGTTTTTTTTAGATTTAACTTCACTCCAGCTTTTGCACTTTCTTCTTCCACCTTCGTCATAAGGTTCCTCAGCTCCTCCTCACTTTCAACCATCAAAGTGGTATCATCTGCATATCTGAGATTGTTAATGTTTCTTCCAGCAATTTTAACTCCAGCCTTGGATTTATCAAGTCCAGCACGTCGCATGATGTGTTCTGCGTACAGGTTGAATAGGTAGGGTGGGAGTATACAACCCTACCGTACTCCTTTCCCAATCTTAAACCAGTCCGTTGTTCCGTGGTCTGTTCTTACTGTTGCTACTTGGTCGTTATACAGATTCCTCAGGAGGCAGACAAGATGATTTGGTATCCCCATACCACCAAGAACTTGCCACAATTTGTTATGATCCACACAGTCAACGTTCCTTATTTTGTCACATGCAATAACCACACTACAACAGAAATTATTTCTATAACATTGGCTATCACCAGTGCAAGACATACCAATACCTTATGCTTTATACAATAGCTCCATCACCTTTTATTATTTATTTTACACTATCAGGGTGGAGGGATCACAAATAATAGGCTTGCTTAAAGAACAGTAAATAAACCCAGCTCGGAAGAGTCTTGTGCCCCTGTGGTGAGGGCTCCTGAGAGGGGAGAAAAGGATTTTCAGAGAGCCAGGCCCTTTCCACCATTAATGTCATTATTATACATTAGTAGCAAGGGAACAGAAACATTACAGCAGTTCCCATACCACTCTGCTAATGTATGGATCAGTTCTAACCTTTTTTAATTATCCCAGTTGGATCTTTCATCAGAGTGGAATGATCCACTGCTGAAATACTATTTTGGCTGGCTGGGGAATGCTGGGAGTTGTAGGACATTTTTATGTCTAAACATGCATAGTTTGATAATGCAAAGTGAATAGTTCTTAGCAAGAGGTCCTATTCATTTTAAGAAGGTTAGACCCTAGAGACCATTAGAGAGTATTGTGCACTACTATGCAGAAGACCTAGTTTGGTCAGAGAACTACTGTAACCATTTAGATCATTAGCACAACTCAAAAGTCAAATTCTTAAATCTTCAGCAGGGATGTGTCACTCAAGAAAGTCACAAGAGTCTAAAAAAAGTACCGTGTGTGTGTGTGTGTGTGTGTGTGTGAGAGAGAGAGAGAGAGAGAGAGAGAGAGAAAGACTTAAAGGATGAATGGTGTGAAGCAAGGTTATTATTTTTCTTATGGGGGAGGTTCTCAAATTCCTGGCTCAGACATAATGGGCCTGTAACTATCATGGTAAATAAATGACCAGGCATGTGCAAAGGGGAAATTAGTTCAGATGCCCATAATTTCCCACTTAAACCCCCTCTGAGGTGCTAATTACTGGTGTAGGAAGGATCACAGTCAAGATGGAAAGTGTTGAAACAGCAATTAATATGGGGAAATGAAGAGATAAACCCCCTGCCCTGTCTCCCCCCCAGAACATTCTGTAACAAGACCACAAGGCACCTGGTCTAACAGGTTGCTGCTCTTTGTTTTGCATTCTAATTTTTGTTCTATCAAAGCCCTAAATCAACCCATTTGTATCTAGCAATATAATATGGTAACTAGATCCTGAAAGAACAGGTGGCGGATTCTTCTCACATGTTGGCAAACTGTTCATTTGTTCTATCCTGACCTCCTCCCTCATTCTCTGGCTTGGTGAAGTCCACTTGCTTAAACTTTTCAAGCCTCAGAAATGTGGGGGAAACTGTGGATTTTGCTGAATGAGGAAAATTCGAAAGGTATGCTGCTGGGTCAGTTCTGATTGGTATAAAACTTATAGCACAATCCTTTGTATGTTCACTTGGAAGTAAACCGTTCCAAGGGAATTTGTCAGTTGAGAAGTATATAAATCTAGTAAATAAAATGTGTTCAGTGGGGCTTACTCCTAGATAAATGTACATGGGACTGCAGACATGTACCACAATCCTACTGTATGTTTACCCAGAAGTAAGTTCCTGTGCTTAATGTGCTTAATGAGACTTTCTAGTCAGTGTGTTTAGGATTGACACTGTATTTATTTATTTATTTATTTATTCATTCGTTCATTTCATTTCTATACCGCCCAATAGCCAGAGCTCTCTGGGCGGTTCACAAAAATTTGCGTGTAGGCCAGGGGTGGGCAATTTGTGGCCTTCCAGATGTTGTTGAACTGTAACTCCCTTCAGCCCTAGCTATAGCCAATGGGGAGGGATGATGGGAGTTGCAATCCAACACCTGGAGGTCCACAGGTTGCCCACCCTTACGTTAGACATCTCTGCACTTCTATTCCATGGAAGGAACAAGGTCCACTGATGCAGAGCTACAGACTTCTACCACAGCACAAACCCAAGCACTGACCTGGTGACAGCGCACCATAGCTAAATTTACCTGTGGGGGCTGTTGCATTGTGCCGGGCCTCCGTGGGTGCCATTTTTGCATGGCACCCATGGATGCCTAGCTTGCCATGGCTTGTTGTGTTGTGTGAACCCAGCCAGTAGTGGTTGTTTGAGGGTTAGACAACCCTCACATAACCCATGGCTTGTTTTAGCGTTATTTGAAAGTTATCTAATTCTTAAACAACCCCTGCTGCCTGGGTTCGCATGATACGACAAGCCACAGCAAGCTGGGCTCAATGGGTGGCATGCAAAAATGGCACCCAGTATGACAGCCCCCGCAGGTAAATTAAGCCATGGTGGGCTGTCATGATATGAGAACAGGCCTATTGTTCATTCACAGGAATTTATATCACTTTTTAATACTGCCCATCTATTCTTAAATGTTGGCAGCTTATGAGCAGCCCTCTTTATGTAACACTGGACTAAACAATGCCCAAAAGGATAGGCAGTCCTCTCCTGCTGAGAAGAGTCCATGCAACTCCTTGGTATACACCTGAGCTGACAGCAATGAAGCTAGCAGATGGCTCCACACAGGAGAAGGAAACCTCATGATAAATCTGACTGAATCCAAGTTAGAGCTCATTATTGAGTCTACTCTGTGGTGGTAAAGGTGGTGAAGAAGTTCTTTTTCTTCAGCTCCATTCCATCCTCTCAGTGTCATCCAGTGGAGCTATTCTGAGTTGTTCAAAGCCATTGGGATCATTGGTAGCTCATGGTGTCATATTTACAAGACGATTCAAGGATTACATTGTTCACATCCACAATGACTTAGGCTCCACACTTATGGCAATATCATCCGTTGAAGTGTCCAGAATGGCATGTGGATCAGTTTTGTTAAATGATTGTCAGTTGCTGGAGTCTGAGAATGTGAACAAGCTACTTGGACATGTCCAGCAGACTACTTGTATGCTCAGCCTTTGCCCTGTGTAGCATATCAAATCTAGCAGGGAAGGGTTGCACTGTCTGGTCTAGGAGATTGTAAATGCCCCTTTGAGAGGCCAGTGGCTCACATCCCTATCCTGGGGAAGGTGGTTGAGAGAGTGGTGGTTGGCCCACTCCAGTTACTCTTGTATGAGTAAGTAAGCACACTAGTAAGCAAACACACTACTGTTTGTTTAGGATTGTAGCCTTAAGATGGAGTCTTAAGATGCAGGAGGTGTTACTTAGACTTAAACACTATCCTATACATGTCTGCTCAGAAGTAAATTGCATCACTTTCTTTGTTTTAAGAGATCAGTGAGGCTCTGGCTGCTCTTGGGATTATGCAGGTGGAAAGAGAAAGGCAGATCCCTTTCTCTTTCCTTCATGCATAGCAGCTGCCAAGGTTCTGCCTCTCAATTTAGTAACATGATTACAGCAGCATATAGTTATGTCATCCACAAATGCACAAGCTGCTATAACATGATCGAGGCTGTGTTTCCACAACAACGGAAGGGTGAAGTAAATGAAGGAATACCGGAGTTTTCATGGAATCGGCAGGGCTCCGCGCAGGGCTCCATGAAGGACTGCACCGCACCATTATAAGTTGCTGACAGAAACATACTTCCAGGTGGGGTAGAGGGATTGGAAGTGAACGTCATCAGACAAGCAGGGGCTGCTCAACCGATAAGAGAGGCTCCTCCTCCAGGCTCTACTGCCCTTAATGGCAATCTCAAGAACAAGCCTCATTGACCACAATGGGAGCTACTTCTGAGTAGACTTCCTGGACCAATGCCCCATTCCACCCATTTTTTTTCCTTTCCCTCTAAATACCAGGCTACTATATTAGCTGGCTGGCATCCCTGAATAAATGCGCTATCGTGTGAAAGTGCTAATGTGTGATAGTGCATTTTTGGGAACAAGCTTCATTGACCACAACAGTTGTCAGCAGACACCCCTGAACTAATGTGCTAGCGTGTAATACGAAAGCTGAACTGTGACACTTGGGAAATGGGACTGAAGGACACAAAAGAGTATTAGCCGTGGATCTTCCTCACGTGTAATTCTGGGGAAGCGACCTGAGATAAACCTGATTTTCAGGCTGTAGTAGGGGTACTTGCTTGACCGTAATAGCACACTTTTATGCACTAGTGATCTAGCGCTAATTTTCAATGTATTTTTAAAAGTTGGTCCCTCGGCATCCTGCTCCAAAACGGCATTGAAACTTCCAGAAAATGGAGGGAAAGGGTTGCGTCAGTGAGGTCACGGGCCAGTGAGCAACACATTCCCACGGGCAGGACTACACGCCCCCATGGGCAGGACTATAATACTGACGCAAGTATGGGTGATTGAACACACCCCAACAGGACTGTAACCGAGCTAAAGCAAAGAGGAAAAGTCAGACTATAACTAGTCTCAGAAGAACCGGTTTTTCCATGATAAACTCCGGGACACCTGCTGGATGGCCTTAATGTCATGTAAACCATGTGACCTCCACACATAGCCAGGCTGGAGTAAATTGCTCGTGGAAACACCCCCCTAGTCAGCTTGTTTTGCCCTTCTATTAAAGATCTTCAGCTAATTGGCCCTACTTCCATCCCACGTCTTTCAATAAGACATACTTCTAAATAAGTGTGCACAGGATTTCAGTCATGTAGTCTGTTGCTTCACATATGTGCTTGAACTAGGCAGAGCCCCCTTGGACAGAAATATGAGAGGGATTTGGATAGGGTGGAGGTACCCCTCTGCCAACAGAGTAGGCTGTGTGTACCCCAGATGATCCTGAAATGGGACATTCCAGTGACCAGGCAGGGGTGGAAGGGAGGTGGCCTCAGATCTACTAGATCCAAGGCTGCTTCATTCACCAAGGAGGCCCCAGGATATGCCCCCCCCCCCCCCGTGTCCACTGGCACTGCTAACACAGGTTCCACATTGGAACCAATTCAGGTGTGGGAAAAGTCAGAGCTGGTAGTGCTTTGGAAATGGCAGCGGATCCACCAATTTGTGCATGCGTGCACACACACACAAACACACACAGATTTAGGATTGTACTGTAAGTTCCATTGTATTCAATAGGACTTATCCTATCATAACACACATTAAGTAGGGATTAAGCCCAGCTGAAAATGATGGGACTTACTTCTGAGGAGGCATGCATAGGATTGTGCTATTATCATTTTTCTTTTCACTTTTGCTACCTGATGCTCAGTTCACAACCATGATGCCAATACTGGATATCAATTTTTTGTTTAAATATGTAATAGACAAATGCGTTACATTTTGCATCCTCAACTTTTAAATCAGATCATTTTGGCAAAAGAAAAAGAATGTCATGATGCAAACTCTAAACTTCGCCCAAGCAGAGGGAAACAATAAGACATCTAGCCCATTCCTATGCATGTTAATCCAGATGCAAGTCCCACCAGCCAGTTTACTTTCCAGTAAGCACATTTAGAATTGCAGCAATGAGGCCCAATCCTTTGTGTGTGTGATCACATGAAGCTGACTTCATTAGACTACTGGTCCACCCAGCCCAGTATTGTCCAATATGACTGACAGCAACTCTCCATGATGTCAGGCAGAGGTCTTTTTCAATCCTCATATCAGAGATCCATTTAACCAGAGGTTCTGGAGATTGAACCTGAGACTTTTTACATCCTGTTGAGCTGGCCCTACCATTAGGCAGGGTGAAGCAGTCATCTCTGGCAGCAGATGCTGGGAGATGGCAGCAAGGTGTTGGAGGAGAGAGTTGTGTCACAGCCTGCCCTATGTTCCCTAAGTAAGCCTGCTGCCTTCAGGTTCAATGGAGGATGCTGTTCCATCACCAGTGTTGAAGAAACAATCTAATGAGCTTTTCTACAAGAAATGGGAGAGGCCGCCATCTTGTTCTTCTCTTCAGGAGCAAAATGTCTTGGGCCAGCCCTGCTGTTGAGGTCCACTGTTAAAACCTGTGGTGTCTTCATTCCAGCAGTGGGCATGGCCAGAACCCAAAGTGGGTGGGGCACGAGCCAAAAACAAGCAGAGTTACAGATGTGACTTTTAACTTTGTTCAGTATGCCACAGCAGTAAAAAATGACATTTGCATCCAGGCCTATCCTTCCCTAACTTGTGCATCCTTCCCTAACTTGTGCATGGTTCCCTCCATCAGCTTTGCAGTTGGGGAACACAGCAGGATGGAGTAAATAGTATCAATAACCCAGAGATGGGACAGTGAGGGGCATGACCTGGGGAAATGGGGCATGGCCTGGAGAGAGTCCAGAGGTTCAGACTGCTCCGCATTTGGCTCACAAGCAGAGGTTTCCCACCCCTCTTCTACATGTTAAGCATGTGGTTTACACTGAGCGTTTTTGGAAGCATTTTTAGAGCTGTAGCCAATGCAGCCCAACCTAGGCATGTCTACTCAGATGTAAGTCTCAGTATATTCAATGGGGCTTACTCACAGGTAATCCTGCATAGGATTGCAGGCTGAATCATACCTTTTGAAGCCGGGAAAATTACTCAGCAAATACTTCAAAAAAAACCACTCCTATTTTTAGCAAAGTGTATTATCTCACTGTATTCTTGTTTACTCTGAGTTAAATACTTTAAAGTAAATGTTATGAGATAGCTAAGTTGACAATATGGGACTGTATTTGTTAGTAAGTATGCCCACATTTCAAATCCAAATACTCTAAATTCTATTCTGCAGGGAAACGTAACAGTCAGCAGTAGTTTCATGAACTGTTTTGACAAAATAAAATACACCATCCCTGCTCTTAGTAATGAGAAGTTCAACGGAAAGGATCAGATCACAAAAACAATAGCAGAGGATTGCTGTTACAGTCCACAAAATACTTTATAACCTGTATGCAATCTCCTGTTAAACAATGGGGGATGAGATAGGGTTACACATCTTCTTTAGCTAACTCAAGAGTTTTGTACAGACATGCGTGCACACATTCTTTTTGGGTTCTGGTTTGTGGGGTGGCATTTTTCAATATGATTCATTTAAAAACTTGATTCATTTAATATAGATCAATTAATTCATCGGAGGAGTGGCTATCTTATCTATCCCTGAGCCCCTATGGCTGCAATCTTACATGCACTTACCTGAGAGTAAGTGCCTCTGAACTGAGTAGGCATGCATAGGATTGTGCTGTAAGCAGTTTATAAATATATTTATAATTTCAAGTTTAAACACACACAGAGATAAATTGCACTTCCAAAACAGTCCAATGGCAATGTCTGAGCAGCTGGCCTTTTTGGCAGTTTTCTTGCTGGGAGGAAGAAGTGCATCTCCCAGAAGCCTCTTGTCTTTTTCTGAGTGACTGGGGCCAGGTCAGACTGAGGCCAAACTAGACTTGACCTTAAAGATAAATGCCTCTTTTGTATTTAGATAAGATTAAACGTAAATAGGCAATAGGTACTGGATTTGAAGCCCATGTGATTTGGGCCCCAGTCCCCCAGCACCTAGAATAGCTTCTCTTTCCTGCTCCCCATCAGAATCTACTGACTTGAGGCCTGCAAAAGCTTGGGGCCAAGGCCAACAGACCTTTAAACATTAGCACGTCCCTGATACGACTTGCATATATATTCTTTATTTAAAGTATTTTTATCCCTCCCCTCAGCCAAAAAGGCTCCCAGAGCAACTTACATGCAACCAGTGAAATAAGAGTCCCTGCCCGCAGGCTTACAATCTAAAGCGACACAACACACAAGGAAAAAGGGATGGGGAAAGAAGAGCAAATGGCTGCTTGTGGTGACAGTTGAGGGAGGAGCAGCCTTCATGGGGAGGTCTTTCAGCAGCGGTGGTAAAATAGCCCAGCTTCCCCTCTGATCTTTTTCTCTCATACTAGATAAGAGTCTAATACCAGTGGCATATAAATGCCAAAGTCTGGAGCTGGCGTGCAGATTGGAAATTGTGTACAGAGTGCGGTTAATACCACATATCCTGAAAACTATCCCCCTGGCCCCACTGCAAATGAGGAAATATTTTCAGTTTGTTGCAGACTTATGCAATAATCAACATTTTGTAAGTGGGAGTTGGGATAGATAAAAACGGCAGAAAAAGCAGTTTGACCTTCAAAAGTGGGAGTGTAGTGGGGAAGTGTCCCAGCTACACAGGCCTCTACCAACAAATCCAAATAATTTCTGTCATCATAGTAATATTTACTGCTGTGTCAAGTGGGCTGTAATCATGGATATTATGATGCCAGACATAACAAAGACTGGCCTTGCTTCCAAAGACAGTTTCATCTAAAATAATCCTGCGGCTTTTGCCATTTCTTTTGGAGTGTTGATGCAGAAGGATGGAGACAGACAGAGAATTATGATTAAGCAAAGGTGTTTCTAAGTCGGGGGACGGGGGGACGGGCTGTGTTTAATCCAACACAGAATTACGGATCTGCAGAGAGAAACAGAAAAACAGAGATTTGCTCAATCAGTCTGACAGCCTTTGGCTTCATAATTTTCTGGCATTCCAGACTGTATGCTTAAAACGTTAGGGTGGTTGTAATTTTCTCTACGCAGCAGAATTTTCCATAACACGCTGAAACAACATGAGCTACTACAGAAAGAATGTAACCCTTCCGGACCAAACTATTTTCACTACACAACTGTGCCACATATTTAAAAGGGGAAAGAAAAATTAACCACTGAAATAAAGACAACATAACAGCTATATATTTATCTCCCATCCTCTTAAATAAATATTTTAAGAGTGGTCACTAAGAGAAATCTTTTAAAATGAAAAGGAAAGACTAGAATTTAGTTTGGAAATCAGTTAAGAGATTAAATTTTGCTGAAATTTTATTGATCAACATTTTCTAAGACAAGCACCATGCTCTCCGGAGACTCTACATGATATAAAGGGGGTGGGTGTTCACTTGAGCGCCCTCACATGTTGAAAGAACACATGAGATGGTCGTGGAGTCATGCTGCACAGCCATCCCCCCGCCCCTCACTGCAAACTCTGGTCACACATTCAGTGAACATGTGAAGAGGCCCTACATGTGTACACATGTAGGCACATAGAGTTCTTCCACTTGATGAGGGGATCCTGGACCAATCGCAATCCACCCTTGTGTGGAAGAGTTGTGCATACACAGGGCCCTTTCACATGGCTGCCAAATGTGCAGCAAGGGCAGGGCTATGCAGTACGACCCCCTCTTGTGTTCTTTCAATGTGTGAAGGGGTTTCAAAAGAACCCCCTTTCTAAGCATCACGCACAACACACAGGCTTACTGAGAAAATACTTTCGAATGCACATTGCAATATAGTTGGAAACACGCACTGTCATCCACACCTTCTAATGACATCTTCCTTGTCGCTTTAGGGTGATGATCAGGATTGGGCAACTAGTTGCCCTGCAGAAGTTTTGGCCTACAACTCCCATGATCCCTCACCATTGGCTATGCTGGCTAGGACTGATGTGAGTTGTAGGCCAAAATATTTGAAGAGCCACAAGTTGCCCACCTCTGACGTTGCCGCTCCTCTTCACCATGGCAACCTGGTTGTTCACCTCTGGCCCAGTCAACGGCAGTAGTGGTGAAAAGGAAGAGCAGTAGATGCCAGTGCCTCCTTCCTCACTGGTTGTCTGTCTGCCAAGGAAGCAAATGGTTGCAAGTGCTCTCCTCAGTGTCTTTTATTAGGGGCCAGTTGGAGTACATGGCAAATCTTCTTCCCTGTGAGGACTTTTGTGAGCTTCCCATCTATAAATAAAGGGGCAGTACAAAAACAGTATAAGGACTAAGTATAGAATGGGACGCTCACTAGAGGTTTCAAGGTAGAGGAAAATACAGGTGAGATATTTCAAAAATAAGATTGAGGATGGTAGGAGAATGGAATTAAAGAGTTTTAGCAATCTTCATGAGCAGGCCATCTGGTTTTAAAATGCCCATAAAATAATCCTGTCCACTTTATTTTAAGTGAACTCTTATGAGGAAAGGCAGTGCAGACGCTACAGATCTGCTATCCTTCCTACCTCCATTGGCTGACATGTCTGGAATTCTTGCACATA
Organism: Heloderma suspectum; assembly: GCF_057233095.1. NCBI lineage: Eukaryota > Metazoa > Chordata > Lepidosauria > Squamata > Helodermatidae > Heloderma > Heloderma suspectum. The sequence continues at coordinate 108,574,706 of NC_139458.1, read as the reverse complement.
AATCAGGGGTTTTCAGGGCAAATAAACATAAATACTAGACCCACACTCAGACCTATTGTTCTGTTTCCTGTTGATGTTTAATCAGAATTCAGTTTTTTAGGCCTAGAATCAAGCTTCTTTGCTTAATTCAATTGATTTCAATAGCTGTACTTCACAGTATTTTGAGTACACACCTTACAGCACAATCCTATGTATGTCTATTCAGAAGTAAGTCCCACCCAGTTGAATGGGGCTTACTCCTAGGTTTAGGATTATAGAATTTAGTTTATGAAATTAGGATTTTAGTGACATATTTATCTGTTCTGCAGCATGTGTTAAGCAGCTCTTGGGCTAGTTTTAAATTAAAATGATACTCCCACACCCCAATCTTATATGTTTACTTGGAACGTAGTCCCACTGATGTTAGTGGGACTTGCTGCCATTAGGTATGCATATTAATCAGAAGCTGTAATCTTAAACTTGCTATTTGCAAGGAGCTTTGGGATTTAGTTCCTTGCATCTAACTTACATTGTTCTACAATTTACTTCATTTAAGATTTCATACCTGAGCTGAATGGCATAGCCTAAAACAAAGCATGTGCTTTTGTATGATACAGGTGTTGTTATGAACGCAGTTCGAAACTTTAATTTATATTGAAAATGCATTCATTACCTCATGCACCCCTATGATTAAGTTACTTGTATAGGCCAATTTACTGTTGGAGACCTTACAAAGCAAAAATGTTATTGCAATTCAGTCATACTACAGTTTTTGTTTGATTTCCACTCAAAGAGTAAGCTAACTGATAAGAATTGGAAAGAAAAAATTTAGATAAAGTAATGGTACCTAAGTGACCAGAACTCTAGTCTGGTATCACATGTGAATTTTTATAATATACATTGCTGCACTTGCACACAATACTGCCCCATGGCTCAGTGTTATGAGGTCAAGCCTGTGAATCTGGACTTGCGTGTTCGCCCATCTCCTCTCTTTCACCAGCATATCCACAGGATCAGAAACATCCATTTCCTTTTTATATACATTAACTACACTTTAGTGTGACATCTGAACACTAAATTGTGGTTAATCTTATCTATGGTTAATAAAAACAAGTCAGCTTCATAAACCATGGTTTGAAGTTGGCTTGTTTTACTAAACCATAAAACTAACTGCAGCTTGACAGGATTAACATGTAAACTAAGTTGCTGTTAGTAAAAAAAGAAAAAAAGAAAAGAAACCTGCAGTGAAAGCTTCTGCTCTATTCCCTGTAGAGGAAGGAGGGGGGAAATGCATGAGCCCAAAGCTTGTCCTTGTAATACTAACCCATGATTTAGAATTACATGCACACATTGCCATTGATATGACAAAGCAATATTTGCACATAAGAATGCACACAGGTTAGAGGTCAAATGGCAGTGTTGTATTTCCAAAATAGCTCCCTCACATTACTTTTATTTATTACACTTATATCCTGCCTTTTTTCCTCTTGCAAGGAACCCAAGGCAGCTTACATGGTTCTCATCCTCTCTGTTTTGTCCTCACAAGAACCCCCTGAGGTAGATGAGGCTGAGAGTCACCTTCATGGCCAAGATCTCCCGAGTCCCAGTCTAACCACAACACCACACTGGCTGAAATGTTCCTTCCATTTAAGGAAAAAACAGGTAAGGGTGCAATCCTAGGCATTTTTAGACATAACAAAGCCCTACAATTCCTAGCATGCCCCAGCCAGCATGGCTGGCTGGAGGGATGCTTGGAGTTGTAGGACCTTTTTCTGTCTAAACATGCTTAGGGCTGTGCCCTGAGAGACTTTCAGATTCTCAGAGGAATGTGTAAACTAGGGACAAAATTATTTAGCGGAAACTGTGTCAGGGGGAAGAAACATATCCAGAATGATAGGCAAAGTCTGTAGATCAAGTTGAACATGAAGCCCTCAAGCATGAAAGCAAAGAGTAAGGTAAGTTTCCTGATGGAGGAGAGCCACAGGAAGCCACCCCACCCCCCAAGTTATGCAGCAGAGCAGCATTTAGAGTGGCAGTAAGTACAAGGCCCCACATCTCTTTCAACACATCTGTCATAAAGGCAATTTATTATTCCAAGCCTCTTTTTCTTGGCTTCACCATTAGTCTTAAAAGGTGAAATGTACAGCTTATTCCATACTGGAAAGAGAATGTATCTTCAAATGCTGTTTCAGCGTAGCCTGCCAAATTTGGAAGCTGCAGTCGTGTTAGGCAGAAGTATAAATTATGCATATCAAATTTGTTAAAAAGGTAAAGGGCTATTAGAAGCACTCTGTCTCTATTCCAAGATGCCTTTATGTAGGTATACCACCATATTCTGGCCACCATTTTGAGAGGTGAGGTCCTGCAACGAGTGGTAGCAAGAGTCTCCCAGTCATCAAACAGTGGGCTGCAGAACGGTCACCCCAGAGAAGAAACTCATCAGGATGTGTCCAAGCCACAGTTTGGGCCATTCTGTTTTTAGATAAGTATTTTAAATGATTGTATTGATCCCCTTTGTGCAGATGTCTGTCAGCTTAGGAGTTTTTAAGCATTTTAACAAATCTATTTTATCTTCATTGTTCTAGTTCATAAAACATAATGGGATAAGAATACTACAGATAAATATACAGTGTTCAATTCTGTGGAAAAAAATACACACACACACACACATATATATATATATACACACACACACACACACATACACACATACTGTGTGTGTGTGTGTAATATATATATGTATAGGGGTACTTTACACTGCTGTCTTCCCCGACTTTACAGAGAAAACAAACAAACAAACAAACAGGACGAAAGACAGTATACAAATGTTTGATTAATTAACTGATAACCTGTGCATCCATTGTCACAAGTGACAATCGCATCCATTTCCATATTTTTGTCCGGTGTATACATTCTGAAAAGCCACAGTGATTGTTGCTTCCCATCAGGCATACATTCAGTCAAATACATGCATATGCAATTGCGACATATAATGAACTACACATAGGCTTCACACACTTCCCTCAACATGAGTGTGCTTTGTATGTAGGAAAAGTGCACCTTTATGTGTTATATTTCTGGTTGTTGTAGACATCTGCTCTGGTAGTGAATGTAAACCAGATGAACAGATTGTAACACGAAAAATACATTGATAGGATCAGCAGTTAAAAAAAATCAGAAAGAAATTGGGAGATCTCAGTAATGACTAATCAAACATAAGAGGATTTACCCAATTAATCCTGTGGTGAGAAGCCATCTAGATTGCTCCTGTCTCTCCCCTCAACCCCTCCCAATATCTATTACTTACTGTTTGCTCTCTAGAAACAAATATATCTTCTGGGAAGTCAGGTTTTAATTAAACATGTTTTATTCTCCTATGTAGGGAAGCTTGCCTTGTTTGTGCAATGTGATATGGGTATTAAAATAAATTTCAGGCTCCCATAACCATAGACTACCTAGACACTGTACAAAACAATTATTTTGCTGGTCATATTTTTTTCCTGTAGAAATATTTCCACATTTATGCAGTTGCAAATAGAAGAAGAACTACAGAGGGGAAATGTTTGCAGGATCTTGCCTTGTAAAAAGAAATTTAGGCTGCATCCAACAAGTGTTGTTTTTTTTTCTTGCATGCTAAAGTAAAGAGAAGCAGAGGGGTCTTGGTTTCGCCCCCCCCACACACACACATTGAAGTATCTTCCTCCCAAAATCAGTAGTAGCAGGTGACCGTTTTTGCAGTCTAAGTAAAGCAAACCTGCAAAGAGCTTTAAAGAAATAGATTAAGTGTTTTATAAGCTGCTGCTTGCCTAGACCGGCCAGCTGAAGGCTTTAAATAATTTAATCCCTAGAACAACTGTCAGCCCCAACTGGAATACTGAAACAAGGCCTGGATTCAGTTTGAATCCCAACAGGTGCAGTCTAATAGTGCTTCCTTAATGCAGCCACCAATCAACCCTTATGCCTCCAGAAACAGAAAACACGATATTCTTAACCTCATCTCAATATTTATTGAATTATGGACAGGTCACACATCATGTACACAACTGTCTTCCCTCAATGGCTTTCAACTGGATGTGTGAACCAGCTGGGCCGAAAATAACCATGTTGGAGATTATTGGGGGAGACTCATTCATGCAGGTCAGTCATCTGTCAATAACTACATCTGAGCAAATACACTTAGGATCAAGCTGCAAATCTAATTGATTTCAGTCAGGGGTGCACTGCAGCCAGAACTTGCAGGGATTCAGCACCAGCGCTTCTTTTATTATCAGGGACATTGATGTCATCTGCCAGCACCTCTCCCACAGAATTCTCTGTTCCCTCTGATTTTAGCCACAATCCCCACATGAGTTGGGGCAGTGGGATGGAACTGGAAGTGGGATGGGGGAATGAATTTTCCCAACAAAAATGTATTGTTTCCTGTTGTAATGCAAAGTATTTCAGGGTGACTTCGTCTTGAGTAGGCAACTAAGACCTATTGGCTTTACAAAGCACCTGCTCCTGGTGGAGATAAAAATGGCTTGAACTGGCTTTATGACATGGATCAACACATCTGCCTAGATTTTTGGACTTCGCCCCAATATTGTGGTGTTAGATCACCCACAGATTTTGCTTTGTCCTGTCCCATCCCTTCAACTATTGAATAAAGAGGGTTTTGGGAAATGCAAACAGAAAAGGTATTTCTGAAAAGCAAAGCCAGCGGAAGAAGATTATGGTCATAGCTTTGGACATAATACACATTTCTAGGTATTAAACAATCTCCATTCTGGGGCTACCTGGAATTAGCTGTGCATTTTTTTTAGGCCAGTTGCTTTTCCCCCATTAGGTGTCTCAAATTGTACACAGCCATTGGCATTTCATAATCTTTGCTAATGCCCTTCTCCCATGGCTTTATCTTTTGCAAAACATTCTCTGAGCTCACACAGAAAATGCAGACCTAGGTGCCATAGGAATGAATTATTAGAGTACAAAGTGTAACCTGGAAAGGATCCAAGAACGATGACGTGGTTTTGCAAGCCTGTTGACATAAACCAAGGCCCTGCTTTGAATAGAGTTCTGAATAGAGCCATAAAGTTATTTGCGTACTGAATTTGAAACCTGAAGAGTGTGGGCCATTTTTGGCATTAGGGAACAAGTAGGCTGGAGGCAGTGACTCTGGCTGGTAAATCGAACAGGAAATGGATTTATTTGTAGCAATTGTTTTCACTGGTGTCTTTTTTTATTGTCAGAAAAAGGAGGTTGGGAGGAGCTAGGCAAGGGAAGGTACTAGAGACTGAAGCCAATCCTTATTGGCTGAAGATTTTCATGTACAAGTTAATTTAGCACAAAAAGTGAGAGGAAGAAGGGTGCTGTTACATTTGCCCCATTTCTCAGAGTGGGAGGGGGGCAGGCCACTGACGGTTTATGGCATTTTGTAATATTTTGAACTTATTTGCAAATATATAGGTTGAGCATTCACTAGCCCTGTCTTAAAAGGAGCTTTAAGCTTCAAACTCCTCAAAGCCCATTTTCACAAGAGAGATGGTATCAACTAGAAATATATATCCACACACCTCTTCCGAGAGTTCATGTGGATGTGAACAACTGAATACAGGTAACAGTGGTGATGAGGAAGAGGAGCAGTAGATGTCACTGCCTGTTTGCTCACTGGCTGTCTGCCCACCAGCAAGCAAGTGGCAGTAACGATGAGAAAAAGGAGGAGAAGCAATGGCAGCTGGTGAGTACTAAGAAGGTAGACTCCCTGAGGGAGGGGTCTATTGAAGGTGTCTTGCTCAAGCGCTCAAAAATGTGGCGCTGGCACCAGTTAAAGGCACAGGAGCCATGACAGTAACAGAGAAAAGAAGATGGCAATCTTTCAGTCAAGGCTGAAGGCAACTCTATTGATGCCCAGATTATTCTTTGGAATGGGTGCTTGACACAATTGCCCCTAGGTGCTCTCTCTCTCTTTCTTGCCAGAGCCCAGGTGGCCTCTTGTGATGAGGAGGGGGCTTTGGGCAATGACATGGCAACTTTTTTTTTCTCCTGCAAGGCAAGCCCAGTTTCCTGTTGTCTTCACAATGCGACAGACAGATGTATTTACCAGCAATTTAAACACTACTTCAGTTATCAGTCCTGTTACCCCATTCTTCAGGCAGACTGTCCAGCTTTTTAAATATTTTTAAAGTAACACTCAAATGCCACTTAAAGTTATTTTGTCACTTTGTTTACACACAGTTCCAGGAAAGGGGGAGTGAAGGAAAGAGGTGAATTTATCAGGCCACAGGTACTAACCAACCAACCACGCATACAGCTTTTATTTTGCCAACTCACAGAAACTGTTTCCCCTGCGCTCAAACACTGTTTGCACAGACCTGGGTGCATATACTATATTAACTATACTTCCACCACCCTGCCCCTACCAAAGTAACTTTTTTAAAAATATAGCTGAAAAACTGGAATGCCATCCGATGTTACTGTTACGTGTGATACAAGAACCTAGAGAGAGATTTTCAAATTCAGGCATGATCTTCTAAGCTTCGAAGTTGTGAAGCTTCACAACTTTGAAGCTTAGAAGATCATGCCAGAATTAGGAAAAAAACATGGCGGAGAAGCCCCGATTCTGCGAGGATAACGCCTTAATTAAAAAAACAAAACAAAAACAGGAGCGGGGGATAGGAGGAGGGTAAAACTTAGCCTCATTTGAAGGGATAGAACAACCCCCTGCTCAGTGCAGGAAGCCTGGTTCCCAGGCGGTCGCCCATCCAACTACTGACTGGGGCCAACCCTGCTTAGCATCCAAGATCAGACAAGCGTGCACAGGAAAACAGCACAGCGCTTGAGTGTGAACCGAGCTCGTGCATTCGATGAAGCATTGCAATGGGGAAAATGGGTGAGTGTGAATAATCACGTTTTAATGCGAGAGGGTTTAACCCGACGGGACACTGAATTCATTGCGATGGCGGGCGCAATGTAGATCGGCCCTAAGTTACCACCTTTTACTGGTTTACAACATAATCCTATGTGTGTCTACTCAGAAGTAAGCACTATTGAGTTCAATGGTTTTACCCCATCTCAGTGTGTATAGGACTGCAACTTTAGCCCTACTTGCTTCAAAAATATAAATATGTTATTTATTTTCATGATAGTATTTAGATTATAATCAGCATTTTTTCTTGCTCTCTTTTGATTTTCCTGCATTTTTCTTCTTTTTTCAAGAGCTATTTTGTCAGAATTTGTATTCATCCTGTGTCTAAGATTAACCACACTTGCTTCTATTTTTAAGCATGACAAGATTAACTTCTATGCCACCTTTAGGAGAGTTAACAGAGCCAGTTAATTTCTATTACTCATCCAATTAAGATTGTGGTGGAGTTGTCAGCAGGATACTTTCCTCTTGACCAAATGACCAAGTCCCGTGCCCCACTGCCCAAAGAACCCCTTTCTTCCAGGTTTTTCCTCCAACAGAGTCCTGGTTTCCCACAGCTGAAGATTAAAAATGCTAGAATTAAGTGTATTAAAACATTTTTGAAAAGTTAACTGGGAAGTTACTTTGAAAGCCTAATTTAAAAAATGAAGAAGCCTATGATTCTAAATACAAAGAGGAGGAAGTGGAAAAATACCTGTGACAGTGTCTTGCTCCAGGTTCAGTTCCCTCATGTCAATACCACAGGGACACAGCAAATGAGTTGTCATAGCTTCACACTTTGGCTTTCACATGCATCACACAAGTCCTCACAGCTATAATGTTGCCATAAGAAGAACTATTATTTATATACATAAGAACATAAGAAAAGCCAAGCTAGATAAGACCAAGGGTCCATCTAGTCCAGCATTCTGTTCACACAGTGACCAACCAGCTTCCCCCAGGAAACCCACAAGCAGGACATGAGTGCAACAACACCGTCCCACCCATGTTCCCCAGCAACTATTTACAAAGGCATACTGCCTCTGATACTGGAGGCAGACTTTAGCCATCAGGACTAGTAGCCAGTGATTGCCTTCTTCTCCAGGAATTTGTCTAACCCTCTTTTAAAGACATCCAAATTGATGGAGATCACTACATTTTGTGGTAGTGAATTCCATAGGTTCACTATGCACTGTGTGAAGTACTTCTTTTTATCTGTCCTGAATCCCCCACCAATCAGCTTCATGGAATGACCCTGGTTTCTAGTATTATGAGAGAAGGAGAAAAATGTCAAATATTCTGAATACCATAGATCCATTGCAGTCTTGGAATGAACACAATGTTCTTCAGGGACTTTGTTCAGTCAACTAAACTTTTACAACATCCTAAGCAGCAATGCAGTCTATTTGGAGAAATTTTCTATTGGAAGCAATATGGGGGGAGGGAATAGAAAAACTTGGGGGGGGGTGCTATCTAGTGTATTGCACTGAGTGCCACATGTACGACTATCTGCCTGCTGGACAGAAGTTGTGGGTGTGTGCTCGGTGTAATGAGCTCCTGGTTCTCAGGAAACAAGTTGACCTGGAGCAGCTAAGAAAGGCAGAGAGATTGGTGGATGAGACCTTCAGGGACCTATTAGGTGTGTCCCACTCCCAGGGTGACAGCTCCTCTGCTGTCACAGAGAATATGGGTGTCGGGAAAGAAGGGTGTCATTCTGAGGAAGAGGGAAATGATCCTTTAGAAGGGATCCATTCCTCAGAAGACGAACAAATATCCTCTCGCACCGAGGATGTGCCTCTGGGGGAAGGGGGGCTTGTGGTAGTGGGAGATTCAATCATTAGACACATAGACAGCTGAGTCTGTGATGGGCGTGTAGACCGCATGGTGAACTGCCTGCCTGGTGCAAAGGTTGCGGATATCACACGCCATCTAGATAGTCTAGTAGATAGTGCTGGGGTGGAGTCAGTGGTCATGGTCCATGTTGGTACCAACGATGTCGAAAAATGTAGTCTTGAGGTCCTGGAAGCCGAATTTAGGATGCTAGGTAGGAGGTTGAAATCCAGGACCACTAAGGTGGCTTTCTCTGAAATGCTACCTGTTCCACATGCAGGGACAGTTAGACAGGCAAAGCTGAGGAGTCTCAGTGCATTGGTCTGTCCTGCTCTAGATCGAGTCTTGACTGTTTGCAAGCAAGTATAGGGAATGAGGCAATAGAGTAGTCAAGCTGACAAGCAAATGGTCAAGCACACAGGTTTCAGTCCAAGGAGGTTTAAGCTAAGGCAGGAGTGGTCAAAATCCAGGCAGAGGTCAGAATACAGGTAGTCAGGCAGGCAACAAGGATCAGGCAGCAGCAAGAGTAGTCAAGATCACAAGCAAGAGGTCAAACACAGTAAATCAGCCAGGTACGTTATGCAGTCCAGAAGGTCAAGACACAGAGCATCAGTCACAGGGCACGATTCAGGAGGCAAGGTACATGGCAGAGGCTGGATGGACCAAGTTGTTCCAACACCAACTGGGCTTCCAGTGAAGGCTTTTAAGCCTAAAGCCAGCCAGACCCCACCCAGAGCTGAGCTGCAGCAATCAGAGCTCCCTTTCCAGAGCCTACTCCTGAGGAGTCCCTTTCTCCTGAGGGGACCTCTTCTGCAGGTGAGCACTCCTTCGCACAGGAGCCCTACTAGCCAGTTACTTGAGATGATGATGCTCCCGGGAATCAGGGGGTGGCTTAGCCTCTGCCTCAGAGGCAGAGTCCCTCTCTCCTGATATGGATCACCCGGCAAGCACTTACCCCGAGGGTTCAGGCTGCTGTGGGGCTTGTGGCAGTCCCTGGTCTGGGGTACCCTGGGCTTCTGGGGCCTCTAGCTCCTCCTCCTCCAAGGAGGACTCCAGTTGGAGCATGACAGGATGAGACAGTGGTGCAGAGAGGAGGGGTTCAGATTTGTTAGGCACTGGGGAACATTTTGGGAAAAGCCGGACCTGTACAAAAGGGATGGACTCCACTTGAACTAAAATGGAACTAGACTGCTGGCGCTAAATATAAAAGGGTGGCAGAGCAGCTTTTAAACTAAACTCTGCGGGAAAGCTGACAGGAGCTGGGAAGCATCTGGTTCCGGTTAAATCATCCCAAAGGGATGAAGATGAAATGTAGAAGGGGAGGAAATAGGCCAGGAGTACAAGGTAGAACGTGATAGCCGGCCAAAGTTCCATAGCAAAAGATGCACATGCCAGAGGCATCTGGGGAGGGACACCCTGTATAGGTGTTTCTATGCAAATACTAGAAGCCTCCAAGCCAAAATGGGAGAGTTGTAGTGCTTGGTTTTAAAGGAGATCCTGGATATAAGTGGGCATTACGGAAAACTGGTGGGAGAACCAATGGGTTATGGTCATCTCTGGATATTAACTCTACAGGAAGGACAGGGAGGGCATACTGGGGGAGGTGTTGCCCCCTACAACAAAGAGGCATAGTGTAGAGCAGACTAGAACACCTAAAAGGGGTAGGCTCTTCCACAGAAGCATTGTGGGTAACAATACCAGGCTCCAAAACTAATTTAGTGCTAGGAACGTGCTATCGTCCCCCAGACCAAAATGCTCAGAGTGACCTTAAGATGGAAAACGAAATCAGGGAGGCCTCCAAACAAGGAAGTGTTGTAATAATGGGCGGCTTCAATTACCCCCACATTGACTTGATAAATGCATATTCCAGCCATGACAAAGAGGTTAAATTTCTCAGTGCCCTAAATGATCGTGTCCTAGAATACTTGGTCATGGAACTGACCAGAGAAGAGGTGACCTTGGATTTAATCCTAAATCATGTTGCCCAGGACCTAGTATGAGATGTAAATATTGTTGAACCAGTTAGAAACAGTGACCACAGTGCTATCAGATTTCATATATATATTTAAGTGGAAAATTGCCCAAGAAGTCCAACATAGTCCTATTTGACTTCAAAAGAGGAAACTTATCTAAAATGAGGAAACTAGAACATAAGAAGCGCCATGCTGGATCAGACCAAGGGTCCATCTAGTCCAGCACTGTTCACACAATGGCCAACCGTCGACCAGGAACCCACAAGCAGGACAAGAGTGCAACAGCATCCTCCCACCCATATTCCCCAGTAACTGGTGTACATAGGCTCATTGCCTCTGGTACTGGACGTAGCACATAGCCATCAAGACTAGTAGCCATGGATAGCCTTTTCCTCCACGGATTTGTCCAGCCCCATTTTAAAGCCATCCAAATTGGTGGCCATCACCATATGCTGTGGTAGCAAATTCCATAGTTTATGCGCTGTGTGAAGAAGTACTTCCTTTTATCTATCCTGAATCTCCCACCAATCAGTGTCATAGGATGACCCCGGGTTCTAGTATTTTGAGAGAGGGTGAAAAAAGTCTCTCTATCCACATTCTCCACACCACACATACTTTTGTAGACCTCTATCATGTCTTCCCTTACCCTCCTTTTTTCCAGGCTAAACAATCCCAGCTGTTGTAACCTTCCCTCATAGGGAAGATGCTCCAGCCCCTTGATCATTTTAGTTGCCCCTTCCTGCACTTTATCCAGCTCTACAATATCTTTTTTTACGTGTGGTGAGCAGAACTGTACACAGTATTCTAAGTGCAGTTGCACCATAGGTTTGTATAGGGGAAGCATGATATTGGTGGTTTTATTTTCAGCTCCTTTTCAAATTATGCCTAACATGGAATTCGTCCTTTTTACAGCAGCCGCATACTGGGTTGACATCTTCATTGAGCTGTCCACCACAACCCCAAGATCACTTTCCTGGTCGGTCACTGCTAGCTCAGATCCCATCAGGGTTGAAGTTGGGGTTTTTTACCCCAACATGTATCACTTTACGCTTGCTTACATTGAACTGCATTTGCCATTTAGATGCCCACTCTCCTAGTTTGGAGAGATCCTTTTGGAGCTCTTCACAATCCCTTTTTGTTTTAACCACCCTAAATAATTTAGTGTCATTGGCAAATTTGACCACTTCACTGCTCACTCCTAATTCCAGATCATTTATGAACAGGCTGAAAAGCATTGGTCCTAATACAGATTCCTGTGGGACCCCTCTATTTACTTCCCTCCATTGGGATAATTTACCATTTATTCCAGTCTCTGCTCTCTGTTCTTTAACAGTTATTGATCCATAAGAGGACTTATCCTCTTATTCCATGACGGCCAAGTTTGTTCAGGAGTCTTTGGTGAGGGACTTTGTTTACTTGGACTTACTTGGACTGATCCATAACCAGGAAAGAGATGCTGAACTAATGCCGAACTAGATGGACCTTTGGTCTGATCCAGCATGGCTTTTCTTGCGTTCGTAACTAACTTAATGCAAATGAAAAAACAAACAAAAATAAAACTTCAGGTCTTCTACCCTGTCCCGGTTTAAGGACAGGAGAATTGCTATCTAGTTTCCAGTTGCTGAAGAGCAACAACAGGATATAAACACCTGGCAGTATTATCTACTAAGGAAATAGAAAGCTGGGCTAGATGCACCGTTGTTGTCATATGTATATTAGATCCAGAATGCTTGAAATTTCCCTCCATACAGTCACGGAACTTCTCCCTGCATTGTTCCTCTCTCCTGTTTTCTTCCTCTCGGCTCATTCTGTCCCACAGGCCTTCATGCCAAGCACATTTAGCCATGTATTCTTAACAACACAGCCAGGCAGTAATGTTGGAAGCAGTGAGAGGCCAAAGGATTCAATTTGCTTATGTTAGGAAAACATCCTGAAGTTATTTCCAGCAACTTCTTTTCACTGGAAGGAAAATATCAAACGATCTGCAGTAGATGGAAGTAGGTACATGCATGGGTGCAGACTGTGGGTGCAGTCCCAAGGAAGCTAGCTCCATTTCACTGTACTTACAGATTTGTAAAACATTCTTTTTATCTAGAGAAACTGCCTCTTTTTGCTATTGCCACAATCCTTCAGAGATCCTTTTCACAATAGGCCATTATGTATCATTATTTGACCTGTGCTTGTCTATAGAAGACAAAAATAGCACCATACCAGCACTAGGGCCTCTGCCATACGCCACTGCTTTCTGAGACATGGTTGGTGGCAACAGGCGAGAGGTGGAACTTCCCGCCCCAAGGGGTTTGATCAGCTTTTCCCAACCTGGGCCCCTCCAGATGTCGTGTATTACAACTCCCATCACCCCCAGACAACATGGGCATTGAGTAAAATATCTTCTTCTTTGTCTATGTTCCACCTGCACTCAAAGACATCTCTTTTCCATCAGGCTTTTGATTTTATTGCTGTTTAAGCTGTGATTTTTTTTTTAGTTCTGGCTCTCTTGGTTTATTATATTTTAATGGATTTGATTTTTTTGTATCTTGTTTTTCTTGGTTGCTTTGAATGCCTCCTTTTGGAAAGGCATTCTAAATGTTATTATAAGTAAATAGGCAGCTCCAAGCGCAGTCAGTCTCTCTCACAGGGTTTAACTTTACTTTGCCCCCTCCCTTATACTGAGTCCATTGCCAAATCATGTCAGTTCTCCTTTACAACATTTACTAAAATATTGCCCTTCTTCTCTGTGGATCTCTGTGAAACTCACCTTTCCAGGAGCCTTTATAATGGGCACATCAAGCTGTCCTGTTACATTCAATTGAGCAACTCTTATCTTTGCAATATCATAAAAGTAGAAAACTTCATTCAATTCACAAGATTAAGCTCTAAGTCTTGCTTGTTTTATATTATAATAAATGTGTATAGCGTGCAAGACTGGAAAATGAACTGTGCTGTTTGTGGAAACAGTGAGACAGAAGATCCTTGAACTCAGCACTCTCACTTGGGAACTGTGAAACCTGAACCCAGCACTGAAGGCCAAAATAATATTGTCTGCCACTGCATATCTCTTTTCTCGGATGTTTTATGATTTTACTGAAAGCAGTCCCCAGGGGGATTACTTTAACCTTTTTCCTTCTGGATATTTTGTAAGTCAGTATTGCTCACCCAACATGTTTTTCATTCTAGAGGCTTTCAAAATTAAAGTATCTGTATTTCATTTCCCCCCACAAGACAAAAATCAGCAGGAGGGGGAGATTTTGGGCATCTCTACACCAGCCTAAAACCCTTAATTTAAAATGGGGCTTTCCGCTTCCGTTTTAAATGCAGGATCACAACTGACTCCCTTTACACACGCTTCCTTTACATGTGCTTCCTTTCCCCCCTCCCCTTTCCCTGTATCTCTCAGGGTTCTTTTTGCCCCTGCTGAACCTCAAAAGCCAAATCAAAACACAGACAAGAGGCTTCAATCTATGGCATTTAATCCATTACTTCAGTGGGTCATACAGATGCAAATTGTCAGTGACTCACAGTCTACAAAGGAGATGCCTTCAGGGAGTTCAAAGGAAAGCTACGAAAGTTGCCCACTGTTTGAAGAAAAGGTGGGCTCACTATCCTAACTTACGGGGTGGAGGGGTGATCTCCCTCTCTCTCATGAGGCCTCTAAGCGCAACTGTTCATGCCGGGCCAATCGGGCAGACCGTCTAAGCTCCGCCTCTGCCACCTTTCTCTTGGCTCTGCGCCTGAGCGTGGCGTCTAAGAATTCAGGCTCTCCAAGCCCCGCCTCTCCCTGTTCGCTATCTCTCATGGGGTGTGTGTGTGAAGCTCAATGTGAAGGATCCCTCTGAGTGGGGAAATGATGGGAAGGGAAAGAGCTAAGAGGCCCTTCTTCTAGCCATTCCTCTACTGCAGGGGTGTTGAACCTCTTTCAGCCCGAGGGCAGAACTCCATTTTGGGGAAGCTATCCCCACAAGCAGGACAAGAGTGCAACAGCATCCTCCCACCCATATTCCCCAGCAACTGGTGTACATAGGCTCATTGCCTCTGGTACTGGACGTAGCACATAGCCATCAAGACTAGTAGCCATGGATAGCCTTTTCCTCCACGGATTTGTCCAGCCCCATTTTAAAGCCATCCAAATTGGTGGCCATCACCACATGCTGTGGTAGCAAATTCCATAGTTTATGCACTGTGTGAAGAAGTACTTCCTTTTACCTGTCCTGAATCTCCCACCAATCAGTGTCATAGGATGACCCCGGGTTCTAGTATTTTGAGAGAGGGAGAAAAAAAGTCTCTCTATCCACATTCTCCACACCATGCATACTTTTGTAGACCTCTGTCATGTCTCCCCTTACCCTCCTTTTTTCCAGGCTAAACAATCCCAGCTGTTGTAACCTTCCCTCATAGGGGAGATGCTCCAGCCCCTTGATAATGTTAGTTGCCCCTTCCTGCACTTTATCCAGCTCTACAGTATCTTTTTTTACAATATCCAGCAACTTATTTTCACTGAAAGGAGAATATAAAACAATCTGCAATAGATGGAAGTAGGTACATGCGTGGGTGCAGACTGTGGGTGCAGTCCCAAGGGCCCCATTCCAGAGATTGGTAGTGCCAAAGACAAATGGGGTGGGACAAAAAGGGTGGGACCAAAATTCCCCAAATGCTGGTGTATTTTAACTTAAAGCTCTTACTGCCAGTAACTAAGCCTTATAAAAAGCTTTTAACCCTTTTGGAATGGGAGAAAAATGTGCAAAAGCTGGGAAACAACCAAACAATAAGAGGGTGGGGCCAAGAGAAGAGGGCGGGGCTTTCTAGGGTACCCCAGAGGACCACATTGGGGCACCAGGTGAGCTGGATTTGGCCTGTGGACCTGAGGTTCAGCACCCCTGCTCTACTGGGAGTTGAAATTTCAGAAATAGCTTTTGGTTAAAGGAAAAAAAATGCCAGACAAAATGAGACATGGGGATGCATGTGATGTGTAGCTGGACTCTGAGAGACTTAAAGCCTCTTCATACTTATAAAGCAGCCCAAGTACACTGGCATTTGCCACAGTAATCACCAGTGGAAAAGTTGGGAGGACGGAAAAATGCGTAAAGATCCCTGACATCTTCAGTCACACTTAGGCCCAATTCATTTAATAGTCAGTTTATGACAGTATTTCCACTTGAAAAACAAATGGCATGGATGCCATTACACATGGGAAGGACTTTGAAAGAAATAGTTCATCATCTTCATGCTATTTTGGCAATTAAACCATGCCAGCACAACCTCACCAAACCAGTGGCTAAATAAACCAGTATTTCACTGGTCTTTTGCTAGAGTACTGCTGCCTATAACATTAACAGAGGCACTGAGAGCAATACTAATTAAACAAATTTTCGAAACAGTGTTCAAACATGAGTTTTAGCTCCAATGATTCATCTGAAAAAAAAACCCACACATGTAGGACAAAAGGCATCTTAGACCTTCCACTGTAAATAGCAATTTCAGTTGCGGTTACACAACGTCATGTCTTGTTTCGGCAGCACAAGCACCTGTATGTACATGAATACATTCAGAAGGCTAAAAATAAAAAAGGAACAAGACTCCAGTGTCAATGACTGGGACATCCAACTTAGGGAGCAATCCTATGGCCACTAGACAGTGGCTAGACGGCGATAGGATATGCTGTTTTCCTGGAACCAACCTCGGAGCCCGCGCTCTGAGGTCAGTTCCTGGAAAACCGACTTCCCCCACATCCGCGCTCCCTCTGAGGCAATGTGAGGAAGCCCTGTCCTCCGCACTCGGAAGAGGAGCGTGGATGGGCTGAAAAGGGGCGGGGCTGGGGGCATTCTGGGCTGGGGAGAGCGGATCTGCCTGTACGACGCATCCCATGTGTTGTACAGCAGCCTCCTCTCCCGCTCAGCCCCCCCGCAGCTAGACAGCCGAAAACGGCTATCTAGCAGAAAAAGCAGGGCAGGAGAAGCACAGAGGGAACCGAGTTCAGAGGCGGCCGCCTATCCAGATAGGACTGAGTTGTCATTCTGGAAAGGCCAGTCATGCCCCATACTGTGTCTTCGGAAGAGGAGTGATAGATGGTTTATTGTACTTCACAATGGCCTGGTTTGCACATAACACTAACCCATGGTTTATTTCACCCATGGTTTGTTGCCCTACTCAGGGTTTGTCTGGTGGAGAATCGAACAAATTGTAGTTTGTTTTCTCAATCCCTGGGTTGTTTATTTCCCTCATCCTTTGCCCACTCCCTCCCTGTATTCCAAATGCCCTTGTGGCACTGTATTACTGGCATGCAGAGTGGCTGGGTTTCTTTTACTGCTTTGCCTCCTGCCTCTGTAGCCTGGCAAAACAACCCATGAATCACCCATGGTTTACATGTAACAGCAATGCATGGTTTAAACAACCCAAAATTCACAACCCAACAACAAACTATAGGCTCTCTTTCTGGGTTGCCCATGGTAAACAAATCATGGTTTGTTAGCCAGTCACATACACACATCATTATGACCCATAATTCAACAAGCCATACCGTGGGTTAGTGTTACGTGCAAACCAAGTCACTCTTGCTATGAAACTACTGGCCACCCAATCAAGGAGAAGCCGAGGATGAAATTTTTGAAAAGCAAATAGCCAATGTTTCAAGGAAGGATGATGTAGTAGTAATGCGGGACTTCAATTTCCCCGATATTTGTTGAGAGACAAATTCTGCAAAACATGGCTCCTCCAAGAAATTCCTGACTTGTGTGGTGGATGACTTCCTCCTACAGAAAGTAGAGGTAGGAACTAGTGGATTGGCTATCCTTGACTTTATCCTAACCAACAGAGATGACTTAGTGGGTAAAGTAGCAATTACAGGAACTCTGGGGGAAAGCGACCATGTTGCACTTGAGTTCTTGGTTCTAAAGGAAGCAAAAGCCGAGTGTAGCCAAACTCGTACCCTGGATTTTAGGAAAGCTGATTTTAATAAACTCAGAACAATGATCAGTAAGGTCCCATGGCAACGACTCTAAACGAGAAAAGGAGTCCAAGATGGGTGGGAGTTTTTAAAAAAGGAAATTCTCAAGGCACAATTACAAACAATTCCAACAAGAAAAAAAGGTGGAAGACAACAGAAGAAGCCAATGTGGCTTCACAAAAAGCTTAGGGATGACCTGAAAACAAAAAAGGACACATATAGGAAGTGGAAGGAAAGCCAAGCAACAAAGGAAGAGTACAGGCAGGTAGCACAGAATTGCAGGGATGGCGTCAGGAAGGCTAAAGTTGAGAACGAGCTGAGGTTAGCAAGGGATGCTAAAAGCAACAAAAAAGTTTTCTTCAGCTACGTGCATAGTAAAAGACAGAGGAAAGAAATGGTGGTTCAGCTATTAAATAAGGCTGGCAAAATGATAAGAGATGACAAAGAAAAGGCAGAAGTGCTCAATTCCTACTCTGGCTCAGTCTTCTCCCGAAAGAGGGTCTATGACCCCCCCTGACAAAGGCGAAGTACAGGCTGAAGGGGCAGGATTGCAGCTTGAGATCGATAGGCATATGGTCAAGGAACACCTAATTACTTTGATGAGTTCAAATCTCCAGGACCAGATGAACTGCATCCTAGAGTAATAAAGGAACTGGCAAAAGAACTCTCAGAAGCACTGTCTGTTATCTTCAAGAAATCATAGAGGATGGACGAAGTGCCAGATGACTGGAAGAGGGATAATGTTGTCCCTATCTTCAAAAAGGACAAAAAGGAGGAACCTGGGAACTACAGACCAGTCAGTCTGACATCAGTCCCTGGGAAAATTCTGGAGCAGGTTATAAAGCAATCCATCTGTAAGCACCTTGAAAACAATGCAATGATTACTCGAAGCTAACATGGATTTGTCAAGAACAAATCCTGCCAGACTAATCTGATCTCATTTTTTTGATCAGGTAAACTCCCTTGGGGACTGTGGGAATGCTGTGGACATAATATACCTTGAATTCAGCAAAGCTTTCGACAAAGTGCCCCATGATATCCTGATGACCAAACTAGCTCAAAGTTGGCTAGATGAAACAACGATTCGGTGGATCCACAGTTGGCTACAGAATCAGACTCAAAGACTGCTTATCCATGGGATCTTCTCAAACTGGGGAGAGGTAATGGTACCGCAGGGCTCAGTCCTGGGCCCAGTGCTCTTATACATTGTTATTAATGACTTGGAGGAGGAGGTGCAGGGAATGCTGATCAAAGTTGCAGATGACACAAAATTGGGTGGGATAGCTAATACTTTGGAAGACAGAAACAAAATTCAAAGTGATCTTGATAGACTGCAGTGCTGGGCAGAAAACAACAGAATGAAATTTAATAGGGATAAATGCCAAGTTCTGCACCTAGGAAAAAGAAACTAAATGCACAGTTACAAGATGGGTGATACTTGGCTCAACAACACTACAAGCGAGAAGGATCTTGGAATTGTTGTAGATCACAAGCTGAATATGAGCCAATAACGTCATGTGGCTGCAAAAAAGGCAAATACTATTTGGGGCTTCATTAATTGAAGCATAGCTTCCAAATCCCGGGAAGTACTAGTTCCCCTCTACTCAGCACTGGTTAGGCCTCATCTGGAGTACTGTGTCCAGTTCTGGGCACCACATTTTAAGAAGGATGCAGACAAGCTGGAGAGGGTCCAGAGGAGGGCAACAAAGATGATCAGGGGACTGGAAACAAAGCCCTATGAAGAGAGACTGAAAGAACTGGGCATGTTTAGCCTTCAGAAGAGAAGACTGAGGGGAGATATGATAGCACTCTTCAAGTACTTGAAAGGTTGTCACAGAGAAGAAGGCCAGGATCTCTTCTTGATCATCCCAGAGTGCAGGACACGGAATAATGGGCTCAAGTTACAGGAAGCCAGATTCCGACTGATCATCAGGAAAAACTTCCTGACTGTTAAAGCAATACAACAATGGAACCAATGACCTAGGGAGGTGGTGGGCTCTCCCACACTGGAGGCATTCAAGACGAGGTTGGACAGCCATCTGTCACGGATGCTCTGACTTGGATTCCTGCACTGAGTAGGGGGTTGGACTCCATGGCCTTGTAGGCCCCTTCCAACCCTACTATTCTATGATTCTATGAAAACAAACAAAACCGTTTTCCTTTTCCATGGACTCATCTCAGTGTCTGGGAAAATTTTAAGTTCCATTAAATGCTTTTGTGGGATGTAAAGTCCTGAATATATTGACACCCCCACCCCTATTACTTGTCAATACAGATGAGTTTGCCCATATAGTGGGATGTTAAACATAGTAGCTACATATTTCTGAGTCTAAAACAGGGGTGGGCAACCGCAGTCCTCAGCTAATTTCAAAGCCCTCTGTAAGCAATTAGTTCAGACCTACGGTAAGCGCAATCTCTCCCTCCTAAGAACATATGAAGTTGCCTTATACTAAGTCAGATCATTGGTCCATCTAGCCCAGGATTGTGAACACTGACTGGCAGAGCTTTCCAGGGTTTCTGGAAGGATTCTTTCCTCACCCTAGCTATAGGTAACAGGGATTGTACCTTTGATTTTCTCCATGTAAAGCATGTGCTCTAGAACTGAGCCACAGTCCACCTGATGGGAACAAGGCGGTGTCAGAAAGAGAGACCAAAGGGTGGCCCTGCCCACTGCTAACTTTGGCCCTGCACACTGCCAGCATGTTGCCCCTCACAGCTGATCCCCGATGGGATGCAGCCCTCAAAAGAAAAAATGTACCCCACCTGATGTAAAAGATTATAATAAAATTTGTTTCCAGTAGTCCACACTAGAAATATCTTTTTTCCTCTTGTGCTTGGGGAAGAACAAGATACTTCTGTATACTCAAAATGTCTTGAAATTGTACATATTTGTGTAGGATAGACCCATACAGTTGTACTTGGAAAACACTGAACAATAGGAGAACCACGCATTCTGGATTTCCTAATATGTACTTACTATGGTTCTGATCTGCTGAGAATCATGGGGTTGAGGCATCCTAAATATGTTCTGTCCACACAACTATTTTAACACCGGAACTCTGGTTTTCCTTTCCCACCAAACGCCACATAAGACCAATTGAAACATTCTGGAGGAACACACACAGTACAGTCCCCCAAGTCTGGAAATTATGTTCAAATGTTTCCCCACAGCAAAAACTCCCTTTAGGTATATTTGGAAGAAAGGTCTCCCTGATGTATGGTTCCCCAAGAGCAAGGAGTTTTTGATGCAGTGGAGAAATCAAACTCAGTGCTGTCTTACCAGCATTCTAAGTCTGGCTGGCTGCGTATTAGAAGAGCAGTCACAAGCCTCAGTTGTCCCCAACGACAGATAGCTGGGCAAAGTCTGTGGCTACCCAGTGGCTGGCAGGGCACTTTATAAATGGCTGGATGGACTTCACTGCACACATTCCAAAGCCCTGACTCAGCACTCTTCCTGGCCAAACTCGTATTAAGCCCTAGTTGTGCAGCTTGCTTTATAACTAGTCATTTGTTCTGGGACCTGACTCTTCAATGGTCTATTTCTGCTTCATCCAGTTCAGATGCTGGAGCCATGAATAATCCTAAAAGGTCAAACTTAGGCTGACCATATTTCCTTGAGTCAAAAACGAGATATTGGGATGACAAAAATGGGACAGGGTTTTTATTACAGCGGAGAGTTCCGCTGTAATAAAAAAAATAGCTAACAGCCTGTTGAACCGAAATACGAGTCTGAAAAGTCCAAACCAAACTGAATGTAGAGCAGAAAGAATCTCTATGGGCGGAATGATGGTAGAAATAACAGTAAGACTCATCCTCCTGGCTCCCACACACTGAATGGGGCTTAGCGACCGCCTCTTGAATTCCCTGGCACTGCAGACAAGCCGGGGGCGGCATCTGATCATCGCTAGCTCAAGAAGCCTGGCCCTGACTGGATAAAGTAATGGAACTTCCTCTTCTGTCACCCTAGTGGTTTTACTGCATGCATTGATTAGCACAGAGCCTTATGATAAAAGCGTTCAGTTTTTTACAAAAAATTAAAAATGGGACAAAATTGACATTTATATTAAAACGACGGGACGGTCAGGAAATATGAAAAAAACGGTACTGTCCCGTTTAAAACGGTACATGTGGTCAGCCTATTCAAACTACACTTGATGCTCAGCGACATGAATGTTTTCCCCAGGTGTTGTTTTTAAAGCAAAATAACTGCAGGAAGCCACAGTCTGTATTGGAAGCACGTGTGTGTTGCATACTCATCTCTTCTTCCTTCCCCCACTGCCACCCCCATGGTGTGAAAAAGGAAGTCCACTGGGGGAATTTTCATAAGAAATCTAGCCTGGAATGAAGAGTACCCCTTCCCCCAGTGCAACTTCTCACTCAGGAGCAAGCCCCCAAATCCAGCCAACCGCAAAAACAACCACATCAGGGAAAACACTCACAAAACTGAGTGTTAGGTGTAAGTTTGTCCAAAAATGTCAAACTAGCTGTGGGGCTTCTTGTCTGGCTCCAGTGCCCTTTACCTCCTGAAAAAGCAGCCAGAGCCCTCTCCCAAACCTGGTTCAGAGCTGCAGCTTAGGGAGTGTGGGTTGGGGTGTGTGTGTCTAACTCTTTTCTCAAATTGCCCATTTCATGGAAGCTGCTATTAGCCACAGAGAGGAAAAAAAATACAGATAAACTGTAAGGTTTGGATTAAGGCTTGGAGGGAGCAATCCTATGGCTACTAGTCAGTGGCTAGACAGCCATAGGATATGTGGTTTTCTGGGAACTGACCTTCCCCCACTTCCATGCTGCCTCGCAGACAGCGCGGAATAGCCCTGCACTCAGAAGAAGAGCGCAGAGCAGCCAAAACGTGGTGTTCCAGGAAGGGGAAGGCAGAAATGTCAGTACGACACATCCTATGTGTCATCCGGCAGCCTCCTTGCCCGGTCCACCTTCCCGCAGCTAGACAGCCAAAATCGTCTGTCTAGCTTCAAATACAGGGCAGAAGAAGCGTGGAGGGAACGATCCCCTCCGTGCTTTTCCTGCCCTGCATTGGATAGGCAGGAAAAAATCCCCATAGGATTGCGCCCTAAGTGAACAAAGTCTTAGACACCCACCTTCTTCTTGTGTCATGGCCCTGATCGAAATCTTATCTCACTCCCCCCCACACACACACACCATGGCTGCTTTCTCAGATAAAGGCATCACATCAATATGTGGATGACACCCAACTCGACCTCTCCTTTTCATTCATTGCAGGTGAGGCAGTGCCTACTCTGAACTGGGGCTTGGACGTGGTTATGGGCTGCAGGAGGGCCAATAAACTTAGACTCAATCCAGATAAGATGGAGGGTCTGTTAGTAGGTGGTTCATCTGTACAATTTAGTGGCATTCAACCTTCTCTAAATGGGGTTACAGAAGAAGCAACTTCACATTCTGGGGATGTTCATAGATCCAGCTCTGTCATTTGAGATCCGAAGTGCCTTTTATCAGCTTTGTACCAGTGGCACAAAGTGCCTTTTATCAGCTTTATTGATACACAAGCTATGCCTCTACTTGGACAGAGGTAACCTGGCTACAGTTAACCACGCACTGGTAACCTCCTGCCAGGATTATTGCAATGCTTTATACGTGAAATTACCTCTGAGGACGGTCTGAAAACTCCAGTTAGTGCAGAACAAAGCAGTAAGGTTACTTACTGGGACTGGCCATTTCAAAGTATCAACTGCACTGGTTGCCAGTCTGTTTCTGGTCTTGATTCAAAATATTAGCGCAAACGTTCAAAGCCCTAAATGGTTTAGGGCCAATCTACCTGAAGGAGCACCTTCTACCATATGTTCCTGCCTCATTGTTAAGATGATCGTCGGAGGCTATTCTCTGGGTGCCACCACGCACAATGGGTGGCCACCAGGGAAAGAGCCTTCTCTGTAGTGGTCCCTCATACGTGGAATGCCCTTCCCAGTGAGATTCACCTGGCATCTTCATTGTATATATTTAGATGCCAGGTTAAGACCTTCCTCTTTAAGCAGGCAGTTAAACTGTAACTTGTTGCTTGCTTATTAATGTTATTTCTGGCTCTTCAACATTTTTAATATTTTAAAATGTTTAATATTGTACTATTTTGATGCGTTTATTGTGGCATTTGTGTTGTTTTGTTGTGGTTGTTTGGTTTTATGACTGTAAACTGTCCTGAGGGCATTGGCCAATGGGGGAGGGGGGTACAAATCTAATACATAAATAAATATAAATCTTTTTCTTGTAGAATACAATTTAAACCAAGACATAAATATTACTGTTAAACATGCCTTAAGACCCAGAGAATAAATCAAACATGTGGCCCTCTAGAAGTTGTTGGACTACAGCTCCCATAATCCCTGACTGCTGGCCGGGGCTATGGGAGCTGAAGGCCAACAAAATCGGGAGGGTAACAGCTTTCCCATTTTGGGATAAACATTCTCATGTCTTCTCAAGGAGCACAAATAGCTTCAGCATGACATTACTGGGAGTTCTGAAGAAAAAGCTTGATTTCAGTAACACTGATGTTCACAGTCAATTTGGACTAGTCTTGTCAAGAGGAGGGAGGGGGTTACCCTAGCTGCCAGCAACGTAGTCAGGGACAAATAATTACTAAAGCAGGCTGCCACCACTCCTTATGGCCACCTCAGCCTGAGCCAGGGGACTCTCAGACTTACAGGACACTCCTAGGGCTTATGAAATAAGAGCCCAAGCTGGCACTCTGTTTCCGAAGCCCTAGGCCTAACTTAACCAAGACATAACCAAGAGGAAAACTCTGGCCGTAGTTCTAAGGCTTAATTGAAACAAAGCACACCCTGTCAATTAGAATAGGTGGTAAGTTATTTACAGAAGGGAAAGTGGGAGGCAGGGGGAAGCATACAAGAACCAGAGTAACATTTTGGAAATACTTCAGGAAAACAGTAACAAAAGTTACCTACACCTGTCCATACATACCTAAGTATGGATCTTCACATAAAACAGTGTTGAAATTGTGACACTGAGAGTCACAAGCCAAAAGCAAGACAGAGGACGGCAGTAGCCCCCCTGGCTTTATATCAAGAGCCTTTGACAAATGTGAGATGAGCCTCTGTAGCACATCACTAGCTGGCTGAATAGTTTCTCCAGGTTTTTGAGAGTTGTGGTAGGGTAGGATGGAAAGTTCTCACAGAAGCCCACCTGAAATCATTCATTCTAATTGGCAGGAGTTTTACTCTGGCCTTGAAGGCCTTACAATAGGAGATAATGCATGCAGGTGGCTTAACAAGTGTGTGCAGGCCCATCTTCATGAAACAGAGTTTTTATAGGCAGCCAGATCACAAAAAGAAAATGGATTTCTTGACAAGTCTTTTGCTGGAGGAATGTTTCATAGCAAGGCCCTGTTACTCAGAAAACTTTCTAACCAGTCTAGAACTAGCTACATAAATAAGACAGTTCACTTTCACATGAGGATTGCCCCATTTTAGATTCATTTATGGAACCAAGTGCAGACTAAACATTGTTACTCAAGAATAAGAAGAAACTTCAGGAATTGCTTAAAGCATTTAAAAGGCCAGGGCTGTCTGACCAGATATTTTGGACAATCAGGCTGTGCTAATATTAAGTCTATATTTTAGAAGCAGATAATCTCTCCCTCTCTCTCTTTGGGGGGCAGAGGCAATTTAAGCTGCAGATTTAGAGCCAGACTTTTATATTTTCACAAGCATACCATGCAAGCCTTTTACAAAAATTTAGGCACACCCCTCTTCACAAGGCAGAGACTGTGAAGAAAGAGTATGCAGTCTTTCTGAAAATGGCCCAAGTATAAAAAGAGAATGAAAGAAAATCAGCTAGAAAAAATGTAATGTAAATAGCCTCTTACTTTTTACATACATGTAAACAGGCACCTTTAAAAATTAGCCAGATGCCTTCAGCCAAAACAACAATTAATCCAGCTAGTTGACTGCATTATGTATAGATGTTTCAGTTGTAGTACCACTAACATATGTTGTAATGTACTTTGCATGCATTTAAGGCCCAACAGAGTGTGGAATCAGTTGGCTCTGGAATTTGTTAGTTGGTGAAGGAAACAGAAATTAAATACAGTAAATAGCAATTGCTCACTCCTTTCCTTGAAAAATATGATGATAGGCATGCCAGGAGTAGCACTGACAGCTGGGAGAACAGAAAACAGCTGCTGTGATCAAGGAATTTTGCTGGGATATCATCTCCTGAAGCCATGTATGCATACCCACAGAGGCAGAAATAATAATTTTATAACTTACTGAACACAGCTTTGCTATATGCCTGAGAATCGTCATGTCAGATCCGCATTGCAATGACAGGGGGTCACTGTCAGTGAGTGCCATGATACTTCGTGGTTGCAAGGCTTTTTCTCCCACTGGAAAGGTGTCCCCCAGTACAGTGCTTCATTCCTCCCACTATAGGAGGGAATGGTAGTCATTCATTTATGGGAGAAAGCAAAAGGACACACTTGAAGACACTAAGACCTGCCCCTTGACAACTTCAGGTCAGATTAGTCAGGTTTCCCCCACCCCCTCAACTGTGTTCTAGATTGCAACCTATTACAGAACATTCAGTAATTCTATCTGCATAACCCTGTCCCAAGTCCAGTTTCTTAATGTTATGCTAGAGTGTGATAGTACACTTGGAATTCATTCATATACCCACTAGAGAGAGTCAAGCTATGCTTGCTCAGATCATAAAAAAGTGAATGTTTCTTAATGGTCCAGGATGATGTCTCTTGATATAAGTTGATAGAAAATGGCATGCATTCTCCAATTGTTTTGAATGGGAAAGCTATCAGGGCTTGAAAGATGACACTCCCATCCCCAGCTAAGGGGAAGGAGCTGGTGTAAGGTGTGTGCACATGCGTGAGAGAGAGAGAGAGAGAGGAACAGTTTTGGAACAGAAACGGTCAAGAGACAGAAAACTATGAGCTATGGGCATCTCTCTCTGGGGATCTGATGTGGAACAGCAGTTCTGCCGTCTAAAAGGAGCACATGTTGCTTGCACCTACTTACATATTTATAAAGAAAACATTACAAGGTCTCCCGTGCTTTCTTCTCCAAAAGGGAACCAAAACTTGGGTAGCACTGCCCATTAAACTTTTTGCCGCTTGGGGAAGCACACAACTATATACACATAATATAGATCTTTCTGGTGACATGTAGTAGGCTTATCAACATGCATCGTTCCCTGTTTGAAATAAACGCAGAGCTGTCTACTTCACTACTGGGTAAAAGGCATGTCCCAGAGCACTGATGACACTTAAATGCTCAGCTAGGAGGCAGCAGGGGTGTCGAAGCTCAGGTTCCCATGCCACCTTCTCCTGGCTCTAGCCTCAGCCCCTGATTGCTTGGTTTCCCAGCCTTTGAACATTCTTCCCCTTTCAAAAAAGTTGAAATGCCTTTCCTAAACCTTTACTGGCAATAAGAGCTTTAAATTAAAATACTCGTACTTTTCGTATTTTGGCCTTACCACTTTTGCCCCATCCACCATTGGAAAGCAGCCCCCCAAGAGTGTCTCCAAAATTGAATTTGGCCCTTGGGATGACAGCTTACTAGGGCGATGGCTAGGCCTGCATGGCGTGCCTAAACTTGCTGGTGCCCGCTGAATGATGCTGGTAAGTACAAGAGGATGATGGATCAGGAGCTTTGTTCGGTGCCTGTCCTGCACTCACTGGCGACACCATCTCAATCATATTGGGGGTACTGCCAGGGAATAAAGGGTAGCCACACAGGTTCCACTGAGCATACACTGGCCAACTACTAAGTGGAGGAAGGTGGTCACAGCTGGGCAGCAGAGAGCAGCAGAGAGCAGCTTCCCCAAGGGGCCACCAAAACTTGGAATCTGGAAAGAGTGGAGCTTCCTTTTAGGTCTTCCTTCAGAATAAACTCTCACAGTTTGACTGCAGTCCTAATGCAGGAAGCAGTTGGAATTTTTTAAAAAAAGGTTTCAGTGGTGTGGGATGCTTGGGCATGATCCACAGTCCACAAACTGACCGTGGAGGCCGCACGCACATGCTTCTGAATCTGACATCCAAATCTAGTCTGAAGGACTTAAGAATGGCTCTGTTGGGTCAGACCAAAGGTCTATTTAGTCTAGTAGCTGGTGGCAAAGCAGATGCCTATGGGAAGCCCACAAGCAGGGTTTGAAGGCAGGATAGTCATACACATAAAAAGATCTCACATTAATAAGTGTACACTGGGGTTAAACAATCCAATATTCAATCATACTAAGGTCAGAGGAAAAAGAATTCCAAACAGCAGCAAAAATAACATCATCTTCGTCACTGGAGTCAGTCAAGCAGGGCTGGACCCTACCAGGTCAGGTGGAATGAGACATAGAAGCAGGGCCCAGGTCTTGCAGGACTCCCAGCTATTTGGTTACATTGTTAATTACAGCTCCTGGTATTTAGGGGCATACTGAAGCTCAAGGTGGCATATACCCATTATAACAAATACCAGTGACAGACTCTGTCTAATCCCCTTTGGAATCTTAAGCTGGGGCTATCACCACATCTTGTGGGAGCCAATTCCATACATTAATTACCTGCTGTGTGAAGTAGTACTTTGTTTTGTCAACCAGTTGGATTATCCCAAGTTCTAGTATGAGTGGTAGGAAATCCTTCTGACTACTTTCTCCACACCATTTGTAATTTTATGAACTTCTACCATGTTCCCCCGGGAGAAGTGAAGGCCCAGAAAAAGACTGAGGACGGTTTTTGTGTCCCCCCCCCCCCCCAAAAAAAAATTGAACAGCTTTAGATTATGAAATATTTTGTTTTAGAATTTAAGACAAAGTATTTATATATTGTTACCCAGCCTTTCGGTTGACAGGAAGCTCTGGTGTGGGCTGGTCCATGAAGTCACGAAGAGTTGGAAGCGTCTGACCGAATAAACAACAACAAAAACCCAGCCTTTACTCTCCCCAAATTATTACAAACTATAAGGAAGGCCTGGCGTGCTATGGTCCATGGGGTCACGAAGAGTCGGACACGACTGAACGACTGAACAACAACAACAATAAACACACTTTTACAGAAAGACTAGAGAAGTAAAATGTCTGGAAATAATGAAGCCATGCGGGAAAATGTTTTTTTATTCCTCTGTAAGATTCGCAGCATTTTTCTTTCTTTCATTGTTTATTAAAATTATTGATCTAAAGTATATTTTACCGATAGACATTTGTGCTCAGTTTCCCAACATGTGAGTAGAGTCATCATTGTGCATTCTTGACTGTAAATGTGCATTCTTGACAGTTTGGGTTTTGTTCTATAGAGTCCCGTGTTTCTGATGCTGTAGCAATCATTTAATGTCATTCTAATCTATTCAGACAATAATTACAAATTTACTTAGTTGACTTCTAAAAGTTTTAAAATATAATGATAATTTAATGAGCAAACTAAGTTATACATACAATAAGTTTAGGAACAGAAAGGCTGCTTTATGTTCCTAAAGCAGCCCTCCTCAAACTGGTGCCTTCTGGATGTTTTGGGCTACAGTGCCCAGCATTCCTCACCAATTGGCCATGCTGCCTGAGGCTGATGGAAGCTGAAGTCCAAAATATCTGGAGGGCACCAAATTGGGGAAGGCCGTCTAAAACAACAAAGTGGCTTTAGCTCTGTAAAGAGCGCTAAAAAATAAGTATTGCTTATTTCCCCCCAAATTTCCATTTTTTTCCACCCCCCTGCAAAACAGGTGTTTTCCAAGGCCTCAACATGTCTGGAAATTATACATCTCTAGTTCCCCCTTAGTTGCCTAAAAAGCCCTAAACATTAGTCAGGCTACCTGAAAGATCACCTTCTCCCATAAAAGCCTGCCTGGGTTTAAGATCTTTGGGGGCCTTTCTCTTGGGCCCCATCTACACTGGGCTTTTACGCCGGGGTGGGTGCGAGGCGAAGTCCCTCATGATAGATGATGCAGTCACGACTTCACAGCTATCCGTGGTTTTCGCCCCGAAAAAGCGGAGTTCCAAGGAGTCGTTTTACTGCAATTTTGGGGGTTTGCTGCGGGTTCCCCCTACGGTTGCAGACTGTCTGTTCCTTCCCTGACCTGACTTTGCATCTTACAGCGGGCGTGTTGTAGGCATGCGTAGTACCTGCGTCACTCTGTGACGCCCTTTGCTCCCCCATCCCTTCGCAGCTGCACAGTTACAGAGGCACAGAGGACCGTTTTCATTTATTTAATCACACTTTTGTACATTTCTGCAGCTTCATATCTTCGCAACGGTTGCTTTCGGACTCAGCACCCAAGGGCTGGGGAGGGTCTTGGGGGAGGAACAACATTGCTCCGGGCACCATTTTGGAGTCATGGCTAGGCACATAGCACTCACGCTTGTGAGTGTGAACCATCGCAAGAGTCTCAGGCTGGGGAACTGACAAACTGATGGTGCAGATATGAAGGAGCACAAAACACCCAATTTTTATGTAAAACAGGGTCAGAAAGACACAGCAGAGGCCCTCAAATATAAAACAGCCACTGAAGTGTCACACCCACACACTCATGGGACTGCACAGCTGCACATTTCAGTATAATGGCAAAAAAGGAGGGCACAGCGAGTCTCTTATGGAAGCGCGCAGTACATTGTAAGTGTATCGCCGGGCATGCTGACTCGAAGCCGCATTGCTGCGCAGTTGCGACGGGGTGGGGTCAAAGCGGTGCCATATAGATGGGGCCTTGGTCTTGCCATTATCACAGGGATGTTTGGTAGGGATGCAAGAGAGCGCCTTCATAGTGGCTGCTCCTAGGCTTTGGAACGCCTAGCCGAAGGAGGTTAGGTTGGCTCCCTCTCTAGTGTCACTCCTTTGGCAGGGAAAGACCTTGTTATTCAAGTAGGACTTTGGCATTCAAGTTGTTGCTGAAGTAGGTTCTATTGGGCTGGGTAGTTTTTATTTCTTTTTTGATTTTTAATTGCACTTTTAATCTATTTGTTTTTATGATTGTTTTAACTGAGTTTATTTTAATCTTGGTTTTTAGTACTGTAACCACCTTGGGCACCATTTTGTTTTGTGGAAAGGTAGGGGTGCAAATAAATACATACAGAAGGTACTCTAGTCCCAATCATTTTGGTTGCTGTTTGCAGCTCCACATTACCCTTTTTATGAGCGGGTGACCAGAACTGTTGACAGTATTTGAAGTCACACTATGGATTTGTATAAGAGCTTTGTCCTTGGGAGTTGTGCGTACACAAAGTCCTCCCCTGCTATGCCATAGGTAGGCTAGTCACATTCCCTGGGTGGAGGGTCATGGCCTGGCAACGGCAGGCTCATTGACTGCAAGGAACTGCCAAACTGCTCCAGCCAGGGCAGGATGATCCCAGAGCTACAATGCCAGGCATGAGGTAGCCTCTTGAGTTTTGCAACAGTTTATGTACAAACAGAAAACAAAACATCTTGCAGGGAAAGGCAGCTAGGAAAGTGTGCATCCTGAGAGCTTAGGAAGAATTGAGACCCTAAAGAAAGTGGGCAGGGAGGTTGATTACTAGTACGTTTCCATATTCTTCTTCATAGTAAGAGGGAAGTTTCCTGAATTTGTGTTTGTCTGCCATCTAGTGGAACAGCATTAGCACAAAGTGTACGGAAGGATATCAAAAAAGCCTTTAATGATAAGGGTCACATACTGATTTTATTTCGGGTGGTAAAATTTTTGTAGTCTCACTTTTAATTGCAGTTTGAGTTATGGCTTGGTATTTTAGTTGGCTTGGTTTTTTCATATAATATTCAGTCTTTGACCAACAGCATAGAATGAACTCCTGTTCTGAGCTTTTTGACTCCAGCAGTTCCGTTTTCTTACCTACTGACTTAGGAGTCCGTTGTATGTTGGGGGTGAAACTGGATACCTCTTTAAACACCCATCCCTGCACAGATCTAGAACTACAGAAAGGTCAAAGTAAAAAGGGTACTCAGAAAGACATGCACTGCCATCAAAATGGCTTTTCAGATGCAGTCCTACATCCACTTACCTGTGATGTAAGTCTCGTTGAATTTAATGGGACTTACTTCTGAGAAGACACTGTATTGCAATAGTCAGGAATGTTATTTGTAGTTCAACCCTAAGCACTGCTCTGAAGCAAATACAGATCTAAGGTTTGATCTACTTCTAATTTCCTTCTATTGTGAGAATTGCCTTATTCCTATTCTGTTTCCAATCTGCTAAAAGGACCCACTCTCTTGCCCAGGAAAATTATACTTACTCAGGAGTCTTAGGCGAGGTCTTCTCCCCCCACCCTTCCCGGTTTGTTAAATCCACATATACAACTTCGACCAGATGACCTGAAAGCCACAGTGCTTGTCAATATTCTCAAAGCACTCAACGACATTGGGGAAGTAAGACTTCCCCTTTGCAAAAGCGATGCTTGCTCCTCCGTAGCAACGCGGTTTAGGGAGCAATCCTATGCATGTTTTACACGAAGAAGTCTGGCTGGGGAAGGCTGGGAATTGCAGGACTTTTTCCTGTCTAAACATGCATCGGATTACGCCCTTAATTCTTCCATATGTTTGTTTGATAAGCAACATACCTCTAGGTCAGAACTTTCACAGAATTTTATCTTCACTACGGATGGGGAGAAAACGGGCTAATGCCGGGGGCTACATTCGATTACCAAGAAAAAGTAATCTGGGGACTAATAATACACAAGAACCAGGAAGAACTAGAAAGAACAAAGCGAAAGCAATGACTTCAGGACAAGGGGAAGGCAAAAGCGACCCCCGACTACATAAAAAAGCGTAGGCGCCTCAAGCGCACGTGACCCGCCCTCGTGTCTCACCAAGCAAGTCTCGCGCTCACCGACCTCCACCCTACTACTACGCGAGCACCCCCGTGTCCGCCCCTTCCTCCCTTTTAAGCGTGCGCGCATGCTTCGTGCTTCCCCTTTACTCCCCTTTCACTCCCAGCATCCTCCTCGCGCGGCCTCTTCCTTCGTCACGTTCTGATCCGTTTGTGCGTTGAGCTTCTCGCGCGCTACTGCCCTGGCACCATTCCATTTCCTTCCGCGTCTTCTTCCTTTCCCCAGCAGCCCTTGCGCACTCGCGCTTTCCCGTTCGGCCCCGCCTCCATCCTTTACTGAGGAAGGCGAGAGTTGGGGGGCGGTTGAGCCGCCATTTTGTTCCTTGGACTAGCAAAGGCGGCGCGGAGGGGTAACTAGTTGACTAGCTACTTGGCTGGCTAGGCATCCAGGGGCCCTGCGAAGGGAAGGAGGCGAGGGGTGGGTTAAGAAATCTGTCTGGCTGAGGCTGCTTCCTTCCCTTCCCCCTCGGGGCCTGTTTTAACCCGCCATGTCTGGAGAAGCTCCCACCGGCGACCAGGTGAGCGACCAGGGCCTTCCGAGCCGAGTGAGGTTCTTGGTAGGGGAAGGCATTTTGGGGAGGGCGTGAGGGATTATGTCGGAAAGGGCGGCCGGCCGACGCTTGGAGAAGGTAAAAATGGCGTGTTTTAGAATGGTGGGGAATGGGCCTGTATAACGTCCGCGTCTTTTGTGTTGGGCTGTGGCCCTGCTTTCTCACCCCATTTTGGCCCTAATTCATGGAATCTATTGGGGTGCCTATTACCATCATCCTCCCAATTTGCTCCAGTTACTTCCTCCTTTATAGCTGGCTCCCAGCATGACTTAAAATGCTTATTAGAAACAAGCCCTACTGCGTTTTCTGCTCCCGACAAGGGTACTTTGAATCAAAGCTGATCCTATGCATGTTTACTCAGGAGTAAGCTGTACTGAGTTAAGTTGGCTTACTTAAAAGTAAGCATGTGTAGCGTTGCAGCTTTAAAATGCAAGCCTTCGTGGACAGGTGAACTCCCTTATACCGAGTCAGTCTCTTGGTCCATCTAGCCCTTTAATGTCGACACTAATTGGTCCCGATTCTCCAGGGTTTCAGCAGGATTAATTCCTTGCCCTTCCTGGAGAAGCCAGGGATTGAACCAGGGACCTTCTGCATGCAAAGCATGTGCTCTACCACTAAACTATGGCCCCTTACTGAATCGCTTAATCGTTTGGAAGCGAGGAGGCATCTTTCCATTCAGCTTTCCACATGTGATAATGAGGAACCAGTATAATGTTCTGTATATGGTGTATGGACTTCTAAAACCCAGAAAAGGCTTAAATTAAATACACTGTGGCTTCATGAGAATGGGTTTAAAGGCTTGAAAAATACATTGTATTGGTCTAATCTGTTGACCTCTATGTATCTTTCTTTGTGTATTTAAAGTGAAATTGGGTGGATGTGTTCAGAAATCTAAATGAAACTGGTTTAACGTGGATGTATTAATAAATATATTAATATTGCAGAAATATTGTGTCCTTTGTGAAAGATACTATATTTGGTGTGTGGTTTTAATTTTTTAGAAGGTTAAAATGCTATCCCAAGCAGATGTACAGAGAAAATTCTAGCCAGGATCCAAAGAACATTGACAGTAAAGCAACCTTGGGCTCATGATGGTAGCTTCCTTTTTCAAACAACCCCCACCCCCTCCTTCCTGGCTCTTATGTGGCAAACTACTTTTGGAGCTGAGCATTGAAACCAGATAGTTCCTGGGATTTCGCTCTTCAAAGAAGACACCCCCCCCCCCCCCCGCGCAAGGATTGCCCTGGGGCTCTTACAAATCCTTGCAAAATGGACATAGTCAACCACTTTAAAGTTAGTATTAAGAATTTTTTTCAGTACTTTTAAAATTACATATCTGCCAGTAATATATGTCACTGGATTCTGTGGAACCATGTGAATGCCAGGGGTGACTTTCTCTAGCATATCTTTCTGGGTGTTCGGTAAACCTGAATCAGGTTGGCTGGGTTTACAAGTTGTGTGTGTTTACACACAGCTCTTCAAAATAAGAAGTATTTGTCTTTTGTCTCTGGCCTCATGCATTTTCTGTGTGTCTGCTTGGCAACATGATTCTTTTACCTATCATGGTTCGTCATGATTTTTGCCATTAGTATAACATTTTGATGGAAGGAAATAAAACGCAATTTGTGAAGTTTTCACTTCTATTCAGGTCTTAACAAGTTTAGGGCTGAATCCTATGCGAGGCACCCTGGCTATTCATAAGCCTCCAAACTCTGGAGGCTTAAAAGTATCCAGTGCAGAGCAGGAAGTGTCTCACGCCTCTGCTCTGCAGTTTAGCTAGATGGGTAATTTCGCCCTTCTAGAGGAGGTGAGGGGGAGGGAAGGAGGCTGGGGTGTCCGTACGATTTTTCATATGGCTGTCACCCTGGTCGGCTTCCTGCACCTGAGAACACCTCCTTTTCCCTATCTCTGCTCTCCGTTTAGCAGATGCGGAGAGGTAGCCAATGTGTTTCTCTCTGCAACTACTGCAAGGGGGCAGGGTTTCCTCAGTTGGAGCTCAGAGCCCTGTCTCTGAGCTTGGAGCCAGGAAACCAAACAATCCTATGTCTCCCAGATATTTTGGATTTGGGATCATCAGGGATATTAGAGATGGCAGGCTGAACTTTACAAACTGACTTGAAGTAACAAGTTTCATCTATTATGCGAAGGTGGATTCTTTCAGCAAGGAACCAACATGGTAGACTGGTGGTATCTGGGCAGGCAGACCTGCTCCCATATCATAAGAAGAGCCCTCCTGGATCAGACCACAAAGTTCATCTAATTCAGCTTCTTTCCCACAGTGCCCAGCCAGATGGCTCTAGGAAGTATGATGTAGGGTATGAAGGCTGCCATTACTACCCTACAACTGGCATTCAGTGATGTGCTGCCTCTGAACCTGGAGGTTCCCTGGGTTCCACTCACTGCAGCCACATAAGAAATGGGGTTGGGCCAGGAGAACTATTCCAGCTGCAGTTGCCTCACTCACCACTGGGGGACACACGTAGTAATCAAGGGTGTGTGTGAAGTTAAGTCTAGGAATATTCTTGAAGAACATTCTCCAAGCAATTAAAGGAAGGTGAAAATTCATGTATGCACAAAACATAGAAAAATATTGCTGATTAGCTGTGTATTCATTTAAGCTTTAGATATGGACGCTGCCAAAACAAGGACTACATTTGGTGTTTGAAGCTGAAACATTAAAATATATTATTTGTGCTCCTTTCGCTAGAGAGAGAGAACTCTGATGAGTTATACAGGCACATGCTTTGCATCCATAGTTGTAGTAGCACCGGGATGGAATAGGTAGTTGCAGGAAACACCTTTATATGGATAAGGGATTCTGTGGTTCAGGGTAAATGAGCCAAGCAGAACCTGTCAGTTAGTATCGTGGTTGCATTTCAAATTAAAAAGGCAGTGCAATCCTGCGCATGATTATATGGAGATTCAAGTCCCACGAAGTACAATGGAACTTCAAATACAAGTACTTAGGATTGCAGTCTTAGAGGAATTTATAATGAAAAAAGGGACATCAGGGCTATCTTTTATTCAGAGAACACAAGTCTACATACTACAAACACAAACTGCACACTTAATGGCTAACCCGAAGTAATGTCCACTATTAAAAAAAATGCTACTATATAAAATATATGGATAAAACGTGACTAGCTAATTTGCTACATAGATTTCAGGTCCATAATCTCTAAAATGGGTATGCTATGTGCAATAAGACAAGTATGCACTAGTGCCGGGGTAGGCAACCTGGTGTGCTCCGGATGTTTTGGACTATAATTCCCATAAACTTCAGGTAGTATGGTCAATGGTTGGGGATTATGAGAGTTGTCCAAAATACCTAGAAGGCACAGGTTGCCTTACTTCTGCACTAGTGGGATAGAATTGGTATAATTTCTTAATTTTTTTTCTATTTTCTTTCTTACATTTCTGTACTGCCCAATAGCTGAAGCTCTCTGGGTGTTTTTTTAAACAATACAAATATGGGGTTAGAGCACATTTGAAAAAAAATCATTAATTGTCATACAATCCATTATTAGGGTGTTAACTCAACTGAAAAATCGGCAGTTTCAATATTATTTGCTGCACATTTGGATCCAATTAGCAGTTTCAGTATTATTGTAACTTTGCAAAGGGGAAAAGGTAATTGGTATAATTAACACTGTTCCTGGATTTATGTAGCATTCTCGTTGAATGGACCATTGAAATGGAAGCTCCTGGGCTTATTAAGATGTGGACCAGGGATAGGCAGTCTGGTGCCCACAACTCCCACAATTGCTGACAATCCTGGCTGGGGCTTGTGGGAGTTGTAGTCCAAAACATATGGGCAGCAACAAGTTACCTAACTGTAATGTGGACCACTGAGAAGCAAGGAATCGCAATGTGGTGTGCTTAATTTTAAATCAAGGTTTCCAGAAGGTTTGGTGGAAACCTGGGCTTTTTCAGTGAGAAGATTGGTACTGGCAGACAAGCTTCCTCGAAAAGCAGTTTGTCTTTTCGCTACTCATTTTCTTTTACAATGTGCAGGGGTGCATGGGAACATTGGGTGGGTTCTAGTAGAGCACAGTCCATACCACATGTGAGGCAAAGGTAAGAGCCCAAAGGCCTATCCAGTGTTTTATATGATTGTGCACCATTGATGCCCCAACGGCAGAAGCCTCTGCAATGTGCAGGGATTCCTTGGTAGAGAAGTTGATGAGGAAAGAGTTAAGTAAAGATTGAAAACCACTGGTTTAGACAACATGCCCCCCCTTTTAATATGGCCCTTTGGGCAAGCTAAGGAAAGAGTCTGTCATCTGAAAAAGTGCTTTATATATTAGCAACTTTCTGCTCACCTCTTCTACCCTGTTCCCTACTTTTTCTATAGTGCAACGTATGGAAGGAAGGCCGTAAATATATTTTTCACTGGTTTTCATTTTCCCAAATAAACACGTTAATCTTTAAAGTGCCACAAGTCTCTTTGTTTTTTACTGTGTGATCAGTAATTTGTTACATCACTGATGAATTTTTAAAAGGATAACCATCAACAAAACTTTCATCACTTGGTTGGATATAACATGTTACATTGTTCTCAGTCCTAACTGTTGTATGTGTGGCATTAACCCAAGGCACCTGTGTCCTTTTTAAGGCTCACTAATCCTGCTGAAGTAGTACGAGCCTTTAAATACTGAACAGGAATTATAACATCAGTAATGTAGTGGTGTAACTCAGCAGTGGTGTTACCAGTGGTGTAACTTGGCATTACCGATAATTTGTAAGAGCCTACTTGTCTGTACTTAGTTTATCCACCATCCATCTTTGCTTTTAAATAATCCACTAACTCATCACAGTACTGCATGTGCATGCAGTATTAATAAAACTATCTAGTAAACTCCCAACTGGATTCTTTAATTCAGACTCTGGAGACTCCCCTCTCAATTTCTTTGAAGAAACTATCCTGATTATACAAATTTGCCTCTACTTAAGAAATGGTCATGCCTGCTATGTTGGTTCTCCACTCAGAGAATGCCTCTGAGAATGCTGAGATGAGTGAGACATAATGGCCCAATTCAAACAATCATATCCTGGCATAATAAGTTAGACATGAGCTTCATGCATCCACATACAGTCCATTTGCTGCCACTTCATTCCTTCCTTCTCATGAGTGAAGAAGTTGGGAAATTAACAATAGCTTCCCGTTATGTGTGAACTCAGAGCTGTGATTAATTACATCCAAACAAGAATCAGAATCCAACTTTAAACCATGGCTTCAAATTCTGACTAGTTTGGAAGTCATTAACCATAGTTCCCTAATTCGGACTCAACAGGAAGCTATGGTTAATGGCAGCTTCCTGGTTTGTTTCCCCACTCTTGTGAAGGGAGAGCATTGGGGCTACGTGTGGATGCGCATATCTTGAGAATATCCTGTCTTAGGCCAAGATCTGATTGAACATAACCACTGAGTCTTGAGAGCAAGAATGGCAGTTGTGGATAAGACCCTGGGCCAGTTCTAACATCACAATAAGCCATCATGGGTTATTTGGCCCACAGCTCCGCGGCACGCACTAGCTGCCGTTTGAATATGGAGGCTGCAATGCCATGGATTATTTGAGGGTTAAACAAACTGTGGCTTGCATATTCAAAATAGTGGTCATCTCACAGCTCCACAGGTGAATTTGGAGCAGCAGCTTACCATGACATGTGAACTAGATCACTGCGTGGCAACTCAGTGGTTTTTCGTGTTCTGTTCAAGGGCTAGATACTTGTATTTAAGCCATATAAACTTTGTCACTTGTTCTTAGTTTTTAATTATTTTTAGACTGTGGTTACAGTATCGAAATATATTTAAGCTTCATAGTGAATTGCAAATAATATATTTAAAAGCATCTTTAATTGGCTATAATTGGTTTGTCTAGATCATGGTCGGCAGCTGGAGGCCCCTGGGTAAAATTCAATCTCTTAAGGAATGCAGGCTGGGTTTCCAGGACACTCCAGATATTTTGGACTCCCAACTCTCATCAGCCCCAGCCAGTTTGGCCAATGGTCAGGAATGCTGGGAGGGCACCAGGTTGGGGAAGGCTGCAGTAGAATTTTCTGACATGTTACATTAGGGGTTGCAGACTCAGGTGGTGGTCTAGCATCTGTCATTTCCCTTCTTATAGTGTCCTTAAAGCTTTAGATGCTTGAGGTTGTGTGATGGTCCTTATATAATGATCACTTGTAGTAGGGATTCCAGAGCAGTATGTGGTAATGAAATTTTAAAAAGTCAGAGTACACCATTAAGGGCGCAGTCCTGTGGCCACTAGGCAGGTCTAGACGGCCACAGGATTTCTCGATTCCCAGAAAATTGACTCCCCACTGCCTTGTAGGTGATGTGGTTTGTCCCATAAGAGCAGCGCGGAGCAGCTGAAAAGGGGGAGCGGAGGGGACAGTGGACGCACTGTTACAACTCTTCCTGTGCACTGTCCAGCCTCTCTCCCCTCCCCTGCTCTGAGGTGCCCTGGCTAGACAGCTGAAATCAGCTGTCTAGCTGCAAATGCAGGGTGGCCAGAGCATGGAGGAGAAGATCCCCTCCGCGCTCTGCCCGCCGTGCATTGGATAGTCGGTCGCCTCCAACTTCAGAGGTGGCCAACTATCCCCATAGGATTGCGCCCTAATTCATGTATTGTCCTGCTTGCTGATCTATCCTGCTGCAATAGGGTATTCTGTGTGTGTGCGCTGCATGAAAGCTTGCAACAGGAGACTAATGTAGGTCACATTCCCACAAGCTACTAAACTCATGCATAACTCATACCCATTGGCAGCTCTACTGATTTGAATGTTACTGTTTTCAAATGAATGGAATGTGAAAAATTAGCGTGGGAGGAGGTTGACCATCAAAATGTGTGTTACATGAAAGCCTTAACAAAAACTTTACCAATGCTTGGTAAAGGTAGTTCGATATGTATTCAGAATATTAATCTTAAATGCCATTCTTCACCATTATTGATTGGATATAGAGGTAAAAAATACCTTGACTGAGTAATGAGTGTTTCGTTTTGATACCATATATCTAAAAAGATCAGTACTTGAATTTCCCAGAAAAGTCTGCCATGCTTAACTGCTGTAGTAGAAAACAAAATAATGTTTGAAACTTAAAACGGTATTTAAAATGAAATTTGATCCTGTTTTTTTCCACATAATTGTTATACTGAACTCAGAAGGACCATTTAGTTCAAGATCCTGCTTAATTTCTATGTAAGCATTTTTTAAAAGTTAAAATGTGAATATGATTTAAATATTATTTATTTATTGTGATGTATTTATTATTGCCATTTATATCCCTCCTTTCTTTAAAACATTCCAGGGTGGGTAACAATAACAACATCAAAACATTAAAATAATAAAAAAGTGAATAACACCAAGTAATCCAGAGTAGAGCTAAGCAGTCATAAATATTGGATAAACAAATGGGTTAAGTGATGCCAAAATACTAATAAAGATGGTGCCAGGCATACCTCTGACTTGTAGGTAAATAATTGTGAATGGCAATGCATATTTATTGGTATTTCCAATAATCTAAATAGTGGTAATGGCAAATATTCAGTCAACCTCCACACTCCTGTTCATTTGCTCTCATCTTTTAAAATGTTGCTGAAGACTTACGTCTTTACCTTTGGATTCCTTAACTCCCATTATGTTTTTTGATCATTACAATGTAAGTCTGGGGGCAGTGCCTTGTCTTGATTTTATTACTTTTGTACGACGTCAATAATCAAGAGAGACTGACAGTTTCATATACTGGCCAAAATGACTGCCATGTACAGTACAGTGCACTCCCTCTCATACACAGCAGGAAAGAAATGCACTCCATTTAAAATTAATACGTCCTTCTTTTGTAGTTTTAACTTTTTGAGTTATACTGTACAGTCAGAGTTGCTTAGCTGCCAATGGTGGAAGTCTGCATGTGACAAAGCTGGCTCTTGGAACATTGGCTGTGGGCCAAATGACATCAGGGAGCATGGCTATGCCCCCTGATGTCATTTGGCCCATGGAAAGCTGGGTGGGGGGCTATCTGCTTCCCCACCAGAATTTAGTTACCTGTCCCTGACTTAGATTCACTGTGTTGCTAAATGTTAGTGCCACTTGATGCATCAATATACTGTACCCTTTCTAAAGTTAGATTAAGCTCATTGTCAAATGTTACTGTGCTATTGTATTTTTCAAATTTCCAAATATAGCTAGGCAACCTTAAATCTGCGATTTTTCTGACCTTTCCCAAGTGATTACATATTTGTGCTTCCCATAGATAGCCAAGGATATGAGTATAGCTTGGCTTTCGTGTTGACATCTGAAGAGCCTTGTGTGATAGCCCTGCTGTCATAGTGACCAGGCAATTGATTATCATTATGATACATACCATATCTGAGGCAAATAAGAATTTTGACCAGGCAAGACATCTTGTGTGCAGCCTCAGTTACTCCAGAGGCTGCTTGTGAGGTCTTTCACTTCTCCCCTTCTAGGAAAGAAAAAATACATATACCCAGTTGCATTTCATTGCGATTTATCAGGCAGTGGGCGGGGCTGCACACCCCCTCAATTCCATGATGTGAGGTAGCTAATTGGTCTGCCTCAAAAATGGAGCTCTTCCACTCCAAAGACTAATGCCTGGCTGTACCTCTCTTTTTCCTCTTAAGTGTGTATGTTTGGTGGGGGGAGCGCTGCCCTTAGATTGAATGTTTGTCTTAAGCAGGGCCCCATTTGAAGTAATGCACCCCAGCGTTCCTCCTGTCTTCTAGGAGTTGGGGAGAGGAGCACATACAAGTGTTAGAGTAGCAGTGCTACTCCAGTAGGCAAGGGAGGATGAGATTTAGGCAAGGAAAAGAGAGTGAGCAACTTACTACCCCCTGGTTATTTCCAAGGCTGATATACTCATAATATATCTTTTATAATACCATTTTTACTTTTTATGTAAGGTATGAATGAGACTGCTGTATACAGCAAAGCATTGAGAAAACCTGTTGTAAAAAAAAGGCAGAAATTTGTCCCTGTACTGTGTGTTAGCTGTTGTACTCTCCTAGTTCCATACTTAGAAGCAATTAGTTCTGTTGTCCCTTGAATTGAGGACAACATTAAGGAACTATGAATTAAGGAGCTATGGAGCGTGC
The DNA here is from genome assembly GCF_057233095.1 of Heloderma suspectum. Lineage (NCBI taxonomy): Eukaryota > Metazoa > Chordata > Lepidosauria > Squamata > Helodermatidae > Heloderma > Heloderma suspectum. The sequence goes on along the minus strand of NC_139458.1, from coordinate 108,532,657 downwards.
TGCCTAGTTGGATAGAGTGCCCTTTTCATTTGGAGGATGAAGGCATTGTGTTCTACTACTCTACAATTGTCTGCATTTTAGATTACTTGAAACTTTGGGATCTTTTAGCGGTAATGTATTGTTCAGCTAAAAGGGCCGCGGTGGCTTAGTGGTTAAGACGCTGAACTGCAGATCGGAAGGTCGGCAGGTCAGCAGTTCGAGACCCGAGTGCTGTGTGACAGAGTGAGCTCCCGTCTTCAGTCCCAGCTTCTGCCAACCTAGCAGTTCGAAAGCAAGAAATTGCAAGTAGATAAATAGGTACCGCCTCGGCGGGAAAGGTAACAGCGTTCCGTGCACCTCAGTGTTAAGTCATGCCGGCCACGTGACCACGGAAGCGTCTTCGGACAGCGCTGGCTCTTCGGCTTAGAAACAGGGATGAGCACTGCACCCTAGAGTCGGACACGAGTGGTTGGGGACAGCTTTACCTTTACCTTTTATTGTTCAGCTAAAGTGCCTACGCTGATGGACCAGGTAGCTGGTAGTCAAGCGATCACTCCTACTTTCTTCCAATTTTAGATTACCTTAATATAAAACCCCAATTTATTAAACATGTCTAGGCCTATAAAATAATTTGCTCTTATTGGTTTAATATGGGTTGCTTAGGTAATTTGTCTGAAGTCTTGTATTCCTTTTATTTTTTAAAAAATCTCTAAAAACTAAATCATATTTAAGCGGTAAAAATGCTAATTGTAACAAAAATGTGTTAAGTGTCTCATGTTTAAATTTCTGGCATATCTTATTAGGATCCTAGCAGAGAGTCTAGTCCCTTAGGCCAGCCCCAGTCTCTTTGAAAGTAGAATTTTTGGAATTTACTGTGGAGGACTTGTTCTAAGGAAAGCACTCATATCTCTGAAATCCAGTGTCAGTGAGTAAACCTATTGTTACCATAGCTTAATTTGAGATTATAGCAGAAGTCCATTCATGTTGAATTTAGCCCACCATTTCCAGTCAGTTCAGCTACACTCGTATCTCAGAGTCACAGATGTTTATCTTAAATTGCAACATGTTTGTTTCTGTCTTCGCTCTTCTTTCTTCCTGAGGTTGCATTACATGTGAAGTTTGTAGACCATAAGATACCGAAGAAAAGTGTCTCTCAAATTACAAACACTTGTTAAAATAATTTTTTAATCAATAGCATTGTATATCTTTTCGGTCAGGGGAAGAGGATGGGATTTTGTGAATGTTTTGTTATCCAAAGACAAATCAGTCTTGGCATGTATTACTGTTAGTACTAATGCAGAAGGCCAATAGTGATTTTCTTGCACTTCTAGCTTACTCTTAATATTTTAAAGTTTGCAGAATTTTCTAGCCATTGGGCATGTTGCATTAGATTTGATTGAGAACGGAACTAAGTTTCAATAATGGCATTAAACATATTTGGTACCATGCATGACTTTCTGTGTACTTCATGTGTTACACTTGGGCACACTCATCAGAGTATCACTAGTGGGAGGGTGGGGTAGAACTGCAATGTATTAACTTATAGTTATGCATATGTGAACTTTGATGTTATAGGTGGCAGATGGCATCAGATTTATCAAAGTATTTGTAGACTCTTAACCCTCTGCTTTGTGTTTTCTAGGCCGCTGAATATGTCCCAGAAAAAGTAAAGAAAGCTGAAAAGAAACTAGAAGAGAATCCATATGACCTTGACGCTTGGAGCATTCTCATTCGAGAGGCACAGGTTTAGTGACATAGGATTACATTTCCTTATCAATGGGTCCACTCACAGTGATTGGTTCTCAAGTAATTGTCAATACATTTTTACATCATAAATATTGTAAATATTTATTGGTTTTCAATTTTTAGAATCAACCTATAGACAAAGCACGGAAGACGTATGAACGCCTTGTTGCCCAGTTCCCAAGTTCTGGCAGATTCTGGAAACTGTACATTGAAGCTGAGGTTAATATTTTCCTATTCTTTCTTAAACATATAATAGGAATTTAAGTTGGCACTGAAACATAATTTCTTAGGTACATACACAAGCTCAGGTAAAGGAGGAATTGAAAATTTCTTAATTCTGTAAAATAGGTGAAAGGGGGTAATTAAAATGGATTCTAAATATTTGGGTCTCTATGATCTGGTGATTGTTGCATTATGGACTTGCAACAATATTAAAACCGTTTCAATGGTATTGGAGTGCTTTAGCCTTTTATTTACTTGTCGTGTCAATTTATTGCCTCCTGTGTCATTTATTTAGAGCTCCTTTTTTGTTCATATAAGTTAAGAAATGGTTTGTGACTTGTTGGGCTCTAATATTTTTTATTTCCTAGGCTGGTTTGAGTTTCTGAAATGTTTGCTTGGGGCGGAGGTTGGAAATGCAGATTATTTTTATTTTCCTGAAAATGTATTAAATGTGAATTATCCAAGTCAGTCTATAAAGTACACGACTAACAACAAAATATGTCATAACCAAAATGAGTAAGCTTTTTGTCCTGTTACGTTAGAAGTCCACAGGATGGCTTGAAAGTCTTAAAAACGTGCAATGTTCCTAGAAAAATAACTTCGTAATTTTTTAGCTAGATATATATGCCTTTCACGGGCATGCAGAGTTACATATATAACAGGTTTTTAAAATTATAGATAATATCTCATTTATATTATTTATAACATTAAATTAAGTTAGGGTTAAAATCTAATTTTAAACTGGTAAGTACAATTGTTTTGAAGGTGTTCCACATTATGTAGTGTATATGGCATAACATTAGTAAAACCATCTGATGTAGCTAACCAAAGAGCATCAAAAAGGCTAATCATAAAGTATTGTAAGATGTACAAATATACACAAGTGAATGTTTAAGTGTGTAACAATCAAAATATTTTTAAAGCGTTACAAGCTATGTATTAAAGTTGTGCTTGAAATGTTTGTAGAATGTGCCTTATGCACACATTACAGTATACAAATTCTCAAGGCTTCCTAAGGATGTATTCCACCCACCCTGCCAGCAGTGTCCTAATCCTCTCAGGAGGCAGTGTGATAACTTTCCACTCCCTTTTTGATCAATGCAAGAGGCTATGTGCACTTATATCTGTGCTGTTAATCAACTTCTCCTTTTAAGAGAGCTTTTGTTCCTTAGGGCTTCTCCCTCCAGGACTACTTAAGACAGTATAATGGTGATATCTAACATTTTTGCTCTGTGAACAGAAGGACCTTTTCTGAGAGTGCAGCCCTTGTTCTGTGAATGGAAGCTCTTTCCATTCACAAAGCAAAGATACCATCCCATGTTTCTTATTTTTTCATGAGGTATGCTTTGTCACAGGTTTAGGCCAACTGAGCATTCCCAGTTCTTCTAGTTTTCTTCAGGGGCTTGAAGAGCTGTTTACTTTATTTTAGGGGTCTTAACATGACCCCTATACAATAGACTGAAAACTTGATTGCAATACATCTATCTACGTAGGCAGTATTGCCCTTTCTTAGTAATAGTATTCAGATGTTGTAAACTGTTATACGTAAAAGTGAGGGCAAAAGTGTACAGGAATCCTAAGCATGATCTAATAATCTTTCCTTTTCAGTAATAGCATTAGTGTTTTGTTTTGTTTTGTGTTGTGTTTTTTCCATCATTTTTATCTGCTTGGTAGGAAAATATCCACCTGTCAAGTTGCAGTTAAGGCATAGGAGCAGGGCCGATAACACCCCCACCTCTTTTTGGCAATCGTAGTTGTAGGACAACTATAGATAATAGGTTATGGAAGGGATAGAATTCTGGTATATTCACCTTAATGTGGTATTTGGACAATGCCCAGGATCCAAACTGCTGTGTGTTGTGGTCTTCCTATGTACAGGGGCTTTTTAGCGCCCTCCTTGCAACAGTCTTCTGCAGTCCTCAAAATCCCTCCTCAGAGGGTTAGAGGCCCCTATAAACAGCACCCATGAGACTTGAAGGGTTTCCACTGCAGGGGAAAATAAATATTCCTATCCATGCTCACTTGGAAGCTGTTTGTGTGTGTGTGTGTGCGCCCGCGCTCACGCACACACAAGTTTATCTGGATCCCAGCCAAGCTGTGAGCATGTGTGAGAGTCAAGGTCTGTGCAGGAATACTTATGGTATGTTCTATCTTTCTAAGTGCAGACCTCACTAGAAAGAGCACTTTTGGTTTGTGTTTGAAAATAGGATTCATACGTAGTTCAGGGTTTTGTTTACATCGTGGCTGTTTGTTTTTACACTTCTTATTTTGCAGTTCACCAAGTAGTTTTCTTGACCCTTTAATGCTGGTCTACATTTGAATTTAGTTTATGGAAATCTTTTGGCAGCTATGCCTGTGAGTACAAAAACATTGACCGACCCAGTAAAACATTGCCCTGACCACCCGCTCATATGTGTCTGCATGTGACATGTTAACCTGCTTGCACGTGCAAGCAGGTTAACAGGGTCTGACAACCTCTTTGCTCAGAACTGTTAACTTGGCCAGTGATTGACAAGCTATTTTATGGTCATTGCCTTCTGGGGAAGTCTCAGAGCTATTACGTTACATGTAGACTAGTTAATGCATTAAAATGTAGCATTTAAAGAGATGATTTGAAACGAAGGTAGTTTTGATTATAATTAGTGTAAATTACTTTTGGAATAATTGCTTTTCATATTCTTAAACTGTACTCCTATGAAGACTTTATTTCTGGGAAAGACCTTAGTTTATTGTATATCAGCTCCAAAACACACAAGTGAAATTCTTTACGCAGCTAATTTAATCAAATGTGACCTATTACTAGCAAATATATTAGTCAAGCTCCTATTTAGCATAAAGTTTACAGTTTATGCCTATGGTGTCCCATGGGGTTCTGTTCTGTCTCTTGTGTTACTTAACATCTACATGAAACCACTGGGAGAGATCATCCAGAGCTTTGGAGAGAGAGGCCATCAGTATGCTGATGACAATCCGCTCTATTGATCTTTGCTACCTGACTCAAAGGAAGCAGTTGACACCCTCAAATGTTGCCTAAGTTGAATAATGGGCTGGATGAGGGTGAACAAGCTGAGATTAAATCAGGAAAAGACAGGGGAATGGTTAGTCAGTAGAATGCCTGGCTTGGGGATTGGGATTCAACTTGATCTGGATGGAGTTGTGCTCCCCATGAAATATCAGTTTAGTAGCTTGGGAGTACCCTGGATCCTACCCTGTGCTTGGATCTTCAGGTGGTAGCAGTGGTGTGGAGTGTATTTTCACAACTACATCTGTGTCTACCAGCTGATTCCAGTCTGATCTGGCAACAGTTCCATGCCTTGATTACATCACAGTTAGGCTATTGCAATGCAGCTGCGTGTGGCTACCCTTAAAGAGCATCTGGAAGCTTCAGTTGGTGCAAAATGTGGCAGCTAGGCTGCTAACTGGTGCATGGTATCATGATCACATCACCTCAGTACTGCCCTGAGATCTGCCCTGGTTACCAATTGTTTCCCATGCTCAATTCAAGGTGTTGGTTTTAACCTCTAAAACACTAAACAGCTTAGGACCTGGCTATCTGAGGAGCTGCCTATCTTGGCATGAACCTGGTTGATTATTAAGATCAACAGGAGATGCCATTTTGAAGACATCCTCACTTGCAGAGGTCTGCTTGTTGGGCATGCAGGAAAGGGCTTTCTCCTGTGTAGCTTCCAGACTCTATCATGCACTCCCTGTGAAGTTGCAGCTGGTCCCTACTCTTTTTGCACTCTTTTTACTCTTTTGCAGGAAGGGGGTTAGGACACATTTTTAACTTGGATTTTAAAATTGTTTTTGCAGCTTTTAAGTTTTTTGTAATGTTTTACTATGTTCTTATTTGATTATGGTTTTTATTTTCTGAACTTTCTATAAACCACCTTGGCTGGTTTCAGAAAAAGTGGTATGGAAATACACTTTAATAATGATGATGATAATGATTGTGAAGGGGTGCCTGGAAGTTCCAGCTTTCAAATTTATTACTTGGGTGCAATATTAAATACAATAGGACATTTGTGGGCATATGGTTGAATGTCTGTGTAAAAGATTTATGAACATCGCTTCTTAAATGTTATGTTTATTTATTACAGTGATTAATATGCAGCCTTTCAGGATACAAATCCTATCAAAGCTGCTTACGGGCAACATAAAAATAATACAGTCACAATCAACAATATCAACATTTAAAAAAAACACACACATCAGGATCAGTCCGACAGGGCAGTTGGTGGAAGATGGCCCTGGGGGCAGGGAGAATCCAGCTGGAACAGGAGCAGGTGTCTGGTGTTATCCTCATCTACTTCCTTCTCTCTCCTGGAATCCTTCCAACAGAGCTTTTGATGGTAGATGGCCCTGTGGTGGGTGGAGGAGTCCATCTGGGGCAGGTTCTGAGGCCTTCTTCGCCTTCTTCTGTCTCTCTCCTGGAATATTCCCCACATGGCAGTTGATGATAGATTGCCCTTCGTGTGTAACGGTGGAAGGGGGTGGAGTCCAGCTGGAACAGGCCCTGAGATCACCCGCCTCTCTCCAGATTATTACCAATGTTGCAGAGCATGTCTATAGTACTCGAGAATGTTACTAAATGAATATAAGAGTGCTGTACTTCCAGTTCTCGTTGTCCTTCAGTTTAATGCTTTATGGACAAGTATGGTACGGTTATAATCAGATATTCTGTTGTAGTGTAGCGTAAGGTAAACTGGGGATACCATCAAGCCAACAGAAAGTAGAAATAATCTAAATAAAAATAATCTAATGTTTACAGATTCTAATTGCATTTATTTTAAAATTTTCTTGGCCACCTTTCAAGCAGAAGCCCTCCAAAGGTGGCTCACAGCAATAAATTAACAAATAAATGCCAAGGGCCCACCAGCTTGTTCTGAAGGCAGAAGAATTTATGTTTACCTTGCAACTCATGAAAGTGCAACCTTGGCCAGTTGGGGCAGAGCTTCTGTAACTGATGAGAGAGGAAGGTACCAGCACCATTCTTGTGTAATGGTTGGTACATTCTGTAGAGGGGAAAGAAGCAGAACATCTCTGCTTTCTTGTTGGTCATCACAGTTCCATTGCATCAATTGCTCAGAACCCTGAAAGGCTGAATTTCTGATCTTACGAGTAGAATACTGCCTGTATGTTTTCACCATATCTCTGTAATTATATGGGCTAGGTTTTGGTATTTTTTTAAGCTCTCATTAAACAAAACTTGGGTAAGGGGCTTACAAGATCTTTGTTTCTTCTGCTTGCCAGTCTTTACAGTCCTGAAGTATGGGCATGTGTCCTTTGAACATTTTAAAAACAGTGGTAATGCAGTATTCTGGGAGTTGTCTGGTCCCTTTGTTTCATTCTGTAGTCCCCATCCCATTTAAAGGAATTTCTCAAGTCAATGATGTATTATATAAAAAATGCTTTAAAAACATGTTGGTGTTTAATTCTGAATTGGTGAGTCTTATATCTTCAAGCTAAATAATTTGCATTAGATTAACTTGGATCCCATCTCCTTCGATCTTGTCGCAGTCATGTCAGTGTGGGACATATCAACCTGGGCTGAAGACATGGTCAGGAATAGCTCATGAGGATTCCCTGAGAAAAGAGCATGGTATTAGGAGGCATCTTATTTCATGAGTCATATTGTTAACACACTCTGCAGCTGAGGAAGTACTTTTTTAAAGTAACTCATTTTGATAAAGAAGTTGCTGCTGGCAGCGAAAAGAGTGGAAATTATTAGTCACTTTATGCTCTTAAGTGATATGTAGGTGGATAATAAAATTACAGGACAAAAGAATGAAGTAAAACATGTACAAATTATGTTAGGCTGGCAAAAGCAGCAATAAATTACTAAAAGGCCAGAGATAATTAAAGTCAACAAGAGCCTAAGCTTTTTGATACTGCATTTTGTCTTTGACAAGAAAGAGGGGGATAGCATTTCCTTTTCTCCATTTTGTGCCTTCTACTTTATAGAGTTTGCCTGTGTGCATCAAACAAGTTTTTCATCTGTACGAGTGAAACACACGTCTGACCAGAGGCTACTTTGTGAGGATGTTTTTGAGTGGGAGAGAGCATGAATCTTGTGCAGCCCTCTGTCAGTCTCTGCCCAATTAAAAATTGGTAGTTTGACATCAGTAGTTGCCAACACCAGTGTAAGTGAGTTCTTGCATAACTAGGGAAGTTCTTGCCAAAATGATTGGGGTGTAATAATAGAGAGGCCCCATAGCTCTTGAAGCTACCACTGTGGCACAAACAAGGGGGGGATCTGATCCCCATCCTGGTCAGCTGCTGCTCTTGCTAAGCGGTGTCAGGTCAGAAGAGAATGTGGGGCTGGACTAGGCCAGGGAAGATGCCTTCTCTTTCACCATCCTCAGTTTTCAGATTGTCTCCTAGCAATGTTTTTCTGTGCATTCACTGAACAATTGTGTTGCCTGCTCGGTCCCTTCCTTCTAAAATGTAAGTTTTGCAGCGCATCCATAGATTACTGTATGTCACACATAGTCCTTTTTTTAGGCTCTTCATCCAGAAAATATTCTCTACCTCATTCCTTCCACAGCATCTTGATACGTATTTAGTTCAAGATGGAGATAATTGATTTTCATTGCACCATTATTGATCTCCATCCGTTTTTCCTCCTCTTCCTTCTCTGTGATTTCTGTGCATTCACCTGCCTGTGTTCTGCATCTATACAGAGCCAGGTATATAATTTATTGGTTACGGGATCACTGTTCAGGCTGCTGGGTGGGGTAATGTATCAGAGGAAGGAGTGGGGAGTGCGTATGCCCTCCAACCTGCTTTGTGAACTGTGCCAGAAATCTTTCAGTGTCTATCCCTAGTGACCAGTGGGCAACATGTGTGGGTCCTCAGGTTTGAGGAGAATGGATGCTGTTTGAAATATTTGGGGTTAGTAACCCAGAAGCTTTCTGAGGTGAGTATGGCTCAGTGTACAGATCAGTGTGCCAGCCTCAATTTTCTTAGTTTTGCCATTTTAAGTCGTGAGTGAGAGATACCTCTCATACTGCTGCTTCTTCTGAAGGGCTAATGATTTCATGCCTCTTTTTCACCACAGCCTTGGATTTCTTTTTTTTTCTTCGTCTTCACACACTGAGGCTTCTGAAGTAAAATGAAGCCTTGTTGATCCTTACACTCAGCTGAGGGATACCAAAAGGAACCAACTCTGTCTTATTTCCGTGATGTTTTTCTATGAACATAATTTTTATAAAGCCCTCCAAGATCCTTGAATAATGTTCAACCCATGTCTCCTTGTCTGTAGCATTAGGCTGTACGACTGTAGCCGCAATCTTACACGGACCTGACAAATATGTGGCTAGCACTGGGTTGGGATATGGCTGGAAGTTAGAGTTAATAAATGCGTAATCTGAGCCCATCTGAAAGAGTCTGAGTAACTATTTTTACAACAATTAACAAAATCTGTAGATTATTAAGTAACTTTATAGTTATATTTGTTATGCTTTTTCTATGTTGTTTTGGAATATTTGTCCTAGGACTCAACTACAGACTACAGATTGCCATGTACATAATCTAATCCAAAAAATTAACTTCAAAAATCAGCTTTAAAACAAAAGCATAGAAGTGTTTTTCTATGTTTTTTGTGTACCAGAGCAGTGGAGAATGTGGAAATATAGCTTAACAGTAAAATTTTAACTATCTAAAGATGGGTGTCAGGCTATTAGGCTGATTTGATTTTACTTTTATGACTACATTAGTATGCAGAGATTATGTTAACTACTTACACATTGTACAGAGGCATAGCTATAAGAAATATTGTTGTACAGGTATGATTTCACAATTTCACTTAAGAATTCTAACTGAAACCTAAGTGAATGTAAAAATAAATTATTGCTCCCACGCTGTACAAATAGCACAACACTAAAGGAACATACTGAGAATCTTGTGTATCATCATGGCACACTGATAACTCGATCTGAATGTTGTCTTCCTATCTCTTCTGATATGCATTATGACTTTTGGTAAGTTTAATTAAACAGCTTCCCATCAAACAACACTTCTCGGGTCAGGTCAACGGGTTGGATCCAGATTTAGGTGCATGCGATTGGACTGGCCAAAGATGACATCCCTGCCCATTGCTCCCCTTGGCAGCCCCTCAAGCCCTCTGAAAATGTTACAGAGGGCTTCTATTGAACAGAACCCTGCTGAATGTGGTGAGCTGTGGGGAGGAAGTATACCCGAAAATCTGGCAGAGGCACCTTACATGAGCGGAGCCCTTCCATCCACGGAAGGCAGATCTTGGATCCAACCCAATATTTATACTTGAAATCCAGTCATTCTCCCACCCTCAAACCAGCCACAAGAAAAAAGTTTTCACAAATTTCTAAAAACACAGATGAACTTCTCTCATATATACTGTTACGAAACGGACTGCAACAATAAGTTCTCTGGTCCCATATAATTTCTTCTAATTTGGTTGAAGTGGAATCTTTGACATATCCTTCAACAAATACTAAATAGCAATACAATTTGCAATTTTTCTTCCAGATTTGGTAAAGTTTCAGGTGTGCTGTCATACATCTAAATATTTTAGTTCTCAAGCTCAAGAAACTTAATAATTGATTTTGAAAATGGTGATATTCTTCAAGCTAGTGTAACAAATATGAATTTCCATTATAGTTGAGAGTATTGCTATCTAACCAGTATTTAGGATTAGTTGCATTTCAGCATAGGCTATTAAGTTCATTGTCTCTCAAATGAAAGGGAGATGCTAGAGGAAAATGTAGGATTTCTGGGTGCATCTTAAAGTATTTTCTTAATCTATTTTGATATGAACATACTGAGAAAAGTATAGTAGAAATATATAGTTATGTGAGAATGTGCTTGGATGGCTTTAATGTAAAATATCTTCCCACTGCTAAAGTTCCTCTGAATTTAAACTGATGTTATTGATTCAGTTCTGTAATAATCTACAGCAGTAAGTAATTACAAACGTATATGAGTTCTTGATATAAAACAATTGTTTTTACTAATTGTTTAGACCTTGAAGCATGTCTTCCCTAAAATCTTCAACTTTTAAAAATTGTACTTACCTTTGTTCCCTACCTGTTAATAAACATAATTTTTATATGTATATTGTAGCTTTGCATCAGAAACCAGATGTAATTTTGTCTGTGATTTTTGGCCCATTATTTATTGAAGAATAAGTATAATAGTAACTAGAATAATCAGAAGTCATAGAAGATGGGACTTTATTACATTTTTAAAAGTACACTACAAAACTAGGCTTTCTCATATGTCTTATGAGAGTATATAATAAGCAATTCAGATAGCTTTGTATATGTGGCAGTGTTTTCTTGGGGTTTGGAGAACAAGCATTCTAGCATAGAAGATAAAATGGCTGCACATTGTCAGGAAAACATATTTGGTCCTCTTCCTGTTATAGCACCATGATGTGCTCACATAAATATGTGTTTTTCCCCCTAGAATATGTTTGGTTTTTGTAAAAGATTCAACAGATTTTCCCCTAAAATCATTCAAGAACATAGAGCCTAAACAGTCTAAAACAACCCTAAAATAGGCCATGAGTTATGCAGTTTAAACCTTGCATAACCCACACTCGCCAGGTTTGCACAATACAACAACCCCCAGGTGGGGGTTGCGTATTAAAAATAGTGGTTGCATGTGCTGCGGCTTCACCATTGGGTTAAATAACCCATGGTGGGCTGTCAGGTCATGCAAAGAAACTCTATATCTCCTTACTGTCTACAAGGATTGTGAAGGTTTATTTCCAGAACTTGCAGTATTGACTACACAATCCTAGGGAAACGAAGACCTAGAGAATACATCATGTTACCAAATTAAATTTAACTAGATCATTCAGGGTCACAAATTCTTTGGCTGCAGAAAGTGAGATAATTCCAAAGGTTATATGTTGTATACTTAGAACTGTGTACTGTGTATTTAAAAGTCAGAATTCCGTATAGGTAACACATTCTGCTACCTATATCAGTTGAAATTCCATATATTCACATTTTACTAGGGGTGTACGAAACCCCGCTTACCTGGCTCTGCCGGGTTCCGCAGGTGGGGGGAGACGATCCGTTCCTCCCCCCGGAATCCTCGATGGGGGAGGCAATCCACTCCTCCCCGGAATCCTGCCCGGCTGGCTCCACTCCGCTCTGCGGCCCGGCCGCAGAACCGACGGCCGGGCCAACCCGCAGCGGGGCCTCCAGCCGCTGCTGGGTTGGTGCAGACGCAAATGGCGTTCTGAGTAAGGGACGCCATTTGTGTCCCTATGGTAGCCCATGATAGGCTACGTAAATATTTACATAGCCTATCACGGGCTACCATAGGGATGCAAATGGCGTCCCCTACTCAGGACGCCATTTGCATCCGCACCAGCCCGGCAGCAGCCGCAGCCAGGTGGGCTCCGTTTCATGGGGCTTTCGCGGGGTGGAGGGGTGGGAGGCTCCGTTCCGCCACGAATTCCGGGGGGGGGGCGAATTCACTGGAATTCGGCCCCCTTGGGATCCGTGGCAGAATTCTCTAACTTCCCTACATTTTACTTCAAGCTTGTCATGGGGAAAGGCAAGGAATGATGGAATGCTACATCTTGACCACTGGAATTCATACTTGGCTCTTCACTGGTTTTGAGATTTCAACAAGCATCACCCACACATTTTAAAGATGCAATTATCTTTTTTTAAGAAAAGAAAGAAGTGCAGATTATCAGGTTGCTGAATTTGACACTTGCACAGAATTATGGGATGCAGACTGCAGAAGTAGTACTATTGCTAGGGGACATTGTGGCATTTCCCCCCCACACCTATTCTAAGTTTTAGTTTATGGTTCTACCATTTCAGTTCCTATTGATGAGATCATGCCAGGTGTCAGACAAACGGGAAATCTTGGTTGAGAGCTGGTAGGCCATGCCCACAACCTGAAACAAAATACTTGGCTAACTAAAACTTTGTTACCCTAGGGGTGCAACCAGCAACCTGCTTATCTCAGTTGGCAGGACTTCTCCACAAGTGATAGCCAATATCTGCTCCTGAGGCTTTCCAGTATGCCCAAGATTTAGAAAAAAATACATAACTCTGGTTCAGGAGTTAAATGAGGGTGCTACTCTTAAGTAAGAAGTTGTAGTTTTAAAAGGCTACCATACCTATGCTGCTACTTGTTCTTAGGGCCAGGGGAAGCTGCCATCATAGAATTCCAGCTTGAAAGAAACAGTTTTATATGGGAGAGGACTACTGTATTTTTGCTTTTAACATTTGTGCAAAGAGTTAGACGCAGCATTAGCAGTAAAGCTACCTTCAGGTAATATGAGTTAAATACAAGTTATCTCTGTATTTAAATCTTGAATACTCTTATGGTAGCATTTTTCTTAATCCCCCCACCAATGACTTTATAATTTAATCTTCAATGTGTGTGGTGTAGTTTTTTACCAATAAGCTTATATTTTTCTACCTGCATAGGAGCAGGGTGGGGGACAAATGAAATGGCCCATCATTCTCATGCCCTATGTGAACTTCCAGAAGCATTTATTTGGCCAATATTGGAAATGGAATGCTGGACCAAAAGAATCTGATCCAACAAGGCAATTGTTGCACTGTGCATTGCATGTTTGGAGCCAAAATTTGGTTATCCTATGGAAGGACAAAAGTTTCTAATATTGTGCAGCCAAATATTGCAGTCAGGCAGCCCACCTTCTCAGAGTGCTCTGGCAATACACTGTGGATAATTTCCTAGTGTTGCCCAGGATCTTAGAAATATTGCCAAGTTTTTGACTGTGGGCAGTTAGTTCTAATGTACCTTATAGTGATAAACATTTCTTTGGTGTTTTTGTTCGTTTTGTTGTTCACCACTGGCCATTCATATGCACAGTATTTCAGATTTATACAAAATACCAGTCAGAATATAAGTCGTCTGTGCCCTGGGATGGAGGGGGGTATGTGTGTGTTTGCACGCGTGCGCGTGTGTGGCTTGAGGGCGTTTTCTGATGGAAAAATTATGGATGCTTAAGTATGTCTTACTGAGTTGTAAGAAAAATTCATAGTGTTATATGACTGAACTCTTTTATTTCACAAAAATACAAAATAAAGATATCTTTTTAAAAGAACACTCACTATTTTTTATCCACACTTCTTACACTAGTTCAGCATTATAGGCCTGAAATGGATTCCAATGTCTTGAAGTTCAAAACTTTGTCGTAATGCAAATATCTTCCATTCTTTAATACGTACCTTCACCACATGTTAGTTATCCTATAGATGCACTCAACTGACATTGTAGGTGTTCCACAAGCAGAGGTCAAGGCAACAAACAGCCATAACATCAGAGAGACACTGTTTATGAAAAGGTAGTTCAGCTCCAGTTAGCCCAAATGAACACTCACATGTGTCTCTGATCCTAGGGTGAATTCATGTGAGAAGACAATACAACTCAAAATTTTATGGAAGCAGAAAACTCTGACAATACACTATATGCAATAAATATTTTAGCATAAGAAACCCAAGTCCCCTGGCAAAGCATGTCTGAAGTAATACTGCCAGTCCAATACCATCTGTCTACTTAAAGAATGGGTCTTGAATGGTTATTTGTTTCTCTTTCATCTCACCTCTTGCATTACTACTTTTTACATGTAGGATATCCACTCACGTAGATAAGACTTGCTTGCTTTTCAAACCTTCAGCAGTTTTAAAGAAGTAATGTAAAAAAGTGTGACAACTCAAAAGCTCTTTAGTATCCTATCATTTCCTGAGAACAAGCATACTAAACTTAAAATCCTTACATGGACACCTGAAGTATTTGATTTTCTCCACACCTTGTTCGTAAGTGGTTTTTCATTCAAGCTCACACCTGCTTAGTTTTATTTGGTGCCTCCAGTTGGGCTGTGTCCATTGAAAAACCAAGATAGTAGAATTGTTCTGAGTCCTAGTTCCAGCTTCTGTTCCTTGGCACCCTGACTGCAGCTGCTGATTGGATTATTGTGTCCAGAGAGGAGCAGATGGAATTCTTCTACCCATGCCACACAATTAATTCGTTTGAGAAGGTGACTGCTCCACTACAATGTTGAGTTGCTTGTTAGGGATTTTATTATATTAAGTGGTATAGAAGTATCAGTAATAAATAAATTTAGACCCCTATGATATGTAAGTGAAGGGCTGAAATAATTAGGGATACGGTTCTTTCTTTAAAAAGTGTGGACGTTGTCTTGCAATTCTGTTTATAAACTACTTGTAAACATTGTGTCATTTGTAGTTTTTTTGTCCTGCCTCTTCATCTCAATATTTTGCTCCCAATAAGTTTTTGTTAGATTGTGATGTACAATACTAAATTAACTTTCACAGTCTAGTACTGCCTTTCCCAGCATGATGCACTCCAGATGTTTTGGATTATAACTCCCAGCATTCCTGACCATTGGCCCTGCTGGCTAGAGCTGATGGCAATGAAGTCCTGAAACATCTGGAGGGCACCAGGTTGGGGAAGGCTGGGATAGTGGAACAAGTGAGACATGTAACAATATGTTGTCATGTATTCATAAACTGAGTGCTCCTGTTTACTTGGAACAGGAGCCTTCTAATCCTCTTCAGACCCTGCAAAGGAGGGAGAGTTTAAAGAGAAGATGACACCTCCCATGCCTCTTCTGCTATGCTATATAGTAGTAGAGAGCTTCCAGCCCATTACCTAAGCATTTTATCGCTACATAGCAAGGGGTGGAGGTGGGGTTTCTGGAGAGTGAGAAAGGAAAAGGGTCTCTTCCCCCCCTTCCCCCCAAAATCCCTGTATAGTGCAGTAAGGGAATGTTTAACCTCAGGGCATGGAGTCCCTCAATCTTAATCCACCTCCATCCAGGAGCTGCACTATACACTCTTCATAGTATGAACAGGCTCATTTTCTCTCCCCCTTGCCCTCCAATTTCTTTTTTTTCCACTTTCCATCAATTAATATATTAATATTATATTTCTCAACAATAGGCTGAGGCTGCCTAAATTCTAGTTCCTTTAGATCCTTGTTTCTCTGTTTGTATACTCAACTGCCATCAAAATTCTGTAAATCCTAGGGTCTTTACAGATGCTTTTCAGGCTGTTTTGTTTTTTGTCTTCGCACTTAAAAGAACTCTGCATAGTAGAGAGTCCCACCTCCTGAGTATTTAGGGATCACTCCCTTATTCTTGGGTGTATCCAAACTGATGGGCAGGCATCCAAACTAACTCAGCCACCTAAGTTAGCTATTGGAATGTTGGTTATGTGGAATGCTTTGCTCAGGCCAATGCAGTATTGCTACTTTTTGAATCTCCTGCAATTTACAAATAGTCTGTGATGTGCTAAGTTGCATTACCATGATTCAGTATCTTTAAAATTGTTTTAATTTTTCAGACTTTAGATGGGCCATACAACTCTTCTACACTCAGGACGACACTTTTCCTGGAGTGTTTTCAAAATCTGAGCTTCCATCTTAAAAAATAAGCTTCACTCAAATCACTGCAGGTAAAGATTTGAGAGTGTATGCATGAATAGTCTCAAGCTCTTTTAAGTGCCTCAGTTTTTTGTCCTTATGCTTGCTACCAGTTAGGTTCTTCTCAAAATGTTCTGTAACCCATATTCTGTAATCAAAATGTTCAAACAAGAAAAATTAAATATTTTAGCCACCTTCTCAGACAAGCTCTCCGTGGGATATGGGTGGAAATTCCAATGGTTCAATAATAGTAATAAATCAATATATATACCGTTTACCATATCTAAACATAACTCTAAGGGGTTTACAAAATCAGAGATTAAAATAGATAACAATACAAAAACTCATCAGTTTAAAACTGAAGCAAAGCACAGTAATTAATAAATTAACTGGGCAGCACAGTCAGGGAAGACTTTACCAGGCACCTAAAATGTGCCACAGTTGGTGCCTCTGGAATACTGGGGTGGGAGTGGGGGGACATTCCATAATGATGCGCTGTACAACAAATCAGGAAACAGTTCCCCCTTTTTCGGAGCTTGGATTCTGTTTTGGTGTAGGGTCAGTGTAGAACTCCACTAGCATTTTTCAAAAAATTATTGTTGAAAAAGATTTCTAGGCCACCTTTAAGGGTGGAACTCTTAAAGTTAATGGTTGATTGTCCAACCATTAACATGTCGCTGGACAATCCAATACTTAAAGCAGGCATAAGTGAAAGCTGTTCATTGATTACCTAAACAGGTTACTTAAAAAGTGTGTGTGTGTGTATAGGTTTAGGGAGAGAACAACTTGGTTAGTTATGGTTACATAACTAAAATTGGAATCTGTTTGAAGTTTTGCAAGTTTTCAAACGTTAAGATCCAGCTATATATATTCATTTAATATATTTTAAGTTCAATGAAAATAATGGAATTATTTTTAATACTTAGAAGAAAGCAGTTGATACAATTTTAGGAAAATTCTGATGCATCATTTGTTCTGTAGTAGAAGGTCAGTAACTAAAGCCATTTGGATTGTGTCTAGGCCTCTCAAGGTCTCCTGTAGTCATTCTGTTGCCAGTGACTCCTCCATGCTTCTTGAAAACTGTGTAGGGGGAGAGAGATGGAGACCTGAATGTACATGCAGAGAATGAAGCTTCAGCGGCAGGGGTGGCAGACTGAGATAGAGCTTGTTATAAAGAGGAAACTCCCTTCTCACTTGCTCTGCTCTGCTTTCTACCTCGCTCCGCTCAATATAGTGTGAATTAAACTACCCTCGAGGTAGTTGGCATTGACACTCCCACCCCACCCCCATTACTCATTCATAGCTGGTAAAACTAGTTGCCAGCAGGGGTTCAATGAGATTACATTCTGATCTCAAAAGAGAGAAGTTGCTATCTTAAACAGTAAGATAAAATCAATGTCATTTACTTGGTTAAATTCAGTAATCCGTTTTAAAATTTCAAATGGTATATATCAGCATTGTTATGTTGATTGATTGACTATATTATTGTATTTTTAAAAATTGATTGATAAAAATATGCCCTCCGATAAATTGGAGCAGCAGATTTTTAAAAAAATCAATTTTAAGTATATTCAACAACAACAAAAAGGCAGCAAATACCGAGAAGGGGGGGGGGGTTGCCTGTTCTAAGATGGTATTTACCATCTGCAACTTTGTTCTTCCTACCATCTTCCATCAGTAGGACCCCCCACCCCCAAATCTTGTACTCATCAAATGTAAACAAACAGCTTTGTTCTAAAGGCCAGTGGTGGAATCACAGCTGCATTTTGCAGTTCAAAGGGCTCCTTCCATTTCAGGAAGGGGCTGAAATACAACAGAGGCTTGAGTGAGAGGAAGGGGAGACACTGTTTTTGTTGATTCCTCCTTCCCCCTGCACCACATCCCACGGTGTTCTGGAGGATTCCCCCAGTACTCCAGAGCAGATCTGCAGGGATAAGTAGATAACGGTGCATTTCCCCCACCATTACCTTTCCAGCAGTGGGAGTGTCCTGTGAGTAGAATTTGCTCATAGGAACTCTGGATCCAAGCTTATATTCCTATTTTTAAGGAAGTAATGATTTGGTAAAATTCTAAAAAAAAAATCATATATACAAACTTAAACACATTAAAGTGTATATGATTGCTCAATTAAGCTATCTTTTAATCAGAATGCTTTTTTCACACTTCTTTTAGTAACATTGACTTTCAAACCTGTCGCATCTTCCTGCAGTTGCATAGATTTAGGGTGCTCTGCTTACTTGCATGAATGGGAACTTGGGCAGTATTAGTTTGGGTGTGCAAAGAAGTTTGTCTCAAATATTCAGTGTTCACAGAAGTTGATCTGTTATACTGTATACATTTGCCTCACACGTACTCTGCTTGAGACAAATAGATCCCTCCCATGTGCATAGTAGCAACTGAATAAAATGTACGGATTAGTCCTGAATGTACGGATTCAGTAGGGTTACTAATAAGTAGTTTGCTATTAATAAGTAATTGATTTAGATGTCTTGAGTACCCCTAATGTGCTAATTTTCAGGCTTCTTGCTTTTAACATGATTCCCAGTGTAAATGTACAGCTAATACTAAACGTAGGGAAGCCTGTATTGATAATGAAAGTACAAAATAGGTATTCAGGCTAGGCTTTCCAATACTAACCTTTCTATTTAAATGTTATCAAGTACAGTTTTTAAAAAACTCAGCTTGGCCTGATCTTTTTACTGAGTAGAGGAATTATTCCTAACAAGATGAATTCAACCAGAGGACCAAGAAAGTGACTGAAGTTACCCAATTTAATTCTTGCTTTGCCTTCTTTGCCTTTAAATTTTTTAAACATCCCATTTTGGCTCACATTTCTACATTAAGGATAAGCTACTGGAGGTCTTCATTCCATGTTTTGAAATCACAATACAAGTGTTTTATTTACTTACTTACTTACTTATTTAATTTCTATACCACCCAATAGCTGAAGCTTTCTGGGTGGTTCACAAAAATTAAAACCAAAGAGCACACAATAAAACAATATGAAATATATAAAACATTAAAACCACAGTATAACAATACAACCAGAATAAAACCTAGCAGCAATGCAGAGATTTAAAATACAGATTTAAAACAGCAAAGCTAAAAGTCTAGAATGCTAGATGGCTGGGAAAATAAGGCCTTCACCTGGTGCTGGAAGGAATACAATGTAGGTGCCAGGTGAACCTCACTAGGGAGCTCATTCCACAGCCGGGGTGCCACAACAGAAAAAGCCCTCCTAGTAGCCACCCGCCCCACTTCCTCCGGTAGGGGCTCACATAGAAGGGCCGCTGAGGATGATCTTAAGGTCTGGGCAGGCACATATGGGAGGAGGCGATCCTTCAGATAACCTGGCCCCAAGCCATTAAGGGCTTTGAATGTTAATACCAGCACCTTGAATTGGGCCCGGAAATGGACTGGCAGCCAGCGCAGCTGGAAAAGTACTGGCGTAATATGAGCTCATTGGGCAGGCGCTGTTAATGATCTTGCTGCCCTATTTTGGACCAGCTGAAGTTTCCGGACCATTTTCAAAGGCAGCCCCATGTATAACGCATTGCAGTAATCCAGATGAGAAGTTATCAGAGCATGGATAACTGTCGCTAGGCTATCTCTGTCCAGATAAGGGCGTGGTTGGTATACCAGCCTAAGCTGATAAAAAGTTCTCCATGCCACTGAGTTCACCTGTGCCTCAAGTGACAGTTCTGGATGCAAGACCACCCCCAAACTATGAACGTGATCCTTTAGGGGGAGTGCAACCCCCTCCAGAACAGGTTGAATATCACCTAGCTGGGCAGACGAACCACCCACTAACAGTACCTCCCGTTTTGTCTGGATTGAGTTTCAGTTTATTGGCCCTCATTCAGTCCATCACCGTGCCCAGGCACTGATTCAGAACAGCCACAGCCTCACCTGGGTCTGATGAGAAAGAGGTAGAGCTGGGTGTCATCCGCATATTGATGGCACCTCACCCCTCACCTCCAGATAACCTCCCCCAGTGGTTTCATGTAGATGGTAAACAGTATGGGGGATAAAATAGAGCCCTGTGGGCTCTATTGCCATGGCACAGAGCAATAATTCCCCCAGCACCACCTTCTGGAATTGGCCATCCAAGTAGGAGTGGAACCACTGTAGTGCAGGGCCTCCAACTCCCAACCCAGACAACCTATCCAGAAGGATGCCATGGTGGATGGTATCGAAAGCTGCTGAGGACATTTGTTACATGGCAACATAAACAAAAATACCACACATGACCTTAGCTATAAAAGGCCAAAAAGCAGAAGTATTAAATGCAATTAACATTTTATATAAGTGCTATACTATTTCAAAGTACATCTCAAAATTCTTAATTCAAAAGCTTATAGCTTTGAAATATTTTGTTAGTCAGATACTTCGACTGAGATCCAAAAAGCTATTTAGACACACCCAATGACTGTGCAGGCCTAGGACAGTTCTTAAATTCCCCCCTCTGGCCTATTAACATAATTTCACTTTATTAGAATAACCATGTTCCATTTAGCCATAGGAAATATATTCACCTGTTCATAGTATGTTAATGTACGTGTTTTCCAATGTGGATAGAAGTGATAATGTTAGATACCTGAGAGAGGAGGGGAAGGTAATGGACTACAAGTAAGGAATTTGAAACCTTTCACTTAGGGGAGAAAGATGCCCTGCATAGGGGAAGAACTGTACTTTTTAATGCTTTAGGAAGCTATCTGTTTAGGGAGCAGCAGAAATTATACTAGTTACCACTCTCACCTCAAATCTATTTGCATGCCTAGCAACCAATACATCTCACACTAAGGAAAGGAATGAAGACTGCCATGCTAACAAGCCTGGAAAGTAGGGGTCAAGAAGGAATATGGGCATATAATGGTGAGCTACAACCACCTTAACTACTCCATATGTACTGCTGTTATTTGGTGAATGTTGTGCTAATTTTTCAAAAGATAGACAATTATTCAGGACCCCATCAGCTTGTTTGCATTCAAGTTTGCATTTGACTTTCTTTTCATGCTAGCTAATCCAGATATCAAAGTGAGAAAAATTGTGTCCATAAATCATTTTGTTTTTACTACGTTTACTAAAAAACACACCCTCTTATAAATAGTTCTACAAGTGAAAGTAGTCACCTTTTGACCTTATTATCTTCAACGCAAGTATTTGTCTTCCACATGAATTTACTATTTTTTCCAAGTGAAAGTGGTAAATGCTTCTTTGCCTGACGGATCGGTGCCCGCCATCCTTAAGGAGATGGTAATGCATCCGCTCCTGAAGAAGTCTACACTGGACCCAGAGGTATATGATAACTACTATCCGGTAGCAAACACCCCCTTTACCACCTTGCATTTGTACACCAGCTGCGGCCTTTCTTGGACAGGGATAGTCTGGCCACAGTGATCCATGCATTTGATAACCTCAGTATTGGATTAATGCAATTCATTCGTATGTGGGGCTTCCCTTGAGGCTAGTCCAGAAACTTCAGCTAGTGCAGAATTCAGTAGTTAGGTTGCTGAGTGAAGTAGCATACCACATGACACACCTTTGCTCAAAGGACTGCACTGGCTGCCAATATGCTACCAGGCCAGGTTCAAGGTGATGTTGAGATATAAGGCCCTAAACAACATTGGACCAAGTTACCCAATGTAAAGCCTTCTCCTGTATCAATCTGTTCATTCATTGAAATCTACAGATCACGGTCTCCTTGTTCTTCCTTCACTTGCACAAGTACATCTGATGGCAACCAGGGAGATGACCTTTTCTATTGTGTTGCCCTGCTTTTGGAATTCTCTCCTTCCTGCAGTGTGACAGGCGCCAACCTTGATGGTGTTCTGGTGCCTGTTAAAAAAAAATGTATTTGCTAGTTTTTAATGCTAGTAGATTTTCTTTTTTTATTGTGTCTTGTGTTTATTTTGATTATTTTAATGAAATCTACATGGCCCTGTGATTTCATAATTAAGGGTGGTGTATAAATATTTTAAATAAATAAGGCATTTAACTGCAACATATAGCTGCCAAATCTCTTAGTCCCTATATCCCTTTTCCCCAGGGGGGGTTTATGTTCTGGATCAGTTAACTCTGTGAACGCTCTATTAAAAACTTTTCCCTTCATCTGATTGTCTTTCTATCAATTTCAAGTTGTGCGTTTGAACGTACAGCTTTCTCTTTTAATTTGTCAAAACTTCAACTTCAACTTTTGGGTAATATGTTGGTATATTCGTTTCATTGTTTTCACGTAAATACTTATAGTTTATCTATGCCCTCTTCCGTTTAACATCCCCCACTTCAGATTTCTTGATGGAAGAAATCCAGTACAACTATGATGGCATTGGAGATTTTCCATGCTTCAGGAAGGTTTAATGTGTTAACTTCAAAATCATTAGTGTTAAAATGATCAGTGAGATTGTTGGTCCTGCAGTGTATATGACCTTTTGAAGAGCATTCAAGACACTATTTACCCTTCCCAATTCCATAAAATTCAGTTCTCTCCATTGTTGTAAATGTACACCTGTGCATATATATAGTGTTGTCTGAAAATGTTAATGTGAGACATCCATCATAAGCGTAATTGTACGCAATTATCCATATGATTTTACCTATTACTGGGGTGTGTGTGTGTGTGTAGAGAGAGAAAGAGAGATTTGAAGACCAATTATTTCCATAATACAAATAACCAAACTCAGATATTCTCTTACCTAAATTTCTCATCTCGGCCTGTATGAATCCTAATAAATCAAATATTTATTTCAAATAACCATATATCCAAAATCTTACTAAATGTTTTAATTTGTTATTACTCAAGGAAGGGTTCAGTTAAAGGGCTATATTATGTATGTATAGATAAGTGATATGTTCTTTCTTTATTATATTCCTTTAACAGCCTTGCCCAAGATCCAAAGAACAGTGCAATTAGTTCTAAGTACCTAAAGGAGCTTTGGCCTTGCATGTCATGAATAGAAGCCCCCCCTGCCCCCCAGTACATGTGAACACACTTTTAAATCTTTGTGCATGTTCAAAATAATCTTGTAATCCATTGAAGGTTCAGTGGAAAAAGTCTCACTGGGCATGGCCATGCCTTTGGGTGTCCTTCAAGGATCTCTCTGGATCCTTGTCCTTAATTCTCATTGCTGTAGGCAAAAGCGATAGCTAATCCCTGTAGCCTTGACTTGTGAATTTTGAAATGTTCTGTAATAACCTAATTCAATTTCTAGTTCAACAGTTTGTAATAATTGCTATTCAGAATTCTCTACCCAGTAAAACTAAAAGAGAACATTGAGGCATTTTGTTTAAATATATTTGGGTCCAGACTGCCCCTTCCACAAAGTGATGGGAAATAGGGAAAGGAGATGACAAAAACTTTGTTTTCTGAACAGAGGGAGAAGGGCAGATAAAAGAAGAGGACAGGAGTGATAAAAGTGTCTTGATGTACAGGGTTCTGTGCATGGCTTGGTGGTGAAAATGTTTGATCCCAGCACCTAAGAGTCTAAAATGGCCCTAGATTCTTCTGACTCAGTAATAGGTTATACATACACGCTTCTCTTCTGCACATGAAGTTTATCACATTCCAGCAGACTGAAGATTCTGTTGCCTCAGATTTCATATATAATTGTGATCTTAATATTCTGATTTAATATGCCGTCAATGTAACCTCAATTCCAACGTATACCTTCTGCTAGTGGACCTATCCCAGTCCCCTGGGTTCTCATGGGATCCCCATCCTGGGCTCCAGGGTTCCCAAGATGACCACATCCCCTTCCCCTGGCTTCACCCCCTTTCCCCCCAACAACCAATCATTCAGTGGTTACCAGCTTTTATGCAGTTTCCCCCCATTCTTAAAGGTTGAAATACCTCTCCTAAGGCTTAGTTAGTGGCAGTAAGAGCTTTAAGCTAAAATATGGTGGTAATTTGACCCCCACTCCTTTTGCCCTGCCCACCACTGGGATGTGGCCTGCAAGAGCTACTCTGAAGTGGAATTCAGCCCTCGAGCTGAAAGAGATTCAACACCCCTGGTGTATACTAATAGTGATTTCAATTCTCTAATCCTTATGTAGCAAAGCACTCCATTGAAGACCGGGCATGCTCAGCATGCTGAGTGACTGTTGCGGGGGCAAGTGCAGAAAACTGAGTGGGATGGGGAATGGAAAGGTATGGCCTGAACAGGAGCACTCCATGCTGCAACTTCTTGTTACAGGTCCCATTTGTTACTTCCCTACAACTAAGTAACACGTCCTTCAATGTTGATTCAAGTACCAAATGAAACTACCTTTTAGGTAGATGTCTTTTGGTTGGTATATGTTTTGTTTGCATTCATCAAATGTAAGCTGTTTAAAGAAAGTACAGTAATTGATTACCAAATTTAGAACAGAATGCAGAAGTCTTTACCGCATTGTTAGTTTTGTTCTGTTTAACAGACTTAGCTTTGTTCTACTTGTCTGTGCTTTCCTCATCTAGTGATATTAAAAGTAAAAATTCCTTTACTGTGGTGCTTATATGTAAACACATTTGTAAAATGTACTTTAAAAATGGAGCTTTTCTTTATTTCTAAGAAAAATGTGCTTTTCAGTTCAGTATGAACAGTACTTTTTACTGTAAATGGGACTTGTTTCAGTATGTAGCATGACTGACATATTTTTTACTCAACAGCTTCAATAAAGGATTTAATTTAAAAATGGAACCTATCAATTTTGATGCATTATTGCATGGGCTTTCTGTCAGCTCCTTAAAATCCATAAAACGTACTCCAGAGTAGCTTGTTTGAAATCCCATGGGGTTTAGTACATCATAAAAGAGTAATACCTTTTAGTATTTTATATACTTTGCAGTTGTGGAGGGTGAAAGCTGATAGTTTAAATGGAACATGGTTAAATTTCTTATCTTAATAAAATACTTCATTACTGTCCTGTCCTTCAAGTACTACAATATCCACAGCATGGTTGTGCAGGCAAAGCATACACATGTAAACCACAATAGACTTTTGCCTGTTGCTTCTCTTCTCTCCCTGCCTCCAATTCACCACTTCTTCACCATCTACTTTTGATCCCATGGATTACACTGATGCCTTCTCACTACTGGGTTTTACATCTTCTCTGATTTTCTTCTCCTGTGGCTGGGGAAGCCAGGGGGCAACAGTTTCTTCTGCTCCTGCTGCACATGTGCGCTAAAGTCTTTCTCATTCATTTATATTTCTTGAACTGCTTACAACCACAGCCACTTCACAAATTGTAGCGTAGTATCAAATCATTGCCATATATAACACTGGTGCCTGATATGTTACGATTTTTGTCTGTGGGTTCCATCATATTCTATATAATCTATAAAGTTTTATTCTGAGTGTATGAGGTCCATTGATAACAAGGCCAGGTAGGTAATAGCAGTACCCTTTGTCCATTTTGATAGCTTAAACAGAGAAACAAAACAGTCATATATGAGAATAAATGTCCACAGTAATTGTTTAATTTTAATCTCTCAACAAATAATTTGTTCTCCACAGCTTCCTAAAAATTTGAAGCGTGTGTGTAGAATTAGCAAACTGTTCCATGCTGTGACTGAATGATGGGTTCTAAATCTTTGACTTAGAAGTCATCTGTGCTCCTCCACCCCATCCTTTATTCTGTACAACATCCTTTGCCAGTGGTCTGAAAACTCAGCTCTGTTTTATCTTTACCATTGTTTAAAGATTGTTGGCACACTCACTTGAATATTGGAAATGCAAAATTATTGTATCCACTGGCCCTACTCCCTTACACTCATTTGGTGTAACTGGTAAAATCTACATATAATCAGGGATCCTGTCCATTCAAAGGTCCCTGATTACATATACAGTTTGTGCACCTGTAAATTCTCACTGATTATGAAATTCTGGATATGAAATTCTGGACACAATTCTGCTGCCCCGTCAAAGGAATGCATCATCATCAGTCCTAGGGTCATTTTA
This sequence comes from Heloderma suspectum, assembly GCF_057233095.1. Lineage (NCBI taxonomy): Eukaryota > Metazoa > Chordata > Lepidosauria > Squamata > Helodermatidae > Heloderma > Heloderma suspectum. Next base: position 108,506,352 of record NC_139458.1, on the reverse strand, counting down.
TTTTGTGCTGCACTAATAGTTTACCAAAATCTCTAGGTTAATTTTTATATCTCCAGAAGAGGCATTGGCAGCATGTTTCCGTAGGATAAAGGAAAAATGAAAAGGTGTTAAATATTGATCAGATCTTTGTTTTGTTTTCTAAGCTTTCTTTTCAAGATGTTTAAATTTACTCCTCTTTCCCTTTCCCCTCTTTTCTTAGCACTAATCTTGAGTAGATTATTAGCTTATTCTTGTCATACCAGCTGCTCTTCCATTACTAGTTGGGCAGCACTACAACATTGTTATGTTGATCTGCATAAGACCTGTTCTGCAAGGAGAAATGCAATTTTAGGAGTTCATACTTAATAGCTAGGCATCGCAACTCAGGCTTACCATTTACTTAAGTGCAGATGCTATTAGATAACATTTTAATCCTTTCCAACTATACAAGTACGCTTAGGCTTTGGAGTCCTGGAAACTGGTAAATATTTATGAAGATGCGGGTCTGTTTTCAGTTACATCATTAAGGAGAGGATTTCAACTCTAAATACAAAGAAGCTTGTAATTGAAGCATAAGACTTTGAAAGACTGAACACACTATGGCTCTTAAATTAGTATATGTCAATTCCAGCAGAAGCTTTCATGGTCATACATTGCCATTTTGGACCTGACGGATATACATACTCTTTGAATTTAAAGAGATCGTGCTTCCTCTATCAAAAAGTCTTTGGAGTTTGAGCCTAGGATATCTTGGTGCCCAGATATTTACACAATATTATATTTTCTATGTGTTACTTGAACATTGAAATAGAGAAATTTACTTATTCTGCTCATTCCTTCCCTTTTCAGTAACAGCTTCAAGTGTAATTACTTAAGAAATTACATTATTGGGTAGTGACCAAGTACATGACCACAGCACATAGTGGTCAAGTACATGGTAAAAGCACATTGCACCACCAGAGCACACCACAAAATACTTTACATCTGTTTACAAGAGTTTGAGGAGAACCAAGAAGAAGCACCTTGTATTAGAAGCTTGGGATAAATATTGTCAAAGCCTAGAAGATGTTTGTTTTGGTTCTTGGCACCTGCTTGCACTGAGATTTGCCAGTCATTTGGCTACAGAACCCCAAAAGTACTGGGGCTACAGAACCTCAGGCAGCTTTAAAAAGAAAAAATTGAGTTCTACACATTTCAACCAGTGCCAATCTTACTAAAGTCCTAGAATGGCAGGCTGTTTTCCGGATGCTACTAAGAGGTAGTTCCTGGCTTAGACACTATTCTCTAAATCATATAAACATATTTATACCAGATGCTAGAATGCCTGAAAATAGAATCTTGGACATGTGGATGAAATCTTATTGTTTCTATAGCTCCAGGAATAAACTTCCTGCATTCACCAGTTAGTCTTTTTTATTATGCACAGCCTATCTCTTATTGTTGAAGATGATTATTTCCATCAGACCTGAAGTCCTTATATGGTCTTCCCAAAGATCATTCCTTGGCAGATTGTTCATTTGCTCCTTGAAAAGCACACATTCTACTATGAAACTTAAACAAATTATTCATACAGTAAATTTCATACAGGTTACTTATTCCATCTCAATTATAGTTCATAAATTGCTATTGGATTCTAGCATGTTGCTCTTTGTAGTGCAGGATTTTTTACTTCTGTGTCTAATTGGAATGCATTGCCACTGCCAGAAGAAGAGAAGGCACAGAGTGTTAAATGGCCTGACTCAATAAACAGCTCCAATAAAAGAAGAATGCTAGAAAAACTGTTTTTAGGCAGCAACCAGTATCTGCAGAAATAGATATAATCTAATAGATGCAAAGACAAGCATGTGAATTAGAGAAGCCTTTAGGATAAGGGTTCCTCCTTCTCCCGAGAGAGAGAGAGAGAGAGAGATTGAAGTAGAAGTTGTCACTCAAGTAGATAGAAAAGCAAGTGCTATGACTATATTGTAAAGCAATTCTGTACAATTGATAAACTGATAAAATTCTTGTTATAATATCAAAAGCAATTGTGTGTGTGGGGTCTTTCTGAAGAATAAAACTAAAGAAACCTAATGAAGTTTGAATTAAAACTGAAGAAATAATACGTACAAGGTCAAAGGAATTTCAGAGCAGCATACTATAACTGAAGAGATACTAACAAGACCATGTTCTTATGGAAATGTTCTAGATTAATGGAAGAAAAGGCGGCGTTAAGAAACGAAAGTTGACGCAACATGTAGAAGTGCAATATAAACAAAGGGAAAACTTCGAAGAATATTGATTCTCTAAAACATAGCCAAACCCTAACTTACCGCAAACGGTATATTTCCATAATGTGGACAACTCAAAATGGAAAAATCACATACGGTCTGAGGGTTTTGATAGCCAGTTGCCTTGTCTGAAGATACCTGAATTATAAAAGCTAACAATTTGCAATGTTCGGATATGTCCCCAAATACATCCTGGTTGCATTTTGTTTTTCTTGCTCATCTGTTTTTGAAGTAGGAAGATTATACACTAGTCATAAGGAAGGGTGCTACTTTACTTGCAATTTGGTGTGTGTGTGTGTGTGTGTTTTCACTTACGTGGTATAAATTGTTCTGTAGTCCTCCCAATCTAGAAAACATTTATAAATGTTAGAACTTTACCCTCACGCCATCCTATCCCTGGCTACCAAAAGCCAACCAAAATTATTTGGGGATGAGGACAGTCAGATGATGGTCTAGCTATGTCAGCTTCAGATCATTTAGGGCTTAACAGATAATCACCTTGGTTTGGGCCCAAATAGAGATCCTGTTCAGAAACTGGCATAATGTGCTCCTGATAATGCTTCCTGTATTCAAAAGCAGGCCATAGCTTTTAGTACCTGCCAAAGCTTCCAAACTTATCAAGGGCAGACCTATGTATTTCTCATGACAGTAGTCTATCCTTGAAACTGCAAAAGTATAAATAATAGATGCTAGATCTGAATCAGGGAGACTCTACTTTGGAGTTGCTAGAAAGTATTCTTGCTCCTGCCTCAGTGTGAGTGTTCAGAAGCCACACCCAAAGTTTGCAAGTGAGAGCATGCTGACCCCACCAGTTTTCACCTACCCCAAGTTGTAAGGTCTGCTATTGATAAGTCTGCATTCATTTTCAACTAGTTCATCCATATCCAATTCCTAGACACAGGGAAAGATGAAGGCAGCATGATCTGAGCTGGAAGGGGAGAGCATTATCTTGTCTCTACACAGTCTCTTCCAGAAGCCTCATACACTCATTGAAGAGGATGAGAGATAGAATGGGACCCTACAGAGGGGCATTCCAGTGGAATGAGAAACAGTTGCTGCTATCTTTGCTTTTGCCTGGATTGTACAGAACCACCTGGAATACCAACCAAATCATGATGTCTTGTAAGCAGCACCTTAGCCAGGCCAAAACTAGTTTGCAGAGGGTGTGGAAAGATTATGTTATCTAGCAGCATTTGGAAATGAAGGTGGTCTAGCACCTTGTCCTCCCTGGACAGAACCTGTCTCTCATGCTTGGCTTTCATCAATCAGGTTTCAGGTGGTTGCCTTCATGCTGCCATGCACATCCTCTTTATTGACTATGGGTGAGAGTGAAGAGACTAGACATGATTCAAATGTCACAATTAGAATATTGACACTCCCAATTCTGTGCTTGAGTTGCAACTCACAGGTCAAAATCATGTTTTATCTGCAAATAAGTTCACAATTTTATTACAAGAGCTGAAAATAACTCTGCATGGAGATATCCTAGATTTATTAGGCCATTCACCTCTTAGAACAGTCCAGTTGGCTTTGTAGATGCTATAACAATTGGGATTGAGTTACTGTTAACACATTATACTTTTATGAAAATTATGTATGCAGAGTACTCACCACTATCAGATTTATTAGCCAATCACTGTTGGAAGTGTAATGTTTTGAACTTTGGCAGCAAGCAGTGATCAAGTGGGTTTCAAATTACAGTGGGGGAAGTTGAAATTGGGGCTCTGTGAGATAGGACAAGTAGCTAATTAAATGTTAACATCCTCTGCATCCAGACACTGAAAGCTCCCTTTTCAGATACTCTTGTTTCTGAGTCATTTCTAGATTTTGTTTTCCACTAAAAATTATTTACACTACTCCCCTTTTTCCATCACAGAAAGGGCTAGAAATGTGCTCTGTTTTTTAAAGCTCACTGCAAGCCCAATTCTGCAGGTAGTAGCCAAGAGGTAAAATAGCGGCCTGGACTGCAGGCAAGCAACGGTGTTGTGTGTTTCCCTGCAGCCATGCTCTGTTCAGAACTTAACCAACTGTAAGTTTCCAAGTTGCACTGTAATGCTGGGAAAGAGGTGCAGCTGTGTTCCAGCTCTTACCACAGTCAAAACAACACTAATCCAGTTTTTCTCTTTTGCATTGAACACCTGATGCCCCTATGAGTGCATTTGTTTTCTGCATCTGCCACCCCAACAGTCATCTCTACGTTGCAAACATAATTTTCATTCAGGATTAGCACTGTAGCTTTTAAACTTTGGTTTCAGCTTTCCTACATGAAGAGGGAAGGAGCCCAAAGCGTAGACACATGGCAAAGTGCAAGTAGTGCCTAACCTCCTGTCAAACTTCTATAGTTGTCTAAAAGTTTGTGCGATTGCCAGTTTTACTACATTCAGATTTACATATACGCATCATACAACTTTTCTGCATCCCCAAAAGGGCTTTGGTGATCATATTCACAATTTAAGGGTGCACTTAAAAAAACAAAAATCTTACGTGTAATCCTAAAAAGGTCATGTGTGAAACAGCTCAGAGGCTGTCACTGGAATGCTGTATTTTCCTCAACATTTCTGTATCTCAAAATAGGCTTTGTTTGCATCACCGCTTATGTGGTACCTGCCTGAAATTGCTTTGTGTTGATAGACTAGATGGGGCTGATGGAATTTCTTTGCACATCAGCAAAAGGGGTCTAGTAATAGATCTTAAGCGTTAATTAGTTATGCGTTTCGTTTGGAAAAAATCCAATAAAATATTTGAATTATTTTGGGGGGATAGGATTTTTTTTTCAGAACAGGTATTTATGTGCCTGTGTCCAAACCAGATTCACTTTACAGATTGAAAGCTTCAGCCCTTTGCACACTTGTGAGTAAGCCCCATTGAACTCAATGAGACATATGAGTAGGCGTGTATCAGATTGCACTATAAAATACAGCAACGTTTGGCACATTTCAAGCAGGTTTTCAACATGTTTCAAGCAAGTGCTATGTCTAAACAAGTTTACTTAGAATGATTATTCCTTGGGCCTTACTTGAAATGCATTTGAATTTACTTTCTGCTTTCAATGTTAAATTTTGGTCCTACCATGTTTGCTCTTTTAGTAAATCTTAAATTTATAACATTTATATTAGTAATAGTTATAAAAATAATATTTTTTGTAACTCAGGCTGTGAGGAGGGTACAAAGTTGGTTACATCTAGATTCACAAGTTCACTTTTAACTTTTAACATTTCATTTTTACATAAAGGAACTTCTGGAATGCTGCAGATTGACAATTGGTAGTTTTTTTTGGCATTTTCTTAAGGTTTACATCAGTTACCAACTGCTATAAATGTACTGAAGCTATAGTGGCAGTGTTCTTCTGGGGCCAATTGTAGTCCCTGACATATTAAAAGCTAAAGAAGGTGTTCAGATCTGTTATATATTTCTCTCTTCCCTTTCTCGCTCAGACAACTGTCCTCCACTCAAATGTTCACTTTCATTATCTTTAGTAATCTATTCTCACCTGAGATGGCAGAAGTAGTATGCTGCATAAACTCTATGAACAACCAGGGAGAGTTTCAATCACAAGGCCTTCCTAAATAAATTGTACTATTTCTTCCTTTTTGTGCTCCCGGTTATGGTTAGGATCCATGTGTGAGTGGGAAAAGACTACCTTCCATGGAGATGAAGTTTGCTGATTTTATTTTCTGATTCCACCCGTTTTTCCACAGTGAATTCTGCTCTGGAGGCTCCCCTGATCTTCAGGAGCAACTGTGGGGGGTGGGGGTGGCCTGACGTGGTAAGGGAAGCCAGAAAAGCCCTAGTGTGTGAGCAGAAAACGCCTATCGTTTGGATTCTTCCCTATAAGCTTAAAAAAAAAAAAATCAAGTCCCCAGTGCTGCTTTTAAAAAGCCATGTCTGGCAAATAGAGCCTCAAATGGCACTTCTCTTGTAACAAACAACTGATTCAAAATGATGGATCTTTAAGAGCTTTGAACACAAGGACTCTGCAACCACTCTTCATTCTTAACAATCGGCTATGGACATGATATTAAGGGACTGGTTCGTTCATGATTAAAATCCAGCTGTTTTTTAAATTTTACTAAATAATAAAATAGACAATGAACAACTTTAATAATATGAATTGTTAGTAAAAATAAATATTACCATTCTATTTTCAGTACTGAACTAGTTTATGGACTTGGGATTTGTATTTTTCAGACAGCAGCTCCCCTCTCCTCATGCTTCATGGCAGGCTGTGTTAGGAGCTGAAAGGAGTTCTGAAAGCAGCTTCTAATAGTTTTTTGTTTTGTTTTTTTACAGGGGGTGGGGGGACTTCTGTTCAGAGAAGAAGAAGTTCAGAAGGCAAATGCTAGTGTTCGGGTAGCAAGGTGGAGATGACCTTCTAATCGGAGGAACTCTGAATAGGTTATTTAACTCTGAATAGCTTATTTAAATTCTTTTTATTGTATTTATATACCTCCCTAAAGCCGACCCTGAGTTTTATGAACGCTGGGTGATTCACAAAACAAAACTTAAAACCATAAGATAAAATAACAATACAACATAATATAAAACCTTAAGTTAAAACAGAATAAAACTATAGTAAAAACCAGATTAAAACAGCATTGCAGAAATCTAAAAAGGCACTAGTGCAATTTTTAAAACTGAAAGATTAAAAATTAGGCTTATGCTAAGGGAGGAACAAAGGGCATGTGTGTGGGCAAAAGCCTTGTGCATAAGTCAAGATACAATTGTCTGAACTGGGCCAATGTGTCAAGATAGTAATTTTCCTGTCTGAAACCAGCTGCAATAAAGTAGGAGAGGATTACTCATACCTAAAGGGATAAAAGTTGATAAATCTTAGGTCAAGTACTGAAAGTGTTCAGTGGCAGTCTGCTTTAATTCAATATTAGTACAATATTGAATTAAATATTGTACAATATTGTCAGGGATGCTTTGACTTAGATTCCTGCATTGAGCAGGGGGTTGGACTCGATGGTTTTTTGACCCCTCTCAACCCTACTATTATATGATTCTATGAATATATGTCAGTAAGGTATGCCCCAGTACTGGACTCACTGAAGAACTATGATTTTGGATTATAATTGAGTATAGAAGGGAGTTGTGTAATGTTCAATCAAACTGAGGCTTACAAAGCCAGTTGGACAGAAAGGGTCACACTGCTACAGAGTGCTATACAAGATCTACTGAAAGTATGTCTTACTATGCTCTTGAATGGTTACTGTTCATTTCAGTGCAAATCAAAACAAAAAGGCTTCATGGATTTTGTCCCCAAATGGTGGGTTTTGCCCCTATGTATAGAAAAAAATATGTGAAGTCATAGGGCAATCTCTCCATTGTCTTTCACCTTGTTTCACACATATATATAGACACTTACTCAGGACTGAATGACATCTCATTATGCCCTTAAAACTGTGATGCAAGGGAGAGATCTACAATTTCTGCTCCGTGGGATTAGTTTCCTCTTTGTCACATTTTGGAGTACTACTGAAGCATTTTAATTCATCCTCATTTGCTCAAGGATGAACAAGGCTTTAAAAGAAAAAGGGGAAACTGAAATCTAATTCTTATTCTCTCTGCATGAATATATTCAGATGGCACCTTCCAAGCTGAGCATGGAAAGTGTCCCAGAGAAAGACTGGTTGTGTCTATGTTCACCACAAAAAGCAAGCTGCAGGACTCTGCAGGTCATTGTTCTAGTTATAAATGTGCAGGTAGTGTTTGTGTGGTGGAAGAACTGTGTTTTTAGTGCTCAAATATTCCTGGGAAAAACACAGAATCATTCACCTAGCCCAGGGGTGGGCATTTGTGGCCCTCCATATGTTGTTGGACTGCAACTCTCATCGGACCTAGCCAGGATAGACAATGGAAAGCGATCATGGGAGTTGCAGTCGAACAACATCTGGAGGGCCACAAGTTGCCCATACCTGACTAACCTGTTATGCCGCAGTTGTGGAGCAAATGTCACAGAACGTCCCAGGTTCAATCCCCGGCATCTGCAGGTAAGGCTAAGGACTGAGACTCTGGAGAGCAGCTGCCAGTCAGTAGAAAATACTGAGCTAGGTGGACAAATGGTTCGAGGCAGCGTCCTGTGTTGTAACTCCCCCAAATAGTCACATCATCAAGGTTAGTCCTCCCTTCCACAGCAGCGCCTTTCCATTTCATGAACCTTTTGCTATTTTCTCTTTTTAGCTCTATGAAGGATGAGCACTTTCTCATTCTGGGCAGCATGATAATGTTAAAAAGCACTGTAAGTGTTCCTTTTTTAAAAAAATCACCCATTTCTCTTCCTTTGAACCATGCTGCTTATGAACAGATTGTGCAAGTTCCTAATGCTTCGCATTCCTTTGCAACAATGTCATAGGCAAAATACAGGCTCATGCAAGCTTTCTTCATTGGGATCTTGCAGAGCTGTGTTTCAGAGGTGACATTGCAGAAGTACAGGAAGTGTCAGAGTCTTGGGATCCTGGTTTGAACTCTTACTTTGGGAAAGATTCCACTCCCTATGGTCTCCTCTTGAGTCCTGATTCTAAAATTTCCATTTATAAAAGGAAATCGTATTTGGAAGCAAATGAGGAGAGATTCCTCACCTGCGCTGATTGTTCATGAGTCTGACTAGACAATAGACTGGAAGATCTAAAGAGAACTAAGATCAGTTTGGACATTGCATAACAGTATGTTAGAAACATCTAAATACCTGATAATAATGTAATGTCGAAGGCACTGACACACACAGCTCTTCCATAGAATAGAATTTATTTCAGGACAGGTTCCATGACCTGAAATAAATTCTGGAGTACACAGTTTTGTCAGTGGATATGTGTGTCAGAGCTTTAGGCAGTACATCAGCCTTCCCCAACCCGGTGCCCTCCAGAAGTATTGGACTACAACTCCCAGCATCTCCTATGCTGGGAGTTGTCGCCCAACACATCTGGAGGGCACCAGGTTGGGGATGGCTGCATTACATTATTAATGGGTGTTCAGAAGCTGATCTCATATCTGTAATACCTGTCAGAGTGAAATGTCTGAACTGGTGCTCGGAAAGTTTCTAGGCCGTTCCAAATAACAAATCTTGATCCCAACAGCTGTCTTAGCAATATTTCCTTTTTATACTTAAAAAAATCAAGTTTCCTTCTGTTCTTCAAGGCTAGCAGGAATCTGAATTTTTAAACACCATCCCCTTTTCTCTGAAGTACAACTATTCAAATTGCTTTTCAAGTTTATACAAACATATCTCACTTATGCTTGAGTGGTAGGAAACTTACTGATGTCTTCTTGAACAATTCTCTACCTAAGTACAAAGTGTGTAATCTTGTTCCAATCCGACTTTGGTCTGTCAGTGTGACAAGTAATTTGCTTGTAGTAAAGAACAAGCGTGGCCTGCAACAAAATGTTGTAGAGTGGAGTGCTCTTGTTCAGGCGGCCAGCCAGTCCGCCATGCTCCCTTCCATAACACTCCATTCCATTCCCCTTCCCCTTGATTTACCCCCCCCCCCCAAGACCATCAGCATTCCATACCCACTGAGCATGCCCGTTCCTCATTTGGATGTTTTGGTGGTGGTGGTGTTTTGGCTAGGTTCCCTTGTTCTCTTCTGCATGGGTGATGCTGTTTTGATTACATAAGGATCAGATTGGCCCTTGGAGAATTTCACTATTAGTATATATGATTATGCCTTTTATTTACAGAATATTATAAATCTATACTTTGTAGGGTTCATTTTCTTCTTTTGGTAGAACCATTTTGGGAAAGAGGAAAGGAGAGGGGAACCTAGTTTTGAGTGCTGAATGTTCAGCTATTCTCAAAGTCTGGCACAGACCTTTGTCTGTCTGTCGGTAAGGTGCACTTCACACTGTAAGGTTTGCTTAATATTCTTACTAGGAGAGTCTACAGGCCAGAGACTACTTTCAGCATTTAGGCTGAGAGATATCCTGAAGAACCTGCAACGGGAGGGGCAGATGTTAACCTAGAGACACCAGTTGCCACCACTTTGCACCTTGCTGTTTTCAGTTATCAGTCATGTTTCTATGACCACACTGTTGACTAAAGAAAAGTATTGCCTCAAAAAGGTGATTTTCAAATTTTGTACAGTCAGCAATCACACTTTATATGTGTGATTTATATGTCCACCCGTACCTTTTAGACATCACAGTTGATCAATGCCTGCTGAAATTGTGCCCTATAATTTGCCCATACTGCTGTGTATTGTGACAGAAAATCTGTAAAAATGGAAATCAGCCTAACTGAAAAATCCTTTCAGAGCAACCACTGAGTCCCTTTTCAAACACGCCACCATAAAATAGCTGGTTTGTAAGCCTTAAATAAACCAGTGAGTTTTCTTTGGCTTTGCTATTCAGCTTGGGTGAACAGTAGTGCATCAAACTTATATGGTAACCAAATAGACATAAACATAATACAAAACAACTTCACACCAGCTGAAATGCAAATATAGTTGGTAATTTGCATTTAATAATTAGTAGTAATTACTAAATTAGTAGTACATTTTTCAATTATTTCAGTGAAAACAGTATTATCCTTTAAAAAGTCTTCAACTTGCATAATATTTTGCAGTTAATGAAAGAAAATGAAATTATACCATATCTGCTCCACCTAACTAACAATGTAGAATGTTTTTCCATCTTTGGTATAAGGTTGACCTAACTGCTTGAGTTTTTTTGTTTGTTTTGCAGATAAAAGCAAAAAACTATGACAAAGTAGAAAAGGTGAGTGTATAAATGTAGTATGGCCTACACTTTAAATATATTTGGAAAAATAATAAACATGTAGGATATTTATTCTCCCTCATTGTGGGAATGACAGTTACAAGCTTAAATACCATTGCCCCCCTAGCCTTTGCTTTGGCTATCAGGTCTGAAATATCTCCTGTGACTGTCGCTTTGCAGCTACAGACAGGAAACTCAAAATAAGGGAGAGCAGAAGGGCCTTCCCTTTAGTTTCTAATATCTGGTCAAAGACCATGGCCTGGTTTAGACCTAATGGAAGCCCCAAGACCTAATAGAGGCCTCTCAGGAGCAGCGGGGGCTACCACTAGGCTTGTGACACCAAGAGGTGCCATTTGTGAGAACCAGTGTCTCCCTGTGGGGACAGTTGATGTGACTTCTACAGTTAATGCATACTGGTAGCTTTCTTTCAAGCCACTGCAATCATGTACTTCATAGCAGCTACATGAACTTTCCCCCACATGGAGGTACCAGTTTTCGCAAACAGTGCCTCCACATGAGTGCTGCCAGTCTGTAAGGCCACACAACCATGGGCCTCGTGATGGGGCTACCAGTATGGATGAATCGGATCTATATTTTTGCCTTATGGCATGAAGAAAAGGAAGGGACTTACCTAAGCAGCCAAGATGGATATGGAGAAGATTTTTTTTTTGACCAGTCACTGAAGTGAAGAGCCCACAATGCAGTGCAATAAAAAAAATACCATCAAATGCTGTTGACTGACTAATATAAACAGCAGGGCAAGAGAGCTCACTATGGGCTTTACAGTTACTAATACCACCTTTCATAATATAGAAAAAACTGCTGAACACAGTATCTAGGTAAATTGCTTAACAATTGCCTTTCAGAAACTGTATTAATGTGCAATGCACACACAAATCCTTGGAAATAAAATCACTGAATTGAAGTTCACTACATCCTGGTACTGTAACACTAACGCCGTGGTATTTGTATTAGAGTTTGCAATTAGATTTTGGAGGCCAGTGGTCTTTTCCCAACTAAACCACTACTATCCTTAATAAGAAATGTATTTTTCTACATGCGCAGATTGTAGGTGGCAGTATTGCAACCAAAACTCTCCCCACGACCTGAGTTCGATCCTAGCGGAAGCCGGGTCTTGGGTAGCCGGCTCAGGTTGACTTAGCCTTCCATCCTTCTGAGGTCGGTAAAATGAGTATCCAGCTTGCTGGGGGAAAGGTAGTCATGATTAGGGAAGGCAATGGCAAACCACCCCGCTACAGTTTGCCATGAAAACACCAGCGAAAGCGGCATCCCTCTGGGAGTCAGCAATGACGTGGTGCTTGCACAGAAGGAACCTTTCCTTTCCAAGCTTATGAACCTTACTTTTATTTGTAAAGGTATTTAAAATCCGCAAACAGACCAAAGACACAGCAAAATCAAGATATTGATAGGCCTTTCCTATCAGGGTTACTTTTAAAGATTTATTTATTTAAGATATCTGCTCGCTCTATAACAGCTTACAACAAAGGTAAAAACAAACATACTTTCAATAAAATGTATAAAAACGATTGGCCAGATAAAACAAATTTAAAGTGGATTAAAAGCTCAGAAACTGAGAAGTCTTCACCTGGCATTGAAATGACAACAAAGCAGATGCCAAGCGAGCCTCTCTGGGAAGTGCATTCCAATTATTTGTAGGAATAATTTTAATTTTGTTTTTCTCTAGAATCCAATTGTGTGAAGGGTGGTTTAAATTTAAAAAAATTAAAAACAGCCAGGGTGCTACCACTGAGAAGGCGCTTTCCACAGTACTTAGGAACATAGGAAGCTGCCTGATACTGAGTCAGACCCTGGGTCCATCTAGCCCACTATTGTTGACACTAACTGGCAGCAGCGGCTCTCCAGAGTTGCAGGCAGGATTCTTTCCTAGCCCTACCTGGAGATGCCAGGGATCGAACCTGGGACCTTCTGCATGCGAAGCATGTGGTATATCACACTGAGCTATGGCCCCTCCAGTAGCCACCTGCTGCACCTCACCAGGCAGGAGCAGCCTGACAGCAGCCTCAGAAGAAGATCATAAAGTCTGGAGAGGGGCATATGGAGACAGGCAATCCCTCAGTTAGCCTGGCTGTAAAGCTTGAAAGTTCACAATGAGCATGTTGAATTCAGCCCAGGAATGGACTGGGAGCCAGTGAAGTTGTCAAAACACTGGTATGATATGCTTATGTCAACTAGTCCCAGTTAGCAATCTTGCAGTTGTGTTTCCAGACCAATGGAAGTTTCCCGGCCAACTTCAAAAGCACCCCTAAATAACAGCACATTGTAGTACTCCAAATAGGAGGTAACTGGAGTTACGCCTCTGCTTTAAGATGTGTGAAGTGCAATGTCAAGACTGGGAGACACACCACTATGTGAAGCAGCACAAACATGATCTGCAAGGCTTAGTACTAGATGTGGAACTTTTCTCTGAAAGACCTGCATTTCACAGTTCTGATAACATCCTTGCACGTAAGTTAAGACTTGGGCTGTGACTCATGAGACTGTCAGTCTCCCATAAAAGGCATGTCGAGAGTGACCTTTAGTTTCAAGCTCCAAAGATGTAAGAATCTGTTGATGCCTCTTCATGGACTCCTGTTTTTTCTCCCCTCAATGTAAATAGTTGTTTCAGCGGTGCCTTATGAAAGTTTTACACATTGACCTGTGGAAGTGCTACCTTTCATATGTGCGAGAAACCAAAGGGAAGCTACCCAGTTATAAGTAAGTAAATATGGTTTACTTTAAATTCTCTGCCTCCAGTTTAAAGTCAGAGTTTGATAACCCCTACTAGAGCCAGCCCTGCCATGCCGCTGGGTGAAGTGACTTGCTTCAGGTGGCACCATAAGGGGGTGGATAGATGAAGGCAGGAACTGGTGTCCGAATAGTGCAGCGAGACTTCTTGGAGTGTTGGCTCTAGCGTTGGGGGCATATTGCGCTGCCTGAGGTGGACCTGCCACCTCCTCTGTCTCCTCCCCGCTTGCCCTGCTTGCACATCAAAAAGGCTTTCACAGCTTCACAAGTGATGGCAGCGGCATCTGCCCCATGGTTTCCAGGCCCATCTCACCATTCAGTCCCTCGCTCTGAGGAAGGGGCCCTTCCCCAGCGAGGCATTGTGGGCGGGGGCATTTTGAATGCCAGGCCTCCGGTCATCTTCGCAGTCACACAGTGAAGACAATTCCTTAATAAATAGCTTTTATTATGCAAGCCAGAGCCTGGTCAGCCACGCTTCAGGTTACAGACATAATTGGCATATACAGCAGCACAGATCGAAGTTCTCTAGTCAGCGTTGCATAACACTAATTAGACTACAAGTGGCTCTCTTTGATGAATACACTATGATAGGAAATTGCAACGAAAACTGGCACCAGCCGACAGTACAAAACCTGAGTAGCTTTTCCAGTCCTCCCCTCAGGGAGGGTCTTCCCCTAGGACCTCTTTTGAGGGGCCAACCTTTTAGAACATCCCATGTCCTGAAGTTGCTCCTCCCTCCTCACCTGATGTCTGATGCTTGGGTCCTTCACTCCCAGCTCCTCCCCCACCTTGCGTTCCCACAGATGGAGCGATCTCTGGCTGGCTTTGATCCAACTGATTCTCCAGCATCTGGGAAAGCGTCCTCTCCACCACTGTTGCTCTACCCTATCTCCTGTGACCTTGGTAGCTCTACCACCCCTTTGCCCTCTTCCTCATCTGACTCTGAATCTATTCCCACGCCTTTCTGGAGTGCTTCTGCAGAGATGTTGGGCTCAGTCCTTATAGGGGGGCACTGCTTAGTTTAACAGCTCAAACTGTAAACAGTGTTTTCCACTGTTACGCTTTGCCTCCAGAATAAGGAATGGAACATTCTGGAGCCTGCCCCACTACTGCTTTTGTAGCAAAGCAGCTGGCAGTGCTTTGCTGTGGACTGGCGGGCTGCAGCAGTTCAAGCAGAAGCTGCAGATGCCATTGAGTGGATGCAGACATGGTGGTTGTATGGTGGTGGCAGCAATGGGTGGCCCTGCTGCGGGCAGCAGATGGCGGGGGGAATTTACCATCCCTCATAATCTGTTGCCTAAGCCACCCAGCTTGTCGTGACTCATTAGAGGGCTGGTCCTGGAGTGGAAGTGATAGCATGTGGTGCAATATGCTCTAGCGGTTGCAGTGCGATAAAGTTCAATCAACTTCTCTTAGTAGATGGGTGAGGGTAGTTGGGGCTCTGCTTCAGGCAACAAAGTAATGCCTTGGGATTCTTTCTGGTGTTCTGTGTTATTCTAGCACATACGCCTCTTGATTCCTTCCAGCTAATATTTTTCATGCTTATTCACCAGCTGAGTGAACTGAGAAAGTGGCACTTCTGAACACAGTCATAGACAAGATATCGGAAGGATCTGTATCTTTTTCACAGTGTCTGCTAATCCTGGTCCAGCTAAGGCTGGTCCTGATGCTCCCACTGATATGTTCTGGGGTGCAGAGGAACAGAATTTGAGTCAGGCTGTGAGAAGACTAGCTTGAAATTGCTGGAGCTCAGTAGGACCCTCGAGAATGTCATTGTTTCCCAGCCTAACCTGCCTTACCAGGTTGTTTGGCTATAACGAAGTGGCTTCTTTTTCTTAAAGCTTCTCTCTTTTTTTTTGGAGGTTTTGGAGGTTTGGAGGTTTTTTCTCAAACCTCCAAACAACACTTCAGATTTCCTGACAGTTTAAAAAGCAGCTTGAAAAGGCTTCTTAAAGAAAAACCACTGCCAGTGCCATTGTTCAATTTTATTTCACTTCATCTTTATTTAAATATTTATATCCCCATCCCATGCTCAGGGCAGCTCAGAACAATGAAGATTGTATGAATGAAATCACAGCAATAGCAAAACCAGTAATTTAAAGTCCTGTGTCAACCGTATAAACCATGGATAAGCAGTGTGGTTCTCATGAGGACCAGCATGCCCTCGGCAACTTCCTTGGTGCCTGCCAAGGTGCCCTCTGCCTAGTATTTTTTTAATAACACATTTACTTACTGGCATCTGGGATCGCTTCAAAGCAAAGTGAGGGCCTCCAGTTGCTGCCATCTTCATTTCCCATGAGTACCTCTGGGCCACACATGGGGCTTAGAGACATTTGTACGAAATGAAGATGGCAGGTGGTTGCAGGTCAATGCTTTCAGCTACAGTGTATCCATTTTGTGGTGGTGCCCAGGACAGTTTTTCAAACTGCCTGATGTACCCACAGGCCCAAAACGTTTGCCTACCACTGGTGTAAACCCAGAATAAGACCACCATGAACAGCATATCATGCCGTAATAAAAATAGGCATGGCTTGCATTTCTTTCTAAATATTAAAAGGGAGCTGTTATTTCCTCAGAGCAGCTCAAACGTCAGTGAGTTTTAACATTGAGTATAAAATGCAATGTGGAGCATCCTGGGAGCAGCTGTTGTGAGGGGGAACTCTCCTAACGGTGGAGATACTCCTATACCATCTCAGGCCATGGCCATTGGTACCCTGTAGAAAGCAAGAAAGGAGCTTTAGTTTGAGCTCAAAACAACATTCCAGTACTTTGGTGTCCCCACTTGTATGTTACGAATGTGTTGTTTGAAAGAGTAACATTTATAATTTAGTAGTAATTTTATAATGTGCTTTTAATAGTTTTTTTTTTTTTCTCCAGAGAAAAAATGGCTCAGGCATATGACTTTGCTCTGGATAAAATTGGGATGGAAATAATGTCATACCAGGTATGTTCTTTTACTCATTTAAATATTTATTTGTAGTGTTTAATTAGAATGACAGTCTAAACTTTCACTGGATTCTATATATTTTTACATAGATCTGGGTGGATTACATCAATTTTTTGAAAGGCGTGTAAGTACCATGCATCTTTCCTCTCTGTTAATTAATGCAATGTTGATATTCATACAGGTTGTGTAATTGCTGACCTGTTACTGTCTCGCCTCACTATTTAGTGAAGCAGTAGGATCCTATGCAGAAAACCAGAGGATAACCGCTGTCCGCAGGGTTTATCAACGAGGCTGCGTGAACCCAATGATCAACATTGAGCAACTTTGGCGAGATTATAACAAATATGAAGAGGTAATTAACAAGATGCTTGGCGTTCAAGCTTGATTTAGGTTGCCAAGTATTATGCTAACACAGCTCTTTTCATGCACCTGTAATGGGAAGGTTTCTCTGCTATGGCAAGGTGAATTCTGCAAGCCTGTTGCTTTCTCACAGTGTAACATGTCAGTATTATGAGTAGGGGCCTGTGACAAAAATTGTAGGAAAAAAGGGGCAGGGCAAGAGAGAGGCTTTGCCTGTAAGTGTTGCGTAGAGCAGTTATAAACCTGCCTTTCAAAATTGCTCTCTTGCTGCATTTTCTATTTTTTGCCAGTATGATTTTGCACCATTTCTAGGGAAATGAGGCCACTTGCATTGCCTTTAAGATTCTGGGCTAGCTGGCATCTTTTAATTTGTCACTGGATGATGTCTCTTGCCTAGCAAGAAAGTGCAGGAGTGAGTGACAGAATAAGAAGCACCATTACACTGGCTGGAATTCCACTGTCTGATTCTGTGCTTCCCTGGCTCTGTGCTGTGGAACATAGGACTGTCCCCTATGGAAACAGAAACATCTCCCTCTTTAAGCAGGGCAGTACTCCAAATGTGGGGAGCTTTCCAACGCCCACAGGGGTTTTTTCCCACTCACAGAAGGAGAGAGACTTTAAAGAAAATTGCAGTAGGGTGGACTGAGAGAAGAGTCATGCTTAATCCCTCTCCAGTTTCCTTTGTCTCTCTGCAGGGAAAGTATGTGGACTTCTCGGCTTGCCTTAATCTGCTGTCCACCTCTAACAGTTGAGGCTTTGGGCTAACTTTGGTATGCAGGGCTGAATAGAGGGCACCTGGTCCCAAATGAAAGATTAATAGAATATGAACCATCTTTTGGACGGTACCCTATACTGCCACTGCACCACTGCTAGTTCTGGTGCGCTAGTGGAATGAACCACTAGCATGACAAGAACTGGTGGTTCCCGAAATAAGCACGGAAACAAGCACCAATGCTCGTTTCCAGAATGAGACAGGTCAGTGGACCCCCCTTCTGCGAGCTCTGCTGACCTGCCCCATTCCGGAAACGAGTGTTCCCACTTGTTTCTGGTTGTTTCAGGAACCGCTGGTTGCTGTTCCACTAGCGGTCCACTCAACTAGTGCAGGGGGCAGTATCCTCTGTCTTTATTTGGGTATAAAGAAGAACTGACAGTCTTACAGTAGAATCATATGGATATTTATTCATAAGTAAGTCCCATTGAGTTCAGTGGAACTTACTCCCAAGAAACTGTGCATACAATTGCAGGGCTTAACTGCTTTTTTTCTTTCTTCCAGGGAATCAATATCCATTTAGCTAAGAAAATGATCGAAGATCGCAGTAGAGATTATATGAATGCTAGACGTGTGGCTAAGGTACAGGCTCTTGTTCATTTGATTCCCCTTTTGTTTAAATTAAATACAGCATAAATATTCGTTGAATTCTTGAAGTGAAACAAATGATTAATTAAGTGGAATTGCTAAAAGTATTAGATCTACTATAAAATGTTATTTAAAAGCCCATTTTAATTAATTCTCCTCCCTGTTAAAATTGCAGTAATAGCGATTTTTTTCTTCCTTCAGGAATATGAGACTGTGATGAAAGGTCTGGATCGCAATGCTCCTTCTGTCCCGCCACAAAATACTCCCCAAGAGGCTCAGCAGGTAGACATGTGGAAGAAATATATACAGTGGGAAAAAAGCAATCCTCTGCGTACTGAAGACCAAACTCTCATAACAAAGAGAGGTAACTGCATATTTGTTTGTTGTGCTCTTCAGGGATAGTTCTAAGAAGATAGCATAATAATTAGGTTCTGCTGGTGTCATCTTTGAGCATGCTACTCCTATACACTACAAATCTAGAGCATTGGGCTATGTGCTTAAGTCCCACTGATTTCAATGGATGTTCTTTTTTGTGGTCTCTGTGCAGTCACACATATGGGTTGTGTGACTGCACAGACATTGTTTTGGAACTTCTAGAGCCAGGCTAGAGTTTTGGCAGGCTGCCCACTCCCACTTTCAGTGCACTTGCTTGAGGGGTGTGGATCCCACGTTCCTGCTCAGTTCACCTTTCAACCTCTGCCACAGCAGCAGCATTGCAAGGGATTTTCTCCTGCTAGTCCTTACCTCAGCTATGTTAGGCAAGAGAAAATCTTTCTTTCTTTCTCTCTCTTTCTTCCGTCCTTCTTGCCTTCCTGCCTTCCTTCCTTGTCTCGTATTTTTATAGTCTTAGCGTATACTTTGATGTTCCTAAATCTCCATAATAGATAATCTGCAATCCAGTATTGCCCCTTGAAACAGTAAGCCTAGGTCCTTCTCCCTCAGGGTACAAGAACATTTCAAAACCTTACTGGAGGATAGCAAGAATACCATGTGGGGCGCCTTGCCATTCAAGTGCAATTAGAATCGGGTTTTCCACTGAGTGCAGAATGTAGTATTGTGCTGTTTTGGGCACCAACGGTTTCAAACCTAGATGAAGCTAGAACTTGATTAACAAGCGAATGAGTAGGAACCACTTATGGGTGGGTGCTTGACAGTGCAAAGAATCGAGTGGGGTGGCTTTTGGGGTCATGCATAAGTATGAGAAGATGGATCTTGAAGAGGCTAAATGTGTAATTAAATTTGTGAATAATAATACTTCGTAATTTGTTTTGTAAAGTGCCACCTGCTAGGAATATCTATTGTCTCAATGTCTTCTAGTAATGTTTGCATATGAGCAATGCCTCTTGGTGCTGGGACATCATCCAGATATCTGGTACGAAGCTGCACAATATCTTGAGCAATCCAGCAAGCTGCTAGCTGAGAAAGGGGTAAGAGAAGAGGATGAAATATCTTACATTTATAGTAGGTAGATAAAATCTTTACCAAAGTTGTTTGGGATCATATGCAAAAATATATTATTCATTTTGAAAGTATGTGGTATTTTAAAATACAAAAAGATTTGTATAAGGAAATAAAAGCAGTGTGCATAGAAATCATGTTTCCAGTAAGATCCCAATCCAAGTCTTCTAGTTGTTGGCTTCTTGACATGTGTGACTCACCTGGGTTTAGAATACTCTTGTAGAGTATTAATGAGCATAGGGCTGAAAATGTTTTCAGACTAGCCTCAACCAACTCTATCTTGTTATTTTATCTGATTTCAGGACATGAACAATGCTAAACTGTTCAGTGATGAAGCTGCAAATATTTATGAAAGAGCAATCAGCACTTTACTAAAGAAGAACATGCTTCTTTATTTTGCTTATGCAGATTATGAAGAGGTGAGTCCAGCACAACCAGCCTTTTTTCCTATAAATATTCTTGTGGAGATCCTAATCTTCACAAAAGCAAATGATCAGCTTTGATAGCCATTTTGAGCATAAACTGATAAAATATGATGATGATGATCTGGATTTGTATTTGTATTTGTACTCAGAGCCGGATGAAATATGAGAAGGTGCACAGCATATATAACCGGCTCTTGGCTATCGAAGATATTGATCCCACTTTGGTATGTTTGGTCTTCATTGTTTCACCTTATTGACTAAAGAATAAAAAATTGTAGTTTTCCCACATTTATTCTGTGTGGTCAGTTCCTAAAATATTCCAGTTGAAAACGTGTAGATATCTCAAAGTCACTATTTTTTTGGTAGAAAGGTGAGATATAAATCAAATAAATAAATAAATAATAAAATCATATTTTCAAATTCAGTTATGGTTACCATTATTTTTTTCCAAAATCTTAAAAATATCTCACATTTATACTATTATTTTGTACGTTATCCCAGCTATTTTGCCACTGCAGAAGAGCAGAGGTTTTTGCTGGGTGTGCATTTTGTGACACAGTGAAAAATGTCAAGCGTTGCTAACTGTTTCTAGCCTTCAGCATTAATTAAAACAAAAAAAAGCAGAACCATTGACAATAATGTCAGTGGCACTGATAACACTAGGCATATGATGAATGCTAGAATGTTCCTGAAAAAACTGAAAAGCTCCCGAAAAGCCTGTTATAAAAAAATAAAGAACTTGTATATCCTAATCTCCCCTTCATGGATCACTGCCTTGTTGTGGCGAAGGGGCTTGCGTAACTCAGTGAAGCCATAAGCTATGCCGTGCAGGGCCACCCAAGACGGACAGGTCATGGCAGAGAGTTCTGACAAAATGTGGTCCACTGGAGAAGGAAATGGCAACCCACTCCAGTATTCTTGCCGATCACAAGGCTAAAAGATATGACGCCAGAAGATGAGCCCCTCAGGTCGGAAGGTGTCCAATATGCTACTGGGGAAGAGCAGAGGGTATTTCCAAGTAGCGCCAGAAAGAGTGAAGCGGCTGGGCCAAAGCCGAAAGGACACTCAGCTGTGGATGTGTCTGGTGGTGAAAAGAAAATCCGATGCTGTAAAGAACAATATTGTTTAGGAACCTGGAATGTCAGATCAATGAATCAAGGTAAGCTGGAGGTGGTCAAACAGGAGATGGCAAGATTGAACATCGACATCTTGGGAATCAGCGAACTAAAATGGACAGGCATGGGCGAATTTAATTCAGGTGACCATCATATCTACTATTGTGGGCAAGAATCCCTTAGAAGAAATGGAGTAGCACTCATAGTCAACAAAAGGGTGGGAAAAGCAGTACTGGGGTACAATCTTAAAAATGATAGAATGATCTCAGTACGAATCCAAGGCAAACCATTCAACATCACAGTAATTCAAGTCTATGCCCCAACCACTGAGGCCGAAGAAGCTAAGGTTGATCGGTTCTATGAAGACCTACAACACCTTCTAGAACTAACACCAACAAAAGATGTCCTCTTCATCATAGGGGATTGGAATGCTAAAGTAGGAGGAAGTCAAGAAATCACCGGGATAACAGGCAGGCATGGCCTTGGTGTACAAAATGAAGCAGGACAAAAGCTAATAGAGTTTTGCCAAGAGAACATGCTGATCATAGCAAACACTCTTTTCCAACAGCACAAGAGGCGACTCTACACATGGACGTCACCAGATGGTCAATATCGAAATCAGATTGATTATGTCCTTTGCAGCCAAAGATGGAGAAGCTCCATACAGTCAGTAAAAACAAGACCTGGAGCTGATTGTGGCTCAGATCATGAGCTGCTTCTTGCAAAATTTCGGCTTAAATTGAAGAACGTAGGGAAAACCACTAAACCGTTCAGGTATGACCTAAATCATATCCCTGATGAATATACAGTGGAGGTGAGGAATAGATTTCAGGGATTAGACCTGATAGACAGAGTGCCTGAGGAACTATGGACGGAGGTCCGTAACATTGTTCAGGAGGCAGCAACGAAATCCATCCCAAAGAAAAAGAAATGCAAGAAAGCCAAGTGGCTGTCTGATGAGGCTTTACAAGTAGCTGAGGAAAGAAGGGAAGCGAAAAGTAAGGGAGAAAGGGGAAGATATATGCAACTGAATGCAGAGTTCCAGAGAATAGCAAGGAGAGACAAGAAGGCCTTCTTAAATGAACAGTGCAAAGAAATGGAGGAAAACAACAGAGTGGGAAAGACTAGAGATCTCTTCAAGAAAATTGGAGATCTCAAGGGAACGTTTTGTGCAAAGACGGGCATGATAAAGGACAAAGAAGGCAGGGACCTAACAGAAGCAGATGAGATTAAGAAGAGGTGGCAAGAATACACAGAAGAACTATACAGGAAAGATCTGAATGTCCCTGATAGCCATGATAGTGCGGTCACTGAACTTGAGCCGGACATCCTAGAGAGTGAAGTCAAGTGGACCTTAGGAAGCATTAGTAACAACAAAGCTAGCGGAGATGACAGTATTCCAGCCGAGCTATTTAAAATCCTAAAAGATGATGCTGTTAAAGTGCTGCATTCAATATGCCAACAAATCTGGAACACTCAACAGTGGCCACAAGACTGGAAAAGGTCAGTTTACATTCCAATTCCAAAGAAGGGCAACGCCAAAGAGTGTTCAAACTACCGCACCATTGTGCTCATTTCACATGCCAGCAAGGTGATGCTCAAAATCCTACAAGCTAGGCTTCAGCAGTATGCGAACCGAGAACTACCGGAAGTACAAGCTGGGTTTCGAAGAGGCAGAGGAACTAGAGATCAAATCGCCAACATTCGCTGCATCATGGAGAAAGCAAGAGAATTCCAGAAAAACGTCTATTTCTGCTTCATTGACTACGCTAAAGCCTTTGATTGTGTGGATCACAACAAACTGTGGCAAATTCTTAAAGTGATGGGAGTACCAGACCACCTTACATGTCTCCTGAGAAACCTGTACGAGGGTCAAGAAGCAACAGTAAGAACCAGACATGGAACAACCGATTGGTTCAAAATTGGGAAAGGAGTACGACAAGGCTGCATATTGTCACCCTGCTTATTTAACTTATATGCAGAGTACATCATGAGAAATGCCGGGTTGGATGAATCACAGGTCGGAATTAAGATTGCTGGGAGAATTATCAACAACCTCAGATATGCAGACGATACCACCCTAATGGCAGAAAGCGAAGAGGATCTAAAGAGCCTCTTGTTGAGGGTGAAAGAGGAGAGTGCAAAAGCTGGTTTGAAACTCAACATTAAAAAAACGAAGATCATGGCATCTGGCCCCATCACTTCCTGGCATATAGAAGGGGAAGAAATGGAAGCAGTGACAGATTTTACTTTCTTGGGCTCCAAGATCACCGCAGACGGTGACTGTAGCCATGAAATTAAAAGACGCTTGCTCCTTGGGAGGAAAGCTATGGCCAACCTAGACAGCATAGTAAGAAGCAGAGACATCACCTTGCCGACAAAGGTCCGTCTAATCAAAGGTATGGTTTTCCCAGTAGTAATGTATGGCTGTGAGAACTGGACTATAAGGAAGGCTGAGCGCCGAAGAATTGATGCTTTCGAACTGTGGTGCTGGAGAAGACTCTTACGAGTCCCCTGGACTGCAAGGAGGTCAAATCAGTCCATCCTAAAGGAAATCAACCCTGAGTGCTCATTGGAAGGACAGATAATGAAGCTGAAGCTCCAATATTTTGGCCACCTAATGCGAAGAGAAAACTCTCTGGAAAAGACCCTGATGCTGGGAAAGACTGAAGGCCAAAGGAGAAGGGGACGGCAGAGGATGAGATGGCTAGATAGCATCACGGATGCAATGAATATGAACTTGAGCACGCTCCGGGAGAGAGCACAGGACAGGAAGGCCTGGCGTGCTATGGTCCATGGGGTCACGAAGAGTCGGACACGACTGAACAACAACAACAACAATATCCTAATCTGACTGGGCGTGATAACAAACATGGATATCCCTAGCTGGATGAAGAACCACGCACACAAATAGGTTCTGTACAGATAGTTTCTCATATGTAGCCTCACCAGTTGTTAATGCTACCAATCAGGTAGGTGTTCAGGAGTGGGAGGGAGGCTGGATTTAATCCACCCCACTTTCTATGTTCAGACAGCTCATTGGCAAGGCTGTACATATGCAATCCAGGCTGTTATGTGCATGCACAATTGGATGGAGGTTGCCGAAGTGCAGGGAGAGGTGAACTCATCTTCATTTCTAGCTATATGCCCAGTTGCTTGCGGTGTATCCTCTCTGGCAATTTCTGCAAATGAATAGCATGTAATAATTCTTTGCTTTGTTGTTTTGTGTTTTCCACAAGGAATCTGAGAAACAAAATAAATTTGGTGGTATGTTTTGACTGGTTGGGGAGTGCTTAAGAACTGGAATATGTTAAATATATGCTGCTCCCTTGACTGTGTGTTGACCATTTTAAATGGAGAGAAGTTTAGATGTGCATTGAGGTCATCATGTCATTTGACTTGCACTTCAAAGATTGACTCCACTTCTTCAGGTATATATTCAGTACATGAAGTTTGCAAGGCGAGCAGAAGGCATCAAATCAGGCAGGATGATATTTAAGAAGGCAAGAGAGGATGCCCGGACCCGTCATCATGTCTATGTTACTGCTGCTCTGATGGAGTATTATTGCAGCAAGGTAAACACCCACAGCGAGTGAAACGTTTGCTTCAGACTTTTGGGGTTACTGGTTTCCCCCACACAACTAATAACATGTTGATATTTGCAGGACAAGTCAGTGGCCTTTAAGATTTTTGAGTTGGGGCTAAAAAAATACGGAGACATTCCAGAATACGTCTTGGCGTATATCGATTATCTTTCTCATCTGAATGGTAAGCTCTGGGAGCCGAGAGAATTCGTTGCAATGGAGTTTGGGATTAAACCTTTTTCTAAGGGCAAAAAACATTTTTTCACAAAATTGAGCCATTGATTTGGAATAATCTGTGAAGATCCATTTTTTTGAGGTGCCACTGGTAACTGTATAGGCATCTTGACATGTTATCTCATCAGTAAACAGATTGGACTTTACCACTCACTTTTTTTCATAAGGCTAGTTTCATCAGGTCTTGTGCCAATAATGGCAATTCTACTGGGAAAAACTGACTTGAAGAGTGTGTTAATCAACCTTTCCCATCCTGGTGCCCTCCACAGCTTTCCTGAGGAGGGCATCAGGTTGGGGAAGGCTGGTGTAGATGAATGTTGATGTGTCATATGCATAGTTATATGTAGAAAACTGGTATAGTGCAGTGGCTAAGAGGATGAGTTGGGAAGCCCTTAGTTCAAATCTCCCCTCACTTACATATTGGTGGCAGTTGTAGGCAAACGTGTTCTTCCAGTCCCTTTCTCCATCTGTAAAATCATAATAATGGCCTGACTGTTCAGTGTTAAAAAGTCAGGCCATCAGTCCAGGTTTTCAGACAGGAGTCTTTTCTGGCCATATCTGAAGATGCCAGTGTTGTTGTAAGGATTACTAAAAAAAATGGGTTGGATCCAGAGGTAGACAAGCGGAACTCTGCTCACAACAGTGGGGGTTTCCTGGCTCCTCCCGTCCCACTACAGCCCCCTGCACCTCCAAAAAGCACTCCTGAGGGCCAAGGATCTCCTGGAATGGCATGTGATGGGGGCTGGAGCATGATGGAGAAGTTGGGAAAAATCATCAGGGCTGCCTTGCACAAGCAGGCATGCTTTTCCACTTGGGCAAGGTAATGTGTGCAAAGCCTTTTAAACTCTTGAAATGAATCATGTAAATTCTACTTAAATGGTTCGATGGAAGTTCCAGTTTCTCAAACGTGAATGAAATTAAAAACAAAAAAACCTGAGAACAATCAAAACTCACAACTGTTCTACAGACTGACTACTGATCTGAATGAGGATTTTTAAAATGAGGATCAAGAGTCTAAAGGGAGAAGCCAAAGGCTGTTTGTGTCTCAAGTAGCACTAAGCAGTCACTTCTTAGTGATAAGGCCATGATAAAAGGCTGGGGAATGCTGGGAGTTGTAGGACTTTCTTCTGTCTAAACATGCGTAAGACTGTGCCCTGTGTGTTTTTATACTTCTCATCTTTCTATTGTAATTGCAGTGTGTGTGTGTGTGTGTGTGTGTGTGTGTGTGTCTTGTGGAGAATAGAAGTGAGACTTCCAATGCCTTTTTCTGCACATGACTTCTCCCTGTGATATTGTGACTCTTTCAAACATAATAGGAGATGTAGCCATTAATGTAGTAGTTATCCACAAATAAATTGTGGGTTGCCTATAGGGTTTTAAATCTTTCACTGGAATCAAAACTACTTCAAAGTATTGTTTTATTTTCCCCCATAATGTCCATTTTCAAAAAATAAAAAAATATATTTGAAGCTTGTTTTCATCTTCCTTTTTATTTTTTGTATTTTTAAATAGAGGATAATAATACAAGAGTCCTGTTTGAACGTGTATTAACCTCAGGGAGCCTCCCACCTGAGAAATCTGGGTAAGCTTTGCAAAGCTCCTTCCCAAGGGGTCTGTTTTGCTGTACTTGAAAGCCCTTGTATAACACAGATAATATCGCAGATTAATGAGGGAATCATTTTGTTGAAGCATGTACTTTCACTGCAGTCCTAAATGAGAAGGCCGCTACCAAGACACGCCATATAGATTGTAGGATTTTCTATGGAGTTCATTCCTTGGATGCCAGAGTGTGCTTTGATGGCAACACTGACCTAAGAAAATCCATCTCCGCTGTGAAGATAAATGCTATGTAGACTGTTGTTGGCAAGTAGATCTGGCCAGTATAGAATCTGAGCACTTGGGCACTTTTACTTGCATGTGCACACACATGGACTCAGATATGTACCTTCCTCCTGGCTGCTTTTTCCATTCCTATCCATCTCATCAGTCTTTACTCACTGATACCTCTTTAGCTAGTGGCTTCCACAGTTGCATAGCCAATTCTGTGCTGGCCTAAAGCCTATTACAGGAACAGGAGACCTGGGGAATTATGCGAGATGTTTCTGCTACCATTACAATTTTTAGTTGTCAGTTTCAGCCCTCCCCAACCAGACACTCTCCAGATGTGTTGGACTGCAATCCAGCATTCTGCAATTGGCCATTCTGGCTGAGAATGTTGGGAGATGCAGCCCAGCAGACCTGGAAGATGCCAGTTTGCAGAAGGCTGTGCACACAGTTCTTCCTGTCTCCAGTTCTGACTTTAAGAACTCTGTCTCGCACCATTTTTGCAGAGGGGATGTGCACACCGACTAACTGCCGCTTGCTCTCAACCTGGTGGTGCAGCAGCAGGGGGCCACTCCCTTTGGCTAGCATTCCTTGCAGTGACTGGTCGCTGCTGCCAGTTGCCTCGGACCTGGGAGCTTTCTGGGTCTAAAGCAAGTGGTAGCAGGCGAATGACTGACCTATGCATCTGCTGTGGCTTCTGGTTTTAGGATAGGGAAGTGATAGGAAACACTTATTGTTGACTGGCAACTGCCCATCATCCCCGTAGTTTTCTCCTTCTCCTGGAATAGTTTTCATGCCAACCCAGAGTTGGCTATCCTGAATAGAAGGCCACTGGGAAAAGCAGGTGAGGGGTGGGAGGTTTCTTTAGTCAGTGGACAAGCAGCTGGCAAGCCTTGCAGCACACTGGGCTTTTGAAGACTGCTGCTTGCTGATCAGTGTTGTAGATGGTCACACAATTGTAGACATGTAGTCGTATATCATGAGCATGTTTTCCACAGTCCTATTTTTCTGCCCCCCTTTCATATGCATATGTTGCTTTTCCCTTGAGCATTTGTTCTCTTTCTGCATTTTCCTATACAGAGAGATATGGGCGCGATTTTTAGCTTTTGAGAGTAATATTGGTGATCTGGCTAGTATACTAAAAGTGGAGAAACGGAGATTTACAGCCTTCAAGGAGGAATATGAGGGCAAAGAAACAGCTCTGCTAGTAGATAGATACAAGTTCATGGATCTGTACCCCTGTTCTGCCAGCGAACTCAAAGCTCTTGGTTACAAGGTAGGGAGATGAGGACATTCCAGAATGTTCATGTGGAGCAGGGATGCAATCCATTGACATTGCTACTTTGCCCCCCCCACCCCCACCCCAATGATGCATTTTTATTCAACTGCTGGCATAGGTTCATTTAAAACTTATAACTGATCTAACAAATTATTTTGCCAGATTTAAGCCTTAGATAACAATGCAAGCATGAGGAGTGGCTTGACACCTTCTCTTTAGTTGGAATTACTTCCTCTAAAAATGCTTTAGACTGTTTTGTAGCACCATGTAGAGGTCACTTTTTATCATTCCAACTTGGCAGTTGTTAGGACACAATAAGCTATTTGTGGATAGTGGCTCACTACATAGAATCAGAGAGATGGAAGGAAGCTTGGAGGTCATCTGGTCTGATCTCCTGATCAGTGCAGGATCTGCAAGTACAGTATTCCTGCAGATGACCATCCAGTCTCTGTTTAAATACCTTCAGCAAAGGAGAACCCTTCCACTGCCACATGATTGGGGGAATTTTCTTTCCCATGCCTGGAGAAAAGAAAGATTGACATTAAGAAAATGACCTCAATTGCATAGTGAGCTATTAGACTAGACTGGCTTTGTACTTGGTAACAGCAGTTCTGTGGAGCCATTTAAACTGCCTCCATGTGGTAGGTACAAGGCGAAGATTAGCTCTTCAGAAGACAGTTAAAAGGCCATGATGAAATCCATCCCTGTCTTTATTCCACGCGGGTTCTAAACAGCCGCGTGCTTTAAAAAGTGTCATTGGTCTCAGTGGCAGTATCCACTGCTGCTGCTGTGCTAGCAGGAATGTCTGCTTGCTCAACAGGAAGTAGTGCTGGCTGGTGCAATCTAAAAGTAGCTAAAATCCTGCCTTTGGAATGGGACAAGTCAGAGGAGCTCCCGGAAACGGTAGTTTCGGCAAGTTTGCTGGGTTGCTCTAGCAAGCCCTAGTGTCCCGTTATTCTAGCCATCATTCATGCTATTGCAATGTGTTTAAAGCTGGCAGATCGCCAGCACTGGATACTGCCCATTGACACCCTTCCCTTCACCTCAACTGAAAATACAGCTGACTATCAGCTGTCTGCCCACATCCCTACACATGAAATGCTGGAGCAGTTATCCTGTTGCGTGTGGAAGCCCCAAGAGATCAAAACCAACTATTTTGCTAAGAGCCTCAACTTTAAAAAATGAAACCAGCTGAATTCAGAAGGATGAGTCAGTTGCAAAGCTTGCATTGACTTCCTGAGAATAATCTTGAGCCAAAAAAATACTGATGTCAAGCCTGATATTTTATCAAAGCTTTTAATGGAGGAGCTCAATTGTTGTGCCATCCAGAAAAGGTAACTCTGTACAAATAGTTGTCTGTTATGCCTCAAACCTACGATACCGTAAATTGAATTTTAACAGGAACTTGCATTGTCCAGGGGTTGGATACAGATTTAGTCATACTTGGAATAGACCCATTGAAATCAATGGGAGCGGGAAGTCGTAACTAACTTCAGTTCCATTGATTTAAATGGATCTACTCTGTATGACTAAATCTGGATCCAACCCCAGAATTCAATATTGTCTGTCATAAATCACGCTGAGCACATGTTTATTAGAAATGAGTTAATACATTTTAATATTATTAGGAGCAGGCAGACAGACCACTTCGTTTCTTTCTCAGAAATGGGCAAAGTTTGGCCTGGTCTCAACTGCTGTTTTATGCAGACCTCAGAGGTGTTCCTCTGGCCTGGACCATGTAGAAGATGGCTCTGTTTCTGGCATCTACACTTGCTTAAGAAAAGGAATCTGGCAGTAAAGTAGACACAAAATTGGAATCAGTGACAACTTAACAAATCTTTTTAAACAAAAATAATCGATGCTTCTTCTCATGCTTTCCAGGATGTTTCTCGAGCGAAGCTATCAACCATAATTCCAGATCCCGTTGTGGCTCCTTCAATAGTGCCTGTGCTAAAGGATGAAGCAGACCGGAAGCCAGAATATCCGAAACCAGATACCCAGCAAATGATTCCATTTCAGCCAAGACATTTAGCACGTAAGCTAATCTTTTAACTTGTGTCAAGGTGAAAGAGAAACTTGCCCTCTACTTTATTCTGACTGGCCCTTAAAAAAAACCAAAAATGATTTCTTGATCCTACAGTTCTTTCACATTCAGACATGCACTTAAACCTGCTTAGGTCTTATTGACAACTTATTGAATACTTCCCTATCTTGGAATTCAAGTACAATAAAGAAATGTTTTAGAAAGGGTAACAGGAAGAGCGATCCTATCATCCCTCGGAAAGCATCCCAGGGACCATAGGATATGACGGATTCTCACTCCCCAGGCTGTAGACACTGCTACAACTTCAGGAGTAGGGATCTGAGATCACATCGTTCCCCCACCCCCATGCAGCAGTAGCTGATCTTCCAAGGCTGCAACAGTGACACTGGAACAGCCTCGAGGAGATGGAATAGGGGGCACGATGGTGGTTGGGGAGGGAAGGAGAAGCCAGGATCCACAGGATCGTAAAGCCTCTCCATCACCCATCTTGCCCTCAACAGGGTAGGCCAGCTAGACAAGCCAGCTGGCTTGTCCAGCTGAAACTGTAAAGGAAAGGAGGAACAGGAGGCACCTCCATCCTCCTCCCACCCTCCTGGCTCCTGCTATCTCTGGGGCCTCTTATCAAGCACCAGTCACTTAGGATTGCACTTCTACTCTCCCAAGTTTTTGTTCATTTCTTGTAGGGTGCTTTGTAAGATCAGTCACCTAAAATGAAAGAATATCATTCCTATTGTCTTGTTTCTTTTTAGACAGAAGAGCCATTAAGACTGAAATATGTATTGTTTTATTGCTTAATAGCTCCAGGTTTGCATCCGGTCCCTGGTGGTATCTTTCCAGTCCCTCCTGCTGCTGTAGTTCTAATGAAGCTTCTCCCACCTCCTGTGTGTTTTCAGGTTGGTCATTTAAAACATTTTGAAATGTTTTAAAGGCTTTGCAATCTGATAACGTTCTGCTTCAGTGCATTAAACATTTCATTCTGCTTAATTATAATGGTTGTATGACAGCATTTCTGGTTAAATGGACCATTGTTTTTTTTTTCTCTTACAGGGCCCATTTGTGCAAGTGGATGAACTCATGGAGATTGTCAGGAGATGCAAACTCCCAGATAGTAAGTCATTTTTGTCCTCTTAAAGATGTATGGAGGCATCACTGGACAGCATTATATCACTGATATTCTGAACTCTTGTGGGTGACCGTTTCAGTTATTGAGCATTCAGGGGCTAAAGACATTGCCATATATGGATCCAGATTCAAAAACGTGTATTCAAACAAATGTGTTTTAAGCATAACTCTTCATCAAAGGCAAAATCTGTATAATCCTGCAGTATTCAAATTAGAGTCAGATATTGAAATGATTTGCTAGAGGACATCTAGTTCAAATATTGAATGATTACATAGGTTTTGCCCTTGATGAAGATCTGTACTTGAAACACACAGGGCACCTACATTGTTTGAATGTACTTTTTCAGAGAGTACCTGCGGCTTGTTCTTATGTTTTGAAAGTACACCATCTACAGATTTCCAAATTAAAATATTTTCGGACAGTGCTTCACCCCTTTCAAGCTAAAAATTCATTAACTGTTCTGGGTGTTACTGTACTGAAGGCTGGTAAAGAAATTTTAATACATAAATAGTAGGGGTTTGCCAGGCAGCAAAAAAAGAATTACGGTTCATGTGTAGTATTCTCTTCAATATTTTGAAACAAACTGTTCATGTTTCAAATGGTAAACTTATTTTCATAACTCTTGAGCAAACATATTTTTTCATAAAGCTAACAATCTTCCTCCCTATTCTAAAGGTGTAGATGAAGCTGTAAGGATCATCACTGGAGGCTTGCCTGACCTATCAATGGAAGGGAATGGACCTTTGGAGAATAATGCCCTTCTCAATAAATCCGTCAAAAGACCAAATGAAGATTCAGATGATGAGGAGGAAAAAGGTTCAGTGGTTCCTCCTATTCATGATATTTACAGAGCACGACAACAAAAGCGAATCCGATGAGACACGTTGCAAATGCAGCTGTGAAAATAAGGACTCGTACCAATTTTTTTCCTTCAACAAATCAAATGTTTAAAAGGGACTGAAGTTTCTAACATGCATCTTGCAACTGAGGTCGTTTTGTTACTGTGGTGCCTCTTTTTTACCAGCTGGTTCTTCATCAAAAAAGAAAAAAGGCAGATGAATCTTACAACAAGCAAATTTGAGCTCTGGCAAAAATTAGGTTTTGAACACAAACCATGCAAAATGTCTGAATTGCATTTGGTTGCTCTTCAAATGTATCCCCATGTACCACTTGAGAGCTTGTGGGGACTCTGACAGTTTTATTCTAAAAACTGTATAGCTTATAGCTGTGAAATATTTTAAATTCACACTTCTGGAAAAACAAACAGTTGTTCTCAGTTTGCTCATGTAGCGTCTGTCCTGCCTTATTCTTTGTTTTTATTTATGGCAGAATGAATGGAAGCTGTTTTGTAGTTTAAAATGAAAAAAGCATTCCTTTCAAATAAAGGATCTCCATAATGCCTTGGCTCATGCTGCTTTATTTCTAGCACAGTAGTATTTTAAGTGTCGCTAACCAAAAGCCACTAACAAAGCAATCCTGATAACATGGTGAGGACGTCACATTGCCCTGCCAGCTCACAGTGCCCAGGACATGGAAGGTGAAGGGGAGGCTTGTCTCTGGCCTTTGTGGTTTTTCTTTACCTTTTTTCTCCCACTGAAACCAAAGGGAGGGAGGTGACATAGTTAATAGGCCCAATACAGGGACTTATTGGGGGAACCATAGGCTTTGGCTCCAGTAGATTCAAGGCTGACTCTGAAATGCCTCGGAACACCCCAATTAGGTCCCAAGAGCATCAGGAACACTGCTGGCAGTACCCCGACACTGTGGCGCTTTCCATAGGCATACTTGGTGGAGAGGCCCTGCTGCCCTGCCCTTACTCCCCTCGGCAGGCCTTTAGGGGAGGGGGGAATGTTAGCTATTCACCAGCAATTTGTGTTTCAGAAAACTAGTATCATACCATATAGGACTGATAGTAAAGGTGAATTGTTCAAGAAATGTCAATATTTCATGTTCTAAGATGGCCTCTGATCTGCAGTGACAGCCCCTCTGATGGGCATTCATTTCTTTACTGCACTTGGGCCAGTCTGTTTGTATTTTCATAAAAAGACCCGTTTCTTTTCTTTTCCTCTAACAGTGCTCCTATACATGGGACCTACTCCCAAGTAAGTAGGGATTGCAGCCTAAAGTCCCTGATGGTAGCTTGAGGATGAATAAATGTGTTCTAGAGCATCACCTCTTTGCTTTCACTGAGAATGCCTGCGTGAACAAGGATTGTCTGTTAGAATTTTAGCGCCTCTTTCTCTATTGTTCTTCTTAAAGTTCCCTGGGGGGGTCTTTCTGGTAGGATCAGACTTCTGTTTCTCATTGTACTCTGTTGTAGCATAGAAAGCGTGATAGTTTTTCAAGAATCGATGCACTGAAACAAATCATAGGGAGAAAGAGAACAGTCCAAAGTGTATGATTTAGTTTTGTGTATTACAAATGAATTACCATGTCATATGTTTGTTCCAGAGTATGAAAATGGTTGTTTGAAGAAATCCTTAGATATTAAGAAAAAATATTCAGCTAATAAAATAGAAATAAGTAGGTAAGCAGAAACAAAGATGGACTGTATAGAATTGGCATGACTGCTGTTGTCATCCAATATAATAATAGCAGGATCAACAGCAGGAATGGAGAACCTCTGGGCTGGTTGGAGCTGGAATCCAACGACATCTTGATGGTCATAGGGTTCCCTACCCCTTATTTATAGGAAATCCACCTCCCTCCCCCAACAACATATACAGCACTGGTAGGCATCTTCAGCCTGCAAAGACTGGAGGCTATTAGAGGCTTGAGGAAGAGAGTGGGGGTGGGGAGAAATCCTCTTGTTATCTCCAATCATCAGGCATGTAGGGTGCTGCGTGGGGATTCATTTGCCTCACATCCCAAAGAGTTCCCCACTCCTGATATACATTCTCCTCTTTTCAGATACCTGACGAAAACAAGAGCTTTGAAATCATTTTCAGCAAAGGGTCTCCTACACATTTTCTTTGACAATCAGATGACTGCTGGTTTGCTGTCAAATATTCTGCACATCCTTTTAATGTTTGAACACATCATTACCGTGGCTAACTGAATTAGGAAAGTTTGCCTTTCTATTTGGTCAAAAGTGTGAAGTAACTTGTGTTATGAGTCTGTCATATAAACAATGGCTGCAATAAGAAAAGAAATCCATACTTTTGGCATTTTTAAACTGAAACAAAAATAGATGTCACTGTGAAGGCTCCCTTGACAACTCACTGAAACCTATGTATCTTTTCTCTAGCATTTAAAATGGCTTCCTGAAAGGAAATGACAAGACAAGGAGATCTTAAGATGCCAACTTGCCAGCTACATCGCACTTTTAATATTAGGTTTAATTTGTAAGGATCTTCACTCTGTTGTGTTCTGCTCTGTGTAGCTTGTTACAAAGGCACAAACTGCAGCATAAAGAGCAACTTAATGCTTTTAAGAATTATTTCTATAATTGGGGGCAGAGAACCTGGTGCCCTCTAAACTCCTATAATCCCTGACCTTTGGCCATCCTGATTAGAGTTTATGGGAGTTGTAGCCCAAATCTTTAACACTTTGCCTTTTCCCAATGCCTCTAATTCACTTGGCCTAGCAGCTTATATTCTTTCGCAAAACATTTTTTTCAGGTTGTCCACTCTTACCTGGCTACCACAGTCTACATGCACAGACACAGCCAGGTGTGAACAATGACTTCCTCATTACCTGCAAAAGTAGAGCTCCACCATGTGCACAATGAGAACATGAGTAGAGTGAAGTTCATCTCCATGGTCTCTATGCATCACACATGCACCTGCACGGAGCCTCAATTGAGAAAGCTTCTATAGCTGAGGAAGGTGTGGCAGGAGCCGGTCCCCCACCATCCGACCATGCATGTTCCTAGCGGGTTCCTGCTTATTTTTTTATTTATTTACTGCATTTATATCCCGCCCTTTCTCCTCTTGCAAGGAACCCAAGGCAGCTTACATTATCCTCCTCCTCTCCATTTTATCCTCCCAACAACAACCCTGTGAGGTAGGCTGGGCTGGGGGTCTGTGATGGGCCCAAAGTTACCCAGTGAGCTTCCATGGCCGAGTGGCGACTAGAACCCGGATCTCCCGGCTCCCAGTCCAACACTCGAACTACAACACCACACTGGCTTATCTCCTCTTTCGACCGCCATAGGGAAAGCTCTCTTTGTTTCACTGTTAGAAAGCATTTTTTGACAAAAAGCTGAGATTCTCTTCTTTCTTCTTCCTTACTATAAAGTATTTCTCTCTGTCTTCTCTGTCGAAAGTGCACCCGCTGCAGGGCAAAGCTGCTGTCTTCAAACAGGCACTCTCTCTGCCTGTTCTGTCTTGGTGAAGAGCACATCACTGAGGCTTGCCCCACTGTAAAGCCTTCTCAAAGCAAGTGAGAAGAAACAGGTCAGATCGGCTAAAAGCTGCACTTTGGAAAAGGGTGCTGGAATTGGTAGAGGAGCCAAAAGATATAGCAAACCCACCAGTTCCGGCCTCGCACTACGTGCCTGCT
Organism: Heloderma suspectum; assembly: GCF_057233095.1. NCBI lineage: Eukaryota > Metazoa > Chordata > Lepidosauria > Squamata > Helodermatidae > Heloderma > Heloderma suspectum. The sequence goes on along the minus strand of NC_139458.1, from coordinate 108,470,375 downwards.
CCAGGTTTGGAATCATCATCCCCCTCAGCATCGTACTCCGCCAAGTACACAAGATCCCCCCACTCCAGTACCATCTTCGGTTCTTACAGTGGCAAAAAGACTAACAAAAAAGGCAAACGTCTCAAGGCAGGCTAGTCTGTCTTCTTCACACTCAAAAAAGAAAAGATTTCTAAAGGGCTCTATGATTCTGCTCGAGATCGTGCATCAGGCCCCTCGGGTCTTTCTGACTGTGCAAGTGCCTTGTGACCAGGACCAGTCCATACAGGCAGTGTTAGCCAGCACTCCGACTCGAGATGAAGAGCTGACCGTGCCGCTCGTTTCAGCACAGACTTCTCGGGACTGACAGCGACCACCAATGCCAGCCGCATTTCCCACTGCTCCCACTGCTCCACCAAAGCCTTCCACTCGGATGCAGTCACCCGTACCAACACTCCGCCCCGCTGCGCCACCAATGCTATTTTCACCCATTCCGATGGTGGAGCCAATGCAAGGGGGAGAACCCATTTCGATTACGGCTACGCCGGAGGGTGACATACAGGACCTGTCTCTGACAGACCTGATCCTTCGACCACCTCATCTTTATGGCTTAGAAGGTCACGTTACAGGCTGTGAATGGCGCCCACACTCACCTGCGTCGGTCTGGTCGAATGCCTCCACTACTAGAGGTCACGTCCCTAGTTTTTGCAAGCGATGCTGATACCGGGAACAGTCCAGGTCCCCATTCTCGGAGTGGGACAGACGTTCAACATGGGATGTGCAGTACAGGAAACCCCAGGATTGGGTTGACTACTGTACTGAGCCATACAGCCAGTACCGCCCTCGCCATCCTGAGCCTCCCTACTGGGGAGAAGGTTGGTACCATCAACACCCATCAGCTATGGTGTTGAGGCCTCCAGACCAACCAGTCACTCCATATCCTTTGGCACTGTTAGCACCGCCAGTCCAGCAAAAAGAGAATGGAATGTTCTGGAATAGAAGGCTACCAGCCAGATACTACGTCTCAATCTTCATGCTCTTTCTCCATCTCCTTGCCAGACATGATCGTTGGCTCCAATGAAGCCATACCGCGATCAGAAGATCTGGAACAATTCTCCCACCAGATTCTTAGAATGGCATAGGCTTTGGGCATAGAGACTCAGCAAGTAGCTTCCAAGGTGCAAGACCCTACTTTCGACCCTATAACTGTGGAGTCTTTCAGACCTGTGGCCATTCCTCTACTCCCTGCATTAGAGGAAACCATGAAGCAATCTTGGAAAGCCCCCTCCATTGTGCCACCAATATATAAGTGCCTGGAGGGTATGTAACACCTACAGGGGGCCAATACTGAGTACCTCTTCAAACATCCAGCCCCAAATTCAATGGTCATTGAAGCCGCACAGGGCAGGGCCCACAGGACACACTCCTCTCCAACTGACAAGGAGGGCAGACACCTGGACTTACTCAGGAGGAGACTATATTCCTCCACAGTGATGGGCCTTAAAAGTATCAAATTACCAGGCAGCAAGGTCAGGGTACCAGCTACTGCTTTGGGACAAAGTGGGCTGTCTTCTTGAGCATCTTCCAGATGACAAGAAGGAGCTTGGTTGCTTCTTCCAATCGGAGGCTCTGAAGCTGTCCAGGCAGCAAATAAATATATCATGCCACCAAGTCGATCGCCACTCAAAGGTGCTAGGTGGATCCATAGCCCTATGTCACCATGCCTGACTGAGGTCATCTGGTCTTCCATAGGAAACCAGTAACAGTATTGAAGACTTACCCTTTGACGTGGAAGGCATGTTCAACACAAAAAATGACGATGCACTCGACTCGGTACAGAAGGCCCGTACCACAGTGCACCATATGGGTTTTATGTTGCAGCAAGGCAACGACACTGGTTTCTGTCATCTGCCACTCAGTACCAGCCTCATGAGCAACAATGGTCACAGCCAGGTCAGTCAGGAAAATCATTTCCATCTTCAAAATTCTGCAATTATTGAAGAAAATCTGACAGCAGGAGTAAGTGGTGCTTTGGCTTGCTTCCTGCCATCCTTCCTCGCCTTGTGGCCCAAATGTCCATTTATGGAGCGCACCTGTTTGCCTACCATCCTGCATGGCACAACATCACGTTGGACTCCTGGGCCCTTGCAATAGTTGGGAGGGGCTCCCGGATCGAGTCTGATACCCTCCCTCCTCCTGGTATCATGCTGGTGACTGCACCATTCCTGGTCCTCCATACCAAAGTTCAGTCCCTCCTTGAGAAAGGGGCGATCAAACCTGTCCCATGAATGCAACCTTGGGACAGTTTCTATTCAAGATACTTCATGGTACTGAAGAAGGATGAAGGACTTCGCCCAGTATGGACCTCCCACAACAGAACCTGTTCATGTTGCCCAGGAAATGCCACATGGCTTCTCTGGCATCTATCCTGCCTCTGGTCTCTTGTGGAGGTTGGTTTGCTTCTATTGACCTCAAGGATGCCTACTTCCACATCTTTGTGGAAGTATGGGATTGCCCAGCTCTACTGTTGTGATTTACTGGAGGTCACCTGTAGCCACATGAGGAGACAAGTCATTTAAGCACAGTGCTACCACCCTTCTACAGCTGCTCAGGAATCGGGGGCCTGTAATAACTAACACAGATTCAAAGCTATAGATAACTGTTGCTGCTATGTGGTCACTGGCACTCCACCATAGGCTTTTCAGCGATTACCGGAGGGCTCTCGGGAGCCTGAATCTAAAGACTATTTTCTTTTAGAGTAGAGGTAGGCAAAATTCAGGCTTGCTGGATCAATGTTGTTGTTCTTTACTAGGATCCCAAAATCCGCTAGGTGCAAAGGACATACATTTAAAAATTCTGAGTCCAAATTCTGAGAATTGAAAAATTCTGAGTCCAGGAATCTGTTGAATACCAAAAACAATTTGAGCCCCACTTCTTCAACATACTAAACCACTCCTAATTACCCCTGCCTGCCAAGCTTTCCTTTCAGCCCACAAAGCACAATTTTATTATTGCTATTGTTAAACTACTGGGAGTCAGAAATCCTTGAGTGCAAAGCACCTAGAGATCTACAAATAGATTCCTGTCTACCTTCTGCCCACCCATTTTAGAGCAATCTACTAGGCGAGACATCTCAGTGGTAACTATGCATACCTATACAGTAGTTCTTGAGGAATTGCTCCTTTAATGTACAGTTTTTTCATCCAGGACTTAACATATACATAGAGATACTAAAGGAACAAACAGGAAAATCCTACACCTACAGGAAGTATTACTGCAGTAACAAAAGGAGCTACAAAAATGGTGAAAACTTAGAACTGCATGCAAAACAGGAAGAAAATTGGGTTAATTGTTAATTATCTTGAACTGCAACATATAGACTACTAGCAAAAGGACCCAGCTTCACACGGGTTGGGAAGAGCCCTTGGTCTGATACAACAAAGCCTTACATACCTGTCAGAGTAGGATACAGCAAAGCCTTCAAGCAAAGTCATGCAGCTGCCAGAGTTGGACACAGTATGCCTGCCCTGGCCCCTGGGCACAACCCCTGCCATACCCCTTTGAGGGACGGGTCTGTTTTGTTATTTGTCTCCTGAAGACTGTCTTTAGCTTCCCTCTCTGCCAGCCATGACTCCCTTCTTCTCCGCTCTTCCTTCTCTCCCCCTCCCAACCACATCAACTCCCAACATTATTCTTCGTTACCTGGGCAACTTGCGGCCTTGCCCCGCCCCCTGCTGTATCCAATTTCAGCTCCTACATTACCCTACTGCTTAAAATTTTTCCACTATGCCGATAACCATCCCAGATAGAGGTAGAAGATATCCTGAAAGTTTCATAACAAGCGGATGTATGGTTTTCAAGTCAATCGAGGACATACAAACACTTCCTTTTTTGTACATAGACTGCATAAAATTATTTATTACAGATGAGTTACAGTCTCATATTAATGATGCAGATAGGGCATAGACAACAACATAAACACTGAACAGAAAAAGCAGCCCGTTCACATTATTCATTGCTTCAAGGAAATACATGAACACATACAATTCAGACAATGTTGATAAATACTGAATTTCCATCTATAGTGTTTTCCCTTTCCAAGGTAACGGCAGAGCAATCCTTCCAGTGGGCGCAGGGAGATCCAAAGATGGATGAACTGCCTTATCCAAAGCCCTACCAGGCTCACACAGGTAGAGTGGAAAGGAGGGAAGAGTGGTGTTTTCCTTTCTTCCTCCCAATACTGTGGTGTGTGTAAAAAAGACACACACACACACACACAATTTCCTTGCCATTGTAAAGGCGATAGCTGTGGAGATTTCCATGGGGGCAGGGAGGGGGCAGTCAAAGTCTGATCCCTGTCCAAGGGTGGACCTCTCTCGCTCCACCCATGGAGGAGATCCAAAGTATCTTACTGACACCTTCAGTACCAGAGGCAGTGTGCCTATGTACCCCTGTTGCTGGGGAACTGGGCGGGAGGGGGCTGTCTTGCTTGTGGGTTTCCCGTGGGCAGCTGGTTGGCCCCTGTGTGAACAGAATGCTTGGTCTGACACAGCATGGCCCTTCTTACATTCTTACTGCTCCTGGGACACCTTCCCAGGGTCCACAGGATTGCAGACTTATTGCTGCAAATTACCCAGCAGCACTTTTTAAATGTTCAAATGTGTGTGGGAGCTTAGGCCTAAACTAACAATTCATTTGGCTAATATAACCTAGAAATAGGTATTGTATTTTGCTAATTCTAGGTAAACAGACATGATCCAGGCAAAGTTAAGCATTCTGAAGTCCAGCTGATTTCAATGGGATAGAGTTAAGTGAGTGTTTAACTTTGGTTGGATTGTGGCCAGTCTTTTTCCGTGTTAAAAACACTGGTCTGTATCAAAATATTTATTGTTTAATTATTCAGGGTGTGATCAAACTGTTTGCTTTTGAGTAATTCTGTTAGCGAAAGGGATTGCGTAAACTGGAAGATTGAGGTTTGCCGCTTTGCTTCCTTTTTAAGATTTCAGCGTCAAATTAGATCACATTTAACAGAAAACCACTAAACATTCAGGCACCATAATTATGTGTTCTATCTTTCCAACCAATTTCTAAAGCCACTACACAGGCATATTCTTAGCTTCCACATTTTTGACCCAACATCTATGTTGCCTTTAGTCACGCCTCTGATGTTGGAAAGCGATTCACAGGTCACCTCCTTAAGAAACACAGTTAATTTTCTCAAGCATCCAGGATGTTGCACATATTTCTCCAGGATGTTACACACGTTTATGAACTCCTGATGAGAAAAAATTAAACCTAGCAGTAAGATTTCCATAAACTCCATGGAACATTAAAATAGTTCGTTTCCTATGATAAACATCATAGCTAAACACACAAACAACATTCTGCACCCCAATCCAGCAAGGGTGATACATGCATGGAAGTAAATGTCCTGCCTGTGGATGGCCTGCTGGATCAGGCTTAAGCCTGTGAAAGGCTGCTCTATGGGGTAAAGAGGAAGGCGGGGGTGGGGGGAGATTCCACAGCTGCCAATGCCAGACAGTGTACTTGCAGCCTACAGCTGTGTGCAAAGAATACTTGGACTGGGGGCATGGTATTTTGTTAGAGGGAGTCTTAAGCTAGGAGCTTAGGCCAACTTCTCTAATCACAAAACTTTTGTAATATAAACTCTAGCATCAGATTCAGTTGATATGTCTTTATCCAACTGTTTCAGATATAAAGTTTTGCTTGTCTATTAGCATTTTATGCTATCAGCAACAGACAACAAAGAAACACCACTCCTATCAAAAGAGGTTTTAGTTCTTTCACTTCAAAAGAGAGAAACACCACCTTGAGTCAACAGAATGTCATTCTTGTCAATACTGAAGTACAGACGAACCAGAAAATACTCTACAAAAATATAGTTATATATGTTTTTGATAGAATATCTGCAGGTACAGAAACAAATACCATAGAAAAAACTGTGGCTGGCAGAAAGGCTAAGTGCCTTGGCTTGCAAACTACATATAAAGTGCTTTACCAATATCCAAGGTTGGAATACGTAGAAATTTAAGTTACTGTTACAGTTGTTAGGTCAGGCTTTAAGAACCATATAACTTAGCGTAGAAAGAAACGTTTACTCTTTCGCATCAAAGTTCATGCTAACAGGATGGTTTCAACAGCTATCATTTTAGTCTTACCGGTGATTATATTTCAAAGAGCAAAATTAACTCTCGATTTGAATTAAATACTAAGCTAGTGTATTTTCATGCATCATGGTGTATCCACTCTGTACTCAATAGTTGCTTTGAATTATTGAAATGTTTTGTGGGAAAGACGTTTTCCTAAGGTTGCAAGATTTCTACAACAGAGAGATGTTAACCACCCTGATCCAACAACATTGGTCCATGCACAGAACCAGGCTTCTATGAGTGATCTGCTGTAGCAGAATGTGACAGATTAGTGCGCAAGGGGGAAGGGGGCAGAAACTCTTCCCACAACTTGTATGTGTCCCCCACACAGCTGGCCAGAAAAAAACAAGGTGGGGTAGGTGGTAGATAGCAGGTGACCATTGTTAGGGGCTTCGGAACAAAGCCCCTGAGAATACAGATCACCTTTGGAGCAGGATGAAGTGATTACAACTATTGGGATGTCCCAGTCCACTCCCCCGACATCCAAACTGCCTAAATTTATCTGTCTCATGTTTAACTCAGACGTTTCTGAGTAGCCCTGGACTGCGGATGGAAGGTAGGAGAGGAACAGGAATGGCAAGACAGATTGTGGGGATCCCCAAGGAACAACTGGGGTCTGAAGGAAGCTTCTGCTTTCCAACCCTGATAATTCTGACAGAAATATAAGTGTAACAGCGGGTATGCAGCCTTCCACTACCCTACACTGGATTGAAGCCCTGTCGTTTAGGGCACATACAAATGAGTTCAACATTTTCTAGTTTGCCTCGTAGCTAAGGTGATTCTTCCTTATTCAGTATTTTGCTGAGAACATCATCATAATAAGGACTGAAGACCATCTTGTTGTAGTCGACAAGGCGAACGTACTTGACAGCAATGTCCTCCAGTTCTCTCTGGATAGGGCCTAATCCACCAGGAGTAGCAGGAAGGGATTTTTGATGACCAGAAACAAGGAAGCTCTCCAAAAATGACTGGATTCTTGAATCTTGAAAAGGGAAGTAAATAAATTGGTAAGACTTCCTAAGAGATCCTGGCTTCCTCCTGAGAGGACAAACCAGACATGCACAACAAAAAAGTCCATGATGGTGCTTATTTCTGATTCAACAGCCTTATCCCAAGTATAAACAACCAAAATGTTCCTGAGTTCCTTTAGCACAGGGATGTTGAACCTCTTTCAGCCTGAGGGCCAAATTCTACTTCATAGAAGCTCTCAAGGGCCACATTCCAGTGGTGGTGGTCAAAGGGGCAGGGACAAAGTGCCAAAAATAGCAGCATATTTAGCTTGATGCTCTTACAGCAACAATGCCTTAATAAAAGCATTTCAACCTTTAAGAATGGCGGGGGGCAGACAAAAGCCAGGAAACTATCAAACGATTGGGGGGGGGGAAGGGTTGGGGCCAGGGGAAAGAACATAGCCATCTGGGGAACCCCGGAGGACTGGACTGGGACACCAGGTGAGCTGGATCTGGCACCACAGCGTCAGGTTTGACATCCCTGGTTCACCATCTTAGTCTCTTCATTCCAAACATTGCTACATATCTCACCCTCTCTGTTCCAAGAGAACACCATCATCATAAGAAGAGCCCTGCTGAATCAGACCAAGGGTCCATCTAGTCCAGCATTCTGTTCACACAGTGGCCAACCAGCTGTAGACCAGGAGCCCACAAGCAGGACAAGAGGGCAACAGCACCTTCCTGCCCATGTTCCCTAACAACTGGTGTACACAGGCATACACATACACTGCCTCTGATACTGGAGGTAGCACATAACCATCAGGACTAGTAGCCATTGATAGCCCTCCCCTCCAGGAATTTATCTAACCTTCTTCTAAAGCCATCCAAATTGGTGGCCATCACTACATGTTGTGGTAGCGAATTCCATAGTTTAACTATGCACTATGTGAAGAAGTACTTCCTTTTATCTGTCCAGTAGCCACAAGACAGAAGCCTGCTCTTCTATACCACTTAATTCCAATAAACCCTGGAGAACATTCCCTATCTTCCAAAAGTCTTCCTTTTGAAAGGGGGACGAGCTGTACCTCAGTAGCGGAGCACATGCTTTGCATGCAGAAAGTCCCAGGTTCAACCCCCAGCATCTCCAGGTAGGGCTAGGAAAGAATCCTGCCTTCATCACTGGAGAGCTGCTGCCAGTCAGCGTCAACAATACTGGGCTAGATGGACCAAAGGTCTGACTCAGTATAAGGCAGCTTCCTATGTTCCTCTTGGGTATCTGACCTCCATCTCCACCTTGACAAAGTAGCCTTTTTATGGTGATTCAAGACAATGTGCTCTCTCATCTAAAAGGGAGTATATTCACCTATTTAAAGCATTTCTGTTCTCTGTTTCACAACATTAAGTTCTTCTTTGTAGTCTCTGTGTATCACACATACGGGCTCTGCGCCCACGCGGATCCTCAATTTGGGAAACTTCTAAAGCTGAGGAAATTTGGCTGGAACCCTTCCCCCACCGTCCAGTGTGCATATCCCTAGTGGCTTCCCACCTCTTCCCTCAGTTCTCTTTTGACCACCATTGTGTACGCCTCATGGGAACTTCTCTCTCTTTGTCTTTGACGAAGTGCCTTTAGAACAAAGGAAAAGCTGAGGTTTTTATTCTGTCTTTTCTCTTTCTATGATTTTTTCTGTCTTTATATACATTTTTAATTTTTTGTTGTTCTGTTTTGCATCTTTTGCGATTGCCCTTACAGGAGTATGGCCCTCCGGGCACCTTTCAAAAAGTGCACCCAGTGTGGGGCAAAGTTACCTCACAAAGATGGACATAATGTTTGTCTTTTCTGCTTGGGTGAGGGACATATTGTAGAAACCTGTCAGCACTGCAATACGTTCTCTAAACAAACGAGGAAAAATAGCTCTGATCAGATAAAAGCTGCTTTGTGGAAAAGGGCTTTAGAGTCCGCCAAGTGCCCTAACAAAATGGCAGAGGCTGTTGTTCCATCGCAGCCAGCGGTATCACAGCCTTTAGTGTCGGGGTCCAAATCCCCTCAATGCCATGCCTCGCCAGGCACCCAAGACGGTCTTTGGCATTGACACTCACAAAAAGACTCTCGAAGAAAGCTAAAAATTCTAAAAGTCTGCTCTTTAGTCTTCTGAACATAAGAAGCCAAAGAAGACTGCCAAAACAGTTTTTGATGTCACCCAGGACCAAACAAAAGGAATTCATTCCAATTCGTCTGTTCCTCAAGTTCAGTCGCTGCCACCAATTGGCACTCCTGTTCGTGATGTGCCTCCTGCTCCTGTCCCAACATCACCTCGGGATTGACACCTGCTGGCACAGACATCATCAGTACAGCCACCTATACCTATGCTGGTGCTCTTGTCATCTCCTATTCAAATGGTGTCGGTACCACAGAAAGAACCCATCCTTCTAATGTCAACAGTGGAGGGATAGATTAGGGAACCGTCCCTGTTTCAGCCTCCTCTGTGTTTCCCTTGACCAAGGCATGAATTTTATGATCCAGGATGGGATAGGCGTTCATCTGAATCCTTTTACTCCATGGCATCATACCATAGGCCTTATGAATTGAGTAATCGAGACAGCCATTGGTACTGAAAGCGCTCTTGGTCACCACATTCTGAATGGGATAGACCTCAGTTGCACTATGGCTCTCTAGGCTCAAGGCAGTGGATCGAGTATGTTGACAATGGGAGGCACTATCTTCCTTTGATTGAATGCCCGGGATGGGAGGAGAGTCACTCTTGTCGCTGTCTGTCTGCTACCATTTCAATGGCTCCAAAGGAGCTGCTTTGCTGCCAGCGTCAGAATCTGTGCAGACCTTTCCAGGAGTGGTTCTGTCTCCCCCTGTGCATAGGTCTCCTCTGATTCAGCCTCCGACACCACCTCAACAGGATTTGACACAAACCCTGTTTTAAACTGTAGCACCTCCTCCAGCTATGGTACCTCACCCTGCTTCTAAATTGCCACCTCACGTGTCTGAAACAGAGGGTTATGAATCGGATTCCTCTTCACAATCATCTGTCTGTTGTAGACTTTTTCTCCAGATACTTCGGTGGAAACCAATGAATCCATTTCTCCTTCTGAGGATTTGGGTCAATTTGCTGATCAGATCCTTAGAATGGCACAGGCTTTGGGACTTGAGACACAGCAAGTTGTGCTGTTGGTGCAAGATCCTGAATTTGATGCCGTGAATCCAGACGCGCAGAAGCCAGTGGTGATTCCTCTACTGCCTACTCTTAACAAAACTATAAAACAGTCTTAGAATACCCCTTCCACGGTGCCTCCGGTATCGAAGCAGTCGGAGGGCATGTACCACTTACAGGACACTAATGCAGAATATCTCTTTAAGCATCCTGCACCCAGCTCTATGGTGGTTGAAGTTGCACAAGGCAAGTCAAAGAAAACTCATTCATCTCCCACCAACAAACAGGGATGGAGACTGGAGTTACTCAGAAGGAGACTTTATTCGTCTGCAGCAATGGGTTTAAAAATCGCTAACTATCAAGTGGCAATGTCGGGTTACCAGTTCCTGCTGTGGGACAAGGTGGGCAAGCTTCTTGATCTGTTGCCCAATGATAAAAATGAGGTGGGTCGCCTTTTTAGAGCTGAAGCATTAAAATTATCGAGACAGCAGGCAATACATCGCGCCATCAGACAGACTACACCTTGAAGGTCTTGGTAAGCTCAATCGCTCTTCAACATCACACCTGGCTTCGATTGTCTGGCCTTCCTTGGGAAACGAGGGTGAGGATAGAAGATCTCCCATCTGATGAGCTGAGTCTGTTCAATACTAAAGCAGACAAAGCGTTGGACACAGTCCAAAAAGCTCGGACTACGGCTCGTCGGATGAGGTTTTTACCACAACAGCAGCATGAACAACAGCAGCCTTGGTATCGACGTTGGTACCAATCTTCCACTCCTCGATATCAACCATACAATGCTGGAATAGGCCAGCAATGGCCACAGCCTAACAGACAAGGAAAATCCTTCTAGCTGTCAAGATCCCAAGACTACCATAGGAAACCAGACAACAGGGGCAAATGACATATTTGACTTACTGCCTGTTTTTCCACTCAACCATCCTACTCTGTTTTTTGGGACGCACCTGGCACAATATCATCAGGTGTGGCAAGACATTACGACAGAAGCTTGGGTGTTGACCAGAGTCCAGGAAGGCTATCACATCGAATTCAATGTCATCCCTCCACTTGGTACTGTGAAGGTTACCGCTCCGTCTACGACTCTTCTTACAGAGGTTCAAACCCTTCGAGACAAAGCAGCAATCCAACCTGTTCCACACAATCAACTGATGGACGGTTTTTATTCCCAGTACTTCACGGTACCAAAAAGGGATGGCGGCCTTTGACCAATAATAGACTTGAGGCAGATCAACAGCTACATCTCGCCGCTCACATGGTTACACGGGAGTCTGTTCTCCCCCTTCTCTCCCGAGGAGACTGGTTCGCCTCTATTGACCTCAAAGACGCTTACTTCCACATTGCCATAGAGCGCTCCCATCAGCGTTACCAATGCTTCGCCATTGGTACCGATGCATACCAATTCCAAGTTCTACCCTTCGGTCTCGCCACCACTCCGAGGGTCTTTACCAAGTGCACGGCAGTCGTATGTGCCCATCTTTGTTTGCAGGGCATGGAAGTCTACCCTTACATCAATGATTGGCTCTTGGTAGCTTCAAAGAAATTACAACTGATATGGTCGATAGAGGTGACCTGCAGTCTCCTCAACATTCTAGGTCTATACATCAAGATGGAGAAATCTCATCTTACCCCTACTCAAAGCATAACATTCATAGGAGCATTGTTGGACTCAGAAGTGGGAAGAGCTTTCCTGCCCATCACCAAGTTGGAAACACTAGTCACCCTTGCTTCAAACATATTGGACAGCAAGGTTACTACAGCATTCAAGATTCAGTGTTTTCTGGGGTTTATGGCTGCAACGACAGCGGCCGTCCGATATGCATGGTTGTGGATAAGAACCTTACAAAATTGATTTATCTGCCATTTCAACAACATGTTGGACGCTCATCAGATACTGCTGATACTTCCACCAGGAGTCAAGGGCTGTCTGCGATGGTGGTTGGTACTGACCAACTTGAATCAAGGGCTACCTTTCCTGCCACCTTCTCCCTCTGTGGTCCTGACAACTGATGCCTCTCTTTCGGGATGGGGAGCACATTGCCGAACTCTGATAGTGCATGGCAGATGGTCTCACAGAGAGGGCGCTCACCACATAAACGTTCTGGCACTAAGAGTCGTGCTCAAAGCACTTCATGCTTTTGAGCTGGACTTGACAGGCAAGAAGGTTCAGATAGCATTGGACAACACAACCGTGGTTGCATATCTGAACAAAGAAGGGGGTACCAGGTCATTACCACTCGTGGCTCTAACACTCCAGATATTTGATTGGTGCGTACCATGCCAAATACCTTTAGTGGCCATTCACGTAGCGGGTGTGGACAATGTTCTGGCCAATCAACTCAGCTGAACGATGGTGATTTCTCATAAGTGGAAAATGCACAGGATGGTTCTGCGCAGCAAATTCACACAGTGGGGGATGCCAGATCGATTTATTTGCTACAGCAAACAGTGCAATCTGTCGTCACTTCTGCACCAGAGCAAGACAAGGGAGAAGTTCAATGGGAGATGCCTTAGCTTTTGTTTGGATCGGGACTCTCTCTTACATATTTACCCCCTTCTTGCTAATGACTCGAGTTCTGGCAAAAATGGCAAGGGACAGTACAGACTGCATACTGAAAGCCCGTTGGTGGCCACGTCAGCCTTGGTTTGCCCCTCTAATGCAAATGGCGCAGGGTCAGTACCGACAGATTCCGTTGTTTCCATCTCTCCTCACCAGGGAACACAATCGGAATCGACACCTGGATCTGGCCATTCTTCGCCTGACAGCATGGAGAATTGGGTGAGTGACAATCCTGTAATCCTGGCTGGGGTCCAGAGAATACTAGATGTGGCACGTAAACGTTTCACGCAATGTTCGTATTCAAAGAAGTGGACTACTTTTGTGGCGTTTGCTCATCAGCATTCTTTCCACCCCAGACAATATTCAATGCATCACATTCTCTATCTCCTCCTCTCACTTTCTGAGAAAGGACTCAGACTTTCCTCTCTCAGGGTTTACTTGCCAGCTATTTCAGCGTTTCATCCTCCAGTTGAGTTTTTTTTCAGTTTTTTCACATCCGACTGAGAAGAGGTTCTTAAAGGGGATCAGGAATTTAGCACCTCCACTCCAATCTACAGTACCTAGCTGGAGTCCTTCTGTTGTGCTAAAAGCACTTTCAGCGAAGCCATTTGAGCCTCTTGCTACTGTGGACTTACGCCTCCTTTCCTGGACGGTGGCATTTCTTGTGGCCATACCATCTGCACGTCGTGCTAGTGAGCTTTGTGCACTCAGAATTGACCAACCATACCTTTATTTCCATCGAGGTAAAGTGGTGCTACGACATGACCTGGGTTTTCTGCCCAAAGTTGTTTGGGAGCTTCATTTGAACCAGGACATTGTTCTGCCTGCCTTCTTTGCCTTCTTTGCCTCTTCATCTACACCTTTAGAATCGACCCTACACACACTCAATGTGCATCGTGCCCGTGCTTTTTACAAGGCGAGAACTGAACAATTCTGATTGTCACTTTGTCTCTTTGTCTGTTAGGGCAGCAAGTGGAAGGGCCAGCCTCTGTCCACACAGTGTCTAGCTTCATGGATTGTTAAGACTGTCGAGTTTTCACATGAGTTGGCTGGACTCACACTGTCTACAGCTCTTTCTACTCAGGTGGTAGTGACATCTGTCGCATTCGACAAAGAGATTTCTATTTCGGAACTCTGCCATGCAGCTACGTGGTCGACACTGTCTACCTTTGTCAAGCATTACGAACTGGACACTCGGGTGAGAGCTGACTGTGGTTTTGGTCGGGCTGTCCTTTCATCAGTATTGTAATAGGACACCAACCCACCTCCACTGTAAGTGAGCTTCTTAGTCACCCATATGTGTGATGCACAGAGACCACGAAGAAGAAAGATTGCTACCTGTACCTGTAGTTCTTTGAGTGGTCATCTGTGCATTCACACCTGCCCACCCCCCCCACTTCAGTGTCATGCTCGAGTTCGATGTTGGGTACTGAAGTGTTCACTTCTCTCGGTTGCGAGGCCGCAATGTTGGTCTCAAGGAACTGAGGGAAGAGGTGGGAACCCAACAGGGATATGCGCACTGGACAGTGCGGGAAGGGTTCCTACCAAAATTGCTCAGCTTTAGAAGTTTCTTGAATTGAGGCTCCGCGCAGGTGTGTGTGAATGCACAGACGACCACTTGAAGAACTACAGTTACAGGTAGCAACTTGCCTATATCTCCATATTCTGAAATATATGTTTGACTTATAGTTGCTGTATGACTATTAGCAGGGGAAAGAGCAGACTCCCTCACAGAAACTCATTTGGTCTACTAAGCATACCTATCAGTTTGTATATGGTGTTATCAGGATTGGCCACAGCCTGGATCTGTCCTTTAAGCACAGTTTCTTTCTCGAGTGTGAAAGGTGCGAATCCATGTTGGGAAAGGCAACTATTAACTTCAGCACACATTTTTTCACTTATGACAGCCAAAGCTTCACTCAAGTTGAAAGAGCTAGAAAAAGAAGGTTTAGAATATTCAAGGACGATAAAAAAACTCATATATTTTAATAGCTTATGAAATGAAATTTACCTGATTTATGTACTTAAAAGATTTTAAACCTGCCTTACTGTAAGGTGACTTACAGTATTACAAAAACACGAACATGCAGATTACAATTACAGACAGACACACACACATACACACACACACCCAGCAGCAGCAGCTAATGATTTTAAGCACCAAATGAAGACTGGAATAAATGTTTCTTTTTTTTAAGCCAGCAATGATAAGACCATACATATCTGCCTGGGGAGGGAGTTCAAGACATGTGGGGCCACCAATGAGAAAGCCCTATCTCTATTACCCACCAGCCTGATGCCTCTTGCTGGTGGGCCAGAAAGTAGGCCTCTGACACTGATCTTAATGATTGGGTAGGAACATATAGGTAGTCCTTCAAATAATGTCCCAAACCATTTACGGCTTTAAAGGCCAAAACCAGCATCTTGAAGTTGGCCTGGAAACTAACAGGCAGCCAATGTAAATAATGTAGAATAGGGATAATATAGGTAATAGCTCCTACAAGCATTCTAACTGCTGAATTCTGTACCAGTTGCAATTTCCAAATGGTCTTCAAGGGCAGCCCCACAGCGAACACATTACTGTAATCTAACCCGGATGTAACTAAGGCATGTGTCACGGAGGCTTTCTCTAAATAGTGCTGCACCTGCCAAACCAGCCTAAGCAGGTCAAAAGCACGCTTGGCAGCTGACACCACCTGCGCCTCTGTAGACCGTGCTGAGTCCACTGAGTCCATTTGTTACCTAATATTTGCCAGCCTAAATTATGAGCCACATGAACATAAGAAAGCTTGCAGAGTGAGAGAAGTGTCATTAGTGAGAGGAGTCTGCACATACCAACCACTGGTGTGTGTTTTTTAAACGTAATCTGAGGGATTTGTGCTCACAAGGAAGTGTGTGTGTGTGTGTGTGTGTGTGTGTAAGCTATTTCTTACATACAACTGAAGGTTGATCTAGGTTGAGGAAAACCAGGTCTGTGCTACTTCAACATGCACGTATGAGTACATGTCACATGTTTAAACTAGCTAGAAACCTTTTCTCTCACATATTCCTGGGGGACAATTCAGGTGGGAGATCCCCCCGCTCCCGCTCTGTATTCTAAAGTGGCATAGTCCAGGGAGAGCTATACCACTTGCTCACTCTGAACATGTAGAGGCCAGGAAGAACTTGTATGGGTCCTTTCAAAATAGGCCTGAGTTCGGAGGAACACTCACTTCCACACATTCTGCATCATACCATAAAGGAGCTGAAAGCTGCATGATACTCACGGAAGGTGTAGCCCTGTTAGCAGTACCTGGATAACCATTTTGAGCTTGTCAGTAAAGCCTGGCAAACCTGAAAGAGCTGTGCCTGCAGCATTGAATGTTACCAGAAGAATAGTGCCAGTTAAGATAAGCTGGTTCAGTTCCAACTGCATTTCCTGGAAGCGGCTTTGGTCCATGAGCACAGTCTGCCAAAAATATTTCCAACACAACAGAGGAAAATAAGTTCAGGATGGAGGGTGAACAACAAGATGCTATAAAAATTAAATGGTGATGGCACGCAGCAAAAAGCAAATGGATTTACTCTGAGTAGCTACAGTAGGGCTGATTTCAAAACCCCATTGTAGTTCTGAGCCTTTCTGCTCTAAAACTTTGTGATACTAAGCTGGGCTATAAAGATATGAACACTTTTCTAAAAACAATGCAGAACTGGATTTCCTACAAACAAGAGGCCGGTGCGCACCAAACAACCGCAATATGGAAACCGCTGCAAACGGGGCCCAACAGTGGCTGCCTCTGCATAGCAAGCTGTTTGCCTGCAGCAGTTTGCCATGGGGATCGAAATGTTTTCTCCATGCCATTGCAAATCTTTGTTCCAGAGTTTTATAGAAGAGAAAATCCCTTAATGCTCATGGGAAGACCCTGTATACTAAATGCTAAAAGCTAGGGATACTATTTTAAGCTGGGGGTGAAGAGGGCCAGGATTTACAGCATGGTTCAAAGGCAGGCTCTTGAATATATTTAAGAATAAATTGTAACAGTAATGAAAGATATAGGTGTTTCTGCAAAATAATTACATGTGGTCTGAAATGTGTGTGTGTGGGGGGGCGAAGGGTTGACTCTCCCTCCCACATCACTAACATGATGCCTGAGTCAGCTTGCAACATGGAACATGTTGCAACATGGAACATTCCGGCTGAACATGAGGAAAAACTTCCTGCCTTTTAGAGCAATACGACAATGGAACCAATTCTTTAGGGAGCTGGTGGGCTCTCCCACACTGGAAGCATTCAAGGATACTTTGACTTGGATTCCTGCATTGAGCAGGGGGTTGGACTTGATGGCCTTGTAGGCCCCTTCCAACCCTACTATTCTATGCTTCTATGAACAGCGGTCATGGGGAATCATTGTAAAGTTGCCTCTATATGGTGGCATTTTCAGTGACAGGAAGGATATTTGGATGTTTCTCTCGAACAATCTTTCATAAACCCAGTGTAATCATGTTCATGCTGAGTATTTAGAACAGGGGTGGGCAACTTGTGGCCCTCCAGATGTTTTGGCCTACCACTCCCACCATCCCTCACAACTGCCTATGCCTGCTAGGACTGATGGAAGTTGCTCACCCCTGATCTAGAAGAGAGCTAAGGGCACAATCCTATGCATGTTTAGACAGCATTGCTGGCTGGGGCATGCTGGGAGTTATAGGACTTTTTCTGTCTAAACCTGCATAGGATTGTACCCTAAAATACTCAAGACTGGAAGTCTATGACTGAGTGAAGATGGGCAACTGTTGATAGAATTTCTACTCTTGCAGAACTTGATAAGAAAACTGGGGTTGTAGCAAAGACATCACACTAGATGTCACCACTGATGATATACATTGCTGGATGGGACAGAATACCAAATGCAATCTGCTTCATAACCGGCTGTGATTTAACAGCCGCTGCATGAAAACTGTTCCAGGAGACAAAGAAGCAAAGTGAGATAGTTTTAAACATACATATTATGCAACAATAATGGGGAAACTCAGAACTCCTCCTGAGCAGCTCGTCTCATTTCTCAGCACAAGTCACACGTTTACATGGCACACCATAAAAAGCAGACGTCAGCAAGGTTCAATGTAACCCTGCCAGGTTCACAGTACTATAAAAGACAACGTTGGCCCAATCTCATCCCAGCACTAGAGGTTGTAAATCTACACTAAACTCAGGTCATTTGATGCAGAGTACACATACCAGTGAACGAAATGTTCAGGCTGTTAATCAGCTGTTTGTTTTGATTTTAAAATATATAGTACCTGGAAGACGCTGATATAGGATGCAATTCCCCACACATAAATCAAGACATTTCTCATGCGCCAAGGGATTCAAATAGCCAAAGTAAGTATTGAGCCATCCAAATATAGTTAAGTTGTAGCAATTCCAGTGGTTGCTGCAACTCATTAAAGATCTACATGGCTTAGGACTAGGTTAGTTGAAGGACTGCCTTCGCCCACATAATCCTGCCTGTATGCAAAGATCTGCTTCTGAGGTCCTTCCCCAGCCTGCCATGATGATTGGTTAGGTTGATGTGCACAAGAGATAGGACCATGTCAGTGGTGGCCCCCAAACTCTGAAACTTCATTACTATTGATTTGTGCCTTGCCCCATCTGTACAGGCATTTAGGCAAGCTTTGAAGACCTTCCTCTTCAATGCTGTCTTTAATGAGATCATAATTAGCATGTGTATTACAGAGCAACTTCTCAAAATATGCTTGCTAATGTGGCTATTATAACTTTGAATATTTCCTTGCTTTTATTTGTACATTGCTTGAGGGCATAGCCCTATAAAAGTGATCCAAAAGTACTATAAATACAATAAATAATCATACCATTCCCGAATTATTTTGGAGAAACAAATGGATTCTATATTGATTCCATCAGTATATAAATTTCACCAGGGAATTTCCTAATGAGCTCTCGTTAAGAAAGAAAAAATCAACTTTGTACAGACAATAACCCAGAGACTGGACTTGCATATTATGTATTGCCAGGCACTGAAAGACCATTCCGTCTATTAAATAATGTACAATACAAATCCCATCAGGTAGAAATAGACCAGAGAGTTATAGTGAATCACTATATTTGTTTAAACAATCAAGATTCCTAAAGATGCAATCCTAGGCATGCTTAGACAGAAAAAAGTCCTATGATTCCCAGCATTCCCCAGCCAGCATGCCCTAAAGGTATTATCTCAGGACTGCTGAACTCCGTTAACTTTGCCTACACAAACACAGAAGTCTAAAGATGTTTCATCCCCACTGACTGTCTATGGTCACACAGGGCTTACTTTGTGCTTCTCTATAAAACCGTGAGCTCCACCCACTAGACTGTGCTCCCTGCTCCCCCCCGTTTACATGTCCACTTGCCCAGAAAGAGAGGTGGACTGAAAGCTCCTGATCTTGTTAGAAAATACTAACTCAGGTTGGATCCAGAACAGTCGTTCCAGAAGGATGCTGCTTGTGGAACAGAACTTCCCCATCCTCCCCTCCCCGCTGCTTTCCCCTGCGCAGTCTCCAAATTTGTCTCAATCTGCAAGCACTATCCTTCTGCTGGTGAAATGATGGTTCTGGATCCAACCCTCCATTTCCTTCAGCCTCTGGTACAACTCTTTCAAGATGTAAACACACCAGAGGCTGGAGTGGTTGCTCTCTAAAAGGTGGAATAGATGTTACATTAAATATGCAGCTGCTACTAGAAATGGCAACCATGTGTTTAATTCCCACCTCCTCTCCAAGGCATCTAGTAAAATTTACCTATATCCTGATATCACAACATTATGCATTTTCCCCATCCCACTTCATTGATAATCCCACTGGCATTATCACTGGCAGACATGCATTTAAATGTCTAGTTCTACTCTGAATATGTAAAAAGGCCCTTGGGGGCAGAGGGAGAAAGACTTTATAAATAGCTGGGGGGGGGGGGAGAAAGAAGAGAATTATAGTGACCCTACAAAAGGAACACATGGAAAGCAATCCAGAAGACCATGTTCATGTGAGTGCTTCCATGTTCACGGAAAGTTAAAGATCCACACATGCTCTTCAAAAACAGAGAAACTCCACATGATCACAGCATACTAGAATGCAGATATGGTCTTCAATGAGCCTGAGGACTTATCCTAAGAAGACTAAGGGCAGATTCACAAATGCACGTTCTTCCTCGAAGTGTGAATAAACTATTACAAATCAAATAATATATTTATGTTTATTTCTCCAAGGAGTTCAGAGTGACATAGATAGTCCTCTCTTTTATCCTCACAACAACCCTGTAAGGTAGGTTATGCTGGCGAAAGGACAGTGATTGGCCCTATGTCAGCCAGTGAACTTCATAGCCGAATGGGAATTTGAATCTGGGTCTTCCCAGCTTTATGTCCAACTTCCTCCAAAGACAGAACTTTCATATCACCCAAGGTTGCCTCAAACACAGTATTTTTCAGTGATGTCTACATATCGAGATGCCAAAGTCTTGACTAATCAAATGATCTAAATCAACCTTGTAAATTCACCCAAGGAGATTGCTAACCTGAACTTTTTTTACTATCCATTTTACTCATAGGAAGGGATGGCAGGGGGCAGCCGTACTCCTTCCCTCCTATGCCAGCCCCTTGTAAGAAAAAGGCAAGCCAGTAAAAAAAACGTGCAGACTAGAAATGCAGTGGGCTGGCAGAAGATGCATGGAATGCTCCCTGCCTCCTCCACCAGCCTCCTTGGTTTCTCTGCGGGAAGTGCAGGAGGAAGTATTGCCTCCTGTGCGTCCAGCATAGGAACACACTGTGGGGGGGGGAGCAATCTGTGCCTTCTTCTTTGGTTTCACTGCTGAACACATTGCAGGGGGTGGAGTTGAGGGAGAACAGTTATCTCTTTGTATCCACACAGAAGTACTGTGGCAGAGGAACGTATTGCTCTGTCCAGCCTGCTCAGCTTCTATGTTAGACACACAGGAGGTTTGCTTGCTGCTCATCTAGCAGAGAAACCGCAGGCTGGTGGCAGGAGGAAGAAAAGCCTCTTTCCTCCTCTGCCATCCCTCTTGGTTTCTGTGCTGGACGCACAGGAGGAGGGACAGGGGGGTACACTACCCTACAGCTAGCATGGAAATGCAGTGAGCTGCTGGAAGAGGGATGGGGTGTCCCATGCTTCTTCTGGCAATCCGCTTGGTTTCCATGCTGGGCAGGGAGGAGGCAAAATGCCCTCTTCCACGCCCAGCATAGAAACATAAAGACGACTTGGGGGCAGAGCACTCTGTTCCTCCTGCAGTGGATCATTCACTCGCTTGGATGAAATCCATTGTCACCTATGGTGAGTAGGCAAGTGGTTAAGAACAAGACTGACCTATGTTTAATTCAAATCCTATGAATCCAAATATGTGTCACTCCAGCGACCGTAAAGATTACAGAGAAGCAAATAGTTACCTCCGGAAAAGACTTTTGCAGATGATCCCACTTGAGCAGTTTAAGATATGCATGATTTTGTACAGCTACAGGACACAGCACAGGAACTCTACTGGTAGATGTGGCACCATCATCAACAGCAAGTGTGACTTTCGATTTCAGGTCATCTGTAGCTTCTTGTAGCCACTCAGTGACAAAATCTAGGGAATCTGTTTTAGGAGGGAGAAAGAGAGATTTATCAGAGCATTTTCTTATTAACCTATTTCCCCTCCTATTTATTTATTGAAAATACTTTTGCACTGACCTTCACCCAAAATTGATTCAAGTGGTTTACAACAATATTGGAACAAAGGGGAAAAAATCCAAAATACAACACATGAAAACAGACCCAAATAAAAGATGCAAGATCAGAAACAGTACGTAAAATGTCTGGGACAAAAGAAAGCATCTCACCCACCTAAAGCCTCAAAGACAACATTTGTTGGCTCCAAGCAGGCCTCCCTGGGGAGGAAATTTCACAACTGGGGTGCCCCAAGCCAAGAAAGCCCTCTCCCTGGTTGGCATCAGCCTCATCTCTGACAGGACAGGCGCCTGAAGAAGAGCATCGGGAGATGACCTTAAAGTTCAGGCAGGCTGAGGCACCCAGCATTCTTTCTTATGACTCCTTTTTCTGGTTTCCAATTGATAGAAAATTGTTAATTGATTAATCAATTGGCTTTTGCATTGGTTAAAACTGAAATAGATGGGCACATCACCGATTGCACATTGCTTGAAACACCCTATTTTATTAGCACCACTCATTTCCCATATCACTGTGATGCGAAAGGCAGCAAAACTGCACTCTGTAGACTGCTTCACGTTCGCATCACCGGAAAATTCCTTTTCTGGTGATGCGAACATTTTACACTGGAACAGCTTAATAGGTTTGCACTTTAGCAACAGCAGCAGATCATTTAGTAAAGGGAAATAACAAAAAACGTACTTGGCTGTTTCTCATAGAGTTCCTGAAACTTCTTCCTTTCATATTCAACTGACTGCTGCATTAAATGTGGCCTAATGCTACTGACAGCAAAATTAGCCATGTCCATTTTCATCAAGTCCAACACAGAGAAAATTGCTCTGTAAGAAACAAAAAACATCAAGTATTTTAAGCAGGTATTTGTATGTCTACATCTTTGCAGTAACCCTAAGCACATATACTAATAACTTAAATATTTATCAGACATACTTAAAAAAAGGGAGCTGCCAAGAAAAATTAATCCACATTTAAGTTAAAAAAAAAACACACCAAAGAAATTCTGCAGACAGAACCAGGAATGGTGCCCTTGTGGGAGTAATAAACTACTTTGCAGAGAGGAGCTCTGCTGGAATTAAACATTATATAATGAAATACCCTTAGGCTGCAATCTTATACCCATTTACTTGGTAGTAAGCCCCACTGAACTCAATGGGACTTACTTCTGGAGAGACATATATAGGATTGTGCTGTCAGTAATTTTTTCATATCGCTATGGCCCATTTCTCTTTGAGATGGTAAGGCTTTATCTGGGCAGTACCACTTCAGACTGCTGGTGGTGGGGGGCTTGCATGGTGAATGCCACCCTGTTAAAAAAATATCTTTCTACACAGAAAAATTGCATGCAAGGCAGAAGGCTAATCTAGACTGCTTTACCCAAACGTCTAATTTTCTATGTGGATGGAAACTTTTGTTTTTCTTTTTAAAACAGTCATAGGAGCCTCCACCTCAGTCTGGCATGGAGACCAATACAGCTTTATTATAATAGCAAGAACCAGGCTTCAGTTAAATGTAGCTACATGGAGGGGTATACATAAATGCCATGTTTTGAAATATTATATTTCCTTTTTGAGGAACTGTGGAAAAAATCCTAACTGCAGTGCTTCACTAGAAGTATCCTTGATCAAAAAAATAATGTCCCTATTATTCCCAATTCCTGCATTCCTGGGGGGGGGGGGAAGAGCCAGTGTGGTATAGTGGTTAGAGTGCTGGACTATGACTGGAGAGACCCGGGTTCTAGTCCCCACTCAGCCAAGAAGCTCACTGTGTGGCTATGGATCAGTCTCTGATTCTCAGTGTAACCAACTTCACAGGGTTGCTGTGAGGATAAAATGGAAAGGAGGATCATGAATGCCACCATGGGCTCCTTGGAGAAAAGGTGGGATATCAATGCAACAAATAAATAAATATTGTCTGGATATTGTTTGTATGTTTGTGTGTGTGTCTGCTCTGTTCGTATGTTCATAGCTAAACTGTTTTTATAATATGCATAATACTGTATTTTAAGGTTTTAATCTTTATAAACTGCCCAGAGAGCTTTGGCTGTTGGGCAGTATAGAAATGAAATAAATATTCTCCCCACAGAAAAATCCAGTCAGTGCTACATGCTGAACTTGTGTCTATAAAAAACATTCAAGTATTCAAAAATATTCAAGAAAGCTTGAACTGAAGAAGTCCATCTCCTTGGAAAGGAAGGATTACATTTCTTCCTCGTACCTGAACAAGGGAACAATTTCATGAATGTCCTTCAGCTTCTTAATTTCCTCATCTCTAGCTGGAGCGCAAAGGGTCCCCATCATTCCAGTGATGAATTCTGCCAGCTTAGAAATGTCAAGGGCCCCATTCTCAGCCTCCTGCTTTATCAGCTCCAGGTCAAGAGATTCAGTAATCTGATTTCTTAATCTAGTATGGCCGGGTAGCAAAAAAGACAAGAGAGTCTGAAAGAAAGCAAAGATCCTTTTATTAATTCCTAGTGGTATTACATCACTATGCATTTCAACACTATTTCAAAGTGAACAACACTTATGGCAGTATTACATTACTATGAAAAAGTGTATTTTTATTTATGCAAATAAAGTCAAATTATTATAAATTTCAATCAGGATTTTAATACATTGTGTATAGTAGGGATGGACAGCATGCCCCCCTCCTCCGCATCTTTGCCCCTGCTGCTGAATTTGCTGCCAAAATTTGGTGGCATGGCAGCAGCAACAAAGCAGCAATTTCTCTCCAATACAAAGCATGCAGGGAACACATGCCTTGTTTCAAAGAAAAGTCGTTTTCCCGGAGGCTTGTGGGAGCAAAATTTTGCTTTAAAACACAGTGTACACTTGTGTTAAAGAGAAAGTGGCACTTTTTGGCCGCCACTGCCACTTCACTGTCAAATTGCAGCCGTCAAATTGCTTGCATGGGGAGAGGAATTGCTTACACCTGGTGGAATAGTAAAAACACACACACCTGCTTTGGTTTCTGAAGCAGGGAATACATATGCAGGACTGGAACATGTGTGTGAATGAATGAATGAACTCAGAGTGGCACATTCCTCTGAGTGGTGGAGCTGCACATCCTGCTTTATCTCATGTCCTGAAATCCTGTGCAATGCTTCTCCTCTGCAAAGTGGTCTCAGGAGGGGAAATCTGCAGGGAAGTAGTAGATGGTGCGACAAGGTGTGCTTAACCCTCCCTTTACCTGCCACGTTTCCCCCACCAGAATTCCAGGCCTCAGTTTCCATCATAAACATGGATCTGGAACCCAACAAGAGGTGTGTGTGTACAGGGGAAATGCAGCGTGAAAGGGGAAGGTTAAGCATCTGCCTTCCTGCCTATGGCATCTTCCCTGCAAATCTGCTCCTCCTAATACCACTTTGCAGAGAAGTTATGAGGCAGAGCCATAACGTGTAGTTCTGGCCTAAATGTTACTGCAAAAAAAGAGGAAGGAAAGCTCTTGCTCAATAAGTTGGCAGAATAGTATGCCCGGCATAATTTCTCAGTGGTGTCAGGTTATAAGCAGGGTTATGGAAAAACAAAGACTGCTTGATATATTGATCTCAATGGACTGTGGAGCAGGGGTTATGACAATGAGAGAACAGAGCAATTATTTCCAGTGGGGTAACCGGGTTAGTCTGTTGCAGCAAAGACAACAGTTTATTTATTTATTTATTTATTTATTTTATTGCATTTATATCCCGCCTTTTTTCCTCTTGCAAAGGAACCCAAGGCAGCTTACATTATCCTCCTCCTCTCCATTTTATCCTCACAACAACAACCCTGTGAGGTAGTTTAGTTCCAAACCTGCAAAAAGGATTCAGAGGTTGCCCGCTACCAATCCATACTCCTAAAACAAGAGTTGCCTGCTGCATGTGAAACTGCTGAAGACAGGATACTAGGCTAAATTGACCATTGGTCTATAAGAACTGCCTTGATGGATCAGACATTGGTTGATCTCATCCTGCATCATGTCTCCAACAGTAGCCAACCAAATCTCTCCATGAATCTCACAAAGACCCCTTTTTGTCTCCAACATCCAGTAACTGGAGGTACCTCTGAGCACATCTCAGCATCCATTTAGAATTTTTTGATGATATTAACAAACAATGTAGAGGGCATCCTCTGGAAGAGGATATATACTTCGATTTTCAAAAAACTTTTAACAAAGTCCCTCATCAAAGGAACTTAGTAGTCATGGAGAAGCAGGGCAGACCCTTTTATGGCCTGGCAACTGGTTAGAAAACAGGCAGCAAAGAGGAGGAATAAATGTACAGTTTTCATAATGGAGATGAGGAAATAGATGAAGACCTGTTCAGGGACCTGTGCTATTTCAGTTACTCTTAAATAATGTAGAATCAAGGATGGACAATGAGGTAGCCAAATTTGTAGATGACAACAAATTATTCTCTCTTACCTCTTTGATCTCTCCCACAAGTTTAATTGCATGGTCGTATGATGGTGGGTCTTCTTGTAATTGGGTTTCCAGGCAATCCCAAAAAGCTTTGTGGACAATATCTCTTACTCTTTTTTCAAGGCTGGCAAGCAATACAACAGAAGATGAAAACTGAGATGTAACTCTAATACAAAGCCAAGTATAATGAGCCTCTGGGACTTCAAAGAAAAAACAAGAACTGCCTCCATAAACAGTATATAAAATAGGTTCCCAAAGGAGCTGCTTCCCTCCTTTCCATTTTTGTCCCATGTACAATGGAATAGAAAATTTGTGTACGACTTTACATATCCATGTGGAGTGGGAAGAATCATTTTGCTAGTAGCTGTGGAAACAGAATAACAGCTGAACTGTGTGTATATTCTGATGTAAATGCTTTTCCTACATGGAAGATTATCTACAGAGGAATGCCCTTAAAGAAACTTTATCTCCAAATATGAATACATACGGATTTTGCATTCAGCCATCTTTTCCACAGGTAGTCTTCCATGGAAGAAAAAAGATTATGTTGAAAATAAGCTGTCTCTAAATAGACCTACAACACCTTCTAGAACTAACACCAAAAAAAGATGTCCACTTCATCATAGGGGATTGGAATGCTAAAGAAGGAAGTCAAGAAATCACCGGGATAACAGGCAAGCATGGCCTTGGTGTACAACATGAAGCAGGACAAAGGCTAATAGAGTTTTTCCAAGGGAACACGCTGATCATAGCAAACACTCTTTTCCAACAGCACAAGAGGTGACTCTACTCATGGACATCACCAGATGGTCAATATTGAAATCAGATTGATTATGTCCTTTGCAGCCAAAGATGGAGAATCTCTATACAGTCAGTAAAAACAAGACCTGGAGCTGACTGTGGCTCAGATCATGAGCTGCTTCTTGAAAAATTTCAGCTTAAATTGAAGAAGGTAGGGGAAACCACTAAATCATTCAGGTATGACCTAAATCATATCCCTTATGAATATACAGTGGAGGTGAGGAATAGATTTAAGGGATTAGACCTGATAGACAGAGTGCCTGAGGAACTATGGACAGAGGTCCGTAACATTGTTCAGGAGGCAGCAACTCAATCCATCTCAAAGAAAAAGAAATGCAAGAAAGCAAAGTGGCTGTCTGATGAGGCTTTCCAAGTAGCTGAGGAAAGAAGGGAAGCGAAAAGCAAGGGAGAAAGGGGAAGATATATCCAACTGAATGCAGAGTTCCAGAGAATAGCAAGGAGAGACAAGAAGGCCTTCTTAAATGAACAATGCAAAGAAATCGAGGAAAACAACAGAATGGGAAAGACTAGAGATCTCTTCAAGAAAATCGGAGATCTCAAGGGAATGTTTTGTGCAAAGACGGGCATGATAAAGGACAAAGAAGGCAGGGACCTAACAGAAGCAGATGAGATTAAGAAGAGGTGGCAAGAATACACAGAAGAACTATACAGGAAAGATCTGAATGTCCCTGATAGCCATGATAGTGCGGTCACTGAACTTGAGCCGGACATCCTCGAGAGTGAAGTCAAGTGGGCCTTAGGAAGCATTACTAACAACAAAGCTTGCGGAGATGACAGTATTCCAGCTGAGCTATTTAAAATCCTAAAAGATGATGCTGTTAAAGTGCTGTACTCAATATGTCAACAAATTTGGAACACTCAACAGTGGCCACAAGACTGGAAAAGGTCAGTTTACATTCCAATTCCAAAGAAGGGCAACGCCAAAGAGTGTTCAAACTACCGTACAATTGCGCTCATTTCACATGCCAGCAAGGTTATGTTCAAAATCCTACAGGCTAGGCTTCAGCAGTATGCGAACCGAGAACTACTGGAAGTACAAGCTGGGTTTCAAAGAAGCAGAGGAACTAGAGATCAAATCTCCAACTTTCGCTGGATCACGGAGAAAGCAAGAGAATTCCAGAAAAACGTCTATTTCTGCTTCATTGACTATGCTTAAGCCTTTGATTGTGTGGATCACAACAAACTGTGGCAAATTCTTAAAGAGATGGGGGTACCAGACCACCTTACCTGTCTCCTGAGAAACCTGTACGAGGGTCAAGAAGCAACAGTAAGAACCACACATGGAACAACCGATTGGCTCAAAATTGGGAAAGGAGTACGACAAGGCTGCATATTGTCGCCCTGCTTATTTAATTTATATGCAGAGTACATCATGAGAAACGCCGGGTTGGATGAATCACAGGTCAGAATTAAGATTGCCAGGAGAATTATCAACAACCTCAGATATGCAGACGATACCACCCTCATGGCAGAAAGTGAGGAGGATCTAAAGATCTTCTTGTTGAGACTGAAAGATGAGAGTGCAAAAGCTGGTTTGAAACTCAACATTAACAAAACGAAGATCATGGCATCTGGCCCCATCACTTCCTGGCATATGGAAGGGGAAGAAATGGAAGCAGTGACAGATTTTATTTTCTTGGGCTCCAAGACCACCACAGACGGTGACTGTAGCCATGAAATTAAAAGACGCTTGCTCCTTGGGAGGAAAGCTATGGCAAACCTAGACAGCATAGTAAGAAGCAGAGACATCACCTTGCCGACAAAGGTTCATATAATCAAAGCTATGGTTTTCCCAGTAGTAATGTATGGCTGTGAGAGCTGGACTATAAGGAAGGCTGAGCACCGAAGAATTGATGCTTTCGAATTGTGGTGCTGGAGAAGACTCTTACGAGTCCCCTGGACTGCAAGGAGGTCAAATCAGTCCATCCTAAAGGAAATCAACCCTCACTGCTCATTGGAAGGACAGATACTGAAGCTGAAGCTCAAATATTTTGGCCACCTAATGCGAAGAGAATACTCTCTGGAAAAGACCCTGATGCTGGGAAAGACTGAAGGCAAAAGGAGAAGGGGACGGCAGAGGATGAGATGGCTAGATAGCATCACTGATGCAATGAATATGGACTTGAGCACGCTCCGGGAGAGAGCGCAGGACAGGAAGGCCTGGTGTGCTATGGTCCATGGAGTCACGAAGAGACGGACACGACTGAACGACTGAACAACAAAGCACACTTCCTAGGAAATGAGTCCCATGGCACTCTGTGGGACATTTCCGAGTAAACATTCATAAGACTGAACTGCATAACGTGGAAATCTACTGGTTGAGTCCATCATGAAATACCACTGTTGATTCAATCTAAATACTCTGAATATTCCCCTTTCCCCTACAACACATAGAATATGTTTGAGCTGGACTGTACAATTAATCTTCATGGCCCCATAACTGGAGGGAAGGAGGGGGTGAAGTTTGTGGGATCAGGAAGTTCCACCTCTTCTATGCACAGTAAACAAAGATTGCACATGTGAGCCAAAGACCTGCTTCCACTGTTGATATGCTGATATTCTCTCAGTAAATGTCTGATCAGCCACCATACTTTAGTAAAGATTTAGAGAGATGTTTTTAATTTCTACATTCTCACTGCTGTGTCCACTAGTTGAACTTCTTTTCCTTGTATAGATAACCTACAGCCTTGCTCTAGGCTTTTCTGCCTGTAATAAAGCCTCTTACCTGTTTTCTGGCAAATCAGCCGGCTTAATCTGGAAAGCTCCATCGACAACAATTTCATGGGCTAATACCATGTTAGTCACGCCTTTTGCTGTTTCCATCAGCTCCTCCACTGACACAAACTGAGGGGGACTCGCTGTTGGGTAATGAAACATACTTCAACAAAATATCCTGTCGGTTTAGAAATTAAGGTGCAATCTATTCACTCAAAAGCAGAGCAGTTCCCCAAGGGACAGGCTGTGACATGGTCTTAAAAAGTCCTGAGAAACCCAAATATTTTTTTAATGCTCAGAAATTTCTACTCTTCCTGGTTGCAAGATGCTGGTTCACGTGAACAAACAGCCCACCATGGTTCATTTAAGGCATGGAAGGCTGCAGCATGTGTGGGCAGCCATTTTGAATACTCAAACTGCGACCATGGCTTGTTCTATCATCTGAACCCAGCAGGGGTGGGTTGTGCAAGGGTTCTTTAACCCTCACACAACCCATGGCCTGTTTTAGGGTTATGCAAGGGTTGTTTAACCCTTGCACAACCCACCCCTGCCGGGTTTGGATGACATAACAAGCCGCAGTTGCAGCTTGAATATTCAAAATGCATGCACTGCAACCCACTGAGGCTATATTTAGCCACAGAGATGGTGTGAACCAGGTCACTGTAAGGCATAAGAAGACTCCATGTTGGGATTTAGAGAATATTTGATGGACTACCTTAAATCCCTCTGTTTGGGATATCTTTAGATTTCCTCATGCTGCCAGTTGTGCATGTATGTTTTTGTTAAATGGCATCTGGGGCCTAAACTAGACATGACAGCTGCAGCTGTGTTTGTTGCTCATGTGCCTGCCCTGTTCATGTATAAAGCAGGTGTGGGTGGAGTCCAAATTTTACAAGAAAGGGGGTGCAAAGGTAAAGGGGGAAATGAATCCTCTCCTAGCACTTTTCTTCCGGCATGTTCACTTCCAGTTCTGGTCCTGGGCAGGGAGGAAAGTGCTGGGGGTGAAGCAGTATGGGGAGGGAAGGAGGTATCACTTCCCCACCCCCACTTTATACATGCACACGGATGAATTATCAAATACGGCTGAATCCAACACATTGAGTATGGCCAGCATTTATTACATTTATTATTTCTAAGAACTGATAATGATGTACAGTCATCAAAGACACCTCTGTCTTTGATGACTGTATTAGAGGGGAAAGTACACTGAGAAAGATGCACTAAGTTTCATGAATGCCCTCAAAAAAACCCTAAGCTATCTAATAATGTATATTAGTAAAGATCCAGCAGGGTCCAATCAGAATTTGTCACGTTAAGTCAGTATGTGACAACCTTGTATAGTTTACAAGCAATCACCATGTGGCACAAAGATGTGCACTGTTAACAGGTTGTTCTGTGCAAAAAAACCTGTGCCTGCAAAATACAGAGACGAAGAGGGAGAATATGCTGTTTTTCATGCAGCCTTCTGAGAAAAGCTTTGGTCACAAGAAGAATAAAGTGAAGGCTGCCAGATGGGCAGCATGTGTGTGGCAATAAGATGCCAAAACAGAAGGACATTGGAAAGGAGAGCTGATAAAAGAAACTAAAAGATAAAGCCTTTCCCCTGAATGTGAGATATTACTGCTGAATAAATTCCAACCTTGACAAACAACCCAAAACACTCATGATAAATAAAGGTTATTCATTTCAGGAAGAGACTGGAGAAGGAGAATGCAGGAGGAATCTGCATTTAATTCCAGATTCTGAAAAGTTAAAACCAAAATTTGAAGACTGGACTCCTACATGTAAACAAAGCAAATACATATATTTAATACTGGGTATCTGTTTAATGGGTTGGATTCGAAGTCACACTAGCAGAAGTCTGCTTACACAATGGGACTTCCGCTCATGCAACACTCTCTGTTCTCTCCTCTCCTCCTGCATGCCCCCCAAATCTTGTCTGCAGGGTTCCCCAGCCCCTCAGAGCAGATTTGGGGGATGGGGGCTGCAGGAGGGGAGGGGAAAACTGTTCCACCAGCAGTTTCCTTTCTGCTGGCAGAGAACCACCACTGGATAAAACACAATGTACATAAGGCAAATGTGCCTAAGTTTAACACTGGATGTCAGTTTGATGACTCACTTCCTCAACGCTCATTGGAGTACAGTGCAAGAGAGACAGAATGCCCAATTCTGGCCTGGTTCTGCACTTTGTCGAAATAATATATTTTATTAAAGAAAAAATCATGTCCATATTGTTTTGTTTAGAAAATGCCTGCAGTGAGAAAGCTACCTAGTTGTGCAGAAGAGAGAGGAGAAACTACTGGGGGGAAGTAGTGATGAGGGAAAAGATTTCATTTGAAATAATAATTTTGCTTACCCGCAGGTGTGTTGCCTCTGCTGGGACTTGGTGTATTCTGTCGAACCTTTTTTCTGACTGACTGTTCTGGATTTTCCAGGCTGTCCTGCTGGTTATCCTCTGAGTTGCCTGATTTTCCTTCACTTGTACCAGACATGTTTGGGTCCTGGGACATTCTCAGCTTTTTGGACTGAGGAGGAAGAAGGAAGAAATTAAATTAACCCATGTAATCCCATCACTGTGGCCAAATTTGGTGCTAAATTGTTTATACAATAAAATTACGCACCTAACACAGTTAGTCCAATTAGGATGCTAGCAAAATAAAGTAGATCACAATTTCCATTTCCATTTTTTGAAGGAAAGAAATGTAGAGAAGTTAGGCACATTCATTAAGAAACATTGGAATAAAATAACATAGTTGGAATCTTTCGCATTTCAAATATTTAAAAAGCAATAGCTCTGAAATCATGTCATATTAAAAGCAATGGTAGGGCCTGGAAAATCTTCCATTTCTAAAAATGTGTTGATTCATACATTTAATTACTAACCTAATGAATGGATAAAATAGCAGACAAACATTTTATACAATTACAACTTCAAAGTTGTAACTGACTTTTTTCACTACCCCTAGGAACCATGCATGCGCATATACTGAACATAAAGGCTTCGCTCCTTGTTACCATACTAATTGAACACATCCAGTTTTCAGTGCCTTCCTCCAGGTCTTAAAATTTAAAAATGTAAGGCAGTGTATGCTACTGACCTATCATTAGGGATGTACAGATTTTGTTAAATCTGTTCTATATGTGTTCTGCAGACTGTCAGGCGTCTTCCATTCTATCATCTGCTCATTGATGGAATCGGGATGTATGAGAATTTTGTTCCATTTGCACTAACACACATTAGCACAAGGGTGAATACGTGCAAATCCCCCCCCCCCCAGTAACAAAACAGTCTGCAAGTCCATGCAACTTGGAAAAAGCCGATCCACTGTGGATTCATAGAAATCCGAACTCATTTGAATCTGTTACAAATTTCTCCAACATACCTGTCATATCTTAAAATACTTTTATACGTGAAGAAGAATGAAGATACATAAAACCCTATATTAATCATTTTGATAGCATATAACCACAGCAGAAGTCAGAAGGCATATTGTAATTCCTCATAGCACAGCTAAAGCATAAGTTTGGCCCAAAAGCCAAAACATAAGATGGCAAGGTCACAGAAAGAGGAATCCACAACGAACTAGACAAGAACGAGACATTTGCTGACCAAGTAGTCAGAAAATAAGTAGAAAGAGGACAAACAGGTGGCTTGGTCTAGAAGTCTGAATGGCATCATGGGGGGAGGCATGGGGGGACAGAAAATGGAACAGACGAAATAGGCTAGAATATCATAGCACAGAAGCCAACCAGATTTCAGGGTACACCATTATCAAGTTTGAAACACTGAATGGGGTATTTAAGGGAAGGAAATATATTACGGGAGGTTGACTCACGGCAGTGGGATACCTATGTTAGCTGAAAGCTGTAACAGATAGGTGTCTTGTTTTCGCATCCTGTTCTAAACTTTATCACAAAATACCATGGTGCCTATTCTCTAAATTTAGTTTCAATGCCTTTTAAATAAACATTGTTACTATGCTGTTCAAGAAGACAGGCAGAAAACCACGAACCAGGGCTCCCTCTTATGTCTAAAACAAGGCCTGGGTAAAACGTCCTCTTCTGTGAAATAAAACCCACAACAAAAATTAACTCCTATACAAGTATTTCAATAGGCACTCCATCCAAGGCAGGCTTTGGATTTGTTTGAATATAGCATTTAAACCACGTTAAATCTGCAACCATTTGTATATTTACTTTGAAGTAAATCCCACTGTGTTTAATGGGGCTTACTCCCAAGGAAGTGTGGACAGGACTGCAGAATAAGCGCACTTGGCTGATTTTCCCTCCTAATCAAATATTTCGATTCAAATACTTCTGGCTGTTGGAAAAACTGTTGAGATATTTATACAGCATGTAAAATCAAGATATACTTTTTTAGTTTTGTTTACTAAATGTAAGTCAAACATGCTAAACTAGTTCCTAATCAAATTAGGACATTGGAAAATGTTATGATTCATTTTTTCTTTTCAGAAAAGTGCTTTCTGTTCAGACCTTAGTAATAGCTTTGATAAAGCTAGTATTTTGTAAATAGTCCCAAACTATTTCTGCTATAACTTCAATTCACCTAAGGCACTGAATGATGAAATAAGTGATGTTTATCACCCAGTGATCTGAATATTTCAACAGTCAACACAGGTCAAACAAAATGAAAAAGCTGATTATCACCTCATTCACCTGTATCATTCTGCCCACACCTTAAGATCAACAACAGAAGCTGATCTTTGAGGGCAAGTATGCATGAGGGCCTGTTCCACAGTGGCCCCATCACTGCAAGCTTTCAGAAAGGCCCGGAAGACTTTGGGCACAATCCAATGCCTGTTGAGTTTAAACAGGCAAAGGATTGCGCCCTTAATTGTTTTCTCTGGCCTTCTCCTGAATATGTTCAGTGGACTGTTCTGGGTTTTTAGCTGCAATTGTAGAGTCTATTCACGTTACGGCTACATGCGTTACTGCTGGTGTTTGCTGATTTTATTAATTTTGTCTGGTTATCATTGTTGTAGGATGTTATTGTATGGGATTTTATTGTGTAAGCTGCTTTGGGAGGGCTTTTGCCTTTAAAAGTGGCCTAGAGATATGTTAAATAAATATATACTTTTCAGAGGAGGCAATTTACACATTCAGCTGCAAGTCACTGAAAGATGAGACAACAAGCAATATTCATTAATGTGAAAATCTGCCTTCCCAGGAAATATTGATGTGAATGTGATGTTGCTTCTCATCTCTTAGACAGACTGGAAAATAAAAGCCAACCTGGTAGAGACCATCTGGGATGTACAAAGCTGGCTGATTGCCTGGTTAGCTAGCCCAGAAGGGAAGCATGTAAATCAGCAAAATGGCTGCAGGAAAGAAGGAACAGATAAATGCTTCACATATACCTTGCTATAAAATCTTTTTAAAAATATTAGCTATTCACAGGTAGCAAATGGGAACTGGCCAGGGAACAAATGGAAACATGCTTTCTGAACTTCTGAGTTAGTTGAATGGAAGAATGTCACTGGCTACTGAGTGAACGGCTCCTGGTTAAACTGGGCAATGTTATGGCTGCTCACATCTCTGCTACAGGATGCTTGTCTGGGCCTTTCATCTATTGTTCCAGACTTGTTTTGAACTACTCACCTGGTTGCCATGGGGTGAAAGAATCTCACCCAGGTGAATGAGCAGTCTGCTGGAGAGGACAGATGGAGTGCACCATTCCTCCTCCAGCAGCCCACTGCATTCCTATGCTGGGTGAGGAAGATGGTTACCCCCAGTGGTGCAGTGTACATTTTGAAGCGCAGGCACTCATCGTGACAATCCCCATAGCCACACAACCCGAGTCCAAAATTGCAGGCAGCAGTGTTGTTTCATTATCAACAAACCAGTTCTAGAAGTTTTCATCTGCTAGGGGCAGGTCTTTTGTAAAGCTAATAGGGCCATTGAAGACCAAGCCACCCCAAAATACTCTGCATTACAAGGAACCATATATTGTTGCTGGAAAAATATTGTTCCCTCCAGCTGCTGTGAGGACTGCAGCTAAGCTCAGAGGAAACATGGAATTCTGAGGGGTGGGGGGAGATGTCAGCATTCCTGCTAATAAAAAAGGGCTTGTGAGCCCTGGCTTCACCACACCGTACTAGCATTGAAGTGCAGTGGGCTGGCAGTGGAAGGACAGAACCATCTATTCCTCTGCCAACAGCCCACTGCATTTCTAGGTGGATGTGGAGATAAAGCGCACACACACGCGTGTCCAGCATAGAAACCAAGAGAGCTGGTGGAAGAGGCGGGGAGTGTTCTGGGCCTCCTCTACCAGCCTGCTGCATTTCTAGTCTGTGGGTTTTTTTTAATTTGCCTGCTTCCTGCTCACAAGGAGGACTGGCAAAGGAGGGACAGAGTGCGTCATCTGTCCTCCACCAGTCCCTTTTATGGTGATGGACAAACTGACCCCGTCATAATCTGCTCACTCAGTTACGATCCAATGTTATAAACTCAGACAAAAGTTCTCTGTTATCATGAGATTCCAAAGTATATTTGGCATAAGCTTTCGTGGACTACTGTCCTCTTCATCAGTGGTATGGAGTATTATGGAGAGTTCTAGGGAGAGCCTTCTGAGTCAGAATTCATCAACAGGTTTAATTCTGTCACCAGAACCTTGAATCAGAATAACCGATTTTTATCACACTACATGTGTTAAGTGGCTTACCCAGTTCCTGGATGTTATCGGCAACAGCTGCACTGTAAATGACCACTATTAATAATGTGATTGGCAAACTTTGTATACACTGCACAGTAAAAGACAGATCAAATGTTCACAAGGTTTGAGTCTCAGGATTAATCTGGTGAGTTTTGACAAACATTTTAAACAAAGCTCCTAAAATAAGTAGAAAAACTATTGCAGACAGGACTTGTCTATAGAATTTGTCTGTGAAGGCAGAACTGTGTCCAAACAAACATCTTAAAGAGAATGGTGGCTTTGGTGTTGCCATTTTGATTTCTGTTTTGTTTACATAACAGTTATGCCTAGCATGCTTTAAAAATCCACTTAATGTGCTCAGAAGAATTCAGTATATTATAGGATTGCTGCCATCACTATCAAAAATGTCTGCTTAATCTGTAAACTATGTTTTCCCCCAAGAGCTTCACCAAATGTGCATAAAACCAAGTGTGTAGTGTTGTTATTTTGTTTGTTATCCCCACTTAGGATAAGAGAAATGACTGTGTAGGCCAACAATGGATTAAAAAGACCACTCCACACAAGTGACCTGTTTTCTAACTCTAATTAATAATTAATATAAAATAATGTCATTAGATTATAATTTATGGGTTCACAATAAACTCCCTGATGGCATAAATGCTTTGAATGGTGGGGTGGTCTATAATTCACAAAATTAAAAAGGCAGCAACCCTATAATATACTGAATTCTTCTGAGTCCATTCAGTGGATTTTTAAAAGCATGCTTGGCGTAGCTGTTATATAAACAAAACAGAAATCAAAATGGCAACACCACAGCCACCATTCTCTTTAAGAATACTAAGTTCCCAGATGGGCAGGTGGAAGAGGAAATCTGAACCATCCCACTAACCATACTTTTTGTCCTGAAACTGCAGCACCCCAGCAGCAGTCCCTCTCCAGCAGGCTTTGTTTTTTAATTTCAGAGTCTCACCAGAAAAAAACAGCTGTGGGACAGCAGTTATTTTTATTTTAAAATTCATCATTACCGTTATATCCCACCTTTTTTCCTCTTGCAAGGAAACCAAGATGGTTCTCCTCTTCTCCATTTTATCCTCACAACAACCCTGTGAGGTAGGTTAGACTGAGAGTCAGTGACTGCCCCAAAGTCACCCAGTGAGTTTCACAGTGGAACGGGGACTAAAATCTGGATCTGCCGAGTCCCAGTCCAACACTCTAACTACTACACCACCACTGGACAAAAAGATTCAGATCTCCTACCCATACTATGCTTTCAGTCATCCCATCCACTTTACATGGATTCTGTGACAGACTTCAGTTTACCACACAGATTTGCCACTGTTATGCCTAGTTTGGCCCTCAGACTAGAGCCCTATTTAGGTGATTTGTTGTTGTTGTTCAGTCGTTCAGTCGTGTCCGACTCTTTGTGACCCCATGGACCATAGCACGCCAGGCCTTCCTGTCCTACGCTCTCTCCCGGACTGTGCTCAAATTCCGACCTCTGATTCATCCAACCCGGCATTTCTCATGATGTACTCTGCATATAAGTTAAATAAGCAGGGTGACAATATGCAGCCTTGTCGTACTCCTTTCCCAATTTTGAGCCAATCGGTTGTTCCATGTGTGGTTCTTACTGTTGCTTCTTGACCCTCGTACAGGTTTCTCAGGAGACAGGTAAGGTGGTCTGGTACCCCCATCTCTTTAAGAATTTGCCACAGTTTGTTGTGATCCACACAATCAAAGGCTTTAGCGTAGTCAATGAAGCAGAAATAGATGTTTTTCTGGAATTCTCTTGCTTTCTCCATGATGCAGCGAATGTTGGCGATTTGATCTCTAGTTCCTCTGCCTCTTTGAAACCCAGCTTGTACTTCCAGTAGTTCTCGGTTCGCATACTGCTGAAGCCTAGCTTGTAGGATTTTGAGCATCACCTTGCTGGCGTGTGAAATGAGCGCAATTGTGCGGTAGTTTGAACACTCTTTGGCATTGCCCTTCTTTGGAATTGGAATGTAAACTGACCTTTTCCAGTCTTGCGGCCATTGCTGAGGGTTCCAAATTTGTTGGCATATTGAATGCAGCACTTTAACAGCATCATCTTTTAGGATTTTAAATAGCTCAGCTGGAATACTGTCATCTCCGCTAGCTTTGTTGTTACTAATGCTTCCTAAGGCCCACTTGACTTCACTCTCGAGGATGTCTGGCTCAAGTTCAGTGACCGCACTATCATGGCTATCAAGGACATTACTATCATGGCTATCAAGGACATTAAGATCTTTCCTGTATAGTTCTTCTGTGCATTCTTTCCACCTCTTCTTAATATCATCTGCTTTTGTGAGGTCCCTGCCTTCTTTGTCCTTTATCATGCCCGTCTTTGCACAAAACGTTCCCTTGAGATCTCCAATTTTCTTGAAGAGATCTCTAGTCTTTCCCATTCTGTTGTTTTCGATTTCCTTGCATTGTTCATTTAAGAAGGCCTTCTTGTCTCTCCTTGCTATTCTCTGCAACTCTGCATTCAGTTGGATATATCTTCCCCTTTCTCCTTTGCTTTTCGCTTCCCTTCTTTCCTCAGCTACTTGTAAAGCCTCATCAGACAGCCACTTGGCTTTCTTGCATTTCTTTTTCTTTGGGATGGATTTCGTTGCTGCCTCCTGAACAATGTTACGGACCTCCGTCCATAGTTCCTCAGGCACTCTGTCTATCAGGTCTAATCCCTGAAATCTATTCCTCACCTCCATAAAAACTTCTAAATAGAGACACTTCTAAATAGATAAGACAATCCTGAATAGGGTCTGCAACTCAACAAAGTGAAAATAAGGAATACTGAAAAAATTAAGGGCTATTTCTTCTGGAGAGTTGCAGAGTTCTTAAATAAAATATATCCCATTTTGTTGTATGGGGCTCGGACATTCTGAAACAAGAATCCATTAAGATCTGTGGATCTCTGATGAGAACAGTATCCCCTGGAAGCAACTGAAATACAAAGGCAGGGCTGCAGAGCCTCAGGCCTGGGGTCCCACTCCAGCCCTCTGCGGTTTCCCTGACGACCATGTCCCCTACTTTTGCCTCCCACCCCCCTGCGCCAGGACCACTGGTCATTTAGTAATTTCCTGGCTTTTGTGAAGTTTACCCCCATTCTAAAAGGCTTGTCCTAAGGTTTATTTACTGGCAGCAAGAACTTTAAACTATAATACTGCCAGGATTTGGCCATGCCCCTTTCACTTTTCGCCTGCCCACAACTGGGCTTCGGAGCTTTTCCAAAACAGAGTTTGGCCCGTGGGCTGAAAGAGGTTCACCACCCATGGACTAAGGCTGGGCTTAATGCTATATCCATTTAACTTATTGCTGCATAGCCACATACAGAATTGTACTGCACATCTGCTGGTATAACGACGGGAAATCCTTTAATATAAACTCATGAAATAAGCATGTTTCCCTTGAGTTAGGGTGTTACCCTTTCATCAGACTGCTTCAAGAATGACAAAAATTGTGGGATAGCTCCACTCATTCAATGCATGCGGATGAGCAACGTGAAGATTCTAATCGCCCCGAATGGCCGCGTGCAGAAGAGTTATTCTACATTCATTTCTACAGAAAACAGGTTGTGCTCGTGAGGATGCGCGCGCGCGCGCGCGTTAAGCGCCACCACGCAATCCTGGGACCCTGACTCAGCAGCGCTTCGGGAGGACATAACTAACG
Source organism: Heloderma suspectum (assembly GCF_057233095.1). Classification (NCBI taxonomy): domain Eukaryota; kingdom Metazoa; phylum Chordata; class Lepidosauria; order Squamata; family Helodermatidae; genus Heloderma; species Heloderma suspectum. Next base: position 108,430,542 of record NC_139458.1, on the reverse strand, counting down.
CCAGTTTTGCTGCAGCGCCAGGCTTGGGGAGAGCTGAGGGCGCTTCTTGCCGCCAGTCAGGCCCTTTCGAGGTTATCTAGACCCCCAGCCCTTTCTGAATCGGATGCTGCTTTTGGATGCAGAACAGAGTTGGCACAGCGGGGAGTGGGAAAGCCTCTTTTGTTTCCTCGACATCTTAAAACAGCAGGAGGCGACCTGGCAGCAAGAGCCCAGCTGGCTGCTCACCCTGGGCACTGCCCCACGGAGAGGGGGCGGGGGTCGTAATGCACGGGCTGCAAAGGGAAGGAAACGGCAAGCCCATCCTCACTGCGCCCCTTTCCTTTGCTCGCTTTCCCTTCCCTCTCCGCCCCGTTTGGTCGCTTACCTGAGCGGGCGGCTTAAGGGGAGGGCAACTTTGTGCGTGCACGGCGGCCAGTCCGCACCCGCGTCCGGCCCCGAGCGCGGGGGGAAAGGGCGCGGCGTTGGCGGCGCAATAACAATGGCAGAGCGGCAACGTAAGCCGCGGGAGCCCCTGGCAGTTCTCGGCTCGCTCCTCATGGCCAGCCGCGGGGTTGCAGAGGGCCGGAAGCTGCCAGTGCCTCGCAGGGCGCCGCCATGTCTGCACGCTGCCAAGGGGAGAGCGGCTGCCGGGAAGTGCGCGTCGCCCCAGCAGCAGCAACGAAAAGAGCGCGGCGCCCTGGGGAGCGACGGAGGAGCGGCGGCGATGGCAACCACAGGCAGCTGTCAATCAAGAGCCGCGGTTGTGGACTGACGGCCTGCGGGGCGAAAGGCGCTCCCCTCCCGAGGCCTTTCGAGAGGAGATCTGGCCGGGTCCCCGTGGAGCCCATTCCAGCTCTTCCGCGGCATCCAGTCTTTCCAGGCAGTGTGAGGAAAAATGACACCCAGCCTCCGCCGCCCCCTAAGCAGGAGCAGTGTCGTCATATCTTAATGGAAAGCAACTAAAAATCTCAAGGCAGCGAACGGGCTTTCGACAAAACTCTTCCTCAGCCTCGAGAGAGTGTGTGTGTGTGTGTGTGTTTTAAAGGAGAAGGGAGAAAGAAGAGGGGGTACAAAAAGATGGTACAGAGGAGAAGCCCCGTCTGCAACATGTCATTTATTGGTCGAGTACGTTATTAATATGGAGTTTTATTGGTCCTCATTGCAATCCCTTTTTTACATTTACCAGTAGCCTATGTCACGGGATTGTGACAAAGAGTCGCGTGGCACTTTAGGAACTAACACATCAGGTGCTGTAGTCCACAAAACCTTTTGCCAGAAGAAATGTGTTAGGCTTTAAGGGCACAATCCTATGCATGTTTAGACAGAAAAAAGGTCCTACAACTCCCAGCGTTCCCCAGCTAGCCATACTGGCTAGGGAATGCTGGGAGTTGTAGGAATTTTTCAACATGTCTCAACATGCATAGGATTGCGTCTTAAAGTGCCATAATATTCTTTGTTGTTTCTGCTGCAATAGACTAACATGGCTGTTCTGTGGAAAAAGGGATTAGTTAGGTTTGGCTGTTTATAGGCAGTGCAAGCCTTTGCATGTTTACTTGGACATAAAGCCCTGCTGTCTGCTATGAGATTTACTTCTGTGTAATTGTGCATAGTTAATTAATGTATACTCTGCCCTTCAGTACAAGGCTTCGAGTACAATGTACAGTTAAGAAAATAAAAAGACACCATAAAACTCCATATGGAAACAATAAAAGTTACAGAAGCAGCAGTTAATAAAAACCAGCAGAAGCCAATGTGCTGGAATACCTGGGCAAATAAATGAAAGTCTTCACCTGCCACCAAAAATATCAAAGTCGCAGCCAGTGAGCTCCTCTGGGAAAGGTATTCTAGATACAAGGTGTCATGACCAAGAAGGCCCTCTCCTTGGTCACTGTCCATCTAACTTCAGATGAAGAACAAACGGTTTGGGCAGTTTATGTGGAAGGAGGTTGGGTTATGGTTTAAGTTTTGAGGTTTGTTTTTGTTTTTAAAGTAACATTTGTAAATGGACACGTAATGGAATTAGTATGGGTTTGCTATACCATACAAAAACCATATTTGTATAGTTTTGCTATACTCTTACGTATTTTCTTTTCTGAATTCTCATGTATGGCCAAAAAAACATATATGAATAAACTAATGCAACTCTCATTTTATAGGTGGGGAACTGAAGCCCAGGGGAAATGGTTTGCCAAAGTCACTCAGTGAAACTGGTTGAGTGGGAACCTAGCTCTCCCAGGACCAAGTCCAATAGGTTAGAGGTGGGCAGAAGGAGCCAGTGTGTATAATAGTTAAGGAGTGCCTGACTAGAACCAAAAAGACTTGAGTTCAAGCCCCTCTTAGCCATGAAGTCCACTGAATGATCATGGGCCATTCTTAGCATACCTCACAGGGTTGTTTTGAGGATAAAGCAAGGAAGAACTATATATTCCAGCCTGAACTCCTTGGAGGAAGAGTAGGATATAAATGTACTAAATAGATCATGGTCCATAGGTGGACCAATAGAAAGTTTTTGGTGGATCAGCTAGTGCATGCTGGTTGCTAGGATTTTTTTTTATAAAGAATGCTGGGCCTTGATCTTCTCCATCAAGGTACTACTGTGTTCTTAAGCATGAGTGCAGACTCAGGATCACAGATTTACACAGATTAGTTATGCCGTAACTGTTAAGAGATCCTGAGTATGAACTCTTATGTTGTAAATTTAACATGCAGCATTGGATTGTGATTTTTTAAAAATCATGTGTGAATGAAATGAGCCCACCCCTGCAATAGGGGATAGCACGTAATTATGAGAAAAAAGCCACATTGTTCACATCACCTTATAGTCATCCTTAGAAGGTATAAGAAAAGGGGGTTTAGGGGAAATGGTTTTCTTCCTTCTGTGTAATAATTTTTACTGTCCAAAACGCAAGTCTATTGATGCCATTCCTTTGGAAGGATCCTTAACGTTCTCAGTAGGCATGTGAGATGGATCCATAGGTATCTTTTATCCTCAATATGTTTTGTCAAGTTAGGATGGTTAAGATTGTATCCCTTCCTTCATTAAATTTAAATGGTTTCTGTTCTGTTACAGTCTCTTGTGGATCTGTGACTGATATTTCACTACTGCCTGGAAATTCCCCACAGCCCAAAATTGTTTTCCATCCAGAACAGAAACTATTCCAGGGGGTGGGGTGGCAGAGGACAAATAAATAATGAGATAACTCCAGAAAGAGAAGCATTTGCTTTTTACAGAGGTAAATAGATAATAAACTGCTTTTATGGGTACCAAGGAGCAGTAAATAAACCATTAAACGTAGTCTGAAAGTGGGAGGGGAAAGTCTTTAATGGGAAACAAGCAATTTAGTTTCAGTACTACTTGCAAAGCACTATAATCAGCCATTTGAGCAAAAGGCAAAAATGCAAGTCCAAGCTGAAAGTGATGCCATCAGGCGAGAAAGCCATCCTCAGAACAAAGCAATCACTGAAACACAAGATAGCTCCCAGCATTAGAAACTAGATCCAGATTAGCCTGTACACTCAAAAGTTACCCAAGTACCTAACATTTGGATAGTGCCTTATGTTGGGTTACTGTACAGTGGTACTACCTTTCAGCACTGGATGGTATCGGGTAGCACTGATGCTTAGGAAGCTGAAATGTTTTCCTAGCCTAACCCTTATTATAGCAATCCTATGGTAGCCAGCCTTTTGGGCAAGTGTGCCACAAGTGAAATCAGAAGTGTGATGTATCACTCTAGTGTACACTGTATAGTGTATATACACCCTTTTTGTGCCTTGGGGCAATGCCTGTAAGCCTCCAAATTTGTTTTTTTTAAATATATTTTTATTTATTTTTTTATAAATGAAATAATACCAAAAATACCAACAACCTGTTCAATACTACAATTTCCCAGCAATACAATATTCTGATGAGGACACCACAATAACAAAAAGAAAAGGGAAAAGGAAAAAAAAGGAAAAGAGAGGAGGAAAGGAAGTAAAGACAAAGAAGATTCTTTCCCCCTCCCTCCCCGTCTCCTTTAAAGAATTTATTTTAAACTCCAATACCCCCCGGCCTCCGATGCCATTCTGTTTTAAAAAATATATCTATAACCTTAACAATCTTACAGTTGAATAAACATCCTTACATTTCAATATCATATCAATCTTATATAAAAAAAACAGGTCTACAGTTCATTCCCAGTAGACTATATTAATAAGAATAAGAAATATAGTACTATATAATAAAACTTAAAATAAACCTTCAACAATCAGTAATATATTTTATATATAAATGCATGTGCACAATTACCCTCAAACAATAAATTTAAATACAGCATACCATATCTATTTTGAAATAAAAAATATAAAGAAAAGCAGGAAAAAAAGAAAGATGAAAGAATAAACGAATATATGTATAATCATTTATCTTCTGACCTAGCCTGGATCATGTAGACTAAACACAAGCAGTTAACAAAGCTCGTTTAAAGATTCCAGTTCATGGGGTTGTGACAGAAATCTCATGCATTTTTATGTTCAGCCATGCCTCCGCCATTTCACGATTTAGAAACTTCTTCATCTGACCTTCAGGCACAATACAAAGTGTAGCAGGATATTTTAAGTAATATTGTAAGTTCATTTGTTTTGCCATATTTTTTGCTGTGATAAATTGCCTTCTTTTATTCACCACCTCTTTGATGTAATCTGGAAATAACATAACTTTATCTTTTTTCCAGGAAAGGCTTCCACCCTCTCGTGCCAAACACAGGATATAATTCTTTGTGGAGACTTTTGCAAATTGGACTATGATCGTATAGTCAGTCCCTTTAGCATTTGGCACATGAAATGCCTGCTCAATATCAAGTAAATAATCAGATGGGATAGGGAGTATCTCAGGCAAAAGTTTATCCACAAAAATAGGCAATTTTTCATCATTAGACAGATTTTTAATCCCAATAATACGTACATTGGATCTTCATGTGAAGGCCTCCAGTTGAGAAATTCTGTCATAGGCATTTTTAAAAAATACTTGTGCTGTAGTTTCATTCCCTGCCATTTGGGCTTTTAGCTTGTTAATTTTCGTCTCCATTTTTTGCCATGATGCATTAATTAGATCCACAGCTCCTTGCAAGGTGGTGATGGAATTTTGGATTAAATCCAACCTTTTGGCTTGCTTTGTAAATTGCGAAGATAAAGTCTTTATCAGAGTAAATAATTCCCCTATATCTTCTGTTTTTGAAACTTTTGACACAGGAGGTACGGGGGGAGATGGCGGTGATGCCAGCCCCTTCTCGTTGGTATAGTCATGTTTTTCTCAAACAGACCTTGCAGGTCCTCAGATGTTCTCAAATAGTGTTAATATTTCTTAAATCATCCCTCAGGAGTTGTTGATATTTCTTAAAGCATATATTATTATGGAACACGTCAGCCCTGTTTTCTCCTATGAAATAGGAGTTTCAGAGCAGCTTTTTGTGTTGGTAAAGCTCTGGGGAGATAATCCTGGAATCCAGCCCCCACTATCTCGTGTGGGGTACTTTTCTCCATGATGTTATCCAGAGCTGCCTTGCCCCCCCCTTTAATTCCAGGGGGGAGATGAAAAGGTTTTTCAACCTTTTAAAAAGCTGTTTGAGAAAGATCCCATGGAGATCCTGTGGGATACTACCAGAGCGACATTGGTTCCAACCGGAAGTCTCATAAGCCTCCAAATTTGAAAGCTTACGGGCATCCCACGCAGACTGGGAGGAGCGGCAGAGGCGATCTTTGGCACCGTGCTTCTCCCGCTCTGTATTTTGGCTAGACAGGCTTTTTCGACCATCTAGCTGGGGCATGTCGGAGCAGGAGAGAAGGAGGCTGGGAAGGCCTTGGGATATGTTGTAACCCAGCTTCCCCAGTCCCCTCTCCCAGCACACCCTCTTTACCCCCTCTCCAAGGTTGCCTTTGTGACCTCAGTGAGGCATCCGGCTGTGAGGGAGAGGAGGAGGGGAGCACAGATTGCTGGATCGGCAGTTGGAGCACTGTCTCCAACCTTGGATCCAGGAATCCAAATTATCCTATCTATGGGCCATAGGATTGCTCCCTTTGTGTGTCTGTTTTTCTAATCCAGGAGCAGTTAGCAGGTAGGGATCAATTTAAATCAAGGGGGGGCAAATTCTGGGGGTTGGGGGAATATTCCCCACTCCCCTCCCCCACTGCCACTGCCAAAAAAACACAACACAGCGATTTTGGAAGGAAACAAGGCATGCGGGAAGCATGTACTTCGTTTATATGCAGAATTGGACTCCCAGGAGTCTTCTAACAGCACAACCCTGCATGTGGCCCACCCATTGTTTAAATAATGATTTCCTCTTTTTGTAATACTTTATATATTCACAAGTATATAGCATTTGACTCTCTTGGCAAGAGAGTTAAACTCACTGATCACAGTAATATTTTTAGAGGAATCTACACCTCCAACCCCTTCATGGATCACTGCCTTGTTGTGGCGAAGGGGCTTGCATAACTCAGTGAAGCCATAAGCTATGCCGTGCAGGGCCACCCAAGACGGACAGGTCATAGCAGAGAGTTCTGACAAAATGTGGTCCACCGGAGAAGGAAATGGCAACCCACTCCAGTATTCTTGCCAAGAAAACCCCATGGAACGTATCACAAGGCTAAAAGAGATGACGCCGGAAGATGAGCCCTTCAGGTCGGAAGGTGTCCCATATGCTACTGGGGAAGAGCAGAGGGTATTTCCAAGTAGCGCCAGAAAGAGTGAAGCGGCTGGGCCAAAGCCGAAAGGACACTCAGCTGTGGATGTGTCTGGTGGTGAAAAGAAAATCCGATGCTGTAAAGAACAATATTGTTTAGGAACCTGGAATGTCAGATCAATGAATCAAGGTAAGCTGGAGGTGGTCAAACATGAGATGGCAAGATTGAACATCGACATCTTGGGAATCAGCGAACTCAAATGGACAGGCATGGGCGAATTTAATTCAGGTGACCATCATATCTACTATTGTGGGCAAGAATCCCTTAGAAGAAATGGAGTAGCACTCATAGTCAACAAAAGGGTGGGAAAAGCAGTACTGGGGTACAATCTTAAAAATGATAGAATGATCTCAGTACGAATCCAAGGCAAACCATTCAACATCACAGTAATTCAAGTCTATGCCCCAACCACTGAGGCCGAAGAAGCTGAGGTTGATCGGTTCTATGAAGACCTACAACACCTTCTAGAACTAACACCAAAAAAAGATGTTCTCTTCATCATAGGGGATTGGAATGCTAAAGTAGGAAGTCAAGAAATCACCGGGATAACAGGCAGGCATGGCCTTGGTGTACAAAATGAAGCAGGACAAAAGCTAATAGAGTTTTGCCAAGAGAACATGCTGATCATAGCAAACACTCTTTTCCAACAGCGACTCTACACATGGACATCACCAGATGGTCAATATAGAAATCAGATTGATTATGTCCTTTGCAGCCAAAGATGGAGAAGCTCCATACAGTCAGTAAAAACAAGACCTGGAGCTGACTGTGGCTCAGATCATGAGCTGCTTCTTGCAAAATTTCGGCTTAAATTGAAGAACGTTGGGAAAACCACTAAACCGTTCAGGTATGACCTAAATCATATCCCTGATGAATATACAGTGGAGGCGAGGAATAGATTTCAGGGATTAGACCTAATAGACAGAGTGCCTGAGGAACTATGGACGGAGGTCCGTAACATTGTTCAGGAGGCAGCAACGAAATCCATCCCAAAGAAAAAGAAATGCAAGAAAGCAAAGTGGCTGTCTGATGAGGCTTTACAAGTAGCTCACGAAAGAAGGGAAGCGAAAAGCAAGGGAGAAAGGGGAAGATATACCCAACTGAATGCAGAGTTGCAGAGAATAGCAAGGAGAGACAAGAAGGCCTTCTTAAATGAACAATGCAAAGAAATCGAGGAAAACAACAGAATGGGAAAGACTAGAGATCTCTTCAAGAAAATTGGAAATCTCAAGGGAATGTTTTGTGCAAAGACGGGCATGATAAAGGACAAAGAAGGCAGGGACCTAACAGAAGCAGATGAGATTAAGAAGAGGTGGCAAGAATACACAGAAGAACTATACAGGAAAGATCTGAATGTCCCTGATAGCCATGATAGTGCGGTCACTGAACTTGAGCCGGACATCCTAGAGAGTGAAGTCAAGTGGGCCTTAGGAAGCATTAGTAACAACAAAGCTAGCGGAGATGACAGTATTCCAGCCGAGTTATTTAAAATCCTAAAAGATGATGCTGTTAAAGTGCTGCATTCAATATGCCAACAAATCTGGAACACTCAACAGTGGCCACAAGACTGGAAAAGGTCAGTTTACATTCCAATTCCAAAGAAGGGCAACGCCAAAGAGTGTTCAAACTACCGCACCATTGCGCTCATTTCACATGCCAGCAAGGTGATGCTCAAAATCCTACAAGCTAGGCTTCAGCAGTATGCGAACCGAGAACTACCGGAAGTACAAGCTGGGTTTCGAAGAGGCAGAGGAACTAGAGATCAAATCGCCAACATTCGCTGGATCATGGAGAAAGCAAGAGAATTCCAGAAAAACGTCTATTTCTGCTTCATTGACTACACTAAAGCCTTTGATTGTGTGGATCACAACAAACTGTGGGAAATTCTTAAAGTGATGGGAGTACCAGACCACCTTACCTGTCTCCTGAGAAACCTGTACGAGGGTCAAGAAGCAACAGTAAGAACCAGACATGGAACAACCGATTGGTTCAAAATTGGAAAAGGAGTACGACAAGGCTGCATATTGTCACCCTGCTTATTTAACTTATATGCAGAGTACATCATGAGAAATGCCGGGTTGGATGAATCACAGGTCGGAATTAAGATTGCTGGGAGAATTATCAACAACCTCCGATATGCAGACGATACCACCCTAATGGCAGAAAGCGAAGAGGATCTAAAGAGCCTCTTGTTGAGGGTGAAAGAGGAGAGTGCAAAAGCTGGTTTGAAACTCAACATTAAAAAAACGAAGATCATGGCATCTGGCCCCATCACTTCCTGGCATATAGAAGGGGAAGAAATGGAAGCAGTGACAGATTTTACTTTCTTGGGCTCCAAGATCACCGCAGACGGTGACTGTAGCCATGAAATTAAAAGACGCTTGCTCCTTGGGAGGAAAGCTATGGCCAACCTAGACAGCATAGTAAGAAGCAGAGACATCACCTTGCCGACAAAGGTCCGTCTAATCAAAGCTATGGTTTTCCCAGTAGTAATGTATGGCTGTGAGAGCTGGACTATAAGGAAGGCTGAGCGCCGAAGAATTGATGCTTTCGAACTGTGGTGCTGGAGAAGACTCTTACGAGTCCCCTGGACTGCAAGGAGGTCAAATCAGTCCATCCTAAAGGAAATCAACCCTCACTGCTCATTGGAAGGACAGATACTGAAGCTCCAATATTTTGGCCACCTAATGCGAAGAGAAAACTCCCTGTAAAAGACCCTGATGCTGGGAAAGACTGAAGGCAAAAGGAGAAGGGGACGGCAGAGGATGAGATGGCTAGATAGCATCACGGATGCAATGAATATGAACTTGAGCACGCTCCGGGAGAGAGCGCAGGACAGGAAGGCCTGGCGTGCTATGGTCCATGGGGTCACGAAGAGTCGGACACGACTGAATGACTGAACAGCAACAACAACAACAACACCTCCAAATGAACGATACATTGTTATATATACTTGAGCAGCAAAATATGAATTGCTATTTGAATAGCATGTTTCACTCTTACATTGATTTAGGGGGGGTTGGATGAGGTTTCTTATGGCTTGCCTAGGAACAAGCTTCCACAAATATGGTCATCAGTTCACTTTGGTAACCCATACATTTAATTCTGGCAGCTAGCAGGAAAAATCCGTATTATACAACACCATAGCAATAGTAAGTTTTCAATAAATCTTTAGCAGCACAGGAAGATGGAATGTCTCTCTCACAAAATGGTTCCAGCTTGTGCCAGGATACAACCTGATGGTTTATAGATAGCAAACCCTGGTTTGATGCACCATTGGCAAGGAACCTTAGGCTCACACACTCCTTTCTCCTCTCACGTGTGGCATCTCTCCCTCCTTTGCTAGTTTGGCTGAAACAACCCAGTATAGTTAGTCTCAAACCAGCAAAGGCAGGACGAAAATACCAAAATGCAAAGGGAGGCCAGCCCAAACAGCCCTGCTTTTCCTCTGTAAAAATTGCTTGCCAAGGGTGGGAGGTGGGGTCAGAGAAATGTTAGTTGTGTGGTTCACAACTGAAGTAATACACATGGCCATCTGAAGGGGTCCCCATAAGACCATTAAGTCCAGGGTCTAAAATTTAGGGATGTACGAAAGTCACTTACCTTGAACCAAATTTGATTCGCGGTGGGGGGGGAGGCGCTCCATCCCCCTCCTGAAATTCTGGCCGGGGGGGAGGCGCTCCGTCCCTCCCCCCCAAAAATCTGGCTGGGGGGGAGGCGCTTTGTCCCTCCACCCCTGAATCCTGGCCGGACGGGCTGCAAATGGCGGCGGCCGTAGCCGCCGCTGCCGCCGTTTGCGTCCCTGCAGTCAGCCATGATAGGCTACGTAAATGTTTATGTAGCCTATCACGGCTGAGTAAAAAAACAAAAACCGCACGTACACAAATGGCAGCGCCCATGGACACCGCCATTTGCGTTCCTTATTTTGGCACGTCTAGTCTACGTAAACATTTACGTAGACTACGGCGAAAACAAGGGGAACACAAATAGCATAGCGTCTACGCTATTTGCATACCCCTTATTTTCGCCGTAGTCTTCGTAAATGTTTACGTAGACTAGACGTGACAAAATAAGGAACGCAAATGGTGGCGCCCATGTGCGCCGCCATTTACGTACGCGCGGTGTTGTTGTTTTTTTTACTCAGCTGTGATAGGCTACGTAAACATTTACATAGCCTATCACGGTATTTTTTTAAAATCTAGCCGTGATAGGCTACGTATATCTTTATGTAGCCTATCATGTTTTTTTGGTTTTTTTTTTTTTTTTTTACTGGAAATGGCGGTGGCGGCAGCCAGTCGGAAGACCGGCTGCCGCAGCCGCCACCGCCAGGAGGATTCGCCCAAGGTAAGTCCTGTCCTGTGGGGGGGGGGGACGGGGGGTGGCAGACCATTTCGCCACCAATTTCGGGGGGCCGAATACGCTGGCATTCGGCCTCCCCGAGATTCGTGGCAAAATTCTCTGACATCCCTACTAAAATTATCTAGCTGCACCAACTGTCAACGCCACTGAAACAAATCAAGGGCTCAGCTAGGAATATGAACCCAGGCCTAACATATCCAAGTTTGATGTTCTCTATCTTTGGGCTGAAATCCTTCTAACTTCCATTCTCCATTTGTTTTAACAGAATGGAGAATTACAAGTAATTACATTTACTTGTAATTAAGATATAGGCATCTCCATTTTTAAGACTGAATGTTTCCACTAAGGCAGCCTACCTGATTCTAGTTATTATTAATAGTAATAATATAATAATAATTAGCTACCCCTTGCTGTATTGAGATTCTACACTGCTGTTTGCACATGGGAACTGCAAATGCACAAAGTATTTGCAAGTAACCATCTGGGCCTGGAATGCCGACTACCAGGCTAGGCACTTACTTTCAAGCAGATCTACTGACACGCCAATATGCTGTATCATGGTGTTATCAACTACATTAAAAAAGGAAGCAAAAGTATCCAAGTTGAGTTGGATACTTTTGTCTCCTTTTTAATGTATGCATTTGTTCTGTTACACATTTTGAAGTCAATTGCCTTCTGACCATTAAAAAAATGCTTGTAATCTAAAGGCATTTATGAATGAAGTATTACGAGATAACAAGTATTTCAACAGCAAATATAAAGGGGTTCAATAATGGTAGTCCCTTGGAGGACATTTTTAATAAAGGCTGTTGGGAAATTTTATGCATACCTGGCCTGTTTAAGAATGCAATTAGCCTTACGTTCCCATTGTAAAACACAACAACATCTACTAACAGTCTTTTTGCACTGACGCAATTCTTGTCTCCATGTAAGGGCAGAAGTGGTTGTTTGGCACCAATGATGATTTACAACTGCTCTCTTTAATCAAAGACGGTACATAGAAACCTCTTATGCCACAGTCTCGCAGTTTCTACTGCAGATTTATGTAGATGTTCCATAGACAGTGACCATGTTAAAAAACTTTTAATATACTGTTCATTCCAGATCACCATTGTCTGCAGTTTTATAGCTGGAAACAGACAAGCCTGTAACAAGAGTTCATTAGTGATTCTGATGGAAATGGTGACTTCATCTAAGAATCACAAACTCTCCTTTTTAGCCACTTGGCATCCAAGTACAGGAGCAGTTTACACAACCCTTGACCATATTGCTGGCTGCTTATTTTCTGAGTTGACACTTCATCAATGTTGATGTTGTGCTATTAGCAAAGCAGTCACCTGGACCTTTTGCCATGGGCATAAACTGCATTTAAACATGCCACTACCAAATACAATTAAGTTGAACAGACAACAAGGGGCTAGATATATGCCCAAGGATCATGTGAACTAGACAAGACAAGCATTGGGCTTTTTGCAACATAGCCTGATTCTATTTATGTTTACTCTGAATCCCACTGTATTCAATGGGCCTTATGCACAAGTAAGTGGACAGATGATTGCTGCTTTAGAGTTTGAGGGAAGACAATGTGTTCCTAGGAGTTAAATACACATACCAGTGTGAACATAAAAGGAGACACACTCTTGCAGGTATTTATTTATACAGTTGTCAAGTGGCTGCAGTACCCTGTTAGTTCAAGATCCACCTAGAATTGTTTTGCAAAGAGAAATCACTTGTTATAGTCCAGACAGTGGCAGTGAAAAGAGATCCAACATTCTAGAAGAAAATTTCACCAATTTTCAGAAATGTGGAAGTGTTTTGAACAGAACTGTGATAAGGAAGCTTGTATACACTTGACCTAAACTTCCCTCCCCATCCCAGTATTAAAAGAAAAATAGAGAGAATTGAGAGTATTTCTGAACAAGAACAGATTACCAATCAGCAGCTTTAATTGTTTTTAAATAGTGTTATTACAGGGGATTTCATCCATATTTACAAAACAGTTTTATTTAAGTACGAATACAAAAGCTCTAAAAAGATACAAAATAATTATTTCCAAAAGCTATAGCACCCATCATGTCTACCAGGCCTAAAATTACACAGCCTCATCAGTAGTTCTCTCAGCGAAATACTGCAAAAAGATAGCTGGATTACTAGTGTAGAATTGATCTAGCAACTTCTTTCGCTCTTTGGCAGAGAGACTAGAGTCCTCATCAATAGTTTTTAACAAAGATAAAAGTTCCTCTTTTGTAGTCTTCTTGGCACTATAGTGATACTCATTTTCATCAAGCCTCTGGCAGAAAGTATATCCTAAAGCAAGCATTAAAAACTATTAATAAAAATGAAGTAGTAATTCTTGGTATTCTATAGAGCTTTTCCTAAGTGTTCATACTGCATTCACACATCTGCAATCAATATGACAATTCTTGAGGGGAGGCTGTTATTACCCGCATTTCACAGATAATGTCCGAAGGCTAAGACCGCCTAGCAAGTTCATGATGGAAGAGAGATTTAGACCAAGGGTTTCCAGTTCACACTCTCGACCAATACAAGAGTTTGCATCTCGGTCTAGTTGATTAACTTTTGGATTCATAAGCCCATATATAAATGATATTTAAAATATAAAATAATCCAGGTGTATAAGATATTTCTTTAGAAGTTTAGTACATTTATATGTCGCATTTCCACATTGAACTGTGGCACACAATAAACATCAACAACTTATCAAAGTGACTGAGGGAGCAATCCCATGGCCGCTAGACAGTTGCTAGACGGCCACAGGATACCTTGTTTTCTGGGAACTGACCTCGGAGCCGGCGCTTCGAGGTCGGTTCCTGGAGAACCAACCTCCCCTCACTTCCGTGCTGCCTCCCCCATCCTCCGCGCTCACAAGAGAAGTGTGGAGTGGCCAAAAAGGGGCATGTCTGGGGGCGTTCTGGGGCGGGGAGGGCAGAAATGCCTGTATCCAATGTGTTATACAGAAGCCTCCTTCCCCACTCAGCCCTCCGTGATTGGCTGTCTAGCCGAAAATGCAGGGCAGGAGGAGCACGGAGGGAATAATCCCCTCTATGCTTGTCCTACCCTGTATTGGATAGGCAGTCGCCTCTGAGTTCAGAGGCCGCCACCTATCTGGATAGGATTGCACCCTAAAAGGTTATTAAAATAAAGTTTACCTGTATTCAGGCTGGCATCTCTCCCATGCTTTATAGCCACAAGCTTGTCACTAACCATTTTATGCAATGTGCCTGGAATCTTGAGTAAAGCAAATAAAATAAATGCTGTCAGTCATTAACAGTTGGGCAGATTACTCAATTACAAGCTCGGGGGGAGGCGACAGAAAGATGGACTTTCAGGTACTTACCTTTAAGACATCTTTTTGATAGTCCACCAAGAACAAAATCAGAAGGTCTGTTTTTCCTTTAGATAAATTTTTATTATTGACTATAGCTTTAGAGAAAGTTCTTTTCACAATCATTCGGTTGTCACTCTAGGAGAGGGAGAAAAATTGTTAATGAACATTTCATACTGCCCTTCCAAGCTCATTTGCCATATCTAATTAACTAGAACATCTATCCTTCATTTTCGGGCACAGGTTTTATATAGTTCTAAGTAAATAGCCCACTGGATATCATGTGGATGCAAGTGGTTCTAAATATGATATGAAGTAAGGTTCATTGATTTTAGTAGAATGTATACACAAGTGTGCTTAGAATCAACACCTAAGAGCTCCTTCCAGTGTTAACTTTACTGGTATATGGGAGCCACTACAGTGTGACTCCTTCCTGCACTGCTTGGTAACATTGGGAGTCCAAAGTCATGTAGGAGAGACCCATGCTGTGTCCCCTTCTCACTTCCATGCTGCTGTAACTCAGAGGTGATTCTGCTATGGGAAGGCATTATGGCTTGGGGTGCTGCCACATATTTTTAGATTGCCAACATTAACAAGTGGCACAGGAAGGAGCTGTGCTCTGGTGACTCCCAATCTCCTGTCACTCAAGGTAGCATTGAAAGGGCCCCCCAAGTGATCGCACTTGCCTCTGTTTGCAGCTTCAGCTCGGAATTCTGAGCTATAACAGCCATGAAGTAAAGTAGCCTCCTGAACTCCTCTCGTGTTGGGCTATCCAGCAACTTCAAGTAGAGCTGAATTGCTTCCAAAGCTTGATCAGTCTTTCCATTAACTGGAAGAAAACAAAGAATGATACAGTTTATGATAAACACCTGCATTATATTGCTTGTCTATTTAAATACAACTGCCAGCACCACAAACTTGCTAGGTTTGCTAGTAAAACACATCATTATTAAGCAATAGTATGCAAAATTTTAGAAATGAGTTTTCACTCCATAAGTCTAAATACCAGAAAGTAGTTGCTTGCTGAAAAATATTGCAAGTTATCTAGAAATTTGCTAGTCATCTAGAAATTTGGCCCCTGAATGGATATTTTTCCACCCACCCCCTCCTTTAAACAGATTCTGCACAGGTTGTCATTTCCTTCAACTACTAAAAGCACAATCCTATGGGTTGCACTCTCGATAGACAGAAGGCTCCGAGTTTGAAACCCTCCAGCTATACTATATCCTGCCAGCAAGAGCCAGGCAGTGAGAGGAAGATGGAGGTGATCTTGCTTCTATTCCTACATTGAAATTGCAAAAAACAGCTAGACAGGCCTTTTCTCTCTCTCCAACTTCTTTTGCGAGGGTATAGTTCCAGATTCGCAATCGTATCGCCTCTCCATGCTCGTAGCTCTATCTACGGGCGCGGAAGAGGAGGTCTGCAGCATCCTATGACACCCCAGACGTTGTCTAGGAGCAATAGGATTGCTCTCTTAAGAACTGTTTCTCTCGGCTTATTTAGGACTGGTTCACCAATTTGATATAATTATGCATGGTGTGGAGAATGTGGATAGGGAGACATTTTTCTCCCTCTCTCAAAATACTAGAACCCGTGGTCATCCTATGAAGCTGATTGGTGGGAGAATCAGGACAGATAAAAGGAAGTACTTCTTCACATAGCGCATAAACTATGGAATTCTCTATCACAGGAAGTAGTGATGGCCATGATAGCATCACCGATGCAATGAATATGGACTTGAGCACGCTCCGGGAGAGAGTGCAGGACAAGAAGGCCTGGCGTGCTATGGTCCATGGGGTCACGAAGAGTCGGACATGACTGAATGACTGAACAACAACAACAACAAAGTGATGGCCACCAGTTTGGCTTTAAAAGGGGGTTAGACAAATTCCTGGAGGAAAAGACTATCAATGGCTACTAGTCTTGATGGCTATGTGCTACCTCCAGTACCAGAGGCAGTGAGCCTATGTACACCAGTTGCTGGGGAACATGGGCTGGAGGGTGCTGTTGCGCTCATGCCTTGCTTGTGGGTTCCTGGTCAACAGCTGGTTGGCCACTGTGTGAACAAAATGCTGGACTAGATGGACCCTTGGTCTGATCCAGCATGGCTCTTCTTACGTTCCTATGTTCTTATATACAAGACTTTTGTCCTGTCTATCCTGAACTATGGGGAAAAGAACCTATCCCTACCAAACACCATATTTGGAGATGGATAACTGTTTAAGACAGACATATCACCTGCCTCCTAGGCTCAAGATGCAATGACTATGGCCCCAATGGCAGGGATTAACATACAGGTGTCAGACCAGTAGAAACTTGTCGTGCAATATCCTTTAAAGACACCATAAGAGTCAACTAATGCCTCCAGAGTTCCTCTTTTGCTTGGCCAGCAGAGAAGGTATCTAGAAGACTCACCAGCTGTATTGGCTTGAATATTTGTAAGCCATCTAAATAAGTTGGCTTTATTAGTCTAGCAGTACATAACTGTGTTCGTGTTGTTTTCAGTATCAGTCTCCTTCAGCCCCCTCTAATTTTTAACAGCCTGGCTACATATCAAAACTAGAAATTGCTGGTGAAAGAGGTCAAGATTACCATTACCCTGTTTTACTCTTTAAAGGGGCTTAAAATTATTTTAAATCAATACATATCTTCCTCACTAGTTTTGTCTGCCTTGGTGAACAGGAATGCTGCTTGCTGAAGATACAAAATAATACACATACCTGTGAATATAAGCTTCAGCCCTAGGCTTTTGTAAGAGCATATGAAGAAGAAACTCCTGCCACAAAGGCACAGGAATAAATGTCTGCAACCACAGCCAAATAATGTAGATGCTCTCAGTATACCACCACCAGCTAACTGGCCTGCTCTTCTATTTCTTGCTAAAAATAAGATGCTTAGCAAGATCATCAACACTGCAGTGCTCCAGAAGGGCCTCCTATTGCACTCCACCCCTATTTGTCAGCTGTAAAATAATAATCAGTTTTGACAGATTGTTGACAGAGAACTCATCTGCTTATTTTGCATGTAGCCAGGCTAGTTTGCTTTTCAGTGACATTGGTTATGAAGGCAATACCACAAAAACCATATCCAAAATTTACTTGTATAAGAAGAGCACCCAAGATCCAACTGCACAGTGCTGGGCGTTGAAGGCAGGCAGGCACAGCAGCACTAGTATAGAATCCTTGCCAAGATCCAATAATTTTATACATTTCTATTATTCGTTTAAGGTCGTTTCCCACCCTTCCTTCAAAGAGCTCAAAGCAGTAAAAGTGAGAGGTCTTCAGGCCATGAATATCCAAATATTGGCCAAACTTTGGTATGCTTAGCTTCAGAGATTAGCTATAATCAGGCACAGTCATGATAAAGAATTCATGCAACTGTAATACACATGACCTCCAAATGTTCATAGGAGAGGTAGCACTGGGTAGGGACCATACTAGACCAATGCTTTTCAAACGTTCTACCTTGAGGGAACCTCTCCCATATGAACATGTCTTACTGAGGAACCTTTGCATGTTTCCCACAGGGCCCCCATATGTTACAGAGGATTGTAGGGTGCACACTCAGTTCACATGGGACAGTGGCCAGGCCTATCAGGACACATAATTGTATCAATAGAGGGCATGTCCAAGAATATACCAAAGCTGCACACTGCAGAAGAAAATTGGTAAGAGTGGTGGACAAGCCTGTTACAATGTTTGCTCAAACTGATCATGTGTGTCTGATATGAATCTGAACCTGATTTCATGCCCTGTGAAACCACCACCTCAGGAACAATGGATAACTGGGGAATTAGTGTGGTGCCAGGAAGCCATTTCCCTCTGCAACCTCTGGCACTATTCTCTGAGGACAGACAGCTATCCATCTGGTAGAGCTGGCTCAGAAAACTAGTACCTTAGCCAAATTAATAGGAGCCAATGTGTGTAACGTGGGACTTTTGGTTTAGATAATACAGCTTCACCTCAACGTTTCTGGGAAGGAACGACAAGGTCAACAGCTTCAGGACTTAAACAAATAAGAATGTTTGTTAATAGAAAGGTGGAGGGGACAGCAATTTATGAATGCTTCATTACAAGGTCCAAATTAAGGATTTCATGCTGAAAGCTATCTTGAAAGATGATGGGGGAATGAAACGGAGAATGACTTGAATGATAGTGAGCCAAAATCAGTTACAGAGCTGAGCTGAGCTGGAGCGAAACACAAACATGGACGCTTCAAGACAAAGCCGAATGAAGAACAAGGACGGAGGGGTTAGTTACCTATCTTTAGTCTGCTGTGACAAACGGCAGGGGTGGGGGTAGAATTCTCAGTGGTAGGCTAGATTCACGAAAAGGAAGATCAGGCATGCCCAGGCCTCAGTAGGGCATTCAACAGGCAGAAACATGAGATGGTTGGATACAGGAAGGGAACCCAGTTAGAGATCCAGGAGTGAATCGGGCAAAAGTAGCTGCCAAGCAGTCAACTCTTGAGAAGCACATTAAGCAGAGGAATCTGAGAACAATTATATTTTAGGAGACAAAAGATGTGTCCCTACTGCAAAAGGAATTCCACAGGAAAACAGAAGGGTGGACGGAGATGGCAGTCAGTTTCTGGAAAAGGGGGTTGTAGATGCTAAATGGGTGAGCTGATACTAGGCAGAACAGTCACAAAGGGGCACAAGGCTCCCAATATGGTCAATTACTATGTGGCAGATGTTACCCTGACGACATTTGGTTGTAGGGGCAACTGGCTTAGCATGCTCAGGAACTTCACTGCTCTCGGCATTCAGGGGCTTATCTTATTTCCATTCCAATGGAGGAATCATAGGGCGGGGCATCGCTGCCTTAAGCTGTGCTAGCTAGAGAAAGGCAAGATGGATGGTTCAAGAGAAAGCTGAGGTGTTTCGGCAACACTGAGAATTCCTGGACACATTTCCAGGGAATCTCTGGCTTCCTCCAGAACAGAGCTTGAAAGCCAGTTCAGTACACCAGTCCTCCTTGAAGCTTTTTCCTGCCATAGAGCCTACAAAGATAGGCCAGATAATGTCGCTTGGAGTGAAAAGTGCTTTCTCGAAGACAAAATTAAAAGCCAAGTTCAGTCATCTGTTGACTTCTTTTGCATGGCAGAACCAGATTAGTGCTCAAGTTACCCCCTTAGCTAGTGCATTTAAGAAGACCATAAGCGGGCTCAATCTGGCTAAAAATGGGGCGGGGGAGTGATCAGGGAGCAGGGCTCATGAATTTCATTGAGGCTCCCCTCAATCTTTCCCCCATTGTTCAAGCACTGAACTAGAAAGGAGCAAACTGAAGAGGTTGGGCAGTATCCCAGGCTAGCAGCACATCAGCACTAAACATGTTGCCCAAGTGGAAATGAACACTGGCACAACGAGAATCTACCACTTGCTAATGCAGCCCTGGAAACTAACCCAAACTAGCACATCTGGAATGGGATGTGTTAGCGGTGCTCCCTTCCATGACCTCTGCTGATATGCCCCATTCTGGAAGCACTATTTTGGCCTAGTTTTCAGGGTTAACTAGCAGGCGGTAGCTTCCCATTTCATGAGCGGATCTGGAAGCTAGCACCATGGCAGCATTGGATACTGCCCACAGTTACCCATACTATCTGAACATATTTCTAGGTATGAATTCCAGACATATAACTTATGACAGTATATATCTTGGTCGCTGGAACCTGAACCTCAGTAAATCAGAACATGTTGGGCGACCATGAAGAATTCCCTATCCCACTCTATATCACAATAGCTCAAGCTGGGATCTAGGGCAGTCATTTCTGAACCCACCAATAGAGCACATGGAGAAGTGAGGTAACTCCTCTCTACCAATGTATGGGAAAGTTTGAGGGTGGATGGAATTAGCATACATCCTACCTCCAAGATCTTCTAAATTTAAGCTGCTAGGGAGTCTGCCCACTGCACACCTTAAAAAGTATTTGGAGTAGATTAATTTGGATCAGAGGAAGCATTTTCTACCTCCAGTCACAAGTCACAAACTCCCAACTAAAGGACTCAAAGCTCTGAAGGGGACAGAACTCCTAGAAGCTGGGAGAATGGAATCGGGTGTCAGATGGGGCACATCCCTGGACCCCATCTCCTGACCCCAGTTTTTCTACCCCATTATATCCTAGGTGGAAGGGAAGCAAGCCGCAGGACTGTGAGTTCGCCATTGGGGATTTTTTCCTTCCTTAAAAAAAGTAATCTGAACACCTAGGGTGTCCCATGGGGATGCAAAAACTTCCCCCATTCTCTCTCTGGATGGACCCATTTCACAGGGCCACTTGCTTCGCTATTAGAGGTATGCAGGCCAAATCAAGTATTTAGTCTTTTGCAGTTATGTGCTCCTTGAATCTCATTGCGCTTACCTAGCAGCTCTGCAATTCCAAGGTGGATATCAGGTGCATGATTTAAGAGTGGCT
The DNA here is from genome assembly GCF_057233095.1 of Heloderma suspectum. Lineage (NCBI taxonomy): Eukaryota > Metazoa > Chordata > Lepidosauria > Squamata > Helodermatidae > Heloderma > Heloderma suspectum. The sequence goes on along the minus strand of NC_139458.1, from coordinate 108,409,724 downwards.
CTTTTTTTTGGCTATAGTATTTGCCAATGGCATCAAACAGCAGTAGTTTCCCCACATGTGCTTTGTCAGGTCGATCAGGCAAATTTCGGCTTACATCAACCACCGTTGGATCTGGGAGATATTCCAAACAGTCTATTGCTGCCGACAGCCATTCGTCCGCCCTAGGACAGGAAAATTCCCACATCTGTATATTTTCGGAGACACTGGCTCAGCTCTAGGTAAAGTTAGTCATGACTAAGTCCCATGGTTGGGGGTGGGGGAATGCAAAGCACTATGGGAGATTCATGAAAGGAACTACTGTGGTTTCTTTATTTCTTCTTTTGTTAAAAAGAAAGATGAAAGCACATGCTGCAGAGGGCACAATTTGGACTGGGACCCCAGTGCTGGGTGGGGGGAGGATAACCCTTTCCCTTGCCTGGGATCCCAGGGCTGTGAGTGGGGAGGATAACCCTTCTTCCCAAGTACGATTTTCCATGTTGAAATCTCACCTTCTTCCCAAAAACTGACATTTGCTCTGTGGGACAAAGTAAACCTTGTCTACAAATCAGCTTTTCCTCTGCCAACTCATACGAATATATCTACTTACTGGGAGTCACCAAAAGCTTTCAAGATTTCTCGGTCCAGGTAGTTGCTGGTGATGCTACATTCAGATTCTGGCTTTGTTTGTGGAAATCTGGATGCTCCCTTTTGGTACTCAAGTAAAGAGTCAAGTAGTGGAAGATCTATAAGCTGCAGGAGGCGGGCAATTGTTTGCTCTCTCCAGACTTCATTAATAACTAGGAAGGGTGAAAGGCACAAGCCAAACAGCAAGTTAGTTAGCAGAAGTTATTTAAAGATGAAAAAGTAATCCAACATTGCAGTATTTGTTTTTTAGCCTAGGAGACTTAATACCTCACTGCAGAATTGTCAACCTCAAGCATACTTTATCTGAGTCAACAGACAGGCAACCAATAGCAGTGTATGCAGTGAACAACAAGGATTTGGACATATCCGAAATGCATTACATTCTTTCCTGGGTAAACGGCAAGTGATCTTTGCTGGACAGGGGTCCAATCACATAAATCATGCTAATAAGGATGCATAAAGAAAGAAGGCCTTGTTAGAGTTGTTGGAGCTGGAACAATGACGCGCTTAGCTTCAAGTGCCCCAGCCACATTCAGGGATTTCAAAACTGAAAGCTCAGAACTTGTCTGCTTGCTACGTTTCCTAAGCAGTACTAGATTTTCAGATCTTGCTTTTGGTCAACAACAAAAATCAGAGAGGTGGCAGCAACATCTTAGAGCCATCTTGTTTAAGCCAGCTCTATTTTTAAAAAGATGGAACATTTGTATCACTGATGGCTAAGCTTTTCAGCAACTGTGCCATAAATCTAGTCCAAAGTATGAGTTATTGCCACTGTAATAAACACAGTAGCCTGGGGCAGTTTTACCTCTAGTCTAAGAAGCTGGGGGAGGGCAGGCAGTGGCACATTGCTGGAGAATCAGGCAGAACTGTCTGTGTCTATACCAGGCTTCCCCAACCCAGTGTCCTCCAGATGTCCTAGACTACAACTTGCAGCATCCCGCAGCCAGCCACATTGCGGAAGGCTTATATATACCATGCATGAGGAAACTTTTTTCTCTTGAGGGTTGCATTCCCCCAGGGGCTTCTTATCAGAGGAGTGCATGAGACCAGCATGCAGGGCCAAAGCCAGTGGTGGGTGTGGCCACCCCTTTTCTCTGTCTCTTTCTTCTACCTCTGACATGCTCTTCTTTCTCCCCCCTCAACCCCTTGGACTGCTGGGGAAGGGAAAGATGACTCTTGCCAGAGCTTTGAGCGAATTGTTTGCTTTTGAAAATTTTGAAAATTAGGCCAAGAATTGCCCATTCCTGGTCTATACAATCATTGCCTGGTCCTTCTTGCTTCTCTCCAGGTGTGCAACAAACACCTATTCCTTTTGACGTGGGCCAATGCCCTGATTGGCCATCTGATTTATGATGACTGGGAGACAACAAGCATCCGTTAGAATTCAGGCAAAAATGCAACACAATGTATTCCTTTTGTTTTGAGCCCCATATTTTCTAATAAATATAGGCGAAAGGAGCAAGTCCCTCCAGTTTTAAACCAGACAGATATTTCTTTGCTGCAAGCAATTCTGATCTCTTTACGTCACTTACCTTGGCGAGACAAGCTTGAGGATATATTTACTTGAGAGGAACAAACAGGCTTTAGACTCAAGTTTTCCAAGAGATCCTCCAAGCTACCCGATTTCACTGGTGTGCTATGCAATGCTCTTTTCTCCTGTCTGAAGTAAGAAGAGTAGATGATTCAAGTATCTGCACATTATCCAGGAAGGTCCTGGTAGCGGTAGTTGGGTAAAGTCTTTAGACATGAATTTTGAACTCACCACTGCCTCAGCTGAAGGACTAAATAATACATTCATTTAAGCTCCCCAAAAGAAATGGAGAGTGGGAATACTCAAGAGATAATTTAATGCAGATTAGTCTGTTTTAAGGCAGGAGTGTTGAACCTCTTTCAGCTTGAAAGGTGAATTCCATTTTGGAGAAGCTCAGGGTGGGGAGATTCCCGTAGTGGGTGTGGCTAAAGGCAAAAGGGGCTGAGCCAAAATACCAGCATATTTTAGATGATGATTAATTTCATTTCTATACCACCCAATAGCTGAAGCTCTCTGGGCAACTTACAGCAATTCATAAGACAATAAAATACAGCATAAAAGTACAGCAAACTATACAGTATAAACATTTTAATATACAAAATTTAAAACAATTTAGACAGCTAAAAACAGTTTCAGTACAATACTAGACTTCTTTAGATGGCTGGCATAAACGCCCCATCATATGCCAATAAATGCCTGGGAGTGCAGGACAGTCTTAAACTGACACTGAAAAGATGACAGTGCTGATGCCAGGCGGGCCTCAGTGGGGAGCTCTTTCCACAGTTGGGGGGCCACCACTGAGAAGGGCCTCTCCCTTCTCACCACCTGCGGAGCCTCCCTCAGAGGAGGCACTCGAAGGAAGACCCCAGAGGTTGATCATTGTGTCCAGGCAGATTCAGGTTAAAGCCCTTCCTGCCAGTAACTTAACCTCAGGCGAGGCATTTCAACCTTTTAGAATGGAGAAAATACTGCACAAAAGCTGGGGAACTACCCAATGATTGGTGCCTGGGGGAAAGGGGGTTGGGCTGGGGGAAGGTGGAATGGCCATCTGGGGAACCCTGGAGGGCTGGACTGGGACCCCAGGAGTGCCAGATGTGACCCCCAGGCTTGAGGTTCTGTGTTCCTACCTTAAGTTAGCCAACTGGCCATAATCCGATTTCTGTCAGGAGTAATACAGGGTAGATTTCCCCACACCACTCCCTTTAATTTACATATATTGCAAAAATACAGATGTTGAAATATAGAAGTTGGAGTCTTCTGGCTTAGCACAGGATACAAGGCTGTGAGCTTGTGTACGTGGCATAGGATCCTTTGTCTATACTAGTTATTTTTTTTTAATGTTTTATATATATCTGTATCTATACTAGTTATGGAGGACACATTTGAAGTGCAGCTATTTTTAAAAGAAAGCCCAAATAAAGCTTCCTATGTGCTTAATGTCCTTCTCCATGTTTGGAAAAACCAACCACACAGTCCAAGGTAAGAGGGAATTTTCATTATGCGTGACAACCACCAAGGCAATGGCATAGGGCACATCATAGGGGGTCAGGAAGATGGAATTTGCTCGTTGTGGGAAAGGTAGATGTCAGCACAATTCTATGCATGTTTGCTCAAAATTAAGTTCCATTGACTTCAAGTAAATGGGCACAGGACTGCAGCCTCAGCGTAGGAGTGTAAAAGCATCTCTGCTATCCCTGTCATAGCAGAAACCACACTCCATCACAAAAACAAGGGGATTTTTAGTCTATATATGTTGATGTCCACCTATTAATCTCAGCAGTAAAAAAAACCCCAACACAAGCTAGGTTGACATTCACACATGAGGCAATTCTCAAAGCACTTTAGGGTGCAATCCTATATATGTTTAGACATAAAGAAGTCCTACATGGCTGGCTGGGGAACGCTGGGAGTTGTAAGACTCCTTTCTGCCTAAACATGTTTAGGACTGTGCCCTTAAATAGTGAAGGAATCCAGAGGAACCTTAGAACCCCAAGTGGGTTCACTCAACAGCAATTCTAGTGGTAAAAATGCTTCTCCCACAAATAAATGTGTTTCTTGCTTCAATTCACCCCGTTATGTGGTGGGGAAACACAGGGAGACTTCCAGTGTTTCCCCACCCTCAAACGCCTGCACCTCCAGAACAAATCACAAGATTTCTCAAAGATAAACCCAGATTTCTATGGTTATAGGCTTGTCAGTTTTTCTAGCCCTTCTAATCTTGTGTGTTACTTTTGTTGAGCAAGCCTAGTTAATAAAGATGATGATGATAATGATAGCAGGCATCCGCAAGAATTGTGTTTGCAGTGTGACAAACCCTTACTTCCAATATAGATCCACAGTGCCCCTAGAGTATTTGGTCAGTGGGCACCCTGGTGGGCAACTTAAATAGTTTTATCTAGCTTTATCTCACTTCCTTGTCATCCAAAATGTAAACAAAACCTTAACCCTTTTTCTTGAATAGGCTGACTGTTTCCAACCACTTTGGGCTTTTGAGATATAAGTTGCTGTCATTAAGAAGGTGGGGCCCAGCCACCAGGTAATTTTCTGATTTGCTGACTAAACCACTGACATCAAAAATTGAGGCTGTCATGGTATTGGACCAACCAACCATCAGTCTCTGCAAAGGGGCTCACTTTTACAGAGCAGAGATCCCCATAAAAAAGATCCCCTCATTCCTTCTAGAGCTTTTCCTTTATACCATCTAAGTGGAAGCCAGTTGCAATCTCAGACCATCCTTCTGCAATAAACTCTGCATAGGCTCTGAGGCCCAAGACTCCATTCAAGTAGTAATATGACTAGATAAGTTAGACTGACTTTTTGATTTAATTTGGAATTCTGTGTATGTGATTGTTGCCTTCCCTGTCCCCTCCGCCCCCCGATTCTCTTTTTTATCCTAAATAAATGCAGTCCCATTTAAACTGTATCAAAATCAAAGGGATAAATTAAACTGTATCTATAAACTCTCATGGGTTGGGGCAATTCTGCAATAAATAAATAAATAGTATGTTTGAGTAGCTTCTCACCACAAAAAGCTATCTCAAAACAACTTATGCACACAAATACAAAAATCTATAATTAATATAACAGAAAAAATATAAACTATAATCAGCACAATAGAAATAAAAATAAACACAATAAAACAATCTAAAAATGATAGCTACATGCCCTAAGCCAGTAGAACAAGCCAGTTCTGCCTACATTCTCCCCAGAGTCTCCATTTAGCAAAGAAAACAGGATCTGTATTTATTGTATAAAACTGTGCATATCATGACTAAGTTAAGTCCCACCCATTTCAGTGGGTCGACTCTAAGTAGGACTAACATGGGATACAACCCCTACTTTGCATTAAATAACCAAATACATAATTCTTCTAAAGAGCAATCATATCTATGTTTACTCAAAAGTTCAATGGGGCTTACTCCCAGATAAGTGGGCTTAAGAGTACAGCCTAAATCACACACCCTACTAGTATTTAACAAAGAGGCACAACAGAATGCTACGCAGTTTATTCCACTAGGGTTGTGTACAGAGTACAGTGCAGTCAAATGAGGTCTCTTGGTTTACTGATGAAAACTGGCAAGTCATTTTAATTAAGTCTCAGGAGAAAGAAGCATGTCAGTCATACGTTTTACACCACATACATAAGACCACACTCTTGTGTTCCACATTCGTGTATACCCTAGTTCCATACTCAGACAGTAACAAAAACAGAATTTCCACATCACCTAAAAAAGAATATACTGAAAGGAGAATTTCCCCTTTATTCACAATTATTCCATATGATTTCGTCTTGAGCATCTGCTCTCAGATCCATCACTTTCCAATTAGCTAGAACGATACAAATAGAATCTTACTCAATAATTGTAGTTGCAGGTATCAGCAAACCCACTGGCCTCGATCTAGTGGAAATTTGTCCTATTTAAATCCTATCAAAATCAAAGGGATAAGTTAAACTGTCTCTATAAACTCTTCTGTGTTGGGGCAATTATGCAAGAGCTACTTGCTTTACATGGTTATTTTATGGATTTGAAAATAATAATAATGCCCTTGGTATTCTTCCCATGTCACTCTAGGCTGGGATTTCATAAACAGAATGGATTCAAAGTTGTATAATCTTCCTACACTTAATCTCAAGTCATATTCCCTTATAATTAATACGGCAAACAAAATAGAAGCTGGAAATGTATTTAACAGTGCAAATAGATGAAGGCAGAATGATGGAGGCTTTAGATCAAAACAACATAAGCTTTACAAACCCTGCATCCAGTTACACATGGCTAATCTCATTAACTTGAGTGGATTTATCCATATGGAATTGTACATAGGAACATATGTTTAAAATCAACAATAAAAACAAAAGAGAATTGCTATTTAATTAATTGTATTGCGTCCCTTATGTGATTGAATGTCTTTTTCTGATAACTGCTGATGAACCAATAGTACTGACCAGAAAGAATTCATATTTATTAGCAAGCAGGACCTGCAAATGTGGAAAATTTATGTTCAGGTTCCCAGCCAGCCATGTCCTTGTTCGGATACTCCATTCCATTTCTGCTCCCACACCAGTTTTCCATTTTCTTCCTCATAACAGCTAGTCAGTATTCCATGGCCACTGAGCATGCTCAGTCCTCACTGGTCTGTTGTGACGAATACCCTCCCTTAATTTTTACTTAATTGGCTTCATACTTCTGCAAACCTCTTGTGTATGGTTAGTGCTATTTTGGGTACATCGCATCTACACCTGGTGAATGAGTTGGCTATTGGGGAACTCCACTGACTTGCCCCATTCCAGAAGTTCTAATTTGGGTTAGTTTTCTGGGGTTACACTAGCCAGCACTAGGATTCATTTCCGCTAGTGTCACAGCAGCACTGGATACTGCCCTTGATATATACTTTTTTTTAGCATCTTTATTGTGCAGAGTGGTTTACAGGCCTCATCACATTAATCTTTCCTGCCTATCTCACAAGGTTTTAGTTATTTCCAATATTCAGATGAGGAACTAAGGCTGAAAAATGGCAGTTTGATTAGCTCTACCAAGTGGTTGAGGTGGAGCTTGATTCCTGTTAATGTATTGCATAGTTAAGTCAGAACCCATTGAGCGAAGTCCACAGCCAATTCCACAAGAACACATAGATCTTCCTCAATCATTGACGGCTGGACAGTTTATAATTGCAGTTTTTCCTTCCATGGCAAGATCCCACCCCCGTCCATTTTAAGCTGTGTACACAGTTCTATGAATGGCAGCCACTGCACAGAATTACAGAATCCATTAATGTTACAGTATTTTTTTAAAAATGAAAAAACTGCACTAGCTTGTGCAGATCCAACCACAGTAAGAAGTGGACCTTACTTCTGAATAAACATGTACAACATTAGGGTACAAGGCTCCATTCTAGCAGGTCTCCATAGGAAAGTCCCAATGAACTCTATAGAACTTAATTCCAAGTAAGTACAATTAGAATTAGCCCAGTGGTTCTGAACCCCCTTCCAGCCCGAGGTCTGAATTCAATTCTGGAGAAGCTCTCAGGGGCCACATTCCAGTGGTGGGCGGGGATGAAGGCAAAAATGGGGGGGGGCAAAAATGCCAGCATATTTTAACTCTTATCGCCAGCAGGGCTGATTTGATTTAAATCAAATTTATTTAAATCATAATTTAATCTCTTCTCTGAAGAACTCAATTGTAATAATTTAAATCACAGTTTAAATCACTAGTGAGGAAGATTCTATGTAATCATCATTTTTAGTAGAAGTACATTATTGTTTAATGTAACCATAACGTATATTCAGAGATGTAGGTTTCATTAGGAAGTAGGTACACAGTGGAGGATACATGCAGCAGAAGTTTCCTCAGGAGTCAGGATTGCATGAAATATGTTCTGTGCACTTTTGGTTTCACTTTCCATTCCCCTACCCTGTCCTTTGCATTTCTATCCAGACTCCTCCTCCTAGTTCAGATCGACTCCATCTCCCCAGATTCTCTATTCATTGACCTTCTCTGTCTTTGCACTTAGAGAGAGGCAAGGGGGGGGGAGAGAGAGCGCGCGAGAGAGAGAGCGCACAGTTCTGCACACCACCTGCAGTGCAGAATAGGACTGATCAGGTTATCTCCCATCTCCATAAACTGCTGTTAACGTATTCATAGAGTATAATTAGAACTTGTATAATTAGCATTCATGATGATATCATTGACCTAGGCTCTTCTTTAACTAATTGTTTTAAGAAAATTTCAAAATTTGATGTAAACCAAAAAATCCAATTTAAATTCTTTAAAATCTGTGTTTTTATTAAAAAACACACATACACAAACCATTGATTTTTATCAACCCTGATTGCCAGTAACTAAGCCTTAGGAGAGGCATTTCAACCTTTTAGAATAGGGTGGGGAGAACTCAGAAAGGCTGGGAAACCACGAACTGGTCGGTGCCCAGGGTAAAGGCACATGAGCGCCTAGGGAACCCTAGATCTGGGCTCCGAGCAGGCTGGATTTGGCCCACAGGCTTGAGGTTCAACACTCCTGAATTAGACTATGTACACAGTAGTACAAGAAAAATGCATCTTCCCCATCTTCAGCGATTCATTTGGAACTAACCTCTGACGTATAAAATGGCCACACTCTTTCCCAATGGGGCTATCCACTTGGCTAGCTGCATTTGGGAACCTATAGAGGCTGCAGCTGCTATCTTCAAACACAGGCCGTTTGTCTTTTCCAAAGACGCTGGTAGGAACAGCCTCAAACACTTTGTAGTCCATCAACGCCTGACACACTCTCACGACTTTAGTCCTGGAAATATCCACATCCCCAAAGTATTTGTTCTGGAGAAGATGGGCATAGACCACGTCCACTGCATCAGAGCCAATAAAACAGTCGCGATGACATTTCAGGTTCTGACGCCGCTTTTTCACTTCGACTTGAGCCCGAAGTGTGTTGATAATGCTGCTCCAGACGTACGTGGCTCCAAATGGTCTTTGTGCCAAGCTGAAGCCTGAAGAAGCAATGCAGAAGTATCACCAAATATGTTTTAGTTCCGGAAGCTGAAGATGGACTTAGCCAAGATTTTTAGGAATCCCTTCCAGAAGTGTACATAATCTACCAAGGTAATATTTGTTTGCCTGAAAAGCTGTCATCCCTCTCATTTGTTGGTGGCATTAGCAAGATCTCCCTCTAGTGGCTGGTGCTGGAGATTATAATAGTCACGTTCCCACATTCCCACGGAATAAAGCGATTTGATTTTTTGACAAATGGCTGGAGGCTGTTGTACTGCTGAATGTCTCCTGATCAAATGGCTATAGGCTTCTTCCTGAATATACTGGGTTGGATCCAGATTTAATTTAGCCTCTTTATTTCAATGGGTCTGCTCTAAGTACAACTAAATCTGGACCCCACCCTCTGTATACAGCTGGCCTTTTTCATTATATAAATGGATATTATCTTGAAATACAACTTGGTCATTAGCAAACAACACAAATGCTGGTGCCCACGCAAAGCAGCCTGCTATTAAAGAGCCACTCATTTCCTCAAGCTTTCTTCACATCCATACTTTGCACAGACTTTTTAAAAAAACTGTATTATTAGGACGCACAACTCAGTAATAGAGCACAAGCACCACATGCAGCAGTTTGAATACCCAGAACCTCCAGTCCATTAAAAATACTTAAAAAAAAAAAGTAGCCATGGTATTGTGGTAAAGTATTGTGAAAAACAGTATATGAACACATTGAAGAAAATTACAGTCTAGATACTTCAGTACTATGCATGGGTGTCATTTAAAATGGGGAGGAGGTTGGGGGAACCTCTTGCACACATTCAAGACTGAAGTTGGGGGGTGGAAAGCAGTGAATTCTCATAACATCTGTTGTGGTTACTATTTGTACCTTATAATTATAGCCGAGTCATCTATACAGGATGGTACAAGTACCTTTGATGTATTTACTCAGTACTCACTCCCATTTAATTGTTTATGACAATAGTCGGTGTGTAAAATTCAGAAGTGAGCCACAAATATAAATGCTCCTGTGGAATAATCATACTCAGTTGAGACACCAGGTTGGGCGGTGTGAAAGCTTCTCCTTGGAACACCTAAATGGGATCTCTAATACTATACATATCAGGACAGTAAAATTAATGGGTTGTATCCAATGTCAGTCTAACTTACGTCTCACTCATGTCAATGGGTCTACTCTAGGTAGGACTAACATTGAAGATAACCCAGTATGGCTGGATACATTCTGCTTAGATAAAATAACAGTTCCATTCTCTATTTTGATATCTACAGTACAGTAACATACATAGTACAGCACTTGCTGCTATGGAGGCCAAATAGACCCCAGGGATAACAATGTTTGTTAGCAACATTTGGGTTGTGCCAGTGTCCCAGTGAGCTACCCAAACTGGGAGGAAAGTATATCATCTCCAGGAAAGGGTTCACCAGGGACTGGCTTCCACACACTTACACATTTGTACTTCCCAAAGGGGGTCACACAGCAAAGGTGGAGGTTTTCACACTTAAATGTAAACAGCAATTTATTAATGGTTTTTACAAGTGGCAGGAAATACCACACAAGGAAAGCATGCAACATGCTGATTAACAATGCCTCTAGCCATCAGTGAGTAGTTCAAGTATGGGGGAAGAATGGACAAACATCTTTTTATTTTCATTATTAAAAGAGATGGCTTTTCATGGAACTAAAGCAAAAAGGTGGGTGTAAAGCAAGAGAGAATAATTTCCCCATGGAAAGGCTTCTCTTCTTGAATAACATTACCAGAGAGACTCCAGCCAACCTTTGAAATAAAGTCAATAAGAGAAGCAGCCAACCAGCTCTGCACATTGACTCAGCCGGGTGGCAGGTCAGGAAAACATCAAACATACCAGAATTGGGAGGAGGGGTGGAGGGAAGCCTATGCTGAGAGCACACCGACACTTCAGCCAGCAGAGCCCCAGGGGCAAACCTGCGTGTTCACGCCACTTCACTTTAGCACCAGAGCAACCGAGTTGACGGAGGAGAAGTAGTCACCCTCCGGACGAGGAGCAGCAGACACCAGACGTGGAATGCCAGTTGGCCTTTCCACCCGGGCTGAAGCGAACGCTCTCCCAGAAGATAAGCGAGGGCAAGAGGAGAAGCTTCGGAGTTGTGCAAGAGGACCAGACCAAAGGTTCATCGTCCGGTTAGCACGGCATTCTGTCTCCAGCGGTGGACAGCCAGATACCGTTCGAGGGAGAGAAAACTCTGCCCCGCCGCCGCCCCCCATCACCAGCTGGGAGAAAGACCTCAAGACCTACTGAAACGCAATTGGGGAGGGGGCGGGAGAGAGAAAAAGAGGCGCCCCCGCGCGGTACAGCTACGGGCCTGAATGTGTCCATCCATTAAAAGCGAAGCGGGGCGTGCTTCTCGTCTGAGTGCTCCTGCCTCTGCCCTCGACCTGGCCCGAAACGCCAGCAGGGGAGCCCGAGGAGGGGCGGTCCTCCCTGCCGCTCTGCCCCTGCAAATAGCCGCTTACAGCCCCGTCCCGGCCGGCCATGTGCCCTTCACAGGCGCCCCTTCCCGCTAACGCTCAGCTCCGCCGCCCTTACCTGGGGGCTTGTTGGCCGGGCTGTACACCGCGCAGAGATTCAAAGCTGCCGCCTTCTCCTTCACGGTAGCCATAGCGCCCGCCGGGCTCGCAAGCGCGTCTCCGAGAATGGCCGGAGGACCGCTGCCTCCTAGCGGCCTGGTGGCAGGGGAAGGGGGCGGTGCCTACAGGCCGAGGCCGCTCCTATTGGCCTACATTCGTTCCGAGGGCGGCGCTCACCGACCTCTCAACATTCCGGGGGAGGCCGGAGTGTTCCGAAGTGGAGCCGTACCGGCGCTCGCTTCTCCGCTCTAATCTCCTCCAGGGGTGATCGAACGCAATAGAGGAAGAGGCGGCGGCTGCTGTCTATCGCCAAGGGCTAGGTAGAGAGAAAAAATCAGGAGGTCCCGCCGCTGCCATCATGCTTTAGTGGAGAGAGTTGTTTCTGCGGTGAGATCCCGCTCTTCGGTAGGAGCGGAATCCTGTCCTTCTTGTACTGCAACTGGGCGTCCTGAATCCCAGATGGAAAGGGGGAGGGAGGGATGATGATGAATGTATGGGGTTGGGTGAAAAATAGTTCTATGTGCGCAATCCTGTGTATGTCTTAGACAGAAATATGCATAGGACTGCACACACAAAAGGAATAATAGAATCCAGAACTGTGTTACAGTGCAATCCTATGCATGTCTACTCAGAAGTAAGTCCCATTGAGTCAAATGGGGATTACTCACAGGTGTGTATAGGATTGCAGCCCTACAGTGCAATTCTATGCATGTTTACTCAGAAGTATGCTCTAGTGAATTCAATCATACTCCCAGATAATCATATAGGACTGCAGCTGTACAGATGTACAGGGTATGCTGCTAAACCAGCTTAGGTTTGTAATACTGGTATGCCCACAGAGTTTAATTTGAGGCAAGGCTCATCCATGGATCCTATTTTCAACATTGGGACAAGCAATGTTAAAGACAAGAATATGTCTGAGCGTGTGAAGAGTACCTTTCCTTCTTCAGGGAGTATTTGCAGCTAAGTCCCCACAGATCTCACACTGCAGAACACCACTTCAGAGTCTGAGAATGTGGCTTTTACCTGGACTGTGATACTTCCAACTATCACAGTTGTAGGCAATGATTGATTGGTTTGTATCCTGGATTTGAAAAGTGCCTTCTCCCTTCTGGCTTGGAACATAACTTTCCCATTCATTTCCCTACAAAGGTTGTCTATTAAGCAAAGGGCAATTTCTGTTCCAAACCCGAGCCTGTAGTTAGATTGAAACGGGGCTAGATAATTGAAACTGGCAACCCTGTCTGTGGTTAATCAACTGAGATACTGGTGTACATTCAATGCAATCTGGACTTACCCTCAACAGTATTAAGAACTGGAATTCAAACAGAAATCACAGATCAGTAAGGCTATGAGTTTTGGAGAATTTATTTTCAGGGATCTGCTGAAAGTCCAACAAGTGTTATATAGATCTCAATTACGATTTTAAGGATATTCATACTTACCATACAGAATTTATAGGCAACAATAGCAGCATAGCAACATATGTAATACACTATTAATTAAGGAACGAGTCGCTAAAAAAAAAAATCTGCTTGGTGCGTCAGAACATACAGAACTAGGCCAGCACATAGTGAACTAAATCTGTGGACACTGAAATCTTTGTTTTATTTTACTAGATACAAAACAGATGTTAGCACAATTCTAAACATGTTTCTTCAGAAGAAGGTCCTCTTGTGTCCAATGATGGGATGCAGATTTATTCCTACTTAGAGTACACCCAATGATTTCACTGTGTCTACTTTAAGTAGGACTAAGTCTGGATCCAGCCTGATCAGGAGTACTGCTCCCAAGAAATTGCAACCGAAAGAAAGCTGAAGGAATCCATCTCGTCTTATGTCATTTATCTGGATTGATTTATAAATTTTATATGAACTGAGTAAATTTATTTTTTGGTACTTATCAAAGTCATTAAGGGCATAATCCTATGCATGTTTAGCCAGAAAAAAGTCCTACAACTCCCAGCATGCCCTAGCCAGCCATGGTAGCTGGGGAATGCTGAGAGTTGTAGGACTTTTTTTTTCCTGTCTAAGCTTATACAGAATTGCATCCTTAGGGTGCAATCCTATGCTTGTTTAGACAGAAAAGTCCTGTATCTCCCAACAGTGCTGGGAGTTGTAGGGGCTTTTTAGTCTAAGCATGCATAGGATTGCACCCTTAGACCAATATAGGCCAAACTTTTACTGCAGAGGAATTTTCCACTAGCGTTATTGATCCCCCCCACACCCCCACAATGCCCTTTATTTCAGATCATTGCACAGTAGAATCTGACAGATGTTCATTATTTCAGACCAAACTCCAGAAGGTTATTTTCCTTCTTGCCAAAGTTCATCATGGAAGAATTAATACATGGCGTATCCGCCAGCATTTATACATTGGTCTTGTTAAGATACATTGGGTTTCAGAATTTCTATTCCACTGGTGCAAGTATCCCCAAGAGGAATTCTGCTCAGAACGCTCATGCTGGTCGAAAGGGGAGAAGAGTCAATCTTTGCAGATTTTCCCTTCTCTCTGCAGCTCGTACTGTGCCACCTCCACTATTCTGTTTAAACTTTGCCACAGTGAGCTGAGGTGTCCTAAATGTAACTAGGACAAGACAATGGCATGACAGACTATTCAGATAACATTGCTTACTCTTGCCTTGGGATGTAAACTAAGCAGATCAAAAAACAAGAGATAGAGAGTAAAGCAACCTTCTCCAGCCCCTTGAAAGTTTCCAGCACAGAAAAACAAGGCAGTCTGGAAGAATTCTACAAAACAGAACAGACAAGGTCCCCAGTGACAGTTTCAATACAAACACTCCAGGTGTGAGACCTACAGAACTGCACTAGACCAGTTAAATACAAAGTTTATAGTAATTGGTGGTACGATTATGCCAACTGATTTTACAAAATGGCCATAACAATTATTAACTGTCAGTCAATATTTCAAAACAACTATATTAGCAATGTTCGTCAGTCTACGGAACCCCGGTATGTTTCTGTTTCAACCTATAAAGCCTTTGTCAGATACTTCTGTAGATATAACATGTTCAATAATAATTTACAGTAACTGATAACGCTGAAAAATAATTTCGCTTCCTGCGTGGACAAAATCTTTCAGTGGTATACTAGTCAGTAAAGGCAAAATAACCTCCTTTATTTGTGGGTTAAGAGTGAAGGAAACTCCTCTGATTTTTTCAGCTCAACCTTCCCCAAATGTGTAGATATTCTCAGGACCAGTCACCAAAGAAACAGACGCAGTAGCAGCAGTAGCAGCTGTAGCAGTAGACGTCAGTAGACTGACAAACATAACTGATATAGTTGTTTTGAAATATTGACTGATTGTTAACTGTTATGGTTGTTTTGTAAAGGCATAATTGTACCACCATTTACTATAAACTTTGTATTTAACTGGTCTAGTGCAGTTTTGTAGGTCTATCACACCTGGAGTTTTAAAGAATTTACAGAAATGTCTAATATTCTATAGTTGTTCTACTGAGGCAAACCTGTGAGTTAAGTCTCATTGGATGGGACTTACTCCTGAGTAAGCTCATATGATTTCACGGTAAAAAAGCATTAACAAAACATGGGCTAGATATGCTTCTGGTCATGGCAATGATGAGAAATGGGAGCAGTTCAAGTCTATCGCATAGTTGGATATCTCAGGATGGGTCTGAGCCAGCCACAGTTATCCCATACATCAATTATCCCACAGAGTTAGATGTTTTAAGTCCCACTGATGTAAATAGGAAGTTAAGCATGAGGCTAGATTATGCTCTGTGGGTAAAATCCAACATAAGCCCTACTTAGAGTAGATCTATTGAAATAAATGGAAGTTAGTCATGACTAACTCAAGTCCCATTCATGTCAATGGGTTTACTCTAAGTAGGACTTATGTTGGATTTTGCCCCATGTCTTCATTTCTTTTTTATGGGACCAAGTTTGCCGCATCCTTAAATTTAAAATACTTTGAATGTAGCTTTTATGCTATAACTCTTTATTTACTTAGAGCTTGGGAATACAGCTTAACTTCTTCATACTCATAAGAATTTTTTTTTTAAGAGAAATAGTCTTTGGATCCTATGTCTTGAGCTCTGTTGAATTATATCAAATGTTATTTACCATAAATATTTCATAAACATTCCAGTTATTTTGAATGGCCCCTCATCTGCATCTCATTTCAGCATATGAACAATGGTTTCATTCAATCAAAATGAAGCTATTCTGAAGAGCCCAGCATAGCAACAAACACATTACAGTTGCTTATGAAAATGTGCTCTGCACCCATTACCCTGAAGAGGAGACCAATGAATTTTCAGCATATAGTTCACATCTTCAGAAGCTATAGTTCACATCCTGTAGAAAATTAGGAACGCTGTTTGCAAGTGTGATCGTTTAATTGCTTAAAGCCACAATTGTTATAAATTGCTCAACTTCCAACATGATATCCTTGTATGGTGTACAGTCATTCAGATGATATGTGAAATATATTGGATTGGCTCCTGAGATCCCATGAGTGGAACACTACTTTGCTGTACTCTTCTTCAGAGGGATGGGGAACCTTGCAGAACAGTCTGGAAGGTGGTGTGGTTGGGCTTTAGGGGGAAGGGAGAATCAGTAAAAATCATCTCCTCTCCCCTTTCCAGGAACCTCCCCTGGATCAAAGGCCCTTCTGCAAATGGAAGGAGCACTTCCGTTCATGGACGGGCATCTCAGGATCCATAATGAGAACAAAATGAAGTCTATGAAATGCGGGATATTTCCAAGGGTAACACAAATTGTTGATAATGACAGTGGTGAAAAGGAGAAACAAAGTTCCAGGATGTAAAAGGTAAAGTTTTATTCCTTGGAGTAGCCCAGTGCATTTTGACCTCGTAACATATATTTCTAGGCCTTCTTCAGGGGTTCAAATTTTTAAATGTAGCTTGCAGAGATCTCTAAAACAATTATGTCTCTAAGATTAAATCCTGCAACAGCTCACAATCCAACAAGAAACCATGAGTTCTCTCCATGGGTTGTCTGTGGTTAACAACCCATACAGTTAACCCATGGTTCTGGGTTATGACATGTAATGACAACCAATGATTCAACCAATTAAACCATGGTTTGCTATTACATGCAAACCAGGTCATTGATAAAATTCTTATTAATTGTGTACCTTCCATATGAAGAGTAGGCAAAGTTTTCCAAAGTAACAAGTCACTTCTGAATCTCTGTAACAAAACTGTCAAGACTGGGAATTTTATCAGGGTTTTTTTAAAAATCTTTTAAAAAGTTAGACATTCAACCTCACATCAAGATCTTTAGATGATATTCCCATTAACAAAATAAATATAGGTACAGCTATGAGGCAAGCATATTGCTTAAGAAAAGTATAAGAGTTGATAGATAAAATGAAGGTGGCTTCAACCATCAACCATCCAGAAACATCGGTTAATCCAGAACGCAGCCAGTATGGTGCTAACTCGAGCCAACAAATTGGATCATATTACACCAGTCCTCAAATAAATTGCACTGGCTTCCAATGTGTTTCTAACCCTGGTTTTAGCCGTTAAAGCCCTAAACATCTTAGGACCAGGGTCTTTCAGGAACTACATCATCTATGGCCTTGCTCCAAAACACTCTGTGTTAAAGGTCCTGCTGACTGTGGTGCTCAAGTTGTGGAACAGCCTTCCCAGAGAACCCTGTCACTGCCTATTTTGCAATGAAGACAGTATTATTCCTGCAAGCTTTTAAGTAATATACCTTCCTCCTGAGACTGATTTTATTTGCTGCTGCTGCTACTCTACTTGATTTTTTAAAAAAGTTTTGCACTGCTTTATGGGGTTTTCTTGTAAGCCACCACAGGTATAATATAAATAAAGGTGAAGCATCATATAAATATATCAATAAATCTATCTTGTTAATGATTCCAATACACAATCAGATCAGGAACCAGCTTGCATTTAAAACATGTATTCAGAAGGCAGCATGCATGTATACAAAATGAGTTGGCTGGGAAAATGCACAATTCACATCAGAATTACCTACCTCAGCTGGGAGGTTGTTTCCCACCTGCCAGCTGAGCAGAGCACAGCAGAGCAAGCTGCTCCAGCTGGTCCAGGGACTACAGAAGCAAGCAAGCTCCCAGAGAGAGAGAGAGAGAGAGAGTGACCAGAGCGAGCGAACAGGGGGAGCAAACAGGAGTTGGCCAGGGGAGTTGCAGTGGTAGAAGAGACAAAGGAGACAGAGGCTAAGAGGTAAGTGGGCTGCAGGAAGCCCAGGGGGCTGCCCTTTATCCTTCTGAGTGGCTGTGAGCTCACCAGGTGCTTCTGAGAGCTCCAACTGAATTGGAGGGGTGTGGCCTGAGTACTCCCAGCAGCTGAGTGGGTGGGAAGCTTCAGTCTGTTTCCCGCCTCCCAGCTGAGCAGAGCAGAGCAAGCTGCTCCAGCTGGTCCAGGGACTACAGAAGCGAGCAAGCTCCCAGAGAGAGAGAGAGCGACCAGAGCAAGCAAACAGGGGGAGCAAACAGGAGTTGGCCAGGGGAGTTTGGCAGGGGAGATAAAGGGGGAGGCCCCTAACATTTTTTTAACATTTTTTTTATTTTTTAACAAACTTTTTTTTTTCATTTATTTGTCTTGTAACACACACTTCCACACCAGTGGGACTCTGCTATTGACCTCTAGTGAGTAGAGGAGCAGGCACAGGCTAGTTTAGAACAATCACAAAGCTAGACACAAAAAGGGAAAAGAGGCTATGGAAGGACAAGACTCTCCAGGATGTCTGCAAGGTGTGTGCAATGTTTGTTTTCTTGACCGAGAACAACCTGGCCTACACCTGCAACAAGTGCAAGTTGATCACGATGCTGGAAGAAAAAGTAAGTGGACTGGAGCGGCGACTGTCGACCCTCCGGGGAATAAGAGAACACGAAGAGTTCTTGGACAGAATGGGGGAACCACAGCAGCAAAATGAAGACCAGCAAAGCTTGAAGAGCAACAGCAAGCTGAGGCAGAAGTGGGAAATGCTGAGGTGAGGAAAAATGGAGTAGAGGATACTCCTTGGGAAAGGGTGACAGGAGAAGAAGAACTAGACACCACTCTGCACCAGTGGAAGCAGTGGAGCTGTGGAACTGATTCCAGGTACTTGCGGATGAGACTGGAGGACAGCCTGTAGAGGAAGAATCACAGGGGAACCTACATGAGAGTGAGCAAGAGGCTGAAGGTCAGTCAAACAGAGGCAATGAAACCCAGGCCTACAACAAAAAGAAGAGTGGTAGTACAGACTCCTTGCTGCATGGGATCGAGACTCAAGTATGTTGCGAAAAACCGCGGACTCGCCAGGTATGTTGTCTCCCGGGAGGACGGATTAGAGATGTGACTGAAAGGTTGCCTGCACTCATAAAGCCCACTGACAGTATTCCTTTCTTCTCATCCATGTGGGAACAAATGATACCGCCAAGCGGAGCTACGAAGAAATCACGTCAGACTTTGAAGCTTTGGGAAGGAAACTCAAGAACTTTGGGGCCCAGATAGTTTTCTCATCCATCCTTCCCGTAGTTAGAAGAGGAATAGAAAGGGAATGAAAAATACTCCGGGTGAGTGACTGGCTACGAAGGTGGTGCCGACGAGAGAGATTTGGATTCTGGGACCATGGGCTATACTTCCTGGAAGATGTGTTGGCAAGGGACGGGTTGCACCTCACAAAGGATGGAAGAATGTGTTTGGCCACAGCATGAAGAACTTCATCAGGAGGGCTTTAAACTGAATCCTACGGGGAAGGGAGATGTAAAGTTGGGGGTAACAATGGACGTAGGCTCATGCACTGCAACGGAGAGAACAGCTCTAATAGCGCCCAATAATAGTCTTCACAAACATGTAGGAAGAAAGCCAGACTATGAAGCACATGGTCTTCGATGACTATATACTAATGCCCAGAGTATGGGAAACAAACAGAACGAACTTGAACTCTTAATACAAGAGGGAAATTATGACTTGATAGGTGTAACTGAGACTTGGTGGGATGACTCTCATGACTGGAATACAGCAATTGAAGGATATAACTTGTTCAAAAAGAACAGGAGGAACAGAAAGGGAGGTGGGGTTGCACTGTATGTGAAAAATACATATCTCTGCACAGAAATACAGGAGGATGAGCTTGGTAGCCCCATCGAGAGCATTTGGATCAAAACAAATGGAGCAAAGAATAAAAGGAACCTGGTGGTCGGAGTCTACTACCGGCCACCCAATCAAGGAGAAGACGAGGATGAAACTTTTGAAAAGCAAATAGCCAATGTTTTAAGGAAGCATGATGTGGTAGTAATGGGGGACTTCAATTTCCCCGATATTTGTTGGGAGACAAATTCTACAAAACATGGCCCCTCTAGGAAATTCCTGACTTGTGTGGCAGATAACTTCCTCCTACAGAAAGTAGAGGAAGGAACTAGAGGATCGGCTATCCTTGACTGGATCCTAACCAACAAAAATGACTAGTGGATGAACTAGCAGTTACAGGAACTCTGGGGGAAAGCGACCATGTTGTACTTGAGTTCTTGGTTCTAAGGGAAGCAAAAGGAGAGTGCAGTCAAACGCGTCCACTGGATTTTAGGAAAGCCGATTTTAATAAACTCAGAACAATGATCAGTAAGGTCCCATGGCAAGCGACTCTAATGAGAAAAGGAGTCCAAGATGGGTGGAAGCTTTTAAAAAAGGAAATTCTCAAGGCACAATTACAAACAATTCCAACAAGAAGAAAATCATAGAATAGTAGTAGGGTTGGAAGGGGCCTACAAGGCCATCGAGTCCAACCCCCAAGGTGGAAGACAACAGAAGAAGCCAATGTGGCTTCACAAAAAGCTTAGAGATGACCTAAGAACAAAAAGGGACACATATAGGAAGGGGAAAGAAGGCCAAGTAACAAAGGAAGAGTAAAAGCAGATAGCACAGAATTGCAGGGATGGCGTCAGGAAGGCTAAAGCTGAGAACAAGCTGAGGTTAGTGAGGGATGCTAAAAACAAAAAGGCTTTCTTCAGCTACGTGCATAGTAAAAGACAGAAGAAAGAAATGGTGGTTCAGCTATTAAACAAGGATGGCAAAATGATAACAGATGACAAAGAAAAGGCAGAGGTGCTCAATTCCTACTTTGGCTCAGTCTTCTCCCAAAAGAGGGTCTATGACCGCCCTGGCAAAGGCGAAGTACAGGCTGAAGGGGCAGGATTGCAGCTTGAGATCGATAGGCATATAGTCAAGGAACACCCAATGACTTTGAATGAGTTCAAATCTCCAGGGCCAGATGAACTGCATCCTAGAGAAATAAAGGAACTGGCAGAAGAACTCTCAGAACCACTGTCTATTCTCCTTGAGAAATCATGGAGGACGGGGGAAGTACCAGATGACTGGAGGAGGGCTAATGTTGCCTCTATCTTCAAAAAGGGTAAAAAGGAGGAACCTAGGAACTACAGACCAGTCAGTCTGACATCAATCCCAGGGAAAATTCTGGAGCAGATGATAAAGCAATCCATCTGCAAGCACCCTGAAAACAATGCAGTGATTACTCAAAGCCAACATGGATTTGTCAAGAACAAATCCTGCCAGACTAATCTGATCTCATTTTTTGATCAATTAACCTCCCTTGTGGACCGTGGGAATGCTGTAGACATCATATACCTCGACTTCAGCAAAGCTTTCGACAAAGTGCCCCATGATATCCTAATGAGCAAACTAGTTCAAAGTGGGCTAGATGAAACAACAATTCGGTGGATCCACAGAATTGGACTTCAAGAGTGCTTATCAATGGGACCTTCTCAAACTGGGGAGAGGTAACGAGTGGGGTACCACAGGGCTCAGTCCTGGGCCCAGTGCTCTTCAACATTTTGATTAATGACTTGGAGGAGGAGGTGCAGGGAATGCTGACCAAATTTGCAGATGACACAAAATTGGGCGGGATAGCTAATACCTTGGAAGTCAGAAACAAAATTCAAAGTGATCTTGATAGACTGGAGCGCTGAGCTGAAAACAACAGAATGACATTTAATAGGGATAAATGCCAAGGTCTGCACCTAGGAAAAAGAAACCAAATGCATGGTTACAAGATGGGGGATACGTGGCTCAACAACACGACAAGCGAGAAGGATCTTGGAATTTTTGTCGATCACAAGCTGAACATGAGCCAACAATGTGATGTGGCTGCAAAAGAGGGAAATGCTGTCTTGGGCTGCATTCATAGAAGCATAGCTTCCAAATCCCGGGAAGTACTAGTTCCCCTCTACTCAGCACTGGTTAGGCCTCATCTGGAGTACTGTGTCCAGTTCTGGGCACCACACTTTAAGAAGGATGCAGACAAACTGGAGAGGGTTCAGAGGAGGGCAACAAAGATGATCAGGGGACTGGAAACAAGAGAGACTGAAAGAACTGGGCATGTTTAGCCTTGAGAAGAGAAGACTGAGGGGAGATATGATAGCGCTCTTCGTCCTTGAAAGGTTGTCAGAGAGAGGAAGGCCAGGATCTCTTCTCCATCATCCCAGAGTGCAGGACACGGAATAATGGGCTCAAGTTACAGGAAGCCAGATTCCGGCTGAACATCAGGAAAAACTTCCTGACTGTTAGAGCAATACGACAATGGAACCAGTGACCTAGGGAGGCAGTGGGCTGTCCCACACTAACGTTCCCATATCTGGTGCAGTGTTCCTAACTTGCTGCTAGGTAATGTAATTTTAGCCACCAGTGTTTGTAGGACACTGTGACATTCCCACAACTTTCCTATGACATTCCCACTGCTTGTCAAAATAAATAAACTAGGGGCATGGAGAGGAAATAAGCTTGGAGAAGTCAAAAGTGTTCTTACCTCCTACAAGACAGACAGCCCTGCATTTCCTGGACACTTTCTGGGCCCAGAAAGGTCATAAATTCAGTTTTTTAAAACCTGGCAGTCAATCATTGGCCCTGTTTGCATGTAACAACATCCCATTAGTTAAATAACCCATAGACTGTTGGGGACAAGTGGCAGACTTCTGCTTTTACTCAACAACCTACAATTGGCTCCTTCATAGATTGCTGAGCATGATATCCGAACCCAGACTGATGGGTTGTTTAGCACCCAAACCACCCAGTGGTTAACTCAACAACAAACCATGGATTAACCACTGGGTTGTTTATCCCCTAAATAAATCATCAATCCAGGTTTGGACATCACATTCCACAACCTACAAATGAATACAAATGATCATGAATTGTGGAATAAACGCAGAAGTGGCAGGCATGTAGGAGTGAGCGCACTCACTCTCTCCCAGTCGTGTGTGACAACCCATGGGTTGTTTAAACAATGGCTTGTTGTTATGTGCAAACCAGGTCAATCCATTCTCAGAGCCAGCTTGACCACTGTAGACATGTGCATTAGTGACTGGGTGGAGAGACTGTATGGCTGTGCATTAATTCCCTTCGTTTTTACAAAAAAGATCACTGGGATTAGACTAAAGGATAAGTGATATACGCCAGGGGTCCCCAATGCAGCACCCACTGGTACCTCCAATGGAGTCCCCAACATGGAATCCGTGACCACCTATTTTATTTTTTTTTAAATAAATCCATTATTTTAATATACATAAATGGATTTGTATATATCCATAGCAATGAATACACATGAAATACATACAACTTTCCAGCAATTATACATAGGCTTCAAAAAAAGCAGACCAAGCATGCAAATAAGTATTCATTTGAAGGTGGCATCTATATGCCACCCATTCGAATACTGAAAGGGTTGTAAGGTCCTTAACCCATTGCATTATAGGAGATGAGTGCTTATCCTTCAATCTTGTAATATCAGTCTTTTAGCTGTCAAAAGAGCACGGAGAATCCATTTATGCTGACCATTTGTCAGGTAAATAATTTAAAAGAGCGTATACATCAGTGAATATTAAAGGCTGTTCCAGTACAAAACTTATATGTATAATCTCCTCCCCAAAAGAAGCAGTTCCTGGACATTGCCAAAACTTACATTTAAAAGACCCATTAGCTGTATTGCACTACCAGCAGTTACCCATATTAGACAATCCCTTATTAAAAGAGATGCTACAGTGCCCTATAGACATGAAACAAAAGTTTTTGCTGAATAAGACACAGTCTAAAATCCAGGTGGATTTTAAAATGACAGGTGGATGCCAAAGCGGCAATCCACTGATTAGGCATTTTGTGGTGGTGCCCATAGCAGTTTCTTAAATTCCCAAATGTACCCACTGGTCCAAAAAGGTTGGGGACCCCTAATATACACAGCTTATTACCTCCTACCTCAAAAAGTTGCAGCCTGGTTCACTGAAGATCTTTACCAAGGTCAAATTTCCCTTGAGAGCCAGCTTCTATTAGAAAATAAAACTACAGTCAAGCTAGGTCACAGAATAGAATAGAATCATAGAATAGTAGTAGGGTTGGAAGGGGCCTACAAGGCCATTGAGTCCAACCCCCAGCTCAATGCAGGAATCCAAGTCAGAGCATCCCTGACAGATGGCTGTCCAGCCTCGTCTTGAACGTTTCCAGTGTGGAAGCATGTAGTCCTCCAGATGTTGTTGAACTGCAACCCCATGAGTCCTAGCCAACATGGACAATAGTGAGGGATGATGGGAGCTGCAGCCAAAACAACATGTGGAGGGCCACACGTTCCCATATCTGGTAAAGACAGTGTTCCTAATTTGCTGCTAGATAATGTAATTTTAGCCACCAGTGTTTGTAGGACACTGTGACATTCCCACAACTTTCCTATGACATTCCCACTGCTTGTCACTGGTTCCCACCCATAGTTTACACTGACTATCAATGGCTCCCCAGGGTTTCATAGAGGAATCTTTTCTGGCCTTATCTGGATATTTTATTTCTTTAATTTACATTTGTATAACGCTCTATAACAAAGTTCTCTGGGCAGCTTACAATAAACATAATAATTTAAATACAAAATAGAACAGAAAACCATGAAATCAAAAGCAAAATAAAATACATCACAAAACTCACAGCAACTCCCAAACTAAACACACAGATTATTTAAAAGCCTGGGTGAATAGTGTCTTTACTTGGTACCAAAAAAGACCACAGGGATGGCACCAGGCAAACCCCTCTGGGAAGGCTGTTCCATAACTGGGGTGCCACCAAAAAGGCCCTCTCCCTGATAGTTACCTGCCTCACTTCTTTTGGTCTATAAAGATCTTAATATTCTGGTAGGTACATATGGGAGAAAGAGGTCTTTCATGTAATCTGATCCCAAGCAATTTTGGGTTTTAAACTTTAAATTTCACCCAGAAACGGACTGGGAGCCAGTGAAGCTGACAAAGCCCATGTAATATGGTCAAACATCCCAGTTTCAGTTCAGTAATATAGCGGCTCTATTTTAGACCAACTGCAGTTTCTAACTGTTTTTAAAGGCAGCCCAAGATACAATGCACTGCAGTAGTCTAATAGTTTTATCAGCTGATAAAAGATGCTTCAAGATGCCAGAGACTGAGCCTGGGACCATCACAAAAACATGTGGCCTGCCCCTGAGCTACAGACAGTTCAATAAGCCTGTACCTAAAGCTAACACCTGGTCAGAGGTGGGCATGCTCTTGGGCTTCTGTGAGGATTGTGATCACTAACCATTTGGTCTCTTAAAAAGGGTAAGGTTTGGACCATCACACTAATGGAGTACTAATTTAATAAATGATTAGAACACATTTGCCATAGTCACTAGAATTCTTTCAGACTAAAGCTGACTAATTCTTTCAGAGTAAATAACAAGCAAACAGTATTTTGAAAAAGTATTTTCACTTTAATGAGTTTAGTAACATCAATCCAACAATACAAAAAATTGTGACTTTTTCATAACTCTATACACTGTTGTGGACCACCTGAAAATGGACTAAAAAGCATCTCTCATTAGTCCCAGCCTAATTTTTGCAGTACATAGAGGATAGGTATTACCATGCATTTGTGAATGACATTTGAACATTAACTTAAATAGGACGATATATAGAAGGATGTGCACTGGATAATATACAAAAAAGTATGTTAGCGTATGATGCCAAACGTTAAATTGTCATCAACAAAATCGAAGTTACTATACACTGATTTTCAATTTCCTAAGAGTTTTGGCTTGTTCATTTTTAAATTATTTTAAATAGTAGTAAAATTTTAAATATTTAAAATATATTTCCTCTATGAAGACTGTTTATTGGAAGACGGTTTATGAGTTTCCTTTTTAACATATATTACTTAAAGCAAAACCAAAATGATACAACGTCCTGGTAAAGAAGGCTGTACAATCCAGCTATATCACTGGATATAGCTATATTATATAGCTATATTCTATATTTCAAGATATAGAAGCTTGAAAGGAAAAGATCAGAGGATATACATCTTGGTAGACATCAGAACACAAAACAATGCCAATCTAATGATGCCAAAATTTAGAGTTTTACACAGTGCATTAATTTGTTTGCTTGCTCTTATTGATATCATTTTCTAAATTATACCAATGGGTCAATTCAAATGTCAATTTTTAGTGGGTACTGAACATCTGAAAATCAATGCAACTCTGCAGCCAGTCAGTTCCATTCTCTTGTGATATTATGGTAGTCTTGCATATACAGTATGTGCTGAAATATTCAAATCAACTATACCCCAATTCTAAAGTAGAAGCAACTCCCAATGTTTTCAAGATATTTAGTTGAGGGCTTGAGCTGTGAAAATTCTCTGAGACTCTTATTGTGAGTGTGCTGACAATTCTCCAAAGGACCT
This sequence comes from Heloderma suspectum, assembly GCF_057233095.1. Lineage (NCBI taxonomy): Eukaryota > Metazoa > Chordata > Lepidosauria > Squamata > Helodermatidae > Heloderma > Heloderma suspectum. Next base: position 108,383,245 of record NC_139458.1, on the reverse strand, counting down.
CCAGGATACACTCAAAACTATTTGTAGGAGGCCTTGGAATGAAAAATACAGTACACAGTAATCTAAGCTGTATATTTAATGGCCAACTTTTATGTGGTGTCCCAACATATTTTTAAAAATCTCTATCAAGTGAGCAATCAGCTATTTATTTCTCAAGTAGGATTGCTATTACTCTATCTCCTGAATGCTAACATTCAGTTCAGGAAATATTATCTTGACTGTGGCCATAATTTTGTCCTCCTTTCATGTGTTGGCATAAGAAACCTAAAATCCTCATTTACATTTTGCACAAATGGCATTTCCTCTAAAATTGCTGCATTTTTAATACCTCCAAAACACACACGCCTAGCACAGTGACGCCTAGCACAGTGTTGCCTAGCACAGTGGGTTTCTACATGTTTCAGAAAATGTTGGGGTTCCCTGGAAGCTTATTAAAGGTGCCACAATGAAAATATTAACTGTGGACAATTGTGCCTGAAATATTGTTACTAACCCACCCACTCACAACCTTTCCCTGCAATGCACAGCCACAGAAGGCACTGGGTGTGTTACAAGATGCATTCTCAGTTCACATAGGACTTTGATTGAGGTCCAATAGGCCACACCAATGCTCTGCATAAACTGTGTAGTCCAGAACAGACCCTTTTGCAATGTACAGAAGTGCCATTAAAAGAAATTCAAGAGTGGACAAGTTGATGTGAAAGAGGTCTCTGAAGGTAGAAAGTCTGAACATCACTGTTCCAGCAAAACGCAGAAGGTTCTTTTGTGTTCTGCTTCCATAGTCCTGAGGAGCTTCTTATATATCCTTTACTTGATAATAATTGCCATCTACCCACCCTAAGAATGAAACAGAAAGTTGACAGTGAAATCCTATACATGTCTACTCAGAAGTAAGTCTCACTGATCTCAGTTAGGCTTACTCTGAGCGAAGTAGTTATAGGATTGTAGCCTGAAACTACATGCATGGCAGAGTGCAACCCCCTGGCTTTTTTGTTCCAACTACACCAATATGCTTCTTTAAAAAAATGACTTGGAGGGAGCAATCCTATGGTCACTGGACAGTGGCTAGACGGCCACAGGATATCGTGTTATCCGGGAATCGACCTCGGAGCATGGGAGAGAGAGGAGGAGAACCGACCTCCTCTCATTTCTGCGCTGCCTCCGAGGCAGCACAGAACAGCCCCATCCTCTGTGCTTGCAAGAGGAGTGCAGAGTGGCTGAAAAGGGGAGTGGCTGGGAGCAGTCCGGGGCGGGTGGAAATGCCTGTACAACGCATCCTATGTGTCGTACAGCAGCCTCCTTCCCCACTCCGTGCTCCTGTGGCTGAACACCTGCAATCGGCTGCCTAGCCAAAAATGCAGGGCAGGAGAAGCGTGGAGGGAACGATCCCCTCCGTGCTTCTCCTGCCCTGCTTTGGATAGGCAGTCGCCTCCAAGTTCAGAGGCAGCCGCCTATCTGGATAGGACTGCACTCAAAGAGTCTAAGTTTGGGGCATTGTTTGAAATGACAGGCCTCTGAAAGTTTTACCTGTTAAAAGAGGAACATAACATTTAAATAATGTTAAACACTTACTTGTGTTCTTTGATTGCCATCTCACGAAGGGGCCATGGTTAGTTAAGTTCTAACTTATTTCATATATTAATGAGCCAATCCTGTTCACCCTCCATGTGTTCCATGAAAATACATTTTATACATAAGCTTGTTGAGATGTATATTAATTTGTTGCAGAAGAACTATTTTTGGTCTACATTTAATGACTAGTTCTTCTGAAGTTTAATTCCAAAATAAATATGGCTGCTCTCCCTTTTACCCTCCTCCAAACAAGCAGGTTATTTGTATGATGCTCTTAAGGGCACTGCATCATATTATAAAAGGAACTTTCTAATCTCTTCCTAACACATAAAGTACTCTTACAGCACAATCCTAGACATGTCTACTCAAAAGTAAGTCCCAATGAATTCAATGGAATTTGCTACCAGATAAGTGTGTAAAGGACTGCAGCATTAGTGAAGGGTAAAGATGTACATCCATTTCCAGGAAGTGTGTCTATGCTGAGGTTTCCAAAATAATTCAGCAGTACTGGCTTCTTCCTTGCAGGTAGATGTAAGACTCAAACGTTTTTAGGCAGAGGATCAAGATGAAGCCCTAACACTGTATAACTGTAAGAACATTAATTTTCCTACAGGACCAGTGGAAGTACAGCATACTTACAGTCACAGTAATAGAACCTGGCTTTTTCAAGGCAAGTGCAGTATGAAGAAACCTTTAAGACAAATACCAACAGAGAAATTTACGAAATTTTTCACTGAGTCTTTCTTCCCCTCAGAAAAATGAAGTAAGGAGTACCACATCCAAAAACATGAACCAATCTTTTGAAAATGAAGAGGTTGTTCAACAAAATAAGAGAGCTATCAAGATAAAAATGCTGTCCTTAGATATTTTGAAATCCTAGTTTAATTGCTCATGATCACAGCCCTTCATTATACTTTACAAATCTAAGGTGCAATGAACATATATGTACAACTAAGGAGAATACACCATGCTACATACAAGAATATCCTGGTTGGCTAGTGAGTGAGGAATCCTGTTTTCTTGGCTGAAATTAAGGCACTAAGTGGCAGTGAAAAGACAAATGAATTATTTGTATATATTATCTGACAAAAAGTACAATACGTTCAGTCTTTTCACAAATCCAAGCAGAGGACTTACACATTTTGAATCAATGACTGAGGTAAGGCATCCTGTTGGATGAAGAAACTTTCCTATTGATTTGAGCTTAACACATTTGTAGCCTAAGTGCGACTACTGGTCCTACTGATTAAAAGTAACTCAGCAGAGAAAGACAACTACAAAAGTATGTCTGAGGATTTGAAAAGGCACCGAGAACAGTTCTGCCATTACCAGTTCTAAAAAACATCAATGTTGGCTGTGTTTAACACTGCATATAGTCTATTCAATCATCAATCCTCATTGTCCAGAAGACAAATATAGTAGCTGTTCATTGAAACTTTCAGTTAATCAAGCCTCTTTAGTAAGAAATTTATTTCCATGTATCAGAAAATAAAATGCAGTGTTTAAACACAACTATACTTATAAAGCAAACTTATAAAGTCTAGTATGTCTTATTCCTGGTTAACACTGAAGCAAACCTGTAAAAACAAAAGGATTATCTCAAGATATATAGTTTACAATATGAAATTAATATATAAAATGAACAGGATTTATGGAAAACAATGAGAAGTGTATTACAAAGATACATGAAACAATTTTAAGCCACAATATTTTCTCTGTGAAAAATACAACTATTATTGAGATAAAATGTACAATTGATTTCTTTCCAAAGGGGAAAAAAGCACAGTATAAAGGAAAATATGTTTTTCTTCAAAAAGCAGGGAAAATAGTTACGGTCATTGTTTTTCATTACAATATAATTTGACACAAAATAGCAGTCATAGGATTGCACCAACTCCATGTCCAGTCACCTGAACATAACAGCAGTAAAAGGAGTCCATAAAGCAGAATTTGTGATGGTTATTATTCATAATCAGAATTTCATGTCATTCTAGCTCTGTTTGCAAAATATTCAAGACTCTACTTGTTAAGTCAGACAAATGTAAATATTTATTTATCACTCAGACTCTTCTTAGTGTTCAGAGTCAGAAAAGGCCATGATATTCTAAGTGTTATTTTCATCATAGCCAAAAATATATATATTTAGTGCATGCTTTGATCATCTGTGAAAAATAAACCTAAGTTATTTCAATACAAGAGTTTACAAAATAGAAAAAAATCATACTTCAGGTTAAAAATGCAGTGAGGTTAATCTGTAGTTCCATTTGAATGGCAGCATAATTTTTCCTTATCAGAAGCCAAGGAACCAAGAACACAACAAATTCTTCTGACTTAGAATAGAGTCTGGCATGACCAGCCTAACCAGAGCTTCTCTGACCTTTCAGTTTCTTTTGATGTGTGTCATAGAAAAAAAGTGAGATTTGTGGCAAAGTTTGTTATGAACATTTCTGCTGTACATGATTCAAAAGTTCACCAAACTTCTCAAAGAGGTCTTCTACCCATTTTGTATTTTTCATGCATTGCTGTACAATCTGCTCCTGGCCTAGATCTGCATTCTTCTTTTGAACAGAAGAAATCTATTTAGAGAACAAAGAAAACAGGACACAATTAGTTTGTTAATATTTACAGGTTCTCAATACACTCAGTAGTCAGAGGTCTTAAGTTTTAATTCCATATCCTCCCACCATTTAAGGGAATATTTAGTTCTATTTTGTGACTGATAGACAACTTCAGTATAAATAAAATGAAGTTCGATGTTAATGAGGAAATTTCCAGCCCACCAGGAATCTGTTTCTTGACAGAGATATATAGATATAGATATAGAGAGAGAGAGTAAAAGCAGCCATGTTGAGAAATTGAGAATTAGATTAGGTAGTAGCTTTTGGGAAGGGCTGTAACCCTTTCTACCCCCACCCCCCCCAGCTATTAGCCTCACTGGGGAAAAGAAAAAATGGTACTCATATTGTGCATTCTGTTTCATGGTCATAGTGCCACTGCCCATATTGAGTTTGGGCCTCTCTGTAGCTGCTTTTAAGTTTTAAAAAATGTTGGGATATAGAAACATGAATCCCTGGTGCCATATCTGTTTTGCTTCTAAGAATATCAGTGGATTCAATTCCTGAAGGTCAAAGTGCATTGACATAATATATCCTTAGTGTGCAAGGACTAACTTTTCATTCCTAAGAGATACTCTTAGAATTATTGGCAAGTAGTTCCTTTGTCTGAGCTATTCATATATTTGCATTAATTTCAGCCTACAGGAATCGCTGATGGATTAAAGGGACTTTCAAGGTAACTTTAACAATGGGGATATTACAGTATTGCATGTATTTTTGGACATGCACCTGTTCAAAACAGGTTGAAAACCCCACACCACTGTCACCACCAAATCAGTTTTCAATGTTTTAAACTATAATTTTAATGCAATTATTAATAAACACTGAATTGCTTTGATTAATCTGATTTCTGCATTGATTCTTTTGCCTTAGATATGAAACAAACAATTACATCATAAGTTAGAGAAAGATTCACCTCTACTTTACACCTCAGAAACATGTGGTATTTGTAATGATGGAGTGAATGATACAAAGAACACAAAGGTATTTTTTCCGGATCTACAGCAAATTCCTGCAGAGACAAATAGTTATTGTTAGCCACAAAGGTAACTACATACTGTAGCTTTCTTGATAGCAAGATTTTTTTAACCATTCAGAAATAAAATGTACTTGTGAACATATTTATCCCCAAACCATGCGTGAAAATACACAGAATTGCATGTTTTTAACATCAGATTTAACATTATACATGCTTACTCCATTTTGCTTCCTGTACAACATTATTTCAAGTAAATTTGCTAGCTCTTCCAGTCTTTCAGAAGATAATAAGTAGATTAATTCTATTTGTCAATCATTTTAGTATCCTGACCCCTGAGGCAGTAGTGTTCTTCATTTGAGAGACTGCCTGCTAGCATTCACGTTCTAGTTTCTGGGCCAGGTCTAACAGACTGACAACTGTCTGTCCTCAAGCAGAACAGAGCCAGAGACCGCAGAGGGAAAAGGTTTCACTAGCAACACAGTGAAATTCCCACACGTGTCGTGAGCAAGCATGGTAAGAGCCCTTCCCCAATATTCTAAAACTCCATTTTAAGGGAGAACGTATGTACAGGTACTTTGTCTTTTCTGTAAACGGACAACAAGCAGAAACTTCAAGTATGACACTGATTCCTTTGGCAAGTACTAAATGCAACAATGTAGTCTAATGGAGAAAATGTTTCTTAGATAAAGTTAATTACATTTTTGGGGTTCACGAGGGCAACTGTTACAGAACTATAACAGATTAGGAGACCCACAGCAGTTGCTTACAATATTAACCAAAGACCTGTTTTTGTATAATATTAACCACTGTCAAAGAGATGGGAGTACCAGACCACCTTACCTGTCTCCTGAGAAACCTGTACAAGGGTCAAGAAGCAACAGCAAGAACTGGACATGGAACAACCGATTGGTTCAAAATTGGGAAAGGAGTACGACAAGGCTGCATATTGTCGCCCTGCTTATTTAACTTATATGCAGAGTACATCATGAGAAACGCCGGTTTGGATGAATCACCGGTTGGAATTAAGATTGCCGGGAGAATGATCAACAATCTCAGATACGCAGACGATACCACCCTAATGGCAGAAAGCAAAGAGGATCTAAAGAGCCTCTTGTTGAGGGTGAAAGTGGAGAGTGCAAAAGCTGGTCTGAAACTCAACATTAAAAAAATGATCATGGCATCTGGCCCCATCACTTCCTGGCATATAGAAGGGGAAGTAATGGAAGCAGTGATAGATTTTATTTTCTTGGGCTCCAAGATCCTGCAGATGGTGACTGTAGCCATGAAATTAAAAGACTCTTGCTCCTTGGGAGGAAAGCTATGGCAAACCTAGACAGCATAGTAAGAAGCAGAGACATCACCTTGCTGACAAAGGTCCGTCTAATCAAAGCTATGGTTTTCCCAGTAGCAATGTATGGCTTTGAGAGCTGGACTATAAGGAAGGCTGAGTGCAGGAGAATTGATGCTTTCAAATTGTGGTGCTGGAGAAGACTCTTACAAGTCCCCTGGACTGCAAAGAGATCAAATCACTCAATCCTAAAGGAAATCAACCCTGACTGCTCATTGGAAGGACAGATACTGAAGCTGAAGCTCAAATATTTTGGCCACCTAATGCGAAGAGAAAACTCCCTGGAAAAGATTGAAGGCAAAAGGAAAAGGGGACGGCAGAGGATGAGATGGCTAGATAGCATCACCGATGCAATGAATATGGACTTGAGCCCACTCCGGGAGAGAGCAGAGGACAGGAAGGCCTGGCGTGCTATGGTCCATGGGGTCACGAAAAGTCAGACACGACTTAACGACTGAACAACAACAACCACTGTCAAATATGAAAGCTATTGTTCCTTACAATGGCAAATACTGAGTTTTAAAAGGCTGTAAGATGCCAGTGCATACGCAGCCACAGATAAAGGAAGAGAACACAGTCACTATGGCCCATGACAGTCTTGGAACTAGTGAAGAGGGATCCTTGCAGTGCAATCCTATGCATGTTTACTCAGACATAAGTCCCGTTGAGTTTAATTACTACAATGTGAGTGTGCGTAGGATTGCTGCCTCAGAGGACCTGCCCCCAAAGTGGTGTAAGTGTAGGTCAGCACTCCTAGCTCAATTATAGGGGAGTGACATACCTTCCATTGTTGACTCACTCATAGGGCAGAATCCAATGGGGTGCTTATGCCCCTGCTGATTCTCTTTACACCCTGCCAGTTCCATTGTTCAAGCAGCACCCACTATTTGTGCAATGGCGATTCAGCATTTCAGAGGCAACCCGAAACAAGTGAAAACACTTGTTTCTGGAAGAAGACAGGTCGGCAGAGCTCGCATTCTGTTCATTTCAGGGCTTCCCCTAAAAAGTGCTAAATCTCCTTTGCATAAGTGGTGGGTCCTGTTTGTACAACAGAATTGGTGGGACCAACTGCTTGCGAAAGGGACTAGGTAGGGTTGTAAATGCCCTGTTGGATTCTGCCCATATAGCCATTTTTCTATTATCCACTCCAATATATTGACCTTTTTAGAATACAGTTGGTTACTGGCCTTCAAAAGATAAAGACCAAAGGAAATTAAACAAATCAAGTTATTTTTAAGATACTGTTACATAATTTGGGACCAATTGTTTTTGAAAACATGTAATTGAAAAGCATCAGTTTTAGTCCAACGTTTAGAAAATACATGAAAAGCGCTCGAGTAAATCCTGCAATTGGTGGTTGCTTTTCATTAGAAACGTGGCAGGATTAAAAAAAAAAGTTACACACACATACCTGTGCTAATTTTGTGGTTGCTTTAGAAATCTTCAGTGTTTTCTTGTTATAAGCTTTCCCATTCATTTTTATTCTAGAAACTGCACTCACCCCCGTTTTTGTTTTAGAATCACGAGTGATTATTGTCAGTTCAGGAAAGCTTTCCAAAGCAGCCTTGAAACAGAGCATAAAAACAACAGATTACAGATTGTGCAAAACTTAACAAAACAAAATTTGTCAAATTAATGTGCTAGAAAATTAACTAGAAACATTTAATAAAACAAACATAAAAAGCAAAACAAAAGCAATTTATGAAAGAGAAATTACTGTTTCCAGGTCTTTAAAAAATGCCTGGAAATGATCCAATCCATAGACTTTACCTGATTCAACTAAAGATAGAGATTCATATTATGCTCATTGATGTGTACAAGAAAGCTCTCTTTCAAAATGCAGGATCACAGATAGTCAACTTTATTGGAGGGCATATAAAATAGAAATACAACAGGAATTTGTATAGCCGCTTATTTGCTTTGCATTACTTAACAACTTGCCATAAAGATTTCAAGTAACGGAAGAACTGTGAAAGACGAATAAAAGCATTTTAAATATCAGTACCTTGAATGAGCGCTCTAAACGTAATTTGGAAAGCAGCCTTTTTCGATTATCATTCAGCATGCCATCAATTTTTCTCATGTGAGGCAAAAGCAGCTCATCTGAAAAAGAAAATGTTATATATGCATTTTATTGTTTTCATTGTATGTTGTAGCAGTATGACCTTTTGGTGATATTTCCATCCTGATATCTATTTGGTGAAGGGTGATTTATAAATATTTAAATTAATAAATGCAATAGTACAAGTCCCCCAAATGTGGCATTCAGCACAAAGAGGCAGCAAGATATGACATCTGTTGTTTGCATACTTTGTGGAAAGGATTTGGATATGCTAACAGTTTGTAAATGTATCACATGAGAAATTTACATCATACCAGACAAACTGGGTTACTATCATACCACAGTTGGATATAGGAACAACATGGCTAGAAAAAGTGTTCAATGGATGATGATGACTGAAAGAGTACAGGTGCAACGGATTAAAAAAATACCCAAATCTAAGAAATGATCCATCATTTGTACATCTCTACTAAAATTAGTCTATATCAAACCACGTACATCAAGCCAGGAGCACAGAGAAGGCTCAAGTAAGGTGCACCATGAAGGTACTATAGAACAACAAACAAGTTCAGTAATATACCCAGATAACTCAACCAAATAAGCTGATCCACAAAGGCAAGAGTCACCACCAGTCTGATCATAATTCCTTCTTGATCCCAAATATAAATAATCCCCATTGTGAGTGAAAGCAAGAAACCTGCCACATTCTACAAATAAATTACTTCATTAGCACTGCAGGAGCAGTGCAGCCTTGTCCACTATCCCTGCCACCTGTTGTGGCCACTCTGTATACCTCAGGAGTAAGAAACAAACCCCACATAACCTTCGGAAGAAAACACAGATATTTGGCTCATAAACCAACACAAAAATAAAAGTAACCACTCATCCGTGAAACTGCAACCAACTGTATATTTGCTATACTCAGCAAGGCAGGTATTCTTTCAAAACTAACACTAAATCCACAGGTACACTATAAAGCAGCTACTACACTGCCCAACACTATTTTCTATAAGGCCTTCTGTATAGGATGGGGGGAGGGAGGCTGCAATTATATTGTTTCTTCTCCATTTTATTAGCTATGCGTAGAAAAAATTAGTCTAAGAATCAAATTCATTTTATCCTATTCTGAAACACTGGATAGTCTTATTAAGCGAATAGGTCCGTATGGTTTTTTGTGCATTTTATTGTGGATGAAAATACATATTCCTTGAAATGTGTTGCATTTTACAAACAATATTTGTTTTACCATTTTTTTAAGGTTACTATGAAGCTGACTGAGACAGCGTGACCAGGAAAACATTTATTAGAGACAGGGAGATCCTATTTCATTTTCTTTATTAAGACATGTTTTATTTGTGCTGAAATACAGAAAGCTGACAGAAAGCTTTACAGCAAGTTAAATCAAAGTTAACAAGCTACATAAAACAGATTGAACTTGACATCATTTTAATAATCTCCCAAGTTATAGTCATATTCCATTTTTTTAAAGGCATCCCTTTCTTCAAACATATCTTCCTTATTGCTGTCAAGTCTCCAGTTCTCAATACCTTTAGTAAGAGTATATCGTTCTTTAACACAGGGCAATAAGTGTTTTAATTCCTATAAGTAATATCACTTGGCATGTAGAATGGAGTGTTGGTCAATGGAACCAAGATCCCTCCCTGCTAAAGGTATCTAATATTCTCTAAGTGGAGCTGTTATCATAGGCAGAGCAAGAGGATTGCCAGCTGAAGTAAAAGACTGATGACTGGATTGCAAAGACTCTAGTCATCTAGACCTGTCCTTCACTTACAGCCAGCTGGTACTCTATTAAAGAAAAATGATTTCTCTGCAACTAGCTGATCTAGGATCTCTTCTTCCTAGTCTCTCCATCTTCTTCCAGTTCTTCTCCAAAGCATGCTTCTTCTTTTCCAGAAAGAGATGACCTTGCTCACAGCAAGGAAATGTGATTTTCTGGTATCCTGCATTTCCTAAAATGTCTAGCAGGAAGGAAGCCCTGCTTAGTGCTGAAAAAGATTTGGGAACATCAGGGGGATGTAAGAGGCTGATTTGTGATAAGCCTTCTGACAGGTTTCTAGTGCTGGAAAGAAAATAAAGACAGATAATTATTTTTCTTAATACATACTAGGAACAACTCAGAAAATGAAAAGACAAATAAAACTCTAGACAATAGGTAAGACCTTCTACATATGTCATGGAGGAATTTTGGGGAGAAGTAGGAAGATGGTATGGAATATAAACTAATGGTGCAGATATAAACAGATGTAAACAGAATAACTGGTGAGCTTGTGAATTGCTATTGTGGGTCCAAAGCCAAAAGCGGGGGGGGGGGAGGGGGCACTTCAGCTTCATAAATATTATGAAGTAAAATATGATCTCATGACATTACTTCTTCCCAACTCCCCTCTGTCCTGCTTAAGGGGACACGTATCACAACTTGTTTAAACATTTTTTTTAGATACTTACTCACCTCTGTTGCCACTTTAGTTGCCTTGTTAGTGATATTGTAGGGCTTGCCTTGGTTTGAGAAAATGTTCTGCCTCATATGTTGGGTCAGGGCACACTGCAGTGAATCCTGAAACATGTCTGATTTTTTCTCATCTACAGCTTCATTTTGAATACTACTCAGAAGGGAACATATGCAAGTAGGCCAGGCTCAGAAACATTTGCAACTGTTCATACTACGTAATCAGATCCACTATTGCATTTGAGATCAGTGTTTCACAACATCAAGGGGATTACATTCTCCCCTTCTAAAAGATTTTGTCATCATTCCCCTCAAAATCTCAATGGGCTCTTTCTTCCTGTACTACTTCATCTCCAACCCAACCTAACTGGGTATGTAGCAGTCAAGGACATACAGCCCAGTGCTCTTTTTCAATCAATCCTAGAGGAACATCTTTGGAAAATCCTAAACCTTGATAGCTGATAGGTCCATTATCAGTAAGAAACACATTAGTTTTGCATCCTTCTGCTGGTATTTCTCACACCCATGGAAACCCACCCTTCAGTTTGAGAAACACACTGTTTTAAGTTCTTGTGGTCTTGATCTTGTTTCATCCTTTCCATATTGCATCCAGTCCCCATGCAAAGTCCTCTATTCATCATACATTGTGTTGTTAGGATTTTTAGAAAGAATACACACAGCATTCTTGTCTCTTCAAATCTGTACATCGATTCTGGGTTAAGATAGCATCTTCAAGCATGTATTGCAGGCAGAAGTTTGGACGACTCTGAGCATTAACCTGAGTTAACCCAAGATTTGTTGCAAGTAAGACACACATAGCAAAATATGATTTCATGTAAGCTTGGAAGCATATTGTCACAGAGAAAGGCACTTTTGTCACATGCAGAATGGAAAGGAAAATATAGGCCTTTTACTGATGGGAAACATGTATCTCTGTGACTTCAGGTATATTAGATTTTTGGACCTTTTAGACATTATTTTTGTTGTGGCACAGATTTTCAAGTAGCCTGTAGTACTTTGAGGAATACCAATGACACCAAAACCAAGAGATGGCTCACTTAAAAAAAAAAAAATCTTAATGGCAAAGTGCCAATTATACATCCAATGCTTTATGAAGACATGGTCTATGAGGAAGAAGAATCAACTCAAACAACTTACATCTATTTTATTCCTTGATACTTTGAGTTATGTTTCAACAAATATATAGAATCTCTAAATGTCTCTCTCAAATTTGGATCTACTCTACAGGAGTATGCGTGCTGAACTGGTAACCTCATTGAAATGGAGAGGATTTGTCTTTCACATTTCAAAGTAATTTTTGGTGTAAATTACATATATTTCTAAAGCAATATTTATTCTCTTTAGTAGTCTTTAGTATGCTATTATAGTATAATCTATACTATAATCTATACTATCTACAGTATATTATGGACAATAATGTCTCTAAAAATTACCTATTGCATGCTTTAAAATTCTATTAGAAAAATAAAATAAATTCAAATCTGCAGCTAGGATGCAAGAGGGCTTCCCTTTTTAGCCTTCTGCACCCACTGAAAAGCCATCCTCAAAGGTCTAGGTCAGGGGTGGGCATATATTTTGGACTTCAACCCCTAGCATTCCTGATGTGAATGTTTAAGGTTGTACTGGCCCCGGGCCTGTAGTTTTAGAGGGGCTTAGAGAGCCATAATGCTCTCTGACTTTAGTCCCTCAGCTGCAGTTTTCCTGCTAGTAGGCCTTTTGATTGGTAAGATTAGTCAAAGATTGATATCGCCGCCTCACCACATTCCATGCTAATGAGCTACCGTTTATCTTATCAGGGCCTAGGAAGCGCCTGAGAAGTGAGGCTCTGTTTAGGCTACGTTTACAGGTGGCTGTGCTGGGAAAGTTCTAATTGTTTCCCTTCTGACCAAGTGCTGTTAGCCTATGCTGGGAAAGTTGCAGATGAATGCTAAATAACGCTTGCTGCTGTCACACTGCCTCACTGCTAACATGTATGGTATAAAAACCATTTTACCCCATGGCTTTGGGTTCAGAGAAGCTGTCTGATCCAACCATTGGGTACACCTCTGTGCTGTAAGTACTCAATAAAGTCTCCTTGTAAGCAAACCTGGATCTGGCTTATCACTATCTTGGCACCTCTAAATTAAGAGGCCTACTGCAGGGGCGATACAGAGGCCTACAGAGGCAATGGGGAAATCGGTCAGGCTTAGAGGCCTGGAGTTTTCTGTCGGGAGGGGGTAACCCTGAGAGGAGCAGTTTCACTTTAGTTTCATTTCTTCAGGTTTGAAGCAGTACTTTTGGTTTGTGGAGGGAGGGTATAAGAAGAGAGTCAGTAAGAGCAGCAAGAGCAACAGTGAGAGCAGAGCCCGAAGACAGAGCAGGAAGAAGCAGCCTAAAAAAGTCTAAGGACAGCTAGGGTAAAGGAACTTGCGTTTTGCAACTTTTATTTTCTTGTAATGCCTTTTGTAGCACTCAGCTGTATTGTGTAAATATCTTTAGATGTGATTTCATAGCTTTAAATTTACCAGTAAACTGTTGTGGTTGAACCCTGTGTCTACAGTGTCAGTCACCCCATGTCTTACAGCCTAAACCGCACGTTACTGGGAAACAGAGAGTCAAAAGAAGGAAGGTGGGACTCTTAAGGAGGCAAGAGATCCTTAAGGAGTTGCTCAGGGGGTCCAGGTCACAAGGGGAACCCTGACACCTGACCATTGCCCATGCTGGCAGGGGCTTCTGGAAGCTGAAGTACAAAACATTCGGCCCACCGAGTTTTCTAGGTGACCTTGGTTCAATGTAAGAAAATGTAAAGTGATGCACGTTGGGGCAAAAAATCCCAACTTCAAGTATAACCTGATGGGATTTGGGCTAGTGGTGACTGACCAAGAAAGAGATCTTGGGGTTGTGGTGGCCAGTTAGATGAAAATTCCAAGCCAGTGTGTGGCTGCTGTAAAAAAGGCAAACTCCATGTAAGGCATAATTAGGAAAGAACTTGACAATAAAACTGCCAGTATCATACTTGTTGTTGTTGCTGTTCAGTCGTTAAGTTGTGTCCGACTCTTTGTGACCCCATGGACCATAGCACGCCAGGCCTTCCTGTCCTCCACTCTTTCCCGGAGTGTGCTCAAATTCATATTCATTGCATCGGTGATGTTATCTAGCCATCTCATCCTCTGCCATCCCCTTCTCCTTTTGCCTTCAATCTTTCCCAGCATCAGGGTCTTTTCCAGGGAGTTTTCTCTTCGCATTAGGTGGCCAAAATATTTGAGCTTCAGCATCTGTCCTTCCAATGAGCACTCAGGGTTGATTTCCTTTAGGATTGACTGAGTTGATTTCTTTGCAGTCCAGGGGACTCGTAAGAGTCTTCTCCAGCACCACAGTTCGAACGCATCAATTCTTCGGCGCTCAGCCTTCCTTATAGTCCAGCTCTCACAGCCATATGTTGCTACTGGGAAAACCATAGCTTTGATTATACAAATATTTGTCGGCAAGGTGATGTCTCTGCTTCTTACTATGCTGTCTAGGTTTGCCATAGCTTTCCTCCTTTAGGAACTAGTGTCTTTTAATTTCATGGCTAAAGTCACCGTCTGCCGTGATCTTGGAGCCCAAGAAAATAAAGTCTGTCACTGCTTCCATTTCTTCCCCTTCTATATGCCAGGAAGTGATGGGGCCAGATGCCATGATCTTAGTTTTGTTAATGTTGAGTTTCAAACCAGCTATTGCACTCTCCGCTTTCACCCTCAACAAGAGGCTCTTTAGATCCTCTTCGCTTTCTGCCATTAGGGTGGTGCTGTCTGCGTATCTGAGGTTGTTGGTAGTTCTCCCGGCAATCTTAATTCCGACCTGTGATTCATCCAACCCGGCGTTTCTCATGATGTACTCTGCATATAAGTTAAATAAGCAGGGCGACAATATGCAGCCTTGTCGTACTCCTGTCCCAATTTTGAACCAATCAGTTGTTCCATGTGTGGTTCTTACTGTTGCTTCTTGACCCTCGTACAGGTTTCTCAGGAGACAGGTAAGGTGGTCTGGTACTCCCATCTCTTTAAGAATTTGCCACAGTTTGTTGTGATCCACACAATCAAAGGCTTTAGCGTAGTCAATGAAGCAGAAATAGATGTTTTTCTGGAATTCTCTTGCTTTCTCCATGATCCAGCGAATGTTGGCGATTTGATCTCTAGTTCCTCTGCCTCTTCGAAACCCAGCTTGTACTTCCGGTAGTTCTCGGTTCACACACTGCTGAAGCCTAGCTTGTAGGATTTTGAGCATCACCTTGCTGGCATGTGAAATGAGCGCAATTGTACGGTAGTTTGAACACTCTTTGGCATTGCCCTTCTTTGGAATTGGAATGTAAACTGACCTTTTGCAGTCTTGTGGCCACTGTTGAGTGTTCCAAATTTGTTGGCATATTGAGTGCAGCACTTTAACAGCATCATCTTTTAGGATCTTAAATCGCTCAGCTGGAATAGTGTCCCCTCCGCTAGCTTTGTTGTTACTAATGCTTCCTAAGGCCCACTTGATTTCACTCTCTAGGATGTCTGGCTCAAGTTCAGTGACCGCACTATCATGGCTATCAAGGGCATTACTATCATGGCTATCAGGGACATTCAGATCTTTCCTGTATAGTTCTTCTGTGTATTCTTGCCACCTCTTCTTAATCTCATCTGCTTCTGTTAGGTCCCTGCCTTCTTTGTCCTTTATCATGCCCGTCTTGGCACAAAACGTTCCCTTGAGATCTCCGATTTTCTGGAAAAGATCTCTAGTCTTTTCTATTCCATTGTTTTCCTCGATTTCTTTGCATTGTTCATTTAAGAAGGCCTTCTTCTCTCTCCTTGCTATTCTCTGGAACTCTGCATTCAGTTGGATATATCTTCCCCTTTCTCCCTTGCTTTTCGCTTCCCTTCTTTCCTCAGCTACTTGTAAAGCCTCATCAGACAGCCACTTTGCTTTCTTGCATTTCTTTTTCTTTGGGATGGATTGAGTTGCTGCCTCCTGAACAGTGTTACGGACCTCTGTCCATAGTTCCTCAGGCACTCTGTCTATCAGGTAATCCCTTAAATCTATTCGTCACCTCCACTGTATATTCATAAGGGATATGATTTAGATCATACCTGAACGGCTTAGTGGTTTTCCCTATGTTCTTCAATTTAAGCCGAAATTTTGCAAGAAGCAGCTCATGATCTAAGCCACAGTCAGCTCCAGGTCTTGTTTTTACTGACTGTATGGAGCTTCTCCATCTTTGGCTGTAAAGTACATAATCAATCTGATTTCGATATTGACCATCTGGTGATGTCCATGTGTAGAGTCATGTCAGTATCATACTACCTTTATAGAAATGTATGGTGTGACCACACTTGGAATACTGTGTACAGTTTTGATTACCACAACTAAAAAAAAAAACTGGGAAAAGGGCAGAAAAGGGCAACTGAAATTATCAAGGGACTGGAGCAAATCCTGATAAGCAAAGGTTACAACAGCTGGGATTGTTTAGCTTAGAAAAAAGGTGAGTAACATGTGATAAGACATGTACAAAATTATGCATGGTGTGGAAAATGTGGATAGGGAGACATTTTTCTCCATCTCTCAGAATACTAGAACCTGGGGTCATCCCATGAAGCTGATTGGTGGGAGATTCAGGACAGATAAAAGGAAGTACTTCTTCACACAGCACATAAACTATGGAATTCGCTTTCACAGGATGTAGTGATGGCCACTAATTTGGAAGAGGGTTAGACAAATTCTTGAGAGAGAAGGCTATCAACGGCTACTAGTCCTGATGGCTACATGCTACCTCCAGTATCAGAAGCAGTATGCCTCTGAACACCAGTTGCTAGGGAACAGGGGCAGGAGGGTGCTGTTGCATTCATGTTCTGCTTGTGGGCTTCCTGTGGGCAGCTGGTTTGCCACTGTGTGAACGGAATCTGGACTAGATGGACCCTTTGTCTGATCCAGCATGGCTCTTCTTATGTTCACAAGGAAACCTTCCCATTCATGCATAGAAACATGTAATATGGACCGTGGCCAATAGGTACCTTCTGAGCAAAAGCATAATATGGTAAACAGCAACAAGATAAACAAATCAAAATGTTGAAGACACTGTACCATTACTCTTCTCCAATGCCAGCATAGTATCTGGGTCCAAGGCAATGCTAACAAGTAGTTCCATATAACTCCTAAATGTTTCCTTCATAGCTCTGGTGTTCAAAAAACGAGTAACAATAGGAGCAGGAGGTCCAGTGTCTGAAATATCAGAAATACAAATACATTGTTCTAACTGTATTTTTACTGACATATATTTTATTATGACTCTGGTGACCTCTAGTGACCATTTAAAAAAATATAGACTCACCAATATTGTTAGTAGGCATTATCCTAATTAGGACTGATCTGTTAAGATTCATACATTTTCAAAACGTTTCACATAATTTTAACAAGAACAAACTATGAAATCTCAGATTTAGCAACTGGAGTTGCTATAAGCTGAAAAGTGACATTGATTTTTAGGCCTAGCTTTTAAGCACGTTCTATCTAGCTCAGCATTTTCTTCATTTTAAATACAAGTATATACTTCGCTTTAGAAACCTAGCCCAACATCTGAAAGTAACACTGTTGAAATGGAAGTATTAACCAATTTCCATAATAAAGACCTTGTGAGGCTAATTTATATTTACATTATTTTTAATAGCTATCCTCAGTAAAGGTGCTGAGACGTAGCAGGAACATTTCCCACTGTGGCATAAATTGCGGACTGCTTGGACTTTTAACAAGGTTTCTTTTCATGACCTATGCAGAGATGTAGAATACACTTTTGAGGTTAACAACACCCCATGAATCAATGACAACCTTTACTCAACCCACAGACCTGGTGCGCACATAACGACAATTCAGAATATGGGTTGGGGGCATCAGGAGGAGGGCATCAGATGATGACCTTAGAGTCTGGGCAGCTAGATATGTGAGGAGATGTTCCTTCGGGTACCCTGGCCCCAAGCCGCTTAGGACTTTAAAGCTTAAAATCAGCTCTTTGAATTGGGCCCAGAAACAAATGGGCAGCCAATACAGATGGGAAAGAACTGATATAATATGATCAGATATTATGAAAAGATGTAGAAAAAGTTATCCTCCTCACTAATGACAACTTGGAAACCATCAAAACTATTATGGGACAAGACAGCAAATTAAAATCCATGAAGTCATAAATGCTCATACCGTTCTAGTCATTTGTCAAGAAACATGCAAACCACATATTGTTTTGGACACAATTACTTTTGACATAGGGGTATTTACCTTCCTCATCACTCTGGAGTTGAGGAGTAGAGGGGAATCCTTCTTTCCATGTTTTCCGTTTCTTTGGTGGTGGTTCAGCCTTTATCTTTGGCTGTTTAGCTTTGGGTTTCACTGATGAAACTTTTGTTGTAATGGTTGTAGTTTTTGGCGCTGGGGGGTCAGGAACTTTGTTGATACTAGTGCTTGGCTTACAGTGAACAGTCCTATAAGTCAGAGAAGAATTGAAACAGACCATTACAAGTACAAGTTCGACCTTTAGTTAGTTTAGCCTCTATCTGCACTAATAACATAGCCCAGTTTATGGATTCCTGTACTCCACTGTCCTCTGCAGATGATTGTTTGAACCATTTATTGGGTCTAGTCTCAAAGTTCATACATGGATACACAGAGTTCCTCCCAACAAACAATAAAGACGAACTGTTGTTGTTGGTAGTATTTTATTCATTAATGAAGGAAAGAATATAACTTTCCATCCAATAGCAAGCAAAAATTCATAGAAGGGACTAAAACCAAAGCACAAAGAATACTTGTCTGGAAAAAAAGAATCAATTAATAACATTGTATAATTTATGTCAGAAGGAGAGCCATGTAAAATTAAGTTACCATTAATTATTAAGAGGGAAGGAGTAGAGATTGACCTGGACCAAACGATAATCTAAACCAGCCTTCCCCAACCTCTAGACTTTAATTCCCATCAGCCCCAGCCAGCATGTCCAATGGACAGGAATGCAGGGAGTTGTAGTCCAAAACATCTGGAAGACTGCTGGTTGGGGAAGGCTGATTTAGATGACTGGCAATGAGCTGTGGTGAGCTTTGCGCTCACATGGTCCCCTTTCCCCTCTCCTTTGTATGCAAGTAGAGTGAAAGCGTTCAGTTCCACTTTTGACTAAACCTCAGTTCTCAAAGTTTACTTGCAATGGATAGCTATGGTTTAGTCAAAAGTGAATGCAAAAGCTTTCACTCTCCTCCTCTTACTTCTCCTCCAAAGCTCACCGTAGCTTATTCCAATGATCTAAACCAAGTGGCTGTATTTTCAGTCTATTCTACAGTACACTATTTGATGAAACTACCAACAAATATTCTTGACGGTCACTGTTATAACAACTTGCAAAACACAAAAATAATTGCCTTTAAAATCCATAAATTTTAGCGTCACTGTGTTCATACTGTCAGAATTCAACATCAAGACTCAGAAAAAAATGCACCAAAATCAAATACCTTGCAGACTGTACAGGTTTATTTCTTGGTTTCTTGGAACACACCCTGACATACTCTTTCTTGTTTGTATTTTCTATGAACTTCACGTACACACGTTTGTACTTTGATTTCGCATCCCCAAAATACCCAAGATACTACAACAAGTGAGAACAAAAACATAATCCATACATGCACTTATATGCATTGTTTATTTTGTATAGTAGACATTAAATATCAAATGAAACAATGGGTTGTATCCATTGTTTGCATAAGCAGAAGGCCTCTTGTGCAATGGGGCTTTCCCACACCCCACTACAGCCCTCTGTGCCTCCCAAAAAGCCTCCCTTGAGGGTCCTTCAGGAAAGCACTGGGATGTGGTACACAGGCTGCCGTGGGAGGAAAAAACTGGAGAAAACTGGGCATAGGCAGCTTGTGCAAGTACAGCTCCACTTATGAAAAAAATGGATAAAACTCAGTAAATGAATGTATTACAGATTTCAAGTTAAAAGACTCAATGTGTAAAATATAGATCATTTATTTACCACAATGTAGAAGATTCTAATAGGTCACCACTTTCCAAGCACACCCTTTAGCCTGAAGGCTTCAGTGCAATTAATCATACCATAAAAATAATGTGCCATTTATGCCTGATTAGGATTTCTCCAACCTAAAGGATTAAGTGTTCATTCACAGTTGGGAGACTTAGAAGTAAACCTTTTGTGAGAGAATAAAAGACTCAATGCCCTTTTCCTGTTTGCCTCTCCTCCTCCCTGTGGTTTGAAGTGATTTCTGATAGTTAGCAGTAACCAAACTTTACTGGATTTGCATATCATAGGAAGTTATGGTTATCATGAAACAAGATGTGGAGAAGGTAATTGGTGCATGGGGAGGGGAGGGGAGGAGAGAGGTGGCAGAGTGCACATTCCCTACTGCCAAACCACAGCCTGTGAAAGAATTTACTTCATAGTGATCAAATCTTACCATCATATCAACTTTGAATATGTGCATGCGTGTGTGTACATGTATGCACATATGCACATGTACACACACACACACACACACAAAGTATGAGCTATGGATCATCATTTTTTCACCACTAATTTTATTTTATTTTTGTCCTACGCGACATAACCTGTTTGTCATAATACAATTAAAAAAGGAGTATTTGTACTTACACTGTTAGTAGCTGCAAATTCTCTCTGACCATCTCGCACTTCAGGAACGAATTTTTGCAACAAAGCTTTCTGAACTTTCCAGATGGCTGGAGGCTCCTTTCCTGTTTTTAAAGCAATCTACAAGGACCAAGACAAAAAGCACCAGTTCACTTAGCTTATGCCTTTATGCATCTGCAATAATAGCTCCAACTGTATGCTGCCTTCATTACTTATTTTGTATACTTTAAATAGAAACTTATGCTTTCAATAACCTCTTTCAACACACAGTGTTATGGCTATACAGTCATGTGAAAAAGAAAGTAGACCCTCTTTGAGTTCTATGGTTTTACGTATCAGGACATAATAAAAATCATCTGGTCCTTAGCAGGTCTTAAAATTAGGTAAATACAACCTCAGATGAACAACGACACATGACATATTACACCGTGTCATTATTTATTTTACAGAAATAAAGCCAAAATGGAGATGCCATGTGTGAAAAACTAAGTACACCCTTACTGCTTCCATAGGTATGAAGAGGCTAAGTAGCAGCCAGGTGCTACTAATCAAATGCCCTTGTTTAATTGATCATCAGCAAGTGTGACCACCTCTATAAAAGCCAAAGTCCCAGGAGTTTGCTGGTCAGGAGCATTCAGGTGTGTGTTAACACAATGCCAAAGGGTAAAGACATCAGCAATGATCTTAGAGAAGCAATTGTTGCTGCCCATCAATCTGGGAAGGGTTATAAGGCCATTTCCAAACAATTTAAAGTCCATCATTCTACAGTGAAGAAGATTATTCACAAGTGGAAAACATTTAAGACAGTTGCCAATCTTCCCAGGAATGGACGTCCCAGCAAATTCACCCCAAGGGCAGACCGTGCAATGCTCAGAGAAATTGCAAAACATCCAAGAGTTACATCTCAGACTCTACAGTCCCCAGTTAGCACGTTAAATGTTAAAGTTCATGACAGTACAATTAGAAAAAGACTGAACAAGTATGGTTTGTTTGGAAGGGTCGCCAAGAGAAAGCCTCTTCTCTCTAAAAAGAACATGGCAGCACGGCTTAAGTTTGCAAAGTTGCATCTGAACAAATCACAAGACTTCTGGAACAATGTCCTTTGGACAGACAAGACCAAAGTGGAGATGTTTGGCCATAATGCACAGTGCCACGTTTGGCAAAAACCAAATATAGCCTATCAGCACAAACATCTCATACCAACTGTCAAGCACAGTGGTGGAGGGGTGATGATTTGGGCTTGTTTTGCAGCCACAGGACCTGGGCACCTTGCAGTAATTGAGTCGACCATGACCTCCTCTGTATACCAAAGTATTCTAGAGTCAAATGTGAGGCCATCTGTCCAACAGCTAAAGCTTGGCTGAAATTGGGTCATCCAACAGGACAATGATCCCAACCACACCAGCAAATCTACAACAGAATGGCTGAAAAAGAAAAGAATCAAGGTATTGCAATGGCCCAGTCAAAGTCCAGACCTCAACATGATTGAAATCCTGTGGCGGGACCTTAAGAGAGCTGCGCATAAACAAATGCCCGCAAACTTCAATGAACTGAAGCAACGTTGTAAAGAAGAGTGGGCCAAAATTCCTCCACAACGATGTGAGAGACTGATAAAGTCATACAGAAAACGATTACTTCAAGTTATTGCTGCTAAAGGTGGTTCTACAAGCTATTGAATCATAAGGTGTACTTAGTTTTTCACACATGGCATCTCCATTTTGGCTTTATTTCTGTAAAATAAATAATGACACGGTGTAATATGTCATGTGTTGTTCATCTGAGGTTGTATTTACCTAATTTTAAGACCTGCTAAGGACCAGATGATTTTTATTATGTCCTGATACGTAAAACCATAGAACTCAGAGGGTGTACTTTCTTTTTCACATGACTGTAACTATCATTTGAAGTAGTTTAAGCAGAGAGGTGGTGGCTTGGCTAGAACTACCTGAGGATCTGAACCTGAATTTAAACATGGCTTGAGCTTTCAAAAATACAACAGGCGCCATTTAGAGGCCTATGCCTGCTTTCATTTCCGATCCACTCATCTTCAAAAACTCACTGTTCACTTTTGTCTCTATGATTCAGTAGCTTCTGGAAGTGGAGCAGTGGCCATAACTATAATTTGTCAATTTAGACATCACACAAAACTGTAATCAGCACAAAACAGGGTTTGCAAACCTACTTTAAACCATAGCTTCTGATTCTGGTTTGCTGGACAGTTGTAAACCATGGTTTGTCAATTCAGACATCATGCCAAACCAATTAAACATCCTTAATCATGTTTTGAAATGATATCTGAACTGAATCCCTGGCTGCATTTCAACAATCAAATCTACACTTAATAAGCTATGATGAGCTTCAGGCACCCACACACAGGAAGCCAAGGTTAACCAAAGCTAACCACAGATTCCCACTTCATCCAAATGGGATCTGTGGTTCATGGCTTTCAAACAAGCCAGGAGAGAGAAGACAACTGTAAACCATGGCTTCATTTTCTGTCTTGTTTGGAAACCAGTAAAGACAGGTTGCTTACCTGTAACTGTAGTTCTTCGAGTAGGCATCTGTGCATCATACATATGGGCTCTGCGCCTATGCAGAGACTTGTTCAGGAAACTTCTAAAGCTGAGCAGCGTTTTGGTGGGAACCCCTCCACCACTGTCTATAGTATGTATATACTGTGCGGGTTCCCGCCTTTCCCCTCAGTTTCTTAAGTCCGCAAGCGACAGTCTCAAGTTTGAGGAGAATACACCTCGGTACCAAAACACTCAAAAACATTGACACCGAAGTGGGGACGGTGCGTGGGTTGTGTGAATGCACAGATGACCACTCAAAGAACTACAGTTACAGGTAAGCAATTTGTCCTTCTTCTTCATGGTCTCTGTGCATCACACATATGGGCGAATAACAAGCTAACTTACTGGAGGTAGGTCAGTGTTTCATTTCAGTACCGATGAGAGTATAGCTCTGGCATAAGCACAGTCCAATTGGGCTCATACGTCCGATCTATAAAAGTTGAAGGCTTGGACCAAGTGGCTGCTTTGCATAGGCCCCTCAAAGGCACTCCTTTCGCAAAAGTGGTAGATGCTGCCATTCCACTCGTTGAATGCACTCGGATTCAAGGTGGTAGTTCCCTCCCCGAGACCTGGTACACTAACCTAAGAGTCTGTGGAATCCAAGACGCTAGACTCTGGGAAGATACTAGCAAGCCTTTGGTACATCCTCCATAGCACAGAAATAAACATTGTGACTTACGGAAGGGCTCAGTTCTCAAGCTAGTGCCCTCCTCACATCCAAAGCGTGAAGCTTTTTTTCCAGATCCATAGTAGGAGAAGGGAAAAAAGGCAGGGAGAACAATAGGGTGATTTACGTGGAAATCCGTAACCACCTTAGGAAGGAAAGCTATGTCCAGTCTGAGAATCACTTTCTCCTTGTGGAGAATGGTATAAAGAGAGTCTACACGTAGAGCAGAAATCTTGCTTGCCCTCCTGGATGTCATAACAGCTATCAAAAAAGCAACCTTCCACAAAAGCAGCCTTAAATCTATGGTAGTGAGAAGCTTAAAAGGGGCCGAGGTTAACTTCTGAAGAACTAATGACAAATCCCATTGAGGAATGAAATCTCTTATAGGAGGAGCCAAGTTCTTAAGCCCCTGTAAAAACTACTTACATAGCGGATGGGTGAAAACCGAAGCACCGTGTAAAGGACCTCTCATTGCGGATATTGCTGAAGCATATACCCTGACAGAGGAATATTTCAGACTTTTAGTATATAAGCACTGAAAAAAACACAATATATTAGCAATTGAACAGGTTTCAGGGATATACTTATTTGCAGCCACAAACTTCCAAAAAGCTGCCCACTTGGCAGCGTAGGAGCGACATGTAGATGGCTTCCTCGCCGCCTCTAAAACTGCCTGAACATCCTCTGGTATCGAAGAAATAAGTTCTATCGGTACCGAATCCTCCAGGCCATCAGTTTTAGAGTGTGAAGATTGGGGTGACGATTTGACCTCAGTACCAAGAGATGAGATCGTCTTTCTGAGGGAGGCAAAGACAACTTCCCGTTTGCCAAATCCCTCAGGATCTTGAACCAAGGTTGCCTCGGCCGCCATGGGGCAATTAGGATGCAATTTGTTACGTTCATCCTGATCTTTGAAATCACCTTCGTCAGGAGAGGAAATGGAGGAAAAAGATAAAATAGAGTTCCATTCCATTCCAGAAGAAAAGCATCGCTAAGTGATCCCCAACCGGTTCCTGCTCTGGAACAAAACTTTCTTTTACGACATCAAAGATCGGGTCATGAAGTTGTTCATTAGGCTGTTGCACTTCAATTCCGAGGGGCTGTGCCATTCAGAGCACCTGTTCAGAGAAATGTCCTATGTCTTCCGAGGGTGAGGCTCTATCTCTTGTTCCCACCACCTTGTCCAGGGATGACACAGAGGGAGGGACTGAGGAATAGGAGGAGTCAGACTGGTAGTTCTTTGCTGAGTCAGGTGAGTTAGATGCCAATGCCCGTGCTGCTTCCATGGTGCCATGAGGAACCAGAGGAGGAGCAGGGAGATCCATACAGGCCTCTTTTGGTATAGAAGTAGCATGCTTCTGGTGGAGGAGGCAGCAAAACACCATGAAACGCCAAACGAGTAGGCGGCATGGGCTGAAAAGGAGTATACGATGGGGATGTTGCTCCCAAGTAGCAAAAACAATCAAAGAAAAGGTCTCGATCCCTTTGAAGTCTCCAATCTTCATCACGCCGAGACATACGGGAGGATGATGAGCGGTCAAGAGTAGCAATCCCATTCCTGGTTTGGAGAATGAGATCAGTCCCGATCATAATATCCACATTGATGGCTGGACTGGTATGGATCCAGAGACTGGTACTGAGGAGGTAAGTCTCTTTGTCTAGGCCAAAACTGAGGTCGATACCGAGGGGACTGCAAGGTTGCCTCTGGGCAACTTGGAGTAGGAGACCTGGATCTTCGGTCCTGGGGCCAGATGTGGTGGAATAGGTGGCGTGTCTCTAAGTTCACCCTCCGAGGCCGTGGAGATTGGGTCCAAGACCACTATATGAGGTGGAGTTGTAGCTACTGCTCGTACTGGGAAATTAAGTAGAGGAGGTAAAGGCAGGATGCCCTTTCCTTCTCAGACTTTTCAACCCCCTTCTTTTTCTTGGCTGGTGCATCGGCAGAAGGTTTCAGGCATTTAGCCTTTTTATAAATGTTTCTCGCCACATTAAATGTTTTTATAAATGTTTCTCGCCATGGTTAAGGATCTACCCAGTGTTGGTGGATCTGTTCTACCCTCCTCCGCTATCGATGGGGGGGAGAAGTCTAGGTCGTCACAGCCCCTCCTCTTGTGCTTGTGGAAGGAGTTGTGGCAGCCTGCTCATGAGGTGTTTGCGCATCAGCCATTTTTACGGCCTGGAGGGCTCATTGCCAAAGAATGGCCTTTAGTTGGTCTGCCCAATTCTTGCGTGCCTGTTTAGAGAGCGATTGGCAATGATGGCAGGATTCTACCTTGTGGGATTCACCCAAACAAATTAGGCAGAGTGAGTGACCATCCAAGGAAGACACTTTACTGCCACAAGCGGTACATTTTCTAAAAGGGGCCGTTTGGGGCCAACAGGCCACCAAGATGCCACTGTCGCCGATGGAGTGATGCCTATCCTTGTCCTCCTCTGTCTTTATAATAACTTTTTTTTAAAAAAAGCAACCAAATAATAAGGAAAGAAAAAAACAGCAAAGAGTCACTAAAAAAGCTCTGCATTGACAAAACAATCAAAGAAGCTCCCAACAAGGTAACCGAGAAGGCGGTTGAAAAGGAATTGAGGGGAAAGGCGGAAACCTGTGCAGTATATACTACAGACGGTGGGGGAGGAGTTGCCACCAAAACGCTGCTCAGCTTTACAAGTTTTCCAAACGAGTCTCCGCACAGGCACAGAGCCCATATGTGTGATGCACAGAGACCACAAAGAAGAACCATAGTTTTCATTGGAAGCCAGTAACCATAGGTTCAGACATAAGCAAAACGGCTGGATATGGATGCAGGAGGCTTGTGCATATCTCAGCTTATTAAACTGAGATTTTGATCATTTGAATGAGATCTCTGAATGACAAGCTATTATAGAGAGCTGAAAAGTAATATATATAAATCCTAACCATGAATCATTTGAAAAGCATCATATATATATTTAAAGTACTGAGGTTTGCTTAGTGAAAGCTACAATACATTTAAGATACCAACAAAAGGGGAGATAAATTACATCATACCAGAGAATGTTTTTTAATAAGTGTGTTAAGTTAAATTGCTCAAAATGGATTACCTTCAGTGATTCTATATCTTCAATCTTCACTACAAATTCATCGCGTTCTCTGTACATGCCCTCACCTCCGCTGTCTCCATTGTCATCCTCAATATATCCTTCTATTGCAACAGTTGCCTGTGTTTTTGCTAACTGGTCTGTATTAACATTCTCCTTTTCAGGTAGTGCTAAACAGGTTTTCATGTGAGCATCTGCCACAGGAATAGTCAAATTGGAAGATTCCTTCTTTACAACAGTATTGGCGGTGGCTTTAGAAACAGTCTTGTCCATTTCTGAAGTACAAAACAAGCAATCTTAACAATAAAAACTTCAATTTATTTTCATATTTAGAATATGAAGAGTTTTTTTAGCATATGATAAACCATCTGAAAATTGTTACTGCATAAAGCAAAATACCAGTTCCACTGATGACATCAGCTGAACTCTCATTCGGTGGATAAAGTCCCAGGTTGCTCCATGCACAACAGATCTGCATTTCATTAAAGATTATTACAGCATTAAAAAAAAAAGTTTAAAACAAACCCACACCCATATAACCAAGTTATCTACAAATTTGAAGTTTCCTGCCCTGAACTACATATGGAAGAAGCCATATGTGAACATTCAGAATGTTCAAAGGAAAAACACACAGATAACATACACACACATCATTTAATGTGTATTATCTAATATGTCTCTTTCAGCAGACTACTGAGAGTTTAGCTTAGCCAAGCAATTGAAGTGATCCGTAGAACAGAATGATTCTTTAAAATAATGCAAACACATTACAACATTGGGGACAATTCACATGTAACTTATTTCAATGAGAAAGCACACCCATGCATGCTGCCTGATTGTTCCCACTTTGCTCCTCCTTCCAGCAGGAGAGCTAAGCAAGCCTCTCTGTTTGTAGTATGTTTACTGTGACATCCAAACTGAGAACTCTGGCTTGTTGCTCTTCTAACAATCCAGAGTCATAAACCAAGAACAAACCCTGGCTTATGACTCTGGCTTGTTCAGAGGGAAACAAGTCAGAGTTCCCAGTTCAGACGTCATGCTAAAGAAACCACGGAGAATCTGTGGAGTCGTAGGAGGAGTCAAATGAGCAGTGAGTAATTGAGCAGCATACCTGAACATGCTTGCTCATTCATGATAAGCCAGAATTCTAAAGAATTCTGTGAACCAGGCCAATAAAAAAAAACCTTCACAAGGAACTTAAATCACACCAGATCAAGCCACCATTTCCCACAATAAGTGGTGGAATATGAAAGTACTTCCAACAATTTTCAAGAAAACTAAATTTACTTCAAAGTAACTTTTCACCTGTCACAATCCTGGTTAGTGTAAAGAACTGTTACTAAAGACAGG
The DNA here is from genome assembly GCF_057233095.1 of Heloderma suspectum. Lineage (NCBI taxonomy): Eukaryota > Metazoa > Chordata > Lepidosauria > Squamata > Helodermatidae > Heloderma > Heloderma suspectum. The sequence continues at coordinate 108,354,884 of NC_139458.1, read as the reverse complement.
TATTTGTTGACAGCATTTTGGCCAAACGAGAATGAACTATGTATATTTTTACTATGTTTATATTTAAATCAAAGTCAGTCATGTATCTGGTTGTGAGCTTAATAATCTTTACCTGACTTTTTCTTTTTATCAGAAGCATCATCCAAAGTTGATAATGCAGAAGTGATGCTCTTTTGAAGATCCTGGTTTCCCCCTACAGAATCTTCATCAGAAGAAAATGAAGGCAACGCTTCTGAATTTCTCTTAGGTTCTTCATGATGCTTTTTGTTGGAACTTTCAAGACTGCCCTCAAAAGATGCAGGAGCGCCTGCCGCCTGAGGTTTTGAAACGGGATGTGGACAAGGTGCTCTAATGACTGGCATAACAGGTCTCCTTACACGATTAGGCACACGTACAGCAGGAGCTGAAAACTGCTGTCTGGGTCCAGATTTTAAGAAATCTAAAAAAGATGCAATGAATCCTGTTCTGACTTCTGGCTGTTTTTCTTCCACCTCTTTGATTTTCTGCCTCATTTTTTCTTGATGTTGGTAAGTTTCATGGCAGCTTTCAGGAACTGGACAATATAACAAGCTGGCATCAGTTCCTCTTGAATTCTGACGTTTACATTGTCCACTTCGCTTCAGTTGCCTCTGAGTTGTGTCATCTTCGTTGGCATTTTTAACTTGGTTTTGTCCTCTGTCCTTTTGCTTCTGAATGTCTTCTTGTGATAAATCATGGCTCTCGTCTTCAGCTTTGTTACCATTTTCATCTCCTGGTTGTTGCATAGATATTGGTTGCAATGGGATTTTAGCCTTGCTTCCTGTCACAGTACTGTCCCTCTCCGTATTAAAATCACTGCTTGATGCTATACTCTCTTCACTTAGAATCCTACCACTTGAAACAAGGTCTAGATCTTTAACATTTAGTGTAACATCCATAGTAACATCATTTTTACCTTCTGATTCATTACTGGTGCTAGACTGTTGCTTAACTAGGCCAGAAACCCGTTCCTGACTCTGTTCAAGCTCTGATGTGACAACTCTACTGGGAATGCTTTGATCAGAAGTCTCTGTGTGTTGTTGGTCAAGCCTCCTATTTTTTGGCTGCACTGTAGGCACTGCTGTTAGGTTTAGGGTAACCTGTCCTCCATTCAAAGAAATATTGTTTATGCTCAGTGGCTTTCCAACAACTGCTTGTGAGGTGCTGTAGCTAGGAGTCACATGTCTGACATCTACAGTCTGGAACTGAGACTTAGAATTGTCTCCATTTTCAACAGAGTGAATGTCTTCTTCATTAGATGTTGATTTGGCAAATTCAGATGGAGTTACACCACAAGCTGCAGCTGTTGCTGCCAAAATATCATCTACATTAGACAGTATATTCCTCTCGTCATTGAGAAGCATAGACTCTGGAAAACATACAGAACTAAGGGTAACAAAATGATTCTTAGATTCATGACTTGGCTGCACAAAATTATCTTTTGATGTCAAGTGTTGTTGTAGTGGCTTTGATGGTTCAGAAATGTCAATTTTCATGACTTCAGAGTTTTGAGGATGAAGCTGCTGTTGAGAATGTCCTCCATTGCTCTGAATCATGTGACCATCCACCTGAAGGAACTGGTGAGTCATCTGCTGAGAACTCTGAATGCGCTGTACTTGTGGAGAAAGTTTTGTGTGCCCTAAGCCAGACTGCAATATCGACTGCTGAAGCATTTGTAAATCACAGGCAGATTCTAGAAGTACCTGTGTGCTAGGCAAGCACAGCTGATGGCTATGCCTTATGGCCTGAGTGTGAAGCTGTGGTGGTGTGCTAATGACTTGGCCCTGTTGCTCTGAGGCTTTAGTTTCATGTACCTTATGCAGAAGAGAATGCTGCTGGGTTAGTTCTTTACCATCCACATTTACTTGGGTTGTTGGCAATAAATTAGCAGCCTTTTTAATATCATGGCTTACTACATTAGTGATATGGCCAATTTGTTGGGTAAGCTGTGCTGCAGAGCTAACCATTCTTTCATCTTTTTTTGATCCCTGAAGAGTAAGCCCAACAACTTGATCTTCAAGGCGAGAGTTACTTCTGATTACACTTTGAGAATACCGATTATCTGCTTTGGAAACTTTGTAAGTTGTATCCTGAGCACTAACTTCATCATCAGTTAGCCTTTGAGGGGAAGAATCGAGAGATGTTCGCTGTTGCAATGCCTGCAAATCTTGCATTGGGAACTGACCATCTTGTTTAGTTGTTTGATACAAGTTAGGTTCAGATTTCCTTTTAATATAGGACTTTGTATCTGAGGAAGATCTGTTGTTCTGTAATGCTTGTGAGTGAGCTGGCATTACAAAAGTAGTTGACTGGACAACTGGCAAAAACTTTTGAGACTGTGGAGAAGATGACTCTTGTGCCTGAGAATGTAAAGAAATATAGTTCTGGGGAGGGCTAGAGGCTGACATGTTTTGAGCATGAGGAGAGGAAGAAAATGGAAGGGATGGTGATGTTAAAGTTAAAGATTGCCCTGTCGTATAGGTTTCTGAAGGGCTAACAACTGACAAAACCTGTGATTGAGATGAATAGCTAACTTGTGATTGGCTAACTGTTGACAAACCCTGAGAGTGACTAGAAGAGTAATTTTGAGATTGGCTGTCTGAAGAAAGATCCCTTGTTTGCCCAGAGTAGTTGTCATTTGAAACTGAATTTAATACCTGTTGATCCGAAGAATAACTTAGTGTCTGGCTATCAGAAGTAATAGCTTGTGATTGCCCAGCAAAAGCAAGTGTTTTGTACAATGATGGCAGCTTCTCAACCTTGATGGTTGAGAATACCTGTGCATGGCTGACAGATGGCACATTCTGTGACTGTGTTGAAACATAATTTTGTGATTGGCTTACTGACAAGAGGCTTGGGAGCTGTGCTGTAGAATAGATTTGTGCTTGACTTGCTATTACAGAATTCTGGCTCTGTGCAGTTTTCGAATAGCTTTGTGTTTGCACGGTAGGAGCTATGCTTTGTGGCTTAGGGGTCTTTGTTGGCCTTGGTGGCTGCTTTGTAGAACATTGTTTTGCCTTCGTAGTGGAAACAGATGGGAAACCAGGCGACGGAAGTGCTGATGTATATGACTGAGCAAGTTCCACTGAAACTTGAGAGGTTTTCTGCTGTGGTCCTCCATTGCTCACCTGAGTAGCATCCCCAACTGGGCTACAAGATAGGGACTGCCGGGATGTATCCTGAAAATCAGTGCCACTTGCACTTGATAAATAGTTGTGTAAGGAATGCTGTGAACCAGTCAGTTGTGCCTGAACAGACTGTGTGCTTGAAGGCCGCTGATGGTGCTTGATAACACTGCATTCTCGCTGCAATGCTCTTTCAATGGAGGCAGTAGAACCAGTAAACAGAGTTGAGCTATACACCTGTGGAGCCTGCTGAGCTCCTCCAAGTGATGAAGGCAACAAACTGAACTGTGGTTGCAAAAGATGGGGTGCAGACTCTTGAGCAGAACGATATGTTGAAGACTGAGGTGGTATGCTAGTACTTAACACAGAACTGCCCAGGCGCTCAAATGTCAATGCAGTGGGAACTGTGCCTTGGGATGTCTTGATCTGCAATAAAGGGTCATGAGCCGTTAGAAGCCCATTGGAAGTTGCATTGAAAGTTGCATCTTGAAGTGTTAGAGAAGGAGTAGTAGCAAAATTTCTACTGCTAAAAGCATTGGGATGCTGATAAGCTGAAGTGGGTGGAAAGGTTCCAGAGGCTGGCAATGCTCCAGTAACAAAAAGCTCTGTTGATGAATGCATACCTATTTTAAAAAGGACAAAGAAAAAGCAGTGTGATTACACTTTAATGAACATGAAAATTTAAAACTCCCACCTAACCCAAACATGACCACTGTATTTGGAAACCAGACACAATCATTTTGATATTCTATTAATATACAAGCTGATAGTGAGACCATTGTCTTCCAGGAATTTGTTCTGGGTAAGCTTTTCTATCCTACCTCCTTGCTGGTGTCTGGTGACAGGCCAGGAGTAAATGGGTGTGAACAAACTGAATGCCCTTCCCATGGAAATCCACTGGGGTCCCTCACTGTTGTCTCTTAAATGCATATTAAATACCTTTTTATTTTACCATGCTACTAATCTGTGATTATACTCACTGTTTGTTGTGTGCTGTAGAAAATGTTTAATCTGCTGCTGATGATTTATTTGTTTTTTGCTTTAATGATTCGTTGATTGTTACTTATTGTTATAGCTTATTTTTCTATTATTTGTAGTTTTATAAGCCACTTTGTTAGAGAGCCAGGATATAAATAAAATAGTCACCAAGATATTCAATTTAGATCATTTTTTCTTAACACATACATATGTAATTGCACTGAAATCAAAGAGACATATGTATTTGGGATTAGTGCACAAGGCTATCCCACCACACAACAAACAGCTCCAATATGTTAAACAATAGTATGCTCTATTTCAAATATTTTCATAGCACAAATCTTGAATTGGGAGACTCTTCCAATATGATACTATGCTGGCACTTTTGTTACAATTACATCAGCACTGCATTTAAAGCACAGCCCTGGTAGTCACAGGTGAGTGCATGGAAATCAGAGGAGGGATAGAGCACTCCATCCCCCTTCTGCACCCAGCACAGAAACCAAGTGAGCTGCCAGTGGAGAGAAGCCAACAGAGAGAGGCTCTCTATCTGTCCTCTGTATGCCCCCAGAAGCCTAGTAAAATATTTTGCTGGCTTATTTGTACTCTCTCCTTGGGCTTATTTACAATTATATCTCTTAGACTTGTCTGTGGCATGTATGCAATTAATTATCTAGTTTTCAAGTTTTGTGTGTGGACCAACATACAGTTATGATGCAATTTCCTCAGTAAAGACATGCCTGTTTAAGATGACAAACTGGGTTGTTTACAGTACTCATGACTTCCAGAGTCTGCAAGCATGTTGCATTCTGCTACAAGTGAGTTACGATCCAAGACTAATATTTAAGAAACTAGCAAGCCACTGATTTTATGCTAGATTTTTGAAATGCATGAGAAGGGTTATTTTATTGGATACAATAACTTGACTCATTTTCTAGGCTGAGGACCTCACAGATTGTGACACAAGACTGCAAACTGATACACCATCACACCTGGGAAGCTTCATGTTAGGTCTATCCAACACTAATTTTGTGACAAATGTTCAGTTACCAATCTCGTCTTGCAAGGAAGTTATACCAGTTTTGCAGGAAGATAAAACATGTTTATAATTGGATTATATAGTATTTGGAGAGCAATAATTTAAGTCATTCAAAATAGCAGTTTAGCTCTATTGCAGTGTCATCAAAACCAATATGGGTTGTCAAAATATTTGTTTAACAAAGATATGAAACATTTTACATGAAGATATTTTTCATAAAAGTTACATCTAAATGGTGGAACTCTGAAGAAACACTGTTTCTTTAAGTTTTAATATTATGTTATTAAACTTTAATATTTTTACAGAGAAACAACATGACACATATACCCCAAATTAGGAAAATTTCACCTGGCTGCCATGTTGGAGCCCTAAACTGTGGTAAGAGAGTGGTTCCTGAAGAAACAGCCTGAGCATTGTGGGATTCAATAGCAGAGAGAAAATTCATAACTGATGTTTCTTTAGTGTTGGTACTGCCGCTGTGCATAGTGTTATCAAAAATTCCAGAAAGACCTATGAACAACAAACATAACATATATAAGTTACCAAGAAGAGACTAACATACTAGGAAGACAGTCTTTTCTGCTGTGACATCCCAGTTATGGAATAAGCTTCCTAGAGAGGTTCGCCTTGTGTCTACATTGTACTCCTTTCAGCGTCAGATGAAGACCTTTTCATTTTCCCAACATTTTAGCATTCTAGTATTTTAGCTCTGCTGTTTTAAATCTGTATTTTAATCTCAGCATTTCTGCTACGTTTTATTCTGGCTGTACTTTTATATTGTAGTTTTTATATTCATTAACCATGAAGTTTAACTGTGACACTCACTGGCTGATCTTGGGTAGGTTACTCAGCCTAATTAACCACACAAATTTACTGCAAGGAATTAAATGGGGGAGAGAAGAATGGACTGATTCATAAGAATAGTAGAAGAGGGTTTAGATACAGATATTTATCTAAATAAATTTCCGATTTATGTTGGGTTGGATGCAGACTATCTATTGGAAGAAGGCGGGGAGAGGTGATTTTAGCTAAATCCCCCTTTCTCCTGCAGCCCTGTGCATGTGCAAAAGCTGTTCTGGAGGATCAGGGGACCCTCTGGAACAGTGTGAGAGGTGGTGCTGGGGGCTGCAAGAAGAAGGGGGAATCAGCAAAAATCATGTTTCTCCACCTTCTGTCACTGGGGTCTCTTTTGTGATCCATCAGAGAAGTCAAGGTGCAAAACAATTGTTTTTATTATGCAAACTACAGTTAGATCAGCAGTGCCTCAGGTTACAATCAGAATCCACAAACACCAGCAAAGCATTACATCTCTATTCAGCTTTGCATAATACAGGGCCACTTAGGCTACAAACAGCTCCCACTGGTTAATGCACTATGTTAGATAGTTGCAAGGAAAACTGGTGCCAGCCATATCTTCGACAACCTGAGTGGGTGGTTAAGCCAAACCTTTAGGGTGGGTCTTTCTAGAGGGCCCTTTCCTGCATGGCCAGCCTTTTGGAACGCCTCACGAGTTGACATTGCTCCTCTCGCCTAGCCCATCTCACCCTGGGATCTCGTATTTTTAACTCCTCCTCCAGCTCTGGCATTTCCATGGGTGAAGAGGGTCCTGGTTTACTACTTTCTAACTGATTAGCTTGCACTTAGACAACCTCCCCTCTAATACTGTTAGTCTTCTGCAACTGTGGCACTTTAACAGACCCTTCCACATCCTCCCCCTCTGACTCTGAATCACCCATGTCTTTTTGGGGTGCCTCTGCAGAAGTGTTTAGCCTAATCCTTACACCTTCCTCCAGTAGGGGGTCTCTGCTGGATCTTGGTCCCTTCCATGAAAGGAAGGAGCCCTTCCACTTGTGGAAGGGCAAATCTGAATCCAATTCATTTAATTGTAGCACCAATCTCATATAGCATCAACTACATCCTCAACTTATAACTTCCATTTTTAAAGACTGAACTTTTGGCTGGTTTTCAAATGTTACCAACTGTATATATCTATATGAAGATGCATGTATGAATTAGGCATTTACATTTAATTAGCATAAGAATAGTGGCTGTGTCTTTGAAAATAGCTGTATATTTGGCCCACATTTTTAAAAAGGTTCACACTCCTAGGGTAAGAAAAATTTCCCCTTTAATCTTCTAGGTAAGGAGGGGACAGGAAAATACAGGACAGAAATTACTTAAAACATTAATTTTTTATTTGATGAGGTGTATAATGGCAATATCCGGATGGGACAAATGATAACATGCTGTTGACTCTAAGTTTGATACAGTATTTTATTATGGTTTTACAATGTACTGTTTTTATTTTGCTTAGAGGTTTCTTTATAATATGATTCATAAATATCAGCAAATAAAAAATAACACACACTCTTCAAACACTCTCCAGCAAATTTATTTAATACCTTATGAGGATCTAAAATATATGTAATTGACTTTACACAGAGGTGAGAAACTTATTCATTTAAACTGATGTTATTACCAGTAGGATGAGGTGTAGTAGCATATGCAGGAAGCTGATGAGAACCTGTGTATGTTTGTCTGTGAAGAAGATCTGCTTCCGAGTGTGATGGATGTCCTCCATAGCTTAAACTGAAAAAGGGAAATTAAAAGCGATGAACACACAGAGCTGGGGAGAAAACAACATGTAGATGAGAAGTCTGACAACAAAAGTGATAGAGCAAAATAATGTCAAGAAGGTCTAAAGTTTAAGGTTGAACAATGACTGATCTGCAGTTATTATTGTAACCTGAGATCCTTTTGCATCAACACATTGACCATATTTTAGTTAACAAAAAAGCCTTTGAAACATTAACATACCAAAAACATAGATTTGTTTCCTTTACTTATTTTAAAGAGTTGCTGTACAGATTTGACAACTTACTATTCTGCAGCCTGCACTGATAGATTTATGAACCATTATTCTAGTTATTTAATTTTGTGTCTCAACATATTTAAAGACATGGAATAAGATGAAATCTAAATACATGTTTAGAGTATCTAAGGAACTATATATATGAGAAGGGGTCCACAAATTTTAGTTGGCAATCCCTCTCTGCCAAAGGACAAGGTCTTGTCTCTGACCTTGCACTGTGCCTCCAAACTGCAGTATAAGGTAAGGAACAGACCCCTCCTCTCCTCTCCAGCTTCAAGTTTGGAGCTGAGGGGTGGGAGGGATTTTTCTTCATGCTGAGCTTGCACCTTGGGGCGCAGCACAAGAACAAGTCCCAGTCTTTCTTTCTAGCTCCAAGCTGAAGAGGGGAAGGGATTTGCTTATTTCTCTGCATCCAAGGAGCTTGGACTATCTCCATGCACAGGGCCAAGCTGACGAGCCCCTGCCACCCCCGTGTCCAGTTCAGAGGTTAAGTGTAAGCCTGGGTCTTGTTTCTTTAATGCAACGCCCAAATTGCACGCTTCATCCCAACCCTGGAGATGAGGAATTGGTGGGGATTGTGCTGAGTGCCTTTGAAGTGCAGTGCAACTGTAGAGATGATCCCTGCTGTTCTCTCCAGCTCTGTGGTTTGGGAGAAAAGTCTAGGGTTCATCATGCATGCTGGCTTACGAATCCCAGCTTGTCTGGGTATACTAAATCAATACTTCAGGTTCAAAGCTATCCCCTTTGTGGTAAGTTTGCCTCTAGTGCAAAGGGAGGGCAGAATGGGCTGTGTGCACCAGCATGCTGTTTGTTCACATTCTAGGTTATTAAGTCATAATATTTAGCTTTAAGCAACATGGGGAAATACAGCCATATATGACCAATATGAACAATCTAATCACAAGTGGATAGATCTACACTATATACACCTATTAGCCTATTCTGAAGTTTTAAACAACAATTTAGTTTTACTACTTGATGCACAATTTCAGAAAGTACGTATTTAGTCCTTTTCCACATCCTTTAATGTGATGTTAAACTAATATTTAATAATAGATATGAGAACATAACAAGAATCTCCAAGGTTGGCTGAAGTGACAAAAATAACCTATGATCAAAGTGACACATACTTTATAGCAAAGACCTAATGGGATTACACGAGTTTCCCCAGAAATAGACTCGTGTATTTTTCTCAAAACTGTACTGTACTGCACAGAATCCAGTGTTGCCTTGTACAATCAAAATCTCCATTGTGCTCATGGAGCACCTATATGCCAAAAACAAAAACAAGAGAACACACAGAACTTTCCCAATCAAAAGGATATGGAGGAACTTTCCATCCATTCCTCAATGAATGATTTTGGGACAGGAGTCACTTATCATTATGGACTGGATCTGCAGTTGCGCAAATCAAGGCCTCTTGTGAAACAGGTATTTCCCATCCCCTTGTCCACACTGTAGCCCACCAAAACAATTCTCCTGAGAATTGAGAGACCCTCAAGAAAGGCCTGTGCAAAAAAGGCATCGGCAAAGGTCAGGCAGAGGCACATTGTACAAGGATCATAGATGTAATCCATATACATTTAAATAAAACTCCATTATTTTAGAACAGATTTTTCTAAATTAGTCATATCTTTGATATCCTCACTCTTTACATTAGCCAATACAATTAACAAGTCCAAATACAGCACACCTCTAGGAAAAATCTACATTGTCATATCAAGAATCCGCTGAACACAATCGTTAGATCATTTGCAGAAATGACAAAAGAGGAGAAACTAGAGACAGTAATCTGCATTTTTTTAGGAATTCATTTGTGCAATTCACTCCTGAATCATCAAGCCCTTCCAAGTTAAGACAGACAGTGAATCAGCTTAGCTACCTCCATGCAATAACTACCAACTATTATCTGGTGCATCATAGCTATTTCTGAAACAGGTCATGTAAAAGGAAAAATGAAACATGATAGAGCTGTATCGTGACAGACCTGTAGTCTATCAATCCAATCACCTCTCTCACAGCAGCCAGGTCCAGCAGCCAGAGAGGGGCTGTGGTTCAGTGGCAGAGCACATGCCTTGCATGCAGAAGATCCCAAGTTCAATCCTTGGCATCTCCAAGTAGGGCTGGGAAATCTTCTGCCTGAAACCCTGGAGAGCTTTTGCCAGCAGCATCAACAATACTGGGCTAGATGAACCTATGGTCTGGCTCAGTATAGGGCAGTTTCCTATGGTTCAACAACCCAAGGAACTAAAAAATAATCCATAACCCACTGGCTACTCCCATCCTCTCTCTGTGTAAAGTAACACGATAACTGAAAGCCTGGGAAGATGGCTGTTGTTGTTTTCTGGGAGAGGGGGCTTCTAAAAAGGCACCCTACTTTCCAGTACCCATTTGAATCTAATTAGCCTGATCTTCCAACATGCTATTAGTCAAAAATCAGATGATCAGGATAAATGTAGAATTTGTAACACGGACTGGTGTTTCAATATATCACTATGGTTAATGACTAGTAGGATAGTACCTTAAAGGAAAAGTATAGGAAAAGTTACAATTTCACAGAAATTGACAAAAGTAAATAAAGATTAGTATAACCCAGCATGAAGAAATAAACTTGGTAACAGAGGAGGGAAACAGTATAAGGCAGTATGAGCAGTTAGTAGATAAAAACTTAGTGAAATTTCAGTAATAAGAACCAAACACCTAATTTATAATAAAAGATTCGAATCTATTCTAGCCTCATTTGGACAGAACCAAAGTAGAATGTAACAGAGTTGAAAAGAGAGAAAAATGAGGGGAACTTTTCTCATGCAATGGAGCTTTACTGGCTCCCCTCCTCCCTGCAGCCCCAAAAGCCATTCTTGAGGGTCAAAGGACCCCCCTGGAACAGCATGGGATGGGACATGGGGGGCTGCAGAAGGATAGAGAAATTGGAAGAATTTGGCTGGGCAAGCACCTTTCACTCTCACAAGGCACATCTGAATGAAAGCAATCATTTATGGGTTCCATGTAGAGAGTTTTAGTTTTACCTGTGAAATCCTCTCATAAGAGAGAACTAACTGGGCAGGGCTTGGACCCTCCTTTTACAGGCAAAACAACAACAACAACAACAACAACAACGTGTGCTTAGGATGTTAAAGGTTAAAAACACCCAAACTGCCAAATTTACCTAAGTTGTCTTATTTCTTGCATCACTCTACAGCTGTCTATGAGATCATCAGCTAACTTACTCCTGAGAGCTGATAAGGGCTAACATTAACTGGGTGACATCACTATGCCATGACCCATATCTGGCTCCATATATGATTGTAGGTCCAATATTACTTCCTAACCCCATTTGACCATGACATCAACAGAACACATTGAACTCAGATGAAATGGTACTGAAACTTTTGAGTAGTGTAGTTACATCAATTAGAGCAGGGGAACCTCAGGCCAGGGGCCAAACCCATCCCTCCTGGGGTCCCAATCCAGCTCTCCAGGATTCCCCAAAAGTCTATGCCCCCTTCCCCTGGTTCCTTTCCCCAACCATTGATCATTTGCTTGTTTCCTGGGTTTCGTGCATTTTCCACATTCTAAAAGGTTGAAATGCCTCTCCTAAGGCTTAGCTACTGGAAGTAAGAGCTTTAAGCTACAATATGCTGGTATTTTGGGGGTTTGGCTTTGCCCCTTTTGCCTTTGGCCCTGCCCACCACTGGAATGCAGCCCCCAAGAGGGTCTCCAAAATGGAATTTGTTCCTCTGACTGAAAGGGGTTCCCTACTTCTGAATTCAGGTAACTTAAAACTACATCTCTAAGCATGACTCATCATATCCCTGACCCGTTTTGAAACTTAATAAGCTAAGGAAAGTAAAAAATGTCCAGGCAGCTACCCTAAGTAACCACAAAATGGCTAAACAAAAAGTCCAAGTCAACAAGCATCCTACTCAATGGTTGTTGATAATCTTGCCCTGCATGGTATTTACTAATCGGCCTTAGGTCTAATACAAACCTATTATGGCTTTGGTGGCAGAAAGATTCAGCAACCTTGCAATACATTGAAATGCTTTGGAATAAAAGGTATTTCTTTTCTACACAGCTGCCTTTTTCAGACAGGCACTGTGCCTTCCCAGACGCCAAATTTCACACTTTATCAGCTCTTATTTGCTTTCCCCCTTCATGGATCACTGCCTTGTTGTGGGGAAGGGGCTTGCGTAACTCAGTGAAGCCATAAGCTATGTCGTGCTGGGCCACCCAAGATGGACAGGTCATGGTGGAGAGTCCTGACAAAATGTGGTCCACTGCAGAAGGCAATGGCAACCCGCTCCAGTATTCTTGCCAAGAAAACCCCATGGAACGTATCACAAGGCTAAAAGAGATGACGCCGGAAGATGAGCCCCTCAGGTCGGAAGGTGTCCAATATATTACTGGGGAAGAGCAGAGGGAATTTCCAAGTAGCGCCAGAAAGAGTGAAGCGGCTGGGCCAAAGCCGAAAGGACACTCAGCTGTGGATGTGTCTGGTGGTGAAAAGAAAGTCTGATGCTGTAAAGAACAATATTGTTTAGGAACCTGGAATGTCAGATCAATGAATCAAGGTAAGCTGGAGGTGGTCAAACATGAGATGGCAAGATTGAACATCGACATCTTGGGAATCAGTGAACTAAAATGGACAAGCACGGGCAAATTAAATTCAGGTGACCAGCATATCTACTACTGTGGGCAAGAATCCCTTAGAAGAAATGGAGCAGCACTCATAGTCAATAAAAGGGTGGGAAAAGCAGTACTGGGGTACAATCTCAAAAATGATAGAATGATCTCAGTACGAATTCAAGGCAAACCATTCAACATCACAGTAATTCAAGTCTATGCCCCAACCACTGAGGCCGAAGAAGCTGAGGTTGATGGGTGCTGTGAAGACCTACAACACCTTCTAGAACTAACACCAAAAAAAGATGTCCTCTTCATCATAGGGGATTGGAATGCTAAAGTAGGAGGAAGTCAAGAAATCACTGGGATAACAGGCAAGCATGGCCTTGGTGTACAAAATGAAGCAGGACAAAGGCTAATCGAGTTTTGCCAAGAGAACACGCTGATCATAGCAAACACTCTTTTCCAACAGCACAAGAGACGACTCTACACATGGACGTCACCAGATGGTCAATATCGAAATCAGATTGATTATGTCCTTTAGAGCCAAAGATGGAGAAGCTCTATACAGTCAGTAAAAACAAGACCTGGAGCGGACTGTGGCTCAGATCATGAGCTTCTTGTTGCAAAATTTCGGCTTAAATTGAAGAAGGTAGGGGAAACCACTAAATCATTCAGGTATGACCTAAAGCATATCCCTTATGAATATACAGTGGAGGTGAGGAATAGATTTCAGGGATTAGACCCGATAGACAGAGTGCCTGAGGAACAATGGACGGAGGTCCGTAACACTGTTCAGGAGGCAGCAACTCAATCCAACCCAAAGAAAAAGAAATGCAAGAAAGCCAAGTGGCTGTTTGATGAGGCTTTACAAGTAGCTGAGGAAAGAAGGGAAGCGAAAAGCAAGGGAGAAAGGGGAAGAGATATCCAACTGAATGCAGAGTTCCAGAGAATAGCAAGGAGAGACAAGAAGGCCTTCTTAAATGAACAACGCAAAGAAATCGAGGAAAACAACAGAATGGGAAAGACTAGAGATCTCTTCAAGAAAATCGGAGATCTCAAGGGAACGTTTTGTGCCAAGACGGGCATGATGAAGGACAAAGAAGGCAGGGACCTAACAGAAGCAGATGAGATTAAGAAGAGGTGGAAAGAATACACACAACAACTATACAGGAAAGATCTTAATGTCCCTGATAGCCATGATAGTACGGTCACTGAACTTCAGCCGGACATCCTAGAGAGTGAAGTCAAGTGGGCCTTAGGAAGCATTAGTAACAACAAAGCTAGCGGAGGGGACACTATTCCAGCTGAGTGATTTAAGATCCTAAAAGATGATGCTGTTAAAGTGCTGCACTCAATATGCCAACAAATTTGGAACACTCAACAGTGGCCACAAGACTGCAAAAGGTCAGTTTACATTCCAATTCCAAAGAAGGGCAATGCCAAAGAGTGTTCAAACTACCGTACAATTGCGCTCATTTCACATGCCAGCAAGGTGATGCTCAAAATCCTACAAGCTAGGCTTCAGCAGCATGTGAACTGAGAACTACCAGAAGTACAAGCTGGGTTTCGAAGAGGCAGAGGAACTAGAGATCAAATCGCCAACATTCGCTGGATCATGGAGAAAGCAAGAGAATTCCAGAAAAACGTCTATTTCTGCTTCATTGACTACGCTAAAGCCTTTGATTGTGTGGATCACAACAAACTCTGGAAAATTCTTAAAGAGATGGGAGTACCAGACCACCTTACCTGTCTCCTGAGAAACCTGTACAAGGGTCAAGAGGCAACAGTAAGAACTGGATATGGAACAGCCGATTGGGAAAGGAGTACGACAAGGCTGTATATTGTCGCCCTGCTTATTTAATTTATATGCAGAGTACATCATGAGAAACGCCGGGTTGGATGAATCACAGGTTGGAATTAAGATTGCCGGGAGAATTATCAACAACCTCAGATACCCAGACGATACCATCCTCATGGCAGAAAGCGAAGAGGATCTAAAGAGCCTCTTGTTGAGGGTGAAAGTGGAGAGTGCAAAAGCTGGTTTGAAACTCAACTTTAACAAAACTAAGATTATGGCATCTGGCCCCATCACTTCCTGGCATATGGAAGGGGAAGAAATGGAAGCAGTGACAGATTTTATTTTCTTGGGCTCCAAGATCACAGCAGAAGGTGACTGTAGCCATGAAATTAAAAGACGCTTGCTCCCTGGGAGGAAAGCTATGGCAAACCTAGACAGCATAGTAAGAAGCAGAGACATCACCTTGCTGACAAAGGTTTGTATAATCAAAGCTATGGTTTTCCCAGTAGCAACGTATGGCTGTTAGAGCTGGACTATACAGAAGGCTGAGCGCAGAAGAATCAATGCTTTCGAACTGTGGTGCTGGAGAAAACTCTTATGAGTCCCCTGGACTGCAAGGAGGTCAAATCAGTCCATCCTAAAGGAAATCAACCCTGACTGCTCATTGGAAGGACAGATACTGAAGCTCAAATATTCTGGCCACCTAATGCGAAGAGAAAACTCCCTGGAAAAGACCCTGATGCTGGGAAAGACTGAAGGCAAAAGGAGAAGGGTACGGCAGAGGATGAGATGGCTAGATAGCATCACTGATGCAATGAATATGGACTTGAGCACGCTCCGGGAGAGAGCGCAGGACAGGAAGGCCTGGCATGCTATGGTCCATGGGGTCACGAAGAGTCGGACATGACTGAACAATTTGCTTTCTAGCTGATGTCTTCATTTTTATAGAAACATCCATGGACAGATAGTCCTTGAAATACTCTTAAATAGCACATGGGAACCAGTCCAAGATTTAAATATAGATGGATCATCAGGGAATTACTATGATGTAGTCAAATCCTATCTTCATATAGAAGAAAAGATACCTAAACATACCCCAGCAGTATTAGGGATGTACGAAAGTCACTTACCTTTTCACGGAATTGATTTGCGGTGGGGGGGGAGGCGCTCCGTCCCTCCCCCGGAATCCTCGACGGGGGTGGGCGATCCAGTCCTCCCCCCCAGAATCCTGCCTGGCCGGCTCCGCGGCAGCTCTGTGGAGCAGCTGGCCACGGCCGTCCGCAGCTGGGGTTCCGGCCGCGGACGGGCTGCTGTGGATGCAAATGGCGGCCGCCATAGTGGCCGCCATTATGTCCAGCCAGGCTGCCGTGATAGGCTACGTAAGTATTTACATAGCCTATCATGGCTGGGCAAAAAAATAACAAAATCACAGCGTACGCACATGGCGGTGGCTACGGCAGCTGCCATTTGCATTCCGTATTTTTCGCCGTTTTAGCCTACGTAAATATTTACGTAGGCTAAAACAGCGGGAGAAAAAGGAACACAAGTAGCACCCACTACGCTATTTGCATTCCCCTTTTTTTTCACCATAATAGCCTACGTAAATATTTACGTAGGCTAAAACGGTAAAAAATAGGGAACGCAAATGGCAGCCGCCGTAGCCACCGCCATGTGCGTATGCCGTTTTTTTTTTTGCTTGGCTTGCCGTGATAGGCTATGTAAATACTTACGTAGCCTATCACGGCAAAGACCAGGATGCAAATGGTGGCCATGGCAGCCGGTCAAAAGACCTGCCACCGCCAGAGCTGCCGTCATCCGGAAAATCCACCCCATGTAAGCTTCATCCCGGGGGGAATCCGCGGGGGGGGGGGTGGCAAGCCGTTCCGCCACAGGTTTCAGGGGGCCGAATGCCAGTGCATTTGGCCTCACTGAAATCCGTGGCAGAATTCTCCGCCATCCCTAAGTACAATTCAATTAGAAAAAAGGAAGACACAAATTATAGATAACATGTGTACGGAACATTACTAGCTTATTAGTAGGCTAGGAAGCTTTTAAAGTATAAGATAATAGCCCTAATGTTCTTTCTGCAGTTTTATACCCTTTGGGGAATTTTTAATAGAAAAGAAATAATGGCTGGAATCAAGGCTTTTGTACTGTCTCAGTAGAACGTTTGGCTCCCATCTTTGAACAGATGACATCTATACCAAATCACAAACTGCTGGCATTATAAAACTCTTCCAAACTGATCTTCCATACGTATTATTAATTTGGCCAATGGGCTACTTGGTAGGAAGAACACAAATATTGACCAAGATCAACTAAACAGCAAAAACGGTTTCTTCAATGGTAGTCCCCCATGTTATACATGGCAACCAGTTTTGAAATTAGCAAATGTCAAATGGAGTTGATGATATTGCATGGGGTCAACTGTTCAAAGAAAAATCGCCAAAAAAATCCACCCAGCTGGTGTTCTGCATTTATCAAAGGCACTTTCTGGATCTTGGCCATGGTTATTACTCTGTGTCTGTTTAGTAGGAATGGCTACGACCTAGCTATGTGTGTTGTGTGGATAGAAAAGTATTTTTAAAAGACTGAGAATTGCCATTTGATTAATTCTTATGAACTTTAAGGCTACTACTATCAGGAAGCAGAGTTCGAGAACCTTGGGATCTAGGAAGAGCTGTACTACCATAGGCCACAGATCAAGGAATTCCAGCTAATCCACCCAAGTCCTTGTCTTCATCATTCAAGGTGCTGGTTTTAACCATTACATCCCCAACAAGCTTGGGAGTGTACTCTAAGGACCAATTGCCCAGATGTTAAGCTGTTCTACTCAGACCCTTTTAAAAATCTCCTCCACCTTCAAGGCCAAGGAGGTTAAGAACCTGAGATATGGCCTTTTAGTGGTGGCAACCTGTCTTTGGATTGCCATGCCATTCCCAGGGGAAACTATTTGGTACTAGACAATGAGCTATTGGCCTAGTCCTTTCCTTTTTGTGACTCAGTTGTTCTTTTAACTTTGTGTGACACTGCCCTTTGTTTTACTTGTTTTGATCATCTCTTGCTGCCATTCTGCTGTTTTAATGAGTTTTAATTAATTGCTTTATTGTTATGTTTCTGTCTCCCATATGTTAGCCACTCTAATATTTCGGCTCAAAAGCAGGATATAAATGTTATCAGTAAATACATAAAGAAATACACTTTGCATCTTAATGACAGAGAGAATGCTGCTTAAGCAGAGTGTTTTAAAAACAATAACCAAAACCACTTTGATTGTTTGACACAAAATGTGTGTGCATACAACATGAAGATATACAATGCATGTATAGATAAACTGTATTTTGGAGGTAGAAACATTTAAAGTGGGCACTTACTTTTCACTTTATTGTAATTTTCTTATGCCTAAATTCTCTGCCTTGATCCTTAAAGAACACTGCTTGACACTAACTAGAGGAAATGGAAATCTTAAGTATTTTATTACTATAAAGCAAGTACTGACTTGCCTGTTTAAGCCCCCTAAAAATCTACAGTGCTTTTAGCAGCAATGACAACAACTGTTCTGTGGTATGAAGCTTTCACTGGCTTTTCTGAGAGAGGATTATTGGGCTGCAATTGGGAAGACTGTTCAGGTGGAAGCAATACTTGCCATCTTCCCCCTACGTTGGTATCAATATCACTTCATCACTAACTGCAGCCCTTTGTCCCTTTAATATCAACAAACGCTATTCAATGTCTATGAGAAATGAAGGGCTTATGTCACTGATCTGGATTTTTAGTGAGGCAATGAACCTAGGAACATGAGCATTAGTTAATTCTGGATCAGAAAAAAATAAATTTATCAGTTTTACTGCTGAAGCTACCACAGTTTATGCCATCTCACACAAATCCCTGACTTATTTATTCCTATTATATCACTGATTCTGGGGCTATTTGCATGACCCAACAGCCCACCGTGAGTTATTTAACACATGGTGATGCTGCGTTGTGGCTGCCATTTTGAATATATAACCCCCACTCAGGGGTTATGTTGTGCAAACCCAGCGAGCATGGGTTATGCGAGGGTTAAACAACCCTCGCATAACCCATGGACTGTTTTAGAGTTGTGTGAGGGTTGGTAGTAAGCAAACCGTTGTTTAACCTATGCATAAACCCTGCTTGCCAGGTTCACATGACACAACAACTGCCAAGCAGGGGTTGCATATGCAACTTGGTGCTAGCGGACACTACAGCATGGGTTAAATAACTCAAGACAAGTTTCAGCACGTCATCTAAACCTGGTCAATCTGGGGAAACCACTAAATCACACATTGGGCAACCTGCAGGTTACATATAGCACTTGGCACTCCCTGTGAGGTCCACATAGCCCCAACCACTTTTCCCCACTGCCCAGCTGATCAGTCAGATCTGGATCAAGATCACTGGGAGGGGGATGACATTAACGCCTCTCCACCCTTCCAGTGATTCCAATGCAGAGAAAAATGTAGCATTTTTAGTTAGTGGTACTTGGCCTAATGTGGGCATTGAAGGCAAGATATATATATCTTACATACCTCCAGCTGGCTCATTTGTTAGATGGACTTGCATTCAATAGCTTGAGAGATGAAAACTCCTGACTCTCTTTAAGATGGCGAGGATCTGGCTACAATATCAGGACTATACAGGCATTGGAGATCAAGTACACTTATAGAAATTCAGTCCGCCCGATCTAACAGAACGCAAGCCATGTGGTCATCCAAATTTTCTCTAGTTAAGTGAAACCAGACTAAGACAATAGATTTAAATTACCACACTAAGACAGCTGACCTGCAACAGTACTCATCTGGACAAATTAAGTACATGTTAATCAGCTTTCAGGATCACAAAACAAATATATGATGGCAACACATATAGGCCCATATCATTCAAATTATAGCATGCCACATTTAAGTTGGAGCAAGCACAGGCGTTTCTGCAGTGCAAGAAGTGCATTCAGCAAAAAGCAAAGAAACAGAAATTTTGGAAAATTTAGCTATAAGTGGCTGATAAAAAGTCATACAAAACAGCTGGGAAGTCAGAAGCAGAATCCAGAATCGCAGATATATGTTGCATACTAATGTAATGTCACTTTTGATAATATATAATGTTAAAGAACAACTTTAAGTAACAAACATTGAACCAACACAAAAATGTCTTTATAAGAAGCATGCAATTATGGATCCAAGAGGAAGGGCTCTTATTCTGATACATCAGTAATACTGTATATTCACATTCACTATGCAAACATGAACTATCATATGACATTCTGGCATTCTCAGTCTTGGACTAATTTCTCAGTTTGTGAATCTGGAGCAATTTTAGCAGGCTGAAGTACAAGATTCCACAACAAATACACAATACACTCTCTGCAGGAAGCTCACCACAAGAGGCAAGATAATAGTTCAGTGTCAATTTTCATTTAGTTCTTTGCACTTTAGAAATCTGCCCAAAGTACCAATTTTGAGTGACCACCCTAACATTATAGACTACTGTACACAGACAATGAAAAAAATGACACTGCTAAACTAATCTAGTATTAGACCAGTGGTCTCTAGTCCTGCAAACTCGCAGATAAAAAATAAATCTGCAAAACCCATCACGCAACACCATAATTCATTCTTCGTGGCAATATGAAGAAACATTTTACAGAAAGCAAAATAGCCCAAATATCCCTAAATATATTTGTACACCTAAGCGTCCAGCACTGTAAACTAGCACTAAATGACAATACCCAGAATGCTGGTCATACTTCACAAAGTAGTCAAACTATTTTGATTTTCCCAGCTCCATATTTCCTGCAGCTTCACTCCCTGTCCATTTCTGAGTTCAGGTAGCCCTATTCATTCCAAAAAAAAAACCTTTCACCTTGGACAAGAATATAGGAAAAACTGAAAACCTTATTTAAAAAGCTGTTGTGTAATAAATGGGAGTTGTATAATAAATGCACCAGGGAGGCCTGCATTTGAATAAACACTCAGCCATGAAATTTAAGCTGCGATCCTATACATACTTACTTGGGAGTAGGTCTCACTAAACTCAAAATTATGTACTTCTGAACAGACATGGACAGGATTGTGCTATTACTTACCCAGGGCCAGTCATTATCTCTAGATATCCCACCTCAGAGGATTGCTGAGAGAACAAAATGGGAAATGTTCTACATAAGTCACTCTGAGTTCCTTAGAGGAAGGGTAGGATACAAGTATATTAGACAAATCATTATATAAAATCTCCAAACTAGGTTTCTCGCGCCTTCTTTTTCACCTGAGTCAATTATTACTCATACTCTTAGTAGAAAAGATATCTGATCCAGAGACCACAGACCAGGGCAATTCAATGAAATAACTTTCATTCTGCCACCCATGTGGCTTTCCTAAATGTGTGCAATTTAACACAACACAAAGCAGATACAATTTTTGGAAAAGTTCACAATTTTAGTTTCTTTTCTCCTATGCCCTTCATACAAGCTGTAAAATTACTAGGACGTAAATGAGAAGAAATAATGTTTATAAGTCATGCATCCAAGAGCATTAGTATGTTGTTGTTCAGTCGTTAAGTCGTGTCCGACTCTTCGTGACCCCATGGACCATAGCACGCCAGGCCTTTCTGTCCTCTGCTCTCTCCCAGACTGTGTTCAAGTTCATACTCACTGCATCGGTGATGCTATCTAGCCATCTCATCCTCTGCCATCCCCCTCTCCTTTTGCCTTCAATCTTTCCCAGCATCAAGGTCTTTTCCAGGGAGTTTTCTCTTCGCATGAGGTGGCCAAAATATTTGAGCTTCAGCATCTGTCCTTCCAATGAGCACTCAGGGTTGATTTCCTTTAGGATTGACTGATTTGACCCCCTTGCAGTTCAAGGGACTCATAAGAGTCTTCTCCAGCACCACAATTTGAAAGCATCCATTCTTCGGCGCTCAGCCTTCCTTATAGTCCAGCTCTCACAGCCATACGTTGCTACTGGGAAAACCATAGCTTTGATTATACGGACCTTTGTCGGCAAGGTGATGTCTCTGCTTCTTCCTATGCTGTCTAGGTTTGCCACAGCTTTCCTCCCAAGGAGCGTCTTTTAATTTCATGGCTACAGTCACCGTCTGCCGTGATCTTGGAGCCCAAGAAAATAAAATCTATCACTGCTTCCATTTCTTCCCCTTCCATATGCCAGGAAGTGATGGGGCCAGATGCCATGATCTTACTTTTTTTAATGTTAAGTTTCAAACCAGCTTTTGCACTCTCCACTTTCACCCTCAACAAGAGGCTCTTTAGATCCTCTTCGCTTTCTGCCATGAGGGTGGTATCTGAGGTAGTTGATAATTCTCCCAGCAATCTTAATTCCGACCTGTGATTCATCCAACCCGGAGTTTCTCATGATGTACTCTGCATATAAGTTAAATAAGCAGGGCGACAATGTACAGCCTTGTCGTACTCCTTTCCCAATTTTGAACCAATCGGTTGTTCCATGTCTGGTTCTTACTGTTGCTTCTTGTCCCTCGTACAGGTTTCTCAGGAGACAGGTAAGGTGGTCTGGTACTCCCATCACTTTAAGCATTTGCCACAGTTTGTTGTGATCCACACAATCAAAGGCTTTAGCATAGTCAACGAAGCAGAAATAGACGTTTTTCTGGAATTCTCTTGCTTTCTCCATGATCCAGCGAATGTTGGCAATTTGATCTCTAGTTCTTCTGCCTCTTCGAAACTCAGCTTGTACTTCCGGTAGTTCTCGGTTCACATGCTGGTGAAGCCTAGCTTGCAGGATTTTGAGCATCACCTTGCTGGCACGTGAAATGAGCGCAATTGTACGGTAGTTTGAACACTCTTTGGCATTGCCTTTCTTTGAAATTGGAATGTAAACTGACCGTTTCCAGTATTGGGGCCACTGTTGAGTGTTCCAAATTTGTTGGCATATTGAGTGCAGCACTTTAACAGCAGCATCTTTTAGGATCTTAAATCGCTCAGCTGGAATACTGTCCTCTCCGCTAGCTTTGTTGTTACTAATGCTTCCTAAGGCCCACTTGATTTCACTCTCGAGGATGTCCGGCTCAAGTTCAGTGACCGTACTATCATGGCTATCAGGGACATGAAGATCTTTCCTGTATAGTTCTTCTGTGTATTCTTCCCACCTCTTCTTAATCTCATCTGCTTCTGTTAGGTCCCTGCCTTCTTTGTCCTTTATCATGCCCGTCTTGGCACAAAACGTTCCCTTGAGATCTCCGATTTTCTTGAAGAGATCTCTAGTCTTTCCCATTCTGTTGTTTTCCTCGATTTCTTTGCGTTGTTCATTTAAGAAGGCCTTCTTCTCTCTCCTTGCTATTCTCTGGAACTCTGCATTCAGTTAGATATCTCTTCCCCTTTCTCCCTTGCTTTTCGCTTCCCTTCTTTCTTCAGCTACTTGTAAAGCCTCATCAGACAGCCACTTGGCTTTCTTGCATTTCTTTTTCTTGGGGATGGATTGAATTGTTGCCTCCTGAACAATGTTACGGACCTCCGTCCATAGTTCCTCAGGCACTCTGTCTGTCAGGTCCAATCCCTGAAATCTATTCCTCACCTCCACTGTATATTCATAAGGGATATGATTTAGGTCATACCTGAATGGTTTGGTGGTTTTCCCTACCTTCTTCAATTTAAGCCGAAATTTTGCAACAAGAAGCTCATGATCTGAGCCACAGTCAGCTCCAGGTCTTGTTTTGACTGACTGTATAGAGCTTCTCCATCTTTGGCTGCAAAGGACATAATCAATCTGATTTCGATATTGACCATCTGGTGATGCCCATGTGTAGAGTCGCCTCTTGTGCTGTTGGAAAAGAGTGTTTGCTATGATCAGCGTGTTCTCTTGGCAAAACTCGATTAGCCTTTGTCCTGCTTCATTTTGTACACCAAGGCCATGCTTGCCTGTTATCCCGGTGATTTCTTGACTTCCTACTTTAGCATTCCAATCCCCTATGATGAAGAGAACATCTTTTTTTGGTGTTAGTTCTAGAAGGTATTATAGGTCTTCATAGAACCGATCAACCTCAGCTTCTTCGGCTTAGTGGTTGGGGCATAGACTTGAATTACTGTAATGTGGAATGGTTTGCCTTGAATTCGTACTGAGATCATTCTATCGTTTTTGAGATTGTACCCCAGTACTGCTTTTCCCACCCTTTTATTGACTATGAGTGCTACTCCATTTCTTCTAAGGGATTCTTGCCCACAATAGTAGATATGCTGGTCACCTGAATTTAATTTGCCCGTGCTTGTCCATTTTAGTTCACTGATTCCCAAGATGTCGATGTTCAATCTTGCCATCTCATGTTTGACCACCTTCAGCTTACCTTGATTCATTGATCTTACATTCCAGGTTCCAGCATTAGTATACATTAAATTAAAAAAGAATGCACAGATTAGTTAGCTTGTTCAGAAACATTTGTGGTGGGAATTAACTCAGCTCCATCATCACTAACAAATTATTGAAAAGAAATAAACAGCATTTCAATTTTCATCATCTACAAGATCTCTAATTTATGAACACCTACAAGCCTCCGTCTTCATCTGTCTTTTGGATACTAAAATTTAACTTTTGCTATGGGAAGCCATTAATCACTCCCACTATAAAATTTCCTTCACAGAAACCTCTGTCTGCAGAACAGAAGTAACTGGAATGAACAACGTAAAAATAAACATTTGCTTATTTTACAGCTTCAAACTATACAGGACAAATGGAAATGTGTATTGTGGAAGTTAGGGGGGCTCTAGATTTATGCTTGGCAAGTACAGCTGAACTGTGCTTCTATATACCCACCAAAAATTCTCCCCTCCTTGCAAAAACACGATGCCAAATGTCCATTAGCATGTCTTGCTCTTTAAGGGCAGATGCCAGACTTTCCAGCCTGTGCCAGCAACTCCATCATGGTACCTGTACCTGCCCCCTTGAGAGCAGAGGAGAAATGCTTATGGCAGCTGTTGCACCCACTCCGGGATTAGACTCTAGTATCAAATTAGGATCACATGTTGTGCTGCTGCTGGGATCTTTAAACCCAATCTTATGCACACTAGTAATGCAGTGCAAATAACAGCAGAAGGCTACTAAAATGCTCTGTTATCTTAGGGCACTACAAGTAGCAATGTTCAGACAAGTGCTATATCCTGGATAAACAGGCAGTAAATAGTTTCCTCAATATGAACAAACACCTCTTTCCCTGAGTTGTTTCCACCTGCGTTTCAGATTAGAGAAAGTTGTACTGCTTTAAAACCTGAAGTAGACTTCCTAAGTCAACTCTAAAAATAGGGCAAGTAACTTCGACCCATTGTCTACTAGGCAGACTTAGCAGCCAAGTCACACCAGTTTCTCCACATCATTATTGTCACTCCCCTCTAACGGTCAACTCGGATGGCAAGCGCTATATATATATATAATTTTATTTTATTAAAACCCTAAGAGACAACCCTCCACCGACCTAAAACAACCCAACAGCTCAATGAGACCTGAGCATGCTTAGTAGGCATGGAATGCTGAGTGTCAGCTGGAAAAGAAAAAAATGAAAAATGGGGTGTGGGAGTGGAACACATAGAGTGACCTGCCGGTGGATGGCATGGCTGCCCAGCTGAAACCCCGAACATGAACACTAACTGTTCCCTCCAACAGCGAACTCAGGTGATCAACTATCTATCAGTTTGGTTGCAAAACACCGTCATCCAAAAATGGGGTAGTGATCGACAGCTTTGTTCTAATAAATATACAGACATTTGGCCAGCATATTTAGAACTAAATGTGTAGTGGGAACCAAAGGAAAAAAACAAACCACAGAATGATAAAAAATTGTGTTTGTATGTGCATTTTTTCTCTTTTTTGTGAGCGTTTTATTATTACTATTTAGCTTTTTATTGTAAATATTTTTGTTATTGTATCAATATGTTGATTTTGCTGTTATGTTTGTTGTTATAAAAATGTTTTGAATAAAAAGTATTAATATAAAAATGGGGAAGTGGTTTCTATATACTCAGGGGACTGCCTGGGTCAGCCATGTTGACTGGGAATGATGGGAGTTGCAGTCCAATGGATCTGGAGGACATCAGATTAGGGATGGCTGCCCTAGGAACAGAGAAGCATATATGTTTTTAAATTTAAGTTTTTTTCTGGAAAAAGTTGAGAAAACAATTATAAATAATTGACCTGCATAACATTGAGTGCGTTGAGGTAAGACAATTAATTTCTCATATTCTCTGGAGAGTGTACCTCTGGGTTCACCTGAACACTAAAGGCAAGAATGCTTGTCTTTGCTGCTACCTTGTGAGGGTTAGGTATGGGGGAGAAGACATACTGCTATCCAATCACAGCTGTACTAAAATCCTGGATTTCCTCATTGTCTTCTATGGACAGCACTCCTTCCATCCCAGGAGAGGAGAAACAGGTGTAACAGAACCAAAGGTTTGGCAGACTGTATGAGTCAGTTATGTCTCCGTTATGTCTATAGCTGAAAGCAATTGAGACAAGACATTATTAGTGTGTTAGTTGGGGGGAGGGGATGGGGGGCAGGGGGAGAGAGGAAATTGTTCCAGCTCCTAACAACTTATATTAAGTACAGGGGGCACGTACACTATATAGGGATGTGAAAAAGAAACCCCTCTGGAACCACTCCTTGCCCCCAACAGCAGTAAAATGCTTAGGTTTGAAACTGACAGCCAGCCCAAAACCTAAGCTCTGTAACATTATATATCACAGCAGTGGAAGGCTTCAGGGAGGTCAAGGGGTCCTTTTCACTTTCCCCTTCCCCTCTCCCAAGTGGCCTGACACAAGTGCTTACAAGTTCATGTTCTAGGCTGGCTGGAGTTTTTAACAGGAGCATTCTTCTTAGGGACTGGGGATACAGGGCAACATTTTTTGCAGGACCCATTTGTTCCCTCTAATTGCAATGTCAGTGGTCTTGTGCTTACTGCCTGGAAGCAAAACAGACATATCAACAAAAGAATGAGGTTTCTTTATATGTGGGAGAACCTCCAAGATATGCAGAAATAAATTTCTTCAACATCAACGTCCCAAAGCAGAAAAGCTCCCTCAAAAAGTTGCTGCTCTCATGGTTATGGAATCCTGGCTCTGTGAGTGAAACGCATAAGTGTGCAAGCCCTCAGTCTGTTCAGTTACCATTTGTATTCACTCCGTTTTGGAAATCTACGCAGTTGCTGCCCTCAGTTCTGTCCCTTCTGACGCTAGGCAGGCAACTTGAAGAGTCAGTTATTACATTGCCCTGCCAGTATCGGTGACCTTTTGAGCCTGGCCACCAGCAAGGAAAATTCTCCCACTCTCCTTCTGGCTTGGGGAAGGGAAATCTCCCTTGACGGTGAACTGGCTTGGACAGACTTGAAAGGCAGGAGACTGTCTACCTACCTTGCAAGGCTATCAGAGCCTGGCCAGTGAGGGAAATTTCTCTGCTCTCCTCCTGGCCCACAGGATCACATGACTTCATTTCACATATGTACATTGGCAAGAAAAAGTTTGTGAACCCTAATGCTAATTACAGAAATTCCATAGTTTTACCTTGGTAGCCTTTGTGAAACAAAACCAGTCCTTTTCTAAATACCCAATAGGGTTTATATTAACCAATTCAGTGACTTGTGAAATAAACTGCTGTATAAACTAGGAAAACAATGAATACTTAAGAGTCAAGGTATGTGCAAAAGTAACTGAACCCCTGGTTGCATCAGCTCAACTAAAGGGAATAATTAGAATCAGGTGTTTAAGTATTTAGGTAGATCTTCAGGGGTGAGTTTGGGAGGCCCCACCCTATAAAAGGATCACTTTTGTGAGTTTGGAAACACATAATGCCACAATCAAAAGACATCTTTGAGGGCCTCAGAAAAGCAGTTATTGCTACTTAACAGTCTAGAAATGGTTACAAAACCATTTCTAAGGATCTGGGGCTCCACCAATTCACTGTCAGACAGATGGTCTACAAATGAAGAACGTTCAAGACCACAGTCACTCTACCCAGGAGGCAGTTGGCCCACCAAAATCTCTCCAAGAACAACCCGATGCATCATCCAGGAAGTCAAAAAGAACCCCAGAGTAACATCCAAGGATCTGCAGGCCACTCCCGCCTTGGCTAATGTGAGTGTTCATGACTATACGATCAGAAAAAGAGTGAACAAGAATGGTGTTCATGGGAGGATAGCCAGGAGGAAACCACGGCTCTCTAAAAACAATATTGCCGCCTGTCTGAAGTTCGCTAAACATCACATCGATGATCCCCAACACTTCTGGAAAAATGTTCTCTGGACACACAAGTCAAAGGTAGAACGTTTTGGCCTTAATGAGAAAGGTTATGTTTGGCAAAAAACAAACACTGAGTTCAAACAGAAGAACCTTATCCCAACTGTCAAGCATGGTGGTGAGAATGTCATGGTTTGGGCCTACTTCGCTGCCTCAGTACCTGGATGACTTGCCACCATTGATACAACCATGAATTCTGCAGTGTGCCAGAAGATTCTAGAGGAGAATGTTAGATCATCTGTCCGAGAGCGGAAGCTGAAACGAAAGTGGGTCATGCAACATGACCTAAGCATACAAGCTAATCTACAAAAGAATGGCCGTGGAAGAAGAAATTCCGTGTTTTAGAATGGCCAAGTCAAAGTCCAGACCTAAACCCCATCAAAATGTTGTGGAAGGACCTGAAGCGAGCTATTCATGCAAAGAAGCTCTCAAATGTCACAGAGCTGAAGCAGTTCTGTAAGGAGGAATGGGCTAAAACTCCTCAAAACCAATGTGAGAGATTGACCAACAGTTACAGAAAACACTTACTTGAAGTCATTGCTATTCAAGGGGTTGCTACTAGCTACTGAATCTAAAGGTGCACATACTTTTTCACACATGGCAATTGAGTGTTGAATCAGTTATGGATAAATAAAGAAAAAGTATCATGTTTATGTCTCGTTTCTTTTATCAGGTTATCTATTGTTCTTTATCTAAGATTATGGGGTTAGGTCTAATAACATTTTAGGTTGGAAATATGTGACAATATTAAGGGGTTCACAAACTTTCTCTTGCTACTGTACATATCTGTGCATAATGTTTAATTACAACACTTTAAGTTCTTACATCTAAATAGAGTACGTTTTACCTTCTGTTGCTTCTACAGGGTTACTGGGGATATGTTGTTGGTAAAGGAAGGAAAGCTGTAAGATTGTAGTCATACATATTGAGGTACATCCAATGACAGTCCCTTATGTTCCATGAGCTAATCCTTGGTACATCTGGATGACAGCTGCTTGGCAATGTTAAAGGGCTGACTGAGAATGTGCTTATTGCACCAAAATTAATTATTGCTTCCCACTGGTGAAGCTGATGTAAGGAAGGAAGTAATCAAAATGATAAAGTTTATTTAGGATTAAGAGGAGTTGGTTGGTGGAGGGATCAATTTCCTTTCCTCTCCTCCTGTCTCAAAGGAAAGACAGGGAAATATTTCTAACTGGCACCCAGAGGTTAATGTGATGGGTAGGCCTGGCCTATCCTGACATTTGTCAATGGTGCTCCCCTTCCATTGGGAAATGAAAGACATACAACTAGGATCAATAATGAGTGACTTCAATTACCCCAACATTGACTGGACAAATGCATGTTCCAGTCAAGTCAAAGAGGTTAAATTTCTTGATGCCCTAAATGACTGTGCCCAAGAACAGTTGGTCATGGGATCAACCCTGGATTTAATCCTAAGTGGTGTCACCCAGAACCTAGTATGAGATGTAAATGCTGTTGAACCAATTGGGAACAGTGACCACAGTGCTATCAGATTTGAAATAAATGTAAGTGGAAAATTGCCAAGAAAGTCCTAAACAGTCACATTTGACTTCAAAAGACGAAACTTCTTTAAAATGAGGGAACTGGTGAAAAGGAAGTTGAAAGGGAGGAGTCAAGAGGGTTGAATCTTTTCAAAATGCTTGGAGGTTACTCAAAACCACAATAACAGAAACTTAGCAAGAATGTATACCACAAGTTAGGAAAGGTAGCACCAAGTCCAAAGAGGTCATCAGCATGGTTAACAAGCAGTGTCAAGGAAACTATTAGAAAAAAAGAAGGCTTCCTTCAGAAAATGGAAGTCTTGCCCAAATGAGGAAAACAAAAAGGAGCATAAACTTGCACAAAGGAGATGCAAGTGGACAATAAGAGATGCAAAAAAAGCATTTGGGGAGCATATCAGTAACAACATCAAGGACAACAATAAAGAATTCCTTAAATATATCAGAAGCAGGAAACCAGCTAGACCAACGGATGATAATGGAGTTAAACAAGTGCTAGAGGATAAGGAAATTGCTGAGAAGCTGAATGAATTATTTTCATCTGTCTTCACTGCAGAAGATATGAGACAGATACCTGTGCCTGTATGGATGTTTTCAGGAAAGGAGTCTGAGGAACTGAGGCAAATAGCGGTGACAACAGATGAAGTTCTCAACCTTATTGACAAATTGAAAGTTAATAAATCACTGGGTTCAGATGGTATCCATCCTAGAGTTTTTAAAGAACTCAAATATGAAATCGCTGATCTTCTAACAAAAATATGTAAAGTGCCCCTAAGATCAGCGTCTGTACCAGAAGACTGGAAAATGGCTAATGTTACACCAGTTTTTAAAAAGGGATCCAAGGGGGATCTGGGAAATTACAGGCCAGTTAGCTTAATGTCTGTTCTGGGTAAATTGGTTGAAAACATTATTAAAGATAAAATTAATAATTAAGCATTTAAAAGACAAGCCCTGATGAAAAAGAATCAACATGGCTTCTGCAAAGGTAAGTCCTGTCTCACTAACCTTCTAGAGTTCTTTGAGAGTGTCAATAAACATGTGGACAGGGGTGATCTGGTAGACATGGTTTACTTGGACTTCCAAAATGCTTTTGACAAAGCCCCTCACCAAAGACTCCTGAGCAAACTTAGCAGTCATGGAATAAGAGGACAGGTCCCCTTATGGATCAGTAACTGGTTAAAGAACAAAAAAAAAAAAAAGGAATAAATGGTAATTTATGGAGGGATAAATTTACATCCCGATGGAGGAATGTAAACAGTGGTGTCCCACAGAAATCTATATTGCGATCAATGCTTTACAACTTGTTCATAAATTATCTGGAATTAGGAGTGAGCCGTGAAATGGCCAAGTTTGCTGATGACACCAAATTATTTAGGGTGGTTAAAATAAAAAGGGACTGTGAGGAGCTCCAAAAGGATCTCTCCAAACTGGGAGAATGGGCATCTAAATGGCAAGTGAGGTTCAGTATGAGCAAGTGTAAAGTGATGCTTGCTCAGGCAAAAAATCCCACCTTCAAGTATAAGCTGATGGGATCTGAGCTAGCAGTGACTGACCAAGGAAGAGATAGATCATGGGGTTGTGGCGCACAGCTCAATGAAAATGTCAACCCAGTGTGCTGCTTCTGCTGCTGTAAAAAAAGCAAAATCCATGTTAGGCATAATTAGGAATGGAACTGAAAATAAAACTGCCAGTATCATACTGTATACAAATCTATGGTGCGACCACACTTAGAATACTTTGTATAGTTCTGGTCACCGCAACTACAAAATGATATTGTAGAGTTGGCAAAAAAGTGCAGAAAAGGGCAACTAAAATGATTAAGGGGCTGGAGCAAAAGTGGCTTCTATGGTCCCTTCCCCCGCCCCCCAGGACTGCCCCCTTTTCGCTGTCTCCACATTCTGTTTCCAAGCACAGAGATGTCGCCAGCGTGGAAACTACAAGGGGAAGGGGAGTGCTGTCCCTTGGCTCCGAGGTCAGAGCCCTGGTTGAGACCTTGTATCCCACAAGCCAAAATATCCTATGTCCCCCAGAGGCTGCCTAGGGGACATAGGATTGTGCCCTAAAGAACTCAAATATGAAATTCCTGATCTTCTAACAAAAATATGCAACACGTCCTTAAGTTCAGCCTCTGTACCACAGAACTGGAAAAGGTCCAATGTAACACCAATTTTTAAAAAGGGATCCGGGAGGCATCCAGAAAATTACAGTCCGGTTAGCTTAATGTCTGTTCTGAGTAAATTAGTTGAAAGCACTGTTGAAGAAAAGGGCAACTAAAATGATCAAGGGGCTGGGGCAACTCTCCTATGAGCAAGGTTACAACATCTGGGACTGCTTAGCTTAAAAAAGGCGAGTAAGGGGAGACATGTCAGAGGTGTACAAAATTATGCATGGTGTGAGGAAAGTGGATAGGGAGACATTTTTCTCCTGCTCTCATAATACTAGAAGCCAGGGTCATCCCATGAAGCTGATTGGTGGAAGATTCAGGACAGACAATAGGAAGTACTTCACACAGTGCATAGTTAAACTATGGAATCCACTTCCACAAGATGTAGTGATGGCCACAAAAGGAGGTTAGACAAATTCATGGAGAAGGTCATCGATGGCTACTAGTCCTGATAGCTATATGCTACCTCCAGTACTAGAGGCAGTATGCCTATGTACACCAGTCACTGGAGAACACGGGCAGGAGAATGTTGTGGCACTCAAGTCCTGCTTGTGGGTTTCCCACTGGCAGCTGGTTGACACTGTGTGAATAGAATCCTGGACTAGATGGACCCTTGGTCTCATCCAGCATCGCTCTTCTTATGTTCTTATCAATATAAGCAACTGGTGATTTCTATTTTTCCTTCCATCGTTCTTCCTCACCGTTTCAAGCAGCTTCACCGTTCACCCTACCAACTTGCAGGTGTCTTTCTCATTTTTTTTGTACTCCCCCCCCCCCGTTTTCCACCACACACCCCAATGAAGTTTATTTCTTGCCTTAGGTTGTTTGCATTTTGCTAGTTTCTTGTGAGTTAGAGCATAAAACCATCTCTCTGAAGAGGAGACTGATTTGCAAAAAGGAATTAGGCGAAGATAGAGCAGGGAGAACTGTCCTCCCACCCCAAGAAACCGGTATGTGTCTTCCACAGGTTGAGAGCCTACCAAGAAATCAAAGTGAATTTAATCCCTGCTGGCACCCAGGCTCATGGGTGCAAGTCCCGTTTGTTCTACACTAACTCCCATCCAGATTTCAGATCCAATCTGAGGCACAGGTTACAATGTCTCGCATTGTCTTAATTGTCTTAAGAAGTGCAGCTGATTCTTCATTAAATATATAGCTACACCTACATTTAAAAATGTAGGTAATAGAAGAGGCTGTATTTTAACATTTACCGGATGGCAGAACCACCTTTGCCTCTATGTCTGAGAAAGCGTCTCCTAGAAAGTATAAAGCAGGGGTGGAGAACATGTGGCCCTCCAAATGTTGTTGGACTGCAGCTCCCAACATCCCTCACGATTGGCTATACTGGCTAGGGCTGCTGGGAGTTGCAGTCCAGCAACATCTGGAGAGCCACATGCTCCTACTCTGATATAAAGGATACCATTCAATATTCCATCTTTCACCCTTCCAATCCCTGGGGGTTGAATACTCTTGGGAAAGTTTCTGCATGAATTAAGCTACAGAACATAAGGATTTATAACCAAAAGCTACAGAATCTCTATCCACAGTAAAACAATTGATTACATAATAAAATCCAAATGATGCAAGGATGCTGGGAAGCAATGTGATGAGTCTCTGGTGGTTTAAGATGAGATCACCAAGAGTTGGCAATGCCCATCCCCAACTGCCAGCAGAACTGCCTGGCAAATCTGCGCTTTTAACCTCCGAGGCACTATTGTTCTTTACGCTCTAGATCTTGCCCTTAACAAGTTGAGCCACACCTTCTTTTTAAAGCTTCACTTCAACGTGTCTCTGTTCATGATGATTGATACAGATGGGGTAGAAGCCTCCCCTCATTCCTCCAGAGACCTCAAAAAACGAAGACGCTAATACAGTATGCTGGGCTTCCCCTAGGCAACACAAGAAGTAAACATGAACTCTTGAACCCGGACTGCTTGGCGAACGCACACCTTGGGAGCAGGAGAAAAAACAAACAAACAGGGCAACTTTCCCCGCTCACACTGGCTTCTTGGTGGCAAAGGCATTTAGAGGGGTGGGATAAAAGACTGCTCCTGCCACGCTAAACCCTCATCCCGTGGAGAGGAAGAAGGAAGGAAAATGTCTCGGCTGTAGAGAGCGTGTATGTTAGAGAGAAAGCAAGCAGCATGGCTTGCAGTTACACAGCAGCCCTGAATCCCACACGCCCCGTCCCCCACTACCCCACAGAGCAACGGGTCTTGCCCCCACACCGACTATTATTGCCCCTTTATTCGCCTCATAACCTTATTTACCTCACCGCCCACCCTACTACCCCAAGATACGCTTCACGGCGACGGGGCTCACTGGGGCCCTAGTGCTCCCCTACTGGCGGGCCCAGGGCTGGGGACGCGTCTCTGTCGTCCTCTCCACCCCCAGGAGACTCCCTTCTCCGCTCCGCACGGAGCCCTGCCGAAGGGGAGCCGTCCCCCACATCGAAGAAGGCGAAGGCGCCCCGAACATGCCCCGCGGGTGCGAGGGGGAACCAAGGCCTCGTCTCAATCCCCGGCCTTTCCTGGCGCAGCCCCCTCCGTCCCTCCCTCCCGGACTGACTGAGTGGCAGGAGAACGGACCCTCCTTACCTGGGTTTGAGGCTGCCGGCGCCCCGTTCGTAGGCCCAGGCGGTGGTGGGTTGCGAGGACGCGGCGGCGGCGACCGAAGCCAGCGGATCCGGGTAGCTGGGGGCCGGTGGGTAGTTCCTGTCCATCATCGGAGCGGGAAAGGAGGGGACGCCGGGGCTCCGCTTAGGGCCTGGGAGCGCGAGAGAAGGGAACGGGGGGCGGCGGCGGCTGCAGGGACCGAGCAGGGTGGGAGCAGCTCCCCCTTCCCGCTCACAGGAGGAGGGCAGCAATAGTGGCGGCGGCGGCGGCCACCCCCCACCCGGTCCTCCCCTCAATTTCCGCTGCAAGGGGCGGGAGGGCGGTGTGGAATCAGGGGAGCTGGAGCGCACGCCGACCGAGTTGGCAGCGGGGGCTGCGAGCAGCCTAGCCGGAGACCCATCTCCGCCGGCGGCGGCTTTCCAGGATGCCCCTCCCACTCCTCCACAGTTTACTGGGGCTGATGGGCTCCAGGGCACGGGAAGCGGCGGCCGCGGCGGCGGCTGTTGCGCTTCCTGCCGCCGCCGACGCTCAGAAGCCGCGGCGGTGGCAGGAGAAGGAAGAAGAGAAGGAAGCCTGCGCTACAGAACACGACTGGGAGAGACGCCGAGCTGGAATGTAGACGTTAGGAAACAGGGGTTGCCTAAATTACCTCGGTAACGGCCGGGGTGGGGGGAACACGAGGAAATATTGGAGGTTTCCCTCCCTTCTTGCAGTTTCCATCTACTCGAAGGCTAGTGATGAATGTGGGTAAAATGCTTTGACGGAATTCCGTGATGTTTTGCTGGTAGTTGTGTAGTGGGAAATGCTTTTACACCTGTGTGTGTGTGTGGGCGCGCGCGCGCAGGTGAAATCCTTTCCATGAGTGCGCTAAAAATAACGCATGAATGAGCCCTCGTGGTCGCGCAGGCCGGTCAGTTTATCAAGACGCATATACTGGCAGCTCCCCCCCCCCCCGCCATTCCCTACTCAAGGTTCCTTGGCACGTTGCACTGTTTTAAGGTCTTTTGAAATTACATATTTCAAATTACATGTACTTACACACACACACACACACACACGAACGGTAATGGGACAAACGTGTTTGAAAACTAATATACAGTGCAACTAGGAAGCTCGGATTGTTTGTTGCTAGGCCATGTGTGAAATGTATGGCTGGGTGGAAAGCTGTTCCTCCGTCATACTACTTCAAATTTCAGGTGGAGAAGTGAAACTTACAGTGTAAACTCGGAAGAGCTCATGGAATATTGCAAATCCTTCTTCCCCTATGAAGGCATTAGGAATATTTTGTTTGTGGAAGTAGCCACTGCAAGTTTCCGTGAGTGGATTGGGTTTTCTGATTTGATACTGCTGACGTGTTTTTCCTACCATCTAGCCTGATTAAGAGTTCTGGGGAATGCAAAAGGTGGTATACTTTTATGGAATTTTGGTCTGTCCTAATAAAGGTATCCCAGCTGTGAATTTTGGATTTTTTTCTTCTCATAGACAAGTATGGTTATCTTGGTTTTTTAAAAAAATTTATTTAAGTATAGAGCAATTTATTTGTGCAGGCAAGCCCCAAGAAACTGTCACCTGCACTTTGTGATGGACACTCTTAACTTTCTACACAGTAAGCACTTCCATGTCAGAAATAAACTATGAACTGTATGGATACTGCCACACATGATGACTGCACTCAGTCTGTTGCATGTACAAGCACCAAGTTAATTGATTGTAGCAGCCCAGCGCTAAAATGTGTACGATATATGCTGCAAAAATCCATGCACAGTCATCATGCATGATGATCAATTAGTAGGTTGCATGTTATTTCAAGTGCTGTGTTCTTCGGATGCAAAAGTGCTGTGTGTATTGCTACTGTATCATATACCAATACTGCACCACTTTACACTTTTGAAGTGCATGCTTTGGAACACAAAAGGTGTAACATTCTTGGCCCATGTAATATGTTACCCACTAAAAACAAGACTGAAGGATTCCTCAAAACACATGAAGCACCTGGGATTGCTACTGTATGTTACAAGAACAAAGATACAAAGAAAATGTAATGTTTAATCTTGTGTTTCACAGGGCAGAGATTAACACACTGGAAGTCTTTGATTGCAGTGCCATTGGTCTATGGGAGAGAACAGAGAGGATTAGGATTACAGTGAAATGTTTGTCCAATAGATGTTTTCTGGCTGGCTTTTTCTAGCTAGCTATAAATAGTTCACAACATTGACACCAACTCATCTTGCCAGTAGAAGACAGTTTTTTCCCCCCACTGAAGAGATGGAGCAAGATTCCAGAGAGGCCTCAAAAAGTATTTCAGAAACATTTAATTTGTTACCTTCTAATAACACAGGAGAGTTACCCTTCAAACCAAAAAGTTTTTTAAAAGTCTCACTCCAGATATTTATTTGAAATTATTAAGGATCTGATATTTCTTGACAATGTTTGAGTTTGTATTATACATAACATGAAAGAGGCAGGCATACAAGAACTTTGATTTAAAATATATATATTCATAGTCTTCGTTGCAATCAAGAACTGTTACATTAACAACACTCCCCCCCCCCAATATTTGTCTTTTTATCTGTTTAGCAAATTGCTCAGATGTCCACAAGCAGCCAGACTGGGTTTTGCCCCTCTTTTTGGCAGCATATAGTATCTTAATTATTCAATGATCCTAGCTTACTTGGAGTCAATGAAAACTTCCCTATGAATGTTACTGACAGAGCAATCCTATGGTCGCTGGGTGAGTGTCCCAGGGACCATAGGATGGCTCAAAAAACCCCTTCCGAGGTTCGACACACTGTTCCGACCTCAGAAGGGGGAAGTTTGAGATCTGCCCCCTTGGAGCTGGCATGGAGAGAACTGCCCCAACTGCCTCTCTGAGTTCAGAAAGTCAACCTTGGAGAGGGGAAAACGGGGGGCATTTTAGTGGGTAGCGAAGGAAGGAGATCAGAGATGCTAGGATACGATTTCTTCCTGAGCCTCTGTCAGCCTTGTTCCCTCCCCCTCCAAAGTGTCCTTGCTAGACAGGCTGAAAAACCCATCTAGCAAAAATATAGATTGGAGGATGGGGAGGCAAAGATTGCCTCCACTCTTCTCCCGTCTTGTAGGCTTCAGCCCAGCAGGGCATAGGAATCTCAGAAGCCTCCAAGTTCAGGGGCTTCCAAGCAGTGAGTGCTGTCCATAGGATTATGCCGTTAGGCTGCAGTTCTATACCCACTTACCTGGGAGCAAGCCCCATTGAATTCTGTTTCTGAGTAGAAATGCATAGGATTGCACAGTTAGGATTCTGCTCAATTTCTCTTATACAATTAACTGTTTCCAGATCTAAAGAATTCTAATGATGTTTTTGTACAGACATTTTTACTTGCATTGTAAAGCAAATGGTTATCAGATAATAACCATTTTTCGGTATGCCAAAACTTGATTTGCTGCAATAAATTACATGCCAATATTTTTAGAAGCTGTTTGCTAGCAAGTGCCTTGGTTTCTTGGGGCTTAACTGAACTGGTCCTGAGCAAAACTTTTCAACTGTGTATTTATTTAGTTAAGTATCTTGCCCTATCCCTCAAGGCCAGGTAACAGTACTGCACATTATCAGATGCCAAGGATAAGCAGCCAGAGAAGAGCTCTCTCCTATCACGCTATCCTTGTGAACTTCCCATGGGTATCCGACTAGCTATTGCTAGGGTCTGAGTATGGAATTAAATGAACCTTTAGTTTGATAGAAGGCAACAGACAGGTCTCATTCTCAGAATTCATAATTTATTGGGCACTGAGTGACGAAGTGAAAGTGTAACTGGGCACATATTTTCAACTGTAGAATCTTTGCTGTCACACCATTAAAGGGACGATATATCCTTGCAAGTATAAGAAACATGGTTTAAAGGTTCAGACTACCGTTAAAGAAGCATGAAACTGTAACATATTGCTAGTTCTTTTATCATGGCCAAAAGAAGTTCAGAGCAAGGATCCTGCCTTATTCTACACTACCATTTGTACTTAATTTGTTAATATCACTGATATTAACTGATTAAAAAAACCCAAGAAGTGCAACTTTTTAAAATCGAAAATGAAATTTCCATTCATGAGAGACAAGAAAAGTGGCATATCAGTTCACTGACTGAGTGGCTCAAAATGCATGGGAGCCAAGTTCAATACAGTTCTTAGCACCTAAAAAGAAGCATAACAAAAGGAGTCTTTCTTTCTTAGCCATCAAAACACATTGCAGAAGGATGGTTTCCTTGTTCACCTGACACACTTCATTTCCTCTCAGGCATGTTGAAGAGCTATATCCCTTTCACACTTGTGAAAGGCTCCTGAAGCGAGCACAATGCTGCATGCAGTATTTCAGCTATACGTCTTCTTTTAGTCAAAATTAATTTTCAGCCATTACAAAAGCCATGTTTATTAATTAAGGACCAGGAAGTGAGAGAGACTTCTTGAACATTTTAAACCGTCCTGAAAGACCTGGATATGGCGGGGGTGGAGCATCATAACTGCCTCTTAATGCCACTGCTTGTTCATAAGTTGGCAATCCTGTCAGTTCTGCAGGTGGAGAGAGAGGATTTAAGGAAAATTCTTCATTTCTTTGGAAAATAATGGAAGAGTTATGCCTCCTGCAGCTTCTGTGCCTAAAATAAAAAGACAACTTTGATGAATGACACCCATTTTTACACAACTGTTACATAACCTTTTGAGGCAGTGGCAATTAAGTACAATAATCTACAAGAGGGGCACACAACTTTTTTTGGCCCAGAGGGCTGCATGTGATGATGGCTTGGGGGCTGGAGGCTGTACGTGCCTATATGTACACACACATACAGTTACACAAACATCCACTCGTACATGTACACATTCCAGCAATCTTGCACTTCAGTGTGCAGCAATGGTGCCATTCTGGCATGTCCCACAAAGTGCTGCATCTGCTGGGCCAAGGCTGTAGCAGCACACCATTTTAATTTGAAGCATCATTTCTCCCAGTTTGGGAGAATGGCAGCAAGCTGAGCCAATCAGATGCTACCTTTGGGGTTGTGCGGCGAATGAGGGCACTGAAGCAGTGAGCTGGCGGGCTGAGTCCCCTCAGCCCACTCCTTACTACTCCAGTGCTCTTATTGCCCCCCCCCCAAGGTAGTGTCTTATTGGTTTGGCTTGCTGCCAGTCTCCCAAACTGGGAGAAATGCTTTGAATTTTAGAAGTGTGTGCATGGCTGCAGCCTCAAATCCACAAGCACAGCACATGTGGGCACCAATGTAAGTCATACAGAGGGAGAAATGGGGAGGGGGGAGTTGAGACCACCGTCACTGCCAACAAGTTAAAAAAAGTGGACCTGGCAGGGAGGAAGAAAAGAGGGTTGGTTGGTCAGTTAGGCTTTAGGGGGCTGCATGCAACCCCCAGCCTATGCGTTCTGCAGCCCTGGCCTAAAGCTTTCTAGAGAAGAGATCCAAACCACCTGGGGCCTTAAGGAATGGTATATTTTCATTGGATAGTGTTTTATTTGTGCTTGCCCATGACATAAATATACTGATTCCCACAGAATAGAAGGGAATTGGGCTATCCTTGCAGCTGGGGTAGCCATTTATTCTGGGGTAATGTTTTTTCCAGTTTGCTGAGGCATGTGGATCAGCACTGGACACACAGTAGGAGCACACAGCCTCTGAACAATAATAAAATGGAAGGAAATAATGGAACAAGGAAGGCTTTTTGAAATGGCAGACCTTACAAAATGTCATGGTCACACATGCCTGGACCATGTGTGGCGATGGCACAATCTACCGATGATTAGTGTTGTCACTTTCCCACACCACAACAGCCTGTAATAGTTATACTGTCTGGGAGCAGGAATTGCCCTTTGCTGTCAATGCAAGTAAGATGTACAATTGGTGTTAAACAAAAACATCCTCTGCAACTGGAGTACTGTTGTCATTTAGCTTCTCCAGTCATCATTGTGCAGCCCTTCTGCCTGGAAAGCCCTGAATGGAATGCTAGGAAATGCTACCTAAGAGAAGCCATGACGACAGCTGTTTCTACATCAAGGGTGAAGGCCTTCTGCAGTCAAGGACTCATGCCACCTGGGTGGGAAAACTGCTGAGGTTATTGACCCTGGACCCCCTTGTTGAGAGAATAGTGCACAATATGTGCATGAGCCTTCTCAGCTTGAGTAACTGGAAAAATGTTCCACAGAAGCTGAAGCGATTATTCTGAGAGTACTAGATGCCAGAATGTTAAGGGTTTCCTGTGGTTCATTTGGGGCACTTCACACAAAATTATTCTTTAAATTATCCCTGTTTAGAAAAATTATCATCTGCAAAGTGGCCTTGGAATGTTGTTGCTTAGCATCCATACACAAGTTTCCGAGACACTGCTTCATGCTTTTCTAAGCTACCAAAGCCACAAGTATTTTCAAGGATTTTTTTTAAGCCACAATGTTTTGTCACAGAAGCACATTTAAAATTGTGTCATCGGCAACTAGTCATAAACCACCAACTTATTTAAAGGACAGTACATTCTGAAATAATCAACATTATAGCCACAATCCAGTTTTAGAAATGCTTTATATCTGGTGGTCCTGGGGATAAGCATTCCTATGCATTTCAAAAGATACATGCTACCAGTTCAGTGGGCCCAGATGAACAACAGAATGAAGATTTACATCAATTACATACGCTTCAGTGTGCAAATCTCGCTTGCTGGATTGCGACATACAGTGTTAAGAGCACAGCCCTAAGGGACTGAGACTCTATAGATGGAGGACTCAGACTGGAGACATTGTCCACCCTAAACCCTGGCAGGCACGGTGGGAGGAATGATGGAGGCATGTTCACCTTCTGTTCCTGCTTTTTAGCATTTTTAGCTAGCAGTCTAGCTGACCTACCTCTCAGTGGGTGTAGAGGGAAATGGAGAGGCTCGTGGATACAACAAACCCATGGCCTCTCCTTTCCCCCTCCCCTCCCCCCACCTTTTCTCCTTCCCAGATTCTTTTTCAAGGTTGCTGTTGTAGAGCTTTCCATGGAGGGAAAGCTCTACAACTGAGAGAGGGGGTACCACACTTGGATTTCCCTCCCCAAGGTCATAGCTGTATCCACAGCCTCAGGGAGGGAAATCTGCACTATCCTATGGTCCCTGGAATGCCCTCCCAGTAGGATCGCTCTGTAAATCAGGCATGCCCTGTTTCCGTTTCCTTTTTCAGGTTTAAAATGTTAGTACTCTTATTACCATAATGTATCAATCTCTAATTTCCTCCACATATATTGCATTAGTCATCTGAAGAGCAAACTGTGTGTGTGTGTGTGTGTGTGTGTTCTTACTGAAAAATTTACAACAAGTGAAGATTCTGCCCTTTAGGTTATGAAATCTCTATTATGGGACAGTTATAGGCAGTTTCTTATAACCCTTGATCTGGTCCAGGAAGGTTCCTCTTTTCTGGAAGGGGCCATAGCTCAGTGGTAGAACACATGCTTTGCGTGCACAAAAGTCCCAGGTTCAATCCATGGCACCTCAGGTAGGGCTGGGAAAGACCCCTGTCTGAAACCCTGGAGAGTGTTGCCAGTCAGTATAGAGACAATACTAAATAGACTAGGTACTGCTTTTCTGACTCAGCATAAGGCTGCTTCCTATGTTCCTATTTGTTCTTCCCCACCAGTGCAGATTCCCAGTTTTACCTTTATCCTGAAAAGTTTCGTTGATCTTTATATGGAAGCTCTCCCAAGCTCTCAACCATTTTGTATATCTAATTTCCATTCACATCATATACTATTTGAGACAGGATGGCCAAAATCATACTAGGACTTCAGTACAAATTATGCCTCATAGCTTTCCAAAATTAGGACACAACAACATTATAGAAGTGTATTTGTTCCAAAAGATTCAACTATTCAACGTAGAAGTCTACAGATTATTTGGTAAATCGTATTCTGTTCACATTTTTTTAAAGTCCCCAAACACCTACAGATGGACAGATCTTGTACACCATGAATCCGAACAGGGCATGATTGACAAATCCAGTAAAGAGTAATTTGTTTAGGGTGCAGAAACTTTTGATGGTAATTACTAAATTTAATTCCTTACCCTGGCAATCTTGGCTTGCATCTTCTTTGGCAGAGATAATAAATAAGTAATCCAGTTATAACCAAGAGTACTCCAATTGCAATCAGTCCAGTCAAAAGCCCCATAACATCAATCTTCTCCATTGCTTGCCCACCTATACAGAAGTCAAAATTATTATGTGTATTCTAATACTGCATTGTTTCTAGATTTATCCCAGGTCACATTCTTAACCCACCACTATCCTAAATATTAATATGTATGCCACCTTTTAAATGTTGCCTCCTGAAACTGTTCCTAATTTGTACTATAGTTTTATAAGTGTAAATTCTTTACACAAAACACATGCTTCTATATCCCACTCTGATCATCACATATGTACTATTCCCATTACATCAGGGGCAGGCAACCTCTTTTAGTCTGGGAGCCAGATTACCCTGCCAAACCAAGCCAGAAAGCTGTCAAGGAAGTGGAGGCTCACCCTGAAGCTCCTCCCCCTCCCCTGATATCACAAAGCCCCGCCCACTTTTACTTTTTCCATACAGAAAGAGGCATAGAGATCCATACCTTTCCTGCAAGCACTGGCTGAGTCAAGCACCTCCTTCCCATGCAGCTTGCATTCCAACTGGGGCGCAGATGGTATGGGAAGGGACTCAGCAAGTACCTGCCAAGTAGATCAGATATAACTACAGTATTCCTGTCCCTTGCCTCCTCTCCAAGCCCCCAGTAGCATCCAGGCCAGAGGTGAGACTTGGGGACGGGCCCCACGAAGTTTGCCCATCCCTCCATGGTCTGGATTGAAAACCTCTGTAGGCCAGATTAGGCCCAAGGGCTGCAGGTGCCCAACCACTGCATTACATCAAGGCCCAGACTCTACTGAACAGAGGCTCTTGGACTATAGCAGTACAGTGCATAGAATAATAGGGTGGTGAGACATGACCATGGCAAGGATGTCATATATGACCACATAACCAGATTGACCCACATAACCAGAACTCAATGTGCCTACCACAAACGTACAGCTTGAATGAACATGTGTCACATGCCTACAGAGCAGACAGCTCCAAGTAAATCGAGTATGTGTGTGAATCAAGCCACACATTGTAGAAGAGGGTAGGGTGGGAAGAAAGCCATCTACCATTGCCAGCCTACAAGCAAATTATTTCCCAAGCTTGGAAATAACCAAAGAGAAGCTACCAAATCAGTGTTTTGCATAACCTTTTCCAGCATGATACTGTCTATTATTCCCCAAATCTACTGTCTGGCCATCAGAGGATCAGCATGCATTGTACTGGTGCCATGTGGCATCTGAAAACTAGATGCAGTTCACTAGAGCATTACAGTCTCTCCTTGTGGTCAAAATTCATTAAAGGAATGGCTTAAGTTCAAAGGTAAAGAGTGAGATCCTATTGTGCAAGAGGACCAAATAATTCAGCAGAGATATAAGATATAACACAAAATACTGTGGATATGGTGTCAAGGGATTTCTGACTAAATGACCCAATAAAATGCATTAGCATCTCCAATATAAAAAACAAAAGACACTAAGATCTGCTGTAAGTTTGTCTTACCTGTCTTTGCGCCAGGGCTACTTAAAGTGTATTGATTCCAAAAAGACATCTAGGACAAGAAATAAAAACATGTGTTTGAGAGCAAGTCTACAGGAGTGTAATCAACTCAAAAACAAAAAACCACCCCCAAATCACTTAAGAATATAACTTGTCCTGAAG
Source organism: Heloderma suspectum (assembly GCF_057233095.1). Lineage (NCBI taxonomy): Eukaryota > Metazoa > Chordata > Lepidosauria > Squamata > Helodermatidae > Heloderma > Heloderma suspectum. The sequence continues at coordinate 108,311,109 of NC_139458.1, read as the reverse complement.
TTACAAGAGTTACACCTAATTAACCTGAGAAGGAACTTGGTTAGGGTTGTTTAAAACCAGCCTTAATACCTTAATATTAATGAATTTTCCATTTCCACAAATATCAGCATATAATAAATTGCTTTAAGGAAAAGGTAACATGCTTTTAGCTGTGCATAACACAGGACAGAAAGAAAATAGTTCATTAGCCATACCAATAATTGGCTAGTACTACACATTCTGGAGACTGATGACTACTTATTTGTGCCAGTGTAAATAAAAAAAAGTTATTTCACTATCTGCTTATTAGAATATATACTTTATAATATGATTTTTAAGCAAGTTTATTTGAAAGTCATGGCTAGTCACATAATTATTCACTGGGTGTTACAGTTGCCAGTGACTGACTTTCTTCTGCGGCCAGATAGACTGAGTGATTATGTGACTGGGCTGAATGTCACTTGAATTTCAAAAGGAACTTCCTTCAAAATGCATGTGTGTAAGACTGAAGCCTAAACACATCACACAGCAGGATATTCCCCAGGTAGGCATATGATGCAGGACATGCGTATGTACGGTAAAACATAAACTTCTGTTTGGAGACTAGTAGGTTTAAGCCTATGCAATGCCACATTGTAAATAGAACTGTATGAGTGCTCTCCCCCCACCCCCCAAAAAAAGAAAAGCTACACCCATTCTGCAAGGCTGCCCCCTATCCATTATGTGGAAATAAAACAGTGTGCTAGTCTTAAACCAGTGTCAGTAGCGTGAGGAATTTGGATTCACCTATAAATTCTTCTATATAGATGATGGTTAATGTTCTAGACAAGTGATGCCTTCTGTCTCTGCACAGTAGTTCAAACAACTGAAGAACAGTTAGCCCTGGGCTAACCTAAAAACCACAATCCCTTCATTACTGGGACTAGTAAACAACATCAGCACTTCAGTCCTAAAACATATATGGTTGGAAATGGTTCTCAGCATTGACCTTTGACATCTCTCCTTCATAAGCCAACAAAGTAAAGTAATTACTGTTTTTCCCGAGTCTCCAAAATATTCTCTTGCTTCCTCAAAGTCACATTGTTCTTCATAGCACTCTCTTTCAAGATCCCCTCGGGTTATTAGTTCAAAGTCAAATCTGTTGTATAGAAGGTGCCGTCCAATAAACAAATCAGCTTTCTCTGCTGAAATGAACACTGACAAAAATAATTAAAACTATATATCAGAAACAAAGCTATGGCATTAAAAAAAAAACTCTTTAGCATTCAAATACATTGGGGAAAAGATACCTTAAATTCCCAATTCCAATTCAAACATGACAAAACACACACACTGGAGTCCTATAACTATGACCATATAGAGGAAGTCACATATGAGTCAACAGAACTATGCAGCTTCTCAGTGACAAGTCACACACCTTTCTTTTTTTTAACCACTCATGTTGGACAAGTCAGCCAGGTCACTGTACAGTCTTGATGGCTCATACCTTATTTCTTCTATTTTGCTATGACAGTGGCAGCATGGCAGATCTGAGTACACATTAGCTAGGCCTAAGAACCCTTTTTTAGCTTGACCATCATTTATTATGATTTAGCATTTAGTTGTGGAAAAGAATCTCCAAATCTTAATGTCACAGCAATCTAGAGTGAACTGAAGAACTTGCATAAGTCTATTTTGGGTGCAATCCTATGGCCACTAGTCAGCATCTGGACGGCCATAAGATTTTTCATTTTCTGGGAACTGAGCTCAGAGCCAGCACTCTGAGGTCGGTTCCCAGAAACCCGACTCACTGTCCCCACTGCCTCATAGGTGGCATGGTTCATCCCCAGCTCTGCGCTCAGAAGAGCAGCATGGAGCAGCCGAAAAGAGAGCGTTCCTGGGGGCGGGGAGGGTGGAAACACCATTACAACACTTCCTTTGCTCTGTCCAGCCTCTCCCCACTCCTGCGAGGCGCCCTGGCTAGACAGCCGAAATTGGACATCTAGCCACGAATGCAGGGCGGCGGGAGCCCAGAGGAGAAGATCCCCTCCATGCTCCGCCTGCCCTACATTGGATAGTTGGTCACCTCTGCGCTCAGAGGTGGCCCATTATCCCCGTAGGATTGCACCCTTAAGGGATACAGTGGCTGAGCTGGGATTTGAACTTAAGTTTTCCCCAAGACAACATTTCCTAAATGGCAGATTTGAGACTCACAGAGGGAGCAATCCTATGTCTAGACACTGTCTAGGGGACATAGGATTTTTTGGCTTCCTGGCTCCATGCGCGAAGACAAGGCTTCAAGCTTGTACCCAGGAAACTGTGCTCCTCGCCCCTTCCCCCTTATAGCCACCACAGATAACCCCACCAGCTGCCTCTCCACGCTCGCTCAGTAAACGGTAGAGATGGGAGAAAGGAAGCATTCCTGGGGGCAGGGCAGGGAGGAGGCCGGGGCAGTTGGTTTACACCTTTTCCTATCACTTTCCCAGCCTCCTTCCCTTCCCTCCCTGAAGCCTCCGCTAGGCAGTCAAAATTGCCCATCTAGCTGAAATGCAGCACGGGAGGCACAAGGTGCCTCCCTCTCTACATAGGATACTTGTAAGCCTCTGAGTTTGGGGGCTTACGAGTACCCAGGGCGCAACCCATAGGATTACGCCCTAAGCCACAGTTCTCTTGTGGGTGAGTTTCCAAGGGATGGGACACTCCAGTTGGGACCACGTTGGTTGCCCTGCCCTTGTTTGCTTTAGCCTCACAGTAGTTCCTGCAAATGGAAGCAGGAAAAGGCTTCTAGTATGCAAATGAAATTTCCTTGCTTCTCCTTGCTTGTTTTGTGAGCCTTTCCCCCACATTTTCTAATTGCCCCAGCTTCCTGGTTACCTGCCTCTTGGCCTGGTGTTCTGGCCTCAGTTATGTTTCAGTACTTCTTGTATCTAATCCTGCTTGTGTCTTATTCCTTCCTAGACCTAATTCAAATCAGTATCAAATGTTGCACAGCCTTGTCCCCAGTGCCGATACTGTAAAAATCCTTGAAGCGGCTATATCAGAAAGAATGAGGCACTAATGGCTAAAGAAGAAAGGTCATGTAAAGTGCAGTTGTCAGGAGGATCCTAGACACAATTCTGTGGCGCGCTTCTTAGTAAGAATCTTGTTTATCTACTGTCTTTAGTTCACATCCTAAAACCACATCTAGTTTCTGACTGCAATCGATGGAAACAATTTAAACACTTCAGCCAAATCTTTAACCTTATTCTTGGTTGCTTTGAGAAAACCTATGTGGTTTTCTGGCCCAAGACCATTTGCTTCCTGAGGTAAAGGACAAGATGGCACCCCCTCTCCATTCCATGTATAAAAGCTGACTGGACTGGCAGTTGACTCTTACTTCAACTCTGGCAATGGCATACCATCCTCCATCACACCTGAGGCAGCAGACTAGTTTAGGGGGCCCAGGACAGGTTGTGTGGTATAAACAGCTCTATACTCCAATAGAGAGAATTCACCAGCGAGTTTCAGAGGAACAGCTGAGAGGCTACCACTGCTGCCCCCAGCATCTGGCACATGAGCTGATCACCTCACTCTGCCTACTGGTAGGGCCAGCCCTGGGCCCACAGCTCAGTGGCAGAGTACATGCTTTGCATGCAGAAGGTCCCAGGTTCAATCCCTGGCATCTCCAAGAAGGGCTGGAAAATATTCTGCCTTGAAACCCTGGAGAGCCACTGCCAGTCAGTGTCAACAATACTGGGCTTGATGGCCCAATGACTTGACTGAATGTAAGGCAGCTTCCTATTTCAGTTTCTTTTCAAAGAGTCTGACAGTTCCCAGCCTCCTAAAATTTAACTAGTTAATAATTGAAAGGGGCAGTGGCAGCGTGAGAGAGATAAATAGCCACTGGTATGCAAAGACAATCTGCCACAAATGCCAGTAAAATTAAAACTACTCTTTATTGATTTCTCAGTGGACTCATATCATATAAAACCGGTGGGGTTCCAGAACATGATGTGGTGTATTACCAGCCCCTAGCTGTGCTCCTGTTCAGGGGTCCAGCCAGCCTGGCAAAGGAGCTTTGTAGTGCTGTTTCAGGCACACAGAAGACCCCTATTTTCTTCCCTACTGTGTTATATACTATTAAATGAATCTGCGCTGGGGCTGTCTGCAGCCCTACACTCCCCTTTATTGCTATATATCAGTGTAAGGAGGTTTCTAAATAGAGGGAAGAGGAAAAGGTTGCATTTGTAAATGTTTAAGAAGTAAAAACTAAACCACCCCAAAATGTTTACATGAAATAAGACCTAAGGTAGAAAAGGCATGATCTCTTTTTGCTGTTGCCTTCTGTTGAGTGAATACTTGCTGCTCCATCATGGGTATGCTATGGTTTTCTCAGGACAGCTCTCACTTCCTCCTCAGGGGAAAGGGGGGAATGGTGTAAAGGATCCAGAAAGTTTTATCTCCAGACACTGGGGAAAGTTACTGAGAAATTTCATATCTCTATGAGTGTAACTTTCCTGAAGTACTAGAAACACACAAGTCCTTATTAGGATGTTCAATGTTTTCCTTAAAAAAAAATGTAATTAATTCATAAACGTATATGCTTGTGAATACCTAGGGAGACCCCAAATATGTAGAAATCACATCTTCTTTGCAACGCTCTCACTGTCAAACAGAAAGGTACTTGACCACCCAGGTTCACTACTGGAGGGAATTATGATATGGTTCTATAAAAGACCTTTTGCAAATATTAGATAGTGAGCTTAGTGAATTAACATATTGTACTCGGCCTACCATTGCAATATTACATTTAAAACATGACCACAAAATACATATTAAAAAAATTTAAACAGAAGAACAGTTATCCTGTTTCAAAAGACATGATTACTCTAGGAAAGCTTTTTTCAATTAGGGGGGAAACACCACCCCATTCTAAAGCAATTTATGTGCATACGAGCCATCAACCCACCTTTTGTTACACTGAAGACTGGGAAGCTATAAAAACAAAGCAGCCAATAAGCACAAGTCCTGTTTAATGGGATCTCTCTGTAAATCTCTCCCATTTTGCATGATATAAGAAGGCAAAGTCTCTCTGGCAGCATTACTTTATCTTTTGTTAGATGAAAAAGTGGCTTATACATTTTAATATAAATAAAAGAATTCCAAGGAGAAAAACCACATATATTAACTCAGGCCGCTTTTTATTACTATTCATTTCACATGAAGACAAAAAGCCACGTATGTTGAGGCTTTATTTTACAACTCATACTCATTGGCCAAGTTCGCATGGTGGCTTAAATAAACAACCCCTGAACAACCCAGCATTCCGGGTTTGCACATCACACTGCACAACCTATGAAGGAGCCGATCGTGGGTTGTGCTGTAAAGTGGAAGAGGTGGATGTGCTGCAGGCAGCACACCCACATGTCCCCAACAAATGGGTTGTTGTTACCTGTGAACAGCCCCTGAGTTGTCCCTGAATCCTGGGTTGTTGTTACCTGCAAACCCTGCATTATGGTTTAACCATAGTTTGTTAATCACAAGCAACCCAGGAAGAGAACCCATGGTTTGTGGTTGGGTTGTGAACTCTGGGTTGTTTATGGTTAACAACCTGTAGTTAAACCATAGTGTAATGACAACCCACGATTCAACCACCACCAGTGGGGGAACATTTCAACCTCTCAGGACACTCTTGTCAATGACCTTAAGATGGCCATTCTTGAACAAAGGAATTTCAAAGACTTAATATCAACACAACATTGCTGACATACAATTCATCAAGAGATTACACACTATTTCTTGTGGTTTGAATAAAGACAATGGTGTTTTTTTAAATCACACTACACATATCAATCAGCTCACCATTGCAAAGATGTCTGTGTTATCACTCAACAACTGTAAATGGCAACCATTAAAGTTGCCTAGGGAGGCAACTTTACCTACGGAGGTAGTGGAGTCTCACACACTGCAGGCATTCAAGACGAGGCTGGACAACCATCTGTCAAGGATGCTCTGACTTGGACTCCTGCATTGAGCAGAGGGTTGGACTCGATGGCCTTGTAGGCGCCTTCCAACCCTACTCTATGATTCTATGAAGTAATCATTACTGTCTGTACTTTTTGCATTTCAGTTCCCTCTGACAATGCACTTTAATCTCCCCACCCCCCTCATCACACACACCAGCATATGTATATAAATCTATATATTTATAATTTTTGTGAACCACCAAGAGAGCTTCAGCTACTGGGCAGTATAAAAATGTAATAAATAAATGAAATATATACATCTGCCAATTTAAGGTTGTTAGGGTTCCCCTTATGACCTGGACCCCCTGAGCAAATCCTTAAAGATCTCTTGCCTTCTTAAGAGTCCCACCTCCCTTCTTTTAAACTTCCCCTTCCCAATACTGTGGGGTTTAGGCTGTAGACATGGGGTGATTGGCATTTGAGACACCTGGGTGTTAACCGGTAGGAGTTTACTGGTAAATTAAATCAAGCAAATGACAACTAAAGGTATTTACAGAATAGAGCTGAGTGCTAATAAAATAAAGGTTGAAAAAACACAAGTTCCTCTATCCTAGCTGCACTTAAGACTTCTTCAGGCCGCTTCTTCCTGCTCTCTCTTCATGCTCTGGTCTTCCTCCCTCTGGTTTCCCTCTCATCACTGGCTCTCTCTCCCTTTATATCCCTTCCTTCCCCAAAACCAAAAGTACTGTTTCAAACCTGGAGAAATGAAGCCTAACTCAGGAAAATGAAACCAACCAGGGAAATGAAACTAATCCTCTCAGGGTTACCCCTTCCTAACAAAAAAACCGCAGGCCCCTAGGCCTGACTTTTTTCTTTTCCTTGCCTCTGTAGGCCTCAAACCTTCACAAAGGTTAATACTTCATGCATCTGAAGAAGTGGACATTGTCTACAAAAGCTTATGTCAAAATAAATGTGTTGGTCTTTTAAGGTGCCAGGAGACTCACTGAAGTTTTTCTAAGATCATTGGGCTGGAACGTATTTCCTAAATTAGACTTCCCCAACGTGGCACCCTCCAGATGTGTTGCACTACAAGTTCCATCCTGACTGAGAATTATCGGAGTTTCGGTCCAACACATCTGGAGGGTGCCAAGCTGGGGAAGGATGACTTTAATTTACCTTCTACGAAGCTTAACACTTTACTTCTTATCCTACCATCCATGATAAAACCACCACCATATTGTTCCCTTTCATTTTGCAAAGCATGGGTGTCCCATAATCACAGACAACTGAAGTTATTAAGAAACTTCTCATTTATTTAGAATGTTTAGCTCAATTCTATCCTCAGAGGCTCATCAAACTGCTATACAATGCTTTAAACTGCATTTCAAAAAAAAGATCTTTAGCTCAAGCAAAAACTATAAACAAAATCAGCACCATAATTTCCCCCAATATTTTGTACATATTCACATTCAACACTGCAGGTCTGAAAGAACCCTTGAGAATGCTCATCATTATTCACCTTCAGATAACAGATAAAAATTACTTATAAAAATATGATAATGATGTCACTTGCACCATCTAAGGTGCGGCCCAGAAAATAGTGGTTAAAAACAGCCTTTACAATCCAAAACAGAGTATGTGTCAAGGGGAGTAAACCACTGCCAAATTAGGTGGGACGGGAGTGTCAACTTGGGCAAGTATGAGAAAACTGAGAGGAGCCTGAGGGTGGATTGAGATGAGCAATTTTAATAGGAAAATGACATCACAAAATGGCATTTTCCTGCAGTTCTTCCACGGTTACTCTTTCTTATAAAGGCATCATCATGTGGTTAAAAAGTGAGCTGTAACCACGTGAAATTCATCAATTGAAAATTAATGTATTTATAACCACGGAAGGATTGCAGGGAAACCACATGGAAACATTCCCGTTAAAAAAAAAATCAGAAGTTAATCATGAATTTGGTGGAACTAAGAAAGAAGCAGAGACTGCAAAAGTAGCTAGAACTCTGAGTGCTGCAGATACAATTGATCTCAGAGACTGGTAAACCAGCCTTCCCCATCCTGCTGCCCTCCAGATATTTTGAACTACAACTCCCAGCATTCCTGACCACTGGCCAGGCATCCTGGGTCTGGTGGGAGTTGGTATAGCCACTGATGAGTGCTGTTGTTGGTGAATTCCAGATACAGCTTGTATTATACCAACCACAATGGTGTTCTGGCACATGTTCAAGGTATGTCCACATTCCTGGTTGTGTGAAGCCAACCAGAAACTATTATGGTCTACAATCCCTAGTGAAACATGTATATATAAATTGTTTGAAGTCCAGAAGAATGTATCTTTAGCTTGTTGCATCATAGAGTCTATGGTGACAGACTATTGGAATAAATTCTTTTGGTTTGATATATCAGAATTTACTTCCTTCCTGAACCATATCTGGATTACTTCTCTCTCTCTCTCTCCCCCCACCCCTTTATAAGGAAGAAAGGTTAAAATGTACAGATCATAATTTTCTGCTTCCCAATGTCTTTGTGCTTCATATTGAAAACAGAATCTTCATAGAAGTTACTTAAAGCAGAGTTTTGTTTTACAAGGTATAGCATACATATAAAGAAAGTTACCTTCTTTTACTGCATCTTTTGGCTCCTTTAATTGTCTTGAACAGTGAGGAAATGCAAGCAATGTTAGCAGCAGCTGAAGCAGCTGTTTTACCAACAGGTAAAAAATGAACATAACCTGGTGCCTGTCAAGCAATTGTGAATATATTAGTCACTAACAAGCTTTAAAAGTTTTCTGTGGCTACAGTCAACATCAGCCACAAGTCTCCACAAGACATTTGGATGAATGTTGCATTAGAAACAGGCTGCAGGCCTCCCAAAAACCAGTCTAGCATGTAGATCATCATGGTTGCATAAGATTAATTACATGAATCCTTCCCAGGAGTTGAAACCAAGGACTTCTATACCAGAGGAAAAGAACAATATTGCTGAAGGTAAAGACAGGATGGCATAGGTTAGGGTCTTCTTTGTGCATCCATTAGTGACTTGGGTTGCCAGCACATTCCCTTCACATGTAAAATCTTGTAAAGCAAATGTAACTGGCTGACAAAATACCAAACACATGGCAAGTGTCACTGATTACACTGAGCTACAGAGATGAAACCTCATGTACCTGCTGACATAGTAAAAATCGGCATTTATGGATGATAGCGATCCGGATCCACAGAACTATTTTAAGCATAACCAGAGGTATAGTTTTACTCCCCCCTACCCCGATATCATGCCATGCTGTTGAAATGTCCCTCAAGAGCAATTTATTTCGATCTTGAGGGGCCGCTGCTCCAGAAATGCCAAAAACCAAAGCTCCCTTGAACTGGCAAGCTTAGCTACAGTATTCTTTGGCTCCTGGCCAAAGGGGTACACAAAAGCTTTATTCAGCATCTCAGGAATTTAGAGCAGCCTAAGCTAAATGAAGCGGACTTGCTTTAAAGCAATGATCTTGGAACATCCGATAGTAACTCTCGTCCTCTTTCTTAGGGTAACTAAAACAAGAAACCCACCTCGATTTAAACGCCACTGCCTCCAATGACGTTCCCGATCGAATGGCTTACGGCTTTGGCGATGTTACTGTTTTTAGGCTCGTTTGTTTTGACTTTTTCTTTTGATTACTGAGTGTATAAGCCGCCTGGGGAGCCCAGGGATACACTTACCATGCGGAAGAAGAATCCACAATAAAGGTTGTAGAGCGATTGCGCCCATACTAATTCACCTCTCTGCATGTTTTCCTAATCAAAGTCACGCGCTCCTCATCCCCGGTCCCACACTATATTAACAAATGTAGGGACATATTTAATAGCCAATGTAGTGAAAGCCCAAGAAGGACGCTTAACTCGAGAAGGCATATTGGGGAAGTTTCTGTTTCTCCCAGAATGCCACGGCGTGTGAGGTCCAGGGACTTTTATTTCCCTATCCCTACCCACCACCCGAAGAACGGATCTATTCCAGCTACTTCTCGGGGCGATCCTTCTCTTCCTGGTTCTCCTTCCTCAAAGTCACTTACCTGTTTAGTTCAAGGCGCAAAATTCCAAAACTCCTCGTCCACTCCGCTCTACTCTAATCCAGCCGGGATACTCTCACAAACCCCGATCGCCTCTCTCCAAGAGTTCACCGAATTGGGTGAGAGGGGCTGGGATCATATGACCTCACTCTTGCTGCTTTTGTAGCCGCCCACCTGAATTCCGGGCGGGCTCAGGATCATGACAACAGGAGAGAAAGGACTCAGCGGCAGAAGGTTTTCAGTCAGTATACCGAATGAACTTCTCATTTTCCATTGTGTTAGCGTTGACTATCTCCTGGGGAGAGAAAAAGCACCCCGACCATCGTCATTCCTCCGTAATAGTTTGAGCAATACAACGCCTTTCACCGCACCCACCTGAATTCTAGGAAATTGTCTGAGTAGGGGAGGAGTTGGATATTTCTATTGTGTGTGTGTGTGTGTGTGTTTGCTTTGCTATTTGGTATGGTGTAAATCAAAATAAATTTGAGAATTATTTATTGATATATTCCACCTTTCTTCCAAGGAGCCCAACATGATCCACCTCCTCTCCATTTTATCCTCACGGCCTACCCTTCCTCACAGTGTTGTTGTGAGGATAAAATGGAGAGCATCCTTCACTGGCCCAAAGTCACCCAGTGAATGTAAGCTGGGCCTCCTGAATCTCTGTCCAACACTACACCACACTATACCACTGGAAGAGTGTCCATAAGTCTTTTGTTAGTACGACTTTCTTGTCCACTTTGGTTGAGGGTGGTTTTATGTTTTTTTCTTCATTATAGTGTTTGCTTATGTTCAGAAGATAAAAATCAGAAGATAAACAGTAATGAAATAAAAACATTCAAAAACACTCAAAACATTCTTGAAAACCATAACTTTGAAAGCCAAGTTAAAAAGATGTGGCTTGAGCCCCTTTCCAGATGCAGAGAGTGGGGACCAGTCTCAACTCCAAAGGCAGTTCATTCCATTTAATCACAGCAATCTTCCATTTTTAAAGACAAATTTAGGATAGAATCCACTACTTGAGTTATGCTGACTGAGGGGTATAGCATTTGACAGAAGCCCTGCTATGCTAAAAGAACTTGAGATATGCTGCTGGAACAACAGATTAACTGGCAGAATAGCCCAGAACTGGTGGGACACTGCTCTAAAGCTGTGCCCCCTATTTCTCTCCTTTTGTGAACATCTTTTATGAATAACATGCAAAAAGCTGCAACTACAATTTCTTGGTGCCACCACTTTGTGAGATCTTCTGGAGTCACTGGGCAAGTTGAAATGTGCACAAGGAACAATGCTATGTTACCAAGAAACTCCTTTCCTGGGACAAGCAAATTATTCAAAGGAATAGTAATGTAATAGTAACGTAATATTTACATTGGCATCCATATGGTGAACCTATTTTGTGAGCACAATATTATTTTGCAAAGTGGAAGTTTTATCCACAAGTGCTACTTGTATTCAGTTGTCTGGTATAAGGAGTGTATGCGCCCGTGAGAGAGAGAGAGAGAGAGAGAGAGAAGGAATGGCATGAATAACAATGGTCTTTTTGTGTCCTCTTCTTGCATTGCATAAGTCTGGTAGTCTTGTTGAGTAAAGTATGATATGCTTACTTTAAAGCTGGAATTTCAAAGAAAACACATCTTAGCATTTTTATGGCTTGAACCTGCTGCTATGTTGCAATGTCCCGTCCTTGTATGAAGGCTCCTCCCTTCCTTATTGTATTTTTGCACTGGATTGTGTTCCTGGGATATGCTTGTAGTTGTTACAACCATGCATTGTTTTCATTACTGTCCCAAGCTTTTTGCAAGGCTTCCCTTGTGTACAATGTCAGGGGGCCTTGCTAATTCAAGTCTGTCCTATGTTGGCAAATTCCATCTGACTGCGCTGTAGGCAGCACCATGGAACTGCAAGCACTGGCATTATCTCTCCACTCCCCCCCTTTAACCCCCACCCATTATTATTTGATAGGTATGCTATTTGAGCACATAGGATATTGATGCCCTCTAGTGAGATGTTAAAGCCATTGCATTTGTTTAAAAACATAAGTAGAGTCATGCTGGATCAGACCAATGTCCATCTAGTGCAGCATTCTCTTCACACAGTGGCCAATCAGCTGCCCATGGGAAACCCACAAGCAGGACATGAGTGCAACAGCACACCAACACATGCATGTTCCCCAGCAACTGGTGTAAATAAGCATACTGCCTCTGGAGGTTGCATATAACCATCAGGACTAGTGCCCATTGATAGCCTTATTAGTTTCTCCAATCCCTTTTTAAAGCCATCCAAATTGGTGGCCATCACTACATCTTGTGGAAGTGGATTCCATAGTTTAACTATGTGCTGTGTGAATAAGAACTTCCTTTTATCTGTCTTGAATCTCCCACCAATCAGCTTCATGGGATGACCCTGGGTTCTAGTGTTATGAGAGGAGAAAAATGTCTCCCTATCCACTTTCCTCACACCATGCATAATTTTGTGTACCTCTAACATGTCTCCCCTTACTCGCCTTTTTCTAAGCTAAGCAGTCCCAGATGTTGTAACCTTTGCTCACAGGAGAGTCGCTCCAGCCCCTTGATCATTTTAGTTGCCCTTTTCTTCAACAGTGCTTTCAACCATTTTACTCAGAACAGACGTTAAGCTAACCGGACTGTAATTTTCCAGATGCCCCCCAGATCCCTTTTTAAAAATTGGTGTTACATTGGACATTTTCCAGTCCTGTGGTACAGAGGGTGAACTTAAGGACATGTTGCATATTTTTGTTAGAAGATCAGGAATTTCATATTTGAGTTCTTTAGGGCACAATCCTATGTCCCCTAGGCAGTCTCTGGGGGACATAGGATATTTTGGTTTGTGGGATACGAGGTCGCAACCAGGGCTCTGACCTCGGAGCCCAGGAACAGCATTCCCCTCCCTCTTGTAGTTCTTTCCACGCTGGCTACATCTCCATGCTCGGAAACAGAATGCGGAGACAGCAAAAAGGGGGCAGTTCTGGGGGGCGGGGGAAGAGACTGTGGAAGCTGCTTTATGCAACTTCCTATGCGCTTCCCAGCCTCCTTCCCCCCCCCCAGTCCCCGAAGTTGCACATAGATGAGTGAAATAGCCCATCTAGGGAAAATGCAAGGTGGCTGGAGCACATAGATGAGGATCACCTCCATGCTCTGGCCGCCCTGCTTTGGACACTCAGCAGTCTCTGACTTTGGAGGCTGCTGACTATCAAGATAGGATTGCACCCTCCAGGACTCTAGGATGGATTTGCTCTGGGCAATGTGAACAGCGAAAAACAATTTCAATAAAATACTAGACCTGTTCAGACAGCTGGCATTTATGTGCCATCATATGCCATTAAATGCCTGGAAGCAGAGAGACAGTCTTAACCTGGCACTAAAAAGATGACAGTGTTGGTGCCAGGTGAGCCTCAGAGGGGAGATCTCCCTTGTTGGCCCTCTCCCTTGTTGCTGTCATGTTCCCTTTGGACTCCTCCTCCTCCTCCAGTTAGAGGCCCCAACAGAGGAAGATGCTCAGTTCCTGCCAGGGCCCTCACTGCAACAAGGGCCTGAGTCCATGGGGGAGCCTGCTGAGGTCTCAGCCACTCAGGAAGAGGGAGGAATCTGCCTTAGGGGATGTGGGTGAGCAGCCCCCAAGTCCCAGGGAGCAACAGTACCAGAGGAGGCAGGCCCAACTCGGAGAACCTCAACAAAGTGCCAGGCTGCAGTAGAGGTGTATTTGAGAGGAAAGGAGCTCCTCGTGAGCAAGGCTCTGACCAGAGAGCTCTAGTGTGCTGCAGTTGAGCCCTGGGTGGGGCAACAGGCACTCTTCTTAAAACACCTTCAGTATGTGCCTAGCCAGTGTTGGAAACAACACCATTCCAGCTGCTCTAATGCTTTGTACCTTGTCTCCTGGCCCTTGCCCTGTGACTGATGCTCTGTGGTACTGACCCTCGGACTCCGTCTTGACTTTGCTTCTGGACTGAGTAATGTTTCTGACTACCTAACTATGTTTGACTGCTGCCTGTTTGACCACTCCTGCTTTGCCCAACTCCATATTCTGGACTGCTTGCCTGTGCTTTCATCCTTTGTCTGCTTAATTGACCACTCTCTTGTCTACATCCCCGCATTGACTAGCAAAGAGCGAAGACCCAGTTTAAAGCAGGACAGTTGCCACCTTCCAAGCTTCCCTTGGAGGTGGCACTCAGAGGATGGCCTCAGATGTTGATTGTAGTGTCCGAGGTAGGTTCAGGTTGGAAGAGGGGCTCCCTCAGGTATTGCATTCCTGAGCCGTATAAGGCTTTATAGGTTAAAACCAGCACCTGGAATTGGGCTCGTAAACATACAAGGAGCCAATGCAAGTGGGCCAGAATTGGTGTTATATGCTCAGACCTTCTGGTCCCAGTTATTAATCTGGTGCAGCATTTTGTACAAGCTGCAGCTTCAGAATAGCTGTCTTTTTTTAAGACAGAAAAAAGTACTACAACTCCCAGCATTCCGCAGCCAGCAGGGCTTTTTTTCTGTCTAAACATGCAGAGGGTTGCACCTTAAATGGCTGTAACTCAGCCTTCCCAAACCCGGTGCCCTCCAGATGTTTTGGACTACAACTCCCATCAGCCCAGCCAGCTTGGTCAATAGTAATGATGGGAGTTGTAGTCTAAAACATCTGGAGGGTGCCAGGTTGGGGAAGGTTGATCCAACTCAATATAGCAGTTTTGTGCATATATATATACACACACACACACACACAGACACACACACTAAGTTAATTGTAACCAAGAAGATCATAATGGAGGAAACAATACTGTCAGGATCAGCGGTTGCCTCCGAACCCGGGGGCGACTGTCTATCCAGTGCAGGGTGGGGGGAGTGGTGAGGAGCAGATCTACTCCCCACTCCTGCCACCCTGCTTTCGCGGCTAGACAGCCTATTTTGGCTGTCTAGCCATGGAACCTTGGAGGATGGGAAGGGGCGGCTGGACGACACATAGGCAGTGTTGTACTGGCACTTCCAACTGCCCCGCCCTGGCCCCAGGAACGCCCCATTTCCCCCTCTCCACGCTGCTCTTCCAAGCGTGGAATGCGGGGCCAATCCACGCTGCCTACAAGGCAGTGTGGGAGGGGATGGAGGTTGGTTCTCCGGGAACTGGCCTCGGGGCGCAGGCTCTGAAGTTGGTTCTCGGGAACAGACCAATCCTATGGCTGTCTAGCCACTGACAAGCAGGCATAGGATTGTGCCCTAAAGGCATTATACTGCTAATTGCATAATGAAGGCATGATCGAAATGAGTAACTGGATAAATTAGACTTATGCAGAAAATAGAAAGCAGACATGGGGGTTGGAGCATGATCCAAGGGATGTTAGTCATGCTTAATAGGACTTGCTGAAATCAGTGGGTCATCAGGGACCCATTGAAGTTATATTTTCCTTTACTATTGCCATAATTTATTAGCACTGATTCATGGAATATGGGTTGATCAACAGCTATTAGCCATTATAGCTAATGGAGCCTCCATGGTCAGAGGCATAGTGTATCTCCAACTATGAGACACTGGGGGGCAAACAACAAGGGGGCTGCCACATTCTTGCCCTGCTTTGTGGGCTCCCGTTCTGTTAGAGACAGGATTCTGAACGAGATGTTCTTATCCAGAATGTGTGGTTTAACTATGAAACCTAGAGCATATGTTAAAGTGTATCTTTCAGAAAATTTTAACTATATTCTTAGTTTGGTTGCAGTGGTACATATTCTGAATAATTTAAATAAATGCAGGACAGTACCTTTGGATGTTCATTGCAAATACATAATGCCAGTTCATAATGTGTGAATGTCTAAAACCCAGATATACATTTGTATTGATTTTAATAACATGTCATTTATTATACCTTTGAGTAACCACAGTGTGTTACTTGTATGGAATTTGAGGGTAACACTACATTTTATGGACTAAGGCTACAATCCTATGTACACTGGATTGGGACTAAGTTACATTGAACTGAGTGGGATGTACTTCTGAATAAATAGGCATTCTAACAGCATTCTTGTGCTGTAAGAATGTATATGGAATGTACACCATTATATTTGAAGTAGCTACATTTTCTGTTCCACTAGGTTCACAATATCCCTCTGGCACACTTAAACATGTTAAAACAGGTGTATGAAACTACATCAGATATTACAGGATGTATAGTGTGTATATTGTCAGCTAGCAGGACAAAGTCCTAACTCTTGGGAAATAACAGCAGACACATTTATTCCACTGGGATGTATATGCATTATGCCAAGCATTTGTCAGCAGAAGATTTGTAAGTTATCTTCAACATCACTACATTGCATAATATAATCCTTGCAAAGAAATAATATCAACCGTACAATAATCTCTGAAGTAGTTTCCTTAAGGCTTAGATGAAGATTCTGCTTCTTCATTGAATGTAATTAGATCAGTGATATGTAAATACCACCCCGAGATAAATCTCTTGAAAGTGATTTACATGTGATGCTAACTTGTTCAACATAAAATAAAGGAAAACAAAAACTCGAGTGACAGGAAAATGTATGCAGGCCGACAGATTCTTTAATCAAGAGGTGACTGGATTGCTTCTCTAAAGATACACAATCCATTTTGTTTGGTGTGTATAATGTTGAATTGTATATTTAGAGGATATTTGTATAATGTGATTAATATCTGTGGATGTGGCTAAGAACAGACTGATTGTTAGAATGTCTGATTAAAACAAAAGGCTTCGATACTTTCATGGTACAGAGAAAGGCTAAATAACAGGGACTTATTCACTGACTAGTCTAGGGGCTTCTCTACACCAGGCTGTTTATCCCACAGCTTTACTGGGGCTTCTGCTTCCAGATTCTTTGCGGGATTAAGATCGGCCCTTTACATGTGCTTCCCCCTTTTTTTCCTGGGGATTTCCTTTCTCTGCAAGTTCTATATGTTTCATTATACAGCCACTAGATGGCACTATGGTATAGCTGCGGTTATAGCACAACTTTGTAATTGCATGGAGCTATTCAAACTGCCATTTTAAAATAGCGCATTTACCCCCCTTAAAAATAAAGCCACAGCAATGCCCACAATGCACAGGAGAGGCCCTGGAGGTTGATGACGTCATGTAAAGTACCTGCAAACTTCCATGAGCAACCAATCTCGATCGCGGGATAAACGCCTGTGTAGAGAAGCCCTAGCTCTTCGTACAAGGATAAAGAGGTACATGAAGAAATGAATAGAAGGAAAGCATTTTTCACAGTGTCTTCATAATTTCTTATGCCACAAGACTTTGGACTTTAGTAGGATTACACCAGAGTAAGTACTTGAAGCCCCTTCATGAATCACTGCCTTGTTGTGGCGAAGGGGCTTGCATAACTCAGTGAAGCCATAAGCTATGCCGTGCAGGGCCACCCAAGACGGACAGGTCATGGCAGAGAGTTCTGACAAAATGTGGTCCACTGGAGAAGGAAATGGCAACCCACTCCAGTATTCTTGCCAAGAAAACCCCATGGAACGTATCACAAGGCTAAAAGAGATGACGCCGGAAGATGAGCCCCTCAGGTCGGAAGGTGTCCAATATGCTACTGGGGAAGAGCAGAGGGTATTTCCAAGTAGCGCCAGAAAGAGTGAAGCGGCTGGGCCAAACCCGAAAGGACACTCAGCTGTGGATGTGTCTGGTGGTGAAAAGAAAATCCGATGCTGTAAAGAACAATATTGTTTAGGAACCTGGAATGTCAGATCAATGAATCAAGGTAAGCTGGAGGTGGTCAAACATGAGATGGCAAGATTGAACATCGACATCTTGGGAATCAGCGAACTCAAATGGACAGGCATGGGCGAATTTAATTCAGGTGACCATCATATCTACTATTGTGGGCAAGAATCCCTTAGAAGAAATGGAGTAGCACTCATAGTCAACAAAAGGGTGGGAAAAGCAGTACTGGGGTACAATCTTAAAAACGATAGAATGATCTCAGTACGAATCCAAGGCAAACCATTCAACATCACAGTAATTCAAGTCTATGCCCCAACCACTGAGGCCGAAGAAGCTGAGGTTGATCTGTTCTATGAAGACCTACAATACCTTCTAGAACTAACACCAAAAAAAGACGTCCTCTTCATCATAGGGGATTGGAATGCTAAAGTAGGAGGAAGTCAAGAAATCACCGGGATAACAGGCAGGCATGGCCTTGGTGTACAAAATGAAGCAGGACAAAAGCTAATAGAGTTTTGCCAAGAGAACATGCTGATCATAGCAAACACTCTTTTCCAACAGCACAAGAGGCGACTCTACACATGGACATCACCAGATGGTCAATATCGAAATCAGAAATTTCCTTTGCAGCCAAAGATGGAGAAGCTCCATACAGTCAGTAAAAACAAGACCTGGAGCTGACTGTGGCTCAGATCATGAGCTGCTTCTTGCAAAATTTCGGCTTAAATTGAAGAACGTCGGGAAAACCACTAAACCGTTCAGGTATGACCTAAATCATATCCCTGATGAATATACAGTGGAGGTGAGGAATAGATTTCAGGGATTAGACCTGATAGACAGAGTGCCTGAGGAACTATGGACGGAGGTCCGTAACATTGTTCAGGAGGCAGCAACGAAATCCATCCCAAAGAAAAAGAAATGCAAGAAAGCAAAGTGGCTGTCTGATGAGGCTTTACAAGTAGCTCACGAAAGAAGGGAAGCGAAAAGCAAGGGAGAAAGGGGAAGATATACCCAACTGAATGCAGAGTTACAGAGAATAGCAAGGAGAGACAAGAAGGCCTTCTTAAGTGAACAATGCAAAGAAATCGAGGAAAACAACAGAATGGGAAAGACTAGAGATCTCTTCAAGAAAATCGGAGATCTCAAGGGAACGTTTTGTGCAAAGATGGGCATGATAAAGGACAAAGAAGGCAGGGACCTCACAGAAGCAGATGAGATTAAGAAGAGGTGGCAAGAATACACAGAAGAACTATACAGGAAAGATCTGAATGTCCCTGATAGCCATGATAGTGCGGTCACTGAACTTGAGCCGGACATCCTCGAGAGTGAAGTCAAGTGGGCCTTAGGAAGCATTAGTAACAATGAAGCTAGCGGAGATGACAGTATTCCAGCCGAGCTATTTAAAATCCTAAAAGATGATGCTGTTAAAGTGCTGCATTCAATATGCCAACAAATCTGGAACACTCAACAGTGGCCACAAGACTGGAAAAGGTCAGTTTACATTCCAATTCCAAAGAAGGGCAACGCCAAAGAGTGTTCAAACTACCGTACAATTGCGCTCATTTCACATGCCAGCAAGGTGATGCTCAAAATCCTACAAGCTAGGCTTCAGCAGTATGCGAACCGAGAACTACCGGAAGTACAAGCTGGGTTTAGAAGAGGCAGAGGAACTAGAGATCAAATTGCCAACATTCGCTGCATCATGGAGAAAGCAAGAGAATTCCAGAAAAACGTCTATTTCTGCTTCATTGACTACGCTAAAGCCTTTGATTGTGTGGATCACAACAAACTGTGGCAAATTCTTAAAGTGATGGGAGTACCAGACCACCTTACTTGTCTCCTGAGAAACCTGTACGAGGGTCAAGAAGCAACAGTAAGAACCAGACATGGAACAACCGATTGGTTCAAAATTGGGAAAGGAGTACGACAAGGCTGCATATTGTCACCCTGCTTATTTAACTTATATGCAGAGTACATCATGAGAAATGCCGGGTTGGATGAATCAGAGGTCGGAATTAAGATTGCTGGGAGAATTATCAACAACCTCCGATATGCAGACGATACCACCCTAATGGCAGAAAGCGAAGAGGATCTAAAGAGCCTCTTGTTGAGGGTGAAAGAGGAGAGTGCAAAAGCTGGTTTGAAACTCAACATTAAAAAAACGAAGATCATGGCATCTGGCCCCATCACTTCCTGGCATATAGAAGGGGAAGAAATGGAAGCAGTGACAGATTTTACTTTCTTGGGCTCCAAGATCACCGCAGACGGTGACTGTAGCCATGAAATTAAAAGACGCTTGCTCCTTGGGAGGAAAGCTATGGCCAACCTAGACAGCATAGTAAGAAGCAGAGACATCACCTTGCCGACAAAGGTCCGTCTAATCAAAGCTATGGTTTTCCCAGTAGTAATGTATGGCTGTGAGAGCTGGACTATAAGGAAGGCTGAGCGCCGAAGAATTGATGCTTTCGAACTGTGGTGCTGGAGAAGACTCCTACGAGTCCCCTGGACTGCAAGGAGGTCAAATCAGTCCATCCTAAAGGAAATCAACCCTGAGTGCTCATTGGAAGGCCAGATAATGAAGGTGAAGCTCCAATATTTTGGCCACCTAATGCGAAGAGAAAACTCCCTGGAAAAGACCCTGATGCTGGGAAAGACTGAAGGCAAAAGGAGAAGGGGACGGCAGAGGATGAGATGGCTAGATAGCATCACGGATGCAATGAATATGAACTTGAGCACGCTCCGGGAGAGAGCGCAGGACAGGAAGGCCTGGCGTGCTATGGTCCATGGGGTCACGAAGAGTCGGACACGACTGAACGACTGAACAACAACAACAAGTACTTGAAGATTTCAGCCAATGACCAATAAGCTGTGTTCTCCTCCCCTCCCATCCAGCCACCTTATAGCTGAGGAGTAGCAGGTCTTGTGACCACACCCCTGAAGCCTCCTCCAGTAGCCCAGCTGGCCTACTGCTAAAGAAAAAAACCAAGGCAAACATGGAAAGCCCCTGCTGAGCAACTGTAGAGGGAGGGAGGGAGGGAGGTGGAGTACTGCTATTAAGATGATTGGGAGGAATCAGTGGCCCTTGGGCATTGTAGTGGACAACACTGGCTGTTCACTACAGGAGCTTGTGTGACTGTGCGTGAGAAACAGCAAGTCTGCTGGGTTTTTGTGCGGGGAGGGTTGGAAAAAAGAGAGTGATTGCTGAGAGTTTCTTGCTGGAATTGGGGGCTTATCCTTGGAGGGCTGCCCCAGTAATTCTGTGGAAGATATTCGGCCTTGTAGGAGTGCCTCTTTGGCTCCACTTATGTGCTTCTTGTAAAGAAAGCAGATTTTACAAAGAAGCCTTTCCGTTTCCAATGGTCTCTCATCCACTGAGGTTTAGTTCTATTGATACCAGGGCAGTGTACAAAAAGTATGACTATACATAGTCCAATAACTACAAAATACAATAAAATACAACCATCAAAGCAAATACAGTAAAACAGACTAACCCAGCTCAGTGCCTAGGACAAACCAAAGAGCTTTAACTAGGCACTGGAAGGACTGCAACGTTGGGTGATGAGGGATCTTTATATATTTATCTTCTATTTATTACATTTCCATTTCCAAAGAATGTACATGGTTAAGATAAGAAATGAGAAACTATATTGGATTTGATCCAATGGTGCTGCTGCACGAGCAGAAGGCACTTCTGCTCACACAAGGTACCTATCCCCCAATTTCCATGGATTTCCCCCTTCTGTTGCAGCTTCTTGCACTCAATTCCATGCCAATATGGAGAGTCCCCTGACCCTCAAGAGTGGCTTTTCAGAGGGCTCAGAGGGTTGCAATGGGGTGGAGGGGGCAGGAAAGTCCCATTATGGAATTGGAGTTCTGATTGCGTATATTGGGGTCCAAATCTTGGTTTCATGAAATGGCCCCTCCAAAAGGGAAATTAAAACAAAAATATTATATTTTTTTCTTTTCTTTTACAGTGCAGTCCTATGCATGTCTACTCAGAAGTAAGCCCCACTTAGTTCAATGGCACTTACTTCTAGTTAAGTATGTATAGGATTTCAGCCTCAGTCTAACTTAGAATTAATTTAGAAAATCCTTTCAACCAAACATTCCCTGTATGTATAGATATGTTAATAAAGAATTATTTTAATTAATTTAGAAAGCCATAGTAGAAAATTATTTCCCTCCCACACTCTTAATGAAGAAATAAACCAACTAATTTCCATTGCTGTTAGAGGAGCAATCCACTCCTTCACATATCAGAAAATTAATGTAACATATTCACTCAGCCAAATATTTTTGAATTCCTTCACCAGAACTTTGAACACTAGTTTGTATTCCTAGGTGTTTGCTGCTGCTGGTGGATACAAAGATATGTATATGTATATGTATATGTATATACACACACACACCCCCCTCTTGACTTCTTATCAGTGTGGGAGAATAATTACTCCAAGATCCAATGAAAGCACAAGTCCAAAGGTGCTTTACATGTTTGTGTCAAAATGCAACTGGCCAAAGGATACATGAAGCTTATTTTGAAACTGTGGAGAGTTTCAAAAGCAGTTTATCATCATCGACTCAATTTATTATGTTCAGAAGCAAATGTTTATGTAGCCAACATAGCAAAACCAGTTAGAAGGGGGAATTAACATTTTCCTATTATCATGTCATTGAATTTAAAGTTCTGCAATTACATATATGTAAAATCTTTAAAAGTTCACTTCTCTGACACTTTTTCTGATGTGGCTCCATGCATTTAACACTTACATGAAAGACAGAAAATGCAACACATGAAGCATTTCCTGTATGATGCTTCCACACTTGAAAACGCATCATCTGTGGAATTTCTGCCTGTAATACAGCTCTTGAAAGTTCAGTGCACCTGCCCTTGCTTTATATCTGTTCATGATTGGTTTTGGAGCACAGGGCATACTAACCAGGGACTAGGCCAAGCAGAGGCAAGCTGGTATTCTGAAGATGTTTTGGACTGCAGCTCCCATCAGCCCCAGGAAGCACAGCCAGTGGTCAGGGATTATGGGAGTTGTCATCCAAAATATCTGTAGATTGTCTACTACTTGGACTAGGCAATTGCCTTGCAGGCTTCAAGCTAGACTAGCTGCTTTCACTCTTTCCCTGCAGTCCATGTGTAAGTCCACCCCTCCTCCCTATGCTTGACTCCCAAGGCAGCAGTGGTGTGTGAAGGATCCACAACTAGAATTTTGGCGGTACTGTGATGACTCATTGTCCATTCTACTAAATGGAAAAAAAACCTGTGGAGAAAACTTCAGCCCTGACTTCGCTTTGGGGTCCCAGGCATTCTTTCACTTGCCCCCTCACTTAAAAACGTTGTTCTTTATTTCCTCCTTCCCGCCAAAATTCTGTCCACTTACTGCCCGGCATCAGTCTGAATCTCTTTCTGCTTGCAAGTGCTATTACCTCCAGAGGGACTACCAGAGAAACATCATGTTTTCTTTAAGAGACATTTGAAAAACATAGCAGGTCCTCTACCTTTCTCACACACACTCTATTTTAAATCTGCCCAGTAACCATTGTTCCTTGGGCAGACATCCTTACTTGACTTACATAAACCAATTCTGAAGATATGTTTTTCCCTCAGCGAACTGGGTGTGGTCTGTTTTGCCCATCCTTTCTGGAGAAAGATTCAAACTGATGTCAGGCACCCAGCGGACAGCTGACCTACAGCCTGCAGCTCCTGTCTTGGCCTCCAGAAGTTGAAACAGGATTCAGGGTTTAGGCCTTTATTATTTTGAATGGAGGTGTGTGTGTGTGTGTGTGTGTGTGTGGTTTAGGGTTTTTTGTTTAGGTTTCTTTTGTTTAGTTTAGTGAAATAGATTGTTCTAGCTAGTGGGAAGGGGCAAAAGACTTTGGTTTCCCTTCCCCCTCAGCTTAGGTAAGAGCATTGTAGTCCCCAGCAGGCTTGAGGCCTGCCAATCTTCCTGAAGACTTGAGACCTACTAAACATAGGTTTCGTTCTCCCTCGAGAGCAGGGAGTATCTGAGGAGGGTTGGGGGAGGCGGCTCTGTAACCCTTATCTTTCAACCTTTCCAAATCTGGAGGTCTCTTTCCTTTGTTTTAGGAAAGGAGGCCCTAGTTAAATTTGCTGTGCTCCCTAACATCCTTGAAGGGGGACAGAATGCCTTCCTGGGCGAGGGGATGCTGACCGTCTTTCAGCTGTGTGCCTCCCACGCTGTTTCTTCACAGCCTTTCTTGTAAAGTTTGGCCTATCCTTGGGATTTGGCTGCTCTCCCTCTGTGAGAAGATCCCCATTGCTCTTTATCACCTGTTGCCTGTTGTTGCTGTGACGTGTAGCTTTGCCATATGAAGCTTTGGTTCCTAATCTCAAGTTTGCCAGTGAAGGGGGTAGCCCTCAATGCTGCTGCATCTGAGATGGCTTTCCTTGGCAAGAGAGCCAGGTTGCAGTGACTTACGTTCTAAGGGAGATAATTAAGCAGCTGCCCAGAAGCATCTGCTGCCGCTTTTCCTATGCTCTCCTGGGTTGGCTGCTTTAAACCACCTAACTCCTGTGCAGGAGAGGGCCAATGCCTGGTAGAGCTAACTTAAACAGAAGATTCTGGTTTACCTGTTAGGAAAGAATCTGTTATGAAGCCCTCTTCTTCTTGGGAGGGCTAAGTCTCATGAGTGCCAACAGGGGCAACAAATAGAGGAGATGAGCTTCCTCTCTTTCCATCTTCAAAATCTTTTCATGTGTCATGATTTAGAAGAGCTTAATGGTATCATGTGGGCTGTTGTGGCTTATTTAAGCCTCAGTGCCTGCAGGCACCATCGTGAATATTCAACCCCTGAATGGGTTGTCCTGTCATGTGAACTTGGCTGGCGGGGGTTATGCAAGGGTTAAACTTAGTTTTGTCACTCCTTTTCTAGTCAGGAGGCCTTCAGGCAACAGTCTTCCTGTCTTAAAGAGACTCAGGAGATGGACTGAATCCTTGCCACCACATCTTCTCAAGCCAAGCAGGTCCAAAACAATTTTCATTTTCTCCTGAGGCCAAGAAACCTGAAATGTGGAGCTTAATGGAGACAGCTCCTAGAATTCAAAGTAGTGGAGTGGGTGCTAAAGAGGCAGGAAGCATTATTTTGTTAGATTAGCCCATAACTGTTATCTGAGTTTATATTTTCAGAGGATGCATCACTACAAGACCCTGCTATTCAGTTTTGCTATTCTGTCACCTTCCCCAGTTTTACCTATGTAGTGATGATATGGGTTACAGTTCTGTGAAAGAGGGCATATAGTTTGAAGACTACCTAGTATAGGACATCTGGAAATACTTAGTCACAAAGATGGACCACAATGTGTAACCCCTCTTGGATTTCCAGTAATCCAATAGTTTTATGGTAAACTCTGGCTCCTTTGGGGGGGGGGGTGCTCATCCTTCACTTTTCAAGGACGCTAAGGCTGCAGACTGGCTTGCTCTTGTGAGAGTAATATCTGCTTGATGGGCTGTTAACTATCATGCAAAGTTTTTCACTGCATGAACATGATCACCCGCTAATTGCTGCAGATCAAACTGCTGATAAAGAGACAGCTGCAGGGACCAGCTCAAAAGCTGAAAACCCTAGTGTCTATGAGGTGTTGTGCTGGACCAACTTCAGGTTCAGAACAGAAGATCAACATGAGCTGTGGAACTTTCTCTGGCATTGGAATGGTCCAGGGATCCTCTCTGTTGATGCAGTTTTCTCTAATAACATGTGTTCCTTCAGTGCTTGTTTGTTGTATTCTTGAAATGTGTGCTGTTGTATGCTTATCCCTGTCATCAACAATTAATTCAGTTCAGGACAGCTCTACATTTTACAAAGCAATCTGAGCAATTTTTACAAAGCTGTGCCATACCCTGTTGTTTCCAGCAGCAAACATATAAAACATGGACACAAGTCCCTTTAAATATACACATATGTTCTACACACGTTATGTGTTTGCTGCAGGAAAATTTGGGACGTGGAAATTGGCCTTGTCGTGTAAAAGTGTGGAGCTGCCCTTTTCTTCTGTTATACTTGTACATTTATACAAAGTTCAAACTCCAGGATTCACAGAGGAGGAGGAGGAATGATCCTTAAAATTACACTCCTCCTTAGTAGAACACAATTGGCAGTGCTGATACATAGCTAAGGCTTGAGTTGCAGCTACTGCGTGAGCAAATAGGTGTTATGTACTCTGCCCCCACCCCCACCGCTTCTACATGTAACAGCTTCTACATGTCTTTATCCATCCTCCTGGTATTTTTGTCTAGTGCCCCCTACTGCTATTTCTATCAGTGCCTAAGATCACTTGTTTCAGGTAGTAGACTATAAATTTGAAAGTCCTAAATGAGCCCTTGTAAGGCAGTAGGTAACCTTACTATTTGATTGCATTTTTAATAGCCTGTACTGAATAGCCCTGCAAGGAAAAAACCATCCACAATGCAACACTCTATACCCTAAACCTCTCTCATTTTTAGTCCTTTAATTGGAGACTGCATTCTGTGGATTTTCTGGCTTGGTTTTTGTAACGGCATTTCTATATTGTTTAATTTAGGTCATGATCATTCCTGAGTACTATTAAGTGTAAAACAAAACAGTTGTGTAGTTCATTATAATGACCACTGGATGACAGTATAATGTTTAAGACAAACAAAACTCTTTATTTTCTGCTGCAGATAGAGGATTGCAGTTTGATCAGATTTCTTAAAAAGTGCCTCCTGTTGCTATAAAGCATGGGTTAGAGAAAGTGAGAATTGCTTCTCCAAACTTATTTTTCCTGTGTGCCTTCATTCCTGTGTGGGTTCCTGTGAAAATCATCTCTGAAGGGTATCAAGAAGGAAATTGCATGCTAGTGATCTCTGGTCACCATAAGTAACAGGATGCTGGACTAGATAGGCCTTTTGTCTGATCGACGAGGGCTCTTCTTATGTTCATAATTTTGTAAAACTGGAAATTATCTTCCCAGAATTATGCATGCCACTTACTTTGTTGGTGACATTCATACAACACAGGAAACCTATCTCATGAATCAGGGTGTAAAAGGGAAACCATGTTCTGGGAATGAGTCCTTGGTTTGTACATGCAAGTGCTTCTCAGACCTTTTATGAAAGGGATTCACAAGTGGTCTTGATAGTTTCAGGACAGTTTAGCTGTCAGGTTCTTGAGCCAGATGTTTTTGTGTGTAGCGGCTTAGGGTACCTTCATACATTACATTTTAGGTATATACCTAAGATATTTCGAATTCATATTGAAAATTCATGTAAAGTGATTGTGAACATGTGGATCATACAGGTATACTGCTTAGGGAGCTGGGATTGCCTGACAATGGCAAACTCATGTTTTCTCTGTAAAAAGTGTGAAATGGCTCTTATACTGCACTTTGGTGATACCAGTGAAAGGAAAGGTAAAAGAGACAGAGATCAAAATGGGACCATAGTCATTATATTTCCTAAGGAGAAAGAAATGTTTGTTAGCTGAAATAATCTGTTTAGGAAAACTGGAACAATAGCATCAGGTGATCCAGGAGAATCTGGCAATTGCCATTGTGACTGGCCAGAGGAAGAAATGACATCACCATCTGGTGTCAGTATTTTCAGTTGAATGGGGGAATGGTGATCTGTGGCACATGCTTGTCTATTTTAAAAAATGATTAACACATTCTGCTAGCAAAAAAAGCACTCAAAGCAGAGTACAAAGGCATGTGACTCTGGCTAAAAGCCTACGAAGCAGAATGACTTGTCACCATCAGCAATGGGCAGCTGAAATCTCCTAGTCTCATGAAAGCTGGACTATAGCTGTATCTGAAACAAACAAACAAAAATGTGGCCCTCTTTCTGCTAAACCCAATGAGTGATACCATGGCCAGCCCTATAGTGGCTGATTTCTTCTCCCACTCCTTCTGAACCTAAAAAAACCTGTCTGTGGAAGAGATAGTCAACATAATAATGTCTAGTGTTTCCTGTCTTATCACAAATCAGGTCTGAACTGATTTTGTTTGTAAAACAAAAGATAGCAGTGATAAAGTACAGTGGGTTCTGGTAAAAAACAACTGGGATTACTCCAAGATTGAGGCATTAGTGTCCTTGATGCATAGAAAGTACAATAGGCTTTCAACCATAGAAATTAGAGCTATCGAAACAGACACTGAATATGACTGAATTTGAACATAATATTTTTCAATTGCTCTTTCAGATGCATTGCACTGATTCTAGCATCTTTCTGGAAACATTGTGCCTCAGAGGGTGAACAGCAAGTCAATAAAAAGGTAGTGATGAATATAATGATTGGTCCCCCGAACCTTGTAAATCTCTAAATTAAAATCCAGTGTTCGCTTAGAAATCAATGGGTCTTAAATTTGTGTAAATGTAAACTGGATCCTGAATTTCCTACATATGGAGCCCTCTCCTACTCCTGTGCAGCACTTTTCAATCCTCTGGTACTGATAACTGAAGAAGCAAGGAAAGGGATGCCTAATGTCCATTTCCTCCTTCATATACTGAACAGAAGATCAACACTGTCAGAGCTAAAGGAGCAATCCTATGGGGATAGGTGGCCACCTCCGAACTTGGAGGCAACCGCCTATCCAATAAAGGGCAGGAAGAGCACAGAGAGGATCTTCTTCTCCGTGCTCTGGCCACACTGCATTCGTGGCTAGATGGCTGATGGACTTTGGAGCGGGAGCGGGATGGAGGCCAGATGACACATAGGAAGTGTCGTACTGGCACTTCCATGCTCCCAACCCCTGGGAACGCCACCTTTTGCTCCATTCTATGCTGCTCTTCTGAGCGTGGAGCCCAGGGATGATCTGCGTTCCCGGGCTCCACGCCTATGATCCCTATGAGGGGGAGGGGGGGGAGCATGGGCTCTGAGGTCGGTTCCCCAAAACTGAACAATCCTATGGCTGTCTAGCCACTGTCTAGAGGCCATAGGATGGCACCCTAAGGTACTTAGGCTGCAATCCTATGCATGTTTAGATAAGAAAGTCTTACAACTTCCACAGCATCTTTCCAGCTAGCCATGCTGGCTGAGGCATGCTGGGATCTGTAGGATTTTTTTCTAAACATGCGTAAGGTTGCACCCTTAATTTGTTAGGCAATGTGCATATAGTGCAGGACCTTGTGCTGGATACCCCCACTCTGTTCAACATCCTGTATTCGGGGAAGTTCATAAGTGGAACCTTGTTTCTGGTTATGGATCTCTCTCACTGGATCAGGATTCTAAACTTTAAAACTTTGTAGTTCATATTTTTTAAAAATAATAATGAAAACAAACCCCTTTTCTTACAGTGACACTGTAACAGTGCTGAATTTTGTCCTCAAGTTCCAGGTAAGTACATGTTACATTTCAATATTAAAATCTGATGTTTCTGTTGGCTGTTCATGAGCTGGGTAACTAGTGGGCTAAACTGCCAAAGATAACTATTGTAAACAGGGTCAGTAGAAATGTGACACTGCTGCTTGTTTAACTACGTGTAAGCAATCAAGAAGAGTGTGATATGAGATTAAGTCCTTCCTCCCTTACCACTTTCCTCTTGAAGGGTGGATTCCCCTCTTCTGGACAAATTGTGGTAAACTATTATATGCCAGCAGCAATGTTAATCACTTTAGAGCTAACCAGGGTTCCTCCATGATTCAGGAGCTGAAATAATGGTTTGAAGCTGGTTTGAGATCTTGTTAAGCAGGCACACTGGTTAGCCCTAATTATAGATAGAGCTGTTGCAGATGTAGCAGTTACCTGTACTTAATCTGGCAGGAGGAATTTCTACTCTGGAGGGAGGGGGATGCACAGTGTCATGGCTTGCTCCTGATTGGTTAACCATTGTAAGGCAATTAGCAATATTTTTGTCTGTCCACTCTACATAACAAATAAGGCACACTAATGAGTTACTATCTTAGATATAGTTTGTCATCTGGGATTTCGTATACTAGTGAAAGTATAACATAACTACTACACAAAGAAAGCCTCCCACGCCTTTGGTCTATGTGCTCTGTAATCTGTTTTGGTTTTTTGCAAAACTAGTAAAGGACTTCTATGTCTGTAGGAAAATATCTTATTTTTTTTCCTTCCTCGTGCTGCCTGTAATCTATGGGAGTGTTTCATTTGGATGAAATTCCTGTTTCCTATTAATGGTACAGCTGCATGAGTTTCATAGGCAAGATTTTATCTTTTGTTCTCTGGTTAATTTGGCCCCGGTTGTTTGATTATATGGACAGCACATTTTGTTTATATGGACAGTACAACTTTTGGGACTGCTGATAACGTGTAATGTGTCACCCTTTCTAGCATATTGAGGGAACTGAACGTATTCACTATTTTTTTGCCTGCCTTTTTGAATGCTGAATGTCACTCCTTGTGAAACGGTACATATTCATGCATGTTTCTCTCACTTGCTCTCAGTGTGTCATCCTGCAGCTGTATCTTATCTGGTTACCTACCATTGTCCCAACATCCCATGTACTACACAAAACCATTATTATAATTTTGATTATTAATATCTGTATACCACCTTACTTGCTAAAAAGCTTTCCCATGTATCACATACTACTCAACTGTGAGATCACCAAATGACTAATCCAGGAAGGAGGAAGTCAAAGCAGCTAGGGGAAAATGTACTTGAGGAAGCAGCACTGAAGAGGATTGAATATTTCCACAACGTAATGTATTTTTTAAGATACATTTTCACACACACCCCAAATTACTAATGTTTAGCTAAAAACTGAAAGTGCAGATTATTTAGCACAGCCGTAGTTGTTTGAGCAGTTTCCACAAACCTTTGATCCTGGTGTGGGTTAAAATCTACTGCACTCTTAAAAGCATGTTCTTTACAGCTAATACGTAAAGCATTGGTAGCATTGGTTATCCAGATATCCTCTGTCTCATAAGTATCTCCTGTCTTATTATCTCATAACAGCACTTCACATAGCTGGTTTTCTATCCCTATTCTGTCAGTGATATTTGACATATCCTACCTAGCAGTTAACCCTTCGCGTGGCTTCGTATTGGCTTGTAGAAGAACCCAGGACAAAGGCTACATATAAGCCATAATTGTCCCAACAGTCAGAGGAACAGGAAAGGAGTGTGGTAAATGGTAAACCTCTGATGAAGCACTGAACCATGCATGCTTGGGACAAGATTCTACCTAAGAAATCTTGGGAGCCTCCAGTTGTTTGATTTCTAATGGTAATGTGATAGTGCCATCAGTACAGTCATCTTGATTGATGTTGGCCACCTGTTAATCTCAGGACATGAACAGCTGCTTGAAGCAGGGTTTCTATTATTCCAGAGCTACCACCTCTCATTGTGCTGGTTGTGTTGTGTTTTCATTTTCCCCCCCACCATCAGCCACAAATCATTAAATTTAAATTTCACTTAAATTCTTGTCTTATTTGTTTGTCCTTTAACTTGCTTATTATGTCAGTAGCATCTGAGAATATTTTAGAATACATGGCATTTATTTTCTGAT